>NC_047085.1:180314729-185314729 GCF_902459505.1 Geotrypetes seraphini | reverse complement strand
TCTTGCATATTCCTATGTTTTAGTACATATTTGAAAATTTCAATTAAAAAATAAATAGATTACCGAATTTCCCTAAGACAAAATTTTTGTCTCCCTGAGAACTTTGGAATATGTATTTGAAAGACACTGAAAATGTTGAAACTGGAGGAGATTGGGATTTCCAAGCTACAGTATATTATTTACAAACAGGAAAAAGAAGTAAGAATATAGAAGAAGGTAGAATGGAGTCTATAGCATTAGCAGACACCTTGGCATTTCAGAGTTTTTGTAATTATCTGTTAAGGCTACTTTAGTGGCTACTCTGTGTACTGAAGAAGACTAATCCTTTTTTTATTATTTAAAACTTTATTAATTTTCAAAACTTTATTAGTGCATTACAACAAATGTAACAAATAATTATACAATAAAAGCACATTCAACTTATACATGCTCCCAATCAACCATTTTCCCCCCACCTACCTACCCAATGATTATTCAATAAAACACAAAAACATATATTGCCACAAAAACCTTACCCCATTCAAAATACTGATATCTTCCCACCCACCCCAAGTGTAAATATTAAATATCAATTTATAATAGAAATAACCCCCCCCCCTTCCCTGGATATGTACCACAATAACAAATATTGACTCACATTCAATAATCAATTATAATGAAGTAGCATACGATGTCAATGGGCCCCAAATTCTCAGCGTTCATCTTTTCACAAAGACTTGCCCACCAGACTAATCCTTGATGTAAAAAAAAAAAAACAACTATGTTAAATTTAAAGATATTTTTTTGTGTCAGAATATCTGTGCTCCCTGATGTTGCTAGGGGCACACAGGTACTTAGGAAAGCTTTTTTACAATTTAAGATAGGGCAAACATGCAAAAGAAGAACACCTCACCTTAGAAGATCAACAGAAAGGCAAGGGAGGCGTCCTTTCAGCCAATAAACCAGTCTTTATTCGAAAGTATAGTCCCAACAAAGATCCTAGTTTCAGTATATAAACGGCGCCTTTCTCAGGGTACACTGGTGCTATCATGGTGTTTCTGCATCAGTGTCCCCTGAGGAAGGCATTGTTTATACACTGAAACTTGTCCTTGTTGGGACTATACTTTTGAATAAAGACTGGTTTATTGGTTGAATGAATGCCTCCCTTGCCTTTCTTTTGATCTTTTTACAATTTAAGCTATATGAGTTTAAAAAAGGGATGGTTAACAAGACTATGAATGTTATAATGCCCCTGCATCGCTCCATGGTGCAACCTCATCCGGAGTATTGCGTTCAATTCTGGTCTCCTTATCTCAAGAAATATAGTGGTGGTAGAAAAGGTTCAAAGAAGAGCGACCAAGATGGTAAAGGGGATGGAACTCCTCTCGTATGAGGAAAGACTAAAATGGTTAGGGCTCTTCAGCTTGGAAAAGAATTGGCTGAAGGGAGATATGATTGAAGTCTACAAAATCCTGAGTGGAGTAGAACGGGTACAAGTGGATTGATTTTTCACTCTGTCAAAAATTACAAAGACTAGGGGACACTCGATGAAGTTACAGGGAAATACTTTTAAAACCAATAGGAGGAAAAAAATTTTCACTCCAAGAATAGTTAAGCTCTGGAACGCGTTGCCAGAGGAAGTGGTAAGAGCGGATAGCGTAGCTGGTTTTAAGAAAGTTTGGACAAGTTCCTGGAGGAAAAGCCCATAGTCTGTTATTGAGAAATATATGGGGAAAGCCACTGCTTGCTCTGGATCGGTAGCATGGAATATTGCTACTCCTTGGGTTTTGGCCAGGAACTAGTGACCTAGTTTGGCCACCGTGAGAACGGGCTACTGGACTTGATGGACCATTGGTCTGACCCAGTAAGGCTATTCTTATGTTCTTCTGTAATTAGAATTACTTCCTTAAACCAATTACAGGTTATGAGCTTTTACATAGCCATGAAAGCAATTTCCCAGCAGCAAATATATCGAAGTCCTTAGGAGCTGAATGAGCAGTGCATTTGCCGCTGGGAAATCGATACTGTGGCTTTGTAAAAAGGGTCTTTAGTATTTGGGGGTGGGGCTGTTTCCAATTGTATTTTAATTTTAATTGCTTCCTTTGTTATCTCATATATTGACCCCCCCCCCCCCTTGCTTCCCATGATGTACACTATAGAAGGCTTGGGAGTTTGATTACTAATTATAATTTCCTGTGATATTACTTATACCTAATCTTTATTTTTTTACATGTTTATGTTAAACATTATATTGAAAATTTAAATTTAAAAATGTCCCATGTTCTTGTTGTAAGATGTGGGGGCATAACCCAGTAAAGTCCTTTTGTCACAGATATTTAAAATTCCATCTTATCATGATATTGAAGATATTGTAACTATATGAGGGGGTGCTGAAAAGTTCTCAGCCCAACCAGCTAACTTCCTAAATTCTGAGCATTATTTTGTCACTGTAGCTGAAAAGAGTGTTATCTTATTCAGTTACGTGCCAATTTGCAGAAATGAAATTCTATGTTTTGACATTGTTTCAGATGACTGATTTAACCATATCCACATCGTTGGGCTGAGAACTTTACATCACCCCCTTGTAGAAAGAAAATAGCTTTAAAAAATACAAAATGTCTAATTATAGCAGTGAATGCCCTTCAGTTCAAGCCTTATCTATGATAATGTTATCTGAATTACTCAAGACAAAACCTAAGAGCCCTTAGTTTTCCATAATAGTGCCTTCTTTAGTGTGTATTATTGCATAATTTTTCTTACTAATGTGCTATTCATTTGATTTTTATTCAAGCTTATAATTTCAGTCACTATTCTATATTTATTGTTTCATCTGGACAACTCATTAGAATTCAAATTATTGCATATTATATTACCATGCCTGTCATAGACTTTTTGAATGCATAGTTATGCAAATCTCTATAAAATGCATTTTTCTATTTCTGCAGATGTTTTACTTCATCTGGATCTAATTGTATTGCAAATGCTTGACTCCATGCAAAGACTAGAGCTATTTCTCAAAGCAAAGAAAATGTCTGATGGATCCTGCATACACTGTAAATTATACACTAGGCAATATCAGTCTAGGTTTTGAAATCTTGGATGCTTATAATATTATTATACCAACTGTGCAATGCATAATTATCACAGTTAACATCAGTCTGCTTGCATTCCATCTCCCACCAAAGAAGTGCTAGTGTTAGACAGTGTGGAGTTAGTAAGCATAAAGTAATTTTAAAGTGGCTTATTAATTAGATATCAAAGAACTAGTGCACATTTGTTACAAAACAAGTGGCTTTTGAGAAATTAGGAATTCTATGTAAACTTAAAAGCAAGTCATATGTTCTCATCCACAAAATCTTTAACCGGACAGAAAAAAAAAAATCAGTCCAAATATACTAAACAGACACAAAATATTTTCCCTGAAATCTTTTGCAATGTTCAACAAGTTTTTAAAATGCTAGCCACGTCGTTTAAATATATTCTGTTCAACATCTCCATCTGGAAAGCAAGTGGCACTGAATATACATGGAAGTGGATGATCATCACTACCTCTACGGATAGAGCTGATATTCAGTCACCATCCAGAGAGCTGTGTGGTTCCTGAGCCAACTGCTCCACGAAGCAGTCATTTATAGTATCTAGTAATTTTACCTCCCTAGCATTTCCTGATGTCACATCCAGTCAATACGAGCTAATTGAAACTATAAGAATTTAGTACATTGGGTTGGAAAATTGTAGACTGGCAGTAAAGAGTTCCGCTGTTGCCAGGCTACAGAGCCATAGCAGGTCATCTGTGCGTGTTGCTGGAGAGTTCTCTGTTATTGACATTAAAAAAAAAAAAAAAGAACTGGACAGATGAGGTCTGCTTGCTACAAACTTGATTACCTCAATTCTGTCTTCTGGATAATCAATCCATGAGTGGAACACCTTGTACAACGCAACCATCTACGTTTATTCTTCCATGTTCTGGCTTTTTTCATGCTCTCTGACAAAGCTGTATTTTGTACTGACAAAGATGACTGTTTTAATAAGCTGTGGCACTCAGCTCTGTTTCAGAAGGGACATATTTTATTTCATACTTCTACATTGCCTGCCTTTGAGAAGCAATCCATTGTGTCTGGATGTACAATGCATCTCAACAAAATAAATACACAGAATATTCCATTCGATAACACAGGCCAACAAAACCAAAATTTTTATTGATGCCTTGGTTTTTATTTTTTACCTGTTCCTGGAATTATCTGGGGTGCTGATTCAGAAAATTGCATTGGATAGACTACATCAGCTCTAGTTTCTTAGATATGGTTGAACTTTGGGCAATAAAAGATTGGCCTCCAAGGGAATATATGGTGGCTGGAGGACACAGCCAATCCAACAGTTCTACTGCAGAGGTATACTGCCTGGCTCTACAGGTATGGCCTGGCTCTACTGTTCGAATAACTACATATCTGTACTGCTCAGCTACATCATATAGCTCTAATGCATAGATGCTTCAGCTAGCTCTGGTGCAAGGCTATACCAGTAAGCTCTGGTTACACCAGCTACCTCTAGGACATAGCTCTGTCGAAGATTTCTGGTATTTTGCTACTCTAGTTAATCTTGGTCGATGATTATATCAGTCTCTTCTATTACATAGCTACACTAGCTATCTCGTGTGCACAGCTACTCCAGCCTCCTCTGGTGTATAACTTCTCCAGCTAGCCGTGGTGCACTGCTTCTTCAGATAGCTCTGGTGCACTAGGTTTAGTGCACTTCTCTAGGTAGCTCTAATGCACAGCTATTCCAACAACTTCTGTTATTGAGCTATGTCACTCAGCTAACTTCATCAGTCATCTTGATCTGTTGCTTCAGCTAGCTAGGAGGAGAGTGTGGTACTGTGGTTAGAGCTATAGCCTCAGCACCCTGAGGTTGTGGATTCAAATCCTGTGCTGCTCCCTGTGATCTTGGGCAAGTCACTTAATCCTCCACTACCCCAGGTACATTAGATAGATTAGAGCCAACCAGCACAGGTGGAGAAAATGCTTGAAGTACCTATATGTAAACCTCTTTGAGTGTTGTGTAACTACAAAAAGGTGGTATCCAAGTCCCAATCCCTTTCCCTATATCAGGGCATAGTAGTAGCTTCCTTTATGGAACCCTACTAAAACCAGAAGAAAAAAAAAAAACTACAGCAAACAGTTCTGTTCCATAGGCTGCTGCTTTGTCACAGCTCAGGCAGCCCTGCTCAACAGGAACCTGAGCCCCTTTTCTTTGCCAGCAGGCAACGCTAAGCAGCATTTCTGCTTTCACATCTCTTCTTAAAGATTTTGTAGCTATAGTGGAGCAGGGATCACATCTTTGCACAATTATTTACCCTGACCACTAAATAAACTTCACAATAGTGAAGGAAAAGTCCCTAAACTGCTGTTGAGACAGACATATGAGAAACCACTGCTTGTCCTGGATCAGTGGCATGGAACGCTGCTACTATTTGGGTTTTTGCCAGGTAGTGACTTGGATTGGCTTCCGTGAAGACGGGATACTGGGCTAGATGGACCATTGGTCTGACCCAGTAAGGCTATTCTTATGTGATGGGAAGGATAGTTTGTAGCGTTGTATAGTGGGTGAAGAAGGAGTGTGGGACTTTGAGAAATTACCGTATTTTCACGCATATAACGTGTGCGTTATACACGATTTTACAAACCGAGCATAACCATACGCGTTATATGCGTGAGCGCGTTTTACAATTTTTTTTTTTTACATTGCTGGTTCCCCCCCCACCCCCCAACGTCCGATTCATCCCCCAGCCCTGAAAACCTGATGCCCCACCCCAAAGGACCGCTGGCCCCCCCACCTTGAAGGACCGTTCGCACACACCCCGACGTCCGATTCATCCCCCAGCCCCCCCCGCACCGTCAGAGAAAGGGCGGGACCGCGGCAGAGGAAGCAGCGCAGGGCTCAGAGAAGGGGCAGGACCGCCGGCAGAGGAAGCAGCAGGGCTCACTGACATCACAAACCCACGGTAGGCTGCTTCTCCACTGCAAACGGTTCAGGGGGGCTGGGGAAAGAATCGGACGTCGGGGGGGTGCGAGTGGTCCTTCAGGGTGAGGGGGCCAGCGGTCCTTCGGGGTGGGGCATCAGGCTTTCAGGGTGGGGCAGGCCTTCAAGGGGGAGACAGGACTTCAAGGGCAGGGTGGCGAGAGGAGAGTCGGGGCGGCAAGCAGCATGCGTGGTATACGCGTGGGCGCGCTATACCAAAATTTTCTTACATAAATTCCTTGTTCCTGCGCGTTATACACGTGTGCACGTTATATGCGTGAAAATATGGTAGTCTCTCTGTGTTTTCTCCATAGATCGCTTTGTGAGCCATGCAGGCTATTTTGAACTGGATTCCCCTTTTCATCGGCAGCCAATGCAGTTGCTCTAATAGTGGATGTAGCCTCTCATATCGGTTCCTTTTGAGAATTAGGCTAGCAGCTATATTTTGTAGTCAGGGCCGCCATCAGGGCAGTACCACCAGTCCTGCATTCAGGGGCCCGGAGCTGACAGGGGGCCCGGGCTCCCCCAGGATCCTAGGCAGTGTTCTAAGGCAGGGGCGCCAGTAGCTCACCAAGGCAAAGTGAGTCGATCACCCAGGACTCACTTTGTCTTGGCGATCTAATCTATCGGGCCGATCAGTCTTCCTCTCCCCGACGTCAATTCTGCCGTCGGAGAGGAAGTTCGGGCCAGCCAATCGCTGCTTGGCTGGGCGGAACTTCCTCTCCGACGGCAGAATTGACGTCGGAGAGAGAAATGCTGGTGGGGCCGAAGCAGGGAGAGCATGCATCTGCGTCGGCGTCGGCTTTGGGGCCTGTTATCCATTGGTGGGTCCTGTTCCCCGATGGCAGCGGCAGTGGCAGTGGCTTGGGGAACGGCAGGGAGAAAGAAAGAAAGGGGGCAGGCAGGGAAACAGAAGGAAAGAAGAGAAACAGAAAAAAAGAAGGGGGCATGAAGAGAGGAAGAAAAAGTTGGGGGAGGGAATGAGGTGTGGAGGAGAGGAAGCATACAGGTTGAAAGAAAGATTGGATGCACAGTCAGAAGAAGAAAGTGCAACCAGAGACTCATGAAATCACCAAAGGTAGGAAAAATGATTTTATTTTAAATTTAGCAAAATGGAGGCAGTATTACCACAGTTTTCAAAGGAATTTGCCCAAATAACTTAATAGTTAACTGGGTAAATTCCCAGAGATGAAAACTTCCCTTCACTTACTATGCACAGTTCTGAATTTATATCTGCTGTCTATATTTTACAATATGGTCCCCTTTTACTAAACCACAATAGTGGTTTTTAGCGCAGGGAGCCTATGAGCGTCAAGAGCAGCGCTGGGCATTCAGCGCAGCTCCCTGCGCTAAAAACTGCTATTGTGGTTTAATAAAAAGGATGGAGGGTATATTTGTCTATTTTTGTATGGTTGTTACTGAGGTGACAATGCATAGAGTCATCTGCCTTGACCTCTTTGAAAAAAACCCAGAATAGGAATGATAATTAACATTTTCTCAGCGTATAGTGTGCTTTGTGTTTTTTAATTTTATTGTTAGTAGATCATTTTGACTTGGTCATTTTAAAGTAGCTCACAAGCTCAAAAAGTTTGGGCACCTCTGAGCTAGAGCGTTGAAACTGTGTATTTCTATTTTATCCCCCCTTTTACAAAACTGTGGAGCGTTTTTTAGCGCCAGCCATGGTGGTAGCAACTCTGATGCTCAGAATTCTATGAGCGTCAGGGCTGTTACCACTGTGGCTAAAATCCACACTACAGTTTTGTAAAAGAGTGAGGGGTTAGTTTGTGATGACATATTCCATACTAGGCGAAGGTGTTTTCTGTGTTCTGTGTGTTCGAAATACATGGTTTTCTGTTAGGATTGACGGTGTAGGATTGATTTGTGCTGGTCTGGCTTGTTTAGTTTTACAATGGGTGTATTGATGTACTGTTCACTGCAATATGTAAGATGCTGCCTTTTCCTAGATACTCATGTGTGACGTGTGGTTTGTTACTAAAAATCATGTTTTTCTTACAGATGGGGGGGTGCCAAAAAATGATGGGCCCCGGGTGTTACATATGCTACATACGCCACTGTATGTAAAGATACCAGAAAGCTGGCGTAGCAAAAACTTTAAGTAAATTGTTATTCTTCTAAGTTTTGAGTATTTAACCCTCCCACAATCTCACGGGCACTCGTTTCAAGTTTATTGAGATTTTGATTTAAACGCAATATCAAATATTTTCAATGCGTATAACAAAAATAAATTTGGGGAAATAAATAAAACCATTTGAACAATAAACATACAAATATATCCATAGATGATTAAAATTACATAAGGAGTACAAGGATAAACTACATTTATTTAAAAATGCGTTTTCCTCACCTGCTCATAAATTTGTTGACTGGAAGGATCCAGCAATGTGGCCAGATGTCATTCAGGACAAAGACAGAGAAAGAATTGTGCAATTTGGATTAATGATGGAAGATGATTTAAAGCAAATGGCACAGTCTATGAGTAAAGATCTTGACGGACGTTCTTTTTATGAATATCTCCTCTATGCCAAATCACCCAATGGACGTGAGAAGATTTTAAGGGACTGGCTTAGGTGGAGCATTAGCAGAAAAGTATGTGTGTATTTGGCCCATGGAAGAAGGGGGAGGTGTCGGGGGGGGGGAAGGGGTGCGTGGAGGGCCCAATAGGATTGCTCAGTAAGGGGCCCAGAAATTTCTGATGGCGGCCCTGTTTGTAGTAGTTGTAGTCTCTTGCATTCTTTTTTTTTGTAATGCCACAATATAGAGAGTTGCAATAGTTCAGGTATGGTATTAGGACAGACTGCCACTGTCCTGAAACTAGTCTCAGTCAGAACTGGTTAATTGTCCTCAGTTGTCTCATCTTAAAGAATAATTTTTTCATTAGAGAGCTGATGTGCGTGTTGACGGTTAAGTTCAAGTCTAGTGTTACTCCCACTACTTTGGAGGTATTTTCTATCTTTATAGACCCTCACCTGTGGACAGTTCTAATAATAATAATTAATTTTTTTATACCGCCATACCCGAAAGTTCTAGGCAGTTCACAACAATCAAGCACATTACATACAATACAATATATACAATGCAAATGCATACATCAGATTAAAATCTTCTGAAGATTCAGCGAAATGAAACGCTAACTATGTAAGAAATACAAACAATTTAAAATAGGATAAAAAGTTAGGTTAAAAGAATAGACAACATTAAGGGCTCCTTTTACGAAGCCGCGTTAGTGGCTTCAGCGCACGCAACTTTTAATCACGCGCTAATCCCCACGCTAGCCCAAAAACTACCGCCTGCTCAAGAGGAGGCAGTAGTGGCTAGCGCGGCCGGCAGTTTAGCGCACGCTATTACATGCGTTAAACTGCTAACGTGGCTTTGTAAAAGGAGCCCTAAGATTCTAGCCTGCTAAATAGTTGTGTTTTTATCTGTTTTCTAAAGTCAAGGTAAGAGGAAGCTTCTAACCCCATTTTGGCAAGCCATATATTCAATTTGAATCTGTGCTAGTGAGTTATAATATTCTTGTTTTAGATTTGTTTAGTTTAAGGAAGTTTCTCATCGTCCAAGCACTTAGGTCATTCATAGTTATTTTTCAGGTAATTTAGGGTGCTACTGAAGGATTCTTTGGCTATGCAGAGAATGAAGATATCATCTGCATAAAAGAAGAAGTGATCCTGGCACTCAACTTCAAAAAAGGGAATTATGATGCCATGAGGAAAATGGTGGGGAAGAAACTCAATGGCAACACAAGGAGGATGGAGTCCGTAGAAAAAGCCTGGACCCTACTCAAGGGCACGGTGCACGAAGCACAGAACCTGTACGTCCCCAAGTTCAGGAAAGGGTGCAAAAAAAATAGAACCAAAAACCCAGTGTGGATAACAAATGCAGTAAAAAAGGCGATAAGTGACAAGAAAGCATCGTTCAAAAAATGGAAAAAGGACCAAAGGACAACCAAAAGGAGCACAAAGAACACCAAAGGGGGTGTCACAGAGTGGTTAGGAAAGCAAAAAGAGAATATGAAGAGAGGCTGGTAGGGGAAGCAACAAACTTCAAATCATCCTTCAGGTACGTTAAGGGGAAGCAACCAGCAAGGGAGGAAGTGGGACCCTTAGATGATGGAGACAGAAAGGGAGTGGTAAAAGAGGAAAAAGAGATAGTTGACAAGTTAAATCAGTTCTTCACGTCAGTCTTTACGAGGGAGGACACAACCAACATTCCGGAACCCGAAGAGACCGTAAATGGAGATCAGGATGATAAGCTGGTCCAACTAGAGGTAAGCCAAGAGGATGTCCTCAGGTAGATAGACAGGCTAAAGAGTGACAAATCGCCAGGTATGGACGGCATTCACCCAAGGGTACTCAAGGAACTAAGGAATTAAATAGCAGAGCCACTTCGACAAATATGCAACCAATCCTTAAAAACTGGAGAGATACCGGAGGACTGGAAAATAGCAAATGTCACTCCCATCTTCAAGAAGGGTTCAAGGGAGGTACCAGAGGTACCAGAGGACTGGAAATTGGCGAATGTCACACCTATCTTCAAGAAGGGATCGAGGGGTGACCCCGGAAACTACAGGCCGGTGAGCCTGACTTCAATTATAGGGAAGATGGTGGAAGCTATGATCAAGGATGGTATTTGCGAGCATATCGAGAGATATGGCCTACTGAGAACAAGCCAGCATGGATTCTGTAAGGGAAGGTCATGCTTAACGAACCTTCTGCACTTCTTTGAGGGAATAAGCAGTCGGGTGGACAATGGGGAACCTATAGACATCATTTACCTTGATTTTCAAAAGGCTTTCGACAAGGTGCCACATGAAAGGCTGCTTAGGAAACTGTGGAACCACGGGGTGGGAGGGGATGTGCACAGATGGATCGAGCACTGGTTGTCGGGTAGACTGCAGAGGGTCGGAGTAAAGGGACAATACTCTGACTGGCGGGGAGTCACGAGCGGTGTGCCACAGGGATCGGTGCTGGGGCCGTTACTCTTCAACATATTTATCAATGACCTGGAAAAAGAGGCAAAGTGCGAGGTTATAAAATTTGCAGACGATACCAAACTGTGCGGCAGAGTTAGGTCTAGGGAGGAGTGTGAGGACCTGCAAAGGGACCTGGACAAGCTGGAAGACTGGGCAAACAAATGGCAAATGCGTTTTAACGTGGAAAAATGCAAGGTCATGCATATAGGTAAAAAGAACCCGCTGTTCAAATACAAATTGGGGGGGGCATTATTGGGAGACAGCAGTCTTGAGAGAGACTTGGGTGTGCTGGTGGATGCATCACTGAAGCCATCTGCACAGTGCGCAGCAGCCTCGAAAAAAGCCAACAGAATGCTGGGCATCATAAAGAGGGGCATAACAACCAGGACTCGGGAAGTCATCATGCCATTGTATAGAGCTATGGTGCGTCCTCATCTGGAATACTGCGTTCAATATTGGTCGCCGTACCTCAAGAAGGACATGGCGGTGCTTGAGAGAGTCCAAAGGAGAGCAACGAAACTGGTAAGAGGGCTGGAACACTGCCCATATGCCGAGAGGTTGGACAGGCTGGGGCTCTTCTCTCTGGAAAAAAGGAGGCTCAGGGGTGATATGATAGAGACCTTCAAGATCATGAGGGGCATAGAGAGGGTGGATAGGGACAGATTCTTCAGGCTGAAGGGGTCAACAGGCACGAGGGGGCATTCGGAGAAACTGAAGGGAGATAGGTTCAGAACAAATGCAAGGAAGTTTTTCTTCACCCAAAGGGTCGTGGACACTTGGAATGCGCTACCGGAGGAAGTGATCAGGCAGAGTACGGTACAGGGATTCAAACAAGGATTGGACGGATTCCTGAGGGATAGGGGGATCGTGGGATACTGAGAGAGGTGCTGGGATGTAACACAGGTATAGAAAGCAAACCAAGTAATAAGTATAGAAATCCGACCAGGTCGTGCATGTGCAAGACCGGAGGGTTAGGACTTCGATGGGAAGATAAAACTCAATGGGAAACCAAGGTGGCAAGGGGGCCCCTTCTGGTGTCTCAGACAGGCCGTGACCTGTTAGGGCCGCCGCGGGAGCGGACTGCTGGGCAGGATGGACCTGAGGTCTGACCCAGCGGAGGCACTGCTTATGTTCTTATGTTCTTATAAGGGGTGACCCAGGAAACTACAGGCCGGTGAGCTTGACCACGGTCCCGGGAAAGATGATGGAAGTGCTGATTAAGGACAGCATCTATGAACACATCGAAAACAATGGACAGCTAAAGTCGAGTCAGCATGGCTTCTGCAAGGGTAGGTCATGCCTCACAAACCTATTGCATTTCTTTGAGGGGGTAAACAGCCAGGTGGATAAAGGGGAATCCATAGACATCATTTACCTTGACTTCCAAAAAGCCTTCGACAAGGTGCCACACGAAAGACTGCTTAAGAAGCTATGGAATCATGGGGTGCAAGGGGAGGTCCACCGATAGATCAAAAACTGGCTGGCAGACAGGAAACAGAGGGTTGGAGTAAAGGGACATTACTCAGACTGGCAAGGGGTCACGAGCGGAGTTCCGCAGGGGTCGGTGCTGGGACCGCTCCTGTTCAATATATTTATTAACGACCTGGAGGCGGGAACAAAATGTGAGGTCATTAAATTTGCAGATGACACCAAACTATACAGCAGGGTTAAACCCACGGAAGACTGCGAAGATCTCCAAAAGGATCTGACGACACTGGAAGAATGGGCCCAAAAGTGGCAAATGAGCTTCAACATAGGGAAATGCAAGGTCATGCATGGGAGATTAAGTGACTTGCCCAGGGTCCAAAGGAGCAGTGTGGGATTTGAGCCCACAACCTCAGGCTGTAGCTCTAACCACTCCCCAGAATCCTGCCTAGCAGCGCTTAGGCATACTTAGATGTCAAGTTTCAAGTTCATTATGATTTGATATACCACATTAATACCAAAGCGGTTTAAAAAATAAAATAATTTTAAAACAAACAAAAATATTTAAAAACAAGGTAAAGCACATATATATATAAATTTGAATTGTCACAACATGGCACAAGAGGAAAAAGGGGAGGGTTTACAAGTTACAAAATAAAAAATTGAAAAGGTAATAGGAAGAACGATCCAGGAGGTAAATGCCGGTATACTATGCTAGGTTTTATTGGGCCTAATTTTCTGGCACCTAACTCGGATGCCTAGAGACACCTAAGTTTACCACGCCTATTCTCTGTTCCCTAACGACGCATACCTCACTGTGACCCTGGGCAAGTCACTTAATCCCCCCATTGCCCCAGGTCATAGGTGTCGGAACAGGGGAGGCCACAGGGACCATGGCCTCCCCAAAAACTGGTGACCGCCCACCCTCCCGACTCCCAGGGTTTAACTTAAAATGATCGAGCAGCCACCGCCACACAGCTTCAAGGAGCAGGCCTGCCCCCCGGAAGTAAAATGAAGACTTTCAGGGGCAGGCCTTCTTCTTGAGGCTGCGCAGCGGCTACCCAATCATTTAAAATTGAAGCTGCCACACGATTTTGCCCAGGCTATGGCGGAGCACCTTGGCCCCCCCCAAAAAAGACAGCATTCCACTGCCCTTGCCCCAGGTACACTAGATAGAATTTGAGCCTGCTGGGCTAAATGTCCCATTTAGAAAACTCAGCTTTTAATTTATGACT
Source organism: Geotrypetes seraphini (assembly GCF_902459505.1). Taxonomy (NCBI): domain Eukaryota; kingdom Metazoa; phylum Chordata; class Amphibia; order Gymnophiona; family Dermophiidae; genus Geotrypetes; species Geotrypetes seraphini. Next base: position 185,301,082 of record NC_047085.1, on the reverse strand, counting down.
GTTGCATTACAAATAATCAAACAAGGAACTTCTTGTGCATAGCTGAAATCAAGAATTCTGCACTGAGTGACTCAATATAAACATGATTTCTTCTATAAACACTTCAGTTGAAAAACAGCTGGATTGTTGAATGTGTGTGTGGGGGGGAGGGGAGGATGATAATTCTTCAGGAGGCTAAGCATAGGAAAACATTGAAAAAAGGCAACTTTCACAGAAGTGTGAGCAAAGCTGCCATTTTTTTTCTGAGCCATTAATCTCCTCCTGCCAGTGTAATCGGATATATTATTGCATTCTCTGCTAGTGTAATGGAGCTTGGCTGCCTTTCTGCAGACCCTCACGAGTGTATATAATTGCAGGTGACATTTTTCTTCAGCTTTTCCTTGGTGTCCCCTACACTAACGTATGCGCTGCTTTCTGCTCCTTATCAAGAATCCCAGCAACTCATTCACTGCCTCTCCAGACATCATCCTGCATCTACCTCTGGGACTTCCTCCCATGTAGATTGTTGTAATTCCCCGAGACCTTCTGGTTCAGAAACTCATTTTCTTTCTGGCTGGCCTCCTGTGAGTCGGTTCCTGCCTAAGATGTCACTTTTGACTGATGTTTCCTTCCACACCCTTCTCACCTCCCATACCTTCCTTACTCTCTCGTTTCCATCATCTGTTCTACCCTCCTCTTTCTACACACATGCATTTTCTTTTCTGATTGGCTGTTACCTGCCCTTTCTCACCCATCTTCATGGTCTGCCTACTGCCTTCCTGTTCCTTTTTCCCTCCTTCCACCAGCACTCCCCTCTTCTCTGTATCTCTCCTTCTACTCACTGCTGCCTCTGTATTTACCACTGATCCTGCCTGTCTCATTCTCCTCATCTTCAGTCTCAACATCTTCATCTGATACTCTCTACCATATTTACTTGTGCAGCCAGTCTCCATCATACCATTTGGAATAATCATGTATGCCACTCTGCAGCATTCTAAATATGGAGACTAACAAGACCCAAAGGATAAATAACAAAGACTTCCATAGAAGTTTCACTGACATAGGCAGAGAGCAGGGTAGGTTGCAAATCAAGTAAAGCAATGAAAATATTACATGCTACAATCAGGAATATTTCTATGCTGAAAAGTAACAGGACTAGACCAGGAGAAATGGACTCACAATTTTGGAGTAAGGGCTAGTATCATAAGACCATAAAAATAGCCATACTGGGTCAGATCAATGGTCTATGTAGTCCAGTATCCTGATTCTACAGTGGCCAAACCAGGTCATAAGCACCTGGCAGAAACCCAAATAGTAGCAACATTCCATGCTACCAATCCCAGGGCAAGCAATGGTTTCCCCCATCTCTGTCTCAATAGCAGACTTTGGATGTTTCCTCCAGGAACCTGCCCAAACCTTTTTATACCCAGCTAAGCAAACCACCGTTACGACATCCTCTGGCAATATATACTTCCTCCCATTTGTTTGAAATATATTTCCATTTAATTTAATTGAGTACCCCCTACACATTCTATATGGTGACAGGACTAAAACGCGCCAGACAATCACGCGCAGACAAATGAGCAGAGACCAATGCGCGTAGGACGTCAGTGAGCCGGATTAAAAGTTAAATTTAAAGCACTCTGAGGGGGTGTGTGGGGGAAACTTGGCGCTGCTGTTTGGGGGTGGGGGGAACCCCCCCACACACACACACACACACACAGAGGAAACTGTAATTCATCCCTATAACAGGGAAAAATTACACTTTCCTCTGTAATGGGGGGTTACCTCCCCTCTGAGCTCCCCAAAGGCAGCACCAACACTTCCAAGTAAACTTGGGGGGTTCCCCCTAAACCCCCCCCCTTGTAGTACTTTAACTTTTAATCCGGCGTGCTGATGTCCTGCACGCATTTGTCTCAGCTCATTTGTCAATGAGCAATTGTCCCGAACGCTTTCATCTATGAACCATTCTACACCACTCAGGATTTTGTAGACATCAATTGTATCCTCTCAGCTATCTCTTTTCTAAGCTGAAGAGCCCAAACATTTTAACCTTTCCTCATACAAGAGGAGTTCCATCCCTTTTATCATTTTTATGGCTCATCTGTGAACCTTTTCTAGTTCTGTTATATCTTTTTTAGATACAATGACCAGAATTAAATGCAAAACCCAAGGCGAGGTCGCACTATGGCACAATACAGAGGTATTATAATATTCTTAGTCTTATTTACCATCCCTTTTCCTAGCATTCTGTTTGCTTTTTTGGCAGCCACCACACATTGAATAGAAGATTTCAGCTTTATTGTCTAGATCCTTTTCTTTGGTGCTGACCCCTAAGGTGGACCCTAGCATCTGGTAATTATGATTTGGATTATTCTTCCCAATAAGCATCACTTTAGATTTGTCCACAGTCTTGAACTGGTGGTGGTTTCTTCTCCTGAGAGCCCAATATGAAGGGTTGGGAGGTTCTATACAGATGCCAGTATCTCAAATGTTTCCATTGTGTAGTCTCTGGTCTGTGGAATGTTCTCCATTCATTTATCAAGCCTAGAGGACTCCTCTCACCTCACAGCACTAGAAAGAGCAGAAAAGAATCAGTGTGTATGATTTGACCTTAATTTCTTAACACCTCCATGTGTGTTTAATTGAGTGCATAAACATCTTATCACACATCATCATTTTCACTCTCATTTTACATGATTAACTCAGTATGATAAGATTTTAGGAGCAATTTCAAAAGAGATTCTCTGTAAGTGAAGAGGAGTTAATTTGAGGAGATGAATTTTTTTCTTCCAATTGAGAAAAATTCAGAACAGCAATGGACACCCAGCCAGCAAGAGTGTTGAGCAAGCCCATCTGCTGTCTCAGTTGGTAGATCGTTTGGAGTGAGGTTGGGCTATTTGGAGGTATGCAGGGATGGATAAGAAAGACATCAATAAGGAATCCACATTAAATGAGTAAATGTGGAGCAAGAAGAATCATTGCCTTCACAAGCATATTTTTAAATATATTATTTGCAGTATGGTGTTCTAAGAGGGAGGGGGCACTGGACACCATAGCTGCTGCTGATTTTACTTTTCCTTTTTAGAAAGCTGTGGAGGGGCATTTTTGGTATGTCATCCAAAACTGATTTTGGACATTCTTCTGTTCTGAAAATGAGCCCCTTTGTGTCACATCTTAGCCTCATATATCCACCTAGGGGGAATTTCTATAAGAGGTGCCTACAGTTAGCCTCCTAACTTAATTAGTAAATTGGCTTCAATTAGGAGCTTTAACAAGCTCATAATTGAAAAATGCAAAAATGAATTGGGAGATAATCGACTATCTTTATAGGCGTGATTCTACAAAAGATATGGTGTCTACTGGAGAAAGAGTTAGGCACTGCTAGACGCAATTCTCTAAAGGACTTAGATGCCTATAATGTAGACCTTTAAAACCCTGGGCTATATTATAGGCACCTAAGTTTTGTTAGGCACTGCTAAGCATGATTCTGTAATGGGTGTCTAAGCGTGCTTGACATGCACTAGGTGCCTATCTTTATGTGCCTATCTTTTTAGGCAACAATTACAGAATCTGGCCTTAAGGTCATAGATATTGCCCAACTCAGCCCCATCCGTACCATCCCAGTGAAGCAAGTAAGGAATCTAACACCCCAATATATTCTAACTCACCACATTTCAAGGAGGAGAAAGCCATAAGGGGTGTGCGGTTCAAAAATATTTGTTTCGTATCATTTCTCATGTCATTTATAGGAACTTTTATTTGCTTTGTTTCTTTTTTTATTATTATTATTATTATGGGAACCAAACCATTGATAGTGTGCACACTTTATAAAGAGGTTTGCATGCTTTTTTAATTGCATGAATGTGTAATGGTGCAAGCATGCATACACTATCGGGAAAAATGATACATTTGGAAAAAGTGCATATTCTTCTAAAAGAAGGCACCCTCTTTGCGAACAATGTGTGCTGTTGCAATAAGAGGACAAACTGTTTTGGGAAAAGTGCTCAATACTAATGTCATTTTTGGGCAAGAAATGACACAAAACATCATAAGAAATGTCATTGACATTTCTTATATTGTTCCCAATAAAAGTATATCCCTAAAAAAAAATCTATAGCTACTCATACTAAAGCCTATGTATACCTCATGCAGTGTTTGGACAAGGTTAGGGCTCTTCAGCTCTGCTTGCCCTGAATCGGTAGCATGGAATGTTGCTACTCTTTGGGTTTTGGCCAGGTACTAGTGACCTGGATTGGCCACCGTGAGAACGGGCTACTGGGCTTGATGGACCATTGGTCTCACCCAGTAAGGCTATTCTTATGTTCTTATGTTCAAGATATGGCTGAGGGGAGATATGAAAGAGGTCTATAAAATACTGAGTGGAGTGAAATGGATAGACATGAATTTCATGTTTACAGCTTCCAAAAATACGAGAACTGGAGAGCACACAAAGAAGCTTCTAAGTAGTAAATTTAAAACAAACTGAAGAAAAACATTTCTTCACTCATTTCTTCACTCAATCTGCTGCTAGAGAATGTGGTGAAAGCAGTTAGCTTAGCAGGGTTTGAAAAAGGTTTGGACAATTTCCTAAAAGAAAAATCATTATTAAGATGGACTTGGGAAAAACCCATTGCTTATTCTAGGATAAGCAGCATAAAATCTATTTTAAGCATGACTACAAACAAGGAAAATTTAATACAAAATATATAACAAAAATCTGTCATCAACCCCATCAAGAGAGAGAAGAAATCAAGAAATCCCATTCAAGGAAAGCTAGGATAAATACAAAGGCATTGTTATCATATAACACCCCTACTACAAAGAGCATCATTTCTTATGTCTCTTAAGAAAATTTTCAAATTGATAAGATTTCCAAAATATGGACCTTCTTTTAATAAGCTGAGGTATAGGTTTCTACTGCATCCCAGAGCGCTAAATGTTCCAGTGCTGCTCTGACAAGTCTCCCGGTAGAGGTGGAAGAGACAAAGACTTTCTGATTTCAAGAAAGCATGGAACAGGCACGTGGGCCTCTTAGGGAGAGGAGGAGATAGTGGATGGCAGACTGGATGGGCCATTTGGCCTTTATCTGACATCATGTTTCTATGTAAGAAAATTTAAAAAACTGAGATTATAAGCCCTAGCAGTATTTTCCATTATCTCTATGAGAGGGTGCTGAAAAGTTCTCAGCTCAACCAAGAAGAGAATGATGTGGAGATGGTTCAATCAATGATCTGAAACAATGTCAAAACATAACATTTCATAGAAACATGGCAGATAAAAGCCAAATGGCCCATCTAGTCTGCAGTAACCATTTCTCTCTCTGAGAGATCCCACATGCTTATCCCACGCCTTCTTAAATTGGCATTTAATGAAATAAGATAACACTCTTTCAACTACAATGGCAAAATAATGATTAGAATTTAAGAAGTTGGTTAGTTTGGCTGACAACTTTTCAGCACCCTCTCGTAATTTCAATTGTACTAAAATTGAATCTTTTATAGACATAATGAATGCAGCCTGTAGGGAAGCTGCCTGAGTTTCTAAACCAGAAAAACGTAAATCAAGCAATGCCAAATTATCCACAATAGCCAATTTGTCCACTACCTCTTTAAGAAAGGTTGCTATGTGAGAAACAATGTTATTTGTATGGGCTCCCAGTTGAAGCCCAAATTGTTTTCAAGATTTGTACAATGATATATAGAATTATTTCTGGTTTGGCTCCATCTTATTCAAGAAACTTTATTTGCATCTCTAATAGGGAGGTTTCCAGATCTATCAAGATACTTGGACACTTCATTTTTCTGATCTCAGAGGCACTTGCCATTTGAAATCAGGGCCTTAATTTCCTTGTGTGTGCTTTGGTGAATTCTCAAAATGAAAGTATGCATGTATTTCTGCTTTGAAAATTACCCCCAGGCTAGGTGTCAGAATGGGAAGAGCAACAGATGCCACAGCATCCCCAAAATTTTCCACTTTCCCCATCTCCCTATCACCATCACTCCCATCACTGATGTTTCTTTAAACTAACAGCAGTGGGGAAGGGTGCATCCACTGTGTGGGGCTGTACTGTGCATGGATGTGGCTGCTAGTGGTGCCCCGGACCATGAGGGACCAGCAGCCATGTCTGTGCACACTGCAGTCTGTTTCCTGCCATTGTTGGTTTGAAAAAATAGTGGCAGGTGGTGGGAACTGAGAGGGGAGCAAATGCTAGCTGGAATGAGCAGCAAAGAGAGGGCAGGACAGGCGCTGGATGGAAGGGGGAGGGAGCAGAGGAAAGATACTGGATGGAAGATGGTAGAAAGAGGATAGACGCTGAATGGAAGGGGGAAGAAAGGGGGAAGATGCTGGAGGGGGAGAGAGAAAGAAGATATACACTGGCTAGAAGGGGAGAGAGAAAGAGGGCAAATAATAGATGGAAGTAGGGAGAGAAGCAAATACTAGCTTGGAGAGGGAGAGAAATAGGGCAGATGTTGCATGGAGGAGAAAGAATATGCTAGGTGGAAGGTGGAAGAAAGGGGGAAAGAGAGAGCAGACACTGGATAAGAGGGAAAGAGAAAGAAGGCAGATACTGGATGCAAGGTGTAAGAGAGATAGGGTAGATGCTGCATGGAAGGGGGAAGGGGGAAGGAAAGGGCAAACGCTGGATGCAAGAAGGGCAAAAGAGGTACAACTGCTGGATATGAGGAGGTGAGAGACAGGGCAACTCCTGGTTTGAAGGAAAGAGAGAAAGAGTACGGTAGATGCTGGATAAAAGAGGGAGAGAATAAATATTAAGAGATCAGAAGACAAACATGAATAGGGATGGAGGAGTGGTAGACCCTGATCGATTTTCAGAGGGTTGTGTTCGTGATGAGCTAGCTAAAATAAAGTAGACAAAGCGATGGGGCCAGATGGTGTACATCTGAGGGTGCTGAAGGAAGTTCTGGTAGCTCCACTGACTGACCTTTTCAATGAGTCTCTAGAGTTGGGAACTAGAGAAGGGTGGATGTGGTCCCTGTCCACAAAAATAGAAGTAAGGAAGAAGTAGGGAATTACAGGCTGGTAAGTCTGACTTCTGTGGTAAGCAAAGTAATGGAAATGCTTTTAAAACAGAGTGGTCAAGTTTCTGGAATCCTGTGGCTTACAGGACCAGAGGTAACATGGATTCACTAGAGGTAGATCTTGTCAGACAAATCTGATCAATTTCTTTGACTGGGTGACCAGAGAATTGGATACAGGGAGTGCACTAGATGTGGTGAATTTGGATTTAGCAAAGCCTTTGACAGTGTTCCACACAGATGTTTAATAAATAAACTTGAGTGCCCTCGGAATGGGTTCCAAAATGATGGACTGAGCCAAGAACTGATTGAGTGGAAGGCGAGAGGGTAGTGATCAATGGAGATCGCTCTGAGGAAAGGGATGTTACCAGTGGTGTGCCTCAAGGTTCTGTTCTTAGGCCTGTTCTTTTTAACATTTTTATAAATGATATTGCTGAAGCGTTGTCGGGTAAGATTTGCTTCTTTGCAGATGATACCAGAATCTGCAATAGAGTAGACACGCCGGAAGGTGTGAATAACATGAAGAAACACCTTGCGAAGCTTGAAGAATTGTCTGAAATTTGGCAGCTAAAATTTAATACTAAGAAGGTCATGCATTTGTGCTGCAAATCCTGAGAGAATGGTACAGTTTAGGGGGTGAAGAACTTATGTGCACAACAGAAGAGTAGGACTTGAGTGTGATTGTATGTGATGATCTTAAGGAGGCCAAAAAGGTTGAAAAGGTGATGGCGAAAGCTAAAGGATGCTAAGGTGCATAAGGAGAGGTATAGTCAGTATAATTCTGGAGGCCACACCTTCAAAAAGATATAAAAAGGATGGAGTTGGTCCAGCGGAAGGCTACTAAAATGGTCTTCATCATAAGGTATATGGGGACAGACTTGAAGATCTCAATCTGTATACTTTGGAGGAAAGGTAGGAGAGGGGAGATATGATGGAGACATTTATATACCTACGTGGAGTAAATGCACATGAGTTGAGTCTTTCATTTGAAAGGAAGTTCTGGAATGAGAGGGCATAGTATGAAGTTAAGAGGTAATAGGCTCAGGAGTAATCTACGTTGTTGATAATGTTATACTAGGTATTACTATTTTTAATGTCAAACAAATTATACTGTCACATATCCTACCTTGATTCTTGCATCTTTGAATGACATCTTATTGTTATGAAGGATTTGTAGCCTTTTGTTACTTGTTGTTTTATATAAAAATGCTCAATAAAACTGAATTGAACTTTTAAAAAGAGGTGATAGGCTCAGGAGTAATCTAAGGAAATACTTTTTTACAGAAAGGGTGGTAGATGTGTGGAACAGTCTCCCGGTAGAGGTGGTGGAGTCAGAGACTGTGTCAGATTTCAAGAAAGCCTGGGATATGCACATGGGATCTCTTAGAGAGATGAAGAGATAATGGTTACTGTGCCTGGGCAGACTGGATGGGCCATTTGGCCTTTATCTGCCGTTGTGTTTCTATGTTTCTGTGGAAGAAGGGCAAGTATGAGGACAGATACAGGATGGAAGAAAGAAAGGGCAGATGCAGGACATGAGGGAGGAAGAGAGAGGCTAGAGCTGGTGAGATATTGGGAAAGTAGAATAGGAGAGCTGGGGTTAGGGAAAAAGAAGGAAAGCTGTAGATAGGCAGTAAAAAGGAGAGAAATTGAAAACTAGATAGTAAGAAAGAATTAAGGGCCCCTTTTACAAAGCTGTGGTAGTTAATAATGTCGTAGCAGCAATAAAAAAGCCTAATGCAGCTTCCTAAAAAGGGGGTCTTTATTTTTTGTTTAGAATAAAGTAGAATGGTAGCTGTGTTAATAAACATTAAGAAATAGAAAATGGAAATAAGGTGATATCTTTCCATATGACTAATTTTACGAGGGGCTACCGAAAAGTTCTTAGCCTAGCCAACAAAAGTTGACACAGTCTCCATCCAGGGCTAAACATTTAGTCCAGCGATTTTCCACATTTTTCATTCCGTCAGAAAAATACAGAATGAAAACAAGTCTGGATTTTGAAAAGCTTCCTCGAAATTGCATCGAGAAGAACATCCGCACTTGTGCGGATTCCATGTGATGATGTCACACACACACACGCACACGTGCCTGCGCGCGACATCATTGCATCGCATCTGCACATGTGCGGATGCCCTCCTACCCGATGAGAGCAGGACTGGGGCTAGGCTAGGGTAGGATTGGGGGCTAGACTGGGCCACAGCGGGGCAGAGATGGATGGAACTGGGTGGACCTGGGGGTAGGTCTAGGGGTCCGGATTTTGCTAAAGTAAAATATGGTAACCCTAATCTTCTTGCCAAGCTGGAACACTGCTTTCTGCTTTTCTGGCACACCCGCACTGACTTTCACTCCACAAGCTGTCAGCACTTTCAGGAGTCTTAATACTAGAGCTCTGGTGGGAGAATCAGGATGAGCAAAAGCCCTGCTTTTACTTCTCCCTTTTATACTGTTCCCCCTCTCACTCAGGTCCTCCAACTCCTCCCATGTGTCTTCTATCCACACATCCTCTCAGTGACTCTCCAAAGTATCCAGTGCCTTCTGCTCTGTAGCAGGAGCTTTCGTCAGCGGGGGTCATACACATGTAAAGTGCCATATTGTATAATGAAATGCTTATGAAAATTACTCTCTAGTCCATTAGTGTAGTGGTCAGGGTCACTTTGAATCCAAATGAGCAGAAAGCTGCCAAATATCTGCTTACATGTATATGGGGCTGCAACACTGCTGACCAGTTTGTGTTAATGACATAGAGAATGACATGGGGACAGAATTTGTCCCTGGGGACAGCAGTATTCTCAAAGAGGGCTGCATTTCCTAATGCATTCTCTTTGTCTATTGAGAAATATTTTGTTCTTCAACCATGAAGCTCTTCTTACCATCCACCATTCATTTTCAGCCCCGTGTTTGGGTAGAGAAGAAAGAGTAGCAGAATAAAATAAAAAAAACAGAATTAAGATAGTGGCCATTTCAGGGGTCACCAGTGGCCATTATTGGTTCTCAGGCCCTGGCACTGAAGATCACTTCATTAGTACTTAGATTTCTATATCTGGACACTGTGATGCAACATACCAGCAAATACCGGATGCTGCTTAACACAATGCAGTATACAACACAGTAGATTGTCACGTCTAATAAAACACATTTATGACATTACTTTTTTATTCATTGTGACTTAGGGCAGTGTGTCATAAACCTTTAAAGCTGTGGCACACTAATCTCAGGGCTGCGGCTGGAGGGCACCCAAATACATGTGGATGTCAACACGATGACATCACACGCATGCGTGATGTCATCACATCGATGTCCACGCATGTGCAGATGCCCTCCAGCCATGGCCCTGACCCTCCTATTACCACTGGTGGTGGGGTGCTCCTCACTGGCATCTCGGGGCACACCTGGAATCTGTTGGCGCACTATTGTACCACGGCACTCAGTGATACACTGACTTAGGGGCATTTCATGGAAAAGCATATGATGTTTTCCTCATTCAGTTTATGTGAAAAATAAACTACATATTTTCTAATTCTCAACTTTCCATCTCTCTGTGCTAAGACACAGCCCATGTAATTTGATTCTTCATATAGTGCAGGGTAAATCTAATCATGTCAAGATTCATTCTGAATGACAATGTTTGCATAATATCTCTAGAAGTTGTTATTGTTTCTTACCATGTGGGTAGAAAGTTGATAGGCATAATGTGAACAATAATTATCCTTTGTAAAAGCCGTTGCTTCTGGCTGCCATTCTTATGAAGGTCCTTTTACGCCTTCTCCCCAGGATCCTGATAAAACGTAGGCATTTAATCTGATGGAAAAGAAAGATTTACTCGTAGCAGAAAAAAAATGAGTGAAAAATTTTCTATTAAAAAATAATTACATTTGCTGTAATGCTGTGGTTTAATTTGTTCTTCCATGCATTTATCCATTTAAATTGGTAACAAATAGAATCTGAACAGAACTGACATGAAATACATTTGGATTTTTTTTTTTTAATGTTGGCCTGCTTTATTCTACTGTATAATACAATGCTTGAGCTAGAACTGGAGCAGTGGCCTGGTAACTAGCACAGTGGATCAGGGACCTGATAGTAAGGTTCAAATCTGATATCTTTCACTGACAAGCAAGTGCACCGGAACGGGGTGGGGGAGCACAGGAGCCGTGGCCTCCCCCCAAAAAAATTGCCACTTACTTTTATCTCTGGTGGTCCAGTGGTGCAGCTGGCAGGAGCGAGCTGTCCTCACTCCTGCCCCACTGCTAACCCAGTCTTCGCGGCTGGTTTCTTCTGCTGCTGAGCGACAATGAGTGGGAGCGCGCTTTGGCGTTCCTGCTCGGTGCTTATCAGCTTCTTTGACTGGCTCCCGTAAACTCTTGCAATTCGCAAGAATTTGTAGGATCCAGTCAAAGAAGCTGCTGAGCGCCAAGCAGGAACGCCAAAGTGTGATCCCGCTCATTGCCGCTCAATGGCAGAAGAAACCAGCCACGAAGAACAGGTTAGTAACGGGGCAGGAGCAAGGAAAGCTCGCTCCTGCCCGCTGTACTGCTGGACCACCAGGCCAGAAGAGGTAGGAGGACGGGGCTTGGTGCAGAGTCTGACAGAGTGGAGAGGGAACGGGGCTGGTGCAAAGTCTTACAGAGAGAGGCTAGGTGCAGGGGGTAGGGAGTTGGGAAGGTAGGGAGGACAAATGCTCAGGGGGTTGGGAAGACAGATACTGCACATAAAGAGATAGGGTTGGAAAGGACAAATGCACAGGGGGGGAGTAGGAAAGGAGGAAAAGAGAGATGCTGCACAGGTGGAGTAGGGGAAAGGGAAAGAAAGAAATGCTGCCATGAGGGAGGGAAAAGAAACAGAGAATAGTTGGACATAGATGTGTGGCATGAGAGGGAAAGAGAGATGATGTATATGGGGAAAGGAAGAAAGAGGGAGAATTGTTGGACATGATAGTGGTGGAGAGGAGGGAGGGAGGAGAGATGACCCAAAGGAAGGAGAGATGTCAGACCACTGGAATGGGAAGGAGAAAGAAAGAGAATGGGAAGGAGAGAGAGAGAGAGAGAGACCACAGAATAGAAGAGAAGGAGGGGAGATAAAGATGCCAGACCACAGAACGGAGAGGAAAGACATGTTAGACCTTGGAAAGAGGGAGGGAAGGAGAGAGAGATGCCAGACCATGGGAGAGGAGAGAGATTCCAGGCTATGGGAAGGAGAGGAGAAAGATGCCAGACCATATGAGGGGGGAAGGGGGAAGTCAGAGATATTTGTTCCGTGGGGGGATGAGATGGTGCATAGGGATGGAGGGGAAGGGGAAACAGAGGGAGGAGATGGTGCATAGCAATGGGTGTGACAGGGAAGAGATAAGAAGAAATGCTTCTTATGGATAGATGGGAGGGGAGTAGGGGGAGAAGAAAGAGGGAGGAGAATGGTACACATGGATAGATGGGAAGAGAAGGCATGGAAAAGTAGATTTTGAGAAGAAAGCAGAAAAATGGAAGAAAGTTGAATGTTAAAAGTTAATACTAAAGATGGATGCATACTAAGTCAACAATATACAGGGAAAAATACCTCAATTATAAAAATGAAAAAATAGGGAGTGAAAAAGTTTGTGTAATCAAAAAATCACTTTCCTGGATATGCAATAGTAATGATTTGACAATGCTATACATATGTAAAGATCAGCTCAGAGATATGGAGGGGCTTTTACAGAAGGTAAAACCCCCATTATACCACCTCACTACCCAATCATTGCTGTATTTTCCATACTTTGAAGCATAAATAGTGCCAGTACATACCAAACTAATTTCAAATCAGTGTGAACAAATCAAAAAATTAAAGTTGCTTAACTTAAAGCTTGGTTTCTTGGTTTCAATGTGCACACGTTTCATGCTCCTGTTTCAGGAAACCAAACAGCTTAGAATTTAGCTGCACTCATCAGAATGTGCTGGGTGGCAATGGGTACTTTAAATCTTCAATGCAGCTTGAATGTCTTTGTTTATATGAAAAATTAATGGAAATTGTATTACAATTAGTACTATTATGGGGACGGGGTCTAGGTCGGAGCTTGGGCAGGGTCTGGGGTGGAGCTTGCAGGCTTCCCAAACAAAAAAGTGTTCCGCTGCCTATGTCAGGTACTACCTAGGGGCCCTTTTACCAAACTGTGGTAAAAGGTGGCCCTAGTATGCCCTTATGCTGGTCTTTTCTGAGCGCTAAAGCCATTTTTACCACAGGGTTAAAATGACCAAATTTCCTACTTTCCCATTAAAGGCCATGCATTAATTTTTCCCTTGTTAAAGTTTTGGCTACCTTCTAGGAGATCTCTTGAGATAGTCTCCACAACCACACTGTGAACTTGTAAGCTTCCAGCATACAGGGCTGCTCGGACCGGAACCTTCTTGCTGCCAAGTCCCTAAGTTACATTGGAAGGAAGGATCGGCAACAAGAAGGTTCTGGTCCAAGCAGCTCTGCACCACGCATGCAGGAATTTCCATTCCAACAGGCTGGTATGCCTGCCCTGGGAGGCACGAAGGGACTGACCCAGGAGTCACACTCACAGGGATTTTTTATGGGGGGGATTCATCGGGAGGAAGGGAGGGTGCAAGGGTGATAGGGAGGGAGGGGGGCTGCTGGATACATGAGGGGGGACTGTTGCTGCACCCGCAATGGCAAGATGGGGCTGCTAGACACGCGATCGTGCTGAGGAGAGCACGGAGGCAACTCGTGGCAGATACTTCACTGCATGGACAAGGCCATTCATCGCTCCATGAGGCGGTGAATGGCCTTGTCCCCATATCCAATCAGTCTTTCCTTCCCCCCCCCACCCCATTCCTGTGGGTTATCTGTGGTTACCAGCGGCTACCCATGGCTAACTGCGGGTAACAATCACCGTGTCATTGTCTACTCAGGAGACAATCACTCTCACCTTCTCCAACCAATCTCGATCACAGTCAGGAGGGCCCAGCAAACTGACTCACACAGGACTCCAGACTCCCACAATCGCTAAGGCCACCCAGATTTCAGATCTCCAAGTCATATCAAAGGTTACCAAGTCACATGTTGCTAGTCAGCTATGAGAGTTTTATTTTTAAAGCAATATGGAAGGCTAGATTTAGAATACGGTGTGTTTTAGCAATGGAAATTGTATTGAGCACATTAATTCATGATAAACTGAGGATGACAGATCAGGGAGATTTGGTATTTCTGTTCCTCTTTGGTCTATCCATAGCATTTGATTCAATGAACCATCATTTATTTATTTATTTATTCAATCTATCTAATATACCTGGGGTAATGGGGGACCAAGTGACCTGCCCAGGGTCACAAGGAGCAGTGCGTGTCAAAACCCACAACCTCAGGGTGCCAAGCCTGCAGCTCCAACCCCTGCGCCACACTCTCAGACATAGTATGGTAGAAGCTAGCATGGCAAACATTATCTGACAGCGATGGCAAACATAGGGCTCCTTTCACAAAGCCGCGTTAGCAGGTTTAACACGCGTGACTTTTCATCACGCACTAACCCCCGCGCTGGCTGGAAAACTACCACCTGCTCAAAAGGAGGTGGTAGCGGCTAGCGCGGCTGGAGGTTTAGCACGCGCTATTACGCACGTTAAAAGGAGCCCATAGTTAACAAAGCCTGGTAAAAACATAATATGACATGGTATGGTGAGAAATAGTATGGTGAGCATAGTATTGCAAAGTATTATCTTTTCAAGCTGGATCATGGGATAAACCCTTTTCTGTCATGATAACAATCTCCAACTCCTATCTTTCCTTTAGAAAAATGCTCAAGACCTACTTATTTGACAAATTCTTCTGAATGTGATTATAATATACGGTGCTTGTACAGTCTCATGACTTTTGTTAACCTTGTTGAATGGAAAGGTTACTGCGTTATATAAGTGAATTTATGTTATGTAAACATAGTATGACACGACTTGGCAAAATTGGTAAGACAAGTGTGCATGATAAATATAGCACAGAAGACATGGAATAGCAACCAATGTGTGGCAGATATGGCATGAGAGATTGAAACATGGTAGACAGTGTGGCAAACATAATATGGTATATAGTATAGTACAGGGGTAGGCAATTCCGGTCCTCGAGTCGAAGCCAGGTCAGGTTTCAGGATATCCACAATGAATATGAATGAGATGGATTTGCAAGCACTGCCTCCTTGAGATGCAAATCTATCTCATGCATATTGTCACAACCCCAGCCCTAAGGCTGTGCTTGTGCCAGGTAAGGCTTTGCCTAAACCTAGTCCAGCCTTAAAGAGAGCTAATCAGTGTGACAGGCTAGACTCCAGGAATAAGGAAAGTTCTGCATTCCCCTTTGAAACACAGTTTACAGAACCCTGGGGAGGTGAGGATTCTGAGGGGAACAGCCTGGAACAGCCTCAGCATGATTATACTAGCTCAGCTAACACACAGCTGCAGGGCTTAATGAGAAGCACTAGGAAACCTAGGCAGAAGCTTCAGGTTGCCCTGCCCCCTCAGAGAACAGGGCGTGGTCGCCTCAGTGCTCTTGAGGCAGCACTGAGGAAGAAGCAGTCAGTTGCCCTGGGTCAGCCCAGGAAGGAGGTTGTCAGGATAGCTCTCCTGAACCTCAGCATTGGCTGGATGTGGAAATGCTTGATGCAGCCCCTGTCTCTGAAGCCAACCAGTTAGCTGAACCAGAGTCCATGGAATTTGGGGACTATAGCATGGATACAGAACCTTGTGCCATGGAAGAAAGCTAAGTGCAATGCCTGTGTTTTGCTGTGCTTAAGTTGTTGAACTTTTGGTTTGGTTTTTGGAACCTGTTAGCACCTGTGTGAAGCCAGTGAGCAGTGCTGGGCTCACTGCAAGGTGCCTGAATTTGAAACCCTTTATCTCAGTTTATTTTGCTGAACAATTTTGGTTTTGTATTTGCCCTTGAACATTAAGGGAAACTACAATTTGGACTTTATGTAGGGGTGTTAGTGTGGGGAGAATCCACATAAGATCCTTGGGAGGGATTGTGGGGCCATTTTGGCATACTGTTTAAAACAGAGTTTAAAATTAGTGGATTCGGCTACTCCCCTCCCCCACCAACTACTGCTGAGTTGGTTGGGGCCAGGCCTGCTTCTATCAAGGCCTGGGTGCAATGCTTTCATTTTTCAAAGAAAGTGTTATTACCTTATTTCTGCCTGCTTATTAAGGCAGACACATTAGGATTGATTTATTGCAAATTAAGGAACTACTTACCTGTGATCCTGAAAGGAAGGTGTGGGGTGTTTGTTTTGCAACCCAGTTTTGTTCATATTTGTTTTTATTTTGGTTCATGAAATGAATGGACTAAAACCTGTTCAAGGTTTTGTGAAGTCAATAAATTAAGACTTTATTTTGTTTGAACATCTTGGTTCCTGACTCATTGATGTTTCCTGAATGATTGAGTAACCAGCAGGACTTCCAACCTCTACTGGAAGCACATAGGACGTCGGCTATTCTGAGCGCTGTCCGGGGCCATCGTGTAAAGCGGCACCGGCAGTGCCACAAGTGGTATCAGGAGTGGGATATAGCGCCTCCTGTTGGACATTTTGGGAACTTTGGTTTTGGAAAAAAAAAAAAAAAAGTTTTGGCTTTTTGGCTTTTTTTTTTTTTGCTTGTTGTTTTAGTTTGTTTTGTTGGTTCCTGTCCTGGAGCAACTGGTTTCAAGGCTCTTCTGTACGTGGTAGCTGAGGGAGTCGAGTCTTCTGAGGAGGATATCCTGTCGGCTGGGCGGAAGCAGAGTGAACACGAGACCAGAGGGATCCGGCCTTACCTGCGGTGAACCTGCATCAAAGGGGGACCGAGAAGGACCAGACCCAGTTCCTGAGAGGACAGATATGCAGACTAAGCAACTGGAGGCCAAGGAGGCCTACTAACCAAGGCGCTGACTCACCAATACCTCTGGTAAGAGTACCCGAGCTAAGGGGTTGGTGAGGGATTGGCTAACCTATTTTGAAGTATCGCACTTGGGTTGGTCTTTCTGTGTGTTTCTGTTCCAGGCCGGGAAGAAGATGGACCAGCAGCAGCTGATGGCGTTCCTGGCTGGAGAAAGGCAGAAACAAAGTGAAGACCTGCAAGCGGTACTGAAGACCAACCAGGACTTATGGTATCGGTCGCAAGAATTGTCAAGGCGACAGCATGATGAGATGGTATTGGCAATGGGGGAGCAAACAAAGGTACTGTCTCAGCTTTTGCAAAGACCCTCGCCAGCCACAGGCAGCGAGCCAGGACTGAGTTACACTCAGCAACCAGGAGGAGCAGCTAATCCACTCTCAATGCTGAATCTGTGTAAAATAACACCAGCAGATGCTCCGGATGAGTTTCTATCAGCTTTTGAGAGATTAGCTACTGCTGCTGGTTGGCCACAGGGACAGTGGGCTGTTAGGCTTCTGCCTTGTTTAGCTGGGGAGACATTGGCAGCGTTTCAGATTTTAATCCCCGATTTAGCCAATGACTATCAGGCAGTCAAAAGTCACATCTTAGAATACCTAGGATTTACGCCTGAGCATTATAGGCAGAAATTTAGATCTACCATAATGCAGGACAAGGAGAGGCCCAAAGCCTTAGTACAGAAACAGTCTAAACTAGCAGAGAGGTGGTTACACTCATGGCTTTGGAGACCCTAGAGCTCTAGTGCTGGAAATAATAAGGGAGCAGTTTCTGGAATCAGTCCCAAAGAATTTACGGGGCTGGGTCCGGAGACAGGGATGCAAGAACCTTGCCCAAGCTCTGGAAGTGGCTGAGGCGTACTTAGACGCCCAGGACATCGTTGGAGAGGAAAAAACAGCCTCTGCTCAGAGCTTGGAGAAGGGGAAGAAAGTGCGGCCTCAAGGCCAACCTTACAAGACCACTGGGTATCCCAAGCCCAAGGAGGCCTTGCACAAGGAAGGTCTCCGATGTTACCGGTGTGGGAAATCGGGTCATACCCAGAGGTTTTGTAGGGAAAGAAAGGATTTTGTGGTGACCCAAGGGACAAACATTAGTATCCCCAAGGAATATCGAGTTTTGGTCTCGATAGCGGGAAAAGAGATAGCAGCCTTAGTGGACACCGGAGCCGATCAGTCCATGATAGCCACTGAATTCTATAAACAGATGTTCCCTACAGAGAATTTGCAAAGAGAGATGGACTCGATTACTATTAAATGTGTTCACGGGGATAGCCTAAGATATCCACGGCGGGCAACTACCATCCTATATGAGAATAAAGTCTATAGGGTGAAGCTTGCAATAGTGCCTGGATCTCCCTTTTCCCTTATACTAGGCCAGGACTGGGAGGGGTTAGAGGAGTGTCTCCTCCCAAAACAGGGGCTAGTGGGCACTCACTCCCAAGGACCCGTTTCCGCGATAGGGGAAGAGGAATTGGGCAGTGTGTTTCCCTTCGAAGGTGAGGTGATCCGGGATCAAGCTCTGAGACAACCACGTCAGACTAAGGCACAGAACTGCAAACAGAAGCAACATAGGAGTCAGGCCCTTAGACAGATCAGTACAAGTAAGGTCATTCCTTGGCTGCCTAAGGAGGTAGTGGGGACATTCACCACCTTTCCAGCGGAACAGAAAGCTGATGCCTCCTTGCAGGAAGCCTGGCAACAGGCCTCTCGACCTAGCCACGACCCTATTAGGTTTAAAGTTAGACAGGGGTTGTTATACAGACAGATTCCCGGGGAACATCTTAAGACAAGGATAGAACAGCTGGTAGTTCCACAAGGATTCCGTAAGGTTATACTGCAGACAGCCCATGATCATCCGCTGTCCGGACATAAAGGGTCCGAGGCTACGGAGACTCAAGTAGTACGCCGGTTCTTTTGGCCAGGATTGTCTAAAGACGTGGCCAATTTTTGTAAATCTTGCCCTATCTGTCAAAGGCTGTCTTTAAGTAAACCCGCCCGGGCCCCACTTATCCCAATTCCGAGGGTGGAGGAGCCATTGACCCGATGGGCAATGGATATAGTAGGTCCCCTGGAAAGAACTCCCCGGGGATATAGTTTTATATTGGTTATTATGGATGTGGCCACCAGGTACCCCTGGGCCTTCCCGTTGCGGAAAACCACATCAGCGGCTATGATGAAAGAGTTAATGGGTCTCTTCTGTATGATGGGGTTCCCTAGGGAAATACTGACGGACCAGGGGAGCAATTTCCTCTCAAAAGAGATGGAGAAGTTTTGGCAGGGATTTGGTATCCGTCACATTAAAACATCAGCCTACCATCCCCAGGCCAACGGGATGGTAGAACGTTTCAATCAGTCCCTAAAGCAAATGCTGAAGAAAGTTGGGGCTCAGGAGAAGAAAGATTGGGACCTTTTCATACCCCTAGTGTTATTTGCGGCACGGGAGAAAGTGCAGGACTCCCTAGGGGTGAGCCCATTTGAAATGTTATTTGGCAGGTCCCCCAGGGGTATATTGGATATTGTCAAAGAACAATGGGGGTCATAAGAAAGGGAGGATGACAATGTGATATCCTACTTGAGCCAGTTGAGAAGGAGATTAAGACAGGTGGCCAAGGTGGGGAGCCATAATCTGGAATGGGCCCAAGGAAAACAGAAGTGTTATTATGATCGGAAGTCCAAGGCTCGCCACTTAAAAGTGGGGGATAGGGTGTTAATATTGGTACCCTCTGACCCTCATAAATTTTTAGCGGAATGGAAAGGGCCTGCTACCATTGTAGAAAAGCTTAACCCGGTGGATTACCGAGTTAAGGATGAGAAAAACAGGATACAGACCTATCACATCAACTTATTGAAGCCTTGGAGAGATAGGGAGATCTTAGCCTTAATAGCAGAGCAGAAACCTGATGATGACCTAGGGCCCCAGATTGCGGACATGGTCCAAGATGAAGGAGTAAATAGGGATCGAACTATCTGACGAGCAGGCAGTGCAGGTCGGGACATTGGTACAGGGGTTCAAAGATGTATTCTCTCCGATACCGGGGCGGACTGAGGTGGTGACCCATGATATTATCACCACTCCTGGAAAGATAGTAAAGGTGAAACCGTATCGCTTGTCTGAAGGGAAGAAGGAGCTAGTACAGGACCTGGTTAAGGAAATGCTGGCCCTGGGGGTTATCGAACTGTCTCAGAGTCCTTGGTGCAGTCCCATCGTCATTGTACCTAAGGCTGACGGTACCCCCAGGTCCTGTATAGATTTCCGACAGCTCAATGAGGTGTCTCAGTTTGACGCCTTTCCCATGCCCAGGGTCAATGACCTGTTAGATCGGCTAGGACAGGCCAGGTATCTCTCTACACTGGATTTGACAAAAGGCTATTGACAAATTCCCCTTGCCCCAGGTGCCAGGCCCAAAACAGCGTTTAGCACACCTCATGGGCTGTACCAATTTAGGCGTATGCCTTTCGGGCTTCATGGTGCTGCTGATACATGTCGAAGGGGTATCACGGAGGTCCTGCGCGGGCACCACCAATACGCAGAGGCCTACCTGGATGATATCGTGCACCTGAAGCATGTGAGGGCGGTTTTGCAGTCCCTGAGGGAGGCAGGTTTCACAATCAATCCTAAGAAATGCTACTTAGGCCAGAGAGAAGTAAAATACCTGGGGTATGTGGTTGGAAGAGGACAGGTTAAACCTCTGGTAGACAAAGTACGTTGCGTCCAGGATTATCCCATGCCTAGCACAAAGAAACAGTTAAGGGGATTCCTGGGACTCCTGGGTTATTACCGACGATTTATACCTGCATTTTCCACAAAGGCTGCTGTTCTTACAGACATGCTAAAGAAAGATAGACCTGATACTCTTTCGTGGGAGAATACGGGAAGACAGGCTGTACCAAAATCTGCAATAGAGTAGACATCCCGGTGGAGTGAATGACATGAAGAAAGAACTAGCGAAGCTTGAAGAATGGTATGAAATTTGGCAGCTAAAATTTAATGCTAAGAAATGCAAGGTCATGCATTTGGGCTGCAAAAACCTAAAGGAATGGTACAGTTTAGGGAGTGAAGAAATTATGTACAAGACAGAAGAGTGGAACTTGGATGTGATTGTATGTGATGATCTTAAGGTGGCCAAAAAGGTTGAAAAGATCTGAAGGAGGCTTTATGTACCGACCCTGTGCTAATGTCCATTGATTTTACAAAACCTTTTGTACTTCAGATGGACGCATCAGGGACGGGGCTAGGAGCAATACTGAGCCAGGAGACTCAGGGGATAGAGCATCCGGTGTTGTTTCTTAGCCATAAACTTCACCCTAACGAGAGAAATTATGCCACAGTGGAGCTTGAATGTTTAGCGGCCAAGTGGGCGATGCAGACCCTCGAACATTATCTGCAAGAGCGAGAATTCACCCTTGTTACCGACCATGCGGCACTCAAATGGCTCAATACAATGAGAAATAATAATGCTAGGTTGACAAGGTGGTATTTGGCTCTGCAGACTTTCCGGTTTAGGGTACTGCATCGCCCAGGCAAACTGAGCACTAATGTGGATAGTCTCTCCAGAATGCAGGAGGGTAGTAAAACTGCTCTAAAAGCTAGGGACGACCAACCCTTAAAGGTGAGGGTATGTCACAACCCCAGCCCTAAGGCTGTGCTTGTGCCAGGTAAGGCTTTGCCTAAACCTAGTCCAGCCTTAAAGAGAGCTAATCAGTGTGACAGGCTAGACTCCAGGAATAAGGAAAGTTCTGCATTCCCCTTTGAAACACAGTTTACAGAACCCTGGGGAGGTGAGGATTCTGAGGGGAACAGCCTGGAACAGCCTCAGCATGATTATACTAGCTCAGCTAACACACAGCTGCAGGGCTTAATGAGAAGCACTAGGAAACCTAGGCAGAAGCTTCAGGTTGCCCTGCCCCCTCAGAGAACAGGGCGTGGTCGCCTCAGTGCTCTTGAGGCAGCACTGAGGAAGAAGCAGTCAGTTGCCCTGGGTCAGCCCAGGAAGGAGGTTGTCAGGATAGCTCTCCTGAACCTCAGCATTGGCTGGATGTGGAAATGCTTGATGCAGCCCCTGTCTCTGAAGCCAACCAGTTAGCTGAACCGGAGTCCATGGAATTTGGGGACTATAGCATGGATACAGAACCTTGTGCCATGGAAGAAAGCTAAGTGCAATGCCTGTGTTTTGCTGTGCTTAAGTTGTTGAACTTTTGGTTTGGTTTTTGGAACCTGTTAGCACCTGTGTGAAGCCAGTGAGCAGTGCTGGGCTCACTGCAAGGTGCCTGAATTTGAAACCCTTTATCTCAGTTTATTTTGCTGAACAATTTTGGTTTTGTATTTGCCCTTGAACATTAAGGGAAACTACAATTTGGACTTTATGTAGGGGTGTTAGTGTGGGGAGAATCCACATAAGATCCTTGGGAGGGATTGTGGGGCCATTTTGGCATACTGTTTAAAACAGAGTTTAAAATTAGTGGATTCGGCTACTCCCCTCCCCCACCAACTACTGCTGAGTTGGTTGGGGCCAGGCCTGCTTCTATCAAGGCCTGGGTGCAATGCTTTCATTTTTCAAAGAAAGTGTTATTACCTTATTTCTGCCTGCTTATTAAGGCAGACACATTAGGATTGATTTATTGCAAATTAAGGAACTACTTACCTGTGATCCTGAAAGGAAGGTGTGGGGTGTTTGTTTTTGCAACCCAGTTTTGTTCATATTTGTTTTTCTTTTGGTTCATGGAATGAATGGACTAAAACCTGTTCAAGGTTTTGTGAAGTCAATAAATTAAGACTTTATTTTGTTTGAACATCTTGGTTCCTGACTCATTGATGTTTCCTGAATGATTGAGTAACCAGCAGGACTTCCAACCTCTACTGGAAGCACGTAGGACGTCGGCTATTCTGATCGCTGTCCGGGGCCATCGTGTAAAGCGGCACCAGCAGTGCCACAATATTTATTGTGGATATCCTGAAAACCTGACCTGGCTCTGGCTCTCGAGGATCGGAATTGCCTACCCCTGCACTAAAGTAGAACAAAGAAGAAGAATAGTATAGCAGAGTGTAGAACAACATTGTATGAGATTTTTATTACAGCATAAGATGGCTGTTTGAATTTGGAGTGTGGCATTGAAATGAAAGGAGCGGGATCGCAGAAGACAAATGCGAATAGGGATGGTGGAGTGGTAAGCCCTGATCAAATTTCAGAGGGTTGAATTTGTGAGGAGCTAGCTAAAATAAAAGTAGACAAAGAAATGGGGCTAGATGGTGTACATCCAAGGGTGCTGAAGGAACTTAGGGAAGTTCTGGTGGCTCCACTGACTGACCTTTTCAATGAGTTTTTAGAATCGGGAGTGGTACCGGAGGACTGGAGAAGGGCGGATGTGGTCTCTCTCTACAAAAGTGGAAGTAAGGAAGAAGTAGTGAATTACAGGCCAGTAAGTCTGACTTCTGTGATAAGCAAATTAATGAAAACATTTTTAAAACAGAGAATGGTGAAGTTTCTGGAATCTGGTGGATTACAGGACCAGAGACAACATGGATTCACTAGAGGTAGGTCTTGTCAGACAAATCTGATCAATTTCTTTGACCGGGTGACCAGAGAATTGGATAAAGGGAGTGTGCTAGATGTGGTATATTTAGATTGACAGATGGCTAATAAATAAACTGAGTACTCTTGGAATGAGTCGCAAAGTGATGGGCTGGGTCAAGAACTGGTTAAGTAGAAGGCGACAGAGGCAGTGGTCAATGGAGATCACTGAGGAAAAGGATGCTACAAGTGGTGTGCCTCATAGTTCTTGGCCTGTTCTTTTTAACATTTTTATAAGTAATATTGCTGAAGGGTTGTCAGATATGATTTTCCTCTTTGTGGATGATACCAAAATCTGCAATAGAGTAGACATCCCGGTGGAGTGAATGACATGAAGAAAGAACTAGCGAAGCTTGAAGAATGGTATGAAATTTGGCAGCTAAAATTTAATGCTAAGAAATGCAAGGTCATGCATTTGGGCTGCAAAAACCTAAAGGAATGGTACAGTTTAGGGAGTGAAGAAATTATGTACAAGACAGAAGAGTGGAACTTGGATGTGATTGTATGTGATGATCTTAAGGTGGCCAAAAAGGTTGAAAAGGTAATGGCGAAAGCTAGAAGGACGCTAGGTTGCATAGAAAGAGGTATGGCCAGTAGGAAAAAGGAGGTATTGATGCTCCTGTATAAGACTGGTGAGATCTCATTTAGAATATTGTGTACAATTCTGTAAACTGTATCTTCAAAAAGATATTAAAAAGATGGAGTCGGTCCAGAGGAAGGCAATAAAATGGTGTGTGGTCTTCATCATAAGGCGTATAGGGACAGACTTAAAGTTCTCAATGTATGTACTTCAGAGGAAAGGTGGAAGAAGGGAGATATGGGCGAGACATTTAAATATCTACATGGCATAAATGTGCACGAATCCAGTTTCTTTCATTTGAATGGAAGCTGTAGAATGAGAGGGCATAAGATGAAGTTAAGAGGTGATAGGCTCAGAAGTAATCTAAGGAAATTTGTTTTTACAAAAGGGTGGTAGATGCATGGAACAGTCTCCTAGAAGAAGACAGAGACTGTGTCTGAATTCAAGAAGGCATTGGATAGGCATGTGGGATCTCTCAGAAAGAGAAAGAGATAATGGTTACTGTGGAAGGGCAGACTACATGAGCCATTTAGCCTTTATCTGCCATCATGTTTCTGTGTTTGTTTCTAATGTTGAAAAATCTTTTAACACATATATGGCAACATATATCCAAAAAATAGTTTTTATAATACTGGATCAAAGTAAAGGTATACATGTTGATATGCATATTTGCTTACTCTAGCTATGGACTCAAACAGACATAGAGTTTAGCATTTTGCGGAACACGCACAAAAATCCAGTACTAAATATACCCATTTTTAAAACTGCAAAACATCTATCTTGGGTTTGTTTGTGTTATTTTAAAAAAAGGATGTATTTGTGCTCAGTGTGTATCTGTTTGAACCATTTTTCTAAGAAAAGGAAAAAAAAAAACACACATCCAAAAGAAAAACCTACAGAACAAGACATTGGGATGTGGGAGGGTCAGTTTTAGGAGACTGGCCACATAGACATCCCAGCAGAGTAGTGGGCATTGTAGTGAGCATTGAACTTCACATAAAAAGGCCCAAGTACACATCTCACCATAGCTCCCTTATATTGTATGATGAGTCCTCCACAACTCACCCAAAACACACTATACCAAACTGTACGCAATACTAATAGTCATTATGCATGCCGGTAAACCCACAGTGACTTCCTGTTCACACAGAGATGGGTTCTGCAGAGAGGCAGCTTCGAGGCAGGCCAAAGGCAGCAGGCTCACATTGCTGAGCTGTCCGCATCCTAAAGAAAATAGAACATAAGAATAACCTTACTGGGTCAGACCAATGGTCCATCAAGCCTAGTAGTCTGTCCTCACAGTGACCAATCCAGGGCAAGCAGTGGCTTCTCCCATGGCTTTCTCAATAACAGACTATAGACTTTTCCTCCAGGAAATTGTCCAAACCTTTCTTAAAACTAGCAACGCTATCCGCTCTTACCACAACCTCTGGCAATGCATTCCAGAACTTAACCATTCTCTGAGTGAAAAAAATATTTCCTCCTATTGGTTTTAAAAGTATTTCTCTGTAACTTCATCGAGTGTCCCTTAGTCTTTATACTTTGATGGAATGAAAAATTGATCCACTTGTACCCGTTCTACTCCTCTCAGGATTTTGTAGACTTCAATCATATTTCCCCTCAGCCAACTCTTTTCTAAGCTGAAGAGCCCTAACCTTTTTAGTCTTTCCTCATACGAGAGGAGTTCCATCCCCTTTATCATCTTGGTCACCATCGATTCCATGTAAGTTGGCCCTGCCAAACCCAGACAGACTCCGCAATTAATAAAAACATCCGGAAGCCCAGACAGTCCTCTACAAAGAGGACATTTCCATGATTTCCAAGATGTATGGTAACCCTATGGAGGATTACATAAATAGGACTGCTTTTTATGTAGTCTTATTTATTTAGTTATATTAGCTGGTTAAATGCTGAATATTGGCTCTTAACTGGCTACGTGCTGACAGCATGGGCACATTTTCAGTTCTATCTGGGTAAGTGCCACTGATAATGCCAGACAAGTGATTTAAAGGCCTCTCCTGACTTTTAGAAACTTTTTGAAAATCAATCCCTGAATTTCTATAAATACAGTGATGGGCCAAGATTATGTGACTCTTGCAAGTGTTGTCAATTTTTCAAGACAAAATGACATGCAAATGTTAATGCTCTTAATGAGGTGCATTCAAGATAAATTGTGTTAGCAAGTAAGTGTAAACGAGCATAATAAAGTCTAAATGTTATGTGTTGCCCATACTTTAGTCCTGCTACAGAGAGAGAGAGAGAGAGAAAGAGAGAGAGAGCTACATACAGACAGATGGTGTGTGCAGTATTATGTAGGATACACAACTAACCCATTTCCACCTGCCACCTATGTCCTAGAAAAAATGTCTAGCCAAGCTGTAAACAGTCACCGTGCCATGCTAACAGATGGATAATAGTAGAGTCAGCCAAGAGATCATTCATTTACATCAGAAGTGTTGCTCTTCAGGCTAGTTTCCAAAACAGGAATATCTAAAAGGTTAACCACCTTGAGTATGTGCACCTGGAAATGATCTGTCACCCTTAATCAAGCTCAGGGTTCAGCTTTCAAATGGTAGATTCTGCAGCTGGGTTAGGAACATCTTGAAACCACTTGAATCACACAGAACATTGTGTTGATGTTAGAATTAAATATTTTAGACACTCATTCTAATGAGGTTCTGTTATCTTCCACTTTTCTTCCTATATGTGGTGGACTGAGAAAATCCAACGGTAGGAAAAAAAAAAAAAAAAAGGCAGATAATAAAACAAAAGCATTTGCCAATTTTTACTCATGCCCTGGGAGACTTTCACTCAACCAGGAGAATCAAATATGAAAAAGTGAAACAATGTGAAAGCATGGTGGAAAATATTTTCACTCTTCTAGTTTCAACTTTATGGTATTAAAGTTTTGCAGGGTGCTGCAAAAATGACTTTATTTTGTATTAGGGCCCAGGATTGTGGTGCAATTTGTAGCCATGGCTATCCCTCAGCAGATGACTTTTAGAAGTAATGACATGAAAGAATCAAGAGATGAATAACCATGCAGGGCCAGATTCATTAAACGCTGCCCCCAGAGGCACAGAACAAAAGAAAACCTTTTCAACTTGTCCACCTAGTTTTAAGAAAAATAAACTGGCAGGATCAGGAAGAATACATGTTTTCTCTAGGGACAGGATCGCATGCATATTTTATGCTTCTACACTAGTTCCAGCTACTTATTGCACAATTGCTTTAGGCTTTGCTGAATTGATTCAGAACAAATGTTCTCTCCTATGGTTATTGGGGTTTTTTTTCCTTTCAAAGCTGCATAATGGAAAAATGGTCTTAATGAGCTTTATTTTTAAATTGTAGTAAAAAGAAAAGAAAAGCATATCAATTTAAGATCTTTTGAGGGGATATTTTATACAGTCATTTTCATGTGGCCTCAAATGTGTGTAAATGACATGTTACAAAATTTGGACTGGCTAAAAAGTATGAGCTTTGGCATAATGGTGCATACTTTGCTGGTAGAATTGGATGGGGCAGAGTTTGTAAGTGCGCACATAGGTACACAGATTATAAAATAGGCCATACTATGTGCACATTTATTTTATTTATTTTTAAAGTGTATAAACCACCTAAATCTAAGTGATGTGCATATATCATACATACACAAATTATAAAAACAAGAACAATATCATGACGAAAAATACACACATAAAATGAATAGTGAACGAAACATCATAAAATACTATAAGTTCAAATCATTCTTTCTTGATCTTCCCTTAAAATTAAAGACCACTCAGAGGAAATCAAGATGGTGCCGGAGTGAGTCGTGTATTCAGTGACTCCTGTACTTTTCCTGCAAAATTTAAATAAAAATCTTCTATTAGAAGTTTACCTGTTTTATCGGGATGCCAAAGCACAGGGATAAGCAGAGGAGTGATCTTCCTGCCTCCTCGTCCTCGTCCTTGTCCCAGTTGGAGCGGGTATCTCTGCTGATCGAGGCGGGCAGACCTTAATCTCGGAGGGCGATGTTTCACTGAGCCCATTGGGGCCTGAAGTTTCTCCGCGTCCCAGTATGATGTCGGGGACACCTACAGCTTCTCATAAAGTGCCGGAGTTACTATCTCCGTCAACGCTGCAGATTTCACCTTTGACCCCGGATGGAGATTTGAACTTGCCGATTTCTCTTCAATCGGCTTCTGCGGCTGGAGGACCTGATATTCAGAGTAAACTAAGCTAAACTAAAGCTTAATTTTATAGACCGGGTCTTCAACCAAAACGGTGCTCGACTCGGTTTACAATAATGTAAGCATAGTACATAAATATGGCAGAAGAATGTAATCTAGAATAGCTTAGTTTCCAAAGTGTTTAGTAAATAAGAAAGTTTTCAGTTTTCCAAAATAAAATGAAGGGGCCTAGACTTCTAAGTGAAAGCGGTAACTCATTCCAGAGCTCAGTTACTTTGAAAATAAAAGAATGGCTGAATCTTCTGAAAGTTCTATTTTTACCCCTAAGGGAAGGAAATGTAAGTTTTAACATTTGAATTCCTAGCAAGATAAGATCTGTGTACATTCCAATCTAAAGGAATCAAAGTAATAAAAATACCAAAGAGAATTGTAAATGCAATACAAGCACACTTAAATTCAATTCTAAGATACACTGGAAGCCAATGTAATTCCTTGAGCTTTGGGGTTACATGATCGAAGTTACTCTTACTAAAAATGAGCTTGGCAGTGGTACTCTGTATCAATTGAAGTCTCTGCAGACTGACCTTTGGGAGACCCAGGTGCATTGAGTTGCAATAATCCAACTTGACTTAACCATACAGAGAAGTGTTGCTGATGAAAGAGTGTGCTCACTCTTCTCAGGATATGGAGGGTAAAGAACACTTTCTAACAAGAGAATGTAGCTGATCCTTAAATGTAAGAGATGAAGCAATAACAATACCCAATATTAGCAAGGAAAACTCAATTTTCAGAGATTCTCCTGAGTCTAAGGTCACAGCTGAGGGAAGAGAATCTAACTTTCGACCGATCCATAAGAGTTTGGTCTTAGCAGCATTCAATTTTATCTGGACCATCATCACCCAGGACTGAAGCATAGCAATGCAATGGATAATATTAGGTGTTAGATTAACAAGATCTTGGTCAACCTCAAGTAATATGAAGATGTCATCAGCGTATGTTAATAGAGTTTCCTGAATATTGTCACCGTGTATCACCTAGGCCAGTCCGCGCCCAAGCGGGAGTGACCGAAAGAGCCCAGAGCACACAGTGCTGACCGAGCGGTTTATCAGTACTGATTGGAGTTGGTGGATAAAATTAAAAACACCCAGTTTTGCTTCCAAAACAAAGTTCTTCTATTCCAATAAGAACTTCCACTTTCACAACCCTCAATTGCCTTCACAGTTCCAAAAGAAAAATAAATTTGTGTTTCTCAATAATAGTCCAAAATGACTCTTCATTACATCAAGGCACCAGTCCATGGATTCCAACTACTTTCAAAATACTCTCTATTAGTTGGATACAGTCTCTGCTAGCAATCACTTCTGAGAGCTTTAGACTGGACCCGCCTCTGAACTCTCTGGATGCAGAGCTCAGGGCAGAAGGGACTTCCTCCTACAATGACCGTTGGCTGCGGTCCCTCCCAACTAGGACCCACAATCCATTCTATGGCAAAACTTCAAAAGGAAAAGGTCTCCAAAGAGACTGCCAAGGCTGGACAATGCTAATTGCTTCAGCCTAAAACTTTATGGTTCTTGCTCCAAAAGGAAGGAAAGGAACCCACACAAGCTGCTAAGGCTTCCAGTAATCTTTCTTTTGGCTTAAGGTCAGAGAGACAGCCAGCCCATTAACTAGCACAACCAGTCTCGGCCTAACTTCCTTAAACCCCATTGGTTGGTCAGAATCACTATTTCCTTCTTTATAGTCCATGGCTTCTTCCTGGTCTCCAAAGTCTTCATTGTCTGAAGCTTTTCTCATGCATTCCTCTAACATTTCAGCTTCTATACAGTTAGATCTGACCTGGGTGTTAGGCTCAGATACATTGCTGCGTGCCCTTGGAACTGGTCTCCTGTCTCCATGCGTTCTCCTCTGGTACAGTGTGGGTTGGTTCAGTGGCAGCTTCCTCTCTGAGCACTGCTGCTGGTCCCTATAAGCCTCAGGATAATGAGCAACAGGTGTGGCTTGTTCCTGGCTAAATTGAGGACTATAATGTTCCTGGTGTTGCCTGAAATTGTGTCCCCCATGCAGGTTAGGAGATGTGTGGTGCATCCTCCCCCTAGGAACAATATCCTCAGTACTTTTAGTTCCCCTTACCCATTGTTCTCCCTTCTCTAACTCCGGTGAAAACAAATAGGTACTTCTCTGCTCTTCACTGAACCTTCCTTGTCTGGCTGTAGTTCTGGGCTGTGGTGTTGGTGTGGTTAGTTTTTTATCTCTTTGGGTGAGTATTTTCCCTTGCCTAGCCCTAGGCATAGGCGTCCTTTCACTCCAATCAGTCGCAGGGCCTACCCTGTGACAATATTCAAGTCATAGTATTTCAAAGTACTCATGTAGATGTTAAATAAAATTAGAGACAATGGGGAGCCATGGGGAACACCACAAAGGACTCTCCAAGAGTATGGCAGAGACTGAAAAAGTTTTTCAAGGTTCTATGGATTTGATTACTGCAGTGACATTTCCCGCTATTTCTCTCCCTGCTCCCCTGATAAGACCACCGGTAA
The DNA here is from genome assembly GCF_902459505.1 of Geotrypetes seraphini. Classification (NCBI taxonomy): domain Eukaryota; kingdom Metazoa; phylum Chordata; class Amphibia; order Gymnophiona; family Dermophiidae; genus Geotrypetes; species Geotrypetes seraphini. Next base: position 185,270,325 of record NC_047085.1, on the reverse strand, counting down.
AAGACATGGAAGCCATATGGAGCGCTGTAGAAAATTTACAAAAGGTATGCTCCCAATTTATTTCCTCTGTCAAAATACCACCACTCAGTTTAAGAGTTTTGAAGAGATATTTCAACTACAATTCATTAGAAAGGACAAAGTTGAGAATTTGGTTGCAGAATTGAAGGTTTCTACCAATCTGCAACTGAAAGATAAAAGTCTACTATCCAGAAAAATTGAAAATCTGGAGAATACGAACAGAAACTTAAATTTAAGACTATTGAACTTTCCTGTCTCTAGATTTTAGTCTCCTAGGGACTTATTTCAATCATTTCTCATTTCTGTTCTAAAATATCCAGAAAACAATATTCCACCGTTACAAAAGTTATATTACCTAAATGTGCCAAAAGAAGATTTAAAAAAAGGATAAGAACAACCAGGAGACTTGGATCTCACTGGTATGTTGGAATCGTCTCAGGTTGAAATTACTAGAGCCACGTTATTGGTAACTTTTGGTTTTCTTCAAGACAAAGAGGCAGTGCTCCGTCTATTTTTTTAGGGCTGATAAAGTTGCATTTCAAGGACTTAAAATCTCAATTTTTCCTAATTTTTCCTAATGTATCTAAGTGGACGCAAGTCAGGTGTAAGAAATTCCTAACTTATCGTCAGTCTGTTTTGAACCTAAGAGCGACCTTTCAGTTATGTTTTCCCTGCAAATGTTGCATTACATATCAAGCTAGCAGATATATTTTTTATGAACCTGATCAGATGCAATTTTTTCTTGAAGGTAAAGTGACTACAAGAATTCCAGAGACTTCCGTTGACGTTGCTAACCAGGCCATATAAGTAACCCGACTGAGCTCTGTAATTTTGTTATAGTTTTTCCTTATAATCCAACTTCCCTTGCAAGTGATTGATTTCTCCTCCACTATTGTGGACTTTACTCTTGGTTTTCAGTTTTGTATACTATATTGGTTATTACCTCTATTAGATTTTTTTTTTATTTCCTTTCAAGTGATCTATTTTCAACTTGTAAAAGATTATAAATGAATAAAAAAAATTAAAAACCACTCAAACCTGGAACAATCAAAACTCCACTGAACTTAAACAAAGGCATCTACGATTTATATCCCGTCCTCCCCAAAGAGCTCAGAATAGGTTACAGTTTACATTCACAGTGGTACAATATAGGGTTTACATACAGTGTGTTGCAATATATCTTCATATAGGATTACCGTATTTTTCACTCCATAAGACACACATTTTTTCCACCCAAAAGTGGGTGGAAATCTTGGTGCGTCTTTTGTAGCGAATATACAAAATTTGTACTCCCTCCTTAGCATTGTAAAACACCCTCCTGCTGCCGCCGCACCTTTTCAAAACACCCCCTCTCTGCACCGCTGCCACACCTCTTCAAAACACCCCCCTGCAGCACCTTTTCAAAACACCCCCTCTCTCCGCACCGCTGACATACCTTTTCAAAACACCCCCTCTCCATACTGCTGCTACACCTTTTCAAAACACCCCCTCCGCACTGCCATTGCCACTTTTCAAAACATCTCCCGCCTCACCTTTTCAAAACACCCCCTGCTGCCATCGTTGGTACCTTTTTTTAAATAGCCTGGTGGTCCAGTGGTCCAGTGGTATCCCTCTCTTGCTAGATGGCTTTCGAACTCAGGAGCAAGCATTACACGCTTCCGCTTGAGCCCGCCACTGCTTTCTGAATGGTGGCGTCAGTTCTCACGGGACTCGTGAGAACTGATGCCAGCCATTCAGAATGCAAAGGCGGGCCCAAGCGGGAACGCGTAATGCTTGCTCCTGACATCTGTGCTCCTGACCTAAGTTTGAAAGCCATCTAAAGGGAGGGAGGGAGGGATTTGAAAAGGTACAGGTTGGGGTGGGTAACTCTACTGCTGCTTGAAAAAAGCCAGTGAAAGTTTGTTAAAAGCATGTAAAATACAGTAGAATAACTTTCTATATAATTTTTATATTGAACTGAAATATAATGTGGTATATATGTTACCATATGTCTTATGTTGTGCCATAGTTGTATTTTAAATAGAAATAATTTATTAACTAAAAAAAAAGTACAGGGGGATATGATTTAAAAGGTATGGGGGGTGTTTAAAAGGGTACAGGATACGGGGAATGATTTAAGTTACTGGGAAGATACATGGGGGGTATGGGGAATGATTTAAGGTACTGGGGGATACATGGGGGTATGGGACCTGCCTGCCTGCCTGCCTTCCACTAGGCCTGCCTTCCCTGTGCCCTGTCCCAGCCTACCACTAGACCACCAGAGGGGGGACAGGGTGTAGAGTATGGCAAGGAATGTAGGGTTGGGTGCAGAGCCTGGCAGGGAGAATTTGGTTCTGAATGTTTTTTTTTCTAGTTTTCCTCCTTTAAATCTAGCATGCGTCTTATGGTCAGGTGTCTTATGGAGTATATAAAAAAAAAAAAAAAAAAATGGTACTTACTGATGCTGATGAACGGTTGACGGAGTTACTAGGCAAAAAGGTAGGTTTTTACAGCTTTTCTAAAGTTAAGAAGTTCTTTAAGGGCTCTGATAGGAGGTAGGCTGTTCCAGAGGTTTGGTAAGAAATGGGAATAGCAATGTTTCTAGGCTGTCTTGAGTTGGAGAGAGTGTCCTGATGGTGTAACATAGAAACATGATGGCGGATAAAGGCCAACGGCCCATCTAGCCTGCCCATCTGCAGTAAAAATTATCTCTTTCTCTCTCCAAGAGATTCCACATGCCAATCCCAGGCCCTCTTGAATTCAGACACAGTCTCTGTCTCCACCACCTCTTCTGGGAGACTGTTTCATGAATCTACCACCCTTTCTGTAAAAAGTATTTCCTTAGATTACTCCGAAGCCTATCACCATCCCATGCTATCTTATTGCAGAGTTTCCTTTCAAATGAAAGAGACTTGACTCATACGCATTTACATTAAGTAGGTATTTAAACATCTTTATCATATCTCCCCTCTCCCACCTTTCCTCCAAAGTATACAGATTGAGATCTTTAAGTCTGAACCCATATACCTTATGATGAAGACCACATCCCATTTTAGTAGCCTTCTTCTGGACCGACGCCATCCTTTTTATATCTTTTTGAAGGTGCGACTTCCAGAATTGTACACAATATTCTAAATGAGGTCGCGCTAAAGTCTTATATAGGAGCAGCAATACCTCCTTTTTCCTACTGGCCATACCTCTCCCTATGCAACCTAGCATACTTCTAGGTTTTGCTTTCACCTTTTCAACCTGTTTTGCCACCTTAAGATCATCATATACAATTACACCCAAGTCCTGCTCTTCTTTCGTGCACATAAGTTCTTCACCCCCTAAACTGTACCATTCCCTTGGGTTTTTGCAGCCCAAATGCATGACCTTGCATTTCTTAGCATTAAATTTTAGCTGCCAAATTTCAGACCATTCCTCAAGCTTCGCCAGGTCTTTCTTCTTGTTATTCACACCATCCAGCATATATGCTCTATTGCAGATTTTGGTATCATCCGCAAAGAGGCAAATCTTACCCGACAACCCTTCAGCAATATCGTTTATAAAAATGTTAAAAAGAGCAGGCCTAAGAATAGAACCTTGAGGCACACCCTGGTACCATCCCTTTTCTCAGAGTGATCTCCATTGATCACTACCCTCTGTCTCCTTCCACTCAACCAGTTCTTGATCCAGCCCATCACTTTGGGACCCATCCCGATGACACTCAGTTTATTTATTAGATGTCTGTGTGGAACAGTGTTAAAGGCTTTACCAAAATCTAAATACACCACATTTTGCGCACATCCTCTATCCAATTCTCTGGTCACCCAGTCAAAGAAATTAATCAGATTTGTCTGACAAGACCTACATCTAGTGAATTCATGTTGCCTCCGGTCCTGTAATTCACAGGATTCCAGAAACCTGACCACTCTCTGTTTTAAAAGTAGGCAGGCGTATTTCATGTTGAGAGCAAAGTTTGTCTGAGAAATATTTGGGTGTCATGTTGTATAGGGATTTATATGCCAACACTAGGCCTTTGAAAATGCATAATGTTTATTTTGTAACCTGCATAGTGAAAGGTAGGATATACATTTTTAAATAAATAAAATACACTTTCTAAGTGTATCCTATAAAGTGCTGTACATAAATTCCATAAGGGGGCGTGGCCAGTAGAGGAGCATGAGCAAGTCATGGGAGTTCTAAAAGTTAGACACACTTGGTAGAATACTCCTGATCTATGTACTACTACTGCTTATCACTTATATAGCGCTGAAAGGTATACGCAGCGCTGTACATTTTTACAGTTATAGACGGTCCCCATATACTACTTAGGTGCAGGCATTTAGATATGGCAGCCAGTGAGCCAATATCAGTGATAGAGAGACTGAGTCATGGGCTTGCAGGTTTTTCAGTCGTCTTATTGTTGCATTTTGAACTTGCTGTAGTTGTTTGGTGTTTTTTGCTCTAAGACCATTGAATAAAGTATTGCAGTAATCTAGGCACGTAAGGACAAAGGCATAGAGTAGTTGGGTGAAGTCTTGTTCCACGTATGTGTTTCAGACAGCAACTGCTTTATAATGCAGACCATGCCCCATTAGATAACTCTGGGCTTTGTTTACTAATACAGTAGACTCTGTTAACTGGAACTCAAGCAACCAGAACTCTCAAGCAACCAGCAAACAAACAAAAAAAAAAAGCAATTCTATAATACTTTAAATACAAATGAAAATAAAATCAATTTCTGGTGGAAATTTAACTGTATACTTGGCACACCACACCTGAGTATGACCACGCTTTGCCTACCACATGTCTTGTCTGGAACAGATTATGGTATGGTATGAGGTATAGTATTAGTTAGGCCTATTTTTAATAGTAACTCTCAAACAACCAGAAACTACTTATCCGGCATCTATCAATCTCCATGGGTGTCGGTTAACTGAGAGTCTACTGTATGTGTTAATGACTGAGCAAGTAATAATGCATATTAATGTGCTTTAATTTGAGTTAGATACACGGGATCAAATTCTGGCCCTTTTTTACAAAGCTGACTGCTACGGCGGACCACAGAAATCATACTAAAATCCAATTAATAGGCTTCAGTGCCATTGTCGTGTGGCAACAGCTAGCATGGCTTTGTAAGAGAGGAGTTTTTCATATATCACCTATAAAAATAGCACTGAAAAGGACGGCACGTAGCACAATTCTGTAAGCCACCTCTGGAATTAGTTGCAGTTTATAGAATCATGCGTAGCGTCCATCTGTGTGACTAAAATTTAGGCACAGGCATTTATGCCAATGAAAACAGATCTAAATGCCTGCACCTAAGTAGTATATGGGGACCGTCTATAACTGTAAAAATGTACAGCGCTGCGTATACCTTTCAGCGCTATATAAGTGATAAGCAGTAGTAGTACATGGATCAGGAGTATTCTACCAAGTGTGTCTAACTTTTAGAACTCCCATGACTTGCTCATGCTCCTCTACTGGCCACGCCCCCTTATGGAATTTATGTACAGCACTTTATAGGATACACTTAGAAAGTGTATTTTATTTATTTAAAAATGTATATCCTACCTTTCACTATGCAGGTTACAAAATAAACATTATGTATTACCACATGGACATAAAACAATTCTCACAAACAGCAGCATTTATATTTACATTCCCATTTTCCATGTAAAACACAATAATCTAAAAAATACAAGCATCCCCATATAACTGTACTGTTTAAAAATTTGTTCTATAATCTTATTTCTTCTTTGATCAACTAGTCTAACATAAAAAAGCTTGTACAAATAAATGAGTCTTAAGTTGTCTGCGAAATTGTGTGTGTAAATTCTAATTAGTGTCAATAATTGCATATTAATTGGCAATTATCAGTGCTGATTGGTTTGTTAAACAATTAAGTTGCGTGAGCAAATCGGCAATGTGTGCAGATTTGTGTGTGTAACTTTGGCCGCAGCATACAGAATTGGGGGGGTCAGTGAGTAAACAGACCCCATTGAGAACAATGAAGTTTATAATAATGTGTTGTAAACGTTTTGCAGGTACAGGCCACAGTTCTAATATACACTGTCAAAATAGATGTTTCAGAATTGATAGGTAAATGTATATTGATTTTATAGCCAGCACATTTTATTGATCTTAATGTATTTTAGCAAATTGTATTCTATTCATTGATTGTATATTTTTAATCTATGTGAACCGCCTAGAACTATGTGGTAGGGCGGTATATAAAAATAAAATTATTTATTATTATTATTATAATGCATGTTTAGAAGAAGTTTTTTGTTTTTATATTATGTTGCCTTTTATTGAATAAATGTAAAATTTAACCAAAAAGGATGACACATGAGCTTTCAAGTCAACTTTAGTACCTTCTTCAGGTAACCAATTGAGATGAATGGAATCCTTTAACACCAGTGCACAAGATATTATTGCTTTAAGCCATATGTGTAAAAATATATAGAGAGAGATTTACAGTGCCACATTTTTGTCATCTTAAGTACAGCAAGATAATTCAACCAGGAATGATTATTGATTTATATTTCTCATTTAACCATCTGAGCTACTGACTTAATGCATTTTGTTGCATATATTGATTTTCATGGTGAAAAGAAATTAGCAGGACATTGTCTGACATTGACCCAGTGGCGTACCTAGGGGGGGTGGGCCGCCCCGGGTACCAGCTCATTAGGGGTGCTCGAGCCTTGGAGTCATGGCCCAGGAACTTCCCTGCTATGGCTCGACTCCAAGGCTTCCGCGAGTCCCCGAAGTGATCCTGCCTGAGCCCTCTCTCAAATTCCATTCACCCACGGCCACACCCCCCGTCGCCGTCGGAGCTTGGTCAGCAACTTCCGGTTTCCAGCTGGGTGGAAGCAAGAAAGGGAGCCCGAGCCGCGTGGGACACTGCAATTAAGGGAGGAACTGAGGGTGAGTATCGCTGGGCTGCTTGGTGGTGGTTTTATTGTTATTTTATTTCTGCCCGAATCAATTTTTTAAAAAGCCCAAAATCGGCCTCCCGAATCATCAACTGACCCTCCCCCCCTAAAGCAGGATTGGCAATTTCCTCTTGCTAGCCGGCTCCTGCTTTAGAGGGCGAGGGGGGAGGGTCAGTTGGGAATTGCTGCAATGTCCTGCTTCCCCTCTGGCCTCCTGACCCGTACCTAATTGCATTAGACAGTACTAGATGGGGGGTGTAGGCCTTAAGGGGTGGGGTGTAGGCCTTAAGAGGGAGGTGTAGGCCTTAAGGGGGGGGACAGACCTCTGGGTGGGAGGTAAAGACCTTCGGGGGGGGTGTAGGCTTTCAGGGGGGGACAGATCTTCGGGTGGGGGGATGCAGGCCTTCAAGGGGGGTGCAGGCCTTCAGGGAGGGTGCAGGCCTTCAGGGGGGGTGCAGGCTTTCAGTGGGGTGCAGGCCTTCAGGAGGTACAGACCTTCGGGGGGGTGCAGGCCTTCAGGGGGGGTGCAGGCCTTCAGGGGGGTGCAGGCCTTCAGGAGGTACAGACCTTCAGGGGGGGGTGCAGGCCTTCAGGGGGGTGCAGGCCTTCAGGGGGGGGCAGGCCTTCAGGAGGTACAGACCTTCAGGGGGGGTGCAGGCCTCCAGGGGGGTGCAGACCTTCAGGAGGGTGCAGGCCTTCAGGAGGTACAGACCTTCGGGGGGGTGCAGGCCTCCAGGGGGGGTGCAGGCCTTCAGGGGGGGTGCAGGCCTTCAGGGGGGGTGCAGGCCTTCAGTGGGGTGCAGGCCTTCAGGAGGTACAGACCTTCGGGGGGGTGCAGGCCTTCAGGGGGGGTGCAGGCCTTCAGGGGGGTGCAGGCCTTCAGGAGGTACAGACCTTCAGGGGGGGGTGCAGGCCTCCAGGGGGTGCAGGCCTTCAGGGGGGTGCAGGCCTTCAGGGGGGTGCAGGCCTTCAGGAGGTACAGACCTTCAGGGGGGGGTGCAGGCCTCCAGGGGGGTGCAGACCTTCAGGGGGTGCAGGCCTTCAGGAGGTACAGACCTTCGGGGGGGTGCAGGCCTCCAGGGGGGTGCAGGCCTTCAGGGGGGTGCAGGCCTTCAGGGGGGTGCAGGCCTTCAGGGGGGGTGCAGGCCTTCGGGGGGGTGCAGGCCTTCGGGGGGGTGCAGGCCTTTGGGGGGGAGTGCAGGCCTTCGGGGTGGGTGCAGGCCTTCGGGATGGGTGCAGGCCTTCAGGGGGGGAAAGACCTTCGGGTGGGGGGTACAATCCTTCGGGGAGGGTGCAGGCCTTCAGGGGTGGGGTTTAGGCCTTCAGAGGGGGACAGACTTTGGGTGGGAAGTAAAGTCCTTCGGGGGGTGCAGGCCTTCAGGGGTGGGGTGTAGCCGTTCGGAGGGGGGACAGACCTTCGGGGGAGGGGGGTCCTGGTGTAAAAGTACACAGAGGGAGAGAGGGAAGGGGGGTTCAAAGATACGTGCATATGCCAGACTTTGGGGGTTAGAAATAATGGGTCTAAAAACAGAGGAGTGGGAGAGAGATGGTGCATAATGGGATTTAGGGAGGGAAGGAACAGAAAGGGAGAGAACTTGGAAACAGGGGATGGTGTGGAGGGGGGATAGAGATACTGGATAGGAGGATAGTTGGGAACAGAAAGGGAGAGATGGTGGATCCTGGGGTGGTGGGGAGTTGAGAAAAGGTGAATCTGTGGATCGAGACAAAAAAAGGAAAGATGCCAGATCTCCGGGAGAGGGAAGGGAAACGCAAGGGGAGGACAGAGATGGCAGATGGATAGTTAGCACGGAGAAAGGAGATCCTGGCAAGCAAGACAACAAGAGCCTGGGACCAACAAGATTTGAATATTGACCAGAGAACAAAAGTAGAAAAAATAATTTTATTTTCTGTTTTGTGATTATATGTTAGATTTGAAAAGTGTACATGAGACAGCTTGAAATGGGAACTTTTCTATTTTTGTGAATGGCAAGGCTGAGTTCAGTTAAAATATATGCTTTATAAGAAAATATAATAATGTGTTTTATAAAGTTTATAAGCATTGCTGGCATACTCGGTGAGGTGTTCCTAGTGTTGGTGGTGGTGGTAGCATGTCAGTGTGTTGAGAGAAAGAGGTAGTCTGGGAAATTCTGCTGAGCAAACTCTGGGCCCATTTCCACCCCCAGTTAGTCCACTCCACTCAACTGGTTCACACACTGAGTGGGTTTTTGGGTGTTATTTCTGGGTAGTTGTTTTAGAATCTCTTCCAGTGGTTTGTCAGTATCTCCTTCTGGTCCAAGGAAGGAAACTTTGTCAACCTTAGCATTGACCTTCAGAATATGTTTGTAACAGCGCTGCTTGTGTGGCATTAGGCTATGTAGTGATCGAAAGAAAAAAACAGACCTTTGCACATTTTTGCACTATATGGTGGGTGTATGAGGAGATTCATTTCCTGCACAGTTAAGTCCGTGTGAAGTTACCTTGTGCTGAATTTGACATCTAGCAAGGTCTCTGTTTGGAAGGAAAGATCAAAGCTTAAAAATGAAGTGGCCAGAAGTTATGTTAAAAGTAGATAGCGTAGCTGGTTTTAAGATAGGTTTGGACAAATTCCTGAAGGAAAAGTCCATTGTCTGTTATTAAGACATGGGGGAAGCGTCTGCTTGCCCTGGATTGGTGCACTCAGCAGCAACAAATACTAGTTTTGGCTGGCTCTTTCCCCGCATTTCTCCTCTCTTCCCCACGATTTAATATCCAGTTCAGATAGTAAGTAAATACATCGGCAGGGGGGGGGGGTCTGGTAAGTCTTGGGGGCTGGGGATGGAAGGTGAGAATCAGTTCTGTAGGCTATCAGAAATTTGCTTAATTATCTACTCACACAGAAAAGCAGTAAAGTCAATAGGTTCTCTGAGTGGGAACAACCTGTTTGATCTTGCACTCTTGTGATTGACCAATTGTTTATTACTGTTTAATTTATCACATTGATTAATTTGAGCACACCTGAGGTGTCCTATGATGGTGTGCACTGCAGGCAGAGGGTGATTAACCTGTGCCTTATTGTGTAAAGCGCTGGAGAATTCTCTCCTCTCACTTACCTCTCACGCTGAGGACACCCTGCTTCAGTATAATCATTTATATGATTTATCTTATAAACATTATTACGTGGTCTTTTCCTCAAGTGCTGAGACATCAGGTTGTTCCCACTTGGAGAACCTATTGACTTTTACTGCTTTTCTGTGTGGCTTTAACATTTTTGCTATTCAGTATACCTAAACTATTATTCAGTAGAAAAAATTTGGTTTGTTCAATCAAATCCTGTGTGGACATTGGACTTCTATGAGTGAATGTTCTGCTTGATTGAACAAACTAGATTTTTTCTACTGAATAATAGTCTAGGTACAATGAAAGTAAATAGCAAAAATGTTTGAGTAGATAATTAAGGAAATCTTTTTCATATTGCTTGCTTATGGACTGGGAAAAAAGACTGTTCAAGCAAATGTCTCCAGAACTGCTTTAATGGAAAAATGTGATTTTTTTTTTTTAAGTACTTTGTGAAATTTATTGTTGTTGTGAAATTTATTGTTGTACTTTGTTTAAACTTAAAAAGCGGTGTCATTAACAGTGAATCGAATCGAAAAATCGATTCAACAGGGTGAATCGAATCGAATGAAATATTTTTCTCTGAATCGGGCAGCACTATTGGCTACCATGAGAATGGGCTACTGGGCATGATGGACCATTGGTGTGACCCAGTTAGGCTATTCTTATGTTATGTTCTCATCTGTAGGGGCCTTTGTTTTCACTTCTTATTTTAATGTATTTTTTTCCTGGGAACTTATCAGTGTTTTTTATAATGGGAACAAAAATGGAAGAGAATTAATGTGTGTAGAATGGGGGGGTAACTAATTTCTTCAGCTAAATAATTCAATCCACTTCAAACAGACATAGGAGAATTCACGCACCATTCACACACCCTCCAACCAAAAACGTCAAAAGAAAAAAACTGTTCGACAACCTCCTAACCATTCGAGCTGCAACACTCGACCCCCAACTCTACAACCAATTGACATCGACCACAGACTGCAAAACCTTCAAAAAGAAATAAAAACCCTTCTATTCAAAAAACACATAAAACTGAACTAACACAATCAGAACTGTCCCAAGCATCACCTGCAACTACTCCATATGTACTTCTGATGTCATGACAATTCAGACATAATTTATGTTATGTTATGTTTGGAATAATAGTTACATATATGAGGTTCAATAAAAGAAAATTTTCACTGCCTGTTTCTATTCTGACCATTTATTCCATTTCATGGTTATTGCAAAAAAAAAAAAAATTATTTTTACATGGGGGGTGTGTCAAAAAATGATGGGCCCCGGGTGCCACATACCATAGGTACGCCACTGCATTGACCTTTACTTAATGGGCCACATATGCATCAGAAATCTCTTACTGGGTGCTAAGCTCCATGAGGATCAGAGGCTTCCACGCCAGCAGGAGTGGTTTAAACAAATTTACATTTAATGATTGAAAATCTCCAAATCATACGGGACTCGGAAATTTGATATTTAGAAAGTTTCTGGGCAGAAAGTTATTTAGTATATCATTATAGCCTGGGTTATTTATTTATTCAATTTTCTATACCGTTCTCCCAGGAGAGCTCAGAACGGTTTATATGAATTTATTCAAGTACTCAAGCATTTTTCCCTGTCTTTTCCGGCGGGCTCACAATCTATCTAATGTACCTGGGGCAATGGGGGGATTAAGTGACTTGCCTAGGGTCACAAGGAGCAGCATGGGTTTGAACCCACAACCCCGGGGTGCTGAGTCTGTAGCTTTAACCACTGCGTCACACTCTCCCCAGAATTTTTGTGCTCCTCAGGAAAACAGCAAAATGGCCCTTTCAGCTTGCATAATTTTTTATAAGTTTCTTTGCAATATATACGAGATTGGATTGAAAAGTTTGGTAAAAAAAAAAAAAAAAAGTTAAATTTTTAAAAAATCTGATAAAACCTATTTTTCTGATGGGATAGAAAAATTGAACACTTAATGGACTAACAGGGAAATTTTATAACCAGCGCTTAAACTTAGGCATTAGTAGGTGCCTTGCCAATGACTAATTGAAAAATGCTATCAGAAACTGCAAAAAGCGCAATGTTAAAGTACCTACCAATGCCTAACTGGCATTGTGGCTAGGTAGCTACTTTAGGCTGTGGAATGCCAAAATAAACGTGGTCAATGCCAGAAGTGGCATTAGGCGGGCTAAAACAGCTACCTAGCCACATTTCACGGCAAGATAGACGGCTGAAATGTAGGCCCAGAAAACTCAGGCCTACATTTCAGATGCCTATCTATGCCGCTGCAGGATCCTAAAGTCAGGCCGCAGCAGCTATAAGCTGATCGTGGCAGAGGAAATTATCCCTGATCAGCTGAGCCGGCAGTGCTCCACCAAGCAGCTTCTGGGAGTCCTGCTGGCTCTGCTGATCAAGGAGGAAATACCCCTGCCATGATCAGCTGAGCAGCTGTGGCAGGGAACCCCCAACATAGCAGGAAGGATGCCCACTCCCACCTACCGGAACCCATGAAGCACTCTCCCAACCATGATAGGCAGGAAGGATACCTACTCCCTCCTGCTGAAACCCCGGAAGCACCCCCCCCCCCCATACATACACACACACACACACACACACAACTGTGATAGGCAGGAGGGACACCCATTAACTCCTGTAGGAATCCCCCAAGACACCTCCCCCACAACCACAATAGTTACATACATGCTTTAAAACAATTTGCTTATTGTTGTGTGTAGAATTATGACCATTTTATTCACAAAAATAGACCAATAAGAGGCTAAGGGCAGGATTTACCCTGACATTTCCTCTTTTTTAGAGCTGTGTTCTTCAACCTTTTTACACCTATGGACCGGCGGAAATAAAATAATTATTTTGTGGACCGGCAAACTACTAAGACTGAAATTTTTTTTGAAAAACCATCGCCGCCCCGTCCCCGCAAGCTCGGTCCCACAAACCATCTGATCTCATCCGCACAAGCCTCAAATAGTTATGATTTTATATTGAACATATTTTATTAAAGTATAAAAAGAAACAATATTCTATACAATTGTCATTTATAAATACAAATAATACAGGGCAAAGATCAACAAAACCCCTATCTCCCCTCCCCTTCACATATATCCCCTCTACTATCAAGAAAACTGAATAAGCCAAATTATTACAGAATGCTACACAAATATCATGTAACAGAATACCACAGTCACACATGACAGGAATGGTGTTAGGGGAGTGGAACGAGGGCAACTGCCCCCTGGTCAGAGAGAGCCTTAAGCCAGCTGGAAGCTAAAGAAGCACTGTCTGGGCTTTGCACTCCCCAGTTATGTCTAGCAAGATACATATTTCAAATCTGATATATTTGAATCACAAGATAGAAACAAAATTATTTTTTTCTACCTTTTGTAGTCTCTGGTTTCTGCTTTCATTGCCTTTTCACTCTCTTCCAGCCAGTGTCTGCCCTAAGAACATAAGAATTGCCACTGCTGGGTCAGACCAGAGGTCCATCATGACCAGCAGTCCGCTCACGCGGCGGCCCTCTGGTCTAAGACCAGCACCCTAACTGAGATTAGACCTACCAGCGCATGTTCTTGTTCAGCAGGAACTTGTCTAACTTTGTCTTGAATCCTTGAAGGGTGTTTTCCCCTATAACAGCCTCTGGAAGAGCATTCCAGCTTTCTACCACAGAATTTCCTTATGTTTGTATGGAATCTATCCCCTTTCAACTTTAGAGAGTGCCCTCTCGTTTTCCCTGCCTTGCAGAGGGTGAACAACCTGTCCTTAGCTACTAAGTCTATTCCCTTCAGTACCTTGAATGTTTCTATCATGTCCCTTCTCAATCTCCTCTGCTCAAGGGAGAAGAGGTCCAGTTTCTCTAATCATTTGCTGTACGGCAACTCCTCCAGCCCCTTAACCATTTTAGTCGCTCTTCTCTGGACTCTTTCGAGTAGTACCGTGTCCTTCTTCATGTACGGTGACCAGGGCTGGACGCAGTACTCCAGGTGAGGGCATACCATGGCCCAGTACAGCGGCATGATAACCTTCTCTGTCTCTTCAGTCCAGCATCTGCCTTTTCCATTCACTGTCTCTCTTTTCCTGCCATCTTTCCTCCTTCCCCCCCCCCCAATCCAATTTGGTCTGGCATCCATCATCTTCCTTCTGTTCTCCTCATGGTCTGGCATCTCTGTCCTTCCCTCCCCCCCTGTGGTTTTTAGCATCTCTCTCTTCTCATTTCCTCCACTCAGATCTGATATCATTCTCTGCTCTCTCTACCCTTTTCTTCTCTGGTCTTCCTTCTCTATTTTCTGCCTCCATCTAAATTAAATTCTTTCTTACTATTTAGTCCCGTTTCCCTCTTTTCACTGTGTCTACCCACAGCTTGTCACGCCTTTCCCTCACCCCTCCATTATCTTACTATTTTCTTCCCCCTTTATTTATCTCCTCCTTCCATCCAGTATGTGTTCTTTCCCCCACTTCCATTCAGCATCTGCTCTCCCCTCTCAAGTGACATCCATCTGCCTTCTGCTCTCTCTCCCTTCTTCTCACTTCCATCATCTGTCCCCTTCTCTCTCTCATCTCCTCCATTCCATCATCTGCCCCTTCTCTCTCTCTCTCTCTCTCTCTCCCCCCCAATTTACATCATCTGCCCCCCTTCCCCTCACCTTTGCGGGTCACTTTCTTTCCCCTGAGGGTGGCTCATGTCAGAAGGGAAGCTTTGGCCGAGCAGAACCGCTTGCAAGGAACAGTTGAACTTACTTGATTGATGTCGATGCTGGGGCCCCTTGGCCTTTGAAGGAAAAAAAAAAGATGGAAAAAAGGGACTTGCAAAGGCGAGAGGAAGGGAAATCTCCAGGACAGCTGCTCTTTGCCCTCCTTCAGCGGCCCAAAAGTCCAGACCAACAGCGGCAGCTCTGTGTACTTTTAACTTCGGCACAGAGCTGCCCCTAATCAATAGTTTAGCGCGGTTTTATGAGGCAGCCTCGGGGCCTTTGCTAGGCCGGCCCGCTTCAATGATGCGATGTGGGCCAGCCTAGCAAAGGCCCCGAGGCTGCCTCATGAAACCGCGCTAAACTACTGCTTAGGGGCAGCTCTGTGCCGAAGTTAAAAGTACACAGAGCTGCCGCTGCTGGTCTGGAGGTGCGGAGACAAGGCAGGAGGCAAATGCGGTGGAAGGCAGGAGTCCCGGCACAGCGACTGCAACAGGAAGTTGCAAGTCAGCTGATGCCGGCCTTTCGTTGCGATGGGGACCGAATCCTTCGCGGACCGGCAAGATTTTTTTGCGGACCGGCGGTTGAAGAACTGTGTTTTAGAGGAGTGTCCTAGTGTCTGGATGGTTTCCTGGACTGGAGGGAGTTTTACTAGATTTTGGACTCAGTCTCACCAGTCCAGCCCCCACCCCAGAAATAAATGTGACTCTCCTGTTGACCTGTCCTCTAATACCTCTTCTGGTACTAGTTTTAAAAGTTTTGGACAATTTCCTGGAGGAAAAGTCCGTAGTCTGCCATTGAGACAGGCTTGGAGGAAGCCACTGCTTGCCCTGGATCGGTAGCATGGAATGTTGCTACTATTTTGCCAGATACTAGTGATCATGGGTCTGACCCAGAAAGGCTATTCTTATGTTCTTATGTCCTTAGGTAACACTTGCTACAGGTGAGTAACTTTGCTTTTTCTGAGGACAAGCAGGCATTATAGTCTTACATGCGGGACTCCCTGGCAGCAAAATTTTAATGGAACACTCCACAGGGAGTTTCACTTTAAAAATCAACTTGCAGGTCTTTAGTTACAAAAGTATTTGCAGGCCCTTATCTGCCTTTCATTCACTTTGATGTTCCTGGAGGAGCTGTCAATGAAGAAACACCACTCTTTTGGGTTACAGGCTATTCCAATTGCCTCAAACAGACTGGTCACGTTGTGGCAGAAGCAGAGCCCATCTTGAGGGGTAAAGAAGGTAGAAAAAGCTTGGTGAAATTTCCTCTGATCTGTGACTTGCACACTTTCATCCAACTAGTTCTTCTGCTTGAGCCTTTGAATTGCCTGTAATCCAAAAGAGTGGCATCTCTTCATTGACAGCTCATCCAGGAGCATCAGTTCTGTTGCTCCATAATGGGCAATCACGAGGCTGAAAACTAGTTGGAGTTGGTTGAGATTCTGGTGAAGAATTATAGTAAAATGGGCTGTAAGATGCCTCTCAAAACCCATGTCATCTTTTTTTTTTAAGTTCATGAAAAGTTTTATTAAATTTTGGTGCTCATTTTGAGATATTCAAGAACATGGGAAGATATTCAGAGAGGCAAGGTGAATACTTCCAATAGGATACTGAACTTCAAATGCCATTACTAAGGATAATATAATGAGAACATGATGGGAGATTACATCTGCGGGCTGATTCATGAAAGTGATTTACAATATAATCACAAATCTCAAAAATCTACTCACTTCTAAATCTTCTGTGATCATCTATGTATAACTTCAATATAAATATGCGTTAATTGTGACTTAAAAAAATTAAAAGATGAAAATTTGGTGGGTTTTCAGATTATTTATAGGTTAATAGCAAAATTTGACTATCCTAGTCACAAAAGCAAAGTTTTATGGAAATGACAGGCATGTTTTTATACTTTTTGACCTGAGCAATTGCACTTACTGCCCAGAAAAAAAAATTGTATTACATAGTGTTGTCAGTAATGCACAAAAACTCTCTTAGAAAGAAAGAGTTCACTGTTTTTTTTATATACATGGACAACTTTAAGTGGCCTCTTCCAGGGCTAAAGCATACATTGTCTGTGCTTGCCAAGCTAAAATTAGCTAATGGTATACATCAGAAAGTTTTGTTTCATTGGATTAAAAAAATATACATACACCCATGTGAAGAATGGATCATTCTGTTAGCTATAATAATAGATAGGGTGGAAGATATATCAGATGGTGAATGCAAAAGATGCAATAAATTTTAATGAAATGGATAAGTTACTAACAACCATAATGCTGATCCTGCTGTGTTATCTGTGGACAATAATAAAACAAAATTAAAGAGGCACATGCAGAATTTAAATAAGAGCGTACAAAAACTAATAGAATTTACTAATTCAACTATTCGTACCCTGATTGCACAGCTTCTGATCATCTGTTCAAGTACAGATGCTTCATGTAAAAACAAATAATTAAAAAAGAAACTTTTATTGCCCTCCAGATGTCTCAGCTTCTAATACTTGCTGGTACATTTTTGAGATCACCAAAAAGTTCAAGCCAATTTATAAAATATTTGTGGGGGACCTGCAGTGCTGATGATGAGAACCCCAGCTGAGTCTGCTTAGTAGCAAACTTTTTCTTCTTTAATTTGAATATGGAAAAGCTTAGTAATATTTATTTCTTTATTTTAAAAAAATGTATAACCTCCCTATCCCTAGGCAGTTTTGTAAATAGTAAATGCATGTATAAAGTAAAAAAAATAATAATAATAATATTAACCACACTGTTTACCACAAAGAAAACCCACTAAAGTAGGCTTTTATTAAGGTGTGTGGCCGAAAAGCACACACTAAACACTTAGCGGTCCATAGGAATAGATTGAGTGGCTCAGCATTTAGCGTGTGATGCACAGTGCCACATCTTTATAAAAGGACCTGTACAGTGGCATCATAAGGGGGGGGCGGGGTTATACTGCCCGGGGTGCCATCATGGTAGGGGCGCCAGCACCTCTCCAACTCCCTATGCCATACTCACACCCTCCATTCTCACCCCCATGCCTCTTTAAAACCTTTGCCAGCGTAAGCAGCTATTCTAGCCCGCTGTTCGCACCAGCCTGGATCCCTCTGAAACCACTTCCGAGTTATGGGGCCAGGAAGTGATGTCAGGGGGAAAGCCAATGCCAATGCGAGCAGCAGACCAGAGAAGCTGCTCGCATTGGCGAAGATTTAAAGAGGTACGGAGGTGGGAAGGGAGGGCACGAGTGTGGCTTGGGGGCATGGAAGGAGTAGAGGGGGGTTGGCGTAGAAGGCAATGTTGGGGTGGTGCAAAAGGAAGGGTTGGAAAGGAGGGCAGGGGGGATACCACCGCCCCAGGCATCTCCTACCCGTACTAAGCAACTGGAGCTATAAATGAATAAGCTGTTATGCTAAAATTAGAAAAATTCTGAATGTGTGTGTTTTGAGCACCTATTTAAACTGTTGTACTGATGAACAACATCAGAGATGATCTGGTAGTGGATTCCATAATTTGGGGCCATCTACAGAAAAGGTGCAAGCTGTGGTTTCAGCTCATCGAAAAGTGGTACCTGCTGACACAATAAGTTTCCTCTCAGTTGCTTAGTGTAGAGATCGTACAGGGATATATTGTGGACTCCCCTGGTTAAGAACCAGAAAAATCAAACCCAAAACCTATAAGACAATAAATGGGCTGGTTCCAATTTATCTTCCTAATCACTTTAAGTTTGCAGGCAGTTTGCGTTCTGTTTGAGATTTTAGACTATTTGAATTTCCATCAGTAAAGGGTTGCCAATATAAAAGAGTTTTGAACCAAATTCTGGCTTATCAGGCGGCCTTCTGGGATCATAAATTTGGCATGTTGATCCTAAGATCTTATTCATACTTAAGTTTTAGGAAATCATTAAAGACTTACTTATTTTAAAAAAATAGGCTGAATTGTATCTCGCTGCATATGTGCAATATCTTTGAATTGTGAACCGCACAGAACTGCGAGGAAGATGCGGTATATAAATGATTTGTTATGTTATGTATGATATTTCCTAGGTAACCAATGTAATTTTTGCAACAGACGTGACACATGTTCACATTTTCTAGTACCAAAATCAGTCAGGCTGCAGAATTTTGTAGTATTTGACTTCAGAAGTACCTGTACACCATGGGTCAGATTCGATAAATGGTGCCCAAAGTTAGGCACTATTAAAATTCACGCTAAGTACCAACTCTATAAAGATAGCTTAGGGCTAAACAACCTTTATAGAATAGCACTTAGGGCCTGATCCTAGAAACGGCGCTTGCTGCAGTAGGTGCCTGCAAAATGGGTGCCTGCCGTGCACCAAGAATCGTGTCTATTTTTTGTACAGACACCTTAAATGTAGGCCAGCATTTTTCACGCCTACATTTAAGATGTCTCACTCGTGCCTATGAAAGCACCTAGGCACGCCTAGGGACACTTAAGGCCACTTCTGGCATAAGCCATGCCTATGCTGGCCTTAGGCATCTGTAAGCGTGCCTAGGTATTTCTGTAAGCACTAGTCAAATGTCTATATTGTAGGTACCATTTGACACATTGATTTTTTTTTTTTTTTAAAGCGTGCATCCTAATTGGTCCATTAGACAGCAGTAGGACACCTACCGCCACCTACACTTGGGACGCCATTTTGAAAATCAGGACCCCAGTGCCCAATTTTGAGTGCAAGGATTTATGCCTGCCACAAGCTGGCTTAAACCCTCATGCCCACCGGATGGCAATTGGGTATGCAAATCCAAATATTCTATAACATCATGCCTAATTAAAGGGAATGCCGCTGACCTGCCTATGCCCATTCCATGGCATAGATAATTTAGGCACCCAGAATTGTAGAAAAGCACACATGCAGAGCCCTGCATAAGTCCTAATTAATGCCAATTAAATCAATAACTGATTAACAGGTCATCAACCGATTAGTTTGCATGCGAACCTTGGATCTGCACCCAAATTTGGGTAACCTTTATAGAACCTGAGGATATGGGATGTGCACTCTCAGAGTATAAATATTAAGGAGAGAAATAAAAGCTACATTCTTGTTTTATAAAGGCTTTATAATGGCTTCTGAAATAGGAAAAAAAAACATCTTATGTTGAGGTGATATAAAAATTGTTGCAACTGATGGAAATATGTAAACATAGCTGAGGTCTGTTTAAAACTGGCAAGCAGTTGCATTACACTTCCCAAAGGCACTGTGGTTTTTGAAGCTGTCACCTCATTAATAAGTCATATGTGGGTCTTCTGTTACCAGTTAATGGTTTGGCAAGAAATGTGTAGTTTTTGTAAATAATCCCTTTGTGTGAAAGAAAGTTTAACTTTTTGTTTTGAAATGGCACCGTTTAAGGGCTAAACTACCTTCACAGCCGAATTCGCCCTCATCCTCATCTGCTAGGCACTGCAGAATGCAGGACCAGCTGTCAGCTAGAGCTGCCACAAGAAAAACTGTCCACTTAAACGTAATAAGCAAATATTTCAGTGTTGAACAACTGGCTTTGCATATAGAGACTAATATACCTCGATTGGAAGAAAGATAAGAGAGAAGAATTCCGAGGGTGAATCAAAAATTAAAGGCAATTGTTAAATTGTGCGATAACTGGAACAGAGCTAGCAAAATGCAGCGCATGTAGTCATGCGTTGCGTGTTGGATAGTTCGTCCATGCACGGTGCAGTGTTGGCCTCTAGTCGTGTGGCAGCCACAAGGTCAGAAACATGGGTACTTCTATGCAAGATTGCACCGTTGGCAAACAACGTGCAGTAGGGTGCTTTCTTTGGGCAGAGGGAGTGAAACCTGTGGAAATTCACCGTTGGATATTGACTCAGTATGGACCATGAATCAATGAGAGGTTTATGAGAGGGTAAAAAGGTATAAAGTGAGAAGAACAGGTGTAACCGATGAAGGTCATTCTTGTTGCCCATCAACATCCAACATCACACACACAAGAGCACATTGATAGAGCAGATGCCTTGATTAGAGAAAACCGACAGATAACGGTGTCTCAGTAGTCTGCAAATTTGGATATCATCCATGGATCTATATTTGCCATAATGTATGATGACTTGGGGTACAGAAAAGCTTTAATATGTCAATTTTTGCCCCAACAAGGATCCTACTTTCAGCAACAAAATTCTTCCTCAGAGGACACTCTTTTGTAAATGATGTGGTTGTCAATAAGCCATGAATTTGCATAAAACAGCTGCTGGAAAGAGTACAATTGCTCAATGCTAAAACAGCTCAGCTTTCTTATGTTCTAAATACCAAGGGCCAAATTCTATAAATGGCATCCCGATTGGCTAACCAGCCAATTAGGACGCATGTTTATTTAAAAAAAAACCTCCTGAGACAGGCCACCTACATTGCAGGCGCCTCCAGGAGCCTAGGGAAGCATGTAGGCCCACCTAAGCTCACCTAAAGCTAGGCATGGACATGCCTTGGCCCGGATGTAGCCTTAGGCTGGCCTAAGAAGCCCTACACAGAATTTTGCTGGCCTACATTGTAAGCAAACGTAGCTGCTGAGCTTATTGTGGCAAGGTTATCTCCCTGCCACAATAAGTTTAGCGTTCACTAGTCCCCCCCCCCACACACACACACAAAGATTGCTGACAGGAGAGATGCCTAGTCCCTCCTGTCAGAACACCCCCACCCATCCTGAACATCACCGGCAGGAGGGATGCCCATTACCGTCTGCCGGAATCCCCCCCATATATCGCCGGCAGGTGGGATGCCCAGTCTCTCCTGTCAGACCCCCCCAAAAAAACACATCATGGGCATCCCCCAGCCCCAAGAGTTTAATTTGCCCCCCAGCTATTTTGCAATTTCCAGAAGCAGTGGAAGTCCTCCGCCTTCCACATCTGGTTTGAAATACTAGGACAGGCAAAACTTAAGGCGCCCTTACAATTTGAGGGACAGAAAGTAATGATATTTCCAGACCTGAATAAAGAGACTGTACAACAAAGAAAACTAGAATTATGGTGATTCATAAACCATGAGAAAGAAACCAAGTGGAGAGTACATCTCAACCTTTGCTAAAAACAATAAGAACATAACAAAATAATAGTAGCTTTACTGGGACAGACCAATGGTCCATCAAGACCAGTAACCCGTTCTCATGGTGACCAATTCAGGTCATAGTACCTGACCAAAACCCAAAGAGTAGCAATATTCCATGCTACCGATCCAGGGAAACCAGAGGCTTTGTCCAAACCTTTCTTAAAACCAGCTATGCTATCCACTTTGACCACAACCTCTGGCAACGCGTTCCAGAGCTTAACTACTCACCGAGTGAAAAAATATTTCTTCTTATTGGTTTTAAAAGTATTTCCCTGTAACTTCATCGAGTGTCCCCTAGTCTTTGTAATTTTTGACGGAGTGAAAAATCGATCCACTTGTACCCATTCTACTCCATTCAGGATTTTGTAGACTTCAATCATATCTCCCCTCAGCCTTCTCTTTTCCAAGCTGAAGAGCCCTAACCTTTTTATTCTTTCCTCATAATTTGGAAGGGTCCAAAGGACAACTTTGGGCTGATGGAATTGTGTATGTGATTCATACATTACCAATGTATAAAGCTCGCTAACTTTTTATCATAGCTGAAGTGGTAGGTATGAGAAAGAGTACTTTCCAAGCTAAAAGATTCAGAGATGTGTTTCTAGAAGTGCAAAAGGAATGAAACAAGGGATAGATTTGGGTCTCAAGGCACAAAAGAGTTTTGTAGCAGAGGTTTGACATGAAGTAAAAGTCTTTCATGAAGCATAAATCCAGTTGCAATTGTGAAACTGGGAAGTTATCTATTGGTGAATGGTGAACTGTCAGTGCACAGATTTGAACTCAGAGGTGGTTTCAAGCTCAAGATGATATAAATAATACAGATATTGTAGAATCAAAAATGTTTGGGACACATACATTGGATCTCCTAGTGAGAGGAATGCTTTGGAATGATTGTTACTTATGGGTTTTTCCAGTATGTTTTTTCTACAAGCATAATGAAAGACAAAACAAAAAAAAACCAAGAAAACCTGCTAGAATCTATACAGCCTGGAGTGTTGCCATTGGGCTGTACCTTAGGGGAAAGGGCACCTTTCTGGGGCAAAGGGGCAAAGAAACTCAGAAGGAAAAGGACTGTTGTGATTTAATTGGTAGATTTGAAGGACTTATTTTTAAGATGACGTTCTTTTGTTTAATGATTCTATCATGAGCTTTAATTTCTTTACATTCATGAATTGAAGAGCTGATCTGGCTCTGGAACCACAAACTCTGAGTTGTAGACCTTTAAAAGTATCTATATACTGTAGATGCCCACTGTGAAGGTGAGAGAGGGGCCAAATCTGACATTACAACAATAATAAAGTAAAATCCAGTACTACAGTGTGTTTCGGAGGGATGCCTATCACTTGTATGATGCTACCTATCAGTTACTAAAGAGATTTTTTTTATGAACAGAAACGGGAAGTCCCCACAGTAATATTTTCAGGAGCCACTTATATGCCAGTACAAAAAGGTTTGGGGGTGTATAGGGGAGTGCAGTGCAAGTATCAATGCAGTGATTACAGGGGCTTATGGGCATGGGTCCTCCTCTCTATGGGTCCCTAACCCGCCCCCAAGATGACTTAAGCTGCCTCTGTGCTGGACGACTAGGCTTTCCTATGCCAGGCGGCCAGGTGATGATGGTCTGGAGGCTGAATTTTAAAGATGTGATTAATATTTTTGTTGGGGGCGGTCGGTGATCACTGGGATAGTATGTGGGGATCTGTGTTATGTGTTTTCAGTGCTTATCTTGTGACTTTAGGTGGGTTTTTGTGACTTAGACCATGTTTTACATGGTCTACGTCACAACGTCCACGTTCTGTCGATTGTGGGCTTTATAACTTTCGGTTATACATGCTGTATGACTAAGTCTAAGCTGGGCCACGTCCCCCCCAACTCCCACCCTCGACACTCCTCCTGAAATTCCCTGTTTAGCTTTGGTCATTCAGCGGCATTATGAAGGCCTAGGTCGTTTAGAAATACGTCCAAAACCCGTTTTTAATATTGGCACTTAGGCTGGTTTTTGGACGTATTTCTCTTTCGATTATGAGCCCCATATTGTTTCTGAGCAACAGTACAAAATGAAGGGCTAATGAGTCATAGTACTTATATTGAAAATAATCTAAAAAAAACCTCCCCCCAAAAAGTATCTTTATTCTGACACCCCCCCCCCCAAAAAAAAAAAAAAAAAAAAGTTTGTTCTCTGTCAGGTTCCAGAATGTATAAAACTAACAGAGTCATTCCTTATACTCTATATCCCATTCCAGCCTAAGATTATCAAAAATAACCCATCCTAGGTAGACTTGCCTTCAGGTAGCTCCAGAGGCTTGTTCTCAGATAAAAATGCATTTGTTGGAAAACATTTCCTCAAGGGAAACATTAAGAGACATGTTGAACTTGATAAATTTCAAATTCAGCTTCTTTGCCTCTTTGCCTGGTTTTCCAATGTTTCATACTATCGAGTGCTCTCTTATCTCATAGACTTTTCTACTTTTTGAATTTCTGATTTAACCTGATCTTTCTCTAGTTTTCATTACCTCTAAACCACATTTTCCAAATGTGTAATACTCTCCCACATTAAATACTACAAATTAATTAATTAATTACCTCCAGAGTTATAACCACCGGTCTGCCTGGGATAGTTCCTAACAATCTAGGAGCCGTGAATTGATATGGGGATAGAAGGCCTCACATTGAAGGTGAAAGTATCTCCCAAACCCTCTTGTGCTCCTCTTCATATCAGTCCCAACATATCCCCACTCTCATTCCTTGCTGCCACTCTTTAGGTCTGTGCCAGCAGCATCACTTCTCCCAATAAGTGCCTCTACCTCTCCTTATACAAAATCTTAAATCCGGCTTCCACTAAGACCTACGTTCATATTATACATCAACATAAATTTGGAACACAGTCCCTTTGTCTAATGTATATCCTTCTTAGAATTTATATATATTTTGGCGGGGCCAGGGATAAGCCTAGCGCTGGCAACCCGGCTCCCGCCCCAGGCGCAGGACGGAGCACTCCCTGGAGGACTCCCGCTGGATAATCCCAGTAGAAAATAGCATATACTGCTCACTTGGTAAAGTTCAGATTTTTCTTTTTATTATCCCCAGTTCAAGGCACTGGGTCTTAAATAGTCCCTCTTGGCTGAGTGGACTTGAAACAAATAATACATCAGCAATGCTTCTCCTTTATAAGAGAGTCCAGACTGCTGTTCAGGCAGATAAACCAAAAATAAACAAAACGTTTTTCCCTTCAGTTTCACCAATTGTGCCTGTGGATACTTCAGGAAGCTTTTACCACCTGACTCGCCTGAAGTACAGTGCCCCCACTACCCTTATGCTCCTGGGGTAGGGGCTGGGGAACCATCCACCCTTTTCCGACTGGTTTAAGTCCCCACCCAAAAGTTCCCCTATTCAGGGCTATGTAATGTCAGGTCACTGAATTCCCATTCAGGCTTTTCTCAGAGGTTAATTAGGGTTCCCACCTCATTCACTCTCTCTGCAAGGCCTATCTCTCGGGCTCTAATTGACACATTCACACTTCCTTACAGTCCTGCCTAAGGGAGAAAGAACTGCACAGAAAGACGTTAACTTTCATTCCCCTCCCCCATTCATTACCTTATTGACTGTAGTTAGATAGGAGATCCCAGGCTGCCAGACTGCACTCCATTTCACTTCCTTCAGAGACCTCTATCTCTATCTCCATTAGGGACTCCCCGCTCTCTGAGGCTGGATAGGAATTCCCTTCAGGGGCAGCTACCGGCCAGCCCTGCTCTGGAAGCCTTTCTCCTCCCTTGAGCTTCTGCCTGGGAGCCAGAAGTTTGTTAATTCGTGAGGGCTGTAGGACAGCCTGTTCTTTAGTCCTGCACTGTGAAAGAAAACTCCTAGCTGTTTCCTTCCTGCTCTGCACGGCACGTCTCTCTCTTGCAGTTCCTGAGTTCCCCCGAGTGTTCCCAGGTGTGTTGGTTTTATGCTGCAGGCTCGTTCCCACTCTCCCTCTGGGTTCGTCTTGCCTGTCAGCTCCGTCCCTTTCCTTAACCCTTCCTGGGCTAGTTTTCTTTACCAGAGGCTTTACTGGAGAACTGTCCAAAGAATTATAAAAGGGATTATAGTGCCCTAAATCAGGTATTGTGGTTTCTGCCCTTCTCTCTCTGCCTTGCCCTGTCTGTTGTCTCTTTGTAAAAGGAACAGGGTTAATGGGCAGCTTCCTGGGCTTAGGAATAGGGGCAGCCCTTTGCATGGCAGGGTTTAAAACCGGGTTTAAACTGGTGACAGGAGCTTCCCTGTCACAATATATATTGCATGCATTTTAAAATTTTTAATTAATTGTAATTATATTTTTTTATAGATTTTTGGGGATCTTCAGAGCGGCTGTTCACTATAATCAAACTGTTTCCTCTAGGAATCAGCTTTTATCTTCATTGATCCATTTATACTTAATGAATTTATGACGGCCATTTTGAATGATATGGGTAAGCAGGCGTCTGATATAATGAATAAAATCACCTATTTTGCACCTCGACCCTGAAGAAAGTCCTGAAACATGATTTTATGTCAAGAGGGGTGATTTAAACAACTTTATAATTATAGGAAGCCTGGAGCCACATTCATAAAAGATAAAGATAAGTGTTATATTTCTACATATTTGATGATAAATTATAAATACTACGATGAATGAGTATTCAGTAAGAATTCATTAACCCCCCTCCCCCCGCCCTTTTACAAAAGTATAGCATGGTTTTTAGCACCGGCCATGGCAGTAACAGCTCCGAAGCTCATAGGATTCCTATGACCAAAGGAGCTGTTACTTTCATTGCTGGTGCTATAAAACTTTTGTAAAAGGTAAGGTAAGTAAAAACAGATCAATGAAGATAAAGCTTGATTCCTAGAGGAACCTTCTAGTCCAGACAATTTGACGGTAGTGAACAGCCATTCTGAAGATCCAAAAAAGACCTATATAAAAATATAATTACAATTAATTAAAAATTTAAAAAATCATGCAATGTGTATCACTAATAATAAAACCAAAATGCACATGCGCACTCTTACCTGCATGATCCGTGCTCTGTTACTCCGTGGCTTCACATGCACAGTAGAAGGAGTCAGCGTTGGTTTCTTCTGTGCATGCGGAGGCACTTTAAGCAAGGACGTACAGAGGCGACTCCCTCCTCCCGCCCTCACTCCATCTAACAGCAGTGTCAAACTTGCAGCCCCCCCAGGAACTGTTCTGTGGCCCATGGTCTGGCCGGCTCCCTTATCCTTGCCAAAGTTATTTTTAAGTTCAAAGTCACCGCCGCGGCTCCTTTTACAAGCCGCACCTGTGTTTGAAGCCTCTCTGTCATCATGTCAGAGAGAAGGCTTCCGACACAGGCGCAGATCATGAGAG
Organism: Geotrypetes seraphini; assembly: GCF_902459505.1. Lineage (NCBI taxonomy): Eukaryota > Metazoa > Chordata > Amphibia > Gymnophiona > Dermophiidae > Geotrypetes > Geotrypetes seraphini. The sequence goes on along the minus strand of NC_047085.1, from coordinate 185,243,198 downwards.
GAGCTGCCGCGGCAGCGTTAAACTCAAAAATAACTTCAGCAAGGGTAAGGGAGCCGGCCAGAAACGCTGCTGCATAGGGAAGTAGGGTGGGGGGAGGGAAATGCTGCTGCTGCACAGGGAAATGGAGGGGGAGGGAATGCTTCTGCTGCTGCACAGGAAAGTAGGGGGAGGGAAATGTTGCTGCTGTGCAGGGAAATGGAGGGGAGGGAATGCTGCTGCTGCACAGGGAAGTTGGGAGGAGGGAAATGCTGCTGCTGAACAGGGAAATGAAGGGGGAGGAAATGCTGCTGCACAGGAAGTGGGGGAGGGAAATGTTACTGCTGCACAGGGAAGGGTGGGAGGGAAATGCTTCTGCACAGGGAAGTGGGGTGGGGGAGGGAAATGCTGCTGCTGCACAGGGAAATGGAAGGGGAATGCTGCTGCATAGGGAAGTGGGGTGGGGAGAGTGAAATGCTGCTGCTGCTGTACAGGGAAATGGAGGGGAGGGAATGTTGCTGCTAATGCTGCACAGGGAAGTGGGGGAAGGAAATTCTGCTGCTGCACATGGAAGGGTGGGAGGGAAATGCTGCTACTGCTGCACAGGGAAGTGGGTGAAGAGGGAAAGGGCCAGGGAGCGAACTTGCTTTGATTTGGGGGGGAGGGGTGTGCTAGGGGCAGGGAGCAATCTTGGTTTGCTTTGGGGGAGACAGAAGAGGGCCACAGAGAAAGACAAAGAAAGGCAGGCAGAGGTCATAGAGAGAGACAGAAAGACAGGCAGTCAATGCTTGAGAACGAAAAACAGCGGGCAGGGAGAGAGACAGAAAGAAAGACAGACAAAGGGGGCCAGGGAGAGAGAAATACAGACAGGGGGCAGGGAGACAGACAGACAGAAAGACAGACAGACAGTGGGAGGGAGAGAGAGAGAAAGAAAGAAAGATAGACCGCGGGAGGGAGAGAGAGAGAAAGAAAGAAAGATAGACCATGAGAGGGAGAGAGACAGAAGGAAAGGAAGAAAGAGACAGGGGCAGGGAGAGAGACAGGAAGACAGACAGAGGGGTCCAAGGAGAGAGACAGACAGAAAGAAAGACAGACAGCGGGAGGGAGATAGAGAGAAAGAAAGAAAGATAGACAGTGGGAGGGAGAGAGACAGAAAAAAAGGAAGATAGAGACAGGGGCAGGGAGAGAGACAGAAAGACAACCAAAGGGAGCCAGGGAGAGACAGACAGAAAGAAAGACAAACAGCAGGAGGGAGAGAGACAGAAAGGAAGAAAGAGACAGGGGCAGGGAGAGAGACAGAAAGAAAGAAAGACAGACATATATTCTAGCACTCGTTAATGTAACGGGCTTAAACACTAGTATATATATAAATTCTAAGAAGTATACACATTTGACAAAGGGAGCATGTTCCAAATTTATGTTGCTCTACCTCTCCTCATAGCTTCCTCCTCAGAGGTGGATTGTATCACAAAATCACTTTGATCAAAGCATTGGAACTACCCAACATCCTTGGATGGTTGAAGGCAGTTGATCTTTAGAACTCAACAAAGTATTGAGTACCAGCAAGACCCAAAATCCAGCATTGGTTTCCTCCAGAGAAAACAGCTTGGCTCCTTGGACTATAAATTCCTGATGTATGTATGAATATGTATATATATATAGATATATATATCCATCCATCAGATTACTGTATATGTAACTTCCTCCTCAAAAGAGGCCTCTCGCTGGTATGCGGCTGCAACAGGCCAGAGTAAAAACAAGTACTTCTCTATAGCAACCAGGTCAAAGACCAACCTAAGTCTGCCAGCTAGTCCCCTGAACATGGCCCTAAACATTAGACAAAGAAACCTAAAAAGGCGGTAATCTGACTTTAACTTTTTCCTATCCACAGCAGTTCAGGGGAAGAGAAATGGATTCCTAATCTACTTATAATTCTGTAATTCTTTTCCTGTGTTCCTTCTTCTGTAACTCAGCAAAACCCATATATTTATTCTCACCAATATCCCACAATTTATTTCAATTTGTTTATCTGGTTCTGTATCCTTATATCTACTTTTTTATATCACTTACAAACCTTTCTTACATATTCTTTAATATGGGCATGTCCTTATCTATAAAAGTTTTATCTAGCTCATAAAACCCCAAAGAATAATAAGTAAGAAAGTAAGTGACTGTTTCTATTGTTTTATGTTTGCATATACCAACCAAATACCCTTTCCATACTGTCCATCCCAGAAAGGCCTTTCATACCCTAGCACCCTTTGTCAGACTGCATCAGCTCACTTATTTATTTAGATTAGGAACTAATTGAGTGGAATGAAGCAAAGGATAATGGTAAATGAAGTTCATTCCGAGTAGAGACATTAACTGTGATATGCACAATGATTGGTTCTTGTCTGGTTCTTTTTTTAACACTTTTGTAATGGATATTGTGGAGGATCTGTCTGGAAAGGTTTACCTCTTTAAAGAAGATATATGTACCTTAATGGTGTGGATAACATGAAAAGGGATCTAGGGAATCTTGAGAAATGCTCCAGGATTTGGTAACTAAGATTTATTTAGTGCTGCATGATAATGGATTTGGGCTGCAAAAACCTGAGACATAAGTAAAGTATAGGGGATAAAGTATTTCTGTGTAGAAAAGAAAAGTGGGACTTGAGATAATGAAAGGCAGAAGAGGATTAGCTAGCAAAAAAAAGGAGATTATAGTGCTCTTATAGGGCTCATTTCTTGAAATTTAAAAACAAAATCCCCCCCTCCCCCCCCCCAAATGGCACAAAGCAGCAAATGGATCTTTTGTGTTTTTACAAAAACATCCAAATCTCAATGCAGGTCATCTAAATCTCAAAGAAGCGTTGGAGGCATGTTTTAAGCAGGACTAGGGGAGGCTTACAATTTGGATGTTTTTCAGCGATAATGGAATATTGTAAAAATGTTCAGGGCATAAAATAGAATGCTTTTGGCAAGACCTATTTCAGTAACAACTAAAGGGTAAATTCTATAAGAAGCGCCCAAGAGTTGGGCGCCTAATTAGGCACTGTTCAGCATGATTCGAGTAAAATTGGGTGCTGTTTAATGAATCACACTGAGCGGAACCTATTTTGGAAGCGCCCAAGAAATAGGCCAGCTCTAGGCACAACTAAAAGTTAGGCGCCTAGCTGAGCGCTTAAGCACGCTTAAGAGCAGCGATTCTGCAACAAGGCGTCTAATATGTAGCCATGCCCACTCCTAACATGCATAGCACCTATTTTTTTGAAGGCCGCCTAAATTTTTTGAGGCGCCTTGTTGCAGAATCGCTCTTTCTTGATAGGCACCTAAGGTTCAATTATTGCTGATTAAAAAGCTTAATTGTGCTTGTTACTCGATTTAGATAGGAGTCTATCTAGATGGGCACCTCCAAAATAGGTGCCTAACATTAGACGCCGGTTACAGAATTTGAGCATAAGTACCAAAAAGGCGTCCAAACTGACCAGTTGCTCGCTGGAGGGATAAAGGCAAGACCTCCCCTTAATCCCCCAGTGGTCACGAACTCCATCCCCCCTCCCCCATAAAAGTGAAAGTGACAGTACATGCCAGGCTCTATGACAGCTGCAGATATAAAGGTTGTCTTAAAGCAGCAAGCACATCCTTGGAACAGCCTTGTGAATATGCATACATATTCATTGTGGATATCCTGAAAACCTGACTGGCAAAGGGGTACTCCAGGATTGAGTTGAGAAACACTAATTTAGAGTACTATGTATAATTCTGGAGACCACCCCTTCAAAAGGATATAAACAGGATAGAGTTAGTCCATAGGACAGCAACTAAAATGCTCAGTGGTTGTTGTTATAAAGCATATGGGGACAGATTTAAAGATCTCAATATGTATACTTTGGAAGAAATTCAGGATTGGGAGATATGATAGAAATATTTAAATACCTTTGTGGCATAATTGCACAGGAAGCAAATCTCGTTCAATTGAAAGGAAGGTCTGGAAAGGGAGTGTGTGGTGCATGGGTAAGCGCTACAGCCTCAGCACCCTATGTCTGAATTCAAGAAAGCAAGATCTCTAAGGGAGAACATAAGAATAGCCTTACTGGGTCAGACCAATGGTCCATCCAGATCAGTAGCCCATCCCCTGGTGGCCAACCCAGGTCACCAGGACCTGGCAAAACCCCAAAAAGCAGCAACATTCTATGCTGCCGATCCAGGGCAAGCAGCGGCTTCCCCCATGTCTTTCTCAATAACAGACTATTAACTTTTCTTCCAGGAAATTGTCCAAACCATTCTTAAAGCCAACTATGCTATCAGTTCTTACCACAAACTCTGGCAATGCGTTCCAAAGCTTAACTATTAGTTGATGGTAGAGATAGGCAGACTTGATGAGCCATATGGTCTTTATCTGTAGTCATTTTCTCTGTTTCTGTGTTTCCATGCTCGATCCCAGACAGGTTATAAGGGTAGTATCTGGTTGTTTAGCAATATAAATGGTCCAATATTATCTGTGTATATTTTTGAAAATATACAGATATTCAAATTTTGTATTCACTGGCCATTCACTTTCATTATTGGACCCATCCATTTTCTGGCTTCAATTGAGGAGAAATTTATGCAATCATATGATGCTTTTACTCTAATATTCATATTATTAATATTCAAGAATTTCTAAAGATAAAGCCACATCTTTTATGAAAATTTTGGAAAACCAGAAATCGCATAGGGGCCCTTTTACCAAACAGTGGCAAAAGTGGTCTTAGCACACCCTTCCATGTGTTTTCCCATGTAATAAGGCCAAGTTTACCCCTAGGGTAAAATGGCCAAATTTCCTATATTTGAGTCTAAGGGGAAAATGTTATGACCACTGCAAGTGAATTCGCCTTATCGTTTTCCAAATAACCTTTACATTCAAAAATACACACACAGACACCGACTTTCATGTAGACTGTATTCTGTTTAATTAGTTCCAGCCTGTTGTATTTATTTGTAAGTTTTTGATACACACCAGGCAAAATCCTTTTCAATCTCCTTTATCAGTCATCCCTAAAAGGCAAGGCAGGTGTCTGAAGGATTAAACCCAATTAAAAATAAAAGAAAGGGAGAACAGACATCAGTCCCCAATGGATCAGGAATTATGGAGCAAGGAGCAGGTGCACAGGGAAGCTCAATGTATCCAATTCATTTGCTCGACCATGCCAGGTTCTGTAAAGGTTCAAATATTAGTCTTTTCATCCTAGATCAGCACTGGCAGCATGCAGCCTCTGTTAATACAAAGACAAGCTCAGTCTGTTCGATGCAAGGATGGTAGCCATCAATGCCATGGCTACCTTGGTAACCAGGCCCTGTTTCAATCAGTGCTGCTTTTGTTCAGTGGTAAAAATGTGAAGCGAAGAGCCACTTCTTACCATTGTATAAACACATACATAATCTCCTCTGAGCTTATTTTAATGAATTAGCTATTATAGTGCTAGAGAAGGGGGAAGATGCAGCTGATGGAAAGTCACCATCTTTCTCTTCTCATCTTTTTTTAGAAGGGAGGTTTGTTTTTCATATTTTTTTATATTACCTATTTGCTTCATTCTCAAATTGAAAAATGTGTTTCAAATGAAACGCGATGTAGGAAAGCCTGACGTACAGGTACACACACCTGACATGCATATCTTCACTGAAATATTCAAATAACATAGCATAAAAATGTATTTATATACCGCAGTACCTTAGGAGTTCTATGCGGTTTACAAAAGAAAATTGAAACAGTGACAATAAAAGCAAATGACCTAGAAATTACAAAAATTTCTTAAATAAATAGGTTTTCAATAATTTCCTGAACTGCTTTGAAATGGGACAGATACAGTGGGAAGCCAATTTATTTGTAGAGGGAAAAACTCTATAAAAGGAAAAAGAGTTTGAAAAGAAGAAGAAAACATTTGGAGTGCCATTTTAGGTGTCTGGATATGGCGAAAATTTACATAGCCTGTGACATATTTCAGAAAACCAGGGCTTTACTTGTATGTTTATATTAAAATCAACATGTGGATCTCCACCCTCTGCGAAAGACATCTGAAACCAGTATTAAATGTATAGGAAATAGAAGTGGATCTCACAAAATACAAAGAGGTAGGTGATATGAGAGATCTAACATGGTGCCAAAGGGCAGATCGCATGAAGAAAGTCTGCAAAAACATTTATTCACCACAACACTCACTAAACAACCATAGTGTGGCCATGTTTTGCCCACAAACACACAGATTCTATATATGGCACTCAAAATTACCTGTGGAAATTTGGGCACGTGCCTGATTTCCATGCAAAAACAAATTGACTAACAACCAATAATTAGGCATTAGTAATCAATTATGAGCAGTAATTGGCAACAATTTAAATTTACACATGCATCTTGCTAGACATATTCTATAAAGATGTGAATGTGGGAGTGTGTGGCGCAGGGGTTAGAGCTACAGCCTCCGCACCCTGAGGCTGTGGGTTCAAATCCCTCACTTCTCCTTGTGACCCTGGGCAAGTCACTTAATCCCCTCATTGCCCCAGGTACACTAGATAGAGTTTGAGACTACCGGAACAGATAGGGACACATGATAAAGTACCTGAATGTAAACCACTTAGGATATAGGTGGTATATAAATAAATGTAAGTTCAAGTGTGTGGTTCTGAAAAGAAGGCATGGCCATGGGAGGGGCACAGACAAATCAAGGGCATTCCAACAATTTCTATTCACTGTTACAGAATCCACCCAATCTTTGAATAATTTTAGGCACAGGGATTTACACCAGGTTTCAGCTGGCGTAAACCCTTACATCTAAAAGCTAGGCATGGATCCCAGCACTAGATGCTTGGAGTTCCATTCATAGAATAGTGTTTGGCGCTCATTTTATGGGGCGTCATATATAAAACTTTGTCCGCAAGAGCTGCATTAGGGGCACAAGACTGTCTCTAGATGCTATAGCTGTCATTTTATTGAAGGAGTTGTGATAGGCAGGAGCGAGTGGGGTTCAAGAATCTGAGCTGTGCAGGACACATATCAATGGAGTGGGGGGAAGAAGGAGGCAAGAGAGCCTTGGGATCTTGCCAGGTACTTGTGGCCAGGATTAGCCACTGTTATAAACAGGATACTGGTCTTAATGGACCCTCAGTCTGTCCCAGAATGGCAAAACTTATATTCCTGGGTTCTTATGGGTGTCAGGTCAAAAGCGCGCCGGGACAAAGGCGTGCCCAGACAATTGAGCGCAGTGCGTGCCGCCGCGCCACTCTAAATTACTGTTTTTAGCGCTCCGACGGGGGAGTGTGGGGGGGAACCCCCCACTTTACTTAATAGACATCGCACTGCGTTGTGAGGGCGTTGTGGGGGGGGTGGGGGGTTGTAAACCCCACATTTTACTGAAAACTTCACTTTTTCCCTGTTTTTAGGGAAAAAGTTCAGTTTACAGTAAAATGTGGAGGGTTACAACCCCCCAAACCCCCCACAACGCCAGCGCGATGTCTATTAAGTAAACTGGGGGGTTCCCCAACAAAAACCCCTGTCGGAGCCCCTAAAAACTGTAATTTAGAGCGGCACGGCAGCGCGCGCTGCGCTCAATTGTCGGCGCGCGCTTTTGTCTTTCGCGCCGTTGTCTATGAACCGTTCTTATGTGGTGACTGGAGCACAGGCAGAGATGGAAGGAACACTCTCAAGATCCAAGATAGGGGAGGGAAAATGAGGACTCAGATCTTTAGAGAGAGAAAAAAGAGCAGGAGTTTGAATATGGGGCTGGGGTGAGTGAGGGTTGGCAATTGAAAGGGGGAAGAACCAAAAAATGATTATGGGGAGACAGACTTTGGTTAATGATGCAGGATGAGAGAGCAGAAACTTGGCAACTGAGGCTACTTAGAACATAAGAACATAAGCAATGCCTCTGTTGGGTCAGACCTGAGGTCCATCGTGCCCAGTAGTTCGCTCACACGGTGGCCCAACAGGTCCAGGACCTGTGTAGTAATCCTCTATCTATACCCCTCTATCCCCTTTTCCAGCAGGAAATTGTCCAATCCTTTCTTAAACCCCAGTACCATACTCTGCCCTGTTACGTCCTCTGGAAGCACATTCCAGGTGTCCATCACACATTGGGTAAAGAAGAACTTCCTAGCATTCATTTTGAACCTGTCCACCTTCAACTTTTCCGAATGCCCTCTTGTTCTTTTATTTTTTGAAAGTTTGAAGAATCTGTCCCTCTCTATGCCCTTCATGATCTTGTAAGTCTCTATCATATCTCCTCTTCTCCAGGGAAAAGAAACCCAGTTTCTCCAATCTCTCAGCGTATAAAGGTTTTCCATCCCTTTTATCAGATGTGTCACTCTCCTCTGAACCCTCTTGAGTAACGCCATATCCTTCTTAAGGTACAGCGACCAATATTGGACGCAGTATTCCAGATTGCAATTCTTCACAGTCCTCTTTAGTCCGAGCTCCATTAAATAGTTTAGTGTCATCCGCAAATTTTATTATCTCACTGGTTGAAGTTAGCGTGGGAACTTGGCCATAGACACAGGAAACAAAAATCAGGAACTCAACAGCTGAATGTGGGAGACTAAATAATGTGCAAATTGGAAGAGTGAAGAAAGGAACTTTAGAATAGGTGGGAGGGAAGAGAAGGGACTGAGGGGAGGGGGGATATAAGAGATAGAAGCCTAAATATTTTGAGTTTGTCAGAACCCTGCGTTCCTTTCACTGTCTACCAAATTGCTACCTAATCCTCCAATATGATGGGACTATGTGGAGCCTTCATCCCATTGTTCTCTTTTACTCCCTTTCTCCAAAGAGTAGTTATTGTACCCTGGGAACAAGTATATAGTGCCTGTACAGTACATACTTTCTATACAGGCACTCTTATTTTTTCATAGTACAGTAGTACACTTTTTCATTGAGAAACTGGAGGTAGGGGACTGGAGGTTATAAAGAGGGAAGTGTAAGAGGAAATTTGGGGTTTTCAAGTTGTGTAAAAGAATAGAAAAGGGAAACGGGATAGAAACAGAAAGTTGCATCAGAGAGGAACAGACTGTGGTGGCGGAACTGTGCTGAGGAACCTGTGGGCAGCACCAGAGAACTGTTGCAACGCCAGCAACCCCCTTTCATCTTAAAATCTGAGGGAGGCTTTGGACTGGGGTGGAGAGAAGGGAAGGGCATCCAGCCCACAGGGGCCCTTGCATCTATAGCTATAGTTTGAGTTCCTCTTCCCTATGGATATTACCTTATACTTGCTTACATCAAATTTCAGCTACTTCTTCAATGTCCAAAGTCTCCTAGTCTTGTGGAGGACACTAATGTCACCAGTCCGCTTCAACACCAGTGGCGTAGTAAGACGGCTGCGAGGCGGGGGGTCTTCCTAAGCACGCAGCACCCCTCCTCCTCTCTGCCCCTGCTCCCGCTCCTCTCCTTACTGCGCTCGCGCATCCCTTGCCTTACCCCGTACCTTTTTCATTTCCCCGGCGCAAGGTCACTGCCCGCATCAGCATCGATGCTCTGACGTCACTTCTGGGATCTGCACCAAGGAAGTGACATCAAAGGGCAAGCGGACACCGACGCGGGTGCGCTGCTCATGCAAGAGAAGTTTAAAAAGTACGGGGAAAGGGAAGGGTGTGTGTGCATGGCGGGGGGGCACCACTGCCCCAGGCGTTGCTCACCCTTACCACGCCATTGGCTACTGCTATTACTAATCATTTCTATAGCACTGCTAGTTGTATGCAGCGCTGTACATCAACACATTCAAGAGATGGTCCCTGTTTAATAGAATTTACAATCTAATCAACAAGATTTCTAATACCATATATCCCCACAAAATCCTTAAAATCTGAAGAAAAATCTTTGCTAGTAGGCCCCTCGTTAAAATTCATTTATTCAAGGAGGGATTTGATTTTCTCTGTTACAGCCCCTCAAATTTGGAATTCAATCCCGATCAACATAAGAGAAGAAAAATTACTCAGCAAATTTAAAAGTCTCCTAAAAAGTTGGCTTTTTAGGACGCTTTTAACTGATTCATTTAAATTTTAGGATTTTACATTAGACTAGGAACACTGCCAAGTAAAAATTAAGTGGATAACGTTCCCCAACCTCTTGTTTCATTATCTATCCCTTTTTATTTGTTTTTGGATTGTATTTAAGCCACTTTATTTTTGCCTCCCTTTCTCAATATGTATTATTTTATCATAATCAGTATTAATTGTCCAATTTTTTTTATTATTTTAACCTAAATTTTAACTAAATGTAAATCGCATTGGATTTGGATTTTGCTATTAAATCAAATATTTTAAATAAACTTGAAACTTGAAACAAACAGGACAAATAGGGGGTTAGGGAGATCCTCAGGGTAATATACAAGTAAGTGGGGGTTAAGAGTTTAAAGCAGCCTCAAAAAGATGGAATTTTAGTCTGCACTTGAATACTGCCAGGGACAGAGCTTGACGTAGTGATTCAGGCAGTCTGTTCCAAGCATATGGTACAGCAAGGGAGGAGTGTGTGGCGCAGTGGTTGGAGTTGCAGCCTCAGCACTCTGGGGTTGTGGGTTCAAACCCCACACTGCTCCTTGTGAACCTGGGCAAGTCACTCAGTCCTCCATAGCCCCAGAAACGTTAGATTGTGAGCCTGCCGGGACAGACAGGGAAAATACTTGAGTACCTGATAGGCGGTATATAAAAACCTAATAAACTTGAAAAAAAGTAATCTGGAGTTCACAGTAGAGGAGAAGGATACAGATAATAGAGACTTGCCCAACAAATGGAGTTCCCGAGGAGGAGTATGAGAGATATTGAGGAGCTGCAGAGTGAATACACTTGTAAGTCAATACGAGGAGTTTGAACTGTATGCGGCAATGGATAGGGAGTAAATGAAGTGACTTTATGAGAGGGGAGATGCAGGCATGGCAACTCTGGCAGAATAAAAGTCATGCAGCAGAATTTTGAATGGACTGAAGGGGAGACAGATGGTTTCATGGAAGACTTGTGAGAAGCAGGTTGCAGTGGATAAGGGTTTTGTTAGTGTGCTCAGTAATTTCACTTCCTGCTAAACCTCTCTGAGGACACTGAACCATGGACCTATAGTGGATTCTAGGGCCACAACCTTACATTTTAGGGGCTTGTCTGCTGAACCCCCATGCAAAATCTTACAAATGGCCTAACCTGCAGTAGTAAGTTGGCTATGTTCAGTACCATGCATTAACCAATGGCAATGATTCAGGAAAAAGAAACTTAAAAGAAGCCTTAAACTTCACACAGATACAAGGTTTCTGCTGGCTCAGCTCAGCTCTTGGGGCATGGAAGCCCTATTCATCTAACTCAGGGCTGCCCAAGTCCGGTCCTCAAGATCTACTGACAGGCCAGGTTTTCAGGATATCCACAATGAATATGCATGAGAGAGATTTGCCTGCACTGCCTTCTTGGTATGCAGATTTCTCTCATGCATGTTCATTGTGGATATCCTGAAAACCTGGCCCGCCAGTAGATCTCAAGGACCGGAATTGGGCAGCCCTGATCTAACTAATAGGTCCTTTTACTAAGGTGCGGTAGCCGATTTAGCGTGTGCTAAATACTAACGCATCCATAGACTATAATGGGCGTGTTAGTGTTTAGCGTGTGCTAAAACGCTTAACACGCCTTTGGAAAAGAGGAGGTAAGTTAGCACATGCTAACTACAAATTGCTGATTTAACAGTAAAAACTCCCATGTTAAGCATTTTCAGTGGTCACCCACTAAAGCTAAGATTAGCATAAAGCCAGAAAAAAGCTATAATATGGCTGTACAAGAAATGGACGCAGCGCGAGGGAAAGGGCCTCTTACTCCTCTGAAATTTTTTCCTTAAACCTTCTTGGTTTTTCATATCTATATATATAAAATCGGATGGATGTATGTATGTGCCGCGATCACGCAAAAACGGCTTGACCGATTTGAACGAAACTTGGTATGCGGATCCCTCACTACCTGGGGTGATATGTTCTGGGGGTCTCGCGGCCCACCTGCACACATGGGCGGAGCTACAAACAGAACATCAGATTTCACCCATTCATGTCAATGAAAAAAATGTAAACAGCTGCCATTCTCACAGTAATTCAAAAACGGTTTGACCGATTTGAACGAAACTTGGTATGCGGATCCCTCACTACCTGGGGTGATATGTTCTGGGGGTCTCGCGGCCCACCTGCACACATGGGCGGAGCTACAAACAGAACATCAGATTTCACCCATTCATGTCAATGGAAAATATGTAAAAAGCTGCCATTCTCACAGTAATTCAAAAACGGCTTGACCGATTTGAACGAAACTTGGTATGCAGATCCCTCACTACCTGGGGTGATATGTTCTGGGGGTCTCACGGCCCACAACTCTATGTTGCTTGCTCAAGGGTGGGTTCACCCAAGAATTTATATGTTCTTGCTCCAGGAGGTGAAACTAAAATTGTTGTTTATAATCACGTTTTGCGTTAGTTGTATTGTATTCATTTTGTCAAATATTTCACATTATAATTTGAATATTGTACTTTTTATTAAGCTGTAAAACAATAATTTCATTCACCACTATAAAGTATCTTTATTTCAATCCGTTTACTGTGTTATTGCTATTATTAAATACCCGTGCAACGCCGGGGCATCAGCTAGTCAGTTATAAAAATATTTATTCCCTTCTCCGACCTTCCCTAGCCTTATCTTTAATGCTGGTATTAAATAGAAACATAAAAAAAGCGATGGCAGATAAAGGTCTGTAGCAACACGAGTGAGCCTTGATAAACACAGCCACACAGAGGTTTAAATGTGAAATAAAGCATTTATGTTCAAGGAAATGGGCGACATGTTCCCGTTACAGTTCAAGAGAAAATAAACCTCAAAATTAGTCTTTCTATTTATAAAATTCTCTCCTATGGCCAGCTCCTGCAGGACCACAACATGTACTAGCCCAGAGGTAGGCAGTTCCAGTCCTCGAGAGCCAGAGCCAGGTCAGGTTTTCAGGATATCCACCATGAAGATGTATGAGATGGATTTGCATGCACTGCCTCCTCGAGATGCAAATCTATCTCATGCATATGTATTGTGGATATCCGGAAAGCCTGACCTGGCTCCGGCTCTCAAGGACCGGAATTGCCTTCCCCTATACTAGCCTATCTCTCAAAAGGCAGCACAAATAGCTTATTTCTAGCCAGGCATTCCAGAGTTAAAGTTCTGTCTTTCAAAATCCAGCAACAATGGGCCAAGGTTCCAAGATATATTTAATAGAGCTTCTGCAGTGGAGGACTTCTTTCCATTCTTCTGGGACTCCCTGACAGTTTTTTTTTTTTTAAATCCAACTTCGACCATGTCCTACTTGCTCTACTTCTGCTCAATTATCTCTTCCCTACTCTGGCTCTGTGATTGTGAGGGAGTGCTGTTAAAGGGGAGAAGTAACTTTCTACACAGTGGCATAGCTAGGGAGGTTGGCACTCAGGGTGGTGGCACCTGTCTTCACCCTGTCAAGTGCCCTATGCTCTTCTCTGATGTGCCATGCACCCCTCTCTTCTCCCCTCCTGCTCCATGAGCATCCCTTCTCCTTCTCCAATTGAGGGCCACCCTCCCCCGGCATACCTCTTGAAATATTCACTGGAACAAGCAACATCAGCCTTGGCTCCCTTCTGATGTCATGTCTTGGTCCCTCAACCAGGAAGTGACATCATAAGAGAGCCGAAGCCATTGCGAGCAGCAGGTGGAAGATGATGCTCACACCAGTGAACATTTAAAGAAATATGCTGGGGAGCAGAGAGGAGAAGAGGTGCTTCCACTGTCACCCTCACAAAGATGGCACCTGGGGTGGTCCACTCCCCACACCCCCTTACTACGCCACTGTTCCTATAGATTCTCTCACAATTTCATATGTGCTATCTGCCAATCCATAGCATCCATAGCATATATTATCTCTTCCTCTCTCTTACAGATCCTTTGTGCTTCACCCACACTTTCTTGAATTCAGATACAGTCCTTGTCTCCACCACCTTCACTGGGAGGTTGTTCCATGCATCCATCACCTTTTTGTAATGAAATATTTCCTGAGATTACTCCTAAATCAACCTCCTTCCACCTTCATCCTATGACCTTTCATTCCAGAGATTCCTTTGAGTTCAGTTCCTCATATCCATTTATACGTCAGAATGGAGCCAACACCAGAGCGAGCAGCGGGTGGAAGATACAGCTAGTGCCGGCCAACATTTTAAGAGGTACGAGGGGGCAGAGGGGTATCCAAGCAGCATGGAAGAGTGGGGTGTGCCCAAGCAGCGGGGGGCACAGGCATGGCGATGCTGGGCCCCAGTCTCCCTCACTATGCCACAGCAGTGAAGTTTTTGCAGAAATAGTATGATGTGATCATGTCCACTTACAACCCTATATCAGTCTTGCCCTCCGGATCAACTCCATTCCTGTTTATATTGTTTTGAAAGTGTGGTCTCCAGAACTGTACACAGTACTCTAACTGGGGCCTCACTAGAGACTTATAAGAACATAAGAATAGCCTTACCAGAGGCACTATCACTTCCTTTTCCTGCTGGCCATTTCTCTTCTTGTTTTGTTACTACTTGTGGTGATGCGTCAGAATCGTGCGTAGACAATGCTGGGCCGACAATCACAGCATACCAGATTTAAACTTAATTTTAAAGTGCTCTAAAGGGGTGGGGGGAATACCCCCCCCCACACTTAACTCAGTGGTGTTGGTGCTGCCGTTGGAGGGGGGACCCCACACACACATTACAGAGGAAACTGAACTTTTTCCCTAAAAAATAGGAAAAAAGCCTATTTCCTCTATAATGGAGAGTTCCCACCAACACCCCCCCCCAATGGTAGCGCCAACACTACTAAGTTAAATGTGGTGGTTCCCCCCCCTCAGAGCACTTTAAAATTCAGTTTAAATTCGGCACACTGATGTCCTGCACACAATTGTAGGCCCGGCTTTGTCTGCACACGATTGTCTCGTGCGGTTTAGTCTATGAACCCTACTTGTTGTAGTACCAATGTTGTGCTGACTTTTACAAAGCTGCGGTAGAGGTGAGGTAAATGCTCCACTGCCCATAGAAGTCCTAAGCGTGACTGAACCTTTACCTCGCTGGCCATGCGACAGAAACCTTGACTGCAGCTTTGTAAAAAGAGCCCTTTATTTGTTCCGATATGTTGCTTTGTGATTACAGTACCGTGCCAATTTCATTCAAAGGTATTTTATTTAGTGATGTAAAACCCACATAACTTTGAATCGTATTCTCTTATATTTGTGCTTCTTTAATTTCTTTTCAACAACTAAACTCAAATTACCAAAGTAATTTAAAACCTAAAACAATTACCACCATAAACTATAGTAAGCTAGAAGCTGCAGACATCTCATCTAACTTCAGCCTTACTTTAGAACAACTATCCAGCTCTACTGTAGAAGATAAAATTTTAGCATGGAACCAGTCCATCGGTAATCTTTAAATTCTATCACCTTCACGATCTCTCCACGTAAACAAAAAAAATCCATGGTACTCAGCAAACCTAAACCTATTAAAAAAACAATTACGTTCTCTTGAACGAAAATGGAAGCACAATAAAACACTTATCAATCTTAATAAATTCAAGGAACATGCCGCATATTACAGATCTGAAATTAATAGAACCAAAAAAGAATATTATACCAAACAAATTAAGAAGGCTAAAAACTCCTTCACAACAAAGAAAAAAGAAATGAATAAATCCAATCTTACACCTTCAGCACAAGCCCTCGCCACTTACTTTATCGACAAAGTACAGAAAATTAGAGACACTTTCCCGCTTATTTCTACTCCTAGCCACTCTGCAGATTATGTAGACTAATACTTCAACTAACCTGACCTATTCAAAATGCTCCCGCTTCACTCTTCCTAGCTTGGAGGAAATACAAAGATGTATCAGTTCGCTTAATTTAAAAGGGACTAGCATAGAGGTTATCCCTCCTTTCTTTTTAAAAAGATTTTTCTCTATTTTCAGCCCTTACATTAAAGACCTGATTAATTCCAGTATATCATCAGGATCTCTGCCCAAGATTTGGAAACAATCGATCATTTTTGCAATCATTAAGGATCAAAATATTAGCACTCAGGACATGTCTAATTACCGTCCCATAGCAAACATACCATGGCAAAACTTACTGAAAAAATAGTTTTCCATCAAATCTCCGAATTCATTGAGAAAACAAATGTACTTCATCCTAACTAAACTGGTGTCCGTCACTACCATTCTACAGAACTTTCTTTGCTAGGACTCATTACTAAAATACTATACCATCTTGATCATTATCAATTAGTACTGCTTATTTCCTTAGATCTCTCCTCTGCCTTCAATATTATAGATCACAGCCTGCTATTAACGTGACTTCATGAAATCGGGTTATCCGATCAGGTCATGGACTGGTTTGTTTCCTACTTTACTGACAGATCATCTAAAGTCATTTTTAATGGCACATCGTCTGAACCTTTTTCCACCAAACACAGAACACCACAGGGTTCCATTTTGTCACCATTGCTCTTCAATATCCTTATGTCGCCCCTTCTGACGGTGGGCCAATCTATTGGCTTTACCACGTTTGCTTATGCCGACGATGTGCAATTAATCCATCCTATTTATCTCAACAATACAGAAGAGGTAGCATCCATTAACCATAAATTAGGAAAAATTAAATTATGGTTAGACTCAAATAAACTGTCTCTTAATATCAACAAATCAAAACTTATGATTTTTCCTTTTAAAGAAGGAACAACGCTTCAGGACCCCCTGAAGCTTGAATCACTCCCCATCAAAAATGTTCCTATTAGAAGTTACTTTTGACAGTAAATTTTCTTATCATTTTCACATTAGCATGGTCGTTCGGAAATGCTTCTATCGACTCAGGATGATACGTTCCCTTGCAAAGTTACTTGAACCAGCCTCCTTGAACACATTGATCCCTAGTAATTTCTTGTATAGACTACTGTAATGCCCTGTATAAGGGCATTACAAAAAAGGAAATTAGACGGCTTCAGATTGTACAAAACACAGCTATACGATCACGTTTCACCTCTTCTGATTAGTGCACATTGGTTACCAGTTGAAGATAGAATCAGTTATAAAATCTTACTTTTAACATTTACAACAAAATTAAACAATCAACCAGAGTTCATTAATAGACTTTTAATTCCTTATAATACTTTAAAATCTCTTCGTTCAATGTCTCAGAATCTTCTCGTCATACCTTCTTTAAAATTAATCAATACGTCGCGCTCCAATAATTTTGCCATCACTGCCCCTACTCTCTGGAATTCACTGCCTAACTATTTGCGCAGTGAATACGATATAAAACAATTTAAAATATTCTTGTTCCAAGATGCTTTTGGACAACAACTGTCCTCTTAGGGACAAAAATTAAATTAAAATTATTAATTTTTACCCTAACCTATTGTATTATCCCTTTTTTGTTGCGCTTTTCTTTTACGATTGTAGTTCTTCCCCTTTTTCCTATTGTCTGAAGTAGGTCTATACGTCTTATCAGTGCTTTACTATAACAATTAGATTTTATCCAGTATCCCCTGTTTTAATATGTTTTTATGTAAATTTTATATTGTACACAACTTAGAAACCTGATTAAGCGGTTTAAAAAATCTTTTAATAAACTTGAAACTTTAAATTGTACACCAAAATCTTCCAGATTCCTCTAGTCTTACAACACTACAGAGATAAATTGAGATTAATTAGAGATAGAAATTACTGATTAGAACGAGAGGATGTTATTGCAATCTATTGGGAAGACATTCAGATAAGTGACTTTTACAGTTGCCAACACACAAAGAGCTGAATTAATATCTCACAAGAGGGAATATATTCAGTGCTGATTTATGTATTTCACTATGCTTCATTAAGTAGTTTGCTAATCAAATTTCTTTTTATGATGATTATTATTATTATTCAGGACTGAGGCATGTGATGCCTTTGTTTTATCCAATTACTCATCTGACCTCCTTTATGTCGGCGTAGATCATGTAGGAGTTTTCCTGAGGCTGAGTTTAGGCTCATGTCGTCTTCATCCTTTTCTTTTCCTCGGTACACCTCAAGTTTTTACAAGTTGTCTGGGTGATCTTACCTCTGTTTTCAGTGCACCACTGCAAACTAGTCATTGCTGCAATCTGGGCACATTTGTATAGTCATTGCCCAAAAACTGAGTTGACAAATTAGTTTACATAGACAGGGTGCCCACAGATGGTTACAAAATCAAAACTTATTGGAATATGTTTATAAATAAAATGAAAAATACTAACGCAAGCTCTATGGAGGCGTTTAGCATGTGCGGTATTGTAAAAGGAACCCTTAGCTTAAAGCTTAGTGGTCTCTGGCTAGGGATTCTGGTGCCGACATGTTTCGCATAAACAGCTTTTTCAAGGATTGACCCCTAACAAGTGAGCCGCCAGTATCTGTGACCACTGAGATGAGATGTATCTATGTGGTGTTGATGAAGATCTGGAAAACCGCTACAAGGGTTGTTTGGAAGATAGATAAAAAGTAAAAGCTGTCTTTATATTCACTATAATGGTTATACTGCCCTTGGAAAGTATATATAAATTTGTGCACTACTAGATTGATATAAATAATATAATAGCATATATAATTCAATTATTTGCTAATGCCTTCTTATGCTAAGGCATATTTCAGTTGATATTCACCTTTTAGAATTTTTTTGACAGCAATGTATGATTTAAAGCTTGCTTGTATTTCTAAATTGATTGAATTTGCGCTCTATCCCTGTTTATAACAGGGATGATTAATGAGGTTGTTTAGACATGTCTATGTTATATGTGATAATCGTAGGGAAACAAGATTTTATGTATGTCATATGGAAACCGCATAGTTGTATGCAGTATATAAATTTTTTAAAATAAATAAATAAGTCCCTAAAAACACGATTAGCAAGATCTTACACAATCGCTTATACTTTCACCCTTATAAGCTACAATTGGTGCAGAAGTTACAACCTTTAGACAATGCAATATGACAAAATGACCAGTTGTTCCTCAAGTGGCCCCCCGAGATCATCAGACATTACTGTTTGCGATTTTTTTCCTTTGGGTGTACTTACTTCCACTACCCACAACTATGTATGATCTGCAGGAATGCATCACTGAAGCTATAAACACGATCACGCCGGATATGCTTTGGAGAGTCTGGTCCGAGCTCGATTATTGCAACAATGTTTGCTGAGTAACAGGTGGGGTGCACATCGAGTGTATGTAATCATCAGATACCATATGAAACTTTGAGTTAATGAAACTGTAGCCACAAAGGTGAAAGAATATTCCAATAAATTTTGGCTTTGTAACCATTTAAAATTAAGGAATGTTTTTGTGGGCACCCTGTACTTGTATCAAATATTAGAATTGACTTTCACTGTCTTCACTGGAAAAAAGGAAGTCAGCCCAGCACAATATGGGAAGTCATTCATCACTTCTTAAACATACTCTAGCTAATTGTTAAGTCGTAATCATGTTGCTCTGCGGCTTTCATTATAAGAACTGCTATATGAGAATGTTGCCTTAAAAGTGAAACACCTGTTTGCAACCATATGCCAATATTTGCAGTCTATTTGGAAATTCTTGCTGTGTTACACAATACAAACAGTGAGAGAAAAGGGAGTGTGACTGATATCAGGTTGTTGGTCTAACATACTCAATAATATTCATGTGAAGTACAACTTCAGTGAGTTTGTTCTGTAAACTATTCCGGGGGGGAAGAAGCAATTTTACTTTATCAGTGGCTTGGTTTCAAAAACAGAAGAAAAATAGATCTGAACAGAAGACAAAAAGGATCATGAGCTAGACTGAATCTCACACACACAAAAGAGTGGAAAGCCAGCCACCACTAAAAAAGGGTAATCCTGCGTATTATGAAGGAGAGTGGGCTGAAGTCTATAGTCCCACTGTAATGGCTTGGTTAAATAAGGCTGGATTGCACCGCAAGGCAGACAAACCTAGGGAAGCCTCAGGAGGAGTGAGAGCGGCTAGAACAATAGGCCAGAAGCAGATGAAGAGCACTGAAGAGAATTCGACTTCTGATTTAAGGAAAAAAGATAAGCTTATGGAAGGAACAGTGGCATACCTAGCATATGTGACACCCGGGGCCCATCATTTTTTTGACACCCCCCCCCCCTCCATCTGTACGAAAAACATGATTTTTAGTAACAATCCACACGTCACACAAGAGTGTACCTAGGAAAAGGCAGCATCTTACATACTGCAGTGAGCAGTACAACAGCAATACACCCATTGCAAAACTAAACAAGCCAGACTAGTACAGATCAATCCTGCAGTCAAGCCTAACAAAAAAAACATGTCTTTCGAACACACAGAACACAGAAAACACCTTCGCCTAGTATGGAATATGTCATCACAAACTAACCCCTCCCCCTTTTACAAAACTGTAGTGTGAATTTTAGCCATGGTGGTAACAGCTCTGACGCTCATAGAATTCTGACCATCAGAGCTGCTACCACCACAGCTGGCGCTAAAAAATGCTCCACAGTTTTGTAAAAGGGGGGGTAAAATAGAAATACATAGACAAAGGTTAAATTGAACCAGTAAGAAGCTGGACTCTGCATACAGTGCACCACAGAAACAGTGACACATGTCTCCTAAAGCAATAAATAAATAGAAAAAAATTTTCTACCTTTGTCTTCTGTGGTTTCTGCTTTCCTCATCTTCTTGTAACTCTCTTCCTTCCATCCACTGTCTGCCATCTCTCTTCCCCTATATGGCATCTTCTCTCCTTCTATGCCCCTTCCAGAAACTGCCTTCCCCTTCCATCTCTCCTTTCACCCCCATTGGTCTGACATCTCTTTCCTCTCCTTCCCTCTCCCAAAACTCTCCTCTGCAATCCCTTTTCCTTTTTTCCCTCATTTTCCTTTTCAATTTATTTTCTGCATCTGTCTAGATTACGTTCTTACTACCCTCTCATCAATTTCCTTTTTTACTGTCTACCTAAAGCTTACCACCTCTTTCCCTCACCCCTCCAGTGTTTCCCTAACTCAATCCTTTTCGCCTCATTATGTGCCCTCCTTTTATTTATCCCCCTCCTTCCATCATGTACCCTCTTTCTCCAACACTTCCATCTCGTACCTTCTCCTCTCTCTATCCACTTCCATCCAGCGTCTGCTCCCCTTTCTCTCCTCCCATTTCCTTCCTGCATTTGCTCCCTTATCTCTCCCATCTGCACTTCCATCCAGCATAGGCTCCCCACTACCATCCAATGTCTGCCCTTTCTCTCGCCATCCACCCCTCTTCAATCAGCATCTGCCCCCTTTCTCTCCCTCCAATATCCTTCCCCCTTATGTCTCTCCCCTTTCTCTGTACATCAATTCTATCAGCACCACCCTTCCACACCACCCTGCCCCCTTTCTTTCCCTCCACCACTCTTCCATTCCAGCAACCCTACTCCTTTCTCTCCCTTCATGCAGCAAGTTCCCACGATGATTGTAGATGCTGGCTGCCAGTCCACCCCACTCTGATATACTTGCTCTGGAGCAGACTCAGCAGCCGCATGCTGGAAAGTCCTGCAATGATTTGTCTGCTGACTCTGCTCCAGAAGTAAGTTACGTCGGAGGGGGTGGACCCGGCAGACGCAGGGAGTTGTGGCAAAGTCCCCCAATGACTGCATCTGCCGTGTCCATTCCCTCCGATGTAACTTACTTCTTCCGGAGCAGAGCCAGCAAACGAGTCAGCACGGGACCTTCCTGCACCTCAGCACGGCTGCCGACTCTGCTGCAGAGAAAGTAAGTCAGAGGTAACATGACCATTTATTTTTTCATCAAAAGGGGACATCTATTAATTAACTGTGTACCCTTTCTTTCATTTCTTTCTTTCTGCACTCAGGCCCAACAATTGTCCGTTTCTGTTCCCTCCCTCCCTCCTTCACATGTCCTTAGTGTCCCCAGTGCCTCCGTCTTGTGTCCATAGTGCCCCCATCCTGTGTCCTTAGTGCCCCCAGTGCCTCCGTCCTGTGTCCATAGTGCCCCCAGTGCCCCATCTTGTGTCCTTAGTGCCCCCAGTGCCTCCTTCCCGTGTCCATAGTGCCCCCAGTGCCCCTGTCCTGTGTCCTTAGTGTCCCCAATGCCTCCGTCCCGTGTCCATGGTGCCCCCAGTGCCTCCTTCCTGTGTCCATGGTGCCCCCAGTTCTCCGTCTTGTGTCCATAGTGCCCCCAGTGCTTCCGTCCTGTGTCCATAGTGCCTCCAGTGCCTCCTTCCCATGTACATAGTGCCCCCAGTGCCTCCGTCCTGTGTCCATGGTGCCCCCAGTGCCTCTGTCCCATGTCCATGGTGCCCCCAGTGCCTCCTTCCTGTATCCATGGTGCCCCAAGTGCCTCCGTCTTGTGTCCATAGTGCCCCCAGTGCCCCCGTCCTGTGTCCTTAGTACCCTCAGTGCCTCCGTCCTGTGTCCATAGTGCTCCAGTGCCTCCTTCCCATGTCCATAGTGCCCCCAGTGCCTCCATCCAGTGTCCATGGTGCGCCCAGTGCCTCTGTCCCATGTCCATGGTGCCCCCAGTGCCTCCTTCCTGTGTCCATGGTGCCCCCAGTGCCTCCATCTTGTGTCCATGGTGCCCCCAGTGCCTCCTTACCGTGTCCTTAGTGCCCCCAGTGCCTCCTTCTTATGTCCCCCCCACTACCTTCCAGATTTTGGCCACCCCCAAAGCCAACCTGCCTGTCTATCTATCTCCCTCCCTCCCTGCCGCGCTAAAGCCAGCCAGCTTGCCTGTCTACATCCTGCCCTCCCTGCCACAGAAAAAAAAAGTGTGTCTCCCCTTCCTTTCCCCGGGTCCGCACCTGCAATCTTACCTCCCCCCACCGACAAGAAGTCTTTCTGACGTCAATTCTGACGTTGGAGAGGAAGTTCTGGGCCAGCCAATCACTGGGGGAAAGGAAGGGCAGGAGGATCCGGATCTGGCCAGCTGTGCACCCCCTCAAGCCGTGCACCCAGGGCGGACCACCCCCCATCCCCCTTCCCCCCTTGGTATGCCACTGGGAAGGAAAGAGTTTTGTATGGAAAAGGAAGAATAATGGGCAAAGTTTCAGGAGAAAAACACAGGCTTTTTTTACTAGCAGCCACATAGGCCTCATGGGGAAGAATATTCATGTAGTGCAGGTATTCTGAAAAATGGTACAGACATGGTCAAGCATAATAGGAGCTATGCTTTATCATTATCTTTATTATCACTTGATATACCGCCATATGGCCTGTAGAGGACTGGACCGCCCAGACTATGTGAATCTTTCCAGAGGCAAAATAGCAACAAGGATAATCCAGCTCTAGAGGTTGTTTTTTCTCTTCCTGAGGAATAAACAATCACAAAAAAAGGACAGGGAGGAAAACTCCCATTAAAACGAAAGGAAAAATAAAAAGTGAACTGAAGAAGAAGAAGGTGAACTTTACCTGGATAAAACGCCATATTTGGACTTCCGGGGCAGAGCAAGATGGCTGTCTTGCTGAAACACTGAACTGTACCCTCTGTTTGGTGCTCCTTACCTTTCCTAGGATGAGTAAGCATAACCATTGACCCGAATTCATAAGAAGGAATTGGCTCACTTACCTATGGTGGGACCCTTGAATAGTTACAGTACTCTTAGGCCTCCTTTTATGAAACTGCGATAGCAGTTTCTAGCGCGGGGAGCCGCGCTGCTCCCGACGCTCATAGAGTTCCTATAAGCGTCGGGAGCAGCACAGGCCATTCAGCGCAGCTCTTTGTGCTAGAAACTGCCATCGCAGTTTTGTAAAAGAGGGGGTTAGTTTCAGAAAAAGCAGTTTAATTTGAAAAGATTACCCTTGGCATTATACCACATTTTGCTCAAGTTGCACATCACAAAGATTTGAGAATAACTAGCTAAACATAAAAATTAATAATAAATGAATAAACCCTCAAATTACACAGGGCAATAGAGGGTAGTGGTCAAAGGAGATCATTTTGAGGAAAGGGATGTTATTGGTGGTGTGAACATAAGAACATAAGAAGTTGCCTCCGCTGAGTTAGACCAGAGGTCCATCCTGCCCAGCGGTCCGCTCTCGCGGCGGCCCATCAGGCCTAATTGCCTGAACAGTGTCCCTGACTAATTTTGTAACTGCCTCTAATCCTCTAATCCTATCCCTATTACCTACCTCTACTACTATCTGTACCCCTCAATCCCTTTGTCCTCCAGGTACCTGTCCAGACCCTCTTTGAAGCCCTGTAGCGTGCTCCTGCTTATCACATCCTCCGGTAGCGCGTTCCATGTGTCCACCACCCTCTGAGTGAAAAAGAACTTCCTGGCGTTTGTTCTAAACCTTTCCCCTTTCAATTTCTCTGAGTGCCCCCTTGTACTTGTAGTTCCCCGTAATTTGAAAAATCTGTCCCTGTCTACCCTTTCTATGCCCTTCATGATCTTGAAGGTTTCTATCATGTCTCCTCTAAGTCTCCGCTTCTCCAGGGAGAAAAGCCCCAGCTTCTTCAGTCTGTCAGTATATGAGAGGTCTTCCATACCCTTTATTAGCTTAGTTGCTCTTTTCTGGACTCTCTCAAGTACCGCCATGTCCTTCTTGAGGTACGGCGACCATTACTGGACACAGTACTCCAGGTGCGGGCGCACCATTGTGCCTCAAGGTTCGGTTCTTGGGCCTGTTCTTTTTAACATTTTTGTAAGCGATATTGCTGAAGGGCTGTCAGGTAAGATTTGCTTCTTTGCGGATGATTAAAAAAAAAAAAACTGCAATAAAGTAGACATCCCTGATGGTATGAATAATACGAGGAAGGATCTAGCGAAATTTGAAAAAAAAAAATGGTGTGTAATTGGGCAGCTAAGATGTAATGCTAAGAAATGCAAGGTCATGCAATTGGGCTGCATAAACCCGAGGGAACGGTACAGTTTAGGGGGTGAATAATTTTTGTGCATGAAAGTGGAGCCGGACTTGGGTGTAATAGTATGTGATGATATTAAGGTGGCCAAACATGTTGAAAAGGTGATAGTGAAAGCTAGAAGCATGCTAGGGTGCATAGGGAGAGGTATGGCCAGTAGGAAAAAGGAGGTATTGATGTTGGAAGAATGATTGCTCTAGCTGCAGCTACTGCTCTGTCATAAACTTGAAACTTTTCTCAATATCTATCTTAGTACACCGTAAGGAATAAAAACAAACCCAAGTATGGCATCTTTTTATAAAAATGTTTATTTGTTTATTGACATATGAGGTAGTTATATGTGGAACATTATTGCATATTAAGCCCCCCATGGACCGCTATAAATGCCGGCTTTTCCTAATTATGACTGGGATAGCCATGCAAATGATTACTCGCAATTGGAAGAATTGGGATCGCCTTAGTTTTCCTTTCTGGTGGGCGAGCTTATGCTTAACTTATAAGTATGAGAAAATGAATGCTGACTTGCCGGGGCATAATAAGATATTCAAATTGTTTTGGGGTCCATTGACATCTTTTTGTAGATTTGTTATAGTTGCCCTTTATCTTTATTTTCCATTGTATTGCCCTTCCGAGGTTAAGTGGTGGAGAGGAAAATGGTAATGCAATTTAAAAAAGAGTGGGATAAACATAGAGGATCTCTAATTAGAAAATGAAGAATGTAAATTAAAGAACTAGGGTTGGTACTGGACAGACTTGCACTGTCTGTATCCATATGTGGTGATTCAGTTAGGATGGGATGGGGTGGGCATCATATCTAGAGTCAAGGGATTTGCCACCTTTCCAGTAGCGGTGCAATTTCCCAGCAACTGCTCTCACAAGGATAAAGTCAGGTCTGAGCTGCATTGAACAACTACAGGCAACTACAGATCTGTGAGTCTCACGTCTGTCCCTGGAAAGATGGTTGAGGCGCTGA
This sequence comes from Geotrypetes seraphini, assembly GCF_902459505.1. NCBI lineage: Eukaryota > Metazoa > Chordata > Amphibia > Gymnophiona > Dermophiidae > Geotrypetes > Geotrypetes seraphini. Next base: position 185,217,379 of record NC_047085.1, on the reverse strand, counting down.
TTAAAGATAGCATAGTCTGGCATCTAGACACACATGACCTGATGAGAGCCAGTCAACATGGGTTCAGGAAAGGGAAATCATGTTTGACGAACCTACTCCAATATTTTGAGACAATGAATAGGAAATTGATAGTGGAGAATCGATGGATATTGTATACTTGGACTTTCAGAAAGCGTTCGACAAGGTTCCACATGTAAGACTTCTCAGGAAACTACAAGGGCATGGAATAGAGGGAGATATACTAAGATGGAAAAGCAAATGGCTAAAGAACAGAAAACAGAGAGTGGGCAAATGGGAAGTTCTCAGAATGGGAACAAGTGACTAGCAATGTACCCCAGGGCTCGGTACTTTGACCCATCTTATCTAATATTTTCATAAATGACCTAGAAGAAGAAACATCCAGTGAAATCATCAAGTTTGCAGACGACACAAAGCTATGTCGGGCAATCAGATCGCAGAAGGACAGCGAGGAACTCCAGATCGACTTGAATCAATTGGAGAGGTGGGCAGATAAATGGCAGATGAAGTTTAATGTGGAAAAATGCAAAGTGACGCATTTAGGCAGGAAAACTAAAGAACACAAGTATAGCATGTCAGGTGTGACTCTGGGAAAAACTGAACAGGAAATGGACCTGGGTGTACTGATAGATAGGACCATGAAGCCGTCGGCACAATTTGCGGCGGCGGCGAAGAAAGCAAATAGAATGCTAGGCATGATAAAGAAGGGAATTACGAGTAGATCAGAGAAAGTTATAATACCACTCTACAGAGCCATGGTCAGACTGCACCTGGAATACTGCGTCCAGCATTGGTCTCCATACCTAAAGAAGGATATAAAACTGCTAGAGAGGGTGCAGAGACGAGCAACGAAGCTAGTGAAAGGTATGAAGAACCTGGACTACGAGGAACAACTTAGGAGACTAGGGTTGTTCTCCCTTGAGAAGAGGAGAATGCGAGGAGACCTGATCGAGACTTTCAAAATACTGAAAGGATTCGACAAAATAGAGCAGGGAAAGCAGTTATTTACAATGTCCGATGTGACACGGAAAAGAGGACATAAACTGAAGCTGAGGGGGGACAGGTCCAGGATGAATATCAGGAAGTTCTGTTTCCCGTAGTGAGTGGTGGACACCTGGAATGCTCTCCCAGAGGAAGTAATTGCAGAATCCACCGTTCTAGAATTTAAGGATAAACTAGATGCACATCTCCTTAAGAGTGGCATAGAGTGATACGGGTAAGGGTAAATTAGATGCACATCTCCCTTGAGAAGCATACGGTGATATGGGGACTAAAACTAGGCCAGGGTACACCTGGTGGGGCCTCCGCGTGTGCGGATCACCATACTTGATGGACCCAGGGTCTGATCCGGAGATGGCAATTCTTATGTTCTTATGTTATGTAGAGGTGTCCAACCTGCAGCCCGAGGGCCGTATGTGGCCCCGTGAAGTATTTTGTGCAGCCCTGGTCGAGGGCAATACAGTGTTTTCCTCTGCTGCCCCTGGGTGTTTACCGTCTTTCCGGCTCCCTCCTTTGTCTTGCTGCAGCGTTTGCGCATTTGTGCGGCCCTTTTTAAAGATAGGTGTGACATTCGCTAGCTTCCAGTCCTCCGGTACCTTCCCAGTGCTTAAGGATAGATTACAGATTTATCGGAGTGTGTCCGCTATTTCCGTCCTCAGTTCTTTTAGTACCCTTGGGTGGATTCCGTCCGGACCCGGTGATTTGTCACTTTTCAATCTGTCTATCTGTCGGAGGACATCCTCATAGCTTACCTCTAAGGTCTCCAGTTTTTCATCCTGATCCCCACTTATGGTCTCCTCGGGTTCTGGTACATTGGAGGTGTCCTCACTTGTGAAGACCGATGAGAAGAACCGGTTTAGCCTATCGGCTAACTCTTTTTCCTCTTTAACCACTCCCTTTCTGTCTCCATCATCTAACGGACCCACCTCCTCCCTCGCTGGTTGCTTCCCTTTCACATATCTGAAGAACGCTTTGAAGTTCCTTGCTTCCCCAGCAAGCCTCTCTTCGTATTGTCTCTTAGCTTCTCTAACCACTCGGTGACATTCCTTTTGGTGTTTTTTGTGATCCTTCCGGTTTTCCTCAGTTTGGTCCTTTTTCTATTTTCGGAAGGACACTTTCTTGTCACCTATCACCTTCTTTACTTCTTTTGTTGTCCATACTGGGTCTTTTGTTCGATTTTTTTTGCACCCCTTCCTAAACCTGGGGATGTACAGGTTTTGTGCTTCTTGCACCGTGTCCCTGAGAAGGGACCATGCTTCCTCTATGGTCCCCATCTTTCTAGAGCTGTTGCTGAGTTTCTTTTTCACCATTTTCCTCATAGCATCGTAGTTCCCTTTCCTGAAGTTGAGCGCTGTCGATGTGGTTCTCTTCACCCTTGAGGTCCCTACTTCTAATTTATACCGGATCATATTATGATCACTGTTGCCTAGTGGCCTACTACTTCCACCTCCTTTGCAGGTCCCCCTAGTCCGTTGAGGATTAGGTCGAGAGTGGCGTCCCCTCGCGTTGGTTCCTTGACTAGCTGTTCCATGAAGCAGTCCCTCACAGCCTCTAGGAATTCCTCTTCCCTTGCGCAGTTGGAGTGACCAATACTCCAGTCGATCCCCAGGTAGTTAAAGTCTCCCATCACCATCACAATTCCGCTTTTGCATTCCCGTCTCAATTCTGCTTCCAGGTCATGGAGGTTTGCTTCTGGTTTTCCAGGTGGGCGATAGTACAGTCCCACTTTGGTGTCAGCTCCATTTTTCCCTGTTAATTTGACCCATAGTGATTCCAATCCTTCTGCCTTTGCTGCCGTATCCATCCTGGCCGAGTGGATAGAGTCCCTTACATATAGTGCTATTCCTCCACCCTTCTTGCAAGTCCTGTCTCTCCTATAGAGTTTGTACCCTGGCAGTCCAACGTCCCATTTGTTGTCCTCTGTCCCCCATGTTTCTGTGATTCCAATTATGTCTAGGTCCTCTCTTTTGGCCATGATCTCCAGTTCTCCCATTTTGGTCCTTAGGCTCCTTGCATTGGCGTATAGACAATTTAAGTCCCGATTCTTTTTTACTCCTGCTGCTTTTTCTCGCGATTTGTTTCTCTTGCTGTCCCCCTCACGGGCTGCCATCCCCTGAAATTTGCTTTGATCCTCCTCTCCTTGTGGTGCGTCTTTTTTGTCCTGTAGTTGGCTTTTAGGTTCTTTCCAACATTTTTCATGCTCCTGCTGTTTCCTCTTCTTTTTGATCTCTAGTTTCACTTGGTCCCTTGACCCCTGTAGTTTACCTTTGACCTCTTCCCCGCATTTTTCCCGTTCAGTATCTTTATTGGATACCCTTGTCCGAAGCGTAAACATCAGGTCAGCTGTCGGCTTTTCCCTTCTCCTCAGTTTAAAGCCTTTTCTATTTCTCTCTCAACGTTATTTGCCAACAGTCTTGTCCCTGCTGCACTCAGGTGTAGTCCGTCCCTCCTGTAGAGCTTGCTCTTTCCCCAGAAGGTTGTCCAGTTTCTTATGAAGTGGAAGCCTTCCTCTTCGCACCATCTCATCAGCCATGCATTTATTGCTTGTAACTCGGCCTGCCTCTTCGCATCCGCCCTCGGTACTGGCAGGATCTCTGAGAAAGCTATCTTCCGTGTCCTCAGCTTCAGTTTCCTTCCCAGGATCCTGAACTGGTCAGTTAGTGCAGTCCTGCTGTAGTGTCTTCTGTTGACATCATTGGTCCCAATGTGGATTATCACCGCTGTCTCATCCATCTCAGTTCCATCCAGGATCCTCTCGATTCTGTCGGTGATGTCCTTCGTTCTTGCCCCTGGGAGACATGTCACCAGTCGGTCCTCTCTTCCTCCTGCCACATGACTGTCCACTTCTCTCAGGATTGAGTCTCCCACTACGATAGCAGAATTTCCCTTCTTCAACTTCCTTTTCGGTCTCAGGTCTGTGTCCTTAGTGTGGTACGTCACTTCTCCCTCAGGGTTCTGTTGAGTCTTTGCCTCCTTCGTATTCTTGGTTTCTTCGTAAGGTCCTACTCCCCCGGTGTTTGGTGATTTCTGTCTTCCATCTGTTGGTTCCTGTCTGTGTTGCTGATGATCCTGTATCTCCACCATCCTGCAGGCCTCCTCGATGAATCTCTCGAGCTCCCTAACTTGCTCATCGAAGTGGCTCTCTCTTGCGGGGTCCTCAGTCGCCCAGCACGGTTCTTCTGAGATGCGGAGTCCCTCCAGCTCCTGGACCCTGTCCTGCAGTCTACAGATTTTCTTTCTTCAGGCTTTCCAGTTCCTGACACCGACTGCATATGTACGCCTGCCTACCCGAAGGGAGGTAGTCGTACATATGACACTCAGTGCAGTAAACCGGGAAGCTCCTCTGGGTTTCTGCCGCCTCCATTTGTTTTGCCTCCTTCTTAGTCTCTCTGTGTGTGGTGTGCTAAGGTGGCTCTTGCTGTGCTGGAAAAGTAGAGAAGAACAAGAAAGAATGAGTGAGAGAAAAAGAAGTACCTTGTTTTGATGGTTTAAAACTTTGGTTGCTGTGCGGCCTGGGCTCCTGGCTCCCTCACAAGGCTCCTTCATGAAGGCGCTCTCGCTAAGGCGAGCGCCTTTGCCGCTCGCCTTCGCCGTGCGCCGAACAGCCGCGTGCCGTTGGCACACCCCTTTTAAGGGGGAGCCCGGGCGCTGACACTGCCTCTGATGCAGTGGGGGGCGGAGCTACCTCTTGCCACTACCCCTACTGACAGCCTGCCTGCCCGCCTTCTGACTCCTTCGGCGCTCCCCTCTTCTACTCCTCCGGGCCTCTCCTGCTCTTTGCCGCTCTCCTTCTCTCCCTGCCTGCCCTCAGCATGCGGTCCGAGGTGCAGGTCACGCTCCGGCTCGACTCCTTTAAGGGGGAGCCCAGGCGCACACGCTGCCTCTGCCTCTGAAGCGGTGGGGGGGCGGAGCTACCTCTCGCCGCTACCCCTGCTGATAGCCTGCCTGCCCGCCTTCTGACTCTTTCGGCGCTCCCCTCTCCTACTCCTCCGGGCCTCTCCTGCTCTTTGCCGCTCTCCTTCTCTCCCTGCCTGCCCTCAGCACGCGGTCCGAGAATTCATGATTTGTTGTTTGCCAAAACTAGTGCAAACATTTTGAAAATGGCACGCCCTAGGCTGAAAGAGGGCACACTTTTTTTTCTCAAAGGTGAAAACCATCATGCATGGAAAAACTATTGTACATGTGCAAACTGGTGTGAATGTGTAAACTTGTGTAGGCATGCACTCCCTATCGGAAAAAGAGTGTGCCCTCTTTGCCCAAAGGTGGGCACTATTTTCAAACAATGTGCACCATTATTGTCAAATAACAAATTGGCAAATGAAAATGAATAGAAGAAGGATTTCCAGAAATGGCACAGGAAACAACACAGAATGAAATTTTTTGGGCTGCCCTTCCCTATTGAAAGGTCAGATTGCAGTGACTAAGGACTGAAGTTTTTATATTGTGCCTTAATTAGTGGCAAAAAAAAGTGTTATTCTATTCTATTATGCTTAAAGTTAAGTGCAGTTTATAGACTGAATAATTTGTTACATAAATGTGACAAGTTTCTTCCTTCAGTGAAAATGAAGTGCAGGCATGATTAAGATACCTAAACAAAATAAGGCATTGTTGGTCAAAGCCTTCACCATCACACTAAAATTAGATGATAAAGGTGCATAATGTAGAAGTGCTATTCAGGTTTTAGTCTAAATCCTAATTTTACATAGCCAGTTTATATGTCTAAAACTGAAAAATGGGTTCTGTAACTAAAGCACACCGGACATTGGCGCGCCGACAAAGATGCACCAACAATTGTGCCCAGGACGAATGCGTACCCCCAATCCTGCCACTTTAAACCAGTAATATTACCGCTGTGAGGGGTGGTATGGAGGAAAGTCCCCACTACATGTAGAAGTCCTCGTGCTCCCGTTGGGGGAAGTTGGAGGGGTGAACCCCCCAAATACACCGAAAACTTCCATTTTCCGTTCAGTTTTCGGAATTCAGGAGTTATTCAGTGTAGTGGGGGGGGGGTCCCCACACACACACTCCGATGGGAGCGAAGGACTCATACGTGTAGTGAGGGGGTTCCACACACACACACACCCCTCACAGCGCTAACGTAATGTGTTTAAAGCAGCGGGACCGGAGGCGTGCATAAATCTTGCACGCGATTGTCGGCACATCTTTGTCGGCACACTTTTGTCCTGCGCTCAATTGATGGGTCGTTGAAAAATGTAGAGTATATCTAATGTAATCTGCATGTGTTTTGGTTGGGCCTAGAATGGGCCTATAAATAAATATACACAAATTCCATATTTCAGAAGGAGAATACATATCTATGCCCCAAAAGACCAATGACAGGATTTACAACTGCTAAGATCTAGGTTATTTTGTTTCTCCATATCCATATACACTGGCTGCCGATGGAGGCACGCACAAAGTTCAAGCTAGGATGTCTCTGCTTCAAAGTATTAAATGGTCTAGCCCCAAAATACATCACAGATCTCTTCTCATTCCCAACCAACAGACACGAAAGAAAAACACACATGAAATTTGTCTCCCCACCGGTTAGAGGGTGCAAATATAAGAGACACCATCAACAACTGCTATCATATCAAGCAGCCATATGGGGTAAAGACCTAGAAAAACTCATTGCACACACAAACAATTATGAAGAATTCAGGAAACACCTAAAAACTTACCTATTCTTGAAACACCTAGGCAACGAACCGGAACATCAACCCCCTCGTAACATCATCACATAACTAAACTAGCAAACTGTTAACCCCAACCCCTAATCACTAACTACGAACACTCTATTCAAGTCACGGAATATTTCTACTTCTGAGCAAACAGCTTGGCACTTCCGGGCCTTGCAACACACAAACTGTTGTTAACATTATTAATATTATCAGATGTAACCTGCTTTACTCTTTAAGTCATTGTACGAGAAGTATACTGCTATACTCTTTAATTCATTGTACATAAAGTTTCTCTTTATTGTATTGAGATGTACACTGCTAAACTCCTTAATTCATTGTACGTAAAGCCTCTCTTTATTGTATTTACATTTTCTTTTACTGTATTCACAATCTCTTTTACTGTAAACCGCCTAGAAGTCGCAAGATAGCTGGCGGTATATAAAAATAAAGTTATTATTATTATTATTATTATTATTATATCAAAAGCTGTTTTCTGTGAATAAATTACAGCATAGTTTTCAAGAGCTAGAAGCTGATATGAATGACATCACAACTTAAGATTCATACAGTATAAAACAAAGCCAATTAATAGCACATGACCTTACATGATACAGTACAGTAGCTGCAGTTAATCTGTATTCACAAGAGATTTAATGGAACAAAAATAATCTTATTATCACAAAGTTGTTTAATAAACATTCTTTTATGCAGCCCATATGTGAACTCACCAACCACTTGTTTATGGAACTAGACAACACTATCAGTAAGTTGATGAAATGAAAAATTCTTACCTAATTGGTCTCATCTGAGATCATTATTGAATCTTTTGCTAAAATAAGGATTGAGCCTCTTCAGCCTGTATAATCCAACATTTATCACAGTGACCCAATGAAAAACTTTTTTAAAAGATATGCTTAGCCAGAAGCAAATGGACTAATTCAATATTTTGTACTAAAAATTGTGCATAGACATCTGGGTGACTCCATGTGCAATCTAATTGAAAACAAACCAATTTGCACCAATAATTGGATTCTAATACTCAATTGTCAGCACTAATTGACATCAATTAAAATTTATGCATGTATATTTAGGCTCTGGGATCCACACATAAATTGTATGTGTGATTCCAAAAGGAGGTAGGCCATGGGAGTGGGCAGTCCTGTAATTTAGACCACTGTTACAGAATACGGAGGATCCACACCTAATTCAAACGTGAGAATTTACATCTGGGTTTAGTTGGTGTAAATCCTCATGCCTGAAGCTAGGCGCAGGTCCTGGCACCAAGCTGGGTGCACTATCATAATTTTCCAATGACTCTTAATGCGTCTAGCCACATATTCAGCAAGAATGGTGTACTTCATCATGAAAGTCAATGCGAACAATGCTGGATTTACGAGGGGGGTGCTGAAAAGTTCTCAGACCAACCAAGAAGAGAATGACGTGGATATGGTTCAATCAATGATCTGAAACAATGTCAAAACATAGAATTTCCTTTCTGCAGATTGGCACTTAACAAAATAAGATAGCATTCTTTTCAGCTACAGTGGCAAAACAAGATTCAGAATTTAGGAAGTTGGTTGATTGGGCTGAGAAATTTTCAGCACCCACCCCCACCCCACCCCACCCCCCGGTATACTTTCCATATAGTGGAGTCATATGGATTGAATGTTAACATTGAGTGGATGGCTTAGATCAGTGGTGTCAAAGTCCCTCCTTGAAGGCCGCAATCCAGTCAGATTTTCAGGATTTCCCCAATGAATATGCATGAGATCTATTAGCATACAATGAAAGCAGTACATGTAAATAGATCTCATGCATATTCATTGGGGAAATCCCGAAAACCCGACAAGATTGCGACCCTCGAGGAGGGACTTTTACACCCCTGGCTTAGTTTGAGAAATAATCAGTGAAGAAGGCATTGCTTCTTGATGTCAACTGGCCAGCTTCAAAGGTTAGCATCCTTTTGCTCTTCAGTCATTTTGGAAGCAACATTAATGTGGAGCGAGTTGTGTGATATCCCTGAGGAAGCTTTGGTGAAACAGAGGACTATGTTTGGTCTTTGGAAAATCTCTACCAGATTTATGGACAGAGATGATGATTTGAAGCAGCGGCATAGTAAAGATGAGCGGCGCTTGGGGTAGTAGCGCCCCTCCCCGAAGTCCTCTTCCCCGCCCCAGAGGCCCAGGAGCGATTAGCGGGGGGGGGGGGGGGCAGCGTAAGGTGGGGGTGCTCCGGGGGGGGGCTGAGGCAGGATGGGAATAAAGGAAAGGGGCCAGGCAGGGATAGGCGGGAGGAGGAGGGGCGGTGGGAAGCTTAAAACTCGACTCTCCCGGTCCTACCCCCTCATGGTTGCTGAGCAGCAGCGCTACCACTAGGCTACTCCTCACATCAAGAAGCCCACCTCTATCTGTCCAAACTAAGTCCTTGGGACAGTGGGCAGCAGCAGAACCTAGAGATAAGGCCTCTATAGCATACAAAGGGGAGCATACAGCAGCAGCAACAGAACAGCTTGGATTCAAAAGGATCTGGCGCCTAGCGATTATTACATCTTCTGTCCACCAAAGGGGACACTGCGAGGTCACAGATTCACCTCTAATGATGAAGTAAAGGAAGTGGTGCTCACCCGGCTTCGGGAAGAGCCGAAAAACCTCTCTGCAGGAATGCAGAAGCCAGTTGAGCAATACAACAAATGTGCCATCTTGCATGGGGACTATGTGGAAAAGTGACCTGTTCAATTGCTCACAGTTACTTCTATTAAAGCCGTTGAATGTATTTTGCCTTTACTTTTTGATTTACCCTCATATATATATTTTTTTATTTAGATTCCCATTGTCCCCAAAGAGCTCAAAACGGGTTACAGGTTTAACATATATAATTCTGTTCAAGTTTACGATACAAGTTTTTATCCTAACTTGATGCATGCTGGGGGCTAATAACACTGCACAACAATTTTTTGGTTAAGTCTTGATTCCTGAAAAGTTTTTGGTGATTATGACAGGTACCACTTGGTATGCTCAAATATGGTTTTGGTTTTACTGCATCACGTAAGAACTATGAGAAATAGACATTTTTATGTTTACTGACAATAAAATATATAGTCAAGTTTACGTTTCGCACAAGCGACTAAATGAAACAGAATTAAAAGTGTTTTGCTCCCGAGTTTCTTTATATTCAGTGTCTGGTGCATCACGTTGTAGCATCCAACAATAGTCGGCAAGCATTGACGGATTCCAATTGCCCTGGTATCGTTTCTCCATCGTAGCTATGTCTTGATGAAACCTTTCACCGTGCTCGTCACTCACAGCACCGAGATTTGCGGGGAAGAAGTCCAAGTGTGAATGGAGGAAATGAATCTTGAGTGACATATTGCACTTCATTCTCTTGTATGCTTTGAGAAGTTTGTCTACCAGCTGAATGTAGTTTGGGGCTCTGTAATTGCCCAGAAAATTGTCAACAACGTCTTTCAAGGCTTTCCAGCCAATTTTTTCCGGCCCAACTAACAGATTGCAGTATAAGATACAAGTTATTCTTATGGAAACATACTGGTTCTGGTACCAATATACATCTCTTTGTAGTCTCCATATATATTGCTGCCTGGAGCCTTCACCTGACGAAAAAGGGACTTAATGGGCAAAATTTGCTATCCTTTCCCTCAGGACATGTCCACAAAACTTGTATGAATTCAACCATATTAAATCTTTCACACTTTTATCATTTTTGCTCTGACTGATGGTTTCTACAGAACTCCTTCTCCCCACCAAGCAGAGAAAACCCATACTGATATTTTCCCTCCTCATAAAGGTTCTCCTCCCTTCTCCATAGCACCACTTATCATGGAGAAGAGAAAATAATACATTTTCTGACAGCATGTTTTAGTCACATAAATAAATCATTGTGTGAGAGTCTATATAGGGTGCTATCATTCCCCCTTAATGATATTCCCTCACAGTGTCAGAAATACCTTAAAACTCACAATTCTGGTACCTTTCATAAACATTATTTTTTCACCTTTATCTTCTGTGTGGCTCTACTTTATCTGGGCTTAGGGCCCAGATACCACAGTCATCATCAAAAACTGACAGAAAAAAAATCTCACAGATCAAAATATCAGTCTAATTAATGCACAAATTATATTTTATCAAAATCTAGTTTATAAATGGTAAACCGGAGTTCCTGGGTTTGAATCCCAGAGGTACCTCCACAAATTATGTGATACTCTCTCAGGGGCATGTGTGATTTAGGTGGGGCTGACCTGACAGGAGCCCCTAGGGCCATCTCTGTCAACCCTCTATATATATACATGGGCCTGATGCCTCCACCCAAGGTAAAATGGACTAAATGGACAAGATTTCCCTCCCCTTCCTTCTGGAAATGACTACAAAACCTATTTGACTTCAGCTCTCTTAAAATCTCTCGCACCTCTCTTATCCGTGTTCTGCCCTTACTGACAGATTCCACAGAATTCCACTCCCTCCCCAGCAGTTAAGGTGTTTTTCAGAAAGTTCCTCCTCTTTTTCCATAGCACCTTTTGTCATGCAGAAGGGAAATCGATTAATTTTCTGACCGCCTTTTCTAGTCACATGCATATGCCATCATCAAAAACTGACAGAAAAAAATGTCACAAATCAAAATACCTATTTTATTAACACAAAAAATTATATTCTATTAAAGCCCGGTTTATACTTATACAGGCAGTCCCCAAGTTACAGACACCCGACTTTTAAGTATGACTCATACTTAAGAACGCGGTTGTGGCTTCATTTGATTTCACTGAGCAGTATTTCCAGTGGCAAAGACTCCTACGCTTCTCCTGTAGCAGATTCAGGAATGATGTATGACCACAATATGTGGTTATGCATGCTGGACCTTAGAGGGAATACTACAGTTGGCCCGTTTGTCAGCTGGGAGAAATGATAAGCAGCAGGAATCTTAAAATCTACTAGTTCTGAGTTACATACAAATATGACTTTAGACTCGTTCTTAACCCGGAGACTGCCTGTATTTGTTACCAGTGCAAGCTCCATGTTGGTTGCAGCAGCACTGCCTCTTTAAGGTCTTCAGAGCTGGAAAGCTTCAGCCACATGCTTTTTCACAGAGTCGGCAGTTAAGACAAAGAACAATATCTTTGCAGTCTTCCGTGCAGGCAAGTGTGCCCAATGAGTATCTGAAATGAGCATCCTGTGAATGGTAGTCTGATCAGTCTAAAGAAGGACAACAGAAATGTCGTTCAGTTCATGTAATAAATGCCATGCGACAAGGCTCTATGACTGTTAGCCTTGACTGGAGTTCTTTGCAGTGTAGCAAGTCCAGAATTCTTTGCTCCAGGAAATCCATTATTTTTGGTTCAGGCCTCATAGCTAATCAAAAATAGCTCCTATATTAGATCTCCTATACTATAGAGATATGTATTGTATGGCATCTAGAATAAATCTTATTTGTTTGTGTTTACATATTTTTATTGCATACAGAAGAATTAATTTATATAATTTGCATTGGTGAGTATATTATCTGAGTTGAGTAGATCTTTACCATACCAATATTGTGTCTTATACCCCGCAAATGTCAACTGGGAATCATTGAAGCTTATGTAAGATTAATAAGGTTAATAACATAGACATTATGAATCATAGCGAGACTATAATGAAAACAGATGCGTTTTTAGCTGGAGCACCCCATAAACTTCTTCACTACTCAGGCAGTATGGGCGGAGCAGAGAATCTCTTTGGTTGATAGATAAGGTGACCATACGCCCCGTTTTGAACAGGACCGTCCCTTTTTCTGATTCACTGTCCCGTTGTCCCCAAGCACAGCTTCGGGATGCCGAAATGTCCCGTTTTCAACGACGGTGTCCTGAAGCTGTGGGTGGGGACAACGGGATAGGCGATCACAGGAGAATGGACTTTCTCCCTGCTTACCTGCCTGCTGCCACAACAACAGCGGCAGACGAAGCGCAGACCCAGAGCTTGGGAAAAAGCGCAGCTCCAGCGGAAGCCTGAGGAAGAGTGTGAGGCGTTTGAGAAACCCCGCAGGGCCAGGTGGCGAGGGAAACTCATGTAACTTGTCCGGAGCGGAGCCGCGTCACCCGGACAAATTCATAAACTCCTCGGAGGAGCCTGGACGGGACTCCGGGTATCGCTAGGCAATGGGGAGGGCCACGGTTTCACCCCAGTCCTGAAGCTGCACTGCTGAACTTCTCTCCTTGCCCGGCAGATTGGGAGCCAAGAAAGGCGAAAAGTGGCTGCAAGAGCTGTTGCCGGGGAGAGGAGATTTGGGCACCTTTTGCCAGATAATGAGGGAGACCCCGCGCTTGTAGTAGCTGCACGGACTGGGCCAAGGACTGGGTTTTGTGGCATTGTTTTTAATCCTTAAAAACACAGAATGAACCCTTATCTTCCTGTTGTCCGGCAGCACTTTTTGGCCTCCCTGGCCAGCACTAGTGTGGTGGTAAAATCTATATGTGCCACTGTAATAATTTTGTATTTACTCTCTTTTGGGGTAGATACTGAATTTAGACTCTCGGTAACCCCTGGTTACCTCTTCCCTCCCAATTTTTGGGTCTGGACACTAGTCACACATGGGGTAGTGGAAATACACATTTGCTAGCAGGGAGGCTCCTGGAGCCCTTATGAAGAGCTCTGGAACTGCTGATTTTCTTCTTTAACAGCTGCCTGGCTTGCCTGGAACTTCCTCTCCGACATCAGAATTGACATCAGGGAGAAGGCTTCTGGGCCAACGTCGGGACATACCTTTCCTGCGGTTGTTGCGGCAAGAGCAGGAAGTAGCAGCGGACCAGGGGGGAACAGAAGAATCGGGTAGGTTTCAGAGGGAGGGAGGCAGGCAGACAGACAGGCAGGAGTCCTACCTGCAGATCAGCTTTCTCATATTCGGTGCGGTAGGGAGGGAGGCTGACTGGCTGGCTTCGGGGGAGGGGGTGGAGCAAAGGCTATAAGGCAGTGAGAGGGATGCAGGCAGTCAGGCTGACTTTGGCAAGGGAGGGTACTAAGGACATATGAAGGGACACTAAGGACATGGGAAGGAGGCACTGCGGCTACTAAGGACATGGGAAGGGGCACTGGGGGCACTAAGGATATAGGAAGGGGCACTAAGGACATAGGAAGGAGGTATTGGGGGCACTAAGGACATAGGAAGGGGCACTGGGGGCACTAAGGACCCAGGAAGGGGCACTAAGGACCAGTGGCGTACCTAGGGTATGTGGCACCCGGGGCCCATCATTTTTTGACACCCCCCCCCCCCCATGTAAAAATTTTTTTTTTTTTTTTTTTTTTGCAATAACCATGAAATGGAATAAATGGTCAGAATAGAAACAGGCAGTGAAAATTTTCTTTTATTGAACCTCATATATGTAACCATTATTCCAAACATAACATAACATAAATTATGTCTAAATTGTCATGACATTAGAAGTACATATGGAGTAGTTGCAGGTGATGCTTGGGACAGTTCTGATTGTGTTAGTTCGGTTTTATGTGTTTTTTGAATAGAAGGGTTTTTATTTCTTTTTGAAGGTTTTGCAGTCTGTGGTTGATATCAATTGGTTGTAGAGTTGGGGGTCGAGTGTTGCAGCTCGAATGGCTAGGAGGTTGTCGAACAGTTTTTTTCTTTTGACGTTTTTGGTTGGAGGGTGTGTGAATGGTGCACAAGTTCTCCTATGTCTGTTTGAAGTGGATTGAATTATTTAGCTGAAGAAATTAGTTACCCCCCATTCCACACACATTAATTCTCTTCCATTTTTGTTCCCATTATAAAAAACACTGATAAGTTCCCAGAAAAAAAATACATTAAAATAAGAAGTGAAAACAAAGGCCCCTACAGATGAGAACATAACATAAGAATAGCCTAACTGGGTCAGACCAATGGTCCATCATGCCCAGTAGCCCATTCTCATGGTAGCCAATCCAGGACACTAATACCTGGTCAAAACCCAAAGAGTAGCAACATTCCATGCTACCGATCCAGGGCAAGCAGACACTTCCCCCATGTCTTAATAACAGATTATGGACTTTTCCTCCAGGAATTTGTCCAAATCTTTCTTAAAACCAGCTACACTATCTGCTTTTACCATAACTTCTGGCCACTTCATTTTTAAGTTTAGATCTTTCCTTTCAAACAGAGACCTTGCTAGATGTCAAATACAGCACAAGGTAACTTCACATGGACTTAGCTGTGCAGGAAATGTGAATCTCCTCATACACCCACCATATAGTGCAAAAATGTGCAAAGGTCTGTTTTTTTCTTTCGATCACTACATAGCCTAATGCCACACAAGCAGCGCTGTTACAAACATATTCTGTAGGTCAATGCTAAGGATAACAAAGTTTCCTTCCTTGGACCAGAAGGAGATAAACCACTGGAAGAGATCCCAAAACAACACCCAAAGACCCACTCAGTGTGTGAATCAGTTGAGTGGAGTGGACTAACTGGGGGGTGGAAATGGGCCCGGAGTTTGCTCAGCAGAATTTCCCAGACCACCTCTTCCTCTCAACACATTGACACGCTGCCACCATCACCACTAGGAACACCTCACTGGGTAGGCCAGCTATGCTATAAACTTTATAAAACACATTATTATATTTTCTTATAAAGCACATATTTTAACTGACCTCTCTGACATCCTCAGCCTTTCCATTCACAAAAATAGAAGGAAGAAAAGTTCCCATTTCCTGCTGTCTCATGTCCCCGGCCTATACAATATTTTTTTTCTGCAGACCCTTCAAAAGTCTGACCAAATCCTCGTTTCACTTGCATTATAAAGTACTGAGGATGCCATCTCTCCCCAATCCCAGGTCCTAAAGTCTAAGACAGTAGCGCAAACTAATGCTGCCAGATACAGGAAAAAAAAATTTTGATTCGATTCAGCCCTATTGAATTGGTTTTTCAATTCGATTTTCCTGCCCAGTTGGGTGATTTTTTTCAAAACTCCTGGTGGGTTTTATAGCTTTTTCACCCCCTTTGGCTTCTCCTAACCACACTGGCGCTGTGGTGTAAATAAAATAAAGAAACAAAAAGGACTTTTCCTCTTTCTGTTAAATCCTAGCTCACGTTTGCAGTCCAACACCAGCTCTGGCAGGATACACATTTCAAATCTGACATGTTATAATCACAAAACAGAAAATAAAATTAATTTTTCTACCTTTTGTTGTCTGGTTATATTTCAAATCTTGTTGGTCCAAGGCTCTGGTTTTCTTCTGATAACTTGCTTGCCAGGGTCTCCTTCTTTCTGCATGCTAACCATCCATCTGCCAACTCTGTCCTCCCTTTCCATTTCCCTTCCCTTCCCAGGAAGTCTGGTATCTTTCCTTTTTTTCATCTCCCTCCACAGATCCACCTTTTCTTAAATACCCTTTCATCCGGCATCTCTCCCTCCTTCCCCACCATCCCAGAGTCCACCATCTCTCCGTTTCTTTTCCTAATTACCCTCCTATCCAGTATCTCTATCCCTCCTCCACACCATCCCTTGTGTCCAATTTCTCTCCCTTTCTGTTCCTTCCCTCCCTAAATCCCATGGTCCATCATCTCTCTCCCTCTCCTCTATTTTCAGACCCATTATTTCTTCCCCCCCCCAAAGTTTGGCATATGCATGTCTCTTTGAACACCCCCTTCCCTCCGTGTACTTCTAAATCATGGTCCCCCCCAAAAGGCCTGTCCCCCCTTAAAGGTCTGCCTGTCCCACCTTGAAGGCCTGCACCCCCCTTGAAGGCCTGTCCCTTCCCCTTGTAGGCCTGTCCCCCCCCTTGAAGGCCTGCCTGCCTGTCCCCCCCTTGAAGGTCTGCACCCCCCGAAGGCCTGCACCCCCCCGAAGGCCTGTCCCCCACTTGAAGGCCTGTCCCACCCCCTTGTAGCTTCTCCCCCCCCCTTGTAGGCCTGTCCCTCCTTGAAGGCCTGCCTGCCTGCCTTTCCCCCCTTGAAGGCCTGTCCCCCCTTGAAGGCCTGCACCCCCTTGAAGGCCTGCACCACCCCCCTCGAAGGCCTGCACTCCCTTGAAGGTCTGCACCCCCCCCCCGAAGGCCTGTCCCCCACTTGAAGGCTTGTACCACCCCCTTGTAGCTTCTCCCCCCCTTGTAGGCCTATCCCCCCCTTGAAGGCCTGCCTGCCTGCCTTTCCCCCCCTTGAAGGCCTGCACCCCCTTGAAGGACTGCACCCCCCCCCCGAAGGCCTGCACTCCCTTGAAGGTCTGCACCCCCCCGAAGGCCTGTCCCCCCCTTGAAGGCCTGTCCCCCCCCCTTGTAGGCCTGTCCCCCCCTTGTAGGCCTGTCCCCCCCTTGAAGGCCTGCCTGCCTGCCTTTCCCCCCCTTGAAGGCCTGCACCCCCTTGAAGGACTGCACCCCCCCTGAAGGCCTGCACCCCCTTGAAGGACTGCACCCCCCCCCGAAGGCCTGCACTCCCTTGAAGGTCTGCACCCCCCCGAAGGCCTGTCCCCCCCTTGTAGGCCTGTCCCCCCCTTGTAGGCCTGTCCCCCCTTTAAGGCCTGCCTGCCTGCCTTTCCCCCCCCTTGAAGGCCTGTCTCCCCCTTGAAGGCCTGCACCCCCCTTGTAGGCCTGTCCCCCCCCCCTTGTAGGCCTGTCCCCCCCCCTTGTAGGCCTGTCCCCCCCTTGAAGGCCTGCCTGCCTTTCCTCCCTTGAAGGCCTGTTCCCCCCCTTGAAGGTCTGCACCCCCCCAAAGGCCTACACCCCCCCCCCCCGAAGGCCTGCACCCCCCTGAAGGCCTGCCTGCCCCCCTTGAAGGCCTGCACCCCTTGAAGGTCTGCACCCCCCCCCGAAGGCCTGTCCCCCCTTGAAGGCCTGCCTGCCTGCCTGTCACCCCCTCCCCCTTGAAAGCCTGCTTGCCTGCCCGCCCGCCCCACCCTGAAGGCCTGATGCCCCGACCCACCCCGAAGGACCGCTCGCCCCCCTGGCCTCCCCGCACCACCTATGAACAGCCGCAGCAGGATCGCGAAGTCAGCGTCAGCGATCCCTGCGCTGCTTCCTGCGCCACGGTCCCGCCCCTCCTCTGACGTCAGAGGAGGGGCGGGATCGCGGCGCAGGAAGCAGCGCAGGGATGCTGACGCTGACTTCGCGATCCTGCTGCGGGCTGCTTCACAGGTGGTGCAGGAAGGTCAGTGGGGCGAGCGGTCCTTCGGGGGTGGCGGGGGACTGAACGGCAAGGCCGGGAACACCCCCTTAGGGCTGGTACCCGGGGCGGCCCGCCCCCCCCCCGCCCCCCCCTAGGTACGCCACTGCTAAGGACATAGAAAGGAGGCACTGGGGGCACTAAGGACATAGGAAGGAGCACTGGGGGGCACTAAGGACATGGGAAGGAAGAAGGGAGGGAATAGAAAGGGACAATTGTTGGGCCTGAGTGCAGAAAGACAGAAATGAAAGAAAGGATACACAGACAGAAGGAAACGCAACCAGAAACTCATGAAATCACCAGACAGCAAAGGTAGGAAGAATGATTTTATTTTGAATTTAGTGATTAAAACGTGTCAGTTTTGAGAATTTATATCTGCTGTCTATATTTTGCACTATATTTGTCTATTTTTCTATAGTTACTTAGGTAACTATAGACATTGCATATTTTAAAGTCATCTGCCTTGACATCTTTGAAAACCCCCAAATATAAATGATAATTAACATTTTCTTTGCGTATAGTGTGCTTTGTGTTTGTTAAAATTTTATGGTTACCATTATGAATTAATTTGATATTATGTGTACATGAAAAATGAATGGAATAAATTGGGAGTGGGGCTGACAATTAATAGATGTCCCATTTTTATGGAAAAATAAATGGTCACGTTATTGATAGGGCTTGGGTATCCCTGCCAGGAAAGATATGATGCAGTGGCTGCAGCAGCAGAGCTGGTGGGGGAAAGAACTGAGAAGAAATATATGTCCTCCACTCTAATCTTCCCTTAAAATGGAGTTCTGGCTACGCCCATGAAACAAACAGCAATATTGCTCTTATCCCACTCTGTTGCTTGACCTAAGTGACAGCTTGCAAGGCTATCACTCATGCCTGTCCACCTTTTCACAGCATGATGCACTCTGCCTTTGTCTCCTATGTTACAGTCCAAGAGGACAGAGTAGCATATTTATTTTTCTCTGTGCAAGTAATCCAACACGAGAAAAATATCCAAGAAATTTCACAGGACAAAAACTGGGGGGAAAAAAAAAAATTCAAAGATTTTCAGTGTAAGAAAACTTGTAAAAAATATACGCCACATCTTTTATACAAGATCTTGTAGATCTGAGCATATCCAAACTAAGATCAGTGTTTAACCTAAACCCATAATTTACATTAGCACATGTTGTCTGGGATTGCTTTTAAAGCCTTATGATAAGGCAGGCCTCCAGAACTCCCTTTCAAGTATTAATGTTGGCTTTATTACAAAATTCAGTGCGGGAATGTATTAAGGCTGGCTTTTATCAAGCTGCGCTAGAGGTTTTTTTAGTGCGGGCCGGAGCGGTCAATGCTCTGATGCTCCTAGAATTTCTATGTGCATCGGAGCACTTACTTATGCTAAAAACCTTTAGCGCAGCTCGATAAAAGAGGGGGTAAGTTTGGTCCTGACTTCTGCCCAAAATACCATCATCCAAACTCCAATTTTGAGCTGTGTTGTGCCCCTCCCTAAGAACTCTATTTTAGGCAGGCTTCTCTGTTTTCTTTGACAAAACAACTAAAAAAAAAAATTGAGCTTTAGTGAAATTCACCTCTGCTTTTAAACAGTAAACCTGTCACCTGAGATCAAGTTGAAGACCGCGAACGGAAGTGAGGAACGCATGCAGAGCAGCATCACTTCCTCTCTTTCTCTATAATTTCTAGTGTTTCACCTAGTATCTGGAAATAAATTAGCCCAAGAAAAACTGAAAGAAAAAAGTGTAAACAGTTCAATAGACTATCTGTCTGTACACACAGATGTGTTTTTTGTTTTGTTTTGTTTGTCAGTGAATGAACATACAAGATGTAATAGCTACACCATATGTTACATCTTCAAAAAGATATTAAAAGGATGCAGTCGGTCCAGAGGAAGGCTACTAAAATGGTGCATGGTCTTCATCATAAGGCATATGGGGACAGACTTAAAGATCTCAACATGTATACTTTGGAGGAAAGGCAGGGGAGCGGAGATATGATAGGGTTGTTTAAATACCTACGTGGCGTAAATGCACACAAGTCAAGTCTCTTTCATTTTTTGTTTGTTTCTTTGTTTCTTTGTTTTTTTCTTTGTTTTTTTCTTTTATTATTTTATAAACTACAACAGTGTAATACATTTGATTGAATACAGAAAAATATTACAGAGATTACACCTTTTTCTACAATTAGTATATAGAACCATAACTTTACCCACCCACCCTTCTATCAATTATTAGTAATACAAGACATCTTTATTTATTACATTGATATGAAGAATTAATATCAATTTCTCAATTACCTCTCCCTCTCCCCTCCCCCCACCCCCACCCCTCCCCGGATGTGTAAGGAAAAACTTAGAAGAAAAATACATAAACCATTAATGTGAAGCAGCAAATAAAGCCAATGGACTCCATACTTTGTTAAATGAAATACTGGACCCTAAACATTCTGCATTCATTCTCTCATATTAATAGGATTAAGTTTAATCTAAGGAAATACTTTTTTACTGAAAGGTTGGTAGATGTGTGGAACAGTCTCCCGGAAGAAGTGGTGGAGACAGAGGCTATGTCTGAATTCAAGAAAGCCTGGGATAGAGGAAGAGATAATGGTTACTGCAGATGGGCAGACTAGATGGACCATTTGGCCTTTATCTGCCGTCATGTTTCTATGTCTCAATGTTTCTATGTTTCTATCTAGAAACAAATCAACAAACACACTGGGAACATACAATTTTTTTGTGTGTTCTATAGTGTTGTTTTGCTATATTCATAACTGGTTCTTGTATAGAATGGAATGTATGTACTTTTTGTCTTTTAAAATACAGTGGTGCCTCACACAACGAACTTAATTCGTTCCAGGAGCAAGTTTGTTATGCGAAAAGTTCGTTATGTGAAACGCATTTTCCCATAACAATACATGTAAAAAAAAATAATTCGTTCTGTAGCATAAAATATGCTAAGATGACATAAAAAAAGATAAATTTACCTTGTTAGAGCTGTTAGCATGATATAGAGGGGATATATGTGAAGGGGAGGGGAGACAGGGGTTTTGTTGATCCTTGCTGTGTATTATAATCACCCCCCACATACTCCCCAGTACCTTTTTTAATTCCTCCCATCTTTCCCAGCCAGTGGCGTACAGGCCAGAAGCGCAGAGATCAGGAGCAATTCCTCTGCACGCCTGTGTGGGCCCATGCCGATCTCCGAATGGCTGCAGTTAGTTCTTGTGAGTCCCGCGAGAGCTGGCTGCAGTTAGTTCTTGTGAGTCCCGCGAGAGCTGGCTGCAGTTAGTTCTTGTGAGTCCCGCGAGAGCTGACTGCAGCCATTCAGAGATCAGCGCAGGCCCAGGCGGCGGGGGGGAGGTTTAAACATATGCGGTGGCGGCGGGGGGAGGTTTAAACATATGCGGTGGCGGCGGGGGGAGGTTTAAACATATGCGGTGGCGGCGGGGGGAGGTTTAAAAATATGCGGTGGCGGCGGGGGGAGGTTTAAAATATGTAGCGCCAGTTAAGCGATGCAGCTCGGGCGACTTCGTTGTGTGAAACGAAGTCCGTTGTACGGATCAAGACAAGAAGTTCGTTGTGCGCAGCGTTCGCTGTGCGAGGCGGCCGTTATGCGAGGCACCACTGTATGTCGAAGTGCTTCATGACATTTTACTGTTCAAAGTGCTATCATTTATTTCTGTTTAGAATGAATTGCTTATTATATTTCAAATCACTGTTACACCATTTTGCCAATGGGCAAACAATAAATTCTTTGTATCTAAAATTTTTTTATAGTTTAAAACAATACAAAAGGAAACCATTTTTTGTGTGATTAACACTTCAAGTGAAATATTTTATTTTTGTCAGAGAAGTAGCAAAAATTCAAATTAAAAGCCCCCATGCAACAAATTCTGAAAAGATCTACTCTATTTACTCATGTAAAAACACAGCTTTCATCCCCATTTGGCCTTTATCTGCCATCATGTTTCTATGTTTCCCCCTCCCCCCCTGTATTTATAGACATGAAGGTCCTAATTCTAGTTACGGCTCTCTAAGTTAGGTGGCGGCAGGCATCCTACCACCACCTAACCTAATTGTTTTAATTGGTGATAGCGCAATAATCGACCGCATCATTTAAAACCAATTAAAAAATGATTTTAAAAATGGGGGTTCCTAAGGACACCTCCAAAATGGCCACTATTCTCCTATCTACGGAGGTACTTTACGGCATCTATCGCCACTATAGGTATGGCTAATGCCGGACGTGGTATTAGGCATTGTAGAGAGCATAACCATAATTCTCGTGAAAGGTAGACACCGGAAATGTAGGCCTTTTAAACCCTGGCCTACATTTCTGGCACCTACATTTCACAAAGCCATGATTTAAGAAACAGTGCTGTTTACAGAATCCAGCCTGAAAATTCATGAGGGTATCCAGGCAGCTATCAAACCAGAATTTGTAGAGAGCATCCTGTTGAACAGTCCTCTACTCAATCTAAAGAAGAAAATGTTGGTTTGTTCATGTAATATATCTCATGTCCTGTAATAATAATCCTCCATTGGAGTCTGCTCCCCCACCCACAGTCATTTTTGGTTGCCACCATTACCACTAGCCATGCATGACAGACACAGAAATAGGCCAAGAGCACTGTCTAATAGGTAATTGATTACATTACAAATGCTTTAATTAGTGTGTAAAGCTAGTGGCAGGAAAATGTATCTTTGCTTGGTTCAATTTTTTGGAAATCCATATGGAGCAAGATAAATCTTATTCTTGAAGTTCTGATTCCTTTAGCATATGGAATAATTATGTTTGGAACTTCTTTAATGAATAAGAACCCTCTTAAAAACATAAGGACAAACTCCTTTTGATAATGACGGGTGTGGCTCTACAAATGATAACTAGAAATTGGAAGCAATGTGATAGGTTAAATTTTCTATTATGGTGGGAAATGCTATCGTACATACTATAGATTTGAAAAAATTCTAGCAGAACATAAGAGCAATACTCGGAAATTTAAAGAAACCTGAGATCCATTAGATAATTTTGTAACACACATTCAAGGTAACTGAAGTTGTCATAAATTAATCTATTTTACCAGATCTGATATTACAAGTTATGCTTCCAGTAAAGGAAGAGAGGATGGATGGGAGGATTTATAAGATAGAAGGTTTATTCTAATCAATATTTGTTATTTATAAGTGCTTCTATGAGATTAGTTTATTGTATTTGATTGCACTTTCTGTATGTATGTTTTTCAAAATCAATAAAAATAGAACTTAAAAAAAACAACAATTAGTCAGTCCAGAAATAAAACTTTTTATTATGGTGGGCCCATTAAGGTGGAGTAGCTTGGCTGCAGGTCAGTTTTCAATGAGGCAAGTTTGATACAGGTCTGTAAGCTTATGAAAGTATAAAGAATCTATTTTTTGTTACATTTTGATTGTTCTGCAAATTAATTTTGGTTTGTTGTTTCATTTCTTTTAAGTTTATGTGTCTTATGCTATTTAGATGTGTGTGGTTTTTATTTTTTTGTAATTGCTGCATACAGAAATGGTTTTTGTTACTTCTTGTTCAGAAGGTTTTTAAGTTTATGGATGAATTAACATAACAAAATGAACAAATAAACAAGTCATTCTCAGCACTCTCAGCTTAATATTTTTCATCTCCACTTCAATTTCAACCACTGCCTTTATATGTTTGCTGCATCTGGAGTGCTTTTATTGAAAAGTTATTTCATTCTTAGAAGCTTGTTGACATTTTTCCAGTTCATGCTTGCAATATGCTCATTCGTAGCAGATAAATGACATAATATAATTTCAAATCTATCTAGAAAGTATCTGAAAGGTTAGCTAGTGAAACTGAAACAGTTGAAAGTCCCATAATGGAATCATGAAAGCTAATGTGGCTAGATTTGCTGATACTATAAATAAACTAGAAAGGATTATAAAATGCTTTTTTATATGATATTATACCTGTGTTTTATGAGTAATTTACATCTTTTTTGTAAGTTGCATGTAAAATGTATTGCACCAATACAATAGATGTAATTGTATAAAGTATTTTCCACATGTAAAGCAGGCTTTAATGCAAAAAAAGATCTCATATAAAATTGTACAGGGATATATTACATTACATTAGTTTCTTTTATTCCGCCAATACCTTTTGGTTCTAGGCGGATTACAAAAGGAAGAAATTCTGGTCATTTCCGGAATATTACAGGGAACTATTGGTTGGAACATTTGGGGCTCCTTTTACGAAGCCGCGTTAGCGGCTCTATCGCACGTGACTTTTTAGCGTGCGCTAACCCCCATGCTAGCTGAAAAACTACCACCTGCACAAGAGGAGACGGTAGCGGCTAGCGCGGCCGGCAAATTAGCGTGCACTATTGCACGCTTTAAACTGCTAACGCGGCTTCGTAAAAGGGGCCCTTGGAGTCTGGTGATGGAGGGAGGATATTGGTTGTATCAGGAGTTGGTCTTGACATATTTCTTGAACCACCTGGGGCTCCTTTTACTAAGGTGCGCTAGCATTTTTAGCGCATGCAGGAAATTACCACATGCTATACCATGCGCTACGCTTCTAGAACTAACGCCAGCTCAATGCTGGCGTTAAGATATAGCGCGCGCAGCAATGGAGCACACGCTATTCTGCGCGTTAAAGCCCTAGTAAAAGGAGCCCCTGGTTTTCATTTCCCTCCTGTCTAGTTTCACTGCTTGCGTGGCGAGCCAACCCGACCATGTGCCCAAGGCACCGCCCCCAGGAGGGACCTAAGGCTCCAGGGCCTATTCTGATTGGCCCAGGCGCCTTAGGCCCCACCAGTAGGCGGAGCTTTGGGACGGATGGGCCAATCCGGCCTCATTCCGTCGTTGGCTGCCTGCCGGACAGGCGGGTTTGGCTCCCGTCTGTCTGGCCAACTACACAAAGGTACGGGGAAGGGGGGTGGGGTGTCGTGGGGGTCGGCCAGGAGGGTCGCGGGTCGGCTGGGGGGCGGTCGGAGGTTCTTGGGGGGGCAGTCATTGGGGGGAGGGGGGTTTCATCGAGGGCAGGAGGGCTGGGATCCCTCCTGCCCGTAATGTAGTGCGGGGTGGGGGTAGGGGGTCGCCGTGGCCAGGAGGGTTTGGGCTCCCTCCTGGCCCGATATTGTCGGGGAGTTGGGGAGTCAGTGGGGCAAGAGAGCTTGGGCTCCCTTTTGCCCCAATTGTGTCGGGGAGTCGGGGGGGCAAGAGGGCTTGAGCTCCCTCTTGCCCCGATCGTGTCGGGGGTGCCGCGGTTGGCTGGGGCAAGAGGGCTTGAGCTCCCTCTTGCCCCGATCGTGTCGGGGAGTTGGGGATTCGGCGGGGCAAGAGGGCATGACATCAGAGAAAGGGCGGGACCGCCGGAAGAAGCAGCGCAGGCGCAGGGCTCACAGAAGGGCCGGGACCACCAAGAGGAAGCAGCAGGACTCCGGTAGGAGCTTCTACATGATTGGGGAGGGTCGGGAGGCTGTGGGGGTGCGAGCGGTCCTTCAGGTTAGGGGTGCGGGTGCGGGTGTGAGTGCGTGCGAGCGGTCCTTCGGGGTGGGGGTGCGGGTGCGGGTGCATGCGAGTGGTCCTTCGGGGTGGGGGTGCGAGCGGTCCTGCGGGGGGGTGAATCGGACTTCGGGGGGGGTGAACTATGTAAAAAAACATTTGTACAACGCGCTCACGCGTATAACGCGCAAGTTATGCACGGTTTGTAAAAACTGTGTATAACGCGCGCGTTATATGCGTGAAAATACGGTAGATCAGTCTGAGGGCTGTGTTTTGCACTATACAGGTGTAAAAATAAGGCATAGAGGGGAGAATTCTATATACAGCACTGAAAGGCACGGAAAAATCAGCACTGAGCCCCTTTGCTGTAAAAAGTGCCCAAACTCTATAGAATACTAACATAGCTCACAGATCACATCTAACTGATAAAAACAGGTGTAAGTCCAGTGCCCACAGTTAGGCATGGGTCAACACTATTCTATAACTTGGTGTCCAACTTTTGAAAATGCCCATGACCCACCTATGCCCCCTCTCCCCCCCCCCCCCACCATGGACACAACCTCTTTTGGTTTCTGCATTGGAAAAGTTAGGTACCAAGTTTTCAAATAATAAATACAATCACATACACACTACTAATGAGCAAATTAATACACCATAGTTAAAATACAATTTCAGACACACAGCTAGTAATACCTCAGTTAAATACAACCTAATAGGAGGAAAAGGTTACAAAAGCAGAGCCTAATAAAAATATCTTTGTAAACTTCTAATAAAAATCAACATTCTTGTTTATCAAATAAATGAGTTTTTAATAATTTCCTAAATATAGGGTAAGAATGAGCCTGAGCAATTAACGGGCTTATCCAGGAATTTACTTTCCCCGCCTGATATTCTAAAGTCCTGTCAAAGAAAGTTTTATAATGACATGCCCTTGGGGTAGGGAAGTACCAATTTGCACCAATCAAGTGGCCAAAGTGATACCCATGACCTCATCAAGCTGCCCGTAGATTCAAGATCCATGCACAAATTCCAGCATCCAGCTTTAGGTGACCTATATACACTAGTGGCCAAAATTGTGGAAACACTTCGAGTTTTTTAAGACTGCAGAACGTTAGTCAACTGTCGCTCCAGTTCCCTATTTAATCCTGTAACGTATGATATTTAGAAATATTCTTTGATTGTTTATAAACCTTACTGGTAATATTTGTGTAGTAATTTTGTTTATTTTGTGGTTAGGAATGAATTTTAGGCCCATATTCTCTAAACAGCACCTTAACTTGGGCACCGGTAGACGCCCTACCGGCGCCTCAGTTAAGACCAAAATGTTGTTTAAAAGAGGACTTGAAAGACTTTTCAAGGCACCTACCAGCACCAGAATCACATCTCCAGAGGCACTTTACTGTGCCTAATACCACTGTAGGCATAGCTATCGCCGGAAGTAGCATTAGGTGCCATAAAGCGCCTATATAGATGTGGTTCACGTCAAAACTAGGAACCAGAAATGTAGGCCTTCAAAACCCTGGCCTATATTTATGATGCTTACTTTTGCCAGAGGCACAATTCTATTAAAGGGCCATCATGTGATTGACACATTATCAGCATCTGCTTATAAGGTGGCAACTGATAATAGCACTTTTTAAAGAATCCAGGCCTTATGTGATTTGACATCAAAGAAGGTAAGCAATCGGTCATGTTTCTTTTGATATGTATTGCTTAGATTTTGAGCACATACAGTAGGGTGTTTATGTGCTTTGTTCTGATGCTCTGATGTTGTTGTCTTAGCTTCTGGGTGTTGTCTAAAGGTCTGTTGGGCAACATGACAAAATTTTCACTAATTGTTATTTAATTGTATTAAATGCATATTAATTCTCTAAATATACTAAAACTAGTTTTTTAGCCCATTAATTAACGGGTGCTAGAATAGATGTGTAGACTTTTCTTTCTCTCTTTCTGTATGTGTGTCTTTCTTTCTTTCTCCCTGCCCCCCTTTCTTTCTGTCTTTTCTTTCTGTCTCTCCCCCCTGTCCAGTAGTAGCCCTTTTCTCTTCCTTTTACCTCCCCTGTTCAGCAGTACCCCTTCCCTGCTCCCCCTGTCCATCAGTAGCCTTCTTTTTACCTACCAATATTCCCATTTCCCCTTTTACCTTTCCTATTTCCACCTTTTTCCACCCCATCCAGCATCATTAAAGTACCTGTTGCATTGTTGGTGTTCCAGTGTCTCCTCTGCCTTGGGTCTGGGCCGACTATTGTGGGCCAGGATTGCCAGGGGTGCCCTGTGGGACAGGCAGGGGCAAGGGTCAGCAGAGGTGGGGGAGTTCTGGGTGGCAGTGTGAGTTCACTCTGGTGCGGGGCCTCTGCCGTGTCGCGGGGAGCTGGTGTCAGCACTTCTAGCCACTTCCTCTAGAGTCCCTACTGCAGCGCGCAGGCGTCGCATAGCGCGGCGGTGACGTCCAGGCCTTGCACTGCCACTTCTCTCCTGAGCCACGACGAAGAGGGCAGGGGGTGCTAGCGGTTGGCAGCCGCCGCTCCGCGCCGCCTTTCGCCTTAAGCTGCCGTGGCCTCCTCCCGGCAGCCGCCGCTCCGCACTGCCTTGCCGCGGCAGCGTCTAAAGACAGTTCGGCAGGTAGGGCCATATTGTGAGGTGGAGAGCAGAGAAGCTTGTCTGGCGCGCATGCGCACTCGTGATGCCGCGACAGATCAGGGAGCACGTGGCGTGAGTGCGCATGCGCGCTTAGCGTTTTATTATATATGATTACAGCTATATGCTAAATTTTGCAGAAGAGACTAAAAAGTGAGCAACAGCCATAACTTTAAGTAAAGAAGACTACAGTTACTGAGAGATTGCAGTCAAAATTGGTCAAGGTATGTCACTGGCTGGGGTACTGAAACTCCTCAAGCGCATTGAAGAGACTAGAAGCATCAAAAACAAGGCTAGAAGGAGCCAGATAATGGTTACAACACTGCAGACTAATAGAAGGATAGTGAGAATTGCTCTACAGAATCGAAAATGAACTGCCACTGACATCAAGTTACTGGCCAAAACAGGGGTGTTGGTCTCAGGCCAGACAGTTCACTGAGACTGGTGAAAACAGGCATGCGAACAAGAATTCCCAGGAAGAAAGCCCTTCCTCAATGCAGCTCAGCATCATAAATGTTTGAATTGGGCTAAAGAGCATGCCAGTTGGACCACAGAGCAGTGGAAGAAGATGTTGTGGAGTGATGAGATACGAATGTCCATATTTGGCAGTGACAGTTTCTGCTATGTTCGTTGGCGACTGGGTAAGAACTATTTTGCCAGAGTGTACTACTGCCACCATGAAGTATCCCCTAAGAGTGATGGTATGGGGCTGCATGTCTGACGATGTTGTGTGTCGATTGCAAATGCTTGATGAAGTGATAAATGCTGACAAATACATAAAGGATCCTGCCCTCAGTCAGAGACAATCTTTGGTGCCAGTCAACCTTTCATTTTTCAACAGAATGGTGCCCCATGCCACACAGCCAAAAAATGCCTCACCTTGTTCAAAGAGAACAAGGCTGAGTTGCTGAATTGGCTAGGAAACAGCCTAAATCTCAACCCCATTGAAAACTTCTGGGCCATATTAAAGACTGTCCAACAAACATGAGCTAACAGCAGCAATAATCAACTCCTGGTTCCATATAATAACACCTATTGATCTCTAAAGACTTGTGGACAGCACGCCAAGAAGATGTGAGACAGTAATCAAGACTAAGGGATATCAAATGTGCTACTAGTGAGGCTGATGAAGTCATTGGATAATTTTTGATATTAATTTTTTGATATCTCACAAATTGTGTAACATCTAATATAAAATATAACGGCTAATATAAAATATAACGGCTTATATAAAATATAAGTACAAATGATTAAAAATTAAATTAAAACAGCAAAATAATTATAAAACAATATGTAACATAGGAGGATACCTGGACAATTATCATTATTAGCTTGGATGGCTTATGAACAGCTTTATTTTTGTGAAATGTGCCAAATATTATGCTAGTCTGGTTATGTGATTACAGAGTTTCTGTTATTAGTTAAAAATATATGCAGAAATACAATTATGATGTTATAGCCATGTTTTTATTTAAGACTTAAATGCTAGGTGTTTCTACAATTTTTGTCACTAGTGTAGAATCCAGAGGAAAGTGTGCCTACTTTTATGTAATCTGCATATAAGCGTTTTCGAGAGCATAGTTTGAGCAAAGCCAAGGTGGAGGTGAATTATACATACACATTTCACAAAATACATGCATACACACAGAGAGTACATATGCACACATCCACACTCCTCTGTTGTTTTCAGGAATATTAATTTTATTTTTTTTCATTCAGCCATTTGTCCTCATAAGAGCAAAGTCATTGAGTGTGGGCTCAGTAAAAAGAGTGCATTACTTGCCAAAATATGCACTTTTTCAGAAAGAGTACATGCCTTATCCAATAGTGTATGCATGATCACAAACTGAAATTGAACCCAGACAAAACTAAATTCATCCTCCTCGAAAACAACAAAATACCAACCATAAACAACATTGAAATCAATGTAATCAAATACCCCATACAACCCACTCTAAAATTACTAGGAATAACAATCGACAGATGCTGCAACATGCAACCGCAAATCAATAAAACAATACAAAAATCATTCTCAGTCATGAGAAACTTAAAACAAGTTCGGAAATTCTTCGAGAAAACATAATTCTAGCTCATAGTACAGTCCCTAATACTAGGCCTACTAGACTACTGTAATATCCTCTATCTCCCCTGCCCTGCAACAATAACAAAACAACTACAAACAATCCAAAACACAGCACTAAGACTCATCTACTCATTGAAGAAACATGACCACATTACAGAAGCATATCTCAAATCGCATTGGCTCCCAATCCCAGCAATAATACAATTTAAATTCTACTGTCTACTATTTAAGACTTTATACGGAGACAGTCCAAACAACCTGAACAACTGCCTCATCTACAACACCTCAGCCAGCCACCCCATTCTCATACCCCCCCCCAATTAAGGAGATCAAACAGAAAAAAAACTATATGATGGCCTACTATCCACTCAAGCAGCCAAACTAGGCAACCAAATCGCCAATCTACTGACGGCATCCCTAGACTACAAAATTTTTAGAAGAGAAATAAAGACCATACTCTTCAAGAAATCCCTGAAAAAGAAATAACACTGCAAGAATCAAACACCGCCTCTCACTAAAGCCAATTACCCTAAACAAATAGCCATACTCATCCCTTACTCTCTTTGAAAATGACCAAATTTCTTTTTGGTAAGATCTTTTTGTAATACTTCCTTGATAATTCTTTTGCAATCTGCCTTGAACTGCAAGGTAATGGCGGAATAGAAATCACTAATGTAATGTAATGTATGCGCAATGGATTGAGTGGGTGCTCTGCCCGGAAAAGAGTGTGCACTGTTTTGAAAGTGTACCCTCCTTGAAAATAGTGTCTACTCTTTCAAAACAGTGCACTCTATTTACAAAAACACAAAATGTTGCATAATTTATCTTATGAACATAAGAGAAGCTCAAGGACCTCAAAGTCATCAACCTGTCTCCAACAGTGGCCAGTCTGGATCATAAGTACTCGGCAAATTCCTGCTGCCCTCTCTCTGTTTCTCATAGACTCTTTTCCAGAGCTAATATTTATTTTATGAACTTTGTCTTCAGGAACTTGGGAGTTCTGATTGACAAATCAATGAAGCCATCCACGCAATGTGTGGCGGCAGTAAAAAGGGCAAACAGAATGCTAGGAATGATAAAGAAGGGGATCACGAACAGATCAGAGAAGGTTATCATGCTGCTGTACCAGGCCATGGTGCACCCTCACCTGGAGTACTGAGTCCAGCACTGGTCACCGTACATGAAGAATGACACGGTACTACTCGAAAGGGTCCAGAGAAGAGCGACTAAGATGGTTAAGGGATTGGAAGAGCTGCTGTACAGTGAAAGATTAGAGAAACTGGGCCTCTTCTCCCTCGAACAGAGGAAATTGAGAGGAGATATGATTGAAACATTCAAGGTACTGAAGGGGATAGACTTAGTAGATAAGGACAGATTGTTCACCCTCTCCAAGGTAGTGAGAACGAGAGGGCACTCTCTAAAGTTGAAAGGAGATAAATTCCATACAAACGTAAGGAAGCTCTTCTTCACCCAGAGAGTGGTAGAAAGCTGGAACGCTCTTCCGGAGGCTGTTATAGGGGAAAACACCCTCCAGGGATTCAAGACAAAGTTAGATAAGTTCCTGCTGAACAAGAACGTGTGCTGGTAGGGCTAGTCTCAGTTAGGGTGTTGGTCTTTGACCAGAGGGCCACAGCGTGAGCCACTGGTCTGATCCAACAGCGACAATTCTTATATTCTTATGTTACCTTGACCGCATCTTGACAATAGATTTCACAGCTTTATTATGCTCTACGTGTAAAAATAAAATAAACTTTCTAGGAGTTGTGTTCAGTCTGCTGGTCATTAGTTTCATGAAAAACGCTCTTGTTTTTATTTTTTTATTTATATACCAGAGCAACCTTAAAATTCAGAGTGGGTTTCAATTAGAAAAGTGGACACAACCGGTATATACAAAATAATAATATATACAATAATAACATATAATCAAGCTCATGACAAACATATGCAATAAATTTATCAAAAGATAAGTTATGTTGTTTGATAAGTTAAATGCCTGTTCTCTATTTGGCTATTCTGCACCAGTAATGATTTTATAAATGTTTATCCTATTTCTTCTCAGTTGTCTTTTCTGCGAGCATGACTGCAGAGGGTGTTTTAATAATTCAAAAGTGGTCATTTTCACATAAGTCCTAGGAAGAAACCCAGTTAATAATAATGTATTGTTTAAGTGTAACCCCTTCCAAGGTTTGTTCTAAGGATAAGGGGCTAACACTTGATACTTAGCCCGAGCTCTTCACTCATTTCTAGTTTGGATTCTCTGTTGAAGGGAGGGGGCAGAATTTACCTTCATGCCCCAAAGCACAGACTACTGTCTAAGTACAGGAAGAGTCCCGCTGGACTGGAAAATGGCTAACGTCATACCACTCCACAAAAAGGATGCAGGACGGAGGCTGCGAACTACAGACCGGTGAATCTCACATCGATAGTGAGCAAACTTATGGAAACTCTAATCAAACGCCAATTGGATACGATCCTGAACGAGGAGAATCTATGAGATCCCCATCAACATGGATTTACAAAGGGAAGTTCCTGCCAATCCAATCTGATCAGCTTCTTTGACTGGGTAACAAGGAAGCTGGATATAGGGGAGTCCCTGGACATCATGTACTTGGACTTCAGCAAAGCATTTGATAGTGTCCCACACTGCAGGCTACTGAGCAAGATGAGTTCGATGGGATTAGGTGACACATTAACTGCATGGGTTAAGGACTGGCTTGGAGGTAAACTTCAGAGGGTGGTGGTAAACGGAACCACTCCGAAAAGAAGAAGGTGAACAGCGGAGTGCTGCAGGGCTCGGTCCTGGGCCCGATCCTATTCAACATCTTCATAAGAGACTTGGCTAAGGGGCTTCGAGGTAAAATTACGTTATTCGCCGATGACACCAAACTATGTAACATAGTAGGCAAGAGCACAACAGACAAAAGCACAGTGCCTGACAAAAGCACATGACCTACTCCTACTGAAGCACTGGTCCAGGACTTGGCAACTAAGTTTCAATGCCAAAAAAATGCAAGGTCATGCACCTTGGTGGCAAAAATCCATGCAGGACTTATACACTAAATGGTGAGACCCTATCAAGGACTGTAGCAGAACGAGACTTGGGGGTGATCATTAGTGAAGACATGAAGGCGGCCAATCAAGTGGAGAAAGCTTCTTCCAAGGCTAGACAAATCATAGGTTGTATCCGTAGAAGTTTCGTCAGCCGTAAGCCTGAGGTCATAATGCCATTGTACAGATCCATGGTGAGACCCCACCTGGAATACTGTATACAATTCTGGAGGCCACATTACCAAAAAGATGTTCTGTGAGTTGAGTCGGTTCAGCGAATGGCCACCCGGATGGTCTCAGGGCTCAAGGATCTCCCGTATGAGGAACGGCTGGATTAGATAGATTGTGAGCCCACCGGGACAGAGAGGGAAAAATGCTTGAGTACCTGATTGTAAAAACCCCTTAGATAACCTTGATAGGCGGTATATAAAATCCTAATAAAACTTGAAACTTGAAGTTGCAGCTATACTCACTCGAGGAACGCAGGGAGAGGGGAGACATGATCGAGACGTTCAAATATGTCATGAGCCGTATCAAGGTGGAAGAAGATATCTTTTTTCTCAAAGGTCCCACGGCAACAAGAGGACATCCGTTGAAACTCAGGGGTGGGAAATTTCATGGTGACACCAGAAAATATTTCTTCACCGAAAGAGTGGTTGATCGCTGGAATAATCTTCCACTTCAGGTAATTGAGGCCAGCAGCGTACCAGATTTTAAGAAAAAATGGGATTGGCACGTGAGATCTCTTCATAAAGGAGGGTAGGGGTGGGTCATTAGGGTGGGCAGACTAGATGGGCCTTGGCCCTTTTCTGCCATCAGTTTCTATGTTTCTATGATTAATGATTTTATGCAATTAACCAGTCGATATTCTGTGCTGGTGTCCAAAATAAAATTTTACTTAAAAACAGAAGGTATGTCATGGAGGATGAAATCAAAGGTCTATCCAGTCCAGCATCTTGTCTCTGACTGTGGCCAATCCTGGGCACAAGTAGTTGGCAGAATCTCAAGTACCAGATCTGTTCCTTCGTCCTTTTTCCCAGGAATTAATGGTGTTTTTTGCCATGTCTAGCTAGCTAACATTTTAAGAACTTTGTCTCCAGGAATTACTCTAAATCCTTTCTAAATATAGATCATGGGAATAAGATGGCGTCTGGAACAGACACAGACTTCTGAGCTCTCTCTGAGAAGTGTTGTTCGGGAAACTATGGGAAAAAGGAAAGGGAAAATTTAGAACTATCCCTCAGTGGCTGAACCCTTACCCTGGATGATTCAGTTGATGCTCAAAGATTGTGGGCTCAGATCCTCAAGAAAGGCCTCAGTGGAACAAAGTTTGGAAAGGACATCTTTTTGTCTCATGCTTCAAATCACTCTTCCGCAACCTGAAAGTGATACTGCCCATGGCAGCAGTATGCACCCATGGTTGGAGAGCAAAAAGGTAGCAATGACCAATGAAGGGGCTCTGCTGGTGGTGTCCTCTCCTGTTGAGAATGAAGGGAGTAGTCCTTGGGAGTTTGTTGTTCTTTCTTAGTGGCAGTTCTAGCTCATTCACCCTCCATGTTGCAAGGATTGGTGAGACCAACGGTAATAAACATGGAAATCTAGAATGAAGTTAACACTTGAGCATGTAGATGGCATACACTATTAAAAAACAAAACATGGATGACAGCAATTTCTGTGGCTGGCCCACAGCTATAGAATGCCATGAATGGTGCATTAAGACTCTGTCAAAATTTGAATTCTTTCAGGAAACTCTTGAAAACTCATCTGTTTGTCAGAGCATACTTGTAGACTTGATATATTTGTGAAAGTTTGTCATGTGTTGTTGTAATAACTTAAGTTATGTATGTAACTGCTGTAATTCACGTGGAGGGGCATAATAAAAAAAAACGTCTAAGTCCCTTTTTGGCCTAAGGCTTTAAACGTTGAAAGTAGAAGCAGGGAAAATGTCCATAATCAAAAAAAACGTCCAAAAGGAGGTTTTTTTTTATAATGGCCTGCCTCTACATTCAGCTGTTTAAACGCCCAGACCACCACTACGTCTACACTTATACCCCCACGACGTCTACACTTATAATGAACGTCTACACTTATAATGAACGTCTACACTTATAATGAACCCAAAAAACGCCTAAGCCCCAAACGTCCAACACAAGGGCTTTTAGGCGAAGGAGGAGCCAGTCCTTGGCCTAAAAGCTGGATTCTGTAACCGGTGATTGTCAAGAACAACACCAGTTACAGAATCCACACCAACCCCCCCCCCCCCATGACATCGGGGCAAGAGGGAGCCCAAACCCTCCTGCCCCGGGCACCCGCGGCACCCCCAGATTACAATCAGGCCAGGAGGGAGCCCAAACCCTCCTGCCCAGGTGGACCACCTACCCCCCACCCCCACTACAATATGGGCAGGAGGGATCCCAGGCCCTCCTGCCCTCGACACAACCAGCCCTCCCAACGACCGCCCCCCCTGAACCTCTGATCACCCCCCCCCCACTGACCTGCAACCCCCCCCACCGACCCCATGACCCCCCCACCCCCAATCCCACCCCCCCATATCTATTCTGGTTGGCCAAGGCGCCTTAGGCCCCACCTGTGGGCATGGTTTCAGATGCCTGTGCCAATCTGGCCCCATTCTGTAGCCAGCTGGCCTGCCGGACGGGCGGGTTTGGCACCCGTCCGTCCGGCTAACATTTTACAGGTATTGGGGGTGGGATTGGGGGTGGGAGGGTCGTGGGGTCAGCGGGGGGTCACAGGTCAGCAGGGGGGTTGATCGGGGGTTCAGGGGCGGTTGTTGGGGAGGGTTGTATCGAGGGCAGGAGGGCCTGGGATCTCTCCTGCCCATATTATAGTGGGGGGTGGGGGGTAGGGGGTCCGCCTGGGCAGGAGGGGTTGGGCTCCCTCCTGGCCTGATTGTAATCGTGGGGTGCCGCGGGTGCCCAGGGCAAGAGGGCTTGGGCTCCCTCTTGCCCCGATGTTATGTGTGAGGGGGTGATGTATCACGGCAGGAGAGATGCCTCATCTCCCCTACCGTGATGTCATCATTCCTCTACCCGAACTGCCGCGACCCGCAGCAGGAGAGATAGGGCTTCTCTCCTGCCACGGGTCACAGGAGTTAGGGTAGAGGAGTGATGGCATCGCGGTAGGGGAGATGAGGCATCTCTCCTGCCGCAATCATTGCTGTAGGGGGTAGGCATGTTACTGGGGCCGCTTAGCTGATCGCAGCATCCACGATCAGCTCAGCGGTCCCTGGCACTTAGACCTGTTTTGACTTCGTCTAAGTCACAACATATAAGTGCCGACTAGGCAACCAGAATAAGGTTTTGGTTATACCTGCTGCACGCCTAGGTGTAGGTCGGCCCACCTTCCGCCCACCGCCCACCCTTTCCCCTCCTCTAAACATGCCTCTTTTCTCTCTGTGTGTTTAGTGGCAGGGGAAAGGCCTAAACTGGTTTTAGATATGTCTAAAACCAGCTTTGATTATGAGTACTTGGACGATCAGGCTTTTTGATCATCCAAGTAGCCATTTAGGCCACTTTTTAGACATTTGTTTTTTTTTATTATGAACCCCTTAGGTTCTAAAGCTGAACAGAAATGTTTTAAATAAATAAAATAAAGCTCTACAAGGAAAGCTGTACAAGGCACAGATAATTCCTTGCCGTTACTCTCTTCATAGTTATCTATAAAGTTAGATGATAATGCCTCACAGATTGCGTCTCCCTCAGGCACAGAGTTTACATGCCGCCAGATTAAATCACACAGAGAAATAAGAGGCCTAATTGAAGAACTTTGATATGATGTGGGTCTAGGAAAACAAATTGAGTCGTCAAATATTGGTTTTCTGCTAATTTTCTTTTCAAGCTTTTAAATGGTAGAATGCTATACCTAAAGAAATTAGTATGCCAGGATAAATACTCTATTTTTAAGAAAATGCTGAAAACTTCTCTATTTCAAAAAATGTCTGATACACAAGATATGATTAACAGATTGTTAGTTTAAGATATTATCTTCTTTCCATAGTAGTGAAAGTCATCATGGTCTTGGTCTGCAATTAAATATGAGGTTTATTTTTGTTTTAGGAGTGGATTAATATGATATTGAAATTCTTAAGCTATAAGGCACATTGGATTATAGCAGCCTAAGTGGGATATAAATGTCATTAAATGTAATGTAAAAGATACTCCAGTCTAGGAAGAACAATTTAAGGTTCCTGAACTTCTCTAGATCACCATTAGTGTCTGCTGTAGATATGATTAAGAGATATTTGAGAGAAGTTCTGGGATTTTCACTTGACAATTTGCCTCTCTTTTTTAGAGTCACAAGTGTATCTTTGCCCTCTGCTGACATATCTGGAATAGCTAGTAATTAACAAGGACATCAAATAGAGACTTTGAATCTCACTGAGTCCTTAGCGAGTACACTAGAGCCAATGACTGAATAATCTACTCTTTTGGTTAATTTTCTGCTTGAACCTGATCATAATATGGTTATGAAACTTTATTTCAGACATAGGAATGAACTGTTTCTTGGTTCTAATATTCAAATATTTTCTAACCTCTTCTGTTTAATCCAAGTCAGGAGAAGGAACTCCTTGACTTTAAAACTACGAATTCTGGCGCTGGAAGGGATTTTCATTTTAAAGTTTCCTTGGCATTGTATGTACAATATAGTGGTAAAGCATTTTTGTTCTTTGAACCAAGCCAGCTTGTAGAATTTTTTTAATGCTATGGAATATTCTGCTATCTTTAAATGAACGACCTAAGTTTTACATTAACCAGCTTGCCTTTAATTCACTTTTGGTCTTCCATTTGTTTTATTTTATTTCCTTATGAATATTTTCTCCAGAAGTAGCCTTAGGTGTCTATAGGCACCACTAGGCGCTTCCGTAAGCGGAAAACCGGCACCTTAAATGTAGGCTTTTGAAATGCTGCCTCAATTTAAGGTGCCAGTGTAAAATCGGTGTAAAAGTGTTGTTGTGAGAGTCATGTGATGGTTTTCTGAGGAGCTACGGCTACATGAAGGAAGCTGGGCTCCTAGGTTCTTCAGCACTTACAACTATGTGGTTCTTGGGTCTTAACTTTTCTTTTAGACCAATGGGGTCCCATACTAGACCAAGTAGAATTATTTCTTGGAATGTGGTGTGGAGGGGGTGGCATTTAGCTGGTGCCACTAAATTCTATAATCAGCCAGTTCGTGATTGACATGCTGTTGGTGGCCGCTTCTAAGGCGGCCGCCGATACTGGTGCTGATTGTAGAATTCCCCCTAAGTTTTTCGCATCAATACAGAAGTCAAAAGGAGAAGTAGCAAATGTTATAGGTGACTCTCGGAAAGAGACCAAGACGTGGTGGCGGCTCTCTAGATGCAGCTATCAAATCACTGCTTGTTAATTCTTAATAATTTGTTTTCTAATCCTTATTTTCCATGTGGAAAAACCATCATTGCTGTCGGCAGTTCTTGACTCAATTGGTGGTGACAGAGGTTTTGCCGCAACCCCTGATGATTCAGGCAGAGGAATGGATTAATTTTTAAATTTTATTTATTTATTTGTGTTATTTATATCCCACTTTAACCAAAGCTAGTTGCAAGAACACATACGAAATTAAAATCAACATACCATACACCTGACAGGTGTGCTCAGCAACTTATATGGCCTCACAGAATGGAGAAATGCTCTGAACAATGAGTGGGTTTTATACAATCTTCTGAGGATTCTGCTGTTTTTTCATTCATCTTTCCTCTTACTGCAAATTTGGTAAAACTAAAAACTTTTACCTTAGAAGTTCTTTGGGAAGGTGTCTTTGAAGAAATCTCTGGGAATTTTTTTTTTTTTTTCATGGGGAAGTTAGAAGAAGTAACTCAACAACAATCTAAAGTACAGGCTGAGAGTTTAGAAATTAAAAAAAAAACAGGTTCAAGAAAATCAAAATGCAATTAAGGAATTTCAGGAAAAAAGAAACTGTTCTGGGGGGTTTTCTAGGACACTTATTCCTGAACCATGGGTAATCATAAAATGAAATATGAACGTTGAACGCTTGTATCTATCTTAGTATTCGAATGATGTGCTCATGGGGAGGTTTTTGTAATTGTTTATTATTTATGAATGTTTGTAATGATTAATATGTATGTATTTTTGTAACCCACTTTGATAAAAGTGAGATATAAATGAATAAACTATAAACTGCTATTATGACTGATCTTAATATAGTATATTGAAATTTGAATCTTTGGAAAGCACAAATACAAGATATAAATTAAGACTGTTGAATTTTCCTCAAGTTCGTACATTATCAGATTTGAAGATATTTAAGAGCTTTGCACTTAAAGTACTTAAGATTCTAGCTGAATCCATGCCTCCACTTATTAGAGTCTACTGTCTTCCACAACCTAAAAAGAAAAATACTGGTGGTTAAATTTCATCTTAGGACATGACTAGCTAGGAACCAGGGCCAGATTAAAGGGTAGGCCCAAGAGGCACATGCCTAGGGCCCAATATTGTCTGGGGGCCCCCAGGACCGGTGTTATAGGGAGCAAACAAGGCAGCTGCCCTGGGCTCCACAGATCCAGGGGACCCCACGGTCCGAACTGCTTTATTAAAAAGCTAAATGTTCCTTTTCAGAAGGGCCCGACACAGCAGCTGTACTCACAAACTGCTGGCGGCAGCCCCAAAGCTTTCCTTCTCTGCGGCAATTGCCTGTCGGAAACAGGAAGTTGTGGCAGAGGGAAAACTTCGAAGTAGCCTCCGGCAGCTTGTGAGAAAAGCTGCCATGTTAGGGCCCCTCTAAAAGGAACCTCCCGGAAGATGCTGCCTGCGCTTCCACTGCACATGCCTCCGCTCAGAAATCTCAGTGGTACCGTCTGCATGCCACTAAACTTTTAGAACATGCAGAACAAATGGCACCCCTAATCGTCATTGGTCCCTTATATTTTTTATCATTTTTCATAGATAATTTCTATTTTAAATATATATATATATCGGTACTTATCTTTAGCTACGCGGGTTGGGGTAAGCACTCCGACGTAGACTACGTTTCGCCCCGCAGGGTTGTATCAAGGAAATCCCCCTGCAGAGTAATAAAGTATATAATGTCAACTTACTACAATAACTTTAACATCATTAAAAACAATCTTATTATTTACTAGGTTACCTCAAATAGACCAGCTCATGCTCCCCACGTTAGAGTTTAAAGACAGGAAACATGGCCGCGGCGTTCACACTTTTAAATACCCTAAATCCCTTTCAGAACATGATGACATCAATTTTAACGTAAAACTACGCCCCCTTTTTCCTTTAAGCCTCATATTAAGGTTCAATTTCGGCATTCAAACCAGTGGGAATTACTGAATTCAAAAGATAAATCCATTTTTGCTCCTTATAATTTAGTTTACTTTTAGAGTCGCCACCCTCCCACCCTACATGAACCTGATCGATAACCCTCCATTTTAAGTCTGTAATTTTATGTTTATTATCCCTCCAGTGTTGTACTAGAGGCGCTTCGATATTACCAGTATTAATACGGGACTTGTGTTCGGTCAAACGAACACTAATCTTGTGACTTGTCCTCCCAATATAGAGGAGTTGGCACGGACATTGAATCATATAAACTACCATAGAGCTCTGACAGGAAGTATTAGAGATAGCATGATATGTCTTATTGGTCCGCGGATGTCTCCAATTCGGACCAGTGATAGCATACTCACACCATTGGCAATCATTGCAAGCTAAATGCTCAAAAGTAATAGAGCTGTCTCTTATTTTCTTTTCAAACCTATGGTAAGATAGTATCTCTCCTATGGTTCTCCCTCTCCTATAAGAAGCTATAGGGTGATGTTGGAATTGAGCAGCTAGTTGAAGTATCGGCCAATGGCGTTTAACAATCTCAAAAAAAGAAACGCTTAAAGTTGTAAAAGGAAGCACTATAATCATACGATCTTCTTGAGCTTCTATCTGTTGTTCATTCTTATCCGTAAGTAAAAGGGCCCGTTGAGCATATTTTGCCCGTAAATAAGCTCTACGGATAGCTTTTTTAGGATAGCCCCTTTTGTAAAAACGTTCACTTAGTATTTTAGACTGTTTCTCGAATTCCTCCTGAAAAGAGCATAATTTTCGAATTCACAAGAATTGACTGACAGGAATATTAAATTTAAGGAAATACGGATGAAAACTATAGAAGTGGAGAAAATGATTTTTATCCACTTCTTTCCTATAGAGAGTAGTATAGAGCTGATGATTTTCATCTCTCATTATCAGTATATCCAAAAAAGGAATATTTTCTGAATGGTGAGTCATGGTAAAAGATAAATGAGGGTTCAATGGTCCTGAGATTGGAGGTTTTATTCACCTATATCTAGACCAGGGGTGTCAAATGTCATTCCTCGAGGGCCGCAATCCGGTCGGGTTTTCAGGATTTCCCCAATGAATATGCATTAGATCTATTTGCATGCACTGCTTTTATTGTATGCTAATAGATCTCATGCATATTCATTGGGGAAATCCTGAAAACCCGACCGGATTGTGGCCCTCGAGAACTGACATTTGACACCCCTGATCTAGATGGTTTCCATACAAAACATATATAACATAAAATCAACATTACAAAAAGCCGGGTCTTCATTACATTTCTTGCCCACTTCCATCTGTTACCTGTACAAAAAGAAATCTTTCCTTACCTGAAAATAGATACAAATAACTGTGTTTTCAATAGTTGTTTTTTTTTTTATATATCAATCTGTCAGCATATAGGCGTAATTGCCCCATCAATGCGTTCCACATTTTAACACCTGCCACACAAAAAGCAGCTACTCTAGTCTTGGCATATCACACTTTAGTATCAAGTTATAGAATTACCTCCAAGACAGTAACAAATAAAAGATTTCCAAGTAAAATGTCCAAAGCTGAAGTATGAATAAAATTTATCTTTTTTAGTATTATATTCAGGTACTCAAGCGTTTTTTCCCTATCTGTCCCAGTAGGCTCACACTCTGTCTAAAGCAGTGGTTCCCAACCCTGTCCTTGAGGACCCCCAGGCCAGTCGGGTTTTCAGGATAGCCCTAATGAATATGCATGAAGCAGATTTGCATGCCTGGCACCTCCATTATATGCAGATCTCTTTCATGCATATTCATTAGGGCTAGCCTGAAAACCTGACTGACCTGGGGTCCTCCAGAACAGGGTTGGGAACCACTGGTCTAATGTACCTAGGGCAGGGATAGGCAATTCCAGTCCTCGAGAGCTGGAGCCAGGTCAGGTTTTCATTATATCCACAATAAATATGCACGAGATAGATTTGCATCTCAAGGAGGCAGTGCATGCAAATCCATCTCATACATATTCATTGTGGATATCCTGAAAACCTGACCTGGACCGGAATTGCCTACCCCTGACCTAGGGCAATGGGGGACTAAGTAGTCCTTTACTAAGGCGTGCTAGCGCACGCTAAAATGCCTAGCGTCTCTTAGTAAAAGGACCCCTAAGTGACTTGCCTAGGGTCATAGGGAACAGTGTGGGATTTGAACCCACAACCTCAGGGTGTTGAGGCTGTAGCACTAACCGCTGCACCACACACTCCCACAAATGCATTGCTAACGTGTTCTACAAAAAAAAAAAAGAAGAAAACAATAAAAATATTAGGCCATGAGAGATTACTCTGACTTTCATTAGAAAAAAGTAATGCAAGGTCTTCAAGGTCCAGTGCTGGGTGAGGCACTGTTTAGCATATTTATATGTGACTTAGAGAATGTGTCAGAGAACTGTATAGCAAAATTATGCAGATATCTCAGAAATAACGGCTATTACAAATACATCAAAGGACAAATTGTCCATTCAGTGCTATCTAACTGTTTATAACAATCCTTCAACAGTTTGAGCAAATGGGTTTAAAGATGGCAGATGAGATTCAGCGTTGAAAAGTGCAGATATAATGCACCTGGGAAACAGCCACCATGAGGCAGATTACACTTTGAAGGAAAGCATCGTCAATGTTATGGTTGAGATGAAGGACTGCATGTGATTATCTATAACAACCTCAAACATGAAAGATAATGCATAGAAACTGTCACACACACAAAAAAAAATCAAACAGGAGTTCGGAAATTTTGCCAACCAGAAATAAAGCAAAGCACAGGACACTATTTTTTCCATGTTTGTGTAGCCCTGGCTTCTGCCTGCCCTTGCATACGTCGGGCTCCGGCCAGCTTTTTAACTCGGAAGGACACCCTCCTGACACCAGGGCTCACAAAATTATATTTAAATAAACTCAACATAGTCTCTCTGCTCACAGGTTTTATACAAGCTTGGGCGCAGGCCGAGGCTGGATAACTCCTGTAGGCCAGAGGATCGGCAAATTCCAGGGCCCCACTCACTCCACTCGAACTCTTTGCTCTCCCTTTCAAATGAAGGACAACTCAGTCCAAGGATTAGGTGAAAACAACTGGAATGTTTATTAAACTTAACTGCAGAACAGCCTTTAACTATTTACAATATACTCAGTGTGAAAGCAGATAGGTGGAGGGGCATAATCGAATCTGTTATTTGTGCATTGCGCTATACCTATAGAGGCTCAAGGCGACTTACAGCAAGAAATGAATACTACACTAGATTAGAACATAATCTAAGGAGGGCATTGCAATGGAACTTTGCAGGGCATAGCGAATAAGACAATACATTAGGCATTACATTTTGAAGTTTCTGAATTTTAAGGAGACATTTCAGTGTAGGAATGCTTTAGGAGCCAATTAAGGCTTTGGGATTATTTAAGTCAAAGATCTGTGGTTCGAGCGAAGAGGGATATGCTGTTCAGTAGATCTGTAGGAGGTACATTAAAGAGCAATTAGGGGAGAGGCAGAGACCGACAATTAATTTAAGGACAGGATGACAAAATCAAGAGAGGACAAATCCGTAACCGTTATTAGCTGGAGAATAGTGGTGTGGTAGAAGGAAGAAGGGAACGTAGTAGATGGAAGTTGGACTTAGTTGCTGGTAGAGCTCAGGTGTCAAAAAGGAGGGTCTTTAGTTTCTTCTGAAATATGGTGTAGTTAGGATCTGTCCTGACAATTTCAGAGAGGTTGTTCCAAGTTTTCATTCCCAAGAATGTGAGCATTGAGTGTAATACTCATTTGTACTTGAGACTTTTTTGTTGTGGGAAGATTCAATTGTATCCTTTTAAGATTTCTGTGTGAGGCGGACCATGCCGAGGAGAATAGATGAATAAGTGGTGCAACAGAGTTTCTGTAGAGTATGCAGTGTATAATGCAGGATGTTTTGAATTTTATTCCGGATGAGATGGGTAGCCAGTGAAGTTGTTTAAGGTAATTGGAGACTGAGTCTTTTTTTTTTTCAGT
Organism: Geotrypetes seraphini; assembly: GCF_902459505.1. Classification (NCBI taxonomy): domain Eukaryota; kingdom Metazoa; phylum Chordata; class Amphibia; order Gymnophiona; family Dermophiidae; genus Geotrypetes; species Geotrypetes seraphini. The sequence continues at coordinate 185,172,956 of NC_047085.1, read as the reverse complement.
ATGAATATGAGTCTTATTGCAGTGTTTTATAGGAGCTGCATTTTGCGGACAAGGTTGACGTTAATTCCCATGTAGATGGAATTACAGTAATCCAGCTGGGGCAGGATCAGCATCTGCATGATTAGGGCAAAATGGTGTTCATGAAAGTATGGTCTGATGAGTCGTAGTTGTCTCATGGTGAAGAGGGGTTTCTTCCAGAGGTTGGAGATTTGTGGTTCCATTGTTAGTGTGGAGTCCAAAATACAGCCCAGAGTTTTGGAGGATTTGTCTACTGTGAGGGTGTTACCCAATTGGAGAGTGATGCTTGTCGGTGCAGTCTGTTGAGGGGTATGAAAACAAATAACTGTGATTTTAGAGGCATTTAGCTGAAATTTGTGGATTGTTGCTCAGGTTTGAATTCTATCTACAGTATGTTATCTGAGATTTTTTGGATAGTGTCGGTTTGGTTGTTGGTTATTAGGATGAGGAGAAGGATGTTTGTTTTGCTTTTTGTTTGTTTTTATTAATTTACAACTCACTTTTTTCAGAGCAGTTTGTAGTAAGAACATACACAGTATTTAAAACACATGTACACACACCAAACATGGTTAAAACACCAATAAATCAGCGACCAGCTCTTACACCATTATAGACTCAGTCCCCATATTTCATATTGCAAAACAAATGTCTTTTCAATAACTTCTTAAAGGTACATAAAGTTCCCTGCTGTTATATATACATATATACTCGATTCCATCCGCATATGACGTAATGCTCTCATCCTCAAATTTGATGTCTCCAAGCAAGCTCATGAACAGATTAAATAAGATAGGGGAAGGCGGGGCGACTTGTGGAACCCCACAGAAGGTCTTCCAGTTGTTAGAGAGGACCCCATCCTTTTTGACGATGTGTTCTCTGTTTTGAAGAAAATCAATAAACCAGTTTAGAACAGTATCTGTCACTCCTATCTCAGAAAGTTTTGTTAGGAAGAGCTGGTGATCAAAGGAATCGAAGGCAGCGAAGATGTCGAATTGTAGAAGTATGGCCTGTTTGCCCGTGCTAAGTAACTGTTTAATTTTAGTGATCAGGGTGAGGATAAGAAGTTATGTGCTGTGCTGCGGTCGGAATTCGAATTGGGAGGGATGTAGGCAAGAGTGTTGATCAATATATGCTGTGTTACTTACTTACATGGGTTTCTAGGAGCTTGGTGAGTAAAGATATGTCAGCAGTGGGTCTGTAGTTTGAGGCGGTGGAGAGATCTGCATTTAACAATTTTGGTATTGGTGTGATTGCAAAACATACATCTAAGTCCAATTTAGATGTATGGCATTAGACACCCAAAGTCAGCAGTGTAAAAATGACCATTTGTGAAAAATACATCTAGAATATTTTTTTTTCTCGAAAATCATCTATCTGAACGGCCGGGCTATTGTTCTTCCAGATCGCCAGGACGTCTATCTTTATACCACATTTTTGCCCATAATTTTGTCCAAGTTCCAAATGCCCAGAACAAGACTATTTGGATGTGGGAGGTGCCAATTTTATAATGGACTGGCCACCCAGACATGGCAACAGAGCAGTGAGGCACCTTACAAGGAAGGCACTGCTGTGAACTTTACCAAAAGGGTGCCAGATAAACATCTTACCAGAACTCCCTTACCACTATACCCACCTGTCTACAACCCCAATAAGCCCTTATGGCTGCAGGTGGAAACTATATGGCAGTAGAGTAGGGTTTGGGGGGTTTTGGTGGGTGCACATGTTCCACCATAAATGTAATGGTTAGAGTGGCTTATGGGCCTGAGTTCTCTTCTCTATGGTTCACTAGCCCACCCCCAGACTATTTAAGACACCTCTGTGCAGCTCTACTAGGGTTTCCTATACCAGGTGCTAATTTACTCTTTTATTCCAATCTTTGTGGGGGTGTGAGGAGGTCAGTGAACACTGGTGGAGTATGTGGGGGTCTTTTCCTCTGCAATGGTTATCTGATCACTTTGGATACCTTTTTGGCACTTATACCTGTTTTTACATTGTTTAACTCACAACGTTTAAGTTTTGTCCAGGATGTCTAGTAAAACATTTGATTATCCCTGCAGGATGACTAAGTCGTCCCCACATACTGCCCTAACCACTCCTCCAGATACGCCCCTTTCAGCTCTATACCCACAGCAGCATTCAGAGGCATAAAAAGTCCTGCAGCACGTCCAGAAAGGTGGCTTGATTATCGGCACTTGGATGACTTGTCTTTTAGGTTGTCTAAGTGCCAACTTGGGTGGGTTTAAGTTTTGATTTTAAGTTTTTAAGTGTTTAAGTTTTGATTTTGAGCCCCTTAGGTTTCATCAAAATGTCTTCTTCCTTGTCACTTCCAATTCACCCTGGTTTGTATTCTCCAGTTTTCTTTTCAGTTCCCTCCCAAATCTCTCCAGGAGTTTCCCTCAGTCTATGGACTTTGGCGGTAGACAGGAACAACCGAAAGCCAGAAATGTGTTCTTTTATACACTCCCCACCTGGAATAGCCTCCCACAGGAATAGCCATAGTCAAAAATTTGGTGACACCCTGGAAAATCCATAAACCAAATTTTTCCAGCAAGGGCATTTTTTAGGGGGGTCACACTTGGAATACTTCTTGTGGTTTTAGCCACTGGACCAGATACAAGGCAAGTCAACAGCTTTCAGTGTACAACTGAAATTCAATAATGTAGTGGAAAAACAGAATTGCAGCTAGAAAAACATATTACATTGATATAATTCATATAGCTTAGATCATGTAGAGTCAACTTTGGCTCTTGTGATCCTTCCATAGGATTGACTTTCAAGCAACAAAAACCTATAAATTAACCTGTGATCCTTGTGGAAGTCTATATTATGGGTTCTAAATCCAGCCACCAAGCATCATATTTAATAACCCCAGCACTGTCTTGCCCCAACCCTAGGCATTATAAAAGATATAATTAGGATTAACTAGAAGCCCAATATTTAGCCAGTGGTGGGTGATGCTTTTACTGCCTTCCACCAGCTTTCAATTGCGGAATCGACCGTCCTAGGATTCAGAAGCAAACTAGATGAACATCTCTTTACGAGAGGCATAGAAGGATATGGGTGACTAAAAATTACGCCGGATGTACAACTGGCAGGGCCTCCGCATGTGCAGATCGCCGGACTTGATGGACCGAAGATCTGATCCGGAGATGGCACTTCTTATGTTCTAATGTGGTGCGGTGCGGGGGGGGGGGTGTTTTTTTCCAATTGTACCAGGGGGGGAGGTTTGCCAGCAGGCGGTGTTTAACAAGGCGATGCGGCTGATGCGCGTGGGAGGGAGGTGTTGCAGCTATGCGGGGGATTCAAATTTTTTTACCTTCACTTCATAAGACGCACCAAGATTTCCACCCTCTTTTGGGTGGAAAAAAAGTATGTCTTATGGAGGCTGCACCATGCAACTGCAAATCAATAAAACAATATAGAAATCATTCGCAATTATGAGAAACTTAAGACAAGTTGTTAAATTCTTTGAGAAAACACAATTCCAGCTCATAGTACAATCCCTAATACTAGGTCTACTAGACTACTGTAGCATCCTCTATCTCCCCTGCTGTACAACAATAACAAAACAACTACAAACAATTCAAAACACAGCACTGAGACTCATCTGCTCATTGAAGAAACACGACCACATTACAGAAGCATACCTCAACTCGCATTGGCTTCCAATTCCAGCAAGAATACAATTTAAATTCTATTGTCTACTATTCAAAACTTTATATAGAGAGAGCCCAACCTACCTGAACAACCGCCTCATACAAACCACCTCAACTAGACATAGGAAAACTCACACCCCAATCACCCCTTCATCAAAGAAGTTAAACGGAAAAGACTATATGATGGCCTCCTAGCCACCCGAGCAACTAAACTGGACAACCAAATCTCCAATCTACTGATAGCTTCCCCCAGACTACAAAACATTTAGAAAAGAAATAAAGACCATACTTTTCAAGAAGTCCCTGAAAAAGACTTAACACAGCAAGTTTAATTCCTTCTTCTCACTAAACCCCCAACCCCAAAACAACCAGCTCTACTTTGTATTTTCCTTGAAAACTACCAGATATCTTTTGTAATACATCTTCGATAACTCTTTTGTAATCCGCCTTGAACCGCAAGGTAATGGCGGAATAGAAATCCCTAATGTAATGTAATGTAATGTAATATTCAATGCCAGACCATTTTCTTTGACTGACTTCCAATATCTGGGTTTCAGCTAGTATATGACCGGTTAAGGTGATATTCAGATATAATTAGTCATGGCTTAGTGGGCTAAGATAAGCTGGCTTTATATGTAGCCTTATTTGCCTTCTAAGCCTGGCTGCTTAATTTTGAATATATCGGGATTTGAATATATTGGGAATGTTCCTAACCACTGGATTTTTTCAGTGTTAATCGGGCATTTTCAGCAGCAATAACCAGTTAAATGCCACTGAAAATACCTGGTTAGCCGCCAAGATGTGAGATAACAGGTTGGCGGCTGTTCCTGGTCAATTAACGCATGCTGAATATCAGCCAGCTAGTGATTACAGCACCAAGCTGACAGCTAGCAAAAGCCAGGTTTAAATCCTGCTGTTGCTGCTCTTTTGTGAGCTTAAGCAAGTTGCTTAATCCTCCATCACCTCAGGTACAAAATTAGACTGAAAACCCTCTTGGGACAGGGTACAGAGAAGGGTGACAAAAATGATAAAAGCAATGAGACGGCTTCCCTTTGAGGAACGGCTAAAGTGGCTAGGGCTCTTCAGCTTGGAGAAAAGATGGCTCAAGGGTGATATTATAGAGGTCTATAAAATACTGAGTGGAGTGGAAAGGGTAGATGTGGCTTGTTCACTCTTTCCAAAAATACTAAGAATAGGGGACATGCATTGAAGCTACTAAGTAGTAGATTTAAAATAGAGAATGACACGGAGACAAAATTCATCACCGTTCCCGTCCCCGCGGATAACCGCGGGAAACCATCTTCATGTCATTCTTTAAGGAGAGAGGGAAGAATCAGAGTATGAATGGCCACAACCACTGACCCGCAATCTTTGCTTTGAAGAATGCTGGTGTAGAAGGATTGAGGTTGAAATAAACACTAGAAAATGACATGGGATTATTTCCTGAGGTTATCCGCGGGGACGGGAACGGTGATGAATTTTGTCACCGTGTCATTCTGTAATTCAAAACAAACCAGAGAAAATATTTCTTCACACAACGTGTAATTAAACTCTGGAATTTCTTTGTCAGAGAATGTAGTGAAATCAGTTAGCTTAGAGAGGTTTAAAAAAGGTTTGGATAATTTCCTAAAAGAAAAGTCCATAGATCATTATTGAGATGGCTTAGGGAAATCTACTGCTTATTCTGTTTTACTACTTGGGATCTAGCTAGGTACTTGGGACCTGGGTTGACCATTGTTGGAAACAGGATACTGGGCTTGAAGGGACTTTGGTCTATCCCAGAATGTCAATTCTTATGTTCTTAAATAACCTGAATGTAACTCACCTTGAGTTAGTAATGAAATGAAATGAAAAGTGTCAGGAAAAGTGTGGAATAACATGTAAGTTTCATGGCTCCATCACATTCTCTTCTTGATTGGACTGAGACCTTTTCAGCGGCCCCTTGTGCTTTGTGGTTCAACGTGGATAACAATAAAGAGAACTGGTGTCAATCCATGAATTGCGCTAGCAAAGTCCATAACAAATCTATATCAATATTAATTTTTGTCTAGCAAACTTTTCTTAAAGCAATATGGTTTTAAGTTCAAAATATCATGCATAATGTATTACATCTTATATGCAAGCTCAGCTGCACCTCTCATAAACCTTTTCACCATTTCTTTATCCAATTCAACCAGAAGCATCAATAAACTCCTTCTTATCCTTCCATCTCCTAAAGCACAGGTGTCAAAGTCGGTCCTCGAGGGCCACAATCCAGTCGGGTTTTCAGGATTTCACCAATGAATATGTATTGAAAGCAGTGCATGCAAATAGATCTCATGCATATTCATTGGGGAAATCCTGAAAACCCGACTGGATTGTGGCCCTCGAGGAGGGACTTTGACACCCCTGTCCTAAAGGAATAAAATACAAGTGAACATTTAACACATCACCTACATCGGCTCAAAGATCTAGAACAGCCTCCCGATAGCTATCAAAACCGAACCCTGCTATCTCAAATTTCGGAAAAAAACTGAAGACTTCTCTTTGAGGCAAAATACTCCATTGACAATCAGTAGCTTCTTGTGACTCCGAGATTTTAATTCCTTCCAATGTAAATTGTACTGCACATTTTCCTCATGACCACCCAATTAGAAGACCATTCTCCCTCCCTCTCCTCCTCCTGCTTATATCTCCTCTCCCCCTCTCTTTCTTCTGCCTTCATTCGAATTGCATGTCGCTGTGAACCTAATTAGGCATAGAGCGACTCGCAAACTGTAGATTAGATTAGATTAAAAATATTTATAACCTGCAAATGTAAATATCATGATAATTTCCTTATCAATTTTTGCTACCAGAAAAGAAAACAGAGAAAACAGTTTGTCCACTTCTTACCACCTTTAGAAACACTGGGCCTAATATTCCAAGTGATTTAACCAAACAGCAATGGTCAGTGATCAGTTAAATCACACATAACTGGCTAGCTGGGAATATTCACAAAAAAAAGGATGCACAAGGGGCGTTCAAGTCCTGCGCAGTCAAACTTCCATTTATTGAAGGACCTGACACGGTCCGTGTTTTGGCATATCCACCTGTGTCAGGGGCAGTGGCGTACCTCGTATATGTAGTATGATAAACACTTTCAAGAAGAGTGTGGTAAAGTCCAATAAAGTAAATCAGACACAGCATAGACCAGTACCTAGTATATGTGACACCCGGGGCCCATCATTTTTTGACACTATATCAAAAATATGATTTTTTGTAACAATCCACATATCGCACAACAAGAGTGTACCTAGGAAAAGGCAGCATCTTAAACACTGCAGTGAGCACTAGAACACCAACACATACATTGTAAAACTAGACAAGCCAGATCCCGCACAGTCAATTGATCCTGTAGTCAATGCCAACTGAAAACTATGTCCTTTTCTTACACACAGAACAGAGATACACCCTTGCCTAATATGGAATAATCACAAACTAAAAATAGAAATAGGTAGACAAAAGTTACACTGAACTGCCAAGAAAGCAGACTCTGCATACAATGCAACACCACAACACCACAAAAACAGTGACACATGTCCCCTAATATTGTGCAAAATATAAAGACAGTAGATGTAAATTTGAAAAAACTGATACATAACAATCACCACTTTACAAATTAACAAATAAAAATAAAACAAATAATGAGAAATAAGAAAATACCATTTTATTGGACTAATCCATTTTTCAATTAGCTTTCAGAGGCCAAATCTTTCTTCAGAACAGTACAGTATACTGCTGTTATGGTATCCTGTCCTGAGGAAAGGGGTTTAGTCCAAAAAATTGCCTTATTTCCATTTCCTATTTATAAACTTTTATCAATACAGTTACAATACTACTTGATTCTAAGTAAAGCAACAAAAAAATCTTTCTACCTTTTGTCGTTTCTGCTTTAATCATCTTCTCTTTGCTCTCTTCTTTCAATACAGCGTTTGTCCTCTCTCCCTTCCATGCAACATCTGCCCTCTCTTTGCCCCTTCCACCTAGCTTCTGCCCTCTCTCTCTACCCTTTCCATCTACTGCCCACACTCTCTCTGCCCTTTCCATCTACTGTCCACCCTCTCTCTCTCTTTCATATGGCATCTTCCCTCTTTCTATGTCCCTTCAATAAACTGTATATCTGGGGTCCCTTCTCTCATTTGCACATGATTCATTTCAGCTTCACCCCCTCTCCATTTTTCTGTCTCCAGCCCCTCCCCTATGCTTTGGCATCTCTCTCTTTCTCTCCTCCTTTCCTTCCTTCCTTCCCACTCCACACCATGGTGTGGTATTTCTATCTCCTTCCCTTCCCTCATGCCATGGCATCTCTTCGTCCCCCTCCATGGTCTGGTATCTCCTTTCCTTTTTTCCTTTCCCTCCCTCCCATGGATTTAGCATCTCTGGTTCCTCTCCCTTGTCTTCCTTCTCCCTCCTTCCCTCTCTCTCCCCAATTGGGTGCTGCAGCAGCAGCATTTCTCTCCCCCCCTTCCCTGTGCAGCAGCAGCATTTCTCCCCCCTCTTACCTGTGCAACATTTCTTCCCCCCTTGCCTGTGCAGCAGTAGCATTTCTCTCCCCCTTGCCTTTGCAGAATTTCTCCCCCTCCCTTGCCTGTGCAGTATTTCTACCCTCCCCCCTTCCCTGTGCAGCATTTCTACCCTCCCCCCTTCCCTGCCCAGCATGTCTGACCGGTTCCCCTGCTGAAAGCCGCGGGCATCTACACCTCACCTATCCCTGGCTGCATCGGAAGCCTTCTCTCTGACGTCGTGACATCAGAGAGAACGCTTCCAATGCAACCGCGGATCGCATGAGGAGTGGACGCCCGCAGCTTTCAGCTGGGGAGCCGGCCAGAAGCTGAGTAACGCCGGTAAGCACCTGCAGACACCCCTGTTTACTGCCGCTGCTGCTGGTTAAGGAAAGGCAGCAGCGGGAGAATAGGGAGGGTGGCCGGCTGTGCACCCCCTTGGGGCGTGTACCCGGGGTGGACCGCCCCCCCCCTTGGTACGCCACTGGTCAGGGGTCATTCAATGTAATCCATACAAAGGACAATGGAAAGATAGCCAAACAGATAACACCAAATGCCGACTCTCTCAACAATCAGTATCCAAGGTATAGCAAGAGTGAAGTTACACGTGCTTCTTTTTTGGGCATCTTGGTTGCTTTGTACTTTGGCTGTGAATATTCTGCTTGAGATAACTGGTTAGCGCACAACCGGGAGCCGGATATCTTGGGGGCATTCTGGAAGCGTTCAGGAGCGGATCACACTTTGGACACAATATTCAGCATGAACTGATCAAGGTAAGTGCATAAATAGGACCCCATAAATAGCTGTCCTATCTTTATGCACTAGGACAGGGGTAGGCAATTCTGGTCCTCGAGAGCCGGAGCCAGGTCAGGTTTTCAGGATATCCACAATAAATATGCATGCGATAGATTTGCATCTCAAGGAGGCAGTGCATGCAAATCCATCTCATACCTGACCTGGCTCTGGCTGTCGAGGACCGGAATTGCCTACTCCTGCATTAGGAAGAGGAGGGGATAATAGATGGCATGGTTAAGTAGACTAGAGAGGTCCTGATCTGCCTTCATTTTTCCCTGTTTCTATGTAACCATTTATCAGCTAGCAGTAAAAAATGAAACAGATATTCAATGCCAATTGCCAGGTTCAGCACTAGCGGCAAGCAGTGTGGTTAAAGTCCGCCACTAGCTAAAAATTGGGTTGACCTATGGTTATGCAGTCTAGAAATCTGGTGTTATGTTATATATAATTTTTTTAACTCCATGCTCAGCATTAAAATCAATGCCCCTGTATCGCTCCATGGTGCGACCTCATTTGGATTATTGCGCTCAATTCTGGTTTCCTTATCTGAAGAAAGATATAGTGGTGCTAAAAAAGGTTCAAAGAAGAGTGACCAAGATGGTAAAGGGGATGGAACTCCTTCTCATATGAGGAAAGACTAAAATGGTTAGGGCTCTTCAGCTTGGAAAAGAGATGCTGAGGGGAGATATGCTTGAAGTCTAAAAAATCCTGACTGGAGTAGAATGGGTACAAGTGGATCGATTTTTCACTCTGTCAAAAATTACAAAGACTAGGGGACACTCAATGAAGTTACAGAGAAATACTTTTAAAACCAATAGGAGGAAAAAATTTTCACTCCAAGAATAGTTAAGCTCTGGAAAGCGTTGCCAGAGGATGTGGCAAGAGCGGATAGCGCAGCTGGTTTTAAGAAAGGTTTGGAAAAGTTCCTGCAGGAAAGTCCGTAGTCTGTTATTGAGAAAGACATGGGGGAAGCCACTGCTTGCCCTGGATCGGTAGCATGGAATATTGCTATACCTTGGGTTTTGGCCAGGTACTAGTGACCTAGATTGGCCATCATGAGAACGGGCTACTGGGCTTGATGGACCATTGGTCTGATCCAATAAGGCTATTCATATGTTCTTATGTTCTAACTGCTCAATGCAGCAGCTGAATTTTTACCTGCTGGACCTTCAGTTTATATACAACCAGTGGCATAGTAAAGGGATGACGAGGAGGGTGGTCCACTCCGGATGCCATGTTGGTGGGGGAGGCTGGCACTCCTCCTCTTCTCCATCCCCTCCGCCTCTTCCTACTCTTCCTCTCGCCATGCACGCCCCCCCCCCCCACCTTCCCTTCCCCATACCTCTAGTTATTCAACACCGCAAGCAACCACTTTGACATGTTCCTCGTGATCGCATCAACTCTTCCACTTGCATCACTTCTGGGTGCCAAGCATAGGAAGTAACATCAGAGCGAGAGCCAACGGGGGTCATGAGGAGCATGTTGAAGTGGTTACTCACGGTGGTGAACAACTAGAGGTATGGGGAGGGGAAGGGAAGGGGCTGCACGCATGGCAGGGAGGATTGGGGAAGAAGCAGGAGGGGGGCAGAGACCAGGGTGGGAGAGGGGCGCTTCTCACTCTTGCTATGCCACTTTATACACCTAAGAATAGAAGCCCAAAGTATGATTTTTTTAAAGAAATGTGTCCTTTTACTAAAGATTACCATGTGCTAACAGACATTAGTATGTGCTAAGTGCCACATGTTCCATAGATATAAAAATAGGACATGCAGCATATATTGTACAATTATATCTATTAGCATGTGCTAAGCTTTAGTAAAAGGGAAAGGGACTTATATATTGCCTTTCTATAGTTATACAACCACACTCTAAGCAGTTTACATACTGGAAATAACCAGTTAGCACTAAAATGCAAACCGGCTATTGTGGGGGCAGAGTTAGTATTTGGCCCGTTAACTGACGATATTCTCTGAGCACACTGCCCGGACCCTTGTCCACACTCTCATAACCTCACACGTAGACTACTGCAATTTACTTCTAACAGGTCTCCCACTAATCTGCCTCTGTGTCCCCTCCCCCCCCCCTTGCAATCTGTGCAAAGCTCTGCTGCAATCTTGCTATACTCATCTCACCCCTCTCCTCAGATCACTTCACTGGCTCCCTGTCCATCTTCGCATGCAGTTCAAGCTCCTATTACTAACCCACAAGTGTGTTCATGCCACAGCCCCTCAGTATCTCTCCTCTCTTATTTCTTCTTATACGCCTCCAGGAGAACTCTGTTCCTCAGATAAGTAGCTTTTATCTGCACCCTTCTCCTCCACTGCCAATTCCAGACTACACTTCTTTCATCTAGCTGCCCAGTATGCCTGAAATAAGCTACCTGAGTTTGTCCGTCATGCTCCTTCCCTTACCTTGTTGAAAAGTAGACTGAAAACCCACCTTTTTTTTTAATTCTTTATTGATTTTTAATCAAAAACAGTGTCATACAAATGAAAGTTAGTAGGTGTTACATACATTACATTAATATCTGTACAGGTAACATAGATATCATTCAAGAAATCTCATATATTAATAGCACAATATAACCTAATATATAATACAAATGAAAAATAAAGTTACCCAAATGTCACTATCAATATTTACTCCCTCCTTTCCCCCCCCCCTACATGTGTAAAGATAAATGAACCAAAGGAAAGATATAATAAATATACATTATTATATTTTTACAAATTTAGTCAATGGGCTCCAAACTTTATTAAATATCTATATGTCGTGCACATATCTATATGTCGTGCACATATCTATATGTCGTGCACACATTCATCCACCAAAAAGTATCATTTATTCTATCATGGTTCTTCCAGTTACTCATAATCAATTGAATGACTATTCCTGTTAGGATCATAAATAGACGACTCTTATATTTATCTAGAGTGGGTTTCAAGTGTAATATTGTTCCACAAATTATAGCCTCATATGATAGTGGAACATTTGAATCTACAACTAAAGTTATTTGTCCCCAAATTGACTTCCAAAATATAAATATAAATGGACAAAAATATAGCAGATGATCCAAAGTCCCTATATCAATATGACAGTGCCAGCATCAATTAGACTTGGAAGTATCTAATTTATTTAATCTAACTGGGGTCCAGAAAATTCTATGTAACAAAAATAGCCATGTTTATCTCATAGATGCTGACGCTGTACATTTCAATCTCCAAGTCCAAATTCGTGGCTACCGAGACACATAAAAATGCCGTTTTATCTCGATGCTCCAGATGTCTCTAAGATTATTTTTTGGCCTTTTATTCAAAAATCCAGAAATCAATTTATACCACTGGGCAGCCTGATATCCTACTAGATCAGTATGGTAGCAAAGGATTTGCAGGCTAAAATAAGTTTCTACATTTTTCCATTCAGGGAATCCACTCTGAATAGCCTGCTTCAACTGCAACAACCTGTATTGTTGAGATTTTAAAATTCCAAATGACTGTTGCATTTGTGAAAAATCAAGCAGATCTCCATTAGATATAACATCATCTAATGTCCGAATACCTGCTTGCATCCAATTCTTCCAAGTGATCCTACCTTTTTGATTTAGCCTTCAGTTCATAACCCTTTTCTCCACTGCCCACTGCTCACCACCCTAGTCAGCAGATTAACCATCTTCCTAACTGTATCCCCCATCCTGGAATCCTGTTTGTCTGTCTTGACTGTTTAGATTGTAAGCTCTTTTGAGCAGGAACTGTCTCCTGTGACTCTGTACGACTGTGTACGTCTGGTAGCACTCTAGAAATACTTTATAGTAGTAGCAATAGTATTCAGTCAGTCCTACCTTTATACAGTAACCCATAGTTGGTTAAATGCTGAACATCGGGCTTAACTGGCTAGGTGTTAGCCAGCTCCACAATATTGAATGTCAAAGCCTGTGCAGAGCCCAGCATTGAATATCCAGGATATGTGAGCAGCAGTCAGGAAAACATTGAGTACCGATGGCGAAATATCGACCCCAAAGAGATTTAGTTTGCAGCTTGAAAAGAGAAAACAGAGCAAATATTTGATCATTTACATGTGTCAGATGAATATGGTCTGATCTCAGTTGCATGTGCCATATTTGCATCCAGATTTGCATACCCATGATGCACATGCAAATTATGGAGCAACAAGGCGTTAACTATCAATTAGCATTCGTTAAAATTTGTGAATGCATTTGGCTGTGTGTTAGTTTATAAATCAGAGCACCTAATTCTACTAGCGTGTAACTGAAAAGGGGGCCATGATGTGTCAGGTGCATTCTGAAAAGTTGTGTCAGTGTGATTACAGAATACAGGTTCATTGCATTTAACTTGGGTGCCAGCATTTACACCAGGCAGTGGCGTAGTGAGGGGGGGGTGAGTGAAGTGGTCTGCCCAGGGCGCCATCTTGTCCAGGGCACCATCACCCCTTCCCACTCCTTCCCCTGCTGCGCACGCACCCTTCCCTTCCCCATACCATTTTTAACTTTGGTGTGAGCAGCCACCAACTTGTTGCCCACGTCAGCTCTGGCGCTTTGTCTGACATCACTTCTGGGACCCGCACCTAAGAAGTGACATCAAAGAGAGCACTGAAGCTGACGCAGGCAGTAAGTCGGTGGCTGATAGCACCGAAGTTCAAAAGGTACGGGGAAGAGGTGCATGTGTGCAGCGAGGGAATAGGGAAAATGATGGGGGAAGGGCACCGCCACCCCGGTCACCGCTCACCCTCGCTACGCCACTGACACAAGGTTTCAGCAGGCATAAGTCTGGTGCCTAAAGTTACACAAGAGAATAGGCACTATGCACAGTTCTATAAAGGGTGCATGCCAAACAAGTTGAAAAGGCGACGGCAAAAGCTAGAAGGTTGCTGGGGTGCACAGGGAGAGGAATGGCCAGTAGGAAAAAGGAGGTATTGGTGCCTCTGAATAAAATTCTGGTGATGCCTCATTTAGAATATTGTGTACAATTCTGGAGACCGCACCTTCAAAAAGATATAAACAAGATGGTGTCAGTCCAGAGGAAAACTACTATCATGGTCAGTAGTCTTCACCATAAGGTGTACATGGACAGACTTAAGATCTAAATATCTATACTTTGGAGGAAAGGTGAGAGAGGGAAGATATGATAGAGACATTTAAATACCTATATGGCATAAATGCGCCTGAGGCGAGTCTTTCATTTGAAAGGAAGCTTCGGAATGAGAGGGCATGGAATGAAGTTAAGAGATGATAAAGAGTAATCTAAGAAAATATTTTTTTACAGAAATGGTGGTAGATGCGTGGAATAGTCTCTGAGTAGAGGTGGTGGAGACAAAGACTGTTCAAATTCAAGAAAGCATGGGATAGGCTTAGGGAGAGGAAAAGATAGAGGATACAAGAGCTGGGCAGACTGGATTGGCCATTTGGCCTTTATCTGCCTTCATGTTTCTATGTTTTTAAATAAACCATAAGTTATAAATCGTTATAGAATCACACTTAGTGCCAATCTTTTACAGCACTGAATTTTAGCTGCCTTTTTCCTGAATCCAGCCCTAGTTAGGAAAGATACTAAGCTGAAGAACCCTATGTAGCCAGATGTCTGGATTTCCCCGGATATGTCCTCTTATTAAGGACTCTGTCGGCAGTCCGGGCAGCTTTTAAAATTACAACTTTTGTCTGAGGAGACCAGACATCTAGTAACCTTACTCTCATGCACTTATCCAGAGTCCTCTTCCCTCTTCCCCACTCCCCGCGCACCTATCTAGAATCCTCCTCCTTCCTCCACCCTCACTCCTTCCCCCTGCAGGTCCTATGCTTACTGTCAGCATGACTCTCTGTAGAGGAAAAACGTCCGGCTCAATCAAGGAAGCATGTTTAGCTCATTCACTGCCAATGGCATGAAGAGTTTACAGCAGAACCAAATAAGCAAGCACTCCGGGGTGTGGTAAGAAAGATGCTGGACTACAGGGATGGGGAGAAAAGGGAAGGAAAGATGCCCTAGACTTGCAGGGGAAGAAAGGGAAGTGGCAGATAGAGATACCAGACCACGGGAGGAGGGGAAGGTAAGGAGAAAGATGTCATACCACTGGATGAGGAAAGGGGGGAGAAGAAAGAGATGTCAGATCAGGGAAAGGAAGGAGGAGGGAGGGATTCCTCACTAAGGCAGAGGGAGTGGGAGGGAAGATAGAGAGATGCCAGACCACAAAAGGGAGAGAAGGGAAAGAAAGGAGGTGAGAGAGATGCCAGACTCTAGGAAGGAGAAGAGAAAGATCCCAGACCATAGGAGGGGAAAAAGGGAAGACAGATGTCATACACAGAAGAGGGAAAGAGGAGGAGATGGTAGATAGGGATGGAGGGATGGGGAAGGGGAGAGTAAGGGAGGAGATAGTGCATAGGGATGGGAGAAGTGTGGAAGGTAAGAAAATGGAAGAAATGCTGTTTATGGATAGATGGGAATAGGGGAGAAGAAAGAGGGAGAAGATGGTACACATGGATAGATGGGAAGGGAAGACATGGAAAAATAGATAGATTTGAGGAGGAAGCAGAAAAATGGAAGAAAGTTGAAAGTTAATAGATAATGCCAAAGATGGAAGTAGACAATGAATTCACTCCTATTATACTGAAACTTTCAATATGGCACAGTAATTGATTGATAGTGCTCCCATATGTTCAGGAATGTGGAACTCTAATGGGGAGTATTGGCCCCCCTCGCGGAGCTCACCATCCAGTCATAGCATATATTCTTTCAATCAATCTCTGATTCATATGATCTTCTATTGTTTTTTTCTTTCTTTTTAAATTTTTCTTATGTTCTTCTTCTTTGCTTAATAATTTCTTAATTTTATGTCTTAAAGCCTGATATAGCAAACAACGCAAATCTAAACAACGTCACTTAACTTAGACGAAGTTCGGGGGGGTCGCAAAGTGGCCCCCATTTTGGAATCTGCTTCAGGAGACCCGATATAGGAATTCCAAAATCATTCACTGACAGTAAAACTGCCGACAGGGAGATTTGCTGCATCTTTGCATATCTATAGACAAAAAAGGGGGTTGAAATGTGGTTAATTTCAAGCTACACATCAACACCAAAGTTTTTCTGAATTCATACATACCGCATTTAACAGCTGATCAGTTCTTACACAGTGAAGTTTAAAAATAACTGACAAAAGATGACGACATGATTCCACTTCAAATACTAATCACGTGGATGGATGTCTGACCGCAATGACGTCACGAGTTAAACATCCCAAAACTTCCTCAGCGTTAACAGCATGATAATGTAACTTGATTGTAATGACAGTGAACTGCTAAATACCTTTCTGCTTTTTTGTTGACTGACAGGAGGAAGAAGGTTTCTAAAACCCTTGTCTGAAAATGAAGTGGTTAGAGAAATGCCAACCACTCAATTTCGTTTGTCCATTAGGGTAAAGGGTTTTCAGTGTATAGATCCACTGCTGTTCTTCCTGCAACAGCATGTGAGCGATGTCGCTTCCTGTCACACTCTCAGCAGTGTCCAGTATAGAATACCACAAATCCTCAACAGTACAGGTATGTCTTAAAGCTTGATATAGCAAACAACGCAAATCGAAACAACTGTATTTGAAGTGGAATCGCGGTGGCGTCTTTTGCCATTTATTTTTAGACTCCACCGCGTAAGAACTGATCAGCTCTTAAATGTGGTATATATGAATTCAGTGTCTTCCCTTAATGCCTGTAGCAGCTAAACTTTGGTGTTGATGTGTAGCTTGAAATTAACCACATTTCACCCCCTTTTATGTCTATAGATATGTAAAGTTGCAGCAAATCTCCCTGTCGGCAGTTTTACTGTCAGTGAATGATTTTGGAATTCCTATATTGAGTCTCCTGAAGCAGATTCCAAAATGGGGGCCACTTTGGGCCTTCCCCCTCCCCCCGAACTTCGTCTAAGTTAAGTGACGTTGTTTAGATTTGCGTTGTTTGCTATATCAGGCTTTAAGGTAGGAAAAGTGATTTTATTTTCAATTTAGTGA
Organism: Geotrypetes seraphini; assembly: GCF_902459505.1. NCBI lineage: Eukaryota > Metazoa > Chordata > Amphibia > Gymnophiona > Dermophiidae > Geotrypetes > Geotrypetes seraphini. The sequence goes on along the minus strand of NC_047085.1, from coordinate 185,155,960 downwards.
TTGAAATGTGTCAATTTTCAGAATTTACATCTGCTGTCTATATTTTGCACTATTCATGAAAAAACATTTTTCTTTCTATTTCTCTGGTGTGCTGCACGCAGAGCCTGGCATCTTAGGGTTTTGTTTGTATTGTATACAGTATATTACAACTTTTAGTTTGTGGTCCTGTATTTGCATAGGGTTTATCTGTGACCAAGGCCAGATGTTCTGCTAGGAATGAATGTTGTGAAGCATAATTAGTGTCATGGCCCCAAGTAGGAAGATATTTGTTGACAGTTTGTCCTGGTTTTGGAAGGCCTCGAGCTCAGGGCCAGGTCCGGAGGGCCTCTGGGCATGTGCGGATATCAACGTTATGCACATGAGAGTGATGTCATCACATCAACATCCACGCATGCGTGGAGGCCTCTAGACCCAACCTGGAGCTCGGAGAAGGAAACACGAGGTTCGTGTGGAGGCAGGAACAGGGGTGGAATGGGGCATGGCTGGGGATGAAACAGGGTGGGACAAAGTGTCCTGTCTTTTTTAAGAGGAAATCTGCTAATCCTACTCTTTAGCCTTTACTCATAGGGAAGTCATCACATCTCATTTAGCATGTTTGTCAACCTTCTCCTTTTCTTTTCTAATTCCAATATATCTTTTTTTTTTTTTAATTTCTTTATTCAATTTCAGACTTACAATAAGTGTGACAATATGTCTAAACAAATTAACAATAAATATATCACTTAATAATCATCAATGGTATAAATAATATGATCTTATCACACACACACCCCCCCCACACACACACACACCTTTCCACCCTTTCCTATCATATAATAAAATATCTTGTACAAAATGTAATAATAAAATTACCCCCCTTCCCCCTCACCGTTAAACTCGTAAATTAAAGGGAAATAATGTCATCTAATCAGTACAATACTTTGTTAATGGCTCCCACACATCCTGAAATTTCTTGAAACATCCCCGCTGTATTGCAATAAATCTCTCCATTTTATAAACATGAGATAAGGAATTCCACCAGAAATTATAATTTAATCTACTCCAGTTTTTCCAATTATACGTAATCTGTTGAATGGCAACCTCAGTCATTATGAGTAATAGTTTATTATTTTTTATAGAAATCTGACTTTTTGCTCTCATTGCCATACCAAACAGCACAGTATCATATGATAATGCCATTATATTATTTTTTGGAATGCAGTGACCAGAACTGCACACAGGATTTGAGATGTAGTCACACCAAGGGGTAATACAAAGGCATTGTATTTTATGTTTTCTTCTCCATTCCTTTCCTAATCATTCTTAACCTTCTATTTGCTGCACTCTGAGTGGAGGTTTTCAGTGTATCAGTGATGACACCTAGATCCTTTTCCTGAGTGATGACTTCTAATGTGAAAGCTTGCATCATGTAGCTGTACTTTGGGTCACTCCTCCCTAAGTGCATCGCTTTGCACTTTGCTTGCATGAAACATCATCTGCCATTTGGATGCCCAGTCTTCTTGCAATTTCTCACAATCCTCTTGTGATTTAAGAACTCTGAATACATTTATGTCATCAGCAAATCTGATCGTCTCACTTGTTCTTACTGTTTCCAGATCATTTATAAATATGTTAGAAAGCAGTGGTCCCACCAAAGAATGATCACTGTGGATCCCCACATTTACCCTTCTCCACTGAGAACAGTGACCCTACTCCCAGCATTGGTTGTCACTAAAAAGAAGAAGAAGGAGGAGGAGAACTGGCCTACTGGTTGGAATATGGAACAGATAACCAGAAAAAAAAACCCCAATGTTCAAATCCCACCTTCCCTTACTGATCTTGTTTGTACCTATGTGCAAAACATTTTATCTCCTCTTGCCTCTGATATCCAGGTAGATTGTAAGCTGTTTGGGTAGGGATTTATTGTACCCAAATAACCAATAATGTTATATGCCACCTTAATCATTTTTTGAATAGGCAAGCTAGAAATCCAGGAAGCTGGAGATTGGCTGCTAGTGATTAGAAAATGTATTAGAGGCAATAAGCTGTAGGAAAATGCAATATTAATAGGCAAATCCTGAATAGGTTTACCAAAATATATCATTATGTAATACTTTACTCTTCATTATGCAAAAAAAAATAATTTCTGTCATGTCACCTCAACCTTAATATGGTTTTCTTTTCCATTACAGCCTGAAATTTAAATGTCACTAAAGTGGGGAGTGAGGAAAGGTTGTCAGAATGGGAAATAAATGAGAGTTTGTTAATTGACAGGCAAAACTATATAGCACAGCAGTCTAGTTTTCCTAACAGCATTTAGCATCGCATCTCTACATATTTTTCCCTATTTTTATTTTCTGTGATTTTCCTTCAATTTTTCTGATTTGAAGTCTGTGGTGATGAAAATTTGGAGAAAGGCTGCCCTCTGGTGGAATTCATAAAAATCAGCTGTTCTACTAAATGTTTCTCTTTTTTCTTCTGGTTTTGGTTTTGTTTTTTGGACCACAGAGGGGCAGCAGCGAGGGCACAGAAGTCAGTGAGAGGCATCAGCTCAGAAGGGCTCTTTAGCTTGCATCCTTCCCTTTACAGTATTGGCAGAAGCAATTATGATGCGCAGCAGGATAGAAAAACAAGTCTTCGGACACGCTGTCAGATTAGTCACAAACCAAGAAGCATAGTCATTACTGTAAAATAATTGTATTTAAATAAAATTAGGAATATACTCATATAATATTTCTGTGAATTCTTACATTCAAACCATAAACAAAAAGAAAAATATGGAAGGGGTTGTGGCAGTTAAGGAAGTGTGAAAGAGCTAAATTTGAATTTAAATCATTTACACTGCAGTATGATTTAAGCGTTATGAATTTCTTTATACAGGTGGTTAATAACTCTTAATAATTAAGGGCTTAGGCTAAAAGTGATGTATAAATACTAAAATAAATAAATAAAGGGCTACTTTCACTAAACTGCAGAAGAGCTTCTTACTGCGGACAAGCGAGGTAAATGCACTGACGCTCATTCAGTTCCTATGAGAGTCGGAGCATTTAACTCGTTGGCACAGTTTAGTAAAACCCAGCATAAACAAATACATTCTACTCAGATTTTCTGCCTGGATTGGCCACCGTGAGAACAGGCTACTGGGCTTAATGGACCATTGGTCTGACCCAGTAAGGCTATTCTTATGTTCTTATGAGAGGTTTTTAAAGATGGACTTAAATTTGGACATAAATTTGGCCATGGAAGGTTCAAATCTAATGTCTGAAGGAAGGGCGTTCCATAAAGACAGGGTGGTGATAGAGAAAATGGTTTTACGGGTTGTGTCACAGAATATTTCCAGTATGGATGGAATTGCAAGCATATTTTGGTTGTTGGATCATAGTGCCGGGACGAGGTGTAAGGAATCAGATATTTGTCAAGGAAGGCTGGGATATTTGTGTGTTTGATTTTGTAAGTAAGTAAAATAATTTTGTATGTTGAATGATGGATAATGATGCAAAGAAAAAAGTTAGACCCAATAAGGCTATTCTTATGTTCTTATAGAAAAACATGGGGGAAGCCCCTGCTTGCCCTGGATCAGTAGCATGGAATGTTGCTACTCCTTGGGTTTTGTCCAGGTACCAGAGACCTGGATTGGCCACCGTGAGAATGAGCTACTGGGCTTGATGGACCATTGGTCTGACCCAATAAGGCTATTCTTATGTTCTTATAGATTTGTAGGTAAATCTTTGAAAACCTGATCCTTCTTTATAAAAGTTCTCTTTGAAATTTGACTAAGCTATAGAAAAATGCTGTATTCAGCAAATTGATGTATGATCCTATTTTTTGTTTGGTTTTTAATTTTTTTTAAACATAGCAGCTTCCTATTGCACCTTTAAGACTTTATGCCAGTGGGAACCAGAGCTTGGGATCTGGTGCCATGAGCCTTCAGCCACTAGTAACCAATCAGTCAAAAATCAAAATAAATGGGGAGAAAAATACCAAAAAAAGTATCAAAAACAGGGAAGTAAAAAACTTAGGGCTCCTTATACGAAACTGCATTAGGGCATTAATGCTCAGAATAGCGCGTGCTACATTGCCGCGCGCACTAGACCCTAACGCCATCATTGAGCTGGTGTTAGTTCTAGCCACGTAGCGTGTGGTATAGCGCACCGTAATATCCTGCATGCGCTAAAAACGCTAGCGCACCTTAGTAAAAGGAGCCCTTAAAATATGACATTGAAAAGAACTTCCCTTAACCATCAAATATATACCTTTCTTTTAATCAGTCAATAGCTTTACATATGGTAGGATTGTGCTCAGAGATCTGGAGAGGCAAACGGAGGTCAAATCCCCATCCATCTCACCACCCAATCATTGCAGAATCCTCCATACTTTTTAGGTTATAGGATTTCTCACTGTGAACTGCTGTGTGATTCTAAGTCTCTATACAACAGTTGAAAATAGAAGGAGCACTTATTTATTTAATGGTTCCGGCGTGTCACGTTTCAATTGCTGCTACAGGAAACCCAAAAATATGTTCCACGTTGAGAAATCATGTAAGCTAAAAAATGTGGAGGATTATGCAATGATTGTGTGGTGAGGTAGTTGGGTGTTTTATCTCCGTTTGCCCCTCCCGTTATCTTTTCCCACATTGCCTCTCCTCTGAATTTTATTCTCTTGGCATTTCTTCTATATTTTTCCAACCTGTTGTCATCTTATACTATAGATTCCATTTCTTTTGTGTAAGCAGCTTCCCAGGTAGGCAGGGCTGAGGGTCATCCCTGAGGCCAGTACACAATCAATTTGTTAGGTCTGTGGTCAACACAGTTCTTCTTCCCTCTTTTATTTAAACCTGGGCACATAGAATTTCCACTGGTTAGTGAGCGTACAATGGTCAAAGAGTTAGGCACAGGGAAACAAAGAGCAAAACCAAAAATGACACTGGCCACCAGATTGGCTTTAAGATAAAAAGTCCCTTTTTTGGGCACAAGAGAAATAATAAGCCAAATACAAAATGGTCAATATTCAAAGTACCACTAGTACTGCAAGACTACTACTAGAAGCTGAAGTGTCTATAAGCGATTCAATCTTGCCCCATGAACCACTATTTGCGTCCAACTCCAACATCTTTTCATATATTTAATAGGTGGAAGATATCACTCCTTATTCTTTAGTATTTAGTTCCATGTCTCTCACAACTATTCTGCATCCTTTTGTGTTTCAGTTTAGGTGTTATATTAGTTGAATTACTGAACCTCTGTTGTTTTTTTCTAAATAGGTAGTGACATTGCTACTGCGTTAACTGCTAGGCACACTCCCTTCTCTTTTCCTGTACTTTCTCCACCCTCTGACACAGAATACCATGTTAGGTCTTTAATGCGGCAGTTAATATACGCTGTTAGCACAGCAAATAGCTGTTTTTGGAGCTTCGTGTTAACTGTTAACATGCATCAAAAACCTTGATAGACACTAAAAGGGCAATTCTGTGATTGGGTATCCCTATTTATGTTCCCCTTGCACATATAAATATTGAGTCGTAGCGTTTACGTGTGTAATTTATATTGACCTGTGAATGCGCCAGTGGCATGGCAGACAAATGTGCCATGCTCAAGTGGCATGGCAAATAAATGCAAGGGATCATATACTGTGGCATGGCCCATAGTGTAAATGCACAGTTAAGGAACACCCCCTTCCTACCAAAACTTTCATAAAGGCCTAAAGCCCATCTATGTGGAAAATATCTTAACCCCCACCCAAAAAAATAACGGGCTATGACCAACAGAAACCAAACAAGACAGAAACCATCTCTCCTATCGCAAGAGATGACCAAGCTCCCTACAAACCAGGAAAGTGACACCCATACTAAAACTTATATCAAGACTTCAGCACTGGATAGAGTCAATCTGCTCTCCAAACCATATGCCATAATCATAAACCTACACAAACACAAACACAAACCAAGCTATCTGTATCATGAACCCTAATTAAATAAGGTAACATAGTAAATAATGGCAAATAAAGACACGAATGGTCCATCCAGCCTGCCCAAACATACACTCTCTATAATTTAAATTGTTCTTTTTCTTAGAATTTTCTGGGTCAGAAACTCAGAGCTCTGCCCAGTACTGTGCATCTACTGGAGTCTCCATCAAAGCTCACTCCAGCTCATCTAAACCATACCAGCCCATCCTCAACTAAATGGTGCAGTAGAACGGGTATAAGTGGATCAATTTTTCACTCCATCAATAATTACAAAGACTAAGCGACTCTCGATGAAGTTACAGGGAAATGCTCTTAAAACCAATAGGAGGAAATTTAAAAGAATAGTTAAGCTCTGAAACGCGTTGCCAGAGGATGTGGTAAAAGCGGATAACATTGCTGGTTTTAAGAAAGGCTTGGACAAGTTCCTGGAAGAAAAGTCCATAGTCTGTTATTGAGAAAGACATGGGGGAAGCCACTGCTTGCCCTGGATTAGTAGCATGGAATATTGCTACTCCTTGGGTTTTGGCCAGGTACTAGTAACCTGGATTGGCTACCGTAGGAACGGGCTACTGGGCTTGATGGACCATTGGTTTGACCCAGTAAGGCTATTCTTATGAATTCCAACATGATCATAGTGAAGCATGTGCACAATACATTTTTTTCCTGAGCTTTCACTAAAAACTTTCATACATATGTTTTCTTGCACAGGTCCATTTATGAGTCATCCCTATCACAAAGCTTCTCCAGACTGAATTTTGTTCTTTAGCTATTTCTGTACGCTCTGTTGTGATTTGCCATTTCATTCAGCTCCTGTAATTCAGAGATACTGTAATTAAGGGGAGAATGAGAATGAGCCAAAGAGCAAGTTGGAGTGCAACAAAAATGTCAGGGTCACCCAGTTAACTGTTATCTTTCACTGAACACACAAGGAATTAAAATTCTGCTACCACATTGTTACCACATATTGTCCCCCATCCCCAGGGCAGGAAATCAGTGCAAATCCATCTCAATGACAATGAATATAATGAGAATGGAAACTGGTACAAGTGCATTTTCATTAGAATGGCGAAGCTAATCTTGTTGTCTTCCTCAAATACCGGGGTAGTGGCAGGAAGATGTTGAGAGAGATTATGATGAACAAGCAGTTCGATCATGTGGTAAGACTTCATTCTGCAAGCAGCTTCTTCCCCCCACCCCCATTAGTTCTTGTTCTTTTTCTAGAAGATACTAATTTATTGTTACAGCATTGTATTAATTGGTTGTGATTCAAAAGGTCCTCACCTTTCACCTCTCTCTATCGGCTGGAATCCATTCTTGAGTGGGGGAAGGTGGAGCTTGTTAACCTTATGAAGGCTGCAGCAGAAACAAAGTCTTTTTTCAGTTTATTTCCCTTTACTTTCCTGTCACTGTTAAGAAATGCAATTAACAAAATCTAGCATGAAAATAAAAAACGCATTTAACACTGCTGCAACATAAGAGATACTTCTAATCTAATCTAATCTAATCCTTGGGTTTATATACCGCATCATCTCCACGTTCGTAGAGCTCGACGCGGTTTACAGTAGGAGAAATAGGAAGGAACTACAACAGAGGGTTAGAGGTAGAAGTGTGAAGAAAATTTACAAGACTTGGGATGCCAAGATATAAGAGTTTCCTTGATTCCTAAATTGGAGGGAGACTTACATTTTTTGAGAAAAGCCAGGTTTTCAGATGTTTGCGGAAAACTTGGAGAGAGCTCAAGTTCCGAAGAGGGGAGGTAAGGTTGTTCCAGAGCTCAGTGATTTTGAAGTGGAGGGAGGTCCCTAGCTTTCCTGTGTGGGAAATGCCTTTTAGCGAGGGGGAAGGATAGTTTTAATTTGTGGGAGGATCTGGTGGTATTAGGGTTTGAGGAATTCCAAGATAGAGGGATAAAGGGAGGGAGGATACCATATAGGATTTTGAAAGTTAAACAAGCGCATTTATAGTAGACCCTGGCGATTATCGGAAGCCAGTGGAGCTTGGCCAGGAGCGGGGAGACATGGTCAAATTTACTTTTAGCGAAGATGAGCTTGGCCGCGGCATTCTGAATCCGTTGGAGTCTGTGGAGGTTTTTCTTAGTTAGGCTTAAGTAGATAGAGTTGCAATAGTCCAATCTGGAGAGGATGGTGGATTGGACAAGGAGGGTAAAATGTTTTTGATGTTGTTTCTGATCCACTGGGTCCAAAATTTAACATAGATTTAGTAAGATCAAATTAATAGTTTTGCATAACTGTTCTTCTTTTAATAACATTTTAAGGAGAGAGTACTGGTGCCAATAGTTCAAGAACTGACGATTAAAGAAACATGTAAGTAAGGAAGTTATTGAGCACAGTGGCTGAATACTTGTTCCACATGAACAGTTGTGTATTGTTTTCATATATAAACTGGAGCTTAATTGTGTGGCATATCTATTTTCCATGTAATATTAAAAAACGTGTTCACTAATTTTGAAAAATCAGTCACTATTATTCAAATTTTATTGTTTCATTGCTGGGAAAGGACTTCAGTAATGCTTCAGCTTAATATGACAGGCTCAAGTCACCTCACCACTCAACACATCATATCCTCAGTCCTCGTAATCCCTTTATTCCTCTGCATCCACCACAACGAATATATATATGCTTGAAAACAGCACTTTAAGGGAAGGGGTAAAACACGGACCTTACAGACCTCGCGGATCTAAAACCGCACATCCTTAAAAATCCGAGGTCCACGCCACTTTTGAGGTCCCTGCCACTTTTAGTCTCTGGCTCTGGCAGAGCTCTATGACAGATCCTAGCATAGGGAGGTAAAAGCATTAGGATCCGTCAGAGTTAAATTGTCATAGAGTTCTGCCAGAACTAGAGACTAAAAGTGGCACGAACCTCAAAAGTGGCGTGGACCTCGGATTTTTAAGGATGTGACGTGCAGTTCAGATCCGTGAGGTCCGTGAGGGAGCCGGGGGCCTGAGCTGAGCTGCAGGGAAAGCGAAGGCGGACTTGTCAATGCACAGACCTCAGATTTTTAAGGCTGTGCAGTTTTAGATCCGCGAGGTCCGTAAGGTCCGTGAGGTCCACGTTTTACCCCTTCCCGTACTTTAATTTGTGACTAGAGAGCTGCACGGGAACGGGGATGATGGGAATCCCGCAGGACCCGCGGGGATCCCGCGGGTTCCCCCTTTGGGTTACAGGGATCCCGTGGGGACGCCTCCTAGGGTTGTGGGGATCCCATGGGGACGCCCCCTAGGGTCACGGGGATTCCATGGGAACGCCTCCGAGGGTCGCAGGGTTCCTGCGGGGTTGGAGCAGCCAGTGCACTTGCCCCAAGAGCCTATTGTTAGGGTTACCAGATGTCCAGATTTCCCCAAACGTGTCCTCTTTTTGAGGACTCTGTCGAAAGTCCAGGTGACTTTTCAATTTAACAACTTTTGTCCGGGGAAACCGTGCATCTAATAACTGTACATCAGCTCAAACTATCCGGATTCCTCCTCCTCCCCACATGCACCTATCCGGAGTCCTGTAGCCTCTCCAGTCCCCCACACCCCCTACCCCCGATGTTCACCTATCCGGAGTCCTCCTCCCTCCCCACCCACCATAGGATCCTATGCTTGCTCACCTGGCACTTTTGTAACTCTTCAGCTATCTAAACATGCTGCCTTCGGCGACCCAGAAGCTTTCTCTCCACAGAGAAAATATTCCGGGTCACCAAAGGCAGTGTGTTTAGTTCACTGATGCTGACAATGGCTGAAGGGTTACAGCAGTGCTGGATGAGCAAGCAGAGGATCGGGGTGGGGGGTAAGAAAGATGCTGGACAGCAGGGATGGGGAGCTTAAAAGAAGGAAAGATGCCCTAGACCTCCAGGGAATAAAAGGGAAGGGGCAGATAGAGATATTAGCCACAGGAGGAGGGCACGGGAAAGAGATAGATGTCAGACCATTGGATGGGGAAGGGGGTGGGGGAAAGAAGAGAGAGATGTCAGACCAGGGAAAGGAAGGAGGAGAGAGGGGAAGAAAGGAAAGACAGAGAGATGCCAGACCACAATGGGGTGAGAAGGAAAAGGAAGGAGGGGAAAGATATGCCAGACTATAGTGAGGAGAGGATAAAAAGATCCCAGACCATAAGAGGGGGAAAGGGGGAAGATAGATGTCAGCCCATAGGAGAAGGAAAGAAATGGAAGAGATGGTACGCAGGTTTGGAGGGGAAAGGGAGATAGAGGGAGGACATGGTGCACAGGGATCTGAGTGGTGGGGAAGGAGAAGGGGAGAGGGAGGGAGGGAGGGACGAGATGGTGCATAGGGATGGGAGGAATGGAGAAGAGAAGAAAATGGAAGAAATGCTGTTTATAGATAGATGGGAATAAGGGAGAAGATGGTATACATGGATAGATGGGAAGGGGAGACATGGAAAAGTAGGTAAATTTGAGGAGAAAGCAGAAAAGTGGAAGAAAGTTGAATGTTAAAAGTTAATGCCAAAGAGTCACAGCAGAAACGCATAGTGCGGGCAGAATTACATGCAGCTACCTTGGCAGAATACTGCCGTTTAAAGAGAATTCCGCGGGTGCTCCGTATGCGGACTGAACCCAGGCTGTTTCTAGATAACGTAGCATTCTTAGATAAATGGAACGCCATTTTAAATAAATGCTCACTTGACCTAATGCTTCTAGTTATAGAGAGCACTAAAACAGAATTACAATCGTACCATAGTGAGTTTCAATTAGCTAAGGAAGGCTTAGAGAGCAGTTTGGCTACAGATGAATATAGTAAATCCTTACAAGAATTTAACACAAAGATAGAAGGGTTCAGGGAGGATCTTAGGAAAACCAAGATCAAAAAACTACGCCGCGATGAATTAGATTATACCAAGGGATTTGTCTATGCGTGGATGGACAAATCCCGTTCTTCTAAGCGAGCTAACCGCCCCACATATAGACATACATCATCTGATACTTCAGATGATGACAAAAAAACAGCAGAAAGCCTCCTCAGTAGGTCCCAATGTCCATTTTCAAGGGGGTCCAAAACCCAATACTAAAAGACCAATCAGATCCAAGCAAATGAGAAATCAACTCTAGCATCTAACATCTTCAACCTCTCTCATAGAACCCTCACCCCTGTTGAAATATCATTGTTAGACAAGGGGCTTTCATTTGTACCTTCAAGTACTTATCAACCCTTTGATACCCGGATAGCATTATTTAAATTTATTAGGAAATGCAAACTTAAAAGCTTCTTTCATAAAGAGGAGTCTGATAGCCAAGAAAATATCATAGCTGACCTTGAGGTTTCTGATAAACTGAATTTGCAAGTTAAATCCACATGGTGTCCCCCCGGCACCGTTGACCCTCACATACAGGCATTTGAAAACCTTATACTGAAGGAAGTGGGGATTTTAGAACTTCAACATTCCCCCTTACGCTTTAACCTCTCTCGTCCACAGCAAGTGGCCCTACACTCTTTAGCCACAGATAACAGCATCATTATTCGTCCAGCTGATAAGGGAGGAGGAATAGTTATCTTAGATTCAGACCAGTATGTTGCGGAAGCCTCTCGTCAACTTACAGATTCTACATATTATGAGGTTTTGCATCAAGATCCAATTGAGGATATTCAGGATGTTATCTCACATTGTTTGGTTCAAGGTTTGGAAATGGGGGTAATTACTGACAGAGAATATAGATTTCTATCATGCAAGCATCCCAAGATTCCAGTCATTTATTTTGTCCCGAAAATCCACAAATCTCTCACTAACTCCCCGGGGAGACCGATAGTCTCAGGCATAGGGTCAGTTTTAGAACCTCTTTCGTCTATTTTGGACTTATACCTCAAAGATCGAGTTCCCCTAGTGCCTTCATATGTTTTGGACTCTGCAAGCATGATCAAATTTTTGGCCACGTTCAATAACATTCCAAACAGTGCTATACTTTTCACTTTGGATATCACAGCCTTGTACACGAATATACCTCAACGTGAAGCAATAGATATTATCAAATCTGAATTACAGGCGCTGACTATCTCTGACATCAGGATTAAATTTTTAACGAGATTAGCCTCCATTGCGCTAGGCATGAACTACTTCCAGTTTGGAGATACCTTTTATAAGCAATTTAAGGGCACAGCCATGGGAGCTAAAATGGCCCCGTCCATAGCCTGCCTTTACGTTTCTAAGTTTGAACAAACTTTTCTATATCCTTCAGTACATTGGCAACACCTCATGTTTTGGAAGTGATATATTGATGACATTCTGGGAGTTTGGACGGGTACCGCAGAAGAATTAGATAAGTTTCTAACATGGCTTAACGGTTGTGATGTCAACTTGAAATTTACCATGACTAAAGATTATCATCAAGTGCCTTTTCTGGATATTAGCATTTCCTTGGTGAATGGGAGTTTTCAAACCAGCCTATACCGCAAACCTAAAGACCGGAACAATCTCTTACAATATGATAGTTTCCATCCAAGACATTTGAGGAATAACATCCCAGCAGGGCAATTCTTAAGACTCCGAAGACTTTACACCTCAGTGAAGGATTACATCTTCAAATCAGAAGCTATGAAAGAGAGGTTCCGGGAAAAAGGGTATCCTACTACAGTCATCCATAAAGCTTATAAGAGGGGGCTATATGCCAATCGTTCATTGTTGCTAGAATCCCATCCTAAGTCTGAGGAACAATCTTTAGTGTGCGTCTTACCATACTCACATTTAGCGTTTCAAATCAAACGTACCATTAAACAACATTGGCACATCATGCAATACCATCAAGAGTTTCAAGAACTCCCCCGTTTTGCATTTTCTAAAAATCGGAATTTGAAACAAAGATTGGTTCATTCTCAGTTCATCAATCCATCTAAGGAAGTCCCTGCCATCACGGGTGGTCATAACCCGTGTGGTCACTGTAAAATATGTCAGCATTGTGTTACATTACAAGAGATGAGTCTTACTATCAAGAAGAAACATACTCTGACGGCTTCTGACTGCAACTCCAAACAAGTGGTGTACATAATACAGTGTCCCTGCGGCTTACATTATGTAGGCTGCATGATTCGCAGTGCTAAGACCCGGATTGGCGAGCATATCAGCAGAATTAAATCAGGCATACAAGAAGCTCCCCTAGTCCAACATTGGCTTCAACATCGGCACAATCCAGCTGACCTGAAATTTTCGGTATTAGATATCGTAGTCACCATTAGAGGCAGTGATACAGCCAAACTCCTTTGGAGAAAGGAGCAAAAGTGGATATATGAATTGAATACACTGCACCCTCACGGACTGAATAATGAAATAGAATGGGTTGCCTTTCTTTAATTTGTTTGTGGTTTTTCAATTCTTTTCAATTTTTTCATTTTCAATTGTCTTTATTTACAGTGACAGCTGTTCATCCGTATCAGTAACTTTTGACGTTATGTCGTCATCACGTTTTCATACGGAGTCCCTCCTCCCCCCTCTCCTTTGGTTTAAATCGGGTGAGGCGGGCAGCGTTCTCCGTTGCTTGGAACCTTTGAATTTTGCAAATGGTATGTACCTTATTGATCTTTTTTGCGCTTCTCATACCTATTGCCATCGAGATGTTAAGTTTTCCCATAGCGTAGTTTATTTAAACATTTTTCTACTTTATGAGTGTGGTTTTGATAGAATTTTTTGTATTTCAGATTATCTCATGGAAAGTTACCAAGTTGTACAGTGTGTTTAAATGAGTGCATCGTTGAAATGAGTGTATCTGGGTCTCCTGAAGCAGAACACGAAACGGGGCCACGTTGAGACCCCTAAGAGTCATATTCATAAGATAAGTGCATTATACCAGCATTCCAGCGAGTTTTTTGGCATAAGAAATTTGAAATAATTACGCCAACCTTGCAAAACAAATTTAATAACCAATATAACGTTTTACCAGTGTTCAGAGAGTGATCATTCATAAAGTATATGCAATGACTGGACGGTAAACTCTTACCCCAAGAGGAGGTTTGCACCCCCTCTTCAGAGTTTCACTTTTCTGAGCATACATCCAAATGAGTTTGTCGCTTTCTCCTCACTGGTAGTCACTTTATAGTCAGTCTTTCCATTTATAATCACAGCTCTTTACTGACTAGTGTTTACATAAAGTCCCTGTGTTTGGTCTTAACGGATATATATAAAGATGGATATAGGGCAGAAAATAAAGGAGAGAAAAACAGCAATTGGATAAGAAGGCCCTGGAAACAGAGTTAATAGCACAGGCAGAAGGAAGTGCATCCAGAGACTGTGAAAAGATGAGTAGAAAAATAAAATCACCAGACAAAAAGGTAGGAAAAGTGATTTTATTTTCAATTTAGTGACTGAAATGTGTTAGTTTTCAGAATTTACATCTGTTGTCTATATTTTGCACTGTTCAAGAAGAAATGTATTTCTTTTTATTTCTCTGGTATTGTACTGCATGCAGAGCCTGGCATCTTAGGATTTCATTTGTGGCCCTGTGGTTGCATTGGGTTTATTTGTGTTCTGCACTTGTGACCAAGGCCAGGTGTTCTGTTAGGAATGAATATCGTGAAATGTTATTGGTGTCTTGGCCCCAAGTAGGAAGATATTTGTCAGCAGTTTGGTCAGGTTTTGGAAGATCCCGAGCTCGGGGCAGCATCTGGAGGGCCCCTGCGCATGTGCGGATGTTGATGGCAATGACATCATGTGCATGAGTGCGATGTCATTGCATCAAGGTCCATGCATGCACGGAGTCCTTCTAGTCCCTCATGCAAGGAAGCCTTCTAGCCCAGAGCTCAGGGAAGGAAACACGAGGTTCATGTGGAGGCAGGGCTGGGGGCAGAACAGGGCTGGGATGGGGGTGGAACTAGGTGAAGCCAGGGGCGGAACTGTTTTTTTTTTTAAAAGAGGAAATCTGGTAATCCTACCTGTGGTGAGTGAGGGAAACACAGATAGGCAGAAACTACAGCGTTCTGGGCTCACTAAGCAGCCACAGAGGTGAAGACAATAGGAATTCAGGGCATCTGCCTCAAGAGGTCCACAGACAGAAGAAGAGTGATGTCATAGAAACTGGCATCATTACAAATGCTCTGAATCCTTGTGGTTCGTACTGCTACGAGGGGGGGGGAAAGGGGGCAATGGGAAGGTTAGGAGTAGACTATAAGAAGGAGGAGAAAAAGAGAGATATAAAAGTTGGGGGTATATGAGAAGAGGATATGCAGGGAAGAAATGGGGGACACAACACGAGGAGGGAAGAGTGTGAGGAGGAAAAATGAGTAGTCTCTCTTTCAAAAGCTTTGTCTGAACTGAAAACCTGACTTTTTACTCAGGCATAAGGTACTTAACATCAGTCTGTGAGCCTTTAACTAGAATGCAATGCCCTATCTTTTTCCTTCCCTTCCTACCTTCCCTATTATTAATTGTATCTTCCTATACACACACACCCTCCCTTTTTACTTGCACCCCCCTACATCCTAATCCCGTGAGCATGAATCACTGCCCTAGCATAATTTTAGAATTATTTTCGAGTTTTCCTGAATTTTAGGTGTTGGTAATTGCAGTATATAAAATAAAGCGACACAACTAAAGAAATATTTTTTGTTAAAATTGGAGAAATTATCCTTGTCCTAATCATTTCTTTAATCATGGGTTGTCTCCGTTTTAGCTTGCATTATTTATTTATTTATTTTTAATCATTTAGCATTGCTTTAAGCAACCGTGCACTTATCTTTTAAAATCATTATATTAAAAAAGACATTAGCAGGAAACCATAGCCACTAGAACACCATGGTCCTCGTCCAAAACACTTCAAAACGTCAATGCGTCAACATTGTGCTAAAGCACTGCATCATTTTAACTCCAGGCTGTCAGTACAAAGAACTGAAGCAGTACATTTTCAAGTGGCAGAGTCTGCCTTCATGTAATAGAAGATGAGTGAACACTCTTCCCAGTCTGCAAATGGTTTCATAAGAGTAGGAGGAACATTTCCACCAATCTTTTGCTAAAGTGCATTAAGATTTTAAACATACCTTGTTTTAACAGCAGATATTATGGTCTATGGTGTCTATTTATATCCTGCTTTATACAAAGCGGGTTCCAAAAACATCATACATTACAAAATACGTGCATACAAGCACGGACTAGCCTTAATGGCCTTGTCCTACATTTAAAAGAGACATCAATACAATCCACCCCACCTGCCCATACAATATTAATGGGTGGTAAATGCAAAGGCTGTGTAGTAACTGCTGGGGGCTCTCTACAATTAACACACTAAAAAGTTCTTTACCTCATATTAAGATTATTTGCAATTAACACAGATGCACTTAACAACTCCTCTTAGCAGTGGTGTAGCGAAGGTGAGAGGCACCCCTCCAGCACCCTCATCTCCGCTCCCCCCGCTGCTTCCCTGATCCCGCCTGCCATACGCGCCCCCTTCCCTTCCCACCTACCTCTAGATGAAGTTGCTGCTCACGGCGGTCAACAACGTACCCCTCGCAACCCCGTCGGCTCTCCCGCTGAGATCACTTCCTAGGCGCGGCACCTGAAAGTGATGTCAGCGGGAGAGCCGACGGGGTCGCGAAGAGCACATTGTTGACGGTCATGAACAACAACTTCAACTAGAGGGAAGGGGGGAAGGGTGGGGAGTGTGCAGGGGAGGAATGGGACGAGGTGGGGAGGGCAGATAGGAGGAGGGGTGCCAGTGCCTCCACCAAAATGGCACCCAGGGTGGACTGCCCCTCATCCCCCCTTACTACACCCCCCTTACTACAAGTAGTAAGTACTATGTGCTAACTGCAATATGTAGACCATGCCCATTCTTCACCCATAACTTGCCTAATTCCTGGGAGTGGCAAGATAGTGACATGGTTTTGTTTTGGCAGAGCTGAACTCCATTCTATATTTACCTGCTTTCTACTCTGATCCTGCATACTAGGAGAAAGGGAACAATTAGATCCACTTCTTCACAGGCTTGGACAGCTTCTCTGGTTCAGCAAACGCTAGACCAATATGCCATAGCAAATTGACCAAGCAAATCTGGAGTGAACCCTGCTAGGGTAGTGGGCAAAGGAGTGTCCTCTGATATGGGGCTGAATGTTTCCCTATCACCACCGGATCCCAACCTGCCACCACATCCAGCAGCTCTACCGGCCCTATCGGTGGACTCCCAAGAAACTCCAGTATGCGAAGGGATGGTGCCAGAGCAATTGTCTGACATCATAGTAATCGAAGGAGCTGGTGTATTTTCAGCAGCCCACATGGTGGCAACTCTGGAGCATATCTGGAGGAGCCTTCAATGTCTGGACTCCATAGTAGCTTTGTCTGCCAAAGTAGAAGAACTTGCAATGATTGTGGATGGGGTGAAGGTGGAAGATATCAAAATTCTCCGGGAATTTAAAGTAACAACTGTTAAAGATAAGATGTGCCTGCATAAGAAAATAGAGCAACTTGAAAGTTATAATAGGAGATGGTATTCTGCCTGGAGAGCTGTTTAGAAAGTATTTGATTGAAACCCTTAAATTTGCTCCTGAATCTATTATGAATAGAATTTATGTGCCAAATGCCACTAGATCTTCAGAAGATGAACCAGGAGTACAGTTTAAGGAAGATGGAATTAACTTGAATAACTTGTCAGCAATATTAGCGGAATCAATCTCATATGCTACAAAATGAGTCACCTAAGAACATAAGAGTCAACAGGAATGGTTATGGCCTCAGTGTTTTGGAATCAGGAAAGTGTTTTAAAGACTATCTTCAAAGGAGCTAAACAGTTAATGCAGAATGCTACTGTAACCTTCTGTTGCAATTAATGGAGGCATTGAAAGAAAAAGGAGAAGGAAGCAGCGGAAAGGAGCTCTCTTTTTGCAACACAATGTACCTGCTCACAAGGCTGCCAAAACGATGGATGTTTTGACACAGTTGGAGTTTCAATGCATAGACCATCCACCCTACTCACCAGAACTTGCTCCACCTGACTATTTTCTGTTTCTAAACCTTAAAATGAATTTGAAAGGGCAGTAGCATAGTTAGGGAGGTTGGCACCCCCCTGCTCTTTTCTGCTATGCTGTATGTCCTTCCCCTCGCCCCCCATGAACCTCTTGAAATGTTCTCTGGTACAAGCAGCATCTTTCACCTGCTGTTCATGCCATCCACAGCTTCTTTCTGATGTCGCATCCTGGTCCTGTGACCAGAAAGTGACATCAGAAGGGAACCAAGGCCGTCGTAAGAAGCAGGTGGCAGATGCTACTCGCTCCGGCAACATTTCAAGATATATGCAGGGGGGAGGGGGAGAGGAAGAGAGGCACCGGCACTCCTGCCCCAGTAAAGATGGCACCCAGGGTGGTCCTCTCCAACCCCCCATTATTATTCCACTATGAAAGGGTGACAATTTTCAAGTGATTCAGAGGTAATTGCATCAGGGGAGCAGTATTTCAGTGACCAGATATCAGAGTATTTTATGGAAGGGTTACAGAAACTTCAGACATGATATGCCAAGTGTGTTGAACTTAGGGGTGAATATGTGGAATAACTTGTACGTTTCATGGCTCTATGCCATTCCCTTCTTGGTTGGGCTGAGAACATTTCAGCACCTTCTCATCAAAAAAGATGCTCCAATAGTTTTAGTCTCTTGCCTCATGGCCAAGAAAGATTCTTTTCTTTCTTGAACTGACTTTGTAACATATGGATAAATCCAGATATTTTGGCCATGGACATAGGGCCCTTTTTATAAAGCCATGGTAGGATTGCTGCCATGGTAAATGCACAGAAACCCATAGGAATTGAATGGGCTTTGGTGCATTTACCATGACAGCATCACTACCACAGCTTTGTAAAAGGGGCCCAAAGTCTGTGAATTATGAGAATAGTTTCACCACAAGGTTCAAATCTTGTTCAAAACAAGCGACACTGTTGAGATATGATTGAAGTCTACAAAATCCTGAGTGGTGTATAAAGGGTACAAGTGGATTGATTTTTTTACTGCATGAAGGTTTACAAAGACTAGGGGCACTCAATTAAGTTATAGAGTAATACTTTTAAACCAATAGGAGGAAATATTTTCCACTCAGAGAATAGTTAAGCTCTGGAATGCGTTGCCAGAGGATGTGCCCATTCTGGAGATTGACGTCTGTATAGTTATGATTTGCCCACCATCGGTTTGGTTACTCAGAGGGAAAGTGAGTAGGTATGCCAAAGATGAATAGTAGAAATTAATGTCAGAAAGTAATTATGATAGTTTGACAGTTGTGATGCCAATTATCTGCTTGTTAACTTGTCACAAAAAGATATATTTGATCATCTTAGTGACCTATTTTTCTGCTATAAAAACTTTATTTTTTTACCAGGTACTTGTGACTTGGATGGCCTCTGTGAAGATGGGATTCTGGGCTAGATGGACCATTGGTCTGACTTCTTCACTGGAGTAGGATGGATATTTGTCACTCAATGAACATAAGAATTGCCGCTGCTGGGTAAGACCAGTGGTCCATCGTGCCCTGCAGTCCGCTCCTGTGGCAACCTTTAGGTCAAAGGCCAGTGCCCTAATTGAGTCTAGTCTTACCTGTATACGTTCTGGTTCAGCAGGAACTTGTCTAACTTTGTCTTGAATCCCTGAAGGGTGTTTTCCACTATAACAGCCTTTGGAAGAGCGTTCCAGATATCTACCACTCTCAGGGTGAAGAAGAACTTCCTTATGTTTGTACGGAATCTATCTCCTTTTAACTTTAGAGAGTGCCCTCTAGTTCTCTCTACCTTAGAGAGGGTGAACAACCTGTCTTTATTTACTAAGTCTATTCCCTTCACGGATTTTCTTTGGTTGAATCAATGATCTGAAACAATGTCAAAACATAGCATTATGATTCTGCAAACTGGCACTTTGCAAAATAAAATAACATTCTTTTTAACTACTGTGGCAAAATAACACTCAGAATTTGGGAAGTTGGTTGGGCTAACTTTTCAGCACCCCTTGATATCTTATCTGTGTAATTAGATTGTAAGCCACCCAGAAGGTTCATCCATTGGGCAGGATAGAAAATTCTTAATAAACTTAGAAACTTGGAATCTTCTATTGTCCCTTGATATTTAAATTTTGGAGATCCATATGGGGTCAAATCAATATGATATTGGAAGTCCCATTGTCATTGTCGTATGATGTAGTGTTGTTTGGGTAAAAGATGCACCTAGGTAAAAGAAATCTGTGCAGGACTTACACGTTAAATGGTGAGACCTTAGTTAGGACCACGGAAGAACGGGATTTAGGAGTAATCATTAGTGATGACATGAAAACTGCCAATCAGGTGGAAAAGGCTTCCTCTAAGGCAGGGGTGTCCAATGTCGGTCCTCGAGGGCCGCAGTCCAGTCGGGTTTTCAGGAATTCCCCAATGAATATACATGAGGTCTATTTGCATGCACTGCTTTCATTGTATGCTAATAGATCTCATGCATATTCACTGGGGAAATCCTGAAAACCCGACTGGACTGCGGCCCTCGAGGACCGACATTGGACACCCCTGCTCTAAGGCAAGGCAAATGATGGGTTGTATCCGTAGAGGTTTTATCAGCAGGATGCCAGAGGTCATAATGCCACTGTACAGATCCATGGTGAGACCTCATTTGGAATATTGTGTTCAATTCTGGAATGTGCTGAGAATGGAGTCAGTTCAGCGGATGGCCACCAGGATGGTCTCGGGGCTCAAAGATCTTCTGTATGAAGTAAGGCTGAATAAATTGCAGCTGTACTCACTTGAAGAACGAAGAGAGAGAGGGGACATGATCGAGACATTTAAATATATCACGGGTCGTATCGAGGTGGAAGAGGATATCTTCCGTCTTATAGGACCTTCTTCCACCAGAGGGCATCCGCTGAAAATCAGGGGAGGGAAATTTCATGGTGACTCTAGAAAGTATTTCTTCACTGAGAGGGTGGTCGATCATTGGAATGAACTCCCACGGCAGGTGATTGAGGCCAACAGCGTGTCAGATTTCAAAAATAAATGGGATATTCATGTGGGATCTCTAATGAGGTAAGGGCAGGGGGTGGTGAGCAAAATCAAGGAGAAGGGTCAATAGAGTGGGCAGACTTGATGGGCTTTGGCCCTTTTCTGCCATCATTTTTCTATGTTTCTATTAATGCCTAAGAGTCCAATCAATGCAAATAAGAATAGATTACTTCTCATCATGACAGGAGTTGCTATGCAGCTAATCACGAAAAACTGGAAAAATTGGGACAGATTAAATTACAACTTTTGGTGGGAAACCTTACACCAAATTTATAAGTTTGAACGTATGAATTTGTTACAATTGGGACACTATAATAAATTCAAAGAGATTTGGGGTCCATTAACAAAATTTTGTAAGAATTGATCATTAGTATTTCCCTTTGATTTCTAAATGAGTGCTATGCACGTCCAGGAAGGGTGGGAGGGAGGGTGCGAGAGTGGGGGTGTTATGTACTTATGATATCATTTGATTGTAATGAGTGCTGTTTATTGTATTAATTGTTTGTTAACCTGTTGCACTTTATGTTGGTTTTTAAAATGAATAAAGATTTTAGAAAAAAAAGAAATTTGGAATCTTTAGTTAAATTTGGTGGGGCAAAGTATGTTTGTTTGTTTGGTTGGTTTTTTAATCCTGACCAGTTGAGGGCATTTCTGGATATGAAGCAATTTCCAGAGAAGAAGACTTAAGCTAGATATTTAAAGACTTAAGACTCCCTTTTACAAAGGTAATTATCACGGCAGGCTGTGGTAATCTCTCTAATGCCCATAGAGATTCAATAGACATCAGAGCATTTGGAGGGCGGCAGTCGCTACCACACCTTTGCAAAAGGGGGGGGGGGTAAGTTGGGTATTTAGATGGGGTTGATTCATTTTAGGCCTTTACATTAGATGATTTGTTGGCTACTACTATACAGTATAGGGTTACCATTTTTTGGGCTGCAAAAATCCGGACACTTGGCCCTGCCCAGTTCTGCCTTCGGCTCTAACCCATTCTGCCCCAGCCCTTCCCAGTTCAGCCTCCAGCCCCACCCCCATAAACCTTCTTTCTTCTTCCCCGACAAGCTCCAACCTTGTCTAGAGGACCTGGAGCATACACGGATGTGTGCGACGTCATCCGTGCATGCTCAGATGCCCTCCAGATGCTGACAGAGCTCGCTGGGGCTTGCCAAAACCCAGACAAACTGCCGGGTTTTGAAAAGTCTATCCAGGACCCTGGACAGTTCTCTAAAAAGGTAACCATACTACTATATGATGTCTTTCTCTTTTTTTTTTTTTTTTCACTCCAATATTAAGAAGGAATTTTGTGTTTTGAATTTTATTTTCTTGATTAGTATTGCCCATTATTTACAATCTAATTGACGCTAAATATTCCATGGTTGTTACTTTCTGGTTTACTTAAACAATACTTGTGTATTGTTATGATTTCAATTAATAAAAATAAAGGTAAAAAAACAAAGCCTGCCCAGTCCCGCCCCCTAAGACAGCATACATTTTAATGCGTGTATTACTGTATATACTTGAATATAAACTGACACAAATATAAACAGAAGTAACCTCTTCCTCCCCAAAAAGGAGGAAAGAAGATTGACTCAAATATAAACCGGGGGGAGGGGGTATTATATTCATGTACCCTGCCTTGCAACCAGCCCTCCTATCCTCCCTCCTTCCTTCCTTTCCTATCCTGCCCCCGATGCCGACTACAGGCCTGCCTGAAGCCCTGGTGGTCCATTAGTGAGCCAGGACAGGAGCAATCCTTCCCACGTCCTGTCCTGGCCGACTCTAAACCACCCCACTGACCTCTGCAGACCTTATCTTTAAAGCCCTGGTGGTGTAGTAATGAAGCGGGGCTTCTGTCCCCATGACAGCCATGATCAAAACTGCCTGCCGTGAGTTCCCATTGTAGTGTAGAGTGCCCGCAAAAGTAATTGCTATGTTACTGTGAATCAGAGGAGCCAATACACAAAGCATTACCATGGCATTAACCTCATTTACAACATGTTTTACTGGATGAGCAATGCACGGAAAGCATTACTGAAGACTGTATTCAAATGTATGTTAATGTAATCAATAGGTATTCTGTAACTATGCTTTTAAAAAATGTTTCTCTTACACGTTATGCACAGAAATTTTTTCACAAAGTCCAGGTCAGCGTAGAAGGGTTGGTTGAGAGGAGAGAGTGTCTATTGGCACCCTTAATCTCCCTCCAATGCTGCCCTGGAATGCTTCCCAACATGGCCTCCCTTCCCCGGGAGGTCTTGTGACAGACCTCCCCCCCACTCCCCACTTTACATGATTGCTTTCATCTGTGCAGCCACAGAACTCCAGTAGCAATTAGAGATTTGTACCTCATTTTAGAATTGCTATTTTATTTTGCGCCGTAAAGATTTTCTTCTACGCCCCTGAAACAGGCTTTTTCCAAAGCCGAAACATGGACCATGTTGGGTCTTGAAGGATATCAAGGAAAGAATGATTATTATATATATTTTAAGGTTTAATAGATGATTGTATTCAATAAACTCGCTTTTATCTCGGGTTGATGTGTACAGTCCTTTCCCCCACTTTTTTCCCTTTGCTATATAGCCTTATTTTTTGGATTGCATTTCTTGTGACAGACCTCACCACTACACATTTACACTGCACTGCACTTGTCCATTAGTGCAGTGGCTCTTAAACCTGTCCTGGGGGACCCCCAGCCAGTCAAATTTTCAAGTTATCCCTAATGAATATGCATGAGGCAGATTTCCATACAATAGAGGCGACAGCCATGCAAATCTGCCTCATGCATATTCATTAGGGATATCTTAAAAACCCAACTGTCTGGATAAATCTGGATTTTCAGAAGGCGTTTGACAAGGTTCCGCATGAACAACTACTTCAGAAAATTGCAAGCCATGGAATCGAGGGTGAAATACTCACGTGGATTAAAAACTGGCTAGAGCATAGGAAACAGAGAGTGGGGGTAAATAGACAATACTCGGACTGGAAGAGCATCACCAGTGGGGTGCCACAGGGTTCGGTGCTTGGATCCGTGCTCTTCAACATCTTTATAAATGATCTAGACATTGGTACGACGAGTGAGGTGATTAAATTTGCAGACGATACAAAGTTATTCAGAGTAGTGAAGACACAGGGGGATTGTGAAGATCTGAAATGTGACATAATCAGGCTCGAGGAATGGGCATCAACATGGCAGATGAGATTCAATGTGGATAAGTGTAAAGTGATGCATGTAGGTAACAAAAATCTCTTGCACAAATACAGGATGTCCAGGGCAGTACTTGGAGAGAGCTCCCAGGAAAGAGACTTGGGAGTTATGATCGACAAGTCAATGAAGCCGTCCAAGCAATGTGCGGCGGCAGCAAAAAGGGTGAACAGAATGCTAGGAATGATAAAGAAGAGGATCACGAACAGATCGGAGAAGGTTATCATGCCTCTGTACCGGGCCATGGTGTGCCCTCACCAGGAGTACTGCATCCAGCACTGGTCGCCATACATGAAGAAGGACACGGTACTACTCGAAAGGGTCCAGAGAAGAGCAACTAAGATGGTTAAGGGGCTGGAGGAGTTGCCGTACAGTGAAAGATTAGAGAAACTGGGCCTTTTCTCCTTCAAACAGAGGAGATTGAGAGGGGACATGATCGAAACATTCAAGGTACTGAAGGGAATAGACTTAGTAGATAATGACAGGTTGTTCACCCTCTCCAAGGTAGGGAGAACGAGAGGGCACTCTCTAAAATTGAAAGGGGATAGATTTTGTACGAATGTAAGGAAGTTCTTTCTCACTCATAGAGTGGTAGAAAACTGGAACGCTCTTCCAGAATCTGTCGTAGGGGAAAATACCCTCCAGGGATTCAAGACAAAATTAGATAAGTTCCTACTGAACCAGAACGTATACAGGTAGGGCTAGTCTCAGTTAGGGCGCTGGTCTTTGAGCAAGGGCCGCCGCGTGAGCGGACTGCTAGGCACGATGGACCACTGGTCTGACCCAACAGCGGCAATTCTTATGTTCTTATGAGTCCTCCAGGACAGGTTTAAGAACCATTGCATTAGTGCATTCCTACTCTGATCTTGAACATAATCAATCATGCCTTTTCAGGAGGGAAGAAATGTGCATGTGACAAAGGTTGAGAGGAGGGAAGGAAAAGTATGACTGTGTTATTTGGGACTATCTAGCATTAGCAGTGGCTCTACCATTTGTTCTCCGACCAAAATTAAGATAAAGAAGTTGAAAGAGAGTTGGAGGTTGCAATAAAAACAGAGGAATATAAAAATAGCAGCATTCTCTTCGTTGCATACCCGGTCTGTTAAAGAAAATCTTTGAATCTGATGATGGTGATGTCCAATAATTATCAAAAACACGCACAAAGAAAACCTCACCAAAAAATTCCACAGGAAAAATGAAAATTCAAAACAAAAAAAACCTGGATGACAAAATGTATTAAAACAAATTAAAAACATATCGATAAATACTGCTGTATATAAATACTGCTCCATATGCATAAATACTGCTATATGTAAAAAAAATGCACACATGATACAAAATATATACATTTGCTCCACATATGTGTATATTTTTACATATAGCAGCATTAGCTATATTGACTGTTTTTAATTTGTTTTAATACATTTTTAATAAATGTAATAAATTCTGTCATCCACAACATTGGGTCCACAGGTTTTTTTGATCTGGATGTCCATGAATTACAAATGGAAAACACTGGTGGTTTCTCATCTATGGCAACCGGGGCGGTTATTATTACCACCAGGGCCCCAATGACAACAAAGGATTTAGTAGCTGCAGCCAAGCATACAGGGACTATAAAGTCAAGGAAAAGAGCACATGTTTGGAGGCACATTTTGTGCCCTGAAAGATCAATGCTTTGCAGAGTAAAAAGCATGTGAGCTGTGAAAAAAAATAATTGACCATCTTTCTAACATCTCTATGAAGTAACACTTAAAAATGCAACATAAAGCCTTGCGACTTTCCGAATAGGCCTGAAATCAGTACTAGCATCAAAGAAACAGAAGAAAAGGAAAGGGTCTAATAGCACAGCAGTAACGCTGTTAACCCAGCTCCCCTGTCCTTTCACAGTTACAACAATTTTGGCTTTACTCTGCACACAAAGGTGGGCTACTATGGAGCAAATAGGATGATGTTCTACTTCCCTGTAACAAAAAAAACAGGGCAGTTCCAAACTCCACAATGCAGATACAAAAGAAGAAACAGTAGGGGCAAAACAAGGAAACAAGACCATGGAGTGCAACCATACTTGAAAAAAGTTCTCTTTTACTGCAATGAGGCACTAATAAAGGACTTTTTTCATGTAGGGTCACACTCCATGGTCTTGTTTCTTCTTCTTGTTCCTTTTTTTTTTGTCTCCATTGTTTCTTCATTTGGTTGTACTTCCCTAACCCATGCCAAGATATAGGTTGTATGCAAAGTAGTTGGTAAAATGATACATAGTGAAATGATTGCTTTGGATGACCAGCCCAGTAGGACAACATTAAGTAGAAAGGTGATTCTCACTTTATTCACTCAGAGGATTTTGGAAAGCCCTTACAAATTCCGGCTGCATCTGGAGGGCCTCTGAGTATGTGCGGATGATGTCACATGCATCTGTGCATGCTCCAGGCCCTCCAGACGTGGCCGTAGCTCCTCACAAATAGATGAAGCTTTCTGGGGATGGGATTGGAGGGTGTAATGGGGTGGGGCTAGAGGCAGAACTGGGCGGGGGCTGGGGCAGAATGGTCAGGGCTGGAGGCAGAATGGGGTATGGTTATGTGTCTGTGTTTCTTTGTTTTTTTTGTAAATATGGTAACCCTAGATTAAAGAAGTGTCATGCCTTAAAGCCTCCAATGGATAGTTGTCCAATCAGGGCATTTTTTTGTACCCTGGACATGCCTGAAATAAGTCTAAATAAGAACAGCCTTCTTTATAGATATGGACATTTCTTCCCCTTAGGTAGTCATATTAACATATTAACATGTTAGATAATGGCAAATTAAGATCTGTACGGTTCATCCAGTCTGTTGAAGAACTCATAACATGTGATGTGATACTACATATGTATACTTGATTTGTCCTTGCCATTTTCAGGGCACAGACCATAGAAGTCTACTAAGTGTTGGCTTTTGCTTCTTTCTCTTGGAAATACAGATTTCAAACCTTCCCTAATCCTGCCCAAAACACACCCAGAAGAAGCCCCTTGCTATTTATGCATACTGCAGTGGTAGATGCCCCTTTTCTGCCTTTGCAAAATTGGTACTTGGAAGTTTCAAGCATCCATTCTGGCCTTTTGAGATATCATTAACTCGTGTTCAAGTCCTAGCAACTTGATGAATTGTAGATCTAAAAAGAAATCAGTTTTGTGTTAATCCGGTAAGGTCCTCCAGCTTCATCCCCATGGTTGTTTCAATATGTCCAGTCATCTGGTTGCAGGTCGCCCTCTGCGCCTGGTTCCTTCAATCTTTCCAAACAAGATATCCTTCTTCAATGATCTTTCTCTTCTGATGGTCATAACTGCATCATTTGGGCTTCAAGTGACATAGCCAGTTTGATCTCTTCCAGAATCGATTTGTTAGTTCTTCTGATGGTCCACAGCATGCATCTTTCTCCGATACCAAAGCTCAAATGAGTCAATCTTCTTTCTGTAGTGTCCAGCTTTTGTATCCATAAAATTGACCATTGAGAAAATGAGTGTGTGGATAAGTATGATCTTCATTTGGAGTGTTATTTCCTTGCCTTTGAATACTTTGGCAAGAGCCTTCATTGAAGAGTGACCAAGCGCTATTATGCGGAGTATTTCTTCCCTCTAGTTGCTTCTTTGTTTACAAAAGAGCCCAGGAGATTGAAATCCTTTACAACTCCTATTCCAACACCTTCAAGCTCAAAATCTTCATCATTTTCCGTATTCATGATGATAGACTAGAATCATACCTCAATTCATATCTTGGAAGCAATATAGTGCATGGTTTGAGAGCAGATACATGAAAAGCAATAGTTTTTATTTTTCATTACAGAGTGGCAGAAATACGATTAAAGCTTAACGTGATGGGAGCTACCAAGGAATTCAGCGCACAGCACACTTACTGTAATTAACAGGAGTCCCTGGGTATATGGAAGTAGGCGTCATGATCTTTTGTGAGCTGAAAGAAATGTTCAGGATAATAGCAGGTCATTTATCTTAAAATATAAAAGGAAGGCAGCAGCTAAGGGAGAAGCAGGCTCCCTCTGGAATCATTTCCAGGAAGTGAGATCAGAGGGAAAGCCTATGCCAGCTCAAACTGGCCAGAAAAGCTGCTCACACTGGCAAAGATTTAAAGGGAGGGCACGAGTGTGACATGGGGGCAGAGAGGTGGGAAGAAAGGGCGAGAGTATGGCATGGGGGCAAGGAAGGAGCGGGGGAGTTGGTGCGGAAGGAGCAGGGCGGGGCAGAGAGGAGGGAACCGGGGGGCGCCACTGCCCTGGGCACCTCCTACCTTCGCTAAGCCACTGCTGGTGGGATATCTGTTTGCTGTTCTAAATTTATCTGGTATCCAACCAGCTAACCTCTAGCTCTGCCCAGGCTTCTCCCATGGATAGTGCTGAGGGGGTATTCGGTAGCACTACCTGGTTAATGCTGCTGAATTTTCCATTAGCTGACATCTATCCAGTTAGCCACACCTACTAACCAGATAAGTACCTTTGAATATCAGCCAGATTGTCACCTCATTGTGAAGGAAACAAATCACCACAGTAAAACAATGTATACAGGCAGGCATCATTTGCACAAAGGAAGAAAATAATATTGAGATCATTTGGGATAGGAACACTAAGTATTGTGGGGTGAGATCGGGGGGGGAAGGGATCCACTGATTAATGGGGAAAATCTATGTCCAGGATTTATACATTGAATGGTTCTGGTCTGATTTTGGATAGTGTTTGTTGGGGTGAAGATTGTCATCTTGTGGTTCTGGAGGGAAAGAAAACCCCAGTACTAGCCAACCCTTTCATTTTGAATGGGTTAATATGCACACTACCATCATATACGAGGTCTGCTCAAAAAGTTCCAGGACTGATTTTATAAAAAATTATTAAACTATCTTACAAGTTATTCCATTGGGTCCCCTTCAAAGTACTCCCCTTCCCTAAGTATACGCTTTTCCCAACATCATTTCCATTTCTGGATGCAGTTTTTAAACGCATCTTCAGGAATCGCCATAAGCTGCTGCGTTGAATTTTTCTTTATATCTTCAATGGTATCAAATCACTTTCTTTTAAGCATGGAAGAAGTCAGGAGGGACCAAGTCAGCAGAGTAAGGTGGCTGGGGGAGAACTGTCATTGTGTTTTTCCGCAAAATTTGTGAAGTTTGACGCATTCAAAACACCTCATGTTCTCCATAAGCCATTTTCAACATTTCATAAGTTTCTGTAGCAGTCTTACCCAATTTAAAACAAAAATTCATGCTGTAGCATTGCTCATTTAGGTCACACTTGATGAAAAATAGCCGATCATGAAAACACACTTTCACAAAAACTACTGTAGCCCAGAGACAAAAATAGATATCAACAAATGGAAAAAAGAAAGTTACTCATGAGTTGTCAAGCTACTCAATGCCACCTAGCATTTCTCAAAAGAACTTCTCATTGGCACGTAATTCAAACTGTCCTGGAAATTTTTGAACAAAGCATATATATATATTATCCATAATAATAAAGTCCTTAGTGTGGCTCCGTGCCTCCGAGCTTCTGTGCCTCCGCATGCGCAGTGGGCAGGAGTGAGGAGGCTGCATAGTCAAAAAGAGGCTGTTTACCAGGAGCAGAGAATAACAAGGGCAGGTCTGAAACGCTAAGACCGGACTGAGAAAGGGAGAGCGAGGGAATACACAAGAGGGGGCCAGGAAAAGACTGCATGACAGGTACTGGAAGAGAAAGGGAAAGCGAGGCAGAAAATAGGTGAGAACCAGTGAGAGGGGGCAAAAGGGGAAGGGGAGGAAGAGTGGGAGAAACCCTGGCCGAGACCAAAAATAAAAATAAAAACAACCGCTACCACAGAGGGGGAAAGGGACGCTTCCGTTTGCGGCAGGGGTGGAGCTTCTCGGTGATGGATAGGCGCCAGGGACATGTGAGAAAAGGGGGCTGGAGCTGGAAGCTGAAAGGGAAAATATGGGAGACGGAGGCTGGGGGGGGGAGCTAAAAAGGGGTTTGGAGCTGGGGCTGAAAATAGGGGCTATGTGAGGGAAGGAGGCTTTACTAGCACCTGTTCATTTATAATAGGTGAAATAAAACAAAACAATACAGCTTTTTGGCTTGATATAGAAACAGAAACATGACGGCAGATAAGGGCCAAATGGCCCATCTAGTCTGCCCATCCACAGTAACCATTATCTCTTTCTTTCTCTGAGAGATCTCACGTGCCTATCCCAGGCCCTCTTGAATTCAGACACAGTCTTTTCTCTCTACCACCTCTTCTGGGAGACTTCCACGCATCTACCACCCTTTCCGTAAAAAAGTATTTCCTTAGATTACTCCGCTATCACCTCTTAACTTCATCCTATGCCCTCTCATTGCAGAGTTTCCTTTCAAATGAAAGAGACTCGACTCATGCACATTTATATTATGTAGGTATTTAAACGTCTCTACCATATATCCCCTCTCCCGCCTTTCCTCCAAAGTATACAGATTGAGATCTTTAAGTCTGTCCCCATACGCCTTATCACGAAGAGAGGAGAGATTTTTTCTGTGATTATTCACTTATTATGTAAGACAATTTTTATAGGTTTTTTTTACACCCCCCTTCCTCCCTGCCACACCCCTAAAATTACATAACACTACTACTACTACTTATCACTTATATAGCGCTGAAAGCCGTACGCAGTGCTGTACATTTTGACATTTATAGACAGTCCCTTCTCAGAAGTGCTTACAATCTAACATGGACAGACAGACATGGCAAATAGGGTTGAGGATGCAGAACCCAAGGTGAGAGGAGTTAGGAGTCAAAAGCACTCTCAAAGAAGCGGGCTTTTAACTAGGCCTTGAACACTGCCTGGTGAACATCCACATCCCCCTCCCCCCCCCATTCAAATATGCAGTAGAATAAAACATAGTACAAAATGTTACTTTTGTACAGCTCCTCATAAAGCTTTCTCTTAGAAGCCATTTAACAATTTCTAATTGCATGTGTTTACAGCAGAGTACGTTTACACTTCACTTTCAGTTCAGACTAGGCAGCAAATTACTGATGCCTATAAGTGTTTTTTTTTTTAATTACCCCCCTTTTACAAAGCCGCACTAGCAGCTGCTGCTGCAGTAACTGCCCCGAAACCCATTTAGATTTAAAGGGCATTGGGGGCTTTTTGTCCCATGGCAGCCACTAGCGCAGCTTTGTAAAAGGGCAGGAGGGGGGAATTATTTAAGTTAGTGCACTCAAATTAAGTTAGGAAGTAGCCTGTTATGTTTGCATGTTTGGTTTATTTATCTTTACACATCCAGGGGGGTGGGGGGTTGGAGAGAGGGGAACAAATATTGATAGTGATATTTGGGTAACTTTATTCTTTATTTGTATTGTATATTAGGATATATTATGATATTATTATATGCAGGAAAATGAAATTATTGAATGATATTTATGTTACCTGTATAGATAATAGTGTAATATGTGGAATATCTTTTGATCTTTCATTTGTATGACACTGTTTTTTTTATTAAAAACCAATAAAGAATTATAAAAAATAACAAAAAACAAAACGCAAAACATACTGTCTTGCATCGTGTGACTTTACTAACCAGTAAAAATTCCTTATACATTACGTAACTCATCTTTTAACCATGTAACATTGTGTCACACCACAGTTGACCCCCTCCCATAGGCGTTATGTAATTTGTGAATGGCCCTTAATGGTGTCCAACTCTGTCCTGGAAGCATAATTTACCAACCGAGCTTTCTTGATAGCCACAATGACTAAGCATGAGATTTGCATATACTGGGTCTCCAAAGTATAAAAATATATCTCATGACTATTCATTACAGCTGTCCTGAAAGACTGCTGTGTTGTAGCTCCGGCTGATGATTAGAAAACATTACTCTAAAGTTAGTACAGTAAGTCATTCACACAAGTAATCACATTTTAACAACCTTCTGAGTAATTCCAGCTTGATAAAATGAAGCCTCTCTATTTTTTATTTTTTTTTAAACCTCTCATACCGGAAGTTTAATTATCTCTGTGTTATTCTGTGTACAGAAAGAATTTGCTGAAGGTGACCTTTACATAGCTGTATCCATAGTAACAGGCCTCTAACCGTTAGCTAGGTGACACTACTCGTGCAAAGCGAATGTTTCAGGGACACTAAGGATTGAGGCTTCAGCTTCTCTGCCAGACGGCAGATACATAAGTATCTGTCACGTTGAGAAAAGCAGAAACACTGAAAAAATAATTCAGGGCCATATTCACTTCTGCCTCGATCGGATTTGCAGTCCATTTTCTAACTTCAACAGAATCTTGGGTTTTTTTCTACTACAAAGGAATAAAAATAGGTGGCAAAAGGTTCCAAGATTTGCCAGCTTTTATTGTGCAATGTTCCTAGCATTTTGTTAAAAATGTACAAGGACACACACTAATCATGTACCCACCTATATAAAAAGCAGTTATTCTTAGAAAAAAAAAAAAAGACAGGAAATGGCCGTAACAGGCAGCTCCCAGTGTGGAAATGAAGGATGAGTCACTTTCTGTGAGAGATTCAGTAAGATCTTTCAAGCAGTTCTTTCAAAGGAAGAAATCTATATCCTACAACATTATTTTTGAAACAGATTTTGTGTAAAGCATATACGAGGGTGGTTTGAAAAGTCCAGTACAAAAGCAAGTTACACAGCGTAGTCTCCATCGAGGGCTATAAAACGTAGGCCCTCTCTTACGAAGCCACGGTGGAGGTTTCTATCACGGCCCGGGGCGCAAAATGCTCTGACACTGCTCTGACGCTCTTAGGAATTCTACGACTGTCGGAGCATTTAGTGCTCCGGGCTGTAGTGGAAAACTACCGTAGCTCAGTAAAAGGGAGGTTTGTCCAACGAGTTTCTAGTTTATTCAAAAGCTATTTTTCCTATGATATGAAAAATCTGGAAACTCGCTGGACTACTCGTGTAGCCCTCGATGGAGACTACATTGTTTAATTTGAATTTTTTTTTTTTATAAAGCTTTTCAAACCACCCTCGTATGAGCCTGTATGATTTCAGAAGAACAGGCAAAACATTGCCCAGGAAATCTGAGCCTGTGTTGGAAAAATTATTTCAAGTCTGATAGCTAAAGATAACCTCTATTCTTTGCATCTTATCATCATAAGAGGGGCAGGGAAGAGAAAGTAATCACTTCAATTACATTCTTCCCCCATATTATACACCTTTCAGCTCTCTCTCAAACTATCTCTTTCCAGGTCTCTTCATATGTGTTATTTTTTCAGATATAAATATATAGAGATAACAATATACTAATTAAAGTGATAGAAAATATCAAACTGTTATGAAATGTCCACTGGAGGAACCCCACCAGAGACTATGCAAGTTAGGAAAATAGGTGGAGAAAAAAGTTTCATACAAAATCTAGCAGCCACTTACATACAGTAATTCAATGCTCCCTCAAGTCATTTCACTGGCATAAAAACCCACCTGGCATAAAAACCACATCACAGTCTCTAATGTAAAGGAAAACCTCCAAATGCACAAAATTCAGACTTATCTGCTCATCCGGGACACAGTCTAGTCCAGTGTTTTTCAACCGCTGTTCCGCGGCACACTAGTGTGCCGCGAGATGTTGCCTGGTGTGCCATACGGTCAGGGCCGCCATCAGGGCAGTACCACCAGTCTAGGGAGAGGGGCGGTCCGCCCCACGTGGACAGGAGAGAGCTGGACGGGGGACCCGCGGAGTTCAATACATCTCGAGCCGCGAGGCTCGTCTTCTGTTCCTGCCTGCCCTGCAGCTAACATATAGCCGATCGCAAGCGTTCCCCGATGTCAGCGCTGACGTCGGAGGGAGGGCTTAAGCAAAGCCTGCCCTCCGACGTCAGCGCTGACGTCGGAGAATACTTCCGTTCGGCTATTTGTGTGCGGCAGGGCAGGCAGGAAGCAGAAGACAAGCCTCGCGGCTTGAGCTTCGTTTTGCTGAGAAAGTTGCAAAGATGGGCTGGGAGGCAAACACGGAACACAAAAGGGGGGAGGGAGTGCGTTTTGGACACAAGGCATGAACTTGGGAGAGAGGAAGGGAGGGAAAGAGATGCTGAGGTGGGGGAGGGAATGGGTTTTTGGACACAGAAGGCATGGACTTGGGAGAGAGGAAGGGAGGGAAAGAGATGCTGAGATGGGGGAGGGAATGCGTTTTTGGACACAGAAGAAATGGACTTGGGAGAGAGGAAGGGAGGGAAAGAGATGCTGAGGTGGGGGAGGGAATGCGTTTTTGGACACAGAAGAAATGGACTTGGGAGAGAGGAAGGGAGGGAAAGAGATGCTGAGGTGGGGGAGGGAATGCGTTTTTGGACACAGAAGAAATGGACTTGGGAGAGAGGAAGGGAGGGAAAGAGATGCTGAGGTGGGGGAGGGAATGAGTGTTTGGACACAGAAGGCATGGACTTTGGAGAGAGGAAGGGAGGGAAAGAGATGGTTGTGTACACGGGGAATAGAAGAAAGGAGAATTTTTGGTCATAGGGAGGGAGTGAGGTACAGATAGTGGCATACCAGGGTGGGGGGGGCGGTCTGCCCCACCCCGGGTTTACGTCCCAAGGGGGTGCACAGCTGGACACCCTCCAGTGTTGTCCCTAGGCCGGCAAACTGCAGCTCTTTAGCCACTTGAGTGCCACCGCCGCCAACGGTGTTGTTGGCGGTGGCAGCATTATAAAATACTTTCTTTGTGTTTATTTGATTCCTATTC
Organism: Geotrypetes seraphini; assembly: GCF_902459505.1. Lineage (NCBI taxonomy): Eukaryota > Metazoa > Chordata > Amphibia > Gymnophiona > Dermophiidae > Geotrypetes > Geotrypetes seraphini. The sequence continues at coordinate 185,121,180 of NC_047085.1, read as the reverse complement.
AAGAGAATTACTTTATATATAGTCAATATAGGCACAGAGTTAAATTTTTTAACATTTTCTAATGGTGGTGTGCCTCGTGATTTTTTTCATGAAACAAGTGTGCCTTTGCCCAAAAAAGGTTGAAAAACATTGGTCTAGTCCATCAACTCTTTGCTGCCGTTGGTTTCCAACGCCAATCCTCCACTTCAAGTGTAATCCAACATAGGGCCTCTTCTATCAAATTGCACTAGCAGTTTTTAGCGCAGAGAGCCGCGCTGAATGACCCACGCTGCTCCCGACGCTAAAAACTGCTAGCACAGTTTGATAGAAGAGGGCCATAGTCTCATTAGAAATCCACAAGTATCCTTGTTTCACCAAAACTCTTGGCTGTCTCAGGGGTTAATGCTCGTGTCATCGCTTAGTGCACCAACACCCTATTTTCCTAACCTGCATAGCCTCTGGTGGGCTCTCTCCAGTGGACACTTCATAACAATTTGATATTTTCCATCATGTTACTCTTTTTCCAGGGCACGTTGGTCATGATTTCATTCTCTCACGTTTCCTGCTGATGTTTGTATCAAAACATCATAGCCAACAAATGTGATGTGCAACCATTTCCAATTACAAAAGGGAATCTTAAATTATCCTTTACTGACATCGCAATGTCAGAGGGAAGGCTTCCAGATGAGGCGCAGGACACACGAGGAGCCGCCGCCTGCGGCTTTGTGCACAAACGACTGCAGCAGTGAGGAGAAGGGAGCCGGACAGAAGGTAAAACACTCAGGCGTAGCAATGGGGAAAACACCCCATCGCATCGCAGGCCGCATAAAATGGCCAGGCGGGCTGGATTCAGCCTGCTGACCTTGTGTTTGACACCTGTGGTCTAAATAATGCATGTCCATCCACATCAAAAAAGAAACAAGATAACCCCCTCCTCCTAAAGCTGTAGCATCAGACCTGGTTTCAGAGCTACAGAATCAGTATTTGCAGATTTTTTTTTTTTGCTTCATTCTTCCACCTTTTCAAGTTCTTTATGGAACATAATAGCAGCCTTACTGGGTCAGACCGTCCATCAAGCCCAGTAGCCCGTTCTCATGGCGGCCAATCTAGAACACTAGTACCTGGCTAAAACCCAAGGTATAACAATATTCCATGCTACCAATACAGGGCAAGCAGTGGCTTCCGCCATGTCTTTCTCAATAACAGACTATGGACTTTTCCTCCAGGAACTTGTCCAAAACTTTCTTAAAACCAGCTACGCTAACCGCTCTTACTACATCCTTGTGGCAACGCGTTCCAGAGCTTAACTATTCTCTGAGTGAAAAAAATTTCCTGCTATTGGTTTTAAAAGTATTTCCCTGTAACTTCATCCAGTGTCCCCTAGTCTTTGTCATTTTTGAAGGAATGAAAACTCGATCCACTTGTACCTATTCTACTCCACTCAGGATTTTGTAGAGCCAGTTTGTAATTCCAAACCTGTGTGAAAATGCAGGAATTGCAAGATGATAGCTGGTATCCTATTCTGTACCATTAAAGCAATTTTAAATATAATTTTCAGTCTCCTGTAATGTTCTTTTTGCTCAGTAATATGTGATCTTGTTTATACTTAATAGCAATCCTATTAAGCTTTCTCTTGAGTTATCTAGAACTTTGTAATAAAGTTTGCAGCAACTCCCAGATGAAGACTCCATTTGATTTCTTCAAAGGTTGAACTGCTATGATCTGACTCTGTAAATCCTTTGGAGGGATTGGAGGAAGCAAGAAGCAGTCAATGGATAATGGCTTGGAATTTAAATCAGGCATAGCCAAGCTGAGTCACTGAAACTGTTTTATGGAACAGGAAGTCCTAGGACTGATTAAAGGGGAAATTGCTTTAGATCAGCGATCTCAAACTCAAACCCTTTGCAGGGCCACATTTTGGATTTGTAGGTACTTGGAGGGCCGCAGAAAAAATAGTTAATGTTTTATTAAAGAATGACAACTTTGCATGCGGTAAAACTCGTTATAGTTTATATATCTTTCCTTAATTGCTTATCATCCCTATTTAAAAAACCAAAACTGTTTAGTTTATACTACTATCTATCTAATCACTCACTCCTCATGCTAGCAGTGTTAGAAAATATATGTTTTACTAAAAACATCTCTCTTACCTTAGCAAGCTTTACACCGACATATATGGCCACTGAATGTTGATTCATATTAATGCCATGAATGTTAAACTAGTTAAAAAAATAAGTTCCCTACAATTTAATAGTCATACTGCATAACTATACAGATCATAAATTCTACTGGATTTTGAATTTCTCTTTGCTCTCTGAGACCTCCTTTGCTTTCAGACTTCATAGATCAGCGTGGTATGCTTTCAAAGAGGAAGACAGCCGGAAGCAATGCAGTCTTCACCACCATTTATAAAGCAAGCTCTCGGTGTTCAGTTCTTTTTACTTTCCCTTCTAACTTTCAAAACACAAAGCTTTTTCCTTATTGAGAACTAAGGAATTTCTACTACATCAAATATAAAATGATATTTAATATGCAATGGAGTAATTAATTACACTTTTACATAACGCATTGTATATAATATATACAATATAACACTCTTTAACAGTGGGTTAATATTCAAACTCTTTGATCAGCTTTTCATTTAAATATCAGCTGCAGTATATCAATTTACACTGGAATATTCAGCAATGGCTGCTATCTCAGTATCGGGGCTGAATATCTGGGTATAACAAGTAGATAACAATTTATAAAATTTACAACAGCTGTTTTTTTCCTGTCCTAATTTATTTGGATAGTTATGAGGACACTAGCATGCAATGTCACTGATCTCCAGGTAACTCCCAGCTCTATCTCCAGAGATTGCTGGGGTGGTCCCAGAGATTTTTTGGTGGCATTATTATCTGTAAGATGCTGCTGGATCTCAGGCAGACGACTGCTTATACAGTATATCGATGTGCTTCCTTGTGGAGAATCGTTGCCACACCAGCATCCTCCTTGCAGTTTTTGAGGCGAGGGGGGCCTTGGAACTTAGTGTGGAGCTGTGAGACACTCAAGAGGTCCTACCAACAAATTTTTTGGGGGGAAACCATGGTCCCTGTGCCCCCTCCCCCCCCCCCCCATTCTGATGCCTATGAAACAATCAGCACTCACTCTAAAGCTTCTGGAACATGGTACAGACAGAAAGGGATAGCACTGCAACAGAGAGCAAGGTGAGTGAGTGGAAATGGAAGGGACGTAGAAAGACAGGTATCAGGTAGAAGGGGTGGGGAAGTGAGATGGCAGAAGTCTGCAATGTGTGGGTGTGGGGTAAGAAATGGGTCAGTCAGAGGATTAGGACACATTAGGTGAAGGTTGAGACAGGAACACAGACAGACAGACAATCCATCACTCAGTAACTTTGCAGTTATTCAGACAAACGCTCAGCTCTAGCTCTTCAATCTCCAACACAACCAGATCTCTAGTGGGTCGAAAAACAGTCTGGGACTTATCTCAGTTGCTTTTAAAACAGGTCTAACTATAGGCTTTTTTGGCACTCCCATACAAATTGTCTTGGTAACCATTATCGCACCTGGACGTCCATTGTATAAGTACCCCATGGCACGCCTACATCATTCTCATGTTCCACTCACATCTTGGATGTTTTTCGCTGGGCATCCAGTGCTCCTGGATGTGTTTTGTTTTGTTTTTACTTTACATTATACAATTTGAATGTTTCCTGCCTGCATGGACATCTAGACTGCCTTTGTGACAGTTTTTAGACATCTCTATGTTTTGAAAATAAGCCCCACAGTTTCCTAAGAAAAATTTGTTATCTTTTGGTCAGGCTATAACGGTGTTTCCAGATGTCTCCAGACCTACACAATTAAACAGCTTAAACCTAAGTTTTTGGCTCTAGAAGCCACATTTTTCTTTAAATTTCTCTGTAAAAGTCTGATGACACATTGAGAACATTCTTATGTTTTTTTGGATCCCATCTGCCCAATATTCAGCACATAGTCAGCAATCTAGCAAAGAAAATAAATAGACAGTTGGGCAGACTGGATGAACCACGCAAGTCTTTATCTACCGTCATTTATTATGTTGCTATCTACTGATTTGTATTCCTTGAAAAACAGATCTACAAGGTGGTGCTGAAAACTTCTCATCCCAATCAAGAAGAAAATGATGTGGATATGGTTCAATCAGTCATCTGACACAATGTTGAAAATATAGAATTTCATTTCTACAAATTAGCACTTAATGAAATAAGATAACACTCTTTTCAGCTACAGTGGCAAAATAACACTCAGAGGGGCATAATCGAAAGGAACGTCTAAGTCCGTTTTCGTCTAAGTCACAAGTCGTCCAAAGTAATAAATAGCCTAAGACACATTTTCAAAAAAATACGTCCAAAATTTTTTTTGTTTCAAAAATCGTCTAACTATACGTCCTGCCGATCTGATTGTCCAAGTCGCTAAATCTTCCATCTTTATACCACATTTTCGTCCAACTTTTCATCCAAGTCAAAAACGCCTTGAACAAGTCCTGTTGGACGTGGGAGGGGTCTGCAAAGTGATGGACTGAACACCCAGACATGGCACCTAAATAGTGGGGTACCTTACAGGGCACTGCTGTGAACTTTACAAAAAGAGTTCCATGTCTTCTCCTCACTACAGCTCCCTTATAGGTCATGGTGAGCCCCCTAAACCACCTCCAGAATCCCCTAGAACCACTTATCTACCACCCTAATAGCCCTTATGCTGCAGGAGCCATTTATATGGCAGTACAAAAGGGTTTGGGGGATATATAGGGGAGTGAATATGTTTAAGTATCAATGCAGTGATTACAGGGGCTTATGGCCATGGATTCTCCTCTCCATGGGTCCCTAACCCACCCCAAGAAGGCTTAAGCCGCCTCTGTGCTGGATGATTAGGCTTTCCTATGCCAGGCTGCCAGGTGATGATGGTCTGGAGGCTGAATTTTAAAGGTGTGATTATGATTTTTCTGGGGTTGGGGGGGTCGGTGATCACGGGGTCTGTATTATGTGTTTGCAGTGCTTATCTGGTGACTTTAGGTGGGTTTTTGTGACTTAGACCATGTTTTAAATGGTCTAAGTCACAATATCCAAGTTTTGTCTATGCTGGGCTGTATAACTTTCAGTTATACATGCTGTACGACTAAGTCTAAGCTGGCCCACGTCCCGCTCAACTCCCGCCCTCAACACTCCTCCTGATACGCCCCGTTTAGCTTTGGTCATTCAGTGGCATTATGAAGGCCTAGGTTATTTAGAAATACATCCAAAACCCATTTTCATTATCGGCACTTGGATGTATTTTGACAATGTTTGTCCAAGTGCCAACTTAGGCCGTTTTTTGGACGTTTTTCTCTTTCGATCAGAATTTAGGAAGTTGGTTAGTTGGGCTGAGATAATAATTTGGAAATGATTCAACTATTGCAATAGTCTAACCTGTACTACTGTTGCCAGTGGGTTTCAGCAAAAATTTTACGCTCCAGAGCAACTGAAGGCTAGAGAAACAAGTCAGTGCACCTTATGGACATATCTTACATTGAACATATTTTATGAGTAAGCATTTACATGAGTGAAGCCTTGTTGAGGCTTATTTGGGACTCTCACTTATAGCATACTATAAATTGCTCTCATATGCCTAGCATTTGGGAGCAAGTAATTACACTAGTGCTGCTCTACCAGTAGGTCCCTTCTATCTATGCCCTTCTCCTTCACTGCCAACAGCAGACTGTCCCTTATCTCTTGCTGCAGCATATACCTGAAACAAACTGCTCGAATCCCTATGGCATGCTCTATCTCTGGTAGTGTTGAAGTCCAATTTAAAAGCCCATCTCTTCAAGACTGATATGAAAGCATGCGTTCATGGAATCTTATGAACTTACAACCCTTCACTGATGGATAAACAAAAAGAGCATAAGCTTTTTGTGAATGTTTTTGAGTAGCAAAAAAGAATGAGTTGATTAAATAAGATGGAGCTTGACCCAACATGACTTTATAATAGATACAGCACAACTTAAAAATAATATGTGCCTCAACAGGCAACCAACTTAAAGCAGAAAGTGTGCGCCAACAATCCACATACCCTGGATGAACTCAAGGAAAACATCACAAACACTATCCGAAGCATCACTGTTGAATAGGTGCAAGCAGTATCAGCCAACATGATCCGACGTGCCCAAAGATGCATAGACATGAACAGGGATCACATTTCACCATCTGCCAGAATATATTGCCCACAAATGTAGTACAACAAGGTTAGAGAATCACCCAGAAACTTTAGAGAATCGCCAGGCTTGCTCATTTTAATATTAATGACCTCATTGTAATACCATTTTAATATTAATGGCCCTGTTGTCATACGTTTGCATGGCAGAGGCGGAGTCTGCTAGGAAGCTTGGAAAAGACTACAGTAAACCATTCTGCTAATCAGCCAGTAAAATACTGGGATGCTAAACCAGCTGAAACCAGTTTAGCAACCATCATTAAAGGCATAGTAAGTTTTGAGAATCTGGCCCTTAGCCCAGTGATTTTCCACTTTTTTCGTTCCGTTGGAAAAATACTTTGTTAGTTGGGCTGCAAACTTTTCAGTGGCTCCTCATATGTGGCCCCTTCCATTGAGGAAGGAACCCTACCAACCAGCTCAATGCTCAATTCTCCCCACAGTTGGCTGAAACCTAGAAATTGCTCTGGATACTCTACCAAGAGAAGTACTGTATAATTATTAATTTAATATACATATGAAGAATATATTATCAGTAGTTATTATATCTCTGGGTAGTTTTACAATGGAATTTATGACTAAAATATGATAGCTATAAATATTTTTATTATGTTTTCTTTTGCAAGATTTTTAAGCATGCTGTGATGAAATTAAAACATTAATATGTATATATAGACCTAGTCAACTATAGAGCCAAAATGAGTCATGCCAACAGTTTTGAACAAGAGAGTAAATGCTCTGTATTTTCTGGATATTTAATTCCAAAATAAGGAAACAGTAAGCACATGGCAAGCAGTAATTTAGTCATGTTGATTCAAAAGTGAAAACTAATTTTATACACAACAGTAGTCAATACTACTTCAGCTTTTCTTTATATTACAGTGTCAGAAGAAGGCTATATATAGGAAAGATACATATTGCATCTCATTTGATGGGAACAGGTGCTGGGAAAAGAATTCTAAAATTGGGTGAAATGCAAAAATACAGAATGACCATAGTGATAACAACTCATGATCATGGTACAAGAAGATAAAAAAATAAAGGACTGACACAGACTACCAGAATTTAAAAAAGAACAGTTTTATAAGGTCAAATATTTAAGTGTGCATCTAAAGGATAAGTCTTATTATTAGCATTGGTTGGGCCTATAATATAGGTATTCACAACCTTAACTAAAGCTCCTGCTGGTGGATGACTTGATGAGGTAATAGCAGGAGGAATTGGGCACTCCTCCTGCTGCGGACATTTGGGGGTGGGGGGCAGCTTTCGGGGTTCTGACAGGAGGGACTGCACATCCCTCCTGCCAGTGGATGTCTCTACGAGGTGGCAGCAGGAGGAATTGGGCACTCTTCCTGCCACAGACATTTGGGGGTGGGGGATTCAGTTTCGGGGGTTCCCTCCTGCTTGGGGATGTCTTGGGGGATGGCGGCAGGAGGGACTGGGCATCCCTCCTGTCAGTAGTTTTTGCTGGGGGGGACGGGTTCTCTGCCGTGGCCACTAAACTGATTGCAGCAGGGAGATTTCCTTGCCATGATCAGCTCAGCAGCAACCCGATTCTCTAACCAGCGGTTATGGCATAGACACCGGTTAGAAAATCGTGGTGTTAGGCAATTCTATATAGGAAACCCATGTTTGAATCTCAAAAGCTGCATTGGCGGCTTCAAAGACCAAGTGTCCTATACATAATCTGGCCCTTAGACCTGGTTCTACATTGTCTAAGTCACAATATATAAGCTTCTTCCAGGCAGCCTCGTAAAACTTTTGATTATCCCTGCAGTATGACTAAGTGTAGGTCGGCCCACATCTTGCCCACCTCCCACCCTAACCACTCCTTCAAAAAATGACCCTTTCAGCTCTGGGTGCACAGCAGGAGTCAGAGGCCTAAAAAGTCTCTGGATATGTCTAAAAACCCATTTTAATTATCGGCACTTGGATGACCTATCTTATAGGTCATCCAAGTGTCAACTTGGGCAAGTTTTTAGATGTATTTTTATTTTGATTATGAGCCCCATATTGTTTTAGAATACTAGATAGTTCTTGAAAGAACAACCACATGGTAGAGAATCATTTGTGTCATCACATTAGCAACTGTGCTCATTCCAAAGGCGATGCCCTGAAAATGTGGTGAACAATTTGATTCAGCAAACTAGGCACTAAGGTCATCATTGATGTTAATAGATTTAGACAAGAAATTGCCAGATTAGCAGAACTTTTCAATAGCTGTTAACCTTGGAAACAATTATGAGTGCAGCAGAAAAATTCCTGGATATTTTGCACTAAATTTTCAAAGCCAAAAGACACAGGCTGTTCTCATCTGTTTTTTTGTGTATCTAACAGCTCAAAAAAAAAAAAAAAAAGCTCGTTTTAATTCTCTAGTGATTGTGAAAACAATGTTTTGAGGACTAGTGCTACTTTTTAGATATTTATTTTTAATTAGTTTTTACTGTTACTCATAGGAATCTATTTACCACTATCGCACATGTAATGCAACTAAAAATGGAGTACATTGGGTTGTGCTCATGCATCCTGCAGTAACTTTGAAATATGTACATGCCAAAACAGACAGCAAACCTGGCTGAAAAACCACATAAACGAACCAAACATGACTTATAATACTTTCCGCAAATCGATCAAAACCACCCTATTCGCTAAATTCATTGGCTAAAACGGTCCCCTCCCCACTAAGACCCCTCTCACGGATGTTCTAAATCTTTCAGACACTCATTACCCTTAGATCTCCAATTAATATGTAAGTTACCATTTAGACTATTGTACTGCATCTAGACTCTTTATTCGGTACTGTATTTAAACTTATTGTATGTTTTGAATTTGGACTCACTCTACTGTATTATATGTGGATTTATTGTATTGTATTAGTATTGTACTGTACTTGTTATTCGCTGAATGTCCAGCCTTCTTACAATGTAAACCGCCTAGAAGTCGCCTGACTATGGCGGTATAGAAAAATAAAGTTATTATTATTATTATTATTATTATTAAAAGTGTGCTGAAAATCTTTTCTATTTTCTTTTTGAGGGAGCATGTCAGGGGTAGAGAATGGCTGTTCCTGCACTAACTGATTAGTGTATGTATACCACATAAATCCTTAGGCCCAGATTTTATAAATGGTGCCTGAAATTAGGCACCTAGATCAGTGTAGGTGCCTAACTTATTCCCCCTTTTATGAAGCCGCGTTATGCTTTTTTAAAATCTCTGGCCGCAGCGGTACTAGCTCCAATGCTTATAGGAAGTCTATAAACATCGGAGGTAATACCGCCGGGGCTGGCAATAGAAAAGTCTAATGTGGCTTCATAAAAGTGGTGGTTAATTTTCTTAGGGCATCTTTTATGAAGCCATTTAGCACGGTAACTGCCCCGAATCCCATAGGAATTTAAAGGGCTTCAGGGTCATTGCTGCGCAGCTTCTTTGTAAAAGGAGGGGTATAATTAGCTCAATTAATAATCCAGTAGGTGCTTAATTTGGTAGGTGCCTACCACTTCGAGGTAGGTGTCTACTTTGATGTGCCTACCAGAAAGTAGGCTTGATTAGGGGTGGTTTAACTTAGGTGCTCATGTAGGCCAAGAAAACACTGGCCTAAATGGGAGAGAGCCTAAGGGGCTCATAATAAAATAGGTCCAAAAACCAGCCTAAGTCGGTACTTGGACAATCAAAAAGACAGGTCATCCAATTACCAATAATCAAAACTAGTTTTAGACATATCTAAAACCAGCTTAGGCCTTTACCCTGATTCTGAATGCCTAGAGCAGAAAGGCTGCCTGCGGACAATGCCAATGGTGTGACCAAACTTAGTGGGATCAGTATGGAACATCCGGGTACTGATAAGATATATCATGCTACTTCTAACCAGAGAATGATACGGTGGTTGTTACCCGTGGCTAGCCACGGGTAGCCACGGGTAACCTGCTGAAGCGGGGAGAGAAAAATTAGTGGTCGCTGTGGGAACGGGAACAAGGCCATTCACCACCCCGTGAATGGTCTTGTCTCCGCAGTGAAACCAGCATAGATCGCGCGATCCAGCATCCTCACCCGATCACCGCATCCTTCGTCCTGCCATCTCCCTCCCTGCACCTCACCTTAGGTGCCTGCCGAGTCCGACTTTAATTCTTCTCCCAGCTGCACACTTTCAATAAGCTGCACGTGCGCGGCTGCTTGAATTGTTGAATCTCCTCCTCTGACGCAACTGGAAACATGAAGTTGGGTCAGAGGAGAAGATTCAACAGCTCAAGCAGCCACGCATGTGCAGCTGGGAGAAGAATTAAAGTCAGATTCTGCAGGCACCTAAGGTGGGTTGAAGGGAGGGAGATGGCAGGACGTGGCGATCGGGCAGGAGGGGGCTTCTGGATCGCGTGATCCATGATCGCGCATGTTCCCTCACACTAGGAAGGAGGGAGTGGACAGTAGTCGCGGGGACGGGGCAGGGACAGTGGTCACGGTGATGGGGCAGTGACAGGGATGGTGGTCGCAGAGACGGGGTGGTGACGGGGACAAATTTTTTCCCCTTGTCATTCTCTACTTCTAACACCTCTTGTTGTAGTGCTTTGGTGATATATATGATTAAATGTCCTTGTCAGTTAATCTATGTGAGAAGAACGAGTCAAAAACTGAATATTCAACTTACAGAGCATAAATCCAGGATTAATATGGGTAATATAGAAGCTCCCCTTGTACAACACTGGTGGGAGAAAAAACATAAAATGGAGGATCATAGACCAGGTTCATGTTGGGTGGAAGGGTGAAAATTATAGAAACTAAATTATAAAGAACAAAAGTGGATTTATGTTTTAAATTCAGTTAAACCAATGGGGTTAAAGAACGCTGAAATTGAATGGATGACATTGATCTAATAAAGGGGAGTATGTCAGCTGATAAGTCAGTCGGGGCATGGTTACGTTAAGAGTGGTGTCATCAAATTGTGTGGAGCCCATTGACATCATTTATTGCGTCACATTAGCTGTCATGTACCTTTTCTTTTAAGTTGATTTTCTTACGCATCCAGGGTGGGAGGGAGGGAGGGGGGGAAAGCATTATTATTTATTGAAATTATATAGGTGTTTATACTTTTATTGGTGAAAGGGAGGGGGGAGAAAATGATTGTTTTCAAAATGTTTGTATATTTAAATTGCTTTTTCTGATTCGTTTCTGTTTAAATTCTTTATAATGCACTGTTAATATTTGAGAAATAATAAAGATTTTTTAAAAAAGAGTGGTGTCATCACGTTATAAGGGTTTGGATATATAATGGAAGAACGCCACGGCCATGTTTCCTGGTTAAAATTGCTGAACGCGGGAAGCATGAATCTGTTGACTTAAGGTAATTTTTTAATAAAATTATTTAGCTAAACTGATTAAAATATTGTAAATTTGGCATTAATACTGTTGTTATAATTATATGTATTTGCAGGGGGAATTCCTTGATAAAGCCCTTGTCGGAGTGCTTAGCCCCATCCGTGTAGATAAAGATGAGTATTTTTCTATTTGAAAATATTTAAAGCAAAAAAATAACTTAAAAATATTAAAAATTATTTAAAATATTTATTGAGACCGATGATGATTTTGGTGCCTGATACTTGTGTTTTAAAGTTTGATTCATACAAGTGGTACCACTGAGGTCTGTGAGATGTACTTCTTAAGTCTTTTTTGTTTAGAGCAAAAAGGGGCATTTTTGGAGGAGTGGATAGGGCAGGAGGTGGGCGGGATGTGGGTTGACCTAGACTTAGTCGTCCAGCAGCCATAACCAAAAAAACTTTGACAGGATGTCAGACTTATACCAAGTCAAAACAGATATAAGTTTCGAATCGGGCTACTGAGCTGCCCAGGCAACCCATCTCCCCCGCACCCATAACAATAGCGGCAGGAGAAATGTCCAGTCTCTCCTGCTGCGATCGCCTGAACCCTCCCCAAATGTTCCCCGGCAGAAGAGATGCCCATTCTCTCCTGCCACCACCACAACCCACCCCACGACCACCCCGCACGATGAAGCTCTTCGCTGGCAGGAAGGATGCTCTATCCCTCCTACCAAGCCCCCTCCTCCCTGAACACCCCATGTGATGAGACTCTTCACTGGCAGGAGGGATGAACAATCCCTCCTGTCAGTAAACCCCCTCCCCCCCAAACCATGCTGCGACCTAATCTGGAGTATTGCGTTCAATTCTGGTCTCCTTATCTCAGGAAAAATATAGTGGCATTAGAAAAGGTTCAAAGAAGAGCGACCGAGATGATAAAGGGGATGAGGAAAGACTAAAAAGGTTAAAGCTCTTCAGCTTCAGCTTGAAAAAGAGACAGCTGAGGGGAGATATTATTGAAGTCTACAAAATCCTGAGGGGAGTAGAATGGGTACAAATGGACCAATTTTTCACTCTGTCAAAAATTACAAAGACTAGGAGACACTCGATGAAATTACAGGGAAATACTTTTAAAACCAATAGGAGGAATATTTTTTTCACACAGAGAATAGTTAAGCTCTGGAGCACGTTGCTTGAAGTTGTGGTAAGGGCGGATAGTGTAGCTGGTTTTAAAAAAAGGTTTGGCAATTTCCTGGAGAAAAAGTCCATAGTCTGTTATTGAGAAAGACATGGGGGAAACTACTGCTTACCCTGGATCAGTAGCATGGAATACTTCAACTCCTTGGGTTTTGGCCAGGTACTAGTGACCTGGATTGGTCACTGTGAGAATGGGCTACTGGTCTTGATGGACCATTGGTCTGACCCAATAAGGTTATTCTTATGTTTTTAGGGTATTTGTAGTTTAAAAAAAAACAACCATTTAGCTCAAGTGCAGAACACAGAGGGGTATATGGTTTTTGTAGTCTGCCTGCTAGGTATTGCAGTTCAGAGAGGTGAACACTTGAAGTAGTAATTAGATCTCTAAGACAGCAAAACGATGTCCCTTGTCAGATAGCACCGGAACTCCACCATTCACATTAAAATAAGATTTTTAGCTTCATTTTGATATTTGGACATGACTTGTACTTTTTCACAGTGGGTGTAAGTGTAGCATGATAGTTTCTCATGCGGGAATAACAGCTTATCAGACTGTATATGTTTTGAGGTATTTAAATATTATTGAGGAACGATATGATGTGACATTAGAATGACAAATGGAGCTATTTGTTCAGTGTTTGACAGCTAAATAATGTGAAACCTCTTTTTCACCATAAAAATCTTTTTATTGTTTAGCCTATCAGTTGTTCTAGCACTGTGTCTTCCAAGTGATTAGTTTTATCACCATTATATTTTTTGGGGGGAGAGCTTTTTTCATTGTTATTGTCAGTTTTCATGCATGAGTATTTCTCCCCTGGTCACTGTGCCCAAAAATGGACCAGGAACATTTAGAATCATATTCAGTTAGAGCTCCACCCCTCATGTGCTACTCTATCTGCAGTATGCTTCGTTTGAAGGCACAACAGACTTGATCAGGCATTGAGGCACCAATACCTGGAAACTAGTCAACAGCAGAAGGGATGCCTGGAAGGAGCCTTAAGTGTCTGAGCCAATCAGGGCCTTAGGCCCCTCCCTGTGCATCCCAGAATGCACCAGAAAGGGGAAGGCTCACCATTTTGCAGTAGCAGGCCTGAGGAGAAGGAGGGATTGCTGTTGACTAATTTCCAGGTAGGGGAAGTTTGGGGTGGGGGGTTTGGAGGGCATGCAGTGGCAGGAGGGAGTGGGCATCCCTCCTGCCAAATATTTTTTTAGGAAGAGGAGCAGGGGAAGGGAGAGGTCAGTTAGATGGGCCTTGTGGGGGGATGAGTACAGGGAGAGGTTTGCAGCAGCAAGAAGGAGTGGACAACCCTCCTGCCAATTTTGATGGTGTGGGGGGGTGTTCTGCAGTGGCAGGAGGTAGTGAGCATCCTGCTGGTTTTGTCAGGCATGGGGTGGAAGGATTTGCAATGGCAGGAGAGAGTGGGTATCCTTCTTGACTCCATTCTTGTTCCAGGGTGGGTCATCGGGGGAGGGCATGGGGACATCATCGGTGGGGAGTGGCATGGGCATTTTTTTGTAAAATGGAGCAGATATTGTGCATGTGTAAAACACGCACAACATCTCTACCATTAAAAAAAGAAAAAATCCCTAACAACTGAGTGGTAAGAGGCTGCTTTGGGGCTTCCCCTGCTGCTCAGCTGTTCAGGCCTCCCAAAACCGGCTCTATGCATGTGTCCAGTTGCTTTCAGAGTGACTGGTCCAATGGGGATTACAGCAAATCTCTGTGCAATTCATTTGCATGGAAACTTGTTGGAACATCAATCGCTGTTCCACAATAGGCCAAAAAATCAGCCAACAACGACTTGCACGGTCTTAGCGACCATGTTTACTGCATCTAGCCCTGAGCAATATGGCCAGGTTGGTCTCAGTACTATGTAATGGGTGAAATCCGGCTTGGTGGAGATGGAGAATCAGTGAATGTTCAACTTGAGAAGGAAGTTATTGAAGCACTATTTTTTCTACCAGTTGAGAGAAATGCAAGGATAAAAACTGGTCTGTAATTACTCAGGGATGTCAAATTAAATGAAGATTTTTTTTCAGCAAGGGTTGAATTGCAGACTTTTTCCAGGCTGATGGAACAATTCCTGATTTGAGACTCTGAGAAATAATGGCAAAGATTGAGTTGAGCAAGCCTTGTGAAGTGGATTTTAACCATGCAGCAGGGAGCATGCCAAGAGAGCAAAAAGTAGGCTTCAAATGTGTTATTGCTGTGAGGAAAGTAGACATGTTCAAATTGTCAAATGAAGACCAGGCTGAAGTTTGTGGTGGCTAAATTGAGGCTGAGGTATCTAACATCATAGCAAGGTTTGCTTTCTTCAGCTAATTTTCATCAAGTAATGCAATGTTTTGTACTACCACATTGACTACTGCAATAGTCTTTTATGTGGACTTCCCAAAAAAGTTGTTAAGGGCTTTCCAGGTGGTTCAGAACGCAGAAGCAAGGGTTATTGGAAGTATCTCTCACAGTGAACATGTGTCTCCTTTGTTGGCTGATTTGCACTGGCTTCCAGTAGTTTGGAGAATTCAGTTCAAGATAGTGGTGTTAGTATATGAGGCACTGCATCAAATTTTGCTGAATGTGGCAGCCTCTTTAATTGTTGAAAACAAAAACAAAGAACTGTGGATACAGATGTTCTGGAGATAATTTATTATACACTGACATATAAAAACATGAAAATTCAATGAAAAAAAAACAATGATAAAAAATGCAGTGGTAAAAATCTCACACAAACCTTTAGCAACACAGCCATATGACAAGTCTACTTACAACTGCAAACCATCTACATTAAAAAGCTATCCAGAGACTGCTGGAGAAAGTATTTTCCACAGCTTAGGTATTATCAAGAAAGAAGGCTACAAGTTTAAAGACAATAGACTGTTTTCAGTCCAATTCTTTATATGTGAGTTTGCAAACAATTGGACCCCTGAGGAAGGCGTGTTTACTGAAACACGGACCGTGTAAGGTCCGGTTGGATTTTTACCACTGTATTTTTTATCATTGTACTTTTTTCATTGAATTTTCATGTTTTTATATGTCAGTGTATAATAAATTATCTCCAGAACATCTGTATCCACAGTTCTTTGTTTTTGTTTTCATCGGTGGATTGTTTTCACTGTGGATCATTGGGTCTCCCCATTTTTCTATGTTGGGCCTCTTTAATTGTACCATATGAGCCTTCTCGCCCTTTGCATTCTCAGTCTAAACAACTGCTGGACGTTCCTTCATTACAATCTATAGCTAAGGTAACTACTTGCGCTCATGATTTTTTTATTGTAGGTCCTCGACTGAGGAATGCCCTACCAGCCACTGTCAAATCTCTTCTTTTGTAACTTTTCGTAGATGTTTGGAGGCTTATTATTTTTAGGAAGCTTTTTAGAATTTGTGATGTGATGATATTATTAGTGTTCTGGTTGTTTATTCATAAATGAATGGTGTTTTTCTTCAGATGCGGTTATAGTTTATCATACTTTATTTTATTTACTTTTGTAGGTTTTGAAGGTTTATTATTTTTAGTAAGTCTTAATTTGTGATGTAACATTATTAATGTTTTAATGTTTATGTATTCATTTACAGCTTATGTGTGTGGTGGTGTTGTTTTTTTGTAGCCTGCATAAATTTTTGGATATGCGGGATATAAATCTTTTAAATAAATAAATAAGGAACTGAAGAGAGCACGCACATAAATTGATCAGGTGGACTGTCGCATGTGCCATTAGAGAATGTGTAGGGCAAATACTGATAAAAAGCACTGCCCCTGAAGAAACATCAGTGTGAAACAGTTGAGTCACCGTCGGGCGCATAAAGATAAGTGCTCTCTTAAGTCCCTTCTGCTCATATTTGATACACACAATAGTTGCTTCTGTTTGGCATGCAGAATAGAAAACGTAAAGTTTAAAATGGCACAAACATACAGATAAAGTTATATAGGACCAATGATGAAATACACTACCCCAGTAAGGACATAAAAACAGAAAATTGGTGTCCTGGGTGTATGAGGTCCTTTATATCTGTTTACTAGCTGATGCCCCGGCGTTGCACGGGTATTTAATTATAGCAATAACACTGTAAATGGATTCAAATAAAGATACTTTATAGTGGTGAATGAAATTATTTTTTTACAGCTTAATAAAAAGTACAATATTCAAATTATAATGTGAAATATTTGACAAAATGAATACAATACAACTAACGCAAAACGTGATAATAAACAACAATTTTAGTTTCACCTCCTGGAGCAAGAACATATAAATTATTGGGTGAACCCACCCTTGAGCAAGCAACATAGAGTTGTGGGCCGCGAGACCCCCAGAACATATCACCCCAGGTAGTGAGGGATCTGCATACCAAGTTTCGTTCAAATCGGTCAAGCCGTTTTTGAATTACTGTGAGAATGGCAGCTTTTTACATATTTTCCATTGACATGAATGGGTGAAATCTGATTTTCTGTTTGTAGCTCCGCCCACGTGTGCAGGTGGGCCGCGAGACCCCCAGAACATATCACCCCAGGTAGTGAGGGATCTGCATACCAAGTTTCGTTCAAATCGGTCAAGCCGTTTTTGAATTACAGTGTGAATGGCAGCTTTTTACATTTTTTCCATTGACATGAATGGGTGAAATCTGATTTTCTGTTTGTAGCTCCGCCCACGTGTGCAGGTGGGCCGCGAGTCCCCCAGAACATATCATCCCAGGTAGTGAGGGATCTGCATACCAAGTTTCGTTCAAATCGGTCAAGCCATTTTTGCGTGATCGCAGCACATACACACATACATACACACATACATACCTCCGATTTTATATATATAGATTAGTGAATTTTATAACTGTTCAATTGAACAATTTACTCTCCATTTAGGTGTAGGTTCGAAATGATGCAATCTCACTGAGGCCTTCCAAGATTGCACTGTTCCATTGTTGGACTTTATTGTCAAGACTTAAAGAGTCAAAATCAGTTGGTAAGAAATTAGACAGAGCAGGAATGGAACTAGGGTCTAATCTAAAGAGATTTCTGAAAGATTGTGGAATTGAGACAGTGGGTGAAGATTGTGTTGGCACTGTAACCGGTGGAGGAGGCTGGGTGCAGAATCTGACAGGGCATGGAGGGAAGGGGGCTGGGTGGGTGCAGAGCCTGATAGGGCAGGGAACTTGAATATTAAGCCGCCCAACTTATATTCGAGTCAACCATTTTTCCTCCTTTTTGTGAGGGAAAATGGGGGTCTCGGCTTATATTCAGATTGACTTATATTCAAGTATATACGATATATGCACACTTTTATATCAAATCCATCATCCTGCATATATACGTATATACATATAATACTAGGTTTACCTTTTTCAGGTAATTACACTATATTTACACACATCTTAAAAAGGCTGGCCATTTCTGCTAAATATAATCTATTTACATGCATCCCAGAAAGTTTTAGCTTCCTCTCTGTCAACTTCATAATTTCAAATAAGTAGTCTGAAAAAAAGATAGTCTTCATCCCCTTCTTCTTCCCTTACCTTCCATCTATGTGCACCATTCCTCCCGTTCATCCATGTGCAACTTCTCTCCTCTCTTCCCTCCCCCATTTCTTCCTGTGTGTTCAACATTGCCTTCCTACCTCCCTCTGTTTCCTTCCCTGTGGGCCCTACAAACTTGGGTTCTCCAGCAGCAATTACACTAGCCTCCATCCTGCTGCCCAAAAGCTTTCCCTCTGCTGCATCTTGCCTTCATGGAAACCAGAAGTTGTGACAGAGAGAAAGACCCTGTCCACTGGCCAGAGAGAGCCTGATGTAATTGCTGCTTGCAAACAAACAAACTTTTATATCCTGTAGAGAGGAGAACAGAGGGAGGTAAGGATGTGATGCCAGACCTGCAGGGCAAATGTGCTGATTCTGTTTAGGTGGCAAGGCAATTTTTGGGGTGGCACTTGCCACCCTGTAGCGATGCCTATGAAATTTATGTTTTAGCATTCTATTAGTGTGCAGATGGTCCTTAAATTTTAGGTGCCAAGTTTTGGAATGATAGGGTACATGTGTAGACCAGGTTCATGATTTATATTTTTTGAAATATAAACAATAAAAAACTGTATAATCCATAAGAACATTAGAGTTGCAATACTGGGATAGACTGAAGGTCTCTCAAGCCGAGTATCCTGTTTCCAACAGTAGCCAATTCAGGTCACAAGTACTTGGCAAAATACCAAAAGAGTAAAACAGATTTTATGCTTTGTTTTTGTGTATCAAACAAGATCTGGATAATTAGCCTTATTAGGGGGGAAAAAGTAACTTCATTTCCAATGTTCACAGAATACAGAATCTCAGCAGGACAGCCATATTATAGAGCCACATGCATTAACTGCCATCAAGGTTTGAGACATTTCAGCTGTAAATTGTTTCAAAGAGAAATCACTGCCCAGGGCCAATATTGATTTTCCAACAGCCAGTGCATAAAGCATGAAATGATTCAGTCTCATTTTCCATCCCATAAGGTTCTGTGTTAAAGTTAAATTTCTGTTCTTTTGGTTTTCTGTCGGCTTACTGCTTTCTGCTTAGCATAAGGCTATTTCTTTTAATGTCAAAGTGATACAAACTAGCCCCCTCTTTTACGAACGCATAGTGTGGGTTTTAGCACCGGCAGCAGCGGTAACTGCTCAGAAGCTCAAAGGGCTAGATTCAATAACCTGCCCGATGGTGACCGATCCGTGTCCGATCCGGGCATCTGAAGTGCCTCAAGCCCCTCCCAAGGGACGGGGCCTGAGGAGTCTGAGCAAATCATGGCCTTCCAGATATCCACTTATGTAAAGAGTTCCCATAATCATGAAGTAAACCTTACCCTAACACTAGATAGCAAGTGAATCTGTAGGGGGGGGTCCCCTCCACCTCCAACCCCTCAAAAAAGAGGGTTACTTTGTAGCCCTCAAAAAGACAAAATAGTATCCACCATCAGGCCGCATTTGACGGGTCACCTCCCAATCAGTGTGCGCATTTATCATGCGCACAATTGTCAGGGCGCATTTGTCAGAGCACTATTGTAGTGCACGCATTTGATGAGTCATCCCTTTTGTGACTCATGTGTAAAATGTAGGCACGGATCCAGAGTAGAGAATGACACGGTGACGGTTTACCCGCGGCCACCGCATTTAAGCCGCGGGTCACCGCCGAAAACGGGGAAGAAAACTAGCAGTCGCTGCGGTGACGGGGACAAGGCCATTCACCGACCGCGGAAACAGTGAACAGGTTTGTCCCCTTCTAGGAACCGCTATTTACCTGTGTTTCACCGTGCTCCTCATTTGTCAGATCAACCCTTCCTGCCAATCG
Organism: Geotrypetes seraphini; assembly: GCF_902459505.1. NCBI lineage: Eukaryota > Metazoa > Chordata > Amphibia > Gymnophiona > Dermophiidae > Geotrypetes > Geotrypetes seraphini. The sequence continues at coordinate 185,101,171 of NC_047085.1, read as the reverse complement.
CAGCAGAAGGGTACCCAACCCCTCCTGCCGGTCCTCCCAATGGCCTCCCCTAAGATCGCCGGCAGGAGGGTACCCAACCCCTCTGGATTCCAGAGCCTAAATTTATGCGTGCACAAAACCAATTAAAACCAATTAGAACCAAGAATTGCTCAGTAAGATCCTGATTATTGGTGCTAATTGACTCGTTATTCAATTAAGTTGTACACACCCGAATTTCTGCATGCAATTTTTAGCTCTTTATTTAGAATTTGGAGCTAAATGGATTGTTTTGCCACCAACTCCTACGGCATGTGAAATTTCATAATTATATGGAAACAGGTCAGCACCCAGGCACTTATTTCTTCCTATACTGGAAATAGATTCTTGATATGATAAGAAAAGAGAGAGAAAGCTGTCACATTCTATTATTTTCACTGAGGTTGGGCAACTGAGATTAACACAGATGCCAAATTAGACTTTAGAAACAGGAGCAGCTTATCCTAGGCTGATACAAAGTCTCATGCCTCAGCCCTAAAATCAATCTAGTTTGCTCTGTCCCAGTTTCAATATTATATTCAAAGGCTGGAACACAGAAACAAGCTCTCAAGGAAGGAGCACAGCGATTGGATTGCATACAGCCCATCTTCAAACAGGAATAAAAAAATGTATCATGCATTTCGATGTTCAAAGAACATGGACACATAGGAGGGCTTCTGGCTGCTTATTAAACAGTTGGGGTCTTTTTCTATTTCTACCGCGATCTGCCTCCCTTTGTTGTTTCATGATGACTTTTACAAAGGGTAATATTTGTGGGTGATGGAAATGTTAAGACCATAGTGCAGATAATGGATATTTGAAGTGTAATTGCCACATCCTGAAGCTGCATGATAAGGCATTAACATTTCAGGTTAAAAGAGGCTGGCAGGGCTGAGTAATATGCCACCACTTCCATCTGGGTAACTGGGATAAAGGGGCTGAATCAAGCTGGCTCACAAAGTTTGATTTCCTTCCATTTTCAGCTGCTGTATGTAAACCTGCATCGCTTATAGAAATTTTGCTGAAAATAATGGCTGAGCGCAATCACGTGCATGTCCATTTTCAGGACCAGAATATAAAATGAGTGTTCTCTCTAGGATACCAATGCAGAGAGAGAAATCTGTATCTTTTTTTTTCCTTTTTAGGAGATATAAATAACTAAGGGCCTCTTTTCCAAAGCTATGGTAGTGATGATGCCATGGTAAATGCACTGAAGCCCATAGGAATTGAATGGACTTTGCTGCATTTATCATGGCAGGCTTGCTACCACACCTTTCTAAAAGGGGTCCTAAGCAGTTAGTTTAATATAGTTTGCAGAAATCTTAGAGCTCTTCTTTGAACCTTTTCTAGTGCTGCTATATCTTTCTTGAGATAAGAAGACCAGAATTGAATGCAGTACTCTAGGTGAGGTTGCACCATGGAGCGATGCAGGGGTATTATAACATTCTTAGCCTTGTTAACCATCCTTTCTTAAATAATTCCTAGCATCCTGTTTGCTTTTTTGGCCACCGCCGCACATTGGGCAGAAGGTTTCAATGTATTGTCTATGACGACATCCAGACCCTTTTCTTGGGTGCAAACCCCCAATGTGGACCCTAGCATCCGGTAACTATGATTTAGGTTATTCTTTCCAATGTGTATCACTTTGCATTTGTCTACATTAAATTTCATCTGCTGCTTGGATGCCCAATCTTCTAATTTCCTAAGGTCTGCCTGCAATTTTTCACAATCCACAAGTGTTTTAACAATTTTGAACAGTTTATAATAATAATAATAATAATAATAACTTTATTTTTGTATCCCGCCATACCCGGAAGAGTTCTAGGCGGTTCACATCAATTAAACAAGGTTACAAGTGGTTTACATCAGTTGAGCGGGGTTAAGAGCGGTTCAATAACAAATTGATCAAAGTTGCCAGGGGGGGGGTGAGGGAAGGATGTAGAGGGGAGAGGGGATGTTAGATAGAAGGGGCGTTGGGATCCTGGTCTTGGAAGAGGCGGGTTTTGAGTAGTTTTCTAAAGCCGAGGTAGTTGGGGGCCTTGAGGGCCATTTGGGATAACCATGGGTTTAGCTTAGTGGCTTGGAAGGCGAGGGTTTTGTCGAGGAATCTTTTAGAGTGGCAAAGTTTAAGGGAGGGGTAGGCGAATAGTTGGATTCTGCGGGAGTCCTTGATGCTGTGATTTAGGGCGAAGTGAGGGATGATGTAGCTTGGGGATAAACCAAATACTGTTTTATAGCAGAAGCAGGCGAATTTGAATAGGACTCTGGATTCTAATGGCAGCCAATGGAGTCTGTGGTAGAAAGGGGTGATGTGTTCCCATTTTTTTATTTAGTTTAGTGTCATCTGCAAATTTAATCATCTCACTCATCGTTCCAATTTCCAGATCATTTATAAATAAGTTAAATAGCACTGGTCCCAGTACAGATCCCTGCGGCACTCCACTGTTTACTCTCCTCTATTGATAAAAATGACCATTTAATCCTACCCTCTGTTTTCTATTTGATAACCAATTCCTAATCCACAACTGAACTTTGCCACCTATCCCATGACTCTTTAATTTTCTCAGGAGTTGCTTGTGAGGAACTTTATCAAAAGTTTTCTGAAAATCTAGATGCTCTACATCAACCGTCTCACCTTTATCCACATATTTATTCACACTTTCATAGAAGTCAAGCAAATTGTTGAGGTAAGATCTCCCTCGGCTGAACCCATGTTGACTCTGTCTCATTAAATCATGTTTGTCTACATGTTCCACTTGATGAAGTTACAGAGTAATACTTTTAAAACTAATAGGAGGAAATATTTTTTCACTCAGAGAATAGTTAATCTCTGGAACGTGTTGCTAGAGGATGTGGTAAGAGTGGTTAATGTAGCTGGTTTTAAAAAAGGTTTAGACAAGTTTCTGGAGGAAAGGTCCATAGTCAGCTGTTGAGACAGACATGGGGGAAGCCACTGCTTGCCTTGGATTGGTGGCATGGAATGCTGCTACTATTTGGGGTTTTCCAGGTACTTATGACTTAATTTGGCCTTCGTGAAGACAGGATACTCGTCTAGATGGACCATTGGTCTGACCCAGTAAGGCTGTTCTTATGTTCTAGTCTAAGGAAGGTCACAAAGAGTCCCCACTATTATTTAAAGAAATCTTCTGCCTATAATGGGTTAATAAACATTGAAAAGTACTGTTTCAAAAGTCCTTGTGGAAGACCAAATAGTTCTAAATGGGTCAGCCATTAGTCTAACTTCGTCTGTGGAAGAAGGTACCATATTATCATGTCAGCGCCAGAGCCCCAGTGCTAGCTCGAGTGGCAAAGAAAGGATCATCAATGAATTGTAATTGTGAAGGCTGCAGAAATAAGCCCAGACACAGCATTGATCTCACAGGTCACTCGAGGAAATCCCAAACTATCCCTCGGAGTGCTCTGAATGATTAGCCTGATCATCAGCCCACCTTGAGACCAAGGACAGTTTCAAAAAGATGCCCAGGAAGTACATGCTTCCTTTCAATTAGGTGACTCGGCCTCTTCCCTGATTAAGAGAAAAGGGAAACTGTGCTGGGAAACATAAACATCCAAATCAGTGCCAATCCCCTAAATCTTGTTAAAAATAGCACTCCACCATGGATAGTGGAAGTTGAAGCCTGTAAAGTGATTGGGGGTCACAAAGGAGACACAGGGGATTCCTTATGCAGGTTAGGAATATAAGGTCTCTATAAGGTATTTTGCTTCATTTGAAGAATCCTGAATCTACCATCCCGCATTTACTGGAATTGATTGATCGATTTTGCAAATTTTCAGGTTACAAAATAAATTGGCACAAATCACAGGTTCTTCCGTTAAATGTACATTGTGTGAAAGAAATATTTGATCCATTCCCATTCCTTTGGAAGGAAGAGGGTGTAAAATATTTGGATATTATGATTTAAAGAACTTTGGAAGATACAATGACAGTAAATGAAAAATCTTTATGGCTGAAAGTCAAAGAAATGTGTGTGCATTGGAACCCATTACATCTTTCTTGGTGGGGGAGAGTCCAAACCATCAAAATGATGATTTTGCCTGTAGTTTGCTACCAAATGAGTATATTGCCGGTTTATTTTCAAGGGTCCTTTTATAAGACATTGAATGGGATCCTTACAAAATTTGTTTGGCTGGGTAAATCTGCTAGAATAGCTTTATCATCTTTGCAAAAACCACAATTGGTGGGGGGGGGGGGGATTTTCCAAATTTCTATAGATACCATCAAGCTTTCATTATGCATCAGGGTATGTATTGGATCCTTCCTGAAGTCTTGGTGCATCTTCCATACTGAATTGAATTGAATGGCTGATATTAGAATATCAACTCATGTCACCATTACGATTGTGTCATATTTTGAGTATTAGAGAGGTTATATTATCTTACAACGTGTGTTCTAGTGCCTTTATAGGATGGCTGAGTAACAAAACACAAGCTTGAGAGAATGTTCCAATAAGATCTGTTATAATCAAGCCACAGCCTCACTGATACAGCTAACCAGTCCAGCTTAAATGAATTCTGTTTGGACCATTGTCCTACTTTATTATGTTTAATTTATTCTTGAGTCATTATATTTTATGCTTGATTTACATATTGTGTTCAATAGGCATATATGTATCACCAAGAGATTATGCTCTTTGCATGAAATTAAAATAGTTTTTTGACAGCCGCTATGCTTACATTACCCCTCTCCTAAAGTCACTTCATTGGCTTCCCATCCATTTCCAAATACAATTCAAACTCCTCTTACTGTCCCACAAATGCATTCACTCAGCTGCCCCAAATTATCTCTCTCCACTTCTCTCCCCCTATGTCCCCGTCCCCCCCAGCAAGCTCCATTCAACTGGTAAGCCCCTCCTATCTGTCCTGTTCTCATCCTCTGCCAACTGTAGACCCTGTCCTTTCTGTCTTCCTGCGCCGTATGCCTGGAACAAACTGCCTGAATCCCTACGGCAGGCCCCCATCTCTGGCAGTGCTCAAGTCCAAGTTAAAAACTCACCTCCTTGAGACTGCATTCAACTCCTAACGCTCCTCCATGGGTTCTGCATCCCCATCCCCTCTCCTATGTCAAGTCTGTCTGTCCAAGTTAGATTTTAAGCTCTTCTGAGAAGGGACTATCAATTTAATGTCAAAATATACAGCGCTGTGTGAAGTGTTAAATAATAGTAGTAGCAAGATCCCTTTTAATAGTTATGTTATTCATTGTTTATTTGTATGTTTTTTTTAATTGTATGTTCATTTTCAGAATTATACCCCTGATTGAAACATGACTCATGTCAGGTGTTTTTAGGCTGGACTGTTTAAACAATGAAATATTTCTATATTTTATTTGGGATCTGCTCCTTTTGGGGCTGATTCTATAAACGATGCCTAAATCGGACAGCGCCTAGAAAAATAGTGCTGGCTGTGTGTCTATCACACTTAGGCACTATTTATAGAATTGCGGCTAGAAGCGCCTATGTAAAAACAGGTGCCTGAAATGTAGACCAGGGTTTTAAAGGCCTACGTTTCAGGTGCCTACGTTTTTTGAGAATCTCGCTTAGTGGTAATCTAAGTCATGTTCCGCCCATAGAAATGCCCTCTTAGGCATTAGGCACAGTGCCTACAACAATTGATCTCTAGAACTGTTAATCACCAATCTCTAACTTTGTTAGTTCTAATCAATTTGTAGCATTTTTTAATCATTGTAAACCGCATAGAACTTCACAGCCCTGCGGTATATAAATAAACTGTTATGTTATGTTATGTTATGTTATGTAAGTGCCATGCAATAGGTGCCTATCGCCCATTTAAATGTTTTTTAAACCAATTATTGAGACTTTTAAAGGTATTTTGCCAATTAAGTTAGGCTTTCAAGCCTTCCAACTGCCAGGGACATACAATGAGATTTCGATCTCCCCAGCATTTGGACACTATCAGCAACATGGACTTATTTTTGTCTTCTCTGGACTATTGTAGTGGCCTTTGTTGCTTTTTATCGGTCTGTTTATCATTTAATTTGCAGACTGTGAAAAATGCAGCAGCGAAGATGGTGTTTAAAAAAAGGTTTCATTCTGTTACTCCTTGTCTATTAAGGCTACACTGGCTACCAACAAAGTCTTGAATCATAGTCAAACTGGTATGTTGGATTTCTAAAATTTTTGCGGCCATTTGTCCTGAATGGATTGTTTTCTTTTCCTTTACCACCTCTTTCGTCTCAGGCTGGAGATCATTGATTGTTTTACATCATTTTGGGGGGATTTACGAGGGTTTGTTAAATATAAAAAATAAAAAAAATTAAATAACGTAATCTCCATCAGGGGCTATACACATGTAGGCCAGTGAGTGCCCAGTTTTTTCGTAAGCTATTTTTCCTATGATATGAAAAAAACTGGAAACTTACTGGACTAAGGCCCAGTTTCTGTAACTGGTGCCGTTCTCGGTGGTGGCCTTAAAAGCAGCCACCGATCGTGTGTTCAAGCTGCCACCGATTGTGCAGCAGGTACAGAATCGCACCTATGGCACCTCCCTATGATGTGAATCATGCCTACAGAGATGCTTTAGGTTGCCTAACGCCACTTCCAGTGTTAGCCAAGTCCACAGTGTCATTAGGCAGTCTAAAGCGCCTATGGAGTTGCAATTCTGGCGCCGATTTTATAGGCGCCAGTAGGTGCCTTGAAACTTGGTTTAAAAACGTCATTTCAATGGCATTTTTGACTGAGTTTGGATGCCTACTGGCGCTGTTCAGAGAATTTGGGCCTAAGTGTATAGCCCTCAATGAAGACTATGTTGTTTAACTTGCTTTTTTACCTAACTTTTCAAACCACCCTCATAAGCAATCTTTACCATTAGCTTTTCCTTACCAGGCAGTCCAATTGTGGTCTTCTGTACCGATTGCAGTAAGCATTGAACCTACATACCCATCTTTCTGTAAAAGGTTGATGATGTATTTGTTCCAGAGGCGGAATTTTCAACTCTGATTAGATTTATTTATATAAGTATTTATATACCACCTATAGCCTAAGTGGTTTACATTCAGATACTCTGGCATTTTTCCCTATCTGCCCCATGGGCTCACACTCTATCTAATGTACCTAGAAAGATCAAGTGACTTGTCCAGGGTCACAAGGAGCAGCATGGGATTTGAACCTGCAGCTCTAACTACTGTGCCACACCCCCCCCCCCCCCTACATACTCCCATCAAACAGATTGTTAAATTTAATGATTTTTGTAGATCACTTCTAATTGTAAATTCGCTCTGAAGCAAATTGTTGGGAACTGACGAATTATAAGTACCACATCGCCTCACATTGCATAAATAAATAAGAATGCATCTAGATCAACAGCTGAAGGCAAGCTGCAATCCAGTGGGAACATGAATCACTGTTTTTAATACGGTTACAATGAAAACCATTTCCACTGTCTATAGGTAAAGAGTTTTGTTGTTGTTGTTACAGAGATCACCCAGCAAAATTGCTCAGTCCAGTAACAGAATGCAGACAATTTAAATGAAAAGTGGGAGGCGATTAAATAGCCTGTAGTACTTAACACAAATGAAGCTACCTCATGCCTAGTGCAGGATACATAACCAGTGCAAGTGAGACCAGGCTCTGCCCAGGCGCATACCGCCCCTGCCGGCATGCATTAATCATGAGTTGTTATCTCTCTAAAGCTCTAGTCATGGGCCTCTACTGAGCCAGAACTTCAAATCATGCCATATTGCACATTACATTAAATTATAGCAAATGAAATCTGTGTTGTTCAATCAGATTGTTAAATTACTGATCCTTATTTACTGATACAGGCAAAAATGCAGTTAATATGAGAGCAGCTGTCTTATAAATGTGGCATGCAGATTCTACACTGCACAGCTAGAAACCAAGTGGTAAATAAAACCTTAGGCAGCGGAACGCTTTTTTGTTTGGGGAGGCCCAAAAGCTTTGCCCCAGACCCCACCCAAGCTCCTCCCCTGATCCCACCCCTATAATAATAATAGTAATAATTATAATACAATTTTTTCCATTCATTTTTCATATATACACACAATATAATCTTATTAACAACACATAGGGCTCCTTTTACTATGCTGCACTAGCAGTTTTAGTGCACGCTTAACGCGTGCTGCATTGCCATGTGCACTAGACGCTAGCGCCAGCATTAAGCTGGCGTTAGTTCTCGGAGCATAGTGCGGGATTAGCGCGCGCGGCAATGCAGCACATGCTATAAACGCTAGCGCACCTTAGTTAAAGGAGCCCATAATGGTTATCCACAAAATTAAACTACACAAAGCACACTGCATGCTTCTCAACATTCATTCCTACCAGAACATCTGGCCTTGGACACACATGCATAACACAGATAACTCCAATGCAAATACAGGACCACAGACTAAAAGTAATAATATACACAAACGAAATCCTAAGATTCCAGACTCTACATGTAGTACAAAACCAGAGAAATACATATAAATTTAATTTCTTCCTGAACAGTGCAAAATATAGACAGCCGATATAAATTCTCAAAACTGACATATTTCAATCACTAAATAGGGAATATGATTTTATTTTCAATCTTTGTTGTCTGGTGATTTTATTTTTCTAATCATCTTTTCCCAGTTTCAGGTTGCACTTCCTTCTTTCTGTGCTTTTTACTGTGTTTCCTGGGCCTTCTTATCCATTTGCTGTTTTTCTCTCCTTCACTTTCTGCTCTACATCCATCTTTACCAAGTGTAATATATGATTCAACCACTCTTAATAGCTGTATATTTCATAATTTTACTGAAGCTTCAGACCTCAGAAACACCACTCATTGCTCAAATGACACATTGTAAATGAATGGTCGGGTGACGACAGAGTGACTGTGGGAAACGATCCTAGATAAAGCGTTGAATACGCGAAACATGTCTAATCTGAGTTTCCCCAATCATAAAAAATGAGATAAGTCATAAGCCTTTAGTACATATGTAAAAGTATTTGACTAGTAGCACTTTAAGGCACTTTATAAGCACTTTGAAACTATTGCACTTTAAATATTGAAATCCGTTCAGGATAAAAAAATGTGGGCCAGTGAGGAGACAACACGTCAGGCTTATTGCTATGATAAACATTTGAGTGTTGAGTGGTGTTTCTGAGGTCTGAAGCTTCAGTAAAGTTATGAAATATATAGCTATTAAGAGTGGTTGAATCATATATTACAAATCCGTTTGTTTAAGTGCAACACACTAATAACTCCTAAAAATAGGCTAATGCTATATCAAGTATGTCTCTACGAAAGATTTTTTGGGGTAGAGACTGTGGATCTTAAGTGCCCATGGCTATTCGCTGTTAGAACCAGTCTTGGCTAATAACCTGTATGCGGGCTATCATCGGTCCAAATGTCTCTTTTTAATTTTTAATTTATTTTATAAAGAAACTTTTACTTTTATTCTTTAAATACAATTGCCTCTATGGGTACCTATAAAAGTGGCATTGTGCAAATTATGCATATATGTACTTGTGCCCTTATTTAGGACTTTATCTATAGTACTTAGCTCGGGTGTAGTTTTCTACCCAGCCATCCGGAAGTGATACGACGGAAGATCTCCATTTTGCTCTAACTTTATAAAAAGAGTTTCTTCAGGAAATAGATGATTTGCAGTTGCAAATACTTTTAATGCTACCTCAGCGTATTCTAGCTGTTAGAGGAAGGCTTTGGGCTGAGCACCGCGTTGCCGATCTTACTTGCTGTTGATACCGGGGGGGCCTGTTGGCGATCTTTTAAGTGCTATTGATGCCGGATGGGGGCCCGTAGCCGATCTTAAGTGGGGGGTGCCCCGTAGCCGATCTTATGTGCCCGGTGGGGGGGGGAGGTGTATCCAATCTTACTTGCCGTAGACGTTTGAAAAAAAAAAAAAAAAGCGAGGTGTAGGGAGATGATAGGGCAGCTGCTCTCTGTTTGTCCTCCTTCAGCGGGCCCCCTGAAATTTCAGGCCCTAGGCACGTTCCTCCTGGGCCTATCCTTTAATCTGGCTCTGCCTCCACCCCACAAAACCACCATACACCAATAAAAATGTCCAAAGTACAAAAAAAACCAGCAAGAACAGTGCAGTACCAATGGATATAAAGGATATAAAGGATACAAAATACTTACCACCCCCTGAGAACAACCCTCCAAATATTATAAGACCTCCCCAGAGGAGGAAGGAGGAAATAGCGGAACTACTACAACAGGTTTGTAATCTATCCCTGAAAACAGGCGTGATCCCGGAGGATTGGAAGATAGTTAATGTTATGCCCATCTTTAAAAAAGGATCGAGAGATGACCCGGGGAACTACAGACAGTAAGTCTGACTTCGGTTACGGGGAAAATGGTGGAAGCGCTGATAAAAGACAGCATCGATGAGCATCTAGAAAGGAATAAACTGATGAAAACAAGCCAACATGGCTTCTGCAGGGGAAGATCGTGCTTAACGAACTTATTGCACTTCTTTGAAGAAATTAACAAATGAATGGACAAAGAGGACCCCATAGACATCATATACTTGGATTTCCAAAAAGCCTTTGACAAGGTACCTCATGAACGCCTACTACGGAAACTGAAGAACCATGGGGTGGAAGGAGATGTACATAGATGGATCAAAAATTGGTTGGCGGGTAGGAAGCAAAGGGTAGGAGTAAAGGGCCACTACTCTGATTGGAGGAGGGTCATGAGTGGTGTTCCGCAGGGGTCGGTACTCAGACCACTGCTGTTCAATGTATTTATAAATGATCTAGAAACAGGGATGAAGTGCGAAGTAACAAAATTCGCAGACGACACCAAACTATTTAATGGAGTTGGGACTAAAGAGGACTGTGAGGATTTACAAAGGTACCTGAACAAACTAGAAGAGTGGGCGACGAGAAGGCAGATGAAGTTTAATGTAGAGAAATGTAAAGTCTTGCATGTAGGAAACAGAAACCCAAAATACAGCTATACGATGGGAGGGCTGGTAATGGGTGAAAGTACCCTAGAAAAGGACTTGGGGGTAATAGTGGACAAGACAATGAAGCCGTCGGCACAGTGTGCAGCGGCCTCTAAGAAGGCGAATAGAATGCTAGGTATTATCAAGAAAGGTATTACAACCAGAACGAAAGAAGTTATCCTGCCGTTGTATCGAGTGATGGTGCGCCCGCATCTGGAGTACTGCATCCAGTATTGGTCGCTGTACCTAAAGAAGGATAAGGCAATACTCGAGAGGGTCCAGAAAAGAGCGATACGATTGATAAAAGGTATGGAAAACCTTTCATATGCTGAAAGATTAGAGAAACTGGGGCTCTTTTCCCTGAAAAAGCAGAGACTTAGAGGGGACATGATAGAGACTTACAAGATCATGAAGGGCATAGAGAAAGTGGAGAGGGACAGATTCTTCAAACTTTCGAAAACTACAAGAACGAGAGGGCATTCGTAAAAATTAAGAGGGGACAGATTCAGAACCAATGCTAGGAAGTTCTTCTTCACCCAAAGGGTGGTGGACACCTGGAATGCGCTTCCAGAGGGTGTAATAGGACAGAGTACGGTATTGGGGTTCAAGAAGGGATTAGATGATTTCCTGAAGGAAAAGGGGATAGAAGGGTATAGATAGAGGATTATTATAAAGGTTCTGGACCTGATGGGCCGTCGCGTGAGCGGACTGCTGGTCATGATAGACCTCTGGTCTGACCCAGCAGAGGCATTGCTTATGTTCTTATGTTAAAGAATCCCACTCCAGCTCCAAATAACTACCCCAAATATTCTCAAATTGCTGCCATTTTCTGGCCACGAGAGCAGAAAGCCTATACTGATGACCTCAAGGCTCTTTATTTTTTTCTTCCTCTTGATATCCTGAAACAAGACCTAAGCAGAGGCTGGGTGTGGTATCAAACCAGGCTGAAGGAAGCCAAAAGACCAAATGAATGCAAGCAGTTAACCATTGCCTATACTTACCATATTGAACTGTGTTGGGTTTTTTTTTGTTTGTTTGTTTTTATAAGTCTTTATTCATTTTTAAAACTTTCAATAAGTGTAAAATAAGATACAATTAGTGGAAACACTAAATTCTGATGCAATGTACACAAGTTTATTGATCACTAGATTTATTAACGCACTGAACTTGTGTGAATCTTTGCTGTTTTATAACTATGCTCTCAGATGCCTGCTCCGGTGAATCATACACGATATCTAACCGTTATTGTGCAGGAGAGGGATATCTTTCATTGAGCACAGTATGATTTATGATGTGATAGTTTATAAATAAATATAAACTAGTTGAGTGCAAACTTGTCTTCTTTTAAGGTGCTTTTGTGCAAATCAACCATCAACCAAAATAACAGAAACCAGCATTTATCTCTTTTTGGTCTATCAAGCGCCGGTAGCTTTGTGGTAGCAATATGCAAATAAAATTGCCCAACGGGGACCCGTTTCACCAATTTTAAGGCTTCATCAGGGGTCTATGCAATTGCAACAATAAAATCAAAACAATAAAGGGTCATAAATCAAGAACAAAAAGATGATCATAGAAATATAAAAGAGGATACTCACTGTGCAGCTACATTCTATTAAAGAAACAAAATGGCGCTGTTAACTTCTGAACGCCAACGCATGTGCTTAAATCAGTTTTACAATTATACTTGATTGCGCATGCGTATAGTTCGTTTAAAGGGAATTCATTTAGAAAAAAAAAACTCCAATCAATTGTCTTATTCAATCCCCTCGGTTTAATAGTATTTAGTCTAAATATCCAACGGATCTCTCTTTGGAGTAGTCTCCTTTTCCTATCACCACCTCGAACATTTTGCCTTTCTCTGTCTATGCAAAAACATTTAAGATCTTCAAACAGATGTGACCTCTCTATACAATGTTCTGCTAAAGGGGCATTATGTTTCTTTAATTCAAATTAGATCTATGTTCTGTCATTCTAATCCTGAAAGATCTAGTTGACATACCTACATAAAATTTATTGTAGGGACAAAGAATAACATAAATAATATGATCCGAGGAACAAGTCAAGAATTGTCTGATGGAGTATATTTTTCCGTTCTGTGGATTTATAAATTCTTTTTGAGATACTGTCATCGCACAAATGCTACATCTTCCACATTTAAAGAAACCAGATGGTAAAAGATTCTTATCTGTCACACTCGCTGGAGAATTTAATATTGGAAATAGCATCTCTTTTAAATTTCTCTCTCTGGAAAATGCTATTCGTAAATCCATTTTCTCAAATATTGGATTAGTCTTCAAAATCCGCCAGTTATCTCTTAAAATGGCAGCTATGTCATTGCCTTGAGCTGAGTACTTCAGCACACTAGTCATTGTTTGTTCTTCTTGGTTCTCTTTATCTATACTTCTCTCTTGTAATAACCATTCTCGATGATAATGTTTTGTTCTCGTATATGTTTTTTTCAGGATGTTCTCTGGATATCCTCTACGTTTCAATTTCTGCATCAGCTGTTTAGATTGACGTTGAAAGCTCTTTTCTGTAGAGCTACCGGCGCTTGAGAGACCAAAAAGAGATAAGTGCTGGTTTCTGTTATTTTGGTTGATGGTTGATTTGCACAAAAGCACCTTAAAAGAAGACAAGTTTGCACTCAACTAGTTTATATTTATATTTATTTATAAACTGTCACATCATAAATCATACTGTGCTCAATGAAAAATATCCCTCTCCTGCACAATACCGGTTAGATATCATGTATGATTCACCGGAGCAGGCATCTGAGAGGATAGTTATAAAACAGCAAAGATTCACACAAGTTCAGTGCGTTAACATAAGATACAATCATTTTATACTTTAACATCACGTAATATATCATCAAAGTTTAACTCACATCAAATATCCCTCCCCCCCTTATACCCAACAATTGTACTTAAGCATAAGAAATCATAAAGTATTCCCTCTCCCCTCCCCACCCTGGACATGTATGAATAAAGGGAAAAAATAATATTCATTCTGTAAAATAGTTTGTTAATGGCTCCCAAACATCCCTAAATTTCTTAAAATGCCCCTGCTGTATGGCTATTACCCATTCCATTTTAATGATTTGGCATAACGAATTCCACCCAAAATTATAATTCAGTCGATCCCAATTTTTCCAGTTTTTCATAATTTACTATATGGCAACCCCTGTCATGATGAGCAAAAGTTTATTATTATTAGAAGAAATTTTACTCTTGACTCGCATGGAAGTACCAAATAATACAGTGTCATATGATAATAGCCCCAAATGGATTTCCAAAAACTAAGTATCAATGGACAATAAAATATTAAATGATCTAATGTCCCAGCTTCGAGACTTAGAGCTATCTAATTTCTGTAAACAAACTGTGTTGGTTTATAGTGCTGTATTATTTGATCCCAGTGCACTGCATATTTTCTGTTTTACCATTTGAGTCTGTTTTTGAATTGGTTTTATTTTTCCTGAAAGCCTGTTTATCTTCAAAGCCTGCATAATAAAAGTTTATTCTTTCTTTCAACAATTAAAACCTTTGCCTTTGTGATTCCTGTGAGCATTTCTGGGTGGTCTATGAAAGTGCTTTAGCAAGGCTTTATAGCTAGCACTACTTGTAGGGTCCCTCTCCATTTTGAGGGGCAGGCCTAGTATTGTTCAGTGCCGCCTGGTGGTGGGTAACCACATCGCCCTTAGCGGGCCTGGCCAAGCGACAACAGATAGCTGGCATGGTCTTAAGAGTACCACAACAAAGATACAGACCAAGGCTCTGTAACCCAAGCCTAGCCATCACAGTCCTTCAGAATTTCACTACCTTGATAATACCAATGCCTTAAATTAGATCTGCTTCTGGTCCATTTCTACTGCAGCAGGTAAGAGGGGGTGCTGAAAAGTTCTCAGTCCAAGAAACCAACCAACTTCCTAAATTCTGAGTGTTATTTTGCCACTGTAGCTGAAAGGAGTGTTGTTATTGTCTTCCGTTAAGTGCCAATTTGTAGAAACAAAATTCTATGTTTTTTGACATTACTTCAAATCATTGACTGACAAGAAAACTTTGTTTAAGGAATGGAAAAGGTCAAAAACGGACGAAAACTGGAATAACCACAAACAACATCAGCGCAGGTGCCATAAGGCGGTAAAAGGGGCCAAAAGAGACTACGAGGAAAAAATAGCCGTTCTTTCGATATATTAAGGGGAAACGACTCGCGAAGGAAGCGGTGGGACCATTGGATGACCACGGAATAAAGGGAGTACTAAAGGAGGACAAAGAAATCGCAAACAAACTGAACACATTTTTTGCGTCTTGTCACCCGCACTCTCAGGGCAATGTGAACAGGACTGCGGGGACAAGATTTGTACCCTTGTGAGCCGCGGAAGGCTCCACAAGGAATGAAAAAGACACCGGTTTAGAGCAAGGATTTTGCCAAAAAGCCAGGTAAGTTTTCTTGAAAATCAGGACTGGATTTTATTTTGCTGCATAGCATTAAACAAAAATAAAAACAAACTTTTTGTCAGGATTTCAAACAAATAATGCAGTCTTCAAAACCAAATTCAATTTCAATATCATATGCTTTAAAGTTAAAAATTCACACAGCAAAAAGGAAGAAGGGCTCTGTATTTGTGAGCCTCAGCTTTATAGTTCTTTAAAAAAAAAAGAAAAACTAATCAAAACAAACAGTCTCTTTACTTTGATAGAAACTTGTACCAAGATCAGTGACACAGCACTGCACTTCTTCAGCAAATGGAAATGCTGGCCAGGTGGTGTGCTCCACGTGTTGTAATTTTGCTACACAATTGAGCCCTCTATCCCACCACACTGGTTGGAAAAAGGATTATTTTCCTCAGAACAGGAACAAGCTCAGCAAACAAATGTACTTAGATTCATTCAGTCCTAAGACCCTGTGCTTCCCTGCACCAACTTAATAGGGTGAATTAAAGCACAGCTTCACCAAAAAGAAAAACAAAACAGTTCAGCTAACTCATTAGTATTGGAAATCTTCATTAGGCGGTTTCCTTACTTGCCTTGGAGCAACATATTTCCATGGGTTGACTTTCCAGCGGGACCTCTGCACACAGTTCCAGCCCCAACTCCATGGCTTGTGGAATTTCAGAGAGATCAGGAGTCAAGTCAGTATCAGCTTCAGCAATCTCCATACATTCTGGGCTTTGTAGGTCCTGCAGAGCTCTTAGTCCTGAGCTAGGCTGCCAGTACTGTTCCTGTGACCGTTCTCCTTCTCTCCAGTTCTCCCTCTGCCTTTCCAACTGCCCAGCCCTGAGGTTAAGGAACTTACAGCCCCGCCCAACCTTCCCAGGTGCAAAGCATTTCCGGTCACAAGACTTGGGAAGGTGAGGGGGAGGGGAAGTCTGTAGCTCAACCCCTAAGCTCCCTCTGCTGGATTTAGTATGAATAGCAGGCGAAAAAGGAAACTGTTCTTTAACTTGAGCAGAATGGGCATTAACTGCTCTAGGCATGGGCCTTATAGTAGGGCCAATCCTAGCAGGCCTACCTCGCATACCACAGTCTGTATTTACCGAAGAGGATATACACAGCATACCAGAACCCATCAGACTATATGCTGGAAATGAAGACGGGAAACTGACAGTCAGTCTAGAAGAGGTATGCAAGCAGATTGATAGGCTTAAGAGTGATAAATCCCCGGGACCGAATGGCATCCATCCAAGGGTCATCAAGGAACTGAAAGGGACTATAGCTTCAACTGATAGCCAATCTGTCGATCAAATCTTGAAAGATTCCGGAAGACCGGAAGGTGGCGAATGTTACACCGATCTTCAAAAAAGTTTTGAGGGGAGATCCAGGAAACTACAGACCGGTGAGTCTGACCTCGGTACCGGGAAAGATGGTAGAGGCGCTGATAAAGGACCGTATCATTGACCACCTTGATGGACACGGCTTAATGAGGACCAGCCAGCACAATTTCAGCAAAGGAAGATCTTGCTTGTAGAACTTGTTGCACTTCTTCGAGAGAGTAAACAGGCGGATAGACAAGGGCAACCCAGTCAACATTGTATATTTGGATTTTCAGAAGGCATTCAACAAGGTTACACATGAACGACTACTTCATAAAATTGCAAGCCATGGAATCGAGGGTGAAATACTCACGTAGATTAAAAACTGGCTGGAGCATAGGAAACAGAGAGTGGAGGTAAATGGACAATACTCGGACTGGAAGAGTGTCACCAGCGGGGCACCACAGAGCTTGGTGCTTGGACCCGTGCTCTTCAACATCTTTATAAATGATCTGGACATTGGTACGACAAGTGAGGTGATTAAATTTACGGACGATACAAAGTTATTCAGAGTAGTGAAGACACAGGGGGATTGCGAAGATCTACAAAGTGACATAATCAAGCTCGAAAAATGGGCATCGATATGACAAATGAGGTTCAACATGGATACGTGCAAAGTGATGCATGTCGGTAAGAAAAATCTCATGCACGAATACAGAATGTCCGGGGCGGTACTTGGAGAAACCTCCCAGGAAAGAGACTTGGGAGTTCTGATCGACAAGTCGATGAAGCCATCTGCACAATGCGCTGTGGCAGCAAAAAGGGCAAACAGAATGCTAGGAATGATAAAGAAGGGGATCACGAACAGATCGGAGAAGGTTATCATGCCGCTGTACCGGGCCATGGTGCGCCCTCACCTGGAGTACTGCGTCCAGCAATGGTTGCCGTACATGAAGAAGGACAATGTACTATTCAAAAGGGTCCAGAGAAGAGCGACTAAAATTGTTAAAGGGCTGGAGGAGTTGCTTTACAGTGAGAGATTGGAGAAATTGGGCCTCTTCTCCTTTGAAAAGAGGAGACTGAGAGGAGACATGATCGAAACATTCAAAATACTGAAGGGAATAGACTTAGTAGATAGACAGACTGTTCACACTTTCCAAGGTAGGGAGAACGAGAGGGCACTCTCTAAAGTTGAAAGGTGATAGATTCTGTACAAACTTAAGGAAGTTCTTCTTCACCCAGAGAGTGGTGGAGAGCTGGAACGCTCTTCCGGAGTCTGTTGTAGGGGAAAACACCCTCCAGGGTTTCAAGATTAAGCTGGACAAGTTCCTGCTAAATTGGGACGTACGCAGGTGAGGCTGGACTCATTTAGAGCGCTGGTCTTTGACCTGGGGGCCGCCGTGTGAGCAGACTGCCAGGCAGGATGGACCACTGGTCTGACCCAGCAGCGGCAATTCTTATGTTCATATCTACGTCATTCTCTTCTTGGTAGGGTTGAGAACTTTTCAGCATCCCCTTGTATAAAAATAACAAAGCAGTTACAATGACTGACTATAAAAACTAATTTCTCATTTACCATTCAACTACAGTATCAATCAACCACATAGAATTTTCTTTTGCTATCTATTGGTCACTTTACCCACTGTCGACTGCTACCATATTGATTTTTGGAGGTCCCTGCATGAAAAATAAGAAAATCACCAGACATAATATTTGCAGCAATGTATCCTTTATCTGGTGAAATTTAGCAATAAAAGGTTTCACAAATGTAGTTGTAGCTCTGTTTGATGGAAAGCTTGTTTTAAACTTGGTAACAGCATGGTTTTTTTAAAAAAAATCTATTTCAATATCCTGACAGACATGCCTCAGTTCCCATGAAAAAGTTTCACACTGGTAAATAAATGATTATAGCACTGTGTCCAGAGGAAGACTGAGATTGCATTTACCAGTTTGGGACTGTGGTTTCTTAGAGAACTAGGAACCATCTATTTATTTATGTATTTAATAATTTATTTAGGGATCCTTTTATTAAGGCGCGCTAACAGATTTAGTATGCGCTAAATGCTAAGGCATCTGTTATATTCTAAAGGCGCCTTAGCATATAGCATGTGCTAATCTTTAGTGCGTGCTAAATCGGTTAGCGCACCTTAATAAAAAGACCCCCTTAGTTAGTTGGATTTATTAACTGCCTTTACCCAGAGATTTCCCCAAGGCGTTGTACAGCCAAGTACAATTCAACATAAAACTTACAATTTTTTAAATAGTATAACGGTAGTTAAAAAAATACAAACAAATGCAATGACTGAGGTAAACTCAAAATCAGCAAACTGAAACTTAATACTATAATAGGACTGTAATAAAACAGTTTCAAAAATATACATATAACAACACTGAAATTCCAATAGTCTGGAAAGAAGAAAGACTGTCGTGCTCATGAATAGCCATAGAGCATGAAGAAGCAGCTGAACATAGAGAGAGAGCTTATTCTTTTCCACCTCTGCCAGACTTACCAGATTTTGGAAGACTAGCGTGAAATTCACAAGTCTGGTGATTTCCCTCGTTCTATCCACAACAGACTGAGTGGAGACACTGAGCAGCTGTTGTTATTAACTCAGTACTGCCAGCTATGCTGACAAAAACACCAGAAACCTGGAATTGAGAGAGGCAAAGCTGATTTCCCTAGATTTATTTATTTATTTATTTTTCTGTGCTGTTCTCCTAAGGGAGTTCAGAACAGTTGACATGAATTTATTCAGGTGCTCAGCTTTTTTTCCCTGTCTGTCCTGGAAGGCTCACAATATATCTAATGTACCTGGAACAATGGGGGGATTAAGTGATTTGCCTAGGGTCATTAGTAGCAGCATGGGTCGAACCCACAACCCCAGGCTGCTGTGGCTGTAGTTTAACCACCAGGGCTGTATTAAAGGGTAGGCCCAGTAGGCACATGCCTCGGGCCCCAAAACATCAGTTGGGCCCACCAGCATTAGGGGAAGACAAACAGGCTGTCTGGGCATCTCTTCCCCTTCCCAGGCCGGGATTAAGGGGCAGCAAACATGGCAGGGGGCCCAGACTGCATGGTGAGATGATATAAGCTTCCCTCCCTTCGACTCCTTCACCGCCCTCTCTCCTGCAATCAGTAAGCGAATTGAACCCAGGCCGCGTTCCTACTTTCCTCCTCCTCCCTCTCCCTCATGTCATAACTTCCTTTTTCGGAGGAGAAGGGAAGTAGGCACGCACAGTATTAGTGCAGCCCCATGACATGGGTTCAATTCGCTTACAGGCTGCGGCTGCGGCGGGAGAGAGGGCAGCGAGGGAGTTGAAGGGAGGGAAGCTTACATCACCTCACCTCGCAGTCGTGAACCCCCAGCTGTGTTTGCTGCCCCCTAACGCCGGCCCTGGAAGGGGAAGAGATGCCCAGACAGCCTGTTTGCCTTCCCCTAATGCCGGTGGGCCCCCCTGATGTTTTCGGGCAGGCAGTCTGGGGCCCAGGAGGAAGAGGAAGAACTGAATTTGTGTGCTGCTGACAGGTGTGTGAGACAGAGAGAGAGAGAGAGAGAGAGAGGGAGAGGAGAGAGAAGGGGAAGGGGAGGGGGAGAGAAATGCTGCTCCGCACAATTGGTGAGAGGGAAAGAGGAAGAAGGAAAACCAGGGAAAGGAGAAGAGGAGAAGAGAGATGCCAAGACCATGGGAGAGAAAGGAAGGAAGGAAAGGAGATACCAGACCATGGAGGGGAAGGGAGAGATGCCAGACCAGGGGACAGAAAGGAGAGGAGAAGCCAGATAATGGAGGGAGAGATGGAAGAGAAGGAGAGCAGAGAGATGCCAGGGCATGGGGGAGGGAAGAGAAACTAAGGAGACAGATGCCAGACCAGAGGTAAAGGAAGGAGAGGAGGTGCCAGAACATGGAGGGGGAGGGAAAGATAGAAGAGAAGGAGAGGAGATAGATGCTAGGGCATGGGTGGGAGGGAAGGAGATAGAGATGCCAGACCAGAAAAATGGAGAGGGGGTGAAGCTGAGATTAATCATGTACAAAGGAGAGAAGGGGCACAGGATAGACAGTTTATTGAATGGAAATAGAAAGAGAGAAGATGCTATATGGAAGAGAGAGAGGGCAGACACTGGATGGAAGTAAGAGAATGATGAGAAAATGAGGAAACCAGAAACCAGACAACAAAGGTAGAAAAATATTTCTATTCTTTTATTTATTTATTTTCTGCTTTAGGATAAAGTATTATTGTAGCTGAATAGAAAATGGAAATAAGGTGATACTGTTTATTGGACTAATTTTAATACATTTTTTACTAATTCAGAGACCATAACTCCTTTCCTCAGGTCAGGACAAGGATACTGTAACAGCAGTATAGTTTACTGACCTGAAGAAAGAGGTTTTAACCTCTGAACAGTGGCGTACCAAGGGGGAGACGGGGGAGGAGGTCCACCCTGGGTGCAGCCATAGGGGGGGTGCACAGCCGGCCAGGTCCGGAAAATGGTCTATCGCCAAGGCAAAGTGAGTCAATCATGGAGCCCATCCCGGGCTCCGTGATAGACTCACTTTGCCTTAGCGATCGACCATTTTTTGGACCTGGCTGGCTGTGCACTCCCCATAAGGCTGCCGTCAAAGAGGAAGTTCGGGCCAGCCAATCGCTGCCTGGCTGGGCAGAACTTCCTCTTCGACGGCAGACTTGACGTCGGGGAGAGGAATGCTGGTCAGCCCAACACAGGGGAAGCAGAGAGAGCTTGGGGCAGCCGGGGCAGCGGCTTTGGGACCTGTTCCCCGATGGTGGCAGCAGTGGCTTGGTGGAGGGCAGGGAGAAAGAAAGAAAGGGGGCAGGCAGGGAGACAGAAGGGAAACAGAAAAAAAGAAAGGGGGCATGAAGAGAGAAAAAAGAAAGGGAGGCAGTGAGAAAGAAAGGGCAGGGAGAGAGGAAGAAAAAGTTTGGGGAGGGAATGAGGTCTGGAAGAGAGGAAGCATACAGGCTGAAAGAAGGGAAGAAAGATTGGATGCACAGTCATAAGAAGAAAGTGCAACCAGAGACTCATGAAATCACCAGACAAGGTAGGAAAAATGATTTTATTTTCAATTTAGTGATAAAAATGTGTCTGAATTTATATCTGCTCTCTATATTTTGCACTATGGCCTCCTTTTACTAAACCGCAATAGCGGTTTTTAGCGCAGGGTGCTTATGAGCGTCAAGAGCAGCCCTGGGCATTCAGCGCAGCTCCCTGCGCTAAAAACTGCTATTGTAGTTTAGTAAAAAGGGAGGGGATATATTTGTCTATTTTTGTATGGTTGTTACTGAGGTGACAATGCATAGAGTCATCTGCCTTGACCTCTTTGAAAAAACCCCAGAATAGGAATGATAATTAACATTTTCTCAGCGTACAGTGTGCTTTGTCCTTTTTTAAAAAATTTTATTGTTGGTAGATCATTTTGACTTGGTCATTTTAAAAGTAGCTCGCAAGCCCAAAAGTGTGAGCACCCCTGAGCTAGAGCATTGAAGCTGCTTGTGGCTGCCGTAAAGGTCATCTCTGACACAACCGGAAGTTGCATCAGAGACGACCTTTATGGCAGCCATATGCAACTACAACACTCCGGCTGCTGTAAGAAGGCAGTTTAGACATCGCCGGCAGGGAGGTTTGTTAGACTGGGCCTGTTGTCCGGGGGGGGGGGGGTGTTGCAGATCTTGTTGCCAAAATTGGAAAGGTGAGGAAGGGAGAAAGATGGGCCCGTGGTGGATGGAGAGATTGAGAGAAGGGGGCAGATGATGGAAGTGGGGAGAAGGGAGAGCCACCCCCCGACGTCACAGCCGATCGCCCCCATAAAAGGGGGCGAGCCAACAGCGCGCAGCCATTTGGCGCGCGGCAAAGGCGCTCGCCTTAGTGAGAGCGCCTTTGTGAAGGGCCTCAAGAAGGGCATCAAGAAAGGGCTGTCAACTATAGCCAGTCTCCCAAATTATAAAACTAGCTAACTAATCAATTGTCTTTAGTCTTTCTTTAACTTTTTCTACCAAGTCCTTTAACTCCCAAACTTACAACTTCTATCTAACCAACAAGCTACTCTTTAACTTTCTACCAAGTCTTTTAACTCCCAAACTTACAACTTCTATCTAACCAACAAGCTACTAAAACCTTCCTCACTAAACAGGCAGACCTCACCAATCACTCTATTCCCAAACCACTTTAACAGGCAGACCTCTCCAGCACACTAACAAACAGACATCCTTAACTGACAATTAACTAACTGTTAATGTAATGTAATGTAATGTAATGTAATTTATTTCTTATATACCGCTACATCCGTTAGGTTCTAAGCGGTTTGAAGAAAATATACATTAAGATTATAAATGAGAAGTAAGAAGGTACTTAAAAATTCCCTTACTGTCCCGAAGGCTCACAATCTAACTAAAGTACCTGGAAATTAATAAAGAAGAGAAAATAAAGATGGTTGAAAAAAGAAAAATTCTATGTGAATTTATAGGATGGAAATTAAACTGATTGTGAAGAACTGTATGAAAAATACATATGGAATGCAGTTAGAGAGGGTAGGTTACAATCTATTTATGGTATTTGTTTAATTGGAAGGTGTTAAGGTGGGTAATTTGGGGGAAGGTTATCTGAAGGTAGGTGAATCTTCTGGAGGTAAAAGAGGAGGGGTTAAGATATTTGGATGAATTTTTTGAAAAGCAGGGTTTTGATTTCTTTTCTGAATGTTTTGAAGTTGTCTGATATTGTCATAAGATTGGAGATGGAATGGTTGCTACCTCTATCCCTCCCTCAACACTTACTGACCAACACCTAACAGCCCCAACCTTAACAAATATTTAAAAAAAAAAAAAAAAATTATAAATAAATAAATAATAATAATAACAATAAACCTTTGTAAATGGCAGGCAGGACTAGGAGCAGCAAGACTTCAGTCAAAACAGGCACCGAGAGTACCCAGGGGATGGCTATAGTCCAAGTACAGATGGAAGGGGAACCTGGATGGAGGTTAGAGGTCTCTGTACAGACCGAGGCCATCCCCTCAAAGATGTCTACAGTCTCAACGCAGACAGAAGGAATGGATCAACCAGACGAAAGCCTTTTGATGGAGCTGAGGAGCCTGAGAGAGGAGGTTCAGCGCTTAAGGAGCATCCGAGACGACGAGACCTTCATCGATGGAGTCATTCAGGAGCTGTTTCAGATCGCTGAACAGGAACCTGACAAGACCACCCTGGGAACATCCAAAGCATCCAAAACGGCTACCTTGAGACAGACCACCGGAATGCAGGAAGTGGCTGGAGACGCTGACTCCTGGCAGCTGGTGACTTCTTCCACAGGAAAACGCAGAGGACCTAACTCTGTCTCTTTTTCTCTCATACAGGACAGCTCTACACCGACACCACAAATTGCCCTGAGGAACACTATCAGCTGCTACAGGAAGGTCCCGAGAATGAGGAGGAAGTTGTTCAGCAGAAGGTTCCAGCTCCGGAACCAGCAGTACGACCCACCCCTAAGAAGCGCAGAGTGGTGGTCATCGGAGATTCGCTACTGAGGGGCACCGAGGGACCAATCTGCAGACCAGACCTACAATCAAGAGAGGTCTGCTGTTTGCCAGGGGCCAGGATCCGGGATGTAACCGCTTGCCTTGACAGACTCATCAAGCCCCGAGACCACTACCCCATGGTTCTAATCCACGTTGGAACCAACGACACCGCCAGAAGCACCCCGGACAGCATACCTGAAGACTTCAAGGCCCTGGGGGAGAAGCTGAGGAGGATGGATGCGCAGATGGTCTTCTCCTCGATTCTCCCAGTGAGGGGCAAGGGCTGAGCCAGAGAGGATCGAATACAGAGGGCGAACGACTGGCTGCGAGGATGGTGCAAGGAGATGAACTTCGGGTTTCTGCACCATGGAGAAGCTTTGCAAGGGCTACAGGGACACGACGGGCTACACCTGACCAGAAGAGGGAAGAATGTCCTTGGACACCGTCTAGCCCGCCTTCTCAACAGGGCTTTAAACTAGGTAAGTCGGGGGAGGGTACATGCACAAACAACATACCTGGTGAACTAAACTGCCATAACTTTTTTGAGGCTAAGGTAAGTAGTCACCAAAATTCTGGGTCAGGGGCGAGTACACACACTTTCGAGTCGGGGGTTGGTTCACATCATATTTATGGGTCACATTGTAATTCTGGGTCTAGGGGAAGTACACATTGTAATTCTGGGTATATGGGGAGTGCACATTGTAGTTCTGGGTCTAAGGAGAGCACAAATAACGCAAATAATGCTAAAGGTGTTCAAGTAGCTCAAGCAGGAATATCCCCATCGAGATGTAACAAAAATACAACATGGAGGGCTATGTACGTCAACACACACAGTTTAGGAAACAAGATCCTGGAATTGGAAACAAAAATAAGGAATGCAGACCTGGATGTGGTCGCGATAACTGAGACCTGGCTCACAGACTCCCACGGGTGGGACATGGTCATATCGGATTACAACTTGCTTCGTCGGGACAGGGAGGGCAGAATGGGTGGAGGTGTAGCATTATATACTAAAGATGACATTAAGGTCACAAGAATCTCAGATGTCCAGTACACTGGGGAATCCTTTTGGGTTAATTTGGCCAGAGGGAAGGACAAATGCTTGTATCTTGGCATAATCTATAGACCTCCAAGACAACAGGATGACCTGGATATTGAAATAATCGGAGACATAGAAAATATCACCTTGCGTGGGGACACAGTATTGCTAGGAGACTTCAACATGCCTGATGTGGATTGGGATACACTTACCTCTGCTTCGGCAGCAGCAGGAGGCTCTTAAACTCTATGAAGGGAGCTGGTCTCAAGCAACTGGTATTAGTCCCAACAAGGGATCAGGCAATACTGGACCTACTACTTACCAATGGAGAAAGTGTCACAGAGGTCTCGGTGGGCGAGACATTGGCCTCCAGTGACCACAACATGGTATGGTTCGATCTTAGGAAAGGTTTTACTAAATCTACCACACTGACCAGGGTCCTCAAATTCAAGTACACAAACTTCCAAGACATGGATTCCTTTGTTCACCAGGCGCTACAAAGCCAAGCAGAAACCAATAGCGTGGAAGGAATGTGGTCGTCTCTGAAAGCCACCATACAGGAAGCAACAAACCGCTATGTTAAATCAGTAAGTAAAAGGCGAAGGATCAACAAGCCGCAGTGGTTTACTGAGGAGATCTCGGACCTCATCAAGGAGAAGAAAAAAGCATTCATCTCTTACAAACAATCGGGGAAACAGGACTCTAGAGCAGACTACCTGACCAAGTCAAAAGCCGTCAAAACAGCAGTCAGGGAGGCTAAATTCCACATGGAGGAGTCTCTAGCAAAGAACATCCAGAAGGGAGATAAATCCTTCTTCAGGTATATCAGTGACAGAAGCAAAAACTCAGGCGGGATAGTACGTCTCAGGAATCCACTAGGAGACTATGTGGAAAAGGATTCGGAAAAAGCCCAACTATTAAATGAATACTTCTGCTCAGTATTCACCCGAGATGCGCCGGGACTTGGCCCTCAGCTACAGACAAGGGTTGGCTCAGTTGACCTGTTTAGAAACTTTGAGTTTACGCCCAGCAGTGTCTATGATGAGCTGTCAAGGCTTAAGGTTAACAAAGTAATGGGGCCTGACAACCTACACCCCAGGGTGCTTAGGGAGCTGAGTGATGTCTTGGCAGAGCCACTATCCGAGCTCTTCAACCTCTCCCTTAGTACCGTCCTGTTAGACTGGAGGACGGCTAACGTCATTCCACTCCACAAGAAAGGCTCAAAGCTGGAGACAGCAAACTACAGACCAGTGAGTCTAACATCGATAGTGAGCAAACTAATGGAAACCCTAATCAAACGCCAATTAGATAAGATCCTGGATGAGGAGAATCTACGGGATCCCCATCAACATGGATTTACTAAGGGGAGATCATGCCAATCTAACCTGATCAGCTTCTTTGACTGGGTGACGGGGAAGCTGGATATTGGGGAGTCCCTGGACATCGTGTACCTGGACTTTAGCAAAGCATTCGATAGCGTACCACACCGCAGGTTGCTGAGCAAGATGAGTTCTATAGGATTAGGTGACACATTGACGAAATGGGTTGGGAACTGGCATGGAGGTAGGCTTCAAAGGGTAGTGGTAAACGGCACCCCCTCCGAAATGACGGAGGTGATCAGTGGAGTGCCACAGGGCTCAGTCTTGGGCCCGATCCTATTCAACATCTTTATAAGGGACCTGGCAGAAGGGCTTCGAGGTAAGATAACATTATTCGCCGATGACGCCAAACTAAGTAATATAGTGGGCAAATGCACAACGGACGAAAATTCAATGCCCGACAACATGATGCACGACCTACTCCTACTGGAGCGCTGGTCTAGGACCTGGCAACTCAACTTCAATGCCAAAAAATGCTAAGTTATGCACCTGGGCAGCCAAAATCCATGCAAGTCCTATACCCTTAATGGCGAGATCCTAGCAAAAACGGTAGCAGAACGAGACTTGGGGGTAATCGTCAGTGGGGACATGAAGTCTGCCAATCAAGTGGAGCAAGCTTCATCCAAGGCAAGACAAATCATGGGTTGCATATGAAGGGGTTTTGTCAGCCGTAAGGCGGAAGTCATTATGCCATTGTATAGATCCATGGTGAGGCCCCACCTGGAATACTGTGTGCAATTCTGGAGGCCACATTATCGAAAGGATGTGCTGAGGCTGGAGTCAGTGCAGAGAATGGCCACCCGGATGGTCTCGGGACTCAAGGATCTCCCATACGAAGAACGGCTTGACAAATTGCAGCTTTACTCGCTCGAGGAGCGCAGAGAGAGGGGGGGCATGATCGAGACAGATCAAGTATCTTACGGGCCGCATCGAGGCGGAGGAAGATATCTTCTTTTTCAAGGGCCCCACGACAACAAGAGGACATCCGTGGAAAATCAGGGGCGGGAAACTACGAGGTGACACCAGGAAATTCTTTTTCACTGAAAGGGTGGTTGATCGCTGGAATAGTCTTCCACTGCAGGTGATTGAGGCCAGCAGCGTGCCTGATTTTAAGGCCAAATGGGATCGGCACATGGGATCTATTCACAGGGCAAAGGTAGGGGAGGGATATTAGGGTGGGCAGACTGGATGGGCCGTGGCCCTTATCTGCCGTCTATTTCTATGTTTCTATATTAGGCCCTTTCACCTCCCATTTTTAAGTTTGTAAATTACATGAGAGATAATAAAATACATCATTACTGTGATATATATATCAATATTGTAGGTTTAGTTATGGTAGATACTAATCAGTTACATGAACAAATTACGTCTCTGATAGGGTTGTCTAGGGAAAACCATAAATGCTGATCCAGGTTCAAATTTCCTGGTCTATTTATACGACACAAAACCCAGGCTAATGAGAAATATCTTTATTATGAAAATAGAAAAATATAATTCACAAGCCAGCTGCAATATCTAAATAGTGTTCACAAAATATCTGATTACATAAATGAAACTCAGTACATAATTATCACAATACACTTGTTAGAAACTAAGTAAAACTAATTGTTACACACACCCTACACAATTCCTTATAATAATAATAATCCCTGATTCGCAAATGATTACAGTATCACACAGGTAACTTTACAAACCTTGTCCTCTATCACAATTGGATCCTTATCTAACCCAGCTGATAAGAGTGTAAATTCCGTATTCTCACCTTTTGATCAGCCTCTCTGGCGAAATTAGGTGGAAGGGAAACTTTCTTGTTAGCTTCAGGAGATGTCAGAAATCCTTTAGTTAAAGGTACACGTGTTCGTCCGTCCTGGAGAAGGCTATAATTCATTGGCAGTCAAGTTTCCTTTTAGTGCTGAATTCAGAGCTGTTTAAAGTCCGAATCTCTCTCTCTGAGGCAGAGAGTCACCCGAGGTAACTTCATAGGTCTAATTGATCTAATTATTAAAAGAAAAGGTCGCGTGCAGAACACTTGTGGGAAGATGTGAGCTTCCTCGCATCTCAACATAGACTAATTAATTAATTAGCACCTTCTCACTTGGATCTCATCAGATGACTTCCTCGGACCAATCCAGAAACAGAACTTAGATGAATAGCCTTTCTGTGTAAAGTATCATATAGGCTGGTAGACCCAGGGCCGTTAGACAGATAAGAACAGGATAACTTCCCCCAGAATCACACAGTCCATTATGAAGGCACAGATGGATGTCCTTGAGTAGAATAACATTCTGGTACATACCCATAATGCATCAGGCAGAAACAGTAAAAATGTTTCTTCTTTCTTCTTGCAATTCATGCTGGAAAGATTTATTGAAGAATGGTTCAGAAAGATGATTTCTTGTAGACAATGGTTCAGGCTTTGTTGAGGTCATAGAGGCCTTCAGGTGCAAATACGGAAACACCTCTACAATATGTTAAATGAAACATGTTGTTATTGGTACTAACCTTTATAAAAAATGTGACACGGATAATAAATAAAAAAAAAGTCGAGAACACTTATTTGGACATTTATTCTCAGCACCATATATAGTACTTGTAACAATAACTAATCAAAGATAACACACAACATTGCCCCTTCCTATGTACATAGTGCCCCCAGTGCGTCCTTCCTCACCTTACCCCCCTCCGATGCCCGCCTGCCTCCCATCCCCCTTCCATTGAACACCCCCCATGCCATCCTGCCTGCCTGCCTGCCTTCCATTAAACCCCCCACCTCCCCTCCGATGCCAGCCTGCCTGCCTCCCATCCCCCTTCCACTGAACCCCCCACCCCCCGATGCCAGTCTGGGCCGCCCTATCCTGACGGATCCTCTCTCCCAGCGGGGCTGGGCTTTGCCCAACTGTTTCCGGATTGACGTCTTTCCCTCCCCGATCCTCCTCCCAGGGCGAGAAAAAGAAAGGGAGAAGCCGAGTTGGCGCCCCGTTGCGGGTGGAGCCATTTCCGATCCCGAAGCGTAGAATTTCTCCTTATTTTCAGTTCAGTGTTTTAGTGTTCACTGTTTTGAGAATAGTGTAATTTTAATTTTGCTAACAATTTGAATGTAGGCTCCTCTTGATCTTGAGGCCCTAGGCTGAAGCCTAGTTAGCCTATAGGAAAATCCGGCCCTGGGGAGAGCAAATGCTGAATGGAAGTGGAGAAAGAGAACACATACTGGATGGAAGGAGGGATAAAGAAAAAGGACATATGCTGGATGGGGGAAGAAGATAGAGTTATTGAGATAGTGGAGGTGTGAAGGAAAGGGGTGGCATACTGTGGGTAGACATAGTGAAAAGAGGGAAACTGAGGACTGCATAGTAAGAAATAATTTAATTTAAACGGAGGCAGAAAATAAAGAAGGAAGACCAGAGAAGGCAAGGGAAGAGAGAGAGGAGAGAGAGATGCCAGAGAATGGGGAAGGAGACAGAGATATCAGATCTGAGCGGAAAAAATGAAAAAAGAGAAATGCTAAAAACCACAGGGGGGAGGGAAAGAGAGATGAAAGGAGAAAGATGCCAAACCATGAGGGAACAGAGGGAAGATGATGGATACCAGACCAAAGGGGAGGGGGTCTAGAGGAGAGATGGAAGGGGGAGGCATATAGTTTCTGGAAGGAGCATAGAAGGAGAGAAGATGCCATATAGGGAGGGGCAGAGAGATGGCAGACAGTGGATGGAAGGAAGACAGTAACAAGAAGATGAGGAAAGCAGAAACCAGAGAAGACAAAGGTAGAACAAAAATTTTCTATTTATTTATTGCTTTAGGAGACATATGTCACTGTTTCTGTGGTGTTGCATTTTATGCAGAGTCCAGCTTCTTGCTGGTTCAATTTAACCTTTGTCTATGTATTTCTATTTTATTCCCCCTTTTACAACATTCCCCCTTTTACAACATGATCCAGTGCAGACTAGAACTGGGATCATCCAGGGTGAAAAGAACCACAACAACAGCGCTCAACTTCAGAAAAGGGAATTATGATGCAATGAGGAAAATGGTGGGGAAGAAACTCAACGGCAGCACAAGGAAGGTAGAGTCCGTAGAAAGCGCCTGGACCCTGCTCAAGCGTACGGTGCACGAAGCACAGAACCTGTACGTCCCCAGGTTCAGAAAAGAGTGCAAGAAAAATCGAATAAAGAACCCAGCATGGATAACGGCAGCTGTAAAAAAGGCGATCAGTAACAAGAAAGCATCGTTCAAAAAATGGAAACAGGATCAAACGCAGGCCAACCAAAAGGAACACAAGGAAAGCCAGAAGGAGTGCCACCGAGTGGTTAGGAGAGCAAAGAGGGAATATGAAGAGAGACTAGCGGGAGAGGCAAAAAATTTCAAATCATTCTTCAGGTACGTAAAGGGGAAGCAACCAGTGAGGGAGGAAGTGGGGCCCTTGGATGATGGGGATAGAAAGGGAGTAGTGAGGGAGGAAAAAGAAATAGCTGACAAGTTAAATGACTTCTTTACGTCGGTCTTCACGAGGGAGGACACATCCAACATTCCGGAACCAGAGGAAATAGAAAATGGAGATCAAGATAACAAGCTGGTCAAATTAGAGGTGAGCCAGGAGGATGTCCTCAGGCAGATAGACAAGCTAAAGAGCGACAAGTCGCCAGGTCCGGATAGCATTCACCCAAGGGTGCTCAAGGAATTAAGGAATGAAATAGCAGAGACACTTCAGCAAATATGCAACCTATCCCTAAAAACTGGAGAGATCCCGGAGGACTGGAAAATAGCTAATGTCACGCCCATCTTCAAGAAGGGTTCGAGGGGCGACCCGGGAAACTATAGGCCGGTAAGCCTCACATCGGTCCCGGGAAAGATGATGGAGGCACTGATTAAGGACAGCATCTGTGACCATATCGAAAAAAATGGACAGCTAAGGTCGAGCCAGCATGGGTTCTGCAAGGGTAGGTCGTGCCTCACAAACTTGTTGTACTTCTTTGAGGGGGTAAACAACCAGGTGGACAAAGGAGAACCCATAGACATAATTTACCTAGACTTCCAGAAAGCCTTCGATAAGGTACCACATGAGCGGTTGCTCAGGAAGCTATGGAACCATGGGGTGCACGGGGAGGTCCACCGATGGATCAAAAACTGGCTGGCAGACAGGAAGCAGAGGGTTGGTGTAAAGGGCCATTACTCGGACTGGCAAGGGGTCACGAGCGGGGTTCCTCAAGGATCGGTGCTGGGACCGCTCCTGTTTAACATATTCATTGACGACCTGGAGGCGGGAACAAAATGCGAGGTCATCAAATTTGCAGATGACACCAAACTATTCAGCAAGGTTGAAACCACGGTTGACTGCGAGAATCTCCAAAGGGATCTTACGACATTGGAAGAATGGGCGAAAAAGTGGCAAATGAGCTTCAATGTAGGGAAATGCAAGGTCATGCATATAGGGAGAAGGAACCCGATGTTCACTTACAAAATGGGGGGATCAATGCTAGGGGTCAGTAATCTGGAAAGAGACTTGGGAGTGATGGTAGACACGACATTGAAGGCGTCGGCACAATGCGCCACAGCCTCGAGGAAAGCAAACCAAATGTTAGGTATCATTAAGAAGGGTATCTCGACCAGAACGAAGGAAGTCATCCTGCCACTGTACCGGGCTATGGTGCGCCCGCATCTGGAATACTGTGTACAGTACTGGTCACCGTACCTCAAAAAGGACATGGCAATGCTTGAGGGAGTCCAGAGAAGAGCGACTAAACTGATTAAGGGTATGGAAAACCTTACATACACTGACAGACTGAAGAAGCTGGGGCTGTTCTCCCTGGAAAAGCGGAGACTCAGAGGAGATATGATAGAGACCTTCAAGATCCTGAGGGGCATCGAAAAGGTTGACAAAGACAGATTTTTCAATTTGAAAGAAACCACAAGAACAAGGGGTCACTCGATGAAATTGAAGGGGGACAGGTTTAAAACAAACGCAAGGAAGTACTTTTTCACACAGAGGGTGGTGGACACATGGAACACCCTTCCGGAGGCCGTGATAAGAAATAGCACAGTACAGGGTTTCAAGGATGACCTGGATAGGTTCCTGGAAGACAAAGGGATTGAGGGGTACAGATAAGAGCAGTGGAAGGTTTAGAGATAACTGTAGAGGAAGGCAATAAAATTAGTCAGGGACCGCTGACCAGGCAATATGCCTGGTGGGCCGCCGCGTGAGCGGACCGCTGGGCTGGATGGACCTCTGGTCTGCCCCGGCGGAGGCGACTACTTATGTACTTATGTACTTATGATGCTCAGAATTCTATGAGCATCAGAGCTGTTACCACCGTAGCTAAAATCCACACTACAGTTTTGTAAAAGGGAGAGGGGTTAGTTTGTGATGACATATTCCATACTAGATGAAGGTGTTCTCTGTGTTCTGTGTGTTCGAAAGACACGGTTTTCTGTTAGGATTGACAGTGTAGGATTGATCTGTACTGGTCTGGCTTGTTTAGTTTTACAATGGGTGTATTGATGTACTGCTCACTGCAATATGTAAGATGCTGCCTTTTCCTAGGTACTCATGTGTGACATGTGGCTTGTTACTAAAAATCATGTTTTTTGTACAGATGGGGGAGTGCCAAAAAATGATGGGCCCCGGGTGTCACATATGCTAGGTACACCACTGCCTCTGAAAGCTAATTGAGAAATGTATTAGTCCAATAAAATGATGGGAACTAAATTTTCTTCCTGCCATGCCCCATGCTTCCTACCCAAATGCAAAATATAAATTGGTAGGCTTCCCAAAGCCCTGCCAGCTGAAAATCTCTTCCTCTAGGAAGGGGAGATTTGTTCAGAGATGTTTGGAGGTTGCATAGAAGAAAAACTGTACACTGGCACTGGTATGGTAATCTTTGCTGTTTGTTTTGAATTTTAAAATAAAAGAAATTAAGTGGAAATAAAGAAGTAAATAAGAAAATGGGTAAATAAATGGGGGCAGGGCAGGGGGTGTGGAAGGGGGTCAGCATGGTAGGGTACGGCAGGAGGCCCGGTGCACTTGTTTGCCTAGGGGTCCTCGACAAATTAATCCTGCCCTGTTAACCACAGTGCCACACACTCCCCCAAATGCAAGTTGAACTTTCTTCTCTTATTGCCTTGCATGTGGTTTCTAATCTATGTTTTTTCAAGGAGCCTGGTGTCCCCCTCTCCACTGGTGACTGCTGAAAGTACCAAAGGACAAGAAAGTCGTAAGTGAGGGCCTTGCCCACCACTAGCACAGCTTGTGTAGACAATGTTTGTTTATCAAGGACTTTCTTAGACTTCTTCCTAAGGTAGTCCCTGATTGGCTAAGGCGCCCCAGGCCTTTCCCAAGGGAGGTGCCCGAGATGCCTCAGCCAATCAGGCTCTTAGGCCCCTCCTCGTGCATCAAATGATGCACCGGGGCGTGGCCTAAGGCCAGTATTGCGGCGTAGCAGCAGGAGGAGGACTTTTGCCCTTCCTCCTGCACCCAAAGACCATGGGACTCGGGAGGCCTGAGGAGCAGGAGGGACTGGGCACCCCTTCTGCTCCCACCATTTCTAAAGGTACAGGGCGGGGATGGACC
This sequence comes from Geotrypetes seraphini, assembly GCF_902459505.1. Taxonomy (NCBI): domain Eukaryota; kingdom Metazoa; phylum Chordata; class Amphibia; order Gymnophiona; family Dermophiidae; genus Geotrypetes; species Geotrypetes seraphini. The sequence goes on along the minus strand of NC_047085.1, from coordinate 185,066,968 downwards.
AGGCCCGGACAGCCGGACAGCCTACTACAGGGGGGGAGGTGGGCCAGGCCGGGCCCAGCCATGTCACATTTGCAATGGCAGGAGGGAGATGGCATCCCTCCTGGCTTGTGTTTGGCGGGGCACTGGCGTGGGGTGGGCATCGGCACACAGGGCATTTTTTAGGGGTTTGGGAAGGGAGGAGGCACTTCGGGGGGGGGGGGGCTTTTTATTTTTTATTTTAACCAAGCAGTTATTTTGCATGTGTAATACACACAATATATCTGCCCAATTTTAAAAAAAATTTAAAAAGCCGGCAGAAGCCCTGACAGTAGTGACAGGAGGCTGTTTCTCCTATCACTACTGTCAGGGCTTTAGCAATCCGTGCAGTCGGTTGGGGGCGTGCCTCTGATTGCCCCCATTTGCATGCAGATCGCACCCATTTGCATGGCGAATCAGTCGGCCTGCTTCCAATCGCACATGGATAGGAGGGTTAGTGAATCTAGCCCTTAGTAGTATATTCCAGAATTAAAGAAATCCTTAATCTGGATTTGCTATACTATTTGAACAAAGGATCATTGACCAGGCACAGGATTATCTTATTACTGTGAAGCAGAAGATTGGGAGGAAAGGGGAAGGAAAAATGGTTGGAAGTGGAACATGCAGTGGATGAGAAATACAAGGTACAAGGAAAGGAAAGAGAGAAGAGGTGAGGGAGACAGTGGAGAGAATGTGGGGGAAGGCTGGGAGATGGGAGAATGGAATGGAATGGAATGGAATGGAATAGGGTATGGGGAAAGAGTGTGCCTCCCTACAATTTCTTCCTGTGCATACACACTGAACCATTCAAAACATGCATATTCCTCCAAAGCACAACCCCCCAACACCACAACACAACCCTCCCCCCTTCCACACACACACTCATTCCTCCAACACTCCTCACACTCCCTTCAGCCCATACACATATACATTTTACCCATAGACACAAAACCTTATTACTACTACTATTTATCATTTCTAGTTCAAAGGTTTGATTGATTTTAACAATACAGAGAATACATAAAAGGTAACAAGGTCATGATACAGCGCAGTTGCAATAATAAACAATCACATAAGGAACAAATATTCTGACCAAGTACAACAGGCCGATCATAAACCATCCTACAATAAGAAAATTCAGCACAAATCTCATTACAGATTAAACACAGTAAAGTGTATTGTGAATGTTCCAAGCGAGTCCATAAGGAAATACCACCTGTATTAAGGCGGAGAAGAGAGACAAGGCAAAAATCCTTATGTTCCAAAATATCATGAATCAAGTTCTGAATGTCAATGGTCAGTTTCACAGGGGTTCTAAACCTTAGTATAAGTATGCTTTTCAGCAATGAAACTTTCATATTTAGAAGTTAAACCTAATGTATTTCACCATGAAACATAATCTACCTTAGAGAGATCTTTCCAACAGTGCAGGATGTTCTTAATAGCTAAAAATAACAAAATATTAAGTAACCTAGGGTTATGATGAGATAGGGGATTTGAAAGGCCATACTGTCCTAAAAATATGATTTTCAACTTTAATGGTTCTTTTATAGCTAATATGAATGAGATGATGTTCCATACTCTATCCTAATAGAGCAGGGGTGTCCAATGTCGGTCCTCGAGGGCCGCAGTCCAGTCGGATTTTCAGGATTTCCCCAATGAATATACATGAGGTCTATTTGCATGCACTGCTTTCATTGTATGCTAATAGATCTCATGCATATTCATTGGGGAAATCCTGAAAACCCGACTGGATTGCAGCCCTCGAGGACTGACATTGGACACCCCTGTAATAGAGGGACAATTGATTACAATTATATAGCATATGTAATAGTGAACCTTCTTGTTTTCCATAGGACCAACATAAGTTAGATGTGTCTTTTTTCTTTCTTTCTTTAATCTGTATTGATTTTCAAATATTAACAGTGCAATAAACAAGTATATAAACATATAACAAATCAAGAAGAACACATTCATCTTACAGACATACATGAGCAAACCATTTTATCCCCCCAACCACCCATTGATTATTCAGTAAAAACACAAATGCATATATTCTTTCAATAGCCTTCCCTTATATAAAACAGTAATGCAATCCCACCAACCTCTCCCCCCCCACCCCCGGATGTGTAAGGAAATAAACCAGAAATTAAAGACCAAAGACAACTATAGAGAAGTAATAAAAGATGTCAATGGGCCCCAAACCTGTTTAAATAAATTACTATGCCCCAACATTTCAGCATTCATTTTTTCATACCTATAGCTGAAGCATAAATTTGCCCATCAAAAAGGGTTAGATGTGTCTTTTGAGATTTTCGCAAGTCTGGTAGGAGTTCAGTGCATCCTATGTAAAAGGAAGTAGATGGATTGTGTGACACTAGCCAATCTTATGGACTTGAACATGTTCGACCAGAGCGCCTGCCATATTTCTTCAGACAACATCTAAATCTTTGTTGCCAAGCACTCATCGTCTTAGACAAAGGAAGGGCTGCAGATTTCCGCAATATAGAGTACCAATTTGCAGCAGCTCCCTATTTATCATTTCTATAGCACTGAAAGGTATATGCAGCATTATACATATAACATTCAATTGATGATCACTGCTCAGAAGACCTTACAATCTAATTTGGACAGACAGGACATCTCAGGGTTGGGAAGTTTCTAGCAGAAGGAATGATACAATGGGTAAAGGTATCTGACATTGAGTGGGAGTTAAGGGTTGAAAACAGCTTCAAAAAAGTGGGCTTTTAGCTTGGACTTGAATACTGCTAGAGACGGAGCATGGCCTATTGACTCTGGCAACCGAGTCCATACCACACATGCACACCTCTCATAGACCACTATTTACCACATATACTACCAAATATGTAAGTCCCCACCAATATACCTTATGCTGTCATATCAAGACACACTTCATCACAGTTCTTCCAGTCTAATCCCTTACACAGACATGCTCAAGACTAAGCAACAGAGGAAGAGGAAATTTGCCCTTTTGTCACACTAAAGGGGGAATTCATGAAAGGGTGTTATGTGCGTTAGCTCACACTAACACATTAGCATACGCTAGCCATTATAGTAATATAATGGGCATCTTTAGTGGTTAGCGTGCACTAATGTGATTGCACATGCTTAACTCCCTTTCATGAATTTCCCCCCTAAATGTGCACTTTTCAACTTGTTAATGATTTTTTAAAAATAAGACTAATATTTTATCATCTTTGGGCATTGGTAAATATGATGCCTAGAGTAAGCAACTCTTGGTGTATATACTTTCTTCACCCTGGGGCGCTTTCTCACTGCAATCTTGTATTTAGCTATCAATTTTCTCTTTGTTACTGCTACCAGGATTCCTTGTGAGGATGCTTATTTTGTTTGTTCACAGTACAATTGAAGTAATTTCACTGTCAGAGTGCCGGTGTCACTTTTTGTTTATTACAGTGGCATCACAGATTTTATTTTTCAAATGAAAGAAAAAAAAAAAACCAGATTGTCTTATGTAATTTATGATCGCAATCTTGCCTGTGCACTAACACCACTGGTGTTGGTAGGTGCTTTAGATCAGTGGTTCCCAACCCCGTCCTGAAGGATCACTAGGCCAGTCGGGTTTACAGGATAGCCCTAATGAATATGCATGAGAGAAAACTGCATATAATGGAGGTGCCAGGCATGCAAATCTGCTCCATGCATATTCATTAGGACTATCCTGAAAACCCAACTGGCCTGGTGGTCCTCCAGGACAGGGTTGGGAACCACTGGTCTAGATGGTGATAATAATAATAATAATTTTATTCTTATATACCACCAAAGCTGTAGAAGTTAGAGGTGGTTTACAGCAAGAAGCGCTGGACAATCAGAGAAGAGGTTACAGTCAAAGTCAGCGAAGAGGTTACAATCAAAGTCAGCGAAGAGGTTACAATCAAAGACAGCAATGCAATCTTACATAATGAAGGAATATGAAAGCTATGTAGTTCATGAGGGTTACTGGTTGAGTAAGCAGAGCTAAGTAGATTCTTAGTTGACAAATCGATTGAATAAGCTCGTCTTTACCAGTTTTCTAAAATTGAAGTAGGATGATTAAAGCGCGAAAACGTTACTAAGCCAATCGTTCCATTTGCCTGCCTGGAAGGCGAGAGTTCTGTCCAAGAATTTTTTGTAGTGGCAGGCTTTTATTGTCGGATAGGAGAACAGATGTATTCTTTATGTGGGCCTAAGATAACTTGCCAGATTTAAATGGGAAACCAAGTAAGTGGGGGCTAGGCCAAATATTGATTTGTAACACAGACAGGAGAACTTAAACAGGATTCGCGCCTCTAGGGGCAGCCAATGAAGTTTTTGATAGTAGGGGCTTATGTGTTCCCATTTCTTCAGCCTAAAGATCAGCCGAACTGCTGAGTTTTGAATGACTCTGAGTCTTAGGATGGTTTTTTTTGCAGGATCCCAAGTAAATAATGTTGCAATAATCGAGCAGGCTCAGGATGGAAGATTGAACCAGTAAGCGAAAGGATGGAGCATTAAAGTATTTTCTGATGGTTCTGAGTTTCCATAGTGCACTACTGTCCAACTCCTGCTATTGTTTTCTTCTACATTGTATTCACTGTGGCACTTTCATTACCCCTAAGTGAAATGGTGTGGTAGCCGTGTTAGTCCACTCTTCAAGGAAATATGTAGAAATAAAACAAAAGCATAAAGGAAAACAATAATACCCTTTTTATTGAACTAACTTAGGCCACCTTTTATCAAGCTGCTTTAGGGTTTTTTATCGCCGGCCACTGCAGTAAAAGCTCTGACATAGAGAATGACACGGGGAAAAAATGTATCATAGTTCCTGCCCTGTCCCCGTGAGCTCATCCCCTTCCCAGCGAGCTCAGTCCCCGTCCCTGCCCTGGAAACTGTCAGATCCCACCTGCACAAGCCTCAAATAGTTATGATTTTATATTGAAATTATTTTATTAAAGTATAAAAAGAGACTATTCTGTACAATTGTCATTTTATAAACACAAATTATACAGAGCAAGGATCAATAAAACCCCTCTCTCCCCTCCCTTTCACAAATATCCCCTCCACTATTGTGAAAACTGGACAAAGCAAATTATTACAGAATGCTACATAGAAAAATCAAGCTAACAGAATACTTCAGTCACACATGGCAGGAATAGTGTTAGGGGAGAGCAACTGTCCCCTGGTCAGAGAGAGAGCCCTAAGCCATCTGGAAGCTAAAGAAGCACAGCCTGGGCTTTGCAGTCCCCACTTATGTCCCCAGTTATGTCTAGCAGGATACATATTTCAAATCTGAAATATTTTAATCACAAAATATAAACTAATTTTTTCTACCTTTTGTGGTCTGGTAATTTTATTCTTCAAATCACATTGGTCTCAGGCTTTGGTTTTGCTCAAAGCCTAGTCCTGCCCGGCGCAGGAAGAAGGAGGATCTCTCCTGCACCGCACCGCCCAGCCCAGCCCAGCCCAAACCAACGAGGGAAGATCTTCGGGCACTGGCACTGGCACTGGCACGTCCTGTGCATTGGTGCTGGTGCCGGTGCCCAATCGGGTAAGAGATGTTTGGTGCTGGGGGGATGTAGGATCACGGGGGAGGGGGGGTGACGCGAGCGGGGGGGGGGAGGATGCCGGTTCGCAGGGGGGATGCCGGATCGGATTGAAAAAAAAAGGTTGTAAAAAGCGGGTAAGCGAGCGGGGGGGGGGAGGATGCCGGTTCGGAGTAGGCGGGAGGAGGTTTTAGCATGCGTGGTATACGCGTGTGCGCGCTATATTAAATTTTTTTTACATTAATTTGTGTTTCCCGCGCACTATACCCGTGTGCGCGTTTTACACGGGTGCGCGTTATCTACGTGAAAATATGGTACTTTTGAAAGTTAATCATAAACTATATTAACTTAGTCCAATAAAAATGGTATTTTTTTTCTTTATGTTTTTGTTTTATTTTTACATACTACCCCTAAGGAAGTAACTTAATGCAAGCTCCATGTAAAGAATGTACTCTTTATAGACTTGGAAAATGGCTCCTACCCTCTGCTTCTATGCTTGCTGTCTCCTCCTTTCCTAAATTCTTGCCATTTCATTGTTCTCTCCTCCCCCCGGTTCATGCTTCTCATTTCTAAAGCTTCTTTTTTGTTATCCTTTCTTTCCAGCACATAAAAAGCTGAGCAGCTTGACCTTCCCTTTTTGAAAGCTGCTGTGAGATGATGAGAAAGATCAGCTTTTGTCTGCAGCTATTACCTTATAAAACCACACATACTGGAATCAGTTTCCAAAGCTGCTATATCTTTATATTGTATACATAACTCCTAATCAAATATAACAATATTATTAATTATCCTTTCTACTGGATCTCCAAAAACAATGCTAAATTACAATGAGGAGCTTCAGGACTTCCTCTTCCTCTTTTACCATATTCTAACTGAATTATATACATTAATGATGACAAATTGGCTACTTTCTATCTAGTTCCTTTTCTACTCATAAATACTAAGACTATCATTCTTAATTTGAAAAATTAGCTCTGCATAGTACACAGTGCTACTTCAATGCTACAGCCTCAGCACCCTGAGGTTGTGGGTTCAAACTCATGCTGCTCCTTGTAACCCTGGGCAGGTCACTTGATCCCCCATTGCCCCAGGTATATTAAGATAGAATGTGAGCTCGCTGGGACAGACAGGGAAAATGCTCGAGAACCTGAATAAATTCATGTAAACTGTTCTGAGCTCCCCTGGATGAACAGTATAGAAAATTGAATGAACAAATAAATAAAATTGCCAATGGATTCTACTCTTCCATCAGAGCATGCTCACCTTCCTGGAACCAGACCATTTCAGAATGTCTTTCACCTATGCAGCAAAAGCCCCTTTTCTCAGCCAAAAAAAGCAAACAATGACATAATAATAATAATAATAATTTGATTTTTATATACCGCCTAACCAGCAGTTCATAGCGGTTTACATAATAAGTACTCAGCATACAATATAATAATAACATCACACATAATAAAATTCTAACTAATACAAGCATTAAAAATAATGAATTAGGAAAACACAATATAAACTAAAATAAGTATAGATTAAAAGATTAAAAGTACATTATAACTACATGATAATATAAAAATCAATAATGTATGTTATATAACATCTTATATTCTTCCAAGGATTCCAGCTATCCACAAATCAGTAGGATAATGGGGTTTCTTCAAATTCTTAAATTCTGCTAAATTTACTTGTTTGGAGATTTATCCCAGTGCAATATCAACATTTTTAGCAAATTCCTGCTAAACTCTGTCAGATTTCTTTTCCATAGTCTATTTACTTCTAAGACATCTTTAAAAAAAAATCTAATACTAGACTGATAGCATTGGACATTCTCAAACTCCCTTTCTTTCTTTAGGGCTAGATATGCTATGCATTTTTCTCACAAATAAAAACAGTGTGATTCATTGAAGTCTTTTATTCAATTTTCTATACTGTTCTCCAAGGGGAGCTCAGAACAGTTTACATGGATTTATTCTAGTGCTCAAGCATTTTTTCCTATCTGTCCTGGTGGGCTCACAATCTATCTAATGTATCTGGAGCAATGGGGGGTTTGGGTGACTTGCTCAGCGTCACAGGGAGCAGTGTGGGTTTGGGCCCACAACCTCAGGGTGCTAAGACTATAGCTTTTACCACTGTGCCACACTCTTCCCCCCCTTTTTCTATACAAAATGGGAGAAGAGCCTTAGCAAATCAGGTCTACAACGTGCACAAATCTGTTAGGTCATTTGGGCCCTCTGAAGTCCAATTTCCTTTTTTAATTTAGCTTTTTGTATTTTTCCTAAAATCAGTATTTGGTAAACTGTTCTAGCCCTTGCTTGATTCTGATTTACAGCTTTTTATGCATTATCAGTCCAGAATATGCCAGTTGCATTGCATTTTTTAACTGGATTTTGTTGTAATTACTTACTTCTCCAAATCAGTAGTTCTCTGCTCTAGTTACATAGTAGTAACATAGTAAACGACTGTAAATAAAGACATGAATGGTCCATCCAGTCTGCCCTGTAATCACATGCATTATAATTTCATGATTAAATGAAAATGCCTTTTTTTCTTTGTTATTTCTGGGCCATAGACCTTAGAAGTCTACCCAGTACTGACCTTAGTTTCCAACTACTGGAGTTGCCGTTGAAGCTCACTCCAGCCCATCCAAACCATCTCCTTTGCTGAATTCAGACTGTGAAAGTTTGCTCATTCATATTCTAATTAGCAATCCTGTGTTCATCCCACGCTTTTTTGAATTCCATCATAGTTTTTCTCTCCAACAACTCCCTTGGGAGGGCATTCCAAGCATCTACCCCCCCCTCTCCATGAAAGAGAATTTCCTAGCATTGCTCTTAAGTCTACCACCCCTCAACCTCAATTTATGTTGTCTAGTTTTACTAATTTCCCTTCTATGGAAAAGATTTGGTCCTATATTAATACCTTTCAAATATTTAATTGTCTGTATCAAATCGCCCCTGTCCCTTTTCTCCTCCAGAGCATACATGTCTCCTCTTGTACTTCTTTTGGTGCAAACCTCCTACCATTTTCATTGCTTTTCTCTGGACCACTTCAAGTCTTTTTATATTCTTAGCCAGATATGGCCTCCAAAACTGAACACAGTACTCCAAGAGGGGCTTCATCAATGACCTGTAGAGGGGCATCAACACCTACTTTCTTCTGCTGCTTACGCCTTTCTCTCTACAGCCTTGCATTCTCCTGGCATCCTCCTGGCTACAGCCACCACCCTGTCACACTGCTTTGTCACCATCAGATCCTCAGATACAAGTTGGTCAATCATTGTGAATATCCATTGAATGAGTGCTTGGAATATTAAGTGCAGAGATTCCTTAATCACTTCATTCACAGAGGAGCAATGATGTCTTTAGGGAGAAACTGGGGCAATGGAATGAGGGAAATCCTCTTGCCAAAAAAGTGCTCCATCTAGTTCCTGGTCCCTGCTCCTCATTGCATATCACAGTATCTCCCTTTTCAATGTAGCTCAAGCTAAGTTGCATTCAGAGGGATTGCAATCTCAGGGACTGATATTCAAAGCTCCTGCCTGCTTAAATTGCTTGAGGCTGCCGATATTCAGTGGCATTTAATCTGGCAGTGCTGTTGAATATCAGCTCTGATCAGCCACGTTTAAAGTAAACAGGACTTTACAATGTTTGGGGTGATTTGCTTCAGCTATAAAGACTTTGGGGGGTTGGGAGAACAATATTATGGTAATATATGGGTCTGTAGTAAGGGATCATGCTCTTATTTGGTTATTTTTGCATCATGTGTAAAGCAAGAGGGATTTTCTTATGTAGCTTATGTATGGCTGGAGGAACTGGATGGGTAACCATTATTGGAGGCTCTATTCTTGAGGATGAGCAAGGGGTTATTCAGAGGGGAGGGGGATTTCGGGGGTTGGGTTTTTTGTGTTTGTGGAAGCGTAGGCTTCAGGATTGTGCCTCATGCTCTCCTTTTTCAAATTGTACAAGGGTGGGGTGGGGAGTTCTTTGGAGTCTTACACATGGATAACATGAACTGTGCTATTGTATTGCTTCGTTCGTTTGCTGTATTAATATAGGACCAAATCTTTTCCATAGAAGGGAAATTAGTAAAACTAGACGACATAAATTGTTTCACTTAAAGTGAGCAGGTCAAGGATGGTACAGGGGATGGAGTTTGGGAGGAGCCCGCAGTTATGTGGGTGCTGGCAATATTCAGTGCTGATATCCACATAGCCAAGTGGTTGAAATTAAGACAGCTCAAAAACTGTCCTAATTTAAACCATTTAGCTATGCAGGCCCTGGCGCTGAATATCAGCTGGGACCTGCATAACTAATTTTTTGTTCTAGCCTTTACTTTACCCTATAAAAAACAAAAACCCTATCTGATACCTCTCCCCCCCCCCCATGAAACAGACCACCCTCCACCTGACCCCTCCCCCGCTTAGCTGTCCCCTTCCCATCACAGCTCAACCTCTTCTCACCTCCTGAGTCCCAATAGGCTTCCCGGGGCATTCTGGAATTCCTGGTGGTTCAGTGGGGCAGGAGCAAAGCACACTCACTCCTATCTCTAGCAACTACTACGGAAATATGGCTGCCATGACTTCTAGTAGAAGCCTCACAGTTCTACCATGAGAGGTCATGGCAGCAATATTGCAACTGTAGACACTAGAGGCAGGAGCAAGTGTGCTTCATTCCTGCCTCCACTACCCCAACTGGACTACTAGAGATCCCAGGTAGGCTGGGGGGGGGGAGCTAATCTACACTAGGAGGTGGGAGGGAGTTACGCTTTGCCAAGAAAGGGGAGGAGAGGAGGAAGTGGTCTGTTTCACATGGGTGAGAGGAATCATATCATATAGGGGGGATCATTTTACAGAGTAAGGAAAAGGCTAGAATAAAAAAATGTTATGAGGGTCCCGGCTAATATTCAGCTGTGGCCCATAAGCTCTGGTGGCCAGCCCCTGCAAAATGAGCCCTGGATTTTCAGTACTGGTACCCATATATGGCCAAGCACTGAATATCTGGGTTCCAGTTTCTTTGGCAACAGTCAGTGGTGAAAAAGCAACTGCTTCCGGCTGAATATTGGCTGGCAAGTTTATAGCTGAGGCAATAGAGGGTTATGTGGCTTGCACCTCATCACAAGAAGTATCAGTGGGATTTGAACTCTAGCTTCCCTGGTTCTCAGCCCATTACTCTTGGTATCAATTGGTATGATGTGTTGGCACCTTTTGCATTAGCATTCCAAAAGTGTGACTTTATAGGAATGTTAAGACTATTCTGTAGCTAGCAATATTATGGATAAGAGGTTGACATGAGAATGAACAAGAAAGCAAATGATTTTTCCAGGAAGAAGAGTGGAGTGATTAGTTCGTGGTGATGGAGGAGAAACGACAGGTATAAGTGTTAAGGTTCAGTAGGCCATTTTTGAAATGGAAACCCACATGTTTTTCCTGTTCAAAAATGGCTCTAAGATGGATGGTTTTCTTTGACATAATGAGCAAAACATTCCAATTCTGCTTGATTTTTTTTTTTTTTTTAATGCTTTTCTATGTGTGTGTAAATCCATCCCTGTTTGAGGACCAGCCCTACTTCTTAGTTCAAAATAAATAACTACTGCTGTCTGAATAAAGAAAAACATAAAGGGGACAATTTCCAACCAAAGTAGCAACTGTAATTTATATGCCAGCACCTGCATCTTAAATTAATATGCATTTTCATTGACACTCATATGTATAATCAGGGGCACTAAATGTATACATTATGTTGTCAATGCGTTAGAATAGGCCTGATATTCAAGAGGCTCAGTACAATTCTGGGGACAGTGGTCACGGTGGCTCTGGAGAACCCCATCATTATCCACAACATAACTGAGTTTAGCTGTAGCTAGTTGATGGGTGGCCGTGCTTAATGGCTGGGGTCCTGGACAGCTGTGGAGGTGACAATGGCCTTACTGGTCCCATGAGAGACAATGTGAGCAAAGAAATAACTGCTACCTTAGGGTCTGTTTGTTTGAAGCATGATGTTTGTTGAACCATGAAGCTCCTTGATAATGCTGTGGCCAAATTTAATACTACAAATACTTTTTGTGTTATGTGATTACTATAGGAGTAGGTAACATGAAATTTTGCTACTTTGGGGGGGCTTCTGCCAGATACTTGTGACCCAGTCTGGATACTTGGTAAAATGGACCCTTGGTCTGTCCCAGTATGGGAAAAGGGCTTGGTGGGTATTGAAAGGATGGGGAACATGTGGTGTCAGCCGCCTATGTTATCAATAATGTTGTCCTAATACTCATTGCTTGCACCTGCTTTGAGAAAATACAATATTTTGGCGCCATTAAAAATGCCACTAAAATGTGTCTACTTCCAAAATAAAACAAAAGAACGATCCAACAAATCAGCAGTGAAGAATCATACAATGAAAATAAGGGGGAAAATACCTACAGATGCAATGTACAAGGTACAAAATCTTTATTGGCAAAAATATAATATAGCAATTCATAAAAGGTTCTCAGATAGAAGACTCAGGACCCGATACAGTCCGTGTTTCAGACAACACTCCTTCCTCAGGTGCATAAATGTAGAGAACCTTATTGAAAAACAGATAACACGGGTAATCCATGAACGACAGACAACGAAGTGCTTCTGTCCAGCTGCAACTCTGAGGAAGGAGTGTTTTCCGAAACATGGACAGTGTCAGGTCCTGTGTCCTCATATCTGAGAACCTTTTTTGGATTGCTAAATCGTATTTTTGCCAATAAAGATTTTGTACCTTGTATATCGCATCTGCAGGTTTTTTCTTTGTTTTCATCCTACTTCCAAAATGTCATTTCCATAATCATGTTCCACAGCAACTGATCAATACATCTTCCTTCTCACAGCCATGAATAGAAACACCGGGAGCATGCATAAACATGACTAGACACCATGCAACAAATGCGCAATTGGTGTTTAGAGCTGACTGCGAGCAGCAATATCTCAGGAAATACATTTGTCATATAACAGAATTCAGGCAGATTTCACTCTGAGGCAGCACATTCTACTTTTTCCTGAATCCAGCTAGAAAAGGGAGAACAAGCATATCGAGATCTCAAGCATATCATCAAGTCTATTTTCGTGTGGAAAATAGTAACATCCATTTCTAAAGCTAGAGATTAAAACCCAATTATAGCAATGCTTCCTAATGCTAGCACCTCCAATAGAATGGAGCATATGAAACAGCATTTTGGAAGTAACTCTATAACTGGATAGTTCCATGTAGGTGCCCCAAGATAATAATAATTTATTTTTATATACCGGCTAATCAGCAGTTCATAGCAGTTTACTCTCTATATTGTACTCGGCATACAATATAATAATAACATCATACATAATAAAATTCTAAGTAGCTAATTCAAGCATTAAAACTAATGAATAAAAGAAACACAATATAAACTAAAATAAAATTAGATCACACAGCAAGAGCCAATTCTATAATGGAACCAACAAAGGCATCTAGCTATAGGGTTGCCAACTGGCTCAAGATTCACTGGAGTCCTGGGTTTACCCATTACATGCAGGGGGAGTTCTGATTTCCCCAGTGAATTCCCCAAGAAAAGCAAGACTACAAGTATCTGCATGCAATGAGGCCCTGTGTGGGGCCCTGTGTGGGCCCTGTGAGATCAATCTGGATCCATTTGGCAACCTTACCTAAATTCCATTGTAGAATATATTACATTACATTGTACTTATTAACCGTGTAACCATTAGTTCAACGCGGTTTACAAAAGATTATCAATAGAAAACATAATGCAAGAAATAAAATGAATTAATTAGTCACATACTTGGATAGATAAGTTTTCAATTGTATTCTAAAATATCTATAAGAATGAGCTGTCTTTATCATGATATGATGCTTGAGATGCTAAAGTATGATTGAGAAATTTTATACTTTTACAACCCTGAACTTACACCAGCTATGGAGACAATGTAATTGTCATCATTACAGGATTCTGTAAATTAGGTGCATAAAAAGGCGAGCCCTGCCCATTCTCTGCCCATGTGTGTGGCCCCCCTGAAAATATGCACCATGCAAACTAGATTGGTGTTTACAGAATAGCACTTAGGTACAATATTGGCATATATATGAGGGGGTGCTGAAATTTGTGAGGATCCTTTTTCTGCCGCATTTTGAGTGCCATTTACTGAATCGAGTCCATAATGGGTACTCATAGCAAAAAAGTACATTCTTTTGAAAAATGGGACTCTTTTGGAAGAGTGCATACCTTTTCTGAAGGAGTTCATATACTTTCTGAACGAGCATTCACTGTTAATGATATTATCCCCATTATGCAAATAAAAACAAATGAAATCCCAGAAATATTTGGGCTTTATATCCCTATTTATTGCTCTCTCCACTTATCACCACCTTTGCTACTTCAGTGACATGCAACAGCATTTCTTTCATTTCTGTGCCTCTATCAGCCCTCCAAGCCATTCACACCATATATTTGTATCACAGCTGACTTCAGGACCTAAGCAACCTTACTCCTCCATTTGCCAAAAATATAGGCTTATTTCTAGAGCAATTACTGTGCAAAAATCACAAGATTGGCAGAATCTTTTAGGGAAAGAGAGGGAGAATATAAAAATCAAGCAGCCCTTCTTTCTTGGCTCACTATTCCTGCCCACAAAAATGCTTATTTTGAGACTACATTATAAAAGGCAGAATAGACACTTAGAGGGGCATATTCAAAACAAATATCTAAGTCAAATTTGGTCATATGGTGCTAAATGCCCAAAGTCAGCAGTGGGAAAATGCCCATTCTTGAAAAATAGGTCTAGAATTTTTTTTTTTCTGAAAATTGTCTATCTGGATGTCCAGACAGTTCTTCCAGACTGCCAGTACGTCTATCATTTTCAACCAAAATTTCGTCCAAGTCCCAAACGCCCAGAACAAGACCATTTAGACTTGGGAGGGGCCAATCTTGTAATGGACTGGCCACCCAGACATGGCAACAGAGCAGTGGGGCACCTCACAGGTGAACTTTAAAAAAAGGGTGCCACATAAACATCTCACCAGAACTCCCTTATACCTCAATAACCCCTATGACTGCAGGTGACACCTATATGGCAGTAAAGTAGGGTTTGGGAGGTATTGGTGAGCACACATGTTCCACCATAAATGCAGTGGCTATAGTTGCTTTGGGCCTGGGTCCTCCTTTCTATGGTTCACTAGCCCACCCCCCAAGCTATTTAAGATACCTCTGTGCAGCTCTACTAGGCTTTCCTATATCAGATGCTAATGTTCTGGAAACAGATATGTAAATTTTTATTCTGATTTTGTGGTGGTGTGACAGGGTCAGTGAACACTGGGGGAGTGTTTGGGGGTCTTTACTTGTCTCTGCAGTGGTTATCTGGTCACTTTGGATACCTTTTTAGGCACTTATACCTGTTTTTACATTGTCTAACTCATAAAGTTTAAGTTCCATCCAGAATGTCTAGTAAAACCTTCGATTATCCCTGCAGGACAACTAAGTCTAGTTCAGCCAACATCAAGTCATAACCACTCCTGCAGATATGCCCTTTTAGCTCTGGGTGCACAGCGGGATTCATGTCCAGAAAATCAGTTTGATTATCAGCACTTGGGTGGGGTTTTAGACATGTTTAAGTTTTGATTATGAGCCCCATACTGTATATGTCTTAATAAAATAGGATCAAAGATCCATCCCAGTAGTATGCTAAAGCCAACCCACAGATTTATGTTTTCTCCAAGGCAAATGTAAATGTGTGCATGTGTTCTATACATATACTCACACATTTTATAAAATGCATCTATATTTTGCAGTACTATCCCTGCTCTGCCCAAACTGCGCACCTAGGGAATGACTGTACATGACACTTGTATATGTATGCATCATCTTGTCATCACATCTACTTACATGTATGTCTACCACTGCACAATTGAATGAAAATTATTTTCCACATGCAAAACAGGATTAACACAAGGATAAACCATCAGAAAATTGCCACTAAGGGGGAGACTCAATAAACGGCACCCAAAGTTAAGTGCCAAGATTATCTGTGCTAAGCTAGTACTCTGTCAAGGGTGCTCTGTGTGGAACAACCTTTACAGAATAATAGCATGGCGCACATTTTGGGCCTGATTCTATAAATGGCACCTAGGTTACTTTGGCGGTGCCTAGCTGAATTCCATGTACAATGGACTTTAATTGATGTTTTAATTGAAGACACCATTAGAAGTCAATTAAAAATCAATTACGAGACTAATTGAAGTTACATGCGGAATTTGGTGCAGCACCTACTGACGTTTACACCGAGGCACCTGCCTCACAATGCCTAACCTAGGTGCCATTTAAATGCCTACATGAAAAGTAGGGGCAGAGAATAGGCATGGTATGACTTAGGCATCAGTAGGTGTTTATGTTAGGCACAGGTAAATTAAGCCAGGAAAACCCTGGCCTAATACACCGGCACCAAATGTTATGATGCCTACTGGCACCTAAGTTGAATTAGGCATCACTAGGCACAATTCTATATACAATGCTTAGCAGTTGATTGAAAACTGTGCTGAACAGCACCTAGGAGTTAGGTGCCACTGAGCACCATTTATAGAATTGATCCTTTTGGACCTGATTCTATATATGTTACCTAAAATTCAGCAATTTCAATATAATCCCCTATATGAAAAATATATGTATCGATAATGCCTTATATGCCACATATAATAGTGCATATACGATGTCTGTTCTAAAAGTTCTAGGACTGATTTTATAAAAATGCAATAGACCTTCGGCAAGTTGTGGCGGTGAGTGGCTTGACTATCGCTGGACAAGAACTCAAAACTTTAGCGTTTGCGGACAGCTTAATGCTCATCCTTACGATTTCCACACGATCTCTTGTAGCAGCATTGGATCTCATAGCGGAATATGGATTTCACTCAAGCCTCCTTATTAACCTGGATAAATTAGTGGCTTTGCCATCTCATCCTTCTATTCACCTGCAATGGGAAGGGGTTTCCCTCTGCAGTGGGCTGATCAGTGTAATGAAAGGATAGATTTTCTGTCTCTGTCTATGAAAGGACACATTTGAAAAGGACACACATATTTTATGTCTTTTGTTCCTGCCTGTGCTGGAAGTAATCAAATGTAGAATGTTGGGTGTTTACTTTCTTAATGGTTTGGGAAGAGGTCATTTAATTTATGTTAACTAGGTTAGTTGTCTGAGACAGGAAGGCTCAACCCCCCACAGCTCTTAACACCTTTAAGATTTAAACAATGAAGTACATATCCTGCTCACGCACCCCTTCCCCTCTCTTGTCCATCCCCTTTTGTTGTGATAGTTACCACTGACCCATGTAACAGATATATAAATGTTTTGCAGACTCATAATAAATCAGGCAAAAATCTCTTTAGAAAACTGGCTATCTATATTTCTTTCTAAGGGGAATTGCCTCCAGATGACAGAATGTGATTTCGGGACCTAGAAATGGATCTTGTCCGTTTCAATTTGGGGGCTACGTCCGTGATGGACTTGACATTACCAATATTTTGTGAGTATTTCTGAATTTTGAATTCTGTTCTTTAATACTCACAGGTATTGGCATCATGTTCCAACCCTTTATTTAAATTGTAGGGTTTTCGGTAAACCCGCCGCGGTTACTGTCCTTTTGGCAAGGACACTGTCCTTTTGGTAAGGACAAATATTAATGTGGAGTTTTCGGTAAATTCCCGCCGTGAAAATAAGCAGCTGCCATTCTTTCGGGAAGAATGAAATTAAGTGAAGACTTTTGGAAAGTCTCTATTGTGGAGTTATAGAAACGTCTGCACATTCTGTCATCTGTACCATTCTTTGCATGCGCTTTTCTCGTCTATCGCTTAGATAAGATTTTATAGAGTATAAGATTATATTGTATATTATTAATGTACCTCGCTTATTAGGTAAGGTAAGCAAAAATTTCTGCATTGTTACATTGTTTTTTTTTATTGAAAAAATTCCTGCATTGTGATATTGTTTTTCTAATGGGTCATAAAGACACTTAGGATTTTCCACCTCCTAGACAGATGAGACTTTGTTCGCTTCAGTAATAATAATAATAATGGTAATGGCTTTGTTCTTCTATACCACCACAATCTTGCGACTCTGGGCGGTTTGCATTTAAGAGAGCTGAACATTCAGCGATTTACAATATGTAGAGGGAGTACAGAGTACACAGACTATTAGGAATCAAAATTACAAAATATAATGTTTGCTAAGAATTTCGGAGCTGACCTGTAAAGAAAAATCACAGCTTTCCTGAGAAAAAAAAAAAAAGGGAAAAAAATTACAATGTACAGTTTGTTTAGAGATTCAGAAACAGCACGAATTAGGATTTCAGTGAGCATTGTGAAAAAAAAAAGAGTACTTGGTGAGGTTCTGTTTAGGTGACGTATCTGTCCAATAGGGTAGTTTTTATGGGTTTTCTAAAGGCATTGTAGGTCAGTTCGGCTTTATTAATGTGACTGTCTAGCCAATGTTGTGGTTTATTTGCTTGGAGCATGAAGGTTCTGTCCAGAAAGGTTTTGTATTTACAATTGGTTATGCTTGGGTTTGTAGAAACATATGCAGGAGAACTTGAATAATATTCTTGCCTCGACTGACAGCCAGTGCAGTGGTTTGTGGTGGGGATGACATGGTCATTCTTTTTTTTAATCCATATATCAAGCGGACAGCTGAGTTCTGAATGATACCCAAATAAACGATATTACAATAGTCCAGGGTAGAAAGCACTAGTGATTGCACTAGTAATCTAAACGAAAGTGGGTCAAAGTATTTTTTGATGGTCTTTAATCTCCATAGCATCATGAAACATTTTGTTGCCACGGTATTCGTGTGTTCAGTCATGGTGAGGTGTGTGTGTCCAGTGTGGCTCCCAATGTTTTTATTGTTGGTAATTGGGTAATCATGGTCTTTTATATGTAGCGTTGAATTGGTAATTTTATCCGTTGGGCTTGCAAGGAAGATTTTTGTTTTTTCTGTGTTAAGTTTCAGTTTGAAGTTGCTTGTCCAATGTTCTATTTCAGTCATTATATGAGTAATGTATTTTGAGATTTCATTTGTTATGCTGTTAGGATGGAGATGTCGTCTGCATATATTGTGGCGGGGCCGGGGTTAAGCCTAGCGCTGGCAACCCAGCTCCCGCCCCAGGCGTGGGGACCAAGCGCTCCCAGGAGGATTCCCACTGGGAAACAGTGAAATAATTAGTGGAGGCTGCGTTAGTGGTAAAGTTCAGCATTTCTTTATTTCCCTCAGTTTGCAGCACTGGGGTTCCAGCAGTCCCTCTGTGTTGAGGAGACTTGGACAAAAGCATACTTTCATACAGTCCAGCCTGCTGTCCAGGCAGAAAAAAAAAAAAAAAATAAAACCAAAAACGTTTTCTCCTGATTTTGCTTTTTCTGTTTGAGAAATCTTTAGGAGGCTTTAGCACTGTCCCACCTGAGGCCCAGTGCCCCCACTGCCCCAAACTCCCAGGGTAGGGTTAGGGAACTTTATTACCCAACCATTTCAGACTGCTCTTAAGGGTTAAGAATTCTCGGGACTCTAAGTTCCGTGCAAGCTTTCGGGAGAGGTTAATTACAGGTTCTCACCTCCGGCTTTCCTCTCAGGCTCTAAGTAATTTATTCATACTAGTTCACAGTTAGACTAAGGGAGAAAGAACGCTATGGTTTCTGTCCTTGCCTCTCTGCCTTGCCCTACCTGTTGGCTCTTGGTGATGGGCACAGGGTTGCTGGGCAGTTTCCTGGGCTTAGGAATAGGGACAGCCCTTTGCAAGGCAGGGTTTAAAACCGGGTTTAAACTGCTGACAGGCACTTCCCTGTCACAATATGTATTGGATCAGGTTTGGTTTTTGCGGTGGGTGTCCTAGAGCTGATTCTGTGGCAGTCCTTGTCCTTTGTTGTAGTGACAAGCAGGCTGACTAGTTTTCAGCACTGTCTGTAGGCCAGTAGGTTTCAGGTTTGTTTGGGGAACTTACAGAAACAAAATGAAAAAGGGTAGAAATACATTTGTGTAATTATTAAAACAGACAGTCAGAAAGGCATAAGTAGTATAATGGGTACACCTCATGTCAAACTGATTGACAGGTGAGATAAGATAAGGATCGACCAATCAGCGTTCACTTCCGGGTTAAGCCCCGCCCATTGTCCCGCCTTAGTCTCCGCCCATGGCCCCGCCCCCACCCATGGCCACGCCCTAGTCTCTGCCCATGGCCCCGCCCCTCCCATAGGAATGAATGGTGGTAGCCCCGCCCATGGCCACACACCCCCCCGCCCATGGCCACACCCCACCCTTCACCTAAGCCCCGCCCCTCCCATAGGAATGAATGGTGGTAGCCCCGCCCATGGCCACACCCCCGCCCATGGCCCCACCCCTCAAGCCCCGCCCCCATCCCTGTCCCCACCCCTCAAGCCACACCCCCACCCATGACCCCGCCCCCTCAAGCCCCGCCCCCCGGAAATGCACTTTTGATGACATCACCGGAAATGGGGGCGTGTTTAACCCCGAAAATACGCTTTCTGATGACATCACCGGAAATGGGAGTGCCTGCCCCCTACCGGAAATGCGCTTTTCTGATGACATAGGCGGAAATTGGGTAAATGACGCGGCGGAAATGCGCTTTTCTGAACACGTAGGCGGAAGTAGGGTAAATGACGCGGCGGAAATGCGCTTTTCTGAACACGTAGGCAGAAGTAGGGAAACAGACTCGGTCAAAACACCCACCCAGAAAAGAAGCGTCTTTATTTTAACAGTTTTTAGTTAAAAGACAGGGTTTAAGAGCTCACAGATAGAGCAGAGCACAAAACAAAAGGCATTCACAAAATCTTTCCTGCTTTTTAAAACAGAGTAGGGGCAGAAACAAACGAGAAAAAAAAAAAAAAAGTTGCATTTGCTTTTAACACCCTTTTCAGTAGGAATTCTGAGCTAATGGTTAATGGGTCAGCTCCCCTATTGTCATGGTAACAGCTGATAAGACCCTTGCAACACCCCTCCCCCTGATAAAACCAAGGGGAGAGATGCGGAAGTGTGTTTAAACATGTCTGAACTTGTCCCGGCCCCTACTGTTGTCTTAACAATCTGAAAAAAAAAAAAAACACAAGGCAAAAGTCTTTATTGAAGCAAATTTATTATGATCCACACGCGGCAGGAAGCTATGGAGGCATTAACCCTCTACTTCAAGCGGCTAAAAAGAGTGATATAACAGTTCGGAGAAAAGATGTGGTGGATTGGGTCACCGGTCAAAACGCATACAATTTACACAGACCGGCTAGAATCCATTTTAAAAGAAATAAAACAACAGACAGTGGCAAAGTGACTTAGTCAACATGTCAGCCTTTGCCCCCCTTATAACAACGGTTACAAATACATCTTAACGGTAATAGATAACCTGTCAAAATATGCACGGGTCGTTTCTTTAAAAACAAAAACCGGTCGTGAAGTTACCGAAGCCTTTGAAACAATATTTAATTTAGGGCGTACATCTGAAAAACTTCAAACAGACAAGGGTAAAGAATTTTGTGACCCATAATGATGTTAAAGCAGCTGTAGTGGAAAGATTTAACAGGACTTTAAAATCCATAATACCTTTACTTACCAAGACGTCCTACAGGCTATGGTGTACATCCGTATGGGCACGCGTTTCCGGTTGCCGCGCGGCGGTACACGTACGGCACAAAGGAAACATAAGTTTAACCCCCACCCTGACAGGTAACACCCCCGGAAATACGCTTTCTGGTGACATCACAGGAAAAGGGAGTGCCTGCCCCCGACAGGAAATGCGCTTTTCTGATGACATAGGCGGAAATTGGGTAAAGGAAGCGACGGATATGCGCTTTTCTGAACACGTAGGCGGAAACAGACTTAGTCAAAAACCCCCCCCCCCCCACCCAGAAAAGAAGCGTCTTTATTTTAACAGTTTTTAGTTAAAAGACAGGGTTTAAGAGCTCACAGATAGAGCAGATCACAAAACAAAAGCAGATGTCACCTAACAGAGCTCTGTTAAAAAGGCAAAAGTCTTTATTGAAGCAAATTTATTATGATCCACACGCGGCAGGAAGCTATGGAGGCATTAACCCTCTACTTCAAGCGGCTAAAAAGAGTGATATAACAGTCCGGAGAAAAGATGTGGTGGATTGGGTCACCGGTCAAAACGCATACAATTTACACAGACCGGCTAGAATCCATTTTAAAAGAAATAAAACAATTGTGTCAGAAGTTGACAGACAGTGGCAAAGTGACTTAGTCGACATGTCAGCCTTTGCCCCTTATAACAACGGTTACAAATACATCTTAACGGTAATAGATATCCTGTCAAAATATGCATGGGTCGTTTCTTTAAAAACAAAAACCGGTCGTGAAGTTACCGAAGCCTTTGAAACAATATTTAATTTAGGGCGTACACCTGAAAAACTTCAAACAGACGAGGGTAAAGAATTTTTAAATAAGTCTCTGAAGAATTTATTAAAACAAAAAGGTGTTAGCCATTTTGTGACCCATAATGATGTTAAAGCAGCTGTGGTGGAAAGATTTAACAGGACTTTAAAATCCAAAATGTGGAGATATTTTACAGCCCATAATACCTTTACTTACCAAGACGTCCTACAGGCTATAGTGCACAGCTATAATTATAGTTTTCACAGAACGATACAGGCGAGGCCTGTAGATGTGACACCCTCAAACTCTTTGCAGATTTGGAAAACAGTCTACGGCAGTAACATCAAATGCGATCCCACCGAGGATCTCTTAATGAAAGGAGACCATGTAAGGCTATCAAAACTTAAAGGAAGATTTCAGAAAGGTTACGAACAAACATGGACGGATGAAATATTTATAATAATAGATGTTTTAAACAGGGGTCAGAGAACAATATACAAGATACAGGATTACGATAGCGAAGCTATACAAGGTTCTTTTTATCCTGAAGAATTACTAAAAGTCAAACCTCTAGAGGACAGAATATACCATATCGAAAAGGTTCTAAAGGTAAAAGGAGGGGGTAAGAACAAAATTTGTCTCGTGAAATGGAAGGGGTGGCCTGATAAATTTAACAGTTGGGTGAAGGCCTCAGAGATTCAAGACATCTGATTTTGTCTTTTGAAACAGCACAGAGAGAGAAAAAAACAAAATGAATGACGGTGGCTTTTATATCACATTGCCTAGCAATGCTTCGGCAGCTATGTTTCCCCGTAATACCAGCTCTAATTTCACCATACAAATAGCTAGGCCTTTGGACTTACAGGGGCCGTGGGAAGCGGGGCTGGTGGAAATACAATACCCACATACTTGGGAAAATATTAAGGAAGACATAAAGTACGTTGTCACCTCTGCAGAAGGAAATGTACGCCAATTTATAATCAAGAGTGGATATTATGCGACCATGGGGAAGTTATTGGAAACCATGAATCATGATATTAGAAGTGCCTATGAGTCTGAGAAACCGCCGAGAATCATATATGACCCCAATACGCGAAGAATTCATGTAAAATCAGAGGATAAGTCTGTTATTTCTACAAGGGGTGATTTGGCAACCATTTTGGGGGTAAAGGCTAATGTTAATACAAGGCTTTCTCATTTCCCAGCAAATATAGAGGCCGGCTTTAATACCCTCTACGTGTACACCGATATTGTAGAGCACCAGTTAGTAGGTGACCATTTTGTACAACTGTTGCGCTGTGTTCCAGTTCTAGGGCCAGTGGATAAGTTTATCACCCTCACATACGATAAACCGCACTATGTACCTGTGAACAAGCAGCACATCGATACCATCACAATTGAAATAAAGACGGATCAGAACAGGGACGTCTCATTTCGTTACGGGAAGGTGATCCTTAAGCTTCACCTGCGACCCAGGAAGACTGTAGTGTTTTAAAATGTTGGTGTCTAAAGATTACGGAGACCCTAAAGCATACAAAAATTATTACACAGCACAAGCCGGTTATGGACTTTCAGGATATCACGGAACCCCTGTCATGTACGGTGCCGGTGTAGGTGGCGTATTTCGTAGTCTCTTTAGAAAAGCAATACCGCTTTTGAGAAGGGGTTTTGAAATTATTAAACCACATGTGAAAGGAGCCGCAAAAAACATAGCTAAAGATGTCATGGGCCATGTCGCAACAACCGTTCTAAATAAAATAAACCATTCCGCAGAGCAGGCGGGGTCGGGTCTGGCTAGACGGGGTGTTAAAAGAAAGAGGACCCACCCTCAAGAGGTTCTGCAAGGACCTCCAAAACCTTTTAAAAGAAAGAAACCTCAAGGTAACAAATCACAGAAGCTATCCAGCGGATCCAAGAAGAGAAGGACCCGTTCTACGAAACGTGATATATTCTAAAAAACCATGGCTTTTGTACACAACGGCTCTGAAGAATGCGTTAAATCAGAACTAGATCTGTTTGAGCTATCCCCAACCCAAACCAGTATCGAAAAAAGCATCTATGTGGAAATACCACCATTATCAGCTTTATCGGAAACAGCACCTTTGGACTTCTACATAGCGGGGCACGGTGAAGACTACATTGATTTAAACAACACTCTCCTGCATCTGACCTGTAAAATTGTGAAAGAAGACGGTTCAGACATTGACGCAGCCGCCAAAGTAGCCCTGGTAAACTACCCGATTGCATCTATTTTTAGCCAGTTGGATGTTACCCTGGGAGACCAGCTGATTAGTCAGAGTAATAACTGTTACCCCTACAGAGCCCTCATAGAGCTGATCCTCAATTACGGTGAAGGAGCCCTCAAATCACAGTTCACAAGCGGCCTGTTTTATAAGGATACAGCCGGACATCACGATGTTAGAGATATAGGTGCACGTAATGTGGGTTTTACCGAAAGGGCTCACTTTACAGCATCTAGCCACAAGGTGGAACTGTTGGGACATTTACACAGCGATCTATTTTTTCAAGAAAAGCTACTCATCAACGGCGTAGATCTTAAAATAAAACTGTCACGTAACAAAAACTCTTTCTGTTTAATGAGCGGTGATGCTGACCAAAATTATAAACTCCTTATCTTAAACGCTGCCCTCTTTGTAAAGAGAGTTAAAGTGGCCCCTGGAGTACGCTTAGGACATGCTGAAGCTCTACTGAAAGCTAACGCCAAGTATGCGATAGACCGTGTGGGGTTGAAGGTGTTTAGCATACCGGCCGGCTCCCGAGTGACTAATCAGGAAAATCTCTTTTTGGGGCAGTTACCAAAGCTCATCGTGTTGGGTTTTGTGGATAATGACGCTTTCAGTGGTAATTACGCTAAAAACCCTTTCAATTTTAAACATTACGATATTAATTTTGCAGCTCTGTATGTAGATGGTGAACAAGTACCCGGAAAACCTCTACAACCTGACTTTGAAAATGGAAATTGTGTGAGAGAATTTTTGCAGCTTATTCAAGCGACAGGTAAACACCTGAAAGACAACGCCCTCCTGGTTGACCGTCAGGAGTTTTACAAAGGTTATATGCTGCTAGCCTTTGACCTATCGCCGGACCAGGAGTGCGCTGACCACTACTCGCTAATCAAAACCGGTAACCTGCGGGCTGAAATACGTTTTGCCAGAGCTTTACCACACACTGTGAACATGATTGTGTATGGGGTTTTCGACAACGTGATAGAAGTTAATCATAGAAGGAATGTTCTTTTTGACCATTCTTGAACATGAACACCGTGCAGATCTTCCGTGTTTTAAAGAAGGACCCCTGTGTTGCAGAATCTTTTTTAGATGTACTGCCCAGTGACTGGTTAACAGGATTAGAAATACCAAGGAGGCCTGTGGGAATTGTCGTGAACACACACCCACACAACCTACCAGGTGAACACTGGTTGGCCCTCTATGTGACCGGGGACGGGACAGGAGAATTTTTTGATTCTTACGGACAACCACCGGATAGTTTATTCTTTCCTAACAGCATTATGAACTTTTTCAATAAACACTGTAAAGCTGTATTATATCATAATAGACAGTTACAGCACCCGCTGTCTGAGGCCTGTGGCTATCACTGTGTGTTTTTTTTACATCATCGCTGTAAAGGGCAACCTTTTGAAAATATTTTAGAAATGTATTCTGAAGATTTAATGCAAAATGATGAAATGGTACTGAAATTTGTAAAAAATAAAAAACAAGTCATGTGTAGACCTTTTCAAAACCCATTTCATACACCCCAGGGTTGTGTTTCCTACCATGAATGTCATGCTGTTTCTAAATAAAAAAAAGTAAACCTTAAAATCAAAATGTCTGCAGTCTTTTATTTTCATTTTTAAAAAACATTATTTTATTGAAGACATGTTTTTATACACTCAGCCACCGGTAACTGGGTAATAATTTACGTCTTTTATGAGGAAGGAGTTCTTTGGTCTTGGCAGGTTTTGTATATAGTTCAGGAACCTTCATAGCTGGGCTCTCCTTGAGACGTAACAGTACCTCTCTGTTGGCTGCGTTACCTACAACCGAGGAAGGCATATTTAATTGAGCTAAGGTTTGCATGAATTCCCCCCAGCCTAGGGGCTTTCTTTGCCCTGAAAGAGCATGGGTCTGCGTAACACTGCGAACGAGGTCGAGCAGGTTAGAACCACTGATAGGTGTTCCTTGGTATACAAATGTACCATCTCCCACCCAGGATGCAACACTTTTGTTTTTTGACAGTTTGTTAAGCAGGACTTCGGCATTTTTCCTATAGCGCGTATTGATGCTGTTTAACACTTCTTGAACCACAGAGTCGGGTGGTATACTATTTTCTGGAGCGGGGGTTGTTGAAGTATCAACCGGTCCCTGTAGATACACATTTAGCTTTTCTTTTTCCATATCCCTTTGTCTGTTCAACACGAGATAACGTTGTAACACTTCTGAATAACGTTTAACTTTTTCATGGTCGGACATACCAGGGCTCTGCAGTATGTTTTTCATTTCCTCGTCTAACCTAAGTATGGTTGAGGTTCTAATATTTTCTTCCCGGTCTACGGGGTTTCTCAAGCGCTCGAGTTGTTGACTAGGGACCAGGTACATTTTTTCAGCGTGATGCATCAGCGGTTTGTCAGAAGACCCGTTATCAACGGTATAGCAAAACTTAACAAGGGCCCTATAAATCCGCCCGATTGTTTCACCAATTGCTTCTTTTTTTTCTTAAGGGTTAATCTTTTATCACACAGTCTTTTTATGGCGTGACGCTTCCCTTTTAAAACCTTTATCTGGTTTTGTGAAAGCGGGATGTTACCTTTTAGGGTGTTGAGAGCTATTTCAGCTATAGCAGCCACCAAATCATCAGAGGCTGTATTCAGGATGGCTTTTCTGTGCTGCGACGAGGCTTGGACTAAAAGTTTTAAAAGGGGCAGGTTTCTCTTTACACGGCTAGACATGTTACCTGAGACACGCCCCAGCGTATATGAAGGGGTCTGGTTATGTATTCACAGCCTTTTACGGGTTGATTGTGGTTTTACACAATATACCGTTGTCCAGTCTGGCGGGAAAATATCCGTTCTCAATCTGTAAGCCTCAGGCGTTGTGGTATTTAAGTCCACACAGAGATAGCCGTACGGTTTTCTGGTGGCATCCTCGAAGGCTTCTAAAAAGAATTGTGATTTTCCAGGGTACATCTGCCTAGCTAGAATGGCTACCTGTAACTTATCTCTAGGATTCTTAAAGAGAACCATGTATTTAGTGTTTAAAGTTATAGTCCGGCTTGTTTTACCCTGGCAGAAAACATTCTGAACTATATATATGATGCTCAGGTTTCTGTGATGTACGTACTTAGTAAAGGCATTCTCTATTTCGCCGCTTTTACAGGCAGAATCCATTAGATCATCTATAATAACCAAGTTTACTTTATGGGTTGGAAACATTCGGTCATCGTTAAAAGTATCAGGCAAAATGTCCGTAAAAGTAATAAAAGGATATTTATTTAACATTTCTTTATACAAAGGCTGCCAACAACTATAACACCAAACAATATTGTCAGGCATGACAGACAATACACGGCCAGCGTGTTCTAACAGTTTTTTAACAAAGAAGCTCTTGCCTGAATTGGACGGTCCTGCTAATATACAAGAGAAAGGGTGCGACCAGCGGACATCCACCGTTCTAGTATCCGTAGGGTAGTGTGTTGAACCCATCCTCCTCCTTCACTCTTTTGTCATACACAACTTGCTGTGTTTTTTTAATCACGCCGGTCTCTATAGCCCACCTCTTTTTGTTTCTTATAATACCGGTTTGTTGCACCCCTATCTTTTTCTGGGGTAAACCCTCTGCACCCGGTTTGTAGTCAAAAACTAGATCTTTTAAACTAGTAAATTTGATTTTCAGGCTGTTTTCTACATTTAACGTTATCCCTTTCACATTCATACAGGTCTTTCCACTTGTCAGTTTGTAACCGTATGTTTTAGAACCATCTGATACATACTCTGTTATATGATTCTCGGCGGTTTCTCAGACTCATAGGCGCTTCTAATATCATGATTCATGGTTTCCAATAACTTCCCCATGGTCGCATAATATCCACTCTTGATTATAAATTGGCGTACATTTCCTTCTGCAGAGGTGACAACGTACTTTATGTCTTCCTTAATATTTTCCCAAGTATGTGGGTATTGTATTTCCACCAGCCCCGCTTCCCACGGCCCCTGTAAGTCCAAAGGCCTAGCTATTTGTATGGTGAAATTAGAGCTGGTATTACGGGGAAACATAGCTGCCGAAGCATTGCTAGGCAATGTGATATAAAAGCCACCGTCATTCATTTTGTTTTTTTCTCTCTCTGTGCTGTTTCAAAAGACAAAATCAGATGTCTTGAATCTCTGAGGCCTTCACCCAACTGTTAAATTTATCAGGCCACCCCTTCCATTTCACGAGACAAATTTTGTTCTTACCCCCTCCTTTTACCTTTAGAACCTTTTCGATATGGTATATTCTGTCCTCTAGAGGTTTGACTTTTAGTAATTCTTCAGGATAAAAAGAACCTTGTATAGCTTCGCTATCGTAATCCTGTATCTTGTATATTGTTCTCTGACCCCTGTTTAAAACATCTATTATTATAAATATTTCATCCGTCCATGTTTGTTCGTAACCTTTCTGAAATCTTCCTTTAAGTTTTGATAGCCTTACATGGTCTCCTTTCATTAAGAGATCCTCGGTGGGATCGCATTTGATGTTACTGCCGTAGACTGTTTTCCAAATCTGCAAAGAGTTTGAGGGTGTCACATCTACAGGCCTCGCCTGTATCGTTCTGTGAAAACTATAATTATAGCTGTGCACTATAGCCTGTAGGACGTCTTGGTAAGTAAAGGTATTATGGGCTGTAAAATATCTCCACATTTTGGATTTTAAAGTCCTGTTAAATCTTTCCACCACAGCTGCTTTAACATCATTATGGGTCACAAAATGGCTAACACCTTTTTGTTTTAATAAATTCTTCAGACTTATTTAAAAATTCTTTACCCTCGTCTGTTTGAAGTTTTTCAGGTGTACGCCCTAAATTAAATATTGTTTCAAAGGCTTCGGTAACTTCACGACCGGTTTTTGTTTTTAAAGAAACGACCCATGCATATTTTGACAGGATATCTATTACCGTTAAGATGTATTTGTAACCGTTGTTATAAGGGGCAAAGGCTGACATGTCGACTAAGTCACTTTGCCACTGTCTGTCAACTTCTGACACAATTGTTTTATTTCTTTTAAAATGGATTCTAGCCGGTCTGTGTAAATTGTATGCGTTTTGACCGGTGACCCAATCCACCACATCTTTTCTCCAGACTGTTATATCACTCTTTTTAGCCGCTTGAAGTAGAGGGTTAATGCCTCCATAGCTTCCTGCCGCGTGTGGATCATAATAAATTTGCTTCAATAAAGACTTTTGCCTTTTTAACAGAGCTCTGTTAGGTGACATCTGCTTTTGTTTTGTGATCTGCTCTATCTGTGAGCTCTTAAACCCTGTCTTTTAACTAAAAACTGTTAAAATAAAGACGCTTCTTTTCTGGGTGGGGGGGGGGGGGGGGGTTTTGACTAAGTCTGTTTCCGCCTACGTGTTCAGAAAAGCGCATATCCGTCGCTTCCTTTACCCAATTTCCGCCTATGTCATCAGAAAAGCGCATTTCCTGTCGGGGGCAGGCACTCCCTTTTCCTGTGATGTCACCAGAAAGCGTATTTCCGGGGGTGTTACCTGTCAGGGTGGGGGTTAAACTTATGTTTCCTTTGTGCCGTACGTGTACCGCCGCGCGGCAACCGGAAACGCGTGCCCATACGGATGTACACCATAGCCTGTAGGACGTCTTGGTAAGTAAAGGTATTATGGATTTTAAAGTCCTGTTAAATCTTTCCACTACAGCTGCTTTAACATCATTATGGGTCACAAAATTCTTTACCCTTGTCTGTTTGAAGTTTTTCAGATGTACGCCCTAAATTAAATATTGTTTCAAAGGCTTCGGTAACTTCACGACCGGTTTTTGTTTTTAAAGAAACGACCCGTGCATATTTTGACAGGTTATCTATTACCGTTAAGATGTATTTGTAACCGTTGTTATAAGGGGGGCAAAGGCTGACATGTTGACTAAGTCACTTTGCCACTGTCTGTTGTTTTATTTCTTTTAAAATGGATTCTAGCCGGTCTGTGTAAATTGTATGCGTTTTGACCGGTGACCCAATCCACCACATCTTTTCTCCGAACTGTTATATCACTCTTTTTAGCCGCTTGAAGTAGAGGGTTAATGCCTCCATAGCTTCCTGCCGCGTGTGGATCATAATAAATTTGCTTCAATAAAGACTTTTGCCTTGTGTTTTTTTTTTTTTTTCAGATTGTTAAGACAACAGTAGGGGCCGGGACAAGTTCAGACATGTTTAAACACACTTCCGCATCTCTCCCCTTGGTTTTATCAGGGGGAGGGGTGTTGCAAGGGTCTTATCAGCTGTTACCATGACAATAGGGGAGCTGACCCATTAACCATTAGCTCAGAATTCCTACTGAAAAGGGTGTTAAAAGCAAATGCAACTTTTTTTTTTTTTTTCTCGTTTGTTTCTGCCCCTACTCTGTTTTAAAAAGCAGGAAAGATTTTGTGAATGCCTTTTGTTTTGTGCTCTGCTCTATCTGTGAGCTCTTAAACCCTGTCTTTTAACTAAAAACTGTTAAAATAAAGACGCTTCTTTTCTGGGTGGGTGTTTTGACCGAGTCTGTTTCCCTACTTCCGCCTACGTGTTCAGAAAAGCGCATTTCCGCCGCGTCATTTACCCTACTTCCGCCTACGTGTTCAGAAAAGCGCATTTCCGCCGCGTCATTTACCCAATTTCCGCCTATGTCATCAGAAAAGCGCATTTCCGGTAGGGGGCAGGCACTCCCATTTCCGGTGATGTCATCAGAAAGCGTATTTTCGGGGTTAAACACGCCCCCATTTCCGGTGATGTCATCAAAAGTGCATTTCCGGGGGGCGGGGCTTGAGGGGGCGGGGTCATGGGTGGGGGTGTGGCTTGAGGGGTGGGGACAAGGGCGGGGGCGGGGCTTGAGGGGTGGGGCCATGGGCGGGGGTGTGGCCATGGGCGGGGCTACCACCATTCATTCCTATGGGAGGGGCGGGGCTTAGGTGAAGGGTGGGGTGTGGCCATGGGCGGGGGGTGTGTGGCCATGGGCGGGGCTACCACCATTCATTCCTATGGGAGGGGCGGGGCCATGGGCGGAGACTAGGGCGTGGCCATGTGTGGGGGCGGGGCCATGGGCGGAGACTAAGGCGGGACAATGGGCGGGGCTTAACCCGGAAGTGAACGCTGATTGGTCGATCCTTATCTTATCTCACCTGTCAATCAGTTTGACATGAGGTGTACCCATTATACTACTGGCATATATTTAAAAACAAAGCAAAACAAATTATAATGA
Source organism: Geotrypetes seraphini (assembly GCF_902459505.1). Lineage (NCBI taxonomy): Eukaryota > Metazoa > Chordata > Amphibia > Gymnophiona > Dermophiidae > Geotrypetes > Geotrypetes seraphini. The sequence continues at coordinate 185,035,570 of NC_047085.1, read as the reverse complement.
AAAAGAAAGAGAGAAGGATGAAAACAAAAGGGAGGAAACAAAAAATAAATAATCTAGCACTTTGTAGAAAAGATTAAAATGAATAAGAAAAGCAAGGAGCAAAGTCCCATTACAGTCCTTAAAAGGACTATTATACTCCAAATGCGTCTTTAAAAAGAAAGGCCTTCAAAGCTAGTTTTAAATTTATCAAGTGATGAACTTTATTAGTATGCACGGTGCCAAGGTGTTTTAAAGAGGGAATGGATAACAGGTTTTGATAAGAAGAATGTAATGTGCGATGCAGGTTGTGGGAGATTAATAACCTGTTGATGAAATCAGGTAGACCGGAAGCTATGGTTTTATGTATCAAGTTTCAAGTTTATTAGGTGACATGATCAAATTTTTGAGCTTTTAAGGTGAAATGATTTTAATGGCAGTATTCTGAATAATTTGGAGGCAATTGTCTTAAAGAGGGTCAGGATAAATTAACTTTAATTAATACAGGTGCCAGAATTAGTTTTACAGATAGAGCAAGAAAAATATGGAAATTTGTGAGATTCAAGTTTCAAGTTTATTTTTAACTTATTGAATAGCTTAATTTAATTTGCTAAGCGATTTACAAATCAAGTTTCAAGTTTCAGGTTTATTATTTTTCTTGATTAATCGCTTAATCAAATTCTAAGCGATGAACATATTAAAATATAGTCAAATAAGGACAATACAATACAAAAACAAACTTTAAATAATAACATTGGGTAAAATAAATTTTCCTAAATCCTGCTCATTCCGCAGATAAATGGGAAGATCGTTCCAAGTTTGAGGAGCAGTTACAGAAAAAAAATAAATTGACGTCTAGTGTTAATAATTTTAAGTGATGGAATGGTTAATAAGTTTTGCTCATTAGACCTCAGGGTTCTGTTTGAATGATAAGGAATTAAATGTTTAAATATGAATGCTGGGGTCTTATGAAGAAGAGATTTAAAAACAAGCAGACAGAGTTTGTACGTTATCCGAAATTAACTGGAAGCCAATGTGCATCTATCAAAAGGGGTGTAACATGGTCATATTTTCTAGACTTAGTGATGAGTTTAATGGATATGTTCTGACATAGGAATTTTGCAATAGATCGTATCCTACGTAATCTGTAAAATGTAGATTTAATTATAGTGCTAATATGATCAAAAAAAAAAAAACAAAAGGTGTACACATATGCTTATTTATAGTAAATTACATGAGCCTGACATATTGACATACAAACTAACAGATGCATAAGGAAGAAAGGGCAGAACTACAATTGTATTAATAGAGCACAAGGGAAGACGTGAATGGTGAGGGCAATAGGAATAGGGAATAAATAAATTAAAGGCGTCTTTAAAAAGGAAGCTCTTCAGATTGCTTTTAAAATGGTTTAGGTCATTTTCTTCTCTTACATGCTGAGGTAAGGTGTTCCATGGACCTTAAAGAACGTGATATACTATGGGGAGTAAATAGTTATTAATGAATTGGGGTTCGTTCAAAGACAGTGTTTTAAAAACTAAAAGTAGGATTTTAAAGGTAATGCGATGAGTAACAGGAATCCAATGTGATTCGATTAGGATTGCAGACAGAGCTTGATAGGTGTGGAAGAGGCTTAATGAGTCTTAGTGCCCATGCAAATATGGATTCCCTACTTATTCAGACTTTCCTTTCTAACCTCCGTTCTCCTTTGCAGATTCTGGTCAAACAAATGATTTCAGAATGGCCCACTAGTTCTCGTGCATAATTTCAGATTGAAAAAAGGAGCAGTGCGGGGTTTGAACCCCCAAGCCTCAGGTTCCTTAGGCTGTAGCGCTAACCACTACACAACACTCTCCTACGCTTTGAGATCTCTAAGCCTTGGGAAATCCTGCATTATTAGGGCCAGCTACCTACCTGGGGACCGCGCCTGTCCGCTCCTCGCGGAAGAAGGGGTCACGGGTTTCATAGCGGGCGGGCCCCTGTCTCTGATTGAGATGGTAATAATCCATCCAGAAGTACTGGATGTTTTAATTGCGGAGACCCTGGTCACTGGCTTAATCAATGCCCATCTGGCCGGTGCCCAAAGCCGCCCTTCGGACGGACTTTGGTGCAAAGAGGGGAAATCCTGTATACCAGCTGCCCTTGTTATTGTTGACATGTTCTCCCCTCCCGATAACCTGAAGTTTTTTCCCACTACAAATGAAACTGCTCAGACTATGGTGAACATTTTACTTCGCGAAATCATCCCTAGGTGGGGATGTCCCACACACATCAACAGATAATGGTCCTGCTTTCACTGCCAGAGTATGCAAAGATTTAGCTATCGCATTCCGCATTGAGTGGAAATTTCATCTCCTATATCACCCACAGAGTTTCGGTGTTGTCGAACGCATGAATAGGACTATTAAAGATAAGATCTGGAAGGCCACAGCTGGCACATTTGTGAATGGAAAAAATTCCTTCCTATTGTTTTAGCTGAAATTAGGATGTTGCAAAATTAAAATGTGTTTTTCTTTTCTTTTTCTTAGCAGCGGTTCGGATGTATGCATGCCCATCCCAGTTTTGGCACTAGGATATTTCTGGTGTTTTCCAGGGATCCTCTTTGTCACTGCAGAGATAAAGACGATCCAAAGAGACATTAGCTTTTCTAAATATGAGATGGTTATGATATGCATTTCATCTCTGTTTTGTTTTTCTATAACAATGTGTTTATTTGCAGAGTTAAATTCAGCCCTGAACACTTGACAGATGGAAGAATAATGCCGACGCCTCAAAATTTGTGTTTTATGTTGTCTGTGCTATGTGGTCTGTCTTTTGTCTATTTGTTTAGGGGGTACCCCAGGATATATAATATCGGCCATTTCTAAAGCTAGCTCTTTTCCCCAATTTTTTTAACTAGCCAAATTGCGCAATGTTTTTTTTCCCTATAATTTGCATATGCTAAATGTAGCTTAGTTAGGGATTATATTTTAAGAAAAGGTTTTATTCTATATCTATATTCTATGGTGCTCACTTGATATGAACCATTCAGTACACATTTCTGACATAATTTTTTTAATACATTCAGTACAGAATTATGGTCTCTCTGAATTGCCATAATAGTTATATGCAGCACACAAAAAACATATCTTTTTGAAATGTCTGATTAAGAACCTTAAGTACCTGATTATTGTCTGTCTTTTGCCATAACTATAAATGCATTAATATTGTTACATGTTGCCACATTCAGTACAGGCAACTAGTCTCTCTCTCTCTCTATGCATTCAGTACAGGCAACCTGGTTTCTCTCTCTCTACATTCAGTACAGGCAACATGGTTTCTCCTCCATTTTCTATCACACTGGAGTACAGCTGCTGAATGATATCGGGACTCTTTTCAAATCCCTCCCTGTATGCACAGACATCATTTCATCTCAAGGGTGAACACCACTAATTTCCAGTGATCCTGTGCAAACAACAGATCCTGTGCAAACATCATTTCATCCCAAGTGTGCATCTCACCAGTTTAAAGAGACTGCCGGTTCCTGCTAGACTGTAATTCATCTTCCTGCACCCTGACTGCAAAGACTTTTCCACACATGCTGTACACAATGTTTCCTGTTCATCGGAGAAAGCCACCTTCCTAAGAACGCTTTGCTGTACAATTCCTCCTATTTAACCTATTCTATGGACATTTCAGACTTTACTTCATATGCTGTACATCCACTACCTCTTGGAATGGGGAATGAGACATTCCAAAAGCTGCTGAACTTTACTGAACTCCATACTTACATTGAACAACTTAAGAAAACCTCCAAAGAAGTGAATCATACTATCACTTTTGAAAATGGACAGATTGCACAAAATTTGCTCCAAGATGCTCATGTCTCAAGCTTTGGAACTTTTCTTTGAGTATTCGCCCACTGCAAACCATGTATTTAATGTTTTAATTCATCCTATCTTAACTATTCTACAAATTTTGCTATGTATTGTTATGATTCTCCTTTGCTGTAGAGTGAAACACGTGTACATTTCTTTTCTCACAAAGTTCCCTCTAGCTTTTAAGGCAGTTATACATGAATTTCCAGTATCTTCTCTGACAACTTGCTAATTTGGTTCTAATTTGGTTTTAATTTGGCATGGCCTATTGCATTACCATTACCAGGGTCAGAGATAATATTATCCCATATCCCATACTTACATACTCTCTTATGACATCCTTGTACCTTTTTGCCTGGGCCTCCTGAGAAAGTTTCCTACAACCCTTATGCACGTTCACTCGCTCAACGACGGGTAAGATATAGATACGATCTATGCAACCTAAGACAGAGGTTTGAACTCATAATGGGAACTGTTCGTCCTCATAGCTTGGAGGACAGCTATGATATACTGTTAGAGATTGGCAAGGCATAAGCGAGGCAAGCTGGCTAAGGGTACCACAAGTTTGCTTTCATTTCAAAGAATATGGAAGATGTCAGCATAGCCGTTGCAGGCGTTCAGCATTTTCGGTTGGCATAGCTGGTGTCACCAAAGGCCTATGGGAAATTGTATCAATCTGACTCTGGCAAGGGGATGCAGATAGACCCTGAGGGCAGGAAGACGGTTTCAAGTAGTCCTGATTCTAAAATGTGTTAATGTATTAATCAGAAACTATTGTCCGAGGCATACTGGAAATTTAACTACAGCCTAGTATTTTTTTTGGAAATTATAGGTATGCTTCACTGTTGCAGCATTAGATTTTTCTTTAGGTGATATTTACTGGCTCTGTGGAGACCTCCGGCTCCGTGTTAAACTACTCAGCCAGTAGATAGGCCAGTGCACTTTAGCTATACATAGATGAGATAGGGGTCCCAGATGAATTCAAGGCCCGAGACCAGGTTAAGGCTAGGTTTGAGTCCCTTATTACTATCAATAAGAATGTTGAACTTAAACGTAATTCTGGTTTATCTAATCCTTGGGATCTGTATTTTAGTTGGATGCAGGGGTGGGTAAAAGAGACTGTTCCTGTGCTGTTTGACTCATTGCAGCCCCTAAAACCCCTCCTCAAGAGACATATCTAGAATATCTCTCCCTCCACGCTCATGCTGTGCATTTATGACGTCATTTTCATGACGTAAGAGGGGATTGTAATGAAAGGATAGATTTTCTGTCTCTGTCTATGAAAGGACACATTTGAAAAGGACACACATATTTTATGTCTTTTGTTCCTGCCTGTGCTGGAAGTAATCAAATGTAGAATGTTGGGTGTTTACTTTCTTAATGGTTTGGGAAGAGGTCATTTAATTTATGTTAACTAGGTTAGTTGTCTGAGACAGGAAGGCTCAACCCCCCACAGCTCTTAACACCTTTAAGATTTAAACAATGAAGTACATATCCTGCTCACGCACCCCTTCCCCTCTCTTGTCCATCCCCTTTTGTTGTGATAGTTACCACTGACCCATGTAACAGATATATAAATGTTTTGCAGACTCATAATAAATCAGGCAAAAATCTCTTTAGAAAACTGGCTATCTATATTTCTTTCTAAGGGGAATTGCCTCCAGATGACAGAATGTGATTTCGGGACCTAGAAATGGATCTTGTCCGTTTCAATCAGGCCATCAAGTATCTTGGTGTGTTAATTCCTGTCGATTTGTCAATGTTATATGCTTCCAATGTGGACCCACTGCTCTGCTCCTTGACTATCCGATTGCGTTTGTGGCAGGCTTATCCTTTATCTTTCATGGGCAGGGTGGCGCTTCTTAATATGATCATTCTTCTCACTTGGCTTTATGTCTTCCAAGTTCTTCTGCTTTATTTGCTGTGTTACGATGAGACCAAATTTATACGCTTAATTCAGCACTTTCTGTGGCGGGGTCGCCAAGCTCACATCTCATATTCTAAATTGGCGAAGCCAACTCATAAAGGGGGTCTGGGCCTCCTAAATCTTCATTATCTTACAATTGGTTGTGGAATGCGCCATATTAATGATTATTTCAGGGGTGTTGCTGACTTTTCCAATACCTCTTTGGAGCTTGGGTGTTTCCAGAGGGAGCATTATAATGCTTATTTGCATTCTGTCCCTACCCCTCCATGCCCTGATGTGCAACTCCATGTCTTTGGCCTTCCCTTACGTAGGGTTTGGAAGTGGGTGTGTAAATTTCATTGTGTTAGTGATCGAGAGGCCCCCTTTTTGCCTATTCGAGGGAACAACCACTTTTTACCTGGCTTGGAGGGCTCTAGATGGGAGGCAAGGGGATTGAAATTTTTGTTTCATCTGGTGACAGAGGATGGCACAATGAAATCCTTTGCGCAATTGTGTTGGAAATATGGCCTTACCGCTTTGGACAGATTTTCCTATCTACAGATCCAGCACTATGTGATTTCCTTGCTTAAGGACAATCTCTGCTTGGGTAGACAAGAATTGTTGTCTACGACCTATACCATTGGTCCCAGATGAAAGGTCCCCTTAAATTTCACCACAGACATTTAAAGGATGAGACCTCCTTGCCTGACTACGCTAGGCTCCAGCTCTCTTGGTCTCAGGACCTTTTAGTAGTGTTACCGGATGATCTTATCATGAGGGCTGTGGCTCGCATGTCGACATTAAGAAAATACATGAATTTTTGAGAAATGCAATACATAATAATCTATTTTTTAAATTCTTTATTCATTTTTAACACTTACAAAAAGTGAAACAATATATAACATCAATTTGTTCATAAATACATCACTTAATATTCTATAACAGTGATTCCCAACCCTGTCCTGGAGGAACACCAGGCCAATCGGGTTTTCAGGCTAGCCCTAATGAATATGCATGAGAGAGATTTGCATATGATGGAAGTGATAGGCATGCAAATTTGCTTCATGCATATTCATTAGGGCTAGCCTGAAAACCCAATTGGCCTGGTGTTCCTCCAGGACAGGGTTGGGAACCACTGTTCTATAAAACTCAATTTCAAATCCTATATTCCCCCCTCCCTATTCAATATCATTCATCAAACCCAAGAGAACATAGAATAACCTCCCCCCTCCCCATATTGTTTACTCTCAAAAGAAAACTAAGAAAACCCTACCCCCTCACCCCCATCCTGGATGTGCATATTTAAGGGGGAAAATAATATTTATTCATTACAGTATGTTGTTAATGGATCCCAAATATCCTGAAATTTCCTAATGCTCCCCCTTTGTATGGCAATTACCCTTTCCATTTTAAATATGTGACACAGGGTTTCACCAAAACTATAACTCAAACAATCCCAATTTCTCCAATTTTTCATTACATGCTGTATGGCAACCCTTGTCATATTGAGTAATAGCTTATTATTACTAGATGATATTTGGCTCTTAGCCCTCATTGATGTACCAAATAACACAGTATCATAAGTTAATGCAACCGGATTTTCTTACAAACCATTTATTTGACCCCAAATTGATTGCCAAAAAGCAAATATCAATGGACAGTAGAATAATAAATGATCTAGTGTCCCAACTTCAAGATGACAGTGCCAGCATCTATTAGACTTAGAGCTATCTAACTTCTGTAAATGAACAGGGGTCCAAAATGCTCTATGTAATAAGAAAAACCAAGTTTGTTTCATAGATGCCCGACACTGTACATCTCATTCTCCAAGACCAAATTCGTGGCCATTGAGACGCATTAATTTAATGCTTTATCTCAACGCTCCAAATGTCCCTTAGACCAGGTTTTGGTTTCTTATTTAAAAATCCAGATATTAATTTATACCACTGAGCGGCCTGGTGTCCCAGGAAGTTCACCTGAAAATATAAGAGCGGCAAACTATACTGGTTACTAAGATTTTTCCATTCAGGGAACCCCACCTGATTGGCCTGCTTCAACTGCAACCATTTATAATTTTGTGATTTGTTAAGACCCAAATTTATGTTGCAATTGTGAAAAGTCAAGCAGCTTACCATCAAAAATAACATCATCTAAAATACGTATACCAGTCTTCATCCAATATTTCCAGAACCTTTTTTACATTTCAGACAAAATAACTTCCACTCCATTGACTCAACAGACACTTTTATAAAGACCTCCGGAATCATATAATAATGTTCCTATTCAGGGCCTTCTCAAAAATCTTGTTTTCAGTAGCTGTCTCTATAATATCCAAATTTGAAACTGTATTGTTTTGGTTTTCTTTGTTCACTTCTTCCAAAGCATGTATATATATCTATAAGACAAAGTCTCCAAGAATGAAGCTCTGGCAATAACTTTAACTTCCCTTGCAGATCTTCAATTTCTTCCACATTGCAAATGGCAGGTCTGGAACTTTTGTTTGTATAATGACCAAATCAGCATTAAGAACCTTAAATCCATCCTTCTCCTTCTTTCCTTCCAGTCAGAATAATAAAATCCTTATTTTCCTCCACTTAATAAAGTCAAAATCAGTATTATTGTTTTAAAATTCTGAAATCTCATGTTTAAATTTAGTCATTGGCTCTGATTTTGACAAAAATCTTTTCGTTTTTCAGGATCATCAAAATGTAATGTTTTATTTCCACATGTAACTCTCATCATTGCTGGATAGTATAATCCATATGTGATCCCTTTTTCTCTCATTTGTGGCCTTAACATAAGGAACTGCTTCCTAATATTCGCCATTGTTTTTGCAAAATCCAGCACTAACATCAATTTAGAACCCTTGTAGTTCAAATTTCTGTCAGCTTTTGCCAATTTCAATATCTCGAGAGCCTGCTGAAAATGTAGTAATCTAAAAATTAATGGTCTTAGGCTCACTTGGTTTGCTGAACATTTTGTTGGAATCCTGTGAGCTCATTCTATTTCCAACGGGCTTTTTGAATTTAACTTTAATAATTTTGGTAAAAGGCCTTCTAAAAACTGGATAGTATTCCCCTCCTTCTAAGCCTTCCGCCAAACCCAATATCCTCACATTCTTTCTTCTTCCCCTATTTTCATAGTCCTCAAACTGTTTCTTCATTTCTTGTATCGTTTGCCTGTCTTTTTTACACTGCAGCGCATTAAGTTCTGTCTGTTCCACTCTGGTCTCCAACTGCGAAACTCTCTGGTTCGCGATCTCCATTTGTTTGGTTAAGTTTACTACTTCCTCTTTCACTTCCATTATTCTGCCTGTATTTTCTTGAAGCATTTTGTTTTATATTTAACAGCTCTGTCATTACATCCATCTTGTTCAACATCTCCGCAGCTTCTTTGGGGAGAGGCACTTTTGATGGCATCAGCTGGCCATGCTTTACACGTTTTGCAGTCCCTCCCACTGTGAATGCTGTCTCCAATTTTGTTTGGCGGATTGATGCCATAATCATGTACTCCTCTCACTATTTTGGGGAAGCAAAAGCTCCTGATGACTAGAAAAATTTCCTGACAGTTGCCTGGGTTTGAGGAGCGCTGTGGCTACACCTCCATCTTGTGTGCTGCCAAGCCACGTCCCCTCAATACATAATAATCTTTCGTATTTATGTCTCCATATAGAGCCTTTATGGCTCGGTTTTGACTTGTTGAACCCTGTGAGAAATGTGGAAACCTGCATGCAACCCTGGACCACATGTTATGGTTGTGCCCAGATATCCAAGACTTCTGGGCAGCTTTTTTTACCTACATTGGGACTTTCTGGAGGGTGACCATCCACTCTTCGCCTCTGCTGCTTTTTGGAGTCCTCCCCTCGCACCATCCGAGACAGCCGGATTCCAGTGCTTTTCTTCACTGGTCCATTTTGTCTGCATTGAAATAAACTTAAATGGATGGACCATGATGCCCCTACTATATCCTTGTGGCGTACACAGATGATAACTTTGTTGTCCTGGGAACGTAGGGGTGTCTCTGATCTTTCTACTTTGTGGGGAGAGCACTTCACAGCTGTATGGGAGCCTTTCTGGTCCACCATGACTCCTGTGGCTAGGAGCCGCATTTTGAATTGTTGACTGCATCTCCTTCTTCTTTGTGTTGACTATTACATTGTCACTTGTTATACATTTTCTTTGGAGCTGGTGTTGGGACTCCAGACTGGGGGAAATGGTGGAGGATGGCTTGGGGGGGGGTTGGTATTTCTAAAATCTCTTGTTGGAGCACAGCTAACCTGGCTGAGCTTGGGTATCAGTACTTTTGTTGGCTCTAATAAAAATAATTAAAACATAAAAATGTAATAGACAATCTTACAACTTATTCCATTAGGTCTCCTTCAAAGTAAGGTAGCTGGGAAAGAACTGTCATTGCATTTTTGCAGTTGTTCTTCTGGTCGTCAGTCATCAACTGGAACAAACTTTGCCACAACGCGAGATATCCCCATTTCCATTTTAGAGTGTTTTGGTATAAACCAATGGAAATATTGCATTCCTCTACCAATTTTCTAACAGTTAATCAATGATTATCATGCACAAAAACCTTACTTGATCAACATGATTGTCATCAGTTGACGTTCGTGAATCAACTTCCACTAATTCATGACCACTTTTCAAGTTTGTATATCATTCAAAACACCTTTCATGACTCATGACATGTTCCCCATAAGTTTCTGTAGTGATCTTACACAATTTAAAACAGAACTTCACGCTATAGTGCTGCTCATTGAAGTTGCACATGATGAAAAATAGCTGATCATGAAAACACCCTTTCACAAAAATTGCTGTAGTTCAGAGATGAAAACAGATATCGACAAACGGAAAAAAGAAGGTTATTCATGAGGTTTCAAGCTACTCAACGCCACCTAGCATGTCTCAAAATAACTTCCCATTTGCATTTAATTAAAACTGTCCTGGAACTTTTTGAATGGAGCTTGTATATTTATCTATGTACGTGCTCAGAGACCTGGAGACCATCTGAGAGATAAAACCCCACAGAATTAAGGGCTCCTTTTACTAAGGTGTGCTAGCATTTTTAGCGCATGCAGGATATTACCGCATATTATGTGGCTAGAACTAACATCAGCTCAATGCTGGCATTAGCGTCTACTGCGCAGCAATGTAACGCATGCTATTACGCGTGTAAATGCCCTAACGCAGCTTCATAAAAGGAGCCCTAAGTCTCAAAACCCAATCATTGCATATACTTCTCTGCTAGAAAAAAAATCTGTTAAGTCAAAATCAAAAAGCTTCCATAAATCTCAAAACATGTGAAAAAGAAAAAAAAAATTATCTTAGAACAATTCTAGGGTCGCAACATGGGCCATGTTTCATTTCTGCTTCAGAGAACCCAATTGAAGAAATGAGTTATTTTGAAAAATGTAGATCTCTTTTTTTGTCTTTCAGTGTCTGCTCTGCTCTTGCTTCTTTCAACCAGTGTTTTGAGAGTTATGGAAGCTTTTTGATTTTGACATGAAAGATTTTTTTCTAGCAGAAAAGTATATGGTGAGAATTCTGTGGGGTTTTTATCCCACGGTCTCCAGGTCTCTGAGCATATACATAGATAAATATATATGCACCATTATATTTGGCATATAAGACATTATCATATATTTTTCATATTTTTCATATAGGCGATTATATTGAAACTAGTCTTTAAGCCCGTTACATTAACAGGTGCTAGAATAGATGTATCTGTCTGTCTTTCTTTCTCTCTCTCTCTCCTTTTCTGCTGTCTCTTATTTCTGTCTCTCTCTCCCCATGGTCGCTTTATTTCTTTTTTTCTTTCTGAACTCAGGCCCAACAATTGTCCCTTTCTATTCCCTCTTTTCTTCCTTCCTATGTCCTTAGTGCTCCTTTCCATGTCCTTAGTGTCCCCAGTGCCTCCTTCCTATGTCCTTAGTGCCCCTTATGTCCTTAGTGCCCCCACTGCCTCCTTCCCATGTCCTTAGTGCCCCTTCCTATGTCCTTAGTGCCCCCAGTGCCTCCTTCGCATGACCTTAGTGCCCCTTACTATGTCCTTAGTGCCCCCAGTGCCTCGTTCCATGTCCTTAGCGTCCCCAGTGCCTCCTTCCCATGTCCTTAGTGCCACAGTACCTCCTTCCTATTTCCTTAGGGCCCCTTCCCATGTCCTTAGTGCCCACAGTGCTCCTTCCTATGTCCCCCTCACTGCCTTCCAGCCTTTGTCCCACCCCCCTCCCCCAAAGCTAGCCAACCTACCACTCTCCCTCTCTGCTGCGCTAAAGCCAGCCTGCCTGCATGACTCATTCCCTCTGGCACCAAAAGCCAATGCCTGCCCCCCCTTACCGGCCCCCGCAATTGCTACCTACCTACTGTCTGTTCCAGCTGCTGGCTGCCACAACTAAGACCCCTACACGCTAGCGATAGGGGAAGCGTCGGAAACCGCTCAGCTGAAGGAAACCACCACTCTTCTCCTATGTTGCTGTGGAAACATGCTGCATGCGTTGGAAACAGTCACTCCTACTGCGCATGCAGCGCCACAGATTACGGATCACGGACGCACGAATTTCCCACTGTGCATGTCCGCTAAGACTTTTATTATATATGATTGTGGCTTTTCACTTTTGTGTGAAAGAAGTATTTTCCCCATAGTATATTTCTTGACTTTGCCTAAAATTCAGCGCCAAGTAATCTAAACTAAACTAAACTTTAGACTTATATACCACATTTTCTCTATAAATATAGAGCACAACATAGTTTACAAAAGTTAAAAGGGAAGTACAGTGGGAGTTGGTGGTAGGGGTGCTAAATACGATTCTATAAATGGTATGCATGCTTAGGCACCTCTATGCATGCTAACCTTTGCCTAAATGCCTGCACCTAAGTTAGTTGCCCAGTGGCTTCTAACTCAAACACAGGCACACTGATCTAAGAAATTGGATAATAGGTGAACCACACATGATGTCAGAGATAGAAGCTGATGTCAAATGCTTGAAAACATAATACCGGTACATGCCTAGATTATACTATGAGATCATAAAAAAACAAATTTAGATGTTGAAGAACCAACATAAAAACTTTAGAAAAATAGGAATTAAAACATAATAAATATAAAAGAAGGAGATTATACTAAAAATTTTTATTATGAAATGAACAAGGGTAGCGTAAAAATTATAATATCATTAAAACTGAAAGGACGGAGGAGTCAAATGAACATGGCGGACTGAAGTCGTTTGGCTGAACGCTCCTGAGCCTATCTTCCTAGTAATGGTGAAGCGCAAGTCCAAAACTCGGGTTTTTCCTACTGAACCCGAGTTACAGCAGTTACCTGGCCCTATGGACGCGTTCGTCGAACGCCGGGCCCAACGAGATCCGGTGAGAGAGTCCTCGGCGCAAGGTGGGGGCGTTTCGGAGAGCCCTTCCACCTCTTTTGAGGCGGTCAGCTTCTCTCCGGAGGAACGAGACACGCCGGCGCAGCCACTCCCTCAACTGTGTTTGCAGGATGAGAAGAGTGAAGAGAGCGTGACGGTAACTTCCGGGAGCTGTGAGGAGGAGGAAAATGAAGAACTGGCAGCCCGGAGAATGTCTACAGCATTTCCAACGCAGGAGGTCTTGGGGAAAATGGAGGAACAGCAAGAATCACCATTACCTTTAAATTCTCAAACAGGTACTGAGCAGCTTAAATATTTGGATATTAAATGTTTCCTAGCTCCTCTAGAAAAGCCTTCAGTGGTGGATTTAAACTCAATTTGGGAGGCAATCTCAACATTACAGATTTCCCTGGGAAATCAATTGCAAACTCTGTCTACTCATTCTGCAGGGATACTTTCTGAGACTTTAAAATTGCAAAAAAAAGTGGGCAAATTGGAAGAAAAATCATTAGAACATGAAAGAAAATTGGAAGTTATGGTGAACATTGAGAAAAAATCACTTGAGCAGGAAAAAAAGTTGGAAATATTGGGAGCACAAAATCAGCTCCTCATGAGGGATAATGATAATATCAATTTCAAGATAGAGGTTCTTGAAAATGTAGTACGGAGACAAAATTTGAGACTGATTAATTTTCCAAAGTTAATATCCACTACAGCTCTTGATATGTTTAAACGGTATCTTTCGGAGATTCTAAAAGTCCCACAGAGTTCCTTTCCACCAATTTCAAAAATATATTATATTCCCTTGGGAAAGAAGAAGACTCCGGAGGACAAGCAAGAACCAGTAATAGATGTATTGGACTTAACAAACCTATTAGAGAAGTCAGAATCAGAGGAATTAATGGTTTCCACACTTTTTGTACAATTAGCATTAGATTCAGATAGAGAATGGCTTTTGAAGTTGTTTTTTAAATATAAAGATGTTTTGTTTTTGAATCAAAAAATAAGAATGTATCCAGATGTTTCTAGGATAACTAAAAAAAAAAAGGAAACAGTTTTTGCTCTTGAGACCACAGGTGTTAAAAATTGGAGCTACATTTATTTTGAGATACCCCTGTAAATGCTTAATTAATTATAGGGGAGCTAAATATATCTTTTTTGAATCTGCACAATTATCGAGGTTTATATTAGATAAGGAGGTGATCTTTGCAAGTACCCCTATTTGTAACCAAGAAAATGTTCCAAGTTAGTAAATTGGGTCCACTTCAGTTAGCCTAAATTTCTTATAATTTGTTGGATTAATTAATTAATCTCCGATTTGTGATACTTCTCCCTCATTATTGTGGAAAGAATGTTAAAATTTTCCTTATATTCTTTTATGTTATGTACTGTAAGGTGGATACTGTTTTGTTCATTATGATTCTGTTATCATATAATTTAAACTCAATAAAGATAAAGTATAAAAAAAAAACCTGAAAGGACAAAGTATGTTGTTAAAAGCTAAACAAAGTGAATAATTAAAACTATAATGATGAATGTGTCTATGTGAGTTCAGTCCATATTCAAACCATATCAAAATGTTAAAAGTATGTGAAAGCATGATGCTAATGATTTTGAAACCAGCCGTTCAAGAATATAATTGTAGCTAAAACGTATGAAGCATATGAAAAGCCTGATGCTACTGATTTTAATTGCTGCCAGCCATTTGCAGCCATTTGCAGGCATAAACCTAACAAAATATATTTTCAGGCTCAGATATACAGTGTTCCCCCGGTGGTTCGCCGTCGGTGGTTCGCGGTCCCGGTCATTCGTGGTATTTTCTGACCACGAACCGCCGACAAGGAGAGGGCAGCGGGAGAGGCAGGAGAGAGCAACCGGAGCACCGCGAGTGCAGGAAATCACTCGTGGTATGCTCCGACCGCCTCTTCCTGCACTAAGTCGGGTCTTATCCAATCAGATTGGATATATATATATATATATATATATATATATATGTGTGTGTGTGTGTGTGTGTATATATATATGTATGAATCCTGTGTATATATGAAAATAACAAGTGGCCTTACTAGATAAGAGAAACCAGAAACTAAGGGCTCCTTTTACTAAGGTGCGATAGCGCTACGCGTAAAAACTAATGCCAGCTCAATGGTGGCGTTAGCATCTAGTGCACGCGGCAATGCTGCACGCGCTAAGCGTGCGCTAAAACTGCTAGCGCAGCTTAGAAAAAGGAGCCCTAAAACTCCTTAAAAAGTATCAGCCAAATTGAAAGTTCCTTAACGTAATGCCACTGAAAACCAAAGAGAATAGCAAAAACGGATAAACTGCAGATGCAAGTTAAACAACCTACCAAAGCCTGTACTGCGAATTACTGCGCTCTGATGAAGCAGCGAAAAGGGACATTAGCGGCCCAACTTTGGGCAACTTATACAGAGACCAGCAGTGTGTGTGTGTCTTTGCTTGGTCTACCTCTTGTTAGTGGTTATAATCTTCTTGGTCCTCCTTAAATTAATCCAAGAAATTATAAATGAAGCTCCTAGGTCTGCTTGCAACCACTGGTTCACTTATTCTGAAAACCATGCCCTTCAAGATTATAAATTTTACTCTTGGGCTATTTCTGTTTAAACCTTTGGTGAATCAGTTTATCCTCTCATGTCCTGATCCATGTAGCTAAAATGTCAAGCTCCTCTTAGGCAATTTCTATTTTTCTATTTATCAGTTGTTCCTCTGTACTCATTCCTGGTCTTTGCTGACATATTTATAAGTACAATTTGGAGGGAGGGGAGAAGAAATGATTTTTCATTCTTTGCTGTGCCAAATTGCAACAGTAATTCTCTCCAGAAACCACACATTCAATTTAAAGTTTTAGCATCATAGTGCAGCGTTATTATAGCACTCTTTAAACAGCTGTGACCATGACTCATGTGATGCTTCTTTAATTACTAGCCCACACGGTGTAACAGAAAAATATACAGCCACACAACACAGTGCGTTTTTAAGAATGGATCTCTCTGCATTTTGTCTGTCCAGTAGATCAGACTCTTTGCCTAATATATGACTCAGTAAGGTTTGACAAGTCTCAAAATAGAACTTTGTCATTGCTTTGGAGGGATAAGCTCATGAGCTTGTGTTGTTACTTTGGTTCCAATCCTGATGAAGGATTGAAACGCGTCGGTGTGGGGTGGCGCAATATTATTCAAAGCTAAGTGTACATCATTTAAGAAAATATGAGGTTATAAATGATAAAGTAATAAAAAAATTAAAGAATTTTAAAAAGAATTTAAGCAGTGCATAGACACACGTAGAGATAGGGATCTATGAGGAGTGCTGCCACGCTAACCCCCTCTTCTACAGAACTGTGCTAGCGGTTTTTAGCGCAGAAAGCCGCGCTGAATGGCCTGCACTTCTCCCAACGCTCATTGAGTTCCTATGAGCGATGGGAGCAGCGTAGGTCATTCAGCGCGGCTCTTTGCGCTAAACAATGCTAGCACGGTTTCGTAGAAGAGGGGGTAAGTATTACGGCTTGGGTGGCGTTCTGATGATCCTTAAAACATGTGTTATACTTTATTCAATTACAACAATGCAATAGTTCAACTGCAGTAATTCAACTTTTCAAAATCTGCTGACTGGATTTACAGTGCTATTGTGGTATTATGCTATTATATTCAGTAAGGCTTGGGCATCACAACTTTGAAACATGGTTTCCCTTTTATCTGAATTTGCAAGGTTTGCCTTTGCAAACCCCATGGGAACTTTCACCAGCAGTATTTGTAATAATTTGAAGCAGTAAATTTTGTTTGATTATTGCTTTGATTTCTCTGAAGACAGATAATTTCTTTTTAGTAAATCTATCTTTCACATTCTTCCCAGCCCTGGAAACTCCTCCTCTGCTGTTCGCAAGTAAACATATTCAAATTTATTTATTTATTTATATTTCTATCCCGTCCCTCTGGTGAGCTCAGAACGGGTTACAAAAGCATATACACAGTAGATTATAGTAGACACAAAACAGTCAGTTATATATAACACTAGTGTTTAAGCCCGTTACATTAACGGGTGCTAGAATATATGTCTGTCTGTCTTTCTTTCTGTGTCTCTCCCTGCCCCTGTCTCTTTCTTCCTTTCTTTGTGTCTGTTTCCTTCCCGCTGTCTGTTTTTCTTTCTGTCTGTCTGTCTCTCTCTCTCTCTCTCTGGCCCCATGTCTGTCTGTCTTTCTTTCTGTCTCTCTCCCTGCCCGCTGTCTTTCGTTCTTGTGCGCTGCCTGTCTGTCTCTCTCCGTGGCCCCCCTGCCTGACTTTCTTTGATCACAGATCAAGCAGGTAGGAGTGCGCATGCGTGCTTAGAGTTTTATTATTAGTGATTTGCATTTTTTAAAACTCTTTTATGGGTGACTAATGTTGTTGTTGTTTTTTAGCATTTCACATATTATACAGCCCAAAATAAGGTCAGAGCACCTCTTGGCCACCTCTGCCCACCTTAATTCTTTATTTAATTTCACTACCAAAACATTTAAACTGCTTAAAATCTGTCTCCGCCCCAAAGCAAACTCCCCTGCCCCCCAGCAAACCCATCCCCCCCAAGCAAAGCAAGTTCGCTCCCTGACCCCCTATCCGTCTCCCCCCCCCCCCTTCCCTGTACTGCAGTATTTCCCTTCCCCTTCCCTGGGCAGCAGCAGCATTCCCTCCCCCTCCACTTCCCTGTGCAGTACGCGGGGCCGGTTCTGAACGTCGGGTGTCTTGGGCGGTGCTCGGGGCTTTCCTCTTTGTTGGCTTGCTAATCCTCGGAATGCATGCAGGGCTACCAGCGCAGCGGGGGATCCCCCGTTTTTGCAGTGTCAGATCTGGTGCTTCGGCTGGCTGATCATTAGAACAAGCTTCCAGTGCAGGTGATCGAGGCAGACAGCGTGCCAGACTTTAAGAATAAATGGGATACCCATGTGGGATCCCTACGAGGGTCAAGATAAGGAAATTGGGTCATTAGGGCATAGACACAGGGTGGGTAAGCAGAGTGGGCAGACTTGATGGGCTGTAGCTCTTTTCTGCCGTCATCTTCTATGTTTCTATGTTTCATGTGCATCGTCGGCCTGGATTAGCCGATCGAGGTGGGGCTCCTGTGCGCGATTCCAAGGTCGACTGCGTGGGAGTTTAGAGGTATGTGTGAGCAGCGGTTAAGGAAGGTCTGGTCTCTGATCCAGCAATCGCTGATGCTGGCCTCCTTTCACTGGGTCCCCGTGCTGTCTATCCATGCCGTGCGTGAGGTCGCCAGTCCTGCCTCCTTTTTCTGCAGTTTATATCTCCCGCCACTACTGGCTCGGCCCAGCTGGTTCCTATACTGAACAGCGTGGGCCCCGTGCAGCAGGAGCTGAAAGCAACGCTGGGGGCTCGTGAGAAGAGGCGCTGCCGGTCATAGCCATTCAAGGAAGACCAGTGAATTAAGGGAACTCGGGTATGTGAAGCAGCAGCGGTATTTCCCTCCCCCTCCAGTTCGGGCGTAGAGTGTGAGTCGGCCAGAGCGCACAATATTACCTTGGGGTCCGCGAGTGTGGGGCTGTTGTAAACGTGCATGCACACTCCTGCCTGCCACGGACATACGGATCACGGAACACGCAGGTAGGAGTGTGCATGCGCGCTTAGCGTTTTATTATAGTAGATGACCATTTATTTTTTTCATCAAAAGGGGACATCTATTAATTGTCAGTCCCGCCCCCCAATCTCACCCTAGCCACGACCCCAATCCCACCCCAAATTTCTTCCAACCATTTTTCATGTACACATAATATCATATTAATTCATAATAGTAACCATAAAATTTTTTTTAAAAACTACAAAGCACACTATACACAGAGAAAATGTTAATTATCATTTATATTTGGGGGGGTTTCAAAGATGTCAAGGCAGATGACTTTAAAATATGCAATGTCACCTCAGCAACTATAGAAAAATAGACAAATGTAGTGCAAAATATAGACAGCAGATATAAATTCTCAAAACTGACATGTTTTGATCACTAAATTGAAAATAAAATTATTTTTCCTACCTTTGCTGTCTGGTGATTTCATGAGTCTCTGGTTGTGTTTCCTTCTGACTGTGAATCCTTTCTTTCATTTCTTTCTTTCTGCACTCAGGCCCAACAATTGTCCCTTTCTATTCCCTCCTTCCTTCCTTCCTATGTCCTTAGTCCCCCTTCCCATGTCCTTAGTATTCCCAGTGCCTCCTTCCTATGTCCTTAGTGCCCCCAGTGCCTCCTTCCAATGTCCCCATCACTTCCTTCCAGACTTTGTTCCATCCCCACCCCCGAAGCCAGCCTGCCTGCCTATCTACCTCCCTCTCTCCCTGCTGCGCCAAAGCCAGCCTTCTTGCCTGCCTACCTCCTTCCTTCCCTGCCATGCAAAAAAAAGCCTCCCTCCTTCCTTTCTCCCCATCCCCCCATGGTCCGCCACCGCTGCTGCTGATTGCCAGCCTCTCACCTTACCTCCCTGCTGCTGCTGCTGCTGCTGCTGCTAATCACCGCCCAGAAGCCTTCTTCCTGACGTCAATTCTGACATAAGAGAGGACGTTCCGGGCCAGCCAATCGCTGCCTGGCTGGCCCGGAATGTCCTTTCCGATGTCAGAATTGATGTCGGAAAGAAGGCTTCTGGGCAGCGATTAGCAACAGCAGCAGGGAGGTAAGGAGAGCAGCAGCGGCGGCGGACCAGGGGGGTTTCAATCGGGTGCTGGATGGAGGCTTTTTTTTTGCGTAGCAGGGAAGGACAGGAAGCAATTGCCTGTCCCGTTGTCCCCACACACAGGTTCGGGACACTGTCCCTGAAAACGGGACATTTCGGTGTCCCGAAGCTGTGCATGTGGACAACAGGACAGGGGATCTGAAAAAGGGACGGTCCCGTTCAAAACTGGACATATGGTCACCTTAGTTATATTAGACATTCAAGGTACATTACAGTTTATGGACATTCATGTGCATTACATAGGAAAGCCATGGTAGTGTAGGACAAGACAAGAAGTAGAGAGCTGTTCTTAGCAGTCACAGGGGGTGTTTCCTGATTGTATAGCAGTGTTCATCGGAAGAAGAGAGTATAGGGGAGCAGCTTACTGGAGGTAGTTCGGATGAAGAGGAAGGTTTTTACTGCTCTTCAGAAGCTCATCAATGAGGTCAGTGATCTGATCTGTGCAGGCAGGTTGAGGAATGTATGCACTATAATCCACAAACATGGTAAGCATAAATCTAAGAGCTCATTTCCATATGTAAAGCATTGCTTTACCAGCAGAAATCCCTTTGATGCTTTCCATCTTTAAGGATCCCTTTTACTAAGCTATGTTAGAAACTAACCAGCACCTATTGCAGCAAAACTGGCCTACCACAAAATGTGTTAAAGCATTCTGCATTAGTTTTGTCACCTGTGAGCACTAAGCATGCAATATTTATTTATTTTTTAGTGGAGGGGGGGAAGAGAATTATCATGAAAGTACTATTCAGGTGGAGAGGCATGATCAAAAAATACGTCTAAGTCCCCTTTTAGCCTAAGGCCTTAGGTGCCCAAAGTAGGCAGCAGGAAAATATGTCCATTCTCAATAAAACCCAAAACATCCAAAATGTGTTGGGGGTTTTCGAGAATGGCTTACCTGTACGTTCAGGAGTTTAATCACCCAGACCACCACTACATCTACCTTTAAGCCCTATTCTCAAAAAAAAAAAAAAAATTTGCCTAAGTCCCAACACCCAAAACAAGTCTTTTTAGGCAGGGGAGGGACCAGTTCTTCACCTAAAACCATGATTCTCTAACTGGCATCTATCATAAGCGCCAGTTAGAGAATCATGGAACCGTCCCCCACCCCGCAATGATTGTGGCAGGAGGGATGCCCAGTCCCTCCTGACCAGCACTCATCGCAACTCCCCTTCCCGCAGCAATGATCATGGCAGGAGAGATGCCCAATCTCTCCTGCTGACACTCCTGAAACCATCCATTCCCCCCCCCCCCCCCCCGGAGCATTCAGCATGCCAGCCTGCACTAAAAACTGCTATTGTGGTTTTATAAAAAGGGGGGTCAGGTAGGTATATTTATATCCACATGACAGAAAAAAAGGCATATCTTCACTATTTCTGTCTTGTCTGTCATTCATGCACATTTTTTTATTTTAGGTTTCAAGCTTCCCAAACTGTCTTGCTAAAAGTCAGTAAAAATTTTCACTTGGTATCTCTTTAAAATTGCTGACTACTTCTGCTGACATATAAAGAAGAAAAAACATAAAAATAAAAACTGTGTTTTGAGATGATGGCAAGCTATTAAGTCATGATGCAAGCACAGGAAAGGTCAAAGGTCTCTTGAGGCACTGGTGGTAAAATGAATCTCTGCTATAGAGACTGCTAAATGTGAGTCACTTTACCAGGGGAGAAGACCTGGTGCTGCTCAGAATATTAATGCATCAGCTGAGCTCTCTGTCTCCATGATAAACAGCATGTTAAAATGCAAACTGACTTCTCCATTACTTACCCCACTCTTTTACAAAGCCACGCTAGCGGGTTGTTTTTTGTTTGTTTTTTTTGCACCGGCCACAGCAGAAACAGCTCCTATGCTCATAAAATTCTTTGTAAAGGCGGGGGGGAGAGGGGTTAGTGAGGAATATCCAATCTCCAATCTTTAAAAAAAAAAGATGAAATGAATTTGAAGAGGCACCGTTTTTCTATATCACCTGCAGACAAATGTGGTTCTAATCACCTAGATTAATGACTGAGGGACTGATGTGATAAACTGCACTATCTTTTAGTGAATTGTTTACCTGGGATCCCAGATGGACTTTCCAAAATCCAGCAATTTTTTCCAGGTTTTGGAAAGCCCTAATAAGCTCCGGCCAAATCTAGAAGGAGTCAGAGTATGAGCAGATCATGTCACACATATCTGCGCATGTTCCAGGCCCTTCAGATGCGGCTGGAGCTTGTCAGGGAACAAGAGAGGAGATTTGTGAGTGTGGGGCTGGAGGCTGAACTGGGCAGGGTCGGGGGTGGAACAGGGTGGTTCTGGGGCAGATCAGAGTTTGGCCA
The DNA here is from genome assembly GCF_902459505.1 of Geotrypetes seraphini. Taxonomy (NCBI): domain Eukaryota; kingdom Metazoa; phylum Chordata; class Amphibia; order Gymnophiona; family Dermophiidae; genus Geotrypetes; species Geotrypetes seraphini. The sequence goes on along the minus strand of NC_047085.1, from coordinate 185,013,429 downwards.
TGATATTTGGTCCAGATATTTGCAGCACAAAAAATGGTAACCGCTCAACAAAATTAGTGTGGGACGCCTCAGTAAATCATATTATTCTAAAAATTTTTATAGAATCTTTTCCTAAAATAGAGACAATATATTTACTGCAAATTAATCCACAGATTCTACTGTCAAAATTGTGTGGATGCAAATTGGGGCCTGCTCCTAATATCTGCAAAATGATGATTGATGAAGTAACTAGAGTTTTTCTTAGCACCATGAAGTTGAACTGAGGTCTTTTTCTCCACATATATTTTTTTCCTTTTTGGTTTTGTGGTAAGAGCATAGGTTCTCTATATTGCTGCCTAAGTACATATTTTGTTTTTGTTATATGTAATTTCTCCTTTATTCTAATGCAGCAGTCTCAAACTCGTGGCCCATGGGCCGCATGCAGCCCCCCGGGTGGTTTTTTGCAGCCTGCGGTCTAGTACCCCATCCCGCATTCTGGGCAGGAAGAGAGGTGCTGGCGTCAGCTGACATGCAACTGCCTGCTACCATTGCATATACCGGGACTCCTGCCTTCGCTTATCTGCCAGATACGTGAAGACAGGAGTCCTGGCATATGTGAAAACAGCAGGCAGCTGCAAATCAACTGATGCTGGTGTGATCTCGCACACTGGGCAGGAAGAGAAGCTCCGGCACCGGCATCAGATGACTTGCAACTGCCTGCTGCCGTATTGTATGCCAGGACTCCTGCCTTCGCGTATCCAACAGATACGCGAAGGCAGGAGTCTCGGCATATGCGTCAGCTGCAGGAAGTTGCAAGTCAGCTGAAGCAGACGCCGGAGCCTCTCTTCCTGCCCAGTATGCGATATCGTGTACAAGACCAGGTACTGAATCGTAGTTTCTTTTATCTTTTTGTTGGGCATTTCTAGAAAGAATTTAGTTTTTCCAGTATTTAATTTTAGTTTGAAAGCGGTCATCCAAAGCTCAATCTGGTTTAAAATATTTACCAAAGAGTTGATGAAATCTGATGACTGACAAGTTAACGGAATAACTATAGTGATGTCATCTGCGTAAATGTAGAAATTTAACTTTAGACTTTGCAGCAAATTACCCAATGAAATAAGATAGATGTTAAACAAAGTTGGGGACAGAGGAGAACCCTGCAGCACCCCACAAGAGTTGTCCCAACGGTAGGACAGATTATCATCCTTATACATACATATAGCATAACCCCCCTCCAATTTGATCTACTCTATCCTTGCGATATAGTTTGTACCCAGGTAACACAGTGTCCCATTGATTGTCCTCCTTCCACCAGGTCTCTGCCTATTATATCTATCTCATCATTCTGTGCTATATACTCTAACAGTCCTATTTTATTTTGTAGGCATCTAGCATTTGTATACAGACACTTTAAATTGTGTTTTTTCCTTGTATCTACAGGCTGCTGAGAAGATGACAATGATAATTTGAGTCCTTTACTTTGCCTTCCTCTTAAGCATTCCTGAATTTCTTTCACCATTATTGAAACTTCTCTAAGGGACTCCCTAAATATCCTGTTTCAATAATATCAAGGATACTCCACACTGAATCATCCACTCCTGGGCAACTGTTGGCTGTAAAAGTTGCTCTTTCTCCTTTTTAAATGTTAGTGCCAGCAACCTAGATCCGTCCCGATTAAGGTAGAGTCCATCCTTTCAGAATTGACTCCCCCTCTCCCAGAAGATTGCCCAGTTCCTAACAAATCTATATCCTCATCCCTGCACCATCATCTCAATCACACATTGAGACTTAAGATCTCTGCCTGTTTCTTAGGTCCTGTGCATAAAGTGGAGAACATTTCTAAAAATGTTACCCAGGAGGATCTGGATTTCAGCTTTCGACCTAAGAACCTAAATTTGGCTTCCAGAACCTCCCTCCTACATTTTCCTATGTCATTAGTACCTACATATACCAAGACAGCTAGCAACTCCCCAGCACTATCTAAATTACGCATGAGGTCCTTCACCTTAGTATCAGGCAGGCAAATGACCAGGTCATCCTCATGTCCACCAGCCACCCAGCTTTAACATGCCTAATGATCGAATCACCAACTACAACAGTTTAATTAACCCTTCCATCCTGGGCAGAAGCCCCTGGAAACATAGAAAAATAATGGCAGATAAAGGCCAAAGGGTCCATCTAGTTTGCATATCCGCAGTAACCATTATTTCTTTCTCTCTCTGATAGAAACATGATGGCAGATACATCCTCAGTGCAGGAGGATATTGCATCCCCTGGTGGGCAGGTCCTGGCTATTTCACCAGGGTGATGCTCTCCTCAGTGGTATGATCCATCCATTAAGGGTCTAGGAATATTATATTGTACGCTTTATTTAGTGTTTGATTCTTAGCAAGTAATGAAATGTAAATGCAATGTAATAAGGAAACATGTATGTAATAAACAGTTCTCCTGTTGTCCTAATTAGAATAATTGACTATAAATTAATACTATAGCTAATGAAATGAGCTAGGGGTGGCTTTTATACTTTGTAAACAAGCTAAGTAGAGTTTGCTCTTTTAAGATCTAAACTGTCTATATAAAGGAACCTACAATTTAGCTTTTATCCCCAAAATTATCAAAGCTCAAAGAAAAATAATGTATACTTACCCACAGAATTTTCCTTTCCTCCTCTCCTCTCCCTTCCCTCAGAAAGAAAAATGTTGTCTCTCCTCTCAGAAAAGAATGCTACCTTGAACTTTTCCTGACTATGGCCTAGATTCACTAAACTCACCATTGTTGGGCGATCCGTGGCCAAGTCATGCCGAGTGACCGATTCACAACAGCTTCAGCATGCAAATGATGTGATCGGACGCACGCCCTACAGTGAACCCACGGATCGCTGTAGAGCAGGGGTGTCAAAGTCCCTCCTTGAGGGCCGCAATCCAGTTGGGTTTTCAGGATTTACCCAATGAATATGCATGAGATCTATTTGCATGCACTGCTTTCATTGTATGCTAATAGATCTCATGCATATTCATTGGGGAAAACCTGACTGGATTGTGGCCCTCGAGGAGGGGCTTTGACACCCCTGCTGTAGAGCTATCAAGATGCATGCGCAGATCATCCTTGTTGGTTGTAGATGCGATTTGTGCATGCGCTAGTTCTTAGCACAAGCGAGGCCAAAGGGGAAGGGGGGCTGCTGTTTGTTGTTGACCCTACGAGTAGACATATTTAAAAGGAATCATTTCAGTGCAGCCAGATTATGGAACAGGACACGCTTGGGCAGGAACAGAACATGTTTTAAAACCGTGGGTTAAAACCACAGGCTCGCACTGGATCGTGGGGAGGTAGAGCCTTCGGCGCTGTCTCCTTTCACTTTAGCTCCCCATAACTCTGGCAGCTGAAGTCAGGGACCCACACCCCGCATGCCGTCACCCTCTCCCTGCGGATGCCACTGCTCTGAGTCTAGGGAGGAGGGAGAGGAAGCCATGCCATTGCCAGAGAGGGGAGGGAGGGAGGGAGTGAGGATAGGTCCCACGAAAAGGAGAGGCAGGCAGGGCAGTGTTTGCTGGACCTTCGCTGGTTGTTTTGTGACCTCGATACTGGGACTTCAGGGCAACAGAGAGCAGGAGAGTCGGCAAGGACAGTAGCGACTGATCCTCAGCAGTCACTTCATTTCAGATCAGCAACCCCAATCGGTGTTTCTTCTTCTGCGTAGTGAATCGCTGCCTTCCTACTTATTCATGCCATTTCCTCTCATTTGCATGTGCGGATCGGATCGGGTGGGAGATTGATCGGCCAGAAGGTTAGTGAATCGGGTCAGGGTCGGAAAACGCTCACAAACTGGTTGGGACACGATCACTGAGTTTAGTGAATCTAGCCCTATATACTGTATAGGTTTGATTTTTAGGGGACTGCTACAAACAGACCCTTTGAAGCTGATTACCCTAGTGACCTTTACAGCTACTCAACCTTCCTCACAGAACCTTAACACTTAATTCAGATCAGAAGCACTGAGTACTGAGACTGAGTAGTGAGACTGTGAGGGATGCTCCTTATGGCCCTTACACCCTTGCATCAAGATGCCCAGGTAAAAGTTATGCGTTGGCAATTCCTAAAATTTGAAGAAAAAGAAAATGATCTTTGTAGCTAACTCTAAACTTAACCACATAGATCTTATGAACCTCAGTCGTTTGTGGGCACCTAAAAAAAGTTGTTGATGAATCAACCCCCTTATAAATCATCAAACTACTGGCAATTTCGAAACAGTACATACTCTTCCAAAGACTTCAGTCTCTATAGTAACATGACAGAAGATTATACAAATAAAGCTAGTTGTTATAAAAAATATATATATACTGTATAGAAAATGCTGCAAGACTTCTGAGGTTTGAATAACATACTTTGTACTTTTAAAGAACTCATCTGTTTAACTAGTCTATTGCTGTGTACAACAGGAGAAAAGGAACAGAAGTATCACACTTGCTATATCTGACAGGAACATTTAATTATACTGCTCTTTATAGCAAACATTTCTCAAAAACCATGAGTAAGAGCCAAGACTTTGTGTCTACAGATCCTAGCCTTAGCAGACTGACAACCTACACAATTACCAAGATATATAAGCAGGTAGAAGGGCAATTACAAGAAATCTATAATATTTTTTTAAACCCTCTAGCTAAATTTATTCAATTTAACACCTTTTACCTGGATCGTTGCTTATACCCTTTTAAATCTGCTTGCTGAGATGGATTGCAGCTGTTAAATAATGCAGCCATTTACTGAAGCTCAGTCAACAGAGGTAACCACACAGCTACAGCTGTTACAGTTATAGATAAGTGTAGGGGGAGGGGGGTGAACAAAATCTAGTTATTACAATCACAGTGTATTCTATTAAAAAAAAAAAATCAGCAAGCACCAGAACACTCCATTATCATTTCCTGGAAACATATTTTGCTCAAGGTCATAAACTCTGTACCAGCCAATTAAATTTTATCCCAAGCAGTGCAATTCAGCATTCTGTGAATCCATGACCTACTTCGCATTTCATGAATTAAATGACCCTTCCAAACTCCACAGCATACAGCAAAGCTGCTATGAGGGCCCTGTTTTTCCTTTAACTACTTTCTTGGCTGTAATGTAGTTAAGAAACTGTTCTAATACGGTATTATGGCTGCTTGGTTCAGTAATAACTGCATTTTCATTGATAACTACACGCTACTTATTTTAAATGTATTATTCTCTGCCGTGGATTTTAGTGCCATTGCTCCTTCTTCATCTGTCTCTAGTACACTGATTCTCAACTAAGGGCCAGATTCTCAAACATTTGTATTAAAAACAGATGGGTCGTTGTCACAGCCGTTATAGTAGCGATTTTTTAAAAAGTGAGACGTTCTCTAAAAAACACTCATGCAAATGAGGTTGGCAGAGAGTAGTGATAGTGATGGGCACATGTTCAGAATAAACACACACACAAAAAAACCACCAACAACAACAAATCGAGCTGCCAAAGTCAACAACCCTCTACCAGACAGCGAAAGAAATGCCCACTCTCTCCCGCCACTAAGCAACACCCCCCCAACCCCCTCCAGCAGTGGGAGAGATGCCCACTCCCTCCCGCCACCAAGCGATGTACCTCTGACACCCCTTGGGCATCGGGACAGATGCCCACTCTCTCCCGCTGCCACGCAACACCTCACCTGTGCCTCTGATGACTCTGCCTTCTCCACCTTACCTTACTTAGATGGCTGGCCAGAGGGATGCCTACTTTCTCCGACCAGCTGGCCCACCACTTCATAATGGCGGGCCTACCTCTCCCCAGTGCATCCTGGGATGCACCAGAGAGGAGCCCGGGGCTCTGATTGACCCAGGTTGTTTAAGGCCCCTTAGGCCTTAGGGCCTTAGACATCTGGGCCAGTCAGAGCCTTAGGCTCCTCCCTGCTGCATCTGGTGCCCGTGAACAAAAAGAGACTCCTTTTGTCCCTAAACAGGAGGAGAGAGAGAGAGACTACTGATAGTGACCACCAGACAAGTGAGAAGAAAAACTCCAGGGCTTCGTTATCCTGATCTCCTGTCCTGTATGCTGAGGGAGAACCCCCCCCCCCCCTTTTTTTTCTAATTCCTGGAGGGGAAGGGCAGAAAATGGGCATTTACTGAAACAGAAAGTAGAAAAAATTAAAAGTATGAACTGTGGAGAACTGTTTGCCATGTGTTTGTACCTGCTGACTGGCAAAGCATCTAAGAAGAAATTGTAAATAGTTCTGCAGTTAACACAAAAGTTCAATAAAGTGTTCTAGTTGAGTTATTCTGTGGCTGTTCCTTCAGCGTGAAAGCAGTGCCTGGCCTGAGCGTCTCCTCCAGCCTACCGAAGTTATCTGGTCCCGGCCTACACTCAAGCTCAGTGAGAACTGTGAGACTGTGAGTGTTTGTACACAAAAGTATCCTTTTGTGAATCCTGGTTGTAGATGTCCCGACCCCAATGAGCTGGCCAGAGCCGGCGGATTGGCCACATGGTGGAGCCAAGGCTCCATTTGAAGGCCATATACAGAAGGTCATCAAAATACATTGGCATATTTTGGAAGGCCATGAGTGTTTCTGAAACAATAAGTTGTAGCCTACTCTAGGGAAAATAATTAATTAATTAATGCCCTTTCTTACCAACACCACACATAATTCTACATATCTATGACAGACATGAGAATTGTGGCAAGTGCTCAGTCTATATACAGTACTCCCCCGAAATTCACGGGGGTTAGGTTCTCGGAGTGACCGCGAAAAGTGAAAACCCACAAAAAATGGATGTGGTACAAAAATGTCCTTCCCGTTCTGTTTTTGGCTGCTGCCATTGGTCGCCGTCGGCTAGAAGGCTGCATCGCTCGTGCGCACTCTACCGCTGCAACTGCCACCGATCTCCTCTCTCTCTCTCGCCTCCCCAATCTCCCTCACAGTGGAAGTAGTAGGTGCCGTTCAGCAGCTGGCGGGCCAGATTCCACCGCATGAGGGGTGGTGGTAGGGTGGGGGAGGAGATGAGCACCAGCACTGGACGCTGGGAACCATGGCCTCCGAGTCGTCTCCCACACGGACGCAAGCTGCTGCTTCTCTTCACAGGTCCTTCAACTGAGCATCAGCCCTTCTTGAAAGCAGCAGAAGGAAGAAGAAAATAAAACCCGCGAATGACTGAGGCCACGAACGCTGAACCGCAAATTTGCGGGAGAGTACTGTACACTGCATTGAGACTTCCAAATTTGTATTTCCTGTTACAAACAAGATGCTCCAACTTAGACATACTTCCAACTGTAATACAACACATGTTATAGAGTATATGTTGTAGTGATATATGTTGGAAAAACAAACTTCTTTTTTTTAGTTCAATCATCTTTATTGAAGAGTTTTGTAAAATATACAACAATTGGGTAACAATGAACAATAAGCTGGGTAATTAACAGCAGTATTAATGCATTTTGACCATCATTACCGCAAAAGGAAATCTAGGGTAGGAAACTTCCTACCCAAACAATAACCGGTGAAAAAGAGAAAAAAGAAAAAGATAAACTGGTCAGACGTGTAAAGTACAATATTCAAGCAGAGTAGATTGTCAATGTTGTTATCAGGATGAGCAAATATATCGGTACTCAGCAGTAGAAGTAGACTCGCAGGAGGCTGCAGCAGAACATGCCATATCAAGAGGGCTCAAGGAAGGTAAGTAGAGGCAACCACATTTGTTCAAATCTAATTAGTGAACCACGCCATTCTGCTGCAATTCTTTCGTATTTAGCATATAGACATAATGTATTCCACCATTCATTATGAGAAACATTAGTTAAATCTTTCCAATTAGCAAATATAAGCCGAACTGCAACCAATATCATGAATTGTAGTAATGGAATTTTATCCTGCGATATGATCAGGTGAGAAGCAGTCATACTAACAAATAAAACTGGATAAGACAGCGGAACGTCTATATCCATCAAGGAGCAAATTTGGATGCATACGTGTTGCCAGTAATTTTGCAATAGTGGGCAATCGAATAGCATATGCTTCAATGTACCTACGGACAATTTACAGGACCAGCAGAGATCACTAGTGTTGTCTTTCTGTATCTTCAATAATTTGCTAGGTGTCCAATAAGCCCTATATACTAAAAAGAAAAAGGACTGGTATAGTGCTGCAGAGCTAGTAAATTTATATAGCAATGACCATATTTGTCTCCAATCCGTCTCCCCAATAGGAATATTCAGTTCCTCTTGCCATTTAGTTTGTGTAGCAGTTGTGGGAGAACACTTAAGATTGCAGTGTTTTGTATCATTTCGAGGCTTCTTTTTTTCTACATGCAAGCGCCTGACAAAAGGTCAGAAGATCAGGTTCCGCCCACTTACCCGGCCCGTTATTGATAATGTCACGAAATGCATGTTTAAATTGTAACCATTGGAAGAAAGCTGGAAAAACAAACTTCCAACTGTAATAGACATACTTCCAACTGTAATACAACACATGTTATACATTATATGTTGTACTGATATATGTTAGACTGATATATGTTAGACTGATATATATTGGAAAAACAAAACATATATTCAAGACTCGCATAATAGAACATTGCAGCTGCATTAGTTGTAACATTACATTTGCATTCTTAGTTGAACATTGGGACTGTGTGAGACACTAGGGTTAGGAGGATTATTAAATACAGGAAAATTCCATGGATACTTTCAAACTGAAGGATCCTGGTCCCAGGATCTCAGTGCCAGTTTCAACTGAGCTGAAGGTTCAAAGGAGCAAGAGTAGTCAAGTAAAAAAAAAAAAAATACAAAAGCATCAGGAAGGGGCATAAGCATGTATTATTGTAATCAACACATGCTTATGCCTCCAAAATGTGAATTTGACTTAAATAACATGAAAATTGATGTAAATATTGGGAAAACTGCCAGCAGGAAAAAAAAGAATAAACTTCACCAATTAGATCTTTAATGGATTGCTAATTCTCTCCACTCTAACCAAATGACCTGTCTTGTCATGGAAGTGAAAATAGCTTGTAAGTGTATCCTATTGATTCACAATGCAATTACTATTGTACTTTCAAGTATGATTAGCCATCCCATTGAACATAGCTACAATATTCTTAGAAAATGTGTTTCTACAGAACCCGGAATTTCTTTTTATAGTTGCATTCATTTGCAGTTCTGTGGGAAATGGTCATAAATGTGTCTGCAAAGTTATTGAATGTGCTTGAAATGGCTTGTAAGCACTAGCAGCACAAAGCACAGGCACAAATCATACAGAGGAGCAGTGAACGTAAGAACATAAGATTTGCCGCTGCTGGGTCAGACCAGTGGTCCATCGTACCCAGCAGTCCGTTCACGCAGCAGCCTTATGTCAAAGACCAGTGCCCTATTTGGGTCTAGCCTTACCTGGCTATGTTCTGTTCTAGTAGGAACTTATCCAACCTTGTCTTGAATCTCTGAAGGGGCTTTCCCCTATAACAGCCTCCGGAAGAGCGTTCCAGATTTGTACCACTCTCTGGGTAAAGAAGAACTTCCTTACGTTTGTACCAGGAGCATTGGGTTCAATTCACTCTGTAGCTCCTTGTGACTCTAGTCTGGGCAACTATTTTTCTTCAGAAATACCTTAGGAAAACACCTTAAAATAGCTTAGAACATCTCTAAGAACTCGGCGGTGTTGTTGCGTGAAAATCAAGTTTTAACACACGCAGTCTTTACACACCAGACTCGTTATCAGTCTAAAAATCTTGAAAGTGCTTTATAGTGCAATCTTTTTATATATCTTATAAGTTAAATACTCATCTTAATTTGCAAAAGTGCGGCTTGGGGTGCATATTCTGACATAGGACTATGTTTCGCCACCAGGCTGTATCAAGGCATCCCCCTACAAGCAAACAAGTGTCATTAGAAAAATAATCTAAATATATAAAAGTTGATTTCTTCAAAGAACAGAAATGGATTTTCACATTAGATTCAGTGAAACCAAGGGGCCTGAATGCTGAAATAGACTGGATGACGCTTGTCTGAATGAGTCTTTTCACGTCACTAGAGGGGGTTTTCCCTGCTGATTAGACACGTTAAATTTTTACCTCATCACGTTAATTTGAATACGTTTAAATAGAAAAAAGCAACGGCCATGTTTCCTGCATGAACTTTGAAATGCGGGAGACATTGCTCCGGCTGACTGAAAGGTTAGCTATTGTTCTATAGTACTTTTAGAAAGAAGGGATATATAATATTGATTCTAGATCAATTTTTGAAGAAATCAACTTTTATACATTTAGATTATTTTTCTTTTTTCTTTTATTTTGTATAATATTTTTATTAGCGATTGCAACACAGAGTGTACAGATGACACCTGTTTGCTTCTAGGGGGATTCACAGGGTATTGGGGGCCTGCAGCCTTATGTGGGGTGTTGAGGGGTTAAGATTCACAGAGTATTGGGGGTTCAGGAGCAGCAGGATGGAGTGGGCATCCCTACTCCCCAGGTGCTTTGGGGGCAGTGGGGGTTCAGAGGCAGAAGAGAGTGGGCATTCCTCCTGCCTGGCTGATTCAGGGGGGCAGGGGTTCAGCAGCAGGAGGGAGTGGACATCCCTCCTGCCAATTTCGGCAGGACTTGTGGGGGTCCTCTGCCACAGCCACTCAGCTGATCGTGGCATGGGGATTTCCTTGTTGCGATCAGCTAATGGAATGAGATCCCTCGATCAGTGGAGCATCATTCTCTAATCGGCACCTGTGACATGGACACCGGTTAGCGAATTGGGGCATTTAGGCAGGGTTAGGCATCTGTCCATTAGGGCAGACATGATTCTGTATAGGTATGCAATTCTCAGCCGCTTCTTAGACGGTTGTTGAGACCAGCGTCCTATACAGAATCTGCCCCTGAGGACTCATGCGCTAATTGAGTTGCGCTCTCTACCCCCCAAACACACCCCCTTCCAAGAAATTAAAAATGATTTGTGTCTTATTGAATAATCATTGGGTGGGTGGGTGGGAGAAAATGGTTGGTTATGAATACGTGTAAGCTAAATGTGCTTTTATTGTATTATTATATGTTACATTTTATTGAAGTTTGAAAAATTTTATTGAAGTTTGAAAAATCAATAAATAATTTTTTTTTAAAAATTATTTTTTTTGCATGTGATATTCATAAGCAAATTGCCAAATTTACTGTAGGACAGCTCAGCACATCCCTTTTAAACTGTGGTAAGCATGTGTTACTGTTTACCAGAGTTTATTAAAAGGACTTCATGAGTGAGAGACACATCGAAGAGGAAGTCAGAGAACTCGAGAATTTCATTGAGGAGGCATACAGGAGGAGGGTGGAAGAGGATAAACTTCAGATGAAAGATGAAGATATACCAACACCAACACGGAAGGGAGAACAAGAAGCAGATGACCCCAAAGAAGACACCCACAGAGGAACACCACAAGAGGGAGAGAAATTGGCTAATCGATGCCCAGAAGAAGAAAGAGCGAAGCACACCGGGGACATTGACCTGAGACTGAAGCGAAAATTGAAGAATGGAAAGTCAGCAATCCTAGTGGGAGATTCGATCCTAAGGCATGTGGACAGCCACATAGCAGGAGGGAGAGAGGATCGACTGGTGACCTGCCTCCCAGGAGCAAGAACCAAGGACATCGTGGACAAAATTGGGAAGATCCTGGAAGGAGCGGAGACGGAAGAGACCGCAGTGATGATCCACATCAGGACGAATGATGTCAGCAGGAGAGACTACAGAAGGAACACGCTGATAGAACAGTCCAAGATCCTGGGAATGAAGCTGAAGATGAGGACCCAGAAGATAGCGTTCTCAGAGATCCTACCGGTACCGAGGGCAGATGTGAAAAGGCAGGAGGAACTACAATCAATAAATGCGTGGATGAGGAAATGGTGTGAGGAAGAAGGATTCCACTTCGTGAGGAACTGGACAATGTTCTGGGGCAAGAGCAAGCTCTACAGGAGAGATGGACTGCACCTGAGCGCGGCGGGAACAAGACTTCTATCAAACAACGTCAAGAGAGGAATAGAACAGGCTTTAAACTAAGAGGAAGGGGAAAGCCGACAGTCAACCTAGCGTCGATGATTCGGAAGAAGGTATCACGTGATGATACTAAGGGAATGCAAGGCTCGGAAGAAACAAAGGACAAATTACAGGAGTCGACTAACCCAGAAGAAGTGGTTAGAAGGAGTGTACCAAAAGAGAAGACACTAAAGACCGAAACACAGGGAAAGGAAATGAAGACACTTAAATGCCAGGATCTAAACTGCATATATACTAATGCAAGGAGCCTAGGAAACAAAATGGGGGAATTAGAAGCCGTGGCCAATGCAGAAGACTTAGACATCATTGGAATCTCTGAAACATGGTGGAATGAGGAAAGCAAATGGGATACAGCACTGCCGGGATTTAAGCTCTATCGCCAGGACAGGTCAGGACAGAAAGGAGGTGGAATAGCCCTATACATAAAAGAAACCATACAATCGACAAGAATAGACACAGCGGAGACGACCAACAAGCTGGAATCGCTATGGGTTAAAATACCAGGTAGAAAGGGACATGAAATAAAAATGGGCCTATACTATCGCCCACCCGGGCAAACCGGAGATATCGATAAGGAAATGGAAGCCGAGATGAAACAAGAATGCAAAAATGGTTGCACAGTTATTATGGGAGATTTCAACTACCCCGGGATAGACTGGAGTCTTGGAAACTCAAAATGCGCTAGGGAAACAGAATTCCTGGAGGCTACACAAGATTGCTTCATGGAGCAGCTTGTTAGAGAACCGACGAGAGGAAATGCCACTTTGGATCTAATCCTAAATGGGTTAATGGGACCAGCAAAGGAAGTGGAAGTAGTGGGACCGTTGGGAAACAGTGACCATAACATGATCAAGTTCAAGGTTGAAGCAGGAATACCAAAAGGAAAGAGAACCATGGCGACAACTTTCAACTTCAGAAAAGGAAACTATGAAGCAATGAGGAAAATGGTAAGGAAGAAACTTAGGAACACTTCCAAGAAATGGAGGATGGTAGAACATGCCTGGTCTTTTTTCAAGGACACGGTGAGTGAGGCGCAAAATCTGTACATCCCCAGATTCAGAAAGGGGAGCAAAAAGAGTCGAATAAAGGACCCGATATGGATGACTAAAATAGTGAAGGAAGCGATAAGTAATAAGAAAAATTCATTCAGGAGATGGAAAAAGGACAAAACTGAAGGAAACTGGATAGAGCACAGGAAGTATCAAAAAGAATGTCACCGTGTGGTTCGAAAAGCTAAAAGAGAGTATGAAGAGAAGTTAGCCAGGGAGACTCGTAATTTCAAACCGTTCTTCAGATATGTTAAAGGGAAACAGCCAGCTAGGGAGGAGGTGGGACCGCTGAATGATGGAGTCAGGAAGGGAGTAGTGAAGGAGGAGAAAGAAGTCGCGGAAAGACTGAACATGTTCTTTTCGTCTGTATTTACAAACGAAGACACAACCAACATACCGGAACCTGAGCAATTCTTCAATGGAAATCAAGCAGAAAAATTAACATTCATGGAAATGAGCCTTGAAGATGTGCGCAGGCAGATAGATAAACTAAAAATAGACAAATCTCCAGGTCCGGACGGAATCCATCCAAGGGTTCTGAAGAAACTAAAGGAGGAGATAGCAGAACTACTGCAGCAAATATGCAATCTATCCCTGAAAACAGGCGTGATCCCGGAGGATTGGAAGACGGCCAACATCACGCCCATCTTTAAAAAGGGATCAAGAGGTGACCCGGGAAACTACAGACCGGTGAGTCTGACCTCGGTTCCCGGAAAAATGGCGGAAGCACTGATAAAAGAAAACATCGATGATCACTTGGAAAGAAACAAACTTCTGATAACCAGCCAACATGGTTTCTGCAGGGGGAGATCATGCCTAACCAACTTACTACACTTCTTCGAAGGAATTAACAAACAGGTGGACAGAGGTGACCCCATAGACATCATATACCTTGATTTCCAAAAAGCCTTTGACAAGGTGCCCCATGAACAATTACTCCGGAAACTGAAGAACCATGGGGTGGACGGAGATGTACATAGATGGATCAGAAACTGGTTTGCAGGTAGGAAACAAAGGGTAGGGTTGAAGGGACACTACTCTGACTGGAGGAGGGTCACGAGTGGTGTTCCGCAGGGCTCGGTGCTCGGGCCGCTGTTATTTAATATATTCATAAATGATCTAGAAACAGGGACGAAGTGTGAGATAATAAAATTTGCAGATGACACCAAACTATTTAGGGAAGCTCGGACTAAAGAGGACTGTGAGGAATTGCAAAGGGACTTGAACAAACTAGGAGAATGGGTGACAAAATGGCAAATGAAGTTCAACGTTGAGAAATGTAAAGTATTGCATGTGGGAAGCAGAAACCCGAGGTACTACTATACGATGGGAGGGATGTCATTGAATGAGAGTACCCAAGAGAGGGACTTGGGGGTAATGGTGGACAGGTCAATGAAGCCGACTGCACAGTGCGCAGCGGCCGCTAAGAGAGCGAATAGAATGCTAGGTATAATCAAGAAGGGTATTACAGCCAGGACGAAAGAAGTTATCCTGCCGCTGTATCGGGCGATGGTGCGCCCACACCTGGAATACTGTGTCCAGTTTTGGTTGCCATACCTTAAGAAAGATATGGCGTTACTCGAGAGAGTTCAGAGAAGAGCGACACGTCTGATAAAAGGGATGGAAAACCTTTCATACGCTGAGAGATTGGAGAAACTGGGTCTCTTTTCCCTGGAGAAGAGGAGACTTAGAGGGGATATGATAGAGACTTATAAGATCATGAGGGGCATAGAGAGAGTAGAGAGGGACAGATTCTTCAAACTTTCAAAAAATAAAAGAACAAGAGGGCATTCAGAAAAGTTGAAAGGGGACAGATTCAATACAAACATCTTTATAAGAGACTTGGCAGAAGGGCTTCGAGGTAAAATAACATTATTCGCCGATGACGCCAAACTGAGTAATGTAGTGGGCAAATGCACAACAGACGAAGATTCAGTGCCCGACAACATGATGCACGACCTACTCCTACTGGAGCGATGGTCTAGGACATGGCAACTCAACTTCAATGCCAAAAAATGCAAAGTTATGCACCTGGGCAGCCAGAATCCATGCAAGTCTTATACCCTTAATGGCGAGATCCTAGCAAAAACGGTAGCAGAACAAGACTTGGGGGTAATCATCAGTGAGGACATGAAGTCTGCCAATCAAGTGGAGCAGGCTTCGTCCAAGGCAAGACAAATCATGGGCTGCATACGAAGGGGTTTCGTCAGTCGTAAGGCGGAAGTCATTATGCCATTGTATAGATCCATGGTGAGGCCCCACCTGGAATACTGTGTGCAATTCTGGAGGCCGCATTATCGCAAGGATGTGCTGAGACTGGAGTCGGTGCAAAGAATGGCCACCCGGATGATCTTGGGACTCAAGGATCTACCATACGAAAAACGGCTTGACAAATTACAGCTATACTCGCTCGAGGAGCGCAGAGAGAGGGGGGACATGATCGAGACGTTCAAGTATCTTACGGGCCGCATCGAGGCGGAGGAAGATATCTTCTTTTTCAAGGGTCCCACGACAACAAGAGGGCATCCGTTGAAAATCAGGGGCGGGAAACTACGAGGTGATACCAGGAAATTCTTTTTCACTGAAAGAGTGGTTGATCGCTGGAATAGTCTTCCACTACAGGTGATTGAGGCCAGCAGCGTGCCTGATTTTAAGGCCAAATGGGATCGGCACATGGGATCTATTCACAGAGCAAAGGTAGGGGAGGGACATTAAGGTGGGCAGACTAGATGGGCCGTGGGCCCTTATCTGCCGTCTATTTCTATGTTTCTATGTAAATGCCAGGAAGTTCTTCTTTACCCAACATGTGGTGGACACTTGGAAAGTGCTTCCAGAGGACGTTATAGGGCAGAATACAGTACTGGGATTTAAGAGAGGATTGGACATTTTCCTGCTGGAAAAGGGAATAGAAGGGTATAAATAGAGGATTACTGCTCAGGTCCTGGACCTGTTGGGCAAGATGGACCTCAAGTCTGACCCAGCGGAGGCATTGCTTATGTTCTTATGTTCTTATGACCCCTTGGTTAATAGTTATAAAATTACTCCATAAGTACATTTTTCTCTCCTCGTGCTAGACGTTTAAATTCATTAAGATTTTAATTTCTCAAGGATATAAAGAGCCATAGCACAATGTTTAAAAAATGTGACTAGTAAAATCCATTTGGCAATCAACCACAGTATTTCCTTTATCAGCATTGTTGATTAATTAAGATTTGGATTTTGCAACAGAAAACCTCTTTTGTTCATCTTTTGAATGTTCCAGTGAAGTTACAGATCAATATCTACCAAATCAGAGTCCTTTGTACATGTTTTCAGATATTAGACTGTGACATTACTAAAGGGCAATAGAATTAGAAAGGAAAAAGAGTGGATTAATCCAATAAAGAGTTTCTTTATGCACGTTTATCTTCAATAATCAGCAACAGTGGAAGTTAAAAGAGGAAGTAAACCATTTGTGTTAACTTTTGACTTATATCTGGATGGTTTTGTTAGGCAGTGTGTGGTTGAAGGCAAAAAGACAAGTGCTGCTGATGCACTGTTATAGTCAAGTCAGTGAAAAGGCGAAAAAATATAAAAAAGTTTCATGCAAAAAGACACAACTAATAAAAGTGGCTAAAAATAATCATAGGCCACCCTTATAAGAAAATACATATTTGAATAAGTCATTTTCAACGTACAGTGATTTGCCCTTGGAAAAGGGCTGTGCCACTTAATTTATTTAATCAATTTTCAATACCTTTCTCCTAGGGGAGCTCAGAACAGTTTACATGAATTTATTCAGGTATTCAAGCATCCTTCCCTGTCTGTCCCAGTGGGCTCACAATCTATCTAATGTACCAAGGGCAATGGGGAGATTAACTGGGGGATGCACAAATCTTACCGATCATATAATGATCGTCGTTAAAACAGTTTGACCAGTTTAGCGATCGATCGGATCGGATTCCCCAATGCACAAAACTGCTGTCCGCACCTTATCCAATCCAATCCATGTAAACTAGTAAAACCACATTCAAAATAGCCAAGCAAATGATGCACTAATATCACTTGGCTATTTAGCAATAGGTTTTACCAGTTGTAAAATCCGATTGCTCTAGCTGAGTTAACGACAGGTCTGCCTGCTTTTTTTTTTTCAACAATTTACAGAAATTTAAAAATAGTTTAAAATGTTTCTTTTTTAAAGATGCCTACAATTGACTATTCGTTTCAAGTCCAGCAACTCTTGATTTCCCCTCCCATTGTTCTTTCCTTTGCTGTATCTTTTCTTAATAAATATTGTAGTTCTCCCCCCCTTTTTTCCTATTGTGTCCTTATAGATTAACAAAAAAAAAAAAAAAAAACACAAAGTATGTTAAGATGTTAGTCTCTGTGTACTTTTGTCAATGTTTTAATTATTATTGTACAATGCTTAGTATTTTGGATAGGCGTTTAATCAAATAATCAAATAAACTTGAAACTTGAATGACACAGATATTTTGCGTGTATTACATTACATTACATTAGGGACTTCTATTCCGCCTATACCTTGCAGTTCAAGGCGGATTACAAAAGAGCTAACTGGACATTTCCAGTGAAGTTACAACAGTTTTGGGTTTTGTTTTTTGTTTTTTTTGGTTACAAGGGAGGAGAGTTAGCTGGATTAATTCCGGAAGAACTTGCAAATTGGATATTAAATTGACTGTACGTTACTGTGTGATATAACAAATAGATTACAGTTAGAGTACAAATAAGATTACGTTACATTTCAGGGATCTGAATACTTGGTTGGTGTTTTGGGGAGGAAGAGATTATTTATTACACAGGCAAAATATCTGCCCCATTAAAAAAAAAAGTGAAAAAGTCTCCCACTGCCATCAACATCCTTCCCCAATGACCCCCGACAAAACGATCCCTTCAACAAATAGCCCCTCCCTCTCCAAACCCCCAAAAATGGCATGTGGGATGCCCACTCCCTCCTGCCTCTGGACGCTCCTGCAAGCCCCCCCCCCAAACCAAGAAAAAATGGCAGGAGGGATGCCCCAGGATATAAGAGAGAGGAGCCTTAGGGATACAGAGGGAGCCTAAGGGAGTCCCTGATTTGCTCAGATGCCTAAGAACCCTCCCAAGGGGAGGGGCCTGAGGCATCTGAGTCAACCAGGGCCTTAGGCCCCTCCCAGTGCATCATCTGATCCATCCATCCATCCATCACTCAGATCCACTTCTCAAAATCTATTCACGATCCCCTCCTTGAAAGTGATCAACATGCGTCAGAATACCATATTCACAAAGCCCCTCTTACTTGGAATTCATTGCCCGCATTTTTAAGGGAGGAAAAAGTCTCAATATATTTAAAAGAGCCCTTAAAAGCTTTTTAAAGATGCATTTGAGTTTTAAATTCTACTCCTGAACTTTTAGCATCGCCTTATCTTTGGCAACGAGCATTTAACTCTTTTTTCTTTCTCGTTCTACCCTTTTGTTTTTGGTCTCTTGCCTATACAAATTATAGTTCACCCTTTTTCCTAATGTACCAGTTTGTAGATTACAGTCTTTGTCTCTTTTATATTTTAGACTATTACATGCTTTTCCCTCATTTTAATTGTACATCGCTTAGAATTTTATGAAAAACAATTAATCAAATTTTAATAAAGTTGAAACTTGAAACTTGATCTTGAAAAGTGAATTATCATGGCCACCGCACCATTTCACTATTGCATGTTTATGAAATTTAAAAAATATCTGCATATTTTAGATATGAAAAATTATGGGGAAGGGGCCAATGGAGCTCAGTTAAACAGGCTTGGGCAGGCAAGCAGGAGGCAGGAAAGGAGAAGGAGAGAAAAGCAGAGAAGAGAACAGAAGAGGGGAAGAAAGAACAAGAGAAGGCAGGAGAGAGCAAGGGGCATCGGTGAGAGTTAGCTCCGCCCACCCCAACATCATCCACCGGAGCCCCTCCTTAAAAGAGGAGGGGCCAACAGCGCTCAGCCATTCGGCGCGCATTGAAGACGAGCATTAAAGGCGTTCACCTTAGCAAGAGCATCGTTGCGAAGGGCCTTAAGAAGGGATGAGCAAAGAAGAAACACTAAGTAAGGATACCTACACAGGCAAGTACCACAAGGGCAACAGGATAGACAAGCAGTAGATAAACAAACACAGTAGTAGCAGAGGGCAATTACAGCAGACACAGAGAACACACACAAGCAACAGGGGTAGCAGGTTTAAAATCAAGAAAAGGACTTCACAGTAACACCGAGGATGCTACACAGATTCCTAAACAAGGAGAAGCCACTTCAGACAACAGACCGGCAAGTGGACAGCAATGGATGCAGCAGACAGAAACAGGATGTTGAGCTACCCAGTTTTCTGCACTATTTGCCATATGTATGACTACCTCCACTCTGGGAAGTGGTCTTATGTATGCACTCAATGAGAGGAACTGGAGGGCCTGAAGAAGCAAGTCAGACTCATGGAGGGCAGAATACTGGGACTAGAAGCACTTTGAGCAGTGGACGAGGAGCACAGAGAGGCAGAAAACTTCATGACAGAGGAAACCGTTGAGGAAGAAGTCAGGGAGTTAGAAAAGTTCATTGAACAGGCATACAGCGAGGCCGTGGAAAATCACCAACAGTGGAGCTGCCAAGATATACCTATAGTGAGCGAGGACCAAGATACACCTATAGTGAGTGAGGACCAACTGGAGGACAACCACAAGGAAGACGAGTCTGGTGCAAGCCAATGCCAGGATGAGGGAAGATGCAAGTGCACAGAGGACACAGACCTACGGCTGGAGAGATGGTAATACACCAGGGACATGGACCTGCGGCTAGAGAGGCATGAGAAGATATAACGGACAGCAATCATCGTGGGGGACTCCATCATCAGACAAGTCGACAGCCCCATAGCGGGAGGAAGACAGGATCGGTTGGTGACCTGCCTACCGGGAGCCAAGGTAGAAGATATAGTGAGCCGCATTGACAGGATCATCGACAGCGTGGAAGAGGAAGATACAGCAGTGGTGATACACGTGGCGGACAAAAAACATGAGCAACAGAAACTACAACAGGGAAGGACTGAAGGACCAGTTCTGGATGCTAGGAGGGAAGCTGAAGACCAGAATGCCGAGGGTAGCGTTCTCAGAGATCCTGCCGGTACCCGGGGCCGACAAGAAGAGGCAGACGGAGCTGCAAGCAGTCAACACATGGATAATGCGCTGGTGTGAGGAAAAAGGATTCCACTTCGTGCGCAACTGGATGTTGTTCTGGGGGAAGAGCAAGCTATTCAAGATGGATGGACTCCACCTCAGCGGAGACATCAAGAGAGATATTAAGAAGTTTTTAAACTAGGAAGAAGGGGAAAGCCGACAGTCAACCAAGAGTCAATGGTTCGGGAACCGGTATACCCAGAGGATACCATGCAGAAAGATAGCGGGGAAGACTTACCAGATCATAGGCAAGACAGAAATCCTGATGGATCGAAAGGGACACAAGAGGGAAAAAATGCAAGAAAGTAACAGGCCGCAAACTCAAGTGTATGTACACGAACGCAAGGAGCCTAAGGAATAAGATGGGGGAATTGGAAACTATGGCACAAAAAGATAACCTTGACATCATTGCCATCATGGAAATATGGTGCAATGAGGAAAACGTCTGGGACACTGTGCTACCGGGATACAAGCTATACCGCAGAGACAGAGTAGGTCAAAAAGGTGGGAGTATTGCCCTATATGTCAAAGAGGGAATTGAGTCTACTGGAGATAACACGCCAGAAACAAAAAATAAGGTAGAGTCTCTATGGGTCAAAATTCTGGGAACAAATGGAACGGAAATGAAGATCGGCATCTACTACTGACCCTCAGGGCAGTCCAAAGAAATTGATGGAGAAATGACGGACGAAGTTAAAAGCAACTGCAAGGGAAGCAACGCAGTTATCATGGGTGACTTCAATTATCCAGGGATAGACTGGAACCTAGGCACCTCCTGCTGCGGTAGGGAGACCAAGTTCCTAGATGCTGTAGGTGATTGCTTCCTGGAACAACTTGTCAAGGAAAATACGAGAGGAAATGCAATTCTGGACTTAATTCTAAATGAATACGAGGACCAGCGCAAGATGTAGAAGTAGAAGGGATGCTGGGAAGCAGTGATCACAATATGATTCGCTTCAACCTGGACACAGGGGAAAATATCAATCCAGAACTATGGCCATGGCAATGAACTTCTGAAAAGGGAATTACAAAGGGATGAGACTCATGGTGGGGAAGAAGATTAAGAAGAGGATAAGCACTGTAAAAATGCTAGAGCAAGCTTGGTCCCTTTATAAGAACACAGTCATCGAGGCGCAAAATCTATATATACCGTGTTTCAACAAGGGATCCAAGAGGAAAAAGAACAAGGAACCGGCGTGGCTCACTGTAGCGGTGAGAGAAGCAATCAGAGACATGAAGACTTCATTTAAGGAATGGAAAAGGTCAAAAAACGGATGAAAACTGGAAAAAGCACAAGCAACATCAAAACATATGTCATAAGGCAGTAAGATGGGCCAAAAGAGTCTACAAGGAAAAAATAGCCAAGGAAGCAAAAAACTTCAAGCCATTCTTTTGATATATTAAGGGGAAGCAACCCGTGAAGGAAGCGGTAGGGCCATTGGATGACCATGGAATAAAAGGAATGCTAAAGAAGAATAAAACCATCGCAGACAAACTGAACACATTTTTTGCATCTGTATTTACCGAAGAGGGTATACACAGCATACTGGAAGCCAACCGGCTATACACAGAAATGAAGAAGAGAAACTGACAGGGTTGACGGTCAATCTAGAAGAGGTATGCAGGCAGACTGATAGGCTTAAAAACGATAAATCCCCGGGACCGGATGGCATCCATCTGAGGGTAATCAAAGAACTGAAAGGGGCTATAGCTGAACTGCTTCAACTAATAGCCAATCTGTCGATCAAATCAGGAAGGATTCCAGAAGACTGGAAACTGGCGAATGTTATGCCGATCTTCAAGAAAGGTTCGAGGGGAGATCCAGGAAACTACATACTGGTGAATCTGTCCTCAGTAACGGGAAAGATGGTAGAGGCACTGATAAGGGACCGCATCATTGATCACCTTGATGGGCACAATCTGATGAGGACCAGCCAGCACGGCTTCAGCATGGAAGATCTTGCTTGACAAACTTGCTGCACTTCTTCGAGGGAGTAAACAGGCAGATAGACAAGGGTGACCCGGTTGACATCGTACATCTGGATTTTCAGAAGGCGTTTGACAAGGTTCCGCATGAACGACTACTTTGAAAAATTACGAGCCATGGAATCAAGAGTGAAATATTCACGTGGATTAAAAACTGGCTGGTGGATAGGAAATAGAGAGTGGGGGTAAATGGACAATACTCGTACTGGAAAAGCGTCATGAGTAGAATGCCACTGGGTTTGGTGCTTGGACCAGTGCTCTTCAACATATTTATAAACGACCTGGAAATTGGTACGATGAGTGAGGTGATTATAATTTGCAGACAATATGAAGTTATTCCGAGTAGTAAAGATGCAGTAGGATTGCGAAGACCTGCAACAGGACATAAACATGCTCGAGAAATGGGCCGAACATGACAAATGAGGTTTACCATGGATAAGTGTAAAGTGATGCATGTCGGTAACAAAAATCTTATACACGAATACAAGATGTCTGGTGCAGTACTTGGAGAGACTCCCCAGGAAAGAGTACTTGTTGGCAAGTCAATGAAGCCATCCGCACAATGCGCAGCGGCAGTGAAGAGGGCGAACAGAATGTTAGGAATGATTAAGAAGGGGATCACGAACAGATCAGAGAAGGTTATCATGTCGGAATACTGTGTCCAGCACTGGTTGCCGTACATGAAGAAGGACACAGTACTACTAAAAAGGGTCCAGAGAAGAGCGACTAAAATGGTTAAGGGGCTGGAGGAGTTGCCGTACAGCAAGAGATTAGAGAAACTGGGCCTCTTCTCCCTTGAAAAGAGGAGACTGAGAGGGGACGTGATCGAATCATTCAAGATAATGAAGGGAATAGACTTAGTTGATAAAGACAGGTTGTTCACCCTTTCCAAGGTAGAGAGAAAGAGAGGGCACTCTCTAAAGTTAAAAGGGGATAGATTCTGTATAAACGTCAGGAAGTTCTTCTTCACCCAGAGAGTGGTAGAATACTGGAACGCTCTTCTGGAGGCTGTTATAGGGGAAAACACCCTTCTGGGATTCAAGACAAAGTTAGACAAGTTCCTGCTGAACCAGAACATACGCAGGTAAGGCTAGTCTCACTTAGGGCACTGGTCTTTGACCTAAGTGCCCACCACGTGAGCGGACTGCTGGGCACAATGAACCACTGGTCTGACCTAGTGTGCACCAGAGAACAGGTATGAATATATGCCTATGGTTTGCTGGAGGAATTTTCAAAGTGAATGATTTTGCTATTCCACATAATGAAAATTGTGTATGTACTTTACACTAATGCAGGCAATAGGAATATACTTATCTTAGTATATGAGGTGTGATCATAAATGATGTGTTTAGGCTGAAACACGTAAGTGATAATAAGTCCCAGTTGCATCAATTCAGTGAGTCACAGATAAGACCTCTAAGGAGCTGAGTAGGCTGAAGGTTCTCCTTGCTTCAGGCACAGTCTTTTAATTTTTCAGGAGAAATGCATTCAGTTCTGTGTAAAATCTAAATGAAGACTTTAACTCTTCAACTTACCAGATCTCTAGGTAAATTGCAGGAATGTTGGATACTCTTTAGCTTCCTTCTCTGTAGAGTTCTTTCTAGAACTTCCTAAATACTGTTCTCCACAAAACCATCAGTAGAGTGGAGCCTGCACCTTAAGGAAATTGCAACTTGAGATCATCTCTCCTCAGCCCCAATGTTCTATTTAACCAGCACTGATTTTTCTAATATATATTGAAAATAGTTTGAGGGAGCTAATCAACAATTTAAGCTCTCTTTTCTAGTTTTAAAGCTATGTCAGCTTTGTAACATCTGAGGCGTTTTCCCCATTGTGCTGTACGGGCTTGAAGTTAGCTTGTAGCTATATGTTTAAGAGGGATGAAGGTATTGAGCATGTTTCACCAGGGTGTATTTAAACTGGAAACTTTGTTTTGTTTTGTTTGACTGTGGATTTTGTTTCCAGTTCCTCCATTTTTTGTTTTGTAGCTTTGTAAACCTCATAGTTATTATGCAGTATATAAATTTTTAAATTAATAAATTACTTTAAACAATTCCCATACCAACCAATCAGTATGACTTTTATTCAGTGCTATCACTGTGATGCTTTAGTTCCAAGGCACACCATCTGGAGACTTAGGGCTTGCCCCCATCTGTCTTCAGCTTTCTAATATTAAAGAGGAGCTCTGTAAACTTAAGTAGGAATTGGAGGCAATCAAAGCAGCTTCCATCGCTCCTCAAAATCAACCAATTTACCACCACTACCTCAAAGAATAAAGCAATCCAGGAATAGGTAGGGTCAGGTAGACTGCGGCATGTGACAGAGAAACATCTACCCTCGGAATTTCACCTACAGAATTCTTTTTCTCCATTAGAGCATTGCAGTGCTCAAGAAAGAATTGAGATGGAACCAGATACAGTAAAGACAACTCATGAAGAAAAGTACCCCTAAAGGAAAAATAAGAAAACTCAATCCAGGCATTAATCCAGGCATTAACCTTGGAACACAAGTCAAGGAGCCTAAAATAATGAATTGCTTCCCAAGATCCTCGGCTAACAGGAATACCAAACAGCCTGTTTATAATTAGGGAAGAAACTAATAATTCGAAAGCTGATGTTGTTATCTACTTGGGAACAAATGGCCTAGCCAGCAATATCTCATTTGCGGCGCAGAAAGCTTTCTGGAAGCTGGGGGAGGGATTACAATCTTTTATAAATACTGTAGCTTTCTCGGAGGGATTGCCAACATATGAAAAAAGAAGTGGAAAGAGTACTAAATACTGAGATCTTCCAAAGGTGGCTCAGAGCCTGGTGTCATCAAGAAGGCTTTAGGTACATAGGAGGATGGAGAAATACATGGAAAAACAAGAGACTATAATGTAATGATGGGCTGCATCTTACTATAGCAGGTAAAGGAAGCCTTGCTGAAAAATTCAGGCAATATTTATTTATTTATTTATTTACTTAGATTTCTATCCCATCCTCCCGGGAGCTCAGAATGGGTTAGGCATTTAAACTAGAAGGTGGAAATGGCAATATCTAAGCAACTGAAATGCAGGAGACCTGGGGAAAGGAAGAAGTGCTATGGGTAGCTTTGAAAAGAGAAGATGGAACTTCTATCTATATGGCTGTTGTCTACAGACTTCCAACTCAATCGCAGCAATTTAATAAAGATTTTGTTGCAGATATCCAAAAGCTGGGGAAGAAAGGAGAGGTGCTGGGTGAAGGGTATTAACGTAGAACAAAATATTTTCCAGAGAAAGGAAAATGGTAAAAACCAGAGGACATAATTTGAGATTGAGGGGTGGTAGATTCAAGATCAATGTTAGGAAATTCTACTTTACGGAGAGGGTGGTGGATGCCTGGAATGCGCTCCTGAGAGAGGTGGTGGAGAGTAAAACTGTGACTGAGTTCAAAGAAGCGTGGGATGAACACGGAGGATCTAGAATCAGAAAATAATATTAAATATTGAACTAAGGCCAGTACTGGGCAGACTTGCATGGTCTGTGTCTGTATATAGCCGTTTGGGGGAGGATGGGCTGGAGAGGGCTTTAATGGCTGGGAGGGTTTAGATGGGCTGGAGTAGGTTTTAACGGAGATTTCGGCAGTTGGAACCCAAGCACAGTACCGGGTAGAGCTTTCGATCCTTGCCCAGAAATATCTAAGAAGAAAAAATTAAAAAAATTTAAATTGAATCAGGTTGGGCAGACTGGATGGGCCATTCTGGTCTTTATCTGCCGTCATCTACTATGTTACTATGTAATTTCAACCTGCCGGATGTGGTTTGGAAAACACCACCCTATGGTTTTGTAAAAGAAATATTTTAGTAGCTTGACAATTTTCACTTTCAGGTGCCACACGCACCTTTTTGAGTTAATTATATGTGGAATTGTACTAGCTGAATTAAATATTCTTAAACTAGTAGATGGAATTTCTATTAAAACAGCAGTCATTGGGAGTTGAGAAAAGAGAGGCTTTTTTATGTGATGATCTGGGTGTTTGATTTTTATTACATTTTAATTAGAGGTAGAAAGGGGTTGATTAGCTTTGCCATATTAGCTGCTTTAAGAGTGATAGAGAGGAAAAACTCTTTTCACAACATGGAATTAAGGAATGCAGATGTTTCAGTGTGCTTTGTGTAGTTTAATTTTGTAGTTATTATATATTGTTAATAAGATTATATTGTGTATATGAAGAATGCATGGAAGAAAATCATTACAATTAGTACCATTATTATTGGGGTGGGGGTCTGAGAAGAAACACATGCACAACATCAATACAAAAGGTCTCCAAACCAAAGGGACTTTAATGAAAACCATACAAATAAAGCAATGTTGTGACTCAACTCGACATGGGCCTTGTTTTGGCTAAAAAGCCTATATCAGGAGTCCTAGAGTCATTGCAACAGGCATTTAAATGAGCCGTGCACTTCAGCCTTACATGTTTCTGCTTCCCTTTAGTGAACAGTAAAAATTTTTCTGAACACACACACTCCATCCCACTGCACTGATAATATAAATCCTCCTTCTATCACATTTAAAGTTCTTAGATTTCAACAAATAATTGAAAAAACTATTTAAATGCAAGAAAATTAGCTCAAAAATCACAATGACCCAAGATTTTATAACCCCAATATAACAACTGGGTGAAATTCAAACAGAAAAAAATTCCCAAAAGACTATGAACTAACAAAAACAAAAAAGGGAACAAAAAACAAAATGAAAATGCCTTTAAACTAGAAGCCAATATATGGTAAGAAACTTTCAAAGAGTCTATCATAGCACCATCCTCAAGCGGTAGAAAGGTATTTAAATTTTGGTGAGTGTCTTTTTATACTATTTTTCTTTTTTCTATTAAATGTCCATTTGAAGTGTCTAATACTTAAGTGAAAACTATGATCCTCAAAATAGGCAAAACTTAGCTGTGAGAGTTTAGGAAGCCAACTTGCTACAGCAGGTACAGGTGGGTTCTAACGCATTTCGCTGACAGGCTTCTTCAGAGAACCCCCATGCTGGATGGAACATCAAGTTCAACAACTTCCTAACGAAAGAAGACAGAGACAAACCATTGTAAGAATTCAAACCCCATATACTATCACAAACTCACGACGCTGGCTGGATACCTGAATCTTCACTTCTAAACCGATTGCATTTCCTGTTGACATCCTGTTGACATTTCCTGTTAGAACCCACCTGTACCTGCTGTAGCAAGTTGGCTTCCTAAACTCTCACAGCTAAGTTTTGCCTATTATGAGGATCATAGTTTTCACTTAAGTATTGGACACTTCAAATGGACCGCTCCTGTTCAATATATTTATTAACGACCTGGAGGCGGGAACAAAATGTGAGGTTATTAAATTTGCGGATGACACCAAACTCTATAGCAGGGTTAAAACCACGGAAGACTGTGAAGATCTCCAAAGGGACCTAACAACACTGGAAGAGTGGGCCAAAAAGTGGCAAATGAGCTTTAACATAGCGAAATGCAAGGTCATGCATGTAGGGAAAAAGAACCCGATGTTCACCTACAAAATGGGAGGATCACTGCTAGGGGTAAGTAACCTTGAAAGAGACCTGGGAGTGATGGTAGACACAACATTGAAGGCATCGGCACAGTGCGCTACAGCCTCAAGGAAAGCAAACAAAATGTTGGGTATCATTAAGAAGGGTATCACGACCAGGACGAAGGAAGTCATCCTGCCACTGTATCGTGCAATGGTGCGCCCGCATCTGGAGTACTGTGTCCAGTACTGGTCGCCGTACCTCAAGAAGGACATGGCAGTACTTGAAGGAGTCCAGAGAAGAGCAACTAAACTGATAAAGGGTATGGAAAACCTCTCATATACTGACAGACTGAAAAAGCTGGGGCTATTCTCCCTGGAAAAGCAGAGACTTAGAGGAGACATGATAGAAACCTTCAAGATCCTGAAGGGTATAGAAAAGGTAGACAGGGACAGATTTTTCAGATTATGGGGAACCACAAGTACAAGGGGGCACTTGGAGAAATTAAAAGAATGCCAGGAAGTTCTTTTTCACCCAGAGGGTGGTGGATACATGGAATGCGCTTCCAGAGGCTGTGATAGGCCAGAGCACGTTACAGGGCTTCAAAGAAGGTTTGGATAGGTTCCTAGAGGATAAAGGAATTGAGGGGTACAGATAGGAGTAGAGGTAGGTCATAGGGATAGTCAGGGACCACTGCTCAGGCAATAGGCCTGATGGGCCGCCGCGGGCGAGATGGACCTCTGGTCTGCCTCAGTGGAGGCAACTTCTTATGTTCTTATATACATGCGAGTCCATTAGTAGGATAGTTGTCATGCATATGACTTATTACAAAAGGCTCCTGTTTTTGCCTATTGTATGCCGCAATATAAATTAATACTATTTCATCTTAGAATGGCATCATTCTTTACAATGACACTAATGTTCAGTATTTTAGTATATAGCTAAAAGTATACTGTAATGAATACAGTAGTTCAGATGTTCAGGGAGAGGGTTATGCTTACTCCTTAGGCTCTGTACACTGCATTGCTGCTACTCACTGCAAGCTGTAGTTAATGGAATGGATTGTATATCACCAGCACTTTATTCGGTGATACTTAATGCTACTTTCTTGTCATATAAAGGATTCCTATTGAGAATTAATGAGAGTCACGTATAATTGCTAATATTAAAATATTTTCTCTAAAGACTAATGGACTGAATCTCCCTATCAAGAGGAAAGATGTATGTCTTTTGCAAGAAACACATTTAGGGCCTCTTCTATCAAACTGTTATAGGGGAAAACACCCTCCAGGGATTCAAGACAAAGTTAGACAAGTCCCTGCTGAACCAGAACATACGCAGGTAAGGCTAGACTCAATTAGGGCACTGGTCTTTGACCTAAGGGCCACCACGGGAGTGGACTGCTGGGCACGATGGACCACTAGTCTGACCCAGCAGCTGCAATTTTTATGTTCTTATGCGCTAGCAGTTTTTAGCGCAGAGAGCCGCGCTGCTCCCAGCACTCATAGAGTTCCTATGACAGTCAGGAGCAGCACGGGCCATTCAGCGCAGCTCTCTGCACTAAAAACTGCTAGCGTAGTTTGATAGAAGAGGCCCTTAAACACAGAATCTGCTAAATTGATTGTTGGATGGGTTAAAGATTGTGTCTTTGTATCTTGCAATATTAACAAATCATCAAAATTCATTCAGAAGGTCACCAGCATGATGTTGATGGTAGAGAATAACACAGGAACAAACTTTTCCCCGTTCCTGCAGGAACTCAATTTCTCCATCCCGTCACTGTCCCTGTCCCTGTCCCTGTCCATGCCCCATTCCTGTAAGCTCAGCCTTAACCGCACAAACCTTGAACCCTTAAGATTTTAAAGTGTTTGAGACGTGTGCAGATGAGGACAGAGCTTGCAGGAATAGGGTAGAGACAGGAAAAAAAACTCACCGGGACAGGACAAGAAAATTAGGGGTGACCTAAGGGATTTGGCCAATCGGAACCTTAGGCCACTCCCAGTGCATCACAGAATGAAGGCAGGCCAGCTGGCTAGAGACAGGAAGAATGACTCTGTCTACTTGAAATGTAGGCCTGCATTTTGCTGACCTACATTTCAGGCACCCACCGCGGGCCTAGGGAGGTGTGTAGGGCCACCTAGGCCCACCTAAGGTCACCTAAGGACACTTCCGGGTGAAGCCAAACCAACGCCTAGCCTTAGGCGAGCTTAGGCAGGTCTACGCACTTCCCTATGCTCCCGGAGGCATCTACAATGTAGGCGGCCTGCCTCAGTAGGTTTTCTATCAAAAATGTGTAGCCCGATTGGCTGGTAAGGCAGCATTAGGTTGCCTACAATCTGGACGTCATTTATAGAATTTGCCCCATTATGGCCTATACTGTTAAAATATATAAACAACAAAAAAATTATGAAAAAAATTGTTTCTGACCTTAAGTATATTAAAGGACAATTAAAACAAAACTGGTCCATGGTGAACAGTGAAAATCTTATGAAGTTAAAAATTTCCTATAACGTATTACTAAGGAACAAAGCTAAATCCCCTCTGGCCTCCCCGCACCATTTAGAGTACCGAAGCAGCCTGCAGCAAGATCGCTATGTCAGCGATCTTGTGCTGCTTGTGCTGTCCTCCGCCGCGGACCCGCCCCTCTCCTCTGACGTCAGTGGAGGGGGCAGGACCGCGGCGGAGGACAGCACGAAGCAGCGCAAGATCGCTGACATCGCAATCTTGCTGCAGGCTGCTTCGGTACTCTTATTGGTGCGGGGAGGCCAGAGGGGAAGAACCGTACGTCGGGGGAAGGAGGGAACGGACGCCGGAGCACCGGGGCGGACTTCCCCCCCCTTAGCATGCCACTGGCTAAAGGTGAACTATTTATACAGAAATCAATCTATTATGAATTATCTAACAAAGCAAATAAAATTCAAACATCATATTTAAGAGGGAAAAAGCAAAAGGAACATATTGTTGCATTACATGATGAAAATGGTAATATTCTTTCCAAATCAAATGAAATAGTGAACAATTTGCTAAATTTTATAAACTACTCTATACATCAGAGATTCCAGCTGATATCTCTGATTATTAAGCATATTAATACTAGATAAAAAAGTTTATCTGAACAGGACCATAAATATCTAGAAACTAAGATTAACATAAAGGAAATCCTTGAAGCCATATTAGAGTTAAAAAAATAAAAAGAGAAAACACCTGGAATGGATGGATTAACTGTGGAATTTTATGAAGCTGTTAATAATTTACTGATTCTTTGTTACAACTTTATAATGTCATAATCTCTCGTGATGGAGTATCTGGTATCTTATCTACCAAAATCATGCATACCCCAACTGAAGAAGCCAATTACAGACCTTTATCATTAATAAACATAGATGCTAAAATGCTTATGAAAATTATTGCCTTCTTATCTCTCTTATATGGTGTCTAAGTTCTTCATGGGGAAAATTCATTTTTCTTAAGTTAGTGCCTCTATATTGACACATATCAGTGTCTCTGTTAACAGAATATGTTCGTACACCTATTTTATAAAAGTCACATACTTCGTTGGTAAATACACATGTATGTTTTCAATTTAACATAAGAACATAATAGCCTTACAGGGTGAGACCAATGGTCCATCAAGCCCAGTATCCCGTTCTCACGGTGGCCAATCCAGGCCAATTCCATGCTACCGATCCAGGGCAAGCAGTGGCTTCCCCCATGTCTTTCTCAATAACAGACTATGGACTTTTCCTCCAGGAAATTGTCCAAACCTTTCTTAAAACCAGCTACGCTGTCCGCTCTTACCACAACCTCTGGAAATGCATTCCAGAGCTTAACTATTCTCTGAGTGAAAAAAATATTTCCTCCTATTGGTTTTAAAAGTATTTCCCTGTAATTTACAAGTGTTCATTATTTTGGCACCCACAATTATAGAATCGGCCCTGAAACTGAGCACCATAGCTGTCAGCACCTACATTTTTAGTGTGAATGGAGCCCATTTCTCTGTCTTTCTTCATTATGGCATACCTCTGTTGAGAAGGTTTGCCATGTCTTAAGTAACTGTTAGCCTTATTAGGTCTTTATCTTGTTACTTAGTCATAGGTGACATTGTGCTTCTCTGATTGGCCAAACCTACTCTGGCTACAGGGCAAATGATTTACGCACCTGTGTGCTTACTGTCACTGGAGAGCAACCCACCTCATTATCTAGGTCTTCAGCTCTTCCCTCTTTGCCTTTAATTTGAACCCATATGACATCAGCTCTGCACACTTGTGACCTATGTCTCTTCCCAATAATGATAAAGCAGACTTCAGAGGTGGTGAGATTACTAAACAGTTTTCCTTATGGGCATCACTGATCTGCATTCCACAATGGGGCTTAATTTCTGTTCAAAATATGCCTCTCCCTGGTTATTATATCTTTCCCGTAATGTTTGTGCCACTGCAACTGTTTCTGTCTGCAGTGAGTCGTATGTAAACTGCTGGCAAGATTGTGGTTACACTGTTGTACTACAGTTTACCCAAAACATGTGAATGATTGGATTCCAAAAATACCATACTGGAATCCTGTCACTGATGGATTTTTTAGAGCTGCTCTGCTGCCATGTTTCCCTGGGGGGAAACTGATCACTCTTTTTTTTTTTTTTCTTACACACGGCTCCACATTTAGTCTCACATTAGTCTTCCATTATCCATCATTCACATTGCGCTGAGAGGTGCACTATTGAGAATGAAAGCTAATTACTTTGGGGATAGTAGAGTGTTAAAGCATCTGTCTCATAGCAAGCTAAGAGGCTATGAAAACACAGCTTCGCTTCACGGATGCATCTCATGTATCACTTGACGGGTTTCTTGTCTGTTTCATTAGAAGGTCTTAAGTGACTAAAAAAATAGGGGAGAAGGTTGTGTGAGGGTAGGACCCAAATTATGTAGCCTGGAGTCCAAATTCACACTTAATGGATAGTTCAGAGTTCCATTCAAGTGGAATGGATTTTGATATTACTCACGAGGAATGTCATGCCTAAGCCTTCATTGCAAGATCTATCAATGGGATGTCTGGAATGGCATGTGTTCAGTGGCGTACCAAGGGAGGGGGGGGGAGGTCCGCTCCGGGTGCACGCTCCAAGTGGGTGCACAGCTGGCCAGATCCGAAACCTCACACGCTGCTGCAAACGGCACCTCAGCATGGCTGCCGTACTTAAAGCTGAGTTGGCAGCTGCGCTGAAGTGAACAAAGGTCCCGTGATGACTGTGCCGTCTACCGCCTCTGTTCCGGACGAGGTAAGTGACATCGGGGGTGGACAGGTGGACCGGCAGCTGCAGTCATCGCGGGATCTTGCCGCAACTAACTGCGTCTGCCGGCCCAGCCCCCTCCGACATCACTTACCTCTTCCATCCGGAGCAGGAGCAGTCATCGCGGGACCTTTGGGATGGAGAAAGAAAGGAGCATAGTAGGGTGGTGAAAGGAGGTCAAGGTGGCATGGAAGGGTGTGGAGGATGAGAAAGGGAGTCAAGGTGGTATGGAATCATGCTGAAGGGTGACAAAGGGGGGTCAGGGTGGTATGGAATCATGGTGAAGGGTAACAAAGGGGGTCAGGGTAGTATGGAATCATGGTGAAGGGTGACAAGGGGGGGTCAGGGTGGTATGGAATCATGGTGAAGGGTGACAAAAGGGGGGTCAGGGTGGTATGGAATCATGGTGAAGGGTGACAAAGGGGTCAGGGTGGTATGGAAGGGTGTAGAGGGTGACAAAGGGGGGTCAGGGTGGTATAGAATCATGGTGAAAGGTGAGAAAGGGGTCAGGGTGGTATGGAAGGGTGTGGAGGGTGACAAAGGGGGTCAGGGTGGTATAGAATCATGGTGAAGGATGACAAAGGGGGTCAGAGTGGTATGGAATCATGGTGAAGGGTGAGAAAGGGGGTCAGGGTGGTATGGAAGTGTGGTGGAGGGAGAGAAAGGGGCAGATGCTGATGGAATTGCAGGGAAAGAGACATAAGGGGGAAGGATACTGCATGGAATTGGGTTGGAGGGAGAGAAAGGGGGCAGATGCTGATGGAAGTGGGGGGAAGGGAGAGGAGAGAGTGAAATGCCAGATCATGTGGGTGTGGGAGAGGGAAGGGAAGAAGAGGAGAGGAGAGATGCCAGACCATTGGAGGAGGGAAGGGAGGAAGATGGATGCCAGACTAATGGGGGTGAAGGGAGAAATGGAAGGGGGAATAGAAAGAGAGAAGATGCCATATAGAAGGAGCAGAGAGAGGGTAGACAGTGGATGAAAGGAAGAGAGTGACAAAAAGATGAGGAAAGCAGAAACCAGAGAAGGCAAAGTAGAAAAAAATTATATTTATTTATTTATTTTTTGCTTTAGGTGAGATGCATCGCTGTTTCTGTGATGTTGCATTGTATGCAGAGTCCAGCTTCTTGGTGCTTCAGTTTAACCTTTGTCTACGTATTTTTATTCTATCTCCCCATTTACAAAACTGTAGAGCGTTTTTTAGCATTAGCATCTGAGCTGTTACCACCGTGGCTAAAAACCACACTACAATTTTGTAAAAGGGGGAGGAGTTAGTTTGTGATTATATACTAGGCGAAGGTGTTTTCTGTGTTTTGTATGTTCGAAAGACATGGTTTTCTGTTAGGATTGATCTGTACTTGTCTGGCTTGTTTAGTTTTACAATGGGTTTATTGATGTACTGCTCACTGCAGTATGTAAGATGCTGCCTTTTCCTAGATATTCATGTGTGACGTGTGGATTGTTACTAAAAATCATGTTTTTCATACAGATGGGGGGGTGTCAAAAAATGATGGGCCCCGGGTGTCACATATGCTAGGTACACCACTGCATGTGTTCCCAAAATAATGTGGTGATTCATGTTTTTGAGTGTAGAATATACCATAAAGCATGTGAGGGAATCACTTACAAACCAGGATATAGACTTGCAAACCTGCTCTCTGTTTTGCTGTGGCCATGAAGACTCCAGGTCATAGAGCATGTGGCAGGATTTCCATTCCATAGGATGTTTGGAGTTAGATCTGCTGTTTTAGGTTATTGTTACCTATATTGATTTTGAGCCAATCAGGGCCTTAGGCCCCTCCTACTGTATCCCAAGATGCATTGGTAGAGGGAAGGCCCATCATTCTGAGCACATGGCCCTATAGAAAACATGTCAAACTCTGGCCCATGGGCCAAATCTGACCCACGGAATAATAAAATTTGGCTTGCCAGACAATTCCTGCCATTGCTGCACTTTGGCCCACCATTCCTTCCCTCCCTCCATCCCAGATTCCTAGTCCTCCTAGATGCCTGCACCCTGCCTGCCACCAGCATAATCACTGCTGCCGCTGCTCTTCACGAGCATCTGGGAACTCAGGAGGAAGATTCGGACATTAAAGCAGCCTGCAGAGGCTTTCTGTTTTTCTTGCCCCGCTCCTTCACTCTGGGAGTGTTTACTTGCATGAGGTCATCTGACCAGAAGAGAGCGTTCAGGTGTCTGTAGCTCGGTGATCACTGGAGCTTGGTGGTGTTCTTATTTTGGCCGAAGCTGCGTGTGCCTTGAAGCCGGTGGTGGATGAAATGTTCCCGGAGGGTGCGGGGCCTTATGCGGACCTGGATGAGGAGTCAGGGAACAGCACAACAGACGAGGGATCATGAGTGGGCTAAGGAAACCGTTACAACTGCTGTAGTGGGTAGTAATAGGCTTGTTGTAATTAGTTGGCTAAAGGCCTTACCTTTGAATATGCAATATCCATTACATAAGTAGATGTTAGATACAGATCAATAGTTTTCTAGTACTTCAAGGTAAAGGTAGCTCCGATTTCCATGATAGCGTGATTCCTTTTACATAATGACCAGACAACTACTAGAAACTGCTACTAGATTACAATATGTCAGATTTGAAATGTGTATCCTGCCAGAGCTGGTGTTAGACAGCAAGCGTGAACTAGGTCCTAAAAGAGAGGAAAAGTCTTTTTTATTTAGTTTGCTTACATCACAGAGCCGGCATGCAATTGGAGAGGTTGTAACCCTATATTTATACTAAGACTAAGGGGTCCTTTTAGTAAATCAGTTAACGTACCTTAATAAAAGGACTCCTAAGTATCTTAATAAAAAAAATTCAGCCCGCGATTTAGCCTATGTTTTAGATTTCAGCCCCTTATGTGATTGAGTTTGACACCCCTGCCCTATAGGCAAGAGGGAGTGGGCTTCCTTCCTGCCGATTTGTCATCTGAAGGTACAGGGGTGTCGGGGGAAGTGGGCGGGGTCCATGAATGTTGGGGGATGTCAGGGGTCCAGGGATGTCAGGAGGATATTGGGGGAGGGGGGAGGGCTCAGCTGCTCTTTTTTTATTTGGAGATATACTGGAGGGGATCGGTGCCTGTGAGGAGGGGAGGAAGAGATGAATCTCCCTGCCAGTTCAGCTGATCCTGGCAGGGGGAATCCCCATCAGCTGAGCCGGCAGGAATCCCTGAAATTGGCTGAGCTGATGGGGATTCCCCTGTTGCAATCAGACAAGGTAGTTGGGTATGTCTTCAAAACTTGATTTTGTGCATTTTTCATGTGAACATTTTTATTTTTGAAAGGCCAAAAAAAGATAGATGTACTAAGGACCAAGATGTCTACATAGGTCATTTTCAAAAATAAAGATAAGACATCTGGCTGTTTTGAAAATGAACATTTTCTCTACTGGATTTCTGGACATTTTTTCCAAAAACGTCCAAATTATACTTAGATGTCCTATCAAAAATGCCCCTCATTCTGTACTTCTTGGTTCACATCTAATGGATTGTCAATATTTCTTAATAAACATCAAATTTTGGAAACGTATTTTATTCTTGTGTGCCCATAGATCAGGAGAGGAAGATCTTTTGTGTTAGTTGTGTGACATGATAGTGACTTAGATAATAAGCCAACTATCTCAAACTTTCATACCCATATTAGATCTTAATATCTATTCATCAAATTTTCTCTTTTAAAGGGTTGGAAAAGCTTCAGAAACAAGCTAATTAGCCTTCATCAAGGGCCTACATAAAAATATATATATATTTTAAATTGATATACAATTCCAAATAAATGTCTGAAATTAAAATGTTCAAAAATATTTGGATGATGTAAATGTCAAGGAAAATACAAGAGGAAATGCGATTCTGGACTTAATTCTAAATGGACTACGAGGACCGGCACAAGGTGTAGAAGTAGAAGGGACGCTGGGAAGCAGTGATCACAATATGATCCGCTTCAACCTGGACACAGAAGCACATCGATCCAGAATGTCGGCCATGGCACTGAACTTCCGAAAAGGGAATTACGAAGGGATGAGACTCAAGGTGGGGAAGAAGATTAAGAAGAGGATAAGCACTGTAAAAACGCTAGATCAAGCATGGTCCCTTTTTAAGGACACGGTCACCAAGGCATAAAATCTATATATATCGCGTATCACCAAGGAATCCAAGAAGAAAAAGAACAAGGAACTGGCGTGGCTCACTGTGACACGAATGTGAAACGTATGGTATGAAAGGATTATTAATATTGAATGACACTGCCTAGGATCCATGATAGCTGTTACAGGGAAACACAAGTATTATGAGAACGAGCAAGGCCAGAAATTTTTCAGCACCTACTGATAATTATGAGAGCAGGTCATTGTCAGCTCAGGCAGGCTAGGAGTTTCTAACACATACTGATTGGTAGGCAGGCTAGGAGTTTCTAGCTCAATCCATAAAGGGGGGATGTGTAATCAGATTGGTAAATATCCTCCACAAGGAAGGGGATGGGAAATTAACACATACTGATTGGTAAACATCCTCCCGACATTGGGATGGGAAATTAGCTCACGAGGCAGGCTAGGAGTATATTGATTGGTAAACATCCTCCCGGCATTCAGTTACAAGGAGGGGATATGTATAAATATTGCCTTCCCAGAAAGGAAAGTTACCTGTAAGGGGGGAGGACATTTCCACTACTGACAAGCTGTGTGATGACATTTTGTGAGTAAGCCTCCTGAACGTGGTCCTTCGACAGAATAATGATGTAATAACCGGTAACGTATTAATTCAAACTCTGTATTTAATCAGTGATTATGGCTAGAAATATTGTATATATGTAATATTATGGCTAGAAATATTGTATATATGTAATAAAACTTAATATGTATACTATTTTGATTTCCTGGCATTCTGTCCAGTGCGGAAAGTGACTGAAGGTATTTGGTAAGCCTTTTTAAATAGTAATACATTAATTGGCGTAGTCGGCAGGATTTCTCTAAAGAAAACCTGAGCGCTCTTGTGATACAGGAATGTTCAGGAAGAGAGAGAAATCCTCAAAAGAACCTACAGAGGTGCCCAGCTGGACCGAGGCACCGTATAATTTAATAGCACAAGAACTAGCCAATAATCATGGATTAGCAGAGTCATGGGAAAAGGTTCTGGGAAGTGCAGAACCAATTGATCTTGTACAAGTTTAGAAAAATGCCCCGATAAATCGGGTGATGTAGTTTAGAAATATGCCCCGATAAATCGGGTGATGTAGTTTAGAAAAATGCCCCGATAAATCGGGTGATGTAGTTGCTCTGGGTTCTGGGAAGGGCAGAACCACTTGATCTTGTACAAGTTTAGAAAAATGCCCCGATAAATCGGGTGATGTAGTTTAGAAATATGCCCCGATAAATCGGGTGATGTAGTTTAGAAAAATGCCCCGATAAATCGGGTGATGTAGTTTAGAGAAATAAAAATGCCCCGATAAATCGGGTGATGTAGTTGCTCTGGGTTCTGGGAAGGACAGAACCACTTGATCTTGTACAAGTTTAGAAAAAATGCCCCGATAAATCGGGTGATGTAGTTTAGAAAAAATGCCCCGATAAATCGGGTGATGTAGTTGCCCCGATAAATCGGGTGATGTAGTTTAGAAAAAATGCCCCGATAAATCGGGTGATGTAGTTTAGAAAAAAAAAAAAAATGCCCCGATAAATCGGGTGATGTAGTTTAAAAAAAAAAAAATGCCCCGATAAATCGGGTGATGTAGTTGCTTTGGCTCGAAGAAAAGGCGCGGTCGAGTAAATAGGATGTTGAAGTAAAAGTTCCTTTGTTTGAAAGAGCAAACTGCAAAGGGAGGGATTTTCACCCCCACCTTTTTCCTCCTTCGGCGGGCTTTTTGAGTTCTCCTTTGTTCACCAGGCAGAGGGGAGGGGGAAGTGGGAGGAAGCAGGAAAAAAAAAAAAAAAATAGAGAGAGACAGCATGGAGTCTGTCTGCAATTCTACGAATGTTGCAAAAACAGGGATCGATATTTAAAATATGCTTAAATATTAACAAATTATGGATTTAAATGTAGGAACTTGTAATGAAATTAATAATGTAAGCAAGGAACCAAAGGGTTTATGGATAAAAAAAAAAAATTTAGGAGCTGTTTGCCTGATGTAGCCTGAATTTTTTTTCTTTTCCTTGTTTCTTTAAGAGATGGTTAAAAGCAGGGAGATAGTCTGTAGAACGAACGTACAAGAATGTGGAAGAAAGCTTTGTGAGACGTGTTAAGGAAGGATGTGCCTTTTGTTGTAGTAACAAGCAGGCTGACTAGTCACTGTCTGAAGGCTGGCCGCGGACTTTTCAGCAGTCCGAAATAAGTTTTTAAGAAGAATATTGGAAATGTTATAAAATGTTAATGTATATTCCTGTAAGTAGGTTTCAGGTTTGTTTGAACGTGCCCAATCTACTTTTACTAGGCTACCACAGGGATGGTTACATCATTTGTCCTCAAATAGTAGCGGAACATTTAGATGAATTTCAGAAATTCACCTCTATACAAATTTCTCATTATGTTGACGACATATTGATACAGGGAACAACGAAGGAAGAGGTGAAAGGGCAGTTGGATTTATTAATTGACCATATGAAAAAGAAGGGAAGGGAAATAAATCCAACAAAAATACAAGGACCGGCAACGTCGGTAAAATTTTTAGGAATTCAGTGGAATAGAGGATATTAGGGAAATCACAGAGAAAGCAAAACGAAAAATATTAGATTTTCCTACTCCAAAGAATAAGCAGGAGATGCAATCATACATTGGTTTATTTGGGTTTTGGAGACAACATATTCCACATTTGAGT
The DNA here is from genome assembly GCF_902459505.1 of Geotrypetes seraphini. Taxonomy (NCBI): domain Eukaryota; kingdom Metazoa; phylum Chordata; class Amphibia; order Gymnophiona; family Dermophiidae; genus Geotrypetes; species Geotrypetes seraphini. Next base: position 184,973,632 of record NC_047085.1, on the reverse strand, counting down.
CAACTACTGAGCCCATTATACAAGGTAACTCGTAAAAAATATGAGTTTATGTGGGGAGAGGAACAACAGGTTGCTTTTGGAAATGCTAAACAAGCCATACAGACAGCTGTAGATATGTGGCCCATGAGAGAGGGGGAAGTGGAATTACATGTATGGCAAAAACAAAGTGGGAAACGGGTACCCTTAGGATTCTGGAACAGGAAATTCCCGGAAGCAGGTGAAAAATATATTCCCTTCGAAAAACAACTTTTAGCATGTTATTGGGCGTTGGCTGAGACCGAACAGATTACCTTAGGTCATACAGTACTATTGCGACCACAAATTCCAATTATGCAATGGATAATGTCTGATCCCAAGTCAAATAGAGTAGGATATGCTCAGGAACAAAGTATTATTAAATGGAAATGGTACATTTCCCAAAGAGCTAAAATAGGTGAGCATGGGGTAGCTACTTTGCACGAAAAAATAGCTAATATTCCTAACGGAGAACTGGAAATCATAAAGCCAGTATATGCTCATGAATCCCCAGTGAAATGGGGAGTGGGATATCTTTTTACTGACTCCTGGTCGGTCACTAATGGTTTTGCTACATGGTTAATGGGGTGGAAGTCCCATAATTGGTTAACTGTGGGGTAAAGAATTGTGGCAAGACATAGAAAAAATTGTACAGGAGACAATAGTGTCAGTATTTCATGTAGATGCACATATGCCTGTTGATTCAATGGAACGATTGTTTAATTCCCAAGCAGATGCTGCAGCTACCATTTCTGTAACAACTACTAATGAAATTCCTAAGGTGGAAGAATGGTTGGAAGGTACAGCCATTTGGACACATCAGAAAAGTGGACATCTTGGAGAAAAAGCTACTTACAGGTGGGCTCAGGAATGAGAGATTCCTTTGACAATAGATGTGATCAAACATGTGATCGGAAAATGTCCGGTGTGTCAACATATCAAGAACGGGAAGTACCACATAAGGTAATGGGGCACGGGGCGATTTGCCAGCCCAGATTTGGCAAATGGGTTTCATAGGACCGTTACCCGAAAGTCATAAATGTAAATATATGTGTACTGCTGTAGATTATTACTAGCATTCCCTTGTGCTTCTGCGTCATAATGGAGTACTCTAAGGACTTTAGACATGATTATTCAGTATTATGGTATGCCCTTACAAATACAAACTGATAATGGATCACATTTTACGGGAGGGCAGATAAAAGAATATGCTAAGGAAAATAATATTGAATGGGTATATCACATGCCCTATTATCCCCAGGCAGCGGGATTAATTGAATGGATGAATGGACTTTTGAAAGAGGCCCTTAAAAAACTAACTACAGATGACAAATATGGGCAGTGGAGGGATAATGTAACCCCCAATTTGACGATTGGGAAACTGTCCATAGCCAAAATCTGGATTAGCAATCCTAAAGGACCTCCGGAACCAGCGGAGGTGATTGCAATCGGGAAAGATAAGGCTCTCCTTGTAATGAAACCGGGAGTGGAAAAATGGGAATATGTCCCTCAGGAGAAATGTTATTTGAGAGAGTAATAATGTTTTCTGAAACTTGCAGATATACGTGTGCCTTGGAATCCTTGGAATATGGTATGGGGTAAGAGGCGCTGCCCCCGGGCGACGTATTACAATTAAAGAAGGGGTCGTTACGTCATGGAGATGGAAGCATTCTTCAATGAATCGGAAGCAAGATAACTTCACTTGCAGCGCTAACTCCAGATGTATCATTGCAAATGTGACAACAAGAGACCATACATGGATTACAGAAATTAAAAGCAATGAACACACTAGAAATGAGCAGATATGGAGGACCGTGTTTAATAAACAATTTCAAGCACCAGAAGTACAATGTAATGATACTCACTGCATAGGAATGTTTAAATATGTAGTGTTACCCCTCATACTAGGGGAACCTCAGAAGCAATTTTTCTGGGCACCTAAATTTAATTTTAACATTTTGTGACTCCACATTGCAAGGGCGAATTTGTAAATTACAATCAATAATATATGATGTGTGTGAATGGACTATATTATTGAAATAGCACCACGCGTAATATGAGTGGTGACTAATGAGCCAATAATACCAAAAAATGATAGTACCCTTTGCAGGATGCTTACAAAATATGTCAACACTTCTTTGGCAGAATCAAACTTATGTTTGAACACCTGATATAGGATTCTGGGAGAACAACTTTTCCGTTCCAAATTGGGATTTAAAGTTGGGAAAGTTAATACTAGGATCCCGTAGGATAAATCAGTCCATAAGGAATTTGAACAAAAGCATAATAGAGCACCAGATTAGTAATTATACTAACCATAATAGTACTTGTTATGTCCTTGTGGAATTGTTATGTGGTTTATGGACTATGCTGTAAATCAACACGACCCACGATGGTATCCTGTGGCAGTATCACTCAATAAGGACCGAATGTGACACGAATGTGAAACGTATGGTATGAAAGGATTATTAATATTGAATGACACTGCCTAGGATCCATGATAGCTGTTACAGGGAAACACAAGTATTATGAGAACGAGCAAGGCCAGAAATTTTTCAGCACCTACTGATAATTATGAGAGCAGGTCATTGTCAGCTCAGGCAGGCTAGGAGTTTCTAACACATACTGATTGGTAGGCAGGCTAGGAGTTTCTAGCTCAATCCATAAAGGGGGGATGTGTAATCAGATTGGTAAATATCCTCCACAAGGAAGGGGATGGGAAATTAACACATACTGATTGGTAAACATCCTCCCGACATTGGGATGGGAAATTAGCTCACGAGGCAGGCTAGGAGTATATTGATTGGTAAACATCATCCCGGCATTCAGTTACAAGGAGGGGATATGTATAAATATTGCCTTCCCAGAAAGGAAAGTTACCTGTAAGGGGGGAGGACATTTCCACTACTGACAAGCTGTGTGATGACATTTTGTGAGTAAGCCTCCTGAACGTGGTCCTTCGACAGAATAATGATGTAATAACCGGTAACGTATTAATTCAAACTCTGTATTTAATCAATGATTATGGCTAGAAATATTGTATATATGTAATATTATGGCTAGAAATATTGTATATATGTAATAAAACTTAATATGTATACTATTTTGATTTCCTGGCATTCTGTCCAGTGCGGAAAGTGACTGAAGGTATTTGGTAAGCCTTTTTAAATAGTAATACACTCACTGTAGCAGTGAAGGAAGCGATCAGAGGCAAGAAGACTTTGTTTGAGGAATGGGAAAGGTCAAAAATGGACGAAAACTGGATAAAGCACAAACAGTATCAAAGCAGGTGCCACAAGGCGGTACAAAGGGCCAAAAGAGAACATGAGGAAAAAATAGCCAAGGAGGCAAAAATCTTCAAGCCATTCTTTCAATATATTAAGAGGAAATGGCCCGCGAAGGAAGCGGTGGGGCCATTGGATGACCATGGGATAAAGTGAGTGCTAAAGGAGGAAAAAAGTTTTTCAAGTTTTATTAGGATTTTATATACCGCCTATCAAGGTTATCTAAGCGGTTTTACAATCAGGTACTCAAGCATTTTCCCTATCTGTCCCGGTGGGCTCACAATCTATCTAACATACCTAGGGCTACAGAGGACTGAGTGACTTGCCCAGGGTCACAAGGAGCAGCGCGGGGTTTGAACCCACAACCCCAGGGTGCTGAGGCTGTAGCTTCAACCACTGCACCACACAACCATCGCCGACAAACTGAACACATTTTTTGTGTCTGTATTTACCGAAGAGGATATGCACAACATACCGGAAGCCGACAGGCCATATGTAGGAAACAAGGACGGGAAACTGACAGGGTTGACGGTCAGTCTATAAGAGGTATGCAGGCAGACTGATAGGCTCAAAAACAATAAATCCCCGGGCCGGATGGTATCCATCTGAGGGTAATCAAGGAACTGAAAGGGGCTATAGCTGAACTGCTTCAACTAATAGTCAATCTGTCAATCAAATGGTTAAGGGGCTGGAGGAGTTGCCGTACAGTGAGAGATTAGAGAAACTGGGCCTCTTCTCCCTTGAAAAGAGGAGACTGAGAGGGGACATAAAAGAAACTTTCAAGATAATGAAGGGAATAGACTTAGTAGATAGAGACAGGCTGTTCACCCTCTCCAAGCTAGAGAGAACGAGAGGGTACTCTCTAAAGTTAAAATGAGATCGATTTTGTACAAATGTAAGGAAGTTCTTCACCCAGAGAGTGGTGGAAAACTGGAACGCTCTTCCAGAGGTTGTTATAGTAAAAAACACCCTCCAGGGATTCAAGATAAAGTTAGACAAGTTCCTGCTGAACCAGAACGTACGCAGGTAAAGCTAGTCTCATTTAGGACACTGATCTTCAACCAAAGGGCTGCCGCGTGAGCAGACTGCTGGGCACAATGGACCACTAGGCTGACCCAGCAGCGGCAATTCATATGTTCTTATGTTCTTACTAGTATTTAAGCCCATTACATTAGCGGGTGCTAGAACAGATGTGTCTGTCTGTCTTTCTTTCTATCTGTCTCCTTGGCCGTTGTCTGTCTGTCTTTATTTCTGTCTCTCTCCTTGGCCGCTATCTGTCTGTCCGTCTTTTTTTTATGTCTCTCTCTCTCCTTGGTCGCTATCTGTTTGCTGTCTCTCTCCTTGGTCGCTGTCTGTCTGTTTCTTGTGCCCCTTCTCCCACCTACCTGTCTTTCTGTGTGTCTGTCTTTATTTCTGTCTGTCTATCTCCCTGCCCCCTGCCTGTTTTTTTCTCGTGGCCCTTCTCCCACTTACCTTTTTTTTTAGAGTGCAAAGGCCAACCACCACACAGCTGTACGAAGTGCAGGAAAGCGCCACACGTGTTGAAAACCACCACGCATGCACACGCCGAACGTACACACGCGCTGCTACTACCATGTCTCTGCCACGAAGCTACAGATCATGGCGGTAGAAGTGTGCATGCGTGCTTAGGGTTTTATTATTATTGATGTTCTTATGTGAGGACCAAAGGTATTAGGAGAATATGCTATATGAGTAAAAGTAAAACTATGAAAAGTGGATGACTTCAGGACTTAACTTTTCTTTTCACAGCTTTACTTTTATTCATATAGCACATTCTTCTCCACTATAGATATTTTTATTTATTTATTTATGTAAAACACATAGCCCGCATATCCAAAATTCTATGCAGGTTATAAAATAACACTCATAAACAATTTATACATAAACATACCCTAACAATTGGCCAAATTATAGTTACACCCATTATTAAAAAAAATTCCAAAGAATCTATTACTTGTAATGCTAATTATAGACCTATTGCCAGTATTCCACTCTTCACTAAGCTACTGGAAGGACTAGTCAATTTTGAACTAGTAAAATATTTAGAAAAATTTGCTATTCTTCATTATTTTCAATCAGGATTTCGCTCATGATTTAGTACAAAGACAGTACAGTGGTACCTCGGTTTATGAGTGCACCGGTTTGCGAATGTTTTTCCAAGACAAGCAAAACATTTGCAAAATCGGCACCTCGGAAACCAAGCGTGGCTCGATTTACGAGCGCCCCCCCCCCCCCCCGCGATCCGACACTCTCTCCCCGCGATCTGGCACACCCCCAATACGATCCAGCACAAACCCCCCCCCCCCCCCGACACGATTGGGCACCCCCCCCCCCCCCCCCGCCGCGATTGGGCATTCCCCTGCTGCTTTTTACAGTCATCTGGGCACCGGCTCAAGGCCCAGCAGAGGAGGAGGATGATCTTCGGGCACCGGCACCAAGCACAGGACATGCCAGTGCCGGTGCCCCAGATGACTGTAAGAAGCGGCATAGCGCTTATTTTTTTGAAGGCCGCCTAAATTTCTAGAGGCGCCTTGTTACAGAATCGCGCTTTCTTGATAGGCACCTATGTTTCAATCAGTACTAATTAAAAAGCTTAATTGAGCTTGTTCTTCAATTTAGATAGGTGCCTATCTAGTTGGGTGCTTCCGAAATAGGTGCCTAACTTTAGGCTCTGGTTACAGAATTTGGGCCCTAATCCTCTACAGGTACATTAGATAGATTAGTGAGCCTACTGGGACAGACAGGGAAAATGCTTGAAGTACCTGTATGTAAACTGCTTTGAGTGTGGTTGTATAACTACAAAAAGGTGGTATACAAGTCCTAATCCCTATTTATTTGAAGGTACATTGACCTTCATTTCACTCCACTCCTGCTCTTATTTTTTAATTTATTTTACTTTAAACTTCCAGTTTGTCCATTACATTTACAACATGCATATATTTTAAAATTTAGACCCCCTTTTATCAAGCTGCATTAGGGGGTTTTATCGCGGGTCACAGTGGTAAAAGCTCTGACGCTCATATGAGCGTCAGAGCATTTATCACAGCGGTCTGCAATAAATAACCCTTATACAGCTTGATAAAAGGGAGCCTTAATGTTTTAATTTGAGACATTTATTTGGTATTGCATATCAATGTTTTTTAGGTAGACCCCGTGATAAAGGCTGATTAGGGTCTGTTTCCCAGCTAGTTTCTCCAATCAAATTTTCTGTATGTTTTGGGGATTGGATGTCCGATCAATAAAAGATTCTGTTTGCAAGACGCCTGGACTCAGGGAAATTCTATAAATGGTGTCTAGGTTAGGCATCACTAGGTGCCCTAATTAGGGATGCCTAATGATGCCTGACTGAATTCCACATGAAACTTAATTGTTTTTAACTGGTTTAATTGGACTTTTTTGAAGAAGCCTTAGACCAGGGGTCTCAAAGTCCCTCCTTGAGGGCCACAATCCAGTCAGGCTTTCAGGTTTTCCACAATGAATATGCATGAGATCTATGTGCATGCACTGCTTTCAATGCATATTCACTGGGGAAATCCTGAAAACCCGACTGGATTGCTGCCGTCAAGGAGGGACTTTGAGATCCCTGCCTTAGGGCGAAACATGTCAGAGGTGTCTATCCCCCATCCAATGTTGAGCACAAGAGTGGCCCGATATTATTTAATTTGCTTTAAAAGATTCACTATTAGAGAATTAAAGTATTTATTGAAGTCAAAATTTGCTGGATCAAATGATGACTTGAGTGTACTATATTTTGTGGAGCATAATTGAGAGCCCATCATGGAAAGCACTTCTGAAGATCTCACAAAAATTTAAATTTATAATTTGCAAGAGATTGGTTGATACTGTGATTCAAGATTAGTTTACACTATAATGGCAGCATTTTGAAAGGTACTCATTTTGTAAACTACACACACACCTTGGCATACTTTCTATAATACTGGTATACATCTGCAGATTTATAACCTTCATAGTGGCTGAATATCACTACTGTATGAATAGTTCTTGATTATTGCTCTTGATTCTACCTCATTTTGCTCCTTCACTAAATGATTACAATGGTTTGTGCTTAAACCAGTGATATTCATTGATGGGCCTCAAGAACTGCAAACCAGTCAAGTTTTCAGAATATCCCTATTGAATATGCTTGAATAGATTTTCAAGGATACCTTCATTATTAGAAAATATCTCTTGCATTTCATTAAGGATAGCTTGAAATCTGATCCAATTGTAGCCCTAGAGAGATGGAAGTGAATGCCACTGCTCTAGGAAAACACTGTGGCAGATAATTTCTAATTTCTAAGTTCTAGTCCTAAGCAAATAATAAACTGAATATGACAAGGTCAACATGTTATTCATGGCTTCAAGTTGATTGATGGCTGTGGCTCCATAGAGGTGTAGAGTGAGGAGCTTCAGACACAGCACCAAGAAATCCAGATTGTGCTGAGGCACAGAGCCAGGGATCTGTTGCTAGGCAACCAGATTGCTAGTACAGTGCCTCAGTGGTCACAGGCTCAGAAAGGACTCAGGGGAGCTAAAGATGACTAATTCTATGCAATAGAATGCAAATCTTCCTTGAGACCACAGCAAAAAGAAGACATATATATATAAAGGAGAGGAAAGACAGCTAACAGTGAAACATAGTATACAATGAGTAAATAAGGATCATTAGGCCCATCTACTACTACTAATCATTTCTATAGTGCTGATTGTCTTAACGCAGCACTGTACATTAAAACATTCAAAAGACAGTCCCTCATTTGGTCTGCCATGTTTCACTTCTGGGGCAATAGATCTCAGGTGATGTCTGGGTTCCCCTCATTTGTCTGCAACTAAGGATCCTCTCTGCTTATCCAATGTGTCATTGAATTCAAGAAAAGGGAAAGGATTATAGGGATGGCAAGAAGCAGTTTTGGGAAAAGAAACACCAGGAAGGAAGAGGAGGAGAGTAGATAGTAGAAGAATATAGAGAAGAGAGCACAGAATGAAAGAAAATATGTTCAAAATAAGAAGAAACTAATACACACACACACACTTTTTACAAAGCCACACAGCAATGACACTGAAGTTTATTAATTCCCAATGGATTTCGGTGCAAATACTATAGGCTGCCGCTGTAATCAGTTTAGTACAAAGGGGTCTAAATGTTCACTGTAAAGCAACAAAAACTTTTTAGAAGGCTTAAGGGCTCATTTCAAAACCGAAAAACATCCCCAAAAATTTCACAGAGAGACAGAGGATCTTTTTTTTTTTTTTTGGCAAAGCATTCCAAATAAGTATTTTCAGATCTCATTTTTAAGATGTTTTTTCTATGCATTTTGTCTAAATCTCAAGGGGACATGTTGGAGGTGTGCTCTGGGTGCATAAAAGGGGGGTTTGCGTATGCTAATGATTAGCAGGTAGTAAATGCTAAGACATCCATAGGAATATAAAAGGCGTCCTAGCATTTAGCGCATGCTAAATTGGTTAGCACCTCTTGATGAATTCCCCCTTAAATCCTTTAATACACCAAACCCTGTGGGACTCATAATAAAAATAAAAAATACGTCCAAAAAGGGGCTTAAATCAGTACTTGGACGATCAAAAAGCCAGATCATCCAAGTACCGATAATCAAAGCTGGTTTTAGATGTATCTAAAACCAGCTTAGGCCTTTCACCTGCCTCTAAACACCTAGAGTAAAAAGAGGGGTTTTTAGAGGAGGGGAAAGGGCGGGAGGTGGGCTGACCTAGACTTAGTCGTACAGCAAGTATAACCAAAAACTTGAGCAGGTTGCCTAGTCGGAAATTATACATTTTGACTTAAACCAAGTCAAAACAGGTATAAGTTCCAAAAAGGGGCCGCTGAGTTGATGCCCAATCTCTCTCGCACCAAGCCACTCACTGCTACACGAAAAAGCCAGTAGAAACTCACTTCATTCCTAAATTATGGAACCAAATACCTCAATTGATCTGCTTCCTCAAATCAATAGTAAACTTCAAGAATGCAGTGAAAACCTACCTATTTACTTAGCACCTCAACTGAAAATGGACTGTAACCCTAAATGTAATTGAACCTGAACTACAATGCAATTCGGGCAAGAGCATGATGTTATAAGTAATTTGACTTGTCATTTTGCTATTGGATCATGATGACATATGCAATCGAGTTGTCACTCTACTACACAAGTAAGCCAAACTGGCTCAATTGTTATTAGTTAGTTATGGCAGCCCCTCTCCTCCCCTCTTCTCTCTTCATCTTGCAATTTTTCCCTGAAACTCCATTGAAAGTATCAAGTATGCAATTCTAAGACCTTTTCTGGACTCTGCGTGTACGGTAATTTAAAACAAGTAAGTCATTTGCTATATCACTCTGAATTATGTATGCAATGCTGTAACCCGTTCTGAGCTCCCCTAAGAGGGCAGGCTATAAAACTAAATAAATAAATATTGATGGAGAACTTGCTGTTAATGCAAAATAGGTTTCCCTCACTGACTTCAATGGAAATGAATGACACAAATTAAACTATGTCACAAGCTCAGTATAAGCACAAAAGTTTTGAATGTATTAAACAATCAAGAACAAAATCATCAAGAACAAAATGGCCACCTTTATATCTATAGTAGTGTCACACTTGTTCCTCAGAATGCCACACAATAAAGTAGTGTGGTAGCCGTCCTCACAGGAACTGAATGCAGTGTGATTTTTTAGTTGAATATTAAATATTAAATACTTTCTTTTATATTATACTAATAATTTATAAAGTGCTAGTGCCAGTACTTTGTTTAAAAGGACTAACATAGTTGTAAACTAGTTGTGAACTAGCAAATGCATGTTTGTTACTTAGCTTTTGCTTCAGAACAGGTCTGCCTCGGTCCCCACCGACGCGTTTCAAGATTTCATCAGGGTCAGGGACAGAACAAGCAGAACGGTTCAGAGCTTTAGCAAAACGCTAATTCCCTGCATGTAGCCTCAGAAGGCTGGATCATCCATGGCTTTTGTTAAATTTAATATAAGGAAAGCCAGTCTAGTGTTGTTTGAAGAATGTCTATGAGCAACAAACCCCATTTGGTGCATACCAATAATATAAGGGAGAGCCTTGGCCAGGCGCAAAGCCAATAATTTAGCCAGGAGTTTTCCATCTACATTAATCAATGAAATAAGCCTGTAATTTGAAACCAACGTAGGATCTTTATTTGGCTTCGGCAAAACAATTGTTAAAGATTCTGCCATAGTACCTGTGATGCAACCTTTAATCAGTTGAGCCTGATATAATTTTAATAAATATGGTAATAGGGTAATTTGGAATGATTTATAGAACTCTACAATGAAACCATCCCAACCTGGAGTGGATCCAACTCTAAGGGACTTCAACGCTGCTTGCAGTTCTTTCAATAAAATAGGAGCCTCAAGATTTCCTTTTATATGATCGGGAATTTTTGGTCCTTTGAGTAACTTTAAAAACTCTGAACCCTCTATTTCCTTATTTTGATAAGACTCGGAAGAGTACAAAGCTTTATAAAAATTCAAAAACTGATTTAATATATCTCCAATTTGAGAATGAGTTTTACTCCTCTCATCTTTAATAGCTACAATCTTTACTATTCTTTTTTTAGCATTAAGATAATTAGCTAATACTCTTACGGCCTTATTCGAGTTTCCATAATACTGAGCCTGCTGATAAAACAATTCTTTCCTAGCCAGTTGAGAGGAAATCTCATTATATCTATATTTAGCTTTTAAAAGAACCTGTAAAGTAGAATGTTCCCATTTAGAGACCAATTGTGACTCCAAGTCTTTAATTTTTTGTTCCAGATCAGTAAATTCATTTATAAGTTGTTTCCTAATATGTACTAATAGGAGATTATATGCCCCCTCATAGTAGCTTTAAAAGCATCCCACAAGGTCTCTAATGAGATTTCCTTAGAGGTATTAATTTGAAAATATTCATTCATTTTTAATTGGAATTCTTCAAGAAAGTTTGAATCTGCAAGCAATGTATTATTAAATCTCTATACAGGTCTACTGGAATCTTGATCAGAAAACTTAAATTCAATCCAAACACCACCATGATCAGACAAAATAATTGGATCTATGACGGCCTTTGTTACCTGCTGTATCAATTTATCTGATACAAAAGCATAATCAATTTGTGAAAAAGATTTATGAACCTGGGAGCAGAAAGAAAATTCCCGATCATTAAAATGGAGAATCCGCCAAATATCTTTAAGTGCACAAGATGTTACCAAATTATCTAACCCTAATGATTTTATTGTTCTACTTGGTTTCTTATCCAATAATGGATCCATCACAACGTTAAAGTCCCCCTACACAACTACATTAGAAGCGGCCAGTGATAGGATCAACTGTTGAAGAGCCTTAAAAAATTCAGCCTGATTTGAGTTAGGAGCATAGATATTAAGAAGCGCCAAAGTATTTTTCCCTAAGCACATGTCCACATGGATCCATCTACCTAAGGGATCAGCAGAAATCAATTTAAAGGAGGCTAAACATTTACTATTAACTAAAATAGCCACTCCAGCCTTCTTACCTACAGCAGGGGAAAACAAGCATTTGCTAACCAGCCCCCTTCCAGCTTTTTTGATTCCATGGCATTTAAGTGTGTCTCTTGAACATAATATATATCGGCGTCCTGCTTCTTTAAAAGGTTAAGTGTTTTATTCCTCTTAACTGGATGATTAAGACCGTTAACATTTAGTGAAAATATTTTTAAGGACATTGTAAATGATTCTCAATAACATTCAAAATAAGTCACTTCCTATAATAAAACACACTAATAAATAATTCCCTATACACATCCAGGACCCCACCCATCCCACACACAACCCCCCTTACCCTTACCCTAAAATAAAGCATACGAACTTGGACGGGCATCCAACAGACGTGTAAACCCATCCCTCCCTGCCCACAATTTATAAAACCACACCCATCACCTCTAACAATTGAACTCATTAGTATAAGATCTTAACATTTTAGCATATATGTATTTACAATAAATATAACTTCCCAAACCAATTAATAAAATACATCCCCATCATCCCATTTATGCATTATCTTCAAATAACAAGATCATCTCAAAATACCCTGTACTCTATTACAATAAATAAATAAGGCTAACAGAGCATAAGTACTAAGGGCTCCTTTTATCAAGGTGTGCTAAGGGGGTTAGCATATCGGAAATTTCATCACACGCTAACCCCCGTGGCAAGCCAAAATACTAACGCCTCATCAATGGAGGCATTAGCGACTAGCGTGGCAGGCGGTTTAATGCGCGGTATTCCACACATTAAACCCCCTACCGCGCCTTGATAAAAGGACCCCTAAGAATAAAATTAAAAATAATTAATCACTTGAAAAATTTTCATAAACTTATTACATATCATATTCATAATATAATTGAATATTATCTAACCATAACTGACTTTTAAAATCTCTCAAACATACTTTTATACTATAAGAACACAGTATCCACAAATATATATTGAATTCATTAAATAATCTAAACTAGATGAATATGTATCCAAGAATTCAATAATAATAATAATTTTATTCTTATATACCACCAAAGCCGTGGTAGTTCGAGGTGGTTTACAACAAAGAGGAGCTGGACAAACAGCGAATACAGGTACAATGTAAGATCATCAAAATACAGGAGAGCATGATACTGAGGTGAGGCATAAGAGATTTTGGGAACAATTCGGTTAGGGTTGGAGAGGAGAGGCTTGAGAGGACTTGGTTACAAATTGGTTAAATAAGTTTGTTTTTACAAGTTTTCTGAAACTTAGATAGGATGAGGAGTGCGTGATAATGTTACCCAGCCAATCATTCAGTTGACCTGCTTGGGAGGCAAGTGTTCTGTTCAGGTATCTTTTGTAACGGCAGCATTTTATCTAGACAATACCCCAACATACTGAAAAACCATCTACACCACTTCCCTTTAATCCTCTAAGAATGATATTTCTCCCTTCTTCTACTTTCAAAATTTTATACAATCTTATATTTTTCCACTTTCCTTTTCTGATTAGTGTTTTATTCCCCTCCCCCCTTTATAATTTATAATACTATTTACTTTTCATTAAATAATCATAAACTCATCACAAATTAAATATAATAATCAAGATAACCATCCATCCAGTTCAATTATTCCAGGAATCCCCTCCCTTGTCACCAACACCCATCTGGAGCTATAACACCTTCAAATATATCTTCAAATATATATAATTAACTTATCTTAACGTATTTAAAAGATTCTTTATCACTTATCTTTTCTTATTTGAAGTTTTGGCGCTCAGGGAACTCTGCCGACATGTTTCGCCATTCAGGCTTTTTCAAGGTTGTCCCCAATGTGCAGAAAATAATGTTCATTGTAATGACAATCAGGTTTTTCCCAACTTTACTTCCATACATATGAGAAATAGTGTTCCTAAATTGACAATTCTAAAACTTCCCTGTTACTTTATAACTGCATATATTCTTATACTTTTGTTACTTTTTTGCTTACCATTTTATCTTGCACTCCCCCATCAAGTAATTTTATTGACAAGATGGCAGCGGCGTTTTTCTTTGCCTATTTGACGTCATGCCCCGCTGTTTTTACCTCGTTCTCTTATTTTACCCCATCTAATATTCTTAGTTTATTCATATCTAAACACTCTCCATTCTTTGGAATTAAAGTGCAGGTTGTTCTAATGCACTTTTAGTTTTTAGACTGTATTTTATAGCAGCGTTGTTCATTCTTTTTCTAGATTTAGACCCTTTGGTGTTACCGTATCAAATGAATAGATCCATCTTTCCTCTTTTTCATTTAAAATCCACTCATAGTTACCTCCCTCCCACCCTTCTTCAATCTGTTCTATTACTCTCTATTTAATATCTGTCCAGTTGTCTCCAAGACAGGCCACCTACACAGTAGATGTCTGTCGCAGTTGAGGGAGGTATGTAGGGATACTTAAGCTCACCCAAGGCTGGGCATAGGTGTGGTTTTGCCCAGAAGTAGCCTTGGATGTGCTTAAGCGGCTCTAGGCATCTCCCTAGGTCTGCAATAGGTGCCCAAAATGTAGGCCAACAAAAAGCTGGTCTACTTTTCAAATAGGCAAGGCCGCTATGCTAATTGCAGCAAAGAAATCTCACTGCCGTGATCAGCTGAGCGGCCACAACAGCGAACTCGCTTGCCCTACGAAGTCAGCCAGTAAGAGGGATGCCTGCTCCTTCCCACCTCAGGCGCTTGGGTGAATCGGAACCTCAGACCCCCTCCCTGGTGCATCTCAGAATGTACCGGGAAGAGGAAGGTCCACCATTTTGGAAGAGGTGGGTCTGCTGGTCAGGGGGAGAAGGCATCCCTCTTGCCAGCCATATCCTAAAGGTATGGGAGAGGGTGTGGGGGAATATTGGGTGAGTGTCAGGGAGTGTTGTCTGGGTGTTGGGGAATGTCGGGTGAGTGTCAGGGAGTGTTGGGGGGATCGACAGTGCCGATGGCAAGAGGGAGTGCGCATACTTCCTGCCAGGGGACTTTGAGGGGATGTTTGATGTGGCAGTGGAAGGGATTGGGCATCCCTCCTGCTGTAGAACATGTCGGGTGGGAGTTCAGGAGGGGCAGCATGATGAATTGGGCATCCGTCCTGCCAGTCAAGTTCATGGAGAAGGGGGGTTCAGGGGTTCCCTGCCACAGCTGCTCTGCTGATCTTGGCAGGGGGATTCCCTTGCCGTGATCAGCTGATGGGAAGGAATCAGATGTGATTCTCTAACCAGCGCCTGTGACATGGGCGCTGGTTAGAGAATCAGGCAGGTTAGGCGGGGTTGGGTGTCTGTCCCTTAGGGTAGACGCGATTCTGTATAAGACACCGGTGTGGAAGTCTCAGGCTTCTTAGGCAGGTACAGAAACAGTGATCCTATATAGAATTCCCCTCTTAGTGATCTTTGATGAATGCATCCCTAAATATACAGAATATTAGCACTAATGCGTGTGAATGCCAGAAGGGCAGCTACTGCTGCAAAACCTCCCCAACCCCAAGAAAACCAACTGACAAGGGGGAGAGACAAGAAAAAACCTCAGTCTAAGTTAATCGGCAGCTAAGCATGAGGCTGCCAACTAGATCCAGATTCTCAGAACAGGGTTGATCCAGTCCTAGATTTACCCCGATATATGCAGGAACTTGTTGTTCCGATTTCCCCATTGCATTCATTAAGAAAAGCAAGACTACAAAGCCAGGATTGAATCAACCCTGTCCTGCAAATCTGGACCCAGTTGGCAGGCTTACCTAGGCACTAGGTTGTAATAGTGCATGTTATTGGCATAGCACATATATGCAAAGAGGCACACATGGGCCCCCCACCCACCCCACCCACCCCCACCCCCCACTCAGTGGTGTAGCAAGGGGATTACAGGGGATGGACCACCCCTGGTGCCATCATGGCGGGGGCGCTGGCACCTTTCCTCCTCTCTGCTCATTCACCTACTTCTTCAAATGATTGCCAGCAGTGAGCAGCATCTCTAACCTATAGGACCAAGAAGTGATGTCAGAAGGAGAGCTGAAACCGGTGTGAGAAGCAGGTAAGAGATACTGCTCACTACTGGTGATCGTTTCAAGAGGTACGCTGTTGGTGGAGGGGGGGGGGGAGCGCAGTGGGAAGGAATGCAGGAAGAAAGGCAGCGGGGGAGAAGGTTCACGGCACAGTGGTGCCCGGTGTCATCGCCCCAGGCTCCTCTCTCGCTATACCGCTGCTCCAACTGAATTTATTCAATGCTGTAAGTTCTGCACATCCCTGCCACATTTCTGTGACCAGTTTTGTCATGTCTATGGCTGCTGTACCTGTGGGCCTGGATGCCATTATAGAATAGGCTCTCATGCAGCATCAATGCACTTAGACGTCTAATAAATAAACTGAGTGCCCTCAGGATGGGTCCCAAAGTGACGGGCTGGGTCAAGAACTGGTTGAGTGGAAGGCAAAAGAGGGTAGTGATCAACGGAGATCGCTTTGAGGAAAGGGATGGTACCAGTGGTGTGCCTCAAGGTTCTGTTTTTGGGCCTGTTCTTTTAAACATTTTTTATAAGCGATATTACTGAAGGGCTGTCGGGTAAGATTTGCCTTTTTGTGGATGATACCAAAATCTGCAATAAAGTAGACACGCAGGATGGTGTGAATAACATGAAGAAAGACCTGGTGAAGCTTTAAAAATGGTCTGAAATCTGACAGCTAAAATTTAATACTAAGAAATGCAAGGTCATAAGAATATAAGAATAGCCTTACTGGGTCAGACCAATGGTCCCAATAGCCCGTTCTCACGGTGGCCAATCCAGGTTACTATTACCTGGCCAAAAACCCAAAGAGTAGCAACATTTCATGCTACCGATTTAAGGCAAGCAGTGGCTTGCCCCATGTCTTTCTCAATAACAGAGTATGGACTTTTCCTCCAGGAAATTGTCCAAACTTTTTGCAAGATTTCCTTGTGTGTAATGATTCTATACCTAAGGACCATTTTAGTTGCCTCCTGTGATCTGGTTTTCGGATCTTGGTTTTGAGCACAACTTTTTCCTTGTTTGAGTATTTTTATTAAAGTTTGGGTTAAGAAGGTTTTGCTTTAG
Source organism: Geotrypetes seraphini (assembly GCF_902459505.1). Taxonomy (NCBI): domain Eukaryota; kingdom Metazoa; phylum Chordata; class Amphibia; order Gymnophiona; family Dermophiidae; genus Geotrypetes; species Geotrypetes seraphini. The sequence continues at coordinate 184,956,734 of NC_047085.1, read as the reverse complement.
TGGTCTAAAAAAACTCATATTTATTTAAAAATAAATTGGGGGGGTTAGACATCTTTCATTGAGGGGTTCAATGTAATTGCTGTGACTCAGTCATTTTATTGCATAATTGCAAACTAAGGGGTCTTAAAACATTGGCATGCATCAAAGTACAGTAAGAAAGACCTAATGCTGGCCTTTACCAATTAGAGAGAAAAAGGAAAAGATGTTACAAGAGGTAGTTGTAGAAAGTTAACAAAATGACAGGCTCAAGAATAGCATGTATATTATTGCCACAGAAATGATTAATGTGTGCATATTTATAAGAACATAAGAGTTGCCATACTGGGACAAACCAAAAATCCATTGAGCCCAGTATCCTAACAGTGCCCAGTCGAGGTCACAACTACCTGGCAAGATCTCAAATAGTAAAACAGATTTTATGTTGTTGGGTTTGTTTGTTTGTTTTTAATCCTAGGGATAAGCAATGGATTTCCTCAAGTCCATCTTAATAATGGCTTATGAACTTTTATTTTAGGAAATCATCCAAACCGTTTTTTTTTTTTTTAAACCATGCTAAGCTAACTGCTTTCACCACATTCTTGAGCAACCAATTCCAGAGTTTAATTACACATTGAGTGAAGAAATATATTCTCCAGTTTGTTTTAAATCTAACTTCTTCCCATGCCCACCTAGTCTCAGATGTCCTAAAGGCAAGGTCTATTGTAGCAGAGGATCATCACTGCTCTCAGCAAAAACAACAGAAAAACAACAGAAAAATTAAGTGAGTGACTCATTTGTGGCCCTTTTGTGGCAAACTCTTCCTCTTTAGAGAGCTGTACAGAAGGGTTTCTTTGTCTTCACCAGAAAGAACACCTGTTTTCATTAAAATATGCATGGAGCCAGCTGATAGAATTAAATTCAACTCATAATTTTGCATGGCACTGGCACTTTACATTCCAAAGCTTCCATAAAACTACCCAGAGGCACAAAATGATGTACGTGCAAGGCTTAAATCAAGACACAATTAGGATTGTAGCATTACTATTGTGCCAACAAAATGTGGTTGCCAATCTACAAATGTGTTTTCTGTGTACTGACAAAAGTCCAAGATTATTTAAATTCAAGGTTATTTTAATTCAGAAAGACAACGGAACCCGTGTTATGCAGACTTGATTATCCAATTGGATTGTCTGTAGGGTTGCTGAGATCTTTTCCTCTCTGAATTAAAATAACCTTGAATTTAAATAATCTTGGACTGTTTGTGAAATCATATTTCTTATTGGGTTAGTATAGTGAGATCTCATCCTATTTTTGATATAGTATTTTACTGTGTACAACACATAACACATAAAATCTAAAAAATGAGTAGGTGTAGGAAATATAAAACTGACATTCAAGATGGTATTGGGACTGATGAGTGAAAGCTCTAAGCTGAATCTGTGCCTCCTAGAAATACTTGTATGAAGTCAGGATGTAGTCATGTTAGTATTCCTTGTACAGTCTGAAAGCAGACAGACAAATACAGGGGATTGAATATGCAAAACTAATGTCTTAAGATTATATCTGAAGAGCTGCCATCAGGGTATCATTTTTACTATATTCCTGTATGGTTTCCTTAGATCAGTGCTTTTTAATACAAGGCCTGGGGGGGGGGCAATAGCGGCCCCTAGAAACTTCTGGGGTTGCCCCCATTGCCTTTTAGGTTTTTTTCTGCTACTCTGCCTCTCTACCCAAGTGCAGGATAGAAAAGGGGAAGTGGATGTGGGGGGGGGGGGTGTTAGGGAGGAAGTTCAATGCTTGACGGACAAGTCATTTCTCAATAGACAAAAGAGAAAACATTTGGAAATGCTCATAATCATAAGGATACCCCCCTCCCAATGAAAGTGGACTGGTGGCGATGAGGAAACCCGGTGACCTTCAGAGAAGCTCCACTGCCAAAGGAGCTGCCCCAGCAAAATCAAAGGCTGTCAGAGGAGGAGAGCAAGTTGGGGACAGCGTGGGAGAGTTGTTCCACCCCACACAAACCTTCCAAAGTGACACCATCTGCCACAGGAAACCTGGTGATCTTCAGAGCGGCTCCACTGCCAAAGGAGCTGCCCCAGCAAAATCTTCACCTTGAAGCTTCTGATAATAATGCCATTTGCCACTTCAAAATGTTGCTTGAAGACTCAAAACATCAGGTTCTATACATGAAGAAGGTCATACCATTGAATTCATTGCCTCCACATATCTCTGTCTCATCATCAATACTAGCTGGTCTCCTGTATCCTGGTCAGACCATTATCTCCTTTCATTCAACCTACATCTCAACTTGGCAAACACAACCAACAATTTTTCTTCTAACAGGTTGAAAAGGTGATAGTAAAAGCTAGAAGGATGCTAGGTTGCATAGGGAGATATATGGCTAGTAGGAAAAGGAGGTATTGATGCCCCTGTATAAGACTTTGGTGAGACCTCATTTAGAATATTGTGTACAATTCTGGAGGCTGCATCTTCAAAAAGATATTAAAAAGATGGAGTCGGTCCAGAGGAAGGCTACTAAAATAGTATGTGGAATTCATCAAAAGGCGTATGGGGACAGACTTAAAGATCTCAATCTGTATACTTTGGAGGAAAGGCAGGAGAGAGGAGATATGATAGAGACGTTTAAAAACCTACTCAATGTAAATGTGCATGAGTCGAGTCTCTTTCATGAGATGGCATAGGTTGAAGTTAAGAGGTGATAGGCTCCGGAGTAATCTAAGGAAATACATTTTTTACAGAAAGTATGGTAGATGCATGGAACAGTCTCCCAGAATAGGTGGTGAAGACAGAGACTGTGTCTGAATTCAAAAGGGTCTGGGATAGGCATGTGGGATCTCTCGGAGAGAGAAAGAGATAATGGTTACTGCGGATGGGCAGAGTAGATGGTCCATTTGGCCTTTTTTTTTTTTTTTTAAACATATGTTTATTAACAGTGAAGCAACACAAACATCATGTTTCTATGTTTCTAATAAACTGGTTAAAGACAGAATAAATTCTACCCAATTCTGGAACAAAGTCACTATCTCACTAGCAGTCACAGCCAACTCAACTAATGCAAGGTTGTCAAATTGGAACAAATCACTTACAAACACCTTAGACTCTCTTGCTCCTTTACACCACCACTGTGTAAAATGTGCTGAACCCTCCACTTGCTTCACAGAAACGCTGAGGAAAGAAAAGCAAACCTGCCAAAGACTGGAAAGACAATGGCAGAAAAGTAACTTGTCTGACCACAAAATAATATGGAGGTCATCTATTAACAAATACAAATTCAATATGCTGAGACTAAGAAAAATTATGCCCAAGAAATAGAAAATAAAACCCTTAACAAGAAATTATTTTGCCTTGTAAGCAACCTTACAGCACCACCAGAAGAGGGCAACTATGAACATAAGTCCTAACTGACAATCCAGACTTCTTCCTCAATAAGATCAGAACAGTACAAACAGAAGTTAAAAAAACATACCTAACCCAAGAACCTATGCACACCATTCTCAAAAACTCCAGTGACCGCTGCACAGCGAGTCTTCTAAAGAAACTATCCGCCTACAGCAGCCCTCTCGACAACTTATTAGGTACAGCACCTGAAGTAATGATCACCTGACTCACCAAATTCCTAAACAGCCTTCTAAATCAAGGCCAACTCCCAGCCAAAATGGGAAAAATAGCTCTCATCCATACCAAAATCGCAAAAAATGTTGACCTATCCATCCCCTCAAACTACAGACCCATAACAGGCATCCCCATACTTACCAATCTCCTAGAAACTCTTGTATGTAAGCAACTCATTTTTTTTTTACCACACACCCCCGCCCTTGGTACACCATTGCTACGGTTTGAAAAAGGTTAAGAAGCCGGCGGGAGCAGCAAAAACGCCCTTTAAGGAACACCCTCCTGATCTGGCTCTATCCCGCCCCCTTCATGATGCCTCCAGACAGCATTCTCAGCCATTGGTCAACCTTGCCTGGTTATATCGGCTACCCATCAGTACTCGAATAAAATTAAAATCTCTTGTATAATTTTCCACATCCTACAACTCCACCAAGCCATACATAAATGTAATCATTTCCACATGGTCCACCTCGGCCAGAAATCTTAGTAAGCTTCTGAAGAGCTACCCATCAACAAAAGGCCGCAGATGCAAATGTATTTTACTGTTATGCAGATGGCCAGGGGGGGTAACTGAAACTCTGCATACTACTGATATGTCTCCTCAAGTCTGCTTATCTGATTTGGGTGATGCCAAGACAACTTCAAAGGTTTCCACAACCTTTGTGACCTGGGAGTTGCCCAAACAGCATCAAAAGGACAGATGGAAAACCGGTCTCTATAACACCTCCTTGATTACATCAAAAGGACTGGCCAGGGGGGGGTAACTGAAATCCACAAAGTCTGCTTCTCTGGCATCCTGACTTCCTTTTGCCTGCGTGTCTCTCAAATAACATCAGTAAAGCCAGATGGGAAAACCAGTCTCTGCAAACACCTCCTGGGTAACATCAAAAGGACAGGGAAACCAAACAAGTATCTGCTATCTTGACCTCCTTGACCTAGGTGTTGTCAAAACAGAGAACAAAAGAGCAAGACCAGCTGTTTATGCTTTACTAAGAACCCAGCAGCTTTTCCAGCTTTTCACCCAATATAAAAGACGGGACTTGCCTCTAACGTTAGAATCCAAGACGTCTCCAGGGATACAGAATCAAAGACGCCTAAAAGGGACAGTCTCCCGTGTCTACTCGCCTATCTATTGAGGGGTTCCCAATTGTGAAGGTAGAGTGTTTGCCTGAAATACGGTGATGCTATTTTATTCTTATATATATATATATATATATGTATAATAAAGTGTGATTGTTTATGCTTTATATTGTCTGTGTGCTTTTCTGAGTGTCACTGATCATCCCATTTGACAGAAATAAGTGGCGGAACATATGTTTATGTATATTGACACAAAAATATGAAACAACCTCTCAACAGATCTGAACTGAAATACCTCATATTCTGAAAGAAATAAAGACTTTTCTTCAACATCATATCCACCACAGAAAATTGAACCATGAGCCTACCAAGCACCTTGCAATCTCTATGGCACTATGCACACTGTCAGCCACATGACTTTGGACTATAAATTACCTCCACCGTCTACCTCGCAGGACCACTCTTCAAACAGTACTAGTTTTTCTCTTCTTGTATTGTACCATCTCTCAAACCGTTTTGTAATGTATCTCCTGTAGCATCCTTGTACTGTACTAAACTGTATCTCTTAAATTGTACTGTAAATCGCCTTGACGTAGACATAGAGCAACTCATAAATCCCAGATTCGATTAGATGTCATTGGCACACATTGGTCACCAGTGTCATACGCCCACATGGGAAGATATTTGGGTGGCTCTTCTTCAGCTAATTAGAATCCAAAGTGGCCCCAGATTACAAATTAATGAAAACCACTGCCTTAGATATTGCTGCATACCCCTTCAGAACCACTGAGACATAAGAATGATTAAATTCAAATGAGGAATGGTTGTCTGATTAGGGCTCAACCAAACTGATTTTCTGAGTTCCCTACTTTAAATTAAAATAAAATATGACATTGGCCAAAGTAAATCTCTTTCAGAAGGAAAGGTCTGTGCTTACTCATGCAGTCTGGGACCCAACATGTTTTTTTGCTTTTTCAACAGCCTTTATGGCTGGGCTGACCTGCCCTGTTGCCAGGGAAACTGACAAGATGATACGAATAGATAGTACTTGGGACACACTGTGAAAAAGCTTAACAAATAAAATTGACGTGGAAAACATCATGTCTGATTGTAAGGCAGTTTCACCAAGGGCTACATTAAAGCACAGATGAACAGTTATATGGAACATCTTACATAAGATGTTTGTGACTGCAGGCACTTAAATTTGATTCTCAGCAGTATTTCAGCCTAAAGATGTGGCTCCTGTTTTTCAGCTGAACAGGTCAATAAACTGGAGATGAAATCTATTTTAGAAACAGAAGCCTACATTTCCCATTTTTCATACTTTGGAAGTAGCATTTTGGTTTTCAAAGTCAATTCAACCTCCTCCACTTTATGCAGGGGTGCTGTAAAGTTCTCAGCCCAATCAACCAACTTTCTAAATTCTGAGCGTGACATCTTATTTTATTAAGTGCCAATTTGTAGAAACCACATTTTACGTTTTGACATTGTTTCAGATCATCGATTGAGCCATATCCATGTCATTCTCTTCTTGGTGGGTCTGAGAACTTTTCAGCACCCCCTCGTAAACACATGTGTGAAAGTTAGCTCAGTCTTTTTCTTTCTGGTTTTATTTTACAAAGGGGAATATTTTTATAAGTAAAGAAACACCTCTGCTTTAGGTGGAGGGGAGGCGTGTAATACTGCATAGTAAGCCCAAAGTACAATAGGAATGTTTGTATTCCCTTCGGATCTAAGTAGGACTTCAATCAAACCACCGTAGGTATAAGGCATTTCCAGGATTCTGCTTGCTATACACTATAGATCACAGAGGGACTTAGGGATGAATGGCACGCCAGCAGGAAGCTGTGTGATTTATTGTCAGGTAGAGTTTTATGCCAGTCATGTCACTTGCTGTAAATTAAAGGGAAGATGTAATGCATTACTATACCTTCAGGAGTATAAATGTATCAAAAATGTCACAGCAGTAAAATTATTACAAAAGAAAAACAAAATCACCTATCAGAGCCATTTTGAAGGGCATTTTAGAGCTAAGAGTAATACCAGTGTGAAAAATACCATAATCTTTGCAACACGGTGGTTTATCTTTTGTAGTTTGTTACCTTTCTTTTACCTAATCATGCACTAATTCACATTATTGTGCCAGAATAAAGCTGATGTTGCTGTTTTGTTTTATTCCCCCCCTTTTTTTAAAAAAAAAACTACTAAAGCAGTTTTTAGCACAGGCCAGCGCACTGAATGCTCTGAGTTCCTATGAGTGTCGGGAGCAGCGCAGAGCATTCAGTGCGCCAGCCTGCGCTAAAAAACGCTTTTACGATTTTATAAAAGGGGGACTTAATGGGATAAGAATACAACTCGGCATTCACAAATAAATTTAATGAAAGATAATAGCTTCCAAACACATCTCCCAAATGTGCCCCCGAATGCTTCTTATATAGGTGCCCAAAATTATGGAGCCCTTTTACTAAAGAGCATTAAAACATGGACTTAGTTATAATTGAAAATCAAATTCAAAAAAAAGAAATGGGCTTAGTGCATTTTAATGTGGGATTTTCCCATATGCTAAACCCATTTCTAATGTGGCCCCAAAACAAGGGCTTTTTATTTTTTTGCAGCTCTTGCACTCATTTTTCCATTAGTGTGTCAGACCTGCACAATTATTAACACAGTAAGTGCTCCTGCGCTAAGTCTGCATTCTCTAGTTAGTGCTTTCTAATGCCAATATGATAGCTGTTTTTTAAAGCAATGGATTTCCCCAAGTCCATCTTAATAATGGCTTATGAACTTTTATTTTAGGAAATCATCCAAGCCTTTTTTTTAACCCTGCTAAGCTAACTACTTTCACCACATTCTTTTTTTTTTTTTTTTAAATGAAAGCTTTTTATTGATAGATGAACAGCAAAAAGACATCAGCCAATACACACCAAACCATTCTTAAGCAACCAATTCCAGAGTTTAATTACACATTGAGTGAAGAAAATTTTTTTAACAAAAGTAATGTGATTTCAATAACTAAGTATAAATGAAATATACATTTTTGAGTTAGGTATTAAGATTAAACATAATCTTTTAACTCTTAATTAATCCTCAATTCTATTTGAGAAACAATAAGGAAATAGATAAGATCTAGTTTATCTAAATAATCATTATACAATAGAAAAGGCTTAACGTGTATGTCCGACCAAATTTCTTTAAAGCTGCCCTAAAAGACTTAGGGCTCCTTTTACAAAGGTGCGCTAGCGGTTTTAACGCGCGCTAGCCATTACCGCCTCCTTTTAAGCAGATGGTAATTTTTCAGCTAGTGCACACTATACTGCGCGCTAATATTCTGTGTGTGCTATATTATTTTCTTAGTGTCCATAAAGCTTCGAAGTTGTTCAAGAGCAAAAAATATGTATTTAATCCCAGTATATCTAATAAGACATTTGCAAGGATAATTTAGAAGGAATGCAGCTCCCATATTTTTTACTTCTTCCCTCATAGCTAGGAATAATTTCCTTCAATCTTGAGTTGACTTTGTCACGTCTGGGAAGATCCAGATCCTCTGACCATAGAATAAACTTTGTGAGTAACGAAAAAACATTCTCACTACTGCATTAAGATCCTGCTCAAAGACAAAAGATATTAACATTGTCCCACAGTATTCAATCTCTTCATGGGAGTTCTCAAGGATGCCTGTTATATTATTTAAGTCAATCATTTGTGATCTATCAACCTAATTATTCTGATCAGAAGTTTCAGTTTTTCTCTTTGGGAGGTAGTAGATCCTATTAATTGGTGGAATTGAATCAGTGGTATATTTCAAATTTTCTATTAAGTATTTTTTAAACATATCTAAAGGCGTAGAAACTATGGGCTCCTTTTACTAAGGTGCGCTAAAGAAATTAGCGCACGCACGAAATTACCACACACTACACCGCGTGGTACACTTCTAGAATAATGACAGCTCAATTCTGGTGTTAAGGTCCAGCGCACGCGGCAATTTAGCGTGCGTTATTCTAAACATTAGGGCCCTAACGCACCTTAGTAAAAGGAGCCCAATGTGTTTTGGAAAATTTAATATCCTCAAATTGAGCCTTCTGTTATAATTTTCAAGTTCTTCTATTTTCTTTTGAAGAGATAATCTATCTTTTATAAAGGACCCTGAAAGCTTTTGTATTGAAGCAATCTCCATATTTATTTGCTCAAACTTAGAATTCGTTTCAGAATGAATATTTTGAACCAAGGTTGATAAATCATTTATTTTTGTCATTATTACTGAGATATCTCCTACAGATTTTGTTGCCGCTACTTCAAGCTTTTGAAGGACCCACCATATACTTTCTAAAGTCACCTGAGAAGCGCAGATTTCCTCCACTGCTTGAGAAGTTGAAAACTCGGTGCTCTGGATGACATGAGGCTCCCCACTAGGCAAAGGCGTTGGATTCTTCTTGACCTCAGCGCTCACGTTCTCTACATCCTCCCCCACCGGATTAGGTGGAAGTTGGGCTGCGAGAGGGTCTAGCGATGTCTCCAATCCCAAAACTCTAAAAGCATTTAGTTCAAGGCAATCTACATCAAAAAGAAGCCATAATAATTCTATGGAAAAATAAAGTTCCTTGGATAAAAAGATGTCCTTACAATCCTTTAACTAAAAGCACTTTAACTGCTGTTACCACATCCTCTGGCAACCTGTTCCAGAGCTTAACTATTCTCTGATTGAAAAAATATTTCCTCCGATTGGTTTTAAAAGTATTTCCCTGTAACTTCATTGAGTGCCCCTAGTCTTTGTAATTTTTGATGGAGTAAAAAATTGATTCACTTGTACCCGTTCTACATCATTCAAGATTTTGTAGACTTCAGTCATATCTCTCCTCAGCTGTCTCTTTTCCAAGCTGAAGAGCCCTATCCTCTTTGGTCTTTCCTCATATGAGAGAAGTTCCATCTCCTTTATCATCTTGGTTGCTTGCCTTTGAATCTTTCTAATTTTGCTACATCTTTTTTGAGATACGGAAACCAGAATTGAACACAGTACTCAAGGTGAGGTTGCAATACAGAGGCATTATAACATTCTTAGTCTTATTTACCATCCATTTTCAAATAATTCCTAGCATCTTGTTTGCTGCTGCCACACATTGTGTGACAGGTTTCAGTATATTGTCTACAATGACACCTAGATCTTTTTCTTGGGTTCTAACTCCCCAAGGTGGGCCCTAGCATCTGGTAACTGTAATATGGGTTATTCTTCCCAATGTGCATCATTTTGCATTTGTCCATATTAAATTTTATCTGCCACTTGGATGCCCAGTCTTCCAATTTCCTAAGGTCTGCCTGCAATTTCTCACAGTCTGTTTGCGTTTTAACAACTTTGAACAGTTTAATGTCATCTGCAAATTTAATTACCTCACTCATTCCAATTTCCAGATCATTTATATGTTAAATAGCACTGGTGCCAGTACAGATCCCTGTGGCATTCAACTATTCACCCTCCTCCATTAAGAAAAATGACCATTTAACCCTACCCTCTGTTTTCTGTCCAATAACCAATTCCTAATCTGCAACAAAAAATTGCCTCCAGTCCATGACTTTAATTTTCTCAGAAGCCTCTCATGAGAAACTTTGTCAAAAGCTTTCTGAAAATCTAGATCTATATATATAAAATCGGAGGTATGTATGTGTGTGTATGTGCCGCGATCACGCAAAAACGGCTTGACCGATTTGAACGAAACTTGGTATGCAGATCCCTCACTACCTGGGATGATATGTTCTGGGGGTCTCGCGGCCCACCTGCACACGTGGGCGGAGCTACAAACAGAAAATCAGATTTCACCCATTCATGTCAATGGAAAAAATGTAAAAAGCTGCCATTCTCACAGTAATTCAAAAACGGCTTGACTGATTTGAACAAAAATTGGTATGCAGATCCCTCACTACCTGTGGTGATATGTTCTGGGGGTCTCGCGGCCCACCTGCACACGTGGGCGGAGCTACAAACAGAAAATCGGATTTCACCCATTCATGTCAATGGAAAAAATGTAAAACGCTGCCATTCTCACAGTAATTCAAAAACGGCTTGACCGAGTTGAACGAAACTTGGTATGCAGATCCCTCACTACCTGGGGTGATATGTTCTGGGTGTCTCCCGGCCCCCCTGCACACGTGGGCAGAGCTACAAACAGAAAATCAGATTTCACCCATTCATGTCAATGGAAAAAATGTAAAAAGCTGCCATTCTCACAGTAATTCACAAATGTCTTGACCGATTTGAACGAAACTTGGTATGCAGATCCCTCACTACCTGGGGTGATATGTTCTGGGGGTCTCAGGGCCCACAACTCTATTTTGCTTGCTCAAGGGTGGGTTCACCCAAGAATGTATATGTTCTTGCTCCAGGAGGTGAAACTAAAATTGTTGTTTATAATCACGTTTTGCATTAGTTGTATTGTATTCATTTTGTCAAATATTTCACTTTATAATTTGAATATTGTACTTTTTATTAAGCTGTAAAAAAATACTTTCATTCACCACTATAAAGTATCTTTATTTGAATCCATTTACAGTGTTATTGCTATAATTAAATACCCGTGCAACGCCGGGGCATCAGCTAGTATACTATATAATCAACTGATTCACCTTTATCCACTTTTATTTACACCTTCAAAGAAATGCGGCAAATTAGTAAGGCAAGATCTCCCTTAGCTATATCTATGCTGACTCTGTCCTATTAAACCATGTTTGTCTATGTATTCTGTAATTTTATTTTTCATAATGATTTCAACTATATTTCCAGGCCCTGAAGTTCATTGCCAAATAACTCCTGGAACCCTTTTTAAAAATTGGTGTAACATTAGCCATCCTCCAGTCTTTAGGTACTACAGATGATTTTATTGATAGGTTACAGACCACTAACAGCAAATCAGCAATTTCATGTTTCAGTTATTTCAGTACCCTGAGATGTATACCATCCAGTCTAGATGATTTATCACTTTTTAACTTATTGAGTTGGCTCAGTATGTCTTCCAAGTTCACTGAGATTTCTTTCAGTTCCTCTGTATCATCATCCTTGAATTCCATTTCTGGTTTAGGTAGATTTCTTACATCATCTTCTGTAAAGATCAAAGAAAAAATTCAGTCTCTCCATTATGGCCTTATCCTCCCTAAGTGGCCATTTTGCTCCTTGATTATCCAACAGTTCTGCGGATTCTCTCAAAGGCTTTCTGGTTTTGATATACCTGAAATGTTTTTACTATGAGTTTTTGTCTCTTTGGTAAGTTTCTCTTCATATTCTTTTTAAGTTTTGCATCTTAGGTCTGTTCTTTTTAACATTTTTGTAAGTGATATTGCTGAAGGACTGTCAGGAAAGATTTGCCTCTTTGCAGATTATACCAAAATCTGCAATAGAGTAGACACCCCTGATGGTATGAAAAACATGAGGAAGGACCTAGTGAAGCTTGAACAATGGTATGAAATTTGGCAGCTAAAAAATGCAAGGTCATGCATTTGGGCTGCAAAAAATCCAATGGGACGGTATAGTTTAGAGGGTGAAGAACTGTTGTGTATGAAAGAGGAACGGGACTCAGGTGTGATAGTATGTGATGATCTTAAAGTGGCCTAACAGTTTGAAAAGGTGATGGTATAAGCTAGAAGGATGCTAGGGTGCTTAGGAAGAAGTATGGCCAGTAGAGAAAAGGGGGTTTTGATGCCGCTGTATAAGACTCTGGTGAGACCTCATTTAGAATATCGTGAGCAATTCTGGCGACCGCACCTTCAAAAAGATATATGGAGTTGTTCTAGAGGAAGGCTCCTAAATGGTCAGTGGTCTTTGTCATAAGGAATTTGGGGGCAGACTTGTTGTTCTTAGGTGCTATTGACTTGTGTTCGAGTCCTTGCGACTCGATGATCATCATCAAGTTTTCATGGCAGAATACAGAAGTAGATTGCCGGGTCTTTCTTCTGCATAGTATAAATTCAATGTTGTTGCTGTTGTTGCATATAATTCAATCCTCTGCTTCTAACACTATCCATTTGTTGCTGCCCATCGTTAATCTGACATCTTCGCTGAAACTGTCCACCTTGGGAGGCCCTGCTGGTAGTGAAACTACTGACAGCTTAGTTTTCAGCTTCTCAGATGCACATAAGCCCCAGTGGCACGACAAGCCCATGTACCATGAATAGAGGGGGGAAGACTTAAAGATCTCAATATGTAATTTGGAGGAAAGGCGGACGAGGAGAAATATGTCAGAAACATTTAAATCAAAAATCACCAAAACTACTACCAGCCAGATGTAGGCTGGCCTGAAGAGATATTAATTAACAAAAACGGGTGGAGAGAAAGCCTCAAATATCACATATATGGACAACAGTCCAAAAGAACTTAAAGCTGCCACACTGCTTGTTATTGGCATAAAATAAAAACTCCACCAGGTTAAATATTTAGCTCAAACTGGGAAACCGCCCACCACTGTACACAGATGGAAAAAGGAAAAAAAAAACTTTCACTTAGCTGAAGAAGAAGAATGCTCGCGCTGTCCACCAGCGTTCTAGTTGTCCAAGATAAACATGAACCTCTTTATCTTGCAATGCTGCATACTTTTATATGCCATTAATTTGTCCCTGGTGGGCTCACAATCTAAGGTGCTTTTTCTGTTTTGTATTTTTCCCCTGAGCCTGGGGCAATGGAGGATTAAGTGACTTGGCCAGGGTCACAAGGAGGTGTAATGGGAATCAAACTCAACCCCCCACTCCCACTCCCCTAGATCTCACTAACCATTAGGATTAGGCTAATCTTCCACTCCTTATTGACCCTCATGTTATTGTATGGCAAAGCAAATTTTGATAATACTATGGGCTCCTTTTACTATGGTGCGCTAGCGGTTTTAGCGCACGCTACAATGCCGCACAAGCTAGACGCTAATGCCTCCAAAGAGCTTGCATTAGTATTTTTAATTTAGCACATGGTTTGCGCACGCTAATCTTTAGCGCGCGCTAAAAACACTAGCGCACTTTAGTAAAAGGAGCCCTGTGATTTTTTATTTTTTTTTTTAGCTCAAACTATGATCAGTTGTAGCTAAAAGTGAGTTACGTTCAAATTCAGTAGGTACTATAGTATAATACAGCAGCCATAAAATGTATTGCAGTGAAATTTGGAGCAGGAAATCTGGATTGATACTACTATTACTAATCATTTCTGCAGTGCTACCAGATGTATACAGTGTTATTCGCATTATGAGGCCCTTTTTCCTGCACTGCAAATGCAACATGGCCCATTCAGTTCCCATGGGCAGTGTAGCATTTGCCCACTACTGCGGCTTTGTAAAAGGGACCCTATATGCAGGTACTTTTTCTGTCCCTGGTGAACTCAAAATTTATGTGTTTGTTTGTTTTGTACCTGGGACAGTGGAGGGTTAACTAGTTTACCCAGGGTCACAAGAGCTGCAGTGGGAATTGGACCTAGTTCCCCAGGAGGTCAGCTCACTGCACTAAGCATTAGGTTATTCCTCCATTCCAAGGGCATCCTTGCAGCTTTAAATGTTAACATGGTATTCCCATTTATTCACCGTATTAAAAGAAATAATCATAATACTTATATTCCTTTTTTGAACTGGATCCTGCAAAAAAAAAAAATTTTGTCTCACTCATGGGAAAAATAATCTTATATTGTGATTTGTTTCATTGTATTTTTCATTTCCCCAACTTTATGTAACAATGGCTTTTATTTCTACAGTAGTTAAAAATCCAATCTAGAATCTTACCACTCCAGATAAATTGACTTTCACTTTCATGGTCCAGTCATTGTTATTGATCTACTTTATTGGTTCAGCACTGTAAAGACATAACCAGTTATTCACTGCCCCTTATCCCTAAGGGTAAGATGGGAAAAAAAACATGATGTTTTCACAGCCATGGCAATGGGTGTGATTCTTCATATCACTCCAGTAACTTTGGCTGTAACATCACGTGTCTATTCCCTCTTGCAATCTCAAAAGGTCCTTGAGAAACACTAGCTAAGCTTTCCTGATAATGGAAATGGAAACAGCGGCTGACCTTGACTATAAAATGGAAACTGTTATAAACATGCTCTTCTGATAGGACTGGAGCCATTTAATCAGAAGACTTGAAGTACAAAAAAAGCCAAGGCAAAGAACGAGATCTTCAGAAAAACAGACCAGTGAAATTCTATAGGATAATAGGATTGTCTCAACTGTTCAAATATTTGCAGATATAGCAGTCAACAAACTGTATAGGCGATATCTATGTTTGTGACTACCTATCAAGATCATCTAGTCCTGTACACCAGGGCTGCCCAAGTCCGGTCCTCGAGATCTACTGGCAGGCCAGGTTTTCTGGATATCCACAATGAACATGCATGAGAGCAATTTGCATACCAAGAAGGCAGTGCAGGCAAATCGCTCTCATGCATATTCATTGTGAATATCCTGAAAACCTGGCCCGCCAGTAGATCTCGAGGACCGGACTTGGGCAGCCCTGCTGTACACCAATGTTTCTCAACTTCTTCAAGTCAAGTACCCCCTAAGTCTAACAAATATCAACCAAGTACTCCTGCCCAAACTCCGCCCCAGACCCACACAGGGTCTCATCCTTCTATTGCCCATGCATCTCTACCTCACGTCTCTCTCTCTCTCTCTCTCTCTATGCCCAAGTTTCCTTTTTCTTCCTTTCCCCACATGCACCATCTCTTTCCCTCTACCACTTTGGTATTTAAAGCGGTATATCAAGCTACAATAAACTAGAAACTTGAAACTTAAACACTCGTGCCCAACAATTCTCCCTTTCTATTCCCTCCCTTCTATGTCCCAAGTTAATGCCCCCTTTCCTCCCTCCCTACTGTGTCCTATATTTATGCCCCCTTCTTTCCTTTTGTGTTGAGGTTTCCAGGTCAGCTGCATGCAATGTGATACGATGCCTGCGTATCATGCCCAACAAGTGCTGCTGAAGGAGGTAACTGGGAATCCCCCTCCCCCGCTGACCCAGAAGGCTTTCCTCTGATGGGCAGGAAGAAGGGATCCCCGGCAGTAGCTTCAGCAGTGGGGGGCAAGGAGGGATTCCTGGCATTGGCTTCATTGGATGGGCGGGCAAGGAGGGATACCCACTGGTGGCTTCGGCGAACAAGCGGGCAGGCAATATCCTCGGCGGCGACCAGTGCCACGTACCCCCAACAAGCAGCTCACATACCCCCCAGGGTATGTGTACCGCATGTTGAGAAACACTGCTGTACACTGTGTAATCTAAGTTGGCTACCTGTCAACTGCACTACTTTATTCAGACTCATATAATTACTTCTGAGGACTGCTTTTTCTCTCCGTAACAGGTGTAGGAAACTTGATTTCATAGTGATTCTTCTTTTGGGCTGAGTTTTCTTTTAATCTTTCATCAACCCCCAAATTCTTTATTCATTCATTCAATTTTCTATAAAGTCCTCCTAAGGGATCTCAGAAAAGTTTATATGGATTTATTCAGGTACTCAAGCATTTTTCCCCTGACTGTCCCAGTGGGCTCACAATCTGTCTAATGTACCTGGGAAAATAGGGAATTAAGTGACTTGCTCAGGGTCACAAGGAACAGCGTGGGTTTGAGCCCACTTATAATGCTTTGACTTGCATTTGCAAATTTGAGCATACACCCAATTTTCATCTGCAAATCTGGAACTTAATTGAATAACAAGCCAATTGGCACCGACTATTGGCTTTTTAACAAGCAATTATCAGCATTAATTAGATTTAATTTATTTTTATGCACAGATCCATGCTTACATTTTATTCGTGGTTCCAAAAAGGCAGCACAGAAATGGGTCATGAGTGGATTAGGGGTGTTCCTCACATTTACACGCACAATTATAGATCAAGAGGCACCCACACCTAAAGTTAAGTATTATTCCTGGGGGTAAGCTGCACCTAACTTTAGGTACCATTTATAGAACTTAACAGGCTCATAATCAAAAAACAGATGTCCAAAAAGCACCCTAAATTGGCACTTGGATGTGCTAATTGCCAGGACGTCCAAGTGCTGATAATTGAAACTGGTTTTCTGTACCTCTAGCAAGGTGTTCCAGCCTCTGTACGTTCAGGGCACAAGATGGGCATGCTGGAGGAACGCTATGGGTGAGCTTTGGGCTGTCTCAAGGGTGGGTTAGACATGGGCCTCTTGCAGCAATAGTCAAACATTTTGCAAGACATCCTGGACAGCACTTATGCATTTGCAAATTGCAACTAGTCCTGTTTTAGAAAGGTATAAGTGCCACAAAGGTACCCACACTGAGCAGATGACCACTGCCTGCATCAAGGTAAGACACCCCAACAATTCCCCCCACCCCCACCCCCCGGTGCTCACTGACCCCCTTCCACTAAACAAAAATGAGAATAATTTACCCATAGAATTGAGAACGGAAGAATCTCTCCTAAATTTTAAAAGGCATTTAAAGGCCCATTATTTTCAATTGACCTTTTTGCATTGATAGGATTTGAATTCAGTACTTCAACTTGCATCATTTCATTTTTATTTCATTTTACATTTTACAATTTATTTTATATTTTATTTAGTTTTGTTTTTGAAGAATGTATTGAATATTTTTTTTGTTATATGTATGGTACTTAGGGCTCCTTTTACAAATGTACGTTAGGGCTTTAACGCGCGGAATAGCGTGGGCTGAATTGCCCCGCGCGCTAGACCTTAACGCCAGCATTGAGCTGGTGTTAGTTCTAGAAGCGTAGCGCGGGTTTAGCACGCACTAAAATCTTGCGTACGCTAAAAACGCTAGCGCACCTTAATAAAAGGAGCCCTTAGTTTATTATGTTTTGTCTTTCCTCTTTTTAGATGGCGTTATTTTCATTACTTTGATTGGATTGTTAGCTGCCTTGATCCTTTTTGTCAAATTGGGCAGTATATAAAGATTTTAATAAACATAAACGAAGAGGTACATACCTGTCTCTAAAACAGCAGCATTTGGAGTGGGGAATCCAAGTAGAGCTGCATACAGGTGTCTTAAGTAGCCTGGTGGTTGGGCTAGTGAACCATAGAGAGGACGACCCAGGCCCATAAGCCCATAAACCACTACATTTATGGTAGAACATGTGAGCCCACCCAAACCATATTATACTGCCACATAGTTGGCACCTGCAGCTATAAGCGCTATTAGGGTAGTACACAGGATGGTATAGTAGGCTTTGGGGGGGGGTTCACCCTAAATTATAAGGGAATTATGGTGAGATATACAGCTGGCATCCTTTATGTGAAGTTCACAGCAGTGCCCGCTAAGATGGCCCATTGCTCTGTTGGGATGTCTATATCCATTACTATGCTGGCCCCACTCATGTCCAAATGGTCAGGATTAGGATGTTTTTCCAACATGGATGTTTTTCTGATCAAAAATGGGGTATAAAGTTAGATGTCCTGGTGGCCTTTTTTTATTATTATTATATTTGGACATCCAGCAGTTTGCCATTCGAAAATGACCATTTTTGTACCTCCAACTTTGGACATTTAGCTGGAAATGTCCAAGTTTGGACTTAGCTGTTATGGTTTTTTGTTTGTTTTTTTTCGAAAATGCCCCTCCACGCATTTTTCAGCGCTGATTTTTTAGGTGTTATATATAGAATTCAGTCCCAAGTGAAGTCCTCAAGGATTAGATCATATTAAGCAATATGCATATCATTTTACTACATTGAGAAAGCATCCAAATACACTGTCTTTCTCTTTCTAATACCCTAGTCTTCGGTCTAGAACACATTTCTAATTTTCTGGTTCTTTTTGGTTGGCAATTTTCAGTTTTATAGACCATTTCTTCCCCAGTCACAAACTAGACTCAGATCAGACCCGATGTCATATATTCTTCATTATTTAGTGAGTTTAATTCTGAATCCTTACAGCATTATCAGACCTTTTAATTCTCCTGAGTAGGTGTGATATTAATCAGATTCAGGCTAGATCGAGCTGAGCCTGTAGAATTCCATCACGCTGGACAGACTTGCTGGAAGAGATGGTACAGCAAATTAGTACTAGTAGTTGTAGAAGAGCACATCCTCTCCCTGTTATATTTACTGAATAATCGGGAATCAATCTATTTTTTTATTCCGGTGTTTCTGGAAACAACGGAAGCATAGGAATATAGAAACATGATGACAGATAAAGGCCAAATGGTCTATCCAGTCTGCTTAGCCACAGCATCTACTATCTTCTCCTCTCCCTGTTGGCTAAGGATCTTTACACTTGCATTGTGATATCATAGAGCTTTATGAAACATAGAAACATGATGGAAGATAGAGGCCAAATGGCCCATCCAGTCTGCTTATCCACAGCATCCACTATCTCCTCCTCTCCCTAAGAGATCCCATGTGCCTGTCCCACACTTTCTTGAATTCAGACACAGTTTTTGTCTCCACCACCTCTACTGGGAGACTATTCCACACATCTACCACCCTTTCTGTAAAGAAGTATTTCCTTAGATTACTCCTGAGTTTATCACCTTTTAACTTCATCCTATGCCCTCTCATTCTAGAGTTTTCCTTCATTTGAAAAAGGCTTACCACAAATTGGCCATGAAAATAGCCTGCATGAGAATATAGCTCAGTGGTTGTCCACTCTGATCCTCAAAGCCCTTGAACAGGTTCTGTTTTTTCAAATGTGAGCAATTTATGCAAATTAACCAAGTTATTAGATTTAGGGTTCAATCCATAAAGGACCTTGCCCTATTTATTTGTGCATGGAAGAATGCCTACTAATAAATAAAGCTTTAAGAGGACAATTTTCAGAAGGACAGCTTCTTGCAAGGTACATGAGTAATTTTATAGCTAATTTTTACTAATCAATACAAATCTTTGAACTTAATAAAATTTTCAAAGAGAAATAAGCACAGATGACACGCGTTGCTTTAATCTACATCCAGTTAGGAGCTAGCTGACTCAATCCTATACCGTCTAAAGCTTTTTGATAAATTTTCCTTAATAGCCCTAACAATAACAATCTAAGGGACCACTGCTGTCTACTGTGGCAAGTAAGGAGAAACCTGCCGGCTGTTCAGGCCTCTCTGCACCAACACATGCGCCAGACCAAGAGCATTCTGGAGTGGCCAAGGGGCAAAATAAAAAGGTTAATGTTCATAATAACTGGCAACAATTCTTCTTTCCAAAAGAGATTTATTTCTATGATTAAGACTTCACCATGTAGCTTAAAGCAGTGTCCTCAGAGCAACGATATTTCTTTGGTGCTAAAAATAAAAATAAAGCTTTTTTTGCCAACAGTGAGAAAATTCACATGAGCTTTTAAAATAAGCAAACACCCTTTAGTTACAGCAACAGTTCCATTTTCTTGCCAGTGCTTTATCAAAAGAAAACCAAATAATGTCCCAAACATAGAACCTTAGGTAGGCCCAAAAAGCCTCCTTCACTCACAAGCCTTTCACAGTTCAAAGATCAGTTTTCCTTTGTTTTGTGTTTCACAGCTCTGGACAATTCTTATATAACCACTGATTCAACCACCTGTCAATTGCCTAAGCTCAGTTGGGGAGGGGAACTAACAGTTTCAAAAACTACTCCCAACATTCACCATAGGGGGTTATATCTTGTCAGGTTTCAATTTGGTCTTGGTTCACAAGGTTTGAAATTAAACTCATCTTTCTTTGGTGCCACTAGTTTGCACATGTCAAATATCATTTTGTTTAGAAATCCTATATAAGCATTCACACTTTCTGCATGCTGCTGTGTAGCTTCTTAGCTCGAAACACATCCTTGGCTTAGGTAGCCTATTACTCACAACATAGCTGCAACTCTCAACTCCTTCAAACACTTAAGTCCTAGATCATGTCTTCTGCCTCTAAGCTTTCAGGGTAAGCAGTTCCATCACAGTCCATGGACTCTACTTCCCTTCAGTCACACTGGCATTCCCCTCTGAACAGATGGATATCTGCTTCTCTTGAGTTTCTCCTTCTGGACATCTTACAGCCTGACTCACATAGTATCTGGATTCACTTAGCCTCCTCATCCAGCTAGCTCTGGGGACAGGAACAGGCTTGCTGCCTACCTTTCCACCATCCAAGTGATTTGTGCAGCTTCCCTCTCTCAGAGTCTCTGGCAGTTTAATTATCCCACAAGATGTAGCTGTCCTCCTGATTGGCTGCATTTCTCTGGAGCTTTGGCTGAAACAGTATGTTGATTTGCACAATGTGTTAATCTCCATACACTACCTCTTTTCTGGGAACTTCCTGAGATAGTATGTGTCTCCTGGCCCTTCCCTGGCATACGGGCAGCATCCTTATGAACATAAGAATAGCCTTACTGGGTCAGACCAATGGTCCATCAAGCCCAGTAGCCCATTCTCAAGGTGGCCAATCCAGGTCCTAGTTCCTGGCCAAAACCCAAGGAGTAGCAATATTCCATGCTAGCAATCCAGAGCAAGCAGTGGTTTCCCCCATGTCTTGCTCAATAACAGAGACTTTTCCTCCAGGAAATTGTCCATACCTTTCTTAAAACTAGCTACGCTATCTGCTCTTATCACAACCACTGGCAAAGCGTTCCAGAGCTTAACTATTCTCTGAGTGAAAAAATATTTCCTCCTTATGAAAGGGTAAATAGGCCTGGCGGGGTTTAAAAAAGGCTTGGATAATTTCCTAAAAGAGAATTCCATACGCTATTATTGAGATGGCTTGGGGAAATTCACTGCTTATTCCTAGGATAAGCAACATGAAATCGGTTTTACTACTTGGGATCTAGTTAGGTACTTGGGACCTGGATTGGCCACTATAGGAAACAGGATACTGGGCAGTATGGTAATTCTTATGTTCTTATGAAACCCTTTCTCCCATCGCTCACTATTACATGTTCTAGGGTTAGGTACTGGCTTGCTAGCCCTAGGTGTCTGTACTGGGGGAAGCCAGGAGCTACTTTCTTTAAAGTTTGCTTTACCCTATGCATTTCTGTGTTCCCAGGATTTCCCCTGCCACAATACAATCCCAAAAGCAATCAAAGGGGTATACATTCAGATACAGTATGCCTTTTCTTATAGTTCTGTGTTTCTTCTAGGCATTAACTAATCACCAACTACCAATAAACCTATGTTTACCATTACTTGTCTTTGTTTTAATAGCCTGGGTTCACTACCGGTCTTTCTGGGATGGTAACCTCCCACTGGTCGTCTCTGCATAGGAGCATTTCTGACTTACACTTTCATAGTTGCTAATTATAAATATTCAATATGTCCATTGAAAGTCTGAGCTTGGAACTGCTCATCATTCTTTTTTTCTTGAATCTTACTCAGTGCCCCATATTTAAAAGTCTTCCTGTAGCCTGTGTTCCTTCCAAGCCTCTCCAATCCACAGGATTATTCTGGGTGGTTTTCTGAGCCAACATGGATCAGTGTCTGAGGCCATAACTTGTTATCAAGTGAATTTGTTCTAACATACTCAAGATGAAAATAAAGCAGGAATCTGGAAGCTCGCAGGGATTTTCAGCTTATTAGAGCTCCAGACAGGAAGTGAGTAGGATCACCTTTGCATAAAAAAATCAGTAGGAAGAGAAACCAAGCAAAAAGCAATTAACATAACACTTGAATCCGAGAACATCAAGATGCCACCTGGTGGCCTTATAATAAATTGAAGTCTTCAATCGCTGCAGGTTTTAAAACATGGATATCTTTATATCTCACTAGTAATATTATAGAAAAAGAAAATCAAATTACCTGAAAAAAATACAAATACACAAGAAGGGATGCTTTTCAGCAATTCACATTATGAGACTCTAAGGGACTAGGCTCAAACAACATCAGAAAATATTTATTTAGAGAAAGGTTAGCGAATACACGGAATGATTTATCAGTGGAGGTGGTAGAGGCAAAAATAGTGACAAAAATTCAGCCATGGAATTGTTAGGGTCAACAAGTCTTGAAGCAATGACTCTAAGAGTAGAGGCAAGTAACCTACACCAGAGCCATCAGAGATGTAGGACCAGAACTTGTTTAGCTCAGTGTCTTGCAAACTTTGTCAAACTGTGGCACACTAAACATAGTGAGTGCAAGCAGAGGACAAAATAGGGGTTCAAGTACAAATTTACTACCAGACCTTAACTTTCCCAAGGCATTGTTTTATTCAAAGTTTTCTTAGACCTTATTGGGAAAAACAATCAATCACAGGTCATTAGGTAAAGTGACTTATGCTGTGCAAAATATTTAAAAATCAATAAAGTGCTTGGAGTGCCTAAAAATGGAAAGCACTTATCTTTCGCACCCGACGGCTGCCCAACCATTTCACATTTTTCGTCAGGGGCTCTGCTTCCATATACTTATTGCAGATAAATTAATTTGATGTGTGTCCGCAACAAACTGTGAAATTTGCACCCGCACAGCAAATGTTGTGGAAGAACAGCCCCTGACGAAAAATGTGAAACAGTTGGGCAGCCGTCGGGCGCGAAAGATAAATGCTTTCCATTTTTAGGCACTTTATGCACTCCAAGCACTTTATTGATTTTTAAATATTTTGCACAGCATAAGTCACTTTACCTAATGACCTGTGACTGATTGTTTTTCCCAATAAGGTCTAAGAAAACTTTGAATAAAACAATGCCTCTGCTTGCACTTGATTTTCATTTTTGGACAATTGAAGTTTTCTTCTATTTTTGTTTGACACTAAACATAGTGACCATGGCTCGAGGTATCTGGAAGTGTGCGGCGCAAGCAGCACAACACAAACCTCTCTATACCTAATTTACTTTGTGGCTCAAAGCCCAAAAGTGCGCCTAAATTTCTAATCTGCGACTAAAATAATGTGCGACTCACTTTTGACACATGTCCAGATGAGTCCATGAGCTAGGGTTACCAGATATTCCAGAACTAAAACCCAGACCCATGGCTCTGCCCCCAGGCCCGCCCAGTTCTGCCCAAGTCATGCCCCACCCCCCTCAACCTGACTACTTGTCGGGAGGGCATCTGCACATGCACTAATGCGATACAATGAGGTCATACGCATGTGCGTGACCACCGCGTTGCATCCGCGCATGCGTAGAATCCGTCCCGACGTCGCTCCTAGCTGAAAGCTTTTCAAAACCCGGACAAAGTGCCAGGTTTTGAAAAGCTGTCTGGATGCCCGGACATGCCCTCCACAAGGACGACATGTCTGGGGAAATCCGGACGTCTGGTAACCCTACCATGAGCACATGTACCACTGTACGGTGATTAGAATATTTAACCTTTAATACTATCATAAGACTTAAGGAATACCAATGCACAATCTCTGTCTTTCAAACATTATTTCAAATCTTTATAACGGAGATGTCATGTAAGAAGCATGTACATGCAACATTAGCAGAATTTACAAATTTAGATGGTGTATATACACTTAGCAGGTGATTTTATTTTATTTATTTTTAAAAAAAATCTTTATTAATTTTCAAAACTAATACAAAGTGACATGAATTTTACAAACATTAATAATTAATAATCGGCTGAGGACTTTCATTGCCAGTTGACTGCTCAACAGTTACAACGGGTCCTGAAGAACATTCAGAAGGTGTCACCCAATATTACTCACTGGGAAATGCAATTGAAAATTGTTCTTAGACTTTACATTCCACCGGAACGTGCAGCCCGGATGGGGATTACTGCGTCGCATTCTTGCCCGAAATGCAATCAGGCTCACGCATCTTTGAGTTACATGTTTTGGACCTGCCCCGCAATCCAGCAGTTTTGGAGACATCTTGGCCTATATACTACATCGCTTTGGGGAAGGCGATGGCTTCCGCAACCGAGAGCGTTATTTGAATTTTATAATATAGCCTCGCCCAAACCCAGGGGAATGTCAGCATTTATCTCCAGAGCCCTTTTGATGGGAAAAAAAAGCCATCCTCACCAACTGGCTCTCCCATAATCCCCCGTCATATGCACATTGGAGATCCCTAATGATAGTGCACGCAACCCTGGAGAGACACATGGTGGGAGACTTGACTCTTGGCCCGGGTCACAAATTTTGTCAGGTGTGGGAGCACTTCTGGCAGGACCTCACACCCCGTGCTCGCAGTAGACATTTGAATCTTTAAGATTTTATTC
Organism: Geotrypetes seraphini; assembly: GCF_902459505.1. Taxonomy (NCBI): domain Eukaryota; kingdom Metazoa; phylum Chordata; class Amphibia; order Gymnophiona; family Dermophiidae; genus Geotrypetes; species Geotrypetes seraphini. The sequence goes on along the minus strand of NC_047085.1, from coordinate 184,932,017 downwards.
CCACTCTCAGCTGTTGGACTGGCCATGGACTCTTGGGGAGGGGAGGGGAGGGGAGGGGGGATGGGAGGGGAACTGATTATATTGTTGAAAATGTTATTTCCTGAATAGTACTACTGTTTGTATTTGCTTCTTACTGCTGGAATAATAAAAATCATTTAAACATAATAATTAATAATCAACATAAGCACTTAAATTCCATCAATAATAATACAAAGAAAAATATCCCACCCCAACCTTTCAACAGTTCAATAAAAAAATAAACCAACAAAATATCCCCCCCCCCCCCACCCTGGATATATTATCAGGTGATTGTAGAGAACTGCTATTTCCATAAGACGCTCCAGGATGGAGCAGATGCTATTGGGTGGATCTTTAAACAGGCTGAAAATATGTGTATATACGTAGTTCACATTTTACAATGACACTAAACACATATGTTACAAAAATTCTGCCTTGGCTTCACTGTTCCCTCTAAGCTGAGTGAGAATCCTACAACTACATTGCCTGTCCTTCGCAATAGGTCAATCAAAATAGAGAAGGACTCGAAGTACAAACCAACGGAGAACACAAGGGAAAAACCACAGAAGGCTTTCAAGTTCCAAGCAGTCAAAATTCAATTTATTGATGGACCCAACATGGGCCATGTTTCGGCGCACTCGCTTATGTCAGGGTTCATTCAATGCTACTGTATAAGACTTTGGGTTCACAAGGCCTACAGGGAGAAGCAGAATTTTTTTCCCCACTGGGTTTAGTCACCTCTTGGTGAAATCTGTATGGATTTATCAGTCTTCTCCATCCCAGAACACCCATACATCTATAGGAAAAGTGCTAATATATATTACACAGACAATCACAGTACAGTAATTATCCTGGACTCGTAGCTAGGGAAGTAGCACCTTATAATTCCCTGAAGTTCTAGTGCTATCTTACTGGAAGAATGATGCCAAAATATGAATAAATTTTTGTGACAGGCTGACCAGTTTCAGCAGGCTGACCTGGATTGCCAGGAGAAATTAGCACACTGCTAGAAAGTATAACATACGCTTTATTGTTCTCAATTTTGAGTTTAATAACATTGGCTTACCTCAGCCAATTCACCAATAGTCCAACCAACAACTGTCTCCTCTGGATAGTCTCACTCTTAGTGGGAGCTCTCCTCTTGGAACTCCTCTCCTGGATAGTCTGTGCTTCCCAAGGCTTGTGGCAGTAGGCTTGTAACAGCCTCTAGCTAGGGAAGCTTTCTCTCTCTCCCAGTGACCTCTTTCCCACTAACTCCTGCTATGCTATTTAACCCTCATCTTGGCTGAGCCTCACCCTTCTAACTCAGCAGGATTGCATCAGTCTCCCAGAGTGCCTAGTACTGGGTTGTAGAACTCAGGGCACTCTGGGACATGTAGTTCACTCTAGCACCCCCTGCTGCCCAATAGTACAATTGATCCCATGTTGAGGGAAAACCCCTAAATCCTCCACCTCAGCTTTAGCAAAATGTATTTCAGTCAGATAACAGCCACAAAGCACTCAGCTGCTAATTCTTCGTGGAACGGTTGCAGCCCAGACACAAAGTTCAGTAGTGGCCAGACAAAGAACAGTCTGTCCCCATCAGCAAATGGGATGCATGACAATCAGGAAGGTTTCTTCTCTTTGCTTCTTTTCTCCTCCAAATTCTCAGCTGAACTCCCCAAGTTCAGACATGAACTCCTCCAAGTCCAAACTCTACTGAGTGCAGTTGGCACAGTTTCTCTCACTATCGCCATGCACAGGTGGCACGCATGGGTTAATCAGGACCTGTCCAAAAGGGGTATTGTCGGACACACAGAAAAATAATGAATAGGCTTGATGAATCCTCTGGTCAGACAGCATGTCTCACAAGACAATAACAGAACAATTTTTTATATGCTTTATCTTATTTTTTGAAGTCCTGATTTTTTTTTATAACAATCTTATCAGACCATATGAGACATTGCTGATATCAAAATGATATAAAAGAAGCACCTGCCATGGCAAGAAATACCCAACAAGTACAACAATGAAGTTAATAACAACTTATCAATTCATCTCATCAGCTGTCCTCTCCCTCTAACTGGCCAGCATTGGAACATCATCAAGTACTGCCTGCAGTCCCTGCTGTTTCTGAGGGAAGTGCAGGGCAGGATTAACCAATAGGCCAAGTAGGCACGTGCCTAGGGCCCGAAATGGTCAGGGGGCCCGATGAAGGAGGGCATCAACATTGTTTTTTCCAAACGGCGATGGACCCCTCCAGCATCGATCGGCAACACAGGCCCCCCCCTCGATCAGCAATTCGGGCCCCCCTCTCCCCATCAACGGAAAGTAAGACAAGCAAGCAACGTGGTTAAGAAAGGCAACGGGAACTGTAATTGTGCAAGCGGTGCTGCTTGCCCAAAGCTTCCCTCTGACGCAGCTTCCTGTTTCCGCCTGGGTGCATGGTGGGGTGGGGCGGGGCAGGGGGGCCCAGTGTACTTGTGTGCCTAGGGGCCCTTGACAAATTAATCCTGCCCTGGGGAAGTGACCTGCTTCTTGATCATGGTCACAAGCCAAGCTCTGTAATCACTTGTGGGTAACAACAGGTGTCACATATTTTTTTGTATCTTAGGGATGTGCTTGTTTGTTCCAACTAATATCTGATTAGTGATCATTCTAGCATTTTAAAGAACTAATATTTTACTTTTATTCTGTGATATTCTAAACTTCATAAGTTACTTTTATATAAGACATATCTGACTTCAGTCATATACATATACTTTATTCATGTAAATATTTCCATTGATGTAAAAAAATTATTTGTTAAACCTATCAGTTATCTATTTTTAGTTTAGTAGTATGAACATTTTAGGAGTCTGAAGTCAGCACTTCTAGTTGGGAGACATGGTTACATAATAACATCCAAAATTTTCTAACGTGCATGTCTTTGTCCTGCCACTAGGTGGTGAATTACTGATCATTCTTACAGGTGTAAATGATTGCCCCTAAAATACAGACCTTTTAGACTTAAGCCCCGGAAACTAAGCGTCATCCAAAATACCGCAGTGAGGCTCATATTCAACCTGAAAAAATGCAATCATATCTCAGCTTTCTACCAAAAACTCCATTGGCTGAAAATTGAGAGTCGAGTAGTTTTCAAATTCAGAGGTCTCTTCTACAAAGCTCTGTATAGTCTACTGCCCAACTACTTCACCAATCAGTTTACATTCACCAGACCCAGATGATCCACTCAATCTCAATCATTCTTCACCTTTCCCTCAATCAAAGAATGCACCCAAAAGAGATTCATCAACAGACCCCCCTACCCTACCAAGCAGCCTCCAAAGATCCTGAATGGAGCCAACTGGTCAGAACATCAACTTCTTACATGCACTTCAGAAAGCTCCTAAAAACGCTCCTCTTCCCCATACAGGACAACCCACCTTAAATTTTCCATGAAAATACCCCTGACCCATTTGCACTCTATTCCACGTTGTTGGTCTAAGACTACGAACATCCTTACCTATTTATTTATCTCCCTCCTTATAAAACCCTTCTTTATCTCCCTCTATGCGATCTATACAATTTTCAGTCCTTTCTCCATTGCTGTAGCTCGCTGATTCTCCTCTGCCATTTTTCCTGTAAACCGCCTCAAACCAAAAGGCTTTCATGATATATAAATAAAGATTTATGTTATGTTATGTTACAAAGCCACAGTAGTGATTCTCCCACGGTAAATGCACAAAAGCCCATAGAAATTGAATGGGCTTCGGTATATTTGCCACAGCAGAATCTCTACTATAGCTTTGTAAACGAGGCCCTTATCATGCCAGAATTTTCTAAAGAAAAGTGCCCATTTTCCTTACAGAATGAGATCCAAATAAACCTGTTCTTGGTACCAAAAATATAGAACTACTCTACATACTCCCAGTAACCTGGCTGCTCAGAGCCATTTACATCATCCCTCCCCCCATAAAAAAAAAACAACCCAAAAACCCACATCCAGTAACTGACAGAACTTCTATTATAAAATGAAGGAATTTCCAGTTGAAATATTTTGAAATTTGAACACTGATAAGCATGTCAGAACAGACAAATGGGAACGGGGAATTGGAATATTCTTATTCATCTGTTCTCAGCCAAACAATGAACAAACAGCAAGGCATTGTCTTACTATGTAACTCATTTTATAATTCTGTTTATGACACTAGAAAATCTGCATCCATGACTATGGACACCAGATGATAAGAAGAATGCCTCATCTGAATCCAAACAGGTCTGCCTTATGAGCTGTGAAATACTCATACTCTGGTAATTTCGGCAAAAGAGCCAAGAATAGGAAGCATTCAGACTCATGCTATAAAATCACACACATTTGTTTTCAGGAAGCAAAATCTATTCCCATTTCATTGGAACACAGAGCATCCTTTGTTTTCTTTGCAGAGACGTTTATCTTGTGCATAGATTTGCACACTGTCTTCCAAATGACTCATTAAATAAAGCAAAACACAAAGAGAATGACAGATTGGCTCTTTAAAGCGGAAGAAAAAGGGGAGTTTCTGTTGACTGCATACAATGAGCAAGAAAGAACAAACGTAATCAAGCTGTATGCACTGATACCGATTTAAAATAAAAAAAAGAGATGAATAATTATTTTCATATTAATCATTATTAACTATGACTTTGCAAGGAATTCTGCATGGTTTCATTCCAGAATTCTGGGCATTAGTCAAACTGCCATGACATGTTAGTAAAACATATGGGTGATTCACATCTACCCTTTCCACTCCACTCAGTATTTTATAGACTTCTATCATATCACCCCTGAGCTGTCTCTTCTCTGAGCTGAAGAGCCCTAGCCGCTTTAGCCTTTCCTCATAGGGAAGTCACCCCAAATTTTTTATCATTTTCATTACCCTTCTCTGTACCATTTTATAATTCTGCTATATCTTTTTTGAGATATGACAACCAGAATTGCACACAGTATTCAAATCATAGTGCAATTCAAGAGCATTATACACATTTTCATCTTTGTTTTCCACTCCTTTCCTAATAATTCCTAACAATCTATTTGCTTTCTTAGGCGCCGCCACCACACATTGAGCTGAGGGTTCCATCGTATCCTCAACAATGATAACTAGATCCATTTCCTGGGCAATGACTTCTAACATAGAAACGAGCTGCTTAATAAAAGGACCCTTTAACTCTCTGTTGCCTCATATTACCACTTCAGGAAAATGCTGAAGAATTGTCTTTTTTTTCTCGTTAAGCCTGTAAATTGATGTTCATATTTTTTGTTTAGTAAATCTTATTGTAAACCGCATTGAATTCTTGTTGAAATTTTGCGTGGTATAAGAAACTGTATGCTATGATATATACAAATTTAGGGATAGGTTGACTGAAATGTACTACACTTCCTCCTCCGAATCCGCGGTTTCAGTACCTGCGGATTCAGTTATTCACAATTTTATTTTTGGAAAAGAAATGCTGCATCCCGGACCTTCCCCAGACCTTACCTGGTGGTCTTGCAGCAACAAGGGGCAGGATCAATCTTCCTACGCTCCTGCCCCGTACAGAGCCATCATCAAAATGGCTGCCGTGAGTTCCCGTTGTAGAGAAAATGTTAATTATCATTTATATTCCGGGGTTTTCTCAAAGAGGTCAAGGCAGATGACTCTATGCACTGTCACCTCAGTAACAACCATACAAAAATAGACAAATATACCCCCCTCCATTTTTACTACACCATGATAGCAGTTTTTAGCGCAGAAACTGAGAGGAGACATAATCGAAACACTCAAGATAATGAAGGGAATAGACTTAGTAGATAAAGACAGGTTGTTCACCCTCTCCAAGGTAGAGAGAACGAGAGGGCACTCTCTGAGTTAAAAGGGGATAGATTCCGTACAAATGTAAGGAAGTTCTTCTTCACCCAAAGAGTGGTAGAGAACTGGAATGCTCTTCTAGAGTCTGTTATAAGGGAAAACACCCTCCAGGGATTCAAGACAAGGTTGGACAAGTTCCTCCTGAACCAGAACGAATGCAGGTAGGGCTGGTCTTGGTTAGGGCACAGGTCTTTGACCTGGGGGCCGCCGCGTGAGCAGACTGCTGGGCGCGATGGACCACTGGTCTGACCCAGCAGCGGCAATTCTTATGTTCTTATATGCCCAAATTACCATTATTCTCTAGAATCTGAGTGTTGTAATTCTTTTAAGTCCTTTGAATCTTCTGATGCTATGAACAAATAATTTAAATGTACAGTATTTGTTTCTCAGAACAATATCTGCCAATTGATTGTTGAGTTTAAACCCTGTGAGCAGATGATGAATCCATCTTTGCTTGGTGTGTAATAATTATTTTTTGTAATCCCAGGATACAGAGGAAGGAGCCTAAGGCCCTGATTGGCTCAGACACTAAGGCCCCTCCCCTGGGAGCTGCAGAGTGAATACACTTGTAGGTCAGTAAGAGGAGTTGGAATGAATAGGGAGCCAATGAAGTGACTTGAGGAGAGGGGTAATGTGGGCATAGTGACTGGTTGAATATGAGGCATGCAGCAGAGTTCTGAACAGATTGAAGGGGAGAGAGATGGTTTAGCAGAAGGTCAGTGAGAAGAAGGTTGCAGTAGTCTAAGCAAGAGTTGATGAGGGTATGGATGAGGGTCTTGGCAGTGTGCTCAGAAAGGAAGGGTCTGATTTTAGCGATATTGTAGAGAAAGAAATGACATGTTTTGGCAGTCTGTATCCCAGGTATATTAACTTGCTTAAAAAAGGTTGGACCATCAGACAGCAAATAAGATATCCAGGTATTAATTCAGGTGGCACCAAAACAGCACCCAATCTTCACAGGTTCAAATAAGCATACCTATATCCAAAGTGGACTATGCTCTGGAACTTTAGAGGAGAAAGTTGAGGAATTTCCATCCTGATGTAGTAACATGTTGAGGGAGGTTGCCTGTGATGTTAAAGTTAAGTACTCCATTTTTTTTTTTTATATGAACTGAATATGAATATGAGTGAATGTTTAGTGAAATATTTTGAAAAATATCTAAAATAAGATTTAAAAATAAAGATAGAAACAGTAAAAAAAAAAAAAAAAAAGATGATACTTATTTGCATCTGCGATGATTGGGAGTTGTTTTGGTGCCACTTAAATTAACACTTGGCTACCATATTTGCTATCTGATGGTCCAACCTTTCATAAGCAAGCTAATATATATTACATTACATTGATGTCTTCTATCCCGCCAATACCTTTCAGTTCTAGGCAGCTTACAAGAAATTAGCCTGGGCATTCCCAGGGAGATTCAAGGTTGATAGCTATAGTATGCATCAGGATCTGGGAATGGTCGATACGGTTTGGTTAGATCATTTGACAAATTTCTTGAATAGTATGGTTTTCAGTTCTTTCCTGAATGTTTTGTAGTTGGGCAGCATGGTCAACATATTTGAGAGGTGGTGGTCTATTTTTGCTGCTCTAGTGGCTAATAGACCGTCATATTTTTTTGCTTTGCACGTCTTTGATTGGGAGGTGGGTAAAGTGTGCTTGCATTCTCCTTGGTCTGGATATGTTTTTCCAGATTAGGCAGTTGTTCAGATATATTGTTATGTCGAGTAGTTCATCCCTGTGTGAAAATAATATACTTGGTACCACAATATTGCAGACTGCAAGCAGTAATTTATATCACATTCATACCATATGCTATGAACATGCCTCAGAGGGGAAGGGAAGACATCTTAAGCTTGATAGCGGGTAAAATGTCAATTTGCAACATTATCGGATTGTTGGTTTAATCAAGTATTAACAATGAACACCAAAACTATAAATCCACCACTACCAAAACTATAAATCCACTTTTCCAAGAATGTATCAAGTATAACTACCTATAGTGGTTGGAACTGTGGCAAATTGCTGACTGCCTTATTTGTGCTGCTAATTTGATCATGGAGTGTAACCCAGTGGCATATGTGTGTTGGTTGCCATTTAGAGCAGAGCATCGTGGTTGTGGGTGCATCTATCAGCTCTGCCAGTCCCCTGCCCTAGAATAAGAAATTGACATCAAAAGAGGTGGGGTCAACAGAGTCACACCCCACTTCAGAGAAAATGTTAATTATCATTTATATTCCAGGGTTTTTTCAAAGAGGTCAAGGCAGATGACTCTATTCACTGTCACCTCAATAACAACCATACAAAAATAGACAAATATACCCCCCTCCCTTTTTAATAAACCACGAAAGCAGTTTTTAACGCAGGGATCTGTGCTGAATGCCCAGCACTGCTCTCAATGCTCATAGTCTCCCTGCGCTAAAAACCGCTATTGCGGTTTAGTAAAAGGGGGCCATAGTGCAAAATATAGACAGCAGATATAAATTCTCAAAATGGGAGGTCACGTGGTGTCATGAGCGCGTGAGGACGTCTCCTCGCTCGCTCCGGGGCTGCCCTGCCGCATTTTCCCCAATATATGCTGCCTAAACCCCGCTCTTCACGCGCACGCCACGGATTGTGCTTGCGCTAACACATGGAACAGTACCTCACCAGATCCAGGGATTTAATGAACGCGAAATCTGCCCGCAGGGATCGGGATCGGGTGCGGCCGGGTGACCCCAAAATGGCGGCGAGTCCCGCGGCGGCGGTATCGAGCTTGACGGAAGCCGCATTGAGCGACATAAAGGAAGCTCTGGCCCAGGTCCTGGGACCGAAATTGGAGGTGCTGACCGCACAAATCACTAATATAGAAACGCTGCTGGAAACAGCGTCGGCGCGCACCACAGAACTTGAACAGCGGGTCTCTTCCCTGGAAGACACTGGTAACACTCAGAGTGCCGACCTTCTTGCATTACAGGCGCAGGTTCGAGCCCAAGCTGATAAATTAGATGACCTGGAAAACCGGTCTCGTCGCTCGAACCTGCGCCTGATGGGTGTCCCGGAAACGCTTCCGGATCGCTCGCTGCCGGAATTGATGGAGGGGTGGCTGCGAGAGGAGCTGCCGCTTTCCTCTGCTGCGGGGCCTGTGCGCATTGAAAGAGCGCACCGCTTGGGCCCTCGCCCTGGCTTGGAAGCCAGACCACGTGTGGTCATCTTAAAGCTCTTAAACTACCGACACAAAGTGGAGATTCTACAGCAGTACAGAATCAAGAAAGATGCTTTGAAATATGATGGCTCCCCGATTCGCATCAGTCAAGACTACTCTTTGGCCCTGCAGGAGAGGAGAAAGCCTTTCTATTCACTGTGTGCACAGTTGTCGGAGCTCAAGCAGAGGTTCCAATTCAACTACCCAGCTGTATTGCGGATCCAGCGAAATGGGATCTGGAAATCCTTTCACTCGCCAGATGAAGCGGCTGCATTTATCAAACTTCTTGGTAGCCCAGATTCGGGGGCTGACTGACTGAACTGTTCCTAGTCTTGCAGTGTGGTTTATTTGTGCTAATGGCTAGTTCTGGTTCATTAGCGGGGGGATTGTGTCTTTTGATGGGGCGGGGCAGCCCTGGACGGGACGTCTTGGGTGACCTCTTAGCTCCCACATGTGGGGGATGATTGGGGCTGTTGGGGGGATTTGGGGAAAGGGGGGGTCCTGGGTGGCAGCGACATTGTTACTAGTTTATTTTGTTTTTCCTTTTCAGGGTTGTCCTGGGCTAATTTCTTTCAAAGTGGTGGGGGTGTCTACAAAGTGTGTGTGTGTGAGTCTTGGGGTGGGGCTGGGCACCCTGGGACTCTGTTTTCCAGAACTCATTGCTAGCTGTGGTAGGTCTGGTGTTGGCCTCTGATGGGTGACCGGAAGCTGCGTATACTTTCCTGGAATGTATCGGGCATTACTTTCCCCGCTAAACGCACAAAAATTTTGTCTCAACTGAAACATCACTCGGCAGACATAGCCTGTCTGCAAGAGACTAGACTTACGGATTTAGAACACCAGAAATTACGCCGGGGTTGGGTGGGGGACTTGCATTATGCCTCCTCCCCTGGAAAAAGGGCGGGGGTGGCGATTCTATTTCGGAGGGGTCTGCAGTGTACAGTCCAGGTTCTGAGGCGTGACACTCAGGGTCGGTACCTTTTGGTGCGGGTGGTTGGATCTGGGGGGCCCTTTCGGCTTCTGGTGGGATATGGCCCTAACAAATATCAACACTCATTTTTTCAAAACTTGGTTAATATTTGTTTGCGAGATTCAGACTGTCCCCTGATTGTAGTGGGTGATTTGAATCAGGTAATGGACCCGGGTGTAGATCGCTCTGGAGGAACGGGGTCATCGTCTGGGAGGCTGACTAGGGGGATCCCTTATCTTTGTCGAGCTCTGGGACTGGTGGATCCTTGGCGGCTCTTACACCCCACGGAGAGAGATTATACTCATCAGTCCAGAGCCCATGGTTCTTTCTCCAGGATTGACTATGCACTTTTATCTGAAACGCTGTTTGCGCGGGTCTCGGAGGCCACCATTGGCCCTCTTGAGGTGTCGGACCATCACATGATTTGGTTAGATGTTGCAGTGGGGGGCCCTGCGAGTTTGGGGGCGGGATGGAGATTCCCTGCGTACTTGCATGAAGACGTTCATTTCCGGGAATTTTTAATGACCAAATGGGAGGCCTATTGTTCCTTTAATGCGCAACACATAGAACAACCTATTTTATTTTGGGACACAGCTAAAGCGGTGTTGCGTGGAGATATTATAGCTTACGTTGCCTCTAGGACCAGATGCATTGCACATCGCATAGTTCACCTTGAGCGTCATTCGCGGCAGTTGAAACGTGACCTGCTGAATTCCCCGTCGGTGGCTACTAATGACATGTATAAAACGGTTTTGGCTGAGCTGAATACTCTTATACATGAACGCACGAAGAAACTGTTATTTTATAGAAAGTTTCGATTCTATAAACATGGAAACAAGACGGGGAAATTGTTAGCATCAGTAACAAAAAGCTGGTCGGGTTCTAGATATATTCCTATGATCCGTGAGACCTCGGGAAGCATATTGACCTCAGCAGTGGCAATTGCTGATTGTTTCAAAAATTATTTTGAGGCCTTTTATGCTTCCCCTGGTCCCTATATGGGTCCTGATGTGAGTGATTACCTAGAGGACGCGGGGATGCCTAAATTATCTCCTGCCCAGAAATCTAGACTAGATAGGCCTTTACTCACACAAGAAGTGTTACGAGCAATACAAACATTGAAGACTTGTACGGCTCCGGGGCCGGACGGTTATTCTCCGGAATTCTATAAGATTTTATCTTCGGTCCTGGGGGAGCCCTTGCTAAATTATTATTCAGCAGTTCGCGACTGCGGTACATTTCCCTGTTATGCGAATGACGCTCTCATTACTTTGATTCCAAAGCCATCTAAACCGCCCACCGAGATTGAATCTTACAGGCCGATTTCGCTTTTGAATGTTGACATAAAAATTTTAGCTCGAGTACTGGCTGATAGGTTAGCGCCTTTGTTGCCTTCCATCATAGTGCCAGAGCAGGTGGGTTTTGTTCGGGAGCGGCACTCGGTTTTGAACGTACGGAGAGTGTTGATGACGTTCTCGCGGGCACAGCATACTCAATGTCCGGGTCTGTTAGTTGGACTGGATGCGGCAAAGGCCTTTGACAAGGTTCAGTGGCAGTACCTCTTTCATGTATTACAGCATGTAGGACTCCCGGACAGTTACTTGGCCTTACTCCGACCGCTTTATTCAAGCCCCACCGCCTCGATATTAGTAAATGGAGTGCGCTCTACTGGCTTTGTTGTGGGTAGGGGGACTCGCCAGGGATGTCCTTTGTCTCCGCTGCTCTTCTTGTTGTACTTGGATCCTTTGTTGCGTACTCTCCAGAGAGATGATGAGATTGTAGGATTGTCCGAAGGTTCTGCCCAGTTGCGGGTGTTGGCATTTGCCGATGACCTTTTACTCACTCTGGGGGACCCCCATCGATCCCTGTCTCGAGCGTTGGACATCCTTGATGAGTTTCATCTTTACTCTGGCTTGACTCTTAATAAGCAGAAATCCCTGGCTTTGCCAACTTCAGATGCGGTACGTCGGGGTTGGCAGGGGGAATTCCCGTTGCAATGGGCTTCTTCTTCTTTGCGTTATTTGGGGGTGGTCATCCCTCGGGACCTGGATGGACTGTACACTGCAAACATCTTACCTCTGCTCCGTCGTACGGAGTCAACTCTTTCTAACTGGAGACGCCTTCCCCTGTCCCTTTCGGGCCGTGTTGCCCTCTACAACATGATGATCCTGCCCCAATGGCTTTATATCCTACAAATGCTCCCCCTCATGCTTTCCCCGGCACATGTATCTCACCACAATTCTCACCTTACCACATATCTATGGCAGGGGAAGCGGGCTAGGATTTCTTTATCCAAGTTGATGTTACCTCGTAGGAAAGGGGGGTTGGGTCTCCTGAGTGTTTCTAGATATAACCTTGCCTGCCAGTTACGACATATTCACGATTGGTTTTGTGATACTAACTATTTTTCCTTGCCGGAGATTGAATGCTATTGTTTTAAACCCTACCATTTTAGCTATTTATTACATGCTCTCCACTTGCCAGACCTGCCACAGCTTCGCTCACATCCACTTCTGCCGGCCATGCGCAGAGCTTGGAAATCACTGTGCAGACTGTTGAAGATCAACTCCAGGGTGACGTCTTGCTTGCCCATTGCTGGTAATGGAGATTTCTCACCTGGTCTAGATTCTGGACCGTTTCATCGCTGGACTTCAATGGGACTTCAGTACGTCTCCCAGGCTGTACACCATACGGGACTTCCTATCTCCTTTCCCGATTTAACCACGCAATTCCACATTACCGCAGCTGACTGGTTTGCCTACAGACAATTACATCATTACTTGCGGAACTTGACGCCGGCGGCGCTGTGTGAGGAGACCTACACTAAATTACACGAAGTACTTGGACTGACCGCACAGGACCTGATACCCCTGAAAATGTATCATGGGTTACTGCTAGACTGCTTGGGAGATATAGACTTCCTGGCACTGGCCAGGAAATGGACGGAGGATTTGCGGGTGTCCATCACAGCTGAGATGATTCAAAAGGGACTTCGTTTGGGGAGTGCTTTACGCCTCTCTTCCATGGAGTGGGAACGTAATTATAAATTCATCTTGCGAGCCTTTTACCCCCCCAAGAGAGCTCATATAATGAGGATTAGTGCGGAGCACAGTTGTGGTAAATGCGAACAGCCCATGGCATCTTTTGGCCATATATTCTGGACCTGCCCACTGGTGTCTGCCTTTTGGTTGCAATTGATATCTGCCGTGGCCCAGTTATGGGGGTGTTCTTGGAGACTACATCCGAGTTTCCTTATTACTTTACAAATTCGTTTCCATCCACCCAAGCCGGGCTGTTCAGCTTTTCTTAAGAGGACTATCCTGCTGGGGAGGAAGTGTGTTCTGTTGCAGTGGCTTTCTTCTCAGCCCCCGACTGTTCAGCAGTGGAGAGCATTAATGCTACAACAAATGTTGCTGGAGCGCAAAGACATTGTGGACTTGTCAGCCAAGTCTGGCAGACTTTTTCGTCAATGTTGGTATTCTTTTAGTTTGACCTTTACTCCCTGTATTCGTAGACAACTCTGGGATGCTTGAGATGCTTCTTGTTTCTTTCTCACTTTGGTTCTAGTTGCTGCTGCCTGGGTGGGGTGGGCGGGGGGTTTGGGGGGGGATTGGGAATTGAGATGGTATGGAGAAAAAGTTTTGTTTGCTGTATGCTGTCATTTTATTCTCTTGTTCAATAAATATATTTACACATAAATTCTCAAAATGGATTCATTTTGATCACTAAATTTAAAATAAAATCCATTTTCCTACCTTTGTTGTCTGGTGATTTCATGAGTCTCTGGTAGCACTTTCTTCTTCTGACTGTGCATCCAATCTTTCTTCCCTTCTTTCAGCCTGTATGTTTCCTCTCCTCCAGACATCATTCCTCCTCCAACTTTTTCTTCCTCTCTCTGCCCTTTCTTTCTCCCTGCCACCCTTTCTTTTTTTCTCTCTTCATGCCCCTATTATTTCTTTCTGTCTCCCTACCTGCCCTCTTTCTTTCTTTCTCCCTGCCCTCCCCAAAGCCACTGCCACTGCCATCGGGGAACAGGCCCCCAAGCTGCCGCCGCCGCCGTCATCGGGTAACAGGCCCCTAAGCCACCACCACCCCAAGCTCTCCCTGCATCAGGCCAACCAGCATTCTTCTCCCCGAAGTCAGTTCTGCCGTCGGAGAGAAAGTTCCGGCCCAGCCAGGCAGAATTGACGTCGGGGAGGGGAAGGCTGATCAGCCCGGTAGATCGCCAAGGCAAAGTGAGTCTATCACAGAGCCCGGGATGGTCTCCACAGTTGACTCATTTTGCCTTGGCGATCTACCAGTCGATAGGGATCGACCTATTGGGCACCCCTGCTCCAGACCATCATCACCTGGCAGCCTGAAATAGGAAAACCTAGTCGACCTGTGTCATTGGAGGAGAGTTAGGGACCCATGGAGAGGAGGACCCATGCCCATAAACTACTGTAATCACTGCATTGCTGGTTAAACATGTGCACTCCCCTATACACCCCCAAAACCTTTTTTTACTGGCATATAAGTGGCTCCTGCAGCCATAAGGGCTATTGGGGTGGTAGACAAGTGGGTCTAGGGGATTCTGGAGGTGGTTTGGGGGCTCACCATTATCTATAAGGGAGCTGTAGTGAGATGAAGACATGGCACACTTTTTGTGAAGTTCACAGCAGTGCCCTATAAGGTACCCCATTATTTAGGTGCCATGGCTAGTTGTCCAGTCCATCACTTTGTAGACCCCTCCCACGTCCAACAGGTCTGTTTCTAGGCGTTTTTGCCTTGGATGAAAAGTTGGACAAAAATGTGGTATAAAGATGGACGATTTAGCAGCTTGAACGATCAGATCGGCAGGACGTATAATTAGACAATTTTTGAAACAGAAAATAATTTGGATGTATTTTTCGAAAATGTGTCCTAAACTATTTTTTTTACTTTGGACGACTTGCAACTTGAACGAAAACAGACTTACACATTCCTTTCGATTATGCCCCTCCACGTGTAATTTCCTAATTGCTCATGCCTAAAATGAAAAGAAAATGTCTGTTATTTCCATAAAATTTTGCTTTTGTGACAAGGATAGTCAAATTTTACAATTTACCTATTTAAAATGTAAAAACCAAATTTTCATCTTTTCATTATTATATTCATAGAAAGCAATCACAATTAACATGTATTTATATTGAAGTTATACACAGATGACCACAGAAGATGTAGAAGTGAGTTGTTTTTCAAGATTTGTAATCTATATACAGTGGTGCCTCACACAACGAACGCCTCGCACAGCGAACGCTGCACACAACGAACTTCATGTCTTGATTCATACAACGAACTTCGTTTCACACAACGAAGTCGCCCGAGCTGCCGATGTATTGCATCCTTCCGCGCAGGCACTGCAGGCAGTCGTTAGTCACTGCGCTTAACTGCCCTCTCTCACAGCCCTTCGCCTGGCTCCCTGTGCAGTGGCGGACCGTCGGCTCGCCTCCTTTTATGGAGGGGCCCGGCGCCTACTGCTGATGCGTTGGGGGGGGCGGAGCTACTCTCGCCGCTTCCCCGATGCTAGAAAAAAAAAAAAAAGAAAAGTTAAGTCCCAGTTTTTGCCGCTGAGACTCTGCCCTCTCTCACTGTATACAGTCGTCCTTTTAAGATAAACTCAATATTTTTTATATATCATGGCTTCTAAAAAAAGCAGGAAGGTGATTTCTGTTGAAATGAAACGGGAAATAATTAGAAGGAGTGAATGTGGGGTAAAGCAGTGTGACCTCGTCAAAGAGTTTGGCCTCAGCAAGACCACCATTTTCACCATTTTGACAAATTTATCTTTTTTTATGTCATCTTAGCATATTTTATGCTGCAGAACGAATAATTTTTTTTAACATGTATTGTTATGGGAAAATGCGTTTCACATAACGAACTTTTCGCATAACAAACTTGCTCCTGGAACGAATTAAGTTCGTTGTGTGAGGCACCACTGTATATATAAAATCGGAGGTATGTGTGTATGTATGTGTGTATGTGCCGCGATCACGCAAAAACGGCTTGACCGATTTGAACGAAACTTGGTATGCAGATCCCTCACTACCTGGGGTGATATGTTCTGGGGGTCTTGCGGCCCACCTGCACACGTGGGCGGAGCTACAAACAGAAAATCAGATTTCACCCATTCATGTCAATGGAAAAAATGTAAAAAGCTGCCATTCTCACAGTAATTCAAAAACGGCTTGACCGATTTGAAAGAAACTTGGTATGCAGATCCCTCACTACCTGGGGTGATATGTTCTGTGGGTCTCATGGCCCACCTGCACATGTGGGCGGAGCTACAAACAGAAAATCACATTTCACCCATTCATGTCAATAGAAAAAATGTAAAAAGATGCCATTCTCACATTAATTCAAATACGGCTTGACCGATTTGAACAAAACTTGGTATGCAGATCCCTCACTTCCTGGGGTGATATGTTCTGGGGGTCTCGCGGCCCACCTGCACACATGGGCGGAGCTACAAACAGAAAATCGGATTTCACCCATTCATGTCAATGGAAAAAATGTAAAAAGCTGTGAGACCGATTTGAACGAAAATTGGTATGCAGATCCCTCACTACCGGGGGTGATATGTTCTGGGGGTCTCGCGGCCCACATGCACACGTGGGCGGAGCTACAAACAGAAAATCAGATTTCACCCATTCAAGTCAATGGAAAAAATGTATTAACCGGTGGGACCGATTTGAACGAAACTTGGTATGCAGATCCCTCACTACCTGGGGTGATATGTTCTGGGGGTCTCGTGGCCCACCTGCACACGTGGGCGGAGCTACAAACAGAAAATCAGATTTCACCCATTCAAGTCAATGGAAAAAATGTAAGAAGCTGTGGGACCGATTTGAACGAAACTTGGTATGCAGATCCCTCACTACCTGGGGTGATATGTTCTGGGGGTCTCGCGGCCCACCTGCACATGTGGGCGGAGCTACAAACAGAAAATCAGATTTCACCCATTCATGTCAATGGAAAAAGTGTAAAAAGCTGCCATTCTCACAGTAATTCAAAAACGGCTTGACCGATTTGAACGAAACTTGGTATGCAGATCCCTCACTACCTGGGGCGATATGTTCTGGGGGTCTCGCGGCCCACCTGCACATGTGGGCGGAGCTACAAACAGAAAATCAGATTTCACCCATTCATGTCAATGGAAAAAATGTAAAAAGCTGCCATTCTCACTGTAATTCAAAAACGGCTTGACCAATTTGAACGAAACTTGGTATGCAGATCCCTCACTACCTGGGGTGATATGTTCTGGGGGTCTCACGGCCCACAACTCTATGTTGCTTGCTCAAGGGTGGGTTCACCCAAGAATTTATATGTTCTTGCTCCAGGAGGTGAAACTAAAATTGTTGTTTATAATCACGTTTTGCGTTAGTTGTATTGTATTCATTTTGTCAAATATTTCACATTATAATTTGAATATTGTACTTTTTATTAAGCTGTAAAAAAATAATTTCATTCACCACTATAAAGTATCTTTATTTGAATCCATTTACAGTGTTATTGCTATAATTAAATACCCGTGCAACGCCGGGGCATCAGCTAGTTATATTATAAAACACTTTCACGAATCGGCACCCAGATGCAGTCTCCCATCATGTTCTCATTATATTGTCCTTGGTAGCGGCATTTGAAGTTCAGTATATTGTAGTGGAAGTTCTCACCTTGTTCCTCTGAGTATGCTCTCATGTTCTCCTTGAATGTCTGTCCCCATACGCCTTATGATGAAGACCACGCACCATTGTAGTACCCTTCCTCTGGACTGATGTTTTATTTTCTAAGACACCCAAATTATCATTTCCAAATTGTCATTTTCAAAACCCATAGTGGTGAACTGGATTAGAAACTGGCTGTTGGACAGACGCCAGAAGGTGGTGGCTAATGGAAGTCACTCGGAGGAAGGAAAGATGAGTAGTGGAGTTCCTCAGGCTTCGGTGCTGGGGCCGATCCTATTCAATATGTTTGTGAGTGACATTGCCGGAGGGTTAGAAGGAAAAGTTTGCTTTTTTATGGATGATACCAAGATTTGTAACAGAGTAGACATCGAGGAAGGAGTGGAAAACATGAAAAAGGATCTGCAAAAGTTAGAGGAATGGTCTAATATTTGGCAACTAAAATTCAATGCAAAGAAATGCAGAGTAATGCATTTGGGGATTAATAATCGGAAATAACCGTATATACTGTGAGGTGAGAGGCTGATATGCACAGACAGGGAGAGGGACCTTGGGGTGATAGTGTCCAAAGATCTAAAGGCGAAAAAGCCGTGTGACAAGGTAGTGGATGCTGCCAGAAAGATGCTGGGCTGTATGAAGAGAGGCGTAGCCATTAGAAGAAAGAGGGTGTTGATGCCCCTGTACAGGTCATTGGTGAGGCCCCACTTGGAATATTGTGTTCAGTTTTGGAGACTGTATCTGGCGAAGGACATAAGAAGATTTGAAGCAGTCCAGAGGAGGGTGAAGAAAATGATGGGAGGTGTGCACCAAAAGATGTATGAGGAGAGACTGGAAGCCCTGAATATGTACACCCTAGAGAAAAGGAAGGATATGATTCAGACATTCAAATACTTGAAAGGTATTAATGTAGAACAAAATATTTTCCAGAGAAAGGAAAATGGTAAAACCAGAGGACATAATTTGAAGTTGAGGGGGGTAGACTCAAGATCAATGTAAGAAAGTTCTACTTTACGGAGAGGGTGGTGGATGCCTGGAATGCGCTCCCAAGCGAAGTGGTGGAGAGGAAAACGGTGACAGAGTTCAAAAAAGCATGGGATGAACTCAAGAGGATCTAGAATCAGAAAATAACTGTAAATATTGAAGGACTAAAGTCAGTACTGGGCAGACTTGCACGGTCTGTGTCTGTATATGGCCTTTTGGTTGAGGATAGAATAGGGAGGGCTTCAATGGCTGGGAGGGTGTAGATGGGCTGGAATGAGCTTTGACGAAGACTTCAGTAGTTGGAACCCAAACACAGTACTGGGTAGAGCTTTGGATTCTTACCCAGAAATAGCTAAGAAGAAAATATAAATAAAATTGAATCAGGTTGGGCAGACTGGATGGACCATTCGGGTCTTTATCTGCCGTCCTCTACAATGTTACTATTTTACATTTTTTTAAGGTGTTTTTTTAAAATGCTGTTTACTTGAAGTGCGTTTAAATCTCAAGGGGACATGTTTTGGATAAGATTAGGGCAGACTGATGATTTGGATGTTTTTCTGCAATAATGAAACATTGCAGAAAATGTCCAGGACAAAATTTGTCTACCAGTGCCTAATGCCACTTCACATTAGCCACTCCCACAGTGGAGTTAATTAACTTAGGCACCAGTAGAATTTCCCCTCAAGTACAGACCCGCTTGCTACTCTAATAGGCAGGCCATAACATCTGAAGCTGTCATACAGCCTGGTATGTACTGTTTCATTCATATCTTTGGAGGGTGGAAGGGTTCAATAACCACTGGGGGAGTAAGGGGGTCCATACTTTCATGCTTCCTATGGTCATCTGGTCAGTTTGACCACCTTTTAGGCACTTGAGGGGAAATTCTACCGGTGCCTAAGTTAATTAATAAACACCATTTAAAATGGCATTAAACATTGAATTTAAAGCGTCTATTGGCACCGGAATTGCGCTTCCAGAGGTGCCTACTAGTGCCTAACTCCACTATGGGAGTGGCTAATGCTGGAAGTGGCATTAGGCACTGGTAGGCACCTCCAGGGGCGTGATTCATGGCAAAGATAGGCACTGGAAATGGAAAATCATGCCTACATTTCCGGTGCCTATCTTTCATGGCACCGATCTTTCCGGCGCCTATCTTTGTTATTATGTAACCTTTTGTAAACCACATTGAACTTTAAGTTTGTGCAGTCTAGAAATCCGATGTTATGTTATACGTTATGTTACAGATAAGAAGGAAGAGGACACCAACATGAAAAAGATAAAAAGGAACAGGAACAAAACCAGAGAGCGAGAAAATAAAGTTACAACAAGCCAGAGACACTGTATAATATCCTGGGACCTAGTTCAAAGTGGATATGGCTCCAACACAAATTTTATACATTAATAACTTGGCATTGTTGACTGATTTGAATTCATGGGTGAATCATAAATTCTTTTATACGTAGAACATACCCACTCATTGTGATGCATTTGTACTGGGTTCAAAATATTCTGAGTCTTTAGCTATATTTTGAGAGTAAATTAGTATGTTCCATGGAAATAGCCCTCCGATCATCACCACCTTCACCCCCTCAAAATAACCTGCTTGTTAAATACCAATAGTATGATAGACAATTGGATTTTAAAGCCTTTAAAACCAATTTCATGAAGGCGACGCTTTCTAGGCGGCCACTGATATTGGTGCCATATAGAGAATCCAGCAGTTATTTGTTATTTAAACAAGTTTAGCCTCAAACGTCCAAGTTTTGCCTTGGATGTTTTCTGCAATGATCCATTATTGCAGAAAAATGGCCAAATCATAAGCCAGCCCAAATCCTACCCAAAACACACCCCCTTGAAATTTAAATGTACTTCCATTAAACAGCATTAAAAAAAAACATTCTAAAAATGTATTTTGAAAATTACAGTTTGAACATCTTAGCAAATAAAACATCAGTCCAGAGGAAGGCTTTAGTTAGATTGTGAGCCTTCGGGACAATAAGGGAATTTCTAAGTACCTATCTTACTTATAATTTTAATGCACCAATATATTCATTGTAACCCGTTCTGGGCTCTTTTGGGAGGACGGGCTAAAAAATCAAATAAATAAATAAATAAAATAGTGCCTGGGCTAAAAAATCGAATAAAAAAAAAATAAATAAATAAATAAAATGTATTCTTTGGAGGAAAGGCAGGAGAGGGGAGATATGATGGAGATGTTTAAATACCTATGTGATGTAAATGTGCATGAGTCGAGTCTCTTTCACTTGAAAGGATGCTCTGGAATGAGAGGGCATTGGATGAAGTTAAGAGGTGATAGGCTCAGGAGGAATCTAAGAAAATACTTTTTTTTACAGAAAGGGTGATAGATGCATGGAACAGTCTCCCGGAAGAGGTGGTAGAGACAGAGACTGTGTCTGAATTTAAGAAAGCCTGGGATAGGCACGTGGGAGGGATAGTTACTGTGGATGGGCAGACTAGATGGGCCATTTGGCCTTTATCTGCCATCATGTTTCTATGTTTCAAATGCTACTCTATGTCATTTTTTGGATGTTTTCTCTTTTGAAGTAGCTAGATATATATATACTTGAGCTTAGTATATTAATGTACCTAAATCCCAGTAGTAATTTCTGCAATGCTAGAACTCACAAAAACTGAAAGCTGGATGTGAATCAACTAAATTAGCAATAAAATAGGTTTTGACAACAATGAGGTGAATTCTCTTTTCATTAGTCTGAAAGGAGGTTTGAGCACTCCTATCTCAAATGTTCCTTTCTCTGTATCTTTAAAGCTATGCAGTGACATTTTCAAGAACAGCCTTCTCTATATGACAGGACATCATAAACTATTAACTGTGGTTTAGAATCCTTTTGTGGATCAGGGAAGACATAAACCACTAAGATGAAACCAGAACCGATTGCACACCAGTACTCAGTATACTGTAATTTGGCATCTAAGTACAAGAGAAATATTCAGAATGACATGCACATGGCAAACTGTTCTTTCCAAAATGCATAGCAACCAAGTGACCCTTTCTCCAAAGCATTAATTCAGCTAAATACATCATTTCTATCATTCTTACTACAGAACAGTGCATGTAATTTCAGGAGAATGGAAAGATGACACCACTTTATTTAGCCTGTGAAGAAGGTCATTTTAGAAGGCTTATGCTGCACATACATTTGTAAATGCCCCAATGAAGCAATCCTATAACAAGGCATCTCCATTTAGGTGCACCAAGGCCACACAATAGCAGTCTATTTTATACTGGATCTAAGCAGTCAGGTTCCATTATAGAACACAGGCATAATCTGGTATTGGCATATCCAACATGTAGACATCCATGTTGGCCATAGAACTCGTATAAGTGCTGGTGCTTAATGCAGCAGGGACATGCATAATTTACAGTAATCTATAAATTATTCAAGCGAGAGGGAGCCATGCCTATGTCCAGCCCATGTTCTTCCTCATGTAAGTGAAGTGGGTATTTACAGAATGGCATTTAAACAGAAAAACTTTCATTGATACGACTGGCTTATAGAATTATCCTTCACATGTGTATATATATCAACGTTAATAAAGTGAGCAGGAGATTAAGAAGAAGAAGAGACAAGGAAGAAGAGAAGAAAGGAGGGAATCAGGAATAGAACATAAGAATTGTCGCTGCTGGGTCAGACCAGTGGTCCATCATGCCCAGCAGTCCGCTCACGCGGTGGCCGTCTGGTCAAAGACCATTGCCCTAACTGAGACTAGCCCTACCAGTGCACGTTCTTGTTCAGCAGGAACTTATCTAACTTTGTCTTGAATCCCTGGAGGGTGTTTTCCCCTATAACAGCCTCCAGAAGAGTGTTCCAGTTTTCTACCACTCTCTGGGTGAATAAGAACTTCCTTACATTTGTACGGAATTTATCCCCTTTTAACTTTAGAGAGTGCCCTCTCGTTCTCCCTCCCTAAAGAGAGAAGAAAGAGAAAGGTTTATTGTAATCACTCTGAAGGTAAAAGAGAAAGGAGAGAAAGCTAAAACAGATAAGGAAGAGGACATCAGCAAGAGAAAGTTAAAAAGGAACAGAAAGAAGACCAGAGAATGAGAAAATAAAGATACAAGAAGTCAGAGACAGTGCATAATATCCTGAGACCTAGTTCAAAGTGGATATGGCTCCCACACAAATTTTACACATTAATAACTTTACTTTGCTGGCTGATTTGAATTCATGGGTGAACCATAAATTCTTTTATACGTAGAACATACCCACTCATTGTGATGCTTTTGTACTGGGTTCAAAATATTCTGAGCTTTAAATATATTTTGAAAGTAAATTAGTATGTTCCATGAAGCTAGCCCTCCGATCTTCACCACCATCACACCCTCAAAATAACCTGCTTGTTAAATACCAATAGTATGAGAGACAAATGATTGCCCTACTCTAACCCCATTGCACATGTAAATCATGTTCAGATCCTCATTAAATTATGGTGAAGACCTCCATTAGAATCCATGGTGGAAGACAGGGAAGAAGGTATCACAGAAATCCTTTGAACAGAACATTAAAAAATAACCCCACATAACCTGAGCCACTGCCTTCCATTCTCAATGAGATACCAAGACTGAATCTCCCTGCTACCAAAGCCAGAGGTCAATAGCGATACCTTCAGAGGGCACACTGAATTCTCTTTTTTTTTTTAATTCTTTGTTAAGTTTTTCAACTACAATTGTGCAATAAATGATTCACAAATATAGATATTCAAAAGCAAGCACAATGAAACTTACAGATATCAACAATTATATTATCCCCCCCCCCCCCACTTGATGTACAATTAAAGTAAGATCTTAATGAAACAATTCATAAAAACCTAAATCAAATTTCAATTATTCTTCCTTCCCCCCCCCCAGGATGTGTAGAAAATGAGAAATTACTTGATAATCATCAATTTGGGTTTTGAGCAGGCCTTAGCATTGAATCCATACTTGTAATTACTGTAGATGACATAAGAAAAGAGATTAATATCCTCTGCTTTTGATAAAGTGGATACAGATATTGTATTGGGTAAACTGAAGTATATGTGTATAGGGGTACTATATATGACTGGTTTGTGTCTTATTTTAATGATAGATCAATACGGGTACAAAGTAATGATAAAGTTTCAGAAGCTGTGCCAATATGGAAAGGGGTTCTACAGAATTCTTCCCTTTCAGCTCTGATGTTCAATCTCAACCTGATGTCATTAGGGGCTGTATATCAGAGACTTCATGTCAGCTATAGATTTTATGCTGATGATATTCAATTTTTTTTTTTCTATGTGTGACTGGAATACTGAGCTACACTTAAAATTATCCACGTTTACAAATAGTGGATGACTACTCATAAGTTGGCACTAAATCTCACAAAGACTGATGTGATGCTGCTTGGGAAGGAAGAGGATTTAAAATGGCCATAATATATTGATATTGATGATCTAAGAATACCAATCCATAAGCGACTACAGATCGGTTTGCGACCCCTTTTGCAACCCAATTTTCCTCCGACCCATTTCACTAACCTCTGTGCTGATCCGATCCCGATCCGTGCATGCAAATGAGGGGAAACAGCATGCAAAATCTTGAACACCGACTGGGCTGACCGATCAACATGAAGCGACTGCTGGGGACCAGTCGCTCACGTTGTTTCCGACTGTCCTGCCAGCCCTGTAGCCCTGAAATAAACCTGCTCTCTGCCTCCCCGACTCTCTCTCTGGCTCCCCGGCTCTCCTGCTCAATGACGCGAACTGCTCTCTGCCTCCCCCGACTCTTCTGCTCTCTGCCGCCCTTCCCTGCAGTTCGAGCCCGTGGAGCCAAAAAAAAAAATATTAAATTTAAAAAATAAAAAAACCCAGACAGCAAACAGACCATCTACAGGCAAAGTAGATGGTCTGCACATGCGTCGGGATCACTAACCAGTGATCTGTGTCGTCGGATGGGGGCGTGCCTACGATCGCCCCCATTTGCATGAAGATGATGAATCAGTCAGCATGCCTCCAATCGCCCACGGATTGGACATGGATTAGAAGGTTAGTGAATCTAGCCCTAAAAATCTTAGGAGTTTGGTTGGACTCAATATTGAGCATGAGGGAGCAGATGTTGGCTGTGGTTAAATCTGCTTTTTTTTCATATGAGAGTATTAAGTTGAAGCCCATGCTTTCATCATATGACTTTAGAATTATTGTTCAAACAGGCATTATTCCGAAGCTAGATTATTGCAATGCATTGTATTTAGGAAATGAGAACTGTGAGATGTAAAGCTTTACAGGTTGTTCAGAATGCTGCAGCTTAGTTAATTTGTGGCAGAAGCATATTTGATCATGTGACGCCCTTGTTCAGACAGCTTCATTGGCTGCCAGTAAAATACAGGATTGTTTATAAAGTTCTTGTTAATACAATTGCAGCAGTTTAAAATAGCTACAATTAAGGATAATACTTTAATTCAGTGGTTCCCAACCCTGTCCTGGAGGAACACCAGGCCAATCGGGTTTTCAGGCTAGCCCTAATGAATATGCATGAGAGAGATTTGCATATGATGGAAGTGATAGGCATGCAAATTTGCTTCATGCATATTCATTAGGGCTAGCCTGAAAACCCAATTGGCCTGGTGTTCCTCCAGGACAGGGTTGGGAACCACTGCTTTAATTCATAGGAAACTTGAACAGATTGAAAATTATAATCGGCGGTTAAATCTATCCTTTCTGAATTTTCCTCTTGCCCCAGGTGTTTTACCTATGGATTTCCTTAAGAGATATCTAAATGAGAACTTAAAAATACCTTTAAACAATATTCATCCAATTAATAAAATTTATTATTTGCCAAACAGAAAGGTTTTACAAAAGGAATCTGGAAAAGAGAATGGTCAAGATCTTCAGATCGATTTTGAAAATGTGTCTTTACTTCTTGAACAAACTTTAACAGCTGACACGGTGAGAACTACTCTTTTGGTGTCTTTTGTTTTTGAACAGGACGCAAATATGATCTTGAAATTATATTTCAAGAATTCTCAGAAGTTATTTAGAGGTCAGAAGATATGGTTGTATCCTGATGTTTCTAATACTACTCAGGAGCAAAGAAAGAATTTTCTTTTATTACATCGAGACAATTAAGTTGGAAGCTACATTTCTCCTTGCATATCCCTGAAAGTGCCTGGTTAGGTAATTGGGTGTTAAATATACATTTTATTCTCCAGAACATTTGAAACAGTTTCTAGATATCAAGAAATCATCAAGGAATGATTGGAAAGGGGATTATTTAGATTAATTTAGTCATTAATTCATGCTAAGGTTTTTCTCCAACTGATTATGTAATTAATTTCTCCTGATATATATGATGACTACCCCTATTATTATTGTGATCTAAGAAAGGATATTAAGATATGGATATTTTTATATGATTTTTACTTTGAATACTTTTTCTTTCATGTGTTTCACTTAGCAAGAGTTATTCTTGTGAATTGTATTTGGAAAGTTATAAATAAATAAATCAAGTTCTTGTGTTGATTGTCCCCAAGTATTTGAGCCAGATACTGAAAATATGAGTTTATCAACTGAATCACCATTTCAGATCAGAGGGGACACTGCAACTAGTGAGTGAGAAATTACCTACAGTACATTATTCTAGAACAAGATCTGTGATTTTGGTGGCAGGGGTGTCTTGGTGGAACAATCTGACAGGATCACTTGGGGTAATTTCTGATATTCGGAAATTTAAAAGGTGCTGAAGATGACTATTTGTAGAGGCTTTTTTATGAAAGGTGATTTATGCTAATGATGCAGAGGGCATTTTTAAGTAAGGTTTATTTATTGTATTGGTATAAAATTATGGATGTATTATGTGGACTGCATAGGTGCAAGCGGGGCAAATTTTTAAATAACCCCCTCCCTTTTACAAAACTGCAATAATGGTTTTTAACGCAGGTTCCTATCAGCGTCAGGAGCAGTGCAGAGTATTCAGTGCGCCGGCCTGTGCTAAAAACCGCTATCATGGTTTTGTAAAAGGAGGTTGGGGTAAATAAACTAACCATTAGTAAAAGACCTGCTCTTATTTTATCCTATGTCTCTTGTTCACCTGTGCAAGATCTATGCTGAATGTTTAATTTAAATTTGTTCACAGAAGGGTGTAATATCTGAGTAATTCTAACCAACTCCTATTGGTTCACTTTTGGCACCTGGACTGTGGTATAAACAGCTAAGGGAACTTAATATGGCTCAGAACTATATTATGTTTAAGAAGCAGCTGAAAACTTGGCTGTTTGTACAGTATTTTTCTTGCTTATTTTAATATTGAGGGTAGGGAGCAAGTATCTGAGATGGATGGAAAAGGTAGCATTGTAATTTGATATATTTGTATGGTGCATTGTTCTGCCTTTGGATGAAAATGTAGGTTATAAGATTTTGTATTAAATTCAATTATTCTGCTTATAATCCACCTAAGGACTTGGAAATACAATAGTACTACCAAGCCACCAAGGTTCAGAGGTTCAGGTTTAGATTCAGTTCTTGGGTTTATCCCCCCACCCCCACAAAAAGAAAATACATATATAGGTAGACTAAGGAAATAGGAGCTCAGCTACACTGCCTGTAAGCTCCTTGTGCTTATAAATGTGGCCCAGAAATATCAAAGAAGAGACAAGTTAATTTAATCATGTATTTTTTAATGGGTATAACTTATGGGCAGACTAGAGGGGCCGTTCAGGTCTTTATCTGCCATCATTTACTATGTTACTATGGTTTTCTTTTCTATCTCTAGCCTCGGTCCCAGTTTCTGAAACACAGTGGGATACTACAATCACTAATCCCTGAAACATTATTTTTTGTTGAACATCCAGAAATATAACTTCTGGCAGATTGCTGTATTCTGCACTCATTCTTGCAGGAAAAATAGACAGTGAATCATCAGAAGCCATGATGTAATATATTCGACAGAGAATCAGACCAAGAAGGCATAGAAGAGGAACTGCACAGAGATACAATTCTTTGGATCTGCCTATGAAAACATTTGATGATTTGGCTAAGTTCATGGCATCAAGACATCCCAGCATGCCTTGTAAGCACTATCATCCAGCACAAATCTTAATGTTAAGGAGCCTGATCAAAGTTAGTTTCAGTGCTGCTGTACTTTACTGATATGTGAAAGTCAGTATAAGGATGAAACGTGACTCAGCCTTCCCATAAGAGCTCTAACCCAGTGGTTCATAAACCAGGGGACTGCCCATCCGTGGGTTTTCAAGATATCCCTCATGAATAGGCAGATTTGCTTATAATAGAGATGACAAGCATGCAAATCTGCCTCATGCATATTCATGAGGGATATTTTGAAAACCTGATTGGCTGGGGGTCCCCCAGGACAGGTTTAAGAACCACTGTTCTAACCTACTCCAACTGATTTCCTAATCCATGCCAGACAAGCAAGAATCTGAGCAGCAAATCAATACCACCTTTCCCAGCTGACAAAGCTGAACGTTGACCACTGAGCTAGTGGGCACACTTGTTTTTTAATTTTTTTTGAACTATGTTTGAAGTCAAAGTTTTATGTTACTCATGCTGAGTGCTAAGCGCAAATTCTATCATAGCAGTGGAGTCAGGAAACATAGAAACATGACGGCATATAAAGACCAAATGGCCCATCTAGTCTGCCTATCCACAGTAACCATTATCTCTTTCTCTCTCTGAAAAATCCCATGAGCCTATTCCAGGCCCTCATGAATTCAGACAGTCTCTGTTTCCACCACCTCTTCCAGGAGACTGTTCCATGCATCTACCACCCTTTCCATAAAAAAGTATTTCCTTAGATTACTCCGAAGCCTATCACCTCTTAACTTCATTCTATGCCATCTTATTGCAGTTTCCTTTCAAATGAAAGAGACTCGACTCATGCATATTTTAATTACGTAGGTATTTAAATGACATAAGCACATAAGCATTGCCTCTGCTGAGTCAGACCATAGGTCCATCATGCCCAGCAGTCCGCTCCCGCGGTGGCCCCCCAGGTCAATGACCTGTAGTGATCTATTACTCTACTACTCTATTACTTTA
Source organism: Geotrypetes seraphini (assembly GCF_902459505.1). Lineage (NCBI taxonomy): Eukaryota > Metazoa > Chordata > Amphibia > Gymnophiona > Dermophiidae > Geotrypetes > Geotrypetes seraphini. Next base: position 184,903,270 of record NC_047085.1, on the reverse strand, counting down.
CAGCCTTCTGTACTGTATAGTAACCCTTTAATTGTACCCCTGGATCCCCTTTTCCTTCATGAACTCGTCCAATCCCCTTTTGAACCCCAAAGTCGTACTCTGCTCTACCACCTCCTCTGGAAGTGTATTCCAGGTGTTCACCACCCTCTGCGTGAAGAAGAGCTTCCTAGCATTTGTTCTGAACCTATCTCCCTTCAATTTTTTTGAGTGCCCTCTAGTTTTTGTTGCCCCTGCTAGTCTGAAGAATCTGTCCCTCTCTACCTTCACTATACCCTTCATGATCTTATGAGTTTCTATCATATCCCCTCTAAGTCTCCGCTTTTCCAGGGAAAAGAGCCCCAGCTTCTCCAGCCTCTCAGCATATGAGAGGTTTTCCATGCCCTTTATCATTTTTGTCGCTCTTCTCTGGACCCTCTCGAGAATCGCCATATCCTTCTTAAGGTACGGCGACCAGTACTGGATGCAGTACTCCAGATGCGGTCGCACCATCGCCCTATACAGTGGGAGGATAACTTCTTTGGTTCTGGTAGTGATACCTTTTTTGATAATGCCCAACATTCTGTTTGCCTTTTTTGAGGCCGCTGCGCACTGTGCTGCCGGTTTCATTGTTCTATCTACCAAAACCCCCAAGTCCTTTTCTAGGTTGCCTTCCCCCAGAACAGGACTTGGGGGTTTTGGTAGATAGAACAATGACTATCATATCTCCCTTCTCCCGCCTTTCCTCCAAAGAATACAGAAGGAGATCTTTAAGTCTGTCACCATACACCTTATGATGAAGACCTCATACCATTTTAAGAGCCTTCCTCTGGACCGACTCCATCCTTTTTATATTTTTTTGAAGGTGCGGCCTCCAGAATTGTACACAATATTCTAAACTAGTATTTAAGCCTGTTACATTAACGGGTGCTAGAATAGATGTGTGTGTCTGTCTTTCTTTCTTTCTCTCTGCTTGGCCGCTTTCTGTCTGTCTGTCTGTCTTTCTTTCTTTCTGTCTCTCTCTTTCCTCTGCTGTGCACCACCACCCCTTGCCTGCTCCTCCTGTTCAGCTTGTTCAGCAGTAGCACTTCTCCCTTCCTTTTACCTCCCCCCCTATCTAGCAGCACCTCTTCCCTGTTCCCCCTGTCCAGCAATAGGCCTTCTCCCTTCCTTTTACTTCCCCCCTGTCTAACAGCACCTCTTCCCTGCTCCCCTTGTCCAGCAGCACCCCTTACCTGCTTTTCCTCTGCGTTTGTGTCTGCCCTCCTCTTCAAAAAAGCCTGCTGAGGATCACAGCCGGCTGTAGCGAACCTCGCAAGCGCTATGCACCTCAGTAGCACGTTCCCTCTAATGCGATCCGGTGCATCAGAGGGAACGTGCTACTGAGGTGCAGAGCAGCCTGTAAGGTTCGCTACTGCCGGACGCTATCCTCAGTAGGCTTTTTTGAAGAGGAGGGCAGACAGAAGAGCCGCTTCGGTGGACTGGATGGAGGAGCTGGAGAGCAGGAAGGTCCGCGCTTTAAAATTGTTCTGCCAGTAGCGTGCATGCACATTCCTGCCTGCCACGGATATACGGATCACGCAGGTAGGAGTGCGCATGCGCACTTAGCGTTTTATTATTATAGATGAGGTCTCACCAGAGTCTTATAAAGAGGCATCAATACCTCCTTTTTCCTACTAGCCATACCTCTCCCTATGCAACCTAGCATCCTTCTAGCTTTTGCCGTCACCTTTTCAACCTGTTTGGCCACTTTAAGATCATCACATACAATCACACCCAAGCCCGCTCTTCCCTTGTGCACATAAGTTCTTTACCCCCTAAACTGTACCGTTCCCTTGGGTTTTTGCAGACCAAATGCATGACCTTGCATTTCTTAGCATTAAATTTTAGCTGCCAAATTTCTGACCATTCTTCAAGCTTTGCCAGGTCTATCTTCATGTTATTCACACCATCCAGTGTGTCTACTCTATTGCAGATTTTGATATCATTTGCAAAGAGGCAAAATCTTACCCGACAACCCTTCAGCAATATCATTTATAAAAATGTTAAAAAGAACAGGCCCAAGAACAGAACCTTGAGGCACACCACTGGTAACATCCCTTTCCTCGGAGTGATCTCCATTGATCACTAACCTCTGTCATCTTCCACTTAACCAGTTCCTGATCCAGCTCATCACTGAACATAAGAATTGCCACTGCTGGGTCAGACCAGTGGTTCATCGTGCCCAGCAGTCCACTCCCGCAGCGGCCCTTAGGTCGAAGACCAGTGCCCTGAGTCTAGCCTTACCTGCTTACGTTCTGGTTTAGCAGGAACTTGTCTAATTTTGTCTTGAATCCCTAGAGGGTGTTTTCCCTATAACAGCCTCCGGAAGAGGTTCCAGTTTTCCACCACTCTCTAGGTGAAGAAGAACTTCCTTACGTTTGTACGAAATCTATCCCCTTTTAACTTTAGAGTGCCCTCTCGTTCTCCCTACCTTGGAAAGGGTGAACAACCTGTCTTTATCTACTACCGTAAGTCTATTCCCTTCATTATCTTGAATGTTTCAATCATGTATCCTCTCAGTCTCCTCTTTTCAAGGGAGAAGAGGCCCAGTTTCTCTAATCTCTCACTTTACGGCAACTCCTCCAGCCCTTTAACCATTTTAGTCGCTCTTCTCTGGACCCTTTCGAGTAGTACTGTGTCCTACTTCATATACGGCGACCAGTAATGGATGCAGTATTCCAGATGGGGGCGTATCATGGCATGGTACAGTGGCATGATAACCTTCTCCGATATGTTCGTGATCCCCTTCTTAATAATTCCTAGCATTCTGTTCACAAAAATTGTTGAAATCTTTTAAATTTACAGTCCTTGGCAGATGGAAAAGAAAATAGTGCATGTGATTTCCTGGAATATTTGGAGTTATTGAATGTAAATGATTCTAAAAGATATTCTGAAATTAAGCCTGCCAATACCTAAAACAGAAACAACCAAACTTGAACTTAATCTGCGCTTCAATCAGTAGCCATTGTAATTAACAATAGTAAGGTGTAATATGATCATACTTATTAAGATTATAAATCAAGCGAACCGCTGCATTCTGAATAATTCACAGTCTCTGAAGATTTTTTGGGGCTCCAGCAAGATGCACGATGTTACAGTAGTCAAGTTGACTCAAAACCAGAGCTTGCACTAACAGTCGAAATGAATTTATGTCAAAATAAGCTCTTATGGTTCTCAATTTCCACAGTGTGTGGAAACCCTTACGTGGCATGGAGTCAACCTGATTTTTCATTGTGAGGTTCCAATCCAAAATTACACAAAGGGGCTCATAATCAAAAAATAAATACGTCTAAAACCCCACCTAAATCGGTACTCTGATTATCTAAAAGACAAATTGTCTAAGTGCCGATAATCAAAAAGGGTTTTAGAGGTACTTATGAACAACTTAGATCTTGTTAGTGCTGCTGTATGACCAGAGCTAAAAGGAGTGTTTTAGGAGGAGTGGTGAGGGCAGGATTTGGGCAGGAAGTAGGCTGATCTAAACTTAGTTGTATTGCAAGTATAACCGAAACTTTAATGAGGCTGCCTGGATGAAAGTTGTACGTTGTGACTTAGGCCGTGTAAAAACAGATCTAAGTGGCAAAAGGTATCCAAAGTGACCAGATAAGCACTGCAGACATAAAGTATAGACACACACACACTGCCCCAGTGATCACTGAACCCCCCCCCCCCCTCAACACCATAAAAATCATAATAAAAACACACACATCTACCTCCAAAACATCAGCACCTGGCAACCTGGCATAGGAAAGCCTAGTAGAGCTGTAGAGGTGGCTTAAATGATCTTGGGGGTGGGTTAGTGAATCATGGAGAGGAGGACCCAAACCCATAAGCCACTCTAATCACTGCATTCATGATGAAACATGTGCATCCCTCAAAACCCCCCCAAAACCCTTTTATACTGCCATATAAGTGGCACCTCCAGCCATAAGGGCTATTGGGGTGGTAGACAGGTGGGTCTAGTAGGTTCTAGAGGTGTTTTGGGGGGGGCTCACCATGACCTATAAGGGAGTTGTGGTGAGATGTTTATGTGGCACCTTTTTTGTGAAGTTCACAGCAGTGCCCTGTAAGGTGCCCCACTACTCTGGTGCAATGTTTGGGTGTCCAGTCCATCACTTTGCTGGCCCTGCCCATGTCCAAAAGGTCTTATTCTGGGCGTTTTTGACTTGAATGAATTTTTGGATGAGAATGGGGTATAACGATAGACGACTTAGCGGTCTGGACAATCAAATGGCTGGTCATCCAACTAGACGATTTTCGGGGGTGGGGGAAATATTTTGGATGTATTTTTTGGGAATGGACATTTTACTTAGCCAGCTTTGGGCGACTAGCGACTTAGGCCAAAAACGGACTTAGACGTTTCTTTTTATTGTGCCCCTCTAAGTATCTTAATGGAAGAATGAACTATATAGATTTTAAGCATTTAAGATCATTGATGAAACATCTTCCTTATCCCAGACTTTGGTTTGTCTGTATTGTCTCTCCACAAAATTCTTCTTTGTCTTGCTTTTAGTAGCCCTTTCCTGATACCTGTTATGGGATAACCCCTATCTGTGAAACAACTGCTCATAATCTCAGACTGTGTGTTAATTTCATTAAAAGGGCTGTCCAAGCATTTCAGTGTTAAAAATTGAGAATAGGGAAGATTCTTTTTTCATGATTATGTGACATATCTCAAAATGCAAAAACTGATTCTTATCAGTTGGCATCCTATGTACGAGTTTATCAAACTCATATCTACTTTTGAGATTTTGGATATCTAGTTGAGAAATACTCATGGTACTGTGCTGTATGGAAATTTTCAGATTTTGCCCTCTTGTGTTAATCTGCTAATGAAACTCATTTAATCAATCTATAGTCCTTTTATAAAGCGTCAAAATGTCTATTGTGACTGGGCGCGGCCAAGCTGGGCTCAGCAAGTGGCCTTATCCACAGTGCACTCAAAACCTTAGCTGAGCGATTAAATGAGGTTCTGTTGGTAGCTTGGTATTGGAATAATAAAAAAAACAGGTCCAATGACAGAGGTGCAATTTCCTGGTATAATTTATTGATCAATATTAAAAAAAAACTTTCAAACAGGCTTCTTCAGGTTTGTATCACCTGGTATAGCATTGCAGCATTCATAACACAAACAATTGTCATTTCCAAGCCCCTTATCTCAAAAGAGAAAAAACTTGTCCCAACTGTAAAGTTTTCTTCAAACAAAAATCTCAGCCTTCTCTTAATCTAATACACAGTCCAAATTTTATCCCAGCTCTCCTTAACAGGAAAAGATTAACTTATTTCCATTCCTTCTATAATGGGAAACTCTGTTTCTTTTATCTCCCTATTATAAGCAAGGTCCTCCTCATCAGCCATCTCATTGTCTTGCCCAGGAGGTAGACTGTCGTGATTCTCTGGGCTGGAAATCTGTGGCTTACAACCTGCTGACTGGCTCTGGGTGACTGGATCGGGAGCAGGTGTGTACTCTGAGGCTAGCCCTCCAACTGCTTCTGGAGTTAGCTCCCCTGCTTTGAGAAAACTACTCCTTTTTCTTTCACTGCAGGGAGCTGATTAGTCCTCCCTGCAGGTGTGTTAGGGTAGCCTACTCTCAGAGAGCTTCTCACCTGGCTTAAACCAATTTGAGCCTGATTGGGAGTGGCTTGTATTCCAGCCCTGCTCTTTCCTTTCCGTAGCTCTATGCCTGCTGGGAGATGTAGGCTTTTCACTTGTTTTCTTATAACTGGCTTAGGTAAAGCTAAACCAGATCTGCCTGCTCTAGGCAAGGCTTTAGAAGGTTTCATTGCTGGAAGGCTTGGCCTGTAAGTATTCCTAGGGGCTGCTTTGGGATTCTCCTTAGCAGGTTTAGGAATACTTTCAAGGGTTTTGACCCCATTTCCCTTTTCTAGCAAGGCTTCCTCCCTACGAACAGGGGCAGCCCTGTGACACTATATATCTGCTTCAAAATCTGACTGCCTCTTTAAATGAATGAAATTGCAAGCACTGGTCTGCAATATCTATGACATATAAAGTAGCAATATGAGGCGTCATGGTGGTGCATATCTTGATTTGTTTAAAGTATCAACCCTGAAGACAGAAATAATGTGCAATGGAAGCCTATTCCATAACAGCATCTTGGCACCCAGATTTTGTTGCAGAATAATACTGTTAAAGCACAGTATCAGCATGCCTAAAATTTACACACCCATAGGAGAGTGTGGTGTCGTGATTAGAGCTACAGCCTCAGCACCCTGAGGTTGTGGGTTCAAACCCCATGCTACTCCCTGTGGCCACGGGCAAGTCACTTAATCCTCCACTGCCCCAGGTACATTAGATAGATTGTGAGCCCATCAGGACAGATAGGGAAAATGCCTGAAGTACCAATTATGTAAACTACTTTGACTACAAAAAGGTGGCATACAAGTCCCAATCCCTTCCCCTTATACTAGATGTGGCATAATAGCAACTGCGTAAATCCAGCAGGGCACATGTAAGTTACGCTGGCAATTTGAATGGAAAGCATATACTTATGAGGCCAATATTCAGCATTCTTTAGCCAACCAGCCACTAAATATCTAGCTTAGTGGAACAACCAGTGACTGACTATGTTGCATGACATAGCCGGTCACCACCAATATTCAGTGGCTCGCTGGCTAAGTTCACTGGTCAGATAGACCACCATTTTAGGTGGCTCTATCTTTGGCCATTGAGATTTAGCTGGCTAGCCACAGAATATTGGCCTAGCCAGCTATGTCTTAACTGGCCAAAAATAGACCAGAAATTCAATGCCGGTCACCGGATACAGTGCCAGCATTGAATTTCCAGGTTTGCCGCAGACCATGAGACATTGCAAGTGATCTTTCGCAGTCTGAATACCAGGGATTATACGTTATAGTGCAAGCAATCTATTCTTTTGTACATGCAAAAGGGCAGGTCTTTTTGACATGCTCTTAAGACTTGATCATTTGTTGTCATGAATGTCCATGTTAGATAGGTCGTAGAGAGGGGAACTGAAACATTCAAATTGGGGCATGCTCGGTTCCCCCTGTATTTTATATAAGACTCTACTGAGCACAGAGCCTTCCGTAAAATACCTAAAGGACATCTTACTAGGGTCTCTGTGTTATCCACTGGGGGATGGCAGACATAATTCCCCAGACACTCCTGCCAGTCAGTACCTGAGTTCAAAACAGCACCTTTCACCCACTGGTCAAATAGCTACCAAATAAGAGGTACAGGACTGAAAGTAAAATGCCTAGAGTTTCCATATAGAGACTGAATATTGTCACTGTATCAATAATATATGGTTCCCAACCTTGCACCACCCTAACTCTATCCACTCTATATGGATAATGTCAGGGTCATAGGTGAATTTTTGCACTGGCACTATCCATATAGCGGCTGATCATCAGTGGATAGTAGACTTTTAAATATAAATGTTCTTTTGGAAACCCCTACATATATGATATATAAGTACAGACTTCCCATACAGGGAAGGGCTTTATAGTCCCTTACTTTTGAGGTCATAATCAATAAACACAAGACTTGTGAAATTCTTTTCAGCCATGTTCCATGAAGAAGCTGTTTTATTTCTTAGAGTATAATCATTGAGCTTTTTATTCGGTTTTCAGTGCATTTTATGAACACATTTGAAAACAGTGATAATCAAGCACTCCCTGGTTACGCAAGAAAAAACTTTTCCAAGGAAATAAGAAGCTCAAATGTTCATTTCTTGAACTGTGTACTGTGTTTAATCTAACAGAAAATGAGCATTGTGGTTATAAATGGACCTTCTCATTAATGAGATCATTTGAGCCTATAGTTGCTGAATTTCATTTGTTGAGAGTGACAAAGTAATTAGATTTTCAGGACAACCAAGGGAAGCATGCCCTACTTACAGACACATTACTAACATTCATATGTATATCCCTGTGTGCAGATATGCTCTCCATTTTGACCTTGGGATCTCCTGAAAGTCTAGTCTTTGGTATGACCCTTTCACATAAAATTAGATATGAGCCCCTTAAAGGATTCATGTTTGAAATAGCATTTTAATTAATTGGCTTACCGATCAGGAAATGCCATATGCATTGCACAGAATTATTAATCCTACTTTACCTTTAGCAGACTGGAAGTGATGACTCCATTAAAGATTTCAAAACAGATCTGATTCTATAACAATTATTTGTCAGAGAATCCCATCAAAATGTTGTTTCTTTTCTATTCTGAGTAGCCTAACTTATCTTCTATCGTGTCAGCTGAATTATAAATGGCATATTAAAGTTGTCTTTCACAGGCTCATGATAGCATATCAAAGATGGGCTCCACATGAACCAGGGTGAAACCAGGCTGCTGGCATCAACATTTTTAAAGGAGATAGAGCAGCTTTTAAACTAGAAACTGGGGAAGGATGGCAGTCACTCAAAAGATCATCGTTCAGAACAAGGTATCTTTAAAAATATCACTATAAAAGGGAAGACAGAGCATCCTGATAGTGAGGCTGTAATACAGGCCACAGTAGACCAGGTTTCTTTAAATACAGAGCAGGCTGATTTTAAAGATTGCAAATTATCCATGCCAACTGCTGAGCAAATTGTAAATAGATATGCAAACATTGTTTGAAATGTCTGTACGTAAATGCCAGAAGCCTAAGAAACTAGATGGCAGAGTTAGAATACAATGCACTAAATGAAAAAATAGATATAATAGGCATCTCTGAGACCCAGTGGAAGGAAGATAACTAATGGGACACTGTTATACCGGGGTACAAACTACTGTATATCACAGAGATAGGGTGGATCTAATTGGTGGAGGCATAGCGTTATATGTTAAGGAGGGCATCAAATCAAATGGACTGAAATTCTACAGGAGCCAAAACACATGTTAGAATGCCTATGGGTAGAAATTCCATGAGTAAAGGTGATAAGGATAATGATAGGAATGTACTACCATCCACCAGACCAGGATGAACAGATAGATGCTGAAATGTTATCAGAAATTAGGGAGGCTAATAAACTGGGTAACAAATGGGTGATTTCAACTATACTAAAATTGACTGGGTAAATGAGAGACCTTGAAAAGAAGATTACGCTGGAAGCAAAAACGTTTTATGTATATTAAAAGCAAGAAACTGGGAAAAGAATCAGTTGGACCGCTAAACAACCAAAGGGTAAAAGGGAAGACAAGGCCATAGCGGAAAGATTAACACTGGGTTTTACTAAACGGCGGTAGAGGTTTCTACCACGGGCCAGCAAGTTAAATGCTCTGACACTCATAGAATTCCTATGAGCGTCAGAGTATTTAACTCACCAACCCATAGTAGAAAGCTCTACCACTGTTTAGTAAAAGGAGCCCTAAATGAATTCTTTGATTTGGTCTTCACTGAGGCAGATATGGGGGAGATACTTTTGCCAGAAATGGCATTCTGTGCTGATGAACAAGAGAAACTTACACAAATCTCTTTAACACTGGAAGACATAATAGGTCAGTTCGACAAATTGAACAGTAGCAAATTCCTTGGACCAGATGGTATGCATCCCAGAATGCTTGATAGATTTGAAAAATATTTGTAATTTATCTTTAAAATCCAGCATAGTACTGAAAGAGTGGAGGGTGGCCAACATGATGCCAATTTTTAAAAAGGGTTCCAGAGGTGACCTGGGAAAGTATAGACTGGTGAGTAACTTCAGTGCTGGACAAAATGGTAGAGACTATTATAAAGAACAAAATGACAGAACATATATAAGTGATGTATTAAAATAGACCAATGTTGTTTATGACGTTGGCTATATTATATACACCTTCACTCCACAACGGCATATAATAAACTTCAAAGTGCCTACTTTCTAAGCAATCTTTTTCTAATAATGCATTTCAAAGTGTCTCTATGGTCTTCAGTTCCAGCCAACCACCAGCCAAATTATTTGAAGGCTTGTTTCTTTTTCTGGCTTTTATTCATCATCAGACCTTAGGGGGTTTTTTGCTTGTGCTCTATACTCTGTGATTTGTGCAAGTCAATAAGCTTTTCTTATACAACTTTTTAAAACTTTTGTACTTAGCTTTAGCTATTTCTTCATTCTTTTTTTTTCTTGAACCTCAGGAAGAATCTTAAGGTTCAACAAGTTTCACCCAAAGGCTTTTTCAAGAACGGGTCCCCCCTTTTGTTTTGCTCCACAGCATCTTTACATAGAAGAACACATGTCGGGATGCTGTGGAGCAAACCAAAAGGGGGGACCCGTTCTTGAAAAAGCCTTTGGGCAAAACTTGTTGAACCTTAAGGTCCTTCCTGAGGTTCAACAAAAGAATGAAGAAATAGCTAAAGCTAAGTACATAAGTTTTAAAGTTGTATAAGAAAAGCTTATTGACTTGCACAAATCACAGAGTATAGAGCACAAGCAAAAAAAAAAACAACTAAGGTCTGATAATGAATAAAAGCCAGAAAAAGAAACAAGCCTTCAAATAATTTGGCTGGTGGTTGGCTGGAACTGAAGACCATAGAGACACTTAGAAATGCATTATCAGAAAAAGATTGCTTAGAAGTAGGCACTTTGAAGAACATATATAAGAGCATAAGAATAGCCTAACTGGGTCAGACCAATGGTCCATCATGCCCAGTAGCCCATTCTCACAGTGGCCAATCCTGGTTCCTAGTACCTGGCCAAAACCCAAAGAGTAGCAACATTCCATGCTACCAATCGAAGGCATGAAGTGGCTTCCCCCATGTCTTTCTCAATAACAGACTATGAACCCTTCCTCCAGGAAATTTTCCAAACCTTTCTTAAAACCAGCTATGCTATTTGCTCTCACACTACTTCTGGCAATGTGTTCCAGAGATTATTCTCTGAGTGAAAGATTATTTCCTTTTATTTGTTTTAAAGTATTTCCCTGTAACTTCATCGAGTGTCCCCTAGTCTTCGTAATTTTTGACAGTGTGAAAAATTGATCCACTTGTACCTGTTCTACTCCACTCAGGATTTTGTAGACTTCAATCATATCCCCACTCAGCTTTCTCTTTTCCAAGCTGAAGAGCCCTAATCTTTTTAGTCTTTCCTCATATGAGAGGAGTTCCATCTCCTTTATCATCTTGGTTGCTTTTCTTTGAACTTTTTCAAGTGCTGTTTATATGGTGCCACACCATTGAGCGATACAGAGGCATTATAACATGCTTAGTCTTGTTAAACATCCCTTTTTTAATAATTCCAAGCATCTTGTTTGCTTTCTTGGCTGCTGCTGCACATTGGACAGAAGGTTTCATTGTACTGTCTACAATGACACCCAGATCCTTTTCTTGGGCGCTAACCCCCAAAGTAGACCCTATCATCTGGTAACTGTGATTTGGGTTATTCTTCCCAATATGCATCACTTTCCATTTGTCCACATTAAATTTCATCAGCCACTTGCATGCCCAGTCTTACAATTTCCTAAGGTCTGCCTGCAATATTTTACAGCCTACATGCATTTTAACAACTTTGAACAGTTTAATGTCATCTGCAAATTTAATCACCTCACTTGTCATTCCAATTTCCAGATCATTTATAAATAAGTTAAATAGCACTGGCCCTTCATATTCAAACTAACAAGCATCATATACACTTAAAACCAAGGAAGGGGGGCAGGGAGGGTGGTCCACCTTGGCTGCAGCCCATAAGGGTGTGCTTCATGGGCCAGCGCCACGATCCGGAAACATCTTCCCTTTCAGGCAGTGTGCAGCCTTAACAACTCACTGCTCTGCCAGTGTCAGGCCTTCCTCTCTGCTGTGTCCTGCCTTCGCGGAAGCAGAAAATAGGCAGGACCAGTAGAGAGGAAGTCCCAAAACTGGCAAGAGCAGCAAATTGTGAAGGCTGCCACTGCCAATCATAAGAGAGAGGTACCCATTCCGGGGGAATGGAGAGAAATGCTGCTCTAGACTGGGGGGACAGGTGGATAAGGAAGAAAACCATCCAATTGGGGAAGAGGAAGAAGGAAGGGAATAGGAGACAGATGCCAGACCAGGGAGAAAGGAGGGACGGAAGAATGGGGGGAAAGGAATAAGAAGAGATGCTAGAGATGGGGGGAGGTAGAAATGGAAGGAAAGGAGAGAGGAGGAGGAAAGAGAAGGAAACAGAGATGCCAGAACATGGGGTGGGGTGGAAGGAAGGAAGGAAAAGAGAAGAGAGAGATAGAGCATGGAGGAGGTGGTGGAGACAGAGTGAAAAATGGAGGGGTGAAACTGAATGGAATCATGTATAAAGGAGAGGTAGCAGGCTCTGACTTCTGCGATTAAACCCCGCCCCATTTCTACGCAGTGAAGTCCTAAAGAGCTAGCGCATGCGTTATGTGCTTCAAAACCAACAAGGATACCGTGCACATGCACGTCAATTGATGTTACAACGAGACGTGTGATTGAAATGGGACGTGTTTACGATTTGATCATTTGCATGGACAAGCTTTACTGAATCGATCAGCCAGAATGGCTTGGAAACGGATAAGACATGAATCGGATAGATTTGTGGACTTTAGTGAATCTAGGCCTTAGAAGGCATAAGGACAGGGGTTTTGTGCAGCTGGAAAACCCAAATAACAGTGTGAGCCTATGATTTAAAATCGTGAGTATGGGAGCTTTACATTCAAGCGGCCATCATTGTCACCGCTCGCTCGTGCTTCCTTCAGTGCTTGCTTATGCCCCCCTCAGCACATATCCAATGTATGTGGGAGGCACATATCCAATGCATTAATAAAGTTGTTAATACTACTACTAACTCATTCTACTTGTGTATCCCAAATATTAGCACTATCTACAAGGGGACTGACATCCTTTACAAGGTTTTCTCCCTTCATAGATTCCAAGATTCCCTCAATCTTCTCATGGGGCACACTTAAGGCTATTTTACTACGGTGTGCTAGTGTTTTTAGCACACGCAAACCATGCGCTAAACAAAAAATACTAACACAATCTCTATGGAGGCGTTATCGTTTAGCATGCGCGGTATAGTAGCACGCGCTAAAAACGCTAGCACACCTTAGTAAAAGAAGCCCCTATGCATTCAGCTGTAATTTTGGCATTGATGTACGGATTCCCCATGTTAAAAAATAGATTTTATTTTATAGCACTGGGGGAGGGACGGGAGCATAGAGTAGGCATGTTCTGTGCTAGTCAGTTACCGCAGCTACCTTGCCACATGCCATATTCTTTACAATAAGATGGATTATGCACAGTAGACACAAGTAAGCACGATATAGATCTGCAAGCACTGGTTCCATTGTATGTACACTTCTCCCTCCGTATTCGCTGTGATAGGGGATTAACAGAACCGCAAATACAGAAAAACCACAAACAACTTTTCATATGTTATTCACTGTTTTCTATTAAAAACCATCCTGAATATAGTGAAACCACGAATAACACGGTGGGAAACCTGTTCCTGAAGGAGAGGCAAAACACGGTGAAGAAAGTGCTGGGAATCAGCGATTTTCTCTGTAAATGCTTGGAATCAGCAATTTCTCTATGCAAGCTGATGTAATTTTGGGGGAGGAGCCAGCAAGCTAAAAAACATGAATAATCGAAACCGCGAATGCTGAAACTGCGCATACGGAGGGAGAAGTGTACATCCAGCTCATTCATATTCACAAATTAGGTATTTAATTAAGAGCACAGTACAGCGTCACAACATCTGTTGTTTTTACAGTGTATATTCTCTGTAAACAGCACATTCTTCCAGAATGAGCTGTGTCTGGTTTTGTGAGGATAAAGATTGGGACTGATGTAACATTTCTCTGTCAGTTTTACGGGTACAAGGATATCTTGCTGTTCTCTCGGCCACTGGTACTGAAATTGATTATACATAGATCTTAGCCTCTCCTCATGTCCTGAAATCTGCTCTGTGAGCCAGTGGCGTACCTAGGGTATGTGGCACCCGGGGCCCATCATTTTTTGACAACCCCCCCCCCCCCCATGTAAATTTTTTATTTTTTTTTTTTGCAATAACCATGAAATGGAATAAATGGTCAGAATAGAAACAGGCAGTGAAAATTTTCTTTTATTGAACCTCATATATGTAACCATTATTCCAAACATAACATAACATAAATTATGTCTGAATTGTCATGACATCAGAAGTACATATGGAGTAGTTGCAGGTGATGCTTGGGACAGTTCTGATTATGTTAGTTTGGTTTTATGTGTTTTTTGAATAGAAGGGTTTTTATTTCTTTTTTGAAGGTTTTGTAGTTTGTGGTCAAGGTCAATAGGTTGTAGAGTTGGGGGTCAAGTGTTGCAGCTCGAATGGCTAGGAGGTTGTCGAACAGTTTTTTTCTTTTGACGTTTTTGGTTGGAGGGTGTGTGAATGGTGCGTGAGTTCTCCTATGTCTGTTTGAAGTGGATTGAATTATTTAGCTGAAGAAATTAGTTACCCCCCCATTCCACACACATTAATTCTCTTCCATTTTTGTTCCCATTATAAAAAAACACTGATAAGTTCCCAGGAAAAAAATACATTAAAATAAGAAGTGAAAACAAAGGCCCCTACAGATGAGAACATAACATAAGAATAGCCTAACTGGGTCACACCAATGGTCCATCATGCCCAGTAGCCCATTCTCATGGTAGCCAATAGTGCTGCCCGATTCAGAGAAAAATATTTCATTCGATTCAATTCACCCTGTTGAATCGATTTTTCGATTCGATTCACTGTTAATGACACCGCTTTTTAAGTTTAAACAAAGTACAACAATAAATTTCACAACAACAATAAATTTCACAAAGTACTTAAAAAAAAAATCACATTTTTCCATTAAAGCAGTTCTGGAGACATTTGCTTGAACAGTCTTTTTTCCCAGTCCATAAGCAAGCAATATGAAAAAGATTTCCTTAATTATCTACTCAAACATTTTTGCTATTTACTTTCATTGTACCTAGACTATTATTCAGTAGAAAAAATTTAGTTTGTTCAATCAAGCAGAACATTCACTCATAGAAGTCCAATGTCCACACAGGATTTGATTGAACAAACCAAATTTTTTCTACTGAATAATAGTTTAAGTATACTGAATAGCAAAAATGTTAAAGCCACACAGAAAAGCAGTAAAAGTCAATAGGTTCTCCAAGTGGGAACAACCTGATGTCTCAGCACTTGAGGAAAAGACCACGTAATAATGTTTATAAGATAAATCATATAAATGATTATACTGAAGCAGGGTGTTCTCAGCATGAGAGGTAAGCGAGAGGAGAGAATTCTCCAGCGCTTTACACAATAAGGCACAGGTTAATCACCCTCTGCCTGCAGTGCACACCATCATAGGACACCTCAGGTGTGCTCAAATTAATCAATGTGATAAATTAAACAGTGATAAACAATTGGTCAATCACAAGAGTGCAAGATCAAACAGGTTGTTCCCACTCAGAGAACCTATTGACTTTACTGCTTTTCTGTGTGAGTAGATAATTAAGCAAATTTCTGATAGCCTACAGAACTGATTCTCACCTTCCATCCCCAGCCCCCAAGACTTACCAGACCCCCCCCCCCTGCCGATGTATTTACTTACTGCCTGAACTGGATATTAAATCATGGGGAAGAGAGGAGAAATGCGGGGAAAGAGCCAGCCAAAACTAGTATTTGTTGCTGCTGAGTGCCGAGGTCTGCTGCACGAGGTCCGCTCGCTCGCCGCTTGACTCTCCCACTCCTTTCGTTTCTTCCGATGTAATTTACTGTTTCGCAAAACCGGAAGTTACATTAGATGGGAAGAGTCCGGCGGCGTGAAATAGTCCGAACTCGTCGATTCACCTGATTCGAATCGGTGAACCGATTCGAATCGTGAATCGGGCAGCACTAGTAGCCAATCCAGGTCACTAGTACTTGGTGAAAACCCAAAGAGTAGCAACATTCCATGCTACCAATCCAGGGCAAGCAGACGCTTCCCCCATGTCTTAATAACAGACAATGGACTTTTCCTCCAGGAATTTGTCCAAACCTTTCTTAAAACCAGCTATGCTATCTACTTTTAACATAACTTCTGGCCACTTCATTTTTAAGCTTAGATCTTTCCTTCCAAACAGAGACCTTGCTAGATGTCAAATACAGCACAAGGTAACTTCACACGGACTTAACTGTGCAGGAAATTAATCTCCTCATACACCCACCATATAGTGCAAAAATGTGCAAAGGTCTGTTTTTTTTCTTTCGATCACTACATAGCCTAATGCCACACAAGCAGCGCTGTTACAAACATATTCTGAAGGTCAATGCTAAGGTTGACAAAGTTTCCTTCCTTGGACCAGAAGGAGATACTGACAAACCACTGGAAGAGATTCTAAAACAACTACCCAGAAATAACACCCAAAGACCCACTCAGTGTGTGAACCAGTTGAGTGGAGTGGACTAACTGGGGGTGGAAATGGGCCCAGAGTTTGCTCAGCAGAATTTCCCAGACTACCTCTTCCTCTCAACACACTGACATGCTACCACCACCACCAACACTAGGAACACCTCACCGAGTATGCCAGCAATGCTTATAAACTTTATAAAACACATTATTATATTTTCTTATAAAGCATATATTTTAACTGAACTCAGCCTTGCCATTCACAAAAATAGAAAAGTTCCCATTTCAAGCTGTCTCATGTACACTTTTCAAATCTAACATATTGTAATCACAAAACAGAAAATAAAATTATTTTTTCTACCTTTTGTTCTCTGGTCAATATTCAAATCTTGTTGGTCCCAGGCTCTTGTTGTCTTGCTTGCCAGGGTCTCCTTTCTCCGTGCTAACCATCCGTCTGCCATCTCTGTCCTCCCCTTCCGTTTCCCTTCCCTCTCCCGGAGATCTGGCATCTTTCCTTTTTTTTGTCTCCATCCACAGATTCACCTTTTCTCAACTCCCCACCACCCCAGGATCCACCATCTCTCCCTTTCTGTTCCCATCTATCCTCCTATCCAGTATCTCTATCCCCCCTCCACACCATCCCCTGTTTCCAAGTTCTCTCCCTTTCTGTTCCTTCCCTCCCTAAATCCCATTATGCACCATCTCTCTCCCACTCCTCTGTTTTTAGACCCATTATTTCTAACCCCCAAAGTCTGGCATATGCATGTATCTTTGAACCCCCCTTCCCTCTCTCCCTCTGTGTACTTTTACACTAGGACCCCCCTCCCCCGAAGGTCTGTCCCCCCTCCGAAGGGCTACACCCCACCCCTGAAGGCCTGCACCCCCCGAAGGACTTTACCTCCCACCCGAAGGTCTGTCCTCCCCCTGAAGGCCTATACCCCACCCCTGAAGGCCTGCACCCTCCCCGAAGGATTGTACCCCCACCCGAAGGTCTGTCCCCCTCTGAAGGCCTAAACCCCACCCATGAAGGCCTGCACCCTCCCCGAAGGATTGTACCCCCACCCGAAGGTCTGTCCCCCTCTGAAGGCCTAAACCCCACCCATGAAGGCCTGCACCCTCCCCGAAGGATTGTACCCCCACCCGAAGGTCTGTCCCCCCTGAAGGCCTGCACCCATCAAGAAGGCCTGCACCCACCCCGAATGCCTGCACCCACCCCGAAGGCCTGCACCCCCCCCGAAGGCCTGCACCCCCCTGAAGTCCTGCACCCCCCTGAAGGTCTGTACCTCCTGAAGGCCTGCACCCCCCTGAAGGCCTGCACCCCCCTGAAGGTCTGTACCTCCTGAAGGCCTGCACCCCCCTGAAGGCCTGCACCCCCCTGAAGGTCTGTACCTCCTGAAGGCCTGCACCCCCCTGAAGGCCTGCACCCCCCCTGAAGGCCTGCACCCCCCCGAAGGTCTGTACCTCCTGAAGGCCTGCACCCCCCTGAAGGCCTGCACCCCCCCTGAAGGCCTGCACCGCCCCACCCAAAGATCTGTTCCCCCCTGAAAGCCTACACCCCCCGAAGGTCTTTACCTCCCACCCAAAGGTCTGTCCCCCCCCTAAAAGCCTACACCCCCCCCCCCCGAAGGAGGCCTACACCCCCCCCCCCTTAAGGCCTACACCTCCCTCTTAAGGCCTACACTCCACCCCTTAAGGCCTACACCCCCCATCTAGTACTGTCTAATGAAATTAGGTACGGGTCAGGAGGCCAGAGGGGAAGCAGGACATTGCAGCAATTCCCAACTGACCCTCCCCCCTCGCCCTCTAAAGCAGGAGCCGGCTAGCAAGAGGAAGTTGCCGATCCTGCTTTAGGGGGGGAGGGTCAGTTGATGATTCAGGAGGCCGATTTTGGGGTTTTTAAAAAATTGATTCGGGCAGAAAAAAAAATAACAATAAAACCACCGCCAAGCAGTCCAACGATACTCACCCTCAGTTCCTGCCTTAATTGCAGTGTCCCACGCGGCTCGGGCTCCCTTTCTTGCTTCCACCCAGCCGGAAACGGAAGTTGCTGACCAAGCTCCGACGGCGACGGGGGGTGTGGCCGTGGGGGAATGGAAGTTAAGAGAGAGGGCTCAGGCAGGATAACTTCGGGGACTCGCGGAAGCCTTGGAGTCGGGCCATAGCAGGGAAGTTCCCGGGCCATGACTCCAAGGCTCGAGCACCCCTAATGAGCTGGCACCCGGGGCGGCCCGCCCCCCCCCCCCTCACCCCCCCTAGGTACGCCACTGCTGTGAGCACAGACTACTAGTCACCTGGGTCAATTTACCAAATTTGATACCACCAAAGCAGACTGGAATCAGTAAATTTACAAAACCATTATTCAAACTGGGAAAAGAGGTTGCACAAGAGACTGAACAGCAGTGGACTGGCAAATAACTTTACAATCTCCTTATACACCAGTGGTCTCAAACTCGCGGCCCACGGACCACATGCGGCCCGCCAGGTACTATTTTGAGGCCCTGGGTATGTTTCCATTGTTCAGGAATGTTGCCCGCCTCACTGCTGTAACCTCACACAAGCGCTTTCCTGCATCTGTACGTGATTGTGAGGTAGAGTGGAGAGGACAATCGTGTACAGACGCAGGAAAATGCTTGCATGAGTTTACATCGGTGAGGCGGGCAATGTTCCAAAAGGTAAGGTAACTATTGGAGGCCCTGCAGCTTGTGCATGTATATGTAATTTCATGAACTATTGCAAAATTCGTCACCTCTTCTGGCGGTGACTGCTTGATGTAAGATGGCGGTTGTGTCCGGTGCTAGAGGAGGTGAGAACTGAAGGCGATTGCGGACATGACCACTGGATACTTAAGGCACAAGTTTTCCAGGCACAAGTCAGATATTGATTCTCCCCTCTACAAGAAAGACTAGAGGAGTACAACAAAATCTTGTCTCTTGCAGCTGATACTTTAGAATCTAAATCACAATTTTGCATGAGGTAAAACTCTTTATAGTTTATAAATCTTCCCTTAATTGCTTCTGATAATTTCAGCTATACTTCACTTTCTGCATGTTGCACTGCTTTCAGCCGTGTATAGCTGAAATAATCAGAAGCAATTAAGGAAAGATTTATAAACTATAATGAGTTTTACCTCATGCAAAGTAGTCATTTCTTTAATAACTATTTTTTCTGCGGCCCTTCAAGTACCTACAAATCCAAAATGTGGCCCTGCAGCTGCAAAGGGTTTGAGTTTGAGACCATTGTTCTTCACAGATCAGCATGGTTAGGATCACTGGGGCTTCCCTGCCACATCAAAAAGCTCTGTCTCTGCTGGGGACAGTGAATTCAACCAGTGGCATAGAGAGGATAGGAAGCGCCTAGTGTGGTGGCACCCCCACCTTCTTCTCTACCTCCCTCCTTCTCCGCCCCCACCGGGTATGTGCCTTCCCTTCCCTCCTGTACCTCTTTAACTCTTCGCCTACATAAGCAACAACTCCAACTTGCTGCCTGTTCCAACCTCAGATCTCCCTCTTCCTGGTCCCTGGTCCCACCATATATTAAATATTTTGAGTATCACATATTTTCAGGAAAAAACATTATTCACCATAATCACCCAAAATGGATCCTAACATGAAAAGGAAGAGAGATGAACTGATTTAGTCATAATTAAGAGCCAGCAGTACTGTTCAGTAAACAAAGCTCACACAGTAGGTTCAGCATTTAAATCGGCAAATGTAAAAGCTTAAACAATTCAAAGCTAGTGTTATTGTTCATTAGGCTATGCTTATTCAGAGGATTCAGCATCTCAATTAGCAGTAGCGTCATAAGTTAAAGGGTTAAGTGCTTGGAAATAACACAACAGCTTGACTTCTTTCCAAATCTTTCCTAAAATGTTTTTTTTTAACTTCCTAAAATATTGAAGACATTTAAAAGAAAGAAAGCGGAATTGGCTATTTCACAGGATTTTCCTTTGAAAGAAAGAAAAAAAAAAAGTTATTTTTTTTTGTTCTACAAAAAGAAGAATTTTAGCCAAGTTAGTCAGACTAGATGGGCCATTTGGCCTTTATCTGCCGTCGTGTTTCTGTTCCTGTATAACAAAACTGACAGAAGTAGGTAGTATCTTGGCTAACCAATTTACACCCCTTCCCCCCTTTTACAAAGCTGTGCCAGCAGTTGCTGCTGCAGTAACTGCCCGGAAGCCCATAGGGATTTAAAGGGCTTCAGGGCTTTTTCCGTACGCCAGGCGCTAACGCAGCTTTATAAAAGAGGGGGCTATTGAGGCATGAGCTTTTGAGGACCACAGTCCACTTCATCAGGAGCGTCTTTAATTGGGGGGGGGGGGTCTGCTGGGGATAATCTGATTTGGGGAGAGATTGGATCAGAAGGATCAGTTTAGGAGAGGGACAGAGCAGAGAGGTACTGTTGACAGGAGAGGGATAGAAGGAAAAGCCACATATTAGAAACATAGAATATGACGGCAGAAAAGGGCCGACGGCCCAACAAGTCTGCCCAATCATGATCCCTTCCACCCTCAAGCTGGTAGCTGGTACTCTTGAGGTGGTGTTAAGTGCAACTGCACTATTGACCTGTGTGACAGCTAGATCAGAATACACTAGCTGTGATATTGGGCTACCCCTTCACTCTGCCCCCATCACACCCATATGTTCAGCTCAAAAAAAGGCCCCTGTGTGTTCTTGTTCCTGGCTTCTATTCTCATCTAAACACATCTGAATATTCCAAAACGATCTGAATAATGAATGTCCCCCTCCACTCCTTTTTTTTTTTAATCCAGAATTGCTATGAGTGTTAGGAGCAGCACGGAGCATCCTGTGCGGCTCCCTGCACTAATAACCGTTATCGTGGTTTAGTAAAATGGGGGGATTAGTAATTACTATAAAGCTTTGAGGATGATAGGACTGTGAGCCTGATATGGATTAGATCAAGAGCTAAAGTGGAGTGAGTTAGAAACAGAACAAACTGAAGAGCATGGTCTAGCTCAGTGTCTCTCAAACTGTGTGCCCCAAAGAGATTCCAGGTGTGCCACAAGAGATTCCAGAATTTTACTTTATTTTTTAAACATTCCCTTCATAAATATACACTAGAATAGATCCGTACGCAAGAGTCTGTCAATGTTATGAGCGTCTGTGTGCATAAGGATGCAACCATACATGCAAGCATCGTTCTTTGAAATGATTGGTCCTTGAAAACTAACGGCAAGTAATTTTAGTTTTATTTTTATTTTTTATGCAATAGTTATCCTAACTTGAGCAACAAAGCAATCAAGGCTTTGTTACCTTAAGAAGGAGCCAGGAAGCTAGGCCATCTAATTAATTAATTAATTAATCCCAAATCTAAACAGTAAACTCAGACGGTTGGTTAGTATAAACGGAGGATAATTGATTGAAAGGAGGACTCGCTGATACTTATTGGTACAGAGGGTTAACGCATATATCAAACATAAAGCAGAGACAACTCGGAGAAGGAACTGGTATGAGCACACACGGTAACCAGAAGATGAGCTTTCCGGTCTTTTGCACCGGCTGCTGTATGTATGAGTACCTCCCCTCGGGGACTATAGCATACATCTGCAGCCGGTGCAGGGAGCTGGAAAGCCTGAAACAGCAAGTCTGGCTGCTGGAGGGAACGGTAAAGGAACTAGAAGAACTTCTCATCAATAAAGAGGCAGTTAGCACACAGGAGGGGATGATTGTGGAGTCCAGAACTAGTGAGGTGATTGAACAATTGGAGAGATACATTGAGGATGCCCATCAACAGGTTGTGGAGACCCCAGGACTGGATATCAGCGACCGAACAATCCTGGAAGGAGGAATAACTGAAGAAGAAAGGGGCACAAATCCAATCAGTGAGGAAATGACAAGGAAGATTGATGATATGACTTACGAAGAGGATACGGACTTAAGACCCCCGAGGAACCTCCTACTAGAGAAGATTGGAATTATAGTCGGAGATTCTATAATAAGAAATGTAGATAGCCACATTGCGGGAGGAAGAGAGGATAGACTGGTCACCTGCCTGCCTGGAGCAAGAGTGAAGGATGTGGCCAGCAGGATCACCAGGATTATAGATGGAGCAGGAGGAAAGGATACTGCGGTGCTTATCCACATGGGAACCAACGATGTTTGCGGACGGAAGTATGACAGGGAAGAAATGAAGGATCAGCTTCGCTCACTTGGAAGGCAGTTGAAGGTCAAGGAGGTGAAGGTGGCTTTCTCGGAAATCCTTCCGGTACCGAGAGCGGACGCAAGGAGACAGGATGAACTGAGAGCTGTGAACGCCTGGATGAGGCGTTGGTGCGAAGAAGAGGGTTTTGACTTCGTGCGAAACTGGTCAACATTCTGGGGTAAAAGCAGGTTCTATAGAAAGGACGGTCTACACCTCGCCAAGCAGGGAGCGAGGGTCCTGGCTGAGAACTTAAAGAAATTCATCGAGAAGGCTTCAAACTAAAGATTAGGGGACAGCCGACAGTCGACAACCGGTCGATGGCCCGGACACCAGGTAATACTAAGGAGGCAACTTCAAGTAATCACACTGATATAGGGCACGAACATGAGGATTCTACGAGAGCCGACAAAAGAGAACAAATGGAGACAAAAAAAGATGTGAGGACCATTAATCCCAGTAATGTAGCACGAACGGAAATTAGATGTATGTACACAAATGCCAGAAGCTTAGGAAACAAAATGGGCAAGCTGGAAGAAATAGCAAGAAGAAAACAACTGGATATCATAGGAATAACAGAAACATGGTGGAATGAAGAGAATGAATGGGATACGGCATTGAAAGGCTACAAACTATATAGAAGAGATAGGATTGGGCAAAAAGGGGGAGGTATTGCCCTGTATGTTCAAGAAGAAATAGAATCTGTTAGAGTAGGAGAGACAGAAGCAAATGGCAACCTAGAATCACTCTGGATAAAGATTCCTGGACATAAAGAAGCAGACATACAAATTGGACTTTATTATCGACCCCCGGGACAGACGGAGGAAACAGATATTGAATTGATGGAGGAAATTATTCGAAACAGTAAATCGGGAAATACAACTATCATGGGGGACTTCAACTTTCCGGGGATCAACTGGAAACTGGCAACGTCAAACTGCGGCAGGGAGTTAAAATTCCTTGAAATGTTAGGAGATTGCTTCCTTGAACAAATGGTAGGAGAACCGACAAGAGGAAATGCAATCCTGGACTTGGTCATAAATGGCATTACTGGAAGGGCAGCAGATGTGGAAGTTTCGGCCCCGCTAGGGACAAGTGATCACAATATGGTCAATTTTACCTTGGGCATCGGAAAGAGGAAACCAATCAAGACTGAAACTATGACCTTCAACTTTAAAAAAGGCAATTACGACAGCATGAGAACTATGGTTAGAAAATGACTCAGGAAGGGCATAGCAGACCTCCGAACAGTTGAACAAGCATGGTCTCTACTGAAAAATACCATCATAGAAGCACAGAATCTACACATTCCGAAGATATCCAAAGGAAGGCGAAAAAAGAACAAAGGAGAACCAGCTTGGTTATCCAAAGAGGTAAAAGATGCAGTGAGGGAGAAGAGGAACTCGTTCAAAAAATGGAAATGAGAAAAAACGACGGAAGCCTGGAACAGTCACAAAATCAATCAAAAAAAGTGCCATAAAGTGGTAAGAGATGCCAAAAAAGTCTACGAGGAGAAGATAGCACAGGAAGCCAAAAACTTCAAGCCCTTTTTTAGATATATAAAAGGAAAGAAATCAGCAAGAGAGGCAGTGGGCCCTCTCGACGATCTAGAAAGGAAAGAGTCAATTAAAGAGGACAAACTGGTTGCCGATAGGTTTAATTCATTCTTTGCCTCAGTTTTCACAAATGAGGACACTTCAACAATGCCAGCCACAGGGAGGATATTCACCGGGGAGATAGAGGAAAGCCTCACAACAGTACATGTGACGTTGGACATGATATACGTTCAGATTGACAAACTAAAAAGCGACAAATCCCCAGGACCGGATGGAATTCACCCGAGGGTATTAAAGGAAATTAAGGAGGAAATTGGTGAAATATTGCAATCCGTAGCTAACATGTCAATTAGAACGGGGCAAATACCAGAAGACTGGAGGATAGCGAACGTCATCCCTATTTTCAAGAAAGGATCAAGAGGGGATCCAGGAAACTACCGACCTGTGAGCCTTACATCGGTTCCAGGGAAGATGATTGAAACACTAATTAAAGAAAACATTGTACAACACTTGGAGGATCATAATCTATTAAGGGCTAGTCAGCATGGCTTCAGGAAAGGGAAGTCATGTTTGACAAATTTATTGCAATTCTTTGACATAGTGAACAAACAATTGGATAGTGGCGATCCAGTGGATATAATTTACCTGGACTTTCAGAAAGCATTTGGCAAGGTCCCACATGCAAGGCTCATGAAGAAACTAATATGCCATGGAATAGGGGGGGAAGTGCACAAATGGATCGGAAAATGGCTAGAAAACAGAAGGCAGAGGGTTTGCATAAATGGGAAATACTCGGACTGGGAGAAAGTGACTAGCGGCGTGCCCCAGGGCTCGGTTCTTGGACCTATATTTATTCATTCAATTTATTTATTTATTCATTCAATTTTCTATACCGTTCTCCCAAGAGAGCTCAGAACGGTTTACATTAATTTATTCAGGTACTCAAGCATTTTTCTCTGTCTGTCCCGGCAGGCTCACAATCTATCTAATGTACCTGGGGCAATGGGGGGATTAAGTGACTTGCCCAGGGTCACAAGGAGCAGCGTGGGTTTGAACCCCCAACCTCAGGGTGCTGAGGCTGTAGCTTTAACCACTGCGCCACACACTCCCCACATATTGTTCAATATTTTTATAAATGACCTGGAGGAGGAAACATCATCCAATATAATTAAGTTTGCTGATGATACAAAACTATGTCGGGCGTTTGGCACTCAAAGGGACTGCGAGGACCTCCAAAAGGATCTGTACCAGCTGGAAACTTGGGCAAATAAGTGGCAGATGAACTTTAACATAAACAAATGCAAGGTGATGCACCTAGGAAAGAAAAATAAAGAACATGAGTATATGATGATGGGGGTGAAGTTAGCAAAATGCAAACAAGAAAGGGATTTGGGGGTACTGATTGATAGTACCCTTAAACCATCGGTACAATGTGCGGCGGCGGCAAAGAAAGCAAACAGGATGTTGGGCATAATTAAGAAGGGGATTATGAGTAGATCGGAAGATTCATAATGCCGCTTTACAGAACAATGGTCAGACCGCATTTAGAATACTGTGTTCAACACTGGTCTCCATACCTTAAGAAAGATATAACTCTGCTGGAGAGAGTGCAGAGGCGAGCCACGAAACTCGTCAACTTGTGGTGGACACCTGAAATGCGCTTCCAGAGAGCATAATAGGGCAGAGTACGGTACTGGGGTTCAAGAAAAGATTGGACAATTTCCTGCTGGAAAAGGGGATAGAGGGGTATAGATAGAGGATTACTGCACAGGTCCTGGACCTGTTGGGCCGTCGCGTGAGTGGACTGCTGGGCACGATGGACCTCAGGTCTGACCCAGCAGAGGCATTGCTTATGTTCTTATGTTCTTATGTAAGGGATGGAGCATTTGGATTACAAAGATCGACTCAGGAAACTGGGACTGTTTACCCTCGAGAAGAGAAGACTGAGGGGGGATATGATAGAGACTTTTAAAATATTTAAAGGATTTGATAAAATGGACCAAGAAACAGCATTACTAACATTTTTAAATGTGTCATAGCCTGAAACTGAGTGGCAGTAGGTTCAGGACAAATGTCGAGAAGTTCTGTTTCGCGCAGCGCGTGGTGGGTGCTTGGAATGCACTCCCCGGGGAGGTTGTGGAGGAGACTACTGTACTGGGATTCAAGCGCAAGTTGGATACACACCTGCTTGCATATCATATTGAGGTAATTCTGGGTCTCCAAAAAGGAGTACTTAAATGGGCCGCCGCGGGTGCGGATCACTGGACTAGATGGACCTCGGTCTGATCCGGCGGAGGCGTTTCTTATGTTCTTATGTTATGTTCTTATGTTCTTATATCGTTGCGAACTTGGATTTTCAGCTCTGATAGAAATTAAATCAAAAATAAAGAGAATGACTGCAGATGATGGATTATGAAGTGTGGGCTTGCTTGTCGACTATCGAGCCGCATTTTGAGTTAATTTGCACTCAAAAAACAAGCACATCCATCACATTGATTAGCAATTCTATCTACTTTAGGCCCCCTTTTATGAAGCCATGTTAGGCTTTTTTATTGCTGGCCGCGGCACTATTAACTCCAACGCTCATAGGAATTCTATGAACGTTGAATTTTTTATCTCTGCCACTGCCAGAGATTAAAAAAAAGCTTAATGTGGCTTCATAAAAGTGGGGTTAGTTTCACCGTTGTTACAATTATCCATACATAGCTTAAAGAACTTTAAATAAATAACTCTTAAATTTAATTTTGTATTGGAATTGCATTTTTATAATTTCTTTTGCTCCATTTAGTGTGCTGGAGCTAAAGAAAAAGTTGGAGAGACACTGATCTAGCTGCACGTTTACAATACAATGTCAATTCTACCACATTAAGTAGTATCTTTAGAACCAGTCCTATTTTGTGGTATACCATTCAATCATCGTGAGCTGCATTAAAAGAAATGCAGACACCCACTGCAGGACTTTCCCCAAGGCCTCTCTAATGATGAATGAACAGCTTCGAGCAGTTATTTTTATCAGCAGATATTGGTCACTGGATAAGGGCAGAGCTGTGCTGCTTGGGGCAAGTGTGGAAATGAAATACTTTCAAAATCATTTGAGGAGTTGTGTGTGCACCCCAACACACACACAACAATATGCATATACCTGCAGGTTAGTAGAGATGTACTGCATAGAGGGGAACCTGATGGCTCTATGAGATTGCATAATAGTGTAGAGGGGGGCATTTGTCAAATCTGCACTGTTGTATAAGTTAATTAGTAAATTATGCTTTGTCCTATGTTTTGGGGGCAAAGAAATTGATACAGATCCTAAGCTAATTGTTACCCTCGATCTAGGTGAGACAGATTGCCTTCACCACATCTATAGGTAACCTGTCTTCTTTTACCAGTCTAGCACATCTGATCTATCTTGCTGGAGAAGTTGTGGGGTGGGGGGGATGTGATTAAGTATAAACCTTTTGGAAACAAACAGAGCAAGAAATTTCCTTGAATGTGCAGATGGTTCTCGTACCATGTCTATGCCTTCTGGTAAGATGGGAGGTAGATCATTTGTCTTACTATATAGCGCATCAGTGGCAGCAGAACCTTACCTTTGTGATTTGCAAGACTGAGCAGCTTCATTTTGCAATAAGCCTCATAAGGGGCGAGAGAGAACCCCATAACTGCTACTAATCATTTCTATAGTGCTACTAGACTTGCAGCAGTGTACACACACATGCAGGCACTTTGGTGTAGTATGGACTAAATACTGGGTGGAACAACTAGAGGAGCTGATACTATGGCTATATAACTAGATAAGTATTATTTATCTGATATGTTTGCTTCTCGTCTGTTAGGTATGGTAGTGTTGAGACCCTGTTATCTCACATAGGTGGATGGTGGGCAGAATGGGATGATTCAGCACAGCCAGTTCGGCATGGGACTTGTAAGAGGCTGCTGTTTCATCATGGCCCTTTAAGCGCGGGCTGTTTCATCGTGAACCTCACAAAGTGCTCGGGGGGTGGGGGGAGTGAGGGATGTAATGTCCCCCAATGAGCTGGGGGGAGGGCAATGCCCTGAACTGTGGGGAAGGGGCAATGCTCCCCCCATTGGAGTTCCAATTCTTGCATGATCTGGGGGGAAGAAGGCAATGCCCTGAGCTTGGGGGAAGGGGCAATGCTCCCTCCCCCATGGAGTTCCAATTCTTGCACGAGCAATGAGCGATGTGCAAAAGCGCTCCAGTGGGGGGCAAGAGGGCAATGCTCTCCCAATGGAGTTACAATTCTTGCATGGGCTGGGAGGGGTGAGAGGGCAATTCCTTGAGCTAGGGGCAAGGAGCAATGCCCTCCATGGAGTTATAATTCTTGCATGAGCTGAGGGGGAGATGCCAATACCCTGAGATGGGGGAGAAAGGGCAATGCCCCCCCCCCCCCATGGAGTTCCAATTCTTGCACAGCAGCAATGAGTGATGTGCGAAAGCACTCCAGTGGGGGGTAAGGGGGCAATGCTCCCCCCAATGGAATTATAATTCTTGCACAAATGGCTTAGTAGTTCTTGCCTAAAAGCTGTAATGTGCTCATCTATATATTTTTCTCCCAAATACTGAGCTAGTAAAAGAGACACAAAACGTCTACACACCAATCTTTTTCCAGATTCTTTCGAAGAATTCATCAATTAATTTTCAGCAGCCATCTGTTCTTTAGATATTCTTATTTTTGTAGGTCACAAGTCTGTGGTAAGCATGCACACAGGCGCTCCTGCTGATTTATTTTAGACGGTGAGTTCCCAAAGTCTGAATACAGACTGCATCTTTCAGTCCAAGGAGTGATGAGCCCACTGTGTAGAGGGATCTGGATACCGTTTATGATATTAGGAGGCAATCGTCCATCCTCGTAGCCAGGTTAAGTAAGAAGGCATGGTAAATTTAAGCTTATGAAAGGAAAAATAAAAGGACTGGCTCAACCCTTACTGAATAAACAACTTTGAAAATGTCTACTTTCCATTCAGGCACGGGTATTTATTTTTCCTCTGCCTTGCACACCACACTGAAATGACTGCAGTAAAATGGCCACGTTGAACTGAGCATGCTGAAACATCTACGCTGAACTGGCCATGATGAAATGGTCACGCTGAATTACCCTTTGGGGGAGTTCCGGAAAGAGGGACTGGGCATCCCTCCTGCCAATAATCTTTGGGGGGGGGGTGGGAGATTCTGGCAGGAGAACCTGGGCATCCCTCATGCTGATGATCTTTGGGGGGATTGGGGGGGATTCTGGCACAAGGCTCTGGGCATCTGTCCTGCCAGGGAATGTCTTGGGGAGGGGGGTGGCAGGAGGAATTGGGCACTTCTCCTGCTGCCAATATTCGCAGGTGGGGTTCTGGCAGGTGGGACTGGGCATTCCTCCTGCTCGCCACCTTCGCAGAGGGGTGCAAGTTCCTTCCCGCAGCCGCTAACCTGGTCATGGCAGGGAGATTCCCTTGCTGCAATCAGTTCAACAGCTGCGTCTACTTGAAATGTAGGCCGGCATTTTGCTGGCCTACATTTCAGGTGGCTACCACAGGCCTAGGGAGATGCCTAGGGGCGCCAGTATCACCTGAGCTTGCCTAAGGTCACTTCCAGGCAAAACTACACCCATGCCTAACCTTAGGCAAGCTTAGGCAGAGGCATCTACAATGTAGACAGCCTACCTCAGGATGGTTTTTAAAAAAAAAACGTGTGTCCCGTTGGTGGTTAGACAGTGGTAGGCTGCCTAAAATTAGGATGCTGTTTAAAGAATTTGCCTCTTAGTGCTGAGTTGTACTGCATATTAAAAATTAGCACAGACCTGTGCTAATATCTAACGTGTTAAAATAGCCAACATGGTAAAAAAAAAAAAAAAATTCATGTTAGCTGCTTTATTCATTCATTCATTCAATTTTCTATACCATTTTCCCAGGGGAGCTCAGAACAGCTTACATGAATTTGTTCAGGTACTCAAGTATAATTCCCTGTCTGTTCTAGTAGGCTCACAATCTATTTAATATACCTGGGAAAATGGGGGAGCAGGTGACTTGACAAGGGTCACAAGGAGCAGCGTGGGCTTGCACCCACAACCTCAGGGTGTCGAGGCTACTAGAGGCGTTTCCTCCTCGTGGACAGAGTTGTTGGCGATTTCTCATGAGAAGATTTGCATAGGCATGGTTGGGTTGTTATGGAGGACTGGCCTACTCTGACAGCTAGTGCACAGGTTACATGCTAGCTGTTTCAACTGCCAATAGCATGGCTGCAGCTACTGCCATCTCAAGAGGAGGCAATAAGTGCAACTGCACTATCGGCAATCTAATAGTATGGCTGCTAACATATGAAGTACTGCAGAGGTGCACCTCTGGCCTTCTTCCAATCCTGCCAATTTCTGATCCTCGAAGTCTTAACCTCTCCTGATGCCCCCTACAGATCATATCCCCACCACCACCATGCACAGAAAAAAAAAACCACCCCCCTGACAGAAACATCCTGCCCCCAAAGCACTTTCCACCCTCACTACAGCCCCCCCCCCCCCCAGGACTGGAGGTCTGCTTTGGTAGATCAGTGATCCTAAGAGACTACCAGTAGATGGTAGAGTGCCATTTTGGGAGCCTGGGGGCAGCAGAGGAGACCGCTGCTGCTCAAGACTTCTGAACTAGCAGTGCGGACCCCTGAATAGGTCCCAGGGGGATCAGGGTTGGGAAAGGTAGGACTCTAAGGCATGGGGTTTTTCTGTTTGAAGAGTGCCTTTTCCAGATATGCATTATACAGTGGGAGCAGAAGTATTAGGGATGGGCAGCAGAAGATTTTTGCATCATATTTTTCCAGGTTTTTTTCCATCCCAGAAAGAAATTAGTTACTAGTGTGCAATCTTCTTAAAGAATGCACATTATGGACTAGATACGGTAAATGGAACCCAAATTTGGGTGCCGGAAAAATGAGTGCATAGTACCATTCTATAAACAGTACTCCGAGTTAGACACCATTTATATAATAGCACATTTATATAATGTGCTGAAACCTGGTATAAATCCCCACACCTAGATTAGGTGCAAATTTATCTTATTCTATAACACTGCATGCAAATTCTAGGAATGCCCATGATCTGCCCATGCCCCTCCCATAGCCTTGACCCCTTTTGGGTTGCCCAAGAGAGAATTTAGATGTGGTACTTTATAGAATCGTGGATAGGAGGTTGCACTCACAACTCCAAATTAGTGTCAATTAACACCAATAATTACCCGGACAGGATGGTATACGTCCCAAAATACTGACAGAAATGAAAAATGAACTTGCAGAGCTATTGTTAGTAATATGTAATTTATCTTTAAAATCAAGCATGGTACCAGAAGATCAGAGGGTGGTCAATGTAATGCCAGTTTTTCAAAAGGGTTCCAGAGGTGATCTGGGAAATTATAGACTAGTGAGTCTGATGTCAGTGCCAGGCAAAATGGTACAGACTATTATAAAGAACATAATTACAAAGCGTATACAAAGGCATAGTTTGAAGAGACAAAGCCAACATGGATTTACCCCTCCCCCTTTGTACAAAACCATAGTGTGGTTTTTAGCGCCGGTCGTGGCAGTAACAGCTCTGACATTCATTGGGATTCTATGAGCGCTGGAGCTGTTACCGCCATGGCCAGTGCTAAAAAACGCACTACGGTTTTGTAAAAGGAGGGTTAAGGGACACCTTGAGTCACAAGTCTACTATATTTCTGTGGTGGGGAGAATAAACATGTGGATAAAGGTGAACCAGTCAAAATTCTGTATCTGGATTTTCAAAAGGCATTTGACAAAGTACCCCATGAACAACTCCTGAGGAAATTAAAAAGTCATGCCACAGGAAGTAGTGTTCAGTTGTGGATCAAGAACTGATTAAAGATAGAAAACAGAGAGCAGGATTAAATGGTCAGTATTCTGAATGGAGGAGGGTAGATAGTGCAGTTGTCAAGGTGACTGTGCTGGGACTGCTGCTTTTTAACATATTCATAAGTGATCTAGAAATGGGAATAACTAGTGAAGTAATTAAATTTACTGAAGATACAAAGTTATTCAAAGTTGTTAAATTGCAAGAAGATTGTGAAAAATTGTAAGAGGACTTCACGAGACTGGGCAGCCAAATGGCAGATAATGTTTAATGTAAGCAAATGCAAAGTAGTGCTGCCTGATTCAGGAAAAAAAATTTTGATTCGATTCAGCCTATTGAATTGATTTTTCAATTCGATTCAAATTCAATTTTCCTGCCCAATTGGGTGATTTTTTCCAAACATCCTGGTGGGTTTATTTTATAGCCTTTTTACCCCCTTTGCCCTCTCCTACCCACACTGGTCCTGTGGTGTAAACAAAATAAACAAACAAAAAAATACTTTTTCTCTCTCTGTTAAATCCTAGCTCATGTTTGCGATCTAACACCAGCTCTGGAAGGATACACATTTCAAATCTGACATATTGTAATCACAAAATAGAAAATAAAATGATTTTTCCTACTTTTTCTTGTCTGGTTATTTTTCAAATCATGTTGGTCCCATGTTGGTCTGGTTATCTTCTGATCAGGCTCTCCTTCTTTCTTCTTTCTCCGTGCTAACCATCCATATTCCATCTCTGTGCTCCCCTTCTGTTTCCCTTTCCTCCCCCAGAGGTCTGGCATCTTTCTTTTTTTTCATCTCCATCCCACCGCAGCTGCATTGATGGACCCCACCAACTCCAGAACCACCATCTCTCCTTTTATCAACTACCCTTTCATCCAGCATCTCCCTTCTGTGTCCCTGTCCTTATTCTCCTCTCCAGTACTGTCCCCTTTCCTATGCTCCCTCCATAACCAGCATCTTATCTTTCCTCATATCCAGCTTCTTCTTTCTCTCTTCCTTACCTCTTGTATCCCCTTCCCCAGGTTAAGGCTTTCTCCTACTATCTCTCCTGCCATCCTGCACCCTGCCCACCTACTTTGAAGCAGTATCTGTCCCTCTTGTACCCTTTCCCTTGTAGTCTTGCATTTCTTCTCCCTCTCTCCTTTAGTTCAGCACCTCTCCTTTGCTTTCCTCCCCCTCTTTTTTGTTTGGTCTCTCTCTTCCCTTCACCCCAGGTCTGGCATCTCTCCTCCCCTCTCTTACTCCTTCCTTCTCCTCCCTCTGCACAGGCCTGCCTCCCCACCGCGAAGGAACTCTTCCTCCTCTTTCCTCTGCACAAGCCTGCCCCCCTGCTCTGAAGGCACTCTTCGGCCTGCTCCCCGCCGCAAAGACCTGCCCCCCCCCCCGCAAAGGCCTGCCCCCCCTGCCATGAAGGCACTCTTTTCTCCTGCTCCCCGCCACAAAAACATGCCCCAAAATGGCCTGATCCCCCTGCCGTGAAGGCACTCTTTTCTCCTGCTCCCCGCCATGAAGACCTGCCCCCCCCCCCCACAATGGCTTGCCCTCCTGCCGTGAAGGCACTCTTCGGACTGCTCCCCCCGCAATGGCCTGCCCTCCTGCCGTGAAGGCACTCTTCGGCCTGCTCCCCGCCACGAACACCTGCTCCTCTCGCAAGCCTGTATCCTCCCCCAGCTTCCCCGCTCTTACTTTTAGGCTAACACGGAAGCCTGCAGGATTGCTAGTGCTATAGCGATCCCTGCAGCTGCCCATCATCCTCAGCGGCACGTTCTCCCTGCTGCGATCCTGTCCCTGACGTCAGAGCAAGGGCTGGACGTAGCAGAGAGAACGTGCTGCTGAGGACGACGGGCAGCTGCAGGGATCGCTATAACACCAACAAGCCTGCACGCTGCCATGTTAACTTTAAGAAGGTAAGAGCGGGGAAGCTGGAGGAGGCCTTTCTGACTGACTCTTTCCCCTCAAGCAGGAGCAGCAGCGGATGGCCAGCAAGAGGCAGTGCTACAGCTCCTGCTTTTGGAAGGCACGGGGGAAATCATTGAATCAGGAGGCCAGTTTTTTGGGAAATTGAATCGATTTGAATCGATTCAACTGATTCGAATTGGTGAATCGATTCAAATTGTGAATCGGGCAGCACTAGTGCAAAATGATGCATGTGGGAAAGAGGAAGCCAAATTATAGCTACACGACGCAAAATTCACATTAGGCATCACCATCCAGGAAAAAGATCTAGGTGTCATTGATAATATGTTGAAACCCTCCACTCAATGTGCAGCGGCAGCTAAGAAAGCAAATAGAATCCTGGAAATTATTAACAAGGGAAAGGAAAATGAAAATGAAAATACTATAATGCCTTTGTAGCACTCCATAGTGCAACTTCGCCTCAAATACTGTGTGCAGTTCTGATCACTGTTTCTTAAAGAAGATGTGGAGTTGTATTTTCAAAGCACTTTGACATGCAAAGTTCCATAGGTTACTATTGTACTTTGTGTGAAAATGAACCCCATAGTGGAATTAGAAAAGGTACAGAGAAGGGCTACAAAAATGATAAAGGGGATGAGACAAATCCCCTATGAGGAACGGTTAAAATGGCTAGGGTTCTTCATAATGGAGAAAAGATGGTTGAGAGGAGATAACATAACATAACAATTCATGTATATACCACAGCTACCTTGCAATTAAGTGCGGTTGACAATACCAGAATACTGCACAGGATAAGTACCATAAAAAAACATAAGAATTGTCATACTGGGACAGACCAAAGGTCCATCAAGCCCAGTATCCTGTTTTCAACAGTGGCCAACCAGGTCCCAAGTACCTAGCTAGATCCCAAATTTATTTTACTCTTTTGGGATCTTGCCAGGTACTTGTGACCTGCATTGGTCACTGTTGGGAACAAGATACTGGGCTTGATGGATCTGCAATCTGTCAATGCTTATGTTCTTACGATTGTTAGCAGCCAAGCATTGAGTGTTAGTCACTCATTTAACTAATTTAATTGTACACCAACTCAGGATCACTGCCCAAATTTGGACAGCCTTTATATAACCCAGGGGATTATGCACACTCTTTAAAGAAACGTGAGCAACAATTTTGTTGCAAATGACAGCCCAGCTCTAATATAGGAATTCAAACAGGAATAAAAAAAAGGAGAGGTGATACTGAGGTTAATAATGCACTTTGTGGCTCATAAAGGTCATTCTAGAACCCCAGCTATATAAAAGTAGAACATGCGACCAGGTTTTCTTACGTTAAAGATTCTTGAACCTTATAAGAACTTCACTTTCTGTATAGTTGTTTCAGATTATACAAAAGGATATTATACTCAATAGTTGTGGGCTCACTTAGTCATCCATTCAAATAACAAAGTTCTTGAACTACAAGAGGTGCCTGCTCCTACACTGCTTATACACCTTTCAATCGATAGTAAATGAAGAAAAGAACGGCAAATCTCCCTTGATCCCTGTGTGAGCGGCCATCTATGATGCTCGCCTGGCCTGCGCTCGGCTGTTATCTTTAGTGAGTGGCGCTTGGCCCCTCCTACGCAGGAGTCCTGGCGGCCTTAACAGCTCAGTGCGCAAGCCCGGCAAGCGGGGCTCCGGCACTGAAGGAAAAACACTCGGCGTCTGGATCTGGAGCGGCTAAGAGGCATGGGACCAGAACGAGAGATCGGATGCTAGCGGCAAAGGCAAGGGGATCCGGACAGGTAATGGATTGGAACACAACTGCGCAGCATGCATCGGGTTTATCTGGGTATTTCGAATTTGCACAAACGTGTTATGCATTAGGTGCGCTTTCCTGAGTGACCTTCGAAAACCGAAACTAAACGAGGCAGGGATGAGAACTCGGCAAAATACCAAATCTGGCTTCAGTTTTCTGGAAAAGAGCGAAGCTAGGTTTTTATTGTTGTTGTTGTTGTTGTTGCTTTTTTTTTTAACCTAATATCTTATGCAGGATGGTTGTAACTGCAAAATATACCAAATTTTAAATATGGCGAAAATGCACTGGAGCATGATAGAATATTGTACAGAATACAAATTGCCTGTAAAGGGTACCGTGGGTTTGAAGTTTGAAAAACTGATACAAATTAAACATGGGCGGTTGATTCAAAGGCAATATACATTCATGGAAAGCGGATGTATTAGTTGGGCTATCTTAGCCTAAATAAAAAAAACAAGATATAACTGGGCACTTGCTAAAATGTAGACATGCACTGTTATTAAACGTTGAGCAGGATTATTGTTTGTATTCTGGAGCACTTACTGATTTGCTTTTACAAGAGAGCAGTAGCTTCATTAATTACGTTAGTTAGGCTTGGGGGTTGATTTCAGCACCATGGAGAGAGCTCTCCGTGAAACCAGAGGGCATTACTGAAGGGCAAGAAATGGGGAAGGCCACAGTTACCAGGGTAGCAGCTCTTCACCTTATTTAGACTGGTGAGGAAGGCAATGTCACGACCTTATCCCTTAAAATAAATTCTTTATACAGTTATGGCTCGTATTTACAGATATATGATTCAATTTGTCAGTGCTCTATGCAATTTTGATATATCCCTCATTGTAACTTCCTTTTATAGCTCCCCAGGAAAGAGTCTAGATTTGTAAAATTTACATTCTGCCCATTTCTTTGAGATTTATCATCGAATTGACGGCTGATTGGCTCTTTTAAACAAAATAATAAAGACTAGCAAAGCTTCGGACCTGACCTATCTTGAAATAATAATGTATTGCATACAGTGGTTTAGTGCTGTGAAGCAGAATGATCTCTGAAGGGTGATTTCTCTAGTCGGACATATGAAGGTTAATAAACCAAAAACGAAAGTAGTGGGGAGACACACTGTTGCTACCTACAGGTAGAAAAGCTTTACAGCATTACAAAATAGTATTTAATAATTATTTTTGAACTCGTGTTGTAAACTTCATGTCCCTACATTTGAATTTCTGTCAACATTATTTTAAATTAGCCTTATAATCTTGCTGCAAAACAAAGATTTAATGGAACTATTATTAAAAGAAACTGATGCCCAAAATAAAATAGGAAATATAAAAGCCAGGAAGCCATTTAAGAACCTCTGTTGCCTCTGTTAGAAATAAACAAGAAAGATGTAAGTTATTTTCACAAAATAAAATCTATATGCTGCACTCTAGAAAGCAGTTTTTGATTACTTACTGAATTTATTTGAACCCATATGCTGTGTCTTCTTTTCCAACAAGATGAATACCTAAGAGAAGAGCTAAGAGTGTGGGAGATCAGGAGGAGGAGATCCCAAAAAGTAAGTAATGCCTGTGTGAAAAATGTGAGGAAAAATCCAATATTATTTCTAAACTAAGATTTAGTGAGATCTTCCTTTGTAACCCACCTTCTATAACTCTTTTGTAATCCACCTTGAACCACAAGGTAATGGTGGAATATAAATCTCTAATATAATATAATGTAATATTGTTTTCATTGATTAATAGAACTTGTTCTTTTCACCTTCCAATATAACTATTGAACATAACATGGATGAAAATAAAAACAAAGATTTGCTATAGAAACTTACTTGTCAATAGATTGGCCAATGTCTTATGTTTATTTTTAGATCAGAGGCTAGCTGCCATAGTTTCTGAGTGATTGGATCATTGATCATACCAAGTTGTACAATAGTGGTTGACAAATAAGCCTACCAAATGTGTCATTTGCTTGGAGGTATATCTAAATTATGTTTTATATCAACAATCTCAATCACTCTCTCTCTCTTTCTCCGTTGAGGCTGTCGTGTTGCCTATCTATATTATTTGAACTGTTTTTTCCAAAAAGATTACATCACACACAAAAAAATCCCAAAAGACTGGGATCAATGACGTCAAGACCTGAATCTATTCAAAGTGCACATGCATTAAATTCAGCAATCTCAAAACATATCACTTACAAGGGTAGTTTGAAAAGTTTTTTGGAAAAAAAAAAAAAGCATGTTAAACAATGTAGTCTCCATCGAGGGCTATACACTTAGCCCAGCAAGTTTCCAGGTTTTTTTTAGGCTATTTTTACTATGATATGAGGAAAAGTGGAAACTTGCTGGGCTAAGAGTATAGCCCTCAATAGAGGGCTATACATTGTTATACATTGTTTAACTTGCTGTTTTACCAGACTTTTCAAACCACCCTCATATTTGTGAAACATGTTCTGAACTATTATATATATTGGAGGAGTATAATCAACTTGCTTTTTAATTTTGTGTCATTATTGGTCCAAAGTTTGTTTTTTATATTTTTTGGTGTGGTTTTTTGTTTGTTTGTTTTTTCAAAAATGTTCAAAGTGCTCAAAATGTCACGTTTGTTGTGTGATGTACATTAGTGTTTCCTCGGTGCTCGGCCATGGAGGGCAGAGATGCAACAGATGAGGAACACATTAGAGAATGACACAGGGAGCGATCCCCGCGGGGAACCGCGGCGTGGCTGCGGGCTATGGAGACTCCATAGCCAAATCACTGCAGACATGGGGACAAAAGTTTTCACCGCCCGCAAAAACGGTGAAAAGATTTGTCCCCGCAGGCAAATGTATCCCCTTCTACATACCGCAATTTACCGGGTCTTCACCGTGTGTTCGGTTCACTTCGGGACAGGTGTCTGATTTTTTTCCGGCGGCCATGCTTGTCGGCCATGTGGTCTCCTCCAACTCGTCTCTCTCCACCCGACTTGCACGTTGCCTGACTCCGCCCCCTTCAATATTCTGGCTCCTCATTAGTCAGTTCTTTCCTGCTCAAGAAGGGGACCAATCGCTACTGCTACACATGATATTTAACGGGTTGCAGTAGCGATTGGAAATCGGGGGATTTCGGAGCTGAGAGGCAAGCCCAGGATTTTTTTTGGAGTCGCTGCCTGGATTGGAGAGGAGTCACTGCTTCAAACTTGGAGGAGCTGAAATTTCATTGAAAACTTCAGCGCTACAAGTAGAGGTAAGGTGCACACTTTCCTACTACTTGCCTGCCCAGGGTTGGCGGCGGCGGCGATAGCAGGGGTGTGGGGGGGGGGGATTCTTTGTCCGGTTGGAGTCGGGAGTCTGGCTGGAGCTGGTTCTTTTTTTTTTTAATCTGAGTGGGATTCTTTGACCGGTTGGAGACGGGAGTCTAGCTGAGCTGGGAGCTGGTTCTTTTTTTTTTTTTTTTTTTATCTGAGTGGGATTCTTTGACCGGTTGGATACGGGAGTCTGGCTGAGCTAAGAGCTGGTTCTTTTTTTTTTTAAATCTGAGTACTAGTGTAGTAGTGTGCTGTGTCCATTCCCATGGGTTACTGAATCCTATTCCTGAACATGTGCTGCAAGAATGGAGGAATCCAGCACATGTTCAGTATGTAACCCATGGGAATACGTTAATAAAACTAAGTATATAAAATCATACCTGTTTGAGGCTTTTATGCATGCTGCGGTGACGGTGACGGGGCGGTGAATGGGATGGCAGTGGCGGTGAAAGGGATGGCGGTGACGGAGACGGGGCAGTGAAGGGAACGGCGATGACGGGGCAGTGCAGAGGATGGTGGGATGGGGCGGTGACGGGGGCAGATTTTTTCCCCGTGTCATTCTCTAGAACACATACTCTCTGAACAGTTCCTGGATTTGTCTGAGGAATAATGCATGTGCAGGTTCAGGATTTATAAGGATACCATTCTCCACCTATGCCACCAGCTAGATTCTTACCTACAGCCTTTACTTTTCTTGCCACAAGAAGCTTCCAGGCACATTTGAGAGTACCTCTGCCAGCAAGTTAGTCAGCCACTCTTCATAGCTCACTTTCTGAATGTTTTTCTCAGGACAGTCCATCAAGAGATTACTTTCCCAGAGTATGAGTATCATTACAGAGCAATGAGCTGGCACACTTTCCATCTGTGTTGCAAGCTATTAATTTTACCTACAGTACATATTATCATGCTGCTACAGAGAAAAAGGGGACCTATGTAACCCTTTCACCCTTAAACATGCAGGTGGTTTTCAATGCCTTCAATAACATTACTTTTTTTGTAAATCGCAATGAAATAAGCTTTTGCAATCAAATCAAAATTTTATTAAACTTGAAACTTGAAACTTACTGATGTGTATCCATCATTCCATTGTTCCTGTCATAGTAATAATAATAATAATAATAACTTTATTCTTATATACCGCCAACAATACCTACATTATTTCACTATCAGGCAAACATGATCAATTTGAGAGCAGTGGATCACCATTACCAGTATAGTTTTCACCACCTGGTGAAACTATGATATGCCACTAAACCCTGCCCTGAAGGACCCAAATTACTTGTGTGAACCCCCCAACAAACCCCACCCATCTGGAAAACTAAGGCTCACCTTCAGGTAAACAGCAAGGGAGGGAGGGGAATTCTGCCTCCAAGAAGCAGGAAATTCAACCTGCTCCTCGGAGCACAGTATTTATTCACTAAGCCCTCCCTCTCAGACCCACCCCATCAATCCCTTTCCCACAAATTTCCCACTAAACAGCTTTAAATTATTATTTTTTTAAGCCATTTCACATGAAATCTCCAAAAGCTCCCCTCCTCCTTTTCCTGCTTCCAGGTGCACAGCCCCCTCTTTAGGGCAGCACTCTCACCCTTGTTAATTCTTAATCTATATATATAAAATCGGAGGTGTGTATGTGTGTGTGTATGTGTGTATGTGCCGCGATCACGCAAAAACGGCTTGACCGATTTGAACGAAACTTGGTATGCAGATCCCTCACTACCTGGGATGATATGTTCTGGGGGTCTCGCGGCCCACCTGCACACGTGGGCGGAGCTACAAACAGAAAATCAGATTTCACCCATTCATGTCAATGGAAAAAATGTAAAAAGCTGCCAACGCAAAAACGGCTTGCCCGATTTGAACGAAACTTGCTATGCTGATCCCTCACTACCTGGGGTGATATGTTCTGTGGGTCTCGCGGCCCACCTGCACACGTGGGCGGAGCTACAAACAGAAAATCTGATTTCACCCATTCAAGTCAATGGAAAAAATGTAAAAAGCTGTGGGACCGATTTGAACGAAACTTGGTATGCAGATCCCTCACTACCTGGGGTGATATGTTCTGGGGGTCTCGCGGCCCACCTGCATACGTGGGCGGAGCTACAAACAGAAAATCATATTTCACCCATTCAAGTCAATGGAAAAAATGTAAAAAGCTGTGGGATCGATTTGAACGCAAATTGGTATGCATATCTCTCACTACCTGGGGTGATATGTTCTGGGGGTCTCGTGGCCCACCTGCACACGTGGGCGTAGCTACAAACAGAAAATCAGATTTCACCCATACACGTCAATGGAAAAAATGTAAAAAGCTGTGGGACCGATTTGAACGAAACTTGGTATGCAGATCCCTCACTACCTGGGGTGATAAGTTCTGGGGGTCTCGCTGCCCACCTGCACACGTGGGCAGAGCTACAAACAGAAAATCAGATTTCACCCATTCAAGTCAATGGAAAAATGTAAAAAGCTGTGGGACCGATTTGAACGAAACTTGGTATGCAGATCCCTCACTACCTGGGGTGATATGTTCTGGGGGGTCTCGCGGCCCACCTGCACACGTGGGCGGAGCTACAAACAGAAAATCTGATTTCACCCATTCAAGTCAATGGTAAAAATGTAAAAAGCTGTGGGACCGATTTGAACGAAACTTGATATGCAGATCCCTCACTACCTGGGGTGATATGTTCTGGGGGTCTCGCGGCCCACCTGCACACATGGGCGGAGCTACAAACAGAAAATCAGATTTCACCCATTCAAGTCAATGGAAAAAATGTAAAAAGCTATGGGACCGATTTGAACGAAACTTGGTATGCAGATCCCTCACTACCTGGGGTGATATGTTCTGGGGGTCTCGCGGCCCACCTGCACACATGGGTGGAGCTACAAACAGAAAATCTGATTTCACCCATTCAAGTCAATGGGAAAAATGTAAAAAGCTGTGGGACCGATTTGAACGAAACTTGATATGCAGATCCCTCACTACCTGGGGTGATATGTTCTGGGGGTCTCGCGGCCCACCTGCACACGTGGGCGGAGCTACAAACAGAAAATCAGATTTCACCCATTCATGTCAATGGAAAAAATGTAAAGAGCTGCCATTCTCACAGTAATTCAAAAACGGCTTGACCGATTTGACCGAAACTTGGTATGCAGATCCCTCACTACCTGGGGTGATATGTTCTGGGGGTCTCGCAGCCCACCTGCACACATGGGCGGAGCTACAAACAGAAAATCAGATTTCACCCATTCATGTCAATGGAAAAAATGTAAAACGCTGCCATTCTCACAGTAATTCAAAAACGGCTTGACCGATTTGAACGAAACTTGGTATGCAGATCCCTCACTACCTGGGGTGATATGTTCTGGGGGTCTCGCGGCCCACCTGCACACGTGGGCGGAGCTACAAACAGAAAATCAGATTTCACCCATTCATGTCAATGGAAAAAAGTAAAACGCTGCCATTCTCACAGTAATTCAAAAACGGCTTGACCGATTTGAACGAAACTTGGTATGCAGATCCCTCACTATCTGGGGTGATATGTTCTGGGGGTCTCGCGGCCCACCTGCACACGTGGGCGGAGCTACAAACAGAAAATCAGATTTCACCCATTCATGTCAATGGAAAAAATGTAAAGAGCTGCCATTCTCACAGTAATTCAAAAACGGCTTGACCGATTTGACCGAAACTTGGTATGCAGATCCCTCACTACCTGGGGTGATATGTTCTGGGGGTCTCGCAGCCCACCTGCACACATGGGCGGAGCTACAAACAGAAAATCAGATTTCACCCATTCATGTCAATGGAAAAAATGTAAAACGCTGCCATTCTCACAGTAATTCAAAAACGGCTTGACCGATTTGAACGAAACTTGGTATGCAGATCCCTCACTACCTGGGGTGATATGTTCTGGGGGTCTCGCGGCCCACCTGCACACGTGGGCGGAGCTACAAACAGAAAATCAGATTTCACCCATTCATGTCAATGGAAAAAAGTAAAACGCTGCCATTCTCACAGTAATTCAAAAACGGCTTGACCGATTTGAACGAAACTTGGTATGCAGATCCCTCACTATCTGGGGTGATATGTTCTGGGGGTCTCGCGGCCCACCTGCACACGTGGGCGGAGCTACAAACAGAAAATCAGATTTCACCCATTCATGTCAATGGAAAAAATGTAAAAAGCTGCCATTTTCACAGTAATTCCAACTACCTGGGGTTATATGTCCTGGGGGTCTCGCGGCCCACCTGCACACGTGGGCGGAGCTACAAACAGAACATCAGATTTCACCCATTCATGTCAATGGAAAAAATGTAAACAGCTGCCATTCTCACAGTAAATCTAAAACGGCTTGACCGATTTGAACGAAACTTGGTATGCAGATCCCTCACTAACTGGGGTGATATGTTCTGGGGGTCTCTTCACCCAAGAATTTATATGTTCTTGCTCCTGGAGGTGAAACTAAAAATGTTGTTTATAATCAAGTTTTGTGTTAGTTGTATTGTATTCATTTTGTCAAATATTTCACATTATAATTTGAATATTGTACTTTTTATAAAGCTGTAAAAAAATAATTTCATTCACCACTATAAAGTATCTTTATTTGAATCCATTTACAGTGTTATTGCTATAATTAAATACCCGTGCAACGCCGGGGCATCAGCTAGTGTTCTTATATAATTAGGTACATTTTTGTGTGGGATACCTGCAGGTATCTGCTTTGCTCTGGTGTACATGCCTGCCCTTGCCTGCTCTCTTTCTAAGTGCCAGATTAGTATCAGGTACCTGCTATCCTCCCTGATTGCTTTAGCCACCTCCACCCATTTAAAGTCAGATCTGCTTGCCAGTAAAATATTTGTTGCCCTGTGTAGAGACCTTCTTTCTCCTGGAGTGGGAAGAAGACAGGGGTCTTCTGTGCCTCCTTTAAATCGATCCTCTGCTGCAATGCCCAAGAACCTAAGGGCCAAATTACACTCTTTCTACAACAATAAAGAAGCCTTCTTAGAACAATATTCTTTTCAAGTTTTTATATTGATGATCTCTCTTCTGCTATTTATCATCCTTATGTCAAAGCT
This sequence comes from Geotrypetes seraphini, assembly GCF_902459505.1. Classification (NCBI taxonomy): domain Eukaryota; kingdom Metazoa; phylum Chordata; class Amphibia; order Gymnophiona; family Dermophiidae; genus Geotrypetes; species Geotrypetes seraphini. Next base: position 184,859,349 of record NC_047085.1, on the reverse strand, counting down.
AAGTTTATTGCAGTAATAAAGACTTGATATTTGGCCCAAATGCCTCTTTCATCTTGCCATAGCAGATTCAGAGGGATCATTGTTAGCATATGTTATGGGAATGATGTACATATTTTGCCAAATAACGCAAAAAAATGGTGCATACTTTTCTTTTAGTGCAACACAACTTAAATAATGAGATGCAAAACCTGCAAATGCATGAAAAGCAGTTCATTATTATGAAACATTAATAACACAGCTTTGACCTAGCAATCTATATTATTAATGGAAAGATAATGCTGACTTAGAACTGCTGTCACCTTTCCTTCCCAAAAGCTTCGAGCTACTAACATTGCACTGGGTCAGTGCTATAGAAAACAATCCACTCTCTCCCCCCATAGTCCTCTCAATAAGAACTCCCAAAAATATACCCCCACACTATGATTCTCCCATACTTCACCAGGGATCTCCCCACTCTCTAATGAGGGGGCAAAAGTGATCCACAATTGCTCCCAACATGTAAGTGTCTGAGTTCAAAATGACTTTGAAATTCCCCTAGTACAGGGGTAGGTAATTCCGGTCCTTGAGAGCCAGAGCCAGGTCAGGTTTTCAGGATATCCACAATGAATATGTATGAGATGGATTGCATGCATTGCCTCCTTGAGATGCAAATCTATCTCATGCATATGTATTGAGAATATCCTGAAAACCTGACCTGGCTTCGGCTCTCGAGGACCGGAATTGCCTACCCCTGCCCTAGTATGATGTTACTACATACTCTTAGGAGTGAAGTGGCCAAATAGGACCGCACTTTCTTATTTGGTAATTTTACTCCTAGCAATGTAGACAGTTTCTGCAAACATTTTAAGCCTGGATGCTTATAGGCAGGAGTAACTGGATATCACTGCTGCCCCTTACTGGAACCTGGGAGACCCCTGGGTTTTTTGTTTATTTTTGTTATTTAAGGTATTTATATACTGCCTATCAAAGTTATCTAAGCGGTTTACAATCAGGTACTCAAGCATTTTCCCTATTTGTCTCAGTGGACTAACAATCTATCTAATGTCCCTGGGTGCCAATTGGAAGGAGGGAGTGGAGATTTTTGTTGGGTGGGGAATGGGGTATGTTGGAAGGTTTCTTTTGGGATTCTTGCTGCAGGGGTTGAAAATGATAAAAGAGTTCTCTCCTACACCATTAGGCCCTTTAAAAGACAGGGTGCCCAAATTTGAGTCTGCCATCTTTGGATTGTATCCAGGAGCACATGATGGTCCCAACTGCAGCAACACAAAATGAAATTTACCATGTGAGTTACTAACCTGTGGTACCGAGATACCTTAGGGTAGTGGCTGGTGTGCATCACACAGGTGTCTTAATTGTCTTGGTGGATGGACTAGTGAACCATAGAGAGGAGGACCCATGTCCATAAGCCTCTCTAACCACTACATTTATGATGGAACGTGTGAGCCCGCTAATACCCACCACATAGGTGCCACCTGGAGCCATGAGGGCTATTGGGGTGGTAGAGAGGTGGGTCTATTAGGTTTGGGGGAGTTATGGGTGGGCTCACCATAAATTATAAGAGGCATATGATGAGAAGTACTTTTGGCACTTTTTATGTGACGTTCACAGCAGTGTCCTCTAAGGTGTCCCACTGCTCTGTTGGCATGTCTGTGTGGCCAGTCCATCACAATGATGGCTACTTCCACATCCAAATGGTCTGGATTTAGATGTTTTCAACTTGAATGTTTCTTTGGTCAAAAATGAGGTATAAAGTTGGATGTCCTAAGGCTTGGACGTCCTGTCAGCTTAGATATCCAAGTAAGTGAGTTTAAAAAAGACTAAAAAGGTTAGGGCTCCTCAGCTTGGAAAAGAGATGGCTGAGGGGAGATATGACTGAAGTCTACAAAATCCTGAGTGGAGTAGAACAGATACAAGTGGATTGATTTTTCACTCCGTCAAAAATTACAAAGACTAAGGGACTCTCGATGAAGTTACAGGGAAATACTTTTAAAACCAATAGGAGGAAATATTTTTTCACTCAGAGAATAGTTAAGCTCTGGAACACATTGCCAGAGGTTGTGGTACTAGTGGATAGTGTAGCTAGTTTTAAGAAAGGCCTGGAAGAAAAGTCCATAGTCTGTTATTGAGAAAGACATGGGGCAAGCCACTGCTTGCCCTGAATCGGTAGCATGAAATTTTGCTACTATGTGGGTTTTGGCCAGGTGCTAGTGACCTGGATTGGTCACCATGAGAACAGGCTACTGGATTTGATGGACCTTTGGTCTGACCCAGTAAGGCTATTTTTATATTCTTAGATATTTTGGGACGTCTAGCAGTTTGACTTTTGAAAACGGACATTTCAGTGCTTCTGACGTTGGCTCTTTAGCAGGAAATGTCCAAATCGGACTTAACACCAAATAAATCACAGAGTCACAGCAATCTAGTTCATATAATCTTGCAGCTTAATCTTTAAGAGGACCGTATGGGGTATCAGACAGCCCGACAAACAGCTTAGTTTGAAGGGAGAGATTCTTCATTTGCCCCACGGTACCTCCTCCTCCATACTTCTTATTTTGTTATACTTCTTATTTTTTGCTATTTTTTTTGTATTATTTATTCTTTCAGTGATAATTATCTTATCATTTCATGTGTTTTTAACTTATTGATTAAAGTCACTTAGCTTTCAGCATTGAAGTCATTCCCCTGAACGCCAACGCGTTTCGAATGTCTTTGTCAAGGCGACATGGGGAAGCTGAAACACCAAGAAACAAAACCATTAGGGTTAGGGAATCCAACTATAGATAATATCTTAGGAAAACCCAAACCCTCCCTCTATTCAAATACATATTACTTACTTATTTTGTGAACATACACAGCATACCGCCGACCGATCTTTGGATACAAGGTTGAAAGGGTGAACTAACAGTTTCACCTTAGATGATTTAGTGATATTGCCTTGTTAAAATAACAAACCTGTATACTAGCCAGATATATCAATCGATTTTTTGATCAAATCGGACTTAGACATCCTTTTCAAAAATGGTCCTTCACATGTCTGTAATACAGAATATTTTATCCTATAGCACTAATATAATATAGTGGTCAAGAAAAAGGCAATGTATATTTCAACTCTTTATATATGCTAGTAGATAAACCACATATCTTAACACCTCGTTCTTACATCCATTTCATCAGCGCCTTCAACCCGATCCTCACCCATTCAGTATGTACTCATTGTGGGTGGCTTTATGCCTCAAATCGTCACTGGATCAGTCACTATTTTTTAGGTTTTTTTAATTGTTTTAAAAATTTTTTTACATAAATATCTTTTCATTTTATAGCATTTGATTCTTATTGCTATTACTTAGCTGTATGGTCGAAATTCAAATGGGGGAGATAAACCGAAATGTTTCACCCATGTGTTACCAACGGTTTCTTCAAGGCTATCATTCTCTACGGTTGTAAGAGAACATTTTCAGCCTTATATCCTCACATATAAAAACAATCTATAGCTTATCACCATTATATTTAGAACATTGTTCGCTAATTTTCTTACCTCATAAATAATACTCCATTCTGAACAGACCATTACACTCTACAAGAATGAAGAACCCACATCCGATTTCCGTTTTTAAAGCCCATCCTGGCCTCAGCTGTCAGCGTGATCTGACCCTCTGCCACGCTTGCGTCTGACGTCAGGGCGGGCTATCTCCTTATACAACTCTTCATCTTCCTTCATTATATTTATAATGACTGTAATTAACTAATCTTCATTATATTTACAATGACTGTAATTAACTGACATACACTAGAACCCGTCCCCAGGGCAGCCCTACTAGACAAGACTGGCCCATTCTAATTCATTATTAAGTCCATCTCTGTTTTGCAAAATTTAATCGCTCCTCCCAGTTTCCTTCTCTCTCTGCCTCTATCATATCTATTACCGTCCATTGTAATTGTTCCAACCTATGTTCCAACCTATGTTGTTTAGCTAGACAATGGGGTACTATAGGGGCCTGTGTATTGGCTGTTAATATCCTCGATTTATGTTCATTCAAACGTAACTTGATCGCTCTTTTTGTTCATCCTACATATACTAGGTTACAGGGACATATTATTATATAAATAACCCCAGTAGGCCTACAGGTGATGTGAGCCCAGGCAGTAATGGTATATCCAGTTTGAGGATCTCTCCATTGTTGCCCCTCTATAGTGCTATCGCATCACTAACAGTGGTGGCATTTGACATGCTCATAAATACCCTCTTGAATAGCTTTTTTCTTTTTTAGCGGTCTTAATACTTGACCAATAGTTTTGCCCCTTAAAAAAGCAAACATGGGGACCTCTTCAAATCCCTCATGAAGTTGTAGAACGTGCCAGTGTTGTTTTATTAAGAATATTATAACTTTAGTTGCCCCAGAATAGGGTAATACACATACTAGCCTCTTGTCATCTGGTGTATCAGGTTTCTCTTGTAATAGTAGATCCCTGTGTGCATACCTAGCTTGTAAGTGATCCAGTGACGATTTGAGGCATAAAGCCACCCACAATGAGTGCATACTGAGTGGGAGGTGGCCTCGCTGAGGATCGGGTTGAAGGCGCTGATGAAACGGATGTAAGAATTAGGTGTTAAGATATGCGGTGTATCTACTAGCATATTTAAAGAGTTGTAATACAGAATAAACACACATTTTTGGAAGCTGCTACTGTTTTGTGTGACATTGTGGCATGAAAGATGAGAGTTCAGTCAATGAAAGGGTATAAAGTCATAAAAAACAGCAGGCAAAAAAAGCATATTGTAACAAGGCTGAGATGAGTGCTGAGATGGCTGTGGCATTAGAAATCTTTTAAATCATATATTAAATTATTACAGGAATGTTTTATGCAGATTAATGTTTTTCCTGCCATTGGATTGCTGTGTATTCAGTTGTAGTAACCTGTATTAACTCTGATGGACTACTGTAATTCAGCGTACTAGGTACATCTGTCTTCTTCAGCAAACTCATTACAATGAGTCCAGAATATAGCTGCCCACCAACTCCAGTTCAATGATGGGCACAATTCAAAATCTTTATGATGTTTAAATCTTTACACTCATTGACCTCATTACATCTTACAATTTATTTGATTTATTATTGTGCATGCACAGGAGCATGATCTGTTGGATATGCTATTATTGTGGCTTGCTTATAAACCATGCACTTAAATCATGCTTTATGGCTTGCTGGACCCAGGTAATGGATTCTGCTGCCTTCTCAAATAATTAACACTGATCTCATGATATTTCATGAGTGTCAAATCATTTCTGTTTGACAAGGCATTCTAACAAAATATGAGTCTTGTCATCTGACTTGATGACATACAGTATATAGAAGATTTAAGGTTAAATACTGTTTCCATTGTGAAAGGAGAAAGTTATTATTAATAATAATAATAACAGTTTATATACCGCAGGAACGTGAAGTTCTATGTGGTTTACAATGATTAAAAGGTATTACAGATTGAGTGGAATAAACATTAATGTGGTCTATCATTAAGATAAGTTATTTTATCACTAGCCTGTGCTATTATAGCACAGATTCCATTTTATGTAATGAGACCTAGTTACTCATAACCCAGGTCAACGGTAAAATAGATGGACTTAACAGTAGCCCATGTTGATAGTTTCTCCCCAAGAGTATTATTAGCTAATGGGGAAATTCTAAAACCAGCCTAACGATGACTAAGTTAATTGTAAAATGCCATTGGAAGCAACAAAAAATGGTGAGATTGAAGCACCTACTGGTGCCTAAATAAAAGGCATTGGAATCACACCTACATAAGCGCTTTAGGTCGCTGAATGCCAAAGTAGGCATGGCCAGTGTCAGAAGTGGTATCAGACGACCTAAAGTGCCTACATAGGTGTGATTCATGCACCAATAGGCACATTGGTGTGATTCAAGCACAGATAGGCCTAGAAAATCCTGGTCTACATTTCTGCCACATATCTATGCCAGGGATCCCAAATATAGTCCACAGCTTGCTATCAGTTGATCATGGCAGAGGAATCACTGATCAGCTGAGCCAGCAGGACACCCTGAAACTACAGCTTTGGAGTATCCTGCCAGCTTAGCTTATTGGGGATTCCCCTGCCATGATCAGCTGAACCAGCAAGTAGATCCCCAATTCCTCTTTCTGTCCCTCCCACCCACTCACCGATCCTCCCAGTACCCCTCCAAAGAGAGACCCCCCTCCTGCCAAGCCTGACACCCCTCCCTCACACACACCCCCACGCCTCCACACCCACATTTTACCTTTGATGGAAAATTGGCAAGAGGGATGCCCACTCCCTCCTGCCAGCAGGCCCACTTTATCTGGTGCATCCTAGGATGCACTGGGAAGGGCCTAAGATTATGATTGGCCCAGGCATGTGAGTGTATGCTTTAAGGGGACATCCCAGGGCCCTCCATATATTAGAGGGCAGGGATGCTAAAACGTTTTCCCTGGATCCTGATAGCCCTGTTCCATCCGACTGATCTTCCACACAGATCTGTGTGAAATATCCCTGAGGAGCACATAAGAGCTGTTTTCATTGCCCAGAAAGAACTCTCCCACTGCCCTTCAATAGATGTGGCCTATCACCAGCAGGGACTGTCTTGTGTCAAAGCTGATTGGGCTCTATATATACTGTAAATAAAGAGAGATAACGACTGTTGTACCAAATATAGAGTAGTTTTACTAAAAATGAATTTCAAACTAAGGAAGGAGGAGGTAGATGAAAGTGAGATCTAAAGATGCAAAAGTAAAACAAAACAAAAATGAGCCAGGGAGAAGAGGTCCAACAAATTATAGATATTTTAAAGGAAGTCAAGTTAGTGCATGGAGAGGAGAACCTCATCCTCAGAAGCAGGTCCATAAAAATTATTGAATCCTACATCTATTTCTATGCATGAAGGATCCACTGAATACCCACCCCCATTTCCCTGACATTCCTATCGGACACTGACTATCAACTATGAATCTCGATGTGCAAAAAATAAAGTAGCTCATGTCAGGAATGTGTTTTTATGGAACCTCTGATTTCAGGACAGAAGGATGAGTTCTTATGCTGACATCTGTGGGTCCAAGCAAGCTCAAAACACTCCTGAGGGAGGATACCACCGCTATGGCGTCCGATCCTACCTGCATCAGTTTTATGAGGACTGTACAGCTTCAATTTGGGAATATGATGATGATTTTCAGATTCAGAGATCGCCTAGTAGGTGGAGCTCTGCCTTCTGGAAGGTAATGTGAACTTTTGTAAATTGGTAGATTTTAAACACAATGAAAACTTTCAGAAATGAAAATATAATTCTTTGAAGAAATCACCAAGTCACCAGTGGGCAAATCAGTCTGAGACTGCTCCATTAACTAGGGTTCTATCTACCAGCGAATATGACTCACTTGCCAAAATATAGAAAAAACTATAGTGTAAAAGTTTGATAAAGTCTAACTCCCAAATTTTATAAAGTCCACTTAAAAGTGCTAATTAAAATCAATTATGAGCTAGGTGTGTAAATCTAGGTGCAGGATCCATGTCTAAATTTTATACAAGTCAAAAAAGGGGGCACAGAAATGGATGGGTCATGGGTGGATTGAGGACTTTCCTTTAAGTTATGAGGTGCAACTTTAGAAAAAGGGCATCCATGCCAACATTTAGAAGTGGGTATGTGTGCCACATTTTCATTGATGCAAATGTCTCCATCTAAAGTTATAATAAATAGGAGACTGACTATGTAGATACTATGTACCAGTGGGAAGAGAGCAAATGACTCCTAAAAACGCTCAGAGAAGTGAAACTCTGAAGGGGAGGTGGATACCTTCCCTTGGGGCAAGAGTTTACCGTCCAGTCATTGCATTTTACTTTACAGAACTTCACTTTCTAGCCACTGGTAAAATTGTGAACAGTTTAAATAATTTATAAATTGACAAAAAATTGTTCAAAAAATTATACAAAAAGACTCTTGCTCATTGGAAACTATACACTTATCTGTGCAAGCTTTTTAAAGTTTTGTGGTTGTACAGGCTCTTAGGGGTCTCAACGCGGCCCCGTTTCGAATATTCTGCTTCAGGAGACCCGATGCTACACACTGTGACACCTCTGTTGTAACCACATTATTCCAAGAGATGATCTAAAATTACAAAAAATTTTATCATAAATACCACACACACTACTAAAATTTCAAATGTAATGCGGTGTGGGGCTGAAATATGTGGGTTGTACAATCCGAAGCATCAAAACCAGGATAGTTGAGCACATTAGTAGGATCAATTCGGCCACGCTTGAAGCGCCTCTGGTGCAGCATTGGATTCAACATCAACATGAGATTGCGGATCTAAAATTTTCTGTGTTAGACACAGTGAATACATCTAGAGGGGGTGACATACCTAAACTTCTGTGGCGTAAGGAACAAAGGTGGATTTTTGAGTTGAACACCCTTCACCCTAATGGACTGAATAATGAGATTGAGTGGGTAGCTTTTCTGTGACTATATTTTTTTCAGTACTTGTTAACTCATTCACTTTTGCAACATATGTATCGATTTTTCAGCAACAGTAAAGGTTTTCTCAACAGGTTTTTTCAACAGACTTTCTCAATAGCCTTTATTTGTATTGACAGTGATTCACATGCACTTACATTCATAACCTTGTTGACGTGATGACGTCATCACGTTCCGTCGGAGGTCACCCCTCCTCCCCACTGTAGTATAAATTGGTGGGTTGAGCAGTGATCTCCGTCGTTTGGAGGTTTTGAAGTTAAAAAACGGTATGTGTATTGTGCTTTCTTTCTTCTCCTATTTTTGCCTAGAGGCAGTAAAATTTCCCCACACCGCATTACATTTGAAATTTTAGTAGTGTGTGTGGTATTTATGATAAAATTTTTTGTAATTTTAGATCATCTCTTGGAATAATGTGGTTACAACAGAGGTGTCACAGTGTGTAGCATCGGGTCTCCTGAAGCAGAATATTCGAAACGGGGCCGCGTTGAGACCCCTAAGAGCCTGTACAACCACAAAACTTTAAAAAGCTTGCACAGATAAGTGTATAGTTTCCAATGAGCAAGAGTCTTTTTGTATAATTTTTTGAACAATTTTTTGTCAATTTATAAATTATTTAAACTGTTCACAATTTTACCAGTGGCTAGAAAGTGAAGTTCTGTAAAGTAAAATGCAATGACTGGACGGTAAACTCTTGCCCCAAGGGAAGGTATCCACCTCCCCTTCAGAGTTTCACTTCTCTGAGCGTTTTTAGGAGTCATTTGCTCTCTTCCCACTGGTACATAGTATCTACATAGTCAGTCTCCTATTTATTATTTCATTCAATTTACTGACTAGTATTCACATATGAGTCCCTGTATGTTTTTCTAACGAAGTTCCATCTAAAGTTAGGCATGATTCCCAGGCATAAGCTATATTCTATAAACCATGCCTAACTTAGTATGGCTCATAGAATAGCAATTTTTTCTGTGCCAATTTTTTAGGCTCCATTTATAGAATTTACCCCCAAAGGTTCATAGACAAATGCACGCAAACATGTGTGCGCAGGACATTTGAGCGCAAGACAATTACGCGCAGTTGTAGAACACACAAGACAATTGCGCACGCGGACAAAGGTACGCAGGTCTACATCGTGCAAGACAAAAGCACGTAAGTCAATTGCGCACCAGACAGGTGTGCGCATTTGTGTTGCACGCATTTGTCCTGCACGCGATTGTGCGCAAATGTCTGCACGCATTTGACTTGCCACCCCCCAAAATGCTTACTAATTATTCTTCCTAAAAAGCAGCAAAAGATAATTTTACTTACCATATGTGATAGGAAATTTAGGGGCCCTTTTACTAAATCCCATTAAACACTAACACACCCTTAACACAGGAAAAAAGGTGTACCGCAAAATGCATTAAAGTGTTTTGCGGTACTTTGCCTGTCTAATCATGTGTTCTTTATTTTTTCATTTTTTTCAGGAGTGAGTTATAGGAGGGAAACTGAGTATGGAAGTGTCATCTAGCTAGTGTATGTTAGCTGGATAATGTAGACTTAAGGCAGGAGAACTTAGCACTTGCTTCCACATTAATATTTTTGCAGGTCTCACATGCTCATGCTAAAATAAGTATGGGACCTGCAAAAAAGGAAAAAAGCCCCTATTTGGGGACCGCATTAAAAATGGGCTTAGTGCATGGGAGAGTCTAATATTAAAATATGCTAAGCTGATTTCTTAATGCTTTTTAGTAAAAACCCCATAATGTTTGCAAAGATATCAGAAACTGTTGTGTGAACACTGATGATGTAAGTTCCAGTGTACTTCCCATAAATACTGCCTCATTCCTACTCAAGTAGATGGGGGTAGGGTATAGGTAGCTCATTATTAGAGATTGTATATTAGTGGCACCTCTAACAGTAATTAATGAAAATATGGAGACTTTCTATCCAAAATGTACTCATGTTTTCTTTATGGGGATTTATTAGCCACCTTTTTCATGAAGAGATTCACCCAAGGAAGTTTACAACACACTATATAGTAATCAGGTACTTTTGCGTATTTTCCCTATCTGTCCCAGCAGGCTGACAATCTAACTGTGGTACTTGGGGCAATCGAGTATTAAGTGACTTGCCCAGAGTCACAAGGAGCAGACTGGGATCAAACTCACAACCTCAGAACAATGAGGCAGCAGTTCTTGCCACTAGGCCAGTGTTTCTCAACCTTTTTGAGCCAAGTACCCCCCTAAGCCTAACAAATACCAACTGAGTACCCCCCACCCAAACTGGGTGGAGGTACTCAGTTGGAAAGTTTCTCACTAATAATGGTCACATAATAATAACCCCAATTCCAAAAAATAGTAAAGAATCATCAGCACTGGTAACCAACTATAGACCAGTAGCATCAATTCCATTTATTGTAAAAATCATGGAAGGATTGGTACATACTCAACTGATGGAATATCTTAATCAGTTCTCTCTCTTGCATGAAACTCAATCTGGTTTTAGACCTTTGTTCAGTACTGAGACAGTAATTGCGGCTATCTTAATAAACTGTGTCTCTTGTTCAGGAAGGGCCTTAATGCCCTGATCATGCAATTTGATATGAGCTCTGCCTTTGACCTAGTTGACCATGGGAAAATGCTACAATGCCTAGATGCAATTTAGGGAAGAGGTGTTGGACTGGTTTCGAGGCTTCCTTATGTCCCATACCTATCAAATACGTTTCAATTACGATCTCTCCGATACCTGGAACAATCCATCTGGCGTACTGCAAGGGTCACTACTATCCCCATTGCTTTTCAATGTCTACATGTCCTCACTAGTTGCGCAATTGACCCAGCTGGGGATAAAATTATTTAGTTACGCAGATGACTTTACGATCATCATTCCATTTACTAACTCTCTCTCGGAAGTTACTCCCAAGGCATCAGAAGCACTAAATTTGATGGAGCAATGGATGACTGAATTCAAACTGAAACTTAATTCAGAAAAAACAAAATTTTTTGTAGCTTCGCCACACCCGCTTGACACCAAAACACCACTATGCATCAATAAACTTAGTTATCCTATTCAGTCTACTATGAAGGTATTGGGTGTAACACTAGACCAGTGCTTAACCATGAAGGACCAGGTAGACTCCTTAATCAGAAAGGGTTTTTTCACTCTCTGGAAACTTCGATCCATTCGAGCATATTTTGATATGTCAGCATTTAGAATCCTGGTACAATCCCTTGTACTGAGTCAACTTGATTACTGTAACATCGCCTATTTAGCAATTTCCCAAAAAAATATGCAACGATTACAATTAGTGCAAAATGCAGCAGTCAAACTGATTTTCGGGCTGAAGAAGTTTGATCATGTGACACCTTTCTACCGACAACTGCATTGGCTACCGATGGAAGCATGCGTAAAGTTTAAGTTCACTTGTTTCTGCTTTAAAGTACTATACGGTCTAGCCCCTAAATACATAACTGACCTTTTCTCCTTCTCAGCCAACAGACATAAGAGAAGCTCACATTTGCACTTCGTTTCCCCCCCAGTTAGAGGATGTAAGCTCAAAAGACACCATCAACACCTTTTTTCACATCAGGCATTATTATGGGGTAAAGATCTAGAACAATTGCTTACGCCTAATACTTATGGGGAATTCAGGAAACGCCTAAAAAACATATCTGTTCCTGAAGTATCTAGGCAGCTGAACCATACAACTCTTTCTCCTCAATAACTGATCCCTTGAGCTGTTAATCACTAGCTTCCACCCTGTTAAGTTCAATCAATTTGTACCATCTTTTAATCTTTGTAAACCGCATAGAACTTCACGGTCCCGCGGTATGTAAACTGTTATTATTATTATTATTAATAAACTCCACCCTAGACCCACCCAAACTCCGCCCCTGACTCCACCTCATAATAATAATAATACTAATTGTAATGCAATTTCTTCTATCCATTTTTCATATACACACAATATAATCTTATTAATACATAATGGTAACCATAAAATTAAAAAAACAAAGCACACTGTACACAGAGAAAATGTTAATTATCATTTATATTCGGGTTTTTTATAAAGCTGTCAAGGCAGATGACTTTAAAATATGCAATGTCACCTCAGTAACAACTATAGAAAAATAGACAAATATAGTGCAAAATATAGCAAGCAGATATAAATTCTCAAAACTGACACATTTTGATCACTAAATTGAAAATAAAATCATTTTCCCTACCTTTGTTGTCTGGTGATTTCATGAGCCTCTGGTTGCACTTCCTTCTGACTGTGCATCCAATATTTCTTTCTGCCTCCTGCACCTTCCTCTCTTCTGGATCTCATTCCATTTCCCAACCAACATCTCTTTCTGTCCCTCCAGGAGTCCAACTTTTCTTCCTCTCTCATCCCCCAGATCATATGCAGCATTTTTCACCACTGCCCACTAGCCTCATGCCAATTTCTCCTTCTATTACCCCTTTCCAATACCATGCCACATCTTTCCCTCCATCACTATACCCAACATTCCTCGCCCTTGCATCCCCTTCAATATATCCCTCTGTTCCCTCTTCACCACCATATCCAACATTTCTCCCTCTCATCCTTTTTCCCATGCATCGCCACCTCACTCCTCTCTATGCCCAATTTTCCTCTTCCTTTCCCCATGTGCACCATCTCTTTCCCTCTCACTCACACACTCAGGCCCAACAATTGTCCCTTTCTATTCCCTCCCTCCCTCCCTTGTCCTAAGTTAGAAAGGATGGAGGAAGGGGGCACTATGTCCCAAGTTAGTGCCCCCTTCCTTCCTCCCTTTCTCTCTCCCTTGTGTAAAATGGCCGCATTTACTGTTTGTGATAGAGTGGGGCTGCTTGCTCAGGAGAAGGGCTGCATTCAAGAAAAAAAACTATTTTATTCAACAGTTGTGCAGAGCTTGTTTCTTCACAGGCTCCTATAAGTTTGTGTTCTTCAAATAAAACAGTTAAGCTTTTCCCCAGTCTTTCTCAAACACAAGTCCCCTTCTCCATAAGGCGTGCCACACCCCAACAGTCTTTATTCCAGGTGCAGGGAACAGTTAAGCAGCATTATGTCCCAGGTTTTAGCAGGCACTAGAACAAAGGCAGGGTTGTTAAATGCAATAGAGTTTTACCTCCTACAAACTCTGTCAGTGCCAGGCCCTTCAACCAGCTTCTCCAACTCCTAGGTTCCATCTAGTACATACCCCTCTTCCTGGGTCTGACTCTGTCTTTTAAGTTCCCCTGAGTCACTTCCTGGTTTTCTACTTTTTTCCCCTCCCCCTGCCTGGGAGAAACTCTTTCTCAGTGCTGCTGTGGTTGTGAGACAATTTAGCCAGGAGGGGGAGTGCCGAGTTTTCCTGAGGTTTATTCTTAGTCCGAGCAGCAGTGTCAAACAGGGGAAGTGGCAGGGTTTCATACACTCTGTTTACTATTAATGCCCCTCCCTTCCTTCTGTCCTATTAATGCCCCCTCCCTTCCTTCTGTGTCCCGAGTTCATGCCCCCTCCCTCTCACTGCCTTTCAGCCTTTGACCCACCCCACCACCTTCCTGCCTGCTCCCAAGCCAACCTACCGCCGATTCCTCCTCCCCCCCAGTCCACTGCTGTCTCCACCACCTGCCAGCTCCATTTAATTATCCCCCGCCACAACTCTGGGAAGGGAAGGGCCAGGCGTGTGCAATGATTGCACGCCGTTGCCACACAAGCCTTCCTCCTGACATCAGTTCTGACGTCGGAGAGAAGGTCCGGGCCAGCCAAGTTGCGGCAGTGGCGGGGAATAATTAAATGGAGCTGGCGGGCGGCAAGCAGCAGTGGGTGGCAGGGAGGAATTGGCTGCCAGCACGTGTAGCCCCCCAATAGGCGGTCCGCCTACCCCCTAGGGTACGAGTACCGCAGGTTGAGAAACACTGCACTAGGCTACACCTTCACTAATAGTTGGCAGATAATACTAATTTCTTATTCTTTCAATGTGGATCACTTTAATTGACATATTTAAATTGGTAAATTAGCAGTTAATATTAATTCATTAAGTCATGCAGTCTTGCTCAATATCAGATCATCTTTCTTCAATAATGACATACTCCAAAGCACTATTAACAATGGATTAGGGCATTTCTCAGTTCCACAAGGAGATTCTGTAAGTACTTGCTTTGCCATTTTGATATCTCACAAAACAGCACATAAAAAGTTTACAGCATAATACTAAGTTATAGTATATAACATTCATGCCAGTTCTGTCTAAATGGAAGCTCACTGTGAATGCTTGCATATCCCAGATAACTTTGTAAATTATTAATATAGCAGCCATTATTGATTTTGTATGGCTCCTCTTGAACAGGATTTTGTCATTTTGCTGATTTAAAAAAAATTTTAAATGGTCATTACAGAGAGTAGTGAACATAGGAATAGCCTTACTGGGTCAGACCCAGTGGCTTAGCAAGGGTGAGAGGTGCCCGGGGTGATGGTGCCCCTCCCCCACCCTCTCCTCCATCCCCACCTTCACACGCTCCTCCCCTCCCCCCCTGCTGCATGTGCATGCTGCTTCCCTTCCCCCGTACCTCTGTAACATTCCTGGTGTGAGCCGCAACCCCTAAGCTGCTGTTGAGCCAGCATCGGCTCTTCCTCTGACGTTACTTCCTAGGCACAGGTCCAGGAAGTGACTGACATCAGAGGAAGAGCCGACACTGGCGTGACAGTTGGTTGGGAGTTGCTGCTCGTGCCAGGAACGTTACAGAGATATGGGGGAAGGGAAGCGGCGTGCGGCAGTGAGGGGTGCAGAGAAGGAGTGGGGAGGGTAGAGAATGGGTACATGCGCCCTCACCAAGATGGTGCCGGGGGGACTGCCCCTGCCCGCCTTACTACACCACAGGTCAAACCAATGGTCCATCTAGCCCGGTGGCCCATCCTCACGGTAGCCTATCCAGGTCATTAGTCCCTGGCAAAAAACCCACAGAGAATCAACAAGCCAGATTCCGTTTTTCTCCATACAGTATATTGTTAATACCCACTAAAACATCCTCAGATCACAACCTAGTATGATACTTGAACATTGTGCTCTAATGCATATATCTCTCCAAATGTTTCAAAGGAAGTTTAACAATATTTCAATGACGGGTAAAAATCATCATCTTTGTACTGGAACACAACTTTTATCAATCTCCCTAATACCCTCCTCTCCCAATAAGAACTGTCGATGCAGTTACACAGTATGGCCTCAATTCCATATATGGCCCCTAAAAAAATCGGTGCTGACTAGCGTGGCACTAAGCATGATTCTATAAAAGATAGGTGCACTGTATAAGAACATAAATACAGCCGTACTGGGCAGGGCAGGATTAACCAATAGGCCCAGTAGGCACATGCCTAGGGCCCGAAATGGTCAGGGGGGGGCCCGATGAAGGAGGGCATCAACATCGTTTTTTCCAAACGGCGATGGGCCCCTCCAGCATTAATCGGCAATGTGGACCTCCCCCCCCCCCCAATGACGGAAAGTAAGACAAGCAAGCAATGCGGGTAAGAAAGGCAACGGGAACTGTAATTTTGCAAGCGGTGCTGCTTGCCCAAAGCTTCCCTCTGACGCAGCTTCCTGTTTCCACCTGGGCGCATGGTGGGGTAGGGTGGGGCAGGGGGCCCAGTGAACTTGTGTGCCTAGGAGCCCTCAAATTAATCCTGCCCTGGTACTGGGTCAGAACAATGGTCCATCTAGCCCATTTACTGTTACCAACAGTGGCCAATCCAGGTCACAAGTACCTGGCAGAAACCCAAATAGTAGCAACATTCCATGCGACCAATCCCAGGTCAAGCAGTGGCTCACCCCATTTCTGTCTCAATAGCAGACTTTTCCTCCAGGAACTTGTCAAAACCTTTCATAAACTCAGCTACGCTAACTGCTGTAACCACATCCTCTGGCGAAGAGTTCCAGGGCTTCACTATTCTTTGAGTAAAAAAATATTTCCTTCTATTTATTTTAAAGGTATTTCCATGTAATAATGCCCCCTGGTTTTTGTACTTTTTGAAAGGGTGAACAATTGATTCGCTCTTAACTGTTCTACACCGCTCAGAATTTTATAAACCTCAATCATGTCTCCCCCTCAGCTGTTTCATTTCCAAGCTAAAGAACCCCAACATCTTTAGTCTTTCCTTATATGAGGAGTTCCATCTTCTTTGAACCTTTTCTAATTCCGCTATATCTTTTTTTTAGATACGGTGGCCAGAACTGTGTACAATACTCAAGCAATATCACACCATGGAGTGAAACAGGAGCAATATAATATTCTCAGTCTTATTTACCATCCCTTTCCTAATAATTCCTAGCATCCTGTTTGCTTTTTTATTTTTTAGCCACAGCCACACTGGGCAGAAGATTTCAGCTTAGTGTCTGCAATGATACCCAGTTCTATATCTTGAGTGCTGACCCTAAAGGTGGGCCCTAGCATCTGGTAACTATGTATGATTTGGATTATTCTTCCTGATGTGCATCACTTTGGATTTGTCCACATTAAATTTCATCTGCCATTTGGATGCCCAGTCTTCCAATTTCCTAAGACCTTCCTTCAATTTTTCACCATCCTCATGTGTTTTGACAACTTTGAATAGTTATAGTGTCATCTGCAAATTTAATCACTAACTTCTTGTTTCAATTTCCAAGTTTCCAAGGGATGACCATCAAAATGGTTTACATTCATAACATGTTCTGAATACAGAAAATAATTTACAATAATAACATGTTAATTAGCACCAGTCCCAGTACAAAACCCTGCGGCACTCAACCATTTACCCTCCTCCATTGAGAAAAATGGCCTTTTAACCCTACTCTCTGTTTTCTGTTCTGTAACCAATTCCTAATCTACAACAGAACATTGTCTCATATCCCATGACTTTAATTTTCCCAAGAGTCTCTCATAAGAAACTTTGTCAAAAGCTTTCTGAAAATTTAGTTACACTACATCAACTGGTTCATCTTTATTCAGTGGCGTACCTAGTCTATGTGACACCCGGGGCCCATCATTTTTTGACACACAACCCCCCCACCATCTGTATGAAAAACATGATTTTTAGTAACAATCCACCCGTCACACAAGAGTGTACCTAGGAAAATACAGCATCATACATACCGCAGTGAGCAGTACAACATCAATACACCCATTGTAAAACTAAACAAGCCAGACTAGTACAAATCAATCCTGCACAGTCAATCCTAACAGAAAACCTTGTCTTTCGAACACACAGAACACAGAAAACACCTTCGCCTAGTAAGGAATATGTAATCACAAATTAACTCCTCCCCCTTTTACAAAACTCTAGTGTGGTTTTTAGCAATGGTGGTAACAGCTACGACTCTCATAGAATTCTGAGCATCAGAGCTGTTACCATCACAGCCGACGCTAAAAAACGCTCTACAGTTTTGTAAAAGGAGGGATAAACTAGAATACGTAGACAAAAGTTAAATTGACCCACCAAGAAGCTGATTTCTTCAACACCACAGAAACAACGATGCATCTTCCCTAAAGCAAAAAAATAAATATAATTTTTTTCCACCTTGTCTTCTCTGGTTTCTGCTTTCCTCATCTTCTTATTACTCTATTCCTTTCATCCACTGTCTACCCTCGCTCTGCCCCATCTATATGGCATCTTCTCTCCTTCTATTCCCCTTCCAGAAACTTTATGTCTCCCCTTTCCATCTCTCCCTTCACTCCCATTGGTCTGGCATCCATCTTTTTCCCTTCCCTCCTCCAATGGTCTGGTATCTATCTCCTCTCCACTTCTTCCCTTCCCTCTCCCACACCTCCATGGTCTGGCATTTCACTCTCTCCTCTCCCTTCCCCCACTTCCATCAGCATCTGCCCCCTTTCTTTCCTTCCAACCAGTATCCTTTCCCCTTATGTATCTCTCTCCTTTCCCTGCATACCAATTCCATCAGCATCTGCCCTCTTTCTCTCCATCCACCATCCTTCCATACCACCCTGACCCCCTTTCTCTCCCTCCACCACCCTTCTATGCTCCTCTCCCCCTCCAAACCAGCAAGGTCCCGCGATGACTGCTTCTGCTGCTTCTGGTCCGAAAGATGTCAGTGACGTCAGAGAGGGTGGGCCAGCAGCCACAGGGAGTTGCAGCAGGGTCCTGCAATGACTGTGGCTGCCGGACCACCCCCTCCAACGTCACTGACGTCTTCCAGAGCAGAGGCAGCAGAAGCAGTCATCGCGGGACCTTCCTGCACTTCAGCGTGGCTGCCGACTCTGTTTCAGAATATGTACGGCAGCCGGGCTGAGGTGCAGGTGCTGTTTAGAGCAGCGTAGGAGGTTCCGGACCTGGCCGGTTATGCACCACCCTAGGGCTGGCACACAGGGCGGTCCATACCCCCCGCCCTGTCCTTGGTACACCACTGCTTTTATCCATATGTTTATTCACAGCTTCAAAGAAATGAAGCAAATTTGTGAGGAAAAACCTTCCTTGGCTGAACCCATGCTGATTCAATCCTATTAAAACCATATTTGTTGACAAGAGGAGAAGCAATTCTAGACCTAGTTCTTAGTGGAGCACATGAATTGGTATGGGAGGTATTGGTGCTGGGGCCACTTGATAACAGAGATAATAACATGATCAGATTTGATAGTCGTATAATCCCTGGAATAAGTTCACACAGGAAATCCAGTACAACTTTTAACTTTTAAAAAAAAGAGACTATGAAAACATGAGGTGAATGATAAAAAAAAGATACTTAGAAAAGAAGCTGCAAAGGTCAAAAATTTATATTAGGCGGGATGTTATTCACAAACACAAAAAACATCCTAGAAGCCCAGACTAGATATACTCCATGTATTAAATCCACAGCAGTCCTGCACCTCCAATCCCAACAGGCGTAACTTGTTTTGCATAGCACGCCTTCAGGGAAAATCCATACGAGAGCAAAACAGGGTATGTCTGTTGGGATTGGAGGTGCAGGACTGCTGTGGATTTAAGCAATTATTGGCTATGTGGCAATGGACTAATATGAAGCAAAGTATTTGAGAAGTTTCTGTAATCTTTTCTATACATTGAGAGACTACATATTTTCCCAAAAGTGGCTAGAGACTGTTTGAAATGAAGGATTAAGAACATTGTTCATGAAATGTGGAGTTTGGACAGCCTCCCCCCACCCTACCTACATGTCCCCTACCAGCTAATTATAAATCCATCTTATCATGGAAACTGAAGTAGTCTGAAATTATTTTTATTGCTCTGATGTATTCCATTTTCTTTCAGTATCTGCAAAAGAAAGGGAACACTGTCTTTTTGAACACCAAAAATAAACCAAGCCTGTTAATCTGTAAACATATTTCTTTTGTAGGTTGGACTCATATCCGGAATTGTATTCATGCTGATAGGGTTGACAGTGCTGGCAGTTGGTTTTATTGTACCATCAAAAATCGAGGCATTTGGGGAAGAAGATTTTGTGTTTGTGGATAGTCATGCAGTCTATCTGAATGGTGCTCTTGACATCTGTAAGCTGGCAGGGGCGATCCTGTTTTGCATTGGAGGGACCACAATGGCAGCATGCCTGTTGATGTCTGCTTTTGCTAAGAGCTACTCCAAAGAGGAAAAGTACCTTCAACAGAGATTTCAAGAGAGAATAGCAGACCTGAAAGCCCATACACAACCCGTGATGAAGGCCCCAGCTCCAGGGGAGGCAAAGATACCTGTCACTTTGTCCAAAGTTCAAAACGTCCAACCGTCCTCTGAAACCTGACATTTTCCTCTCTTAATTCATATGTCATTTGATTGGAAAAGGTCAGCTTTTGTGATTATATGAATTTTGTTTCATTTCATATTTTCACATGCAGTGTTGCCTTGCATAGTGCCTCTTTTACAAAGCCGCAGCAACGAACCCCAGCGAGGCAATTGCGACGCAGCCCATGCAAATTGAATGGGCTGCGTCTCATTTACCATGCAGGAATCGCTATCACGACTTTGTAAAAGGGGCCCTTAGCTGAATGGCAATCACTATGGCACTTACAAAGGCAAAACACAGAGTGATGAGAGTTTAAATGGCTATGGCAAAAAAAAAAAAAGGTCCCAAACCATGCACTAGAGCAATGTTCTTCAACCTTTTGACACCTATGGACCGGCGGAAATAAAATAATTATTTTGTGAATCGGCACCGGTCCACGGACTGGCAGTTGAAGAACACTGGGCTAAGTCGTGCCCATCTCCACCCAAGCTCCGCCCCAGACCACGCCCCCATAATAGTACTAATTGTAACACCATTTTTTCCATTCATTTTTCATATATACACACAATATAATTGTATTAAAAATACATGGAGGGGCATAATCAAAAAAAACGTCTCTAAGTCCCCTTTTGGCCTAAGGTCTTAAACGTTGAAAGTAGAAGTAGGGAAAATGTCCATTATCAAAAAAAACGTCCAAGAGGAGGTTTTTTTTTATAATGGCCTGCCTCTATGTTCAGCTGTTTAAACACCCAGACCACCAGTACGTATAAACTTACACCATATAATCAACCTAAAAAAAGCCTAAGTCCCAAACACCCAAAACAAGGGCTGTTAGGTGAAGGAGGAGCCGGTCCTTCGCCTAAAAGCTAGATTCTGTAACCGATATCTGTCAAAAACAACACCGTTTACAGAATCTCCCCCTTCCCCCCCCCAACGATCCAGGCAGGAGGGAGCCCAAGCCCTCCTGGCCCGTGGCACCCCAAACCCCCGACAGCATCGGGGAAAGAGGAAGCACAAGCCCTCTTACCCCGCCAACTCCCCGACAGCATCGGGGGCAAGAGGGAGCCCAAGCCCTCTTGTCCCGCCGACTCCCTGACAGCATCGGGGGCAAGAGGGAGCCCAAGCCCTCTTGTCCCGCCGACTCCCTGACAGCATCGGGGCAAGAGGGAGCCCAAGCCCTCTTGCCCCGCTGACTCCTCGACAGCATCGGGGGCAAGAGGGAGCCCCATAATGGTTAACCATAAAATTAAAATACACAAAGCACACTGTATGCTTTTTAACATTTCTACCAGAAAACAGATAACCCCATGCAAATGCAGGACCAAAAACTAAAAGTACTAATATTTACAAACAAACCCTAAGATGCAAGACTCTACAAGCAGTACAATCCCAGAGGAAAAGAAACAAATACATTTCTTCCTGAACAGACAAATTAATCACTAAATAAAAAAATAAAAGCATTTCCCTTACCGTTGTTGTCTCTCTCCCTCCATGATGTGCCTTGCCTTCTGGCGTGCCCCCCAGTGTTATCTTTGGGCCGATCCACTGTGCGATCAACGTGGTGCCTTCGAGCCAGCTCCCTGAGTGCTGCATTGCACAAAGCTGTGGGCAACGTTCCGCGCCTCATCTGGAAGCCTTCCCTCTGATGTTGCAACGTCAGAGAGAAGGCTTCCGGTTCAGGCACAGGATGCGCGTAGGAGCCTTTTTCAACGGCTTTGTGTACTTCAGCACTCAGGGAGCCGGCCCAAAGACACCGCATTGATTGCACTGTGGACCAGTGGCTGAAGAATGCTGTCTTGGGCCTGATGGACATGCCAGCCCTGCGTACCAGCAGAAAATTTCTACGGACCGGCGGTTGAAGAACACTGCACTAGAGAATGACACGGGGACATATTTGTCCCCATCCCCGCATGAACTCATATTCCCGTCCCGTCCCTGCAAATTATTTTCCTGTCCCTGCCCCATTCCTGTAAGCTCTGCCTTAACCGCACAAGCCGCAAACACTTATAATTTTAAAGTGTTTGAGGCTTATGCAGATGAAGACAGAGCTTGCAGGAACAGGGCAGGGACAGGAAAAGAACTTACAAGGATAGGATGGGATAATGAGTTCCCATAGGAATGGGAAAAAATTTGTCCCCCTGTCATTCTCTACCATGCACACTGTATTAAGAAATAAATCATAAAAATGATAGCATGCCCATTTAGTTTGGATCCCTGCCAAAAGTCCAAAAGCGAAGCCCGCTTTGAAAATTATTTCAGGACAGCAGTGCCTCAACGGCATTCATTTGGATGCACAGTTTTTATTGGTTAAAATACATGCACATATTCAAATTTTCAAAAATACGGGCCCGATATTCAGGTGGTGGTGATCAACATTTTTGTTGACCATTGCCGACGTAAAATCTGGAACAGCATTGGGTGTCCAGGTTTGCAGAGCTGGCTAACACATAGCCAGTTGACAGCAAAATCTAGCTCTTAACCAGCTAAGGATCATCGCATACAACTAGGACTGACTTTTGTGCAGCAGTTAAGCTGGACACTTAACTGGCCTAGTGCTAACTCCATTCCTGAAACACCCCCAAAGGAGCCAGTTTAAAATTCAGTACTAACTAGTTATTTTCCCAGGACTAGGCAGTTAGATGCCACTGAAAATTAGTGGCTAGCCTCGAACGGGCAAATTAACCGGGCAGGAGCTGTTTCTGACCAGTTAAATTGCTTTGAATATCGACTCCCTCGTGTATTTATTTAATTCGTTTTCGGTCTGGTTTTCCCCAAAGAGCTCAGAAGAGGTTACAGGCATAAGTGCAAACCCCTCCCAAATCCTGCCTGTGGGAATGTCTCTTAAAGCAGTGCGTAAACTTACATATATAGGGGAAAATTCTATAACTGGACACTACCATGCATGCGCCCCAAGGCTGTACAGTAAGAGTTTTCTCTATAGTGGACCTGGGTGTACAGAGTGCATTATAGATTACAAACAGTCCACAAAATCCAATATGGAGAACAGAAGATAATCAGACCATATGAAAAACACAGTCTGTATTTGACACTTTCAATCTCCCAGGCTTAAACAAAGGTTGAAGACCTGCTGGGGTGAAATGAAAAGCCTCACCAAACTAATAAAAACAGTGTCTCCAACCTGGGTTAGCTTGAGTCCACCTTGTTTAGACCTGGGAGTTAAGAGTGTCAAAGAAAGACTGTGTTTTGCATATGGCTGCTTCTCTTCTGTTCTCCATGACAGAACACAAGTCAGATCTGATACCAGCACACCCAACATGTAGGCAATAGCACGTATACTAGCCCTAGAGCTGGCCTAAGTGCAGACCCCTACATGCAGCAGGGAGGTACATAATTTGCAATATTTTATATCCTGCCTATATTCCTTTCTTTTTGCAATATCTGCTATGTAAATTAAGTGGGTGTTCATGGATCAGGATGTAGGCAGTTTATTGATATTTACATACCTAAGTGCACAGATGTGCATGTAAATGTCAGTGCCCAGTTTATAGAATTGCCCTTATAGAGGGGTGCATCTATAGAATTGCCCTATAAAGGCATAAATCTATTTAGGAGACTGAAATATGATTACTTGTTTAAAAATATTTATTTTTATTAAATTTTTCAAACTTACAAAACAGTACATTTTCTTTATCGAACACTAGCATAGCATGTCAAGAAGATGCCCATATTCGAGTTACAATCTTTTATATCAGCCACAGAGCTGGTGTAAATGATCACATAAAACGTGTAGATTGCAGGACTCTGTAATGTGCATGCATATAGGTGCACTCTGCCCAAACTCCATCCATGTGAACACCCACCTGCAAACTACGTGCAATCATATATAGACACCATTTTACATTAAAGTAAATAGAATATGGGTATTTGCAGGTATCCGGGTTATTTATATGTGTTCTTGGCACCGTCCAAATACAATTACCACCTTATTGGCTGTGTGAATGTAAGTTTACCCACACTGTTAGCAGACAGTTTTGTAATAAGTCATTTCTATAGGTAAAACACTGCTTTTCATATAGAAACAGTTATGAAAATTACTGTCTCTTCCTTGAGTCCGATGTGAAGATACAAATCAATAAATGTACACAGAAAAGCTGGCTTCCATTTTATATTAATCTGAGTCAGACCTGAAATTCTGTCTCATACTGCCTAGAATTAATCCCAGCAGTTGACCTTAAAAATCTGAAAAACGATATATATAAAATGTTATTGTTATATTTTTATAGGTATCAATTAGGGCACTTTACCCAAATATATCCCCCCTTTTTTACAAAACCATGCAAGAGGTTTTTAGCCAGCCAGTGCGCTGAATGCTCTTCACTGCTCCGATGGTCATAGAGTTCCTATGAGCGTCGGAACAGCGCAGAGCATTCAGCGCGCCGACTGGCACTAAAAACCTGTTGCATGGTTTTGTGAAAAGGGGGGATAGTATATAAGTATTTTGGTGCTCACCTGGAACCACTGCTCAAGGTAATTATCTTTAGTTTTGCTTTCAGATGGAGTATCCATTTCTCTTTTTTCACCCAAGTTTATTTGGTGGAATTAAGTACGGATGTAAAGAAGATGCTAAAATACTGGATGGTCATTATGTGCCACCTTATATTTCTGTCTATTTTATTTTTTGAATCAAATAAAAGATTGAGCTGTACAAAGTTTCATTTCTGACTTTTATATGTTTGTTGCTTTTCTAAATGTGTGTGTCGTGTTTGACAATACAAGAAGTCCCTCACACACTTCATCCTGTTGGAAAGAGAACAAAACCTGAGGCTTAGTTCTTACCATCTTGCTTAAATATGTCATATTCTACCATGCCAGTTGCAGTTGTGGGACAAATGTGCACAAAAATAATTACAGCAAGTCAATTTTTCAGTTTCTTTTCCTCATGTACTTTATTACCGTATTTTCGCGGATATAACGCGCGCGTTATACGTGATTTTACGTACCGCGCATACCCCTCGCGCGTTATATGCCTGAGCGCGGTATAGAAAAGTTTTTAAACATAGTTCCCACCCCGCCCGACGCCCGATTCACCCCCCCAGCAGGACCGCTCGCACCCCCACCCCGAACGACCGCTCGCACGCGCTCCCACCCGCACCCGCATCCACGATCGGAGCAAGAGGGAGCCCAAGCCCTCTTGCCCGGCCGACTCCCCGACGTCCGATACATCCCCCCCCCCGGCAGGACCACTCGCACCCCCACCCCGAAGGACCGCCGACTTCCCGACAATATCGGGCCAGGAGGGAGCCCAAACCCTCCTGGCCACGGCGACCCCCTACCCCCACCCCGCACTACATTACGGGCAGGAGGGATCCCAGGCCCTCCTGCCCTCGACGCAAACCCCCTCCCCCCAATGACCGCCCCCCCCCAAGAACCTCCGCCCGTCCCCCAGCCGACCCGCGACCCCCCTGGCCGACCCCCACGACACCCCCACCCGCCTTCCCCGTACCTTTGTGTAGTTGGGCCAGAAGGGAGCCCAAACCCTCCTGGCCACGACGACCCCCTAACCCCACCCCGCACTACATTACGGGCAGGAGGGATCCCAGGCCCTCCTGCCCTCGACGCAAACCCCCCTCCCTCCAACGACCGCCCGCCCCCAAGAACCTCCGACCGCCCCCCCAGCCGACCCGCGACCCCCCTGGCCGACCCCCACGACCCCCCCACCCCCCTTCCCCGTACCTTTGGAAGTTGGCCGGACAGACGGGAGCCAAACCCGCCTGTCCGGCAGGCAGCCAACGAAGAAATGAGGCCGGATTGGCCCATCCGTCCTAAAGCTCCGCCTACTGGTGGGGCCTAAGGCGCGT
Organism: Geotrypetes seraphini; assembly: GCF_902459505.1. Taxonomy (NCBI): domain Eukaryota; kingdom Metazoa; phylum Chordata; class Amphibia; order Gymnophiona; family Dermophiidae; genus Geotrypetes; species Geotrypetes seraphini. The sequence goes on along the minus strand of NC_047085.1, from coordinate 184,833,348 downwards.
GGGCCAATCAGAATAGGCCCTGGAGCCTTAGGTCCCACCTGGGGGCGCGGCCTGAGACACATGGTCGGGTTTGGCCCATGTGCCTCAGGCCGCGCCCCCAGGTGGGACCTAAGGCTCCAGGGCCTATTCTGATTGGCCCACGCGCCTTAGGCCCCACCAGTAGGCGGAGCTTTAGGACGGATGGGCCAATCCGGCCTCATTTCTTCGTTGGCTGCCTGCCGGACAGGCGGGTTTGGCTCCCATCTGTCCGGCCAACTTCCAAAGGTACGGGGAAGGGGGGTGGGGGGGGTCGTGGGGGTCGGCCAGGGGGGGCGCGGGTCGGCTGGGGGACGGGCGGAGGTTCTTGGGGGGGGGCGGTCGTTGGGGGGAGGGGGTTTGCGTCGAGGGCAGGAGGGCCTGGGATCCCTCCTGCCCGTAATGTAGTGCGGGGTGGGGTTAGGGGGTCGCCGTGGCCAGGAGGGTTTGGGCTCCCTCCTGGCCCGATATTGTTGGGGAGTCGGCGGTCCTTCGGGGTGAGGGTGCGAGTGGTCCTGCCGGGGGGGGGGGTGTATCGGACGTCGGGGGGGGGGGGCATCAGGCTTTCAGAATGGGGACAGACCTTCAAGGGGGACAGGACTTCAAGGGGGGACAGTGCACGGAAAGTCAGGGGGGGTGAACGGAGAGTCGGGACAGCGCACGGAAAGTCAGGGCAGTGCACGGAAGTCAGGGGGGTGAACGGAGAGTCGGGACAGCGCACGGAAAGTCAGGGCGGGCGAAAGGAGCGTCGGGCATCATGCGCGTTATATGCCTGAGCGCGGTATAGAAAAGTTTTGGTACATATCATCGTGATTTCTGCGCGCTATACCCCTGTGCGCGTTTTACACAGGTGCGCGTTATATCCGCGAAAATACGGTAGACTTAGACTCTTGGCCATGTAGATATGCAAGTAAGGGTCAGGTATTGAAAAGGATTTATCCATTTATGTGGCCGCCATTATATGAATAACTCAGCAACACTATGGGGCTCATTTTCAAAAGAGAAAAAATGTACAAGAAATGGCATAAAGTGGCATTTGGACATTTTTCTTGCTAAAACATCTAAATCTCTATTTTCAAAACCCATGTTTAGACATTTTTCTAGGCTGAACATCCTCTGTTCATCCAAGGGGGTGTGTTTGAATGGGCTTAGGACTTGGATGTCTTGCAGTGATATTTAACAAAACATCCAAGGCACCATTTAGACATTTGGGGTTAGATCTGTTTTAAAAACAAATAAGGGCCACAAACGTGCCCAAACTGACAGATGACCTCTAGAGGGATTAAGGCATGACCAGAAACAGTACGTTCCATCCTCTATTACAGCTTCATATGGCCACACAGACACAGTTCAGTAGAGCAGAGGGGCATTCTAGGGGGTACTGCAGTGGAGGTCTTCAGGGCGGGTGCAAGCCTTCAAGGGGGGACAGGCCTTCAGGGGTGGGGTGCAGGCCTTCAGGGGGGACAGACCTTTGGGGGGAGGTGCAGGCCTTCAGGGGTGGGGTGTAGGCCTTCAGGGCGGGTGCAGGCCTTCAGGGAGGACAGACCTTCAGGGGGAGGTGTAGTCCTTCAGGGGGGACAGACCTCCAGGGGAGGGGGTCCTGGTGTTGAAGTACACAGAGGGAAGGAGGGAAGGGAGGGTTCAAAGATACGTGCATATGCTGGACTTTGGGGGAAGAAATAATGGGTCTAAAAACAGGAGTGGGAGAAAGATGGAGGGTAATGGGATTTAGGGGGGAAGGAACAGAAAGGGAGAGAAGTTGGACACAAGGAATGATGTGGAGGGGGGATAGAGATACTGGATAGGAGGATAGTTGGAAAGAGAAAGGGAGAGATGGTGGATCCTGGGGTGGTGGGAAGGAGGGAGAGATGCTGGATGAAAGGGTAGTTGAGAAAAGGTGAATCTGTGGCTGGAGATGAAAAAAAGGATAGATGCCAGACCTCCGGGGGAGGGAAGGAAAACGGAAGTGGAGGACAGAGATGGCAGATGGATGGTTAGCATGGAGAAAGAAGAAAGAAGGAGACCCTGGCAAGCAAGACAACCAGAGCCTGGAACCAACAAGATTTGAATATTGACCAGATAACAAAAGGTAGAAAAAATAATTTTATTTTCTGTTTTGTGATTACAATATGTCACATTTGAAAAATGTATCCTGCCAGAGCTGGTATTAGACCGCCAACGTGAGTTAGGATTTAAGAGAGAGGAAAAGTCTTTTTTGTTTCTTTATTTTATTTATACCACAGTGCCAGTGTGGTCAGGAGAAGCCAAAGGGGGTGAAAAAGTTATAAAATAAACCCACCAGGATGTTTGAAAAAAACACCCAATTGCGTAGGAAAATCGAATCGAATCGAAAAATCAATTCAATAGGCTGAATCGAATCGAAATTTTTTTTCCTGAATCGGGCAACACTAGTTTGCGCTACTGTCTTAAACTTTAGGACCTGGGAATGGGGAGAGATGGCATCCTTAGTACTTTATAATGCAAGTGAAATGAGGATTTGGTCAGACTTTTGAAGAGTCTGCAGAAGAAAAATATTGTATAGGCTGGGGACATGAGACAGCAGGAAATGGGAACTTTTCTTCCTTCTGTTTTTATGAATGGCAAGGCTGAGGATGTCAGAGAGTTCAGTTAAAATATGTGCTTTATAAGAAAATATAATGTGTTATATAAAGTTTATAAGCATTGCTTGCCTACCCGGTGAGGTTTTCCTAGTGGTGATGGTGGTGGCAGCGGGTCAATGTGTTGAGAGGAAGAGGTGGTCTGGGAAATGAGTTATGCACAGAAAAATTACAATAAGATGAAGTATTGGATACTTCACATGTTCTGTAAGTAAATATCTTAATGGAGCTTAAATTATTTTCGTTAAATGTTAATGGCCTCAACCATCCAATAAAAAGGAAGAAAACACTATTGTTTTTAAAACAGCAGAATGTAGATATATGTTATATCCAGGAGACTCATCTATCGACTTTAGAGTCAAAAAAATTAGAAGGAGATTGGGTAAAACATTGCTTTTTGCCCCAGCTGTGGGGAAAAGTCAGGTGTAGGAATTTTAGCAAATAAAAATGTAATGCTATATTTAAGATGATTGGTGCTGATCCTTCAGGGAGTGGTTACATGTAGACATGAGCCTGGGAAATATTATGCTGGCACTTTTCAATGTATATGCACCTAATTCGAACCAAATTGAATTTTTAAAATCTCTACAACAATTGTTACTACCACTGGCTGCTTCTAATTTAGTTATGGCAGGGGATTTTAATGCTGTTATAGATCCTTTAATGGATAAAAAACCTAGCAGAATTATGAAGTCATTAGGATTAGAGAATTTGGTACAAAATTGTGATTTGAAAGATATATGGCGAATATTTTATTTTAATGATTGGGAATTTTCTTTTTGCTCCCATGTTCATAAATTTTTTTCAAGAATAGATTATATATTTGTTTCAAATACCTTAGTTCAACAAGTAACACAAGCCTCTATAGATCCAATTATTTTATCTTATCACTAGTCTTTAAGCCCGTTATATTAACGGGTGCTAGAATAGATTTGTGTGTGTGTTTCTTTCTTTCTTTCTGTCTCTCTCTTTCTCTCTCCTTGTCCGCTGTATGTCTGTCTGTCTTTTTTTGCTGTCTGTCTCCTTGGCCACTGTATGTCTATCTGCCTTTGTTTTGGTGTCTGTCTCTTTTAATCTGTCTCTGTAACCCTCTGTCCTTCGGTGTGTGTCTTTTTTTCTGTTTGTCTCTCTGTCCTTGTCCAAAGTTGGGGTTTTTTTTTCTTTAAATCTGACTCTTTAGACCCCTGTTCTTCTGTGTGGTTTCTTGACTATCACCTTCTATCTATCTCTTTGGCTGCTGTCTATATTTCTTATTTTTGATCTCTCTGTCTGTGTTTGTTTTGGTGTTTGTCTCTTTGGCTGCTGTATGTGGGTTTTTTTTCTGTGTCTCCTATTAGTAACCAGCATTCCCTCCCACTCCATTTCCCTCACCCCACACTACTTCCCTGTGCAGCAGCAGTGTTTCCCCTACCCCCCTTTCCCTTCCTGCGGTCTGGCCAGCTCCCTTAGTCCCTTTCCTCCCCCCCCCCCTTCCCTTCCTGCGGTCCCGACAAATCTGCAACTCCAGCAGCGTCTGCAGCACTGTACACAAGCTGCTTCGGGGCCTTCTACTGCCCTGATTTGCTCTGCCGCATCTCTGATGATGTCATCAGGGACATGCCAGAGTAAATCAGGGCAGTAGAAGGCCCCGAAGCAGCGTGTGTACACCCGTAGTGCACCTTGATAAAAGGAGCTTTGTATTATGGAAATTCAAATAAGGCAGGAAGATTATTGGCAAATTATCTAAAAGCAAAAAAACAAAAATAGTGACGGTAAAAGATGAAAAAGGGAATACTCATTCTCAAATTGGTCCTATTCTAAAACAAATTTTAAATTTTTATAAAGTTCTATATTCTTCTGAGCCTTATTTAGATAAAGAAAAGGATGGATTAGAAGTTTTAAATTTAATTAAGGGACCAAAAATTCCTGAACATGTAAAAGAAAGTTTAGAAAAGCCAATATCACTAAAAGAATTGCAAACGGCATTGAAATCCCTTAGAGTGGGATCTGCTCCAGGTGGAGATGGTTTCACGGTAGAGTTTTATAAATCATTTCAAATTACCCTATTACCACATTTGTTACATTTATATCAAGTACAGCTAACTAAAGGTTGCATCACAGGTACTATGGCAGAATTATTGACTATAGTTTTGCCAAAGTCAAATAAAGATCCCACATTGGTTTCAAACTACAGCCTATTTCCTTAATCAATGTAGATGGAAAACTTTTAGCTAAAACATTGGCTATACGCTTGGCTAAGGCTCTCCCCTTCATTATTGGTATGCACCAAACAGGGTTTGTTGCTCAGAGACATTCCTCCAATAACACCAGATTGGCTCTACATATGCTAAATTTGTCAAAAGACATAAATGATCCGGCATTTTTTATATCCTTAGATGCAGAGAAGGCCTTTGATCGAGTGGAGTGGACCTTCATGTATCAAGCATTGGAGTGGTTTGGAATAGGATCAGGATTTATACAAATGATCCAAACATTGTATAGCTCCCCTGCTGCTAGATTATATATTAATAATAATTTTTCAGAACGTTTTAGTTTGCAGAGGGAGGTTAGACAAGGTTGTCCTTTGTCTCCTTTACTTTTTGATAATGTATTAGAACCAGTGGCTTACTTAGCATTATGTGACACCCGGAGTCCATCATTTTTTGACACCCCCCCATCTGTATGAAAAACATGATTTTTAGTAACAATCCACACGTCACACATGAATACCTAAGAAAAGGCAGCATCTTACATATTGCAATGAGCAGTACATCAATAAACCCATTGTAAAACTAAACAAGCCAGACTAGTACAGATCAATCCTACACAGTCAATCCTAACAGAAAAACATGTCTTTTTGAACACACAGAACACAGAAAACACCTTTGCCTAGTATGTAATCACAAACTAACCTCTCCCCCTTTTACAAAACTATAGTGTGGTTTTTAGCCACGGTGGTAACAGCTCAGATGCCAACGCTAAAAAATGCTCTACAGTTTTGTAAATGGGGAGATAGAATAAAAATACTTAGACAAAGGTTAAACTGAAGCACCAAGCTGGACTCTGCATACAATGCAACATCACAGACATAGCAATGAATCTCACCTAAAGCAAAAAATAAATAAATAGAATTTTTTTCTACCTTGTCTTCTCTGGTTTCTGCTTTCCTCATCTTTTTGTCACTCTCTTCCTTTCATCCACTGTCTACCCTCGCTCTGCCCCTTCTATATGGCATCTTCTTTCTTTCTATTCCCTTTCCAGAAATTTTATACCTGCCCCTTCCATCTCTCCCATCACCCCCATTGGTCTGGCATCCATCTTCTTCCCTTCCCTCCTCCAGTGGTCTGGCATCTCTCTCCTCTCCTCGTCTTCCCTCTCCCACAGCCCCATGGTCTGGCATTTCACTCTATCCTCTCCCATCCCCCCACTTCCATCAGCATCTGCCCCCTTTCTCACCCTTCACCATGATTCCATACCACCATGACCACCTTTCTCACCCTTCACCATGATTCCATACCACCCTGACCTCCCTTTCTCACCCTCCACACCTTTCCATAGCACCCTGACCCCCTTTCTCACCCTTCACCATTTTTCCATATCACCCTGACCCCCTTTCTCACCCTTCACCATGATTCCAGACCACCCTGAGCCCACTTTCTCACCCTCCTCATCTTTCCTTAACACCCTGACCTCCTTTCGCTCCCTTCACCACCCTACTATGCTCCTTTCTTTCTCCATCCCAAATCAGCAAGGTCCCGCGATGACTGCTTCTGCTCCGGATGGAAGAGGTAAGTGACGTCGGAGGGGGCTGGGCCGGCAGACGCAGGGAGTTGTGGCAAGATCCTGCGATGACTGCAGCTGCCGCCCTCCCCCCCCCCCCCCATCACTTACCTCTTCCGGAACAGAGGTGGTAGAAGGCGCAGTCATTGCAGGACCTTCATTCACTTCAGCGTGGCTGCCAACTCTACTCTGTTATAAGTACGGAAGCCGCACTGAGGTGTCGTTTGCAGCAGCATGGGAGGTTCTGGATAGAGAATGACACTGGGAAAAAAATCTGTCCCCGTCACTGCACCGTCCCCGGCCCACTGTCCCCTTCACTGCCCCGTCACTGTCACCGCCATCCCATTCACCGCCCATCACCATCACTGCCATCCCATTCACCGCCCTGTCACCATCCCTGCAGCATCCATACAAGCCTCAGTACTGCAATATTTAGCTTATTCCTTCAGTATAAATCAAAGTTTTGGCTGCTGAACTGGCGAAAGATGTTCAGCTGGCAGGGCTTTGTTTATAAATTTTTATCAACACAACTAATATACTACTTTATCCTGAAGAGAAAAAAAAAAAAAGAAATAGAATTTTTTTTTTCTACCTTTGTTGTCTGGTTTCTGCTTTCGTCATCTCATTCAATTCCTTCCATCCACTGTCTCTCTTCTCTCTGCGTCTTCCATTTGTTCTGTTACTGTGCCTCTCCCATTCTCCCCCCCCCCTTCCAAATTGGTCTGGCACCCTTCTTCCCTCCGCTTCCCCCATAGTCTGGCATCTTTGTCTTGTTCCCTGCCAGCATCTTCTCCCCACTCTCTTCCCCATTTCCCTTCAGCATCTTCTCCCACTCTGTCTTCCCCATGTCCTTTCACCGTCCTTCTCCCCCATCTTCCCCATGTCCTTTCAGCGTCCTTCTCCCCACTCTCTATTCCTCATTTTCCTTCAGCATCTTCTCCCCACTCTCTGTTCCACATTTCAATTCAGCATCTTCTCCCCACTCTGTCTTCCCCATGTGCTTCAGGGTCCTTCTCCCCCCTCTGTCTTCCCCATGTCCTTTCAGCATCCTTCTCCCCCCTCTGTCATCCCCATGTTATTTCAGCATCCTTCTCCCCCTGTCATCATTTGCTTTCAGCGTCCTTCTCCCCCTGTCTTCCTCATGTGTTTTCAGTGTCCTTCTCCCCCCCTCTGTCATCATGTGCTTTCAACGTCCTTCTCCCCCCTCTGTCTTCCCCGTGTCCTTTCAGTGTCCTTCCCCCCCCCCCCCATCATTCCCATGTGCTTTCGGCGTCCTTCTCTCCCTCTGTCTTCCCCATGTCCCTTCAGTGTCCTTCTCCCCGTCATCCTCATGTGCTTTCAGCATCCTTCTCCCCCCTCTGTCTTCCCCATGTGCTTTAAGCATCCTTCTCTCCCCCGTCTTCCCCATGTCCTTTCAGCGTCCTTTCCCCCCCCCCCATCATTCCCATGTGCTTTCAGCGTTCTCTCCCTCTGTCTTCCCCATGTCCCTTCAGTGTCCTCCTCCCCTGTCTTCCCCATGTGCTTTCAGCATCCTCCCCACATCATCCTCATGTGCTTTCAGCGTCCTTCTCCTCCCCTCTGTCTTCCCCATGTGCTTTCAGTGTCCTTCTCCCCACTCTGTTTTACCCATTTACCTTCAGCGTCTTTACCTCTCCACCCCACATTTCCTCCTCTCTGCCTCTTACCTTCATGGTGCTGTCACCTTCCTCCTCCCCCCCCCCCCCCCCGGACAACAGGCCCAGTGCGACAAACCTCCCTGCCATTTACCTGTGGCCAGCGATGTCTAAACTGCCTTCTTACAGCAGCCGGAGTGTTGTAGTTGCATATGGCTGCCATAAAGGTCATCTCTGATGCAACTTCCAGATGTGTGGGGGCCATTAACAAATGATTTCAATGAATAGGTATTATTTTCCCTGATTTGTACAAATGAAAGAATGGGGTGGGTGGGAGGGGGGGACTTTTTATATGGTATATGCGTTATGAAGTATTTAAGTGATGTTAGGGAAAGGGATAATTCTATTTAATATGAAGAATTGTAGAATTTCGAGTGATGTATTTAAGTCAAAATGATGTTACTTTTTTATGCACTTGATGTAAGTTATAAAAATGAATAAATAATTTTTTTAAAAAAAACCTATAACTTCTCTCTTGTTTTAAGAGAGAAGAAAAGCAATGAAATTCAATATCAGATACACACAGAGGTGGGAAATTACCTTGCATACATAGAACAGAACTTTGAAATAAGACAAAAAAACAAACAAAAAAACTGAGGGACATGCTGCTGAGAACTTTACATTAAGTTCTGAGCTCTGCGTTAGAGCTGTTCCATCCTAGTGCTGCTGGATGATATCACCCAGTTGTGTGCCTGATTCATTCCTGCAAGTTAATGGGAAAAAATGAGAATGCAGCATTGTGACATTTTGTATCTAAGACGTAGGAAGAGACCACAATGACAAACGTAGGCACCTCAGTTTTAAGTTACTAATCAACAGGTATGCGAAGAGAAACAAAGTGAGTAGGAGGTTATATCCTATTAAAGATCTAGATTTCCTCCAATACTGTCAAATTGGAGGCGTATGTGAAGTTGGGAGACAAGACAGGGCATTCTGTTCTTTTCAATTTAAAGTTTAATTAAAGATTCTGAATAAGATAATGTGGCATTTTATTTCCAACACTACACTTCATTGAGAAAGAATAAAATGACAACTCTAGGGCTTATTAGTCATTTTCTCCCACATGACTATATTACGTTTGAGTATATATTAAAAACTAATGAATGAAAAGCAGCCTTTAATCAAATAATACATATAAGATTATGGGGCTCATTTAAAAAAAAAGAACTTCCAAATAAAAACATAAAGCGGAGATGGATGCACATGTGGCCGCAAAATATCCAAAGTTTATATATGATCAACCTCCCCCCACCAAAAAAAAAAAAGACTCAAGGTGCTAGTTATGATCGACAAGTCAATGAAGCCATCCACGCAATGTGTGGCAGCAGCAAAAAGGGTGAACAGAATGCTAGGAATGATAAAGAGGGGGATCACGAACAGATCAGAGGTTATTATGCCGCTGTACTGGGCCATGGTGCACCCTCACCTGGAATACTGGGTCCAGCACTGGTCGCCGTACATGAAGAAGGACATGGTACTACTCAAAAGGGTCCAGAGAAGAGCGACTAAGATGGTTAAGGGGCTGGAGGAATTGCCATACAGTGAAAGATTAGAGAAATTGGGCCTTTTCTCCCTCAAACAGAGAAGATTGAGAGGGGACATGATCGAAACATTCAAGATACTGAAGGGAATAGACTTAGTAGATAAGGAAATGTTGTTCACCCTCTCCAAGGTAGGGAGAACGAGAGGGCACTCTATTTAATTGAAAGAGGATAGATTCTGTACAAATGTAAGGAAGTTCTTCTTTACTCAGAGAGTGGTAGAAAACTGGAATGCTCTTCCGGAGTCTGTCATGGGGGGAAACACCCTCCAGGGATTCAAGACAAAGTTAGACAAGTTCCTGCTGAACCAGAACGTACACAGGTAGGGCTAGTCTCAGTTAGGGTGCTGGTCTTTGACCAAGGCCGCCGCGTGAGTGGACTGCTGGGCACGATGGACCACTGGTCTGACCCAACAGCGGCAATTCTTATGTTCTTAAGATGTCTACTGAGTGGACATTCTGTAGATGGACATCCTGAAACATTTGGACATTTGGACATCCTGAAACATACCCAGATTTAGACCTACTTTAAAAGCAAATAAGGTGAGAAACAAATTGTCTTTTGACTTGCTAGCAATTTGGTTGTGTTGGGGAGATTGGAGAGTAAGACGAGAGTATTTGTCTGAACTGCTATTGTCTTCCTACTTTAATCTTGTCGATATTTGACCTGCTATTGTCTGTTCATACTTTCCTGGAATTTTATGATAGTGTGGGGAGGATGAAGTACAGGAATTTGTTTTTAAAAAATCTGTCTATTTCTGCTTTCCAGTGTTACACTTGTTGTTATTTGTTTTTTTATTGTTTGATTTGTATGTAATTTGTAAACCACATAGTTAATATGTAGTATATAAATTTTAAAATAAATTATGTAGAGTTGCTGAGTGCTGTAGTACCTATCTGTCTGTGTCCCTGTCTTAACCCTCATCTAAGCAGCCCTGCTCCTCTGTCTACCATCTCTCCCACCCCAGACCCCACCCCTCCTACCTGCTTCTTGGTTCTCACCCATGGTTCTACTCCTTCTCCACTCCCACAGTCAGTCACCTTGCTTTGTGTCACTGTGCTGTCGCTGTGTGTGTCTGTACTCTGTGCTAGGATTTTGAGGGTGAGTATGATTATGTGAAGTGTGTGTGTCTGGAATGTGTGGGGGTGGGGTGATGAGTGAGTACTGCAGTTGCTGTGTGTATCTGAGAACCGTATGCCAGGGGTGGGAGAGTGAGTGCCTGGGTGCCCTCAGTCTGGAGAGGGGATCACTATGTAAGATAGGTGTAGGCACACAAAATGGTGTTTGTGGGGATAGTGGGGCGCACCTGTGGTGGTGGGTAAATGATGCACTCAATGTACTGGTGGTGGTGGAAGCTATGCTGCAGACATGAAAGTGGTCAGGGAGGGCCCCAAAGGAGATACCCCCAGATGAGAATGTTAACACCCCTGCATCTGCTTCCTGGACCTCACAGACCAGGAATGCCTCACCAGATACCGCTTTAACAGGACTGCCAAAAAGGATCTCTGTGAACAGCTCAAACCCTTTCTCCAGGCCTGCACTTGGAAGAAAAATCCCATGCCCATCTACCTCAAGGTCACTACTTCCCTCGCTTTCCTGGGCACCAGGAGCTTCATCAGTCCAAGCAGCCAACACAGGACTAACCTAGCCCGTCATCTCCAACTGCCTCTCCAAGTTCCTCTAAAACTTCTTCACCCACACCCCAGATTACATCACCTTCTCCAGCACCTCCAGGCCCTATAAAACAACATGACACAGTTCTGTGCCATAGCCCACTTCCCCTTGGTCATAGACATTGACTGCACATATGTTGCACTCAGACAGACTCCTCCCTCCCCCCCAAGCAGATGAGACCACCTACTGTAACAGAAAAGCATTTCACTCAGCGAATATGCAGGTTGTGTGTGACACCCAGAAGGAGATAATGGACGTGCATGCCCAATGCCAAGGTTCCATCCATGATGCCTATATCTTCCAGCACTCAAGAATGTAGAGGAAATTAAACCAAGGGGAGATCACTGGCGGCTGGTTTCTAGGTAAGAACCAGAGAGGCACACCATCCTTAAACCCTTGTCTTCCTTACCATCCCCCAGCCCACTCCCCCCCACAAGTAACCACATCTGACACTACCCCCTCTCACTCTGTTCCCCTCCCCCCCCCCTCAGTGAGCCTAGCTCATGACTCTCATAAAAAAGACCATGGACTACACTGATGTCCATTATCTTATAGTGGACATTAATATCTTTCATCGATCCAACATCGATCCGTTGTCCCGACCCACTGCCCGATTCAAACCCCCACCTGCAGCACCTTCTTCATGTTTCCCAGAAGCCTTCTTCCCGATGTCAATTCTGACGTTGGAGAGGAAGTTCCGGGTAGCAAGAAGGTGCAGCAGCGGCAGGTGGAGGTTTGAACCGGTGCTGGAGGGAGGCTGGCAGGCAGGAGCAGCAATTGGGGGGGGGGGGGGTTTGAATCGGGCACTGGAGGGAGGCAGGCTTTGGCACGGCATGGAGGGAGGGAGGTGGTCAGGCAGGCTGGCTTCGGGGAAGGGAGTGGGACAAAGGCTGGAAGGCAGTGAGGGGGACATAAGAAGGGGCACTAAGGACATAGGAAAGAAGCACTGGGGGCACTAAGGACATAGGAAGGGGAACTAAGGACATAGGAAGGCAGGAGGGAGGGAATAGAAAGGGACAATTGTTGGGCCTGAGTGCAGGACACAAATGAAAGAAAGAATGCACAGTCAGAAGGAAATGCAACCAGAGACTCATGAAATCACCAGACAGCAAAGGTAGGAAAAATGATTTTATTTTCAATTTAGTGATCAAAATGTGTCAGTTTTGAGAATTTATATCTGCTGTCTTTATTTTGCACTATGTTTCTCTAGTTTTCTATAGTTATTGAGGTGACATTGCATATTTTAAAGTCATCTGCCTTGACATCTTTGAAACCCCAAATATAAATGCTAATTAACATTTTCTCTGTGTATAGTGTGATTTTTGGTTTTTTTTTTAAAAAAAATTTTATGGTTACCATTATGAATTAATAAGATATTATGGGCTCCTTTTACTAAGGTGCAATAGATTAGCGCGTGCTAAATGAAAAATACTAACGCAAGCTCTATGGCAGCGTTAGCATTTAGCGCACGCTAAAACCGCTAGTGCACCTTAGTAAAAGGAGCCCTATGTGTACATGAAAAATAAATGGAAGAAATTGGGAATGGGGCTAGGACGGGATTGGGCGCAGGACTGACAATGAATAGATGTCCCATTTTGATGAAAAAAAATAAATGGTCACGTTACCCATACACAAAGTGGCAATTTGGGCTGCTACATTTTTTAGCCCTTGTTGGAAGACTGGGATTGATTTTGTTCAATTAACACCTGGGATGTGGTACTGATATGCCATGGTCATTGGATTATATTTGGTCATTAAGAGGCCCTTTTTACTAAGCTGCAATAAGCACAAATGTGTGCTTACTGCGAGTTAAAAACCACAACAATGGAGCATGCTCAGGCATCCCACGATAGGAAACATGTGTGGACGCCAAAACTAAGTGATTAGAAAGTACTTTTTTGTTTTAGTGCCCAGCGCTAATTGTTATGTTTACAAAGCAGTTTACAATTATAATATGCAAGTACTTTCTCTGTCCCAAATGGGCTCACAATCTAAGTATTGTACCTGGGGTAATGGAGCGTTAACTGACTTGCCCAGAATCTCAAGGAGCTGCAGTGAGAATCAAACCCAGTTGGTCAGATTCTCAGCCTACTGTACTTATGCTGACTGTAGCTCACTATTCAGCTACAGCTTTACTTACAGTCTTAGATTTCCTCACTCTGAAGTCTCCTCATGCTTTGTACTGAAAGCAAGGACTCCTCTGAGTTATATTAGCAATTGTAAGAGGCTCCTATTCAGTTAACCCTTACTTCTGTAATCTTAATGTTACCAGACTCTGTAATTCTTGAACAGCTTTCTTTAATAACATGAAGTAAAGAATAAACACTCGCAATTGATTACTTCAAGGCAGTTCAACTCTGTCACAGAATCTCTACCAGCTTTCCATATCGCTGGGAGTGTGTCCACACCTTGTGGAAATAACACTGTTCTCCAATCTTAGATATAAAACTAAGCTGTGTTAGATTGTTAGAAATAAAGGGTGAAAACCTGGTGGGAGAACAATGCTAAACTCAGGTTCTCATACCGCCATTTAGTCTACAAATATGGCAACTTTCTCTCTCAGACTGAACAAGAAGAGGGACAGGCTTAAGCTATGTGGTTGCAGCTAGCTCTCTGAGAGAAGCAAAGCCCTCTGGGGATTTAAGTCCACAGAGCACTCTTTACTCATACATCTTAGCATAAACACTCATACTAGTTCTTATACAATAAATTGAGTAAATACCCTCATTAAATGGGGGCAGAACAGCACTTACCATTAGACTACTCATCAACTCTGATCACTTACAGGGTTTAATGTGTAGCTTGTTGCTAGTGGGGATGGGTGAGGTTCTGGATGACTGTGTGTGTGCTTGTGTTCTTTCAGTTATCCTGTAGATAAGGAGCCTGTTCATTTTCTCAAGCTTCTTACTTTATTTTTCAAGCATCATAGAGTTGAGCATAGAATTTGACATGCATAGTTCCCACATGTTCTCTTATTACTATTGTATAGATAACGGGCGACTGCAAAGTGGTCTTTCAGAATGTTAAGGGAATAAAGAGACCCATTAAGTGTAAGAAATTGCTGTTTTATTTTAAACTAAAGGCATAAAATTTATTTTCTTCAAGAAACTAGGTTAAACGCGGCTGAATCTATTAAGTTTAGGAAAGATTGGGTCAAGGACTGCTTTTTTTTTTTTTGTAGCTGTATCAAGAAATTGGAGTGTAGCAATCCTACCTGCCAAGTTGCTACAGTGTATTATCCTTTCCCATTCTGCTGACATACAGGGGTAATGAACATTATACAAATGGGGCAGCTGTCTTTTGCACTTGTTAATATCTATGGTCCTAATCTCAATGGTCTTGCATTTTTTCTTATGTTGGCACAACAATTAAATCTGGGACAGGCAGATCACATCATTGCTGGAGGAGATTGGAATTTGGTTCTGGATACAATATTAGATAAACATTCATCAGCTGAGTACAGAACACCTTAATCCCTACATGAATTACAACAAATTGTGCAAATCAATGCAGTAATAGATATATGGAGGTTTAAGCATCCTTCCTCAGTATACTTTACTTTCTTTTCTACCCCTCAAGGGTTTCGTATGAGACTGGGGTATTTCCTGATCCTGATTAAGGAGGATAAAGAGGTAGCTGAGAGGTTGAACACGTTCTTCTCGTCGGTTTTCACGAGAGAAGACACATCTAATATACCGGACTCAGAGGAGCTCATGAGTGGAGAACAGGCTGAAAAATTGGAACACATAGAGGTAAGTAAGGAGGATGTCCTCAAACAGATAGACAGGTTAAAGTGCGGCAAATCGCCGGGCCCAGACGGGATCCACCCAAGGGTTCTAAAGGAACTAAGACAAGAAATAGCGGGCACAATCCAGCATGTTTGCAACCTATCCTTGAAAACTGGAGAGGTACCAGAGGACTGGAAATTGGCGAATGTCACACCTATCTTCAAGAAGGGATCGAGGGGTGACCCCGGGAACTACAGGCCGGTGAGCCTGACTTCAATTATAGGGAAGATGGTGGAAGCTATGATCAAGGACAGTATTTGCGAGCACATCGAGGGAAATGGCCTACTGAGAACAAGCCAGCATGGATTCTGTAAGGGAAGGTCATGCTTAACGAACCTTCTGTACTTCTTTGAGGGAATAAGCAGTCGGGTGGACAATGGGGAACCTATAGACATCATTTACCTCGATTTTCAAAAGGCTTTCGACAAGGTGCCACATGAAAGGCTGCTTAGGAAGCTGTGGAACCACGGGGTGGGAGGGGATGTGCACAGATGGATCGAGCACTGGTTTTCGGGTAGACTGCAGAGGGTCGGAGTAAAGGGACAATATTCTGACTGGCGGGGAGTCACAAGCGGTGTGCCACAGGGATCAGTGCTGGGGCCGTTACTCTTCAACATATTTATCAATGACCTGGAAAAGGAGGCAAAGTGCGAGGTTATAAAATTTGCAGACGATACTAAACTGTGCGGCAGAGTTAGGTCCATGGAGGAGTGTGAGGACCTACAAAGGGACCTGGACAAACTGGAAGACTGGGCAAACAAATGGCAAATGTGCTTTAACGTGGAAAAATGCAAGGTCATGCATATAGGGAAAAAGAACCCATTGTTCAACTACAAATTGGGGGGGGCATTGTTGGGAGACAGCAGTCTTGAGAGACTTGGGTGTGATGGTGGATGAATCACTGAAGCCATCTGCACAGTGCGCAGCAGCCTCGAAAAAAGCCAACAGGATGCTGGGCATCATAAAGAGGGGCATAACAACCAGGACACGGGAAGTCATCATGCCATTGTATCGAGCGATGGTGCGTCCGCATCTGGAATACTGCGTTCAATATTGGTCGCCGTACCTCAAGAAGGACATGGCGGTACTTGAGAGAGTCCAAAGGAGAGCAACGAAACTGGTAAGAGGGCTGGAACACTGCCCATACGCTGAGAGGTTGGATAGGCTGGGACTCTTCTCTCTGGAAAAAAGGAGGCTCAGGGGAGATATGATAGAGACCTTCAAGATCATGAGGGGCATAGAGAGGGTGGATAGGGACAGATTCTTCAGGCTGAAGGGGACAACAGGTACGAGGGGGCATTCGGAGAAACTGAAGGGAGATAGGTTCAAAACAAATGCAAGGAAGTTTTTTTTCACGCAAAGGGTCGTGGACACTTGGAATGCGCTACCGGAGGAAGTGATCAGGCAGAGTACGGTACAGGGATTCAAACAGGGATTGGACGAATTCTTGAGGGATAAAGGGATCGTGGGATACTGAGGGAGGAGCTGGGATGTAACACAAGTATAGAAAGCTAATAAGTATAGAAACCCAACCAGGTCGTGCATGCGCAAGACCAGAGGGTTAGGACTTCGATGGGAAGATGGGACTTCAATGGGAAGCCAAGGTGGCAGGGGAGCCCCTTCTGGTGATTCAGACAGGTCGTGACCTGTTTGGGCCGCCGCGGGAGCGGACTGCCGGGCAGGATGGACCTATGGTCTGACCCGGCGGAGGCACTGCTTATGTTCTTATGTTCTTAAAACCTTGCTGAGTACAGTATCTATTTCCAATATTGAACCAATCCATTTACATTGTCATCACGTTTACTATGGCTACAGATGCTGGTACATAATATACAAAGTTATGGTGCTTTCATTCTGCCTTGTTGGAAGATCCAGATTTTATGAATTGTATGGAGAGGTGTCATATGGAACTCATACAAGGCATAACTAAGAGGTGAGATTATTATTATTATTATTCTAAATCTTTATTCATTTTCAAACTTATACAAAGTGCAAAGTATACAATCAGAAAAAAACCCATATAAACAGCACTTATCTTCAAACAGATAATAAATAAAATACCTTATTCCCCCCCTTCCCAACCTCCCTTCCCCCTCCCTGGATGTGTATAAATATCATCAAGGAATAAAAGGTTCATCAATTAGTAAGTCTTTAAGTTAACAAATGTCTCTAATGGACCCCATATTTTTTTAAATTCATATTATTTCCCATATGTTCTGCATACATTCTTTCATTTCTGTAATAGAGTGTTTCCCACCAAAAAGAATAATTTAGCCTATCCCAGTTTCTGTATGGCCACCCCTGAGGTGAAATTATTATTTTGAAAAATAAAGCCAAAGAAAGGAAACAATTCTTATCACATCTAGAAAGTCAAATTAAAGATCTAAAAGCACGTTATACTTGTCCCTCCACTATTTTATATCTACAACTTCAAAAGTTGAAGTTTCAGTATCCTTCACTACTATCCGAAAGCACCTGTATTTGTTTATTGAATTTTGCAATAATTGTGATACTCACATATGAAGTTTGACCTTGTTTTAACAACATTCTGATCCCCGAAGCAGGTCCAATAAAAACTGCTTCCTCTCATACTTGGCTCAGCCTGGTTGCTCCATCTGTGGCCTATTACACTGTTTTAAAATCACATGTTTATACCTGTTCCAAAGTTGGTGTAAATATGTGTGTGTATGATACGTACACCTGTGTATTTTAAAAATATGAGTTTACGTTACATTTCTGCCTGTCTCTCCTCTTCCCAAATTACTTCTCTGGGATTACTGACACATGATATTGTAGGCACATACACACACAAGCATATGCAGCCATATAATTTTCTAAAATGCCTTTTTCATGCATAATATATTCACTGATAAATATTATATATTAATGTTTTATTTATGATTCAAGCAATGTTGGAGGGGGGTGATGTTCACAAAATAGGCTCATAAAATTATACACAACAGTACTCAAATACTTTGCACAAATTTACAACTTATCCAAGGCAAGTGTAAATATGTGTTTTACTCTGAGTCTACCCCTCTGAGAATAACTGTACATATAGCTGGACAACGTATATCCCCCTGTGAAATTCTATAAAACCATTTTATATGTGGAAAATACCTTTTAAAAATTGTTCTACGTTGTCTACTAAAATAAAGCACAGACTAGAAATATAGCATCCATATTTATTTTGAAATATATTTTAATAAATGCATTGTACTATTTTTACAATATATCATCTGATATATATAATCTCCTCTGTTTTACAAAGCATATTATATCAAACACCAACTCCAAAAATAGCACTCTATAAAGGTTTGATGGTTCTGTATGTCCTTGAAACTATTCTCATAAAATCTCTTATTTGCATTCCTCCCCCCAAAAAAATAAAAATAAAAATTAATCAAGCAATTCAAGATGTTGCCCAGCAGGGGGATAACTTATTTTGCATAATTTTCTAAACATTTCATCTGCACAACAGAGAGACTCTTCCTAGATTTTTCATGTATTTGGGCCGCAAATAGATTATTACATGTAGGCTAATGCATGCTCCTGCATTAAGGGCCTATTTATCAAAGTGCATTAGTGCTAAAGCATGCTAAAACAGTGATAATGTGTTTTAATAATGTTAATATGAAATTTTATTAGGAAGCAATGAGAAAGAAAACTGAAAATTGTCAATTAGGGTGGTTAAATTAGACTACATTAAATAATGGAAATGTAGGGATGTTTGTTCCAAACATTTGACTACATCTCAAGAGGTACAGTTATACAGCAATACAAGAATTCATATTCTTCTGCATTTTTACATTCTACTTTTAGTACAGGCCATAATATTACTAAGTAAAAGGGTGTCAGGTCAAAAGCGCGCCGGGACAAAGGCGCGCCCAGACAATTGAGCGCAGCGCGGAGGTGCGCGCCGCTCAAAATTACTGTTTTTAGGGCTCCGACGGGGGGGCATGGACATCGCGCCGCCTTGTGGGGGCGTTGTAACCCCCCACATTTTACTGAAAACTTCACTTTTTCCCTGTTTTTAGGGAAAAAGTTAAGTTTACAGTAAAATGTGGAGGGTTACAACCCCCCAAACCCCCATAACGCCGGCGCGATATCTATTAAGTAAAGTGTATGTGGGGGGGTTCCGCAACAAAACCCATCGGAGCCCCTAAAAACAGTAATTTTGAGCGGTGCGTGCCTCCACGCTGCGCTCAATTGTCTGGGCGCGCCTTTGTCTTTCGCGCCGTTGTCTATGAACCTTCCTTTCTACCCTAACTCCTGTTAACCTTGTCGAGCTTTGTGAATGTAGAGATGATGCGGTATACAAACCTAAGGTTTAGTTTAGTTTAACACATTATTTTTAATTTAGGACATATTATGAGAACAATTAAACTTGAAGCTTCTCAACCGGGGTGTGGGAGAGTAAACAAAATTATTGCAATTGCTTTTTGTGCAGATAATTGTAGATTATTAATATGTGTAAAGTTTTATGGCATTTCAATAAAGGAATTCTCATAAAGAAAATACAGGCCTCCTTCTATGAGCATCAGAGCATTTACCTCCGTGGCCGGCAATAAAAAAGCCTAATGCACTTCATAAAAAGGGGGGGTGGAGGAGGACAATGAGGTACTTTACTACTGTGTTAAGAGCCAATGTCCACTTAATGCAGGAAAAATGGCCTAACTCAGGATGTGCTAAAGCATTTTGCATTAGTTTTCCCATATGCATGCACTAACCCCCCTCTTTTACAAAGGTGCGCTATGCTTTTTAGTGTGCGCTAAATATTATCGCACACTAAACACGCTAAATGCTAATGCGTGCATGTTATCCTATGGATGTGTTAGCAGTTAGCACATGCGTTGATTCAGCGCACGCTAAATCCGCACTAAAACGCTTAGTGCACCTTTGTAAAAGAGGCCCTAAGCAAACATTTTTTTAAAAAAATTTTGCAGGAAGGGGCATGTCATGGATGAAGAATTGGCATGGAAGCAGTATTCAGCTAGTATACTGACATCACCAGTGCATTAACTGGTTAGCATGTCCATAACATTGAAGCCCTTAGCAAATCCTAAACAGGAGGCAGTAAGTGCTCCTGTGTTAAAATTTTTTTTAATTGCCTCACTCTTAATACTAGCATTAGTGCATGGCCAGAAACTCAAAGTTTTGAAAAATGCCTCTTTTACACATGCTAGAAATGGGTTTAGTGCATAGGAAAGATTCAACATTAGAATGTGCTAAGCCCGTTATTTTTTTTATTTTTATATTATTTATTGAGGTTTATTAACCGCCTCTATGAAGAGATTCACCCATGCTGCTGTACAGCGCGTATAATTCAACATAAAACTTACAATTGTGTTAAAAGCATAACAGTAGTATAAAGACTAAATACAAACATAAATACAAGGAATGAGGTAGAGTTAAAATCAGTAAATTGAAACTTAATAATAGGACTACCAAGAAACAGTTTCAAAAATATACCTTATTAATAGCTCTGAAATACAGTAATATATACTAAAAGGGAGACATATTGTAATATGAAGCATCTAATAAGCACAAATCTGAACATTCAAATAACATACATATGACATTAATGCTTTTCTATAATGCAGCTTTTTTTTTTTTCTAGCTTAGCTTAGTGAAAAGGCCCCAATATTTCCATTTCTAGGAAAGAAAATGGAGAAATTAAACTCACATAAAGAATATGAAAATAAAGAGGCAATGGTGTAGTCTGGGGTGTGGGGGGGAGGAGTGGTCCACCCCGGGTGCGGTCTTCCTCAAGGCACTGGCACTCCTCCTCCTCTCCATCCCCCCTTCCCACTCCTTCCCGCCACGCATGCCCGCACCCCTTCCCCATATATTTCTATCTTCGGCACAAGCCACAACGAACTTGATGGCCTCATCGACTTCGGCGTTTTCTTTGTTGTCACTTTCGGGAGGAAGTGACGTCAGAGAGAGCTCCAAAGCCGACGCGGACAGCAAGTTATTCACTGCTCAAGTCAAAGTTTAAAAAGGTACAGGGAAGGGGCGCACGTGGCAGGAGGGGCAGGGAAAAGGTGGGAGCATGCGCCACCGTGCCAGGCCCGTCAC
Source organism: Geotrypetes seraphini (assembly GCF_902459505.1). Classification (NCBI taxonomy): domain Eukaryota; kingdom Metazoa; phylum Chordata; class Amphibia; order Gymnophiona; family Dermophiidae; genus Geotrypetes; species Geotrypetes seraphini. The sequence goes on along the minus strand of NC_047085.1, from coordinate 184,812,199 downwards.
CCTTGCTACACCACTGTAAAGAAGTGTAACCTCTCCCATTAATCCAGCCTTATTCAACTACCCCTTCCCCCAACACATAGATTAAATCAAGTTGCAAGATTATTGTAACTCTGCTCTGAAATAAACTTTTCTGAATGCATGGGACTATAATTATATACTTAACTCCATTATACTCATAACAGGGAAATTTCAGGGAAAAAAATTGCATCTAGTGACAGTACTAGAGGTTTCAAGGCCAGAAAAGCTTTCCTATGTATTTGAGTTAGGCAACAAGCGAAAACCAAAAAAATAACCCCAAAATATCCACAGAGAAGAAAATACAGAAGAAACCAAAGAAACTCTATGGAATGACAATATTCCTTAATGGACTTTATTTGAAAATGTCAAAGTTCCAAAGGTACACTAAAATCATCCACATAAAAGTAAAGTAATCCACATAAGAACCTTAAAGGATCTAATCCGCTAGGGATGCAGGACCCAACACAGTCCGCGTTTTGAGAAAAAGTCTTCTTCAGGGGTCCCTGGGGGTCCTATAATGGTGAATACGTGGGAAAGCTAATATGTGGTGAGCCAGAAGTGAGACACTGCTTGCATTTATGTTATTACTGTTCACTTTTGAGGTTCTTTTCCCAAAGGGAGTGATTGGAGCATTACACCCTGAGGCAGCTGGGATATTTTAATCAGTGAAACACTAGTCATCATCAGTGTACCCTGAACTCCTGGATTTAGATAAGTAACTTTGCCTTCTCCAATATAGACATTTGTTTGAGTCAGCAATTTTGAACTCTTGCACAGCAATTTTGAACCTTTGCATTGCACAAGGCTTTAAATTCAGCCCTGTCAGAGGAGGGTTTTTTTTAATGCCTATGAGGTTTCCCCCACCCTACTTACAATTCATCACCTGGTCCTTGTAGGGTGGTGGTGGAATTCTGAGGTATGGGGAAATCCACTGCTTAGTCTTAGGATAAGTGGCTTAAAATCAGTTTTACTATTTGGGATTTGATAATCTGCTGCTAAAATACATGCACGCTAAACCGGCTGGAATCGGTTTAGTGAGCAAGTTAAAGGCACATTTTAATTTTGAGAATCTTCCTCTAAGTGTACAGCCTTTGATGGAGACTTCCCCCAACTTTGAACTTTTCAGCGGCAATCTCGTATACAGTATATGTGATATGATATATGCATTTCAGCTATCTAATATAATAAAACACTAAGCACGCATGCGCACTCTACCACCGTGTTGCCTGATCTGTAGTTCCATGGTCGGCAGAGTGCGCATGCGCGCATACAAGGGTCCCTCACTCCGTCTAACATAGCAGTCTCGGCAGCGACTCCCCCTCCCGTCCTCAGTTCGTCAAACTGACCGGCAGCGCTGGACTCACTGCTCTCCACCTCTCAAGCTGTGGTGTCGGCTCCTCTCACGAGCCTGCACCAGTGTCGGAGAAGGCTTCCGAAGCTGGCGGGGATTGTGAGAAGAGCTGCTGCTGGCACTTTTAAACTTTAAAAAACCTTCTGCCGCAGCAGGCCAGCCCGCGGGAAGGGAAGGGGGGGCCGAAAAAGAACAAGAATCCAGCTACTGGTACGCAGGCTACACCGCGGGAATGGAAGAGGGAGGGGCCGAATGGAGCAGGACAGCTCGCGGTAAGAGAAGGGAATGGGGGTGGGGAAAAATGCTGCTACTGCTTTACAGTGACCTGGAGGGGAAGGAAAATACCGCTGCTGCTTCTGCAAAGGAAAGTGGGGGGGGGGGTGAGAGAAGGGAATGGGGGTGGAAAATGCTGCTACTACTTCACAGGGACCTGGAGGGGAAGGGAAATACCGCTGCTGCTTCTACAAAGGAAAGTGGGTGGGGGGAAAATGCTGCTGCTACTTCACAGGGACCTGAAGGGGAAGGGAAATACCGCTGCTGCTTCTGCAAAGGAAAGTGGGGGGGGGGGGGAAGGAGGGAAATGCTTTTTGCTGCTGCACAGGGAAATGGGGTGAACATGCTGCTGCACAGGGAAAAGGAGGGAAATAATAAGACAGACAGCGGGAGGGAAGGAGACAGAAAGGAATAAAGACACAGGGGCAGCGAAAGGGACAGACAGACAGAGAAAGGTGGCCAGGGAGAGAGACACATCGGGAGGGAGAGAGACAGAAAGATAGACAGACATATATTCTAGCACCCGTTAATGTAACGGGTTTAAACACTAGTATACTATAATTGCTAACTTAATTTTTTTAAATTAAGTTAAACTACTAACTGCAGTCAATGTTTTGACAAAACTGCCATCCACCAGCAAAAGCATAACTCACTCTGAATATCGAGCTCTCTGTTCTCAAATGTTTACTCTACATAGAAACATGATGGCAGATAAATGGCCCATCCAGTCTGTCCATTAACAGCAACCATTATCTTTTCCTCTCTCTAACAGATCCCATGTGCCTATCCCATGCTTTCTTGAATTCAGAGTCTCTGTCTCCACCACCTCTTCCGGGAGACTGTTCTACACATCTACCACCCTTTCTGTAAAAAAGTGTTTCCTTAGATTACTCCTGAGCCTATCACCTCTTAACTTCATCCTATGCCCTCTCATTCCAGAGCTTTTTTTTTCAAATGAAAGAGACTTGACTCATGCGCATTTATGCCACGTATTTAAATGACTCTATCATATCTCCCCTTTCCTGCCTTTCCTCCAAAGTATACATATTAAGATCTTTAAGTCTGTCCCCATACGCCTGTGTATGATGACCACATACCATTTTAGTAGCCTTTCTCTGGACCGACTCCATTCTTTTTATATCTTTTTGAAGGTGCGTTCTCCAGAATTGTACACAGTATTTTAAATGAGGTCTGACCAGAGTCTTATACCATTGAAAACTTTCATTTACACAAAAGACCTGATTCTGTAAAGGGTGCTGATCCAGGTGGCCGCTGATCACGTGTCAATCACGCATCAGCGGCCTTTACAGAATCACAGCTAGTTTTCCTGAGAGATGCCTTAAATCAGGGGTGTCAAAGTCCCTCAAGGGCTGCAATCCAGTCAGGTTTTCCCCAATGAATATGCATGAGATCTATTTGCATGCACTGCTTTCATTATATGCGAAAAGATCTCATGCATATTCATTGGGGAAATCCTAAAACCCTGATTGGATTGCGGCCCTCGAGGAGGGAATGACACTCCTACCTTAAATGTAGGCCAGCATTTTGCAGGCCTATATTTAAGGCATCTGTCTCACGTCTATGAAGATGCGTAGGGATGCTTAAGCACGCCCAAGGCCACTTCTGGGTAAAACCATGCCCACACCCCGCCTTAGGCATGCTTCAGTGTTCCTAAGCATCTCCGTAGACACAGTACAGACGCCTTCCTCACAGGCATCCTTACTCGCAGAATTTTTTCTAAAAACAAGTGTCCCAATTGTCTGCCAGATGGCATTAGGACACCTACCGCCACTTAAAATTGGGACGCACAGTTCAAGAATCAGGTCCAAAATGCTAAGTGCTACTCAGCTTACATGGGTACTTGAGTGACGTCTTCAAAGTATCCTGCTGTTGTTTATCTGAATTCCTAATGAACGAAGGAGATGATTTTAAAACTTGACTGCATAAATGGATGTCTAAAAGGTGGTACTGGTAATTTTAAAAAGGGAACGGATACGTATGCTTTCAGTTCTTAAACTGTTGCTTATATATTCAACCACCAGCAACAAAAGCTGCCCTCAGGTCCACATGCTTTCAATACACATTAAAGTAGGGCATGATCTTGCACAGAATTTTATATGTATACATGGCAGCTAATTTTGCAGGGCATACTTTTAAAAAATGATCCTCCAAAAAGCTTGTTGTTATAGCACCAATAATAATGACTTACTAAAAGACCAAGCATTTGCAAAAATCCTGTTTCTTTTATTTCCACTGGGCTCAGTTCACCAAAAGTCTTCCATTGTTCTTTATCTATGGGGAAAACACTCTTGCATACAGTCATTGGTCTCTCACAATGTACACTTGGAGGAATTCTATGCAACTGTGCAAAGCAGAATTTGTGTAGAATTCCCCACCTGTGCAAAATTCTGCATCTGCTGTGCAGATACCAGCATTAGTAACTTTCCTTTCCTCTCTCTCCCACCCCAAAAGTATTGCAAGAAAAGATGATAATGTTGAATGGCTTTACATTGGGCTACATCCTCCTGCTCTGCCATTCTAGGCCTAACTGTTCATTTGAACTGAGCAGACCTCCAAAATGTCTTGCAAGTCAATTTAAGGAAAGACACAAAATAGCAGAGGAGGAGAGTGTGACCCGATGTGCAGCTCTTTACCTCATCTTGCCACTGTGATCAATGTAGAAAACAAAAGATTTACATGGTAGAGGGGGAAGCTGGAGCAGGTAAAGGGGGTGGGAGGAGGGGGACAGAGGTTGCAGGAGCAGGGAGAAAGAGAGCACATTTGATCAGGGCAGCAAGCTGGGGGAGTGCAATGGGGGCTGGAGCAAAGTGGGGATGTGTGCCATGGGGGAGGAGGTTGCACTAGGATGGGGATTAATGCAGCAAGCTGAGGGTGTGCGCGCCATGGATGTGGGGGATCTCTGAAGCACATTAGCAAGTTAGATACATGGTGGAGGGAATCATAAGGCGTGTTGGGGGAGAGGTTGTGTTAAATGTGGGAAGGGGAGTAGGATGGAGAGGTGGGGTATTTGCCTGGAGATTGGAAAGATGGTGAGACGTAGTGCTATATACATTGAGGGAGAATCTAGGGGACACACAGGATTGGAGATCTTGCTGGGAGTAAGCAGGAGAGAGAACTGAGGGGTGCAGGGAAGGCTGAAGAGTAAAGAGAGGGAACTGTAGATGGAGACAGACAGAAAATTTGAGGAAAATATCAGGCCTTATGATGGGGGCATTCTGCACAAAAATTCACAAATAAAGTATATAAAATTTGACAAAATTTTAAAATAGTGAATACAGAATTTTGATTTTTTTTTTCCTAGCAGAATCCTCCAGGAGTAGCAATGTTTAACATGAAAAGTATGCTGCGCTGTCACCTATAAACTCTGGCTATGTAGAGCAGAGCGTTAACCATGTCAACCAAAAGGTGCTGTGGTATAATGAAGATGCCAGAATAAGAGTTAATAATGCAATTCATTATTCATTCATTGAATTCATATACTGAAACTGTGTTTAATAAAGGAATGCTCATGGTTGTTAAATAAATATTTTGTCTATATACCAACACTAAAATCAATACTTTTTAAAGATGCTTTTGCAATTTGATTGCAGTCTAATTGCATTTTAAGGACAGATATATTATATTTTACCATTTCTTCTTAGGCATTTCCTTGTTATTCTTAATAATTTAGCAAACATACCCCCTACCATTTGTTTTTTTCCCCCTTTACTGTTTTTCTTTTTCTTTCTTTGCTTATTGTAGTTCCTTCTCTCTTTCCTCTCGTGTATGTCTGTCTTGTGCGTCTTTGGTACTTGTCTTTAATGATATAATTAATTTTAATATGTCTGTATTTCCCAGTTTTTTTTATTATTAGTCGCTTTGTAATTTGAAAAGGCGGGATAACAAATTATTATTAAACTTGAAACTTAAACTTGATTGTAATTTGGGAAAATAATGGTGATCTGCAACCCCCTCCCTTTTTCCAAGAAGCAATATTTTCTATAGCTTCATTTCAGGTTCCATGCATTTCCTGAGGCAAAATCCTAAACTTTTGCTCATTCTGCATCCCCTACAACAGTGCTCCTCAATTATGAAACCCATAGGCAGTGGAACACTTTTTTATTTGGGGGGGCAAAAGCTTCACCCTAGCCCTAGCAGGATCCTGTGGCACGACCACTCTTCTCCAGCTCTCAACTTTCCCACCTACCTCCCCCAGTTGCTGTAATTTTAAATCTTCGGGCAGCCACCATGCAGCGTCAATGAGCAGGCCTGCCCTGGAAGTCTTCATTCTACAGCAATTTCCTGTTCCTACGTAGGTGAGACACTGCAGAATGAAGGGTTCCAGGGCAGGCCTGCTTGTTGATGCTGCATGGCAGCTGCCTGAAGATTTAAAATTTCAGCGGTCAGGAAGAGGTGGGTGGGGGGAGTAGAGCCATAACTGACTCTTCTCACTGGCAATTTTTGGGGAGGCCATGGCCCCTGTGGCCTTCCCCATTCCAACGCCAATGCTGAAAACTAAAACAGATTTATATTCCCCCACCTCAATAAACTAGCTCCACATCAAGTCTGGATTGAGCTTGGTGCAGGTGTTTAAAAATTATAAAGGGAGGTAGCATACATACAGAGGCAGGGCAGGATTAAGGTATAGGCAAACTAGGCATATGCCTAAGGCAAAGTAAAAATCTAGGTGAACACTTAAGATTTCATTCTAGAAGCAGCACTCAATCTGGACAGGGAGGCCATTCTGGATGTGGTACATGTTGTTATTGTCCTTATTTTTTGACCATGAATCAAATAGATATCCCCAATACTAACATCACATATCAATTAAGGAGCAGGACCAATTGTAATTCAGCACAAGTCATTTATGCGATCTTTTGTCCTTGTTGCAATATTTACGTTGGTCAGACCAAGAAAGCCATCAAACTTAGAATTGCAGAACATCTTAGTTGTATTCAAACAGGCAAAACTGAGGCTCCCTTGGTAAAACCACTGGCAACAAGCACGCCATTCTTTAAGTTATCTGAGATTTTGTGTAATCAGACAATTTTCGTTCATTAAGAAGGGCGATCTCTCAAATTTTAGATAAACATTTTATATTAAGCATTTAATCAAATTTTAATAAACTATAGATTATGAACAGCGTCTCAACTACTCATGGCAAACGGTGATACCCCGAGGACTTAAGGAGATTGAATGGGTAACGCTTCATTGATCAAGAATATTTGATTATTGAATATTTTCTTTGCCATGGTATGAGTGGATTGATCATTTCAATGTCTCGATTTGTTAACCATTCAGTAGCGATCAATTTTTTTTCTAGCAAAAATGGTGCTGGTACTCAAAAGCCAAGCTTCAGGGTTGGGATGATCACTGAAGGATCTACTCACACACAGCCAGGCCCCCTGCAACCAGCCATAGAATCTATGAAATTACAGTATTGGTGTGCAGAGCTGGGCTATTTAATTGATACTTAGGGAAAATAGGCCAATTTTAGCAGGCAATGGAAAAGGTGACTATACCCAGTATCTCCTGAAAAAAATAGCTTTGTGTGTGTGAATGGGAGAGGGCACAGAAGGGAAGGACTAATGTTACCACTACCTACAAATGTCTGTTCTTCTCATCCCTTGAGTGCTGTCCCCCAATCAGTAGGATTTGCTGCTTCCTTCTCTTGTCGTTTTTCCTCTACTGTCAGAACCATGTGAGGCTCTAGTTGTGGCAATTTTTGAAATGTACTTTATATTAAGATATGTGGGCCAATGTACTTGTTTGCCTGGGGCCCACAAAAGGCTTAAAATCCTGCCCTGCACACAGACTCTCTTGTCACTTCAGAGGCAAAAATGATCAGCTGGTTTCGTACTCCTGACATCACAAAACCGATGAAGAAAACCAAACGACGATATTAACAACTTCTGTGATGGATTAGGTTATTTGAACTTTCGAATAAATAAACAAACAGAGTGATAGCAGTAAATGGAAAACTAATCTTGGTTTCATGTGGGTGCCACTGTCAAAGTACATTTGTGATACCATCCACCGTTATGCACTATTTGTGACACTGGTCAGGGTTTACTAGTCACTGCTGTAGATTGCTTCAGTTGCAGAGTAGAACGTGCATTCTTAAATTCAAAGAACTTTATATCATGAAATGTATTTGATGCATATTCTAAAAAGAAAAAAAAATTAATACAGAGCTCACAAATATGGTTACGATCTGTTGGGAATAAAAAAAAAAAAAAAAAAAGAACAGAAAGCACTCATCATCCATGGCCTCTATATCATCATTCACATCAGAACCCCTTGCAATGTCTTAACCTTTTCCTATCATCGTGTACTGTATATCCCATGGCATGGGATATACAGTACACGACAGGAACACAAAATATTTGAATTTACAGACTTATGACTTATTTACATTATGTTTACAATAGCCGTAAATGATAACGGTGAATAATACAAAACTTTGGTAAAATAATTACAAATGGAACCAGCGTAACGTAAAATTTATTACGATAGGAAAAGGTTAAAGGTCATGGCTATTTAGCTACCAAAATCATCCTCATAATTTTGACCCAGATCATAAACTACCAACTAATTGACTGACTAGCCACAGAACTAAGGGCCCTTTTTACAAAGCCACATTACTGATTCCCAGCCTGGCAAATGCAACAAAGCCCATTCAGTTTCTATGGGCTTAGTCGCATTTGCCACGCCAAGAATCGCCACCGCAGCTTTGTAAAAGGGGCCCTAAGTTTGTAACTGGTGGTACTGTTATAAAAACAATTTTTTTGTCTTAAAATTACTACATTTGCAAAGGTATCAGATATTTGATAGGGAAATTGGTATTACATCATAAATCAACTAGGACTAACTATTTATTCCCTTATTTTAACCATTTATTAGTATTAAAAAGAACAAGGATGCTATAAAAAAAAAAAAAAAGCTAAAAATATATATTGTCTCATAAGCAAGGCTAACAAGAATATGCATGGAGAGAAAAATGCATTGTTTAGCCTAAGATACACTGATAGTGAATTGTAGAAACTATTTTTGAGGGGAAAAATGTTTCAATGTATTTCAGTAGAATTGCTACTGTAAACAGTTTTATTAATCCATTTAAAATATATTTTTAAATTCCTGTAATGAAAAGTAACATTACTAGAGTTAAACACGCTAGGTCTAAAGGCAGAAATCTGGGAGGGGGGCCCCAAAGACCACTAAGAAGCTGCACCTTCCTTAGCTTCAGGGAGGCATGGGGGCTCAGGGCAACTGCACTGCTCACGCTTCCCTAATGTCGGCCCTGTATGCATTGTTTTGATTACAGACTACAGCAGCAACTTTTTTTTTTTTTCTCCAGATCTTTGTTCAGCATACCACATTCTGTAGGAACAATGCAAATTTCTTTCCTATGGCTATTAATAAACATCATCAATTTTCTCTGTACTACATTATTCAAGGTAGTTTTCAACTGTATCTTCACATTATAATTATCCATCATAGATAATAACACTCAAAAATATTCAAGTATTGCAAGCCTTCATTCTTATGCTAATTCATTTTCTTGAAATTCCTCTATGCCACTGCTGCAAACTCTTTTTTTTCACTATCTCGAGGACTGGGTAGTTTTGCATGAAGTCTGGATGCTCTTTTTTCATGAGAGGGGTCAGCCTGTGGGTTAAGTACCAAAACAGAGAGTTAGAACCTCAAATTATTGAGAGAATATTGCAAAAGAGTCAAAATTCATAGATACAGCATGCCAAATATAAGGTAGCTCTTGTTGATTAGCATACTTGTATAATTTTACTTACACGTGAGAAAATATGTCTTTATAACTTTCTCTCTAACTTTGCTAGCTACAGCACAGGTATTTATGCACATTTTAACTTAATCTGAAGTGGAGGCTGACTATCAGTTTCTGCACTGAAACTGGCTCAAAATCAATATTTGGACATGTTTCAGTTTCAGCAGAAAACACTGGTACATTTTCAGCTGTAAATGCCATAGCACTCACCCTGCAAACAGGAGCAGGCTCCATCTACCCCCTCCCCCCCTCCCTCTGAACAGGATAAAGCTTGGCAGCTTCTCCTCCCCACTCCCCCCAAACAAAAATATTCCTTCACCCCAAAGCCACCTGTAGGTCCCCTTAGGTCTACCTTAAGAGTTCTTGGTGGACTAGTGGCGTAGCCCTCGACAAGGCCTCCTCCTGGAGCCACCAATGCAAGCTGTGCTTTGCCTCCGCAGTCCAGGAAAGCTGTGTCTGTAGGGAGTGGTGCTGTAGAGACTACCTGGACAAGGGAATACTGGAGCAGGCGCAAGTGAGCTCTCACCCATGAACAACCTGCACGGAAGCCACCATCGAGCCTAGAACATGCAGATAAAGCCAGGCTGCGGGGGTCAGAAGAGACAAGATCTCCATGATCGCTTCCAGAGCTTCCGTTTGCGTGGCTCGGAAAGAAAAACATAGCCCTGTGCCACGTTGAACCGCACCCCCAGATATTACAAGCACTGAGTCGGATGCAAGGGGGAAATGGAATCTTGGACACCTCTGCAGGCTGCCCAGGTTTCCGCAGGCCGCCATTGGCTGGGGGGGGCCTTGCAATGAAGACCACTGATCTAAGGTGAAGGAGATGGGAAGACACAGCTTGGAGACAGCAGTGTGAGATGCAGGAAAACACCATCCATCAACATTAAGGCAACTACACTCACCCAATTACTTGACTTGACGCTCCAGAGTCTCTGAGCCTCCTCTTCCCTGTACCATGACAACAACAGAGATCAATGGATTTCTGAGGAAGCCAATTATGGTACTAGACTGGCCATCACATACCCAGTTCATAGAAAGGTGTGCACAGATGACAACTGAAGATGCTGGTCATGTGTACATTAAGGGTTCCTTTTGCTAAGCCACGTTAGGGCCTTAATGCGCGGAATAGCGCGCGCTAAATTGCCACGCACTAGACCTTAACACCAGCATTGAGCTGGCGTTATTCTAGAAGCATAGCGTGCAGTTTAGCGCACGGTAATTTTGTGCGTGCACTAAAAACGCTAGCGCACCTTAGTAAAAGGAACCCTAAGTTTTTATACTCTTATTACTGTTTCTTTTTTTATATTTACAGTGCTTTTATTATTTTTATATCAGTTTTCACTTTTTACCTGTGACCTTGCTTTTTCTACAAAGACAACAAAAACCCCAGCAAAATTTTATTATTTATTTTAAATACTTGTATTCCACAGTTCTTACTGGATTACTGTTTTAATATACAGACATAAGCAAAGTAACAAGCATCTACCATCTAATTAAAATGCTCAAATATATCAAAACATAAAACTAAAAGAAAGCTAACAAATAACACAAAACTAATGCCGTATTGCATTACAAATAATACTGGAGAAACAGCCCCGCCTTTACTCAATTTATAAAAGAAGAATACAAAAATGCCTTCTAAAATAGATGGAGGGGCATAATCAAAAGATGTCTAAGTTCGTTTTGGGCCTAAGTCGCTAGTCGCCCAAAGTTGGACATGGGAAAAGGTCCATTTTCGAAAAATGCGTCCAACATTTTTTTTTTTTTTTTTAATCATCTAACTGTATGTCTAGCTGTCTGATCATGTAGACCGCTAAGTCCTCTCACTAGCCCACCCCCCCAGACCACTTAAGCCACCTCTGTGCAGCTTTACTAGGCTTTCCTATGCCAGGCTACCAGGTGTTGATGGTCTAGAGCAGGGGTGTCCAACCTGCGGCCCCGAGAAGGATTTTGTGTGGCCCCAGTCGAGGGTGATGCAGTGTTTTCCTCTGCTGCTCTTAGATGTTTACCATCTTGCCGGCTCTCCCCTCTGTCTTGCTGCAGCGGCGGCCCCAGAAACATTTTTTTCGGCCAATGCGGCCCAGGGAAGCCAAAAGGTTGGACACCCCTGGTCTAGAGGCAAATATGTAAAGTAGTTGTTATAATTTTTATGGCAGTTGGGGGGAAGGGGGTCAGTGATCACTGGGGGAGTGTGTAGGGGTCTGTACTTTGTTCCTGCAGTGGTTATCTTGTCACTTTGGATACCTTCTTGTGACTTAGACCTGGTTTTATATGGCCTAAGTCACAACGTCCAGTTCTGTCTAGGCCAGAGGTTCGCGACCCCTTTGGGGGTCGAACGACCCTTTCACAGGGGCTGCCTAAGACCAATCGGAAACACATATTTTCAATGGTCTTAGGCAGTGTTCTTCAACTGCCGGTCTGCAGAAATTTTCTGCCTGTCCACAGGGCTGGCACGTCCTTTGGGCCCAAGACAGCGTTCTTCAGCCGCCGGTCCACAGTGCAATCAATGTGGTGTCTTCGGGCCAGCTCCCCGAGTGCTGCAGTGCGCAAAGCCGTGGTAAAAGGCTCCTACGTACGGCCTGCACCTGAACCAGAAGCCTTCTCTCTGAGGTTGCAATGTCAGAGGGAAGGCTTCCAGATGAGGCACAGGAATTGCGTGAGGAGCCACTGCCCACAGCTTTGTGCAATGCAGCACTCAGAGAGCCGGCCCAAAGACGCTGCGTTAATCACACAGTGGACCGGCCCAAAGATAACACTGGGGGGCAGGCCAGAAGGCAAGGCACAGCATGGAGGGAGAGAGACAACAAAGGTAGGGGAAATGCTTTTATTTAGTGATTGATTTGTCTGTTCAGGAAGAAATGCATTTGTTTCTTTTCCTCTGGGGTTGTACTGCTTGCAGAGTCTTGCATCTTAGGGTTTGTTTGTAAATATTAGCACTTTTAGTTTTTGTTCCTGCATTTGCATGGGGCTATCTGTTTTCTGGTAGGAATGAATGTTAATAATAATAATAACTTTATTTTTATATACCGTCATACCACAAACAGTTGTAAGCGGTTTACAAGGGAAGAGACTGTATTCAGACAGCACCATTACAGAGAACTTTCGAAATTACATTGGCATGTTAAGTTTAGTCAGGTTTATCTGGAAGTGTTTTGGAAGTTCATCAGGTTGAGGTACATCAGGTTGAAATGGGGTCAGAGAAATTTGTCAAAGAGATAAGTTTTTATTGACTTCCTAAATGTTTGGTTCGAAAGTGCGTTTGAGATGAAGTTGGTTAAACATTTGTTCCATTTGCCTGCTTGGAATGATAGTGTTCTATCGAGGTATCTCTTGTAGGTGCAGCCCTTTAGGGATGGAAAGCGAACAAGTAGGTACTGCATGTATTAGTTGTGCCTGGGAATTCGAATTGGTGAGACAGATAGGTTGAGGATGAACCTGTCATGGTTTTGAAGCAAAGGCATGCAAACTTAAAAATGACCCTTGCTTCCACAGGTAGTTTTTTGTAATATCGGCTTACATGGTCTGATTTCTCGAGGCCATAAATGAGACGGACTTCAGCATTTTGGATGACTCTCAGTCGTTTGATGATTTTCTTGAGAGATCCCAAGTATACATACATACAGTGTGCATTGTGTATTTTAATTTTGTGGTTAACCATTATGTGTTGTTAATACAATTATACTGTGGGTATATATGAAAAATAAATGGAAAAAAAGGTGTTACAATTAGTACTATTATGGGGGCGGGGTCTGAGGGCGGAGATTGGGTGGAGATGGGCACGACTTAGCCCAGTGTTCTTCAACTGCCAGTCCGCGGACCGGTGCCGCTCCACAAAATAATTATTTCCTTTCCGCCGGTCCATAAGTGTCAAAAGGTTGAACACTGGTCTTAGGAACAGAGACACCGCTCCTCTATCCATCTCCAGGCAGGTCCACCCACATGCTGATATGCCCACATACATTTATTTGTAATTAGAAATACATATTTCACAATATATAATTACATATTGTTTTTGAGATTAATCACTTTGCTTTAATTATGTTGAATTTGTAACAATGAAAATGCATCCTGCACATCAGATATTTACATTATGATTCATAACAATGAAGTAGCAACAAAAATAATTTTATGGTTGGGGGTCACCACAACATGAGGAACTGTATTAAAGGATTGCAGCATTAGGAAGGTTGAGAACCACTGGTCTAGGCAGTGTTGTTAAACTTTCGGTTATACATGCAGTACGACTAAGTCAAGGACAGCCCACAGCCCGCCCAAATCCCGCCCTCACCACTCCTCCTAAAACACCCCTTTTAACTCTGGGCATACTGCAGCACTGTGAAGGCCTAAGTCATTTTTAAATACGTCTAAAACCCAGTTCGATTATCAGCACTTGGACGACTTGTCTCACTGATTGTCTAAGTGCCACTTTAGGCCGGTTTTTAGACATATTTCTGTTTCGATTATGAGCCCCATATGCTTTAAGCTGCTTTCTAAAAGAGAGATATGATTCAAATTTCCAAAGATCAACTGGTGATAAATTTTAGAGTGGAGAAAGTTATTATCTGAAGATGCAAATGGACAAGGACAGGACACTGAACATGAAGTGGCTGAGGAAGATTATACCGGGTTGTGAGAATGCTTGTGAAGATGACTTAAAAGAATGGATGCAGAATGATGAGAAGAAGAAAGAACTGACAGTGATATGATTGCTATAGTGAAAGGAGCGATTACAAAGATGATCTGTACAAAGAGTATCTGTTCTGAATTTGAGTGAAATGGTGTGGTGGCCATGTTAATCCACTTTCCAAGGTAATATAAAAGAAATAAAACAACCAAACAAAAAAAAAAAGCTAATACCTTTTGTTTTTTTTAAATTTATTATTGCATTTAATTAGTCCAATAAAAAAGGTATTACCTTATTTCCTTTGTTTTTTTATTTCTTTATATTACCTGTTCTGAATTTGAATGAAAGGAGCCTCAATGAGAAAAACCTAAGTCAGTGTATCTCAAACGGTGCCGAGGTACACTGTGTGCCTCCTGAGATTCCAAGTGTGCCGCGGCACACTGAGGAGGAAGAGAGGCACCTGCCATCTGACTTCCCTACGCGGTACAGCGCCAGCGCTGCCCGATTTGCCTAAGGCCTGCATGTTTCTCCCTTTAGCGTCCTCCGGCTGCCCCTCTGGCCTCCCGGTCTCACCTTTAAAGCTAATTACAGCAGCCTGCAGAGGATCGCCAGTAGAAGCCCTTCCTACCTGCATGTGGTGACTGGAGATCGCTGCGGGGAAGTCATTGCTGGAGGTGGGACCAGTGGAGACATGGTTGATCGCTGCTGGTGGTTGCCTAGGATGGGGCAGCGTCTGCTCTCTCATTGGGGAGGAGCTGGTGGTGTCTCTGGATCCGTGGAGTGGGACCATGCCATGGACTCATCCTCCCGGTTGTCTGATGGAGGCAGAGTGCTGTATTCTTTGGGAGCTGCCCATGAGCATCCGCCGCACACCGAGAGCAATGCAAACCGGCGCTGGATTGTTCTATTTCTGTGCATCTTCTGCCTGGAAGCGATGAGTCAGGGCTACAGCAGCTGGAAAGCCCGAGTGATATCTGCCCTGTCTGGACTTTTGCCGTTGGGATTATTTAAAATATGCTGAGGCAACAGAGCTGCTTCAGGAAATTGGACTTCTGCCAGACTTATTTGATTTTGGTATTCAATTTTTTTCTTCCAGTTTATGAATTAGTTTAAATTTTAATCCATTGTTTTTACCTCTATTCTTTTTATTTTATTAACTGAATTCTATTGTTTAACGGTTCCTCCCTTCTATTCCTTTTTACATATTACTTTAATTCATTTAGATATCATTTACATAGATGATGCTCCTATCTGTAAAGTTAGAAATTTCTATGAAATATTCTACACGCTTCTCTCCTCTCCACTCCTTCCTGCCCTCCATAGTCCTCTCTACCATCTTCTAACCTCTTCCTCTGTAATGTCACCTAGAGCTTGTATAGGTATGGGCAACGCACAAATGGAAGAAATAAAAATAAATAAAATAAATGATGATGATGATGATGAAGACAACTGCACTGAGCCTGCATATGTACTAAACAAAGTTGTGAAATCCAGTCTATTGAGGCAGTGCTGGCATACACAGAACACCTGGAGGAAGCAACTTCTACTGATGTTATGTTATTGAGATGCTCACTGCAAGGAAGAAAATTCAATCAGGAAAACAAACCTTAATCACAAAGATTTTTACATAACTACTGTGCTTGATCTAATGTGGTACAGTGTTCCCCTGCAAATTTGCGATTCGTGGACTCAGTTATTCATTGTATTTTCTGACTGCCTCTTCCGGTACAGGGAATGAGTCCGCGAATCAGCCTTCTGCACAGCCGATTCCCTCCCCCTCTCCCCCCCAGTCAGCCAATCAGCCTTCTGCACAGCTGATTCCTCCTCCTCTCCTCCCCCCCTCCCCCAGAGCATACCAGGTATGCACCCGCCAGCGCCCCAGCTGCCCTCTCCTGCCTTTTTACAGACTCAAAACAACATTTGCAGTTTTTCAAAATTCGCGGATGTTCCTGGAACGGAACCCCCGCAAATTTCAGGAGAGTACTGTACTCTACTTTGTACAGTTGTTTATAAATATATTGTACAGTATTTCTGTTAAAAATGTTTGCTACAGAACAAGGACATATACAATGCTATCAGTGGCGTAAAGGGGCTGGGGGTGTCCCTGAGCGCTGTCTTGGTGGGGGGTGCTGGCATCTGTCCTCCTCTCTGACCCCCCCCTCCTTCCCACACCTCCCCCCGCTGCACAAGTGCCTTCACTTTCCCCCACCATACCTTTAGCTCTTCACCGGCACGAGTAGCAAATATAACCTGTTGCTTGCACCAATGTCGGCTCTCCCATCTAACATCACTTCCGGGTTCCATGCTCAGAAAGTGATGTCAGAGGAAGAGCCGACATGGACAGCAAGTTTGTGATGCCGCTTGCGCTGGGAAAGTTAGAGGTACAGGGGAAGGGAATGTGCGTGCGCATGTGGCAGGGGGGTGGGGAAGAGGGCAGGGGAAGTGTGCACCGCCCAAGGCGCTTCTCACCTTCGCTAAGCTACTGAATACTGTTATTCAGTTGCTGAATAATTTTAATATATAATATCTGAAACATGCATATTTGTCTTTTATTTATGCATGTTTTCTATATTATCTGACTTTTCAGTTATCTAACAACGGGTCAGTTCCATTTACAATGGATAATCGAGACTCTACTATAGTAGCATTTACATATAATATAATAATATAATAATAATAATAGCTTTATTTATATCCCGTCATACCTTTTCAGTTCAAGACGGTGTACAACAAGAGGTGCTGTAAGGACAGCGAGGTAACATCAATTAGAAATTGGGGAGGGGTAAAAAGACAGAAGTGTGGTGTCGCGCAGATTTGGAGGATCAGGTGAATTTGTCAAATAGGTGGGTTTTTAGTGATTTTCTGAAAGAGTGGTATGTTAGAGAGTTCAGGATTAGGTCACTTAAGGTGTTGTTCCAGACCCCTGCTTGAAAGGAGAGTGTTCTGTTGAGGAATCTTTTGAATTTGCATCCTTTGGGAGAAGGGAAAGTGAACAAGAGTGTAGATTGCATACCTGTGTAAATGGTAAATTCAGAAAGTCACTGTTTATATGTGGAGTTTTTTCTACAGTAATATTCATTATCTACTCCAGAGGAGGAAAACTCTGGGAGATTCAAGGAAACATGATATGAAAGGGAGCAATGAACAATCAGAATTTTGATATAGCATGTCCCATTAGCCATGGAAAATTATTTTCAAAACTCAAGCTTTTACATTCATAGGCAGAAAGATTCTTAAATGTTGATAAATCCAATTGGTAATATGCCATATCGTATTGTGGGGATTATAATTTAAACAGACTTATCCAAAGGAACTATAAGCAACTCCCATCAAAATAATAACATGTAATGAACAGGATCCAAAATACTAATGCATTATGATCAAAGAACTCATCTTGGAATTTATGAAATTTTAACTCATCACTGCCATTCAGTTCCAAAATATATTTTTTGCATTAATATATACATTAAGTCCTCCATTGCTAATGTGTAGAAAGCATTTTTCTGCATAAAAGTCTAAAGTCCTCTATTAGTAATGTGTATTCTTAATAACCAAGATAAATTCACCAATAACAATCAACTGTGCAAAATTTTTCAATTATAAACATCCTCTTCTCATATTTTGCAAATAGAACATTCAGTAAATGGTGCAAGGAAAAATCTATGCTAAGTACTATTCCATAAAGGTTGCTTCAGGATGAGTTCCTTTCACAGAATAACAGTACAGATTATCGCATTCAACTTTGGGTGCAAAGAATTCACTACTGCTAAAACCTGGGGTGCAATTTGGGCACATAACCCTGGCATTCTATAATACTGCACCTAAATTTTGGGAACACCCCTAACCTGTTCATGCCCCTCCCATGGCCACACTCCCTTTTCAGTTGCATGCGAGACAATTTAGGTACTTGGTCTTATAGAATAGTGCACAAGCATGCACAAATTCAAATTAGTGTCAATTAACATCAATAACTGATTATTGACTTCTCATTAATTTGCATATACATCTGTCCTGCACACAACTTTGGGAGACCTATATAGAATCTGGAGACACTGGTGCACCAAGGGTGGGGGGCAGTTCACCCCGGGTGCTAACCATGACGGGGGCATTCCTGACCTTGGAGTCATGGTCCGGGAACTTCCCCTTTTCACGGCCCGGTCCCAAGGCTCTGAGTGGTCTACATGGCCCAGTATGTTGTCACCCTTCTCTCCTGTCCGGTCCAATGTCACCTTTACCTTCTATCAAGCTGAAAATCTGCCAGCTTCGGGAGTGATTCAGCAACGTTGCCCGAGGGCAGGGGAGGACAGAAATGCCAGACCATGGTAGGCAATAGGAGGAGGAGCGGAGAAGAGGAGATACCAAACTACAAAAAGGGAGAAACGGAAGAAGAGAGATGGACAACAAAGGTAGGAAAAATGATTTCATTTTCAACTTAATGATGTTATGTTGGTTTTGAGAATTTACATCTGCTGTCTATGCATTTGTTTCTATTTCTCTAGTGTTGTACTACATGCATGCAGGGTTTTGTTTGTGTATATTAGGACTTTTAATTTGTGTTCCTGTATTTGCATAGGATTGATCTGTGTTCTGCATGTGTGATCAAGGCCAGATGTTCTGGTAGGAATGAATGACGAGAAAGTTATTGATGTCATGGCCCAAAATAGGAACATATTTGTTGGCTCTCCTTCACTCCTTTTAGACTCAAAACGGCCCTCACTTTATGGAAGCTGGGAGGAGAGAGGGGGCAAAGGCAGACATGATCGAAACATTTAAACGGGACGTGTCGAAGTGGAAGATGATATTTTCTTTCTCAAGGGACCCTCGGCCACAAGAGGGCACCCGCTCAAACTCAGGGGCGGAAAATTTCATGGCGACACCAGAAAGTATTTCTTCACAGAGAGAGTGGTTGATCATTGGAACAAGCTTCCAGTGCAGGTGATCGAGGCAGACAGCGTGCCAGACTAAGAATAAATGGGATACCCATGTGGGATCCCTACGAGGGTCAAGATAAGGAAATTGGGTCATTAGGGCATAGACAGGGGGTGGGTAAGCAGAGTGGGCAGACTTGATGGGCTGTAGCCCTTTTCTGCCGTCATCTTCTATGGTTCTATGCTTTTTTATCACCAGCCGCAGCCATATTAACTCCGACGCTCATAGGAATTCTATGAGTTTCAAAGCTGTTACACTGTGGCCAGTGCTAAAAAAACGAGCTACGATTTTGTAAAAAAAAAGGGGAGGGGGTAGTTTGTGATTACATATTTCATACTGGACGAAGGTGTTTTCTGTGTTCTGTGTGTACGAAAGACATGGTTCTCTGTTAGCATTGACTGTGCAGGATCAATCTGTACTAGTCTGGCTTGTTTAGTTTTAAGTGGGTGTATTGATGTTCTACTGCTCACTGCAGTATGTAAGGTGTTTTCTTTTCCTAGGTACACTCTTGTACGATATGTGGATTGTTTTTCATATAGATGAGGGTGGTGGTGTCAAAAAATGATATTATTGACACATATGCTAGGTACGCCACTGCTGGGGGATAATGTCCAAAAACATTTAAGGGGCAAGTAATCAACATAGACCACTGTTAAGTTGGGTTATTTTGCTATAAATCAGGCTATTTTAACACAGAGTCTCATTGAACAAAATGGGATCCTGTGCTAAATTAACTCGTAATAAAATAACCTGACTTAACTCCGAGCTCCGCGAACATGGAGAAGATGCGGTGTACAAACCTAAGGATTAGATTAGATTAGACAACTTCACTTCTTAGCCTATATAGTGACCATGCATCCAATCTACTTTCCAATCCTGAAACCAGGATTACATACATCTTGCTCAAAACATTCAGAGATAGAGCAGAGATGGAAAAGAGGGTCTTATTGATTTATCTAGATTGAAAACAGCTTGGATCCCAGTGTTGGATAAATTAAAAGATATGTTATTAGAATTAGCACTTAAGACACCTGGTATGCAACTTTGTCAGAGTCTTTACATGTCATAGCCCCTTTGGAATTAAAAATTGAAAAGAGGGAAAAAAGTTGCACCTTGGTTTAATTTGGGTTTGATAGCATGTAAACAATTGTTATAAAGGAAAGAGCGGGAGTGGAGGAAATATCCAGATCATTTTCACTGCAGGATTATAGGAACTGTATGAAATATTATCAAGAAGATTATGGTTGCAAAGAGAGAGTTTAATTATATAAGACAATAATGGAGGATGGGTCATCTACAAAGGAGTTGTTTGCTGAGGTTAGGGAATTAACATTTTTTGGGGAAAAAAAAAATCTGATGATCAGAAGTGAAGATATCATGCCAAAATTTTGCTGAGGTCTTTCAGGAGAAGGTTGAGTCAATAGTACATTCTTTTGATCATCTGTCTTCTTCTATGAATGACTTGGAGTTGGAATTGGCTACTCCTATTCAGGTGTAGTCAGAGTTTGCTTTTGTTATAGCTAATCAAACAGAAATAATTTTGAGAGGTAGTAATACCTTTACAAACTTTCTGGATGTTTGTTCTCCATCTCTGATCCATTCTATGCAGGTGATAGCAGAACTGTTGGTGATTTTAGTGAATAAATCCATAGATGAGGGGTTTTTATCCAGATATATTTTAAAAATCTGTGATTAAACTATTCCTAAAGGGGGAGAAGTTGGATGGATCTTGTGCTGGTAATTATAGACTAATATACTCTATTTTATACTTGGCAAAAATATTGCAGAAAATTGTTTTATTTCAATTGGAAGACTTTTTGGAATCTGATACTGGATGATTTCTAGTTTGGTTTCCACTCTAAATTTTCTACTGAGACAATAATAATCGCAATCAGTGATTCTATTAGAGCGGAATTTGATAAAGGAGTTAAGTTTATGATGGTTATTTTAGACATTACTGCAACCTTTGATACGGTTCATCATAAGCTGTTATTGAATAGGTTGAAGGATGTTAGTATTGGGGGAAAAGTTTGGACTTAGTTTTATTCCTTTTTAAAGGATAGGTTATATCAGATCAAGGTCTTAAATGATGTTTAAGATTGGGTTCCTTCTGTTTCAGGGGGTTCCTCAAGGCTCGGCCCTCTCTCCCATTCTTTTTAATGTCTATATGTGTTTATGTAAGATTCTCTTAGATTTAGGGATTTCTTATCATCGAGAATAGTTAAGCTCTGGAATGCATTACCAGAGGATGTAGTAAGAGCGGATAGCATAGCTGGTTTTAAGAAATATTTGGACAAGTTCCTGGAGGAAAAGTCCATATTCTGTTATTGAGAAAGACATGGGGAAAGCCACTGCTTGCCCTGTATCGGTATCATGGAATATTGCTACTTCTTGGGTTTTGGCCAGGTACTAGTGATTGGCCACCATGACAACGAGCTACTGGGCTTGATGGACCATTGGTCTCACCCAGTAAGACTATTTTTATGTTCTATATGCAGATGATATCTAGTTCTTTATCTAATTAATAACACATGTGCTGAAAATCTAGATTTTTTAAGATCTTTGTCATTCTACTATTTAAGATTGGATGTCTGTCAATAGACTCAAGTTAAATGTTTCAAAACCTCGGGTATTGTTGCTATCTTGCCAGATTTGAGATTGAGCTCAGTGGTGGGGAATGATGTGATTCCAATTCTATATGAAATTAAGTACCTAGGAATTATAAAGAGTTTAGGTTCTTACCTTGCTAATATCTTCCCTAGGAGATAGGTATGTTATTCTGGATAGAAGGGTAATCTCCCCATGCTTGCGAACATTTGATTCTACTCAAATTATGATTTTGTGAAGATCTGTCAGTATTATGGCTCTATCACAATTTAACTAAGATCTTAACAATGATGGTTTCCAACAACATACTAGAAAGCAGGAAAACAAAGTCAGGGGGGAACTTATCAAGGTGGGTTACTATTAAGATATGTTATTTTACCACTTATTTTAGCACAGGTCCCATTTTATGAAATAAGAGCTAGTTACTAATAACCTGGATTAACAGATGGGGATGGGGTGCTAGGCTGGATGGACCATTGGTCTGATCCTGTAGGGCTATTCTTATGTTCTTAATATATCTTTTAAGATGACCTGCATTGATAACTTCTCCCCCTTAATAATACAAGTGCTGGAACTCTGAAACAGCTTATAATCAGTACTTTGTGGCTACTCAAACATGCAAAAATAAAATAACTGTGGTAGATCGATATAGATACAGTATAATACCTTCCCACCCCCTCCAATAAACTGTACAAAAATGTTCTTACATGACCTTGGTTGCCTTCATTGGCTGTTTTCTCCTGGCCAGGATCATGACCACCATTAATTGCTTCTGATCCTTCACCACTTTCTTCATTTTTCTCTCGATATCCTCCTTCATTGTCACCATCCTCAAAATTATTGTGAAGCTTTTTATTTTTGTCTGGCATTCCATTATTAAGCAAGCTTTCTTTACCATCCTGTTCTTGTTCTTCATCCATTCCATTTTCATTCAGCACTAACTCTCTTTCATCTTCACTTTCTAACAATTCATTATCTTGCTGTTCAACTTCACTTTGAACTTCAGCATCTCGTTCTTCTTCCTCTACTGTTTCTGCAGTCCTCTGAAGAAATAAAAACTAAAATTAAACCATTTTGCTCTATTATTTTAGGAAAAAATGTTAATTTAATTCAAAATACAATAAAGATGGCTTAATAAGTTACATATCAGTTGCCCTTCTAAAAATACCAAACATTTATGGTTTTACACATCTATGAACAAAGCATTAACAGTCAATAAAGAATGTGTAGCTCTATTAAGAAGAAAAGCTCTCAATGGATAGGCTCCAACTAGAGGAATAACTTAAGATAGTTTAGGTCCAGAGTGACTTATGGGTAATTAAGTATTTTCCATATATGTAAAAACTACTGAGAAAAAGCTTTAATTGTACATACACAAAAATTATGAAGCATTAATTAAACCTAAAAGAAACTGGAAAGTCGTACCCCATGCAGTAGATGCACAAGCAGATAAAAAGGTGAGGACGAAAGGATAGTCCTTTCTTAGGAACACACAAACTTTATTGGAGAACCACATAAAATGGATTACAGTTCAGCTTGACATGGCCAGTGTTTTGACACATAAAAAATGTGTCTTCATCAGGAGTTGTTATGAATCCTCTCAAAGTCATGAGAATGATAAACAGTAGTAAACCATCTCAGTAGTAACAGTAATCCATCATAAATAATTCTCCAATAAAGTTTGTGTGTTCTTAAAGAAGGACTATCCTTTTGACCTCACTTTTTCTGCTTGTGCATTAAACCCTTCTTTATCTAATTTTAAATTTATAACTATGTCATGATATGCAAATTAATCAGCTGTAAATGCAGGAAATTGGGCTCTTAATTGAAGCTAATTTAAAAGCACCAGGCAATATAAAGAGATAAATATCCTTTAAAGCAAACTGTTATGACATTGGAGTCACAATTGGCATTGAAATGGGATCAAGTTACTCTGAATGCCCTTTTGAAAGCTAAATATAAATATAATGAGATTTCCTCACAATTGGCTAGGAAAGATTTGTTTTCTCAACAGGCTTTGTATTATGAAAACTCGAATAAAACGGGAAGATTATTGGCTAATTATCTCAAAGCAAAGAAAAGAAAAGTTAAGATTGTGGCTATTAAAGATGGCAATGGCAAAATTCATACCCATATTGGAAATGTTTTAAAACAATTTTTGGAATATTATAAGGCTTTATCCCAGGACAAGCAAGCAGCATATTCTTGACTGATGGGTGACGGCACCGACGGAGCCCCGGTACGGACAATTTTAGAGTGATTGCACTCTAAGAACTTTGAAAGTTCTAGTAGGCCGTACCGCGCACGCGCGAGTGCCTTCCCGCCCGACAGAGGCGCGCGGTCTCCAGTTTCTTAGTTTCCGCGGAGCTAAGAAGACGCGTGTTCCAACTGCTGTTGGAAAATTTTTTCAAATTTTTCTCGCCTTCCCACTCGCGCGTTATTTTCTTGTCATGATTTATTCACCTTATCGTTTCTTTCTTTTATTTTAAAAAAAAAAAAAAAGTCCATTTTTTTTTCGACTTTTTTCCGGTCAGCCCCGGCGGGGCCTGTTGGCACCATCGAAGCCTCGGGCTTCGATTTTGCTACGGCCGTTTTTCCTTTCATGCCCCCTTCACCGGGTTTTAAGAAGTGTCAGCGGTGTGCACGTCCTATTTCTCTTTCCGACCCGCACAAGTGGTGCCTTCAGTGTCTGGGTCCGGACCATAGGGCAGAAACGTGCACCCGCTGCAGTTCTCTCCAAAAGAGAACTCTAAAGAATCGCCAAATTCAACAGCAAATTCTTTTCGGTGCCGCCATGGAAGTTCCCCCGGCATCGACACCGTCATCTTCCTCCAAATCGGCACCGGTGACTTCGACACCGCAAGATCCATCCTCGGTGTCGCACCCTGTAGGTAAGCCGGCTAAGAAGCCATCCCCTACTGTCCTTAGCCCGCCAGTCGAACAAGCAGTGAGCCAAGTCCTGCAGACTGCGCGCCGGCCTCGCAAACGCTCCGCTCCTATTGAAGTCACTGCCTCTTCATCGGCATCGACTTCGCCTGAGCGTCGAGCTGCACCGCAGGTACCGAGCAAGAAAAAAGCGGTACCGGTGCCATCGGGACCGTCTCTGGATGAGAGAATAGCATCCATCCTTCAGGTCCAGCTTAAGGAGCAGTTACAACACTTGCTCCCGGCTCTGCTGACTCCGAGCCTTCCAGTGTCGGTACCTACTGAGCATTCGGTGCCGATCGTCGAACAGCCTGTTTTGTCAGCATCGACGTTGTCGGCACCGCAAAAATCTGTTTCTATGCCTGTTCTCTCGGCAGAACCGAAGTCTCTTCGACGCACTGCTTACTCGACTTCGGAGCCGGTGCCGTTCTCTGACACCCGTACTGCTGTACAGTCACCCGGTACGGTGTCCATGAGGTCTGGTAAATCGGTACGCAAAACCATGCATACCGAACCTTCTACCCCACTTTCTCAGGGCCGTCTGTCATCGGTACGGGACCCTGATTTGTGGGATGATTCTGATGATCCCCTCGGTACTGAGGCAGATTATTCCTCGGAGGAGGATGTTACATGGGTGCAGGATCCTGCTGGTAAGCCAGAACACTCGTCCTTCACCAAGTTTCTTAAGGAGATGTCGGACACCCTTTCCATCCCTCTAGAGTCTGACTCTAAAAAATCTAAAATCTAAAAAATCTAAAATCTAAAAAAAGTTCTTTCTCACTTAAAATTGGTGGAGTCGGATGACATGGGCGTTCTTGGGAGACCCTTGATACAGCACTTTTATAGTGCGAAACATGCATGTCGGGTTTCACTCCCGGACATTGGCTGATTAAATAAGCTAAGTACAAGCTTAAAAAGTCTCTTTAAAACATTGTATATTTATTATAAACACGTTTTGGATGAAAAATTTTTTGATAAAAACGCTATAGGCAGCCAATGATGAGTTCTCACATAATTCTTCCCGCAATGAAACACTAATTTAGCGGTGGAGTGGTGGGGCTGAGGCTTCCTTTTAGTAAGTTTAAAGAAATGGTGAATGTGACTTTAGCCTGGGTCTAGAATATTGGTCTAAAAAATCCAAAGCATTTCTTGATGCTTTGGATTTTGACCAGCCTCCGAAAGAATTTTTAAAGTTACCCCTCCATGACATCTTGAGGGAAACTTTTTACAAAAATTTAGAAACTCCTCTCACCGTTCCAGGAGCCCCTAGGAAGCTGGAATCGCTTTACAAGGCGATTCCTATTCCAGGGTTTGACAAACCCCAGCTGCCCCATGAATCTCTGCTGGTGGAGTCCACCCTCAAAAAATCGGCAGGCTCTAGTGTACTGTATATGCCTCTGTCCCTCCTGGCAGAGAGGGCAAGGCCATGGATAAATTTGGTAAAAGACTTTACCAAAATGCAATGCTGGCCAACCGTTCAGGTAACTATGCGTTTCACTTCTCTTTTTACCTGAAACATTTGATTCAGCAAGTCTCTTCTTTTCAAAAGTATCTTCCTGACCGTAAGCTTCCTGCATTCCAACAATGCACTTCCAGTCTCCTACAACTCAGGAAGTTCATGGTCCGGTCCATCTATGATACTTTTGAACTCACATCCCGAGCCACGGCTATGTCTGTAGCGATGAGACGATTGGCATGGCTCCGAGTCTCCGACCTTGATGTGAACCACCAGGACCGCCTTGCCAATGCTCCCTGCCTGGGTGATGAGCTCTTTGGAGAATCTATGGATACCACCACTCAAAAGCTCTCTGCCCATGAGACGAGGTGGGATACTTTGCTGAAAAATAAAAAGAAGCCTCCTCCTCCTCGTCCATTTAGACAGCAGCCATCATATCAGAGGCGGTTTTCTGCTCGGCCAGTTCAGCCTCAACCTCCACAACTTCGGAGGCAGCGGCAACAGCACCAACAAGCACGTCAGCAACAGCCGCCTACCATAAAGCCTGTCACTCAGACT
Organism: Geotrypetes seraphini; assembly: GCF_902459505.1. Classification (NCBI taxonomy): domain Eukaryota; kingdom Metazoa; phylum Chordata; class Amphibia; order Gymnophiona; family Dermophiidae; genus Geotrypetes; species Geotrypetes seraphini. The sequence continues at coordinate 184,785,654 of NC_047085.1, read as the reverse complement.
AAGCCGACTCAGCCCTTTTGACTCCCTTCTCCTGGGCATTGCCAGTCTCCATCCCTCCTGTCCTCTTCCACAGCCCATAGGAGGTCGATTAACCATTTTTCACTCTCGATGGGAGGTAATCACCACCGACCAGTGGGTGCTCTCGATCATAGCCCATGGCTACTCCCTCAATTTTCAGAGTCCTCTGCCGTTAGGCCTGCCAAAAGAGTCTGCTTCCAACAAGTCTCAGTCCCTCCTTCTCGCTCAAGAGGTTCAATCCCTCCTTCTTCTCAATGCCATCGAAGAAGTTCCTCAAGATCAGCGAGGTCAGGGTTTTTACTCTCGGTACTTTCTAGTTCCCAAAAAGACCGGAGACCTCAGACCCATCTTAGATCTCAGAGATCTCAACAAATGTTTGGTCAAAGAGAAGTTCAAAATGCTCTCTCTTGCCACCCTCTACCCTCTTCTCACTCAGGGCGACTGGCTATGCTCCCTCGATCTCAAAGAGGCTTACACACATATTCCTATCCATCTGACATCCAGGCAATATCTGCGCTTTCTCATCAATCAACATCATTATCAGTACAAAGTGCTACCCTTCGGCCTGGCCTCCTCTCCCAGGGTATTCACCAAATGTCTGATTGTGGTAGCGGCCTATCTCCGCTCTCACAACTTTCAAGTCTTCCCTTATCTGGACGACTGGTTGATCAAAGCTCATTCCCCTCAGGCGGTTCTGCTTGCCACCAATCAGACCATTCACTTCCTTCGACTATTAGGGTTCGAAATCAATCTACCCAAGTCTCACCTCATTCCGACCCAGCGACTTCAATTTATTGGAGCCGTTCTGGACACTGTTCTGATGAGGGCGTTTCTTCCATCCAACCGCCTTCACACCATCCTCCATCTCTGTCAGCAGGTGTTTCAACAGATTACCATTTCTGCGAATCACATGATGGTGCTATTGGAGCACATGGCTTCGACAGTACATGTCACACCCTTCGCACGTCTCCACCTGCGTACTCCTCAATGGACCTTAGCGAACCAATGGTCCCAAGCGACGGATCCTTGTTCACAACACATATCTGTGACCTCGTCTCTTCGACAGTCGCTTCTTTGGTGGTTGACATCTTCAAATCTATCCAGAGGTCTGCTGTTCCATCTACCTCCTCATCAACTAGTCATCACCACAGATTCCTCCCCCTACGCCTGGGGAGCTCACTTGAACGAATTCCAAACTCAGGGATTTTGGACTGCCCAGGAAAAGAAACACCACATCAATTTCCTGGAACTCCGAGCGATGTTCTATGCCCTCAAGGCGTTTCAACATCTTCTCTTTCCTCAAGTACTACTCATTTGCACAGACAATCAAGTTGCAATGTACTACATCAACAAACAGGGAGGAACGGGCTCTCGCCTGTTGTGTCAGGAAGCCCAACGGATTTGGTCTTGGGCGACAGCTCGTCACTTATTCCTGAAGGCTATCTACATTCAAGGGGAACAGAATTCCTTACTGGACAATCTCAGCAGAATTCTCCAACCTCACGAATGGACTCTCGATCCCTCGACTCTTCAGACCATTTTTGCTCAATGGGGCACTCCTCAAGTGGACCTTTTTGCAGCTCCCCACAACCATCAGCTGCCCCTGTTTTGCTCCAGACTCTACTCTCCTCACCATCTGGTGCCCGATGCATTTCTCCTGGATTGGACCAGTCTCTTCCTATATGCTTTTCCCCCTCTACCGCTCATGCTGCGAACACTGTTCAAGCTCAAGAGGGAACAAGCCACCATGATTCTCATCGCTCCACGGTGGCCCAGGCAACATTGGTTCTCCCTTCTACTTCAACTCAGTTCCAGGGAACCCATACCTCTTCCACTGTTTCCTTCTCTGCTTTCTCAGCATCAGCAGACCCTACTGCATCCCAACCTACAGTCTCTGCACCTGACAGCTTGGTATCTCTCGGGCTGACTTCGGCTCACTCACTCCTTTCTCAGCCTGTCCGCTCTATCATTGATGCTTCCAGGAAACCGGCCACGCTCCAGTGTTATCAACAGAAGTGGTCTCGGTTTTCTTCCTGGTGCCTCTTACATCACCATGATCCCATGTCTCTAGCAGTGGGACTGGTGTTGGACTATCTTCTTTCCTTGTCTGACTCTGGTCTTAAATCTACTTCTATCAGAGTTCACCTTAGTGCAATTGCTGCCTTTCATGAGCCAATTCATGGAAAACCCCTCTCGGCTCATCCTTTGGTTTCTCGGTTCATGAGGGGCCTTTTCAATGTGAAACCACCTCTCAAGCCTCCTCCTGTGGTCTGGGATCTCAATGTGGTTCTTTCCACTTTAATGAAGCCTCCTTTTGAACCTTTGGCCACAGCGCATTTCAAATTTCTTATCTGGAAAGTGGTCTTCCTTATAGCTCTCACTTCTGCCAGGAGGGTCAGTGAACTGCATGCACTAGTGGCCGATCCACCTTTCACTGTTTTTCACCATGATAAGGTGGTTCTCCGTACACACCCCAAATTTCTTCCTAAGGTTGTGTCTGACTTTCATCTTAACCAGTCCATAGTCCTACCTGTATTTTTTCCAAAGCCTCATTCTCATCCAGGTGAACAGGCTTTGCATACCTTGGACTGTAAACGTGCTCTGGCTTACTATCTTGAACGTACTAAGCCCCACAGATCATCTCCTCAACTATTTTTGTCCTTTGATCCTAATAAGTTGGGTCATCCTGTATCTAAACGCACTCTCTCCAATTGGCTTGCTGCTTGCGTTTCTTTCTGTTATGCTCAGTCGGGCCTGACACTGGAAGGTTCTGTTACGGGCCACAAAGTTAGAGCTATGGCAGCGTCTGTAGCTTTCCTCCGATCTACTTCCATTGAGGAAATCTGCAAGGCTGCTACTTGGTCCTCAGTTCACACTTTTACATCACATTATTGTCTGGATGCATTCTCCAGACGGGATGGACACTTCGGCCAATCTGTTTTACAAAATTTATTTTCCTAATGGCCAACCTTCCCTCCATCCCTCTTTTTGTTAGCTTGGAGGTCACCCATCAGTCAAGAATATGCTGCCTGCTTGTCCTGGGATAAAGCACAGTTATTTACCGTAACAGGTGTTATCCAGGGACAGCAGGCAGATATTCTTGCGTCCCTCCCACCTCCCCGGGTTGGCTTCTTAGCTGGCTTATCCTAACTGGAGACCGCGCGCCTGTCGGGCGGGAAGGCACTCGCACGTGCGCAGTGCGGCCTACTAGAACTTTCAAAGTTCTTAGAGTGCAATCACTCTAAAATTGTCCGTACCGGGGCTCCGTCGGTGCCGTCACCCATCAGTCAAGAATATCTGCCTGCTGTCCCTGGATAACACCTGTTACGGTAAGTAACTGTGCTTTATATTCTTCTGAGCTTTATTCAACTAAAGAACATGATGGTAGGGAATTTTTAAATTCAATAAATGGGCCGAAGGTTCCCGAGCATATAAAAGAAAAACTTTAAGCGCCTATATCATCTGCAGAACTCCAGGCAGCATTGAAGTCTCTCCGGGTTAGATCCACCCTGGGTAGCAATGGATACACAGTGGAGATTTTTTAATCTTTTCAAAATTTATTATTACCTCATCTTTTAAATTTATATCAATCACAACTGATTCAAGGTTGTATTTCAGGTACTATGGCAGAATCGTTAACCATTGTTTTGCCAAAGCCAAATAAAGATCCCATGTTGGTTTCAAACTACAGGCCTATTTCTTTAATCAATATAGATGGAAAACTCTTGGCTAAGTTATTGGCTCCAAGATTAGCCAAGGCTCTCCTTTATATGATCAGAATGCACCAAACGGGTTTTATGGCTCAAAGACATTCTTCAAATAATGCCAGATTGGCATTTAATATGCTAAATTTAACAAAAAAGATGGTTGATCCGGCCTTCTCTGTTTCTCTGGATGCAGAGAAGGCCTTTGACCGTGTGAAATGGACATTCATGTATCAAGCAATGGATTGGTTTGGTTTAGGATCCGGATTTATTCAAATGATTCAAACCTTGTATAGTTCCCCTTCTGCCAGATTATATATTATTGATAATTTCTCAGAGCATTTCTGTCTGCAGAGGAGAGTTAGACCCCTTGTCTCCTTTGCTTTTTGATATTGTTCTGGAACCCTTGTTGTTGGCTATACAGTAGGCAAAGGAGATTCCTTATGCAGGTCGGGAATATAAGATATCTGCTTATGCTGATGATATCTAGCTTCATTTGAAGAATCCTGAATCTACCAACCCACATCTACTGGAATTGATAGATCGTTTTGGTAAATTTTCTGGATATAAAATAAATTGGAGCAAATCGAAGGTTCTTCCGTTAAATGCGCATTGTGCAAAAGGATTATTTGATTCATTCCCTTTCCTTTGAAAGGAAGAGAGTATAAAATATCTGGGTATTATGATTCAGAGAACATTGGAAGACACAATGACAGTAAATGAAACTTTTTTATTGCTGAAAGTCAAAGAAATGTGTAAGCATTGGAACCTATTACATCTTTCTTGGTGGGGGAGAGTTCAAACTGTTAAAATGATGATTTTGCCTGTAGTTTGCTACCAAATGAGTATGTTGCCAATTTATTTTCAAGGGTCCTTTTATAAAAAACTAAATAGTATTCTTACTAAATTTAATTGGCTTGGTAAAACTGCTAGAATTGCTTTAGTATCTTTGCAAAAACCAATTGAGGAGGGTGGGGTAAATTTTCCAAGTTTTTACAGATACCATCAAGCTTTCATAATGCGGCAGGGTATGTATTGGATCCTTCCTAAAGTCTTGGAGCATCTTCCGGACTGGCTTTACTTAGAATGGCAACTCATGTCTCCTTTAAGATTGTGTCACATACTGAGTATTAAACTGCCAAGGATTTATAAGGATAATCGTATTCTTCTTGGTACATGGAAAACTTTAAAATTTGTTAACAATCTCACACCTGTACCGGTGCAACAATCCACATGTCAGTCCTTATGATTGAACTCCAAGATTCAAATTGGTGAGTCTAAGATCCTCTGGAAGCATTGGATGCAGGCAGGCATACGTACTTTGGATGATGTATTATCACTTGGGTTCACGACTGCAACACATATTCGGTATTACAAAGTCTCAAGCATTTAAGTCAGGGGTAGAGAACTCCGGGTCTCGAGAGCCATATTCCAGTCGCGTTTTCAGGATTTCCCCAATGAATATGCATTGAAAACAGTGCATGCAAATAGATCTCATGCATATTCATTGGGGAAATACTGAAAACCCGACTGGAATACGGCTCTCGAGGACCGGAGTTCCCTACCCCTGATTTAAGTGGTTGCAGTTGAAACAGGCCATTCAGAAGGAGTTCCCTGAGTGGCAAAATTTTAAAAATCAGTATAGCTTGCCTGGCCTATGCTTTCAGACAGATTTGCAAGGGCATCAGGCAGCCAAGTGGTATAAATTAATTTCGGAATATTTGAATAAGAAACCAAAAACAAGCCTAAGGGATATTTGGAGCATTGAGGTAAAGCAAAAGATTTCTGCTACTCAGTGGCCACGGATTTGGTCTTAGAGGATGAGATGTACAGCATCAACATCTACAAGACAAACCTGGATAGGATTTTTTGGACACCTGTTCATTTGCAAAAATTAGATAGTTCAAAGTCTAATAGATGCTCTGGCATTGTCATCTTGATATAGGGTCACTGGATCACATGTATTTTTGCCCCTTAATATCAGGCTTCTGGAAGTCAATCTGGGTTACAATTAATAGGATATTGGGTACCTCCATGTCCATGTCTTACGATGTGGTTCTCTTTGGAACTATACTGCAACCCAAGTCCCTAATTTCTGCAGGTGAGAATAAATTATTTCTTGAAATGACTGGGATTGCTATACAAATAATCACAAAAAACTGGAAGAATTGCGAAAGACTGAATCACACCTTTTGGTGGGAATCCCTATGCTTGTGTTATCAATATGAACATATGAATTCTGAAATAAAGAGTTATGGAAAAAATTTATTAAGATTTGGAGCCCTTTAGCAAATTTTGTATCCACCAATTAATAGTCCAAGCCTTCCATTTTATTGAATTTTAAACACATCCAGATTCGGAGGGAGGAAGAGATGGGGGTGGGTGGGAAAGACGTTTATATTATTATTAGTAATAAGTGCTGTTATTTGGTGCCAATTGTTGTATTTTTGTATGCACTTTGTATGTTATTAAAATGAATAAAGACTTAAAAAAAAAAAAAAAAAAAAAAAGAGATAAATATCCATTCCTCCCCTTCTCATGCTATAATTAAAAAAATGTCACCAAATCCTAACTTTTAAAAAGCTTTCTTGAAGTAATGCATTAAGGAATGAAAGATTAGAGGCTCCTTAGGCGCGTTTGGGCCTTGAGCAGGCGGTAGTTTTTTTGCTAGCGCACGCTAAAACATGCACTAATCCGGTGCGTGCACTAAAAACGCTAGCGCACCTTCGTAAAAGGAGCCCTAGGTTCTTACCTTTGCTAATCTTCTTTCTTGTAAATCCACACTTTATTCCAGGACCAGTGGGTTACTTCTGTCTACCTGCCAGGACTTTGTAGGAAGCCTCAAATTTCAGAGACTTAAAACCCTCCCCCTCATATCTCATCACTGTCACTGGTTCTGTGAACATCAGTAGGTAGCAAAACAGCCAGGAACATCAGTAGAGGATAATAACAAGAGAGAGGGGAACGGGGACACTCCCCGATAAGTAAGTGTATTCTGCTCACAATTAAAAATTGTTACAACCCAGGGTCTCTGATGAGTGCAGCAGACCACCTAGGCTGTGACAAAATTCTGGCCTGGCGTGTCCCCTTTAGCTTGGGGTACCCTTCAGGCCTGGCAATGGCTATGCTGTGGTCAAACTCCAGTATTTTGGGTAAGTATTTACCTTTCCAATAAAAGAAGGAAACTTCCACCAAGGTTCAAGTTCTTAGAAAGATTTATTATTCCTGGCCACTGGCCAAACTTTGGGTTTGGGTTCCAAGCACCCTGCTTCCCACAGAATAATTCAACGGTTTCAAAAGTAACGAAAGCAAAGAATTTCAGCAATAAACAAAACTACAGCTTTTCCTCCAGCAACTGGCCAACAGCCACCTCAGCTGTTGCAATTAGGTAAACTTCCAAACTCTTAATTTCTTTGCCAGCAATATGCCAGGTAAAGACACCAGATACAAGGAGGTACAGTATAGCGATACTTTCAGGCAGGTTCTTAAAGTAGCTGGTAGCAATGCTTAAATTTTAGCAAGGCATTCTGCCCCTTTATACAGGCTGAGCAGGTGCTTTGCATTCAGGCAGCTTTTGCACAATGAGCTCTTAACTAACTCTCCCTGGTTATAAGTGAAGCCAAAAGAGTCAAATATAAGCTTTACCTCTTTTACAGTCCACAAACTAGCAGTCATGAAAAGGAAAGTTCTTACACAGACTGGTTCAGCATTCAGAATGGCTTCCAGGCACAGCTGTTGCATTGCACTGCTCCTAATTAGCTGCCTCTGTTCAAACGCACCTCAGTGCCAAAGCCTCAGCAAAACAAAAATAGAAAAAAAAAAACAAATGTTTTCTCTGAACTAGTTTTAAAAGGAAAGAAAAACCACTAGAGTTCATAAGCGGGTCTGCTCCTGCCAGCACAAGCCCCTTTCCTTCCAGGCAAAAATACTAAAAACAAAAACACAGTACAATGCAATGTCTTCTTCAGAGAGTTAATGGCACAATTCATCACACTCACATTTATAGAAGTTGATTTCTATCAATTCTGGTATCATCTCTGTTGCTTCAAAATCCATAACTTCTAGATTATTCACCTAGTCCAGTACCCCAGCCTCTCACAGTCTGACTGAAAAAAAACCCAACATCTTTCACTGCCTCTTTCGGTCTCCTGCTTCTTCTACTGGGCACCTCCCAGCTCTTCCTTCTTTGACTCCCTCACCGGCTTCCATTTAGGGCAGGCGTGTCCAATGTCGGTCCTCGAGGGCCGCAGTCCAGTCGGGTTTTCAGGATTTCCCCAATGAATATGCATTGAAAGCAGTGCATGCAAATAGATCTCATGCATATTCATTGAGGAAATCCTGAAAACCCGACTGGACTGCGGCCCTCGAGGACCGACATTGGACACCCCTGATTTAGGGAGCTCCAAACCATGCCCCCTCTGCCTGGCTGAGGGAGGGGAGGTGAATCAGTTCTCTAGAGTAGTGGTTCTCAACCCTTTCCTAGGGGACCCCCCAGCCAGTCGGGTTTTCAAGATATTCCTAATGAATATGCATGAGAGAGATTTGCATACCTGTCACTTCCATTATATGCAAATCTCTCTCATGCATATTCATTAAGGATATCTTGAAAACCCGACTGGCTGGGGGGTCCCCTAAGACAGGGTTGAGAACCACTGCTCTAGAGAACAGCTATGTCTGCCAGAGGTCAGTTTTCCCTGCTCCTTTCTTAAAGGAACAGCAAGCATTTCAGGTAAAAGTCTCCTGCCAGGATTTCAAGGCTCTATACAAAAGAGTGCAAGTTTCCTACAGAACTTTCCCTGTTTCATACTGGCTATTCCAGAAATAGTCATCGCCTGCCTGTTCCAAGGCACTGACCTGGTCAGCTCTTCTGTACTGGGACTGTCTAACCTTTACACATTTCATAGGAACAAAACTACTGCTGGCAGTGGGTTTGTTACAAAATGAAAAACAACAACAAATATGCATAATTGAATCAGGATATCAAACATTAGTAGCCTAAACGATAATAACAGTGCTTTAAGTAGAAACAGCACGCACTGACAGAAGAGGGTGCTCTATCTAGGGACCCCGAAAACTGAATGCTAAACCCAATCAGATGGAACTGTATATAGGCTGGTCAGAAAATAGAAATCCAGCTTACCAGTAATTGAAAGGCAGACAATCGGCGAATCAGGAAAATACAGGGAGAATTCACAGAATAAAGTGTGAATTTACAAGAAAGAAGATTAGCAAAGGAAAGAAACTAATATTTCGTTCTTGTACAATCCCACTTTATTCAGGGTCCAGTTGGATATAACAAAGCAGTCCTGGAGAATCAGGGTGAGACTGATGAGCCCACTGCCAAAACATAAGAATATCCTTACTGGGCAAGACCAATGGTCCATCAAGCTCAGTAGCCCGTTCTCACGGTGGCCAATCCAGATCACTAATACCTGGTCAAAACCCAAGGTGTAGCAATATTCCATGCTACCAATACAGGGCAAGCAGTGGCTTCCCTCATGGCTTTCTCAATAACTATGGACTTTTCCTCCAGGAAATTGTCCAAACCTTTCTTAAAACCAGCTACGCTATCCGCTCTTACCACACCCTCTGGCAATGCGTTCCAGAGCTTAACTATTCTCTGAGTGAAAAAAAATTTTCTATTGGTTTTAAGAGTATTTCCTTGTAACTTCATCGAGTGACCCCTAGTCTTTGTAATTTTTGATGGAGTGAAAAATCAATCCACTTGTACCCGTTCTACTGCACTCAGGATTTCGTAGACTTCAATCATATCTCCCCTCAGCCGTCTCTTTTCCAAGCTGAAGAGCCCTAACCGTTTTAATCTTTCCTCATATGAGAGGAGTTCTATCCCCTTTACCATCTTGGTCGCTCTTCTTTGAACCTTTTCTAGAGCCACTATATCTTTCTTGAGATAAGGAGACCAGAATTGAATGCAATACTCCAAATGAGGTCGCACCATGAAGTGATACAGGGGCATTATGACATTCTTAGTTTTGTTAACCATCTCTTTTTTAATAATTCCCAGCATCCTGTTTGTTTTCTTAGCTGCTGCCGTACATTGGGTGTCATCATATTATCTACAATGACACCCAGATCATTTTCTTGGGTGCTAACCCCAAGGTGGACCCTAGCATCCGGTAACTGTGCTTCAGGTTATTCTTCCCAATGTGCATCACTTTGCATTTGTCCACATTAAATTCCATCTGCCAGTTGGACGCCCAGACTTCCAATTTTTTATGGTCCGCCTGCAATTTTTCACAATCCGCATGCATTTTAACAACTTTGAACAGTTTAGTGTCATCTGAAAATTTAATCACCTCACTCGTCATTCCAATTTCCAGATCATTTATAAATAAGGTATGTAGCACCAGTCCCAGTACAGACCCCTGTGGCACTCCACTGTTTACTCTCCTCAATTGAGAAATATGCCAGTTTAACCCTACCTTCTGTTTTCTATCCGATAACCAATTCTTAATCCACAACTGACCTTTGCCACCTATCCCATGAATCTTTAATTTTCTCAGGAGTCTCTCGTGAGGAACTTTATCAAAAGCTTTCTGAAAATCTAGATACACTATATCAACCGGCTCACCTTTATCCACATGTTTATTCACACCTTCAAAGAAGTCAAGCAAATTTGTGAGGCAAGATCTCCCTCGGCTGAACCCATGCTGACAGAGGCACCAAAAGCAGCATCCTGCCTGGTTGCCAAATTGATACCGTAAACTTGGTGAATGCAAAGAAAACACTTCTGGCAGAACAAGCCCACACCACAGGGGAGGGGGGGGGGGGCTCATTCTAGCCTCCATGGAAGCGGCCCTACAGATCCACCTCGAAATGGTGGTCTTAAAAGTAGGCCTACCCTTGCGGACAGGACCTGCTAGGACAGACAAGTGATCATAGAGGAGGAACTCAGTGGTGACTTCCACGTGAAAAGAGGAAATGCTTTCGGAAGAAAGAAAAGAACAGTATGCAGCATCACACCAGAATCCGCAATATGCCTACAGGATTCCCAGCAGGGGAGAATCTGAAGTTCCGAAACTCCTCGGGCTGAGGTAATAGCCACCAAGAAGATGAACTTGATTATAAGATCCATAAAGAACGCCCGTTCCCAAAGGCTTATAAGGCGGAAGAGCCAAAGAGCTGAGAACCAGAGTATGATTCCAAGTGGGGCACAGTAGACACAACAGAGGCCTAAGAGTGCCCCACAGGAAACAAGCCACATCTGGCTGAGCTGTCAATGAGCCCCACAAAGAGGGAGGGCCCACATCCAAAAGACAAGCAATCTGCACTGGAGCAAAGCTATCGCTAGGCCCTTCATCAGACCTTAAAGCAGAAACTCCAGGTCACAAGGAATCGATGGAATAGACGGGTTCACCTGACTCAGGGTGCATCAGGCAAAGCAACAACTCCAAGCCTTAACATAGGCTGCCCCTGTGGACTTCTGTTTCCTGTGAATTAACGTGTCAGCCACCACCGAAGAACAGTCCCGGTTAATCAAGGTCGCGCATTTAAGAACCATGCCATGAGACCAAAGCGGTCTGGATCCTACATTGCAATCAGACTCTGTGTGAGAAGGCGAGAATGACAAGGTAGCTGGAGCCCCCGATCCTGCTGGAGCTGAACAAAGTTGGCATACCAGAATCACTGGACCCAAGTGGGCCACTATCCGCCTCAACAGATGGCCTAGCATGGGCCACGGAGGGAAGACATAGATGAAACTTTCTCAAGGCCAGGGCTGAACCAGAGTGTCCAAGCCTTCGCTGCCAGCCTCTTGATGACAACTGAAGAATTGATCAGCTTTCTTGATGGCCGCAGTTGCCATTAGGTTGAAATTGGGGCACCTCCACTGATCTACTACGCAATCGAATGCTCTTTGAGACAGTGACCACTCTCCGGGGTCCAGCATCGGACAACTGAGAAAATCAGCTTAAACATTGTCTACTCATGCCATGTGTAGTGCTGACAGTACCACAAGGTATCTCTCCGCTCACCAGAAGAGAAGCTGAGCCTGCATGTTCAGGGAGGGATTCCTCATGCCCCCTGCAGATTGACAGAAGCCACTGCCAATTGACATAAGCCACTACCGTGGCATTGTCTGAAAAAACATGGACAGCTTGATGACAAAGAAGACCCTCGAAGTGGATAAGAGCCAGCCGAATGCCCGAAGCTCCAGGTAAATGAGCAACTACTTGCGCTCTGAGGGCACCCATTGATCCTGAACAGGAATGGTCATACACACCACTCCCTAGCCTTTGAGATTCGCATTGGCAGACAGAATCACCCGGTGGAAGGGAGACAGGCAGAGACTGTTGTTTTTTTATGCTTTATCGGGCATAATAAAAAAAAAAAATCAACAACATCTGGGAAAAACCTATCGACCCCTGCGCTCCAGGTGGGGACTGTTTGGAAAATTTACCAGGTTTGTCCTCCGAGATACACTTGCGTTTCACCTTAGCATCGCTTGTGCACTCCCCAGGGCTGTAGCACATGTGGAATACAGCTGCACATCTGACAGCCATCCACTGCAAATGAAGCATGTATCCATGACATCCTGCCCTGGGGATGTCATCTACGTGATTTGGGAGTAATCATTAGTGAAGACATGAAAACTGCCAAGCAGGTGGAGAAAGCTGCATCCAAGGCTAGACAAATGGTGGGATGCATCCGTAGAGGTCTCGTCAGCCGGAGGCCCAAAGTCATAATGCCCCTGTACAGATCCCATGGTGAGACCTCATCTTGAATATTGTGTTCAATTCTGGAGACCACATTATCAAAAAGATGTGCGGAGAATCGAGTCGGTTCAGCGAATGACTACCAGGATGGTCTCGGGACTCAAGAATCTCCCATATGAGGAAAGACTGAATAAACTACAGCTATACTCGCTCGAGGAACGTAGAGAGAGGGGGGACATGATTGAGACTTTTAAATATATCAAGGGCCGCATCGAGGTGGAAGACGATATCTTCTTTCTTAAAGGACCTTCGACCACAAGAGGTCATCCGCTGAAAATCAAAGGCGGGCAATTTCATGGTGACACCAGGAAGTATTTCTTCACCGAAAGGGTGGTCGGTCATTGGAATGAACTTCCATTGCAGGTAATTAACGCCAGCAGCGTGCTCGATTTTAAAAAGAAATGGGATATGTTTGTGGGATCTCTAGCGGGGTGAAGTCTGGGGGTGGGTCATTAGCATGGGCAGACTTGATGGGCTACAGCTCTTTTCTGCCATCATATTCTATGTTTCTATGTGGTTTTCTTTCAAAAATGAAGCTGGCAAGTATAAAAAATAATTTTAAAATCAAATCTGGAAAAATCCAAAATGGCTACTGAAGGCCTATTTTGACTAAAAATAGCCAGGAAAATCACAGAGAATCCTCAAAAAAAAGCAATTTTAGGATTTTAGGGGTGGAGTAAGGCATGAAGGGAAACCACCTAAATGAAAGAATAGGTTTCTTACCTCTGCTAATCTTCCTTCTTGTAAATCTCCTCTGGAGGCTGAACGAGAAGGTTCTAGTATGTCTGATAGCTTCAGCTGCAGGGCAACTAAAAGATGATCCCTCCCCTTTGGGCTACCTGCCCGGAGCTTCCTGTCTTGCTCAGTTAGTAGAAAAGCCATGTAGATCTATGACAACAGGAAACAGATGAAAAGAAAGAGAGGGCGCAGGAACTCCCGCTACCAGTCAATTCTGCTCAAGAAATTATTATACTAAAAACTACAGCCAAAAAAGGCCAACTGGAATCAAACACATAATGTAAACATTATAAACTGCAAAGCCCAGGTATTCCTGGAACGTAGACACAGGCTGAAGATCAGAAGGGCCACCCCCTGGAAACCCCACCAACCTTTAAACCTTACAAAGGGGAATACACATGTAATTCTTAGTGAGGCCAGTTAAAGACAGAAATCCAGCTTACTAGTTACTGAAAAGGCGACTTACGAATCGGACAAAACAGATGGGCGGGAGTTCAGTCTCCAGAGGAGATTTACAAGAAGGAATATTAGCAGAGATAAGAAACCTAATCTTTCATTCTTATACAATCCCTCTGGAGACTGAACTATAGGGACGTATCAAAGCAGTACCAAATTTCAGGGGGGCTCGATGAGCCCGCTGCAAGAACAGAAGCGCCAAAGGCCATATCATCCTAAGCCGCCACATCAAGCCAGTAAAACCTGGAAAAGGTATGAAGGGAAGCCCACATGGCCGTTCGACGAATCTCCTCAGTCGAGACCGCATGAGATTCAGCTCACGAGGAAGCCATTCCTCTGGTAGAGTGAGCCTTCGCCCCAAGGGGAGACTTCTTCCCTGCCGCCACATAGGCCACAGAAATGGCCGCACGTATCCAACGCAAAATGGTAGCCTTGGAAGCAGGCCGACCCCGACGCAAGGGGCCCGCCAGGACAAATAGATGGTCCGACAAATGGAAATCGTTAGTGGCCTCTAGGTATCTCAAAATGAGACACCGTACAACCAGAGACCGCAAAACACAGTCCTGTGACTTGGAACCCGAAATAACAAAGGCTGGCAAATGAACTTCCAGATTGACGTGGAAACCGCTTTCGAAAGAAAAGAAGGCACAGTCCTCAAAATCACCGCAGACTCCATGATGCTAAAAGAAGGACCTCTGCATGACAAAGCCTGAAGCTCTGACACTCGCCGCGCCGATGTGACTGCCACCAGGAATACGGTCTAAATGGTGAGATCCCATCAAGGGGTTCAAAGAGCAGATGAGCCAGGGAGTTGTAGGACAAAATTCAAATTCCAGGATGGGCAAGGCAGGCTCCAAGGAGGCCTCAGCCTCCCGGCCCCCAAGAACTGGACAACATCCCGGCGAGAAGCCAGAGAACCCTTGAATGAAGAGTGACCTAAACAGAAGAGTCCCACAATCTGAACATGTGGAGAAAAGACCGCCAGACTGAATCCCTGCACACCAAGCCTGAAAACACCTCCAGGCTTTCGCGTAGGCCGATACTGACAATTTCCGCTTGCTCAGCAGCAGTGTGGTGATAACCGCAGAGGAAAAACCCCTGGCCATCAAGGCTGCCCGCTCAAGTGCTGGACCATAAGCCCAAAGCAGTCTGGATCTTGAAGTGCAATCAGGCCCTGCGTGGGCAACCTCCAATTGCAAGGAAGACGCAGACCTCTCTCCAAGCTCAAGCTCAACCTCAACCAAGGTCTTCTAGGCTAGCCCGGAGCCACAAGGATTACCAGACCCCTGTGAGAGTACACCCGGTGTAGAACTCATCCTATCATGGGCCATGGGGAAAAAACATACAGAAGGCCCCCTGGGGACCAAGGTTGAACCAGAACATCAAGTCCTTCGCTGCCGACGTCTCATCAGCGGCCAACAGATTGAAGGTGGGATGACCCCAGCGGCGCACTATCGCCTTGAATGCCAGCGCTGACAGGGACCATTCTCCCCGGTCCAGAGTCTGACTGAGAAAGTCTGCCTGAATGTTGTCTATGCCGGCCACATGAGCAGCAAATAAAGCCAAGAGATGACACTTCGCCCAAGCAGAGAGCATCCGAGCCTCCAATCCCAGCATGGGACTCCTCGTGCCCCCTTGACGGTTGACATAGCAACAGCCATTGCATTGTCCGAGAAGACAAGGACAGCCTTCCGGTGGAGACTCTCTTGGAATCTTAGCAGAGCCAACCGGATCGCCCGTAGCTCCAGTCGATCGATCGACCATCTGCTCTCCCTCGGCATCCAGCGGCCCTGAACCATGATGAACATTCAAACCGCTCCCCAACCGGAGAGACACGCATTCGTAGTCAGGGTCACCCAATCCAATATCCGGAGAGTGAGCCCTTTGGTCAGAGTGACTGGGTTCCTTTGGTCAGAGTGACTGGGTTCAACCATCACATCATACTGCTGCGCATCGCTGCCAACCAAGGCAGCTGCATCCCCAGCGCATCTCTCTGGGAATTCCAGTGCGTCAGAAGTAAAAACTGAAGAAGATGCAGGCGAGCTCTTGTCCACAGAATCACATCTATGGTCGCCACCATGAGACCCAACACCTGCAGGTATTGCCAGGCCATCAGTGCTAGGACCACTAACATGTCCCGAATCGCACTCCTGAGTTTCAGTTGTCTGGATTCTGGAAGAAACACCTGGTTCAAACCCGTATGGAGCCGGATTCCCAGGTACTCCAAGTTCTGGGTCTGCTCGAGGGAACTCTTCTTCAGATTGATCACCCATCCGAGATATTCCAGCAAAGACACCACTTGGCAAACTGTCAAGCGGCCCTGTGCCCACAAGGGAGCACTGATCAGCCAGTCATCGAGGTACAGATGTACTAGAACACCCAGAGATCGCAAATGGGCAAACACCAAAACCATGTTCTTGGTAAAATCTCTGGGCGCCGATGTCAAACCGAGAGGGAGCGTCGCAAACTGGAAATGCCTCCCGAGAACATGAAACCTGAGAAACCTCCGATGATCTTGGAAAATCGGGATTTGGAGATACACTTTCATGAGATCCAAGGAAGCCAAAAACTCCCCGGGTGCCACCGCTACTATGACAGAACGCACCATTTCCATCTGGAAACGTGGAACTCACAAGAATGCATTCACTGCTTTGAGGTCCAGAATTGGTCTACAATTGACAGAGTCCTTCTTTGGCACGATGAAGTAAATCGAGTATCTCCCGGAGCCCAAGATGTCCTGTGGGACAGGCTCTATGGCCACCAGATCTAGTAATCGGCGCACCTTGCGGGCCCTTTCCGGATTGCCCTCAGGAGAGGACATGAAGAAGTCCACCGG
The DNA here is from genome assembly GCF_902459505.1 of Geotrypetes seraphini. NCBI lineage: Eukaryota > Metazoa > Chordata > Amphibia > Gymnophiona > Dermophiidae > Geotrypetes > Geotrypetes seraphini. The sequence continues at coordinate 184,769,167 of NC_047085.1, read as the reverse complement.
CGGCTGGAAGAAATGCAGTCAAAGACCTTCCCTGAGCACCTCTATGACCCACTGGTCTGAGGTTATCTTTAGCCATCCTGGAAGGAAGGCCCCCCAATTTGGGGAGGCCTCGCCAGAGCACTGGCTTCATAATTTTCTCTTGGAAGGGATAGGTCGAGAGTTGGAAGGCTGTTGGCGCGTTGCACCTCCAAAGCGAGGTCTATAGGACGCTCCAAAACACTGTTCCGCTGCAGGGGATCCGGTGTACTGCAAGGTTCTCCAGAAGGGACAAAAATTTGGCTGTCCCATCCCCCTGGTCGGACGAGATCGAGGGCCAGGTAGCGCCTTAGGTTTACAGTCCTGCACACTTGCCATAAAGTCATCCAAACCCTGGCCAATAAGAGCAAACCTTTGAACAGCAATTTGCTCAGAGTAGCCTTGGATGAAGAATCACCCAACCACTGGCGAATCCAGAATATTCTCCTAGCAGAAACTGAATAAGCTCCCAGCTTAGCAAAAACTTTCAAAATATCATAGAGTGTATCTGCCAAATAATTCACTCCAACAACCAGGACAACTTCCTCAGGCTTACAGAGCACCCTCCAGAAGCAGACAAAATTTAAATTGTTTGCGATCTCCTGTCGAAGGATCATTCACAGAGTTGATCTGCAGCATGTGGCCAAACCCGCGAAAAAAGTAAAAAAAGGACTAGGAATTGAAAACAAATCACGAGCAGAATTAAATGATTTCAACCATACAGCGAAGCTGCAGGAACAAACTGAGCAAGACAGAAAGCTCCTGGACAGGTAGCCCAAAGGGGATGGATCATCTTTTAGTTGCCCTGCAGTGGAAGCTATCAGACATACAAGAACCCTCTAGTTCAGCCTCTAGATGGATTGTACAAGAAAACCCCTTTTTAAAGACCCCCCCCCAAAAAAAATCTCTGATTCAAGCTGTTAGCTGGTACTCACAGAAATATGAGCTGCAGATGGAGCTAAAACAGCTCACAGGGAGATCCTCTGTCTCAATTTGCTGCAAAGCTGAACTTTGAATCTTCTGACTGCTCCATCGGCCTGACTTCTACAGCCGGTCACCTACGCCATCCTCAAACACACCACATAGCATGCCTGCCGGAGGAATGCAGTCTGGCTCCAATCCCGGGCATACCTTCACTCGACTCACTAGTGGACGAACCTGGGGTGAGCTAGCTCCCAGGGGAAAGATCCCTGAGCCCCGATCTGATGTGCAGGCTGTCCAGAGGGCTTACTGACAAGCAGGGAACCCTTCAGAAACAGACTTTTCCCAAAGGTCTGCGATCTCTCGCAGTTGGAGCTGTCCCTGCAGGGAACCTCTGTAGCACAAGGGTGAAAACTGCAACTGAAAGACTGAAATTATACAAAATAAAACACAAGCAGAAAAAACAAGCTCCTACAGCCTGACTTGTAGGAAGAAAGACTGATGTTTACAGAACCAGTGACAGTGATGAAGTATGAGGGGAAGGGGTTTAATTCTTTGAAATTTGAGGCTTCCTACAAAGTCTTGGCGGGTAGACGGAAATAACCCATTGGTCCTGAAATAAAGTGGGATTGTATAAGAAAGTTCATTTAGTGCACAGAAAAATTCTACCATGTGGAACTAAGATGGATTCCTGAGAGCTTTGTCAAACTAAGAGCTCCTCTTTTGCTATTTACTTCTACTTAAGGTTATACTCATTCCCAATGAGAGCCATACCTAAAGCCTGTTCAATGTCGTACAAAAAAAATGAAGTTGTTGAAAAAAAATCCCAGTGGTAAAACTGCATATTTCTTGTTATATATGATTTTATCACTTTATTTTAAATCTATATTGATTTTCCAAACAGCAACAGTGCAAAACACAAATATATATACATATAATAATACCAAGAAAAGCACATTCATCTTACAGACATACATGAGCAATCATTTTAACCCTCCCACCCACCCAATAATTAACAAGAAAACACAAAGCCATAGAATCTTTCAATAACCTTTCCCAATTTGAAATAATAGTGCAATTTCCCTCTCCCCCGCCCCCCCTGGATGTGTATATTAAAAAGGCCAAAAATAAGATCAATTATCATTCCTTACAGAATTTTGTCAATGGTTCCCAAACATCCATAAATTTCCTATAATGTCCCTGTTGTATGGCCATCATACATTCCATTTTATATTTAAGTATTTTTATTGATTTCAATATAATATCAAGTAAAACTTGTACAGAAAGCAAATTTAACCAAACATATTACAATCATATAAATCTATACTTAACAAATTAAGTAGTTTACAAGAAAAACTATTATGGTGAAATTAGCTCAAGTCCTCTTTGGATCCAAGAATTAAATTGCGAGAAAAACAAGAAAAACAACCAACAAAGAGTAATAGTATGCCTAGGGTGACCCGGGGAACTACAGGCCGGTAAGCTTGACTTCAGTTCCGGGCAAGATGATGGAAGCACTGATAAAGGACAGCATCTGTGAACACATAGAAAAAAATGTACAACTGAAAATGAGCCAGCATGGCTTCTGCAAGGGAAGATCGTGCCAAACGAACTTACTGCACTTCTTTGAAGAGATAAACAGCCAGATGGACAAAGGGGAACCCATAGACATCATTTACCTCGACTTCCAAAAAGCCTTTGACAAGGTAACCCATGAGCGGCTACTTAGGAAGCTGTGGAACCACGGGGTGAAAGGGGACGTACCCAGATGGATTGGCAGGCAGGAAGCAAAGGGTTGGGGTGAAGGGCCACTACTCGGACTGGAGGGGTCGGTGCTCGGACCCCTGCTGTTCAATGTATTTATAAACGACCTAGAAACGGGGACGAAGTATGAAGTTATAAAATTTGAGGATGACACCAAACTCTGCAGCAGGGTTAGAACTACGGAAGAATGGACCTACAAAGGGTCCTAAATAAACTGGAAGAGTGGGCAAACAAATGGCAAATGTGCTTTAATATAGAGAAATGCAAAGTCATGCATATAGGGAAAAAGAACCCGATGTTCAGTTACAAAATGGGGGGATTAGTACTAGGGGAAAGTAACCTTGAAAAAGACTTGGGTGTGCTGGTGGGATACAACCTTGAAATCAACGGCATAATGTGCAGCAGCCTCAAAGAAAGCAAACAGAATGTTGGGTATTATTAAAAAGGTTATTACAACCAGGACGAAGGAAGTCATCATGCTGCTGTATCGTGCGATGGTGCGCCCGCATCTGGAGTACTGTGTCCAGTATTGGTCATCATACCTCAAGAAGGACATAGCGATACTTGAGAGGGTCCAGAGAAGAGTGACGAAGATGATAAAAGTTATGGAAAACCTTTCATACGCAGACAGGTTGGAAAGGCTGGGGCTCTTCTCCCTAGAAAAGCGGAGACTCAGAGGAGACATGATAGAGACCTTCAAGATCATGAAAGGCATAGAGAAGGTAGAAAGGGGCAGATTCTTCAGGCTATTGGGAACCACAAGTACAAGGGGGCACTCGGAGAAACTGAAAGGGGACAGGTTTAGAACAAATGCTAGGAAGTTCTTTTTCACTCAGAGGGTGGTGGACACCTGGAATGCGCTTCCGGAGGCTGTGATAGGACAGAGTACACTACGGGGTTTCAAAGTAGGATTGGATGAATTCCTGAAGGATAGGGGGATTGAGGGCTACAGATAGAGGTAGAGATAGGTTATAGAAAGAGTATAGATAGAAAAATAAGAGGGATTAAAGGGCTTGGACAAGGACCACCTTACAGGTTATGGACCTGATGGGCAGCCGCGGATGCGGACTGCTGGGTGCGATGGACCTCTGGTTTGACCCAGCGGAGGCAACTTCTTATGTGCTTATAGATCAGGTAGGGAGTTACTATTTTCTTTTAGAGCTCAAGTTTGAATTTTCTCCTTGTCCAGAGGGGACATAGCCAGAAAATTAGTCAAATGTTGGGGCTCAAAGAATACATATTTAATGGAATGATAACGGACAATGCACTTACAAGGATGTCTTAAACATACGTTCCATTTTAAAAGTGTGAAATAGAGATTCCCACCAGAAAGTATAATTTAACCAATCCTAATTTTTCCAGTTCTTCAAAATAAGTTTTTTTCACTTTATTGTTTAAAGTGGCTATGACAAATTAATTACCTGATCAACTGGCACTTCCACTTGAGTTTCTTCATCCTCTTGGACTTCTGTTGCTCCCCATGTCTCAGATCTCTTTTTAACAGCCTTGAAAACACTCTCATCTACAAAGAGAATACAACAAAGAACAAACAAAAGTCCAATTGTGACCCCTAGTGGTTAAATAGCAGAAAAACATTTACACACACAGCATCTGTGCCCATGAAAAAAAAAGGACTGAATTATCATTGAAAGGTAAGCAACCGGTCGCCTTTTTTTGGATTGCTAAAACCCCTGTTTTGGGGTTAATTTTTGCATAGCCTAGCGATGTTAGTGCATCAATCACTTGGCTAGTTTGCATGGGGTTTTAGCTAATTTGCATGGCGGGATTAGAAAATGGGCAATTAAGGGGGGGGAAAAAACCACATGGTGAGCCATTTTGTGCACTGGGACGGCAAATGTGATAATCGCTAAAGCAGTCAAAACTGGTTTAGCAATGATCGCTGACTTTATTGAATCTGGGCCCCTATCCCTAAACTACTCTATCCCAGAAACCCAACCTCCCCACACAAATGTCTTCATTCCAAAACACTAGCACCCTACAATTGCCCCAACGACTTCAAATAGTACCCATCCTGCAACTGCACTACCACTCAGCAAACTGTCCCTTCCCCCAAAAAGCTACTCCTCTACAACTGCCCCACTCATAAAAATCAATCCCTCCCCATAACTGCCTCACTACTCTGCAAATTGTACTCACTCTCAAATAATACCTCCCTGAAACTATACATACACCACACTAACTGCTCCCCTGACACTAGTTGCCCCCCCCCCCCAACAGAACACACAACAAAGATACACACAGGGATTACAAATAATTCCTTACCTGTGATGTAGTGTATTTTAAGTCAGAGTTTCTCAGCTTCTTCAAGCCAAGTACCCCCTAAGTCTAACAAATATCAGCCGAGTACCCCCACCCAAGCTCTGCCCCAGACCCGCCCCGACCCCACCCCCATAATAATAGTACTAATTGTAATGCAATTTCTTCCATTAATTTTTCATATACATACAATATAATCTTAATACATAATGGTAACCACAAAATAAAAAAAAAACAAAGCAAAGAGAAAATGTTAATTATCATTTATATTGGGGGGTTTTCAAAGAAGTCAATGCAGATGACTTTAAAATATGCAATGTCACCTCAGTAACAACTATAGAAAAATAGACAAATATAGTGCAAAATATAGCAAGCAGATATAAATTCTCAAATCTCACATTTCGATCACTAAATAGAAAAGAAAATCATTTTTCACACCTTTGTTGTCTGGTAATTTCACGAATCTCTGGCTGCAAATCTGTGCATCTAATATTTATTTATTTCTGCCTCCTGCACGCTTCCTCTCCGCCAGACCTCATTCCCTTCCCAACCAACATCTCTCTCTGCCCCTCCATGAGTCCAACTTTTCATCCTCTCTCTTCCATCCCTATTGGCAACATGTTTCTCTCTCTTTCTAACTGTCCATCTGTCTTTCTCTCATTCCCTCCCATGCTGCAAAGGGAGTGGAGAAAGAGAGAGCGAGTGCTCCCGGGTGCATCTCTCCCACCCTCTCTACTGCCACATCCAACGTTTCTCCCTCTCTCATCCCCCGGATCATGTGCAGCATTTTTCACCACTGCCCACCAGTCCCATGCCCATTTCTACCTCTATCACCCATCTCCAGCACCATGCCACATCTCTCCCTCCATCACTATGTCCAACATTCCTCCCCCTTGTATCCCCTTCAATCTGTCCCTCTAGTACCTCTCTACCACCATATCCAACATTTCTCCCTCTCATCCTTCTATTCTCCATGCATCTCTACCGCACTCCTTTCTCTCTATGCCCAATTTTCCTCTTTCTTCCTTTCCCCATGTGCACCATCTCTTTTCCTCTCACTTACACACTCATGTCCAACAATTCTCCCTTTCTATTCCCTCTCCCCTCTTATTTCCCAAGTTAGTGCCCCATTCCTCCCTCCTTTATGTCCCAAGTTCATGCCCCCTCCCTTCCTTCTGTGTTCTGAGTTTATTCCCCTCCCTGCCTTTGTCCCAGATTCATGCCCCTCCCATGTCCCAATGCACTCCTTACCCCTCTTTTCTCCCTTTGTCCCAGTATCATGTCCCGTCTCTCCCTTACTTGCTCACTCCAGGGCTGCACTCGCTCTCTTTAGGGCCATCCAGCTGGGCTGCTCCTTCCGGCCTTCAGCCGTACAAGGACACGGGCAGTGGCTCTTACACGCTGCATGTGGCTGACCCACAAGCCTTCTCTCTGATGTCAGCTCTGCCCGCATCCCTGTGCGGCTGAAGGCTAAAGGAGAAGTCGAGCTGGATGGCTCTGAAGGAGATAACTGGGATCCCCACTGACCAAGAAGGCTTCCCTCCGGTCAGCTCTAACATCAGAGGGAAGCCTTCTGGGTCAGCTTCGGGGGGAATGCAGGAAGGAAGGCATGGGATCCCCGGCGTCATCATTGTCGTCAGCTTCGGCGGAGGGAGATGGGCAGGAAGGAGGGCATGGGATCCCCTGTGGCACAGCGGCCATTAAGGAGGAAGGGGGCGAGAGACCTGAGCAGTGCCGCGTACCCCTAACAAGCAGTTTGCGTACTCTTAAAGAGTACACGTATCACATGTTGAGAAACTCTTGTTTTAAGTTATTCATTTCTCTTCTGCTGAGTTAGGGTGTTTTTTTTTATCACCAGCCACCGTGATAAAAGCTCCAATTCCCATAGGAATTCTATGGTTTTCAAGTTTCAAGTTTATTCATGGCTTGATATACCGACCATCACATGTATCTGGGCGGTTTACAATATTAAAAATTAGAAAGGTCTAATATAATTTTTGATTTAGGTGGAGGTAAAATAAAAAGAGGGTAAACCTAAAACTGTTACAAATTAGGACCGATTGCAAATGAGAGGTTTTGGGGAATAGGGAAGTTTTAATTACAATGATAAATAAAAGGAAGGGGAGGGGGAAGGGGAAGGGGAGCTTTTACTGCAGTGGCCGGTGATTTTTTTTAAAAAAAAAACCCCTTACAAGGCTTGATAAAAGTGGGCCTAATTGGAGTACAAAGTAGCTTATATGGAGGGGCATTTTCAATATGATGTCCACATCTGAGTTTGGACATTTTGCACAACACGCACAAAAATCCAGTAGCATACATGACCATTTCAGAAACAGAAAAACTATCTTTTTGTTTCAAAAATGGCCATTTCTTAGATGTGCTTGTCAGTGTGTCTATCTTTTTGAACCATTTAAAAAAAAAGAAAAATGCATAAAACAAGCCATTGGGATTTAGGAAGGGTCAGCATTTTTAGTAGACTGGCCACACAGACATCCCAGCAAAGCATTGGGGCAGCTCAGGGGGCGGGGCAGTGCAGTGAACTTCATATAAAAAAGCCAAGTACACATCTCACCATAACCCCTTTATAGTGTCTGGAAAGCCCTCACCCAAAACCTACTGGACCCAATTGTACACCACATTAATAGCCCTAAGAAGTGCAGGTAGAGTGGGTTTTGGAAGGCTCACATAATTCACAATAAGTGTAGTAGTAGTTAAGAGTGGAATATGGGTCCACATCTCTATAGTTCACTGCACCTCCCACTAGGCTATTCCAGGAACCTGCTTGCTGCTCTACTAGGACTGACCATAACATCAGAAGTTATCATAAAGGCAGGTATGTACTGTTTCATTCACATCTTTAGAGGGTGGGAGGGGGGGTCAGTAACCACTGAGGGAGTATGGGGAGGTCTTGCCTCACACCTCCAGTGGTAATCTGGTCAGTTTGGACACCTTTAGGCCACTTATTTGTTGTTAAAACAGGTCTAGCACCAAAAGTCCAAACTGTGCCCTGGACGTTTTCTAAAATATTTGTTTATTGCAGAAATGCATCCATCATAAGCCCTCCCTAGTGCCGCCTGCACCACACCTTCAACATATTCCCTTAAGATTAAGATTCAATGCAGACAACCAACACAGATATCACCAGAAAGTGACGTCAGAAGGGAGTTGAGGCCAGCTGATTTACAAGTGCATTCACTCTGTAGCCCCTCAGTATCTTTCCTCACTTGTCTCCCCCTATGCTCCCCCTCCCCACCGTGAACTCTGTTCAATGGGTAAGTCCCTCTTATCTGTGTCCTTTTCCTTCACCGCCAACGCCAGACTCCAGGAGAGAACCACCATCTTCTGTGTTATTTATTTCCACATGTCCTCTGAAGTGGACAAAGAATTAGCCCCTGCTTGCAAACCTGAATCAGGCACCCAAACATGGCCAACCTGTACCATCTTCTGGAGGCAAAGACATATTGGGAATAATCTTGGTTGCACTACCTATTATACTGATGAGGTCATCCTATATAATAAAAGCCTAAGCGCACATACGCACTTAGGATTTCGTGTTCCCTGCCGCTGTGATATCTGATCAGTGGCCGCCAACCCGGCGGCAGGGAACATTCTAGCCACTCCCCTCCTCCCGCCCTCACTCACCATGGAAGCCAGGCAAGCTCTCTCCCTGCCCGCGTCCTCGGCAGGGAACACACCTCTCACCCTCACTCGCTGCTGCTGCCGCCGATCCTCCTCTTCAGAGCAGCCTGCGATGGTGGCCGGCTTTAGCGAAACTCGCAGGCCGCTCTCCAACCTCGGTAGCACGTTCCCTCTGATGCACGGGATCGCGTCAGAGAGAACGTGTTACCGAGTTGGAGAGCAGCCTGCGAGGTTCGCTAAAGCCGGCCACCATCGCAGGCTGCTCTTTAGAGGAGGATCAGCCACCACGATCGCCAAAAAGTAGAGTCCTGCATTTGTGGCAGCAAGGGGACCTGGAGGGGAAGGGAAATACCGCTGCTGCTTCTGCAAAGGAAAGTGGGGGGGGGGGGGAGGAGAGAGACAGAAAGAAATACAGACAAAGGAGGCCAGGGAGAGAGACAGACAGAAATAAAGACAGACAGGGGACCAGAGAGACAGACAGAAAGAAAGACAGACAGACAAAGAGTGCCAGGGAGAGAGAGAGAAAAATAGCAGGAGGGAGAGAGACAGAAAGAAAGGAAGATAGAGACAGGAGCAGGGAGAGAGACATAAATAAAGAAAGACAGACAGGCATATATTCTAGCACCCGTTAATGTAACGGGCTTAAACACTAGTCAGAATATAAGAACATAAGATTTGCTGCTGCTGGGTCAGACCAGTGGTCCATCGTGCCCAGCAGTCCACTCACGCGGCGGCCCTTAGGTCAAAGACTAGTGCCCTATTTGATTCTAGCCTTACTTGCGTATGTTCTATTCCAGTAGGAACTTATCCAACCTTGTCCTGAATCCCTGAAGGGTGCTTTCCTCTATAAGCCTCCGGAAGATCGTTCCAGGTTTCTACCACTCTCTGAGTGAAGAACTTCCTTACGTTTGTACGGAATCCTTTCCCTTCTAACTTTAGCGAGTCTCTGCCTCCATCTGTTGATTGGGGGATATATATAACCTGTCTGGACTAGTTTAGCAGTATGATAAGGGGACAAATTGTGTATTAAAACTGACAAAATGGAGATAAAACAACACTTTACTATAGAAAAAATGCCATTAGTATCCCAATAATTAGGATTTGGAGTAATTACAACATTCAGCTTTGTACTCTTAGCTACCTGATAATGGACTTCTAGTCAACTAGAGATCTCGGAAAGGTTGAAAGAATGACTTTCTAAAACCGTCTGTATCCACAGCAATCCTGGCCTTTTCTTGACATCAATACAGTAATCAGTTTCAAGAGCAGGTTGGGAAGTGAATTATATCAAAATTAATTATATTGATCTTTGCTTTTCAGAGTCATTTTCATGTAAAAATCAATACCATAAGGTTTCTAATTATTTATCATCAATTAGGCACTAAAATTTCACTTGTAATAGCTTAGCACAAATTTTGTACACTGCATACAAATCGTTAGCTAGCCTGGCACAAACAATGATCTGAGCAGCAGTATAAATTTTAGATAAACAGGAGCATTCCCATTCAAAATTTAAAATAATTGAGTGGAGGGGTAGCCTAATGATTACTATAGTGGACAGAGAAGCAGGGAAATTCGGTTTAGCTCCCACTGCAGCCCCACAGACCCTCGCCAAGTCACTTAGGGCTGGATGCACAGAACTCTGGCAACCTGGTAGAAAACACCAGGTTGGGAGCAACTTTCATTTGCCAGGTGATGCTCAACACAAACAGCATACAAATTATACGAGAATATGCAACTTTTTGTATCGAGTATCCTGGTGAAAAATGAAGGAACTGTGCCTGGTGCCTGTACACATGAGCTGAGCTGAGCATTAGGCGCAGCTCTTGTGCGCAAACCTAGTAGAGTATAGGCTGTGATCGCCAGAGCTCCAGAGGTAAGCAGCAGCAAGAGTAAAAAAGTTTTTTTTTTAAAAAAACCAAACCCTTCCAGCTGCAGCTGAAGCCTTTTTTGCTACAGCAAGTATGGAAGATGGAGGAAGTGTACCTATGCTGTCAGTATACTTATCACATGCCCACTCCTTCCTGCCAATGAAGGCCCCCCTGTGCTATGTGTCCCCCTCCCAAATTACCCCTTCCCTTTCCCCCCCCCCCAAAAAAAAAAAAGGCAGGGGGATGCCCACTCCCTCCTGCTACCTGATGCTCCCTCGAACCTCCTTCCCCCCCCCCCATACCTTTGTGAGAAGTTAAGAGCAGGAGAGATGCTCAGTCCCTCCTGCTCTGAGGCCTGCCAGTCCAAAATGGCGTGCATTCCCCTCCCCAGTGCATCATGTGATGCACGGGGTAGGGCCTAAGGCCCTGAGCCAATTAAGTCTTAGGCTCCTTCCTCTGTATCCCAGGAGGGGCCTTGGGCATCTGAGCCAATCAGAGCCTTAAGCTCCTTCCCTTGCATCACCGTGTGGAGGAGGGAGAATCCCGGTGCCAATTATAAATACAGTCAAACCTCGGTTTGCGAGTAACGCAATTTGCAAGTGTTTTCCAAGACGAGCAAAGCATTTTCGTAAATCGTGACTCTCAGAGAGAAGGCCTTGAGCATGCGCAGATGCTCAAGGCCCAGTCCGGCAAGCAGCACGATCTACGGGCACCGGCACCTCCTGTGGGTTGGAGATCCCTTGCCGCGATACGTGTAGCAGGCGCGTCTAAAGTAACCTGGTTCTGTAACCGGCGTCTGTAACATGGATGTCGGTTACAGAATCGGGTTTAGTTTGAGCGGGTGTAGGCCCGAATCTGTATAGGACGCCCATCCCGGACATCCTATACAGAATCCTGGTCTAAATGCTCTGATGCTGCTCCGACGCTCATAGGAATTCTATGAGTGTCAGAGAAACATCAGCGCATTTAGCGCTCAGTTCCGTGGTAGAAACCTCACCCTGCCTTGTCTTCTATTAATACCCTATAAATTGACACACCCTAAATATCTCATGTTGTCCTTTTCATGTACAAGACAAGAAATAGATGAGCTGTTAGCTGCATATTACTGTGCCTTAGGGGAGATTCGACAAATGACGCTAAGCTCTTTAGCACATGCTAACTGCTAAAGATGCCCAATATATTCCTATGGTCTCCCTTAGCAGTTAGAATGTGCTAACGTGCTTAGCGCCTTTTGATGACTTACCCCCCCCCCCCTTAATTTCCAGAATACTTGACTTGGGGCAGTCCAATTTTTATATGAGGATTATATTTAAGAAAGAGAATTTAAAAAAAAAAGATCATTATTTCTCTAGAAAAGAAACAGTGAAAGCTTATTTAACTTTTGTGACAATGTATTAAATGGGAATAATGCCAAATAGGCAAATGTCCTTTCTTTGCCCAAATATATTAAAAAGAGTAAATGAGCTACAAATGCAAATAACTGGAAGAAAATCAATATATTTTAAATAATTAAGCATAACAATCAATGCCTGTTGCATACTGTTTTAAGCAGCCCCAATCATAAAAAAATATTGCAACACAAATTATAACATTATACACAGTCATTTAATGCATTTCAGATCTAAAACTGATTGAAGTTTAGTCTTTGGAATGAGAAAATCTTTGTAATAATGGCCTGCCCTGAATATTTTATGGAAATCCGAGGCATTTATTAACTGTAAGCGCGGTACATAAGCAAGAAAGTTAATGCGACTATAAACATTTTTAATGTGATTTACCACACTGGCTGCCTCATAAAAATGCTAAATCAAATTAAAAACAAAATGTAAAATCTTTGGTTCATTAAATCCAATAGATTGCTGTGAGGAATGGAGAGGGCTGAGCAATTTATGCCTTTCTGCATTAAAGATAATATTCCAAGGGGGAGGGGGAATAATACGTACATGACGATAAAAAGTTTGAAGTCACACTCTGGTACATTTCCTTTTTACTCAATAAAAAATCATCCTACCCACCAAAAACCTCCCCTGATGTTTATGCATGTCAGCCTTGTCTCCCACAAAAGAAGAAGATGCTTATTAAAATGGGCAGAATAATTGGGCACAAAAAATGTGGCAGAATAATTGAATCGAGCATGAATTTTCTTTAATTTGATATTAACGTGATCCTCACTATTAAATTTGTAAGCATTCTAATGCATTTAACTCACATTATATTGAATGTCTGATGTCAAATTTTTGAACCACTGGCCCTAAATTTACAATTTATGTTATGGGGCAAAACAGATGCATGTTGAAGTTTGTTCTTACCTGCTATTTTTTGTCCTTGAATTCTGCTAAATCAATCCAGATAAGTGTGTTATACTTAAGGTGACCATACGTCCCGTTTTAAATGGGACCATTCCGTTTTTAGAACCCCTGTCCCGTTGTTCCCACACACAGCTTTGGGACGCCAAAATGTCCCATTTTCAGGGACAGCGTCCCAAAGCTGTGTGCGAGGACAAAGGGACAGGCGATCGCATCCTGTCCCTCCCTGCCGCGCAAAAAAAAAAAAAAGCGCCCCCCTCCAAAGCCCGATTCAACCCCCCCCTGGTCTGTTGCCACCGCTGCTGCTCTCCTTACCTCCCTCCAGCGCCGATTCAAACCCGCCACTACTGCTAATTGCCACCTAGAAGCCTTCTTCCCAACGTCAATTCTGACGTCGGAGAGGACATTCCGGGCCAGCCAGGCAGCGAAGGAGGCACTGTTGGCACTAAGGACATAGGAAGGAGATACTGAGGGCACTAAGGATATAGGAAGGGGTACTAAGGACATAGGAAGAAGGCACTGGGGGCACTAAGGACATAGGAAGGAGATACTGAGGGCACTAAGGATATAGGAAGGAAGGAGGTACTGAGGGCACTAAGGATATAGGAAGGGGCACTAAGGACATGGGAAGGAGATACTGAGGGCACTAAGGATATAGGAAGGAAGGAGGTACTGAGGGCACTAAGGATATAGGAAGGGGCACTAAGGACATGGGAAGGAGATACTGAGGGCACTAAGGATATAGGAAGGAAGGAGGTACTGAGGGCACTAAGGATATAGGAAGGGGCACTAAGGACATGGGAAGGAGATACTGAGGGCACTAAGGATATAGGAAGGAAGGAGGTACTGAGGGCACTAAGGATATAGGAAGGGGCACTAAGGACATGGGAAGGAGATACTGAGGGCACTAAGGATATAGGAAGGAAGGAGGTACTGAGGGCACTAAGGATATAGGAAGGGGCACTAAGGACATGGGAAGGAGATACTGAGGGCACTAAGGATATAGGAAGGAAGGAGGCACTGAGTGAGGGCACTAAGGATATAGGAAGGGGCACTAAGGACATGGGAAAGAGGCACTAGGGGCACTAAGGACATAGGAAGGAGACACTGAGGGTTCTAAGGACATAGAAAGGAAACACTGAGGGCACTAAGGATATAGGAAGGAAGGAGGCACTTAGGACACTAAGGATATAGGAAGGGGCACTAAGGACATGGGAAGGAGACACTGAGGGTACTAAGGACATAGAACGGAAACACTGAGGGCACTAAGGATATAGAAAGGAAGGAGGCACTTAGGGCACTAAGGATATAGGAAGGGGCACTAAGGACATGGGAAGGAGACACTGAGGGTACTAAGGACATAGAAAGGAAACACTGAGGGCACTAAGGATATAGGAAGGAAGGAGGCACTTAGGGCACTAAGGATATAGGAAGGGGCACTAAGGACATGGGAAGGAGGCACTGGGGGCACTAAGGGCATAGGAAGGGGCACTAAGGACATGGGAAGGAGGCATTGAGGGCACTAAGGACATGGGAAGGAGGCATTGAGGGCACTAAGAACATAGGAAGGAAGGAGGGAGGGAATAGAAAGGGAAAATTGTTGGTTCTGAGTGAAGAAAGAAAGGATGCACAGTCAGAAGGAAACACAACCAGAAACTCATGAAATCACCAGACAGCAAAGTTAGGAAAAATGATTTTATTTTCAATTTAGTGATCAAAATGTGTCAGTTTTGAGAATTTATATCTGCTGTCTATATTTTGCACTATATTTGTCTATTTTTTCTATAGTTACTAAGGTGGCATTGCATATTTTAAAGCCAAATATGACTCAGATATCATGAAAACAAAATGTATAAGATGATAAACACTTTCAATGTAGATAAACTATAACCGATCAGCAGAAGATAAGTTGAATATTTTCTTCTATCAGTTATTTATGAGTGAAGCACAGCTTAAGGCTCAAGTTTTCAATACATTTTGAAGTTTTTTGCCAGTGAGGTTATCGCTTGACCACCTTTGTAAACCACTTTGGTGGAGGTGGGAGGGCTTATTCTGAGGCTTTTTCCTTCATTTTTAATTGGTGTGTAGCCTATGCTGTCCTTACACTTTACCTTAGAACACTACAGTTTATCTACATTGAAAGTGTTTATCATCTTCTATTGCATATTTTAAAGTCATCTGCCTTGACATCTTTGAAACCCCCCAAATATAAATGATAATTTACATTTTCTCTGCGTATAGTGTGCTTTGTAATTTTTGTAAATTTTATGGTTACCATTATGAATTAATAAGATATTGAGAAGACAAGAAGGCGGCGGCGTGACTGCACTCAGAACCGGAGCTCCGTCTTACCTTGCCGTTTTTACTTGTTAAAAGGTTTTCCTTCTCTTGGACTCAATGCCCCATACCAAACGCAAGGGCGTTCTTCGGGGGGACTCCTCCACATCCGGACAACGGTTGATGGACCAGTTTCTGCCAAGCTCACCGGCAATTGAAGGAGGGGGAAATGTGCCCGCTGATACTCTGTCGGAAGGAGCCGCCGGAGCCCTGGGCTTTGAGACATTTCTCTCCCCCCCAGCAGCTCATTCACTGCCGAATCTGGCGCAGGACAGTGCTTAGCGTGAAAGAGTCGAGCGGTTGATGAGCTCGGCATCTCCATACGGAGGGGGCCATAGCGCTGGACAGGACGCCGAGACTGCATTCTTTGGAGCCGAAGAGACAATGGACTCTATGGTAGTGATTTTAGGAACTATTTGGAAGAGTCTTCAGAGACTCGAAGCAGCGGCAACAAAATCATTTGAAGGTAGCAATTAAATTGGATGATTTATCTTCTTCTGTACAAAATATTCAATTAGAAATGCACAGAAAATTTGAATTAGTGGAAAAGAAATTTCCTCATTAAAATCTATTTTTTCTACCATGGTTCAAGATAGAACTTTTCTTCAACAAAAAATTGAAAATTTGGAAAATTTTAGTAGAAGACTGAATTTAAGAATATTGAATTAGTGGAGACATTAAAAATTTCACCTGAATGTATGCCACCCATAAATATCTTTATTATTATCTTGTCTTCTTGAGAGTGGCTTTAGTGGTCTAAGGAAGAGTATATATAATTACAGGATGATATTGCATAATTTAAAAATTCTTTTTACTTATTGCTTTATGTTTTATTATTCTTCATGTATTATGCAATATGTATATTATTTCAGTTCTTGATTACTTATTTCTCTGATTTTCTGTAGCAAGAGGATTCTTGTGTTATATGTTGAAATCAATAAAAATAATAATAATAAAAAAAGAATTAATAAGATTATGTGTACATGAAAAATGAATGGAAGAAATTGGGGCAGGACTGGGATGGGGCTAGGGCAGGATATGGGTGGGACTGAATTAATAGATGTCCCGTTTTGATAAAAAAAAAAAATAAATGGTCATGTTAGTTATACTCCTCAATCAGCAGATGGAGTCAGAGAACACTGAACTTTCAGTAACATCAGCATAAGTAGAAGGGATGGTACAGCCCTGGAATTTGTCAGCATACCACCATCAAAGTATACCTGAAAAACCTGACCATATTACAAACGTATCCTCAGCAATACAACCCCCACAGGACTAAGAAAAATGCCACCAGAAACTCCTCAAGGACACCCACCTGAACTACTGGGATAAACAGAGATCCAATTTGATAATCTTAGTCTTCCTGGATGTATCCTGAACTGGTCTAGCAGTGCTTAAGAAAAGGAAATTAGCAGGTAAGAACTACACCTTCCATATCATTCTGCTAGATCAGACCAGAAAAGTGGGACATACCAAATCTTTAAGGTCCCCCTCGCTAGCAGGAAGACACTAACCAATGACTTCTCTAAACCCCAAGAGCACTGATCTATAACTGCTCTGCACCTGTGCATGCTGCTGAGCACTACAAATAAAAAATAAATGACCCAAAGGAGAGGCCCGTTATGTTTAGGCACCTAAGTTGCTGACACAAACAAAGCACAAAGATCCCCATCCCCATAAGGAATAACCCACTACTCAGAACCACGGATAAAATTTTAAGCAAAAGGCTGTAACTGTGTGCATTGAATAGCAAATACGCAACTCCAGGTGAGAGGACTAAGAATGCAGATTCAAGGACCTCCCTTAAAAGATTTCTTTAAGGAGGCTAGCTTCAACTGTCCATGGGGAAGACTGCCATCACATTCAAACCCAGGCAAAGAACTGCTATGGGAGTACATGAATGAGAGAAGACAAATTAGTTAGACCCAGGAGGGCTCCTAGAGATCTCATTCATGCCTCCACCTAAGGCCAATGCTGATACCTGTATCAAGAACCCAGAGGAAAATCTAGCGGATCGCGACACGGACCTGAGACCAGAGAGACAACCAAGGAAGGGGAAGTCTGCAATTGTAGTGGGAGACTCAATCCTGAGAGAAGTGGACAGTCACATAGCAGGAGGGAGAGAGGACCGACTAGTGACATGTCTCCCGGGGGCGAGAACGAAGGACGTCATTGACAGAATAGAGAGAATCCTGGACGGAGCTGAAACAGAGGAGACAGCGGTGATAATCCACGTTGGAACCAACGACATCAGCAGGAGGAGCTACAACAGGACTACACTAACTGAGCAGTTCAGGATCCTGGGCAGGAAACTGAAGCTGAGGACAAGGAGGATAGCCTTCTCAGAGATCCTGCCAGTACCGAGGGCAGATGCTAAGAGACAGACCGAGCTGCAAGCAGTAAACGGTTGGCTGAGGAGATGGTGCGAAGAGGAGGGTTTCCACTTTGTACAGAACTGGACAACTTTTTTGGGGAAGAACAAGCTCTACAGGAGGGACGGACTGCACCTGAGCACGGCTGGGACGAGGTTCCTGGCACGCAACATCCAGAGCAGCATAGACTTGGCTTTAAACTGAGGAGAAGGGGAAAGTCGACCTGACCTCAACACATCGGACCAAAGTATCAAACAAGGATACTGAACCAGAAATTTGTAAAAGAGGGCTCGGGACTGAGAGGGAACTTTTGGGAAAAGGACACAAGGACGCAATGCAGGGAGCCAATGCACAAACAAACCTAGCAAGCAGAATTAAGAGAGAGCAACAGGAGCCAGAGGGTCATCCTAACATGGGGGAGCAGGCTGAGGACAACATAGACACACCGCAGGATGGGGATGAACACAACAAAGCTCGGGGGCTGGCAACCCATGAGGAGGTTGGCAGGGGCGCCAAACCACGAGGAAAACCAGCGGAAAAGGCAAACAACCAGGACTTAAATTGCCTATACACTAATGCTAGGAGCCTAAGAGCCAAAATGGGAGAACTAGAAGTCATAGCCAGTACAAAGGACCTGGACATAATATGAGTCACAGAAACGTGGTGGACTGACGACAACAAATGGGATGTGGCCATACCAGGGTACAAACTCCACAGGAGGGACAGGACACACAAGAAGGGTGGAGGAATAGCGCTTTATATAAAGGACTCCATACCTTCAACCAGGATAGAAACAACAGTAAGGGCGGACGACTTGGAATCATTATGGATTAAGCTACCTGGAGGAGCTGGAGCAGACATAAAATTGGGCCTGTACTATCGCCCACCTGGACAACCAGAAGCACTCGACCAGGACCTGGAGGCTGAGCTGAGGCAGATATGCAAAGGCGGAAGCGTGATGGTGATGGGAGACTTCAACTACCCTGGGATAGACTGGAGTATTGGACACTCAAACTGCACAAGGGAGACCAAATTCTTGGAAACCACAAGGGACTGTTTCATGGAACAGCTGGTCACGGAACCAACACGGGGGGATGCAACTCTCGACCTAATCCTCAATGGGCTAGGGGGACCTGCAAAGGAGGTGGCGGTGCTAGAACCCCTAGGAAACAGCGATCACAACATGATCCAGTGCAAGCTGGAAATTGGACCATCAAAGGTGAAAAGATCCACAGCGACAGCACTCAACTTCAAAAAAGGGAATTATGATGGCATGAGGAAATTGGTGGGAAAGAAACTCAACGGTAGCGCAAGGAAGATGGAGTCTGTAGAAAAAGCCTGGTCCCTACTCAAGGGCACGGTGCAAGAGGCACAGAACCTGTACATCCCCAGATTCAGGAAGGGGTGCAAAAAAAACCGAACAAAAAACCCAGCGTGGATAACAACTGCAGTGAAAAAGGCGATAAGTGACAAGAAATCATCGTTCAAAAAATGGAAAAAGGACCAAACAAAGGACAACCAAAAGGAGCACAAAGAACACCAAAGGGAGTGTCACCGTGTGGTTAGAAAAGCTAAAAGAGAATATGAGGAGAGACTGGCGGGGGAAGCAACAAACTTCAAATCGTTCTTCAGATATGTGAAGGGGAAGCAACCGGCAAGGGAAGAAGTGGGGCCATTGGATGATGGAGACAAAAAAGGAGTGGTAAAAGAGGAAAAAGAGATAGCAGACAGGTTAAATAAGTTCTTCACGTCAGTCTTCACGAGGGAGGACACATCCAATATTCCAGAACTGGAGGACATCGTAAATGGGGATCGGGATGAAAAGCTGGTCCAACTAGAGGTAAGCCAAGAGGATGTCCTCAGGCAGATAGACAGACTAAAGAGCGACAAATCGCCAGGTCCGGACGGCATTCACCCAAGGGTACTCAAGGAACTAAGGAACGTAATAGCAGAGCCACTTCGCCAAATATGTAACCTATCCTTAAAAACTGGAGAGATCCCGGAGGATTGGAAAATTTCAAATGTCACACCCATCTTCAAGAAGGGTTCAAGGGGGGACCCGGGGAACTACAGGCCGGTGAGCTTGACCTCGGTCCCGGGAAAAATGATGGAAGCACTGATTAAGGACAGTATCTGTGAACACATAGAAAACAATGGACAGCTAAAGTCGAGCCAGCACGGCTTCTGCAAGGGTAGGTCATGCCTCACAAACTTATTGTACTTCTTTGAGGGGGTAAACAGACAGGTGGATAAAGGGGAATCCATTGACATCATTTACCTTGACTTTCAAAAAGCCTTTGACAAGGTACCGCACGAAAGACTGCTTAAAAAGCTGTGGAGACACGGGGTGCAAGGGGAGGTTCACCGATGGATCAAAAACTGGCTGGCAGACAGGAAACAGAGGGTTGGAGTGAAGGGCCATTACTCAGACTGGCATGGGGTCACGAGCGGAGTTCCGCAGGGGTCGGTGCTGTTCAATATATTTATTAATGACCTAGAGGCGGGAACAAATTGTGAAGTTATTAAATTTGCGGATGACACCAAACTCTACCGCAGGGTTGAAACCATGGAAGACTGTGAAGATCTGCAAAGGGACCTAACGACGCTAGAAGAATGGGCCAAAAAATGGCAAATGAACTTTAACGTAGGGAAATGCAAGGTCATGTATGTAGGGAAAAAGAACCCGATGTTCAGCTACAAAATGGGAGGATCACTGCTAGGGGTAAGTAACCTTGAAAGAGACCTGGGAGTGATGGTGGACACGTCTTTGAAGGCGTCGGCACAGTGCGCCACAGCCTCAAGAAAAGCAAACAAAATGTTGGGTATCATTAAGAAGGGTATCACGACCAGGACAAAGGAGGTCATCCTGCCACTGTATCGTGCAATGGTGCGACCGCATCTGGAGTACTGTGTCCAGTATTGGTCGCCGTACCTCAAAAAGGACATGGCGGTACTTGAGGGAGTCCAGAGAAGAGCAACTAAACTGATAAAAGGTATGGAAAACCTCTCATATACTGACAGACTGAAAAAGCTGGGGCTGTTCTCCCTGGAAAAGCGGAGACTTAGAGGAGACATGATAGAAACCTTCAAGATCCTGAAGGGTATAGAAAAAGTAGACAGGGACAGATTTTCAGATTATGGGGAACCACAAGTACAAGGGGGCACTCGGAAAAATTAAAAGTAGACAGGTTTAAAACAAATGCCAGAAAGTTCTTTTTCGCCCAGAGGGTGGTGGACACATGGAACGCGCTTCCGGAGGCTGTGATAGGCCGGAGCACGTTACAAGGCTTCAAAGAAGGTTTGGATAGGTTCCTAGAGGATAAAAGAATTGAGGGGTACAGATAAGAGTAGCGGTAGGTTATAGGGATAGTCTGGGACCATTGCTCAGGCAATGGGCCTGATGGGCCGCCGCGGGAGCGGACCGCTGGGCGAGATGGACCTCTGGTCTGCCTCAGCGGAGGCAACTTCTTATGTTCTTATGTTCTTAAGAGAGAATAAAGCCAGCTCTGTCCAAGACTTCCCTGCAAACAGAAGATAGCTGAAGTGGCCTGCTCATGAAACCCAGATTTCTCAACTAGAACATGAAACTGAGCAGATATAAAGGATAAAGATAAGCCCAAAGAGGAGAATTCCTCCTCATCTTAAGTAACAAAAATCTACTACCACTGAAAAATCCCAACTCCTCATCCAAAACCTCCCAAAGGCCAGACTGAAAACCAAAAGGGACTTGGATCCTCCCTGAGCCTTCATGAAGAAGCCCGAAATACAGAAAGAGGAGCCTAAAGCCACGATTGGCCCCTCCCTTTGGGAGAGGCCTTAAGTGTCTGAGCCAATCAGGGCCTTAGGCCCCTTCCTGTGCATCACATAATGCACCAAGGAGAGGAAGGCCCTCCATTTTGGATTGGTGGGCCTCAGAGCTGAGAGGGACTGAGCTTCCCTCCTGCTCTCTTAACACAAATGTACTAGGGGGGGTCGGGTGGGGGGAGATTTGGGGGAGGTTCGGAGAAGCATCTGGTGGCAGGAAGGAGTTTAGTGTATCTAACTAAAGGTTCTTTTTGCAGCTTTAATTCACAGCCAATATTTCCTTTAATGCTGAAACACAGTCATAACACACAGCAGAGTCATTCTTCAGAGCAGTACAGTACTCCCCCGATATTTGCAGGGGTTCCGTTCCAGGAACCCCGCGAATATTGAAAAAACTGTGAATACAGTTTTTCACCTGGGGAGGCAGGAGAGGGCAGCTGGAGAAGCAGGATAGGGCAGCTGGAGTGCCAGTGAGTGAAGGAAATCACTCGCGGTATGCTCTGACCGCCTCTTCCTGCACTAAAGTCAGGTTTCACCAATCAGGAGCTGCTTTGACACGCAGCTCCTGATTGGTGAAGCCCAACTTTAGCACAGGAAGTCCCGGCCAGAGAATACCGCAAATGACCGGGACTGTGAACCACGAATGACCGGGAGAACACTGTACTCTCTTCATTTGTTTATGTACGGGTGTCCAACCTTTTGGCTTCCCTGGGCCACATTGGCCAAAAAAAATGATTCTGGGGCAGCAGAAACGCGCAAACGCTGCAGCAAGACAGAGGAGGGAGCCGGCAAGATGGTAAACACCCAGGGGCAGCAGAGAAAAACACTGCATTGCCCTCGACCGGGCCCGCACAAAATACTTCACGGGGCCACATGCAGCCCTCGGGCCGCAGGTTGGAACCCCCTGGTTTAGAGTTTGTATCTTTAAAACACACAGTTTTTACAATACAGGACCACTGTTCAGGCAGCACTTCGCAGAGCTAAGCTTTCAAGTACTTTAAACCTTTCTAATCCACTAGCATACTTTCTTCATATCCATACTCACAAGGGCTTTCACTAATGTCCGTTGCTTCTTCATTATCCAATATTACAGCCTCCTTAGAACAAACTGACATTGGGCTAGATCAGTGGTTCCCAACCCTGTCCTGGAGGAACACCAGGCCAATTGGGTTTTCAGGCTAGCTCTAATGAATATGCATGAAGCAAATTTGCATGCCTATCACTTCCATCATATGCAAATCTCTCTCATGCATATTCATTAGGGCTAGCCTGAAAACCCGATTGGCCTGGTGTTCCTCCAGGACAGGGTTGGGAATCACTGGGCTAGATGCACTAAAGATGCCGACTGGACCACTGTTGGCCGATTCTCGAGCAACGATCGATGCGCTAAGTTTCCAGGCAAATGATTTGCACAGAGGTGGAAATGATTTGCATGCAAACGCGACCAATCAATTGCTCAATAACATGCGCAGAGCCCTAACAGCAGTGAGAGGGGAAGCAGCCTCCTATCACTGCTGTTAGGGCTTCTTTTTTTTTATGGCACAGATGTATGTGTGTTACACATGCACAATCTGCCCCATTAACCCCCAACCCCTGTCTTGGGCTCTAAGTCAGGTATATGTATATGCTGGACTTGCAAATATATGCATGCACATTCATTACGAATATGTTTTAAAGTAACTAGCTAGGGAAATCTCAAGGACCAGTTTGTGCACGAGTACCTAATATGATACTCGGTACATGATATCTTTATGTTAGCAGCATCTGGAACAGGAACAAAAGGGCTACCCTGTGCTTACTCACTTACTGATGTCAGGAAAGACATGAAATAAAAATAACCTGCCCAAATGCCAAATCCAAAACAAGAGCCCATGAACCACATTCAAACTCCAAACAGGGAGAAAAAGAAAAGAAAAAACATATAGCATAAACCCTTTAAATGTGTCAAGAGCATGACTTTTATGGTCTTATATTTTCTTCACGACTGACAGAATTCAGAAATGGCAGCAGTATGTCTAGGCAAAGGGCAAGGATAACACACTGCAGCAACAGCTTTACACTAGGGCATTTTATGGAATCCTGTAATCATGGGTTCTAAATCCAGCCTGATTCTATAAATGGAGCCTAAAACATAGGTGCTTAGGAATACAGCACATAATGAATGTCAATCATTTGTTAAGCGCCATTTACAGAATTCTACCTAGTGGCACCTAAATTGAACTTAGGCACTGGTAGGTATCAAAACCTTAGGCACCCCTATTTATGCCAGGATTTTCTTGGCCTAAACACTGGTGCCAAAGTCCAATTTAGGTGCCTGCATGCAAAACATGCCCAATATCTGCCCACAGTCCACCCCCTAACCACACCCACTTTTGGTAGGTGCCTTGGACTTTCTCTGATGTCAGAGAAAGGGCGGGACAGCCGGAAGAGGAAGCAGCGCAGGCGCAGGGCTCACAGAAGGGCTGGGACCGCTAAGAGGAAGCAGCAGGACACCGGTAGGAGCGTCTACATGATGGGGGGGGAGTTCGAGCGGCTGTGGGGGTGCGAGCGTTCCTTCAGGGTGGGGGTGCGGGTGGGAGTGCGTGCGAGCGGTCCTTCGGGGTGGGAGTGCGGGTGCGTGCGAGCGGTCCTTCGGGGTGGGGGTGCGAGCGGTCCTGCGGGGGGGGGGGGGGTGAATCGGACATCGGGGGGGAACTATGTAAAAAAAAATTGGTACAACGCGCTCACGCGTATAACGCGCAAGGTTATGCATGGTTTGTAAAATCGTGTATAATGCGCGCATTATATGCGTGAAAATACGGTACAGAGAGCCTGGGCTGACGCTGGATCCTTCCCCATGTCATATCTCACCTGTGTGTAAATATGAAGGCCTAGATTCACTAAGGGCACGGATCTGATCCGATCCGTGTCCGGGGGGGCTGATTCACCAATCACCCTCATGCAAATGAGAGTAATCGGAATCACGCCCTCAACCGACTGAATCGGATCGCTGAACAGTGATCCTTGAGCATGTGCAGACCATCTGTAAATGGTCTGTGCATGCTTAAAGAGCAGCAACCTTTTTTTTTAACTTTTTGGTTTTACTTTTCTTTGCGAGCCCGTGATTTTAACCCGCGGGTTAAAACCACGGGCTCGTAGTGAGGGGAATGGCAGGAGAACAGAGCTGCGAGACGAGATTCGGGGAAGGAGAACGGAGTTGGACAGGAGAAGGGAGCAGGGTGGTGAGATGAGATTTGGGGCAGGAGAGCAGAGTCGGGGGGGGGTCTGTTTTTGGGATGTGGAACCAATCATCCGAGTTTCCCTTACTTCCTATGGGGAAACTTGCTTTGATATACAAGCACTTTGGTTTAAGAGCATGTTTAAGAACATAAGAACATAAGAAGTTGCCTCCACTGGGTCAGACCAGAGGTCCATCTCGCCCAGCGGTCCGCACCCGCGGCGGCCCATCAGGTCCATGACCTGTGAAGTGGTTTCTGAATACCTCTACAACCTACCTCAAGTTCTATCTGTACCCCTCTATCCCCTTATCCTCCAGGAACCTATCCAAACCCTCCTTGAACCCTTGTACAGAGTTCTGGCCTATCACATCCTCTGGAAGTGCGTTCCATGTGTCCACCACCCTCTGGGTAAAAAAGAACTTCCTAGCATTTGTTCTAAACCTGTCCCCTTTCAATTTCTTCGAGTGACCCCTAGTGTTTGTGGCTCCCCACAGTTTGAAGAATCTGTCCTTATTTACTTTCTCTATGCCCTTTAGGATTTTGAAGGTTTCTATCATGTCCCCTCTAAGTCTCCTCTTCTCCAGGGAGAACAGACCCAGCATTTTTAACCTGTCAGCGTATGAAAAATTTTCCATACCTTTTATCAGTTTAGTCGCCCTCCTCTGCACTCCCTCGAGTACCGCCATGTCCTTCTTGTGGTACGGCGCCCAGTACTGCACACAGTACTCCAGGTGCGGGCGCACCATTGCGCGATATAGCGGCATGATGACTTCTTTCGTCCTGGTTGTGATACCCTTTTTGATGATGCCCAGCATTCTGTTTGCTTTCTTTGAGGCTGTCGCACACTGCGCCGATGGTTTCAGTGATACTGTTCCCTCTAAGCTGAGCAGGAGTCCTCCACCCACAGTCTCACCAATAGAGGGTGCTGTTTTACTGTCACATTTTTCAATTGTGAGGGACAGGCAAGTTCTGCAGGACTCCAGGGAACATACCTGTCCTTAGCGACTGAAAATATTCCACCCCCTAGTGGTAGCAATGCAGCTGGAGGACACCTGCTCAGCTTAGAGGGAACACCTGTCGGCCTGTCCACCATCACCCCCAGGTCCCTTTCAAGGTTACTCACCCCTAGTAGTATTCCCCCCATTTTGTAGCCGAACATCGGGTTCTTTTTCCCTACATGCATGACCTTGCATTTCTGTACGTTAAAACTCATTTGCCACTTGTTTGCCCAGTCTTCCAGTCTCGTTAGGTCCCTTTGCAGGTCTTCACAGTCTTCCGTGTTTCTAACCCTGCTGCAGAGTTTGGTGTCATCAGCAAATTTGATAACCTCACATTTTGTCCCCGTCTCCAGATCGTTTATAAATATATTGAACAGTAGAGGTCCCAGCACCGACCCCTGCGGAACTCCGCTCGTGACCCATTGCCAGTCTGAGTATTGGCCTTTTATTCCAACCCTCTGTTTCCTGCCTGCCAACCAGTGTTTGATCCATCGGTAGATATCCCCTTGCACCCCGTGATTCCACAGCTTTTTATGTAGCCGTTCGTGAGGTACCTTGTCGAAGGCTTTTTGGAAGTCAAGGTAAATGATGTCTATGGATTCACCCTTATCCATCTGGCTGTTTATTCCCTCAAAGAAGTGCAGCAAGTTCGTGAGGCACGACCTTCCCTTGCAGAAGCCATGCTGGCTCGCCTTCAGTTGTCCATTGTTTTCTATGTGTTCGCAGATTGCATCCTTTACCATTGCTTCCATCATCTTTCCCGGAACCGAGGTCAAGCTCACAGGCCTGTAGTTTCCCGGGTCACCCCTTGATCCCTTCTTGAAGATGGGCGTGACATTTGCTATTTTCCAGTCTTCTGGGATCTCCCCAGTTTTTAGGGAGAGGTTACATATTTGTTGAAGTGTCTCTGCTATTTCGTTTCTCAGTTCTTTTAGTACCCTTGGGTGGATGCCGTCCAGGCCTGGTGATTTGTCGCTCTTTAGTCTGTCTATCTGTCTGAGGACATCCTCTTTACTTACCTCTAGTTGAATCAGTCTTTCGTCGTGTTCTCCGTTTATAAACACCTCGGGTTCTGGGATATTGGATGTGTCCTCTCTGGTGAAGACTGACGAGAAGAAATTGTTTAACCTGTCAGCTATCTCTTTTTCTTCCTTTATCGCTCCTTTCCTGTCTCCATCATCCAGTGGTCCCACTTCCTCTCTGGCTGATTGTTTCCCTTTCACATACCTGAAGAAGGGTTTGAAGTTTCTTGCTTCTCCTGCCAGTCTTTCCTCATATTCTCTCTTTGCTTTCTTGACCTCTTGATGGCATTTTTTCTGGTGTCTTTTGTGTTCTTCCTGGTTTTCCTTTGTTGGTTCCTTTTTCCATTTCTTGAAGGATGATTTTTTGTCGCTTATCGCCTTTTTAACTGCAGTTGTTATCCATGCTGGGTTTCTAGTTCGATTTTTTTTTTTGCACCCTTTCCTAAACCTTGGGACGTACAGGTCTTGTGCCTCGAGCACTGTGCCTTTAAGCAGTGTCCAGGCTTCCTTTCTGGAACTAATTATGCTCGCAAACCAAGGTTCCACTGTATTTTGTATACAGGGTTGATATAGTGTGAATAGAACCCAGGAGCTATAGTGTGAATGGAACCCAGTTCCCTAGGATTTTAAGCTACTGCACTAACCACTAGACTACTACACTCAAGATCACCTAATTTTTCACTTTAGTGAATGACTGAGAAATGATAACTAGTGTCCTGTACAAAAGTTTTCAAAATAATTCATGTCTGCCAATATTTGAAAACGGTTATGCTTCTCCTTGTAAAATGAAAACTTACATCACTTGCTAAACAACCACCTCAATTAAGTTGATACAAACAAAATATCTTTATTAAAATATGAACGTACAGCTATCTACAAGCTGAAACAGCAGCAGAACCTCCCCACCCCCAAGCCCCAGGCAAATCATAAACTCTTTTGCAATAACAAAAGCCTGCAAGACTCCACAATAGAATGGTTACAACACAGCGGATTTTAATTTTGTTATCTACAGGATATAAAATGAAATGTTTTCTCTGATTGGTCTCAGTTTCACAGGGGCAGAGAATCTTATGATTCAAAGAGTCACGTGCAATGCATAGTTTATAAGATTTCTTTTCCATTAGTAAAGTCATTAATTATATGACATGCATGCGCCTAATCAAGCTGTTCAGAAATACATTCTGGTGTAACTATGCCCATTAAATATCAAGAAAAGACAACCTCACCACCTATTGCAAGAAGGAAAAGCTTTTCAAACATTGCAAGATCTATATTTATAGTTCCGAACTATATCTACCTGCCTGGAACAAACTTCAGTAACCTATGAAAGTGAACATTTCCCCTGGATAATATTTTATTAAGAACTTGAAATTGAGTACACTACTTGCTATGTGTTATCATCATCACTATCTTTCAAAAACACTGAGGGGGCAATTCTATAACCGGCGCCTAAATTTAGGTGTCGGTAGGCGCCCTGCCAATGCCTAAGTAACTGAAAAATGCAGTCAAATACGGCAGGGTTGAAGCGCCCACCAAAACCTAAGTAAAAGGCGGCTGAAATGGCCACTGGAACCGCAGCTGGTAGATGCTTTAGGTCGTGGAATGCCAAAGTAGGTGTAGCCAATGCTCAAAGTGGTGGTAAGCGATCTAAAGCAGCTACCCAGCCGCGAATCATGCCAAGATAGGCAGCTGAAATGTGGTCCTGGAAAACCCTGGCCTACATTTCAGCTGCCTATCTTTGCCTAGACCAGTGTTCTTCAACCACCGGTCCATGGACCAGTGCCGGTCCACTGAAATTTCCTGCCGGTCCACAGGGCCCAGCACGTGCATCAGGCTCAAAACAGTGTTCTTCAACCGCCAGTCCACGGTGCGATCAATGCGGCGTTATCTTCAAGCCTGTTCCCTCTTCCTAACTGATTCAGTGCACAAAGCCACAAGCAGTGGCTCCTACGGGCATCCTGCGGATGAACCGGAAGCCTTCTCTCCGACGTTGGTGATAGGAGAGATTGGGCATCCCTCCTGCTGGGGATGTTAGCGGGAGGTGGTAGGGGGAGAGTGTCAGCAGGAGGGAGTGTGAATCTCTCCTGCCTGCTGACTTGCGGTAGGATTTGAGGGTTGCTTGTTACAGAATTGCAGGTTTGGGGAGTCCCTGCTGCTCAGTTGATAGAGGGGGGGAGGGGGGGAATCCCCCTACTGTGATCGGCTGCTGTGGTCTAGCAGCAAAGATAAGCAGCTGAACACAAAACCGCTCCTCCTGAGGACTAAGGAAAAATGCCTGGAGTGTAGGTCCTTCAGCAGAGGACCGTAGTCTAGATGCATGGTCCAGAGTCTTATTAAAGAAATGCTGTAGCGCACAGACATGAACACAAACATTCTATTCCTGGGAACCTAATACCAGAAACCTAAGAAATCAGAAGCTAGGAGAAGTAATGATGGCCAGTTGATATGTTTTGTTATATTAATAACGATTTTGTAGCTCACTGTGTTTGTGCGGTTTTTATTTTCTTATCTGCATAGAACAAAATAATGTTACGTTATGGGATATTCTGAGGAGTCCATTGCTCCCCTGAATTCAACCTTGAAAGGCTGTAAACTCAAGGGTGTGGTGCAGAAGTGAGATGAATGCCTCACAACCCCAAACACTGTCTGTGAGCATTATCATTTTCAAGATAAAATAAGGAGGCCAGAGGCTGGCTAAATCCACAGGACTGGACTAAAAAAACAGTCCCAACCAGTTTATCCACCATACGGCCAGACTAAGTCCAGACCAAAGAGCAGTAGCATAACAAGAATGCTTGTATGAAATCCAGCAGAGAACATGGAAATCAGCGTTCCCCCCTAAAACATAGCTCAGAATGCACACCCATGGAAAGAAAGGGAGCACACATGCCTAGCAACTTGTGCAAAACTAAGGATATAATCTAGATCAGTGTTCTTCAACCACCGGTCCATGGACCAGTGCTAGTCCACAGAAATTTCCTGCTGGTCCACAGGGCCGGCACGTGCATCAGGCCCAAAAAGCACAGTTACTTACCGTAACAGGTGTTATCCAGGGACAGCAGGCAGATATTCTTAACACATGGGTGACGTCACCGACGGAGCCCTCGGTACGGACCTTTTTAACTAGAAGTTTCTAGTTGGCCGCACTGCGCGTGCGCGAGTGCCTTCCCGCCCGACGGAGGAGTGTGTGGTCCCCAGTTAGTATAAGCCAGCTAAGAAGCCAACCCGGGGAGGTGGGTGGGACGTAAGAATATCTGCCTGCTGTCCCTGGATAACACCTGTTACGGTAAGTAACTGTGCTTTATCCCAGGACAAGCAGGCAGCATATTCTTAACACATGGGTGACCTCCAAGCTAACAAAGAGGGAGGTGGGATGGTTGGCCATTAGGAAAATAAATTTTGTAACACAGATTGGCCGAAGTGTCCATCCCGTCTGGAGAACGCATCCAGACAGTAGTGAGTAGTGAATGTGTGAACTGAGGACCAAGTGGCCGCCTTGCAGATTTCCTCGATGGGCGTGGAACGGAGGAAAGCTACAGAAGCAGCCATAGCTCGGACTCTGTGGGCCGTGACAGTTCCTTCCAGTGAGAGACCGGCCCGAGCATAGCAGAAAGCAATACAGGCAGCAAGCCAATTGGAAAGTGTCCGTTTGGAGACAGGACGACCCAAACGGTTGGGATCGAAAGACAAAAACAGCTGAGGGGATGTTCGGTGAGCTCTGGTACGATCAAGATAGTAAGCAAGGGCACGCTTACAATCCAGCGTGTGCAACGCCTGTTCCCCAGGGTGCGAGTGAGGCTTAGGGAAGAAGACGGGCAGCACAATGGACTGGTTGAGGTGAAAAGCTGAGACCACCTTGGGAAGGAATTTAGGGTGGGTACGCAGAACAACCTTGTCATGGTGAAAAACAGTGAACGGTGGGTCGGCAACCAGTGCATGCAGTTCGCTAACCCTCCTGGCAGAGGTGATGGCAATTAGGAAAAGCACCTTCCAGGTAAGGAGTCTAAGAGAAGTTGTGGCAAGAGGCTCGAATGGAGGTTTCATGAGAGCTGAGAGTACCACATTCAGGTCCCAGACGACTGGAGGAGGCTTGAGGGGTGGTTTGATATTGAAGAGCCCTCGCATAAATCTGGAAACCAGAGGATGAGCCGTGAGGGGTTTTCCGAGAATGGGCTCATGAAACGCAGTGATGGCACTGAGGTGGACTCTGATGGAGGTAGTTTTGAGGCCAGCATTGGACAGCGAGAGCAAATATTCCAATACGGTTTCCACCGCTAAGGAGGTGGGTTCCTGATGATGCCGGAGACACCACGAGGAGAATCTGGTCCATTTCTGATGGTAACATTGGAGGGTGGCCGGCTTCCTGGAGGCGTCCAAGATGAGGCGGACCGGCTGAGATAGGTTCTCTGGAGAGGTCAGCCCGAGAGAAACCAAGCTGTCAGGTGGAGCGAAGACAGATTGGGATGCAGTAGAGACTGATGCTGCTGCGTAAGTAGAGTAGGAAACACAGGAAGGAGAATGGGTTCCCTGGAGCTGAGTTGGAGCAGGAGTGAGAACCAGTGTTGGCGAGGCCACCGAGGTGCGATAAGAATCATGGTGGCGTTGTCCTTGCGGAGTTTGGACAAGGTCCGCAACATCAGAGGAAGTGGAGGGAAGGCATACAGGAACCGATCCCTCCAATCGAGCAGGAATGCATCCGGAGCCAGACGGTGAGGAGAGAAGAGTCTGGAACAGAATTGGGGCAGCTGATGATTGTGAGGTGCTGCAAAGAGGTCCACCTGCGGAGTGCCCCATCGAGCAAAGATGGAGAGCAGAGTTGGAGGGTCCAACGTCCACTCGTGAGGTTGAAGGATGCGGCTGAGATTGTCGGCCAGAGAGTTCTGTTCGCCCTGGATATAGACCGCCCTGAGAAAGAGATTGCGGTCCGTGGCCCAGGTCCAGATGCGCAGAGCCTCCAAACAAAGGGGGCGAGATCCGGTGCCGCCTTGCTTGTTTATGTAGTACATGGCGACTTGATTGTCTGTGCACAGGAGGAGGACTTGAGGACAGAGAAGATGTTGGAAAGCCTTGAGGGCGTAGAACATGGCTCTGAGTTCCAAGAAATTGATGTGATGACGACGCTCCTGTGGGGTCCAAAGTCCCTGGGTGCGGAGATCTCCTAGGTGAGCTCCCCACGCGTAGGGGGACGCATCTGTGGTGATGATCATAGAGTGGGGGGGCAGATGAAAAAGTAGACCCCTGGAAAGATTTGAGGAGTTCAACCACCATTGGAGAGATTGCTGAAGAGATGATGTCACAGAGATGGGATGAGAAAGAAGATCCGTAGTCTGTGACCATTGGTTGGCGAGAGTCCACTGAGGCGTACGAAGGTGGAGACGTGCCAGAGGAAGGACATGCACCGTCGAGGCCATGTGACCCAGGAGGACCATCATCTGTCGGGCAGGAATGGAGGGATGCATGAGCACCTGACTGCAGAGATGGAGCAGGGTCCGCTGGCGATCGGAGGGGAGAAAGGCCCTCATTAGCGTGGTGTCCAGAACTGCTCCAATGAATTGAAGTCGCTGGGTGGGAAGCAGATGCGACTTGGGGTAGTTGATCTCGAACCCCAGGAGGTGGAGGAGAGAGATGGTGTGATGAGTAGCTTGTAGCACGAGTTGAGATGAAGGTGCTTTCACCAACCAATCGTCCAAGTAGGGGAACACCTGGAGGTTGTGAGACCTGAGGAAGGCCGCTACCACTATAAGGCACTTGGTGAAGACCCTGGGGGAGGAAGCGAGGCCGAACAGTAGCACCTTGTACTGATAGTGGTGGTGCAGTACCTGGAACCGCAGGTAGCGGCGAGAATTCTGATTGATGGAGATGTGAGTGTAGGCCTCTTTGAGGTCCAGGGAACATAGCCAGTCGTGTTGAGAAAGAAGAGGGTAAAGCGTGGCAAGGGAGAGCATTCTGAACTTCTCCTTGACCAGACACTTGTTGAGGTCCCTGAGATCGAGAATGGGACGGAGGTCTCCCGTCTTTTTGGGAACCAGGAAGTAGCGGGAGTAGAATCCCTGACCCCTTTAATCTGGAGGTACTTCTTCGATGGCATTGAGAAGGAGGAGGGATTGAACCTCCCTCAGGAGGAGGGGGGTTTGAGATGAGTGTGAAGCAGACTCTACGGGAAGGTTGTCCGGTGGAAGAGTCTGGAAGTTGAGAGAGTAGCCGTGGCGGATGATGTTGAGGACCCACTGGTCCGACGTGATGACTTCCCAACGGCTGGAGAAAATGGTGAGACGACCCCCGATAGGCTGTGGAAGAGGTAGCAAGGGTGGATGACTGGCTATGCCCTGGAGAGAAGAGTCAAAAGGGCTGAGATTGTTTAGCAGGCTGAGGAGGCTTAGAGGGTTGAGTGGCCTGAGATCGAGCCTGGGCATGGTGCTGCTGTTGACGGGGTCGCCGAGATTGCTGGGGAGGCGGATTGAGTGGTCTGGCTGAGAACCTCCGCTGATAAGATGATTGAGGCCGATAGGGTCGGGCAGGCGGAGCCTTCTTTTTCGGCTTGATCAGGGTGTCCCACCTGGTCTCATGGGCAGAGAGTTTCTGGGTGGTGGAATCCAGCGACTCTCCAAAAAGTTCATCCCCGAGACAGGGGGCGTTGGCCAGACGATCCTGGTGGTTGATGTCCAGGTCGGAGACTCTGAGCCAGGCTAAGCGACGCATGGCTACGGCCATGGCAGAGGCCCGAGAGGTGAGCTCGAAGGAGTCGTATATCGAGCGGACCATATACTTGCGCATTTGGAGAAGGCCAGAGATGTGTTGTTGGAATAGCGGGACCTTGCGCTCAGGAAGGTACTTCTGGAGGGCAGACAGTTGTTGGACCAAATGTTTCAGATAGAAAGAAAAATGGAAGGAATAGTTGTTTGCCCTGTTGGCAAGCATGGCATTCTGGTAAAGCCTCTTGCCAAACTTGTCCATGGTCTTACCTTCTCTGCCAGGAGGGGTAGAGGCATAGACACTGGAGCCCTGAGTCTTTTTTAAGGTGGATTCAACCAGAAGGGACTCATGGGGCAATTGAGATTTGTCGAATCCAGGAATAGGGATGACACGGTAAAGGTTGTCCAGTTTACGGGGGGCTCCCGGTACCGTGAGGGGACTTTCCAAGTTTTTGTAAAACGTTTCCCGCAGGATGTCATGCACGGGAAGCTTGAGGAACTCCTTAGGAGGTTGCTCAAAGTCTAAAGCCTCTAGAAAGGCTTGAGACTTCTTTGAGTCAGATTCTAGGGGAAGGGATAGGGCAGCAGACATTTCTCTCAGAAATTTAGAAAATGAGGACTGCTCTGGTTTAGAGGTGGCATCGGGTGCCGATGGTTCCTCATCAGATGAGGAGGGATCCTCCTCGGTACCGAGAGGAGTTTCCTCCCATAAGTCAGGGTCCCTGACCTCTGGTGCATGTCGAGACACCGGGGTGGAGGGCGCGGTATGGCGAGTCTTGGACAAAGACTTTCCAGAGCGCACCGAAACGTTACCAGGAGAGGACGACCGGCGTCGATCTTGGTCCCGGGAAGAATGCCGTACCGCCTGGTGCCGAGGAGGATCCAATGTGGCATGGGAATGAACCACCGGATCGACATGGAGTTGTTCGGCCGAAAGGATCGGCATGGAGGTGTTTACCGGTACCGAAGGGGTGGACACCGGGGGCTCGGTACGGGGCTCGGGCCGGTCTGGTACCGGAAGGAGCGGTGCCAGGATAGTGGGCAACAGGTGTTCAAGTTGTTGCTTTAACTGTTCCTGGAGTTGAGCTTTTAAGATGGCCGAGATACGGTCATCCAGGGGTGGCATCGGAACCGCTTTCTTTTTCTTCGGTTCCTTGGATGCCGCTCCACGCCCCGGCGATGAGGAGGCCGATGACGAGGCACTCACCGAGATCGGGGCGGAGCGTTTGCGGGACCGGTGCGATGCCGGTAGGGCTGGTGTTGCCACCGTAGCCGGAGGGCGCTCGAGGGAAGAGGAAGGCTTCTTAGCCGGCTTACCTGGCGCCAGTGACGCCGATGTGGGGTCGGTCGGTGTCGAGGTCGACGGTGTCGATTTTTGAGGTACCGCCGTTGAAGATGAGGAGTCCATCGCCGACTCGGTGCCGAAGAGAAGAGTTTGTTGAATTCTTCGGTTTTTAAGGGTTCTCTTTTGAAGAGTGGCACAGCGGGTGCAGGAGTCCGCCCGATGCTCCGGACCCAGACACTGCAAGCACCAATTGTGTGGGTCAGTGATGGAGATCGGGCGTGCACACCGCTGGCACTTCTTAAAACCGACCTGCGGGGGCATGAAGGGGAAGATAGCCTCCGCAAAATCGAAGCCCGAGGCCTGTATACTGGCAACAGGCCCCGCCGGGGCAAAAACGAAAAAAAGGGGAAAAAAGCAAAGTTTTTTTTTTTTTTTTTTGCAAATCAAAGTAAAATAAACCCGAAGGTAAAGAAAGAAAAATAAGGAAAGAAAGCGCGAGCGGGAAGGCAAAAAAGTGGTTTCAACGGCCGTTGAAAAAACACACGCATCTTCTTCGCTCCGCGGAAACAAAGAAACTGGGGACCACGCACTCCTCTGTCGGGCGGGAAGGCGCACGCGCGGTGCGGCCAACTAGAAACTTCTAGTTAAAAAGGTCCGTACCGAGGGCTCCGTCGGTGACGTCACCCATGTGTTAAGAATATGCTGCCTGCTTGTCCTGGGATAACAGTGTTCTTCAACCACCAGTTCGCTGTGCCACTTATGTGGCGTTATCTTCGGGCCGGTTCACTCTTCCTCACTGACTCAGTACACAAAGCCATGGGCAGCGACCTATGCACATCCTGTGCCTGAACTGGAAGCCTTCTCTCTGATGTCGCAACATCAGAGGGAAGGCTTTCAGATGAGGTGCGGGATGCGCAAGGAGCTGCTGCCCGCAGCTTTGTGCAAGTGAGCCGGCCTGAAGTTAACCCCAGGGGTGGCATAAAACGGCTAGGCGGGAGCAGGCCAGAAGATAAGGCACAGCATGGAGGGAGGGAGAAAACAAAGGTAGGGGGAATGATTTTAGTTTTGAATTTAGTGATCGAATTATACTGCATGCAGTCTTGAATCTTAGGATTTGTTTGTATATATTAGTACTTTTAGTTTATGGTCCTGTATTTGCTTAGGGGTAATCTGTTCTGGTAGGAATGAATGTTGAGAAGCATACAGTGTGATTTGTGTAGTTTAATTTAGTGGTTAACCATTATGTGTTGCTAATAAGATTATATTGTGTGCATATATGAAAAATGAATGGAAAAAATAGTGTTACAATTAGTACTATGGGGGCGGGGTCTGGGGCAGAAATTGGGTAGAGATGGGCGGGTCTGGCCCACGACTTAGCCCAGTGTTCTTCAACCGCCGATCCGCAGACCGATGCCGGTCCACAAAATAATTATTTTATTTCTGCCGGTCCATAGGTGTAAAAAGGTTGAAGAACACTGATCTAGATCTCTCATGTTAAGCACATGGAGCCCACTACTTCTAAGTGCCCAGTTGAAAGAGCCTGCAAATGAGCTTCTGGCCACCAAAAGAGTTGAGCTTCTAGGCGTAACAGGCTGCTTCTGGTGCCTCCTTGCCTATTGATGCAGGCCACCACTGTTGCATTTGTTCAAGAAGATTCTGATTGACTTGCCTTCCAGAGATTTCTCCAGAGTGTGCAGCACAAGCTGAATGGCTCTGAGTTCTAGGCGATTTATGGACCACTTTTGCTGAGCCAGTGACCAAAGATCCTGAACTGGGTGCCCATTGCAATGGCCCCTCCAACCGTAAAGGCTGAGATTGGTCGTTAGTATCTCCCAGGAGGAAATCCAGAGAAGCATGTCCCTTGAGAGGGAAGCTGTCTGCAGCCACCACCGAAAGCTGTTCTTTACTTACTGTAACCATGGAAGTGGCAGCTGAAGCGAGTCTGTTTGAGGAGATAGTGAAAGAGGATAGAGTCTCATGTGTGCTCTTGCCCAAAGGACCACCTCCATGGCAACTGGTAGCAGGTCCAAAATCTGCTTCTGAAGCTTCAGTCTGCATGCTCTGGAAGAAAAACCTGGCCCGAGGCCATGTTGAACAACATTCCCAGGTATTCCAGGTGCTCTGTCAGCTCCAGCTGATTCTATCTGAAATTAACTATCATCCCAGGTCCTGAAGGAGTTGGACCACTTTTGAAACTGCCAGCATGCCTTCCTCCCTGTATAGGGCTCTGATCAGCCACTCATCCAAATAAGGGTGCATCTGGTGCCTCGCCTTGAGGAGTTGCGCTACCACCTCATTTACCTTGGTAAAGATACGAGGTGCCACTGCTAAGCCAAAAAGGAGCGCAGAGAACTGGAAATGCTGCTCCAGCACATGAAACTCCTGTGGGCTGGAAAAATGGGAATGTGGAGATAGACTTCCATCAAATCAAGAGAGGCAAGAAATTCCCCCAGCGCCAATGCCATTATGACTGACTGAACAGTCTCCATGCAGAAATATGGTATTTCTAGTGCAGCATTGACTGACTTGAGGTCCAGAATTCGCATCCAATCATCTGAGCCTTTCTTTGGCACGATGAAGTATACTATGATGTATCTGTCCATGGACCAATGTCGGACTGAGCTATCCCCGGAAAACATCAAACCGCGACAGGGGATGACCATGTAGCTGGCCCACTATTAAACCAGGTCAAGCTGGGACAGAGCCAAACAGCCTCGCTCAAGCTTCTGATAAATCAGAGATGCGAGCAACTAAGCAGGGGATGGTCCCTGAGCTCCAAAAATATGAAAGCAGGCTGGCTAACTAGGGGTCCTCAAGGACTGATCCTGCTAAGAGCAGACTTGCACAGTGTGAGTCTGCACCTTCACCCAGGCAGAGGTCTCAACAAGAGGAGCCTCTGGGCACCGAGCCTCCA
Organism: Geotrypetes seraphini; assembly: GCF_902459505.1. NCBI lineage: Eukaryota > Metazoa > Chordata > Amphibia > Gymnophiona > Dermophiidae > Geotrypetes > Geotrypetes seraphini. Next base: position 184,731,732 of record NC_047085.1, on the reverse strand, counting down.
AATGAACACTAAGACCCCCCACCCAAAAAAAAAAATAATAATAATAACAAACCCACAGAGCAGAAACACTTATGAGCAACCTGCTTGCAGAAAAAAAAAACTGAGGGGGCAGGAGCAGATCCCTGGGAAGGAGGCAGAGTTGAAAGATGATTGACAGTATTCTGCAAGCAACTTGCAGGTTCAGATGCATAACCCTAGCATTCAGGACTACTAGGCACATTACACTAGAAAAAAAATTTCTGCAAGCAATACTGCAGGTTTATTGATTAAGGTTTGCTTCTTTGCAGAGGACAACAAAATTTGAAATACAGTAGATGCTCTCAGGGACCCGCGCCTAGGAAGTGACGTCAAGGGCGAGGCAACACCAATGTGGGCATGCTGCTCATGCCGGAGAATATTTAAAAGGTATGGGGAAAGGAAAGGGGGGCACACGTGCGGAAGGGGGGACGGGGAAGAGGGGCGCCACCGCCCCGGGCACCGCTCACCATTACTACGCCACTGCTGTCTAATGAGGGTTTAACCTCCCTGATCAAGACTACTAGTTCTGTTTCACAAGAAGTGGCCCTACCACAACATGGTAATGTTCCCCTTAGTTGTCTGTGAAAAAATTTTAACACGCTTAAAAAAAATAAATTAAAAAAAAAAAAAGAACAATTTTGTTGCACTGAGAACTTAAAAGTATAGGTCTTTTGTACATTAGGAGTCTTCATATCTGTTCTGAATAGACTGTGAAGGAACAAAGAAGTGTTAACATTAAAAAAGACAACCTATTGCACTGTCTTCTCATTGTGGAAGCCTTGCAAACTGCAGTTCTGGATGCTAAGTGCATTAGGTTATTCCTGAACATTATTGACTGCAGCTCTTTATGAAGGCCCTTGAGTACAATATATGCAAAATACTGGCATGCACTTGACACTTTCTAATCACAAAAGGTAAAGTCGCTCTTAATGGAAATTACAGTTACAGGGAAATACTTTTAAAACCAATAGGAGGAATAGAGAATAGTTAAGCTCTGGAACGCATTGCCAGAGGTTGTGGTACGAGTGGATAGCGTAGCTGGTTTTAAAAAAGTTTGGACAAGTTCCTGGAGGAAAAGTCCATAGTCTGTTATAAAGAAAGACAAGAGGGAAGCCACTGCTTGCCCTGTATTGGTAGCATGGAATATTGCTATTCCTTGGGTTTTGGCCAGGTATTAGTGACCTAGATTGGCCACCGTGAGAACAGGCTACTGGGCTTGATTGACTATTGGTCTGACCCAGTAAGGCTATTCTTATGTTCACTATTTATAATGTTAACACAATTAAATCTAGAGCCTGCCCAGTAGTAATGCTGTCCTTTGCCTTTCAGATTTGATGCAGAGAAAGCACTCACAGCCCTCAGCTAAGGATTGTCACTGTGATGATGGAGTGGGTGATTTAAACAAGGGGAAACATCCCCAGGTGCAAGTGAAGTCTCATGGTGCCAGTCCTCAGCCCTAGTTCAAATTGTGCTAAATGCCAAATGAGAAAAACAAATGCTACCACCTCGTAAAAAAAAAAAAAAAAACAATCTACCTCAGAGAAAAAACAAATAGAAGATGAAACGTATTACACATCATAGCTTCAGTAATGTCCTAGATATGCTAAAGAGACCGATTGAAATAGCATGAGCTTAGGATTTGTGTACAAGGCAAGAAAAGTGAATTAGAATAACAATTCCTTCTGCTATAACTTGCTTAGTTGCCCTGATTTATGCTTCATTTAAACTGCACTGCAGTTCTTATTTAGCTTTCATTCTAATGACTTCAAACATATTTTGTATAGAGTTTCAAAGATTATTCAAGTTAACAATACAAGGAGGTAAAAATAGCCTGGACCTCATAAAGCAATGCAGCACATCACAATCCATTTATTCATGCACCCATGATGATTCCATTGCTGTCCAAATTATATGGCAAGAGGCTGTTCTATCTTGCCTCAAGAAAATCACCATGCTAAATAAACTGCATGAATACTGTAGAGCTGTCCTTTCTTAACCCTTTCAGGACCATAAGGATCGTAGGCCAATTTTTGTGATTTTGACGACATTTTTATGGTAAAAAGGGCTTGCAGATGCCAAAAAATTGATTTTTTTTGTGAAATATCATTATTTTTTTTTAAAAAAAATCACACTTCTGGCTTATGGACAGTGTGGCAAGTGAATCTTCTCGTCAATCTGGCAACGACGCTAATGAATGAATGTCGGAACCAGTTTGTTTACATAAAGGCAGTATCATATGGAATCCATACATATCAAATTTAGAACTGTAGACTATCCCAATCAATATTTATAGGATTTTAAAGTTATGGGACAAATATGTCCCTTGGTCCTGAAAGGGTTAAAAGGGTTCCATTGATAAAATGTTCACAAATACAGTAATGCTACATGGTTATCTCAGGTTACATTTACTAATCATTTATTTTGCATCTGTGCCGAATAGAAACATAGAAATAGACGGCAGATAAGGGCCACGGCCCATCCATTCTGCCCACCCTAATGACCCTCCCCTATCTCAAAAAATGTCAGTAATTTAAGGGAGGGCTTAATTTGTAGGTAAAAAGAAAATGGAACTATGGAATCCGGGGAAGTAGCAGGGAAGAGCAGCAACAGGAAAAAAAAAAAAAAAGAGAGACAGAATCAGGGTGTAAAGGGACTGCTCTGCTCCATGCTCACTCCATCCCCTCCTGCTCCCCACAGGCTTCCTGAAAGAGAGATACTAGAATAGACAACACTGCTACTCTGGAGTCTGAAAAGAAGTGGTGGAGCTGCATTCCAGGCTGTTCCCCTGTAAATTAAGCCTTGATTTAAGGCACCCCATTTTACAATCTAATCTAATCTAATCTAATCCTTAGGTTTGTATACCGCACAAAAGTGAATTAATCAGCAAGGGCTCGATTCTAAACAGGTTGCCAAAAAAAAAAAATCGGCGCCAACTAGTGTGGCACTGAGTGCAATCCAATAGAAGTTAGGTGCACTGTACAGAGTCAGTGGCATTGGGCATTGCTAGGCAACCTAAATTTAGGTGCACCGTATTTATGCCAGGGGTTTTTCTTCGCTTAAATACCTGTGCCTAAGTTAGGCACCTAACAGCACTTAATTCAAAAGCAGGTGCCTAACTCAAAAACAAGCTCACGATCCGCCATCCCTAACCGCATACACTTTTAGGAAGGTGCTTTGGGCTAGGTGCCTACTGTTTATAGCAGTGTTTCTCAACTCGGTCCTGGAGTACCCCCTTGCCAGTCAGGTTTTCAAGATATCCACACTGAATATGCATGAAAGACATTTGCATATAATGGAGGCAGTGTATACAAATCATGTTTATGCAGATTCAGTGTGGATATCCTGAAAACCTGACTGGCAAAATAATAATAATAATAACAATTTATATACCGCATGACCGTGAAGTTCTATGCGGTTTACAATGATTAGAAATGTTACAGATTGAATGGAATAAACAAAGTACAGACTTAGTGATTGATAGTTCTAGCGATCGTTTGTTGAGGACTAAGATTGTGTAGGTTGGTTTCCTAAGTATTTCAGGAACAGATGTGCTTTTAGGTGTTTCCTGAATTCCCCATAGGTAGTAGGCATGAGCAATTGTTCAAGGTCTTTACCCCATAATGCTGCTTGATGTGCGAAAAGATGTTGGTAATGACTTTTAAATTTGCAACCTCTAACCAGTGGAGAAACAAAGTTCAGGTGTGAGCTTCGCATGTGTCTGTTGGTTGTGAAAGAGAAAAGGTCTTTTATGTATTTAGGGGCTAAGCCATAAAATACCTTGAAGCAAAAACAACCAAACTTGAATTTCACATGTGCCTCCATCGGCAGCCAGTGTAGAAGTCGATAAGAAGGTGTCACGTGATCAAACTTCAGTCCATAAAGTAGTCTAACCACTGCATTTTGAACTACCGTATTTTCTCGCATATAACGCGCGCGTTATACGTGGTTTTTACAAACCGCGCATACCCTTGCACGTTATACGCGTGAGCGTGTTGTACAAAATTTTTTTTACATAGTTTCCCCCCCCCCGACGCCCGATTCATCACCCGGAAGGAGCGCTCGCACTCCCACCCCGAAGGACCGCTCGCACCCCCACCCGAAGAACCGCTCGCACCCCCACAGCCTCCCCCTCTCCCCCATGGAGAAGCTGTCTACCTTGTTTCCGGATGCCAGTCCAGCTGCTTCCTCTGCCGGCAGCCCTGCCCCTTCTCAGAGCCCTGTGCTGCGCTGCTTCCTCTTCAGGCGGTCCCGCCCTTTCTTTGATGTCAGAGAAAGGGCGGGACCCCCGGAAGAAAAAGCAGCACAGCAGGGCTCAGAGAAGGGGCGGGACCACCGGCAGAGGAAACAGCTGGGCTCGCTGGCATCCGGAAACAAGGTAGACAGCTTCTCCATGGGGGAGGGAGGTGAGGCTGTGGGGGTGCAAGCGGTTCTTCGGGTGGGGATGCGAGCGGTCCTTCGGGGTGGGAGTGCAAGCGCTCCTTCGGGGTGGGGGTGCGAGCGGTCCTTCAGGGTGGGGGTGCGGGTGCATGCGAGCGGTCCTTCGGGGTGGGGGTGCGAGCGGTCCTGCGGGAGGGGGGTGAATCGGATGTCGGGGGGGGGGGGCATCAGGCTTTCAGGGTAGGGATAGGACTTCAAGGAGGAAAGGAGAGTCGGGGCGGGCGAAAACAGAGTCAGGGTCTCCAGAGGAGAGTCGGGGCGGGCGAAAGGAGAGTCGGGCAGCATGCGCGGTATACGGGTGTGCGCGGTATATAAAAATTTATGTACATAAATATGCGTTTTTTGCGCGCTATACCCGTGTGCGCATTTTACACGGGTGCGCGTTATCTATGTGAAAATACGGTAGTTGCAATCACCATATATTCTTCTGGGGGAGTGCCAAGTAGGCGATGTTACAATAATTGGGTATTCCAGGCCCGAGTTGAGAAACACTGGTTTATAGAATCACGTTTTTCGAGTGAGGCACCTAACTTTCAATTAAGTCCAATTAAAGGCAATTATGATGTGCTACATGCCATTTATCAAAATAAAAAACCCCGAATTGTAACAGCACTAATATTGTGAACAGAAGAGTTCTAGATACTAGCTTGAGGCAAAAAAATGTGTACTGCAAGTATAGATAGATAGATAGATAGATATAACAATAATATCAGTAGTAATAAAAACTTTTTTTGCAGTGAAAAGATCTCAGTGTGGATTGGTCAGTCAAATGAACGAAAACCGTACAATCCTTCAATCCGTGCACGGGTAGCAACCCAGCACACCACACATCACAGAATCTTACACGTGTGTAGTGAATCAAAATAACAGTGCACAAAAACACTCGTGATAAATCATACAAAATTATAAAAAGTTGCAGTAACACATTAACTAACAAGGTAGAATAACTTCACAGTCTATCCAAAAAGCAGTAAAAAGACTTAAGTGGATGGCCTGCAAAAAGCAGGAACTCCCCAAACGAGTTTCACAAGGGGTCCAATTGCAAAAGCTGTACTCCAGGAAACAAAGATGGTTCAACTGATTCAGTTTCGGAAATAATCAGGAACCTGTCCTAAATGAACTTCAAAGACAGAACGCCCAGATTAGAAATGGCAGTTGTGAGTTGTCCAATTTCTGCAAATAATAATAAACTTTTACTAATATTGACGGGGGTTGCCATTCAACATATTACTGGAAATTGGAAGGATTATACTAAGCTTAATTATACCTTTTGGTGGAATTCAGTCTGTCATATTTATAAAATGGAGAGAGTGCTTGCTATACAGCAAGGAAATTATAATAATTTTAAAAAGATTTGGGGGCCATTGATTACATATTCTAATGATCAGACACCTTAACCACCTCTTTTTTTAAAATTATATATATGGTTATAAGTAGGGTGGGATTGGGATATATGATATTTGTTTTAACTGGTTTATTATTAATGGGTGGGATAGGTGGGGAGGGATTCTTTTATGCTTTGATGATTATAAGTAAGAATGTCAAGTGATTTGTAAAATTTATTTTTGATTGAATATTACACACTTCTTGTAAGATATGAAAACGAATAAAGATTTAAAAAAAAAAAAAAAGAGAAAAAGAAATGGCAGTTGTTCAAATAGTGAGTTCCCGTAGTGACAGAACTCCCTACAGCCATTTCCTCATGGCGATCTGCACGGGGCAGGAGCGTAGGAAGATCACTTCTGCCCCGAAAGCCCGCTAGACCACCAGGTAAGGCCAAGAAGGCGGCAGGGAGGTAAAAATGATTTTTTTTATTTTCCCCCTCCCCAGAAAAAAAATCGCTATTATGTGAAATCACGAGTGCAGAAACCGCGAATGGGGAGGAGGAAGTGTATATACATATATAAATTGTTGCAGTACACATTTTTCTGCCTCAAGCTAGTATTATCTAGAACTCTTCTGTTCACATGCCATTTATCAGCATCAATTAACAATTACATTAGGCGCCTACATTTGCAAGGCTCACCGATGTAGGCACCTAACTTTAAAGAATTCGCAAGTGAATGCAGGAACTAATATGTGCTAACAGCTCAGCAGACTGACAACTACCACGCGCTACTTCCGGCATTAATAGACAAATTTGGAATGGTGCAAAGAGTGTGTGTGGATTGTGCCTTACACTTAACACTCCTTTTCCCATCTTGCCCTTTCTTGGAATTTTAAGTTTATAAACCATTTTGCTGCAATGCTGTGATTAGTAGTATAATGATACCATGTATTAATGATAATGCAGCATATAATGCAGAAAAGTTAACAGCATTTCAATAGGTGGCATTAGGTGCATCCCTGAGATCTGCAAAGTTGCTAAAATGAGATGTATAGTGTCTCTGCATTAACCCCCAAATTCTATAAAAAGTGCTAAAAATTGTGTGTGCAAATTTCAGCAAGCACCCAATTTATGTGTGCAATTTAATTGAATGACAAGCCAATTGCTATTGGCATCTTAATGAGCAATTGCCGCTAACTGGTTTTAAGTAAAACTTATGCACTTAAATTTTGGTGCAGGATCTGTATCTAAATTGTATGCGCAAGTCCAAAAAAGGGGGCACAGAAACGGGGAGGATCATGGGTGGATCAGAGGCTCTCCTCGAAGTTACACAGTAGTTACAGAATAAAGGGAGATTACAAAGCAATTTGGGGCAAAATGTTTTGCCCCATATGGAGGAGCATTTTCAAAAGAATATCCAAGTCAGAATTGGGATATCCTGCTCATAATGCCTTCCCTAAAAAAAAAAAAAAAGTCCATCTTATAGCCATTTTTGAATAGAAAAAAATAGGGATTTCCTCTTCAAAAATACAAGAGAAGGACGTTCTTGTATTGAGAACATCCAAAATGAACAGCCATTATCCAAACTGAAACATCCAAAATATGAATGCCTAAAAAGTAGGCATAAAAACATCTGGTAGCATTGTACAAAAATGGCCTCACAGATGTCTCTGCATAGCAGGGAAAGGCAGCATAGTAGTCATTGAAATGGACTTTAAACAACAAGACCCAGATACAAATCCCAGTTTAATTCCTTTATATGGTATTACGAGCCCTCAGAAACAGAAAAAAAACATAGCCATCATGCTTGCGGGTATCTTATAAATTCAGGTACAGTAGATATTTCTGTGTTCCAGGAGGATTCACATATTTGTATAGAAATAAGAGCTTGTGGGAGTAACATCTGAGTCCTGTTCAAAGTTCACTGCACTACCCACTAAACTACTCCTTACACTTGCTTGATGCTCTGTTAGGAGTGGCCATAATACCTGAAGCTGTCATAGAGCCTGGTATCCACTGTCACTTTCATATCTTATGGGGATGGGAGGGATCATGCCTTCATCCCTCCAGTGGTCAGATGTTCAATTAGGGCACCTTTTTTTGTACCCTGGATGTGATTGAAACATATCTAGATAAAAACATCCTTCTTTTTTGGCTTGGACATTTCTTCCCATTCCATTATCGCTCAAAGTCATTCTAATTTTGGGCCCATCCTAGTCCCACCCAAAACGCATCTCCAACATGCCCCCTTACTTGGATGAACTGCAGTGTAAAATGTCTAAATTCTGCCTTTTGGAAATCACAATTTAGATGTTTTCCGTAAATGGACTTTTTTTTTGGCCATTTTGAAACATCTATCTGCTTTGAAAATGAGCACCTTAATATAAAAATAAATTTGTGGACCTATAATTGACTACTACTACTACTACAACTACTATGCACAATTTTCATACTTCTGCTAGATGAATTAGACCTCATATAATTACCAGACAGTCCTACTTTGAAGTCATTGAGCCTACTTAGTGGAATGCTCTTCCTTTAGAAATTCATTCAGAAGCCTTTCTAAAAATGTTTGACTGCTCTAAAGACACATTACACAGGCCTTTTTTATTTATTCATTTAGAATGAATTGGTAATTGGTCATAGAGATCTCTCTGTGTGGCTCAACTGTTGTACTGAGCACTATACTGTTTCAGTGCTTATCTATCACCTATGTTGTGGAGCTCTCTCCCCATTAACCTCAGACAAGAACATTGTGTCTCAAAGTTCAAAACAGGTCTCTAAACCTTCCTATTTAAAGATGCTTTTGATACCTAGATCTTGACATTTACGCTCAAACTTAGGGGTTCTATTACTAAGGCGTGCTAATTGATTTAATGTGTGCTAAAAATTAGCATGCACTAAATGATAAGGCGCTCATATAATATGAATCAGTTCGTGCACCTTGGATAAAGGACCCCTTAATTCTTAGGACTTTTTTTTCTCTCTCTCTCTCGTCTTCTCCTTTTCCGTTCTTTTACTTTTCACCCTTTTCCCACTCTCTTGGTTTGTCCCTTCCCTTCTCCTTTTATTTTAATCATTTTTCCTTTTGTGTCCAGTATATCTGTTAATAGTGTCTAATTATCCTTTCAAGTCTACCTTAATTTTATATTTTTGTAAAATTTGGTTGGAAACTACTTAGGTTTTAATAAGCGGTATATCAGAATATAATAAACGTGAAATTTGGTCCTACCTTATTTTTGTATCATGGTTATTATATACATTTTATATGATTATTTCTCTGGGTATCAGATTTAGTACTTAATTTTATCTTTTATTATTGTATTTGTAGTTTTCTTTTTCTATTTTGTCTTTCCTGTATTATCTCCCCGTTAATAATAATGTTTTTTTTATTGTAAACAGTGTAGATCTGTTATATTATATGTGGTATAACAAATGCATTTGAAACTTTGAACCTTTGCTTAGGTACATTATTGGAAAAAAAAAAAAGTATGGATTCTTTCTGTGTTGGGTATTTTTTTTTTTTTTTTTAGCATTTGCAAACAGATACCATAATATCTGATCCCATGATGATGTGGCAATCTGAATCCAAATTTTCCAGTTTCTGCTTCTAACTATGGGCTCCCTTTACAAAGCTGAGCCCCATGTGGCAAATACAATGCAGACTATTCAATTCCTTTAGGCTGCATCACATTTGCTGCACCGGGACCTGCTTTGTAAAAGGAGCCCCATATGTATTCATGGGCATGATCTCTGATTTCTCTGAATACACTGTGGATTGAGAAAATTGAAATAATTCCTTTACTAAGGTCATTAAAGGCACAGGGAATGCTTTTGAATGGGCAATAAACAACATGAAATCCACATAATCTTTAACTTTGCACTCGGTCCCATGAAACTTAATTCCTTTAATGTCTTCCTTTAGTTTTATATTAAGAAGATGATTTAATGCCAAATTAAACAACAAAGGTCAAAGGGAACACCTTTGTCTCATACTGCTGGCCAAAACTGAACCTGTCTGGTATCACATTGTTGATTAGATTTCTTGACCATGGGGAATTATACTGTATGAGACAATGAATACATTCATCCCCCAATTCAAAAGTCCAAGGGCTCCTTTTACAAAGGTGCGCTAGCGTTTTTAGCGCACGCCCAAGATTAGCGTGCGCTAGCGGACAAATTACCACCTGGTTAAAAGGAGGCAGTAGCGGCTAGCGTGCGCTAAAACCGCTAGCGAACCTTTGTAAAAGGAGCCCTAAAACTTCTAACAAATATTTCCATTCAATGCAATCAAATGTGTTTTCTATATCAATCAATGGAGCCACTAGTGAATAATCCCTGGAATATGCTGATATTAAAATTATAAAATACTAGTCATTAAGCCCGTTACATTAACGGGTGCTAGAATACATGTTTGTCTGTTTTTGTGTGTGTCTCTCTCTCCATGGCCCCCTTTCTCTGTCTTTCTGACTCTCTTCTCTCCCTTCCCCTCCAGGTCCCTGTGCAGCAGTAGCAGCATTTTCACCCACCCCCCTTCTCTACTCTTACCAGATGTGGCCTGCTCCTTTTGGTCCCTCCCCCTTCCCTCCTGCGGTCTAGCCTGCTCAAAGGGCCCCCCTTTCCCTTATCGAATTTCCCGCAGGCAAGCCAAGCTTCTTACCTTTTTTTTTTTCAGTCTGTTTCCCTCCCTCGCATGGCTCGAGGCTGGAGTCTCTTTGGCGCGTCCCTGCCCGGCCCGCGGTCTGGCCTAATCCAGGCAAGTATCGCTGCGGCTCCTCACGATTCCCACCAGCGTCGGAAGTCTTCTCAGACGCTGGTGCGGCTCATGAGAGGAGCCAACACCGCTGGTGCGGCTCATGAGGGAGTCCAACGATGGCAGCCATTCCTTTCTAGGTAAGTGCTGGGGACCCGCGCATGCGCACTCCTGCAGCCACGGAACTACATCTCACAGATCAGAGATCTTGGAAGCACGCAGTATGAATGCGCATGCGCGGCTAGCTTTTTATTATATAGGATGTAGCTCCCATTCATATACACCGCCTGGTCCTGATAGATTAGATTGTCCAATATCTAATATACTTGCATTAAGGAAAATTTGAGAGAATCCATTACTTATCCCTGAAGATAAACAGCATAGAATCTATCTACTTTTTTGGGATCCTGCCAGGTACTTGTGACCTGGATTTTTGCCACTATTAGAAGCAGGATTCTGGGCTGTCTGTTCTTGTATGTACCTTGTTAGGTCTTCAGGAATTTAGCAAGTAGATTTAAAAGGGATATTGGTCTATAGTTCTGGACCATAGATAACTGTCTTCCTAGTTTTTCTAAAAACCCGTCAGTGTTTCTAAAGCTGCAGCCCCTTGTAAAGAAAAGTGATGGCACCATTTAGTCAATCTGGATCTGGGAAAGCCCCAAACACTTATTAAAATTCAATAATGAATCCATCAAGTGGGTGAATTTATTTTTTCGGTTACCGCACCACAGACTTGGAATGCCCTTCCAATATTTTTAAGGGAAGAACAGGAACTTGGAAAATTTAAAAGTAATTTAAAAACATTTCTTTTCAAAGATGCCTTTGAAAACTAATTTTAATACCCCATAGTCCTAATAAATTTCATCTTATAATATTTTATTGTTATTTTGTTTACCTTCTGTATCTTTCCCTTTTTGTTTCTACTTTACTTTATTGATTTGTATTTCACTCCCCCTTTACCCAATGTTATGAGTATGTTAAGTTAAATTTCAATCCCTTGTCATTATTTAAATTCTGTTTTTTTATTGTATTGTTTCCCATCAAATGTAATTTTTAAACTGTTCATCGCTTAGAAGTATGATTAAGCGATTAATCAAAAAAACTATTAAACTTGAAACCATGTCAGGTGTTTGGTTTAATAAAAGATTATTTTTGCTTGGGACCTTGTGCATAACATAATAACATAGTAAATGACGGCAGATAAAGACCCAAATGGTCCATCCACTCTGCCTTGTAATCACATACATTAGAATGTCATGATTGAATAGTCTTTTTCTTTGTTATTTCTGGGCCATCAACCTTAGAAGTCTATCCAGTATTGTCCTTAGGTTCCAACTACTGGAGTTGCCATTGAAGCTCACTCCAGCCCATCCAAACCATCTCCTTTGTGGGATTCAGACCATGAAAGTTTGTCCATTCATATCCCATGCTTTTTTGAATTCCATCACAGTTTTTCTCTCTACCATCTCCCTTGGGAGGGCATTCCAGGCATCCACCACCCTCTCTGTGAAAAAGAATGTCCTAACATTACTCTTAAGTCTACCACTCCTCAACCTCAATTTATGTCATAAGAATATAAGAATTTCCATACTGGCACAGACCAGTATCATGTTTCCAACAGTGGCCAACCCAGGTACCAAGTATCTAGTTAGATCCCAAGTAGTAAAACAGATTTTATGTTGCTTATCTTAGGAATAAGCAGTGGATTTCCCCAAGCCATCTCAATAATGACCTATGGACTTCTCTTTTAGGAAATTATCCAAGCCTTTTTAAACCCCTTTAAAACTGATTTCACCAAATTCTCCGGCAACAAACTCCAGAGTTTAATGTCCTCTAATTCTATCAATTTCCTTTCTCTGGAAAAGATTTGGTCCTGTCACGCAGTGGTTAAAGCTACAGCCTCAGCACCCTGAGGTTGTGGGTTTAAACCCACACTGCTCCTTGTGACCCTGGGCAAGTCACTTAATCCCCCCATTGTCCCAGGTACATTAGATAGATTGTGAGCCCACCGGGACAGAGGGGGAAAAAGTGCTTGAGTACCTGAATAAATTCATGTAAACCATTCTGAGCTCCCCTGGGAGAACGGTATAGAAAATTGAATTAAAAAATAAAAAAAATAAATAAATTTAATACCTTTCAAATATTTAAATGTCTGTATCATATCACCCCTGTCCCTTCTCTACTCTACAGTATAATGTTGAGCTTTTCCAGTCTCTTCTCTTTTGGTGTAAATCCCCTACAATTTTTGCCGCTTTCCTCTGGATCACTTCAAGCCTTTTTATATCTTTAGCCAGATACGGCCTCCAAAACTGAACACAATACTCCAAGTGGGGCTTCACCAATGACCTGTACAGGAGCATCAACACCTCCTTTATTCTGCTAGTTACGCCTCTCTCTATACAACCTAGCATCCTCCTGGCTACAGCCACTGCCTTGTCACAATGCTTTGTTGCCTTCAGAGACATTATCACCCTAAGGTACCTCTCCCCATCAGTGCATATCAGCCTCTCACTTCCCAGTACATACTGCTCCCTCAGATTTCTACTCCTCAAATGCACCATACTACACTTCTCTGTACTGAATTTTAGTTGCCAGACATCAGACCATTCTTCCAATTTTTGCAGATCCTTTTTCATGTTTTCCATTCCCTCTGAGATGTCCACTCTGTTACGGATCTTGGTATCATTCGCAAAAAGGCAAACCTTTCCTTCTAACCCAGGGGTGTCCAATGTCGGTCCTCGAGGGCCGCAGTCCAGTCGGGTTTTCAGGATTTCCCCAATGAATATGCATTGAAAGCAGTGCATGCAAATAGATCTCATGCATATTCATTGAGGAAATCCTGAAAACCCGACTGGACTGCGGCCCTCGAGGACCGACATTGGACACCCCTGTTCTAACCCTTCAGCAATATCTCTCATAAACATATTGAATAGAATCAACTCCAGCACAAATTCTTGAGGCACTCCACTACTCATCTTTCCTTCCTCCGGGCAAATTCCATTAACCATCACCCTCTGGCATCTGTCCATCAACCTGTTTCTAATCCAGTTCACCACTTTGGGTCCTAACTTCAGCTAGTGAAGTTTGTTTAAGAGCCCCCTATGAGGAACCGTGTCAAAGGCTTTGCTGAAATCTAAGTAAATTATATCTAGAACACTTCCTTGATCAAATTCTGTGGTCACCCAGTCAAAGAATTCAATCAGATTCATTTGGCACGATTTATCTTTAGTAAAGTCATTTTGTCTTGGATCTTGTAACTAGAGAATGACACAGGGAAATAATTTGTCCCCGTGACCACCATCCCTGTCCCCGCCCCGTCCCCACCCCTTCCCCGCAACCACTATCCCCGCAGCATCCATATAAGCCTCAGTACTACAATATTTAGCTTATTTCTTCCTTATAAATCAAAGTTCTGGCTGCTGAACTAGAGAAAGAGATGTTCAGCTGGCAGGGCTTTGTTTATAAATTTTTATCAACACAACTAATATACTACTTTATCCTAAAGCAAAAAAAGAAAAAAAGAAAATATACATTTTTTTCTACCTTTATTGTCTGGTTTCTGCTTTCTTCATCTTCTCCTTATTCAATTCCTTCCATTCACTGTCTGCCTTCTCTCTGCTTCTTCCATTTGCTCTTTTACTGTGCCTCTCCCTCCATCCCCTCCCCTCCCCTCCCAATTGGTCTGGCATCCATCTTCTTCCCTCCGCTCCCCCCATAGTCTGGCATCTGTCTTCTTCCCTTCCAGCGTCTTCTTCCCACTCTCTCTTCCTCATTTCCCTTCAGCGTCTTCTCCCCGCTCTCTCTTCCCCATTTCCCTTCAGTGTCTTCTCCCTGCTCTCTCTTCCCCATTTCCCTTCAGTGTCTTCTCCCCGCTCTCTTCCCCATTTCCCTTCAGCATCTTCTCCCCACTCTCTCTCCCCCATTTCCCTTCAGCGTCTATTCCTCTCCACCCCCTTCAGTGTCTGTTCCTTTCCACCACCACCCTTCCCTCTCACCCCCCCCTTCAGCGTTTGTTCCTTTCCTTTCCACCACCACCACCACCCCTTCCCTCTCACCACCGCCCTTCAGCACTCCTTGCACGGTCCAAGCATCTCCATCCCCCTTACCTTCGTGGCGCGTTTTACTTTACAGCGTAATTTGTTCAAGCTACCGGAGCCTGCCTAAAGATGCATGCGTCTGCAGGCGGAAGCTTCTCCTCTGATGCAACTTCCAGTTGTGTCAGAGGAGAAGCTTCCGCCCACAGACGCATGCAACTTCAGGCAGGCTCTGGTGGCTTGAACAAATTACACATTTAAGTAAAACACACAACAAAGGTAAGGGGGAGGAAGGGAGATAGATGCGGCCGGTAGGTAGGAAGGAGGGAGGTGACCGCGCATGTTCCCTCCCTTAACTGCGGAGACAAGGCCATTTACCGCTCCATGGGACGGTGGATAGCCTTGTCCCCATAGTAACATAGTAGGATGACGGCAGATAAAGACCCAAATGGTCCATTCAGTCTGCCCAACCTGTTTCAATTTTAATTTTTTAAATATTTTCTTCTTAGCTATTTTCTTTTTTTTTTTTAAGTTCAATATTGTTTATTAAAAGTTTTCAAAAACAAAATACTAAATACAGACAACATAACAACAGCAAAAGTCTAGAAAAATACACTTTCCCAATCTAGCAGGTAAGTACATTGATTTTAAAAGGTATACAACAAATATTCGAATAAGACGAAAGAAAAGACGAAAGGAAAAGAGAAATGCATAAACAAAATAATAAGTATACATAGACAAGTAGAGAAATGTCAATCATGAGTACAGGTGCAATAATCCAAAACTCTCTGCCAGGTTTGGTTAAAAGAAAACAGTACATTAGTATTAAGGGCAACAGCTTTTTCATATTTTGCATACAAACAAACAGTATTCCACCATTCATTGTAATGTATCATAGTAAAGTCTTTCCAGTGTGAGAGTATTATTTTTATAGCGATTAGAAGTAAACATTTTAGCAATTTATCTTCGTATTTATCTAATTGTAATGACAGTGCCGGAGCACCATATATGAGAATAGAATATGTAAAGGGCTCCGATATTGATAAAATATTGCATATAGTAGACCATATTTCTGACCAAAAGGGGTGTAAAAGTTTACAATGAAGAAGCATATGGTCCAAAGTACCAATTTGTTCCGAGCAAGACCAGCATAAGTTAGATGTATCCGAGGAAATTTTTGACAATTTGTGTGGTGTCCAATATGCTCTGTGATATAGAAAGAGCACTAGTTGCTTATTAGAAGCAGCTTGCAATGAACGAAATGAAGTAAGCCATATGGAATCCCATATTGTAGAATCAATGTTAGAAGCGGTATCATGTGCCCAAACATCATATAGAGCCAATGGAGGGGAAAATTTGTGTTTCATTAACAATTTATACCATGCAGAAGCTTCTCCTCTCTTCAATCTAAAGGACATACACCATGAAAGCAATGTTGGAAGATCTTAAGAAATGTTAGAAGCACGTAGAAGAGCTCTAATTGAGTGCTGCAATTGTATCCATTGATAAAAGTGCTTTGGTAAGAGCGAATATTCAGAGGATAGTTCAGCAAAGGTGCATGGTTTATTGTCTTTATATACTTGCGAAATAGTCCATATTCCAGCCTTGATCCATGATTTCCATTCAATGTGCTTCCCTTGTATCGACACTTGTGGGTTAAGCCAAATAGGAGACATAGTAGTCATATTCCAACGATTATCTGCATAAGAGTCTAAAGTATTAATAGCTAATATTGTTGATTGTATAACTGGATTGTGGCGTAGAGTTGAATGTGGAGAACAAAAGGGGAGGAACCTGAGCAATTCTTTATCATGTAATTTATATTCCAGTTGTAACCAAGTTGGTGACGCTGTCCTGTCCGGCATCAGAAGCCATTGTGATCCTTGTTTGCTCAGAAAGGCAACGTGATATTCATAGAGACTAGGGAAATTTACCCCTCCATTACTTTTAGTACATTTTAGTTTTTTCAATGCAATTCTTGGAACTTTGTGATTCCAAAGGAATGCCGTTAAGAGAGATTCCATTTTCACATAAGCTTTAACAGGTAACAAACATGGTAACATCGAAAGTATGTACGTGATCTTCGGGGCCAAAACCATTTTTATAGAGTCCAATCTACCCCACCATGTAAGTTTTAAGGGGGACCATTGAGCGGTAACATTTTTAATAATTTGCATAATGTGGTCTACAGCATCAGAGCAGGTGTCTTCTATGGTGGGTGCAAAGTGAATGCCCAAATATTTCAATTTATCAGGAGTGTATCGTAGGCCCAAGTTGGAAACAATATCACCACATGGCATAGAATTCAAGGGCATAACTTCTGTTTTTTGAGAGTTGAGTTTATATCCTGAGATCTTCGAGTATTGATTGATAGTGTCCAATATATATGGAATAGAGTCCAATGGTGAATAGAGCAACACATCATCTGCGTAGGCCGACAACTTGACTGATAGATCATCTATTTGTAATCCCAAAATGTGCGGATGAGACCTATTAGTAAAGGTTCTAGCGCTATGTTAAATAATAGTGGTGAGAGTGGGCACCTTTGTCTTGTGCCCCTTGAAGGATTGAAAGCCTCCAAAAAGGTGCCATTGATTCTGAGTTTAGTTGAAGGGTGGGAGTATAACACTCCAACCATTTTAACAAATCCATCCGGTATACCAAACCATCTCATGGTTTTAAAAAGGAAAGACCACTCCACACGGTCAAATGCCTTCTCAGCATCTAATGTGATCGCAACTAATGGATACGATAAGGCTTGAGCGTGGAGTAATACATGAGTAAACAGTCTTGTATTGTCACTAGATAACCTGCCTTTCATGAATCCATTTTGATCAAGATGAATAACTTGAGGTAATACTTCACTCAGTCTGGAAGCCAGTATTTTAGCGAAAATTTTGGCGTCAACGTTAATTAATGATAATGGTCTATAATTTTGCACAAGCAGTGGATATTTATTTGGTTTGAGAAGTACTATAGTTAGAGCTTCTGTGAAAGTTCCTTGAGCTTCTCCTTTTTCAATGAGGTGAGAGAAATAATGCGTTAATATAGGTAATAATGAGTCCAGAAAGAGAGTATAAAATTCGACAGTCAGACCGTCTGGTCCTGGGGCCTTACATTTGGACATAGAAGAAATTGCATCTACTATTTGAGAAGATAGTATAGGCTCCATTAGTGATTCAACCGCAGCATGGTCAATTACTGGATGATCAAGTTGTTGTAAAAAGGAATCACATTGATCCGGATTCG
Organism: Geotrypetes seraphini; assembly: GCF_902459505.1. NCBI lineage: Eukaryota > Metazoa > Chordata > Amphibia > Gymnophiona > Dermophiidae > Geotrypetes > Geotrypetes seraphini. Next base: position 184,713,914 of record NC_047085.1, on the reverse strand, counting down.
GGTTATCGGTAGTATACAGTTCTTTATAAAAGGAGTAAAACTGTGAACAAATATCCTTAGTATCCATTTTAGTTTGCCCAAGTTGATCTTGAATAGCAGGGATTGTTGTTTTTTCCGTTCTTAGTTTGAGATAATTGGCTAAATGATGACCACATTTATTCATGGTAGAGTAATATGAGGCAGATTTCATGAAAACTTCTTTTGCAGCTTTGGTACTCAGTGCAAGATTATATTCATATCTTAGTTTGTGGAGAGTGGTCTGTAATTCCAAGTCAGATAAATTCTTGATATGAAGGTGTTCAATCCCTTGTATCTTCTTCTCCAGTTGCTTGATATGCAATTGTGATTCCTTGTTGTTTGTAGCAACATAAGCTATAATAATGCCTCTTATATAGGCTAGAGAATGACACGGGGAAAAAATTTGTCCCAGTCACCGCCCCGGCCGACTATCCTCTGCACCGCCCCGTCACCGCCATTCCCTTCACCGCCCCGTCACCGTCACCGCCATCCCTTTCACCGCCCCGTCACCGCCATCCCATTCACCGCCCCGTCACCGTCACCGCAGCATGCATAAAAGCCTCAAACAGGTATGATTTTATATACTTATCTTTATTAACGTATAAAGGAAACATTCTTTACAACTTTACAACTTAGTTAACTATACAAAAACAAAACACAACCTGTACTTTTAATTGTCCTTATTTTTTAACCCGTGGATGAACAACAAATCATCTGCACAAGTGGGTTAAAATGCAAACCTGCTACCATGAAATCTGATTTTTAAGGGCATGCATTCGTGCAATTGTGCCACAGCAAATGGACTTTGGTGCATTTGCCAAGGGAGAATCGCTACTGTGGCTTTGTAAAAGGGGCCCTTACTGAGTGAAGTCCATAGTCACCTAGACCAATGTTTCTCTCAACCAAGTTTCCCAGGCCAATCTCCACACCTGACCCCCATCCCCATCATAATAGTAAATAGTACTAATTGTAATGCAATTTCTTCCATTCATTTTTCATGTATATAATATTAATTCATTATGGTAACCACAAAATTAAAAGAAACACAAAGCACACTGTATGCAGAGAAAATATTAATTAATATTTGTTTCATTTTTCAAAGAGGTCAAGACAGATGACTAAAATATGCAATGTCACTTCAGAAACAACTATAGAAAAATAGACAAATATAATGCAAAATATAGCTAACTGATATAAATTCTCAAAACTGACACATTTTGATCACTAAATTGAAAATAGTCATTTTCCATACAATTTTTCTATCACTAATCTTCCCCCACCCCATATATATTCTGCAGGTTTTCAAAGAGATCAAGGCAGATGATTTTATGCAATGTCACATCAGGAACAACTATACAAAAATAGACAAATATACCCTCCGGGGCTCTATTGTGTGCGTGCTGGCTACCCTTCTCTTCCCTCCGAAACCAGAAGTAGCGTCCCGGGGGGGGGGGGAAGAGAAGGGAAGCCAGCACGCATACGATAGAGCCCCGGCCCGGAGGGAAGCTTACAACTTGCTGCTTTTACTTGCTTCGGGCCTTCCTCACTGCTGGGTCCTGCCTTCGCGGAAACAGAAAATAGGCAGGTCCTAGCAACGAGGAAGGCCCGAAGCAAGTAAAAGCATGCTGGCAAAAAAAGGCAGACGTCAAAACAAAATTTTCGGCGGCGAGTTAGTCCGGGAAGGAGCATCGGCGGCAGCAGCAGGATTAGCTGGGTGGTCATCTAAATCAGCCGGGGAGAACACTTACTTGTACCTGACGAAGTGAAACGAGTGAATCCAAGCGAGGCAGCGACTGCAAACAAAATTAAAATCCTGGGCTCGGCTCCGAAATCCAATCGCTACTGCTGCGCTACAACCCATTAAATATCAGGTGTGGCAGTAGCGATTGGTCCCCTTCTTTGAGCAAAAAGAACTGACCAATGAAGAGCCTGTATATTAGGGGGCGGAGTCAATGCGGCAACGTGCAAGTCGGGTAGAGACTAGAGAGTTGAGGAGACAGACCACGCGGAGACAAACATGGCCGCCGGAAAAAATCTGACACCCGGTCCCGAACTAAAGACTCACGGTGAAGACAAGGTAAATAGCGGTACATAGAAGGGGGTACATTTGCCTGCGGGGACAAATCTTTTCACCGTTTTTGCGGGCGGTGAAAACTTTTGTCCCCGTGTCTGCGGCGATTTGTCTATGGAGTCTCCAAAGCCCGCAGCCAAACCGCAGCCACCCCGCGGCTCCCTGCGGGGATCGCTCCCCGTGTCATTCTCTAATATAGGCTTTAAAGGTGTCCCATGTGGTATGCCAAGATGTATCAGCCACCTTATTTAAATCAAAAAATTCCTTAATATGTTTAGACGTATGTTCAACAAATAAGGGATCAGAGCAAAGCGATGAGTTGAACCGCCAGCAATTTTTTATTGTAGGAGCTTTACCAATATCCGTTAAGTTGAGTGTAATAGAAGCATGGTCTGAGATCATTATGGGATGAATATCAGCATGGTCTACTTTGGAGATTAATGAGTAACTTGCAAAAAAATAGTCTATTCTTGAATAAGATGAGTGAGGGGAAGAATAAAATGTGTAAGTGTGCTCATCGGGATGTAGAAGTCGCCAAATATCTATCATTTTCGTTACACACAACAGATCATGTAGATTAGACCAAGCTTTGGGTTGTCTGTATACTGCATTAGACTTCCTATCCTTTTTTATGTCCACAATTAAATTAAAATCACCTCCCAATATACACGGTGTATCCTCTGAAGACATTATCAGTTCAGTCAACGATCGGAAGAACTGGGGGTCATCAGTAGTCGGAGCATAAATATTAATAACGTGATTGTGGACTTAGCTATACTGAGGTCGACCTTGAGCCATCTGTCAAACATATCCGTTGTGTGGGACATATCTGGATATCAGGTCTTTTTCTAATCAAAATGAGGACACCATTTTTTTCCCATCAACTGGCAAAAAGAGAGGTGGGTAGGCCCATTTAGGACATATTTTACTGGATTCGGTAGCAGATAGATGAGTTTCTTGATAGAATATTATATCTGGACGATATTGGTCAGTATAATTCAATATCTTTGTACGTTTGATTGGATTATTAAACTCCTTAACATTCAGAGAAAAGCAAATAAATGACATGGGTTCATATAACAAAGATACGCCACAAACTGAGATAGTGCAATTGTACACATGTGATAGCAGAGTTGCTTATAAGAGGCGTGAAAATATATTTGTTGGATCAGAACATATGAATATACAACAACTTTCAACCTTTGATCCTCCTTCAAGTATATACTTATAAGGAATTGCTGAGTGACCCTAATTGAGGGAGCTATACATATGGTGTTATGTATATCATAGGAATAATCACTAGATTGTGCTGACCCATGTATCATCCTGCTATAATTTGTAGTAATCAAGGATTCTAATTGATAAGACCTGCTATGCATGTATAAATGATCAGTTTTAGTCAATAATAGTAAAACACACAAGCACAGTGAAACTATTGAGCCATTAGCACGACATTGCTGACCACAACCCTTGGTCAAACAGACAGTAATACCTAAATGCAATTGATAATCAAGAGGCATATACCTATCATATGAAATATAGTTAGCATCACCAATAAGGTGTATATGAGTCAACAGTACAATAGAACCATTATAGCAATTATGAACCCATTTAAGAATCTTATAGTATGGCAAGGCAGGATGGTGCGAGAAGATACAGTAATGGTAAATGTCACAGCGCATGGAATAATATCTAGAGCATATACAGAAAAGTTGGAATTTTTGGTTAGGTATACTAATTGTTAACATATAATACAGAATCATAGTGGTGGAGTCTGTAGGTGAGAGCCAGGTGTCAAAAGAAGAGAAAATAAAATTTGAGAGAAAAAACTGTGTCTGAAACTGTTCTATCAAACAATAATACAGTACTGAGAAAGAAAGGACAAAGAAAGCAGAGAATAAAAAAGTCAAATAGACCTTTCCAGATAAGAAATAGATTGACAATAAAAAGACAAAAACAGATGAAAGCTTGATATGAGTAATGAAAAATGTACAGATATCTATAATAAAACAGAAAAGGAAGAGTAATAATAGGGAAACAAACATATCCAAAGCTGAGAGAAAATATCTGTACAATCGATGCACTAATATATTGTAGCTTATGCATTCAGAAGTATACATAGAGGATGATGGACAGTAACTACGTGCAGGCCAGAAAATATTCATAACAAATCGAGATACAAGTGGTTCATTAGCCTGCAACAGTGATAGTGAAAAAAACAATAAACACCCTATAGAGAGTACATATGTATACCAAAAAACAGAAAAAATACCAGCAAGAAAGGGAGAGTGAAGCAGGGAGATAATCCCGCTACGCTCCATGGGTAGGCAAGCAGGAAAGGAAGAACGTATGGTGGAGTAAGAACCAGCATTATAACAACTTTTGAAACAGAAAGAACACTGCATATAGTCAACATTTCAATATTAAACATTATTAGGTGAACCAGAAGCTACTAAATAGTAGCATGCAAGCTGAACAGCAGCACACAGTGTGAGTGAGAGTACATACAGCACGAGTTCCAGAGAATTCAGGTTTTATCAATAGCTGTTGGATGTATAGATTCAATGAAATCTGCCAAATCAGACGGATTGGTATAATCTTTAGTAGCATTATGATATGTGACCCGCATGCGAGCCGGGTATAGCATACCATGTTTCGCTCCGATCGCAGTAAGTTTAGGCCTGAATGCCAGTAGTTGTTTTCGTTTCTTCGCAGATTCCTTGGAGAGGTCAGGCACCATCAAGAGTTTAGTACCTTCAGATATAACAGGAGAAAGCGTTTTAGCTTTTTGCAGAATCAGTTGAAACTGGGATTGCCGCAGTAGTTGTATCACGATCGGGCGTGGAAAACGATCATGGCGCGCCACGTGCTGGGGCACTCTGTACGCCATATCAAATTCCAGCTTTGTATCCGGGGAGATTTTTAACAGCTCAGGCAAAAGAGCTGCAAGGAAATCTTTAATTCCTCTCTGAGGTTGGTAATATCTTCTTTCATATCGGATATGTCCTGTTTCGTGTCTATGAGGAGATCTCTAATAGCACGAAGTTCCTCCAAGATGGTGGCTGAAGAGGCCTCCTCGATTTTATCATCCGCATTTTTCTGCGGGGAAGGAGGCTCGACAGACTTACGTTTAGTAGGTTTGGTAGTAGACATCTTCCGATGATAAGTGCTGGTAAAAGCAATAGTGTGCTGTACTTTTAAAGCAGTGTTTTTCTCGATTTATCACTGAAAAATGCAGGAGCTCATTCACCACACGTCCATCACAGTCAGTGCTCACTGGCGCCCCCCCCTTCTTAGCTATTTTCTGAGCAAGAATCCAAAGCTCTACCCGGTACTGTGCTTGGGTTCCTTCTGCCGAAATCTCCATTAAAACCTACTCCAGCCCATCTACACCCTCCCAGCCATTGAAGCCCTCCCCAGCCCATCCTCCACCAAATGGCCATATACAGACACAGACGTTGCAAGTCTGCTCAGTACTGGCCTTAGTTCAATTTTTAATATTATTTTCTGATTCTAGATCCTCTGTGTTCATCCAACGCTTCTTTGAACTCAGTCACAGTTTTGCTCTCCACCACTTCTCTGGGGAGCGCATTCCAGGCATCCACCACCCTCTCCGTAAAGTAGAATTTCCTAACATTGCCTTTGAATCTACCACCCCTCAACCTCAAATTATGTCCTCTGGTTTTACCATTTTCTTTTCCCTGGAAAATATTATGTTCTACGTTAATACCCGCAGTGAACATTTCCCCCCACCCCCATTTCGGCAGGTTACCCGTGGCTACCAGCGGCTAGCCACAGGTATCAGCCACCATGTCATTCTCTACTTGTAATCCATTACATTCTAGGAATTTCACTATCCTTTCCTTCAGCAATGCTTCCATTATTTTTCCAATAACTGAAGTGAGGTTTATCAGCTTGTAGTTTCCTGCTTCATCTTCTGCACCTTCTGTGAAGAGGAACCTCAACTGCTGGTCTCCAATCCCATGGAACCTCTCCCATCTCCAGGGATTTATTGTACAAATCTTTAAGTGGAACCACCAGAATCTCTTGGAATCCATCCCAGGAGAGTGAGGGAGTAGAGAATGATGCAGGGAAAAATCTGTCCCCGTCCCCGCCCCGTCCCGGCAGACTCTATCCCCATCCCATCTCTGCAGACTCTGTCTGATCCCATCCACACAAGTCTTGAATAGCTATTTTATATTGAAATCATTTTATTAAAGTATACGTAAAAAGGAACAATATGCTGTACAACTGTCATTTTATAAATCACAAATGCAGAAAAAGGATCAACAAAATCCATCTTCCCTCCACTATCAGGAAAACTGAATGCTACATAGAAAATTCATTTTTAACAGAATATCTCGATTACACACAGAACACAAATGCCAAATACATAATAATTGACCAAAAATGATAAACATAAATTAAACCAAAATCCCAAGAAGCCACACTTTCCATATAGTACAACACCAAAGAAATAAAAAGATTAATTTCCTCCTACATTGTGCAAAATATAAAGATCACATATGCCAGGGATGGTGTTAGGCCAAGGAGTGCAATTAGAGCAAATGTCCCATGGCTAGAGAAAGCCCTAAGCCTGATGAAAGCTGAAGATGGCATGGGCTAGTAGAGGGCTTTGGGGTCCCCTCCCAAATTTCTGCCCTGGGCCCTACCCATGTCTAACACCAGCACCAGCAGGATAAACATTTCAGTTATTTTATATTCTAATCACAAAATAGAAAATAAAATTATTTTTCTACCTTTTGTTATCTGGTCATTATTCAAATTATGTTGGTCCCGGGCTCTGGTTCCTGTTTGTCTTCTGTTAACTTGCTTGACATAGTCTCCTGCCATTTGACGTCTTCTTCTTTCTCTGTGCTCACAGCTATCTTCCATCTCTGACCTCCCCTTCCCTACCCCAGAGATCGGTCATTTTTCCTTTTTTTAGTCTCCATCCCTGTAGTCCAGCATTTCTCTAATGACCACTCCCTCCCCTGTGATCTTCCAAGGACACACACATACACACACACCCCGGCGTTCCTCTCCTTCATGGGATCCATTGCTGCTGCTACAGCTCTTTCATTCTTCAGGCCACCGGCAGCGTGAGTGAAGCTTTTCCTCTGCTATTGTTTTACGCCTAAGCGGGACCAGGAAGCAGTAGCAGAGGGAAAACTTCCAGCCATAGAAAGAAGCATGTTTACTTCACTCATGTTGCTAGCGGCCCAAAGAATGAAAGAACGGCTGTAGCAATGGATCCCACCATCCCCAGATCCAACATTTCAACTTTTCTCAACTACCCTTTCATTCAGCATCTCTATCTCCTTCTCCACCACCCCAGGGTCTATCATCTCTCCCTTTCTCTTCCCAATTGCCCTCCTATCCAGTATCTATATCCCCCTTCTCTTCACACTACCCCTTGGGTCCAACTTCTCTCCCTCCCTCCATCCCATTATCCACCATCTCTCCCCCTGTCCTCTGTTTTCAAACCCATTATTTCTTCCCCTTCACCTCCCCCCCCTCAGTCTGGCATATGCCCTTCCCTTTGGACCCCCCTCCCTCCCTCCATGTACTTCTAATAGCTACTACACCAGGGAGCCCCACAAAGGTCGGCATGCTTCCCTCTTCTCTCCACCATCATCCAGTGTCCCTGTGGTCTCCCAGTCTCACTTTAAAAACTAATTACAGCTTGTGGAGTATCACTGGTGCACCTTCCCTCTGCCACAGTCTGCCCCAGACCAAAACAGGATATTAGGTGAGAGGAGGGGTGGACCACGGCAGAGGGAAAGTGCACCAGCGATCCTCCACAGACCAGGAAACCAGGGGGACGCCGGATGATGGTGAAGAGAAGGGGGAAGCATGCCAGCATTTATGGGGCTTCCTGGTGAGACCGGGAGGCAAATCGGGCAGCACTAGCTTGTGGGTTTGGCGGATCTAGATGGTTTCCCTCCCTCCCTGCCGCTGGCACAAATCTTGCAGTGTGAGCCATCGGAATGCAGGCTTTCTCGATGATGCACATGGCCTTCCTTCTGCTGTGAAAAAAGAAGTTGCATTATAAGGAGGAGCCCGGCAGAAGGAAGGCCGTGCAAGCACCATCCAGCAGCCCTGTGTAGAGATCAGCTTGCTCTGCAAGGTATGTGCCAGTAGCAGGGAGGAAGGGAAGCTGACTGGAGCCACCGGACCCATGAGTGTGTGTGTGTGGGGGGGGGGGGCTGCAGCTGCCGGACCCATGAATAAGGGGTGGGTGGGCTGGAGCGGCCGGACCCATAATGGTGGGTTATCGGGGAGCTGTGATTGGTGGGGTTCCCCATGGGAACAAAGGTTTTTACCGCTTGTTGGAGAGGTGAAAAGGTTTGTCCCCATGCCAGTGGTGAACAGATATAGATGTTATCCATTCTTGCGGTTTTACTGCAGTCACCCACAGTTAGCTGTGGGAACGGGTCACTGTGTCATGGTCCTGTGGCTTTGTCCACCTTCAATTTTTCAAATTGTTCATAAACATTTTCTTCCATGAATGGTGCAGTATCCACTCCATTCTCACATGTAATTTTGCCTGACAATCATGGTCCTTCTCCAGGGTTTTCTTTCTTGAACACAGAAGTATTTGTTTAGCACGTTTGCTTTTTCCTCATCACTCTCCACATAGCGATTCATAGCTTCATTCAGTCTCACAATTCCATTTTTTTGTCTTCCTTCTTTCACTAATATACCTGAAAAAAATTTTGCCTCCCTTTTTAATATTTTTAGTCATTTGCTCTTCGGCCTGCGCTGTCACCAGACTTATATCTCTCTCGGCTGCTTTTGGTTGTTTTTGGGGGGGTTTTGCATCATTTTTGGTGCAGATCTGAAGAACATCTCTGTTGTTGACAGAAGCAGAAGGAATGTTCCAGAGCCTCACCACTGGGCCAGATTCAGGTGGAAGGCGAGAAGGCATTACTGAAAGTAGGCACATTTGGTTCCGAGTCAAACTTCATGTTCTTAGGGAAATCAAAACAACATTTCTACGTATGCAGTGGAGAAAGCCAGGAGTGGCTGGCTTCAAAATTGCTCACTCATTAAACAGTATTTGCCACTAATACAACACGAACAATTGTCCCAGATTTTTCCGTTAAAAACTTAAATCATGATCAAATGTTAAAAAGTAGTTCTGAACATGAAGCTAAACGTTGATACACCTCTTTCAAAATGATATCAGTAATTTCCGATACTGAGAACATATAAACAACGTTCAAACCTGCTCTTGAAGAGTAGAATTTACTATATGTAGGGAGGTAAATTTTTAGTTCATACAAGCCTATAAAATTATGTGGCATCATACTCAGATTGCATATCATGATACATACTTTCATTCAATCTGCAATTGTGAATACAGTACTTCAAATGATATGAAAGATTTTTTTTTTTTACTGACAGATATTATTTGTTTTGGATTAAGGCATTTTTAAATGTTACCGATAAAGAACACTGGCAGAACAGATGCCTCAACAACATCTGCAAGGAGTACTGTTCTACGCATTAAAAACACTCATTGCAAGAGGGGGAGGAAAGCAGTCTTTCAAGGAGGACATTTATTATTACATTTCTAAATTGCTGCCATGACACAGCAGGGAAGCAAATCTGAAGCTGCCTCCAGCAGCTTGCAAATATGATTAGGCTTTGAAGCTACTGGCTAATTGGAGTTCTGCATTTGCTCTAAACCCACAGGGTCTAGTCTTTTTTGTTATAGCACAACTAGGCAACTACTATACCACATGACCCTTAGGGGCACCAAGGTGTCCTCTGAACAGACAAGAAATTCATTTGGATTTCCGTATAAATCTAAAAATCAGACCAGTCCTTTTCTATGATTTGTTTCAAGGAAGTGAGAGAAACGGTAAAAATCAGGTGGCATTGTTTATGTATTGGGCTCTCTGAAGTACTTTTAGGAATTCATCTTTTAATTTATTCTTTGTGGTGCCATGAATTGAAATGCTTCAGCTGCCTATTTATCTTTGCTGGTTCTCATAACCATTTCCAGGTCTCCTAGGATTTGATTTCGTCAACAGAGTGTCTTCGTAAAAAGACAGAAAAGATGTATATTTTATGCCTATTTTATAGTCTTAAAACACTTATAATTATGTGCAAGCACCTTATCAATATGGTGATAGTAATGGGACCATCAGAACTGAGGTTACAAGGTTCATTCAAATGTTCATCTCAGTTGAACTATCTTCTGTATATATAATCACTAGTCCCTTTGTTTTTTAGATCAACTTCAGACTCCCATCTCTGGCTGTATTCAAATCCAGTCTCAAAGCCCACTTTTTCCAACTTGTAACACACTATGCCTGTTTCTCATTCCCTCTTCATTCCTTTGTATGTCCCTTTATGAGCACCATATATTAAGCCACTCTGTCCTGTGTGTGTCATAATTTAGATTGTAAGCTTTGCCATCTCTTGTGTGTTTAATGTACAGCACTGCATCTTGTAGCGCTACAGAAATAATAAACAGTATAGTATTGTCACTACTTCAAAATTGCTTAATGTAAAAAAATATCAGAATGTATAAAATAAAGAAGCTACTCTAAAAACAATTTTCAACTTTTCAGAACAAAAACTGGGAAGTTGCCCCTCACTATCTCTCTTCATTTATCTCCCCCTATGATCCCCCCCAAGAGCTCCGCTCAGCTGGCAAGTCCCTCTATCTGTGCCCTTCTCTTCAACTGCCAACTCCAGACTCCGTTCCTTCTGCCTTGCTGTGCTGTAAGCTTGGAACAAGCTGTCCAAATCCCTATTGCGGGCTCCGTCTCTGGCAGTGTTCAAGGCCCAGTTAAAAGCCCACCTCTTCAAGAGTGCTTTCGAGTCCTAACTCCTCTCACCTTGGATTCTGCATCTCCAACCCTATATGTCATGTATTTCTGACCAAGTTAGATTGTAAGCTCTTCTGAGCAGGGACCATCTATAAATGTCGAAATGTACAGCACTGCGTATGCCTTTCAGCGCTATATAAATGATAAGTAGTAGCAGCTTTGAAAACTGCTCACAGAATTTATGCACATATCTGCTGGTTGGCATGTACAAATTTCCTGGATTTCTTTACATATTTTATACATATGAACATAAATTTATCTATTTACTAGTGTTTAAGCCCGTTATATTAATGGGTGCTAGAGAAGATGTCTGTCTGTCTGGGTTTTTTTCTTTGTCTCTCTCTCCTTGGACGCTGTCTGTCTGTCTGTCATTCTTTCTGTCTCTATCTTCCTGGCCTCCTGCCAGGCCTCTATTTCTCTATTGCGCCATGCCTGCCTGTCTCTCTGTGGCCCCCTTCCTATGTCCATAGTGTCCCATCCTATGTCCTTAGTGCCCTCAGTGCCTCCTTCCTATGTACTTAGTGCCCCTTCCTATGTCCTTCCTATGTCCTTAGTGCCCTATGTCTTTAGTGCCCTTTCCTATGTCCTTAGTGCCCCCAGTGCCTCCTTCCCTGTCCTTAGTACGCCTTCCTACATCCTTAGTGCCCCCAGTGTCTCCTTCTCATGTTCTTAGTGTCCCCAGTGCCTCCGTCCTGTGTCTTTGGTGCCCCCAGTGCCTCCGTCCTGTGTCCTTGGTGCCCCCAGTGCCTCCGTCCTGTGTCCTAAGTGCCCCCTGTGCCTCTGTCATGTGTCCTTAGTGCCCTCAGTGCCTCCTATGTCCTTAGTGCCCTCATTTCCCCTTCCCATGTCCTTAGTGCCCCCAGTGCCTCCTTCCTATGTCCCCCTCACTGCCTTCCAGACTTTGTCCCACCCCCACCCCCCGAAGCCAACCAGCCTGCCTGCCTCTCTCCCATCCCCCTGTGCAGTAGAACCCTAGAGCAGCATCTTTCCATTTCTACCCCCCCTTTCTTCCCATACAGTAGAACCCGGCATTTTTCTATCCTTCCTTCCCTCTCTCCCATCCCCCTGTGCAGTAGAACCATTGAGCAGCATGTTTACATCTCCCCCCTCCCCCCCGCCACTACCACCGCCGTGCAGCAGACCCCACTGGTCCTCCTATCCGACCCTCCCACCGCGAGATGACCTACAAATCTCCCAGCTCCAGCAGCGTCCGCAGCACTCTAAACACGCTGCTTCGCGGCCTTCTACTGCCCATGATTTCCTCTGCCGCGTCTCTGTCTCGATGTCATCAGGGATGCGGTTGAGGAAATCAGGGCAGTAGAAGGCCGCGAAGCAGCGTATTTAGAGTACTGTGAACGCTGCTGGAGTCGGGAGGTTTGTGGTCATCTCGCGGTGGGAGGGTCAGATGGAAGGGTCAACGGGGGTTTGGGTGTGCCGAGGAAGGGTGCGCCGGGGGGAGGGGTTGACGACGACAAACTGCCTTACAATGAGTGCTGCCTTACAATGAGTGAGGGGGGAGTCGAAGCGTGCATGCGCACTCCTGCCTGCCAGGGTCTTACAGATCATGGATCACACAGATAGGAGTGCGCATGTGCACTTAGCGTTTTATTATTATAGACTCAATTTTCTATACTGTTCTCCCATGGGAGCTCAGAACAGTTTGTTGTTGGGTGTCATTGACTCGTGCTCGAGTCCTAGCGACTTGATACATTGCGGATCTAAAAAGAAATCGTTTTTTTGCTAGTCTGGAAAGGTCCTCCAGTGTCCATCCCCATGGTTGTTTTCAACGTGTCCAGTCATCTGATTGCAGGTTGCCCTCTTCGCCTGGTTCCTTTGATCCTCTCAAACATGATGTTTTTCTCCAGTGACCTCTGTCTTCTGATGGTGTGACCAAAATAAGACAGTTGTAACTTCATCATTTGGGCTTCGAGTGACATAACAGTTTACATAAATATATTTAGGTGCTCAAGCATTTTCCCTGTCTCTCCTGGAGGGCTCACAATCTATCTACCGTACCTGGGGCAAATGAGGGGATTAAGTGACTTGCCAAGGTCACAAGGAGCAGCGTGGGTTGTTGGTTTGAACCCACAACCTCAGGGGCCTGAGGCTCTAGCTTTAACCACTGCGACACACTCTCACCTAATGGCAACCCCTCCCACTCCACTCTGTGAACATCTTTGCTCGGTTTGGTAAACTTATGTACACACAGATATTATAGGGCCAACAGACAAGGATCTAATTACATAACTAGATAGGTAATTAGCTAGATTCCATAAGATGGAAATTTCCCCTGCTGGGTGGCTAGACCTGGCCACTGAAAAATGGTCATTCTAGGAGGAGATGGGAAGTTGACATTGGTCAGGAGAACACGATAGCTGCTTATCATTGAATTTTCAGCACTAGCCTTGTTATCTCTAAGCACATTACTAAACATACGGGGCTGTCTTCGCTACTCAGTAGTGCTTTGGCCCTCTTAAGGCACTTATCAATAAAAATTTCTTCCTCAGCCACAGGCTGAAGAAAGTCCCTTTTGATTAAAGATTTTAATCTCCACAATCTTCCTATTACATAAAAGTTTGCCTTATAACTCAAAATATGTTTAGGTGATGCACAGTGGGTTGGCACTTGTCTATTGCCTGTGTTTCAAGTTTCAAGTTTTTTATTTATTCTTGATTAATCGCTTTCTCTAATTCAAAGCGATGTACAAATCCAAATTTAGTTAAAAGAGAGTAAACAGACAGACAAACCAGACTACAGGGATTTACAATTCTTACATAGGTTAAAACTTATTAAACAACATTAGGTAAAAATAGGGTTAAGAAATACATTCGTTATATAAAAGATTAAACATAGGAAAACACATTAGGAAAAATAAAAACTAAAAAGTCAGGAATTAAAAACATCATTAAATCAGGAATTAAAAGCATCATTAAAAAGAAATGTTTTTAATAATGATTTAAATTTTACTAAATCTTGTTCATTCCGTATAAAAATTGGAAGAGCATTCCAGGTTTGAGGGGCTGTTATGGAAAATATAAATTGTCGCCTTGTACTGATCAATTTCAATGAGGGTATTGTTAGTAAATTTTGATCAGTAGATCTTAATGTTCTAGTAGGATGATAAGGTATTAGAAGTTTATGAATAAAAGAAGGAGTGTTATATAATAGTGTTTTAAATGTAAGTAAACAGATTTTATAAGTTATTCTATGGATGACAGGAAGCCAATGTGCCTTTTCAAGTAGGGGAGTAACATGGTCAAACTTTTTAGATTTTGTAATGAGTTTTATAGATACATTCTGTATAATTTGTAAACGTTTGATTTCATTCAAAGCAATACCTCTAAAAAGAGAATTACAATAATCTATTTTTGATATGATTAATGAGTGGATAAGAATGTTTAAAGATTGTGCATTTAGAAATTTTGAAATGGATCTAATTTGTCGTAATCTGTAAAAAGAAGTTTTAACAATATAACTTATATGGTCATGAAAGTTTAATTTGGAATCAATAATTACTCCTAATATTTTCGTTTTATTGACTATCTGTAATGGAATATTTCTTATGGTAATAGGAGTGACAAGTGTGGGGTTATCCTTCCAAGGAAAAATCATCAGATTTGTTTTTTTTATATTAAGGGCCAGTTTATTAGTATTCAGCCAATCCTGAACTTGATCAAGTTTCTTATTAATCTCATGTATATCTGAAAAATTGTCCGTATCTACAGGGTGTAACAGCTGAATATCGTCAGCGTATCCGAAAACTTGAAAACCTATAGATTGGCACAATGTAAGCAGTGGTGCTAGAAAAATATTAAATAGTAGAGGAGAAAGAATAGACCCCTGAGGAACACCGAAAGTGGATGAAATAGGATTAGATATAGATTCTTTAAAGAAAACTGATGAAGAACGATCTGTGAAATAAGAATTAAACCAAGAAAGAATTTGATCCGTAATCCCAATAGATTGAAGTCGGTTTATGAGAAGTTTATGATCAATTGTATCAAATGCTGCGGAAAGATCTAGTGAAATTAATAAAGTAGTTTTGTGATGATCGAGAAAATAATGAATGGATGTAGTTAAACCAACTAGTGATAATTCTGTGCTGTGATGTTCTCTAAAACCTGTTTGATTAGGGTGGAGAACATTTGTTTTTTCCGCAAAATCTAATATTTGAGTATAAACTATCTTTTCTGTTAATTTGGCTAGAAAAGGGAGATTAGATATGGGCCTATAGTTTGTTGGATCTGTACTACTAGCATTATTATCTTTGAGAATTGGACGAATTATTGATTTTTTCCAGTCTTTTGGTACTTTACTTTGGGTCAAACTTTCTGTAATTAAAGTATGGATAACTGGTCCAAAAATTTGAAAGTAATGTTTCAAAATGAATGGTGGAAGAAGATCTGCTTTTGAGCTTTTGATATTAATAGATTTAATTGCCAACTCAATTTCTTTTTGGCTTGGAAGTTTAAACTTAGAACATTTTGAGGTTGAGAGTTCAGTTTTTAGCTGATCTTGAACAGTGATACCTTGTTGATTTATTACAAAGGAGTTTCTTATTATTTTAATTTTTTCTGTGAAGTGATCTGCCAATTTTTGTGCTGTAAGTGTATTGTTATTTTCATTTGACTTTTCCTTACTAGTTGAAATTGATATTCTTTTTAATATTTTATATAACATTGATGGATTTTTGGCCTTTGTTATTTTCTCTGAATAATATTGCATTTTTGCTTGATTTATTTTTGATTTGTAATATATAATTTGTTCCTTGAACAATTGTAAATTTGTTAAGGTTTTATTTTTTTTCCAAGCACGTTCTAAAGATCGGACTTGTTGTTTAATTAAATTTAGTTCTGATGAGAACCAGGGATTGTGAAGTTTACGATTAGAAATTGTCTTTGTTTGAAGAGGGATTACTTTTTCTAAGAATTTTACAAGAGCTACATTCCATACATTTACTAATTCATCTATTGAATCTGAATTTGTTAAATCAATTTCAAATGAAGAGAGAATTGATTCTATATTAACATTATTGTAATTTCTAAACTTTATTATTTGATGTTTTAGATTATTATTAATACAATGGATGGTGTTATATGTTAATGAGATTAAATAATGATCAGACCATGGCACTGCAGAACAATTATTTAATGACAAAATATTGTTTGTGGTTTTTGATATTAGAGCCATATCCAAAGTGTGACCTGCCTGATGAGTGGGTTGAGAAATTATAGGGTGGAGATCCAGTTGGTTTATGTGAGTCAGAATGGTTTTTGTATAATTGTTATTAGGATCATCGAAATGTATATTAAAATCTCCCAAAACTATCGGATTTAATGTAGTGCTACAGAAGTCAAAAAGTAAAGATTGAAGCTGGGTGACAATATCAGCTGAGACAGGAGGTGGCAAATATATTAATAATATTTCAGTTCTAGGTTTTGTCAATAGGGAGCAATGCAAATATTCAATTACGGAATTTTTTGGTGAATAATCTACTTGTATCAGTAATGAGTCTCGAAAGATAATAGCTAACCCACCTCCTCTTTTTTTGCTACGATGGTTAAAAAAAAATGAATAGCCTTGTGGACATGCATAAGATAGATATGCCTCTTCACCAGTGGAGAGCCAGGTTTCTGTTAGACAGAGTATGTCAAGATTTTGTTGTACGACGATGTCATGTATCAGATGATATTTTGATTTAATGGAACGAATATTTATAAAACTAATATTAAAGTGTTTGTGTGAAGAATCTAAAACTGATGGTTTTAACCAAATATTTTGACGTTCAAACGAACGAGGAATCTTTTTAATATGATCAAATTTATGAGGTCTATTCCCCCAAACAACTTGAATTGGCAACATGGTTTCATCCATAGTAGTAAAAGAGTAATGATCTTGTTTAATAGTTGTGAATAAATTATTTGAATTTAAAGGAAGATTAATCAATAAAGAGGAAAAGAAACCTAATAAGAGCAGAAAAGTAATTTTTTGAGTAATAAACCTATTGGTGATTAGCTTAACGCATTGCAGGATCGCACAAAGGAGCGCATTAAGGAGCAGGACCTGCTCCTTAAGCGCGCTCCTTTGGCGCGCGCCGAAGGCGCGCGCCTTTGCGGCGTGCGCCGCAAAGTGTTGAAATTTATAGCACATGTACCGGGAGGGGCGGAGCCTGGAACGTGCCGCCGCTGCGCGGCGGCAGAGAAGGAGAGCTTGAAAAGGTAACTGAAACAAACAATACAAGATATTGTAAACTAAAAGAACATAACCTGACACCTGAAACAAACAGTAGCAGATAAAATAAATTAAAAGAACTTAACCTGACTCTTTAAATATTCAAATTGCAAATAAAAACATCCAAAGTGAGCTAAAATAAAGTGCCATGCAGATAAGACTTCAGTAAAATCTGTTGCTGAGTTAAAGTGCGCCGCAAAGTGTTGAAATTTATAGCACATGTACCGGGAGGGGCGGAGCCTGGAACGTGCCGCCGCTGCGCGGCGGCAGAGAAGGAGAGCTTGAAAAGGTAACTGAAACAAACAATACAAGATATTGTAAACTAAAAGAACATAACCTGACACCTGAAACAAACAGTAGCAGATAAAATAAATTAAAAGAACTTAACCTGACTCTTTAAATATTCAAATTGCAAATAAAAACATCCAAAGTGAGCTAAAATAAAGTGCCATGCAGATAAGACTTCAGTAAAATCTGTTGCTGAGTTAAAGTGCGCCGCAAAGTGTTGAAATTTATAGCACATGTACCGGGAGGGGCGGAGCCTGGAACGTGCCGCCGCTGCGCGGCGGCAGAGAAGGAGAGCTTGAAAAGGTAACGGGAGGGGCGGAGCCTGGAACGTGCCGCCGCTGCGCGGCGGCAGAGAAGGAGAGCTTGAAAAGGTAACGGGAGGGGCGGAGCCTGGAACGTGCCGCCGCTGCGCGGCGGCAGAGAAGGAGAGCTTGAAAAGGTAACGGGAGGGGCGGAGCCTGGAACGTGCCGCCGCTGCGCGGCGGCAGAGAAGGAGAGCTTGAAAAGGTAACGGGAGGGGCGGAGCCTGGAACGTGCCGCCGCTGCGCGGCGGCAGAGAAGGAGAGCTTGAAAAGGTAACTGACTCTTTAAATATTCAAATTGCAAATAAAAACATCCAAAGTGAGCTAAAATAAAGTGCCATGCAGATAAGACTTCAGTAAAATCTGTGTCCAGGCTATACTTGCTGTATACTGCCTTCAGTGAATTTTTCCAAAGAGATGCTAAATAAATCCTCATCCTATTAAACAACAAAAGTAAACATACTCTTTCCATGCACCTAATTTTCCACATGGCTGATTGTAGAAAGCAGATGGAACATACGAAAATATTTTTACATAGGGAGGTGTAGGTCCTTTGGTTGTTTGAAATGGAATGGTGGGGGGGCAGAAGGTTGGGGAAAGGAATGGTATTGTAAAAATTTGAACAATGTGAGTCTCTGTGGTTGATTGCATTTTTATAAGAACATAACAGCTTTACTGGATCAGACCAAAGGTCCATCAAACCCAGTAGCCCGTTCTCACGGTGGCTAATCCAGGTCTCTAGTGCCTGACCAAAACCCAAGGAGCAGCACATTCCATGCTACCGATCCAGGTCAAGCAGTAGTTTCCCCCCATGTCTTTCTCAATAACAGACAATGGACTTTTCCTCCAGGAAATTGTCCAAACCTTTCTTAAAACCAGCTATGCTATCTGATCTTATCACAACCTGTAGCAATGCGTTCTAGAGCTTAACTATTCTCTAAGTCAGTGGTTCTTAACCTGGGTTCGACCAAACCCCAGGGGTTCGGTGAGTCAGTCTCGTGGGTTCGGCGGAGGTCAAAACACACCTCCAACTCATATAGCGCTTCGGTCACGTTCAATCATCTATCAGTTATTCAGTGATTTTGATCAAGACTGATCGTGTACTCGGTTTCTTGATCTATCAATCTGTAACTAACGCCTTATATACATCAATCAATTCCTGATCAAAATTTGTGATTTAACTGATAGATGATTGAATGTGACCGAAGCGCTTATGATTCGTGATGATACACCCCGCTTGTCCATAATTGGCTGCAGGTGATCACGCAAAATCGCTTGGCCTATCTGTGCTGCAGGGGATTTGATGCGCACAGTAGTCGAATTGTAACTGTTGTGATGGTACGTCGTGTGATACCTATCTTAATATTTTAATCCCTTACTAACTATGTCGAGCAAAATACGAAAGTGGTCGGACGAATATGTACAATATGGATTCACATGTATAACGGAACGTGATGGGAGTCAGCGTCCTAATTGCATGATTTGCAATGCCAAGTTGAGTAATTCTAGTCTAGCTCCGGCAAAACTAAGGGAACACTTCCTTAAGCTGCATGGAGATGGAAAATACAAGAACACAACGCTCGCTGAATTCAAGGTGAAGAGAGCAAGATTCGATGAAAAGGCTACTCTGCCTGTTCTCGGCTTTGTACCCATCAACAAACCGATCCTCACAGCATCGTACGAAGTTGCTTACCTGATTGCAAAGCAGGGCAAACCACACACCATTGGTGAAACACTCATAAATCCAGCTGTGTTGAAGATGGCGAATATCATGCTGGGAAAAGCGGCTGAAGTTCAGTTATATGAAATTCCTCTTTCAAATGACATCATCAGCAACAGAATAGAGGACATGAGCAAAGACATCTTGGCTCAAGTAGTTGCAGATCTGATTTCAAGCCTGGCAAAATTCAGCCTTCAACTCGACGAGACCACAGACGTTTCCAATCTAAGCCAGCTTGCAGTATTTGTGCGCTATGTGAAAGACGACGTGATAAAGGAAGATTTTTTTATTTTGTAAGCCTCTTACAACAACAACTAAGGCAACTGATGTGAAGAAACTTGTGGATGACTTCTTCAAAGACAACAATCTTTCGTGGGATATGGTTTCTACAGTTTGTTTGGACGGAGCTCCAGCCATTCTCGGAAGAAAGTCCGGTTTTGGTGCGCTAGTGAATGACGATGCACCACACATCATTGTTACGCATTGCATTCTGCACAGGCATGCGTTGGCAACAAAAACCTTGCCTCCAAAACTGGCAGAAGTTTTAAAAATTGTTGTGGAATGCGTGAACTATGTGCGAAATAATGCTCTGAAGCACCGCATCTTCAAGGAGCTGTGTAAAGAAATGGGATCTGAATTCGAGGTACTTCTGTACCATTCTAATGTTCGGTGGTTATCCCGGGGACAGGTGCTGAATCGTGTTTTTGCCATGCGTGTGGAATTAGCTCTGTTTTTGCAAGAGCAGCAACATTGTCATGCAGATTGCTTCAAAAATTCTGAGTTCATTCTCATTTTAGTGTATATGGCTGATATCTTTGCAGCTCTCAATCATCTCAATAAACAGATGCAGGGTGGTGGAGTCAACATCTCAAAGCGGAAGAAAACCTGAAAGCTTTTCAAAAAAAGCTACCATTATGGAAACGACGAACAGAAAACAATAACTTTGCAAACTTTCCCCCGCTAGACAATTGTGTAAGTAAGATCGAAGATGTATCTGGAATCGGAGACATTTCTGTACCTGCGGAACTGAAGCAAACTATTGCCATGCACTTAGATGAGCTTGCAAAGTCTCTCGATGGATACTTCCCTACAAGAGAGTCATATCCAACATGGGTAAGACAGTCGTTCACGTTTAGTGTTGAGACAACATATGTCAATGATGAATACCTCGATGAAATCATTGAAATTCAGCAGAGCCAGGTTCAACAGCAACTCTTCAGAACAACAACGTTCTCAACGTTTTGGTGTCAACAATTGGTAACGTACCCTGTTATTGCTAAGAAAGCTCTGGAAATTTTCATACCGTTTGTTACAACATATCTTTGCGAGCAATCCTTTTCGAGGATGCTGGACATAAAAACGAAGAAAAGGAACAGACTTTGTTGCGAAAATGACATGAGAGTGGCACTTACCAAGGTAAAGCCATGCATTTCTGAACTGGTCTCTGAGAGGCAACAGCAGAAGTCACACTGATTTGCAGTAAATTTCATTATTATGTGATTATTCGAAATATAGGGGAACTTTTTTGTTTTCAAAATTGATATTATTTTTTCCCTCACTGTATACCTATGTTTTGAATTTGTAAAAATCATATTTTATTTTTCCAATAAAGAAGGGTTCGGTGAACACGCATATGAAACTGGTGGAGTTCAGTACCTCCAACAAGGTTAAGAATCACTGCTCTAAGTGAAAAAAAAATTTATCCTATTGGTTTTAAAAGTATTTCCCTGTAACTTCATCGAGTGTCCCCTAGTCTTTGTAATTTTTGACAGAGTGAAAAATCAATCCACTTGTACCTGTTCTACTCCATTCAGGATTTTGTAGATTTCAATCATATTTCCCCTCAGACATCTCTTTTCCAAGCTGAATAGTCCTAACCTTTTTAG
This sequence comes from Geotrypetes seraphini, assembly GCF_902459505.1. Lineage (NCBI taxonomy): Eukaryota > Metazoa > Chordata > Amphibia > Gymnophiona > Dermophiidae > Geotrypetes > Geotrypetes seraphini. The sequence goes on along the minus strand of NC_047085.1, from coordinate 184,692,552 downwards.
TCTTTCCTCATACGAGAGGAGTTCCATCCCCTTTATCATCTTGGTCGCTCTTCTTTGAACCTTTTCTAGTGCTGCAATATCTTTCTTGAGATAAGGAGACCAGAACTGATACAGGGGCATTATAACATTCTTAGTCTTGTTAAGCATCCCTTTTTTAATAATTCCTAGCATCCTGTTTGCTTTTTTTGGCCGCCTCCACACATTGGGCGGAAGGTTTCATCGTATTGTCTACAATGACACGCAGATCCTTTTCTTGAGCGCTAACCCCCAAGGTAGACCCTAGCATCCAGTAACTATGATTTTGATTATTCTTCCCAATGTGCATCACTTTGAATTTGTCCATATTAAATTTCATCTGCCACTTGGGACGCCCAGTCTTCCAATTTCCTAAGGTCCGCCTACAATTTTTCACAACCTGCATGCGTTTTGACAACTTTGAACAGTTTAGTGTCATCTGCAAATTTAATCACCTCACTCGTCTTACCAATTTCCATATCATTTATAAATAAGTTAAATAGCACCAGTCCCAGTACAGATCCCTGCGGCACTTCACATTTGTGTGTTCAATAAAATTGTTTAAACCAATAATTAAAGATGAACCCCTTCTGTCATCTCTTAAGTACCTTCTACAACATATACTCTTCAGACCCTCAGAAATGCCACCAGATGTTCAATAACGTTTCATAACATCTGGCTTTATGCATCCAATCTTCACGGGGTCACTTATAACAATGCTTTAACAATTGGCTAACTTAAGTAGGATAGAATGAATTTAACTTTCACTTAACTTACCACCTAAGTTAAGTGAAAGTTAAATTCATTCTATCCTACTTAAGTTAGCCAATTGTTAAAGCATTGTTATAAGTGACCCCGTGAAGATTGAATGCATAAAGCCAGACGTTATAAAACGTTATTGAACATCTGGTGGCATTTCTGAGGGTCTGAAGAGTATATGTTGTAGAAGGTAAAGAGATGACAGAAGGGGTTCATCTTTAAATATTGGTTTGAAGAATACCTTCTAGTAGTATATTGTAAACTGCAGGACATCAATAAAATTGTTTAACATATGAATGCTTTTCCACATGTAAAACATGATTTACATCAGTGTCTCACAAACTTTTACGAGCCATGGCACACTAAACTGGCGGCCGCGGCTCACGTTGACATCCGCGCATGCATGGAGGCCTGCCAGACAGGGCCCTGAGCCACCAGTGGGGGTGCTTACAAAGCAGAGGTGTGGAGAGGAGAGGCACTGGCAGCAGCTGCCTGCCTACAGGATGTGCCTCACCGCGAGAGGCATGTCCTGTAGGCAATCAGCCAGTACTGGCGCCTCTTCTCCTCCCTGGCATCTCGCGGCACACCTGAAATTTCATGCAGTACACAGTTTGTGATACACTGCATTACATGAACAAAATGCTTTATAATGTCAACCCCATAGTAGTGATCAAAATTCAGTATAAACCACCCCTGCCCCTCGTTTAACAACCAATATAAATTGTAGGATAGTTATTAAACAGTAGTATTTCACTAAGTAATAAAACAGCCTTCATTAGAGCTCATCATTTCGCTGAAATAGTTTTCAATCCATTTATGAAGTCTGACTTCATTGCTAAAACACCCACAGCCCTGGAAATGACACAGTCCTCTAAATCTGTGCTCAGAGTACTGACACTAATTCACATGAATTTTATCATTCACCACTAAGTCTCACAGTGCATCTTGGCTAGAAAGCGAACATGGGATCTGTTTCATGGTTTTCTCTTTTAAAAAACAACTACAAAAATTAAATAAATTATTTTTTTTTACCAAAGGGTCATGTTGCCATCTGCAGGCAAGGAGTGGTACTTTCTATGATTTCCTCAAAGGTGCTGTTTTTGTGGCTCAGCATGCTAAATACAGCGTAGAACTGCACATGAAACAAGGCTTAACTGATAGCACTGCATTGGTTAGTATGTCCAATTTCTTTCTGCTGCTAAAAGAACGAACACCAGACCATCTGAACTATTTCTAACTCTAACCAGTAACTTAATCCTCTATAATAAAACCCTAAGTGTGCATGCACACTTAGGAGGCCGTGATCCCTGCCGCCGTGCTGTATGCTTCCGTTGCCGCATTCCACTTGCGGCGCGTGGGGCAGCTTGCAGCGCGTGCACCAGCTTGGGGTGGCTTGCAGTGCGTGCAGTGGATTGAGTGGTGGTTTGTCTCAGCAACGGCAGGAGTTTGTTGTGCGGGTGCTGCGTGGTGTCCCATGCTGGTAAGAAGTGGAGGGGAGAGGGAAAGGGGGCTGCTTTGGGTGGAGGGGTGTGCTGGGGGGGCAGACAGCAATCATGCTTTACTCTGCGAGGGGGGGAAAATAGAAGGGGCCACGGAGAGACAGGCAGGCATGGCGCAACAGAGAAATACAGGGACAGGGGGAGGTAAAACGAAGGGAGAAGGGCTGCTGCTGGACATGGGGAGCAGGCAAGGGATGGTGGTGGACAACCGAGGAAAGAGAGAGACAGAAAGAAAGAAAGACACACACATTTGTTCTAGCACCCGTTACTGTAACGGGCTTAAAGACTAGTTTCCTATAAAATAACAGGTAAAATAGTAGGGTAACCATGTTAGTCCACTTTTTATTTTTATTTTATTTTATTTTTTATACCTATAGCATAACAAAATTTATATTGTAATCTTCTGCAAAATGACCCTGCAACGGAACCTTTGAGGGTCTTTTAGTAAGGCACGCTAACGTGCTAAATGCTAACGTGTCCATAGAGTATTTAGCATTTTTGGGCAGGCACTATCAGAAGCATTTTTATGATCTCCTGATGAAGCTGATGGTGAAATGGGTCCTGTTGGGATCGTAATTAAGATAAGCACCATGTCTGTTCTTCATACTGTTTAAGTCATAAGATGTTAATTTATAAGTTATTGGGGGGGGGGGAGGGATTTTGACCTTTGATTAAAGTAACCCCAGATGGAGTGGTAGTCTACTGTGGAATTAGACACCACAATTTTTTTATTGGGGTGTCTGAGGTTTTTTTTTCCTCCTATGAATTCTTTTTATAATTTTTGCTAGTGGTGTGATTAAATAGAGTAAATAAGAAAGAAAAAAAATGATAAAAAGTAAGAATAGAAATGTATTGTAATTGGTCAGAGACCACATGGTTTTTATCTTCACTAGGTTGTGGGTGCATGCCAATGGCAACATTAATACATGACCATTAATACAAAAAGTAGAAAAGGCCCATTTATATTGCTGTGGTAAAAAAGGCCTTCGCGTACAAGAACAACCTGAGCAAGGATATGCTAAGGCCTTTTCTTACCACTGCTTAGTAAAAGGACCCCTAAATTTTGATTCTCATATCTTGTGTTTAGTAAATCCTGTTTTAATATCACTTCAGTGTCTTTACACTTAGGTCAAAATGATCTACAAATTATTATTCATGCAATATTATAATCTAAACTGATTAACTGTATCTCATTCCTTAATTCAAATTCTACTGTCTACTACACAAAGTAACACACGGAACAGCACCCAGCTACCTAAACAACAGACTACACCGTAACCTCTCACACAGATTAAAGAGAACTCAGAGCCTATTCATTTACCCCCCTCTCAATGGAACAAGACAAAAGAAACTATACGACAGCCTTTTAGCGACACAGGCAGCAAAGATTGATACCACCATCTCCAACCTACTGATCAATTCAACAGACATTAAAGTATTCCGAAAAGAAATCAAAACTCATCTCTTCAAAAAACACTTCCCATCATCATAACCGCACAATAGCACTAGAAAATACTCTCATGAACACCACCACCACCACCATAGCAATACTTCAGAATCCTGACTGTATTATTTCTATTCATCACAACCACTTATCACTATCTACTATTTGCTTTCAATTTCTCCTGGAAATGTCCAGACTTACAATTGTAACTGACACTTTCTTGATTCTATGTACTGCAACACTACTGGAAATGTCCAGTCTTCTAACTTGTAATCCGCTTAGAACCACAAGGCACAAGCGGAATAGAAATCACTAATGTAATGTAATGTAATGTTTGTATCTTTAAAATATCTGCAGGTCCTGCAGAACAGCAATTAAATTGATTTACCAAGCAGGAAAATAACAACCATGTCATTTATTTAAAATCTGCCTTATCCCAAGACAGGGTACAAATAAAACACATATACCAATCAAATACACACATAACAAAAACATAGGCACTATAAAAAAAAGAGTCCAAGATATTATAGCTCATCATAAAGTGTTCTGTATAACCAGATAATAATAATGTCCAGTGTAAGTACACCACCCAGTGCATATGGTGCCTTGGACCCATGGTTCTGCAATCCAGTGCCAAACAAAACCTGTCTGAAGGAAGAGCACAGAAGGCAAGGAAATAAGTGCAAAGGCACCGACTCAAGGCTGCGAGAAGACAAGTACAGACAGGCAGCTTTCAACAGTATACCTACAATGTACCACAAGGTACCTCTAGCTCTCAAGACTAGATGTCTGCTCACTAGCAGAGCTAACTTAGTCAAGGCTCACTTTTTTAAAATGTTAAACTAGATAAAAAGAAGCAGGAAGAGGAATGGGGGAAGGAATCCAGCCTCCTGGGTGTAACACCTCCAGAGCATTAGAGACCCCCGTGGTTCTCAATTCCAATTCAGCAGCTTAGTCAACAAAATATACAGCAAAGTAGAGGAGGCTCTTTACCGCCCAGGAAGACGGAGAAGAAAATAGTCCATAGATAACCTCACAAAAAACACATATTATCCTTCTCTGCCAGTCTAGAGGGACTCTATGGAATGCCGATTCCTGTGGCACTGCTGTGGCCACACAAACTTGAAACTTACTGTCAGTAAGGTATGAGTGGAATCATTCCATTACTGCACCTCCAGTGCCACATTCTTTCAAATAATGAAACAAAATGCAACGATCAAGAGTATCAAAGCTCAGAAGGGTCTAAACATCCAGAAAAACATCCAGAAAAATCATCAAAAAATTGTTAAGCTGGTCAGCCCCTGATACAATTCATCAAAAGTGGCAGTCAATAAGAGACTCTGTACTGTGGGCCTTACAAAAGCCATACTGATCAAGCTATACACCTCTTGTAACTGCCTAATGCTGGCTCCCAATATCCTATAGAATTAAATTTAAATTGTTGTTCCTGGTGTGTATATTATCAAGGAGAGCCTAATTATTTCGAAAACTATTTGATTCCGAATATCCCAAAATCCCAAAATTCTATAATTTGAGAATCAACTTACACCTCCCCCTGCAACAGCATGCTTTGAATCCAACCTCACTATGCTTTTTTTCCTTCTAGTACCAACCATCTGGAATAGTCTACCTTGTAGTCATAGACTATAGTTCAATTAAAAAAAAAAAAAAAAAAAGTGTCAAATCAGGCTTTGAAAACCTTTTTTTTTTTTTTTTTAATAGGCCTAAAAGGACTCCTACTGAAATTAGTTATGTGTGAGATCCTTTATTATGGTGATGATTTCCAGGCAGATGCTTGAGGCATTGAAGTGCACCTGTTTTTATTTCTGCTCTATAGGCTAGATTTACTAAGGGCATGGATCAGATCCAATCCGTGAGGGATCCGATCCAATCCGAATCCGGAGGGCTGATTCACGAATCGCCCTCATTTAGAATCACACTCCCAACCAACTGCCGGGATCGCTCTGTAGCTATCCCGACGCATGCGCAGACCATCTGTAGATGGTCTGCGCATGCGTCTAAGAGCCGCAACTTTTTTTAAAAAAAACTTTTTTACTAGCCCAGCGAGCCCGTGGTTTTAACCTGCTTTAAACCTGCAGGTTAAAACCACAGGTTCGCACTACGGGGGAAAGCCAGGGCAAGGAGCAGGAGAGCAGTTTTGGGGGCAGAGAGTCAGGGCAAAGAGCAGGAGAGCAGATTCGGGGAGTCAGGGCAAGAAGCAGGAGAGTTGGGGCAAGGAGTAGGAGAGCAGATTCGGGGCAGAGCAGGGCGGCAGAGAGAGATAGGAGAGTTGAGGGCAGAGAAATGGAAAGACAGTAGGCAGAGCATGAGATGGCTGTCAGAAAGCTGTGAACGACTGGTCCCCAGCAGTCGCTTGTTTGTGATCGGCCAGCCCAGTCGGTGTTGCAGGGTTTTTGTTTGAGAATTGCTGCCTGCCATCATTTCAATGCCATTCCCCCTCATTTGCATGTGCGGATCAGACGATGATCGGGACAGAGTTTAGTGAATCGGGTCGGAGGGAAATCGGGTCGTAAAGGGGTTGCAAACCGATCGGTACACGATCGGTTTTTGCTTAGTGAATCTAGCCCTAAGTCTATTTTATTTATTTTCACTTCTGGCTATGACATCTTTGTAATCTTGGAGGAACAGTGCCCTCCTCCTGCTGCTATCTTGGAAACCATCTCCAACCCTGTGCTACAAATCTCTCTCTCTCTGTCTTCAACTTCACCACCACCTTGTACCACCAGCATCAGTACCTCCTTCCCTGATCCACCAATACCACTATTAACAATCTTCTCTCTGCAATCTTCTTCAGGCTCCTGTAAAAGGATGGCAGAAAACCAAAAAAAGGGTTTTTTTTGGTTTACCTCTATCCTTTGACAGGACACCAACAGTAAGTCATCTCAAGCAAAAACTTTGTGGCACACGTAACTATCTATAAATTGCATCAGTATTTCAAAGTTGCACTTTGTGGTTTACTCATTGTATTAGACAACCCCTGATGCAGGCACTGACTGCCAAAACACAGCCTGTATCAGGTTAATTTATTAAAGACTGGACCCAATTTTTTAAGGCTCTTGGCAGCAATGCAACAAACACAAGACAGGTGCAAAGAAGACAAGCTGTGGCTAGCTTACACCTTCTTCCTGCCAGGCACCTTTGTTTCAGTCGCTCTTCCTGTTACCAGGGGAAGCTGGGAAGAAAGGCTAAAGGCATTCCTTTCCCTTTGCTATATTGGCATGACTTCCTGAACTATTTCTGGGAGAGGGAAGCAACCACAGAGTTTAAAATTTAAAAAAAAATCTCTTCCCTGATGTAATGCTTTCTATTTTTCCGCTAGTTCAAAAAACATGGGATGACAATGGGGACCACAGGGCTAGGCAGTGAGTAATGGAAAATAATCTAACATCATTCAAAAGCAAATTAAAATGCTTCCTATTTAAAGATGCTTTTAACTGAAGTTTTACTTTATCTTAAATTCAATTTTAACTGACGTCTTAATTTTAATCTCTTTTTTACTTTTTTTAATTAATCTCCCTGCCCTTTTGTTTTTTCCATTAATGTCTCTTCCATTTACTATAACTATTGTATTTCTCCCCTCTTTACCTTGTGTATCTTTTGTTCGTTCGTCCACAACAACTTTGTATGTATTATAGTTCGTCTGTATTTTTCTTTTTTTTTTTTAAAAAAAAAAGTATGTATTAATTGTAATATTGTTTGTCTAAAGGAAAAATTTTTTTTTTACTCTGTACAACGCTTTGTAGAATCGATAAGGCGTTTAATCAAATAATTAAAATAAACAATAAACAATAAACAATACTCACAAGCTAAGCTTGCAGTCAAGCTCACAAACCTTACACTGAAGATCAGTGATGTGGAGGGTCATTTTTTGGAAGGACATCTAAGTCTGACTTTGGATCTTTCCGCTAAACGTCCAAAGTCAGAAATATCCAAGCAGCCATTTTTTAATTATAGATTGCTAGACGTCCAAATATATATTTTTTCAAACATCTAATTCTTGAACATCCAGGCCGCCCAGACATCCAAGCTGCCAAAACATCCAAAGTTATACCCCATTTTCGATCCAAATAGGAAACGTCCAAATGTTCTGCATTTGGACATAGGAGGAGCCAACCTTGTAATGGACTTGCTACCCTGACATGCCGTCCTACTTTTTGTAAACCGCACAGAATTTCACGGTCCTGTTTTCTAAATACTTGGGTAATTAATTTTCAACCTAATTGTACATCCTACTTTTTGTAAACTGCATAGAACTTCACGGTCCTGCGGTATAGCACAGTTACTTACTTTAACAGGTGTTATCCAGGGACAGCAGGCAGCTATTCTCATATATGGGTGATGTTATCAGCGGAGCCCGGATGCGGAAGCTCGCATACAGATTTGCTTGAAGAAACTAGAAGTTTCGATTCAACCGCACTGCGCATGTGCGAGTGCCTTCCCGCTCAGCGTAGGTAGGGCGTGTCTCCTCAGTTCAGATAGCTAGCAGAGAAGCCAACCAGGGGTGGGTGGGTTGTGAGAATAGGTGCCTGCTGTCCCTGGATAACACCTGTTACGGTAAGTAACTGTTCTTTATCCCAGGACAAGCAGGCACCTATCCCAGAACAAGCATATATTCTCACATATGGGTGACCTCCAAGTTAACCAGAATGGGATGGTGGGAATGTTGGCAATTTAGGAGAATAAATTTTGTAATACAGTTTGACCAAACTGTCCATCCCATCTGGAGAAAGTATCCAGACAATAGTGAGACGTGAAAGTATGAACCAAGGATCAAGTAGCAGCCTTGCAAATCTCAATAGGTGTAGATCTAAGGAAAGCTACGGACGCTGCCATTGCTCTGACTTTATGGGCTGTGACTCTACTTTGTAGGGGTAATCCAGCCTGGGCATAGCAGAATGAGATACAAGCAGCCATCCAGTTGGAGATGGCATGATTAGAGATAGGATGTCCCAACTTATTTGGATCAAAGGAGACAAAAAGTTGAGGAGCAGTTCTGTGTGGTTTGGTGCGTTCTAAATAGAAGGCCAAAGCACATGTACAGTCCCGAGTATGAAGAGCTACTTCTCGAGGATGAGAATGAGGCTTCGGAAAGAACAATGGAAGAACAATAGATTGATTGAGATGAAATTCCGATACCACTTTAGGTAGGAATTTTGGATGAGGATCACCTTGTCATGATGAAACACCATGAAAGGTGGATCAGCAACTAAAGCTTGTAGCTCACTGACTCGTCGAGCAGAAGTGAGGGCAATGAGAAACACTACTTTCCAAGTGAGATACTTCAGATGAGCCTTGTCAATTGGTTCAAATGGAGGCTTCATCAGTTGAGCAAGGACAACATTGATGTCCCAAACGACAGGAGGCGGTTTGAGATGAGGTTTGACATTGAAAAGTCCTTTCAAGAATCTGGAAACCACCAGATGAGCAGAGGGGGGTTTCCCTTCAATAGGTTGATGGAAAGACGCAATTGCACTGAAATGGACTCGGATCGATGTAGAGTTGAGGCCAGAAGTGGATAAGTGCAAAAGGTAATCCAAGACAGAAGATAAGGAGGAATGTTGAGGCTCTTTATCATGAGAAAAACACCATGTAGAAAATCTAGTCCATTTTTGGCGATAGCATTGTCTAGTGGTAGGTTTCCTAAAAGCCTCTAAAACGTCTCTTACAGATTGAGAAAACTGAAGAGGAGTCATGTTGTGAGGTACCAAGCTGTCAGGTGTAGAGACTGCAGGTTAGGATGAAGCAGAGATCCCTGACTCTGTGTAAGCAGAGAAGGAAAAACTGGTATAAGGTATGGCTCCCTGCTGTTGAGTTGAAGTAGAAGGGAGTACCAAGGTTGTCTCAGCCACCGAGGAGCAATCAGAATCATGGTAGCATGATCATTCTTCAACTTGACCAGAGTCTTGAGAATGAGAGGGAATGGAGGGAATGCGTAGAGGAAGAGATTCGTCCATTCCAGAAGAAAAGCATCTGCCTCGAGGTGATGAAGAGAGGATATCCTGGAGCAGAACTGAGGCAGTTTGTAGTTGTGGGGAGCTGCAAAGAGGTCTATCTGAGGTGTTCCCCACTGTGAAAAAATGTGATGAAGAGGCGAAGAATGGAGTGTCCATTCGTGAGGTTGCAGAAGACGACTCAAGTTGTCCGCCAAGCAATTCTTCGCCCCTTGGATGTAGACAAATTTGAGGAAGGTGTTGTGGAGGATTGCCCAGTCACAAACCTTCAGAGCTTCTTGACAAAGGGAGGCAGATCCCATCCCTCCCTTTGGTTGACATAATACATGGCGACGTGTTGTCCGTCTGAATGAGGACTACCTGGTCATGAAGATGTTGAAAAGCGTTGAGAGCCTCAAGGATCGCTCTGAGTTCCAACAGATTGATATGACACTGACGATCTGTACTGGTCCAGTGGCCTTGTGTACAGAGACCATCAAAATGAGCGCCCCAAGCATAGGTCGAAGAATCTGTCGTGAGGACCTTCTGATGGGGGGGGTGTTTGAAAAAGCAAGCCTCTGGAGAGATTGGAAGAGAGCATCCACCAACGGAGAGACTGCTTCAATGAAGGAGTGATTGCTATGTGTCAAGAAAGTGGGTCGCAAACCTGCATCCATTGAGATGCCAGGGTCCACTGAGGAATTCTGAGGTGAAGTCTGGCAAAAGGAGTCACATGTACTGTGGAGGCCATGTGACCCAGGAGTACCATCATGTGTCTCGCTGAGATGGAAGAGCGGGAAGACACTGTATGGCAGAGTTGAAGAAGAGCATCCAGACGTTGTTGTGGAAGGAATGCTCTGAGTTGGATAGTATCCAGAACAGTTCCGATGAATTGTAGATTCTGTGAGGGCTGAAGTTGGGATTTGGGAAAATTGATCTCGAATCCCAAACTTTGTAAGAACCAGGTAGTCCGTTGGGTCGCTTCAATAACCCCCTGAGATGTTGAATCTTTGATGAGCCAGTCATTGAGGTAGGGAAATACCTGAAGACCATGGTTCCTTAGAGCTGCTGCTACCACTACCAGGCACTTGGTGAACACTGGGAGATGAAGCCAGGCCGAAGGGCAACACTCTGTATTGATAATGCAGATTCCACACCCAAAATCTGAGATATTGACAGGAGGCCGGATGAATGGGAATATGAATTTAGGCCTCCTTGAGATCCAGAGAGCATAACCAGTCGTTCTGCTCGAGAAGGGGATAAAGGGATGCCAGGGACAACATTCAAAATTTTTCTTTGACCAAATATTTGTTTGAGAGCCTTGAGATCCAGAATGGGCCGCAGATCGCCCGTCTTCTTCAGAACAAGGAAGAACATTACATTAGAGATTTCCATTCTGCCAATACCTTGCAGTTCAAGGCAGATTACAAAAGAAGTTATCTGGCCATTTCCAGAGGAATTGAGAGTAGAGAGATTTGCTACAAAGAATTGGGATGAGTCTTGCGGAGTTAGTTTGTCTTCAAGGAGGTCTTGAATAGGATGGTTTTTATTTCTTTTCTAAATGATTTGTAGTCTGTAGTCATTATCAGTAAATTGGAGAGTCGGTAGTCTAGTTTTGCTGCTTGAGTGGCTAGAAGGCCAACGTACAGTTTTTTTCATTTTACGTCTTTGATTGGGGGATGAGTGAATGGTCTGTGCTTTCTCCTGTGTCTGGTTGAGGTAGTTTGGATTAGGCGGTTGTTTAGGTAGGCTGGGCTGTCTCCGTTTATGGTTTTAAATAGTAGGCAGTAGAATTTGAATTGTACACTTGCTTGTATTGGGAGCCAGTAATAGTCTAGGTACGCCACCGTGATGTGGTCGTGTTTCCTCAATGAATAGATAAGTCTTAGGGTTGTGTTTTGAACAGTTTGTAGTTGTTTTATCATGGTTGTGGGGCAGGGGAGATAGAGTATGTTGCAGTAGTCTAGAAGACCCAGGACTAGGGATTGGACCAAGAGCTGGAATTGTGTTCTGTTGAAGAATTTTCGAACTTGCCTTAAGTTTCTCATGACCCCAAATGATTTTTGCATTGTTTTGTTGATTTGTGGTTGCATGGTACAGCATCTGTCAATTGTCATTCCTAGAAGTTTTAGAGTGGGTTGTATAGGGTATGTGATTGAGTTTATTACTAGGTTTGTTATAGTTGGGCATTTATTATTTTCGAGGAGAATGAATTTTGTCTTGTCTGGGTTCAGTTTCAGTTTGTGATTATTCATCCATGTTGCAACTGTTTCAAGTGTCTTGTGTAGTGTGTCTGTCATGGAGGACGTTGGTTGGTCAAAAGGAAGGAGAATGGTGATGTTATCAGCATAGCTATAGGAGGTTAAGCCTAATTTGTCCAGGCAGGTGCCGAGGGATGCAATGTAGAGATTGAAGAGAGCTGGGGATAGTGGAGATCCTTGGGGTATGCCGCAGGGGTTGGACCATGGTTCTGATTTTTCTTTGTTCAACTTGACTCTGAAGGTTCTGGATTGTAGGAAGCCTTGAAACCATGTGTGAACCTTGTCTGCGATTCCTATTGTTCCTAGTATTTGTAGTAGGATGTTGTGGTCCACCATGTCAAATGCTGCGGTGAGGTCCAGCTGTATAATCAGCATTTTTCTACCTGTGCTGAGGTGTTGTCTAGCTATGTCCAGGAGGGAATCTAGTAGTGTCTCTGAAACCTGATTGTGTGGGATGGAATATGTTGTGGTCTTCTAGGTAAGTGGTGAGGAGTTTGGCTACCAGGCCTTCCATTAGTTTGACATAAAATGGTATTGAGGCTATGGGTCTGTAGTTGGATGGTTGGTTTGTTGCTCCTTTAGGGTCTTTTAGGATCGGGGTGACAACGATTTCGCTGAGGTCTTGCGGGAAAAGGCCATCTGTGAGCATGGTTTGTATCCATTGTAAGAGGAGAGCGCGGAATTTGGTACTGGAGGACTTTAATAGGTAAGGAGGGCAGTGGTTGAGATCACAGGTTATGTGGCTGTATTTTTTGTAGAGTTTGTTAAGGTCAGACCATTGTATTGTGGGCAAGTGGGACCAGGTTCTGTCTCCCGCTGCTCAATCTTTTTCTGTGGGGGGGCATTGTGATTTCTTCTAGGTGGGTTGGGCTTCCGGAGAGAGTGGACCTGGCCGTTGTGATTTTGTTTTTAAAGTATTCGGCTAAAAGTGTAGCTGAGGGGGTGGGGTTCCGTTATTGGCCAGATAGGGTTTGGTGTCTGTGAGTTCTTTTAGTATTAGGAATAGTTTTTTGTGCCTTGGGTTTCTTTGCCTATTAGGTTGGAGTAGTATGTTTTTCTTTTAGTTTCAGTTTGCATTGTTGATTTAGTTTGCTCCAAGCTGTTTTCGTGGGTTCTTGGTTATTCTTTCTCCTGTTCTGCTATTCCAGAGGAACTGGTTCGATGGCAGGGAGACGAAGCAGAGCTTGAGCTTCCTGAAGAAGAAGGGCAGTCTGGGAAGGAGTGGAAGGATACTCTCTTGGAGGAAGTTCTAGAGGAACCTGAGTGAAATGAAGAGAGTATCCTTCTCTGATGATGGTCAGTACCCAGAGGTCGGATGTAATTGTCATCCATCAGTGGTAAAAATGATGGAGACAAACTCCTATAGGGGGGAAGAGAAGTCAGAGACAGAACGATGGAGGTTATGCTCTGTTTGAGATAGTCAAAAAGGCTGTAAAGCCTTAGGTGCAGCAGAAGGTTGAGATTTTTGTTGCTTCTGAGGCTGCTGTTTCTTAGGAGAAGAGCGAGTGTAAGGAGACGCTCTTGGAGCAAAACGCCTCTGGTAGATGGGAGGAGGGTGTGTAGGCTTGGTAGGAGTCGGCTTTGGTTTAGGTCTGACAATAGAAGCAAAAGATTTTTCATGTTCAGACAACTTCTTGGTGGCAGCCTCAATCGATTAATCGAAGAGGTCATTGTCTGCACAAGGAATATTAGCCAAGCGGTCCTGAAGATTAGGATCCATGTCAATGGTACGAAGCCAGGCAAGGCGATGCATAACTACAGAGCAAGCAGCCGTCTGGGCAGACAACTCAAAGGCATCATAAGACGACTGAAGTAGATGTAATTGAGTTGTGATAAAGAAGCAATGACTTCTTGAAATTCAAAGTGTTTCTCTGAGTATCCAAATAACTCAAAAATTTAGGTAAAAGAGTTGAGAAATTCAAAATAAGTTATAAAATGAAAATTATAATTAAGGACTTTAGAGGACATCATAGAATTTTGATAAATGCGACGTCCGAATTTGTCCATAGTTTTCCCTTCCCTTCCAAGAGGAATGGTGGCATAAACCTTGGAAGGATGGGACCTCTTTAAGGATGACTCCACAAGCAGGGATTGATGAGATAACTGTGAGTTGTCAAACTCTTTGCGATGGAGAGTTTTATACCTAGAGTCTAATTTGCCTGGAACAGCTGGAATGGTATAAGGGGTCTCCAGGCATCTGGCAAAAGTCTGAGACAAAAGCTTGTGAAGAGGAAGCTTAAGTGACTCCGCTGGAGATTGAGGTAGATGCATTACTTCGAGATACTCCTTAGAGTATTTGGAACTGGCATCTAATTGAAGATCCAAGTCAACAGCCACCTGACGAAGAAAAGATGAAAGATAGCTGATCCGCCAATGTTTTGCCTCGAGAAGGATTCGAAGTTGTTGAGGCAACCTGGGTCGAAGATGAAGCTTCGGCAGGAAAAAAAGGCATCAAAAGAATATGGAGACTTGGATGAAGCAATCAAAACCGCTGCATCCTTGAGGTGTGGAAGTGGAGACCTCGATCGAGGAGGCTGTGGTCTAATCGAAGTAGGAGTAGATCGAGGCTTAGCTGAAGAGGGACGTTCTTTAGAAGAAGAACTATGCCTGCAAGTATGCCTCGATGAAGGCCTCGATCGTCAATGAGAACGGTGCTTGGAAGCAGATCTCGAAGATCGAGGAGACTTCGCCTCGGAGATAGAAGCAGCCGATGCCACCAAAGAATGGATAGGACTGGAGGCTGTAGATCAAAGCTCCAGAGGCTTGGTGGAGGAACCTCGATGCACTCCCAAAGACTCTGCTCCTTGTATAGAGTGTGAGGATTCCTTCTGAGGCACTTGCAAAGATTCTGCTCCGTGCTTTATGTGCTTAGATGCCAGACCAGATACTCGCAGAGACTCTGCTCCCTGCAAAGAGTGTGCAATCTCAGACTGAGGCAAAGGAAGCAGCTCGACCTCGCGGGAGTCTGCAGAATGCCCAGGTTGGATGAGAGGAAGAAGCTTCGGTCCCATATTAGTAAGGAACTGAATAAATTGCTTCTCCAACATGGTTTGGAAAGAAGCCGGCAAGGATGGATCCGCATCTGAAACCGGACCACCTGCATTGGCTGGAGGTTCCACCGAGGCAGTGTAAATGTGCTTCGACTTGGAAGTTTTAGGCACCTTAAGCACCATCGCTGGAACTTTCTGCTGAGCTATCTGACCTGAGGATACAGGGGAAGATACAGCAGACGTCGTCGAGGAGAGAGCTGTTGTAAACGATGAAGGTCTGATGAGGCTCGAGGTAGAAGCAGGAGGAGTCTCGGTCGAAGGTGAGGCCGAGGTCGCCTTCGAAGTCGAGGGATCGGAGGAAGAATCCATCCCGAAGAGCTTCTCCACCAAAAGACAACGACGTTTAAGGGCTTGAGGTTGAAGAGTAGCACAGCGCTCACACGACTTCGGTTGATGATCCGGCCCAAGGTACTTGAGGCACCAACGGTGTGGGTCCGTGAGGGAAATCGCACGCTGGCACTGGCTAAACTTCTTGAAGCCCGTTGCTGACCGGGACATAGGAGGAAAAACAGGCACCGCAAAATCGAAGTCCCTGGGCTGCGGCCGAGTGGCCTGCCCCGACAGCCGAACGGAAGAAAATAAAATTTCTTTTTTTTTTTAAGAAAGAAAAAGAAAAAGACAGCGATTCATGAAGAAAAAAATACAAACCGCGGTGTAGAAAAGGCACGAAGTAACAAAGTTAAACGCAGAGAGTCAAAGACGGACTTCTTGGCTCCACGGAAAAATGAGAACTGAGGAGATGCACCCTACGCTGGGCGGGAAGGCACTCGCGCATGCGCGGTGCGGTCGACTCAAAACTTCTAGTTTCTTCAAGCAAGTCTGCTTGCGAGCTTCCGCATCCGGGCTCCGCTGATGATGTCACCCATATGTGAGAATAGGCTGCCTGCTTGTCCTGGGATAAATAAGTTAATTGTTACGTTATGGGACACCTTCGAAGGCAATACTGTGAACTTCACATAAAGAGTACCACTTATATAACTCACCATAACTCCCTTATAATTTAGAACCCCCCCAAAAAAAACTCCCCTAGTATCTACAATACCTAACTGTCTACTACCCCAATAGCCCTTATGGCTTCAGGTGGCACCTATATGGCACTAGAGTAGGGTTTTGGTGGGCTCATACTTACCACCATAAATGTTCTGGTTAGAATGGCTTATGGGCCTTGCTTCTCCTCTCTAAGGTTCACTAGCCCACTCAATAGGCTACTTATTTAGAGTATTCTACTCTATTAGGCTTTCCTACACCTGGTGGTGCTGTTCTAGAGAGAGGTTTGTACTTTTTTATTCAGAGCTTTGTGGGGTGGGAGAGGGTATGTGACCACTGGGGGAGAGTGGGGGTGGGGGGTTCATTACTTAGCCCCTCCAGTAATCATCTGCTCAATTTGGGTACCTGTTTAGCGCTTAGACACATCTAAAATAGGTCTAGCCCAAAACATCCAAGTTCCATCCAGGATATCTTAGGAATTGTTTGATTATAGCTGCAAAATGTCCAAGTCTAAGCCTGCCCAAATCACACCCACTTACACCCCTCGATCTATGGATGCACAGCAGGAAAAATGTCCCACTAGACTGCCAGAAAACTGTTTTTGAAAATCGGCACATGGACGTTTTGATAGGCAAAAAAAATCTAAGTGCAGGTTTTTAGACGCTTTTCTTTTCCGATTATGCCCCTAATAGGCTCTTGAAAAAATGTACTCCTTTGTAAACTCCAGGAACAGTTTGTCCCCTTTGACTGAAAGATAAATGTACCTGTGTGTGAGTGACATTTGAGTGGTCAAAACACCATCCCCAGTTACTACACCTCCACAGAACAAAGGCTGGCTGGGGAAGACAAGGAATGTTTGGAGAGGTAAACAGAAGATCTTTCCAATTAAGACTGCCTATTTAATGGTGTTCTTTTCTGATTCAAATTTTGGGTTTTTATTTTAATATTGTAAATCACCTAGACATGTAATACCAGGTTAAGAAGTATATTAAATTCCCAATAAACATGTAGGAATGATGCTGCACACACAAGGCTCAGAGTGGGATGAGGCGACCTAACATAAACCAACTTGAGGGAACTGAACAGTATACTTTTTAACCTTTAAGAAGAAGGTGATCCTAAAATTCCAAAAACAGAATTATTCAGCAAAAAGGAAATATTGATTCATGATATACTTGTTCACATACAACTGTTTTACACAAATCACATGAGGTTTTCATGTAAGAAGCTGCAGTATGTGACCATGCAAAGAATTCAAGTATCACTAGAGGTTGGTATTTCCACATAGAAGATTCATGACTTTTAATCTTCTTTTGTAGAAAAAGAATTTAGCAACAGAAAAATAAGGCACTTCATGAGTCAGTAAGGGGGGAATTCATCAAGGGGCGCTAAATGCTAAGATGCGATAACAATATAATGGTTCAGCATTTATCACGCTAATCATTAACATGCACTAAATCAGTTAGCACATACTAAATCGTTAGCGCTCCTTTTTGAATTTCTCCATTAATATTAAAGTTGTATTAATATTTTTAAAAAACTATACTGAAGAAAAAAAAGACTTAAAATCCACAGCAGCAGATAGTTGCATGCTGATGTCCATTAGCACATGCTACGCCTTAAACCCTAGCATCAAACATAAGAGGTAAAGGAATGCAACTATGGACAATTCTATTAAGCACTGATAATATAGAAAGCAGTGGTATATGTATATGGCATCTCTTACCATTATCTTGCAAAACATACGCTGAATTTGTTGTTCTTGTACTTTTCTTGACTTTGATGTTTTTGTTAGAAAACACAACATTCTCTCGAGTCTCAGCCTGTTTTATTCTATCTTTTCTCTTTGGAGGCTGAGGGGACATTAACGTGTCTCCAGTATCGCTAGATCCTCCGGTAGATTTGGTCTGTCTACCAAGACCCTGAGAAAACAATTACATACTTGCAATGTTAATATGCAATTTGTTTAACTTTTTGCCTCTTGTGGCAGTTCACAGTACAATTTAGCATTACTACATCAAACATATCTTGATCTTTTATTACAAGTAACCCACACACCACCACCCCCAACCCCCGGAAGTAGGCAGTTATTTAAATTTCAGACGCTATCAAGTTAATTGATTAAAAGACATTTTTAATGAGAAGAAATGGGAGGCTTCTACTGTGGGCTGGTGAGCTAAATGCATAGGAATTCTATGAGCATCAGAGTATTTACCTCACCAGCTCACGATATAAATCTCTATCGGCAGATGAACGGCCAAGGCCGCGAAGCAGCCTGTCTAGATTACTGCCGACGGTGCTGGTTTGTTATAAGATATTTATTTCTGTCTCGTGGTTCGGATGGGAGGGAGAGATGGGTCAGCGGGGGGGTGGGGGGGGGAAGAGGCAAGGAGGGGTACCCGGCAGTGGGGGGGATAGAAAGATGCTACATGGGGGATGGGAGGAAGGGAGGGATAGAAGCTACAAGGGATGGGAGGGATAGAAGCTGCAAGGGCTCTGTTGCACAAAGGATGGGAGAGATAGAAAGATACTGCACAAGGGGAGGGGGAGAAAAAGGAAATAGAAATAATTGGGGTGGAGGAGAGGAACGAAGAAATGATCATTGTACATGAAAAAAATATGACATCCCCGAAAATAAGACATAATGCCTTTTTGGGCCCAAAATTAATATAAGACAGTCTTATTTTCAGGGAAACACGGTAAGACTAGGGATCACTCAATGAAGTTACATGGTTATTCTTTTGAAGCGAATATGAAGAAATATATTTTTTTTCACTCAATGAATAGTTAAGCTTTGGATATCTTTACCAGAGGATATGGTAACAGTGATTAGCATAGCTAGGTTTAAAAAAGGTTTGGGCAAGTTCCTGGAAGAAAAGTTCATACTCTGCTATTGAGATAGAAATAATAATAATAACTGCTGTTCCTGGGATTGACAGCAAAATAATATTGCTGCTATTTGGCTTTCTGCAAGGTACTTGTGATTTGGATTGGCTGGAAGCAGAATACTGGGCAATATGGACCATCAGTCTGCCCCATTCTTATGTTATATTCTACATTTTCTCAGAAGAGTCCAGAATAAGCCAAGTGAGGTTTAAAACAGAGATTCTCCATGAGTGCAGTCAATTAAAAATATGTTTGCTAGACTGCTTTTTGTTAAAATTGGCAAAGGTAAGACAGTCTAATTAAAGCCATTGGGATATGTATTTTCAGCTACAATAAGCATCAGCTTCAGGAGCTGATGCAACATTACCTGTGACCTCCATAGCAGTGCTACTAAATTCACTGGATACAATACAAGTTCACAAATGTTTAGAGGTCTGGAAATGAACAATTCAGTTGAGTTAGAGAGGACTGAACGGCAGTGGAACAGAGCAGGCAACAATTACATTCAGCTCATCAGAATCCGCAACTTGGAATTTGCACTTCAAACAAAGTCAGGAAATGATGGTATTGAGCAAAAGGCGCTTGGTTTTGACCATAAAGTCACTGAAGACTTTGGTTAGAGTAATTTCTGTGGAACATAGAGGGCAAGGCCAAAATGGAGTGAATATACAACTGTTTGAAATGGAAAAATCAAGACAAGAGGCAGCTCGAGACAGAAATATTTGGGGTAGCACCAGGGGGGCAACATTTCTGCACATCATAGTAGCATAGTAAATGACAGCAGATAAAGACCTCAATGGTCTATCCAGTCTGCCCAAATATGAACATGCATTATAAATTCATGATTAAATTAAATTGTCTTTTTCCTTTGATATTTCTGGGACATAGACTGTAGAAGTCTGCCTGGTACAGTCCTTAGATTATAACTACCAGAGTTGCCGAAGCTCACTCCAGCTTATCTAAAGTCTAAACCAGAGGTGTCAAAGTCCCTCCTCGAGGGCCGCAATCCAGTTGGGTTTTCAGGATTTCCCCAATGAATATGCATGAGATCTATTTGTATGCACTGCTTTCATTGTATGCTAATAGATCTCATGCATATTCATTGAGGAAATCCTGAAAACCCAGCTGGATTGTGGTCGTCGAGAAGGGACTTTGACACCCCTGGTCTAAACCATCTCAAATTATCTATCTAAACAATCCCAAATTACTGGAGTCCCCACCAAAGTCCTCTCTAGTCTATCCCAACCTGAATACCCATATACAGAAAACATACTGTACAAGTCTGCCCAGTTCCAGCCCTGGTTCTTCAATTTCTACCCTTCATTTTCTGATTAGAAATCCTCTGTGTTCTTCTCACAATTTTTTGAATTCTGTCACCATTTTGCTCTCCACCACCTCTTTTGAGAGTGCATTCCAGGCATCCACCACCCACTCCGTGAAAAAGAGTTTCCTAACATTACTCTTAAGTCCACCACCCTTATTTTCTCCCCTCACCACACTTTCAAATTAGCATTATAAATGATAGCATCATTCAACAAATTATTTTTTATTGAAGTGAAGTCTGGATTCAGTGCAAGATTGGTCAGATTCTTAATAGAAATACTGAAACTCCAGTTCTACTTCACAAACTTCATATTCCTCAACAATGGAGCTACTCTTCTCAGAAGTCACCAAATAAAAATATTTGAATTGTGATTATTACCTCAGAAGCAGCCAGTGGCGTACCTAGCATGTGTGACACCCGGGGCCCATCATTTTTTGACACCCCACCCCCCATCTGTACGAAAAACATGATTTTTAGTAACAAGCCACACGTCACATATGAGTACCTAGGAAAAGACAGCATCTTACATACTGCAGTGAGCAGTACAACAGCAATACACCCATTGTACAACTAAACAAGCTAGACTAGTACAGATCAATCCTACACCGTCAATCCTAACAGAAAACCATGTCTTTCGAACACACAGAACACAGAAAAAACCTTCGCCTAGTATGAAATATGTCATCACAAACTAACCCCTCCCCCTTTTACAAAACTGTAGTGTGGATTTTAGCCACGGAGGTAACAGCTCTGACACTCATAGAATTCTGAGCATCAGAGCTGCTACCACCACAGCTGGCAGTAAAAAACGCTCCACAGTTTTGTAAAAGGGGAGATAAAATAGAAATACATAGACAAAGGTTAAATTGAACCATCAAGAAGCTGGACTCTGCATACAATGCAACACCACAGAAACAGTGATACATGTCTCCTAAAGCAATAAATAGAAAATTTTTGTTCTACCTTTGTCTTCTCTGGTTTCTGCTTTCCTCATCTTCTTGTTACTCTCTTCCTTCCATCCACTGTCTGCCATCTCTCTGCCCCTATATGGCATCTTCTCTCCTTCTATGCCCTTTCCAGAAACTGTATGCCTTCCCCTTCCATCTCTCCTTTCACCCCCCATTGGTCTGGTATCTGTCTCCTTTCCTTCCCCCCTGCTCTGACATCTCTCTCTCCGCTCCCTTCCTCCTGTTCTTCCCTGGTCTTCCTTCTCAATTTATTTTCTGCCGCTGTCTAAATTCTTTTTTACTATTCAGTCCTCAATTTCTCTCTTTCACTGTGTCTACCTATAGCTTGCCACCTCTTTCCCTCACCCCTTCCAGTAACTAACTCTATCCTCTTCCCTCAATCCTGCATATGCCCTTTTTTTCTTTCTCCTCCCCACTTCCTTCCAGCATCTGCTCCCCCTTTCCCTTACACTTCCATTCAGCAGCTGCCCCTCCTCTCCCCCCACACTTTCATTCAGTGTCTGTTTCCCTCTCTCTACCCCTTCCATCTACTGTTCACCCTCTCTCTCGCCCCTTCCATTTACTGCCCTCTGTGCTCTTTCCATCCAGTGTCCACCCTCTCTCTCTCTCTCTTCCATATGGCATCTTCCCTCTTTCTATGCTCTCTCTCTTCCATATGGCATCTTCCCTCTTTCTATGCTCCTTCCATAAACTATCTATCCCGTGCCCCTTCTCGCCTTTGTACATGATTGATTTCAACTCTGTTACCTCTCTGTTTTTCTCTCTCTTACCTCTCTGTCTTTCTCTCTCTGTCACCACCCCCTCCACTATGCTCTGGCATCTCTCTCTTCTCCTTTCTTTCCTTCCCATCCCACCATCTGGCATCATCCCTTCCCTGATTCCCGGCATCTCTCTCCTTTCCTTTTCTTCCATCCCCTTCCCCCTCCATGCTCCGACATCTCCTCCTTCCTTTCCCCCTTCCTTTTCCCTTGGTCTGACATATCTTCCTCCTTCCCTCCATGCCCTGGCGTCTCTTCTTCCCTCCAAGCCCTGGCATCTCATTTTATTCCCTCCAGTTGGGTACAGCAACACTCTCCCCAATTCTCTCCCCCTCTGCTCCCTTTCCTCCTTCTATCATCCCAAGGCCTGGTGTCCTGAACTTCATCGGGCAGCAGCAGCATTCACAATTCACTACTGTTGCCAGCTTCAAGCCTTCCTCTCAGTCGGGTCCTATCTTCATGAAAACAGGAAGTAGGCAGGACCCGGCAGAGAGCAAGGCCTGAAGCCGGCAACAGCAGCGAATTGTAAATACTGCTGTTGCCCGAAGAAGGTAACGATGCCAAGCCTTGGAGCACCCGAGGCAGACCACTTCTCCCCCATCCCAGCCGAACCCCCGCTGACCCTCCTATCTCTCCCCCCCAAGTGAACCCTTCCAACCCTCCCAGCGAGATGACCGAGCAGCAAACCTCTCTCCAGTAACGTCGGCAGCCGCAGCACACTAAACAGGCTGCTTTGCGGCTTTCTCCTGCCGGTGAAGCGTCACTGACGATGTCATCAGTGACACGGCAAAGGGACTCATCGGCAGGAGAAAGCCGTGAAGCAGCCTGTTTAGCATGCTGCGGCTGCCGAAGCTACTGGAGGGAGGTTTGCTGCTCGGTCATCTAGCTGGTCACCTTAAGTAAGGAGGGAGGGAGCGCGATAGAGACCGGGCCGGCTGTGTACCCCCCCCTAAGGCTGCACCCGGGGCGGATCGCACCCCCCTTGGTATGCCACTGGAAGCAGCAAATGCTCCTTCCATTGACAGATACCTCATTTAATGCAGACTGATTTTTGTTTTGTGGTGCCTCTACAGGATGTGGAAACTACTAGTTCTGAGTATGCTTTCAAACATGCCAGACACTTTGCAAAATAAAACAAAATCCTGCAAATACATATTCAAAATCTATATAGCAAACTTATGAAACCATGACAGCTCTAACATACTATAAATGCTATAAATAGTACACTAGGCCCTCCTACAAACCCGAAACAATCTCTCAGGCAATCCCAACCCCCTCTCACATCCCCTCCCCTCTCAACCCCGCTTACATTTCCTCCCTCCCTTTCTTCTGCAACATTCCCCTCACACATTTGTAATTCGCTGAAATGTCCAGCCTTCTTTCGATGTGAACCGCCTAGAAGTCGTTTGACTATGGCGTTAAAGAAAAATAAAGTTATTATCTGATGGTTCAAATGCCTTTATTCATCCATCCAATGACTCAATGACTCAACATGTACATGTTTCGGCCAAACCGGCCTGCCTCAGGAGTCTACAAATACATATATGGACATATAAATTGATTAAAAACATACATGTTTTATTTGTTTTAATTGTTTTATTTGTTAACAATAATCTTTTCCCTTTTTTTTCCACTTTTCTCTACTCTTCCTCTGTATCCACCCACATACGATTTCTTACCTCTCATTCTCCCTCTCACCCTCTAGTCTTCTCCTTTTCACCTCTCAACTACCTATTGGCTTTTTTTCATTTCCTTCTCATCCCCTTTCCAATAACCTCATTGCCCTCAGTCTTTCTCTTTCTCCAATCTGCTATTCCCCTTCTTTCTTCTACTCCCTAGCCCCCATATTTCCATCCTCTACACTCCCCCCTCAGTCCTCCTCTACCCTCCACTGCCTCTCATCCCTTCACCAGCTCAAACTCCATCCCCTTACCTCTAGGCTATTTTGTCTTTTACCTTCAACTCCATTTATATTGCCTTACTTTGACCATATCAACTCCATCTTCATCCTCACTGAACCCCTTATAAAACCCATCTCATATCTTTCTAAAGCACCCCATCCTAGTCTCATGTGCAGAACTAAAAGCACAAATGTAGACAAAAATTACACTGAAACTGGGATGCCAGACTCTGCATGTAGAGCAACACTGAAGAAATACAAAGGAATATATTTCCTCCTATATAGTGCAAAATAACACTGGCAATGCAATTTCTCAAAAATGACATAATTCAGTCACTAAACTGAAAATAAAATCATTTTTCATACCTTTGTTGTCTAGAGATTTTATTTTTTCTAATCATCTTGTTTTCAGTCTCTGGTTCTGCTTCCCTCAGCCTGTGAACTTAGCTCCGTTTTCTCTCCTCTATTCTTCATCATCTCCTGCCCTACATCTGTCTTTAGCACTGATCTTTCATGCTCAGTTTTCTCCCATTTTCTACATCCTCAATTCTAATTTTCCACCTCTTGCCTTCTCTTCCATCAACATGCAGCATTCCTGCTCTCTTCCCTTCCATCCACATGCATTCTCTCGCCCCTACTTCCATTCCCACCCATGTGCATCCTCCACTTCCCTAACCTTGCATTTCCTCCTCTCTGTTCTGCAGCAGCAATCCTAGATAGGACAGGCCGAGTTTTATGCATTTGCTGATGATATCCAGATCACTGCTTTATTACAGATGATCTGCATTCAGTGATCTCAAAGCTGAATGAGTGTAGAAAGGAGATTACAATTAGGCTTTCTCAAAATCATCTGGTGTTAAATTCTACGAAGTCTGCTGTAATGCGACTGTTTCATCTGTCAAGCATTTTGATGATGAAGCTAGCAGTAAATGGCAGTGTGCTAAGATTGTGTGATATACTGATAAGTCTGGGAGTGAAAGTGGATACCTACTTTAAATTTTTTAGCAGACAAGTACTGTCACATCCTTCTGCTTTCTGCAATTGCCACCTATTCAACGGTTCAAGCATTCTAGCAAACTCAGAGGTCCCTTTACTAAGGCACTCTTAACGGATTTAGCATGTGCTACAAATCAGTGTGCATGAAGTGCCTTGTACCCAAAGGTACACATTGGGCTGTGCACCATTTAGTATGTGCCTTAGTAAAAGGACCCCTTAGTCATAACACACATGACTGGGCGCCCGGAGGATTTCCAAAACCCGGTAGTTTGTCCGGGTTTTGGAAGTCCTGAGGCTGCATCTGGAAGGATTTGTGAATGTGCGGCTATCACTATGATGACATCATATGCATGCGTGCAACATCATTGCATCAATGTTCGCGCATGCACGAAGACTTCCAAATGTGTGGGGGCGGGGCTAGAGGAGGAACAGAGTGGGGCCAGGCATCCTCTTTTTTCAAAGAGGAAATCTGGCAACCCTACTCATGACCATCACTAGTCAGCTCAATTTCCAGTAACTATATCATGGCACAAGTACAGATAGCCTTAAAAGGCTTCAGTTAATTCAAAATATGGCTGTTTGGCTTTTGATCTGTAAAAGTAAGCAGGAGGATGTCTCCCCAGTCTTATGTGAGTTACACTGCTAGCCCACTGAATACAGAGCCTAATCACTTTGAAAGTCTTTGCCTGGGTTCCAAGACTTGCACAAAAATTTGCCACATTGTTTGCCCAAATAATATGGTTTATTACAAGTGGAAGGGCATTTTCAATATGATGTCCAAATCTGATTTTGGATATTTTGCAGAAAACTTTTATATCCATTTTTAAATGAAAAAAATCTAATCAATATGGTTAAAAAATCATCCTATTTTAGAAAATGCACAAAAACAAGTCATTGGGGATGTCTGGGGCCAACAATCTTACTAGACTGGCCACACAGACATCCCATCAGTGAAGTGGCGCAGCCTAGGGAGCAATGCAGTGAATTTTACATAAAAGGTCCCAGGTACATATCACATCATAACATAGAAATAGAAAGACACATAGAAACATGATGGCACATAAAGCACAGTTACTTACCGTAACAGGTGTTATCCAGGGACAGCAGGCAGCTATTCTCACATATGGGTGACGTCATCCACGGAGCCCGGATGCGGACGCCTCACAAGCAGACTTGCTTGAAGAAACTCAAAGTTTCAAGTTGCCCACACCGCGCATGCACGAGTGCCTTCCCGCCCAGCACAGGGCGCGTCTCCTTAGTTCAGATAGCTAGCAGAGAAGCCAACCAGGGGAAGTGGGTGGGTTGTGAGAATAGCTGCCTGCTGTCCCTGGATAACACCACTTTAGGGAGGAATTTCGGATGAGTACGAAGAACAACTTTGTCATGATGGAACACCGTGAACGGTGGGTCAGAAACTAAAGCTTGCAGCTCACTGACTCGTCGAGTAGAAGTGAGAGCAATGAGAAACACCACTTTCCAAGTGAGAAACTTCAGATGAGCCTTATCAATTGGTTCAAATGGAGGCTTCATGAGTTGAGTAAGGACAACATTGAGGTCCCAAACCACAGGAGGCAGTTTGAGAGGAGGTTTGACATTGAAAAGTCCTTTCATGAATCTGGAAACCACCGGATGAGCAGAGAGGGGTTTCCCTTCAATAGGCTGATGTAAAGCCGCAATTGCACCAAGATGGACTCTTATAGACGTAGACTTGAGGCCAGAATTGGATAAGTGCAAAAGGTAATCCAAGACAGAAGATAAGGAGGAATGCTGAGGCTCCTTATGATGAGAAAAACACATGTAGAAATTCTAGTCCATTTTTGGTGATAGCATTGTCTAGTGGTAAGCTTTCTAGAAGCTTCTAAAACGTCTCTTACAGATTGAGAAAACTGAAGAGGGGTTATGTTGAGAGGTACCAGGCTGTCAGGTGTAGAGACTGCAGGTTGGGATGAAGCAGAGAACCTTGACTCTGTGTAAGCAGAGAATGAAAAACTGGTAGAAGGCATGGCTGAGTTGAAGTAGAAAGGAGTACCAGGGTTGTCTCAGCCACCGAGGAGCGATTAGAATCATGGTAGCATGATCGTTCTTCAATTTGGCCAGAGTCTTGAGAATGAGAGGGAATGGAGGAAATGCGTAGATGAAAAAATTCATCCATTCCAGAAGAAAAGCATCTGCCTTGAGCAGAACTGAGGCAGTTTGTAATTGTGGGGAGCTGCAAAGAGGTCTATCTGTGGCGTTTCCCACTGTGAAAAAATGTGATGAAAAGGCGAGGAATGGAGAGTCCATTCGTGAAGTTGCAGTAGACGACTCAAGTTGTCCGCCAAGCAATTCTTTGCCCCTTGAATGTAGACAACTTTGAGGAAGGTGTTGTGGCGGATTGCCCAGTCCCAAACCTCCAGAGCTTCTTGACAAAGGAGGCAGACCCTGTCCCTCCCTGTTTGTTGACATAATACATGGCGACTTGGTTGTCCGTCCGAATGAGGACTACTGTGTCATGAAGTAGAAGTTGAAAAGCATGGAGAGCTTTGAGGATCGCTCCGAATTCCAACTGATTGATATGACACTAACGATCCAGAGGCCTTGAGTACGGAAACCATTGAGATGAGTGCCCCAAGCATAGGTCGATGAGTCTGTCGTGAGGACCTTCTGATGTGGGGGCGTTTGAAAAAGCAAGCATCTGGAAAGATTGGAAGAGAGCATCTACCAACGGAGAGACTGCTTCAAAGAAGGAGTGACTTTGATGTGTCGAGAAAGAGGATCGCAAACCTGCGTCCATTGAGATGCCAGGGTCCACTGAGGAATTCTGAGGTGATGTCTGGCAAAAGGAGTCATGTGTACTGTGGAGGCCATGTGACCTAGGAGTACCATCATGTGTCTCGCTGAGATGGAAGATCGAGAAGACACTGTATGACAGAGTTGAAGTATAGCTTCCAGACGTTGCTGTGGAAGGAATGCTCTGAGTTGGACAGTGCCCAGAACAGCTCCAATGAATTGTAGAGTCTGTGAGGGTTGAAGCTGAGATTTGGGAAAATTGATCTCGAATCCCAAACTTTGGAGGTACCAGGTAGTCTGTTGGGTCGCTTCAATAACCCCTTGAGACGTGGAATCCTTGATGAGCCAGTCGTCGAAGTAGGGAAACACCTGAAGCCCATGATTCCTTAGAGCTGCTGCTACCACTACCAGGCACTTGGTGAACACTCTGGGAGATGAGGCCAGGCCGAATGGTAGTACTCTGTATTGATAATGCAGATTCCCCACCCAAAATCTGAGGTACTGACGGGAGGCCGGATGAGTGTAGGCCTCCTTGAGATCCAGAGAGCATAACCAGTCACTCTGCTCAAGAAGGGGATAAAGGGATGCCAGGGATAACATTCAAAACTTTTCTTTGACTAGAAATTTGTTGAGAGCCCTGAGATCCAAAATGGGTCGCAGATCGCCCGTCTTCTTCAGAACAAGGAAGCAACGGGAGTAAAACCCCCCTGTTTTGCTGCTCCAAGGGAACTGGTTCGATGGCATGGAAACGAAGCAGAGCTTGAGCTTCCTGAAGAAGAAGGGTGGTCTGGGATAGATTGGAAGGATACTCTCTTGGAGGAAGCTCTGGTGGAACCTGAGTGAAATGAAGAGAGTATCCTTCTCTGAGGATGGTAAGCACCCAGAGGTCGGAGGTAATTAACGTCCATCGGTCGTAAAAATGATGGAGACGACCTCCTATAGGGGGAAAATGAGACAGAGACAGAACGGTGGAGATTATGCTCTGTTTTAAACAGTCAAAAGCAGAGAAACCTTAGGTGCAGAAGGTTGGGATCTTAAAAGGAGGAGGAGGGCGAATGTATGGAGCCGGCTTTGGAGCATAACACCATTGGTAGATAAGAGCAGGGCATGCAGGCTTGGCAGGAGCTGGCTTTGGCTTAGGTCTGACAATTGAAGCAAAAGATTTCTCATGGTCAGACAATTTCTTGGTGGCTGCCTCGATAGATTACTCAAAGAGGTCATTGCCCTCACAAGGAATGTTAGCTAAGCGGTCTTGAAGATTAGGGTCCATATCGATGGTACGAAGCCAGGCAAGACGATGCATAGCCACAGAGCAAGCAGCTGCTCGAGCAGACAACTCTAATGCATCATAAGATGACTGGAGGAGATGCAACCGGAGTAAGTCAGCAATAACTTCTTGAAATTCAAAGTACATTTGAGTATATGCAAGAATTTCGGCAATAAAGAAATCAGAAATTCAAAATAAGTGATGAATTGAAAATTATAATTGAGGACTTTAGAGGACATCATAGCATTTTGATAGATGCGACGTCCGAATTTGTCCATAGTCTTCCCTTCCCTTCCAGGAGGAACGGTGGCATAAACCTTGGAAGAATGGGACCTCTTTAAGGAGGACTCGACAAGGAGGGATTGATGAGATAACTGAGTGTTGTCAAATCCTTTGCGATGCACAGTTTTATACCTAGAGTCCAATTTTCCTGGAACAGCTGGTATGGAAAAAGGTGTCTCCATGCATCGACCAAAAGTCTGATTCAAAAGCTTATGAAGTGGAAGCTTAAGAGACTCTGCCGGAGGTTGAGGAAGATACACGACTTCTAGATACTCCTTAGAGTATTTTGAGCCAGTATGTAATTGAAGATTCAAGTCCACAGCCATCTGACGAAGGAAAGATGAGAAAGATAGCTGGTCTGCCAATGCTTTGCCTCGAGAAGGACTCGAGGACGTCGAGGCAGCATGAGTCAAAGATGAAGCTTCGGCATCAAAGAAACCTGGTGACTTGGACGAGGCAATCAAAACCGGAATATCCTCGAGGTCCGGCATCGGAGACCTCGAATGAGGCGTCGGTGGTCTGGTCGAGGTTGGAGTAGATCGAGGCTTAGAGGAAGATGGTCTGTCTTGAGAAGACGAACTATGCCGGGAATGATGCCTTGAGGAAGGCCTCGACCGTCGATGAGAACTGTGTCTGGAACCAGATCTCGAGGATTGAGGAGACTTCGCCTCAGAGACAAGAGCAGCCGATGCTATCGGATGAATAGGACTAGAGGCTGTAGATCGAAACTCCAGAGGCTTGGTGGAGGAACCTCGATGCACTCCCAAAAACTCTGCTTCTTGTATAGAGTGTGAGGATTCCCGTCGAGGCTCGCAAAGAATCTGCTCCTTGCTTTATGTGCTTGGATGCTAGACCAGACACTCGCAGAAACTCTGCTCCCTGCAAAGAGTGTGTAAGTTCAGACTGGGGCAAAGGAAGCGGCTCAACCTCGCGGAAGTCTGCTGAATGCCCAGGCTGGATAAGAGGAAGCAGTTTGGGTTCCATGTTAGTAAGGAACTGAATAAACTGCTTCTCTAACATGGTCTGGATAGAAGCCGGCAAGGATGGATCCGCGTCTGAAACCGGACCACCTGCTTTGGTCCTTCGAGGTAGTGCAAGTGTGCTTCGACCTGGGAGTCTTAGACACTTTAATCACCACCGGCAGAACCGACTGCTGAGCTATCTGACCTGAGGAAATAGGGGAAGATACAGCAGATGACATCGAAGCAAGAGCCGCTGCAAACGACGAAGGTCTGATGAGGCTCGAGGTGGAAGCAGTAGGCGCAGAAGGAGCCTTGGTGAGAGTCGAGGCCGAAGATGCCTTCGAAGTCGAGGGATCAGTAGAAGACTCCATCTCGAAGAGCTTGTCCACCAAAATGTAATGACGCTTGAAAGCACGAGGTTGAAGTGTTTGGCAAGGCAGGCACGACCTAGGATGATGTTTCGGCCCAAGGCACTTGAGGCAGCATCCGTGAGAGTCCGTAAGAGAGATTGCGCGCTAACACTTGCTACACCTCAGGAAGCCCGTGGCAGGCCGGGACATAGAAGGAAAAATAGCCGTCGCAAAATCGAAGAAGAAAAAAATTTTTTTTTTTTTTTTTTTAACTAAAAAGAAATAAACTAAAAACAGCGATTCGTGAGGAAAAAAACACAAACAGCGGTTGAGAGAAGGCACAAAGGAACGAAGTTAAATGCAGAGAGTCAAAGACGGACTTCTCGGCTCCGTGGAAAACTAAGAACTGAGGAGACGCGCCCTGTGCTGGGTGGGAAGGCACTCGCGCATGCGCGGTGCGGGCGACTCGAAACTTTGAGTTTCTTCAAGCAAGTCTGCTTGTGAGGCATCCGCATCAGGGCTCCGTCGATGATGTCACCCATATGTGAGAATACCTGCCTGCTTGTCCTGGGATAAAAGGCCAAATGGTCCATCCAATCAGCCCATCCACAGTAACCGTTATCTCGTCCTCTGTCTAAGAGATCCCACATGCATATTCCAGGCTTTCTTGAATTCAGATGGGTTCTAGCGGGTCCATTTAAAGATTTGTTCAATAAATCCCTGGAGACGGGAGAGGTTCCATGGGATTGGAGAAGAACAGATGTGGTTCCTCTTCACAAAAGCGGTTGCAGAGATGAAGCAGAAAACTACAGGCCAGTAAGCCTCACTTTGGTTATTGGAAAAATAATGGAAGAGTTGCTGAAGGAATGGATAGTGAACTTCCTAGAATCTAATGGGTTAAATGATCCAAGGCAGCATGACTTTACTAAAGGTAAATCGTGCCAAATGAATCTGACTGAATTCTTTGACTGGGTAACCAGAGAATTAAATCAAGGAAGTGCAATAGATATAATTTACTTAAATTTCAGTAAAGCCTTTGAAGTGGTTTCTCATAGGAGGCTCTTGAACAAACTGAACAGCTGAAGTTAGGCCCTAAAGTGATGAATTGCATTAGAAACTGGTTGACAGTCAGAAATCAAAGGGTGTTAGTTAATGGAATTTGCTCAAAGGAAAGAAAGGTAAGTAATGGAGTGCCTCAGAGATCAGTGCTGTTCAATATGTTTGTGAGCAATATTTGCCAAAGGGTTAGAAGGTAAAGTTTGCCTTTTTGTGCAGGAACATAAAATATGATGGCAGATAAGGTCAAATGGCCCATCCAGTCTGCCCATCCGTAGTAACCATTACCTCTTCCTCTCTCTAAGAGATCCCATGTGCCTATCCCAGGCTTTCTTGAAATCAGACACAGTCTCTGTCTCCACCACCTCTACTGGGAGACTGGTCCACGCATCTACCACCCTTTCTGTAAAAAGTATTTCCTTAGATTACTCCTTAGTCTATCACATCTTAATGATACCGAGATTTGTAACAGAGTGTACACACCAGAGGGAGTGAAAAACATGAAAAAGGATCTGAAAAAGTTGGAAGAATAGTCTAATGTCTGGCAACTAAAATTCAATGCAAAGAAGTACGCAGCGATGCATTTGGGGAATAGAAATCAAAGGGAGATGTATGTGCTGGAGGTGAGAGGCTGATATGCATGGACAGGGAGAGGGACCTTGGGGTGATAATGTCTAAGGTTATGGAAGCAACAAAACAGTGTGACAAGCCAGTGGCTGTAATCAGAAGGATAATAGGCTGTATAGAGAGAGGTGTAGCCAGCAGAAGAAAGGAAGTGTTGATGCCCTTGTACAAGTCATTGGTGAGGCCCAACTTGAAGTACTGTGTTCAGTTTTGGAGGCTGTATCTAGCTAAGGATATAAAAGACTCGAAGCAGTCCAGAGGAAAGTGACAAAAATGACTGGGTGTATGTGCTGAAAAGTATGATAAGAGACAAGACCTCAACATGTATACTTTGGAGAAGAGGAGGAACAGGGGTGATATGATATACACATATTTGAAAGGTATTAATACAGAGCCAAATCTTTTCCAGAGAAGGGAAATTGGTAAAACTAGAGTACATAAATTGAGGTTGAGGAGTGGTAGATTTACAAGTAATGTTAGGAAATTTTTTTTCCCCGGAGAGAGCAGCAGATGCCTAGAATGCCCACCCGAAAGAGATGGTGGAGAGGAAAACAATGACAAAATTCAAAAAAGCATGGGATGAACATAGAGATTCTCTAATTAGAATATGAATGGGCAGACTTTCACTTTCTGGATAGGATGGAGTGAGCTTCAACAGCAATTCCAGTAGTTGGAACCTAAAGATAGTACCAGATGAACTCACACGCTAAAGTGGCTGACCCACAAGCCTTTCCTTCGACATCAACTATGATGCTGGAGAGGTTTACGGGTCAGCTACTTCCATGCAGCATGGAAATCGCTGCCTGCGCCGGCCCTGCAAGGAATGTCGCTGAAGACTGAAGGAGCGAGTGCGGCTCTAAGAAGAACTGGTTTGGTTTCGAGAGAGGTCATGGACAGGCGAACGGACAGGAAGCCGAGATCTACAGCAGTAGCAGGAGGTGGGTAGGAAGGCGAGATCTACGGCAGCGGTCTCAACAAATGGGCGGGAATATCCTCCATGAAGGCCAGGCTGTGAACCCCCAATAAACAGCCCGCATAATGAAACACTGACCTAGACAGACAAAGAAACTAAAAAGTGAATTTCTTTCCAGTTTTGTATTACAGTAGAAGAGTGCTTGTGTGTGCAACAGCTAGACAACAACCAGCTATAGCAATTAGCACTGCATACTAATGAACAAGCAGTTCCAGCACTGTGTCCCTAGGGAAATAGTCTCTTATTGCACAATGCAATCTTATTTTACAAGCAAAATGTTCAGAGGCAAGTAGACCTTATCACCCCAAGACAAAAATATCTTAACTTACTCCTTGCACAGCACATCTAAACAATAGGAATACAACATATTGGCCAGATAACTAGCTGCATAAAAAAAAATAAAAAAGATTTGTAGAGAAGACTCTAGGACCAGGCTTCTGTATAGTCCCCAAGAGTTTGTTTACCAATGGCAATCATGATCTAGCAACCTTGATCAAAATCACAACCAGAGATCAGTCATCACAATTGTCATCAACATGTTTTTATTTTTACAGCTAGTTCTCTCCTCATTCCCTCCAACTCAGGCTTACGCACTAAATATATAATTTCTAGATAGAGAAATTAAACCTTATGAAAAACCTCTTAATATATTCTAATAGATGGGTATCTGTATTACTGAAATCTACTTACTAATGTCCTGTGGAATGACAGGCAACAGGTCTAACCTGAGTTTTTAAGAAATTAACCACTGACTGAGCCAAGCTGTCTTCCATCTTTACCACCTTGGTTTGCAAAGCCAAGAGAAGGCTAGATCGTGTCTTCATATTCCCATGTTTTATCTTGTAGAATGCCAAAGCATTGTGGCCTCATCAATTACACTATTTAAACTATGTTCTCCTTTTACTAAGCTGTATTAGAGCTTTAACGTGCGGAATAGCGCGTGCTACAATGCCGTGCGCGCTAGACGCTAATGCCAGCATTGAGCTGGTGTTAGTTCTAGCCGCGTAGCGCAGGGTTAGCGCGCGCTAATCTGCTGCATGCATTAAAAACGCTAGCGCACCTTAGTAAAAGGAGCCCTATATATGTTCCCCTTCATTAAGAATGAATGTAGCTCACCTTGAACTTCCACTGTAAAGACATAAGCTAATTCCAACATCAGAGGCTACAAATTACATACTACTCCTATGCAGCTGACATACAGTTACTCTTGATCTTGGCCCTGACAAATCACTTGCTAACCTAAATTAATGTTCAGGCAAGATCTATGCCTGGCTACACAAAAAAAACAACCCTGAAACAACCTGCAAAACATGAAATACTGTGGTCAGGCCACTTAAAATCCAACTTGACTCTGAAAGGAACAACTGCAGTTGATGATTTGTTTGTGAAATCAGAAGGCTCAAATCCTAACACGATCTAAACTGGCTATTTTTCAATTTTGACAGTTATGTTTCTGCCATCCCTTCTTTGCAGCCCTGCTTCTGCTACAGTCAATAAGGCTTGTGTGATTTTCCACTTTGATTAGAGCAACTTGCTTTATTACAAGAATTCCAAAAAGACTAAATCAATGCTTGAAACACATCCAGAAAATATCAACTTGAATGCTTTGGAAAGTGAAGAGAAAAATGTGTACAAAAATTTCTACACCTGTTACATTACATTACATTAGAGATTTCTATTCCGCCAATACCTTGAAGTTCAAGGTGGATTACAAAAGAAGTTATCTGGCCATTTCCAGAGGAATTGAAGAGTAGAGAGATTTGCTACAAAGAATTGGGATGAGTCTTGTGGCGTTAGTTTATCTTCAAGGAGGTCTTGAATAGGATGGTTTTTATTTCTTTTCTAAACGATTTGTAGTCTGTAGTCGTTATCAGTAAATTGGAGAGTTGGTAGTCTAGTTTTGCTGCTTGAGTGGCTAGAAGGCCGACGTACAGTTTTTTCGTTTTACGTCTTTGATTGGGTGATGAGTGAATGGTCTGTGCGTTCTCCTGTGTCTGGTTGAGGTAGTTTGGATTAGGTGGTTGTTTAGATAGGCTTGGCTGTCTCCATTTATGGTTTTAAATAGTAGGCAGTAGAATTTGAATTGTACTCTTGCTTGTATTGGGAGCCAGTAAGAGTCTAGGTACGCCGCCGTGATGTGGTCGTGTTTCCTCAATGAATAGATAAGTCTTAGTGCTGTGTTTTGAACAGTTTGTAGTTGTTTTACCTGTTCACAACAGTCTACTGAGCCAAGTTCAAAATCCTAGTACTGGTCTTTAAAGGTGATGCATCAACCAAACTCAGTTGTCATTTAAGGTAAAATTTGGTCTTAACTGATCATTTCTTTTCCTTGATTCCTGCAAGACCAATCCAAAGGTATAAGTAGTAGCGTAGCCTGAAATTTGTCAGTATGCTTATGCCAAAGCAAACCTATACAAGCTCTAGGCGACTAAAGAGTAAACAAGAAGGGGAAGGAAGAAGGGGGGACAGAGGATAGGTAGAAGGATATGAAGGAAGGTAGATAACAATTAGTTGTCAAAGAGATAAGTTTTCCGTTTTTTTTCGGAAGAAGGTGTAGTTGGCCTCCTTTCTGATCAATCTCGTTCCAGGTTTTTACTCCCAAATAGGTTCGCATGGAGTTGAAAATTTGCCTGTACTGAAGGTTCCTTATGGACAGCAGGTTCAGTTGAATTCTGTTAAGGATTCTTCTGGATGTGGACCAAGCCACTGAGGATATCTGTATAAGGGGAGCTGCTGAGTTTTCATGCAATATTTTGTGTAGGATGCATGATATTTTGAAGTTTATCCGGTATGATATTAGAAGCCAGTGCAGTTGTTTGAGGAAGGTTGAGATCTAATGATATTTCTTTAGGTTGAAAATCAGTCTTACAGCTGTGTTTTGGATGAGTTGAAGTTTGTGGATTAGCGTGGTGTTGATGCCCGAGTAAACGGAATTGCAATAGTCCAGTTGAGGCAGGACCATCACCTGGATGATCAGTGCAAAGTGATGTGGATGAAAGTATGGCCTAGTGAGTCGCAGTTGTTGCGTCATGTAGATCAGTGGTCTCAAACTCGTAGCCCACCAGGTACTTATTTTGCAGCCCGCAGTCTGTACTAGTGCTGCCCACTTGTTGCAGCATCTTCCGGCTTCCCCCCTGGCTTCCCGCTCTTACCTTCAGCTAATTACCGAAGCCTGCAGAGGATCGCCGGTGCTGTTGCGATCCTTGCAGGCTGCCGTCGTCCTCAGCAAAACGTTCCCTCTGCTGCAATCCTGCCCCTGACGTCAGAGGAGGGGCGGGACTGCGGCAGAGGGAACGTGCTGTGGAGGCCAATGGCAGCCTGCAAGGAACGCTACAGCACCAGCGATCCTCTCTGCAGGCTGTGGTAATTAGCTGAAACTAAGGCCAGGAGGCCAGGGGAGAAGCTGGAGGACGCTTCGAATAAGGGGGGGAACATGCAGGCCTTTGGTGGGAGGGGGGGAGGGGGGAAGATTTATAAACTATAAAGAGTTTTACCTCATGCAAAATTGTCATTTCTTTAATAAGACATTAACTATTTTTTCTGCGGCCATCCAAGTACCTACAAATCCAAAATGTGGCCCTGCAAAGGGTTTGAGTTTGAGACCACTGTTGTAGATGGTCTGTTTCCGAAGATTAGAGATTTGTGGTTCATCGTGAGGGTATCATCCATTATACAGCTGACCACTTTAGCAGATTTTTCCATTGTGAGGGTGGTTCCAGATTGGAGGATGATGTTTGTTGCGGTGTTTTGTTGCTTGGTGTAGAAGCATATGGCTTTTGTTTTGGTGGCATTAAGTTTTAGTTTGTTGATGGTTGCCCAGGTTTGGACTTTTGTTATATAGTTTGAGATTATTTCGGAGATGTTTGGATGGATGCAGGTTATGAGAAGGAAAATGTTATCAGCATAGGATAGTATGGTTTCATGCCCTAGTGAGCTCATGAATATATTAAATAGGATTGGGGATAGCGGAGAGCCTTGTGGGATGCCACAGAATACTTTCCAGGGGTTAGAATATCTAATTTATTTATGTTGCAGTACCTTAAAACAACTGTTGCAAATCTGAAAATGATCTAACTTATTTTGAGTTCTTTTGTTTGGAAAAATGTGCAATAAATATATGATGACTTGTAACTGTAGTATTAGGGTTCAATCCACACAAATTCTAAAAGCTCTTCTTGGCTGTTGTCTTCCCTACAGAATGAGTTCATGGCTCCTGGAAAGGTATGTGTTGGGTGAAAGATGCTGTTGCTCTATTGGCCACTTATCATACAATAATAATCCAGCCTCTATCACATCCACAAAATCAGTATTAACTGAATGGTCTGGATTAAATGTTTTAAGTAATCCTTATGATGTTGAAAAGGACGCCTCAGCCCCACCACTCCACCGCAGAAAAAGATTTATATCGCGGGAAGCATAGTGTGGTGCTTCATCATTGGCTGCCACTTCTCATTCGTTAGTGAATCTATATTTTTATTACTTTTGTTTTAATTTAAATACTTGTATCAAAAATATTTTTTATAATTATAGTAAACATATTGACTTTATTGCTGATATATTAGCATAGTACTTATCTCAGCCAACCCTGGGGAGCCATGTCGGGTCTGGCTCCCCAGGGTTGGCTGAGATAAGTACTATGCTAATATATCAGCAATAAAGTCAATATGTTTACTATAATTATAAAAAATATTTTTGATACAAGTATTTAAATTAAAACAAAAGTAATAAAAATATAGATTCACTAACGAATGAGAAGTGGCAGCCAATGATGAAGCACCACACTATGCTTCCCGCGATATAAATCTTTTTCTGCGGTGGAGTGGTGGGGCTGAGGCGTCCTTTTCAACATCATAAGGATTACTTAAAACATTTAATCCAGACCATTCAGTTAATACAGTGGTGCCTCACACAACGAACTTAATCCGTTCCAGGAGCAAGTTTGTTATGTGAAACGTTCGTTGTGTGAAACGCGTTTTCCCATAACAATACATGTTAAAAAAAATAATTCGTTCTGTAGCATAAAATATGCTAAGATGACATAAAAAAAGATAAATTTTTGGTTATTATTTTTATTTAGATACATCTAAAAACATAATTGTTTTTTAAAACAACACACATTTTTTAAATTTAAAGACAGACTAAGTAGAGTCTAATTTTACAGTGAGAGGGCAGAGTCTCAGCGGCAAAAACTGGGACTTAACTGTTCATTTTTTTTTTTTTTTCTACCGTGTTTCCCCGATGATAAGGCAGGGCCATCAAATAAGACAGCCCCCCCTTTTTAGAAAAAAATGTAAAATAAGGCACCCCCCCGCAAATAAGCCACCCACCGATACCTGCGCTTACCCGAATCGGGTGGTACGGTGGGTGATTCCGTGTGGTCCCTGGCACCCCCGACACGATCGGGGCAAGAGGGAGCTCAAGCCCTCTTGCCCCCCCGACTCCCCGACACGATCTGGGCAAGAGGGAGCTCAAGCCCTCTTGCCCCCCCGACTCCCCGACACGATCGGGGCAAGAGGGAGCTCAAGCCCTCTTGCCCCCCCGACTCCCCGACACGATCGGGGCAAGAGGGAGCTCAAGCCCTCTTGCCCCCCCGACTCCCCGACACGATCGGGGCAAAAGGGAGCTCAAGCCCTCTTGCCCCCCCGACTCCCCGACACGATCGGGGCAAAAGGGAGCCCAAGCCCTCTTGCCCCGCCGATTCCCCAACTCCCCGACAATATCGGGCCAGGAGGGAGCCCAAGTCCTCCTGGCCACGGCGACCCCCTAACCCCACCCTGCACTACATTACGGGCAGGAGGGCTCCCAGGCCCTCCTGCCCTCGACGCAAACCCCCCCTCCCCCCAACGACCGCCCCCCCCCCAAGAACCTCCGGCCGCCCCCCCAGCCGACCCGCGACCCCCCTGGCCGACCCCCACGACACCCCCAACCCCCTTCCCCGTACCTTTCTGTAGTTGGCCGGACAGACGGGAGCCAAACCCGCCTGTCCGGCAGGCAGCCAACGACGGAATGAGGCCGGATTGGCCCATCCGTCCCAAAGCTCCGCCTACTGGTGGGGCCTAAGGCGCCTGGGCCAATCAGAATAGGCCCGGGAGCCTTAGGTCCCTCCTGGGGGCAGGGCCTGAGGCACATGGTCGGGTTGGGCCCATGTGCCTCAGGCCCCGCCCCCAGGAGGGACCTAAGGCTCCCGGGCCTATTCTGATTGGCCCAGGCGCCTTAGGCCCCACCAGTAGGCGGAGCTTTGGGACGGATGGGCCAATCCGGCCTCATTCCGTCGTTGGCTGCCTGCCGGACAGGCGGGTTTGGCTCCCGTCTGTCCGGCCAACTACAGAAAGGTACGGGGAAGGGGGTTGGGGGTGTCGTGGGTGTCGGCCAGGGGGGTCGATGGTCGGCTGGGGGGGCGGTCGGAGGTTCTTGGGGGGGGGGGCGGTCGTTGGGGGGAGGGGGGGTTTGCGTCGAGGGCAGGAGGGCCTGGGATCCCTCCTGCCCGTAATGTAGTGCAGGGTGGGGTTAGGGGGTCGCCGTGGCCAGGAGGACTTGGGCTCCCTCCTGGCCCGATATTGTGTGGGGAGTTGGGGAATCGGCGGGGCAAGAGGGCTTGGGCTCCTTTTTGCCCCGATCGTGTCGGGGAGTCGGGGGGGGCAAGAGGGAACCAGGCGGAGAGAGGGCAGTTAAGCGCAGTGCCTGCGCGGAAGGATGCAGCTCGGGCGACTTCGTTGTGTGAAACGAAGTTCGTTGTACGGATCAAGACATAAAGTTCGTTGTGCGCAGCGTTCGCTGTGCGAGGCGTCCGTTATGCGAGGCACCACTGTACTGATTTTGGGTGAAAGATGCTGGCACTGCTCTCTCTAAGCTGAGTGGAGGTCCTCCACCTACAGGCAGCAATGCGGTTGGAAGACATCCCCCACTCAGCTTAGAGCAAGGGTGTCAAAGTCCCTCCTCGAGGGCCACAATCCAGTCGGGTTTTCAGGATTTCCCCAATGAATATGCATGAGATCTATTAGCATACAATGAAAGCAGTGCATGCAAATAGATCTCATGGTGAAATCCTGAAAACCCGACTGGATTGCGGCACTTGAGGAAGGACTTTGACATCCCTGGCTCAGAGGGAACAGTGGATGATGGTATACGTTGGTGTGCTGTGACAGAGAGACTCTCTGTTTCAGGCTCTTGAGCCTTGGCAGTGTTTTCTGAATATTATGAAAAGACTGGCTACATTGCTTTCACTTTTTTGGGTGATGGTATTGCCAACCAGCACAGAAAGAACAAAGGACATCACCCTGACGGTGTAACTGAGATTGATGACCCCTGATGTAGGTGTTCCACTGAAACACAGCCCATGTTAGGTCCCTCATTAAAATTTGGCTACAGCTCACTCTTGAAAGGCCCATTGCACTTTGTTTTTTTTTTTGTCTTGGAAAGGTATAAAATTAGTAGGGGTGTGAAAACAGCAAAACCTTTTGATGTGTGTGTGTGTGTGTGTGTGTGTGAGTGGAGGGGGGTTACCATGATTTTCAGCTTTTTTCAGTTTGTTTTACACATAAGTTCCAATTTTACAAAACGTAACATATTACAACTTTTTTTAATATGTGCTAATCAGCTTAAAGCATGTTAATTCGTAGGTTAATGCAAGTTAAATTGATTTAGCATGCACTGTATTTCTGAAAGTCACACTAAAATATACACAACTTTATAAATCAGCCTCTAAAGAGAATTACAATATATGTGAAAAGCAACTACTATACATATGAAAGGCCATCTGCTTTTACTTTAAATTCTGCTCTTTGATATAGCATATCCAATACTTGGCACTCACTCAATCATAAAAAATACAAATTTTCAGATTCAGTGATTAACCTTTTTCACTTTTTAGATTGGGTGTAGTAAGAATTTTTTTAATGTAATGTAAAGGCAATTCCGTTATTAAAGGTAGCACATATTTAAATAAAGAAAAATGTTTCTTTAAATAACTATGGGACCCTTTTTATTACAGCTTATTGTGCTCTAAGAA
Source organism: Geotrypetes seraphini (assembly GCF_902459505.1). Classification (NCBI taxonomy): domain Eukaryota; kingdom Metazoa; phylum Chordata; class Amphibia; order Gymnophiona; family Dermophiidae; genus Geotrypetes; species Geotrypetes seraphini. The sequence goes on along the minus strand of NC_047085.1, from coordinate 184,651,463 downwards.
ACTGTGAGGTCCTTTTACTAAGGTGTGCTAACCAATTTAGCGCACGCTAAATGCTAACGCATCCATAGAATATAATTGGTGCGTTAGCATTTAGCACGTTCTAATCATTAGCATGCACTAAATTGATTAGTGCGTGCTAAATCGGCTATCATGCCTTAGTAAAAGAGGGTGTGTGCGTGCTGTGTATATTGCCCACAGGTATAAATAAGGCATGTAACATTTAGTGTATGATAATTCAGTTAGCGCACACTAAACTTTATTAAAAGGGACCTTATGTGATCCACTTTTCCTGTAAGCTGAATATTAACTCTGACTTAGGGTCCTTTTAACAAAGCCACAGTAGCGATTCTCCTATGACTATGACTGTCCTTCAGAAACTGCAGTATCCTAAAAGATTCTGGTTAAAAGCAATTGCTACACAAATTCTATCTACTGAAATTTCAGGATGCCCTTGCATAGAAAATTATAACTACTGTAGTTTCATATTCTTTCACTGACTACTGGCTCTAGTTCTTGTTCCTCAAATTTTACTGCAGCCCAAAGGCTGTAGTGACTTTTCATCCTTTGAAAACACCGTGAAAGAAGGTAACCATCAGTAAGACATCTGCTACTTACATTTTCCTTGTGCTTTCGAGGTCCTATAATCGGAGGAAGTGAAGAGGCTTTTGAACTGGTAAAGCAAAACAAATAAAAAATTAGAAATCAAAACACAGTATCTGTATTTATTGCATTAACAAAGCTCCTTTTCTTTCTCTGTCTCCCCTCCCACTTCTAGTGATATTCACATGATCTTTCCAGTCTTCTGGTTAACTATTCATTTTTACTGCACAAAATTTAACTGGCCAGAATTTAACTGGCTCCTGGCAGGTTAAACAGCACCAAACCAACTAACCACGAATATTCAGCAGGAGATAGCTGGCTATCTCCTGCTGAATATTCACTGTCAGCAGCTAGCTCGGTCACCAGCTATGTCACGCAACATAGCTGGTTGACACCAATATACATTGGCTGACTGGCTATGTTTAGCAGCCAGACAGACCCACATAAATAGAAGGTCTATTTTTGACCGCTATAAGTTAGCCAATCAGCTAGCTTAACCAGATATGTTTCTGAATGTCCAGATTTGCTGTTAACCACAGGCTGCTTCTCATGGTCTCAATATCAGGCCCTTAATACTATAAATACTTATTTTTAAAGAACTACTGGACATACACTATGTTGTACAGTGTCTTATATTAATTTGGGGTCCAAAAAATGCACTAGGGCTTATTTTGGGGGGATGTCTTATTTTTTTCATCTACAATGATCATCTCTCCCTTCCTCTTCTCCACCCCAATCCTCTTTCCTTTCTCTCCCTCACATATGCAGCATCTTTCTTCCCCTCTCATCCATCCCCTTGTGCCTTCCCTCTGCAGCATCTTTCTATCCCTCCCTCCCACTCATCCCCCATGCAGCAGAACCCTTGAACAGCATCTTTCTATCCCTCCCTCCCATCCCCTCCATGCAGCAGAACCATGCCAACCCTCACACAGCGAAACCAACATATCTCCCTCCAAAACACCAGCGTCGGCAGCACTCTAAACAAGCAGCTTCATGGCCTTCTCCTGCCAGGGCCTTCCCTGTGCCACATCGCTGATGACATCATCAATTGTGTGGCAGAGGATAGGACCCAGCGGGAGAAGATCATGAAGCAGCCTGTTTAAAATGCCGCTGATGCTGCTGTTTGGAGGGAGGTATGTCTGTCTCGCTGTGGGAAGGTTGGCTGGGTTCGGATGGGAGGGAGAGATGGAAAGATGCTGCGCAGAGGGAGGGGGAAGTACAGGGACATACGGGAGGGACTTCGGGGGCAATCTAACTAGGGCTTATTTGGGGGGTAGTATTTTGGGCCAGCTAGTAATTAATTTTAGTATTTTGGGCATTGTGAATCTAGCCCTTAGTGTCCACTTTACTTCTACGTTGAAATGCTCATAAAACAAATTCCTTAAAGTGTATGTCCATTATTAAATTGAAATGGCTGTGAAGCAAATACTTAAATGTCTGTGTCAACTGTTTTAAAAATGCCTGTGAAACAAATAGTGTGCACATTCACTGTTTTTTACAATAATTCTTGGTAATTTAAATATCAAAAGCCAATCTGTGTTTGATGATTCAAAAGTACTTTCTCAGGGTGAGAAAAAAACGACTCCTGGCTCCCCGCTACCACTCAGAGGGGTGAGAAGATGGACGCGTTCCCTGTGGAGATAAGTGGAAACTTGAGCTATTTCCTAGCTGAGATAAGTGGAGATTCACTGATGTTCAATGTGCAGCAATGGCTAAGAAAGCAAATAGAATGTTAGGAATTATCAGGAAAGGAATGGAAAACAAAGATGAAAATGTTATAATGCCCTTGTATCGCTGCAACTTGAATACTGTGTGCAGTTCTGGTCGCCATATCTCAAAAAAGATATAACGAAATTAGAAAAGGTACAGAGAAGGGCGACGAAAATGATAAAAGGCTTGGGACAACTTTCCTATGAGGAGAGGCTAAAGTGACTAGGGCTCTTCAGCTTGGAGAAGAAACAGCTCAGAGATGATATAAAATACTGAGAGGAGTGGAAAGGGTAAATGTGAATTGCTTGTTCACTCTTTCCAAAGACACTAGGATTAGGGGGCATGCAATGAAGCTACCAAGTAGTAGATTTAAAACAAACTTCAGAAAAATATTTCTTCACATAACGTGTAATTAAACTCTGGAATTTGTTGCCAGAAAATGTGGTGAAATCAGTTAGCTTGGCTTGGATAATTTCCTAAAAGAGTAGTCCATAGGCCATTATTGAAAGGGCATGAGGAAATCCACTGCTTATTTTTAGGATAAACAACATAAAATCTGTTTTACTACTTGGGATCTAGCTAGGTACTTGGACCTGGGTTGGCCATGGTAGGAAACAGGATACTGGGCTTGACGGACCTTCGGTCTGTCCCAGTATGGCCATTCTTATGTTGACTTGCCTAAGGTCACATGGAATGCCAGTAGTGGAAGAAGGATTTGAACCCTGGTTCTCAGGCCATTGCTCTAACCTGCAGTCCACAGGCCAAATGTGGCCCACCAATTTTAGGTGCCTCTTAAAGAATTTGCATCTAAATGCTTCTATACTTTGCCTACTTGTTGCTGCGTACGCCTTCAGTGCTATACAAGTGATAAGTAGTAGTAGCAGTAGTTGTTAGATTGTCTAAAGATTATGATACAGATATTTTCCATATATATCTCAAAAGTAGGGAGTTATTACTTGTATTACTGGATATAATTAATAAAGCTGAGATTTTAACGAGTATACAGATATTTTCCAACCATATTACTTCCTTCAGCTATCTAAACTGGGATTAGTTAAAATAGTAAGAAGCAGAGTGAGTGAATTCATCCAGTGCTTAATATATCTGATGTATTGTCAACACTGAACTTACACTTGACAAGACAGCTGTGGAATCGGTATACCAAACCTTCAACACTGACACTTCTATTTTTCTACTGTCTTAACTCTGACTCTAGCTCCGACCTCCAACTCTTACTGTTATTAGGCTTTAACAGCCTAATTCTACACATGGCACTCAAAACTGCATTTGCAAATATGGGCACATGTCCAATTTGGGCATGCAATCTAATTAACAAGCCAATTAGCAGTGATAATTGAGTGCTAATTGGCATGAAATTGAAATTTACATGCAAAATCTTTACGCGTGGATCTAAAAAAAGGAGGTATGGCTAAGTAAAGGACATTCACTAACCCTCCAAACCGTGTGCAATCCGTTTCCGTTTGCATGCAGGCCGACAAATTCACTAAAGGCCTGCATGCAAATGGGGATGATCATTAACACGCCCCCTACCCACCGCCAGGATCACTAAAGAGCGATCCCCGCTCATGCGCACACCCTGACATTAGTGACTGGAGAAGCAGCCTCCTGTCACTGCTGTCAGGGCTCAGCCCCGATCTCTCCTGCCTGCCCTGCTCTGCCACGATCTCTCTTGCCTGCTTGCCGGACTCTCCTGCTCTCTGCCGCCATTCTCTGCAGTGCAAGCCCGTGGTTTTAAAGCGGGCCTGCACTGCGGGAAACGGCGGCAGAGAGCAGGAAAGTCTGGCGAGCAGGCAAGAGAGATCGGGGCAGAACAGGCAGGAGAGCCTACACTAGCCCCACCCACCAGCCCGACACACCAGCCCTGCCCAACACCCCCCCAGACCCCGATCTCTCCTGCCTGCCCTGCTCTGATCTCTCCCTCGCCCTCCCTCCCCGCGCCCCCTCACGGCACAGCCCTCACGGCACGGCCCACCCACTCTGGTACCTTTAAAATAGTTGGGAGCAGGAGGGGTGCCCGGTCTCTCCTGCTCCTTGGGACAAGGCTCCTTCCATCTTCGGGAGCAGGAGGGTGCCCGGATCCTCCTGCTCCTATGCTAATCTTTGGGAGCAGGAGGAAAGTCCTCCCACTCCTGCTCCTCCGGCCAGCCACCGCCCAAAAGCGGCCTTAGACCCTGCCCAGGCACATGAACAGATGCATAGGGAGGGGCCTAAGGCACTGATTGGCTGAGGCGCCTCGGGCTCCTCCCTGGGTGGAGCCTGGGAGGAGCCTGAGATGCCTCAGCCAATCAGTGCCTTAGGCCCCTCCCCATTCATCAGATGATGTGCCAGGGCGGGGCCTAAGGCACACTAATGGAAACTCTTAACACCAATTAGATACGATCCTGAATAAAGAGAACCTACGGGATCCCCGTCAACATGGATTTACTAAGGGGAGATCCTGCCAATCCAACCTGATCAGCTTCTTTGACTGGGTGACGGGGAAGCTAGATGTTGGAGAGTCCCTGGACATCGTATACCTGGACTTTAGCAAAGCATTCGATAGTGTGCCTCATCGCAGGTTGCTAAGCAAGATGAGTTCCATAGGATTGGGCGACACATTGACGAAGTGGGTTGGGAACTGGCTTGGAGGTAGGGTTCAAAGGGTAATGGTGAATGGCACCCCCTCTGAAATGACAGAGGTGATCAGTGGAGTGCCCCAGGGCTCTGTCTTGGGCCCGATACTGTTCAATATCTTTATAAGGGACTTGGCAGAAGGGCTCCGAGGTAAGATAACATTATTTGCTGATGACGCCAAACAAAGCAATGTAGTGGGCAAAAGCACAATAGATAAAAATTCAATGCCCGACAATATGATGCACGATCTACTCTTACTAGAGAGCTGGTCTAAGACATGGCAGCTCAGCTTCAATGCCAAAAAATGCAAAGTTATGCACCTGGGTACCCAAAATCTATGCAGGACTTATACCTTTAATGATGAGATCCTAACAAGAACGGTAGCAGAACGGGACTTAGGGGAGATCGTCAGTGAGGACTAAGTGGAGCAAGCTTCTTCCAAGGCAAGACAAATCATAGGTTGCATACGCAGGGGTTTCGTCAGCCATAAGCCTGAAGTCATTATGCCTTTGTATAGATCCATGGTGAGACTGTGTGCAATTCTGGAGGCCGCATTACCGTAAGGATGTGCTGAGGCTGGAATCGGTCCAGAGAATGGCCACCCGGATGGTCTCGAGACTGAAGGATCTCCCGTACGAAGAACGGTTAGATAAATTACAACTATACTCGCTCTAGGAGCGCAGAGAGAGGGGAGACATGATCGAGACGTTCAAGTATCTCACGGGCCGCATCGATGCAGAGGAGGATATCTTCTTTTTCAAGGGTCCCACGGCAACAAGAGGACACCCGTGGAAAATCAGAGGCGGGAAACTGCATGGTGACACCAGGAAATTCTTTTTCACCGAAAGGGTGGTAGATCGCTGGAATGGTCTTCCACTTCAGGTGATTGAGGCCAGCAGCGTGCCTGATTTTAAGGCCAAATGGGATTGACATGTGGGATCTATTCGCAAAGTAAAGGCAGGGGAGGGTCATTAAGTTGGGCAGACTGGATGGGCCGTGGCCCTTATCTGCCGTCAATTTCTATGTTTCTATTCGGTGGCGGATGGATGGAGAGGCAGGAGCGGGAAGACTTTCCTCCTGCTCCCAAAGATTGGGGTAGGAGCAGGAGGGTCCAGGCACCCCTCCTGCTCCCGAAGATGGAGAGAACCTTGTCCCAAGGAGCAGGAGGGACCGGGGTGGGTGGGCCGGGCCCGACCACCTGGGCTGCCCAGGGGTGGGCCGGGGGGGAGGCCTAAGAGCAAGAGGGACTGAGCACACCTCCTGCTCCCAACTTTTTGGTGCCAGGGATGGGTGGGCCTTGCCAGGAGAGGGGCAAGGGCTGTGTCGGGAGGGCCGTGCCAGTCGCAGGAAGGGAGGGCGAGGGCCATGCCGGTCGGGAGCGGCTGTGCTGCAGCAGCATCGGCAAATGTGGGGTTTTTTTTTGGGGGGGGCGGGTTGTGCTTATGGCAAGAGGGAGTTGGCATCCCTCCTGCTTGGAAGGGCACATTTGTGTGTGGGGGGGTACATTTTATTGACAGGCCTGCCTGTCTTTTATTAATTTTTTTTATGGGGCAGATATTTTGCATGTGTAACACATGCAAAATATCTGTGCCATGGAAAAAAATGAATTAAAAAAAAAAAAAGACAGAAAGGCCTGTCAAAAAACCTGCAGACCTGATGGTAACTCAGTTACCAACAGGTCTGCAGCAGTCAGGTTTGCTAATAGTAAAACCCGATTCAAAATAGCCAAGCAACTGTTAGTGAATCAATTGCTTGGTTATTTTGCATGGGGTTTTGCTAATTTGCATGGGAGGATCGCTACAGGCTTTAGTGAATGGGGTTGGAGGGAAATTTGGTTGCTAAGAGCACGCAAACCGATCAGTACACGATCGGTTTGTTTAGTGAATATGGGCCATTGTTATAGAACAGTGTTTCCAAGTCAGAATTGGGCACCATGTAGGCAGAGAATAGGCAAGGGCATTGGAATGTGCTGACCATTTAATGCAAGATTAGCGTGGGAGTCCTTACTAACTACAAAATAGGTGGCAATAAGGGCTCATACACTTAATTTCCAAAATTAGCACATGGCTATTACTAGGAAGAAGTACACTTGCAATTTTAAAGCATTGCTAAAAAGTAGCCTCAGCACACAGGAAACTCGCATGCTAAAAATAGTGCAAGCCACATTTTAGTGAGACTTTGTAAAAAGGACCCCTAAGATTTTCTTATTGATGTATACTTTCAGGGCTGTCCATTATCTGCTCACTTATTTTTGCTGAAAACCATGTCAAGTCCTTGTGTTAGCCATTGCAAGCTTTTATTGTGTCTTTGACATTGTGCAAAATTATGTTAAGTCCACATGCAGTAGTCTCACAGGAAAATAAATAAAAAAGGCTAAATTTCCTAATATTTTAATCAATTTATATACACACTATTTTTGTATCTGCTTACTGCTATATTTATTTTTCATGTATGGAATTTCTGAAATACAAACCATGAAATGCACTTGGTATAGAAAACAAGATGTCACAGGAAAAAAATAAATATTGAAAATAATTCACCCAGAAACCATAATTTAAAGAACTAATTTAGGTCAATTTAATCAATTTATAGTGGGAGACTAGGCATAAAATGGCAGATGACATTTAATGTGAGCAAGTGCAAAGTGATGCATGTGGAAAAGAGGAACCTGAACTCAGCAGCATAGTAAAGGGTGGGGAGGCAGGGGACAGACCACCCCAGGCACCGCCTTCGCAGGGGTGCCAGTGCCTCTCCTCCGCTCCCCCCAGCATACCTCTTTAAACACCCCCTCCCCACTTTAACTAAGCTGTGGTAGAGGTTTCCTACCGAGGCCCAGAGTGCTAAATGCTCTGATGCTCATAGAATTTCTTTGAATGTCAGAGCATTTACCACTCCAGGCCACTGTAGAAACCTCTACCACTGTTGAGTAAAAGGGGGAAGTAAAAGTTCACCGGTGCGAGCAGCATCTTCCATCAGCTGCTCATGCTGGCCTCGGCTCCATTCTAACATCACTTTCTGGTTGCAGGACCAGGACATGATGATTATTTCCCTGTACAGCAACATTAATCGATAACTTTAATTACCTGATTAATTTGCTCAATGGAATTATGCCATGCCTTAATTTAATACAATCATATAACTAAACGCCATGTTAGCGCCTAAGTCCAGTGTTGGTGCCTAAGTTGCTAAATGATCCACCCTTTTGTTTCAGACAAGGTGACCTTTCAATGGTCAATATCATGGGTACTTTGTGAGGAATACAGGCTCCGTCGTGCTGTTTTGTTGAGGTCTTGTTTAGTTCTGGTTCAACGGGGCAATCTAACACCGCAGCTCAAGGGAGTCATTCAGCTCCCTTTGGTTTATTAATAATAATAACTATTTTATATACCGCAAATACCACAAACAGTTCATAGCGGATTACAGAGGAAGAGACTGTATACAGACAGCGACATTACAAGAAGCTTTCAAATTACAGTAGTCTGTTAAGGTTAGTCAGATTTGTATGGAGGTGTTTTGGAAATACATTAAGGTGAAAGTGGGATCGGAGAAATTTGTTTTGGGCAGATGAATAGATATGTGTGGGCACCAGTCCAATATTCCATGGAATGTGGTTTCCTTTCTTGGGGTGCCCTGCTGAGAACCTTCATGAAGTGGCCAGGTACTGGTTTGCAGGGTGTTGTTTCCCGCACAGGGGATACTCTTCTCGCATGCAGGCTCAAGACTAATTCCTTCTTACGACGCTATGTTGTGGCTTCTCTGCATATCTTCTGAGCTTCTGGTGAGCAGTATTGCGTTATATACATAGCACATGTTCTTTCTGTTCTGACATCAATTTGAACCCATTCTGTTCTTCCCAATTTGCTTCGGGAGATGGCTTCAATGCAAAATGGCACTTGCAAGTTGACACCTCATGGATGCGGAACATTGAGGTTGCCACAGCCGATTCCCGATGCATTGGCTTGATTCCCGGAGGATGATTCCCGCAGAGGTCCTGCATGGGTTAGGATTTAAGGAATTTTCCAATGTGCTAGAGTTCTCCACATTTTACTTTGGCTTTTTCCCGTCCCTTCTCTGAAACCAGCCTGAGCCTCTGGTATTGCTTACTCAACCTAAACCTCTAGTATTGCTTACTCAATCCATGGTTTGTAGATGGTCATCGCACAAATTCGAGCAAAGCTGCAGGTGGCATTAATGCACCCTTTCTGTAGTTCTAGTTGTATGATAGTGATAATTACTGTATCGCTTATTGTTATGTAACCATACTGCGGCCTACAATAAACTTCTCTTAGCGGAAAATTTACCTCAACTCAGACTGTAATTCTGTTCGGTTGGGGGGGCGGGTCATAGTCAAGGTGTCCCAGCTGAGGCTTCCCCAATTTTGTGTGATTCATTAGCTGGCATTTGAAGAAAAGAATCTGTTTCATTATGTTTGCAGTTGTATTCTTGTAATTTATTAGCTGATATTTGAAGAGAAGAAATTGTTTAATTATGTAGATTTTATGATCTGGTATGTTCTTACTGATGTAAACCATTTAGTTTTTTTATAAACAGTATAAAAAAAAAAAAGTTTTAAATAAATAAATAATTCAAACTCTGGAATCTGTTGCCAGAGAATGTGATGAAAGCATTTAGCTTAGCAAGGTTTAAAAAAAAAGTTTAGATAATTTCCTAAAACAAAATTCCATAAGCCATTATTAAGATGGACTTGGGGAAATCCATTGCTTATTCCTAAAATAAGTAGCATAAAATCTGTTTTACTCTTTGGGATCTTGCTGACCTTGCCACTTGTCACCTGGGTTGGCCACTGTTGAAAACAGGATATTGAGCTTGATGGACCTTTGGTCTGTCCCAGTATGGCAACTCTTATGTTATATTCTTAGGGCTCCTTTTACTAAGGTGCGCTAGCATTTTTAGCACGCGCTAATTCTGTGCTACACGAAAAATACTAACGCAAGCTCTATGGAGGTGTTAGCGTGTAGCGCGCACACTAAAACCGCTAGCACACCTTAGTAAAAGGAGCCCTTAGTTTTGCATTGTAATATGTTTTGAACCCATGCTTTATTAAGCATGTGCACATTAGCTATGCGCTGATCATTCAGTGCTGAAAGACAAAGCAATCCTTATGTTTTCGAGCATGGCTCAAACGTTAGAGAAAATGTCGAATTATCCTGCCCAAATACTAAAAAAAAGTGTGATGACAGCAACTAGATACAAACTGTAATAAAAATTAAAATATGCACAGGGAATGGAATTTGTAAATGGATAAGGACAGTGGTCTACTGGCCCTAATTGTGACTACATGCTTCGCTGTATGGTTTCAGTGACCAAAGCAAGCAATAAATCCTGCCAACTTTCAACAAATTAGAGATCATGCCGCCTAGGAATCTGTTTCTGCAAGAAATGATCACAAAATTAGATATCAAATGGTGCCAATTCTGAAATGAGAATGGGAAACAGAGAAGCTGCATTTGACAGGTTCCACCACTAATGAGTTTTGTCAAGTATTGCTTTTGTGATGTGCAATAAACATGATATGGATATTAAATTGTGATGTAACATAAAACAACAACACATAGGGCTCCTATTACAAAGAAACAGTAGCTTTCTTCCTGCGACAATTGCACCAAAGCCCCTATGAATTGAATGGGCTTCGGTGCATTTGCTATGCCAGGAATCACTACCGTCGCTTTGTAAAAGGGGCTCATAATTTCTGCAGTATACAATAAATGCTAGTCCAAAAGGTCAAATTCAAAGGTTAAAGACATCCAGTCGAGGCTCACAGAGACTTCGACCATCAGATTTTAATAAAGACAGTACAGCAGATAGTTCAGCAGATGAAATGGAAGAGAACAGTGAATGAATTTAGGATATAAAACTGTGCTTCTTTTATTAGCACAACTATTGCATTAATCAAACATTATTTAGGCAAAAAAATGTTAAGAAGCTTTAGACAGTATTTCTGTTATTCTAATACTACTTTGATGACATGTAACAAAGTTAACTATAATATAACCTGTGAACGATGGCTATCACAGGGGAAAAAAAATCTAACTACAAGAACTGCTTTCATCAAAAATTTGATTTTTGCGACGTGAGCTTTTTTTGTGTAATGCCCTTCATTTAGGGAGTCCCTTTACTAAGCAGCACTATAAAGTGGCCTTCACTAGCCCCAATGCCAATCTTTCCTGAATGCTAAGGCCACTTTTTAGCACTGAGGATAAATGGCCAAATTTTATATTTCTGCCATAATGGCTATGTGTTAATTTTCCCATTAGCCTTTGAGCACTTAATGACACCTATTTTGTAGGCAGTAAGGACTCATTTGCTAATCCTGCACTAATCAGTTAGCGCACATCAATGTCCACTTGCTGATTAGCTTAGTTGTGCCCACTTTCCACCCCCCACCCCATCCCCAGAGCTAAAAATATATATATACATATTTTTTAGCATGTGGGTTGCGCATACACATGCAAATTTTACCACAGGATCCTTGAGCACGCCCCACGTTAGGTCATTTTAAGGTGCAGTTGGCACATGTTAGCGCAACTTAGTAAAACGCCCCTTATTGAATATATAAAATAAACCTGTTTAATCAGCATGCAAAATGGCTCTGCAGCACTTTATGACTTACCCGTGTGCTCGTCTCACTGGTGACTTGCTGAACAAAACATCACCATAAGGTAACTTTTTAAACTTATCTCGGCCAACAGCAACATAAAATTGTCCATTTTCCAACTCTGTTCCATCATGGACAAGTTTTCCATCTAATGTATAAAGTCTGTTGAAACATAATAACCAGCTGTTTAATAATAACCAGCTGTTTAATCAACTGAAGAATAATCAATAACCTTGACAAAACTCTGTGGTTATTATTTGTTTTAGATTTAAAGAATTCTGTATTGAGGAAATTTGTGGGGAAGACTTCTTTGTTTACTGCATTTTACAATGTTTGTTTGTGCTTGAAATTGTGGATGCAAATATTTTGTACATCACTTAGATTTAAGCAATTCATAATTTTTTAAAAATAAATAAAAACTGAAATTACATAAAATTTAGAAAAGAACATTGATATCCAATTAGTAGTTTGATTTTCCTCTTTTTTTGTAAATCTTTATTAAATTTTAAAATATAAATAGTGCAATACAATTAATTTAAACATAAACAAATCAAGAAACGCACTTTAAATATGCAAATAATTCAAAAAACACTCATTTTCTCCCCCCTCCCCCCTTAACTAATAAAAGTAGATATACATTTATAATTTCCATACAATAAATAAAATAGGAACAACAAACTAATACATTTCCCACCACCCTTCGTCTGGATATAATGAGAACTATTTTTAGTGTAACTGTACCAATGCTTTGGAATGCTCTTCCAACCTACTTCAGATTAGAAAAGTCCCTAAAAAAAATTTAAAATTGTATGTAAAATATAACTTTTTTCAAAAAGCATTTGACCCGTAATTTGGTCTTTGGAATTTGGGTAAGGATTTGATTGGTATAATAATAATAATAATAACTTTATTTTTCTACTAGTCTTTAAGCCCGTTACATTAACGGGTGCTAGAATAGATGTGTCTGTCTGTCTGTCTGTGTTTCTTTCTCTCTCTCTCTCCTTGGCCGCTGTCTGTATCCTTCTGTCTCCCCCCCCCCTGAGCAAAGCTGTCTGCCCCCAGGACACACCTCCCCCCCAAAGCAGGTCCCTTTCCCTCTCCCTAACTGTCTCTCCATGGCCCTCTTCTGTCTCCCCCCCCCCCAAGCAAAGCTGTCTGTCCCCAGCACACCTCCCCCCAAAGCAGCCCCCTTTCCCCCTGGCTCCCGGTATTGATTCCCTTCTTACCCTCCCAACATCCAGGTGTCTTCTGGCCTGCTCCTCTTCACCAAAGCAGCCTGTGATCGTGGTGGCCGGCTTTAGCGAACCTCGCAGGCCGCTCTCCAACTTGGTAGCACGTTCCCTCTGACGCGATCCCGTGAGTTAGAGGGAGCGTGCTACTGAAGCTGGAGAGCGTCCTGCAAGGTTCTTTAAAGCCGGCCACGATCGCAGGCTGCTCTGAAGAGGAGGATCAGCGGCGGCAGCGGCGGCAAGTGAGGGCGGAAGGTGACACGGTGACTCCTTCTTCTGCACGGAGGTGGAGAGCGGCTTGCGAGGTTCACTACAGCGGCTGGCGAACCTCAGCATGCCGCTTTGAAGAGGAGTGGGAGGGAGGAGTCGCTGGTGTCTTCTGCACAGTCACACGCAGGCGCCGTGAGGACTGGCACAGAAGAACACCTCACGGCGCCACCACTCACGAATTTTCAAGAGCGCATGCGCCTCTAGCATTTTATTATTATTGATATATGTCTTTCTTTCTCTCTCCCTGGCCCTTTTCTTTCTATCTCTCTCCCTTGACCACTGTCTGTCTTTTTTTTTTTGTTTGTTTCTCTCTTTCTTTTCTTGGCTTCTGGCTGTCTGTCTGCCTTTATTTCTTTTTCTCTCTCTCCTTGGCCGCTGGCCGTCTGTATGTATTTTATTTTCTCTCTCTCTCCTTGGCCGCTGTCTGTCTCTCTGTATTTTTTTTCTTTCTCTCTCTCTCTCCTTGGCTGCTGTCTGTCTGTCTGTCTTTCTGGCCCATTGTCTGTCATTCTTTCTTTCTTTCTCTCTCTCTTTCCTTGGCCGCTGTGTGGATGGCTGTCTTTCTTTCTGTCTGTCTTTCTGCCTGGCCCCCTGTTTATCTTTCTGGCTGTCTCTCTGCCTGGCCCCCCGTCTCTCTCCCTGGCCCCCAGTTTTTGTTTGTCTGTCTCTCTGTCTTTATGCCTGGCTCCCTGTTTTTCTTTCTCTCTGTCTCTCTGCCTGACCCCTGCCTTTATTTCAGTCTCTCTCTCTTTCCTTGCCCACTGTATGGATGGCTGTCTTTCTTTCTGTCTGTCTGTCCTTCTGCCTGGCCCCCTGTTTATCTTTCAGGCTGTCTCTCTGCCTGGCCCCCTGTCTCTCTCCCTGGCCCCCAGTTTTTGTTTGTTTATCTCTCTGTCTTTCTGCCTGGCTCCCTGTTTTTCTTTCTCTTTGTCTCTCTGCCTGGCCCCCTGTTTTTCTTTCTCTCTGTCTTTCTGCATGACACCTGCCTTTATTTCTGTCTCTCTCTCTTTCCTTGTATGGATGGCTGTCTTTCTTTCTGCCTGGCCCCCTGTCTCTGTCCTTGGCCCCCTGCCTCGGTCCTTGGCCCCCTGCCTGTATTTCTCTGCCTCTTCTGGCCCCCTTCTCTCTGTCGGTCTCCCAACACACCCTCCCTCCAAAGTAGCCCCCTTTCCCTCTTCCCCATCACTTCCCTGAGCCGTTTGGTAGTTTTTTTTTACCTTGTAACAGCGGCTGCACACGGAACTGATACTCTCCACTAACAGGAGAGAAAATGCCGGTGCTAGCCGCTCTGAAACCGCCACCGCCACAATAACCGCCACAGCCACTCTCCTGCCGGTCGACAAACCCCCAAATGCGGCCGAAGATGACCGCGCTGAGAAAGCTCCACAGTCGCGCGCCTTCAGCCCCTGTATGCGCCGTGAGGTGTCAATTTAGAATGTTGCCATAGAAGCACACCTCACGGCGCCAAGGACTCACAAATTTTCGAGAGCGCATATGCGCTCTAGCATTTTATTATTATTGATACCGCCATAGTCAGGCGACTTCTAGGCGGTTCACATTGGAAGAAGGCTGGACAGTCAGCGAATGATAAGGAGCCTAAAATAGAAAAGTTACATAAACAAGTTACATATTAATTTAAGTTCCATGGGTAAAGAATACATGAAAAAAATGGAGCTTCCTGAGAGATTGAATAGTGATTACGGGGGGGGGGGGTTTGTTTTCGTTTAAGGGTGGTCTGTTTTAGTCAATGAATTTGTCGAATAGGGCGGTTTTTATTGCTTTTCGGAATGCATTGTAAGTCAGATTGGGTTCATTTATGCAGTTTCGCAACCAGACTTGTTGTCTATTCACTTGGAACATGAAGGTTCTATCCAGGAAGAATTTGTATCTGCAGCCTGAGATCTTTGGGTAGGCAAAGATGTTTTTGTTTCTGGTTGTTCGTGTGGGGTTGTGCAGAATGAAGTGAGTTTGCAGGTAGGAAGGTGCTAGTCCCCAGACTTGTTTAAAACAGATACAAGCAAATTTGAATAGTATTCGTGCTTCTATTGGTAACCAGTGCAGTTTTTTGTAGTAGAGGCTGATGTGGTCTTATTTTCTCAGTCCGAAGATTAAGCGGACAGTGGTGTTTTGTACTAGTCTCAATTTTTTTACTGTTTTTTTGTGGGATACCCAGGTAGATGATGTTACAGTAGTCAAGGAGGGATAGGATCAGCGATTGCACCAGCAACCTGAAAGATGTTGGGTCAAAGTATTTTTTTATGGTCCTTAGCTTCCACAGCGTATAAAAACATTTTTTCACCAGTGCGTTTGTGTGGTCTGCCATGGTTACATGTGTATCTAGAGTGATACCCAGTATTTTTATGGTATTGGATATAGGGTATTCGTGATTGTTGATTTTTAGCGATGTTCTCGTAATTTTGTTATTGAGGCTTGCCAAGAAGACTTTTGTTTTCACTGTGTTTAATTTCAGTTTGAAGGTGGTGGTCCATTTTTCGATTTCTGCCATTGTGTTTGAGAGGTTGTCGATAATTTCATTTGTGATGTCGGTTAGAGGGATTAAGATGGATATGTCGTCTGCGGATATGTAGTGCTTTAAGTTTAGTTTTTGTAGGAGGTGACCTAAGGATGCGACGTAGATGTTGAACAGAGTGGGCGATAGGGGGGAACCTTGGGGCACGCCCGATGGGTTATTCCATGGGTTGGAGTGATGTCCCTTGCTGGTTAATCTGTAGGATCTGTTTGTTAGGAATTCTTGGAACCATTTCTTTACCTTTCCTGAAATTCCCATTGCATCACGGCACAGTAGCATGATCTCATGGTCTACCAGGTCGAACGCACTACTGAAGTCTAGTTGTAAGATCAGTGCGCTTTTACCTTTGCTAAAAAGATTATAAAGGTGGTTTAGTATGGAGGCTATGACGGTTTCCATGTTGTATCCTTTTCTGAATCCTAATTGGTGTTCACTAAGGATGTTGAACTTGTCTAGGTAATTTACTAGTTGTAGATTAACCAAGCCTTCCTGTGAGAAGGGGAATACTTGCTATGGGTCTGTAGTTGGATGTCAGCGCTGAAGAGGTATTCTGGTCTTTGGGAATAGGAGTGATCAGTATGTGTCCCATGTTTTTGTTTAATGTTCCGTTTATAAGGGCGGTTGTTAGCCATGTGAAAAGTTCCTTTTTGAAGTCTAGAGGGGCAACAGTCATGATTTTGGGGGGACATGCATCAAGTAGACAGTTTGATTTGGTGTATTTGTTGAATAATTTTAGGAACTGGTACCAGTCTGGGAACTCGAAGTGGTCCCAGATCATGTCTGCTCTGGAGTCTTGGTCATGGTGTTCGAGGTAGTGAATTGTGTTTATTGTGGGTGTGGGTAGGGTTGCTCTTAGGTCTGTGATTTTATTTTTGAAAAAGTTGGCTAGGGTCTGGGCAGAAGGGGTGCAATCATTGTCCTTTTTCAGGATTCGTGTTGTATCTGTTAACGTTTTTACTAGTTTGAACAATTCTTTACTGTTTATTTTTGTAGTACCTATTTTATGTGCACAGTGCTTAACATAGAAACATAGAAGATGACAGCAGAAAAGGGCTACAGCCTATCAAGTCTGCCCACTCTGCTTACCCACCCCCTGTCTATGCCCTAATGACCCAATTTCCTTATCTTGACCCTCGTAGGGATCCCACATGGGTATCCCATTTATTCTTAAAGTCTGGCACGCTGTCTGCCTCGATCACCTGCACTGGAAGCTTGTTCCAATGATCAACCACTCTCTCTGTGAAGAAATACTTTCTGGTGTCGCCATTAAATTTTCCGCCCCCGAGTTTGAGCGGGTGCCCTCTTGTGGCCGAGGGTCCCTTGAGAAAGAAAATATCATCTTCCACTTCGACACGTCCCGTGAGGTACTTAAATGTTTCGATCATGTCTCCCCTCTCCCTACGTTCCTCAAGAGTGTAGAGCTGCAATTTGTTCAGTCTCTCTTCGTACGAGAGACCCTTGAGCCCCGAGATCATCCTGGTGGCCGTCCGTTGAACCAATTCAATTCTGCGCACATCTTTACTGTAATGTGGCCTCCAGAATTGCACACAGTACTCCAGATGAGGTCTCACCATGGCCCTGTACAATGGCATTATGACTCCAGGCTTTCGGCTGACGAAACTTCTATTGATACAACCCAATATCTGCCTTGCCTTAGATGAAGCCTTCTCCACTTGATTGGCAGTTTTCATGTCTGCACTGATGATTACTCCTAAATCTCGTTCTGCTGAAGTCCTAGTTAAAGTTTCTCCGTTCAAGAAGTACGTCCTGCATGGATTTCCACTTCCGAGGTGCATGACCTTACATTTCTTAGCATTGAAGCCTAGCTGCCAGGTTGAGGACCAACTTTCCAATGTAAGCAGGTCCTGCGCCATATAATTCTGTAAACTGCATTCACTTACTATATTACATAGTTTGGCGTCATCGGCGAATAGTGTTATTTTACCTTGAATCCCTTGAGTCAGATCCCCTATGAATATGTTGAAAAGGAGTGGACCCAGGACCGAGCCCTGCGGCACTCCACTGGTCACCTCCGATGTTTTAGAGAGGGTACCATTAACCACCACCCTCTGAAGTCTGCCACTCAGCCAATCATTGACCCATGCAGTTAGTGTCTCTCCTAACCTCATTGATTCCATCTTGCTTAGCAGCCTGGAATCGATGGGGTTAGGAGAGACACTAACTGCATGGGTCAATGATTGGCTGAGTGGCAGACTTCACTCTACACTCTTGAGGAACGTAGGGAGAGGGGAGACATGATCGAAACATTTAAGTACCTCACGGGACGTGTCGAAGTGGAAGATGATATTTTCTTTCTCAAGGGACCCTCGGCCACAAGAGGGCACCCGCTCAAACTCAGGGGCGGAAAATTTAATGGCGACACCAGAAAGTATTTCTTCACAGAGAGAGTGGTTGATCATTGGAACAAGCTTCTTGAACGGAGAAACTTTAACTAGGACTTCAGCAGAACGAGATTTAGGAGTAATCATCAGTGCAGACATGAAAACTGCCAATCAAGTGGAGAAGGCTTCATCTAAGGCAAGGCAGATATTGGGTTGTATCAATAGAAGTTTCGTCAGCCGAAAGCCTGAAGTCATAATGCAGTTTACAGAATTATATGGCGCAGGACCTGCTTACATGCTTAGTGCTTTTTTCTTTGATCAGATTTTTGTATATTTTCATTTTTTGTTTCCAGTTTGTCTTATCTGTTTCACTGTTTGTTTTTTGCCAGATTCTCTCCAGTTTTCTTAGTTCTTGTTTGATGGTTAGTAATTCTGAGTCAAACCATTCATTTGGTGGTCTATCTGTTTTTATGTATGTTCGGTAAGGGGCTATTTGGTCTGAGTCCTTTACTGAAATTTTCCCATCTTGTTGGGAAGTCCTGTATTTCTTTGGATGTGGGACTTAGCTCATAATGAGTCCAGAATTTTGTAGGGTTTATAATACCACGACTGGTTATGGTATGGGCAAGTAGCAGAGAGCATACTATGATTCCTTTGATCTGTTGTTTTTAATATAATGCAATTTCACCCTTCTTTTTTCTCTTTTCTTTAATTCTTTACCACTCAGACAATCCATGATACAATACAATATAATTTTTATTTATATACCGCCAATATCGCTTCTAAGTTCACAGCAGTTCACAAACAATGTAGTACCTAATATTCCCCCTTTTACTAAACCGCGATAGCGGTTATTAGTGCAGGGAGCCGCGCTGAATGATCTGTGCTGCTCCCAATGCTCACAGAGTTCATATGAGCATTGGGAACAGTGTTTCACCAAAGGAGCTTCTTCTTTCCTTGTACTAATACATGATCTAACGTAGTAACATAGTTGATGATGGCAGATAAAGACCCGAATGGTCCATCCAGTCTGCCCAACTTGATTCATTTTAAATTTTTCCTTCTTAGCTATTTCTGGGCAAGAATCCAAAGCTCTACCCGGTACTGTGCTTGGGTTCCAACTGCCGAAATCTCCATCAAAACCAACTCCAGCCCATCTACACACTCCCAGCCATTGAAGCCCTCCCCAACCCATCCTTTCCCAAATGGCCATATACAGACTGTGCAAGTCTACCCAGTACTGGCCTTAGTTCAATATTTAATATTATTTTCTGATTCTAGATCTTCTGTGTTCATCCCATGCTTCTTTGAACTCAGTCACCGTTTTCCTCTCAACCACCTCTCTCGGGAACGCATTCCAGGCATCCACCATCCTCTCTGTAAAGTAGAATTTCCTAACATTGCTCTTGAATCTACCACCCCTCAACCTCAAATTATGTCGTCTGGTTTTACATCTGTGCTCTTATCATCCTTGTGTGAAAAGCCCGTGATGTTTGTCCTATATAAATAAGGTCACATGGACATTTGATCAAATAAATAACATAAGAGGAAGTGCAGGCAGTAGTTCCTAACAATTATCTAGTCTGTTGTCCATGATTCCATTGTACCTCACAACCTTCAATTGTGACATTGCATATAGAGCAGGTCCGACATTTGGAAAAACCTTGTCCTTCCCACTGTTTATCCAGGGTCCATGCATCTGCCCTACATAGTTTATCTGTCAAATTTCCATTATGGACAAACAACACCAAACATCAATAAGTTCAGTTTCTCATGGCCCGATAACACCTGCCAGTATTTCTTAATAACTTGCACTATATATGGAGAAGAAGATCTACATTTAAGAGTACAAATCACTGCTAATTCTCTTTTGTGTAAAAGCCATTCTCTATCACTATAAAGGGCTTGTTTATATGCTGTGTTCATAATTTTCTTTGGATACTCTCACTGTAAAAATTTTTCTTTTAATCCGGTAGCTTTTTCTACATATTACTCTTTTGTGTCACAAATTCTCCTAAATCTAAGGAACTGCGATACTGGAAGGTTATCTTTAAGGTGTTGCAGATGTATACTCTGATAATCCAAGAAGGTATTATGGTCCGTTGGTTTTGAATACACTACAGTACTTAGTCGATCAAGGGATTTAAATACCCGTACATTCAGAAATGGTATTTCTTTATCATGAAAAGGCATCTCAAATCCGATAGGATGTCTCTGAATGAATTCCT
Source organism: Geotrypetes seraphini (assembly GCF_902459505.1). NCBI lineage: Eukaryota > Metazoa > Chordata > Amphibia > Gymnophiona > Dermophiidae > Geotrypetes > Geotrypetes seraphini. The sequence continues at coordinate 184,631,304 of NC_047085.1, read as the reverse complement.
CCGCAAAAATCAACAGCTCTTGTTCTATCCCCACCCATAGCATAAAGATGTCATCTAAAATCTGCCATAAAGAGATTGGCCACTGAGGGAGCACAAGATGCCCCCATAGCAACCCCCATTATTTGGCCATAAATCTCATTTGCAAAAATAAAATGATTATTTTTTAAGGCCAAATGTGCCAATGATATCAAAAACTCAGTAGGAACTTGCCACAGGCGCTCACAAGAGTTAACTGCCATTTCAATTTTAGTCAGTTCTTCTGTTCTAGTGCTGCCCAATTTGAATCGGTTCACCGATTCACTTCACCAGGTCTTAAAATTGGGAGCCACATTTGTATTAAGATTTCCATGCAAATGTTTGGTTAATTTCAAAGGAATTAGATATATTTTCTTTGATTCTTCACAGTTATCTAGATTCATTATCAATAAAGAGGTAAGGACAGCTAGTACCCCTATCGAGAGACAAGAATAAAGGCTCATAGAGCTAGATTCACTCACCTGACTTCCGGGTCCGATCTGGGGCCGATTCCAACAGGCCCGACCAATTCACAACAGCCAAATATTGAAATGAAGGTGATCCTGATGCATGCACAGACCATCTGCTTTCCCTGCAGATGGTCTGAGCATGCGTTTTGTGTCCATTTTTTGTGTTGTTGTTGTTTGTTTGTTATTTTTCGGGTCCTAACTCTCCTGCTCTCCCAGAGAAGGGCTCACACTGCAGGGAAGGCGGCAGAGATTCAGGGCTCGGAGAAGAGAGGACATGGGGTAGGGCTGGAAGATCGGGACTGGACAGGCTTCCATTTTGTTGCTTGTAGACAAAAAAAAAAAAAACCCCGAGACTCACAGCTAAGATTAGGCATGGCTGGAAGATTGGGGTAGAGTGCAGGGCGGCAATGGAGCAGGAGAGTCAGCAGAGATATGTGCAACTGGTCCCCAGCAGTCGCTTCTTCTCTTGATCTGCCAGCCCAATCGGTGTCCCAAATTTGTTTTGTGAAATCGGGTCCCTGCTTACTTTGCATGCTGTTCCCCTCATTTGCATGCGCAGATCAGAAGCGGATCGCAGGAGAGGTTAGTGAATCGGATCGGAGGGAAATAAGGTCGCAAAGGGGTCGCAAACCGATCGGTGTGCTTTAGGTCCACTTTAGGTGTTCCTTCTGCATTGCCTATAAAATAATGTTGGTGTGAATTATGCTCCGATTATGTAACTTCTCCATTTATTGTGGACTAACAGTTGAAAGAATGTTTTATTTTCCCTTTTTCCTTTTCTATTAATTATCTGAATTTCTATGGATACTGTTGATTTCGATATGATTGATGTTTATCATAAAAAATGTGAAATTCAATAAAGAATAAAGTATTAACATAACATAACAGTAAATTTCTACACCGCATAGCCATAAGTTCAATGCGGTTAACAAAAGATTATGCTATGGAAAAGTACAAAGAATGTTGTGAAAAAATGCGAGGATATCTAATTGGTCAAAAATTTAGAAAAGAGAAAGGTTTTTAACAACTTTCTAAAATGAAGTACCGTAAATCTAAGTAACAATAATCGGAAATCTTTATCATAATATGCTGCTTGATAAGAAAGAGTATGCTCATGATATTTCTTACTTTTACAAGTAGGCTTTAGTACAATTCCTTCAGTTCAGCTCAATACCAAGCACTGACTGAGGACACTGATCAGGTGGATCATCAAATTATTACATTGCTCAAGTATTATGACAAGACTGAGAGGATATTCAAGAAAGACTGTTGTTTATATATTGATCCGGCATCCCCTCCCCCCCCCCCCGCAATTCTACATCCATCCCCGAGCACCGAAATGAAATCCCTTATCCCGATTGGGCACTGGCACCAGCACCCAATGCATAGGATATGCCAGTGCCCGAAGATCCTCCCTCTTCTGGGCTGGGCGGTGCGTCAAAGGAGATCCTCCCTGTTGCCTGTGCTGGGCTGGACTGGGCTTTGAGCATTTGCGCATGCTCAAAGCCTTCTGATCTTGCTCTCTCCGAGATTCATCTCGGAGAGAGCGAGATCAGAAGGCTTTGAGCATGCGCAAATGCTCAAAGCCCAGTCCAGCCCAGCACAGGCAACAGGGAGGATCTCCTTTGACGCATCGCCCAGCCCAGAAGAGGGAAGATCTTCGGGCATTGGCACCAGCATATCCTATGCGTTGATGCTGGTGCCGGTGCCCAATCGGGGTAATGGATTTCGTTTCGGTGCTCGGGGGGGGGATGTAGAATCACAGGGGAGGGGGGGTGACGTGAGCAGGGGGGAGGATACCGGTTCGCAGGAGGGGGGTATGGAGCAGCATTGGTGGCCTCAAGAGGGGGGGGAACGGAGCAGCGCTGGTAGCCTCGGGGGGGGGGATGAGGTGGAACGGATCAAAGCGAGTTTCCCTTACTTCCAATGGTGAAACTCGTTTTGATATACGAGCAATTTGGTTTACGAGCATACTTCTGGAACGAATTATGGTCGTAAACCAAGGTTCCACTGTATATATGCTGTAATCAATAAACAAGCTCAATTCTATCTCAGGTTGATGTGTATGATTCCCCTCCCACTTTTTCTCCATTGCAGAACTATCCAAAGCATTCATGAACCACCACATCTCTCATAAATCTTTGCCAAGCAAAGAGGCATTACATCAGCAGTCTGACAGGAATCCCATCTGATCTATTCCTCACATTAAAAAAAAAAATACCAATGTGTATTACAAATAGGCACAATTAATTTGTTACATATTAAAAGAACAAGGAACTGCATTGGTAACCTAGGTAGTCTCTCTCTAAAAGAAAGTTTATAAAAGCTAGGTTAATATGAAGCCAGGCGTGAAGAAAAACCATGGTATATTAGACAAATTTTATTACACTTAAAATATGAGCAACACTGATAGGGACTAAAAGTAAAATCTATGTTCCTCCCTTCAGCTGTTTGGCTTACTTATTTTAAATTCTCAGACTTTCTAATTTACATAAAAGGAACAGGATCAAAGAAGCTGACTCAAGACTCTGGCATCTTTCAGCTATAGTACAGCTTCATGTAAATTCCATTAATGTAATTACTGTTTTAAAGCAAGTTTCCATACACTGATTTAAAATCACTGCTTTCTCTTTTCTTTGGTCTGCTTTTCTAAAGGTCATTGGTTACCAATTTCACGTTATCAAACCTGGCTCAGCAAATCAGATTGTCAGATTACTTAGATGTTAAAACCCAATGGCCCAGGCAGGCAACACTGTATACAGGTCATCACATAGAGGGGCAAGTAAGAGAGATCATCCTGTCAAATAGACAAAGCACTGTTTTAAAATGCCAAGTTATCTCAGTACTGTTCTCAGAATGAAGAGCATTATTTTTTTACCTATATTTATTGAAAATATGTACACTTTCAAAAAGTACATATTTAACACATCATTTATCTTCCTGGACCATGGAATAATTTTCCAAGGACTGCTGAGCAGAGATGGCATCCATCTATCAAGGAAGGGAAGAAATGTCTTCAGCAGCAGACTGGCTAACCCACTGAAGAGGGCTTCAAATTAGAATCGTCAAGGCTGAGTCATCAAAGCTCCCAGAAGTGTAAGCCCTCAGGTAACTGAAGCGCTGAATACCTCTACACAAATCAGAAAAGGAGGAACAGGATTGGGTGCAATCGGTAGCATAGCAAGGGGGGGGTTGTGTCAAGAGGGAAGGATTTTGGGTCAGCTACTGGCAGCATATAGGAACCGCTGCCAGCGACTTATTGAAGAGAAACACCTGTGAGAAAGAATTGCTGCACAGGTGGGGTGGGAGAGAGGAGAACTATTGGGACATGGGGGGGGGGGGTTGGAAGGGAGTTAAAGAAAGATGCTGCCGGTGGAGAAGGAAAGAGAGAGAGAGAATGGTTGGACTTGGGTATGTGGCTTGGGAGGGAAAGAAAGATGGTGTACAATAATAATAACTTTATTTTTCTATACCGCCATAATCTTGCGACTTCTAGGCAGTTCACAATGAAGAATAGCTATACAATCAGCGACTTACAACATTCAGATGGAGAAGAGGTCACAGAGCGGCCTGTGATTACATGGTGCAGATTAGTTAGAAGAAAGATATATATAGGTTGCAATATGGTTTTAACATGTTACAATAAAAATGTTGGAAAACCAGTGAATAACAGAATACAATGGAGAAGAAGACATTGAGCAGTCAGAGAATACGAAATACAGAGTACTGTGAATGGGGAAAAAGTGGATTCAGTTTGATGAGCGGGAGCTTTGAAGAAGGGGGGGGGGAGGAAGACTGGCTATGAAATAAATTTGTTGAACAGGGTGGTCTTTAATTCTTTCCGAAAAGCGCCATATGTCAACCTGGCGCCATCAATGAAGTAGCATAGCCAAGTTTGCTGCCTACCAACTTGAAACTTGAATGTTCTATCTAGAAAGGTTCGGTATCTGCAGCCTGTAATCTTCAGGTAGGCAAAGGGATTGTGATTTCTGGTTATCCTTGTGGGGGAGTAAAGTTCGAAATGAGGTAGTAGATAGTTGGGGGCCATTCCCCACACCAGTTTATAGCAAAAGCAAGAGAATTTGAATAATATTCAAGCCTCAATTGGTAATCAATGCAGCAGTTTGTAGAAGGGACTGACATGGTCGTTTTTCTTTAGTCCGAATATTAGGCAAACGGCTGTGTTTTGAACTATTTTTAATTTTCTCATGGTTTTTTTAGGTATACCCACATAAATGATGTTACAGTAGTCCAGGGTGGATAGAATCAGCGACTGTACCAGAAGTCTGAAAGATAGGGGGGAGTCGAAGTATTTTTTTATGGTTTTTAATTCCCAAAGTGTGGAGAAGCATTTTTTTGTCACCGAGTTTGTGTGTTCAGATCAGTATCTAGGGTCAGATCGGTATCTAGGGTGGCTCCTAGTATTTTTATAGTTTTAGTTATTAGGTGATCATGACCGTTTAGATGAATTGATGTTGTGATGATTTTGTCCTTAGGGCTTGCCAAGAAAATTTTTGTCTTTTCTGAGTTGAGTTTCAGTTTGAAATTGATAGTCCATTGTTCAATTTCAGTCATGTGGGAGATGTGTTTTGAAGTGGCATTGGTCACATTAGTCACTGGAATTAAAATAGAGATGTCATCAGCGTATATATAGTAAGTTAGGTTTAGCTTTTGTAGTAGGTGGCCTAGGGAAGAGATATAGATATTAAACAAGGTGGGAGATAGAGGGGAACCCTGAGGAACTCACGAGGGGCTTTTCCAAGAGTTAGAGTAGTTCCCATCATGGACCACTTGATAAGATCGTTTAGTTAAAAAGCCTTGGAACCAGGTCCAAACTCTTCCCGAGACCCATTGCGTCTAAGCAATTCAGCATTATTTCATGATCCACTAGGTCAAAGGCACTACTAAAGTCTAATTGTAAGATCAGGGCGCTGGAGCCTTTACTGAAGAGATCATTTAGGTGGTTGAGGATAGAGCCTAGGACTGTCTCGGTGCTGTATCCTTTTCTAAAACCCAATTGATGTTCATTGAGGAGATTGAATTTTCTAGGTGGTTTACTAAGTCCAGGTTGACCAGCCCTTCCTGCAATTTGGTAAACAAAGGGGTACTCACTATGGGTCTGAAGTTGGACACCAATGTGAGAGTTCTTCTGGTCTTTGAGGATGGGTGTGATCAGAATGTGTCCCATGTGCTCATGGTATGTCCCACTTTTAAGAGTGGATGTAGCCCAATTGAATAGATCCCTTTTAAATTCTGATACTGCAACTTGCATGATCTTAGATGGGCATTCGTCTAATAGGCAGTTCGATTTGGCGTATTTATTGAATAAGGTGAGAAATTGGTTCCAATTAGGGGGCTCGAATTGGTTCCAGATCATATCGGCAGTGGACTCCCTTTCCTGCGGTCTGAAGTGGAAATCGGATGAGGGAGTAGGTATAGTGGTTCTTAAGTCAGTGATTTTTTTGCTGAAGTAGATGGCGAAGGAGTTGACCGAAAGTATCTGTTCATTGTGATTTTTTAGGACTTGTGAAGTATCTGTTAATCTGTTCACTAGTTTGAACAATTCTCTGCTATTTGTTTTGACTGCTCCTATTTTCTGAGCGTAATGTTTATAACACTTTTCTTTTATCAGCTTTTTGTAGTTTTTCATTTTTTGTTTCCAGTTTCTTTTATCTTCTTCATTGTCAGTTTTGAGCCATGTTCTTTCTAGTTTTCTGAGTTCTTGTTTAAGGGTAAGTAATTCTTTTGATACCCTTTTATTCTTTTTGTATGTTTGAGCTGGAGCTATTTGGTTTAATATATCTTTGGTGAATTTTTCCCATCTGGTAGGGAAATCTTGTTCCTCCTCTGATTTGGGGTATAGTTCATAGTGCGTCCAGAATTCTGTTGGATTAATGGTGCTTCTGCTTGTGACTGTTGTTTTCTGTGTGGCTTTATTTGTGTGCTTTGCAAACGAATGTTTCTTTTGCCAGCGTAACTCAAAATTGCAAATATAATGGTCTGACCATATGACTTTCTCCCAAGCTCCTATGCAATATTGGATCTTAGGTTGGGGGAGGTCTTTATATGAAAAAGTTACTAAGTCCAGTTGGTGTCCCTTTTCATGTGTTTCCTCTTTGTCTGGTATTATAAAGCCTAAGGTATTTAGGAACGTATCAATTTCAATCACTTCTGGGTTTTTTCTCCAGTTCTAAGTGTATATTTAGGTCACCCAGCAACATGTTATACAGTCCTTTTATGGTGTTAGCCGAGAGGAATTTGAAGAATTCTTCTTTGGCCATTTTTGGGGGGATGTAGAATAGTGTCACAATTAGCGATTCTTCCAGGAGAAAGGAAGAAAGAAGGATTATTGTTGGACATGGTGGTGGAAAGGAGGGAGAGAAATATGAGAAAGGGAGAAATATTGAATGTTGTAGTAGAGAGGGAAGGGTGGGACAGATGGAAAGGAATGCAAGAGAGAAATATTGGACATGGTAGTGAAGGGAAGGGAGGGAGAGATGCAGCATGGTGCTGAAGAGGTGATAGGAGAAATGTTGGGCATGGGGCTGGTGGGGAGGGAAGAAAGATGCTGCACATGGGTGGGGGGATGAGAGAGGGAGAAACGTTGGATGTGACAGTAGAGTGGGTAGGAGAGATGTGCTCTGGATCCAATATCTCTCTCTCTCAAATTCCCACTCCCTTTGTAGCAAGGGAGGGGGTGTGAGAGAGAGATGGTGTATAGTGAGCGAGAGGGAGACGTGTTGGACATATGAATGGTGGAGAGAGAGAAAGAAATACTGTGCAGGGGGGAGAAGGAGATGTTGGATCCAGCAACAGAAGGGAGTTTGGATGTTGTACAATGGGAGGGAGTGAAGGAGAGAGGGAAAAATGCTGGACCATGGTTGGAAGAACAGAAGAAAGAAGGTACAGGAGGATGCTGATGGGGGGGGGGAGAACGGAAATTTCAGGCTTCGAGGGTGGGGAGAGAAGAAAGAAGGAGCAGATGATAGGAAGGAAGGGAGAAGTTGGGAATGGTGGTACCATGAGGGAGAGGTGGTTGGGAGGAGGGAGTTGACAGAGAAATTAATGAGCAGTGGACAGCAATTACAGTGGGTAAAAATATGATAATGGGAAGTAGACTGAAAATGGAAGGGAACAGAAGAGTGGGTGAGAGAATATGGAAATTTGATAGGTGAAATTTGAATGGACATAGTTAGAAAAGAAAAAAGGGAAGAAATTGTATTCAGGGAATGGAACACGACAGGAGAGAGGAGAAAAGACCGATGGACAGCAGCTGCTTTAAGGAGAATTTTCAGAAGACAGGAAAGCAAAAAAGAGAAACTGGAACCAAGTTGATGGAAAAATAAATGTCCAGATAATAAAGGTAAAAAAAAGCATTTTATTTATTGACTGAACTATGTTAGCTTTAGGAAATGTATAAAGCAGATGTCTTTTGTATTGTGTTCAATAGAAAAGGAAATGCATTTCTATTTTTATTTCTCCAGTGTTGAAGTACCTGCTGAGTTTAACTTCTTAGGATTCCCAGTTCAATTTTTGTCTATATATTTTTGCTTCTAATTTGTGATCCTTTGTTCTATTTGGTGAAGGTCTATCATTGTGATAGTAATGGTGAATGGGGTACTTGGAGGAAAGGCAAGGAGGAAAAGGGGTCAGGAGGGCCTTCTTATTTTCTGCCCTGGGCACAAGCATGTCTAACACTGGCCTTAACCCTTGCTATAGCTTGTGGAGATCCCCAAGCACTGCCAGCTGAGGACCTCCTCCAAAGATGGCCAGATAGCCCTTCTACCAAGCATGGCAATAAATGACAGCATTCTTGAGCCACTGAGGTATGTGGCTCAAGCATTTTATATTTACATTAGAGGTTTTGGCATAGACCAGGGCTGCTCAAGTCCAGTCCTCGAGATCTACTGGCAGGCCAGGTTTTCAGGATATCCACAATGAATATGCATGAGAGAGATTTGTCTGCACTGCTTTCTTGGTATGCAAATCTCTCTCATGCATGTTCATTGTGGATATCCAGAAATCCTGGTCTGCCAGTAGATCTTGAGGACCGGACTTGGGCAGCCCTGGCATAGACCCATTTACAAAGTATGTATTCTTTTCAATTAATATTTCCAAATTAATATACAGTCGAATTCTGTATACAGCGCCGCTATCAGCGGCCGCCTAAAAAAAAAAAAGCCGTCAATTGCATGGCAATTACACAATGGCGCCATATACAGAATCGCACTTCTGGGCAAGATAGGTGCCAGAAATGCAGGTTACGATTTTCCAGGCCTACATTTCCAGCGCCTATCTATGTCGTGAATCACATTCCAGTGCCTAGAGCCACTTCTGGTGTTAGTCATGCCCATAGTGGCATTAGGCGCTGGAAAGTGCCTACATAGGCGCAATTCTGGTGCCTTTTAGATATTTTCTTGATTTGAACTGAGGGAGAAAAGACTCTCAAACATTTTACATTTCTTTCAATGCATACCATCCTTCAATGAAATTCAAAATTGATTACTACTCCAAAGAAAAAGTAAACTTTCTAGACCCTACAGTTTCTATCAACAATGGCTATAATTAAGCATCTTTATACAAGAAACCAACTGACAGATGCACCTATCTACATAATTCCCAGCTTCTACCCTTCACATACAAAAATTCTGATTATAGACCACATGATTTTATTTATTTAAAAATTTATAGCCCACATATCCTACAATTCTAGGCGGGTAACAATAAAACATGCTTAATAAAATAATACCCGATTACATAACAATATATAAATTATACAAACAGTTGACCTGAAAAACTACTGCAATCAAAACTAACCACAGTCAGAAAATATATCAAACATAAAATTAAAATTAAAACTGCATTTTAGGAAAGGAATACTTGTTCAAAAAGCCTAGTTTTTAACATATTACTAAACTGCAGAATCCCTGACAGACTTCTCATCTCCATGGGCAACTCATTCCAATATAGTGCACCTTGTATTGTCAACATAGTCCTCCGTTGCCCCGAGAGTCTCATCACACTAAAAGATGGCACATCCAGACACAGCTTGCCCATAGATAATACTGTAACAAAGATTGAAGAATCAAAGGCCCATTGTCCTTTAAAAGCTTGACAATCAGGCACAAGACCTTAAATTTAATATTTGCATTAACTGCCATATTTGCTCTGTCCCCAGAGACAAACACCTCAAAATTCTGACTGACTCTTTCAAACAAAAAGGCTAGAACCCCAATATCATCTCCAAGAAGACTGCCGCTTCCCAAAGTAAGCAGCAGGAGACTAGACTCATATTAGCAGTTTAGCCAACACTACCAGGGTCCCCAGTACCATCTCTGTAATAAACAGCAATAACTATTTTCAGCAGCTACAGGCAACTAATTAGCTACTACACAGAAAAAGTGGACTATGCCTCTGCCAGGCTGAAACATCAGGCTTATGAGAAAAAAAAACAAGATAAAGCTATATGTTGGCTTTGTGCCTGTGTAGACAACAGGCTGATAGAAACATATATTAAATCAAAGATATATCTGGCATTTTATTGACCCGTTATCACTCAGGTACAAGAACAGTTTAGGAATATCAAAGCAAATTAAATACTGCGGACTCTGGGATTGGCTTGATGGCCATTGATTCTTATTTGTCTGATGTCTTTCTCTAGATGAGGAGATCAAGGATAAAGAAATGCTACACGCTATTAAATTCCTAATTAGATGTTTTTTCAGGGGAATTCTATAAACTTTCACTTCTGAGCTTGTTCGATTACTTATTGATTTCTTGAATGCTATTTATTTAGGTTCCCTTTTGCCACTGTCTATGATGGAGGATGGACTGCAGTGACCCCTAAGCTGCAGAAAGATCTGACAGCATGCCTGTCTGATCGCCCTATCTCAGTGTTAAACACAGATGCAAAAATTCTGGCAAAGGTTTTGTCCAATAGAATTGCTGTGATCCTACTTTCCTTGATCCATCCTGACCAGGATGGATGTGCCTTCTTTGCAATGATGCCAAGAAGGCCTTTGACTGCATCCATTGGTTGGGAGCGGGCTGCTGGGCTCGATGGACCTATGGTCTGACTCAGCAGAGGCGATGCTTATGTTCTTATGTTCTTACTTCTGTCTAAATTTGGTCTGGGCTGTCATTTTTGAGCCGAGATCTTGACATTCCAGCCAAGGACCCTAAAAGACCCCTGAGGAAGGCATTTTTATTTTGCCGAAACAGGACCTGGGTTGGGTCATTTTGATTTTATACATTACTTGGTTTCTATCCTGTGGGTCACTTGTGACAGTATACTCCCTTTGTGGATTGTTTTTACGATTGTTGTTTTTAAGTTATTTAGACACTTAAACTAGAAACTGGTATATCCGATCTCCTCTTCCACAATCTTTTTGTTGTTTTCAAAAGCTAATGGCAACATTAGTTCGTACTTCAAAAAATAATAATGGAGGAAACAGACCTAGTACCATGAGGTATTGCTTGAATTGGGCCGGTATCAGAAGAGTCATTATAGTAGTTGGTGACAGCTTTGAAGCTCAGCTGCTAAACTCCTCCAGGAGTAAAATGCTCAAAAAGAAATGTAGTAAAAACTCCTGTAATAATATTTAATGGGAAGACACAAATTATATCTCAATTACTATTTGAGAAAGAATTTCAGTAACATTGGCGGCCCAAATCACTCAATGAAGGCTGCACTCCAGAGGCAAGCTCCATTTAGCTCATGCACTTGTTATATCATCAAATAATCTTCTCATGTATACTTCTTTTATTTTAAACAAAAAACTGTCTTCCCATGCACAAAACTGCAAATTTTATTCACTCTAATTCAATTCATAACATTAAAATATGAAACGTGCACTTTAAATGCACTTCATAAACACATATTAAGTGTGTTGATAAAATAGAAAAACTTATCTGGCTGCTGGCTTCTCATAAAGTCCAATGAGAGCCTCGTTTCGATTACTGTCTCAGAGACATTGCAGGGCTAAACGGAGCTTGTCTCAGGAGTACAGCCTTCATTGAGAGGATTGGATCAACAATTTTATTGAAATTCTCTCTCAAACAGTAATTGAGATATAATTTGTGTCTTCCCATTTAATATTTTTACAGAAGTTTTTACCAAAGCTTAGTTAAAAGATTCCTTAGTTTGGTAATACAGTACATGTAAAAATTGTCATGCTAATAAAGTTATTTGCATACTAATCTCTATCAACCTTCCATCCCACATCCACTGCTCTCATTCTCTCAAATCCCTCCTCCCTTATCATCAATCTCCCTGTCTCTCAAAACACCCTCTTATCCCAGCCAGTTCCACTGTTTCACTCAAGCTCTACTTTTCACTCCATTCGCTCACTTACTAAGTCTTCAGTTCTGCTAAGGATGCTTCAATCCCACCTTCTCATCCCATATCTTCTTTGGATTAACATGTACAGGCCACTTCTCTCCCTAACTAGACAGGCAGTGCTTAAAGCTACTACTACAGTGTCATATTTTTTGAGAGTTTTGTGCGCAGTTCACAAAACACCAGTTGATCACCCCTAATAAAGGCATACGTACAAAACACTGTTGTGCTTATACAAGGCTGGATTCTCTAATATCGCCAGTAAAATCTGACAGATCACTATAGCGGTCGTAAATCTTATGATTAAAAATAAAAGACAAATTGTTCTCAAAGAACCATGCATGCAAAATAGGGTCACGCAGAATAGTCCACGGAAAGAAGCATAGGTGGATAGGAGGGGAGGAGAACTACCAGCAATGCTACATTGTCGTGTCAATCATAGGTGTGCCAGCGCTATTGGATGGAGGGAAAAGGAGGGGAGGTGCAATCGTTGACTCGTATAAGATGCGCCCTTAATACACGCCTCTAATATACGTGCTCGAGAAGCATGCTCGAGACACATGCTTTAGAGATATTTTTTCCCCATCACCATATTGCTATAATTTATGTGAGTAGTGTGGGGGTTTAAAAAAAAAAAAAAATTATCATGAGCCACAGAACCCTTTATTAGGGGTGATCAACTGGTGTTTTGTGAACTGCGCACAAAACTCCCAAAAAATATGACACTGTAGTAGTAGCTTTTCACAGAACTGGCACTCCCGGACCAGCCAGTAATTTTTGGCCATTAAAAACCGGCACTTTGTTTGGAGAATCACCCAGTGATGATAAGAGAATAGCCCAGAATGCTCGTTTAAATATTAATGAGCCCATTTTGTTACCATTTTCATAGAAATGACCTCGTTGTACTACATTTGCATGACAGAGCCGGAGGCTGCTAGGAAGTTCAGAAAATACTACGGTGAGCCGTTCTGATAATCGGATAGTAAAATACTGGCACGCTAAACCAGCTGGAACCGGTTTAGCTACCATCGCTAAAGGTATGGTAAGTTTTGAGAATCTGCCCCCCCCCCCCCCCGTGTTTTCCTAGACATGAGCTACCAATGCAGTCTGCTATACCTGTGAACAGCTCCACTTCTGAGGCTTATTTTCTCAGTCGCCATTGCAAGGACATGATCCCACTGGCTCAGTGTTTTCCTGGGGATTAACAGGCGTGATGCTGGGTTTATGATATCCCCATTAGCAATTATACTGAAAAAAAAAAGGAAATTGCTGAGTTAATCATTTGCAGATGATTCCAGAGGGGGAAATGGTAGGTTGCAGAGATGGCTTACGTACAAAATAGTGCACGGTTCTTGAACTGGTTTTCGAAATCGTGCAGACACGTTGATTCTACTGTGAGTTACAGGCTTCACCTGAAAATTTTAAAAAAGGTAAGATATCAGTGATTCATCATGCAATTTACTAATAGCTTCTTTTCATATGCAGTCAGACTAGAATTTATACAACCTAAATATACTTTGCTTACTCTTCCAGGTCTCTTCAAATTCTATAGAGAAAAAAAAGATTTGGACTCCCCCAAAATGGCAGATCTACAATAGTTAACAAAAGTGTTCTACAGGTTGGATGTCAATTTTGGAGCTTCCATTTAATTTATGAATAAATGAATCTAAAAAAGACCTCATCTTCACTCCCAATCCTTGAAGGCCACCAACGGGTCAGATATTCAGGACATATATACAGTATAATGAATACACAGAAAAGAGATTTGTATACAAAGGAGACAGTGAGCATGATGTTTAATGTGAGCAAGGGCAAAGTAATGCATGTGGGAAAGAGGAACTCAAACTATAGCTACATGATACAAGGTTCCACATTGAATCACCACCCAGGAAAAGGATCTAGGTGTCATCATTGATGACATGTTGAAGCCCTCTGCTTAATGTGCAGCAGCAGCAGCTAAGAAAGCAAATAGAATGTTAGGAATTATTAGGAAAGGAACAAAAAATTTAAAAATGCCTTTGTATCACTCCACGGTGAAACCGCACCTCAAATACTGTGTACAATTCTGGTCAGTGCATCTCAAAAAGATATAGAGGAATTAGAAAAGGTACAAAACAGGGCAATGAAAATGATAAAGGGGAAGGGATGACTTCCCTATGAGGAAAGGCTAAAGTGGCTAGGGCTCTTCAGACTGGTGAAGAGAAGGCTCAGGAGAGAGATGATAGAAGTTTATAAAATACTGAGTGGAATGGGTAGATGCGAATTGTTTGTTTGCTCTTTCCAAAAATGCTAGAACTAGGAGGCATGCAATGAAGCTACTAAGTAGTAAATTTAAAACAAATCAGAGAAAATATTTCTTCACTCAATGTGTAATTATTCTGGAATTTGTCACCAGAGAACGTGGTGAAAGCAGATAGCTTAGCAAGATTTTTTAAAAGGTTTGGATAATTTCCTAAAATAAAAGTCCATAAGCCATTATTAAGATGGACTTAGGAAAATCCACTGATTATTTCTAGGATAAGCAGCATAAAATCTGTTTTGCTCTTTTGGGATTTTGACAGGTACTTATGACCTGGATTGGCCATTGTTGGAAACAGGATACTGGGAATGATGGACCTTCGGTCTTGTCCCAATATGGTAATGCTTATATTCTTATGTTCAATTTCTCTCATGGACATTCCCTAAAAATATCTTGGTTACCTGGCCTGTTGGCAACACTCAGGACTGGGAGCGAAGACCAAAGCCTTAGGGTCAATATTCAAAGGTTGGGCAAACACAAAGATAAAGCGATCATTTATCTGTATATTTTCAAGCAGATTTTCAGTGATCTTTATGTTGAAGTCAGCATAACTTTGTGATATAATTTTCTAAAAGGACATCTATTTTATAAATGTATAAAGCACATAAACAGGTAAAATTCTAAGCTGTAGCATTATCAGAAACTGGTTCAGATTAAGTGTATTCTGAATGGGACCCCAGATTGTATAGCCAAGAATTTAAACTATGAGGCAAATGATGACAGTAGTAATAGAGAATGGCACAGGGAAGAAATCTGTCCCCATCTCCGCCTCATCCCCACAAATTTGGTCCTTGTCCCCACCTCGTCCCCGCAAGCTCGGTCCCCGTTTCCACCCTGCCCCCACGAGCTCGGTCCCCGTCAAACATCTGATTCCATTCGCACAAGCCTCAAATAGTTTTATATTGAACTTATTTTATTAAAGCATAAAAGATTTATTAAAGTATAAAAAGAAATAATAATTCTGTACAATTGTCATTTTATAAATCAGAGTTCTGGCTGCCGAACTAGGGCTTTGTTTATAAACATTTATCAACACAGCAACAATACTACTTATCCTAAAACAAAAAAAAAAAGAAAAGAAAAGAAATAAATTTTTTTCTATCTTTGTTGTCTGGTTTTTGTTTTCCTCATCTTCTCATCCTGCCATTCACTGTCTGCCTTCTCTCTGCCTCTTCCATATGGCATCTGCTCTATTTCTATGCCTCTCCTAGAAAGTGTCTGCCTCCCCCCCCCCCAAATTGGTCTGGCACCCATCTTCTTCCCTCCACTCCTCTCATGGTCTGGCATCTCTGTCTTCTTCCCTTGCATCTCTCACTCCCTCCCCAGGTGGTTTTTGGCATCTCTCTTCTCCTTTCCTCCCTTCAGATATGGTATCTGTCTCCCCCAATGCTCCGATATCTCTCTCTCTGTCTCTCTCCTCTCCCTTCCTTTTCTTTTCTGCTCTTTCTTCTC
This sequence comes from Geotrypetes seraphini, assembly GCF_902459505.1. Taxonomy (NCBI): domain Eukaryota; kingdom Metazoa; phylum Chordata; class Amphibia; order Gymnophiona; family Dermophiidae; genus Geotrypetes; species Geotrypetes seraphini. Next base: position 184,615,730 of record NC_047085.1, on the reverse strand, counting down.
AATTTGTTTTCTACCTCTTATCTATTTTCTTACTTTCTAGTCCTCAATTTCCCTTTCATTGTATCCACCTACAGCTTGCCACCTCTTTCCCTCACCCCTTTCAGTATCTCACCAACTATATCCTCTTCTCCCAATCCAGCCTGTGCCCTTTTTTCTTTATCCCCTCCTTCCCTCTAGTATGTGCTCCCTTTCTCTCCTCTCCACTTCTTTCCAGTGTCTGTTCTCCTCTCTCTCCTCCCATCCAGCATCTGCTCCCCTTTCTCTCCGCCCCACTTCCTTCAAGTGTCTGATCCCTCTCTCTCTACTTTCAGTGTCTGTTCCCTCTCTCCCCTACCCACTTCCATCCAGCATCTGCTCCTCCCTCTCTCTCCCCACTTCCTTTCAGCGCCACTCAACCTCTTCACCTCGTCAGGCCATCTCCTTCTCTTCCCTTCATGTTCACGGGCGTTTTTCAGAGTTTTCTCTTTCTGAGGTGTCCAGAAGCAGCAACGTTCTCACAAGACCCGAACAACTGCCCTGAAACTTCTCCTTTGACGCACCTTCCTGTTTATGCCTGGGCGGCTCTTATCAGGGGAGAAGCTTTGGGGAAGTCGTGCTGGACTTGTGAGAATGGTTACCATATCCGGACACCTAAGAAAGAGAAAACTCTGAAAATCACCCGTGAAGGTTAGGGGAAGGGATACCCAGATGGGTTTTTTTTTTGCCACCGGTGATCAAGAGGGAGAGACTGTCACGATCACGAGGAGGGCTGCTGACCAGGAGGGGTGGGAAGGGAAGCAACGCGGCAGATACTTTACTGTGGGGACAAGGCCATTCTCCACTCCAAGGGGTGGTGAATGGCCTTGTCCCCATACTCGCGGCAACCAGGTTTTTTTTCCTCCCTGTTCCTGCGGGTTACCCGCGGCTAGCCACGGGTAACAGTCACTGTGTCATTCTCTGACTAGTAATACAAGTGGCAGAGCCTGAAAAGTAGGCTAAACTTATAATTGCTAATTACAAAAACAGAATTTTTTTTTTTTTTTTAGAAACTATTGTATTCTGTCAGGGTTTTTCTACACTTTATTTAATTATTTTTATTTATATTCTGCATATCCTTATACTGTATTCTGCATATACTTATAAAGGCAATACATGTACTATTACTACTATTATTAATTATTTATATAGTACTACCAGATGTATGCAGAACTATACAGAGTCACAAAGAAGACAGTCCCTGCTCAAAAGAGCTTACAATCTAAACAGGCAAGACAGACAAACAGGATGTCATGGACACAGTAAAGAGGAAAAATTAATCAGCTGGCTGGGTTAGTGGGCTTATAATATGCATTTATTTATTTGGACACATTTATTTCTATCAACATCAATGTGATTTCCAACATCAAAGCACATAAAAATGATAATACAAAACCTACCCTTACATTATACAAATGAGTTCTAACTAATTCTTCTCCATTCAAGATACAATAAAATCCTTTCAATTCCTCCCCAAATTTAAACTGATTGATTCTTGTTTATCCTGCAGAGTCAATGAAAAGATCATAGCAAAAGCCAAGCCTTCAAATCTTTCTGGAAATACAAGTAATCTGTTTCCTGTCATAATGCCAGAGGTAATCCCTCCGTGTCGGTGCAGTTACTGAAAAGGCCTTCCTCTGTACAATTTACAAATGTACCTTCTGGACCGATGGTAAAGGAAGGTGATTTTCTTGAGTTGCCTGACAAAAACAAAAACAATGTGGAGAAGATGATGTTCATGATGCAGGCTTTATTGAAAGTATAATCCAATAATCCACATGAAGAAGTATCTATGACCCAAATCATTGGATACTATGGACCCAACACTATGGTCCGTGTTTCAACAAAACTGTCTTCCTCAGGGATCCCTAAGGGTCCTGATTCAAAAACCCATGGATAAAATGCTAAAAACAATCCTGAGCGAAACTCTGCACAGATGAGATATCCTCAAAAGATGTGTGTTTTAAATGTGCCATAGATCATGGATCACGAATGAATTGATATGAAATTTTATTTCAAACTGCAAAAAAGTGCTAAAGAAACACACAAAATGTTAAAATCAGTCTATGGTGATGCTGCAGTGACCATGAAGACGATTTACAAGTGGTTCAAGCAATTTCACTATGGTTCTGAATTGGTTGAATACGAGGAGAGATCGGGATGTCCTTCAACATCAAAAACCCAAGAGAATGTTGAAAGAGTAAGCGAAATGATTTGATCAAACAAGATTGACTACTAGCGAAATTTCTGAGGATATGAACATCTTTTATGGACCCATTCAAAACATTTTAACAACAGATTTAAACATGAAAACAACCTGAGAAATGGGCAAACGGTTTCATCCTCCATCATGACAATGTTCCATATCACACATCGCTTCTGGTATGGCAATTTCTGCCAAATAAAAACATGACGGTGTGTCCTCATCCACCTTATTTACTGGATCTGGCTCTTCCCCAAAGACAAAATGAAAGGTAAACATTTAAAATCGATTCATGAAATCGAGGAAGCCACAAAAGACACTCAGGAAAGATGACTTCCAGAACTGCTTCAGAGAGTGGCAAGAACGATGGGATAAGTGTTTTTGAAGTGAGGGGGAGTATTTTGAGGGGGGATTAATGGCAATGTGTCTTACTGTAATAAAAATTTTTATATTTAAACATTCACCGTATTTTTTGATCACACCTCATATACAATATGTGTGTGTGTGTGTGTGTGTGTGTATATACATATATATATATATATATATATATATATACACACATATACACACATACACACACATATATATACACATATACACACACATATACATACACACACATATACATACTGAGATGTTTTCCGACATTTTCTGAATACCAAAGGAATTGCAACCTCATATTAATAAAGTTTACTGCTTCCCAATGCCCAACCAGAAAACTTTCTGGTACAATGTAGGTTTTTCTCTGATCAAAAATGATCGGTGACACTACCAGAGGATTCTGGATTAGAGAAGTGGAGCAAACACCATTTGCACTACAGCAACAACACACTAATAAAAAAATCCAGTTCTCATGGCCAATGTTTTTTTTACATAAAGGTCAACACCTGGCATGAAGACATGACTTTTAAATTATTAAATCCCAATGAAAGTTGACATGAAACCTGGAAAGGAGAAACTAAACATGCAATTTCCCTATGTATTGTTCTATGAAAGAACAGCATTACGAAATGTTCAGCAGAGGTCTGTGAACTCTTCCTCCTACTCGGATCTATACCCCTATAACAAACCATGCAGTAATAATCTACAGGTAAAAACAAAGGAAGTCTGTTTCTGTTGATCTTGTAATGTGTATCAGTTTGCTGGATTTTATCTGTTGACAAGCTGTTACACCTAAAAAAAAAGTGTCTATGCCAAGTTGGAAACCAACTACCATTCAGTCTTATCAGCAACATGAAAGGGTATTTGTTCTTCCACTTCCCAAAGACTGGTCTGCCCTAAAAGTCCTTACACATATTACCTGAGATAACAGATTTGGCATATATCTGGTATCAACTATAGTGTGCAACATACCACAATAGAAAGTCACTCCCATGTGAAAAAAATTTAATATTTTCATAAAGATGAGTATATATTTATTTTTTCAATCAAAAATATATATCAAAAAGTATATGGTCAGAGACTTGAAGGTAAAAACAAGGGGCAAACCCCAAGAATATCGCCTCACCACCCAGTCATTTCATATCCTATAATATAAAACTCTAGCCGCGCATGCGCACTCCTATCTGCATGCTTCCGTGATCAGTAGGTCTGTGGCCGCAGAAGTGCGCATGTGAAACTCCCCAGCCTTACTTCCCAGCATCCGCGAACTACTGTTTTGTTTTTCTCCGTCCCCTTCAGTCCCTCTAATCTGTACAAGCGCGTCGGATTGCGTTTCGGACTATGGACCCACAAAGCCGCTGCTGCTGCGGCTCCTTTCTCATCTTCCAACGCAAATGCAGCTCATTAGAGCCGCCGCGGCGGCTTTGAAAACAGCTCCCTTACTTTAAAAAAACCTTCGGCCACAGCAGGCCAGCCCGCGGGAAGGGAAGGGGGAGCCGAACAAGAACGGGACATTCATTTCTGTGCTTCGGCCGGCTCTTCAGGCTGGGCCAAGTCAGCGCGGGGAATCGCCATCCTCCAGTCACCCCCCCCCCCGGGTGAGTGTGGCCTGGCCCGATTCATTGTGCTTCAGTTGCTGGATGGCGGTGGGGGAGGAGATGCTACAAGCGGTGCTAAGAGCTGACGAGATGGTTTTTGTATTTGAAAGAAGAGCTGGGGCTGCTTTGTTATAATCCTTATGCCAGGCAGCTCTTTTTGGGAGGCAGGTAGGCATGGGGGGGTTAAATGGAAGGGGGATGGGAGGCAGGCAAGGAGGCTGGAATCGGAGGGGGGGAGGTTTCAATGGAAGGGGGATGCAGGCAACTGAGGGGTTGGGGGGGTTTCAATGGAAGGCAGGCTGGCATCGGGGGGTGGGGGGTTTCCATGGAAACATGCTGCTCAGGGGGATGGGAGGCAAGCTGGCATGGAGGGGTTTAATGGATCGACCATGCCTCAATGCATAACATTTAGAAAAGAAATAAACACCATACTATTTTTAAAAACCCTGATACCTAACAATCAAAACCAACCTAAAGTCTCCCTACTCTCTAAAACAACCTAACGCCACAAGAACCACCTCATCTCTACCAACCAATCTGACTACTCTCTACGAATCAATCTAACTATTCTATATTTCCTCTGGAAATGGCCAGCTAGATCCTTTATGTAATCCGCCTTGAACCGCAAGGTAACAGTGGAACATAAATCACTAATGTAATGTAACTAAGAACGCTGATGCGTTGAATAAGGACATCAATGTACAGCAATAATGTTTTGATGAGGAGCATTGCTGTGATCTGTGGAGATCTTCTACTTAGAGGAGGAGGAGATGGATCCGAAGGTATGCCATATGAGACTGAGTGAGTTCACACTCAGAATCAGTATGGCATCGTGAGAGATCAGAATCAACTGTTGGAACATTCTCTCCTTAGATTAACTAATTATTTGCGATCAGTCTTAGATGATAATTGCGATGTCATACTTTTTTCCTTGTGTCAGCGGCATTTGACCTTGTTGATCATGTAATATTGATAGATCTCTTGAAGGACCTCAACATCACTGGTACTACATTTTCATGATTTAGTTCTTATTTGACAGTTCGGATTTATTCAGTTTCTTATTCTGGCACTGTTTCCAGTTCCCACCCACTCATCTGGTGTACCACAGGGCCTATTCTCTTTAACATCTTTCTTGCTCCCCTAACACTACTACTTAAGGCACCTGGCTTTACCTTTTTCATCTATGTGGAAAATATACAGTTACTACATCCTTTCAATTCTAATGATCTCAACAATTATTCTTCGATATCCATGAAACTAGACAAGGTTTTTGACTGGCTTACCTTGAATAGGCCAACGATCAATTCTCAAAAACTTCTACCACGATCCTTTCTCAAATTAAGCATGCACAGAACCTTCCAGATCATACCTTTAATTTGAAGGGCAATCCTTTGCCTTACTCAACTTCAATTAAAATCCTTGGAGTCACATTGGCCTTCACTTTGTCGTTCCACTTTCATATTTCAAAATTAGTTTCATCTTCTTTTCTACAGCTTCGTCAGCTCTGCTCAGTTCGGTCACTGTTAAAATCGGCATTCTTTGTGAATTATCCTACACTCACTGGTCATTTCTCGTTTGGATTATTCCAATTCATTACTAGTTGGACTTCCACAGTACCAACTGTGTCGACTCCAACTAGTACAAAACACTGCACTTCGGCTTCTCTACCATCGCTCAAAATTCGACCATATTACTCCATTTTTCAAAACTGAGCACATGCTTCCCATCTCCTTCAGGATTCTTTATAAATACAACCTACTTACTTTCAGATACTGGATTCTGGTTCTCCTCTATTTTTATTTTCTCATCTGATTCCATACTCTCCTAGAAGGGAGCTATGTTCCTCCAATCAATCCTTACTGACCATCCCATCAATTAGGCAGCTTTTTCTAGACATTTAAAGAGATTCTAGTTTCTCTGTAATGGCCCCAAAGCTCTGGGCACAGAATATTCTGAAGGGCACAGAACATTCTGAATCTAAGTTTGAGATCAGTGCCAAACTATAGAAGATAAGTGCCATTTAAATTAAGTTTTTATAACACTTGCATTTTATATTTACATTTATTAAGTTTTTTGCACATAGCAGTAGCACTTTATTTTGTAGAGCTCAATGAGTGATATCTGTAACCTACAAGAGCCGTCTGAACAATCTAATATGATTTGACGTGTAGGTATCTGAGAGCTCTACATACATAGACGTTTTATACACAAGTCTGTTTTCTTGCTTTTCTGACCCTAGTTCTTAACACTTCAGTTTAGTACTTCCTTTGCTTTCTTCTTCTCACATTTTTTTTTCTTTTTCCCCTATCCTCCTATTTTTACTTTATTTGTTCTTAACTCTTCATATTGTAAACCTTTCCTGCCCTTGACTGTCATTTTGTGTCTAGTATTGTTAATTGTACAGTATACAGTTCCCTGTTGTGTTTATTTTATTGTTGTTTTTTAATTATTTCCCTTTGATTTTTATCTATTACTAGCTGATGCCCCGGAGTTGCACGGGTATTTAATTATAGCAATAACACAGTAAATGGATTGAAATAAAGATACTTTATAGTGGTGAATGAAATTATTTTTTTACAGCTTTATAAAAAGTACAATATTCAAATTATAATGTGAAATACTAGACAAAATGAATACAATACAACTAACACAAAACTTGATTATAAACAACATTTTTAGTTTCACCTCCAGGAGCAAGAACATATAAATTCTTGGGTGAACCCACCCTTGATCAAGCAACATAGAGTTGTCCATGGGAAAAACAGGGGGATCTTAAATCCACTCCACAGTATGTAATAGTCTGTCCCTGTGATTTGTTGATTGTGATAGAGAATGCAAGTCTCACTGGAATTTGCAATCTCTTAAACTGAAAAGGAAGATCTGTTGGAATAAGTGGCATCCAAAAGTTTCAGTATTGATTTAAACAACTCAATATGTGGAAACACAGGTTGAAAAGAAACTCCATGCAGTTTTTTCCCGGTTCAGAATGGAACCTGTGTTCCTAGTTCAGCATATGTGAGTACTCATGTAATGTAATAACATTATGAACTGGGGTGCATGAAGGAAACAGTTACAAACACAGTTTTGAACATACAAACTCTATATGTATGGTGTCCGTGGTAGAATAGAAACGATGTCCCTAGTGGTTATAGTGTCATAGAAAGTGTTTTATAGTTGGAATTACTGTGAGAATGGCAGCTTTTTACATTTTTTCCATTGACATGAATGGGTGAAATCTGATTTTCTGTTTGTAGCTCCGCCCACGTGTGCAGGTGGGCTGCGAGACCCCCAGAACATATCACCCCAGGTAGTGAGGGATCTGCATACCAAGTTTCGTTCAAATCGGTCAAGCCATTTTTGAATTACTGTGAGAATGGCAGGTTTTTACATTTTTTCCATTGACATGAATGGGTGAAATCCGATTTTCTGTTAGTAGCTCCGCCCACGTGTGCAGGTGGGCCGCGAGACCCCCAGAACATATCACCCCAGGTAGTGAGGGATCTGCATACCACGTTTCGTTCAAATCGGTCAAGCCGTTTTTGAATTACTGTGAGAATGGCAGCTTTTTATATTTTTTCCATTGACATGAATGGGTGAAATCTGATTTTCTGTTTGTAGCTCCGCCCACGTGTGCAGGTGGGCCGTGAGACCCCCAGAACATATCATCCCAGGTAGTGAGGGATCTGTATTCCAAGTTTCGTTCAAATCGGTCAAGCCGTTTTTGTGTGATCGCGGCACATACACACACACATACATACACACATACATACCTCCGATTTTATATATATAGATTAACCGCTTTGATTTGACTTTTTTTGTTAATAATGGCGGTATATCAAATAAAATAACTGTAACTGTATTGAGGATCGATGTCTACTGGTAGATTGATGCTATGTAGACCAATGCCTCAATGGAGATCTGGAATCAGTGCCCTGTGGCCTCAACGTGCTATGCTTAGACTGGGCCAGTACCGAGGGAGTCGATGTTAGAACCAGTGTCATGTAACTTAAATATGTCACCGATCTCCCTCCAGAAAAAACTCATTTAGTGGCTCTTTGTAGAGCTGCACCGTACCCTTGGCTCAACAGCCAGTACCATCAGTGCAGCAGGGTATCTAGGGGCCGCCGACCTCCTAAGTACACATCACATCAAATTCAAACCATAATTCGACCTAGACACTACATCTCCTTACCAATCCATCCCCTACCTAATCTCAGCCTCAATCAACCCGACTCCCCTTTCAAACTCAATTCAGGTCTAATAAACGTACGTTCCATAAAAAACAAGTATCATCTAATCCATGACATCATTACCCAACATAATCTCCAAATCTTATGCATTACTGAAATCTGGTTAACTCAGGGAGAAGAAGCCTACATTACTCAAGCCTGTCCTCTTAACTATAAAGCAATTTTTCAACCCCGCCTAAACAAAAAAGGAGGCGGTTTAGCTGTTATCTATCATTCCTCAATCCCTCTCCAGTCTAATACCTCCAATCTATTCTCTTATGCTCCCATTGAAACTCTCCAATTTTCTATAAAACACTCCTCTCCTCTTAACTTTCTTCTTATCTACCTACCCCCACCAGTATCTAAAATCTCACTCTCTTCTCTTATCTCCACTATATCTGACTTTATTATCGCCTATCCTGACTCCATAATCCTCGGAGACTTCAATATTCACTTTAACTCTCCCAACCATTATAATACCTCCAAACTTTTAACCTTGATCTCTATCTATCACTATCTCCCCTCATTCATATGCCTACACATTCCGCTGGAAATACTCTTGACATGATTCTATTTTTCAAAATTTCCATTTTCATTCAATACCATGGTCAGACCATACTTTAATCACTTGGCAACTAGACTCTCCAGCACATTCTAACCACGTCCAACAAACAAATAATGCCCCTATCACCCGTAACATCAATAATATAACGCTTTCAGCTATCCAGTCTTTCTTTGACCTAAATCTTAAAGATTTCTCCTCCCTTTCTGTCACTGAACAATTTTCTCTCTGGGAAACATCCACAAAATCCCTATTAGATTCCCTGGCACCCAAATCTGAAAAAAAATCCACCTCCAATCAGTCCTCAAAAAAACAACAACCCTGGTACAACGAAAAACTGGTCCTTCTCCGCCGACAACTTCGGTCTGCTGAAAACAAATGGCGTAAAACACAGCATAACAGTTACCTCCTTCTCTTCAAAGAAAAAGCCTTTCATTATAAAAAAAACCATCCAACAGACTAAAAAAGAATATTACTCTAAACTTATCTCTTCCACTCGTAATTCCTCTACTCTCTTCAGTATTGCGCAGTCACTTTCAAAATACTCCAAAAAACAAACAAACAAAATTTACCTACTTCAACTTTACCATCTGCAGACGAACTATCCCAATTCTTTGACACAAAAATCAAAAATATAAGATCACACCTCGGACCTTCATTATCTATCGTCTCTACCCAAACCTCCAACGATTCAACTCAACTACCTTTCAGCTCCTATGCTAATTTCAAAATGCCTTCATTAACACAGCTATTTCTCATCTTACAATCTCTAAACTCCCCCAATAACCTTTTGGAAAGCATTACCCCATTACTTCTTAAAAAATTTTTCTCTTTCTTCGGCCCATATATATGGGAAATGATTTCCAAGTCATTTTCTGACAGCCTTGTCCCTATCGCTTAGAAAACAGCTCTTGTTTTTCCAAAACTCAAACAATACAACACAGATTCTTCTTTACCCAAAAACTACCTCCCTATTGCCAATCTACCTTTACTTTCTAAACTTTCGGAAAAAATTATTCATTCTCAACTATCAGAATTCTTTGATAAAACTCATGCTTTTCACCCATGCCAAACCGGCTTTCGTTCTTCACATTCTACAGAATTATCATTACTAGGCCTTATCTCGACTATACAATACTATCATGACCACCAAAAATCAGTTATACTAATTTCTCTCGATCTATCTGCAGCCTTCGATACTATTGACCACTCTCTTCTTCTATCCAGATTAAAAGACTGCGGTATTACAGGTTGTGCACTTACCTGGTTTATATCTTACTTTCACGAACGCAGCTCTAAAGTTCATGTAAAAAATGAAACTTCTTCAACCATATCACAAACCTTCGGAGTCCCACAAGGTTCAATTCTATCTCCGCTACTATTTAATATCTTTTTATCTCCTCTTCTCACATTAGCTCAATCTATAGTATTTACAATATTCGCCTATGCAGACGACATACAACTTCTCCACCCAATCAATACTACAAACATCTCAGACATAAAAGATATAAATAATAAACTGGACATTATAAGTGACTGGCTCTTCTTAAACAAACTCTCACTCAATGTTGACAAATCCTGTGGGCTCCTCCTTCCAATCAAAACATCCGAATCATTATTAGGATCAATTTCTATTAGATCTTTACCATTACAAATGGAAACTAAAATAATACTACTTGGCGTCATCTTTGATAGAGAGCTTACTTTCCATGACCACATAAGTTCAGTCGTAAAAATTTGCTTCTTTAAACTTCGCATTATTCGATCTCTTAGTTCTATCTTGGATACCGACTCAATCAATATTCTGATTCATTCCCTAGTTATTTCCCATTTAGACTATTGTAATTCTCTTCTCAACGGACTACCCCAAAAAGAACTACGACGATTACAATTAATACAAAACACGGCAATAAAACTTATCTTCAAAAAAGGTAAATTCGAGCATGTCACTCCTCTTCTTAAAGAGGCTCATTGGCTCCCTATCACCCACCGCATCACCTACAAAATCATCCTACTCTTCTTTAAAATCAAACTCTCTCACCAACCTTCATTTCTCGATAAACTCCTAATACCTCAATGTTCCCCTCGCACTTTAAGTTCAACTGACCAAAAACTTCTTTTTATTCCATCCTTAAAAGAATTCTATTATACCCGGAAAACCAACTTTGCAGTAACTGCACCCACACTATGGAACTCTCTACCACAATTTCTTCGCGACGAACAACATCTAGTCAAATTCAAGACTAGCCTTAAGACTTTCTTATTCCAGGACGCTTTCGATTGTACTTAGATCCTAATATTCCTTCATTTTTTTTTTTTTTCTCTTCTCGAGCAAGTATCTGCTTCAACAATGCGCCCCTACCCTTCTCGTTCTATCCCTACCCCACTTTCTCCTTTCATCTAAACTATGTAACTTTTCCCCTTCCTTCCCTTTCTGCCCTCACCTTCTAGTTTGTCTAGTCTTTGTCATTTATGTTCACTTCATACATTTTTATGCACCTACTACTATTTCTTATATTTTTTTTTTCTTAACAAATTTTAATCTGCCTCTTTAAAATTTTATTGTTAACCGGCCAGACATTTGTTTGATGGTCGGGATATTAAAAACTAATAAACTTGGAAACTTGGCTGAATTCGATGAGGATGCACACCCTGAAGGAGACACAACCTGCAAAGATGGAGAGTGGTGGTGTTGCTTTTAAGCCTGCATCGAGGGACTCGATGCTGTAGAGGCTTGCGACGCTGGTTGGGAAGAGGATGGCTTCTTAGCTGGCTTCCCTGATGCTGGAATCTCATCCGATGAAACATAGAAACATAGAAAATGATGGCAGAAAAGGGCCACAGCTCATCTAGTCTGCCCACACCAATGACCTACCCCCTAACTTCCTTCATGAAGAGATCCCACATGCCAATCCCTTCTTTTCTTAAAATCTGGCACACTGCTGGCCTCAATTACCTGTAGTGGAAGATTATTCCAGCGATCAACCACCCTTTCGGTGAAGAAATATTTTCTGGTGTCGCTATGAAATTTCCCACCCCTGATTTTCAACGGATGCCCTCTTGTTACCATGGGTCCTTTAAGAAAAAAGAGATTTTCTTCCACCTCGATACGGCCCGTGACATATTTGAACATCTCGATCATGTCTCCCCTCTCTCTGCGTTCCTCGAGTGAGTATAGCTGTAACTTACCCAGCCGTTCCTCATACGGGAGATCCTTGAGTCCTGAGACCATCCTGGTGGCCATTCGCTGAACCGACTCAATTCTCAGCACATCTTTTTGATAATGTGGTATCCAGAATTGTACACAGTATTCCAGATGGGGTCTCACCATGGATCAGTACAACGGCATTATGACCTCGGGCTTACGGCTGACAAAACTTCTACGGATGCAACCCATGATTTGTCTAGCCCTGGATGAAGCTTTCTCCACTTGATTGGCAGTCTTCATGTCTTTGCTAATGATCACTCCCAAGTCACGTTATGCTACAGTCTTTGCTAGGATCTCACCATTTAGGGTTTAAGTCCTGCATGGATTTTTTTCCCCCAAGGTGCATGACCTTGCATTTTTTGGCATTGAAACTTAGTTGCCAAGTCTTTGACCAATGCTCCAGCAGGAGTAGGTCCTGCATCATACTGTCGGGCACTGAGCTTTTGTCGGGCATTGTGCTTTTGCCTACTATGTTGCATAGTTTGGCGTCATCGGCGAATAATGTAATTTTACCTCGAAGTCCCTTAGCCAAGTCTCTTACGAAGATGTTAAATAGGATCGGGCCCAAGACCGAGCCCTGCGGCACTCCACTGATCACCTCCGTCGTATCGGAGAGGGCACCATTTACCACAACCCTCTGAAGTCTGACCTCTAAGCCAGTCCCTAACCCATGCAGTTAATGTTTCACCTAATCCCATCGAACTCATCTTGCTCAATAACCTGCGGTGTGAGACGCTGTCAAACACTTTGCTGAAGTCTAAGTACACGACATCCAGGGACTCCCCTATATCCAGCTTTCTTGTTACCCAGTCAAAGAAGCTGATCAGATTTGATTGGCAGGACCTTCCCTTCGTAAAACCATGTTGATGGGGATCTCGAAGATTCTCTTCGTCTAGGATCATATCTAATTGGCATTTGATTAGTATTTCCATAAGTTTACTCACTATCGATGTAAGACTCACCGGTCTATAATTCGCAGCCTCTGTCCTGCATCCTTTTTTGTGGAGTGGAATGACGTTATCCGTTTTCCAGTCCAACGGGACTCTTCCTGTACTTAGGGAAAGATGAAGAGTGCGGATAATGGTTCCGCCAGGATGTCACTCAATTCCCTGAGCACCCTGGGGTGTAGTTTGTCTGGTCCCATAGCTTTGTTCACCTTGAGTCTTGTTAGCTCATCGTAGACACTGCTGGGTGTAAACTCGAAACTCGAAATTTCAAAAAGGGTCTTCCAAGCTTTCCCTTGTCTGCAGCTGAGGGCCGGATCCCGGCGCCTCGCAAGTTAAGACTGAGCAGAAGTATTCATTTAGAAGTTTGGCCTTATCAGAGTCCGATTCTACATAGTTCCCATCGGGTTTCCTAAGGCGTACTATTCCCATCTGTGTTTCTTTTTCTGTCACTAATATACCTGAAGAAGGATTTATTGCCCTTCTTGATGTTCTTCGCTAGATTCTCCTCCATTCGGAATTTGGCCTCTCCAACTGCTGTTTTGACTGCTTTTGACTAGGCCAGATAGTCTTCCATAGATTCTTGCTTCCCTGATTTTTTGTTGAAGATGAATGCTCTTTTCTTCTTTTTTATGAGGTCTGAGATCTCCGCAGAGAACCACTGTGGTCTACTGGTTCTTCGCCGTTTACTTACCAATTTTATGTAGCGGTTGGTTGCTTCGTGTATGATTTCAGAATTGAACACATTACATTACATTAGGGATTTCTATTCCGCCATTACCTTGCGGTTCAAGGCAGCTTACAAAAGATTTATAAACGGGGTTACAATGGAGGAACCGATGATAAATTAGAGTGGTAAATAGATAATTTCAGAGTAAGGATAAATACTGTTTATAGGAAGTGTGTAAATGGAGGTTACATTGGTAGCATAGTTGTTATTGCTGGTGTGGTGTGGGTAGATGTTTTGTCTATTTTGGCATTGTTAATAGTACGTGAAGTTAGGGCTGATTTAGGAATTTCTTAAAAAGTATAGTTTTTATTTCTTTTCTGAATGTCTTGTAGTCTGATGTGGTCGTCAGCAGAGTGGAGATCCGGGTATCCAGTTTTGCGGCTTGGGTGGCTAGGAGGTCGTCATGAAGTTTTGATCTTTTTACTTCTTTGATCGGAGGAGGTATTAATGGGGAGTGCGCTTTTCTGTGTCTGAGTGTGGATGCTTGGTTGAGGCGGTTGTTCAGGTAAGAAGGACTGTATCCATTTAGGGATTTAAATAGCATGCAGTAGAATTTTAATTGTATTCTTTCTTGGATTGGTAGCCAATGTGAGTTGATGTAAGCTTCTGTGATGTGGTCATATTTTCTCAATGAGTAGATGAGTCTCAAGGCTGTATTTTGGATTGTTTGAAGTTGTTTGATCATAGTAGCAGGGCATGGGAGGAAAAGGATGTTGCAGTAGTCTAGCAGTCCAAGGTCTAGGGACTGTACCATAAGCTGGAATTGATTTCTTTCAAAGAATTTCCGGACTTGTCTCAGATTTCTCATGATTGCAAAGGATTTCTGGATTGTTTTGTTTATTTGCGGTTGCATGGTACAGCATCTATCTATGGTCATTCCTAGTAGTTTTATGGTGGTTTGGATGGGATAGTTGATTGAGTTGAGTTCTAAATTGGCTGAGGTTTGGATTTTGTCATTTTCGAAGAGGATGAATTTAGTTTTGTCTGGGTTTCGGCTTGGTTTTGCAGTGCCCGATGGACAAAATCTCCCATGCTTTTGAAGTTTGTGCCCTTAAAGTTGAGGACTTTGGTTGATGTGCTTGACTTAGTGAAACCTTTCCTGAGGTTGAACCATATCATGTTGTGGTCACTGGAAGACAACGTATCGCCTACCGAGACCTCTGTGACACTTTCTCCGTTGGTGAGTTTTAGGTCCAGTATCGTCCGATCCCTAGTGGGCTCTAATACCATTTGTCTGAGTCTTGCTTCCTGCTGTTGCTGGTCGTAGTGGAAAGTTTGTTCCAATCCACATCAGGCATTTGAAGTCTTCTAACAATACTGTGTCTCCACGCAAGGTGATATTTTCTATGTCTTCGACTAATTCTATATCCATATCCTCCTGTTGTCTAGGAGGTCTGTATACTACGCCAAGATACAGGCATTTGTCCTTCCCCCTAGCCAAATTCACCCAGAGGGATTCCCCGGTGTACTTGACATCTGTGATTTTGGTAACTTTGATGTCCTCTTTAGTGTATAGTGCTACCCCACCTCCCATTTTGCCCTCTCTGTCTCGACGAAGTAAGTTGTATCCCAGGATAGCCATATCCCACCCATGAGAGTCTGTGAACCAAGTCTCGGATATCACCACCACATCTAGGTCGGCGTTCCTCATTTCCGTCTCTAATTCCAGAATCTTATTGCCCAAACTGTGGGCATTAACGTACATAGCCCTCCATACCTTATGTTTGCTATATCTCTGTGTAGATATTTCTGCTTGAGCTAATTGGACTCCTATAGTACTGTTTTCAATGTGTGTACTTACCTCTTGACTCAGAAATGCAGTGTGTACTTACCCCAGCCTCAGAAATGGATTGGCAACTTACCTCGTCAGGTTGGTTACTTGCGTCAGTACGTGAGTGGGTGCCCTCCCCTAACTTACCTAGTTTAAAGCCCTATGAAGTAGGCGGGCTAGTCGGTGTCCAAAGACGTTCTTTCCCCTTCTGGTCAGATGGAGTCCGTCTGGTCCCTATAGTCCTTGCAGCGCCTCTCCATGGTTCAGGAATCCGAAGTTCATCTCCCTGCACCATCCGTGCAGCCAGTCATTTGTCCTCTGGATATGATCCTCCCTAGCTCTTCCCTTGCCCCTCACTGGAAGGATCAAAGAGAAGACCACCTGCTTCCATCCTCCTCAGCTTCTCACCCAGGGCTCCAAAGTCTTCAGATATGTTCTCCGGGTTGTTCCTAGCAGTGTCGTTCGTTCCGACGTGGATGAGAAGCATGGGGAAGTGGTCATGGGGCTTGATTAGTCTGTCTAGGCAGGCAGTTACATCTCAGATCCTGGCCCCTGGCAGACAGCATACCTCTCTTGATTGCATATCTGGTCTGCAAATTGGTCCCTCGGTCCCCCTCAGTAGGGAATCCCCAATGACTATCACTCTTTGCTTCTTTTGGGGGAGCTGGTCTGTTGTCTCCAGAACCGTCTGTTGGACAACTTCCTGTACCTCATTGGCAGGTCCTTCCTGTAACAGCTGGAATCTGTACCTCAAGGTGATTAGTGGGGAAGAGGAAGGTCTTCTGCGTTTGCCCATGGAGGAAGTTACCAGCTGCCAAGAGTTGGCGTCTCCAGCCTCTTCTTGTACCCCAATCATTGGTTTCAAAGGTTGCAGGTTCGGACGGTTTGGGCGTCCTGAGGATGGTCTTGTCTGGCTCTTGCTCGGGGATCTGGGAAAGCTCCTGGATGACTCCGTCGATGAAGGCCTCGTCCTCTCGGATGCTTCTCAAGCGCTTTACCTCCTCTCTCAGGCTCCTCAGCTCCTGCAAGATGTCTCTGTCTAGCTGATCTATCTCTTCTGTCTGTGTGGAGACTGTAGTCATCTGCTGCTTGGGGATGGCCTCAGTCTGTACAGATGTTAATGCTTGTACCACCTGTACTGCAGGCTCAGAATATTTTCTGGTGTCCAGTCGAACCAAAGAGCTGTTCTTGTTGAATGCAACAAGCTTTTAGTGAGCACTTCAGCAAGGTGGAATAGCGTATGCAGAAATCAACACAATGTTCCGGGTCTAAACACTGCAAACACCAGTTATGCGGGTCAGTGATGGAAACAGGCTACTGACATTGTCAGCACTTTTTAAAGCCCGTCAATGGTTTTGACATGGATGGAAAAATTTCGGCAGTAAAATTAAATTCAATTAAATCTGAGGAGAAAAAACTGCCAAAAAATAACACGAAGGAAAAAAGCCCCACACAAAGCTGAAGAGCCCCACACAGAAGCAGGAGCCTGAGTGAGGAAAAATAAATTATTTATTTTAAAATAAAACAATAACATTAGAAAAGATCAGGAAAAACAACAGCTAAAGGCCAGGATTAGAAACACAATATGGGTAGAAGGCAATGCCAACTGGACGAAGTCCAGAAAAAAAGCACTTCTTTGCTCCGCAGAGAACGAAGAGCTGAAGAACCGTGAGCCGACATCAGGCAGGAAGGCACTCGTGCATGCATAGTGCAGGCAGTTGTGAAGTTTCTTAAAACTTAAAGTGACAGTTCACTTTTAACACTGTCTGTTCTAAGCTCTGTGGATGACATCACCCAAATGTGAGAATATGCTGCCTGCTTGTCCTAGGATAAAAGAGGCGTACAATAAAGACTAAACGAAGAAAACTACAAAATATAATATCAATGCATAAGTAAAAGAAAGAAAAGCGAAAAATAAAGAAAACAGCATAAATTAATCAAACCCAGGAAAAAGAAATAAAATTTAAAAGAATAAAAATAAAATAAACCCAATCAAACTAAGGCAGTTTCCTAGATCAATATTCACAGACTAGTAAGATTAGAACAGCTCATCTGCCACAGTTACTCTTCTCCTGGCTCAGTTGATGAAGAATGCAAGTTGATTCTCAAGTGAATGGGCCATTAGAAACCAACAAGCAGCAGACCTGACTGATTGGCACTGTTAGACTTCCATAGGCTGCTCCTGGACAGAGGGCTCCCAACCGTCCACCACACACTGGAGACAACAGAGTGCTCAGTCCCTCTTCAAAGCCAACCCAGATCACAATCCCGGTCAATCCATACCAAAAACTTTCTTAATTTCAAAACCAGCAGACAGGCATCAACTAAAACTGTGACACATTCTGCCCTCCCTCCCCCCCAGCCTGGACCAAAATTACCAGCAGTAACCCCATCCTGGCAAGAGCAAGATCCACCTTCACTTGCCTTGAGCTGTGCAACGAATGCCAATGTTGCAACTCCTCCAGCAGACCCCATGGAGGGGAGGTGAAGAAAGCCAAACCGAATTTGCACAGGGCAAAGATGAGTCAAGGTTACTTTTTCTATTAGAAATGTTGGGACCAAAAGCAGAAGTAGCCTTGGGCAACTCTGAGAACAATCTAGCAGGCAGTGTAGTTCCAGTCTGCATAGACCTGCACTGCATGCTGGGTGCTGCCTATAGTCTGGAGCTAACTAGGCTTCTGCCCCCACCCCACAGCCTAGCTCATAGGTGTGAATTTAAAGTCTTTTTTTCTTATTTTATTTAACTAGCTTTATTACCCTAACAATAGGGGTATAATACTAGGCCTGGCAGCCCAAATTACTGTATTTTTCTCTCCATAAGACGTGGGTGGAAATAAGAGTGCGTCTTATGGAGCAAATTATCCCCCTCCCCCATTACCTTATTTAGTTCCTGCCCTTCCCTCCGGCTGATTCCTGAAGTAGCTGCAGCAGCATCAGAGCGGGTAAAAGGCAGGCGCGAGCTTTTCGTGCTCCTGCCTTGTCCTGCGTTGCTGCGTGAATGGCTACCACTTCCCAGTGCCCTGATTGGCCAAGGTGCCTAAGTTTTCTCCCTGGTGCATCCCAGGATGCACCGGGAAGGGGAAGGCCCACCATTGTGAAAAGACAAACCTGCCGGCTTAAGAGTATAAGCATCCCTCCAGCTGTCCATACTACAAAAGGAAGGGGGGGTCGAGGTAGGGGGGTCGGAGTGTGGGGTTCGGGAGTACTGGCGGTTGGGGGTGTCATGGGATCAGTAG
This sequence comes from Geotrypetes seraphini, assembly GCF_902459505.1. NCBI lineage: Eukaryota > Metazoa > Chordata > Amphibia > Gymnophiona > Dermophiidae > Geotrypetes > Geotrypetes seraphini. The sequence continues at coordinate 184,596,853 of NC_047085.1, read as the reverse complement.
GAGGCTGAGGTTTGGATGGGGTGTTTAGGGGTATTGGAGGTTGAGGCAGGTCATGGGTTCGGGAGGGCCTGCAGGGAGGAGAGGTGGGCATCCCTCCTGCCTATCACGGTTGGGAGGGTGCTTTGGGGGTTCCAACATGAGGGAGTGGGCATTCCTCCTGTTGTTGGGGGGGGGGGGGTTTCCTGCCACAGACTCTCAGATGATCGTTGCAGGTGCATTCTCCCCCCCCCCCAATCAGCTGAGTTGGCAGGACTGGCCTGATTTTAGGATACCAGGCAGCATAGATAGGCAGTTGAAATGTAGGTCAAGGTTTTCTAGGCCTACATTGCAGCCGCCTATCTTGCCATGAATCACAGTTAGGTAGCTGCTTTAGCCTACGCCACGTCCGCACTGGCCATGCCTACATTGGCTTTCCGCAGCCTAAAGCAGCTACCTAGCCACAATGCCAGCCGCCTTTTATATAAGCGTTGGTAGACGCTTCAACACTGCCATTTTTGCTGTTTCTGACGGCATTTATCAATTAACTTAGGCATTGGCAGGGTGCCTACTGATACCTATGTTTAGGCACTGGTTATAGAATTTCCCTGCAAGGCCCGATTCTAGTAACAGTGCCATAAGTTAGTAGGCAGTTGGCACCCTACCCCTGCCTAACCTAGGTCCTCTTATCAAATCCCATTAGGGTTTATCGCCAGCCACTGCGGAAAAAGCTCCGACACTTATAGGAATTGGAACTTTAATCGCAGTGGCCGGTGATAAAAAACCCTAACATGGCTTGATAAAAGAGGGCCTTAATTGTTTTAATTAAGTACAGTAATTGAAAGTAATCAGAACAGTAATTGAAAGTATCATTTAAAACCAATTAAAAGGTCATTATAAAAAATTTAGGCGTCCGCAGGTACCTACAAAAAAGTAAATTACTACTGCACTGGCAATGGTAACAAGTTCCAATTGTAACACCAAACACTGAACTTGTGGTACACTTGACTGGAAACACTCCAAGTCAAAAAGTTAAATATGGAACCTCAGAGTCCTGCACTGTTCAATAATTTATTGAGACAGCTAATTGCAGGTGGGCAGTTTTTCTTTCATTGGGTTTCCATATTATCTATTGTCTTTTTGTTTCTTTGTTACTTTTTTACTTTTTATCTTTTTGACCCCGACGGGACCCGTTTCGCTGATTAAGGCTTTTTCAAGGGTCAATCAATTCAGGCTGTGAAAGAGAATAAAACTATTTAGTGTTTTTACTTATATTCAAACACTCAAATGAAAATAAAACTCTACATGAAGGTACTCACTGTGCACAGCTAGACCCACGGTTCTCAGGTCAAAAATGGCGCCGGCAAACTGCCGGATGTGCACTTGTTAAATTGAAAAAGGTTGAAATGAGTTGACGGAACGAAGGAAAGACCATGTGTTAACAGTGATAATTCGTTGTCATCCAATGTTTTGTCCGATAGATTAATCACCACTGACTTTGCTGTGTCTGTGATCTCGTATGTGGTCTGCTTCGTTGTGATCCTCTCCGGCCTCTGCCTCGACCCCTCCTGTTCTTTTGGCCGCTAGTGGTTGTGGTAGTAGATGACCCATCTGCACTGCCTGCTTCTGACGTCTCATGTTTCTTTTGATTATCTTTTTTAAACATCCATGAATAGACTCTGTGATTGACATAATCTTGCTCGTCTCTTTTAAATTTCCGCATTTTATTCTTTTTAATAGACTCTTTAATTTTGGACATATTTTCATTCAGAACCCTGAATTGGGAATCAAAATCTTCCGATGTCAAGGTAGTTTTTAATTGTATAAGGTCCGCATCTAACTTCTTTTTTAGCAACAGGCCAGGTCTTTCCTTCGTTCTGTCAACTCATTTCAACCTTTTTCAATTTAACATTGATCTCGAAAAATTTCTAAGGAAGTTACAAATAAAAGTGTTTTTCACCAACACCGTGGCACTCCCAGATAAAACGGTAGTCAGTCCTCCATCTACTTGGTCCCCTCCAATTCCAATGGACCCTATCATTAATGCCTTTAAACAGTGTGTCTTAAGTGACATTCAACAATGGGCAGATAAAAATAATCGATATCAATCAAATTTAAGTATTAATGAAAAGCAAGCCCTGGATAAATTCAAAAAAGACACCTCCATCATCATAAAGAAGGCTGACAAAGGGGGTGCCATAGTTGTAATGAACAAGGTCGACTATGTAAAAGAAATAAACCGACAGTTGAAAGATATAGAGGTCTATGAGAAATTAGCCTTAAATCCCACAAAACGCCTGCAAAGAAGAATCACGGTGGAAACAAATAAAGGCATTAACGAAGGTTTTTTGCCGTATAAAGACCAAAAATTTTTAAACAGAAAATCACCGGTAGTTCCTGTCATGTATGTGTTACCAAAAATCCACAAGAGTATGATCAATCCCCCAGGTAGACCGATGTCATCATCACGGGGTTCGCTTTTGGAACCTCTTTCAATTTTTGTTGATCAGTTCCTGAAGGGGGAGATCCACAAGATGGATTCATACATTAAAGATTCCAAAGATGTGATTTTGAAACTTGATGATATTCCGGTGGACACTTTTCCATTTCTTTTGGTCTCTTTTGATGTAGCTTCTCTGTACACATCTATCCCGCAAAAGGATGCTTTGCTAATTTTAAAAGATGTGTTTGAATCCAGGACACGACCTCATGCCATTCCAACTGAATTCCTGTGTTTTTTGGCAAGATTAGCAATGAAAGAGAATTTTTTCCTTTTCGATGGACAATATTATAAACAGAAGAAGGGAGTAGCTACGGGCGCTACTTTTACGCCTTCGGTAGCAAACCTGTTCATGGACAATTTTGAAAGAACTTGGATTGCCAATTCCCCGTTTGCGGATTATATTTACAAATGGTTCCGATATATAGATGATGTCCTCCTGCTTTGGACGGGAACTAAAAAGATTTGTTGATGTTTAAAATCTGGCTCAATAGTTGTGATCCAAACATCCAATTTTCCATGGTATATGCAGTTAACAATATAACTTTTTTGGATCTGATCATAATTCAGCATATGGATCATTTTGGGTTCAATACGCACATAAAACCCACTGATAGGAACACCTTTTTAGATTTCAAGAGCTGTCATCTTTTAGGTCTTAGAAGAAATTTACCTTTTTCTCAGTTCCTCCGTTTAAGACGCAATTACTCATCTTTGAGCACTTTTAAAAAACAGGCCAAAAGATTGAAGGATAAATTGAGAGAGAGAAGATACCCTGAGCACATCCTCAAACATGCATTGAAAAGAGCAAGGTATTACAACCGTGATTCTCTTCTCCATCCATCAGATAAATCCAAAGGAGAAGCAGATGCAGATATTTACACATGCCTGTTACGTTATTCGATGCTGGGTAACACTCCAGCGAGGATTATCAGGGATAATTGGAAAATCATACAATCTCATCCTCTGTTCCAACGTAGCGTTTTCCCGTGAGAGAAATTTAAAACATCTTAAGCCCAGCGATGACAAATTATCAGCATCCCAGAGATGATACACTGTTACCCCATGGGTTTTTCAAATGTGGGAAATGTAGTTTTTGTGAAGTCACTTTGCTCACAAAAGAATTCACCAACCCTGCCAATGGAAAAACCTATACCATCAGACATTTTTTGACTTGCAATACGGATCACATTATTTATGTGATAGTTTGCCCTTGCTCAAAATGGTACGTTGGTATGTCAACTCGCCCTTTTAAAGTTAGACTATCTGAGCACAAATCCAATTTAAAACATGGAAAATTAACGGCTCCCATTGTTGAACATTGTGTGCAATCAAAACATAAATTCACTGACCTAAAATGTTTCTGTATTGATAAAGTCGAGTCTCATATTAGAGGAGGAGACAAACAGAGGCTATTACATCAAAAAGAATGTCGGTGGATTTTTTCTTTAAACACAGTTAAACCAGCAGGTATGAACAGTGCTATAGACTGGTATGCTTTCTTTTAAATGACTCCATTAGAATAACCTTTACAATGGAATAGTATTAAAGATGAGTGAGGTTAACTTGTGACATCATTGAACTTTGAATATTTAGCACAAGCGCACATCCGGCAGTTTGCCGGTGCCATTTTTGACCTGAGAACCGCAGGTCTAGCTGTGCACAGTGAGTACGTTCATGTAGAGTTTTATTTTCATTTGACTGTTTGAATATAAGTAAAAACACTAAATAGTTTTATTCTCTTTCACAGCCTGAATTGATTGACCCTTGAAAAAGCCTTAATCGGCGAAACGGGTCCCGTCGGGGTCAAAAAGATAAAAAGTAAAAAAGTAACAAAGAAACAAAAAGACAACAGATAATATGGAAACCCAATGAAAGAAAAACTGCCCACCTGCGATTAGCTGTCTCAATAAATTATTGAACAGTGCAGGACTCTGAGGGTTCCATATTTAACTTTTTGACTTGGAGTGTTTCCAGTCAAGAGTACCACAAGTTCGTTGGTGTTTGGTACCTACAAAAAAGGACATCGTAATCGCATCTAAGGTCAAATTAGGAGTGGTTTACACTGGAAATGACCTTACGTGCCATTAAGCAACTCTGTAGATGCAATTCTCGTCAAACATAGGGGCTAGTAATCAGGGCCGGATTAATGAATAGGCCCAAGAGGTACGTGCCTAGGGCCCGAAGTTGTTAGGGGGGCCTGCTGAAGAAACAAACAGGACTCCGATTTTTTTTTTCCTTTCGGCAGCGTTGGGCCCCCCTCCTGGGAAAAATCAGTGGAAATAAAGAAGTAAATAAGAAAATGAGTAAATAAATGAGGGTGTGGCAGAGGTGGGGAAGGGGGCAGGGAAGGGGGGCCCAGTGGACTTGTATGCCTAGGGGCCCTCAACGAATTAATCCTGCCCTGCCAGTAATGTAAGTCTGCAAAACCTTGGCCTATATTACCAGCGCGGCGCCCTATGTTAAATGTAAGCTGTGATTCTGTTAATGGTACCAATGCATTATTGACACATGGCTGACGCTGTTTTTGGAGGTGCTGGCCTAAGGTAGGTGCCATTATTAAAATCAGGCCCTCAATCTGCACTGAGCCAAATTGTTTCAGTACTTGGAGTATAAAAGTTATCATATTATATCTTGCTATGTAGCCAAGGGACCAAGTGCAGATGTGCATCTTTACTTATTTCAAAGGCTGTATTTATGAAATTTAAAATTATAAAATGTCTTAGTGGTCCTTTTACTAAGGTGCACTAATAAATTTAGCATGCAATAAGGCTCTGGGTTCTATAAATGATGCCTAAAGTTAGGCACCTAGAACGGCACACCTAGCCAATCTAGGCAACTAACTTAATTTTTTTTAATTGGCTTAACCATCACTGATAATTGAAAGCTCAATTAAAAACCAATTAAAAATGATTTTTTAAAAATTTTATTTGCCCCACTGTACATCTATGGACTGCATGTCACTTAATGAACACTAATTTATTAGTGCACCTTAGTAAAAGGACCCCTTAGTTTTTTATACTGAATCTTAAATATTTTTATGATAAAACCAGCATAATTCTCTTTTAGAAAACTGGAAATTACATAAGAGAATAGCATATTGCTACAATTTTTCATGGGGCTGCCCTCTTGCCTGTTCAGTACAGTGGTACCTTGGTTTACAAGTATAATTCGTTCCAGAAGTATGCTCATAATCCAAAACACTCGTATATCAACACAACTTTCCCCATAAGAATTAATGTAAACTCGGACACTTCGTTCCACATTAGAGAGCTGCACTGGAACGGGGACGACGGGGATCCCGGGGATCCCGCGGGGTTCAATGCGAGGCTCATCTGATTTTCCTACCTGCCCTGCTGCGAGGCTCCTCTTCCATTTCCTGCCTGCCCTGCTGTAGCACACATAGCCAATCGGAAGTCTTCCCCGATGTCAGTGCTGACGTCAGAGGGAGGGCTTAAGCAAAGCCCTCCCTTCCTCCGACGTCAGCGCTGACATCGGGAAGACTTCCGGTAGGCTTTGTGCGGCAGGGCAGGTAGGGAAAAGGCAGTGGCGTACCAAAGGGGGGGGCGGACCGCCCCGGGTGCAGTCATGGGGGGAGAGTGTGCACAGCCGGTCAGGTCCCCTGACCTTTGTGGCGCTTTCCCCAACTGACCGACAACAGGCCCGGCCGACAAACCTCCCTGCCCTGTAACCGCGAATCTAAATTACCTTCTTACAGCAGCTTCAATACTTCAGCTGCTGTAAGAAGGTAATTTAGATTTGTGACTACAGGGCAGGAAGGTTTGTCGGACCTGGCCTGTTCTATTGTCAGTCAGCGGGGAAGCGTCACAAAGGTAAGGGGCAGGGAGGGAGAAAGGGAGGAAAGGTGGAGTGGAGAAGAAAAGACGCTTAAGGGAAATGGGTAAAACTGAGGGGGGAGAAGGACGCTGAAAGCACTGGGGAAGACAAAGGGGTGGAGAAGGATGCTGAAAGGACATGGGGAAGACGGGATGGGTGGAGAAGGACGCTGAAAGGACATGGGGAAGACGGGAGGGGGGAGAAGGACGCTGAAAGTACATGGGAAAGACAGAGGGGGGAGAAGGACGTTGAAAGCACATGGGAAAGACAGAGGGGGGAGAAGGACGCTGAAAGGACATGGGGAAGAGAGAGTGGGGAGAAGACGCTGGCAGGGAAGAAGACAGAGATGCCAGAGTATGGGGGGAGTGGAGGGAAGAAGATGGGTGCCAGACCAATTTGGAAGGGGGGAGAAAGGGAGAGGCATAGTAACAGAACAAATGGAAGACGCAGAGAGAAGAAAGACAGTGGATGGAAGGAATTGAATGAGAACATGAGGAAAGCAGAAATCAGGCAACAAAGGTAGGAAAAAAAATTTTATTTTTTTTTTGCTTCAGGATAAAGTAGTATATTAGTTGTGTTGATAAAAATTTATGAACATTAGAGGCTCTGGTAGAAACCCGTTTACAAAGTATGTATTCCTCCCAATTAATATTTCCAAATTAATAAAGTCTTTTTGCTTATTTTTAAATGGGTTTCAACCACAGCCTTTAATTCAGTAGCATAATTAACTGAAATAACTATTTCTGAAGTTTATAGGGACGGACGGGGATGGAGGGATTTCTCACGGGGATGGGTGGGTTTTCTGTCTCCGCACAACTCTGTATTCCACATCCCAAAAACTTAATTACCATTAGTGACGCCTCCACCGCTGCCTCTGCTACGGACCTATCCATGTGGCTCCTCCAGTTCTCTTGGGGAGGCCACTGCTGCTGTTCACTGCCTCTCACGTAGCTCTGGGAACTGGAGAGGGGGCTATACTGCAAGGCGCTCATGTCACTGTGGGTTGTGCGGGTGGTAATGTTGCACCCCGGCTCCAAGGTGCTGGCTGTAATCAAACTGCCACCGCCATCAAGCCCGGATAGGCACCGTTGGCCCTGCCGTCATGTGCGTAGCCACTCCTGGATGCTGCCCCTCCCCCCCGGATGTCACTAGCCCCTCCCCCCAGGACTCTCAGGTGCTGGCCCACTCCTGCCGGACTCACCCCGACTCCCATGCTCCCCCAGAGGCCACCGGCACTGCTCCCTCCCTTCGCGATCACCTCCTCCCCCCTCCTCCTGACCGGCCCTGTCCTTACCCGTGCGCCGCCAGTGTTCTGCTGGGCCTTTAGCATCTGCGCATGCTCAAGGCCTTCTGGATCTCACCCTCACCCTCTCCGAAATTATAATGAGACTTGAGATCTCATATCTCAAGTCTCATTATAATTTCGAAGAGGGTGAGATCCAGAAGGCCTTAAGCATGAGCAGATGCTCAAGGCCCAGCAGCAGCCCAGCAGAAAACCGGCAGCAGGCACTTTCTAACACTGGCGTCGCACAGGTAAGGACAGGGTCGGCCAGTGGGGGGAAAGAGGTGATCGCGAAGGGAGGGAGCAGCGCCGGTGGCCTCGGGGGGAGCAATACTGCTGGTTCACGGGGTCAGGTTGGGTGGGGGCTCACAAATTGAGTCAATGCTCGGTTTGCAAGTTACAATTTGCTCGAGTGTTTTGCTGATCTTGCAAAACACTTGCAAACCGTGTTACTCGCAAACCGAGGTTTGACTGTTTATGAATTAGCTCACAATTGTGCAAGAAGGAACAAGTGTCCCAGGTATACTCCTCAAAAATCTACTAATTCTATCCACAGAACTCACAGACAGCTAGCTGCATGGCACCAGGGAGGCTTGAGCCAAGCTTACATCTACTCTGAGCAATGGTAAATGCATTCAAGTTTGAAAAATTTCCGTAGGTTATGGCTTAGCAGAATGGAGGGGCAGACTGGCATAATGCTTAGAAAAAAAGGCTGAAAACTAAAGAAGCTAGGGTTGAAATCTTGTTTCTCCCTACTAATTCTTCTCTATTGCCTCAGGTACAAATTTAGCTTGTAAGTACACTTGGACAGGGAAATAACTTGCCCTGAATTTCATATTAGGAAAGGCAATTTATTTTTTTTTTTAAATCAATTACAAAATGTATACAGCAGCTCAAATTCTTACATTTCTTGCTCCCAATTTTTTTCAGACAGTAACGAATCCTTTTATGACTATTGTCAAAACCTTGAGAATCTGGCCAATTTTGTTCTTTAGAGAGACTCAAAAAAAGAGTGGAGTGAACTACCTACCTTCAAAATAGCAGGTGAAATCTACTGCCCAGTTGAAATACCGCACAGTACAGGTTAAAGCTTAACGTCGCTAAACCAGTCAAAACTGATTTACCGACGATCGTTAGATGATCGCTGACTTTAGTGCATCTGGCCCTTAAGGGTTATCTTCTCTCCTTTTTCTTCTAATTCTTCATAGTACCTGCTTGCTGTTTTCCTCTCAGCAAGAGAGTCCCCCTTCAGCAGACTCTCCAAGCTCTGCTGCAGAGATCACCCCATCATTAACCCTCTCTCTAGGGTTACCATATTTGTGAAGTCAAAAAAGAGGACATATGATCCCACCCCTACCGCACCCCTGCCACACCCACAGTGCCCTGCCCTGCCCCTTCCACCAGCCCCTATCATCCCCCCCCCCCCTCAGCACAGCCTCCCTCTCTCTCTCCATGGCAGTACTTGAGAGTCCAGAGAAGAGCAACTAAGCTAATAAAAGGTATGGGGGACCTCTCATATACTGACAGACTGAAAAAGCTGGGGCTTTTCTCCCTGGAAAAGCGACGACTCAGGGGAGACATGATAGAAACCTTCAAGATCATGAAGGGCATAGAAAAAGTGGATAGGGACAGATTTTTCAAACTAAGGGGAACCACAGATACAAGGGGGCACTCGGAGAAATTGAAAGGGGAAAGGTTTAGAACAAGCGCCAGGAAGTTCTTTTTCACCCAGAGGGTGGTGGATACATGGAACGCGCTGCCGGAGGATGTGATAGGCAGAAGTACGCTACAGGGCTTCAAAGAAGGTCTGGACCAATGTTCCCGCTAAGCTGCGCTGGGGTGCGCTGGCGCACAAAATATTACCTCGCAGCGCACATGTTTCTCGTCACAGCGCACACAGTGTAGAGCACAGTTCTTCAACCGCCGGTCCGCAAACAAAATCTTGCCGGTCCGCGAAGGATTCGGTCCCCGCCGCAACGAAAGGCCGGCGTCAGCTGACTTGCAACTTCCTGTTGCAGTCGCTGTGCCGGGACTCCTGCCTTCGCCGGGACTCCTGCCTTCCACCGCGTTTGCCTCCTGCCTTGTCTCCGCACCTCCAGACCAGCAGCGGCAGCTGTGTATGCTTTTAACTTCGGCACAGAGCTGCCCCTAATCAATAGTTTAGCGCGGTTTCATAAGGCAGCCTCGGGGCCTTTGCTAGGCCGGCCCACATCGCATCATCGAAGCGGGCCGGCTATCAAAGGCCCCGAGGCTGCCTCATGAAACCGCGCTAAACTATTGATTAGGGGCAGCTCTGTGCCGAAGTTAAAAGCATACAGAGCTGCCGCTGCTGGTCTGAACTCTTGGGCCGCTGAAGGAGGGCAAAAAGCAGCTGTCCTGGAGGTTTCCCTTCCTCTCGCCTTTACAGGTTCCTTTTTTCCACCTTTTTTTTTTTTCCTTCAATCGGCAACGGGCCCCAGCATCGACATCAATCAAGTAAGTTCCACTGTCAATCAAGCGGTTCTGCTCGGCCAAAGCTTCCCCTGTGACATGAGCCACCCTCAGGGGAAAGAAAGTGACCCACAAAGGTGAGGGGAAGGGGGGCAGATGATGGAAGTTGGGGGGGGGGAGAGAGAGAGAAGGGGCAGATGATGGAATGGAGGAGATGAGAGAGAGAGAGAAGGGGACAGATGATGGAAGTGAGAAGAAGGGAGAGAGAGCAGAAGGCAGATGGATGTCAGTTGAGAAGGGAGAGCAGATGCTGAATGGAAGTGGGGAAAGAACACATACTGGATGGAAGGAGGAGATAAATAAAGGGGGAAGAAAATAGTAAGATAATGGAGGGGTGAGGGAAAGGGGTGACAAGCTGTGTGTAGACACAGTGAAAAGAGGGAAACGGGACTAAATAGTAAGAAAGAATTTAATTTAGATGGAGGCAGAAAATAGAGAAGGAAGACCAGAGAAGAAAAGGGAAGAGAGAGCAGAGAATGATCAGATCTGAGTGGAGGAAATGAGAAGAGAGATATGCTAAAAACCACAGGGGGGAGGGAAGGATAGAGATGCCAGACCATGAGGGGAACAGAAGGAAGATGATGGATGCTAGACCAAATTGGGGGGTGGGGGGGGCAGGAGGAGAGATGGCAGGGAAAGACAGACAGTGAATGGAAGGGGCAGATGCTGGACTGAAGAGACAGAGAAGGTTATCATGCTGCTGTACCGGGCCATGGTACGCCCTCACCTGGAGTACTGCGTCCAGCACTGGTACTTTAAGAAGGACACGGTACTACTCGAAAGGATCCAGAGAAGAGCAACTAAAATGGTTAAGGGGCTGGAGGAGTTGCCGTACAGCGAAAGATTAGAGAAACTGGGCCTCTTCTCCCTTGAGCAGAGGAGATTGAGAGGGGACATGATAGAAACATTCAAGGTACTGAAGGGAATAGACTTAGTAGCTAAGGCAGGGAGAACGAGAGGGCACTCTCTAAAGTTGAAAGGGGATAGATTCCATACAAACGTAAGGAAGTTCTGTGGTAGAAAGCAACATATTTATTTGGCTCATAACTTGCTGGCGCCCGATATTTTTAGCTCACAGTGAAAAAAGTTTGCTCACAACACCCGCCCGCTTAGAGGGAACACTGGTCTGGACAGGTACCTGGAGGACAAAGGGATTGAGGGGTAGAGATAGGAGTAGAGGTAAGGTTATAGGGACAGGATTAGAGGTAAATTACAAAATTAGGCAGAGACCACTGTTCAGGCAGTGGCCTGATGGGCCGCCGCGGGAGCGGACCGCTGGGCAGGATAGACCTCTGGTCTGCCCCAGCGGAGGCAACTTCTTATGTTCTTATAAAACTCTCATTATAAAGCTCTGTCTGAGGTTAAAAAAGTGCCCCGATCATTGACCAAATCTATGTGCAAATATTTGTAATCAACACAAACATATGCTAAAAGTTGAATAAGAAAACCTATTTTACTACAATGCTAATGCTATGTAGATTAGATAGCTCAACATCTACAGGGCTGCCCAAGTCCGGTACTCGAGATCTACTGGCAGGCCAGGTTTTCAGGATATCCACAATGAATATGCATGAGAGAGATTTACCTGCACTGCCTTCTTGGTATGCAAATCTCTCTCTCATGCATATTCATTGTGGATATCCTGAAAACCTGGCCTGCCAGTAGATCTCGAGGACCGGACTTTGGCAGCCCTTATCTAAGATATGTTTATAAAAACTATACCATCAAGCAAAATTATGTATCATAAATGTATACTTACATCTTCAACTGACAGCTATTGGTAAAAGTAAAAATAAATAATCAGCAATAAAGCAATAATCATCAATTTAGGTATATCACACATGCAAAAAGCAGAGAAACAAACCCACTTGTTAATACTCTGCAAGACAAAGTGATAACAAATGGGAAATAAGTATGACTCAAATACACTCTTTAGCTGTTCCAAAATGCAAGTATTTTTTTGTAGATTGCCTTTCCTGCAGATATCTGTTACACCTGGTAAAAGTCAGGAATGATATAGGTTTTCCCTAAAAAGGAAAACTTATTTTTAGTGAGAAGTAGCTGGCAGAGTCAAAAGTAATTTCTACAAGAAAATTAAACAAGTTTGGCACAGAATCTAAGTAGAATGAACAAAGGTAACAGCTTTCAAAATGCATTACTATGCAGAAGATCTGTACTCTACCTGAAGTATTACCATATTTTTTGCTCCATAAGATGCACTTTTTCCACCCCCAAAAGTGGATAGAAATGTAGATGTGTCTTATGGAGCGAATATAACAACCCCCCCTGGGTAACCTTTTTTTAAAAATCCGGCAGTCTAGCGCTGTAATTAGCCTACCGCTCCCAGGCTCCATCTGCCCACAACGATGAGGCTGATCTGAGTTCAAAACAGGCTGTATGATAGCATTAGACATCTTGGGTGTGTTTTGTTTTTCATTCGTTTCAGCAGCTCCACAGCAGGAGGTGGGGAAGGCCGACCAGGGTAGGAGGGAGACAGACCACGCTGTGGGTATGGCTTTCCCCAGTGGCGCAATTCAATGAGACTTGATGGAGGAGAAGCCTGACAGGAGGAAGCTGGTGCCGAATTCCAAGACGGGATCGTGGGGATGAGGGCGGAGTGAAGTGCAAAAGACGGGTCGTCATGGCGAGCGTCACGCGCTTTTGATGTGTGGATACCTCTTTAGCTTGTGTGGATACCTCGCTTCCCTGACTTGGGAGGCTGGGCACGGTTTTAAAAAGGACAAACACTCGGATTGAGACTTGAGCTGGAGAAGGCAGACAGAAAGTTTGTTGGCATCTGAAGAATAAGTATTTCATCGGGGGTTTTTTTTTTTTTTTAATTACATCCTCTAGAGATGTTGAAGGGAGAGCAGAGCCCCAACATGTCACTCATTGACCAGACTATAAAGATGAGGAAGGAAGCAGAAGCCAGGAAAATGGTATTAGCTTGGGGCCTTCTCAATGTCTCTATAGCTGGCATGATTTATACAGAAATATGAGTTTCTTTATTAGTCTTCCTGCTAATGTAGTTTCTTAGATCTGTAAGTTCATGCCTTTAGGTAATTCCTATAAAGTGTAATTTCTGTGTTTATTCTAATTTTGTAGTGGGGGGTGAACTGAGTTGCCCAGGGTCACAAGTAATGTCAGCAGAAGAATGGGATGGTGTGAGCTTAAAAGGCCTGCCTCCCTGCCAGCCCTGTGCCCTATCCCAGCCTGTCACTAGACCTGCCCTGTGCCCTATCCCGGTCTACCTTTAGACCACTAGGGGGGGGGACAGGGTACAGGGTAAGACGATGGGACAGGGAAGAATTTTTTTTTTTGGCACTCCCCCCCTTTTTTTTACAAAACCAATAGCGGTTTTTAGCGCAGACCGGCATGCATAATGCTCTGCGCTGTTCCCAACACTCATAGGAACTCTATAAGTATTGGGAGCAGCGCAGAGCATTCAGCGCACCGGCCTGCACTAAAAACAGCAATTGCAGTTTTGTAAAAGGGGGGGGGAGAGAATTCAGTAGCAATGAATAAGTTAAAAAAAATAAGGTACTGGGTTACAGATTGATATATCGCCTTTCCATGGCACAACCAAAGTGGTTACACAGAAACAAGGGAAGAACCACACACTACATAGTAGAAAAAAACACAATGGAAATGACAAAATAAACTACACTTCCCCCTCCACATTTGCAGTTTCAGTATCTACGGGTTCACTTATACACGATTTTAAACCTAAAATTCATTTTTCTTTTTTCAGGCTATTTTAAGCCCTCCCTTAAGCCTTACCTGGTGGTCTAGCGGGTTTTCGGGGTGGGAGCGATCTTCCCACGCTCCTGCCCCATGCAGATCGCTCACAGGAAATGGCTTGAGAGACTACAGGAGCTTACCACCAGATAAGGCTTAAGGGGGGGCTTTCAGGGCTTAAAATAGCTGGGGGAAGCGGGGGTTAAGAGCAGAACCGGCCCGAATATTTGCGTTTTTTTAATATTCGCAGGCTGGCTCTGCCCCTAACCACCGCGAATACGGAGGGGGAAATGTATATTGAAGAGGAAAACTAGTTGTCTAAAACAATGTCCTTCACTAAAATAACATACAAATGTGTGGGTTCAAGTTTCTAAACATTCAAACATTACGACTTGACATTGGCTATGTTTCAGCATTGCTGGGTCCAATCTGAGAAAAATACGAGTAGAAAAAGAGTTAATCAAAGACATAAAAATAAAATCAAGAGATCTCCTATGGAAAAACAAAATATAAATTAAAATAAACCAATATAAGAATAAATATAAAACATATACATATTATACATATAAGCCCCTTTTTATCAAACTGCAAGAAAATTGCCTCCTCCCTTGAAATACCCAAAGAAAACCTATTGCAGTAAAAGGCAAGAAGACAACCACAGACAGAATCTCCCCGATAATGGCATACAACCAAGAGCTGGAAAACTGAGGAAAATCATACAGCTGCTACTCCATGGAGACCGATTACTGAAAAAATATTTCCAGCTCCACCCATGCTGGCCTTCCAAAAGCCACCCAGTCTTAAGTAGAAACTGCTGAAGAACAAACTCCCTGCAACAAAACTAGCTACAAACTTTGCCAAAAAAATTCACAAGTCCCCACAGTCACCCACATGAGAAAAACATTCAACATAAGGGGATCCTTCACATGCTCATCTTCAAATGTAGTTTATATCGTTCAATGCAGGTGTAGAGAAGGATGCTATACTGGAGACACAAGCCAGATGCTAAAGACTAGGATTAATTTACTCAGATATACTAAATATTGCAATGCCAACCAGGATATCGCCTCTTTGGGACATTTTAGAAAACCAGAACATGCATCAATAATGTTATGCTGAGAATATTAAAAGGAAATTTTAAGATAATCCAGGAATGTTACTATGTTACTATGTTCATAGTAACTATGTTACTATGTTACTATGTTCATAGTAACTATGTTACTATGTTACTATGAATGCAAGACCTTTGAGATCAAAATGATAAAACATTTTGAAACCCACCAGACAGGACGTAACAAAGACATAGGCTTTCTCTCACATTACAAAACATTATTTTTACTGCTCAGAAACCTTCATATCACCCTTCCTTATCTCCCTGTCTCTCCCTCTTCTCCCTCCCTCTAAAACTGTCATTTGAATACTTTGATGCTTTACTCTTATATACTGATAACTGTCTTCATTTGCTTATCTCTGATCTGACGAACGATTACCTTTCAAAGCTAATCTAACCATGCTCTAGTAGTCCAATAAAAAAGGTATCACTTGGATTCTTTTTGTTTTGTTATATTTCTTTTTATTTCTACATACTGTATTATCTTTAAGAGTGGACTAAAGGCTAGATTCACTAAGCCCACCTTACCTTTCCAGTCTGTGTCTGGGCTCCCAATTCACAACACGTCTTCATGCTAATTAGGCCGATCAGAGGCATGCCCCCAACCAACCACGCAGATCGCAGAAGAGCGATCCTGACGCATGCGCAGACCATCTTCTTTGCTTGTAGATGGTCTGTGCATACGCTTGCCTCCGTATCAACTTTTCTTTAACTGAACTCACTGCTTTAAACCTGTGAGTTAAAACCCTCTACTGAGCAGCTGATAACATTTTCTGGGCTAGATCTCATGCTTTCCAGGCTGGCCAGAACCGGGGATGCTGTGCAGAGACTGCTGACGACACTTGGATGTGTGGATTCTTGGGAACCAAACGTGCCCTCCCTCCCTTTCCCGGCTGCTATTTCCGCTGCTGCTGTCTCCAGCCACGCTCGTCACCCGGCAATGTTACTCCCTATACACGGAAGCAGGCAGCATCCCACGGGTAGCGGTGTCCACTGTGCTTGGCGGTTGCTTTGGAGGAAGTAGATTTCACGGCTGCAGAGCAGAGAGGCAGCGAGCAGGGCGGTGTGTGAAGTGATTTCAGGGCTGCAGAACAGTCGGCAAGGACGTGAACGACTGGTCCTCACCAGTCGCTTCTTTTGTGATGAGCCAGCCCAGTTAGAGTTCCTTTTTTTTTTTTTTTTGTGAATCGCTGCCTTCCCTACTTTTGGATGTCCTTCCCCTCATTTGCATGTACGGATCGGAATTGGAATGGGAGACAGGTTAGTGAATCGGGTCCGGGTGGCAAAGGGGTTGGGACTTGATTGGTGGGCTTAGTGAATCTAGCCCTAACATGACTGCCATACCATTTCCCTTCATATAAGGAGAAATCAATCTAGAAAAGGGGAAATTTAAAACCTTCAAATAATTATACCAGATCCTGTTCTCTAGGTCCTAGAATTTATTTATATATTATTATTTATGTTCCAAAGAAAAGATTATCCTTCACCAGAGCACAATTCACAGTCACACATTCTACCAAACACTGTTCAAAATAAGCCATCTGTTTTTTAAACATACTTAAATTTATGAACTACTGAGCCAGAGAATAAACATAATTGAGATAAACAACTGTTAACAGAAGCATTCACCATGGACAATAATCACCTAAGATCTAAACTTGAATCATCCTTGGGAATCTCTCCTAAGGAAGATCTAGGAAGGTTCATATCATGAAAAACTACATACGGGCTTTAAGAAGCCTAAATTAACACCCAATTCAAGTCAGGAAGTTGATGAATTACACAGGGCAACAAAAAAAAAAACTTTTGGAATCATCTGACAACACAGATCCGTTATTAATTTTTTTTCAGTCACATAAACTTTTAAAGTTAGAACTAATGTTAGTTGATAGAGTTTTAGCATATAGGGTTTTAAGAACTGCAGCATCAACTTAAAGAAATGTTGCAGTATCTTCGGTTCAAAGTCAAATAAGAACATAGCATAACATAATTATACTGGACTGTGTCACTTAGCAAGCAATATTTCTTCAAAAATGCTTAGAGTATGATTACTTTTTGTGAGTTGTGTCTGGATTGTCACAGCACAACATCTAGCAGTAGTTGGCCATCATACTCTCATTCTAGAAACCTTGGTAGTGATGCTCCATTAACTGAATGTCCTCAATAAAAATGTTCTCCTTGCTCGTCACTCACCATACCAAGATTTTCTGGAAAAAAAAGTCAAGATGCGAGTGCAAAAAGTATATTTTTAATGGCATGCAACAGCCAGTTTCTGATATGAGTCAAGGAGATTATGAACTCCTTTCTTGTATGAAGAAGGCTTATGGTTGCCCAGAAAGTTTTCCACTAACCATTTGAATGCCTCCCAAGCTTCAAGCTCAGCTGCTGAAAGTGATTGTTTAAAATCTTCATCTTGCATAACAGACTTGATCTATGGGCCTATAAACATCCCTTTCTTCGGTTTTGCAGTGCTGATTTTTGGAAATTTCTTAACAAGATATTGAAAACCTGGCGAGTTTGTTTTACCCACGGCCTTTACCAGGGTCTTCATCAATCCCAGCTTGATATGAAGAGGTGGAAGAAATATTTTCTGAGGATCCACCAATGATATAAATTTCACACTGCTTGTCCTTCAGCTATCCCTCAGCTGCCAGACATGCTTGACATAATGTTCAACTGTAGATCTGCTATCCCACAAGCACAGGAAACAGCAGTATTTAGTGAATCCTCCCTGCATTCCCATTAGCATGCCAATGACCTTCAGATCACCACAGATGTTCCATTGGTGTGTTTTTATAACCGATTGCTTCTAGTAAATTCTTCATATTCTCATAAGACTCCTTTAGATGAGCAGAATGGGCAATTGGTTTGGAATTTCCATTGAGCAGTAACACTGCCTTCAAGCTTCTCTGTGAAGAATCAATGAAGAGACGCCATTCATCTGGACAATGAACTTGTGGCAAACTGTTGAACAGCCCGTTGATGTCATGACAAAAGCACAATGAGCCATTTACAGTGAAGAATTTTGTTAAGTTATGATTCCTTTTTCTGTAATGAGTTATATTAACATCTTTTGCAAGCTTAATCAATTGCATTTAAAAAAGACTTTTTTTTGCCCCAGTAATTGCTCTATATTAGGATGCCTAATGACACCTGCCTCCCACCCAAACCCCTTTCCCTCAGCCAAAATATTATTGAAAAAAAATTATCTGTGGTTAAGCCCTGCTCCATGAACCTAAAGCCTCATCACTATTCCAAAAATATTTAAACTTTCTTTAACCTTGCTCCCACCCCATAGGACTATAAGCTTGGAAGTCTTCAGTAGGGTTACTATATTTGAAGACAAAAAGAGGACACAAAATAAAAATGGCTACCACCTTTGCCAACATCAATATTTAATCACAGCAAATATGCAAGTGGATTTTAGTTAATAAACACACATCAAACATGACTGGCTTACCGTACAGCAGTAGACAATACTCTACTTTGAAAAAACTTCTAGATCTGAGTTTGACTGAATCTGAGCCCAAGCATCAGCAGAGTCAATATCCCTCAACAATTTTGGCTGGTTTCTGAGATACATGTAAAAGTTTGTGTGTAACACGTGCTTAAAGTGTGCTGCATGAACACAATTTCTTTGAGCGATTCAACTGGCAGGAAAGAAATCAAGACCCTACTATTCAAGAAATTCACCCAAACGTCCTAACCCCTTCCTTTTCCCCTCTCACCCCCTCTTAGAATCCTCACATCAAAATTGTTTTAGACCTTACGCCTTTAATTGTATTCCTTTTACTGGAAAAGTCCAGCTATCTTTTTTGTTGTACTAGGTCCAACTTCTTTAATTATATTTCTCTTCCTGGAAATGTCCAGCTATCTTTTTGATGTAATCCGCTTAGAACTGCAAGGTACAGGCGGAATATAAGCCAGTAATGTAATGTAAAAGAGAGGAAATCAGCAATGCCTTTCTCTCTCTTAACATCTCTATTTGTCCAGCCAATCTCTCATTATGCAGGTAGATGTGTTGGTCTCAGGCACATAAGAGAAAAAGAGAACAGTTTCCTAAAAAATAAAAAAACCTGGAGGATGTACCTGAAGAATTACAATAGGAGGACATGTCTTCTTCAAAGAGGTTATATGGTAACCCTAGTCTTTAGGGATAGCACTGGTGCCTACTTGCTCCTATCTTACCAGCTTAAGCCTTTCAGAATCATTTATTAATATTTGCTATACTGCCAGGGCTAACTAGCAGATCCAGACAGTTTACATTCCTAAAAAAAATATTTAAACAGGGAAAGAACCACAATAAAATAGAACATAACGGAGCATAATTTTCCTCTTAAGGCACAAAAAACATCAGTAGGATTAGGATAGTGTATGAAGGGAAATGAGAAAACTGAGCTGTTCTGAATGTGTAGGAGGCAGGTCATTAGCAAGGTTGTGCTAGATCCAGGCCAAGAAACATGAAGATTTATGATAAATCACACATTTCACAATAACAGTGGTGCCACACAGGTAAATGGACCCCTAAGGTAGGTCTCCTACAGCTCCGAGTATCAGATATGTCTAATATCTTCTCATCTAGTATGAAGAACCTAGATGTTGCATGGTCCTAAGAATGCTAAGGCATCATACAATACAGAACAGTAAAACAGTTTCATTTCTTACTCAACAAGATTCCAAAATACTGTCAACGTGATTAACTTTGCAGCTAATGCAAGGAACCCTGCACAATACAATAACTTGCTGTTAATCAATATGCCCAGGATCGCCTAAGGGCAAGGCTGGGGTCAAGAGTCACTAAAGCCACATTAAACAATAGTGTTTAGGAGGTTCAAGGCCTTGATGCAGAGGAAAAGAATGTTCAAGGTTCACTGAACGAAAGAAAAGGCAGAAAAACAATAAGTCACCTTTTAAGACTCAGTATACAACACACTGTGATAAATAGTCTCATCTATTACAGTAACTTTCAAATTTTGCCTATTTGTACTGGGTTCCAGTGAAGATTAAAAAAAAAAAAAGTAGGCAGCAGTTGTTCACATTTAGGAAATATAACTACACTGAAGTTAAATGTTTCTGAGTTTTAAATTAGTCAAATTCTAGTTACTACTTTACAGAAGTTAATTTTCCTACTCATTCATATTAGGAGGTTTTTGTGTGGGTTCTAGACTTTTAAAAACTACAGTCTAGAATTTAAAAAAAACTAACCTTGTTCAAATAGGGGATTACGACAAGAAATTGTTGTCTGGATGGGAATATCTGGAAGAAGCAGGAAAGCAGTGGGCAAAACTAAAAGGAGCTATTTTAAGCAGCGAATGATATGGGGATAAACTTTGTCCCTATACCCACAAGCTCTGTCCCTGCAGGCTCCATCTTCATCCTCACGAGCTCTCTCTCCATCCTGTCCCTGCAGTCTGTCCTCATTTGCACAAGCCTCGAACACTTATGATTTTACATTTAAATCAATTTTTAAAAATGTACGATGGCTTCCTGGCCACTCAAGCAGCAAAACTAGACTACTGATCACGACCCCAGACTACAAAACCTTCAGAAAAGAAATAAAAACCCTGCTATTCAAGAAATCCTTAATGACAAACTAACACAGCAAGAATCATCTCAATCTCCAATAGCAACCCTGCTCCACTCTGTAATACCACGGAAAATGTCCAGATAACTCCTTATGTATTCCTAAATGTCCAAATAACTCCTTATGTAATCCGCCTTGAAACGCAAGGTAATGGCAGAATAGAAATTATTAATGTAATGTAAGTATAAAGAGGGACAATATTCTGTACAACTGTTTAAATCACAAACAGAACCTTCCGTTTTGATACAACATTCCCAAAGATTCAGTTGCCTATATGTTTACATCATCTGGGAAGGTAATTGGATTGTCTTTCAGACATGGGTGGAAGAGAACCTAAACTGTGCAGTGGATGAACAGTAAAATAAGTGCCTATTAAATTTTAGAAAGGTTCCTTGATGGAATCAACAATGGATAAATCTGTTGCAGTAAGATGCTTGAGCAGCTGGGCACTGCATGATGGAAGGATGTTGCAGATGGCAGACAAGACACAAAAGATGTCACTTAACAGTAGTTCACTAAAATCCAAAAGCAGCTTCTACAGTTTTTTTAATCTTTGAATTCAGTTGCCAATTGTCTAAGATATGTGTTAAGTTTTTACATATTGATACTAGTCTCAAGTTTTTAGAGAATGACATGGGGATAAAGTTTGTCCCTATCCCCGCAGGCTCTGTCTGTCCCCAAGGGTTCTGTCAGTGGTATAGCAAGTGTGAATGGCGCCCGGGGCGGTGGTGCTCCTCCCCCGCCCTTTCCTGCCCTTCCCTTCCCTCGAACCTTTTTAAATTTTCAAGGCGCAAGCAACATTATGAACTTGCTGCCCGCATCGTGTCGGCTAGCCCTCCGATGTCACTTCCTAGGCACAGGGCCTAGAAGTGACATCAGAGAGAGGCGACACCGATGCGGGCAGCAAGTTCATAATACTGTTCACACAGGGAAAATTAAGAGGTATGAGGGAGGGAAAGGGGCACACGTGTACGGCAGGGGGGTCAGGAAGGAGCCGGGGGGGGGGGGGAAGGAGAGAAGGATGGATGCCGGAGCCCCTACTAAGACCGTGCCCAGGGCAAACTGTCCCCCTGCCGTCCCCTTACTCCGGCCCTGCCTTGTCCCCGCAGGCTCTGTCCCCATGTCATTCTCTAATTGTAAGGATAACAAACCATTTTGTAAGGAATGTAAGTAAAAGTAAGAGAAAATGAAAAGAAGGCCTCTTTGGTTCTCAAAAGTGGTAGCTGAAAAAGTAAAAAAAAAGTGGTTAGCTTTCATAAACTACAAAAGATCGCAGAAAGAGGAAGATAGGCAAAAATATCTGAAAAAATTAAGAGAGCCTAGTCGAGTAGTCAGGATAGCAAAGATGCAAATGAAAGAAAAAAAATAGATGACAGTAAAACAGGAGGATATGTCATTTTTTAGATATATTAGTGATAGGAAGACGTGCAAAAGTGGCATTGTGAGACTCAAAGGTGAAGGGGAGAAATATGTAGAAGCTGATAAAGATAAGGCTGACTTTCTTAACAAATATTTCTGTTCTGTGTTCACAGCTGAAGTGCCTGGAGCAGGACTGCAGAAGACAAAACGCAAATAGGGCTGGAGATATGGTAGACCCTGATCGATTTTCAGAGGATTGTGTTTGTGAGAAGTTAACTCAAGGTGGACAAAGCGTTGGGGCCAGATGGTGTACATTCAAGGGTACCTCAAGGTGGACAAAGCAAAGGGGCCGGATGGTGTACATCCAAGGGTACTGAAGGAACTTGGGGAAGTTCTGACAGCTCTGCTGTCTGATCTATTCAATGCTTCTCTAGAATCGGGAGTGGTACTAGAGGACTGGAGAATGGCGGATGTGGTTTATATCCACAAAAGTGGAAGTAAGGAAGAACCTGAAGTAGGGGACCACAGGCCTTCTGACTTCTGTGGTTAGTAAAGTAATGGAAACATTTTTAAAAACATAAAATAGTGAAGTTTCTGGAATCAAGTAGATTATAGGACCTGAGACAACATGGATTCACTAGAGGCAGGCCTTGTCAGACAAATTTGATCAATTTCTTTGCTTGGGAAACCAGAGAATTGGAGGGAGGGAGGGAGCTAGATGTAGTGTATTTAGATTTTAGCAAAGGGTTTGACAGTGTTCCACACAAGAGTCTAATAAATAAACTGAGTGCCCTAGGTATGGGCCCCAAAGTAATGGACTGGGTCAGGAAGTGGTTGAGTGGAAGGCAACAGAGGATAGTGGTCAACAGAAATCGCTCTGAGGAAAGAAATGTTACCAGTGGTGTGCTTCAAGGATTGGTTATTGGGCCTGTAAGTGATACTGCTGAAGGGCTGTGAGGTAAGATTTGTCTCTTTGCGAATGATACCAAAATTTACAGTACAATAGAGTAGACACCCCTGAAGGTGTGAATAACATGAAGAAAGACCTAGCAAAGCTTGAAGAATGGTCTGAAATTTGGCAGCTAAGATTTAATGCTAAGAAATGCCAGGTCATGCTCTTGTAAATTTACTATGATGCTCAGGGATAATGATTATAGACCTGAGGTCAGAAATAGGCTATAATATCAAATCATTCAACTGACCTACATTGATAACAAGATTCATGGAGAGTGATCAAAATAAAGTTTATAAAATTACTCAGAGATATGGAACTCTGTAAGGAAGGCTTGAAAAACCTCCCTTGGGTGAAGAGTTCACCTTCCAGTCATTGTTGTTTTATAAAAACTTTGATCACTGACTCCACAGAAACAAAGATGGGATAGAACGCCTGAAGAAATCGGACGGTAACCTTGTAGAATCAGATTCTGCCAAGGCAGAATTACTAAACGAATACTTCTGCTCAGTCTTCACCTGTGAAGCGCCGGAAGCTGGTCCACAGCTTCAGATGGGAGACAGCCAGAAGGACCCGTTTCAAAACTTCAAGTTTACGCCCAGTAGCGTCTACTACGAACTATCAAGACTCAAAGTAAACAAAGCCATGGGACCGGACAACCTACATCCCAGAGTGCTCAGGGAATTGAGAGAATTCCTGGCAGAACCACTATCTGTTCTTTTCAATCTTTCCCTACGCACAGGAAGAGTCCCCTTGGACTGGAAAACCGCCAACGTTATCCCACTCCACAAAAAGGGCTGCAGGACAGAGACGGAAAACTACAAACCGGTGAGTCTCACATCTATAGTGTGCAAGCTCATGGAAACACTGATCAAACGAAATATTGACACAATCCTAGACGAGGAAAACCTACGTGATCCCCACCAGCATGGATTTACCCAGGGCAGATCCTGCCAATCTAACCTAATCAGCTTTTTTGACTGGGTTACTAGACAACTAGATGCTGGAGAGTCACTGGATGTAGTATATTTGGACTTCAGTAAAGCTTTTGATAGCGTCCCACACCGAAGGTCAGGGCCGCCATCAGAAATTTCTGGGCCCCTTACTGAGCAATCCTATTGGGCCCCCCACGCACCCCTTCCCGCCCCCCCGATCCTCCCTTCTTCCATGGGCCGAATACACACATACTTTTCTCTGTCGCCGCATTCTTTGACCAAAAGATTTGTAAGCCTGCAACCATGTCAAGGTAGACTCTTTCAGCAGGGCCCTAACCTAACCTAAACTAAACTAATCTATACCTATCATTTCTAAACTAACATATGTCTAATACTGAACTAATAACAAACTAACAAACATCTGCATAATAAATAATTAATAAATAATAGTGCTAGTAGTTATAATTCACTTTTGAATGTAAAATCTCAGTTAAGGATTTCTTTTGACCTTTGTAGGCCAGAAGTAGATCACAATTGCACAATATTTTTTGTAACAAGTATTAAATGTGTTTTTATAAATACTGTAAGCTTAATAAATATATCAGAAAAAGCTACACATCTGAGCGCATATCTGAACATACACATCTGTATGATCCCATCCTCCTCAGCTTGCCTATATAGCTGCATCATGCATGTTAAAAATGTATGATATGTTGATATGTGCACCTTCTTTCCTTCCCATCCATCCTCCTCAGCCTGTCCTTACACATCCACAGCTGCATGTTAATGATGATGTATATGTTATGATGATAAATAAGTGCATATGAGCACATCATTAACATGCAGCTATGGATGAATATAAAAAAGAAACAATATTCTGTACAATTGTCAATTTATAAATCAGCATCTTCTCCCCACTCTCTCTTTCCCATTTCCCTTCAGCGTCCTCAGCCCACTCTCTCTCCACTTTCCTTCAGTGCACGCACATAAAAACAAACAAGTAATTTTTATCATTTTCATTCTATTCATTCATAGAAATTAAAGTCTAAATAATGCCAGTCACATAACAAAACATGATTTTACAAAATAATTCCCTGAACAGTCAAGCCTGCAAGGATTACTAGATGTCTTTCAGCAGCTCCCCTCCCTCCCTCCCCCTTACCTTTGTGGCCAAGTCAAAATGATCTACCAACAATAAAATTTTAAAAACACAAAGCATGCTGTACGCAGAGAAAATGTTAATTATCATTTATATTCCGCGGGTTTTCAAAGAGGTCAAGGCAGATGACTTTATGCAATGTCACCTCAGTAACAACTATACAAAAATAGACAAATATTCCCCCTCCCTTTTTACTAAAAAGCGATAGCGGTTTTTAGCACAGGGAGCTGCGCTGAATGCCCCACGCTGCTCTCAACGCTCATAGGCTCCCTGCGCTAAAAACCGTTATTTCGGTTTAGTAAAAGGGGGCCATAGTGCAAAATATAGACAGCATATATAAATTCTCAAAGCAGACACATTTTGATCACTAAATTGAAAATAAAATCATTTTTCCTACCTTGGGGAATTTCATCAGTCTCTGGTTGCACTTTATTCTTCTGACTGTGCATCCAATATTTCTTCCCTTCTTTCAGCCTCCTGTATGCTTCCTCTCCTCCAGACCTCATTCCTTCCCCAAACTTTTTCTTTTTTTTCACCCTGCCCCTTCTTTCTTTTTCTCTCTCTCCATACCCCCTTTCTTTCTGTATGTCTGTTTTTCTCTCTCTCTCTCTCTCTCACCCCTGCCCTTCTTTCTTTCTCTCTCCACACCCTCTTTTGTTCTGTATGTCTGTCTTTCTCTCTCTCTCTCCGTGCCCCATTTTTCTTTGTTTCACCCTGCCCCCTTTCTTTCTTTCTCCCTGCCCTCCCCTATGCTACCACCATTGGGAAAATGCTGCCACCGCCACTGGGGAATAGGCTGCCACTGCCACCATCGGGAACAGGCCGGTGCTGACTTCGCCCTGCTTCTCTTCCCCGCGGGGCCGACCAACTCTCGCCACCCGACGTCAATTCTAACGTCGGAGAGGACGTTCTAGGCCAGCCAGGCAGCGATTGGCTGGCCCAGAAAGTCCTCTCCGACGTCAGAATTGACGCGAGTGGCGAGAGTTGGTAGGCCCCAAAGGGAAAAGCAGGGAGAACTTGGCACCGGCCTGTTCCCGATGGCGGCGGTGGCACTCAATTGGCTAAAGAGCCGCAGTTTGCCGGCCTAGGGAAAACACTGGAGGGTGGCCAACTGTGCACCCCCTTGGGATGTAAACCTTGGGCGGGGCGGGGCGGGGCGGACCACCCCCCCCACCCTCCCCCACCTTGGTATGCCACTATCTGTACCTCACTCCCTCCCTATGACCAAAAATTCTCCTTTCTTTTATTCCCTGTGTACACAACCATCTCTTTCCCTCCCTTCCTCTCTCCCAAGTCCATGCCTTCTATGTCCAAAAACCCATTCCCTCCCCCACCTCAGCATCTCTTTCCCTCCCTTCTTCTCTCCCAAGTCCATGCCTTCTGTGTCCAAAAACCCATTCCCTCCCCCACCTCAACATCTCTTTCCCTCCCTTCCTCTCTCCCAAGTCCATGCCTTCTGTGTCCAAAAACCCATTCCCTCCCCCACCTCAGCATCTCTCTCCCTCCCTTCCTCTCTCCCAAGTCCATGCTTTGTGTCCAAAAACCCATTCCCTCCCCCACCTCAGCATCTCTTTCCCAAGTCCATGCCTTCTGTGTCCAAAACCCCATTCCATCCCCCACCTCAGCATCTCTTTCCCTCCCTTCCTCTCTCCCAAGTCCATGCTTTCTGTGTCCAAAAACCCATTCCCTCCCCCACCTCAGCATCTCTTTCCCTCCCTTCCTCTCTCCCAAATTCATGCCTTGTGTCCAAAACGCACTCCCTCCCCCCTTTTGTGTTCCGCGTTTGCCTCCCAGCCCATCTTTGCAACTTTCTCAGCAAAACGGAGCTCGAGCCGCGAGGCTTGTCTTCTGTTTCCTGCCTGCCTTGCCGCGCACAAAGCACAGTTACTTACCGTAACAGGTGTTATCCAGGGACAGAAGGCATATATTCTCACATGTGGGTGACGTCATCTACAGAGCCCCAGCGCGGACAGCTTTTCAAGCAAACTTGATTGAAGTTTCAAGTTTGCTATGCTGCACCACGCATGTGCATGCCTTCTTGCCCACTAGAGAGCGCATCCCCACCTCGTGGTCCTCAGTTCCATATCCAGCAAAGAAGCCATCCCTGGGGAGGAGGGCAGGTTGTGAGAATATATGCCTGCTGTCCCTGGATAACACCTGTTACGGTAAGTAACTGTGCTTTATCCCAGGACAAGCAGGCATGATATTCTCACATGTGGGTGACCTCCAAGCCAACCAAAAAAGGGCAGGTGGGAGGATGGCAATTTAGGAAAACAGATTTCGCAAAACTGACTGGCCAAACCGGCCGTCACTCCTGGATAACGTATCCAGACAGTAGTGGGAGGTGAAAGTATGAACCGAAGACCAAGTGGCAGCCTTGCAGATGTCCTCCATCGGAGTAGACTGGAGGAAAGCAACAGAAGCTGCCATCGCTCGGACCTTATGTCCCGTAACCCGACCATGCAGCTCGAGACCAGCCTGAGCGTAGCAAAAAGAAATACAAGCAGCCAACCATTTGGACAAGGTGCGCTTGGAAACAGGACGTCCCAACCAATTAGGATCAAAGGACAAAAATAATTGAGGAACCTTCCGATGAGACTTGGTGCGTTGAAGATAAAAAGCCAACACCCTCTTACAGTCAAGAGTGTGAAGCGCCACCTCCCCAGGATGAGCGTGGGGCTTCGGAAAAAACACCGGAAGAACAATTGACTGATTGAGGTGGAAATCAGACACAACCTTAGGTAAAAATTTAGGATGGGTGCGAAGAACCACCTTGTCATGATGGAACACAGTAAAGAGCGGGTCCGCAACCAAAGCCTGCAGCTCACTAATCCTACGAGCAGACGTGAGCGCATGTAAAAAGATCACCTTCCAAGTGAGAAACTTAAGAAGAGACTTGTCAATCGGCTCAAAAGGAGGTTTCATCAGCTGAGCCAAGACCACATTAATATCCCAAACCACAGGAGGAGGTTTCAGAGGAGGATTAACATTCACTAAACCCCTCATGAAACGAACCACCAGAGGATGAAGAGAGAGAGAACGTCCCTCGAGATGCCGATGGAAAGCAGCAATAGCACTGAGATGCACCCGAATGGAAGTCATCTTTAGCTCAGACTTGGACAAATGCAACAAATATTCCAGAACCGAGGACACCGGAACCGAACTCGGATCCAGATGGTGCGAGGAACACCAGGATGAAAATCTGGTCCACTTCTGGGCATAACAAAGCCGAGTCGAGACCTTGCGCGAGGCTTCCAACACCTCCCTGACCGACTGAGAAACAGAAACCGAAGTCAGGGGGAAAGGAACCAAGCCGTCAGATGTAATGACTGAAGATTGGGATGCAACAGCGAACCCCGACTCTGAGACAGCAGAGAGGGAAAAACAGGCAGAAGTAGAGGCTCCCTGGCACTGAGTTGAAGGAGCAGGGAGAACCAGTGCTGACGAGGCCAACGAGGCGCAATGAGAATCATAGTGGCTCTGGATGACTTGAGATGAACCAACGTCCTCAAGATCAGAGGAAAAGGAGGAAACGCATAAAGGAACCTCCCTCCCCAGTCGAGAAGGAAGGCATCGGCCTCGAGACGGTCCTGGGAGTAAATCCGAGAACAATAGAGGGGCAGTTTGTGAGTCTCCGGGGAGGCAAACAGATCCACCTGAGGAGTTCCCCAGCGGTCGAAGACCTCTCGCAGAACTCGGGAGTTGAGCGACCACTCGTGCGGCTGGAGAAGACGACTGAGTTTGTCGGCCAGACAATTCTTCTCTCCCTGAATGTAAACCGCCCGCAGGAAGATGTTCTGGGAGACCGCCCATTCCCAAAGGCGCAAGGCTTCCCGGCACAGGGACCAAGAGCCTGTCACCCCTTGCTTGTTTACATAATACATTGCCACTTGGTTGTCCGTCCGTACCAGGACTACCTGATTGCGCAGCAGATGGCAGAACGCTCGAGCTGCCAGAGCGCGAAGCTCCAACACATTGATGTGACAAAGACGGTCCTCCGCAGACCATAGACCTTGAGTCCGCAGACCGTCGAGGTGAGCCCCCCACGCATACTACGAAGAGTCCGTGGTCAGGACCTTATGATGTGGAGGGACGAGAAAGAGCAAACCCCCGGAAAGATTGGAAGAGTTGGTCCACCAACGGAGCGAGCGTCTCAAGGAAGGAGTCACTGTTACAGGAAGGGAGAGCGGGTCTCGATCCTGACACCACTGGGAGGCCAAGGTCCACTGAGGGAGTCTCAGATGCAATCGCGCAAACGGTGTGACATGAACCGTCGATGCCATGTGGCCGAGTAGAATCATCAGCCGGTGTGCTGAGACGGAGCGCTGCAGCGAAATCTGACGGCACAGTCGAAGCAGAGCCTCCAGCCTCGAAGAGGGAAGGAACGCACGAAGGCGAACCGTGTCCAGCACGGCCCCGATAAACTGAAGGGATTGAGCAGGGCACAGCTGCGATTTGGGAAAATTCACCTCGAACCCCAGACGTTGAAGGAAGATGATAGTCTGTCGGGTCGCTGAGATAACCCCCTCCCGGGATGATGCCTTGATCAGCCAATCGTCCAGGTAGGGGAAGACCTGCAGCCCCTGAGATCTCAGGGCAGCCGCGACTACCACCATACACTTCGTGAAGACTCGAGGAGACGAGGCCAGCCCGAAGGGGAGAACACGATACTGAAGGTGCAACTCCCCCACCTGGAACCGTAAGAACTTGCGGAAGGCGGGATGCACCGGAACATGGGTATACGCTTCCTTCAAGTCTAGGGAGCACATCCAGTCCCCCTCCTCCAACAGAGGGTAGAGAACCGGAAGCGACAACATACGGAACTTCTCCCGGACCAGGAACTTGTTGAGCTTCCGGAGGTCCAAAATGGGGCGTAAGTCCACAGTCTTCTTTGGGGCCAAAAAGTAACGGGAGTAGAACCCCTGCCCCCGTTGGTTTGGGGGGACCGGCTCCACCGCCCAAAGGCTCAACAAGGCCCTGGCTTCCGAGAGTAGAAGAGGAAGCTGGGTTCGGTTGCAAAAAGATGCCCCCGGCGGTTGTTCCGGCGGCGTGGCCGAGAAGTTTAGCGAGTAACCCTCGGAGACGAGACGGAGCACCCAAGCATCTGACGTGATCATAGTCCAGGCCGAATGAAAGGCCCGCAGCCGGCCCCCGATGGGCAGGGGGTCCGGAGAGAGTGCGGAGGGGGCCCGCCCCCATCCGCTCATCACGTCAAAAAGACGGCGCCGGCTTAGACGCCCCTTGCGTCTGAGGTTTCGGCTGGGCCCCTCTGCCCTGCTGCGGTGGGCGCCTGGGCGGAGGCCTCGAGAATGCTGGTGTAGACTTTTGAGGGTATCGCCACGGCGGAGGTCTAAATGGCTTCTGCGGCGTTACCCGTGGTTTAGGACGGACCAAGGAGGCGATGGAGCGCTCGTGTTCGGACAGGCGTTTGGTCACCGCCTCCAAGGACTCATCGAACAATTCCGATCCGACACATGGCAGATTGGCTAGGCGCTCCTGCAAGTTCGGGTCCATATCAACCGTTCAGAGCCATGCAAGACGGCGCATCGCTACTGCAAAGGCGGAGACTCTGGAGGCCAACTCAAATGCGTCGTAAAACGCATGAAAAAGGTATAGGCGCAGCTGTGACAAGTTGGCCATAAATTTACCAAAGTCCCCCTTGTGGGAATCCGGCATGACCCCATGATAACGGGGTAATGCCTTCACCATCTGCCTCAGATAAGATGAAAAAGTGAAAGCATAATTAAGAACCCTGGCCACCATCATGGAATTGGAATAGAGGCGGCGACCAAACTTGTCCAAAGTCCGCCCTTCCCGCCCGGGAGGGACCGCAGCGGAGACCCTAGAAGGCTGGGACTTCTTTAACGCCGACTCCACCAGCAACGACTGGTGAGACAGTTGCGCCTTCTCGAAGCCCTTACATGGGATGGTACGGTACTTCGACTCCATTTTAGATGGAACCGTTGTGACTGTAAGAGGGGAGTCCAAGTTCCTCAGGAAGGTCTGATGGAGGACTTTATTAAGAGGCAGACGAGGGGTCTCCCTCGGGGGAGAAGGTAAATCCTGCTCCTCCAAAAACTCCTTGGTGTATTGTGAACCAGACACCAGATCCAGGTCCAAGGCCCTCCCCATATCAAGCACAAATCTGGAAAAAGAGGAGGGTTTGGACGGAGGGGAGGGCGATCGAGAGGCCCGCGTCTCCAAAAAGGAAGGGGAAGCCTCATGGGAATAACGAGGTTCCCTACCAGACCCCGAGCCCCAAGAGGCCGCCCCGAGCGATCTCGACGGGGTCGGGGACCGCCTATGCCCCGAGGAACCCCTGTGTGAAGTCCCCGGGGTACGAGGCACCGAGGTCTGCCCCTTCCGTTTCGGCGAGGAGTCTCTCGACAACCCTCCCTCGGAGGAACGGAACAACCTCGGATTATCGAGGCGGAGCTCCGAGACACGTAGCGTCTCAGCCCCGGTCGGCGAGGAGCGACCGCGCCTCCGAGGAGACCCGCGAGAACGCTTGGGCTTCCTCGGCTGGCGCTTCGCCCGAGGCCGACCCGAGGACTTAGCCACAGTCTAAAGCTAAGTACAAAACTATAAAAATATAAAAGAATTAAAAGTTTAAAAGTTTAAGAAAAAAATATTAAGCTCTATGAAAAAGATCATTAGACCCAGTGACGAGCAGACACGTAAAGCTCAGGACAATGAAAAGTTTGAGTCCTGAGTGGTGCCACTGAGGGTCGGTTAGGATCTAATATGGTTGCTTGTATAGCAGGAAAGAAAGTATTTCCTAGCTACCACATTGATGTTACCCTATATTCATGCACGATTATTATTTGCTGGGTTAACAACATAATAAAGACAATTGCTTTTCCATTGGCAGTGTTATCATTGCTTAGAAGTAGGTAGCCAAGCTAAAAGCTGTTCTCTGGGACCCTATGTGGCAGTGCTGACCCCTAGACGTGAGCATATTATCACCAGAATTATAGCACTAACAAATACCCTTATACTAAGCTTTGGTAAAAGGGCTCCTTACATAGGAAGAAAAATATATGTATGACATTTTCTTACCAAGATTAACATGTAGAAATGAAAACAAACTCCAATTTGTCAACTTTTTAAATATGCACTAGAAGACACTGTTTGGCCCTTTTACAATGCTACGGTAAGCATTAATGCATGCTTACCACAGTCAAAAATGGCAGGGCGCACTGAGGCATCTTGCAGTAATTTTGTCTTCTGCACATGCTACAAACGCACTAAAAAAATGTAAACTTCTGGTGCAGGGGGCATGTCTGATGAATTGACAGTGGACATATTCTACATTAACCAGTGCAGCTGCAGCTACAGTGCTGTATTGCTTAATGGCAAAATTAGTGTGTGGCCATTAAAAAAAAAAGAAAATTCAGTTATTTTATCCAAGTGGTACAAATAGCCTTAGTGTACGGGAAAGACTTGCATAAAGGCATACTATGACCACTTTTTACCGCTATTTGGAAATAGGGCCCCTGAATGTCTGGTGTTCCTCGAAACCCCCTAACCATTAAAAAAAAAAAAAAAATTTACCAAATGACTGAAATACAAAAGAAGGTATAGATCAAGCTTTTCTATTATGCCAAGATCCTCAAAAAAATCTTCTGAATCCAATTAGTTTCTATATATGAAGATCTCCTATGCAGCAAAATGCAAACTAACACACAACACTATTATTTTTCTGTGCTATACTAACAGGTTACTCCTGTGCTGATCCCTAGTGGTATTAGTTTTATTAAAAACTCTCCAAAGGGTATCTGTGTTTGTATGGCTTGCTGGGCTAATTAGGTTACCAGGATACTTGCTACCATAACACAGTACTGTAAAGAACTCCACAGAAACTAATCATTTAGCTATTTAAGAAATGTAAAATCAAAAGCTAATTTACAAGTAAAGAGTGAAAAAAATTCCAAGAACTTGGAAAATGCACTATCAGTTATACGTTCTGTGCGGTAATAAAAACTTTTGTTAAACCAGCGATAATAATTCAAAGATAAAGTAAGCAGCTTCCTATTTCTTCGGAGGCACGGTGCGGCCTAGTCAAAGGTCGTAAGTCTGCGTGTAGGAATAGCTAGGCTTCCACTATCTGCAACGATCCAGACAGTGAGAGAACTGAATGGACGCAGTGGTGCGGGCTCGGAGGCAGAAGGAAGGAGGGTCAGCTGGGGGATAGAAAGGGATGTTACTGGCCCTGGGGATAGAAAAGGAATGGAATTCTGCTGGATCAGAGAGGGTGGCTGCTAATCCAGGTGGGGGAAGGGGAGAGAAGGAAGATAAGCTGCTTGGCGCTGCAGTAAATGACGTGACATCATCAGAGCAGTGCATCAGGCCCGAGCCACGGGTCTACTGGGCCTACCCTTTAATCCGGCCCTGCTTTTTCCTAAGCACATTTTATCTGAAAATCAGTTTATGGATGTCTTAGTGTAAAAAAGAAAGTTCTCAAAGATCAACTCTTCAGAACAAACTTCAGCAATAGCAATCATCCATAACTACTGTACTTTCTGGCATTCTCAATTATTTCAACAGTTCAGATGATCCACACAAACTGCTACCTCAAGCACCTGTAGCATGTTTCTTTGGAGATCAGCCCCCACCCTCCACCATCCTGGGCTGTTTCTTTCTCACCAACAATCCAAATAACCCATTTATTTTTCAGACTTAGCAATGCACCTTATTTATTTGGCACTTTATATACCATGTAGTCAGACCCAGTGACATAGAAAGGGGGGGGCAGCCTGTCCCAGGCGTCATCTTCACAGGGGACGCCGGTGCCTCTCCTCCTCTCTGCCCACCGCGTATCTCTTTAAATATTCACCAGTGTGAGCAGCCATCTTCAATTTGCTGCTCATGATGACATCATCTCCCTTGTGATGTCACTTCCTAGTCACGGGACCAGGACGTGATATCAGAAGGAAGCCAACACCAGTGCAAGCAGCAAGTGGAAGATGCAGCTGATGCTGGTGAACTTTTCAAGAGGTGTCCGGGGGGGGGAGGGGGATGGAGCAGGAGGATTGCTCAAGCAGCGGGGACAAATGGACAGATAGATGGTTTGAAAGCATGTGTTTTGCTGCCCACCTCTCTCACTAAGCCACTGGTCAGACCTCATATGTTGGGGAATTCTGAACCCAAAGTGAGAGGGCACTAAGTTTTGCCCCACTCACAGCCACCTACCTGAGGTGGAGAGGTTCCCAAGCCCTGCCAGCAGAAGCCCTCTTTCTCACAAAGCTGGCAGTTAATGTCACTTTTTTCTGAGCACCGCTGCTGCACCAGCCAAATATCGCCCCTGCCAAGTAGATGCTTGGATTTATGTGAAACATACACTAGGGAAGCCTTCTCTCTGCACATGCATAAAAACTGAGCATGTGCAGGAGGCAGGCCTCCATCCTGCATGCTCTGTTTTACAGAAAGCATGTGCAGGGCAGGCAGTCCAATGGTATCATTGAGCAGGGCACAGCTGGTGTGCAGAAGCAATGGCTAGACAGACCTCTTGTCCTTCAAACAAAGACCAGCAGAATTGTCATCATGTTCTGAACTGGAGAGCTTCATGTGAATATGCAATGTACGTGTCCATTCCTTATAACCTGATTGACCTTCTGCTGTCATATCATTTTCCTTTCTAACCTGTCTGAGTGGGCCTCCATGATGTATTTAGCAGAGACTAAGAAAAGGGAAGCGCTTCTAAGGAATGCAGTAGATGCTAACTTATAAAACAACACATAATGGTCTAGAATTTGAATGGATTTACAAAGTGGTATCAATTGAAGATGGTTATTGTGGTAAGATGTCGATACAGTTGGTTTTTAGAAATGCAAAAGTTAGGGTCCGATATTCAGCCAGAAGCAGTAGAAAGAAACTGCTTCCATAAACTGTGAATGATTCGATCCCTTTCCAGTTTTTTGGAGCCCTTGGCTCTAAATACACTTATACATTCGCTTGTAATCTCCAGAATAGACTATTGCAACTCCCTTTATAAGGGCATACTACAAAAAGAGATTAGGAGACTTCAGCTAATACAAAACATCTCTATTAAACTTATTACCAACTCCAAGAAATACGACCATGTTACCCGCTTTACTTAAGAATGTTCATTGGCTTCCCATCCCCCATAGAATCACCTTCAAAATTGCTCTCCTCACTCAAGACGTCAATCAAGAGAACCTGCCTTTATTGACAAATTACTCATTCCTCGTGCTCCCTCTAGAACTCTTAGAATAGTTTTTCTGGTCAAAAATTTACTTTTTGTCCCCTCTCCTAAGATATTCTGCTCTTGCCGTACAACCTCTTTTGCAGTAACTGCCCCACTTACCTGGAATTCTCTGCCTTCATATCTTAGAGAAGAACCCCACTTAGATAAATTTAAAGGAGCTTTAAAATCCTTCTTATTTAGAGATGCTATTGCCACTGGTCCCAGAATAAAGAGGATCTGTAGGAAGCCTCAAAACTTCAGATTCTTTTAACCCCTCCCTCTCATACCTCATCACTAAGCATGCTCCTGTGTACAGCAGTTGTTCTTCCTACAGGACAGGATGCAGGAGCTTATCTTTTCAGCTTGTGTTTTATTTGCGATTTTTCAGTATTTTTCATTCGCACTTTTCACCCTCGTGTTGCAAGGACATCCTTGACTGCAGAAGATCGCAGACTGTTGGGAAGCATCTGCTTCTTGGGGTGTTCCCTGCTCAGCAGTAAGCCCCCTGGACAGCCTCACATCAAATCAGGGCTCCAGAACAGTTCCCTTGGGTGCTACCATTAGAACTGTGAATTGACATTAGAACCGTGTGTTGGCTTCATAACGCAAGTGTAAAACAAAATCTTAGCTTCCCAATGCTATAAGCAAACAGCATGCCAATTACTGCTGTATTAAAAAGTATGTGCTGTCAGAAAAAAAGAGATAAAGGTCTCCCTTACTGTCAGCAAGGATTGAAGTCAAGCCCTGACAGGAAGGGAAACATCAGGGGGAAAAATACACCCTGCTGGATTCCATACCTCCTTCCTGTCCCCCAAAAAAGACCCAAAACCAAATCATCAGTGGTCTACTGGACTGCCCCCCTGCCACCCACCACCCAAAACAAAATCTATGATGGACTAGTGGACCCCCCCCCCTCTCCCATGCACCTTTAAGATGAGAGGCAGAAACAATGCCCACTCGTTCCTGCCTCTGAGCAGCCATCTTTAAACATGTTAGAGCCTGACCATGTAAGCTCAGTTTGAAGATAAGGGTGGTGGTAGGTGTGAATGATAATCACTCCTGCCTCCTATCTTATAGGTGTGCAGGGGGTAGGGGGTGTCAGGAGGATGGGCACATAGGCCACTTATGAGGATCAGTGCTGGGGTCCTTCCACAGTAATTGAATAACTGAGGAGAAGTGCCACACTTCACTTCAGATCAGTCTCAACTCCCGCCTTGCATCTTTATACCAGGCTGAACTGGAACAAAGATTCAGTGCTATAAAAGGAGTAAAAACCTGTGCTACGTTTTTAAGCAGTGTTTTTACACTGGACAGCAAACTTCAATGATTTGCATTTATTTTGCATGCCTACTATGCTATCCTTTACCACGCTGGTCTAAACTGATTTTCCCACACTAAATCTTTCTTTGTGTACCTGAAAGTAGCATTGGGACACAAAAGCAAATGTAAGCCCCTATGCCATTAGATAGCACACTTTACTGAATTGATCCCAGAGTTAGTATTTGGGTTTCTGGCAGGGTTTAGGCTCTGAATGGGTGTCATCACTGAAAAAAAAATCTGTGATTGCTGGTGAGTATCTGAAAGTACACCAGGACAGGAGTGTCATCCAAGGCCTGCGAGAAGGTGGCTTCATTGTCCAGGATAGGTTGTAGATCCTTTATGATATATTTTAGTTGATTTATCTGAGAGCTATATAGGTGACAGCTAGGAGTGTGCCGTTATTTTCTTTTTTAGGATAGTCCTGTAATGTGTGTGTTTGGCCCTGTTGATATGCTTTCTCACTTCATTGGATGGGTAATGTAGTCTCAAAAATGGCTGCTGGAATTTTTTCAAATGAGAGTTTCTTTCAGAGAGGCCAGAACAAATGTGGTTGTATCAGAGTTGTCTATAGACAATGAACCTAGTGGTAGATGTTGGATGGAAACTGGAAGCATGTGGATATGAACTATCAAGTCTATCTTTGCATTAGAAAATTGGTCTGGTGCTTCTTTAGTTGATTTAATGATGTGTATAACCATCTGTGTATGGTGTTACCTCTTTACGACAAAGGACAGCTCTTAAATACAGCGATAGTGGATAATTAGGTCTGCATGCTTGTTTTCTTGCAGCAGAGATGACTGTCCATAAAATAATCACAGATCGCTCAGATGCATCTGTTCTTGCAAAATGGCTGCCTTTTGAAGCACTGGCAGCCTTTTGCAAGAATAGATACATCTGATTGATCCACTATCAAGCGTGACACAACTCCTGATGCAGGCCTTACAACTGCAACATGGCTCGTGTTGAGTTATTTCACTTTATCCAATAAAGACTTTTACAGTGAACATCTGGCTTCCTCAAACATCCTTTCTGCCATTGGTGGACAGTCATCTCTGCTGTTTATTTTTGCATGTTTTGCTTTTCTGTAGAGATATTTGTTCTTCTTGTTTTTGCTTTGTAATTGTTTACTTGTTTACAGACTGCAGTACATGATTTTTTTTCTACCTTGAAAGTCTCCAGTTTAATTGGGGTAAAAGTGATGGGATTTATCTGACTCAATACTATGGAGTTGGTGCAAATATGTATTTCAGAGAAGGGACAAATGAAGCAAAGACTGAAGTGTAAACAGGTATTTCTGATTTCTTTCCATTAGCTTGTGCTGACATTACAGCTTTGACATATCTAGAAACACAGAAACAGGACGGCAGATAAAGGCCAAATTTGCAGCATGAAGAAACACAATCACCACCAGTGGGTATTGAACCCCCAAACATTGAAACTGCAACACCTCTGCACAAACCACTACACCACACTGTCTTTTCCATAAGGGGTCAACATCAAAGAAAAAGTTTTGCTTATCCAATAAGAGATAAGGTGGCGTATGCACAGCAGTCAGTGACTCAACTGTTTGGGGATGCTGAGGTAGGTGGATCAAGTTAAAAATCAGGGAGGGGGGCACAATACCTATTTCAGCAGGAATGGAAAGGCACTTTAAAACACAGTATAAAAGAACCCCCTAGTATCTCTGTAATTGATGATATCATGCACACTAATTACACTAGAGAATTGAGCCACTGAAAAGTAGCTGCCAGGAAACAGAGGCCAAAATAGTGTGTTTGTTTGTTTTGGGGTTTTTTTTAGAAAACAGCAGAGGAACTGGACCAGGGGTAGCCAATTCCGGTCCTTAAGAGCCACAGGCAGGTCAGGTTTTCAGGATATCTACAATGAATATATATGATAGATTTGCTTGCACTGTCTCCTTGAGATGCAGATCCATCTCATGCATATTTATTGTGGATATCCTGAAAACCTGACCTGCCTGTGGCTCTCGCCTACTCCTGAACTGGACAAATGTTGAAGGTACATGTTTGATATTTATCCTAGCAAAATGACTGCTTCTGAATCAAGAGGATATAAGCTTGATTTTGGAATTGACATGTGGTTTAATGGCCGAGTGTGTGGCACAGTGGTTAGAGCCACAGCCTTAGCACTCTGAGGTTGTTGGTTAAATCCCCTTCTGCTCCTTGTGTCTCTGGGTAACCAGAACAGAAGAGAAATATGATACCGCTATTAAAATCATTAGCGGGGCAAAGAAATATGATCACGTCACCCCTCTTTTAGTCGACGCTCATTGGCTGCCAATCGAATACAGAATTAATTATAAAATTTTACTTTTAACATTTACAACTAAAATGAATAACCAACCTGATTTTATTAACAGTCTTTTAATTCCGTACGTAACAAAAAAATCCCTTCGTTCCACTTCTCAAAATCTTTTAGTTATACCATCATTAAAATCAATAAATACTTTACACACCAACAACTTTGCTGTCACTGCCCCTTCACTTTGGAATTTACTGCCTATAAATCTCCGTAACGAATTAGATATAAAACAATTTAAAATAGCACTAAAAACTTCTATTCCAAGACGCTTTTTGTTAAATGGCCACTTTCTTTCTTTTCCTTTTTCGACAATTTTTACCTAACCTACTGTTTTAGCCTTTATGACTTATTTATCCTATACTTATTGTAGTTCCTCCCCATCTGCCCTTTTGTTGCCGTATGTTTGAGTAAGTCATTTGTCTTCCCTGTTTTAATATGTTTAATCTGTTTTTGTGTAATTTTATTATGTTAACCGCTTAGAAGTTGGATTAAGCGGTCAAACAAATTTTTAATAAACTTGAAACTTGATAAAGGAGCCAAATGTAAATACTACATAGGATATAAGTGGTATATAAATAATTAAAAAATAAATAAATATAATAGTGGTGCCAGCATTTTACTGCATACAATTTTAATGTAAAAAAAAAAGAACAGCATAAAAATGCCGTTCTAGTGACATAACGTTAACACACGATAACGTTATAGATGTTGTGAAGACATCTATGTGACGCCTAAAAGGTGATTCTATAAAGTACACCTAAGTATACAGACACACTTACATTCACTCAGCACCGCTGAGCGCAATTCTCTATAGTGCAACTATACATTATAGAATCATACTCAGCATTGTGCTCTTGGACGTCTAAACAACACTTAACCTTTAAACGTCTTTTATAGAATCTGCCCTTTAGTGTGTATTCCAGTGCCTAACTTTGGGTGCAAAGACTTACACCCATTGAAACCTGATGTAAATTCCAACATATGCAATGTAAGTGTGCATTCCCCAAATTCTATAACACTGCACGGTTGCACACAAGAGGTTTTTGGCATGGATCTTTATACAGTCACAAGCAGCCAGACCTGCACACAAATCCAAATTAGAACAAATTAACATCAATTTATAGTTGACAGCCAATTTCTGATTAATAATGGCTCACTAACTAATAGATTTGTGGACAGATCTCAGGATTACACTCAAATTTGGGCACCTTTTATAGAATTCAGGAGTATTTGACTGTAGTTTTTAAAATAGGCATCACTACTATAGTAGGAAGAAAGGTGACATAATTCTTTCAAGATAATCTAATCTAATCCACAATTTATTAATCACACTAATATCAAAAAGGTTCAAGATGATTTATAATAAAAGAAGCCATACATGAATGAAAATAGTTACATTACCTGCGCATTAATTTCCACTGGTTTTTTCTTATTCTCTCCAATCTGCATGTAGCTAAAAGAAAGAAAACAGGAATTACATGATAGATGCAGAAACTCATTATTGCCGTATGTTTTAGCTAGGATAGAGCCAAAGCTCAACAGTGAGTAGTAAAGAAAAGATCATGGTCATTTCTTACATTTAAAACATCAGTTATACCTTTTTGTTCTCTCTAATCAGCATTCTTAATGCACAGAAGCTCTATGGAAGCTTTACAAGGGATGGATTTCTACCATATTTTTCTATTGCTATGCAGTAAATTTTAATAGCCATAAGAAAATTTTGACTCAACAGTATTAGCAATTGGAACATAAGGTTAGTTACATTGCAAGCCTAACTTATAAGGCCTTAAGCAAGGATCTATTTATTAAACATCTTATAGAACATTAATATCATGCCAAGTGCATAATTAGTATATAGGCTCCATTAAGAATAATGGAGGTATTATTATTTAACACTGTTTAATCATATTGACATGCATTACCGTATATCAAGGACTAAATTTTAAACATGGCACCTAAAAAATCAGTGCTAAAAAAAATCTGTGACTAAATTTAGACACAACCATTTACACCAACTGTAACATGGTATAAATCCTCATGCCTAAATTAGGCGCAGATCCCCCTAATTCTATACACGTCAAATTGAGGAATGCCCCTGATTTGCCCATGATCATCCATCCCCTGGTCGCACCATTTTTTTGGAGTCACGCCTAAATTTATGCATATAACTTTCCACAGAATTCCCCCGTTAAGATGGTACTTTAATAGCAGGAAAAGTGCTACCTTGATATTTGTTTTATTTGCTTGGATTTAGCTCACACTTTTTCATTAGTAGCTCAAGGTAACTTATATTCAGGTACTGTAGGTATTAGAGCTGTATCAAATATTCATATTTGATTTGATTTTAAGGCTGTTCAAATATTTATATTTGATTTGGCCCCAATGGTGCCCCAAATACATTATTCGTATTTAGCCAATTAGTTTTTTTAAATTCAAATACAAATAATCTGGGGCTCTACTGTGCTAAAACCTACTGAAATAAACATTCGGAGCCTGATTCTCAAAACCGCACTATGCCCTACCACCACCTAACTTAATTGGTCTAATTGGTGATAAACAGTGTGGTAATTGACAGCGTTGTTTAAAACCAATTAAAAAGTAATTTAAAACAACGTAGGTGTCTACAAAGAACGCCATCCAAATCCCGTCTATAGAGGCACCTACCACCGTCTATGTCAAAAGTAGGCGCGGCAAAAGTGGATGTAGGCGCCTCTGTAGATGCGATTAACACAGGTAGGCTCCGTAAATGTAGGCCTGCAAAAGGTACCGTGGCATGATCGACACACGAACGAGGCTGCTTTTATAGGCGGACGCTGATAAAGGCGTCATTTGCAGAATCCGGCCCTTGACCTCCGACTTCATGTTGCTTCTTTTATTCTTTATGTTAAAGCTCAATGCCCATTATTCATATTCAGTATTCGTATCTGGCTGAATAATATTTTTCATTATTCATACTCGGCTGAATAGTAAAATACGCTATTGAGTACAGTTCTAGTAGGAATTTCCCTGTCTCAAGAGGCACCACAATCTAATCCACTCTCTCCCTTTATCAAGCCT
Organism: Geotrypetes seraphini; assembly: GCF_902459505.1. Taxonomy (NCBI): domain Eukaryota; kingdom Metazoa; phylum Chordata; class Amphibia; order Gymnophiona; family Dermophiidae; genus Geotrypetes; species Geotrypetes seraphini. The sequence goes on along the minus strand of NC_047085.1, from coordinate 184,555,024 downwards.
CATTAAAGCTTTTTTTTATAACTGTCCACAGCAGTATAAGCTGCGACACTCACAGAATTCCTGAGAGCACTGAAGCTTTTCCCGCCATGGCTGGCAATAAAAAACCGTAAACGTGGCTTGATAAAAAAAAAGGGAGGGGGAAGGGATAAGTTTGTACCTGAGGCCTTGGAAGGTTAAGCAACTTGTCCGAGATCACAAAGGAGCAACAGTGGGATTTGAACCGGGCTTCCCTGGTTACCAGACATGTGGCAGTGTAGCCTGGTGGTTGGAGCATCAGTCTTAACACATCCACATGCCCTTTCTGAGAAGCTTCAGGTAAAGCAGATACTAAAATGAAAACTGATTCGTGAAACATACATTGAGTATAAAATTAATGACCTCTTATGGTAGATCAGTGTGTTGCAAACTTTTTAAGTGGTGGCACACTAATCTCAGGTCCACAACTGGAGGGCATCCGGAATTACGTGGATCTCACGTGCATATGTGATGTCATCACATCGACATCTGCGCATGCACGGATGCCCACCAGCCATGGCCCTGAGGCTCCCATTACCACCAAGGAGGGGGGGGACTGTAGAATGAGAGGTGAGGAGAAGCAGAGGTGCCGGTGAGGAGGAGAAGTGCAGGCTGACTGACTACAGGATGTACCTCTCACTGCGAAAGGCACGTCCTGTAAGCAGTCAGCCAGCGCCAGTGCCTTTCCTCCTCGCCGATGTCTCGCGACACACCTGGAATCTGCCGCGGCTCATAATCTACACTGTGGTAGATTATGAGCTACTAAGAACTAGATGAAATTAATAACCTCCACCGTGGAAAAAATATCACAGCTTAGCACTGATTGACACAGTAGCTGGTAGATTCAGGAGAAAGGTTAATTTGGGGCAGAAGTAATTAGCAGTTTTCTCCAGAGAGGTGAAACTGAGATACAAAGCATTATTGTTATGGTTATGATCTGAGTTATATGCTGTCTGTCTTAATATTACAGTATGTATGTTCTTATGTAAATCACTTAGATTTAAGTAGTCTATAAATTTCTAAAATAAATATGCTATGGTCTCTTTAGTGTACATGGCTGAAAGGCTGAACCATCATCTGACTCCTTGTCCGCTCTCCTGCTCTATCACTTCTCCATTTCCATCTTTCCCTTTCTATTCCCTACCACACTCCGTTTATGGTTGCTCCTTTTCCCTTCCTTTTTACTTTAATATGTATCCATACCCCTCCTCTCACTCTGTGTCATGTCTCATGTGTCATGCCGGTCTGTCCTTCGTAGTTGTTACAAAATAAAATGTATGTTCCCCATATTAAGTTATTGTATATGACTTTTAAGAAAATCGCATAGAAGTTATAAACGGTATATCAAATAAAATAAACTTGAAATGGTACCTCCAGAGCAGCACTAGGGAAATCAACTCACATTGTTGCTGCTGGTGCATTTAAGGAAAAACCTGTCATTAGCACTAAACAATAACTCCCCAGGAAAAACAATAAGGGAGCTAATATTAGTGCTGCCCGATTCACAATTCGAATCGATTTGCTTTATTTTTTTTTTTTTTTTAATCGGCCTAGCCGATTCAGTGACCCAAGGTTTCTCACTGCTCATTGGGAGTACGTGGGCTGACCATTGACCACCGCCGCTGCTGCTCCCCACTGCCACAGCTGCTCCCTGCTCTCCACCACCGCTGCTGCTGCTCCCCACTCACTAGCCACCGCAACTCCAGGAAGGGAAGGGACAGCATGCAGTGATTGCATGCTGCTGGTCCAGAAGCCCTCCCCCAACGTCAATTCTGACATCGGAGAGAAGGTCCAGGCCAGCCAATCACTGCTTGGCTGGCCCGGACCTTCTCTTCGATGTCAGAATTGACATCGGGGGAAGGATTGTAGGCTGGTGGCATGCAATCGCTGCACACTAGCCTTTACCTTCCTGGAGTTGCGGCGAGCGGCAGACCGGGGGAAGAGGAGGAGGAATCGACACAGCATGGAGGGAGGGAGGAAGGCAGGCTTCACCACAGCAGGGAGGGAAGTAGGAAGGGGGCACTAACATACATAGGAAGGAAGGAGGAGGGAAGGGGGCACTAACTTACATAGGAAGGAAGAAGGGAGGGAGGAAGGGGGCACTAACATACATAGGAAGGAAGGAAGGGGGCACTAACTTTCAGTGAAGTTTTGTATGCTGCTACTCATTACTCAGGAAAATCGAATCGAAAAATCAATTCAATAGGCTGAATAGAATCAAAATTTTTTCCTGAATCGGGCAGCTCTAGCTAATACTCAGATTCTAATTGCTTCATTTTTTTTAGAGTAAGAAACTGTATAGTAATGCAATGTCTGCACCAATTAGCAAAGGCATAATCTTTGTCAATGCTACAAAGCAAATTCCTGCATTGTGTCTGAGAAGGGAGACACTTTTGTTGAGTTTAACACACCTTCCTCATTTGGAAAAATTTGCTCCCATGCCTTGTCTAGAGTTTGCTTATGCTGCATACCCACCTCCAGAGGATTTCTCTGGCATAACTGAGCATTCCTCCAAGAAAATCAGCCAGCAGGTTTAGGGAGTAAGGAGCAGTAGGGATAGGCTGTCATTTGCAATGATACTGTGCCATTGCATGAGGTTAACAAACGAAAAGCAAGCAGAAAAAAAAGTTTATATTTTGTCTGTTGCTAATAGGGCACATTCCTTAGCAAGAATGTGTGCTATGTGGAAAGAGGATGCTCTCTTTCCCAATAGTTAAACTATTATTATTTATTGTACTTTCCACACCGCGTGTACCAGCAAAGCGTTTACAGGGCTAAAATTAAAAACTGCATAGAAACGGAACTCCAAAATTGGCAGGAAACGTTAACCAGTTGGAAAAGCCACAAAAAGAAAAAAAAAACAAGTTTTTCAAAAGAATATTAAATTGAGTAAAAATTGTTTCAAGAGAATATGATCAGGTAATGAATTCTATTAATTCAAAGTTGAAATGTAATTCTGTTTTAGTTTGGATGTAATCCGTCTTGAACCACAAGGTAATGGCGGAATAGAAATCACTAATTTAATGTAATGTAATGTAATTCCATTAAGAAGGAGCCATAAAATAATTTACAAAACCAGTATTTCTGGTTGATTCTAAGTGGGCTGACCTATGGTATGTATGTGCACATACATGATGCTCATACTGTATACCTCGGAATTCGAACGCCCCAGAACTCGAACGGACTTGGAATTCGAACTTTTTTTTGTAGCAAATTTTGTCTTGGAATCCGAACTCTGCTTTAGAATCCGAACGCCCTGCACATTGTATATGTGTGTTTGTGCCCCAGAATCTGAATGTTGCTTTGCAATATTTGTTAATATTTTATCTTAAAATCCAGTGTATTTCCTGTTAAAATTTGAGTTTGTGGAACCCAGGAACGGATTAATCCAGTTTCTATTATTTTTCAATGGGTAAAATTGTCTTGGAACTCGAACAGGGTTCTGGAACGGATTAAGTTCGGATTCCAAGGTATCACTTGTATATCTCATCTGACAAAAAGTGCACCCTCTTTCTACACAGGTGTTTTATTTCTAAGGAGTAAGTGCGCACTATTATCGACAACTGACAAAATGACTTAACGGAAAATGAAGAAAACGAAAATTGCATGAAACAAATATGTTCTGGTTGGCCATCCCTAGGGAATAGAGAGTAGTCCCCCCACCCCCACCACTAGTGTTTTTAGTTGTTGCTTATTGTTGTTTTTTTCTGACCACTTTCAGTAAAGCGGGTGGGGAGGGGGGGGCTACTAGGTTTACTTACTCGAGTTTCTTGAAGCCCTCGCCACCCCCGGCCACGTACACCTCGCCGCTCTGCAGGTCGTCCAGCGAGGTGACCCGGTGGCCGGCCCGCGGCGTGTACAGGTTGCGAACCGCGCCGAAGGGAGCGTGCACGCCGCCCGTCACCTCCTGCAGGAACACGTCGAAGTTGCCCACCTTCCTCTCGTGGATGAGCATGCGGCGGCCCCGGTAGAAGGGATCCCCGTTGCGATACACCAGCACGCTCTTCACCTGCGGCTGCTGGGCCAAGCCGGCCGCGCCGCCGTTTCCCCGCACCGAGCCCGACTCCCCCATCCTTCTCCTCGGGTGAATGCACGCGCTAAGATAAAAAAAGCGGCAGCCGCCTGACTGAAAACTTAACGACGTGACTTCTCTCTGGAGAGAAGGGCGGGGAGGGGAGGGGAGGGGGGGGTCCAAATCCAAACAAATCAAAATTCGCCGGCTTCAGCTAAAACTTCTCTGGCGCTGCTCGAAAAAGCGGCCAAACCCCCAAAGCTCGCGGAGAGCCGTAAAGACTGCAGCCGCATCATTTAAACCCAAACAACAACAACGGGAGCAAAATAGCAACCGGGAGCCACTTTTTCCACAGGCGGTGGGAGGGGGGGGGGGCGTTGACTGGGCAGGACCTTTTCGCCCTTTACAGGTGACTGAAGGGCGCTGAACAGCGGGAGGCGGGGTTTTTTTTTGTTGAGTGGGATTGCTACGAGGAGAGTGGCGCGCGTGCTGCCTCGGTGGAGAGCTACCCGGGGAAACCGTGTGTTATTTTTTCCCTCCGTTACCGTAGCAACCCCGGTGCGCTGAGGGGGGTTGCTCGAGCCTAAGCTAGAGGCGCGCGGCTCAGCTCACCTGCTCAGGCAACTAACTCCAGCTCAGCGACGCCTGGAAAGTGAGTGTGTGCCAAGTCCCCCATCACGCCTAAGGATTATTTAAGTTTTGTAAACCCCTTGGGTCCTCTGGTACAGGCAGCAGTATAAGTAAGTATAATAAATAATAATATTATTTATCTAAAATGGTAAGCCTAACCAGCCATCGTGGCATTCAGCATATAACATATAACATAGTAGATGACGGCAGATAAAGACCTGAATGGTCAATCCAGTCTGCCCAACCTGATTCAATTTAAATTATTTACTTTTTTCTTCTTAGCTATTTCTGGGCAAGAATCCAAAGCTTTACCCTGTACTGTGCTTGGGTTCCAACTGCCGAAATCTCTGTTAAAACCTATTCCAGCCCATCTACACCCTCCCAGCCATTGAAGCCCTCCCCAGCCCATCCTCCACCAAACGGCCATATACAGACACAAACCATGCAAGTCTGCCCAGTACTGGCCTTAGTTCAATATTTAATCTTATTTTCTGATTCTAGATCCTCTGTGTTCATCCCACGCTTCTTTGAACTCAGTCACAGTTTTATTCTCCACCACCTCTCTCGGGAGCGTATTCCAGGCATCCACCACCCTCTCCGTAAAGTAGAATTTACTAACATTGCTCTTGAATCTACCACCCCTCAATCTCAAATTATGTCCTCTGGTTTTACCATTTTCCTTTCTCTGAAAAAGATTTTGTTCTACGTTAATACCCTTCAAGTATTTGAACGTCTGAATCATATCTCCCCTGTCTCTCCTTTCCTCTAGGGTATACATATTCAGGGCTTCCAGTCTCTCCTCATACGTCTTCTGGCGCAAGCCTCCTATCATTTTCGTCGCCCTCCTCTGGACCGCCTCAAGTCTTCTTAAGTCTTTCGCCAGATACGGTCTCCAAAACTGAACACAATACTCCAAGTGGGGCCTCACCAATGACCTGTACAGGGGCATCAACACCTTCTTCCTTCTACTGACTACGCCTCTCTTTATACAGCCCAGAATCCTTCTGGCAGCAGCCACTGCCTTGTCACACTGTTTTTTTGCCTTTAGATCTTCGGACACTATCACCCCAAGGTCCCTCTCCCCGTCCGTGCATATCAGCTTCTCTCCTTCCAGCATATACGGTTCCTTCCTATTATTAATCCCCAAATGCATTACTCTGCATTTCTTTGCATTGAATTTTAGTTGCCAGGCATTAGACAATTCCTCTAACTTTTGCAGATCCTTTTTCATCTTTTCCACTCCCTCTTCAGTGTCTACTCTGTTACAAATCTTGGTATCATCTGCAAAAAGGCACACTTTTCCTTCTATCCCTTCAGCAATGTCACTCACAAACATATTGAACAGGATTGGCCCCAGCACTGATCCCTGAGGGACTCCACTACTCACCTTTCCTTCCTTCCTTCGAGCGAATTCCATTAACCACCACCCTCTGGCGTCTGTCCGACAGCCAGTTTCTAACCCAGTTCACCACTTTGGGTCCTAACTTCAGCCCTTCAAGTTTGTTCAACAGCTTCCTATGAGGAACTATATCAAAGGCTTTGCTGAAATCCAAGTAAATTACATCTAGCATATGTCCTCGATCCAGCTCTCTGGTCACCCAATCAAAAAATTCAATCAGGTTCGTTTGGCACGATTTACCTTTTGTAAAGCCATGTTGCTACGGATCCTGTAACCCATTAGATTCAAGGAAGTACACTATCCTTTCTTTCAGCAAAACTTCCATTATTTTTCCAACAACTGAAGTGAGGCTGTAGTTTCCTGCTTCATCCCTGTGACCACTTTTATGAATAGGGACCATATCCGCTCTCCTCCAATCCCCAGGAATCACTCCCGTCTCCAGAGATTTGTTGAACAAGTCTTTAATAAGACTCGCCAGAACCTCTCTGAGCTCCCTTAGTATCCTGGGATAGATCCCGTCTGGTCCCATCGCTTTGTCCACCTTCAGTTTTTCAAGTTGCTCATAAACACCCTCCTCCATGAACGGCGCAGAATCTACTCCATTTTCTCGTGTAACTTTGCTAAACAATCTCGATCCTTCTCCAGGATTTTCTTCTGTGAACACAGAACAGAAGTATTTGTTTAGCACATTCGCTTTCTCCTCATCACTTTCCACATATTGGTTCCCAGCATCTTTTAGCCTAGCAATTCCATTTTTCATCTTCCTCCTTTCACTAATATATCTGAAAAAATTTTTATCTCCCTTTTTTACATTTTAAGCCATTTGTTCTTCCGCCTGTGCTTTCGCCAGACGTATCTCTCTCTTGGTTTCTTTCAGTTTCACCCTGTAGTCCTTTTGCTCTCCTCTTCTTGTTTTTTTTTATATTTCACGAACGCCAACTCTTTCGCCTTTATTTTCTCAGCCACTAGGTTGGAGAACCATATCGGCTTCCTTTTTCTCTTGTTTTTATTGATTTTCTTCACATAAAGGTCCGTAGCCATTTTTATCGCTCCTTTCAGCTTAGACCACTGTCTTTCCACTTCTCTTATGTCCTCCCATCCTAACAGCTCTTTCTTCAGGTACTCTCCCATAGCATTAAAGTCCGTATGTTTGAAATCTAGGACTTTAAGTATCGTGCGGCCGCTCTCCACTTTAGCCGTTATATCAAACCAAACCGTTTGATGATTGCTACTTCCCAGGTGAGCACCCACTCGAACATTAGAGATACTCTCTCCATTTGTGAGGACCAGATCCAATATCGCTTTTTCCCTTATGGGTTCCGTCACCATTTGTCTGAGCAGAGTCTCTTGAAAAGCATCCACAATCTCCCTACTTCTTTCCGATTCTGCAGACGGAACATTCCAGTCTGCATCCGGCAGGTTGAAATCTCCCAACAGCAGAACCTCCTCTTTCCTTCCAAACTTTTGGATATCCACAATCAGATCCTTATCAATTTACTGCGATTGAGTCGGAGGTCTGTAGACTATACCCACATAGATAGAAGTTCCATCTTCTCTTTTCAGAGCTATCCATATCGCTTCTTCCTCTCCCCAGGTCCCTTGCATTTCGGTCACTTGGATGTTGATCTTTACATAGAGAGCTACTCCTCCACCTTTTTGACCATCTCTGTCCTTCCTAAAAAGATTATATCCCGGTATGTTTGCATCCCATCCATGTGATTCACTGAACCATGTCTCTGTGATAGCGACAATATCTAGATCTGCCTCTAACATCAGGGCTTGCAGATCATGAACTTTGTTGCTTAGACTGCGAGCATTTGTGGTCATCGCTTTCCAGCTATTTTTCAGCAATAATCTCCTTTTTCGTATGGATTTTTGTTTCGTTTCACTTTCCGTTGCAATACTAAGAAATGAGTTGCTGATATTGCTTATGTTGCAGTCTTTACTACTATCACATCTTTTCTTTTGCCGGGGGTGGTCTCTATAATTGTCCTTTGAACATACACCACCCCCACCTTCTAGTTTAAATGCCTAGAAAAATATTGTCTAAATTTCTCTGCAAGGTTTCTTTTTCCTGCTGTAGTAATATGTAGCCCATCAGTGCAATATAGCTTCTTGTCCTTCCATGTATTTCCCCATCCTCCTATGTACCTGAAGCCTTCTTGATGACACCAGGCTTTGAGCCATCTATTAAAGTCCTCTGTGTTTTTCACTCTTTGCTCCCCCTTTCCATATGCAGGCAGTATTTCAGAAAAAGTTAAAGTGTTTACAAAAGGTTTCACGCCCTCACCAAGCTCCCGAAAAGCTTTCTGTGCTGCAAGTGTGGAGTTGTTGGCCAGGTCATTTGTTCCCAGATGGATGACAACATCAGTGTTAAAATCCTTAGTTTCTTCCTCAATTATAGTCTGTATTTGCTTGGAACTCCTGGTAGCTGAGGATCCTGAAAGACATTTCACTATTTTGGTCTCCTCGCCTTGTGTTCCAAGGTTAATGCCTCTGATGATGGAATCCCCCAACAGTAATAGTTTTCTGTTTTTGGCCTTTTTATTTGTGCTTAGGGTGTGCTTGCTCTCTTGAGTTATCTTCATTGGTTCCAGTCCCACCTCCCTTCTGTTTTCTTGAGTATCGCAGTGTACTAGTGGAGCGAAGGAATTCTGTAGAGGTAATATTTGTGAAGGTGGATGTTTCTGTGTTACATGTCGCAGTCTTCCTGAGCCTACTGTGACCTATTTATTCCTGGGCTGTTTTATTCTTTGAGGTAGAAGTGGTAAGTTGGTATGATTTTGTGGAGTGATGAAAGCTGCTTTAATTGTATTCAATTCCTGTTTAAGTTTGCAGAGCTCCTCCTTAATACTAGCAAGTTGAAGACACATGGGGCAAGCCTTAAGCCTACAAATAGTATGTCTTGGAATTAAAGCGCCACAGTGATTGCATAGAATAAAGGTCATCTTGATTGGTTGTGAAGTGACTTGATTTGAGTAGTCCTGATTATTTGGGTCTCTATATATGGTGGGACTATAAGTCTTACCCTTATTCCTATGAAGAGGAAGAGGAAATAAGATTTAACAGAGGAAAGAGATTTAACAGAGGAAAGCATAATTTGCTTCTTTGTCTCTCTGAATTTTAATTCCCAGTAACTTTAAAGAAGAATAGTAAGAAAATGATAATTTTTCATGGCTTTATTGGCATCAATCATATTCTGAAGTAGGTGTTCTGGTTGGAGAGGGATCAGTTTTATAAAGGAGTGCCTACTGCTACCCATGCTATAAGAAACTAAAGGTGCATCAGTACTTTTCTTTATAGAATTCTAGGTTAGCATGTCATAGAGCAGTGTTTCTCAATACAAGGTAGGCATGCCCTTGGGTGTACACGGGCAGATTGTTGGGGGTATGCAGCCTGGTGGGCGGCGGCCAATTCCTGCCCGTCTGTAGAGGTGGCTACCGCCAGCGGGGAGTCCACGTTCCTGTCCCCCCTGCCGCTGAAGCCGCTTCCGACGATCTCCGCCTGCCACCCCGCCCCCGAAACCAACAGAGTTACCACCTTCTCCGAGTCGCACTCACCCCTTCAGTTTTCAGCAGGGACGGTGCACACAGCAATTCACAAGCTGCACGTAAGTAGCTGACCCAGAAACCTTCTCTCCAATGTCAAGAGTTGACATCGGAGGGAAGGCGTGTGGGTCAGCCATGTGCAGCATGTGAATCGCTGCTTGCGCCATCCCAACTGAAGACATAAGGAGCGAGTGCAGTTCGAACAAGAACTGGGTCGGCTTCGGGGGGGGAGAGGGAGGGAGGGATTCCCAGCAGCAGCAGGGGGCAAGCAGGAAGGTGGGATCCATGGAGGCAGCAGAGGCTTCTTTGGACGGGCAGCTACTTATGTGCAGGGAGGAGGGGGCACGAACTCGACATAGATGGAAGGAAGGGGGCATGAACATGGGACACAGAAGAGAGGGAGGAAGGGGGCACCAACTTGGGACGTATTAGAAATTGAAAACCTCTCTTTGACAACTAATTCATCGAAGCTTGACATAAGCACCAGTCCTTTTTACTTAATATGTTTAGGATCTTCTTTCATGTCCCCCTTCCTCTCCTTCTTCCCTCTATACCCTCACTTCCCTTTGCTTCTTCAAGTCACCTGTTTAGGTGTGCACGACACACAAAGATTAGATTAGAATTGTTGGATATGAGTGTGTGAGTGAGATGGAAAGATGGTGGCACATGGGGAAAGGAAGAAAGGAAAATTGGTCATGGAGAGGGAGATACATGGGAAGAGAAGGATGAGAGGGAGAAATGTTGGATATGGTGGGGGAGAGGGAACAAAGGGACAGATTGAAGGAGATTGCAAGGGGGAGGAATGTTGGACATAGTGATGGAGGGAGAGATGCAGCATTGTGCTGGAGAGAGGTGATAGAAGAAGAAATGGGCATAGGACTGGTGAAAAATGCTGCACATGATCCGGGGGATGAGAGAGGGAGAATTGTTGGATGTGACAGTAGAGGGGGGTGGGAGAGATGCCTGGATCTCTCAAGACAGATGGACAGTGAGAGAGAGAGAGGGAGACTTGTTGCCAATAGGGGTGGAGGAGAAATGAAGAAAAGTTGGACTCATGGAGGGACAGAAAGAGATGTTGGTTGGAGAAGGGAATGGGGTCCAGAGGAGAGGAAGCATGCAGGAGGCAAAAAGTGTTGGACTCATGGAGAAAGAGAGAGTGAGAGATGGATGGGGAGGGAAGGAAAAATGTCACACTCAGGGGAAGGGGAAGAGGGCAGAGAGTAAAAAGTTGAACTTATTGAGGGAGAGAGAGAGATGTTGGTTGGGGGAGGGAATGAGGACTGGAGGAGAGGAAGCATGAAGGAGGCAGAGAGAAACGGATGTTGGACTGGTGGAAAGGAGGGAGAAATGTTGAATGTAGCAGTAGAGGGAGTGGAAGTGAGGCACCCTGGATCTCTCTCTCTCTCTCTCTCTCTCTCTCTCTCTCTCTTCCCACTCCCTTTGCAGCAAGGGAGGGAATGGGAGTGGAGGAGAGAGGAAAAAAAGTTGGACTCATGGAGGGACAGTGAGGTCTGGAGGAAAGGAAGCATGCAGGAGGCTGAAAGAAAGAAATATTGGATGCACAGTCAGAAGGAAGTGCAACCAGAGAAATCACCAGACAACAAAGGTAAGAAAAATGATTTTATTTTCAATTTAGTGATCAAAATGTGTCAGTTTTGAGGATTTATATCTGCTGTCTATATTTTGCACTATATTTGTCTATGTTTCTTTAGTTGTTACTGAAGTGACATTACATATTTTAAAGTCATCTACCTTGACCTCTTTGAAAAAATAAACAAATATAAATGATAATTAACATTTTCTCTGCGTACAGTGTGCTTTGTGTTTTTTTTAATTTTGTGTTTGCCATTATATATTAAGATTATATTATGTGTGTATATGAAAAATGGATGGAAGAAATTGCATAACAATTGGTATTATTATTATGGGGGTGGGGTCAGGGTCATACACATCATACATACGTATACAAATTATCATACATACACAAATTATAAACACAGAGAAAACATCATAAAATACTACAATTGACACAACTTAACCGTTCAAATTTTCCCTTAGTACCAGAATTTACTGAAATCTAGATAAAGCAAAGCCAACTGAGTTTAGAAGAAGGCATCTATGAATAGTTGTGTTTTTAATAATTTCTTAAATGATGTACAATCTTTACATAATCTCATTGTTCACGGCATGGATTCCAGAGGTTTTTACCAGCAATGGAAAAGATAGATATTTTAGATTTTCACATAATGAATCCTATCTTCCTTTAGACCAGGGGTAGGCAATTCCAGTCTTCGAGAGCCGGAGCCAGTTCAGGTTTTCAGGATATCCACAATAAATATGCATGAGATAGATTTGCATTTCAAGGAGGCAGTGCATGCAAATCCATCTCATACATATTCATGGTGTATATCCTGAAAACCTTACCTGGCTCCGGCTCTCGAGGACCGGAATTGCCTACCCCTGCTTTAGACTAGTTAGTAACATTCCCTCTGCAGATCTCAAGCTTTTTGCGAGTTGATAAACTTCCCACAAGTTGTGAAAACAAGTGAGAGCAGAGGTAGGGTTTCCAGATGTCCGGATCTCTCCAGACAGGTCCTCCTTTTGAGGACATGTTCAAGGGTCCCGACGGCTTTTCAAAACCTGGCACTTTGTCCGGATTTCAAAACCTTCCGACGTCGGGCAGCATCTGTGGATGCGCAGAAGCAACGCAGTGATGTCACATGCGCACATTAAGGGGACGGGACTGGGGCGTGATGTGGGCGGGACTATGGGTCTGAATTTTCCTTTGGGAAAATCTGGTAACCTCAAGCAGAGGAATACAATACTGACAGTACTTTGTAACATATCCGCTGCCGAATAGGTAACCAATGTAAAGATTTTAGAACTGGATTAATATGGGAAATCCTAGGAATGCCCATTACCAGTCTAGCAGCTGAATTCATTAGAAGCTGCAAAGGTTTACATGTTTTCTTTTTTTAGTCCCAGGTAAAGCAAATTGCAATAATCAAGTCGAATTAACAGCAAAGCTTGAACAACAGAGCGAAAATCCACGGTGTCGGGTCAAAAGCGCGCTGGGACAAAGGCGCGCGCAGACAATTGAGCACAGTGCGGAGGCGCGCGCTGCAGAAAATTACTGTTTTTAGAGCTCCGACGGGTGGGGGGCGTGAATCGCGCCACGTTGTGAGGGGCTTAGGGGGTTGTAACCCCCCACATTTTACTGAAAACTTCACTTTTTCCCTGTTTTTAGGGAAAAAGTTAAGTTTACAGTAAAATGTGGAGGGTTACAACCCCCCAAACCCCCCACAACGCCGGCGCGATCTCTATTAAGTAAACTGGGGGGGCTCCCCAACAAAACCCCCTGTCGGAGCCCCTAAAAACTGTAATTTTCTTCGGCGCACGCCTCCATCTTGCGCTCAGTTGTCGGCGCGCACCTTTGTCTTTCGCGGGGTTGTCTATGAACCAAAATCCACAGGCAAAAGCATTGGTTTCAGTTTAAATAGAAAGTGGAGTTGTGCATATCCTCTTTGTACTACTTTAGCAAAATGCTTTTTCATGGAAAGTAGAGAATCCAGCCATACACCAAGAACTAACATCTCGCTCTTCACCAATAATTGTGTACCCATAATTGAGAACTGAATAGGACTACAGACGGTACCAATTCCTCCATGCGCACCACCCACATTGCACCCATTTTCAGCACATAGGCATACTCATCTGCAAACTATGCTCCTCACACACACACACATCCCGCTCAAAGTTTGCCCCATGCCACAGGAACTGTGTAGAAAAATAACTCTCCAGGGCTCAAAGCTGATGGCAATCAAATTACCTATGTGCGCTGTGAGACAAAAAAGTAACGGGGAGGGACATGCCTGGCACACGTGCACAAGAGTTTTGTGGTAAGCGCAGCTCTTGTGCACCATCAGCCAAGGCCATAAGCGTCATAATGGGGGGAACCACAAGTGGCATTACACACCCCCAAAATCCAAAGGACGCTGCCGCTACTGAACAATAAAAAAATAAATAAATAAACTGGGGCTGCACTATTCCTCCTTGCAGCTGCCAGCTATGCCCTGGAACAAGAAGTGACACCAGAGGTGGTTGGGACTGACAGCTACGAAGAGGAGCAGTATTGTTCCACGGTTTCTTTTCCTTTGTTTCAGAACAATAGAAGCGGCTGCAGGGGTATCGGATGGAAGTGGGAGACAGGATCAAATGCTGGATGGGGGAGAAGAAGGAGGATAGAGTTAGTGAGAGACTGGGAAATAAGAGGAAGTGAAGTAGGAGAGCCAGAGTGATGGAGAGATATGGCAAGCAGTAGGTAGACACAGTAAAAATAAAAAAAATAAAAAGAGGGAAACTGTTCTTCTGTGCTACTTCTATTATTTCTTTATTTAATGTGTTTTCTATCCCATTCTTTACTACTACTATTTATCATTTCTATAGTGCTGAAAGGCGTACGCAACGCTGTACATATAACTTTCAATTGACAGTCCCTTCTCAGAAGAGCTTACAATCTAAGTCGAACAGACAAACAGGACATCTCAGGGTCGGAGAGTTTTTAGCATAAAGAATGATACGATGGGTAGAGGTGTCCAACAGTGACTGGGAATTAAGAATTGAAAGCAACTTCAAAATAGTGGGCTTTTAGCTTGGATTTGAATTCTGCAGGAGACGGAGCATGACGTATTGACTCTGGCAGACTGTTCCAGGCATATGGCATGGCAAGAAAGAAGGGTTGGAGTCTGGATTTGGCAGTGGAGGAGCAATGTGCAGATAAGAGGGACTTACCCGATGAATGGAGTTCACGGGGGAGCATGGGGGAGATAAGTGTGGGGAGAGATTGAGGGGCTACAGAATAAATGCACTTGTAAGTCAGTAAGAACATAAGAATAGCCTTACTGGGTCAGACCAATGGTCCATCAAGCCCAGTAGCTCATAAGAGAAGTTTGAACTGTATTTGGAAATGGATGGGGAGCCAATGAAGTGACTTGAGGAGCGGGGTAATGTGAGCGTGACAGCTCTCGCAGAATATGAGTCAAGAACAGCATTTTGAACGTATTGAAGGGGAGAGAGATGGTTGAGCGGAAGACCTGAGAGAAGTACGTTGCAGTAGTCTAACCAAGAGGTGATGAGAGTGTGGATAAGGGTTTTGGTAGTGTGCTCTGAGAGGAGAGGTTGGATTTTGGTACTATTATAGAGAAGAAATGACAGATTACTCTGAGGTTGCGAGCTGATAAGGCAGGGAGGAGAGAGTATTATCCACAGAAATAGAGAACGGCAGGAGGGGAGAGGTGGGCTTATGTGGAAAGATAATAAATTCAGTTGTAGCCATATTGAGTTTTAGATGATGGTGAGACATCCAAGTGGCAATGTCGAACAGGCAGGCTGAGATTTGGACCTGAATTCTTGTAGAGATATCTGGTGTGGAAAGGTAGATCTGGGAGTCATCAGCATAGAGATGATATTGAAAACCATGGGAGATAGTGTACCAAGAGGGCGTGTATATATGAAGAAGAGTAGAGTGCCCAAGACAGAGCTTTGAGGTACACTGATAGACACTGGGATAGCAGCAGAGGAGGATCCACAGTTACATACACTGAAAGTGTGATGGGAGAGATAGGAAGAAAATTAAGAGAGAACAGAACCCTAGAATCCCAGCAAGGACAGTGTATCGAGGAGTAAGTGGTGATCAACAATATCAAAGGCAGTAGACAGATTGAGAAGGATGAGGATAGAGTAAAGGACATTGAACAGGTCATTAGAGACTTTAGCAAGGGCAGTTTCCATAGAATGGAGAGGGCAAAAGCCCAATTGAAGTGGGTCAATATCTTGAGAAGAAAGTAGGTCAAGGCAACAGTGGTGAACAGCACATTCGAGTAGCTTAGATAAGAAGGGGAAGAGGGAGATGGGGCTATAGTTGGAGGGAGATGTGGGGTCTAGTGAGGGGTTTTTGAGAAGAGGTGTAACTACGGCATGTTTGAAGACATCAGGAACTGTTGCAGTGGAGAGTGATAGATTGAGGATGTGGCAGAGGGGAAGGATGGCAGCGGGAGTGTCAGCTCCAAGTAGGCAGGTGGGAATCAGATCAGAGAAGTTGGGAGGAGGAGAGAAGGTGAGCAGTTCCCTCTTCCGTGACTTCAGAAAAGGAGGAAAAGGTGGCAGGGGTTGTTGACGGGAGGTTGGCAGAGTGGACAGATGGAAGCAGAGGTGGGGGAGGTGACTGGTTGAGAATTCCAGGTGGATCTTATGAATCTTGTCATAGAAGAACTCTGCCATTGACTGGGGGGAAAGTGAAAAGGAGATAGAAGGTGCGGGTACTTTGAATAGAGAGTTGAGTGTGGCAAAGAGATTTTGAGGGTTGGCACTAAGAGAGTTAGTTAAATGGCTGCAGTATTCTTGTTTGACAAGCGAGAGGATAGTTTAGAAGGACATTAACATGAATTTGAAATGTATGAAGTTGGCATGTATGCAGGATTTAAGCCAAAGACATTCAGCAGCTCGAGCACAAGTAACAGATGTTGGGGGTTAGCCAGAGCTAGGGTTTACAGGACATGAAATGGAAGAGGCAAGGGTATCAATAGCAGAAGAGAGAATGAAGATGTAGAA
This sequence comes from Geotrypetes seraphini, assembly GCF_902459505.1. Classification (NCBI taxonomy): domain Eukaryota; kingdom Metazoa; phylum Chordata; class Amphibia; order Gymnophiona; family Dermophiidae; genus Geotrypetes; species Geotrypetes seraphini. The sequence goes on along the minus strand of NC_047085.1, from coordinate 184,538,811 downwards.
GAGGACAGCTTCAATGACAGACTTGTATGACATAGTAGTTGAAAGGAGGGATGAGATAGTTGTGGAGAGTGTGTCAGGGTCAATAGTCTAAAGGTTCCTAAATGTATAGGTAGAGATTGGCTAGGTGTGGGTGGGATGGTGATGAGTTGTGAAGGTTACCAGATGATGGTCAGAGAGGGGAAGAGTCGAGGTGCAGAATTTGGTGGTAGAGCAGTTGAAGGAGAAGACAAGATCAAGGCAGTGGCCTTTCTGGTGCATAGGGTTGGTGGAGCACAGCTGCAGATTGTATGAGGATGTTAGAGCGAGAAACCTGGACTTATAGGTGTCAGAGGGGTCATCAGCATGGATGCTGAAGTTGCCAAGGATGAGGGAGAGAGATGAGGGTTTGAGAAAGGAGAGCCAGGAGTCAAAGTCAGTGAGGAAGGAGGAGAAGAACTTATAAGGGGGTCGATAAATGACTGTACTTCTTAGAGGTAGAGGAATGGACAGGCAGATGGAGTGGACTTCAAAGGAAGGAGAACAGTGAGATTGAGGCAGAAGAAGGGGTTGATATTTACAAGATGGTGATAGTAAGAGTCCAAAACCGCCTCCATCTGGGCAAGGTGTGTGTGAGAAAAGGTAGCCTCCATGACATAGGGCAGCAGCTGAAGCAGAGTCTTCAGTGCAGATCTAGGTCTCAGTTAGTGCTAGCAGGTGGAGAGTTCTAGAAATAAAGAGGTCATGGATGAAGGTCATGGATGAAGGTAAGTTTGTTGGAGATGAAACAGGCATTCCACAGGGTGCATGAGAAGAGCAGGGAGGAGAGCAACAGGAATAAGATTGGTTACACTGCAGTGTGATCCTCATGATTAGGATGAGGGCTGATTGGAAGGACTGGAATTAGAATTGATGTCTCCAGCAAAGAGCAAGAGAAGAAGTAGGAGAATATGAGCGAGTGTTAGAGAGGTATGGAGGCTATGCAGTAGTTGAGATGTATACAGGTGGTGTGGGGATGAGAGGGAGAAAGTGTAGTAGCTGTAGGGCTGAGAAAAGGGTGGGGGACAAGAGGGGATGGTGAGGTGGTGAAGTCAACTGTAGACTGTATAGTAGGAAAGAATTAAATCTAGACAGAGGCAGAAAAATAAATTGAAGAAAACTGAGTAGAAAAGGAGAAGAGAGAAAAAATTGACAGGAAATCATGGCAAGAGAATTAAGAGGAAAACAAGGAAAGCAGAAATCAGAGATTGGGACCAACATAATTTGTATTTGGAAAAGGTAAATGACCAGATAACAAAGGTAGAAAAAATAATTTTATTTTCAGTTTAGGATAAACTAACGTGGTAGCTGTGTTAATAAACGTTAATAAATAATGAAAATGGAAATAAGATGATATTGTTTTATTGGACTAATTTTAATACAGTACATTTTTGATCAATGTTTAGAAAACAAACCCTCCTTCCTCATGTCAGAACAGGGTACCATAACTCCTGCATACTGTCCTGACTTAAGGAAAGAGGTTTTTTTCCTCTAAAAGCTAATTTTAAAATGTATTTAGTCCAATAAAATGGTATCATATTACCCAATTTTATTGTTAATCTATAGTGTAATGATTGTAATTTCTCAGTTTTTGAAATTTACTTCTGCTATCTTTATATTTTGAACAGTACAGGAGAACATGCATCACTTTTTCTCTTTCTCTACTGTTGCACTGTAACTTCTTGGGAGAGCAGGGGTGGGAGGCTGTAGAGGAAAGCATCAGAGAAGGGCTTGTAGAGCATGAGGAGGGCTATCCCAAATGTTGTTTATAGCTCTTCATCAAAAGTAAAATAAATATTTTAGTAGCTAGACAGTTTTCATTTTTATTTTTTAGGTGCCGCATGTACCTTTTTGAGTTAATTAAAATATTATTAAACTAGTAGATGGAATTCCTATTAAAGCAGCAGTCATTGGGGGCTGAGAAAAAAGAGGCTTTTCTATGTAATGATCAGGATGTTTGATTTTTATTACATTTTAAATAGAGGTAGAATGGGGGTTGATTAGCTTTGTCGTACTAGCTGCTTTAAGAGAGAGAGAAAGGAAACACTCCTTTTAGAACATGGCTTTATGGAATGCAGATGTTTCCGTGTTAATATCACATTAATGGCACACTTGTGCTATTGAGTAATCAAGAACTTTGAATTGTGCAATATATACATACATATATACAGTAAATAAATAAATTGCCCATTATATGCAGGTGTGAACAACTTTTTCATGCCTGTGTTAGCCCAATAGTCCTATGACCACGAACCATAATTACCCATTATAGACCTTTAATGCACCTGTTGAGATCAGCACTGTTAATGAACTGGCCCCTTTAGGTTTGCATAACATGTTCTTTTTTTTTTTTCTTTTTTGCATCCATGAGCTAATAAATTGCTCCTAACCCAACCCTTGCTGAAAAAGATAATCTGATATCTCTTTGACTGGTCAATAGTACTTGGCTAGAACAAGCTTATTTTAAAACTGGGCATGACAGCTCTTGAAAAGAAAAGTGAGTGAAAACAGAGGAAGTCTGGATGGGAACAAAACATTTAAATAAGTAAGAGATATCTGTCCACACCTGAAATTTCTATGGGAATCCAGGCCTGAGTCTCAGCCTGCCTCTCTGACGTTGCTGCCTGGATGTCTCACCACCATGTACATCTTGTTAACCACATGGCCAAGGCTGAATTCCTTTTCTTTCCTCCTAAACAGGGACGAAGTGTGAGATAATAAAATTTGCAGACGACACCAAACTATTTAGTGGAGCTCGGACAAAGAAGGACTGCGAAGAATTGCAGAAGGACTTGAACAAACTAGGGGAATGGGCGACGAGATGGCAGATGAAGTTCAACGTTGAAAAATGTAAAGTATTACATGTGTGAAGCAGAAACCTGAGATACAACTATACGATGGGAGGGATGTTATTGAATAAGAGTGCTCAAGAAAGGGACTTGGGGGTAATGGTGGACATGACAATGAAGCCGACGGCACAGTGCGCAGCAGCCGCTAAGAAGACAAATAGAATGCTAGGCATAATCAAGAAGGGTATTACAACCAGAACGAAAGAGGTTATCCTGCCATTGTATTAGGCGATGGTGCGTCCGCATCTGGAGTACTGCGTCCAATATTGGTCGCCGTACCTTAAGAAGGATATGGCATTACTCAAAAGGGTTCAGAGGAGAGCGACACGTCTGATAAAAGGGATGGAAAACCTTTCGTACGCTGAGAGATTGGAGAAACTGGATCTCTTTTCCCTGGAGAAGAGGAGACTCAGAGGGGATATGATAGAAACTTACAAGATCATGAATGGCATAGAGAGAGTAGAGAAGGACAGATTCTTCAAACTTTCAAAGAATAAAAGAACAAGAGGGCATTCGGAAAAGTTGAAAGGGGACAGATTCAAAATGAATGCTAGGAAGTTCTTCTTTACCCAACGTGTGGTGGACACCTGGAATGCGCTTCCAGAGGACGTAATAGGGCAGAGCACGGTACTGGGGTTTAAGAAAGGACTGGACAACTTCCTGCTGGAAAAGGGGATAGAGGGGTATAGATAGAGGATTACTGCACAGGTCCTGGACCTGTTGGGCTGCCGTGTGCGCGGACTGCTGGGCACGATGGACCTCGGGTCTAACCCAGCGGAGGCATCGCTTATGTTCTTATGTTCTCCTTCCCCCATTCTCTGTAGCGAAGGATAGCACCTTCATCCTCCCTGTCTCGTCATCTTGCAACCCCAGAGTCATCTTTGATTCATTGCTCTCCTTCTCTCATATCCAACAGACTGGCAAAACTTGTTGTTTCCTTCTCTATAATATTGCTAAAATCTGTCCTTTCCTTTCTGAGCATGTTGCCAAAACCCTTGTCCATGCCCTTGTCATGATTACTGCAACGTGCTTCTCACCGGTCTACTGCTATGCCATATCTCTTCATTTCAATATTCTGCCAGGGTCATTATATCCACATTAGTCCTCTCCTAAGGTGGCTTCACTGGCTCCCAGTCCATCTTTGCATATGATTCAAACTCCTGATGTTCAAATGTATTTATTTTTAGTATTTATATACCACTTATAGCCTAAGCATTTTTCCCTACCTGTCCCAGTGGGCTCACACTCTATCTAATGTACCTGGGGGCAGTGGGAGATTAAGTGACTTGCCCAGAGTCATAAGGAGCACTGTTGGATTTGAACCCACAATCTCAGGGCGCAGAGGCTGTAGCTCTAACCATTGTACCATACACTGCAACACCTTAATATCTCTTGTTACTCCCTATACTCCCCTCCGGGAACTCCGCTCATCAGACAAGTCTCTCCTCTCTGTACTCTTCTCCTCTACCACCAACGTCTCCATTCCTTCTACCTTGCTGCGCCACATGCTTGGAACAACTTACCTAGCTCACTACGTCAGGCTCCGTCCCTAGCAGTATTCAAAGCCAGACTAAAAACCTACAGTACTTATTTGAAGCTGCTTTTAAATACTGACCCAACCAACGGTTCATAGACAAAATCGCGCGAGACAACGGCACGCCGACAACTGAGCGCAAGGTTGACGGCGCACCGAAGAAAAGCACTATTTTAAAGGGTTCCGACGGGGGGTGTTGGTGGGGAACCCCCCTATTTTACTTAACAGACATCGCGCTGGCGTTGTGGGGGGTTGTAACCCCCCTCATTATACTTGAAACCGAACTTTTTGCCTGTTTTTTAGGGAAAAAGTTCAGTTTTAAGTATAATGTGGGGGGTTACAACCCCCCCAAACCCCCCACAACGCCAGCGCAATGTCTGTTAAGTAAAGTGGGGGAGTTCCCCCCACACACAACCCCGTCGGAGCCCTTTAAAATAGTGCTTTTCTTCAGCGTGCCGTCAACCTTGCGCTCAGTTGTCTGCATGCCATTGTCTCGCGCGATTGAGTCCCTTCACTCCCAACCAACATATCTGTCTGTCACTCCCTTAATAGTCCCCTCCCACCTTTTAGCCCCCTCTGTCAGCCTCTTTTACAAAGCTGCGCTAGCAACAGCCCCGAAGCCCTTTAAATCTCTATGGGCTTCAGGGCCATCAGCGCAGCCGCTAGCGCGGCTTTGTAAAAGAGGCCGTGTGTGTCTGTCATAATTAGATTGTAAGCTTTTCTGAGCAGGGACTATCTCTCTTGCATATACAATGTACAGCACTGCATGTGCCTGGTAGTTCTATAGAAATAATAAATTATTGTTGTTGTATCTTATCTGGACCAATCAGTCCCTGGGTGTTTAAACAAAAAAAAAAAAAAAGAACACCTGAAGAACAATCAAAACAATTGTGAATTAAGTTTCCTCGATTCACTGAGTTTGTTCAATGCAAACATCAGCATTGGAAAAATGACTGCAATGCAAGATAAGCAGCGGAATACCTTCATCCCCATCTTTATGAGAAATCACCTCCTGCTGTGAAGAGCAATGTAGCCAGGTTAAACATTACCAAAAAGAGCAGCCTGAGGAGGCTGATGCAGTTTTTACTCCTGTTACTGTTTGACTGAAGCTTTGTCTTTTTGTTTGCTAACATGCTTCACTTTCTTTGCTGGGTCAAATGTTTGTTTATTTGGATTTTGCTCTCGCCCTTTCATTGGTAGCTCTAGGTGAGTTATGTTCAGCTAAGACTGCTGCAAAGGGATTAGGTGCCTTAGGCAAACCTTTAGAGCTGCACTTCCCTTCATTAATTTTGAGACCCTCTGAGTCCTTAATAATTTGATGGTAATAATAAAGTCAACCATCATGTTTATCCCAACAACCCTACCCCTACCCGAACAGTCCTTGAGAATGTAGAATAGTGTTTTATATGCTCAAGTAGCTGCAAATAGAATTGCTCCAGGGTATATGCAAAAAAGTATCCACTCAAAAATCATAGCACCTGTTTTTATGTGATATGCACATTCTGTACAATTGTCATTTTATAAACACAAATAATACAGAGCAAGGATCAACAAAACCCCTGTCTCCCCTCTCTTTCACAAATATCCCCTTCACTATTGTGAAAACTGAACAAACCAAATTACTACAGAATGCTACATAGAAAAATCAAGCTAACAGAATACTTCAGTCACACATGGCAGGAATAGTGTTAGGGGAGTGCAACTAGGGCAACTGCCCCCTGGTCAGAGAGAGCCCTAAGCCAGCTGGAAGCTAAAGAAGCACAGCGTGGGCTTTGCGGTCCCCAGTTATGTCTAATACCAGCTCTAGAAGGATACATATTTCAAATCTGAAATATTCTAATCACAAAATATAAAATAAATTTTTTTGTTGTTGTTGTTGTTGTCTGGTAATTTTATTTTTCAAATCACTTTGGTCTCATGCTTTGGTTTTGGGTTCCTTCTGTCTTCATCGTGGAATAGCTGGCTCCTGAAGGTAAAATAGGCCGAGTCTGATATGGGCGCAATTTTTTTACCACAGGAGCAAGACTTTACACCGCTTCCAAGGGGCGGTGAAAGGTCTTGTCCCCATTCCTGCGTTAAACCAGTTGCAAATGTCCCCATTTACTGCAGTGACCACGGTTTACCGCAGTAAACGGTCCCCGTGTCATTCTCTAATGCACATCAACATTCTAGGGGGTGAGAATGAGTAAAGGAGTAAAGTAGGGGAAGTACAGAACATTATCTGATGTAAATAGAATTGACCCGTTGTTGAATAAGTGAAATGTCAAATAATATGGAAAACAACTTTATGCATAAAGAACTGACAGGGTATCTGAATGTAACGTGGAGGGGCATAATCAAAAGAAATATCTTAAGTCCAATTTGGGGCTAGTCACCCAAAGTCAGCAGGAGAAAAATGGCCATTCTCAAAAAGTACGTTCAAAATATTTATTTTTTCAAAAATCGTCTCTTTGTACATCCAGGCTTTTAAGGAAATAAGAACATAAGAAAAGCCTTACTGGGTCAGACCAATGGATCTTCAAGCCCAGTAGCCCATTATCATGGTGGCCAATCCAGGTCACTAGTACCTGGCCAAAACCCATGAAGTAGCAATATTCCATGCTACCAATCCAGGGCAAGCAGTAGCTTCCCCCAAGTCTCTCAATAACAGACTATGGACTTTTCCTCCAGGAACTAGACCAAACCTTTTTTGAAACCAGCTACGCTATCCGCTCTTACCAGAACCTCTGGCAACTGCTTTCAACTCTTAACTACCACTCACTGCTGTCAGATACTTATACCCACTGTATCGTTTCCTCTACCATAATCTCCCAACCCTGTAATGTCCTGTCTAAATTAGATTGTAAGCTCTTCTGAGCAGGGACTGTATGTTAAAATGTACAGCACTGCGTACACCTTTTCAACACTATAGAAATAATAAATAGTAGTGGTAGTAATGCGTTCCAGACTCAGCTTTACTATTCTCTGACTGAAAAAAATATTTCCTCCTATTGGTTTTAAAAGCATTTCCCTGTAACTTCATTGAGTATCCCATAGGGCTCCTTTTACTAAGGTGCGCTAGTGTTTTTAGAGCACGCAGGATTTTAGCGCATGTTAAACCCACGCTACTCTTCTAGAACTAACGCCAACTCAATGCTGGCGTTAAGGTCTAGCACGCACGGAAATTTAGCGCGCGCTATTCCGCACATTAAGGCCCTAACGCACCTTTGTAAAAGGAGCCCCTAGTCTTTGTAATTGTTGACGGAGTGAAAAATCAATCCTTCAATCAAAAATCAATCAAAACTTGCACCTGTTCTACTCCACTCAGGATTACGTAGGCTTCAATCATATGTCCCCCTCAGCCATCTCTTTTCCAAGCTGAAGAGCCCTAACCTTTCTAGTCTTTCCTCATCATCTTGGTCACTCTTTTTTTTTTTTAACCTTTTCTAGTGCCGCTATATCTTTCTTTAGATAAGGAGACCAGAATTGAACTCAATAATCCAGATGAGATCATACCATGGAGCATTATAACATTCTTAGTCTTGTTAACCATCCCTTTTTTTAATAATTTCTAGCATCCCATTTGTTTTTTTTATCCACCTTTGAACTCTAGATACTTCATTCTGCCTAAAGATATCTAGGAATGCCAGGTACTCTTTCCATATCTACTATTTGTCTCGTCCAGTCTTTTTTTCTTTCTTTTAACAGAAATTCAGCAGCCTAACATGTTTCCCCTTCCTAGTGTTTGTTCCTGACATGTTTCCTTTTTTAACTTTATTTAGTTCTTTCCCCCTTTCCATGTATAATCTGTATGGTTTGTCTGTAGTTTGAAGATAACTGTGTTTTAAATTATTGTATCCCTTATCTATAATAATAAAACGCTAAGCACGCATGCGCACTCTTAACGCCATGTTGCCTGATCTGTAGTTCCATGGACGGCAGAGTGCTCATGCGCGCTTACCACGCATCTCTCTGTCTCACACCGGGCTTGCCGGCTCCGGCCAGACAAAGTTCATTTTTTTGTTCAAAGCCCCCGCCATAGCTCCTCTATCGAACCTCACCAGAGTCGGAGAAGACTTCCGACTCTGCCGGGGATCGAGAGAGGAGACGCAGCGTCGGCTTTGAACTAAAAAATGAACTTTGGTTGACCGGAGATGGCAAGCCCGCTGCGAGACAGAGAGATGGCTCCCTTACTGCCCCCCCCCCCTTCCCTTCCCGCGGTCCTGACTACAAACCTGCCAATTACAGCAGCGTGTGCAGCACTCTACACACGCTGCTTCGGGGCCTTCTATTGCCCTGATTTGCTCTGCCGCGTCTCTGATGATGTCATCAGGGACGTGCCAGAGTAAATCAGGGCAGTAGAAGGCCCCGAAGCAGCGTGTGTAGAGTGCTGCACACGCTGCTGGAATCAGCAGGTTTGTCAGGACTGTGGGAAGGGAAAGGGGGGGCAGTATGGGAGACGGCCAGACCGCGGGAAGAGAAAGGGGAGGTAGGGGAAACGCTGCTGCTGCACAGGGAAGTGGTGTGGGGGGAGGGAAACGGAGGGATAGGGAATGCTGCTGCTGCACAGGGAAATGGAGGGGGAGAGAATACTGCTGTGGCTACTGCACAGGGAAGTGGGGGGAGAGAAATGTTGCTGCATAGGAGGCAGGGAGAGAGACATAGATAGAAAGAAAGACAGTGGGAGGAAGGGAGACAGAAAGAAAAGAAGAAAGACACAGGGGCAGGGAGAAACACAGACAGACAGACAGACAAAGGGGGCCAGGGAGAGAGACAGACAGAAAAAAAGACAGCGGGAGGGAAAGAGAGAGACAGAAATAAAGACAGACAGACATATATTCTAGCACCCATTAATGTACTTTCGCCTAGAATTTTTGATAGGCATGTAATCAAATTTTAAATAAACTATGAATGTTTCATCATATTGTCTATGATGACACCCAGATCCTTTTCTTGGGTGTTAACCCCCAAGGTGGACCCTGGCATCCGGTAACTGTGATTTGGGTTATTCTTCCCAATGTGTATCACTTTGCATTTGTCCACATTAAATTTCATCTGCCACTTGGACACCCAGTCTTCTAATTTCCTAAGGTCCGCCTGCAATTTTTCACAATCCTCATGTGTTTTAACAACTTTGAACAGTTTAGTGTCATTTGTAAATTTAATCACCTCTCTCATCGTTCCAATTTCCAGATCATTTATAAATAAGTTAAATAGCACTGGTCCCAGTACAGACCCTTGCGGCACTTCACTGTTTATTCACCATTGAGAAAAATGGCCATTTAACCCTACCCTCTGTTTTCTATCCGATAACCAATTCCTAATCCACAACTGAACTTTGCCACCTATCCCATTATTCTTTAATTTTCTCAGGAGCATCTCATAAGGAACTTTATCAAAAGCTTTCTGAAAATCTAGATGCACTACATCGTCCAGGCCAGTATGTCTATCTTTAAACACATTCTCAACCAAATATTCATCCAAGTTCCAAATGCCCAGAACAAGACCTTTTGGACATGGGAGGGGCCAGCATTGTGATGGACTGGCCACCCAGACATAGCAACAGAGCAGCGGGGCACCTTACAGTGCACTGCTGTGAACTTCACAAAAAGGATGCCACATAAACATCTCACCAGAACTCCCTTATAGGTTATGGTAAACACCCCCAAAACCCACTATACCCACCTGTCTACAACCCCAATAGCCCTTATGGCAGTAGAGTAGGGTTTTGGTGGGCTCACATTTTACACTATTAATGTAGTTTTTAGAGTGGCTTATGGGTCCTCCTCTCTATGGTTCACTAGCCCACCCCCCAGACAACTTAAGCCACCTCTGTGTAGCTCTACTAGGCTTTCCTATAGCAGGTGCTGATGTTCCAGAGGCAGGTATGTACTGTATTTTTCGCTCCATAAGACGCACCTGACCATAAGATGCACCCTAGATTTAGAGGAGGAAAGCAAGAAAAAAATATTCTGAAACAAATTGTGTACTAATATATACCAGGCTCTTCACCTAGCCCCCCTCACTCTCTGCCAGGCTCTGCACCCTGTACCTCCTCCCTTCCCTGTCTAACACCAGCTCTGGCAGGATACACATTTCAAATCTGGCATATTGTAATCAAAAAAACAGAAAATAAAATAATTTTTCTACCTTTTGTTGTCTGGTCATTATTCAAATCATGTTGTGATCCCAGGCTCTGGTTGTCTTCTGATAACTCACTTGCCTTCTTTCTTCTTCCCTTCCCTCCCTCCATCCCGGCAGCTGAAGTCAGGCAGCGGTCTGAGACAGGAGGCAGGAGAGGGCCAGAAGCCAAAGAGGGGCTCAACAGCCGAAAACCAGACCCTATTGTGTGTGTCAATGTAGACATACATGTCAATCTTGACATCTAGAGTGCTGCCTTTAGAAACATAGAAACATAGAAATAGACGGCAGATAAGGGCCACGGCCCATCAAGTCTGCCCACTCCAGTGACCCTCCCTATCTATCTTTGCGGATAGATCCCACATGCCTATCCCATCTGGCCTTAAAATCCGCCACACTGGTGGCCTCAATAACCTGAAGTGGAAGACTATTCCAGCGATCAACCACCCTTTCAGTGAAGAAGAACTTCCTAGTGTCACTGTGCAGTTTCCCGCCCCTGATTTTCCACGAATGTCCCCTTGTTGCCACGGGACCCTTGAAGAAGAAGATGTCTTCCTCCACCTCGATGCGGCCCGTGAGATACTTGAATGTCTCGATCATATCTCCCCTATCTCGACGTTCCTCGAGTGAGTAGAGCTGCAATTTCCCTAACCGTTCCTTGTACGGGAGCTCCTTGAGTCCCGAGACCATCCTGGTGGCCATTCTCTCGACCGATTCCAGTCTCAGCACATCCTTGCGGTAATGCGGCCTCCAGAATTGCACACAGTACTCCAGGTGCGGTCTCACCATGGATCTATACAGTGGCATAATGACTTCAGGTTTACGGCTGACGAAACTCCTGCGTATGCAACCTATGATTTGCCTTGCTTTGGATGAAGCTTGCTCTACTTGGTTTGCAGACTTCATGTCTTCCCTGACAATCACCCCTAAGTCTCTTTCTGCTTCAGTTCTTGTCAGGATCTCGCCATTTAGGGTGTAAATCTTGCATGGATTTTGGCTTCCCAGGTGCATGACTTTGCATTTTTTGGCATTGAAACTGAGTTGCCAGGACCTAGACCAGTGCTCCAGCAGAAGTAAGTCATGCACCATATCGTCCGCCATTGCTTTTTGGTCTGTTGTACTTTGCTCACTACATTGCTCAGTTTGGCATCATCGGCGAATAATGTTATTCTACCTTGGAGCCCTTCTGTCAAGTCTCTTATATAGATGTTGAACAAGATCGGGCCCAGGACGGAGCCTTGTGGCACTCCACTTATCACCTCTGACATTTCGGAGGGGGTGCCATTCACCATCACCCTCTGAAGCCTACCTCCAAGCCAGTTCCCAACCCATTTGGTCAATGTGTCTCCCAAATCTAAAGAACTCATCTTGTTCAGCAACCTGCGGTGTGGCACGCTATCAAATGCTTTGCTGAAATCCAGGTAGACGATGTCCAGGGACTCACCAACATCCAGCTTCCTCGTCACCCAGTCAAAGAAGCTGATCAGGTTGGATTGGGAGGATCTCCCCTTAGTAAATCCATGTTGGCGGGGATCCTGTAGATTCTCCTCGTCCATGATCCTATCCAATTGGTGTTTGATTAGGGTTTCCATTAGTTTGCTCACTATTGAAGTGAGACTCACTGGTCTGTAGTTTGCCATCTCCATCCTGGAGCCTTTCTTGTGTAGTGGAATGACGTTAGCCATCTTCCAGTCCATCGGGACGTTACCTGTAGTAAGGGAGAGATTGAAGAGCGCGGATAGCGGTTCCGCCAAGACATCACCCAACTCCCTGAGTACCTTAGGGTGTAGGTTGTCAGGCCCCATTGCCTTGTTGACCTTGATTTTTGACAGCTCGCAGTAGACGCTGCTGGGTGTAAATTTGAAATTACTAAACTTGAGAATGGCCAGCCTACACTGCCTGTATGCAGAACCCAGGGAGGGAGGAGGAGCTTGAACTCTGGTGCAGTCCCATCCCCCCCAATTTCCAGGAGAAGAATACCTTGCCCTTGCAGAGAAGTTTCTGACAGTTACTGCACATCAAGTAGTCAGTGCTGGAACTACCCCGGTTCATTCTGCCTTCACCGGGTGAGTCCATGCCCGCCCACCCTCCGGTCACCTCCGCAGCGAACCAGTATTGAAGGTGCTGGGTTGGGGGAGACAGACAACGGGGCATCTAATGCTGCTGGCCTCAGCGCATCGAGTGTGGGGCTGCTCCGAGTTCCTGTGTGAGTTGCCAGGGGGGACTGCACTGCACGGCTCCTCCACTTACGGGCCCAGTCTTCCGCCCTACCCCATTCCCCAGCACCGCACACAGAGCGCTCACAGTCAACAGTTCAGAGGTCTCAAGCTCTGCTCCACGCCTACGATCCAGCAAATGGCCAATCACAAGACTGAGCCACGCCCCCCGCAACTGCCCACTAGCCGCGCTTTGCTTGTTGACCACAATGCAGCCAATCTGAATGCCAGGTCCCATCCCTTAGGGTCCCAATACTGCACTATGCCTCTCTTTTCGCTAAGTGATCGTTTCACCCAATTGCCAATCAGGAGGCAGGAGCTCCTTTGTTATACCTAGAGACCCTGATCCAGAGGCAGGAGGGAGGAATGGTTTGTGATCTCACACATCCCTCTCTTATGGCTCTCGGGGGAGGGGGGACGTATATTCACTCCATAAGACACACCTTTATTTCCACCCACTTTTGTGGGGGGAAAGTGTGTCTTATTGAGTGAAAAATATGGTACGTTTTTATTTTGAAGTTTGTGGGGATACAATGAGGTCAGTGAACACGGGGAGAGTTTGTGGGGGTCTTTACTTCATCCCTGCAGTGGTTATCTGGTCACTTTGGATACCTTTTGAGCATTTATACCTGTCTTTACATCGTCTAACTCACAACGTTTTCATCTAGGCCAGGGGTCTCAAAGTCCCTCCTTGAGGGCTGCAATCCAGTCGGGTTTTCAGGATTTCCCCAATGAATATGCATGAGATCTATGTGCTTGCATTGCATTCAATGCATATTCATTGGGGGAATCCTGAAAACCCGACTGGATTGCGGCCCTCAAGGAGGGAATTTGAGATCCCTGATCTAGGCAGTCTTGTCAAACCTTCAATTATCCTTTCAGGATAACTAAGTCTAGGTAGGCCCACATCCAGCCCTAACCATTCCTTGAAAAAATGCCTCTTTCAGCTCTGCGCGCACAGTGGCATTCAGAGACCTAAAAATGTCCCTGAATTATTGGCACTTGGATGACCTGTCTTTTAGATCGTACAAGTGACGACTTGGGCGGGTTTTTGAGAATTTAAGTTTCGATTATGAGCCCCATATTCTTTGTTGACACTAAAATTGCAGAGAAGCATGGTCTCAGATCAAAAACAGATCTCTAGCTGAAAAAGCAGAAACTCAGGTCCAAACATTGCTGCACATACTAGAAAAGCATGGTCTCAGCTCACAAATATGGCTTCCTTGCAGCATGTGAAGCCGTAAAACAGGAAGAGAAACCGTGTTCTTCTTAACAGTGGTGCAATGATGTCACCAGGACTGGGGGTCTGTCAGATATGCTGGATGGTCAGATTAGCAAAGGTCAGATAATCAAGACTGTACTATATTGCCACACATTTATTTTTAATTAAAAACTTCTATACCGTTACACATGCTGATGTCCTACCAGCACATACATATGCAAAATTACTTTGGGTAGGCTGTTTTATTATGGTAAATAAACATATATATTGCCTTTATAAAATAGGTGCAAAATATGTGCCTATGAGTCTTGAAATCCTAGGTGCCCTCTATAAAGTGGCCTTCATTCCAAAAGCTATTTATGCAGGTAAATTAATTATTTACATAGTAACATAGTAAATGAAAATAGATAAAAAGGCCTGAACAGTCCATCCAGTCTGCCCATCACACTCATTATACAGTATATTCATAGTTAAATTGTCTTTTCTTTAATATTTCTGGGCAGTAGACCATGGAAGTCTGCCCGGTATTGTTTTTAGGTTCCCCCACTGCTGAAGTTGCCATTGAAGCCCACTTCAGCCTATCCTAACCATCTTGTCACTGGAGCTTCTATCAAAGCCCTCCCCAGTTCATCCTGTGGGTAAAGGTGTGTGCTGATGGTTATTTAAGGTTGTGTTGGTATCAGGACCTGTTATTTTGCTTTGGCTGGAGCTGTTCCCCAAGAAGCTGCCACCATAACTGGTTACCATGTCTAGCTAATGGTTACATCAGCCTTAGTTATCCTCTTTTATAACATGTGTGGTTAATCTATCCTTAGCTGAAGGTATGGTTCCTTTTGAATTTAAACTGGCTGTTGTCATGCCCCTCTTGAAGAAGAGTGCCAAGGCAGGCGCCTAGTCTAGTGATTTTTATCCAATTTCAAGTTCTTCCCTCAAAAGTGGAAACTGAGCACTTACCAATAATCCCCCTCCCCCTTTAACGAAACCACATTAATACTAGCTCCGACACTCATAGGAAGATTATGGCAGTATAGAGAAATAAAGTTATTATTATTATTATTATTAATACCGCCGCAGCTGGTGGTAAAAGAGCCTAACACAGCTTTGTTAAAGGGGGACAAAATAATTTGTCATCCACCATCTTGTATATTCTGTTTGGTCAGTCCCGCCATTTTTTTTTTTGTTTGTTTCTGCTTGATTTATTGTGGGAGTGCTTTGGTTTTCTTTTCCCTTTTTTTGCAAAAATTTTAAACCACTATAAAAGAAACATTTTTGCCTAGAAAAAAAAAAGTAATAACCAAATGAGCACAATATATAAAGAAGAAGAATTATTAATTTGGTTAAAAAGCTTATAGCCTGCTTATATCTAAGTGGGTTCCAACATAACGTACGTACACAATCATAAGACAGATAAGCAAAACTTTAAAACATGCATTAAAACAGTATACATTTCTTTTCAAAAACATTCCCTCCTATTCATTTTTCCATCAGTTCTTCATTTCTCAAAAAGCATAATCAAGTAATTACTAATATCATTAACCAATTACTAACATCATCTAAACTACTGAGCTAGAGCTGCTTTCTTTTAGTCAGGGATTCCTACCATGAGAGCTTAGGACATACCCATGTCAATGTCAAAATAAGTTTGCCTGTAAAGGGCAGAATGCTGATGAAAATGGTAAAGTCTACCATCCATACTCTCTTATGAGAACAAATAAGAAGCTGTAAAAGTACTGGAGAGGAGGGAGATTTTAACCCATGACTTTTGGACAATGAAATCAGTGCTTTAAACCACTGAGCTAGAGCTGCTTTCTTTTAGGCAGTTGTGATATGATACCTGAGGAGATCATACCTTAGCAGATCCCTAAGGTATGAATTTCACATGTGAGGAAGAATCACCTGACTGGAAGCTGCTGTGGCTCAATGGGTAAAAGCCTTATTTCCATCGTCCAAAGGTCATGGGTTTGAATCCCAACCAGCTCCCCCAGCACATATTCCTATTTTAATTGTTGCATTCTACCTTCCAGGTGCACCTTGATGATCTCACAATGAGGTCATCATTGTGCAGCTGGAGATGTCCATTTGCAATGAACTACAAGCCATGCTGAGGAGGTTTGTATCTCTTTTTTTCTGTTTTTAACCTTTTACAAATGAAGTTATCTATGCAATATATATATATATATATATATACACACTGGTACCTTGGATTACGAGTATAATCCGTTCCAGGAGAATGCTCGTAATCCAAAATGCTCATTTATCAAAGCAAAGTTCCCCATAGAAAATAGTGGCAACAGCAATGATTCGTTCCAGAACCCGAGGTCTGTACCTGTCGGGTGCCGGGTGCTGCAGCGCTGTCTCCTCTGTCCACCTCCTCCGTCCGTCATCCAAAGAAGAACCCCACAGTGCCGCTTCGGGGGGTTGCCTCTAATGTCCGCCAGCCGCCGGAGAACCTCACAGTACCGCTTCAGAAAGATGCCTTCTCCATCCGCCGGCCAGCCCTCCACGTCAGATGTTCCTCGCATGCTGGAGAGCCCCCACCCGAGCGCCGCCCCAACCACACACCGCGCACGACACGCACAATGCCGATGATTGACGCTGTGCGTGTCACACGCACAGGTGGGACGGCACCCGGCTGCGCAGGCCCAGATAGAGGTCCTCCAACCTGCGGAAGGCACCCAACGTGGAAGGCTGGCCGGAAGACGGAAGAGGAATCCCCTGAAGCGGTGCTTCCTGGACTGTAAGTGCTCATTTATCGGGGAAGTGCTCGGTTTGCGAGTCAAAAGTTTGCTGAGTGTTTTGCTCGTCTTGCAAAACACTCGCAAACCAGGTTACTCGCAAACCGAGGTTCCACTGTATATATATTCATGTACTTTGCTTGCTTAATGCACCTCTTTCAAGAATGAGCTCATTGCAGCACTCTGTACTGAAAAAAAAAAGGTCGTTTTTAGCAAGAAATATAAAGCTATTTTTTTCACGTGCGGTGCTTCAGTTAATGGATCTTTTCCTATAATTAGCAAATAACATTGCTGTTTGCCCACAAAAATAGAAGGTTTTGCATGCAATATCTTTGTATTCACGTGCCCTGTTTATGTGGTGCATTATTAAATGTATTTTGAGCTTAATAAAGCAAAAATAACAACCAAGAAACCTATTTAGCAGATCGCATTGGAGATGTCCAAAGTCCACCTCTGTCCAGTCCACAGAACTCGTGTCTATCTACTGCCTAAACCCCGCTCTAAAGTAGACTTCCTTACAATGCCTATAAGACCTAGTTTCACAATTGCCATGCTGTTTATTAACTCACTTTGTAGCACACTGGTTAGATCTACAGCCTTCTACCCTGATGTTGCGGGTTCAAATCCCACTCACTCCCTATCACAGAAGAAAAATAAATAGCAAGATTAAACATATTAAAAATATATATTATGGTGCCAGCATTTCACAATTATAATGAAATACAGCATAAAATCACCATTCCAATAACATCATCATAATAAAATATTATAACATTAAGGACATTGGTTGGACTTCTAACTCCCACCTAAAAAAAGATTCTCTAAAGGACATCTAAAAATATGAACATTGACTCGATGCTGTGCGCTGCTGCATAAGATTCTCTAAAGGATATCTTAATTTTGCAGAAACACACGTAGGAGGACATCCAAACGACGCCAAAATTTGAACGCACTATGCAGAATCATGGCACAAACTGGTTAATGTTTTAGTGTAGGGCTGCCCAAGTCTTGTCCTCAAGATCTACTGGCAGGCCAGGTTTTCTGGATATCCACAATGAATATGCATGAGAGAGATTTGCCTGCACTGCCTTCTTGATATGCAAATCTCTTTCATGCATATTCATTGTGGATATCCAGAAAACCTGGCCTGCCAGTAGATCTCGAGGACCGGACTTGGGCATCCCTGTTTTAGTGGTTAAACATAGGACAGTTATGCAGTTTTATTTGACCATTCAGCCTATCCAGTTAGGCACTGAATATCAGTGCCTGGATAAATGGCTAGCCACTAACCAGCGATATTCAGGAGGAGATAACCAGTTATTTCCAGCTGAATATCTGCAGTGCCTGGCTGGTTAAATAGTTTGAATACTGGCCAGATAGTTTGTTAGTGGTGAAAGTAAAGTCTCACTATTGAGCATATATCTGACTCAAACATAAGTCACAAGCAAAGTCACTCTATCTTAAATATCCTCTATTGATGTGTCCAGAAAGGATGTCAAAAGACTGTCAGATTACTACTTCCTAACCCCCTACTTGTCCTGTTTATCTGCTTGATCAGATTGTAAGCTCTACTGAGCAGGGACTATCTTGAATGATTTAATGTACAGTGCTGTATACGTCTATATAAATGATAAGTACTGTAGTAGTAGTAGTAGAAATTCCTTCATCCACTTCTGCTCTTGAATCTTCTGCCTTTCGCCTGTAAAATAAATAGAAATATTTTTGAAAAGGAGGCACAGCCTTTCTGCTATTCCAAGATTTTCCCAAATAAATGTTATGTTATATGTAGTCTTATATCCCACCAAATCCTCACAGAGCAGAGTTTTAGGTGGGTTACAAATAACGTATATGTTACAAAAGCTTATATACACAGTGGCATAGTAAGGGTGAGCGGTGCCCGGGGCGGTGGCACCCCTCCCCCACCCTCTTCCCTTTACCCCCTTTCGGCACGTGCCTCCTTCCCCCCTACCTTTTTAACTTCTCCAGAATGAGCAGCGTGCCCATATCAGTGTCGGCTCACCCTATGATGTCACTTCCTAGGCGCGGTTCCCGGAAGTGACATCAGAGAGAACACCGATGCCGACATGGGCAGCAGCTTCGCACTGGGGAAATAAAAAAGGTACGGAGGAAGGCAAGGGGTGCGCGTGCGGGAAAAGGAGAGGAGGAGGAGTGCCTCACCTTTAGGAAGACTGTGCCCAGGGTGGATCCCACCCCCCCCCCACACCCTCCTTACTACGCCACTGTGTATACGTACAGTACATGGTAAAAGTCTCTTGAAATGTCCTTTAGAGAATATGGATGGAGTCTGTGGGAAGTTCAGATCCCTCAGATTTAAATTCCTTGTCCTATTTTTAAGTTTCTCCAATCTATTGCAATACACCTTATCTTTAGCGATTGCTATTTGTATCTCTTATGTCTGTGTATCACAAACTGTGTGCTGTGGTGTGATTCTGGGTGTGCCACAAGATGCCAGGGAGGAGAAGAGGCACTGGCGCTGGCTGACTGCCTAAAGGACGTGCCTCTCGCAGCAAGAGGCATGTCCTGTATGCAGCGCGTGATGCCAGCGCCTCTCCATGTCTCTTCCCATACCGCATACCCCTATTGGACCCCTATGGAGGGCCTTCGCACATGTGTGACCATTGATGTAATTATGTCACGCATGCGCATGATGTCATCGCATCGATGTCCATGCATTTCCAGATGCCCTCGAGCCGTGGCCTGCAGTTTAGAGTGCTGTAGCTTCAGAAAGTTTGCAAGACAGTGTCTTAAGTAGATATAACTTGTTTTACTCCAGAACATTTCCTTCTAGGATATTAAAATGATTTTGAAGCCTCGCTAGAGCCCCCTTCATATTAAACACTTTACCACATACAGTTTTCTCCAGTGCCACCAGGACCGACCATATCATATCCAATGTAATAACTACAGATTTAGACAGCTTTTAAAAAAAAAGACTGGCTGATGGATCAGGCAGAACTAGAATGACATTGCCTGCACTATTCTCACCTCCACCCGCCATTAAGCAGACTCCCTTCTCATGTTGAAGCAAACCCTGCAGGAAAATGGAAGTGCTTCTAGGGCTGGGAGAAGCCGCCACTATCCCTGCAATAATCAAATCGAGGCTAGGTGTAACATTCAGGCTTTCTTCTGTAGCTGTCTCCTCTGGCTTCATTATCTCAGGCTCCCGGCTCTCAGAGCTCAACATTGCCTTAAATCAGGTTGCCTCTCCTTTGGCAGGCTCAACAAGGACTGTGCCCCCTTACAGCTCACACCAACTGCAGAATTGTCAGCTGAGTCACTGAGGAGGGTCCTTGAAGTCCTTGGTCCTCTCCTTTCACGTCACCATCCCAAAGTAATAAAAGTAAGTGGAAATGAACTCAAGAAGGATGGAGCACCTAGCAGCAGCAGCATCGTGGTCTTCCAGAACCATGTTGGATCTTGCCTAATTCTGAGGTTGCATGCTTTGTGAATTCACAATAATGAGGTTGCAGCCACGTAAATTTTGAAGTAAGCAGTCTGCCCCCTGGGTGGTGCCTGATCCTGTAACCATTAAACTACTTTTCTTTTAATATGGTAACAACACTACTTCATTTACCCCCCCCCCCCCCTCCGACCCATTTACTAAAATGTAGCGTGATAATAGTTCCAATGCTCATAGAATTCCTATGAGTGACGGAGCTGTTACTGCCGCAGCCGGTGCTAAAAACCGCACTACAGTTTAGTAAAAGGGGGGGGGGTTAATTCTTTTGAGACTTAAAAAACTTTTACACTTAGCAGAAAACTAGCCATTTAGAGGGTCTTTTACAAAACCGCGGTAGCAATGCTACAGCAGTAAATGCACTGAAAACCATAGGAATTGAATGGGCTTCAGTGTATTTATCGCAGCAGCATTGTTACTGCAACTTTGTAAAAGACTCCCTTGATGTACTCTTACCATTTTCTCAAAAATACTTAGAGAATCATCTTTCTGTATATTTTTTTAATAAACTACTAAATTTAGCTTCTAATTTTGTAAGTTTATTATCAATACTTCTACAAACTGCTTTGATATCCATGGAGGAAAGACTGCATATCAAATTAAAAAATAACTTTAACCATAACCACAAAGGGCTAGATCAGACATGGGCAACTCTGGTCCTCAAGGGCCGGAATCCAATTGGGTTTTCAGGATTTCCCCAATGAATATGCATGAGATCTATTTGCATGCACTGCTTTCAATGCATATTCATTGAGGAAATCCTGAAAACCCGATTGGATTCCGGCCCTCGAGGACTGAAGTTGCCCATGTCTGGACTAGATTCACTAAGCCCACCCATTGTGTTTGCAATCGTGTACCGATCAGATTTTCCTCTGACCCAATTCACTAACCTTGGTGCCAATCAACCTCTGATTCGATCCAATCAGCGCATCCAAATGAGGGAGAATGGCATGCAAATGTAGCCAGCAGCAATTCACTAAACATTTTCAGGCACACCGACTGGGCTGGCTGATCCAAAAACAAGCGACTGCTGAGGGCCAGTCGCTTGTGCAAAAACCCTGCTCTCTGCTGACTCTCCTGCTTGCCGCCCTGCTCTCTGCCCCGACTCTCCTGCTCTTGCTGCCCCAACTCCATGGTTTTAACACACCACAGTGCAGCCCTGCTTTAAACCTGTGGGTTAAAACCACGGCAAGTAAAAAAAAAAAAATTGCACTGAGAGGAAAATAAGCGCATGCATAGACCATTTACAGGCAAAGAAGATGGTCTGCGCATGCATCAGGATCGCTCTTCAGTGATCTGTGTGGTCAGATTGGGGCGTGCCTCCGATCGACCTAATTTGCATGTGGATGTGTTGTGAATCGGGTGCCCAGCCACCTCATGGATCAGATCGCCCACGGATCGGATTGGATCATGAGGTTAGTGCAGGGGTAGGGAACTCCGGTCCTCGAGAGCCGTATTCCAGTCGGGCTTTCAGGATTTCCCCAATGAATATGCATTGAAAGCAGTGCATGCAAATAAATCTCCTGAAAACCTGACTTGAATATGGCTCTCGAGGACCGGAGTTCCCTACCCCTGGGATAGTGAATCTAGGCCAGGGGTGGGCAACTCCGGTCCTCGAGGCCCAGAATCCAATCAGGTTTACAGGATTCCCCCAATGAATATTCATCAGGGAGATCCTGAAAACCTGACTGGATTCTGGACCTTGAGGCCAAAATGAATAAAACATTTACTACATTTGCCACTAGATGGCAGCAAGGCTCAACTAGGCTAATCACATCTTCCAAAAGGTTTTGATAGAAATAGAATCCTCCACAAATGCAACTTTAAGCAAATTCACATAAAAGCCCTACATAAAATAAACATATATCTTTGGGCACAGAAGACAGGAAGTATTTGACTGATTTGTATCCTACATGTCGTATCCTACATCTCAGGCTCCACCAGAAATTCTAATTCACTGTTTCTTTGTCAGCAGCAGATGAATCCAAAAACAAGTGGGTTACATGTACCCGCAGGTGGAGATAAAGAAAATAATTATCATTCAAAACAGCATGCCCCTTGGTTAATCAGTATGTTCTCTATCTTTGCAGGTGGTAGACACTAGACAGGTCTTCCCAGGCTCCTGATTTTAGCTGTAGCCTTTGCTCCTGTTCTGCTTTGGCTTGTTCAGTTGAGCTGGGGCAACTAAGGCTTTGGTGATGTCTAGTTTAGGGATACACCTTGGGTTACCATATGGTTCCAGAAAAAGGAGGACGGATTGAGATGTCTGGGTTTTGTTTCCATTGCTTTCAGTGGAAGTAAAACCCAGATATTTCAATTTGTCCTCTTTTTTTCTGGAGCCATATGGTAACCCTCGGTATTCTCCCCCATCCCTCATTGCCACATTTTCTACTCTCTTCTCTTCTTCCTCACCACTTGAAAAAAAAAAAAATCTCAGCTGCAGCTGATCCCACTCGTCAAACAAGGGCTTTCTGAGAGGCATCAGCATGTTTATTGTTTGGCTGTATTGGGAGGGGATGACTACTGCCTTTTGGGAAGAGAAATTGATACTCAAGCACTTTCCTGAGAGCATGAGTACACCTTTAAATTTTATTATCCCTCAGAGCTTAATGTAAGGCTATTTTCCTGCTTGCTTGTATGGTGACAGAGGCAGTTAGATGCTGCTCAAATTTTGGAAAGCGTGGAGCAGCTTCAGAGCAGTCATTCTAAGCACAGGAGCATGGAGGCCGAGGACCCCAAGAGACACAAACTGGAGTCATCTAAAGGGGACTCTGTGCTGCCTGGTATGTAATTTTCTCTTGATGGATGAGATCCTCAGGGGAAATCTAGCAGCGCACCAGGAAGCGTGAGGGGGCTTGGGCTTCCAGGGCACATCTACTTCAGTGTCAGAGCCTGATCAGGATCCAGTCAGCCTTTACAAGGGAGACTCAGATGAGGAGGAGTCTATTTGTATGCCTTTACTGTCACAGAGCAAGCCCTAGGTGCAGGATCGCATGTGGGTACGAGTGCGTAAAATACTGTGGTGGACCTCGATCAAGGGGATGATTCCATGGTCCGCTGGCTATTCAGGCCCTCAGTTCTGGTTGAGCTTATTGCACACTTTGCAGGAGTTAAACCTGGACTCCCAGCAGGTCCCCTCTGCTCTATAATGAGAGGAGTGAGAGCCCAGTCTTCCACATTTCCTATCATCCTCAGTCTGCTTCTCCTCCACGGAGGCAGAGCTGAACTCTTGACAAGGGGAGCTCAGCACTGCATGAAAAGAACAGAAAAAAAACCCCTAGCTCAGGGCAGCATCTGGAGGACCTCCAGATGCAGCTCTGTGCTCAGGGCCTTCCAAAACCTGAACAAACTGCCAGGTTTTGGAAATCCTCCTGGCAACCAGATATTCCTCTAAAAGGAGAACATGTCTGGGTTTTCCTGGATATCTGGGAACCCTAAGCATGGGGATATTACCCCTCTGTCCAGAATGACACACCTATTGCAGTAGAAAATAAATTATAGTCATAATCGCTCTTTTTCATAATTTTCCATCATTCTGATAGAAAATTCCCTGATATATATTTTTTCTGAAAAAAGTTGTATATTTGTATTACCGGTAGTAACTAGAATTTAATAAGTTATAACTGTTTGGGGGGGAAGCATAGGAGCCAACACTGTGGGTGCTTGAGCACTCCCAATATGGAACATACTCCTTGACTGTGTCGAGGGAGAGATCATTTTCATTGGATTTAGCACTCCCAATAATTTCGAAAAGTTGACACCTCTGATGGGAGGGGTTTGAGTTGAGTTTTAGTTGGAAAATAAGCCCTAGCATGATTTTTAAAGATGCTCCTAATATAAGCACTAACCCAAAAAAAGCCCTAGTTAAGATTGACCTCCAAAATGTCCCTGACACTCCCTGACTCCATCCTTGAAACTAGTGCTGCCTAATTTGCTGAACAAAAAATCAGACCCTCCAAGGATTCAAAACAAAGTTAGACAAGTTTCTGTTGAACAAGAATGTGCGCTGGTAGGGCTAGTTTCAGTTAGGGTGCTGGTCTTAGACCAGAGGGCCGCCGCGTGAGCAGACTGCTGGGCATGATGGACCACTGGTCTGACTCAGCAGTGGCAATTCTTATGTTCTTATGATTCAGCAACCCCCACACCTGCTGCTTTAGGAGGCCTCAGCGCAGAGGTATTTCTCAGTCTTACAGTGGGAGGGACGGTGGGGTTCTGTTGCACAGGGGGATGGGAGGGAGGGATAAAAAGATGCTGCACAAAGGGATGGATGAGAGGGGAGGAAACATGCTGCATGGGTGGGGTGGGGGAGAAAGGAAAGAGGAAGAATTGGGGTGGAGGAGAGGAAGGGAGAGATGATTGTTGTGCATGGAAAAAATAAGATCCCCGAAAGTAAGCCCTAGTGCGTTTTTTGGACCCCAAATTAATATGACACTGTCTTATTTTGGGGGAAACACTGTATGTCCTTTGCTGTTATGGGGATTTGTGTTTTTATTCAGATTGTATGTTTTTTTCTTTACAAATTAAAAAATACAATTTAAAAAAAGTTACAAGTTTTAATTTAAAAAAACCCAAAAAAGCACTACACCCCGGCACCGAAAAGGTTAAGAACATGCAGAAAGAAAATTTTAAAAATACTGCACCCTCGTTAAAATAAAGAAGCCAGAAGACTATCCCTCAGCGTGCGGAAATTATGCTATTTATTTTGGAAGTCCACAAACTATGAATAGCATAGCCCAGCTGACTTGCAGCTCCTCCTACACCAAATCAGCACCGCCTTTTCCTCACTATATTCGCACGCTGCGCGAGTACGTCACGAGCCGGCGACTCTGACGCATGACGTGCCCGGCTTTTTCCTCTGCTGACATGCACGCCGCGCGCCTGCTGAGTCTCTGCTGGACTTGTGCTTCTTCGCCGCTGGTTGCAAGTTGCAGAGGATGGCGGTATATTTCCGCAGCCGCCTGGGATTCCAAGCTGCTAGCCACCGCTGGAGCGCGGCCGGACCTGGGGTTGCGCCTGACTAGTAAGTGTCTAGTGCGATACCAGTGCTCAATGTTGCACCTCTTACTTTTCCTCCAGGTGTGCAGAAGCCCTCGGGAGTTGTCAAGAACAGTGGGGTGGTGGTAAGGAGAAGGGGTCAATATGTTTGTGCTGCACGGTGCAAGCTATCAGTAACAGGATATTCCTAGTTACCCATCATCCCCAAAGCTAAACAGCGAAATTGATAGTGAGAAACATATATGCCTGAAGATTACATAGGCATGTACACTGTGGTAATAAGTGATGCTTCATGTATTAGTTTTAAAATGTTGTTAAACTGATGTGGATTGAATTTCTGTCTTTTTGAAAAATAATTTTTCACCATTGTGACTATTTGGGGGAGATAGTCCTTGATCGCTTGTCATTTAGGTGTCACAACGTGGACCTGTTCCTATCATACCAGTACCCTTTTTGTCCGTGAAATTTTTTAGCTATGTGTTGTTGGTAAATAAATTTTGTATGATGCTTTGGGTGGAGTAACTAAGCACCTTCATTCTCTCTAGGGGAGATGTATCGCTTCACCACTACAGATGCTTCCCAAGCCACATTATCTAGTGTTGTGCCTGTGTTTGCTGTGGTGAGTGGGCTGTTTATTAGTTTTTGCATATTTGTAAAAGTTGATACAAGTAGCATTAATACAGTTCATTTTTCGAAGTCTTATTTTCTTTGTTTCTCTCAATATGGGATTAGGAAAATGGATTTAATTAAAAAGACATAAACAGATTGAACTGCTCATAGATTATCCAAAAGTGTGATTGATGCTTTCAAGGCCAGTGTATGGGTATCGGGTGCCACAGGCAAACCTTGAACTTTACTCCTTGTCTCCTAATTAATTGTCAAGTCTATAATGCCTTTTCCCTTCTTCCCTGAGATTTTTATCATAAAAGTCATGATTATCCCATTGTTGTACAATCTTAAGCAAAAAAAAAATCACTCCTTTTTTTAAGAGCATAAACCTAGCCATACTGAGATTGATCAAAGGACCATCATGCCCAATATCCTCTTTCCAACAATGGTCATTCTGTTTTTATCTACTCAGGAGTCCTTATGCTAGGTGATCAATCTGTTTCCGCGAACTGGGTTTTACAGAAGTGTGATACAACTTTCAGCCCCTTCTACATTGCCAGTGGAGCAGGGCCGGATTTAGATGAAAAGAGGCCCTAGGCTATTCCACTTATGAGGCCCTTTCACCTCCCATTTTTAAGTTTGTAAATTACATGAGAGATAATAAAATACATCATTACTGTGATATATATCAATATGTTAAATGAAACATGTTGTTATTGGTACTAACCTTTATAAAAAATGTGACACGGATAATAAATAAAAAAAAAGTCGAGAACACTTATTTGGACATTTATTCTCAGCACCATATATAGTACTTGTAACAATAACTAATCAAACATAACACACAACATTGCCCCTTCCTATGTCCATAGTGCCTCACCCCCCTCCGATGCCCGCCTGCCTCCCATCCCTCTTCCACTGAAACCCCCACCCCACCCCGATGCCATCCTGCCTGCCTGCCTTCCATTGAACCCCCCCACCCCCCTCCGATGCCAGCCTGCCTGCCTTCCATCCCCTTCCACTGAAACACCCCACCCCACCCCACCCCCGATGCCAGTCTGGGCCACCCTGTCCTGACGGATCCACATTTTGCCTCTCTCCCCGCGGGGCTGGGCTTTGCCCAGCTGTTTCCGGACTGACGTCTTTCCCTCCCCGATCCTCCTCCCAGGGCGAGAAAAAGAAAGGGAGAAGCCGAGTTGGCGCCCCGTTGCGGCCGGAGCTGGTTCCGATCCCAAAGCGTAGAATTTCTCCTTATTTTCGGTTCAGTGTTTTAGTGTTCACTGTTTTTAGAATAGTGTAATTTTAATTTTGATAACAATTTGAATGTAGGCCCCTCTTGATCTTGAGGCCCTAGGCTGAAGCCTAGTTAGCCTATAGGAAAATCCGGCCCTGCAGTGGAGTATAGTGTGCCCTTCAATTTTTCCTTCTGCGAGGGAAATGTACTTTCCGATCTGCTCTGCTTAGTTTTTTCTTATTTTTGGCTTTAAGTACACTTTTTCTGAAGCTTTGGTGCCCTAAGCCCCATATTTGAGGATTCTCTACCTAGGAAAAGGCATAGATTCTGCAGGTACGGACTGCAGCTCACAGGGCAAACCTTCAGGTGGATGTGTGGAGCCAGCCTGCTGTGTGCTACTCCATTCCCCTGGGAGCCAGCTCGCCTTCTGAATTTTTCAGTGGCTTGAGCAGAGGCTGTGGGCACTAGTGCTGCCCAATTCAGGAAAAAAGAATTCGATTAGATTCAGCCTACTGAATTGGTTTTTCGATTTGATTCGATTTTCCTGCCCAATTGGGTGTTTTGGGTTTTTTTTCCAAACATCCTGGTGCCTTCCCGAGGGGGAAGGGGGGGCACGCGCAGTCCTTTGGGGGGTGGGATGCAATTCGATGCTATGTCCTTTGGGGAGGCCAGAGGGGAAGCCGACAGCAGCACTTCCTGACTGACTGACCCTTCCTCCTGCCCTCTAAAGCAGAAGCGGCAGCGCTGCCACTCCTGCTTTAGGGGGTGAGGGGGGAGGGTCTGAATCGGGAAGCCAATTTTTTAAAAAATTTAAATCGATTCAAATTGATTCACCCAAAGTGAATCGGTGAACCGATTCGAATCGTGAAACGGGCAGCACTAGAGGACACCCTGTGTAAGAACTCTCGGAGTATCAGGGAGCCATCTGCATAATTTGCTCCCCCCCCTCCCATCCTATCATGCTTTGAGGTTCTGTTGGGGTGGAGGCCTCAGACAGGGTTGGTCCAACTGGCAGTCCAAAGATGTCTTAGTTTGGAATCATTCTTGGATGTTTCTGAGGCAGAAAGTCCTTTCCATCTCTTCTGGCTACAGAGAAAGCTTACAGGCAGGTACTTCATAGGACTGTAAGTATAGCCCCATTATTTCCTAAGGGATTTTAAATGATCTTTTTTTTCTGAAGCCTCTATCTGCCTCAATGCCCCTCAATTTTTACAAAAATCAACAGGGATGGACTCCTCAGGGTGTGCAATATCGTGTGAAATTTGCACCAGATGACCAGCGGAGTGGGTGTCCAAGTACTATATGCCACAGCACATGCGAGGGAGGGGCGGGAGCCTCGAGCTTAGCTCCATCTGGGTCCTCCAGGGCTGAGGAACCGCTGTGGGTCTGAGAAATGGGTAAAAAATCTCATCCAGAGCTTGAATTTTATGAAGTTGTGATGTGCAGGCGCTTGGAGTCCGTGGAACCCATGAAAGCCCAGTCAGAAATTCTGTAGGGTTCATTTATCTCCCCTGCACAAGGCTTCTCCCCTGATTTTGTAAATCTCATGTGGATAGCATATTAAATGAAACCAAGACAGGTGTCACATCCTATGAGTACTCCATCATTAGTCCAGGGAGTGTCTTCGCTTCCTGTAATTGCTTCTCAAATAAGCAAGCCAGCCCCCAGCTCCACTGACAATTCGGAGACAGACTGGTAAGATTGGAGATCACTCCATGCTACTTTTATCTCAGGGCTTGGAGACAGTCCTGGAAGACTCCAGTTCCCTGTTGAGGGTTGGTAGCCAAGATGCCTCTCTGACACTTGACCAGTGAGATGACCCTCTGATCCAATGGCTCTTCAAGTTGGTCTCTGTCCATCAGTGACGCGGCAGAGGGAAGGCCGTAACGGAGCAGCTCAGGAAAAGCCTGTTCACCGCACTTCCTCCGCCAAGTTCCAAGCCGGTCACCACCACCGCTGCTTCTACTTTTGGAGGCCTTGAGGTATGTCAAGAGTCACGGAATCGGTGAGTCTGTTTTTTGGGGGGGGTTTTTTTTTTTAGAAAGTGAATCAATTCACTGAGGTGAATCGATGAATCAATTCAAATCAGCCAATCGGGCAGCACTAGTAAGCACTATCTTTGCTTACCGCACGCTTAGGTATCCCATGGTAGTTTTGGGATCTGCCTGTGCTTCCCACTTGCTAAATAATTATTTTTTTAGCATTGGGGGCAGAGGGTAGGTGTGCCCAGTGCTAATCAATTAGTGTAGTTATTTTGCTGCGCTTTAACCGATTAGCAGGTAGTTAGCACGGTTAGTATACGGCCTAGAAAATAGGTACTGATAAGGGCTTCCACACTAATTGGAAAATTAGTGAGTGGCCATTAATTGAGGGAATTGAAAATGTAGCCATTTTACAGCCACACTACCGTGCGTCAAACCGCCTGCCGCCTCCATTGATGAGGCGTTAGGATTTTAGGCTGCCGCGAGGGTTAGCGCGTGATAAAATGTCCGACGCGCTAACCCCCCATAGCGCGCCTTGATAAAAGGAGCCCTAAAAGTGGCCTCTGCACGTGGTATACCCATGTGCTAGTCACAGTGCAGGCCACTTTTTGGCCCCTAAATGTTAGTCTATATTTTATATGGAATAAAAAAAAAAATGCAAAAAATATATACAACCGTTTGGACAATCTATAATTGGCTAACAATCTAGATCCCTCGGGGGGAATGTTTGAACTAGGGAAAGTGCAAAATAATGACAAAAGTGCAAATGTTTGACTTGGATTTATATGGGATTTTGATTAGATTGATAATATTAAATAGGACTAAATGATGTATGGGGCAGTTCTCATTTAGACTTATGTCTGGTGAGGGTCATCTATGAGTTACTGCCTGAGCCCACAATCCCTCGCTTGCATGCTAAGGGCTCATACTGATGTCCTTTATTATTCAAAGAACTTTTGTAATTATTTTGCACTTTCCCTAGTTCAAACATTCCCCTTCCCCCCCCCCCCCCCCGAGGGATCTAGATTGTTAGCCAATTATAGATTGGATTAAAAAAACAACCCATTATACTTAGCATATTTTTTTGTCAATTTATATCTCAACAAACAGGGCTCTTTGTACTTTGGTGCATTTACCGTGGCAGCATCGCTACCGTGGCTTTATGAAAGGGACCTTTAGTCTTGATATAGTAGTCAAGTTTCATTATAATATACTGCTTCAGGGAATTAAACGAAGCTGTCAAAACAGTACTGCAACTAATGAACCGTTTATGAAATGGCACATCTTCAGTCTGATGCTGCCAGCAGGCCAGCCATATTGTTAATGATTAGCTCTAGGAAAAATAGTGTTTCTCAACTTCAAGCCAAGTACCCCCTAAGTCTAAGAAATTTCAACCAAGTAACCCCACCCAAGCTCCGCCCCATAATAACAGTGCTAATTGTAATGCAATTTCTTCCATTCATTTTTCATATACACACAATATAATCTTATTGTGTCACCCCCTCCTCCTTGAAAGCCTGCCTGCCTGCCCGCCCGCCCCACCCCGAAGGACCGCTCGCCCCTGGCCTCCCCGCACCACTATGAAGCAGCACTACCTATGCTCCCGGCCTTGCCATTCAGTCCCCCACCACCACCCCCGAAGGACCGCTCGCCCCACTGACCTTCCTGCACCACCTATGAAGCAGCCGCAGCAGGATCCCGACGTCAGCGATCTCTGCGCTGCTTAGGCGCTGCTTCCTGCGCCGCGGTCCCGCCCCTCCTCTGACTTCAGAAAAGGCACTTATGAGCAATGACTTCTGTAGTATTAAATACACTGAAACTGAAAATATTCATCTGAGCCAAAAAATGAATTTAAGATACACTCTGTGACTTCACTGTCGCTTTCATTTAAAATTGTGTGATAGCCTAATATATACATGGCATGACATTAGAATCAAGTTGCTTGACCCATTTATTGAAATGTCAAATGCCCTACACATTGCTGGTGAAAATACCATTTCAGGTTTAAAATGAAATATTTGGGATACCTATATGAGGTCAATGAGGCTCTCTTAGATGGCACTGCCTTACTCTTATTTCCTCAAAATTAGCTTGGATGGATTATAATGCAAGATCTAAAATTGTTCTCTTTACGAAAGGAACAATTAGTTCCCGCTTCCCTCCACTTCCACAATTTGTTCAATCCTGAACCTCTAAAGGGTTTCATATCTATGGCTTACCTCACTCCAATCGGCAGCCAAAGGGACTGTCAGATTCCCAGCTCTCATATTCTGGATCTGTGCTTTGATTTGTGCCTTCATAGAGTGCGTAAATCTTGTGACATCAACATATACATCATAAATGCTACAAATAGAACACAAAAAAATGATGTCAGATACAGACCATTTGGCCTATCCAGTCTGTCCATCCATATCATCTACTATTCCTTCCTCTCCCTTAGAGATCCTGTGTATTTGTCCCAGACTTTCTTTAATTCAGAATCAATTTTCATCTCTGCTGAAGCAGTACAGTAATATAAAATGTGGTACCGATTGTTGAGATGTATCATCAGAATGAAATTATCTAGTTAGCTCATAAGCATCGGTTTATATTTTAAATTCATATACAGTGTTAAAATCTGGGGTGGGGCTCTGACTGTGAGGTCTTGGACCAGCAATTATGCTGTATGAGCTACTTTAGCAGTAAAAATGAATGCTGCATCACCGTTCATGGTTCCAAAAATCTAGTTAATCTTAGTTCACGTTCGTTTATAGACAGAAAAGACCCACTGCAGTTTCAGTATATGAATGTTTTTGAGTCGGTTTTCTGGTATCCTGTCATGGATTTTGCCAGCGAAGGAAGGCCACGGAATCCAATTCAGAATTCAGCAGACACTTCTATCTGGGAAACAGTCATTGTGATTCTATTAGTTAGGTTCTATCGACCCGTGTTCAAGTCCTAGTGACTTGATAAATTACAGATCTAAAAAAAGATTGCTTTTGTGCTAGTTCGGTAAAGTCCTCCAGGGTTATCCCCATAGTTGTTTTCAATATGTCCAGCTAATTGCAGGTTGCCCTCTTCGTCTGGTTCCTTTGATCTTCCCAGTGAGAACAGAATATGACAACACGGATTGATTTTCAATAAAACGTGGAGACAGGCAAGGACGCATCTTTTCACCTTACCTGTTCAACCTGCGTACCTCTGAAATCCCTGGTGGGCCAGAGCAGGAACAGTCTTTCGTTCAGCTAGCAGCTCGGCACAGGGCAGGAGCGCAGGGGAGGATCTCTCTTGTCCCGGCCCACTTCTGGAGCACCAGGGATTTTGAAGTTACACAGGGGAGGCATGCATGGCATGAGGAGGAAGGAAGAATGGACAGTGTACAAGGCAGGGTGGGAGGAGGAACAAGGTGCAGAGCCTGGCAGGGCACTTGAATATTACCCCCCCCCCCAAGTTTATATTCGAGTCAACCGTTTTCCCTCCTTTTTGGAGGGAAAAAGTTACCTCTGTTTATATTCGGGTCTGCATATATTCGAATATACATGGTAGTTCTTTTTTAAAAATACAGATTTGGATACCCATTAATGGACCTATTTTCAGACTATCCTTAAGAACATAAGAATAGCCTCACTGGGTCAGACCAATGGTCCATCAGGCTCAGTAGCTCGTTCCCACAGTGGCCAATCTAGGTTACCAGTACCTGGCTAAAACCCAAGGTGTTGCAATATTCCATGCTATCGATTAGAGAATGACACAGGGACCGTGTACCACGGTAAACTGTGGTCACCTTAGTGAATCCGCAGGAATGGAGACATTTGCAACTTGTTCCCATTCCTGCGGTAAACCAGATCTTTGACCACCCCATGGGAGCAGTGAAAAGTCTTGCTCCTGTGGTAAAAAAAAAATTGTGCCTGTTTCAGACTCGGCATTTCCTCCCCAGCTCCTCTTGCGCCTATTTTACCTTCAGGAGCCAGCCATGCCACGATGAAGACAGAAGGAACCCAAAACCAAAGCCTGAGACCAATGTGATTTGAAAAATAAAATTACCATACAACAAAAGGTAGAAAAAAAAATAAATTTTACTCAGAGGGTGGTGGATACATGGAACGCGCTTCCAGAGGCTGTTGTAGACAAGAAAACATTAAATGGTTTCAAAGAAGGTTTGGATAGATTCCTAGAAGAAAAAGGGATTGGGGGGTATAGATAGGTATAGACCATTGCTCAGGCAATGGGCCTGATGGGCCGCCGCGGGTGCGGACCGCTGAGCAGGATGGACCTATGGTCTGCCTCAGCGGAGGCAACTTCTTATGTTCTTATGTTCTTATTTTGTGATTAGAATATTTCAGATTTGAAATATGTATCCTGCTAGAGCTGGTATTAGACATAACTGGGGACTGCAAAGCCCAGGCTGTGCTTCTTTAGCTTCCAGCTGGCTTAGGGCTCTCTCTCTGACCAGGGGGCAGTTGCTCTAGTTGCTCTCCCCTAACACTATTCCTGCCATGTGTGACTGAAGTATTCTGTTAGCTTGATTTTTCTGTGTAGCATTCTGTAGTAATTTGCTTTGTTCAGTTTTCACAATAGTGAAGGGGATATTTGTGAAAGGGAGGGGAGACAGAGGTTTTGTTGATCCTTTGTATTATTTGTGTTTATAAAATGAAAATTGTACAGAATATTGTCTCTTTTTATACTTTAATAAAAATAAGTTCAGTATAAAATCATAACTATTCGAGGCTTGTGGGACGGGGACTGAGCTCGTGGGGATGGGGCAGGGAAGGGGACTGAGCTCACGGGGACGGGATGGGGATGAGCTTATGGGGATGGGATGGGATGGGATGGGAATGGTGATAAATTTTTTTTCCCCATGTCATTCTCTACTACCAATCCAGGGCAAGCAGTGGCTTCCCCCTTGTCTTTCTCAATAACAGACTATGGACTTTTCCTCCAGGAACTTGTCCAAACCTTTCTTAAACCAGCTACGCCATCCGCTCTTATCACATCCTCTGTCAACGCATTCCAGAGCTTAACTATTCTTCAAGTGATAATTTTTTTCCTCCAATTGGGTTTTAAAAGTATTTCTCTGTAACTTCATCGAGTGTCCCCTATGCATGAGAGAAATTTGCATGCTTTGCATCCTTGGTATGCAAATGTCTCATGCATATTCATTATAGATATCCTGAAAACGTAGCCTGCCTGTGGACCTCAAGGACCAAAATTAAGTAGCTTTGTCATATATAAGAGGATTGTCTAAAACCATATGGAATAAAGGCACGGATTCTTGAACAGGCACAGATTTTTTTTCTTTTTGGTGCCGGTAGGTGCTCAAACTCAGTTAAAAATGCAGTTCAAATTTCCTTTTTTACCGACTTTCAAGGCGCTTACTGTTGCCTAAAAAAATCTGTACTGGAATTGCACCTACATAGGTGCTTTAGGCCGCCGAATGCCACTGTCTTCTTATTTGTGACTCTGTATAGCGTTGCGTATGTCTGGTAATGCTATAGAAATAATTAATAGTAGTAGTAGCATCTTTCCTGCAGGTGCAGTTCCGTACCCGGCACCATCGCGTGATTGACACATGATCGGCGGCCGACGACGGCTGCGCCGGTTACAGAATCCGGCGCAAAATGAATACATTTCTAGCTTGTTCATTTGTGTGTGCTTGAAGAGGCTGTTACCAGATTTCTAGTAACATACTGCTACTTGTTTTCTTCCATTGTTAGATGAAATTTGACCAAGAAGGGAAGATAAGTTATTTCGGTGAGTACAATTAAGGCTTTTCTTTTGACATTTTTTTTTGAGTCAAAGAAATTTTATTAGCATTTTATATACCGTATTTGCCGGCGTATAAGACGACTGGGCGTATAAGACGACCCCCCAACTTTTACAGTTAAAATATAGAGTTTGTTATATACTCGCCGTATAAGACTACCCCTTCTTCCGCACACCTTCTGCACAACCTTCTGCCTGCCTGTCCCCCCCTTGAAGGCCTGCACCCCCCCCGAAGGCCTGCACCCCCCCCGAAGGCCTGTCCCCCCCCTTGTAGGCCTGTCCCCCCCTTATAGGCCTGTCTCCCCCTTGAAGGCCTGTCCCCCCTTGAAGGCCTGCCTGCCTGCCTGTCACCCCCTCCCCCTTGAAAGCCTGCCTGCCTGCCCGCCCGCCCCACCCTGAAGGCCTGATGCCCCGACCCACCCCGAAGGACCGCTCGCCCCCCTGGCCTCCCCGCACCACCTATGAAGCAGCCGCAGCAGGATCGCGAAGTCAGCGTCAGCGATCCCTGCGTTGCTTCCTGTTCCACGGTCCCGCCCCTCCTCTGACGTCAGAGGAGGGGCGGGATCGCTGACGCTGACTTCGCGATCCTGCTGCGGACTGCTTCACAGGTGGTGCAGGAAGGTCAGTGGGGCGAGCGGTCCTTCGGGGGTGGGGGGGGATTGAACGGCAAGGCCGGGAGCACCCCCTTAGGGCTGGCACCCGGGGCGCACCGCCCCCTCTGCCCCCCCCCTTGGTACGCCACTGCATGTAAACAGTACCCGGCGTATAAGACGACCCCCGACTTTGGGGAGGATTTTAAGGTACTGAAAAGTCATCTTATACGCCGGCAAATACGGTACATAAATACAGGGGGGAAAAAATTAAAATTATTAAGTAATAAACAATAACCCCCTCCTCCCCCTTTTCCCTCACATAGCAAATAGAATAAAACCTTTGAAACAAATTGTGGCATAAATTTTGTCATATATGACGATATTTTGTAAGAGAAGACCATTTTGCAATATACTGTAAAGATAGCTTTTTTTTTTTCTTTTCTAAATACAACTCTGATCTATACATGGAGCATAAAATATTCCACCACTTTAAGTAATTAACTAATGGCTTCTTTTACAAAGCTGCGCTAGTGACCCCGAAGCCCATAGAGATTTAAAGGGCTTCGGGGCTGTTGCCATGCAGCAGCTTCTAGTGTGGCTTTGTAAAAGAGGCCGTAAATTACATTACATTACATTAGGGATTTCTATTCCGCCTGTGCCTTGCGGTTCTAGGCGGATTACAATAAAGAAGATATCTGGGCATTTCCAGTAGAATTACAGGAGAAGAGTTAATTACAGGTAATAGTGAAGAATTACAGTACATTCAATATCACAGGAGATGTTACATAGCAACTGAGTCAATTTACAACTGGTGGAGAATAAAGAATTACAATATATTCTAGATTACAAAAGATGTTACATGAGCTGAGTCAAGTTTCTTCGGGTGGAGAGTAGCATCATATGCCTATAAGCGGAGGTGTATTTATTGTTTTGATGATTGCATGATGTTGGTTAATTAATGTTGATGATATGGACAGTAGGGGTGTTTAGTTTGGGTTGGATAAAGAGATTCTATTCCCAAAGGAATTGATTGGGAACTCATTAGATGGCGGTTTAGATTGATGGGAGATATTTTTTGAACAGTAGTGTTTTTATTTCTTTTCGGAACTCTTTTATGTCTGTAATTTCGATCAATAATTTTGAGATGTCGGAGTCAATATTAGCTGCCTGTGTCCCTAGTAGGTTGTCATAAAGTTTCTTACGTCGAGTACCATTGAGAGGAGGGTAGGTGAAAATGTTCTGTGTTCTCCTTCTTCTGGATAAGAGATAGTAGTGAAAACGGTTGTTTAGGTAGCTGGGTGCCGCGCCGTGGGTTACTTTGAATAGGAGACAGTAGAGTTTGAATTGTGTTCTTGCTTTTATTGGTAGCCAGTGAGATTCTAAGTATGCTTTGGTAATGTGGTCGTATTTGCTGAGTGAGTATATGAGTCTGAGGGCTGTGTTCTGGACGGTCTGTAGTTTTTTTATTGTGTTGATTGGGCAAGGTAGGTAAAGGCTGTTGCAGTAGTCTACCATACTTAGCA
This sequence comes from Geotrypetes seraphini, assembly GCF_902459505.1. Classification (NCBI taxonomy): domain Eukaryota; kingdom Metazoa; phylum Chordata; class Amphibia; order Gymnophiona; family Dermophiidae; genus Geotrypetes; species Geotrypetes seraphini. Next base: position 184,501,964 of record NC_047085.1, on the reverse strand, counting down.
CGAGGGATTGGACAATGATCCTGAATTGGTCTTTATTAAAGAATTTTCTTATTTTTTAAATAAATTAAATGTAATTCTTTCCAAAAGCATAAAATAGCCCTAACTCCTATAGTTATTAAAGTGTCAAATAAATAATCATTTTTTGAAAGTGAATCTTGCAAACATAATGATTTTAAAATTAAAAATGTAAAACTTATAGGAGTATGTAAATGAAATATAGTACAAATTGTGGTCCATATCTGATTCCAAAAATTAGTGATAACATTTGCATTCAAATAAAATATGTTTAAGGGTTCCTTTTACTAAGGTGTGCTAGCGTTTTTAGCGCACGCAAGAAATTACCGAGCGCTACGCTTCTAAAACTAATGCCAGCTCAATGCTGGCGTTAAGGTCTAGCGCGTGTGGCAAAGTAGCGTGTTAAAGCCCTAGCGTACCTTAGTAAAAGGAGCCCCTAAGAGTCCCAACTTGTTCATTACAAAATGCTTTATGGATGTGGACCTTGAATGAATGGCTATACAAAGACTGGAATTAATATATATGTATAAATTGTCCCAAAGAGAAATATTCCAGTATAATAATCTTGATACACTCCAAATTCATAAGGAGGAATGAGATACGCGATCCTCAGAGGGTCAAAAGCCCAAAAGTTCAAATGGGTAACAACCCATAGAACCCAATCTTCATGGGATCCAAATGTATCTTCTTTATTATATTATTCTTTTTATACTTAATCTTCTATCCAAAAATAGATCATAAATAGTTTTTACTTAGCTTGTATTTAATTCATAACAGGGAGCGCCTCCACCAACATGGACATGTTGGACAATTTATGGATGTGGACCAGCATTCCTAGGAAAAATGTAGAATAAAGGATTTTTATCTACATATTGAAACTGTTGGAATAGAATAGAAGTAGCGTAAATCATGTGCACTGCTCTGGTGATGTTTGTACTACCCTGGTGCTATACCTGAGGTTGTATAATTAGTCTTTTTTTTAAAAAAAAAAACACCTTGTTTTCATTCTTTAAGAAAACTGGAATCATTTCTTTGTATACAAGAACGATTAATCACTCATTTTTAAATTCGTCAGTAAGGTTTCATGGTTTGATTTTTTTTTTTTTTTTTTGCCAGAGCGAAAGAAAACAGAGTTGTATCAGGAGTTGGGTCTCCAAGCACGAGATCTGCGGTTTCAGCATTTAATGAGCATCAGTGCTAGAAACAACAGGATTATCGTGAGAATGGAGGTAACGATGTTATTTCCGTCCTAATTTACGTTTATTTTAAGTCTCGGGTGTAGTTAATGTGGGCTAGCATTAAAAGATGGGTAATTTTACCACGAACCCATGCTAATGTAGCTTTTGGCTCTAAAAGTATATGGACTTTTGCTGATGTTTTGTTATACATAATGAATCCAGTACAGTCGATATCTCCCCTCTTGATCTTAAGAATTTTGGATTGCTTTCAGGCTATTCTGTGAACTGGGATAAAAATGAGGTGATGCCTTTAAATCTACATTGTACAAATGGTGCTCAACTGAAATTAAATACCTGGGTGTTAAATTCAAACCAATGTATGAGGACACGTTGAAGCTTAATTCACCTCTGTACTGACCAAAATGAAGAAGTTATGTCCTGTCTGATTGCCACTTTGGATGTCATGGTGGGGCAGGTTATAGATGGTACATATAATTGCACCTCAAGTCTTATTTATTTTGTACATATCACCCTTCTCCAAGGGCTTCTTATAAGCAATTGGATACCGTATTGAGCAACTTTTTATGGCACTCACCCCCCACCCCCTCCCGCTTGTATTTCACTCAAGACTTTGAAATCATCAACAGAAGCAAGGGGACTTGGTTTTCCAGACTTCCTAAAGTATGCTGATGTTGCTTTTCTCAAGAAAGCAACTTGATGGACCTTAGACAAGGATGCTACTGAAATTCCTCCTTGGCTCCTAGAATGTGACAGTCCATTTACTCTCTAAAGCAGCCGATTGAGTCGACAGACTTCCCTTTTATTTGCAACTGGCCTACTTTGAAAGTAGCACTTACAGCAGTAAAACAATTTGTCGACATTGTTATAAGATGTCAACAGAGTTATGCTTATAAGATGGATTCTCATGGGAGGGAGGACTCTTGAGTGGGCAGAATTATTGTGGGAGGACTTGGAGAGGGAGGGTTCTTGAGTGGGCAGACTTGTTGGGCCGCCAGCCCTTTTCTGCCGTCATACTCTATGTTTCTATGACATATTGTTGCATCCCTTAAACAAATCTTTGGAAATGCCATTACAGGGAAATGAGAAACTTCTTATTGCCAAATCACTTATTTTTTTTGGAAGGACTGAGTTCATTTAGGCATATGGAGCATTAAGAATGTTCTGAAATTTCATCCTCATCAAGTGACTCAATTCCATGTGCTTCATTGCTTTCAGCTCCCTACCAATTGGTTCTTTAGATGTTTACAGCTACATCATTGCCTCATGAAATAAGCTTTTCTGAACATTCTTTACACTCTCGGACACTAGATTTACCTCAAACCTTGGTTTCTGGCTGCCCATGAAAGTCATGTTTTATCTCCGATCTATAGGAAATTTGTACTGTAGATTCTCATCAGAGAAAGGGTTTTAGCAAATCTGTCCATTTGGGAACATGAACTTGAGTGCGAGCTATCCTGTGAGGAGGAGAGAGATTTTGGCCAAAAATTAATAGACCCTTTTGCTTCGGTCGTCGTGCTTTGTATTACAATAAAGCCATGTTGACTCCCATAAAAAGTCAACAATCCAATGCCTCACTTTTTTTTTTCAATTGCTGGTCCTGTAACAGTCAATCAGGCACTCTTTATGATATGCTTTTTTTTTGCTTGCTCTGCCCTGTCTCAATATTAGATTGATTTTTGAACTATTGTCGCACAGGTTATTCCTTTATACAGAGTCCTTTATCCTTTTCCATTATTATATTTCATTATATTATTACCTTTCTTATTTCTAATCTTAATGTATATTTTCTGTAAACCGCTTAGAACCTAACGGATGTAGCGGTATATAAGAAATAAATTACATTACATTACATTACATATATTGCACTCACTTAGACAGTCAGGTACCATACATGATGATTTTAGACACATATTTGATATCTTGGTGGTCTTGTCACTGGAAGAACACACACTGCATAACAATGCATCGTTGATAGCATTGTTCCCCTTATCCCCCAATATGAACATCAGTTGGTGGAAGCATAATAACAGTCTGACTCATTTTCATAGAATACGGCAGTCTTTTGTAAATTTCTGTGAGTTTGGCACTCCATTGTAACCCATTTATTTGGTTTCTGGTCAATTGTTGTTGTTCCTTTTTTTTTTTTTTTTATTTATATTTTCAAATAATTACATACAAAATTGTACAAGAAATATTGAATACATCTTTTTCAATTCATTGTTAACAAATGAATATGAAACAAAAAGAAGAAGAAGAGAATCTCTTAGATATAGAACCTAACGGATGTAGCGGTATATAAGAAATAAATTACATTACATATAGTCCACCTGTGAGGGAGAAAAAAGCTTAAGAAACCTCCTTGTGGGAATCAAGGATCAAAAACTAATATGTAATAAAAGGAAATTAGGCTCGAACATACATCATTCTTATCATTCTATAACCACATTATACAACTTCAGTTTCAGTCTGGGCCACGGTAGAAAGCCCTTTACCTTCCAGGAAAAAACCCAATTGGGCCGGTTCAAAAAAGATATACTTATTCCCTTGATAGGAAATAAAACACTTACAAGGAAACCTTAACTGAAAACTTGCCCCTAAAGAAATCACTCTTGTACGGTATGTAAGAAATTCTTTCCTGCGAGATTGAGTCCATTTAGATACATCTGGAAATATATTCACCTTTTCACCTAAATAGGAGACCTGTTTCATTTTAAAGTATAATTTCAGTAACATTTCTTTATCTTGTAGAAACACAAGCGTGACTACCAATGTAGCACGGCCTTGCACCTCTATCACAGATGATTCCAATAATGCAGAGACATCTAACTCAGTCTTTTCCCCTTGAGTATCCTCTACAATCTTTTTTAAATAATAAATTTTTTGTACAGGGGGTAAGTTAGAGTCTGGAACTTTCAGCACCGTTACCAAAAATTTTTTAAACAATTCTAAAGGAGAAAAATATTTAGCAATTGGAAAATTTAAAAGTCTCAGGTTTAAATTCCTTTGTTGATTTTCCAAATTTTCAATCTTTCTCATTATTAGCATTTTGTCAGATGTTTGTTTAACAAGCATAGTCTTCGTTTCATTGGTTGTTTTCTCCAATTTAGATATTTCTTCCTTCTGAAGTTGAGCAGAGGTCTCCAAATGGGTTATCTTAGCAGATAAATTTAAAGTATTTATGACAAAGTTAGTACATACCGCATGTAGGTTTTCTATCGCGGTCCAGATCGAATCCAGAGTCACCGCTGCCTGTTTCACAAGTGGCTTGAGGGGGGAAAGAAAGCCTGTTGGAAAATGGCTCCTTCTACGTGGGTTAACCCGCTAGTTCCCTCGCCCTCACCACCACTCGTTCTCAGCGGTGAAAATTTCTCCACCTCATCGGCTCCAAAGCTTGAGTCGATGACGACGTGCTGACATCCGGGTTAGCTGAGCGTTCGAAACGCTCCACACCAATCGGTGAGTCCTCCAGACTCGTCTGTCCCGCCTCAGTATCTCCGGGCATAGGGGGAGTATGTGGTCCACGTGGGCTCAACGAAATATCGCTGCCTAAGCTGTGCACTTCCCCTTGCACAGCAACAGGAACACCCGCCGAAGTCTGATGGACTGCGAACGCTGTAATCGCAGTCTGCCGCGGCGTTGAGGTTCCCGGAGCCATTGGAGGATTGCCCCTCGGCTTTCCCCGTCTTTTGGGCATTCCACAGGTATTTAGAAATAATAAGGCAAACAAATTGAAGGAGAAACTTCCAAAACGGCGGGAGATCCCTCAACTCGCGTCCTGCTCGAGCACCATCTTGCTTTCTTCTCCAATTGTTGTTGCTCCTGCCACTTTAACTAACTTTACCATCATATGTTCTGCTATATCTTAATGTTGATGCTCTTTCTTGCTTTGTTCTGATTATTATTGTTTCTTTGAAAAATTCTAATAAAAACTTATTGAGCTAACAACAACGACAATAAAAAAAAAAATGTTTAAATCTCAAGGCAGAAGACACTTACTGTCCTTGTGACAACCATGGTATCCTTGTATGGCAGTGTCAATATCAGATGTTTCCTAAATATCAACTGCTGTATAATTTACATGTTTGTTTGTTTTTGAAGAGAGACCAGAAAATTCTTTTTTTTGCATGTATTTACAGTTTTTGAAAGCTGTGATAACACGAGAGTATCTGTTAATCCTGGATTATCGCCATCTAAAACTGGAGCAATGGCTGTTCAAAGAACTTGCACCACAGCTGGCAGGAGAAGGTCAACTAGCTACATACTCCTTGCCATTTGAATTCAGAGCGATAGAAGCAATTCTACAGTACAGGGTGAGCCTTACTTAATACTGCCTTCTGAATAAGCTATACACAACTAAAACGTACGTTTACATCTTTTGTCATTGTATTTAATCAAATTGAAAAGTTCACATTTACAGTGTAAGAAGATGGCACATTTCCTGTTCCTCCATTCAAGAATGTCTGTTTGGGAAACAGGTTTGTGGAATCAGAATCAGTAAAAATGTACTGACTCTGATTCCAGCTTCAAAATTTTTTTTAAAAACCCCATTATAATGTATGGTAAATTTATCATTTTATAATTATATATACATATATTTGTCCTGGATCTCAAGTTATATATTTTACAGAATTTTAGATCCAGAACAAAAAATTTAAAGTCTAATATCTGTAGGAATCAGAGTTGGACAGTAGAAAAAGAGAAGTCCCAAGTTGGAATTGAAGATACGGTATACCCACACTGCAGCTCTGCTGGGAACCAGATGGAAAGAGATTAGGTGAAGTGTCTTGGTAGGGTGGAAGAGGCTATCAGTGAGTGGGGAGTCTATATACAGTCGACTCCGCTTAAGTGCACGCCCTTAAGAACGGGTCTCTACGTGCGCTTAATAGGAGTGGGAGGGGGAGGGGAGGGGGCAATGTTCCCTCTAAGCTGTGCGCTTGTGCGCGCGCACACAACTTGCCGAACCCGCGCACACAAATTAAAAAAGCGCGCCCCAAAAAATAAATTTTTGCCTAAAATGATTTTCATTCTAAAATGAAATGTTGCAGAAGACCAGCTGTTCCAATTTCCCATTTATCACATTTATTGATGCGCTATAATATAAATTTTAAGTCATTCACATGATTCCGTTATCTTTGGCAGTTGAACTTGACACGTCACGTGCCCCATAGGGCCATAGCCTATGGCCCATAGGATATGAAACACTTCCGATTCTTTGACTTCCTGAAGTTCCGCCATATTGTTTATTTCGTGGAATTGTAGTGTGTAGCGTGGTACTGCGGTTGTATAACTGCTATTCGTTTATTAAATTGCAACCAGTTATAACTCTTAAAATGTCTAAACCGCAAATGGTGAAAAGTGTGAAACGCAAGAGAGCAGCAACAGCTTTTAGGTCTGAATGGCTTGAAGAAATTGTTGAAATGGAGACACCGGAATCTCAAAATACAATGCGTGTTCGACTTTGTGAAATATTTACCTATGACGAAGACGATGGAGTTGTGTGTTGTTATTGTCAAGATGCCAAAGCAACTGGAAAATTCTCTACTGGAAAAACAGTTAGAAGCATGTGATGCTACATCAATAGTAACAGCAATTAGGGAATTCTATAGGAAACATAAACTTGACCTGAATAAAATGGTTATGTTCACCTCTGATGGTGCCTCTGTTATGTTGGGCAAAATAGATGGTGTTGCAGCACAGCTGAGAAAAGACATTCCACATTTAGTGCAGCAACATTGTGTTGTACATCGGGAAGATCTGGGACTTTCTGATTCATAGAAAGAAGTAAAATTGATGAAAGAAGTAGAAACTGTAATGAGAACTGTGTACACGGTGTTAAGAACATAAGAACGTAAGCAGTGCCTCTGCCGGGTCAGACCACAGGTCCATCACGCCCAGCAGTCCGCCCCCGCGGCGGCCCAACAGGTCATGACCTGCCTGAATCACCAGAAGGGGCCCCCTTGCCCCCTAGGTTTCTCATCAAAGTCCTATCTTCCCATCAAAGTCCTAACCCTCGGTCTTCTACTAAACGATGCAAATTTCAAGAAATAGCAGATGCATCTGAATGTGAATCAATTGCTTTCAGACTTCTGAATGAAGTGCGCTGGTTATCTAAACACTTTGCACTTAAAGCAATTATTCGAAATTATGATCCCCTGTTAAAATATTTTGAAGAAGACAAAGATAATGATCCTATTGCAAAGTACTGCTATAAGAAGCTGAACAGTGAACAATTTCATATTACACTTGAAGTTTTGAATGATGTCTTATCAGAACTGGCTTCCTTAACTATGGCATTTCAAAAACGTGTTTTGACACCATTGGAAGCTTATCATCTTGCACAGGGTAAATTGAACAAACTTCGAATGCAATACTTAGGCAACAAGGTTAAGTGGAGTGATAAAGTCAACAGTCTTCTTGACAACAGGATGAGGTCTGGAGAAAAAGTTTCAGTGGATACTAATTCCATATTAACTTTCATCAACGTGTTTGCATCTGGGTGAAAGATTTCCTGAAAATGAAGTTGAGGAATGGTCTGCTTTTGACTGTACAGCAATATCACAATGCGACTTTGACTTCGGAAATGGACATATCAGATCTTTTTGTTTAAAGTATAAACAATTTTTTCCGGAGGAAAGTGTTATTATTCAGCAATACAATGACTTTAAATTCCTTGTTGCAGAAAAAATCAAAAGTAATCTGATAAACAGCTTTCCAGATATGATATTTGCATTTCAGAATGATCAATTTGCAAATTTAGCAAAATTGATGGACATTGGTGCCACATTCTTAGCATCTAGTTCAGATTGTGAGCGTGGTTTTAGTCTAATGAACAATTTGAAGACTAAACAAAGGAATCGTTTACATTTAGAGCATTTGGAAATGCTGATGCGTGTTAAGAGTCACCTTCAAGATGGAGACTCAACAGATGTTGACAGAATTTATTTGGACTAGATAAATATGAAAGATCGCAGGGAAAATCGTTGAAAACTAAATTGCTGTTATTTTCTAAATTTTAAGTATAAATTACAATGATACCTTTTTATAGGTAGCGCTCAATGAAACATGATTTATGTTTATTGAAATGAGACTTTATGTTACATAAAGTGTAACTAAAATTACATTGTGTTTTCGTTAATTCAGACTAAACTCAAAGACCTGCCCATAAATGCCCATAACTGAACTCCGGGCCCTCTGGCAATCATTTTTATAGCGCACACAAATTTAGTTTTTCTTTAAAATGCGCACAGATGAAATTTTTTGCGCACACAGCCTATGAAAAATTAGAGGGAACATTGGTAGGGGGAGGCTGTAGTTAAGCCGGCTCAGTTTAAATATGGTGCATGGGCTGCTGGCGCCTAAAGTACAGGAAAGCTATGCTTGAGTGGAAGCGGAGCACTCACTTTCCCAGCTGGCATATTTGCACTTATCTGATCGTGCCACCTGCTTATATTTCAGAGCCCCAGTAATTTTAAAAGGGCAGTGGTAATCCTTTATAAAGGATACTTTTTTCCCTCCCTAGATCAACTGTCTTCAGGAAAGACTTCAAGTTTTGCAGCCTCATATAATGGAGACGCTGGAATCTCTAGTGGACCCTAAGCTTTTTTCAGTGGATAGGAGCAAACTACATGTTCTTCTACAAAACAGCAAGAGGTAACTGAGAATCTAGTTGGTGTGTATAAATATGGATTTATAGCATTTCTTTATTCAAACAGATGCCTAATAAGTTCTTCAATTACAGCTCTTCAGAACCATATGTGGAGCCACCTCTGGTTTGAATTGTAGGTATGCTACATGACATCTGACTTTGAAGAGAGGGGAAAACTACTAATGATGTTAACCCAGATATACGAAGACTTCTGTAGAATCACAATTATGTTGATGCTCATATTCTGTTTGTTCGCCAAGCTTAAGAGTTACAATATTTTTCTCCAGGAAACCCCTGCCTCCAGCCCCACCCCCACAAAGCCTTCTCTCTTCTTCCGGATGAGCTCCAGCCGCATCTGGAGGGCCTGGAGCATGCACAGATGTGTGTGGCATCATCTGCACATGCTCAGAGGCCCTCTAGATGCAGCAGGAGCTCATTGGGGGATTTCCAAAACCCAGACAAATGCCGGATTTTGGAAAGTCCAGCCGGGAGCCCAGACAGTCCTCTAAAAAGAGGGCATGTCTGGGTTTTCCCGGACATCTGGTAATCCTAGCCAAGCAATTAGATATTCAAACCTCTTACCTACACAATATTTTGGGCAAAAGGCATTAATTTCTTGCTGCTTCTAGAAGAGAGAAAGTTCAACTTTCACTCACTTGTTACTTTTTTTTTTTTTTTTTTTAATGTAATGAACATACACCCAAAAGAAGAAATAGCATTGCAGTAATTTTTTTTAACTCTTCATATAAGCTTTTTCCTTAGTCATACCATTACCAAATGTATATCCAATGTGACCCCCATCTAAACATTTAAAAATCCATGTGACCCCAGATGAAGAAAATAAAACCAGCTGATCCTCAATCCCCTCCCTTCCTCCCATCTACGTCTCTTGCTTATCCAAAGTATGAAAACAGTAGCAGTCAGCCCAGGACCTTATGTGATAGTATATGCTCAGATCCCACTACATTGGCTAGGTTTCGAGTTAGAGAATGACACAGGGACAAATTTTTCCCCTGTCCCTGCAGGAACTCAATTTCCCTATCCCATCCCCTTGAGTCTTCTTAGGTACATGTCTTCACTGTCCCTGCCCCATTCCTGTAAGCTCTGCCTTAACCGCACAGACCTCGAACACTTATGATTTTAAAGTGTTTGAGGCTTGTGCAGATGAGGACAGAGCTTACAGGAATGGGGCAGGGACAGTGAAGACATGAGTACCTTTTCCTGAATTAATATTTTAGGGTATTGTACCTAAGAAGACCTTTTTCAGTTTCCTTTTAATTGGAGACACTGTAGTGAATGAGATTTATATGTACAGCTCATGGCTATGTGAATATATTATGAGATGCTGGCAATTATTCGGTGATAAAATGGTAAAGATAAAGCTTGCCTTGTAGCTCTGTAGCAGTGCTGATCGTTGGCATGTGAAGAGTTTTTGTAGTTAAATTTACACATCGGATTTTCTACATTCACTCTTCTGTGGATTGAGCAAAGGCAGTGTTCACAGTCCCTCATGCAAAACTGACGCTGGTCAAGGGTGATAACCCGGTGACTGGATTTAGCAGCCATTATATGAATGCATGTTCTTTGGCTTCAGGACCAGTGCTGTAATGAGAGGGATGGTCTAATTGCACTTATTTCATTATCGCTGTTTACAGCCTTAAACAAGTCTTTTCACCCTCCATTGGCTTCAGTGAAATTTAGAGCAGGAGTGAGGCATACCTTAGACTACCTGACCACCATATAATATCTGCTTAGGATCCCTGTGGGAGCATATAAGCGGTATATAAATACCTTAAATAATCTAGTATGCCCAATTACCTGCATATAAATGTAAACTGCTTTTGGTTCTACCACAGAAAGGCAGTATATCAAGTCTATGAACCTGATTCCTGATGCTTACATATTTCCTTCAAAAGTGACACTGCTCATGTTGGGTAGGTTTAATAGTAATATCAGGTCTAAAGCTGTAAAAACTGACTCGTTATTAAGAAAGACATGAGGAAAGCCACTGTTTGTCCTGGATCAATAGCATGGAATATTGTTACTCCTTGGGTTTTGACCAGGTACTAAGGACCTGGATTGGCCACCGTGAGAATAGGCTACTGGGCTTGATGGACCATTGGTCTGACCCAGTAAAGCTATTCTTTGTTAGATTATCTGCACTCACTATTTAGTCAAGGTAGAAGCGCCTTAATTTTGCAGCTAGATCTGAGCAACACCTTCGATCTAGTAGATCATACCATTCTTTTAGATTGTTTGGAATCCATTGGAGTTGCGGGAAATGTTTTGAATTGGTTTTGTGGATTCCTGGGTTCAAGATCGTATCAGGTGTGTATGGAAGATACTTTGTCCTATTGTTGGGAAAATTCCTGTGGGGTTCCTCAGGGTTTGCCTTTGTTTCACCCTCCCCCCACCCCCACCCCCCTTTCTCTGGGAAATCTGCTGCAAAGTCTAAAGCTTAAGTTCTACATTTATGCAGATGACATTACTATAGTTATCCCGTTAACCTATCTGTCACCTGAGTTTATAAATTCGTTAGTGACCATTTTAAGTCAGATCGAACTCTGGATGACCACTTTTAAATTGAAACTAAATGCGGAAAAAACTAAATTCTTTCTAGCAACTCCCAACGATAAGATCAAAGAAACAATGATTCAAGTGAATAGTTTGGATTACAGTATAGAACAATCCATAAAAATACTGGGTGTGACTCTGGACAAACATATCACATTGGAACAACATACGGATTTATTGTTTAAGAAATGTATTTCGGTGCTTTGAAAGCTTCGCACCATTAAGAAATATTTTGATGAAACTTCTTTTCGTTTATTGGTACAGTCCTCAATGTTAAGTATTCTTGATTACTGCAATATTATATATTTAGGTGCTTACAAGAAAATGCTTAAAAAATTGAAGGTGATTCAGAATACTGCTGTTCGCCTCATTTTTGGTGTAAAAAAATGGGAGCATATCACTCCTTTTTATCAGAAACTTCATTGGTTAGAGTCTAGAATTTTGTTTAAATTCTATTGTATTTGTTATAAATCAGTTTTTGGTATGTCACCTGGGTATCTTGTTCCTCACTTTTCTTTGAATCACTCTAACACACAGGTGTCAAAGTCGGTCCTCGAGGGCCGCAATCCAGTCGGGTTTTCAGGATTTCCCCAATGAATATGCATGAGATCTATTAGCATACAATGAAAGCAGTGCTTGCAAATAGATCTCATGCATATTCATTGGGGAAATCCTGAAAACCCGACTGGATTGCGGCCCTCGAGGAGGGACTTTGACATCCCTGCTCTAACAAGAACACAGGCAGAGTGCACCTGTTTACATATCCCCCTATAAAATCTTGTCGTTACAAGAAGTTTTTTGAGATAACTCATTTCAGGCCACTAAACTGAATGTATGGCTTGGAAAAACTATGTTAGAGGTTTCTTCCTATTTTGATTTCAGAAAACTGTTAAAGACACAACTATTTGATAGGTTGGTATCTTAATGCATCCTGTTTTAACTCTATCAAGTTTTTTCTTATTTTAACCTGATGTATTTTTATCTGCTTGTATTTTTAGCTGCATTGTATGTATTAGCTCTACTTTTTGTGAACTTTCTCAGTATGGCAGTATACAAGATTAAATTATTAATATTAAATGGGATTTCCCAAATGTCCAGTCCCCTTTTTCATTTATCTGTATTTTGTCATCTTTTAGAATTTTATGATATAATAAACAGTAAAAGAAGGTTGACAATTGGAAGTTGTGAGAGTTACAACCCACTGATCTAAGATTCCACTTTCTTCCAGCCTGTCAGAATTAGAAACCGATATTAAAGTCTTCAAAGAGGCCATTTTAAAAATCTTGGATGAAGAGGAATTAATAGAAGAACTCTGTGTCACTAAGTGGACTGACCCACAAGTATTGTAAGTGACCTGCTAGGATGGGTATAATTTTATTTGTTAAAATTTCTAAACCCTTCCCAGACTGCGGTCTGGTATGCTGCATTTTAAAAGAAAACACATATAATAACCTCCAATACTGAATTCCAGCAAATTTAAATTGGATCATCAAAGAGAGGGTACTACATATTTGTCATGGATCCATTTTTTATTTATTTATTTATTTATTTATTTGCAGTCATTTCAAAACAATCTTACTATAAAAAAGAATATCCAAATTTATAGGAGGCCCAGTAACTGACGTGATATGTGTCGGGATGCTGCATCAGGGATAGCAACTTCTGAAAGATCAATATAACAGGTCAATCAATATCTGATGTGTCTTCATTCGTACAACATTTCTCAGTGCACTCTGATTTGAAAGTCCTGAAATTATATCATTCCAAATGAGTGTGTTTCATTATTTTTATAGTAAAATTGTTTTGAAATTGCTGAAAAAATTGATCCATAACAAATATAGGATGTATTGAGGGATGGGCTGTCCATTTGCAAAAACATAAAAAATGTCAACAACTTGGAATTTAGCACAGGAACTTTTGGTAAGACTGTTTCAAGTAGAGAAGAAGAGATGATAGCAGTATGCTTGCGGGGTCTCACTTTTGGTTAAAGTGTTCTTGTCAAAGGTCATCACTACTCAAGTGTGATAAAGCCATATTAAAAGCCTTATTATCTCACATAATAAGGGCCAGATTCTATAAATGGCGCCTAACTGTACCTAATGTTTAGGTGCTGATCCACGTGGTTGTCAATCAATCGCTAGGCGTCCTTTATAGAATCACGCCTAGCAGTGCCTAAGTAGACTTAGGTGTCACTAGGTGCCCTAGAGCAGAGGTTCTCAACATGTGGTATGTGTACTCCAGGGGGTACGCAGTGTTGCAGGTTTCCCAACTTCCTTCTGCCATCTTGTATCTCTCACCTTCCTCATCTTCTCTCCCCAACCTCTCCCAGACCAGCATTGGCAGCTCACTGTGTGCTTTTAACTTCCCCACACAGCCGCCTCTAGTATTAGTTTAGCTATCGATTCCATCAGGCAGCCTTGGGGGCCTTTCCTAAGCTGGCGGCCCACCTCCAATGATGCAACTTCCTCTTTTGTCAGAGGTGGGCCGGCCTAGCAAAGGCCCTGAGGCTGCCTGATGGAAGCAACAGCTAAACTAACGCTAGCGGCAGCTGTTTCAGAAAGTTAAAAGCACACAGTGATTCGCTGCTAGGGAGAGGAGAGGTACTGCTGGACATGGGGGAGAGGTGCTGCTGGACACGGAAAGGGAAAGAAGAAAATATGCTGCTGGAACTGGCAGAAGAGGAAGGGAAGGGAAAGGTGCTGTTGGACTTGAAGGAGAAGGGGAGGGAAAGGAAAGATGCTGCACACTGGAGGAAAGGGTGAGATGGTGCATGGGGAGAGAGCATATTAATTGTAAGGGGGTTGGGGAGGGAAGGAAGGAAAGAAAATTATTAAAAGAGGAGGGAGAAATGAACATGGGGTGGAGGAGAGGGAGAAATGATGCAAGGAGAGAGAGCATATTAGTTGTGAGTGGGGTTGGGGAGAGATGGACTGGGGGGTGGGAAGAAGGGATGTCTCACTTGAAGGAAGGGGTAAGGAGGAAGAGAGAAAGTGTGCAGGAGGCAGAAAGTGTTAGACTCAGGGAGAGATAGATGGAGAGGGCAGAAAGGAGGGAAGGAAAAACGTCACACTCAGGGGAAGGGAGAGAACAGAGAGTGACAAGTTGGAATCATGGAGAGAGAGAGAGATGTTGGTTGGGGGGAAGAAAGGAGAGCCGGAAGACAGGAAGCATGCAGGAGGAAGAAAGAAAGAAAGAAATGTTGGACTGGTAAAAAGAAGGGAAAAATGTTGGACTGGGTGGGGGAGGAGAAGAGATGCCAGACTAGGGAAAGGATGTGAGTCTGGTAGTGCTATAGAAATAATTAATAATAATAGTAATAGAGAGAGATGCCAGACTGGGACAGAGAGGAGAGAGATGTCAGAATGTGGGAAGGGAAGGAAAGAGATGTTGAACCACTGGGAGGAGAGAGGGAAGAAGACTGATGTTAGACTACTGGGGCAGGAGCAAATGAAGATAACTCCTGCCCCGCTTCACCACTAGACCACCAGGGTTCAAATGTATGTTATAGAGGGGTCCAGGAGGCAGGAGAGAGGTGGGGTGGTTAACAGTTGGCTGGGACAGGACGCAGGAAGGATCGCTCCTATCCTGGCCCACCAGGGTTTAAGGGAGGCTTGCAGCGGGCATAGAAGGCTGGGTGCAGAGCTGTGCAGGAAATGTAAAACCTTGGATTTACTTGAGACTAGGGATGCTTGTTTTTGGAAATCTCTCCTTTACTGATGTATGGATCAGTTTTGTTTCAGTATTTTCTGCTGTGTCTGTAAAATGGATTGTGATTGTACCTTGTCTCAAGTTGCCTTAAATAAAGTTTCAAAAAAAAAAAAAGATCAGTTATTTTATTGTTAATCTTAGTAGTTAGATCTCATAGAATAATGTGGGAACTGTGCTAAAATTAGCAAGTTAGTGGCAACCAGTCTTAACAGTAGCCCATATTGATATCTACCGTTATCTACCTGAGTATGAAAGAAAGTAGCAAGCGTGTTGAAACACGTCTGTGCATGTTGTGACATGTCTCAAGGGTATCCAACACTCGCTGGGGAGCTCAGCAACAAAGTAATCACCAAGGATAATGTGATGCAAAGTAACAAAAAAGAAGCAAGCCCTGATTTTCAACAATGCGTCGCCATCGGTAGTGCTTCGAAAAAAAGTTTTATGAGAGAGCAGACTTAGAGCAGCAGCCCCAGCAGTAGACGTCGCTCCTGTTTTCAGAACACAGCGCTGTTTGAATGACTTTTATCATAGCAAAACTCCAGCTGTTGAAAAAAATGCTTATCAAAGATTGAAAAGAACTTATGTTTGCAGGAGCTGAGCAACACTTGTGCGGGAGACGTTTACTGCTGGGGCTGCTGCTCTAAGTCTGGTCTCATAAAACTTTCTTTCTGAGCACTACTGAAGATGACACATTGTGTATAATTGTTTGAAAACCCGACATTGTTTCTTTTTTTTTCTTTTTTTTATTTTGTTACCATGTCTCGAGGGTACTCGTGCATGGTTGCAGCTTAGTGCGAGTCTAACATTCCAAGAGACAGGATGTCAGCAGAGTCCTCGTGTGAATCAAGTAGGAAACTGCTTGATTTGGAGTAACGTTCAGTGATAAAATTTCTCTCAAAAGATGGGAAAAAGTCAAAGGAGATCCATGAACGCACGACTGCAGTTTGTGGCGAGTCTGCCCTATCGGACTACAACAGTGCATCGCAAACTGTATGCCTCCGGAGATTCCAAGTGTGCCATGGCACACTGAGGAGGAAGAGCAGCGCTGGCCCAGCTGGCTTGCTTACAGGACCTGCCTCTTGCGGCGAGAGGCATGTTCTGTAGGTTCAGAGGTTCACGTGCCAGCACTGCATAAACCGGCAGCATCTTCTTGCTGCCGTCGCGTGACTCCCGGGACGCCTGCCTTCCTCGTCTTCTCTCCGCACCCCCGGACCAGCAGCGGCAGCTCAGCGTGCTTTTAATTTGGCCACACAGCTGCCGCTAGCATTAATTTAGATGCGGTTTCATCAGGCAGCCTCGGGGCCTTTGCTAGGCCAGCCTCTTTCGATGATGCAGTTTCCTCTTTCGTCAGAGGTGGGCCGGCCTAGCAAAGGCCCTGAGGCTGCCTCATGAAACCACGTCTAAATTAATGCTAGCGGCAGTTGTGTGGCCAAGTTAAAAGCACACAGAGAGCTGCCGCTAGAGACAGGAAAATTACTGCTGGACAGGGGAGGAGGGAAAGGAGAAGGGGCACTGCTGGGAGATGCACGACGGTAGCAGGAAGATGCTGCCGGTAGACATGCAGCACTGGTACATGAACCTCTAGCCCAGGGGTGTCCAACCTGTGGCCCTGTGAAGTATTTTGTGCGGCTCCAGTCGAGGGCGATGCAATGTTTTCCTCTGCTGCCCCGGGTGTTTACCATCTTGCCGGCTCCCTCCTCTGTCTTGCTGCAGTGTTTGCGCGGCCCCCGAAACATTTTTTTCGGTCAATGCGGCCCAGGGAAGCCAAAAGGCTGGACACCCCTGCTTTAGCTTAATAGGACGTGCCTCTAGCAGCAAGAAGCAGGTCCTGAGGAAAGTCAGCTGGACAGCACTTCTCTTCCTCCTCAGTGTGCCGAGGCACACAGCTTGCGATACACTGTACCTAGGTAGTTAGAGACTTGCTGGTCCATCTAGTTTGCCCAGTGAGGTGGACACAGAGCAGTTTATACTCCACCATGGTCAAATACTTGCATCACAAATAAGGCAGTCACACAATCATGGAAGAGTGTTTTAATAACTATGCCGTAACCACTCTTCCTGCCCCTAAGATTTTATCCAAACCACAACAATGGATTTATGTGGTCGCAGAAGCTCAAACTTATGACCTTTCCATAAAATTCTTAAGTTGTCCCGATTGAAAGTATAGAAATCTACAAAGAATCCAGAAGGCCAGATCAAATGCTTTTTTTTTTTCCCCCCTGCAATTTTTAAGGGACATTTCAGCAATTTGAGTAGAATTTTATATACGAGTTTTATATGTCAGAACCAACTGGAGAACAAATAGTCTCCTAAGTTAATATAATTGTTGCTTTTTTTAATCTGCCCCATTAATTGTTGACATGACACCATCTCTTGGGCATTCCTTTCCTTGTGCAGCACATGCACTTTCTTGCTTCTCAGGGGAGAACATATGGCATGTCACACAATTGATCGAAGTGCTTTTTTTTTGTGTATTTTATAATTTTTTTTTTATATTAAAGACATTCCTCAGACATAATAGTAAATTGAGTTCTGTTTCTTGTCTTTAGTGAGGAAAGCATGTCCGGAATTGATCATGCAGAGGAAATGGAGCTTTTGCTGGAGAATTACTACCGTCAAGCAGAGGATCTTGCAAATACGGCTCGTGAGCTGCGAGAGTTGATTGACGACTCTGAAAGTGTTGTTTTCATCAATCTAGACAGGTTTGTGTGGAGGGAGAGGGGATTATTGGTGCAGGTTATTTCCCGGTTGGGTGAAGCTGCGTGCGTTTTTTTTGGGGGGGGGGCGTTGTATAATTCTGTTAGTGATTTTTACTAGGAATTCAGAGGAGTTAGAAGGCTTTGTGAAGATTTCTTGCTTTGTCTTTGCAGCTCTTCAGATTGTCCAAAATTTAGCAGCATGCATATTAATAGGTATTAGATTATTTGAATTGATCACTCCATTATATGCTTTGCACTGGTGGTCACTTATAAGTAAAGTGCCATTTAATATTTGCTCAGCTCTTATTTACTGCCTTCACCCTCTTCCTAATATCCTTGTGGTTTCAAAGGATTTTGTTAACTCTGGGGTCCTTTTACTAAGGCGTGCTAGCCGTTTTTGCACACGTTAAATGCTAACGCGTCCATTATATCCTAAGGACGCATTACTGTTTAGCGCGTGTTAAAACGGATAGCACCTTAGTAAAAAGACTCCTCTGTGTTTCCTCAAAAATATTTCTTTTCTATAAATTTGTGTTAGAAATTTTATTAGAAATGTTAATGTTACAAAATAAATATAACGCCACACAAGAAGAGCAACAAAATGGCCAAACTGGCCTGCCTCAGGCATAGAATTGTCCCGGCTCCAGCGTCTTTCGCCTTGCAAATTTGTATTTGATTACCAGTAGCTGTACATCAGCGTCCATGCATCAAGCACTTGGATTAATATATCTTTGTGTTTGAAGACCCTCCAGACTCCTGAGGCAGGCCAGTTTGACCGAAACATGTACATGTCGAGTCATTGAGTTGTTTGAGTCATTTTTGGATAAATAAAAAGTATATTTCGGGATCAAATTGTGTCCACCATTTTTTTTAGACCCACAACAAATAAAGTAGGAGAGCTTGTTTGTTAAATAATAAAGAACTAGGAAGTCAAAATGATACAACGTTGCTGCATAAGACTCCTAAAGCAAATTTGCGGGTACATTAAAGCACACACTTGTATGGTGAATTCATATACGCTCAGAATTGTGTAATTTGACCGAGAGCCGAGGCTCCTTTAGTCAAACCCACCTCCCAATCATTGTGTATAGTGATTGTTGAAAACGTGCTAATAAAAAGCATAATTCAAAAGGTAAAAAAACTTAGGGCTCCTTTTACGAAGCCGCGTTAGCGGTTTAACGCGCATAATAGCGCGTGCTAATTTGCCAGCCGCGCTAGCCGCCACCACCTCCTCTTGAGCAGGCGGTAGTTTTTCGGCTAGCGCGGGGGTTAGCTCGCGTTAAAAATGTGCGTGTGATAAAGCCGCTAACGCGGCTTCGTAAAAGGAGCCCTAAGTTTTTTTACCTTTTGAATTATGCTTTTTAGTAGCACGTTTTAAACAATCACCATACACAATGATTGGGTGATGGGTTTGACTATAGGAGCCTCGGCTCTCGGTCAAATTACACAATTCTGAGCGTATATGAATTCACCATACAAGTGTGTGCTTTAATGTACCCACAAATTTGCTTTAGGAGTCTTATGCAGCAACATCATACCATTTTTTTTTTAGTTCATTTCCACTCCTAGTTTCGCGGCTTAAAGAGTTGCTCCTGCTTTGCTGTCTTTCCTTTCCCACCCCAGGACAGCTGGAAATGGAAGCAGAGCCAGACTGTGACCCAGTCACTGATGTCCTGTTTCTTAGTGGTGTCTTGGAAAACACTGAATTAGGACACCTGAATTTTTTATTTATTTTTTTTTTTTTTTTAATTACTTGTGCTGACGTGAAAAAAAAAAGTTCAAAGCAATGTTTGTTTTGGAGCATTTAGCAAATGATGGGTAATGTTTTTCAGTTCACTTTGAATTCTCTTGTCCCTTTCTAGCCACCGCAATGTTATGATGAGGTTGAACTTGCAGTTGACCATGGGGACCTTCTCTGTCTCTCTCTTTGGGTTAATAGGAGTAGCGTTTGGTATGAACTTAGAATCCTCATTTGAAGAGGTAAGGCCTAATGAACTGTGATGTGATGGTTTTATTGTTGAGTTATGTATTTTGAGAGGAAACTCTAGAGGGGGGAGAGGGCAAGGAATGAAAGGTGGTGAAAGGCTCAGGAGTAATCCAAGGAAATACTTTTTTTTACAGAAAGGTTGGCAAATGTGTGGAACAGTGTCCCAGTGGACAGAAAGACTGTGTTTTAATTCAAGAAAGCGTAGGAAAGGCACACGGGATCTCTTAGGGAGAGGAAGAGATAGTGAATGCTCTGGATGGACAGACTAGATGGGCCATTTGACCTTCATCTGCCATCCTGTTTCTATGTTGGAAAGTAAACGCTGTTTCTGCTGATGACTCGCACAGTAAAGAGAGTGAAATTTTCCATTAAATGCAGTTTGTAGTTGAGAAGACAAGATCCAAACTGATGGAAGGAGAGATCAAGGATAGTGGCAGTGAGGTCTAAGCAGGTCGTTGTGATCAGTTGCAGGGAAACACTGGAACTGGCAGCAATTGGCTGGTGTGGGGAAAAGAAATAGGTTTAGGCCGCAGTGGTGAGCAGTGTTTCTCTTGTCCCTACTGAGCTGCTAACTAGCAGCAGGTCCACTGGCAAGACAGAGCAAGCGATTCTGCATTTTACAAACACATTTTGTTAGAAAGTGCAGGTTTACTGTATATGCTTCCTGGCCACATGGTGCTCCCATTTGTGTCATTTTGCTTGAGAAAATGTGCTGGTGATCCTAAATGAGGATTTGGCTAAACCATGACTCATGGTTCTGGCTCTTGTAAGGACAACCAGACAATACAACACATTGTCAATATATATCTGCTCACACATCTACAGGCAGTCCCCGGTATAAGAACACCCAACTTAACATCAAACTCGTACTGTGTAAAGCTTTACACTCGTTGGGGGTGATGTTTCATCTTTATGCTGCTGACGACATAACAATTTCTTATTCCTGTAAAAAATTCATTTGACGATGCATTGTTATTGTTGCATGACTGTTTTGGCATAGACCTGATATTACCAGATCTATCCAAAAGCTTAAATTATCTTTCCCCTCATTAAAAGGCATTATCTATATTGGAAAATTAGGGAAATCTCTCTACTTTAAAATTACGGAGCTTTGGAATAACTTTCCTGTCCAGCTACGTAACTTGGGCTCTTTCCAATTATTTCGAAAACATCTGAAAACGTGGCTATTTTCAAAAATGTAAATTCCGCTGCTCTCTATCTAACCACTAATTCTTATTATATTTTCCTCTCTTAAACTCTTGTAAACCGTGTTGAGCTCTATCCTTATAGAGAAGATGCGGTATATAAGCTTAAGGTTAGGATTAGTTTAGATCATTCAGAATTGGATGTTGCAAAATCATTTAAAATTAAATGTCGCGAAGACGGAGGTGCTATTTATTGGTCGTGGTAAGAAAGTAGTGTCTTGTCCAGCAGAAATTGTTCTCGCAGATGAGGTGGTTCCAGTACGGGGGCAGTGTAGGTATTTGGGAGTTGTTTTTGATTCCGCTTTGTCCTTAAGGCTCAGATTAAGATGAATGTGCTTCTATTGTATTACTATGAGTTTCATTGATTGTATTACACTGTTGTAGTTTTGAAAATTAATAAAGAATTTTTTTTTAAAAAAAGGTCATTTCTGGTGTGTTTTTTAAGCTTCATTTGGTACGGAGGTTACGTGACTATCTTTCTGGGGATAATTTTCGTTCTGTTGTCACGTTGTTAATTACCTCTCTGCTTGATTATTGGAATTCCATTTATTTGGGTTTGCCCAAATATGTTTTGTGAGCGATAGAGCTAGCTCAAAATGCTGCAGCGCATCCGATTTGTGCATGCCTCAAAGTATGATCACATCACTCCGATACTTTGTGAGCTTCATTGGTTGCCAATTGCATTGCGGGTGGAGTTTAAAGTTCTCTGTTTGATCTTTAAAGTGCTTTAGTCTAGCTGTCCATTGAGCATCCGTGCGTTCCTCAGACAAAATTTGTTTGGAAGTTCCATTATTGGCTGAGGTGTGCCTTCTGGGTAACCGGTGCTTTCGGTCCAGGGTCCAATGCTTTGGAATGTGATTTACATTTTAGGAAAGGGGTGAAGACTCTGCTGTATGAGCACTTTTGGGGGGTAAGGTCTGAAAATGTTTGAATTTTTTCTGCTTGTTATGCTGATTTGTGCTTGTTTTTATTGAGCATGTTTTTTGCTGCAAGTTATGATAATGCTTGTTTTTTTTCTTTTATATTCTGCTTGTAATGTTCTTATTTGTTTGTTTTTATTGTGTATGTATTTTTGTTCCTCGCCTAATTTTGTGGATAAGCGGATTATAAATTATTTAAAATGAATAAACACTTACGAACCGGGGTCCTGCCTCTCCCTTCTTGGGCCAACGCTTCCCCTTCTTCCTTCCTGTCCAAACGCAACCCTCCTCCTCCCTTCCATGTCCCAACACATCCCTCGTTGTCTTTCCCTCCATTCTGCATTCCAAATTTGGGCGTCCTGCGAGTGTTTACCTCCTCTGGCCGGTGCTCTCCTCCCAGTCATACTTCTCTTCACAAAGCTTTAGCCACTGGTTCTTGCTCACATCAGAGGGAAGGCTTCTGGGTCAGCCGTGAGCCATGTGCAGAAATCAGTAGCCAAGGATTTGTGAAGAGAAATGTGACTGGGAGGCGAGAGCCTGTCATAAGAGCCAAACACCTGCAAGAGGCATGATGGGTCAGACTACCAGGCCAGCTTTGAGCCACATGTAGGAACTGCGGCTTTGCAAAGAGAAGTGCAGCTGGGAGGAGGGAGCCAGCCAGAGGAGGTAAATACGAGCAGGATGCACAAATTCGGGATGAAGAACGGAGGGGCGCATTGGGACATGGAAAGGGAAGGTCGCGTTTGGACAGGAAGGGAGGAGGAAGGAGCGCGCTGGCACAGGACGGAAGAAGCAGGGTCGTGGTGGGACACAGAAGGAAGGGAGGGAGGGAGGGAGCAGAAACTTTGGAAAAAGGAGGGAGGGAGGGAGCATGAACATGGGACATAGGATGGAACAATGGAGGGAGTAAGAGAAAGAGATGCTGAGGTGGGGAGGGAATAGAAGGGCAGAATTGTTGGGCATGGGTGTCTGAGAGGGAAAGAAGATGGTACACATGGGGAATTGAAGAAAGCAGGTGAATTGTTGGGCATAGGGAGGGAGAAAATAAATATTGGACACGTTGGGAAAGGCGTGAGGTACAGATGTATGGGGAAGAGAGAGATGAGAGGGAGAAATGTTGGATGTGGTAGTAGAAAGGGAACAGTGGGACGGATGAAGACCAAAAGTAAGTGTAAACCTCCTAACTTTTCTTTTTATTTAAACTACAGTGCTACTGTTTCTTTAATGTTTTTAAAGGCTGTGTACTGTACAGGATCTGAGTTACATACAAATTCAACTTAAGAACGGTTTAGAAAGCGGAACTTCTTCTTAACCCGCTTTGGGGCTTTGCCCACTGCATCTGGCACACTATCAGTTTGGCTTAGTCGAGTGACAAGCATACACTAAGAAGGCTACCCACTGATTGGTAGCCACTGTTTTTAAAATGGCTACAGCTAGATGATCTGCTCCCTAATTCAAGCAGCATTATACATCCCTTTCTCACTTGTATTTTTCCTTTTCATAGAAAGCTCTACTAAGTATAATTCAGAAAAAGCCTTCTTGTTTGGAGTACAAAATATCTACCAAGCTGCTTACTATATTCACACCGTGATGGAAGTCCGCTGCCGCTACAAACGCAGCCTCTCATTTTCAACATCTCCAAAACAGAAGGAAACCATGGTCCTTCGGTAGAGGCTCTGATTCAAAACCGCTTTTCTGGGACTGAGGGCACCAAAGTTTCTGATGTTCTAAGGATCCAGTCATGTGTTTCTCAGACAGGATGATATGTAAATAACTGAACAATGCTTTACTACCTGTGACTGTTAACTGTGTGTTCTAGGATCCCAGAGCATTTTGGCTGGTCACTGGAATTATGTTTCTGGGAAGTGGACTTATCTGGAGACGTCTTCTTTCATTCCTTGGACGTCACCTAGAGCCTTCAGTACCTCCCGCTGTATGTATATCTTTTGTGCTGCTTTATTTGCGATGAAGTATAAAATGATCAGTCTGATATTTCAACATGATTTAACCAGGCAGGAGAGCTTCCCTATCCTCGGATACTCAGCTGAACTTGACAGTGCCACAGTCGGCTTTAACTGCCCCTGCATTGTTGGGCTAGTAAGTGGGCACAGCCTGGATAGTTCCAGTACTTGACCAGTAGGCGGCAATATTCATACCACTAATCGCTTAAATAAGCAACTAAAGTTAAGGAAAGAACAAAAGCTGTTCTAAGATTTTTAGCTGCCAAGCTAACCATGTACTGATCTGAATATTGGTTAGTGGTATTTGGCTTTCTGGTGCCCACATTTCCCTTGTGATCTGGATCCCCCTCCTTCCGCCCACCCATGATGACAGAAAGCTCTGGACTGAGCCACCTGCCAGCCTACCTGGTTTGTCTTTGGGTAGTCTAAGGCAGTGTTTCCCAAGCCAGTCCTGGAGTACCCCCTTGCCAGTAAGGTTTTCAAGATATCCACAATGAATATGCATAAATGAGATCTGCATACAGTGAAGGCAGTGTATGCAAATCACTCCCGTGCATATTCATTGCAGGTGTCCTGAAAACCTGGCTAGCAAGGGGGTACTCCAGGACTGACTTGGGGAAACACTGGCCTAGGGCAGGGGTAGGCAATTACGGTCCTCAAGAGCCAGGTCAGGTTTTCAGGATATCCACAATGAATATGTATGAGATGGATTTGCATGCACTGCCTCCTTGAGATGCAAATGATCTCATGCATATTTATTGTGGATATCCTGAAAACCTGACCTGGCTCCAGCTCTCGAGGACCGGAATTGCCTACCCCTGGCCTAGAGGGTTCTGAGAGCAGGAGCAGTGCCTACTTGCTCCTGACTAGAGAATGACATGGGGATAAATTTGTCCCCGTCCCCGTGAGTTTTGTCGCTGTCCCAGCCCCATTCCTGCAAGCTCTGCTTAACTGCACAAGCCTCAAACACTTATGATTTAAAGTGTTTGAGACTTGTGCAGATTTTTTTAGGCGCTGTAGGTAGAATTGGGCCCACTATGTAGATTTTGACTACCTTAAGGGGATCATTTTATAACAAGGTGTCTATATGAAATGCCCAAAAAAGTACCAAAGCATTTAAGAATTGGTAAACAACTGTTATGGAGGGATTAGGGGAGGTTACTCCTTTAAGCCCTCAGTGGTTTTGTCCCTCCCCCAAATGCCAAACTGTCTCTGTGACAGCAATGGGAAAATACACATTTATTTTTCTAAAATGGAGAAAATAAATGTAGGTGCTTCCACTAACACGTTTATGCTGCTGTTCTACAATGTAAACGTGTAGGTGCTGGCTTTGAAGCTATTAACATTTTCAATTTTTTTTTTTTTTTTCCTAAAATGGGCTGTTTACGCCACCTGCACCTGACATACAAAATTCCATTTCTCCTGTATTTTAAGATCAGCCTCTACATCAGCAGAGACTGTTGTAAAATATAGTGAAACTTGAGACATAGTCGTCTCAGTTCCGACTTCTATGCCCTTTCTAGAATGGGGCTATAGATGTATACAGTTGCACGTTTTCCAAATTTTACGAATTTCTACCTTTTGGTAGCTTACGTTCTTTACAGAATCACGCCTACCGGCGCCTAAGTCACTCTCCATTCCTAAACATGCCTACTTTACTGTTAGGTGCAATTCTACAAAAAATAGATGCCTAAGAAGATAGGTGGGTATCACCCAATTTTTACCTTTTTTCAATTATGAACTTGTTAAAGCTCATAATTGAAGCCAATTTACTAATTAGGATAGGCGCCTAACTTTAGATACCCTTTATAGAATTTGTCCCATAGAGCATTTATTTGTGGAGAGGGAGATATGCAGAGATTACATAATGCCCAAAAGATCTAGAAGCGGACAATGCTAAGACTAGTTCTTGAGTTATTTAATATCATATCACCATTATGACTAGTTTTAGGCAAAAGAAAAATATATTTCAAGCCTGATTGTCTTGTACTCGTTTTTTTTTTTTTTTAAATCTTTATTAATTTTCAAAACTAATACAAAGTGCCATAAATTATACATTAATAACAAAATAAGCACTTAAATTCCATCAATAACAATGCATATAATAAATATCCCTCCCGTCCCATCCAACAATTTAATCAAGAAATGAACCAGAAATATATACTGGACAATGCTAAGACTAGTTCTTGAGTTATTTAATATCATATCACCATTATGACTAGTTTAGGCAAAAGAAAAATATATTTCAAGCCTGATTGTCTTGTACTCGTTTTTTTTTTTTTTTAATCTTTATTAATTTTCAAAACTAATACAAAGTGCCATAAATTATACATTAATAACAAAATAAGCACTTAAATTCCATCAATAACAATGCATATAATAAATATCCCTCCCGTCCCATCCAACAATTTAATCAAGAAATGAACCAGAAATATATACCGGACAATGCTAAGACTAGTTCTTGAGTTATTTAATATCATATCACAATTATGACTAGTTTTAGGCAAAAGAAAAATATATTTCAAGCCTGATTGTCTTGTACTCGTTTCTTTTTTTTTTTTTTTTTAATCTTTATTAATTTTCAAAACTAATACAAAGTGCCATAAATTATACATTAATAACAAAATAAGCACTTAAATTCCATCAATAACAATGCATATAATAAATATCCCTCCCGTCCCATCCAACAATTTAATCAAGAAATGAACCAGAAATATATACCCCCCCACCCACCCTGTCCTGGATATATATAAAAATAAACAAAGACAACTATGTTGAATTAACAAAGGATGTCAACGGGCCCCAAATCAATTTAAATAATTTGCTATTCCCTAATATATCTGCATATATGTTTCTACTCGTTTCTAACGCACTCTGCTGTTGCATGACTAAATTAGGTGCAGTCCTTACTGAAGAGAACTCAACCCGCAAGTGGAAGAGTGGAGACAAGAACAGCTTGAAAATAGAAAGCAATGGATCCAGCAGAAGTCTTCTGGCCAACCGTTGGGCATCTCCACTTTCTCGCTCTTTATCCAAGTTTAGTTAATATTTGATATACCTCCATATGATAAATGCCATCTCTGTAGAATATAACAATTTTAAAAGGAAATGGAAATATAATTTTTTAAAAGCAGAGATTTATGAAAATAGAGTAAGTAAACCTTTAGTTTAACTTTATCTCGAATTTCAGCATGATTCCCTGTACCAAAATATTCTAAAGTCACTATTTATTTTCAAAGGTTTTTCTAAAATAGCTTTTTTAATTTTGAGATGAATTTTTGATAAGAAGGATTCAGATCCTATGTCTAGTGTTAAAGAGTTCCAAAGCGTAGGCCCTAATACTCTTAAAATTGATGAATGGATAGATTTTAAAACAAGAGTTGACGATAGAGTGTACTGTTAGCAGGTGTTAGCAGGGAAGCATGTTGAGATTGTGCAGATTGATAGGGAATTAAATTACATAATAGAAATAAGGTAAAGCCAAATGCAAGAATGTTAGACACCAGGATTATGATTTTAAAGGGTATCCTGGTTGATATGGGGTGGCCAGTGTTTATATATGTATATAACTATGTGTGTGTGTGTGTGATTTATGCTGTATAAGATGCATGGTGAATGGAAAAAAAGGAACTTGTGCATTTTACCTCATAACTTGTTACTGTACACCTAAGTCAAATTTTCAAAAAATGAGCAAAAATATATTGAAAATAAGGCAATACTAATACAGTTAACACATCCTATTGCTGTTGTCACATACTTTGTAAAAAAAAAAAAATACAAGCCTCAAAATAACCATTTGCTTAGCACACATTTCGCAATAACCTTTGTGACCTTTTTTGATTAGTAACAAGCACAGAGCTATTCCTGCAAATTAAATAAGACTAATTTCAGTCACAGAATTTGTTCTGAATGTCCTCCCCAAGCGGTTCATAGACAAAGCTGCCGAAGATAAAGGCTGAGCGCAAGACGGAAGCGCGCGCTGAAGAAAAAGAGTGTTTTTAGGGGCTCCGACGGGGGGTGTTGTTGGGGAACCCCCCCACTTTACTTAATACAGATCGCGGCAGCGTTGTGGGGGGTTTGGGGGTTGTAACCGCCGTCATTATACTGTAAACTTAACTGTTTCCCTGTTTTTTAGGGAAAAAGTGAAGTTTTCAGTAAAATGAAACCCCCATAACGCCCCCACAACGCGGCGCGATCTGTATAAAGTAAAGTGGGGGGTTCCCCCCCACACCCCCCGTCGGAGCCCTTTAAAACAGTCATTTTCTTCGGCGCGCGCCTCCACATTGCGCTCAGTTGTCTGCGCGCGCCTTTGTCCTGGCACGCTTTTGACCTGACACCCTCCAAGCAGACTCTCAAGTGTTTTATTGCAGTGTTGTTCAAATTCTTCCCATGCTGTCCCCACCCTTCCAATATTCTAGCGTTCTCGTGTCTTTCCCAGAAGTTTATTTAAGCCCCACCATGTGCAACTCATTGTTGGAAATTCAGCAATAAGTCACGTTTCTCACTGTATGTTTTTAGTTTATCACAAAAACAAGATAACTATTCTATGTTCTGTAAGCACTGTTTTTACAATTAGTGTAAGTAATGACATCAAACTGACATTACTTTTGCACAGAAGAACAAGTTAGCAGTGAGTTCTGGTAATCAGTTATGCAAAGTGTTGCTTGATGTTTATTTTTGTACAGAATAACCAGATTATCTTAAATGACTCTATTTAAACAACATTTACATGACAAAATCTAGAGGTTCCCTTTTTTCCAATTACACATGCACAAGCTTATGTATTATGAGATCTTTGTTTTGCATAGAATAGATTTTTAAATACTAGGCACAAATGTATATAAATTTACTAAAATATTTGTAAAACAAATGTCTCTATTTTTATATAATACCTCCTATGTTTTATTTTTAAAGGTATTGGTACTTGGCAAAGATTGCTGGTGATTCTGGTTAACTTTTTCTCTTAAGTTAAGGGGCCTCCCTCATATTAAAATCTTATTTCCACTTGTATCCTATCTTCTAGCCTGTGGTGTAAAGCTTTGCTTTTCATATTCTGAGATACCTCGGTCAGAAAGTGGATTTTACTAATAATGCTGCTATTTTATTTCAAGTTTATGTAAATAAGATGTAGATTGTGGCAAGCTGCTAAATTAAATCTTTATTTTATATGTACTACTACTGATCATTTCTATAGCGCTGTACGTTCAAGCATTCAAGAGACAGTCCCTGCTCAATAGAGCTTACAATCTAATCAACAAACAGAACAAATAGGAGGGTTAGAAAGTTTCTCAGGCATGGGTAATATCAAACAAATGGTAGTTAGAGTTAAAAGCAGCCTCGCAAAGATGGCCTTTAGTCTGGATTTGAATAACAGCAGTCTTTTTTTTTTTTACAACACTGTGATCATTCTTGTGGGGGGAGAAGGGATTTAAATATACAATGCTATATAGACAACCTTCTGAATATAAAATGAATGGATTTTTAACACTGTTTTAGTCTAATATACAAATAAACTGATAATGAGTTTTGTGTATCGGATCTTCTCTTTGACCTGGTTAGTCATGCAAAGAAAGGGAGACGGGCATATAACACCTCTTTGCCATTAGTTGAACTTGGACATCTAACTTTCAATTAACTCGAAAAACTTGATTCTATAGAAAGTAGGTGCCTAATCCAAAGCGCATACTTAAAAGTGGGTGTGGTTAGCGACGGATTGTTGGACTAAAAGTCCACCTTTTTTTGAGACCACTTTTAACTCCCAACCACTCATTTGTATAGTGCACGTGCCTGATAAACTCTCTAACCCCCTACTTTGAACTGTTTGTCTACTTGATTAGATTGTTAGCTCTACTGCGCAGGGACTGTCTCAATAGTTTTAATGCACAGCACTGCAGACGTCGAGTAGTACTATAGAAATAAGTAGTATTTTTGTAACCCACATAGACTATTGGATATGTGGGATATAAATATTTTAAATAAATAAATAAATAGTAACATAGTAGATGATGGCAGATAAATACCCAAATGGTCCATCCAGTCTGCCCAACCCTACCCACTCTAAATTACTGGTTTAATTTAAATTTTTCCTTCTTAGCTATTGCTGGGCCAGAACCTAAAGCTCTGCCTGGTACTATGCTTAGGTTTCATCTACTGAAGTCTACATCAAAGCTCACTCCAGCCCATCTAAACCATCCGAGTCCTCCCCAGCCCATCCTCAACCAAATGGCCATATACGGACACAGACCATGTAAGTCTGCCCAGTACTAGCCTTAGTTCTTCAATATATACCATTATTTTCTGATTCAAGATCCTCTATGTTCATCCCATGCTTTTTTTAACTCTGTCACCGTTTTCCTCTCCACCACCTCCCTTGGGAGCACATTCCAAGCATCCACCACCCTCTCCGTAAAGAAGAATTTCCTTACATTGCTCTTGAGTCTATCACCCCTCAACCTCAAATTATGTCCTCTGGTTTTACCATTTTCTGGAAAAGATTTTGTTCTACATTAATACCATTTAAGTATTTGAACATCTAAATCATATCTCCCCTGTTCCTCCTTTGTCTACGGCAGGGGTGTCAAAGTCCCTCCTCGAGGGCTGCAATCCAGCCGGCTTTTCAGGATTTCCCCAATGAATATGCATGAGATCTATTAGCATGCAAATAGATCTCATGCATATTCACTAGGGAAATCCTGAAGACCCGACTGGATTGCGGACCCTCGAGGAGGGACTTTGACACCCCTGGTCTAGGGTAGACATAGTCAGGGCTTCCAGTCTCTCCTCATATGTCTTTTGGCGCAAACCTTTTACCATTTTTGTCGCCCTCTAGACTGCTTCAAGTCTTCCTAAGTCCTTCGCCAGATATGGTCTCTAAAACTGAACACCGTATTCCAAGTGGGGCCTCACCAATGACCTGTACAGGGGCACTATAAAGTCAAGCACCTGTTTTTAAGTTGGGCACACGCATTTAGGCTAAGCAAACCCTGGGATAAATACTGTGCACCTAAAAGTTATGCCTATCGTCTCTAAGTGGTGCTAAGCACGATTCTGTACAATGTGCTTAGTGCTATACTAGTTGGTGCCGATTTTTTTAGGTACCATGTAGAATTGGGGCCTTAATGTATAACATTCCCTCCCCCCCAAAAAAAAATCCTGGTTGCTTTGACAGATGCCATCAAAAAAGCAATACAGCTATTGTAAAAACTTTTGTTTTATTTAAGACCTTTTAAAACAGTTCTTGAGATTTATGCCTTGTTCCTAACACAGGACTCAGATGCAGACTGCACTTGAATTGTACAGAATTTGTAGGACAAGTAATAGGCCAAGGAACTGTCAAGAAAATCTTAGTTTATACACACACAAGAAGTCTACCACTGAACGGAAGCAATTTTGTCAGCGTACAAGCCCCCTTTCTTACCCAAATGAGCTGATCTTATGATGGTATTCTCCCCTCTGATCATGGTGACTCTCACAAGCAGAGATTTTGAAATAGACCTTTTAATCCTAAAAATATTCCTTCATCACATTGTCTGTTACAATGTATAGTGAGGGGAGAGGGCACTGCTATAAAATCAGCCCTTATCAGTAAGATGCAAAGTATTACATCGTATTCTGAGGATGGTGATGCACTGCTAATCAATATCAGCAGAACTCACCAATATATGCATTTGAGTTCTGCTGTTGTGAACTGTATTTGCTGTCTTTAGAATTCAGCATGGCATGCATGCAACTTGGGTGCTAAAAGAGCAGTGTATGGAGCTAATGATACACTATAATACTGAAAGCATTAGGACCAGTTTGCATTTGCGAAGTTTACAGGATACATTACTGTCCTAGCTGAGTTGGTTTTAAGGTCACATCTCAGCAATATAATGTTTAACTGTCCACTTCTATCTTAAATCATTTATAAATGCAAATGGAGAAGCTTCGTTGTTCGTTTTTAATTCTTTATTTTTAATAGTTTTAAAATAGAAGCAATGTATTTCCATAATATCACAAGGGACAGATATCCTGTTCTTATAATACAAAGTATAAGATCCATGCCCATATCATATGAGCTGTATGAATAATTTTATATTATGGAAAAACCTTAAATCATAGGAAGACACCAAAGTGTAGAAATCATGCTGGTATAAACATTACTAATACTATGAATCAAGTAATCACCTCTTTTCCAAAATACACTTCTTTAATTGACCTGGGTCAAAATTAACAGATTGAACATTTTGCAGTGTAATTAATCATTTATAAGGGCATTTCAAGAAGAAAGAGGTGCCTGTGACCAAAACATGAGATTTTAATTCCAGAAACTTCTTCCATTTCATCTGAGTGGCCCTATAGCCCCATCATGAAAATCTGTGATGTCTGACGACAGGAATTCTCATTTTTTCCTCCTGAAATATGCCCAAGTACTGTATCTTAAATGTATCAAGATTCACAAATTGATGTTACCAAACGTATAGTAAGTTGCTTAACATCATCCTGTGGAGTCTCTAAGATTTAACTAAATTCCATCTCTGAAAGAGCTTCAAGCACATCCATACCCTCACCTTCTTCAGGCCTAGTTTAAAAGGCATGTCCTAATCTGAGTGGGAGAGGGGAAAGAAAAGAAACCTGTTATGAGAATGCAATGAGTTCTTAGCCTATCATGAAAAAGCTAAACGGTATAAAATGAACGTGAACCACAGCTTCCAAAACTTGACTTGGAGACCCTGTTGAACTCTCAATATCTCCAAAATCTGTTGCATCACGTTGGGGTCACCACTGTTGTGGGCCAGCTGTTTCAGGCCCACATTCAATGAGAGACCTCACACTCAATATACTGTTCTTGAATAATAAGTATTTTATTAAATCCAGCAATATATAAAGTAACAGAGCATATGATCATCAGGCCTGAGATCCCACGTCTGTCCTGCTTACATGATTAGAGAAAACTCTTTTTATACAATTCTTAGTAGCCGAAGGCATCGTTGGCACAAATCATATGATTAGTTACACTTATTAGTTTATTAATTGGTTTACAATATTTGTGTCATATTATACGTGTGTCCTGTTTACTGTAAAATCACTACCTTTTACCACAAATGCCTTTTTAATCATCATGGTCAGTGATTTCAAGTCAAAGGCCAGTAAGTATCCACCCTTCACAGGATAATCCATGCAAATAATGTATTCTTATATTCTTAGTCAGGTTATGTCTTAATCCTTTTATGCTACCATAGCAGATGTGGCGCCTGTTGTCATGTGAAACGATAAGTTTCGCTTGACTTGCTTATCTTAGCATAAGTTTCGCTTCACTTGCTGTTCTCAGCAAGTTGTTTTTTAGCAAGCATATATTTGTGCAAAAACTGACAGCTATAGCCAGGGTATTTTTTAATCATTTTTAGGCCTACAATATGGCTCTTCACCTTTAAAGAGCTTGGGATCTTCACCTGTATCAATACAAGGACTTGCTCTCCTCATCCTCTATCATCCCCCTCTTCAAAGCCTAAGAAGGCTTTGACTCCCTAAGAATAGGGAGTGTCACATAGGTGATGTTGGATTAGTGTTGATTACAAAAGGCAGGCTTAAGGCCCAAGCACTTGGAATCAAGCTTGATAAAAGATTAAAAGGACAAGTGGCCCAACCCCAAACTAAACTAGAAGGACAACGAGTATAGTATGACTTAATGATGGCAAAGCAAATAATTAAAAAAGATGTGACCCAAAATCATTACACTTAAAATAATAATTTCATATGGAAATATGTGAAATCATGAGACCTGAATTGAAGTAACAAATAGATTGATTATAATTGTGTGTCATGAGATTCAGATGTATCCTGGATATCTGAATATATTATTGAGGCAGGCTCTTCATTAAGAGGAAAATCAGCAAATATGGTTTTAAGGGGACACATAGTCATAGAAACATAGAAAGATGACGGCAGAAAAGGGCTATAGCCCATCAAGTCTGCCCACTCTAATGACCCCACCCCATTAAGTCTGAGTGCTAGTGACCTAGTTCCTTAACTCGACCCTCGTAGGGATCCCACATGGTTGTCCCATTTATTCTTAAAGTCAAGCACACTGGTGGCCTTTATCTAGGATCAGAGGGTTGAGGAGTGAGATGACAAGATATGTAAGCAGCTAGCATTTGGCGTGATCTCTGTGCCGTTGTAGTTTTGACAAGATTGATACAGCAAGGAGACAGCAGGGGACCAGCAAGAAGATGAGGCAAAGAACTCCCAAGAAAATCAGAATAGGACGAAGGGCTCCAATGTTAGGAAACCAGGAAGTAAACCAATCTGGTTGAACTCCATTCCAGGTTTGAACAGGGACTTGTGCAACCTCTTTCATTCCATCTGTAATATCTTTTACTACCTGTCCTACTTCATCAATATGCAGACAACAGTTTGATAAGTTAAATTTACCACAGATACCGCCTTCAGTAGCCAATAGGTAATCCAAAGCCAGTCTGTTTTGGTAAATAGAATTTCTGAGCTGGTCATCATGCGCTGCTAAAATGTTAAGGGCAAGAGAAGTGGCATTGGTGATAGTTTTGACTATCGCTTGCAGTCTAATAGGTCTATTCAAAATGTAAATGGGGTGTGATATCCCCACATACCATCAGCTGCCCAAGTGGCAGGACCATAATAGCTAATAATACGGGAAGGGAGCCAATCATTGTCTTTCCACTCACCTGTTTGTAATCCTTTTGTAACATCTACAGCACGCTTAGTTCTGCTACGAGATTTATATACTTGGAAACCTAGATTGGCACCATGTTCAAGTGGAAGTAGTAAGAAACTGGGTCGGATGATACCAAGGGTACATGACCCTACCCAATTCTTTGGTAGCCAGGCATATGCTTTATTCTCACCTATCCAATAAAGACCATTGGAGCAGGCCAATTTAGTTGTTCAGCAGGAGTTTTATTTAGATTAGAATAGATTAGAGTGGTTGAGAAGTAAAAAGAATGTGTCATGAAAGGGTCGAGTATCATTGGGCCAACTGACCCAACTGGAAGTATCAGGTACCCAAGTATAGGTACTTGTACAAATGGACCATCCTGCTTGTAAAGCATCTGGCATTTGGAGCCTAACAAGACAATGATCAGGAACAAAGTTTTTAGTATCCAGGGAGAGCCTACTGTCATGGGAGGAGATCTGGTAAAATTAACTGTGAGAGAAAAAGATTTTGTAAGACCTACTTCTTGTGCTTCCCAAGGCCAATGTTCTCCCATGTGAGTTCCTCCACAGACATAACAGTCCATTATATTTTAATGTATCAGCTATGGTTTCAGCTAAGGTAAGGAACAGATTGGTTGCAATGTGCCATATTCAATATTGTGTTCTATTTCTTCTGTATGATGGATTTTATGAAAAGAAACTATCTGTGTAAGTTAAATTCCTACCTCCATAAACCCATATGGAATAGTTCCACCAACATCAATACCAATTTGGTATTTGCGTGGGGTCAAAAAGGCTTTGGGGTCTTGCATATGAAAGTAAATCAAAGAACAAGTATTTTGCTGAACACATTGCTCCGGAGGAGGCTTTGAACTCTGCGTTAGCTTTACCAATGGGTTCCCCCCAAATATGGGATTATGGGTATCGGCTATTATCTGGGACCACCTGCTACACCAGTAGTACCTTCTCTGTCTCAGGCAAACCAGGCTATCTCTGGACAAATATACTTTTTTATATGGAAATATTTGAAGGGATTTCTTTTATCACAGTTGTGGTTTGAAAATTTCTGATGGTTGATAACAGTCCATACGTCAAATGGAAAACTAATGGGGGCTTCTAAAGAGATAAGTTTAGAGGTCCTGCTTTTCTTTATATTCCAACAGACAAATCCTCCAGCTTGTCTGTATTATCACAAGAGCGTATGAACCAACGGTATGTTGGTCTGGCTCGGGGGTCAAAACAGACTTGGCCTGCAGTTTCATCTCCTCTATCATCTCACTAGACATCAGAGAAATTCACATAGTTTTCAGCATGTTATTTCATATCCACTGTCTGGCTGTAGGATTACCATAGCAACAAACTTCTTACACAAGCAGGCAGTGGCGTACCTAGGGGGGGCGGGGGGGGGCGGGCCGCCCCGGGTACCAGCCCTAAGGGGGTGTTCCCGGCCTTGCCGTTCAGTCCCCCGCCACCCCCGAAGGACCGCTCGCCCCCCTGGCCTCCCCGCACCACCTATGAACAGCCGCAGCAGGATCGCGAAGTCAGCGTCAGCATCCCTGCGCTGCTTCCTACGACGCGATCCCGCCCCTCCTCTGACGTCAGAGGAGGGGCGGGACCGTGGCGCAGGAAGCAGCAGGGATCGCTGACGCTGACTTCGCAATCCTGCTGCGGCTGTTCATAGGTGGTGCGGGGAGGCCAGGGGGGCGAGCGGTCCTTCGGGGGTGGCGGGGGACTGAACGGCAAGGCCGGGAACACCCCCTTAGGGCTGGTACCCGACGCTGACTTCGCGATCCTGCTGCGGCTGTTCATAGGTGGTGCGGGGAGGCCAGGGGGGCGAGCGGTCCTTCGGGGTGGGTCGGGGCATCAGGCCTTCAGGGTGGGGCGGGCGGGCAGGCAAGCAGGCTTTCAAGGGGGAGGGGGTGACAGGCAGGCAGGCAGGCCTTCAAGGGGGGACAGGCTTTCGGGGGGGGGGGTGCAGACATTCAAGGGGTGCAGGCCTTCAAGGGGGGCAGGCAGGCCTTCAGGGGGGTGCAGACCTTCGGGGGGGGGTGTAGGCCTTTGGGGGGGTGCAGACCTTCAAGGGGGTGCAGGCCTTCAAGGGGGGAAAGGCAGGCAGGCCTACAAGGGGGGGGGGGGACAGGCCTACAAGGGGGGGGACAGGCCTACAAGGGGGGGGACAGGCCTTCAAGGGGGGGTGCAGGCCTTCAAGGGGGGGGGTGCAGGCCTTCAAGGGGGGTGCAGGCCTTCAAGGGGGGAAAGGCAGGCAGGCCTTCAAGGGGGGGACAGGCCTACAAGGGGGGGGGACAGGCCTACAAGGGGGGGGACAGGCCTTCAAGGGGGGGTGCAGGCCTTCAAGGGGGGGTGCAGGCCTTCAAGGGGGGGTGCAGGCCTTCAAGGGGGAGACAGGCCTTCAAGGGGGGGAAAGGCAGGCAGGCAGGCCTTAAAGGGGGGACAGGCCTACAAGGGGGTGGGACAGGCCTTCAAGGGGGGGACAGGCCTTCGGGGGGGGGCAGACCTTCAAGGGAGTGCAGGCCTTCGGGGGGGGGGTGCAGTCCTTCGGGGGTGGGGTTTAGGCCTTCGGGGGGGGACAGACCTTCGGGTGGGAGGTAAAGTCCTTCGGGGGGTGCAGGTCTTCAGGGGTGGGGTGTAGCCCTTCGGAGGGGGGACAGACCTTCGGGGGAGGGGGGTCCTGGTGTAAAAGTACACAGAGGGAGAGAGGGAAGGGGGGGTTCAAAGATACATGCATATGCCAGACTTTGGGGGTTAGAAATAATGGGTCTAAAAACAGAGGAGTGGGAGAGAGATGGTGCATAATGGGATTTAGGGAGGGAAGGAACAGAAAGGGAGAGAACTTGGAAACAGGGGATGGTGTGGAGGGGGGATAGAGATACTGGATAGGAGGAGAGTTGGGAACAGAAAGGGAGAGATGGTGGATCCTGGGGTGGTGGGGAGTTGAGAAAAGGTGAATCTGTGGATGGAGACAAAAAAAAGGAAAGATGCCAGATCTCCGGGAGAGGGAAGGGAAACGGAAGGGGAGAACAGAGATGGCAGACGGATGGTTAGCACGGAGAAAGGAGACCCTGGCAAGCAAGACAACAAGAGCCTGGGACCAACAAGATTTGAATATTGATCAGAGAACAAAAGGTAGAAAAAATAATTTTATTTTCTGTTTTGTGATTACAATATGTTAGATTTGAAAAGTGTACATGAGACAGCTTGAAATGGGAACTTTTCTATTTTTGTGAATGGCAAGGCTGAGTTCAGTTAAAATATATGCTTTATAAGAAAATATAATAATGTGTTTTATAAAGTTTATAAGCATTGCTGGCATACTCGGTGAGGTGTTCCTAGTGTTGGTGGTGGTGGTAGCATGTCAGTGTGTTGAGAGGAAGAGGTAGTCTGGGAAATTCTGCTGAGCAAACTCTGGGCCCATTTCCACCCCCAGTTAGTCCACTCCACTCAACTGGTTCACACACTGAGTGGGTCTTTGGGTGTTATTTCTGGGTAGTTGTTTTAGAATCTCTTCCAGTGGTTTGTCAGTATCTCCTTCTGGTCCAAGGAAGGAAACTTTGTCAACCTTAGCATTGACCTTCAGAATATGTTTGTAACAGCGCTGCTTGTGTGGCATTAGGCTATGTAGTGATCGAAAGAAAAAAACAGACCTTTGCACATTTTTGCACTATATGGTGGGTGTATGAGGAGATTCATTTCCTGCACAGTTAAGTCCATTTTTTCTACTGAATAATAGTCTAGGTACAATGAAAGTAAATAGCAAAAATGTTTGAGTAGATAATTAAGGAAATCTTTTTCATATTGCTTGCTTATGGACTGGGAAAAAAGACTGTTCAAGCAAATGTCTCCAGAACTGCTTTAATGGAAAAATGTGATTTTTTTTTTTTTTAAGTACTTTGTGAAATTTATTGTTGTTGTGAAATTTATTGTTATACTTTGTTTAAACTTAAAAAGCGGTGTCATTAACAGTGAATCTAATCGAAAAATCGATTCAACAGGGTGAATCGGATCGAATGAAATATTTTTCTCTGAATCGGGCAGCACTATTGGCTACCATGAGAATGGGCTACTGGGCATGATGGACCATTGGTGTGACCCAGTTAGGCTATTCTTATGTTATGTTCTCATCTGTAGGGGCCTTTGTTTTCACTTCTTATTTTAATGTATTTTTTTCCTGGGAACTTATCAGTGTTTTTTTATAATGGGAACAAAAATGGAAGAGAATTAATGTGTGTGGAATGGGGGGGGGGTAACTAATTTCTTCAGCTAAATAATTCAATCCACTTCAAACAGACATAGGAGAACTCACGCACCATTCACACACCCTCCAACCAAAAACGTCAAAAGAAAAAAACTGTTTGACAACCTCCTAGCCATTCGAGCTGCAACACTTGACCCCCAACTCTACAACCTATTGACCTCGACCACAAACTACAAAACCTTAAAAAAAGAAATAAAAACCCTTCTATTAAAAAAACACATAAAACCAAATTAACATAATCAGAACTGTCCCAAGCATCACCTGCAACTACTCCATATGTACTTCTGATGTCATGACAATTCAGACATAATTTATGTTATGTTATGTTTGGAATAATGGTTACATAAATGAGGTTCAATAAAAGAAAATTTTCTGTGGGAGCATTTGTTGGAACTTCTGTTATCCTGATTTCTTCTATCTGTGGGCTTTCTTTAGCTAACCTACTTATCTGGGGCTTTCCACTTCTGCAGCTGCCCTTTTCACGGTCCACTTTGCGCTTGCACTCTCTGGGGAGGGGGGGCTGGGTCTGGGCTTGGTGGGGTAGGTGTGTCTGGTAGTTTTGTCTGGGTGGTGGCTGGGTGTTTCTTGGGTGCTTGTTGTGCGGATTGGTGTGTCTGGTGAGCGGTCTGGGTGTTGTTGCTTGTGGGGGTTTTTTTCATTATAAAATATGGCTGAGGGTCTAGTCCGGCTTATTATTCTTGTGGGTTCTGGGGTGGGATTTGTTTGCTTGCCCCAAGTTTTGGCCTTTTGTTGTGTATTGCTATGCCTCTCATTGGCAATTTTCTCTTGGGAGAGGCTTGTTCATGCTTGTTGTTGCTGTTACTCTCATTCTGTGTTCTTTTTGATAATGTATAAGTTTCTGTACAGACCATGGTTGCTTGTCTGGACCTTTTGCCATTCTCAATAAAAATACTTTGGAAAAAAAAAAAAAAAAAAAAAAGAAAATTTTCACTGCCTGTTTCTATTCTGACCATTTATTCCATTTCATGGTTATTGCAAAAAAAAAAAAAAAAAAAAAATTTTACATGAGGGGGGGGGGGTGTCAAAAAATGATGGGCCCCGGGTGCCACATACCCTAGGTACGCCACTGCAAGCAGGTACAAGAATAAGTGGAGAAGATGAAATGAATGCTACTAGGTTTATTATAAACATCAAACATAAAATTTAAAACCAATAAAAACAAATGTTACAAATAATATTAACTGCCAGAATAAGGAAGCTGGCTGTGAATGCAGTTATATCCAGAGTTTCAGAATAAGAAGATGAACACAGGATCAAGTGGCGGGCAAAGTAATAAAAACAAAGTGTTCCTTCCTGATGAAGAGCCGAAACTCGAGTCGGGGGGACAGGGATGACATAATGGTTTGATTAAGAATCACTTTTTTAAAGTTGCAGCATTGTTACATATGGTACGTCAACACCATTGAGGTTAAGCAGATTCCAACGACATAGCCACTTCAGATAAGTAGATCCGTATTGGTAAATGGTTGGGCAAGGGACAGTGAAGGCAATGATGGTCCCTTTGTTTACCTCTGTTTGGTGTTATCACTGAATCACTGGTCTGAGCACTTCACTAAATTATTTAATTTTAATTCTTTCAAGAATTATCTTTTTATTATGCCATACAGATACTCTAGATTCTTCATCAAGTTATCAAAGTATTTGAGGGCATTTGCCGTGGATCTATGTATATTGTCAGTATTCGGCTGCGCAGAGATTGATAGATTAAGGGCTAGGTTAGCAGAACCAAACTTACTTTTTTCTAGATTTAACCATGTCCGGGAGTCCTTTAAATTTTGATTTAACAGCTAAAGTGACCCTTGCCTCATTAAGAAGGCTTGATGATAATTAAAGAAATCTGGAAAATTAACTCTTCCTGTGGCCTATATCATAATTGTGTGTAAATTCAGGGAGCTACAGCACACACTTATCCCCCCTATCTTACAAAACCGCAGAAGCAGTTTTTAGCGCAGACAAGCGCACAGAATGCTCTGCACTGCTCCCGACAGAGTTCCTAAGAGCATCGGGAGCAGTACAGAGTATTCAGCCGGCCTGCACTAAAAACCGCTTCTGTGGTGTTGTAAAAAGGGGGTTGGGTTACCTATTTGGCCACACTAGCTCTTATCTTTTGATGGCTGGTAAGCAACATGCTACATCAGCCCTATATCCATATCCTATTGTTTTAATTCAATTGTGACTTTTCCAAAGCTCAGTGCCAGCTTAAGATTACAGGCTGTAGACATGGAGAGCACCAGAAAGTCTGGACTTCATCGAACTTCTTTCAGCTGCTACGACCACTTCATTCTGAAACACAAAAGCAAGGATGGTAAAAAGCCTATTCCAAGAGTG
The DNA here is from genome assembly GCF_902459505.1 of Geotrypetes seraphini. NCBI lineage: Eukaryota > Metazoa > Chordata > Amphibia > Gymnophiona > Dermophiidae > Geotrypetes > Geotrypetes seraphini. The sequence goes on along the minus strand of NC_047085.1, from coordinate 184,460,761 downwards.
AAGTGGGTTGTGTGTATGCTATTCCCATAGTTATGCTAGTATACAGTAGCCTGTGTTCTAGCTTCAAAAGAACCACAATAGATGGTAGAACACTCAAAATGTTTGGCTTTATAAAAAAAGAATCCAGTACACTAGGATATAACTTCTCTGTTGCCTGTCCCTTATGTAGCAACTTGCCCCCTCTAGAGGTACTACTGGGGTTAACATGTACCATTTTGATCCTAGGTGCTTCTGTGATAGAGGTGACTGGGCATCACTCCTTCTGCAGCTGCTAGACATTAAGAAAACCATCAGTAGATCTGAGGGGAAGGGGGGTGATTGGTGCCAGACCTTTAAAAGGCTCATAGGGAGCATTAGGCTGTGCCATAATGGCCTGATGATTCCATGAGAAAAAAATAATTCCAGCTCAGTTATTTGCAGAGTAATAATGAACTCTGCACTTTATTAGTTTGCTGATGAGCTGCCAAAAAATGCATTGAGGGCAAATAGCAAAATTCATGTATTACTCCCTTAGTGCACTTGAGTAACTACCCTTTTCTTTTTAATACAGTAATCCCCGGTTTTCTCTTTTGTTTTTCCAGTATCTTTTGTATGTAGCAGAGTACAGGATAAAATGCATTTCTGTTTCTCTTTTACTAGAATTTGCACTGCTTACAGAATCTGGCTTTCTTGAGGAGTTTTCCATTTCAGTTTTTGTCTGCATGTTTTTTATGCGTAGTTCCCTATTTTGCATGTGCTGCCTAGTGGTTAGAGCATTGGGGCTGACGACCACAGAAGTCTAGTTCAAATCCCATGACTGCTCCTTCTGATCTTGAGCAGGTCATTTAACGCTGCGTTGTCTCAGGTATAAAAATTAGACTGTGAGAGCTCAGGTGATAGGAAAATACCTACTGTACCTGAACTTAGCTCACCTTGAGTTAACTCATGAAAAAGGTTTTGGCTAAATCAAATAAATTACTTCAGTAAATATTTTTTTTTTAATATAAAAACTGTACCTTTTCTCCTGATTTTACAGTGATAACATTGCTTCCAAATCTGGACTTGTCCTATAAAAATGATAATGATTATTACTAGTAAAGAGTTAATCTCCTTAAAAAAAGACAGAGGTTAACAAAATATGGTACTCACTTCAGGAGAAATTAATACATATTGTGCCTAAAAGAAAAATAAGACATGATAGAGAGGGGTTATTGCTACATTAAATAATGTCAAAGCTACTATATAGACCCAAACATTTTCAATTCAGCACATTTTAAAGTTAATAAATATACTTCTATATATAGTAATGTTAAATTATGACAAACTACCTAATCTGGTTAGAAAACAACAAAACTACAAGAATTACCCACCCCCCTTTAATAAAACCACGATAGTGGTTTTTAGTGCAGACCAGCATGCTGAATGCTCTGCGCTGCTCCCAATGCTCATAGGAACTCTATGAGTGTCGGGAGCAGTGCAGAGTATTCAGCACACCAGCCTGCACTAAAAACCACTATTGCAGTTTTGTAAGAGGGGTAAAAGAAGTGATGCATAATCTATATCATTCCTCCATTTTCCTGGCTTACTGAAATAGGACTTTGAAAATAATGGGTTCAGGTAATACAAGGGAAAATGATTTATAGAGCTCTTTATTTTACTTATCTCTTGTATTTCTTTAAAACCTTTTAAACAACAATTTGAGTACATCTGGATTACAGCTATGCTGTGACAGCAAAGATATGCTGAGAAATAGGATTGGTTTATACAAAAAAGTCTCTTCCTGCTGCATCCTGGCTATAAACCAGTCATTTTCAACTCACTATGCCTACCAGCATCTCTTTAAAAACAAGACAGTGGAAATATTCATTTCTGTGATTATGAGGAAGGATTTCTGGACAAGTAGAGAAGTTTTCCAGAAGGAAGTCAAAAGCCGTCAAGGATGGGACAAACAGGATGAGACAAAGTTACTTTGCAGGCTACTTTCTAAGGTCTATTTGATTTGTAAAAAGCTGCTTGAATTTGAATTATTTCAAGAAATGCCAGAATCGTGTAAAAAAAAAACCCCAGTATACCCAGGTTATTAGGTTATGGGTTACTGCAACATTACATTATGGAAGTTATTTTAGAATGGTTGTAACCAGTGGCGTAGCTGGGACTCTGGGCAGGAGAACTGAGAGTGGCCCCCAGTGTGTGCCCACCCTCCCAGGTTCAGCAACTTACCTGCCTGTCTAGGTCCTCCATAGCTACAGTCAGAGATAGTGCTAAAGGCTGCCTCTCTAGCCAGCAGGACTTTTCCCTCTGCTGTGTTCCGCCCATAGGAATTGCATCATTGTGGCAGAGTATAGGTCCTCTTGGCTAGAAAGCCAGCCTTGCAAGCAGTCTCTGACTCTGTGGAACCTGGCAGGCAGGTAAGTAGTTGAACATGGGAAGCAGGGAGGTATCAGACCCCGGTGTGCAAAAGGGAGGGTTTAGCTGCAGGTGGTCCCGCCCTTCCTCTGATGTCAGGAACAAGATCGCGGCAGAGGGAATGTGTATGCAGGACAACGGCAGCCTGCTTGGATCGCTACCCTAATCAGCTGAAGGTGAGACTGGGAAGCCGGAGGATGCTAGAAAGGCCTATTCAGTACTTCCTGACTGACCCTCGCCCCCTAAAGCAGGAGCGGCACTGGACAGCCAGCAAGAGGCAGCGCTGCCACTCCTGCTTTAGGAGAACTGGAGGCCCGGGGAGGAGGGTTGGTCAATGAATCAGCGAGCCCAATTTTTTTTTTTTTAAACAAATTAATTCACAAAAGTGAATTGAATTGATTCAAATTGGTGAATCAGGCAACAGTAGTAGATACTACGGGACACGTGGCCTAATATTTAAAGGATTTATGCTCCTAAATTGGCCTGTTTGAAAACTGATTAGGCCTGAGGGAAAATTTAGGAACATAAAAGTGCAGATTTGTGGCCGGACCTTAGCACTGATTTTCAGGACTAGATTCGTATGTTAGCCTCATAACTCTAGGCACATGAATGGCTGGCTTATGTTTATAAACATAACTTTTAAACTCCTAAATTAAGATGAGCTTTCAGCTGAGAACATAGGGGTCCTTTCACTAAAGGTATGTTAACAGATTTAGTACTTACTAATAAATTAGTGTGTATTAAGTGCCACACAGCCCATAGTTATGCAAAGGACTGTATGGCATTTAGGACTTGATTCGGTAAATGGTGCCCAAATTAGAAAAATGCACACTAAGGGGGAAATTCCATAAGAGGCACCTAAAGCTAGATGCCTAACTTAAATTTAGTAAATTGGCTTCAATAATGAGCTTTAACAAGCTCATAATTGAAAAGAAAAATGAATTGGGAGCATATACGAACATAAGAATTGCCATCTCCGGATCAAGTCCGGTGATCCGCACATGCACACTATCGTGGTGCCTATCGTGTCTAACACCAAAGTAGGAGTGTTTAGGGCTGGAGAAAGACTTGGGCGCCGTTAAGCATGGTTTTCTAAAGGACTTAGGTGCCTATAATGTAGACCAGTGGTTCCCAACCCTGTCCTAGAGGACCACCAGGCCAATCGGGTTTTCAGGATAGCCCTAATGAATATGCATGAAGCAGATTTGCATACCTGTCACTTCCATTATATGCAAATCTCTCTCATGCATATTCATTAGGGGTATCCTGAAAACCCGATTGGCCTGGTGGTCCTCCAGGACAGGGTTGGGAACCACTGATTTAGACCTTTAAAACCTTGGCTTATATTACAGGTGCTTAAGTTTTAAGTTAAGTGTGATTCTGTAATGGGTGCTTAACTGACATGCAATAGGCACCTAACTTTCAGCGCCAGTTTAATTATATATGTAATGCTATTACCCGCATAGGAGCTGGATATGCAGGCTATTAAGTGTTTTAAATAAATCTGGCCCTAAATGCTATTCTATAAATCAGTGGTTCCCAACCCTGCCTGGAGGACCACCAGGCCAGTCGGGTTTTCAGGCTAGCCCTAATGAATATGCATGAGAGAGATCTGCATATATTGGAGGTGCCAGGCATGCAAATCTGCTCCATGCATATTCATTAGGGCTATCCTGAAAACCCGACTGGCCTGGTGGTCCTCCAGGACAGGGTTGGGAACCACTGCTATAAATATTACTCCAAGTGGCGCACTGTTTATAAAACAGCACTTGGTGGCATTTATAGAATAATGCTTAGTGCCAGGATTCATACCCACTTACCTTTGTATAAATCCCCATGTCTAAATTAGGTGCAGATCCCTTGAATTCTGTAAGACTGCGTGCAAATCCTAGCCATGCCCCTTTTCAGATCCAAGTGCAAAAATTTACACACGCATATTAAGAGCAGTTATAAAAGTGTGTGCATAAATTCCAATTATTTCCAATTAGCACCTATAATTATAGCATCTTATTCCTGGTGCTAATCAGCTCATTAAGTAATAGCAAGCACAATTTTGAATGCTATATATGGAATTAGGGGGTTGGTGCGTACTAATCTTTAGCATGCACTAAATCCATTAGCTCACTTTGGTAAAGAGACCCCTTAAACTGCTGCATTTGACCGAAAATGGGATTAAAAAAAAATCAGTGCACAGATTCTAAAGGGGAGTCCATGTTCTGGGTGTTGTTTGGGTGGTCCAAAAATATAGTATATTCCGAATTTGCATGGACTATGCATATATTTGAAAACAATTCCCTATCTAAACTAAACTAAACTAAGCCTTAGGTTTATATACCGCATCTTCTCCACTGAAGTGGAGTTCGACACGGTTTACAGAGTTTAAAAAATATGGGAAGAGAGAAGAGAAAGAGTTTACAAAGCATAAAAAGAGAGGATGTAATCAGGAGAAGAGATTATTAAATGCTAGAGAAGAGCCAGGTTTTCAGTTGTTTTCGGAATAGTTGGAGGGAGTCCAGGTTCCGCAGCGGGACAGTGAGGTCGTTCCAGAGGCCGGTGATTTTGGAGAGGAGGGATCTACCCAGTTTACCTGTGTGGAGGATGCCATGTAGAGAGGGGAAGGATAGTTTATGTCTGTGGGCAGATCTGGTGGTAGTTGGTGTTGGGGCGAGGAAGGATAGAGGGATTAGGGGCGGAAGGATGCCGTAAATGATCTTGAAAGCCAGGCAGGAGCATTTGAAATGAATTCTGGAAAGTACTGGGAGCCAGTGAAGATTGGTAAGTAGAGGGGAGACGTGGTCATATTTGCGTTTAGCAAAAATCAGCTTAGTCGCAGTGTTCTGGATAAGCTGGAGTCTGCAAAGACTTTTTTTCATTAGGCCTAAGTAGATGGCGTTACAATAATCGAGTTTGGATAGGATGATGGATTGTACAAGGACGGTGAAATGCTTTTGGTGAAAATAGGATCTAACTTTCCTCAGCATGTGGAGGCTGAAAAAACAAGATTTTGCCAGGGAATTCAGGTGATCGTTGAGGGAAAGGGAGGAGTCGATAGTGATGCCAAGGACCTTGCTTGAGAACTCAAGGTGTAGAGCAGGGCCTGTGGGTAGGGTGAAGAGGGCGGGCAGGTGAGCTAATTTTGGGCCGAGCCAGAGTAATTTTGTTTTTGATTCATTTAATTTCATCTGTACTGAGAGGGACCAGGCGTGAAGTCTCATTATGCATGATGTGATGTTCTCTTGGAGGTTTGTAAGGTTTGGATCTGTTTCGAGGAGGATTAGGATATCGTCTGCATATGTGTAAATTGCTTCAAGGGGAGATAGTTTAAGGAGCTTCAGGGAGGTCATATATATGTTGAAGAGAATAGGGGATAGGGGAGAGCCCTGTGGAACACCACAGGATGGTGTCCATGAAGCGGATTTGGAGCCGTTTGTGTTGACAATGTAGGAACGATCGCGAAGGAAGTTTGAGAACCACTTTAGGACAGAAGAGTCTATCCCAATCTCGGAAAGTTGGTAGATTAGTATGTCGTGATGCATGACGTCGAAAGCCGCGGAGAGATCAAACTGTAGGAGAACAGCAAATTTGTTTCGGGCGTGTAGTTGTTGCACCTTTGAGATTAGGAAAACTAGGAGGGACTTGGTGCTGAAATTGGGCCTAAATCCGTATTGGTAGTGATGGAGAATCTCTCTAGGTAAGAGGAGAGCTGAGTGGCGACTATGGTCTCTAAAAGTTTTGTTAAAAGAGGGATGTTTGCTATGGGGTGATAGTTCGATGGTGAGGAAGGGTCAAGATCGGGTTTTTTCAGAAGAGGGGATAAGGCAATGTGTCCCATTTCGGTGGAGAACAGACCCGATAGTAAGACTTTGTTTATGAGGTTAGTAAGGGAAGAGATGGCCTGTGTAGGGATTTTTTCGTAAAGGTAGGATGGGAAGGGATCTAGGATGCACTTGCAGGATTTAAGTTTGAGGCAAAGTTTAGAGATCTGGGTCTCGGATACAAGTTCGAATGTAGTCCATGATCTGTCGGCAGGGATAGCGTCGGAGTCTTTCGGGGGGAGAGAGTTGTAGGAGATAGCTGAGGGAAACGAGCTCTTTATGGTAGTGATCTTCTCGTTGAAAAATTTGGCTAGGTCATTTGGAGATGGGAGGGGGCGGAGTCATTTTTAGAAGTTAGGTTCCGCCAGATGTGGAACAGTGTATTGTTTTGGTTTTTTGACCTGGAGATTTTGTCTCCATAGTAATTCTTCCTAGCTTTTTTTTAGTACGGAGTTGTAGGATTTGATGTTTTCTCTCCAGGATTGCTTATCTAGGGGGGATTTTGATTTTTTCCATCTCCATTCCAGGGCCCGACATTTCTGTTTTAATTCTCTGTGGTAAGGGAGGTACCAGGGAGCCTTGTGAGAATAGGAGATGGTTTAAGTGGTTAGAGGGGCAAGGGCACGGTACGTGGATTCGAAGAGTCACCCAGTTGTGCCAGATTGAGTCAGGGTTCGTGTGAATGGGAAGGGGAGGGAGTTTGTTGAGAAACTGGGACCAGAATAGTTCATTTGAGATCTTTTTGCGGTAGGTGATAGAGTTTGTGGCACGGATTGGGGTATCAAGGGCTGACATGAAGACAGGGAGGCAGAAAGAGCCTAGGAGGTGATCCGACTAGGGGACATGTTCCCAACGGGTCGTATCTGTGGAAGTTTTATGCTCAGTCAGGTCAAGAAAGCTAATGATGTCAATGGAGTGCCCCTTTTCATGGGTAGAGGTGGGCGGGGAAGCAGTGAAACCTAAGGAGGTGAGGAAGTCTTTGAACTCAGTTGAGTCATTGTTGGTGTTGTCGTCTAGGTGAAAGTTTATGTCACCTATGATCAGTAGTCTTTGGAATTTTAGATAGGCCTTTGATATGGTCTCAAGAACAAAGTCAGAGGATTTATTCCAGGGGTTGGGTGGGCGGTAAAGTAGCAGGATGCCTAATAGGTGGGGGCGAAGTTCATCGTTTATTGAGGGTAGCATGAATTCCAGGGAGGGGTGACTACCCTTTTCTAAAAGCTCAACATTAAAGAATGATTTGTAAAGAAGGGCTAGACCTCCTCCTTTTCGATTTAATCTAGGAGAAAAAAGACCGTGGTAGCCTGGGGGACAGAGTTCATTTTGTGTGAGTAAGTCATCTTTTTCGATCCATGATTCAGTGATGCACAAAAAACCTGGATCAAAATCCTCAAGTAAATCTTTTACTATTTGGGTCTTATTTCTGATGGACCTGGCATTACAATAGAGAGTAGGGACTGGGGTGAGAGAGTCAGAGGTAAGGATGGGCAGGTTTGCTAGGGGAACAGGTTTTAGGGAGGAGAGGTTTGCACCTCGGTGTTTTTTGAAATGATGGGGTCTGGAGGATACTAGCATGGGAATTCTGAGCCCAGGACAGATGTTGTTGGGGAATGTAGCAACGGGAGAGTTTGGGAAGAGGTTTTTGGGAGTGGGAAGTGTTTGTGAGGGAGCAGAGAAGGAGGATAAGAGGCCAGAGTGAAGGAATTCGGGGGCGGAGCAGGGCTCCCATGCTGCCCGAAGTCACCGGGCCGAAGAGAGGAGCAGCCCCGAAGGCAGGGAGCTGCTTCTGAGGAGAGCGATGAGAGTCTCTGGACTTCGGGGGCGGAGCAACGGCTCCCACGCGGCCCAAAGTGGCGGTTGGAGTGAGGAGCAGCACCCGATGGCAGAGGTGCTGCTCTCGAAGAAAACTCGGTCCAGCAGGGGAATTTGGGGGCGGAGCAGGGCTCCCACGCTGCCCGAAGTCACCGGGCCGAAGAGAGGAGCAGCACCGAAGACAGGGAGCTGCTTCTGAGGAGAGCGATGAGAGTCTCTGGGCTTCGGAGCGGAGCAACTCTCCCCAGGAACTCCTGCTGGTGGCGCTTTAGATTTTTTAAATTCGGGTCCCCCGCTGGTCTGGGAGAGGGCGGAGTAAAGGCTCCCACGCTCAACTCTCCCCAGGAACTCCTGCTGGTGGCTGGAGGGGTCCGGTAAAGGCTGTGCACCGTTGGCGCTTTAGATTTTTTAAATTCGGGTCCCCCGCTGGTCTGGGAGAGGGGCGGAGCAAGGGCTCCCACGCTCATCTCTCCCCAGGAACTCCTGCTGGTGGCTGGAGGGGGTCCGGTAAAGGCTGTGCACCGTTGGCGCTTTAGATTTTTTAATCCGGGGCCCCCGCTGGTCTGGGAGAGGGGCGGAGCAAGGGCTCCCATGCTCAACTCTCCCCAGGAACTCCTGCTGGTGGCTGGAGGGGGTCCGGTAAAGGCTGTGCACCGTTGGCGCTTTAGATTTTTTAAATTTGGGTCCCCCGCTGGTCTGGGAGAGGGGCGGAGTAAGGGCTCCCACGCTCAACTCTCCCCAGGAACTCCTGCTGGTGTTTTTAATAATTAAATAATTAAATAGATGAAGAAGTGTTGTTTAAAAGGAGGGAGCTCAACTGTCAGCCAGCCACCATCCAGCCTCCAAGTTTTTATTCCTCCTGTGAGGTAGCAAACTACTCATCTCAGCAAGGGATGTAGATGAGTTATTGAGGGGATAGTTGAGCCTAACCATAAGCATGTACAAAAATTGCCTTTAGGAGTTCAGCTCTGTAATTGGCTCCTCCTATATGTAGAATTTTGCAGGATACACTGCTTCTACATACAGTATAAGTGCTGGTACTCATAGACATTGGGAAAAGGGGAGCTACATGTGTCATGCCACCCCCAAATTTTCCTTCTCTTTCTCCTTTTGCATGGTGTCTATTTTCTTACCTCTCTACCCCGGGGCAACAACACTACAATTTACTTCATAGCAAAAGCATTGCAACTAGGTAGTGCAGGGTACTGAGCATTTCTGCATACCAAAGACCTGCTGGCTTCCATCCCCTCCAAAACAGGAAATAGGGGTGAGGACCATGGGATGGTAGAGGAAGGAAGGGGAAATGCTAAAAATGTGACTGGGGCAGAGTTTAGGCCTCCCCAAGCAAAAAGGCATCCCACTGCTCCTGCTGATACCTACATCTGTAGCTAGTGAAAATCGCCACATATACACAGTCATATAAAAAAATTAGGACACCCCAAGAAATATTCAGTTCTTTTTTAAGAAATGTTCACATATCGATGTCAAATCTTTTTTCTATTTATCTCTGGAAAAGAAAGTGATGCAATTGCAGGTAAACAACAAAAACTTTCCTTGATTTACTCATGAAACAAAAGATATCCACAAAAATGTGTATGCTAACTGAGAAATAAATTAGGACACCCTCACATATCCTCCCACTTAAAGTGGCTCACATTGCACACAGGTGTATGACATCAGGCGCACATGATTAGAACATCGTTACTCAGCATTTTAAAGGAGGTTTGCCCTACTTAAACCTCAGACATTTAATTTGGTGTGCTCATGACTGCTGCGGTGAGAATGAACACCATGGTGAGATCAAAAGAGTTGTCTGAGGCCTTCAGAAAGAAGATTGTAGCAGCTTATAAATCTGGTAAGAGATGTAAAAATATTTCAAAAGAATTTGACATTAGCCATTCCACGGTCTGGAAAATAGTGTACAAGTGGAGGACTTTCCAAACAACTGCCAACATGCCCAGGACTGGCCGTCCAAGCAAGCTGACCCCCCAGAGCAGACCACAAGATGCTAAGAGAAGTTTCCAAAAACCCTAAAATGTCATCATGGGACCTACAGCAGGTTCTTGCTACTATTGATGTGAAACTGCATGCCTCTACAATCAGAAAGAGACTGCACAAATTTAACTTGCATGGGAGGTTGCAAATTTAACTTGCAAGGAGGAAACCTTTGCATTCTAAGAGAAGCATCAAGGTCAGACTGAAGTTGCCAGTGAGAAGGTAGACAAACACCAGGACTTCTGGAATAGTGCTCTATGAATAGATGAGTCTAAAATTGAATTATTTGGACACTAAAAACAAGGACATGTTTGGCGTACACCAAATACAGCATTCCAGGAAAAGAACCTCATATCAACTGTGAAGCACGGAGGTGGAAGTGTCATGGTTTGAGGATGCTTTGCTACAGCAGAACCTGGCCAGCTCACCATCATAGAATCCACCATGAATTCTATTGTGTATCAGAGGGTACTTGAGGAACATGTAAGAAAATTAAAGCTGAAGTGGAACTGGACCCTGCAACACAACAATGACCCAAAACATACCAGTATATCCACCAAGGACTGGCTGAAAACTAAGAAATGGAGAGTCCTGGAGTGGCCTAATCAAAGCCCTCATCATAATCCCATTGAGATGCTGTGGGGTGATTTGAAACGGGTTGTACATGCAAGAAACCCCTCAAACATCTCACAGCTGAAAGAATTCTGCATTGAGGAGTGGGCCAAACTTTCCTCAGACTGATGTCAGAGACTGGTAGATGGCTACAAGAAGCCTCTCACTGCAGTTATTTCAGCCAAAGGGGGTAACATTAGCTATTAGGGTGTAGGGTGTCCTAATTTATTCCTCAGTTCGAATACACATTTTTGTGGATATCTTTTGTTTCATGAGTAAATCAAGGAAAATTTTTGTTGTTTACCTGCAATTACATCACTTTCTTTTCCAGAGATAAATTAAAAAGAAATATTTGACAGTGATATATGAACATTTTTTTAAAAAGAACTGAATATTTCATGGGGTGTCCTAATATTTTCACGTGACTGTATGTTAAGTACCAGTACTTAAGACTTTCTACGTGTGCAGCCGAAGCATGTCTTTTTAGAAAAAGTCATGTTCAGGAAATACACATGTAAAATACGTTTAGGGCAGGGAAGGAACACAATACTCATAGGCTCCAAATCAGCAAGTCTTTTGTAAATTAAGCTTGCAACTGTGAATCTGGCATAGACATCCTAAGCAAACTTGGGTTTTCTATAACCGAAGAAGATGCCTGTGAAATATCACAGCTCTTATGCTATAATATTTTTTGCATTTATTGGTTCTTTTTAAAAAGAAGGATTTGCTAGTACTAGCCTCTTACCCAGTCCTCTGGACAAGGGGATATCCAGGACGTGCAGGTGTCTGTCATCTGACCCGAGATGGTTTTGTTTCCATTGAATATATAAACCCGGCCAGCCTCAGCTCCATACAGGACAGATGTGATGTCATCGCTTCTCAAAGGTGATGACACAATTATTTCATCTTCAGGTTTTCAGCATCAGGACAAATCATAAGAAAGTAATATGAATTATTGTGAAATTCTGGATCATCTGTATGTTTGTTTACTCTTTCAGGTAATATATAGAAATAAAACAAAAACATAAAGAAAATAAAGTGATACCTTTTTATTTTTTTTGGACTAACTTAATGCATTTTATGATTAGCTTTCGAAGGTAATCCTTCTTCAGATCATGGCCACCACACCATTTTACTCTTTCAAATTGTACAAAAATTAGGGGACCATTGATTTAAGTTACATGAAAATACCTTTAAAACAAAATAGGACATATGTTGCAATATATCAGAATTTAAATAAAATAATAAATAAAATGCCTCCTATGGAAACTAGACAGAAAGAAGATTGACTCATTTGAGCTTTGGTACTGGAGAAAGATTTTATACGTGCCGTGGACCACCAGAAGAACAAATCGATTCTGGAAGAGATCAAACTGGCTATGTCATTCAAAGCTCAAATGATTAAATTATGACTGTGTTATTTTGGTCACACTGCCAGAAGAGAAAGATCATTGGAGAAAGACATTATGTTTGGGAAAAATCGAAGGAACCAGACGAAGAGGGCGACTTGCAATCAGATGGCTGGACATATTGAAAACAACCATGGGGATGACGCTGGAGGACCTTACTGAACTAGCACAAAGCCGATCTCTTTTTAGATCTGTAATTCATCAAGTCACTAGCACGAATCGATGGCACATAACTAACTAACTTTACAGAATACTAGTGTAATAGGTCAAATGTGTGCCTATAATCTAGACAAGAGATCTATACCAGCCATAGAGCTGGTTAACATGCTTGCACCTACATGTTGTAGATACACGTACAAGTTATAGTAATGAATAAGTTAAGGGAGGCGGTAGATTTTTGGTAATTTTGTGCATGCGCTAAAAAGCCTAGCGCACCTTCGTAAAAGGAGCCCTAAGTGTTTAAGCGAGAGTTCCATCCTTGTATATAAATAAGCTGAGTACCCTCAGTATTGGCCTTAAAGTGGCTGACTGGGTGAAAAACTAGTTAAGTGGAATGAGACAGAGGGTAGTGGTAAATGGAGTTTGCTCTGAGGTACAGGATGTTATTAGTGATGTGCTGCAGGGACTGGCCCTTGGGCTGACTCTTTTTAACATTTTTGTGAGGGATATTGCGGAAGGCTGGTAAGGTTTCTCTCTCTGAGGATGATGCCAAACTCTGTAATAGGGTAGACATCCTGGAGGGTGTGGATGGCATGAGGAGCAATCTAGTGAAGCTTGAAGAATGGTCCAGAAACTGGCAACTAAGATTTAATGCTAAAAAATTTGGGTCATGCACTTGGGCTGCAAAAATCCAAAGGAACAATATAGTAGAGGGCAGCGGGTCCCAAACTGTGAGCCGCGGCTCCCTGCGGAGCTGTGACTGACATACAGGTGAGCCGCAGATTATTTTTCTATTAGACATTTTTTTTACAACCTTAAGAAATTAAAAAGTATATAGAAATAAAAATACTACAACTGACTCTTCAGGTTATTCATTACTGTTTTGATGTTTATGGCTGATAAAACAGTTTGTTTTCTGTTATCATGTGAATGTAATTACCGTGGGGGAGATCCTATGGGGCTCATAATCGAAAGAGAAAAACGTCCAAAAACCGGCCTAAGTCGGCACTTGGACGAACATTTCTCAAAAACGTCCAAGCGCCGATAATAAAACCGGGTTTGGGACGTATTTAAAAATGACCTAGGCCTTCATAGTGCCGCTCAACGTCCAAAGCTAAACGGGGCGTTTTGGGAGGCGTGTCGAAGGCGGGAGTTGGGCAGGATGTGGGCCGGCTTAGACTTAGTCGTACAGCATGTAAAACCGAAAGTTTTACAACAGAGCTTAGATGGAACTTGGACGTTGTAACTTAGACCCATGTCTAAGTTACAAAAACCCACCTACACTCACCAGATTAGCACTTCAAACACATAACACAGTCCCCCACACACTACCCAAGTGATCACCAACCCCCCCCCCTCACCCCCATACAAATATTTTTCACAACTTTAAATTTCAGCCTCCAGACCATCATCACCTGGCTGCCTGGCATAGGAAAACCTAGTCGTCCAGCCCAGAGGCAGCTTAAGTCATCTTGGGGGTGGGTTAGGGACCCATAGAGAAGAGGACCCATGCCCATAAGCCCCTGTAATCACTGCATTGATACTTAAACATGTGCATTCCCCTATACACCCCCAACACCCTTTTTTACTGGCATATAAGTGGCTCCTGGAGCCATAAGGGCTATTGGGGTGGTAGATAAGTGGGTCTAGGGGATTCTGGAGGTGGTTTGGGGGGCTCACCGTGACCTATAAGGGAGCTGTAGGGAGGAGAAGCCATGGCACCCTTTTTGTGAAGTTCACAGCAGTGCCCTTTAAGGTACCCCATTATTTAGGTGGCATGTCTGGGTGTTCAATCCATCACTTTGCAGACCCCTCCCACGTCCAACAGGGCTTGTTCTAGGCGTTTTAGACTTAGACGGAAATGTGGTATAAAGATGGACGATTTAGCGGCTTGGATGATCAGATCGGCAGGACGTTTAATTAGACGATTTCTGAAAGTAAAAAAAAGATGGACGTCTCTTTCAAAAATGTGTCTTAGGCTCTTTTTAACTTTGGACGACTTGCGAGATGGACATAAATGGACTTAGACGTCCCTTTCGATTATGCCCCTCCACGTGTATGACTAGTGCGCATACCTTGTGGCTTTGTGCATGACTTGTGACCTCTATTTGAATGTAAGTAATCAGTGGATTGTTGGCGCAAACTCAGCTGTTATACTCGTATTTATCAAACTTTACTGGTAAAATAATAATACTAACGTTAGTATTTTACTCATCTTTGACTAACCACCTCTTCTATGAAACCGCACTACCGTTTTTTAGTGCAGAGAGCTGCGCTGAATGGCCTGCACTGCTCCTGACGGTTATTGAGTTCCTATGAGTCGGGAGCAGTGCAGACCATTCAGTGCAGCTCTCTGCGCTAAAAAACCTCTAGGATGTTTTCGTAGAAGAGGGGGTACGTGTCTTTTTGTGTGTAAGTGTCAAGTTCTGATCAATATAATTTTTAAAATTTGTTGTTTTAGGATCCTAAAAATGGACAAATTTTTATTGAATTTTAATAAGCATACAACAGCAGAAAATAAAGGACATGCACCACAAACAAGTAGCGGATGTGCAAAAAAGAGAAAATATCGTAAATATGACGATAGTTATTTAGACTTTGGCTTCACATCAACAAATGTTAACAGAGAAGAAAAACCGGAATATGTAGTATGTTTGAAAATTTGGGCACCAGACTGTATGCTTCCAAGTAAACTTAAGCGTCATATAGAAACTAATCATTCACACTCGATTAATAAAACTCGCAACTTCTTACCAGAAAATTAGAAGAATTAAAAGGACAGCAAGGTACATTTTCTCGGCATTTGCCAATACCAAACAATGCTCTGAAACTTCATACAAGGTTGCATATAGAGTTGCTAAGTGTAAAAAAAAACCCATACCATTGCGGAACAACTGATTCTACCTGCTGCTATAGATATGGTGAACATTATGATTGGCGAATCTGCGGGGAAAGTACTTTCAAATGTACCTTTATCTAATAATACTATCAGTCGGAGAATTCAACATATGTCAAAGACCTCAATGACCAATTGATTAAAAAACGAAAAGAAAGGGAATTTAGTTTGCAATTGGAGGAGATGCACATTTGATTTGCTATGTACGTTTTGTAGCTGGAAATGCCATTGTGGAAGATTTTTTTGTAAAAAAAAAATAACCACAAGATCCTAAATATATTTATGACTGAAAATAATTTAGAGTGGACAAAGTGTATTGGGGTCTGTACGGATAGTGGTCGTTTGATGTCAAGCTGTTATGGAGGATTATAAGCACTTATTCGAAAGAAAGCTCCAGCTGCAATGTGGACCCATTGTAGAATACATAGAGAAGTACTCGCATCAAAGCATTTGAGTCCTACATTGAATTTGGTCCTAGAACACGTGATGGATGTGATAAACTTTCGCCCAGTAAAAGCAAGATTTTTCAACCCTTCCGTAAACATCTGAAAACCTGGCTTTTCTCAAAAATCTAACACTCCCTCCTCATCTGACATCCTAGCCCTCTAACATTCTTCTTTCCTCCGATCTTCATCTAGCCCTTTCCTTGGAGTTCCTTTCTCACCACAATTCCTGTAAACCATGCCGAGCTCCACGACTATGGAGATGGTGCGGTATACAAACCTAAGGTTTAGTTTAGTTTATGGGAGTTGAATACATGTCCTTGTTATATTACTGCCACTCACGCTGGCTTTCTTGTGGCAATATGTTGGCCCGTATATTTCAATTACAACATGAACTCTACATTTTCTTGAAGAAGAAAAACACGAGTATGCCAAAAACTTTGTAGACATTTTTGTCGGGAATATTTTACATTAATAATTAAATGTGAAGTGTATCCTCAGTGTGACTGTAGACGCTATCGGAACGACAGCGTATGCTGATGTTCCAGGCTTGAATGTATTTGGTAGGCTATATTGCAAGCCACACCTCACACTGTGTGTGATCTAAATAATATAGTGCAGCAGAAAGTGCTACTTGTATCAAACTTATTCTTATACTTATTTCCAACTTGTTAAATCAATTGCTCAAAAGCAGCAGCGAATGTGGTACTTATCTCAGATGCTTCCCTCTTCTTCTTCGCATTATTGCTTTAATGGGTACTTCCGTGAAGTTTTAGTTCTCATTCTGAGTCCCAATAGTTTGCCATTGTATTTCACCGGCTCTACCAAGCTCAGTTTTGGAGAAAAAAATCCCTTCCTCAGGAGCCTTTTAAATAGTATCAGGATAGCATATGATCAAAAGAATTATAGGGAGCGCGTGACTGCCATAACGTAGCCACCAAAGAGTCAGAAGGAGAGAAACGCACCAACGCTTTTAAACTGCTGAATTGACATCATCCTGAACAAACTTTATTGTTCACTACCACCAAATTTTGCACAGGGATACGAGTAGGTTGTACAGAGAACCCCTTTCATAATAACGAGTTCCACTCAATGTTTTTGTTCAAACCATGAGGTATGACAGTATCCAACTCCAGAATCCAATATTGTTCCCACAAGTGTACAATATTTGAGCTCTCAGAATGAGAACTAAAACTTCACGGAAGTACCCATTAAAGCAATAAGAAGAGGGAAGCATCTGAGATAAGTACCACATTTGCTGCCGCTTTTGAGCAATTGGTTTAATAAGTTGGAAATAAGTATAAGAATAAGTTTGATACAAGTAGCACTTTCTGCTGCACTATATTATTTAAATCACACCACAGTATAAACCTATGATGGTGTGAGGTGTAGCTTGCAATATACCAAATACATACAAGCTTGTAACGTATGCTGTCGTTCCGATAGCTTCTATGGTCACACTGAGGATACACTTCACATTTAATTATTAATGTAAAATGTTCCCAACTTGTTTAAACTATTTCTACAGGGTCATACAATTTGTTGAGATTAGTGAGGTCCCTGATTGGGTTTTGAAGAGCATTAAAAAACTTTGTAGAGACAGAGTTTTTGATGAAACTGGCATACTTATGTGATAATTTTGAAAAGTTAAATATGCTGAATCTCTCTTTGCAAGGAGGCAACATGCACACTTTGAAATTGTTCGAGAAGATTTCAACTTTCAAAAAAAATTTACAATTATGGTGGAGAAAAATGCATGAAGACAGTGGCAAAGATTGCTTTCCCCTTTTGCAGCAGTTCATGATCTCCAATGAAGTTGTTTTGTCCGACAATATAAAATCAGTTTTTGAAGATCACCTATCGCAAAGTATCAAATGGTTTGAAAAATATTTTCAAGAAAATGATCCCATGAAATTCACCTGGATTCAGGATCCCTTCAGATCCAAACTTCCAGCTGACTATTTCTGAAGAAGAAAATCTCATTGAGCTGTCTTGCGATAATACGCTCAAGACACAATTTAGCAGCATGAATATCTGCTGTTAAGTAGTAGAGCTCAGAGAATCTTAGGGCTCCTTTTACTAAGGTACACTAGCGTTTTTAGCGTGCGCTAAACAAAAAATACTAATGCAAGCTCTATGGAGGCGTTAGCTTTTAGTGCGTGCGGTATTGTAGCTCGCCTTTGTAAAAGGACCCCTTAATTCCATTCGCGACATCCTATTTATGCGAGGTTGGGTTTTCGGTGCTCGCTGTGATAAAATGCAAATACCGAGCATAACTCAATGTGGAACAAGAAATGAGATTGGCAGTATCAAATATGGTTCCAAGGTTTCATCCATCTCACTAGTTCTATCAATATTTTTTGTGATTATTTTTTTTATATTCGTTATTGAATTTTTTTCAGATAAATAATCAAGATTATTGTGATAGCCTTTATGATAAGTTATGTTAATTTTTTAAATTGATAATTGTCTCAGGCTAACAACTATCAGGTATGTATTAGATTACAGAACTATCGTTTGACCTGGGGAGCCATGGAAAATTTTTGAAACATTAAGTGAGCTGTGAACAGAAAAAGTTTGGGAACCACTGGTATAGGGGATGAAGTACTTCTGTGTACGAAAGGAGACTAGGACTTGCAAGTGATCATAGCCGATGATCTTAAGGTGGCCAGACACCACCTTAGGTTAAGGTGGCGGTTCAGCTCCAGCCACGAAATAAATTAGCCAAATGCAGGTAAAATGTAGCAGTTCAAGCCTGGTGGGCCAGCAAAGATAAGTGTACTAAATTTATTCTTAAACCGCTAATGCACTAAAAAAAATTTTCGCAGTTGTAAACTTTACATGACTCTTTTTACTCTTAACCTTAGGTATTTATATTAACACTTGCACTTTTTGCACAATTTGTTTTCAGCACAAGGGAGGGTCCAAGGATGGTGAGCTGCAATGGGCTATACAGCCTGTGCATGAGTTAAGTATTGAATGCTATTGCACTCACCTCACTATGCAATCACACTGAAGATCTCTTGTTTCAAAAATATTAAAATAATTTAAATATTATTGTTGTAAGATTTAAAACTGTTTAGAGGGGAGTGTGGTTTTTCACAACCACTTTGTTTTTGTTGAGAACTACATATCTGTTCCAGATTTTCATAGTGTTCTTCAGAAGGGTTTTTTGTACTGATAGTTCTATCAATTACAAGTTTAGCACCATCCATCTAACCCATGGTCTAGCGCTAGCCATACCTGGAATAAAAGTCCTCAAGTGGCTTACCTCAGCCATGCAAAGAACACTCCTTTCAATTAACAGTCTCTGTTTCACTCAGTTGAGCCACTCTGCTTCCCAAGACTTTGTTTCAGCCCACTGCTAGGGAAAGCTGGAAGTCTCTTCCTCAGTCCTGGGGACCTCTCTGACTCACTGCACTCTGGGACATTTACACTCCTCCCTGCCTGAGACCTGCCCCTGTGACTCAGCAGGATTGCCCTTCCTCCACTACAGTGGCTTATGATTGGGCTATCTCATCTTGCTGTTCAGAGTAGAGAATGACACGGGGAAAAAATCTGTCCCCGTCACCGCCCCGTCCCCGGTCCACCATCCTCTGCACCGCCCCGTCACTGCCGTTCCCTTCACCGCCCCATCATCACCACTGCCATCCCATTCACCGCCCCGTCACCGTCCCCGCAGCATCCATATAAGCCTTAGTACTCTAATATTTAGCTTATTCCGTTCTTATAAATCAAAGTTCCTGCTGCTGAACTAGAGAAAGAAATGATCAGCTGGCATTGCTTTGTTTATAAATTTTTATCAACACAACTAATATACCACCATAATGTTTCCGACAGAGGACAAGTATGCAATAAATGCATTTTGCTGTTTCAATGCCAGTGCTCAGCAGAACAACAGACAGCAATATGGACATTCACCTTATGGACTGGGTGATATACATTTCAAATGTAGTACTTTTTTTAATATATAAAAATAGGCAAAATTAGTTGATGTTTTATCATTATATTTTCTTGCCATTGGTGCCACACATGATTTTAAAATGATAAACCAGTTCTGCTAAAGAGGGGAGAATACCCACAACGAAACAGTAAAGTCAAAAGAGGTACGGGGTAGGGATGGGGTGTTCACACATGCAGCAGGGGTGGGGTGAAGAAGAGGGCGGAGGAGGGACATCACCAATCTGGGCACCTCTCACCCTCGCTATGCCACTGCTTGGAAGGGTAGTGGGGGAATCAGTCGGTAGGTGGGTGGGAGAGAGGGGTCAGAGAGAGAGAGAGAGGAATTGGTGTTTGCTCTGTTGGTTCAGTTAATCGCAGCAAGGGAATCCCCAATCACCTGAGCTGGCAGGATTTCCCAAAGCCACGGTTTTGGGGAATCCTGCTGGCTCAGCTGCTCAGGGATTCCTCTGCCATGATCTGCTGATTGCAGACTGTGGACTGTTGTAGGCAAAGACAGGTGCCAGAAATGTAGGCAAGGGGTTTTGTAGTACAAAAGTCATTGCGTCCCAGTGTATGTTTTAGAATAATGCATATGAATGTGGGGGGAAAGTAGGTGATAAAAGAGATCATCAGACTAAGGTACTTGTCCTTTGAATGAGTGACAACTTTCCTCTTTAGCCTCCATCAACTCTATTACAAGTGATTGCCTCTACTAATCCTACCATTTTAGGGGTAATTGTTTGAATTTGTGATTGTGCATGTGCAATCCAGAGCAGCTTGTTTTTCAGCAGGGCCCTGCTTCCTGATATGCCACTTAATAAGGATTATAAACATAAATCAGGGATAAGAATATTCTTTTTTTTCCTCCCTGGTATGATTTTTATATACTGCAGGAGAGAGATGCTGAGGCTGCCAGCCATGATGAGCACCGGCAGACATTACAAACAAATCATTCTGCCCCAAGGCAGAGGCCTCAATATTTATTTAAGTATATACTTAAATAAAGGTCCAGCAGCCCCCACCCTCCCTCCACCTCACCTTATATTCCGAGTTTGCCGGCTTCCTTTTTCCCGAGCCGCACACGTTCAAAAAGCCGTGCACGCGTGGCTGCACGATTTAATCAAACTTCTCCTCTCCTGCAACTTCCTGTTTCCGGTTGCGTCAGAGGAGAAGACTGATTGACTTGCGCAGCTGCGCGTGCACGGCTTTTTGAACGCGTGTGGCTCGGGAAAAAGGAAGCCGGCAAACTCGAAATATAAGGTGAGGTGGAGGGAGGGAGCTGGCCAAACGCTACGGGCGGGCGGTGGCTGCGAGGACCACGCGATCCTTGATACCTCATTGCGGAGACAAGACCATTCACTGCTCCACAGGGCGGTGAATGGCCTTGTCCCCGTCCCCGCAGCGACTGCTATTTTTCTTTCCCTGTTCCGGCAGGTTACCCGCAGCTAAACGCGGTAGCCGCGGGTAAACCGCCACCGTTTCATATTCTAGTTCAGAGCCTAACTGCAGCCTCACACAGAGAATGACACAGGGATAGAACTTGTCGTCCCCATTCCCGACTCCGCAGCTGACTGTGGGAAACCATCCCCATGTCATTCTTTAAGGAGAGAGGGAAGAATCAGAGTATGAATGGGCACAACCACTGACCCTCAAGCCTTGCATTGAAGAATGCTGGTGTAGAAGGACTGAGGCTGAGACAGACACTAAAAAATGTGTTTGGAGAACCCCTTACTCCCTCACGGCATTCATAAAACATCCTTAATCTGATGAGAGAGAGAACCACTTCATGCTATTCCCATGCCTTGAAATCTTAGCTATTGCTGTTAGGTCCATACAGTAAATGCTACCTATACTGGAAACTTTTCCAGCATTACATACGTCCCATCTTTCTTACCTAGTCCATCGTTGTCAAGGTCACTTAAGTACGCCTTTCCTCCGAAATGAGAGAATCTCCTATTGCCCCTCAAAATGCTGCAAGAGGAGGGTGCTGCAGGTGGCTCCAGCTGATAGATGAATGTTGCTCCAGCCTGATGAAGCAGCATCGGAAGGAATGCTAATCTGCTAGTAGCGTCTGAAAGAAACCAATGCAGAATAATAAATATACACTTTTATAATGCATCAGGTTATTGCCTGCCTTCATAATTTAGGTGAGATATATATAACTGAAACCTGGATAGTAGAAGGAGACAGTGCTTCTCCTCAACAGATTTTTCAAGGATAAGATGGGAAGCTTAGAGGTTTTAAAAGAAGAGGGGAATTAGCTTTTATTTTCAGGTCAAGTTTTCAGTTTCATCAGGTGACCATTAGGAATGTTTCGCCAATTGAATGTGTTACAGAAGGAATGATAAAGACCGATATTCCACTGTTCTCCATGCTGATGCTAGGTTAAGCCAGTGTTCTGGAATGGAATCTGGGCTCTCATTGAGTGGCATTGGAGCAACTGAGAAGCATTGGTTGTTTCTTTTCTGTTAGAGTACTGTATATCCCACCTCATACAAGCTGTGATTAGCTATGTTCTTTGCTCGGTTCTCTATTGATTATGCGAGGTTGGTAATTTTAGGAGTTTTTCATTTTTCTGGTAATCTTGGGGTAGAGGGTACTTAGGTTCAAGCAACTGGTTACAGTTCTGCCACATAAACATGATACTGTTTTAGACCTAGGGTTGTTTTTCATTCTATTACTTTGTTCATTATACAGTGGTACCTCGGAATCCGAATGCCCCAGAACTCGAACGCTTTGGAAACTAAACTTTTGTTGTAGTAAATTTTGCCCCAAAATCTGAACTCTGCTTTGGAATCCGAACGCCCTGCACATTGTATGTGTGTGTTTCTGCCCCAGAATCTGAATGCTGCTTTGGAATATTTCTTCATATTTTACCTTAAAATTTGTTAATACCTTAAAATGTGTTAATATTTTACCTTAAAACTTGAGTTTGTGGGACCCAGGAACGGATTAATCCAGTTTCTATTATTTTCAATGGGAAAAATTGTCTTGGAACTCAAACGCTTTGGAACTCGAACGGGGTTCTGGAATGGATTAAGTTCGAATTCCAAGGCATCACTGTATCTTCAAATTTGAAAGTTTGTCCAATTATGGTGTGAAACCAGCAAAAATAAAGGTTGGCTTGAAGCACGAGTTAATAAGTGGTTTAGATGCTGATATTGTCACAACTCGATTATTGTAATTCTTTGTATTTGAACTTAAACTCAAAAAAGGTAAAAAAAATAATTGCAGCTGATTCAAAATACTGCAGTGTACTGGGCAGGAGCAAGCTTTCTGCGCTTCTGCCCTGCGCTGAGCCCCTCCCTGAATGGCTGCCTCGAGTTCTTGTGGCCCAGCAGTGTACCGGGCATGAGTGAGCTTTTTGCGCTCCTGCCCAGCCCTACGCCACTCGCTGAATGGCTGCCGCCAGTTCTCACAAGTCCTGCAAGAACTGTTGGCAGCCATTCAGCGAGTGGCTCAGCGCTGGGCAGGAGCGCAAAAAACTCACTCCTGCCCAGTACACCACTGAACCACCAGGATTCAAAAAGGTATGCAGGGGGAGGCAGGAGTGAGGTAAAAAAAAAATTGTTAGTTGGCCAAGACAGGAGACGGAAAGGATACCTCCTATTCTGGCCCACCAGATCATATGGCAGGCCAGCAGAGGCCTGCAACAAGTCTGGGAGGGTGGAGGGTGGATGCTGTTCCGAATATAAGACGAGACCCCCATTTTTGGGCCTTTTTTTGGCCAAAAAATCTCATCTTATATTCGAGTATATATGGTATATAAATAGGAAACTGTCTAAGTTTGGTAACAATCCTCATCTTTTTAAGATAGTTGAAGATGCCAAGTTATAAACAATTTGTATTCCTTACAATAAATCTTTGGAAGCTTCTAGGTTTACAGTCTTCTCTGACATCAAAATAACTGTCTTTTGAAAGATTCCTCAAGTATGGTTTTGAAAGATCCTTCCAGTACAGGTCAATCTGGCCAGTAACAAATTCCCATTAGAACTGAACAGGCTGAATCCCTTCCTAAAACTGATGAGTCATGTGTTTCTTGGGCTATGTTCCAAATAGTGACAGCCATAGATACAATTAAACCTCTCCAGTCTCTCAATTCTGCTGTATTATAGGATTTAATTCATTTTGTTAGTTGTCCCTATTCAAAGAATCTATTGCTCCATTTCTGACCCATGTTATCAATTTATCCCAAACTGTCTCAAAGAGGTCATTTTTACTCCAAGTCTCAAAAAAGGCAAAAATTAAGTGATGGCTATTCAGGCTTTTGGCCTGTTTCTAACAGGCTATTCTTATGTATATGCATAACCTGTAGAATACTTTAAGATACAGGTGTCCTTGCCGCTTTCAGTTGCTTGCCGTTACACCAGGTTATAGCTGGTCTAACTGCATGTTCCTACATAGAAGAACATAAGAGTTGCCATGCTAGGACAGACTGAAGGTCCATTAAGCCCAGTGTCCTGTTTCCAACAGTGGCCAACCCAAGTCACAAGTACATGGCAAGATGCCTAAAAATTTAAAAAAGAAGTTGTAGTGGGATTTGAACCTGTGTCCCTTGCTTTACAGGTCATTATACTAACCACTAGGCTACTCCTCTGCTCTCCATGCTATTGCAAGGTTAAGCCAGTGAGATCTGGCTTTTGGGATCTGGGCTCTCGCTCAGTGACATTGGAGCAACTGAGACACCCACTTAAAGAATTGCCCCCAATTCCATCTGAAATCCACCGTCCCCATATCCCCATTCTCCTACACTCATAGACAAACAGAAAGATATAATAATAATAATAATAACTTTATTTTTATATACCGCCATACCATAAACAGTTCTAAGTGGTTTACAAGGGAAGAGACTGTATACAGACAGCGACATTACAGTGAACTTTTGAATTTACATTGGCTTGTTAAGTTTAGTCAGGTTTATCTGAAAGAGTATTGAAAGTACATCAGGTTGAGGTGGGGGATCAGAGAAATTTGTCAAAGAGATAGGTTTTTATTGACTTTCTAAACGTTTTGTACGAGAATGCGTTTGAGATGAAGTTAAACATTTGTTCCATTTGCCTGCTTGGATTGATAGTGTTCTATTGAGGTATCTTTTGTAGGTGTAGCCCTTTAGGGATGGAAAAGCGAACAAGTAGGTACTGCGTGTATTAGTTGTACCTGGGAATTCAAATTGGTGAGACAGAAAGATTGCGGATGAACCTGTCATGGTTTTGAAGCAAAGGCAAGCAAACTTAAAAATTACCATTGCTTCCACAGGCAGCCAGTGTAGTTTTCTGTAGTATGGGCTTACATGGTCTGATTTCTTGAGGCCATAAATGAAATGGACTGCAGCATTTTGGATGACTCTCAGTTGTTTGATGGTTTTTTTTTGAGAAATCCCAAGTATATAATGTTGCAGTAGTCTAAGGTACTTAAGATCAGGGATTAAACTAGCATTCAAAAGGAAAATAAATCGAAGAATTGTTTAATGGTACGAAGTTTCCATAGAGTGAGAAAGCATTTTTTGACTTGAGCATTAGTGTGATCTCAAACGTGATGCCAAGGATTTTGGTTGTGGGATTAATTGGATAGTCTGATCTGTTTAGTCTCAAGGAGGTATTCACAATCTTGTTATTGGGGCTTGCCAAGAAAATCTTGGTTTTTGGGGGATTTAGTTTTAGTTTGGAGTGCATAGTCCAATGTTCAACCTTGGTAAGGACGGATGAGATGAGTTGTTCTGTCTCTTGGGTCAATGAGGTTATGGGAATAATAATAATATATCCACATACTAGTCATGGAGTTACAAAAGGTATTCCTTTAAGCTGCCATAAAGTTCTAGACTTGTTTATGCTTTCAATCAAAGTACTGCAAAAGCAGTTTTATAGCAACCAGAATGACTTACCCTGTGTTGGTGCACCAGCCACCAGCACTTGCATAGGGACACCATCTACTGCCACTAGCCCACTTGCAATTGATGAGCCCAGCTTGCTTTGTTCCTTTTTGATGGGGAAAAAAAGAGCAAAAGAGAGACCCAGCACTTTAACTATCAAAATGGAAAATGTTCCAGAATTAAGAAAAGAATGCAATTACACTAAACAGCACATGAGGCAATTCCTAATATGATGCAATAGGCACTACAGTCAGACTTACTTCCTCTCCAGTCAAAACAAACCAGTATTTTCTGCTTGGTGGGTAGTATCCATATATCCTTCCTATACTCTGTTTGCGGTCAAATGGAAGTTTGAAGTCTCGGCTGAAACAAGCAATATTGTTTGCAGTAAAATTAACATAGTAACATCATAGTAACATAGTAGATGACGGCAGATAAAGACCCAAATGGTCCATCCAGTCTGCCCAACCTGATTCAATTTAAATTTTTTTAAAATTTTTTCTTCTTAGCTATTTCTGGGCAAGAATCCAAAGCTCTACCCGGTACTGTGCTTGGGTTCCAACTGCCGAAATCTCCGTCAAAACCTACTCCAGCTCATCTACACCCTCCCAGCCATTGAAGCCCTCTCCAGCCCATCCTCCCCTAAACCGCCATATACAGACACAGACCGTGCAAGTCTGCCCAGTACTGGCCTTAGTTCAATATTTAATATTATTTTCTGATTCTAAATCCTCTGTGTTCATCCTATGCTTCTTTGAACTCGGTCACCGTTTTCCTCTCCACCACCTCTCTTGGGAGCGCATTCCAGGCATCCACCACCCTCTCCGTAAAGTAGAATTTCCTAACAGTGGTTAGAATAATTAATATATTCTGGCTATATACATTCCATACACATTTCATACACTAGATCATTTACATGAAGAAGAACATTGTAAAAATGCAGGAGGGAAATCAGACTTCAGATGCTGAAAATGCCCTAATCTGATTTCTGAATCAGATGCCTCAGATATCAGATTTTTTTTCTCATAAAATTGTCATTATAGAAAATATTGTCATAATGTACTTCAATGAGATCCAGTAGGCAGGCTCAGATGATGCAGGCTCAGATGATGAATGTACAGTATTTTTTTTTTTTTTTAACAATTGTGTCTTTTCCTCTTTGTTTTTCCTGAACATACCTGATACAAGGCTTCTTCCAGGTGGGACTCCCTATTATCACCAGGGTTCTGTTCTTGAGTCTGTGGCTGTGCAATGAATATCCAAACCAGCTGAAATCCTGATTCCCTTTTACCAACCAGTCTACTTCCTTCACTGACAGAAGTCCTGCAAGAGTGAACCTGCCTCTTAGAAGATGGATACAGAGGATAAGAAAAAAAAAATAGTAGCCTTGTAAGCCAGTGATTCCCAAACATATCCTAGGGGAGCCTCAGCCTGTCAGGTTTTCAGGATATCCACAATGAATATTCATGAGATCGATCTGCATACACTGCTTCCTTGGTATGCAAATCTATCGCATGCATATTTGTTGTGGATATCCTGAAAACCTGACTGGCTGAGGCTCCCTCAGAACAGTTTTGAGAATCACCGTGTAAGCAATAAAGCAGGCAGTTTGCTGTAGAACAAATTCTCTCACAATCTAGGTGTAAGCTCTGTGTGTAAAAATCATAAGTATTACTATTGTATGTTGTGACAAAGAAGGAATTAACAAGTATTAACAATCCTTGAGATCTGACAAAATCAGTTGCACTATTGAGTCAATTATGGGTTTATAATTTCTGGCTTGGTCTTTTCAAAGAAAAAAATATATATTAAAACAGTTATTGAAGGCTTTTATTTTTGATAAAATGATCAAGTAGGAAGAAACTTTCAGTGGCAATGTAGAAACACTAGTTCTATAATATGTCCCGCCCCTTTTTTTTTTTTTTTTTGACAAAAGTGTGGAAGAGGTTTTTAGTGCTGGCTGGCGCACTGAGGCTCCAATTCTGTAAACTGCGCCTAACTTTAAGCATGCTTTAGGCATCCAATTTAAGTAGATAATGAGCGATTTAAGGGTGTTAACAAGCGTTAATTGGGATTTAGGTGTCGATTAGTTATCCATAGAACACAGACGCAAGATAGACGCAGATTTAGGGAATAGTGTCTAAGTTTGTAGACATGGGCGTAACGTGGGAGTGGTTAAGGATAGGCACCACATAGACGCTAGTTAGGCGCCAGAGCATGCCTAAACAGCGTGGAAAATGTAGGCGAAGGAAAAGCTGGTCTAAGTGTAGTGTACACTGTGACCAGTCAGACCCGGGCTCTGCCAAGGTCCCAGTTAAGCCAAGGAAAAATGTTAAAATAAAAACACGGAAGGAAAATTCCAGGATCTCCCAGGGTTATATTTTGGGAGATAATGCCATTGACCACCAGAGGGAGCTGGATTCATCTGAGGAGGAAGTAGGTGAGCTTGATTCGAGTCACCACCGGGGGGAGCTCAAGAGACCCCTGGACTTCTGCTGACTCACTCAGATCAGGCCACACCCCTAGGGTATGTAAGCCAGCAGGCCGGTTAGGGAGGAAGTTCAAGCCTTGCCTCCCTAAAGATCCACCTGGGCCAAACAGGAGCAACAACCCTATGCCTATGGAGCTGACAGAGGCTGGACAAGATGAAGATTTGCCACTCTTGAATGGAGAGCCTATGGAATGTCAAGAAGCTTGTGCAGGTTGTGAAGCTAATTACCCTGAGCCTATGCAGGTGGACTTGGCCTTAAGCTACAAACAGTGAGTTTGAATTTTTGGGAACTGTTTGTTTGTTGTGGTTTTTTTTTATGTTTGTTTGGGAAAGCTAGGAGTGAGTGGGGAGAGGTTTTGTTTTCACTCTGGGTGGGATTTTGAAAGCCATTTCAGTGGCAGTATTTTGACAAAACCTGTACACTCTCCTTTCCTGGCAGTCATAAATGGTGCCAGAGGCTTTCCTCATTTTCCTTAAGGACTGAGAATTGGGGAAACTATTATCCTGAACTGCATTTTTGATTTTGCTGAATTACCTGCTTTGGAGCAGGCAGTGCTAGCTCTGTGGAGAGCTGTGGTCTCAAGAGCCATTGGGACTTTATTTGGAGTGAAAGAAAGTTTTAGACTTTATTTTGGACTGTTTTATTTTCTGGCCTTTTTTTGGCAGTATTTCTTTAATGCTGTGTGAAATCCTGACTAATGTTGCAAAAGTTTAATGAATTACTTACCTGCATGAAGGATTGAGTAAAAAGAACTATTTCTATAATCCACCACAATTGTTGGGACTTTATTTTGTTCAACTTTAATTTTGGATTACTGATGAAATTCCAGTCCTGCAGGGTGACTCCATGCCGGGTCACACGCTGGTGCACTGTTTATTGTAACCACTGGGATTGCTATTGAGCCCAGCCCTGGGCTATAGTGGTGGTGGCTATAACACGCTTAGTGCATTAGAGACGTCTATACGATGCCTATGTAGCGCCTAAGTAACACTGATTGCCAGTTGCCCCACAAGGACGCCTAAAGCACGCCTAAAGTTAGGCGCAGTTTACAGAATAGGGGCCTGAATGTTCTGCGCTGCTCTGACGCTCTTAAGAACTCTGTGACTTTCAGAGCAGCGCAGAGCATTCAGCATGCCAGCTGGCGCTAAAAACCTCTTCCGCGCTTTTGTAAGAACATAAGAACATAAAAATTGCCGCTGCTGGGTCAGACCAGTGGTCCATCTTGCCCAGCAGTCCGCTCATGCGGTGGCCCTTAGGTCAAAGACCAGCACCCTAACCGAGACTAGCCCTAAAAGGTGGGGATAGTCTTGAGATAAATTCTGTTGAAATATAGCACTCTGTGATAGACAGTATATAATCAGGGGGTAGAAAAGTTATGCCTAAATGGGGATGGGTAATCTGCTGTGGGAAATACCATTAATTGCCACCACTGCCCTGATTCAGTCATTTTAACCAGATATGCATCTTTTGCACAGACAGGATTTACATGCAAGAAAGAGTCAAATGCAGATAATTTGGGCACGGCTCACAACTTCTGCACAACCCACAGACTGGTAAATCTAATTTCTGTGGTAAGTAAATTAACGGAAATGCTTTTAAAACATTGAATAATAAAGTTTTTGGAATCCAATGGATTACAGAACCTGAGGAAACATGGTTTCACTAGAGGCAGGTCTTGTCAGACAAGTCTAATTAACTTCATTGACTGAGTGATCAGAGAGTTGGATTGATGGAGAGCACTAGATGTGGCATGTTTAGATTTTAGTACAGTTATACAATCACAGAATATTCATCTGTATATCCCTAGTAGTTGAGTCTAGATTTTAGTAAAACCACTACTACTACTACTATTAATTATTTCTATAGCTCTACCAGATACATGCAGCGCTGCACAGAGTCACAAAGAATAAGAAAACAGTCCCTGCTCCAAAGAGCTTACAGTTTAAACAGGCAAGACAGACAAACAGGATGTCATGGATACAGTTAAGGGGAACGGTTAATTAGCGGGCCGGGTTGGAGGGCAGAGGAGTAGGGTTAAGGATTGAAAGCTGTATCACTATACATTACAGACTGCTTTTAAACAAGGGAAGGGAAGGGGCTTGATGGACAAACTCGGGTAATTTATTCCAGGCATAGGGGGCAGCTAGATGAAAAGAACAAAGTCTGGAATTGGCAGTGGAGGAGAAGGGTACAGGTAAGAACAGCTAATCTGAGAAACGGCGTTCTCTAGGAGGTGCATAAGGAGAAGAGAGATATTGAGGGGCCGCAGAATGAACACACTTGTAGGACAGCAATAAGGTAGGTGCCAGAAATGTAAACCTTGAAAACCTTGACCCACATTTACTGTGCCTACCTTTCACAAAGCCACCATTCTATAAACAGCACCATTATATGAATGACATGAGATCATTGTATATTTTTTAGGCGTCCACTACCAATAGCGCCATTTATAGAATTCGGGCTTCAATCAACTTGCAGATAACGCATAATATTATAAAAGGTTTTCCATGTGTAAAGTCTGTTTTACACAGGAGGTCTTTTAAAAATTTGGGTGATAACATACCGTATTTTTTGCTCCATAAGACGAACCAACCTCTAGAGGAGGAAAAACCAAGAAAAAAAATTCTGAACCAAATGGTGTACCCTGTCCCTCCTCTGATGGTTTAGTGGTAGGCCAGGAAAGGGTACAGGGCACATCTAGTGGTGGGCACTTCTAATGGTAGGCAGCCCCAGGCCAGTCAGCTTGCCCCAGGCCTGCCAGCCCCAAACCATCCAGCCAGCTCCAGGCCAGCAAGCCCCAGGCAAACCAACCAGCCAGCTTCAGGTCAACCAGCCAGCCAGTCCCAGGCCAACCAACCAGTCCCAGGCCAGCTAGCCAGCCCCAGGCCAACCAGTCAGCTCCAGGTTAACCAGCCAGCCAGCCCCTGGCCAACCAGCCAGCTTAAGGTCAACCAGCCAGCCAGCCAGTCAGCCAGCTCCAGGCCAACCAGCCAGCCAGCTCCAGGCCAGCCCCCCATACCTTTTTGAATTTTTCCAAAAGCTCCAGCTGGTTTTGCTTCCTCCCTGCCTGCAGCGGCAGCCTTCGCTCTTTTGGACTTCTCATTTCCAGGCCAGCAGCGAAACAAATCAGCAGCACGGCCGTCATGAGCAAGCTTTATGCTCTCCTGCTCGGCCCCGCGCTGCTTTCCGAATGGCTGCCGTAGGTTCTCGCGAGACTTGCAGCCAGGTACTTGGATTGACCACCATAAGAACGGGCTACTGGGCTTGATGGACCATTGGTCTGACCCAGTAAAGCTATTCTTATGCTCTTATGTTTTCCCTTTTTTATTATGGTTGTTATATGGATGGTTGGGGGGTTTTTTTGGGGGGGATGTTATGAGCTGGGTGGGGTTTTATTTGTTTTTTACTTATACAGATTTTTTTTTTGAAAATTCACCTCTATATGTACTAAGAGCCTAATTCTAAAAAGGTGCTAAAGATTGCGACTGGCATTGAATATCTGAGTTTTTCAACACCAGCAAGCACATGTCCGGTTACAGTGATTTTCAGAAGCTTTTTACTGAGCCTTATTTGCTCGCTAAGCCTGGCCACCTAAGTTCCCAATATTGAGACTTAAGTGGTCATGTCCCCGGATCGATCCCAACATCACCAGCTTTTTTTTCAGCGCTAACTGGGCAATTTCAGCGGTGCTAACCGGTTAACTGCCAAGATTCAAGTTAACTGGTTGGTGGTTGTTCCCAGCCTGTTAACTTACTCTGAATATCAGCCAGCAAGCTAATTACAGAACAATGTATTTTTTTAAAACACAATAATAATAATAATAATAATTAATAATTTATTTTCTTGTATACCGCCCAACCAGTAGTTCTGGGCAGTTCACAACAGGAGAATACTGAGATATTTCAGCACATGGCACAATAAAAGCAAATGAAGCAAAACAAACACAAGAAATAGAAAACATCACCATTGTAGAAGACCCGACGTGACGCTGTGCACCACAAGAGTACACTTCACGTCTGCCCATAGGTTTATCTACCATTTTGAAGTTGGTATTCCAAACATTAAGGCACCATCTAGTGGACTAACCACTACGTCCCTGAAGCAGGCCTCCAATCTAGAGGCCAAAACACGGACAGTGTCTGGTCTTCTACAACTAGGAACATCACATCTATGTACTTATGGGTTCCCCATGATATAGGACTTTATCTATGTACTTATATGTATTTTAACCTGAGTTTATATGAATAAAATTTGTATGTTCCAAGGTTGATGTGTTCTATCCCACTCCCCACTCGCAATTCCTTTTTGTTGTGACTTGGGTTGGCCTCCATGAAGATGGGATACTGGGCTAGATGGACCACTGGGCTGACCCAGTAAGGCTATTCTTATCAAGAGGCAAAGGTAATGAATTCCATAATATAGGTGCTACAAAAGGAAAACCCAGAATGATGAGTATTTTTTAGCCTGATTACAAAAGGCAGTGCTTATTGCTTCTCCTGAAGAACAGACCTGTAGCCCCTAATAATGAGGTATACATACATAAAATATAAAATCATCATACAGATACTACCTTTGCCATTTCTACGAGCAGTCGAAAAGAAACCAGCCACCATTCCCTTCTGTTTCCCCCCAGCAGGTGCGTAGGGAGAGCTGACCACAAGATCGCTGATGCCGTCGCCATTAATATCAGCAGCCAACAATGACCAGCCCAGGTTACAATAAGTGTCCTGCAAAAGAGAAAACATTTCTGTCGTGGCCCATCATTAACAGACACTTAAGTTATGCCACTGAGGTGACAATTTAGCAATGCTATATCTGCAGATTTTTATAATAATTTTGTTCCTTTACGTCTGGTTTTGTAACTTTTCAGCATACTGCTAATTTTATCAAGATCTTCATTACCATAGTTTTTAGTTGGGTAGAGGCACATAATCAATTTTTCCAGAATAGCATCTGTCATATGAGAATCTTTATGAAGATATTCAACAATTTTCATGTTCTTGTTACACTGTTTTCATATCCATTCCTATTATATGTTTTGTATGCTTTACAGATTTTTTTTTTTTTTTGCTACATTCACAAAATGCAGATATGATATGATGATTAATGGTATTTTTTTTTCTTTAAATAAAATTCAGAATTATTTCTAATCTCTAATTTATGAGATCTGTTCATGCATTGTTTGTTTTATATTGTGCTGTACATAGCAGAACACTTAACTGTATGTGAAAGTGATGTGTGAACGACAACATCCTTTTGGGCTGGTCCAATGAAAAGTATCAAAAACAAGTAAGAATTCTTTGAGGAAATGTAAAAATGAACTTCAGACAGGGCCAGCTCCAGGAGTTGTGGTACCCTATGCTAAACTGTGCTTTCGTGTCCCTTCTTGGGACCAATCTTCCTGTATGAACCATGCAGATGGCAGGACTCATATCATGAGAATGGCCTCACATCAGAAGGTACCTGAGTTACCTGTTCATTTTAGTTTTCCCATTGAGTTGGTCCTAGGCTCTCTTCTTGTTGGTTTTCTTTTAATTACTTTTCCTTGTTCTCATTTCCATTTCTATTTCTTCCTGTTCACTGTCTTCTTCTTTTCCTCCCCTATATCTATCTCTGATGCTGATCCTTTAGTTTCATCTTTTTTTCTCTATTCTTTCACTGGCTTTTTACCTCTCTACAGTTAAGATTTCATTCTCTGGTTTTCCACCTTCAGGCTTCAGTTTCCCTTTCTTCCTTCACCTTTTACCAATTCCAGCTTTCTATTTCCTACTCTTACTTCCCTAATCTTCATATTCCCCTTCTCTCTCATTCTTTCTCCAGCCTCCTATCTCCCTTAAGAACATAAGATTTGCCGCTGCTGGGTCAGACCAGTGGTCCATTGTGCCCAACAGCCCACTCACGCGGTGGCCCTTAGGTCAAAGACCAGTGCCCTACTAGAGTCTAGCCTTACCTGCGTATGTTCTGGTCCAGCAGGAACTTATCTAACCTTTTCTTGAATCCCTGGTAGGGTGCTTTCCCCTATAACAGTCTCTGGAAGAGTGTTCCAGATTTCTACCACCAACTTTCTAGACCCAATTTTCACTCTCACCAGCCTCATTTACCTTCCCCTTACCAGTCCCAGCTACATCCCTGTCATTCAACATTGTACTGTTGGTAGTGGTAATTTCTGAGTCTTCTCCTTAACGTGAGTCATACTTATAATATTTATTAAAGGAGTGGAGTTTCTATAGACCTATGAAGTATAACTGAGGTCTTTTTCTCCACTTATTATTTTTGTAGTGTTTATATTTTTGTATGGTGTTGGTGGTAGGGTGGAGAAAGCTCAAAGATTAACACTAGGATTAAGATGAGTGTGTATTTACTCTTGAATGGTTTTGATTGAACATTTTTAAGAGGTCTCTGTTTAAGAGGATAGTAGCTGAAATCACCCATAATTATTGTGTTACCAGTTTGTTGGCCTCCCTAGTTTCTGATAACATTTCAGCATCTGTCCGTTCATTCTGGTCAGGCAGATGGTAGTACACTTCTATCACTATCCTTTCCCCCAATACACACAGAATTTCTAACCATAGGGATTCTAAGGTGTGTTGATTCAAGCCCCTCCTTAACATATAACACTACACCTCCACTGATTCAATCCACCCTATCACTACGATATAGCTTGTACCCTGGTATAACAGTGTCCCATTGGTTATCTTCCTTCCACCAGGTCTCAGAGATGCCTATTATATCTATCCTTTCATTTAGTGCAATATATTCTAATTCTGCCATTTTGTTTCCTAGACTTCTGGCATTTGCATACAGACATTTCAAACAATGTTTGTCATATCTATTTACAATTTGCTCAGCAGTTAGCATGGATAATTTGCAATCCTTAAAATCAGACTGCTCTGTATTTCAGGAAACCTGGTCTATTGTGGCCTGTATTGCAACCTCACTATTGAGATACTGTCTCCCCTTTTATGATGATATCTTTTAAAGATTCCTTGTCTCAAACCATGCTCTTTTGAGCGACTGTCAGCCTTTCCCCAGTTTCTAGTTTAAACTGCTGTAATCTCCTTTTTAAATGTTGATTCCAGCAGCCTGGCCCACCCCCAGGAAGAAGAGCAGCATAGCTGGAGGAAGGAAGATCATGTTCCTGTGCTTTGAAGAGGTAATCAAATGAGTTAGACTTCTAATGCCCCTAAATTTGGGTACCTCAAGCCAGTGCCCTGTTCACCTCTTAAACTGCCCTGTCTTCAGTATCCAGCATCCCTCAAGTAACATCTTGAAAATGAGGAAAAAATGTTTTCTTTGTAATTAACCAAAATGGCATTTTAATATAACCGAGAGGGAGTACAAGTATTTGTGAGCTGGCATGCTGTCTTTTAACACCAATATTAAATGGGGCGCAGTGGATAGAGCCACAGCCTCAGCACCCTGTGGTTGTGGGTTCATATCCCACGCTGCTCCCTGTGACCCTGGGCAAGTCACTTAATCCCCCACTGTCCCAGATCCATTCGAGTGTGAGCCCACCAGGACAGATAGAGAAAAATACTTGAGTACCTGAATGTAAACCACTCAGGCTATAAGTAGTATATGCTGTAAATACTAAAATAAAAAAAATGTTCTCTCTTTGGCTGGTGTAATTGTGCTTTTAACACTTACCCCACATGTTATGGTGACATTTGGCTTCATTGACACACCTTTGTACCGAGCTCCAAAGTATACATACACAGCGCCCTAAACATTCAAAACAACTTGTATGACACAACACAGCAGAAGCAAATCAGAGCAACTTATGATACTAATCATCCTTCAATTTAAACTGTAAATCAAGCTTCTTCACGAGAAGAAATTCTATTTAGACTTCTACAGCAGTCTGCAAAGCATCCACAGGAACTTCTACTGTGTTACAAGGAGCAAAACAGCAGAGAAATGGGTACTATTTAACTCGGGGTTTCTCAAGCCATTCCTCAGGACACACCCAGCCAGTCAAGTTTTTAAGATATCCACAATGAATATGCATGAGGTAAATTTGCATGTACTACTCTCTTGTAAGAAAATCTCTCTCATGCATATTCATTGAGCATCCTGAAAATCTGACTGGCAAGGTGTCCCGAGGACTGGTTTGAGAACACCAATGCATGATTCTCAAATACACAGAGAAATGTGGTATAACATCAACATCAATACAATGAACAAATTCCACTGAAATATACCATCATAAACAGTGTGTTAGAAATGTGGAGGGGCATAATCGAAAGGAACGTCTAAATTTGTTTTTGTCTAAGTCGCAAGTCGTCCAAAGTAAAAAAAAAAAACAGCCTAAGACACATTTTCAAAAAATACCTCCAAATTTTTTTTCGTTTTGAAAATCGTCTAAGTATACGTCCTGCCGATCTGATCATCCAAGTCGCTAAATCATCCATCTTTATACCACATTTTCGTCCAACTTTTCGTCCAAGTCAAAAACGCCTAGAACAAGCCCTGTTGGATGTGGGAGGTTACCATATTTTTCTCTGGGAAACCCCAGATACATGACCCTGCCCCATTCCATCTCCAGCCCCATCCTGTTCCACCTCTAGCTTGCCCTGTTCCACCCCAGCCCTGCCCCATTCTGCCCTCACCCCGCAAAGCCTGCTTTCTTTTTCCGGATGAGCTCCAGCTGCATCTGGAGGGCCTGGAGCATTTGTGGATGTGAATGACATCATCTGCACATGCTCAGAGGCCCTCCAAAGGCGACCGGAGCTCGTCAGGGCTTTCCAAAACCTGGACAAATGCCACTGCATTGACATTGAAACATGTGCACTCCCCTATACACCCATAAAACCCTTTTTTACTAGCATATAAGTGACTCCTGCAGCCTTAAGGGCTATTGGGGAGGTAGATAAGTGGGTCTAGGGGATCCTGGAGGTGGTTTAGGGGGCTCACCATGACCTATAAGAGAGCTGTAGTGAGATGAAGACATGGCACCCTTTTTGTGAAGTTCACAGCAGTGCCCTGTAAGGTACCTCAGTATTTAGGTGCCATGTCTTGGTGTTCAGTCTCACTTTGCAGAACCCTATTCAAATAACAATTTGCAAATATATGGAACTGATCAAACCTGGCCTTTCTAAAGAGGGTTGGCAGTCTAAAATTAGATAACTTTTATGTAATTATTTTAACTTCATTCAGAAATAAAATTAATCTTTAAAAATCTAACAAATTAGGTGTGTAGGAAGGATGCTAATAAATGTCAAAAGCAAAACAAGAAAAAGTTTGGGTGATTTATAAAATCCTTTCTTTGGATGATGTCAATATTGTCTTTGGTAGACTAAAACTGTACTTTCTACCTTTCCCCTTCCTTCTTTAAACATCCCAATCTGAACAAAAGCTTGCCCATCCTACCGTGTAAGAGAGCTGTTCTGATCCCACTGATGGTGCACCCACAGCAATATCCATCACTCCATCAGCATTGAAGTCCAGGGCTGCCACTGCAGAACCAAATCGGCCAGAGGGCTGAGAAAACAAATATTAGTCTATAGCAGGGAGGTAGAATCTGAAAAAGGATAATGTGACACTTATAGTCCCACCCAGAGGTGTGGCCTGTATAATGACTGTTCCTATTTAGTGAATGAACTTCTGAAAGGAACAGTCCACACACACCCACACACCGCCCAGACCCACTGATTTGGCCTCATGTCCACCCAGTAGCAGCACATCTATGACATAACTGGTGGGGATCCCCAAGCCCCACTAACTAAAAACTCTTGGAATCTTTCCTGCCACGTACCTTTAAAGAGACATTCTTTACAGGCAGCAAGTCTTCCTTCTGATGCAACTTTCTGTTTCCGCATAGGTGGAGTACGTCAGAAAGAAGGCTGTGGGGCCGATGCGAGCAGTGTGAATCAGTCACACTACTCTTGGCTCTCTAAAAGTATGTGGCAGCGGCAGACTTTAGACATTGGGTGTGTGGTAGATCACCTGGGTGGGAGAAGGAGAGATCTGCCTACCCAACTTGGGTCCAGGCTCACCCCAAATTGGGTGCCTGGTATGCTCCTGACACTCCACCCCCCCCCCCTTTGTTTTTATGTCAGTCAGTGAACATACCAGAGTGGATATGTATTATGTCAGGAACTGGGTTTTAGACAGGATAGCTGCACTTGATAGATTAACCATGTGCCAATATATCTACAGATATATATAGTAGAATAAAATTAATTTCAGAAACGATTGGTCCCAGGATGGTAAACTTAGAATACGTAGATATTGTTTGGCACTATGTATACTGGACTAGCAATGGTTTACAGTGCAGAGTAGTGTCAAAGGAAAAATCCAGTTACAGTGCACTTCAAAAAGTATTAAAAAACAAAAGTTCTTTTGCAGTTGTTAATAAAGATAATTTACAAAAAAAAAAAACAACCAAAACAAAGAAGATGAAAGAATATTGAAACCTTCAGTTAAGCTGGATGCTGTCTCTGTTCCATGTTCAAAAGTGCTTTAAATGATTACAGTGATGAGTATTTTTCTTGTAGAAATAACATAGGGCCAGATTCTCAAAACTTAAGGTTGCCTTTAACACAGTCACAAAACCGGCTTCAGCCGGTTTAGCGTGCATGTATTTTAGCGGCAGATTATCAGAACAGCTTACTGTGGTCTTTTCTGAGTTTTCTAGCAGTCTCCGATACTGCCATGCAAATGTAGTACAATCATTGCCAAGTGATTCCCTAACCTCGTTGTGCCACATTTGCGGCCAAAATTTGCTGACAAGTCTGAGCTGTCGTAGCCTTACTTTCTGATCAATGTCTCGTAGTGGAGGTGGTGGAGACAAAAAATTTATTTGAATTCAAGAAAGCTTGAGATAAGTACATTGAATCTCTAAGGGACATGAAATGATAGTATAGGGTCTTGCAAACTTTCTCAAGCCGCGGCACACTAAACGTAGTGGCCAAAGCTTGAGGCATCCGGAAATGTGATGACATCTCACACATGCGTAATGCCATGACATCAACGTCTGCACATGCGCGAAGGCCCTACAGATGGGCCTTGAGCCATGAGAGGCACTTTCTGTAGGCAGTCAGCCAGCACCTCTCTTCCTCCCCAGCGTCTTGTGGCACACCTGAAATCTCAGGAGGCACACTAGTGTGCCATTGCACACAGTTTGTGATACACTGGGATAGTAGATAGCATGGATAGGAAGACTAGATAGGCCATATAGTTTTTACCTGCCTTCATTTTCTCTGTTTCTTTACCCCTATTGGACTCACAATCTAAGTTTTGTATCTGAGGGTAATAGAGAATTGTGATTTGCCTAGACCACAAAGGAGCCACAGAGGGAATTTGAAATCCTGTTCGCCTAATTCTCAGCCCACTGCAGTAACCATTAGGCTACTTCTCTACTCATCTCATTCATCATTCATATTTCCAGATCATTTATAAATATGTTGAAAAGCTGGTCCCAGTACAGATCCTTGCGACACTCCACCATTTGCCTCCCTTCACTGAAAGAATCTTACTCTCCACCATTTGCCTCCCTTCACTGACAGAATCTTACTCTCTGATTTTCTATCTTTTAACCAGTTCCCAATCCACAGCAGAACGTTATCCCCTATCCCACAGGTTTTTTTTATCTTCTCAGGAGTTTCTCATGAGGGACTTTGTCAGAAGCTTTCTAAAATTCTAGATACACTACATCAACTACCAGTTTATTCATGCCTTCAAAAAATATAGCAAATTGGTGAGACAAGACTCTTCGAAAATTACCCCATGGAAAGTACCCTCACACATTTCAGAAAAACTATTTAGTATACACATACCCCTTGACTTATTTTATGCATATGCAAGCATACTTTATAAAATATGCACATAAATGTGGACTTCTTCCCACCCCCACTCCCAGTGTTGTCTTTATATAATATCAAAGTTTAATCATCGGTCCAAAGTCCATGGATTGATTTCAAATAAATGCTATTTCAATATCACTTTCAACAAACAAATGTCATTACAATCATTACAACTTATCTATAAAATGACTTCTCCCTGATTTCTGATGGACATACTCTGGGGTATTTGAAATTGATCCATGCACTCTGAATCAATGATTAAACTGAGAGTTGAAATATTCTGCATAATACTGCAGATTTTATAAGACAACCAAGGCAGGGGGGAGAGGGAGGGAAGTTAGCCTGAACATGCATGCTTTATAATATATATTTGTATGTGCATAAAATCGAGTACATTAATCAGAAACCAAGGAGGATAAGTTACAGAGGAAAGTGTCATGGCAAAAGAACATTATGAAGGAATGAGTGGTATAGCAATAGGCGTCCCTGAGACCACTCCCTCACTCAGACTGCAGTATAGCCATATTACAGCAGGTAGAGGTAACCTGCCACATCAGAGACTCAGTCAGAAGGGCAGGGCTCAAGCCGAGAGGTGGTTAAATGACCAGGAGCAAACCCTGAGGGAAGAAGTCTACAGGAAGAGCTTGAGCAAAGATCCTCCCACAGAGTTCTGTCTTGGCTGTAGTACCTGAAAAGAGTTCCAGGGAGGAGGAGTGGCACTGGCTCAGATCCTTGCATTCTTGTGCGATAGTCTTAAGTCTATGCTTCCAAGGGATTCTGGGGTTGTTTGATCACAAGTGAGGTAATTGAAGACTGCCAAGATATTATCCCCTGGCTATTGGAACTGTGGTTATAATAAAGGAAATTGGTGTATATTGAAGAGTCTAAATTCCAGTAGTCTGCCAGGGGCAGACTACTGAAAGGTATTAATATAGAACCAAATCTTTTCCAGAGAAGAGAAAATGGTAAAACTAGAGGGCATAATTTGAGGTTGCAGGGAGGAAGACTCAGGAGCAATGTTAGGAAATTCTTTTTCATGGAGAGGGTGGTAGATGCCTTGAATGCCCTCCTGAGGGAAGTGGTAGAGAGGAAAACAGTGATGGAATTCAAAAAAGTGTGGGATAAACATAGAAAATCTCTAATTAGAAAACGAAGGATGTCAATTTAAGAGCTAAGGCCGGTACTGGACAGACTTGCAGGGTCTGTATCCCATATGTGGTGATTTGGTGTAGGATGGGCTTGGGAGGGCATCAATGGGAACTCCATTAATTTGGAACATAAGGATGTTACTGGCCAGACTTTATGGTAGATATCCTGCAAACAGGATGGTTGGATAGGCTAGAGTGAGCTTGGATGGCAACTTCAGCATTTGGAACCTAGGACAATACCAGGTAGACTTTACAGTCTATGACTCAGAAATATCAACGAATAGACAAGTTGATTTAATCATGTATTTTTAATGAGTATAACTAATGGACAGACTGGATGTACTGTTCAGATCTTTATCTGCCGTCATTTACTATATTTACTGGAATTGGGACTGTATTGGAAGTACCAATCCTGGAAGGAAACAGGGCTGACCATTCTCCTTGTATGTACATAAATAAAAGTATGACTATCTACCTGGACCTGATGAGAGGGGGTCTTTTGTGTTTTGTTCTACATCCATCTTTGGCATTAACTTTTAGCATTCAACTTTTTTCCATTTTTCTACTTCCTCTTTCAATCTATCTACTTTTCTATGTCTTCCCTTTCCATCTATCCATGCACGCTATCTCCTCTCTCTCTTTTTCTACCTTTCTCTACCATCCATGTGTGCCCTCTCCTCCCTCTTTCTTCTCCCCATTCCTATCTATCCATAAACAGCATGTCTCCCATCTCTCTTCCCTTCCCCACCCCTCCCATCCCTGTGCACCATCTCTTCCCTCTCTCCCCCCTTCCCCTCCATCCCTGTGTACC
This sequence comes from Geotrypetes seraphini, assembly GCF_902459505.1. Classification (NCBI taxonomy): domain Eukaryota; kingdom Metazoa; phylum Chordata; class Amphibia; order Gymnophiona; family Dermophiidae; genus Geotrypetes; species Geotrypetes seraphini. The sequence continues at coordinate 184,419,169 of NC_047085.1, read as the reverse complement.
ATTTCTTCCCTCTCTTTCCCTCTCCTATGATTTGACATCTGTCTTCCCCCTTTCCCCCTCCTATGGTCTGGGATCTTTATCCTCTCCTTCCCACAATCTGACATCTCTCTCCCCTTCTTCCTTTCCCTCTTGCCCCTTTGTGGTCTGGCATCTCTGTCTTTCCCTTCCCCTCACCCAGCCTTGGTCTGACATCCCTCCCTCCTCCTTCCTTTCCCTGGTCTGATATCTGTCTCTTCTTCCTCCCCCCTTCACCATCCAGTGGTCTGACACCTCTCCTTCTCTTCCCCTCTCCCCTGTGGTCTGATATCTCTATCTGCCCCTTCCTTTTCTTCCCCTAGAGGTCTGGCATCTTTCATTTCCTCCCCATCCCCGTGGTCCAGTATCTCTCTTACCCTCCCCATGCTATTCCTCCCCCCCTCCCACCCCACTGCAGAATCCGGTGCTTGCTCACAATTCTTCTTTCTCTCCTTCACTTTCTGCCCTACATCCATCTTTGTTACTAATACAGAACAGGGATAATGTTTCCTATATTGGAAACAGCACTAGTAAAAAACCCTAATTGGATCGTAGCCAATAAAATCCAAAAGATAATCAAGATGAAAAGGAATTGGCTAACTCACCTAATCCTTGGGGAGAAGAAGTCTAAAGAGATGGGGCAGATCTACAGATTAATAAATAAATAATGGACATCAGTATGAGCCCTTCGTACATAAACGAACATGGACCTCTGGCTCAGGCGATATCTCAAGAGGTGACCAGCACCAGACCACAGTCTAATTGAGAATTGCCTCATACATCATGTAGTCCATATGTGTCTAAAAATGTAAACTGTATTATACAACCTCCCAAAACTGGATAGACCTTTTCTCACCAAGGAAAAGGGGGTTTATAATGGGCAACACATACATACTGTCCCTAAATACACACCTTGTGAGAAAAACAACAATGAATGTAATAAATATAATGGTGGCCTGCGGATACATGATCGTTTTCATTTGTTATTCGATATATTTTTTATCATTTATTTTATCATTCATTATTTCATTGCATTGTATTTTTCAGTCATTTTTTTCATATTTTTTTTTTTTTCTTGAAATGTTCAGTCTATTTATACATTCTTATAATCACAGCTATGTTCAAATAGAATTATTCTTTATTAACTATACTTTTATTTAAATTATTGTTAATTATTTTATAAATTGTTTGTGAAGTGCTCAGACCAAGAAACCCATACAATAGTGTGATTATAAGAATATATAGTTATTAGTGTCACAGATTACTGAGTAATATATCTCTCTAATTAGTAGTCAGTCTATTTATACACCATTTGATTCGTTTCATTTCATATATATTTCTATTGTTCGTTCCCTCTACGTCTCGACGTCATCACGTCTTTACGTTGATACGTTTTGGGGCGTTGTTCATGCAGGATCTTCAGGGCGTCTTTAAAGTCTGAAGCCGCCATGTTTCATTTTTCGGTCCCTGCGTTTTTGATTGCTATACGCCTGGGAACCGCAGGATTTTTTCCACTGACAATCCTAACAGTTTTTGTTGGGCTCTTTATTTACCTTATATACATATATCTATCTCAACCCGTCTCCGCTCCTGACGAAGTGGCGAAACGGAGCTCTGTCGAGTGGTGATATTCATGAGTGATTTCTTAAACAGAGTTACTATTGTTTGATTGGGCTTTATTTAAGCCGGTGTATGAGTTAGTGTACTTGTGTATTTGTGTGGTACACGTGTGAATGTCTAGCATTTGCTAGTCAAGTATTTATTATTTCCTATCTTTTGCTTGGTGCGTGTGAGGGTATGTTTATGGTGCTTATAACCTATAGTTAGTGACAAATTGCACTTACATTCTAAATGGTAGGATTTGCATTGGCACTTTATATTTATATTTATATTCTTCTTTATATGTACAAGTGTTTTTCTGGTACTATAGACTGCATTTGCACTTTATATTTTATTCTTGCTATATTTTCTGCACTTTATATATATTTTTGTGACATTCATTGACCAGGTATTTTTCATTACGGTGCTATAGGCATTTGCACCTTATGTTCTTTTTCTGTTATATGCTTTGCACTTTATATATATTTCTATACATATCTTCATGATATTTATTGACCAAATATCTTTCATCATGGTGCTATAGGCTGCATTTGCACTTTAGGTTGTATTTTAGTTACACACTTTGTATTTTATGAAGCACCTTGTATTTTGCATGATTATTTATTTATTAATTATTTATTAAGTATTTATGCATTTATTTTTTTCATTCGCACTTTACACATAGACTCTGGTACACCACACATATTCTTTTATACATATATTTATAGTGTTTATTATATTTATTACATTCATTGTTGTTTTTCTCACAAGGTGTGTATTTAGGGACAGTATGTATGTGTTGCCCATTATAAACCCCCTTTTCCTTGGTGAAAAAAGGTCTATCCAGTTTTGGGAGGTTGTATAATACAGTTTACATTTTTAGACACATATGGACTACATGATGTATGAGGCAATTCTCAATTAGACTGTGGTCTGGTGCTGGTCACCTCTTGAGATATCGCCTGAGCCAGAGGTCCATGTTCGTTTATGTACGAAGGGCTCATACTGATGTCCATTATTTATTTATTTATTAATCTGTAGATCTGCCCCATCTCTTTAGACTTCTTCTCCCCAAGGATTAGGTGAGTTAGCCAATTCCTTTTCATCCTATATTGGAAGCCAGTAAAGTCGTTTTACTAAGTAGAAAGGAAACTGACTTTAGAAGGCCCCAAGAGGGGGTTACCTCCCCCTCTTCAGAGTTTCAGCTCTCTGAGTGATTTCTTGGATTTAGGTCACTTCTCTTGAGTCTTTTGCTTTTGCCTTATAAAGTCAGTTTCCTTTCTACTTAGTAAAACTATATCCATCTTTGGCATTAACTTTTAGTATTCAACTTTTTTCCATTTTTCTACTTCCTCTTTCAATCTATCTACTTTTCCATGTCTTCCCTTTCCATCTATCCATGCACACTATCTCCTCTCTCTCTCTGCCCTTTTCCACCATCCATGTGTGCCCTCGCCTTTCTCTTTCTTCTCCCCATTCCTATCTATCCATAAACAGCATTTATTCCATCTCTCTTCCCTTCCCCACCCCTCCCATCCCTGTGCACCATCTCTTCCCTCTCCTATGGGCTGACATCTGTCTTCCCCCTTTCCCCCTCCTATGGTCTGGGATCTTTATCCTCTTCTTCCCACAATCTGACATATATCTCTCCTTCTTCCATTCCCTCTTGCACCTTTGTGGTTTGGCATCCCTCCCCCAGCCTTGGTCTGATATAAGAACATAAGAATTGCATCCACCGGGTCAGACCAGAGGTCCATCTCGCCCGGCAGTCCGCTCCTGCGGCAGCCCATCAGGTCCATGACCTGTAAGTGATCCCTTAATCCTTGTCTCTTCTTCCTCCCCCCTTCACCATCTAGTGATCTGACACCTCTCTCCTTCTCTCTTCCCCCCCCCCCCTGTGGTCTGGTATATCTATCTGCCCCTTCCTTTTCTTCTCCTAGAGGTCTAGCATCTTTCATTTCCTCCCCATCCCCACAGTCCAGCATCTCTCTTATCCTCCCCATGCTATTCCCCCCCACGCTCCCACCGCGGAATCTGGTGCTTGCTCACAATTCTTCCCAGCAGCGCTGATGTAACTCTTCAGGCTGCCTCTGCAGGGACAGGATACAGTAGCAGAGGAAAAGCTTCAGGGTTTGGCAAAGACAGCATGTTTACTTCACTCATGCTGCTGGCGGCTCGAAGAGTTAGAGCAATGCCATTGGGAACGAGGACTGTTAGTAAGTACCAGATCTTGCTGGGGGGGACTCCAGCTAGGTGCACGAGCTGCCCAGAAGGTCTCTGTGGGCCTTGCAATGAAGACCACTGCTGTAGGGTTACTAGATGTCATAAGGTGGCTAAACTGCAAACTCAGTGAAGGAATGTACACAGGGGCACCTACCACTATACCACTCACCCCCTCACAATTTGCATTTAGCACTCTTTATCCTAGCATCTAACTAACTGTGCAAGGAAAACCAAAGCCTCAGATCCCATCACACAAAGACTTTATAACTTATGGGGGTTTGCATTTATATCAATATTTGGTTGCTCTTTAGAACAGTGGGGTATGTCTTAGATCAGTGGCCTCAAACTCAAACCCTTTGCAGGGCCAAATTTTGGATTTGACGGTACTTGGAGGGCCTCAGAAAACATAGTTAATGTCTTATTAAAGAAATGTCAATTTTGCATGGGGTAAAACTCTCTATAGTTTATAAATCTTTCCTTTTGTCATTTATAGCTAAAGAGACATATGATCAAGAAACTGTTTTATTTTACTTTTGTGATTATGATAAACATACCAAGGGCCTCAAAATAATACCTGGCGGGCCGCATGTGGCCCCTGGGCCACAAGTTTGAGACCACTGTCTTAGATGATGGACTAATAATGGTTCTGAAAACCTGAAGACTGAATTGAAGGTCAGAAGTAACTGCTCATGGACTGAGAAGAAAATAAAAATAATAACTTATCTGCGCCACGTGTAAATGCCTTTCCAGCTGCATTACATTATTTCTAGTTAGGAGTACTTATTTCAGTATTATATCCTGAAAACCACTGGGATATTATCTATTTTCTAAATTATAGAGTTTAAAAAAATAAAAAAAAAAAGGTACATGTTCTGATTAATGAGTTCAACTCCAGTCCTAAAAGATTACAGTATCAAAAGCACGGGGTACATTATTATTTTCAGATCAGACGTAAGAAGTATATGTAGAAATGATCTCCGAGAAACATAACAAAATGCTTCAACAATATTTTAAAAGTATACAAAGTGTTTGCTTTGTTACCTCAGACCCTTGAAGCAGCCCATCTGCTTCTTCATCCAGGTCCATGTTGACTGGAGGTAAGCCAGATTCATTACTGTAGATGATATAAACTCTTCCCACTTGGACATTGCCCATTGTACTGTACCCTGGCGCTCCAATTACCAGATCATCATACCCATCCTGGTTTAGGTCAGCTGAAGTCATTGCCCTATTTACCAAAAAAATAAAGAATCAGGGCACCACAATGGTGGCTTCAAGTGTACTGCAGTTGAGAGAAGAGGAACTTCATCCTACACACGATGCCAGATTTAGTAAACGATGCCGAAAATTAGGCATGGGGAAAAAACTCAATGCTCAGCACTATTCTATAAACGGCACTCCTGGATGAGCTTTTTCTTTTAAATAGATTTGTGTATAGTGCCAATTCCTATGCCCAGGACTTACACCAACTGAAACCTGGTGCGCAAATTGAGGGTGCATCTCTGTAATTCTATAATACTGCATGAAACTTTTTGGAATGCCTATGTCATGCATGTATCCCTCCCTTGGTCAAAACCCACTTTTGGGTTACTATGGTAATTTGGGTGCCCTATGTTATAGAATTGAGCACTGTCAGATGTGAGTGCAAATCTTAATTGGTGCCAATTAAAGTCAAAATTCATTGTTATTTTTATTTATTTTTAAAATGTATATTTCGCTACATCCACAGTTCTGAGCGGGTTACATAAAAATATACATAATGCTGAGGAAAGCTAGATCCTACTTCAGCCAACAACACTTTGCCATCCTTGTCCAATCTATCATCCTCTCCAAACTAGATTACTGCAACGCCATCTACTTAAATCTATCAAAAAAAAAGTATTCTAAGACTCCAGCTAATCCAGAATACTGCAGCCAAACTGATCTTCTCAAAACGCAAGTCTGACCATGCCTCCCCACTCCTTGCCAAACTTCATTGGCTCCCAATAATCTCCAGAATCCATTTCAAATGTTCCTGCCTGGCTTTCAAGATCATTCACGGAATCCTGCCTCCTCTTATCCCACTGTCTTTCAACTCCTCCAGTCCCGACTCCTCCAGAACTGCCCAAAGGCTTAAACTAGCCTTCCCCTCTCCACGCGGCATCCACTATTCAGGCAAACTGGGAAAATCCCTTCTCTTCAAAATCACAGGTCTTTGGAACGACCTCACCACCCCACTGCGGAACCTGAGCTCCCTTCAGTTATTCCGCAAACAACTGAAAACCTGGCTTTTCAGCAAATTGTAGCTCTATCCTTCCCCCCTTTCTCTCCCCCCTTCTATACATAAGTTCATGTAATCCTTTTTCTTCTTCTCTACCCACTATTTTAAGTTCTTGTAAACCGTGTCGAGCTCCATTCTCATGGAGATTATGCGGTATATAAACTTAAGGTTTAGATTAGATTAGATTAGATAATACAATGATAACAAAAACAAACAATTTTTTAAAAAACCGTATAAAATTTACATTCACCTACTGTTAAACTCAACTCTTGTGGCAGAAATTCAGTAAGTTAAAAGAAGCTGCCTGCAATACATGAACTAACTTACTTATATGATGGTACTCAAGGATAGTTTGAATGTAGTCATGCTGTGGCTAAGCAGATAGAATATTCCTCTATTTGATGTATGCTTTTTTTGCTATTTTATTATGTATGGAAATTTGTAAGCCACCTTGGATAAAGGTGGATTAAAAATGTTTTAAATAAATAAATATACTCTCTCAAACAGTATAGTTTTCACTCCTTTTCTAAACTGCATCACATTAGAAGACTGCTTAATTTCAACAGGCAACGGATTCCATAACACAACTCCTTGAACTGACATCATAGACTGACAAATTCTTACTGATCTCACCAGATTCAAAGACAGTACTTCGAGATTCATCTGATTCTCAGAACGCAAAGCTCTCTTTGGTTGATAACTATCTTTTTTGTTGCTTTAGAATAAAGTAGCATTGTAGCTGTATCGATAAAAGTTTATAAGCAGGAAATGGAAATAAGGCAATCTTTTTATTGGACTAAGGGCTAGGTTCACTAAGGGCACGGATTGGATCCAATCCATGAGGGATCCGATTCAATCCGTGTCCGGTGGGCTGATTCACGAATCGCCCGCATGCAAATGTGGGCAATCGGAATCATGCCAACCCACTGCCCAGATCGCTCTATAGCGATCCCAACACATGCACAGACCATCTGTAGATGGTCTGCGCATGCGCTGGCCCTCCGAGCCCGGCAGAGCTAAATATTCTTTTTTTTTGTCTGGTTTTAACTTTTTGGCGAGCCTGTGGTTTTAACTCGCTTTATGCCCATGGGTTAAAACCACGGGCTTGCACTGCGGGGAAGGGCAAGAGAGTTGGGGCAGCAGGAGAGATTCAGGGCGAGAGCAGGGCAGCGAGTCAAGGTGGCAGGAGAGATTCGGAGTGAGAGCATGAGATCGGGGCAGACAGGAAATAGCAAGAGATTAGGGCAGGCAAGAGATCGGGGCTGAGACAGGGCAGGAGATCGGGGCAGAAAGCAGGGCGGCAGAAGGCAGGGCAGTCAGAAAGGACCTCAGCGACTGGTCCTCAGCAGTTGCTTATTTTGAATTGGCCAGCCCAGTCGGTGTTGCTTTTTTATTTTAGTGAATCGCTTCCTGCCTACATTTGAATGCCGTTCCGCCTCATTTACATGCACGGATCAGAGGATAATCGGGTCAGAGGTTAGTGAATTGGGTCAGAGAGAAATCGGGTTGCAAAGGGCTTGCAATCGATCAGTACATGATCGGTTTGCTTAGTGAATCTAGCCCTAAAACTCCTTCGTCAGGTTAGGTTAGCATCCAATTATTGACTGTCAATGGGCTGTTAACCTATTAAGCTGCACACATATCTCAGGATCACACGCCAATTTTGGCGACCTTTTAAAAATCCAGGGGACAATGCTCACACCTGTATAATAAAGAGCAGAGGAACACACTATTTTACAGTGAGCTCTACTAAAGTAGCGGTGTAACAAGTTTTTAAAATTTGTGTTAAATAATTGCATATTTTTTAAAAAGCATAAAATTTAAGAATCAAGTTTTAAAAAGGTAGAAAGAAAGGCCATACTGTGTGATTTTCATGGGTTTGCAATGTTCCTGAACCAGAATTAGGAATTTGATCATCAAAAAACATAGCAAGTAACTTTTTAGCCTTACGTCAGCTCCGAGGATAAAAGAACCTGGTAAGGGGTCAACTCCCCCAGTGGCGTACCTAGGGTATGTGGCACCCAGGGCCCATCATTTTTTTGACACCCCCCCCCCCCCCATGTAAAAAAATATTTTTTGTAATGATCATGAAACGGAATAAATCGTCAGAATAGAAACAGGCAGTGAAAATTTTCTTATATTCCAAACATAACATAACATAAATTATGTCTGAATTGTCATGACATCAGAAGTACATATGGAGTAGTTGCAGGTGATGCTTGGGACAGTTCTGATTGTGTTAGTTCGGTTTTATGTGTTTTTTTGAATAGAAGGGTTTTTATTTCTCTTTGAAGGTTTTGCAGTATGTGGTCGATGTCAATTGGTTGTAGGGTTGGGGGTCGAGTGTTGCAGCTCGAATGACTAGGAGGTTGTCGAATAGTTTTTTTCTTTCGACGTTTTTGTTGGAGGGTGTGTGAATGGTGCGTGAGTTCTCCTATGTCTGTTTGAAGTGGATTGAATTATTTAGTTGAAGCAATTAGTTACCCCCTCATCCCATACACATTAATTCTCTTCCATTTTTGTTCCCATTATAAAAAACACTAAGTTCCCAGAAAAAAAATACATTAAAATAAGAAGTGAAAACAAAGGCCCCTACAGATGAGAACATAACATAAGAATAGCCTAACTGGATCAGACCAATGGTCCATCATGCCCAGTAGCCCATTCTCATGGTAGCCAATCCAGGATACTAATACCTGGTCAAAACCCAAAGAGTAGCAACATTCCATGCTACCGATCCAGGGCAAGCAGACACTTCCCCCATGTCTTAATAACAGATTATGGACTTTTCCTCCAGGAATTTGTCCAAATCTTTCTTAAAACCAGCTACACTATCTGCTTTTACCATAACTTCTGGCCACTTCATTTTTAAGTTTAGATCTTTCCTTTCAAACAGAGACCTTGCTAGATGTCAAATACAGCACAAGGTAACTTCACATGGACTTAGCTGTGCAGGAAATGTGAATCTCCTCATACACCCACCATATAGTGCAAAAATGTGCAAAGGTCTGTTTTTTTCTTTCGATCACTACATAGCCTAATGCCACACAAGCAGCGCTGTTACAAACATATTCTGTAGGTCAATGCTAAGGATAACAAAGTTTCCTTCCTTGGACCAGAAGGAGATACTGATAAACCACTGGAAGAGATCCCAACACAACACCCAAAGACCCACTCAGTGTGTGAACCAGTTGAGTGGAGTGGACTAACTGGGGGGTGGAAATGGGCCCGAAGTTTGCTCAGCAGAATTTCCCAGACCACCTCTTCCTCTCAACACATTGACACGCTGCCACCACCACCACTAGAAACACCTCACTGGGTAGGCCAGCTATGCTATAAACTTTATAAAACACATTATTATATTTTCTTATAAAGCACATATTTTAACTGAACTCTCTGACATCCTCAGCCTTTCCATTCACAAAAATAGAAGGAAGAAAAGTTCCCATTTCCTGCTGTTTCATGTCCCCGGCCTATACAATATTTTTTTTCTACAGACCCTTCAAAAGTCTGACCAAATCCTCGTTTCACTTGCATTATAAAGTACTGAGGATGCCATCTCTCCCCAATCCCAGGTCCTAAAGTCTAAGACAGTAACGCAAACTAATGCTGCCAGATTCAGGAAAAAAATTTTTGATTCAATTCAGCCTATTCAATTGGTTTTTCAATTCGATTTTCCTGCCCAGTTGGGTGATTTTTTTCAAAACTCCTGGTGGGTTTTATAGCTTTTTCACCCCCTTTGGCTTCTCCTAACCACACTGGCGCTGTGGTGTAAATAAAATAAAGAAACAAAAAGGACTTTTCCTCTCTCTGTTAAATCCTAGCTCACGTTTGCAGTCCAACACCAGGTCTGTCAGGATACACATTTCAAATCTGACATATTATAATCACAAAACAGAAAATAAAATTAATTTTTCTACCTTTTGTTGTCTGGTTATATTTCAAATCTTGTTGGTCCAAGGCTCTGGTTTTCTTCTGATAACTTGCTTGCCAGGGTCTCCTTCTTTCTTCTTTCTGCGTGCTAACCATCCATCTGCCAACTCTGTCCTCCCTTTCCATTTCCCTTCCCTCCCCAGGAAGTCTGGTATCTTTCCTTTTTTTCATCTCCCTCCACAGATCCACCTTTTCTTAACTACCCTTTCATCCGGCATCTCTCCCTCCTTCCCCACCACCCCAGAGTCCACCATCTCTCCCTTTCTTTTCCCAATTACCCTCCTATCCAGTATCTCTATCCCTCCTCCACACCATCCCTTGTGTCCAATTTCTCTCCCTTTCAGTTCCTTCCCTCCCTAAATCCCATGGTCCATCATTTCTCTCCCTCTCCTCTATTTTCAGACCCATTATTTCTTCATCCCCCCCCTGCAAAGTTTGGCATATGCACGTCTCTTTGATCACCCCCTTCCCTCCGTGTACTTCTAAACCAGGGTCCCCCCTTAAAGGTCTGCCTGCACCCCCCCTGAAGGCCTGTCCCACCCCCTTGTAGGCCTGTCCCCCCCTTGAAGGCCTGTCTGCCTGTCCCCCCCCCCCTTGAAGGCCTGTCCCCCCCTTGAAGTCCTGCACCCCCCCCCGAAGGCCTGCACCCCCCCTGAAGGCCTGTCCCACCCCCTTGTAGACCTGTCCCCCCTTGTAGACCTGTCCCCCCTTGAAGGCCTGCCTGCTCCCCCTTGAAGGCCTGTCCCTCCCCCTTGAAGGTCTGCACCCCCCCCGAAGGCCTGTCCCCCCCCCCCTTGAAGGCCTGCCTGCCTGTCACCCCCCTCCCCCCTTGAATGCCTGCCTGCCTGCCCACCCGCCCCACCCCGAAGGACCGCTCGCCCCCCTGGCCTCCCCGCACCACCTATGAAGCAGCACTGCCTATGCTCCCGGCCTTGCCGTTCAGTCCCCACCACCACCCCCGAAGGACCGCTCGCCCCACTGACCTTCCTGCACCACTTATGAAGCAGCCGCAGCAGGGTCGCGACATCAGCTATCCCTGCGCTGCTTAGGCGCTGCTTCCTGCGCCGCGTTCCCGCCCCTCCTCTGACATCAGAGGAGGGGCGGGACCGCGGCGCAGGAAGCAGCGCCCAAGCAGCGCAGGGATAGCTGACCTCGCGATCCTGCTGCTTGCTGCTTCACAGGTGGTGCAGGAAGGTCAGTTGGGCGAGCGGTCCTTCGGGGGTGTGGGGGGACTGAACGGCAAGGCCAGGAGCACCCCTTCAGGGCTGGCACCCGGGGCGGACCGCCCCTCCCGCCCCCTCCTTGGTACGCCACTGAGCTCCCCATTTCACATACAGTACATTTAATCATTTCTGAAATCAAGAAATAGCAGCTTTTAACACCCAGTATTCAACTGCACTTGTTCAGATAGGGACGAGAATGAGGAAGTGTTTGAATAATTTCCAGAACACTGTGTTCATGAGGTGTTAGCTACACTAAAGTGATGGGGGGGGGGGGGCTCGATGGGATACATCTGAAAGTACTGAAGGAACCTAGGGAAGTTCTGGTATGTCTGCTGCTTGACCTTTTCAATGCTTCTCTAAAATTGAGAATTATTTTAGGGGACTGGAGAATGGCAAATGTGGTCCCTCTCCACAAAAGCAGAAGAGGAGGCTGGGAACTACTGGTCTGTTAGTCTGATCTCTGTATTAAGTTTGTAATTTAATGGAAATGCTTCTGAAACAGAAGACTGAGATTTAAGAGCTTAACTATAGTATATAAGGCTTTACATTGCTCCTTACTGAAAGTGGTGAATTCTTTTTTTGGAACCATATGTGCCTTCCCATTCTTTGAGATCTAAATCCAAGAACTAACTAATTGTTCCTTCTATTCGACAAATATCCAAGGCAACTAGCCGTTCCCATGTTTTTGGTGTGAAAGGTCCTCTATTCCCTTCTTAAATTAGTTTGTTTGATTCCTAATTTGTTAACTTTCCATAACAGTTCAAAGGCTTATTTTTTTTAGGAAGGCTTTTCTTGATCTGTGATGGGTAATTGTTGTTTTAATTCTTTATAATTTATTCTTCATTGATTATTGGTTTTATAATAATTGTATATATGTGTTTGTATAATTTGATTTATGTATGTTACTTCTGTAACCCGTATAGAATTTGGATATACGGGATATAAATGTCTTAAATAAATAAATTTCTGGAATCCAGTGGATTGCAGGACTTGAGGCAGCATGATTTTACCAGAGGTAGGTTTGGCCAGACAAATCTGATTACAGTACTCCCCCAATATTCGCGGAGGTTCCGTTCTTGAAAAACCGCAAATACAGTTTTTCATGGGGGAGACTGGAGAGGGAAGCAGGAGAAGCAGGAGAGAGCAGCCAGAGTGCCAGCGAGTGAAGGAAATCACTCGCTGTATGCTCTGACCACCTGTTCCTGTACTAAAGTCAGGCCTTACCAATCAGGAGCTGCGTGTGGAATTCTTCAAAAAGAATTTTACAGGATGTAGTCGGTTCAGAGGGCGGCTACTAATATAGGCAGTGGTCTTTATCATAAAGCATATGGGAGACAGACTTGAAGATCTCATTATGTATACTTTGAAAAAGAAAAGGCAGGCAATATGACACAGATATTTAAATACCTTCATGAGCTAAATACACAGGAGGTATGACTCATTCAGCTGAAAGGTAGGTGAAAGGGGATAGACTCAGGAGTAATGTAAGGAAATTTCTTTACAGAAAGGGTAGTGAATGCACGGAACAGGCTCCCAGTAGTGGTAATAAGAGATGAGGATTGTATTTGAATGCAAGAAAGCATGGAACAAGCACATGAGATCTCTAATATAGAGAAAGGGATTATAGAGCATAGTAGTTGGTATGGCTGGGTATACTTGATAACTACAGACTTTGCCATCAATGTCTATGTTTCTGTGCCATGAAAGGGAAAGTGATCTTGATGGGTGATTTTCAAATTGCTGAATGTTGATATATTTTGGGGACAAACCAGCTGTGGTGTCTTTTAGAAATAGGAAGAACTGGTAATGGACCCTATTTTGGAAGTGGCAGTGCTACATTTCCATGTTTCCAATATGTTTTGCTGTCTGACATACTTCTTGATTGCAACAACTAAATAATGATTCCCTTAAGACTGAGCACCAATGCTGTCATTAAAAAAAACCTGAGCAACAGGAAGTCCTTGTATAATCATATAAAAGGTAGAAAGGGGTTGGGGTCCAACAAGACAGGGCAACTGATATCCTGAAAAGTCACTGTTTAAGGTTAGCTTTCATTTGCATATGGGCAGAAATTAGTGCAGAAATGCTGGCGAATCCTTCAATTCATTTTCCAACAATAGTGGAGTGGAAGTGTAGCCTAGTATTGAAGCACTGGAGTGACAAGTGAAATGCAGTTCAAACCTTGTTACTACTCCTTGTAATCTTGGGCAAATCACTTAACCCTCCATTGCATCAGATACAAAAATTAGATTGTAAGCCTCTGGCATCATATAAATATCTCGTGAGATGGCTTGGGGAAATCCATTGCTTATTCCTAGGATACGCAGCACAAAATCTGTTTTACTCTTTGGGATCTTGCCAGGTACTTGTGACCTGGGGTTGGCTGCTGTTGGAAACAGGATACTGGGCTTCATGGACTTTCAGTGTAGCAACTCTTATGCTCTTGATAGCAAACTTGTGGAAACTAGCCTGGTTTCTGGTTTAAATATATGCTGACATTTCCTATGAATATTCATAATGGAAGCCCCTCCTCCCCCCCCAAAAAAATGTTTGTGGTATTTGTGAATCAAAATTTGCCATTACTGCTTTAAAATATTTGTGATTTAGAAGCAATTAAAAATAAGAGATAGCACAAACCAGCCGAGTCTAGCATAAGGTGTTTTCAAATAGTAGGAAGCGCTTGGCTTGGTGACATGATTAGAGTCTCTGCCTGTTGACAGGACTTCAACGTTCTTCATGTTCATCGCAGTGGCAGCTGTGTTTATAAAATGCAAAGAATTCTGCAAGAAAAGAGTCAAATACAGTGCTAAATGAAACCTGAATTACACTGAGACCTTCTATTATGAGAGTCCTCAAATTGCACATCAGTGGTATAACTGTACTATCGGACTGCTATCAACTTATATTTATTTATTTATGCCACATAGTCTGCTTATTAACTAAGCAGGTAACAGTAATTAGTGTAGTACTGCAAGCTATGAGTACAGCCACAAGGGAAGGAGTAAAGGGGCTTTGCTCCTGCCCCCAAAGATCCCACTAGGACCACCAGAGAGACAAGTAGACCTGGGAGGAGGTCTACCTAGACCTTAGGAGGGACTAGGGGTGGGGAGCTAATTCAGAAAGAGAGAGGAGGTGCTCAGATGTTTACGGGCTGGGAGAAAGGTGTAGGATCAATTTTGGAGGCCAGGAGGGGGGATCAGGAGGGATTTTAAGGGCAAAATTAGTTATGCAGGACCCAGCTGATATTCAGCTGGAGCCCACATAAACTTTCTTATGTGGACCCCAGCTAAATATTGGCCGGGACCTACATAGGCTCCAGAGGCTATCCCCATCTAATTTAGCCCCTAATATTCAGTGCTGATGCCCAGACATGGGACAGCACTGAATATTGGGGGTTAATCTAGCTAGTAACATTAAGCATTTTTTTAAAAGCTGACCACTAGTGGATGAATATTAGGGAGGGAGGGGAGAATTTCACTTACCTGGGCCCAATTATTAATTCTGAAGGAAATGCCTTTTTCCGTGGAAATTATGTCTGCTCCAACTGTTTTCATGAGTGAAAATTGGACGTTCCTATGGTATCCATGCCTCTCTGGTTTTGCTCTGTGGAGATTTAAAAAAAAAGTGATGATGAGTTAATAGGAGGGGAGGGTCAATTCCCCTTCAGAGGTTTTGACTTAGAGAAGAATAGTAGCTAAACTGTGAATTTTCTCAAAAAGTGGAGGCCTTGGGGCAGAACTTCCCAAACTGTGGCTCAAACCTATGTTTAGAGTCATGACCTGGGCAGGTTCTCTAAAGGTGCATCATTATTTTGTTCATAGAGGGGGTTACACAATTTTATTTAGTACAATCATGAGATCAGGGCCACAAAAAGATTGATATGCACTGCCACAGAGGGTGGCAATCTAGGCAACACCTGGGTTTCCATAGTTTAGGAGGCTCATAAATTAAACATATAATCTCTGGCTTACTTATTGGTCATCAAAATAAAGCTTCTAGGAGGCCTCAGACAACTTTCTTACCTTGGGTCCCAACAACCTTAAGGCTACCACTGATAAATAGCTATTACCAGAAGATGGAATATGTGGTTGTTATTCTATGTCTTTTCAAACTCTTCCAAACAAATTAGCCAGAATTGGATTGAAAATATTTTATGTGAGCAGAAAGCAGACTTTGTGTGAACTCTATATTAGCAGTTATCTCACAACCTCTATTCCCACATGCAAAGGATTGTTCACCCACCTAGGGTGTATACCCTAAATATCTTTACTTAAACTCAGGAAAGAAGTGTCTAGGAAGCTTGCCCTTCACCTACATAGCTCCTATGACTACCTATGGGATAAAAATTGTCATTTTTTTCTCTTGTTCCCGTGAACGAATCATGGATTTGGGCCAGGATAGACTGTCTTCTTTTACTCTATTTGATGTCACTGGAACACAGTCCAAAAAGGCCTCGGGAAACAACTGCAAAAAGTTAAATTTAAAGCCATAATAACACACAAAAAGACAGACTATAGCAGGTTCCAATACAAGCATACCAGACAAATACATACAGCCCACAACACCTGCTCCTATCCAACCCCAGATTCCTAATGGACTATGACAAGCATATATAGGAAAATACTCATGGGATGGATTTCCTTTGACATAGGGGTACCATAGTCACTTCAAATTCAGTTTCTTAGTACCCAGGAAGCAGAGCACTATGTTTTGATCCCCAGAATAGAAGTAGCTATGTGGAGAGCAGTTAAAGCTACAACCTCAGCACCCTGAGGTTGTCGGTTCAAACCCACACTGCTCCTCATGACCTTGGGCAAGTCACTTGATCTCCCCATTGCCCCATGTACATAAGACAGATTGTGAGCCTGCCAGGACAGACAGGGAAAAATGCTTGAGTACCTAAATAAATTCATGTAAGCCTTTCTGAGCTCCCTTGGGAGAATGGTATAAAAAAGGGAAATAAATAAATAAACAACGAGTAGTCTAGGTGGGAGGCTAAGTAGATGCTCACTTTGGACATCTTTTATAAATATACATTGTAAACAATGCACATAAATCACAGCCCTGCCAAAATCTGCCCCTAATATGCCTATATCTATATCCAAGTCACCTAAAAGCACACATATACTTTAACATGGGAGATAATTTTATAATCACCATATATGTATAACAAAGGCTTACCCCACTTGTTGGGTCCAGGATGGTCTGAAAAACACCCAAAGAAGAGACATTCTTTAGTAGGCTCAGTTCATCAAATGCAAAGCAAAGTACTAATCTATTCTAATCTTTCATTTTAGCAATAAACTAGTATATTGCACCATCAATGTATGGTTTACTAGAGAGGTTCATTCCTGTCATGGTAGACACAAAACTAATAAATAAATATCTTTGCAAAGTATCTCATCGAAAGAAATTCAAAAATAATAAGAGAAATTAGTAAATATATCAATCAGAAATTCAAATTACTTATTTGCATAATTTTGTAATCAATTCTTTAAATTTTGTTATTCTAATAAAGAGGGGAGAAGGACTTCAAATTTGAATGCTTTCATCCAGTAGAGCACTCTATGGTATTTGTATTTCATTCATTAGTTCCAAACTATTTAAACTGAAGATATCAAAGCAATCTAGCAATTAAAAAAAATTCAGATGACAATTCTTAGTTTTCAATATTAAAATCACTCACTGTTTGAACTGGAGCAGCACTGAAAGGTTGTACACCGACTGGCTGTCTCTTATAGAGAGTTTGCACATAATGACATCTACCCTCTTATTAGGAAGATTGAG
This sequence comes from Geotrypetes seraphini, assembly GCF_902459505.1. Lineage (NCBI taxonomy): Eukaryota > Metazoa > Chordata > Amphibia > Gymnophiona > Dermophiidae > Geotrypetes > Geotrypetes seraphini. The sequence continues at coordinate 184,402,129 of NC_047085.1, read as the reverse complement.
AGGAATAGAATTACTCTTAATGTGAATACAGTTGCCCATGAATCAGCAATTGTGTTAACATAATGAAGGTTTTTGTGGGATATAGACAAGATTGTATAAACTCTAAAGTTAAGTGATTAAGGGGGTTATAGTTATTAAGGTGCATTCCAGCCATAATGCATGTAATTTGCTCTTAACATGTTTAAATGGCAATATAAAGCTAATATAATAATAATAACTTTATTTATATCCCCTCATACCTTATACCTTTCAGTTCAAGACAGTTTACAACAGGTATTCTCTGAGGACAGCAGGCATATAATCTCACATGTGGATGACATCATCCATGGCAGCCAGTACAGACACTACAAAGTGCACTGTCTTTATAAATCTTTAGGCACTGCCCATACTGCACACATGCCAGTGCCTCTATACCCAACACAGGCTCACAGGACCTTCAGTTCAGTAACAAAGCTAAGAAGTCAACTAGGGGAGGTGTGTGAGTTGTAAGAATATATGCCTGCTGTCCTCAGAGAACACCTGCTACAGGTAAGTATCTGCTTTTTCCAAGGAGAAGTAGGCATAATATTTTCATATGTGGAACTCCCAAGCTGCCAGGAACATGACTCTGGAGAAGGATAATGGATATATAAACATGATCCTGGCAAAATACTAGAGAGTATGAGGGAAAGTTGGCACTCAGGAAGTAAACGGATTTTTCAGAAGTGCTTGTCCAAATTGACTGTTTCTTCTGGAGTTTTGTTCCAAATTATAGTGAGAAGTAAAGATATGGATCAAGGACCAAGTACTTGTTTTGCAGATGTCCTCAATAGATGCAGAGCAGAAATGAGCCATTGAAGTAGCCATAGCTCGGACATTGTGGGCTATTGCATGGCCCTGGAGCATCAGCCCAGCCTGAGTATACATGAAGGAGATACAGTCCACTAGCCAAGTGCAGGTGTTTCTCTTGGTAAAAGAAACTCCAAGTCTGTTAGGGTCAAAAGCCAAAAAAGGCTGGGATGATCCCCTATGAGGTTTAGTCTGGTCCAGGTAGTATGCCAGAGCACATTTGCAGTCAAGGTGTGAAGAGCTGCCTCTCCAGGATGCGTATATGGTTTTAGAAATAAAAACCCAGGCAGAACTATGAATTGGTTGAGGTGGAATTCTGAAAGAACTTTATGTAGGAATTTTAACATTGTAGATGATGGCAGTTACAGACCCTAATGGTCCATCCAATCTGCCCAACTTGATTCAATTTAAATTTTTTTAATTTTTTTTTCTTAGCTATTTCTGGGCAAGAATCCAAAGCTCTACCTGGTACTGTGCTTGGGCTCTAACTGCCGAAATCTCCATCAAAACCTACTCCAGCCCATCTACACACTCCCAGCCCTGAAGCCCTCTCTAGCCCATCTTCCCCCAAACAGCCATATACCATTACTAGCCTTAGTTCAATATTTAATATTATTTTCTGATTCTAGCTCCTCTGTGTTCATCCCACGCTTCTTTGAACTCCGTCACCGTTTTCCTCTCCACCACCTCTCTCGGGAGCGCATTCCAGGCATCCACCACCCTCTCCGTAAAGTAGAATTTCCTAACATTGCTCTTGAATCTATCACCCCTCAACCTCAAATTTTGGATGAATTTGAAGCACTATTCTGTTGTGGTAGAATCCTATGTAGGAAGGATCTGATACAAGAACTTGAATTTCACTCACATGGCATACAGAGGTGAGGGCAATGAAGAAAACAACTTTCTAAGTAAGAGGTTTAAGAGAGAAAGATGTAAGCGGCTCATAAGAGCAGATAGTAAGACGCTATGATCCCAAGCAATAGGTAGAGGCTTGAAAGGTAGTTTTATATGGAATAGGCCTTTCAAGAAATGGGCTACCAAGTGGTGAACAGCGAGGTTTTTTTGTCCAAGGAAGAATGAGACACATTGATAGCACTGAGATGTATGTGAACCAAATTGGTTTTTAGTCCAGAATTAGAAAGGTAGAGAAAGTAGTCCAGTATGGATGGCAGTAAACAGGTTCTAGAGAATGCAAATTACACTAGGAAGAAAATTTTGTCAATATGAAATGGTAATAGCACTGAGTGGAAGGTTTTCTACCTGCAGATATGGCATCTGAGAGGGAAGAAGCATTTACTTGCTCAGTGAAAGAAACCACGCTGTTAGTGATAGGAGTGGGGATTGAGCTGAAGGAGGAATCCCTTGTTCTGCATCAATAATGTTAGGAACGGCTGCAACATATACAGTTTCTTGGTCAAGAGCTCTAGAGGTAGCAGAAACCAAACCTGGTGCGGCCAAAACATGCTATGAGTATCATGATGCCTTGATCTTGTTGAATTTTAGAGTTTTTCCAATGAGAGGTATTGGAGTAATTGTGTAAAGGAATCTGTTCCCCTAATCGCTCCAGCGCCATGCAATTGGAGGTATAGAGTCTGGTGCAGAATCTTGGAAGTTTGCTGTTGTGGGGGAAGCGAAGAAATCTATGTCTGCTGTTCCCTATTTTGAGAAAACCTAACTTAAAACATATATGCTGAGACCATTCGTGAGGCTGAAGTAATCTGCTCAATTTATCTGCCAAAACATTCTGCTTCCCCCGCTAAGTAAACTGCTCTGAGAAGTATGCTGTGAGCAGTTGCCCAATTCTAAATTTCTATTGCTTCCATGCAAAGGGGGTGAGATCCTGTGTCCCCTTATTTGTTCAAGTAGAACATGACAACTTGACTGTCTGTTCGGACAAGAACTATCTGTTGGAGGAGACGGTCCTAGAATGTTCTAAGAGTATTGCCTATTGATCACAGTTTGAGAAGATTGATATGTGGTAAGATCATACTCCTTGAGTATGGAGGCCATCTAGATGAGCACCCCATCCTAACATCAAAGTTATCTGTGATAAGAAGTTTGTGATGGCAGGTAAGCTGGAATGGAAGACCTTGAGTGAGATTTGTAAGGAATCATCTGCCACTGGAGAGAATGATGGAGGTCCGATGTGACTTGGAATGTAGCAGACAGATGTCCTTTGGCTTGAGACTATTGGGTCGACAAGGTCCACTGTGGAACTCTGAAGTGAAGATGTGCCATTGGAGTGATGTGTACTGTGGATGCCATGTAACCAAGAAGGCGTAACATCTGACATATGGAAGTGCATCGAAGGTAAGAGACCGTTTGACACAGCAGATTGTTCACGCTCTGCTTCAGTAGCTTGACCCTGAGTAGTATCCAGGAGAGCCCCAATGAACTCCATCTGAGAAGGGTGCAGATGTGACTTTTGGTAATTGATGGCAAACCAGCTCCAAGAGAACTGTTGAGTTAATGGCATGCTGAGCTCTTCGCAATAATGAAGCCTTGAGTAACCAGTTGTCTAAATAGGGAAATACTTGAAACCACAATGTGCCACCAGGATCACTACGCATTTCATGAAGGCACAAGGCATTGAAGCCAGTGCAAAGGGAAAAACTTTGCATTGGAAATGTCAAGATCTAATACAAAAGCAAAGATATTTTCTGTGAGCAGGTAGGGAAAAATGCTTGAGTACCTGAATGGAAACCATTTAGACCAGTATTTCTCAACACACGGTACACACACCCTTAGGGGTACGCGAGCCACTTGTTGAGGGTATGCGGTAGTGCTGCCCGATTCATTTGAATTGATTCACCAATTCACTTTGGTGAATCGATTTGAATGGATTTGCTTCCTCCAAGTCAAAGCAGCAATGATGAACAGGCTGCTCCTGGCCTTCCCACTGGGGCCTTCCCTCTGCCGCATCACTGATGACATCATTGATGATGATGCAGAGGGAAGCCCTGGGATGCAGAGGGAAGGCTGCTGAGCATCTCTTTCTCCTCAATAATGATTCTCTTGACCTATTAACCACTATCTTTCACCTCTTTTAAGTTCAATCAATTTGTATCCTTCTTTGAATCTTTTGTAAACCGCATAGAACTTCACAGTACTGCGGTATATAAACTGTTATTATTATTATTATTTACCGTTGCTGTTTAGGTTGGAGGCAGTGGGAGGGGCAAATCAGCATCGAATTGGAGGCGGGAGGGGGGACGAATCAGCATCGATGCAAAGCAGCACTGAAAGGTGAGAACAAGACCCCAAGCATGCCTCATTCACCAGACCTATGCATGCAGATGAAAAAAAAGCAACCCCTGCTAATGTATAGTCCCGTTGTTAAAAAAGCGCTATAACTACTATTACTACTATTTATTATTTCTATAGCGCTGAAAGGCATACGCAGCACTGTACATTTTAGCATACAATAGACAGTCCCTGCTCAGAAGAGCTTACAATCTAATTTAGACAGGACATTTCAGGGTTGGGGAGATTATATGAACATCTCCAACAGTAAGTATAGAATGTATGTTGATCCCTCCTACTTCAATGAAAAAGTGATATAATGATGTCATAGTAAAGCTTTCCACTCTATGCCCTGATTGAGTCCTGTGGGTTCAAGTGAATTAGTTTAAAAGTCCATTGTTGTTCTCTTGTAGTAGAATTTTATTCTGGTCTCCCCCTGGTCTAAGTTTGTCTACTCTATCACAAAACATTGTAGTTGATCAAAATTGTGTCCCTTGCTAATGCAATGAGACACCAAAGGTGTCTCTATCTTAAGTCTTTTAAGATTGGATCTCTGTTCATTTAACCGCAGCTTAAACAATCTCACTGTCTTCCCAACATATTTCTTTTGACAGGGACATTTGATAATGTAGACTACAAAAGCACTACTGCAATTACTGAAGTGTCTAAGATTGTAGATCTTCTTGTCCACAGGGTTAACAAAAGCCTTAACTTCCAAAGTCACGCTACAGTTTTTGCAGGAACCACATTTAAAGTGGCCCCTGACATTCAGCATTTTCTTGCTTTTATTATTGTAGATGTCAGTGCACTTAATGAAACACTATTTATTGAAAAAATATTTTTTGTTTGTTGCACTACGTACACAAAAAAGGGGTTTTAGACCAATGATAATATCTTCTGCCCCCGATATGCCCTTGAATCAAGCTATGTGCTTTGGGTATAGGTCTTTTTGCCCCATTACAGCAGATATCATTATATTTTCTGTGTTCATTTTTTTAATTTTAAATTTAGTTGTGAACATTTTACACCAGGTCAGGCATAAACAGGAAGTTGCATCAGAAGCGGCAGGATACAGCAGGCAGAAGGCTCTAGGCCAGTGGTCTCAAACTAGCGGCCTGCCAGATACTGTTTTGCGGCCCTCGGTATGTTTATCATAATCACAAAAGTAAAATAAAACAGTTTTTTGATCATGTGTCTCTTTAGCAATAAATGCCAATATTATTAAGACTTATCCAAAAGGAAAGATTTATAAACTATAAAGTTTTCCCTCATGCAAAATTGTCATTTCTTTAATAAGAGATTAACTATTTTTTTCTGAGGCCCTCCAAGTACCTACAAATCCAAAATGTGACCCTGCAAAGGGTTTGAGTTTGAGACCACAGGCAGTGTGCACTAATTACTATCGCTACAAGCACCCTCTAGGAGTCTGAAAGTAAACTGGGGAGGAGGGATACTAGACAGCAGGCAGGGGAGGGAGAGAGGGAGGAAGAGATTCTGGACTTCAGAGAGCTTAGAAGGAACAATGATTTTGGCACTCTCTCTCTGGCGCTCTGAGCCAGTGCCTCACCTAGTCTATAGGTTGAGCTGGCCCCTTGCCAGTCACCTACAGTACATTTTATTGAGCTTTATTTTATTATTCATTCCATGAATGAAACTTTCTGTCTAATAAGAAACAGACAAGCTTGAAGCCTTTGTGAACAAAAGATTCTACTTACATATTGCTGTCTTTTATAAGGCCATTGCACTGCACAAACAAGGGATTCTCAGGTATGAAGCAGTCACTAGGGAGATATTTAAAACAAATTGATATTTTGCTGCTGGAAAAATCTGGTTGACTGTTTTTAAGACACTATTTTAAGAGCATAAGAAAAAGATGTGTGGGATAGTGGTTAGAGCTACAGCCTCAGCACCCTGAGGTTGTGGGTTCAAATCCCATGCTGCTCCTTGTGACCCTGGGCAAGTCACTTAATCCTCCACTGCCCCTAGATTGTAAGCCCATCAGGACAGACGGGGAAAATGCTTGAGGTACCTATATATAAACCACTTTGAGTGTGCTTGTAAAACTACAAAAAGGCAGTATATAAGTCCTAATCCCTTTGATTATGCCTGTAGAACATCCAAGTCTTAAGCCTATCCTAAGCCTGCCCAAAACACGCCTCTAATATGCCCCCTTTTTAGATGCACTAGAGACAAAACGAAATACATCTAGAAAGTCTGTTTTGAGAATGCCCACTTGGACATTTTGAATAGTAAGACATCCAAGTGCTGTGTTTTGAATGTCTATCTTTTTTTTTTAAATGAGCCCCTTAGTCTATTTAAAAGGTATAATCTACAACTTGTTTCTTAACCTTTGTTCTACATATCTAAAAGGACTAACATGGCAACCACATTAATTAATGCACTATCCACATGGGAGTAATCAGAGCTAGCCCAACTGAAATGTTGACCATGCACACATCCTCCCACCCATAGTTATGCATCTCCATCTCCATTTCCTTATCCTCATCCTCATCCATAATCCAGCATCTCTCCTTCTCTAAACCTCCCCTCCTAGGTTTTCAGTATATCCCAATCCTTTTACCCTGCCAAGCTGACCCTCACCTCTTATCAGCGGAGCTTCTACTTTACCACTATTGCCAAATCTGCCCAGACATGTAGCACTAAACACGTGTCAACCTATCACTCTCCACTGCAAATGTTCCTGATGTCTTCAAATATGCCATAGTCACACCTTTCATCAAAAAGCCCTCACTAGACCCCACATCCCTCTCCAACTATCGCCCCATCTCCCTTCTCCCCTTCCTATCCAAGCTACTTGGAGGATACTATTGAAACAGGATATTTAGGGAGCCCCGGTAGAGAGGTTCCAATAATGGTGAAAGAATGCAAGCAGGGCTTAAGAGGAAGGCAGAGTAAAAGACTCAAATTTTCCCTGTCTTCTCAGCAGACTGTAGTTACAAGGAAAAAACACAATTTGAAGTGTCTGTATGCAAATGTTAGAAGCCTAAAAAATAAAATAGGAGAGTTAGAGTATATAGCACTGAATGTTGAGATAGATATGATAGGCATCTCAGAGACCTAGTGGAAGGAGGACAATCAGTTGGACACTGTGTTACTTGGGTACAAATTATATTGCAAGGATAGAGTAGATCAAATTGGAGGGGGGTTGCGCTATATGTTAAAAAAGGAATTGAATCAAATAATAATATAATATAATAAAACGGTAAGCCGCGCATGCGCACTTCCTATGCGTGCGTCCATTTTCCGTGAGCTGTAGCGACCCATAGGAAGTGCGCATGCGCACTTGTCTTGCCTCGCATGAGGCCAGACCGTAAGCCGCGCGCCCTTCCCTGCTCTCCACCTGCGGAGCGGCTGCTGCAGGCCACTAGCACCCCCTGCCCTCTCTGTCGCCTCCCGGCTCCTGCGGCGTAGGCAGTACTATAAACACGCTGCTTCACGCCCTTCTCTGCCGAGTTCCTCTGCTGCGTCTCTGATGACATCATCTGAGACAGACGCAGCAGAGGAAATCGCCAGTAGAAGGCCGCGAAGCAGCGTGTTTATAGTGCTGCCTATGCGGCTGGAGCCCCGAGGTTTGTCGGCGGTGGGAGGGTCAGGAGCAGGCCGGATCGACAACGGCAGTAAAAGAAGGGGGAGGGGCCGAACGGAGCAGGGAAGAGAAGGTAAGAGAAGGGAAAGGGGGAGTGGGGGAAAATGGTGCTACTGCTTCTACACAGGAAAGGGGGGGATAGGAGGGAAGTGCTGTTGCTGCTGCATAGGGAAGTGAGATGGAAATGGGGAAAAATGACAGACAGACAGCGGGAGGGAGGGAGACAGAAAGAAAGAAAGACACAGGGGTAGGGAGAGGGACAGAAAGACAGACAAAGAAAGGGGGCCAGAGAGAGAGTCAGCGGGAGAGGGAAAGAGGGCTGCTTTGGGGGGAGGGGTGTGCTTGGGGCAAACAGCTTTTCTCGGGGGGGAAGACAGAAGGGGCCATGGAGAGACAGGGAGAGGGAAAGGGGGCTGCTTTGGGGGAGGGGTGTGCTGGGGGGGAGACAGAAGGGACCATGGAGAGATAGGGAAAGGGGGCTGCTTTGGGGGGAGGTGTGCTGGGGACAGACAGCTTTGCTCTGGGGGGGGAAAAAAGAAGAGGGCCATGGAGATACATTTGGGGGAGAGGTGGGTGCTGGGGGCAGACAGCTTTGCTTGGGGGGGAGGGGGAGACAGAAGGATACAGACAGCGCCCAAGGAGAGAGAGATAAAGAAACACAGACAGACACATCTATTCTAGCACCCGTTAATGTATCGGGCTTAAAGACTAGTAATAATAATAATAATAACTTTATTTTTGTATACCGCAATACCACAAACAGTTCAGAGCGGTTTACAATGTAAGAGACTGTACATTTACAGCGAAGATACAATGTGAGGGGATGTACTATGCAGTTGGGAGCAGTTTACAATGCAGGAGACTGTACATATACAGCGGAGATATTATACAGTGAAAATACATTCTGCATGACATAGATAGCAGTGTGGAATCCTTATGGATAGAAATTCCATGTGTGAAGGGAAGAAATATAAAGGCAGGGTTATACCAGATAGATGAAGAAATGTTTTCAGAGATTAGGAAAGCTGGAGAAATGGGCAACACTATAATAATGGGTGATTTCAATTACTCAAACACGTCAGGAAAAGGGCTTGTAAAATCTCATCAGAGGGATTTCTGCTCATGTAGCAATGTTAGTGACTGTTGTGCTGAGGTGCAGATTTATCCACACGATTACTTCATGACTTTTTTGGCGTGCTGATTTATATGGTGGTTCTCTGAGGGCTGCTACAGTGCCTTTTTTTTTTTTTTTTTACCATCGTTTATCTTTCACACGTGTGCAAGTGGTTTATTTGTGTCTGCACGATGTATAAGAAGTGGAGTTTTTTTGCCATATGAAGCTGAACTGAGGCTTTTTCTCCACTTCTTTTCTTTTTCTATCTGTGAATGAGTGAGTGAAATGTGTGTATGTGATGGTGAGGCCTTGCAGTGTCTTAGAGATCCCTGTTTGTTCCCTATAGGGCATTGATTGAGTAATTTCTGATTTCAATTACCCCAACATTGACTGGTTAAATGTTACATCGGGGAGTACTAGGGAGGTAAAATTCCTAGATGTCATACATGACTGCTTCTTGGAGCGACTGGTCTGGGAACCGACAAGACGGAGTGCTAGTTTGGATTTGGTCCTTAGTGAAATGCAAGACATAGTACAGGAGTTAACTGTGTTGGGTCCGCTGGGAAACAGTGATCATAACGTGATCAAATTTGAGCTGATACTGGGAGTAATGTCGCAAAAGAAATCTACTGTAGGGGGCGTTTAATTTTCAAAAGGGCAACTAAGATAAAATGAGGAAAATGGTTAAAAAGAAGTTAAAAGGATCAGTTGCAAAGATTAGGACTGTAAACCAGGCATGGATGTTATTTTAAAATACCATCGTGGAAGCCCAGACTAGATGTATTCCACGTATCAGCAAAGGTGGAAAGAAGAGGAAATGAGAGCCGGCGTGGTTAAAAGGTGAAGTGAAAGGCTATTAAAGCCAAAAAAAAACATCCTTTAAAGAATGGAAAAAGGATCTGAATGAAGAAAATAAGAAGAAATACAAGCACTGGCAAGTTAGATGCAAAGTATTGCTAAACACAGCTAAGAAGAGAAACTTGCAAAAGAGGCATAAACTCATAGCAATTTTTTTAGGTACATCGGAAGCAAAAACCTGTGAGGGAATCTGTGGAACCATTAAATGATCAAGGAGGATAAGGCCATAGCAGAAAGACTGGATGAATTTTTTGCTTCGGTCTTTACGGAAGAAGATGTATGAAATCTATCTGAACCAGAAATGGTTTTCAAGGGTGATGATGCGGAGGAATGGAAACAAACAAGTTATGGTAAAGGGGATGGAACGCCTGTCGTATGAGGAAAGACTAAAATGCTTAGGGCTCTTGAACTTGGAAAAGAGACGGCTGAAGGGAGATGTGATTGAAGTCTACAAAATCCTGAGTGGAGTAGAACGGATACAAGTGGATTGATTTTTCACTCCGTCAAAAATTACAAAGACTAGGGGACACTCGATGAAGTTACAGGGAAATACTTTTAAAACCAATAGGAGGAAATTTTTTTCCACTCAGAGAATAGTTAAGCTCTGGAACGCGTTGCCAGAGGATGTGGTAAGAGCGGATAGCATAGCTGGTTTTAAGAAAGGTTTGGACAACTTCCTTGAGGAAAGGTCCATAGTCTGTTATTGAGAAAGATATGAGGGAAGCCATTGCTTGCCCTGTATCGGTAGCATGGAATGTTGCTACTCCTTGGGTATTGGCCAGGTACTAGTGACCTGGATTAGCTATCATGAGAACAGGCTACTGGGCTTGATGGACCATTGGTCTGACCCAGTAAGGCTGTTCTTATGTTCTTATGTACTTGAACATGCTGTTCACCACCATTACCCGGATTTCCTTTCATCTCAAGTTATTCTTGATCCACTTTAATGAAGCTTTCACCCACTCCATTCCACAGAAACTGCCCTTGCTAGAGTCTCTAATGACCTGTTCCTGGCCAGATCCAATGACGTCTGCTTTATCCTCATCCTTCTTGATCTGTCTGCTGCTTTCAATACTGTTGATCACCATCTACTCTTTGATATGTTGTCTTTGCTGGGGTTCCAGGGTTCTGTTCTCTCCTGGTTTTCTTCCTACCTCTCCCATCACACTTTCAGTGTATGCTATGGTGGATCCTCCTCTGCCATCTCACTGTCAATCAGTGTTCCTCAAGGTTTTGTCTTGGGCCCTTTCCTTTTTTCCATATATACCCACTCCCTTGGTGCCCCAATCTCCTCCCATGGCTTTCAATATCACCTCTATGCTGATGAGTCTCAGATCAACCTTTCCACAAGACTCAGCCTGCCTGTCTGACATTGCTGTATGGATGTCTCACCACCACCTAAAACTGAATATGGCTAAGACTGAGCTCCTTATCTTTCCACCTAAACCCATCTCCCCTCTCCCCCATTCTCTATTTCTGTGGACAACACTCTCCTTCTCCCTGTCCTGTCAGCTCACAACCTCGGAGTCATCTTTGAGTCCTCTCTCTCCTTCCCCGCTCAGATGCAACAAACAATAAAAGCTTGTCACTTCTTCCTCTATAATATTACCAAAAACTGACCTCTTCTTTTCAAGCATGCTACCAAACCACTTATCCACACTCTCATCACCTCTCCCTTAGACTACTGCAACTTGCTTTTCTCAGGTCTTTCACTCAACCATCTCTCTCCTAATCAATCCGTTCAAAATTCTGCTGCATGACTTATATTCTACCAGAACTGCCATACTCACATTACCCCTCTCTTCAGGTCACTTCATTGGCTCACCATCCATTTATGTATACAGTTCAAACTCCTCTTACTGACAAGTGCCTTCATTCTGCAGCCCCGAATCTCTCTCCTCACTTATCTCCCCCTATACTCCCCCTCTGTGAACGTCATTCATCGGATAAGTCCCTCCTAGGTACACTCTCCTGGCTACATCCCCTTTTCAGATACATGTGACTGAAGTTAGGCGCCATGTTATATAAATAGCATGCAGCAAGATGCAAAACACACATTTTTAAGACTGCCAATTAACATCAATAATTGATTATAGCACTCAATTATTGACTAATGAGCTCAGAAACATCAACTTATTCATGTGCACATCTCTGACTTATGTACAAAGTTGGACCAGATATATAGAATCCATGGGTTTGTACACAGGTATTCCCATACTTGGGAGTTTGGGAGGCATGGAAGCAGATTGCATTATAGAATACATGTGTATTTTATAAAACATAAGCATTTAGAGTACATGAACTGATCTACACTTTTTTTTTTTCAGAGCACGTATCAGTTTGTTTATGGGCATTTGCATACATTTGAGGATGGATTTGGGAGCCATATTTTATACAGGGCAGGCATATACATACCTAAGTTGTCTTTGTAAACTGGCTTAAAATATGCACCTTTTTGAACTTCTTATGTAAGTGTCCTGCTATAACATGATAATGGTCCTAACCAGAAATTTAAGAAGCTTAGAATCTCACCTGGTCCCATTATCTAACATTTCACTAGTAAAGTGGAAGATTTTAGTTGTCCAGAATGCCATATCATCCACTCCACCAAGAAAATATTCATGGAATCTCTCCACCAGAAACGGGGATTTCCTTGCATAGAATGGAAAAAGCTACAGGGAGAGAAGCAATGGTTATTTGTAGGGCTGAACAAATGTACCGTCTGATCTTTGTTCCACTTCATGTTTTCAAGTTTCAAGTTTATTTCAATATGATATACCGCCTATCATGAATGCCTAAGTGGTTTACAAACTTATTATGTGCTGACCAGCGCACGCTCCCTGGGATACCATGTCCTAGCCCAACAAGGCTACCCTTGACACCAATAACTCACACAAAGATATGCGCATTTTCAATAAAAATAAAATTCATTCAATTTATATTAAAATTAAACTAGAAATTAAAATGTCAATCATATACAATTCTATAAAACATAATCTCATAATTGCCCTTTGTATGAGGGAGATCCTTTCACACACTGGACTTAAATCACCTCTGCTTATGGAGAAGAATCTCCAAAGAACCAGGGTTGGGCATTTGCTTATATACTGTTTGAAATGGTGATACATCATCTCTCCAAGCTCCAATACTTGGTCAGCACATTCCCTTAGAAGGTGGGACTATGTCAGACAAAGAAAATTCCTGAACTTTAAACATAACGCTTTTAAAGAAAGTTTACAAAGAATAGAAAAAGTAAATACATTTATGTTAAAGAAGATAATAAACTCTTATACAGCTTATAAACTATGTATCTGCTTTTAAAGAATGAATCAAAAGGAGTTTTTTCACCCATTGGATTTATCTTAGTAGGGCTCACAGTTTGTGTTGTTAGTGCTGGATTGTAATATAAGCTAATTAGCCCTCACCATTCTGCTTTGATGCAATGGGAATCTCAGGAAAGGTAAAGAAATGGTTCCAAGAATTCCTTACAAACAGATTCTACCAAGTAACCAGCAATGGAAATTACTCCAACCCATGGAAAAACCCGTCGGGAGTCCCCTAAGGCTCCCCACTATCACCCACATTGTTCAACATCTACATCGCATCCTTAGATCGCTTACTACAAAAATTAAACTTAAAGCACTATATATACGCAGACGATATATCCATCCTAATCCCCTTAAATAACATCACAAATGAAATTATAGTTAACCTCTCACACACAATGATAGAAATCGAAAAATGGACCACCAACTTCAAACTGAAACTAAACACAGAGAAAACAAGTCTTTTTGGCGAGCCCCAATCACAAAATAACGAGAACATCGTTAAAAATAAACGACCACGAATATCCAATATCCAAAACTATAAAAATACTGGGTATCACACTAGATACACACCTAACCATGGCTGACCACACAAACTTACTGGTGAAGAAATGCTTTTACACACTGTGGAAGCTAAGGACTATCAAAAAATACTTTGACACAACATCCTTTAGGTTACTGGTGCAGTCGCTGATCCTATCTATCCTGGACTACTGCAACATTGTCTACCTGGGTATCCCACAAAAAACAGTAAAAAAATTGAGATTAGTACAGAACACTGCGGTTCGTTTAATCTTCAGACTGAGAAAAAAAGACCACATTAGCCCCTAGTACAAAAAATTACACTAGCTACCAATGGAAGCGTGAATACTGTTCAAATTTGCTTGAATCTGTTTCAAACAAGTCTGGGGTCTAGCACCTTCCTACCTGCAAAAACAATTCATTCTACACAACCCCACACGAACAACCAGAAACAAAAACATCTTTGCATACCCAGGCTGCAAATACAAATCCTTCCTGGATAGAACCTTCATGTACCAAGCAAACAGACAGCAATCCTGGCTGGAAAACTGCATAAATGAAGCCAAACAGCACTACAACACATTCCGAAAATCAATTAAAACCACTTTATTCGACAAATTTATTGCCTAAACAGATGACCTTCTCTCACTATGTTATTTCCCCACTGCAATCCCTGATGAAATCCCTCAGGTAACTCCAACCTCTCATATATTCCTTCCCCATGTAACTCCATTCTCTTATGTAACATTTCTCTTCATGCATTGTGTAATTCACTGATTGTCCAGCCTTCTTTCAATGTGAACCGCCTAGAAGTCATTTGATTATGGCGGTATAGAAAATTAAAGTTATTATTATTATAATATGCTCTAAACAGAACTGCTTCTTCATTATTATAGCCTTAAAAATATATTGCATAGAAAAGGAAAAAATCCTTACCCGATATAGACTTCTAAAGAAAATGTATACTAGAGATTAGATCCAAATATATTTCTGATACTTGAAACACAGCATGGTCTTCTAACTAAGCTGATAGATTTTTCAGTAGTCTGCATTTCTTTCTTAGTTTTAACTGAATAATCTAATCTACAGACATGAGAATATATTACCCAGACTAAGAGAGTGAATATTTTATATAGATTCAGAAAAGAAGCCTTTAGGTGTTTACTTTCAGCCTAATTATATATATATTTATAAAATCTTAATATAATGTGTTGTAAACTCCAACTTTACAAAAAGGGTCCTTTTCCTATCTCTCAACATTAGAATGCAGTAGCCTCAGGTTTCAAGAAATCAGGGCCAAGAGATCATTGCCAGACTGCACAATTTTTTCCACAGTTCATCTTGATTTTCTAAAAGTTTAAACCTCATAAAGTATCTATAATTTTTTTAACACATTATTCTATTTGGATGTCACTCATACACTTATTTCATTCACCTTTCATTTCTTGGGATCCCAGGCATTTCTACATATTTCACACATTCAATAATTAAAGCACATATCTCTAATGGGAGATCATATATCTCCCATTAGAGAGCAATCCAAGTCAGAAGCCCTTCCAGCCAATATTTTGGGCATAATAGTTTAAACATTGAACAAAGAAAAGGCAAAATGTGGGAATATGAAGTCTGTTCAGAACTAAAAGAAGGTAAGGGGAAAAGTTCTTATAGTTATAAGCTAGAGAAGAAAAAAAGGAATCTTTTAATTCTTTACCTCTGCAGATGTCTATGCACTTAATCTTTCCTAAATCCTACTTAACCAGCAAATTACACAAATATATATATATATATATATATATATATATACTTAACCTACTTAACCTACTTAACCAGCAAATTACACAAATATATATATATATATATATATATATATATATATATATATATATATATATATATATATTTGTGTAATTTGCTGGTTAAGTAGGTTAAGTAGGTTAAGTAGGTTAAGTATATATATATATATATATATATATATATATATATATATATATATATATATATTTATATATATATTTATATATACTATAATAAAACGCTAAGCACGTATGCGCACTCTTACCTGCGTGATCCCTGATCCATAGGTCTATGGCCGGCAGGAGTGCGCATACAAAGGTCCCTGCGGTCTTGCCGGCTCCCTTACACATCGCCCGGCGTGGCTCCCCCCTCAATAAGTAAGTTGTTCATCAGCGCACCCCCCACCCCTCCTCGCCGCACCTGAACCCCCATTGACCCTCCCATCCGAGCCTCCCACTGCGAGATGACCAAAAGCCTCCAGACTCCAGAAGCATCTGCAGCACTGTAAACACGCTGCTTCGCAGCCTTCTACTGCCCTGATTTCCTCTGCCACGTTCCTTTCCCCCTCTCTCTAATATAATTTCCTGGTCATTTGTTAACAATGGCCTTCTTATTTATTCAACTTTTGGTTTTTTTCCCAGAACAGTTTTTACATAAGCCACTCACTTCATTCAGGCATTTTTCCTATCTATCCCGAAGGGCTATTTCTAGCTAGTATGCCTGGAAATTAGCAGAAATGCATGTAACAGTGGCATCCCTGGGACACAATTTGTTATCATATCAGCCAGAGCACCATATCACCAGCACTCTGATGTGATTCTTTGTGTTGCTTTTCAGTTATGATTAGTATCCTTTGGCAGATATACTTCTGAAATACTGCATAGCATATCACAGGTACAGAAACTACAGATCTCATTCAGCATGTTTTTCTTATCTAATTGTTTCAGAAAGAAACAAATCACCATACCTTGGAAACAGCAAACACTTCACCATACCTAAAAAGGGGAACAGAAAAAAGACATTTACAGAAGTGTACATAAGTGCTTTGCAGCCATGCTTCAAGATACCACAATGTGCTATTTTTTTGTCTAGATTTCTGATACTGTATGATTTCCTAATATTTTAGATTCACTCCTCGCTATTGTAGTATAATGAAGAGTTGTTCTTATTCTTATTCTTCTTGTTCCTTATTATAGATTAACATAGAAACATAGAAACATGCTGGCAGATAAAGGCCAAATAGCCCATCTAGTCTGCCCATTCACCGTAACCATTATCTCTTTCTCTCTCTGAGAGATCTCACGTGCCTATCCCAGGCCCTCTTGAATTCAGACACAGGCTCTGTTTCCAACACCTCTTCCGGAAGACTGTTCCACACATCTACCACCCTTTCTGTAAAAAAAGTATTTCCTCAGATTACTCCGGAGCCTATCACCTCTTAACTTCATCCTATGTCCTCTCATTGCAGAGTTTTCTTTCAAATGAAAGAGACTCGACTCATGCACATTTATATTATGTTGGTATTTAAACGACCATCATATCTCCCCTCCCTGCCTTTCCTCCAAAGTGTACAGATTGAGATCTTTAAGTCTGTCCTCAAACGCCTTATCACAAATATCACACACTATTTTAGCAGGCTTCCTCTGGACCAACTCCATTCTTTTTATATCTTTTTGAAGGTGCGACCTCCAGAATTCTACACAATATTCTAAATGAGGTCTCACCAGAGTCTTATACAGAGGCATCAATACCTCCTTTTTCCTACTGGTCATACTTCTCCCTATGCAACCTAGCATCCTTCTTGCTTTCTCCGTCACCTTTTCAACCTGTTTGGCTACCTTAAGATCATCACATACAATCACACCCAAGTCCCGCTCTTCTGTCATGCATATAAATTCTTCTTCACCCCCTAAACTGTACTGTGCCCTCTGGTTTTTGAAGCCCAAATGCATGACCTTGCATTTCTTAGAATTAAATTTTAGCTGCCAAATTTCAGACCATTCTTCAAGCTTCTTCTGTCTTCATGTTATTCACACCATCCGGCATGTCTACTCTATTGCAGATTTTGGTATCATCTACAAAGAAGCAAATCTTACCCGTCAACCCTTCAGCAATATCATTTATAAAAATGTTTAAAAGAACTTGACTTATGTATTCTCTCTTTCTCAGTTTTTCTGGAAACAAGTATTCTACCTATTTAATTTCTTGCAAAATTATAAATAAAATTATAGGAATGGCGTGTGTAATTTTTAAGTGATCTGTGTGCAGGAAAAATTTTCCATTTACCAGTGTCACCGGCAGCCTCCGGGCAATGGGTCCTAGGGCACCAGTGGCAAGAGAAAACTCTTGTGAGCCACTATGGGCAGCACAAGGAAAAAAAAAAAGGTTAGCAAAAGTTAACACCACCACACCAGGTAGGTATTGTATTAAGCAATAACTGGGTTTATTCTTCAAAACAAAATATTCAAACCAGCTTGCTTGTTTCAAGTTCAATCAGTTTCATATTGAAAAAAACCCACAATCTTGTCAGGATGTTCCAGATATAAAATATAGTCCCAAAACAAATACACTACTAAACAGTCTCTGGTTTAATGTCAGTCAAATAAAGTTCAAAAACACATAATTCAAGCTTTTCCAAAGCTGCTGCTGGCTCTCCAGCCGATTAATAGTCCAAACTTTCAAACATTAATAAAACAGTCTTTTGGGCTGATTTCCCTCAGCCTGTGCTAGTGCTACGGCACTAGGCCCCAGCAGTTGACTTGCTGGCCAGGGAGTGTGCACTGTGTGGTTGCAATTCGCCCATCATAGGCCCTCAATCCCACCACAGAAAACACAGAGCATTCCCCACTGCCTGGGACTGGTAACAGCCCTTCCCCCACACAGAGGGAAAAGAAAAAACCCACAAAATCTCAAAACAAGTCTTTTACAGTTCTTAGAGGTGCCTCCAAGCACCACACCTTCTTCAGGGTTACCACAAAAACATTTAATCAGCTTAGTTAAGCAGTGTTCAAGTAAAGCATTTAGGCAATCTGAATTACTTGCCTTCAGTCCAGCAAACCTCCATTGGCAGGACTCCATTCTGTGGCTCAACATATGGCTCCAGCTCCATGTCCTGGAAATCTTGAGGCATGAAGTTGGGTGACTCCAAACCAGCCTCAGTCAGCTCCATACCTTCCAGCTGCTCACTGCCATTCAGAGCTCTCAACCCTGAGTCTCTCTGCCTTTCCTCTTGCTGCTGCTTCTCCTTCTCTCTCTCTAACTTTTCAGCTCTCTGGTGTAATAGCCTGCAGCCATGCCCCAAATCCTCAGGTGAAAAGGTTTTCCGGCTGTTTCTACTTCCAGCCTGCAGGTGACTGCTGGGAATTAACCTAGAGCTGTGTGGGGGTTGGGAAACAGGCAAATCTGCTCTTCCACTCCCTCTAGGGGCCAAAGAAGGAAAGTTATCAAAATGTTCAGTTTGAGGTTTAAATTGAGCTGTTTGTAGAGTGTCTGCTCTTGAGTTGTGCACTGCTCTGGGGACACTCCTAGCAGGCATAGGCTGAATACCACACCAGATTGACTCCATGTGGTACATCCCAGGATGCATCACACAGGGTCAAGTGTCACTATTCTGTAAGATGGTGCTGTAAGGTAGGAATGAGTGAGTATTGCTTCTGCCTTTGGTTTAAAGGTACAGGAGAACCTGGGGTGGAAGTCAGAATCCTCTAGAGTAGACTACCAGGAATGTTTTGGGAGTGTCAGGAGGGGAATTGGGGGAAGGAGGTCTAATTTTGGGGGTGTCACAGTGGGGGATGGAGATTGATAGTCCACTAGACTACCAGGGATTTTTGAGAGGATATTGGAGAGGGGTTCAGAGAATGGGGCGGTCCACTAGAATATAAGGGATATTTTGGGTTGTTTCTGGGGAGATAATTCCTTATGGGGTCAGAGGGTATAGATTCAGAAGATTTTGTGAGGATATAAAGCAACCTGAGGCAGTGGGGGTAATGGGGCTATTAGCTGTTCTGTCTCAATTCAACTGCTGCCTTGTCTGACTTGGCATTCTTGTTACCATGTTGTGCAGTGCTCCCCTTACAGTTTTCTGCATTGGGGCAGAATAACTAATAGCCTCATTACCATCTATTTATATAGGATGTGCACTAGCATTCAGGGGTTTGCATAGGCTTAGTTTGTGCACAAACCCCTTTTCTGAATCATGTGCCCAGAACATGCTTCCATCTACTCTATATTTCTCCATTAGCCCCCATATTACTTACATTTAAATAGATTAGCACACCATCTCTCTATCTCCACCCCCCAATCATGCTCCTTGAGCAAAAAAATAAATTTTATTTTATAGTGTGTGGGTAGTGTATGATGTGACAAACCTACTGTATCCCCGAGGTTGGTCACAGAGAAATATAGAAAGATATACAAACCCCGGTGCAGAAGGGCTGACCAGGTCAATGCCAAGAGAATAATTCAGCTGACTACCATGTAAGCAGTGAGGAAGATATGGAGACAAAACAAGAAAGCTTTGCTTTACCTAAGGTAGTATCTAAGCAAAAGCAGAAATCTCTGCTTTCTCATTATCCAGTGCCTGGGAAGCAGAAGGCAGGCAAGCAATTTTCCCTGAGAGAACCGTTACAAGCAGAGGGAAGGAAAGCCCTTCCCCCACCTAGTCAGAGGGGGAGTGGTTTCTTCCCTCAGCTTAAAGCGAGGCTCTGTAGAGAGCTAGAGGGGACGGAGGAGGAAGGAACCAGGAGAGCCCTCGAGGCAGGAGCTGTGCCAAGACAGGGAGCCCAGCATGAGGCTGTGCTTGCCTGGAAGCAGCCAGGGCAGCTTGCTGAGTTCAATTGGGACATGAAGGAGGAACAGGTTGGGAACTCTCTTTCAGAATCCTGTATGCCCATGGTGGTTGAAGAGAGTAGTGTTCTGTTTGAAACACAGCCTGAACCCATGGAGACAGCATAAACCCTGTGAGTTCAAAGGAAAGGATTTATTTTTCTTACCTTGTTGTTCCTCTGTGGTTTTCACTGGGGTATGAGAGCATGTTATGATAAAGACTGTAATATTGAAGGGGCAAAGTTTAATCTTAAATAACTGGCTGAGTAGAGCACAAGTGCCTGTACCAATGCCTGTATGAATCTTAGCTTAGCTAAACAAACGCTTGACAGGAGTACAGCTGAAGAACTATGGTTTCAGGTTACCAAACCTCTGTACCTGTTCACAGCTGCAATGTGTGAAATGCAATTAAGTCTGCCTGCCTTTGCAGTCTTAGGGAAAATGCTGAACGGAGGACTGCTCCGTTTTGCTGTATAAACACAGGTCAGCCTTATTGAGTATGTTCAGTTAGCCAGCTTCACTGGGCAGTAATAAAAGTAAAGAACTCTTGCTCTGATAGCAGATTACTTGAACCAATATACAACTCTGGTGAAGAGGACTATTGAGACTGTGTTTCATGTGTGATAAAGTCCACAGCAAAGTGATTTATATTTTTGTTTTGAGGAAGTTCTTCTGTATTCTTTTGACTGTAAAATTCATGCCACTGGGAGTACCTTGGCATGGGATTGCTGTGAGCGAGGCTTTAATAAAACTCATTATTACACACTGGAACCCTGCTGACTGGTGGATTTCTCTAGGAGCCCGCACAGGGGCTGTGCTAAGGAGCAAATTCAGGTATCCTAGTTGAAAGGTACCCCCTACTTCAAAGGGGGCTCACGCCAGTAGTTAAGCGTATATTACTGCCTGGCTACCTAAAACTGCTCGGCCAAAGCATAGGTGGTGACAATGAACATGACAAAATTACTATGGGACACCTCAGCGCATGCATTAGTACTTCCTAGAGCTTTGCAAAGGGGCTCCTATAAGAGTATCACATTACTGCAATGTTCACACAAAAAGAAGTATATGTGAAAGGCAAAAAACTACATTTTTGTGTGGAACTTGATACAGTTAAACCTTGGTTTGCGAGCATAATTCGTTCCAAAAGCATGCTTGCAATCCAAAGCACTCGTATATCAAAGCGAATTTCCCTATAGGAAATAATGGAAACTCAGACGATTCGTTCCACAACTTTAATACAAAATACTATACGCATTTGTATTGCAAGACCTTGCTCGTTTAGAACAGTCACTACACTCTCAGCGTCAGAGAGAGAGAAGAACCATCGGCTCAGTTGTGATGTGTGTACATATTGCAAGACTTTGCATGTTTAGAACAGTCACTACACTCTCAGCGTCAGAGAGAGAAGAACCATCGGCTCAGTTGTGATGTGTGTACATATTGCAAGACTTTTCTTGTTTAGAACAGTCACTACACTCTCGCAGCGTCAAACCATCAGCTCAGTTGTGATGATGTGACACGTGTATACTGTATGGGCGTATTACAAGACCTCGCTTGTCTAGAACAGTCACTACACTCTTGCAGAGTCAGAGAGAAGAACTATCGTCTCAGTTGTGATGATGTCATGCGTGTATACTATATGTACTCATATTGCAAGACCTCGCTCATTTAGAACAGTCATTACACTCCTGCAATGTCAGAGAGAGAAGAAACATCGGCTCAGTTGTGATAATGTGACGCGTGTATACTGTATGTATTCGTATTGCAAGATGTTGCTCGTTTAGAACAGTCACTACACTTGTAGAGTCAGAGAGAGAAGAACCATCGGCTCCGTTATGATGTGTGTATACTGTATGTACTTGTATTGCAAGACATTGCTTGTATATCAAATTAAAATTTAATAAAATGTTTTGCTTGTCTTGCAAAACACTTGCAAACCAAGTTACTTGCAATCCAAGGTTTTACTGTATCTGGATCTCCTTGCCAAGCTTACATTTCCAGAAATTGCAGATAAGTGCAGTCAATAATTCTGCCCTCTGATATAACTTTTTGGCCATAGTATTCCTCATAGATCCTGGTCAGGTCTTTGACAGGCAGATACCTAAGAAACAGGGGGGAGGGGTGGAAAATGGTAAAGGCAAAAATCATCACCATCCAACATGTGTACAAAGCTGTTTGAATCATTTATTTACATAATATTTTTGCAGACAATAACATTTAGTGCCTGGTGCATTAAATGCTATAACACAGGGGTGTCCAATGTCGGTCCTCGAGGGCCGCAGTCCAGTCGGGTTTTCAGGATTTCCCCAATGAATATGCATTGAAAGCAGTGCATGCACATAGATCTCATGCATATTCATTGGGGAAATCCTGAAAACCCGACTGGATTGCGGCCCTCGAGGACCGACATTGGACACCCCTGCTATAACAAGAAAAATACAAAGTTCAGGTTGGTCTTTATGTAGGGTTGCAAAACTGTCTCCTACACTCCACCACCACCACCGCCATGTAGGACTCTGCCCCTTTTCTCTCCAGTTCCTACATAAGATTCCCCTCCTGGCCTTAGGTCTGGCTGCTAGAAATCGTGATGGTGGCAGCAGCAGCAGGTTGTCAGTATGAGTGGCATGCTCTCTCAACTCCTGTAGCAGCACCTTCTGCCTGGATTTCCTTTATATAAGGAGAATGATGGGTCCCTCAAGAGAGCTGCGAGTGTGCACTGGCTTACAGGGCCTGATTCTGTAAACAGCGACTAGCAGCGCCTAACTTGAAGGCATTGTTCCACGTGGTTGTCAACCAACCGCTAGGCATCCGTTATAGAATCACATCTAGCAGCACCTAAGCAGACTTAAGTGTCACTAGGTGCTAGTATAGCGCCTACCTCAGATGCCTAGTGATGCCTAAGTCAACCATGCCTATTCTCTACCCCCTAACCACGCCTACTTTTTAGGTAGGCATCGTTAGGCATCACATGGCGCATCTACTTAGGTGTCACTAGGCGCCATGTGGTATTCCATGCACATACCGAATTACCATGCCTTTTAATCCATTATAAAACAATTAACTTAAGTGCAGATTTAAGTTAGGCACCCTCAATGTAGGTGCCTCTTATAAAATCAGGACCACAGTCCCTGTGTTCACTGTCTATTTGCTACTGCTGCTGCTATGTCTACTTAATAATTAGGCCCAGGGCTGGCACCAGCAGCTTCCCTTGATGCAGAACAGATGAACTGAGAGAAGGTGTGAAAATGGAGGGAAAGAGACAGAGGGGTGGATGTGGAATTGGGAAAACTTGGGGAAGGACTGGAGGAATGAGAAGGGAGTCTGCTGCAAAATAAGGTGGGTATTTGGTGGACTGGCAGCAATCCTTTTGCTTATTTAAAAGGTCCTGCATTCTTTAATTAAAATTAGCCAGCTGAAAAAAACCCTATCCTTTCAGAAGTCAAATTGACACCATGGAATAGCCCACAGGTAATGATGTTAGTTCATGAAACTATCGTCTTGATTTTCCTACTGAAGAAATTGTGATAATTTTAGAGAATTAAAGCGAAGCGAATAGTAACTATTATTACAAAGATATGAAGAGAAGATAAGTGCTAGCTGGGAAAGAGGGAGAAACACAGTACTAAGGAAGCAGAAACATTAAATCATAATTTTAATTAGCATAAGAACATAAGAACATAAGAACATAAGCAGTGCCTCCGCCGGGTCAGACCACAGGTCCATCCCGCCAGCCGCGGCGGCCCAAACAGGTCACGACCTGTCTGAATAACCAGAAGGGGCCCCCTTGCCACCTTGGTTTCCCATTTAAGTCCTATCTTCCCATCGAAGCATGTTTATGTAATACATCAGAAAAACCTATATAAGTCACAGGCCTTTGTCTACTAATCAGAATACCAGTGTTCTTCACATACTAATGGGTGTTAATACATTTAATAAATGTTTGAGCACATCTATTGTTCTTAATTGATTTATTTTCACACTATTATTTATATAGGGTGAGCAAAGTGGTCAACATGAGTGATGTAAGACAATGATGCTAAAAGCTTTCACCAACACAACAAAAGCAAGCTTATTTTTAAGTGCTGCTATTCCCGCTGAAGCAGGGATCCTACTATCTCATTTCCCTACAGCTCATTTCTTGAGACTTTCTGCTGCTGGCATTATCACTAGCGTTTGAAAATCCAATTGTCTTGTAGCTATTTGACATATGTTAGATGGGTGTTTAGGGGCCCCGATCGCTCTATCTGCTCCTGATTTTTAGAAAGAGAATGGAGCATCCATTTATACTACTACTACTATTTATCACTTATATGGCGCTGAAAGGCGTACTGATGAGATATCATGACCTCTTTTACAGGCCAAAGAGTTGGATACACATTTAGTTGAAGATATTCCCAAACTTGCAAGGAGAAACATTATAGTTCGGTGATTCTTTTCTAGAAGATGCTGCAATGTCAACTGGAAACAGGGACATTCTAGGTTTCCTGCAGGAGGAGTATTCCTGCAACTAGCAACAAAGACCATACATGAAGGGGCCAATCATAGAGCTGCTATTCAATAAATAAAGAAAATGTATACGGTGTTATATAATAGGTTATCATCTGGAGTTCAGTAGTCACTAAGAGGTACATGCACTAAAAACAATCATTAAGACCGTGCGGGTTGCTGCCGTGCGGGATTTTTTGGCCAATTTCTAAACAGTGGTTGATGTTCAAATGGCTTCCCATGCAAATGAGTTTTGCAGATGTCCAATCAGACATTTAGAAACCGGCTCTCACACATTTGCAGAGCCGGTTTCGGGAAGCCCAAACAGCTGAGCAGCAGGGGAAATCTCAAAGCAGCCTTCTGCCACTCAGCAGTTCTGGGCTTATTTTTATTTTCTTTTTTAAAAGCACAGATGTACTTGTGTTACACACGCACAATATCTGCTCCATAAAAAAGGCGAGTCATGGTTCCCCCCCGATGACGGCCTTCCCCAACGACCCCCGGAAGAAAAATAAAGGGAGGAAGGAGTTGGAGGGCTGGAGTAAAGGGCCATTACTCAGACTGGCAATAGGTCACAAGCGGAGTTCCACAGGGGTCGGTGCTGGGACTGCTCCTGTTCAATATATTTATCAACGACCTGGAGACAGGGACGAAATGTGAGGTTATTAAATTTGCTGATGACACCAAACTCTGCAGCAGGGTTAGAAACACGGAAGACTGCGAAGACCTGCAAAGAGACCTAACGAGACTGGAAAAGTGGACAAAAAAGTGGCAAATGAGCTTTAACATAGAGAAATGCAAGGTCATGCACATAGGGAAAAAGAACCCGATGTTCAGCTATAAAATGGGGGGATCATTGCTAGGGGTAAGTAACCTTGAAAGAGACCTGGGGGTGATGGTGGACACAACATTGAAAGCATCAGCACAGTGTGCGACAGCCTCAAAGAAAGCGAACAGAATGTTGGGTATCACTAAAAAGGGTATCACGACCAGGACGAAGGAAGTCATCATGCCGCTATCTCGTGCAATGGTGCGCTCACATCTGGAGTACTGTGTCCAGTACTGGATGCCGTACCTCAAGAAGGACATGGCAGTACTTGAGGGGGTCCAGAGGAGAGCAACTAAACTGGTAAATGGTATGGAAAACTTTTCATACACTGACAGGTTGAAAATGCTGGGGCTGTTCTCCCTGGAAAAGCGGAGACTTAGAGGAGACATGATAGAAACCTTCAAAATCCTGAGGAGCATAGAGATGGTGGACAGGGACAGATTCTTCAGACTGTGGGGAACCACAAGTACAAGGGGTCACTCGGAGAAATTGAGAGGGGACAGGTTTAGAACAAATGTGAGGAAGTTCTTTTTTACCAAGAGGGTGGGGGACACATGGAACGCGCTTCCAGAGGTTGTGATAGGCCAGAGCACACTTCAGGGTTTCAAGGAAGGTTTAGATAGGTTCTTAAAGGATGAGGGGATTGAGGGTTACAGATAGATGTAGAGGTAGGTTACAGAAATGGTCAGGAACTACTTCACAGGTCACAGACCTGATGGGCCGCCGCGGGAGCGGACCACTGGGCGCGATGGACCTCTGGTCTGACCCAGTGGTGGCAACTTCTTATGTTCTTATGAGTGATGCCCACTCCTTCCTGCTGCCATGAAACCCCCACCAAGCTGAACTGAACTGACCCCCCTGCCAGAACTCCACTCCCCATCCTTAGAAAAAAGTCAGCAGGAAGGATGCCCTCTCCCTCCTACCTTAGCCCCCTGGCTCCCCCCCCTCCGAACAACCCCCATACCTCTGAGTGAAGATCACAGCAGGAGCCCAGTCCCTCCTGCCTGCAGGCCACTCCAAAATGACGGGCCTTCCCCTTCCCATTGAATCCTGTGATGCATGGCCCTGATTGGTTCAGCCAACTAAGACTCCTCCCAGGGGTGGGGCCTTAGGCATCTGTGCCAATCAGATCTTTAGGGTCCTCCCATTGATGCACCAGGCTGGTGATCTCCAAGATGCATCAGGCAGGCAACCTAAGGCCTTGATTGTCTTAGATGCCTCCTAGAAAGGGCCTTAAGTGTCTGAGCCAATCTGAGCCATCAAAAGTACTGAATTCTTACTTCATCATAGAAAACTCAGTTTATGTATGAGAGATTTGCAGACAATCAAGGTAGTGGGCATGCAGATCTCTCCGATAGATATTCAATAGGGTTATCCTCAAAATCTGATCCATGTTGTCTTCAAGGACTGAGAGTGAAAATCAAGGCCTCAGAACAGGAGTGTCCAATCTCGGTCCTTGCCAGGTTGGATTTTCTGGATTTCCCCAATGAATATGCAAGAGATCTATTTGTATACAATGGAAGCAGTGCATGCTAGTAGATCTCATGCAAATTCATTGGGGAAATCCTGAAAACCCAACTGGATTACAGCCCTTGAGGAAATCCTGAAAACCCAACTGGATTACAGCCCTTGAGGAAATCCTGAAAACCCAACTGGATTATGGCCCTTGAGGACCGAGGTAGGACAACCCTACCTTACAACTATGTAAAGGCCATTGAAGAGACTAATCTATAAAATAGGTTCATCACCTGATTACCTAAATAAGCAGAGTTTTACTGAAGGGTCAGAAAAAGGAATGGAGGGATTGGGAGTGGAAACTTTCAGGTTTTTGATTTATCCAGCCAGGTGACTGTAATATGAAATTCAATTTATACCTGGAGGTCTCTCTACAAGAGAATCTGATTGTACTATTCAATGTATCGGGACAGTGTGGCGCAGTGGTTAAAGCTACAGCCTCAGCACCCTGAGATTGTGGGTTCAAACCCACACTGCTCTTTGTGACCCTGGGCAGGTCACTTAATCCCTCCTTTGCCCCAGATACATTAGATAGCTTGTGAGCCTGCCAGGACAGATAGGGAAAAATGCTCAAGTACCTGAATAAATTCATGTAAACCGTTCTGAGCTCCCCTGGGAGAACAGTATAGTAACATAGTAGATGATGGCAAATAAAGACCTGAATGGTCCATCCAGTCTGCCCAACCTGACTCAATTTAAATTTTTTTAAATTTTTTCTTCTTAGATATTTCTGGGCAAGAATCCAAAGCTCTACCCGGTACTGTGCTTGGGTTCCAACTGCCGAAATCTCCGTTAAACCCTACTCCAGCTCATCTACACCCTCCCAGCCATTGAAGCCCTCCCCAGCCCATCCTCCCCCAAATGGTCATATACAGACATAGACCGTGCAAGTCTACCCAGTACTGGCCTTAGTTCAATATTTAATATTATTTTCTGATTCTAGATCCTCTGTGTTCATCCCACGGTTCTTTGAACTCCGTCCCCGTTTTTCCCTCCACCAACTCTCTCGGGAGCGCATTCCAGGCATCCACCACCCTCTACGTAAAGTAGAATTTCCTAACATTGCTCTTGAATCTACCACCCCTCATCCGTAAATTATAGCCTTTTGGTTGAGGACGGGCTCGGGAGGGCTTCAATGGCTGGGAGGATGTAGATGGGCTGGAGTGAGTTTTGACAGAGATTTCGGCAGTTGGAACCCAAGCACAGTACCGGGTAGAGCTTTGGATTTTTGCCCAGAAATAGCTAAGAAGAAAAAATTAAAAAAATTTAAATTGAATCAGGTTGGGCAGATTGGATGGACCATTCGGGTCTTTATCTGCCATCATCTACTATATTAGTATGTCACTAGATCCACAAGTGCCTCACAATGATGCTGGTTTCGGAAGCAGAAATTGCCTTTGAGTCCGAACAGCACCATTCGTCTGATGTCTATTGCAGAAACTTTTACCTTTAACGAAATGTACTGCTAACTTCTGCAGAGGAGTCCCCCTCAACATCTACATACATTATTCCTTACCATTCTTTAGCGAGGTAATGAAAGTCAAGTTCATATTGGCCTAGTACATCTCCTCCTACAAGTCAAGAAAAAAAAATCTCTTTTTTTTTTTTGCATTATTAATTGCACAAGTACAAAGCACATGGGATAAGTCACTAAGGGCTCCTTTTACTAAGGTGCACTAGCGTTTTTAGCGCACGCAGGAAATTACCGTGTGCTACACCACACGCTATGCTTCTAGAACTAATGCCAGCTCAATGCTGGCGTTAAGGTCTAGTGTGCGGGGCAATGTAGCGTGCGCTATTCCGCGCGTTAAAGACCTAACATGGCTTCGTAAAAGGAGCCCTAAGATTATAAATCTGCCTAGTTACTTTTGTGGGGGGAGGGGCTAACAGAGGTTAAGGAAGTAATTGGCAATGGGAGAGGAGGACCAAGTCATAAGAACATAGAACATAAGAACATAAGCAGTGCCTCTGCCGGGTCAGACCACAGGTCCATCCTGCCCAGCAGTCCGCTCCCGCGGTGGCCCAAAAACAGGTCAAGACCTGTCTGAATCATCAGAAGGGGCTCCCTTGCCACCTTGGTTTCTCATTTAAGTCCTGCCTTCCTATCGAAGTCCTAGCCCTCCGGTCTTGCACATGCACGACCAGGTTGGTTTATACTCATTACCTGGTTAACTTCCTATACTTGTGTTACATCCCAGCTCCTCCCTCAGTATCCCACGATCCCTTTATCCCTCAGGAATCCATCCAATCCCTGTTTGAATCCTTGTACCGTACTCTGCCTGATCACTTCCTCCGGTAGCGCATTCCAAGTGTCCACGACCCTTTGGGTGAAAAAAAACTTCCTTGCATTTGTTTTGAACCTGTCTCCCTTCAGTTTCTCAGAATGCCCCCTCATATTTGCTGTCCCCTTCAGTCTGAAGAATCTGTCCCTATCCACCCTCTCTATGCCCCTCATGATCTTGAAGGTCTCTATCATATCTCCCCTGAGCCTCCTTTTCTCCAGAGAGAAGAGCCCCAGCCTATCCAGCCTCTCAGCGTATGAGCAGTGTTCCAGCCCTCTTACCATTTTCGTTGCTCTCCTTTGGACTCTCTCAAGTACCGCCATGTCCTTCTTGAGGTGCGGCGATCAATACTGAACGCAGTATTCCAGATGTGGACGCACCATCGCTCGATACAATGGCATGATGACTTCCCGTGTTCTGGTTGCTATGCCCTTCTTTATGATGCCCAGCATCCTGTTGGTTTTTTTCGAGGCTGCTGCGCACTGTGCAGATGGCTTCAGTGATGCATCCACCAGCACACCCAAGTCTCTCTCGAGTCTGCTGTCTCCCAACAATACCCCCCCTAATTTGTAACTGAACAACGGGTTCTTTTTCCCTATATGCATGACCTTGCATTTGTCCACGTTGAAGCGCATTTGCCATTTGTTTGCCCAGTCTTCCAGCTTGTCCAGGTCCCTTTGTAGGTCCTCACACTCCTCCCTGGTCCTAACTCTGCCGCACAGTTTGGTATCGTCTGCGAATTTTATAACCTCACACTTTGCCTCCTTTTCCAGGTCATTGATGAATATGTTAAAGAGTAAAGGCCCCAGCACCGATCCCTTGGCACACCGCTCGTGACTCCCCGCCAGTCAGAATACTGACCCTTTACTCCAACCCTCTGCTGTCTACCCGACAGCCAGTGCTTGATCCATCTGTGCACATCCCCTCCCACCCCGTGGTTCCACAGCTTCTTAAGTAGCCTTTTATGTGGCATCTTGTCAAAAGCCTTTTGAAAGTCGAGGTAAATGATGTCTATGGGCTCCCCATTGTCCACCCGACTGCTTATCCCCTCAAAGAAGTACAGAAGGTTCGTTAGGCACGACCTTCCCTTACAGAATCCGTGCTGGCTTGTTCTCAGTAGGCCATTCCTTTCGATGTGCTCGCAAATGCCGTCCTTGATCATAGCTTCCACCATCTTCCCTATAATTGAAGTCAGGCTCACCGGCCTGTAGTTCCCGGGGTCACCCCTCGATCCCTTCTTGAAGATGGGTGTGACATTTGCCAATTTCCAGTCCTCTGGCACCTCACCAGTTTTCAAGGATAGGTTGCAAACATGTTGGATTGTGCCCGCTATTTCCTGTCTTAGTTCCTTCATCATTAGACCCCCACAAAATTTGGGAGTGGGGGTGCCAGCTCTCCCATGTACAATCCAAATGATGGAACACTGCCCATACGCCGAGAGGTTGGATAGGCTGGGGCTCTTCTCTCTGGAAAAAAGGAGGCTCAGGGGAGATATGATAGAGACCTTCAAGATCATGAGGGACATAGAGAGGGTGGATAGGGACAGATTCTTCAGACTGAAGGGGACAACAAGTACGAGGGGGCATTCGGAGAAACTGAAGGGAGATAGGTTCAAAACAAATGCAAGGAAGTTTTTTTTCACCCAAAGGGTCGTGGACACTTGGAATGCGCTACCGGAGGAAGTGATCAGGCAGAGTACGGTACAGGGATTCAAACAGGGATTGGACGGATTCCTGAGGGATAAAGGGATTGTGGGATACTGAGGGAGGAGCTGGGATGTAACACAAGTATAGAACGCTAACCAGGTAATAAGTATAGAAACCCAACCAGGTCGTGCATGTGCAAGACCGGAGGGTTAGGACTTCGATGGGAAGATAGGACTTCAATGAGAAACCAAGGTGGCAAGGGAGCCCCTTCTGGTGATTCAGACAGGTCGTGACCTGTTTGGGCCGCCGCGGGAGCGGACTGCCGGGCAGGATGGACCTATGGTCTGACCCGGCGGAGGCACTGCTTATGTTCTTATGTTCTATGGTGGTAAGGCAATATCATGATCACAGGAGACAATTTTGCAGTTCAGTAGCATTATGAAATCATCACATGTACTTTTCCATCAAAACATTACATACACTGCAAGCGGGGTTTGTTTGGTTTTTTTCCCTGTTTTTGTCTTGTGAATGTGCTTCTTATTAACCACAGTTTGTACCGGGTATGAGGTCTATGAGTCACTTTACCGCTTTCTGTTGGAGATTCCTAGCTAGACAAAGAGGAGGATGAGAAAGGCAGAAGATAAACACACAAAAAGACTTCCTTGAAAATAATTATCGAAAAAAATATATTAAGATTTAAACTTTACCAAAATCACCAGTACTATGAGCTTGGGAATAGGAGCCATAAAAATCAACCTGGGAAAAAAAAACACACACAATTGGAAATGACTTGGTAAACATGGCTTAGCAAAAGCAATAACTCTCTGCTGGCATTCTTGGATGCATAAGGAGACTGTCACAAAACCAAACCACAAGCTTACAACACGTGATTGCATCTCTTTGTGCTGTCCTCTCTGAAAGCTCTGAAGACAAGTGACTGTGTGGCAAGAAGCATTAACATTGATGGAGAGATTTGCAGCTGCTGTTTTTATAATCATATTTTAAGCTTTATAATTTTTTTTATAGAATTTTACTTTGTAATTTATTATTCTTTGTATTTTACTTTCCCTTTGATAATGGAGTTCCTTTCCTTTAGTACCATGTAAACCGCTATGATAATATATTGAACAGCAGTCTATAAATACTAATAAACATAAACATAAAAGCTATCGGTGGTATTAAACCAACATACATGGGGTTTTTTTTTTATTTCAGGGTGTTGAATAACTTTGGTCATGAGTTTGCATTACCAGATTTCAGCACTCCTAGCTCACATGCACATACCTCTGCCATGGTTCTCAGAAATCCCTGCTCAATGCCCAAGCTGTGCCAGCTCACATCTGCTACCATGTGTGAAGCGATCCCAAAAAGGAAGACTACCAGCTTCTCTGTCTCCTGCACAGCAGTAACATACAAGTACCAATCAACATATTATACTAATGCAAGTAAACTACTGGATAATACAACTGTCTCTCTCTTCTCAGAGACTGAAGGAGTAGACTAGTGAAAAAGCTGTAATCTGTGCGGTAGGAAAGCCAAAAGTTAAATCCTGCTGGCAAGTTACTTCACCCTCAATAGCTTCAAGCACACACTCTGTGACAGGGAAATTCCTGCTGTACCTGTATGCGTCTTCCTTTGAGCTCAACAAACAAAAATGAAACCCAACTGGTCCGCAGTAAAAGTGGTGAAACCAAACACAAAGAAGAAACTGCGAATAAGACATACATGATGCAGGCACTTATTCATTCAATAAAATGATGTATAATTGCATACAATGGCAGATATCCACATATACTCTAAAAAGTCAGGACTTTTTAGAGTACATTATCAAGGGTTCATGTAACCCTTCATTATGCTGGCTAACTAGCATGGAGAGAGCTATCTTGTTTCCTTGTGATGTGATTCCTTAGTGTAATCTCAGTGAAGGAGCAGTGTTTGACATTTCACCCCTGCTTGTCATGTTACCCTTCTTTGTGGAAGGATGAGAACTACAAATTTTTGCTATTTATAAAGGCCCTTATTGTGGAAGTTCTATTAATGATACACATGTGTAAATAACTGACACATACATGTAACTATTTATATGTGTATATATGGACAAAGTGTAGATTGCAAAGGGGCGTGGTTTGAACATAATATGGGTGGGATTTGGTGGCATTAAAATCTACATATGTATTCTATATTTCACAAAGGGAACACACATGTATAAGGAGCACTTTGAACCTGTTCTTTTGCACATACATGTTATTCTGGTGCATATGTCCAGCCCTTTACAAAAGGGAATAAGGGTAACATCTTCCTTAAGTCCACACTGTTTATGTTCCCCGCTGATGCAGAATTAAATGGTGACTGGCCACTGTCTCATTAATGGCATTTACATATGTAGGGTTGCAAAATGGCTGCCATGTGTGGAGGGCCATTTTTGAAAAGAACATCCAAGTCTGATTTGGGCGTTTCCTACAAGACATCCAAATTTGGAGGCTCAGAAATTCCTTTTCAAAAGGCAAACTGTTAGATAATAATAATAATTATAATAATAACTTTATTTCTTCTATACCGCCATAATCGTACGACTTCTAGGCGGTTCACAGTGAAGAGAGCTGGACAGTCAGTGAATTACAGAATACAATTAGTAAAATACAATATGATACAGTACACGTATTTCTCAAGTTATCAGCATGGAGTTAATTGTTTAAAATTGGTAACTGATTAGGAGATAAATCTGTTGAATAGTGCTATCTTAATTTCTTTCTGAAATGCGACATAGGTCAGCCTAGCTCTGTTGATGTAGTTGCCTAGCCAGGTCTGCTGTCCAATATTTTTTTTTTTTTTTTTAATCGCCTACTTGGATATCTTGGCCGACAGGATGTCCAACCTTAGGACGCCTAACTTTATCCCCCATTTTCAACCACAGAAACATCCAAGTCCAAAACATCAAACCCAGACTATTTGGTCATGGGAGGGGCCAGCATTGTAATGGACCGGCCACACAGACATCCCAACAGAGAAGTGGGGCACATTCGAGAGCACTGCAATGAACTTCATATAAAGAGTATCAGATATACATCTCACCATAAAACCCCTTATAATTTATGGTGAGCCCTCCAAAACTCCCCCAAAACCTACTATACCCACCTGCCTACCACCCCAATAGCTCTTATGGCTGAGGTGGCATCTATATAGCAATATTGTTGGGTTTTGGTGAGCTCATACTTAACACCATAGATGTGGTTACAGTGCCTTTAGGGTCTGGCTTCTCCTATGGTTCACTAGCCCACCCACTGACTACTTAAGACACCTATGTGCTGCTCTACTAGGCTTTCTCATACCAAGTGCTGCTGTTCTAGAGACAGGTATGTACTGTTTCATTCAGATCTCTGTGGGGTGGGAAAGGTTTAGTGACTACTAGGGGGAGTAGGGGGGGTCATCTGGTAAGTTTGTGTACCTTTGTGGTACTTAAACGCTTCTAAAACAGGTCTAGCCCCAAACATCTAAGTTCCATCTAGGAAGTCCTGGGAAAGATTTGATTATCATTGCAAGACATTCAAGTCTAACCCACCCAAAGCCCACCTACAACCTACCTCCCAAGATGCCCCCTAGACCTTGACACACAGCAGACAAAATGCCTTGCTAGATGCAAGCTAATTTCATTTCACTATTTTGTGTTGGTGCACCTTTTGTACAAGGGTTTACTTTCCTGTAGACCAGGGGTGTCAAAGTCCCTTCTCGAGGACTGCAATCCAGTTGGGTTTTCAGGATTTCCCCAATGAATTGCATGAGATCTATTTGCATGCACTGCTTTCATTGTATGCTAATAGATCTCATGCATATTTATTGTGGAAATCCTGAAAACCTGACTGGATTGCGGCCCTCGAGGAGGGACTTTGACACCCCTGCTGTACTGTGGAGATGGAGAGCACCATTAGGACTATACAGCAGTCAGTTTCTGGAGGGTCCGCGATGTGAGAACATACTCTGTGACAGTTTTTTTTTTTGGGGGGGGGGTTTAACTGCAGCACATTTACTTTTCAAGACTGTCACAGTTTGAGGCTCTGGAGATAGAGGAAAAGCGCCACACAGTTAAAACACCATGAGATTAGCAGCCAGGAATTGCCAGTACCCAACTTGAGAATTTAAAAAAATGCTTGCAATGATGAGATGGGGTAGCCGTCACAGTTCATTCCACCAGCCACCATAGAAAGGAAGCTGTTGCCATCTCTCTAAACCAGTTGTGCAGGAAAAGGGTACCATATATACTCGAATATAAGTCAAGACCCCCATTTTTCCCCATAAAGAAGGAAAAATGGTTGACTCGAATATAAGATGCGGGCTTAATATTCAAGTGCTGCTCCACGAGAACTGGCAGCGACCATTCAGAGAGCAGTGCCAGGCCAAGCAGAAAGCATGAAAAGCTCGGCCCTGTCGGGTGCACCGCTGGCCGCGATATGGGAACCGGGGACGGAGAGGCTTAGCACGGGGCAGGACGCGGAAAGATCATTCCTGCCCCGAACACCACTGGACCTCCAGGCATTAAAAACAGCGCAAAAGGTAAGTGCGGGGGGGGGGGGTTAGTTTAAAAAGTGGTTTTTAAAAAAAAAAATTAATCGATTGGGACGGGAGACATCCCTCTTGTCCTGGCCTGCCGTATCGTCCGGCAGGTGGTTGGGTCTTCATTGTATGATGACCCGAATATAGGACGAGACCCCCATTTTTGGGAAATTTTTTTGGCTGAAAAATCTCATCCTATATTCGAGTATATACAGTAAATAGGATTTGATATACTGCCCTTCTGTGGTACAGTCAAATCATTTACATGTATTATATGTAGGTACTTTCTCTGTCTCTAGTGTGTTTATAATTTAAGCTAGGGTTTGTTTGTTTTTTTTAATACATTTTTATTGAACGTTTTACCCCATATCAAAAGTAGAACATAACCCTCCAAGAGGACAAGAGTACAAAATAAACAGAATCCTCAAATATACAACAAAGCCAATCAGCCCTCTTCAAACATCTAATACCCTTCCCCTCAAGAAAAAATACAAAGAATACAAAATAAGTCATTAGAGACAAAGTAAAAAGAAAATCTGTACAAAAACCGCTCTCAAAATACAGCTCACATACTCCAGTTTACTTATGCAAAACCACATGTCTGAGTTCATCATTCGTGAGAAAGGTCACAATGACCATGATGCTTATCAGTCAATTTTTCCAGTTCCACCAAATGAGTTAGCTTTAAACACCAATCCTAGAGCATGGGTCCAGAAGATTGATTCCACTTTAAGGCTATAACACTTCATAATTTAAGTTTTATTGTAACTGGGGCAATGGAGAGTTAAGTGATTTGCCCAAAGAGGAAGGGTAGCGAGAAAATAAGGGAGGACAGGGGGAGGAGACATGGTGGCAGAGAGAAGATTGATAAAGGCACACACAGTCCTTCCTGTCCCAGTACCTTTTTGGTTTGTTTTGAGGGGGAGGGGTTTCAAATATAATTCCCAAGATTATTGCTTCCCAGCTAAGCCTCCCTGCTGCTTTTTAGTTAAATGGTTTCTCTGTAGGTATCGGTACTTTTATTTCATGATGTTGGGGTTGCTTGAAGCCTTAGTTAAGGGATATTTTATTTAAAAATTGTGTAAACTTTTTTTTTTAAATTTATTTATTTATAGAATTTTACAATATTACCAAGCATATACATCTTGTACAGTAAAGTGAGATCAAACAATATACTAAACTAAGATTCAAAAGTTAAGATATACCACGATCATAATTCCATTTAATTAAAAAATAAAAATAGATAAATAAAATAATAATAATCTAGCTAATCTTACACTAGTCCTCAATGTTTATTGGATCCAAGATTAAAGAGTAGAATAGGTATAATTCAAATTAATTAAAAGAAAATCCATGTCTTACTAAAGTGCAGGGAGCTAACTTTCCATGGATGCTGTTATTCCTTTTTCAAGACGTTTCACTGAGAGAAAACTAATCAATTGAGATGGCTCTGTAAAAATATACTTCAATGATAAATATCTAACCACACATTTACATGGATATCTCAAGAAGAAAATACCCCCTATTTGAGTCACTCCAGGTTTTAGGAGTAGAAATTCTTTCCTTCTTTTTTGAGTCTCTCTAGAGACATCAGGAAAAATCTGAATATGTTGTCCCAGGAAGTCTTTGGACCTATTTTTAAAGAAAAATTGTGTAAACTTTTTATGCTCCCACCTTTTCCCAAAATTGAAATCTAGCCATAAATTTCCACAACTTGATCAATAGAATTAATAGATCAGAAACTCAAAAAAAAAAGCCCCCTTCTCCCCTAAGCAATGACTGTAGCTTCTGAGAAGTACTTACTTCCTCCCAGGGCTGGGGATAGTTCTTTCTGATGTAATTGATGCTGGTGTTGAGAAACGGGGTCCAGTGAGTGTCTTCTGACACCTCATGGGAGATTCCTAGTTAAATAAAATATAAAAATCATTAGGCTCAGTGTTCAACTTTTAAAAGATGTGTAGCTCCTTAGTCATGTGGAATGTACCTATCACATAAAATTTTCTGACTGCTTCTGAGTAGATAATTGGGATTGCTAAAAGCCATGTTGTAGTTGCAGGTACATCTTTTTAGCTGATTAATATAATGCATCTTTGTCAAGTTTATGAGAGAGTTATCTTCTCTTCATCAGGTCTAAATGATTGAGGGTTTACATATCAAATGAAAGTTCATTGGATAGCTATCCACTCCTGCATCGGAAGCCTCTCTGATGTCACAACATCAGAGAGGCTTCAGACGCAGGCATGGATCTCGCAAGGAGCCGCCACCCGCGGCTTTGAACGAACGAGCCGGCCAGACATGCTGCTGCTCCAGTGGCGTACCATGGGGGGGGGGGGCAGTCCACTGTTTTCCCTAGAGTGCGGCTCGCGGCTCGTCTAGAGCAGTGGTGCCCAACCTGCTTCCCTTCCCTTCTTACTGCTGCCATCGGGGATCAGGCCGGCATCGTGTTCTTTGATCTCCCTGCTTCTCTTCCCTGCGGGGCCGACCAACTCTCGCGGCCCGAAGTCAATTCTGACGTTGAGAGGACGTTCTGGCTAGCCAATCGCTGCCTGGCTGCCCGGAACGTCCTTTCCGACGTTAGAATTGACGTCGGGCAGCGAGAGTTGGTCGGCCCCGTGCAGAAGAGAAGCAAGGAGATCTCGGCCTGTTCCCGATAGCGGCATCGGCAGCAGCCTATTCCGCGGCGGCGGTGGCATGGGGAGGGCAGGAATGAAGGAAGAAAGAAAGAAAAAAGGTGGGGTGGGGACAGGGAGCCAGAAAAAAAAGCAAAAAATGGGGCACGAAGGAAGGAAGGAAGAAAGAAAGAAGGAGGGGTGACAGGGAACCAGAAATAAAGCAAAAAAAGGGGCACGGAATCAGAGAAAGACAGACATAGAGAAAGAAAGAAAAAGTTGGGGGAGGGAATGAGGTCTGGAGGAGAGGAAGCATACAGGAGGCTGAAAGAAAGGAAGAAGTATTGGATGCACAGTCAGAAGAATAAAGTGCAACCAGAGACTGATGAAATTAACAAACAAAGGTAGGAAAATGATTTTATTTTCAATTTAGTGATTGAAATGTGCCAGTTTTGAGAAAGAAAAGATATTGAACTTTAAATGTGAGTGCTGCAGAAAAAAATAGAGTACTTGGAGGGCCGCAGAAAAAATAGTTAATGTCTTATTAAAGAAATGACAATTTTGCATGAGGTAAAACTCTTTATAGTTTATATATCTCCCCTTTTAACTGTTAAAGGAAAGTTTTATAAACTTTAATAAGACATTTCTTTAATAAGACATTAACTATTTTTTCTGCGGCCCTCCAAGTACCTACAAATCCAAAATGTGGCCCCGCAAAGGGTTTGAGTTTGAGACCACTGGTCTATACAATGCGCTCAAAAGCCTAAAAGCCTGCATGCTGGAAGAAGTTTTTGATGGAACTTCAGTCATTGAATCATGGTTCCGTTACACTCAGGTCTGGGAGGTGACAAATCTGATCTCTGAGGAGTTAAATCTGCTGAACCGAGCACAGGTGGCTGATAACAGAAATTCAAGAATGTGCTACACACATACTTTGCCTGAACCCAAGTAATAATGAGCTCTTGGAGGTGAGGAGCGGCCTAGTGATAGAGCTGTTACCTCTGCACATAGAAGTTATGGGATCAAATCCCAGCACTGCTCCTTGTAACCCCATGCAAGTCACTTAATCCTCTATTGCCCCAGATACAAAATAAGTATCTGTATATATGAATGTGTAACCACACAAAAGGTGGCATACAAGTGATATTCCTGAGGATTCCTAACACAAGTGGATATATACCCAACATCAAAATCTCTTTTGGGATATATGAACTCCTCCTTAAATCACAAGTCAGGAACCTTGGGAGCAGCTAGACTCATGTACAGGCATCCTTCACAGACAGAAGTGGACAAAGCTTCAATAGTAGACATTCCGAACATAGCTATAAAAGGGAAGTATAGGTGATTTTAACATGCCAGATGTTGATTGGGGTATCCTACATACGTATAACACAAACACTAATACAGGGGCACTGCAACAAGTATTCAGAGGAAAAGAACCACCAATAAAATGAAAACTGAGGAGGGAAAAGCCTCAGATCCCAACCTCCATCCTACAGTGACAGGTATAGCAGGGTAAACCTCATAGGCATTAAAAATCTCCTCATATGCAAATTCAATTGGTGCTCTGTGCAATGCAAGTAAATCCAGTAAAATTTCAAAGATTAACAAATAACTGTCACGCCAACGATGGTCAGCGTTTCATGTTCATGGATGGAAGCAGCAAGATACCACTGAGGAGGTTTCTGACAATACAGGTCTTTGCAGTGTGTTCACACCCTGAAGCAGCCATGAACGTGAAACGCTGGCCATGTGAATTAAAGTGTGGTAGATCCTAATTGATTTTCAGAAGATTGTGTTCGTGAGGAGCTAGCTAAAGGAGGACAAAGAAGAGCCGGATGGTGTACATCTGAGAGTACTAAAGGAACTTAGAGAATCTCTAGCGTCTCCACTGGCTGACTTTTTCAATGCTTCTCTAGAACATGAGATCTTGCCTTACCAATTTGTTTGACTTCTCTGAAGGTATGAATAAACGTGGATAAAGGTGAGCCAGTTGATGTAGTGGATTTTCGGAAAGCTTTTGATAAAAGCTCCTGAAAGGCTCCTGAGAAAATGAAAGAGTCACCAGATAGGTGGCAAAGTTCAGTTGTGGATTAGGAATTGGTTATCAAAAAGAAAACAGAGGGTAGGGTTAAATGGTCATTTTTCTCAATGGAGGAGAGTAAACAGTGGTGTGCCGCAGGGGTCTGTACTGGAACCGGTACTATTTAACTTATTTATAAATGATCTAGAAATTGGAATGATGAGTGAGGTGATTAAATTTGCAGATGACACTAAATTGTTCAAAGTTTTAAAACGCATGCGGATTGTGAAAAATTTCAGGCGGACCTTAGGAAACTGGAAGACTGGGCGTCCAAGTGGCAGATGAAATTTAATGTGGACAAATGTACATTAGGAAGAATAACCCGAATCACAGTTACCGGATGCTAGGTGTCATCGTAGACAAAACAATGAAACCTTCCGCCCAATGAGCGGCGGCAGTCAAAAAAGTAAACAGGATGCTAGGAATTATGAAAAAAGGGATGGTTAACAAGACTAAGAATGTTACAATGCCCCTGTATCGCTCCATGGTGTGACCTCATCTGGAGTATTGCATTTAATTCTGGTCTCCTTATCTCAAGAAAGATATAGTGGTGCTAGAAAAGGTTCACAGAAGAGCGACCAAGATGATAAAGGGGATGGAATGCCTCTCACATGAGAAAAGACTAAAAAGGGTAGGGCTCTTCAACTTGGAAAAGAGACGGCTGAGGGGAGATATGATTGAAGTCTACACACTCCTGAGTGGAGTAGAACAGGTACAAGTGGATCAATTTTTCACTCCATCAAAAATTACAAAGGCTAGGGAACACTCAATGAAGTTACAGGGAAATACTTTTAAAACCAATAGGAGGAAATTTTTTTTCACTCAGAGAATAGTTAAACTTGTAACACATTGCCAGAGGATGTGGTAAGAGCAGATAGCGTAGCTGGTTTTAAGAAAGGTTTTGGACAATTTCCTGGAGGAAAAGGCCATAGTCTGTTATTGAGAAATACATGGGGGAAGCCACTGCTTGCCCTGGATCGGTAGCAGGGAATATTGCTACTCCTTGGGTTTTGGCCAGGTACTAGTGACCTAGATTGGCCAACGTGAAAATGGGCTACTGGGCTTGATGGACCACTGGTCTGACCCAGTAAGGCTATTCTTATGTTCTTATGTACTGGAGGGACTGGAGAAGGATGGATGTGGTCCCTCTCCACAAAAGTAAGGAAGAAGTAGGGAACTAAAGGCCGATAAGTCTGACTTCTGTGGTAAATAAATTAATAGAAACATATTTAAAACTGAGAATAGTGACATTTCTGGAATCCAGTGGCCTTTATCTGCCATCATATTTCTATGTTTTTATGTACACTGATCTCTAATTCCAAGCAACCATCAAGAGCAGATTCTATCATTTTCAACAACTACTCAGATAGAGGCCAACCAAATTTCAATTTCAGTTTCTGCTTCAGCACCAAAACCGACCCAAACTCCACTTTTGATTTGTAGGTTCGGCAAAAAATGCCAGGGCATGGAATAGCAGAAACAACCCTAAAGAAAGGCATAGGGGGATGTATCCTGTATAGAGTGGCAGGTTAAATCACTTTATTAGGCAGAATAGATTGGCCAAGCTGGGTTTTTTTTTTCCATCATTCACTATGGGGCCCTTTTACTAAGTTGCACTAGGCACTAATGCATGCCTAATGCAGGAAAAATGGCCTAATATAGCATGCACTAAAATATTATGTATTTTGCCATCTGCATGCACTAAGCTCATGGTATTTTTCTTATATTTTTTTGGTAGAGGGTGTGTCAGGGGCAGAGAATGGATGTTGATGTGCTAATCAGCTAGCGTACTGACATTACCACCATATTAACTGGTTAAAGCAGGGGCCCTTAGGCCTGGATTCTATACATGGCACCATCATCATCAGCTGCCTTAAAAAACAGCCACTGATCGCATGTCAATGAAGCAACGACGCCATTTATAGAATCGTGGCTTCAGGAAAGATAGACACTGGAAATGTAGGCCATGGTTTTCAAGGCCTACTTTTCTGGCGCCTACCTTTCACGTGAATCGCACTTACGGAAGCGCTTTATGACACCTAATGCCACTTCTGGCATTAGCCACGCCTACAGTGGCCTTAGGTGCGATGCAGGTGCTGTTTTTTTAAGGTGCCGATAGGCACCTACAGTTTTTGTTTTAAAATCCTTTTCTTTTTAAACAGTGTTTTCAACTTAAGTTAGGCACCTAACTTAAGGCACCATTTATAGAATATGGGCGTAGGAGGCAGTAAGTGCTCCTGTGTTAATATTATATAATTGTCATGTGCTAATGTTAACATTAGTGTACATTTAAAAAAAAAAAAAAAGAAATAGGCCGAATTTATGGCCATGCTAATGATGGGCTTAGCTCGCAGGAAAGTCTTGCCTAAGACCATTTCTTAGCACAGCTTAGTAAAAAGGCCCCTATGTTATTATGCAAAATTCTAAATATTTTGATATGCTAATATATTTTTATTTATTTATTTTACCCTTCTTACAGATGTCAGGGTAGAAAGCGTCAGGATACACACTTCCAGCCTGGAACGCATCCTGATGTTTTAACAATAGCTGTGGAAAAGCACAAAAGCTCATCATTCCATCAAGGATAGGATATGAAACATATGCAAATATGTACAGGATACTCACTAACTTTAGATGAAACAGGATGGTCGCAGTGTCCCACCTCACCTACCTCACCTGTTTCGCGTAACAACATCAAAAAATAGCTGTTGCAGATGTGTACTTAATAAATAATATAACAATGAAACATTTTCAAAAAATATATACTGTATATCTCTAACTCAAAATCAAAAAAGTGTATAGATTCAAACCATCAAGCAATATTATGAATAGAGAAAGCAACACTTATCTTAGGTGGTATGACCCATGAACCAGCACTGGGTAAAGATGTGTTACTCCCAATGCCCTTCTAACAGAAGAAACAGGCGTTTCAATCCGTGCAAAATAGATCTTCTTCAGGGGAAAATGAACAGCGTTGCCCCTCACATTTACAGCTCAAAACATTTTTATTGCGATGCACTGGCAAAAAAAATGCCTGGTGTCGTTGCTTTTACAAGTTCCTAATGTCGGGAGATCATCTCATGTTTCATGAAGCTCCGTTACAGCTGCTTAATTTTACTTCCGCTCAGGTGAGTTAGGTGAGGTGGGACAGGCGTAGGTGACTACAACTTGGAATCAGGATGTGGACCTAAAATAATATATAGATCATAGGAGGTCCTATGATCTGATCATCTTTAATCATGATATGCCTGCCCTTTACCTAAAATAAATTAGGTGTTTAGAAAAAATAAAATATAAAAAACAGTTTTTCTATTTTTAACCCTCATGGGAACAGATAACATCTAGAATCAAAACACCTAAGTTAGTCTAATTTAGGCAGTTTATGTATTTCTAAAGTTTTTCTTGTAACATCCATGACATACCCCCTTTGTTCTATACTAAAAGATGACCCTTGGCAACTAAAACAGATGTTATCTGTATATCGGCCTAGTTGTAGTTTGAGGTCAGAATCAGAAAAAAAAAAAATCCTCCGAATGGGACGATATATTATGTATCATGGATATTTCATTGCGGGACGTTTCATCATGGCCATGATGAATCATCCTCTCCATGACAGCCACAATGAACTGCAATGAATCGTGCCTCTCCTCTTCTCTGCCCCCCCCCTCCTCTCTGCTCCCCGCTGTATACCTCTTGAAATGTTCACTGGTGCAAACATCTTCTACCCTCTGCTCGGCTAGCTTTGGCTCCTTTCCGACATCACTTCCTAGTCACAGGACCAGGACGTGATGTCAGAAGGGAGCCAAGACTGGTGCGAGCAGATGGAATGCGGGGCGGAGCAGATGGAAAGCGAGCAGATGGAATGCGGGGCAGAGAGGGACTCTCCTACCTTGGGGGATGTGAGGGGGTGCTCTTATTTTGAGGAGGTATGGGGGGCACTCCTACTTTGGGAGAGTATAGGAGGGCATAGCCCCACCACAAGAGGTCAGGTGCCGCCATGGACAATTCATTACCTGATATCTATAATAGTATTTTCTTTGACTTGCACTCATTGTATGGCTCCAGTTTATCCTAGCTCCAGGCCCACCCTTACTCATGTTACCACAGTTAATGTTTCTACAAAGACAGTGTGGTAATGCTCTGGGGTACTGATGGAAAAAAGTGGGGAAGCAAGTAGTAGCTGATAGTGATGCTGCTGACCTTAATTGATGGTATGAAAAATCTCTCCTGACCCCCCCAAAATCATAATGGACTGTTCTAAAATGGTTAGAGGACAAGGTTCAAAGGCAAGAGAAATGTTGAAAGTCTCGTACCTGTCTATAATTGACACTACCTTCACGCTGACTAAAAAATTCCAGAGCTCTGTGGGCTACAAACAAACAAAAAATACAGGTTACAAAA
Organism: Geotrypetes seraphini; assembly: GCF_902459505.1. Lineage (NCBI taxonomy): Eukaryota > Metazoa > Chordata > Amphibia > Gymnophiona > Dermophiidae > Geotrypetes > Geotrypetes seraphini. Next base: position 184,357,615 of record NC_047085.1, on the reverse strand, counting down.
TGCTATCGGCAATCCCAAAGCGACATATATTTCACAGAAGATATAAAATAATTTTGAAAATCAGTTTACTTACTTTTCTTAAATTAGCACTTAATGGAGCTGAACCAATTAGGCATTTCTTACATGCATTTTATGGAGTACAAGGACACTTCAAACCTTTCAAAGTTCTTTGAGGACACACATGATTTTAAGAATTCTGTGTGGTTGTGATTCTGGAAGTGGTGTTTGATATAAGAATTAGGGGGTCCTTTTACTAAATGACATTATGCCCTAATGTGTGGTTAGTGTACTTTTTTTTGAGAGCGGGTACCTCATGGGCAGGGATAGTGTTATCCAGCTAGTGAATTCACATCAGTGTACACTAACTAGTTAACGCTGAGTTAACATGGGAGCATTTACAGAAAAATTGTATAAATGGTGCCTAAAGGTTAGTGGTGTCAAAACCGCGGGGGACAACGGTGCGCCGACAATCCCGCACTGACATTTGCGAGGAGAAATGCACGCTGCCGCTTTGAGGCCTTCTATTTTGTACTCTACAGGAGTGTGTGGCCCCACTACACTTAGAAGTTCTTGAGCTCCCGTTAGAGGGTGGGGGTGGGGACTCCCACCCTGAAAACGAGAGTTTTCACTGTACGGGGGGGAACATCCTCCCCAATGGGAGCGCAGTTCTGAGTTCCTATAGTTGTCGGGAGCAGTGCAGGGCATTCAGCATGGCACCCAGCACTAAAAACCGCTAGCGTGGTTTAGTAAAAGGGGGCCTTAGTAATTTACGGGGTATAGATAATGTGATCCTTGCAACATTTGATGTTGAATCATTATATACTAATATCCCCCAGCAAGAAGCTATACAGATAATTAGAGAAGTCATAAGACAAAGAGATTTCTGTTTGAGGATTCCAACAGAATTCATAGTTGAAGTTGCAACGATAGCACTGATAAAAACCTTTTTTGCATTTAATGGTAATTTCTATGAACAGATAAACAGAACTGCCATGGAAGCCACTATGGCTCCCTCAGTGGCAAATTTATATGTAGCTGAATTAAAAAAAATTACATTTAACAGAACATCAATATAAAGACAAAATTATGTTTTGGAAAAGATACATAGATGGTGTGTTTGTAATTTGTAAAGGTACCATAGATGAACTTCAAAGATTTACAGCTTGGTTGAACTAATTAGATAACAATTTGAAATTCCACATGCAATATGATACATTTTTAAATATCCAGATTACTATTGATAAAGGGGTTTTTCTAATGGATATCTATAGAAAACCCACAGATGTAAATAAGTTGCTGGACTATCAAAGTTGTCACAGTAAATCACTGAAAAGAAATCTTCCATACAGTCAGTTCTTAAGATTATGATGACTTTGCACTAGAGGAAACATATAAAAAAGATTGTTTAAAATGAAATTTAGATTTAAGGAAAAAGAGTACCAAGAAAAGATAATTAATGATTGCTATCAAAGAGCAACAAAATTATCAAGGGAACACATATTGAAACCTAGAGAGAAGCAAGAAGATGATAAAATTGTTTGTCCATTATTTTTTACACATGCTTCTAAACACATTATTAAAATAAATTGGCATATGATGCAGAGTTTAGAGCATTTCTCTAATAAAAGCTTGTTGGTAGCATATAAAAGATTTGCTTGTAACATCAAGTTTACCTTTAAATACTATTCCTAAAAAAAATTTGCCAAATGGACATTTTCAATGTGGAACATGCTCCATGTGCTCAGTGAATATGAATATTAAAACATTTATTCAGCCTAGCACAGAAGTAAAGTTTAAACTGAGACATTTTTCAGATTGCAAAACAGAAGATGTTGAGTATGCTGCAATATGCCCTTGTGGTATGATGTACATTGGTAAGACCAAAAGGAAGTTCAACGTACGCATTTTGAAGCATAAGAGTGCCATTAAAAAAAATCTGTTAAAGAAAAACCACTTGTAGAACACTCTAGAAAAACAGGACATAGGTTTGAAGATTACAAGTTTTGTGCTTTGACAGTTCCATGTCCAACCTGGAGGTTACGTTGATAGATTGTTATTGAGGTCTGAGCAGAGGATAATGGCTTGAATCAAGAAAGTGATCTTTCATTATTTTTATAAAGATTTGTTGCTGAATTCAATATATATGGTTCCCCTTTGTATATTTATTAGATTATATTGTTTTAATTATTTCTGGAAGACACAGCAGAGATGACTGCCATTGTTTGGCATTTTCTACAAAGACTGCGAGTAATACAGTTAAAAGAGACAGTAGGTGGCAACCCCCTGGTATGACCAACCCCCTTATCAGTGCCACCAAAACTAGCCATATAGGTGCCACCTGCAATGATGAGTGTTATTAGGGAGGTAGACAGGTGGATCTAGTAGGTTTGGGGGGAGTTTTGGAGGGCTCAGCATAAATTATAAGGGTTCTATGGTGAGATGTACTTCTGGCACTCTTTATGTGAAGTTCAGTGCCCTCTAAGGTATCCCACTGCTCTGTTGGTATATCTGTGTGGCTACTCCCACGTCCAAGCAATCTGGATGTGGACATTTTCAACTTGGATGTTTCTTTGGTCAAAAATAGGGTATAAAGTTAGGTGTCCTAAGGGTTGGACGTCCTGCCAGCCTAGATGGCCAAATAGGTGATTTTAAATATATATATATGTTTGGATGTCTACCGGTTCAGCTTTCAAAAATGGATATTTCTGTGCTTCCGAGTTTGAACGTTTAGCAGGAAATGACCAAATAAGACTTCAAAATCCTTTTCAAAAATGGCCCTCCATATCTAAGGAGAGAGTATATAAAGATTTATAAACTGATGCTGTTCAAGGGCATAATGCAAAATAAGAAAATCTGACTTGTTCCATGAACTGCCCTCTCAATAATCTTGGCTAGAAATGAATTAGATGCATCCAATCTTTCAGCTTTTCCACCTAACTCATGTGTTTTGTAAAAAATTAAACAGGCCAACAACAAAAAAAAATTTTTCTTGGTGCCTTGAGGTTTTTTTAACCTGTTCCTGGGGTTATTTGAGGCGCTGATTCAGAAAATTATATTGGATAGACCGCATCAACTCTAGTTTCTTAGATATGGTTGAATGTATTAATTTTTTTACCGCTATTTAAAAGATCTCTTCTGCAAAATCAGGATGTTATAACAAGCTTTTTGAATGGGAAATTTATGTATTTAAATTACCCACATTTTTTTGTATAATGACCTTTGTTTCACAACTATTCATCTACATCCTTTCCAATACTGCACACTGGCATAAAAATGTAAAGCTCAAATGACAAAATCGCCTTTGTTCTGTTAGATTACATAATGATGTGCAAAAAATGTAGATGGTAAACATGGGGCTCCTTTTATCACACCGCGCTAGCGGGGTTAGCGCATCGGACATTTCATCACGCGCTAACCCCCGCAGACGGCTAAAAAACTAACGCCTGCTCAATGCAGGTGTTGGTGGCTAGTGCGGCAGGCGGTTTAACACGCGGTATTGCGTGCGTTAAACCCCTACTGCAGCTTGATAAAAGAACCCCATGGTTTCCTTAGACTACATAAATTTATATCTCAAAGATTTCTCAACCAGATCTGTTTAAAACAGTTGCACATAGATTTAAACTCTAACGGGTTTTTCAACTTGGTCTTCTGTTACCTGGTTTGTGTTTCTGCATACAAGTTGGCAGATATAACCCCCTTTTACAAATCCGCGATAGCGTTTTTTAGCGCAGGCCGGTGCGCTGAATGTTCTGTGCTGCTCCCGACGCTCATAGGAACTCTATGAGCATTGGGAGCAGTGCAGAGCATTCAGCGCGCCAACCTGCACTAAAAACCGCTATTGCAGTTTTGTAAAAGTGGGGGATAGTGAGTGTTTACATATTTCCAACTGTAGTTTTACATCCAAAACATTGGATTGTAAAAGGTAAGTAACTTACCTGTGTAATAGTTATGATTGTATAGAAATGTGTGTATAGTTCCACTCATATCATTTCATTTTTGCAGATCAAACACCATAGAGGTTATGGCTACTTCAAGACAGAGCTGCATGAATTATCCCGACATATTTTGCTATATTTGTAGGGAGTGCACACTGAAAGCAAGTAGGAAGCCTATTTCTAGGTTTGTAAAAAAAGCTTATGTAGGTTATTTTGGTGTCAAGCTTGGAGATCAAGATAAGCCATGGGCTCCTCTTATTGTATGCAAAACTTGTACGGAGCATTTGCCCCAGTGGCCAAATGGAAAGAGAAGCTGCCTGAAATTTGAAGTACCAATGGTTTGGAGGGAACCGAAAACACTCTTCAATGACTTATTTTTGTATTGTTAATATCATAGGCATCATTCAAAATCGTGACACGTGGTCTTATCCTGATCTGCCTTCAGCCAGGAGACCTGTTCCACACTCGGATCTTGTACCCGTTCCACTTTTCATACTACAGCTCTCAGAGGATGAGTCTTGCATATCTGATATCGCACAAGATAAAGAAAGTGGGGGCAGGAGCAGTGATTCCCAAACAACTTCACATAGTGAACGTTTTGACCAGAATGAATTGAGTGATCTGATCAGGGACTTAAATCTTTCCAAGGAGTCTTCTGAATTGCTAAAGGAAAAGGAAAAGGACTAAAGGAAAAGAATATATTTCAGGCTGGAATGAAAATGGCATTTTATCGAAGGATAAAAGATTGCTGCCATTCTTTACTGAAGGCAACGACTTAGTATTCTGCAATGATATCGGAAACCTTTTGAAGAAAGTGAGTGGTGTCTTTTCATCAACAGTTCAAAACGTAGTTTGAAATGTGTTCTTTTAAATAACGACAACAAATATGATTCTATTCCAATCGGTCACTCTACCAGGATGAAAGAAGAGTACAAGGCCATCTCTTTTGTCTTGGAAAAGATAAATTACCAAGAACATCAATGGGTGATTTGCGTGGACTTGAAGATGATTAATTTGCTTCTTGGTCAACAAAGTGGCTACATCAAGTATCCTTGCTTTTTATGCCTTTGGGATAGTAGAGCCAAACATGAACATTGGGCAAAAAAAATATTGTCATCTGAAGGAATATATGGTGGTTGGAGGCCAAAATATAATCAACGAACCTTTGGTAGAATGAGATAGAATCATACTGCCACCACTACATATAAAGCTGTGCCTGATGAAACAATTTGTAAAGGCTTTGAATAAAGACAGTTCATGCATTGACTACATAGTGCATATGTTACCTGGACTTACCATGTTGAAACTGAAGGCAGGAATTTTTGATGGTCCACAGAGCAGACAACTTATAAATGACCCACATTTCATAGCATCAATGAATGAAATCAAATCATGTGCCTGGTCTTCATTTGTTCTTGTTGTGAAAAACTTTCTTGGCAACAAGAAGGCAGACAACTACACACAATTAGTAGAGGATATGCTCTTTCATTTCAACAGGTTTGGCTGTAACAGGAATGTTAAGACCCATTATCTGCACAGTCACTTAGATCGCTTTCCAGAGAACCTTGGTGACTTAAGCTAAAAGCAAGGTGAAAGATTTCACCAAGACATAAAAACAATGGAAGCCAGATACCAAGGAAGATGGGATGCACACATAATGGCAGACAACTGTTGTAATCTTATGCAGGATTGTCCTAGTAGATCCCACTCTTGGAAGTCTTACAAAAGGAGTTTCTTGTGTGTCAAATGACTGGAAAGTTTCTATCATAAACTTGTGCTTTTGGTATGAAATAAGTAGATTTTCATGTTGTCCACTTTTCAATTTTTCCTTCATACTTAAAAGACTACATTAAAATATCCTGATTTTTTTTTAATGGGCAAGAAGAGTGTAGAGTGGTATATGGCACATGTTCGGTATCTCAAAAACTAGAGCTGATAGGAGAAAACTAGTGCCATTTTTGGCATCAGCAGGTCAAATATATCCAGAAACAGGTCTAACATTTGAGGTATCAAAATGAGTGTTGGCCAGTGTTATGTTAGTGCAGCACAACAAAGAAAAATGGGGGAGACCCAAAAATCCACAGTGAAAACAATCCACCGATGAAAACAAAAACAAAAACTGTGGATACAGATGTTCTGGAGATAATTTATTAAACACTGGCATATAAAACCATGAAAATTCAATTTAAAAAGTACAATGATAAAAAATACTGTGATAAAAATCCAACCGGACCCTACACGGTCTGTGTTTCGGCGAACACGCCTTCCTCAGGGGGTCCAATGCTCACATATAAAGAACTGGACTGAAAACAGTCTATTGTCTTTAAACCTGTGAGCAAATAACATCGCAGACAAGCTGAAGTAGCAAAAAAAAAAAAGGTTCATAGACAAAACCGCCGAAGACAAAGGCGCGCGCCGACATCTGAGCGCATGATGGAAGCGTGCGCTGAAGAAAAAGAGTGGTTTTAGGGGCTCCGACGGGGGTTTTTGTTGGGGAACCCCCCCACTTTACTTAATACAGATCGCGGCGGAATTGTGGGGGGTTTGTAACCCCCCTCATTATACTGGAAACTTAACTGTTTCCCTGTTTTTTAGGGAAAAAGTGAAGTTTTCAGTAAAATGTGGGGGGTTACAACCCCCCACAACGCGGCACGATCTGTATAAAGTAAAGTGGGGGGGGGTTCCCCCACACCCCCCGTCGGAGCCCTTTAAAACAGTCATTTTCTTTGGCGCGCAGCTCCACATTGCGCTCAGTTGTCTGCGCGCGCCTTTGTCCTGGCGCGCTTTTGACCTGACACCAAAAAAAATGCTCATTTTGATGCCTGTTTCTGGATATATTTGACCTGCTGATGCCATCCGGTTTATGCATTCCTATGGTACACTTAGCACACTCTCTCAACAATTTAAAAAAAGAAAAGAAAAGAAGCACAAGAATGCAACTGCAACATGCTCCTTACCTATTTCTATATGTGTTGAAATACCACATTGCATGGTCCTGGAGCACTGGTAGCAAATCAAAGCCACTAGAACAGACCAAATCCGGAGCATGGTGCTGATCTGCTGGAAAATGGAGCCTGCAAAGTTTTGACAGGTTAGGGCTATGACCTTTGAAGGAGGAGTTGCTTATCTGCCTTTAGCCGTGCCTTTGACACGTTGAAATATCATGCAACATGTTGAAATGTGCTTTTGTGTACACATTCGATCCATTTTGCCTTGGCAGACAAGTGCAATGTTTCTCGTTTCCTAACATTTGATAATATGTATTTACAAATGTTAGTGATTATAGCTCTAGCTTTATATCTATTTTTGACTATAATAAATATCAATATTATCATATATACCGGAGCTTAAATATGGGTTTACATAAGTATACTTTATTTTTATTTTTTTACAAGACAATTGAATTGTGTAGAGATGATGCATTCTTTTATAGCACTGCTTTCCTCTCTTTTGCTTCCCGGGGATGTTTTCCCACAGCTCTTGCAGTCTTCTGTCACCCAGGGCCAGTTGAAAAGATGTTTTCTTTTTCAAAGCAAAGGGCAAAACCTTCTCCAGCGATGAGTCTGGTGCTTTTAGCAGCAGGTGGTGCTACTTGGATATTATATACAACAATATAGTCTTTATTAAGTTTCATTAGGAGGACGTACGCTAAAAAAAAACCAGTCTTTTGATTGTACAGCGACTGCTTTAAAACCATGTCTCGTGGTCCGCTCAGGCAATAAGCGCCGGAGGGACTTCGCTCTCTGCTTTCGCCGGCCTTGAACTCTGCGTCGGCGCAAAGTGCGCGCGCGCGCCACTGCAGCTCCGAGTCTAGGGCCGGAGGTTCTGTGCGTTCAGTGGGCGCCCGCTGAGGCGAGCGCGTGCGTGTTAGAGCGGCTCGTGCTGGGCGAGGAAGACCCGGGCTTGCGGCGCTGCAGGCTGACAGTGCGTGCATGGCGTCCCGGTTGCTGCTGTCGCACCGGCTCCGGCTGTCGGGCCCGGCCCGAGGCTACTCCTCGGAGCTGGCCGCCTCGCCCCTGGTGCGCTCGGACGGCTACATCGGGGGACGCTGGGTGACGGCGGCAGCCCGGTTTCCCGTGCTGGAGCCGGCGACTGGCGCCGAGCTGCGGCGAGTGTCGGACTGCGGGCCGCCCGAGTGCCGCCAGGCAGTGAACGCTGCTTACAGCGCCTTCTGCACCTGGAGGGAAGCGCCGGCCAAGGTGAGGCGAGGGAGGGGGGGGGGAGTTTCTGCTCATGTTAGGGGGCAGGGGCGGTTCCACGTTTAAGTGTGTTGGGCCTGCCTTGAGCCACTGTCACACTCTTACAACCTGCCAAGCACACGCTACTTGATCAACTCTCGCTGTTTAAGGGACAGCTGCTTCTTGTCAAATATTATTTCGTCCTTGTTTTTAGCTTTATCTTCGAGCTTCATAAGGGCAATTCTATAACTAGGAACCTGCAAATTTACAGAATACTAGCACTTAATGTGTGCAAATGTACATTTACCAGTGAAAGCGCTAGCAGATTTTACATGGGATTTTTACAAGGGAGGAGCAGGAGGCGTCTGAGCCAATCAGGGCCTTAGGCCCCTCCCCGTGCATCACATGATGCACCGGGGAGGGGCTTAAGAACCGGTGGCTAGCAGGGGAGGGGGGAGCAGGGGGAGTCTTTGTGGTTTTTTCGGGGGAGCAGGCGGGCGGGCGGGCATGAGCAGGGTAGGATTAATTCATCAAGGGCCCCTAGGCACACAAGTACACTGGGCCCCCTGCCCCGCCCCACCCCACCCCACCATGCGCCCAGGCGGAAACAGGAAGCTGCGTCAGAGGGAAGCTTTGGGCAAGCAGCACCGCTTGCACAATTACATTGCACAATTACAGTTCCCGTTACCTTTCTTACCCGCGTTGCTTGCTTGTCTTACTTTCTGTTGATGGGGGGGGCCTGCGTTGCCGATCGGTGCTGGAAGAGCCCATTGTGCCGTTTGCAAAAAACAATGTTGATGCCCTCCTTCATCGGGCCCTCCTGACCATTTCAGGGCCTAGGCACATGCCTACTTGGCCTATTGGTTAATCCTGCCATGGGCATGAGCCCTAGTGCCAGGAGGGAGTGGGCTTCCCTCCTGCCATCTTTTTGGTGCTGGGGAAAGGTGGCTCGGGTGGGTTCGCGATTGTCGGGGGTTGTAGGGGGAGGGCCGTTGCGAGCGGTGGGGGATTTTTTTTTATGGGGTAGATAATTTGCATGTGTATACATCTCAATCTGGAGAGCACATGTAACCAGCCCTATTCCAAAATATTTGTAATGAATATGCATGAGACAAGTCTGCATGCATTGGCTCTTGAGGGTATGCAGATCAATCTCATATATATTCATTATGGATTTCCAGAAAACTGCTATGGTTAGGTGTGCTTTAGGACAGTGTTTCTCAACTTCTTCAAGCCGAATACCACTAAGTCTAACAAATATCAACCGAGTACCCCCGTCGTGGCTCTGCCCCAGACATGCCCTGGTAACCACAAAGCACACTGTACACACAGAAAATGTTTATAATTTATATTTGGGTTGTTTTGGGTTTTTTTCAAAGAGGTCAAGGCAGATGACTTTAAAATATGCAATGTCACCTCAGTAACATTGCCTGGATCATGTGCAGCATTTTTCACCACTGCCCACCAGCCCCTTGCCCATTCTCCTTCTATCACCCCTCGCCAGCACAATGCCACATCTCTCCCTCCATCACTATGTCCAACATTCCTTCCCCTTGCATCCCCTTCAATCTGTCCTTCTGTTCCCTCCCCACCACCGTATCCAACATTTCTCCCTCTCATCCTTCTATTCTCCATGCATCTCCACCTTACTCCTCTCTCTATGCCCAATTTTTCTCTTTCTTTCTTTCCCCATGTGCACCATCTCATTCCCTCTCACTCACACCCTCATGCCCAACAATTCTCCCTTTCTATTCCCTCCTTCCTATGTCCCAAGTTAGTGCCCTCTTTTTCCCTCCCTTCTGTGTCCCATGTTCATGCCCCCTCCCCTCCTTCTATGTTGTTTGTGCCCCCCTCCCGCTCCCTGCCTTCCCGCCTTTGTCCCCAAATTGTGCCACTCACACATCCCAATGTGCTTCTCCTTCCTTTCTCCCTTTGTCCCAGATCATGTCCCCTTAATTGTTTGAGCCACACTCGCTCCTTCTGCCTTCAGCAAAACTTGCTGGGGGGACACGCAGGCAGCGGTTCAGACGCTGCATGTGGCTGACCCACAAGCCTTCCCTCTGATGCCAGAGAAAAGGTTTCCGGGTCAGCTACATGCATCATGTGAACCGCTGCCTGTGTATCCCACCCAACAAGTGCCACTGAAGTAACTGGGGAAACCCCCCTTCCCCGCTGACCCAGAAGGCTTTCCTCTGATGGGCAGGAAGGAGGGATCCCCATTAGTAGCTTCAGTGGAGTGGGGCGGGCAGGAAGGAGTGATTTCTGGGGACGGCTAGTTGGACAGGCATGAAGGAGGGATCCCTGGCGGCGACTTTGGTGGACTTTTGGGCAGGAAGGAGGGATCCCCGGCGGTGACATCGGCCGGGCAGGCAGACAATATCCTCAGTGGCGGTCAGTGACATATACCCCCAACAAGCAGCTCGTGTACCCTGTATTGAGAAATGCTGCTTTAGGGTAGATTTGGGAACCCCTGATGTAAGAGCCTCTCTGTGAGCAAGGCTTGCTTTAGGAAAAGATGTGTACAAATATAATTTGAAACATTGCTGTAACAAAGTGAATGTGTGTATATTTGTGTGTATATTTAAAAAGAACAAGAGAATGTTTCATGATACAAATTCACTATTTTTTCTTCCTTAAGTATTTTACTTACCTATTACAGACAATAATTTTCTTAGGATTCAAATTTATCTTTATCTTAACAAGAGCAAGTCCCCACTGCTAAAGATTGGTTTGTTTGTTTTTTGCTTGCAGGAGAGAAGTATTTTGCTTCGCAAATGGCATGATCTGATGATACAGAACAAAGAGGAGCTTGCACGGATAATTACAGCAGAGAATGTAAGAATTGATGAGTTTCTGCTTTCTTTTTACTCTGTGTTACTAGGATGCAAAGCTCCTCAAGCAAGTTGGAGGAGTATAAGCTACCCCACTGCCAACATATGGCTCAGGCATAAGTTCTTAAAGAAATCTAATGCAGACTGTTCTCTGCAGACAATCATAGCTGCATGCAGGTGGAGGAAGCACTCAAGGCTTTGTGCAGTCCAGGGCTAGAAAACTTTGATCTGCACAGTAGACCAAGCCTGTACAACTCAAAAATGATCCGGAGCCGAAACGAAGTCGTAAAATGTAGCGAGGGCTGCAGGTAGTGGCCATGGCTTGAGGCACCCGGAAGTGCGCGGATGTTGCCAAGATGACATCACATTGACATCCGTGTAGGCACAGAGGCCTTCCAGACGGGTCCTGAAACGCCAGTAGGGGGTGCCAGCAAGGAAGAGGACAGGAGAGGCACTGGCAGCAGCTGATTGCCTATAGCAGTGTTTCTCAAGTACTTCAAGATAAGTACCCCCAACCACAGACCTCCCAAGTTCCGCTCTAGACCCACCCAAGCTCTGCTCCAGATCCTGCCCCCTTTACCAATTGTAATGTAATTTTTTTCCTTTCATTTTTCATATACACACAATACACACAGCAAATATAAATTCTCAAACTTGACACATTTCAATCACTAAAATGAAAATAAAATCATTTTTCCTACCTTTGTTGTCTGGTGATTTAATTAGTTTCTGTTTGGACTTCCTTCTAACTGTGAATCCAATATTTCTTCCCTTATTTCTGCCTCCTGCATGCTTCCTCTCCTCCAGACCTCATTTCCTTCCCTAACCAACATCCCTCTCTGTCCCTCCATGAGTCCAACTTTTTCTTCCTCTCTGCCTGCCCCGTTCTTTCTTTCTTTCTCTCTCCCTGCCCCTCAAGCCACCCTGCTTCCACAATGCAGCCTGCTTCCCCTGCCCTCCCTTTTTCTTTCTTTCTCTCTCCCTGCCCCCTCTTCTTTCTGCCTGTCTTTCTTTCTCTCTCCCTGCTCCCCTTTCTTTCTTTCTTTCTCCCTGCCTCCCCTTTTCTTTCTTTCTCTGTCTGTCTTTCTCTCTCCCTGCCCCCTTTTCTTTCTTTCTTTCTTTCTATCTCCCTGCCCCCCCAGCTACCCTGCTTCCCTGATGCACCCTGCTTCCCCGACGCAGCAACACCAAGGCGAATGCAGCGACTGCAGTCCAAAAAAAGCCGTGCCCACAAGCCTTCACCTCCCCCGACGTCAATTCTGATGTTGGAGAGGAAGTTCCGGGACAGCCAATCGCTGCCTGGGCTGGCCTGGAACTTCCTCACCGACATCAGAATTGATGTCGGTGTGGGAGGGGGAGGAAGGTTTGTGGGCCCAGCGCTTGTGGACTGCAGTCGCTGCATGCGCCTTGGTGTTGCTGCATCAGGGAAGCAGGAAGAAATTCTGGGCTCCAAAAACGGGGCAAGAGCAGGAGAGCCGGGCCGCTGTGAGAGCCATTTGCGGCCCTGGGGCTGTGAGAGCCGCATGCGGCCCGGGGGCCATATGTTGTGCAGGGCTGCAGTAGACTGTTGGCTGGACAGGTTTGCACATTTTAAGATCTATTCTTCCACTCCAGTAATCCTAAGACTTAAAGAGAAGAGGTCCGATGCTCAGCTAGTGGTGATCAGCGTTTTGCTGACCACCACTATCGTTAAAACTGGAAATTCAGTGCTGGGCCATGTCTGGACACTGGAATTGAATTTTAGGGTTTGCAAAGCTAACATATATGGGTTACTGCATACTTTTATGATGATCTAACCTGACCAGTTTGCTAACGCCACCCGCAGAATGCCCCACTAACCAGTTAAGGGGGGATTCATCAAGTGGCATTAGGACTTTTAACAGGAACTATTTGGTCCTTAACATGACCTAAAGGGCCCCTAATGCCAGTCGACTAAAAATATCACAGTGATATTTAAGTTGCTGCAGGTTAGGTACTAATGAGATTCAAAATATGCAAATACATATTTGCATCACATTACTATGCAAATATTCTATTGTAACTTATGGTAATAGACCAAATCTCATGATAAAATAACCGCAGCTTTTTGTTTTTCTGTTTTTCTTCCAAACCCTGGAAATACTAGGACTGTAACGACTCTGTGTATAAAACTTTTCACGCAGTCTATTTTTTAGCATTCCACATTTGCTACAGATATTTATTATATTTTTACAGCATAAATATTTATAGTCTACAGTTCCATGTGAGGTACGATAACATAATAAAAAGACAACAACAAATCATAAGTTAAAATAAGTTATAGCTATACAGATAATCATAACAACACCTGACAAAACAAGATACAAAAGCTTTCAATCTTTCTAATTTCTGATGTCAGATTATGCCATTCAAACAGTCCTGCAGGACTACAATGTTTATTCCTAGTCCTCACTAACCAATAAGCATTAGCAGTAGGCAGTTGCAGCATCTTGGTACCCACAGAGTCCTGACAGGCATGTATGATCTAAGACAGTGTTTCTCAACTCGGTTCTGGAGTGCCCCCTTGCCAGTCAGGTTTTCAAAATATCCACAAAGACTATGCATGAAATAAATTTGCATATAATGGAGGCAGTGTATGCAAATCAGGTGTATGCAAAATCAATGCGGAGATCCTGAAAACCTGACTGGCAAGGGGGCACTCCAGGACCGAGTTGAGAAACACTGATCTAAGACCCTGAATTCGAAGTGTGCCGTGAGACGCTGGAGAGGAGAGAGAGTCGCCGGTGCTGGCTGACTGTCTACAGGAGGTGCCTCTCGCGGAGACACCGGTGCCCCTCTACTTCTCTCTGCGCCTCTCCTGTTGATACCTCCCTGCCGGCTCAAGGCCCCATCACAGGTATCGGCGTGATGATGTCTTGTGCGCGCGTGATATCGTTGCGTCGATGTCCGCGCACTTCCGTGCGCCCTCAAGACGCGGCCACCTGTTTAGTGTGCCGAGGCTGGAAATTGTTTGCAAAACACTGATCTGTGAGAGATGCTGTGAGGTAGAGTGTGCTGTCTGATGAGGTTCATCGCCTTGGGATTCAAAGGCCCCAGCACTTTCTAAGTTCTCCTGCTGCTTCCACCAAACCTCAGGCTCCACTCATTGTGGTGTGTTAGCGCTGAAAGACGTACACAGCGCTGTCCATTGTGACATTTTAATAGGCGGTCCCTGCGCTTTCCATGATTTCATGCATGCATGCCACGGAGAAGATTCATGTTTTATAATGACAAAGATATGGATATCTTTGTGAGGTACAAGCGTGACGGGGCCCATTGATAAGCATGGAGTTCATAGCACTTTTTGATCTGGGTAATGTGAGCAGTGCATTCCTTCTAAAAGGAAGCCATATTTCCCAAATTAATGGATACAGCTGTAAGTACTAGAATACTGCTGTTGTGCCTCAGTCTGAGTATCGTGTGCCTCCGTGCCAAATTCCATTTGCGGCGCATGGAGCGGCTTGCGGTGCGTGCACCGGCTTGGGGCGCGTATTGAGCGGCGGTTTGTCTCTACAATGGCAGGAGGGTGTCGTGCGGGTGCCGCAAGGTGTCCCATGCTGGTAAGAAGTGGAGGGGGAGAGGGAAAAGGGGCTGCTTTGGGGGGAGGGGTGTGCTGGGAGGCAGACAGCAATCATGCTTTGCTCTGGGAGGGGGGGAAACAGAAGGGGGCCACGGAGAGACAAGCAGGCAGGCAGAGGGCCAGGTTAAACAAAGGGAGAAGGGCTGCTGCTGGACAGGGGGAGCAGGGAAGGGGTGGTGGTGGACAGCCGAGGAAAGAGAGAGAGAGAAAGAAAGACAGACACACACATCTATTCTAGCACCCGTTAATGTAACGGGCTTAAAGACTAGATCAGAAATATTGTCCTAACTTATGCTAATGTGATTTGTCAGTCTTTCATTTTTTTCCTCTCTACAACGTAAGAACCAGACTGAACTATTTAATCTTCTTATGATCTTGGCTATGAAAATGATTGTTAATGCAGGAGTGTTCTGCAAGTTGTTATCGGTGCAGTTGTGATTGAGTGTTTGAGTTCAGTTTGCCAAGTTTATACTGTAAGTATGAGAGGGCAGTAGCAGTGAAAGGTGGATCTTTGCATAAACTTAAATGATGTTTGGTCTGCTGTTGATGTTTTCCTGGAACAACAGCACAGCATCTAATTGTTGTAGTCTGTTTTGTCTGTTGATGTTTTATTGTGTGTAAAATCAATTTTAAAAAATTTCTTGAACTGAAAAAAAAAATAGTGTTATTTTTAAATTGTTTTTCTCTCTCAATCTGTATGCTGCTATATATTGACACGGTAAAATCCTGCAATAAGCCTTACAGAAACAACTTATTTGCATTACAGAAGCTTGGGGGTTTGGATTTACTCCAGAGGGTGGGTATGACTTGCAGAGTCCTGATGGGAATGTTAATCCTTTCCTTCTTGGCAAACACAGGGCAAGCCACTGAAGGAGGCCATGGGGGAGACTCTCTACTCCGCTGGCTTTGTTGAATGGTTCTCAGAAGAAGCTCGTCGTACTTGTGGTGACATAATTTCTTCTCCTCTGAGGGATCGCCGATTCTTGGTGCTGAAGCAGCCAGTTGGTGTGGCAACTATAATCACTCCGGTAGGTGCAATAGCATAATCTTAAAAACCCCTAGCATTAATAACATGAACATTTTGGTTGCTACCGTGGAGGGTGACTTCTCTAAATCAAAGAGTGACACTTAGCATTCAGTCAGGGGAGGTTTCCCTTCCAACCGTGGACCAGCAAAGTGATCTTTTTCTCCTAGCTTAAGGAAAGAAAGGGTCAGAAAAAACACTTACAAATGTAACCACTAAGTTTGTAGGCTCAGGCCCTGATTTACTAAGCATAAATAAGTTTTCTGTCTTTCAACATACCATCGGTTTTCTGATGTTCTTGAGTTTTGGCATTATTTTCAAGCTTATCAGCTTCAGGAAATAGGTTGGTTTGTTTATTTTGTCCCATCAGACCTGTTCTGATTGATGGTTTTTTGTCTCCCTTTCAGTAGACAGAGGCAGAGAACACCAAATTGCTGACATCCAATGCTGATGTTTCCCAGTTTCAGGAGAGAGACTTCATGGTCAAAGACACATACAAAAATAAAGGCAGATAAAAACCATATGACTATCCAGTCTACTCAACCATGCCATCTACCATCCCTCTCCCTTAGAAATCCTATGTACTAGTCTCAAACTTTCTCGAATTCAGATGGAGTCTTGGTCTTCACTAGCTTCACCAGTAGGCCGTTCCATGAAGTATTTCTTCAGGTTACTCCTGAATCTCTCCCTTTTCACCTTCATCCTATTCCCCCTCATCCCATAGCTTCTTTTTCATTGAAAGAAATTTACCTCCTTTGTTCTTATGCTACAGAGATATTTAAATGTCTCTATCATATCTCTCTCCCTTCCTTTCTAAATATTGAGATCTTTAAGTCTCATATGTTTTGTAATGAAGACCACTGACCATTTCAGTAGCTGCCCACTGGACTAACTCCATCCTGTTCATATCTTTTTGAAGATATGGTCTCCAGAATTGTATGTAGTACTTCTAAATGAGGTCTCACTAGAGATTTACACAGAGGCATTGTATCATATCACTCTTTCCTCCAGAGTATACTTATTTATTTATTTATTCAATTTTCTATACCATTCACCCAGAAGAGCTCAGAACGGTTTACATGAATTTATTCAGGTACTCTAGCATTTTTCCCTGTCTGTCCCGGCGGGCTCACAATCTAGCTAATGTTCCTGGGGCAATGGGGGGATTAATTGACTTGTCCAGGGTCACAAAAAGCAGCGTGGGTTTGAACCCAGAACCCCAGTGTGCTAAGGCTGTAGCTTTAACCACTGTGCCACTCCTCATTCATCTTTTGGTGCAAACCTCATGCCATTTTTATTACCTTTCTCTGAATTGATTCAAGTCTTTGTACATCCTTAGCAAGATACGACCGCCAAAACTGAACACAATATTCCAATTGGGGCCTCACCAACAACTTGTTCAGTGGCATCAACACCTCATTTGTTTTACTGGTTATACTCCTCTCTTCCTTTGCTGGTTATACGCCTAGCTTCCTTCTGGCTGTGATCACTGCCTTATCACATTGTTTTGTCACCTTAAGATCCTCGGACACCATCGTCCCAAGGTCCCTCTCCTGAGCTGTGCTCTTGTTTCGTACCTTGTACATCTCCTTTGGATTTCTGCAACCCCAGTGCATCACTCTGCACTACTTTACATTAAATTTTAATGTCAGACCTTTGACCATTCTTCTATTTTTTGGAGATCTCTTGTCATGGTTTCTACTCCCTCTGGTACCCACTGTATTGGCTATATATATGTCATCTGTAAAAATGAAAACTGTTCCTTCTAAACCTTCAGCGATATTTCTCACAAATATATTAAACTGTATCGGCCCCTCTACTGACCCCTGAGATATTCCAGGTGAATTCCATTTGCCACCACCCTCTGTTGCCACCAATTTCCAATCCAGTTCACCACTTTGGGTCTTAAGGTCAGCTCTCTCAGTTTATTTGGGAGTTGTCTGTGAGGAACTAGATCAAAGGCTTGCTGAAATAAGTAGACTACATCTAGTGCATGCCCTTTATCCAGTTCTTTGTTCCCCCTGTCAGAGAAATCAATCAGATTTGTTTGGGAGGATTTTACTTTGGTAAAACTATGTTGCCTTGTATTCTAGGAACTTAACTTATCTTTTTGTTCAGTGGCAACTCCATTATTTTTCCTACCACCAATGTAAAGCTTTCCAGCCTGTTTTTTCCCCACTTATTCCCTCACCCCGCTTTTGTGAAGAGGGACTTAATCCTCTCATCTCCAATCCCGTGGAACCTCTCCTGACTCCAAAGGTCTATTAAATTAATCCTTAAGAGAGTTCCTACCAGGATTTCTCTGAACTCCCTTAGAGGGGACATGATAGAGACTTACAAGATCATGAAGGGCATGGAGAAAGTAGAGAGGGACAGATTTTTCAAACTTTCGAAAACTACAAGAACGAGAGGGCATTCGGAAAAATTAAGAGGGGACAGATTCAGGAAGTTCTTCACCCAAAGGGTGGTGGACACCTGGAATGCGCTTTCAGAGGGTGTAATAGGACAGAGTATGCTACTGGGTTTCAAGAAGGGATTGGATGATTTCCTGAAGGAAAAAGGGATAGAAGGGTACAGATAGAGGATTACTATACAGGTCCTGGACCTGATGGGCCGCCGTGTGAGCGGACTGCTGGGTGTGATGGACCTCTGGTCTGACCCAACAGAGGCGCTGCTTATGTTCTTATGTTCTTATTCTGGGATGTGTCCCTTCCAGCCCCATATATTTGTCCATTTTCAGATTTTCAAGTTGTTTATAGATAACTCTTTTATACTGGTCAGTAAAATATCACAAAACAAAAAAGCAGCAATTCCACAACCAAATATCAAATACACAAAAAAAGTGGAATGAAACAAAAATGAACTATGTCAATTCATTTGCACTGATGGATCATAAATGGAAGAAGGCAAAATCTCAGACTGTCAGATCTGTTTTGACATGCAGTTCCTGATTGGTGAGGCTCGACTTTAGTGCAGGAAGAGGCGGTCGGAGCATACCGCGAGTGATTTCCTTCACTCGCTGGCTCTCTGGCTGCCCTCCTGCCTGGTCATTCGCGGTCGGAAAATACTGCGAATGACTGGGACTGCGAATCGCCAACCACAAATGACCGGAGGAGCACTATACATCACTTTTATTCCAGAGATAAATTTAAAAAAAAAAAAGACTTGACATCGATATGTGAACATTTCTTAAGAAAGAACTGAATAATCCATGGGGTGTACTAATTTTTTCACATGACTGTAAATGCCCACCTCTCTGTGTATTTTAAACAGGTTCTACCATGTTAAATCCTGTTCTAAAATAGTTGCAAAAGTTGAGACATCCCAACCTGGGTATCTCAAATCTGACTCGTACATCCTTTCTAAACTGCCACTGTATATGTTGTAATTTAAGTGCCACAGGTGAAAAACCAGCCCAGGATTTTTAGTGAACTTTGTTTACATGAGCATTAGATATGAAAGTGCCGGTGTAACCAGCTGTCTGTCATGGAGGAATAATCTGAAATTTGTTTTTCTCTCCCATCCCCCTTGTCCTGCAGTGGAATTTCCCCAGCGCTATGATCACACGGAAGGTGGCAGCTGCTCTAGCAGCCGGCTGCACAGTGGTGGTGAAGCCTGCAGAAGACACACCTTTATCAGCTTTAGCACTTGCTGAGGTGAGCTGCTGTATTATTATGTAAGGATGTTGATTTCGACTTTAGAATGTCATATTTGTCTTTCAAAGAAGAGCGACCAAAATGATAAAGGGGATGGAATTTCTCTCTTATGAGGAAAGGCTGAAGAAGTTAGGGATCTTCAGCTTTGAAAGAGATGGTTAAGGGGGGATATGATTGAGGTCTACAAAATTCTGAGTGGTGTAGAACAGGTATCAGTGGATCGATTTTCTTCACTCTTTTGAAAAGTGCAAAGACCGGGGGATGCACAATGAAATTTCATGGAAATATTTTTAAAGCAAATAGGAGGAAATATTTTTTCGCTGAACGAATAGTTAAGCTTTGGAACTCATTGCCCAGTTAGCGTAACTGGGTTTGGACAAGTTCCTGGAGGAAATGTCCATAGTCTGCTATTGAGAAAGTCATGGAGGAAGCCACTGTTTCCATCAGGTACTTGTGACCTGGATTGGCCACTGTGGCAACAGGATATTTAGCTAGATGGACTGTTGGTTTGACTCAATATGGCTCTTCTTATATTCTTACACCTTGAGGTCAAGACAAGTTATATTCAAGAACAGTAGGTATTTCTGTGCACCAGAAAGCTTATTGTCAAGTTTATACCCAAGGAGGTAGATGAAGAAATAATCTGCCTGTCATAAGGTGGAAGAAGTGGGATTTGAGCGTTGGCTTCTCTGGTTATCAGTTTGCTGCTCTGAACACTAGGATGTTCTTCCATGTCTCCTGACATGATAGGAGAAGGGAGCAGCAGGTCGATAGAAAGGCCCTAATGTCACACTGTAAGTTGCAGAATGTCTGTATTACACAGTTGTCTTGTTGAATACAACTTTCTTGAAACAGTGATCAAGTTTCAAGTTTTATTTGAGTTTGATGAATCGCTTATTTAGGGCTCCTTTTACAAAGGTGTATTAGTGGTTTTAGCAAGTGCCAGCCGCTACCGCCTCCTTTTAAGCAGGCGGTAGTTTTTCAGCTAGCGCTAATCATGTGCGTGCGCTAAAAACGCTAGCGCACTTTCGTAAAAGGAGCCCTTAGTTTTACTAAGCGAGGTACAAAATTGATAAAAATATAAACATATATTTAGACATACAATTTAAAATAATGGGTTAGACAGGTAGATTTACAGACCAACTACCGTATTTTCGCGGATATAACGCGCGCGTTATACGTGATTTTACGTACCGCGCATACCCCTCGCGCGTTATATGCCTGAGCGCGGTATACAAAAGTTTTTAAACATAGTTCCCACCCCGCCCGACGCCCGATTCACCCCCCCAGCAGGACCGCTCGCACCCCCACCCCGAACGACCGCTCGCACGCGCTCCCACCCGCACCCGCATCCACGATCGGAGCAAGAGGGAGCCCAAGCCCTCTTGCCCGGCCGACTCCCCGACGTCCGATACATCCCCCCCCCGGCAGGACCACTCGCACCCTCACCCCGAAGGACCGCCGACTCCCCAACAATATCGGGCCAGGAGGGAGCCCAAACCCTCCTGGCCACGGCGACCCCCTAACCCCACCCCGCACTACATTACGGGCAGGAGGGATCCCAGGCCCTCCTGCCCTCGACGCAAACACCCTCCCTCCAACGACCGCCCCCCCCCCAAGAACCTCCGCCCGTCCCCCAACCGACCCGCGACCCCCCTGGCCGACCCCCACGACACCCCCACCCGCCTTCCCCGTACCTTTGTGTAGTTGGGCCAGAAGGGAGCCCAAACCCTCCTGGCCACGGCGACCCCCTAACCCCACCCCGCACTACATTACGGGCAGGAGGGATCCCAGGCCCTCCTGCCCTCGACGCAAACCCCCCCCCCCCCCAGCGGACCCGCGACCCCCCTGGCCGACCCCCACGACCCCCCCACCCCCCTTCCCCGTACCTTTGAAAGTTGGCCGGACAGACGGGAGCCAAACCCGCCTGTCCGGCAGGCAGCCAACGAAGGAATGAGGCCGGATTGGCCCATCCGTCCTAAAGCTCCGCCTACTGGTGGGGCCTAAGGCGCGTGGGCCAATCAGAATAGGCCCTGGAGCCTTAGGTCCCACCTGGGGGCGCGGCCTGAGACACATGGTCGGGTTTGGCCCATGTGCCTCAGGCCGCGCCCCCAGGTGGGACCTAAGGCTCCAGGGCCTATTCTGATTGGCCCACGCGCCTTAGGCCCCACCAGTAGGCGGAGCTTTAGGACGGATGGGCCAATCCGGCCTCATTCCTTCGTTGGCTGCCTGCCGGACAGGCGGGTTTGGCTCCCGTCTGTCCGGCCAACTTTCAAAGGTACGGGGAAGGGGGGTGGGGAGGTCGTGGGGGTCGGCCAGGGGGGTCGCGGGTCGGCTGGGGGGGGGGGGGGGTTGCGTCGAGGGCAGGAGGGCCTGGGATCCCTCCTGCCCGTAATGTAGTGCGGGGTGGGGTTAGGGGGTCGCCGTGGCCAGGAGGGTTTGGGCTCCCTTCTGGCCCAACTACACAAAGGTACGGGGAAGGCGGGTGGGGGTGTCGTGGGGGTCGGCCAGGGGGGTCGCGGGTCGGCTGGGGGACGGGCGGAGGTTCTTGGGGGGGGGCGGTCGTTGGGGGGAGGGGGTTTGCGTCGAGGGCAGGAGGGCCTGGGATCCCTCCTGCCCGTAATGTAGTGCGGGGTGGGGTTAGGGGGTCGCCGTGGCCAGGAGGGTTTGGGCTCCCTCCTGGCCCGATATTGTTGGGGAGTCGGCGGTCCTTCGGGGTGAGGGTGCGAGTGGTCCTGCCGGGGGGGGGATGTATCGGACGTCGGGGGGGGGCATCAGGCTTTCAGGATGGGGACAGACCTTCAAGGGGGGACAGGACTTCAAGGGAGGACAGTGCACGGAAGTCAGGGGGGGTGAACGGAGAGTCGGGACAGCGCACGGAAAGTCAGGGCGGGCGAAAGGAGAGTCGGGCAGCATGCGCGTTATATGCCTGAGCGCGGTATAGAAAAGTTTTTGTACATATCATCGTGATTTCTGCGCGCTATACCCCTGTGCGCGTTTTACAATGGTGCGCGTTATATCCGCGAAAATACGGTAATACAAAAGGTAAGGGGGAACAGAACTACAATTCAGTATTTTTAAGGTAAAGAGGAGAACTAAATATGGAAAAAACAATAGGAAGGGAAAAATGCAATCAAAGAAAGAAAGAAATATAAAGATTAAACATAATTTAAAGGTTAAAAGCATCTTTAAAAAGAAAACTTTTTAAATTACTTTTAAAAAGACTCAAATCGTTTTCCACTCTTAAAATGCTGTGGCATGGCGTTCCAAAGCTGCGGTACCATCACTGAAAACATATCATGTCGTCGTGTCCCAATAACTTTCAAAGAGTGGACTAGTATATGCTTATGATTAGTAGACCGGAGAGAACGCGAAATGCTATAAGGGATGAGCAATTTATCAGTAAATTGAGGT
Source organism: Geotrypetes seraphini (assembly GCF_902459505.1). NCBI lineage: Eukaryota > Metazoa > Chordata > Amphibia > Gymnophiona > Dermophiidae > Geotrypetes > Geotrypetes seraphini. The sequence continues at coordinate 184,334,979 of NC_047085.1, read as the reverse complement.
TCATTAGTAGAGAGGGTTTTGAATACTAAAAAATAAAATTTTGAAGGTGATGTAAATTCTACTCAAGTAATCCCTGTAGTGTAAGAGGCACAGAGGCTTAAATGGCTCACCTGGAATCTGCTTCTGTATCTCGTGTGGTGGCTTCCCTTGTTGCTAGGCCTCTCTTCGATATTTTGCTTGGGGGGCCTTCATTAGAACTCTGCCACTGCCTTGAAATAATCTTACCTTTGTCCCAGTGGGACTAGGAGTCATTTACTGTTGTTTAGTCCATTGTCTGCTGCAGGGCCTAAAGGAATACAATTGTCTCTGCAGCAGATAAGGAGCCATTTACTAATTGTTAGCATATGTTGTGTAGTTCAAGGTAACTCAATAATATAGCAATCTCTGAGAGGTTTGAGCCTGGTTAATTGTTATCTTAGAAACTAAAACTTGATTATCCCTACTATTTTTGCTAAGGCGAAAACTTCTAAAAGTACAAGTTTAAGGCAGTGGGTGATTAAGATCAGTTTTAAGTTTAATTTATTTGAAACTCTTTATATTCTGTCAACTTCAGGCAATAGACTATACAAAGAGTATAAGTACATGCAGAACATCATGAAAATATAAAATAGCAACACACCACAACAAAATACTTCAATAAAAATTAAATAACCATTTTCCTAAAAAATCATCTTAAGTAACATTACATTAGAGATTTCTATTTCACCATTGCCTTGTGGTTCAAGGCGGATTGTAAAAGAATTATAAAAAACGTATTACAAGAAGATATCTGGTAATTTCTAGAGGAGCTAAAGAGTGGATGAGGTTGTTTTTGGGAATTGGGAAGGTATTGGGAGTGGGAAGGAGCTAGCAGTATTAAGTCGTTTGCAGGGATTTCTTGAAAAGTAGGGTCTTTATTTCTTTTCTGAATGTTTTGATTAAAGCAAACCAAAAGGCTTTAGGTGCTTGCAAAATCCCAGCCAGTCTTGTTTACTCCTTAAGGATAGGGCCAACAAATTATACAGTATATTATGTAGGTTCAATAACAGAAGCAGGATTTTCTAGATCTACTCATATACTTCTCTCAAAGATGGGACGCTGAAAAGATTTGTTTCCTATAACTGCAGTGGTTATTATAGTATAGCCATTGCAGAAATTTACAATCAAGATACACACTAGAGAATGACACGGTGACAAAATTCATCACCGTTCCCGTCCCCGCGGATAACCGCAGGAAATAATCCCATGTCATTTTCTAGTGTCTATTTCAACCTCGGTCCTTCTACACCAGCATTCTTCAAAGCAAAGCTTGCGGGTCAGTGGTTGTGGCCATTCATGCTCTGATTCTTCCCTCTCTCCTTAAAGAATGACATGAAGATGGTTTCCCGCGGTTATCTGCGGGGACGGGAACGGTGATGAATTTTGTCACCGTGTCATTCTCTAATACACACTTTAAGCATCAGTCTATGGAAGATAAGTAATTAATACAATGAGCATAAAATAGACTGTCTATGGGTATGATAGTCACAACTGGCGAGATAGACAACTGTGTTCTGAACTACCAAAAGGGAACGCAAGGACTTCAAAGGCAGGCCAAAGTATAGAACATTATGGTAGTTCAGTCCACTCAAAGCCAAATCCATATGAAAATCCTGACTGCTACAGAATATCCCCTCTGAATATCAGAGAGGGAGTGGGTCCTTTTTCTTGAACTGGTCTTGATTTTCCTAATTGTTTTGTACTTTTCAGGCATGTTGCTTATTAGAGGTTGAAACGTGATTATGTGATACTTTTTTTTATTGTAGCTAGCTGATCAGGCTGGGATTCCTGCAGGTGTATATAATGTTGTCCCCTGTTCTAGAGAAAAGGCTCCTTCTGTGGGAGAGGCTCTTTGTACTGACCCTTTGGTGGCCAAAATCTCTTTCACTGGTTCAACTGCAACAGGAAAGGTATGTGACACATTAAAACTAGAGGTTTTTGCATGGTAGGGAGAGGACCTTGGTGGAAGGTTCTTTGTTGAAACATAAAACATGACAGATTGTGTGGCTTATCCAGTCTGCCTATACATGACAATGAGGGGCATTTTCAATACAATGTCTGAATCTGATTGTGGACATTTGGGGGGAAATGTCCAAAAATCTGGTAGAGAAAATGACCATTTTAAAACTAGAAAAATGTCTATCTTTTAATTTTGTCAAAAAATGAACATTTCCTAGATGTTTGTCTTTAGTGAATCTATCTTTTTTTTTAACCATTTTCAAAAAGAACAAACACCCATATGAAAAATGCACAAAAAAACCATTGGGATGTAGGAGGGTCGGCATTCTTAGTAGACTGGCCACACAGACATCCAACAGAGCAGTGGAACACCCTAGGGTATAGTTATGTGAACTTCAGTTAAAAGATCCCAGGTATACATTCATCATAACCCCCTTACATTGTATGGTGAGCCTTCTAAAACTTCCCTACAACTTCCTGTACCCAACTGTATACCTCTCCAACAGCCCTTATGCTTGCCGGTGTCACTTATATGTCAGTACATTGAGTTTTGGGTGGACTCGTGCTTTCCACCACAAGTGTACCAGTTAAAGTGGAATAGGGGCCTGAGTCCCCTTTTTTTGCTGTCTACTGTACTGACCAATGGAATAGAAAATTAAGAACTTTTTTTTTTTTTTCCATTTTCTCGGAGCCTAAAGACAAAGGACATGTGAGTTTAAGCAACGAATGAGATCAAAAGAGACTGATGATTAAGTTTCAAAAGCATCCTTGTAGAACCAGCATTTTAACAATCCTTTAAATTTATTTAGTGATTTTTCTTCCTTAATAAATGCTGGTAAGGAGTTCTATATTCTGGGCGCTGTCACCGCAAAGATCGTATCTAGTCGGAATATATGGAATAATGTACCTTTCTAGGAATGATGGAGCTTTAGTTGTTAATATTTTGAATGTTAATATTGCTAATTTGTAGGAGATTCTGTGAACAATTAGAAGCCAATGAGCTTCTTTAAGAAGAGGAGTCACATGATCAAATTTTTTTGTTATTCGTTATAATCTTAATTGCGGTGTTTTGAATTAATTGTAATCGACGGATTTCTTTAAGAGCTACTCCTTTGTAGAGCGAGTTGCAATAGTCTAACTTTGAAATTATCAGCGAGTGTACAAGGATATTCAGTGAAGATGAGTCCAGGAAGGGGGCAATTGATCTAATCATTCGTAACCTCTGAAAACATCCTCTTACTACTGCACTAATCTGATTATGATATGTCAATTTTTGATCCAGAATAACCCCTAAAACTTGCATGCATAGAAGAACCCCAGCCCCTATATCCCTAGGGATTTTGTTGCATTTAATTTTGACTAGATCATTTCTTAGTCTTCATGTTATCCACACTTTCTAAGGTATCTGCCCTGTCGCAGATTTTGTTATCATCTGCAAATAAAGAACCCCTTTCTCAGCCCTTTTCCCAATAACAATGAAACTAAGAATCATTCCCTGCAAGACACCACTGGTAATGCCTCCAAGTTTCCAAATTTATTCAGATCTTACTATCCCGCTCCCAGGGTCAAGGCCTTCTGGGCAGTTTACAATTGAAAATCCTAGTTAACTCAACACATTTGTTTTTCTTTTGTGTCATACCGGAGTCTATCTGGCGATATTTTTCTTTAACAGAAAGAAATTCCAGATAGGCGCTTGACACTTTTTTCTGGAGCCTTCTATCCTATACTGGCCTCCTGTTTGGGTTTCTGTTAAAATCCTCCTCATAGTTTGTTCCATTTGCCTGTTGGTGGTGTGAATGATTCTGGTGAAGCATGCACTTTGACAAAATGTGTTGCTTTTTATAATACGGCCTTGTCTCCCTCTCTTGTCTACAGATACTACTGCAGCATGCAGCTGGCACGGTGAAGAGAGTTTCTATGGAGCTTGGGGGCCACGCCCCATTCATCGTGTTTGATAGCGCAGATATCAACAAAGCTGTGGCAGGAGCCTTAGCTTCAAAGTATCGTAACTCAGGACAAGTGCGTTTCCTTCTGTGAGACAAAAGCAAGAATGGGATTTGGGGTGGAAGGGGGAGAAGGATAAGAGGGAGCAACTAACTTGGAAACAGTGCACTTCTCATTTCATATTCCCAGGGGTTAAGGTTAGAGCTGGCCTACGAATATGGAAAAATCGCAAATAACTTTTAGGGTCGACTGTGACAAACCCCTACCTCCTGGACCTCTCCATACCTTACCTGGTGGTCTAGCGGTGAAGCAGGGCAGGAGCAATCTTCCTACGAGCCTGCCCCATGCAGAGCTGTGAACAAAAATGGCTGCCGTGAGTTCCCACTGTAGTCTCGTGAGACCACAGGAACTCATGGCAGCCATTTTTGTTCACGGCTCTGCACAGGGCAGGAGCGTAGGAAGATTGCTTCTGCCCCGCTTCACCGCTAGACCACCAGGTAAGGTGTGGAGAGGTCTGGGAGGCAGGGGGGTGGGTCAGGGTGCAGAAACTAGCAAATAACTGAAGTCGCAAGTCCTAAACCTGCGAATTTGGAGGGAGAAGTGTATTTAAAAGTGGCAGTTCATTTTTTTTGTAGTAAGATCACTTTGGCTAAAACTACCTTAGCTACTAACTTACCTTAACATTCATATGGATGAAGATTTACAATAATACCTTTTAGTACTTGTGTGTGTTTTTATTTGCTGGGTTCTGTTGTTGATAAATGTATGGCTAAAATGAGCTGCTGTTTCATATCCTGTGGGAGGTCTGGATCTGTTATTCCTTCATTTTGGCACAAGGTTTTGCAGCACTGTTAAGAGTTACTATCCTTCCTGAAAGGGATTATCCGTCCACCAAATTACAAATAGAAATTTCTGTGCCCCTCTGCAGATGCCAGCATCCAAGCATGGCTGGGGTCTAATAAGGGGAGATTGGGAGCCTGGACATGGAAGCTTCTTTTCAGTTCTGAATGAAGCTTAGTTGGATACAGGCTTTGAAGTTATCTGCAGCATTTGGTGGGTTGTTTTTTTTTTTTTTTAAAACAAAGTTGTACTAATTATATTTTTGAAGGGATGCTCAATAAGGGTATTTGGCAGGAAGGTAACATATTTCTGCACCTTATCTCTACTGATACGTTCTATATTTCATTTTTGAGACATTCTCACTTATTGTTTTGCACTCTGATTAAAAAAAACCCCCAATAACTTTTGTTTTTATTAGATTACTGATTCAGACAAGAAAAAAATTTATATAATATAGGGCATTGAAAACTAAAGATTTGTTATACAAATCTACAGTGTGTATGGGAATTACACAAAATACAGAGTTTTGTTAGAGAAATTTATCACTTATCAATGTTGCCAATCACCTAACAAGAACTCTTTAAGTAGTACTCTCCTCCCCCCATAACCCCCAATAGGGAAGAACAGTTCTACTTCGCTCTGTATTTGGCTACTAGAACTCTGATCATCTGTTTCCAAACCACAGTTAAACAGTCTGTCGCTGGAAACCTTACACATTCTTTGGGATAATGTTATGTGCAGTCTTATATTCTGCCAATTTCTCGCAAATCGGTGTTCTAGGCAGTTACAAGCAGCATATTGCTACATCCGAGTACAGGGGTAAGCAATTCCGGTCCTCAAGAGCCGGAGCCATAATAAATATCCACAATAAATATGCATGAGATAGATTTGCATCGCAAGGAGGCAGTCCTGAAAACCTGACCTGGCTCCGGCTCTCGAGGACCGGATTTGCCTACCCCTGAATTAGTATATCCATATTTCCATTGTTAATTGAATCATTTAACCCAGTTTACATGGAGCTTTCCAAGAGATCCACATTTTGAATTCTGACCTTCCAAACTTCTTTACCTAGTGGGCTCCTGGCCCCCTTCATCAGTGCCTAAGCTTCTTTATGTAATGTTTAGGGTATTGGCAGCTCTGCCTGAAGATCAGTTGGTTCCAGCCCTTTCCAATCCACTTTAGGGTCCAATGCTCAAAGCAATCCGAGTTTCATTTAGGCTGGTTTTAGATAGTTCAAATGAAATGGAGGTTTTTGTGGCTAATACACAGGGCTTTCATACATTGCTTTACATTTACAGCTGCAAAAGCCTCCCATTACAGGATAAAAGGAACCATGGCTGCATAACACACCTTCCCACATAATTTCTGGCAAAGGAATGCACTCCGAGGGTTCCTTCTTCTCCTCCCCCACCCCCTCCTGCATTCACTGTATTGGCACATAAGAGCAATGCCAGGAACAATGCTCAACACTAACAGTATGTATTTAATTTGCATGTTATTAGTGTTGAGCATTAGTCACTTTAAAAAAAAAAAAAAATCAATCAGTGCATCTCCCTCCCTCCTTTCATAGGGTCTGCTTCAGGGGTGCTGTTAGAGCATGCCTAATTCTAATTTTGGGTTTTAACTGATAAACGCCAATAAAACACTCCTGATGCAAAAAGATTAAAATAGATATTCATTGGATAAATACTGAAAAAACACATCTTCCCTCTAGTACTCTCTTACCCATCCCGGCTTGTCTTGTATCCTTTTCTGCACTGATGACTTCTAAGTATGTAACACAAAAATACATATTTAATTCCAGTGGAAAAAGTACCCAGTAATAATACCTGTGGCGTGGAAACACCAGTACCTACATTTTGTACGCCCAAAGAAGCACTAATTAGCAGAAAATTAAACGCCTATGTTGACAATTTATAAACATGTAAGACCAGAAGCCGTAGTCATACTACCACATACCCAATCCCTGGGCTATATATAGATTTTTAGTGCACTTTTCGTGTGCCCATCCTAAGGTCATTCTCCTGCATTTTCACTTAAATGCAAGTGGCAGGATGAGGCTTGCTATGGAAGTGTACACACCATATAGTAAAGAGTCTTTCTTTCTTCATAATCTTCCTTACTCTTCTAGGTCATGATTGCAATGATTTGCAGAACAGTTTATTCCCTGTAGGCAAATTACTTTTTAATATCTGGTGCAAACTGACCTTCCTGACCCAGTTCCTGAGGCAGTTTTAAATGTATCAAGAGAGAAAATAGGCCAGTACAGCAATTAAAAAAAAACAAACAAACCACATTTCAGGAGGTAATATTCATAGCCAGTTAACTGGGGTCCACTGAGCACAGTTAACTGGTGCTGAGCAAATCCCAAGGTAGTATTCAGCAGCATTTGTCTGGATAGGTCCTCTAAATATCCTCTCTAACCACTAAAGCCAAAACCAGCTGTTGTGAGGGTGGTCCATGGCAGAGTCAGCACTTAACTGGATAAGTGCCAAAATTCAGCCTTTAACCCCACATAAGTAGCAGTCCTTCAAAAAGATAAAAACAGGATGGAGTCAGTCCATAGGAAGGCTACTAAAATGGTCAGTGTTATTAGTTATAGGGTGTATGGGGTCAGACTTAAAAATATCAATATGTATACTTTGGAGGAAAGGTGGAGAAGGGAGATATGATAGATACGTTTAAATACCTATATGACATACATGAAGTGAGTCTCTTTCATTTGAAAGGAAGCTCCCGAATGAGAGGGCACAGGATGAACTTAAGAGGTGATAGGCTCAGAAGGAATCCAAAGAAATACTTTTTTACAGAAAGGGTGGTAGATGCATGGGATAGTCTCCAGGTAGAGGTGGTGGAGACAGACTGTGTCTGAATTCAAGAAAGCATGGGACAGGCACGTGGGATCTCTTAGGAAGAGGAGGAGATAGTGGATGCTGCAGATGGGCAGACTGGATGGGCCATTTGGCCTTTATCTGCCATCATGTTTCAGTTTAACTTAACCGATTAAGGGCTGACTATCAACACTTATCCAGTTAAGCATTGGCTGTCTACACATACCTGGATATTTGCCAGTATCTAGATAAGACCCGAATAGCCAGACATAATTTTGGCAGCAGTGGTCAGTGCTTAAAAAAAATGCTGACCGCCTCCATCTGAATATTACAATCCAGGTATTCTCTTTTTGAATGCTAGTCCTCGGCCCTTTCTCTCATATGTCTCCTATAGTCAAGGAGGGGAGAGGGAGGTCCTTTTATGATCTCTATACACAAATGTGAACTGAGTTGTTGACTCTGTGGCCTATAAATACTAACATAGTATTCATGAATGTTTCCTGTAACATAGATTAATGAAAAATCTCTGTCAAATTCTGTTTCTTAACTGATCTCATATTATGTATGCCTTTAGACATGTGTCTGCACAAACCGTTTCTTGGTACAGAAGGGAATCCATGACACCTTTGTGAAAAAGTTTGCTGAAGTCATTCAGAGAGAGCTGCGTGTGGGAAGTGGATTCCAGGAAGGCACCACCCAAGGTCCATTAATTAATGAAAAAGCAGTGGAAAAGGTAAATAAAAATAACTCCAGACACCTTGAAAAAATGGAAAGTATTTTTTTTCTAGTCTATTCTATTCTGTAGATTTCTGTATCACCTCTACCCTCACAAGAGATCCCGAAGTGGCTAACAATAAAAACAGTAAACAAAAAATTAATAATAATAATAATAATAGCTTTATTTATATCCCGTCATACGTTTTCAGTTCAGGATGGTGTACAACAAGAGGTGCTGTAAGGACAGTGAGGTTACATCAGTTAGATTTGGGAAGGGGTAGAAGATAGTTGAGTGACGAGGGTAGGGTAGGAGGAAGGAAAGTGTAAGATGAGCAGAATTGATGGATCAGATAAATTTGTTGAATAAGTGGGTTTTTAGTGATTTTCTGAATGAACGGTATGTTAGTGCGTTCAGGATTAGGTTGCTTAAGGTGTTGTGTTGTTCCAGAATGTTACCAAAATAATCAGATTTAAGACTACAATGAAAGACTATAAGAAGTCAAAGGCTGGATCTCCACTGGAATTGCATTCTAGACAGGCTGCTTGAAAAGAAAAAGATTGTTCAAGAATTATTTTAAAATGAAAGTCTCTGTCGCTGTCTTAAAAACCAAATTACTAGAAAAGAAATTCAAACATGAGACTAACACAACTGGAGCCAACCCATCCAAAACTTAAAACTAAACATGCAGTTTTAAAATGAATCCTGACTTGAAAATTCTCCTTTAAATTTTAGGGCTCCTTGTACAAAACTGCGCTAGCGGTTTTAGCGCGCACTGCATAGAGCTGGCAATGCAGCGCGCGCTAAAAACGCTAGCGCACCTTAGTAAAAAGAGCTCTTAATGTAACAGGTGCCTTGCAAATTGGGTGGGTCAGGGGAGGAGAAGAAGGGGGATTTAATGTTCATGAAATCTGGCTTTGGTAAACCCCTTGGATATATGTGAAATCATTGTTAAAGTAAACTGATTTGTTTTCTCAGGTAGAAAGTCATGTGAGTGATGCGGTCTCTAAAGGAGCACATATAGTGACTGGGGGAAAGCGACACAGCTTTGGGAAGAACTTCTTTGAGCCGACTCTTCTGAGCAATGTAACAACTGACATGCTGTGCACACAGGAGGAGACCTTTGGGCCTCTAGCTCCAGTAATAAAGTAAGAAACTCAGGGCTGCTGGCTCCGAGTTTGAACGTGGTACAATGATTAGAACTTGGGTCAGGTTTAACCTCGGCTGTAATACCAGTAAGCTAACTGGAAGATGGAAATATAACAGCCCAATAGCACTGAACAAGTTTGCCGAATTGATGTAATATCAGAGACGGATTATTAATATTTAATTGGACTAATCAAATTTCGATCCATACAGCAAGGCAGAGTACAATAGTCAAGTCATCCTAACTATTGAAATGAGAAAGAGGGTTGTTTTGTGTTCAGCATTTTAACTTAATCCACTAAATTTAATCATTCACCTTAACTACTGGCACAAAAGAAGCCTGCAGGGCAAGAATATCTTTAAGCAGATTTTCAATGCAATTAAAAATCCTCCAGCTATAGTGCATAATTCTCTAGCAATATATACATTCAAATTCAGAAAATAAACTATTATTTATCATTTCTATAGCACTACTAAGCATATGCAGTGCTGTACCCCCAAAATAGAATAGACAGTTACTGCTCAAAAGACCTTACAGTCTAGTTATGACAGACATACTGGACAAAAAAAGGTGCATCTATACCAGTGGTCTCAAACTCGTGGCCAGGTACTATTATGAGGCCCTCAGTATGTTACCATTGTTCTGGAACATGACCCGCCTCGCTGCTGTAACCTCATGCAAGCGCTTTCCTGTGTCTGTACGTGATTGTGAGGTGGAGTGGAGAGGACAATAGCGGGCAACGTTCCAGAACGTAAGGTAACCATTGGAGGCAGTGCAACTTGTGCGTGTGTACGTAATTTCGTAAACTGTCACGAAATTCGGCACCTTTCCTGGCGGTGATGGCTTGATGTAAGATGGGGGTTGTATCTGGAGGAGGTGAGAGCTGAAGGCAGTTGTGGGCATGACCACCATAAACTTAAGGCACAAGATTTCAAGGCACAAGTCGGATATTGATTCTCCCCTAGAGGACTACACCAAAATCTTGTCTCTTGCAATTGATACTTTAGAATCTAAATCACAATTTTGCATGAGGTAAAACTCTTTATCTATCTACATATATATATATATAAAATCGGAGGTATGTATGTGTGTATGTATGTGTGTATGTATGTGTGTATGTGCCGCGATCACGCAAAAACGGCTTGACCGATTTGAACGAAACTTGGTATGCAGATCCCTCACTACCTGGTATGATATGTTCTGGGGGTCTCGCGGCCCACCTGCACACGTGGGCGGAGCTACAAACATAAAATCAGATTTCACCCATTCATGTCAATGGAAAAAATGTAAAAAGCTGCCATTCTCACAGTAATTAAAAAACGGCTTGACCGATTTGAACAAAACTTGGTATGCAGATCCCTCACTACCTGGGGTGATATGTTCTGGGGGTCTCGCGGCCCACCTGCATACATGGGCGGAGCTACAAACAGAAAATCAGATTTCACCCATTCATGTCAATGGAAAAAATGTAAAAAGCTGCCATTCTCACAGTAATTCAAAACCGGCTTGACCGATTTGAATGAAACTTAGTATGCAGATCCCTCACTACCTGGGGTGATATGTTCTGGGGGTCTCGCGGCCCACCTGCACACGTGGGCGGAGCTACAAACAGATAATCAGATTTCACCCATTCATGTCAATGGAAAAAATGTAAAAAGCTGCCATTCTCACTGTAATTCAAAAACGGCTTGACCGATTTGAACGAAACTTGGTATGCAGATCCCTCACAACCTGGGGTGATATGTTCTGGGGGTCTCGCGGCCCACCTGCACACGTGGGCAGAGCTACAACCAGAACATCAGATTTCACCCATTCATGTCAATGGAAAAAATGTAAAAAGCTGCCATTCTCACAGTATTTAAAAAACTGCTTGACCGATTTGAACGAAACTTGGTATGCAAATCCCTCACTACCTGGGGTGATATGTTCTGGGGGTCTCGCGGCCCACCTGCACACGTGGGCGGGGCTACAAACAGAAAATCAGATTTCACCCATTCATGTCAATGGAAAAAATGTAAAAATCTGCCATTCTCACTGTAATTCAAAAACGGCTTGACCGATTTGAACGAAACTTTGTATGCAGGTCCCTCACTACCTGGGCTGATATGTTCTGGGGGTCTCGCGGCCCACCTGCACATGTGGGCGGAGCTACAAACAGAATATCAGATATCACCCATTCATGTCAATGGAAAAAATGTAAAAAGCTGCCATTCTCACAGTATTTAAAAAACTGCTTGACCGATTTGAACGAAACTTGGTATGCAGATCCCTCACTACCTGGGGTGATATGTTCTGGGGGTCTCACGGCCCACCTGCACACGTGGGCGGAGCTACAAACAGAAAATCAGATTTCACCCAGTCATGTCAATGGAAAAAATGTAAACAGCTGCCATTCTCACAGTAAATCAAAACCGGCTTGACCGATTTGAACTAAACTTGGTATGCAGATCCCTCACTACCTGGGGTGATATGTTCTGGGGGTCTCGCGGCCCACCTGCACACGTGGACGGAGCTAGAAACAGAAAATCATATTTCACCCATTCATGTCAATGGAAAAAATGTAAAAAGCTGCCATTCTCACAGTAATTCAAAAACGGCTTGACCGATTTGAACGAAACTTGGTATGCAGATCCCTCACTACCTGGGGTGATATGTTCTGGGGGTCTCGCGGCCCACCTGCACACGTGGGCGGAGCTACAAACAGAAAATCAGATTTCACCCATTCATGTCAATGGAAAAAATGTAAAAAGCTGCCATTCTCACTGTAATTCAAAAACGGCTTGACCGATTTGAACGAAACTTGGTATGCAGATCCCTCACTACCTGGGGTGATATGTTCGGGGGGTCTCGCGGCCCACAACTCTATGTTGCTTGCTCAAGGGTGGGTTCACCCAAGAATTTATATGTTCTTGCTCCAGGAGGTGAAACTAAAATTGTTATTTATAATCACGTTTTGCGTTAGTTGTATTGTATTCATTTTGTCAAATATTTCAATTTATAATTTGAATATTGTACTTTTTATTAAGCTGTAAAAAAATAATTTCATTCACCACTATAAAGTATCTTTATTTGAATCCATTTATAGTGTTATTGATATAATTAAATACCCGTGCAACGCCGGGGCATCAGCTAGTAGTTTATAAATCTTTCCTTAATTGCTTCTGATAATTTCAGCTATACACAGCTGAAAGTAGTGCAACATGCAGAAAGTGAAAAACTATCTATACTTTCTGCATGTTGCACTGCTGGGTTGGAGTTAGGAATTGAAGGCAGCTTCAACGAAGTAGGTTTTGAGCATGGATTTGAATACCACCAGAGACGGAGCTTGATGTACCGAGTCAGGCAATTTGTTCCAGGCATACGGGATAGCAAAGTAGAAGGGACAAAGTCTGGAGGTAGCCATCAAGAAGAAGAGTATAGATAAGAGAGATGTACCCAATGAGCAGAGTTCCCAGGGAGGAGTATAGGGCTAGATGAGAGAGGAGAGATACTGAGGAGCTATGGAGATCAGTAAGAGGAGTTCGAATTGTATGTGGAAACAGATAGGGAGCCAAAGAAGTGACTTGAGGAGAGGGGTAGTGTGGGCATAGTGACACTGGAGATATATGAGGCATGTAGCAGAGATCTGGATAGATTAAAGGGGAGAGAGATGGTTTAGCAGAAGGCCAGTGAGAAGCCAGTGGTCTGGGCAATGTGCTCAGAAAGGGCTGGATTTTAGCGATGTTGTAGAGAAAGAAACAACAGGTTTTGGCAGTCTGTTAGGTCTGTGAAGAGGAGAGAGATGAGTTAAAGATTACCCCGAGGTTGCAAGCCACAGAAATAGAGAATGGGGGGAGAGGAGAGATGAGTTGAGGAGAAAAGATAAGGAGCTCAATCTTGGCCATGTTTAGTTTTAGATGGTGGTGAGACATTCAGGTAGCAATGTTAGGCAGGCAGGCTGAGACTTGGGCCTGAATTTAGAGATTTCAGGTGTAGAAAGATAGATCTATGAGTCATTGGCATAGAGGTGATACTGAAAGCCATGGGAGGAGATTAGAGCACCAAGGGAAAAAGTGTAGATGGAAAAAATAAGTGGTCCAAGGAGAAGAACCCTGAGGTACCCTGATCGATAGCGGGATGGTAGTGGAGAATCTACCAGAGCATATGCTAAAAGTGTGAGGGGAAAGATAGTACGAAAACCATGAGATAATAGAGCCTTAAAACCAAGCGAAGACAGCGTATCAATAAGTAGGCAGTGATCTACTATGTCTAGTATAGAATGGCTTATAAATTTGGATTTAAATGAAACCATGATTGCTGTAGTTGTTGGCCCAAGACAAATTCACCAAATCTCAAGCAGCACCTGTGGTTTACCTGAAAATGTAACCAGGTAAACCAAGTGTAAAATATTACAAATATATATTTGAACAAAACAGGCAAAGACCTAGAAATGGGTGAGGGAAAAATTAACAGGCACATTGATATACTGAAGAATGTTGCTTTAACAGGACATTAGATGAGGCATTTGGATTTTGCCTAGTAGATAGTGTTTGTTCATTTCTTACATGCTTGCCTTCTTATCTTTTGAAGAAGGCTTGGAACTACACTTCTCCCTCCGTATTTGCGGATTCCGCCCCCTGATTTTTGTCACTGAACACGGCATTTCACATTGGAAATCGCTGCTCACAGTGGTTCCTGAAGGAAATCGCTACTCCCGGCATTGTATGGAGCAAATCGCAGGTCGGGTTATTCACGGTTTATTATCTTTTTCAGGTCTATTTTACCGAAAAACCGCAAATAACATGCAAAAAGTTATTTATGGTTTTTCAGTATTCACAGCTATGTTCTGCCCGCATCCCCTGCGAATACGGAGGGAGAAGTGTAGTTATAATTGAAGGTAGGTCTCTTGACATTTTCTAACAAGCCTGAGGTTTGCTCTTGGCACTGGAAAACTGCATCAGTTTTTCAGAGAGAGAGCAGAGATAAACAGGATTTGACTGTGTGTTTTTGACTGCTCTTGTTACTAATATTTGCTGCCTTAACTAACAGGTTTGACACAGAGGACGAAGCAGTGGCCATAGCAAATTCAACCAATGTAGGCTTAGCAGGTAAGACCTTACTTTTAGGAATAATATACAATGGCTTTTTTTTTTTGCATTTCCCAAAATATTATTAAATAATTTAATAACATACATCTGTTAATAAATATCTGCCATACATACTGAACCAATAGCTGAAATTATTGAACTACTCAGAGACCCTGACAGCCATAACATTGTCTAAAAATAGCAGAAGTACTGCAAAATGGTAACCAAGCAAAGAACTAATATCTATGAATACGTCAATACAAGAAGACCAGAGATGACCCAGGAGATGAGAATGAGGAAACTGGAGTCCCAAGAACAGTAAAGTAACTTTATTGAAGTATCTCAAATGTAATCAATGCCAACAACCTCATATGGTCATAATTTCACAAGATGTGTCTTTGTCAGGGTTCCAAAACTATGTGGATATATGTTTATGTTTATTTAAGATTTGATATACCGCTCCTGCATTTTACTGACCTAAGCGGTTTACAAAGTATCAAACTAAAATGAAATTAGGTACTTGAGAAAAACTACCCTATCTGTCCTGAAGGCTCACAATCTAGTTAAAAGTACCTGATAAATTAAAAATATGTAATATAAACAAAAGACAAACCAATATCCAATATGGCATAAATAATAATGGCAAATTTTTCATATAAAAACATAAAATATTTTTAAGTTGATCATAACCATACTACAACAGCCCTTAGAGCAAGGTAGAGACCTTATAAACCCAATATAACTATCTTATCCTTCAAGCGATTCGACATAAGGCTTCCAAATTGTTAAAATATCAGGATGTGGTATAGAAAAAAAGGAAAATAAACCCACGAGAAAACAGTAAAGATCGTGCAAGTGGGGTTGGAACTCTACATATCAACCAGGGATATATCAAACAAGTGAATCTTACCCCCTCTTCTATGAAACTGTGCTAGCAGTTTCTAGTGCGGAGAGCCACACTGAATGGCCTACGCTGCTTCCGACGCTCATAGAGTTCCTATATATAGAGTTCCTATATATAGAGTTCAAATAACTGGTGGAAAAAAGTGTGTAGTTATTGAGTGAATTTCTGAATGAAAATAACATACCCAGTAGGTGGCGCTCTCGTAACATCAAAAAACAGCTATATAAACATATGAAGGACAATTAATTATGCAATATCCTCAATACAACTCAGGAAATAAAAAATTACTTTAGGCAAAGAGAAACTGTATAAGCCAAGGAGAAACAGAAAACAGGAGAACCAAAGGTAAAATGCACTAAGTGGAAAACAAAACTGAAATCATTATAACACTGCATATAGGAGATTGCACTAGGTGAAAGCAGACTGAAAAAATTATGAGATTGTTCTGATGTGGTCCAATTTAATAAAGGAGAAACTAGCCACCATATGTTAAATAAAGAAGGGAAGAAAACCCAAAAATAATACCTTTTGCAATGAGACCAGTACAAAGAGGAAGTCCTGTGGAGAAGGATTTAAAACAGAAGCCAAATTTTAACAGACAATTACGCTCAAAAACGTATAGTTTAAAATGAAACCTGCCATAAAAATTCCATGCCAGACATGACAGCTAAAAATAACTAGAAATACAAAAATTAACTAAAAATAACTGGAAATACAAAATTAAAACTCACCCTTCGATACTTAGAAAAACTGTGTACAGTATGCTCTAAGCTCTGTTGGGAGACGCTAAGAAAATGGCAAGAATCAACGTAAAGATGCTAAAAAGCAGCTGTTGGGTCTCTCACTGATGACATCTGTTAGCATGTGTTCCGTCTTCAGTTAAGTGCGCTCTATCTTAGAGAAACACGATTCAACATGGAAAATTACCATGATGTTGAAAAAAACATGATTTTGTGAGCTAGTGAATGTAAAAAATAGGAACCAGAGGCTACTGTATGAATAATGTGCTAATGTTGGAGAAATGTGATGAGTGACCTTAAGGATAGAAAGAAAGAACGATGTAGAAGAGGAGTACACAGTATAGTGTAAATCAGAGAAATACTGTGTACAGTAATGCAAATAAGTTAAAATACAGGAAATTGAATCTAAAAAGAGCATAAAGAAATAGAGATATCAAGATATGGATGTTTAAAACATACATATGAATTGCAGAATTACAAAGATGAATTAAAACAAACATACTGACATAAAGGAAGTTTGGCAAACATAATATATAGGCCCATTCATAGATGTTATAAAAATACATTAAAACTGAACAATAAATACATATGAAATTAAAAATATAATAAAATACTGGTGAATATAAAGAAACAGGTTGATTAAAAAATGGAACAAAAATATGCAATAAAACACTGGTTAATATGAGAAATGGTTTAAAACATATCAATATGCTGGACATAGTAATAATAAATATCAATTAGAGAATCATATCAGCACATATAAATTATATAGTGCAAGCAATAGAAGGATCAGCACATAAATAATTTCAAAAATAAGTGTGATAAAATAAAGCAGACAAGAGAAAAAATAGAGAACCATAGTACAAATAAAATATTGCAATAACTTATGAATGAGGGGAAATCTTAGCACTTTTTGTATATAAAATATAATATCACCCATAGGTGATAGACATCAAGGGCTCATTTTCAAAGGTATGTTAGGGCCGCGCTAGCCGCTACCGCCTTCTCTTGAGCAGGCGGTAGTTTTTCAGCTAGCGCACGCTAATCCAGTGCATGCGCTAAAAACACTAGCGCACCTTTGTAAAAGGAACCCCAAAAGTCAAAAATAAATTTTTGTTCTTCTCTCAGTAGGAACAGATTCAACATCGCATCCTCTCTTCCCTTGTTTAATCTTTCAGGACTAAAAATTTAAGATCATTAATTGTATGACCCATTTCATACCAATGTTCAACTAATGGTTCCAATGTCACTTTCCTGCTAATGCAGCTTCAGTGTTCTATAATTCTTGTGCGTATCATACGTTTTGTTTTGCCAATGTAAAATTTCGGACATTGTTTTGCAATCTGAATCATGTCTCAAGGAGAAAACTTTGCTTGTCTTTGGATTTATGATGTTATCTGTTGTAATGCAATGTTGACATACGCTGCATTTGCCACACTGTCAATATCCTGTAAATGTTGTGGAAGGACAATTTCAAAACCAGAAAAGACAGGGGGTCCAACTTCGTCT
This sequence comes from Geotrypetes seraphini, assembly GCF_902459505.1. Taxonomy (NCBI): domain Eukaryota; kingdom Metazoa; phylum Chordata; class Amphibia; order Gymnophiona; family Dermophiidae; genus Geotrypetes; species Geotrypetes seraphini. The sequence goes on along the minus strand of NC_047085.1, from coordinate 184,317,306 downwards.
GCAGTAAAAAACAACCAGAAGCAAACAAACCAAAACTGCAGGCGTGTACACGATGCAGGCAAATTTTATTGTGACAAATAAATTATATCTAAAAACCTTTTTACCAAACAAGGGACCCAACACAGTCCGTGTTTCGGACAACCTTCATCAGGGGTCCTATTAAGTACAAATATAATACAAAATACAATATTAAAATAATTATAAAAAATACGATGTAAACTGTTATATAACATATGCTATATATAGAAGCATGGTGATCTTGTGTTGCACATAAAGCAAGTGTGTGAAGAAGAAGAAGGAAAGACTGCATGCAGTAATAATAAACTCCATGCAGAAAGCACATAAATGAACAAAATGAGTCATGGTGAATAGCAGTTAGAAACAATAAAAGTTAGGGTAATTATAAAAAACGTAAAATAAATAATCAAATAGACAAAGAAAGCCAAATGTTAGTAAAAGACAAATAGTAACCTGAGTAAACTTGAGTGTAACTATTGAAAAAGGAAGGAGAATTTGTAATGGAGGGTAGTAAGGAAGGGACCAATTTTTCTTTCAGATTTTTTTCTCTTGAATATGCAGTAACCATATGTTTGTCTTTGAAACATTGGTGTTTCTCAAGAATATGCCAATTTCTGTGTATAATCTTTTGGAACATCATTACCCAAATGGGACTATCTGAGAGTGCATACTATATCTGGAGCAGAACCTTTGGTACGAGGAATGAGGAGAGTTTCTGTATTGAATGAATCTCCCTTTTGGTAACCAGCATTGATGCATTCTGTCGGGTACCTACAGTCAAAGAATCTTTTTGCTAATTCGTTGGATTGCTCCTTAAAATCGGAGTCATATAAGTGCAGATTCTTTTCTCAAGTGCAGGAATTGGCTAAATGACAAATTGTTCTTCAAAGAACGTTAGTGATAACTGGTTTGCTAAATGTGAGTTTCTATCTATGGGTTTTCTGTGCTGAACCCATGAGATTCTTTACTGATGAGTAAGCCCAGAAAGCTGATCTCCTGTGGGTCATAATTGATTTTAAATGACAAGATTCAGATCACGATCATTGAGCCATCTGAAAAAATGTATTTTCTTAGAGCAACAATAATTGATAAGTCCAATAAAATATTGTTCATTTTCAGTGTTGGCACATTTTCAAGGGGGGGGAAAAAAAACAGTTGCCATGACTTATGAATCAACCCTCATACATCCCAAAATTAATCTTGACTGTGTCTGTGTTTTATAATTTTTTTTAATCCAAAGAGCCCCAATAAATCTGGTTGTATACATTTACAGCCTTTGAACAGCTTATTAAGATCTTTTCTAGAAATCAGGGGCTAATATCTACAGTGTATCAGCTATTTTTAGATCAAAGGGTTCTTGCTTTACAGAAACTAAAATTAACCTGAGCATTAGATCTAGGAGGAAATTTCTCAGGCAGGGAATGGACTACCTTGTACAAGGGGATTACAAAAAGATGCTTTAGTAGTATGGTAATCCCAGGGCTGCTGCTTCTTGTGACCCTGGGCAAGTTACTTAATCCTCCTGAGAGCTAGCAAACTTATCCAGTTACAATTTTGCAAGTCTTTTGCAGTTGCTCTGCTTCTTTTTCGCCTGAAGTGGAAAGTAAAGGATACAATTTGTGCTCTTTCAGAACTGCAGTGATGCAAAGATGGGACAGAACCATGTGTATCTGCATACAGAATGGTCATCACCCAAATCCAGGCTCACAGGGCAGCCGAGATGACTAGTCCTGGCAAGGGTATCAGCTGGATCCAAAATAGGAGCAGTGTCAAGAGATAGCTGCGGCATAATATCTGAATAGCAATTACTGCAATCGAGGTCTACCATTGCAGGATGAGGGGATCCCCCACAGGAAACTCTTGCCACCGGAGCAACAGGCTGAAAAGTCCCCTACGCGCCCACCGGCCGCATCAAACAAGCTGGGTATGAGGTAGAGAGTTGCGCGGGGACAGAAATCCCACCCCCCTCGAGGAATCCCACCCGTCCCCTTGAGGAATCCCTCCGTCCCCACCCGTCCCTGCGAGGAATCCCCTCCGTCCCCACCCGTCCCCGCGAGGAATCCCATCCGTCCCCGCCCGTCCCTATAAACTTCAGAAATAGTTATTTCATTTAATTATGCTACTGAATTAAAGGCTCTGGTAGAAACCCATTTACAAATAAACAAAAAGACTTTATTAATTTGAAAATATTAATTGGGAAGAATACATACTTTGTAAACGGGTTTCTACCAGAGCCTCTAATGTTTATAAATTTTTATCAACACAACTAATATACTACTTTATCCTGAAGCAAAAAAAAAAAAAAAAAAAAGAAATAAAATTCTTTTCCTACCTTTGTTGCCTGGTTTCTGCTTTCCTCATGTTTTCATTCAATTCCTTCCATCCACTGTCTCTCTTCCTTCTGCATCTTCCATTTGCTCTGTTACTGTGCCTCTCCCTTTCTTCCCCCTTCCAAATTGGTCTGGCACCCATCTTCTTCTCTCCGCTCCCCCCATAGTCTGGCATCTGTCTTCTTCCCTGCCAGCGTCTTCTCCCTACTCTCTCTTCCTCATTTCCTTTCAGTGTCCTTCTCCCCCCCATCTTCCCCATGTCCTTTCAGCGTCCTTCTCCCTCTCTGTCTTCCCCATGGCCTTTCAGCGTCCTTCTCCACCCCTTTGTATTCCCCCATGTGCTTTCAGCGTCCTTCTCCCTCCTCTGTCTTCAAGTGCTTTCAGAGTCCTTCCCCCCTCCTCCTGTCTTCACCATGGCTTTTCAGCGTCCTTCTCCCCCCCTCCTTCTCTACCGCCCCAGGTGCAGCACAGCCAGCCAGGTCCCCTTACTTTTGTGGCACTTCCCCGACCAACCGACAACAGCCCCGGTCTGACAAACCTCCCTGCCCTTAACCGCGAATCTAAATTACCTTCTTACAGCTGCTGTAAGAAGGTAATTTAGATTCGCAGCTACAGGGCTACCTGTCCCCTTTCAATTTCTCCGAGTGCCCCCTTGTACTTGTGGTTCCCCTTAGTTTGAAAAATCTGTCCCTGTCTACTTTCTCTATGCCTTTCAGTATCTTGAAGGTTTCTATCATGGCTCCCCTAAGTCTCCGCTTCTCCAGGGAGAAAAGTCCTAACTGTTTCAATCTGTCAATATATGAGAGATTTTCCATACCCTTTATCAGCTTTGTTGCTCTTCTCTGGAATCCCTCAAGTACTGCCATGTCCTTCTTGAGGTACGGCGACCAGTACTGGACATAGTATTCCAGATGCGGCCGCACCATTGCACGATACAGTGGCAGGATGACTTCCTTCGACCTGGTCGTGATACCCTTTTTAATGATACCCAACATTTTGTTTGCTTTCCTTGAGGCTGTGGCGCACTGCGCCAAAGCCTTCAGTGTTGTGTCTACCATCACTCCCAGGTCTCTTTCCAGGTTACTTACCCCTAGTAGTGATCCCCCCATTTTGTAGCTGAACATCGGGTTCTTCCCCACATGCATGACCTTGCATTTCCCTATGTTGAAGCTCATTTGCCACTTTTTGGCCCACTCTTCCAGTGTCGTTATATCCTTTTGGAGATTTTCGCAGTCTTCCATGGTTCTAACCCTGCTGTATAGTTTGGTGTCATCCGCAAATTTAATGACCTCACATTTTGTTCCCACCTCTAGGTCGTTTATGTAGATATTGAACAGGAGCGGTCCCAGCACTGACCCCTGCGGTACTCCGCTTGTGACCCATTTCCAGTCTGAGTAATGTCCCTTTATTCCAACCCTCTGTTTCCTGTCCGCCAGCCAGTTTTTGATCCATCGGTGGACCTCCCCTTGCATCCCGTGGTTCCATATCTTCTTAAACAGTCTTTCGTGTGGTACCTTGTCGAAGTCTTTTTGGAAGTCAAGGTAAATGATGTCTATAGATTCCCCTTTATCTACCTGGCTGTTTACCCCCTCAAAGAAGTACAATAAGTTTGTAAGGCATGACCTACCCTTACAGAAGCCATGCTGACTCGACTCTAGCTGCCCATTGTTTTCAATGTGTTCACAGATGCTGTCCTTAACCAGCTTTTCCATCATCTTTCCCGGGACCGAGGTCAAGCTCACCGGCCTGTAGTTTCCTGGGTCACCCCTTGAACCCTTTTTGAAGATGGGCGTGACATGTACTCACTTCAGATCATCCTTCCACTTATACCACGCAACAGCTGGCTCATGTCTCTAGAATCAGAAAATAATAGTAAATATTGAAGAACTAAGGCCAGTACAGGGCAGACTTGCACGGTCTGTGTCTATATATGGCCGTTTGGTTGAGGATGGGCTGGGGAGGGCTTCAATGGCTGGGATGGTGTAGATGGGCTGTTGTGAGCTTTGATGGAGACTGCAGTAGTTGGAACCTAAGCACAGTACCAGGCAGAGCTTTGGCTTCTTGCCCAGAAATATCTAAGAAGAAGAAAAAAAAATTAAATTGAATCAGGTTGGGCTGACTGGATGGACCATTCAGGTCTTTATCTGCTGTCATCTACTATGTTACATATCCACCTGGATCACTGAGAATGCCACCTTTTTTGTGTGGGAAACACACACTATCAATGCAATACTTCACTGTGTACCGACCACCTGCCACACTAAATGGGATGTATACCCCTAATTCCAGTACCCAAAACAAGAGGCAGACTAATCACAGGAATTCCGATACTAAGAAAACTGCTTGAAACCATAGTATGCAAGCAACTTAAAATATACATTGAAAATCACTCCTGTCTTCACCCATCACAATATAGTTTCCAAGCACAACGCATCACCGAACTCCTGCTCCTACATTAACAGCTATCATCAAACAAACTCTATGCAAAGGACAATAAGCTATCCTACTCCAATTCAACATCTCAACAGCCTTCGACTCCTAAAACTTAGCAAAATCAGAATAGGAGGCCCAGTACTAGATTGGTTCTACTCATTCCTTACCAACAGATAATAAATAATGTGGAAAGACAAAACCTTCTCCAAATGCTGGAAATCATTCAGTGGTGTTCCAAAAGGCTCCCCTCTATCCCCAATCTTCTTCAACCTATTCACTAGGCTGCTTGGAAATAACAAGCTCAGTAATGGAAAACATCCACTAACCTATGCAGATAATATCTTCCTACCCATACCATTAGATCTAGCTTCCTCAAATGCAAAAAAAAATCACAGACGGAATAAACAAAATCTCCGCTTGGGCCACCAATAACTAACTCAAGTTAAATACAACCAAAACCAAATTACTCTGGTTTAGGGGTGGGGAACGAGGGCTGCAATCCGGTTGGGTTTTCAGGATTTCACCAATGAATATGCATGAGATCTATTTTGCATGCAATGCCTCCATTGTATGCAAATAGATCTCATGCATATTCATTGGGGGAAGATCCTGAAAACCCAATTGGATTGCGACCCTTGTTCCCCTCTTTATTCAGCTTTATTTTTTTTTTCTTTTCATTTTGCATGTCCCTTCCCTGTCTTCAAAAATTAATTGATTCTGGACCCCTTGCTGTATAAAGGTGGAAGGGAATCTGGAACTCCTTCCATCAGACTGATAAGTTTAGGATCATCTTAGCTAGAATTCAGGTGCCTTGTGCCCACGTACTCCAGACCATGGAAATAGTTCCACTAAGAACTTATGCAAATGTCTACTGCCTCATATGGTTTTTTTTTTTTTTTTTACAGGTTACTTTTACTCCCAGGACCCAGCTCAGATCTGGAGAGTAGCAGAGCGGCTGGAAGTCGGGATGGTCGGTGTAAATGAGGGACTCTTGTCAGCTGTGGAGTGTCCTTTTGGTGGTGTGAAACAGTCTGGCCTTGGTCGTGAGGGCTCAAAATACGGCATTGATGAGTACTTGGAGATCAAATATGTATGCTTTGGAAGCCTTTGAAAAATGAAAGAAGAAAAGAAATTTAGAAAGATTAACAAATATCTTGAAAATGTCAGTCTAATCTGAATAGCCTTGGCCTACGTGTGTAGTATAGTTTCATACCTTGACAAATGGAATGAATCCTTTTCTGTTTGTACAAAACAGTACCAACCCTTGAGGTTTCTAAAGAATATTTACGGTGGCCAGGTGCGAGAATGTTGTTTCTAGTTTTAAGATCACACTGTGCTTTTATTTACACCAAAATGAATTATTTTCCACCAGCACAAACCCACACCTTTTGTAAATTTTGAAAATAACAGGGTTGCTTATTGCTAATAAGGGAAACTTTTTAAATCTTCAACTCAGACCTTGTCTCCCTGGCTTAATGATGTTTGAGACTTCCGTTGAAATAGCAGGCACAGCTCATAGGGGTGGGATAGATTGTTGTTGAACCAAGTATTGCTCTTTCAGGCTCCTACAAAGCTAAAGAGTAGCATGAAAAGCAACAGCAGGCAAAGGAGATGCATCCTACAATTGTTGACAACATAAGGAAAGAGAAGTAGGACTTAAAAGACAAGGAAGTTGTATTGTGGCCAGCTGAAGGCAATCTATGTCGAAGAAGAACATAGAACACTTTTACAGAGGACAAACAGAAAACACAAAGAATGAGATTATGTATTCCCATCTGGAATCTTCTTCCTTCTCAGGGCAGAGTTTTATTCTTGAATCTTTGCTCCTTCCATCTTGGCATTGTATGTCTAAGACCAAGCTGTTCCTCGGAGGACTACTGTTAAATATTTCAAGTTAATGTGCACTGAACGAGAGACTATAGCAGAACTATACTGCAATGGGAAAATAGCACTGAAAGGATTTAGCATCTCTTACCTTGATGTTAGCAGAGGAGTGAACGGTGCTAATCAGGATTGCAAGTGAAAGATATAAGGAGGCGAAGAACCACACACAGTTGACATATTGCCCACAGTATTAGTCCCATCTGCATTGATTCTTGAGACCCTGTTAAACTTAGACTTTGCATCTTTTGCTTCACTGCTGGCTTTATTTTCTTAATTCTGGCCTTCAATAGTTGATACTAGGAACTTTAGGCTTAGTGTTTATGATTCATGCATCATTTCCATGAATGTGGTTGCATATTCAGATCTCAACTTTGTGTTTTTCCATAAAGATTGTGATAATAAGAAAACACGATTGAGAAAGTCATGAGGGAGTTGCACAACTCAGTAGTAAAAAACATAAAGGCACTTTTATTTGAGGTGCACCTAATAGAAGAGGGAGCCAGCAAATTTAACCAAAAAGGTCACAGTTGAACACTCATTCTACAACAAAAAAATTATTCAAATACCCAAACTCTAGGATTTAAGTACTGTCACAACTGCATAAGGGTGATGCTTAAAATGATTTACAATCAGAACACTATCAAATTCTAATTGCTCATGCAGTGGGCTAAATGTGTGCTCCAGTGGTGGTTATGGTAAACAGAAGGCTTTATTAATATGGTAAAATCTTCTGCTAATTACTGTGGGAGTCATGAGACAACCACAAGAACTACTACAGGTCCTCGTTGACTTACGACCGCAATTGGGTCCGACTGACAGGTCGCAAGTCGATCTGGACGTAAGTCAGCCTATACTAACTACAATATTTTTTACCCCTCCCCATGTACCTTTTCCCTGGTGGTCCAGCGGTGAGGGGTAAAAAATAGTTAGTATGGGCTGGGCTGGGAGATGGGGGAAACGCGTCATAAAATCGAACCGTTGTAAGTTGCATAGGTCGTAAGTCTACTAGGACCTATACTTATCATCATACTTGTCTGGCATCTCTTTCTTCCCCATTTCCCTTCGACATCTTCTCCACACAATCTCTCTTCCCCATTTCCTCTTCGCTGATTGTCCAGCGCCTCTTGCTGTAAACCGCCTCGAACTTATATGGCTTTGGCGGTATATAAGAATAAAATTATTATTATTATCATTTAATGAGCATCTTCTGTCTACAGCCAGGAGGCAAGCTGGAAAAGGTTGGCTGGGTATATCACTCCACTGTGTCTGCCACAGTTTTCTAAATTGCATTCATTTTAATTAATGGAAAACAACTTAGGAGCTGAGCTGTTCAACAGGCTTAATGAATTTGCATCTGCCATTACTGTTTTAATCTGTTTTTCCAGAAGTATTGGTGCCAAATCCTTTCTTGAACTTCTTTTTCTGGAAAGAGGTATGTGCAGCCATCTATAAGCAGTCCATTTTGGGTTGCCTCAATTCATTCTTGGCTCATCTGTATCTGTAATGTGTACCTGGACAGATGCTCCTTGCAGTTGAAAAGTATTTGTACATTCCCCAGCACAAAGAACACATCATGATTTTATACCACTTATTTTTTTTGATAAGAGTCCAAAAAGAGGGATATATTTTGTCTCCCAGAATATGTATGTATTCACTTCCACTTTGTACCAGTTAATATCTTGGGCTCTTTTACTAAAGTTTTTAGCACACATTAAATGTTAAAAAAAAAGCCTATTTTAAAGCTATAGGCTTCTTAGCATTTAGCACATGCTAAGCTTTAGTAAAAGCAGTATTTGCTTGCAATTTCAAAATAGTTTTGTGACCTGAGCATGTATGTCACATTCATAATGTAAATCCACTTTCTAAACTCTTGTGAAACTCACTGAATCTTTGACTCATTAAGGTGTTCGGGTCTTTGTAAGGAGCAGACTCTTCATTACTTTAGTCAGTATGACTTTGCAGCGCTGGTGGTGTTAACAGTGCTACCTACGGTGCTTATCCTGATGAAGCTCTTGTTTAAATAATAGGAGTGAAACGGAGATCTTCCGTCGTTAAGAAGAAAATTGAAACAAAGTACTTTTCAGCTAAAGAATATGAAAAGCTAAGTACTTGCAATTAAATATGGGAGAGTGATGCATTAGAAATTTAGATTACTAGATCATTTTATCAGTTTCTCTAAATTAAAGAAAAAAAAGCATAAAAAATAATAATAATCAATGGTATAGAAAGTATACGGGACCGATGATAGCTCACTGAATAAGTCACTAGCTTTGAGAAAAATATCAGGCTTCTGACTGTGAGCACTTGAGACCCCTGGTTTCTCTCTAGACTACTTACTTAAGTGGTTATAGACTTGTGTGATAGCCAAGTCTTAAAGAATTCAGTGACATTCATAATGTAATACAGTAAAAATGGCAGCAAGGATAGGCTACAAAAATACATTTTTATAGTGAAGAGATTCTTGGTGAGGAAATGAAATAGAAAACCACTTTCTGGTTCTGCTAATATAGTAGGAAAGAGGCAACAAGTAGCTGGTAGAAGTTTTAATTTTCTGTGCCAAATCAATAGCACAATTTTAATCTTCCTAGAGATGAAGTGTAAATATTTTGAAGAATAGACTGTCAAGTTTGATAAGATGGTTCAGTAATGGATTTTTTTTTAATGTATATTTTTAGTAAATTTTACAAGCAGATTTATTTTTTTTTTATTGGGGGTAATATTCCCTCTAAGGCTTGGCCAGGTGCGTGTAAATTTTTTTCTCATGTAAGTGACAAGTTCTAAAAAAAAAAAATTGTGTGAACAAGTTCCAAAAACCAACAATTTTTCAGATTTGTATGTATTTTTGTGAGCATCCCTCCTAAAATGTATGAGCAATTTTTGCTCACATGCTCAGCTTAGAAAGGAACAGAGGGGGTGGGGAGGGGAGAGTTATTAATTTTACATAACTGTAAAATAAACTGAGTTTGTCAGTAGCAACCAATTTATTTTAAAGAGTGAAGTAAGAACTCAAGAATATTTCCTTTTTAGGTGGTCTTGTACAAAGTTAAAAATGTTTTTGTAGAAATTGTGTCCATCTCTGTCTGTGACCTAGGATCAGTAGACCTAGAATGGATTAATATTAGTAAGGTCTCATGTGCAATAAACTTCAGTGTTCATGATTAAAAGTTTGGTTGGAGAGGTTATTTGTTTCTATTTTAGAAGAAATGGTATGCATAACATATTTTAACTGCATTGTAATTTTTGTGCACAAGAAAACATGTACATGTACCAGCAAACTAAGAATAGCAAGTCCCCTTGCAGCCCATAGGAACTGAATGGCTTCGTCATATTTGCCACGCAGGAATCACTAAGGGGTCTTTTTATTAAGCTCCTGTAAGTGCTAGCATGCACTTACTACAGTTTAAATGTGTTTACCATGGTACATACTCAGGTATCCTGTGGTAAGTTACAAATTGGTGGGTGCTACCAGCACCCTAAATAAAAAGCTTTTTATTTTTTAGTTGAGAAGGTGACTCAGGGCATTGTGTGGGTATGTCTGCACTAATCAGTTAGCGTGTGGTAATATAGATGTGCCAATTAGCATAGAAATACTGTGTGAACCCTTACCACTTACAAAATGGGTGGCAATAAGTACTCACAAAAAATTGCACCCTCCAAAATACAGGACAAAAAAGTCACCTTTCTTTACAAAAAGGGAGAAAAGACCTCAGTGTCTAATAGGGGCTCTTTAAGCTTCCCATATAGACAGGCTAGTTTTAAACAGAATTTAATCCTAGCAGACACATCCTTAGTCTGCTAGGATTACGGTAAATTCTGTTTAAAACTAGCCTGTCTATATGGGAAGCTTAAAGAGCCCCTATTAGACACTGAGGTCTTTTCTCCCTTTTTGTAAAGAAAGGTGACTTTTTTGTTCTGTATTTTGGAGGGTGCAATTTTTTGTGATTTATTTTGGGCATCCTTTTCTTGATTTTTTGGATATTTTTGGCAATAAGTACTGACATGGTAATTGTTATTAATGGCCACACGCTAATGGCAACTCATACATGGCCATTAATTGGAAAAAAAAAATCAGCCATTTTTTTGCTGCAGTAAAAAACCCACATAAGGGCCACTTTCTACCTGCAGTTTTAGTAAAAAGACCCCTAAAAAAGTCTGTGGGATACAAGAACACCACTCCTGCAAGTATACTTTCAGACTAACTTAATGCAGTTTGATTAGTTTTCAAAGGTAACTCCTTTCTTCTGCTCTGAGGAAGAAGGGGTTAATTTTGAAAGCTAATCACAAACTACGTTAACCCTTTCAGGACCATAAGGATCGTAGGCCAATTTTTGTGGTTTTGACGACATTTTTATGGTAAAAAGGGCTTGCAGATGCCAAAAAATTGATTTTTTTTTGTGAAATATTATTTTTATTTAAAAAAAATCACACTTCTGGCTTATGGACAGTGTGGCAAGTGAATCTTCTCGTCAATCTAGCAACGACGCTAATGAATGAATGTCGGAACCAGTTTGTTTACATAAAGGCAGTATCATGGAATCCGTACATATCAAATTTAGAACTGTAGACTATCCCAATCAAAATTTATAGGATTTTAAAGTTATGGGACAAATATGTCCCTTGGTCCTGAAAGGGTTAAGGGCTCCTTTTACAAAGGTGCGTTAGGGCCTTAACGAGCAGAATAACGCACACTAAAATGCCACGCACGCTAGCCACTACCGCCTCTTGAGAAGGCGGTAGTTTTTCAGCTAGCGCACGCTAATCCGGTGCGTGCGCTAAAAACGCTAGCGCACCTTTGTAAAATAAGCCCTAAATCAGTCCAATAAAATTTTGTAACAGTGGGGTTAGTTTTTAAAGGAAGCTATACATTTATTAGTGGCTGGTAAACTCTAACTGCCTTATCTATATTTTCAGCCACTATCCCATGGATGTCCAACACTGGATACCAATATTTGTGCACAGATCCAAGTTGTATGCCCAACTAAATTTGATCAAAAATAAAACTCAAAACAATGAACAGTCGGAATCCAAATTATGGTCCAATTGTGTGGGGAAATTGGACCATAATTTGGATACAAACTGTTCATTGTTTCAAGTATTGTGTTTTGAGTTTTATTTTTTAAAGTCTTGGCATCTTGTACATTCATGCTGCAGTTTTCTTTTTTGTTTGTTTGTTTTCGTTCAATGAAATTTACTCACAAGCCAATTGGTGCCAATAATTAGTGCTAATTTTGGATTTTCAAATACATCTTGCTACACACTGTTCTGTACCAACGTGCACCCAAATCCCTTGGCCTGCAACTGAAAAAGAGGTGTGGTCATAGGAGGTACATGGGCAGATCAAAAGTAGTCTTAAAATTTGCACAGTTATAAAGTACCAGGGATGTGCACCAAAAATTGGGCACCAGGAATTAACACCTGGTTTAAGCAGGTGTAAAGTTTTGGTGCACAAAGTTAGGTACCAAAATTGGCACTCAGTGCTATTCTATGATAGGCCATTTATTGAGCCCAGCCCTATACAAATAGCATTAATGGTTAAAAAAATTGTATAACCACATGATACTATCCTTATAGTAGAGGGGCAGAATGACATGACAACAAATTATCATCTGCACAGTGGTGAGATTCAGCTACTGTATCAGTAAGCTGTAGTTTAACTTAGGCACGCCAAATAGTAGTAGTCCCCACGCTACATGTGTACTTTTAGTGCTCCTAAATATACTGTATTTTTCGCTGCATAAGATGCACTTTTTTCCCCCCAAAAAAGTGGGTGGAAATGCCTGTGCGTCTTATGGAGCGAATGTAACTCACCCACCCCTTTCAAACTGGAAAAAAAAACGAGTCTACCTTTTTGGTGGGGCTCCGTTGTGGTGTTAAAAGGCACGGGAGACAGGCAGCTATGAACCGGCTGGGAGAAACACGCAGCTGGGGAGTGACATCAGGGCAGGGTATGCGCACAGTAGCAGCATGCTAATCTCCCTTGTGGGCCGAGGCTCCGTTATGTTAAACAGCGCACGGAGGAGCACACTGTAGTTCAGACTGTGGGTCAACCGAAGAGGAGTAGAGATGAAATCGCAGCCCCAAAGAGGAGCAGAGAGCGGGCCAGGTGTCCGAAGCAGCAGTAGCCAGTGTGGAGCAGGGCCCCAGTGGGGTTCTCGTTTTATGACATGGCTTCCTGTGATCTTAGAAGCGTCATTGCCACTATCGCCAGCCCTCCCGCAGCTAGCACCACCACCGGGTACGATTAACAGGAACCAGATAGTACTGGGGAAAGGGGAAGAGGCCGGTTTTGACAGCTCCATGTCTGTCTCTCTCCCCTTGACCCCCGCCCCGCCTTCGTCATGGTTTTCCATCAGGCCCTGCTGACTCTGCTCTTTTTCCTCTTTGCTCCTCTGCAAACTAGCTCCGCTGCCATGGGCAGACTAGATGGGCCGTGGCCCTTATCTGCCGTCTATTTCTATGTTTCTCTCTGGAAAACTCACACTACTCGCTTTGAGCTTCGTCCACGAAGTAGTATACAAAGACGAGCATTAAAAAAAAAAAAATCAGGACTAGGGTTGAAATAGTCATGAATCTGTCAGGATAAAAATGATCTATTTGGTTTTGTTCCTTTGTGAGAGAGGGGTAAAAATGGATGTAAAAGATTGGGCTAATTTAGCCTGTTACCTTCTATTGAACATATATAAATTGCATTTAACTCCTCCTTCCTGGTTTCTCTCAGCCCCCCCGCAAGAGTTCAGCACCTCTATCTCTGATCCCCCCACTTCTTTAAGTTCAGTACCCCTTATTCTCCCTTAGGTCCATTCTGCCCCTGTCCTTCAGACTTCTCTATTTTTCCAGCAGCAGTAATTCACTGCTTGGGCTGACCCCGATCCAACTACGCTGCATCCTATCTTGCTGACACATTTTGGTTCAGAATGGTTTTTTTTTTTCTTGTTTTCCTCCTCTAAATCTAGGGTGGGTCTTATGGTCAGGTGCGTCTTATGGAGCAAAAAATACAGTATGTATTAATTTAAATATTGGCCACTATTGCTGAAAATTAGCCCCGGTATGGTTGCTGTGTTAGTCTACAGAGAAAAATAAGGGCAAGCAAAGAAGTTGTTGGGTTTTTTTTTATTATTATTAATACATAAGTGACTAGCTTTTTGATACTTTGTGTTGGTTTTGTGCTGACTGAAGGGTTCCTGTCATGAAAGTTAATGACAAATATATTCAATTAGTTCATTAAAAAGTAAACCATGTGCTGAGTCCCCTTGTCTGATCTTATGTGTCCTATTGTTATCCTTCATATATTGTGTAACCAACACCACCACATATATACATTTTTATCAGATTATCCCAGGGAAATTAGGCACCTCTATCTACACCCATTCTAAGGTGCATTGAGTAACTAAGGTATTCGCCAGGGTAGACGTGGCTGGGCCTCTGCGTGTGCGGATCGCCGGACTAGATGGACCCATAGTCTGATCCGATGCTGGCATTTCTTATGTTCTTATGCATGTTCTGGAACTAACAGATTAGATATGCTAACGTCATTCCACTCCACAAAAAAGGTTGCAGGACGGAGCCTGAGAACTACAGACCAGTGAGTCTCACATCAATAGTGAGCAAACTAATGGAAACTCTAATCAAACACCAATTAGATAAGATCCTGGATGTGGAGAATCTGCGGGATCCCCGTCAACATGGATTTACCAAGGGGAAATCCTGCCAATCCAACTTGATCAGCTTCTTTGACTGGGTGACGGGGAAGCTCGATGTTGGAGAGTCCTTGGACATTGTATACTTGGATTTCAGCAAAGTATTTGATAGTGTCCCACACCGCAGGTTGTTGTGCAAAATGAGTTCTATAGGATTAGGTGACACTTTGACAAAATGGGTTGGAGACTGGCTTGGTGGTAGGCTTCAGAGGGTGGTGGTGAACGGCACCCCCTTCGTAATGACGGCAGTGATCAGCGGAGTGCCGCAGGGCTCGGTCTTGGGCCCGATCCTTTTCAATATCTTTATAAGGGACTTGGCTGAGGGGCTTCGGGGTAAAATAACGTTATTCGCCGATGACGCCAAACTATGTAATATAATAGGTAAGAGCACAACAGACAATATGATACACGACCTACTCCTATTGGAGCAATGGTCTAGGACCTGGCAACTGAATTTCAATGCCAAAAAATGCAAAGTCATGCACCTTGGCAGTAAAAATCCATGCAAGACTTACACCCTAAATGGCGAGATCCTAGCAAGGATAGTTGCAGAACGGGATTTAGGGGTAATCATCAGTGAAGACATGAAGACTGCCAATCAAGTGGAGCGGGCTTCATCTAAGGCTAGGCAGATCATAGGATGTATACGTAGGGGTTTCGTCAGCCGTAAGCCTGAAGTCATTATGCCATTGTATAGATCCATAGTGAGGCCCCATCTGGAGTACTGCATACAATTCTGGAGGCCTCATTACCGCAAGGATGTACTGAGACTTGAGTCAGTCCAGCGAATGGCCACCCGGATGGTCTCGGGACTCAAGGATCTCCTGTACGAGGAACGGCTGGATAAATTACGCCTATACTCACTCGAGGAACGCAGAGAGAGGGGAGACATAATCGAGACGTTCAAATACCTCACGGGCCGTATCGAGGTAGAAGAGGATATCTTCTTTTTCAAAGGTCCGACGGCGACAAGAGGACATCCATGGAGAATCAGGGGCAGTAAATTGCACGGCGACACCAGGAAATACTTTTTCACCGAAAGAGTGGTTGATCGCTGGAATAAACTTCCACTTCAGGTGATCGAAGCAAGCAGCGTGCCTGATTTTAAGAAGAAATGGGATCGTCACGTGGGATCTCTACACAGAGTTAAATAGGGGAGGGTCATTAGGGTGGGCAGACTAGATGGCCCTTATCTGCCGTCTTTTTCTATGTTTCTATTTTATGAAGTTCAGTCCTGACCCCACCCTGACAAGCCAAACTATAGGGCTCCTTTTACTAAGCTGCGGTAGCAGCTGCAGATTAGCATGCGCTAACCCCCACGCTATGCGGAAAAACTAACGCCAGCTCAATGGAGGTGTTAGCGTCTAGCACGCGGCATTGCAGTGCATGCTAAAGTCGCTAGCGCAGCTTAGTAAAAGGAGCCCCTATTCACTGCTAAGAATGTAAATATGAGAAAAGTCCAAAAACTGATTTCTTTAAATATCTAAGAATGTAATTCCCAACCAAGCCTAATAACAGTACTGTGTTCTGGCTTAACATGTCTCCCATTTGTCAAGAGAGACTGTGTTTTAGACTTTTTTTATAGGTCTAAAATGCATCCAAATGTTAAAAGGCTTCTTGATTAAGAAATACACAGCTTATTATGACCTTTTGGAAATCAATTTGGGACCAAATTAATTGTTTATTAGACAATCCAATGGCATTGTCATATGATACTGTGTTGTTTGGTACGGCAATGAGAGCAAAAAGTCAAATTTCTTCAAATAATAACAAATTATTACTTATACTGACCGGGGTTGCCATTCATCAAATTACGTACAATTGGAAAAACTGGAGTAGACTAAACTATAATTTTTGGTGGAACTATGTCATATATAGTGGTACCTTGGATTACGAGCATAATCCATTCCAGGAGCATGCTCGTAATCCAAAATGCTCGTTTATCAAAGCGAGTTTCCCCATAGGAAATAATGGAAACTCGCTTTGATACGTTCCCACCCCCCCCACCGAGGCCAGCAGCGCTGCTCTCCGCCCCACGAGAACCAGCATTGCTCCCCCCAAAGGCCCCGCGATCCGACACCCTCCCCGCCATTGGGCACCCCCCCCCGGCCATGATCGGGCACCCCCCCACCACGACCTGAAGTCCCCCAGAGCCCTCTTCTTACTTTAATGTAGCACCGGCATGTCGGCCTCCTCTTCTGTGCTGGCCTTGAGCATGTGCGCATGCTCAAGGTCTGCGAGTTCACGTTCTCTCCAAGATTCTCGGAGAGAACGTGAACTTCAGGTCGTGGCGGGGGGGGTGCCCGATGGTGGCGGGGGGTGCCGGATCGCGGGGGGGGGGGGGCTCGCAAATCGAGGCATGCTCGGTTTCTGAGGTGCTGATTTTTTCAAATGTTTTGCTCGTCTTGCAAAACACTCGCAAACCAGTGCACTCGTAAACTGAGGTACCACTGTATATAAAATGGAAAGATATATTGCAATACAGCGAGAGTGTTTTAGAAAATTTCAAGATGTGTGGGAGCCATTAACAAAATATTGCAATGATTAAATGATTCTTTTCCCTTGATTTAGAGGTTCAATTACGAGGGGGGATTATTTTATTAATGTATATTGTACATTGTATTTGATTTTATAATAGGAAGGGTTGTAGAGGGTGGGGGTTCATAGCATTTTATGTGTACTCTTGATGACTATTAAGTGATATATTTATGATCTATTTGTTATATTATATTGATGCACTTATTGTATGTTTAAAAATGAATAAAGAATTTAAAAAATATATATATATTCAGCAACTACAGGACATCTGGCAAGTTAGCTTATTTTTTACAAAAATTTGAGCTACTGTGTTTTGGCTTTTCAGGGTAACATTCACCCCTTTTGTTGTTATGGTATTTTCTTACAGAACTGATTGATGTTGTGAGGGAAATAGTTGGTGATGGTGGTCAGCATTATAATTTAAATTCACCGCAAACTTTAGTGTACTGCAGACTTACTCTTTAGCAGGCAAAAACTAAAGGTATAGATTATCCATATTGAAAGGAATTCAATAAATGGTGCCAACAATTTGTACCCAAAAACTTGAGCATTAAGTGGCAAATTCTATAAATGGCATCTAAAAAGATAGGCGCCTCTCTCTTGTCAATTACTCTTAGGTGCCTATTACAAAATCACACCTAACTTAGGGACTGGTAATATAGGTCAGGGTTTTAAAGGCCTACATTAGGCACCCAAGTCCTTTAGAGAATCACACATAGCAGCGCCTAAGTCCTTCTCCGACCCTAAACATGCCTACTTTGGAGTTAGGTGCTGCTAGGCACCATGTAATAGGTGTCTATCTTTTGTAGAACCATGCCGAAGATGATAGGTGCTTTTCACCCAATCAATTTTTTTTTCCAATTATGAGCTGTTTTAAGCTCATAATTGAAGCCTATTTACTAATTAAGTCATATAGAATTTCCCCCTAAGTGCTCCCTTTATAGAATAGCATTTGGTGCAGATCCTGCACCTAACTTTTGGGCACTGTGTAAATGCCAACATCTAACTTGGTGCGCTTTGGGTGAATTCAGTAAACCTATGCACAACTTATTGGAATGCCCCGATGACCCTTTTCAGATACTTGTGATTGAAGTTAAGACGCTGTGCTTTATAAAGAGCACGCAGCAAGATGCACATTTTTAAAACTGCAAGTTATCAATTATTGATGTTTCCGAGCTCATGGTCAAATAATTTGTATGCATCTCTATGTACACTAAATTGGATGCCATATATAAAATTTGAGGGATTGTGGCTGAATATTACTACCCTATGTATGGTTTTTGGTTGCTACTCTTGCTCCACCCTCCCTCTGCCCTTTCACTGTATGCATTGTACTGAGATACTTAGATGTGTTTTCACTTCACCCTTAACAATGTAGAGTTTCAATATCTACAAATAAGGATGTTATATGTTTACCCAATGGCATAGTAAGGGGGGGGGTGTTCCACCCCAGGTGCCAGCACCCGTCCTCCTCTCCACCCTCCCCCTCCTGTCGCGTGTGTACACTCCTTCCCTCAAACCTCTTTAATTTTTCTGGTGTGAGCAGCGTCTTGAACTCGCTGCCTGTGTTGGTGTCAGCTCTCTCTGATTTCACTTCCAGGTCCCATGCCTAGGAAGTGATATCAGAGGGAGAGCTGACACAACTTGGGCAGCAAGTTCGTAATGCTGCTTGTGCTGAGAAAATTAAAGTGGTATGGGGAGAAAGGGGGGCAAGCGACGTGAAGGGGCACTATTCACCTTTGCTACACAACTTGTTTACCAACCACTAGTAAGCATTAAAAGGCATTACAAATTTGAAGAAAGATGTTAATTAAAAAACCCTGTAACTTATTTATTTTTTATACTATTCCATGAGAAACAGCATATGGACGTAATGCTGATCAGCTACTTGTGATACAGAATTCAGTTTCAGGGGGAAAAAAAAGTTTCTAAAGGAGTTAATCATTGGATGTGTGTGTTAAAATCTAGATATCAAATGGTTGTATATATGCTGAATTCTGTTACAGCTAATAAATATTTAGATTCTGTAAAAGCATGTTTTGTATGTTTCTTTGTGGTATTAATTTCTTGGTGTACTGGAGCACTAAGGACTGAATTCTATATATTGCAACTAAAAAAAAACAAACACCCCACCTAAGCGCTATTCTATAAACAATACCTAAAGTAATAGAATAGCGCTTAGGCACAGCCGTTTGTATCAACAGAAACATGGTACGAATCCTCGCCTCTAAACTTAGGCAGGCATGCCCCCGCCTAATTACATTGGTAAATGTGGGGAACAAAATATTTTTGTACCTGTCATGAGTTTTATTTGCTGTATCACCACATTACTCCATTAATAAAAGCAGGACACTGGCTTCCAGTCACTTATCGAATCACTGTAAGCGTCTCTCCTTAGATCACAAAACACATTACTCTGGTCTCCCACTTTCTCTCTCAAGACAACTAGTTCCTTAAGCGGCCCCTCGTTCCCTCTCTGGCCCACTCTATGTACACTTTCTTTGCCGTATTTGTCATGATTTTATTCATTCCAAAATTTTCAGTGTAATTGGTTCCAAACTTTGGAATGCACTTCCCCCAGAACTCCATCCGATATCCTCCCATTCCAAATTTAAAAGTACCTTAACAACCTCTCTCTTCAGACACATTCCCTGGCAAACTTTCTTTTCTTCTCCCTCCTTTCCCTTTCTTTCTTAGTCTCAGATCAGTTCCTGCATGATAGTATACTAACTCAGTGTTTTTTAACCTTACTAACTCAGCGTTTTTCAACCTTTTTACACCTACGGACCAGTAGAAATAAAATAATTATTCTGTGGACCATTTTTCACAGATACACAATATAATCTTATTAACAACACATAATGGTTAACCACAAAATTAAACTACACAAAGCACACTGACAGCAGATGAAGAACACTGTTTTGGGCCTGATGCACATGCGGCCCTGTGGACCGGCAGGAAATTTTTGTGGACCGGTGGTTGAAGAACACTGTACTAATTTAAGTATCCCCTTAGCTCTCTAGCCCTCTCCCCCATTCTATAATTGATGTAGTTCCTGTCCTCCCTTTTTCTCATCTTGCTTTTATTTAATTATGCACATCATTCTAAAGGTATTAACCCTAGGGCAGTATATCAAATATATATTAAACCTGAACTTTAATTTGCCCGTGGCTCTCCCATTTCCATACCCTACTGTAAAGTTTAGGCACCTACCCTGTGCCTTAATTTAGATTAAATCCAATTAGCACTGAAGCAATTCAGTGTTAATTGGCTCATTTATTCAATTAAGTTCCAGATGCAACTCAAATCATATATAGAATTCAGGGGTAATTGTCCACATTAACATGCAGAGGCATTGCTTATGTTCTTATGTACTAAGAAAATCGAGTCTTTCCTCCGCCCCTTGTTTACCAGCTGGTAAAATCGTATTTTAATCTGGAAGATACTAACAAAACTGTTATGAAGGTCTCCAAGTTGTTCATAATGTATTAGACCTCTAACTCTGGCCCTGTGACTAAGGGCTCCTTTTACAAACTAGCGTTTTTAGCGCACGTACCAGATTAGCACGCACTAGCCGAAAAACTACCGCCTGCTCAAGGGGAGGCGGTAGCGGCTAGCGTGCGCGTTAAGGCCCTAACGCACCTTCATAAAAGGAGCCCTAAGTGGCAGATATGCCCTGGCTCAGGTTTTTACTCCCCAAGTCTGAGGATGCTATTTATAGCCTTGGCCTTTAGTCCCAGTTTTGAGGACCATCAACAGATTGCATTTTCATATTAGCCCTAATGAATACATGCAAGAGAGATCTGCATGCTTACTACCTCTGTCTACTGTATGAAAGTCTAAATCATATTCACAGTATCTGCCCTGACCTAAAAGACAGAGAGAAACCTCAAAACCTTGACTGAAGCTTTTAAACAAAAAGGATACAACTCCAAAATAATTTCCAAGAATATTGCCTCCTCCCTTGAAATACCCAGAGAAAACCTATTGCAGTATAAAGGTAATAAGACCACATAGAAATAGTGACATATATTTCAGAGCAGGAAAAACTGAGGAAAATCATAAAAGATCTACAGCCACCACTTCACGGGGACAAATTACTGAAAAAAATATGCCCAGCTCTATGCTGGCCTTCCAACAGCCACCCTGTCTGAAACAGAAACTAGTGAAAAACACACTTCCTACACACAAGGAAGAGAATGGCAAACATCCCTGCAATAAAACTAGCTGTAAACTATGCCAACGAATTTCACAAGACCCTACTACAGTCAGCCATAAGGAAAAAACATTCAGTATAAGGGGATCCTTCACATGCTCATCCCCCAAATGTAGTTTATATCATTCTATGCAAAAGGTGTAGAGAAGGATGCAACTTTGGAGAAACAAGCCAGAGCCTAATGACTAGGATTAATTTACACCTATATTAAAAATTGCAATGCCAACTAGAGAATGACAAGAGAACAAATTTGTCCCCGTCTTCTCCCCGCGAACTCTATCCCTGCCCCATCCCTGCAAGCTCTGTCCTCATCTGCAAAAGTTTGAAACACTTTAAGAGAATTATTTTTGGGATTTTTTATTTCTACATATCATTAAGAGCTGAAAGAATACAACTACAAGGCAAGGTATATTCATCCTGTCACAAATGTTTGCAGGGGTGGGAAGGCAAGAGAAGAAGAGAACAATTAACTAGTTAGGCACATCGCTATTTAACAGCATAATATTTATATAAAAGATCCTTTATCCCTTATGTTAAAGCATAAAAAAGGAAAAATGTCTTAAAGTTCATTATGCCCTATAGAACTTTTGGATTTCTCCCCATTGCCACGGTTTTCTGGTATCAACTTGGTGGGTAGGAAATGCAGCACTATTCAATTGGGTTTAAAATCTAATTAAAAAAAGGAAGTCTAATAAAAAACCACTTATTTAAAAGCTGTGACCTGCCAAAACTAGCAGGCTTTTTCTCAAGAATTCCTGTTATCACTTCCAAAAAAAAATTCAGTTCCAGTTTATAAATTCACTCACAAAATAAAACCACGTTCTGTCCTTCTACAATACGACATCAAAGCTGCACAGCAAACCCCAGTGATCACTAGTAAATCTACCACAGTCTAGCTTTTCTAGCCCAAGGAGGTCCAGAGCACGTGGGATCATCTGGCTCCCACTTGCAGCAGCACGGTACAATATACGATCAAATCGTAGCCTGCAGGTGTACGGTGCTCCCAGATTGCTGTTCATCTTGGTGTCCCATGTGTAACGGCAGTGCTCAGGTTTGCCCAGAAATTCCCAAATGTCCAAAATATTTGCAGGAAGGCCTCCTATTTTAGTCACCTGCAGAGAGAAAACATTAGAGCTAGATAATCCAGGTTACAGTGCATCAAAAGATTAGAATCACATCTTGTTGGAATATTCATTTCTATCTCTATCTCTACCTCTGTCTTTATATTTTTATCTTTACTTTTCATAAATTGTTTCTTCAGGTACTTTAGTTAGATTGTGAGCCTTTGGGACAGTTAGGGAATTTCCAAGTACCTATCTTATTTATTTTTATTTATTGTATCATTTAATACATCATTTTTGTAAACCGCTTAGAAACCTCACGGTTATTAGCGGTATATAAGAATTAAATTAAATTAAATAAATTAAATTAAAAGCTTCATAAGTAAGCTCTGTAAGAAGAAGGTTAAGGTAACAAAGTAACATAGGTAACATAAGTAAAAACCTAATCGTCAATTCTGTTACGTCCCTTAGTAATGGTAGCAGGAGAGCCTACCCTTAACATCGAGGTCCCAGAAGCAGCATTAGCTGCCACAGCCACTCGGTAAAACCGGGTAAAGGTATGGAAAGGGGATCAAGTAGCCATCCTGCAAATGTCATCTAGATGAATCGCGCGAGACTTCACCCACGACGCAGCAACACTTCTAGTCGAGTGTGCCTTACGAGAAAATGGCTGCTGTTTGCTGCAGGCGATGTAAGTTGTGAAAATGACCATTTGAATCCATTGAGCAATTGAGGACTTGGACGCCAGCCCACCACAGCGAGGCGCAGCAGTCAAGACAAAAGAGGTGATCAGACAACTGGAAACCATTAGTCTTCTCCATTTCTGATCATGGCTCTGCACGGGGCAGGAGTAAATGGAGATAGCCCCTGCCCCACTTCACCGCTAGACCAACAGGGTTCAAAGGTATGTTGTAGAGGGGTCTGGGAAGTGGGGTGGTTAACAGTTGGCCGGGACAGAACGTGGGAAGGATCACTCTTGTCCCAGCTCACTGCTGAACCACCAGGGCTTAAGGGAAACTTTGGGCAGGAAGGAGGGAAGGAAGGAGAACTGGGTGCAAGGCAGGGCAATTGAATATAAATTCCCCCCCCCCAGTTCATATTTGAGCGAACCTTTTTCCCCTCTTTTCGGGGTGGAGGGAAAAGGTTAGCTCGGTTTATAACTGAGTATATATAGTAAGAAAAACTAAATAAGACAAAACCTAAAGAAAAAAAAAAGGACAGGCAGGCACAAAAATAAATCAAAGTTCGATACACTAGAGCAGGGGTGTCAAACTCAATCACATTAAGGGGCCGAAATCTAAAACACAGGCTAAGTCGCGGGCCAGACCCCGCCCAATCTCCGCCCCCATAATAGTACTAATTGTAACATCATTTTTTCCATTCATTTTTCATATATACACACACAATATAATCTTATTAACAACACAAAATGATTAACCACAAAATTAAACTACACAGGCGCAGGCTTGCCATAATCTTTTCTGTACTTCATTAGAATCTGTCTTCCATCACTACTACACACATGCTTTCTCAGCTCTTTAATCAGGATTAGGCTACGAGTTGTGAAATCCTAGTAGCCATTGATGTTCCATGTATTCAAATCTGGGGGAAAGGGGCTTCCACAGGTACCTGTGCTCTTATGTCTTCTGTGTCAATGCAGCCTTGGGAGATGAAGTCCAAAGATGATCAGGCCAGCCAGAAGCTCTCGTTCCCATTCAGGCTCTGACAGATTGTTGTCCTGTGCTGGAAAGTACTTCCATAGCTTTCAAGCAATATATCTTCTGGCCGGCTCCCTCCTCCTCATTTCCACAGTGTGCTCAAAGCCACGGGCGGCGGCTCCTAAGCCTGAACTGGAAGCCTTCTCTCTGACGTCACAACGTTAAAGGGAATGCTTCTGGATGAGGTGTGGGATGCGCAAGGAGCCACTGCCTGCAGCTTTGAGCACACTGCGGAAATGAGGAATAGGAAGCTGGCCAGAAGATAAAACATCCAGGTGCGGGCCACCTAAAACAGCCAGGTGGGCCGGATTTGGCCCACAGGCCTTGTGTTTGACACCTATGCACTAGAGAGACAAACAGCCATTTAGCTCCATGGAATACAAAGAACTGTAGGTCCTGCGGGAAGGCACAAGTGCAGGCATGGTATAAGTGGTCTTAAAGTTTTTAAATTGATTACACTTTTTGAATGTCTGTGCCAGGGTTCCGTGGATGACCTCGCCCACATTTGAGATTATAATGCTTGCTTGTTCTTGGATAAAGTAGCTTTCTTGACTGGCAAGGATAACTTTTTTTTTAAATCAATAAATGTTTATTGAAAGTTTTGTTGAAAATATACAAACCAGAATACAAGTATCAGGGACAACAAATGGGATAGCAAGCATACAAAAGCATACCAAATCACACAATGCTCCCCCATCAGCACAAACATCAGAAATTGCTCCCAACAATACAAACAAGCCCCCAATATTTAGCAATAACCAGAACTCCACAGTGTCCCCCACCCCACCCCTCCAACTCCACCACCCTCAATGAGGGACTCCCTGTTGTTTCTTCAGGAAAGTCCCCCCAAGCACAATCCCCCCCCCCCAGAAAGAAGCTCAACTTAAAGATTCGAGTTTTTCTAATATTCATGTCCAAGTCCGGGTGTAAGTATAATAGTACCCATGACGTTTTACAATAGACAGCTCCATGTGATAAATAAACTGAAGCTTTAAAGTCCAATCCAGATAATTAGGTGCCAGTCCCTGTTTCCAATGAGCAGCAATCAAGCATTTAGCTGCCGCCAATCCCCAGCGCCGAAGCTTAGTTTGCCAGGAGTATAGACTAACATTATAAAGACCTAACAAACATCCCTGTGGAGAAAAAGGCAGTAAAATCTGTAACAAGTGTGATAAACATCCCACTACTTTCCTCCAAAAGGGCTTCAGAACTGGACAGGCCCACCATATATGCAAAAAGGTCCCCATAGTCAACCCACATCTCCAACACAATGCCGAAACACTAGGAAACATGCGATGGAGACGTTCAGGCGTATAATACCATCGGAGAACTACTTTATAGGCATTTTCCTTAATAAGTGCACAAGAAGAGGCCTTCCCCACTTCCATATGTATTCTAGCCCACTCCTCAACAGAAAAAGTACAGTGCAAGTCCACCTCCCAAGCCCGCTGGTATAGAGCCGGAAAAGAAAAGGAGCCCCGAATATATTGGTAAAGAACAGAGATGGGTTTAGGCAGGTTCCGAAGAGTGATCCACATGTGAGCAAAAGGATCGAGAGATTGAGTGGGCCCCCTATCCCACTCCTGAGAGTGAAGAAAATGACGTATTTGAGAATAGGCCAGAAAATCTCCCCTGGGCAAGGCAGTGCTAATCCTGAAGGTTTCAAAGGACACCAGGACCTCTTTTTGAAGCACATCGCGAAAGGTAAATAACCCCAATTGTTCCCACCGCACAAAAACAGAACTCTCCCCACCTGCCGGGAACATGGGTTCTGCACGTACTGCCCCAAGAATCGAAGGGGCCACCCCAGCCCCCCAACGCCGTCTAGTAACACACCACACTTTCCAAAAGATGTTCCAAAAACGGGTTCCCTGGAACCGCCATTTTCCTGATGCCAATGGAAGAGGACCAAAGCCAATGTTTCAAACAGGGGCGTCCCACAAAATGTTGTTCCATGCGCACCGCCAATTTAAAGTCAGCAATCTCCCAATCCAATAAGAGCCGCAGTTGAGCGGCTCGATAGTACCACAACAGATTAGGCACCGCACGCCCCCCTCTATCCCTGGCCGCCCACAAAGCAGCTCTAGAATACGAGGAGATCTCCCCTGCCAAATAAAATGAAAAAACAACGCATGTAACTGTTTCAACACCAAATACGGGACTGCAATCGGTAACGTTTGAAAGAGAAAGAGCAAACGGGGTAGGACATTCATTTTTAACACCGCAATGCGACCCCACCAAGACAGCCCAAACCCGTTCCAACGTTGAATATCATTCCGGATTTGTTGAATGATCTTTGCATAGTTAGCTGTATACAATTGGGATAAATCTGCAGGTAAACGAATCCCCAGATAGCGAATAACCCCAGGAGCCCATCGAAAAGGAAACCGGGCTGCCAAGCGACGTTGATCCTCCGCCCCCAAGTTAACACTTAACAATTCAGATTTATCCATATTCACCGTAAACCCCGAAATCCGCCCATACTCCAAAAAAAGATCAACTAAAATTGGCAACGAGTCCTCCGGGTCCCGAACATACAGTAACACATCATCGGCAAATAGTGCTAAGCGGTGTTCCATATCCCCCACCGTCACACCCAATAAGTCACCATGTTCCCGAATACAAATGGCCAGAGGTTCCATAGAGAGAGCAAACAACAGAGGAGACAAAGGGCAACCCTGTCGAGTGCCTCTCGCTATGGAAAAAAATTCACTATAAACCCCATTAATACACACAGTGGCCCTTGGAGCCGCATAAAAGGCCTGCACCCAAGTCACAAAGAAAGCTCCCAACCCCATCCGCGACATCACCTGCCATAAAAATTCCCAGTCAACTTGATCGAAAGCCTTCTCTGCATCAATCGCCAAAAAGGCAATTTTAGCAGATGTCCTCTGTGCAGCCCACATAAGATGTAACGTACGTCTAATATTATCACAAACCTGTCGTTTTTGAACAAAACCAGATTGATCCAAATGCACCAAGGAAGGCAGTTCCCGCCCCAGGCGAAGAGCTAAAACTTTGGCTAAAATTTTTGCATCAGTATTTAGTAGCGAAATCGGCCGATATGACCCACACCCCATCGTATCTCTGCTCGGTTTAAGCAGGACCGAAATCCCAGCCTCCCCCATAGTGGAGGGTAATGAGGAACCATCCCGCACTCCGTTTGCAACCCGAACCAATAACGGAGCAAGAACCGCACGAAAAAGTTTATAAAATTGATTAGTATACCCATCCAGGCCGGGCGATTTCCCCAACTTCAAATTCGCAATGACTCCCAAGACTTCTCCTAATTCAATAGGCTCATTAATCAATTCCCTATCCGCGTCTGAAAGTCGAGGAAGCCGCAACTGCGAGAGATATCCCTCAATAGCAGTGGGATCTCTCCCCTGTGAAGTCCGATACAATTCAGAATAAAATTTAAGGAAAACCGATCTAATAGCCGAATCAGTACAATGCGCCGTCCCCCCCGCATCCCATATCGTCGTAATTGCCGCTCTCGCCTGCTTCAGCTTAATTAACCGAGCCAAGCGAGATCCAGGTGTGTTGTTATACTCATAGACCGTTTGTCGCAAGCGTGTCCTCAAAAACTCATATTCCTCCATCTGTAGTAATGAAAGCTCCGCCCGTACCTTAACAAGTTGCTCATATACTAAGGGGTCCTGGTGTCTCTGATGCAGCCTCCCCATGAAGCGTTAACGAGCGCTGAGCCCGTAGTCGCTTAAGACGAGCACCCCATTTAATAAAAATACCCCGTACTACCACCTTGAGGGCATCCCACAAGGTCGCATCATTAACCGTGTTGTTATCATTAATCTGAAGGTACTGATCCACTGTCACACTCACCTCCCGAACCACAGCCGGATCTTTCAATAAAGACTCATTAAGTCTCCAAAAACGGCGTCCTTCCCCAGCCCAATAACCCACACAAGTTACCCACACAGGCGCATGATCAGAGACTTGAATAGCTCCAATTTCCGCCCGGCGAATCCCTCCCCAGGAATTACGATGGACCCACAGCCCATCTATACGTGCATACGAGCTATGTGCATGTGAATAGTGAGTATAGGTACGTTGTGTGGGGTGCAACAACCTCCAGCAGTCCACCAAGCCCAGAGAAGAAAACAAAGACAGTAAAGTCCGTCTAGCAGCCTTTGACGGAGACCGAGTCCCACCCACAGAATGATCCAAAGCAACATCAGGGGTAACATTAAAATCCCCACCAAGATACACAGACCCCCTCACAAAACCAACCAGATCTTCTTTAATAGACCCAAAATAGCTGGCTTGACCGGTATTGGGGCCATACAAATTGATAAGAGTGATGGTACGGCCCTGCAAAGTAGCCACAAGAGCCAAACATCTCCCTGCACCATCACGATAAACTTGATCAACCACAAGCCCCAATCCCTTTCGTACCAATATGGCCAAGCCCCCCACCTTCTTCCCTGGTGTCAACCCCTGGTGGGTCCAGATCTGATCATACAAGGGGGAACGTAAAACTGCCACATCTCGAGGCCTCAAGTGTGTTTCCTGAAGTAAACAAACATCCCATTGCATCCGGACCAGTTCCCTATATACAATACTACGCTTACCCGGACTATTAAGTCCATTAACATTCCACGAACCTACAGTGAAAAGCTTTTCATCCACCCTCCCCTTCCCACCCTCCACCCTAACCCCACCAGACCCCACCCTTCTCCCCCCTCCCCTACGCTGCATCGAACCCGTACCATTAGGATTCACCAGCGTGCAGAAAGTGCAATCCTCTCCCAAAGGCATTTATCACTACTTTCAAAATCAATGAAACTACCAAAGTGTACATCCACAAACATACGCAGCATGCCACACAGCCCACCCCACTCAATATCCAAACATTCCTCACACACACCAAACCCCATGCTGTCAATCAAAAGTACCTCACCACACCCCAAATCCAAACAATCAAGTAATAGTGCAACCCAATAACACAAACTGTTTTAGAATTCTATGCATAAAGAAAGGCACAAGGTTATGGGAGCGCAGGATCCAACTAAGGTCCCCAGCTCAACCAAGCTCTCTCATAAAGGCTCAACCAAAGCCAAGTAATAAAATCCGGCTCCACATAGGTGCTTCAGTGTCCAAACTCAGTCAATGTGGGGGTTTCATCGGTGTCTTGCCAGAGCGCAACGCCGTATTCCAAGGCGTGTTCTGTGTTGAAGTGGAAGCCACAGCCGGGGGTCGTTCTTCCTCCCGCAAGGTCCCACAGCCCAGGGCTCGCATCTCTGCCCAGGCTTCCGACACTGTGCTCACCCTCCGAGATGTTCCGTTAATGGTCAGCCACATACCGAAGGGGAAGAGCCAACGATATTTATGGCCCCCAGAGCGCAACGCTTGTGTAACATCTTTAAACGCTCTGCGCTTCTGCAAGGTAGACCACGCCAGATCCTGAAAAACTCCCACCGCCAAATCCTTCCACCGAAGTGTAGCTTGGCGACGGCCAGCCAGCAATATCTGTTCCTTCAATGTAAACTCCCCGAAGCAAGCAATGATATCACGAGTGCCCTGGGCTCTTACAGCTCCCAGACTGCGGTGGGCACGCACCAGAACTACGTTATCAGGCAGGTCAGCGCCATCAGCTCTCAGGAGGTATGCACAAAAGTCTCGTACTACCGCTTTGCAATCCCTATAATCCTCAGTTTCAGGGATGCCTGAGACCGGTTCTCCAGGTCTTCAACTTGAGTTTGTAGGTCCCGGAGTTCTGAAGATATGCGGGCTGTAGTCTCTGAGGTAGAGGTCACAGTTGTATTAAGGGTGGCCACGTGGTCCTCCGACGCCGAAACTCGGGCTCCCAGCTCACGGACCTCCGACCTTAACTCCGCTATCGCCGCTCGGACATCGCCCCTCACCCCAATAATATCAGCTTTCAGCTCTTTAAACCAATCCGTTATGGACTTCTGGGGCGCATCGCCAACCTCCCCCCGCTGATCAGGGATACCTTCATCTTCCGACTCTGAAGGAGTCACCGGTCCGGCCGCCATCTTTTTTTTCTCCTTCATGCTGCCCGCCGCCTCCGGACCCGATTTCTCTGGCGGTTCGCCGAAAAATTTAAATTTGTCTAGGCGCTTTCGGGTCGCCATAAGAAGGGGGGCCCGAACAGCCCGAAACAGTGGCAAATAGGTGCACTTTGGAAGCGCCACGCGCTATGCTAAACAAAAGCCTGACGGAGCTTCTGCTTCACGCTGCCATTCAGTGAGATGACGTCACTTCCTCCCCTGGCAAGGATAACTTAATGTACTCATTTGATGGTACTTCAAATTCAAGGCACACAAAAAGTTCATAGCAAGGTTCTTCTTCTGTTTTCACTTTAATGGCCAAAGCCTGCCCCATCTGCCTTATAAAGTCAGTTAAAGATATACTTTCTGATGGAGATGTGCATCAATGAAGAGGAGGGGAAAGATTAGAAGGAATACCAAAGGATTCTTCTGCTGAGTATTCTGTCAACTCCTCATCTGAATGGTTGGAGATATCAGAGTCAGACTACTCAAAGTACTCGCTACTAGGCAAATTAGGGAATGAATCAAGAGGAATGTCAATGTTCTATGGCAGGAGATGACTCCTCCACGGATGACAATGCATGTGTTGAATGGGTCAGTGCCAACACCGATGCTTGATGTCAAGCAGAGGTAGGTGATCTCGTCCTCAACGCTTTGATGTATCCTCAGGCTGGGATGAGGCAGGTGTGGCAGCCTTTAATGCCTGTGAAGATTGCATCTGCAATAGCCCAAAAGCTTTTGTTTGAACATAGCCCAGATCTCCTCCCAGAGAGACGGTGCCAGTACCAAATGAGACATTGCCATGGAAGCAGTCTGCTATACTAGTTGGTGGGACGTGGGAGACCTTGATGTCAAGACACACCTACAAGGAGACATCATCTGAATGGAAGGAAAGCAGTTATCAGTGCCTAAAAGGGGAAGAATGTTTGTGCTTTTTAGCTTTCTTAAGAACATAAGAATAGCCTTACTGGGTTAGACCAATGGTCCATCAAGCCCGGTAGCCCATTTCCACGGTGGCCAATCCAGGTCACTAGCACCTGGCCAAGGAGTAGCAACATTCCATGCTACCAATCCAGGACAAGCAGTAGCTTCCCCCATGTGTTTCTCAATAACAAGACAATGAACTTTTCCTCCAGGAAATTGTCCAAACCTTTCTTAAAATCAGCTATGCTATTCTTATGTGCCACATCCTTCGATGCTCTAGGCAGCGATGAGATTCCTGCCTCTGCAAGGAACCTGATGCCAGATGCTCTGGATGTAGCGTTGATATTGGGGTCAGAAGAGGCAGAGTTTCAGGTTCTGAGTCCATCCGTCCCCCTGCTATGTTTGATGTAGATGCCAACGTGATACCGAAAATTTTTGAAACTGAACTTTTCAGGCTTTAAATAACCTCTTTTGCATACAGAGACAGAGGGTACACTAATGTTCTGATGTTCAGGACCCAGATACTGGATACACCAATTATATGGGTCAGAGCCTGAAATGGTCTAATTACATCCAGAACATTTCTTAAAGCCACTTGGTACCGTCTTTGACATGGAAGGGAAAACACCCGATGCTAAATCAAAGGGCTCAGTGGCTCAGGGAGCTCAAATGCAAAGTATCCTGAAAATGAGTGATGCTCCCTGGAGGAAAAGGGCTCAAGGTGGCCCGAAGCACAAAAATTGAAAAGTTGACAAAAATCTAATCTAACACACAATTTATTAATCATACTATAGCAAAAAGGTTCAAGGCAATTTTCATCCAAAGAAGTCAGGTAAAATACTGGTATGCGATAAAAATAAAGTATAATGAAAAAAAGTTAGAAAAAGAAGGATGGGAGGCACAACAATTTTTAAAAGTCTGATGCGCTGAGGAGAAAACTGGGGATGAAGATTCTCAGCTCCATGAAAAACAGAGAACAGATGGTTCTGTGAGCTGACAATGGGCGGGAAAGCACCTGCACACGCATATGTGCACTGCCTAAAGATTTAAAGTGACAATGAATGCACTTGGGTAGTGTCTGTACTGTGTTTCGTGGATGATTTCACCCATTTGTGAGAATATTATACCTGCTTGTCCTCTGAGAAAGCTGGAATACAATTTAAGTAAATCAAGAAGCTCCCAGTATCTTATGCTGCCATTCACCTCTTTATCTCTCAGGTTTGTGTCCCCAGCAAAAATCACAGTGGTAGATTCTGGTACAGCCTGCATTTTCTCCAATACCAACTTCAGTTGATTTAAACGTTCTTTGGAATGTTCTTTGGTACTCTCTAGATGGGATGTCATAAGACAAACGTTGTTACCAGATATGTTCACCTAGAAGATAAAATATTCCTTATGTACCAGAAAACATGACAAAAAAATAACAGCTGTGCAGGAAGCTAAAAAAAACTTTTAAATACAATACTATCACTTTTTTAACTGACTTCTAAAGCTACTTAATCTCTACATAAATTTACTACATGTGCATTGGTCATTGAGTGCATCACACTTCATGAACATTATTTGTGTTGCATTTTTGGAAAATTTAATAATTGATTTTATTGGCATATTGACACACATTCCTCAACTATTACATTATCTTCTAAACGTGACATGATGTTAGCCTGGGTCTTTGAGCATGAGCTAAAATTGAACATGCTAGTGCTATGATTTCCTAATGCCAGACATCTTCCCCTATATTGCCCATGCGCACCATTAAGGGAACACCTCTTCCCTTCCAAAATCCTGTCCAAGATTCTGGGAGTCACCCTAATGATCAGCTTACCTGTCACATGATGTATCCTCAAGTGTTTTCACATAGGCAGATTTGGTCAGTAAGTCTGTCACTTGGAGAGTGATATGGTAATCATTACTGCAAGAATTACCATGGTTACTGAAAGGCCTGTAGGCATTTACTTGGTATTACTGTGGTAGCGGTAGACCATTCTGTGATAGTGCCTCGGGATCAAGAACCACTGCCATGGTTTAACTGCAGTAGTGGGGACATCAGCCGGCCAGGCCTCCCCGAGCCCTACCTTTAGATCTGGTGGTCCAGTAGCCTCTTTGGGGGCAACGGAAAGAACCCAACTTTTTCCTGCCCTTTTCACTGTTTAGCCGCTCTGAAAGATTTTCAAGATGGCTGCTGAGACTTTATACAGCAGACTCGTGAGGTTACCACATGAAGTCTCGACAGAAATCCTGAAAATCTTTTGGAGTGGAAGCAGCTACAACAGTTGCAGAGGCAGGAAAGAGTTGGGTTCTTTCCTGCTCTGGAAGAGGCCACTAGACCACCAGGTCTAAAGATAGGGTGTGAGGAGGACTGGGCAGTGTCCCCATTACCGCAGTGGCAGTGGTTCTTGATCTTGAGGCATTAACACAGAATGGTCTACCGCAGCCAAAACTATAATAAAATAAGAATTAGTATTCCATGTTTTGCATATGAATAATTAGAACTAAAATTATTGTCTGGACTAAAATATCACTAGTATTGAGCTGATGTTTGGTTTTTGCAAGTAATACAGAACCCAGCATGCCTCATAAGTTGTACTTTTATTGATGTTCTTTACATCAAAAGTTAGGAAAACACACATACTATAGACTTTAAAAAATGTTTAGTTGCAATGCCTTAGACCCATAAAATTGCATAAAATCATCTTTCTGCTTTAAGTGGGAAGATGCAGGGAAGAAAATTAAGACTGCAGGGATGGGAATAAAAAATGTGCTTTACTGCAGACGGTGAGGGAACAGGGATGAAAATGTGGGGACAGTGAGAATGTATTCTGCTGAGGTTAGGCCGGTACCAAGGGAGAAAAGCATGGGATATGGATGTATGTGCAGAATGTTGATGCTTCAATGCAGTGTCCATTTGATGTAGAGCATCAATTTGATGGAGCACAGCACCCTGATGCAACCCTATGATTGGTATCATATGGCCTTGGAGTGCTATGCTCAGGCTGTGCTAGTACCGAGGAAGTCGATGTATTAATATGCAAACTAATCTTTTTCAGATATGGAGAAGTAATAGAACTAGCGATCATGAGTTGAAGTTACAGAATGGGATACTTAGAAGCAACATCAGGAAATACTTTTTCACCCTCATCCTTCTCAGGCATGATTTTTCTGGGGCCTTTTATAGTTTTAAGAAAATTGATAAGTCTTGGTTGCAGATAAGCCTATGGCATCAACTAAGGTTATCTAGGCTCTATTATGTACCATTTTTAAATCTGTAATTGTGTTATAAATCAGTTTATGATAGCTTATGTCAACACTGATTTTATTTTTGCTGTTATGATAATTTTCTATATTAATAAAATTAATTAATAACAAAATTAAAATGTTTTATACTTTTCTTCTCTGCTATACTTAGGCATTTACATTTAGGGTGTAACAAATTAATTTTTTTTTTTTAATGTATGTGGTTGAAGAAACCCTGGAGGGTCAGGGGCAGTATAATGTGCAGAAATAGATTCAACCCATCAGAGCAAACAGATGATAACTGTTAGAAAAGAGCCTTATCTGGTCAAATCTCACATGGAAAGTCCCAAAACAGAGTGAACCAAGCCTATAATCACTGCTCTTATCAGTACACACGGTATTGGCTTTCATCCTGTGAAGATCAAAACCTTTTTTTTTTTTTTTACAAGCTGGGGATCAGATATTAGATAAGGTGAAATCATAGCATAATGCCCTTATTAAGAGAGTTCTATTATAATACCAAGTCAATCAGTGGACAATAGCATAGATAATGGAAAAAAATTCAACACAGCTACTTGGTAAGGAGACTGCTATACCCACCTGCACAATAAGGAGGTTTCTCATCATGGCTGTTGTTTCGAAGGGAATAATTTCTTGACTTAACAACTTCACCCTTGATGTTTTCAACATTATCCCAGTGAAATAGCCATCTTCACCACCTAACAAGAAAGGAAAAATTCTCTCAAACAAGGTTCTTCACAAACCTTAAGCCAAGTTACAGTCAGTTGTATCCTCAGTTCCACTTTAATCCTCCTGGGCCCAACATGCATAACTGAATATATATTTACTTTCTGACTGTACATATTTGAGGGTAGTTACAACAGTCCACAATGGTGCAAACCTTGTGGGGATGCCTACCAGTTATCAAAACAAAAAAGTCTGTATATGTTTTTGCTTCCATTATTGCCTCTGGAAATTGTGTGCAATTAAGTACATTTCCTTTTTCTGGAACACATTTTCCCATTTAAAAAAATTCTTGTTTTTTCCAAACAAAATTTTCTGATCTTTGTCCTCATTTTGCCCCCAGCACCATCTCTTCCCTCTGTGGGTAGAAATAAGTGCATAGTTAAACAATACACCTTTTTTAAAAAAAATATCTGCATGGGTTGGACATTTATCAAGACCCCAACATCATCAGGGAAATTAAATTTTGCATTCAGAAAGGACTTTGATTAATGCCCTCTAATATTTTGGCCAAGATGGGGATAATCTATAGCTGAGAAATACCGCGTTTCCCCCAAAATAAGACCAACCCCGAAAATAAGCCCTCAAAAGTTCTGTACACATTGTCATTCCAAGATAATACCGCAATGACAAATTCAAGAGGAAGCGACATATGATATGGTTTGTTTAAATATAGAACTGTTAAGCAAGAAATTCCTACCACTTCCCAGATAACCTATAAAAAATGTAGAAATGTCATGCGAGGCAACAGACTATAGCAGCATCGAACCACACAGAGGGGAGAAGAGTCCCAGAGGAAATGTTGCAAGTAACAAATAAATCAGTCCTGCACTAACAAATTGTGTGGTATTTGCACATTCCCTTCGGAAGTTTTTTGCCGATGACGTGGGTGGAAGAGGTTTGAGCATTTATGCTCTATCTAAAACAAAAACCTGAGGCTTTTTCTTCCGTTGAGATAGTGCTCTCTATTTAAATAGTGGAGTATTCATATTGATTATTTATTACCCGCTTTCACCAGATTAAATATAGTAATACAAGTTATAAAATTCCAGGTTTTTTGCTTTCTAAATTTATTGGCCATTAAACGATTGGCCTTATTCATTAAATTCAAAATGTTCCTGACGTGCTTTTTATAAATCCTCTCCAATACTAAGAAGCTCTAATTCCTTGAGCTCATTACGCAGCTTCGGCAAGCTGAGACCGATTGGCCTCAGACCTCTGCTGTCCCCCGCAGCTGAAGCTCTAAATCTTGCAAGTGTCTATACAAAGTCTGTTCCTTACAAGTCTTAGTTTTATATAGGTGGGCCTGAAGAGCTATAATTTTCCCTCTAAGAACTGCTTTTAGTCCTTCCCATAAAAGGCCAGAGTCTATACCATTAAGATCATTAAACTCCAAGTATTCACCCATAGCCTTCACTACTGTCTCCACATCGGGCTCCAAGAGTAACATATCAGGGAAGCGCCATAGAGGCCGAACCTGCTGTGAAACCAGACCCTGAATTATCGCTATTACTGGAGCATGATCAGATAAGAGTGCTGAGCTGTATCGAGCATTATTACACTTGCTGAGCTGATCTGGTCTCCAAACCAAAGTTCAATCAAGAGTGGGAGGTATGGAGTGGGGAATGATAAGTGCATTCCCGATCGTGGGGGTAGAGTCGCCTTCAAATAACAACAAGGCCCCACTGATGTACCAGGGATAGTAAGTGTTCTCCCTCACTTTGTACATAGTAGACATTATCAGTGGTATTATCCAAAATTGGGTCTTGGATAATATTAAAATCACCCCTACTTAAAAGCATTCCCTCTGCATGACAGCAAAGCAAGTTGCTTAATAAATCAAAGAATGCTACTTGTTCTGTATTAGGAACATAAACATTCACCATTGTTTAGGATTGTAATCCCATTAGTATAATTAACAAAAGAAATCGGCCTTCTGGGTCATGTACGATATGTTTGACAGTCCCATGCAAGGAGTTGGCCAGCAAGATTCCCACCCCTCGTTTTCTTCCCCAGCATATTAGATGCAAGATATATCTGAGAAATTCTAGTGATGTAATAGATATAAGATGTGTTTCCTGAATAAAGATCACGTTTGCTCGTAGGTGACGTACTTCTTTAAACAATAAGCGTCTCTTAGTTGGCATGTTAAGACCCCTAACATTAAGAATCATAAGTTTCAGGTCTTCTGCCATCCCAGAGATGATATAATCAAATCATAAGCCAATAGTTGGAAGGAGTGTCTGAAGGTTTGAAGAAAAGGCAGCCAGATTAACCCCCCAAGAAACATCCTAAAAAATCATCTTATTCTGTTCACCCTAAAATCCCTTTCTCCCTCCCTCCCTTGAACAGAACACATTGGGAAGCACCGCAAAGATATGTGCATACCCTGAAGCGGAGGAGTTCTGCGCATCCTCGTGTCCCCAAGGGCTCATGACTTAACCATCCAAGAACATTTCAAATAGTCTGCAAACAGAACTTTCATCCTAAAGTCTATAAGAACATGCCCATACTCATCCAGAACATAAACATTCACACCAAAACTAGTGCAAAAAGACTTCAAAGTTCCAAATTGCTGGCCATCTTCCTCTGTTATAATCCTCCAGAAAAGCCAAATAGCTGTGGAATCAGATTGTACCCACTTCGTGGAGCAAGCTCTCGGAAGATTGTCTGGTGAGCCAACTTTTGCCTCTAATTACACCCTGCTATCAGTCGAATCCCCTGCAGGGCATGAATCTCGCGGCCCTAAATTGGACCGCTGGTCAGCCACACCCAAGTGGATCTCTGGAAAAATGTGGAGTTTCCTCAAGGGTCCAGACTGTTTTAAACGAACCATCCAAATAGAAAAGCAGGGCAAAGGGATGATGCCAGCGATAACGGATATTTTTCTCTCATAAATGCTGAAGCACATGTCTTAAGTCTGCTCTCCTCCGCAAAGTAACCAAGGCCAGATCTTGATAGAGCTTGATTTCATAAGTTTCCCAGGTAATGGTGGAGCGTACACAGGCCCTGGTCCAAAATCTCCTCTTTAATTTTAAAATCCTTGAAACACGAGATGATATCCCGCAGTCTATTAGCTTCAAGTTTATTATGATATTTGATTAAACGCTTTTCAGATTACAAAGCGTTTTACAAAGGCAATAAAATCACAAATACATTAAAATTAAAAATGACTACTTTAAAAAAGTAAAAAACAAACTGGGGTGACATGCCACATGAAACAGTAGGAAAGAAAGAAAAAATACAATTTTAAAATAAAATAACCAAAATGGGGTAGTACATTAGGAAGGTGAAGGAGAAAAAATTTATAACAGAAGAAAAGTTAAAAGGGAAGGGGATCTTAATTTGATGAAGGGTGATGAAAGTAGGAAATAACCAGCAGAAAAAAAAAAAAACTTTTAGTTAAAGGCTTCTTTAAAAAGAAGACACTTTAAGCTATTCTTAAATTTTTGCAAGTCTGGTTCAAGTCTTAAATAAAGAGGGAGTGAGTTCCAAATTGTTGGAGCAGTAACCGAGAAAATCAAGTCACGGCGAGTACCAATGATTTTTAAAGAGGGAACATATAGGGTGGATTGTGAGGATGATCTGAGAACTCTAGGCGAATTGTACGGAATCAGATGTCTATCTATAAATGCTGGAGTATTATTTTTTAATGTCTTAAAGACTAAAAGAGCTATTTTAAATGTTATCCTATATGAAATGGGAAGCCAATGGGCATGTTGGAGTAGAGGCGTGACGTGGTCGAATTTTTTAGAACCTGAAATTACCTTTATTGCGGTGTTTTGTATAATTTGGAGGCGCCTAATATCCTTGAGATAAGCCCCCTTTAATAAGGAGTTACAATAGTCTAATTTTGAGATCACTAGGGAGTGAATTAGAGTATTGAGAGATGGAGAATCAAGAAGGGGGACCAGCGAACGAATCATTCTTAGTCTATAGAAGCAATTTTTAACCAAAGAGCTAATGTGTGGTCGAAAGGTGAGATTATTGTCTATTATGACACCCAAGATTTTTGTATTAGTAGTGTGATTAAGAGGTTTGTTATCGATTATGATTGGATTAATGAGTTGAACGCCTTCTTTCCCTGAGAAAAGCACAGTTGTGGATTTATTGATACTTAAAGAAAGTTGATTAATATTCAACCACTTATGGATTTTAGCCAGTTTATGGTTGATTTCGGATATGTCCTGGGAACTAGAGGGATCAATGGGGTGCAAAAGTTGGAAATCATCAGCATAGGCGTACACAGTGAATCCTATGGATTGACATAGGGTTAAAAGAGGGGCCAAATAGATGTTAAACAGTAGAGGTGACAATATGGACCCTTGTGGTATTCCATAATTAGTATGATATGTTTTTGAAATAGAGTTGTTAAAATACACAGAAGAAGATCTATCTGTGAAATAAGAACGAAACCATTCTAATACATGATCTTTTATACCAATGGAAGAAAGGCGGTGGAGTAATAGATGATGATCAATTGTGTCAAAGGCTGCCGCTAAATCTAAGGAAATGAGAACCACAGGTTTATGTTGATCCAAATAGTAGTGGATAGTTGTGACAAGACCTAATAAGGAATGTTCTGTTGAATGATTCTTACGAAATCCTGCCTGGTTGGGATGTAAGACCTGAGTTTTATCTACGAAATCTGATAATTGTTGAAATACTATCTTTTCAGTAATTTTTGCTAGAAATGGAAGACTTGCTATTGGACGATAATTTGCACAATCACGGAGACTAGTTTTGGAATCCTTAATAATTGGAAGAAGAGCAGAGTGTTTCCAATCTGTTGGGATTGATGATGTAGACAGACTTTTGTGAATAATTTGAAGAATGACTGGACCGAAAATTGAAAAATAGCGTTTTAGAAGAAAAGGAGGAAATGAGTCAGTTTTAGAACCTTTAAGTTTTATAGCTTGAAATAACTGTTTTAATTCAGTTAAAGTTGGAAGGGTAAAGCTAGAACAAGTAGCTTGTAATGATGTGTAGTTAATTTGATCTTCGTCTGGGTTAGTAGAGGAGTTGTTAGATATATTTGCTCTAATTGATGTAATTTTTGTGTAGAAAAAATTTGCTAAACAGTTGGCAGTGGGAGAGTCTTCTGTAGCAATATCTGGTTTGTATTTAAAGATAGTTAGTTGTTTTAACATTTTGAAAAGAGATGAGGAATTCTTGGTCATAGAATTTTTTTTCTTATAAAATTTCTTTTTAGTGTCGTTGATCATTTGGCGATAATATTGAGAATGTTTTTTGTAATTGTCCAGATTGTATGGTGTAGGTTTGGAGCGCCATTTACGTTCAGCCGATCGTAACTGTCGTTTTAGTAAAGCAAGAGAAGAGTTAAACCAGGGTTTTTTTTGTTTTTTTGGAGAAATTATTTGAGTTGTTATTGGAGCTATTTTGTCTAAAAGAGATTGACAAGTGTTATTCCATGTCAGTAGTTGGTCATTTATAGATAGGGATTTAAAGTTTTCAAGGTCAAGTAATGGTGAAGGGATAAGCGAGTCATCGATATTTTGGAAATCTCTTACTTTAATGACTTTGGGGGACCTAAGTGGATCTTGAGAAGGTTGAATTTCTACTGTTGATTGAATAAGACTGTGATCAGACCAGGGAACTTTGGAAATGTCGAGATCGGAAAAGTTATCAAATATATCCCCTGGGACAAAAATCATA
Organism: Geotrypetes seraphini; assembly: GCF_902459505.1. Classification (NCBI taxonomy): domain Eukaryota; kingdom Metazoa; phylum Chordata; class Amphibia; order Gymnophiona; family Dermophiidae; genus Geotrypetes; species Geotrypetes seraphini. The sequence goes on along the minus strand of NC_047085.1, from coordinate 184,276,801 downwards.
TCTAGAGTATGTCCTTTTATATGTGTTGGGGCAATTTTTAATGGTATAAGATTGAGATCATTTGTGTGAACAAGAAATTCGGAGGTGTAAGGGTTAGATTTATCATCAAAGTGGAGATTAAAGTCTCCAAGAAGAATAGGAAAAGGAGAGGTTGTGACAAAGTTTGAAACAATTGATAATAACTGAGAGAATGTAGACGGATTAATTGGTGGAGGGTTGTATAATAGAAGTAGCTTAATGTTTGGCTTTGAATTAAGTTTTAATTGGATGTATTCAATGGTACCTAAGACTTGGGCGCTTTCAACTATTAAGGATAAATCGGATTTATAAATGATAGCAAGGCCTCCACCCTTTTTACCTATGCGATGATTAAAACAAAAGTTGTAATTAGGGGGAGAAGCATAAGAGAGGTAAGCTTCATCACCTTCCATGAGCCAGGTTTCTACAATGCAACAAAGATCAAATGATTGGTTGGTTATGAGATCTTTAATAATGTGATGTTTAGTGCGTAGTGATCTGACATTAATTAAACCTATTTTTAAGAACTTTGATATTGCTGGAATTGTGCATTTGGGTGAAAATATATTTGACAACTGAAAAGAATTAACTGGAGCAAGGTTAATCAAGTTAGTAGGATTCGAAATAGATGAGGAGTCAATTGGTGGAGGTCTGTGACCCCATTGAACAGGAATATGAGATGGATTAGGGTCCATGGATAAATGATTGGTCAAAGACCAAACTATAATTAAATAGATGGAAGATTTAGATTTAATTTTAATGAAAGTGGAATGTTTATTTAAATTAAAGAAAAAAAAAAGTACTAGATAAAAAAAGATAAACAGACTAAACGACTCATAAAGTTGCCCGCAAAGTTGCGCACAAAGGAGCGCAATAAGGAGCAGGAGGGAGGGAATTTAACAGCATGTACCAGCTGAGATGGAGGCGTGTCCAGCGGGCCGCCGCTTTGCGGCGGCGATTCAAAATGGAGGGGAGAGACTGAGGGAATGAAAGACAAAACAATAAGATTAATATTGAAATCCTACTGAAATAAAGGTGATAAAAGATAAACAATAAAACTTGAAAAATTAAATAAATTTAAAAGAAATGGCATTGATAAAAGCCAGTAGTAACTAAACACAAGTAAAATAGAACACTTACAGATAAAATGTAAACTTACAGATAAAATACAAACTTACAGATAAAATATTCATTAACTGACAAGGTAAAATCAAAGACTTACGTACAAACCAGAAGGTAAGTATTTTGAGAAAAATAAACGGTACTCAATAAAACAAACAGTGGAGCCAGGTTAAACAATCTAAGATTGAAGGTTTGTGTCTAACGCCTTAGTAAAATGTGGCGAAATACACTAAGGTCCTTATGCGTAATCGGCGTGCGCCGCAGGAGGGAGGGAATTTAACAGCATGTACCAGCTTGAAGTACTGCCAAGGCCCAGTGTGCCTGCTTGAGGCAAATATCCTCCAGAGACTATGGAGAAGTCCTGTCTGAGAACATCACAACTTTTTCACAATCTATAAACTCTGCAAGTTCAGGAAGGCCCCAGATCCACAGGTTGGAATATACAACTGAGTGTCCTGAGTTTCTTTCTAAGCCATCTCCATGCGCGAGATCGCCTCCTGGTATTCCTCTAGATGGCCTTCTGCCTCATCAACGCAATACCCCAGGTCTACGATTTCCCTCTAGAAGTGTGAGGCAAGTGCTGAGAGCTCATAATGCACAGATTTAATATCCACTTTCATTTCTTGCAAAATCTCCCTCTCCTCTAACAGTGCCTCTGGGGGTCGGGTCGCAGTATTCTCTCCAGGCTCTTGGGCTGGGGCAGCTGAATCAGGGCCTACACAGGTAAGCTTGTCCACTATTTTAGATGTGTCCCTGCTGTGAAGCTGAAACACATAATCTTTCAATGTCCGTCAGCCTGATTGAGCCATCACAACTACCGATCAGGACAGGAAACTAAGGCAAACTTCTGGTGAGGCTGGTAGCAAGTGCAACCGCTGCAGACTGCAGAAATTGATATTTATTGCTTTGAGGCATGCCAAGTTATGCCTTCAGCCAGCCATTTTGAATGATAACATCAACACTCCCCCAAATATTTGCAGTTTTAATTTTTTTTTTTTTTTAAATTTGTTACTTGAAAATTAAGAAATGCACCATTTTAAGCTGAGGTTTCTCGCCACCCTGCCTTCATTATTCCACTGCTGCCCATTTTGTCTTATTTTCTTAGCTATGATAATTGTAATTGTGGCCTATGCTTCCATTCATAGGAATTTTGTCCTTTACATTTTAAAATATTTTAAAGCACTGTGGAAAAACCTCTACTGTGCCAGAATGATCTTTGATCTCTTCCTGCTCCTCTTCAGTCTCAAATCAGTGTGGAATAAATACCCTGTGAAATAAGTCTTGGTAATGAGTTTGTGTGACGCCTGTCAGCTGAACCAACTAATTGATAAGCTGAACATGCAGAGCCATAATGAACTGCTTTCACAATCAATAGAGATTATATGGTGTGTGTCTTTTCCTCTATTCCACTCTGCATCTCTTTTCCTCCACAACACAGCTATCTGCTCGGTGTTGTATACATACTACAATATTATAGAGACCATAGTAATATTGAAATGAATCTGTTCCCAAACAGTCCATACATTCAGTGGGCTATCTAAAATTCTCTTATGGCATTAACTGCACCAGCACAAAAAACAGAGACCCTTAACCAGTGACTAATACTCATGCCTTCACAATAAACCAGTAGCTCCGTTAACTTAATTCAGGGTCAGTCTTGCTTTATAAAAGCTCTGTTTCTGCAAATTGAGCCCTACTTCCTAATTCTCCATACCAATTACTGTCCCCATCTGCAACTATTCCATGCCCAGGGCTGCTGCCACAATTTCATTCCTGTCCCAGAATCACAGAAAACTGTTTTTCCATCCTACATTACTAAAGTCTAACTGCTCCAATAATTAAATAAGCAAAATATCAAAAATTTACTCAGGACAATAGCATCTCTGCCAAGTCCCTGTTTTCTGAAATTCAACCATTTTATTTGATGGCATTGTATATCCTTTAAAAGAAATTCAAGCAACTGTTAGTTAAATACAGAAGCTAAGAGACAAGGCCTGGCCTTTCTTTTCTTTTGATCCACAGATAGCAGATGTACTGTATATGGTCCAAATCTTGAATTAAGCAACAGAAACAGGAGAGAACCTCCAAATCCACTTAGCCTCTCTATACTTCCTTAGTGTCAATAAACATGTCCCTTTGACAGTCTAACAGTGACACTGCTACCATCAGTGCTTTTAAAATAGCTCCCACTTATGTTGGTGCAAAAGGGGGAATAATCTGAGTTTCCCCATACCAGCAAGTACAGAAACAATGGGGGAGGAGCAAGGAGATTCTCTGAAGCTACTGATGTTCTCTGGTTCCTTCTACTCTCAAACATACAGGTGCACTGTCATTTTTTTGTTTGTTTGTTTCTTTCTTTTTATGCTGAAAAAACTGTCCCATTACTTTCGAAGTGTGTTTACAGACTTGGGAGGGAGGGGGGGGGGGGGAAGCCAGCTCAGACATTCAATAGTATTGAATGGCCCAGGCTCTTCTGTGAACTGAGGAAGACTGTGTGCTCTGCAGAATCACCAGGAATAGGAGGAGGAAGGCAAAAATATAAGGAAGTGAATGAGAAAACAGAATGAGTGTCTTTCAAGTTTCTCAATTATTTTCTGTTTTGTGACATCTTACACAAAATTCTCATCTGTACCTGCAATGATAGTGTAGGTAACTGCTCTCTTCTTCAGATAGTTGTAGTATGGTACAATAAGCTCCTGCAAGAATACCACGTCAGGAGTGTATCTTGATCAGCGAGGGAAGAGAAAATACTGTTACCAAAACATTTTGATAATCCCAAAAAAAATATTAAAGAAAAATAAACTATCGAAAGAAATTCTTGCCTGGATGCCTAGATGATGCCCGGGTGCCTGTACAGCTGTCCTCCTGCTTCAGAGCGATGCCGGCGCAGGTCCCATTGCTGGGCTCTCAGCTCCCGGCGGCTCTCAGGAATGTGCAGCATGCGAGTCAGGAGTGACGGCTCCCAGGTCTCCCCCCCCCCTACCCCGGACTCTATGCCCGAAGCCCCAGGGCAGCAAAGAGCCAGACTCTGCAGCATTTTCTCAGAATGCGGGGCAGTGTCTTCCCTGACCTGCCACCCAGATCCAGCTAAAGGACTCTTCTGCTCCGGGGAGCGCCTCCCGAGCTGTCCTTGGTAGCAGCCGCAGTGGGTAAAGACAGGCTCTTCAGGGAAGTCTCTCTCTCTCTCTGCAGATCAGCGGCCCATTGATCTCAGCGGCAGAGGAGCAAGAGGTGCGAGGGGAGGGGAGTCGGCTGCCATCCTGATAACACATGCGTCACGTGTAAGCATGTACATCAATCGACGTTATGCGTGCTTACACGTGACAAAAGCATTATTGGGACAGCGGCCAGCTTAATTAGCTCATGTATCAGGACGGCACTCGGTTTGCGAGGCAAGATTTGCGGAAATGTTTTACTCGTCTTGCAAAACACTCGCAAACCGCGTTACTCACAAACCGAGGTTTGACTAACTTGTAAGTTTCATGGCTCCACATAATTCTTGGTTGGGCCGAGAACTTTTCAGTGGCCCCTCGTATCTGGGCTTTACTACTTGCAGTATGAATTTGCAAACTGTGCATACAACAAATAAATGAGTGTGGTTTTCATACTCCCAATAATACATCGCCTTATAGAAGTTGGCATGACATCTCTCTAGGCACTGCTACCACTTTATTCTAATTGGTGTTTTAAAATCAGGGATGACTGGTTAGCATTTGCTACCAGGGTGGCTCAATGTTCAATTACTGAGAATCCCATTGAAATTTCCTACATTACTGAGAAAACCACTCCCCTCAAACCCCCAATTGATCATGTTTGAGAACCCACTATATAAAGACAAAACTGCAGACCTCTCAACATATGCTAAAGAAAGCCAGAGCACAATGGCTGAAACGTCTGTTCCACTTACTCAGACACAGCAAGACCCAGACAACCGGATCAATTATACTAAGAATTGGTTCTGCAAAAGAACCACAAAATATGAAGCAAATGTTGTGAAAATACTCACAAAGCCAGGTAGGAACACATGCCTCTGGCTCTCTCCTGTAGATTTTCCAAGTCTAGGCCATCAATGTTCCAGGTCAGGAAAGAGAATGTACTGTCATCTTCGTGCTGCACGCTCTCTGTGGTATTGCCGGTAGCACTGAGGCTGACAACTGCTAAATTGTCATCTGTCAAGTCAATGCTGAAAAGCAAACATGTGAACAACTGGATTAAACAAGGCAGTAAAGCTTTGAACATAAGAACATAAGCAATGCCTCTGCTGGGTCAGACCTGAGGTCCATCTTGCCCAGCAGTCCGCTCACGCGGCGGCCCAACAGGTCCAGGACCTGAGCAGTAATCCTTTATTTATACCCTTCTATTCCCTTTTCCAGCAGGAAAATGTCCAATCCTCTCTTAAATCCCAGTACTGTATTCTGCCCTATAACGTCCTCTGGAAACGCATTCCAAGTGTCCACCACACGTTGGGTAAAGAAGAACTTCCTGGCATTTGTATTGAATCTGTCCCCTTTCAACTTTTCCGAATGGCCTCTTGTTCTTTTATTTTTTGAAAGTTTGAAGAATCTGTCCCTCTCTACTCTCTCTATGCCCCTCATGATCTTATAAGTCTCTATCATGTCCCCTCTAAGTCTCCTCTTCTCCAGGGAAAAGAGACCCAGTTTCTCAGCGTATGAAAGGTTTTCCATCCCTTTTATCAGACGTGTCGCTCTTCTCTGAACTCTCTCGAGTAACGCCATGTCCTTCTTAAGGTATGGCGACCAAAACTGGACACAGTGTGGGCGCACCATCGCCCGATACAGCGGCAGGATAACTTCTTTCGTCCTGGCTGTAATACCCTTCTTGATTATACCTAGCATTCTATTCGCTCTCTTAGCGGCCGCTGCGCACTGTGCAGTCGGCTTCATTGACCTGTCTACCCTTACCCCCAAGTCCCTCTCTTGGGTACTCTCATTCAATAACATCCCTCCCATCGTATAGTTGTACCTCGGGTTTCTGCTTCCCACATGCAATACTTTACATTTCTCAACGTTGAACTTCATTTGCCATTTTGTCGCCCATTCTCCTAGTTTGTTCAAGTCCCTTTGCAATTCCTCACAGTCCTCTTTAGTCCGAGCTTCCCTAAATAGTTTGGTGTCATCTGCAAATTTTATTATCTCACACTTCGTCCCTGTTTCTAGATCATTTATGAATATATTAAATAACAGCGGCCCTGCGGAACACCACTCGTGACCCTCCTCCAGTCAGAGTAGTGTCCCTTCAACCCTACCCTTTGTTTCCTACCTGCCAACCAGTTTCTGATCCATCTATGTACGTCTCCGTCCACCCCATGGTTCTTCAGTTTCCGGAGTAATCGTTCATGGGGCACCTTGTCAAAGGCTTTTTGGAAATCAAGGTATATGATGTCTATGGGGTCACCTCTGTCCATCTGTTTGTTAATTCCTTCGAAGAAGTGTAGTAAGTTGGTTAGGCACGATCTCCCCCTGCAGAAACCATGTTGGCTGGTTATCAGAAGTTTGTTTCTTTCCAAGTGATCATCGATGTTTTCTTTTATCAGTGCTTCCGCCATTTTTCCGGGAACCGAGGTCAGACTCACCGGTCTGTAGTTTCCCGGGTCACCTCTTGAACCCTTTTTAAAGATGGGATCCCTTTTAAAGATGGGATCCCTTTTTAAAGATTGTTTCCACTTTTTACTGCTTCATTTAAAACAAACCAAGAGAGAGGCACACATATTGGGATCTAGGAAGCTCCTGAAGCAACCTGGCTCTGAATTCCACTGGAAGATCACTTTAAAAAGATTTCTGCCTGCTTACTTCTTATACATGTTTATGATGTGGAACTTACATGTGACATGAAACTTATAAGTTACCTGTCATGCCCCGCCAACATACTAAAACAATTACAAACAGTCCAAAATACAGCTGTACTCACTGAAATATTACAACCACATTACCTCAGCTTTCCAAGACTCACACTGGCTCCCAGTATAAGCACGCATACAACATAAATTCTACTGCACCCTATTCAAAGCCCTAAATGGAAATGGATCAGACTATCTGAACAACCGTCTAATCAGGAAAAACATAGCCAGACCAAGGAGAACTCAAGCACACTTTACCCACCCCCAATCAAAGGCATGCAAAGGAAAAAAAATAAATAAAAAATGAAGGACTACTAGCCACCAGAGCAGCGAGAATAGACTGCCACCTCTCAAAGCTGCTGACCATAACGCCTAACTACAAAACATTCAGGAAAGAACTGAAAACCTTACTATGGCAGGAAAAGCATCCTAGCTGAGAAATTCAGGCAATATGTTTCTAGAAGGTAGAGGTGACATATGTATGTATGTAAGAGATCTACCTGAACTGGAAATGTTTTTCAAGGGTGATGATGCGGGGGAACTGAAAGAAATCTCAGTGAATTAAGAAGATGTACTAAGCCAAAAATGTTATAAATCGCCAGGACCAGATGGTATATATCCCAGGGTACTAAAAGAACTCAAACATAAAATTGCTGACCTGCTGTTAGTGATCTGTAACCTGTCGTTAAAATTGTCTGTAATACCTGAAGATTGGAGGGTGGCCAATGTTACACCGATTTTTAAAAAGGGCTCCAGGGGAGATCCGGGAAATTACAGACAGGCAAGCCTCACTTCAGTGCCAGGTAAAATGGTAGAAACAATTATAAAAAATAAAATTGTGGAACATGTAGACAAACATGATTTAATGAGACAGAGTCAGTATGGGTTCAGCTGAGGGAGATCTTGCCTCACCAATTTGCTTGACTTCCTTGAAGGTGTGAATAAACATGTGGATAAAGGTTAGCCGGTTGATGTTGTTTGAAGGTGTGAATAAACAGGATAAAGGAGAGCCGGTTGATATAGTGTATCTAGATTTTCAGAAAGCTTTTGATAAAGTTCCTCACAAGAGGCTCCTGAGAAAATTAAAGTGTCATGGGATAGGTGGCAAAGTTCAGTTGTGGATTAGGAATTGGTTATCGGATAGAAAACAGAGGGTAGGGTTAAATGGTCATTTTTCTCAATGGAGGAGAATAAACAGTGGAGTGCCGCAGGAGTCTGTATTGGGACCGGTGCTATTTAACTTATTTATAAATGATCTGGAAATTGGAACGATGAGTGAGGTGATTAAATTTGCAGATGACACTAAACTGTTCAAAGTTGTTAAAACGCATGCGGACTGTGAAAAATTGTAGACGGACCTTAGGAAATTGGAAGACTGGGCGTCCAAACGGCAGATGAAATTTAATGTGGACAAATGCAAAGTGATGTACATTGGGAAGAATAATCTGAATCACAGTTACCGGATGCTAGGATCCACCTTGGGGATTAGCACCCAAGAAAAGGATCTGGGTGTCATAGTAGGCAATGCAATGAAACCTTCCGCCCAATGTGCAGCGGCAGCCAAAAAAGCAAACAGGATGCTAGGAATTATTAAAAAAGGATGGTTAACAAGACTAAGATTGTAATAATGGCCCTGTATCACTCCATGGTGCAACCTCATCTGGAATATTGTGTTCTATTCTTGTCTCCTTATCTCATGAAAGATATAGTGGCGCTAGAAAAGATTCAAAGAAGAGCAACCAAGATGACAAAGGGGATGGAACTCCTCTCGTATGAGGAAAGACTAAAATAGTTAGGGCTCTTCAGCTTGGAAGAGACGGCTAAGGGGATTGAAGTCTACAAAATCCCGAGTGGAGTAGAACAGATACAAGTGGATCGATTTTTCACTCCGTCAAAAATTACAAAGACTAGGGGACACTCGATAAAGTTATAGGGAATACTTTTAAAACCAATAGGAGGAAATTATTTTCACTCAGAGAATATTAAGCTCTGGAACGCGCTGCCAGAGGATGTGGTAAGAGCGGAAAGCGTAGCTAGTTTTAAGAAAGGTTTGGATAAGTTCCTGGAGGAAAAGTCCATAGTCCATTATTGAGAAAGACATGGGGGAAGTCACTGCTTGCCCTGGATCGGTAGCATGGAATATTGCTATTCCTTGGGTTTTTGCCAGGTATTAGTGACCTGGATTGGCCACCGTGAGAACGGGCTACTGGGCTTCATGGGCCATTGGTCTGACCCAGTAAGGCTGTTCTTATGTCGCTTTCAGTGGCCACCCCAGCAAAAGATGGTAGTAAAGATAGCAATGAAAACAACAATATTAGCAATTCACTTCATAGCAATACAAAAGGAAATGAGACAAAATTAAAAACTATACAAAAAATGAGATTGCCACTGGTAGCTGTAAAGCAATGCCACTGCTGCTTCTCCTGTCACTCTCACATTATGCAGGCCATACCTGTGCCGGAATTTATCAAACCATCCTTTACTGGCCAGAAAGTCGATGGATTGTGACAATCCACCTTCCCTGCTCTTCAAGTTATCATACAAAGACTTTGCCTTTCCTCTTATCATCACAGAGTCTACTGGAATGCTCTTCTTGTAGCAATCCTGCATCCACAGAAATGTTGCATATGAGAGAGGCTTCCAACGAAGGCGCGGATCGCACAAGCAGCTTTGAATGGGAAAACGACTGCAGATAAGGAGCCAGCCAGAAACTAAACACTCGCCGGAGGGCCTGGCGTGGGCTGCAGTGAGAGCTGTATCGGGCCACATGTTGTGCAGGGCTGAGTTAGACATAACCCCTCTGGGAGTAAATTCCAGAGCATGAGTGCTACTCCTAAGAAATGTGTTCACTTGTGTTATTTATTTTTTTCAGTATTGCAAGCCCCTGACACAGCCTATCCAACTGGGTTATAAGCAAAGTTTTAAAATAAATTAATAAAACACAGCCAAGTCATGAAAAGCTTTTATTGAATCTTAAAAAAAAAAAAAAAATTCTACTACTGGCTTCCAAAGGGACTTGATCTTAGGCATGTCATCTTCACTGCTAAGTGGCTTACAGGCACTGCTAAACTAACGACGTGTCCTTCCATCACCAAGTCTGAGCACCAAGACTTAACTGATCATGGATGCAATTTATAAATATGGAGCCCTAGGCACCCTATTATGTAATGTTTGTGCCAAAGGATCAGCCAATCTCTTTCATGTCTGTGAATCTCTTACTATGAATGAGTCTTCCCCCACCCCCCACAAAAAAAAAGAAGGAAATGACTTGCCAAGTTTCAGATGCAGACATTACTGTGTCCAAGCTGGCGAGATGATTATGCTGGGAAGAGATGCCTTGAATTGGAGACTCAAAAAAGGAGTTCAGTGCCCTCTGAAAAACAAAAACAATATTACATATAAGAGGTTATTATACACAACTTACCCCCTCAGTTATGTAGCTGCGATAGCAAATGCCATGCTGTATAAGCCCTTTAAATTACTATGGGCTTTGGGGCAGTTACCACAGCAGCCCGTGCTGCTCGGCTTCGTAAAAGAGGCCATTAATTAGCTATGTTATTATTTCAGTAATATTTTCAGCCAGACTAAACTCAAGGTAATGAAGGATGACGCGACTGTTCAAAGGACAAACAGAATTAGTACGAGATTTTAATCCCGACTTCCCTGGTTCTCAGCCTCTTCTAGCTATTCCACTTCATGATCAGTAAAACAAAACAAAGTTGTAAATAATCACAGATTGGTATTTCAGTTACAAGATCCTTCTTTACAAACAATTCATTTACTAAGTACAGTGAAACATCACTTGTACGTGCAGCTCTGGATTATGTGCGACAACATGCTTCGCAAAGATGCTGGGTTTTTATGCGGTATAACACAGAATTCTCGATTCCTAGTGAGTGCATTTTGGTAACTTTTGCAAGAGATCTCCAGAGGCAGGCAGAAGGCAGCCCCAAAAAAAACCAACTGGTTTTGCCAGTGCTTTTTTTTGTTACTTTTGCAAGAGAACTCTGGAGGCAGGCAGCTAAAAACCTGTTTTTGTGAGTGCTTCTTTGGCAACTTTTGTAAGTCAACTCCAAAGGTAGATTTGCTTATATGTGTACCGACTGTACACAGTTCCAAGGTCTTTGCCTCCCATTTACTGTGAACTATCAGTGATCTGTTATTTGTTATAACAGAAACATGACTGCTATGCTCAACTAATTTAGGCTTAATTTATTACAAATTTATAGCCTGCAATATCCAATGATCTCAGTTGGATACAACCAAACATTCACAATAAAAATAATCATCACAAACTTGACAAACAGAACAATAATGTGTTAGAGTGTTAACATATCTTTTTGTTTACATTTGTACTTGCATATGCCATGGCTCTGACAGCTTATTAAGACAAAAAGCTATGAAAGTATGCAATATGAAACATGGCAATATGCAGTTAATGAGAAAATGACATGGTGTAATATGTCTTTGTAAAGATGAGAAAAATCACCATAAAATTAACAAATTAGTTAACAGACCAGAAGTTAAAGGCATGGTAAAGGTACGAGGCATGTTGCCAACTTAAAGGGAAGTGCCAAGAATTGGAAATTCTCGCTAGGACATGGAAGTGGAGAAATCTTCTGTGCTCCAAAAAGACAGGAATATGCAAGTACGCCTCTATCAGATCCAGGGAGGCCAGATATTCCCTGGGAGCTACTGAGGCAATGATCGAGCACAGAGTCTCCATGCACAACTCAAAGAAAGGGCAGGACCGCCAGAAGAGGAATCAGCGTAGACGCAGGGCTAAGAGAAGGGGGCAGGATCGCCGGCAGAGGAAGCAGCAGGACGACAGTAGGCAGCTTCTACATGATGGGGGGGAGGCTGTGAGGGTGCGAGCGGTCCTTCGGGGTGGGGGTGCGGGTGCGTGTTCGAGCGCGAGCGGTCCTTCGGGGTGGGGGTGCGAGCGGTCCAGCGGGGGGTGAATTGGACGTCGGGGGGGGGGGGGCATCAGGCTTTCAGGGTTTTGACAGGACTTCAAGGGGGGACAGGACTTCAAGGGGGAGAGGAGAGTCGGGGCGGGCTAAAGTAGGGTTGGGCTGGCCAGAGGAGAGTCGGGGCGGGCTAAAGGAGAGTCGGACTGGCCAGAGGAGAGTCGGGGCGGGCTAAAGGAGAGTCGGGCTGGCCAGAGGAGAGTCGGGGCGGGCTAAAGGAGTGTCGGGCAGCGACGGAAGAGTCGGGGCGGCATGCGCGGTATAGGGGTGTGCGCGGTATATAAAAATTTCTTTACATAAATTACAGTTTCCCGCGCGCTATACCCGTGTGCGCGTTTTACACGGGTGCGCGGTATATGAGTGAAAATACGGTAGTTTCTTTTCTGATCATTTCTGGCAAGTTATTCCATGTTTTTACTCCTATGAATGTAACCATAGAATGGAACAAACGTCTGTAATGGAAATTTTTCATGGAAGGTAGATTCAACTATATTCTGTTTATGAGTCTCCTGGAAGTAGACCAGGTCGTTGAGAATAGTTGGGTGAGAGGAGTGGCCGAGTTTCGGTGGATTATATGGTGCAGGATGCATGATGTTTTGAAGAATATTTGCGATGAGTTTAAGAGGAGGTTTGTGTGGGGGCGGTGCTAGGGTAGAACCACGCATGCATGCGACATCATTGCACTGCATCCATGCATGTTCAGAGTTCCTCCCAGACATAGCCGCGAGATTAAGAGGAGGTTTGTGTAGGGGCGGTGCTGGGATGGAATGGGACAGGGCATTGCTGGTGGTGGGGCCACATGTCTGGGTTTTTACTTCATGAAATCTGGTAAATCTAGGTATAGGGAAGTTTCTAACCCCTATAGAGTAATTGTAGCAACATCCAGGCATACTATTTTGAGATTGCCTTCAATGCGTAACCATCTCCCTCTGCTCATCACCCTAGCCAGCAGTTTAACTATTCCCTAACTGTAACCTGGCATCCTGTTTGTCTGTCTTAATTGATTAGATTGTGAGCTCATTTGAGCAGGGACTGTCTCCTTCATGACTCTGTACAGCGCTGCGTACATCTGGTAACACTCTAGAAATAATTAATAGTAGTAGTACTGTAACCAGCACATGAAGAAGGAATAAAAAAATACTGTAATATCTGATATCATCATTGTAGAGCCACTGTGTCTGTCTTTTAGGTACCAAGGAGCCTTTAAGTATTACCAACTGATTAAATCTTGATAATAGCCAACATCTGCTTAACTATACCAGTAAGTGTACAGAGCTTTGCAATCCAAAGAGGAGAATCTGTGTTTTGGTCCATGACTGGAAAAGAGGAGAAAAGCTATTGCATATAGTTGGCAGTGGCATAGTAAAGGGGGTGGGGTGCCGGCAGCACCCATCCATCTCCCCGTGCCCCCCCCCCCCGGTAGTAGACATGATGTTAGAAGAAGAGCCAATGCTGGCGCTATCAGCAGGTTGGGGTTGCTGTTCGCACCGGAAATGTTAAAGAGGTATGGGGGAAGGGAAGGGGCACATGCGGCAGGAGGGGGTGGGGAAGGAGAGGATGGAGTGGAGCGAAGAAGGCAGGGGAGGGGCACCACTGCCCCGGATGCCTCTCACCCTCGCTACACCACTGATAGCTGGCCATCTATTAAGTCATACCCTCATCAACTGAAGGTTCTGGTTTCTCAGCAAAAGAACCAGTGATTCTGTGTGGTCCTCCATCATTGTGGATGCAGAGCTTGTTCAGGCTCCCAGTGAAATCCTGGTCCCACCTAACAAATGTATGAACTTCGGACAGTTATGGTAGGCAGCCACTTACACCATCTGAAGCAAGGCGTTACATTCTATACTTTTTTTCTTTCCAAGTTTCTGAAATGCAAACTTTTGCACAAAATCTATAGTATTTCAAACTTGTAAGAAAATAAAAATATAACTTTAATTTCTAATTAAGCTTCCATCAGACTTAGGAAAATCACGCACAAATACATTAGCATAAAAGAAAACAAGTCCGAATGGACAGCCATACTTCCATCTCCCAGCTGTTTTCGGCCAAGTAACTCTGAGCTACAGCCAGATCGCAGCCCGCAATAGAGGCAAACTCTGTGCGCTGCTGCTGCCTTACAGCCTCCTCCGCATCCACCTCGTCTCGAGAAACACCTGGAGCAACCTCCATTCCCCAGCCCCTGCCAGCACGCGACAAGCCGCACAGCTCCAAAACACAATTCACCCCTTCAACTCCACCCACCTCCTGCAGCTGCGACCACAGGAAACGTTTCCGGCGCATATGCTCTCACACAGCCTGTTCCTAGCGGCGCGCCCCAAGTATAATTGGCCTGCCGAATCCACCGAGCCCCCGCCTTCTTAATGTAGTTTTCCAGTGCCTCTGAGCTTGTTTATGACGTATGAGGCAACCCAGAAGCAGCGCTGTGTTCAGTTCGGTATGAAAGCATTCGTTGCTGCTAGCGCGAGACGTTTTAAGGTGGCCATGGCCATGCACGTGTTTTGTATGTTTATTTAATTAATTAATTCGTTTGCTATCCTATAGTTGACAGGTTACAATTTTGACAATTACAGATACAAAGTAGGGATCTGGTAGAAACGAATATAGAGTTTCCAGGTTACAATTTGTTTTCCCAATACAAGTTTTTATCCTAATGTCAGTGGCGTACCTAGGGTATGTGGCACCCGGGGCCCATCATTTTTTGACACCCCCCCCCCCCCATGTAAAAAAATTTTTTTTTTATTTTTTTTTTTGCAATAACCATGAAATGGAATAAATGGTCAGAATAGAAACAGGCAGTGAAAATTTTCTTTTATTGAACCTCATATATGTAACCATTATTCCAAACATAACATAACATAAATTATGTCTAAATTGCCATGACATTAGAAGTACATATGGAGTAGTTGCAGGTGATGCTTGGGACAGTTCTGATTGTGTTAGTTCGGTTTTATGTGTTTTTTGAATAGAAGGGTTTTTATTTCTTTTTGAAGGTTTTGCAGTCTGTGGTTGATATCAATTGGTTGTAGAGTTGGGGGTCGAGTGTTGCAGCTCGAATGGCTAGGAGGTTGTCGAACAGTTTTTTTCTTTTGACGTTTTTGGTTGGAGGGTGTGTGAATGGTGCACAAGTTCTCCTATGTCTGTTTGAAGTGGATTGAATTATTTAGCTGAAGAAATTAGTTACCCCCCATTCCACACACATTAATTCTCTTCCATTTTTGTTCCCATTATAAAAAACACTGATAAGTTCCCAGAAAAAAAATACATTAAAATAAGAAGTGAAAACAAAGGCCCCTACAGATGAGAACATAACATAAGAATAGCCTAACTGGGTCAGACCAATGGTCCATCATGCCCAGTAGCCCATTCTCATGGTAGCCAATCCAGGACACTAATACCTGGTCAAAACCCAAAGAGTAGCAACATTCCATGCTACCGATCCAGGGCAAGCAGACACTTCCCCCATGTCTTAATAACAGATTATGGACTTTTCCTCCAGGAATTTGTCCAAATCTTTCTTAAAACCAGCTACACTATCTGCTTTTACCATAACTTCTGGCCACTTCATTTTTAAGTTTAGATCTTTCCTTTCAAACAGAGACCTTGCTAGATGTCAAATACAGCACAAGGTAACTTCACATGGACTTAGCTGTGCAGGAAATGTGAATCTCCTCATACACCCACCATATAGTGCAAAAATGTGCAAAGGTCTGTTTTTTTCTTTCGATCACTACATAGCCTAATGCCACACAAGCAGCGCTGTTACAAACATATTCTGTAGGTCAATGCTAAGGATAACAAAGTTTCCTTCCTTGGACCAGAAGGAGATAAACCACTGGGAGAGATCCCAAAACAACACCCAAAGACCCACTCAGTGTGTGAATCAGTTGAGTGGAGTGGACTAACTGGGGGGTGGAAATGGGCCCGGAGTTTGCTCAGCAGAATTTCCCAGACCACCTCTTCCTCTCAACACATTGACACGCTGCCACCATCACCACTAGGAACACCTCACTGGGTAGGCCAGCTATGCTATAAACTTTATAAAACACATTATTATATTTTCTTATAAAGCACATATTTTAACTGACCTCTCTGACATCCTCAGCCTTTCCATTCACAAAAATAGAAGGAAGAAAAGTTCCCATTTCCTGCTGTCTCATGTCCCCGGCCTATACAATATTTTTTTTCTGCAGACCCTTCAAAAGTCTGACCAAATCCTCGTTTCACTTGCATTATAAAGTACTGAGGATGCCATCTCTCCCCAATCCCAGGTCCTAAAGTCTAAGACAGTAGCGCAAACTAATGCTGCCAGATACAGGAAAAAAAAATTTTGATTCGATTCAGCCCTATTGAATTGGTTTTTCAATTCGATTTTCCTGCCCAGTTGGGTGATTTTTTTCAAAACTCCTGGTGGGTTTTATAGCTTTTTCACCCCCTTTGGCTTCTCCTAACCACACTGGCGCTGTGGTGTAAATAAAATAAAGAAACAAAAAGGACTTTTCCTCTTTCTGTTAAATCCTAGCTCACGTTTGCAGTCCAACACCAGCTCTGGCAGGATACACATTTCAAATCTGACATGTTATAATCACAAAACAGAAAATAAAATTAATTTTTCTACCTTTTGTTGTCTGGTTATATTTCAAATTTTGTTGGTCCAAGGCTCTGGTTTTCTTCTGATAACTTGCTTGCCAGGGTCTCCTTCTTTCTGCATGCTAACCATCCATCTGCCAACTCTGTCCTCCCTTTCCATTTCCCTTCCCTTCCCAGGAAGTCTGGTATCTTTCCTTTTTTTCATCTCCCTCCACAGATCCACCTTTTCTTAAATACCCTTTCATCCGGCATCTCTCCCTCCTTCCCCACCATCCCAGAGTCCACCATCTCTCCATTTCTTTTCCTAATTACCCTCCTATCCAGTATCTCTATCCCTCCTCCACACCATCCCTTGTGTCCAATTTCTCTCCCTTTCTGTTCCTTCCCTCCCTAAATCCCATGGTCCATCATCTCTCTCCCTCTCCTCTATTTTCAGACCCATTATTTCTTCCCCCCCCCAAAGTTTGGCATATGCATGTCTCTTTGAACACCCCCTTCCCTCTGTGTACTTCTAAATCATGGTCCCCCCCCAAAGGCCTGTCCCCCCTTAAAGGTCTGCCTGTCCCACCTTGAAGGCCTGCCCCCCCCTTGAAGGCCTGTCCCTTCCCCTTGTAGGCCTGTCCCCCCCCTTGAAGGCCTGCCTGCCTGTCCCCCCCTTGAAGGTCTGCACCCCCCGAAGGCCTGTCCCCCCCTTGAAGGCCTGCCTGCCTTTCCCCCCCTTGAAGGCCTGTCTCCCCCTTGAAGGCCTGCACCCCCCTTGAAGGCCTGCACCCCCCCTTGAAGGCCTGTCCCCCCCCCTTGTAGGCCTGTCCCCCCCTTGTAGGCCTGTCCCCCCCCTTGAAGGCCTGCCTGCCTTTCCCCCCTTGAAGGCCTGCACCCCCTTGAAGGTCTGCACCCCCCCAAAGGCCTACACCCCCCCCCGAAGGCCTGCACCCCCCTGAAGGCCTGCCTGCCCCCCTTGAAGGCCTGCACCCCCCCCCGAAGGCCTGTCCCCCCTTGAAGGCCTGCCTGCCTGCCTGTCACCCCCTCCCCCTTGAAAGCCTGCTTGCCTGCCCGCCCGCCCCACCCTGAAGGCCTGATGCCCCGACCCACCCCGAAGGACCGCTCGCCCCCCTGGCCTCCCCGCACCACCTATGAACAGCCGCAGCAGGATCGCGAAGTCAGCGTCAGCGATCCCTGCGCTACTTCCTGCGCCACGGTCCCGCCCCTCCTCTGACATCAGAGGAGGGGCGGGATCGCGGCGCAGGAAGCAGCGCAGGGATGCTGACGCTGACTTCGCGATCCTGCTGCGGCTGTTCATAGGTGGTGCGGGGAGGCCAGGGGGGCGAGCGGTCCTTCGGGGTGGGTCGGGGCATCAGGCCTTCAGGGTGGGGCGGGATCGCGGCGCAGGAAGCAGCGCAGGGATGCTGACGCTGACTTCGCGATCCTGCTGCGGGCTGCTTCACAGATGGTGCAGGAAGGTCAGTGGGGCGAGCGGTCCTTCGGGGGTGGCGGAGGACTGAACGGCAAGGCCGGGAACACCCCCTTAGGGCTGGTACCCGGGGCGGCCCGCCCCCCCCCGCCCCCCCCCCTAGGTACGCCACTGCCTAATGTGACACATATTGGGGTCTAGTACCAATATACTGTACATTTCTCTGGAATCCAGTGGTCATGGGCAGGTAAAGGCCGTTTCTCCAACTTTTTTTGTGTGTACGGGAGTCTTAAAACTTGATTGCCTAAGGCAGTGTTTCTCAACACGTGGTACGGTATGGAAGCTGCTTGTGGGGGGGTATGCGGCACGCGCTGTATGTCTCCCGCCTTCCTCTGACGTAAGAGAGGTTTCCAGGTCAGCTACTTACATGCAGCATGGGAATCAATGCCTGCACCGTCCCTGCAAGGAGGGCCGCTTAAGACTAAAGGAGCGAAATGTCACGGAAGTAGATTAAGACACAAAGAGAGGGAGCACATTAGATCTACATCATCGTTGCTGCAAAGAATAAAAAAAGAGAGAGGGAAAACCCATTTCGGTGTACCGCAAGATCTACAATGAGGACATGGCTGATATGCTTCCAAGGGATGTTGAACAAGTGCACAATCAACAGAAAAGCTTATGGAGGAGGATATGTCTATCACAAGCTGACATCTATAGCGTGTTAGAATACTGTGATGTCCTGGGACATTTTGTGTGGTCCTACAGTATTTACTCTGATGTTCTTGTAATGATGGGTGACAGAAAAATGGGCACTATATTTGAAGAATTAACCAGACATGTTAAAGGAAAACCTATACTTGTGTCTTACGACACAACATTTAATCTTGGGAATTACTACCTCACTTCCATAGTATATCAGCACAAAATCTTTGAAGAGTCCCCAATAATAACCCTGTACTTTATGTTTCATAAAAATCATAAATTCCTCTGTCACTGTGTTTCTTTATGGTGTACACACACTGAAATGAAACAAGATAAAGTTGTCATTGGCTCTGACAAAGAAACTGCCATACAGAAAGCATTGGACCTTATATTTCCTAATATTAAATGGGTGGTTTGTTGGAACCATATCCGTGAAGATCTGGACCAACCACAGCACAGAGACACTATTAGTAACCCTACTAGACATAGCTCGACAGCATATCAGCAAAGGCAAAAAGATGCTGATAATCCAACTTGATCGCTCTGCAGCATTTGACCTGGTCAACCACTCCATACTGCTACAGATACTTGACACCATTGAGATCTCAGGCAAGGTTTACAATTGGTTCCAAGGATTCCTCAAATCAAGAACCTACAGAGTAAAGTCCAACGATATCAAATCAGAACCATGGTCCAATCCCTGCGGAGTTCCACAAGGATCACCACTATCACCTATGCTCTTCAACCTCTTTATCTCCTCCCTTGGAACCACTTTAGACAACTTAAATGTTACATCCTTCAGCTACGCAGATGACATCACCATACTCCTCCCCTTTGACCCTTTGGAAAAGATGTGGACAAATTATTTTATACAGATGAGATTATGAAACTACTAAGGTACGACTCCTGAGACTTTTAAAAATAAAATAAAAAGTTACACTGTAAAAGGAGTAATTGGAACAAAACTTTTCTACAGTACTTTGAAAATGTATTGCATGAGACATTAATATCACATACTGTGTCCTGGATTTTAGAATACTCACATGAGGACAGGAAGAAACAGGGTATAGCATGAATTCTCTCAAATATAGGCAGGATTTGCCTGGATCAAACAGGAATTCTGACTAAAGAGCAGCATCCACCTGAATACTGCAATAATTTAATCTATAAGGGCTGGATCCTGTATTTCACCAGAATGCTGGATGTACCTGTATCCTACAGTTTGCTATTTCCACATAGCCTTACAACACCATCCCAGCTCTGATCAAATGTGACCCCTCCAAGAAAGTCTATGCACATGCAGACTAGAGAATGACATGGGGACCGTTTACCGTGGTAAACTGTGTTATCCCAGGACAAGCAGGCAGCATATTCTCAACAAATGGGTGACGTCATTGACGGAGCCCCGCAGCGGACAGCCTCGCAAGCAGACTTGCTTGAAGATCTATACGCATGCACAAGTGCCTTCCCGCCCGAGTGAGGGCGTGCGTCTCCTGTGAGGTACCTCAGTTCAACATTTTCCGCGGAGCCGAGAAGTCCTCTTCGCTTCAGCTCTGCAGCTACTTCGTTGCCTTCTCGCATCGCAGCTTTGTTATTTTTCTTAGTCGTTGTGCCCGCATGTCTTTCTCTTTTGTTTTATTTTTAAAAAAAATTTTTTTATTGTGTCTTTTTGGCCAGCAGCCTATCGGCCTAGGCCTGGCCGCTGAACCTCGTTCTTACATCGGCCTTTCTTTTTACTATGTCCCGGCCTCTTACCGGCTTCAAAAAGTGTAGCCAGTGCGGCAAGGTAATTTCACTCACCGACCCTCATCGTTGGTGTATCGCTTGCCTGGGTCCCGAACATTGCCCCGACTCTTGTTCACGCTGTGCTACCCTTCAACCTCGAGCCCTTCGCAGACGCCATGCTAAAATTCTTCAACTATTTGGCACAATGGAACAGTCTACTGAAAGGGTCTCCACCTCGGCTTTGGGGTCGGCCTCGACTTCCAAGACCTCGACCCCGATACCCGTGACTGCCTTGACCAAGGCCTAAACCTCAACACCTTTGGTCTCGAAGGCCTCGCCTGCAGTTCCTGTGAAGTCTTCTTCTGCTGGTAAGTCTCCTGTTTCTCCCTCAGGTACACTTCCTAAGAAGCCTCCAGGGATTCAGGCATCCCAGGCCGTGCCTACGGTCCTGCCAGCCTCTTCGAGACCTCCAGCTTAGCGTGCCTCCAAACATAGGGAATACTCATCCTCGAGGTCGCCCTCTTTGGAGCGCACTGCTGCACCTTCGAGACATGATCCCTTCGTCTCGGTGCCTATGTTCGAGGACATGTTGAAAGCCATTCTGACCACTCAGATTTCCTCGGTCATGGCTCAGCTCCTCCCGGCCTCGACCCTGCTTCCTACGAGCCAGCCTGAGTATCAGCTTGAGCCTCCTGTTGAAGCACCTCGAGAAAAGTCTCGGAAGTCTCGTCGCTTATCATCCAGTGACTCTTCGCCTCCTCCTGGGAAACAGTCTCCTGAGCCTCGATCGAGGTATCGCTCGAGGCATTCGAGGCATCTTGCTTCCAAGCGCAGTTAGGAGTCTTTTCTCAAGCAGAAGACTTCTCCTCCTCCGGATACTGAGTCTTCTATGCCTCATTTATCAAAGGTTGTCGAGACTTCTTCAAAATCTAAACATAGGTCTCGCAAAGCTTTTACACCAGTTGCTTCTCCTCGAAGTCCATCGAGGTCAAAGACTCCTCCATCGAGACCGCCTCCGAGGGAGCCTTCTCCCCCTGTCTCGACCCACTCTGTGCCTGGACACCAGGGACTTCATTATCAAGGCTTCTTAAGCGCAAGCACTCTCTGACTCTTCCTGTCACAGGTAGTGGAGCTTCTTCAGTCACTGTGCGGCTGGATTCTGAGCCTCCTCAATATTCCAGAGAGGCTTCTCCTTCATATTTGGTGGCTCCTAAGTCTCGCTCTCCTTCTCCTTAGGGTCCTTCTACCTCGAAGTCTGCCTCATTTGCGAGATTTGTCTTTGACATGGGGAAAGCTCTTTAGCTGGATCTCCACTCTTGATTCCAAGTACACTCCTGAATACTTGGCCGACATGGAGTTACCTCATCCACCCAAGGTGACCTTGAGGCTTCCTATGACTCCTGTCTTAAAGCAAACTTTCTTCAGGAATATGGAAACTCCTTATTCCATTACAGCCATTCCATCTAAGCCGGAATCCAGGTATTGCACTGTACCTTGTAAGGGATTTGAGAAATCTCAATTGTCTCACCAGTCCTTGGTTGTGGAATCTTTATTAAAGAAAGCTCAACCATCTAAGCTCTATGCTGCAGTCCCTCCAGGCAGGGAGGGCCGTATCATGGACAAGATTGGCCGTAGGCTGTATCAGAATTCCATGATGGCTAACAGAATTCTCAATTACAATTACACTTTCACTGCTTATTTTAATCACTTCCTCAAAATCATGCCTAAGCTTTATCCGGCTCTTGAGGAACAGTGTCTTCCAGAATTCAAACAGATTATTTGAACTCTGTCCCAACTTCGACTCTTCATGCTGCAAGCCACATACGATGCCTTTGAGCTCTCTTCCAGAGTTTCTGCTTTTGCAGTAGCCATGCATCGCCTCGCTTGGCTCCACATTGTTCATATGGATCCCAATTTGCAGGACCATTTAGCGAACTTGCCTTGCCAGGGAAATGAACTTTTTGACAGACTATTATGTTCCTCCAATGTCTGGGGTTCGTAGTCAAGTTTCCAAAATCCCAGTTGCACCCCTCACAGTCTCTTCAGTTCATAGGGGCCATCCTAGACACTGTCAGACTCAGAGCGTTCCTGCCTCTACCACGCCAAGATGTTCTCATTCGCCTTTGCCATCAGGTGTCTCATCTCCAATCAGTTTCAGCGAGACAAATGATGATTCTACTCGGTCACATGGCTTCTACAGTTCACGTGACTCCTTTTGCCAGACTTCACCTTCGCATACTTCAGTGGACCTTGGCATCTCAGTGGCAACAAGCTACTGACCCACTTTCTCAACAAATTACAGTAACTCCTTTGTTGAGGCAGTCTCTCCACTGGTGGATGCTCTCTTCCAATCTTTCCAGAGGTTTGCTGTTCCACAATCTTTCTCATCAGAAGGTTCTCACAACAGATTCCTCAACCTATGCTTGGGGAGCCCATCTAGACAGTCTCCGTACCCAAGGCCATTGGTCTCCCGCAGACTGTCTTTGTCACATCAATCTGTTGGAACTCAGAGCGATTTTCAATGCTCTCAAAGCTTTTCAACACCTTCTTCATGACAACATAGTCCTTGTCTGGACGGACAACCAAGTCTCACAACCCACCCTCCTCCCCTGGTTGGCTTCTTAGCTAGCTATCTGAACTGAGGTACCTCACAGGAGACGCACGCCCTCACTCATAGAAACATAGAAATAGACGGCAGATAAGGGCCACGGCCCATCAAGTCTGCCCACTCTAATGACCCTCCCTATTTATCTTTGCGGATAGATCCCACATGTCTATCCCATCTGGCCTTAAAATCTGGCACACTGCTGGCGGGAAGGCACTCGCGCATGCGCAGTGCAGCACTCGTAAGCTCTTATGAAGATCTTCAAGCAAGTCTGCTTGCGAGGCTGCCCGCTGCGGGGCTCGGTCGGTGAGGTCACCCACCTGTTGAGAATATCTGCCTGCTGTCTCTGGATAACAACTGTTATGGTAAGTAACTGTGATGTCATCGCAGTAAATCCGCAGTAATAGGGACATTTGCAACTGGTTTACCGCAGGAATGGGGACAAGACCTTTCACCACCCTGTGGAAGTGGCGAAAAGTCTTGCTCTTGTGGTAAAAAAAATTGTGCCCGTGTCAGACTCGGCATTTCCTACCCAGCTCCTCTTGGGCCTATTTTACCTTCAGGAGCCAGCCATGCCACGATGAAGACAGAAGGAACCCAAAACCAAAGTCTGAATCCAATGTGATTTGAAGAATAAAATTACCAGACAAAAGATAGAAAAAAATTAATTTATTTTATATTTTGTGATTAGAATACTTCAGATTTGAAATGTGTATCCTGCTAGAGCTGGTATTAGACATAACTGGGGACTGCAAAGCCCAGGCTGTGCTTCTTTAGCTTCCAGCTGGCTTAGGGCTCTCTCTCTCTGACCAGGGGGCAGTTGCTCTAGTTGCTCTTCCCTAACACTATTCCTGCCATGTGTGACTGAAGTATTCTGTTAGCTTGATTTTTCTATGTAGCATTCTGTAGTAATTTGGTTTGTTCAGTTTTCACAATAGTGGAGGGGATATTTGTGTAGTAGTAGCTACCAAGAATTCTATGCAAATGCATTACAAGGAGCTCATTAGTAGTAAAATGACCATTCCATATAATTCACAGTAGTGAATGCCAACCTCTTACCATGCACAATTTTCCCGCAGATCTGGAACTATCGGTGACTAGAAAATTTGCTTCAAGAATTTGTTTGTGTGTGTTTAATGTGCATGTGTATCCCATACCTAACAGCTGTGTCCTGACCACAGGCGCGGGACACATGCACATAAAACAAGCACAACATCTGCATCCCAAAAAAATAAATTATAGCAATACAGCCCTGCATTATACTGGGCCTACGCAAAAGAGCTCCGCTTACCACATCAAGCATAATTTCTCCACCTTTCACTGGGAAAATATAACTTGCTCCCAACCCAGTATTTTTCACTGGGTTGCCAGAGTTCTGTGCATCTGGCCCCAAGTCAGTTCCTATTTCCTGGCTGTTGCAAGTGCTGCCATTCAAGCACCCCTAGTGGACCTGGGAGCAGAAACTCAGTCCAGGAATTTAACCCACATCTTCTGCACGGCAGGACACAGCACTTGTCACCTGAGGCAACACACCAGCCTTCAATAGTACCAAGACTACGGGACACACTATGATGCTACTAAGTAGGAAACTAAAAACAAATCAGATTAAATTTTTTTTTTTTCCACTTAATGTATAAGCTCTGGAATTGGGTGCCAGAGGATGTGGTAAAAGCAGCTAACATAGCTGGGTTAAAAAATGATTTGGCAAAATTCATAAACTGCTATTAAGGTAAATCTGAGGAAAGCCAATGCTGCTTGGAATCTTGCTTTTTGTAATCATGCCAGGTACTTGTCTCCTGAATCTGACACTGGTAGAAACAGGATGCTAAGCGTAGATAGACCATTGTTTTGACACACTAGGGCAGTTATGGGTCGAGTTGTTTTAAAATATCCTGAATTTCTTATCCGAGTAGGACTCATTATCTCTATCTCTTCACTATCCCCTCATCTATTTGTTCTCAGTTTCTCTATTTGCTTCTTTTTCATTCCTTGCAAACCCATCCCATCTCACTGTCTTGAAAGCTCTGTGCCCTGCAGCCTGTGGAAGGTTGCAGTGCGCAGAGCTGTCTCTTCCACAAAGATCATGGAACTAAATCAGCATCATTTACTGAAGAGACAAGTTAATCTAATCATGTATTTTTAATAGGTACTGTATAACTAATGGGCAGACTGGATGGACCGCTCAGATCTTTATCATTTACTGTTACTATGTTACATGAGCTTGAACAAGCCTTCCACTTTCCCGTCTTTGTATCTTCATGTTGATTGTTTTTCTTTGGACTTCTAGGGAATCATTTTATACGTAAATCGTATAAATTAACAAAAGTTATTTATTTCAAACAAATACATTCCACAAGTCTATCACAATGCTGTTCTATGTGGATTACATTAAAATAACACAAATACTTGGATTGTTTTGCCTGAGCAAGAACAGCACACAGCATCTCGGAGCACCATACTTTCTAAATAATTGCAACAGAGATGCATGCGGTGCCTACAGCTCCCATCACTCCTGCAACCTAGTAGGCGCTCAGAGAAATTCAGAAGTCCTCTTGTGTTTAGCAAAACCAATCTGATGTACAACATATAATGGCAGAAAACAAAAACCAGAACTGCAGTATAATGTACAAGGTGCAGGAATTTAATAAAAAAATCATAAATCGTATAACATACATAAAATAAATATAATAAAAAATCCAAAAACTAGTCCTAGTATTCATTTGGACCGGACCAGAAAAGGTCCGTGTTTCAAAAAAACACTTTTTCCTCAGGGTTCCCGGATGATGGTACGTAGAATATAAAAGAAAAAACAAAATCGAATGGAACAGGCATAAAATTCTCCTGTGTAGGCGCTGCACTGTGAAACACCAGACGAGCAATTAAAACATTTCACAATGGCAGTGAAACAAAGATCACATGCTTGATTTTAGAAGAGTAAATCTAAGAAGTAGAAATACAAGGATACAATGGTCAGCCTTTAATCCACACAAGAACAAACAAACTTTCAAGGTGCATGGCAACTGGGCCAGTTTTAGACCTGCTGGGGCCCAAGACAGAAATTAAGGAGGGGGCCCTAATCCCTTCTCCTTGTACTCTCTCCCTCCCCCAATCTCCCGATCTGACATTTCTACCACACATAAAACAACTTTAAATTACTTCTTCACACACAAAACTCAGATAGATCTTTACCAAATAAAGTACAAAGGATCACAAATAAAAAATGGGAATCCTAAGAAATTAAACTCAGTAAGTATTACAACACAGGAGAAATAAAAACAGATATGCACTTCTATTTGTACTGAAGTGAACACACAGGGGTCCCAGGTCCAGGTCCATCAAAAATTAGCCACCTCCCTTGCTGTGGCTGGTAGGGATCCCAAAGTCCTGCCCTTCTCCAGTGTGTCCCTGAGCTGCCACTAGCTACAGAGCTTGGAGGGTTCTGGCAGCTGCCAGACTGGAAGAAGAGGTCTTCAGCAGACAGGGCTTTGGGATTCCCACAAGCTTAGGTATTTACATTTTGCATTTGGGCAGGGAGCATGGGGGAAGTTTAATGCCCATCCTTACCCTTCACCACACCCCCATCAGCTGTCTGGTAAACAACAACAACAACAAAAAAAGCCACTGAATAAAATACAAAGATCTGTGATGCACGTGTCCCAAAGCTAACATTCCAGGTAACACATTTAAAATAAAACACTTTATTAGTCTCTCTTGTATTTCATCAAGATAAGGAATTGCTGCTGAAATTGTACTTTAAATTGAAACAAGTATCCTACTTGGGAGGACGAATATATATGTTTCCTGATGTCTCAAAATGGACGCAATCTAGAAGAAAAGAATTTCTATCATACCGAATGAAAGTGATTTCATTAGGAGCAGTTTTTCAGTTAAGATTCCCTTGTAAATGTGTGGTTTCCTTTCAGGAAACTAAATATATATTTTTTTAACCTGCCCAATTAGGTTTTTTCTTAGAAGGTAACGGCATCTCTATGCATCCAGAATGAATCAGGATTGTGTGGTGTTAATTATTGGAAGGCTGTAACTGCTCTTTTACTTAGAACTCTTAATTTGGTTAATGTATCCCTTCTCCTAGGGTTTGCTTTCTTCTTCTTTTCTCCTCCACCTATTGTGGACTATGTTGAATGTAATATTTTCTTATGTTAATTTTCCTTATCAGCATGTACTGATTATATTGTATTTCAGTATTTCCTTATCATTGTGATGTAATGATAATTTTGAAATGATAAATAAATAATAAAAATAAAATAAAACATTTTATTCTACCTTTGTTGTCTGGACATTTTATTTTTCTATCATGTTGGTCTCATTTTGTCCCTTCTACTTTCCTATGTCTTCTAATTATTCCCTATCCAGTGGTTGCTGTCCATGTCTTTTTTTCCTCTTTCCTGTCTTGTTTCATAACCTCTCTATACTTGTCTTTGATATAATGAATGCCTGCTTTTGTCGTTCAGAGGAGAATAGCCATGCTCTTTCATCCTTCTCTGCAAGGCCCCCCACCCCTCTTATGATGCAGTTCTTTTCTCCTTTGTGTGGGATTGGATAATTTATGCGAAGTACTATTTACCCCTCACAAATGCAAAAATTAAAAAATAAACATAAAGGAACTCTACGCGAACTTCGCCTCCCCATTGATCTCGGTCAAGTAAACTGCCAAGCGAGCAGGAGAATCTCCTTACAGCCTTAACCCCCAACGCGGAATTATAGCTCCTCCCACTTCACAGAAGCTCCACCCTCCCGTGTTTAAGAATCGTCTCGCGTGGACGCTCAAGCTAGGCTTAGCGGCAGCTCCTTCCGCGCGGCAGTTGAAGGGTTCGTTCCGTGGCGTGCGCCTGTCGTGCACACTTGGAGACGTGAAGTCGTGGGAAGTGAACCGACGGAGGCGCGAGGAGAGGAAGTTTCCGTGTGCGCAGGGGTGACAGCGTGTTTCTGTACACGTTTGAAGGCCGGAAAGAGTTTCCTTGCGAGTATCAGTTGCCGCCGACAGCTCTTTCTGCCAGTAAGGAAGCCATCGTTTAAGCATTTTAGCTGCGTTCTCTGTTTTGGATGCTAGTACAGCATAAAGGTGTGGTAGCCGAGTTAGTCACTGATTAGTTTTCGAAGGTCACCCTTCTTCCTCAGGTCAAATGCTAATAGTTTGGCTATTTTAGCACTGTGGGCAGTGAAAAGTGGTGGCATCTCTTGTTGTAATATAACCACAGCCCCCAGTTTTTAAGAAACTAGGTTGCAGTGCTTTGGTATTACGCATATATGTTCCCATAGCTACTTTATGTTGGAAGGCCGCATTAATTTGGCTGTAATCAAATAAGGCTGCATTCAAGAAACTTAAATTAGATATGCTTAAAAATGTATATTATTTTGCAAAAATATGTACTTAAATTAAAAACTATTTATTAATTTTAAAATAAACTAATCTTTTAATGGCTATTGGGTCTACTTTTTGCTGGAAAGCATTTGAATATTTAATTGCAGCATGCAGTTCTGCAGGTTCTGCTGATCCTCTAGATTGGTGTCCCGCAAACTTTCTCGAGCTGCGGCACACTAAAGATAGTGGCCGCGGTTCAAGGCACCCGGATGTGTGCAGACGTTGCCGTGATGATGACACGTGCATGTGTGATGTCATCATGTTAATGACCATGCATGCTTGAAGGCCCTCCAGAAGGGCCCTGAGATGCCAGTTGTGCTAGCAGGGAAGAGAGGAGGAGAGGCGCTTGTGCCCTCCGATTGCCTTCTGGATGTGCCTTCACTGTGAGAGGCACATCCTGTAGGCAGTCAGCTGGCGCCAGCACCTCTCCTCCTCCCCAGTGACACACCTGAAATCTCAGGAGCACACTAGTGTGCCCCGGCACACAGTTTGAGATATACTGCTCTAGATCAGTGTAGAATTGCGAACTGTGTGCCGTGGCAGATTCCAAGTATGCCCCAATGAGATGCTGGTAAGGAGGCGAGGTGCTGGTGCCAGCTGACTGTCTATAGGACATGCCTCTCGCAGCAAGAGGCATGTCCTGTAGGCAGTCAGCTGGCACTGCTGACTCTCCTCGCCGGCGTCTCCCCTCCTCCTCTTCCTGCACCTCCCCTCCTCCAGGCTTCCTCACGGGCAAAGTGACAGATTTAGGGTCGTGGCTGGAAGGCATCCGCACATGCGTGGATATCAACATGATGATGTCATGCATGTGTGTGACATCTTGTTGACATCTGCGCACTTCCGGGTGCCTTCTAGCTAGGGCACTTGGTTTAGTGCCACCGACTGAAAAGTTTGTGGGATACTTTTCTAGATGGGGGACATTTTTCTAAATGGGTATCAGCCACTTGTGACCTTAAGGGTGTCTTGATTTGGGTTAGGTAGGAGAATGTAGATTCACATCAATAAGTGATTGAAAACAAGAAAGCATTTTTCAGGCATGTTGCCGAAGGCATATTCTACTGCATTTTTCCATATTTCAGTTGGATCTTTCTTGGCATCAAACAATTACTTTAAAATGTCATATACTGAGAGTTCTATCAATTCCTTCTGTATTTTTTTAAGTGCCTTGGTGATATCAACTAGGTGAAGCTGAAATGCTAATTTGAGTGTGATGTCATGATTCTCAAAGTCGCTGAACCTTTCATTGTATTTTCCAATTAATAGGTCTATAACAGGGGGGGCATGACTTGGAAGCATGATAGTATGGATATGTGATTAACGAGCTCCTCTCCTACAGGCATATATTTGATAGTTGTTATCAGTTCTCTGCTGTAATCCTCTTATAATTGTGTTTGCTAAGGTGTATAATGGCAGCATCAAAGCAGACAAACATAGAATCTGTTTTTAGTGCCGGTGGAAAGTCAAAACAGCAGAAACAAGATCTGTCAATGACTCTTTCTTAAAATTCCTTTGCCAACGGACAGTAACTATATGATGGAGGAACTAAGGCGAATTTGGGTTTTATTACAAGGGAATTCTGAAAAGCTGGAAACAGTAAAAGAGGAAGTTTATAATTTAAATAAACGGATGGAGATTGCAAATAGAAGGTTAGAACAGAATGGAGAAATCAGAGGAAATTCAAGTACTGTACAATGTAAGAAAGATCATATTATAATCCAAACGCTGTCAAAACAGATGGAGGATTTTGAAAATAGATCCAGGAGAAATAATGTCCGGATCTTAGGTCTTGGGGAGGGTTTGGAGGGAAGTGATGTTATTGCTTTCTTGGAGCAAATGATCCCAAATCTGCTCCCTTTATCAAAAAAGTTACCCCTCGAAATTTAAAGGGCACACCGGATTCCCTCCAAGAGATCCAGTAACCAGTCATACCCTAGACCTTTAATATTTAAAGCACTGCGCTTCCAGCAAGCCCTGGAAATATTAAGATTGGCTAAAGAAAGAAAAGATTTAAAATTTAAAGACTCAAAACTCATATTTGTCCCAGATTTTGCAAAAAAACCCAGCTAATTTGAGGAAGGATTTCTTGGCATTAAGTCCACAGTTGCATCAACTTGGAGCAAAGTATGGACTCTTCTACCCGGCTGTCATGAAAATAACATATGCTAATAAAACATCTCAATTTGATGATCCTGGAAAATTGCGTGAATTTATCTTTCAGCAAGCAGAATCAATGACTCAATAACAGGAGGTTGCTATGAAATGGTTTATGTACAACTGATGGTTTCATAGCGGAATACAATTAATTGATTTTATTTTTTCTCTTTTTATTATTACTTTACTTTAGTGATAAGATTCAGTTGGAAAATTTTGTTTAAATGGAATGTTCATTGGGATTTGAATGCATGAGATAGCTATGCTGATAAGTTTCTTAGTGATTGAAGAAGAATGATTCTGACAGTTATTGAAGAGAACGGGGACATTGTCAGTTGGTTATAGTTCTCTATCAATCAAATAAGGCATATCTTCAAAGGGATGTGTTTAAGGTCTACACAATATTAACATCAAGACATCAGATCGCTAATGTGGGAAGAAGGAAAAGCTACATGATGATAGGGAACAGTGCACATGGAGGATGACGTGGAAAGTTTTGGTTATACAGTGGTACCTTGCTCGTTTATCAAAGCGAGTTTCCCCATAGGAAATAATGGAAACTCGCTTTGATACGTTCCCACCCCATCCCCCCCATGAGAACCAGCATTGCTCCCCCCTGCCGCTTCTTACTGTTATCTGGGCACCGGGACCGGCATGTCCTGTGCGTTGGTGCCAGTGCCCGAAGATCGGCCTCCTCTTCTTGCTGGGCCTTGAGCATCTGCACATGCTCAAGGCCTGCGAGTTCACGTTCTCTCCGAGATCTCCGAGAATCTCGGAGAGAACGTGAACTCGCAGGCCTTGAGCGTGCGCAGATGCTCAAGGCCCAAAAAGAAGAGGAGGCCGATCTTCAGGGACTGGCACCAACGCACAGGACATGCCGGTGCCGATGCCGGTGCCCAGATGACAGTAAGAAGCGGGGGGAGGGTGCCGGATCGCGAGGGGCACCGCTCACAAATCGAGGCATGCTCGGTTTCCAAGGCGCCGATTTTGCGAATGTTTTGCTCGTCTTGCAAAACACTCACAAACCGGTGCATTCGTAAACCGAGGTACCACTGTAGTTCTCTGCATATTAAATAAGGCACATCTTCAAAGGGGCGTTTTTATTGTCTACACTGTGTCACCGTCAAGATGTCAGATCGCTAACGTGGGAACAAGGAAGGAAAATCTACATGAAGATAGAAAACAATGCGCACGGAGGTTGAAGTAAAAAGAATTGGGAGGATATATATACACACCAATGAGAAGTACAATTTATAAGGGAAAGAAGTTCAAGAGAAAAGGTGCGTAGACAAGTCTCTTAGTGAATGAACGGATGCAAGTCTGACAATATTGAAGAAAATGGGTTTTAGTTCTCTGCCAATCAAATAAGACATATCTTCAAAGGGGCGGTTTTACTATCTACATAATTTCAACGTCAAGACGTCATAACGCTAACGTAGGAAGAAGGAAATGTGTTATGAAGTCAGTAAACAGTGCATACGGAGGCTAGAGAGGAATGTGTTGATGAGGTTATATTTGCATACTAATGGAAAGTAGAATTTTAAAATGGAAAGAGGTGTGCTAAAAAAGTATGCATAAATAACTTAACTAAAGAGCAAATACTTCCAATATAAAGGGCAGTTCTCTGTTTAAGCAAAGAATACGTCAATGCATCTGGATATAAGAACATCGAGGCCTGCTTTTTTCCTAATGGACAGAGAGGTTTATAAGAAAAACTGCAGCTAAGTAGATGATATATATTTAGTACAAAGAAAATTCAAAGACGGAATGTTTTTTTGTCAAGGTTATGGATTTAAAAGCACTAACAACTTTATGGGCCTAAGAATTAATTAAATCTTAATATAAAAATTAATATTGATTGCTTAGAATGTATGGTTTTATTAGATATTAAGGAAATAGGATAGAAGCATATCTATTCTTATATGTCAGAACTTAAGTTAATAAACAAGACCTTTTTATTAAATGTATAAAGTTTAATAAGCAATTGGGTCACACATTGATATAACATGATTTCTATGTATTACATAATATCTTGCTTAATAAATCTGACTCCTAATATATGAAATTAAATTATTAAAGGATTACTATTTATAAAAGATGATATATGATCTAAAATATAGATTATCATAGAATTCTTAAGATATCAGAAATAATTTATATTTTTGAAAAGGTACAAGTGGGGTATTTTTCTTAAATTGAGATGAGAAGGGAATTTTTATGCTGATGGGTAATGAATTTTGAAACTATATATATTTTTTTTATAAAATATGAATCTTTTTCAAGGGCTTATCTTTTAAATTTATTTGTTCAATAGTTAATTTAGATGGTATATAGCTTCTAGTTTTATTGGGTATTCAATAATAGATTCAAATATAGTGGATTCTGATTTAAATGTTTAAAGATTAAATTAATTATTTATGATTTCTAAAATGATTAATTTTAATCCATGTCTCATGTTTTTTATAGGAATATGTTAGCTATCAATACTATGAGCTATTTATGTTTAAATATGTTTATTGATTTTACAAGAAAATGGCATCACACAAGACAAACCATTATCCTCCCCCCACCCTCCCCCTCCCTATCCCCAACACCCACCCTCCCAACATCCCACAGTAACAATGATCAACCTCCATCTATTGAAGTATTACAAATTCAATAAGTGACTTCGTGCTTTATGAGTCAATGTTAACCAGAATGGTTCCCAAACAGAACTAAATAACCGGCCTCTGGGTGAGTCCAATGAAGTCAAGGACATACGCTCCATCGAGGCTTGACGAAGCATAAGAATTCTCCAGAATGACAAAGTTGGTGGGTCTGATACAATCCAGCAATGTAGTATAGTTTTCTTTCCCATGAGGAAAGTCCTGGCCAAAAAACCTCGGAAACCTCTCGGAGACCCCCGAGGAAGTGGGTCCATCGTGAACAGCAATTCCGGACGACTGACATATCCCTGATGCCACATGGAAGTAATATGCCGCTGTAGTTGAATCCAAAAGTCCACTATCAATGGACACGACCAGAACTGGTGTCCCAGCGTTGCTCCTGGATGAGCGCATTTAAGACACGTATCCGATGTTCTGAGGTTAGCTCGATACAGGTACGTTGGTGATCTGTAGAGTCGTAAGTAGAACTTATAGTTCATTTCAATAAGGGTCACATGTGAGGTAAGAGAGTGGATAGAGTGAAGACCCTGTTGTATATGATGGCCAGTCACCTCACAGGCCAGATCCTCCGTCCAGCGGGCCGCATAGGCTTCATAAGAGATTGACCCCAGACTGTCCCGTAAAAAGCGTAAGTGGAATTTCAAGGGGATTTGTGTCTGTGCTGTTAAACATAAGGCTTCCGAAATTGTCTCCTGACATTGGTTCGTGAGCCCCTCCGGCGGGAGAGATCTGACATAAGATGTCATCTGAGCATATGCCAACCAGTCCCGAGGCGTCCAACTATATTCAGTCTGCATTACCGCAAAGGATGGCACCATGCCCTGGGCTGTTACAACCTGTGAGATATAGTGCAAGTTTGACGTTTTCCACACAGACATCGGAAACCGAGACGTCCCAGGTGGAAAGTCTGGATTGTCCAGGAAAGGTAAGTATGCTGTAGCGGTATGGTTAATCTTTAGCATTTTACACAAACGTCTCCACACTTGACGTAACGGTTGAAAAAGAAACTTTCCAAGAGGTGGTGGACCCCCCGGGAGACGCAAAGCGTGCAGCAGATAGCTAAAGTGGTATGGGGAGCATAGGACTAGTTCCGAAGAAGTAGCCGAAAAATGGCTAGTACTATGAGCTATTTAAATATAGGTCAAATACTTAAGTTGAATATTATGATCTTTTTATTAAAGTATATATTGAGTACTGTATTTGGGATATACTAGGATGGGGTATCTTTTATTAAATTGGGAACAGAGGGGAATTTTTATGGTTATGGGTAATGGATTTGAATAATTTTTCACTTATATCTTGGGATAATAGGCATTAGATTAAGCTCTCTGATGAAATATCTTCTGTAATTTTAATTTTCCATGTATTCAGTTTCTCTTTATTTTACTTTAACATATCTTATATAATTTTACTGTGGGCTCCTTTTACGAAGGTGCATTAGGGATTTAATGTAGTTTTTGATTAACACATTGGGCTCCTTCATAGGGGAAGTTTTATATATATTAAATTTGAAATTGTTCCTTAGTTAAACACTACACATTTTGAAAGGATAGTTATCGAAATGCCTGGAGGAGCTGCTGATTGCTTGTCTATATAAGCGTTCTCAGGCATTCGTTTGATATAAAGGGAGGGTGGAAGGGGTATATTTTTGGGGCAATATGGATGTGCAAGGAAATTGGTTTAGGGAGATTTTGGTTTATTTAATAAGACATAATAGGTCCCAATTGAATAAAATTCTTAATGGAAGTTAAAATTTTTTCACTAAATGTCAATGGGTTAAACCATCCAATTAAAAGAAAAAACCCACTTAATTATCTAAAACAACAGAATGCGGATATATGTTTATACAAGAGACACACCTATCTGATTTAGAATAAAAAAAGCTGGAAGAAGGATGGGTAAAACATTGTCTTTTTTGCTCCTGCAGTGGGGAAGAAGGTAGGGGTAGCTATTCTAGTTCATAAAAAATGTATGGCTTTGTTTAATTTAATTGCTGTAGATCCTTCAGGAAGATGGGTCCATGTGGAAATGTACTTGGGGAATAATTCTTTGATGCTTTTTAATATCTATGCCCCTAACTCCAATCAAATTGAATTTTTTGAAAACTCTTCAGATGTTGATATTACCACTGGCTGCTTCTAAATTAATAGTAGCGGGGGACTTTAATGCTGTTATGGACCCATTGATAGATAAAAATCCCAGTAGAATAATCAAGTCAATGGGGTTGAATAATATGGCACAATCTTGTGGCTTGAAAGATATATGGAGGATCCTTCATTTCGATGCTCGGGAATTTTTGTTTTGTTCCCAGGCTCACAAATTATTTTCACGTATAGATTACATTCTGATTCCAGATCAGATTGTACAACAAGTAACAGAAGCTGTCATTGATCCAATCATTTTGTCAGATCATGCTGGTGTTTGGATTAAGATCAGGTTAGATGAACAAGAATATAGTAGACCTGTATAGATTCAATAATACATTGCTTGCAGATTCAAGATTTTTGGAAGAGTTTCAATTAAAAATGAAGGAATTTTTTTCAATTTAATGTCTCAGAAGAAATCTCATTAGAAACATTATGGAATGCTTTTAAAGCTACTATGAGAGAGCAGATCATTTCATATTCGGCACATGTTAGGAAACAGCTTAAAAAGGAATTTTTTAACTTGGAAAAGGATATTAAGGAATTGGAGGTAATACTTTTTCAGAACATTTTCGACTAGAGAGGAGGGTTAGGCAAGGTTGTCCTTTATCTCCTTTGCTGTTTGATATTGTTCTGGAACCCTTGTTATTAGCTATTCAACAGGCAAAGGAGATTCAGGGTGTTCCTTATGCAGGTCGGGAATACAAAATCTCTGCTTATGCAGATGATATTTTGCTTCATTTGACAAATCCGGGAACAACCATTCCACATTTACTTGAGTTGATTGATAGATTTGGAAAATTTTCTGGATATAAGATGAACTGGAGTAAATCAGAGGTTCTTCCTTTAAATGTTCACTGTTCCAAAGGATTATTTGACATGTTCCCTTTCCTTTGGAAGGAAGGAGGTATAAAATATTTAGGTATTTGGATTCAGAAGACGTTGGAAGAAACAATGCAAGTAAATGAAAAATCCTTTTTGCTAAAGGTCTCAGAAAAGTGTGAGCACTGGAACTCATTACATCTGTCTTGGTAGGGGAGAGTTCAGATAATAAAAATGATGGTTTTGCCTGTGGTTTGTTACCAAATGGGCATGTTACCGGTTTATTTTCAGGGGTCCTTTTACAAAAAGTTAAATAGTATTCTGACAAAATTTGTTTGGCTTGGAAAAAGTGCGAGCATTGCTTTAGTATCTTTACAAAAGCCAATTACAGAGGGTGGGGTAAATTTCCCCAATTTTTATAGGTATCATCAGGCCTATATAATGTGCCAGGGAATATATTGGATCCTCCTCGAGTTCATTGTGCATTATCCAGATTGGTTACATCTAGAATGGAAAATTATAAGTTTTTAAGTTTTTCCATTCAGGGAACCCACTTTGAATGGCCTGCTTCAGCTGCAACCCCCTATATTGTTGAGATTTTAAAATGCCAAATGATTGCTGCAGCCGTGAAAAATCCAGCAGTTTACCATTGGATATAACATCATCCAATGTCCGAATACCTGCCTGCATCCATTTCTTCCAGGCAATCCCAGCACCGCCTATTTGAATCTTGGAGTTTAACCATAAGGACTGCAAAGTAGATTTCACTGTAGGAACATCTGTTAGTTTTATCAATAAATTTAATTGTTTTCCATGTATCCAATATAATTTGGTTGTCCTTAGCATATCTGGGTATTTTGATACTAAATATATGAGATAGTCTCATAGGGGACATTATAGCTTTCAGATCCTTTGCTACCAGATAGATTTAGTAGGACATCAGGCCACCCAGTGGTACAAATTAATTTCTCAATTCTTGAAAGATAAAGCCAAAAAATAGTCTCCGGGATATTTGGAGCATCGAGATAAAACAATATATATCTGAATCTCAATGGCCACGAATTTGGACTTGGAGATTGAAATGTACAGCGTCAGCATCTATGAGGCAAACATAGTTATTTTTATTGCATAGGATTTGTTTGGACCCCAGTTCGATTACAAAAGTTGGTAATTCTAAGTCTAATAGATGTTGGCATTGTCATATTAATATAGGGACTCTTGATCATCTGTTATATTATTGTCCATTGATACTTGATTTCTGGAGGTCAATTTAGGGACAAATAAATCTTATTCTTGATTCATCTATTCCTTTATCTTATGAAGTTGTAATTTGTGGCATATTGTTACAGGTAAAGCCTGTTTTTGATAAATATAAAAGCCGTCTTTTATTGATCATGACAGGAATAGCCATCCAAATGATCACGAAAAACTGGAAATGTCATGACAGACTTAATTACACATTCTGGTGGGCAAGTGTATGTAATACATATAAATATGAAAGAATGCATGCGGAATGTTCGGGTTTTAGTAACGCATTTAATAAAGTATGGAACCCATTGACTGAATTTGTTAACATACAAAAATGGTAATGTGTCTTTTTTTTTTTTTCTTTTTTAGATTTTCTTGCACATCCAGGGTGGGGGGAAGGGAGGGAGGGATTTTTATTTAAAGATTAAAAATTATTTAATTATAATGTTGTAATACATAATATGATTTGGTATATAAATAATTGGAAGAAGGGTGGGGAAAATGATTGTTTTCTTTAATATTTGTGTGAGAATGGTGCATTTTATGTAATCTTTTTATGTTATATTATTTGTAATGCGCTGTGAAAGATTGGAAATTAATTAAAAAAAAATTTAAAAAAAATTTTTTTAAAAAAAGTCTATAACAGTTGTATATTCTTCAAATGATTCACATATATCATCCCGCTCATCAATGATCTTTTTGCTAACTGGGGCTAATTCATGCTGCCAATCAGTTATGGTTCTTCTTGAAAGAGGCAGTTTGTACTTTGAAATGTTATCAGGGTCTACGCATTCTACAAATTTGACAATGCATTCCTTCACATTTCTACATCACTGAATAGCTTCCCTTTTTCCCCGGGTATATATGCTATTTTATAAGTTTCTTCATTGGCATTATTTCCAGGTTTTATTGCTGCTTGAAAGAACTGTCTATGCTTTTACTTTTCATATTTTAATTTCTGCAGTACAACCTTTTATGGTCCTTATGAGTGTTATAATGCTGATAAGCATTGAATTTCTTTAATGTTGATATTGCAGTATCACAAAGCAAGCAAATCATCTTATCTTTAACAGAAATAAAATAGTATTGCAATTCCCCAATCCTCATTAAAAAAATCAGTTTTCTTCCTTCTTTGACATGATGGGCTGTTAAGGAGAAGGAATGTAAAAAATACTGTCTAGCTGTGCAACCATAAACTATTCACAAATTCTGCTTCAAATAGAAACACAGTGCACCATTGTCAAAAGCTGATAACAGCCCACCAGCCTCGTGCAGTAGTGGCGGGCGCCAGTTGGGTGGGGGAGTTGGAACTAAATCATGCGTATTACAGTGGCAAATTTAGCCCTAATGTTCTGATTTGTGCTGGTCAATCTGGAAGGATTATTTTGTTGAAAATTTTTATTCTTTGATATTTTAAATACATTCATTTTAAAAATAAAAAATATAAAACACAGACAAAAATATATTAATAAAAATGAAAGGATTTGTTCTGTAAAATTTGGATTCCGTCAAAAGGCTGCATTTAAGGACTTAGAAGGCCACAGGTTCCCTACCCTGTCCTATTGTTTGCTCATGGACAGATTTCATATTCAGCCCTTTTTCTTCCATCCCTGAGGGGAGATCAAGGAATAACAATTGGACACAAATTGAAGTTTAAAACATCAAGGTCTTAATGGGAGATCTCAGAGGTCTGCTAACTGGCTAGGTCCATATTTGGCTTATTGGTCAAATTTCTTGTCAATCTTACTTCATTAGTAATTTTCCCTAGCATTAATAATTCTGTTACATCCCTTCTAGATTCCATACTCCTAGGTGTTCAATCCCTTCCTGCAATCCGGGTGTTGTAGAAATCCAAACACTTTTCTCTGATGTGCTCCTCTTACCTTACAGAGAGAGTTGGAGCCCCCTGCAGTTTCTGTTTCTGCAAGCAATTGCATGGATTGCTTTCAGAAATAGAAACTGCAGGGGGCTCTAACTCTCTCTGTAAGGTAGGAGGAGCACATCACAGAAAAGTGTTAGATCTTGGTTTGGATCTATCGGAACATTGGCCTCTTTGGATCTGTCATTGGGCTGGGGTCTCTGCCTCTAAGGCCATTTTCAGCAGACTTCCTTTCAAAGGTCGTTTTCTTTTTGGGAAAGATCTGGATGACCTTGTGGCCAGTGTTGCTGATGCTGCCCTTTTGTCTTTCCCTGTGAATTAAGTCTCGCTGGATTTCAGGAGGGGACCGTAGTACTCCCGAAGATTTCATCAGGTATCCTTGGGCTCTTCCTCCCAGAGCTATTCCCAGGGATACCGACCTGATTACAACAATGCAGGTGTCCAGCTTGTGTGCTGCTGCTGGCCCGCAAAAACCCCAATGACACCAGAAGTCAGGCAGGTCACTCTCCCCCTCTCTCTTCAGATCAGTGGATATTGGGCAGTATACAGGAGGGGCACGAAATTACGTTTGCCTCCCTCCGGATCTTGGAACACCTAGAGCAGAGGTTCTCAACATGCGGTAAGCGTACACCAGGGGGGTACATGTACCATTGTCAGGAGGTATGCAGCGCAGTATGTCTCATCTCCTTCTGCCCTTTCCTATCTCTCGCCTCCTTATCTTCTCTCCCCAGCCCCTCCCCCTGGACTGGGAGCGGCATTCAGATATTCCACCCTATAGATCCCAATGACCAAACAAAATACAAAACATAAATCAGAAATTAGAGTTGATAAGTCAATGGCTCGGCGAAAACATGCTAGCATTAAACACATCCAAATCAAAAGTAATGCTTTTTTTTTGCAAAGCTGCATTTTCAATATTGACACTTATCTATCTTAAATCAACACCTCTGCAGATAGTTCATACCCTAAAATTTTAGGAGTAACATTCGATGAAAAATTGAGTTATCATAATCGCATCAGTACAGTGGTACAAAGCTGTTTCCATCGCCTACAAATGATACGTTCTATAATAAATTTATTAGATACGCCTTCACTGAATATCCTTATACATTCTCTCTTCATTTCAAAACTAGATTATTGTAATACACTCTATAAAGGGATTACTCAGAAAGAACTAAGAAGATTACAAATTATACAGAACATGGCCATTAAACTTCTTATCAAT
This sequence comes from Geotrypetes seraphini, assembly GCF_902459505.1. NCBI lineage: Eukaryota > Metazoa > Chordata > Amphibia > Gymnophiona > Dermophiidae > Geotrypetes > Geotrypetes seraphini. The sequence continues at coordinate 184,236,286 of NC_047085.1, read as the reverse complement.
TCAAGAAAATATGATCACATACCACCACTACTGATAAAAGCTCACTGGCTATCAATCTCCTATAGAATTATTTTTAAAATCCTATTACATTTAAAACCAAAATCTTCAATAAACCGGAATAAATAGATTACTTATTCCCTATGCACCTATTAGAGTACTTTGATCCCAAAATCAACATCTACAAATCATACCATCACCTAAATATTTTCCATTACAGCCCCTCAACAATGGAACTCAATGCCTAATCACCTTTGGGAAGAACTCAACCTTGAAAGATTCAAATCAAATCTAAAGACCTTATTTAAATATGCATATTGATCTATAAAAGCTAAAAACCTATCATCTACCACAAACATAATTCCCCCTCTTATATGTGTTATCCTTTTATGTCTCCCTATCCTATTTAAAATTGTGTTTCTTCCCTTTTACTATCTTGTAACTGCTGTTAGTCCGTAATGTCTATTTGTACATGTATATTGTCTGTTAATGACTTTCATTCTGTACCCCCTTATTTTTTTTATATAATTTTATCTCTGTAAACCACTTAGAAAATGGATAAGCGAAATAACAAAATTTTAATAAAATTTGGAAACTGTGTGTTTAATTTCCCCACACAGCTGCCACTAGCATTAGTTTAGCCAGTGATTTCCATTGGATAGCCTTGGGGCTTTTGCTAGGCTGGCCCACATCTGTTGATGCAACTTCCTCTTTCATCGGAGGCGGCCCGGCCTAGCAAAGGCCCTGAGGTTACCCGATGAAACTGCAGCTAAACTAATGCTAGCAGCAGCTGTATGGGGAAGTTAAAATCACACAGTGAGCTACTGCTAGGGGAAAGAGGTACTGCTGGACATGGAAGGGAGAGGTGGTGCATGGGGAGAGAGCATATTGTGAGGGGTTGGGTAGGAGGGAAAGTAGGAATATTGTTGCAAGAGTGGTAAGTGATGAGGGAGGAATGGTCATGTGGAGAGACAATGTTAATTGTGAGTGGGATTGGGAAGGAAGGAAAATTGTTGCAGGAGGGATGAGAGTGGTGAGAGGGAGAAATGGACTTGGGGCAGAGGGGAGGTAGAAATGGTGCTTGGGGAAAGAGCATGTTAGTTGCAAGTGGGTTTGGCAGGAGGGATGTCACACTCAAGGGGGGCGAGAAAGTGACTCGTAGAGAGAGAGAGGGAGAAATGTTGAATGGGGCAGGAAGGAGAAGTATCACACTTGGGAGGGGGAAGGAAGCGAGGGCAGAGAGTGAAAAGTTGGACTTGTGGAGGGAGAGAGAGAGAGAGAGATGTTGTTTGGGGTGGGAATAAGGACCAAAGGAGAGGAAGTGTGCAGGAGGCACAGAGAGAAATGTTGAACTGGTGTAGGGAAAGGAGGGAGAAATTTAGACTGGGGCCAGAAAGGAGGAAGGGAGAGGGAAATGTTACACCTTGGGGAGGAGAGATGACTCAAAGAAGGTAGAGATGCCAGACCAAGGAATGGAAGGGAGAGGAGAGAGATGTCTGACCACTGGAGGGGGAGGAAGGGAGAGATGTTGGACCACTGGAGGGGGAGGAAGGGAGGAGAGAGATGTTGGAGCACTGGAGGAGGAGGAAGGGAAGGGAGGAGAGAGATGTCAGACCACTGGAGGAGGAGGAAGGGAGGGAAGGGAGGAGAGAGATGTCTGACCACTGGAGGGGGAGGGAGGGAAGGAGAGAGATGTGGGACCACTGGAGGGGGAGGAAGGGAGGGAGGGAAGGAGAGAGTTGTCAGACCACTGGAGGGGGAGGGAGGGACCCGACGACATGGAAAAAAGTTAATGCCAAAGATGGATGTAGGGCAGAAAGTGAAGGAGAGAAAACCAGTCGATGGATAAGAAGGCCCTGGAAAAGCAGTTAAGAGCACAGACAGAAGGAAGTGCAACCAGAGACTAGGAAAAAATGGTTAAAAAAATAAAATCACCAGACAACAAAGGTAGGGAAAATTATTTTATTTTCAATTTAGTGATTGAAATGTGTTTGTTTGAGAACGTATATCTGCTGTGTATACTATGTGTTTGTGTGTGTGTGTATATGAAAAATTAAGGGAAGAAATTACATTACGATTAGTAATGGGGGTGAGGTATGGGGTGGAGTTTAGGCAGGTCTGGGGCAAAACCTGGCCGGTCATTAGTCAGGGGTACTTGGTTAGTATTTGTTAGTCTTACGAGGTACTTGGCTTGAAGAAGTTGAGAAACACACCTAGAATATGGATTTCTACAAGGACTAACGGAAGATTATTGAAGGTAAAAACTTAATCTTCCATTCTATAATGATTTAGTTAATCACGTGCAATTAATTTTGCTTCTGTCAGCAATTTAGGGGGTTACATCATATCTGAGATCATCTGTTTCAATGCATTGGACTTCTTGTTCTCTGCTCTAGCACTTAGGACTTAGGTCGGTAAACATGGCACTTCCTCTGTTCTGTCACTGGGACCCGTCTATTACCCAATCTTACAGGATGTAACAGCTGGGACAAACATCTGTTTACTTTAAATAACAGATCGCCATTAATATTAAACCATGCAATGTTCACCTTAAAGCATTTTCTCTTTCAGCTTAATCTTTTATCAATATTGGTGTCCTTTTTCCTTTTCTTTAGGTATCCCAGGCAAGGGGGACCTCACACATTTTTCCCGTCACTATCATAAAATTGTAGTTCTTTTGGATTACTTCTGTATTTGCATTTGTAAGTGGCTTTGATTTTGCCAAAAGGCAGTATATCAAGTACTTAAACATAAACATGACTGAGGCAATCGGGAGAGTTAATTTTTCAGTCCTTAGCCATCTTTTAAATCTGCTCATCCTTCCTCTGTTTTCTGTTTTAGGATAATTAAACTGTCGGAGCACCATGAGCACACTGTCCTTAAACCACTTGCAACAAATGATGAAAGCAATCGTGGGCCTTCCTGGTTTTGATCGAGTTACTAATAAGGTATGGATCAAAAAAAAAAAAATGTTAATAAAATTCATGATGGCTTCATAGGAGTCATTTAATGAATTTAAAACTTGAAATGTGGTTAGATTGTGCAAGTTTTCATTTATTTATTTATTTTTTGTACAAATTGGGGCAACCCGCTAGAAATACAATATATTTTTGAGTACTTGTTTCAATAGTGCTACAATCAAGTTAAATATCTGCTTGTGAAAAAAGCACTGCCCATGGTAGAGAGACTCTGGATAGAGAATGACACGTTGGCTGTTACCTGCAGGTAGCCATGGGTAACCTGCTGAAACGGGACAGAGAAAAGAAGTGGTCGCCGCGGGTACGGGGAGAAGGCCTCGTGGAGCGGTGAATGGCCTTGTCTCCGCAGTGAAGTGAGACAACACGCGTGGTCACCAAACGCGCGGTCCAGCAGCCCCCTCCCTTCCTCATTCTATCTCCCTTACCTTATTTGCCAGTGGCATGAGCAAGCATTTCAACAAGTCGTGTGTGGCTGCCCCAAACCTCTCCTCCGACGCAACCGGAAACAGGAAGTTGCGTCAGAAGTTTGAAACAGTCACGCGTGACCTGCTTAAAGACTCGTGCAACGAAAGGTACAGAATTTTTAAAAGCTTTTTCTGGGAGGGGGTTAGGAGGGGTCTGCAGGACCACCAGGGTATTTTTAAGCTTTGGGGCGGGGCATTGAAGGGATCGACGTGCAGCAATTAGAAAAGCTTGCAGAGGGAGCCTAGATCTCATAGCAAAAACCTAATCTCGTGGATAGATACTATAAAAACCACCAGGCAGCCATGGAAGAACTTACAGCTTGGAGAGTGGGTTGGCTCGAGCTAGGGAGTTGGGAAACTCTGATTCAAGCCCTCAGGACATACATGAGCGCAACAACCATTGTCCGGTCCATCTTTTCAAAGACCGCGGAGAGGATGAGAAAGGAAAACTTAGACTTCAGCACAGGCAGGGCTTCAGAAGGTAAGCAGGCACAAAATGCTCCTGTTGCCAAGTTAGAATGCACTCATCCATTGAATTCATTACAAAATATGCCAATTTTCACCTATGAAATTATTCATTTTCTTAACCAAGATAGCTGAAAACAAAAACATATATTCTGGGGGATTCAATCACCATTCGACTATCTTTGTCCAAACACAGATCAGACAACTGTTTTTAATTTGACAGCAGAAGAATATTGCCTTTAGTTTATTCAGATGGATCATTTCCATTTCAAAAGAAACACATTTTGTATGTCATAAATATTTCTAAGTGGGAACTTTCCAATGCCATAATATTAAAAAGAGAGGGGGGTACATTATCCCTTTCATACACTAGTAAATAGACTGATGTTCTTTATAATGCAAAACTTTGTAAGGTTTCTTCCTTCCTCTGAAAGTGGTTTCTGTTTTGTATGTGAATCGGGCAGTTTGCCTTACGGCGTTTGTTCCTTCTGGTTCAGACCTGGGACCAAGTTCTGTGTTTTCTGGATGAGCGCAAGCCTTTGCAGTGGGCTTTGGAGATATGGATCTTGGACCACCTGTTTGAGTCCTAACCGCAGGGGCTAACCTGCCTTTGGGGCTACCATTTTGAGATAGACTTGAGTGACAGTTTCTGCAGCTTACGTAGCGGCAGGAGAGAAGTCCCCCCCCCCCCATCGGAGTGCAGGCTCATTCTACAAGGGGGTTTCCTCTTCCTGAACGGAGTCATTGGCGGTGATCCTGGATGAGATTTGCAGGGCTACTACTATGATCCTCTCTACACACCTTCTCTAGGTATGGCAGCCAAGCGGGATGCTGCTTTTGGTGCTTCAGTGTTGGGAGCGAGCTCATCAGTCCTACCCTAAATTTTTGGGACTGCTCTGTTACGTCTCACTGGTCTCGGAATAAAGTGGGATTATACAAGAACGAAAGATTAGGTTCTTAGCTCTGTTAATCTTTTTTCTTGTAAATCCACACTTTATTCCGGGAACCCGCCCTCTGTATGTCTGATTCGCTGTTCACCTGCATGGAAATACTGGTAAGCTGGATTTATATTTCAGACCAGTTTTTATAAGAGTACCATATGACTAGATGTAACACTATATTTGGGAGGTCCCTGGGTTAGTGCCCTCCCTATAGCTGTGTCTCCCTATAGCATTGTTTTGTAGTTCAGGTTATAATGTGTGATAACCTGTTTTCCAATTTTCATTGTTGCTGTTTTGCATATGTTATGAGCAGAATTAATTATTTGGCAGGGAGTTCCCCATTTCCCTCTCTCTCTCTCTCTCTCTCTCTTGTTTCTTATTTCTATAGATGTTCCTGGCTGCTTGAAGACTAACTGGATTCTACTGGGCATGCTCCAGGATATGCTAGCAGAGGGGAGGGGTTATTGCTTCAATTATTTGAAGCTTTCTACAGTGCCTTTGGTCAGAGCTGCATAAAACCCACTGGTCCCAGAATAAAGTGTGGATTTACAAGAAAGAAGATTAGCAGAGGTAAGAACCTAATCTTTCGTTAGCCTAAAGTTACTAAAAATTGCACCAACAAATAAATATAAGAACTGTCTTAACAGCTGAAAAAAAAATCTGTATTGAATCCTCCAGTTTTTCAATGTGCTAGGTCATAGCATATTTTACTACACAAATGCACTATGGGGAATCAAAAAAAAAAAAGTTAACGGGCACTGTTACATTTTTGGACACTCATAAAATCAGAGGTGAGTTTCTGTCACCAAGAGAACTATCTCTACATGGCTTGTGGGCTGTGGCTCCTTCTGCTATGCCTGGGCTGGGCTGACACTGGAAGGTCGTGTTGGAGCACATAAAGTTAGATCAATGGCGACTTCTCGAGACTTTCAAAAAGTTTAAAGTCACTGTACACTTTTGCACTGTTCATAGCGGGCTCCCTTGTTAATGGGTAACTGTGCTTTGGTCTCGATCTGAACAGATTTGCCCTGTACTGGTTTGGGGGTCTTTGCAGGCATACATTGTGTCTACCACACAAGGTTCCACCATTCATAGTCTCTGTACTCCTCAGAAGTTCTGGCACCCCCAATACACCCCAATATAAAAAAAAAACCCCCAACTAGAGAGAGATGCTGGATGAAAGGATAATTAAGAAAAGGTGGATCTGTGGAGGGAGATGAAAAAAAGGAAAGATGCCAGAACTCCTAGGGAGGGAAGAGAAACGGAAGGGAGGACAGAGATGGAAGATGGATGGTTAGCAGGGAGAAAGAAGGAGACCCTGGCAAGCAAGTTATCAGAAGACAACCAGAGCCTGAGACCTACAAAATTTGAATAATGACCAGACAACAAAAGGTAGAAAAACTAATTTGATTCGATTTTCCTGCCCAATTGGGTGGTGGGTTTTTTTTGTTTTTTTTTTCCAAACATCCTGGTGGGTTTATTTTACAGCCTCTTCACCCCCTTTGCCTTCTCCTAACCACACTGGTGCTGTGGTGTAAACAAAATAAACAAACAAAAAAGACTTTTCCTCTCTCAGTTAAATCCTAGCTCACGTTTGCGGTCTAACACCAGCTCTGGCAGGATACACATTTCAAATCTGACATATTGTAATTACAAAACAGAAACTTGTATAGTAATGGTAAAATTAGCTGCTATAAGAAGTGTAAAGCATAGGAGTTTGAGCATCGTATAGGCTTTAGATAGACATGGTTTAAGCTTCAGAAAGGCTTTTTAGGCAGCCTAGGTCATCCAATGAGCTTTCTCTGGGCATCCCATGGATGTTATTTGAGAGATGTTTTTAGATGTTTCCAAAGTGATCTTTTAAATACAGTTCAGGGATTTTTATTTTGTTATTCAGGCACCACATAAACAGGACACATCCATACAAGCATATTGAATTTAAAATTGCCTAAAGAAGCAATGTTATTAGCTCATTGCAGCACATGAAAATCACATCTTTAGGTTCCTTGCTCTAAATAACTCTTTCTCATTAAACATTGCTACAATTAGCTCATTCTTCAAAGCAAGGAGAAAGCCCATAACTTCATTTGGCCAAGCTTAAAAACAGAATAACACACAGAACAGACCTGAATGTGGCTTCTAGTTCATTGCAAAGGGAGGTATGCAGCTGCAAAATGCTGACCTCATTGTGAGATCATCAAGGTGCACCTGCAAGGTACAATGCCACAAGTAAAAGACAGGCCAGGAGTTGAACTCGCAACCTCTGCAAGATCAGCACAGAGCTTTTACTCATTGAGCTACACTACCTTCCACTCCAGTTTCTCTGATTCCCTTGTCTATCATAGCTTACTGACCTGCCTATGTATCATCTGCTTAGCTATAATATCAGTTGGCTGAGACAAAAGACTGGTAGCTCAATGGCTTAAAGCACTGCTTTCATTGTTCCAAAAGCCAGAATCTCAAGAAAGGTGCAATAAATGTGACATGGAGTCAAATACTGCTGTTTTTATCAAATGCAAACTGCACTTTTGAAATAGATTGCTTCTAGTATTGCTAATGTTGTGCTGTTTAAGATGAAAATTAGATTTGATTGGTCTGTAGTAGTGCTGCCCGATTCACGATTCGAATCGGTTCACCGATTCACTTCGGGTGAATCGATTTGAATCGATTTAAATTTTAAAAAAATTGGCTTCCCGATTCGGACCCTCGCCCCCCTAAAGCAGGAGCGGCAGCGCTGCTCTTGCTGGCTGGCTGCTGCCGCATCTGCTTTAGAGGGCAGGAGGGAGGGTCAGTCGGGAAGTGCTGCTGTTGGCTTCCCCCCTGGCCTCCCCGAAGGACATCGCATCATATCCCATACCACCCCCTGAAGGATTGCCCCCCCCTGTTCCCCGGGAAGGCCTTTGGGTTCCATCTGGCCTTCCCGCAGCGTTTACCTTATAGCTGCAGCCTGCAACAAAGATCGCGGTTACAGCGTCTTTACTAAGTGCTTTAAGCTGTTTCTTCTGCTGCGGTCCCACCCCTCCTATGATGTCAGAGGCAGGATCAGGGCGGAGGAAACAGCTGAAAGCACTTAGTAAAGATGCTGTAACCACGATCTTCATTGCATGCTGCAGCTATAAAGTAAACGCTGCAGGGAGGCCAGAGGGAACATGGAGGCCTTCCCGGGGGGGGCAGGCCTTAGGAGGTACAGGCCTTCAAGGGGGGAACAAGCCAAGCCTTTAAGGGGGGACAAGCCTTTAAGGAGGGACAGGCAGGCCTTTAAGGGGAGGACAGGCCTTCAAGAGGGGGCAGGTCTTTGAAGGGGGGGACAGGCAGGCCTTCAAGGGGGGTACAGGTCTTCGAAGGGACAAGCCTTTAAGGGGGGGATAGGCAGGCCTTTAAGGGGGTTCAGGTCTTCAAAGGGGGGGGACAGGCAGGTCTTCAAGAGGGGGGGGACAGGCCTTCAAGAGGGGGGACGGGCCAGGGATGGTAGCATAGGCCTTCAGGGGGAACAGGCAAGCCTTCAAGGGGAGGGACAGGCCTTCAGGGGGGAGGTGCAGACCTTCAGGGGAGGGGCCCTGGTGTAGAAATACACGGAGGGAAGGAAGGGGGGTTCAAAGAGATGTGCATATGCCGGACTTTGGGGGAGGAAGAAATAATGTGTCTAAAAATAGAGGAGAGGGAAACAGATGATGGACAATGGGATTTAGGGAGGGAAGGAACAGAAAGGGAAAGAAGTTGGACACAAGGGATGGTGTGGCGGGGGATTGAGATACTGGATAGGAGGGTAGTTGGGAAAACAAAGGGAGAGATGGTGGACCCTGGGGTGGTAGGGAAGGAGGGCGAGATGCTGGATGAAAGGGTAGTTAAGAAAAGGTGGATCTGTGGATGGAGACGAAAAAAAAGAATGATGCCAGACCTCCGGGGGAGGGAAGGGAAATGGAAAGGGAGGACAGAGATGGCAGATGGATGGTTAGAAAGGAAAAAGAAGAAAGAAGGAGACCCTGGCAAGCAAGTTATCAGAAGACAACCAGAGCCTGGGACCAACAAGATTTGAATAATGACCAGACAACAAAAGGTAGAAAAAATAATTTTATTTTCTGTTTTGTGATTACAATATGTCAGATTTGAAACGTGTATCCTGCCAGAGCTGGTTTTAGACCGCAAATGTGAGCTTGGATTTAAAAGAGAGAGGAAAAGTCTTTTTTGTTTGTTTATTTTGTTTACACCACAGCGCCAGTGTGGTTAGGAGAAGGCAAAGGGGGGTGAAGAGGCTATAAAATAAACCCACCAGGATGTTTGAAAAAAACACCCAATTGGGCAGGAGAATCGAATCGAAAAACCAATTCAGTAGACTGAATCGAATTTTTTTTTCCTGAATCGGGCAGCACTAGTCTGTAGTTTGTAATTTTTATTAAAATGAGTATTTTGTCAGCTGAAGTACCTGAGGGAGTTGAACCCAGATCAGGCTCACATCCCAACCTTCAATCTAACCACTGTGCTACACAATAAGCCATAAAATCATAGCAATTCAGGTTTGATTATACTGTTCCGTTTAGGCGCCGTTATGGCAGTAGCTACGGCGTGCTTGCGGCTCTGTAGTGGTGTGCCAGAAGCATGCCATAACTGCTGCAATTAAGCATATCTCAAGCTGTCAGGGTAGGAAACCTCTCCTCTGACTGAAAGGAGTCATTTCTGGCTCACCAAGTTAAGGCACCTTATTACACCTTTCATCCTCTCCAGCTCTCATATAATCTCATTTTCTCAAATATGCCGGTTGCAGGCTGTGTGGCAGGAGACATTCCAGCTAACCTGTTTGCCAACCCCTAAGGGCCTCCCCACTTCTCTCCCTTGCAGCCTGGGCCTCATGGAACACAAGATAAGACAAAGATCAGTGTGATGAAGTAGCTGAAGTGGTGCTTATTAAGGAAACACTAATGCCCAGCTGCTACTCAATGTAAATAAGTAAGCACAAGGTGAAAAATGGTTTAAGATTTTTATTGTAGAACATCTAGAATCATTGCACAGTCCAGGAAAGCTGCATGCAAGTGTAAGCCAACTGCAGTTCGATAAGATGGATGACAGATATGCAGAGTAAGCCACTCCTAGGTCCAATTGTTGCTGTGGTAGAATTGTTAAGGTCCCATAATCTGCTCCTGGTAGGAGAAGGCAGGCAGGCTGAAGAAAAAGGAGGATGGATTGAGACAAATTAAGAGTTTTATTTTTGAGTTTTATAAAGGTGCGCTAAATCAACACATGCACTAACTGCTAACGCCTCAATAGGATAACATGCAAATATTAACATTTAGCACACACTAACGGCACCCTAAACGGCACAGCTTTAAGCGCGTGGTAAATGTTAATGCATGCATGTTATCCTATGGACGCGTTAACAACACATGCAATGATTTAGCGCACCTTTATAAAAGAGCCTAAAACTCGCCAATGTACTGTTCTCTCAGAAAATCATCAATAACTGAAGGGAAAAAAGTGTGAAACATGTTAGTATTGTAAAAATGTATATAATTCATCACAAAGGCAACAAAGGTTGCAGTACATCATTCTCAACTATTCTTTCTCTTTTGGTATTTGAGCTTTGTCCAGGTGCAAGCTGGTGTGCTGAACCCAGTTTGAACAGACCTACTGTGGGCTCTGGGAAACACAAGGGGAGTCAGTCACTCTGGGAACCTGAAATCAGGTGAAAAGGGGGGAAAATGTTAGACATCTGTGGCAAAAATAAAAAGCAGCAGTCTTGGGAGAATATGTCACAGTACAGTCTCAGAATAACAGCTAGAATGAACAGAAGCACAAACACTGTTCCCTTTTTATAATAAGGATGCCTAACAATTAAGACTAAAAAGATTTACCTTTAGCTCTATGAGGAAAAGCACTTCTATAGGTTCCACATATTCATGTAACTAGCATATCCATTTTGCTGGCACCAAAGTTTCAAACAGCATGGTTTTTTTTTCAGCCAACATTCCTGGAACCAATTTTTATCATCACTAATTCTCAGACCTGCTAATGACCCTGTGGAATGGAGAGAGTTGTGGCAGCTATCAGGGAGACAAAAAGTTAATGGAGAATCATTATAAACAATAACACAGAATGTGAGTCCATAAGAAGAAATCAGTTCTGCCTGAGCTTTTATCTAATAAAGACACCTAAGTAGCTACCAATATATCATTCTTACCTGGATTTGGTAGCTGAGCTGCTAGCAAGGAGTTCTTGCATAGGTGCAGCATATTTACCTGGAAAGATGAAAAAGGTTAGAAAGACATCAAAATTGCAAATTACTAAAGCTGCTAATGGTCCTGTGAAATGGAGAGAGTTGTGGCAGATATAGGAATGAAAAGGTTAAGATTATCAAGAAAAGTAAAGTCTTGGAAATTAGCATAAGCAATAACACAGAATAGGAGTCCTAAAAGAGAAAACACTGCTCTGATGGACCTTCTTATACTAAGCATGCTTACGTAGCGTCTGACGTCATAGGCACCTTTAAGGACTTCCCACCAGAAAACTTTCAAATCTGATTAGGCGTGCTTTAGGTGTGGTTTGGGCAAATACAGCTGTACTGACTTTTAATCATTTCCTTCAATTCGCGTAGCTTTTACTGGAAGCCATTTCGCATCTGCTTAGTCTGTAGAGGCTCTGTTACCAAGTTTTAAACAAAATTCTCTCTATAGCTCTATGCCTTAAGGCACTGCTTTTATCTTCCATACGTCAGGGCAGAAAAGCACTATGTTTTGCATGCAATATGTTTGTATTGATGTGGTGGCTTATTAAATCTATTTGGAGGGGAAAAAGAGGAAAAAACAGATTCCTGAAGTCTATGTAGAAAATATCATTTCGGAAGCCCAAAGCACGTCTATGTTCCGCCCATAGTAACCTGAGTTCAGCCCAAGCAGAAGCCACACTTAGACCAGCTTTTCATTTGCCTACAATTTCCACAATGTTTAGACGTGGTCTGCTGCCCAACTAGCATCTATGTGATGCCTATCCTTAACTACGCCCACATCTACATACTTGAACGTGACTTATCCCAAAACTCGTGTCTATATTCTGACAACACCTACTTGACACCTAACTCTGTCTTAAGTCCCAATTAACGCTTGTTAAGACTCTTAAATTGCTTGTTAACCACTTAAATCGGACGCCTAAACCAAGCCTAACGTTAGACGTAGTTTACAGAATCAGGGCCTAAATGTCTCTCATACTACAATATCTGTGAAAGCAAGTAGATTTCCAGGGCCAGATTCATTTGTGTGCACTGGGATAGCTGTGCTGCGTAGAGGGGAGAGACATGTTAACAGTAATGCTTCAAACTGGGCCCCTAGTGTGAAGGAAGAAAACAGAAAAGGACTAGGCAACAAAACCACAGTTTTTCTGATTTTTATTTTTAGCATCTGTAAATCTTTTGTACAAATACATTTTGACACCAAATAGATCTCAGGAAGACATACTATTTTTAAGTGTAACGAACAATTCACTGATTTTTATTTTGTGATGTTTGCTTTTTTTTTAAAGCATAGGAATTTTAAAGAGAATTTTCTTGGATGCAAAATGTACTACAAATGCTCCAATGTGTAAAGATTTTTTGGCCAGTCCTTTGAATGTAGTTTAAAGTTACCTAATATTGGTATAAATTACCCCACACACAAAAATGGACAGTGAGCCATAAAGTAAATATTACTACTCAAATATAGCTGTTTCAAAACAGGTTTAGAGTTACGTACCTGAAAGTCTTTTTCTAAAGGAAAAGAATGGTTGTTTTACACAAATGTAAGTAAATCGGGTAAAACCAGTTCTTTGGTAAACAGTCAAAACCCAAACATAAGTGGTAGAATTATTTGTAAATGGAGAAAGACTCCATTATGAAATGAGCATAATTGAGCCTGTCAGACCAGTCCAGATGAATGGGTTATGTCCCTCTCACGAGCAGATGGAGATAAAGCTAAACAGGTTGGCTTCTGTACATAGTCTGATTCACCGGAAAGTAAATTGGTATTCTTGCATCAAAACTTAAACACTACTTTGTGAAATTTAAATGACCTTAAAACATATATTCTTTATAAAAGCTTTTGATTCACAAGTATCTCTTAAGTTTGAAATATTTACCAAGAATTGACTGACTATGGGACGAGAAGACTTGGCCTGGAGCTTATGGCAAAATTTTTCCTTTGCTGCCTTTTACTGATAAATATGAAGGCGAATCAAACATTAAAGGCAATTTTCTAAATTACATGATAACTGGAACAGAGCTAGAAAAATGCATATGTAGGCTGAATTGCTTAACAAATATTTCTAGTCTGTGTTCAAGGCTGAAGCGCTGGGAGCGGGACCGCATAAGACAAGCATGAATAGGGATGGAGGAGTGATAGACCCTGATCGGTTTTCAAAGGGTTGTGTTCATGAGAAGCTAGCTAAATTAAAGGTAGACAAAGCAATAGGATCAGATGGTGTACATCTAAGGGTGCTGAAGGTACTTAGGGAAGTTCTGGTGGCTCCTCTAACCTTTTCAATGCTTCTCTAGAGTCGAGAGTGGAAGTAAGGAAGAAGTAGGGAATTACAGGCTTGTATGTCTGACTTCTGTGGTAAGCAAATTAATGGAAACACCATTTTCTGTTTTAAAAGTGAAGTTTCTGGAATCCAGTGGATTACAGGACCAGAGTCAACATGGATTCATGAGAGGTAGGTATTGTCAGACAATCTGATCAATTTCTTCGACTGGGTGACCAGAGAATTGGATAGAGGGAGTATGCTAGATGGTGTATTTAGATTTTAGCAAAGCCTTCAACAGTGTTCCACACAGACATCTAATAAACTTAGTGCCCTTGGGATAGGACCTAAAGTGACGGGCTGGGTCAGAAACTTGTTGAGTGGAAGGTGAAAGAGGGTAGAGGTCAATGGAGATTGCTTCGAGGAAAGGAATGTTACCAGTGGTGTGCCTCAAGGTTCTGTATTTGGCACATCCATACGGTAATGCGGCCTCCAGAATTGTACACAGTATTCCAGGTGGGGCCTCACCATGGATCTATACAATAGCATAATGACTTCAGGCTTACGGCTGACGAAACTCCTACGTATGCAACCTATGATTTGCCTTGCCTTGGATGAAGCTTGCTCCACTTGATTGGCAGTCTTCATATTCTCACTGACGATCACCCATAAGTCTCATTCTGCTTCAGTTCTTGTTAGGATCTCGCCATTAAGAGTGTAAGTCTTGCATGGATTTTGGCTGCCCAGGTGCAAGACTTTGCATTTTTTGACATTGAAGCTGAGTTGCCAGGACCTAGACCAGCGCTCCAGTAGGAGTAGGTCGTGCATCATGTTGTCGGACATTGAATTTGTCTGTTGTGCTTTTGCCCACTATATTGCTTAGTTTGGCGTCATCGGCGAATAATGTTATTTTACCTCGCAGCCCTTCTGCCAAGTCTCTTATAAAGATGTTGAATAGGATCGGGCCCAGGACCGAGCCCTGCGGCACTCCACTGATTACCTCCATCATTTCGGAGAGGATGCCGTTCACCACTACCCTCTGAAGCCTACCTCCAAGCCAGTACCCAACCCATTTCGTCAATGTGTCGCCCAATCCTATAGAACTCATCTTGCTCATCAACCTGCGGTGTGGTACGCTATCTAATGCTTTACTGAAGTCCAGGTATACGATGTCCAGGGACTCCCCAACATCCAGCTTCCTCGTCACCCAGTCAAAGAAGCTGATCAGGTTGGATTGGCAGGATCTCCCCTTAGTAAATCCATGTTGACGGGGATCCCGTAGATTCTCCTCTTTCAGGATCGTATCCAATTGGCGTTTGATTAGAGTTTCCATTAGTTTGCACACTATTGATGTGAGACTCACCGGTCTGTAATTTGCTGATTCCATCTTGGAGCCTTTCTTGTGGAGTGCAATGACGTTAGCCATCTTCCAGTCCAACGGGACGTTACCCGTACTAAGGGAGAGATTGAAGAGCGCGGATAGCGGTTCCGCCAAGACATCACCCAACTCCCTGAGCACTCTGGGGTGTAGGTTGTCAGGCCCCATTGCCTTGTTAACCTTAAGCTTTGACAGCTCGCAGTAGACATCGCTGGGTGTAAACTCGAAATTACTAAACGGGTTATCTGCGTCAACCCTTGTCTGTAGCTGAGGGCCGAGTCCTGGCGCCTCGCGGGTGAAGACTGAGCAGAAGTATTCATTTAACAGTTGGGCTTTTTCCGAGTCTGCTTCCGAGTCTGGTTTCCTAAGACGTACTATCCCGCCTGAGTTCTTATTTCTGTCACTGATATACCTGAAGAAGGATTTATCTCCTTTCTGGATGTTCTTCGCTAGAGACTCCTCCATGCAGAATTTGGCCTCCCTAACTGCTGTTTTGACGGCTTTTGACTTGGCCAGATAGACTTCCCTAGAGTCCTGTTTCCCTGATTGTTTGTAAGAGATGAATGCTTTTTTCTTCTCCTTGATGAGGTCCGAAATCTCCGCAGAGAACCACTGTGGCTTATTGTTCCTTCGCCGTTTACTTACTGATTTAACATAGCGGTTTGTTGCTTCTTGTATGGTGGCTTTCAAAGTCGACCACATTTCTTCCACGTTATCGGTTTCTGCTTGGCTTTGTAGCGCCTGGTGAACGAAGTCTCCCATTTCTTTGAAGTTTGTTTCCTTGAATTTGAGGACCTTGGTCAGTGTAGTAGATTTAGTGAAACCTTTCCTGAGATTGAACCATACCATGTTGTGGTCACTGGAGGCCAATGTGTCGCCCACCGAGACCTCTGTGACACTTTCTCCATTGGTAAGTATCAGGTCCAGTATTGCCTGATCCCTTGTTGGTTCCAACACCAGTTGCCTGAGTCTTGCTCCCTTCATAGAGTTTAATAGCCTCCTGCTGCTGCCGGAAGCAGAGGAAAGCGTGTCCCAATCCACATCAGGCATGTTGAAGTCACCTAACAATACTGTGTCCCCACGCAAGGTGATATTCTCTATATCTCCAATTAATTCCATATCTAGGTCATCCTGTTGTCTTGGGGGTCTATATATTACGCCAAGATACAGACATTTGTCCTTCCCTCTGGCCAAATTTACCCAAAGGGATTCCCCAGTGTAGTGGACATCTGTGATTCTGGTGACCTTAATGTCATCTTTAGTATATAATGCTACACCTCCTCCCATTTTGCCCTCCCTGTCCCGGCGAAGCAAGTTGTAACCCGGTATGACCATGTCCCACCCGTGGGAATCCGTGAGCCAGGTCTCAGATATCGCCACCACATCCAGGTCGGCATTCCTCATTTCTGTTTCTAATTCCAGGATCTTGTTTCCCAGACTGTGGGCGTTTACATACATAGCTCTCCATGTTGTATGTTTGTTACTTCTCAGTGGGGATGTTCCCGCTTGAGCTACTTGGACACCTTTAGCATTATTCGCATGTTTTGCACTTTCTCTAGACCCAGAGTTACAACGTGCACCTATCCCGGACTCCCCAGACCCAGAACTACAGTGTGTTCCTATCCCAGACTCGGTAATGTGTATACCCTGTGGGGGTATTCCCGCTTGGGCTACTTGAACTCCTTTAGTACAATTTGCAATGTGTGTCCTTGTTTCGGAGAAACACTCCTTCCTCAGGGGTACAGGGTATCTGTTGTATTGCATATAGAGAGCCATATGGAGCACACTGTTGTAGTATAAAATAATCAAAATTTGAGAATCTAAGGCAAGAAGCTCGCCTTCCGGGCTAACACACAGTGTGAATATTGCAACCGAAAGTATTCACACTGTGTGTTAGCCCGGAAGGAGAACTAATTTGGCCTGTTCCTTCTGTTTACATTTCTTACGGTAGGAAGCTTAAAGATATAATTTTTCCCAAGATCGTGGCTTTCATCCCTTCCCACATTGCCTCTGGCAACATCTTTCCTCCTCTGTAACAAGCGTTCCTTCAGGGAAAAGCTCTGAAAACGGGCCACAATATCCCGGAGGCAGTCCTGCCAATGAAGGCCCAATGCCCGGTGAGCTCTCGCCACCTGGGGATCCAACGAGTCCTATTGCCGTAACCAGTGGGCTAATCTTGTCATCACCTCTTCGCATCTGGCAGCCCCCGCATCCACAAGTTGTACGGCGGGTGCAGTTTTCCAGGTCCTCCAATTTATCCATCAGGACCTCCAGCTCCAAGCACATGTCCTCGAGGCCCTTTTGCGCACCAGCCACCACCACCTTGACGGCATCCATCCGGGTCTCCACCCCCTCCACTCAGGGGCCCATTTTGAGGTCTTGAATCGCCTCTCTGATATTAGAGATTGGATGTGATCTCTGTTTTTATTTCCTCGACCCAGGCACTCAGATCAGCCTTCATGAATGATTCAGCCTGAGGCAATGTCTCCGGATCGGTCTCGACATCGGGGACACCGGGGAATAGGATGGACCCGCTCCATCCCCCGACGGACCAGCACCACATGGTCCCCGCTTCTCCAATATCTCCCCAGTTTTCACCTGTCTTCGATCAGTGTCCAATTTACTCCTCGACGTCATCCAATCCAGCTGGGAAAAGCACTCATAATAGTGCGAAACAGGGAGCCTGAAACCACTGCTTCTGCATACAATATTGGGTTTTGCTATGGTCAAAGATTGAGCACAGAAACCATGCTGCCATCTTGAACTGAAAAGGTATGACAGGATATAAATAAAGCTATTATTATTATTATTATCTTTCCCGGTGACGACACTTCCGTAACATTTTTGTGAATATTGCTGAAGGGCTGTTTGGAAAGATTTGCCTCTTTGTAGATGATACGAAAATCTGCAATAGAGTAGACACCCCGGATGGTGTGAATAACATGAAGAAAGACCTGGCGAAGCTTCCAGCTGTCTTTCCTCAGTACAACCTCTTCTTCCCCACTGCTGGAAATCTTTGACGCCTTGTGAACCATTTCATTGACGTACCTCTCATTCTCACGGATGCTTCTCAGTCTTGCCACCTCTCAGTTCCTTTACTTCCTTCATGAGGGTTTCCAGCTGAAGACAGCTTGCACATGGAACTACTATCTCTGCCTGGATAACATTTTCAGTCTGCACAGAGAGAAGCTGTAACCTGAGCAGCAGCTATGGTGACACGATGTTTCCCAGCCATACTGTGGTTGCAGAAATACTGGAAGAAATAAAAGAGCGGAAAAATCCTACCAAAGCAATGCCCTGTTCTGGTTGGCTGAAGAGCCTATACAACAAAAAGAATTAACACCAAGCAGACTTTCCTCAACAGCTATTTGTGCCCTAATCTGATCTTATGCCCTGAAATGCAACCTAAAATACTGATCTAGACAAATACTTTTTTTGTATGAAACCCTAACAGAGACTTTAAAGGCTACACTATTGCCTAACTGATTTTGCTGAGCTAAAAAAGAGAACTTCAATGAAATAATCTACTGAAATCCAAGTTTACCTTTCCCAAGTTTGAATGCCAGCAGGCAAGATATTCCAATGGATGTTCTCCTTAGCAGAGCAGATCTCCCTCAGAGGCAGACAGTTTTTATAGCAACCTGTAAACTACTATCTTTAATGCTGAGCCTTTAAACCTTTCTCTTAGAGGGTTAGGCACTAGGTCAGCATTCCTCCCCTCAAGAATCACCTGTGGAGTCTTATCTCTAAGAAAGTCCTGAGAATTCAGTACATTATTCAGCCTCTGGCTCCTTTGATGTTTGTGCTTGTTGCACACAACAGGTTATTATTGCTGCTATAATTCTTGAATGTTTTTGTTTCTTAAGAATTGTTTGTTCTCTTGTAAATTGCAGAGCAGAAGAGAATTGTATGATGTCTGCTGGGAAGTTCCCCATACCCCTTCTTCTTTGTATTTTATTCCAGTGGTGATTGATTTGCTTTGGGACAAAACTGAAGGGGGTACTATACTGACAATGTGGGAGGTGCTGAAAGTAGTGAGTGTCACTTCTGCAAGACCCGATTCGCAGGTTTGGATTGAACACCAAACGTACAAAATCCATAGTAGATTAACAGAAGACTATCCAGGTAAGAACCTAATCTTTTTCAATCCTTCCAAGTCAGGATGGTCCCAGTAATGAATATAAAGTTGCTGTCATTATTTGTTTTTATGTATATATTTTGGAAGTTTGTTTTGGGTGATGTATTGTAGAATGTGCACATTTGGGGAGACTTTATTTTGTCCTTCGCTTTTACTAGGTGAATTTTATTTCTGCAAGTCCAGGGAAGGTTGTTTGTGAAATGACAGTTGAAGAGGAGCACACAAATGCAAATGGCACTTTACACGGAGGTATGACAGCCACTCTTGTGGATTTCATTTCAACAGCTGCATTGCTGTACACAGAGAGAGGAGCGCCAGGAGTCAGTGTGGATATGAACATAACGTGAGTGAAATGGTGCTGTGACACTGGGAGGGAATGAGGAAGGGAATGATTGTTCTTGTACAGTCCCACTTTATTCTAAACCAAGAAATTGGTCTCTCCTTTGAATTTTTTTTTTTTTTTGTGGTATTAGGATTATATAAAAGACAGACTGGAATCTGAGTTTTGGAAGATAGCTATTCCTTTCTTCATGGCTTTCTAAAGTCCAAATTACTTCTGCTTCACAATGTGAATAGTGGTGTCCCTTTTATTTTCTGGCGGGCTGTTGAGGTGAGGGTGAAGGCTGGGCGCCCTCACTATGTTTTTGTAAGGCATCATAAGAGTGGCATGTGTGAAGATGGGGTGATGTGATCACCAGAGACTCTCGGATCATCTCCTGGAATTTGTCAGCTCTATGGAGGCATAATGTGGCTGTTGCCTATTTTTAAAAAACTAGTCTGACAGATGCAGAGCATCAGAAGTTGAAGAAAAGCCAAGTTGGAGATATGTAGTATTCATCAGGTGGTATGAGAGAGGGAGTGCTACAGTACAAAGGTGAATAATTAGCCAAGGATGAAGCAGGGAGATATTTATTGCTTAAAATGAGGCTGCAGGGTGTTGAGCTTATTTTATTAGTGGTATATGGACCCAACCAAGCTGGCAAAAATGTTTACAAGAAACTGCTTGCTGTTTCATACTTGTCACACAATCTTATTGTAGCGTATGATATGAACTTGTAATGGATCCCTTCTCAGGATCGCTGTAGTGGTGGCTATTCATGGAGTGGAAAATACCCAATGGGGCATGTAGTACATAAAATAGTGCCAGTGGAGCACACTAGAAGGCCTCCATCTCCACAGGCGAGTAATCCTGAGTGTGATTCAACCAGTCCCCCAGGTTACGCAAAAGGCAAGCTGTATTGTAGTGAAAGGTCACTTGGACACACAAAGTCAGAGGCGTGAAGAAAGTACAAGAGTTTATTCACAGCATGCATGCTGGACCCCTGAGCTCCAAGCTGGCTCAGAAGTGCCGAAACCAGGAAGTTACAGAGATATTTATTCATTTTTCTGGCTATACAACTGAATTCTAGAAAAAGCTTTTCACGTGTTACTTTTCTTAACACTCATTGGTTCTAAGCTCACTAGCAGGACACTTATCTAACTCTTACAGTTAAATGTACAGAAGGGCAGGGTACATCATGGCTCAAACTCTTATCTATTCAGCTTACAATGTGGTAAGGTAGGGACATTCATTTTAGGCAGATGAAGTCAATAGATTGTACACTGTTTTCAGCTATGTAGGCCAGAGCAATATTTTAAACAACAGACCCTACATTCCCCCCTTTCAGGCTGGCGTACCTAAGGAGCCAAGCCTGACAAAATAAAGTTAGGGGTCAGGAAAGTCGGGGTCCCCAGTGGGTAAGGGACGATACTGGGAGAGGGCAAGGGCCAATGCAGCAGTGGAACAGTTGACAACAGAGTCCACAGTGCGGTGAAGAAATTTCATAGCCAGTGGAACTAAACAAGGTAGACAACATAGTACCAGGGAGGACAAAGCAGTTATCAGCAGAATTGTTTTCAGGGTCATACCAGACGGTAACCAAGAGCCCAGGGA
This sequence comes from Geotrypetes seraphini, assembly GCF_902459505.1. Classification (NCBI taxonomy): domain Eukaryota; kingdom Metazoa; phylum Chordata; class Amphibia; order Gymnophiona; family Dermophiidae; genus Geotrypetes; species Geotrypetes seraphini. The sequence continues at coordinate 184,215,514 of NC_047085.1, read as the reverse complement.
ACCAGAGAACCAGTCTGTATTGAGGCCATGCCAGGTTTGAACAGGAACATGAGCCAGCTTGGTGATAAAATCCACAACTTCCTCAATCATAGAAACATAGAAAGATGACGGCAGAAAAGGGCTATAGCCCATCAAGTCTGCCCACTCTACTGACCCACCCCATTAAGTCTGAGTACTAATGACCTAGTTCCTTAACTCGACCCTCGTAAGGATCCTACTAGGGCATCCCATTTATTCTTAAAGTCATTAACGCTGGTGGCCTTGATCACCTGCTCTGGAAGCTTGTTCCAGTGATCTACAACCCTTTCTGTGAAGAAATATTTCCTTATGTCACTATCGAATTTCCCTCCTCTGAGTTTGAACGGATGCCCCCTTGTGACCGAGGGTCCCTTGAGAAAGAAGATGTCTTCTTCCACCTCGACACGTCCCGTGATGTATTTAAATGTCTCAATCATGTCCCCCCTCTCCCTGCGCTCCTCTAGAGTGTAGAGCTGCAATTTGTTTAGTCTTTCTTTGTACGAGAGACCCTTGAGCCCCGAGATCATCCTAGTGGCCATCCACTGAACCGACTCAACTCTAAGCACGTCTTTACGGTAATGTGGCCTCCAGAATTGCACACAGTACTCCAGATGAGGTCTCACCATGGTTCTGTACAGTGGCATTATGACTTCAGATTTGCGGCTAACGAAGCTTCTATTGATACATCCCATAAGTTGCCTTGCTTTGGATGAGGCCTTCTCTACTTGTTTGGCGGCCTTCATGTCTTCACTGATGTCCTAGCTAGTGTTTCTCCATTTAAGGTGTAAGGTTTGCATGGATTTCTGCTACCGAGATGCATAACCTTACATTTCTTAGCGTTGAAGCCCAGCTGCCATGTCGAGGACCAGCTTTCCAACGTAAGCAGATCCTGCGTCATACTATCCTGCAGATTGCTTTCACTTACTATATTACATAGTTTGGCGTCATCAGCGAATAGAGTTACTTTACCCTGAAGCCCTTGGGTCAAGACCCTTATGAAAATGTTAAAAAGGAGAGGACCCAGGACCGAGCCCTGTGGCACTCCGCTGGTCACCTTCAATGTCTCAGAGAGGGTGCCGTTGACCACCACCCTCTGACGTCTTCCACTCAGCCAATCATTGACCCATGCAATTAGTGTCTCACCTAACCCCATCGATTTCATCTTGTTTAATAGTCTACGGTGTGAGACGCTGTCGAAAGCCTTACTGAAATCCAAGTACACTATGTCAAGAGACTCTCCCGAGTCTAGCTTTCCTGTTACCCAATCAAAGAAGCTGATAAGATTGGATTGGCATATAAATATGACGGAGTCTGTCCAGAGGGCAGCTACAAAATTGGTTAGTTAGTGGTCTTTGTCATTAAGTATTTAGGGACAGATTTAGAGATCAGGAGAGTATCTCTATGGCATTAATGTACAGGAGGTAAACCTTTTTCAAATGAAGGAAAACTCCAAGAGGTGATGGATTCAGGATCTAAGGAAATACTTTTTAGAGAAAGGGTGGCAAATACATGGAATATTCTCTCTGTAGAGGTGGTAGAGACAAAAATTGTGTCTGAATTCAAGAAAGCGTGGGACAGGCACATGGGATCTCTTAGGGAAAGGAGATAGTGAATGTTGCGGATGGCAGACTGGGTGGGCCATTAGCCTTTATCTGCCATCATGTTTCTGTGTTTCTAACTCCTCCAGGCAATCGAGCAGATGAGGGAGAGGTTGGGCAAATTGGGTGAACACATCTGGCACAAGTTGCTTTGACTTTGCAGGACCTTATTTCAGCTGTGGAGGCCACCCAGCCCCTTACTGAACACCCAATCGAACATGGTCTAAGTCACAAAAACCAACCTAAAGTCACCAGATAAGCAGTGCAGACACAAACTACAGACCCCCACACACTACCACAGTGATCACCGACCCTCCTCCCATAAAAATATTAATCACAACTTGAAAATTGTGCCTCCAGAACATCATCACCTGGCAGCCTGGCATAGGAAATATCAATATTAATAATAATTTATTCTTATATACCGCCAAAGCCACAATAGTTTGAGGCAGTTCCACAATAGTTTGAGGCACTTTACCATCATCATCAAGTTCAAGGCAACAGTTGGAAAGGTTGAATTTACCACAGATACCCCCTTCAGCAGCTAGTAAATAGTCCAAAGCTAGACGATTCTGATAAATAGCAGTGCGCATTTTAGCATTCGCTCTGCCAATGGTACTGAAAGCTCGGGAGGTCTCATTGGTTATCAGTTCAAGTACAGCTTGTAGACGAATAATGCGGTTCAGCATGTAGATTGGGGTACGACAGCCCCAGGTGTCATCCTCGGTCCATGTGGCAGGTCCATAAACAGCAATGATCCGTTCTGCAGGCCAGTCCTCACCCCATTCACCTATTTTAAGGGAATTGGTGGAAGTAGACCGCTTTTGGCAACCTCTGGTGTTGAATACAGGGGCTCCCAGGTGTTCACCATCGGCCAGCGGTAACAGGAAGAAGCTGGGACGGATCATGCAAAGCACACATATACCAGTCTAGTTAGCAGGCAATCAAGAGTAGGCAAACAGATCACAGAGCCAATATCAACTATCAGGAGCTGACCATCATTCATAGGAAGTTCCATTAAGCAGTGTCTGAAGGGCACTGAAGACAGTGGGAAGCAACAATGGAGGTTCACAAGGTCCATCGTGAAGGTTGTGGACCTGACATAAAAGTGAGGGTCTGTGAAGTCAGGTTTAACATGTCCAGCTGCATTGCCTCCCATAGCCACTGTTCTCCCATACCAGTCCCTCCTTATACAAAACAATTGCTAACATTAAGAGTCTGACCTATAGTTTCAGCAAACTATATAAACAGATTTCTAGTGATTACAGGATATCAGCATTTATTTTCATAAAACTGGGGAAACACCACAGAGTGATGGACAGAAGCACATGAGTGGGATACAATTCGGACATATACATCAGTACCTGGGTCTCACCTTTTACCATCAATATAAAATGCCATGCGATCTCTGGCCTTATGGACTTGGACATTGGCATTCCAGTTATATGGGTCAGTGATAGTGAAAACCATGGGATTACAGTAGCCTGTAGTACACAAGGGGCCGGAGCTAGGACCTATAGTAAGGGAGGCAGACGGGGTATTAGGGGGATATTTGTGTGGGTTATTGTAGGTGGCCCACAAGACACTTTCTTATAAAGGACAGGCTCCACCATTAGTGAAGGTTTCCTCATAGAGGCATTTCTTAAAGGCATCAGGTTATACAGACATATATACTTAGCACATTTGGTATAATAACGCTGTCAATCTAGGGAGCCACACAAAACTGTATTAGGGGTAGTACCATGACCTTGAGAAACATCAAATAACATACATGTATCACAATACAAAGACACCGGGCGAGTGGGGTCTACAATAAGAGTCTAGTTGATAAGTGGACCCTCAACATTATAAATGCAGATTTCCGCCCACTTTTAAACTTCATCACCAGTAGGTTGGAAACAGAAAATACCCTCAAATGTTTGACACTTTCTATACTTAACTCCTTCATGCAAACAAACATCAGGCAAAGGGGCTGCACTTGTTAAGTACAATAGGAAAGAAATACAGAAGAAAGAAGCATAAGTAAGGGCAACACAAATATCAGATATATACTAACATAGGAAACTCATTTTTCTTTCAGGCACAACTTAGAAAACTTCAAACAGTTATACTCAAGACACTTGCTAAAGGCAGAGGTGAACCACAGGCAGTCAATTAAACTCAAACACTTATAAAGAATTATATTCAGAACACCTGCTAAGTACAGTGGTAAATATTCAGAACTTTTGAGGTCTTAGAAAGCTTCAGCTGAAGATCCGTGTTGTAGTGGAACCAAGTTTCATGTCCGGACACCTTGACAACTGTAAGAGAAGAAATTAGGACAGTAAAAGGACCTATCCACCTAGGTTTCAGGGGGTCTGACTTCCAAGTTTTAGCCATACTGTATTTCCAGGGACATACCCATGAACTTGTGTAGCTATTGATAGTGGGGCCCTTTCCAGGACCCATTTGTGGAGCTCTTAAAGGGCTTTAGCTAAAGACTGGACCTGACTCTGGAGGATATCTGATCCCAGAGTAGCAAAGGAACCAGGATCTGGGTTCACAATGGGTGGTTGCCGGCCGAACATGAGCTCAAATGGGGCTTAGATGGGATGCATCTAATCTGAAAAAGAACAGAAGGCAGCAGGACAGGCCAGGACAGATTAGTTTCTTCAATTCATTTTGTGAGAAGGGTCTTAAGAGTTCTGTTTATTCTTTCGACCTGACCAGAGCTCTCAGGATAGTAAGCAGCATATAATTTCTATTCAATTTGGAGGGCCTGAGCAATTTGTTGGACAACATTGACAATGAAAGCAGGGCCATTGTCACTGCCTATAAAAACAGGGAGACCAAAGCACGGAATTATTCAGGAGGTGTTTGGTTACGTCTCTGGCGCGTTCAGTGCAAGTAAGGAAGGCTTTGACCCATCTAGTCAGGGTGTCTGTGAAGACTAGGAAGTCACTGAGGGAACAGGAAATGGGCATGTGGGTAAAATCTACAGACAGAACCTGCATCGGATATGTTCCAATAGGTTGGTATCCAAGAGGTGGCAGTCATCTGATTGGGAATTTTATTCTAGAACCGACAACACACTGTCGGACCATATTCCAGACTAGCTGATCAAGGTGATTGATAAAGAAATGTCTCTTGAGAGTCAATTTTATAGCGGGTTCTCCAGAGTGTGCCAGATCATGGCATCTTTTGACAATCGTGAGGGCCAGGTGTTGAGGAATGAATATGAGGGTACCCACTGTGCTTGCGTTTGAAGTATCAGTGTGTGGGTCTGGATTGGTACTTGAATTGGCGCATTGGCACATTTTGTATCCACCCCCTTTTCAGGACAGACTGGCCCAAAATAATGCATGCCCAAGTCTGTTCCTGAGAAGCGTACTGGGGTGTAAGGGAATCCAGAAAAGGAATGATTGTATACAGAGGAGCCGAAAGAGGGGGCAGAGACTGGCAGCTCAGGCTGTGCGGTCAGCAAGGGCATTGCCACGAGAGACAAGGTCCGTCACGCGTCTGTAAGCATGGCAGTGCATAACAGAAACACGTGAGGGTAGTTGTACGGCCTCAAGAATGAGGGGAGCATGATGGATCAGGCGGCCGGAGGCTGTAATGAAACCTCGATATTTCCAGATGGCCCTATGGGAATGCAAGTTAAGGAAAGCATATTTGGAGTCAGTATATATATTGCAAGACTGAGAGGCAGAGTGGCGCAGGGCAGAAGTGAGGGCATACAGCTCAGCTTCTTGGGCAGAAAGGCCAGAGGGCAGGGGCCTGAGTCAGAAGTTTTTGGAGGCAGCGAAAAGACCGCTCCTGAAGTTGGGTCCAGGCAAAAGGGGCTGAGTCAGCGCCTTTGGTGGAATCATACAGAGGACGAGCAATAGTACAGCGAGACTACAGACAGCCTGGACCTGGGTGTGGGAAGGGACCTGGTACCCTGGGAAATATGAAAGCCAAGGTAGGTGACACGAGGAAGGCATACTTGAAATCAATGTAAATATGGCCACAGGAAAATTTAAAAGGCAGACCCACTATCTGAAAGACTCAGATAAATAATAATAATAACAGTTTATATACCGCAATACCGTGAAGAGCTTTGTGGTTTACAAAAAATTAGAGAAGGTACAAAATAATTGAACTTAAGATGTCTACTAACACATAAGAATTGTTCTCAATCCCTATTCTATATCAGGTTCCTACCCCAAAGAGCTGACTTGTAAAAATTAAGTAAAATGCAGTTCTGGATCCACCCACTAAGCAGGGTAGAAACATAGAAGATGATGGCAGAAAAGGGCCATAGCCCATCAAGTCTGCCCACTCCATTAACCCTCCCCTAACCACTCCTAAGGGTAGTCTGACACAAGCGCTCTCTAAAGCAGCAGTCCCTTCACTATCAGCTGATTGACAAAAATATTTACTTCCTTATAAAAGCATTCCTAAAAATTACATTCTTGTTCCTAAAAGTTACATTTTTATACTAAACTTACATGATTTATAAAAGAAATACAAAACAAAGAGTGGAATATACAGTAAAACTTTGGATTGCAAATAACTTGGTTTGCAAGTGTTCTATAAGACAAGCAATGATTAAATTTTAACTTGCTATACCAGCAACGTCTTGCAATACACGTACATACAGTATAGAAGCATCACATTTTCACAACTGAGCCAATGGTTCCTCTCTATATGACGCTATAACATAGCCAAAACCTTCAAATGCAAAACCACTTATCTGTTTCAGGAGAAACCGCATTTGAAGTGCTAAACACTTCATGGCCCTTATCACAAAAGGAGGAGGAGGGGTACTCCCCTCTCCTGCTTTAAACAACTGACAGTTTAAAACTTCACTGATACATTTGGATAGACAGAAATCATTAAAAAAAACCGGGATACTGCAGGACTTGGGAATCAGATGAAGGGAAGAATTTGGCAAGGTCTGAAGCAAGGACGGTGCTGAATAGAGTGGGGCTAATTTTAAAGCCCTGGGGTAGACGGGTCCAGGTTACTTAGGAGGTTTGTCCAGTGGAAGGGTTTTCCCATTGGAATGCAAAAATTGGCTGACTGGAAGAGGAACCGACAACAAACGAATGCATAAAAACCTGACGAGTTATGTCCTTTTCCAGGGAGCCAGAGGGGGCCAGCCCACACCAAATATCGGTCATTCTAACTGGCACAGACAAATAAGGGTTGATTTGTTAAGTATAATCAAAGACAAATTCCTTTTTTAAAATTAGCTAACATATCAAGGGATCCCCCCATTGTGCAATGGAGGACAAAAACACTTCCCTGAATTCCTGGCCCCGCCCGTCTCCGGACTAGGGAAACGCAGTACTAACAAGTCCACACTCGCTTCGTCCTCAAGGACGTCTCAGACACTCTCAAACACACAAAACACAACAGATTTCAGTTCAGTTACTCAACCAGAAAATAACAGTTCCTAGAATCCCTTTCCCACGACTTTAGCGACAGATCACGTGGCTTACTAGGCAGGAGACGAGAGACAGGATAGGGATGATCAATCCCCACTTACCAGATGGTGGCCACTCCAGGACAGAATTAAACTTGATACAGATTCTTGTACTTTAAACTGAGACTAGATAAGTCAGTTGAAGCGGTCCAACGTCCTGAGGTCTGCCAACCCCCCAAAAGGAAGGCAGCCGGCTAAGCAGACACATCAGCCGTAGGACCAGAAACAAGTGACCAATCGAGTAACCAGTGGTCAAGAGACCTTCAAGTCCCTGTTCGGAAGCCAAATGAAAGGTCACTTGGACACACAAAGTCAGAGGCGTGAAGAAAGTACAAGAGTTTATTCACAGCATGCATGCTGGACCCCTGAGCTCCAAGCTGGCTCAGAAGTGCTGAAACCAGGAAGTTACAGAGATATTTATTCATTTTTCTGGCTATACAACTGAATTCTAGAAAAAGCTTTTCACGTGTTACTTTTCTTAACACTCATTGGTTCTAAGCTCACACTAGCAGGTCACTTATCTAACTCTTACAGTTAAATGTACAGAAGGGCAGGGTACATCATGGCTCAAACTCTTATCTATTCAGCTTACAATGTGGTAAGGTAGGGACATACATTTTAGGCAGATGAAGTCAATAGATTGTACACTGTTTTCAGCTATGTAGGCCAGAGAAATATTTTAAACAACAGTTAACTATTTCATGACCCTACAGTAGAGCTTGATATCTGGAATCCCTAACCTTCCCCTCTTCCAGCTACCCAAAAGAACACTCATCTGCAATCGAGCTCTCCTCCCTCCCCAACAAAAATTGGAAAGAAAGCTATTTTAACCGTTTGATATCCTTGACTTCCAGGTAGATAGGAAGGGAATATAAAAAGTACAGCCATTTGAGAAAAATAACCATGGAATAGAGACTTAATACGACCCACAAGAGACAATGGGAGAGACATCCATCATTGAAAATTATCTTTTGAAACTTTCAACAAATGTGAAATATTTAGCTCATAAAGGGAAGAGGAGTTAGCACTCAAGTAGATGCCTAGATATTTAAAGGACTGGTGTGCCCTCCTCAGTGGACACTGAAACCGACCCCTTGGGGTCCATCCCGGGAGCGTGTCTAAATATTCAGATTTGGCCAGATTGAGTTTAAATCCTGAGTAATCTTCAAATTCAGAAATATTTCCAGTAATACGGGAAAGGAGGTCTCCAGTGAGGTAATATGTAATAGGAGGTTGTCTGCAAAATCAGAGAGTTTAAATTGATCACGTCCAAGCAGAACCCTTGTGACAGCCTGATTTTCCATGATATTCCTGATAAAGAGGGTCTAGAACTAAAACAAATAAGACGGGACAGAGGGGACCCCTGCCTCATCCCCCGAGACACCCGAAAAGACTCATACTCCCTTCCATTCACCCCGATCTTAGCTATGGGTACTTGACATAAAGCCCGGATGCCAAACAGAAACAGTCCTGAGAAACCATAGGCCTGCAACATCTCAAACAGAAAAGGCCAACTGACTCTTAGCAAAAGCCTTTTCAGCATCAAAGCTAATTAATAAAGATTGAATGGCTTCTAGTTTAACTTTATATAATGATAATAAGATTTTCTTATATTCTTGTTAATGGTATGACCTTGGACAAAGCCCACTTGAGGAGGAGCCACCAAGTCTGGAAGAACATGTGCCATTCTATTGGCCAGTATTTTTGCAAATAGTTTTGCCTCATAAGCAATGAGAGATCAGGTGGTACGAGTCTGCTAACTGGGAATTTTTACCCGGCTTTAGAAGAACTATAAGAGCCTCCCTTGGTGAGTCAAGCAACTGTTCCTCTTAAATAAAGGAATTAAAACTGTCACCAGGCAGCCAGAAATATCAGACTGAAAGATTTTATAAAATTCTGCGGTAAATCCATCTGTCCCTGGCGACTTGCCTAACGCACTGAGCCCGATGGCGGAGTATACCTCTTCCTCTTTAATCGGAGCATTGAGAAGTGATTTGTGATGGGCTGTGAGAGAGGGAAATGGAACATTAGACAAGTATAGATTACCATCGAGGCTTGGCTTTTCAGGAGCGGCATATAAGCGAGAGTAAAAGTCACGAAAAGCCAAGGCAATCTCTGATCTGTTCTGGGGAGAACACCTCGTGGATCTTTTTGACCGAGTACCCGACAGGGACTCCCATGCATTAGCTATCAACCTGGCTAAAAGTGCGCTAGATTTATTGACATGTTGAAATAATTGGAATTTATAATATTGGGCAGATTTCTGAGCCCTCTCATGAAGCAAATTGTTAAGGGCTGACTGAGAAGTCAACCATGGCTCCCTGTGTACTTTAGAGTGTGTGGCCCCCATACCACTGTTTGGCCCCTTACTGCTGTCTATCATGTTGAACCCTAGCCTCCCATCTTTTAATTTCTGCCATGGTTGACTTCTCAGGCAGCCCTTAACAATTTGCTTCATGAGAGGGCTCAGAAATCTGCCCAATATTATAAATTCCAATTATTTCAACACGCCAATGGGCACAATAAGATGATCTCTCCCTGGAGAACAGCTTTCGCTGCCTCCCAAAAGAGAACAGGATGGGTGGCATGAACAGCGTTGTCGTGTGCATAATTAGATCATAGAGTGCGAAGAAAGTCATGAAACTTTGTATCATCATATAAGTGCATGAAGAACCTCCATCTCTGTGGCCTGGGGGCCTCCTCTGTAACCTGCAACTCCAACCAAACAAAAGCGTAATTGGAGACGCATGACGGACCAATGCCAACCTGTTGCAAATCAGGAGACAAAGCTGAGAAAATAAGTAAATAGTCAATTCTTGATTCGGTTCCATGTGCCCTGGATATGTGAGTATAGTCTCTGTCCCCTGGATGCAAAAACCTCTAAGAATAGAGACGGCCCAAGGTCTCACAGAGCAAAGGCAGACCCTTAAAGTCAATGTGGGTTACACCTGAGCATTGATGATTTATCTACTAAAGCACATGTCAAACATGCCTGGCCATTTTATGTGACCCGTGGCAGTGCTCCCAAACTTCCCCTCCTCACAGCCCAGCATGTCTTCCCTCCTGCACCGGTCCGATGTCGCCTTCATGCTGAAAAATCTGCCGGCCTCGGCAGTGATTCAACAATGTTGTCCATGGCTCCTCTTCCCTCTTTCTGTCTGCCGTGGTCCACGTGGGCAGAAACAGGAAGTTGTGCGTCATTGGAGTCGGACCATGGCAGACGGAAAGCAGGAAGGGGAACCGGACAACGTTGCTGAATCATTGCCAAGGCCGGCAGATTTTTCAACTTGACGGCGATATCGGATTGGCGCGGGAGGGAACACATGCTGGGCTGTGAAGAGAGGGAGATGGAGAGAGAGGTTGGACCTGGGGTGGTGTGGAGGAAGAGGGAAAGATACTTGAAGGGAAAATTGTTGGGTAGAGAAAGAGAGAAATTGTGGACCTGGGGGGAGGGAGGCAGACGGGGGGAGAGATGGGATGGGGAGCAGTTGTGAGGAGAAAGGGAGAGAAGTTAGATCTGGGAATGGAAGGGAGGTATTTCAAACCCCTATCTTACCTTATGTAATGAGTATAATGTATTAGTTATCTACCCAATGTTATTATTTAAAGTTTGTACTGTTTTGCCTCTATTTGATTATATTTTAATCTGTTCATCGCTTAGAATTTGATTAAGCGATCAATCAAGAAAAATATTAAACTTGAAACTTGAGGGAGAAATGTTAGACCTGGGGGAGGAAGGGAGAGCGAGATGCAACATCTTCTTTTCCCTTCCATCTCATTGTTCAGCTTCAAGGGGGGAGGGAAGAACAACAGAAAAGAGAGGGAGCAAAATGTGGGACAATGGGGAAAGAGGAGGAGAGATGTGGTAATGGGGAGTAGATATAAGGAAATAGGAAGCTGGAAAAGGAGTGAGATGGGAAATGGGAGAGCTAGGGATTGAGAGGAGATGGAGAATTGAGAGGTAGCTGAAAATTTATAAACAAGGGTGAAAAAGAGGGACAGGCAAAAAAGAAAAGAAAGTTAAGAAAGCTGAATGGGAAAAATCAATATGTTGGAGACGGGTATAAGGAGGGAATGGAACAAGAGATAAGAGGAGAAAAAATGGACAGTAGACACTGGAAAGAAAATTAGTAGAAGATAGACAAAAATCAGAAAGAGAAACTGGGACCAAGATGATGGAAAAGCAAAATGACCAAACAGCAAAAGGTAGAAAAAATATTTTATTTAGTAACTAGTTTTTAAGCCTGTTACATTAACGGGTGCTAGAATAAATGTCTGTCTGTATGTGTTTCTTTCTGTCTGTCTCTCTCTCCTTGGCCGGTCTTGTTTTCTTTCTCTTTTTCCTTGGCCGCTGTCTTTCTATCTGTCTTTTTTTTTCTCTCTCTCTCTCTCTCTTTCTATGTCATTCTTTCTTTTTCTCTCTCTCCTTGGCCACTGGATGTTGGGTTTTTGGGGGGTTTTTTTGCCTCTCTCTTCTTGGCTGCTGATTATGTGTCTTTTTTCTGTCTGTCTCTCTGGCTTCCTGTCTATTTGTCTTTTTTTCAGTCTGTCTCTCTTCCTTGCCCCCTTCTATCTTCCTGGCCCCCTGCCTTTCTTTCTGTATGTCTCTGTGTTTATGAAAACCCCCACTCAAAACCCACATAGATATACAGTATATAAAAGAAATTAGGTTATTGTAAAGTCTCGTCCGGTTTCCCTGGGTCCGGAGGCGATGGGTACCCGCTAGCAGCTCCTTTCCCTTCCCATGCCTGATGGTGGCCACACGGACCGAGCAGTAAAGGATCTTCAGGTCATGTTATAATGTAGAATTTTTTTGTTTGCTTCAATAAACTTGATTTAAACATATGTTGGAAACTTTAAAAACTTTTTTAAATTTTTTTTTTATTTATGTATAATTTTCAACAACAAATACAAGAAAATATAATTTCTTGTAAAGAAATACAGCAGTAATTAAATTTACAAGTTATTTTAAACAAAAAAAATGAAAAGTAGAATAATTTCTATATACTTCCTTAGACCACAATTAACAAGGGGGAGTTATGGCCAGAATATACAAGAAGAGATTTCTTAATCATTGAGGTAAAATATTTAAGAAAAGGCTTAACACAGGTTTGCTTCCTTATAATTCACTTTGTCAACTTCAAGCTATCTTTTTCAGCTCCAGAAAAGATTTTAAGTTGTCAGGAAGAAAAAATACATACTTAGTTTGGGCATACTTCACTATACACTTGCAAGGATATGCTAATAAGAAGGATGCTCCCAGGGATTTTACTTCTTGTCTTGAGAGAAATTGTTTCCTTCTTTCTTGGGTCACCTTTCTTACATCTAAGTATGCCCAAATTATCTTGCCATAAAACAGATTTTTAGAAAACTTAAAGTATAATTTCATAAATGAGTCCAAGTTCTGTTGAAATACGAAGGATATTAGTAATGTTGTTCTCAGTGTTGAATCAGAAATAGATTCCTCTAGGATAACGGATATATTTTTAACATCAATTTGTGAAGATTACATATTCTCTCCTTCCAAGGCCTCCTGGGACTTTTTAAGCAGATAATGGAAGATAATAAATCTTATTTAGTGGAGGAATAAATTCTGGAGAATATTTCAAAACTTCCTGCAAATATTTTTTAAACATTTCAAAATATGTTTAAAAAATATTTGCAGGAAGTTTTGAAAAACTTTAAAAACTTCTCAGAGCCACATGATGCATTGAGAGGAATGGAATCAGATCAGAGTTGCTCCGAGGACTCTGCACCCTGCTTTCTCCATGGAGATGGGTTTCTTTCACAAATGGTTTTAGCACATTTCATAGCCTTTTCAAACGGATAAATATTTATTTAAATTGAAATCTGAAATAGCTAGTAAGACTCAAAAAAAAAAAGTCAAAACCCACAGTAGCGAGGGCAAGATGGCAGCTGATGCAGCTGTGGTTTCAGAGAGAATAATAATAATAATAAGAGAACTTCAATAACTGACTTTGTGTTGAGTCGGGCCCTCTCCCCCAGGTTGGTGAAACTTTCCAAGTAAATTTACTAGTGTGGAGACACTACTAGGGGAAGCGACTGGCCGAACGAGAGAACTGGAAGAGTATCCAACAGAAGACTTAACAAGTACGTCCAGGAACAGTTAACAATAAAAACCCAGCTTTATGAACAAGCACAAAATTTCAACTATTTAGAAAACCACTCGGGGAGAGGTAATTTGCATTTTGTAGGTTTCCCAGAATAGATCCCCCAAGCAGCAACTTGCCTCCACACTGGAACAATGGCTTGCCAAGGAATTTCAGATCACAGGAGACACGAGCCCATTTTGCTCAGCATGTGCACGCCATGTGGGTCACAGGATAGATGGCTGTATGCTTCCTCAGGTTGTAATAGCCAAATTCCATAATTATTTACACAAATTAGATGTGCTACAAGGTGAAGAGGAAAAAATTTGAGTGGCAAGGGTCATGTAAAATATCCAAGAGTACTCTCAAGCATTATAAGATCAGTGAAAGTGTTTTAATCGTATATGCATTGTCTTATCAGACAGAAAAAATGTACTTCATGCTGTTATCCTGCAATACTAAAGATTTATCATAATGGCACCTGGCAATCCTTTGATTACTGGAGAATCTGAAATTCTTACTTTTTCTTCAGTGACATTTAACCTGAGCAGTACTGTATTTTCACGTAGATAACGCGCACCCGTGTAAAACGCGCACAAGGGTATAGCACGCAAAAAACACAAATTTATGTACAGAAATTTTTATATACCGCGCACACCCGTATACCGCGCATGCTGCCCGACTCTCCTTTCGCCCGCCCCGACTCTCCTCTGGCCACCCCAACTCTCCTTTCGCCCGCCCCGACTCTCCTCTCCCCCTTGAAGTCCTGTCCCCACCCTGAAAGCCTGATGCCCCCCCCCTCGACGTCCAATTCACCCCCCCCGCAGGACCGCTCGCACCCCCACCCCGAAGGACCGCTGGCACGCACCCCCACCCCGAAGGACCGCTCGCACGCACTCCCAACCGCACCTCCACCCTGAAGGACCGCTCGCACCCCCACAGCCTCCCGACCCCCCCCCCCATCATGTAGAAGCTCCTACCGATGTCCTGCTGCTTCCTCTTGGCCGTCCCGACTCCCCGACACAATCGGGGCAAGAGGGAGCTCAAGCCCTCTTGCCCCAGCCAACCGCGGCACCCCCGACACGATCGGGACAAGAGGGAGCTCAAGCCCTCTTGCCCCAGCCAACCGCGGCACCTCCGACACGATCGGGGCAAGAGGGAGCTCAAGCCCTCTTGCCCCAGCCAACCGCGGCACCCCCGACACGATCGGGGCAAGAGGGAGCTCAAGCCCTCTTGCCCCAGCCAACCGCGGCACCCCCGACACGATCAGGGCAAGAAGGAGCTCAAGCCCTCTTGCCCCAGCCAACCGCGGCACCCCCGACACGATCGGGGCAAAAGGGAGCCCAAGCCTCTTGCCCCGCCGACACCCCAACTTCCCGACACTATCGGGCCAGGAGGGAGCCCAAGTCCTCCTGGCCCTGGCGACCCCCCCCTGCTAGTTGTTCAGGCCAGGAGGGAGCCCAAACCCTCCTGGCACGGCGACCCCCTACCCCCACCCCGCACTACATTACGAGCAGTAGGGATCCCAGGCCCTCCTGCTCTCGACGCAAACCCCCCTCTCCCTCAACGACCCCCCCCCCAAGAACCTCCGACCGCCCCCCCAGCCGACCCGCGACCCCCCTGGCCAACCCCCACAACACCCCCACTCCCCTTCCCCGTACCTTTGTGTAGTTGGCTGGACAGACGGGAGCCAAACCCGCCTGTCCGGCAGGCAGCCAACGACGGAATGAGGCCGGATTGGCCCATCCGTCCCAAAGCTCCGCCTACTGGTGGGGCCTAAGGCGCCTGGGCCAATCAGAATAGGCCCGGGAGCCTTAGGTCCCTCCTGGGGGCGGGGCCTTGGGCACATGGTCGGGTTGGAATACTTCTAACTCATCTGTTCAAAAAATAGAAAAAGAAATTGTATCATTGAAACAAATTCAAGAGGCGTTAGTTAAAGACAATATTAGCCTAAGGAAGAAGACTGAAATGCTTGAGAATAATTCACGTAGTAATAATTTAAGGTTAATTAACTTTCCAAGACTTGAGTTAGTAACACCTAGAGATATCCTTAAGAGATATCTAGTAGAAAACTTAGAGATACCCGAAGATTCATTACCACCATTTTCACGGGTTTATTATTTGCCTGATAAAGAACAGAATCAACAACTAAAAGAAAAACCTTCAGATCAAGAACTTCTAAATATATCACAGATCTTAGAAACATCTGAGAAGGATTTAGCATCACCAGCCACCATGATTATTACTTTAGCTTTGCCAATTGATAAAACATGGTTGTTAAAACTTTTCTTTAAAAATAGACAAAAAAGCTTTCTTGGTTATAAAATACAAATGTTCCCAGATTTGGCACGGGAGACGCAAAGGCGCCGCCGTGAATTTCTTCTTTTGAAACCTGTGGTTTTATCTTTGGGGGCAACCTTTTATTTGAGACATCCGTGTAAATGTATTGTATATCACCGTACTCTTAAATATGTGTTTTTTGAACCATCACAATTGACAAATTTCGTGGCTATGTCTCGCCTGAATGTTAACAATCTTTGAGCCCTATATTTAGGATATTGTGACCTTATCTCAGTGCTATAGTTCTGTTTCTTTTATAATTTTCTTTTTAGATAATTTTGCCAATTTTCTATAATTCTTGGATCCTAATTGTGGACTTGAGCATAAATAGTATATTTGTTTAATTTAAGATTTATATTGCTTTGTATTTGATATCTATCCTATTCTTGCTTTCTGTACAAGTGTAATACTTGAAATTTAAGTTGAAAATAATAAATAAATAATAATTTTAAAAAAAATAGAAATACGTCCAAAACCCGTTTTTATTTTCGGCGCTTGGATGTTTTTGAGAAATGTTCGTCCAAGTGTCAATTTAGGCCGGTTTTTGGACGTTTTTCTCTTTCGATTATGAGCCCCTTAGGGTTTTATTATAGGGGATTTGTTGTCCAAGTGGGATGCCTTTTTGTTGCCTGTAACCAATTGCATATAGATTAGCCCTTGTTTTTCTGGGATACTGTGTGTGTGCTTGCTCTAAGTGACTGGCATCCAATATTATGCTTCTAGAAGCTCAACTTACCCCCCCTCCTTGCTAACTAAAGATGCACTCCTAACAGTTCAGGTGACTTTGAATACACTGCTCTTAAGAGTGCTGTAATAAAAGCTTGCTGTTTAATAAATATATATTTTATGAGTACAGCAATAAATTAGGTGAGTTTCTAGCATGAGCAGTGAAGACCTGGATAGACTCCAAGGCAATTTGCGGGGTAGACTTAATGAATTACCCTGAAGAGAGAGCCCAGACCCTTTTTTTCAATAATTTCAGTCTTTGTATGCATGTGACGATCACAGTACTTTACCTGGTATTTACAGCAAGCAGGGTTACATCCCTTAGAGGCTGTAAAGATGAATGCACCATTTCAAGTTAAAGAGCTCCAGCAGGCCATTAAATCTTTGTGGAATTATTCTGCTCCAAGATCTCTGGGGTCACGGGTGAATTAAGATTTTGTAGGTGTGGGTGCTTGGTCCTATTGTATCATATTTTACTGATGCTATGTCCAAAAAAATCTTTCCCACCTTATTCTAATCAGGCTCTCACAAAACTAATACCTAAACTAGGGTGCCTCTCTAAGCTAACTGATTTCCTATAGGTCTATTTCTCTCATTAATGTAGATATAAAATTACTTTCCAAAATTTTGAGAGATTGGTTGGCCCTTCACATACCTTCTTTAGTACCAGCTTTAATGACGATTGCTTTTACCGACCCCACTGCACAGAAATGGCCCACTGCATATTTTTCCCCTTGATCACCCATATTCCGATCTGGCCATGCAAATTAGCTACAACCCCATGCAATGTAGCCAAGCAATTAATGCACTAGAATTGCTTGGCTATTCCCCCCCCCCCCACCATCCAAAAAAAAGGGGTTTTAACGATCAGAAAAACTGACTGGTCTAGTAACTGTGTTACCGACAGGTCTGCCTGTTTATGTTTCAATGGCATAGATATTTTGCGTCTGTTACACACGCAAAATATCTGTCCCATAAAAAAAAAAATGAAGAAAAGTCCCCCACTGCCGATGCCAGCCCTCCCTGATGACCCCTGACAAACGCAAGAGAAAATTGGTAGATTGCCCACTCCTTCCTGCCATGCAGAACATCCCCATGTCATGCCCCCCCCTGCGCCAGGCACCCTGAGCCACTGTTCCTGTCCCTCCCCCCCCCCCCCCCGAACCCAAAAGAAACGGCAGGAGCGATGCTCACTCACTCCTGCTACCGGAACCCCCCCATATACCCTTTTTTAAAAGTTGGAAGCAGGAAGCCCGCTCTGAGGCTCCTGCTTTGGGCCCACCAGTCCTAAATGATAGGCCTTCTCCTCTCTGGTACAGCATGTGATGCACAGGGAGGGGCCAAAGTTCCCTCCAGGATACTGAGGGAGGAGCCTAGCTCTAAGCCAATCATGGCCTTTGGCCTCTGCCCATGTATCACATGATACACTGAGGAGGGAAAGGCCCGTTATTTAAGACTGGTGGCCCGAAACAGGAACCTCAGAGCGGGCTTCCTGCTTTCAACTTTTTAAAAAGGAGGTGTCCAGTGGCAGGAGGGAGTGAGCATCCCTCCTGCCATTTTGGTTCGTGGGGGGGATGGTGACTTGGGGGTGCCTGGTGCAGGGATATTCTGCATGGCAGGAGGGAGTGGGCATCCCCTCATGCCTACTTTTTGGGGAAGAGAGGGGATTGGTGTGGGGGAGGGGGGTCAGCGTGGGGTGGGGCTTTTTTTCTTTTTTAATGGGACAGATAGTGCATGTGTAACATATTTGTGTCATTTTACAAAAAAGCCCTAACATTGACAGGAGGGGGCTGCTTCCCCTGTCACTGCTGTTTGCGCAGGTGTCAATCGCTCATTTGCATGCAAATCATTTGCACCTCCGTGCAAATCACATGCATGCAAACTTGATAGCTTATCGATTGCTGCTTGAAAATCAGCCAGTCAGCCAACAGCGATCTAATCAGTATCTTTAGTGTATCTAGCCCTAGGAGTGTGTTGGAATGTGCCAGCATATGAATCACAATAAGAGTTAAATTTGTCATTTTTCTAACAATGCACAGAGTGCAATATTTTACAACTGCATCCTCGGGCACCATTAACTGCTGTTTTTTTGAGTTAACATTGCTTGTTCAAAGACATTACTTGAGCAATGATAGCCTTGATTTGATGTGCCTAAATATATACAGAATATTTTTTTCAGCTTGTTTTTATCTTTTTAAGGTATATGAATGCTGCTAAACTCGGGGAATCCATACTGATCACTGCTCAAGTTTTGAAACAAGGACGAAGTCTTGCATTTGCAACTGTTGATTTGATAAACAAAGACACAGGCAAAATTATTGCACAGGGTAGACATACAAAGCACCTGGGAAATTAACAACTAACTATATAAGAAAAGCAGTTGAGACTTTAAATGTTAAAAATAAAATTATATGCAACAGACTAGTGAGACATATGAAGTATGTCCCAAGATTTTGAAATAATAATGATTCTATATTTTGACACTCCTTACATCAGGAATGTTTTAAATGATTAAAAATGTGTGAATTAAATAGATGTGTTTTTCTCTGTTCCTCACTACCAGTTGTAGTATTAGAACCAAATCTCCAGAGGGGAGTGGTGATAGTCTGGCATAGTAAAAATGGCAGAGGATGGTGGTACCTTTTATAGACTAATCAATGCTTTTGCAGATAAGAAAAAGAATAAATTGGTACAAATGACATTCACACAGATAATGTTCAAAAACCAGTAGAATACTTCAACTTTTCAGAACATTCTGCCTGATGTAAAGATAGTCATACCTTCTTGGTGTTTACTCCCAGTTCTTCAGGGCCCTAATGCATTTACAGGGGACAGATTTGCATATATTGCTTCCAAAGTATATAAATATCTTATGTATTCATTAGGGATATTTTGAAAACCTGACCCATAGCAGCCCCAAGGACTAGGAATGAATACCATTCTCATACTACTTCAAAGGGATTCTCTAGTTTGAACACCATCAACCAAAGCTGAATTTGACACCATCAACCGAAGCCTCAATAGTGACAATGATTTATGGCCTATTACAGACTGGCATAGATTTAATAATTCAGATTGTGTCATTGATTTTTCTTCTCTACCACCGTTGTTAATTATGTTGCAAGTCTCCATCATTTCTGGTATGTCGCTTCTGGATTCTGTACGCGGGGTGTTCAGTCCGTAGCTGTGAGCCAGTGTTTGTGCAGAAATCCAACACTTTTCTCACTATGTGCTCTTCTTCTTCCTACTGCTGAGAGAGAGCCTGCTGTGACAGAGCCACCTACAGCTTCAGTTTTTGCAAGCAATCCATGCAGAAGTCTTTCTGATCTGTTCGGCTTCCTTTTTCTTATTTTTTTGCAATTTCAAGTCACTTTTCGGTGGCTTAGGTGCTGTGGGACCCCTTGCTGTGGTCTCTTGGCAGAGGAAAGGAGATAGATCCTTGGAGCCAGCCTGTTGCTTCAGAGAATGTTTAAGAGATCTGTAGAGCCAGCCTGCAGTGTTTCACCCTTTTGGGCTCGGGGTCTGTACCCCTGGAAGCTAGCTTACCTTCTGTCAGGTCTAAGCGCATGTTCTCTACGTCCTGAATAACAGCCCTTAGGGCTGCATTTTCCTGCCCTGGTTGTGTTGAGAGGTTGTGTGGGGGCAGAGGTCTCAGTCGGGGTCCAGCTGACTGCAATTCCAAAGAACTTGACATTGGCTCACTTCAGAGCTTTTCTGAGGCAGAAAATCCTTTTCCTCCATTCAGCTGCAGTGAACGAGCTGGCAGGCAAGGCACTTCAGTGACTGAATATACCTTCATTATTTATTATGAGAGAATTGGAGATGGTCTGTAAAATTGAATTTTAAGGGTTGGGTTCAGGTCTCCCAGATTGCCGGTACAGGAGCGTCTGTGTACCACAGCATGCTGGGGGAGAGGGTGGGACCAGCTGCCCTGTCTATCAAGCAGCAGAGATGGATACATTTGATAATGACAGCAGGTTGACTTGTTTTGGAATCTGCTTGGAAACAACCAGATCTTCTGGTGTTCCGAATACTGTTGACCAAAGTCAAATATATTCAACAAATGTAAAAATTGACTGCCCTTCAGCAAAATCAGAAAACATAGTTATAATACCATTTGGAGTCCCAAGGGAGTATTCCCATTGATCTCTGAATTTTAACTTCTTATATTTTTATACCTAATGAATCTCCTGCACACATCCTCCCATGAGGGGTGGGGGGAAGGGGGGGGAGGAAGGGAGACTATGGACTTTTCCTCCAAGAACTTATCCAAACCTTTCTTAAAACCAGCTCCGCTATCCGCTCTTACATATCTTGGTACAGAAATCCACAGCACTGTTTTGGCCAAAACTGTATCCATAACTAGTCTAGCCCTACCTCCACTTTATGGGAAACATGTACCCCCTCCCCAGCCAACCATTATTCTGCTCATCCCCACCTTTTAAAAGCCCTGGTGGCCTAGCGGTGTCTTTAGAGCAGAAGCATCCCCAGTTGCTCCTGCCTGTTGGCTGAACTGAAAAAATGGCAGCTGTGACTTTATACAGTAGTCTCATGAGACTTACCATGGGAATTAGGAATGGCTTGAGCAGGGTGGCCAGGGCAGAAATACATAGCGATGCTCCTGCTGCAGCCAAGGCTGCACCAGTGCATTGATTCCACACAAATGGTTAAGGGAATAAAGCTGAATAGCCAATTTAACCAGTTTTTTTCTTTTTCCTGCTGGCAAGAGCCCTATAGGGCCCACTGCATGCAAATACTGGCTAAAGCAGACATGTCAAACTCTGGCCCGCAGGGTAATAAGATTTGGCCCGCCGTTCCTTCCCTCCCTCCATAATATGCAGCACAGCTCCACCAATATGAAAAGGAGCTGCATCAAAATCAGGGCCCTGCCTAGCACGTTTCCTCCAATTTCGACACGGCTCCTTTTCAGATTGGCAGAGCTACACTTCACCTGATAGCTTCTCCTAGAGATGGTTGTGTTGTTGGGCCCCTCCTTGGCCTGTGCCAGGCTCTGGCACTGCTCGTTTACACCAACAGCTAGGCCATGAAGATCTGTGGCAGCACCCAAGAGGCGGCTTGTGTAGCTCGAAGGCAGCACTTCAATTTCCTGGGGCCAGTTGGTACTGCCTGCTTTAAAAAGCATTAAAATGCTGTCGGTAGGTGGGAGGAGCCTGGAGAATAAGGCGTAATAGACTGCAGGAGCCCATGAAGCAGATATGGGGGGAGGGGTGCTACATCGTATGCTATTCCAATTAAGCTCTTCTGCTGAAAAGATTCTTTACATTGTAATTTTTACAAGTGTTACTAGGTTGAAACTATGGGGCAAATTGTATTAATTAAGGGCCCTTTTACTAAAGTGAGGCAAGCCTAAAACTAATAGCATCAGGAAGGAGTATAACTAATTTGTGCAGATCATGATTAACATTTAGAGTAATGCATAGTACCTGCTCCTGGTTAATGCAAAACACACTTAGAACCCCTTTTACAAAGCCATGGTTGAAACTACAGACACGGCAAACACAACATAGACCATAGGAACTGAATGGGTTGCATTACATTTGGTGCACAGGAATAGTTTCTGTAGCTTTGTAAAAAGAGCCCTTAGTGCTTCTTATTTAACAGGTGCTAAGCACTCCTGTATTAAAACTGTTATACATACACTTCCATACCCACTTTATGCCTATGCATTGCCTCCTGAGTGAAAAAAACTCACCAATATGTAATGTAACAGATGGAAACAGGAATAATGCTTTAATACAGTTATGCAGTAGTCTGTTTCCATATGCATTAAAGCCAGATTCAGTAAATAGTGCTGAAAAATCAGCACTAGGAAGAGGGAAGCAGTGCTCAGTGCTACTCTATAAAGGCACTCTGGGATAAGAACCCTTTATAGAATAGCATCTAGCAAGGATTCCTGTGCCCAACTTTCAACTGGCAAGTCTTCATGCCCAAACTTGGTATAAATTCTGGTGCACAAGTTTGGGCATAGATCCCTGAATTCTATAACCCTACATGCATCTTTTGACTCTCATTGACCAAGTTGCTTCTGCAGATGATCCAGCCCACTCCAAGTACTACTGCACACACCAGAAATGAATGTATGGTGGAAGAATAGAATCGGCTGATACAATGGAGCATTTCATGGCCTTATATCTTCAGGGTAAACACATCTTAAGTTTACAGCTCTAGCTTTTGTAATATACATTAAATAGAAATTTATGTTTTCACCTCATTTATTTAGATTTTAAAAGGTTTTTCCAATTTCAAAACAAAAGCTAAATACAAATTTGAAACAGGTAAGCACTAGTTTTACCCAAAGGGAGCAGGCTTATACAGATTTACTTCAATTAAGGTACTTAACCCTTAAGAAAACTTTCTTTGTCAAAACTATACAGTAGTCTTCTTTATGTTCATTGCACAGTCTTTAAACAAAATAAAAAAAAATATTTCCTATCAAAACCAACCTTGACACTCCACGCTTTTTACAATTCATAACTGCTTAACATTGTCTACTCCAAAACCCTCCATGGGTTTTCCATAGGAAATTTTACTTTATTGTAGAAACCAGTATATTCTGCACAATTCACCAGCAAAATTACAGGTTTCAACTGCTTTTACAAAATGATATTCTCCATCATATATGGTTTCTGCAGCTACTATATAAACCATCCTAGATTATAGCTGCTTTAGCTACTTCAGACTCCAAATCTGCCTCATTACTTGTATAATGTATCCACTAAATGGAATACCTTTTAAAACAGTTATACAGCAACTGGGGAAAAGGAATGTAGAACTGAAAGTGTTAAACATGGGCCAGAAAAAAAAGAAACCTATGAGTAGGAAAGATGCTCATTCCTCTTAAAAGTTTTCTCCCATGTCTGTTGCACTTTATATTTCAACAACCACTTCTGTGCTCTTTGATACTATTGTGGTTACAGGAAAGCTAATTATACCTGTTACATTCACTTCTCACCTGTCAAATACTGTTTACGTTATAGATGTAAAGAGCCATAACCAGCACAAATAGGAAGATCACTACAAATGAATATTACCTTGTGCTTTCAAATACATTTGATTCAGTGTATATCAGTCCTTTTCAAAGCTTTAGTAAGATGCTGATGCAATGCAATCAGCAAAGCATCCTTTCACAAGGTCCATACAAACAAAGCCAAAACCCTTCAAACAAAATAAATTAAAGTTCCAATACAAATGATTAAAACAAAAAACAAACAAAAAAAGACTATCCAGGATAAGCAAGTTTCACAATGTACAAGTGTTCTGAGTCCATTTTCTTCCGAAATTCAGAGTTAAGGGTGAAAAAATGAGATTTTTGCAGAAAACTGATCTTCCCTATTTGGCTGGCTTGAATACTATTCAGGCATGTAAGGACGGAGGTGTTCCTCAAGAGTACCAACCGTCCAATGGGTGAGCTGTTCTTGTGGCAGGTACAGGCAGATGCTGCATAACTTGAAGATTGTAGCTTTATTTTTTGGAGTCTGAAAAACAAAATTCCTAGCTTTAAAAACATAAGTCATACCATTAAAATAAATTTCAGAGAAACTAGAAAGTATCTTGATTGTATGAAAATAAACCTCCTAACTAGCTATCAAACTTAAAAGAGGTATTTTACTAAAGCATATAAAATCCCTAAATATATAATGTGCTCAAAAAACAAACCTCTTACATAATCACACAAGAGTAAACAGGAGCCATCGCACAAATGCTCCTGGAGCTGCCCATCCACAGCAGTACAGAACATACATAAAACAAATTTTCTACAAAACTTCTCTTTTATACTGAATGTTCCAGCAGCTCTCACAATCCTGTCTTCCTGTTACCTCTGCATGAAAATTCAAACATAACTGTGATTGTGGGAGCTGTTGGAACATTTAGCTTAAGAGAGAAGTTTTGTAGAAAATGTGTTCATATACAATATGTTTATATATATACTAGTGTTTAAGCCCGTTAGATTAACGGGTGCTAGATGTCTCCTGCTTTTGAACTTGGGCAGGGGCAGAGGCAGAGCCGGGGCGGGAGGGAGTGACGGTGGGAGAGCAATTTCAAAGCCTCAGCAGCGGCGGCTCCTTGACCAATCCGCGCTTACAACGTCCCCACACTTGCGGTCTGGCTGGCTCCCCCACCAAAGCCCTTTGCAGCGGCAGCCCCTCCCGCATCCGTCCCCACGTCCCAAGCCTCTCCGAAGACCGGCTCCCACGAAAATGGTACCCCTCTGTCCAAAGCCGTGGCAGCAGCCTCCCTCAAGACACATTTCAAATCTGACATATTGTAATCACAAAACAGAAAATAAAATTATTTTTCTTACCTTTTGTTGTCTGGTCATTATTCATATCATGTAGGGGTCCCAGGCTATGGTTGGCTTTTGATAACCCGCTTGCCAGGGCCCCTTCTTTCTTCTTCCCTCCCTCCATCCCGGCAGCTGAAGACAGGCACCTCCCCCCAGTGGTCTGAGACAGGAGGGAGCAGTTAGGAGAGGGTCTGAGGACAAAGAGGGGCTCAACAGCGCACAACTACCTTTCCTTCCCTCCCTCCATCAAGTGCAGTGCAGCTCCACCAATGTTAAAAGGAGCCGTGTCAAAATCGGAGGCCTGCCACTGCCGTAGCACATTCCCCTCTGCCTTGGTCCCGCTCCTTCTCTGACATATGGGACCGCGGCAAAGGGAACGTGTTACGGTGGCGGCAGGGCTCCAATTTCAAAGCAGCTCCTTTTAACATAGGCGGAGTTGAACTGAAGGGAAGGAACGGTGGGGCCGGGTGAGGAAGGCCGCCTGCTAGGTAGGGGGACAACAATGGCGCTTATGCTCAAGCCCCCGCCGCAGCTCCTCTCTCGATCCTGGTGCGGTTCGAGAGAGGAGTCGTGGCGGCGGCTTGAACATAAGCGCGATTGTTGTCCCCCTACCTAGCCGCGAGGCTGCGGCGGGGTTTCCATGGCAACCCGATCGCGGATCTCAGTGTAGGGCCGGGTCTGGCGGCGCCGTGTAGGGCGGAGGTGGGACCTCAGCACTGCACCGCCGGGCGGCTCACGCCGCCGGCCCCCAGGAGCTCGAGGCCGGTTGCGGACATGCCTGGTGTGGCATAGTGCAGGAGGAGTGATCGGTGGCGCGAGGTAGAGAGCAGGTGATGACAGTGATTGGTGGCGCAAGGTGGAGAGCAGGTGATGACGTAAAACGCGCGCATGCGCACTAAAAAAAACGGGACAGCTCAGGGAACACGTTTTTTTTAGTGCGCATGCGCGGCCTAGTATTTTATTATATTAGATATTTATTTATATATGGAGACAGTTTAAGTTGACAGGGTTCCTGGATCAAGAGCTGTAGAAGGAGTGGGAACCAAGGCTGATCATGATGCCCCAATCCTAGCAGTTTGATTAAAGTCTTTCCTATGAGAGGGTTTAGGACCTCTTATCTGGAACTGCCAACATACTTATTCTCGCTCTAATCAATCTCTCCTAACCCTCACCTCTCCCACTTTAACTACCACAAGATCTGATTTAAAAATGTAACTTAAATTGATGTAATTCTTATTTCCAGCCACAGATTCCTTTTAGAGAATTGTGGGATATAAGACATTATTGTATTGCATTGTAGAAGGTATCAGATTCTAGGCAATTGGGAGCATACAGTCTGGAACAGAAGAGTGGAAGTTTGTGGTTGTGGGGGGGAACCAAAGAGGACTATGTCCAGAATCCCCCATTTGTAGAAAATCTGATGCAAGACTGTGATACTGAGAGACTACTCGTGTGGCTGGGAGTCTGCCAAGTTTGTCTACCAATACATTTTACTTCCCCACTACATAAACCGCTCTGAGAAGAATTCTATGAGATCCTGTGCCCCCTTGTTTGTTCATACAGAATGTAGCAACTCAATTGTCGGTTTGAATGAGGACTACCTGGTGACAACGGAATGTCTTGAGAGCATACTGCTCGGAGCTTAAGGAGACTGATATGGAGAGTTTTCTCATGAGAAGACCAGACTCCTTGAGTTTGGAGGCTATCCAGATGAGCACCCCAGCCTAACAATGAAGCATCGGTGATCATGAGTTTTTGATGGTAAGGGGCCTGAAAGGGAAGGCCAAGTGAAGTTTGAAGGAGCTATCCATTGTTGGAGGAAGCAACAGAGATCAGAGGTGACTTGGATTAGAGCAGGCAGAGATCGTGTAGTCTGAGACCATTGGATCAGCAGGCAGAGCTCGTGTAGTCTGAGACCATTGGATCAGCAGGCAGAGATCCTGTAGTCTGAGGTGGAAATGTGCAAAAGAGTGACATGTATTGTGGAGACAATGCGACCTAGAAGGCGTAGCATTTGATGTGGACACCATCTGGCACTTAGGGTGGACACCATCTGGCACTGTTGCAGTAGTAAAGCCTAACTGTGCAGTGTCCAAGAGAGGTCTTTCAAACTCTAATTTCCGAGTCAGGTGTATATGTGATTTTTGGTAGTTTACAGCAAACCCTAGTTTAAATAATGGCATTCTGAGCTGTTTGTGATGATGAAGCCTTGATCAGTCATCCATCCAAACAGGGAAAGACATGAAAACTCCATGAGCAAAGGATTTCCGCTACTACCACAATGCATTTTATGAACACTTGAGCTGAAGCCAGACCGAAGGGTTGGACTTTACTGAACTGTTGAAATCCAAGGCGAAGATACTTTCTATAAATGAGTGTAAGCTTCCTTGAGTTCTAGAGAGCAAAGCCAATTATCCTTTTACAATAAGGGCCATAGGGTTTCCAGGGAAACCTTGTGAAACTTCTCCTTCAACAAGTATTTAAGTTCCCAGAGGTCTAGAATTGGACAAAGACCTCTGTAGAGAATGACACGGTGGCGGTTTACCCGCGGCTACCGCATTTAGCTGCGGGTAACCCGCCGGAACGGGGAAAGAAAAATAGCAGTCGCTGTGGGGACGGGGACAAGGCCATTCACCGCCCCGTGGAGCGGTGAATGGTCTTGTCTCTGCAGTGAGGTATCAAGGATCCCGCAGCCACCGCCCGCACATAGCGTTTAGCCAGCTCCCTCCCTCCACCTCACCTTATATTTCGAGTTTGCCGGCTTCCTTTTTCCCGAGCCGCACACGCGGCTGCGCGAGTCAATCAATTTTCTCCTCTGACGCAACTGGAAACAAGAAGTTGCAGGAGAGGAGAACTTTGATTGACTTGCGCAGCCGCGCGTGCACGGCTTTTTGAATGCGTGCAGCTCAGGAAAAAGGAAGCCGGCAAACTCAGAATATAAGGTGAGGTGGAGGGAGGGTGGGGGCTGCTGGACCTTTATTTAAGTATATAAATACTTAAATAAATATTGAGGCCTCTGCCTTGGGGCAGAATGATTTGTTTGCAATGTCTGCCGGTGCAGAGTCCAAGCGCTGGAGTGCATTCCAGGCGATCTAGGAGCCCTATTGGAATATGCTCACTCATCAACAACATATTGAATAAATAATTGGTTTCTGTGGGTGGAAGTTGGGTGAGGGGAGTTGTACTGATTATGGGATGGTGGTAGTTTTTTTTTTTTTTTGGGGGGGGATGTTATAATATATGGGGAAAAAAAAACTCCTGCAAATCTATTTTTCTCTTTCTGCTTTCTCTTAAACATTGGCCTCTACTGTTCACTTCTTTGGTATTGTATCATATTTTTATCTTACTTTTGTTTATTATTGTAAAATTCTTCTGTAATCGGTAACTTGGACTGGATGTATTCCTATTTGGCCTTTGTTTGTTTGTTTGTTATGTGGTTTGCTCGCAATAAAGATGATTATATATTTTTTTTAAAAGATTCACCATGGTGGCTCCACATTTTGATTCAATTGCATTACAAGCAACATTTCCCACAGCCCTTCTCTCATGTTTTCCACTCCCTTCTCGGTATCATCAGCCTGAGTGAGAGTGGTTCTTTAACTTGCAAACATTTGTACACAGCCTGTGCTCTTTCATAAGACAGGGACGACGAGGGCAACCTATTAATATAATGGTGGCGCTGCTGATTTGCTTACACATCTCTAGTTCAGCAGCAGGAACTTTGATTTATAAGAACGGAATAAGCTAAATATTAGAGTACTAAGGCTTATATGGATGCTGCGGGGACAGTGACGGGGCGGTGAATGGGATGGCAGTGGCGGTGACGGGGCAGTGAAAGGGGTGACGGTGATGGGGTGGTGAAGGGAACGGCGGTGACGGGGCGGTGCAGAGGATGGTGGGCCGGGGACAGATTTTTCCCCCGTGTCATTCTCTAGACCTCTGGTCTTTTTTGTTGATCAGGAAATACTTGGAGTAGAACCCCCAGCCCCTTTCCTGCAGAGGAACAAGTTCGATTGTGTTTAGCTGGAGAAGGGCTGAGAGTTCTTGGTGAAGGAGGGACTTTGAGACTCTTCTGCCGAGTGGTTTGGAGGTCTTCTTAACAAGCATAGGGTATAACCTTGAGCTATTACTTGGCATACCTACTGATCTGTTATTAGAGTCAAAATGCTGGTGAGAATAAAGGTCTGCCGCCTATGGGAAGATCTTCTGGAGTGAGTAAGAGAAATGCTGGCAATGCTCTCTAGAAGAGAGTCAAAAGGATGACTATTGCTTGGACTGAGACTGATTTTTGTGCCTTGAACATGATCGTTAAGCTGCAGGTCTAAAAGAGGCAGCAAGAGGGTTGATTTTAGCGGTTTAGAATTATAATAATATGAACGTTTATCTCTGAGATGAGGGTTGAGAGGATTGTGCCTTAGATGAAGTTGTCATAGTATCTCTGTTTTTTCCATCAATGATGATGCATGCAAACAGGTCTGTGCTGATTCTGATAGAAGTTGAGCAGAAGTAGATGATCTTGTCCTCAACTGATACGTCGATCCATCTTTGGGCTGGGCTGAAGCAGGTATGGAAGTCTTTACTGCCTGTGTAGACTGCATCTGCAATAGTCCTGTAAGCTCTTGTCTGAGCATAGCCTGAATCTCCTCCTGGAGAGAGAGTGCCTGTATTAAAAGAGACAGTGGCATGGAGTACTGGTTAATGTGGCATGGTAGATCTTTATGTTGAAGTACACCTGTGCAGACATGCCAGTTGGATGGATGAATGGTCATCCACACGTCAACGCTTGCTATGTATTGCCACACCTGTGCTCTCTGTGGACACCCTGAGCCGTCGGGTAGTGACATGTTTGCTACTGGCGTGGTCCCTTTAGAATTAGGGTGTCCTTTCAAGTTGGCCGCCACTAGACAAATGCCTAACTAAGCTTACTCCCAAGGGTTTGAAGAAAACACATTTGTCAGAATGGCCTTGGTGCAAAAACATAAGCTTTTTTATCCCAGGACAAGCAGGCAGCATATTCTTAACGTATGGGTGACGTCACCGACGGAGCCCCGGTACGGACCTTTTTAACTAGAAAGTTCTAGTTGGCCGCACCGCGCATGCGCGAGTGCCTTCCCGCCCGACGGAGGAGTGCGTGGTCTCCAGTTTCTTCGTTTCCGCGGAGCGAAGAAGACGCATGTGGTTTCAACGGCTGTTGAACACTCCTTTTTTGCCTTCCCGCTCGCGTTATTTCTGATTTTTTCTACTTTTTCCCTTCGGTTTTCTGTTTTCTTTCTAATTGGTAAAAAAATAAAAAAAAAATAAAAAAACTTTCTTTTTTCCTTTATTTTTCAACCGGCCCCGGCGGGGCCTGTTGCCATCATACAAGCCTCCGGCTTTGATTTCGCGGAGGCCGTATTTCCCTTCATGCCCCCTCAGCCGGGTTTTAAGAAGTGCCAGCGGTGTGCACGCCCGATTTCCCTTTCGGACCCACACAACTGGTGCCTACAGTGCTTGGGTCCGGAACATCGGGCTGACACCTGCACCCGCTGCGCGACTCTCCAAAAACGCACACTTAAAAATAGACAAATCCAGCAGAATCTCCTCTTCGGCACCGGTTCTGCTATGGATCCGACCCCGACGTCGACGGCACCGCCGAAATCGGCACCGTCAACATCGACACCACCTGATCCTTCTGCGGGGTCGATAGCGCCAGGTAAGCCGGCTAAGAAGCCTTCCACTTCCCTCGAGCGCCCTCCAGCCACGGCGGTGACACCGGTCCTTCCGACGTCCCGCAAGTCCCGTAAGCGCTCCGCTCCGATAACGGTGAGTGCCTCTTCATCGGCCTCCTCATCACCGGAGCGTAGAGCGGCACCTATGGTACCGAAGAAAAGTAAAACGGTACCGGTGCCCCCATTGGAGGACCGTATCTCGGCCATCCTCCAGACCAAATTGCAGGAACAGCTACAGCACCAGCTTCAGGAACTGCTTCCAACCCTGCTGGCACCACTCCTTCCGGTACCGGTCCGGCCCGAGCCTCGCACCACTACGCCAGTGGCCACCCCCTCGGTACCGATGAACACTTCGATGCCGGTCTTATCTGCACAACCTACACTCCAGACCTGCGCGGCGGAGGACCCCTCCCGGCCCCAGGATCGACATCGATCGTCTCGGGACCGGGATCGGCACCACTCCTCCCGGGACAGAGATCGGCACCGGTCTTCATCTCCCGGCACCGTATCCATGAGATCTGGCAAGTCCCTTTCTAAAACCCGCCATGCTGAGCCGGCCATCAGGGACCCTGACTTATGGGAGCAATCCCCACTCGGTACCGAGGAGGATGCCTCTTCCACTGATGAGGAACCCTCCATGGCTGAATCCACCTCCAAACCCGAGCAGTCCTCATTTACGAAATTCCTTCGGGAGATGTCTGGGGCTCTCTCCATCCCACTTGAGTCCGACTCCAAGAAGTCCCAGGCCTTTCTAGAAGCCTTGGACTTCGATCAACCCCCCAAGGAGTTTCTCAAACTACCCGTCCATGATATTCTACGGGAGACGTTTTATAAAAATTTGGAGAATCCCCTTACTGTTCCAGGTGCCCCTAAGAAACTGGACAGTTTATACCGGGTCATCCCTATCCCAGGATTTGATAAACCCCAGTTGCCACATGAGAGCCTCCTGGTAGAATCCACTCTCAAAAAATCTCATGGTTCCAGTGTCTATGCCTCCACCCCTCCTGGCAGAGAGGGTAAAACAATGGACAAATTTGGAAAGCGCCTGTACCAGAATGCCATGCTGGCTAGCAGAGCCAACAATTACTCATTTCATTTTTCTTTTTACATGAAATATCTGGTACAACAACTTTCTGCTCTGCAAAAGTATATCCCTGAACGCAAGGTTCCATTATTTCAGCAACAAATTTCCACCCTCCTTCAGCTTAGGAAATTCATGGTACGCTCAATCTATGACTCTTTCGAGCTCTCCTCCCGAGCCTCTGCTCTGGCAGTGGCCATGCGACGCCTTGCCTGGCTGAGGGTATCTGACCTTGATGTGAACCACCAAGACCGCCTTGCCAACGCGCCCTGTCTTGGTGATGAACTTTTTGGGGAGTCTCTGGATACCACGACACAAAAACTTTCGGCTCATGAGACGAGATGGGACACCCTCATTAAGCCTAAGAAGAAGACTCCGCCAACACGACCATACAGACCTCAGTCCTCCTACCAACGTCGTTTTTCTGCTAGGCCACTTAATCCTCCTCAGCAGCAATCTCGTCGGCCTCGCCAACAACAACAACAACACTCTCAGGCTCGCTCGCAATCTCACCAGACGGCCAAGCCTCTCCCTCAAACTAAGCCTCCTCAGCCCTTTTGACTCCTTTCTCCAGGGCATAGCCAGTCTACAACCCTCGCTGCCTCTGCCTCAACCTATCGGGGGCCGCCTCACCATCTTTCTACGACGCTGGGAGGCCATCACCTCAGACCTGTGGGTTCTAAACATCATCCGTCACGGATACTCACTAAGGTTCCAGACTCTTCCTGCAGACCATCCTCCCGTAGAGTCTGCTTCTCACTCCTCCCAAACTC
The DNA here is from genome assembly GCF_902459505.1 of Geotrypetes seraphini. Taxonomy (NCBI): domain Eukaryota; kingdom Metazoa; phylum Chordata; class Amphibia; order Gymnophiona; family Dermophiidae; genus Geotrypetes; species Geotrypetes seraphini. The sequence continues at coordinate 184,183,406 of NC_047085.1, read as the reverse complement.
CACTCCTCCTCAGGGAGGTCCAATCCCTCCTCCTTCTCAACGCCATCGAAGAAGTTCCACCAGACCAAAGAGGTCAGGGATTTTACTCCCGCTACTTCTTGGTACCCAAAAAAACAGGGGATCTTCGTCCTATCCTCGACCTCAGGAACCTCAACAAGTGTTTGGTCAAGGAAAAGTTCAGGATGCTCTCACTTGCCACACTTTATCCTCTTCTGTCTCAACACGACTGGCTATGTTCCCTGGACCTCAAGGAGGCCTACACTCACATCCCAATCCATCAGGCTTCACGTCGCTACCTCCGATTCCAGATCCTGAATCACCACTATCAGTACAAAGTGCTACCCTTTGGTCTCGCATCATCTCCCAGGGTGTTCACCAAGTGCCTGATTGTGGTAGCGGCCTGTCTCAGGTCCCACAACCTACAAGTGTTCCCCTACTTGGACGATTGGTTGGTGAAAGCAACAACCGCTCCACTTGTGCTGCAATCCACTCACCACACCATCTCTTTCCTCCATCTCTTGGGGTTCGAGATCAATTATCCCAAGTCGCATTTGCTTCCCACGCAGCGCCTTCAGTTCATCGGAGCACTTCTCGATACCAACTTCATGAGAGCGTTCCTTCCTGCCGACCGGCACCGGACACTGCTTCACCTCTGTCGACAGGTGCTCCTCCAACCATCCATCCCTGCTCGCCAGATGATGATTCTTCTGGGTCACATGGCCTCGACAGTCCATGTGGTTCCTCTGGCGCGACTCCATCTGAGGATACCGCAATGGACCCTCGCCAACCAATGGTCACAGACCAGGGATCCTCTTTCTCATCCCATCTCTGTGACATCGTCTCTTCAGCGATCTCTTCAATGGTGGTTGAACTCCTCAAATCTTTCCAGGGGCCTCCTTTTTCATCCACCCCCTCATTCCATGATCATCACCACAGATGCCTCCCCCTATGCATGGGGAGCTCACATAGGGGATCTACGCACCCAGGGACTCTGGACCCCTCAGGAGCGTCAACATCACATCAATTTCCTGGAACTCAGAGCCATGTTTTATGCTCTCAAGGCCTTTCAGCACCTTCTCTATCCTCAGGTTCTTCTCCTGTGCACGGACAACCAGGTCGCCATGTACTACATCAACAAGCAAGGCGGCACCGGATCTCGTCTCCTTTGTCAGGAGGCCCTCCGAATTTGGACCTGGGCCACAGCCCACAATCTTTATCTCAAAGCGGTCTATATCCAGGGCGAACAGAACTCCCTGGCCGACCAGCTCAGCCGCATCCTTCAACCTCACGAGTGGACCCTGGATCCTCCCACTCTCCACTCCATCTTTGCTCGCTGGGGCACTCCGCAGGTGGACCTCTTTGCAGCTCCTCACAACCATCAGCTGCCCCAGTTCTGCTCCAGACTCTTCTCTCCACATCGTCTGGCCCCGGATGCATTCCTACTCGACTGGACGGATCGGTTCCTCTATGCCTTCCCTCCACTTCCTCTGATGTTGCGGACCCTGTTCAAACTCCGCAAGGACAGGGCCACCATGATTCTCATCGCCCCTCGGTGGCCCAGACAACACTGGTTCTCCCTCCTGCTTCAACTCAGCTCCAGGGAGCCCATTCCTCTTCCTGTATTTCCTTCTCTGCTTACGCAGAAACATCAGTCTCTGCTACATCCCAATCTGTCTTCCCTCCACCTGACAGCTTGGTTTCTCTCGGGCTGACCTCTCCAGAAAACCTGTCTCAGCCTGTCCGTCGCATTTTGGATGCCTCCAGGAAACCCTCCACACTCCAATGTTACCATCAGAAATGGACCCGGTTTTCCTCTTGGTGCCTCCTGCATCATCACAACCCCACCTCATTGGCGGTGGAAACCGTACTGGACTATTTGCTCTCTCTGTCTAACGCTGGTCTCAAGTCTACCTCGATTAGAGTCCACCTCAGTGCCATCACTGCTTTTCACGAGCCTATCCTCGGAAAACCCCTCACGGCTCATCCTCTGGTTTCCCGGTTCATGAGAGGCCTCTTCAATATCAAACCACCTCTTCAGCCTCCCCCGGTCGTCTGGGACCTCAATGTGGTTTTGTCAGCCCTCATGAAACCTCCCTTTGAGCCTCTTGCTACTACCTCGCTCAAACTTCTCACATGGAAGGTGCTTTTCCTCATTGCCATCACCTCTGCCAGGAGGGTTAGTGAGCTGCATGCACTGGTCGCCGATCCACCGTTCACTGTTTTTCACCACGACAAGGTGGTTCTGCATACCCATCCTAAATTCCTTCCTAAGGTGGTTTCAGCCTTTCACCTCAACCAGTCCATCGTGCTACCTGTCTTCTTCCCAAAACCCCATTCTCATCCTGGGGAACAGGCTCTTCACACGCTGGATTGTAAGCGTGCCCTGGCGTACTACCTTGACCGTACCAGGGCTCACCGCTCCTCTCTTCAACTCTTTCTGACCTTCGATCCTAACCGTCTGGGTCACCCTGTATCTAAACGAACGCTGTCCAATTGGCTTGCTGCCTGTATTGCGTTCTGTTATGCTCGGGCCGGCCTGTCACTGGAAGGAGCTGTCACGGCCCATAAAGTCAGGGCTATGGCTGCTTCTGTGGCTTTCCTCCGTTCCACGCCTATTGAGGAAATCTGCAAGGCGGCCACTTGGTCTTCAGTTCACACATTCACTACTCACTACTGTCTGGATGCCTTCTCCAGACAGGATGGGCACTTTGGTCAATCTGTGTTACAAAATTTATTTTCCTAATGGCCAACCATCCCTCCTCCCTCTCTGTTAGCTTAGAGGTCACCCATACGTTAAGAATATGCTGCCTGCTTGTCCTGGGATAAAGCACAGTTACTTACCGTAACAGGTGTTATCCAGGGACAGCAGGCAGATATTCTTACGACCCACCCACCTCCCCGGGTTGGCTTCTTAGCTGGCTTATCCTAACTGGAGACCACGCACTCCTCCGTCGGGCGGGAAGGCACTCGCGCATGCGCGGTGCGGCCAACTAGAACTTTCTAGTTAAAAAGGTCCGTACCGGGGCTCCGTCGGTGACGTCACCCATACGTTAAGAATATCTGCCTGCTGTCCCTGGATAACACCTGTTACGGTAAGTAACTGTGCTATTCGGGCACCGGCCATAGAATCACTATGCCACTCCAGGTTTCCTTGGTAGCATGAACATAATACAAAACCAAAAGGAAAAAGTTAATTTCATTCACTAACACTCAGACATCAGCTCTGAGTTTGCTTGGCAAAAGCATATACAGTCATTTAGCTCTTCATAAGGCTTAGAGGTAACAGTTGGCAAAAATAACTTTTCATTGTAGTGCTACAGAGGAGACATTCATATTCATGCCTAAGAGACATTTTGTGCTTTTCCTATAGTGTACTCACTTTCTCCAGCTGGGCTGGACTTTCCACACAGAAACGGAGCAGGCTTTACGCTGAGAGGATTAATCTCCTTTTCCTAAGAGGCATGCAGGCTAACTCAACTACCTAGTCGCTATGACAGTCAATTCACAGCTGTGCTCTTGTATGGAGTCCTGAAACCAGGAACCTCAGGTTTAACCTGGCTAGAATTACAGCCTAGCGTTTGGTTCAACTGTGTACATTTCCTGAAGAGGAGATTACTGTGTCTTTCACAAAGTCCAGCAAACTAGCATGAGAAAACTGCAGTACAGGATTATGTTCCTTGATAACTCCCACAGTCATTAGCTCAATGAGAAAACAGAAAAACACAGCCAGAAAGAAAAACCTTTTCACAGACCTTTTCCCAGTGTGTTCAGCTCTCCCATTTCCTCTGGCCAGCTCTCCTCCACAGCACTACTGTCTTCTACCACCACTGGCTCTGGGGGAAGGAATTCTGTAGCCAAATTACCAGCCTGCTCCTCAGTCATCTCCCAGTCCATGCTGATGACCTGCCCTGCAGGGTCTGAGGCAAGCTCAGCCCCGTTCTGCACTTCCTGCCTCTGCTCTTATCCTGCTGTTTCTGCCAAGCCTTGTTCTCCTCCTCCTCCCCCTTGCTCTCTGACGAGCCTGGCTTTAAGATCAAGGAAAGAACCACTCCCCCTTGGCTTTGGATGGGGGAAGGGAATTCCTTCCTCAGCCTGTGCCATTTCTCTGAGGGGAAACTGCTTGTGAGCTTTCTGCCTTACAGGCACTGGACAATAGCAAGGCAGATTCTTCCTGCCTGGCTTTGGGACTGCTTCAGGTAAGTCTAAGCTTTCCTGTTCTATTTCCATTTCCTCATCCTTACTCACAGGGTAGTCAGCTAACTTATTGTCTTGGGCACTGACCTGGTCAGCCCTTCTGCACTGGGATTTGTATACTTTCCTACATTTCCCTGTGGCAAACCTTGGGAATGCAGTAGGTTTGTCACAGCATTGATGAGGTTGGTGCTTGGGAGGATGCAGTGGTATGCTTAGAAGGGAGAGAATGTTTATGCTTTTTAGCTTTCTTATTATATGCTACATCTGTAGACACTCGAGGCACTGATGAAGATGATGTAGAGTCCCGGCGCCATATGCACAAAACTTCTGATGTGGTGTTGATACAGTTCACACCAACGCTGATGCCGGGGGTCAGAAAAACTGGGTGTTGAGTTTCAAATCACCAGCCATGCTCAATATCGATGCAGTATCAAAAAGTTTCTCAAAATGAAGTTTGAAGCTTTTAAGTGAATTCTTTTGCATATAGTAACACAGGACACAAGCTATATCCCAATGGTCAGCACCTAAGCATTGGATACACCAATTATGTGGATTAGAGCCCGAGATGATCCTATTGCATTGAAAGCATTTCTTAAAGCTGCTCAATACTGATTTTGACATGGAGGGGAAAAACAGCCAATGTGAAGTCAAAGGAGCTTGAGTAGACAGCAATCTGAAAATGATCAATGCTCCCAGGAAGAAAAAAAAAAAAAAAAAAAAAGGGCTTGAAGTGATAAGAATACCAAAAATGAAGAAATTGTAAAAAATGAACCAAAGTCAATAGACACAGAGGAACTTGAGAAAAATAATGACATGAGGCTACACATATATACAGAACCAAAGGAAAAGGGAGGTCCAACCTTGTCTGCAGTGAAAAAACCAACCAGGAACAAACCAAAACTGCAGATATGTACAACGATGTAGGCAAAATTTATTGTGACAACCAAAGTATATCTAAAAACCTTTTTACCAAACAGGGGACCCAACACGGTCCGTGTTTCGGACAACCTTCATCAGGGGTCCATGGTAGAAAAGGAAAGAAAAATGTGTCACAAAAAATTGCAGTAGAAAAAATTGCAGTAGAAAAAAACGGATTGTATGTATCGCCAAGGGTTACCGATTATTGTGAAATCTCGCAATTTTTTCTACTGCAATTTTTTGTGCTACACATATATAAACAACCCAATAATCAAGAACACTCCTTGGTCAATACTCCTTCCAACCAATCAAGATGCCTTTTATTCAGTGTAATCATTGTGGTGCTTTAGTTTCAAGGCACATCATTTGGAGGTTTTTAAGGCTTTCCCGATCGTCTATATAGCAAGAGCTCAACAAACAAGCAGGGATTGGATGCAATTAAAGCAGCTTCCATTACTCCACTGAATCATACCAATTTACCACCTTTGTCTCAAAAATTAAAACCCAGTAATAAATGGGTCACAGTAGAGGAGGAGAAATTAGGTTCTTACCTGCTAATTTACTTTCTTTTAGCTTCTCCAGACCAGTAGAGGTTAACTTTACGAATGGGTATATATCTAATCATGACCAGCAGGTGGAGACTGAAAACAAAACTTTGGGACAGTATATCCTAGCCCCTCCTCTCTATTTCCCTCAGTCTGCCGAATAGCCAAGCAGAACCAAGAACTGGAAAACAACAGAGAGAAAAAACAATACTCCGAAAGGAGTAACAAATAACAAAACCCAAAATGCTGTTGGAAAATGCAGAGGAGAAATTCCCGAAGGAAGAATGTCCCCACAGCTCGCCAGCTAAGCCAGCCGAGCCACAGCCGCTGTTCTTCAATTCTCCCCGGCCCTAGAAAAATACTAGAACCCGCAGCAAAAAACCAAAAACTGCCCGCGCAACAGCCCCAACAACAACAACAACAGACAGGGTGGGGACCTCTACTGGTCTGGAGAAGCTAAAAGAAAGTAAATTAGCAGGTAAGAACCTAATTTCTCCTTCTTTAGCACTCTCCAGACCAGTAGAGGTTAACTTTACGAATGGGACGTACCAAAGCAGTCCCTCTCACGGGCGGGACCCCCGAAGGGCCGATACCAGTACACGCTCACCGAACACCGCGTCCCGACGCGCCTGCACATCAACCCGATAATGACGAACAAAGGAATGCAAGGAGGACCAAACCGCAGCCTTACAAATATCCACAGGAGGCACGAGCGACGACTCAGCCCAAGAAGCCGCCTGACCCCGAGTGGAATGAGCCTTGAGAAACTCCGGAACAGGCTGCTGTTTCAGAAGATAAGCGGAAGCAATCGTCTCCTTGATCCAGCGCGCAATAGTAGCCTTAGAAGCGCCAGCTCCCCGACGAGGACCCGCCAGGAGGACAAAGAGACGATCGGACTTCCGGAATTCCTGGGTCCGCTGCACATAAGAGCGAAGGACCCGACCGACATCCAACTTGCGCAGCTGCCGTTGCTCAGAAGAGCCCTCCCGACCACCCAAGACCGGGAGAACCACCGATTGATTGACATGAAAAGGAGAAACAACCTTAGGCAGAAAGGAAGGAACAGGCCGCAAGACGACCCGCTCCCTAGAAAACTCCAAGAAGGGAGTCCTACAAGAGAAAGCCTGCAGCTCAGAAACACGCCTAGCAGAAGTAATGGCCACCAAAAAGACCGCCTTCAAAGTAAGGTCCTTCAAAGAACAGTCGTCCAACGGCTCGAAAGGCGGACGCACCAATACAGAAAGCACCAGATTAAGATCCCAAGAGGGAACCGAGGGCCGTAGGGGAGGCCTAAGCAACTTGGCCGCCCGCAAAAACCTAATCACATCAGGAAGAGCCGATAAACGCTGACCTGACACCAACCCTCGAAAAGCCGACAGGGCCGCAAGATGAACCCGGAGAGAAGACCAAGCCAGGCCTCTATCCAGACCGTCCTGCAAGAACTCCAGAATGTTAGGCAGAGAAGCGCGAAAAGAGGTCACTCCCCGCGCCCGACACCATTCCTCAAAGAGACGCCAAACCCGCACATAAGCCCGAGAGGTAGAAAGCCTCCGGGACCCCAACAGTGTAGAGATCACCTTGTCGGAATATCCCTTCTTGCTAAGGCGACCCCTTTCAAGAGCCACGCCGTAAGACAGAAGGGAGACGGGTCGAACATGGGAATGGGACCCTGCATCAGCAGGTCGTCCGAGAGAGGCAGAGGAAGAGGACCCGCTACCAGGTGCCTCACCAGATCCGCATACCACGGACGGCGAGGCCAATCCGGCGCCACCAGCACCACCAAACCCGGATGGTAAACAATGCGAAGAAGCACTCTGCCCACCAGCGGCCAAGGAGGGAATACATACAACAGCCCCTCCGTTGGCCACTGCTGGACCAGAGCATCCAGACCCTCGGCCAGACCGTCCCTGCGACGACTGAAGAAGCGGGGCACTTTGGCGTTGCCACCCGTGGCCATCAGGTCCATCAGGGGCTGCCCCCAAGCCTGCACTATCAACTGAAACGCCTCGGCGCCGAGACACCACTCTCCTGGATCTAGGAAGTGACGACTGAGGAAGTCTGCCTGAACATTTTCTACTCCGGCTATGTGAGAGGCCGAGAGGTCCAGCAGATGGGATTCCGCCCAAACCATGAGCAGAGCCGCCTCCTGCGCCACCTGAGTGCTCTTGGTGCCCCCCTGACGATTGACATAAGCCACCGCCGTGGCATTGTCCGACAGCACTCTGACCGACTTGCCCCGCAACAGGGAGTGGAAAGCCAACAGCGCCAGACGGACCGCTCTGGTCTCCAACACGTTGATCGACCAGGCGGCCTCCTCCGCGGACCAGGTGCCCTGGGCTGAGTGACCCAAACACTGAGCCCCCCAACCCAGGAGACTCGCATCCGTCAGGAGCACCGTCCACTGCGGGAGATCCAGACCCACCCCCTGAACTAGGTGAGGGGTCTGGAGCCACCAACGCAGACTGCAGCGCGCCAAGCCTCGCAGGGGAACCGGAACATCCATCCCGTGCCTCTGGGGAGACCACCTCCGGAGCAGAGCATACTGGAGAGGACGCATGTGGGCCCGCGCCCACCTCACCACGTCCAGGGACGCCGCCATCGACCCCAAGACCTGGAGGAAATCTCGCGCCCGAGGACACCGGGACGCCAAAAGCAGGCGAATCTGAGATTGCAATTTGCTCACCCGGCCCTCTGGGAGGAAGACCTTCCCCAAGGAGGTGTCGAACAGCACCCCTAGGTACTCCAGACGCTGAGCCGGGACCAACCGACTCTTGGAAAGGTTGACCACCCAGCCCAGCGACCGGAGAAACTCCACCACCCGAGCAGTAACCCGGGAGCTTTCCTGCAACGACTTTGCCCGAATTAACCAGTCGTCCAGGTAGGGGTGTACCAGGATGCCCTCCGACCGCAAGGCTGCCGCGACGACCACCATCACCTTGGTGAACGTCCGAGGAGCCGTGGCCAGCCCAAAGGGAAGCGCACAGAACTGAAAGTGCCGACCCAAGATCGCAAAGCGCAGGAAACGCTGATGAGAGGCCCGAATGGGAACATGCAAGTAGGCCTCCGTCAGATCGAGAGAAGTGAGAAACTCCCCCGGCTGAACCGCCAGAATGACCGACCGCAGAGTTTCCATACGGAAAGAGGGAATCTTGAGAGCCCTGTTGACCCCTTTCAAATCGAGGATGGGCCGAAAAGTCCCCTCCTTCTTGGGCACCACAAAGTAAATGGAGTACCTGCCCGTGCCCCACTCCGGAGGGGGCACCGGAACAACTGCCCTGAGATCTAGCAAGCGCTGAAGGGTCTGGCGAAAAGCCTGCGTCTTCCCCGGAGTCTGACATGGAGAAGCGAGGAAAAAATCCGGTAGAGAGCGGGCGAACTCCAGGGCATAACCGTCCCGCACCACCTCCAGGACCCACTGATCGGACGTGATCTCGGCCCATTTGGGGAAAAATTCGCGCAGCCGGGCCCCCACCGGAACCAAAGGGGGCGCCGGCAAGGCGTCATTGTGCAGGACGGGAAGCGGGGGAACCGGCGGAGGGATTCCCTGCCCCCCGACGGGCCCCCCGAAAGGGCTGCATACGCTGGAAGAACCGACCCCGGGAAAATCCCGGAGACTGGAAAGAAGCAGCCCCACGCCCAGGGCGATACTTGCGAAAATCCCGCAAACGCCCCCGGGCCGCACCCCCCCGAGACGCCGGGCGGGCACGGTCCTCCGGCAGACGGGGAACTTGTGAGTCCGACAGAGTCTGAATCAACTTATCCAAATCCTCTCCAAACAAAAACGACCCCCGAAAGGGAAATTTAGTAAGCTTAGCTTTGGACGCAGCATCCGCCGCCCAAGCGCGCAGCCACAACACACGCCTTGCGGCCACGCCAAAAGCCATAGACTTAGCCGAGATCCGCACCAAGTCATAGAGAGCATCCGAGAGGAATGAGGCCGCCATCTCAATCTTCGCAACCTCCTGATCCACCAGAGACCAGTCGTCAGACTCTCGATCCAAGACCCGCTCCGCCCACCGAAACACGGCGCGAGCGACCAGTCCCCCACAAATAGCCGCCTGGACCCCAAAGCCAGAGACCTGAAAATTTTGCTTAAGGAGGCCCTCCAATTTGCGCTCCTCAGGATCTCGCAAGGCAGAACCGCCCTCAACAGGCACGGTATGCCGCTTGGAAATTGCCGAGACCACCGCATCCACGACCGGCGATGCTAACGTAGCCCGATCCCTTTCAGGAATGGGATACAGGCGAGCCATGCTGCGCGCCAGCCGAAACGGCGTCTCCGGCGTTTTCCACTGCTCCAGGATAATATCCCGAATATCCTGATGCATAGGAAAAGAGCGGGAAACGGTACGGATCCCCCGCAACAGGGGGTCCCCCACACGCGGAGTCTCCGGCGGCGCGTCCTCAAAACGCAAAACCGAAGAAACCTGTTGAATAAGGTCAGGCAACTCATCTTTCTGAAAAAGACGCACCACAGACGCCTCGTCACTGGAGAACGGGAAATCCGACAACCCGCCGCCAGCTTCCGTCCCCTCCAGAGAGTCCTGGAATTCCTCAGAAGGGTCCAGGTCCTCCTCCAGACCGACCCGTTCCTCCGACCACAAATTCTCGTCCCACGACACCCGCGGACGCTTGGACAAGGGAGGCGGCGGAGGGGACGTCACGCCAGACGAAAGAGGCAAAGCCGCAGGAAGCGCGGAGGAAAAACCACCCCCCGAGACCCCCTGGGCGCAACCGGGACCCCCAGCCGCCTGAAAATAGGCTCTGCATAAAGAAAAGAAAAATTCAGGAGAAAACCCCCCCGAGGGTCCCAAGGGACTCCCTGCCACAGCAGGGGACCCAGCAGAACCTTGCCCCTGCATAGTCAAAACAGGGGGAAGGTCACCTGAGGTGGAAGACAAAATGGAGGGGCCAGACAGAGAAGATGGCGTCTTTCCCGCCAAAACAGCTCCCTCCACAGCCTGCAGCGGCTGAGAGACCTGAAAAGTCTCAGCCGCTAAAACAGGCAAGCCGGCATCAGCTGTCAAAATATCAGCTGAGAGGGAATCCTCAAAAACCCGACCGTCGGCGGCTCGGGGAATCCCTCCGTGGGCGGACGGAGAAGACCGGGCTTCTCCTCCGTTCCCTGCCGACTCGCGAGGCACCATCGGCGGGGAGCTCTGGGCGCCTGCAGCCGCTGCCGACGGAGCTCCTCCACCGCACCGGCCTGAACACCGCTTGCACAGGCCGGCCGCGAGTGCCTCGCGTCTGGAGCACAATGAGCACTTTTTCCCTTTAGAAGTGCTCATTGCTCCATACGCGACCTAGCTGTAAAAAAGTGCCGGTTAGTTGAAAAAATACAGTAAAATACAGTTTTCTTAAAGGGATACAACCCTCCAGACCAGCACTACCTCAGGATTTTTTTTTTTTTTTTTTTTTTTACAGAACAGACTCCACAGGCTCTCAAAGCAATAGTCTTGCTTGATTTAGGGGGCAAGGCTTATTGCTGAGGCTCCTCTAAAAAAATGTGGGGAGGTGGAGGAAGTGGGGGGAGGGACCCCGCTCGTGACCCGCCGGGTTTGACACCCCCGAGGTCGGACGAACCCCCAAACAGAGTCCGTCCAAGCTCCGTCCGGCTAAAAACAGGGACAATAAACCCCTTAAACAAATTCCAACAGCCCTACCAAGGGAGATGGGTACAGATCACTCAACACCTGCTGGAGACTGAAAGAAGACTGAGGGAAATAGAGAGGAGGGGCTAGGATATACTGTCCCAAAGTTTTGTTTTCAGTCTCCACCTGCTGGTCATGATTAGATATATACCCATTCGTAAAGTTAACCTCTACTGGTCTGGAGAGTGCTAAAGAAGAAGGTATTTCTTATAACATCTTGCCCTTTAAAAGGATGTACTAAGAACCAAGACTTCTTCCTTATTGTTATCTCATTGGTATGATCGACTTCCTTTGGATACCTAAGAATGGGAGTTGAGGTGTGGTTTGTTTTTTTTGGGGGGCAAATCAAATACAGATGTGATGCTCTGTGTTCATTTTTTTTGTAGATGTTATATTTGCTCTTGAAGTATATTGTGGAAACAAAAATTGTTTGAATGCAAAAAAAAAAAAAAATCCAGGCATCCTTCCTGATATTCTTCAATTTAAAGGTTGGGGGAAGGGGCCTTAATGGGGTGTGGACCAGTGGACCTGCTGATTATTTTAATTTTTTTTAACACTGTGGAGTGTCAGGGGGTGAGGGTCCTGGCTTTTTTTTTTTTTAATGGGCACATATGTTGTACGTTCAGCAGAGCAGGGGGAATCCCTGATCAGCAGAGCCAGCAGAACTCCCCGAAAGGAAGGGAGAACAGAAGCTTCTTTTTTGTTTGTTTGACAGGCAGAACAGCAGGCGAAGCTGTGCTAGCGATTACTCTGCCAGGCACAGTTCCTCCCTTTTAATGGCAAGTAGGAGCAAAAGCTATAGGAGAGACCAGAGCTTAAAGCAAGCTCAGAGGCTTTTAAAAAGGAGTGGTTTCTTAAGCTGGAACATATCCAAATTTCATCTTGTTTCAGCTGAAACTGGAACTCCTCTCCTCACCCTAGAACTACCTTACAAACCCTAGTGGCCTAGTTGGAACAGAAGCGATCCCCAATCACTCCTGCAGTCAAAATTAAATTAGCTTTATCTTATCTACCCCTTAGGAGGGGTGGCTGCAAGATAAAGCACAGATAATTACCGTAACAGGTGTTATCCAGGGAAGCATTGCAGATATTCTCACTAATGGGCGATGTCACTGACAGAGCCCCGGTACAGACACTTGAAAAGTGAATCGCAACTTTAAGCTTAGAAAGTTCACGATTAGCCCACACTGTGCATGCGCGAGAGCCCTCCCACCCAAAGGCACACAGTCCCTCAGTTAAGATAAGCCAGCTAAGAAACCAACCAGGGGAGGTGGGTGGGTTGTAATAATATCTGCCTGCTGTCCTTGGATAACTCCTGTTACGATAAGTAACTGTGCTTTATCCCAGGACAAGTAGGCAGCATATTCTCACTAATGGGTGACCTCCAAACTAACTAGAAAGGGATGGAAGGAGAGTTGGCCTTTAAGAAAACAAATTTTGCAAAACTGACTGGCCGAAGTGCCCATCCCATTTGGAAAAAATTTCTAGACAGTAATGTGAAGTGAAGGTATGCACTGAAGACCAGGTGGCAGCTTTGCAGATTTCCTCAATAGGAGTAGATCTGAGGAAAGCTACAGAAGCTGCCATAGCATGGACTTTGTGAGCAGTGACATGACTCTCTAGAGGCAGTCCGGTCTGAATATAGCAGAATGAGATATAGGCAGCCAACCAGTTGGATATTGTCCGTGCAAGCAGAGTAGGAAATAGTGGAAGAAGTATGGGTTCCCTGGTACTGAGTTGAAGTAGAAGGGAGAACCGAGGAGCTATGAGTATCATGATGGCTGACTCCTGCTTGAGTTTGAAAAGAATTTTCAGGATGAGAGAAGTGGGAGGGAAGGCATAGAGGAACAATTGCGTCCAATCCAGAAGAAACGCATCTGCTTCCAGGCGGTGAGAGTAAAGCTTGGAGCAGAAGCGGGGTAGTTTGTGGTTGTGCGGAGCTGCAAATAAGTCCACCTGAGGAGTGCCCCATTGTGCAAAGATGGACTGAAGAGTTGTCGAGCTGAATGTCCATTCGTGAGGCTGGAGAATTCTGCTGAGGTTGTCTGCCAAGGAATTCTGTTCGTCCTGTATGTTTACTGCTCGCAGAAAAAGATTGCGGGTGGTCGCCTAAAGCCAAATCTTTTGAGCCTCTTGACAAAGGGGAAGAGAGCTCGTGTCTCCTTGCTTGTTGATGTAGTTCATCGTTACTTGATTGTCCATATAAAGGAGAACTTGGTCGGTCAGATGTTGAAAAGTTTTTAGTGTGTAATACATCGCTCTGAGCTCCAGCAAATTGATGTGAAATTTGCATTCTTTGGAAGTCCAATAACCCTGCGTTTGAAGGCCACTCATGTGCGCTCCCCAGGCGTAGGTAGAAGCATCCATCATGAGTTCCTGGTGATACAGAGGAAGATGGAAAAGAAGATCTCTGGACAGATTGGAAGAGGTCATCCACCAGTGGAGCGACTGCAGGTTACAGAGATATGCTGTGAGAGCGGATCTGTCGCCTGACACCACTGAGAAGCTAGGGCCCACTGAGTAGTGCAAAGATGCAATCTGGCTAGTGGGGTGACATGAACCGTGGAGGCCATGTGGCCCAGGAGAACCATCATGCATCTCGCAGAGATCAAGCAAGGCAGCTATGCGATCTGGAGGAAGAAACACCCTCATGAGAGTAGTATCCAAAATAGCCTCGATGAACTGAAGACATTGAGTCGGTTGGAGGTTGGACTTTGGGAAATAGATTTCAAAGCCCAAGGTTTGAAGGAAAGAAATGGTGTGAGTCGTCACCCGGGTCACCTCCTGAGACGATGAAGCCTTGATCAACCAGTTGTCCAGATAAGGAAAACACCTGAAGACCCTGGGATCGGAAGGCTGCTGCACTATAATTAAGCACTTCGTGAAGACTCTGGGAGAAAATGTCAGGCCAAAAGGGAAGAACTCTGTATGGTAGTGACGACTGATCTGAAAGCAAAGGTATGTTCTGGAAGCCGGATGAATTGGTTTATGTGTGTAGGCTTCCTTGAGGTCTAGAGAACATAGCCATTCATTCTGAGCCAATAGGGGATAAAGGAGGGCGAAAGAGAGCATTCGAAACTTCTCCTTGACAAGATATTTGTTGAGAGCTCGGAGATCCAGGATGGGTCTCAGACCTCCTGTCTTTTTGGGGACCAAGAAGTGTCAGGAGTAAAATCCTTGGTCGTGTTGAGAGGGAGGAGGAACTTCTTCGATGGCACTGAGGAGAAGCCAGTTGTTTGGGTTCTTTTTGGGCTTAACTAAAACATCCCATCTGGTCTCACGAGCAGACAGTTTTTGGGTGGCAGTGTCAGTGGAGGCTCCAAAGAGCTCATCACCAAGGCATGGAGCATTAACCAGACAGTCTTGGTTAACCAGACGTCAAGGTCTGAAACACGCAACCATGCCAAACGTCTCATCGTCACAGACATAGCTGCTTCTCTAGATGAGTTTGAAAGTATCATAAATAGATCTCACCATGTACTTTCGAAGCTGCAGAGAGGTAGAGACCAAAGATTGAAATTTCTTGGCTTTACCTGAAGGCAGATATTGCTGAAGTGATGAAATTTGCTTAAGAAGATACTTCATATAACAGGAAAAGAAAAAAGTATAATTGGATGCTCTGTTTGACAACATTGAATTTTGGTACAGACGTCTACCAAATTTGTCCATGGTCCTACCCTCTCTATCAGGAGGGATGCATCCCAGAGGATTTCTTCAAAGTGGACTCAACCACGAGAGACTCGTGGCGCAATTGAGGCTTATCAAAGCTGGGTAAGAATACCACCTTATAAAGAAATTCCAAACATTTAGGAACCACTGGCACAGAGAGGAGTCTCCAGGTTTTATAGAAAAATTCCTTCAGAATGGCATGAAGTGGAAGCTTTAATCTTCTTTAGGAGGAAGATCATAGTCAAGTGAGTCCAAGTACTCCTTGTTGTATTTGGAATCAGCCTCCAATGAAACATCCAGATAAAGTGCCATCTGTCACAAAAATCTGGAAAAATAGTTTTTCTGAAGGACTAGATGCTCTGGTAGGGGAACGCCTAGATGATCCAGAAGCAGAAGAGTCCACATTGATAGATGGCATTTCAGGCTCAGTATTTCCAAATAAATCTGAATCTCTGAAAAAATGAGGTCGGTGTCGAAGGCTCGGTGTCAAAGGCTCCAAATGTTTGGATTTACTGGAGACTTTACCTGACCGTAATGAAGTAGCCTCAAAAGTTGCAGCCGAGGAAGATAAGTGCCGAAGTGGAAAACGTGAGTTCTGGGTCGAGAATGTCTGCACCGGTGGAGTAAAAACAAAAAACAAACTGCACAACTGCACAATCCTATGTACCAGATGCAGGCAAAGCACAGTTACTTACCGTAACAAGTGTTATCCAGGGACAGCAGGCATATATTCTCACATGTGGGTGACGTCATCTACGGAGCCCCGATGCGGAAGCATTTTCAAGCAAACTTGATTGAAGATTTAAGTTTGCTCTGCTGCTCCACGCATGCGTGCCTTCCTGCTCCACTAGGGGGCGCATCCCCTCGTGGTCTCCAGTTCACTTAACTAGCAAAGAAGCCAACCTCGGGGAGGTGGGCGGGTTGTGAGAATATATGCCTGCTGTCCCTGAATAACACCTGTTACGGTAAGTAACTGTGCTTTATCCCAGGACAAGCAGGCATGATATTCTCACATGTGGGTGACCTCCAAGCTAACTGAAAAGGGATGGAGGGAAGTTGGCAATTTAAGCAAATAGATTTCGCAATACCGATTGGCCGAACCGGCCATCGCTTCTGGACAGTGAGTCCAGACAGTAGTGGGAGGTGAAGGTATGAACCGAAGACCACGTGGCAGCCTTGCAGATTTCCTCAATAGGTGTGGACCTGAGGAATGCTACGGAGGCTGCCATCGCTCGGACCTTGTGTCCCGTTACTCGACCATGCAGCGCGAGACCAGCCTGAGCATAGCAAAAGGAGATGCAATCGGCCAACCAGTTGGACAAGGTGCGCTTGGAAACTGGGTGACCTAACCGGTTTGGGTCGAAAGACAAAAACAATTGTGGGACTTTCCGGTGTGGTTGAGTGCGTTGGAGGTAAAAGGCCAACGCTCTCTTGCAGTCAAGAGTGTGGAGCGCCACCTCTCCGGGGTGAGAGTGGGGCTTGGGAAAAAACACAGGTAAGACAATGGACTGATTGAGATGAAAATCAGACACTACTTTAGGCAGGAACTTTGGATGAGTGCGGAGTACCACCTTGTCATGATGGAATACAGTGAAGGGTGGGTCCGCTACCAGAGCTTGTAGTTCACTAACCCGCCGGGCGGAAGTGAGCGCGAGCAGGAAAATCACCTTCCAAGTGAGGAATTTTGGATGGCATTTGTCTAGGGGCTCAAATGGAGGTTTCATTAGTTGAGCCAGAACCACGTTAAGGTCCCAAACCTCCGGAGGGGGTTTGAGAGGAGGGTGGACATTCAGAAGACCCTTCATGAAGCGAGAGACTAAGGGATGGAGCGAGAGGGCTTTCCCTTCCAGGGGCTGATGAAAGGCCGCAATCGCACTGAGGTGTACTCGAATGGAGTTGGTCTTTAGGCTGGAATGAGATAATTGAAGTAAATAGTCAAGGACCAGAGGGAAGGGGACCGTCACCGGGTCCTGGCTGTGGGCGGAGCACCAGGTTGAGAATCTGGTCCACTTTTGGGAGTAGCAGGTTCTCGTCGAGGTCTTTCTAGAGGCTCCAATATCTCCTTGACTGATTGAGACACGGGGAGAGCAGTCAGGGGGAGAGAAACCAAGCATTCAGATGAAGAGATTGAAGATTGGGATGTAACAGCGAACCCTGACGTTGTGACAGTAGCGAGGGAAACAGAGGCAGAGGCAGTGGATCTCTGACACTGAGTTGAAGTAGAAGGGAAAACCAAGGCTGGCGTGGCCAGCAAGGAGCAATCAGGATCAGGGTGGCTTGTACTGTTTTCAGGTGGACAAGCATCCGCAGGATCAGAGGAAACGGCGGAAACGCATACAGGAACCTTCCCTCCCAGTCTAGGAGGAAGGCGTCGGCCTCGAACCGGTCCGGGGATTACATCTGGGAGCAGAAGAGAGGCAGTTTGTGATTGTGGGGGGGATGCGAAAAGATCTATTTGAGGTGTCCCCCACTGTTTGAACACCTGTCGTAGGGTTTGAGAGTGCAGTGACCACTCGTGTGGCTGGAGGAGGCGGCTGAGTCTGTCCGCCAGGCAGTTTTGTTCTCCTTGTATGTACACCGCTCGAAGGAAGGTGTTGTTGGAGATTGCCCATTTCCAGAGGCGCAGGGCTTCCCGACAGAGGGACCAAGACCCTGTTCCTCCTTGTTTGTTTACATAGTACATTGCAACCTGGTTGTCGGTTCGGATGAGGACAACCCGGTCGTGGAGCAGATGTTGAAAAGCTACAGCTGCAAGATAGATGGCCCGGAGCTCTAGCACATTGATGTGACAGCGGCGGTCTTCCGCTGACCACATCCCCTGCGTGCGTAGGCCGTCCAGATGGGCTCCCCAAGCGTACTCTGACGAGTCCGTGGTGAGTACCTTGCTGTGATGAGGGGCGAAGAAGAGTAAACCTTTGGAAAAATTTGAAGAGTCGGCCCACCAGCGGAGCGATCTCTGCAAGGAAGGAGTCACTGTCAAGGGACGGTCGATCGGGTCCCGGTCTTGACGCCATTGAGAGGCCAGGGTCCACTGAGGGATTCTCAGATGGAGGCGGGCGAAGGGTGTTACATGGACGGTGGAGGCCATGTGCCCTAGGAGAGTCATCATCTGTCGAGCTGATACCGAGGTCAGCAGAGAGATCCTTCGACTCAGACTTACTAACGCCTCTAGGCGCGGAGGGGGGAGGAAGGAACGGAGGCGAACCGTATCCAGCGTGGCCCCGATGAACTGTAGGGACTGCGAGGGGCGTAGTTGGGATTTTGGGAAGTTTATTTCGAACCCCAGACTTTGTAGGTAGGTAATAGTCTGTTGGGTCGCTGAGATAACCCCTTCCCTGGACGGGGCTTTGATTAGCCAGACGTCCAGGTAGGGGAATACCTGAAGGCCCTGGGAACGTAAGGTTGCTGCGACCACCACTAGGCACTTGGTGAAGACCCGAGGTGATGACCGAAGGGGAGGACTCGGTATTGTAGGTGCCAGTCCCCCACCTGAAAACGCAAGAACTTGCGGTGAGCGAGGTGTACTGGGACATGTGTGTATGCCTCCTTCAGATCGAGAGAGCAGAGCCAGTCGCCCTCGTTGATCAGGGGGTAGAGGGTCGGTAGGGAAAGAATCCGAAATTTTTCCCGTACCAGAAATTTGTTGAGGCGTCTCAAGTCTAGTATTGGGCGTAGGTCTCCCATTTTTTTCGGTACCAGGAAGTAACGGGAGTAGAAGCCTTTCCCCCGTTGATCGGGGGGAACCTCCTCCACTGCTCTCAGGCGAAGCAGGTCTCGAGCTTCGGAGAGGAGCAGGGGTAGCTGCGTCCGATTGGGAGGGCAATTCCTTGGAGGGTTGTCTGGAGGAATGGCCCGAAAGTTGAGAGAGTATCCTGATGAGATCACGCCAAGGACCCATGCGTCCGACGTGACTTGTTCCCAGCGAGGGTAAAAGACTTTGAGGCGACCCCCGATGGGAAGGAGGCCTGGGACTATGGTGGAGGGGGCCCGCCCCCTTCCGCGTATCCCGTCAAAAGGACGGGGATGGTTTGGTAGTCGCAGGCGGTTGGGACTTGGGTAGAGCCCGATGGTGGGCCTGCGGGCGCCTGGGTGGAGGCCGCGAGAAGGCAGGAGTGGATTTTTGTGGGTATCGGCGCGGAGGGGCCCTGAACGGCCTGGACGCGGTCGGTTTAGGCTTTTGCCGGACAAGGGAGGTGAACGAGCGTTCGTGTTCGGAGAGGCGTTTTGTAGCCGCCTCGATAGTGTTATCGAACAGTTCTTTTCCCACGCAGGGGAGGTTAGCCAACCGGCCCTGCAAGTTGGGGTCCATGTCGACCAGGCGCAGCCAAGCTAGTCGGCGCATGGCGATAGCAAAGGCTGCCTCTCTGGAGGAGAGTTCGAAGCCATCGTAGGCCGCGTGGAATAGATGGAGGCGCAGGTTGGAGAGGGACTCTAAAAGCAGGCCAAACGCTCCTTGCCGGGAGGCCGGTAGGTCAGTCTCAAAGGCTCTCAATAGTCCAATGAGGTGTTTGAGGTAGGATGTGAAGGTGAAAGTGTAGCTTTGCAGCCTAGAGGCCATCATTGCATTTTGATATAGTCTCCTGCCGAACTTGTCCAGGGTTCGGCCTTCTCGGCCTGGGGGGACCGCAGCTGAGACCCGGGATGGGTGAGCCTTTTTCAAGGAGGATTCTACTAGCAGCGACTGGTGGGAGAGCTGTGGTTGTTCGAATCCCGGGTAGGGTACTGTGCGGTACTTGGCCTCCATTTTGGAGGGTACGGCTGTGACCATGTAGGGGGTCTCCAGGTTCCTGAAGAAGGCCTGTTGGAGTACCGGGTTAGGTGGTAAGCGAAGGGACTCTCTGGGCAGTGATGGCATATCCAGCTCCGCTAGGTACTCCTTAGAGTATCTGGAGTCGGACTGGAGGTCTAAGTCCAAAGCGTGGCCCATGTCCTGGACAAAGCGAGTGAAGGATGGGCGGGATGTTCCCGGGGCCCTGTGCGGGGTCGGTGAACGAGACCTCCGTCGGGTGGAGAAGGATGGGGAGGCTTCCCTCGAGTATCGAGGTTCCTGCTCCGATCCACGCTCCGAGACCGGGGAAGCACTGTGAGAGTGTTCCGGGGTCGTCGATCTTCGGCGTCTCGAGGAGCCCCTCGGAGACGATGCCGGGGTTCGGGGTACCGATCGATGTCAAATCGGTGACCTCGACCCGTACTCCCTCGGAGAATACCTGCAACCTCGGGTCGGGGTCCCGGTCCGAGGGGGAGTTCGGAGGATGCGCGGGTTGGAGAGTGATAACTCAGCCACCCTTAGTGGTCCCATACGAGGTGTAGAAGAACGGCCTCGTAGAGTTGGTGAACCTCGGG
This sequence comes from Geotrypetes seraphini, assembly GCF_902459505.1. Classification (NCBI taxonomy): domain Eukaryota; kingdom Metazoa; phylum Chordata; class Amphibia; order Gymnophiona; family Dermophiidae; genus Geotrypetes; species Geotrypetes seraphini. The sequence continues at coordinate 184,163,086 of NC_047085.1, read as the reverse complement.
CCTTCTTGGAGGTACGGCGGTTCGAGGTTTCTGTCGTTTTAGCACGACGTTTTGCCCCGCGGCGGTCTGCGGAGGGAGAGCGTCTCGGGCGCCTCGGATGGGATGGGGCGAAGCTTGCGCACTTTTCCCCGAGGTTGCTCGATGCGAGGCTCAGGCTGGTCTGGCACCTGCGGGGTCGAGGTCGAGGCCGATTGTAACTGGGCCATTGCAGCGGACAGCTCCGACGAGATCATCGCTCGGAGTAGGTCCTGGAAGACGGGCACGGACAGCATCGAAGGCATGTCCACTGCCTCGGTGCACTCCACCGGGGGCGACCTCGTATCAGAGTATTCCCGTGTGGTGGAGGCACGGCCCGAAGGCTTGGAGGGCTTAGCCGGGGCTGTAAGCATGGGGCTTCTGCCATGCGTCGACGGTGTCCCCGAGGCTGGCTTCTTCGATGTTACGGAACCTGAAGAAGGAAGAGGGGACTTACCCAGGGCCGAGGCTTTCTGTTGTCCCGAGGGCTTCGGATTCGGGTCTCGGGGCGATGCCGAGGTATTCGGGGCCGAGGTCAAGGCCGGGGCCGACCTCGAGGCCGAGGTAGAGGGTTGGTCCAGGGCGAAAAGGTCCGCCATGCGGGCTTTTCTTCGACGGAGGGCCCGGTTCTGGAAAGTAGCGCACTGGGGGCAGGAGTCGGTTGGATGAGCCGCCCCCAGGCAGAGGATGCACCGGCGATGCGGGTCTGTGATGGAAAGAAGCCGCTCACACCGGGTGCACTTTTTAAAGCCGGTCAAAGGCCGGGACATAGAATCGAAAGAAGCCACGGCTCGAGTAGCCACGCGGCCACGGGGACCCGGAAGCCTCCGGGTCGTCAAAAACGAAGCAGGAATCAAGTTGAAAAGTAAAGAATTCGCGCACAGCGACTTAATCGAGAAAAAAACAAGAAAAAATCGCGGTGCTAGAAGGCAGTTGGGGCAGAGCCTGAAAAACACGACTTCTAGGCTCAGCTGAAAATTTTGAACTGGAGACCACGAGGGGATGCGCCCCCTAGTGGAGCAGGAAGGCACGCATGCGTGGAGCAGCAGAGCAAACTTAAATCTTCAATCAAGTTTGCTTGAAAATGCTTCCGCATCAGGGCTCCGTAGATGACGTCACCCACATGTGAGAATATCATGCCTGCTTGTCCTGGGATAATGTTTATTATACCAAATATTTTATGCAGTTGAAAATACCACCTTATAACAAACCAAGGGATCTGACACGGTCCATGTTTCGGAAAACACTCCTTCCTCAGAGGTCCATGGTTGCTAAGGTATAAAGTAAACCGCAATAAAGGTATAAAACAGCCGTCTGTATGGTATCCGTCTCCACTTAAGAGTGTGCAACGCAAAACTAGTAAAACAAAAGCTTTTGTTTTACTCACTGCAACTTCAACCTGCATCCCAGAAGGGGTAGTGGAAGGCTTCTTAGCTAACTTACCCAGAGTGACTTGTGACACCGGAGTCAAAGTTGGTGGATCCACCCTCGGTGCCATCTTGGTCAGTGTGGATGGTGTCGGAGATGAACTGAGCTTCATGTCCATTGCGGCGCTGAACAGTTGTTTTTGTTGAAGCAACCGATTTTGTTTTAGAGTGCGCTTCTGCAGGGACGAACAGCGGGAGCAGGAGTTGGAATAGTGTTCGGGTCCCAGACACTGCAAGCACCAGCGATGAGGGTTGGTTACAGAAATGGCCCGAGCACAGCGAATGCACTTTTTGAAACCTGTCAGCGGGCGGGACATGGACAGGAAGGCAGCCGTTGACAAATCGAACTCTATGGCGAAAAGAGTCCATAAAGCCCCGCTGGGCCAAAGCCCATGACAGCAAAGTTAAAAAAAAAAAAAAAAAAAAAAAAAAAGATATTTTTTTTTTTTACTTGATACAGAAAATAAAACTTTAAAAAACGAAAGAACTGTGACATAAGTCACAATCCGTAAGAGTGGGAAGGCAAGCGAGAGAAAAATTTCAACAGGTGTTGAAAAAAGCATCTTTCTAGTTCCGCGGAAACTAGAAAACTGAAGGACTGCGTGCCTACGTCGGATGGGAAGGCACTTGCGCATGCACGGTGCAGGCTAATCGCAAACTTTCTAAGCTTAAACGTGTGATTCACTTTTCAAGTGTCCGTACCGGGGCTCCGTGGGTGACATCACCCCTTAGTGAGAATATGCTGCCTGCTCGTCCTGGGATAAGCTAAGTTACTACTATATTAAGAATATAAGAATACAACACAACAATAACGTTTATTGAATTAAAAAAAAAACAAAAAAAACCACCAAAAAACAGAAAACTTAAAAGCGAAAGGTTTATATATGACAATTAGCAAGGATCAATGAAGAATGGAGCTATAAGAGTTATTTACTCTAATGGCAATATGAGGATCCTCTAAAAAATTAAATAAGTCATATATTTACTAAGTCTGTCACTGAAAATTCTAAGTGTTCTTAAAGGGTTCAGATATAATACATGACATGATATTTTTATTTGGGTAGTCTCTCTTAAGCAGTCAAGTTAGGAAACTATTAGGGTGACCCTATTTTTTTATTTTTTTTTTTTTTAAGTTATTAACTTTGGAGTGGTCTTGGTGGTGTCAGTTTCCACTCCACAACAGCAGTCCTAGTAGTACCATGAGGGATACTTAGCCACACTAGAAGTTTCTTATAACCTTCCCTAATATGCATCTAGGTTGATTTCAAGCTTCCTCAGGGAGAATATAAAAACTACTTCCAGTTTACCTGCAAGTGCTGTCTGTCGATGAAAAGGAACACCGACTGGTTAGGATTGTTGATAACAATTCCAGTCTTGTCCTTCCGGCTCAGTACATGCAGAAACTGTTTTTCATAATCACCATGATGAAATTCAAACTTGGCCTGTGAAGTAAAAACAAAATATTTATACCAAAAGACTAATCAGGTTATTTTCTTATGCTTTTCCCCACCCCAACTTCATATAGGATTGATATATAAAGAGGTTAGATTCTTACCTTGCTAATATCTTTTCTAGTAGATAGGTGTGTCATTCTGGACGGACTGGTAATATCTCCATGCTCGTGAGCCGTTCAAAAGGAATCCACTCCAACTTTTGAATCCTTTCCCCTTTACTAGAGGGCTCTGTTGCCTCCTTCAGTTTGTACCAAAGCATGCGATAGCCCCTTACAGAACACATGTGAAAGAAGGGTATGGGGAACTCTCCAAACTACAACTCTGTGTTCTATTCTGAAATCAAAAACATGTTAAACATTGCCACTGAACAATCAAAACAGCAAACAATCATGCCCAAACTAACATTTAAGGAGCGCAAGAATTACTCCAATGTTATACCAATAGAATATTGTTTCATTCTGGATGGACAGAACGTACAAAAGCAGTCCCAGAAATCTAGGGCGGGATCATTGCATCAGCTTGTAACACTGAAGACCCAAAGGCGGAATCCTCCCATGTTGCTACATCCACTCTGTGAAACTTGGAAAGTGTATGTAGAGTGGACCAAGTCACTGTCCTATAATTCTCCTCGTGAGAGACCTCCCATGATTCTGCCCACGAAGAAGCCACGTTTCTAGATTAATATGCAAAACTAAAACTTAAGTCTAGAACTCTGGTACTGTAAGGAACAGCGCCCTAACTCCAAAGAAAAGTTACTGCACAGTGCTCAACACCAACAATGTGTATATAATTTGAACTGGAACTTAAAAGATGAGGAACATCCCTGGTGCATGCTCACAAGAGCTGTACAGATGCATGCCCACAAGAGCTGTACAGGTGCATATGCTTAATTTAATGGAACAGCTATGGTCTCAGGAGAGGAAACCCCAACCTCAGAATGGATTAAAAAATTTTTTTTTTTTTGCTTTTATGAAGAAAAAAATCTATTTAAGATACATTAAAGCCCAAAAGTTATTCATGAAATAAAGATTAGTTTTTAATTATGTAGCATGAAGCTATAAATTCATACAATGTTTAATTTTTTTTTGGTAAATGAATTCCATTAATCCATTCATAATGTCACAGGCATATTTTTCTATTTAGAAGTTATCACAGATTCTTGGTTTTTCATTTCTCAAAACTGTGAATTTGTGTCTACAGAGAATATGCTTCTTCACAGCAAAAATGTTATAAAATATGAAGAGTTTTGAAAAAGACAGCCCCATTGTTCCTTTGCAAATCAATGTACACAGAATCAGCCCCTTCTCTCTTTGTTTATCTGCACATGGAGCCAAGTGTAAGGAGGGAGGAGCAAGTGGTAAAAATGAAAGTGAAAACTTTTGAGCAGAATACTCCATGAGTCTCGGAAATCGTATGTGTGTAGCCTGAGGTTTATCATATTATTCTCTCCTTAGAGAAGAAAACCTATAATGGCAGCAGGCCACAAGAGACACACAGTTTGGGAATATTTTAATGAAGTTACTCCGCCTATGGGTAAGGCAGGTATGCATGCAAAATGAAAACACTGCAACAAAGAAATGTAAGGCCTGGTGGCCCGAATGAAACATCATGAGAAGTGCGTTGATGAAGATGACAAAAGGAACACGTTTATAAACAGGCAGGATTCTTTAAGTTGGTAAATGTTTTTAATTTCATCATATTTCTTAGAGAGCTTTGAAGAATTGTCATTTGAGTAAAAATGTGTTATTACTGCATATTAATGTCATTTTTATACAGTTATGAAAAAATGGAGTTGAAATAAGCAAATACAGTGGGGAACCTTGGTTTACCAGCATAATTCGTTCCAGAAGCATTCACGTAAACCAATTTACTCATATATCAAAGTGAGTTTCCCCATAGGATGTAAGGGAAACTCGCTTGATTCGTTCCCCCCTCCCCCCTTCCTATGGCCACCGGCGCTGCTCTACCTTACTCCACCCCCTCGAGGCCACCGGCGCTGCTCCATCCCCCCCCCCAATCCGGCATCCCCCCCGACACGATCTGGCATCCCCCCCGACACGATCTGGCATCCCCCACTCACCCACCCAAACACATTCTCTTACTAGCGCTGACACCAGTACCAACATACAGGACATGCCGGTGCCCAATGATCTTCCCTCTTCCTTGTGCTGGGCCTTGAGCATCCCGGAGAGAGCGCGAACTAGAAGGCCTTGAGCATGCGCAGATGCTCAAGGAAGAGGGAAGTTCTTCGGGCACCGGCATGTCCTGTGCATTGGTGCTGGTGCCAGATAGGGATGAGAGAATATGTTTGGGTGGGTGAGTGAGTGGGGGATACCAGATCGCGGCTGGGGGGGGGAGGCTCGTAAATTGAGTCAAGCTCAGTTTCCAAGGCACAGATTTTGTGAATGTTTTGCTCATCTTGCAAAACACTCGCAAACCGCGGCACTCGTAAACCGAGGTTTGACTGTATTCCTTTTGTGGGCAGTACCAAGTGGCACAATGAGTAATACTAAATAAGCAGAAATGGTATCAATAATAAAACAGCATTGACTTTTTTGTTTAGGGGAATCTAACATCAATCTAAAGGATTTTGGAAACTATCTACCGTATTTTTCGCTCTATACGGTACCTTCCTCCTATTCCACAGTTTCAGAGTTACCTGTCCAGGATAGTGTTTTAAGTCACAAGAAGTTTCTCAACTTCTTCAAGCCAAGTACCCCCCTAAGTCTAACAAATATCAACCAAGTGCTCCCGCCCAAGCTCCGCCCCAGATCCCACCCCCATAATAGTACTAATTGTAATGCAATTTCTTCCATTCATTTTTCATATACATACAACATAATTTTAACAATACATAATGGTAACCACAAAATTAAAAAACAAAGCACACTATATACAAAGAAAATGTTAATTATTTATATTCGGATTTTTTTTTCTCAAAGAGGTAAAGGCAGATGACTTTAAAATATTCAATGTTACCTTAGGAAAGGCTACAAATAATGGTAAGCTGCTTGATTTTACAGTTGCAAAATAAATTTGGTCTAATCACAAGGTTTTAGATGGTTGCAACTGAAGCAGGCCATTCATGCGGGGTTCCCTAAATGGAAAAATCTTACAAATCAAAATACTTTGGAATTCTTATGCTTTCAGGTGGACTTCTTGGGACACCAGGCCGCACAGTGGTATAAATTGATATCTGGATTTATGAATAAAAAACCAAAGATTGGTCTTCGGGACATTTGGAGCATTGAGATTAAGCATCAAATTACTGCGTCTCAATGGCCACAAATTTGGAGGATAAGATGTACAGTATCAGCATCTATGAGACAAACTTGGTTTTTTCTGTTACATAGAGCATTTTGGACCCCTGTTCGTTTACAAAAATTAGATAGCTCTAAGTCTAATAGATGTTGACATTGTCATCTTGAAGCTGGGACTTTAGATCATCTATTATTCTATTGTCCATTTATTTTAGCTTTCTGGAAATATGGGGCCAAATAGTTTATTAGAAAATCCAGTGGCTTTAACATATGATACTATTTTATATTTGCAGAGCTCTCAGATACCTACACCGTCAAATCATAATCGATTGTTCAAACGGCTCTTGTAGATTACAGATATCATTCATTGAGCTCTAAAAAGTAAAGTGCAAATGCTATGTGCAATAAACTTAATGAATTTAAAATGCAAAGTGCTATATAAAAAATCTAAATGTCACTTATCTTCTATAATTTGGCACTCAGCTCAAAATAGGATTCAAAATGCTCTGTGCCATTTAGATTGATTTTTTATATAGCACTTTGCACTTTAAATTCATTAAGTTTATTGCACATAGCATTTGCACTTTACTTTTTAGAGCTCAATGAATGATATCTGTAACCTACAAGAGCCGTTTGAACAATTGATTATGATTTGACGGTGTAGGTATCTGAGAGCTCTGCAAATATAGGCATTTTACACACAAGTCTGTTTTGTTGCTTTTCAGTCGATAAAGTGAGACTGTGTGCCATTGCTTTTGGTTTTTGAATATATATAAAATGGAAAGAACATTAGCCACACAGAAAGGACATTTTAAATTTTGGGATGTTTGGGGGCCATTAATAGATTATTGTAATGAGTAGATAACATTTTTCCCTTAATACACACGGTGCTGAACAGGAACGGTGGGAGGAGAAGCATCGGCAAGGAGCACTAAGAGGAGGCAGAAACAAGGCAGATAAGAACAAACAGCTTGGGGCAGAGGCGAATGTTCACTCCGCCCACCCCCACCATGTCAGAGCCAGTGCCGAACTCCCCCTTAAAAGAGGAAGAGCCAACACGGCACACGCGGTGCTGAACAAGAACAGCAGAAGCGAGAAGCATTGGCAAGGAGCACTAAGAGGAGGCAGAAAGGAGCAAACAGAACAAAGCAGATAAGGACAAACAGTTTGGGGCAGAGGTGAGAGTTCGCACCTCCCACACCCACCGCATCAGAGCCGCGTCAGAGCCAGCGCCGAACTCCCCCTTAAAAGGAGAGGAACCAACGGCGCACGGCAAAGGCACTCGCCTTAGGAGGGAGAGAGGATAGATCCTGGAAGGAGCGGAGACGGAAGAAACCACAGTAATGATCCACATCGGGATGAATGATGTCAGCAGGAGAGATTACAGAAGAAGCATACTATAGAACAGTTCAATATTCTGGGAAGGAAGCTGAAGATGAGGACCCAGAAGTTAGCATTCTCAGAGATCCTACCAGTACCGAGGGCAGATGTGAAAAGGCAGGAGGAACTACAATCAATAAATGCGTGGATGAGGAAATGGTGTGAGGAAGAAAGATTCCACTTCGTGAGGAACTGGACAACGTTCTGGGGCAAAAGCAAGCTCTACAGGAGAGATGAACTGCACCTGAGCACGGCAGGAACTAGACTTCTAGCAAACAACGTCAAGAGAGGAATAGAACAGGCTTTAAACTAAGAGGAAGGGGAAAGCAGTCGACCAAGCGTCGACAATTCAGAAGAAGGTATCCCGTGAAGATACTAAGGGGAAACAAGGCTGGGAAGAAACAAGGGCCAATTACAGGAGTCGACTAACCCAGAAGAGGAGGTTAGAAAGATTGTAGCAAAAGAGAAGACACTAAAGACCAAAGCACAGAGAAAGGAATGAAGACAACAAAATACCAGGATCTAAATTGCATATATACTAATGCAAGGAGCCTAAGAAACAAAATGGAGGAATTAAAAGCTATGGCCAATGCAGAGGACATAGACATCATTGGAATCTCTGAAACATGGTGGAATAAGGAAAGCAAATGGGATACAGCACTGCCAGGCTATAAGCTCTATCACCAGGATAGGTCAGGGCAGAAAGGCGGTAGAATACCCTATACATAAAAGAAAGCATACAATCGGCAAGAATGGACACAGCAGAGATGACCAACAAGTTGGAATTGCTTTGGGTTAAAATACCGGGAAGGAAAGGGCCTGAAATAAAGATGGGCCAATACTATTGTCCACCCGGGCAAACCAGAGATAGCGATAAAGAAATGGAAGCTGAGATAGCACAGTTACTTACCGTAACAGGTGTTATCCAGGGACAGCAGGCAGATATTCTTAACTGATGGGTGACGGCATCGACGGAGCCCCGGTACAGACAATTTTAGAATGATTGCACTCTAAGAACCTAGAAAGTTCTAGCTAGGCCGCACCGCGCATGCGCGAGTGCCTTCCCGCTCGACGGAGGCGCGCAGTCCCGTTAGGATAAGCCAGCTAAGAAGCCAACCCGGGAAGGAGGGTGGGACGTAAGAATATCTACCTGCTGTCCCTGGATAACACCTGTTACGGAAAGTAACTGTGTTTTATCCCAGGACAAGCAGGCAGCATATTCAACTGATGGGTGACCTCCAAGCTAACAAAAAGAGGGATGGAGGGAAGGTTGGCCATTAGGAAAATAAATTTTGTAAAACAGATTGGCCGAAGTGTCCATCCCGTCTGGAGAATGCATCCAGACAATAATGAGATGTGAAAGTATGAACTGAGGACCAAGTAGCAGCCTTGCAGATTTCCTCAATAGGAGTGGATCTGAGGAAAGCCACAGATGCTGCCATAGCTCGAACTTTATGGGCCATGAAAGAACCTTCCAGGGGCAGTCCGGTCTGAGCATAACAGTACGAGATGCAAGCAGCAAGCCAATTGGATAACATGCGTTTAGAAACAGGATGACCCAACTTATTGGGATCAAAAGATAGAAAAAGTTGGGAAGATGATCTGTGAGGCTTAGTGCAGTCTAAATAGTAAGCCAAAGCACGCTTGCAGTCCAAAGTATGTAAAGCCTGTTCTCCAGGATGAGAATGAGGTTTCGGGAAAAATACAGGCAAGACAATGGACTGGTTGAGGTGAAAATCAGATACAACCTTAGGGAGAAACTTTGGATGTGTACATAGAACCACCTTGTCATGGTGAAAAACCGTGAAAGGTGGATCAGCCACTAGTGCATGCAACTCACTAACCCCTCTTGGCAGAGGTGAGGGCAATAAGGAAAACTACTTTCCAAGTGAGAAATTTGAGATGAGTTGTGGCCAACGGTTCGAAAGGAGGTTTCATGAGAGAGGAGAGAACCACATTAAGATCCCATGTAATGGAAGGAGGCTTAAGAGGTGGTCTCACATTGAAAAGGCCTCTCATGAACCTGGTGACTAGAGGATGAGCCGTGAGGGGTTTTCCATGAACGGGCTCATGAAAAGCAGTAATGGCACTGAGGTGAACTCTGATTGCCATAGACGAGGCCGGAGTCTGATAAAGAAAGCAAGTAATCCAACAGTTGTTCCACCGGTAGTGAAGTGGGATTATGATGATGAAGACACCAGGAAGAAAAGCGAGTCCACTTTTGCTGATAACAGTGAATAGTGGACGGTTTCCTGGAGGCATCCAGAATGGAACGAACAGGCTGCGAGAGAGATGCAGAAGCAGTGGTTAAGCCGAGAGAAACCAAGCTGTCAGGTGGAGGGATGACAGGTTGGGATGAAGAAGAGACTGCTGATGTTGAGTAAGTAGAGTAGGAAATAGTGGCAGCAGTATGAGTTCCCTGGAACTGAGCTGAAGTAGAAAGGAGAACCAATGTTGCCGAAGCCACCGTGGAGCAATGAGAATCATGGTGGCTTTCCCCCTCTGAAACTTGAACAATGTCCGCAACATGAGAGGAAGGGGAGGAAAGGCATAAAGAAACCTGTCCGTCCAATTGAGGAGAAAGGCATATGGTGTCAGACGATGAGGAAAGTAGAGTCTGGAACAGAAGAGGGGCAGCTGATGATTGTGGCGTGCCCCACTGAGCAAAAATGGACCGGAGAGTGGCAGGGTCAAGGGTCCATTCGTGAGGCTGAAGGATCCTGCTGAGATGGTCTGCTAAGGAGTTCTGTTCGCCCTGAATGTACACCGCCTTCAGAAAGATACTGCGAGCAGTCGCCCAGGACCAAATCTTTTGGGCCTCCTGACATAAGAGGCGAGAGCCCGTTCCGCCTTGCTTGTTGATGTAATACATGGTTACTTGATTGTCTGTGCACAAAGCAGAACCTGAGGGTAGAGAAGATGGTGAAACGCTTTGAGAGCATAAAACATTGCCCTGAGTTCCAGGAAATTGATGTGATGAGCACGTTCCTGGATCGTCCACAGACCTTGGGTGCGAAGGTGGTCCATGTGTGCATCGGTGGTGATGATCATGGAGTGAGGAGGCAGATGGAAGAGAAGACCTCTGGAAAGATTGGAGGAGGTCGACCACCATTGTAGAGACTGATGAAGCGACGATGTTACGGATATGTGAAGTGAAAGAGGATCTGTCGCCTGGGACCACTGAGTGACCAAGGTCCATTGAGGAGTCCGGAGGTGGAGACGAGTGAGGGGAGTGACGTGCACCGTGGAGGCCATGTGGCCTAACAAAACCATCATCTGGCGGGCTGGAATGGAGGTTTGAAGGAGCACCTGATGATAGAGGTGGAGCAAGGTCTGTAGACGATCAGAGGGAAGAAATGCCCTCATGAGGATGGTGTCGAGGTCCGCTCCAATGAATTGTTGTCACTGAGAGGGAAGGAGATGCGACTTCGGGTAATTGATCTCGAAACCAAGAATTTGAAGGAATGATATGGTGTAGTTGGTGTCCTGAACCACCTGCTGAGATGAAGGAGCCTTGATTAGCCAGTCGTCCGGGTAGGGGAAGACCTGAAAACTGTGAGATCTGAGAAAGGCAGCCACTATCAGACACTTGGTGAATACCCTTGGAGAAGAAGTAAGGCCGAAGGGTAACACCTTGTATTGATAATGACGTTGATGAATATGAAATCTGAGATACCTTCTGGAGTTCTGATGGATAGGTATGTGAGTGTATGCCTCTTTGAGGTCGAGGGAACATAGCCAGTCGTCTTGAGTGAGAAGGGGATAAAGCGTGGCCAGAGAAAGTATTTTGAACTTTTCCCTGGCTAAGCATTTGTTGAGTTATCTGAGATCCAAGATAGATCTGAGATCCCCCGTCTTTTTGGGAACCAGAAAATAATGGGAGTAAAATCCCTGTCCCCTCTGATCTAGAGGAACTTCCTCTATAGCGTTCAGAAGAAGAAGGGATTGGACCTCCTGAAGAAAGAGGGAGGACTGAGAGAAGTTGGAAGCAGACTCTTTTGGAGGATTGTCTGGAGGAAGAGTCTGAAAGTTGAGAGAATACCCGTGACAAATGATGTTTAGAACCCATTGATCTGAGGTGATGAGTTCCCAACAGGTGAGAAAAATGTGTAGACGACCTCCGAAAGGCTGAGGAAGAGGAGAAGATGGAGGGAGACTGGCTATGTCCCTGAGAAGCAAGTCAAAAAGGCTGGGTGGATTTGGGCGGAGCAGCTGGTTTTACAGGTTGCTGTTGTGGTTGACAAGCCTGTTGGTGATGCTGCTGGCGTTGCCTCCTAGGTTGATTCTGAGGAGGATGAAGAGGTCTGGCAGAATAACGACGTTGGTAAGCTGTATGCTGACGAAAAGGGCGAGTTAGTAGAGGCTTCTTTTTATTTTTCAGCAGTGTATCCCATCGGGTCTCGTGGGCAGATAATTTCTGTGTGGCGGTGTCCAAGGATTCACCAAACAGCTCGTCCCCCAAGCAAGGAGCATTAGCAAGCCGGTCTTGGTGGTTTACATCAAGCTCCGAGACCCGAAGCCAAGCTAGGTGGCACATGGCAACTGCCATGGCAGTAGCCCTGGAGGTCAGTTCAAAGGTATCATAGATGGACCATACCATGAACTTCCTAAGTTGAAGGAGACTGGATGTATACTAATGGAACAAGTGGGCCTTACGTTGCGGAAGGTATTTCTGGAGGGAAGACAACTGTTGGATTAAATGCTTACGGTAGAAGGAAAAATGAAAAGCATAATTATTGGAACGGTTAGCCATAATTATTGGTATAACCGTTTACCAAATTTGTCCATTGTCTTCCCTTCTCTGCCAGGAGGGACTGAGGCGTAGACATAGAACCCGCTGACTTTTTGAGTGTGGACTCCACGAGTAAGGACTCGTGGGGAAGTTGTGGTTTGTCGAAACCCAGAATAGGGATCGCCTTATAAAGAGTGTCTAATTTTCTTGGAGTTCCAGGTATAGTCAAAGGAGTCTCCAAGTTTTTATAGAAAGTTTCTCTCAGGATGTCATGGAGAGGCAACTTTAAGAACTCTTTTGGAGGCTGATCGAAATCCAGGGCTTCGAGGAAAGCCTGAGATTTTTTGGGAATCTGACTGCAATGGTATGGAAAGAGAATCAGACATCTCCTTTAAAAATTTTGTAAAGGAAGACTGTTCAGGCTTAAATTGTTCTTGGAAAGAAGGGTCTTCGTCGTCTGAAGTAACCGCTTCTTCGGTGCCGATAGGCTCCTCAGAATCGTCCCACAAATCTGGATCCCGCACCTGTGAACCTCGACCTCGAGAAAGTGGAGTGGAGGGTTCAGTATGGTGGGATTTGCGCAACGATTTACCGGAGCGCAACGACGCGACACCAGGAGAAGTGAGCTGATGTCTAGCGGTGTCAGGAGACGGTGCCGATTCCGTGACCGTCTGAACTGCATGATGCGAGAGCCTGGGTTCGGCTAACAAAACCGGCATGGAGGTGGATACAGGAGGTACCGGTGCCGAGTGTCGATGCCGACAACAAAGGCTGTTGCTGAACCAACGGTACCGAATGCTCAGACCGGACCGGAGCTGGAAGGTTCGGTGCCAGCAGAGCAGGGAGTAGTTGCTGCAACTGCTCTTGAAGCTGGACGTGGAGGATAGCCGCAATGCGGTCATCCAGGGAAGGCACCGGCACCGCTTTCTTTTTCCTCGGTACCTGTGGTGCCGCTCGACGCTCTGGAGATGAGGAGGCCGATGATGTGGCACTCACCTCAATGGGAGCGGAGCGCTTCCGAGGGCGTCTCGATGCCGGCAGGACTGGGCTCACTGCAGGATCGGCAGGAGGACGCTCCAAGGAAAGGGGAGGCTTCTTAGCTGGCTTACCTGGAGGATTCGACAGCAGGGGAAGCTCCGGCGGTGTCGACAAAGGCGGTGCCGATTTAGAAGGGGCAGCCGACGTCAGAGTTGATGTCGATGGTTCCATCCCGGCACCGAAAAGAAGTCGCTGTTGAATTTGTCGGTTCTTTAAGGTGCGCTTTTTGAGAGAAGCGCAACGGGTGCAAGATGAGGTGTTGTGATCCAGACCGAGGCACTGAAGGCACCAGTTGTGGGGGTCGGTCAAAGAAATGGGCCGTGCGCACCGTTGACACTTCTTGAAACCTGGCTGCGGGGGCATGAAGGTGAATACGGCCTCCGCTAAATCGAAGGCTGAGGCTTCGATTGTGCCAACAGGCCCTGCCGAGGCGAGAAAAAAATAAAAAAAGAAAACTATTATTATTATTTTTTTTTTTAAATAAACAGAAAAGAAAAGGAAGGAAATCTTCCACAAACGAAAGAGAAAAAAAACGCACGAGCGGGAAGGCAAAAGAGTTTTCAACGGCCATTGAAAAAAACGTGTCTTCTTAGCTCCGCGGAAACTAAGAAACTGGGGACCGTGCACCTCCGTCGGGCGGGAAGGCACTCGCGCATGCGCGGTGCGGCCTAGCTAGAACTTTCTAGGTTCTTAGAGTGCAATCACTCTAAAATTGTCCGTACCGGGGCTCTGTCGGTGCCGTCACCCATCAATTAAGAATATGCTGCCTGCTTGTCCTGGGATAATATGTTATTGTTTTGTTTAATAAAACCTATTTAAATTATTAAGGTAATGGTTATTTTTCTTTTTTCACTAAAGTACAGCAGAAAAGTTGTCCAAATATGATTAATCTACCTCACAATAATTTCATAATAATCTATGTATTTCTAATAGTATAACCAAATCAATAATTTTTATATAAACTATAAAACCACTCTGAAAAGTTAATTTTTTTAAAAAATGAAACTTTTATATTAAGATTATACCAGCAAGAAAAAGTCTTTCTATAGAAACTCTGATTAGTGATTTTAATCAATTTAAAACAAATTCACCCTGAAAATAAAACCAAAGATGCTGAGTGCTGTGTGGTGCAGTATATCTACTACAAATGGGAAGACTTGAAATTCCAGTTTTCATTGTTCCTATGGAAAAGAATAGACTGTAGTGGCTTAATGTGCAAAATACATTTAAAACAGATTTTCACCCAAAGCATTGGAAAATGCTTAAATGACGGTATAAATGAGTAAATCATTCATACATTTATTTTATTAAAGGAAGCCTAGCTGTTCTGAAGACAAAAAAAAATTACAGTACCTGAACAGGCCTATAGGGCTCATCCTCTAACCCCTTCCACCTAGAAAACAGGAGACAAACAATCTTCTCAATGTCATTCCGAGGCCAAAGAATGAAATCCATCTCCTGAGTGCATCCAATTACATCCTGGTGGGGAGAAAAGTTACAGTTTATCAATCATCTCAGTCATACACTCAGATTAATATTGTTGTACAATCTGCTATTTTCATAGTACTCTAGAAAAACATTTATACAAAAAGCACAGTTACTTACCGTAACAGGTGTTATCCAGGGACAGCAGGCAGATATTCCCACACATGGGTGACGTCACCGACGAAGCCCCGCAGCGGACAGCCTCGAAAGCATCTTGCTTGAAGATCTCGAGCTTTCGATTGCTGCATCGCGCATGCGCGCGTGCCTTCCCGCCCAAACTAGGGGGCGCATCTCCTGAGAGGATCCTCAGTTCAGATACCAAGCTAAGAAGCCAACCAGGGGAGGTGGGAGGGTTGTGGGAATATCTGCCTGCTGTCCCTGGATAACACCTGTTACGGTAAGTAACTGTGCTTTATCCCAGGACAAGCAGGCAGCATATTCCCACACATGGGTGACCTCCAAGCTAAATCAAAAGGGAGGAGGGAAGTTGGCAATTTAAGAAAAAAGATTCTGTAACACAGATTGGCCAAAATGGCCATCCCTCCTGGATAAAGTATCCAGACAATAATGAGAAGTAAAAGTGTGAACCGAGGACCAAGTGGCAGCTTTACAAATTTCCTCAATAGGAGTTGATCTGAGGAAAGCAACCGAAGCCGCCATAGCCCTGACTTTATGGCCCGTTACTCGACTCTGTAGAGGAAGACCAGCCTGAGCATAACAGAAAGAAATACACGCAGCCAACCAGTTGGAGATAGTACGCTTCGAAACGGGATGACCCAATCTATTTGGATCAAAAGAAATAAAAAGTTGAGGAGAACTTCTGTGAGGTTGAGTACGTTGAAGATAGAAAGCCAACGTACGTTTACAATCCAAAGTATGCAAAGCCGCCTCACCAGGGTGAGAATGTGGCTTAGGAAAAAATACGGGTAGAACAATAGATTGATTGATATGAAAATCAGACACTACCTTAGGTAAGAATTTGGGATGTGTACGGAGCACCACCTTGTCATGGTGAAAAACAGTAAAAGGTGGATCCGAAACCAAAGCTTGTAACTCACTAACTCGACGAGCTGAAGTGAGAGCAATCAAGAAAACAGTTTTCCAAGTAAGATATCGAAAATGAGCCAAGTCAATAGGTTCAAAAGGAGGTTTCATCAGTTGAGCCAAGACCACATTAAGATCCCATACCACAGGGGGAGGTTTGATCGGTGGATGGAGATTAAAAAGACCTTTCATAAAACGAGAAACTAGAGGATGTGCCGAGAGTGATTTCCCCTCTAAAGGCTGATGAAAAGCAGCAATTGCACTAAGATGAACTCTAATAGATGTGGATTGGAGACCCGACTGGGATAGATGAAGTAAATAATCCAAAACAGAAGCCAAAGAAGAAGAAGTTGGCTGAAGATTATGAGTGGAACACCAAGAAGAAAATCTGGTCCACTTTTGACTATAACATTGACGAGTGGACGGTTTTCTGGAAGCCAGAAAAACATCCTGAACAGACTGAGAAAATTCAGCAGAATCCATCAGGTGGAAAGGAACCATGCTGTCAAATGAAGAGACTGCAGGTTTGGATGAAGTAAGGATCCCTGACTCTGAGTGAGCAGAGAAGGAAAAACTGGCAGAAGAAGAGGTTCCTTGATGCTGAGTTGCAGAAGAAGAGAGAACCAATGTTGTCGGGGCCACCGAGGAGCTATGAGAATCATTGTGGCATGATCCGACTTCAACTTGACAAGAGTTTTGAGAATCAGAGGAAAAGGAGGAAAGGCGTAAAGGAACTGATTCCTCCAGTCTAGTAGAAACGCATCCGCCTCGAGACGAAGAGGGGAGAAGATGCGGGAACAAAACAGAGGAAGTTTGAAGTTGTTGGGTGACGCAAAAAGATCCACCCGAGGAGTCCCCCATCGGTTGAATACTTGACGAAGTGTGGGGGAGTTGATCGTCCATTCGTGAGGTTGAAGCAGACGACTCAATTTGTCTGCAAGGCAATTCTGAATACCCTGAATATAAACGGCTCGAAGAAAGATGTTGTGTGAAATCGCCCAATGCCACAACTTCAGAGCTTCCTGACACAGAGGATGGGAACCCGTTCCCCCCTGTTTGTTGACATAATACATTGCTACTTGATTGTCCGTCCGAACAAGGACTACTTGGTCGTGAAGGATGTGAAGAAAAGCTTTGAGAGCCAGAAATATCGCTCTGAGTTCCAACAGATTGATATGACATCGACGATCTGTGGCCGTCCATAATCCTTGCGTACGGAGACCATCTACGTGGGCTCCCCATGCGTACTCGGACGAATCTGTTGTGAGAACTTTCTGATGAGGAAGATGGTGAAACAGCAAACCTCTGGAAAGATTTGAAGAGAGCATCCACCAGCGGAGAGACTTCTTTAAAGAAGGCGTCACCGTTATATGGCGAGAAGGTGGATCTAGAGCTTGCTGCCATTGGGATGCCAGAGTCCACTGAGGGATGCGAAGATGTAGTCTTGCTAAAGGAGTCACATGTACTGTAGATGCCATGTGACCGAGAAGGACCATCATTTGACGCGCTCTGATAGTTGATAGGGAAGTTACATGATGACAAAGGTTTAAGAGAGTATTCTGTCGATTGAGAGGAAGAAAAGCTCTCATGCGGATGGAATCCAACACCGCCCCAATAAATTGAATCGATTGAGTTGGAACTAACTGAGATTTTGGGAAGTTGATATGAAACCCCAGACTTTGAAGAAAAGAAATAGTCTGAAGGGTCGCTTGCGTAACCCCTGAAAGAGAAGGGGCTTTTATAAGCCAATCGTCGAGATAAGGAAAAACTTGCAATCCCTGGGCTCGAAGAGCCGCGGCTACCACAACCAGACACTTGGTGAAGACCCGAGGAGAGGTTGCTAGGCCAAATGGAAGAACCTTGTATTGAAGGTGAAGGTTCCCCACCTTGAACCTGAGATATTTGCGAAAATTTGGATGAATAGGAATGTGAGTATAAGCCTCTTTGAGATCCAGTGAGCACATCCAATCCCCTTGATCCATGAGGGAGTACAGGATCGGGAGAGAAAGCATGCAAAATTTTTCTTTGACTAGAAATTTGTTGAGAGCTCGTAGATCCAGAATGGGTCGCAAATCCCCCGTCTTCTTTGGAACCAGGAAATATCTGGAATAAAACCCCTGGTTGCGTTCGGGAGGAGGAATTTCCTCCACTGCTCGAAGGTGAAGAAGAGCTCGAGCCTCCCGAAGAAGAAGAGGGAGTTGCGAGGAACTGGAAAGACACTCTCTTGGAGGGTGATCTGGAGGCACCTGAAGCAGGCGCAGAGAGTATCCCTCTCGGATGATCGTAAGGACCCAAAGGTCCGATGTAATGGTTTCCCAGACAGATGAAAAAAGGGAAAGACGACCTCCGATTGGTAGGGAGGAATTTGGATGCAAAGAGGTTGGAATGCTCATCACTGGACCGTCAAAAAGACGGAGCTGTTTTGGTTGGAGCAGGTGTCTGAGGCTTTTGAGGACGTTGTTGTTGTGGCCGTCTAGGTGGAGGCCTAGAAAAAGCCGGTGTGGACTTCATGGGGTAACGACGAGCTGGAGGTCTGTAAGCTCTAGTCAGAGAAGGTTTTGGTTTCGGACGAATCAGAGAGGCGAAGGAACGCTCATGCTCAGAAAGCCTTTTAGTAGCTGCTTCAATAGAGTCATCAAAGAGCTCAGAACCTTGACACGGCAGGTTTGCTAAACGATCTTGTAAGTTGGGATCCATATCTACAATCCTGAGCCATGCAAGACGTCTCATAGCCACTGCAAATGCCGAGACTCTGGAGGATAGCTCAAAAGCATCGTAAGATGCTTGCAACATGAATAGACGTAACTGAGACAGAGATTGAATAATGTTTTTATATTCAGAAAGGCGTTCTTTGGGCCAGTCTGGGCAAAAAGATGACAACTGCTTCAAAAAATGATTAAAATATGAAGTAAAGACATAGTTATAATTCAAAATTCTATTTGTCATCATAGAATTTTGATAAAGTCTGCGCCCAAACTTGTCCATAGTTCGCCCTTCGCGTCCTGGTGGAACTGTTGCAGACACCTTAGATGGGTGAGCCTTCTTCAGGGAAGATTCCACCACTAGGGATTGATGAGAAAGTTGAGATTTCTCAAACCCTTTACATGGAACAGTACGATACCTAGACTCCAGCTTCGATGGAATAGCTGTCACAGAATAAGGAGTCTCCATGTTACGTAGAAACGTCTGCTTCAGCACCGGTGTCATGGGTAGACGCAAAGTCTCCTTAGGAGGATGAGAAAGTTCCATATCCGCCAGGTATTCAGGCGTGTATTTTGAATCAGAATGTAAATCAATATTAAGAGCCTGTCCCATGTCGAAGACAAATTTAGCAAAAGAAGCAGACTTCGAGGTCGAGGCTTCCTCAGGAGAAAGAGAACGAGAACGATGTGTCACTGAAAAAGATGGAGAAGCCTCGCGTGAATACTGAGATAGGGGCTCAGATTCAAGATGTAAAGTGATGGAAGATGTTCCACTGCCTGTCAGAGGAGGAGTGGCTGAATGTTTCCGCTTAAGGCTCCGAGTCGGAGAAGTGCGCGGAGTACGAGGTTTAGTAAGAGGAGATTTTTCTCGAGACAAATGCCTCGAAGGTGGTGTCCTCGACCTCGAATGCCTCGACGATATTGAAGAGGCAATGGTAGTATGAGCTTTAGAAGTAATATCAGAATGCTTCGAGCTCTTTGTAGAGGTAAGCTTCGAAGATCGAGACCTGTGCTTGGATCGAGGTAATGCTTGTTTAGCTCCATGTTCAGACGAGGAGTCTGACGAGGAAACCCTGGATCGAGACCTGCGACGAGGAGATCGCCGAGAGGGTACCGATTTATGCTCAGGCTGGTGTTGCGCAGACAGAGTCGAGACCGGTACCAACTGAGCCACTATTGAGGAAATTTGCGTAGTCAGAATTGACTTCAGCATATCCTCAAACATGGGGACGGAGACCAAAGGACTCGGAGTCACAGGAGGTCTCGTGCGTTCCAAGGAGGGCGACCTCGATCGAGAGTATTCCCTGGACTTGGAAGCACGTTTTGAAGGTCTGGAAGACGGAGTCAAACCTGGGGCCCCAGGCTGAATGGAGGTAGACTCTGTCGGCTTCTTAGAGATGGTACCTGAAAAGGAAGCAGGAGACTTACCCCCCAATCCAGGCTTCGAGGACATCGTCGAGGCCTTCGAGGCCGAGGACCCGGAGGTCTTCGAGGCCGAGGCCTGTCGAGGAGGCGAGGTCGAGGTTTTAGTACTCGAGGCTGGACCCGGAGTCGAGGATTTTACAGATGCCTCGACCGAGGCCACAGCTTTTTCAGGCTCCATACGAGGAAAAAGCTCCAAAAATCTGTCGCAGCGGCGTTTAAAAGCACGAGGTTGAAGAGTGAGGCAGCGAATACAATCTTCGGGGCGATGAGTCGACCCGAGACAGATCATACACCGACTATGTGGATCAGTGATGGAAATAGTTCTACCGCACTGATAACACCTTTTAAACCCGGTAACAGGCCGGGACATAGATAGGACAAAGTCCGTGTCGAGAACGGAGAAGAGAGGCCTAGGCCTCAATCTTCCAACCCGACGCTAAAGAAAAACAAAAAGATGTATCTCTTTTTTTTTTTTTTTTTTTTTAGAAATAAAATATAAGTAGAAATAGAAGTAGAATTACGAACACAGCGACCGAAAACAATAAAGAGTACTCAGCCGCGGTGAAGAGAAGGCACAACGCTACGGGAACCAAGTCGACAAGTCTTCTCGGCTCCGCGGAAAACGTTGAACTGAGGATCCTCTCAGGAGATGCGCCCCCTAGTTTGGGCGGGAAGGCACGCGCGCATGCGCGATGCAGCAATCGAAAGCTCGAGATCTTCAAGCAAGATGCTTTCGAGGCTGTCCGCTGCGGGGCTTCGTCGGTGACGTCACCCATGTGTGGGAATATGCTGCCTGCTTGTCCTGGGATAAAATATAGTCTGGCGCTCAAAGGGACATTTTGGTATTTAACACCACTTGTTTCTCTATAAAGACAGTAGATAACAGAAAAAGACCAATCAAGCCAGTCTGCCCAGTTATTCTTGTCCACACTACAAACATAGATCCTAGCAGCTAAAGAATGAAAACTAATACACTCTTTCTCCTGATCCAGGACAGTTGTAGAGTACAAAAGAGGTACAGTGGTGCCTCACACAACGAACTTAATCCGTTCCAGGAGCAAGTTTGTTATGTGAAACGTTCGTTGTGTGAAACGCGTTTTCCCATAACAATACATGTTAAAAAAAATAATTCGTTCTGTAGCATAAAATATGCTAAGATGACATAAAAAAAGATAAATTTTTGGTTATTATTTTTATTTAGATACATCTAAAAACATAATTGTTTTTTAAAACAACACACATTTTTTAAATTTAAAGACAGACTAAGTAGAGTCTAATTTTACAGTGAGAGAGGGCAGAGTCTCAGCGGCAAAAACTGGGACTTAACTGTTCATTTTTTTTTTTTTTCTACCGTGTTTCCCCGATGATAAGGCAGGGCCATCAAATAAGACAGCCCCCCCTTTTTAGAAAAAAATGTAAAATAAGGCACCCCCCCGCAAATAAGCCACCCACCGATACCTGCGCTTACCCGAATCCGGTGGTACGGTGGGTGACTCCGTGTGGTCCCTGGCACCCCCGACACGATCGGGGCAAGAGGGAGCTCAAGCCCTCTTGCCCCCCCGACTCCCCGACACGATCGGGGCAAGAGGGAGCTCAAGCCCTCTTGCCCCCCCCGACTCCCCGACACGATCGGGGCAAGAGGGAGCTCAAGCCCTCTTGCCCCCCCGACTCCCCGACACGATCGGGGCAAGAGGGAGCTCAAGCCCTCTTGCCCCCCCCGACTCCCCGACACGATCGGGGCAAGAGGGAGCTCAAGCCCTCTTGCCCCCCCCGACTCCCCGACACGATCGGGGCAAGAGGGAGCTCAAGCCCTCTTGCCCCCCCCGACTCCCCGACACGATCGGGGCAAGAGGGAGCCCAAGCCCTCTTGCCCCGCCGATTCCCCAACTCCCCGACAATATCGGGCCAGGAGGAAGCCCAAGTCCTCCTGGCCACGGCGACCACCTAACCCCACCCTGCACTACATTACGGGCAGGAGGGATCCCAGGCCCTCCTGCCCTCGACGCAAACTCCCCCTCCCCCCAACGACCGCCCCCCCCCAAGAACCTCCGACCGCCCCCCCCAGCCGACCCGCGACCCCCCTGGCCGACCTCCACGACACCCCCAACCCCCTTCCCCGTACCTTTCTGTAGTTGGCCGGACAGACGGGAGCCAAACCCGCCTGTCCGGCAGGCAGCCAACGACGGAATGAGGCCGGATTGGCCCATCCGTCCCAAAGCTCCGCCTACTGGTGGGGCCTAAGGCGCCTGGGCCAATCAGAATAGGCCCGGGAGCCTTAGGTCCCTCCTGGGGGCAGGGCCTGAGGCACATGGTCGGGTTGGGCCCATGTGCCTCAGGCCCCGCCCCCAGGAGGGACCTAAGGCTCCCGGGCCTATTCTGATTGGCCCAGGCGCCTTAGGCCCCACCAGTAGGCGGAGCTTTGGGACGGATGGGCCAATCCGGCCTCATTCCGTCGTTGGCTGCCTGCCGGACAGGCGGGTTTGGCTCCCGTCTGTCCGGCCAACTACAGAAAGGTACGGGGAAGGGGGTTGGGGATGTCGTGGGGGTCGGCCAGGGGGGTCGCGGGTCGGCTGGGGGGGCGGTCGGAGGTTCTTGGGGGGGGGGGGCGGTCGTTGGGGGGAGGGGGGTTTGCGTCGAGGGCAGGAGGGCCTGGGATCCCTCCTGCCCGTAATGTAGTGCAGGGTGGGGTTAGGGGGTCGCCGTGGCCAGGAGGACTTGGGCTCCCTCCTGGCCCGATATTGTGTGGGGAGTTGGGGAATCGGCGGGGCAAGAGGGCTTGGGCTCCTTTTTGCCCCGATCGTGTCGGGGAGTCGGGGGGGGCAAGAGGGAACCAGGCGGAGAGAGGGCAGTTAAGCGCAGTGCCTGCGCGGAAGGATGCAGCTCGGGCGACTTCGTTGTGTGAAACGAAGTTCGTTGTACGGATCAAGACATAAAGTTCGTTGTGCGCAGCGTTCGCTGTGCGAGGCGTCCGTTATGCGAGGCACCACTGTATGTGATACATATCTATGACAGATCAGCATACAAGAAAGCACAGTTACTTACTGTAACAGGTGTTATGGTAATTGTGCTTTTATTCTAGGACAAGCAGGCAACATATTCTCACATGAGGGACTCCCTAGCTGAACATATTGGGATGGAGGGAGAGATGGCCATTAAGAAGAAATTAGTGTAATATGCTTGGCCGAAACAACCATCTCATCTGGAATAGGATTCTAGACAGTAGTGAGATGTGAACATGTGAATTGAAGTCCAAGTACTGTAGCTGCTTTGCAAATTTCATCAATGGGAGTGGAACGTAAGGAAGTTACTAATGCTGTCATAGCTTGGACTTTGTGTGCGGTTACACGACCCTCAAGCTGCAGCCCAGCCTGAGCATAGTAGAAAGAAATACAGGCCGCTAGCCATGTGGAAATAGTTATCTTGGTTACAGGCTTGACCAATCTGTTAGGATCAAAGGAGATGAACAGTTGAGGTGAAGTCCTGTGTGGCTTAGTTCTTTGTATGTAGTAAGCCAAGGCACGTTTACAGTCTAACCTGTGAAGAGCTGTTTCTCCAGGATGAACATGAGTCTTTGGGAAGAAAACTGGTAGTACAATGGATTGATTGAAATGAAATTTCGTGACCATTTGAGGTGCGTAGAAGCCATCGGTTGAAATGGTGATTTCATCAAAGTGGCTAGGACTATATTAAAATCCCAGACAACCAGAGGAAGTTTGAGTGAAGGCTTGGAATTGAAAAGCCCCTTCATGAATCTGGAAACAAGAGGGTGAGAGGCCAGAGAATTATTGTTGACAAGTACATGAAAGCACTAATAGAACTAGATGAACTCTGACCAAAGTGGTTTTTAGTCCAGAATTAGAAAGCTGGAGAAGATAATCCAATACTAAGGCAAAAGAAGCAGATGGAGCATCTTGGTGATGGAGAGTGCACCATATATGAAAACGTGTCCACTTCTGTTGAAAACATAGTTGACTAGGTGGTTTTCTGGAAGCAGTTATAATGGATTGTATAGCGTCAGAAAGATTAGGATCTGCTGAAGTCAGACTGAGAGATACCGAGGTGTAGCAATTTCAGACTGAGTGAGTATAGATGGAAAGATCTGCAACAGAACTGGATCCCTGTCACTCAGATGAAATAAAAGGGAGTACCAAGGTCATCTGGGCCACCGATGAGCTATCAGGATCATGGTGGCTGACTCTGACTTGAGAATGAGAGGGATTGGAGGAAATGTGTAAAGGAACTTGTCTGTCCAATCAAGAAGAAAAATATCTGCTTCCAGACGTTGAGAAGAATACTGCCTGGAACAGTATCGAGGCAATTTGTGATTGTGGGGAGAGGCAAACAGATCTATCAGAGGAATTCACCACAGTGAAAAAATGTGGCATAACACTTTGGAGTTGAAAGTGTACTTGTGTGGTCGAAGAAATCTGCTGAGTTTGTTGGCTAGAGTGTTCCGAGACCTTTGCACATACACAGCCTTGAGAAATATGTTTCGAGCAACTGCCCAGGTTCCACAGTTCCAAATGTACTCGGCCTCTTGACAGAGGGAGAGAGCCCGTTACACCTTGCTTGTTGATTTAATACCGTGTTTCCCCAAAAATAAGACCTACCCTGAAAACAAGCCCTAGCATCATTTTCGGGGGTAGGTCTTAATATAAGCCCTAGTCCCGGGATTTGCCATCAACTGTTCAACCTGCCCCCCACCCCACTGCGAAGCAGAACCCCTGCTGACCCTCCATCCTTCCCTCCAACCACGAGCAAGCCCTACCTGACGTCATCAGTAACGCGGCAGATTGAATTCTCCAATGGACAAGGCCGAAGCAGCCTGTTTAGAGTGCTTCCGGTCTGACGCTGCTTTGGATGAAGGTAGGGCTTGCTCACGGTAGCTGGGAAGGGAAGGATGGAGGGTCAGCAGGGGTTCGGCTGCGCAGGAGAAATGCTCAAGGGTTATGCTGCACAAGGGATGGGAGGGAGGGAAGGATTGAAGCTGTAGATCAGTGGTTCTCAACCTGTCCTGGGGGACCCCCAGCCAGTCAGGTTTTCAAGATACCCCTAATGAATATGCATAAGAGAGATTTGCATATAATGGAAGTGACAGGTATGCAGATCTTTCTCATGCATATTCATTAGGGATATCCTGGGGGTCCCCCAGGACAGGTTTGGGAACCACTGCTGTAGATGATTCCTTAACTGCAAAAACACACAGGTAGAAGGGAATAACCCACTGGTCAAGACTTGAGTCTCTTTTGCACTGGAAATGCACCTTGGTATTTATTTTGTTGTACTGTTTCACTGCAAACACATTTCCCTAAGAATTAACCATTAATTAGCCTTCAGCCACTACTTAATGTTGTAAATAAATCAAAATTTAAAAAAAAAGTTGTATATTTAAAGTATGAATTATTTTTACCCTGCGCATGGACTGGTAGCGAGGTGCATGAAGCTGTACTACGTCCTTATGCAGAAGCTCTAAGGAACTTTCCAAGGAATAGCTGGAATCCCGCACACCTTTTAGAATATTTTCTTCATAATTATTGGTCATGACTGGTATCACTTCAGACACTTCAAAGAGTGCTGACTTCTTCTTCTGGAAAAAAGATTAATAATTAGAAATGTTGGTTAATTAGCTAACTGAACATTAAACTTTAAGGGCTAGCTTTCTCAGTATCCTGTGGGTATCAAGTTAGCCAACCCATCAAACTAAGCTAAGGACCATGTTCTGTAATTAGCACCTAAAAAGATAGGTGCCTATAGTGCCCATCGAATGTCGATCACTGTTAGGTGCCAATTATAGGATCACACTTTGCAGCACCTAACTTAAAACTTAGGTGCCTATAATGTAGACCAGGGTTTTAAAGGCCTACATTATAGGCACCTAAATCCTTTTGAGAACCGCGCCTAGCGACACCCAATTGTAAACATGCTTACTTTGCTATTAGGCGCCTATCTTTTGTAGAATCATGCCTAAGACAACAAGCGCTTATTGCCCAATTAATTTTTTTTTTTTTTCAATGAATGTTGAGCTTGATAAAGTTCATAATTGAAACCCAGTTACCGTATATACTCGAATATAGGATGAGATTTGGGGGCCAAAAAATGGGGGTCTCGTCCTATATTCAGGTCATCACCCAGTGACCACACGACCCCCCTCCCAGACTTGTTGCAGGCCTCTGCCGGCCTGCCATATGACCTGGTAGGCTGGGACAGGAGGAATCCCTCCCGTCTTTGCCAACTAACAATTTTTTTACCCCCCTTCCCCACATACCTTTTTGTTTTGCCTTTTTGAATCCCTGGTAGTCCAGCGGCGTTTCGGACAGGAGCGAGCTTTCTGCGTTCCTGTCCCACTCAGCCCCTCTCTCCCTGGATGGCTGCCTCAGATCTTGCGGCCAGTGGCACACCCGGCAGGAGCGAGCTTTTCGAGCTCCTGTCCTGCACCACTCCATGAATAGCTGCCACCGAGAATCAGTGGCAGCCATTCATGGAGCAGCACAGAGCCAGGCTGGAGCTCGAAAAGCTTGCTCCTGCTGGGTGCACCACTCACCGTGAGATCCGAGGCAATTATCCAGGGAGGGAGGGGCTCAGGGCATGAGCATGGAAAGCTTACTCCTGCCCGATACACTACTGGACCACCAGGAACTCAGAAAGATGAAAAAAGGAACAAGGGGAGAGAAGGGTAAAAAAATTGTTGGAATTGGCCAGGAAAAGACCACTAGACCATCAGAGGGGGGGAGGTGGAGACAGGGTACAGAGCATGGCAGGGAGTGAGGGAGGCTGGGTAGAGCCTGGCAGGGAGGGGGGGCTGGAGTGCAATGCCTGGGCAGGGGAAGGGACACTGGGTGCAGATCCCGGCAGGATATGAGTCAATCATTTTTCCTTCTTTTTGGGGGGGGAAAAATTGGGGTCTCGACATATTCACATCAAAATATTCGAGTATATACAATACTAAGTATTTGCTCCTAAATTTTCATCTGAACTAGGACAGAATTGAAAAAGGGAAAACATGCTAGCTCAGAAGACTGGTTTTCTGTAATGTGGCACATTTCTTCTACTATTACATACTATCAGATTTTTTAAAAAAACACACTTTTGAAACGTTTGTGGGTTCTATCCATCTTTAGCACATTTTCCTAACACAACCTCGATACTGTTTCCTAGTAGCAAGTGTACATATTTGCTGTTACTGTCTGGCGATAAACTTTTTTTTTTTTTTTTTACAACCCTTCCCCACAAATCTACTCAACCTCTGAGCTTCACGTCCCTATATTCTTGAAGGAAAGTCATCAATAGCTTTTAAGTCTTCCATTGCATAACACACACACATATATAAAAAAATGTCCTTGTATATTTACACATTTTTCATTCTGAACTTCCTTATACTGATTTTTTAACTTTGATCCCGGTTGCTGATGGTCTTGTTCTGTTTTCTCCATGTGAAACTGCCATTACCTTTTTTATCATTAATATCATAGCTCCAATGAAACTGCATCCACCACCACAAAAATAGGCAAGATAAATAGTCACTACAGTCTGATACCAAATTCCACTAGCATTCCCTCTGTAATTCCCCATCTGATCACTGTGTATAAATACATACACCTTTTTGTACGGTTTGTCTGTCACAGCTAAATTTTAACTTCTTTCAAGCAGGGGCTGTCTATGATGAAGCTCTATCTATGTATGCCTAGTAGTGCAATAGAAATGATAAATAATAGCAGCAGTAGGATTCTATGTAAACTATTATATACAATCACAGAGACGATTTTAGATCATGTTAGTATTATCTGTTACCTTGTCTTTAAATACAAAGGCGATATACATCTTGAAATCAAACTGATCCGCAAGAGATTCTTTTTTCTTCCTAAGCTGAGCACGAAGTCTGTTCAGTGCTTGCTTCTTCCGGGAGTTAGGGTCCCCCATTTTGAATAGATGGAAATAATGCCTTTAGAAACCGTCAACAACTATGGGCACTTTCACATGGGACTTTGCTCAACAAAAGCAAGTCATTTTTATCCTTGTTAGTACTATGGCTGAATAGATAAACTGAAAGTAACCCCAAACCCTTCTCAGACTATAATTAACAAGACTCTTTTATTATTAGGGCCACAAAATAACAATGGTGGCTGTCCAAACATGGTGGACCAGAAGGGAATTTGACAGTACCCTCCAAAAATTTCCAATTTTTTGGAAGAAAACAATACATTGATGTAAATAGTTTAACCAGCAGGAAGGAAAAGGGTAATATCAAAAGTTAAATGCAATTTATATGTTCAATAGGAGGTAACAGGCTAAATTAGCCCAATCTTTTAAATCCATTTTTACCCCTTTCTCACAAAGGAACAAAAACAAACTTAAATAGATCGTTTTTATTCTGACAGATTCATGACTATTTCAACCCTACTCCTGATTTTCCCCCTGCTTTTTTTATGCTCGTCTTTTTACAATACTTCGCGGACGGAGCTCAAAGCGGGTAGTGCGAGTCCTCCTGAGAGAGACCAAGAAGTTTTCCTGCCCATGGCAGCTGAGCTAGTTTGCAGAGGAGCGAAGAGGAAAAAGAGTGGAGTCATTTCTAATTTCAGTAGGGCCTGATGGAACACCATGACGGAGCGGGGCGGGGGTCAAGGGGAGAGAGAGACAGACACGGAGCTGTCAAAATCGAGGCCTCTCTCGACACCTTTTACTTTCGGTTTTGATTAATCTTTGATTAATTCCCCGCGTTACTTTTCTGTTCCTGAACTCCTCGCACTGAACAAGCAGCCCTCGAGCTTCCTGGAAACGTCACAGGCGGGGCGACGCAGTAACCATGTCGCGATTTCAAGCGGCGACAGAAGGGCGGAGAGAGCGGGAACAGCTGACTTTTACTAGAGTCGGGGTTACCCCGCAACTGAGACAGTAGGAATCGTTCAACGATCCAAACCCCTCATCCCGAATACTGTAATAACATACAAGGGAAATGTATTCCCTTCGGTTCGCCCCCGACTATCTCATGCCGAACAGCAGTTTGGGGATTACTCGGTTAAGATGGGGGGGAGGGAGCGGTGGCTGGCCTATCGGACGGTTCTCCTGCCTCTTCCCCTTAGCCCGGTACTGTCTGACTCTTGTTAACCGCACCCGGCGGTGGTGCTAGCTGCGGGAGGGCTGGCGATAGTGGCGACGACGCTTCTAGGATCACAGGAAGCCATGTCAAGATAAAATGAGAACCCCGCTGGGGCCCTGCTCCACACTGGCTACTGCCGTTACTGTTGCTCTGGACACCGGGCCGCGCTCTCTACTCCTCCTCGGCCCACCCATAGTCTGGCCCGCAGCGCGCTCACAAGGCCAAAGCAGCCGCCGCCGGGGCCCGAGGCGCTGCGTCACACAGCGAGGGCCGCACAACTGCCCACGCGCCTCGCACCAACGCCTCAACCTCTCTCACTGCCTTTCAAGTTTTCTCTCTCGAGCTCTCCTTTTTCAGTATATTTTGTCGGTTTGTCTGTCCCTTCAACCGTCACTCCCTGAGTCACGCGAACAACGCCGCTTCTCCCTTACGCCAGACGAGGAAGAGGATGACGGAAGACAGAATCGCGCACGCGCAATTCCCTAAACCTCCCTTCCGTTCTGTTTGTCTATCCCTCCCCCTTGTGAAAGAAGGCGTGCGCAAGCCCGTATTTGTTCCCTCTGTCACTTTTGCTTGCGAGGAACCGTTGAAACGCTGATTTTCGAATAAAAAAAAATTGCTATTTTTTTTCTTCTTTCCAGGCAAAGCATTGCAACTGGACAAGTGATGGAAATCAGAAGACAACAGCGGCGGTGCCAAAATGGCCGATACCGTGCGTCACTCACTGATTACCACCCCTTCTCGGAGCCAAGTGCAGACTTTTGTGAGAGAGGGTGACAAAGCGTATAGCCTTAGATATTCGAGAATATAAGAGGATTATTTTAAACAAAGCTATAGAACAAATACGGGTACAAGAAAAAAACGAATGTAAAAAAAACACTACTTTTATCAAGTGAAAGTAATACTATGAAATTAAACATAAGTTTTTTGACCAGTGTACCCTGTTCATTATTCAATAACAGTGTGATTTCTATTAAGGTTGAAGTATAAACACCGCACCGCCCCTTTTACCTAAAGTTGAGATTGACGTCATAATAAATCTAACTTACAGACAGCTGAGTCTCTGCTGTTAAGAAGGCATAGAAAATTAGTAATTTACCAGGATACAAAGTTTATGTTTTTAAACTTTTGTTTTCATTTATAATAAAGCAATATCATTTTGTACAGAAGTAGCTAGAAAATAATTACAAATATATGTACTGTATATCAATTTGGTAACAATAGGCCTGAAAGGAAGGTGTGGCATAGTGATTAGAGCTGCTCCTTCAGCTCTCTGAGGTTATGAATTCAATTCCTGTGACTCTGGGCTAGTGCTGCCCAATTCACAATTTGAATCGATTCACAGATTCATTTCGGGTGAATTGGTTCGAATCGATTAAAAAAAAAATTGGCCTCCCGATTCGGCGACTGACCCTCCCCCCTCCCCCCCTAAAGCAGGATCGGCAGCGCTGCCTCTTGCTGGCCAGCCGCTGCCACTCCTGCTTTAGAGGGCGAGTGGGGAGTATCAGTCGGGAAGTGCTTCTGTCCGACTTCCCCCCTGTCTTCCCGGCATCAGTTTACCTCATTTCAGCAGCCTGGATAAGATCGCTAGAGCTGATCTTAGCAAGCTGCCATCGGGTCTTCCGAGCTACCTTCTCTCTGCTGCGGTCCCGCCCCTCCTCTGACAATGCTAGGAAGTTCTTCTTTACCCAGCGTGTGGTGGGCACCTGGAATGCGCTTCCAGAGGACGTAATAGGGCAGAGTACGGTATTGGGGTTTAAGAAAGGATTGGACAATTTCCTGCTGGAAAGGGGGATAGAAGGGTATAAATAGAGGATCACTGCACAGGTCCTGGACCTGTTGGGCCGCTGCGTGAGCGGGCTGCTGGGCATGATGGACTTCAGGTCTGACCCAGCAGAGGCATTGCTTATGTTCAGCTCACCATAGAAAAATTTAATTTGGTCATGATTCTTTTCGCAGTGTCTAAGAAGACTCCCAAGAATGTTCAAGAAATGTTCCTCTTGATGTAATCAAGTGATCTCAATGACGGACTTATACAATTAGTGTATCGGGTGCTTTATAATTGACCACAATCCTAATGATTGTTCTTCTTGTTTCCAAATGCAGACTAGAATTCAAAGGCTCAGCATGTTTAACACGAGAAGCCATTTGGCTCCTCAAAGGCTTGTCCTTTGGCTTTGGAAGCATCAACATCAATGGCTGCCCATTCATCAAAAACCACCACTGTCGAGGGTGTCTTTACCTCACTTAACATCAGACGTTGTTAGTCTGCCCTGAGACTGGTCACCAAGGATGTGTACAGGTTCAACATTATTCTTGTTGACACTAAAGGATCACAATGCTGAACGTCAGAAGAAGACCAAGAAACATTAACATCACTCATCAATTCGGTGCCAGGAGCAATAGAACATTGGAGGAACCGATTCCTAAGAAGTGTCAGCACCAAGAGGATCGTTCTCCCTCTTTCGTATAGGTGCCATTATAGGAGTCATTGGGCAGCCAAGTCCCCACTTCGGCACCAACACCTTCTCAAACTTTCCACTTACCGGCTCCCAGCTTTTGCTGATGCCTATTTCAGATAAGCGATACTGGGCAAACCTCAGGGAGGAGCTAACACAGAATCTGTAGCATCAAGCCGCTTTGGTATCAAGGGTGCTTGTGTCAGTGGAGGCTCAGTCCCTGCTTCAGCCTGAAGTTCAGAACCTGTGCACTAAGCTCTGACATTGGTGCTTCAAAGGGTGTCGCAGTCTGCCTTGGTGCAAGCATCATTGACATTAGTGGGGGGCCTACACAGAGTCAACTGGCAGGGATGCACCTTGATGATCTAAGGGGTGTCAACATCATTCTACTAGTCTGAGGTGGACTGAACCCTTCTCCACTCACTCTGACTTGGGGGAGAACTCTGACAGGGACTACTATTGGAATTCAGATAAGCAACCATGTTACTTCTCAGAGGAGCAGTCATTTGGCATCCCATCTGACCCGTCACCACCTCAGAAGAGAAAAAAAGAATCTACCAGACTCTTTCACTGGCTTTGTCATGGAGATGGCTTCAGCCATCCCATTTCAGTTGTAGACAGAGGCAGACCCTAGGGCTGAGATGTTTGAGGTTTTGGGCAATGAATCTCCTCCCAAGGCAGGAGTCACAGTAGTATTGCACCCTATCCTTAAGGACACACTGATGAGAAATTGGAAGACCCCACTCTCAGTGCAGATTGCATCAAAGAAGGTGGATACTCAGTGTCATATCTAAAAGACTCCCAGATTCGAGAGGGTCATAAGAACATAAGAATTGCCACTGCTGGGTCAGACCAGTGGTCCATCGTGCTCTGCAGTCCACTCACACGGCAGCCCATAGGTCAAAGACCAGTGCCCTAACTGAGTCTAGCCTTACCTGCGTACATTCTGTTTCAGCAGGAATTTGTCTAGCTTTGTCTTGAATCCCTGGCAGGTGTTTTCCCCTATAACAGCCTCCGGAAGAACATTCCAGTTTTCTGCCACTCTCTGGGTGAAGAAGAACTTCCTTATGTTTGTACGGAATCTACCCCCTTTTAACTTTAGAGAGTGCCCTCTCGTTCTCTCTACCTTGGAGAAGCTGAACAACCTGTCTTAATCTACTAAGTCTATTCCCTTCATTATCATGAATGTTTCGATCATGTCCCCTCTCAATCTCCTCTTTTCAAGGGAGAAGAGCCCCAGTTCCTCTAATCTCTCACTGTACGGCAACTCCTCCAGCCCCTTGATCATTTTAGTCGCTCTTCTCTAAACCCTTTCGAGTGGTACCGTGTCCTTCATGTACAGCGACCAGTGCTGGACGCAGTATTCCAGGTAGGGGCGTACCATGGCCCAGTACAGCAGCATGATAACCTTCTCTGATCTGTTCGTGATCCCCTTCTTAATCATTTCTAGCATTCTGTTCGCTCTTTTCACCGCCGCCACGCATTGCACGGACGGCTTCATTGACTTGCCGACCAGTACTCCCAAGTCCTGGGGGGTCTCTCCGAATACTGCACCAGACATCCTGTCTTTTTGTGTATAAGATTTTTGTTACCGACATGCATCACCATACACTTATTCATGTTAAACCTCATTTGCCATGTTGCAGTCCATTTCTCGAGCGTGTTTATGTCACGTTTCAGGTCTTCGCAATCCTTCTGTCTCATCACTACTCTGAATAACTTCGTATCATCTGCAAATTTAATCACCTCGCTCATCGTACCAATTTCCAGGTCGTTTATAAATATGTTGAAGAGCATGGGTCCAAGCAACAAACCCTGCGGCACTCTGCTCGTGATGCTTTTCCAGTCTGATTATTGTCCATTTACCCCCCACTTTCTGTTTCCTATCCACCAACCAGTTTTTAATCTATGTGAGTATTTTACCCTTGATTCCATAGCTTGCAATTTTTCAAAGTAGTCATATATGCGGGACCTTGTCGAATGCCTTCTGAAAATCCAGATATACAATGTCGACCGGATCACCCTTGTCTATCTGCCTGTTTACTCCCTTGAAGAAGTGCTGCAAATTAGTCAAGCAAGATGTTCCTTTGCTGAAGCTGGCTGGTCCTCATCAGGTTGTGTCCGTCAAGGTGATCAATGATGTGGTCCTTTTTCAGCGCCTCTACCATCTTTCCCGGTAACGAAGTCAGACTCACCGGTCTGTAGTTTCCCGGATCTCCCCTCGAACCTTTCTTGAAGATCAGCGTAACATTCGCCACTTTCCAGTCTTCCGGAATCCTTCCTGATTTGATCGACAGATTGGCTATTAGTTGGAGCAGTTCAGCTATAGCCCCTTTCAGTTCCTTGATTACCCTCAGATGGATGCCATCCAGTCCTGGGGATTTATCATTTTTAAGTCTATCAATCTGCCTGCATACCTCTTCTAGACTGACCGTTAACCCTGTCAGCTTCCTCACCACTCTCTGGTGGTACAATCTGCTCTCAAATGAGCCAAGGGTACTAGAACATATGCTTTGGTTCCCCCAGGCAGGTAGGCCAGGACCTTGGATTCGTTTTGGGAGAAAAACATTTAAGGCCTCAATGCTCATTGCTCGCAACCAGTCCTATCAGCTCTACACTAGCATATACTTGAGGTCTTTAGCTCGTGGTATGCTTTCTGTGGCTGATTCTCTCCTACAAGAGTAGGCTGATGAGCTGCAGTGCAGGAAATACATGACCAGGAGCACATATGATACTTTTGGCATCAAGTCTAGACTCTCCGCTATGGGTGTGGGCTTGTACTGACTCTCACAGCTGAGTGTCTCTGACCTTGAACTAGCGGTTCAGAAGAGGCTCACAGAATACTTTCCCATGGAGACAACTTGTTTGGGTCAAGGTAGAAGAGGTGGCTGACTACCTTTAAAGAAACATACAGACACTATCCAGTCCCTGTCTCGGCAACATACAGCTGCCTCCTCCTCAACTAGGAGATTTTATGACGGGCAGAGACAGTGTCCCTACTACTCCAGCAGAATTCCCAGCTAGCTTCCCAGTCAAAGTAAGGGATGAGTTTTTGACTGGCTCCAGCAGAGGATATCCACCATAAAAGTAACTGTCCCAGATGATGTACTGATAGGGAGGAGGTTGAATTTTTCCATCAGCAGAGGTTCCTTGTAAATTCTGACCAGTGAGTACCGTAAGCAAAGCAATACTTTTTTATTCTGCAGCATTCTCAACATAGCGTTCGACACTATTGATCATCCTTTCACTGCACAACTCTCTGAAATTGGACTCTGAAATGTTGCATTACGATGGTTTGCCTCCTTGAAAAATAGATCCCATAGCATACAACTCACTGATGTACTATCGAAACCAATCAAATACAGTGTTCCGCAAGGGGCTCTACTATCTCCCTATTATTCAATCTCTACATTAGACATGTCCTAGGCATAGCCCGCAAATACCAAATACAGATTCACTCCTTTGCAGATGACATCCAACTATACCTACTGCTAGGAGAAAACTCTGACGTCCAAATCGAGAAACGCCTAAACTGCCTCTTGGAAATCAAAATTTGGATGTCCGTCAACAAATTGCAACTAAACGCCTCAAAAACAGAACTACTTTGGATCCGCAAAGAACATTGCAACTATGCTGGGACTCAACTACCATAACTGCAAAAGACCAAGCACACAGCCTAGGAATACTCCTTGACTCTAACCTATCCCTTTACAACCATATCTCTTAGGTGGTATCTTCTTCCTCATTTTACTACCTGCGACAGCTCTGGAAAATAAGGAACTATTTTTCTGAATCTGACTCACCCAACTACTGTATGCCTTAGTCCCCTCCCGCATGGACTATTTTTTTATTTATTTAGATTTTTATCCCGTCCTCCCAATAGCTCAGAATGGTTTACAAGTAAACATACACAATGGAGTGTAATTGGACATATAAGATATACAATAGATTTAAATGTTTGGACATACAAGACTGTGCAGTAGTTTAAATACAGGGAATATACAGCAAATTAAGAGCAGAGTTTAAGTATAAGTAGTTTAGTTTAAATACAAGTTATTTGAGTTTAAATACAATTTATTAGAGTACAGACCGAGAGAGGACTATACCGAAATTTAGGGAGAAGATAGACAGGAGAGAGAAGAGTAGAGGTGGGGCTTAAGGGGGTGTGTGTAGACTGAGGGTGACCTTTAGTTGAAGAGGAGGGTCTTTACCATTTTTCGGAGTCATTAATGAGTTCTGTAGTCTGAGTTATGGGGGGAGTTGGTTCCAGAGATGGGGAATGAAGTGGCTGTAGGAGCGTTTGTGGGCGGTTTCTGAGGGGAGGGACCTTCTGGGGGGAATGCATAGGCGTAGCTCCGATTCTGAGTGGAGGGTGCGAGTGGGGGTGTAGATGGGAAGCTTGGATTTTATGTAGGAGGGGGTGATGGTATAAATTCTTTTATGCGCTATTGCCAGGGCCTTGAAAGCACAGCGTTGGCTAATTGGGAGCCAGTGTTCAGCGCGGAGTGCTGGGGAGATGGGATCATGGTAGTTGAGGCTGTGTAGGAGGCAGATAGCTGCATTTTGGACCCGTTGGAGGCGCTTGAGATTATTTTTGGTTAGTCCATTAAATAGGGAGTTACAGTAATCCATTCTGGAGAGGACATATGCGTAGAGGAGTTGGGCCAGGTCAGGTGTGGAGATGTAGGGTTTGATCCTTCTCAGTTGGCGGAGGTAGTAGAAGGAGGTGGAGACTACTTGGGATATGTGGGCGGATAGGGATAGGTGTCCGTCTAAGGTTACTCCTAGGCTGCTATCTGATCTGTTGCCGTTAGTAGAGTGGAGTCCCATGTTAGTGCACTACTGCACTGCTAGACTACTGCACTGCTCATTCAATGGTCTCACGGTGAAGAACATATGATGTCTCCAACATGTACAAAATTGCCGTTAGAGTAGAGTCCTATGCTAGTGCACTACTGCACTGCTAGACTACTGCACTGCTTATTCAATGGTCTCACGGTGAAGAACATATGATGTCTCCAACATGTACAAAATGTGGAAATCAGACTACTAAAAAACCTCCATGCCCATGACCCTTTCTCCCAGGCTTTATTGTTGGTTCACTGGCTGCCTGTAGCCAAACACTGTGTCTTCAAGGGCCTGATGCTAGCGTTCAAATCCTTGCATGACATGACACCAGGTTACATGACAGCCATGCTTCCTCAATACGTGCCAAACAGGTCCCTCCACTCCCAAGATGAAATACGCCTCAAAACGCCTCCTGGTCATGCCCTTCAACTGCAAACTGCCAAACATAGTTCTTACTCCCACTTTATACTAAGCCACTGGAATCGACTGCCCCCGCAGATCAGATCCCTTGAAGGACTCCTCAACCTTAGGAAAGCAATAAAAACATATCTCTTCACCTAACTCTCCAAACACAACCGATGGATTAAAAGAAATGTATAATGGTACTAGATCTTTGGTATATGTCACCTTAGGTTAAAACTTGTATTGAAACATCTTGAACTGTAACTATTGCAAATTCAACCTGTAAATTGCATATTATGTATATTGGTATTAGATCCCAAGTATGTATCAAGTTAGGCTAAAAACTTGTATCAAAAAACTTGTACTGTAAATGGTAAATTGTATATTATGTATGTTAACCTGTAACCCGTTCTGAGCTCTTTGGGGAAAACAATTTAAATATATATATATATATATATATATATATATAAAAAGATGGGTTGTGGACACCTGGAACGCGCTTCCAGAGGGAGTGATAGGACAGGGTACGGTATTGGAGTTCAAGAAGGGATTGGACAATTTTCTGAAGGGTATAGATAGAGACAGTGGCATATGTGGCATGTGGCACCCGGGGCCCATCATTTTTTGACACCCCCCCCCCCTCATGGAAAAATTTTTTTTTTTTTTTGCAATAACCATGAAATGGAATAAATGGTCAGAATAGAAACAGGCAGTGAAAATTTTCTTTTATTGAACCTCATTTATGTAACCATTATTCCAAACATAACATAACATAAATTATGTCGGAATTGTCATGACATCAGAAGTACATATGGAGTAGTTGCAGGTGATGCTTGGGACAGTTCTGATTATGTTAGTTTGGTTTTATGTGTTTTTTGAATAGAAGGGTTTTTATTTCTTTTTTTAAGGTTTTGTAGTTTGTGGTCGAGGTCAATAGGTTGTAGAGTTGGGGGTCAAGTGTTGCAGCTCGAATGGCTAGGAGGTTGTCGAACAGTTTTTTTCTTTTGACGTTTTTGGTTGGAGGGTGTGTGAATGGTGCGTGAGTTCTCCTATGTCTGTTTGAAGTGGATTGAATTATTTAGCTGAAGAAATTAGTTACCCCCCCATTCCACACACATTAATTCTCTTCCATTTTTGTTCCCATTATAAAAAAACACTGATAAGTTCCCAGGAAAAAAATACATTAAAATAAGAAGTGAAACCAAAGGCCCCTACAGATGAGAACATAACATAAGAATAGCCTAACTGGGTCACACCAATGGTCCATCATGCCCAGTAGCCCATTCTCATGGTAGCCAATAGTGCTGCCCGATTCAGAGAAAAATATTTCATTCGATTCGATTCACCCTGTTGAATCGATTTTTCGATTAGATTCACTGTTAATGACACCGCTTTTTAAGTTTAAACAAAGTATAACAATAAATTTCACAACAACAATAAATTTCACAAAGTACTTAAAAAAAAAAAATCACATTTTTCCATTAAAGCAGTTCTGGAGACATTTGCTTGAACAGTCTTTTTTCCCAGTCCATAAGCAAGCAATATGAAAAAGATTTCCTTAATTATCTACTCAAACATTTTTGCTATTTACTTTCATTGTACCTAGACTATTATTCAGTAGAAAAAATTTAGTTTGTTCAATCAAGCAGAACATTCACTCATAGAAGTCCAATGTCCACACAGGATTTGATTGAACAAACCATATTTTTTCTACTGAATAATAGTTTAGGTATACTGAATAGCAAAAATGTTAAAGCCACACAGAAAAGTAGTAAAAGTCAATAGGTTCTCCAAGTGGGAACAACCTGATGTCTCAGCACTTGAGGAAAAGACCACGTAATAATGTTTATAAGATAAATCATATAAATGATTATACTGAAGCAGGGTGTCCTCAGCATGAGAGGTAAGCGAGAGGAGAGAATTCTCCAGTGCTTTACACAATAAGGCTCCTCTGCCTGCAGTGCACACCATCATAGGACACCTCAGGTGTGCTCAAATTAATCAATGTGATAAATTAAACAGTGATAAACAATTGGTCAATCACAAGAGTGCAAGATCAAACAGGTTGTTCCCACTCAGAGAACCTATTGACTTTACTGCTTTTCTGTGTGAGTAGATAATTAAGCAAATTTCTGATAGCCTACAGAACTGATTCTCACCTTCCATCCCCAGCCCCCAAGACTTACCAGACCCCCCCTGCCGATGCATTTACTTACTGCCTGAACTGGATATTAAATCGTGGGGAAGAGAGGAGAAATGCGGGGAAAGAGCCAGCCAAAACTAGTATTTGTTGCTGCTGAGTGCACCAATCCAGGGCAAGCAGACGCTTCCCCCATGTCTTAATAACAGACAATGGACTTTTCCTCCAGGAATTTGTCCAAACCTTTCTTAAAACCAGCTACGCTATCTACTTTTAACATAACTTCTGGCCACTTCATTTTTAAGCTTAGATCTTTCCTTCCAAACAGAGACCTTGCTAGATGTCAAATACAGCACAAGGTAACTTCACATGGACTTAACTGTGCAGGAAATGAATCTCCTCATACACCCACCATATAGTGCAAAAATGTGCAAAGGTCTGTTTTTTTCTTTCGATCACTACATAGCCTAATGCCACACAAGCAGCGCTGTTACAAACATATTCTGAAGGTCAATGCTAAGGTTGACAAAGTTTCCTTCCTTGGACCAGAAGGAGATACTGACAAACCACTGGAAGAGATTCTAAAACAACTACCCAGAAATAACACCCAAAGACCCACTCAGTGTGTGAACCAGTTGAGTGGAGTGGACTAACTGGGGGTGGAAATGGGCCCAGAGTTTGCTCAGCAGAATTTCCCAGACTACCTCTTCCTCTCAACACACTGACATGCTACCACCACCACCAACACTAGGAACACCTCACCGAGTATGCCAGCAATGCTTATAAACTTTATAAAACACATTATTATATTTTCTTATAAAGCATATATTTTAACTGAACTCAGCCTTGCCATTCACAAAAATAGAAAAGTTCCCATTTCAAGCTGTCTCATGTACACTTTTCAAATCTAACATATTGTAATCACAAAACAGAAAATAAAATTATTTTTTCTACCTTTTGTTCTCTGATCAATATTCAAATCTTGTTGGTCCCAGGCTCTTGTTGTCTTGCTTGCCAGGGTCTCCTTTCTCCGTGCTAACCATCCGTCTGCCATCTCTGTTCTCCCCTTCCGTTTCCCTTCCCTCTCCCGGAGATCTGGCATCTTTCCTTTTTTTTGTCTCCATCCACAGATTCACCTTTTCTCAACTCCCCACCACCCCAGGATCCACCATCTCTCCCTTTCTGTTCCCAACTATCCTCCTATCCAGTATCTCTATCCCCCCTCCACACCATCCCCTGTTTCCAAGTTCTCTCCCTTTCTGTTCCTTCCCTCCCTAAATCCCATTATGCACCATCTCTCTCCCACTCCTCTGTTTTTAGACCCATTATTTCTAACCCCCAAAGTCTGGCATATGCACGTATCTTTGAACCCCCCCTTCCCTCTCTCCCTCTGTGTACTTTTACACCAGGACCCCCCCTCCCCCGAAGGTCTGTCCCCCCTCAGAAGGGCTACACCCCACCCCTGAAGACCTGCACCCCCCGAAGGACTTTACCTCCCACCCGAAGGTCTGTCCCCCTCTGAACGCCTAAACCCCACCCCTGAAGGCCTGCACCGTCCCCGAAGGATTGTACCCCCCACCCGAAGGTCTGTCCCCCCCTGAAGGCATGCACCCCCCCTGAAGGCCTGTCCCCCCTTGAAGGCCTGTCCCCCCCCCCTTGTAGGCCTGCACCCCCTTGTAGGCCTGTCCCCCCCCCCCCTTGTAGGCCTGTCCCCCCCTTGAAGGCCTGCCTGCCTGCCCCCCCCTTGAAGGCCTGCACCCCCTTGAAGGTCTGCACCCCCCCCCGAAGACCTGCACCCCCCCTTGAAGGCCTGCCTGCCTGTCACCCCCCTCCCCCTTGAAAGTCTGCCTGCCCGCCCGCCCCACCCTGAAGGCCTGATGCCCCGACCCACCCCGAAGGACCATTCGCCCCCCTGGCCTCCCTATGAAGCAGCCGCAGCAGGATCGCGACTTCAGCTATCTTTGCGCTGCTTAGGAGCTGCTTCCTGCGCCGGGCTACCTTAAGCTACTGCCCCCCCCACGCCCGAAGGACCGCTCGCCCCACTGACCTTCCAGCACACCTATGAAGCAGCCCGCAGCAGGATCGCGACGTCAGCAATCCCTCAGCTGCTTGGGCGCTGCTTCCTGCGCCGCGGTCCCGCCCCCTCCTCTGACGTCAGAGGAGGGACGGGACCGCGGCGCAGGAAGCAGCGCCCAAGCAGCTGCGGGATTGCTGACGTCGCGATCCTGCTGCGGGCTGCTTCATAGGTGTGCTGGAAGGTCAGTGGGGCGAGCGGTCCTTCGGGCGTGGGGGGGGACTGAGCGGCAAGGCCGGGAACACCCCCTCAGGGCTGGTACCCGGGGCGGCCCGCCCCCCCCCCCCCTAGGTACGCCACTGGATAGAGAGCTACTATAAGGGTCCTGGACCTGATGGGCCGCCGCGTGAGCAGACTGCTGGGCATGATAGACCTCAGGTCTGACCCAGCAGAGGCACAGCTTATGTTCTTATGACAAAAGGACACCAAAGTGGCCCTATGGAATAACCAAACCAACAAACACATATAGTTAGGGGGGGGGGTGAACTCCTTACCTCCTTCCAAATTCCACCCATCTCTCCTGTAACCTCTTCCTGCTGCTGCCATGCTATTTCTTTGGGATGATACATCATGAGTCCACTTAGTCAAACACAACTGTTTCCCATGTAACAAGGAAACTACTTATTTTTGTGAAGAAATAAAAAAGGAGTTGGTGTTATTCTCTATTCCCCTTTCAATTTGAGACCATAGGTTTCTGTATTTCTGAACTGCCAAAGAGAAGCAATTTTAAAAATATTTTTTCAGACTACATCAAATACTGGCACAATCCCTTCCTGCTCCCCTATGTTGTTAGGTGCTATCGACTTATGTTCGAGTCCTAGCGACTTGATGATATCACGTTTTCACGGCTCACCTATGTCCTAGTAAATAACATCACTAATAATAAAACCCTAAGTGCGCATGCGCACTCCTACCTGCGTGATCCCTGCCTCCGTGATCAGTAGCTCTGTGGCAGGCAGAGAAATGTTAGTGCGGGTTCGGTGCGTTCGGCGGTTTACAATGAGTGCGCGGTGGCAGTTTACTATGTCCAGCAGCGGTTACTGTGTGCCGGTTGCCCGTGATAAAAAAAAGGTAGGTGGGAGAAGGCACGATAAACAGATAGGTAGTGGGCAGGGACATTGACAGACAGACAGAAATAGAGACACACGCACTGAAAGACAGGTAGGTGGGAGTGAAAGACACACACAGAAGGGCTACTGCTGGACAGGGGGAACAGGGAAGATGCTGCTGGACAGTGGGGAAGTAAAAGGAAGGGAGAAGGGCTGCTGCTGGACAGGAGGAGCAGGGAAGGGGTGCTGCTGGACACAGGGGGGGGGGGGTAAAAGGAAGGGAGAAGAGCTACTGCTGGACAGGAGGAGCAGGCAAGGGGTGGTAGTGGGCAGCCGAGGAGAGAAATAAAGGCAGACAGCATCCAAGGAGAGAGAGAGAGACAGAAAGACAGACAGACTAAACTAAACCTTAAGTTTATATACCGCATCATCTCCATGGATGTGGAGCTCGGCACGGTTTACAAGAACTTAAAATCCACTGGTCCCTCCTGCTGGCTCAGCTGATGGGGGTTCCCCTGCCCTGATCAACTGAACCAACAGGCAGGGAAAGCAGGGGCTGCTTTTCTTGGCAGTTTGAGCAGATAGGAGGAGGCACTGTGCTAGCAATTGCTCTTCTGAGCAAGCGCTAAGCACAGTTCCTCTCCCTTTTACCAGTGATGTTTCGCACAAATAGCATGCATAT
The DNA here is from genome assembly GCF_902459505.1 of Geotrypetes seraphini. Taxonomy (NCBI): domain Eukaryota; kingdom Metazoa; phylum Chordata; class Amphibia; order Gymnophiona; family Dermophiidae; genus Geotrypetes; species Geotrypetes seraphini. The sequence continues at coordinate 184,120,376 of NC_047085.1, read as the reverse complement.
AATTCGCATGCTATTATGCTGAGCATCGCCAGTAAAAAAAAATAAAAAATTGCTTCCACCACAGTATTTTTTAACGTGGCGTTGGAGCTTTGTGTATCCTACCATCAGTTTCTGTCCCCATCACCCAACCTCTCTTCACTTTACAGCTGTCTGCCAGCATTTCAGAGCAGCATTGTCTCTCCTAATCAGGGACCCTTTGCCATTCTTTTCACCCCTTCCTTGTCTCCTTTTTCTTGTATTCCTCTCCCAGTACATGTCTTTTTTTACTTTAACTGCTATAGGTATTACTGTGGCAATATAGATAAAATCGTCTTGCCAATAAAGTCATTTGAATCTGTTTGTTCCTTTTGTCAGTATCAGTCTGCTGCACTTGCCTTCTCTTTGGTAGCTGCTAGGCTCAGCAATTCTCTCCTCTGCAGTCTATTGGACAGACACTAGCCAATAGAATGAAAGGGATACGGGAGCAGTAACTAGGATATGAAGGCACTTCCTTCTTGTGTTTTCCTGTAGCTCTGCAGAATAGAGTTTGCTGTCCCAGATCTACAGGACTTAAAGAGACATGATCTGGCAGAGAGAGGAAGAGCAGGCAGAGGGGACACAAGCTGCAGAGAGAAAGACATGGAGTGTATGTAGCTTTGTGGGACTGGGAAAAATACAGCTTGAGGGAAAAGGGTAATGGTGCAGAGTACAAACATGAAGGTGAGAAAAGGATGAGAATGTAGAAGAGAAAGTGAGATGAAAAAAGCTTTAGAGAGAAACCATAAAGATACAAATATACTGTAAATGGAGGAATGAGAAATGATGAAGGAAGACTGGAAGAGAATCCTTAAAAGAAGGAACTTGAGAACAGAGAGAAAACCAAGATCAAGTAGGGATAGCGCAGTGTCTCTCAAACTGTGTGCCCCGAAGAGATTCCATAATGTTATTTTACTTTTAAAAATTCCCTACATATACACGAGGATAGATGACAAGTACATCATGCTTGAAAGAGTCTGTCAATGTTATGAGTGTCTGTTTGCATAAGGATACAACCGTCCAGACAAGCATACTTCTTTGACGTGATAATTTTCAAGGACCAAATGACAAGTAATGTTAGTTTTAGTTTTAATGCAGTAACTATCAAGGCTTTGTTACTGTTTGGATCTTATCTTTGCGAACCTGGATTTTCAGTTGTGACAAAATAAAAAAGAGAACAACTGAAGATGGTAGATGATGAAATGTGTGTTTGCTTGTCGACTATCGAGCTGTGTTTTGAGTTAATTTGCATTAAAACCATCGCATTGATTAGCAATTCTATCTACTTTTGTTTCACAGTTGTTACAATTACCTATATATAGCTTAAAGAACTTTAAATAAATAACTCTCAAATTTAATTTTTTATTGCTTTTGTAATTTTATAATTTAAATTATAATGTGCTGTGAAAAACATTTGCTCCATGTAGTGTGCCAGAGCTAAAAAAGTTTGAGACATTGGACCAGGACTGAAGCTAATGTAGACCCTCTAGTGGTGAAGTGGTAATATACTACTAAATATAAATGTAAATTGATGGAAGTGTCACAGTGATTAAGTAGGGTTCCCAAATAACTCCACATAACCAAGGGATTCAACAAGAAAAAAAGTAACAATTTATTTAATAGAAATAGATGAGAGGCACTAGGTAAGTTCCTCAAGTGGGTACCAATTTTTATAGTTAGATGGTATTAAGCAAATGATACAATATGGTATGGTAAATTACAAAGGTAATATGATGTTAAAGTTTACCCACTAAAGCTAGCAAAAGTTCAACTTCTATAAATTATAGATTATTTAGAGTGGTAGAAAACTGGAACGCTCTTCAGGGATTCAAGAAAAAGTTCCCGCTGAATCAGAATGTAGTCAGGTAGGGCTGGTCTCAGTTAGGGTGCTGGTCTTTGACCAAAGGGCCACCGCGTGAGCGGACTGCTGGGCATGATAGACCACTGGTCTGACCCAGCAGCAGAAATTCTTATGTTCTTATTATTTCATTCCCTCAGTAACTTGGTTGCTGGAACTAATTTCACAACTAATAACCTTTAAGGACCGACCATAGCATCAGATAAATACAAAAGCTATTCTTCACTTATATGGTTCAACTAGCTGATAACCCGGCGTTGCACGGGTATTTAATTATAGCAATAACACAGTAAATGGATTCAAATAAAGATACTTTATAGTGGTGAATGAAATTATATTTTTACAGCTTTATAAAAAGTACAATAATCAAATTATAATGCGAAATATTTGACAAAATGAATACAATACAACAAACACAAAACTTGATTATAAACAACATTTTTAGTTTCACCTCCAGGAGCAAGAACATATAAATTCTTGGGTGAAGAGACCCCCAGAACATATCACCCCAGGTAGTGAGGGATCTGCATACCAAGTTTCGATCAAATCGGTCAAGCCGTTTATTATTTACTGTGAGAATGGCAGCTGTGTACAATTTTTCCATTGACATGAATGGGTGAAATCTGATTTTCTGTTTGTAGTTCCGCCCACGTGTGCAGGTGGGCCGCGAGACCCCCAGAACATATCACCCCAGGTAGTGAGGGATCTGCATACCAAGTTTCGTTCAAATCGGTCAAGCCGTTTTTGAACTACTGTGAGAATGGCAGCTTTTTACTTTTTTTCCATTGACATGAATGGGTGAAATCTGATGTTCTGTTTGTAGCTCCGCCCACGTGTGCAGGTGGGCCGAGAGACTCCCAGAACATATCACCCCAGGTAGTTGGAATTAATGTGAGAATGGCAGCTTTTTAGTTTTTTCCATTGACATGAATGGGTGAAATCTGATTTTATGTTTGTAGCTCCGCCCATGTGTGCAGATGGGCCGCGAGACCCCCAGAACATATCACCCCAGGTAGTGAGGGATCTGCATACCAAGTTTTGTTCTAATCGGTAAAGCCGGTTTTGATTTACTGTGAGACTGGCAGCTGTTTACATTTTTTCCATTGACATGAATGGGTGAAATCTGATTTTCTCTTTGTATCTCCGCCCACGTGTGCAGGTGGGCTGCGAGACCCCCAGAACATATCACCCCAGGTAGTGAGGGATATGCATACCAAGTTTCGTTGAAATCGGTCAAGCCGTTTTTGAAGTACGGTGAGAATGGCAGCTTTTTACTATTTTTCCATTGTGAGAATGGCAGCTTTTTACTATTTTTCCATTGACATGAATGGGTGAAATCTGATGTTATGTTTGTAACTCCGCCCACGTGTGCAGGTGGGCCAAGAGACCCCCAGAACATATCACCCCAGGTAGTTTGAATTACTGTGAGAATGGCAGCTTTTTACATTTTTTCCATTGACATGAATGGGTGATATCAGATTTTCTATTTGTAGCTCCGCCCACGTGTGCAGGTGGGCCGAGAGACCCCCAGAACATATCACCCCAGGTAGTGAGGGATCTGCATACCAAGTTTCGTTCACATAGGTCAAGCCGTTTTTGAATTACTGTGAGAAAGGCAGCTTTTTACATTTTTTCCATTGACATGTATGGGTGAAATATGATTTTATGTTTGTAGCTCCGCCCACGTGTGCATGTGGGCCGCGATACATATCATCCCAGGTAGTGAGGGATCTGCATTAGAGAATGACACGGTGACAAAATTCATCACCGTCCCCGCGGATAACCGCGGGAAATAAACCCATGTAATTTTCTAGTGTCTATTTCATCTTCTGTCCTTCTACACCAGCATTATTCAAAGCAAAGCTTGCGGGTCAGTGGTTGTGGCTAATTATACTCTGATTCATCCCTTTCTCCTTAAAGAATGACATGAAGATGGTTTCCGACGGGAACGGTGATGAATTTTGTCACATGTCATTCTCTAATCTGCATACCAAGTTTCGTTCAAATCGGTCAAGCCGTTTTTGCGTGATCACGGCACATACACACATACATACACACATACATACCTCCGATTTTATATACTGTATATAGATTCTATCCACTAAGAATACGGTTCTTTGTTCTCAAATTCTTCTAATCTTCTTTTACAGATTATCAACAGATTCACATTCAGCCAAGATTTCTCTTTATACATCTACAAGCTGAGACCAAGGTGTAATTAATAACTGGAACTTTTAATTAAATGTGATTGAAGAGTCAAACAGGAACTATTTACAAACTCCTTCAGGTATACAGGTTAAAATTGGTTCAAACGCAATCCATGGTAAAGTCATTTCAAAAACCTCTTCTTACAACTCCTTCATGCATTCGGTGAGCACTCCTGGGTCTCACCCTCTTCCCTCAGCCTGGGGGCCACTGTATCTTCCTTGCCAAGCTGATTCATTCCACATAGATTGCACAGCCCAGGGTCTGTTCTCAGTCGCTGTCCTCTCCTGGTGATCCCTTAGAAAAGTAAAGTCCTTTAACTCTTTTGCTGTGAACCTCATTAGGTTCCCTCTGTCTCCTCTCTGTTGCCTGCTGTGCTGCAAACCCCTTAGACTTTCGCCCCACAGTCAATCAGTATTTCAGGATCTCCTTCAGCACTAGGGCTATGGCAGAGTTCAGGATAACGAAAAGCCCTGAATCTTGTCCCCCTTCACTCAGGCTAAAGGGAACCTCCCATTCTTCTCCTACCCACACACACAACTCAGTGACACCCTGAAAAATCCAGTGCTCCCTGCTCTGTAGAAGGGGCCTTTTTCAGGAGGTAGGAGGTGGGGGGGGGGGGTCACAAATACATAAATTACTACTGTACTATTTATCATTTCTATAGCGCTGAAAGGCATATGCAGCGCTGTATATTTAACATTCAATAGACTGTCCCTCCTCAGCAGAGCTTACACGAGTGCAATTATATGAGTCTAAGAGGCTCGTAATGTCTTCGCCAGACAGACCTAAGAACCTTCGCAAATTACAGCTCTTTCCTTAGGGATTTCCAAGAACGGATCTTGGCCCTTCAAGTAGTCCGCAGACAACCAGGGTTAAACTAGCCCAAGTATCAATGAGCCAAACCACGGAAAGCAGACGCTCAAACCTCTTCCCCAGCCCCCTACTGATATTTTTCTCTCTCCTAAACCCCCCACTCCTGGTCAGGCATCCCCCTGCCTCTCTCCTCCTACCCTTCTACTGCGTGTGCTATTCTCAAACCTGTCTAACATTGCCGCCATTTGCAGCGATTTACACATTCGAATGCAGCCAACCCAGCACTCTCTTCCCGCCCCTCCGACGCAACTTCCTGTTTCCTGCTGGGCTGGACGCGCCGGAGGGAAAGAAGTTGCGTTGAAAGGGTGGGTGGGACTTACAGAAGTGAAGTGTCGTGGTCGGTCGCGTGTAAGGATCGTTAACTGCCGCCAGCGACTTCGGAAAGAAAGTTTGGAAGGTAAGGACACGGGCGAGGGTTACGCGGACTAGGACGCTGGGCCACGGCGGGGTGGGAGACGCGCTAAACCGGACCGTGGGCGGGTGAGGAAAGAGAGAGAAGCACTTGCTGAACCGGGGACGGCGGACGAGAGAGAGGGAAAAAGATACCAGACCGAAGGGGGGGGGGGGACGCCGGTTTGTGTATGAAGAGGGGGGGCACTGGGCGAGTGAGCTCGTGAGGGCGGAGGAATACGTGTGTCTTGTTATCTGGGGAGGTGGCTGCTTCCCGCCTCTTTTACTGGCCATGCTGGCGCTTGGAGGGAAGCGACGCTCGCTGTGTTCCCGCTTTCTCTGCTGCTCCTGAACAAGAGGTATAGTCGGGTAAAGGGCGCGTAGCTGTCGTAGGAGCCAACTCTTCCAGGGACTGGAGGTGCTAAACCCGGTGGACGTTATCCTTCCCTGGCCCCAGTCAAAAGAGTGTGCTCAATATTGGGGGTACTCGAGCGCTCACGGAGCTGGCTCTTATGGTAGCTCTTCTTGGGCAAGGGTTATTACACTTTTGATAGTACATACCCTTGTTTCAGTTAAAATACTTTATCTTTATTAATAAGTATAGTGTTCTTTAAAAAAGAAAAAAAAAGTGCTGCAGATGTTTCTCTCGAGCTGTGGTGTCCACTGTATACGGATAGCTCATGTTCAAGTGTTAGCTTAACAGATGTTAGTTTAAAGATAATGGGGTACTTTCAAAAACTGAATCCTGTGGTCCCTCCACCGCCGCCACTGTTCCACTCCTTATAGCGACAGTGTCTCCAGCAGCATAGCTAGTGAACTTCTACGTGCCAGCGGTTGAAAAGAGGTGGGTGATGGCGGGAGGCTCACGCTCCCTCCCTCTTTTTGCTATCGCCAGATGCCCTGCTGTCCTGTGTGGATGCTATGCCCTCTATTTTAATTTCCTTTGAAGCTGAAATTATGCTTAAAAAGGCCAGCTTGAAGGAATTATGGAAAGTAGGTTGAAAAACTTATCCATCACCTTTTTTAGCGTCCGCCCCCGCCCACCTCCTCTGGTTTTAGCTTAATGATTAGAGCTGTTTCAAAACCAAAAGCGTCTGAGGCCAGGAAAATTCCTGTTGTACCTAAATGTAATGACCTTCAGCTGAAACTTTAAAAGGTGAGAGCTTTTTTTCTTATTGATCAATAAAGACCACTTCATAGTCAGTTAAATGTATGAGGTTTTTGTACAGCATACAGATCTTAGGTTTAAATGGAAATTTCTTAACAAAGGTTTAGATAGGTGATTCTATGATGAATTTCTGTCAAAGACCTTAAACTTTATGATTTAAGTTTTTTTAAAATTTTGTCTTAAGACCTTAAGCTAGATGATTGTACTTTCTTGCAAGCAGTAACTCACACTCACTACTACATCAGTATAATGCCCTCTGAAAGCAAGTGTATATGCACTTGATGTGAAACAGACAATGACGTTTAACATTCTTATATAAATAACTATCAAAACTTTTTAAACAGTAACATAATAAGTTCAGTATTTAGGATCTTATAGTATCATACTGAAATATTTCAAGCACAACCTGCAGGTGACACTTTTTTTTGCTTATGTCCATTGTTTCTTTGTCTTGGATAACATATTTGCTCTGCTGCATAACTATGAGTTGATACATATAAGAAGTGTGCAGGCTGAGGAGGGATGATTAGCAGTAGAGACTTCTCAAATTTTTTTATGGATGATGGTGACATGAGGGCCTAAACCCAGCTCATTGTTGGTATGCTTCAGCCTCCCTTTCTACTGAAGGTTTGTTATATTTTATTTTGAGAGTTTTTGCATCAAGTAGAAAAGAAATAGAACTGGAGTGAAGGAATGCTGGAACTGTCAGCTTGCTTTATGTAGCTAGTGCACTTTTATTGGTTGCACAGCAAATGTTTGCTCTGTGCTTCTAAGCCCTTGTCCTTTTGAGGCCCCAGTAATAGCTTCTGATAAAGCCAATCTTAACTTATGCTTACTATGTCTCTTGGCTTTAACACATTGGCATTGTCAGGGTGCACTTACCTTGTAGAGTATACCCAGCAATCATACTTTCTTATTTACTTGCTCTTGTATACACTGCTTTTCCAACTCATGCACCAGATGGCTTAGATGATATAAGAAGATGTTTTTTGTCATATAAAAAAAAAATATCTAGATAAATCATAAAATGGAGGTGGGGAACCTATTTGAAAAGGCTATTGGGCATCTGTTAACTGGTTAGCACGTGGATACCAAATGAGTGGTGGAAATAGTCGTATGGTAATATTTTTTTTAAATATCTGTGCTAATGGCAATATTAAAACATGACCATTAACGCAATTTTTTTTTTTAAAGGCAGCATTTTTATGGCTGCAGTAAAATGGCTTTAGCATGTGGAGAAAACCCCCCACTTAAGGGCACACTAAGGCCACATACAGTAGTTTAGTAAAGGGAACCTTTAGATTCTCTTCCACTCAAAGTTTAGTTTTACTTTCATGAATTGAGTTATCAAAGTATGCTTTCTATTTTTTCTAATAAAGACAACTAAATATGTATGTTTTTGTGCATATATGCTGAAAGTATATACTTAAGCACACACGCTGCTATTACAGATTGCATATATGAGACCCCTCTGAAATGGCATTTCTTTCTGAGCCCATAACCTGACCCTTCAAAAATATTAGAAAAATTTAGGGCATGCAAATTTTCAAGTTACTGTAGGATACCTGAGCATATCCTGAGGTACTCCCATTTTTTTTCTCTCTATTGGGCACATGTTAGCATTTAACATAGCTTAGTAAAAAAGACCCCTAAGAGTTTGCACAATAGTCTAAATTAAGACCACACTAAAAAGTATTCAGTAACTGACTGAGCAAACAAATTTAATGATAAAATACACACTAAACATGATGCAACAAAAATATTTTAAAAAGAAAAAAACCTATGTGATTTATAATATGCAAGCTATTTTTACATATTTAAACTCTCCCCCCTTTTTTTTACTAAGCTGTGGTAAAGGTTTCTACTGCAGCCCAGAGTGTTAAATGCTCCGACACTGTTCTGATGCTTAAAGGAATTCTGAGTGTCTGAGTTAGCGCTCCAGGCTGCGGTAGAAACCTCTACCGCAGCTTAGTAAAAAAATAAAAGGGGGGTAGACACTTACCCCCTCTCTTACGAAGGTGCGCTAGCTGATTTAGCACGCGCTAAATATTAATGCATCCCTAGAATAAATTGGCTAGCGCACCTTAGTAAAAGGACCCCTTAATGACTAAATATTAAAAAGATCCATAGAAATACAGTTGATATAATAGCAGTTTAATAATTCAGATATTAAACATTTTACTAAATATATATTTAACTTGTTGCAGCTGTTAACATTATTAAATAAGTCTCCTTACTCCTTTGCCTACCCCACGACCCAGCACAACCTTTTCATACCTTCCTTCCTCCTGATGCAGCAACAGTAGGTTTAAAAACCATATCAAGCATTGGAGCATTTGTGCTGCTGAAACTATGCTCTCTTACTTCTTCCTCTCCCATACTGTGTGTGTGTTTGGGGGGAGGGGGGCAGTGATTTGTGATGGGATGGCAGGATTTACAGTAGCACAGGAACGCAAAAGCTCTAGTGCTTGACACTTGTGCTGTGAACATGTCGTCAGACGACCTACCCAAAACTTGTTTCTATATTAATCCATTTTATATCGGGCATCACTAGAAGTCAGAAAAGGCTGCAGGTTTATTATCACTGGACTAGGCCTTTAAAATATGTTCAAATATGCATAGGCTTATACAGTGCTCTTCAAACTTGTGCTTGATGCCAAGTTAGACACTTATTGGGCTCTGGTTTCAGTTAGGGTACTAATTGGTTTGAACTTGTAACTTTAAAGTGAGGCTGGCAAGGTCAGTAGTCTCAACAAATTCTGTATGATCTGTCTTGTTTCCAAGTGAAGACAGTTGGGGTTTTTTTTCTTTCAAATATTAACTGTTCTAGTTTACGGTTATCCAAATATTGAAAATGTGCATTTGGTAACAGTTCACAGTTTTTTTCAGTTCTACAATGAATACAAATTTGAAGCAGAGGACAGATGCAGAGAAACTTCCAGGAAATATCAAGGTATGAAACAAACAAAAACCTGAAAATAAATGTGTACTAGTCTTACATCTTGGTGTTATACACATAGCAAGGACTTTTGCTGAAGAAAATTTAGAGGGTTGAGATTGACATGTCATGAAGTGTGCTGTGTATGCTTGCTGACAAGGAAGGATTTTAGGTACTGGGTTTGGGTTGAGAGAAGGTGCAGAGAACAGGTGAATCGGAGAGTTTTAGGCTTAAGAATGAAAAGACTGTTGTCATAGTGAAAACAAATGGTAGGACAAAGGAGTGAGGGGATTGGAGGTAAGGGAAGCAGGGGGAAGACTTCAGATGAAAAGGGAAGGTGTGAGGGGTATTTCTCTGCAGACAAGCAGGAGAGATGTAGGTACACTTGAATGGTGGACTACCTCTCCTTTTCACTCAATTTTTCCACAGCTTGGGAGTACACAATCATCCTTTCTCTATATAGAAAATTTAAAGAACTTTTAGATTTCACTGACACCATCAAAGTGGTAGAGAGCCTTTGATGCAAGATGCTCAGGTGACTCCAGGCTTTCAAATCAGCAGCCCCTCGAGTACTGGTGGGGAATGAGAGCCACACTAAAGACCCAAACCTGGTTAATAGGAGTGAGTTAGATTGTGAGTTCATTTGAGCAGGGCTGTCTTCGTGTGTGACCCTGTACAGTGCTGTGTATGTCTAGTAGAACTCTAGAAATAATTAATAGTAGTAGCAGTAGTAGTTAAGACTGCAGAAGCAGCCTCAAAGACACCTACTTGCCACTCACGACTATCCCTGAAGAGCAGCAACAATACTTAACAGCTCATTGCCTCCTTATCAATAATGTTATCACATTTCACTTCAGTGCTGCCATGCTTCTAAAGGCTTCAGTAGCAGAACCTATAACCCACAACAATTCCCCTCATACTGATCAGCCTATGGTAGAGCATTGGGACCGACTAAACAGCATGCAAACTTTATTCAAAGTTGGGCTGTAAACTCAACTCACTAAAGCTGCCCAGTCAAAGGCAGACTAGTGAGGATAAAAACCACAATAAAAAAAGTCAAACATTTTAAGAGAACATACTAAAAGGCTACTTTTTGGATAGCAGGAGATTTCCTTCTCAACCTCAAATATGCAGCAGGTCCAAGCCACCTGGCAAGCAGATAGTAATTCAGGCTGGGGGAGATCATTGCCAACAGCACTGGCTCCATGTAGACAGCAAGAGAATGCAGCTACACTTTCATTCCCCTAATCCTACAAAAACTGCTGCAATGTGGACTGAAGAGTTGGGGAAAGCTGACCTAGTATGGGATCATTTACATATTTTGGGGGAAGCTAAAAGGCTTTCCAGAGCTAGACAGCTTCAAACATAGGTTGTAAGGATGTCACGTTTCAGTGTGGCTGTTCACGTGGAGGGGCATAATCGAAAGGGATGTCTAAGTCCGTTTACGTCCATCTCGCAAGTCGTCCAAAGTTAAAAAGAGCCTAAGGCACATTTTTGAAAGAGACATCCAACTTTTTTTTTACTTTCGAAAATTGTCTAATTATACGTCCTGCCGATCCGATCGTCCAAGCTGCTAAATCGTCCATCTTTATACCACATTTCTGTCCAACTTTCCGTCCAAGTCCAAAACCCCTAGAACAAGCCCTGTTGGATGTGGGAGGGGTCTGCAAAGTGATGGATTGAACACCCAGATATGTCACCTAAATAGTGGGTGCCTTACAGGGCACTGCTATGAACTTCACAAAAAGGGTGCCATGGCTTCTCCTCCCTACAGCTCCCTTATAAGTGACGGTGAGCCCCCCAAACCACCTCCAGAATCCCCTAGACCCACTTATCTACCACCTCAATAGCCCTTATGGCTGCAGGAGCCACTTATATGCCAGTCAAAAAGGGTTTTGGGGGTGTATAGGGCAGTGCACATGTTTAAGTATCAATGCAGTGATTACAGGGGCTTATGGGCATGGGTCCTCCTCTCTATGGGTCCCTAACCCACCCCCCAAGACGACTTAAGCTGCCTCTGGGTTGAACGACTAGGCTTTTCTATGCCAGGCGGCCAGGTGATGATGGTCTGGAGGCTGTTGTGAAAACAATTTTCTTTAGCAACTCTCCAGACCAGTAGAGGTTAATCTTTACGAATGGGTATATATCCAATCATGACCAGCAGGTGGAGACTGAAAACAAAACTGTGGGACAGTATATAATATACTCTCTTCTCTATTTACATCAGTCTTCTTTCAGTCTCCAGCAGGTGTTGAGTGATCTGTACCCATCTCCCTTGGTAGAGCTGTTGGAATTTGTTTAGGGGGTTTCTAGTCCCTGTTTTTGGCCAGACAGAGCTTGGGCGGGCTCTGTTTGGGGGTCCGTCCGACCTCGGGGGTGTCAAACCCGGCGGGTCTCGAGCGGGGTCCCTTCCCCCACTTCCTCCACCTCCCCACATTTTTTTAGAGGAGCCTCAGCAGTAAGCCTTGCCCCCTAAATCAAGCAAGGCATATTGCTTCGAGAGCCTGTGGTCTGTTCTGTAAAAAAAAAAAATCCTGAGGTAGTGCCGGTCTGAAGGGATGCTTCCCTGTAAGTTTAATGTTTTTTACTGTATTTTTTCTTCTAACCGGCACTTTGTTTCTAGCTAGGTCGCGTATGGAGCAATTGTGCCCTTCTCCGGGGGAGTGGGACACAATTAGGTCCAGCCGCGAGGCACTCGCGGCCGGACTGAAATCGGTAGTTTGGCCCGGTGAGATGGTGGAGCTCCGTCGGCAGCGGCTGCAGGCGCCCAGAGCTCCCCGCCGATGGTGCCTCGCGAGTCGGCAGGGAGCAGTGGGGAATCCCGGTCTTCCCCAACCGCCCACGGAGGGATTCCCCGAAGGATTCCCTCTCAGCTGATTTTTTGACAGCTGATGCCGACTTGCCTGTTTTAGCGGCTGGGACTGTTCAGCCTTCTAAGCCGCTACAGGCCATGGAGGGAGCATTTTTGGCGGGAACTTCGCCATTTTCTCTGTCTGGCCCCTCCATTTTGTCTGCAACCTCAGGTGACCTTCCCCCTGTATTGCAAACACAGGGGCAGGTTTCAGCAGGGACCCCTGCTGGGGCAGGGAGTCCCTGGGGACCCCCAGGGGTTTTTTGTCCCCAATTTAATTTGTTTCTTTGTGCAGACAATTGGGGGTCCCACGTGCACCTGGGGGGTTTCGGGGGTGATTTCCCTCCGCGCCCCCTATGGCTTTGCCTCCCTCTTTTCGTTTGGCGTCCCCTCTTCCTCCTCCCTCATCCAAGCGCCAGCGGGGGGGCTTGGATTGCGAATTGGTGGTCGGAGGAGCGTGTTGGCATGGTTGAGGACCTGGCTGCTTTGGCGGGCTTCCAGGATCCTCTAGAGGGGACGCCCGCGGGCGGCGGGTTTCCCGTCTTCCAGAGCAGATGCGTCCGTGGTGCGCTTTTTATTCAGAGGAATGAGCTTTTAGACCTGATGTAGCAGGTCTCCTTGGTGCTGCATTTTTGAAGTTGCGCCACCGGAGACCCCGCGTATGGGGGCCCCTCTGCTTCAGGGGGTCTGTCCTGTTTCCCGCTCTTTTCCTGTGCGTCAGGATTTTCGGGATTTTGTGTTGGCGCAGTGGCCTACGGGCGCCGTTTCATTTGGTGTGCGCCTTGGCTCATGGGTATCCCATCCCGGAGGGGGATAGGGCTACCTTAATTTCGCCAATGGGGGACGCGGTGGTCTCGGCACTTACTAAGCGGCATACCGTGCCTGTTATGGACGGTTCTGCTCTTAGGGTCTCTGAGGAGCGTACGTTAGAGACATTTCTTAAGTATAATTTTGATGTCTCTGCCTTGGGGGTCCAGGCGGCTGTTTGTGTGGGGCTGGTGGCTCGCACCGTGTCTGAGCATGTCCTGGATCGTGAGTCTGATGACTGGTCCTTAGTCGATCAGGAGGTGGTGAAGTTTGAGATGACTGCCTCGTTCCTCTCGGTTGTTCTTTGTGACTTGGTGCTGCTAAGTCTGGGACTTTTGGTGGCCGCACGCTGTACCTTGTGGCTTCGCGCTTGGTCGGCGGTTGCCGCGTCCAAAACTGAACTTCCCAAAATTTCCCTTTCAGGGATTGTTTTTTGTTTAGAGAGGACTTAGATCCGGTGGTTCAGACTCTGACGGACTCTGAGGTGCCCCGTCTGCCTGAGGACCGTGCCCACCCGGCATCTCGGGTTGGCATTGCCCGGGGGCGTCTGCGGGAATTTCGCAAGTTTCGCCTGGGGCATGGGACTGCTTCTTTCCAGGCTTTCGGTTTTTCCCCGGGGTTGGTTGGTTTAGCGCCTGCAGTCTTTTCAGGGGGCCCGTCGGGGGGGCTGGGAGTTCTCCCCCGGTTCCCCTGCTGCCCGTCCTGCGCGATGTCTCTTTGCCGGCGCCCCCTTTGGTTTCCGTGGGTGCCCGGCTTCGCAACTTGTTTCCCAAGTGGGCCAAGATCACGTCCGATCAGTGGGTCCTGGTGGTGGTGCGGGATGGTTATGTACTTGAATTTTGCCCGCTCTCTGCCGGATCATATCTAGCCTCTCCATGTCAGGTGGCATGGGAGACGCTAGCCTTTCGCCAGACCCTTCAGCGCTTGCTAGATCTCAAAGCAGTTGTCCAGTGTCCCCTCAGGAGTGCGGTATCGGCTGGTACGCCATTTCCTTTATGGGGCCCTAAAGGGAGGGGACCTTTCGGCCCATCCTTGGTTTAAACTGAGGTCAACAGGACTCTCAGAATTCCCTTTTATTCGCATGGACACACTGCAGTCTGTCCTTCTGGCTGTTCAGCCGGGGGAGTTCCTGACTTCTCTCGCTCTGGCAGAGGCCTACTTGCCTGTTTCCATTCGGGCCTCTCCTCAGCTCTTTCTTTGCTTTGCGATATTGGGTCTGCACTATCAGTTCTGTGTGCTTCCCTTGGGCCTGGCCACGACTCCCCGGACGTTCGCCAAGTTGATGGTGGTCGTCACGGCGGCATTGCAGTCAGAGGGCATTCTGGTGCACCCCTTCTGGGATGACTGGTTGTTTCGGGCGAAGTCGTTGCAGGAGAGTGCCCGAGTTACGGCTCGGTTGGTTGAGTTTCACCGGTCACTGGGCTGGGTGGTCAACCTTTCCAAGAGTCGGTTGGTCCCCGCTCAGCATCTGGAGTATCTTGGGGTTCTGTTCGACACCTCCTTGGGGAAGGTCTTCCTTCCAGAGGCCCGGGTAAGCAAATTGCAATCTCAGATTCGCCTTCTTTTGGCGTCCCGGTGTCCTCGGGCGCAGGATTTCCTCCAAGTCTTGGGGTCGATGGCAGCGTTCCTGGATGTTGTGAGGTGGTCGCGTGCCCACATGTGTCTCTTCAGTATGCTCTGCTCCGTAGATAGTCACCCCAGAGTCTCAGTTTGGAGGTCCCTGTCCCTCTGCGAGGCTTGGTGCGCTGCAGTCTTCTTTGGTGGCTCCAGACCTCTCATCTGATCCAGAGGATGAGTCTGGATCTATCGCAGTGGACGGTGCTTCTCACGGATGCCAGTCTCCTCGGTTGGGGGGGCTCAGTGTCTAGGTCACTCAGCTCAGGGCACCTGGTCCATGGAGGAGGCGTCCTGGTCGATCAACATGTTGGAGACCAGAGCCGTCCCTCTGGCGCTGTTAGCCTTCCGCTCCCTCTTGATGGGCAAGTCGGTCAGAGTCCGGTATGTCAATCGTTGAGGCACCAAGAGCGCTCAGGTGGCGGAGGAGGCGGCTCGGCTCATGCTTTGGGGCGGAGTCACGCCATCTGGACCTCTCGGCCTCTCACATGGCCGGGGTGGAGAATGTTCAGGCGAACTTCCTCGGTCACATCTTAGATCACAGAGAGTGGTGTCTCAGCCCGGTGGCTTTTCAGTTGATAATGCAGGCTTGGGGTCAGTCCCTGATGGACCTGACGGCCACGAGTGGCAATGCCGAGGTGTTCCGCTTCTTCAGTCGTCGCAGGGATGGACTGGCCGAGGGTCTGGATGCTCTGGTTCAACCATGGCCAACAGAGGGGCTGTTGTGCATGTTCCCTCCGTGGCCATTAATGGGCAGAGTTCTTCTCCGCATTGTTCGCCATCCGGGTCTGGTGGTTCTGGTGGCTCCAGATTGGCCTCGACATCCGTGATACGCAGATCTGGTGACACTCTGGTGGCGGATCCTCTTCCTCTGCCTCCCTTGGACGACCTTCTGACGCAGGGTCCCATTCCCATGTTCGACCCGTCTCCCTTCTGTCTTACGGCTTGGCTTTTGAAAGGGGTCGCCTTGGTAAGAAGGGGTATTCAGATAGGGTGATTTCTACTCTCTTGGGGTCCTGGAGGCTTTCTACCTCTCAGGCTTCTGTGTGGATTTGGCACTTCTTTGAGGGGTGGTGCCAGATGCGGGGAGTGGTCTCTCTTCGCGTTTCTGTGCCTAGAGTTCTTGCAAGATGGCCTAGATAGAGGCCTGGCTTCGGCTTCTCTCTGGGTTCAGCTTGTGGCCTTGTCAACCTTTCGGGGGTTTGTGACAGGTCAGCGTTTGACAGCCATTCCTGATGTGATTCGCTTTTTGCGGGCAGCCAAGGTGCTCAGGCCTCCCGTGCGGTCCTCTATTCCCTCTTGGAATCTCAGTCTGGTTCTCTCTATTCTGATGCACCCGCCCTTCGAACCGTTGGGCGGCTGCTCTTTGAAGGACCTTACTCTGAAGACGGTCTTTTTGGTGGACATTTCTTCCGCTAGGCGTGTTTCTGAGCTACAGGTTTTCTCTTGTAGGGCTCCCTTCTTGGAGTTTTCTAGGGAGCAGGTTGTCTTGAGGCCTGTTCCTTCCTTTTCTGCCGAAAGTAGTTTTTCCTTTTCATGTCAATCAATCTGTGGTCCTCCCGGTCTTGGGTAGTTGGGAGGGCTCTTCTGAGCAAAGACAGCTGAGCAAGTTGGATGTTGGTCGGGTCCTTCGCTCTTATGTGCAACGGACCCAGGTGATCAGGAAATAAAATCATCTCTTTGTCCTTCTGACTGGTCCTCTTAGGGGGGCTGGCGCTTCTAGGGCTACTATTGCATGCTAGATCAAGGAGACTATTTCTTCCGCTTCTCTTCTGGGGCAGCAGCCCGTTCCGGAGTTTCTCAAAGCTCATTCTACTCGGGGTCAGGCGGCTTCTTGGGCTGAGTCGTCGCTCGTGCCTCCAGTGGACATTTGTAAGGCTGCGGTTTGGTCTTCCTTGTATTCCTTTGTCAGACTCTTTCGGGTAGATGTTCTGGCGCGTCAGGACGCGGTGTTCGGTGTGTGTGTTCTGGTGTCAGCCCTTCGGGGGTCCCGCCCATGTGAGGGACTGCTTTGGTACGTCCCATTCGTAAAGATTAACCTCTACTGGTCTGGAGAGTGCTAAAGAAGGAGAAATTAGGTTCTTACCTGCTAATTTACTTTCTTTTAGCTTCTCCAGACCAGTAGAGGTCCCCACCCTGTCTGTTGTTGTTGTTGTTGGGGCTGTTTCGCGGGCAGTTTTTGTTTTTTGCTGCGGGTTTTAGTATTTTTCTAGGGCCGGGGAGAATTAAAGAATTGCTCGGCTGGCTTAGCTGGCGAGCTGTGGGGACATTTTCCTTCTGGTATTTCTCCTCTGCATTTTCCAACAGCATTTGGGTATGTTGTTTGTTACTCCTGTTCGGAGTATTGTTTTCTTTCTGTTTTCCAGTTCTTAGTTCTGCTTGGCTATTCGGCAGACTGATGTAAATAGAGAAGGGAGTATATTATATACTGTCCCACAGTTTTGTTTTCAGTCTCCACCTGCTGGTCATGATTGGATATATACCCATTCGTAAAGATTAACCTCTACTGGTCTGGAGAAGTTAAAAGAAAGTAAATTAGCAGGTAAGAACCTAATATCTCCTTTATGGGGGTGATGGGTGTTGGTGATCACTGGGGTAGTGTGTGGGGGTCTGTGTTATGTGTTTGCAGTGCTTATCTGGTGACTTTAGGTGGATTTTTGTGACTTAGACCATGTTTTACATGGTTTAAGTCACAACATCCAAGTTCTGTCAATCCTGGGCTGTATAACTTTCGGTTATACATGCTGTATGACTAAGTCTAAGCCAGTCCACGTCCCACCCTCGACACACCTCCCGAAACGCCCCGTTTAGCTTTGGACATTGAGCGGCACTATGAAGGCTTAGGTCATTTAGAAATACGTCCAAAACCCGTTTTTATTTTCGGCGCTTGGACGTTTTTGAGAAATGTTCATCCAAGTGCCGACTTAGGCCGGATTTTGGACGTTTTTCTCTTTCGATTATGAGTCCCTTATTGCCTGTAGAAAACCCCTATTACAGATAAGCAACTCCACTTCTTTTACTACAGATTTGTGAGTATACTTTAGTATCTATTGGTAATCATTCTACTAAAACCGAGTTTAATTGTAAGAGTAATTTTTATGTTTTGCAGCACTGAAGTGAAATGTGCTATTCTGCATATACCTAAACAGGTTCAATATCGATTAAAATTATGAAGAGAATGGATAAAATTCCACAAATTACAGAACAAAAATTAAAACATAAGCGTTTCCTTCTAATTCTATTGGCATGTAACACATTTTTGAAAAACATTTTTAGGAATTTTCAAAATGTTTTCCTTATTCTGAAAATTACCGAAATTGAGTTGAAAGAGTTCTCCAGAGTTTTGCTGCTTGAAAAGAAAGAGGAATTAAGGCCCCCTTTTATCAAGCTGTGCTAGTGTTTTTTATTGCCAGCCGCTGCGGTAAAAACTCCAGTGCTCATAGGAATTTCTATGAGTATTGCAGCTTTTACTGCAGCAGCTGGTGATAAAAAAAAACCCTAACAGTTTGATAAAAGGAGGCTTAAATTTTAATTCTCTCCCTCTTGGAGCAGGGAAACTGAATTGGTTAATATATCTCAATGTAAACATCACTAGATTTGGAAGAAAATTAAAAAGATCATTCATAGACTAGTGCTTTGCCTTTGCATGAGCTTTAATATCACATCACCTGGAAGCCAGTAAAGCTGTATGAAATACTGAGAAATATGATCAGTTTTGGCCTGTGAAAAAATTAAACGAACAGCAGTGTATTGAACTGTAAAAAATTGTTCTAAAAAAAACCCTTTCAAACATACTGCTTTCTTTACTTGACTTCAGCTCTGAGGAGCCTAGCCTCTACTGCAAAGAAGCCTAGATAAGTAAGGAGAGTTCACTTCTTTTACATATATTCAGTTAGCTAAAAATTAAGCTGTGGGAGTTTGCCTGAATATTAATCCTATTATGTGAAAATGCCCATTTGAGATTTCTTAGAAGTGCAGGCTAAATTGAGGAAGCTGAAGATGAGGGCCAATAATATATAACCTCTTGGTATTGTAGCCTTTCAGGGGAATGTGAACTAATCCATAACTTTCAATAGCTTTAAACATTGTCTGAAATGTGGTATTATGCCAATTCCCACGGTGTCTGGCAATTGTTCTTTAGCTGAACAGTAAGATAATAATCTGCAAATGTTACCGTGGGAAAGGTGAGCTCTTGTCATTTGAAGTACAGTGTGAATCGGTAACTTTCTCACGCTAGTATTGAAAGAGCACAATTCTATCTATCCCTGTTTGGATATCTAGCTTTGTTTGTCATCCTATGGTGGCAGTGTAACTAATGATTTTAAAAATAAAGCAGCATATTCAGTGGGAGTACATGTGGACTATTTACAAAGTCAAAAGTGGCTAAAATAAAATCACTTTCAGGACAATATAGTGTCTGAAAGTGTTAGTTTTACCTTGAGCAAAGAAATTTGAATAGACTTTTGAATAGTTATGAAACAAAAAGGGTAGACTACTATTTATCATTTCTATAGTGCTGAAAGGTGTATGCAGTATAAACTTACAGACAAATTTTCTAATCTTAAATCTTTCTATTTTTTTAGATGGTGGCTTATGTAAAGTTGCTATTATGTGAGGAATATTTTTAATACTTTTTTTTTCTGAGGGGGGTTTGTTTTGGAATCAAAGTAGTTTTTACTTGGTGTTAACAGCCTTAATTGAGTAGTAAAGGGGAGACAAATTCATAATAATAGAATATATGTAAACCATTTTGTATGTATCGCAGAGAGATGATATATCAAATCCATAAACCCTTACCCCTAAATATGCAGGGGATGTAAGACTGCTGTAAGAGATCTTACTAGTTTTAATATGAGTATTGGCAAAGAATGATTAGATGAAGCATTCCACAAATAAGATTGTGCAGCCTTTAGGTTTCCCCTTCATACCCTCCAGGTTTCATACCCCCCACCATTTTTTTTTTTTTTTTTTGCATTTAGCCAGTCAGCCCCTCTCCTGCTTACTTGATGTTTCTTATCACTGCCTTAATGTCCAGTTTTTTTTTGTTTTTTTTTAATTGTTCCATACCTTCACTAGCTGCCTGGATCTTCCCAGTTTGTTTTGGGGCCCTTCCAGCTACTGTTCTGTTACGTCCCTTCCGGGTTCAGTACGCTAGGTGTTCAATCCCTTCCTGCAATCCGGGAATTACAAAAATCCAAATGCTTTTCTGAGCACATGCTCCTCCCATCTTAGAGAGAGAGTTAGAGCCCCCTGCAGTTTTTCTGCAAGCAATCCTGCAGAAGTCTTTTGGATTTGCTCTGCATGTTTTTCTTATTTTTTTTCCTTAAAGTTCATCTTTTTTTTATGGCTTGAGTGCCTTGAGACCCCTTTGTGGTGGTCCTCTGAAGAAAAGGATGCGGTCCCATGGAGCCAAATTCACGTCTGCACTCCTCACTGCCTCGCGTGATCTCCCCCCCTACAACTATTTTTTAAACAAGTATGTTTTTCCGTTATGCCTAAAAGATAAATAGGATTCAGCACAGAAACAATCCAGTATTTGGTCAACTACGAATAGAAGGAAAAACAAAATGATTAGTATTATGGGTGATCTGCGAATGACACTCCAACAAAAATTACTAAACTAAGTAAGATTGAGTCAAGCCATGCAAAAACTTAAAAAACACTCAAGTGAATTTAAACGGTACTCCTAACTCGAATAGGTAACCGATATAATTTAAGTAATCAGTTATATGGTTATACTACTTTAATGGAAAAATCAGCCAAACAGCTGTATTCTGTGCTGTTTGCAATTGCTTTAATAAATATTGAGGACAACTCGGGTAAATAAGATTGCAATAATGAAGAGTACTGAGCAACGTTTGAATATTTAGTCTGAATTGTGGTTCAAAAAAGTTACTCAGAAGTGCATGTAGCTTTTTCAGTGTTAACACTTTTCTTAATACTATAGCCACATAATATGTAGAAATAAAACAATCACAAAAGAAAAAAATGTTGTTTTTTTTTTTTTATTGGTCTTAATGTAGTTTGATTAGCTTTCAAAGGTAACCCTTCTTCCTCGGATTAGAAATAAGCAAATGTTGGCAACATCAGTATATATAAGGGAAACATGAAAGCATTTCAGTGGTAGTCGGAGACAAAGAAGTAACAAAACAGTTTGATTATTCTCATGTGATTGTAATGATAGTCCCACATCCGAATGGACCCCCCCAAATTCTTATTGTGGGTACAAACGAATGAGAAGCTTGAAGGACTACATTTCCTCTCTTAGTAGGTTCATGGGTTGCCACAAAAAATTTGGTTTTGTCAGTTTACTGTATTTTCCGCTCCATAAGACACACTTCCCCCCCCCAAAAAGTGGGTGGAAATAAGGGTGCATCTTAGGAGCAAATACCCCCCCCCCCCCCGTTCCGTACCTTTTTTTTAATCCCAGCGGTCCGACACTATCGGCAGGAGCTTTCTGTGCTCCTGCCTTTCCCTCACTGGACTGCTGCCTTCTGATGTCTTGCTGCGCAATTGCCCTTCCAAGCTGTGCGCTCTGCTGATTTGGGGCTTGGGGGAAGGGGTCAGGTGCGCACTTGTGTCTGCGCCGGAGTAGAGGTGGAGGCACAGCCGGGACAAGTATGTGATTCTGCGCAGTGAAAGTAGCCGCACTGCAGAAGCCGGGTCTGGGCGGCAGCAACAGCACCCAGTGAAGCTCTTCCTGACAACGGGGAGGTGACTTGTAGCACCAGAGGCAGTGGGGGCCAGGAGATGCTTACCGCTGAGTCCTTGGATCGGGTGGAGCTATACGAGTCTCTTCTGACCTGGGTGAGTGTTTTAGTGTAGGGCTGCGAAGAAGCTGTATTGGATAACGGGACTGGCCTTGCCTTGCCGCTCTTCCCCCCAGACCTCATCCTCCGCCCCGAGCCCCAGGCAGGAGGAATGTTAGGCTTTTCACTGTGCTGCTCCCGGTTACACGATTGTAACCCCCCTTCTAATGCCTGGCATTGTTACTATGATATATCCGGTGCCTCTATCAGTACCATTTTGTATAGTTGCTCATGGCAGAGATGGTGGCTATCCAAGTTTGAAAGTGTACAGGGCAGGATGGTGGGACAGGTGGTTCGGAATTTTTTTTCTTGGTTTTTCTCTATCCTCTACATGAGGGTGCGTCTTATGGTCAGGTGCGTCTTATAGAGCGAAAAATGTGGTAATTTTAATTGATGTTCTAACATCCATTTCTCCCTCAATAGTATAAGAGCCTCTACTCTAGAGGAAATGGATGAAACTGGAGGAGAAAGGAATGAAATAGTAATGTCATCAACATAACTGAAGCTAATAAAATCATTCTGTGTCAATACATAACCTAAAGGCATCAGGAAAACATTAAATAAAGAAGGTGAAAGGAGAACCCTGCAGTACACCACATGGATTTCTCCACTATTTAGATAATTGATTACATATAATAACCTGATAAAATTGCGATTGTAAAAATTTGTTAAACCAGTCTTAAACTTTCCCAGATACTTCTAAATTATCCAACATTCTCAACAAAATCTCATGAGCCATGAGATTTATCCTGAAGGATCGATGCATATTTACCTTCACTGAATAAAGAGTAAATATAATCCAACACTGTTACTGAACGAAAATCTGACTGACTGACTGCCAGATCATACACTACCCCCTCAATTATGTTCAAGAATAGTGGAACAGATGCTATCGATCTAGTTAAATACTGCTATAATTGAACCTCTCCCCAAAACTGCGATCAAATAGTAACCACTGACTGCTTCAAATACTGGTAGTTGAACATAAGAATAGCCTTACCGGGTCAGACCAAAGGTCCATCAAGCCCAGTAGCCCGTCCTCACGGTGGCCAGTCTAGGTGGCCAAATTGTTGAGCCTTTGCTTGTCCATTTGTGTCTAACGCCAAAGAAAACATACTGCAAGTTCTTTGTTATACATGATGCCAGGTCGATGGGACTGAGTGACTTGGGAGGGTAGTTGACATTTCTTCCTTGACACCAAAACACCACTATGTATCAATAAACTTAGTTACCCTATCCATCCCACCATAAAGATACTAGGTGTAACTCTGGATC
This sequence comes from Geotrypetes seraphini, assembly GCF_902459505.1. Classification (NCBI taxonomy): domain Eukaryota; kingdom Metazoa; phylum Chordata; class Amphibia; order Gymnophiona; family Dermophiidae; genus Geotrypetes; species Geotrypetes seraphini. Next base: position 184,097,570 of record NC_047085.1, on the reverse strand, counting down.
AATGCCTAACCATGAAAGACCAGGTGGACTCCTTAATCAGAAAGGGATTCTTTACTCTCTGGAAACTCAGATCCATTAAAGCTTATTTCCATACATCGGCATTCAGAACCCTAGTCCAATCCCTCGTACTAAGTCTACTTGACTACTGTAACATCGCCTATTTAGCAATTTCCCAAAAGAATATGCGACGTTTACAATTGATGCAAAATGCAGCAGTCAGACTGATCTTTGGGCTAAAGAAATTTGACCACGTGACGTGACTACCGGCAGCTGCATTGGCTGCCAATGGAGGCACACGTTAAGTTTAAATTCGCCTGCTTCTGCTTTAAAGCACTACACGGACTTGCCCCTAAATACATAACTGACCTTTTCTCCTTCTCAACCAACAGACACAAGAGAAGCTCACATTCCAACTTCGTTTCCCCCCCAGTGAGAGGTTGTAAACTGAAAAAACACCATGAAAACCTTCTCTCACACCAGGCAGCATCGTGGGGTAAAGACCTAGAACAATTGCTTTCGCCCACTACTTATGAGGAATTTAGGAAACGTCTAAAAACACACCTGTTCCTAAAGCATCTAGACAGCTGATCCACTCATCTCTCTCCCTTCAATAGTGATTAACTTGTCCTATTGATCACTTTCTCCTCAACAATGGATTTACTGTCCTATTAATTCTCTTTCTTCCACCCCTCTTAAAGTCAATCAATTTGTACCTTTGCTTAATCTTTTGTAAACCGCATAGAACTTCACGGTATTGCGGTATATAAACTGTTATTATTATTATTATTATTATTTCACCAAACTTGTGGATTAGTGAAGCTGAAGGTTTTGCAGCGATCTTGGGACTTTACTTGAGTGCTTTAGTCTGTCATCAAAAAAAGGCCAGTCCCGCCAAAATTTCTGACAAAAACCACAGATGTTTATGAATGTTATTGATGCAGCCTTATTTTGGATATTTCTGGAGTTCTGAAAGCAGAAGCAAGTCGTTGAGTGGTGCTTTTACAGAAAGAGGTGCTTCAGGCCTGTAGCGGATGTATATGAGGCTAGTGAAGAGAACCAGTTCTTTGATGCCTTGCCAAGTTGGCAGTAAGAGAACTGCTTTTGGAACAGAAATATTTTAATACTGTACATAGCCTTTGCCATTCACCATACATGTTGGAAGGCCCCAGGGATTTGAAATGATAGCTTCATTTTATCTGCATCTGGGCAGTGTCAAGAAAAATTACTCGGAGCTCAAGAAGCTCCTTGTACATTTCTCCCTCCCCATTCGCGGTTTTGGCAATCGCGATTTCACATATTCGCGATTTTTGGGGAGGCAGAAAAAAAGAAAAAAACGCATAGTTTAGCCTTCCCCCCCCCCCTGGCGTCCCGGCCTTACCTGGTGGTCTAGCGGGCTTTCGGGGCAGGAGCGATCTTCCTACGCTCTTGCCCCGTGTAGATCGCCAATAGGAAATAGCTGTGGGGAGTTCCTGTCGTAGTCTCGAGAGACTACGAGAACTAATGAGTCCTGTGAGAACTGCTGCCAGCCATTCAGAAAGAAGCAGGGGCCCAAGCAGGAATGTGTAAAGCTTGGCCTTGAGCGCCGTGCTCCTGACTCATGCGCCAGGAAGCAATACAGAGCCGTCGAGGGAGGGATATACACTGGACCACCGGGCTTGGAAACAGGTATGGCAGCGGCGGGTTTGTTTTGTAATTCCACAGGTGGGGGGGTGGGTGGCGAGCGGTAGTGCGATGTGGAGGGGTGGTGGTTTTTTGTTGTTGTTTTTTTCCCCCCAATTGTACGGGGTGGGGGGGCAAGCAGTGCAGAAAGATGCTGTGGTGCGGGGGGTGTTTTCTAATTGGATGGGGGCAGCGGCGAGCGGTGCTGAAAGGTGGTATGGGGGGTGTTTTTTTCAATTGTACTGGGGGAGGGGGGCTGGCGGGCAGTGCGGCTGCTGTGTGTTGGTTTGGGGTGTTGCAGCTATGCGGGGAATTTAAATTTTTTTTACCTTTGCTTCATAAGACACACAGATTTCCACCCACTTTTGGGTGGAAAAAAAGTGCGTCTTATGGAGTGAAAAATACAGTAATGCAACACCAGAGAAAATAGTGACACGTCCTCTAATACTGTGCAAAATATAAAGACAGAATATAGATGTTCCCAGATGTGACAAAGGAAACCCCAAAACGTTGACGTCAGTTCCTGCTCCTTAAACCAGGGGTAACAGCAGTGGGGGGAATTTTCTTTCTGCGATACCCATGTAAATGTATTGTAAAATATAGATCAAATACATATATATTTTTTGAACCATCTCAGCTGACAGGATTTCTCTCTATGAAACGCCTTGAAGGGGATCCAATAACATCAAGTTAATATTTAAAGATATTCCTGTAACCACAGTCAGGAAATTGTGATTTTGTTGTTTAATTGGATGTGATTCCATTTTCCTTATTTCACTCACTAAGATTCTTGGATCTACATATTATCCCAGGACAAGCAGGCAGCATATTCTTAACGCATGGGTGACGTCACCGACGGAGCCCCGGTACGGACATTTTTCACTAGAAAGTTCTAGTTGGCCGCACCGCGCATGCGCGAATGCCTTCCCGCCTGACGAAGGAGTGCGTGGTCCCCAGTTTCTTCGTTTCTGCGGAGCGAAGAAGACGCATGTAATTTCAACGGCCGTTGAAAACATCCTTTTTGCCTTCCCGCTCGCGCTTTTTTCTCGTTTTTTCTCTTTTCCCCACTTTGGGTTCTCTTTTTTATTGGATTTCAAAAAAAAAAAAAAAAAATCTCTCGATTTTTCTCTATTTTTTGAAACCGGCCCCAGCGGGGCCTGTTGTCACCATACAGGCCTCCGGTTTTGATTTTGTGGAGGCCGTGTTTCCCTTCATGCCCCCTCAACCGGGCTTTAAGAAGTGCCAGCGGTGTGCACGCCCGATCTCCCTCACTGACCTACACAATTGGTGCCTACATTGTTTGGGTCCAGAGCATCGGGCTGACACCTGCACCCGCTGTGCCACTCTTAAGAAACGCACCTTAAAAAATCGGCAGATCCAGCAGAACATCCTTTTCGGTACCGGATCTGCTATGGAACCTGCAGCGACATCGACGGTACCGCAAAAGACGGCACCGACCACTTCGACGACGCCTGATCCTTCCTCGGGGTCGCTGGCACCAGGTAAGCCGGCTAAGAAGCCTTCCACCTCCCTTGAGCGCCCGCCTGCCACAGTGGCGACGCCGGTCCTCCCGGCCTCACGCCGACCCCGCAAACGCTCCGCCCCGATCTCGGTGAGTGCCTCATCATCGGCCTCCTCATCGCCGGGGCGTGGAGCAGCACCTATGGAACCGAAAAAGAAAAAAGCGGTCCCGGTGCCACCCCTGGATGACTGCATCGCGGCCATACTCCATGACAAATTGCAGGAACAGCTGCAGCAACAACTCCAGCACCTGTTACCGACCCTCTTGGCACCACTTCTTTCGGTACCAGACCGGCCCGAGCCTCGCACCATCCCACCGGTGTCCACCCCTTCGGTGCCACTCAACACTTCCATGCCAGTCCTCTCGGCTGAACCACCCCGTTCTCATCCTGTGGTACAGACCGCTCTGAGGTCGATCCTCCTCGGGACCAGGAAGGGCACCGGTCTCCCCGGGACCCAGAATGGCACCGCTCTTCCCGGAACCGGGATCAGCACCGGTCTTCCTCTCCCGGTACCATCTCCATGCGCTCTGGCAAGTCTCTTTTAAGACCCGCCATACCGAGCCTTCCACCCCGACATCTCGGCGTGCGCACACTGATATCAGGGACCCGGACTTATGGGAAGAATCCCCACCCGGTACCGAGGAGGACGCATCATCCACAGACGAGGAACCCTCAGTGACCGATACCACTCCCAAGCCTGAGCAATCCTCTTTCACCAATTTCCTCAGGGAGATGTCGGCGGCTCTTTCTATTCCTTTAGAGTCCGACTCCAAAAAGTCCCAGGCCTTTCTGGATGCCTTAGACTTTGAACAACCTCCCAAAGAGTTCCTCAAGTTACCCGTCCATGACATACTGCGGGAAACTTTTTATAAAAATTGGGAAAATCCACTCACTGTCCCCGGAGCTCCTCGTAAGCTTGACAGCCTATACAGGGTCATCCCAATTCCGGGTTGTGACAAACCTCAATTGCCCCATGAGTCTCTCCTAGTTGAGTCTACATTAAAGAAAACTCCGGGCTCCAGTGTTTATGCCTCCACCCCTCCTGGCAGAGAAGGCAAAACGATGGATAAGTTTGGCAAACGCCTTTATCAAAATGCCATGCTAGCCAACAGGGCGAATAATTACACATTTCACTTCTCATTTTATATGAAGTATCTCGTACAACAACTATCCGCCCTACAAAAATACATCCCTGAACGCAAAGTTCCACTCTTTCAACAACAAATTTCCAGCCTCCTACAACTGCGGAAATTCATGGTGCGCTCTATTTATGATTCATTTGAGCTGACCTCCCGAGCGTCTGCCATAGCTGTTGCCATGCGACGTCTGGCCTGGTTGAGGGTATCTGATCTTGACATCAACCACCAAGACCGCCTAGCTAACGCACCCTGTCTTGGGGACGAACTTTTTGGGGAGTCCCTGGATTCAACCACCCAGAAGCTCTCAGCACATGAGACCAGATGGGACACTCTGGTAAAACCTAAAAAGAAGGCTCCACCTGCTCGTCCTTATAGACCACAGTCCTCTTACCAGCGCAGGTTCTCGGCCAGGCCTCTCAACCCGCCCCAACAGCAGCCTCGCAGACCTCGTCAACAACAACACACTCAGGCTCGCTCTCAATCTCACCAACCTGCCAAGCCTCTTCCTCCGTCAAAACCTTCTCAGCCCTTTTGACTCCTTTCTCCAGGGCATAGCCAGTCTCCCACCATCATTACCTCTTCCTCAGCCAATCGGAGGACGTCTCCAACTCTTCCTCAACCGTTGGGAGGTCATCACATCAGACCTGTGGGTCCTCAACATCATCCGCCACGGCTACTCTCTCAACTTCCAGACTCTTCCACCAGACAAACCCTCCTATAGAGTCTGCGTCCCACTCCTCCCAGTCCCTCCTCCTCCTAAGGGTAGGTCCAATCCCTCCTTCTCCTCAATGCCATCGAAGAGGTTCCCACAGACCAAAGGGGTCAGGGATTCTACTCCCGCTACTTCCTGGTTCCCAAGAAGACAGGAGACCTTCGTCCCATCCTCGATCTCCGGGACCTCAACAAGTGTCTGGTCAAGGAAAAGTTCAGAATGCTCTCCCTGGCCACGCTTTATCCTCTTCTCTCTCAACACGGCTGGCTATGTTCCCTGGACCTCAAAGAGGCCTACACTCGCATTCCAATCCATCTGAATTCACGTCGCTACCTCCAATTTCAGATACAGCACCGCCACTATCAGTACAAGGTGCTACCCTTTGGCCTCGCATCATCGCCCAGGGTGTTCACCAAGTGCCTTATTGTGGTGGCGGCCTTTCTCAGGTCTCACAACCTCCAGGTGTTCCCCTACTTGGACGATTGGTTGGTAAAAGCACCTACGTCTCCACTTGTGCTACAAGCCACTCAGTACACCATCTCCTTCCTCCATCTCCTGGGGTTCGAGATCAACTACCCCAAGTCGCATCTGCTTCCCACACAACAACTTCAGTTCATTGGAGCCGTTCTCGACACCACTCTCATGAGGGCGTTTCTCCCCTCCAACCGCCAACGGACCCTGCTCCACCTCTGCCGCCAGGTGCTCCTTCATCACTCCATTCCAGCTCGGCAGATCATGGTCCTCCTGGGCCACATGGCCTCGACGGTCCATGTGCTTCCTCTGGCGCGACTCCACCTCAGGACACCTCAATGGACTCTAGCCAACCAATGGTCACAGACCACCGATCCTCTTTCTCATCCCATCTCTGTGACATCGTCTCTTCAGCAATCTCTTCAATGGTGGTTGAACTCATCCAATCTTTCCAGGGGTCTACTCTTTCATCTACCCCCTCACTCCATGATCATAACCACAGATGCCTCCCCCTATGCATGGGGAGCTCACCTGGGAGAACTTCGCACTCAGAGACTCTGGACCCCTCAGGAGCGTCAACATCACATCAATTTCCTGGAACTCAGGGCCATGTTCTATGCCCTCAAGACCTTCCAGCACCTTCTCTACCCTCAGGTTCTTCTCCTGTGCACAGACAACCAAGTCGCCATGTACTACATAAACAAGCAAGGCGGCACCGGATCTCCCCTCCTCTGTCAGGAGGCCATCCGCATCTGGACCTGGGCCACGGCTCGCAGTCTCTTCCTCAAGGCTGTCTATATCCAGGGCGAACAGAACTCCCTGGCCGACAATCTCAGCCGCATCCTTCAACCTCACGAGTGGACTCTGGATCCCCCCACACTCCGCTCCATCTTTGCTCGGTGGGGCTCCCCTCAGGTGGACCTCTTTGCAGCTCCTCACAACCATCAGCTGCCCCAGTTCTGTTCCAGACTCTTCTCTCCTCATCGTCTGGCCCCGAATGCATTCCTGCTCGACTGGACGGATTGGTTCCTCTATGCCTTTCCTCCACTGCCTCTGATGTTGCGGACGTTATTCAAACTCCGCAGGGACAAAGCCACCATGATTCTCATCGCCCCTCGGTGGCCTCGCCAACACTGGTTCTCCCTCCTGCTCCAGCTCAGCTCCAGGGAGCCCATTCCTCTTCCTGTGTTTCCTACTCTACTTACACAGCAGCATCAGTCTCTACTACATCCCAATCTGTCCTCGCTCCACCTGACAGCTAGGTTTCTCTCGGGCTGACCTCTCCAGAGAATCTATCTCAGCCTGTCCGTCGTATTCTGGATGCCTCCAGGAAACCGGCCACCCTCCAATGTTACCATGAGAAGTGGACCCGGTTCTCCTCTTGGTGTCTGCTTCATCATCACGATCCCACCTCATTGGCGGTGGAAACCGTACTGGACTATTTGCTCTCTCTCTCTCTCCGACGCTGGCCTCAAGTCGACCTCAATCAGAGTCCACCTCGGTGCCATCACTGCGTTCCATGAGCCTATCCTCGGACAACCTCTTACGGCTCATCCCCTGGTTTCCCGGTTCATGAGAGGCCTCTTCAATGTCAAACCACCTCTGAAGCCTCCTCCAGTCGTCTGGGACCTGAATGTGGTTTTATCGGCACTCATGAAACCTCCGTTTGAGCCTCTTGCCACAACTTCACTCAAATTTCTTACATGGAAGGTGCTTTTCCTCATTGCCATCACCTCTGCCAGGAGGGTTAGTGAGCTGCATGCACTGGTTGCCGACCCGACTTTCACTGTTTTTCCACCATGACAAGGTGGTTCTGCGTACCCATCCTAAATTCCTTCCCAAGGTGGTCTCGGACTTTCATCTCAACCAGTCCATTGTGTTGCCTGTCTTTTTCCCTAAGCCCCATTCTCATCCTGGGGAACAGGCATTGCACACGCTGGACTGTAAGCGTGCCCTTGCTTACTACCTTGACCGTACCAGGGCTCACCGCTCATCTCCTCAGCTCCTTTTGTCCTTCGACCCTAACCGTCTAGGTCGTCCTGTCTCCAAACAGACGCTTTCCAACTGGCTTGCTGCCTGCATTGCGTTCTGTTATGCTCGGGCCGGTCTCTCACTGGAAGGTGCTGTCACGGCCCACAGGGTCAGAGCTATGGCTGCTTCTGTGGCTTTCCTCCGTTCCACGCCCAACGAGGAAATCTGCAAGGCGGCCACTTGGTCCTCAGTTCACACATTCACTACTCACTACTGTCTGGATACCTTCTCCAGACGGGATGGGCACTTCGGCCAATCTGTGTTACACAATTTATTTTCTTAATGGCCAACCATCCCTCCTCCCTCTCTGTTAGCTTGGAGGTCACCCATGCGTTAAGAATATGCTGCCTGCTTGTCCTGGGATAAAGCACAGTTACTTACCGTAACAGGTGTTATCCAGGGACAGCAGGCAGATATTCTTACGACCCACCCTCCTCCCCGGGTTGGCTTCTTAGCTGGCTTATCTTAACTGGAGACCACGCACTCCTCCGTCGGGCGGGAAGGCACTCGCGCATGCGCGGTGCGGCCAACTAGAACTTTCTAGTGAAAAATGTCCGTACCGGGGCTCCGTCGGTGAAGTCACCCATGCGTTAAGAATATCTGCCTGCTGTCCCTGGATAACACCTGTTACGGTAAGTAACTGTGCTTAATGGACTAAAGATTAATAAAACTATTTCCTTTTTATTTTATATACGTTTATATATTGTAATGTCTTTCTCAATATTCTGAGCAAGAAGTTATTTCTTGATTTGTTTTGGTGTTAAATACAAATAAAGAATAAAAAAAATATAAAGACAGTAGATGTAAATTTGAAAAAACTGATACATAACAATCACCACTTTAAAAATTAACAAATAGAAATAAAACAAATAATGAGAAATAAGAAAATACCATTTTATTATAAAATGGTATTTTCTTATTTCTCATTATTTATTTTATTTCTATTTGTTAATTTTTAAAGTGGTGATTATGTATCAGTTTTTTCAAATTTACATTTCAGAGGCCAAATCTTTCTTCAAGACAGTACAGCAGGGGTGTCCAATGTCGGTCCTCGAGGGCCGCAGTCCAGTCGGGTTTTCAAGATTTCCCCAATGAAAATTCATGAGATCTATTTGCATGCACTGCTTTCATTGTATGCTAATAGATCTCATGCATATTCATTGGGGAAATCCTGAAAACCCGACTGGATTGCAGCCCTCGAGGACTGACATTGGACACCCCTGCAGTACAGTATACTGCTGTTATGGTGTCCTGTCCTGACCTGAGGAAAGGGGTTTAGTCCAAAAGAAATTGCCTTATTTTCATTTTCTATTTATAAAGTCTTATCAATACAGTTACAATACTACTTGATTCTATATAAAGCAACAAAAAAAATGTATTTCTATCTTTTGTAGTTTCTTCTTTAATCATCTTCTCTTTGCTCTTTACTTTCCTCTCTCCCTTCCATGCAACATCTGCCCTCTATCTTTGTCCCTTCCACCCAGCCTCTGCTCTCTCTGCACCTTCCATCCACTGTCCGCCCTTTCCATCCTCTCTCTCTTCCATACAGCATCTTCCCTCTTTTTATGTCGCTTCAATAAACTATATATCCTGTGCCCTTTCTCTCCTTAGTACATGATTCATTTCAGCTTCATCCCCTCTCCATTTTTCTGTCTCCACTCCCTCCCCTATGCTCTGGCATCTCTCTTCTCCTTTCCTTCCTTCTTCCCACTTCACCCCATGGTCTGGTATCTATCTCCTTCCCTTCCCTCCCCCCATGCTCTACCATCGCTCTCCTCTCCTATCTCTCCCTCTCTGCTCTGGCACCTAATCTTCTTCCATTCCCTCTGGTCTGGCATTTGTCTCCTTAGTTTCCCTTCTCTCCCCTTTGCTCTGGCATCTCTCTCTTCTCCCTCTCCATTATCTGGCATCTCCTCTACTTCCTTCCTTTCCCCTGGTCTGGCATCTGTCTCCTTCCCCCCCCCCATGCCCTGACATCTCTCCCTCCCATGGTCTTGGCGTATCTTTCCTCTCCTCTCCCTTCCTGGTCTTCCTTCTCCCTCCTTCCCTCTCTCTCCCCACTTGGGTGCTGCAGAAGCATTTCTCTTCCCCTCCATCCCTTTTCACTCTTCTCCTTCACTGCTCTTCCCCCATCCACTCTCCTCCTCCACTGCTCTCCCCTCAGTCCTGCTGCAGCTTTCCCTCTTCCATTTTAAGTCCAGCAGCACTCTCCTCTGTTCCCATTCCAGCAGCACCTCTCTCCACCACATATTCTGATGGAATTTTTTACCATAGTCTTATGGACTACTCTACCCCCCTCCCCCACACACTTGTCTCATTTCCAAGCTGAAGAGTCCTGACTAGTGTTGCCTGATTCAGGAAAAAAAATTTTTGATTCAATTTAGACTATTGAATCGATTTTTCCTTCCCAATTTTTAAACATCCTGGTGGGTTTATTTTATAACTTCACCCCCTTTGCCCTCTCCTACCCACACTGGCGCTGTGATGTAAACAAAATAAACAAACAAACAATTTTCCTCTCTCTGTTAAATCCTAGCTCACGTTTGCGGTCTAACACAAGCTCTGGAAGGATACACATTTCAAATCTGACATATTGTAATCACAAAACAGAAAATAAAATTATTTTTCCTACCTTTTGTTGTCTGGTCATTTTTCAAATCATGTTGTTCCCAGACTCTGGTTGTCTTCTGATCAGGCTCTCCTTTCTCTATGCTAACCATCCTTCTTCCATCTCTGTCCTCCCCTTCTGTTTCCCTTTCCTCCCCCGGAGGTCTGGCATCTTTCCGTTTTTTTTTCATTTCTATCCCCCTGCAACTGTAGCGATGGATCCCACCATCCACAGATCCTCCATCTCTCCTTTTCTCAACTACCCTTTCATCCAGCATCTCTTCTGTGTTCCTGTCCCTATTCTCATCTCCAGTAGTGCCCCTGTTGTGTCCCTGTTCCTATGCTCCCTCCATGCCCAGCATCTTATCTGTGTCATCTCTCTCCCCGTATCTAGCTTCTTCTTTCTCTCTTCCTTACCTCCTGTATCCCCGTCTCCAGGTACAGGCTTTCTCCTACTATCTCTCCTGCCATCCTGCACTCTGCCCACCTACTTTGGAGCAGTATCTCTCCCTTTTGTACCCTTCCCCTTGTGGTCTTGCATTTCTCTCTCTCCCTCTCTCCATTAGTCCAGCATCTCTCCGTCCTCTGCTTTCCTCCCCCTCTTTTTGGTTTGGTCTCTCTTCCCTTCACTTCACCCCAAGTCTGGCATCTCCCTTCCTCCTCCTCCCTCTGCACAGGCCTGCCTCCCCGCCGCGAAGGCACTCTTCCTCCTCCTCCATCTGCACAGGCCTGCTGCAAAGGCCTTTCCCCATGCTGCAAAGGCACTCTTCCTCCCCACTGGGAAGGCCTGCTCCCCCCGCAAGCCTGCATGTTCCCCCAGCTTCCCTGCTTTTACCTTAAGCAGCTAATACGGCAGCCTGCAGGATCGCTGGTACTATAGCGATCCCTGCAGCTGCCCGTTGTCCTCAGCGGCACGTTCTCTCTGCCGCGATCCTGCCCCTGATGTTGGGGCAGGACCTTAGCGCAGAGAACGTGCTGCTGAGGACGTGCTACCTAAGGTAAGAGTGGGGAAGCTGGAGAAACATGCAGACCTTTCCGACTGACCCTCCCCCCTCAAGCAGGAGCAGCAGCGGACGGCCAGCAAGAGGCAGCGCTTCTGCTCCTGCTTTAGGAAGGCACGGGGGAAGGGTCAGTCATCAAATCGGGAGGCTGATTTTTTTATTTATTTTTTTAATCGAATCGATTCGAATTGTGAATCAGGCAGCACTAGTCCTGACTGCTTTATCCTTAATGTTTGTTTATTTTTATTTAAAAATTTCTTATTTGCAACATCCTACAATTCCATCCCCTTAATCATTTTGGTCAGCATTTTGTATTGAACAGTTGGCTTTTTCCCATGCTTAATTTCTACTCCTTGAATCCTGCTACTTTAGTCCTATATAAACCCTAACCCCATTGATCTCTGGCTCATGAAAGCTGCATCTTGAAACTGGAGGTTCCTGTCTCTGTAGATAACATGAGGATTTTCTGATCTAACCCACTGTTTCTAATTTCTCCTCTCTCTCTCTCTCTCTCTCTCTCCAGTGGTTCAGTATGAGCAGTTTCCTTGCTACATAGCACAAGCTATCATTTTTGTTTAGGAAGATCTTAAATTTTCTGCAGCACAGTTATGGAGCTGGTCCCACTTTTGTCATCTTTCTGTGCTAATGTTGCATAGCGTTTTATACTGTTACTATGCGTTAATTGTATAAACAGTTATTGGTAAAATCACCAGCTATTTTATTTTCAACAGAGCTACTTCATGGACAGTGGAAATTGCAGAACTGGTCAAAGACGAACTCTTAAGATAATTCAGCCCTCTGCAACAGGGTGCCTGGTTGGCAGAGTAAATGAGGTATGCAGTTTTACTTAGCCTGTAGAAATGCTGTAAACTGTTATGTTGTAGGTAGAGAGTTAGACAGAAATTCAACCTGTCCCCGCAAGTAATCTTTCCCATTTCCGCCCATCCCGATTTACTTCACAGGTAGTTATTTCATTTAATTATGCTACTGAATAAGAAGCTTTTCATAGAGACCGATTTACAAATAAGCGAAGTTGGTGGGGAGGGGAGGGTGAGAGGAAGGAAAGATGGTGGCACAGGGGGAGGAGAGGAAGACATGCATTGTGAGGGGAGAGGTTGAAATTCCATATAATGGAGGGGAGGGAGGGGGATATAGAGATTTGACGTAGGGCACAAGGAAGTGAAGGGAGAGACGGTGCATGGAGGGGGATATAGAGATTTGACATAGGGCACAAGGAAGTGAAGGGAGAGATGGTGCATGGAGGGGGATATAGAGATTTGACGTAGGCACAAGGAAGGGACGGTAGAAAGGTGTTGGACGTGGGAGTAGATGAGAGGGAGAGAAAGATGTAGGGCCCAAGGAAAGGGAGAAGGAGGGAGATGTTGGATCCAGTAGCAGAATGGAGTGATGAGAGATGCCTGGAAATGAAAGTGAGGGAAGATGGGAGAGTGCAGCAAGGAAGAGATAGGGAGATGTCAGGCTATGAGGTTGGGGAGGAATTGCAGGTTTATAAGGGTGGAGGAAGAAAGATGCTGAGAATGGTAGAACCTTGAGGGGAAGGAGAGGAGCAAGGAAACGGATAGATATAACAGAGGGTAGAAATATGATAAAGGTGAAAAGGAATGGAGGGCTGAGGAAGGAATGAGATGGGGAATGGGAGAGAAGATGGAAATGTGACAGGTAACTGAAAAGTGGAAAAGAAGGGTAAGAGGTGGAAAAAAGCTATAAAGAAATGATAAATATGTCTGAGGCAGGTGTAGTGAGGAAATAGACAGGAGAGAGTAGAAAAGAAATGGAGAGCAGCCACTTGAAGGCGAATTAGCACACTAAAGGAAAACAGAAAAAAGAAGCTGGAACAACATGATGGAAAAATGAAGCATCCAGACAACAAAGGTAGAAGAAAAACATTTTATTTTAACTTTTAAATGGAATATAGATAATTAGCAAAAATATTGTTTAAATTTTGACAAACTTGCAGAATTTGTAATTTTGTGCGCAGAATTTTTGAATTTTTTTGCACAGAATTCTGCCAGGAGTAAATGGAGGGAGAAAGGGAGGGAGACATGCATGAATAAGAGAGAGAGAAATGCTGGACATAGGGTGGAGGGCAGGGGAAGATGGTGCATGGGGAGAGAGAAGGAAAGGAGAGAAGGAAATGTTGCACATGATAATGGAGGGGAGGAAGGAAGAGATGCTGCTTGGAGGAGAATAGAGAGGTTTGACCCAGGGCACAAGGCAGGAAAGAGAGAGATGGTAGACAGTGGGGAAAGAAACAGAAATGTTGGATATGGCAGTGGAAGGGAAGGTACAGAGACAAAAAATGAATGGTGAGCTTGGGGAAAGAAGGAAAACATCAAATGGGCAGGAGACCCTTGTGAATGAGTTGTTAACAGAAGACAAACAGAAACTAGATCCTGGGACCAACATGATTTGAATAATATGACTAGACTTAAAGATTTCAATTTGTATACTTTGGAGGAAAGTCGGGAGAGGGGAAATATGATAAGAGACATTTATACCTACATGATGTAAATGCGCATGAGCCGAGTCTTTCATTTGAAAGAAAGCTATGGAATAAGGGCATAGGATGAAGTTAAGAGGTGATAGGCTCAGAGTCAACCAAAATGGAGTGATATGTTTAAACTGCTTATCCCGCCATTTACTCCATTGGTTCTGACCCAGCCTGAGCATAAGGCCACCAGGTCCTGCGGTACCGACACTGGCTCTTCAGAGCGGCATCGACATTCCATGCCCAAGCATAGGCCATCTCATTGCAGGTCCAGCTCTCCATTGAGGTCCCGCTCCAGTTCATCAAGGCATCTCTCTTCCTCGTCATCTCGATGCTCCAAGTCCAGTAAGCATCATTCCTCTTCAGGAACTTTGAAAAGAAAACATTGTTCTTTAGCACTCTCCAGACCAGTAGAGGTTAACTTTACGAATGGGTATATATCTAATCATGACCAGCAGGTGGAGACTGAAAACAAAACTTTGGGACAGTATATCCTAGCCCCTCCTCTCTATTTCCCTCAGTCTTCTTTCAGTCTCCCGCAGGTGTTGAGTGATCTGTACCCATCTCCCTTGGTAGGGCTGTTGGAATTTGTTTAAGGGGTTTATTGTCCCTGTTTTTAGCCGGACGGAGCTTGGACGGACTCTGTTTGGGGGTTCGTCCGACCTCGGGGGTGTCAAACCCGGCGGGTCACGAGCGGGGTCCCTCCCCCCACTTCCTCCACCTCCCCACATTTTTTTAGAGGAGCCTCAGCAATAAGCCTTGCCCCCTAAATCAAGCAAGACTATTGCTTTGAGAGCCTGTGGAGTCTGTTCTGTAAAAAAAAAAAAAAATCCTGAGGTAGTGCTGGTCTGGAGGGTTGTATCCCTTTAAGAAAACTGTATTTTACTGTATTTTTTCAACTAACCGGCACTTTTTTACAGCTAGGTCGCGTATGGAGCAATGAGCACTTCTAAAGGGAAAAAGTGCTCATTGTGCTCCAGACGCGAGGCACTCGCGGCCGGCCTGTGCAAGCGGTGTTCAGGCCGGTGCGGTGGAGGAGCTCCGTCGGCAGCGGCTGCAGGCGCCCAGAGCTCCCCGCCGATGGTGCCTCGCGAGTCGGCAGGGAACGGAGGAGAAGCCCGGTCTTCTCCGTCCGCCCACGGAGGGATTCCCCGAGCCGCCGACGGTCGGGTTTTTGAGGATTCCCTCTCAGCTGATATTTTGACAGCTGATGCCGGCTTGCCTGTTTTAGCGGCTGAGACTTTTCAGGTCTCTCAGCCGCTGCAGGCTGTGGAGGGAGCTGTTTTGGCGGGAAAGACGCCATCTTCTCTGTCTGGCCCCTCCATTTTGTCTTCCACCTCAGGTGACCTTCCCCCTGTTTTGACTATGCAGGGGCAAGGTTCTGCTGGGTCCCCTGCTGTGGCAGGGAGTCCCTTGGGACCCTCGGGGGGGTTTTCTCCTGAATTTTTCTTTTCTTTATGCAGAGCCTATTTTCAGGCGGCTGGGGGTCCCGGTTGCGCCCAGGGGGTCTCGGGGGGTGGTTTTTCCTCCGCGCTTCCTGCGGCTTTGCCTCTTTCGTCTGGCGTGACGTCCCCTCCGCCGCCTCCCTTGTCCAAGCGTCCGCGGGTGTCGTGGGACGAGAATTTGTGGTCGGAGGAACGGGTCGGTCTGGAGGAGGACCTGGACCCTTCTGAGGAATTCCAGGACTCTCTGGAGGGGACGGAAGCTGGCGGCGGGTTGTCGGATTTCCCGTTCTCCAGTGACGAGGCGTCTGTGGTGCGTCTTTTTCAGAAAGATGAGTTGCCTGACCTTATTCAACCGGTTTCTTCGGTTTTGCGTTTTGAGGACGCGCCGCCGGAGACTCCGCGTGTGGGGGACCCCCTGTTGCGGGGGATCCGTACCGTTTCCCGCTCTTTTCCTATGCATCAGGATATTCGGGATATTATCCTGGAGCAGTGGAAAACGCCGGAGACGCCGTTTCGGCTGGCGCGCAGCATGGCTCGCCTGTATCCCATTCCTGACGGGGATCGGGCTACGTTAGCTTCGCCGGTCGTGGATGCGGTGGTCTCGGCAATTTCCAAGCGGCATACCGTGCCTGTTGAGGGCGGTTCTGCCTTGCGAGATCCTGAGGAGCGCAAATTGGAGGGCCTCCTTAAGCAAAATTTTCAGGTCTCTGGCTTTGGGGTCCAGGCGGCTATTTGTGGGGGACTGGTCGCTCGCGCCGTGTTTCGGTGGGCGGAGCGGGTCTTGGATCGAGAGTCTGACGACTGGTCTCTGGTGGATCAGGAGGTTGCGAAGATTGAGATGGCGGCCTCATTCCTCTCGGATGCTCTCTATGACTTGGTGCGGATCTCGGCTAAGTCTATGGCTTTTGGCGTGGCCGCAAGGCGTGTGTTGTGGCTGCGCGCTTGGGCGGCGGATGCTGCGTCCAAAGCTAAGCTTACTAAATTTCCCTTTCGGGGGTCGTTTTTGTTTGGAGAGGATTTGGATAAGTTGATTCAGACTCTGTCGGACTCACAAGTTCCCCGTCTGCCGGAGGACCGTGCCCGCCCGGCGTCTCGGGGGGGTGCGGCCCGGGGGCGTTTGCGGGATTTTCGCAAGTATCGCCCTGGGCGTGGGGCTGCTTCTTTCCAGTCTCCGGGATTTTCCCGGGGTCGGTTCTTCCAGCGTATGCAGCCCTTTCGGGGGGCCCGTCGGGGGGCAGGGAATCCCTCCGCCGGTTCCCCCGCTTCCCGTCCTGCACAATGACGCCTTGCCGGCGCCCCCTTTGGTTCCGGTGGGGGCCCGGCTGCGCGAATTTTTTCCCCAAATGGGCCGAGATCACGTCCGATCAGTGGGTCCTGGAGGTGGTGCGGGACGGTTATGCCCTGGAGTTCGCCCGCTCTCTACCGGATTTTTTCCTCGCTTCTCCATGTCAGACTCCGGGGAAGACGCAGGCTTTTCGCCAGACCCTTCAGCGCTTGCTAGATCTCAGGGCAGTTGTTCCGGTGCCCCCTCCGGAGTGGGGCACGGGCAGGTACTCCATTTACTTTGTGGTGCCCAAGAAGGAGGGGACTTTTCGGCCCATCCTCGATTTAAAAGGGGTCAACAGGGCTCTCAAGATTCCCTCTTTCCGTATGGAAACTCTGCGGTCGGTCATTCTGGCGGTTCAGCCGGGGGAGTTTCTCACTTCTCTCGATCTGACGGAGGCCTACTTGCATGTTCCCATTCGGGCCTCTCATCAGCGTTTCCTGCGCTTTGCGATCTTGGGTCGGCACTTTCAGTTCTGTGCGCTTCCCTTTGGGCTGGCCACGGCTCCTCGGACGTTCACCAAGGTGATGGTGGTCGTCGCGGCAGCCTTGCGGTCGGAGGGCATCCTGGTACACCCCTACCTGGACGACTGGTTAATTCGGGCAAAGTCGTTGCAGGAAAGCTCCCGGGTTACTGCTCGGGTGGTGGAGTTTCTCCGGTCGCTGGGCTGGGTGGTCAACCTTTCCAAGAGTCGGTTGGTCCCGGCTCAGCGTCTGGAGTACCTAGGGGTGCTGTTCGACACCTCCTTGGGGAAGGTCTTCCTCCCAGAGGGCCGGGTGAGCAAATTGCAATCTCAGATTCGCCTGCTTTTGGCGTCCCGGTGTCCTCGGGCGCGAGATTTCCTCCGGGTCTTGGGGTCGATGGCGGCGTCCCTGGACGTGGTGAGGTGGGCGCGGGCCCACATGCGTCCTCTCCAGTATGCTCTGCTCCGGAGGTGGTCTCCCCAGAGGCACGGGATGGATGTTCCGGTTCCCCTGCGAGGCTTGGCGCGCTGCAGTCTGCGTTGGTGGCTCCAGACCCCTCACCTAGTTCAGGGGGTGGGTCTGGATCTCCCGCAGTGGACGGTGCTCCTGACGGATGCGAGTCTCCTGGGTTGGGGGGCTCAGTGTTTGGGTCACTCAGCCCAGGGCACCTGGTCCGCGGAGGAGGCCGCCTGGTCGATCAACGTGTTGGAGACCAGAGCGGTCCGTCTGGCGCTGTTGGCTTTCCACTCCCTGTTGCGGGGCAAGTCGGTCAGAGTGCTGTCGGACAATGCCACGGCGGTGGCTTATGTCAATCGTCAGGGGGGCACCAAGAGCACTCAGGTGGCGCAGGAGGCGGCTCTGCTCATGGTTTGGGCGGAATCCCATCTGCTGGACCTCTCGGCCTCTCACATAGCCGGAGTAGAAAATGTTCAGGCAGACTTCCTCAGTCGTCACTTCCTAGATCCAGGAGAGTGGTGTCTCGGCGCCGAGGCGTTTCAGTTGATAGTGCAGGCTTGGGGGCAGCCCCTGATGGACCTGATGGCCACGGGTGGCAACGCCAAAGTGCCCCGCTTCTTCAGTCGTCGCAGGGACGGTCTGGCCGAGGGTCTGGATGCTCTGGTCCAGCAGTGGCCAACGGAGGGGCTGTTGTATGTATTCCCTCCTTGGCCGCTGGTGGGCAGAGTGCTTCTTCGCATTGTTTACCATCCGGGTTTGGTGGTGCTGGTGGCGCCGGATTGGCCTCGCCGTCCGTGGTATGCGGATCTGGTGAGGCACCTGGTAGCGGGTCCTCTTCCTCTGCCTCTCTCGGACGACCTGCTGATGCAGGGTCCCATTCCCATGTTCGACCCGTCTCCCTTCTGTCTTACGGCGTGGCTCTTGAAAGGGGTCGCCTTAGCAAGAAGGGATATTCCGACAAGGTGATCTCTACACTGTTGGGGTCCCGGAGGCTTTCTACCTCTCGGGCTTATGTGCGGGTTTGGCGTCTCTTTGAGGAATGGTGTCGGGCGCGGGGAGTGACCTCTTTTCGCGCTTCTCTGCCTAACATTCTGGAGTTCTTGCAGGACGGTCTGGATAGAGGCCTGGCTTGGTCTTCTCTCCGGGTTCATCTTGCGGCCCTGTCGGCTTTTCGAGGGTTGGTGTCAGGTCAGCGTTTATCGGCTCTTCCTGATGTGATTAGGTTTTTGCGGGCGGCCAAGTTGCTTAGGCCTCCCCTACGGCCCTCGGTTCCCTCTTGGGATCTTAATCTGGTGCTTTCTGTATTGGTGCGTCCGCCTTTCGAGCCGTTGGACGACTGTTCTTTGAAGGACCTTACTTTGAAGGCGGTCTTTTTGGTGGCCATTACTTCTGCTAGGCGTGTTTCTGAGCTGCAGGCTTTCTCTTGTAGGACTCCCTTCTTGGAGTTTTCTAGGGAGCGGGTCGTCTTGCGGCCTGTTCCTTCCTTTCTGCCTAAGGTTGTTTCTCCTTTTCATGTCAATCAATCGGTGGTTCTCCCGGTCTTGGGTGGTCGGGAGGGCTCTTCTGAGCAACGGCAGCTGCGCAAGTTGGATGTCGGTCGGGTCCTTCGCTCTTATGTGCAGCGGACCCAGGAATTCCGGAAGTCCGATCGTCTCTTTGTCCTCCTGGCGGGTCCTCGTCGGGGAGCTGGCGCTTCTAAGGCTACTATTGCGCGCTGGATCAAGGAGACGATTGCTTCCGCTTATCTTCTGAAACAGCAGCCTGTTCCGGAGTTTCTCAAGGCTCATTCCACTCGGGGTCAGGCGGCTTCTTGGGCTGAGTCGTCGCTCGTGCCTCCTGTGGATATTTGTAAGGCTGCGGTTTGGTCCTCCTTGCATTCCTTTGTTCGTCATTATCGGGTTGATGTGCAGGCGCGTCGGGACGCGGTGTTCGGTGAGCGTGTACTGGTATCGGCCCTTCGGGGGTCCCGCCCGTGAGAGGGACTGCTTTGGTACGTCCCATTCGTAAAGTTAACCTCTACTGGTCTGGAGAGTGCTAAAGAAGGAGAAATTAGGTTCTTACCTGCTAATTTACTTTCTTTTAGCTTCTCCAGACCAGTAGAGGTCCCCACCCTGTCTGTTGTTGTTGTTGTTGGGGCTGTTGCGCGGGCAGTTTTTGGTTTTTTGCTGCGGGTTCTAGTATTTTTCTAGGGCCGGGGAGAATTGAAGAACAGCGGCTGTGGCTCGGCTGGCTTAGCTGGCGAGCTGTGGGGACATTCTTCCTTCGGGAATTTCTCCTCTGCATTTTCCAACAGCATTTTGGGTTTTGTTATTTGTTACTCCTTTCGGAGTATTGTTTTTTCTCTCTGTTGTTTTCCAGTTCTTGGTTCTGCTTGGCTATTCGGCAGACTGAGGGAAATAGAGAGGAGGGGCTAGGATATACTGTCCCAAAGTTTTGTTTTCAGTCTCCACCTGCTGGTCATGATTAGATATATACCCATTCGTAAAGTTAACCTCTACTGGTCTGGAGAAGCTAAAAGAAAGTAAATTAGCAGGTAAGAACCTAATTTCTCCTTCTCCCTCATGGTCTTCGAAGCATAAAGGAGTGTCACCTCATGCATCATCCTCGTCATCGGATTGACAACGGGCTCGACGGCACCATTGATCTTCTTGATTCACTTCTTCACCAAAACCCTTTTATGTCTCTGACTTAGTCTGATTCATCTGAAAACTTACCTTAGTCTACAACGGAGGCTTATGATACTACCTCACAAAAGTCTCCACCAAGGGCTAAATCTCCTACTGAGACTTTTTTTTTTTTTTTTACCAAATTTATTTGCTAGTTGGACAAAGAGCTACCAGTCAAGCTAGAAGTTGATTCTGCCTACAATGCAGAATACTTGGTGGCCTTAGATTATGATGAGCCTCCTAAAGAACTTCTCAGACTACCTTTGCATGGTATACTCAAAGAGACTCTTCACAAGAACTGGGAAACGCCCCTAACCATTACAGTGGTTCCCAGAAAATTGGACACTCTATATATAAAATAATTTCTTCTCTGGATTTTGACAAACCACAGCTTCAGCACCAGTCCTTAGTGGTAGTCGACTGAAAAAAATCTACTCCATCTAAAGTCTATGCCGCAGTGCCACCAGGGTGTGGACGCACTATGGACAAATTTGGGCATTGCCTGTACCAAAATTCCATGCTAGCAAATAGTTCTAAATTATAATTTCTATATTTCCTGCTATATAAAGCACCTTGTTAAGAAATTGCTTTCTGTTAAAAAGAAGCCTAAAACTGGTCTTGGGGATATTTGGAGCATTGAGATTAAGCATCAAATTTCAGCATCTCAATGACCACAAATTTGGTCTTGGAGGATGAGATGTACAATGTCTGCATCTTTGAGACAAACTTGTTTTTTCTTCTACATAGAGCATTTTGGACCCCAGTTAGATTACAAAAGTTAAATAGTTCAAAGTCTAATAGATGTTGGCATTGTAATCTTGAAGTAGGGACTTTAGATCATCTTTTGTTTTATTGTCCCTTTATCTTAGCCTTTTGGAATTCAATTTGGGATCAAGTAAATTGTTTATTGGAAAAGCATGTGGCATTATCTTATGATACAAGACTATTTGGTATGTCAATGAGGAAAAAGAGCCAAATATCATCAAATAATAATAAACTTTTATTGATCATGACCGGAGTCGTCATTCAACATATTACAAATAATTGGAAAAATCACAGTAGACTCAATTATAATTTCTGATGGAACTCATTATGTCACACACATAAAATGGAAAGAAAAATAGCTTTACAACAAGGGAATTATAATAATTGTAATAAAATTTGGGAGCCATTAACATCTTATTGTAATGCGTAGACACCGTTTTCTATTGAAATATACACCATCTAATGTTGGGAGGGGGGGAGGTTTATATATTATTCATACCGGGAAAAATAATAGCGGAAACGATGGAAGGGAAGGGAGGTAATTTTATGTATTATAAGATAAATTAGAAAGATTGTCAAGTGATATATTTAATTTTAATGTTTTGATGTTTGTACACTTGATGTAAGATTGAAAATGAATAAAGATATTAAAAAAAAAAAGAAATTGCTTTCTTTTGATATACATTCCTCCACAACATTTGCAGGAATTTCATCTTTCGTACCCTTGCCCTAGCTAGAAGATATATGGCAAGATCTGCTTATGATGCATTTGAATTATCTTCCAGAGCATCAGTTATGTCAGTAGCAATGAGACTTTTTGCATGGCTACGAGTCTCAGATATGGACATCAATCTTCAGGACAGATTACTGAACATTCCTTGTTTGGGAGATGAGCTGTTTGGTGTGACTCTATTGAAAATGCCACACTAAAGCTTACTGATGATGAGAAACATTGGGATGCTTTGGTTAAATCCAAGCCTAAGACTTCAACTTCTAAATCTTTAAGCCTTTAAGCGTTTTTCTTTGACTATCTGTTCTTCCTAGACTGCAGCAGAAAAAAGCAAAAACAGCACCCTCAGAAATCTCAATCAGCAGCTCCTCAAAAGCCTGCTCAGTCTGCCTCTTCCTCAACCAATCGGAGATCGGTTCCAGCTGTATTATACCCATTGGGAACTGATAACCACAGACCTCTGGATGCTAAGTTCATTTGAGAGGGATACTCTCTTCACTTCATCAATATGTCTCCAGATCATCGGCCAAGAGTCTCTTCTTTCAACCCTCAGTAAACGTCATTTTTTCTTTGGGAGATAGAATCCCCCCTCCTTCTCAAGTTCCACCTGTGCAGAGAAACCAGGGGTTTTACTCTCTTTCTCATCCCAAAGAAGATGGGAGGTTTGTGTCCAATCTTAGATCTCAGGGGCCTCAACAGGTTTCTAGTGAAGGGAAAATTTTGGATGTTGTCCCTGGCAACTTTATATCCCCACTTAGATCGCAACGACTGGCAATACTCTTTAGATCTCAAAAGAGGCTTATACTCCACATTCCAGTGAATCCAACCTCCAGGAAATTCCTCAGATTTCAGGTGGCACAACACCATTATCAATATAAGGTTCTGCCCTTTGGCCTTGCATTCTCACCAAGTGTCTGGTGGTGGTGGCGGCGGCATTGTGGACTCGGGGTCTCCAGACCCTATCTGGACAATTGGTTGATCAGATCCAACCTCTCAAGAAGTGATTGCATCGACTCGCTTAACAATTCTCTTCCTTCAGCAGTTGAGTTTCGAAATCAATTTTCTCAACTTCAGCACCCTCAGAATCTGCAATTTATCGGAGCTTTTGTTTTACTAGTTTTGCGTCGCACACTCTAAGTGGAGAAGGATACCATACAAACGGCTGTTTTATACCTTTTATTGCGGTTTACTTTATACCTTAGCAACCATGGACCTCTGAGGAAGGAGTGTTTTCCGAAACACAGACCGTGTCAGGTCCCTTGGTTTGTTATAAGGTGGTATTTTTCAGCTGCACAAAATATTTGGTATAATAAACATTGCCTGCATCTGGTACATAGGAGTCTGCAGTTTGTTTTTTGTTTATACTTGTATGTAACACCAGCCATAGAGCTGACTTAAGAGTGAGTGCCTAATTTTAGATATTAAACACATTGGTTCTATAACCTGTATTGAACTGTTACAGAATAGGTTCCCTAAGGACATAGAGGGACCCAGTTACAGAATTGTCCCTATAGTGTAAAACTATAATACTAGGCACTTGAGGGAAAAGCTATTTATGCCAGAGAGCTGCTGATTCCTTGCTGAGTTAACAGGAATTCCTCTTCTTCCAGAGCTATTCATATATCAGCTTCCCTCAGGAATTAGTTAAGTTACCACCCCCCCAAAAAAAAATCTGTATGGTATTAATCTTTTGAATAGCATTAGAAGCATTTTTTTGGTTTGATAATGGTTATTGCATACATTATACAATAAATTTTGTAGACTTGAATAAAATAGACCAGCGAAATCGCAGCCTAGGGAAGTTAGGAATTAGTTGAGACTGTGATTTATTCCACTACTGTTTTAAAACGTGTCTTCTGTCCATAGGAAGTAAACAATTACTTTTTTTTTTTTTTTTTTTCAATTTTAGTCTACTAAATCTTCAACTAAAAGAAAACTTTGGAATGACCAGATAACATTAAAGAAAACAAAAGTGGAAGTTGCTGTAGACCCAGAATGCAATGAAAATGAGAATTTTAAGGGGGTTTCTCAAGAAGCTTTTGACCTCATGGTAAAAGGTAGGTCTTATGCCACAAACCTCCCCCTGTATTGAAAGGCTACTGAATTCAGTATCATTCTATTCTAGATGTATTGATTTGGAGCAATTTTTTTTAAATAGTAGCCACTCATGTCAACATCTCTTAAGCTTCCCAGCCTGTTTTTGGCTAAGGTCAAATATAGTGTCTTAGGCATGAATTGAGCACAGTCCCTGCTTGGCTTTTAGTCAGAGATAATCTACCTATTCCCTACTTCTCTCTGTGGGAACAGTAAGCTTAATCCTGACAAAATGGTTAAATTCCTATTAAATGCTATAGGAAAACATGCCTGTGAATGGATTTGAACCTGGTTTAATGTCTACTTTCAGAAAATCCATCATTACAGTATTGGAAAGATGTGGCTGAAGAAAGAAGGAAGGCGCTCTATGATGCTCTTCAAGAAAATGAAAGGGTAACATAAACCTTTTTTGTGTTTTTGGTGAGGGCAGGTACTGTTGTATACAGGACAAAAAGTAAAAAGTATACTTAAATTGTTTCCGTTCTAGTTGCACAAAGAAATTGAACAGAAAGACTCTGAAATTTCCCATCTAAAGCAAGAAAATGATGAACTGTTAGAACTGGCAGCCCATGTGCAGTATATGACGAGCATGATTGAGGTAAACCTTTTTTTTTTCTTTTTTTTTCAAATTTTCATTCACTAGTTCTAATGCTCTCAGATGGTCTGAAAATTATACCTGCATCTTGTACCTTTTGACGCTCTCATAAAATGATTATGAAATGTTTTGAAAATATTTACTTTTTATTCACTTATTAGTCATTTTCACATATCCTCCTGAAATCCAAAGGAGGTGCTGGTGTTAATCCTGCAATCCTTAGATCATGAAGTAAAGCTTGAATTCTTCTTTTCTAATATCCTCAGGCATGCCATCTTAGCTAAACTTGTTTGGTGACGAGAGATAAAATAAACAATCTAATCATTCAAAATAGTGAGATTACTAGTTAGACAGCTGTTTGCTACTAGTCACTGGTAGCTGTTCTGAAAATTTAGTATTGAAATATTAGTAGATGTGAAGTTTTCCTAGCAATGTTTCTCTCTTAGTGCCCCTTTTTACAAAGCCATGGTAGCAATGCTACCATGATAAATGTATCGAAGTTTATAGGTGCATTTACTACAGCAACATCGCTACCACAGCTTTGTAAAAGGGGCCCTTAATGTGATTTTAAAAACACAAATGGCTCACTTTTTATTATTAGCGTAGTACTTTTGCTGTTCATTTTGGGTAGCACTGGACTGGGGTTCAACAATTTTTGGCTTATTTCAATATATTCACAGTTTGCGAGTAACCCGGTTTGCGAGTGTTTTGCAAGACGAGCAAAACTTGTCTCTCAAACTGAGAACCGGCATCGCTCCCCCCCCCACCCGCTCGAACTGGCAACTTGAAACTTACCCTCCGTCTGGCACCGGCCGGCATGCAGCCCACAGGACATGCCGGTGCTGCTTGAAGAACTTCCTGCCTCTGCCGGGCCTTGAGCTCTCCGAGAATCTCGGCGAGAGGGAGAATGAGAAGGCCTTGAGCATGCACAGAGGCAGGAAGTTCTTCAAGCGGCACCGGCACCTCCTATGGGCTGCGTGCCGGTGCCAGACGGGAGGTAAGTTTCTCAAGTTGTTTGGGCGGGGGGTGCCGGGGGGGGAAGCAGCGCCGCTGTCCTTGGGGATAGGAACATATCAAGCGAGTTTCCATTATTTCCTTTGGGGAAACTCGCTTTGATATACGAGTATTTTGGTTTACGAACATGCTTCTGGAATGAATTATGCTCGTAAACCAAGGTTCCACTGTATATAATATTTGTACAGAATGCATGAAATATTAAAATGGCTACAATAGTCATACCAGAGTGGCACAGTGGTTAAAGCTATATCCTCAGCACCCTGGGATTGTAGGTTCAAACCCACACTGCTCCTTGTGACCCTGGGCAAGTCACTTAATCCCCCCATTGCCCCAGGTACATTAGCTAGATTGTGAGGCCGCCAGGACAGACAGGGAAAAATACTTGAGTACCTGAATAAATTCATGTAAACCATTCTGAGCTCTCCTGGGAAAATGGTATAGAAAATTGAATGAATAAATCAATCAATCAATCAAAATGAGTACAGAAACTGTTAATATTCAGGCTGGTTGAGTTTAGTTTTCATAGCTACCAAATGTGGAACATATCAAATGAACATTTTTCTATATACTCCTTTTGCTCATTTTAATGCTAAACAAGTTTATAAATTAGTTGCTTGCAGTTCACAGTTGCTGCATAGTAGATTAAAAAATAGCCACGTTGAACAGTCCATCTTTCCTCTGCCACTTGATAGCTGCTAAAAATGGGTGCTTCTAGATACAGAAGTTTTGGAATTCAGATTTTTTCCTGTATTCTAGTCTACATTTATTTTTGCACTTGCTAGCTTAAACCTGGGTGCTCATTGTACAAGTTGACAATCTGACAAAAGTCCCTTCTCAGAGTATCCTTAGGCTTACCTGAGGAGGTAGAAAATGTGATTTGTATATGTTTATATTTAACCCCCAAAGTTATTTGTTCTGGGAGCTTTCTATACTACCTTTACTGGCAGCTAGGTAAAAATTGTAGTAAGACATTTCAAGTGTGATCAGAGTTAATTATTCTACTTCTTTTGAAATAGAGGTTAACGGGCCAGGCACCACATAGCCTTGAGGAACTGAAAAATCTTGATTTGGAGGAAGAAGGTTGTGAAGATGTTACAGAAGATGATTCTGAAGGGGGGCCTTCATGGAGCACCAGTGACTCTAGAAATAATGCAAGAGATTCACCCTCGGAAGACACTAGTTGAATTTAAACTATTTTTCAAAGAACTCTGAAAGTGCTGAGTTTCCAAAGGCTGCTTTTAATTTGTTTTGTTACTGCACCACTGGAAACTGCCAATGGGTATTTTACCATCTGATCCCAAGAAGTTGTCTACTTGAACTGTATTAAAACTGCCAATGGAGGGTTTTGAATGCATTCTTCTGCATAATATGCAGCACAATCGACAGCTGCATCTGGCAGAAAGATGTTAACTTGTTGCATTTGGTCACTTTTTTGCATGCAAATACTGTGTATTTTAGTATTCTCTGTAAATATTTTAAATGGTTGGCCTATACAATTTGAACATACTTTAAATAAACATTGCCCTTTAAAATTGTGACTTGTTTTTAACTGGCATCCTAGAAGTTTACAGTCTATATGGTTTTTACTATGTACTCATTTTTAACCCAGGACAAGCAGGCAGCATAATCTCACAGATGGATGGCAACATCCACAGAACCTGATATGGACAGTCTAAAAGTGTAGTATCACTTTAACTCTTCAAAAGTCTCGACGGCCCTTACCGTGCATGTGTGAGACCTTTCCTGCCCGATGTCGGCTGGTGGGACCATCAGGTTTTAGTTTTCCACGGAGCTAAGAAGTTGTGTTATGGAGTGTCTCCAAATGCACAACTTTATATATACAGGGAACGGGGTGGGGGACTTCTAAAATGTAAGGTGGCCCAGCCTACCAAAAGCCCCAAGGCTGCATGGTTTGCAGGTAAGGGAGAAGGGTTCCTAATGGACAGTGGGGAAGGTACAAGTAAGGGAGAAGGGCTACTGCTGGACAGGGGGAGCAGGGAATGGGGGGTGACAAGTAAAGGAGAAGGGCTACTGCTAGATATATTCCCTGCTCTCCCTATCTAGCAGTAGCCCTTCTCCTTTACTTTTATCTCCCCCTGTCCAGCAGCACTCCACCATTCCCTGCTCCCTCTGTTCAGCACTAGCCCTCTCCCTTAATTGTACCTTCCCCACTGTCCATTAGGAACCCTTATCCCTTACATGCAAACCATGCAGCTTTGGGGCTTTTGGTAGGCCGGGCCACCTTACATTTTAGAAGACCCCACCCCATTCCCTGTGTAGCAGGGCAGTAGCATTTATTTTCTTTTTCTGGCCAGCTCCCTTGCCAAATTTCAAAGCTGCGGGCAGCGGCAGCTCCTCGACCGATCCGCGCTTACAACGGTCCCACACTCACGGTCTGGCTTTCTCCCTTACTAAAGCTTTTCAAGGTGGCGGCTCCTCTTGCATCTGGCCCTGTGTTCAAAGCTTGTGACATCAGAGGTTTCCGACGCTGGTGCGGCTCTTGAGAGAAGCTGCTGTCGCGGCTTTAAACAGAAAAATAACATTTTCATGGGAGCCAGCCTTCGGAGAAGCTTTGGACAAAGGGCAATAGGAGCTGCCACTGCGAAAAACTTTAGTAAGGGAGCCAGCCAGATCATGAATGCGGAGCCGTTGTAAGCTCGCATACACACCCTTGCCGGCTACAGACCTACTGATCACAGATCAGAGATCACGGAACATGCATGTAAGAGTGTGCATGTGCGGCTAGGGTTTTATTATAGTAGATATATATTTTTTGCCTTCCCTTACTTTTTTTTTTTCTCTTCATTTTCTTCACTATTTAATTTCCTTAGTACTCTACTTTAAAATTATCAAATTTTTATCCATTTCAATTTTGAAGGCCTTCGGGCTCCTCTCAGCCTCTTAGCAGGCTGGATGCATCGATCGATTTGGGGGGGGTCTTGTTCACTTGACTCACTATGAGTGCATTGACCTCAGGGAATTGTTTTTCCATTGATGCCCAAGCCTTCCAGCAGATTTTTTTAAAATGTTCTGTGCAACAGGGCCATCTCTAATGCTGATCTGCACAGTTCATGCCTTCAGTCGGGTCAATACTTGTCCCTGCTCTTAAAAAGTGTTCTTTGAAGGCCTGGCTTATTCAGCAGGAGAAACCTTTCTGATCTACTCCATCAACGATGTCTTCATCTTCGCCATTGAAATCTAAGGATAGTTTGACAAAAGCACCAACATCATGCTCGGTGTCTGCTTCTCCTAAAAATTCTAAGAAGCGAATACTTCTCCATTGGCTTATACATTGGCTGCTTCTCAAGCATTGAGTTAGTCAATGCATGCCAAGAGCCGATGCAATAAGTTAGTATCCTTCACCAGAGTTGGCATCTCCTCAGAGGCGTTCCTCCTCATCGAGATCACCAACACCTCGATGCACTGCAGCTCTGACAGCAGCATCTGTACCAACAATAGTACCGGTACAATCCTTACAGGAGCAACTTCAAGTTCCTTCAAAAGGAATTGACGGTTATGTTGCATTTGGCTCCATCGGTACCGTCCCAGCCTGAACATCACTCCACTAAGGACTCCGGTACAGAGCCTCTCATCCATCATAATTCTTCCTTGCGCTCCTCAATGGATTTGTACCGAGACACCAATTGGAGCTCTTCCAGGCACCGCAGTCTTTGTGTCAGTACCGATACCAATCATATAAGAACATAAGCAATGCCTCTGCTGGGTCAGACCTGAGGTCCATCATGCCCAGCAGTCCGCTCACGCGGCGGCCCAACAGGTCCAGGACCTGTGCAGTAATCCTCTATTTATACCCTTCTATCCCCTTTTCCAGCAGGAAATTGTCCAATCCTTTCTTAAACCCCTGTACTGTACTCTGCCCTATTACTCCCTCTGGAAGCGCATTCCAGGTGTCCACCACTCGTTGGGTAAAGAAGAACTTCCTAGCATTCGTTTTAAATCTGTCCCCTTTCAACTTTTCCAAGTGTCCTCTTCTTTTATTTTTCGAAAGTTTGAAGAATCTGTCCTTCTCTACTCTCTCTATGCCCTTCATGATCTTATAAGTCTCTATCATATCCCCTCATATCAAAAGACCACTGCTCTAAAACGTGCCTTGCCTCATAAAAGAACTGACTGATTCAGATCCTATGTACTCGGATCCAGAATTTCTATACCAGAATCATATAGTGTTACCGCTGATTCTTCTGCTCCACCTCCTAGATGCAAGTCTCCACCAGAGAGTTTGTCATTCACCAGATTCAAACACCAAATGAGACATGCCCTACCAGTGAATATAGAATCTGAATCTCAACCAAAAGCAGAGTTGTATGATGCGTTAGATTTTGAGCAAACTCCTGAGGATGCTTAAAGTTTCCCTTTCATCATGTAATGAAGGATACCTTATTTCAAAACTGAGACACACCTCTACTTGTGCCTGTGGCTCTTAGAAAACTTGACTATCTGTAAAGTCCAAGCATGTTCTGGATTTGATAAACCTCAGCTACAACATCAATCCCTCTTAGTTGAGTCTGCTCTAAAAAGATCATCCAGTGTTAGAACTCCTCCTGGAAGGGAGGGCCGAATTCTGGACAAAGTAAGTAACTGCTATACTGTAGGTGCCTTTGGAAGTGAAGATTTCATGAACAAGAGGAAAGTACTGCCATAAATGAATGATGTACTGATGGCTCCAATTGACCTTAAAGCTCAGCATGGAAACACTAATCAAACGTAAATTAGACGCAATCTTGGATGAGGAGAATCTACGGGATCCCAGTCAACACGGATTCACCAAGGGTAGGTCCTGCCAATCTAATCTCATTAGCTTCTTTGACTGGGTAACAAAACAGCTAGACTTGGGAGAATCCGTGGACGTCGTATACCTAGACTTCAGCAAAGCTTTCGATAGTGTCCCGCATCGCAGGCTGTTGAGCAAGATGAAATCAATGGGGCTGGGAGAAACACTAACTACATGGGTCAATGACTGGCTGAGTGGCAGACTTCAGAGGGTGGTAGTTAACGGTACCCTCTCTAAAACATCGGAGGTGACCAGTGGAGTACCGCAGGGCTCAGTCTTGGGCCTGCTTCTTTTCAACATATTCATAGGGGACCTAACTCAGGGGCTTCAAGGTAACATAACGTTATTCGCTGACGACATCAAACTATGCAATATAGTGAGAGATGGCAATTCACCCGATAGTATGACACAGGACCTACATTTGTTGGAGCTTTGGTCCTTGACCTGGCAGCTGGGCTTCAACGCTAAGAAATGCAAGATCATGCACCTCGGCAGCAGAAATCTGTGCAGAACTTACACCTTGAATGGTGGGACCTTAGCTAGAACATCAACAGACCGAGACTTGGGAATGATCATCAGCACAGACATGAAAACTGCTGATCATGTGGAAAAGGCTTCATCTAAGCAAGACAGTTGTTAGGTTGCATCCGCAGGAGTTTCGTCAGCCTGAAGTCATAATGCCATTATACAGAACCATGGTGAGACCTCATTTGGAATACTGTGTGCAATTCTGGAGGCCACACTACCGAAAAGATGTGCTGAGAGTGCAACGGATGGCCACCAGGATGGTCTCGGGGCTCAAGGATCTATCGTATGAGGAAAGGCTGATAAATTTGCTGCTGTACTCACTCGAGGAACGTAGGGAGAGAGGAGACATGATCGAGATGTTTAAGTATATTACCGGCCGTATCGAAATGGAAGAAGAGATTCTCTTTCTCAAAGGACCCTCAGCCACAAGAGGGCATCTGCTCAAACTCAGGGGCGGGAAATTTCATGGCGACACCGGGAAATATTTCTTCACCGAGAGAGTGGTTGATCCTTGGAACGAGCTCCTGGTGCAGGTGATCGAGGCAAACAGCGTGCAAGAATTTAAGAGCAAATGGGATGCCCATGTGGGATCCCTTAGAGGGTTAAGCCAAGGGAACCTGTCACCAGGAGTGGAATCCCTAGGATAGTAGACTTGGGAGTGGGTCAGTAGAGTGGGCAGACCTGATGGGCTATGGCCCTTATCTGCCTTCATCTTCTATGTTTCTAAGAAGGGCATTTATGTAAACAAGAGTTCCTGTACTTTTAACCATGCCCCTCCTGCTACTTAGGCAATTATTTTTACCCAGCTCAACTAACCTTTTTTTTCCCCCCCTTTCAGAATTTATTTTATATTACCACTGGAATAACTCTTTCCCCACCTATCTTCCCACCAGATGCTTGGATTTGCTTTCTCCTTCCAGCAGATGGGAAACTGAACTACAAGACTAATGTAGTAAATGACAGCAAATAAACACCTGAATGGTCCATCCAGCCTGTCCAATAGTTACACACATTATAAATTCATGATTAAATTGTCTTTCTTCATTGCTATTTCTGGGCTATAGCCATAGAAGTCCACCCAGTACTATCCTTAAGTTTCAACTACTGGAGTTGCCATCAGAGCCTACTCCAGCCTTTCCAAACCATATCATTTGCAAGATACAGACCGTAGAAGTCTGCCCAACACTGTCCTTGTATTCCAAAGTCATTGAGTCCCAGTTGCAGCCCTCTCCAGTACTAGCTTGAAGACACATTATTTTGTTTATCCCAGGACAAGCAGGCAGCATATTCTTAACACATGGGTGACGTCACCGACGGAGCCCTCGGTACGGACCTTTTAACTAGAAGTTTCTAGTTGGCCGCACCGCGCGTGCGCGAGTGCCTTCCCGCCCGACGGAGGAGTGCGTGGTCCCCAGTTTCTTCGTTTCCGCGGAGCGAAGAAGACGCGTGTATTTTTTCAACGGCCGTTGAAATCACTTTTTGCCTTCCCGCTCGCGCTTTTGTTATATTTTTTTCTTCCTCTACCTTCGGGTTTCCTTTTTCTTTCAATTGCAAAAAAAAAAAAAAAAAACTTTGATTTTTATTGTTTCTTTCGTTTTTGCCCCGGCGGGGCCTGTTGCCATTATACAGGCCTCGGACTTCGATTTTGCGGAGGCTATCTTCCCCTTCATGCCCCCGCAGGTCGGTTTTAAGAAGTGCCAGCGGTGTGCACGCCCGATCTCCGTTTCTGACCCACACAATTGGTGTTTGCAGTGCCTGGGTCCGGAGCATCGGGCAGATTCCTGCACCCGCTGTGCCACTTTACAAAAACGTACTCTTAAAAACCGAAGAATCCAGCAAACCCTGCTCTTCGGCTCCGAGTCGGCGATGGATTCATCACCCTCAGCGGCGGTACCGCAGAAATCGGCACCGTCCAGCTCGACACCGACCGATCCCGCATCGGCGCCACTGGCGCCAGGTAAGCCGGCTAAGAAGCCTTCCTCTTCCCTCGAGCGCCCTCCAGCTACGGTGACGACACCGTCCATACCGGCATCGCACCGGTCCCGTAAACGCTCCGCCCCGATAACGGTGAGTGCCTCGTCATCGGCCTCCTCATCGCCGGGGCGTGGAGCGGCATCCAAGGAACCGAAGAAAAAGAAAGCGGTTCCGATGCCACCCCTGGATGACCGTATCTCGGCCATCCTACAAACTCAGCTTCAGGAGCAGTTGAAGAAACAGCTTGAACAACTGCTACCCTCTATCCTGGCACCGCTCCTTCCGGTACCAGACCGGCCCGAGCCCCGCACCGAGCCCCCGGTGTCCACTCCTTCGGTACCGGTAAACACCTCGATGCCGATCCTTTCGGCACAACAACTTCCTGATGATCCTGTGGTTCATTCTCGAACCACAGTGGATCCTGCTCGGCACCAGGCGGTACGGCACTCTTCTCGGGACCGAGAACGACGCCGATCGTCCTCCCCTGGTGCCGTTTCGGTGCGCTCTGGTAAATCTTTGTCCAAAACTCACCACACCGCACCCTCCACCCCGGTGTCCCGACACGCACCAGAGGTCAGGGATCCGGATTTATGGGAGGAGACTCCTCTCGGTACCGAGGAGGATCCCTCCTCATCTGATGAGGAACCATCGGCGCCTGATGCCTCCTCTAAACCTGAGCAGTCCTCTTTTTCTAAATTTCTGAGGGAAATGTCTGCTGCTCTGTCACTTCCCCTTGAATCTGACTCCAAAAAGTCCCAAGCCTTTTTAGAAGCCTTAGACTTTGAGCAACCTCCTAAAGAGTTCCTCAAACTTCCCGTACATGACATCTTACGGGAGACATTCTACAAAAATTTGGAAAATCCCCTCACGGTACCGGGAGCTCCCCGTAAACTGGACAACCTTTACCGTGTCATCCCTATTCCAGGATTCGACAAATCTCAATTGCCCCATGAGTCCCTTCTGGTGGAATCCACCTTAAAAAAGACTCAGGGCTCCAGTGTCTATGCCTCTACCCCTCCTGGCAGAGAAGGTAAGACCATGGACAAGTTTGGCAAGAGGCTTTACCAAAATGCCATGCTTGCCAACAGGGCAAACAACTATTCCTTCCATTTTTCCTTTTATCTCAAACACTTGGTCCAACAGCTGTCTGCCCTCCAGAAGTACCTTCCTGAGCGCAAGGTCCCGCTATTCCAGCAGCACATATCTGGCCTTCTCCAAATGCGCAAGTATATGGTCCGCTCGATCTACGACTCCTTCGAGCTCACCTCTCGGGCCTCTGCCATGGCTGTAGCCATGCGTCGCTTGGCCTGGCTCAGAGTCTCCGACCTGGACATCAACCACCAGGACCGCCTGGCCAACGCCCCCTGTCTCGGGGATGAGCTTTTTGGAGAGTCACTGGATTCCACCACCCAGAAACTCTCCGCCCATGAGACTAGGTGGGACACCCTAATCAAGCCGAAAAAGAAGGCTCCGCCTGCTCGACCCTATCGGCCTCAATCATCCTACCAGCGGAGGTTCTCAGCCAGGCCACTCAATCCGCCTCCCCAACAATCTCGGCGACCCCGTCAACAGCAGCACCATGCCCAGGCTCGGTCTCAGGCCACCCAACCCTCCAAGCCTCCTCAGCCTGCTAAACAATCTCAGCCCTTTTGACTCTTCTCTCCAGGGCATAGCCAGTCATCCACCCTCGCTGCCTCTTCCACAGCCTATCGGGGGTCGTCTCACCATTTTCTCAAGCCGTTGGGAAGTCATCACGTCGGACCAGTGGGTCCTCAACATCATCCGCCACGGCTACTCTCTCAACTTCCAGACTCTGCCTCCGGACAACCTTCCCGTAGAGTCTGCTTCAAACTCATCTCAAACCCCCCTCCTCCTGAGGGAGGTTCAATCCCTCCTCCTTCTCAATGCCATCGAAGAAGTACCTCCAGATCAAAGGGGGCAGGGATTCTACTCCCGCTACTTCCTGGTACCCAAAAAGACGGGAGACCTCCGTCCCATTCTCGATCTCAGGGACCTCAACAGGTGTCTGGTCAAGGAGAAGTTCAGAATGCTCTCCCTTGCCACGCTCTATCCTCTTCTTTCTCAACACGACTGGCTATGTTCCCTGGACCTCAAAGAGGCCTACACTCACATCTCCATCAATCAACATTCTCGCCGCTACCTGCGATTCCAGGTACTGCACCACCACTATCAGTACAAGGTGCTACCGTTCGGCCTCGCCTCCTCACCCAGGGTCTTCACCAAGTGCCTTATAGTGGTAGCGGCCTTCCTCAGGTCTCACAACCTCCAGGTGTTCCCCTATTTGGACGATTGGTTGGTGAAAGCACCTACGTCTCCACTTGTGCTACAGGCTACTCATCACACCATCTCTCTCCTCCACCTCCTGGGGTTCGAGATCAACTACCCCAAGTCGCATCTGCTTCCCACCCAGCGACTTCAATTCATTGGAGCAGTTCTGGACACCACGCTAATGAGGGCTTTTCTCCCCTCCGATCGCAAGCAGACCCTGCTCCATCTCTGCCGTCAGGTACTCATGCATCCCTCCATTCCTGCTCGACAGATGATGGTCCTCCTGGGTCACATGGCCTCGACAGTGCATGTCCTTCCTCTGGCTCGTCTCCACCTTCGTACACCTCAGTGGACGCTCGCCAACCAGTGGTCACAGACTACGGATCTTCTTTCTCATCCCATCTCTGTGACATCATCTCTTCAGCAATCTCTCCAATGGTGGTTGAACTCCTCAAATCTTTCCAGGGGTCTACTTTTCCATCTGCCCCCCCACTCTATGATCATCACCACAGATGCGTCCCCCTACGCGTGGGGAGCTCACCTGGGAGATCTACGCACCCAGGGACTTTGGACCCCACAGGAGCGTCGTCATCACATCAATTTCCTGGAACTCAGAGCCATATTCTACGCCCTCAAGGCTTTCCAGCATCTTCTCTGTCCTCAAGTCCTCCTCCTATGCACAGACAATCAAGTCGCCATGTACTACATAAACAAGCAAGGCGGCACCGGATCTCGCCCCCTTTGTCTGGAGGCTCTGCGCATCTGGACCTGGGCCACGGACCGCAATCTCTTTCTCAGGGCGGTCTATATCCAGGGCGAACAGAACTCTCTGGCCGACAATCTCAGCCGCATCCTTCAACCTCACGAGTGGACGTTGGACCCTCCGACTCTACTCTCCATCTTTGCTCGATGGGGCACTCCGCAGGTGGACCTCTTTGCAGCACCTCACAACCATCAGCTGCCCCAATTCTGTTCCAGACTCTTCTCTCCTCACCGTCTGGCCCCGGATGCATTCCTGCTCGACTGGAGGGATCGGTTCCTCTATGCCTTCCCTCCACTTCCTTTGATGTTGCGGACCTTGTCCAAACTCCGCAAGGACAATGCCACCATGATCCTCATCGCCCCTCGGTGGCCTCGTCAACACTGGTTCTCCCTTCTGCTTCAACTCAGCTCCAGGGAGCCCATTCCTCTTCCTGTGTTTCCTACTCTACTTACACAGCAGAATCAGTCTCTACTACATCCCAACCTGTCTTCCCTCCACCTGACAGCTTGGTTTCTCTCGGGCTGACCTCTCCGGAGAATCTATCTCAACCGGTCCGCCTCATTTTGGACGCCTCCAGGAAACCGGCCACTCTTCAATGTTACCATCAGAAGTGGACCAGATTCTCCTCGTGGTGTCTCCGGCATCATCAAGAACCCACCTCTTTGGCGGTGGAAACTGTCTTGGACTATTTGCTCTCGCTGTCCAACGCTGGCCTCAAAACCACTTCCATCAGAGTCCACCTCAGTGCCATCACTGCGTTTCACGAACCTATTCTCGGAAAACCCCTCACGGCTCATCCTCTGGTTTCAAGATTTATGAGAGGGCTCTTCAACATCAAACCGCCTCTCAAGCCTCCTCCCGTCGTCTGGGACCTGAATGTGGTTCTCTCTGCCCTTATGAAACCTCCGTTTGAGCCTCTTGCCACAACTTCATTCAGGCTTCTTACCTGGAAGGTGCTTTTCCTAATTGCCATCACCTCTGCCAGGAGGGTTAGCGAACTGCATGCACTGGTTGCCGACCCACCGTTCACTGTTTTTCACCATGACAAGGTTGTTCTGCGTACCCACCCTAAATTCCTTCCCAAGGTGGTCTCAGCTTTTCACCTCAACCAGTCCATTGTGCTTCCCGTCTTCTTCCCTAAGCCTCACTCGCATCCTGGAGAACAGGCGTTGCACACGCTGGATTGTAAGCGTGCCCTTGCTTACTACCTTGATCGTACCAGAGCTCACCGAACATCCCCTCAGCTCTTTTTGTCTTTCGATCCCAACCGTTTGGGCCGTCCTGTCTCCAAACGGACACTTTCAAATTGGCTTGCTGCCTGTATTGCCTTCTGTTATGCTCGGGCCGGTCTCTCACTGGAAGGATCTGTCACGGCCCACAGAGTCCGAGCTATGGCTGCTTCTGTGGCTTTCCTCCGTTCCACGCCCATCGAGGAAATCTGCAAGGCGGCCACTTGGTCCTCAGTTCACACGTTCACTACTCACTACTGTCTGGATGCATTCTCCAGACGGGATGGACACTTCGGCCAATCTGTGTTACAAAATTTATTTTCCTAATGGCCAACCATCCCTCCTCCCTCTTTGTTAGCTTGGAGGTCACCCATGTGTTAAGAATATGCTGCCTGCTTGTCCTGGGATAAAGCACAGTTACTTACCGTAACAGGTGTTATCCAGGGACAGCAGGCAGATATTCTTAAGTCCCACCCACCTCCCCGGGTTGGCTTCTTAGCTGGCTTATCCTAACTGGGGACCACGCACTCCTCCGTCGGGCGGGAAGGCACTCGCGCACGCGCGGTGCGGCCAACTAGAAACTTCTAGTTAAAAGGTCCGTACCGAGGGCTCCGTCGGTGACGTCACCCATGTGTTAAGAATATCTGCCTGCTGTCCCTGGATAACACCTGTTACGGTAAGTAACTGTGCTTTCCTGAAAGGAGCTCTGTACTCTTATCCTCTAATTTGTTCTTCCCAGGGTAGACCTTTAATTTGGCCAACGTGTACTCGGACTTTTGTCCTTTGAGCTATGTGGATAAACATCTGAAGAGATTCTCCAAAGCAGGAGTTCAGTTTGAGTGGTTTTGCAGTTGAATTAGGAAGGGAGTCTTTGGCTAGGATGTCAAATTCAGTATCCAGATGGGGGTAGGGTACAAGGGCAATACTTGGGGTCAATGAATTTCAGTGGCTGGACAGACTGTTTGGAGGAGAGAGAAGTAATGTGGGATCCCTTGTTGGTTGATGAGGAAGTTGACACTTCAGCCTAGGCAATCTGGCCCGGATTCTGTAAACTGTATCCTGATTGTAGGCAGCTGTAGGTGTCCTACAGCTGTCTAACCAGCCAATCAGGACGCATGTTTTATAAAAAAAAAATACTCTCCAGGTAGTCTGCCTATATTGGAGGCGCCTCCGGGAACATAGGCCATATGTGTCTCCCTAGGCCAGCGGGAGATGTGTACAATGTAGGCCAGCAAAATGCTGGCCTACAATGTAAGTAGAGGCGGCTGCTACACTTAACGCAGCAAGGGATCTCCCTGCAGCAATAAGCATAGCAGCTGTGGCCGCCAGTCTCTCGAATGAACACGGCAGGAGGGATGCCCAATCCCTCCTGCTGGAACACCCCCCCCTAACCTTGAAAGTTGGTTGACTACACCTCCCCGCCAGGCTACTTCAGGAGCCTGCTTGCTGCTTTACTAGGACTAGCCATAATATCTGAAGTTGGCATACAGGCAGCTGGCATACAGGTACTGTTTAATTTACATCTTTGGGGATGAGAGAGCGTCGGTGATCACTGGGGGGGGAA
Organism: Geotrypetes seraphini; assembly: GCF_902459505.1. Taxonomy (NCBI): domain Eukaryota; kingdom Metazoa; phylum Chordata; class Amphibia; order Gymnophiona; family Dermophiidae; genus Geotrypetes; species Geotrypetes seraphini. The sequence goes on along the minus strand of NC_047085.1, from coordinate 184,059,223 downwards.
GAGTGTGGGTGGGTGAGGGGTCATGTTTACATACCTCCAATGGTTATGTAGTCAGTTTGGGCAACTTTTTGGCACTTACACATTTTTAAAGCAGGTCTAGATCTCAAAAGTCTAATTCAGTGTTTCAAACTTTTTTTTTTTAGCTTTAGCACACTAAAAGGAGCAAATGTTTTTCATGGCATGTAACTAAATTGCAAAGCCAACAAAAAAATAAAATTGAGAATTTAAAGTTATTTAAGCTATACATGGGTAATTATAACAATGGTGAAACTAAATTAGATGGAATAGAATTGCTAATCAATGTTTTTGTGTGCACACTAACTCAAAACGCAGCTTGATAGTTGACAAGCAAACATGCATTTTATCATCCACCATCTGCAGTCATTTTTTTTTTGTTCGATTTAATTTCTGTCAAAGCTGAAAATCCAAATTCACAAATATAAGAAGATCCAAAGGTAACAAAGTCTTGATTGCTTTGTTCAAGTTAGGATAACTACTGCATAAAAAATAAAAATAAAATTACTTGCTGTTAGTTTTCAAGGACCAATCATGTCAAAGAATGCTGTTTGGGCAGTTGTATTCTTGCGCACACAGACACATAACATTGACAGACTCTTGTGTACATGTCATCTATTCTAGTGTATACTTATGAAGGGAATTTTTTAAAATAAAAGTCTGGAATCTCTGGGACACACCACTATTCTGTGGCACACAGTTTGAGAGACATTGGTCTAACTCAGACATGGGCAACTCCGGTCCTTGAGGGATTGAATCCAATCGGGTTTTCATGATTTCCTCCATAAATATGCTTTGAAAGCAGTGCATGCAAATAGATCTCATGCATAATCATGGAGGAAATCTTGAAAACCCGATTGGATTCTGGCCTTCAAGGACTGGAGTTACCCATGTCTGGTCTAACTGGACATATTCTTAAATGTTTGATTATGGCAGAAAAATCCAAGTCATAAGCCTAACCTAGTCCTGCCTACACCACACCTCCAACACACCTTGAGATTTAGATGAATTACTAAAAGCATAGATATCTATTCCCTCTATAATCCTGAGCAATGTGTATAGATTCACCATTGTTCTGTGTGTCATAATTAGATTGTAAGCTCTTTCAAGCAGGGACTGTCTTTTGCATGTTTAATGTGCAGCACTACATTCATTTGATAGTGCTATAGAAATAATACAGTAAATAGTAGTAGTAATATATTTGTCTGGAAAATAGGTTTCAAAAATAGTGAATTGGAAGGGTTTGGCATGAAAACATCCATCTGTTCCTTTATACCACTTTTCAGATTACCAGACCTATGTGAGTATATAGTGGTTGAGACCATGTTAGATATGCCACTGATATAATTACCAGAGGTGAGTGACATTAATGTGTAAGGATATGATCTTCTGTGATGTCATCAAAACTGACTGGCTATAGGCATGGTTTGGCAGAAGTGGGTATAGTTAAAGAGGGACTAAGAAAAAGGCATTAAAACTGATTGACTGTTGGGCTGAGGCTTAATATGGGTAGAGCTTAACCTGGAAGCAAATACCAATTGATTGGCCCAAACTTTCAAAATGGGATGGACAAAAACATCACTCCCTAAGGGGAAAGGGACTTGATATACTGTGTTTCTGTGGTTACAATCCCAAAGTGCTTTACATATTATCCCAGGTCAAGCAGGCAGCATATTCTCACGTATGGGTGACGTCAACCACGGAGCCCCGATGCGGACAGCTGCACAAGCAATCTTGCTTGAAGACCTTTAGAAAGTTTGTGACTGACCGCACTGTGCATGCGTGATTGCCTTCCTGCCCGACACAAAGCGCATGTCTCGGTTCTCATTTTTCCATGGAGCTAAGAAGTTGGCTTTTCTAAAGCTCTTCGTTTTTATTGCCTTGCCTTCCTGCTCTTGCGTATATTTTCTTTCTAATTTTCTTTATTTCTTTTGGTATTATTTTTTCATTTAACCCCCCCCCCCCAAAAAAAAAAACAAAAAAAAACCTAAAGAGTTTTTATTTCCCTCAAGGACTTCTTCCCAGGGAGGCCTTCTTACACTGCCTCAGCCTTGGATTAAATTTTTGCTGTGGTAGTTTCCTCGTCGATGTCCTGTTTATTTTGGGAATCTTCGACCTGTTCAACAACATCGAAGGTCTATGTCGCAAGTCATTATAGCATTGAGTCATATCGTGCCGACTTTACTGCGACCATCTAGCGTTTTGCCTAATTTCATAAGGGTTGCATTTTATACTTAACTCCCTCGTTGGGCGAGATACGACACTTCAAGTACCGGCAAGCAGGTCTTATAGGTACTAATGTCTTACATCTGCCACCAATATTGAAGCTGATTTCAATGATGTCGATGTCCATGATGCTGGTGTCCAGACATCTATGTTCACGGTGCCGAGGTCCATGCACTGATGGTACCAATGCTGCGATGGCACTGATGCTTGTTGAGGGTATCAAGGGTGTAGACGGTATCGAACTATATTCATTCTTTCATCACTAGTATCAGTGCTTCTGTCCGTAACGATGAAGGTTGTCCACTATAGTACTTTCAGTTTCAGACAACTGAAATTCTCATTCCTTCTAGTTTTCTTCCATTCCCATATGTTTTTTTTATTTTTTCACTTCATTGGACTGTAAAAAAAAAAAAAAAAGTGCATGAGGGTGTTGATATTTTTTTCTGATCCTTACCTAGCAGATGTTGGATTCTCTCTGCTGTTAAGATCTATATTTGGTAGATTACATTCAAGGTTTGGGCCCATACCGCTGTGTGGGATCTTATGCGCACTCTGCCTGCTTCATTTACCAAACCATCGTCTTTGGGGAAGACATCGCCATCGTAGGCGTCAACATTGACTGCTGTCCCGATGTCCAAGCAGATGTCATCTCAGTGAGATCTTCACTGGGAATACACATGGTACAAGCGGTGTCTGATGCCTTTGTGATGACTTCATGTCTTGCAGCATTGTCAGTAGCCATGCGACGGATACCGCGGTTTAAAATTATGGATATGGATCCTAATTTCCACAACAGATTGATGAACATCTTGTCTCTTGGGAATGAGTTTTTTCCCTAGAATCAGACTCCAAGTTTGCCAAGAAACATGGAGAATTAATCATCCGCCTACAGAATTGCTTCAGCTACCCATACACTGGTTCTTGACTCTACTCTGCAGTACCTCCAGGGTGTGCAGTTTGACATGGATTTATAGCAGAGCCTCCCATCAGTATATAGCCTGTCGGAGGAACCTTGTTTCTTCATCACATAATTCAGGCATAGTATAGCAGAGCCTCTCATCAATTTACAACCTGTTGGAGGAACTCTCTGCTTATTTGATCTCTGTTTCAGGAATGATGTCGCAGAGCCCCCTACCACTATACAACCTGAGGGAGGAACTCTCAGTTAATTAGCTTCCACACCAAAATGGAAGTGGTTGTTTCTTTTTCAGACTACTCAGAAGAAACATTCTGCATTACCTGTCCCTTCCAAGTCACAACACTCTAGAGCAGTGATTCCCAACCCTGTCCTGGAGGAACACCAGGCCAATTGGGTTTTCAGGCTAGCCCTAATGAATATGCATGAGAGAGATTTGCATATGATGGAAGTGATAGGCATGCAAATTTGCTTCATGCATATTCATTAGGGCTAGCCTGAAAACCCAATTGGCCTGGTGTTCCTCCAGGACAGGGTTGGGAACCACTGCTCTAGAGGGCATTATCTTTCTTTCTCCATGCTTGAGGATTCAGACATTCATTTTCATTTCAAGCGTACGAAGCAATAACTGGAGGGCTTAGAGTTTCCACATCCCTCCTCAGGAATCACTTAAATTGCCCATACATGGTTTTCTTCACCGTCTGAGCCAGTTTCTTTTCCTCAATTTCTTCACCAAATGGGTAAAAGATCCTAATATTGCTCTGGAATCTGATTCCAAGTATACAAAAGAACATTTGGAGGATTTGGAGTAGAGAATGACACGGTGGCGGTTTACCCGCGGCCACCACATTTTAGCCGCGGGTCACCCGCCGAAAACGGGGAAGAAAACTAGCAGTCGCTGCGGCGACGGGGACAAGGCCATTCACCGCCCGCGGGGCGGTGAATGGTCTTGTCCCCGCAGTGAGGCATGAAGGATCGCGCGGTCCCCGCAGCTCACACCCGCCTGCCCAATCGATTCTAGTGTTTAGCCAGCTCTCTCCCTTCTCCTCACCTTAGTTTGTAGATTTTCTTTTTCGGTGACCCGCACGCTATCAGAGAGCCGCGCACGCGCGGCTGCTCAGTGTTCAATCTTCTGCTCTGACGCAACCGGAAACAGGAAGTTGCAGCAGAGCAGAAGATTGAACACTAAGCAGCCGCACGTGTACGGCTCTCTGATAGCGTGCGGGTCGCCGAAAAAGAAAATCTACAAACTAAGGTGAGGAGAAGGGAGAGAGCTGGCTAAACACTAGAATCGATTGGGCAGGCGGGTGTGAGCTGCGGGGACCGTGCGATCGCTAGTGTTCCCGGCTCAAATTGGAAGGAGGGAGTGAAAGGGAAAGAGATTCTGGGCCAAGGGGATGATGTCGGAAAGAAAAACCCACAGCAGGAAAGAAAGGGAAGGACTGGCAGGTGAGCCAGATGCTAGAAGCAGGGGGGGGGGAAGAAAGAGGGAAAAAAGCTAGATGGGGTTGAAAAGAAGAGACACACTGGCATGGAAGAGGAAGATAGGGGAAATCTGGACACAGGAAGGTAACAGAAAGAGGGGAAATTATGTGCATGGGGCATAGGGACAGAGACATAAAGGGGACATGCCATGGGGATGGTATATGGACACAGGGGGGGCAATGACAGATACATAGGGGAGATATTAGAAATGGAGAAAATAGGAGCACAGAAGCGAGATGGTTTGTGGGGATGGGACAGGGACCGAGCTTGCAGGCTCCAGTGGCTTGCACAAATTACATTGTAACGTGCCATGAAAATAAGAGGAAGGAAGGTAGATAGGCCACGTGAGAGGAGCTGAAGGGTAGTAGAAAGGAACAGATGGTAAAGGAGGGAGGGAAGGGTGGTGGTGGAAAGGAATAGAACAGACATTGAAGGAGGGTGGAGAGGAACAGACCCCCAAGGGAAATGTGGAAGACAGAGTGGGAAGAAGACAGATGCCAGACTATGCGGGAGCGGAGGGAAGAAGATGGGTGCTAGACCAATTGGGGGGGGGGGGGGGGGTTAAGGGAGAGGCACAGTAACAGCAAATGGAAGACACACAGTGGATGGAAGGAATTCAATGAGAAGATGTGGAAAGCAGAAACCAGACAACAAAGGTAGAAAAAATTTATATTTATTTATTTATTTTTTGCTTTAGGATAAAATAGTATATTAGTTGTGTTGATAAAAATTTATAAACAAAGCCCTGCCAGCTGAACATCTCTTTCTCTAGTTCAGCAGCAGGAACTTTGATTTATAAGAAAGGAATAAGCTAAATATTACAGTACTAAGGCTTATATGGATGCAGCGGGGACGGTGACGGGGCGGTGAATGGGATGGCAGTGGCAGTGACGGGGCGGTGAAAGGGATGGCGGTGACGGTGACGGGGCGGTGAAGGGAACGGCGGTGACGGGGCGGTGCAGAGGATGGTGGGCCGGTGACGGGGCGGTGACGGGGACAGATTTTTTCCCCGTGTCATTCTCTAATTTGGAGCTTCCTCATCTTCCTACAAAGTCACTTAAACTGTCTATGAATGGCATCATTGAGCCTACTTTTCGAACACCTTTGGATACTCCTTACTCTGTTCCAGCAGTTCCTGCTAAACTGGACTCTTGTTGTAAGATGGTTCAATGTAAAGGTTTTGAGAAACCTCAACTTTACCACCAATCCTGTGTCTTGAACCAGGTCACCATCTGATGTTTTGTTCTTCAGTTGGACTTCCTTTCGACTTGATGTGCAAAAACTACCAAAGATGGAAAACTTATCAGTTTGCGCTATGCCCTTTTTTTCTATCCTGCGATAGATATTGCTATCATGCAGGATCAACTGGGTTGTTTTTACTCAAGCTTCCACTGTATTACTAATGATAGCCTGTGTTTGTTTCTACAGGTATTCCATTACCTCAGTGTTTTTTCTCCTCTGTCCTTCCTCCTGTTTATCATAGCCCGGAGGTTTGGGAGTGGCTATTGGGGAGGTGGAGGCCACTACATCCTTTTTGGATATTTTTCCCCTTAATTTTTAGTGAACACCAAGGACTTTTCTTTATCCATGAACAACATACTTGTTCTACTGTAGTGTATGTCTTCTATTTCCCTATCTCATCGACAGCTTATACTCTTTCGATCTCAGGGAATTTATTTCTTTTTTATCAACCTTGCATCTAGACCAGGGATCTCAAAGTCCCTCCTTGAGGGCAGCAATCCAGTCAGGTTTTCAGGATTTCCCCAATGAATATGCATTGAAAGCAGTGCATGCACATAGATCTCATTCATATTCATTGGGGAAATCCTGAAAACCCGACTGGATTGCAACTCTGAAGGAGGGATTTTGAGACCCCTGATCTAGACCATATTCATTTTTATTTAAATTCTGAGGTTGTCCCCTGATCATCTTGCTTGATCAGCATCTTATGTCTCAGGTTTTGCTCTTTTCTCTAGGGCTCTCTTCTCTCAGGGTGTTTTTTCATTACTTAGTAACACCAGCACATCCTATCTACATTTGGCAATTTCTGGCCCAATGTTTCTACTCTATGCATAGAGTGCCTAGCCTTCACAGTCTATGGGCTCCTTTTACAAAGGTGCGTTAGGGCCTTAATGTGCGGAATAGCGCGTGCGCTGGCTGCTACCGCCTCCTCGAGCAGGTGGTAGTTTTTCGGGTAGCGCGTGCGCTAAAAACACTAGTGCACCTTTGTAAAAGGAGCCCTATATGATTCCCTTTGCAAGGTTTTCTCTGCAGTCCAAGTTGTTTCTTATTACGTGACTCCTAGTCACAGATTACTATCTCAATTATGGCTAAGTTCATCGCTATGCTCTTTGCTTCATAGTCTTGTTTTCTCAGATCTAGTCCGTGCAGACCTTCACTTACTGATTGGCTATATTACCTAACCAAGTGGAGCGCTCTTGCTGTTTTTAGCTAACAAAAGCTTTAAACAGTTTGGTATTAAACACTTTCTCACAGCAGTTTTTTCTCAAAACTCTTTTTTCCATTTCGGGGAGTGTGATTTTTTCCTGGCAGCCACTCTTCAAAAATAAAAATTTTTTGGTTTCATCTTAATTCCTGGACTTTAGGTTCAGCAATTCTCCATTTCATTGCTTCTATATGGGAAACTCCGCAAGTAGTTTTTCTTGCACCTTTCCTTGCTGATAATTTCACAATAGCTTATGAGTCTCATCTCCTACAAGTAGCTGTTGTTCTCTTGTACTAGTCGAACAAGTTCCAGTTGTGCCTAGTCTTCCTTTTTCTTTCTGATGCTTGTCCAGTTCAAGCGTAATTTTGCCACCATGCTTCCAGTAGCTCCTTGGTGGCTCAGATGACATTGAATTTCTTTTCAACTTGGTTGATATCAGTACCTCTGCTGATCTTTCAATCTGTTCTTATGCAGGGTCAAGGTTCGGTCTACATTCCAGTCTTCAGCTCTATCTCCTGACAGATTGCTATTTTTCTGGCTGATTTCAACTGTTCCTCTTTTCTCTCAGCCTATTGCATTCATATTCACAGCTTCCAGTACTCCTGCCATTTTGCAGTATTTCCAGCAATACTGGACCTTTATTTCACTAGGTATCTTCTGCCTCATTAGATTCTGAAGTCATCTCTGTGGGTTTTTTTCTCTGATTTTGACTTCTCTCCTCCATTTGTCGGATTTTGAACTCAAACTCACTTCTTTTAGAGTTCGTTTTAGTACTGTTTTGGCCTTTGTTGGCCAGTGAATGGTACATCTATTTCTGCTCGTCCTTGCATTTCTAGATTTATGCAAGATCTTTTCAATGTAAAACCACTTTCTAGTGGTATGGGATCTCAATGTGGTTCTTGTTCACTTATGGAAGTTTTCCTTGGGATCAATGTCTTCCGTTCCCTCCTTCAACAGTTTTCCTCTCTCTTGCATTTCTGCCAGAGTGAAGGGACTTGAGCCATGAGTAACAAATCCACATTTTACAGTCTTACACGACAACAGTGTGCTTCACACTCAATCACAGTTCTTATCATTGTTTGTCACAGATTTCAAACTTCTCATATTTTACTGATTTTTATTCTAATCAATTGATTGTACTACTTCTATTCTTTTCAACTCTTATTCTCATCTAGGAGAATCTATTCTTCCTACTTTTGCCTGCACTCGGGCATTAGCTGCTTCTTTGTCTCTTTCGACATTAACAAGTTGGGGCTTCCTGTTTTCAGGGGTCTAATATTCAACCAGTTGGCTGCTTGCATCTGGTTTTATTATATTTTGGCTGGGCTGTTGTTAGTCAGTCAAGTCCCAGCTCTTCAACGGTTCCAGTTTGGCGGCTTCAGTATTCCTTTCTCAATCTACTTCGATTCAGAATAGATGAATCCGCTCTTTTTGTCTCTTATGTTAATTTCTTTCACCTTCATTCTTGTCTGGAACTTTTTTCCAGATGGTATAGGCCTTTTCGGCCTCTCAGGTTTTCAAATTTGATTTTCTACAAAGCCAACACTCCCACCATCCCATTCTGGTTAGCTTGGAGGGCTAACCAGAATATGCTGCCTGCTTGTCCTGGGATAAAGTACAGTTACTTACTGTAACAGGTGTTATGCAGGGATAGCAGGCAGATATTCTCACAATCCACCTCCCCTGGATAGCTTCTTAGCTAGCTATCTGAACTGAGGAGACACCTGCCCTGCGTTGGGCAGGAACGCACTCACGCATGCACAGTAAGGTCAGTTGCAAACTTTCTAAAGTTCCTCAAGCATGATTGTGCAGCTGTACACATCGGGGCTACATGGATGACATCACCCATACGTGAGAATATCTGCCTGCTGTCCCTAGATAACATCTGTTATGGTAAGTAACTGTGCTTTATATACAGGTACACTGACTTTGTACTTGGGGCAATGGAGTGTTAAGTGACTTGCCTAGAGTCACAAGGAATTGTACAGAAATTGATCCCAGTTCCCCAAGTTCTTAGGCTGCTGCATTAACTACTAAGCTACTCCTCCACTTTACTCTAAATCAGTGGTTCTTAACCTGGGTTCGACCGAACCCCAGGGGTTCGGTGAGTCAGTCTCGCGGGTTTGGCGGAGGTCAAAACACACCTCTGACTCATATAGCGCGCAATCCTTTTCGAGGATGCTGGACATAAAAACTAAGAAAAGGAACAGACTTTGTTGCGAAAATGACATGAGAGTGGCACTTGCCAAGGTAAAGCCGCGCATTTCTGAACTGGTCTCTGAGAGGCAACAGCAGAAGTCACACTGATTTGCAGTAAATTTCATTATTATGTTATTACTCGAAATATAGGAGAACTTTTTTGTTTTCAAAATTGATATTATTTTTTCCTTCACTGTATACCTATGTTTTGAATTTGTAAAAATCATATTTTATTTTTCCAATAAAGAAGGGTTCGGTGAACACGCATATGAAACTGGTGGGGTTCAGTACCTCCAACAAGGTTAAGAACCACTGCTCTAAATGTACGTATTGACACAGGCTTAAACTCAGATTGTATAATTTCACCAGAGTGTAGACTAAAATGGGCCAAAAAATCCTGTAATCTGCAACAATAATCACAATCTCCTGCCTTGCCCCTCCACAGTCTGGGTATTCAAATGTAATGGGGAAAGAAAGGGTAGTAGATGTATGGAACAATCTCTCAGAAGAGGTGGTGGAGACAGAGACTGTGTCTGAATTTAAAAGGGCCTGGGATAGGCAACGTGGGATTTCTTGGAGAGAGAAAGAGATAATGGTCACTGCGGATGGGCAGACTAGATGGGCCATTTGGCCTTTATCTGCCTTCATGTTTCTATGTTAAAGTAATTCTTACCCTAGATCAGTTCAGCTCAAGGATGGAATTGTTCTACTAGGCATAATTATACATAGGACCACTTTTATTCAAAACAAGAGAAAAACATATAAAACAAAATTGTTTAAGACCATGTATGAGTATTAGTATTTTAAAAATAATCTTTATTATAACTTACTTGTGACAAGAAGTGCAAGTACAAATGACATGAAACTAAAGGTAAAATGGAGCAAAGACCTGTACAACAATGATATGGTGGGAGGAGCAATTCAAACACAGGCATGTTGCAAAGCAACCCAGTCCTATATATAAGAGCCACTGTTATATATTCAATCAAATTATTCCTTATTTTGTCTTGCTGATATCTCATCAAAGGTAAATATAATTAATGTTCTCAAAAAGTGATTGATATTCTTAATTGTATGGATCTTCAGACCGCAGCCGGGCACTATGCTACCGGTTGCTATTACTCTTCATCGGTCCAGCCTTTATTAATTATTTCTTTAAACTCATTTGTTCATCTTCTTATTTGGTTTTTTGTATGTTTTCATTTTCAATATATTAATATCAACAGAGGAACATCACTTAGCTTTATGGTGATCTGTCCTTCATTCACCTCTCCTGACATGCATGTTTCATAGTGAAACCTTTCTTCAGGGTCGAGGGAAACTACAAAGAAATAAAATAAACACGTCTCTCTTCCTGACTTTCTCATAAATGTTTAGACATAATTAACAAGAGACTGTGCCTCTAATATGCTTTAGAATAAACTAAAAGAAGCAAATGCTTATCATTTGAGGGAGCTTATTCAATCTTGTAACATGGCCACGATTTGAAATTACCTGAGTGTCCTGAGAGACCAATTTTCTCATATAAAAGAACTAGGAACATTGGGGAGCTGGTCAAAAGAAAATTTTCGGTAGGTCCACGCAGTAGGGGTACCCACAATATATGCAGTAGATGCCAGTGGTGCACTCTAACTATACCGGGTGAATGCTGGGTTCATCCAGACACTGGGCTCAAATACTATACATATGCTTCCACCAACTGTGACTCCACCTGTGTTGTATATTTGATTCAATGCCCATGCAACAAAATATATGTCGGATGCACCATGCGGTCTATTAAGACCCGTTTAAATGAACATAAATCTCGGGTCCGTACTGAGCGGGACTCCGTTCCAATAGTTAGACATTAGCAGCTGATGGGGCATACTTGGTCAGACATCAAGTGGAGAATTATGGATTCAGTTACAGTAGGGTGGGAAGGAGACAATATTCAGAAAGTTTTAGCGATTAAAGAACAAAGATGGATATTTAAACTAAAATCCCTAGCTCCAGTAGGACTGAATGAGGAAATGGAGTGGCTATCTATTTTATGAGAGATCTCCTTTAACTTTCTAGGTGTTCTTTCCCTGTACGAGCTGAGCCCCGCACTGCTTTGATGATGATGTCATACGTTCTGTGGTGTGCGTCGGGCCAGCTGTATTTAATGGCACTAATTTCAAATTGCGGCCATGTTACAAGATTGAATAAGCTCCCTTAAATGGTAAGCATTTGCTTCTTCTTTTAGTTTATTCTAATGCATATTAGAGGCACAGTCTCTTGCTAATTATGTCTAAACATTTATGAGAAAGTAAGGAATAGAGAAGTGTTTATTTTATTTCTTTGTAGTTTCCCTCAACCCTGAAGAAAAGTTTCACTATGAAACATGCATGTCAGGAGAGGTGAATGAAGGACAGATCACTATAAAGCTAAGTGACGTTCTTCTGTTGATATTAATATATTGAAAATGAAAACATACAAAAAACCAAATAAGAAGATGAACAAATGAGTTTAAAGAAATAATTCATAAAGGCTGGACTGACGAAGAGTAATAGCAACCGATAGCGTAGTGCCCGGCTTGCCGTCTGAAGGTCCATACAATTAAGAATATCGATCATTTTTTGAGAACATTAATTATATTTACCTTTGATTAGATATCAGCAAGACAAAATAAGGTATAATTTGATTGCAAAGCAACCCAGGACATCTCACCCTTCACGTCCCATTTAAAGAGAGAAATTCTCCCACAAGCCAGTGTGCATCTCAAACTATACAAATATACTTTTTTTTTTTTTTTAATCAACTGAAAGGATAAATATGCATAAATCTGCATGTATGTACAAAATATCATTCACAGTCAAATAAACAACTTGTGCCAATTTATTTGGCAAGCAAGTTTCTTTACCAATAGCATTTTTCAAGAAGTATTCTTGATAGTCATCAAAATATGGATGTCTACATTACGAATCAAAACAGTAAAATACAAACTGCTGTAAAGCAAACAACTGGGATTAACTTAAAAATGGACTGAAGAATCATATGCTTAAAACTCACTGAACAGTCACATGCTCAGTTTAATGTAATGCCATTATAGAGGGTGATTTTATAATGGAATGCCTAGGCTAAGAAGACATATAGGTGCCTATTGATTCATTATTTCGAGTCAACTGGATTACTGTAATGTTCTTTATTTGGATATGTCTGTGGGATTACTTAGTAGACTTCAACTATTGCAGAATACTGCAGTGAGAATGCTTTGTAGCTTACAGAAATATGATTGAATTATACCTGTGGTATGCTAAATGATCTTTATTGCTTGCCCTTGGACGTACAGATCCAATTTAAATACATTGTTTTGTTTTTAACATTTTACATGGCCTGATTTCACCTTACATAACTTGTTGTTTTGACTTCTATGAAAAGGGTTTTATATACCAATAATTGCATTTTCATGAAGTCAAAGGTGCTAAATCTAAGATATGAACTGACGTCTACATTTGGTTACTAGGCAACTTCCATTTGAAATACTCTTATTTTTTCTTTAGGAGTTCAACTAATTATTCATTATTTTATCAAGAAAACTTTAATTTTTTGTTTCTCTAATTTGGTGAACTGAGTTGCACTAATGCTGTTGTAACAACATCATAGAAATGACTATGTAAATCTTTTACAATCCACCTTTGGTCTAATGTGGTAAAGAATGGAATATAAGTTATTGTATTAGTATAGTACTATGTAATGCCTATTTTGTAAAAGTGCTAAGTCATTGATAAAAAGTAAATCCAGCAGGAGAAAACCAATCATATATATAACATCTATGTTTCTATAGAAATCATATACTGGACCATCAAACATGGGAGAGCATCATACAGATAGACATCTCATGGTCATATCTTCCTTAAGATACATAAGAATAGCTATACTTGGTCAGACCAATGGACCATCTAGTCCAGTATTTTGCTTCCAACAGTGATCAATCCAGGTCACAAGTACCTAGCAGAAACCTATATAGTAGCAACATTTTATGCTACCGATTCTAGGGCAGGCAGTGGCTTCCCCTATGTCTGTCTCAATAGCACTTTTCCTCCAGGAACTTATCCAAACATTTAAAAATCTAGTTATGCAAACCACTGTTACCGCATCCTTTGTCAATGAATTCTAGAGCTTAACTATTCATTAAAAGAAAGTATATTTCTTCCTGTGATCATCAGTCCAGTTAGACTTTTTTTTTACAAAAACTGCAGCTCTATTCAATTGAAATAGGCATATTATATATTAAGTACTTTATCTTGATTATACAAATTCATACTGAATGTTCCAAGTGTTGCATTAGACTGAACATACATGATGCCAGTTTATTGCAGGAGCAGGAGAGAACCCCAATGTAGATGGTTTCATAAAAAATGTGATATCCTGTCAGAGTGGCACATGGAGCATGAATCTGAATAGTAATAAGTGCCTAATGTATATAATGTTTACTTCAATTGAATAAACCTACTGTTCCTACAAAAAAAAACCACAACCTGGTTGGACTTATGATGATACTGAGCTTATGGAAAACATGACCATGAGTTGTCTATCTGTTTGATGCTCTTCCATGTTTGATGGTCCAATATATTGTATCTACTGTATAGGAATATAGATGTTATATGGTTTATAAAGACAACATATACACCTATATGCCTCTAATGAATAGCATATCAGAAAGCTGTCACCCAAAGTTACTCCTGCTCTGTGGCAGGTATAACTTTATGCATGTTTGTGGGGGTAGGAACTGGCATTTAGGCATATATTTTATGGGTGCTCATTCTTCCTTTACTCCAATCAACCTCTGCTTTCAGGAACACTCATAGGTACATCACAAATTATGAACCATGTGCCAGCAGGGCACACTTTTGTGTGCATAACCTCCAGACAATTTTCAAAGTGCTTATTTCTGCATGTAAAATTCTCTTTTACATGTAAAAAAAAAAAAAAAAAGGCTTATAAAATACCCTTTATCCATTCATGAAAACCCGCTTCTTAGAACAAATATAACATAAGACTCAAGTTGGACTTGTTTAATGCTCTCTTCTTGCAATTAATTGCTTTTACAGAAATGAAGTGCCAGACCTCATTGCCAGTACTATATTCATTTTCTATCCAGAAAGGTCTGTATATTTAATATTATACTCACTTACATATAGGGCTCCTTTTACTATGGTGTGCTAGCAGTTTTAGCACACGCTACAATGCCGCACGCGCTAAACGCTAACGCCTCCATAAAGCTTGCATTAGTATTTTTCATTTAGTGCATGGTTAGCACGCGCTAAAAACGCTAGCGCACCTTAGTAAAAGGAGCCCATAGACTTCATGGCTGAATAGTTGCACAATAAAATCCCTGAATTAATGCAGAACCATACTACGAGAGAAATCCACAGAGCTCAGCATTCAGTAACTTAGAGATGACAGGCAGCAGCTGAAGACAATATCTTCGATCTCATGTTCGGAGGCAATAACTAAACTGAAGATCCAGTCTGTGCATCTCAGTTGTAAAATTAACTGGTAGAGTAGGCAGTGCCCTTCTCTTGACCTTGGATAATCATAGTTTATATCACTCAAAGGCAATGATTTTATCACCGCTGGTTTCTAAGGTAAGGCTGATTCATAAATTTCTATCCGTAGCCATCAGCCTCCCTCACCTTTCCATTTTCAGCAATGTATCGGACATTTGAAGCTTGTACAATAATTTGCAAAGCAAAAACAAAATCTAAAATTAAAAATAAAATACATATTTAGAAGAGGAATTTTAATCAGCCCTCAAAGCTTAGATGCAACCAACAAATAAAAGGTTGTCTTTCATTCTTGTTCCATCCTAAACTATGAAGAAAAGTCATTAGGAACTTGAGAACTTCTTCAGAGTAATTTTGTTCACATTGCAAAATTTTTACAGTTCTCACCCTATCAGATTACAGCACCATCCTGGTTTATATGGACCAGTCATTAACACTGTGAGCTTATAGGAAGAGAGAGTTGTATCTAAAAAGCTGTGGCATCAGAGGTCCCACGACAGGCTCCAGATTTAACCATTCCTTTAGATAATTTATCCAGTTGCTCATATGCAAGTCTTCCATCTTCTCCTGGTAACAAAATATTAACATTAATATGAATTACAGAATTTTATGTATGAAATCATTATCACTGTGCATTGGTTTTATATTAGGTTTATTTCTTCATTTTTGGAGAATAACTCTGATTGATAAAAGTTATGATAAATTTCAGAACAAATATATATGCACTTATTATAAACATTGATACAAAATCATTTTGATTACCTTCTATACTTGAACTCATAATATGTTACATTTCAGAAGGTATTTCACTGTCTCAGAGAGCTTACTATTATAGGGACCCTTTTACTAAAGCTTGGTGCATGCTAATGGACTTAGGAGCAGTGGCGTAGCGAGGGTGAGAAGCACTCGGGCAGAGGCACTCTTCCACCACCCTCCTTGCTCCTTCCCTTCCCCCGTACCTCTAGTTGAAGTTGTTGATTGTGGCGGTCAACCACGTGCTCCTCGTGACCCGTCGGCTCTCCTTCCGACACTACTTCTTATGTGTGGCAGCCGGAAATGACGTCTGTGGAAGAGCCAACGGGGTCAAGAGGAGCACTTAGTTGACAGCCGCGAACAACAACTTCAACTAGAGGCATGAGTGAAGGGAAGGGGGTGTGGTGTGGTGAGGAGAGTGGGAAGAAGCAGGAGGCGGAGAGGAGGGGTGCTGGTGCTCCCACCAATATGGCACCCAAGACAGACCATCCTCCTCGCCTCCCTCCCTTACTACACCACTGCTTAGGAGCAAATTCTATATATGTTTCCTAAAAAATTGGCACAGAAAAATGTAGCACTTAGTTCTATTCTATAAACCATGTCCAGAGTTAGCACAGTTTATAGAATCACACATAGCGCCTGTCCGAGCAACTAATATTTAGACACAGACATTTATGCCAATGAAAACCAGGTCTACATACTTGCACCTAAGGTGTACATGGATCAGGCATAGTCTATTAACACTGCACCTTATAGAAATGCTCATCACCTGCCCTACTCCTCTGGCCATGCCCCCTTTTGAGATCCGTACACTAGAGAATGACATGGTGGCCCCCGCCAAAATGGTGAGGGGGGGAAGTGCTCACTGCAGGCATGGGGACAAGGCCATCCAACGCCCCGTGGAACGGTGAATGGCCTTGTCCCCGCAGATAAGGGAGGGAATGCGCATGGTCACCTCCCTCCTTCCTACCTACCGAATCTATCTCCCTCCCCCTTACCTTTGCAGCGCATTAGTAAAGTACCTTGCTGAAGCTGGCCGAACCTACCTGCAGTTGTTTGTGTGTGTGTGTGGGTGGGCGGAAGCTTCTCCTCTGACGCAACTTCCGGCTGAAGGGTGCTGAAGGGTGGTGAGGTGGTGAGAGGGAAGGGTGGCGGTGGTGGGGAAAAGACGCTGAAGGGAAATGGGGAAGACAGAGTGGGGAGAAGGCGCTGAAGGGAAATGGGGAAGACAGAGTGGGGAGAAGACGCTGAAGGGAAATGGGGATGATAGAGTGGAGAAGACACTGAAGGGAAATGGGGAAGACAGTGGGGAGAAGACGCTGAAGGGAAATGGGGATGACAGAGTGGGGAGAAGACGCTGAAGGGAAATGGGGAACAGAGAGTAGGGAGAAGATGCTGGAAGAGAAGAAGACAGAGATGCCAGATTATGGGGGGAGCGGAGGGAAGAAAATGGGTGCCAGACCAATTTGGGGGGAGGGTGAAGGGAGAGGCACAGTAACAGAGAAATGGAAGGCACAGAGAGAAGACAGACAGTGGATGGAAGGACTTGAATGAGAAGATGAGGAAAGCAGAAACCAGACAACAAAGGTAGAAAAAAAATTCTATTTATTTATTTCCTTTTTTTTTTCCTTTAGGATAAAGTAGTATATTAGTTGTGTTGATAAAAATTTATAAACATAGCCCTGTCAGCTGAACATCTTTCTCTAGTTCAGCAGCCAGAACTTTGATTTACAAGGAAGGAATAAGCTAAATATTGCAGTACTGAGGCTTGTATGGATGCTGCAGGGATAGTAGTTGCAGGGACGGGGCGGGGACAGTGGTCACAGGGATGGGGCGGTAACAAGGATGGTGGTCACGGGGATGGGGCAGTGACAGGGACAAATTTTTCCCCATGTCATTCTCTACTGCACACCACTTTATAGAATACACTTAGGGCTCCTTTTACTAAGGTGCGCTAGCGTTTTTAGCGAACACACAAGATTAGCGCGTGCTAGCTGAAAAATTACCACCTGCTTAAAAGGAGGCGGTAGCTGCTAGCGCGCGGCATTTAGTGCGCACTAAAACCACTAGCATGCCTTTGTAAAAGGAACCCTTAGATATTCATTGGCAATTATCAGAACTTGTTAATTGGCAATTATTGGCTCTGATTGGCTTGTTAACCAATTATGTTGCGCATGAAAATCTGCAATGTGCACAGATTTGCAAGCACAACTTTGGTTGCAGGATAAAGAATCCAAGGATTAGTGCATGCTAAATGCTGTGCATTTATTTTATACTTATGTGCCATGTGGCCCTTAGAGCATGCTAAGCTTTAGTAAAAGGACCCTTAATTATTAATCTGCATAAATGTGAGTTATGCAATCATTTAGTTAATAGTCCTTCTTAAGAATAGCTTTATATTCAAACAATTTTTATTATAATCAATAAACTATATAAAAAAACCAATCATAAGAACATAAAAACATAAGAAGTGCCTCTGATGGGTCAGACCAGAGGTCCATCGGGCCCAGCAGTCCACTCGCGCAGCAGCCCAACAGGTCCAGGACCTGTGTAGTAGTCCTCTCTCTATACCCCTCTTTCCCCTTTTCCTTCAGAAAATTGTCCAATCCCTTCTTGAACCCTATTACAGTACTCTGTCCTATCACGCCCTCTTGAAGCTCATTCCAGGTGTCCACCACCCGCTGGGTGAAGAAAAACTTCCTAGCATTGGTTTTGAATCTGTCCCCTTTCAGCTTTTCCGAATGCCCTCTCGTTCTTGTAGTTTTCAAAAGTTTGAAGAATTTGTCCCTCTCCACTTTCTCTATGCCCTTCATGATCTTGTAAGTCTCTATCATATCCCCTCTAATTCTCCTCTTCTCCAGGGAAAAGAGCCCCAGTTTCTCCAGTCTCTCCGTGTATGAAAGGTTTTCCATACCTTTTATCAAACGTGTCGCTCTCCTCTGAACCCTCTCGAGTATCGCCATATCCTTCTTAAGGTATGGCGACCAATATTGCGGGCGCACCATTGCCCGATACAATGGCAGGATAACTTCTTTCGTTCTGGTTGTAATACCCTTCTTGATTATACCTAGCATTCTATTCGCTCTCTTAGCGGCCGCCGCACACTGTACAACAAACTATTAGGATTCTAACTTTAAATAATGTGCATTAAGTTGCATTGATGCACATTAACAGGTTAATAGAGGGTAAATGAGCCTTTACATTTGTACTTCAGGCATTAGAGGATGGACTCATTTGAATATTCATAAGCAGCATCAATGGAAGAAACATGATTTAAACCTTCCCTTCCTTCTTTCTCAACCCAATGCTCTAAGGGTCTGATTCTGGAAATGGCACCTACATCGGCCGGCGTCTCCAAATACGGCGCTGACCGCGTGTCAATCACGTGTAGGTGCTGTCACAGTTTAAGTCAAACTTAGAAACCGTTAATGTAGGTCCTGGATTTAAAGGCTTACATTACTGGTGCCTAAGTTTGACTGAGAATTGCGCCTAAGGTCATTTCTGGCCATAACCATGCTTACTTTGCCCGTGGATGCTGTTAGGCATCATGATGTAGCCGTAATTCCGACAACTATCAAGGTAGGTGCTAGCCGGTGCCTACCTTTTTTAATGGATTCTTATTTGGTTTTTAAAAGGTACAGTCAATTATTGTGCCACTTAAACCAATTAAAACAACTAAATTAGGCAGCGGTAGAGCGCCATTTTTAGAATCAGGTCCTAAATGCTAGGGAATGTGCTTTTGTTAGAAATGTAACAAAGCATGGAATTCTATTAAAATTCCATGTTTTATTTTCTTTTAAAATGAAATGGGAAAAAAATTAATACAATTTAGTTTATTTTCCTGTATTTTATTTTTAAATTTGGGCTGACCCTTATTGCAAAAATGGAATGACCTGAAGCAATAATTGAAGAACTAGATTCTAGAAATTAGAATGAAAAGTGCTCCAAACTGGAAAATCCCTGGCCATGACCAAGTACTGTACTTAATTTTTGGCTCAACATTGAACATCCCTCCAAACAAAATTTAATAACAGGAAGAATACTTTTCTTTTCAAAAGGAAACCTGTTTAGCCTTTTATCATAAGAAAGGTGTTCTAACCCTCCCTTTTTTTTTTTTTTTTGGGGGGGGGGGTATAGTTCTGTGAACCATTTGTAGTTTCATTGTCTCCTTTTCTGAGATTGGGAGACCAGAAATACACACAATACTAAGGGCTCTTTTTACGAAGGTGCACTAGGGTTTTTAGCGCATGCACAAAATTACCGTGCTATTGTGTGCGGTAGCTGAAAATCTACCGCCTCCTAGCGAGCGTTAAGGCCCTACCGCGCCTTTGTAAAAGGAGCCCTAAATGTATGAATGTATGACAGTAAATAGAATTGCTCCACTTGTTAGGCTGAGAGTATTATCCCAACGGAAGAAAAAGCCTCAGGTTTGTTCTGGCAGAGCATAAATGGTCAAGTCTCCTCCACGCACATCATCGGCAAAAAAACTTCCATAGAGAATATACAATTGCCACTATGCTAATCTTAATGTGGCACTGAGATGTTGAATAGCAACACTGACAACTGCGTTGTAGGATTTTAAGTGGCGTCTTAATTAATGGCCAACGTTTCACGGTATTAGACCGTTTCTTCAGGGCTCCCAGAGTGAAATGTTGGCCA
This sequence comes from Geotrypetes seraphini, assembly GCF_902459505.1. Taxonomy (NCBI): domain Eukaryota; kingdom Metazoa; phylum Chordata; class Amphibia; order Gymnophiona; family Dermophiidae; genus Geotrypetes; species Geotrypetes seraphini. The sequence goes on along the minus strand of NC_047085.1, from coordinate 184,038,996 downwards.
TTAATTAAGATGCCACTTAAAATCCTACAACGCACCTGAAATCTCATATGGCACGCAGTTTGCGATACACTGTGCTGGGGAAATAATAAATAGTATAGTGTAGGAGCTGCCATCCTTATCTGCCCTCATTTTCTCCATTTGTGTGAGCCACAGACAGGCGTGTTCCCTCACGTTCAGCAAATCTTCAACTCAGCTGATGATTCTAGCATATGTAAATTCCCTTCCCTGATCTAATAGAATTACTTTGTTTAATACTTATTCCCCACATACAGTATACCTCATGGATTCAATGTGGCTTACAAAAGTACCAAAAATGACAAAAAAGATTTAAAAAAACAATGGTTTCCAGTACTGATATAAAGTCTAGAGTAGTATTCATATACAAGTCAGACATAAAACGCAGCTTCTTTTGAAGTACAGTGTTCCCCCGGTCATTCGCGGTTCACGGTCCCAATCATTCATGGTATTCTTCGACCGGGACTTCCTGTGCTAAAGTCGGGCTTCACTAATCAGGAGCTGCATGTCAAAACAGATCCTGATTGGTGAAGCCTGACTTTAGTGCAGGAAGAGGCGGTCGGAGCATACCACGAGTGATTTTCTTCACTCGCCGGCACTCCAGCTGCCCTATCCTGCCTCTCCAGCTGCCCTCTCCTGCCTCCCCAGGCGAAAAACCGTATTCACAGTTTTTCGATATTCGTGGGGGTTCCTGGAACAGAACCACCACAAATATCGGGGGAGTACTGTACTACAAAGTTGTGAAACAATTCTGTCTCTGATGTGTGTGATGCAACTCACCAAGAGAAAGCAGGGTTTCTGAAGCAACCTTTCTGACCTCTTCCTTATGAGACTGGCACAGCGTCACAAGCATGTAAATACTTTCTGTATCCTGAAAATTACACACAAAAAAAGAGTGTAAGAACTGGTATTATGACAGCAAAGTTAAGTTTCTAAGGACACTCATGTTTAACCTGGTTATCATTAGTGCCTTAAGAATACAATCTCAATCCCTGTCATTCTGCCACATTTTGGACAAATGGTTAAGTAGATTTTGAGGTAGCCAAATGTAAAAACAAGTTGGTATGACTTTAGTCACAATTTAAAATTGTTCAGACTTGTTGAACTGGCTTTCTCAGAAACAGACTGATGCCCAATTTCACACTCTTGTTAGTAGTCAGCCTGAGAGACATACCTCCTAGTAATAAAGTTTAAAATTTTGCAATGGGGGGAGGGGTTCAAGGACTTTGTCCTTGAAATATATCCTGCGTATAAGCAAATCAAAAGTCCAGCAGTTTTGGAAAGTCATCTTGGTTTGTCCAGCCATTCGTGTTACTCCACATTTGTTTAAACTTGTGTATTCAATATCTTGGATCCCTGAGGAAGGCGTGTTTTGCTGAAACACGGCCCATGTTGGGTCCTTCTGTGACAAATGTGGACATTGTATTTTTAAGGATTTACTAAATAAAAGAAGTGCCAAGAACTTTCCACAGTTTCCACAGTTTTGGAAAGTCAGCATGGTATTTAGTTCCCAGCCATTTCAGCCATATTGTTATGGATACCTAATGTGTTGGATGTTATCCTTCCCTATTCATTTCTGCAGCCATTGCTATAATAGGATTATCGGCAGAGAAACTGATGTCACCTTTCATGTAGCTATTGTGGAGATAAATATAGGCTCTTAGGTCCAGATTCCATAGAAGACGCCTAAAATTAGGTGCCTAGTTCAGTGCACCTAGTCAATTATAGCACCTAAATTAATTATTTCAAAAGCTTAATTGGTGCCGATAACATGCAATTAGCACCTCATAATTGGCTTAAATTAAAATGAATTGGATGGTAGGCACTTAGATCAGAAGGCGTCTACCATTTTCAGCTTAGGGGCGGATTGCGGGTGTGTTTTTCATATAAGCACCTACAATAAGTTAGATGCTGGTATTTAGGCCAAGAAAACCCTGACATAAATAGGGTATGCCTAGTTAGGGTGCCTAAGTCCACCTTAGATGCTGTTAGGTGCAATTCTATAAACAGCATCTACTGTATTTTTCGCTCTATAAGACGCACCTGGCCATAAGACGCACCCTAGATTTAGAGGAGGAAAACAAGAAAAAAACATTCTGAACCAAATTCTCCCTGCCAGGCTCTGCACCCAACCCCAGGCTAGGCACCTGGGCCAATCAGGCATTAGGATTAGTGGGGATGGGCGGACCCGCTATGCCTAAGGCCTGATTGGTCCAGGCTTCTAGAGCCTGGGCCAATCAGGCCTTAGATTTAGCGGGGATGGGCCGGGAAGGGGCGGGCCCGTCTCATTTCCATGAGGCGGGCCTGTCGGCTGGACGGCAGCAAGACCCGTCTAGCCGACCAACATTTAAAGGTTAGTTGGGGGAGGGAAGTTAGTTGGGGGGGTCGTCGTTAGCATGGTGGGTCCGGAGGGGGTCCGGCTTTCTGGCAGGAGGAGTTGGGCATCCTCCTGCCGGCGATTACCAGTTTGGGGGGGAGGCGCCGTCAATATAGGCGGCCTGCCTGGGGAGCATTTTTTAAAAAAAACGTGCATCCCGATTGGCTGATTAGACAGCTGTAGGAAACCTACAGCTGCCTAAAATCGAGACGCACTTTGTAGAATCAGGGCCATACAGTATATGTGATGCAATATAGCCCCTGTGTAAGTCATCAATTTTTCTCCCCTTGCCCCAGGTATCTACTTAGGCCCAAATTCTGTACAATGTATCTTAAGTTGTGCACACAAATCTGTTTTGTGTGCGCAGCTTAATTATTTAACAAGCCAATTGGAACTGATAATTGGCAATTAACACCTAATAACTGACACTAATTGGTCCAAATTAAAATTTATGTGCACAACTTTCAAAGCGCATTCTATAAAGTAGTGAATGTCACTTTTGGTATGCAAATCTCAATAGTATGTGTGGGGGGGGGGGGGGAGCATGGCCAGAGGAGGAGCATGGGCGGATCATAAGCATTCCTAAAAGTTAGGTGCACTCTTATAGAATACTCCTGATACACGCACAACTTAGGTGCAGGTATGTAGGCCTGGTTTTCATTGGCCTAAATGGGTGCTCATAAATGTTAGTCACGCATGCAGATACTAAGCGTGATTCTATAAACTGCGCTTCTGTTCAATGAATGTGACTCACTCTTCCTTGAGGCTGAACCAGAGATCTGCCACAGGGCACAGTGGCTAACTATGAATCTAGCCCCATATTTATAGTTTTACTATAATTCATATGCCTCAGTTTGAGTCATCATGGAGCCTACCAAAAAAAAAAAAAAAGATGTTGCATGTTTTGTCTTATGAGTTTCAAGAGAAAATAGCAGCCTGGTACGAATGATTTCATGTCCTTAACAAATCACATTTACCTGGAGGCATTTCAGTGCCAGCTGAGCTGCTTTCTGAAGATGGGGGTCAGGATGGGTCAGAGCCTCACAATAATATACCAAAGCCTGCAAACAGATATAAGAAAACATGACTAAAAAGCCTAACGATCCTCGTACTAAGCTGTGGTAAAAAGTGGCCTTAGCAAGCTCTTACGTGGGTTTTTCCCATGTTCTAAGACCATGTTCTTGTTATAAAATAGGGCTAAAATAGGTGCTTTTTTGACATTTCACAAAGGTATCATATAACATAACATAAAAATCAACTTCTAGACTGCATAACCTTGAAGATCTATGCAGTTTACAAAAGATTACATTAACTTACAACCGAGCGATCATCACGGAATTTAATTACCCAAAAATCTAGAGAATAAGTAAGTTTTCAAATGCCTTCTAAATTCCAGGTATGAGAAAGACATAAGAGATAATTGGCAGCATTCGTTCATGGAATCTTTTGAACGTACAACCCTTCACTGATGGATAAACAAAAAAAAGCATGAGCTTTATGTGAATGTTTTTGAGTAGCAAAAGAAAATGAATTAATCAAATAAGATGGAGCTTGACCTGACAAGACTTTATAATAGACACAATCCAACTTAAAAATAATGCGTGTCTCAACCGGCAACCAATGCAAATATTATGATAATTCTCCCATTTCCTCCTCTTTAGTCAAAAGTGATCTTACTGGAGGACACTATCGCCAGAGTCACTGCCTGTGACTAGAGAATGACATGATGGATGTTACCCGCGGCTAGCCGTGGAGCGGTGAATGGCCGTGGAGCGGTGAATGGCCGTGGAGCGGTGAATGGCCTTGTCCTCGCAGTTAAGGGAGGGAACGTGCGCGGCCCCCTCCCTCCTTCCTACCTACCCGAATCTATCTATCTATCTCCCTCCCTCCCTCCCCTTTACCTTTGTGGTGCATTTTAAGGTTTGAGACTTGTTGAAAGCCGCCGGAGTGTACGTGCAATCACATGTGGGCAGAAGCTTCTCTGATGCAACTTCCGGTTGTGTCAGAGGAGAAGTTTCCGCCCACACATGCACACGACTACACGAACACTCCGGCGGCTTTCAACAAGCTACTCAAACCTTAAAACGCGCTGCGAAGGTAAGGGGGAGGGAGATGCATGGACACCGCGAGGGGTGCCGAAGGGCAGTGAGGTGGCGAGAGGGAAGGGTGGATGCTGCGGGGACGGGGATGGGGCGGTGAAGGGGACAGCAGGGATGGGGCGGTGAAAGGGACGGTGGTCCGGTGACGGGGGAAGATTTTTTTCCCCGTGTCATTCTCTATCTGTGACCTCTCTAAACACTCTACCCTTCAGCTCTGCATATCTTCTTTTGGCTGCAGGCAATTACTCAGTGTCAGACCTCTCCATTATGAGGATCGTTAGAAACAATATGGATGTCTTTCTCAGTGTACAGTACACTTAAGCACAACCTGTGTCACGCTAAATATTTACCCCCTCATTCTATAACAGGTCACCTCCCCTCCCAGATTCTATTTATGATGCTCAAAGTTGCATGCACAATTTGAGTATCGAGCGAAGTAGCACCAATAACTGGGTGCTAACAATTCTGGGTGCAAATTGGCAGTAATTTGGATTTATGGGTGCCTCTTGCTGGGCACTGATTTTTTTTTTTCTTGCGCCAGTGTTTCAGTGACATTTATTTTAAAAATTTGATGAATCATTTAAATCTAAGCAATGTACAAAAACATTTACATCCACAATTTCAAACACAAACAAACACTGTAAAATGCAATATATAATTCAGTCCACCCTCCCACAAAATTTCCCCACTGTTGCATTTAGTTGAATGATCGCCTCTGGAAGTTTTTCCTCTAATGCTCCTTTTAGGTGCTATTTTATGGGAATAAATACCTCGATATGCTGAAGAGGAGGGGTAAGAGCGCCGCTGGAGCCTCGTGGCGATCTGGAACAGCAACCCTCGGCAATATCGAGGAATTGCTGAGGCGAATGCAGGGTGTCTCAGTATTGTCGGTGATACCTCCACTTGAGACACTCCAGGGGAACGGAATAGAGGCATCTCTACGGGGCTTTGAGACTACTTTGAGTCCCGACATAAGAGCATCTCCCTCACATCCTCGAGCCACCAGTTCCCCGGGGGCTGAGAATAGAGAGCTGCATGAGAACGGGGACGATGGGAATCCCGTGGGACCCACAGGGATCCCATGGGGACGCCCCCTAGGGTCACGGGGATCCCGTGGGGATGCCTCCTAAGGTTGCAGGGATCCTACGGGGTTCGATGCATCTCGAGCCGCGAGGCTCGTCTTCTTTTTCCTACCTGCCCTGCTGCAGCACACAGCCGACCGGAAGTCTTCCCCGATGTTAGTGCTGATGTTGGAGGGAGAGCTTAAGCAAAGCCCTCCCTCCCTCCGACATCAGCGCTGACATCGGGAAAGACTTCCGGTCGGCTATGTGTGCTAGGGCAGTGCAGGCAGGAAATAGAAGATGAGCCTCGCGGCTCGAGCTCCATTTTGCTGGTAATTTGCTTGCAGATGAGGGCTGGGAGGCGGAACACAAAAGGGGGGAGGGAGTGCGTTTTTGGACATAAGGCATGAACTTGGGAAAGAGGATGGAGGAAGGGAGGGAAAGAGATGCTGAGGTGGGGGAGGGAGTGCGTTTTTGGACATAAGGCATGAACTTGGGAAAGAGGATGGAGGAAGGGAGGGAAAGAGATGCTGAGGTGGGGGAAGGAATGCATTTTTGGACACAGAAGGCATGAACTTGGGAGAGAGGAAGGGAGAGAAAGAGATGCTGAGGTGGGGGAAGGAATGTGTTTTTGGACACAGAAGGCATGAACTTGGGAGAGAGAAAGGGAGGGAAAGAGATGGTTGTGTACACGGGAATGGAAGAAAGGAGAATTTTTGGTCATAGGGAGGGAGTGAGGTACAGATGAGAGGGAGAAATATTGTGGTGGAAAGTGGGACAGATAGAAATGGATGCAAGAGGGAGGAATGTTGGACATAGTAGTGAAGGGAATGGAGGGAGAGATGTGGTATGGTGCTGGAGAGGGGTGATAGAAGGAGAAATGTTGGGCATGGGACTGGTGGGCAGGCACGAAAGATGAGAAAGGGATAAATGCTGGATCATGGTAGGAGGAACCAATGGACAGCAACAGAAGAATTTACAGAAGATGGGAAAGCGGAAAAAAGAAACTGGACCCAACTTTATGGAAAATAAGTCTCCAGACAACAAAGGTAAAAAATGGAATTTATTGACTAAAATATGTTAATTTTGGAAAATGTATATAGCAGATGTCTTTGTATTGTGTTCAAAAGAAAAGGAAATGCATTTCTGGTTTTATTTCTACAGTGTTGAAGTACTTGCTGACCCTTGCTGTGACTGGTGGGGATCCCCAAGCACCGCCAGCAGAGGACCTCCTCTAGAGATGGCCAGAACTCCCCTCCACCAAGCACAGCAGTCACTGGCAGCATCCATAAGCCACTGAGGTGCCAGCATCTGTGACTCAGGGATGCTACTGCTGCCTGCCAAGCTTGGCAAAAGGGACCCCCGGCCAACTGCACAGGAAGTCCTCAGCTGACAGCTTGGGGGTTCTCATCAGCTGAGTATTTATATTTTATATTTACATTAGAGGCTCTGGTAGAAACCCATTTACAAAGTATGTATTCTTCCCAATTAACATTTCCAAATTAATAAAGTCTCTTTGCTTATTTGTAAATGGGTCTCTACCAGAGCCTTTAATTCAGTAGAATAATTAAATGAATAACTATTTCTGAAGTTTATAGGGACAGGCGGGGACGGAGGGGATTCCTCGCGGGGACGGGTGGGGATGGAGGGGATTCCTCGCAGGTACAGGTGGGGACGGAGGGATTCCTCGTGGGGACGGGTGGGGATGGGTGGGATTTCTGTCCCCACGCAACTCTCTAGTTGAGAAGCCACCGGAAGTTGGGACGCGATTTCCCCCGGAGGCTTCCGGGAATGGTATGGTGAATGCCGATTCAGGCCCCCAGGTTTTCCAAGGGAGCCTGAACATGGAGGAGGATACTGCAATATCGGGGTTTGGACCTGCCCAGGAGATTGGACGAGGGGAAGAGCTACCGGCTGGTGAGCAGAACTTTACACAAACAGACATACAATGTTCTACTATTGTAAAACCCCAAGAAGTCACTTTGGACGCTTTGTGGGATCTGGTTGCCAATTTAGTTAAAACTGTGAATACCCAGCATATCCAGATGGATAGGAAAATAAAAGAGCAAGAAATATAAATTATTCAAAACAGGATATTGGTGACTCTAAGACTGCTTTGCAAGTTATTCAAAATGAATTAAAATCTTGTAAACAAATACAAGAGAAACTAATGAAAGATAATTTTGAAAATTTCTCAATAACCTTAGACTGATTAATTTTCCTAGAATTGTAACAGCAACTCCTTGAGAAATGCTGAGACGTTATCTGATAGAAATTTTGGAAGTGCCCCAGGATTCATTACCTCCATTTATGCAGGTTTATTACTTGCCAAACAAACACCAGAACCAGCAACAGGAAAAAAGTCAAGGACCAATAAATGTATCAGCTCTACATGAGCTATCAGATAAGGAAACAGCTATCTCTGCAACGTTGGTAGTGACATTAGCCCTTACACTGGACAAAAACTGGCTTTTGAGATTTTTCTTTTGAAGAATAAAGAAAAAGAATTCTTGGGCTTCAAGATACAAATGTTTCCTGACTTGGCAAGACACACACCAAGACGAAGAAAATAATTTCTTCTATTAAAACCTGGAGTTATAGCTCTTGGGGTGACTTTCTATCTCTGTCACCCTTGCAAGTGTATAATTCAGTATAATTCTCAAAAATATGTTTTCTTTGAACCTTTCCAGCTGACGGCTTTTCTCTCTTTATCCCGTCTGAAGAAATGAGGGCTATAGAATGTATTAGACACCTGTATTTCAATTAATTTAGCATCATGCTTCTTATGTTAGGTTTCTTCAATTATTCCGTTTACATTACATCATGGAGCTTATTGTGGACTTGAGCTGATTTAAGCTAATATTTACTTTTTGGAATGGTTTTTATTATTTCTTTTTATCTTCTTTGCTATAAATCGCTTTCTGTACAAGTTTGATCTTGAATTGTATATTTGAAAACTTATAAATAAATTTTTTTTAAAAACCCAAAAAACAACCCACAGAGTTAGAGAAAGGCGTCCACAAACAAATGTGTTTAACAATTTCTTGAAAGACAAACAGGGCTCCTTTTACTAAGGTGCGCTAGCGTTTTTAGCGCACGCACAAGATTAGCGCGTGCTAAAGCGAACCGAAAAATTACTGCCTGCTTAAAAGGAGGCGGTAGTGGCTAGCGCACGCACTAAGCGCGCTAAAACCGCTAGCGCGCTTTTGTAAAAGGAGCCCACAATCTTTGCATAATCTCGTTATACCTGGAATTGAATTTCAGAGATTTTTACCGGCAATTGAGAAAATAGATATTCTAGATTTTACATAGCGAATCCCACTTTCTTTTAAACTGATGAGCAACATCTACCAGGGGTCTCAAAGTCCCTTCTTGAGGGCTGCAATCCCGTCGGGTTTTTAGGATTTCCCCAATGAATATGCATGACATCTATGTGCATGCACTGCTTTCAATGCATATTCATTGGGGAAATCCTGAAAAACCGACTGGATTACGGCCCTCAAGGAGGGACTTTGAGATCCCTGAATTCTAGCCCTATGTGCATACGTGTACACTAATCCATGAAAATGCCAGTATTTTATACATTACAAAATCAAAAAATGGATTAACTAGAATAAAAATAAATCTATAAATCTCAAAGAAACTCCAGTTAATCACATGCTGGGTACTATGCCAATTGTTTCCCTCACCACAAATGCCAGTGAATCCACTGAAAGAACTTTTTTAAAAGAGGAAAAAAGGCCTCAGAAGCCACGGGGCACACCTTTGCACTGGAGCTATGAGAGAAAGCTGGGCATTCTCATCGGCTCTTCCCCATGCTTCTATCATCGGCCAAAAAAACCCCTTTAGATAGCAAACATTTCAAAGTTCTAATACAAATATCTCTAAAGGAGTGAAAAGCAGGCATAGCTTATCTTTGCATAAGTGACTTACATGCATAAGTGGCTTGTTTATGTGAGCACCCATCTATACAATTACCCTTCATTTGCACTCACTTACTGTAGATGTAGCAAACCAGGTAGTGGTATACAAGGATAATATGGAGAAATATCTTTATTATTATTAATGCAAAATCAAACCAAACAGCAAAAAGACACATGAACATTGCATCATCTGAAATCATGCTAATTACAGAAACTTAATCAATACAATGACTTTTTAGAAGTAACAGTACGCAGTTAGCTGCTCCCGACCCACATTTCCCTCCCCCGGGAATAACTGGAATCGCAGGAAATCACAATACATGAAATACTACTGTCCAAACGCTTACCATTAGGGACCTTACAGATCCAGGGTTGGCAGAAAGATGGAGCGTACCCTAGTTGAAAGAGTCTGTAAATAAGAAGTGTATAACCCAATAAACTTTTTCTTAGCTTTGCAGCCTCGAGAGTGCACAGAAAGTTGTATACATGAATTTTAATTTTCCTGTTCTGCGTTCTGCGTTCAATATTGGTCGCCGCACCTCAAGAAGGACATGGCAGTTCTTGAGAGAGTCCAAAGGAGGGCAACGAAACTGGTAAGAGGGCTGGAAAATTTCCCATATGCTGAGAGGCTGGATAAACTGGGGCTCTTCTCTCTGGAAAAGAGGAGGCTCAGGGGGGATATGATAGAGACCTTCAAAATACTTAGGGGCATAGAGAGGGTGGACAGGGACAGGTTCTTCAGACTAAAAGGGACGACAGGTACGAGGGGGCACTCAGAGAAACTGAAGGGAGATAGGTTCAAATCAAATGCAAGGAAGTTTTTCTTCACCCAAAGGGTCGTGGACAAATGGAATGCGCTCCCGGAGGAAGTGATCCGGCAGAGTACAGTACAGGGATTCAAACAGGGATTGGACAGATTCCTGAGGGAAAAGGGGATCGTGGGGTACTGAGGGAGGTGCTGGGGTGTTGCATAAGTATAGACAGCTCACCAGGTCGTGCAGGTGCAAGGCCGGAGGGTTAGGACATTGATGGGAAGATAGGACTTCGATGAGAAACCTAGGGGGCCCCTTCTGGTGATTAAGGCAGGTTGGGCCGCTGCGGGGGCGGACTGCTGGGCGGGATGGACCTCTGGTCTGACCCGGCAGAGGCACTGCTTATGTTCTTATGTTCTTATGTTCTGATGGAGTGCCAGATTCAATATTTTTCCCTATACAGAAGCAACTGAAGGGCTCATATTTCTCTTATTCTTTCTTGCTGCACTTTTTAGATTGTCACTCACCTTCTTTCTGAAGAGGCTATTTCCTGCATTTGACAAGAGGAGTTTCTCAGCCTGGCTGGCCTCACTGTCACCTTCACTGAGAAGTAAGGCCAAAGCCCTGAGGATCTCTGGCTGAGGAGACAGGTCACAGGCTGCTCTGTCCCTCATATCTTGGAGCAAGCTGTTATCTTTTGAAGACTGAAGAATCTGAAGCAGCGAGGCTAAGTTGGCAAAGAATAAAAGTAACAAAGCCAGGTCAATATTTATCCCTGATTTCTTAATAAGCAGGTAGGAAAAGTCTGAGATATAGGAAGGATCACAGAAAGTTATAACCGTCAGGGATATTGCTGATAATCTGGATAGGGCAAGAGGACAGAAGATTTCCAGTTAAAGCTGTCAAATTTTCTTGAAGCTGGTCTAGGTTTGGGTCTTCTGTCTTTGGCTTCTTTACTCTACCACCCTCATGCCAACTCAGGTTGCTGGTATTATTATTTAATGGCTGGCTAAGGGCACAAAAGAAGATTCTACTGCAAATAGTGTCTTGCACCCTTTCACACACCCTGGACATTTAACTCTGTTTAAGGGAAAAGGGATGAGACTTGTATACTGCCTTTGTGTGGTTATACATGCAAAGCAGTTTACATACTGTATATAGAGGTACTTATTTTGTACCTAGGGCATTGGAGGATTAAGTGACTTGCCCAGGGTCACAAAGAGCAGTGCTAGGCAGTGGCGTAGTGAGGGTGAGTGGGTCCAGGGTGGTAGCGCCTCTCCCCGTCCCCCTCCTCCCCGCCCCCCACTCCTTCCTGCCTCCCCCCCTACCGTGCATGTGCCTCCTTCCCTTCCCCCATATCTTTTTCATTTTCCAGGTGCAAGCAACCTTTCAAACTTGCTGCCCGCATCATGTTGGCTATCTCTCTGATGTTAATTCCTAGGTGTGGGGGCCCAGAAATAACGTCAGAAAGAGGTGACAGCGACGCAGGCAGCAAGTTCGTAATGCTTCTCGCGCAGGGAAAATTAAAGAGGTTCAATGGAAGAGAAGAGGCGCACATGCGCAGTAGGGGGGGGGGTCGGACAGGAGCGGGGGTGGTGGGGGTGGAAAGGAGGATGACTGCGCCCAGGGCAGACCGCACTCCTGCACTTCCCTTACTACACCATTGGTGCTGGGATCAATCCCACAACCTCAGGGTGCTGAGGCAGCAGCTCTACCATTAGGCCACTCCTAACCTCCAAGAAGTTGTACCGTTAGAACCGTTAGAATACCATTGTCAAATTCATACCAGCTCTGTGTATACTATATTCACCAGTACTGGCACTTCTTCAATAACCAAATAAAGGCTCCACAGTTAATATGCATGAGATAAACTTGCATGCACTGCCCCTGCTGTATGCAAATCTACCTCATATACATTCATCGTGGGTATCCTGAAAACCTAGGATTACCGTATGGCTCCAGGAAAAGGAGGATGGATTGAGACATCCAGGTTTTACGTCCATTGCTTTCAATGGAAGTAAAACCCAGATGTCTCAGTCTGTCCTCAAGTTTCAAGTTTATTTGAAATTTGATAAAAACGCTTATAAAATTTCTAAGCGCTGCACATAATAATACAAATAGGGGGGTTCGCAACAGTTGGAAAATACAAACAAGACAATCTTTGCACAACAACTAACAGGAACAAGGGGAAAGAGGGGGAAGAACTACAATGGTATAAAGAAAAGTTCACAATAAAGGAAAAAAAATGAAGGGATGGAGATATGACTAGAAAAAATTTCTCATGAAAATAGAGAAAATTGAAAGATTAACTGATCAATTGTTTAGATAAGACAAGGCTAATAGATTTAAGTTTCAAATGCATCCTTAAAGAGAAAAGTTTTCAAGGAACTCTTAAATCTTTCTAGTATGGCTTCCGTCCTCCTTTTCCTGGAACCATATGGTAACCCTATGAAATACCTGACTGGCTGGGTGTTCCAAGGACTGGGTTGAGAACTCTTGCTCTAGGAACATTCTAGCAGCCAGACAATCCGGAACCTTCAGCATGCACATTTAAGACATTGGAGAGGCAGTGGGATGGGGAGGGTCACCAGAGCCAAGGCTCGACCCCACACAATTGGGGGGAAGGGGCAGAGCAGAGATTGGACTTTTTGGTCCTTCCAACTATAAAGGTGTTCCACTGCCCCTGCATGATATATTAATGAATACATTCAAAATAAAAGACCTTCCTGTTAAGAGTGGAGCTGGCCATCTGGTGACTGAGCCCTTCAGATACAGGAATTCCTTTACAAGCTAGGGGAGGGCGATGTTGCTCTATCCATCAGAATAGCATTTTAGTGTCTATTGCATAGTAAGCCCCCCTGGGGTTCCAATTCAGGCTCATAAATTTGCTATAGCGCTCTTTGTAGCTGCTAAGCTGACACTGGCCCAATCATGGAAGCAAATTGAGATTCCTGTTATAGAGAACTTAAGGTCTTGCACAAATTAGATTATATATGTCTCATGACCAAATTAACTGCATACAAATATGGTAGAGTGGTACCGTTTCACAAAGTTTGGGATATTTATCTTGAGTGGAGAAATTAGGTGCATTGATTTATATCTGGGATTTGCTGAGCATTATATTATACCAAGCTCCAGCTATGCTGGTTAAATGGGGGCAAAAGGTGAAAAGGATTTGGGGGTTTTGTTTGTTTACAGTTTGTTTTTAATTTCCTTTCCTGAACATCACATGTCTATATTTATCTGATGATATGTTGCTTTAGTTAGCCTGTTCTCCCCATGCTTTTGTAGTGGGGGGGGGGGGGCTTGTTAACCATTTGTGATGTATAGTTTATATCTTTGTATATAAAACATTTTAAAAAAATAGTATTTTAGGAAGCTTCAGTATTTACTATAGTTGGTAAAAGTGCCATACTTTTAGTTTTAAATAGTCACATTTGGCAATTTCTATTTAGGATATTTGTACTTTAACTTCCATGTAGGGCTTATCCATAGAGATGTTTATAACTGAATAACCCTGAGATATACCCAAGCACAGGACTGCACAAAAAGACACCCAATACCTGTACTGCAGAACCAAATAAAAATGAGAATTATACGCACTACCTTCTTTGGCTAGGTGCACTATGTAGTTCCTGAGGTCGCTGACGTTCTGACTGGTGAAAAAGTTGTAATACTGGAAAACAGTAATGACTTCTGAAGCAAGGCTTGGACAGATGACTGGATCTACTTGGTCTAAGATTTGGGTCACCAGTGTTCTAAATGCTGAATGTGGCAGAAAAACAGAGACAGATTTGTTCATGACATTAACTGACAGCATATAAATAAAGTTTGTTAAAAAAAAAAAAGAAAAAAAGCTTATGTAGGTCTTTCAGTGTTACAATGGTAAATTAAGAATGTAAGTTTCAATTGTGTTTTATGGAGTTAGCAATACTCATAATTACATGCTGTATATGGTATTATTCTGATTCTGCTGATGTATCATTTTTCTATTTGCAGGATTGTTTTCTGTTACAGTGCTATTAAATGTTTATATTTCTGATACTGTTTCATGTTAGTCCTATAATTAGGATTCAAATTGCCATCTCTGAGTTCACCTCATTAATGATATGCTTATATCTGGTTTTTTTGCTATTGTTATATTGTTAACAAAGTTGCATACTTTATTTCAAGTTGAATCTGCTGTACACCACTTTGGGTGAATCTCTTCATCAAAGCAGTTAATAAATCAATATGAAAATAAATAAATAAAATGCTGCCTAATATTTTTTAATTTTATGGTTTTGTTTAACTATAGAGTACTAACAACTTATTAATTTGGATGATGGAGAACCTATATTTCATATATCCTTGAGGAAAATGTTTGGAACAGTTAAATTGGTTTTCAATGTCCGACCTTTACAAATCCACCATTGGGCTCAGTCCTGCTCTGTTATTCCTTTGTCGTTTTTCTGTTTTGTACCTTTCTCTGCAAATCCTGGACATTCCTCATTCATTATTTCTGCAAAACTTGCATCAAGTTGTCTCATCATCTTATCTGTGGTGGTATGATACACACTTGTTGGTCCTGAGCATTTTGCCCAGAAGGACAGGAGGGACTGCTTCTTATGAAATCCAGGAATAGCTGGAAGAAACAAAAAGAGTACAAAAAATTTTTGTCACCTTGCTTTCATTAGCCTCTTTCAGCTAGGGTGCAGAGTTTGCCCTTAAATATGTTGTGAAGGCTGGAATGAATGAAAGCTTCTGGGGAGGGGGGAAGAAAAGGGGGGGGGGCTGAGATAGAGTATGAAGGTATTAGAATGTGTATTGAGTACATGATGGATTGCGATGCCTGCCCCTGTAATGGGGGGGGGGGGGGAGGAGGGAGTTAGTGGGGGAAAGGGAGTGCCATATTTAGAGTGGTACATGCAAAAGATGGATGGCTATTTATTTGGTGTGCTAATAAAGAATAAATGAGCCTTGATTCTGTGGGGAGGGAAGGATCAAAGGGAAGTGGGTATAATGGGATGGGGGAGGGGGGCTAGAAGCTGTATGTATGATCTATTTGCCTGGCATTTACCTTTACCTGTGGTGAATGTACCTAATAGCTTTTTCTTGTGGTTTTCTCTTTTACATTGTGTTATTAAACTCTTAATAAAAAAAACTTACAATTCAAATTTGTTTGGCTGAGGCCTTTGGCAGCATGATAAGAGAAAGGTTCTTTCTTCTGTGGATTGATGATGTCTTGTAACATCATTGCCTTGTTATTGGATATTTGATTGCCTTGCCAATAAATATAAATATAAAGCACTTTGAGTAAGTTATTAAAGAGAACCTTGGATACTGAGTTCAATTCTGGTTGTTGAATCTCAAAAAGATATAGTGGAATTTGAAAAGGTTCAAAGAAAAGTGACCAAAATTATAAAGGGGGTAGAACGCCTCTCATATGAGGAAAGGCTAAAGAGGTTAGGGCTCTTTATCTTGGAACAGAGATGGATGAGGGGGGGGGGGGATATGATTGAGGGCTACAAAATCCTGAGTGTAGAAATGGTAGTAGTGAATAGATTCTTTACTCTTTCAAAACTTACAAAGAATAGGGGCCACTCAATGAAGTTACGTGAAAATACCTTTAAAACAAACAGGAGGAAATACTTTTTCACTCAATGAACAGCTAAGCTCTGGAACTCCTTGCCAGAGGATAGGGTGGCAGTGATTAGAGTAGCTGGGTTTAAAAAAGGTTTGGATAAGTTCCTGGAGGCAAAGTCCATAGTTTACTACTGAGACTGACAATGGGGAAGCCACCGCTTGCCCTGGGATCAGTAACATGGAATGTTGCTACTACTTGGGCTTTTGCCAGGTACTTGTGTCCTGGATTGGCCACTGTTGGGAAACAGGACACTGGGCTAGATGGACCATTGATAAAACCCACTATGGCTATTCTTATGGCTTTTACACAGGTAAAAAAAAACCAAGGATAATCTCCAGGTATATGGATTTTTAGCTGCCTGACAGTTGGGGCATCCTTTCTCAATGTGTGTATTTTTACTTACATTACATTACATTACTGACTTATATTCCGCCTGTACCTTGCAGTTCAAGGCGGATTACATCAGAAGATGACTGGACATATCCAGGAAAAATTACAATTTAAGGAGCTGGTTACATAATAGAGTCGTGAGGAGGGATTAAAAGATGGGTAGAAGAATAAGGGTTACGTTTCAGAGAAGTTACGTAGTGGATGCTGGATGCTTTGATGAGTTTTAGGGGAATATTACAGGAAGGGAGGAGAGGTTGAGGGGAGAGATATCGGGGGGGAAGACACATAGGGGTGTCAGGTCAAAAGCGCGCTGGGACAAAGGCGCGCCCAGACAATTGAGCGCAGCGCAGAGGTGCGCGCGCCGCTCTAAATTACTGTTTTTAGGGCTCCGATGGGGGGGGCGTGGGGGGGAGCCCCCCACTTTACTTAATATACATCGCGCTGCATTGTGGGGGCGTTGTGGGGGGTTGGGGGGTTGTAACCCCCCACATTTTACTGAAAACTTCACTTTTTCCCTGTTTTTAGGGAAAAAGTTAAGTTTACAGTAAAATGTGGAGGGTTACAGCCCCCCATAACGTCGGCGCGATGTCTATTAAGTAAAGTGGGGGGGGGGGTCCCCCCCACGCCTCCCGTCGGAGCCCTAAAAACAGTAATTTAGAGCAGCGCACGCCTCCGCGCTGCGCTCAATTGTCCGGGCGCGCCTTTGCCTTTCGCGCCGTTGTCCATGAACCCACATAGGAGGCAGGAATGGAATAGAGAGAGAGAAAATATTTGTAAGGTGTGTGTTTGTCATTTCTGTGCATAGATGGCACTTTAAAAAAACGTGTTTTGTAGGCATCACACACACATGCCTGATTTGGATCATCATTTTGAAATGAGTAAGGGCATAGTCTTAAATTCCATTTTGCATAGGATTTGGGGGACATCCAGGTCAAAATGGTCTCTGTTCCCCACTGTTTTACTAAAGGCTGTAGGTGGGGATATTGAAGGAGACTGGGAAATTGGAAAAGGTGTACATTTTTTCACTATCGGATTTGTTAAGAAGCTCCTTAAAAGCATCATGCCTTGCCCTGTGGAGGAAAGATAACACAGGCTCAAAGATGGCATTATCTTTCCATGAATAGTTCAGTTAAACAGAAGCTGCGCTATTCATTTGTCATAGTGAGCTGTGTTGCAAGCACTAGTATGTTTACATGCCATTATTATCTGATGTGTATTATGCTAAAAAATCATGTGTTAAAGGCAACTATCATATGTTTTTGGCCACTATATGTGCATTAGTCCATTAATGTGCATTAGTAACTTTCCCTCTTAACCAGATAAATTCTCCGAATGGTTGGTTAAACCTAATCAGACACTAGCCCCTCTTTTAGTAAAAGAGGGCCTAGGTTGTGGAATATTGGCCCCTACATCTTTTAGACATTATTTGAAAAACTCTTTCTGCCATTTAATATTCACTGATAAACTATATTATTTTGTTTTAGTTTTATTTATATATTCATTCAATTTATTTATTCAATTTTCTATACCATTTTCCCAGGGAAGCTCAGAATTGTTTACATGTATTCATTCAGGTACTCAAGCATTTTTCCCTGTCTATCCCGGCGGGCTCACAATCTATCGAATGTACCTAGGGCAAGTCTGACAAAGATGGCAAAAAAACTTTACAAAGAATGGTAAAAATATAATATGACAAAACATGGTATGGTGAGACATAGCATAGCGAGCATAGTTCAGCAAAACATGGCACAGTAAATATAGTACTGTATGTATTATAACCCATATCTATTTCTGTTATAGGCTGTAAAAAGGAAAATGAGGCTTACTGGATTTTTAAATTTCATTTAATGACCTCTCCTAAGGGATGGGCTGTCATTTGCAACGAATTGGGAAATGTCAATGACATATCCCACATCATTGCATGACAATTTCCTGGAGGAAAAGTCCATAGCCTGTTATTGAGAAACACATGAGGGAAACCACCGCTTGCTCTGGATCGGTAGCATGGAATATTGCTACTCCTTGGCTTTTGGCCAGATACTGATGACCTGGATTGGCCACCATGAGAATGGGCTACGGGCTTGATGGACCATTGGTCTGATCCAGTAAGGCTATTCTTATGTCATAAACAAAAACAAGCATAAGAACATAAGAAACACCTTCACCGGATCAGACCTAGGTCCATCTTGTCCGGCGATCTGCACACGCGGAGGCCCAGTTAGGTGCTCCCTGTTGGAGACCCGGATTTCCCGTATCCCTGGATATGATTTGCAAGAAGGTGTGCATCCAACTTGCGCTTGAAACCCTGAATACTAGTCTCCGCCACAAGCTCCTCTGGGAGAGCATTCCAAGCGCTCATCACTCGCTGTGTGAAACAGAACTTCCTGACATTTGTCCTGAACCTGCTGCCACACAGTTTCAGACTATGAACTCTTGTCCATGTCACATCTGAAAATGTCAGTAATGCTTCTTCCTGGTCTATTATGTCAAATCCGTTTAATATTTTAAAAGTCTCTATCAAATTCCCTCTCAATCTTCTCTTTTCGAGGGTGAACAGTCCCAGTTTTCTGAGGCGTTCCTGGTAGCAGAAAAGCTACTTAACGTTTTTATGGGGGGGGGGGGGTTCTATTCATAATAGTGCGCATTTAAAATATTGTGTACAATCCTAGAGACCACATCTTCAAAAAAATATATAAAGTTTGAAGTCGGTCCAAAGGATGGCTACTAAAGTGGTCAGTGGTCTGTCATAAAGCATATAGGGACAGACTTAAAGATTTCAATGTGTATACTTTGGAGGAAAGGCGGGAGAGGGAAGATATGATAGAGATGTTTAAATCCCTACATGGCATAAATGTGCATAAGGTAGAGTATCAATTAGAAGGAAACTCTGGAATGAGGGGGCATAGGCTGAAGGTGAAAGGGAATAGATTCAAAGGTAACCTCAGAAAATACTTTTTCATGGAAAAGATGGTGAATGCTTGGAACGGCCCCCAGGTGGAGGTGGTGGAGATGAAAAGTGTATCTGAATTCAAGACAGCTTGGGACAAATATGTTGGATCTCTAAGAGAGAGGGGAGGATAATGGATGGCATGGTTGGTCAGAGTAGATAAGCCATATGGTGTTTATCTGTCTTCATTTTTCTCTGTTTCTGTTTTCAAAGAAGGTGCACTCTTAACATTGCTCCTATAACTTCAAAATTCCCATAAATGACTTGGGGAAACGACACAAAATAAAAAATTTCCAGCTGCTCATCTCTACTAAGAAGTGGTTTTTTTTTTTCTTTGTTTCTTGTATAATAGATTTAAAAAATAAGGAAATTCAATTGTACTTCTCCTCTTACAAATGTGTTGAAAATGGGAGAACATTAACCTTTCAGGTCTGATTTGCATTTCAAAGCATAAACTACTTCATCTATAGTGATTTATGATCAATTTCCCAGTATCATTTATCATCTTATTATTTATTTTCTCAGTGACTTAAGTTCAGGAGCATATATACACGACACACAAAAACCCCTTCTTTCTCTTTTATGAACAAATCCTACATTGACTGACAAGTTGCCACCTGCTATTTCTGTGTGCAGCTGAGCATGGCAGCCATGTTATGGATGCAGGCATGGCATCCTGCCAGGAAGCAGTCATCAGACAAGGCTGGGCTCCTTTCTCTAAGTGCTCTAGGTGAACCGTTGACCTGCTTGTCTGGATTATGATTTCTTTATTTACAGTAATCCTTGCAAATCAGCCTCCTATTCATACCAGTTTGCACTTTTATGTTGCCTTGGGGGTCATAAGATCCTACTTTCTTTGTAGCTGGGGCATGCTGCAGCCCGCCACAGTCTAGAGCAGTGTTCTTTGTTGCAAGACCCGGGAACCAGTGGCAGCTCCCATTGACTGTAAGCGTGGATCCCTGACTCTGTCTTTCCAATATGTACTGTCCCCCTCAGCTTCTCCACAGGCTTGTTGCTGGTGCTGCTTCCAGAACATGTCATTTGTTTTCTTATGGCACTGTGTGGCTCTCAGTGAGTTTAAGGTGCACAGTGCCCAAGCGACACTGAGAACAGCCTGGGAGTTCGGCTCCCACAAGGCTGAAGCTCACATTGCTGGAAGTCAGCAGAAGAGCAATTCTGTAAATGCCAACAGCAGGCCTCTGTAACAGATGTGGGAGAGGGATTAACAAAATCAGGGGAGTGACAGCTTGGAGGGGAAGGGGAGGAGGGCATAATGGTGGAAGCTAATTGGTGGGAGAGGTGGGTGCAGGATTTGGATGGGACTTGAGGAAGAGTGTGTTGAAAAAAAAAAGGGGAGTGGTGGGGAGAGGGAGTGAGAGAAAGAGAGGAATGTGGGGGGAGAAGATTTCATTTTAGTTACACCAGTTGCTCCACAAACACATGAGCAAGCAGGCCAATCAAATCATCGGTCAATGACTCCCCTCTCTTTGTAGGTGTCAGCTCTCTGGGTGTTTGATGTTACCTTTACCATTTCCAGGGAACAGTATTTTGTTTAGAATTTCATACCCTCAATCATTTTGAAAGCTGGCTCCTACATCCCCTTAGTCCAGATTGTTCACATCATTGGAGAAAGATCCTTCTCCCTTGCTGTGAGCCAGCTCTGGTGGGAGTCACACAGCTGAAGGTTTCCTTATTTGTGTCAGATACCTTTGGGCTGGCACTGCATTTCCTCTGTCATAAAGGAATATTTGTTTCAATGTGAGCAAGAGCAAAGTGATGCATTTGGGACAGAGGAACCTGAATTATAGCGACGTGATACAGGGTTCCACATTAGGAGTCACTACTCAGGATAAGAATCTAAGTATCATCATTGAGGTTACGCTGAAACCCTCAGCTCAATGTGCGGCGGTGGCTAAGAAAGTAAATAGAATGTTAGGAATTATCAGGAAAGGAATGGAAAACAAAAATGAACATGCCATAACACCCTTGTATTGCTCTATGGTACGGCTGCACCTTGAATATTGTGTGCAATTCTGGTCACCGTATCTCAAAAAAGGATATAGTGGAATTAGGAAAGATTCAGAGAAGAACAACAAAAATGATAAAAGGAATGGGATGACTTCCTTATGAGGAAAGGCTAAAGCATTTAGGGCTTTTCAGCTTGGAGAAGAGATGGCTCAGGTGTGATATGACAGAGGTCTATAAAATATTGAGTGGAGTGGAAAGGGTAGATGTGGATTGCATGTTTATTCTTTCCAAAAATACTAGGACTAGGGGGCATGCGATGAAGTTACTAAGTAGTAGATTTAAAACAAGCCATAGAAAATATTTATTCACACAACATGCCGGAGAATGTGATGGAATCAATTAGCTTAGCAGGGTTTAAAAAAGGTTTGGGTAATTTCCTAAAAGAGAAGTCCATAGGCCATTATTGAGATGGCTTGGGGAAATCCAGTGTTTATTCCTGGGATAATAAGCAGCATAAAATCTGTTTTTCTCCTTGGGATTTAACTAGGTACTTGGGACCTGGTTTGGCCACTGTTAGAAACAGGATACTGGGCTTGATGGACCTTTGGTCTGCAACCAGTAAGGCAATTCTTATGTTCTTATGTTTCCCTAACATTTAAACTACTATCCTTAGCATGAGAAAATCTCATTCAGGGGGTCATTTAATAAAGTCATTTTCACACCTATGGGGCCACATAGATGTATACATGAGCTGTTAGAAAATTCGGACCAATATAAAAGTATGTGCATTGACATGATAGTCCATACTGTGCTGGTAGGAGTACACAGGGAAGAGTTTTCAAGTGCACGAGTAGATTGTAAAATATACTGATTTACACATGCACTTGAATAATCTAGGTGCCTATGTGCTTTTATAAAACAAAACCTCACTAGACGCCTACTTGCCCTCTTAAGCTAGGCATTGTGTTATAAAGTTACTCTCTTAAGGGGTCTACAGAGAGGCTGACTGTATAAATAACATTCTCCCCTTCTATGTCCCTGTACAGATCCAAATCTAACTTTCCACTGTGTGCCAGTGTTGTACGAGAGCTATACTACTGCAGTAACATTAAAAACAGCAGCTCAAATGAGCATGGACTTCTCATGCTGCGTGCAGGTATCCAAACTCACTTAGATTATTTTCTTAAAAACATGAAATGATCCAATTACATGTAATTCATTGCTTGAACAATCTGGCGTGTGATAAAGGACTTTCTGATCCTGCCAGGTGTTCTTTACTACCCCTTGGAAGAGTGAAATCACATTATGTTGTTTTGTTGTGAGATTTGAAAGGCCGTTTGCTCCCCTGAGGCTTGCTGCTCCAGAGCATAACCCCCCCCCCCCCCTTTTGCCACAGTAAATTTCAATCTTGCCTTCATTTTCACTTCAGTGGGCAACAGTTCTTGGGGACAGTCAGTGGCTTGCTGCGATCTTATAACATCACTGGGAGATGCTGCCGGGTTGTCGTTACCTTCAAGTTTTGCCATTTACCTTCTGTTACTGAGTTGAGGTTCCCCATATTCTCGGCGCTGATCTGGGCTAGTTTCTCAAGAACCAGAATCTGTTTGGCAAGCCTGTCCAGGAGATCTTTTATCACCAAAGCAGCTTTACCCGAGCACATGATTTGCTGCCAAAAAGGAAACAAGAACCACTTTATTAACAAGCCCCAGCAGGGCCTCCATAAAGAAAACCCACCTGAGAGAGCCGTTGCCCACAACAGGCTGCAACAAGCCTCACATACCTGCTCATAAAGCTTGAAGTGTACTGGCAAGCACAACAAAAGAAAAGAACGAACAGACTTCAGGGTTAAATATAATTAGATTAGTGGCAGTATTCAAAAGAGCGGCCATTTTTCTTTATGCCCAGGACTCAGCAGCCCTGTCCCATTTAGGTAGGACAGCTGAATACGGTAACTTTGCCCTGTAAAGTTAGGACTTCTACTTATAGAGTCCACTTAGGGGCGTAGTTATCAATGTGGGCTACTGTTAAGTTGTAATATTTTACCACTAGCTCATGCTTTTATAGCACAGGCCCCATTTTATGTAATTAGATACAATCATTAATAACTGGGGTTAACAGTAAATTAACACCTCTTAACAGTAGCCCCTGTTCACAACTTCCTCTTTTAAATGGGTAAATTTGTCTGAATGGCAGCTCAGTATTGTTTCTATGTGGATAAATATAAGGCCTGCCTCAACCCCCTCCCCCCGTCCCTCCTTTTACACTTCTCCCCTGTATTCGCAGAGGTTAGGGGCAGAGCGGACCCGCGAATACGGAAAAACCACAAATAACTTTTTCATAAGTTATTTGCGATTTTCTATTAAAAACCCTCGGGAAAATGACGAAACCGTGAATAGCTTCCAACACATTCTCCTTGTGCACACCGGGAGAGAACCTCCGCAGAGCCAGAGTCAGACTTCCCCAATGACCCACCGTGCTGAAAAGTCCAGGGCTCTGGAGCAGGACCAAGCTCCATGCTTGCGTGCTGGGCTCGGTCTCGCCCACCCATCCTTTCAGGCGGCGGTGTGAGCTCCTAGCTCAAGCTCTGGCACAACTCCCTCCCCCCCTCTCATTTCTGGCAAACCGAGATGGACGAGGCGGCAGCGCCGAGCTCTGGGTCCGCTCTGCCTGCTCGCACCATGCCTGGCTTTTAGGAGAGCAGCAGCCGCTGCCGCAGCGTCCAGCTCTTCCCGTGAGAACCAGGTAAGTGGAAGGCTCCCTGCCCATTTCCTGTCCCCCCAGTTCAGCTCTCAGTCCCCGCGCGCTTGATATTCCAGCCCTTTCCCTTGCGCTCTTTCTCTGCCTCATGCTCCCCCTGCACTCATGGATGATGCCATTTGGGGGAGGAGTTAGCAGGCGCAAAAATCGCAAATAAGCAAAACTGCGAATGCAGAAACCACGAATTCAGGGGGGAGAAGTGTACTTAGGGTTACCAGACATCTGGATTTACCCAGGCATGTCCTCTTTTTGGAGGACTGTCCAGGCATCCAGATGGGTTTTCATAACCCGGAACTTTGGGTTTTGAAACCACTGGGCTCGGGACCACGTCTGGAGGGCATCTGTGCATGTGTGGATGCGACACGATGATGTCATCCACACGGGCTTTGTGTGGGGCCAGTGTTGGGGGGGTGGAACGGGGCAGAGCTATGGGTGGAATAGTTTAGTTCTTCCTTTGCTTTCTTCTTCTTGCATTTTTTTTTCTCCCTATCCTACTGTTTTTACCTTATTTGTTCATATCTCTTGATATTGTATACCTTTCCTGCCCTTGATTGTCATTTTGGCCTGGATTCTGTATAGGATCCATGTTACAGATGCCGGTTACAGAATCAGGTTAGAGTAGACACGGCCGCTACACTTATCACAGCAAGGGATCTCCCTGCCTCGATAGGTATAGCGGCCACGGCTGCCTGTCCCCCAACCCCCGACGATTGCCCTGCCTGGGGAGGATTTTTTTAAAAACGTACATCCCGATTGGCAGACTAGACAGCTGTAGAACGCCTATAGCTGCCTAAAATCGGGTCACACTTTGGAGAATCTGGGCCTTTGTGTCTAGTATTGTTAATTGTACAGTATACATTTTCATGTTGTGTTGGTTTATAAATTATTTCCCTTTGATTTTTATCTATTGTTAACCGCTTTTATTTGACTTTTTTGTTAATATTGGCGGTATATCAAATAAAATAACCATAATTATAACTGTATCGGGGCAGGGCCACACATCCTCTTTTTTTGAGGACAAAATCTGGTAACTCTACTTTTACTAAGCAGATACAATTTGAAGGCCCAACTTTAGTGCAGGAAGAGGCGGTCGGAGCATACCGCGAGTGATTTCCTTCACTCACCGGTGCTCCAGCTGCTCTCTCCGGCCTCTCCGGCTGCCCTCTCCTGCGGTAGGAAAATACCATGAATGACTGGGACCATGAATTACCGACCGCGAATGACTGGGGGAGCATTGTATTACTGGGATTAAGCATTGAAAGTTGGACTGATGAAGAGTTTTTGGTGAATTAATATTCTCATTGACACTGCCTTGGGGCTTTCACCTCTAGTGGTCTCGGTATTAATTCATACAAATCTTATTTGGATATGTAACTATTGTCTACATATTTGGAAGTTTTCAACTGGTCCAATTTCAAGGAGAGTCCATACTTAACATCTTCCACAGAAAAGTGGCCCAAATAAAGGGGTCCCTAACTCTGGACCTAGTTAAAATCATGCACCAAAGCTTTGAATAACTTCATTAGAGGCCCCTGAAAAAATTTCATCAATTTCTGAGGTAGTCGAGTGTGGAGCTCTGGACCACTTGACATGGAATGACCTCATACCCGTAAACTTTGAAGTAGTGTGCATTATTCACTATTTTGCATAACTTTGAGCATCATTTATAGAATAGCACTCAGCCTTTGTTTGTTTTTTTCAGTGCCAATTTTTTTAAGTGCCATATATATGGAATCTAGTCCTAAGTAGGCATTAGCACTCAATGCATGTTTAATAAATGGGCCCCTATGTTAGCTGCTGTGTTGCACCACTTGCTTTGCTGACTGCATTTCTGGTTCAGACTTTCTTGTTCTGGCCCTGCCCCTAGATGTGGATCTAGTGAGCCAAACAATGCACCAGCCATGGGGGAGGGAGGAGATGGAAAAAAAAGGGTTCAGAGGAGGAATGAAGGTGAGCCTTGTTTGCAAAGGAGGGAAGAAGAGGGCTTTGTTATTTGGGGGAGGGGGGAAGGGATGGGAGAGCACAGCCAATATTCAGTGCCTGTATCCGCATGGCTAGCTGGGCAAAGTTAAGTCTTCTGTTTGTGAAGTCCTATGTGTCTGGTTAGCTGTGAAGAGACTGGCACTGAAGATTGCTGGCACCCACATAACTCCCAGATCCTCCTCGACTCCACCCCTGTAAAACCCCTGTGTGGCCTGGTTCCAAAATGGCCGGTTAGTGTCAGTCTTCAGTGGCACAGCCCTGTTAAGAGCCGCTGATTATCAGCAGATAACTGGCCCCAAGCAATTTAAGCAGGCAGAAGCCTCTTCCAGCTGCTTAAATCACTTTGAATATCAACCCTGCTAAGGCAGTTGTATGCATATGTTATAAAAAATATTGCTGATTGCACTGCTAGCACTTAGGCGCCTAACTGTAGCAGTCACACATACGTTAATATTCTATAACTTATGCAGGCCAATTGGTGCTGAACGTTTGTCGACCTGTTACAGAATGAGAGGGATGGTGTACTGTCCCTGATGCACACGTCTGCAGCTGCGTAGTTCAACAGCCACCATTTTGATCAGCTTCAACAATGTTAACTGCTACTGAAAGGGTCTCTTGTGGAGTCTTTAGGAAACCTGAGGCATACCTGAACAAGGTGGGTACAATACTGCAGGTGCCGAACAAGACTGATATCCAGGCTCTCATTCCCCGTGGTCAGCGGCAAAGGACTGCCAGCGACACTGGTACCTACTCCCGTGTCTTCTGTCAGAGCTTCACTGAGGTGCCCCCTGGCCTCTGAGTGATCCAACCTGTAACTGTGAACACAGGAATGACTAATGAGGTGCTTGGTGGCCTTTTAAACCAACACCAGAGTCATTTTAAAATGATTAGTATCAAACTCAGAGATATTATAGAGGGTTAGCAAACATGATCTGGAGGTTTGAAATGGGGCCAGAGGACCCTGGGCCCCCAGGCCTTAAGGGGCATCAAACATTGGGAGCAGTGCAGTTTGATAGATGAGGCCCTTTGAGTGGTTAAGCTATTTGTATATCTCACTTTAGCTTGGGCCTAGACCCAAGGACTGGGTTGAGAGTGCCTAATCTAGACCCTTTACACTTGATATATTGGTCATCTTTCTCTGTATTTTCTAAGGGCCAATGTTTTACTTCTTTTCCGCAGTGTTTCTGGGGCCACCCCCACCCCTGTAACAAGAGGTACAGCTACACAGAAAATCACAACCAAGGTGAAAATCTCATGCACGTAAGGAGAAGGAATGGCAAAAATCAGAACTGGGATATTGATTTGGATCCAGCTTGTCTGGTTCATTTTAAAAAATTATGCTACACATAAAAGATTTCCAATCTATGAGCTTGCTTCTTTGGTAACTGCACAAGAGTTAGTGTGAACCACTTGTCACTTCTTGTGACTTACCTGCTTTTCTCGGTCTCTGTGTCGGAAAATACAGAGTCAGCACCTCCACTAATGCAAACTTCCTCCTCCTCCACATGAATTTCATCTTCAAAGTCAGAGGTATTCAGGAAATCAAAACTCTCTAAAGCGCTCTCAACTGTTAGACTTATACTGGAAGACCTGCTGCGGTTAACAACTGGCTTGCACTGCAAAGACAGATTGAACTGGTGAAGGGCAAACACATTTCTGGCCACAGGTAAATAAAGACATTGGTAAATAATAAAAAGGATGTAACAATAGGTTCCAGCTAGAGCCTTTCTTTGAATTTACTTGATAGAAGAATAGGATTTAGATAGGAATCTAGGAGACACCATTAAAACACAGCATCTAGGGCAGTGTCTCTCAAATTTTCTCGAGCTGGGGCAATTAATGTTATAAAACATTAATCTTTAACGAGCCTCAATTCATATCAAAAATGATTGTCCCATATAATTCTTCTCGCTCTCTACGATCGTCTTCATTAAATCTGCTTTCAATCCCGTCTTTGAGGGTTATCGGCACAAGACGAAATGATATGTTCTCAGTAGTGGCACCTTCCTTGTGGAATGCCCTTCCAAATTTTATTAAACTTGAAAAAGATATCACTTCTTTTAAAAAAATTTTAAAAACATATTTATTTCAAGATGCATTTGATTTATGATAAACATATTCCAATTTCCTGCATTCTTATAATAATCAACTAAAATTTCTAATATATCTATTCCATTTTTTACCTAATGTGCTTCCCTTTTTATGTAATTTCACTAAATATTACAATTGTAACTTTTTCCCCTCTTACCTACTCATTCATGTATGTCTAAATCCTCTGTCTAATGTCTTGTCCCATCATATTAAATGTAATACCAAAATCTGTTGATTTTTAATTTGTACATCGCTTAGATATTGTAATAAGCGATCCATCAAATGTAAATAAACTTGAACTTGAACTTGAACTAAAAGTAGTGGCCATGGCTTGAGGTACCCAGAAGTGTGTGGACGTCACCGTGATTACATCACACATATGCGTGACATCATCATGTCAACGTCAGCGCATGTGCAGAGGCCCTCCAGATGGGCCCTGAGACGCCAGTAGAGGGTGCCAGCAGGGAAGAGGGCCGGAGAGAAGGAGAGGCACTGGCGCCAGCTGATTACCTACAGCAGTGTTTCTCAACTACTTCAAGCTAAGTACCTCCTAAGTCTACCAAATATCAACTGGGTACCTCAACCACAGACCCCCCTAGGCCCACCCAAGCTCTGCCCCAGATCCCATCCCCTTTACTAATTGTAATGCAATTTTTTCCATTCATTTTTCATATCCACACATTGTACACAGCAGATATAAATTCTCAAAACTGACACATTTCAATCACTATATTGAAAATAAAATCATTTTACCTGGAAGCTGCTGTAATTAGCTTTAAAGGTGATACTGGGAGGCCAGGGGGGAAGCCGGAGGACGCTAGAGAGAAGGGGGAAACATGCAGTCCTTCGGCAAATCGGGCAGCGCTAGCGCTGTACCGCGTATGGAAGTCAGCTGGCAGGCGCCTCTCTTCCTCCTCAGTGTGCCGCGGCACACTCGGAATCTCAGGAGGCACACAGTTTGAGATACACTGGTCTAGGGGCATGTGTATGAGAAAAAAGAAGTTCCCCATTGTTCTTCATGTGTCTGCCTCAGTGGTGTAGTAAGGGGGGTGCGGACCGCCCCGGGCGCAAAGTCAGGGGGGGAGCTGGCACCTCTCCGCCCAGCCCTGCCAAAGCACGCCACGCTCGCGCCATCCCTCCCCCACCCTGTACCTCTGTATTATCTTCGCTAGCGCAAGCAACTTCTGCCTGTTGTTTGCGTCAGCCTGGTTCCCATCTGAATCACTTCTAGGTCACGGGGCCAGGAAGTGACATCAGAGGGAAATTCAATGCTGGTGGGGAGGGAGCATGCTGCAGAAGCCACTTGCGCTGCTGAACATTAAGAGGTACGGGGAGGGGAGGAGAGCACAATTGTGGAATGGGGGTAGGTGGCACAGAAGGAGTAGGGGCATGGAGAGGAGGGCACAGGGGGGGTACCACCACCCCGGATGCCTCCTATCCTTACTACACCACTGGTCTGCCTATAGCTGATTGCCACCTTCTACTGATCTATGCAGTATCTCACAGCAACTCAAGATAGAGATAGTGATTTAGGTCTCTTGCATTCAAATAATATATTTAGACTGTGAGATCAACTGATTTTCCTACTCAATGGGAATCAAATTGTTTGAAAAAAAAAAAAATAGCTTTACATTTTATTTATCAAACGTATTAACCACCTGTAATTTTTAATATAATTTATTAAAGAGCAACAAAAATAAAACTGGCCAAAATCCTGTGAAAGAAACAGAGAAAGTGAAAGGGGGAAGAAAAGGAAGAGAAGGTATTGAACCGGATTCTGTAACAAGAACTGTTTTCAGTGGCCGTTTTATATGCGGCCGCCAATCGTGTGTCAATCACGCGACGGCACCAGGTACAGAAATGCACCTCTGGCAAAGGTAGGCGCTGGAAATGTAGCCAGGGGTTTCCAGGCCAATATCTCTGGCACCTACCTTTGATGTGAATCACGCCTCTATAGGCAGTTTAGGCCACCTAATGTCACTTAGAAACATAGAAACATGACAGCAGATAAAGGCCAAATGGCCCATCTGCAGTAATCATTATCTTTTCCTCTCTCTCAGAGATCTCACGTGCCTATTCCACGCCTTCTTGAATTCAGACACAGTCTCTGTCTCCACCACCTCTTCTGGGAGACTGTTCCATGCATCTACCACCCTTTCAGTAAAAAAGTATTTCCTTTGATTACTCCTGAGCCGATCACCTCTTAACTTCATCCTATGCTCTCTCATTCCAGAGCTTCCTTTCAAATGAAAGAGTCTCGACTCGTGCGCATTTACACCACATAGGTATCTAAACGTCTCTAAAACTATCAAATAGTAACAAAATTAATTAATTAATAGTAAAGCAAATGTTACTAGCCAGTGACAGGGCCCGCCCAAATTGAGAGAACTCTTCTTATTGTATTTTTTTAATATTTATAAATTGTGGAGAAAAAGCCTCAATTCCGGTAACATTAACAGCAATCCAAAAGGATTTTAGGCTGCTCATTGCAACTTCTTCATCGGCACAAAAAAAAAAAACTCCACTATAATTAAGTTACTCTCAAATCGGGCCTCAGCCCGCCATTGTGCACAGGGCAAAAAAGGAGAAGTACTTCTACTTAGCTTTGTGACGTGGAAACAAGATGAATCACTGCATGCGCATTCCACAGTAACGTTAACAGAGCCGTTGTTCCATCCACGTCCTTTCACAGCCACCGATAAGAGCCTTGTATCACCTAAACTGGCTGCCTCAGGGATGTTAGTATCTGAAGCTCTCCATTCAGCCGTATGAAGAAGTTGCAATGATCAGCCTACAAAGTTTTATGCAGGGGCATCAATACCTCCTTTTTCCTACTGGTCATACCTCTTCCTATGCACCTTAGCATCCTTCTAGCTTTCGCCGTCACCTTTTCAACCGGTTTGGCCACCTTAAGATCATCACATACAGCCATACCCAAGTCCCGCTCTTCTGTTGTGCATATATGTTCTTCACCCCTAAAATGTACTGTTCACTTGGGTTTTTGCAGTCTTGTATTTCTTAGCATTAAATTTTAGCTGTCAAATTTCAGACCATTCTTCGTGTTATTTTCACCATCCGGGTTGTTTACTGTTTTGCAGGTTTTGGTATCGTCCGCAAAGAGGCAAATGTTACCTGACAGCCCTTCAGCAATATCGCTTATAAAAAAGTTAAAAAAGAACAGGCCCAAGAACAGAACATTGAGGCACACCACTGGTAACATCCCTTTCCTCAGAGCAATCTCCATTGACCACTACATTCTGTTGTCTTCCACTCAATCTGTTCCTGATCCAGCCCATCACTTTGGGGCCCACCCCGAGAGCACTCAGTTTATTTATTAGACTTCTGTGTGGAACACTGTCAAAAGCTTTGCCAAAATCTAAATGCATCACATGTAGCGCACTCCTTCTACCCAATTTTCTGGTCACCTAATCAAAGAAATTGATTAGATTTGTCTGACAAGACCTACCGCTAGTGAATCCATGTTGCCTCTGGTCCTGTAATCCACCAGATTCCAGAAACTTCACCTTTCTTTGTTTTAAAAGCATTTCCATTAATTTGCTTACCACGGAAGTCAGACTTACAGGCATGTAATTCCCTACTTCTTCCTTACTTCCACTAAACTAAACTAATTTGCCACACAAACATACGATCCACACAAAGCAAATTAGTGAAGATTACTATATGAAGGAATGTTTCTCAGAGCACCATATAAAGGATCATATAGGCTTTCACCCTTAATTTCAGTGATGATGGTTGTCTTTCATTGACCAAACCTTCATCCGCCACTTCTCCAGTTCTCCACACCACATCCGCCCTTCTCCAGTCCTCCTGTATCACTCCCGACTCTAGAGACTTGTTGAAAAGGAGCCACCAGAACTTCCCTAAGTTCCTTCATCACCCTCAGATGTACACCATCCGGCCCCATCGCTTTGTCTACCGTTAATTTAACTAGCCCCTCACGAATACAATCCTCTGAAAATCAATCAGGGTCTACCACTACTATATCCATATTTGTGTTTGTCTTCTGTGGTACCACTCACAGTGCTTCAGCCGTGAATACAGAACAGAAATATTTGTTAAGCAATTCAGCTGGCATTAGCCACACCCACAGTGGCATTAGGCAGCCTAAAGCATCTACAGAAGCGTGATTCCGGTGCCAATTTTTTAGGCACCAGTAGGCGTCTTGAAACTCAGTTAAAAACGTCATTTACATGTGATTTTTACTGAGCTTGGATGCCTACCAATGCCTAGAAAATCGGCACCAGTTAGAGAACCTGGGCCATTAAGCATATCAGAGAGAAACAAATGGGCAACAACAGAGAGGACAGCGTAAAACGACTTGTCCAAGTTCAGCCTCAAGGACTGCAAATAGGCCATATTTTCAGGATATTCTTAATGACTATGCATGAGAATTAGCATTAAGTGGAGGTAATGGGCATGCAAATCTCTCTCATGCTTATTCATTAGGAATACCCTGAAAATATGGCCTGTTTGCTGTCCTCGAGGACTGAACGTGGTCAAGCTTGATGGAAAGGAAGATTCAGCTTCTGAGATCACTTGGGGGAAGATTTTCAAAGCTTTAACATGGTCGCTATACTGATTCCAGTTGGTTTAGCATTCATGTATTTTAGTGGCAGAATTATCAAGATGGCGTACTGTGGTCTTTTCCGAGCTTCCCAGCAGTATCTGACTTTGCCATGCAAATGTATTACAGTGAGGTCATTAATATTTAAATGAGCACTCTGGACAATTCTCTATTATCACTGAGTGATTCCCTAACCTTGCTGTCCTACATTTTGCAAGCAAAATATTTCGGCAGGTCTGAGCTGTCCTAGCCTTACTTTTTGGTCAGTGCCTGAGCGCTGATTGGCTCAGGCATCGACAGGAAAGTAAGGCTTGACAACTCTGACCTGCCAGAAAATTTTGCCACCGTAAATCAACCTTCCTTCCTGTCAGTGGAAGGGATGCCCATTCCCTCCCTCCGCTGCTGTTAAGCAAACCCCCGGCCCTCCCCCCTTCAGCAGTGGGAGAGATGCCCATTCCCTCCCGCCGCCAAGCAACCCCTCCTACCCACCCCTGGCAGTGGGAGGGATGCCTACTCCCTCCCACCACTGCCGTTGTACCCCTGATGACCACCCCGTGCCTCCGACACCCCTTGTCCCCTTACATTGCTTAAAGGCCGGCCGGAGGGATGCTTCCTACCTCTGTCCAGCAGGCCTGCCTCTTCAAAATGGTGGGCCTTCCCCTCCTGGTGCATCCTGGGATATGCCGGGGAGGGGTTTAAGGTATTGTGGTCCAGGTTGCTTAAGGCCCCTCCTTTGTAAACAAGGTAATGGGGTGTGTGTGTGGGGGGGGTATCATCAGAGGCATGGGGGTTACTGGGGGTAATATGGCAGTGGCAGGAGGGAGTGGGCATCCTTCCTGCCAGTCTTCAATTTGGGGTCTTTATTTATTTTTTATTTGTGCGTTTATTCTGCGCATGTGTCGATCACTATCACCAGTGATCGGCACATGCAAATTTAGTGACCCTCTGCAACTCTCCGCCAACCTCGTTTGCATGCGTGTTTTTTTAAAGAATGACTCGCCTTTTTGAAATTGTTATAGTTGCAGCTGCGACAGCGGACAATCAGAATTTACCACCAACATTTGAGAATCTTCCCCTTGGTTCACTAAAATACAGTGTCTCACACTACCATTAAGCTGATGACTCGCATTATGTGCTTCTTTTACAACGGTGCGCTAGCGATTTTAGCGCACGCTAAAATGCTGCATGTGCTAGCCGCTACCACCTCCTTTTAAGCAGGCGGTAATTTTTCGGCTAGCATGCGCTAATCCTATGCATGCGCTAAAAACGCTAGCGCACCTTTGTAAAAGGAGCCCTATGTGTAAAGGGGCCAATTCACTAATCAACAGGCCTAGTAATTCATGTTTTAAATTATCTTGGTGACAAATAAATCTTAGATATTTTAACTGAACACTAATTACTGCAGCTGAACTCGTAAAATTCAGAAATTTTAGACAGCAAGAACAGATAGCTCTCAGCAGTCTACAATTTCTGTTTATTGCCTGTATATTATCATAATAAATGGACTGAGACAGAGGCACCATTATCAAGCGGCCAAAGTGTCATCTCTAGATTTTTTTTGGTATTTGTTTCAAGTTTCATGTTTATTTAAAATTTGATATACCACTTAAAAGGAACTAATAGAAATCTCTCAAAAACATTTTCCGGAGATTTGAACAATAAGATGACTTCATTGATCTCTTATGTACACTTATGAAACCTTAAAAAAAATACCCAAAGCAAACAAAAGACATCATTGTCAGAAGTATTACTGTTTACTTGAGTGGAAGAGGAGAAGGAAACTGTTGAAAGACCCTGAAAAACAGGTCACATGGTTGTCAAGGCTTGTGCCAGCGCTGAATGCCATGAGATCAGTCACACTTCTCGTCACAGTCTGCTTAACCTCCTCATTTCTACTTGAAAGCACCTTGGATGGCTACTTGCTTCCATTTCACTTTCACATGTTCTATTTCAATTATCTTTCCATGTCGGCGTATGCTTCATTTATCTACGTTTCAATGTTGTGAACTTTTTATAATATCTGTTCTAGTTTATACTGTATGTTGAAAAATATCATGTATCATGACCTAGAAACAGTTCATTATTATCAGTAGCTAATTTATTCTTGCGTTATGGCTGGTAATCTACACAAGAAATGCCCTGTTGGGTCTGATCAAAAGTTGATCCAGTCCAGCATTCTGCTTTCAGCAGTGGCAAATCAAGGCCACAAGTATCTAGCAAAATTCTGCAGATAATCTGTGTCTTTCCTAAAGTCTGGCTTATTAATAATGGTTTACGGACCATTCTCTCAGGAGCTTGTCCAAACCATTTTAAAACCCAGTTATACTAACTTCTATTACCACATCATCCAGAAAATGAATTCCAGAGTTTAACCGGGTGTTGAGTGAAAAAATATTTTCAGTCTTTATTTTAAATATGTTAATTTTCAAATTCATGGTGTATCCCTCTAGTCTTTGGGCTAGATGCACAAAACAGTCGTTGAACAGTGACTGATGTTCCAACAAATTTGCATTTACACGGAGGTTACTCCTAATCCTGTCCAATAAGTCACTGTGAGAGTGACTTTAACAAATGCACAGAGCTGGTTTGGGGAAGCCCAAACAACTGAGTGGCAGGGGAAGCCCCAAAGCAGCCTCCTGCTACTCAGCTGTTGTTTTTTTTTCTCTTTTTTTAATGGCACAGATGTTGTGCATGTGTTACACACACACAAAATATCTGCTGGCCCCCCTCATGATGATGGTCCTCCCCAATGACCTCCCCCCCCCGATGACCTCCCCTGGAAACAGAATAGAGGCAGGAGGTATGCCCAAACCCTCCTGCTACAGTGGAACCCCTCTATCCCTGCACCAACCAAAATTGGCAGGAGGGATGCCTTCCTCTTCCTGGTGCATCTTGGGATGAATGGGGAGGGGCCTAAGACCCTGATTGGCTCAGACACCTAAGGCCCTTCCTGTCAATTTTTTTTTTTAGGAAGGGGAACGGGGAAGGGTTTGGTTCGGGGGGATCATGGGGGATGGCAGAGCAGGGGAGGGTTTTGCGGTGGCAGGAGGGAGTAGGCATCCCTCCTGCCGATTTTGGCTGGTGTGAGGTGGGCTTCACAGTGACAGGAGGGAGTGGGCAACTCTCCTGCCTCCATTTATTCCAGGGTAGGTCATCGGGGGAATTCTTTTTTATGGTCCAAATATTGTGTGTGTGTTATACACAACACATGTGCCCATAGAATAAAATGGAACCCCCCCCCCCAAAAAAAAAAAAATAAAAACCCAGGCAGATCTGTCGGTAACACAGTCTAAACCTGTCAGTTTTTTCGGGTTGGTAGAGGTGATCGCTATTTTTTGTGCATCGTGCCGGTTGGCTAGTTTACATGGTGTTTACCTAATTTGCATGGCTGAGTCAAAGAAAGAGTGATTGCGTGGAAAACCAAGCAGTGAGCCATTTTATGCATTGGGTTGGCAAATACGATCGGCCACTAAACCAGTCAAACCAGTGTGGCAACGATCATTAGGCAATCGGAGACTTTAGTGCATCTAGCCTTTTGTACTTCTTGAAAGAGTAAACAACTGATTCACATTTATCTGTTCCACTCTAGTTTATAGACTGCTATCATATCTCCCCTCAGCTGCCTCTTCTTCAACCTGAAGAGTCCTAACCTCTTTAGTCTTTCCTAAAATTAGTGTTTCCATTCCCTTAATCATTTCAGTCACCCTTCTCTATAACATTTCTAAATCTACTGTATCTTTCTTGATATGTGGCAACCAGAATAGTGCACAAAATTTGAAGCAATACAAAGGCACTACAATGTTCTCTAATTTTGCTCTCCGTTCCTTTCCTAATAATTCCTAAATAAATAAATTTCAAGTTTATAGTATCATAGTACAACATGTAGGCAAATAAAGACCAGTATGGTTCTTGCCCAGTAAGGTGGCTAGTGTTGTACATGGTACTCACTTTTTGTAAGTTGCATCCAAGTTTTATTTAGAATTTGATTAATCGCTTAATCATACTTCAAAGTGATATATATTGTTCAACTAAAAAAACTTTACAACTTTAAGGGGGAACACATATGCAAGCAATACTCAACGTACATGACATACACTACAAAAGGGGAAAAAGGGTAAGAAATACAATTAATAGAAAAGAAAAATCTTTTACTGCTTCTATATAGTTGTTATTTCTCTTTAATTTTTGTTTGATTTCCTTACACATCCAGGGTGGGAATATATTACTACTTTAAATAAGAGTGGGCTATTGGAAGAATAAGTGTATTTATATCAGTGGTTCCCAAACCCTGTCCTGGGGGACCCCCAGCCAGTTGGTTTTCAAGATATCCCTAATGAATATGCATGAGAGAGATTTGCATATAATGGAAGCGACAGGTATGCAAATCTCTCTCATGCATATTCATTAGGGATATCTTGAAAACCCGACTGGCTGGGGGTCCCCCAGGACAGGGTTTGGGAACCACTGATTTATATTATTGATTAAGTAAAGGGGGGGAAAGGATTACTTTGGAATATCTGTAAGTTAAATGTGCTTTTCTTGTTTTATTATACATCTAGATACATGTGTATTGCACTGTTAATACTTGAAAATCAATAAAGATTTTTTTAAAAAAGACAAGAAATCAAACAAATAAGGGGTTAAACATCAGGAGGGGATAAATAAAAATAACAGAGCATAAAATTCAAAGGAGCAGACCAAATCTAAGAAATTATTCAGTCAAAGGCATCCTTCTATGCCAGTGAATCGCAAACTATGTGCCACGGCACACTAGTGTGCCCTGGCCTGATTGCAGATGTGCCGTGAGTTGCCCGCACCGGATTACTGCCTACAAAAGTTTTCTTAGCAAGCCCAAAGGATAAAATAACTAGAACATCGCTTCACTTAAATGGTCAAGATTACCCGATTTCTAAATCTATAAAAATATTAGGAGTTACATTAGACGTTCATTTATCTATGGTTGAACATACAAATTCAGTGGTGAAGAAGTGCTTTTTTGCACTATGGAAACTAAATATTTTGATCCTCTATCCTTTAGATTATTGGTGCAGGCATTGGTTCTATCTATATTGGATTATTGCAATATCATTTATTTGGGTGTACCTACAAAAATATTGAGAAAATTGAGATTAGTACAGAACACGGCTGTCCATCTAATATTCGGGCTGAAGAAAAGTGATCATGTTAGTCCCTACTATAGACTGCTGCACTGGTTACCGGTGGAGGCACAAGTAATATTTAAATTCTCTTGCATTTGTTTTAAGTTGGATTGGGGACTGGCCCCTATCTATCTTTTGTCTCATTTTGTGGTTCACGAGGAGAACCAGAAATTGTAATTTATTTGTCTTTCCAAAGATTACTGGTTGTAGATATGCTCCTGCCTAGCTTTTAAGATCATTTACGGCATCCTTCCTCCCTTAATCTCACTATCTTATAACTCCTCGAGTCCTGACTCTACCAGACCCGTCCAAAGGTATAAACTATCCTTCCCCTCTCTACACGGTATTCGCTATGCAGGCAAACTGGGAAAATCCCTTCTCTTCAGAATCACAGGTCTTTGGAACGACCTTACTACCCCTCTGCGGAACCTGGGCTCCCTCATTATTCCCAATTATTCCGCAAGCAACTGAAAACCTGGCTTTTCACTAAAATGTAATTCTATCCCCCCTTACTCTTCTCTTCTATATATAAGTTCATGTAAACCTTTTTTTTTCCCTTCTCTTCCTATATTTTAAGTTCTTGTAAACCATGCCGAGCTCCACATCCGGTATATAAACTCTTCTCTTCCTATATTTTAAGTTCTTGTAAACCATGCCGAGCTCCACATCCGGTATATAAACTTAAGGTTTAGTTTAGTTTAGTTAGTTTAGTAGATACAGGTCTTTTTATGTTTCAAGTAAGCAAACAGCAGTCCTGGTTAGGTAATTACATCAGTGGAGCCAGCTTGACCTACAGCGCATTTCAGAAAGAAATTAAGATTGTAGTATTTGATAGATTTATTTCCTAAATAGATTCTACTCTGAAAGGGGATAGATTCTTTTTCACTCAGAGAGTGGTAGAAAACTGGAACGCTCTTCCGGAGTCTGTCACAGGGGAAAACACCCTCCAAGGATTCAAGACGAAGTTAGACAAGTTCCTGCTGAACCGGAACATACGCAGGTAGGGCCAGTCTCAATTAGGGCGCTGGTCTTTGACCAGAGGGCTGCCGCGTGAACGGACTGCTGGACACGATGGACCACTAGTTTGACCCTGCAGCGGCAATTCTTATGTTCTTATCCTATTTTTTTTTTTTTTTTAATCTTTATTCATTTTTAAACTTATAATAAGTGTGATAACATATTCATACAAATAACCATAAATATATCACTTAATAATCAACAATGATACATATGATATTCTCTTATCTCTTCCCCGCCCCACCCTTATCTATCATATAATCAATACTTATACAACATGTAACAATATAAGAAATATATTGTACTTTTGCTATTTGTATTTTGTACTTTGCTGATTGTCCAGCTCTCTTCAATGTAAACCGCCGAGAAATCGTTTGATTGTGGCGGTATAGAAGAATAAAGTTATGTTATGTCCTGTAGACAATCAGCCAGTACCGGCACCTCTCCTCCTCCCCAGCACCTCTCCTCCTCTCTGCACCTTTCCTGTTGAGCACCCCCCCACCCCCCACTGGCGGCTCAGGGCCTGTTTGCAGGGCATGCAAGTGACATCGCGTCGATATCCGCACACTTCTGGGTGCCCTCCAGCTGCGGCCCACCTGTAGTGTGCCGCAGCTCCGGATAGTTTGCGAGACACTGTTCTATGTCTTTGTTTATGATTATGGATTTCTGATGATGGCTTGCAAAATGAAACTCAAATAACAGCATTTTAAAATTTGGGTGCCTAGTTGCACGGAATATTCATACATGGTATTGATAAAATATATTGTGGTTGTATGCAATTACTGGTATTTGTGAATTGGTTCCAAAATTTGCTACCTCTTTCTACTTTCACAAATATATTCTATTGTTCTATTAGGGCCTCCTCAGAAATAAACCTCTTGCGCATTTGGAAGTGCCATTGTCAAGGGAAGATTGACCTCATATTCATTAATAAAGGAGCTCTTTTATAAATCTGGTTAACATAACATAACTCTATTCTTCTATACCGCCATAATCAAACCATTTCGAGACAGTTTACACAGAAGAAGGCTGGACAATCGGCAAAATATAATTAATTAAAAATTCAACAATTTCTTAATTTCTTAATTTTATCCACGCTTAGGAAATGAATTTATCAAACAGCGCTGTTTTAATTACTTTTCAAAATGCACCATAAGGCAACATAACTCCTCCGATACAATTACCCCATCAAGACTGCTGCTTACTTGCTTGAAATGCAAGAGTCTTATCCAAAAAAGTCTTCTATCTGCAGCCATTAATTTTTGGATAGGCAAATAGATTAGAACGCCTAGTTATCCTCATTGGGCTGTATAATGCAAAATGAGTTAACAGGTATGTTGGGGCAATTCCCCAAATCAACTTAAAACAGATACAAGAAAATTTGAATAGTACTCGTGCCTCTACCGGGAGCTGCTAGTTATAAGCCTCCTGTAAAATCTGGACCCATAGCCCCACCTCCAGGCCCGCCTAGTTCCACACAGCCCCGCCCTGTTATACCCAAGTCATGCCCTAGCCTTGCCCCCCCAGCCCCACATCCTCAGCTTGTTCTTGTCCTCAAGACCGCGTCGGGAGGGCATCTGCGCATGCATGGATGGAACAGTTTTTACTTATTTACAGTATTTTATAGACGGTATATCAAGAAATCAATACACTTGAAACTTAATCCGTGCATGCGCAGATGCCCTCCTGACGCGGTCCCGAGGTGGAAGTTTTTCAAAACCAAGACAAAGTACCGGGTTTTGGAAAGCCGTCCGGACGCCCAGACATGTCCTCTAAAAAGAGGACATGTCTGGGAAAATCTGGACGTCTGGTAACCCTACTATTTCTCTATTGCTCCTTAATTATTTCTCCTTTAAACATTCACCTTGCTCCCTCCTTTCTCTTTCTGTTTCACTTTTCTGGAGGACAGTGTGGCATAGTGGTTAGCGCTATAGCCTCAGCACCCTGAAGTTGTGGGTTCAAACCCTGCACTGCTCCTTGTGACCTTGGGCAAGTCACTTAATCCTCCACTGTCCCAGGTACATTCGATAGACTGTGAGCCCACTAGAAAAATGCTTGAAGTACCTGTATGTAAACAAAAAGGTGATCTACAAGTCTCAAGCCCCTTTTTCCAACCACTTATTTTTCTAGTTCCTTTTATCCCCTTCCTCAAAAAAATCCTAGCAGGTACATGGTTAATATGCCAAATTTTATAAATGAATATGCTAACATTTGATAAGGCCTCTTATCTTTGCTGTCTCACATAGAATTTGATCCTCTGTTACAAATGTGACATATTGTTCAATAAATCAATAATCAAGACTCATTTTAGAACAGCCCACATCACTAATAATAAAACCCTAAGCGTGCATGCGCACTCCTACCTGCGTGATCCCTGCCTCCATGATCAGTAGCTCCGTGGCCGGCAGAGAAATGTTAGTACGGGTTCGGCGCGTGCGTATTTGGTGGTTTACAATGAGTACGCGCGTGGCGGTTTACTGTGTGCCAGTTGCCCGTTAGTTAAAAAAAAAAAAAGGTAGGTGGGAGAAGGGGCACAATAAACAGACAGGCAGAGGGCAAGGACATTGACAGACAGACAGAAATAGAGACACACACACTGAAAGACAGGTAGGTGGGAGTGAAAGACACACAAAGAAGGGCTATTGCTGGACACTCTCTCAGGGAAGAGGTGCTGCTGGACAGGGGGAGCAGGCAAAGGGTGGTGGAGGGGAGGTGGTGGACATCCGAGGAGAGAGAAAGAAAGAAAGAAAGACAGACAGACAGCGGCCAAGGAGAGAGAGAGACAGAAAGAAAGAAAGACAGACAGAAAACGGCCAAGGAGAGAGAGAGAAAGAAAGAAAGACAGACAGACACATCTATTCTAGTACCTGTTA
The DNA here is from genome assembly GCF_902459505.1 of Geotrypetes seraphini. Classification (NCBI taxonomy): domain Eukaryota; kingdom Metazoa; phylum Chordata; class Amphibia; order Gymnophiona; family Dermophiidae; genus Geotrypetes; species Geotrypetes seraphini. The sequence goes on along the minus strand of NC_047085.1, from coordinate 183,997,373 downwards.
ATGTAACGGGCTTAAAGAGCTGTTAACAATAAAAGGAGAGAGAGAGTGTCTGTGTGTGTCTCTGACCCTGGGAAAATGATACACTTCCATTTACAGCTGTTATTTGTATACAAATCCTTCCCCAACTCCACTTCTCCAGGATCACCCCTTCTCATTGCAGGTCAAACTTTAGTGGCAATTCTACAAACTGAATCCTAAAAAGTAGCCAACAATCGTGTGCATAAGTTATAGATTAATAGCACTAACAGGTGTGATTGACTGCACTAACTAGCATTTAGATGCCTAAGTGCTAGGCACTAAAGCCTCAATTCTATATACAGTGCCTACAAATTAGGTGCCGAGGAAAGCAGCATCTAGTGTCTGTCAATCTTCGCTTAGGCGCCACTTATAGAATCACGTCTAACGGCGCCTAAAATGGGCTAAAGCATTTTTATTTTAGGCACCCCTATTTATGTCTGGGCTTTCTTGGCCTAAATACTGGCACCTAAGTTAGGTGTCTAAGTCCATTTTAGGCACCTACATAGACAACACACCAAAGATCCGCCCACAATCCGCCCTTAACCACACCCATTTTCTGGTAGGCGCCTTGGGCTAGGTGTCAATCCAGACCTGGTAGGCGCCTCCCAAGTTAGGTGCCTACCACCCAAATAATTTAAAATTAAGCTAATTATCAAACCAATTAAGCTTGTTATCAGCAACAATTAAGCCTATTAAATAATTAAGTTAGGTGTCTAGATCAGTTAGGCATGCCAGTGTAGTTGCCTAACTTCATGTGACGTTTATAGAATCTGGGCCTGATTCTATATAGGACACCTACATTAGGCGCCACCAAGCTGCCTAGTGATGCCTAAGTTCGCGATCCAATCGGACAATACAAAAAAGAAAAATCCAACGAAGTCTGTAGTTCACCAAGCAGCAAGCAAACAACAAAACAAAAACTGCAGATAGATATGTACAAAATGCAGGCAATGTTTATTATACCAGTAATTAAATGCAAGGGACCCGACACGGTCCGTGTTTTAGATAACACGCCTTCCTCAGGGGTACTAATGGATATAAATATCAATCCTAAGAATATACAATTGATATTTGGAATTACTACTTAAATGGATAAAAATGGTGTAGCCTGGTGATAAATTAATAGTGTGTTTGCACTTTACAGAGGCAAAATGATGTGACATGGTGATAAAGTGATAGTGTGTTTGTCTTACAGAATATATAAGGTCCAATGTCCCTATATAGTTTAAACATACTTGTGTACTGTACAGTGGTGCTAATCCTTTGAAACTATAGGTGTATAGTAGTGCAAAACTAATGGTGTAAAATAGTGCAAAGCATGATACACTGAAAAGAAGAAAGAAGAAAATATAATTATTGGTGATCAAATCAAATAAGGTAACCAAAGAAATAAAAGTGCATCATGCTGAACTTCGGGATCCACACAGAACTTTTTTTTAAATTGGCTTAATCAGCATGGTAATTGACCATGGTGGTTTTCAGCCAATCAATCAAACAAACAAACAAACATCAATTAATTTAATAATTCAGCACTGAATAGTAACGTATTTAAATTGGTTTTGGGGCCCGTTGACATCTTTTATTACTTCTCTGTAGTTGGTTTTGTCTTTAATTTCTGTGCCATTTCCTTACACATCCAGGGTGGGATTGTACTTTTGTATTATTTTAAATAAGGGTAGGTTATTGAAAGAGTATATACTTTGTGTTATTGTTTAATCAGTGGGTGGGTGGGTGGGATAAAATGATTGATTTTGAATATCTGTAAGTTGAAAGTGCTTTTCTTGACTTGTTATATGTTCTTATACCTGGGCATTGCACTGTTAGTATTTGAAAATGAATAAAGATTTTATATTTAAAAAAAACCAACAAAACAACCATGCATTCAAAATTAAAAAAAAAAAAAAATTTGGCACCGAACCGACATTCAGGGCTCCTTTTATTAAGGTGCGCTAACGTTTTTAGTGCAAGCACAAGATTAGTGCACGCTAGCCAAAAAATTACTGCCTGCTTAGAAAGGAGGTGGTAGCGGCTAGTGCGTGTGGCATTTTAGCGTGCGCTAAAACTGCTAGCACACCTTTGTAAAAGGAGCCCTCAGTCTGTATACACACAGGCCCTGATTCTATAAACGGCATCTAACTCAGATAAAGCACTGATTTAGCTTTGGAAATGGCTTTTGCAATGTATCCTTCTGTGACTGCACACAGCCACTGATGCTGAGGTATTTATCTATAAAAGATGTATTACTTGTAAATATGCTTACCTTTAAAATATCTTCCAAATCCATTAACTTCTGTTCCAAGGCCTGAAATTCTTTATAAAGGTCTTTATGAGGCTCCAGAGCCAGAAGAAGCCCTTGAAGGGCTTCTTCTAAGCTTCCATCTAAATATGACTTGTATCCTTCCGATTCACAGCTTACAGAGCCCTCATAGTGTGGCTTGTCCTGTGTCCTTGGCCCCTCTGTTGAGGTCAGCCTTTTTACCAGTTGCTTGGTAATGTTCCCTTCAGAGGTATCCAGTTCTACAGGCTTCAGTTCAGAAACCTCATCAGGGTCTTGTAAAAGCGATACCGAGACACAGGTATCTAAAAACAGATTGTCACTGGCTGGAGCTGGATGCTCATGACTGACACTGGATACTGCTGCCTTGGCTTCTTCCCTCTGATCAAGATGATCTAATGGTGTGGGCAAGTCTTTCTCCTGAAGCACTGGGTCTGTAGAGGAGTTGCCTGTGGATGGGTGATTTGATGTCATGTCTTTGGTAGTGAGACCTGGAGGAGTGATGGTAATTTCAGGGTTGGAAACACCAAGGGCCACTGAGGAAGCAGTTGATTTGGAGGGTGGAGTGCAGTCACCATTGTGGAGATCACCAAAACTGAGAGACAATGGTCTTTTCTCATTGGTGGCCTCACCATTTTCAAAGACATCATCAGGCAAATTAGACTGAAAAGGCAATAAAGAGAAAAAAAAAGTCTTAAAAAAAACCAACAACCAATAATCCAATTAATGAAAAGCCATGATTTTATATTGCTAGAACAAATGAAATAAAATATGATAAAGTCAAAGAAAACCCTCAGCTAGGAAGCCCAAAGATAGGATGAGTCAAATAAAGTTTTACTGCCTTGGTTTAAGGCGGTTTATAAATTTTAAAATAAATAAATAAGGCTGTGGTCTCAAACTCCAATCCTTGGTTTGGATTTTGGGATAAACAAACTACGTGGGGGTAGGGGTGCTGAAAAATTCTCAGCCCAAACAACCAACTTCCTAAATTCTGAGTATTATTTTGCCACTGTAGCTGTAAAGAGTGCTATCTTATAAGTGCCAATTTGCAGAACCAAAATTTTATGTTTTGACATTGTTTCAGATCATTGATTGAACCATATCCACATATTCTCTTCTTGGTTGGGCTGAGAACTTTTCAGCACCCCTTCATATATAAAGATTAGAGCCACTCTAAACAAACTAATCTCAGACTAAATCCCAAATTCTGAGCACCACCGTATTTATGAATGGATTTAATAGTGCCTTTGATCACAATGACTTACGAATTACAAAATAAAGTCAGTGGTACAACTGGCTATTAGACTAGAACGGTGAATGGTGGAAGTGACCTAACAGGTAGCAAAAGTGAGTTTGGAGACATGTGCCCTTAGATGTGAATGGAAGGTGGGCAGTGATGGAGAATCTTGGAATTCTGAAAGGAGATTGTTTCAAAGATGTGGTGCTAGGACAGAGAAGGCAAAGTAATATAATGAAAATTGTTTGGAGTAGGGTACAGGGTGGGTCTGGAAAGTGTAGTTACTTACCTGTAACGTTGGTTCTCCGTGGACAGCAGGATAGTCAGCCACATATGGGTGTTGTCCCAACACCTCCCAATTTGCAGATAAGCTCTCCAATAGCTCAGAGAGATTTTTTTTTTTTTTTGTCTGAGCACGTGCAGTGCCCGGGCCCCACTGGGCATGCCCGAGCACTACCCATTTCTCCCTGCTTCCCCCTAATCCCCAGGATGTTCCTAGCTGTGGCCGGGTCGGCCGTATGGGGAGGCGGGTGGGTTGTGTGGCTGACTATCCTGCTGTCCACGGAGAACCTACGTTACAGGTAAGTAACTACACTTTCTCCTAGGACAAGCAGGATGAGTCAGCCACATATGGGTGACTCCCTAGCCGAGGGATGTACCGACTGGACCTGCGCCTTAGCGCTTTGTGCATCCCTCGCCTGGCTGTGGAGGCTGAGCCTGGCAGGGTAATCAGGCAAAGCAGGTAAAGTTGTGGAAACAAGGTTTTAGATAAAGTGCTGTGTTAACTGAGCAATAATACTCACAGAACAATGAACTGGTCAATGACAATCAATGAACAGTGAGAAACCAACTGGTCAACAGTGACCATTCGTACTTGCATGTGAGAATTCATACTTGCCTATTCCACCTTCAGTCTAGACAGGAGTGCTGGAAGACCTACTTAACTCACAGACCAGCGAAAACTGGTCAATGACAATCAATGAACAGTGAGAAAACCAACTGGTCAACGGTGACAATTCATAACTGGTCAATAGTGACAATTCGTACTTGCATATGAAAATTCATACTTGTCTATTCCACATTCAGACTAGACAGGATTGCTGGAAGACCTTCTTAACTCACAGAACAGTGAAATTGGTCAATGACAATCAATGAACAGTGAGAAACCAACTGGTCAACAGTGACAAATCGTACTTGCATGTGAGAATTCATACTTGCCTATTCCACATTCAGTCTAGGAAGGAGTGCTGGAAGACCTACTTAATCAATATCTATAACACCCTACTTGAACAGTATTTGTCGATATTTATAACACCCTACTTGATCAGTGTTTGTCAAGGCTGTGCTAGTGGTTGCTGTCCCTCCCGGGAGGGAAGAGCCACTTCCAAGACTGCTCGGCCGAATGCATTTGGAGCGTGGAATGCTATGTCGAGGCAGTAGTGCTTGGTGAAGGTGTGCATGGAGGACCAAGTGGCTGCATCGCAGATGTCCCCTATTGGTGTGTGGTGCAGATGTGCCGTTGTGTTGGCTATGGTTCTGCGCTGGTGGGCGTTGGCTCCCACCTGCGGTTGATGCTGCGCTTTTCTATAGGTGAAGGGGATGCACTCTTATATCCAGCGCGAGCGCCTGCATTTGGTGGCCGGAAGTCCTGGTCTGTTTTGGTCGTAGGAGACGAACAATTGAGGCTTGTCTAATCTGCTGCATAGTCAGGGCCCGCACACAGTCCAGGAGGTGTTGCTGAGGTGGCAGTGTGCCTCCCTGTGGGGAGATGTAGAGTGCCGGGAGGCACGCTGAAGCCACCTTCGGCAAGAATCGGGGGTGGGTTCTGGGTACCACCCTGTTCTCATGAGGGAGTGTGTCGGTAGACACAATGGTCAGGGTTTTACCAGCCAGGAATACGGGATCTGCCTCCCCCAAAGGTTTGAAGGGGTCGAGGTGAGATGATGCGGCACCAAGTTGAGGTCCCATCCGGGCGGTAGTGGTCTGACCGGTGGGTGCAGATTGGACAGTCCCTTCATGAAATTTTGTGATTACTGGATGTGTCGACACTGGTTTGCTGTCTAGGCCAGCGTGGTATGCCGTGATTGCACTTAGGTGGACCTTGATGGAAGTGGGTTTTAGGTCCCCCTGAGATAAGCTCAGTATGTACTGCAGGATGTCCGGTATGGGGCAGTTGTAGGGGTCTCGCTGCGTGTCTGTGCACTGGTAGCGGAACCTTCTCCCTTTCAACCCATAGCGTTTTCTGGTTGAAGGTCTTCTGGCTGCCATAAGAGTGTGCTCCACGTCTTGTGGTAGGTTCATCCTCTCATCATCCATGCGGTCAGAGCTAAGGAACGCAGGTCGTGGTGGAGGGTAAGGTTCCCGCGTTGTGTAATGAGAACTGCACTGATCGGGAGTGGGGAGAGGTGGGTGAACCGCTATCCCTTGCCGGAACGGGAACCATGGTTGCAGGAGCCCGAAAAGGGCAATTATGATCACCGTTGCTCTGTCCTGAAGAATCTTCTGCAGGACTTAGGGTGTTCCAACTCACAGACAGACCGTCGGGGCTGAGACGGCGATGGGTTGATCTCTTTGCGCAGAAGGTCGAGTATTTTGAGTTCGGTTCGGTTGCAAACAGGTCGATGCTCGGTGTGCCCCAGGTGCTGAAGATCTTCTTCATCGCCGCTGGGTTGAGACACCACTCATCGGGATCCAGCTGGTGGCTGAGTCTTTCTGCCAGGTCGTTCTGCTCCCACAGGAGGTAAGTTGCCTGGATGGGGCATTGAATGGAGTTGGAGAACTCCCACATGTGGCAAGCTTCCTTGCATAGCGAGGTTGACCCTGTCCCTCCCTGTTTGTTGATATAGTGCAAGGCCACCTGGTTTTCTGTTTGGGTGAGGACTGCCCTGCCTGTTTGAAGGTTTCGAGGGCATTCCCTAAGGCCCTGAGCTCCAGTAGGTGGGTGGTCAGAGGTTGGGTACACTGGTCCCAGTGACGTCTGAGGTGCCCTTTCAGGGATCACATGAGTAGTCTGGTGTGCTGCACAACAAAGACCGGAGCGTGCTGACGATGAGCTGCTGGCAGGGATGCACTGGGCCAGGGATGTCATGGCGTCGATCTGGTAGTCCTGTAGGACGGCCTTGGTCTGCGTGGTGTCGATGACTGCCCAGATGAACGATATCCCCTGGGTGGGTATCAGGTGGGATTTCATGTAGTTGATGAGGAACCCCAGTTCTTGGAGGAGGGTTATGGTGATTGACGGGGCTGCCAGCTGTCGAGATAAGATAGGACGCGCACCCCTTGAAGGCGAGGATGTGCCACTGCCATGCACTTTGTGAACGCTCTTGGAGCCGTTGAGAGTCCAAGGGGCAGGACCTTGTACTGGAGGCGTCTGTCTTGGCTTTAGAAGTGACAATGCCTCCTGTGGGCTGGGTGCATGGGATACTAGCCAATACTCGGGCTGTAACAGGGCCAAGACTGTACCCAGAGAGTGTATCTGGACCTTGTGTATGCATCTGTTGAGCTTACGGAGATCCAGGGACGAGCGTTGTCCTTGTCCATGGTGACGCGGGAGTTCCTGGAGTAGAAACCCCTTGGTGATCTCCTCTGTTCGTCACCGCCTCTATTGATTCTGCCGAAGCAGGTCCTCTCCTTGCTGCAGGAAAGTTGGGTCATCAGATGGAGGGTGCCCCGCCCACTCAGGGGGAGGGGGGGCGGGAGTGGAGATGAATTCGGAATCCCTGCTTGATGATGCTGAGGGCCCACTGGTCAATGGTGATCCTGGGCCAAGCCTTCGCAGACAATCTGATCCTACTGGGCCGGAGGGTGGTCAAGGTTCTGTTTTTGTCTTGGGGAGAGGGCTGCCCTTGGATGCCCCTGCCCCTCGGGCGGTGCTTGTTTGCATAGCAGTTATGTTACTGTTGCGAGCGCTGGGGCACAGACTGCTGCCAGTGTGGACTGGCTCAGTTGTGAGCTGGAGTCTCTATTTTATTTAATTTATTTATTCCCTCTCACTGGCCTTCTGATAAAGCCGCATCTGGAACTGGAGCGCAGCAATTCGTGCGCTCAGCATTGCGCCCTCGAAGGTCTTTTTCCCCGTGGAAACCAGGGTTTTTCAGGTCCTTCCCTGACGGGGGTTGGAGGGGGGAGTCGTGCTGCCCTGTTTCTCTTAAGCTACCACAATGTCCATGTATGGCTGCTGCGGGTTGTCGAATCCCTGGGCTGGAAAGATCTGGTACTTCAATCCCAGTCTCCTTGATGTTGGTTGCCCTGAGGAGGGAGTCAGCCAAATCTTGTCTCTGCAGTCCAGGAGGTTCTTGTGGACTGGAATCGCCACTGCCTGTGTGAAGTACTGGTACTAGTAGTTCAGGCCTTGTAGTACTCTGTCTTGGGTACTTGTTGTCCACCCACGTGGATCTTGAGAAAGGCTGTGAGTTTCTGGAGGGACTTGGGTTGAGTCCTCGTTTGTGGTTTTTTTGGTTTTTTTTTTTAGTAAATATTTATTTATTTTTGTGGGTGGTGACTCGGGGCTTGGCTGGAGGCTGGTGTGTAGCTTGTTCCTCCGTTGCTTGGGTGCATGGCATGCCGCTGAACCACGCCATGTTGTTGTGCGTGGCTCCCTCTAAAAGGGGGCATAGTGGGGAGTGTAGCCCGCTGAGAGAGGAGTGGGTCAGCAGGAGGATTAACTGTGGCTGCTGGTCCCACCCCTGGTGGTTCGCAGGTTCATGTGCTGCTCCACTTGACTGGTTGGGTGGCTCCATGTACCCCACCGCCCTTCTCTGTCCTTCTTGAGAGGGGGGGAGAGCCTGCAGAGAAGGGGCAGGATGCACCCCTTCATCTGTGCCAGTGCTCCTGGCTGCGTTTCCCACTGTGCCTGGAGGCAGAGAAAGAGGAGTGATAATGCCTCTTGAGTGGGCTTCTGCTGCTGTACTGCCTATTGTATGTTAAACTGTACAGCGCTGCATATGCCTTTCAGTGCTATAGAAATCATGAATAGTACAGAGTCCCTCATGCTAGCTGGAAAAGCACTCTGCCTAGGTTTTATGAAGAGCAAACAGCTTTTTAGACTGAGGAGTTTCAAACCCCCACCTTTGGAGAGGCATGGTCTGACATGCCGCATCTCTGATGATATCAGCACCCTGCTGAGAAAGGCAGACTTCTCGTTCCCAACATGAGAGGGGGAGGGGGGCGGGGTGGGAAAGGTGTGAATTGTAGACTCTGCAGGACCCCAAGAGGGAAAGAAACATCGAGTTGGTTTTTTTTTTTTTTTCAGCATGTCCTTTATGAGCTGAACTCTGGGGCAGCATGTCTCCTACTGGGGGGAGAGGACTGCAGGTCCCCTCCAAGGGAAAGAAGCATGGGAGATTCTTTCTCCTTAAATTCAGATTGGGAGGAGGGTGGGGCAGAGCCCTCGGGGCTGCAACAGATTATCAGAGGTTTTCCCAAAAACAAGCAGATAGGACTTACCTTTGAACCCTAATCGGCTCCCTGCAGAGGCTGGCTGTAAGAGGCAGCATGCCGTCTGGAGGGTGAAAGCCCCGATCTGTTGCTTGCAGAGGCTGTGGATTTACGCAGCAGCATGCAAGACTCCTATCGGCTGCCCTGCAGAGGATGGCTGTGCGTGGCAACATGCAGGGATTCCTGGAGAGATCTCTCGGTCTGGTGAGACTCCTATCGGCTGCCCTGCAGAGGCTGGTTCTAAGCGGCAACATGCAGGGACTCCGGGAGATATTTCTCTACCGGGCCAAGTGCAGGCGGGGGGATTAGCTGAGCCAGGGCATCCTGGAGGCTCCTTGCCACTGTAGCTTGTGGATCCCCCGCTGCTGCATTCTGATGAGGATGGCTGCTGGAGGAAGATTCTCGGGCCTCACTTCTCTTCATGCCCTGCAGAGGCTGGCTGTAAGCAGTAACATGCAGGAACTCCTGGAGAGATCTCTCGGTCTGGTGAGACTCCTATCGGCTTCCTGCAGGGGCTGGCGGCTAGCGACAGCATGCAGGACCTCCGGGAGAGATTTCTCGACCGGGCAAGTTGCAGTCAGGGGGGTTGACTGAGCCAGGATGTCCTGGAGGCTCCTCACCGGATTCGTCTGTGGATCCCCCCGCTGCTACGCTCTGATGAGGATGGCTGCTGGAGGAAGATTCTCGGGCCTCACTTCTCTTCATGAAGTCTCTCAGTGCCCTCTTCCTTAGCTTGCGTGCACGTGGTGACATGTGCGCACAATGCAAGCCACACGGAAACCTCGAGCGCCGGATCCAATCAGTGGGCGCACAATTCATGAGGATCCAGTGTGTTCATCCTCCTCCTGCATCCCAGTTGTTTCTTTAGATGATTCAGGCATCTTCAAGTTGATGAGTAGAAAAGTTGTAATGGAGAGCTGTAGAAAAATCCGACCGATGGGAACGGGCGGAAACTAAAGACTGGGGATTAGGGGGAAGCAGGGGGAAATGGGTAGGGCTTGGGCATGCCCAGTGGGGCCCGGGCACTGACGTGCTCAGAGAAAAAAAAAAAAAAAAAAATCTCTCTGAGCTATTAGAGAGCTTATCCGCAAATTGGGAGGTGTTGGGACAACACCCATATGTGGCTGACTCATTCTGCTTGTCCTAGGAGAACTGGGTATTTAAAGTGTGAAATGGGCAGTACTGGAAAATGATAGAGGTAGAGGGTTGCCAGGCCATAAATATTATGGAAAGATAAAAATAAGAATTTGAGTGGGTTTGGTATTTCATAGGCAACCACTGAAGGTAGGATCAGAAGGGAGAGGCCAGGGAATAGCAAAGAAGTGAAGAAAGAAGGCATTCTGCCAAGCTTTGAAAACACTAAAGAGCATGGCCCAGTGGGTGCAGAGGGACCTAGATTCAAATTCATAATCTTATTTTTCATCTTCAAGAATATTTATGGCCTGGCAATCCCCTACCTCTGCTCTATCATTTTCCAGTACTGTTCCATCTCAAAAAAGATATACACTTCTCCCTCAATATTTACAGGGGTTAGGGGGCAGAGCCGGCCTGCGAATATTAAAAAAACCGCAAATAATATTCGGGCCAGTTCTGACCCAACCCCCGCCTTTCCCTGGAATCCCAGACCTTACCTTAAGCCCTCCGGGACTCCCCAGAACCGTACCTGGTAGTCTAGTGGGCTTTCGGGGCAGGAGTGATCTTCCTACGCTCCTGCCCCGTGCAGATCACTCATAGGAAATGGCTGCTGTGAGCTCCCGTCATAGTCTCGAGAGACTATGGGAGCTACGGGAGTTCAAGGCAGGCATGGGGCAGGAGCGTAGGAAGATCGCTCCTGCCCCGAAAGCCTGCTAGACCACCAGGTAAGGTTCTGGGGAGTCTCAGAGGGCTTAAAAATAGCCCCAAAAATTAAAAATGATTTAAAAAAAAAAAAAAAAATCGCGAGTAACCAAATCCGCGGATACTGAAACCGCGGATTTGGAGGGAGAAATGTAGTGGAATTAGAAAAGGTACAGAGAAGGGTAATGAAAATGATAAAAGGGGGATGAGACAGTTTCCCCATGAGGAAAGGCTAAAGTAGTTAGGGCTCTTCAGCTTGGAGAAGAGATGGCTCGGGGAGATATGATAGAGGGCTATAAAATACTGAGCGGAGTGGAACAGGTAGAAATGAATCACTTGTTTACTCTTTCCAAAAATACTAGGACTAAGGGGCATGCGATGAAGCTACTAAGTAGTAGATTTCAAACAAACCGGAGAAAATATTTCTTCATTTAACCTGTAATTAAACTCTGAAATTTGTTGCTGGAGAATTTGGTTAAAAAAGTTAGCTTAGCAGGGTTTAAAAAAGGTTTGGATAATTTCCTAAAAGAGAACTCCATAAGCCATTATTAAGGTGGCTCGGGGAAATCCACAGCTTATTCTTAGGATAAGCAGCATAAAATCTGCTTTTCTCCTTGGGATCTTGCCAGGCACTTGTGACCTTTTGGAAAGAGGATATTGGACTTAATGGACAATAGGTCTGACCCAGTTTGGCAATTCTTATGTTCTTACCCCACTCCAAACAATTATCATATTCCTTTGCTTTCTATGTCCTAGTGTGTTGATTAAAGCTACCACAGTTTCCAACCATCCTCCTTTTGAAAGTTCAAATGAGCAAAATTTAGCTGGCTATGACATGAACAGTTCAGAAAGCATACCAGATTTCTATGTATGAAGTTGCTATTTTGTTTGGTTTTAAGACTCTTCTCAAATCTTAAAAAACATAGAATGCTAAAGGCTTTCTCACGTATGAACATTTGCAGGGGCTCAATCCATGCAGAGAGATTTTAGGGGTTCAGAATGAATGGATGGATTTTTCTCAGAAATGCTATATCCTGGGCATTTAAGGAAGCAAAATAAGTAGGTGTGGAAAGACAGATAGGGCAAAAATCACCCAATGCTATTTTGCTGATTGTAGTCAATAGTTGGGTACTGTATCGTTACATTTGTGGTCCAAAATATCCAGATTTAAATAAAGATCCAATGCATTTTTGTTTACAGATGAATATGGAAGTCAGAACTGTAGCACATATAAAATCCCAAGCAGCTATATTTCCTTCATGGAAAACATTTTCCAGCACATAATATAGCAAAAAAAAGCACAAAGGATTTCAATGAACTTTCACTTTCCTGCTGAAGTAACACAGGACTTTGAGATTACTCTCTGTGCTCGGGCTTTAGGACTGATTCTGATCCCCAAAGTTTGGTAATTGTATTTTGTTCATTGGCCAACCCCTGATGTAAGCGTTGTATGCCGAAACATGGTTCGTATTGGGTCAATAAAGATAAGTCCATGTTCATTGAGGTATTTTGTGCTTTTTTTTTTTTTTTGCTGTATTGTGTTTGGCGTGTTCCAAACATTTCTCACTAGCAATCAGCAAAAAAGAAAAGAATGGAAAAGTGCAACTCCCCCTCTCAAAAAAAATCCTAGTACATGCACACTTGACCCATACCACCCATTCACCACACACATCTTCCCCCTCCTCCTTCCCTCCTCCCCCAGCCAACTCACATATCGCTCACAGCCTGTGCTAGGCCTCAACCTGAGCGATGGCAGATCACTAAAAGAGCGACTTCTTCTCAGCTTGTCAAAGAAAGTGTCCTGTAGGGCTTCCAGAACTGACAGCCGTAGCCTGTCTTGTGGAGGGTGCAGCCAGTTCTTTATTAGTTAAAGCAAGAAGGGGGAGTTAGTGAATGCATACAGGCACAAGTGCCAGACTCAGACATGGTTTTAAATATGATAATCTTGGAAGGTTATATAATCAAAGCTTATAACGGGACTGATCTTGATTTTTCTTAAGAACTTTGGGCTAGATTCACAAAGCAAACCGATTGTGTACTGATCGGTTTGCGATCACTTTGCGACTCCGCTCCCATTCACTAACCTTACTCCCGATCCGATTCCTGCCCGATCCGATCTGCGCATGCATATGAGGGGGAACGGCATGCAAATATAGGAAGGAAGCGATTCACAAAAGAAAACTTCAGGAACACCGACTAGGCTGGCCGATCAAAAGAAGCGACTGCTGGGGACCAGTCTCTCACTGCTTTTCCGACTGTCCTGCTCTCTACTCTCTGCCTGAAATCCCAGCCCTGCAGCCCTGAAACTATCCTCTCTTCTGCCATGCTGCCCTGCTCTCTTCTCCCCTTGCCTGTCTTTAGTGCTTATTGGGCAAGCTGACATGTCCTCTCTGCTCCCCCTGGCTCTGCCGCCTTCCCTACAGTGCCGCCTTCCCTACAATGCCGCAGTGCAGCCCCACTTTAAACCTGCAGGCTCGCACTGCAGGGAAGGTGGCAGAGAGCAGGAGAATCTGCGCGGCAAGAGCAGGGCTTGGAAGGGGAGAGAAGGAGTCGGCGCGCATCAAGTAAAAGTTAAAAATTTTTTAAAAAAAGTCGTGGCTGGATGGGTCTAGACGCATGCGCAGACCATCTACAGATGGTCTGCGCATGCATCGGGATCGGAGACCTGCGATACGTGCCGGCAGATGGGGGCGTTCCTCCGATCGCTCCCATCTGCATATTAGAGTTTAGGGAATTCATCGGACCTGCTCGGATCGGGCCCAATCGGGCAGGTTCATGAATCTAGTCCTATGACTAAAACTATTATAGCACAATTGCAATGATGTGGTACTCTGATCACACTTATAAGGCTAACAGTGCAGACAATGCTTCACTCACTAATGAGAATCAGGGTAAACACTTGGAGGTGTAAGTCAACAGCCTCACAGAAGTGCCCATAAGAGACAGAATAAATGAGCCTAGACTGTGCAGTGTTTACTAAAGCCATTGAAGCTCTCATTAGACAAACACTCATGGCCCCCAAATTATACTTACAAAGAAGGAGTGTTCCTTGAAGGTTGGAGTTTCTGGAGTCCCCTGGCTGTATATGGAAGCCCTTCTTTGGAGAGCCGCCTTGTTTACATTGCCTGTGGATGGGGTCAGGTCCTCACTGTCAAAAGGACTGCAAAGCAACATTACTTTCTTTAGATCATGAAAGAGTGGCCTCCTCAGTATATACACTGTACACTGTTTCCAACCTTTTTCACATCATAGTGTGTTCATTTCAGATCAGAAACATTTAAGCAGGAAAATATGCACAGAGATATTTATAATACAGCTATGCATACCATGCAGCATTTCAGATGGGAACCCAATTAGCAATACTCATCCAGTATCATTTAAAAATGCTACTGTTAGGCAATTAAAAAAAAAATTATTTAGGCTACCTCACTTTTATTACTCTGAGTCCTTGGAAGCATGAGAGTCAGTTACCTCATATTGCTTGGATCTGATTGGTTCATATTGACTGTGATTCCATAAATGACATCACACATCCTGGATTGGTAATCGGTAGCATGGAATGCTGCTACTATTTGGGTTTTTGCCAGGTACTTGTGACTTGGATTGGCCTCTGTGAAGATGGGATACTACTGGGCTAGATGGACCATTGGTCTGACCCAGTAAGGCTATTCTTATGTTCTTATCACACATCCTGCATAAACCAATCAGAGCCCATTCCATGCGAAGTAATTTTTGATGCTGGCAAGAAAGTCACAATCATGTTGACTATGATTCCTTAAATGACATCATACACGCTGCACAAATCAATCAGAACCTATTCCAAGTGAAATAATTCTAGATGCTGTTCTGGAACAAGGCTGCTCCCGGAGGTATACCACAAGGCAGCTTCTTGGAGAGGTTGGAAAATAAAGAATCAGCAGTAACCATTTTTAACTGATAAAGCATGGGCACTTGAGAAATTCTTAACAGTACCAGTTGGGTATGGCTCTCTTATGTATTCTGCTCAAGATGCTAAGAACAGCTGTTCCCAGAAACAAATCTAAAATCCCAACATTATCCTTCCCCACACATACACCCGGATCTTGAAATCTTTTCTTTTTTCTTCCTTCTCTTCACTATCATCCAGGTCTCTTACATTTTGCTGGAGTCTCTTTAGCCAGCAAAATGTATCTTAAACATCAGCATCATAAACATTCTCGTCCCTGATTCTTAAATTAAACTACACTAAACCTTAAGTTTGTATACCGCATCATCTCCATAAAGATGGAGCTCTGCACGGTTTACAGGTAATTCAATAAATGAGGGAAGGGCATAATAAGAAATTAGAGGTTATGAAGAGGATCGCTAGCTTTACATTTTAAATAGATAGCTTTACATTTTGGAGAAAAGCTAGGTTTTCAGATGCTTTCGGAATAATTGGAATGAGCCTAGGTTCCGCAGCAGGGCAGGGAGGTTATTCCAAAGCTCAGTGAATTTGAAGAAAAGGGATTTCCCTAATTTCCCTGCATACATGACGCCTTTTAACGAGGGGAAAGATAGCTTGAGTATGTGGGCGGATCTGGTAGTGTCAGGTCTTGAAGAATTCCAGGATATTGGGATTAGGGGAGGAAGAATGCCATGTAGGATCTTGAAAATTAGGCAGGTTAATTTAAAGTGAATCCTAGAAATCACCGGAAACCAGTGAAGTTTTAACAGAAGCGGGAAAACATGATCGAATTTGCTTTTTGCGAAGATCAACCTAGCCGCAGTGTTTTGGATCCGCTGAAGTCTTTGAAGATTTTTTCTTGGTTAGACTTAGATAGATGGAATTACAATAGTCCAGTCTGGAAAGAATGATTGATTGTACAAGGACAGCAAAATGTTGTTGGCAGAAGCAGGATCTCACTTTCCTCACATGTGAAGACTAAAAAAAACATCTTTTTACCAGAGAGTTGAGATGATCATTAAAGGAAAGTGTAGAGTCAATAATGATGCCCAAAACTTTGCATGAGAATTCGATCTGCAGTGTGGGACCAGAAGGTAGTGGAATGAGCGTGGGTAACTGATCTAATTTTGGGCCAAGCCAGAGTAGTTTTGTTTTGGACTCATTCAGCTTCATTTGTACAGAGAGGGTCCAGGATTGGAGTTTCATTATATTTTCGGTGAGGTTAGTGAGGTTTGAATCTATCTCGAGAAGGACAAGGATGTCATCTGCATATGTAAAAAGTGTTTCAAAGGGAGATAGATGGAACAATTTCAAAGAAGACATATAAATGTTGAGAGATCCAAGATGGCGTCAGGCCAGACGCGCTGAGGAGCCGCTCTGAGGACTTTCCCTTAACAATATTTCTTAGTGGGCTACATCACTTACCCGATGCCTAAACGGAGGGGCCGTAGCGCCGCTGGTGCCTCGCGGCTCACTGCCACCCCCGTGGTCGGCGATATCGGGGAACTCCTCAGACGGATGCAGGGAGCATTTTTGGCGTCGGAGGGAGGCCCTCAGAGGAGTAGCGGCGTCAGCGAGGCCGTGGTGATTCCTCCGGGATTGGAGACATCTTTGAGCCCCGACGTTAGGGCGCCGCCCCCGCAGCCTCAGCTAAGCAGCTCTCCAAGGGGTAAGGGAACCCTGGATGTCGGGGCTTTGCCTTCCCCTGAGGCAAGTAGTCCAACACAGAGCCTGCTGACAGGAGCTCTCATGGATATGAGCTCCTTTGAAGAAGCTGAGGAAAAATCATCTAAGGAGAGGCAAGTTAGCCTTCAGGCACAGCGACAAATTAATCAACTGGACGGTGAGCACTATGACACTTCTTTACCTTTAATTTCTTTGGAAAAATCCTCAGAAGTAACTCTGGACTCACTATGGGATCTTATGGCCGGACTAGTGAAGACCATAAGTCCCAAACTTCAGTCAATTGAGGGGAAACTGTCTCAACACTCTACTGAACTTAAAGAACTGAAAAATGAAATGACTGCCTCTAATTCCTCTGTTCAAAAGCTTGAACGGGAAATTAAATCATCTAAACAATTACAGGAAACTTTAATGAAAGATAATATAAATCTTAGGAGAAAGATGGAGAATTTGGAAAACAACTCCAGATACAATAACTTAAGATTAATTAACTTTCCTAGGCTACCGTTGACACCACCTAGAGAAATGTTTAAAAGATATTTTCTTGAAGTTTTGGGGGCCTCAGAAGATTCATTACCTCCTTTATCACGAGTCTATTACTTACCTAATAAGATTAAATTGCAAAAAAGTCGTCGGACCAAGGATTATTGGATGTATCGGAGTTATTGGAAAAATCTGATAAAGAGGCTATAGAACCAAGTACTTTGATTGTAACAGTAGCTCTCTCTATTGATGAAGTTTGGTTGTTAAAACTATTCTTTAAAAATAGACAGAAAGAATTTATGGGTTGTAAAGTGCAGATATTTCCTGATTTATCACGAGAGACCCAAAAGCGTCGCCGTGAATTTCTTATGTTGCAGCCAGGTGTTACATCTTTAGGTGCTACTTTCTATTTACGACATCCTTGTAAGTGTATAGAGCATCACCGATCAGTTAAATATGTTTTCTTTGAGCCTAATCAGTTGACTTGGCGATACTCGAGGGAGTGCAGAGGAGGGCGACTAAACTGATAAAAGGTATGGAACATTTTTCATACGCTGACAGGTTAAAAATGCTGGGGCTGTTCTCCCTGGAGAAGAGGAGACTTAGAGGGGACATGATAGAAACCTTCAAAATCCTTAAGGGCATAGAGAAAGTGAATAAGGACAGATTCTTCAAACTGTGGGGAGCCACAAGCACTAGGGGTCACTCAGAGAAACTGAAAGGGGACAGGTTTAAAACAAATGCTAGGAAGTTCTTTTTTACCCAGAGGGTGGTGGACACATGGAACGCACTTCCAGAGAATGTGATAGGCCAGAACTCTGTACAGGGGTTCAAGGAGGGTTTGGATAGGTTCCTAGAGGATAAGGGGATAGAGGGGTACAGATATAACTTGAGGTAGGTTACAGAAGTGGTCAGAAACCACTTCACAGGTCGCAGACCTGATGGGCCGCCGCGGGAGCGGACCGCTGGGCGAGATGGACCTCGGTCTGACCCAGTGGAGGCAACTTCTTATGTTCTTATGTTCTTATGACTTCTTTTTTAGCGCTCTCCCGATTGGAGGCAGAAAAATCATAAGCTCTAAGATTATTGATTAATCCCAGCAATCAGCCCTCTAGCTAACTTTATATGAAAGAGTGTACATTTGTTCAATTCTTTTTCTTTTGTTTTCGCTAAGAAATCTTGGATCCAAATTTGAGGACTTGAGCATTTTAGTTTATACATGATTTAAATGTTATTGGAATGTTTCTTGCTCTATGTGGATTTGCTAATTTGCTTTCTGTACAAGATAATTCTTGATTATATGACTTAAAAATCAATAAATATATTTAAACATAAATGTTGAAAAGAATAGGGGACATGGGTGATCCCTGGGGAACACCATATAACGGTCTCCAAGGAGAAGACATGGTTCTTAACACAACATAAAACTTTATTTGTGAATTGCAGATACCTCACGGTCCCATGTGATTTACAAAAGGTAAAACCAGCACATTAACTGTTGAATGTACAATAAATTAAAACCGTACAATAATCATTTTCCAAATTTACTAAACAATGAAGTTTTCATTAATCTTCTAAAATGCATATAAGAAAATGATAGTAAAATTAACGGTCGAAATATAGACTCCCATTGGCCATTTGGTAGGAAAGTAAATTGGTTACATATCTTTTATACTTGTATGCCTTTACAAGCAAAATAAGTAATATTTTGCAAAATAAGTAATATTTTGCAAAATAAGTAATATTTTGCAAAGATCATTTTGGTAGAAAAAAAATGAAAGATGGGGCATATAAGTAAGAAGGAACTAAAGCAAATCCAATCTTATAACAAACATATCCTAATTTGAATAATACCTTGGTCCTGTTAATCTCTTTTCCCTTCTTCTGCCCCTTTTCTCTCTCTCATCTTCTCATCCAGGCCACAGAGGTCTCTGGTTCCACTCTCATACACTGATGTAAGGACACACATTTTTGGCTGGCATGATTTGTTCATGTATACAGGGAGCCTTATCATGATTACTGGCCAAGTGTTTAGATTCATACTGTACTTTGAGTGCAAAATATGCTCTAGAGTTCCTATGACTCTGAAAGACATATAGTATGGATTTCTTCAATGGTTCTTTTATTCTTAAAGAATGCTCTAGACTAGTGTTCTTCAATCACTGGTCCGTGGACCAGTGCCAGTCTGCAGAAATTTCCTGCCGGTCTATGAGGCCCAAGACAGTGTTCTTCATCCGCCGGTCCGCGGTGTGATCGATGCGGCGTTATCTTCAGGCTGGCTCCCTCTTCTTCAGTGCTGCAGTGCACAAAGCCTTGGGCAGCGGCTCCTACGCGCGTCCTGCACCTGAACCGGAAGCCTTCTCTCTAATGTCGCAACATCAGAGGGAAGGCTTCCAGATGAGGTGCAGGACATGCAAGGAGCCGCTGCTCGTGTCTTTGTGCACTGCAGCACTGAGGAAGAGAGAGCCGGCCCGAAGATAACACCGGGGGCGGCATAAAACAGCCAGGTGGGAGCAGGCCAAAAGGTAAGGCACAGCATGTAGGAAGGGAGACAACAAAGGTAAGGGGAATGATTTTAGTTTTAAATTTCCATGATTGAATTATGTCTCCTCTTTTCAAGGGAGAAGAGGCCCAGTTTCTCTAATCTCTCACAGTACGGCAACTCCTCCAGCCCCTTAACCATTTTAGTCACTCTTCTCTGGACCCTTTCGAGAAGTACTGTGTCCTTCTTCATGTATGGCGACCAGTGCTGGACGCAGTATTCCAGGTGAGGGCACACCATGGCCCGGTACAGCAGCATGATAACCTTTTCCAATCTGTTCGTGATCCCCTTCTTAATCATTCCTAGCATTCTGTTTGCCCTTTTCTTAATATTCATAAAGGGAATATTGTGATAAGTAGATTCAAAGCAGCACCTTGGGGTTACTATTTCATAATATGAAAGTGAAAAAGAAGCCTTTAGAAATGTTCATATCTTTTTGTGAATAAATAAACATCAAAGATTATTTTGTTATAATTGTCAACTGGATATTACAAAAAGCTGTTTAAATACTAGACCAGCTGTATTTAAGGCACAGCATGTAGGAAGGGAGACAACAAAGGTAAGGGGAATGATTTTAGTTTTAAATTTCCATGATTGAATTATGTCAATTTTGAGAATTTACATCTGCTGCCTGTATTTTGCACTGTTCAGGAAGAAATGCATTTGTTTCTTTTTCTCTGGGGTTGTACTGCATGCAGAGTCTTGAATCTTAGGGTTTGTTTGTATATATTAGTACATTTAGTTTTTGGTGCTGTATTTGCATGGGGTTATCTGTTTTCTGGTAGGAATGAATGTTGAGACGCATACAGTGTGCTTTGTGTAGTTTAATTTTGTGGTTAACCATTATGTGTTGTTAATAAAATTATATTATGTGTGTGTGTGTATATGAAAAATGAATGGAAAAAATGCTGTTACAATTAGTACTATTATGGGGCGGGGTCTGGGGTGGAGATGGGCGGGGTCTGGCCCACGACTTAGCCTAGTGTTCTTCAACCGCTGGTCCGCAGACTGTTGCCGGTCCACAAAATAATTATTTTATTTCCGCCAGTCCATAGGTGTCAAAAGGTTGAAGAACACTGCTGTAGACCAGGGCATCCAAGTTTTTTCAATAGTGGGCTACATGATCAGGAATCCATATGCATGAAGGCTTCATCGATTTTTTTTTATAGTGGGCCACATGAGCAGTAATCCCTTTCTGTGCCAGTCGCATAATATTCTAACTTGCTATGTTGTTATTGTAAGTAACATTGAGTCAGTGTTGATTCATGGGGACCCTGTGGATAATTGCTATGAACTGTGTTTGGTTCACAGTTAGGTAGCTTCTCACTGATAGAGTGGCATCCATAGCTGTTATTTTATTGATCCAAAGCATTGCTGGTCTTCCTCTTTTGTGCTGACCTTCAAATTTGCCAAGTAAAATATCTTTCTCTATTGATATTTCTCTTCAGATGATGTGTACAAAGCATTGAAGGTCAAAGTCATGTCATTTGAGCTTTCAAGGAAAGCTTAAGTTGGTTTGATCTCCTCCAATCCTGACTGATTTGTTTTTCAGGCAGTCCACAGTATATGCAGTATTCTTCATCAGCATCGTAATTCAAAGGCATCAGTTTTCTTCCTGCCTTTCTTCTTCACTCTGTGACTTTTGCACCCATATGATATTATTGAAAATACCATAATCTGAACAAATCAAATCTTTGTATACATAGATAGATCTTTGTAGTTGCAGACCATGTCTAGGTCCTTCAAAGCCATTCTGCCACGAGAAGTACATCATTGGGTTTCTTGACTGCTAGTTGTTTTATTATTGATTATTGTTCTAAGCAGGTTGAAGTTGTCTACTATTTCTATTACTTCTCCATCACGAATGAAATTATTCATGTAACCAGTTGTCGGGTTCTTTGTCTTATTATGTTAAGGAACAGGCCCATTTAAAGACGTCCAAGTGCTGATAATCAAACCGGGTTTTGGACGTATTTCTAAACGACCTAGGCCTTCATAGTGCCGCTGAATGACCAATAGCTAAATGGGGCGTTTCAGGAAGAGTGTCGAGGGCGGGACGTGGGCAGGCTTAGACTTAGTCGTACTGCATGTATAACCGAAAGGTATACAGCACAGGATCGATGGAACTTGGACGTTGTGACATAGACCATTTAAAACATGGTCTAAGTCACAAAAACACACCTAAAGTGACCAAATAAGCACAGCAAACACATAATACAGACCCCCACACACTACACCAGTGATCACCGAACCACCATAAAAATATAAATCACACCTTGAAAATTGTGCCTCCAGAATATCATCACCTGGCAGCCTGGCATAGGAAAGCCTAGTCGTGCTGCACAGAGGCGTCGTAAGCCATCTTGGGGGTGGGTTAGGGACCCATGGAGAGGAGGACCCATGCCTATAAGCCCCTGTAATCACTGCATTGATATTGAAATGTGCACTCCCCTATACACCCCCAAAACCCTTTTTTACTAGCATATAAGCGACTCTTGCAGCCATAAGGGCTATTGGGGTGGTAGATAAGTGGGTTTAGGGGATTCTGAAGGTGGTTTGGGGGGCTCACCATGACCTATAAGGGAGCTGTAGTGAGATGAAGACATGGCACCCTTTTTGTGAAGTTCACAGCAGTGCCCTGTAAGGTACCCCACTATTTAGGTGCCATGTCTGCGTGTTCAGTCCATCACTTTGCAGACTCCTCCCATGTCCAACAGGGCTTGTTCTAGGTGTTTTTGATTTGGACAAAAAGTTGGACGAAAATGTGGTATAAAGATGGACGATTTAGCGGCTTGGACAATCAGATCGGCAGGACGTATAGTTAGACAATTTTTGAAACAAAAAAAATATGGACGTATATTTCGAAAATGTGTCCTAACCTATTTTTTTACTTTGGATGACTTGCGACATGGACGAAAATGGACCTAGACGTTTCTTTCGATTATGCCCTTCCACGTTCCTTGATCTTGATAAACGGATTTTTAGATTGTCTTCACTTTTAGCCAGTAACGAGTATCAGCAGCATAGCGATTGTTGATGAGTTGTCCACCAATTTTCACATCTCAGCTTTCTTAATATGAATTCGCGTGGCAGTCTCACAAGGTTGCTGCAGGAACTCGTGGCAGCCATTTTTGGTACAGAGACTACATGGGCAAAACCATAGGAGAATTGCTCCAGTTCACCAGTGAACCACCAGAGCTGTAAGGTAGGACTTGGAAGTGACCTATGGTGTTTCTGGGAAAGGGGAGGGGGCACCGGGTGCAGAGCTAGTTGGCCAGTTTGGGAAGGCACCTAGGGGAAGGGAGGGAAGTTAGGAATGTGGATGCCACAGGTAGAGAGCGAAGGAAGAAGAGAGATAGAGGATTACTTGACTATAAACCATCAGTTTATATTTGAGTTAACTTTTCCCTTAAAAAAAGGAGGGTGGAGACAGCACTCTATTTAAATTGGAGGGGGGAATTTTTTTTTGGTTTGTTGTTTGTTGGGGGTAGGATTTGGGTATTTGGGGTACTGTGGGACTTTGGATTTGATTTGATTGTTTGGGGAATACTCTGCTTATTTCTTGGTGTGTGTATTCAGTTTATATTGGCTATTTTGTTTATGAAAATTTGGTAAAGAAATTAAAAAAGGTGGGGGGGGTGGATAATGTTATCTCAGTTTATATTTAGATGGGTTTACAGTCAAGTATATATAATAGCTCTGTAAAGTTTCAATTCATGTATGCTGGCTAATTAGGTAATTTTTTAATTTTTTCTTAAAAATTCAAGTAGGCTGCAACCTAAGGTTAAGTGAGCCACTTTTGGCCCATGGACCACACAGTGGCTGCCCATCTCTAGATCTAAACCTTATCAGAGAACAACAAATAAAAGAAAACTGGTTTAGGAGGGCTTAAGTTGTAAGTAACTTCTGAAAAATATACTTTTCATAAAACACACAAACACATTTTTAAATATTGCATGATTTAGTCCCTTTGTTAATATAACAAAAGTGAAAAAACACATCTGCTTTGCCCTCTGATACTAACTGGGAAAAAGTGAAACAGCAAAATCTACTTACTACCAGGAGACTTCAAGATTTAGTTTTACGGTTCCAAGGTCATTGATGTCAACAGCAACCACCTGAGGCCTTGCTGCAAACAGGTCTTTAGTTTCACAGGTTACGCTTCCTACTAGGATGTGAGTGGCCAGGCCTTTCAGCTCTGTGACCTGGTAAAATAGGATAATTATAAGTGGCATCAGAGCAGTTTCTGTTTTTGTTCAACCAAGAATGTCATTTACTGCTATTATCTTGAATTAGGCACTATCTTTCCCAGGGATATTGGCTCTATTTATTTTAAAACGGTAGAACAATGGTAACTTACCGAGGGCCTCAAAATAGCCCCCGGGCCACGAGTTTGAAACCACTGATCTAGTGTAAATAAGGGGCAGAGTCAGAAGGTAGGGGCCACTTCATCCCTTGGATATGGAACCACAGAACTCACTGATGACCTTCCTCAGAGCAGTTAAGACCTTCCTCTTCAACTAAATGTCCACCAGCAGACAGTCTCCTCTATATACCCTTCTTCCAGTGAACGCTTCTTATGTCCTTTATTAACGGTAGTTAGCCTATGGCATTACTTCAAAAAGGTTCTAATAAGAGCTATATTCCAAATAAATCTGAGAATGCTAGATATAATCTCGCATTTGTATTGCACCCCATTAACTCAATATCATATATATCAATTCGTCATTGGATCAATTCATTTTATGTTTAGTTTTAATTTATAATAATTTAAATAAATATGTACTAAAAGTACTTAGCTGTATAGTGACGCTTCACGAATTGGAGCATAAAGCCAAGCACTATGAAAAGTAATTGAGTGCATTGTAGCCCCGCTGAGGATCGGGAAGATTGATATATATGATACTGAGTTAATGAGGTGCAATACGAATGCGAGATTACATCTAGCATTCTTAGATTTAGCTTTATTAATGGTAAACATCTCTGTAATTTACTATGAATGTCTATTTCCAACCAGTCATGCCCTTAAACTACCATGTATTTCTAATGTAATTTACTTTGAATGTCTTTATGTAACCTGTTCTGAGCTTACGGGAGGACAGGATTGAAATCTAAATAAATAAAGAGATGAACAGATTCTTCCTCCCTTCTTTTAAAATGAATTATACTGCCAATAGTGATCTAATAAGTGACTGCAGGTCCTTGATGAACCCTGCCTTGTCTTTGATTTTACCGCTTATTCGACTCCTTTCCTACTCTCCATTTCTGAGGAGTCACTAAGCAGAACAAAAAATTTCACTAGACCTGATACTTGGGTAAAACAAACACACTTTAATATTCTTTAACACTAGGGATAGTATACTTGTTTTATTCATTGGAGGACAAAGATTTAGAATTATAGTTTCTTAGGTAATAATAGACATCAAATCTAGTCTCAGACAGTGCAAAGGTGGTGAATGTACCTGTGAGGGAGTCTATAGGTGCAGCTCTTCCCCTTAAGGATAATCCTTCTATTCAGCTGACTGTATTCCACAAGTTAATCGTATTTACTATACTCCTCTTATAAAAAAGGACATGGGAGCCACACCGGATGAAGGTGTCCAGAATCTATCAGAAGCTGCTTTGAATCTCACAGATTTCCTTGAAAGTTCAATAACTGAGACTTCAGAGTGAGCCACGTTAATTGTTTCCTTTGTTTTTGAGCAGGATATGTCTGCTTTACTTAGGCAATATTTCCGTAATCCTCAAGTACCATTCCTAGGGAAAAAAAGTCTGGATCTACCCAGACGTCACTAGACAGACGCAAGAGCGCAGGAAATTATTTCTTTGTAGTAATGTTCTAATACAAGGCAAGCTCAGCACACTGACCTTTCGCCCTTGTGTATGAATACTGAATCATTCCTCATCACATATTAACCCTTATCTTAATTGAGTAGTCCTTATTAGGAAAGGACATCAGCTGACATGCCTTGAGGACGTGCAAAGACTCAGGTTCTGTCCACGTGTTTAATCAGGCCCTTGTCTAAGTGCTGAGTTGGAGGATGATCACGAGGAAAAAGCACAAGGTAAAGGGAGGGTGATCACAAGGTAAAAGCATGTACCTTTCTTTGTATCCACCAATGTAAAAGCATGTACCTTTGTACCACCAATCATGAGATGTGCAAACGAGGGAGTTACTATGATGTCATTAGCTTAGAAGCATAATAAAAAGGGACTCGGAGTTAGCCCCTGGCAACGCCTCCATCCTGACTCTAAGACTGCGTGTGTGTGTTTCCTATGTGACATCCCTACATTTCTTGCTTTAAGAGTTGAAATCGTAAAGCTGGGTGGGAATTTTCTTTTGGCTAACCCCTGTAAGTGTATTATAAAGTATTTGGGGACAAAATATTTTTTTTTTTCTTCACCTGAACAACTAAGTGCTTTTATAGATATGAAGAAATTGTCAACAGGGGGAGTTTAGTGCTTACAACACAGTAATGTAAAAGATTGGAATTTTCTGTGAAGCCAATACCTGTACCTTTGCTTTAGAGGGTTCTCTTCACCATTTTTTGATTCCTTTCCCTAGAGGGCTTTATTGTGGTCTAAGGAAGATATTTCTTTTTGCTATCTATCTTTAAATATACCTCATTTTGATTTTCCTATCTGTATTTCTTTAGCAAGAGTTATCTTGTATATTATTTCTAAACTCAATAAAAAAAAGGATAATCCTTCACAGTGTCAGAACCACCTTAAGATCTATAGTGCGGCCCATGGGGCAAATTACATAGGAGAGATGGAGCCAGAGGAGCAGGAGCAAAAAAACGTATAAAAGCTAGAGGCCCAGCCAGATTGAGGAGGCCCAGAGAAGCAAGCAGCGATGCCGCACAGCATATGCCTCCATCATTTACTGCATGTGTGTCAAAGTCCCACCTCGAGGGCCACAATCCAGTTGGGTTTTCAAGATTTCCCCAGTGAATATGCATGAGATCTATTTGCACGCACTGCTTTCATTGTATGCTAATAGATCTCATGCATATTCATTGGCGAAATCCTGAAAATCCGACTGGATTGCGGCCCTCAAGGAGAGACTTTGACACCCCTGATCTACTATATATGTGACTTGCCACTGCTACAGCAAAAACAAAAAACAAACTGCAGACTCCTATATACCAGATGCAGGCAATGTTTATTATACCAAATATTTTATGCAGTTGAAAATACCACCTTATATCAAACCAAGGGACCTGACACGGTCCGTGTTTCGGAAAACACTTCTTCCTCAGAGGTCCATGGTTGCTAAGGTATAAAATAAACCGCAATGAAAGGTATAAAACAGCTTGTATGGTATCCTCCTCCACTTAAAATGTGCGACGCAAAGCTAGTAAAGCAAAATCCAACATTGCCACTGCTACAGTCAGGTAGGCCAAGGCTCGCGTGGAACCTTGCAGATTTTGTATTTTGACCTGAGTATTTGAGGACCAGGCCAGGGACAAGTAAAATGTGTTGCTGTGTTGAGAGGTAGTAAGGTACACAGTGGCCCTGCAGGACAGGTCGCTTGAGGACATCATTGCATTTCAGTCTACTTTTATGTTGCCTTTTTGCCCTACCTGTGAGTGGAACAGGGCCCCTGAACTACAGCTTCAATACCTGTTATTTTTGCTTATCTGCAACTGCTGTGTGGACTCCGGGCCCTGCCCTTGTTCACGTTACCACAGTACCTTAATTGAAATCAATCCGTTGATGAGAGGGAGGAAGACCATTTCTTCTCCATCCCAGCTCTGCTTTCCATTAACTTCGATTTTCCCCTTTAATTTCCACCGCTGGCGCCCATATCTCATGAATATCTAAGAAAAAGAAACACAGATTGAAATGCTACTACTGCTACTACTTATCACTTATATAGCACTGAAAAGCGTATGCAACACTGTACATTTTGACATTTAAAGACAGTCCCTGCTTGGAAGAGCTTACAACCTAACTTGATAGATTTTTGTGAAGGAAAGATAGGGGAGGTGGTGCATGTGATGAGAAGATAATGTGAGCTCTTGGAATGGAGCAAAGGCCCACTACTGAAGACCTGCTCACCTTCTAGCTTAATGGTCTCAAACTTGCGGCCGGGAGGGGGGGCACATGCGGCCCGCCAGGTACTATTTTGAGGCCCTCGGTATATTTATCTTAATCACAAAAGTAAAATAAAACAGTTTCTTGATTATATGTCTCTTTAGCTACAAATGATAATATTATTATTAAGATTTAGCCAAAAGGAAAGATTTATAAACTACTAGCTGATGCCCCGGCGTTGCACGGGTATTTAATTATAGCAATAACACTGTAAATGGATTCAAATAAAGATACTTTATAGTGGTGAATGAAATTATTTTTTTACAGCTTAATAAAAAGTACAATATTCAAATTATAATGTGAAATATTTGACAATTTGAATACAATACAACTAACGCAAAACGTGATTATAAACAACAATTTTAGTTTCACCTCCTGGAGCAAGAACATATAAATTCTTGGGTGAACCCACCCTTGAGCAAGCAACATAGAGTTGTGGGCCGCGAGACCCCCAGAACATATCATCCCAAGTAGTGAGGGATCTGCATACCAAGTTTCGTTCAAATCGGTCAAGCCGTTTTTGAATTACTGTGAGAATGGCAGCTTTTTACATATTTTCCATTGACATGAATGGGTGAAATTTGATTTTCTGTTTGTAGCTCCGCCCACGTGTGCAAGTGGGCCGCGAGACCCCCAGAACATATCACCCCAGGTAGTGAGGGATCTGCATACCAAGTTTCGTTCAAATCGGTCAAGCCGTTTTTGAATTACAGTGAGAATGGCAGCTTTTTACATTTTTTCCATTGACATGAATGGGTGAAATCTGATTTTCTGTTTGTAGCTCCGCCCACGTGTGCAGGTGGGCCGCGAGACCCCCAGAACATATCACCCCAGGTAGTGAGGGATCTGCATACCAAGTTTCGTTCAAATCGGTCAAGCTGTTTTTGAATTACTGTGAGAATGGCAGCTTTTTACATTTTTTCCATTGACATGAATGGGTGAAATCTGATTTTATGTTTGTAGCTCCGCCCATGTGTGCAGGTGGGCCACGAGACCCCCAGAACATATCATCCCAGGTAGTGAGGGATCTGCATACCAAGTTTCGTTCAAATCGGTCAAGCCGTTTTTGCGTGATCGCGGCACATACACACATACATACCTCCGATTTTATATATATAGATAGAGTTTTACCTCATGCAGAATTGTCATTTCTTTAATAAGACATTGACTATTTTTTCTGGGCCCTCCAAGTACCTACAAATCCAAAATGTGGCCCTGCAAAGGGTTTGAGTTTGAGACCACTGCTCTAGCTGTAGAGATGTCTGTAAACTAAAGCAGAACCCATTTTCTGTTTTTATTTTGTATGAAGAAACAAAAAGTATATTGTAAGCAAGATAGAAAGTAAGTGCAAAGACAGTTTCTAATTTGAGTAATTTCAAATTAAACAGTCAAGGAATGACTTCTTGTGCAGTAAAGCTGATGGTGCAGAAAAAGAAAAATAAGAAAATATTATGGTGCATAAGAGCAACAAAGCAGTTCTCTTATCTAAGAAGAAAAGCAAGAATTAGTTAACAGGTAACTGCAAAAAGATAATGAAAAGAAAAGCACAGAGCTGACTTGAGCAAGAATTAAATCACAGCATGT
Source organism: Geotrypetes seraphini (assembly GCF_902459505.1). NCBI lineage: Eukaryota > Metazoa > Chordata > Amphibia > Gymnophiona > Dermophiidae > Geotrypetes > Geotrypetes seraphini. The sequence continues at coordinate 183,968,254 of NC_047085.1, read as the reverse complement.
GAGAGTTCTTACAACAGCACCAAAGACAGTTACATGGGTGCAAAGGACACCAAAGGCCTTTTGGAGGCCAGAAAACTGGTCAAACTAGCTGAGTCAAAAATATAAAGCATTGATTGATATTTGATTACATGCAAGGATATTTAAAAGATAATAAAGCTTCCAACTGCTGAACCCATTAGTAAAATCGTTGTCAACCATTAACATGTTCTAGTGATAAACCTTTGAACCCTAGTCATCAATCATGCACAGTAACATAACTTAACATAATATAACTTTATTTTTGTATACCGCCACAATCAAAAGAATTCTAGACGGTTTACACAAGAGAAAACAGCTGGACAATTAGTGAAGTATAATATTAAAATGAGAACAATAAAATTTAAGTAAAGGCGATAAAATTATTATATTAAGAATAAAAACATCTAATTAAGAAATAAATTTATCAAATAATACTGTTTTAATTTCTTTTCGGAAGGTGCCGTAAGAAGGGCAGGATTAACCAATAGGCCGAGTAGGCAAGTGCCTAGGGCCCGAAATGGTCAGGGGGGACCGATGAAGGAGGGCATCAACATTGTTTTTTCCCTCTAGCATCGATTGGAAATGCGGGCCCCCCTCGATCGGCAACGCAGCCCCCCCCCCCCATCAATGAAAAGTAAGACAAGCAAGCAACGTGGGTAAGAAAGGCAACAGGAACTTCCCCTCTGACGCAGCTTCCTGTTTCCGCCTGGGCGAATGGTGGGGTGAGGTGAGGCAGGGGGCCCAGTGTACTTGTGTGCCTAGGGGCCCTCAATGAATTAATCCTGCCCTGGCTGTAAGATAACATAGCTCCACTAATATACGGTAGTTACCAAACCAGGACTGTTGTTTACTTACTTGAAATGCAAGCATTCTATCTAAAAAAGACCTAACTTTACAGCCTAAAATCTTTGGGTATGCAAATAAGTTACGATTCCTGGTTACCCTCATGGAATTATATAGCTCGAAATGAAATAACAGGTAGGTAGGGGCCAATCCCCAAACCAATTTAAAACAAAGGCATGCAAATTTGAACATTACTCGTGCTTCCACTGACAACCAATGTAATAAACGATAATAGGGACTGATATGTTCGCTTTTCTTCAGCCCAGTGGTGCATGTCCGTCACCAGCATAAAGAGGAGCATCTCAAAGCTCTGGGCAGCAGGAAAATCTTTTGGTGCATCACCAACTTAAGCAATTACCCTACATGCCTGCACAATTGGTACTCTGCTGCACTACTACTGGGCATCTCTTCTGATTAGCTACAGAGGTATATGCAGAAAGGAATCCCAGTATCTGCAGCAGTGCTCCAAGACCAAGCAATGTCAACAAGGAGAAGAACCCCCCCACCCCCCACCCCCGCTAATCTGACCAGCAGAGAGAATGGAAAAGCAGGAGTGAGGTATGTTTAAAAAAATGATGTAATGAGCTGTCCTGGTAGGAGACCTTGGTGTTGATTTCCGATCTTGAATTCTGTTCTAGGAATTGGGAAGCTTTGGAGGAAGCGTTCCCAATGCCTTGAGATAGAAAACCTCAGCAGCTGCACAACAACCCCACCTGATGATGTGTACTTTGCCAGCGGGTGTGGGTGGAACGTACTTGTATGTATGTAAATTGTAGAATACTATAATTTACCAGTGTTCATGTTTACATCTAAGGGTGGGCATTAACTTTAGCTATAGGACTAGTGCAGTGTATCTCAAACTGTGTGCTTCCCGAGATTCCAAGTGTGCCACGGCACACTGAGGAAGAAGAGAGGTGCCTGCCAGCTGACTTTCTTACAAGGTACAGTGCCAGCGCTGCCTGATTCGCCGAAGGCTTGCATGTTTCCCCCTTCTCTCTAATGTCCTCTGGCTTCCCACCCTGGCCTCCCGGTCTCACCTTTAAAGCTAATTACAGCAGCCTGCAGAAGATCACTGGTAGGCAAAATGATTTTATTTTTAATATAGTGATTGAAATGTGTCAGTTTTGAGAATTTATATCTGCTGTTTATATTGTGTGTATATGAAAAATGAATGGAAAAAAATTGCATTACAATTAGTAAAGGGGATGGTATCTGGGGCAGAGATTGGGTGGGCCTAGGGAGGTCTGTGGTTGGGGTACTCAGTTAATAGCAGAAATACATTTGTCCTATCAACTCTACTTTTTGTAATATGATTATGATTGTAAGATCATCAGCTTAGTTTAGGTGCCATCGACTTGTGTTCAAGTCCTAGCAACTTGATAATGATATCTAGTTTTCATGGCTGAATACAGAAGTAGATTGCCGGGCCTTTCTTCTGTACAGTATAAATTCGATATTGTTACTGTTGTCACATCAAACATGATCCTCATCTGCTGCTGCCCAGATGGGTGGTATATCATTAGTCTGACATGTCCACTGAAACCTGTCCACTTTGGGAGGCCCTACTGGTAGTGAAACTACTGATGGCATAACTTTCAGTTTCTTGGATGCACACAAACCCCAGTGGCATGACAAGCCCATGTATCATGACTTTCTTGTGATATGATTATGATTATATGATCATCAGCTTACACAGTTGTTAATCTGTATGTTGCCAAACCAAATCTAATACTTTCCTTTGGATGGAATGATCATGAGGATTTTGGGACCACGATCAGATCTGCTTAAATTTGATGATAATAACAAGACCAGTGTAAGAGCATATGCACGTTACAGGTGAAAACCCTCTGCTCACCACTGATGAAGTTTGGCTTTGGGTCACTTAGGCACCATCTGTTATTGAAACTAAAATTCACACAAGATCCTAGCCACCCAAAATCTGAATGAGAATGGATGTGCTTTAGGGTGACTGAAGAAAGCAGCATGGAACTGGCTTCTCATTATGTCGGCAAAGTTAGCTCTTTATGAGCAATTTTCCTGATAGCATCAACGCAACCCACTCAAAGAAACATGACAGCAGATAAAGGCCAAATGTCCCATCTACTCTGCTCATCTGTACCATCCACTATTTCCTCCTCTCCCAAAGAGATCCCACGTGCCAGTCCCACGCTTTCTTGAATTCACACACAGTCTTTGTCTTCACCACCTCTACCAGAAGACTATTCCACACATCTACCACCCTTTCTGTAAAAAAAGCATTTCCTTAGATTACTCTTGAGCCTATCATTTCTTAGCCTCATTCTATGCCTTCTCAATCTAAAGTTTCCTTTCAGTTGAAAGAGACTTGCCTCATGCATATTTATTCCAGGTAGGTATTTAAATGTCTCAATCACATCTTCCCTCTCCCACTTTTCCTCCAAAGTATACATATTGAGATTTTCAAGTCTGTCCCTGTATGCCTTATGACATAGACCCCAACCATTTTAGTAGTCTTCCTTTGGACTGACTTCATCTTGTTTATGTCTTTTTGAAGGTGCTGTGTCCTGAATTGTACACAATATTCTAAATGAGATCTTACCAATACCTCTCCCTATGCACCCTAGCATCCTTCTAGCTTTCATCGTCACCTTTTCAATTTTTTTGGCCACCTTAATATCATCACATACTATCACACCCAAGTCCTCTCCTCTTTCATGCGCACAAGTTCTTCACTCCTAAACTGTACCATTTTCTCAGGTTTTTCCAGCCCAAATGCATGACCTTGCATTTCGTAACATTAAATTTTAGCTGCCAAAATTCAGACCATTCCTTAAGCTTCACCAGGTCCTTCCTCATGTTATCCACACCATCCGGGGTGTCTACTCTATTGCAGGTTTTGGTATCATCTGCAAAGAAGCAAGTCTTACTTGACAGCCCTTCAGCAATATCGCTTACAACAAATGTTAAAATAAACAGGCCTAAGAACTGAACCTTGAGGCACTCCACTGGTAATATCCCTTGCCTCAGATTTACTCTATGTGAATATTCAGTGCCGCTCACTATCTGGATAACAGTGATGAATATCTGTAGTTTATTAAAATGGCACAGCTGACGCTTTAAACATATGCCAACCATGGAGTCTAAATATCATGCAGTTCATTTCTTTATTTTTTAAGGAACACCCACTCACCTCGTACTGATCCCCAGGACAGAGACGAGCAAATCCTGCCAGACCTGTGGATAAAAGACAAGAGCAGTGATCAATCTCTTTGTGCAAGGAGCAGATGTTTCCCCAGTTATATATACATGTTACTGACTAAGCAACATTTGAGACTAACTTCACCATATGCAGGTTTTTGACGTTCCCTTATGGCTTTAAAATATACATAAATAGTTGTGGAGTGAGACTGTGTGTTGGAACAATTATGGTAAGTGACCAGTTGAAGAGATTGTGTTGCAATGGAACTGCAAAGCTCAAATCCATTGTTAGGTGTAATATATTTTATGGGCTTGTGGCCTCATTTCATCAGTACGTAATATAATTGATTACATAAAACTTTGATGGGTACTGTGTCCTTATGTCTGGTCTAGCCATTTTCAGCATATTAAGGGCTCCTTTTACAAAGCCACGCTAGCGGTTTAACACGCGTAATAGCGTGTGCTAAATTGCTGGCCGCGCTAGCCGCTACCGCCACCTCTTGAGCAGGTGGTAGTTTTTCAGCCAGCGCGAGGGTTAGCGCATGATGAAAAGTCATGCGCGTTAAACCCGCTAGCGTGGCTTTGTAAAAGGAGCCCTAAGTGTAAAACCTAATAAATACATTGCATGAATAAGACTAAAACAGTTAGGGCTCTTCAGCTTGGAAAAGAGACAGCTGAGGGGAGATATGATTGAAGTCTACAAAATCATGAGTCAAGTAGAACAGGTACAAATGGATCGAGTTTTTACTCCGTCAGAAATTAGAAAGACTAGGGGACACTTGATGAAGTTGCAGGGAAATACTTTTAAAATCAATAGGAGGAAATATTTTTTCACTCAGAGAATAGTTAAGCTCTGGAACGCATTGCCAGAGGATGTGGTAAGAGTGGATAGCGTTGCTAGTTTTAAGAAAGGTTTGGCCAAGTTCCTGGAGGAAAAGTCCATAATCTGTTATTGAGAAAGACATGGGGAAAGCCACTGCTTGTCCTGGACCGGTAGCATGGAATGTTGCTACTCTTTGGGTTTTGGCCAGGTACTAGTGACCTGGATTGGCCACCATGAGAACGGGCTACTGGGCTTGATGGACTATTTGTCTTACCCAGTAAGGCTATTCTTATGTTCTTATGATTATTCTAATCTCTCCAAATAATGTCCAACCAATGATGTGCATCTTCCTCTGCTGGTAGTGCTTCTCCCTATGTCTCTTAAGATTTTATTGACTTGCCAGGATCAGAGATAATCTTTCTCTCCTGATTGGTGCACAATAGTACCTTACATCTTACCCCCCACCCCACCCCAAACTAGGTACAGATCTCTCAAATTTCTCCTCTTGGATTTTAAAACCACTGTAAGCCACCTTGAACACCATTTGGAAAAGTGGGCTTATAATCCAAATTTAAAAAATGGCATGAATCTAATTATCCTTCCCATCACCTCAATAAGTTCAGAGGAAGAAGATGTTCAAGGCTACCTCTGAATACCAAAGACCTCTTATCTTGAACATACCTAAGACAACCTAAGACATACCTAAGACAACCTTGAACACACCTAAGACAACCTATCACTTACCCTGACTTCCAGAAGAAGCTAAAGACATATCTCTTCTCTCTCTAGCCAACCTCTTATCCTTTCACCTCTTCTCTTTGACATTCATAAGATATGACTTAAAAAATGTAACTTCAAGAACTGGATCTAATTCTTATTGTAAATCACATAGATTCCTTGTAGAGAATTGTGGGATATAAGACATTGTATTGCATTGCACTGAATTAACTGTATACTTTCTGTGCACTACTTTTAATTATCAGATTCTTGACAATGCTTTGAGCAAATTAAGATTGCTCTTCATTTTTTTCTATTCCATCTGGAGTGTACACCCTAGTGTTGATATTTGTATCTTTCCTACTGGTCCCTCTGCAAAACCACTTTTATAAAATATAGGTCTAGGACTACACTCTGTTACTTATTATCTTACCAGTTTTTAAGTCAGTTTACAGACACAGGATCTACCCTCAGGTTGCTTAGCTTATCTATGAACTTTCTGTATTGGGAAAATATCCAAAGCCTTCTTGAAATCCAAGTATACTATAGCCAGCATTTGTCCTTATTCCAGTTCTTTGGTCAAACAGCCATTGCAGGGACAGTCCTTGATTAGGGGCCCTCTAGAAGTTGGCATGCATGCATTCTGAGTCTGGCCACCAGATGCCATCATTCTGCAGTGTCTAGGTTCCACTTCCAGGGCCACAAGCATGGCTGTTTGATTTGCTATCTGACTGACTCCTACTTTTGTTTGATTTGGTCCAGTCTTTGCATAGGGGTGTTCCCTTTGCTTTTTTCACTTTCTGCACACACAGAAATCCTGTCAGCTCTATTTATGAGTTTAGACATCCATCCTGAAGTTTTAGATTATGCTTGTCAATGCCTGCTAAACCTACACATCACCATTAGATGGCAGCACTTCTTTACAAATATTTTGTACTGTTCGGCAAGCTATTACAGAATTACCATTTCTCTTATACTCAGGTTTGGTAATTCTCCTTTCTAGGAGGGAGTCATCTTTCTTTGGCCAACATTTTATTCTTTTCTATTATCTCATTCCTAACAATTCCCTGAATTAAATGCATTTAACTCTAAGGAACCTCCTAATGTTACTGCATAGCAGATATTACCCCAAACCCTTCAAACACATCAAAGATATAACATGAAAGATGTTTCCTTGTGGATGGTTCTGAAAATTTCAGGTATGCATATTTGCTCTTCCATAGTAAAAAGACATTGTTCATCCCCCCCCCAAAAAAAATAGATTTGGTAAACAAATAACCTGGCCTTTAGACTCTCATCTCAAGGCATTAAAAATACTGTAATAGAAGCCACATTTCAGGAAAGATATATATAGTAAAGATCAGAAAGATATAATGTCTCCCACACATAGTAACATAGTAGATGATGGCAGATAAAGACCCGAATGGTCCATCCAGTCTGCCCAACCTGATTCAATTTCAATTTTTTCTTCTTAGCTATTTCTGGGCAAGAATCCAAAGCTCTACCCGGTACTGTGCTTGGGTTCCAACTGCCAAAATCTCCGTTAAAACCTACTCAAGCCCATCTATACCCTCCCAACCATTGAAGCCCTCCCCAGCCCATCCTCCACCAAACGGCCATATACACAGACCGTGCAAGTCTGCCCAGTACTAGCCTTAGTTCAATTTTTAATATTATATTCTGATTCAGATTTAGCAGTATGAATAAGCAATGTGACAGAAGGCAGAAGTGAACTCAGGACTAAATCAATTGTTAGAAACCCGAAGTATTTGTGATCCAAGTAAAGTAGGGTTTTGTCATGTTTGCTCACTTGCTCCAAGCTATTAATAAATGTCTTTAAATTAGACCAATTAAAAAAGTATCACCTACTACTTATTCACTGACCTGAATTCATTGTTGAATAAAGCCACGCGACCTCATTTTGTTCAAATGGCTCTGGTAAATAGCACTGCCATAGTAACATAGTAACATAGTAGATGACGGCAGATAAAGACCCGAATGGTCCATCCAGTCTGCCCAACCTGATTCAATTTAAAATTTTTTTTTTTTTTTCTTCTTAGCTATTTCTGGGCGAGAATCCAAAGCTTTACCCGGTACTGTGCTTGGGTTCCAACTGCCGAAATCTCTGTTAAGACTTACTCCAGCCCATCTACACCCTCCAAGCCATTGAAGCCCTCCCCTGCCCATCCTCCTCCAAACGGCCATACACAGACACAGACCGTACAAGTCTGCCCAGTAACTGGCCTAGTTCAATCTTTAATATTATTTTCTGATTCTAAATCTTCTGTGTTCATCCCACGCTTCTTTGAACTCAGTCACAGTTTTACTCTCCACCACCTCTCTCGGGAGCGCATTCCAGGCATCCACCACCCTCTCCGTAAAGTAGAATTTCCTAACATTGCCCCTGAATCTACCACCCCTCAACCTCAAATTATGTCCTCTGGTTTTACCATTTTCCTTTCTCTGGAAAAGATTTTGTTCTACGTTAATACCCTTTAAGTATTTGAACGTCTGAATCATATCTCCCCTGTCTCTCCTTTCCTCTAGGGTATACATATTCAGGGCTTCCAGTCTCTCCTCATATGTCTTCTGGTGCAAGCCTCCTATCATTTTCGTCGCCCTCCTCTGGACCGCCTCAAGTCTTCTTACGTCTTTCGCCAGATACGGTCTCCAAAACTGAACACAATACTCCAAGTGGGGCCTCACCAATGACCTGTACAGGGGCATCAACACCTTCTTTCTTCTACTGACTACGCCTCTCTTTATACAGCCCAGAATCCTTCTGGCAGCAGCCACTGCCTTGTCACACTGTTTTTTCGCCTTTAGATCTTCGGACACTATCACCCCAAGGTCCCTCTCCCCGTCCGTGCATATCAGCTTCTCTCCTCCCAGCATATACGGTTCCTTCCTATTATTAATCCCCAAATGCATTACTCTGCATTTCTTTGCATTGAATTTTAGTTGCCAGGCATTAGACCATTCCTCTAACTTTTGCAGATCCTTTTTCATATTTTCCACTCCCTCTTCGGTGTCTACTCTGTTACAAATCTTGGTATCATCTGCAAAAAGGCACACTTTTCCTTCTAACCCTTCAGCAATGTCACTTACATACATATTGAACAGGATTGGCCCCAGCACCGAACCTGTCATCTACTGGTCATTTCAGAGAACAACAAGCAGTGGATCTTTCAGTATTGATAATGGCTCATCGGTTTTCTTTATTTCGTTTATTTTCTAACCCATTCTCCCAAAAGAGCTCAGAACGGGTTACAGGTTAAACATACATAATATGCAGTTAAGAGATTACAATTTGCCAAACAGTACAAGTTTTTCGATACAAGTTTTTCTCTTAACTTGACTCATACTAACACACACACACACACACACACACACGTATAATCTTAAAATAAAAATTCTCAGGTATCTAAGTAAGACATCTAACTTTTAGACACCTAATTTAAACACTTATCGATTCAGCTTTGAAGTGGAGAAGCTGAGGGAGACCTACAGGGACATTGTAGAGAAGTTCTAACTCCAGTCTGGCAGCTCTTGTGCTGCCTTGGAGGAGGGAGGCCTCCTAAAAGGAGATCATCATCATCCTGGTGAGGTAGGAAATAGTCCAGTAGCCAGGACCTGCCCACCATGGGGTGCAATATTTATTTAGATTTCTATCCTGTTCTCCTGGGAGCTCAGAACGGGTTACAATTGACATTCACAATAAAATTATAGGACAAAGTTTATAGGCGGTCATAGAAAGACAGGAGGGGAGATGTAGGGGGAGCGGGGAGAACAGGGCCAAGAGTTAGGAAGGGGAGCTAGGAGCAAGGAGAAGGCGGTCCGAGGGGGCTGTTCACTTGAAGAGGTGAGTCTTCAGTGTTTTTCGGAAGGTCATCAGCGAGTCTTGTGATCTTATCTGGGCAGGCAATTGGTTCCAAAGACGGGGGACGAAGTGGCTGTATGAGCGTCTGCGCGCTGTTTCCATTTGAAGGGATCTTCTTGCAGGGATGCATAGTTGTTTGTCAGCTTCAGAGCGGAGTGGGTGGACAGGAGTGTATTGGGGTAGTTTTGATGTGATGTAGGCAGGGGTGATGTGGTGGAATCTCTTGTAGCAAAATAATATAATGGAGACCATTAGCAAAAACTAAAAAATGGACACACTATTCTAAATTTCTTCATATAGATTTAAATTAAATTTAAATTAAATAGGGAGTACTTAATTTAAATTTTGAAGTACTTGAATCAAATTTATTAGGGGACAAGCCTCAGACTTAGGAGTACATTTTCCCATACTGGGACTTCTTCATGAGAAAAAGAAATAACTTATTCTCCTGCCTCCTTATAACATCACTGGCTTGTTTCCCTCTCTACCAATTCAATTAATTTTTAATAAACTGACACTTTCAAAACTATCTTCATCTTATTATATAAATACTTGTAAAATTCATTAATTTATTAATTACTTTATAAAATTATTTTACTTTAAAAAATTGTTTAAATACTTCACAATTAGCATGCCATTTTTGAAACTCAAAACCAACTGGTTCTTGTAATTCTCAATTCATCAAATCATTCTCATTATTCTTATTCAGAACTGTCTTTCCCTTATATTTCATTTGATTTCATTACATTGATTCAACTTATTTTCTTCAATTATCATATAGTTACAAAAATTTCATCATCTATTAAACGAACTTCAATTATTTAAGGTTCATGGTGCCAAAAAACTTCTCTTGTAGCCATCATGAGGACTTTGAAAACATAGCATTTGTTAACTGGTAGCCAGTGTTCTGCATGGAGAGCTGGGGAGATGTAGGTGGATTGCAGAGTTCTGGACATGCTAGAGGCGTTTGAGTTCTTTGGTGGTGATTCCATTGAAGATGGAGTTACAAAAGTCCTTTCTAGAGAGAATATAGGCATAGAGGAGTTTGGCTAGGTCAGGTTTAGTGATATAGGGTTTGATCCTTTTTAGCTGGCGCAGGTAATAGAAGGAGATAGAGACCACTTGAGAGATATGAGCTGAAAGGGACAGGTGGCCATCTAGTATCACCCCAAGACTATGCACTTGGTCTTTTGCTGACAAGAGTGTGGAGTCCCAAGATAGTGTTGGGCAGGTGAAACTAGTGTTCTTCTTTCTGATCCATAGTAGTTCAGTTTTTTGCAGCATTTAGCTGGATTTTGTTATCTGTCATCCAATTCTTCATGTCGGTGAGGCAGTGTTGAAGGCTGGTGAGTTGGGTTGCTTGGTTTATACCTAGCGGGAGGAGAAACTGAATGTCGTCTGCATAGGAATGGATTTTGATTTTGTATTTTTGGGCGATGTCGACCACTAGTCTGATGTATAGGAGCGGGGACAGCAAGGCACCCTGGGGACTCCATATTTAATGATCTCGCACCTGTCCACCATGGGGTGCAATATGATCTCGCACCAAGGAAGTGTTTCTAGGGGCTTCTGCTCTGGAGGGAAGGGTTAGGACAGCAGTTGTAGTTGGTGATTTGATCATTAGGCATGTAGACAGCTGGGTGACTGGTGGACATGAGGATCACCTGGTCTCCTGGTGAAGTGAAAAAGGCTATTAGAGCCAAAAAATCATCCTTTAAAGAATGGAAAAAGGATCCAAATGAAAAAAATAAGAATAGACATAAGCACCGGCAAGTTAGATGCAAAGCATTGATAAAGAAAGCTAAGAAGAATATGAAGAGAAACTTGCCAAAGAGTCAAAAACTCATAACAGTTTTTAAAGGAATATCAGAAGCAGAAAGCCTGTGAGGGAATCTGTGGGACCATTGGATGATCAAGGAGCAAAAGGGGCACTCAGGGAGGATAAGGCCATAGCAGAGAGACTGAATGAATTCTATGCTTCGGTTTTTATGGAAGAAAATGTAAGAGATGTACCTGAACCGGAAATAGTTTTCAAAGGTGATGATGTAGAGGAACTGAAAGAAATCTCTCTGAATCTGGAAGATGTAGGGTTTAATGTTACATCAGGGAGTGCTAGGGAGGTAAAATTCCTAGATGTCATACATGACTGCTTCTTGGAGAAACTGGTCTGGGAACCGACAAGAGGGGGAACTATTTTAAATTTGGTCCTTAGTGGAATGCAAGGCATAGTGCAGGAATTAACTGTGTTGGGTCCGCTTGGAAACAGTGATCATAATGTGATCAAATTTGAGCTGATACCTGGAGTGACATCGCATAAGAAATCTACTGTAGAGGCATTTAATTTTTGAAAGGAAGACTATAATAAAATGAGGAAAATGGTTAAAAAGAAGCTAAAAGGATCAATGTAAAGGTTAGGACTGTAAATCAGGCATGAATGTTATTTAAAAATACCACCGTGGAAGCCCAGACCAGATGTATCCCATGTATTAGCAAAGGTGGAAAGAAGAGGAAACAAGAGCATGCATGGTTAAAAAGTGAAGTGAAAGAGGTATTAGAGCCAAAAAAAATCCTTTAAAGAATGGAAAAAGGATCCGAATGAAGAAAATAAGAAGAGACACAAGCACTGGCAAGTTAGATGCAAAGCATTGATAAAGAAAGCTAAGAAAGAATATGAAGAGAAATTTGCCAAAGAGGCAAAAACTCATAACAATTTCTTTAGGTACATCAGAAGCAGAAAACCAGTGAGGGAATCCACGGGACTGTTGGATGATCAAGGAGCAAAAGGGGCACTCAGGGAGGATAAGGCCATAGCGGAGAGACTGAATGAATTTTTTGCTTCGGTCTTTATGGAAGAAGATATAAGAGATCTTCCAGAACTGGAAATAGTACTTAAGGATGATGATGCGGAGGAACTGAAAGAAATTTCTGCGAATCTGGAAGATGTACTAAGCCAAATCGACAAATTAAAAAGTGATCCCACAAGGAGGTTTAACAATCGTTGAGAAAGATGTAGGGAGCACAAGAAGCTTCTCAGATTCCATACGTACCTCCTGTCTGCCTTGAGCCGTCCCCTCCGATGTTCCTTCCTCAGGCTGGCTCCGCGGGTTTAATAAAACCTCTCCTGAGCTCACTGACAAGCCCTCACTGGCCTCTCGAGGTTCACTCTCTGCCTCTTTGGACGTATTGAGCTCGCGAGGAGAGCTTGCCCTCTGGGGTTGAGGGGGCGGAACTCAAGTGTCGGGACTGAGGGTGGCATTGAGACCTCGGATGTCCGCCACAGCGTCACTCACTGCTGGTGTCTCCAGTGGGCTGTTCCCCGGCATTATCTCCCTCTGCAGGCGCCGCATAATTTCATCAATAGTGCTGAACGAGGGTACTGCCGAGCGTTGGGAGACTCCGCCAACACTCTTTCCCCTTCTTTCAGCATGATAGCGGTAAATCCACAAGGGCCAAAGGAATTCACACATGAAATTGCTGACCTGCTGTTAGTGATCTGTAACCTGTCACTAAAATCATCTGTAGTACCTGAAGACTGGAGGGTGGCCAATGTTATTCCAATTTTTTAAAAGGGTTTCAGGGGAGATCTGGGAAATTACAGATTAATCTACCAAGAAAAGTGAATGAAGGGCATTGTGGGAATAGTGGTTTGGACTAATTACTGGAGCGTTGTTTCCTTTTTGAATTTAAATGAAGCATGTTTTTGTTTGGAACTGAAAAACCCAGTGAAAAATGGAAGAAATCCTGGTGTGCAATGTTGATTGACTGAAGGTACATTCTGCCAACAGTAATAATAGTAAGAACAATAAAACTTTGATGAAGTCTGACCTGTTTCAACTCAAGTTTGTGGAAAATACAGTGGACTGCTAGTGAGAGTTCATGAGGACACACTGTCAGTAGCCACAATGTATAAGGAAAATGCTAGAGACAGACTTCATGCAGTGCCTCCACTGTATGCAGATCTCTTCCATGCATGTTCATTGTGTCGATCCTCAAAACCCAAATGGCTGGCTGTGTCCCAAGCAGTGACATAGTGAGGGAAGTGGCGCCTGAAATCGCCACACAGTATGCCCCCCACTCTTCCCTGCTGCTTGAGCGCACCTACCCAATGTGAACCTCTCGAAATGTTCGCTTGTGCGAGCATCTTCCACCCACTGATCACGCCGGACCTCAGCTCTCTTCTGGCGTCATGTCTTGGACCCGCAATCAGATCGCAGGAGGACAGTGAGGAACTCCAGAGTGATTTGTGTCGGTTAGAAAAATGGGCGGAGAAATGGCAGATGAAGTTCAACGTGGAGAAATGCAAGGTAATGCATTTAGGCAGTAAAAATAAGGAATACGAGTACAGAATGTCAGGTGCAACTCTGGGAAAAAGTGAACAAGAAAGGGATCTGGGTGTACTGATAGATAGGACCCTGAAGCCGTCGGCACAATGCGCGGCAGCGGCAAATAAGGCAAATAGAATGTTGGGCATGATAAAGAAAGGAATCTCGAGTAGATCGGAGAAAGTTATAATGCCGCTTTATAGGGCAATGGTCAGACCCCACTTGGAATACTGCGTCCAACATTGGTCTCCCTACTTAAAGAAGGATATAAAACTGCTGGAGAGGGTGCAGAGACGAGCAACTAAACTAGTAAAGGGTATGGAGAAACTGGAATATGAGGATCGACTTAAAACACTGGGATTGTTCTCCCTTGAGAAAAGGAGACTGCGTGGGGATATGATCGAGACCTTCAAAATACTGAAAGGAATCGACAAAATAGAGCAGAAAAAACTATTTACATTGTCCAATTTGACACGGACAAGAGGACATGAAATGAAGCTAAGGGGGGGCAAGTTCAGGACTAATATCAGGAAGTTCTGCTTCACACAGAGAGTGGTTGACATCTGGAATACTCTCCCAGGGGAGATTATTGCGGAATCGACAGTCCTAGGCTTCAAAAGCAAACTAGATGCATATCTCCTTGAGAGAGGCATATAAAGATATGGTTGGCTATAAAATAAGCCAGGTGTATACCTGGCAGGGCCTCCGCGTGTGCGGATCGCCGGACTTGATGGACCGAAGGTCTGATCCGGAGATGGCGCTTCTTATGTTCTTATGTTCTAAGTCATATCAGAAGAGAGCCGAGGCCAGCACATGCAACAAATGAAAGATGCTGCTCGCACCAGTGAACGTTAAAGAGGTTTGTAGGGAGGTGGAGGAGAGGTGCCGGCACGCACCATGAAGATGGCACCCAGGGCGAAACAACCTCCTTCCCCCCCAGCCTCCTTGCAATGCCACTGGTCCCAAGGACTAGGTTGAGAACTCCTGAATTTTAGTACATCACTATAAAGATGTTTTGTTTGTTTTACCACATTTTGGGCCCCTTTTAAAAAGTCACGGTAGTGAGTCCTGGCGCAGCGAATGTGACACAGCCCATAGGAATTGAATGGATTGCATTGCATTTGCTGTGCCAGGAATTGCTTTGTAAAAGGGGGTCTTTTTTTTTGTTTTCATCACCCACCCTTACTCCGTGTACGCACCTCTCAATAACTCTATGATATCAAACGTGTACCACCATTTACCTCTACGCACCAAGCAAATCCACTGCAGTACTTCTAATAAGAGTTGTTAGGTTTTCAAAAAAATTACTTAAAATACCCTTGATGTTAAGGTATGTTTTCTCTATTTAACTTTCAGCTTTTGTATACATTTTCAGATACCCCCCCCCCAACAATTACAAGGATTCATTTCAGCAAGTGAAAGTAAGACAGTAGTGGAGGCAAATGCCACATGAAGAAGATTCTGGAGGCAGTAAAGTCTATGAGCTGGCTGGACCACTCGAGTTAGGTCAGCTATCATTTTCTAGTGCTCTGACTGAGTGGCATATACACAAGCCTACAAGCTGCCTGAAAGAATGTTGAGAAACATGGCTCGTATTCTGTCTAAAACAAAGACATTACCTTTCATCTTAATGTAAAATTCCCCCAGAAGATTTTCCATCTCGGCTTCCACAGTGCACATATTCTGTAGGGCACAAGAAATTAGACTCAAGACCAACATTATACCAGAAAGATTCTGACATGTACTAACTTTTTCCCATATTTGTTCCTTTCCTATTTCCTATTGTATATATTACCTCCCTTCCCCTTTGGCAATGTAAGTATTGGTATGTTAAGTCCATGTCTCACATATTGTGCTTCCCTGACTTTTTATTTTTGTACATTGTTAACATTAAGCGATTAATCAAATTTTAAATAAAACTTGAAACCTGAACTTTGGCGGGTTTTACAAAGGAATAGAATGGGCGGCTCGGTAATGTGTACTGCTCAGCAGCATACCTTAGTAAAGGATCCATTAGGGCAACAAAAATATACCCACTTCCCCCTACAAGTGCCATCGCTCTAACTTTTGCACAGGAAGGGACTTCTCCAGCATAGAGATTTAAAGAAAGCACAAGACAATGTGAGTCATGGAAGTCTCCCACAAACACACTGACTCAGAAATCAAGAAGGTCTAGATTCCCACTCTCATTTTTGATCCAGGGCACCAGGGTTCTACTTTATCCCAGAAAGTACTTTCTTTTCCCCTAACATCTCATACCCTCATTGTATGTATCTTGTTGTAAACTTCTCACACTCTCATTGTATATATCTTGTTGTAAACCGCTTTGAACTTATGGTATAGCGGTATATAAGAAATAAAATTATTATTATTATTATTATTTATGGTTGCACCTCTTCTCTTTGCTTTAAATTAATTGTATTCCAGGAAGCTGGAGATGGTGCAACTGGACATCTCCAAAACAACATATGGCTTCTTTGTCTCCCTCCAAGAATTATTGTATATACCGTACTTGAATATAAACTGAGATTTTGGGGCCCCCCCAAAAAAGGCCCCAAAATGGGGGTCTTGGTTTATATTTAGGTTGGGATCCCAGATTTTATATACGTAAAATCCGGACCCATAGACCCGCCCCCAAGCCCACCCAGTTCCACCCATCCACACCCTGTTATGCCCATGCCACGCCAAGCCTCAGTCTTGCCCCTAGCCCCACCCCTAGCCTCGCCCTCTCAGCCTGCTCGTTGGTTGGTCCTGATCTTCTTAACAATCCATAATTGATGCAGTTGTCAAATTGTAGGCACTTCTAGAAATGTTAAAACTGATATGAAGCTGGCAGAAGGGGAAACTGAATGCATCTGTTTTAACCAATGGTTTCAACCTAGTCCTTGGAACACACCCAACCAGTTTGGTTTTCAGGACACCCACAATGAATATGCATGAGAGAGATTTGCTTAGAATGGTGGCAGTACATGTAAATATATTTTATTTATTTATTCAGTTTTTTTTAGCCTCCCAAGGAAGGTCAGAGTGGGTTACAAATCAGGTACTCAAGCATTTTCCCTTCTGTCCTGGCAGGCTCACAGTCTATTTAATATACCTGGGGCAGTGTAGGATTAAGTGACTTACCCAGGATCATGGGGTTTGAACCCACAGCCTCAGGGTGCTGACTGTAGCTCTAACCACTATGCTACACTATGCTATTGCAGATTTCTGATAACTTGACTGGCAGGGTGTGTCCCATGAATTGGGTTGAGAATCTCTGATTTTAACTAATTGCCACATTATTTTGTGGGCTTCAGTATACTTATTTGGTCTTAGCTACCACTAGCAATAAGTTGAGCAATGCATGAGTACCTCGGTGTACTCTTTATAACTCTTATTGATTTCAGACAAGCTCTCTCGGGCAGCCTTGCTGCAAGGCGACATTGCAAATGCCTGCTTCATTTTGCAGGCGCCTTCTCGGAGGCGTCTGCGGTTGCAATAGGCTTCGTACAACTCATCCACCTGTTGCAAGAGAAGCAGAAGACAAAAAGACCAAAGTCACAATAAGCGTAACATTTGCAGGAAAGGGAGGAGCCAGAGACACTTCATAATGATAGATGAGCTTACTGCAGTCTCAAGATATCCTGCGGGTGCTGACTGCAGGCTACTTTACAAGAAAGCAAATGTTTAAAAAAAACCCTATTCCTGAGTTCTGCATAGGTTGCCCAGATTTGGGTGTGGATCCCAGATCTGTGTGTAAACAAATTAATAAATTAGACACTAATAATCCCCTCAGAGAATGACACAGCAACAGAATTTGTCCCCATCCTCATGGATAACCGCAGGAAACCATCCCGTGTCATTCTTTAGTGTCTGTCTCAACCTCAGTCCTTCTACACCAGCATTCTTCAATGCTAGACTTGAGGGTTAGTGGCTGAGCCCATTCATACTCTGATTCTTATGTGAGCCAAGTATAGGATAATGAACGTCACTAATGAGGTTGGCTCTTACGTATTGGTGGAATGAGGCATTATGACATCACAATATCTGCTCTGGATACCAGAGACTGTCATTCTTTAGTGTCTATCTCACCCACAGTCCTTCTACACCAGCATTCTTCTGTGCAAGGCTTGAGGGTCAGTGGTTGTGCCCATTCATACTCTGAGCTTTTCCTCTCTCCTTAAAGAATAACATGGGGATGATTTCCTGTGGTTAACCACGGGGAAGGGGACGTGGATAAATTCTATCCCTGTATCATTCTTTTTGGCAGTAATTAGGAGCTACACATGGAACTGCGCCTACATCCAGTGGCGTACCAAGGAGGGTGTGGGGGGGCGGTCCGCCCCAGGTGCAAGGCCCAAGGGGGTGTTCAGCTGGCCACTTACCGGGGAATAGGCTGCCGCCGGGGAAAGAAAGAAGCCGGCGCCGAATTCTCCCTCCCTGCTGCTTTTCTTCCCCAAGCCGAGCAACTCTAGCCGTCCGATGTAAATTCTGACGTCGGAGAGGACGTTCTGGGCCAGCCAATCGCTGCCTGGCTGGCCCGGCACGTCCTCTCCGACGTTAGAATTGACGTCGGGCAGCCAGAATTGGTCGGCCCGCGGGAAAAGAAGGAGGGCGAATTCAGCGCCGGCCTGTTTCCGATGGCCAGTGGCAGCCTTTCCCTGGCGGTGGTGGCAGCATGGTTGTGGTAGTGATGGTGGCATGGGGGAGGGAAGGGAGAAAGAAAGAAAGGGGGGGAGCCAGGGAGCCAGAAAGAAAGTAAGGGGGGGGGACAGGGATCCAGAAAGAAAGAAATGGGGCAGGGTGAAAGAAAGAAAAAAAAATGGGGCATGGGGAAAGAGAGAGAAAGACAGACATAGAGAAAGAAAGGGGGCATGGAGAGAGAAAGAAAGAAGGGGGCAGGGTGAAAGAAAGAAATGGGGCACGGAGAGAGACAGAAAGACAGACATACAGAAAGAAAGGGGGCATGGAGAGAGAAAGAAAGAAAGGGACAGGATGAAACAAAGAAAAAGTTGGGGGAGGGAATGAAGTCTGGAGGAGAGGAAGCATACAGGAGGCTGAAAGAAGGAAAGAAATATTGGATGCACAGTCAGAAGAATAAAGTGCAACCAGAGACTGATGAAATTACCAAACATAAAGGTAGGAAAAATGATTTTATTTTCAATTTAGTGATCAAAATGTGTCCGTTTTGAGAATTTATATATGCTGTCTATATTTTGCACTATGGGCCCCTTTTACTAAACTGCAATAGCAGTTTTTAGCGCAGGGAGCGTCGAGAGCAACGTGGGGCATTCAGCGTAGCTCCTTGCGCTAAAAAATGCTATTGCGGTTTAATAAAAAGGGAGGGGGTATATTTGTCTATTTTTGTATAGTTGTTACTGAGGTGACATTGCATAAAGTCATCTGCCTTGACCTCTTTGAAAACCCGCGGAATATAAACGATAATTAACATTTTCTCTGCGTACAATGTGCTTTGTGTTTTTAAAATTTTATTGTTGGTAGATCATTTTGACTTGGCCACGAAGGTAACGGGGAGGGAGGGAGGGGAGCTGCTGAAAGACATCTAGTAATCCTTGCAGGCTTGACTGCAGGGAATTATTTTTGTAAAATTATGTTTTGTTATGTGACTGGCATTATTTAGACTTTAATTTCTATGAATGAATAGAATGAAAATTATATAAAATTACTTGCTTGTTTTTATGTGCGTGTGCTGAAGGAAAATGGAGAGAGAGTGGGCTGAGGACGCTGAAGGGAAATGGGGAAGAGAGAGTGGGGAGAAGACGCTGATTTATAAATTGACAATTGTACAGAATATTGTTTCTTTTTATATTTTAATATGATAAGTTCAATATAAAACAATTCAAGGCTTGTGTGGATGGAATCAGGTGGTTTGTGGGGATGAGGACCGAGCTTACGGGGATTAGTCCAATAAAATGGTATTTTCATATTTCTCATTATTTGTTAATTTGTAAAGTGGTGATTGTTATGTATCAGTTTTTCAAATTTACATCTACCGTCTTTATATTTTGCATAGTATTAGAGGACATGTATTACTGTTTTTGTGGTGTTGTTGTGTTGCATTGTATGCAGAGTCTGGTTTCTTGGCAGTTCAGTTTAACTTTTGTCTACATATTTCTATTTTTAGTTTGTGATTATTCCATATTGGGCAAAGATGTATCTATCTGTGTGTATGAAAGGGACATGGCTTTCTGATAGCATCGACTGTACTGGATCAATTGACTGTGCAGGATCTGGTTTGTTTAGTTTTACAATGTATATGTTGGTGTTCTAGTGCTCACTGCAGTGTTTAAGATGCTGCCTTTTCCTAGGTACACTTTTGTTGTGCGATATGTAGATTGTTACTAAAAATCATATTTTTCATATAGATGGGGGGTGTCAAAAAATGATGGGCCCCGGGTGTCACATATGCTAGGTACGCCACTGCCTACACCCTATTCTATATCATGAGTGCAATTTCAAAGAGGGTGTAGACATAGAAGGGGCATTGCTGGTGGGGAGGGGGTAGAAGCATTCCCAGAAATTATGCACAGTGTTATAGAATACCTGCTTTTGCGCACCTAACTGCTGTCAGTTGGGCGCCAGTATTAACGCCCGCCTTTGGTGGGTGTGAATGCTCGCACCCAAAGTTAGGTGCAAAATACGTTCTAAGCTGGTATTCTATAAAGGGCACACTGCATAGCTCACCCTTTGCAGAATATTAGCTTAGCGCAGATCATGGTGGCACCTACCTTTAGGCACCATTACAGTATCTAGCCCTTAGGGGTTAATTGTTAAAGTAGGCCCTAACATTTAAATACCAGTTATGTGCAGAGAATACTAGCAGAAATGAATGTAAACCTGCACATGTGCTCATAAATTTTATTTATTGGTTTTCTAGACCATCCTCTTCAGGAGACCAGAATGGGTTACAATTGTACATTTACCGTAAGTCTAAAGACAATATAGTGAACATTAGACAGGAGAACTTTAGACGATATACAAGATAGTTGTCCAAGGTGACTTTATATATTAGGGTTACACCATGGGGAGGGGGGGGGTGATTCTCTAAAAAGCACCAGCTTTTTAGGTGCTGGTAGGTACCCAAACCCAGCAAGAAATGCCCTTGAAATGGCATTTCCATCTGAGTTTCAAGGCACCCACCAGCGCACAAAAAATCATTGCTTGAATCTGTGATAGTCTGTGGTAGCATATAGTTTACAGGTGAGCGTACACAGGTGGAGTCTGGGTAGAGTGGGTGGGGCAAACAGTTGCACCTGTGAGTTCCAGAACGCTGCAAATTAGGCACATATCTCTGAAACACAGGTGCACACAGTAACTCCAACTCTATGTCTGGCACATGTGAATCTGGCCTGCTCCGCTAGTATTCTATAAAGGAAAGTAGGAACCTACGTTCTTTTATAGAATAGGCACCTACCAGGTGTCCTTTGGGGGCCTATAGAATTAATTCCTGGGTGTCTATGCTTACAGACTTTTCCCATGCAACCACCTAGACTTTCTTAACGATGAGACACCTCCTGAGCAGAAACCGGTGATTGTGTTAAAAAACTTGCTAGTTTTAGTCTTCTGTCTATAAATTCAAACTATAAGCTTAGGACTAGATTTAAGAATCTGGCAACATGGGAGAAAACCAAAATGGAAGGAAAAAGTAGAACAAGCCTTTATGTCAATTCCTGTTATGGTCTTATTTATTGGGATTTTATTAGCTGCTTTTATGAAGAGATTCTTGAAATTATGTCTCACTTGACTTATGTTTTGTTTTCCTGCACCCTCTGGGAGACCCAAAGAGTTCAGAGATAAGGAAAGGTAGGTGCTGATGAAATGTTAATGTAATGATTGGGGGGGGGGGGGGGATGAGTTCCTCTGCGCTTTTTGCATATGATTTTGCTTGCACAGTTTATTTTCTGCCAAGTGTTCGCTTTTCCAGAAGTTACAGAAATAAGGGTCAACATACAAGTTGTAGGTTATATTTTTGATGCAGCACAAATGTAATTATTAACTTAGTCCAGTCTTGAGAGTTATGTGCCTTCTCCCCACCCCCTGCCCCTATGAGGTCAGAAAATGAAAGGCTTGTGTCAAGGGTGCGCTGTTTTCATATTCTGAAAGCAGACTTCCCACCAGGCTCTTTCCATGCTCCTGACTTGACTCTTAAATCTGGAGCTAACCACATTAAAATCACAGATACCCAGTGGGAACAAAACATCATCTGCTGAATACTTCAAAGGGTTAAACCAAAACATACAGTAAGACAGAATGCATTCTCTGCTTCAAAGAGAACAGGTTTTTTGCTCATCAGCCTTTCATTAAAACAAAGTGTCATGTGTCATGCAACACTCTGGACGGATGTTTCTCCTCATGGTGCAAAAAAAACCCTTCAAAATGATTCTGCCTGCAGTAACCACAGACCTCACTTCTCTTTGGTTCTGACTTTGGGGTTGTGCAATATTTTCCTGTTGGATAACACAAGGGGCTGATCTAATTGTAGGCCTTACATCAGGCCCTTGTGCCTGTCCTTTTGAGCTCTCTTGTCTTTCTGCTAATCCCTCCTCCTACAAAGGAAATAGCCGCCTCCTGAGTACTGCAGGAGCAGAAATCCCCTGGGGGCAGAACAGAGGGGATATGCAATTTAGGCCCTTTGACAAAATTGCCTCAGATATGTTAGTGCTGTGCAATTTCAGGCCATTGTTTCTAAACGATGCCTCCCATACTTTTCCGTAGAATTACTGCAGAAAAGAATAAGCAGCACAAGAAAAGCCACCTTGCCCTGTGCCCTACAGCATGCACTCTGCGCTGTATGAGTCACGAGGAGCTGTACGTTATTAGACTGTCATGGAAGAAAAAGAATGCCTGGGACCTGTAAGCTGAATGCATCCATTTTCGTCTCGTTCTCTGAAATTTCAGTAGGCCCCTCTCCTGAGGGTTTACCTGCTATGCGCTACACTGACTGGGGAAGCAGGGCAACTTTCTGAAACAGGAGACACACACTCCACTTCTGAAAGCTCAATGAAAGCTTTATGCCCTTAATAATAACCATGTTGTTCTTGCTTTCTGGAAAAGAGGTGTGTGTGTGTGTGTGTATGTGTCCATTTCTACAAAAACCCTTCTCCCAGCTGCACAAAACTCTCCATACACATCTTACCTTTTATCATCATTAAAACGCACGCACTATACAATCAACATAACCTTTAATTATCTCTTAAATTCAATTTTTTAAAGTTGAATTATCAATCTCAACTATAATAAATAATATAATAACGATTATTATGTATTATGTCTGCACTTTATGTTAGTTGTATTTTTTTCAAAAAATTTATTGGATTTGATAGATAGATTTGGAAAATTTTCTGGTTATAAAATAAACTGGAGTAAATCAGAGGTTCTTCTATTAAATGTACATTGTACAAAAGGATTGTTTAATATGTTCCCTTTTCTTTGGAAAGAGGAGGGTATAAAATATTTAGGTATTTGGATAAAAAGTACATTGGAAGGAACGATGAAAGTAAATGAAAAATCCATATTTCTAAAGGTTCACGGAAATGTGTGAGCAATGGAATCCTCTACATCTGTCTTGGTGGGGGAGAGTTCAAACGGTCAAGATGATGATTTTGCTTGTGGTTTGCTACCAAATGGGTATGTTGCCTGTTTATTTTCAAGGGTCCTTTTACAAAAAGTTAAATAGTATTTTGACAAAATTTATTTGGCTGGGGAAAACTGCGAGAGTTGCTCTAGTATCTTTACAAAGACCAATTGCGGAGGGTGGGGTAAATTTTCCCAATTTCTACAGATAAGAGTAGAGGTAGATTATAGGAATGGGATTAGAGGTAAGTTACAAAATTAATCAGGGACCACTGTTCAGGCACTAGGCCTGATGGGCCGCCGCGGGAGCCGACCGCTGAGCAAGATGGACCTCTGGTCTGACTCAGCAGGGGCAACTTCTTATGTTCTTATGTTCTATAGGTATCATCAAGCCTATATAATGCATCAAGGTATGTATTGGATCCTCCCTGAGCTCATGGAAACTTTCTGATTGGTTATGGCTGGAATGGCAACTCATGTCTCCACGTTTTAAGTATAAAGATGCCTAGACTATATAAGGACAATTGAATTTTATTAGACACTTGGAAAACTTTAAAATTAATCAATAATTTGACACCTATTCCAATTCATAAATCCACGCGTCAGACCCTCTGGCTGAACTCCAAGATTCAAATAGGCGGGTTTAAGGTCATTTGGAAACACTGGATAAAGGCAGGTATACGTACATTGGATGATGTTATAATTGATGGTAAACTGCATGATTTTTCACAACTGCAACACAAATTTGGTCATAATAATTCGCAAAATTATAGATGGTTGCAGTTGAAGCAGGCCATTCAGAGGAGGTTCCCTAAATGGAAGAATCTTACAAATCAATATAGTTTGCCGGTCTTATGTTTTCAGGTGGACTTCCTGGGACACCAGGCCACTCAGTGGTATAAATTGATATCTGGATTTATGAATAAAAAACCAAAGATTGGTCTTCGTGACATTTGGAGCATTGAGATTAAGCATCAGATTACTGCGTCTCAATGGCCATGAATTTGGACTTGGAGGATGAGATGTACGATGTCAGCATCTATGAGACAAACTTGGTTTTTCTTATTACATAGAGCTTTCTGGACCCCTGTTCTTTTAAATAAATTAGATAGTTCCAAGTCAAATAGATGTTGGCATTGTCATCTTGATGCTGGGACTTTAGATCATTTACTTTACTATTGTCCTTTGATTTTGCAGTTTTGGAGGTCTATTTGGGACCAACTAAATAATATGTTAGAGAATCCAGTGGCATTATCTTATGTTACTATATTATTTGGTACTCTTATGAGAGCTAAAAGTCAACTTTCTACGAATAATAACAAGCTTCTATTGGTGATGACAGGGGTTGCCATGCAGCTTATCTTAAGAAATTGGAAAAACTGGAATAGGTTGAACTACACATTCTGATGGGAATCCCTGTGTTATACATATAAAATGGAGCGTTGCATGGCCATACAGCAGGGACGAATTAAGAATTGTATAGAGGTGTGGGAGCCATTGACTAAATACTGTAAAGAGGAATAATTTAATTTAATTTATTTTATAAACAAGTAAACATACACATCCTGGGGGGGAGGGGTAAAGGAAGGGAATTAAATTGGTCCAGGGATTTTATGAGTGATTTCATGAAGGTTTTGATTTTTTTTTTTTGTTTTGTTTTTATATTAGCTGGGAGGGAGGGGGGAAAATTCTTTGTTGTAGTAATATTTGAAAGTTTGCTGTGCCTATTATACAATGTACATATATGTGATTCATTTGTTGCGCATTTGTAGTTTGAAAATCAATCAATAATAATAATAAAAAAAAAAATTCTGTAAGGAGTGATTGTTGATTTTGCCCTTTGAACATACACGTCCAGGGTGGATGGGAAAATACTTGTAATTTAATTATGGTTAAGTGCAATTGTTGGATATCTAGAAGGGGAGGGATGATACATATATTTGTTATGAAATATAATTAGACAGAATTTAAGTGCTGTTAAAATGTAAACTGTCTGTATATTATGTTGCACTTAATTTTTGCTTTAAAATGAATAAACATATTTTTTTAAAAATAAAAATTTAATAAACAGTTAAACAACAACAAAATGAGTTCTAATCGAATCTTATCTAATCTTTGGTCTTTACCTAATTCTATGGCTAAATATGTATATTTAAAATTGTCTACACAGATGCTTTTAGGGCTCCTTTTATGAAGCTGCGTTAGCAGCTTTATCACATGCAACTTTTTATCACGCGCTAATCCCTGCGCTAGCTGAAAAACTACCGCCTGCTCAAGAGGAGAGGGTAGTGGCTAGCGCGGCCAACAAATTAGCGCCTGGTATTATGCGCGTTAAACCGCTAACGCGGCTTTGTAAAAGGAGCCCTTAGTCTCTGCATCTATGTTTTACTTTTAGAAATCATTTGTTCTGTAAAATCTCATTGTAAGTTATTTAATCACTTGTTATATGTTAAACTTCAAGCAAGCATGGTCCCTTTTTAAGGACACAGTCACCGAGGCACAAAATCTATATATACCGCGTATCAACAAGGGATCCAAGAGGAAAAAGAACAAGGAACCGGCGTGGCTCACTGTAGCTGTGAAGGAAGCGATCAGAGACAAGAAGACTTTGTTTAAGGAATGGAAAAGGTCAAAAACAGATGAAAACGGGAAAAAACACAAACAGCATAAGAGCAGGTGCCATAAGGTGGTAAGAGGGGCCAAAAGACACTACGAGGAAAAAATAGCCAAGGAGGCAAAAAACTTCAAGCCATTCTTTCAATATATCAAGATGAAACAACCCGTGAAGGAAGCAGTGGGACCATTGGATGATCATGGAAGAATGGGAGTACTAAAGGAGGACAAAGCCATTGCCGACAAACTGAACACATTTTTTGCTTCTGTATTTACGAAGAGGATATACACAACATATCAGTACACAGGAAACGAAGACAGGAAACTGACAGGGTTGATGATCAGTCTAGAAGAGTTATGCAGGCAGATTGATAGGCTTAAAAACAATAAATCCCCGGGACCGAACATCATCCACCCGAGGGTAATTAAGGAACTGAAAGGGGTTATAGCTGAACTGCTCCAACTAATAGCCAATCTGTCGATCAAATTAGGAAGGATTCCGGAAGACTGGAAAGTGGCGAATGTCATGCCGATCTACAAGAAATGTTCGAGGGGAGATCCGGGAAACTGCAGAGCGGTGAGTCTGACCTCGGTACTGGAAAAGATAGTAGAGGCGCTGACAAAGGACCACATCATTGATCACCTTGATGGACACAATCTGATGAGGACCAGCTAGCACCTCTTCAGCAAAGGAAGATCTTGCTTGACGAACTTACTGCACTTCTTTGAGGGAGTAAACAGGCAGATAGACAAGGGTGACCCGGTCGACATTGTATATCTGGATTTTCAGAAGGCATTTGACAAGGTCCCACATGAATGACTACTTCGAAAAATTGCAAGCCAAGGAATCGAAGGTGCAATACTCACGTGGATTAAAACCTGGTTGGCGGAAAGGAAACACAGAGTTGGGGTAAATAGAAAATACTCAGACTGTAAAAGCGTCACGAGTGGAGTGCTGCAGGGTTCGGTGCTTGGACCCATGCTCTTCAACATATTTATAAATAACCTGGAAATTGGTACAACGAGCGAGGTGATTAAATTTTCAGACAATACAAAGTTATTCAGAATAGTGAAGACACAGAAGGATTGCAAAGACCTACAACGTGACATAAACACGCTTGAGAAATGGGCTGCGACATGGCAAATGAGGTTTAGCGTGGATAAGTGTAAGGTGATTATGTTGGTAACAAAATCTTATACACGAATACAGGATGTCCGGTGTAGTACTCAGAGAGACCACCCAGGAAAAAGACTTGGGAGTACTGGTAGACAAGTCAATGAAGCCATCCGTGCAATATGTGTTGGCAGTGAAAAGGGCAAACAGAATGCTAGGAATGATTAAGAAGGGGATCACAAACAGATTGGAGAAGGTTATCATGCCGCTGTACTGGGCCATGGTACGCCCCCACCTGGAATGCTGTGTCCAGCACACTGGTCGCCGTACATGAAGAAGGACATAGTACTACTCGAAAGGGTCTAGAGAAGAACAACTAAAATGGTTAAGGGGCTGGAGGAGTTGCCTTACAGTGAGAGATTAGAGAAACTGGGCCTCTTCTCCCTTGAAAAGAGGAGACTGAGAGAGAACATGATTGAAACATTCAAGATAATGAAGGGAATAGACTTAGTGACCCTGGGCAAGTCACTTATCCCCATTGCCCCATGTACATTAGTTAGAGTGGGAGCCCACCAGGACAGTTATGGAATAATGCTTGAGTACCTGAATAATTTGTAATCCACATAGAATTGTAGGATATGCAGAATATAAATCATTAATAAGGAGGAATAAATGCAAACCTTATCATGCTAGGATGTACCTTAGAGCTTCCAAAATAACCCTATCTGATGGCAAGAGCCTTTATTTGCTGAAAGATTTGACCCCATTCGTGACCTTTTGTCTCCATTCTATATATATCTGCAAACTGCACTTAAGCACTAGGGTATAGGGCTCATGCTGGTTTCTCTGTTTGTGTATGCTGGGGGAGGGGTGTGTGGGATGAATTTGTTTGGCAGTGGAAAGATCTGCCACCTGTCTGTGTGCTTCCTGCTTTCCACACTTTCTGTCTTGCTTAGATGAGTGACAGCAGTGCTTGGCACAGAATGCTGGCTTTATGCTAATGCAGAGATCTGTTCAACCACGACGAGCTGTGATCAGACCCCTATAACCAGGAACTAGAGAAGGCCAGTGCAGTAAAATTCTATTGGCATGAACCTCATACTACTACTAATTTCTACAGCACTACCAGACATACACAGCGCTGTACATCAAAAAACAGAAGAGACAGTCCCTGCTCAAAAGAGCTGACAATCTAGTCAAGTCAGACAGACTGGACAAGAAGGTGCATCAATACACTGTGCTCAGGGAATGATAAGACAGATATTGGTGCTTAGAAGGTGGGTTGGAGTTTGGAACTGAAAACATCTTCAAAGAAGTGGGTTTTCAGTCTGAATTTGAATACTGCCATGCCACTTATGCGTGCCCTTATAGAATACCACATAGGCAGCCTGCTAGCACTTACATGAGTGGTGTACACTTATCCATGAAAATTCTATTCATCTGTTCAATCATTATTTTTTGTCATTGATTGATTATTGTAATATTATATATCTGAATTGCTTAAAATCCTTACACCATAGATTGCAAACTTTACAAAATATGGCAATTCGACAGAATTTCACCATATGTGCTGAAGTTGCACTGGCTTCCTGTAGAAGCTAGGGTATGATTTAAGTTCTTTTGTTTTTTTATTTAAATTCTATTATGGAAAGGCACCAAGTTAGAGAGAGGAAGAGATAATGGTTACTTTGGATGGGCAGACTGGATGGGCCATTTGGCCTTTATCTACCATCATGTTTCTCTGTTTCTATATGAATTTGTTTGTCAAAGATAAAGATGTACAATCTAAGAATGATATCCCCATTTCGATTTCCGGAGGTGAGAGGAAAAAAAAAAATTAGAATGTTTAGGTCAACCTTTGCCTATCAAGCAGCTAAATCTTGGAAAAACATACTGGTTCAAGTTATTTCTCAGACTATTTATAAGAGTTTTGGAACTTTTCTGAAAAACATATCTTTTTAGTAAATTTGTCTTAAAAGCAACATGATGTGTGCATTTTACCGTAATTTTTTTATGTTTTAATAATTAGTCTAGATATTGTCTCCACTCTTAATTGTAAACTGCATTGAACTTATAAAGGTCTCACCCAGCAGCAGCAAATCTTATGTTCTTATATAAGCAATGATTGTAATGTAATGCAATGTAATATAATGTAAAGGATCAAAACCCAAAAAATTTCATTCCAATAGTAATGCTACAATACCCCCCTTCCCCACCACCACAACCACAGTTACAGAAATGCAAGGTCTAAAAGCTGAACTGATTTTACGGTGCTAAGGGCAAACTGGTATTCATCCATTTTGGCATTTTTCTATCTATATTCAGAACAAAAATGTCAGATTGGGAATAGATATAAAAATGGCCCAAAGAGCTGCCTGAAGGTGCTTCTCTTTTGCCAGTTATGAGTTATGAGCTCTGTCTTTCTCTTCCTTAAGGGCTGTGGAAATACTGCACTGCTCATCTACTTCAGTACACCTTTTATGCATCTGAGCGTCTGTATGGGAGAAAGCGTAATGCTCTGTGCTGTGGAGCACAGTTGAGGTTAAATAAAAGAAGATCTGTCTTTACCTTGCTGATGTGAAACTCAAGCCGTCGTATGTATCTTTCAATTGCTTTGATTTGCTGGAAAATGAAAAATAGATTAAGACTGCATATTGCCAAACAAATGTGTTGCTTATTTCTCTCCCCCCCCAACCACCCGTGAACAAATATTTTCAAGCAGCTGGTCCACTCCCTGGTTTGTGGCAACTGGAGATGCCAAGCAAGAAGGGACACCAACATCCTGATTCTATAAAGTCCGCCGATTATAGAATCATGCTTATGAGATGCTCAGCATCCTAAAATTTTATGTGTCTCCAACTTATGCCTGGGTTTTCTATACCTAAATTTATGCACCGATATCAGAGCCTAATGGCACCTGATTTACACAGAGGTGCCTAACTGGAAAACATACCCATGATCCGCCCCTAACCATTTTTAATGTAGGCGCTTTGGGCTAGTCGCCTACTTTTCATAGAATTGAAGCCTAACTTTCGATTAAGTCCAATTAAAGCTGATTGTGAGGTGTTGAAGTGCAAATGTTAGCACTGATTAAGCCTATTACTCAATTAAATTAGAAACCGATATTGGCAACTAACTTTAGGTGCAATTTATAGAATCAGGGTCTTAGTGTCCATATTTTTGGCACCTAATTTGTGGCTCCCTTTGTAAAATCTATCCCAAGGTATGCAATATTTGCAAAGACATCTCATTCCAGCCAATTATTCAGGATATCCAAAGGCTTAAAATTCCACATGACGGAGCAGGGGAGGTGAATAATACATCCTCTCAATGAGCTTGACCTGAATATTCTTAAATTAGCTACCCAGGATAAACTAAGGGTAGAGGGTGGTGGTGTGTATCAGTGGAATCAGGGAAATTTGAAAGGGTATCTCAACACCCACCAGGAGGTAGGCTTGGTGTCCCTTGTAAAATGGGGGGGCCTTGAGCCATTGCCCTATTTGTACTCCCTTAATGTCGGCTCTGAGTCGGGGCTGGCTCCAGTACGGTTGCAACCTGAAGGAACTCATTATAATATGAGTGACTGCCCTGATTCTCTGCCTGTCTCTCCTCACCTCCTCCCCACCCCTATACTATGCAATCAGGTTGATCATATGATACAACAATTAAGAACGGAAAACATGCAGGACAGATGAACCCTGAGTTCATTACTATCAAAATCTATCTTTCTATATTAAAGACAAGTGTAGAGAATGTTCCTTCAAACTAAATTCATGTAGGTCAAAATTAGCTTTACTGAAATTTATCACATAAGGCAAAATTCATTGCTGTCTCTTTCTGGGAAGATCCAGTTTGTGGTTGGGTGAAGAAGGAAGCTGTGTATTCTCATTGAGCCACGAACCTTACAACTCTTTTTCAAAAGAGGAACATAGGTTCTCTGGTTGTTTCATGTATTCAGAGGTGTGGAAGCTTTAGACCACAAATGAGAAATGAAGTTTGAGTGTGTGCTTATGGTTTTGAATAGAAAAATCTACTGAACCATAGGAAACAGAAATGTGTTGGCCATGTCACAGGAATAGGAAATATGCATCTCTTTTAGAATGAAAAGAGCAAAGGGATGAGTATTTGGGAAGGAATGTGAAAAAAATCAGTGTGGTTACTGAAGTGAGAGGCGGAATGCACAGAACTCATGTGAGGCCCTGGGACCTCTGCTTTGAGGTTATATTTCTGCCAAAGTCTATTTCAGCATGTTCCTTCTCTGACTTATACCTTCGCTAACTATAGCAACCTAATCTTTCTCCCTCTTCCTCTTTACAGGGAACTATATAATGTGTCTATCCCAGGATTCTCACTGGAGATCTCCCACCCACTGAAGCACCTAACTATTGCAATCGCAATGTTAACAGAAACTAAGAATTTTAAGGCCCCCATGTGTTTTATTCTGCTATTGCCTTGATTTAAGGTAGATTATAAATCACATTTGTCCAACATTTGGCCCATGGGCCAGAACCTGGCCCTTAAAATGCCTTCTTCTGGCCCTCAGAAGCTTGGCAATTCATATACTTACAGCAAGATTCCTGTTTTCCTGCTGAAACTTGGCTCCCTATAAGCTTGAGCCATGCAATGCAGGAAGTTTGGGTTAATCTTGCAGTTTCAAATCTCACGAGACCAACCTGAACTTCCGCAATGTACCCATCTCAAATTCCACTACAGTTGCTTGTGAACCCTTTACTACCTCAGGTAGAAATTTAGGGGTCCTTTTACCAAGTTGCAGTAAAAAGTGGCCTTAGTGTGCCCTTATGCATGGGGAAAAGACATGGGGGAAGCCACTGCTTACCCTGAATCGGAAGCATGGAATATTGCTACTCCTTGGGTTTTGGCCAGGTATTAGTGATCTGGATTGGCCACCATTAGAACGGGCTACTGGGCTTGATGGACCATTGGTCTGACCCAGTAAGGCTATTCTTATGTTCTTGATCATGAATGTGACTGTTGGACAGACTCACTGGACCACGCAGGTCTTTATCTGCTGTCATTTACTATGTTACTACATTTCCTGCGTGCTAAGGCCACTTGTACCGCAGCTAGAAAATGGTCACTTTTCTTAAAGGCATTAGCATGTGGCCATTAAAAAACAAACAAATCCACACAAGAGCACTTTATGATACCTATTTTGTAGGGGGTAAGGGTCTGGGCTGCTGCATTAATCCCCCCCCCCAAAAAAAAAAAAAAAAATTGATTAGTTTGTGAGTAGTCTGCACTGATTGTGAACGTACTTATGTGCAGACTGGATGGACCGTTCAGGTCTTTATCTGCCGTCATGTACTATGTTACTATGTACTGCTGGATGCCTGAGTGTGTCCTTTAATCTGTGGTAAGTGTGTGCTAGCGCTTACACCAGAGCATAGTAAAAGGACTCCTTGCACTGTGAGCCCTCCAGGGACAGAAAAATATCTAGTTTTCCTTCATGTACCCTGCTTTGATTTAGTTTTCTGCTTGTAGGTGGTGTACAACTTTAGGAAAGCAATAAAAACATACCTCTTCACCCAAATCCCCTGCCCATGACCGATGGATTACAAAGAAATGTATTCTGGAACTAGACCCTGGTATGTGTCACATTAGGATGTAAACTTGAATTGAAAGATCTTCCACGGTAACTATGGAAAAGTTAACCTGTAAATTGTACATTATGGGCTCCTTTTACGAAGGCGCGTACGGGCCTTAACGCGTGGAATAGCGCGCGCTAAAATGCAGCACGCGCTAGCCGCTAACGCCTCCTCTTGAGCAGGCGGTAGTCTTTCGGCTAGCGCACGCTATAGCACGTGCTAATCCAGTGCATGTGCTAAAAATGCTAGCGCACCTTCGTAAAAGGAGCCCTCTATATATTGGTATTAGATCCCTAATGGATGTCAAGTTAGAATAATAACTTGTATTGAAAAAAACTTGCACTGTAAGGATAACTATGGCAAATAGTAACCTATAAACTGTATATTAGTATGTATCAAGTACTGTAATTACGGTGAATCATAACCTGTTAACTGTATTTTATGGATGTTTAACCTGTAACCTGATCAGAGCTCTTTGGGGGAAACGGGATAGAAAACGAATTAAATAAATAAATACAAGAAAAACTAGTTACCGCCCTGGGACAAATCTCCTAGGACAGCACAATCACAGCCTGGGGATCAAGTCATGCTTACATTTTGAATGCTGGATGATGTCAACATTTAGAAATCAAAGGAGTCCTTTTGCTAAAGAGTGTTAAGTCTGAATGGTAATTTGCCTGTGTAAGCATGCTAATCAGGCATTATTTATATTTTTACTCATTTTTTCAGCAGAGGCTGTGTCATAGGCATGGAAACATTTTCCAGCCAGTGAATTCTGATTAGTGCCCGCTAACTGGATAACCCAAACTTAAAATAGCAGCACTAAAGTACCACCTACTATATAGGAGGCAGTAAGGCCCAGATTCTGTAAACTGCATCCCGATTGTAGGCACTTGTCTAATCAGCCAATCGGGTCGCATGTTTTTTTTTTTTAAATGCACCCCAGGCAGGACGCCTATATTGAAGGCACCTCCGGGAGCCTATGGAGGCCCGCAAGCCTGCCTAAGCTCACCTAAGGCTAGGCGGTAGCTTTAGGTGAACCTAGGCAGCCCTACGCGTCTCCCTAGTAGAGCGGGAGACGCTTATAATGTAGGCCAGCAAAATGCTGGCCTACATTGTACGTAGACGCGGCCGCTATATGTATCATGGCAAGGGATCTCCCTGCCGCAATTAATATAGTGGCCACGGCTGTGGCCGCCAGTCTCTCCCCCTGAACGAATGAGGCAGGAGGGTGCCCAACCCCTCCTACCGAGTGAGCCCCCACCCCCCACTACGATTGCCAGCAGGAGGGTGCCCAACCCCTCCTGCCAGAAGAGCCCTCCCCAGGCGCGGACCCCCCTGTCCCCCACACTAAACCCCCCCGGACCCTCCCTTTAACCGTGAAATGTTGGCTGGCCAGCCGGGTCTTACCACTGGCCAGCCGGCAGGCCCTCCCCTCTCCGGCCCATCCTAAGGACTGATTAGCCCAGGCACCTAAGGCCCGCCCAGGCGCCTGGGCCAATCAGGCCTTAGCATCTTGTGGGTTGAGTCGGAGAGGGGTGGGCCTACCTCATTTTGACAGAAGCAGGCTTGCCGG
Organism: Geotrypetes seraphini; assembly: GCF_902459505.1. NCBI lineage: Eukaryota > Metazoa > Chordata > Amphibia > Gymnophiona > Dermophiidae > Geotrypetes > Geotrypetes seraphini. Next base: position 183,933,989 of record NC_047085.1, on the reverse strand, counting down.
CCAGACGGTGGGAAGATGTGTCCATCTTGCCAACATTTCACGGTTGGGGATGGAGGGAATAGTGCGGGGAGGTCCAAGGGGGTCCGCGCGTGGGGGATGGGGCTCTCCCGGCAGGAGGGGTTGGGCAAACTCCTGCCACCGTGATTTTCAGGGGGAGGGGGACTGGCAGCCACAGACACTATACTTATCGCGGCAGGGAAATCCCTTGCCGCGATAAGTATAGTGGTCACATCCACAGTAAACCAGTTCTGTAACTGGCATCTACAACACAGAATCAGGTGCTCATTGGCTACCAATCACACACAGAATAACTTTTAAAATCATACTCTTAACATTTAAAATTCAACAATCACATGTGCCGTTATTTTTGGACCGTTTTTTGACACCATATTCTTCATCCAGGACATTCAGATCAACACAAAATCTACTAACTATTCCATCTTTAAAAATAATAGTGACCAGGAGATCCACCATCTTTTCGGTCATAGCACCCCAGCTCTGGAACAATTTACCACTATTTTTACGTAATGAACCTTCTTTAGAAAAATTTAAGCGCTCCCTTAAAAGCTTTTTGTACAAGGACGCTTTCAATGCATTGAAAACATTACCTACAAGTACTAAATCCTAGTTTTTAATGAGTATTATGTGTAGGTCACCAAAATACTCTTTATTTTACTTTATATCCTGGATTTGAGATCCTACCATATATGTTTTATATGACCCCTCCATATGTGTTTTTTCCTTAAATGTTTCTTTTTCTTTTCTTAAAAATTGTAGTTCACCCCATTTGCCTTTTGTACCAGTTTGTAATAGAATGGCAAAATTTGTCTATATTATCTTGTTTTGTCCTCCCCAATTTGTTCATTGTTATTTTAAAAACAATTGTTATACACATTGAAATATATGATATTGCGTAGATAACAAATCCCAATAAACTTGAAACTTGAAGGTGTAGGCCCGATTCAGTATAGGACGCCCGTCCCGGGCATCCTATACAGAATCCGGGCCTTAGTGCTCCTGTCTTATTTTATCGCATGTCCCATTTGCTAATAGAAAAGTTAGCATGGGACCTGCAAAAAAAAGAAAAAAAAAAATCCTGACTATACTGACACGTAAAATAGGGTCCCTTTTATAAAGCTGTGGCAAAAGCACCGAAGCTCATAGGAATTGAATAGGCTTTGGTGCATTTAACGTGGGGGAATTGCTACCATGGCTTTGCAAAAGGAGATCTTAGTGCAAGGGACAGTCTTGTGTTAAAACATGTTAAAAACCCATATTTTAGTACATTTTACTAAAAGGACCCTAATGCCCTTAAAAATGAGATATCTAATAATACAAAATTTAGGAGGGTTTTTTTTCCTAGAGATTAGCATATGTTATCTGTAGCAATGCCCATAGAAATAAAATAAGTCCTCTGGCAGATAACTTGAGCTAATCTTTAGTAAAAGAACCCCTTAATGTAAAAAATAACAATTGGAAAATAAAAAATAAAAAAACTCCTTGATTATAGTATTGCCTGCTATCTTAAGAGCAGTGTCTGACTTCCATCCATCTCTGTCATGCGACATTTTCTCAACAATTCTATTCAAGAAGCCAAACTTACCTTATCCAGCTCATACAGAACACCCTGAAGATAAAAGAGAGACAATTAATTTTTTTCTGTTTGTTTCATATTCTTTACTATATTCCTACACAAAATATACAAATAAATAAAATATATATGATATGGGAAATGTCACTGACACTTCCCACATTGTTCATGCTATGTTTTCTTGAAATGAGAGGAAAAAAAAATATTAACATTTTGGGTTTTCCATATTTTAATATTGCACACCCTTCCTAAAGAGTGCACACTTTTCATAAAGAGTTAACAGTTTTCACAGAGATCCAGGAAAACAAACGGGCAGTTGATCCACAAAACCAGTAGATCAGAAAAGAGGTCCAAAACGCCAATGCACAGTTGCAGTTTGGAAGGGAGAGGATAGAAGCAATTGCCAATAGTTGATACTTGTTGAATAACACCTTTTGGTTTTTATAGCCCCTGATGCGACCCTTAAGAGAGTGAAACATGGTCATATCGGACCTTAACCCCCTCCCCCCTTTTACAAAACTGCGATAGCGGTTTTTAGCGCAGGCCGCATGCTGAATGCTCTGCGCTGCTTTTGATGCACATAGGAACTCTGAGTGTCAGAGCATTCAGAATGACGGCCTGCACTAAAAACCCGCTATCATGGTTTTGTATAAAGTGTATGATTTTATATGGTGAATACATTTTGCTTTGCATTTTGGATCTTGGAACGTATATAGAATATATTTTAAAAAAACCCTGACATCAAATTCTTTTGTACATAGAGTCCACAAATTGGTACTGAGGAATGCATAAAGGCAGAATTTTTGGAGGCAGTAGGGGGAGGAGGAGAATGGTTAGTAGAATGAGTACAACTTAGAGAAATGCATTGTAAGATTTTGAATTGCTTGTATACCCATTTGAAATGGATACATAAAAGATTAGACCTCCGTAGAGAAAGTGCTTGTGTGAAATGTGGGGATCTTGATGGAACTTATAGCAATTGTTAATGGCATTTGCTTTTTGGAGGACAGGTATGGAAACATTTAGAGAAATTATTGAAGGGACCCTTGCCTAAAAGTAAAGAATTGTGCCCCACCTCCTTTTATAAAGTCACATGGCAAAAGCCCCAAAGCCCTTTAAATCCTTATGGATTTCGGGTCAGTTATCACAAAGGCCTGCGCTATCGGGCTTTGTAAAGTGTGTGTGTGTGTGGGGGGGGGGGGGGGGGTATTTATTGGATTTAGAAGATTATTTAGAATTGGAATGTGATGAATATTGTTTGTTTGTTAGGAAGGCATATCTGAAGGCAAAATGTTGCTCCACTAGATAAAATATGAAGTGCCCAGTTATATGCTTTGGCAAAATGAAATGCATAATCTTCTCATGGAAAGAATATCCATACAAAATAAGGGAGAAAAAATATATATAATAGCTTCATAAGTATCTGGACTCCATTCTAGGACTCGTCACTTTCTTGTTTGAGAAGTATACTTTTGAATCCCTTGGAAACATAAGAGTAACTGAGGTTAACAAACTTTTAATAAATTTGAAACTTGTTGCAAATCAAAAATTAAGTTTGTCTCTCTTTTAGGGATTACCTGTTCAAATAAAGTGATGCAATAGGTTTCAGTGGGCAGGGATTTTATGGGGAGGTAGTTGGGAGACTGATGTACCGTACTTTGTGTTTGAGTGGCATTGTATTGTAAGAGTTATAAAATCTCAATAAAAATAATTTATCCCATCTCTGCTGATATGCTTAAGCGGAGTGTTTCCACGGGGGCAAAATATTTGGTGTCTATAGCAGAGAAGGAACGATACTACAAATTCCTGGTTCGGGCATATTTTGCTCCTGTTAGAGCCTTCCATGCTCTCCTTTGCGCTACTGATCATTGTCCCAAGTGTGCAGCGCCTAGAGCATTATTGGGTCATATGTTTTGACTCTGCCCGGGAATACGGGCTTTTTGGACACGTGTATGTCACATAAGAACATAAGAACATAAGCAATGCCTCTGCCGGGTCAGACCCGAGGTCCATCGCGCCCAGCAGTCCGCTCACCATCTTATCTCTTTCTGGAACTGTACTTGGTCATCTACGGACACTTTTATCTTCACACTGAAGCTGTCCTTACACCCGGTTCGCCCGGGTGCTGCAGCGTTTGCTCGGAAAGCTATAATTATGGGCATCAAGACTATTCTACAATGTTGGCTGTCTTCTAACACCCCCGTCCGTGTCTCATTGGAGGACTCAAATGATCCAGCTGGCGGGATATGAACGTTTGGCTATTTCAGATATGGACTCTAAATCTGGCTCCTTTTACCTCACATGTTGGTTGCCTTTTTGTTCTACTTTACAACTCTCTGTACGTAGTAGACTGCTTAATTAACTAACTGACTGTTGGATGTTGGATTGACTGTTCCCATGGGTGGGTGGGTGGGGGGCTGGAGGGGGGTGGGTGTGGGGGGAGGTAGTTTTCTTGTTTACTGATCTTGCTTGTATTGTTTCTTCACTGTTTTTTGAAACGAATAAACAGATTTAAACATAAAAATAATTTATTCATTAAGTTTTACTGCAAAGGAGCCCCAAGTTGTCCAGGACCGGCCAGTCTCATATGGCTCCATGAGGAAGCCTACAAAACTGAAGTGTTTTTCACATTTTATAGTAGGCAGATAGACAAGGTGGGGGAGGGGGAGAATGAGGATTGCTTTGGCGAAAGGAGGAGAGAAAAGTCTGAAAACTATGCCAAGAAGGGGAGGGAGCAACAGTCACCTGCACAAAATGATTTGCCCATGGTCTTGTACCAGACCTGGATCAGCTCTACTGATGGATTATTTTCTCAAGCACTGTGAGAAATATATTCTGTACTTTAAAATGTTTGTAATTCTGATATCATCTAGGATGTCATCTGTTTTTCTTCAACTGGAATTTCCAATTTGTCAGAGCATGGGATATAGATGGTCTTTCACTTCAGCAGTGCCTGGAAGAGCTGAACTTTGATTCTCATTATATGATGTTGAAACTTTTGAATCATGAGCTGTTACCTACCAGCCGAGAGTTTCTCCTCATGTCTTTTAACTGCATGGTCAGCTTGTCCAGCTCTTTCTGGTGAACCTCCAGATATTCACTGTTAACATACACGAGAGAGAAAATAACACCCATAGTGAACAAAACCCAAATCCAGTAAAAAAATAAATACAACCAGCTAGATTACTTGTCTACTTAGTACAGGTCTAGATCCTTTTTCTGAAATTCCTGAAACTGAAATGCTTTGAAAACTGAAATTTGATGCAAATCAGAAGTAGTCAATACTTCTCCAACATGACTCATGCTGAAACCAACACAGGTGCATGTGTTTCTCTTGTTCTCTGTGCAATGCTAGTTGGAGGGCTGAAAAAATGGCAAAGAAAGCTGAAGATTTCACTCAGGGTGGCAGTGAGAAGCAGAAAAGGCCTGTCTTTTCTTGACAACATTACTACTCCAAAAACCGAAAAGCTCTCAAAACCAAAATATGCCTGGTCTCAAGGATTTTGCATAAAGGATCTTGTACCTATATTAAAAAATTATACATGGTTGAGTCACATTATTATGACCACTGTCTACCTCTGATGTCAGGGCTGCATAGTCAATGAACAAATGCACGTGTCATGCATAGACTTCGTAGGTATATAAGCTGGGATGACAGCAAGTTGCCAATATAGCAACCATGGCTGTCATGGGGAAAAAAGCACGATTTATCAGACATTGAAAAAGGCATGATCATTGACTACTGGGCCAAGGGAGGCAGCATTTTTGAAACGGTGGAGTTTGTGAACTGTTCACAGGCTGCTGTGGTTAAAGTGTACCATGAATAGACGAATGGAACCTTTTCGATGATCCAACATGGTAACTAAGGGGCAGCAAGATCCATTGATGCAAGAGGTGAATTTTGGATGTGCAAGTTGGTGCGGGCTGATTGGCAAGCTACCATGGAGCAACTAACCATCCAAACAAACCAGGGAGCTTACAGATGTGTGTCCAAAACAACTTGTGCAGTGAAGCCTGTTACGAATGGGGCTCTGGAGCAGATGGTTGGTGATTGTACCCATGCTCATGACGGTTCATCGCAAAAAAATGGTTGCAGTTTGCACAGGAGTACCAACATTGGACTTGCACTGACTGGCAGAGGGTTGTCTTCTCCGATGAGTCATATTTTGAGCTCCATCAAACGAATGGATGTTGGCATGACAGGCATGAAACCTCTGAGAACAAACACCTGACAACTTAGGCACACAAGTTGGTGGCGGCAGTGTTATGGTCTGGGGAATGTTTTCTCGGTATGGTCTGGGTCCCTTGATACCTCTGAAAGGCACTCTCAACCGATATGAGTATCTTTCCATTCTTGCTGATCAAATATATCTGTACATGTTGATGGTCTTCCCTATTGCCGAGGGGATCTTTGAACAGGGCAATGTGACATGTCATACCACCAGAACTGATTACAAGTGGTTCACAAAGCACAACAAAGACGTCCAGCTATTTCCCTGGCCTCCAAATTCCCCAGACCTTAACTCAATTGAGCACATTTTGGATCATCTCCTTTGATATGTTCACCGACTGGATCCACCACCACGCACCCATCAGCAAATGTTGAATGCATTGCAGTCTGCATGAACATAAGAACATAAGAACATAAGCGTTGCCTCTGCCGGGTCAGACCAGGGGTCCATCGTGCCCGGCAGTCCGCTCCCGCGGCGGCCCCCCAGGTCCATGACCTGAAAGTGTTCCCTACCTAACTTAAAATACCCATACCCTGTTCACTCAATGTCCTGTAAGGTAAATCTCTATCTGTACCCTGTTATCCCTTTCGCTTCCAGGAAGTCATCCAGTCCCTTTTTGAACCCCAGAATTGTACTCTGTCCTATCACCTCTCCGGGAAGCGCGTTCCAGGTGTCCACCACCCTCTGAGTGAAGAAGAACCTCCTTGCATTTGTTATGAATCTGTCTCCTCTCAGTTTTTCTGTGGAGAAATGTAAGGTCTTGCACATAGGGAAGGGGAACTACATGTACAGCTATACAATGGGAGGGAGGGTACTCGGGGAAGGAAGCCAAGAAAAAGATCTGGGGGTATTGGTGGATAACACAATGAAGCAGGCGGCGCAATGTGCAGCGGCCTCAAAAAAAGCGAACAGAATGCTGGGCATTATCAAAAAAGGTATCACTACCAGAACAAAAGAAGTTATCCTGCCACTGTATCGAGCAATGGTGCGCCCACATCTGGAATACTGCGTCCAATACTGGTCGCCATACCTCAAGAAGGACATGGCAATACTCGAGAGGGTCCAGAGGAGGGCAACGAGGATGATAAAGGGTATGGAGAACCTTTCATATGCCGAACGGTTGGACAGGCTGGGGCTCTTTACCCTGGAGAAGCGGAGACTGAGAGGGGACATGATAGAAACCTATAAAATCATGAAAGGCATAGAGAAGTCCCTGCTAGTCTAAAAAATCTGTCCCTCTCCACCTTCTCTATGCCTTTCATGATTTTATAGGTTTCTATCATGTCCCCTCTCAGTCTCCGCTTCTCCAGGGTAAAGAGCCCCAGCCTGTCCAACCGTTCGGCATATGAAAGGTTCTCCATACCCTTTATCATCCTCGTTGCCCTCCTCTGGACCCTCTCGAGTATTGCCATGTCCTTCTTGAGGTATGGCGACCAGTATTGGACGCAGTATTCCAGATGTGGGCGCACCATTGCTCGATACAGTGGCAGGATAACTTCTTTTGTTCTGGTAGTGATACCTTTTTTGATAATGCCCAGCATTCTGTTCGCTTTTTTTGAGGCCGCTGCACATTGCGCCGCCTGCTTCATTGTGTTATCCACCAATACCCCCAGATCTTTTTCTTGGCTTCCTTCCCCGAGTACCCTCCCTCCCATCGTATAGCTGTACATGTAGTTCCCCTTCCCTATGTGCAAGACCTTACATTTCTCCACATTGAAGCTCATCTGCCATTTTTTTGCCCACTCACTCAGTTTGTTCAGGTCGCTCTGCAGTTCTTTGCATTCTTCAACAGTTCCGGCCCTGCTGGAGAGTTTTGTGTCATCCGCGAATTTGATAACTTCGCACTTTGTCCCCGTTTCTAGATCATTAATAAATATATTGAACAGCAATGGTCCCAGCACTGACCCTTGCGGAACACCACTTGTGACCCCTATCCAGTCAGAGTAGTGCCCCTTTACTCCTACCCTCTGTTTCCTGTCCGCCAGCCAATTTTTGATCCATCTGTACACGTTTCCTTCCACCCCGTGACTCCACAGCTTCTTCAGTAAGCGTTCATGGGGCACCTTGTCAAAGGCTTTTTGGAAATCCAGATATATAATGTCTACTGGGTCACCTTGGTCCAATTGCTTACTTATCCCCTCAAAGAAATGCAGTAGATTTGTCTGGCATGATCGGCCTTTACAGAAACCATGCTGACTTGATCTCATCAGATTATTTTTTTCTATATGCTCGTTGATACCTTCCCTGATCATTGATTCGACCATCTTCCCCGGAACAGAGGTTAAACTCACCGGTCTGTAGTTTCCCGGGTCGCCTCTCGATCCTTTTTTGAAGATCGGTGTAACATTCGCTATCCTCCAGTCCTCCGGGATTACCCCTGTTCTCAAGGACAGGTTGCAAATATGCTGCAGTAATTCTGCTGTTTCGTCTCTAAGCTCTTTTAGTATTCTCGGGTGGATCCCGTCTGGGCCCGGAGCTTTGTCCGTTCTTAATCTATCTATCTGCCTGAGAACGTCTTCGAGGCTTACCTCCATGCATGATAGTTTCCCCTCCTGATCTCCCCTGAAGATTTTTTCCGGTTCTGGCACACTGGATGTGTCCTCTATTGTAAAGACCGACGAGAAGAACTTGTTTAGCCTACCAGCCACCTCTTTTTCCTCTTTCACCACTCCCTTCCGGTCACCCTCGTCCAGGGGCCCCACCTCCTCCCTCGCTGGCTGTTTCCCTTTCACATATCGGAAAAATGGTTTGAAATTTTTTGCTTCCTTGGCTAGTCTCTCCTCATACTCTTTCTTGGCTTTCCTGACTACTCGGTGACATTCTTTTTGTTGCTTCCTGTGCTCTCTCCAGTTTCCTTCAGTTTTGTCCTTTTTCCACTTCCGAAATGATTTTTTCTTGTCTCCTATCACTTTCTTTACTTCACTGGTTATCCATGCAGGGTCCTTTGTCTGATTTTTCTTGGAACCTTTCCTAAATCTTGGTATATATAGGTTTTGTGCCTTATTTACTGTGTCCTTGAATAGGGACCAGGCTTGCTCCACAGTCCGCGTTTCCTTGGAGCTGTTTCTGAGCTTTTTTCTCACCATTTGTCTCATGGCATCATAGTTCCCTTTCTTGAAGTTAAATGTTGTTGCCTTGGTTCTCTTTCCCATAGGTAGTCCTACTTGCACTTTGAACTGAATCATGTTGTGGTCACTGGTTCCTAGTGGTCCTATGATCTCCACATCCTTCGCGGGGCCTTTCAGCCCATTGAGGATCAGATCCAGAGTCGCTGATCCTCTCGTTGGTGCCTCGACTAGTTGTTCCATGAAGCAGTCCTGTACTGCTTCCAGGAACTCCGTTTCCCTTGCACATTTTGAGTTTCCGAGACACCAGTCTATCCCAGGATAGTTGAAATCTCCCATAACTATGGTGTTTGGGTTCTTGCATTCCCTTCTCAGCTCGGCTACCATTTCTGTATCTTCAGCTTCAGTTTGCCCAGGTGGACGGTAGAACAGTCCCATCTTTATCTCGGCTCCGTTGCTTCCTGGTACTTTGATCCACAATGCCTCCAGTTGGGCATTTGTCTCTGCTGTGTCCACAGTGGTTGAGTGAATTGTATCCCTTATGTATAGTGCTATTCCTCCCCCCTTCTGGTAAGTCCTGTCTTTTCGGTAGAGTTTGTATCCTGGCAGTACTATGTCCCATTTGTTTTCCTCGTTCCACCATGTTTCCGTGATCCCTATGATGTCTAGTTTCTCATTATTGGCCATGACCTCTAGTTCCCCCATTTTGTTCTTTAGGCTCCTTGCATTTGTATACATGCAGTTCAAGTCCTGGCATTTTCTCTTCCTTTCTATTTCACCTTGCATTTCATTCTTCATTTTGTCCCCTTCCTGGCCTGCCAACTCCTGAGTATTGTCTCTTTTGGCCTTTCTTTGTGGTAGATTCCTATTGCCTTCCCCTTGTGGCATGTTCCTATTGTCCTCCTCTTGTTCTCTCTCAACATCCAATCCCGTTTTGACTTCCCCTTCAGATACTTCTAGCAACCATCCAGCGTCTTATTAAGTCACTCCCACAGTGTCTGGCTGCCGTCTGTGCTCCAAGAGGTGGTTATTCTGGATATTAGCAGGTAGTCATAATAGTGCGACTCGACTGTGTACAAGCCCAATAGTCCATACATCAATAAACCAGAATAATAATGATGCTTATGATTGCATCCTGTTGTTAACAGTTTTCTATTGTTCATTAGTATATCAGCTGATTGTATATTTCATTTCTTTCTTTAAAAAAGTGTACTAGAGGCTTACAACTCAAATATACGATCCAAAGTTAATATCTGGATTTTATTTTATACTACGAACAGAGCCTTTTAGATGAATACATGTGTGAGCACTGAGAATGTTGAATTTTGAACTGGCCACTCTCAGTGTCAGGCCTTTTAGGTTCTAGATCAGGGGTGGGGACCATGCTCCTCAAGGGCCACAACACAATCCAGTTTTCAGGATTTCCACAATGAATAGTGAGAAGTGGCACTCGCTCGTGGGCTGTAAGGGGCGCTATGGTGTGTTAATGGAACGGATAGTGTGCAGGACATGGGGGCAGTATTTTGTAGATTTTTTCTACATGTAACGCCTGCTTTTCGTATGGTTCTGGGTAACTCTAGTTAGATACAAGCATATGTGTTAGTTAAGGCCGCGCCCAATAGAAGCGTAATGGATAGGCATGAGACTGATTTGCATTTACTGCTTCTATTGTATATGCTTCGATCTCATGCCTGTTTATTGTGGAAGCCTTGAAAACCCAACTGGGTTGTGGCCCTTTAGAATCGCGGTTGCCCACTGCTGTTCTAGATGAATAATACATAAATATAACTCTTTTAAATAACATTTCTTGCAGTTGAAGGACTATTCTTATTTATGAATTCAAATTATGTGTAACAGAAAGGCGTGGTTTGGTTTGTAAATTATTATTTTGTGGAACATTTCTTCTACCTCATTATTATACACCTCCGTACCCCGCTCTCCCCAAAAAGTCAATATAAAAGCAACACTATCCCCCCTTTTCCTTCTGTCCTGCTGGTGAGAGAGGTACAGTTCAGCTAGGTGAGGACCAGGTCAGCGAAAATAACGTTACTGTATTATTTTATCTGTGTCCTACCACCTGGGCTTATGCCCTGATCCTGTAATCTCAAACAATATAACTGGGGTTACCAGATTTTGGGGAACAAAAATCCAGACCTATGGCGCCGCCCACCCAGTTCCACTTGGCTCTGCCACATTCTGCCCAAATCGCGCCCCGTTCCGCCCCCCATCCCCGCCCCCCTCAACCCGTTCACTTGTCTGGAGGGCCTCTGCGCACGCGCTGGTGTGATGTCGCACGCGTGATCCACGTGACACCGCCACAACGCATCCGCGCACGTGCAGATACCGTCCTGACATCGCGGCTAAATGGATGCTTTTCGAAACCCGGACAACGTGCCGGGTTTTGAAAAGCCGTCCGGACCCCTGGACATGTCTTCAAAAAGGAGGACATGTCCGGGGAAATCCGGGTGACTGGTAAACCTAAATATAACTTGTGTATACGTGGCTCACTCCTTCCTCTGCCCGCCCCCAGGCCCACCCAGTTCCAACCATTCCCGCCCCACCCCATCACACACCAGTCCCATCCCCAATCCTGCCCCTAATCCCACATCAGCCCCACTCCCTCCTCTCGTTGGGCATTGGGACATCCGCACATGCGCAGATGCCCTTCTGCCTGAAGCGATGTGGAGGACAGCTTTTGAAAACCCAGACAAAGGGTTGGGTTTTGAAAAGCCGTCCGGACCCCTGGACATGTCCTCAAAAGGAGGACATGTCCAGAGAGATCTGGAAGTCTGGTAGCCCTAGGCATGGGGCACACCCTCACACAACAGATGCACAAACAGCTACGGGCAGCCCCAGGCCTGCTGGAAAATTTGACCTGGTAAGAGGTGGGCGTTTCCTTCAGAGCATTACAAGGAGTGCTCATTTTAATACTCTTGTACTGCATTTGCATAGGGTTCTCGGTGGCTGCTACTGGGATTTGTAGAACCCTTTTGAGCACTGGAGGCTGAGCTGTCTTGCAAGTAAGACTGATTAAAACCAGTTTTAATAGTAAAATAATATGTATGTGTGCATGAGAGATCATGCTGATAACTCCTCCCCCCTCCCCTTTTAGGGGCCTGATTCCTGTATGCCTTCTGCTTCTGCAGGAAAAGACCTTGGTGAATCGGGCCTGCACACAAGTTGTGTTCCATTGTATGCTGAAGTATGATATAAATCCCTTTCTTTGTAAATATTTCATGCAAATGGATCAAACACTCAAGAGTTACATAGCAATTAGAGAGTTGCACGGGGACAGAAATCCCACCCATCCCCACCCGTCCCCGCCAGGATCCTCTCCGTCCCCACCCATCCCCGCAAGGAATTACCTCCATCCCCTCCGTCCCCATAAAAAGCAGCAATTACTTCTGACAGGATCATCAATTCTACAGTTTCTTTTGTGTTTGCGCTGCTGTTTTCCTTGTGAAATCTCTTTGGTGGAACCCTTTTTTTATTTTCTGTTCAGGTAATTAACTTATAAACCCCCTCTTTTACTAAGGCTGACGTGTCCATTATATTATATGGTCGAACTCTGCTTCCAAAGCCTTCCATCCCTGTGGGAGTCCCGTTGGCTAGAGGGGGGTCCCCGTGGGAGTCCTGTGGGCCAGAGGGGATCCCGGTGGGAGTCCCGTTGGTTGGGGGGATTCCCCTGGGACCCCTGCGGGACCTGCAGGATTCCCGCGATCCCCGTTCCCGTGCAGACCTCTAATAGCAATTTCATGATCATATGGAAAGATGACAGTCTACTGAAATAATAACAAGCGAGGAACTCTGGCCTTTTGAAAGCAGTAAAAGGTCTTACTCTAGACCATTTTTTAGGGCTCCGTAAACCTCTTCCACCCTTTCCGGCTGAGGCTGCTTTGGAGTGCAGTTTTTGTGGCCCAAGTTATTCATTTTCTTCAGCTTGGCTTGGGGTTTCTTGGGTGTGGCAGAATTTCCAAGAAAAGAATTACACCTAGACAAATAACCACAATAAACAACTGTGACCAATAAACATCTTATAGGAGGATACAGTGCTTACAATGGAAATAGTGGGCATGCAAATCTCTCTCATGCATATTCATTAGGGATAGTCTGTAAACTTGGTGGGCCTCAAGGACTGCACATGAATATCGAGGGGTGAGAAGGTTGCAGGAAGGTTAAAATACAGTGGGAGGGGGAAGGTTGGGAAATATTTCTTTTTTTAAAAAAAATTCTTTATTGATTTTCCATACTTCAGTAGTGCAATACATGAATATATAACATATAATACGTCAATACAAGCACATTCTACTTACAATTATACATAACCACCCACTCAATGATTATTCAATAAACACAGAGATATAGATTTTCCCAACAAGTTTACCCTAACCAAATTAATAATATCCTCCCATCCTCCCACCCATCCCAAGTGTAAATATTCAAAGGACAGAAATATCCCCCCCCTCCCTTCCCTGGATGTGTATGAAAAGAAACAAAAACTGACTTATAATCAAAGACCTGCTATAGTGAAGTAATATAAGATGTCAACGGGCCCCAAACCAGTTTTTAAAAATTACTGTGCCCCAAACTATCGGCATTCATTTTTTCATATCTATAGCTGGAGCACAGATTTACCCACCAAAAAGGGAAATTTAGACGATCGTAATTCTTCCAATTTCGGGTTACCATCTGCATAGCTATCCAAGTCATTATAAGGAAAATACGGCATTTATATCGATCCATAGGGGCTTAACATGTAATAATGTTCTGCATATGATCACCTCATACGTCAGTGGAATTGATGATTCTAATATGTTGTTAATTTTACCCCATATTGATCTCCAAAAGTTAAGTATCAAAGAGCAATAGAACAACAGTTGATCCAGTGTCCTAATCAGTGGCATACCAAGGGGGGGACGGACAGTCTGCCCCGGGTGCACGCCTTGGGGGGGTGCACAGCCAGCCAGATCCGGGTCCTCCTGCCCTACTGTGCAACTGGACCTGCACCTCCTTCCTTTCCCCCGGTCCGCGCCAGTGCAGTCTTATCTCCCTGCTGCTGCTGCTAATTCAGAATTGACATCAGAAAGAAGACTTCTTGTCGGCGATTAGCAGCAGCAACGGGGAGATAAGACTGCACTGGCGCGGACCGGGGGAAAGGAAGGAGAAGCTTTTTTTTTCCGCGGCAGGGAGGGAAGGATGTAGGCAGGCAAGCTGGCTGGCTTTAGCGTGGCAGGGATGGAGGGAGATACTAGGCAGGCAGGCAGGCTGGCTTTGGGGGTGGACAAAATCTGGAAAGCAGTGGGGGACATAAGGAGGCACTGGGGGCACTAAGGACACAGGATGGAGGCACTAGGGCACTAAGGACACGGGAAGGAGGCACTGGGGGCACTAAGGACACAGGATGGAGGCACTGGGGGCACTAAGGACACGAGAAGGAAGCACTGGAGGCGCTAAGGACATGGGAAGGAAGGAGGGAGGGAATAGAAAGGGACAATTGTTGGGCCTGAGTGCAGAAAGAAAGAAATGACAGATGTCCCCTTTTGATGAAAAAAATAAATGGTCACGTTACCTCTGACTTACTTTCTCTGCAGCAGAGTGGGCAGCTGCGCTGAGGTGCAGGAAGGTCCCGCGATGACTCGTCTGCCGGCTCTACTCCGGAAGAAGTAAGTTACGTCGGAGGGGGTGGACCCGGCAGACGCAGTCATTGCGGGACTCTGCCGCAACTCCCTGCATCTGCTGGGCCCACCCCCTCCAACATAACTTACTTCTTCCGGAGCAGAGCCAGCAGACGAGTCATCGCGGGACCTTCCAGCATGCGGCTGCCAAGTCTGCTCCAGAGCAAGTACGTCGGAGTGGGGTGGACTGGCAGCCGGCAGCTACAGTCATCGCAGGACCTTGCTGCATGAAGGGAGAGAAAGGAGCAGGACTGCTGGAATGGAAGAGTGGTGGAGGGAAAGAAAGGGGGCAGGGTGGTATGGAAGGGTGGTGCTGATGGAATTGTTGTACAGAGAAAGGGGAGAGACATAAGGGGGAAGGATCTTGGAGGGAAAGAAAGGGGGCAGATGCTGATTGAAGAGGGGTGGATGGAGAGAGAAAGGACAGACATTGGATGGTAGTGGGGAGCCTATGCTGGATGGAAGTGCAGATGGGAGAGATAAGGGAGCAAATGCAGGAAGGAAATGGGAGGAGAAAAAGAGGGGAGCAGACGCTGGATGGAAGTAGACAGAGAGAGGAGAAGGTACTAGATGGAAGGGTTAGAGAAAGAGGGTACATGATGGAAGGAGGGGATAAATAAAAGGAGGGCACATGGAGGAGAAAAGGATTGAGTTAGGAAAACACTTGAGGGGTGAGGGAAAGAGGTGGCAAGCTTTAGGTAGACAGTAAAAAAGGAAATTGATGAGAGGGTAGTAAGAACGTAATCTAGACAGATGCAGAAAATAAATTGAAAAGGAAAATGAGGGAAAAAATGGAAAGGGATTGCAGAGGAGAGGTGTGGGAGAGGGAAGGAGAGGAGAGAGATGCCAGACCAATGGGGGTGAAAGGAGAGATGGAAGGGGAGGCATACAGTTTCTGGAAGGGGCATAGAAGGAGAGAAGATGCCATATAGGGGAAGAGAGACAGCAGACAGTGGATGGAAGGAAGAGAGTTACAAGAAGATGAGGAAAGCAGAAACCACAGAAGACAAAGGTAGAAAAAAAATTTTCTATTTATTTATTTATTTAGGAGACATGTGTCACTTTTTCTGTGGTGCATTGTATGCAGAGTCCAGCTTCTTGCTGGTTCAATTTAACCTTTGTCTAAGTATTTCTATTTTATCCCCCCTTTTACAAAACTGTGGAGCGTTTTTTAGCGCCAGCTGTGGTGGTAGCAGCTCTAATGCTCAGAATTCTATGAGTGTCAGAGCTGTTACCTCTGTTGCTAAAATCCACACTACAGTTTTGTAAAAGAGGGAGGGGTTAGTTTGTGATTACATATTCCATACTAGGTGAAGGTGTTTTGTGTGCTCGAAAGACATGGTTTTTTGTTAGGATTGACTGCAGGATTGATCCGTACTAGTCTGTCTTGTTTAGTTTTACAATGGGTGTATTGATGTACTACTCATTGCAGTATATAAGATGCTGCCTTTTCCTAGGTACTCATGTGTGACGTGTGGATTGTTACTAAAAATCATGTTTTCATACAGACAGGGGGGGTGTAAAAAAATGATGGGCCCCAGGTGTCACATATGTTAGTTACGCCACTGGTCCCAATGTCTAGATGACAATGTCAGCATCTATTAGATTTAGAACTGTCTAATTTGTGTAACCTAACAGGGGTCCAAAAAGATCTATATTACAGAAAAAAACATGTTTGTCTCATAGATGTTGACGCTGTACATAGGAAATATTTCTTCAGTAGTAATATATAAGCCAGAATTAGAAAATTTAAGGAAAATTATAAAAGATCTTGAACCTCGCAGCGAGAGCAGCGAGAGGGCTGAGAAGGGCTGAGGAAGCAGGAGACTTCTCAGCAAGCAGGGGCAGCGCGTGTAAGGCGAGGCGAGCGGCAAACAACTTCGGGGTAGCGGCGAGAGTAACTCCGCCCACCCCCACCGCATCAGCAGTAGGCGCCGGGCCCCTCCTTAAAAGGAGGCGAGCCGACGGTTTCGCCACTGCAGCGAGAGCAGCGAGAGGGCTGAGAAGGGCTGAGGAAGCAGGAGACTTCTCAGCAAGCAGGGGCAGCGCGTGTAAGGCGAGGCGCGCGGCAAACAACTTCGGGTTAGCGGCAAGAGTAACTCCGCCCACCCCCACCGCATCAGCAGTAGGCGCCGGGCCCCTCCTTAAAAGGAGGCGAGCCAACGGCGCGCAGCCATTCGGTGCGCAGCGAAGGCGAGCAGCAAAGGCGCTCGCCTTAGCGAGAGCGCCTTTGCGAAGGGTCTTGAGAAGGGCCTTATACAGACCTAATATAAACTTTACATTCTCATACTCTATCAGACACACCTTTATTTTCTTCGTACAATCATACACTTTTCTTACATACTCTCATTCAGATAGTCAATATTCCCTAGAACCCCTCAGACTCTCTAATCTCTCATACTCTCTACTCTCTATCTAATCTCTCATACTCTCTAATATCTCATTCTCCACCGTTCTCCTTACAAACTCTCTGATATCTCAACCCTTCTCTTTTACAGAAATAAATCTGCCGGAAATGGCAGGGAGGACACGTGGCAGCAAGGCTACTATCAAGATCAACACCCCAGCGTCCGGAGGGATCCAGGGGATGGCCAAGGTCTATACTCAGAAGAAAGAGGGTGACACGGATCAGAGGGCAGAGGTCTCTGTGCAGACCGTGACCATTCCACTCCCAACGTTCACTACAGTCTCTACGCAGACAGAGGAGCTGGGACAGAGACACACAGACGAGGACATCGTGCAGGAACTGCTGAACCTCAGGGAGGAGGTAAAGCGACTGAGGAGTATCAGAGATGACGAGGCCTTCATCGACGAGGCTATCCTGGAACTGTCTCACATCACAGAGCGAACCCACGACAGGTCCATCCTTGACTCCCCCAAACCTACAGCCCTAAAATCAATGATTGGAGTACAGGAGATGATTAGAGATGCCGGCCCCTGGCAACTGGTAACCTCCTCTACGGGCAAGCAAAGAAAATCCACCTCATTTTCACTCTCTTCTTCTTCTTTTTCTCTCCAACAGGATAACTCTACAACTACCCCACAACTCACCCTCAGAAACAGATTTCAAATCCTACAAGAAGGGAACACCGAGGAAACAACGGAAATAACGGAAGGGGCTCAGGAGAATACTCAGCACCTAACCTCAAATCCAGGGCTCACGGATCAGCCCCTCCGGAAGGAACGAAGAGTGGTGGTCATTGGGGACTCCATGCTAAGGGGCACCGAGGGACCAATTTACAGGCCCAACTTACAATCAAGAGAGGTCTGCTGTCTTCCCGGAGCCAGGATCCGGGATGTCACCACCAGCCTAGACAAACTTATAAAGCCCAATGATCATTTTCCCATGTTTCTCATCCATGTAGGTACAAACGACACTGCCAGAAGTACCACGGAGAACATTCCCGACGACTTTGGAGCCCTGGGAAAGAAGCTGAAGCAGATAGGAGCGCAGGTGGTTTTCTCATCGATCCTCCCAGTAAGAAACAAAGGCAGAGCTAGAGAAGAGCGTATCCAACGGACTAACGAATGGCTCCGCATGTGGTGCACAGAGATGAACTTTGAATTCCTAGACCACGGTGAGACACTCCAGGGACTACAGGGACCCGACGGACTACACCTAACCAGGAGAGGTAAGAACGTATTCGGACATCGCCTGGCCCGCCTACTCCACAGGGCTTTAAACTAGGTAAGTTGGGGGAGGGCACTTATTTATATTCCAGAGCAGTAAGAAACCATCCTGAGGAGGCGAGCCACACACACACTTCTGGGTCTAAGGTAGGTACGCATGTTATCCATGATAATCTAAAGGGAAATATCAATGATAATTTAGGAGTCACTCTAACCCAAAAGGGGATCTCTTCACAGGTATGGAAGGCTATGTATGTTAATGCACACAGCTTGGGCAATAAAATTCTAGAATTAGAGACTGAGATAATAAACGCTGACCTAGATGTGGTAGCAATATCAGAAACCTGGTTCACAGACTCGCATGTGTGGGATATGGCTATACCAGGCTACAATCTACTACGTCGCGACAGAGAGGGCAAGTTAGGTGGAGGGGTAGCACTATACACTAAGGATAACATCAAAACTACCAGGATTACAGATGTTAGATACTCTGGGGAATCCCTCTGGGTGAATCTGGCCAGAGGAAATGAAAAATGCCTATACCTTGGTGTGATATACAGACCTCCGAAACAACAAGAAGACAAAGACTTAGAACTGATAGAGGACATAGAGAACATCACTCTACGGGGAGACACAGTGTTGTTAGGGGACTTCAACATGCCCGATGCAGATTGGAACACACTCTCCGCGACTACATGTGGCACTAAAATAATTCTGAACTCCATAAAGGGTGCACGACTCAAGCAAATGGTGTTGGAGCCCACCAGGGACCAAACGATACTGGACCTGGTACTCACCAACGGAGATAGCGTCTCGGATGTCTCAGTTGGAGACACACTGGCCTCCAGCGACCATAATATGGTATGGCTTAACCTTAAGAAAGGTTTCTCAAGGTCAAACACGGCAACTAGGGTTCTCAACGTTAGAGGCACAGACTTTGACCGTATGGGAGATTTTTTCCGTCAGGAGTTACATAAACAAGCACTACCTAACAATGTGGAGGATATGTGGTCGACTCTGAAGTCCACCCTACACAAAGCAACAAACCGCTACACAAGAACAATGAGTAAACACAGGAGGAACAAAAAACCCCAATGGTTCAGTGCAAAAATTTTGGACCTCGTTAAAAAGAAAAAAGAAGCATTTATCACCTACAAGCATAAAGGTAAACGAGAGGCGAAAGAAGACTATCTAGACAGATCTAAAGCTGTCAAAATAGCAGTCAGAGAGGCCAAACTCCAAATGGAAGAAGATCTAGCACGGAACATTAAAAAAGGGGATAAATCCTTCTTCAACTATATTAGTCACAGGAAAAGAAACAAAAACGGGATAGAATGCCTGAAGAAATCGGACGGTAGCCTTGTAGAATCAGATTCTGCCAAGGCAGAATTACTAAACGAATACTTCTGCTCAGTCTTCACCTGTGAAGCACCGGGAGCTGGTCCACTGCTTCAAACGGGAGACAACCAGAAGGACCCGTTTCAAGATTTCGAGTTTACACCCAGTTGCATCTACTACGAACTATCAAGACTCAAAGTAGATAAAGCTATGGGACCAGACAACCTACATCCCAGAGTACTAAGAGAATTGAGTGAAGTCCTGGCAGAACCATTATCTGTTCTTTTCAATCTCTCCCTAAGCACAGGAAGAGTCCCCTTGGACTGGAAAACCGCCTACGTTATCCCACTCCACAAAAAGGGATGCAGGACAGAGACGGCAAACTACAGACCAGTGAGTCTCACGTCTATAGTGTGCAAGCTCATGGAAACACTGATCAAACGACATCTCGACATGATCCTAGACGAAGAAAACCTACGTGATCCACACCAGCACGGATTCACCCAGGGCAGATCCTGCCAATCTAACCTGATTGGTTTTTTTGACTGGGTTACTAGGCAGCTAGATGCCGGAGAATCAATGGATGTGGTGTATTTGGACTTCAGTAAAGCTTTTGATAGCGTCCCACACCGAAGATTATTGAACAAACTGAAATCAATAGGGTTAGGGAACACTCTAACTACATGGGTTGAGGATTGGCTGAGTGGTAGACTTCAGAGGGTGGTGGTAAACGGTACCCCTTCTAAAACGTCAGGCGTGATCAGTGGAGTGCCGCAGGGCTCGGTCTTGGGCCCGATTCTATTCAACTTATTCATAAGAGATATTACCCGAGGACTTAGAGGAAAGGTATCAATGGTCGCCGACGACGCCAAACTTTGTAACATAGTAGGTAAAAGCATTTTACCTGATAATATGACGCAAGATCTACTACTGCTTGAACGGTGGTCGGCAACATGGCAACTAGGCTTCAATGCTAAAAAGTGTAAGGTAATGCACCTGGGTAAGAAAAACCCGCACAGAACTTACATACTAAATGGTGAGACCTTGGCCAGGACCACGACGGAACGTGATCTAGGGGTGATTATTAGTGATGACATGAAGGTTGCAAATCAAGTGGAGAAAGCTACCTCCAAGGCAAGGCAAATGATGGGTTGTATTCGTAGAGGTTTTGTCAGCAGGAGACCTGAAGTTATGATGCCGCTGTACAGGTCCATGGTGAGGCCTCACTTGGAGTATTGCGTTCAATTCTGGAGACCACACTACCGGAAGGATGTGCAGAGAATCGAGTCGGTTCAGCGAATGGCCACAAAGATGGTCTGGGGGCTCAAGGATCTCACGTATGAAGAAAGACTGAATAAACTGAGGCTGTACTCACTTGAGGAACGAAGAGAGAGGGGTGATATGATTGAAACATTTAAGTACATCACGGGCCGTATCGAGTCGGAAGAAGATATCTTCTACCTCATGGGACCCTCGACCACCAGGGGGCATCCGCTAAAAATCAGGGGAGGGAAGTTCCATAGCGACTCCAGAAAATACTTCTTCACTGAAAGAGTGGTGGATCATTGGAACAAACTCCCACTGCAGGTGATTGAGGCCAACAGCGTGTCGGACTTTAAGAGAAGATGGGATATTCACAGGGGATCCCTAGGGGAGTGAAACCAGAGGGCGGGTATTTGGAATGGGCAGACTTGGTGGGCTATAGCCCTTTTCTGCCGTCTTTTTCTATGTTTCTATGTTTCTATCAATGAAATATCTTGTGCAAGATGTGATGTGGGACTTTTGCCCAACACTTAAAACTGAGCATTTTTGAACAAAAGTCCTACTACATTTTTGGGAGAAGCTTTTGCTTAAAAAAATATAATGCCAATTTTTCAGTTTTTAGGACCGATGATTATATTATGGAAGGAACATTTTTGTTCTTTTGTTACACTTTCTGATGGTCCTACAGTACATTTATATTTCTGAAACTGTTATGCTGTATGCATTGTTACTTATTATTAGACTGTATTTGAAGCTGTTTTATGAGGCTGTTAATTTTTAAGATTTTTGAGCTTGTGGGGGTTTTGATGGAAGGGTTTTATAGAGGCACCGCAGCCGTCTATAACTCAGATGCACTAAAGCAAGTTTTAACCTGTTTTAACTGCCTTAGCGACGATCGCATTTGCCAACCCAATGCAGAAAATGGCTCAACACATGGTTTTCTGCACGATCGCTCATTCCCCGATCCGACCGTGCAAATAAGCTCTTAATATTAAAATGCCATGTAAACTAGTAGAGTGACTAATGTTCTAACATGGCTTCCTGATGCACCAAAAAAAATGATCGCTTTTAGTGATCCAAAAAAAGTGACTGGTCAAGAAAAAAGCGCACCCTCCCCACCGATGACGGCCCTTCCCGATGAACCGGCACCAGCACCGCAAACTGACCCCCCCACGGCATGAAAACAGCAGGAGGATGGTTCGGGGGAGGGGGGCAGGGCAGGATTAACCAATAGGCCAAGTGCCTAGGGCCCGAAATGGTCAGGGGGGCCTGATGAAGGAAGGCATCAACATTGTTTTTTCCAAATGGCAATGGACGCCTATAGCATTGATCGGCAACGCAGGCCCCCCCCCCCCGATCGGCAACGCAGCCCCCCCCATCGACGGAAAGTAAGACAAGCAAGCAACGTGGGTAAGAAAGGCAACGGGAACTGTAATTGTGCAAGCGGTGCTGCTTGCCCAAAGCTTCCCTCTGACGCAGCTTCCTGTTTCCGACTGGGCACATGGTGGGGTGAGGCGGGGCAGGGGGGCCCAGTATGCTTGTATGCCTAGGGGCCCTCGACGAATTAATTCTGCCTTGGGGGCTTCCATTCTGCCAATTTTCTTTCGTAGGGGGTGGAGTAGGCATGGCAGGAGGAAATGGGCATTTCTCCTGCTGTTTTCACTACCGAGCATGTGTGTTTGTGTGTGTGTGTGGGGGGGGGGGGGGGGGGGGGGGGAGGGGGTGCCAGTTTGTAGTGCCGGTTCATCAGGTAGGGCTGTCATCAGCAGAGGAGGGTGTGTGTGGTTTTTTCTTTTTTTTCTAATGGGGCAGATATTATGCCTGTGTAACATGCACAGCATCTTTACCCATTAAAAAAAAAAAAAGGTTTCCTGCCAAAATAGCTGAGTGGCAGGAGGCTGCTTTCAGGGCTTCCCCTACTGGCTCTGCGCATGTGTGAGAGTCGCACTCACAGTGATCAGTCATACAGGAGAGTTGGGGATTTCAACGAATCTCCGCACAAATCATGTGCAAGCAAACCTTTTAGTGCATCAATAGCTCTTTCTGAATCAGCCAAAAAATCAAGTCAGAACAGACCCACACGGTCTTACTGATCCTCTTACTGCATCTAAGCCTATGTGCCTTTCTAGAATAAATACCCATAATCAGTCTCAAATCCTTCCCCTGCTCCAATGACCCCATTTTATAACATGCAACTGCATCACAGCTCCCCCAAACTACATCCATAGGAAGCTCTATGTGCCGTCTGCATGATAGTAACCACCTGTTGTGTGTCTAATTATATACGTGCATACCCATATATACTATATACAGTGCCCCCTCCAAATCCACTGTTTCAGTACCCGCGGATTTGGTTATTTGCAATTTTTTTTTTTTTTTTTTTAGAAATGCTGCATCCTGGATCTTCCCCAGAACTTCATTGGTGGTCTATGCTCCTGCCTCTTGCAGAGCTGTCATCAAAATGGCTGCTGCAAGTTCCCGGTTGTAGTCTTGAGACTACAACAGGAACTCATGGCAGCCATTTTAATGACAGCTCTGCACGGGGCAGGAGCATAGGACGATCGATTCTGCCCCATGTCGCCGCTAGACCACCAGGGAAGGTCTGGGGAAGGTCCGGGATGCGGGGGGTGGGTCAGAGACAGCCCCAAAAGTTATCCATGATATTTCAATATTTGCGGGCCGGCTCTGCCCCTAACCCCAGCGAATATTGAGGGTCTGCTGTATACTTTTCACTCCATGCACTTTGCTGGATTTTCAGATTAAAAGCAAATTGTCCCTGGGAAAGTACCTACACACATTTATACATTGTCTGCAGTTTTGACCTTTGCTCCCCAAGGAGCTCCTTCATCTAGAGCAGGTAAAAATCCATTCAGAATGGCACTATGCAGTGCATCTGCTCATAACCCCAGATAATACTTTGTAAAAGCCCATTTCTGCACTGTTATACCTGCAGAAATTGTAAATACAAAAAGGTAATTTTCAAAACTGTTATCCTATGCCAGAACCTTTGGTATTTACGATTCCTTTTCCCAATTCTCTCCCTCTAATAGAAAACCCAAATGTCCAACTCTCTATGCAGAAATCCTTTATATAAAATAGGCCAGAAAGCAGTTCAGCATCAACTCTTTTTGATCCAGCATTTCCTTCCATTTGACAGGAACTAGGCCTCCCCTGGGTTACCATGGTAGCAGATGTCATTACCAGCGGCCTTTTCGTATTTTTGACTTTTTCCCAACTTCTATCCAGCCTAACCTCTGCAATAGGATAAAGAGTCAAACATTCGATATACACTTCCCCCTCCGTATTCGCGAATTCCGTATCTACAGATTTGCTTATTTGTGGTTTTAAACCTGAAGGATCCCTAGCTAGCTGACATAGCTGGGTCACGGTGTATATGAAGAAACTCCATCTTAGATCAGTGGGTAGTAAAACTAAAAACAGCAACCTGAGACTCCATATTATTGCTCTGAGATATCACAGTACTGTATGCAGGCCTGTTCTTTGTATCTGTCTTGTACCAGTCACGGCCAGGGGGCAACAGGATGCTGCTGTTAGCTAGCCTTGATGTATAGATTATAGGATGGATTTATGGTTTTGTTTTTCTCTCTGCTCTTACCTTTTGGCCAGAGCTGGTTAGACTGGTTTGGACTGGTTAGGACCCTATATAACCTTTGTGTCCGAGATCCTCAGGGTCTTCTGTTTATGCAGCCAGTTCTGCCCAGAAGTCCAGCATATATGCTTGTTTAATAAAAGCCTTTTTACATCTCTTCAGTCTCTGGCTCAAGT
Source organism: Geotrypetes seraphini (assembly GCF_902459505.1). NCBI lineage: Eukaryota > Metazoa > Chordata > Amphibia > Gymnophiona > Dermophiidae > Geotrypetes > Geotrypetes seraphini. The sequence continues at coordinate 183,909,409 of NC_047085.1, read as the reverse complement.
CTCTGCACTACAAACGGAGGGCCTTATCCTAAAAGGCACCTTCAAAACCAAAAAATGCATTTTCATTTTTCAGGCTATTTTAAACCCTGTAAGTCCCCCCTTAAGCCTTATCTGGTGGTCTAGTGGGTTTTTGGGCCAGGAGCGATCTTCCCATGCTTCTGCCCCATGCAGATCGCTCACAGGAAATGGCTGCCTTGAGCTCCCATAGTCTCTCGAGCCATTTCCTGTGAGCGATCTGCACGGGGCAGGAGCATGGGAAGATCGCTCCTTCTCCGAAAACCCGCTAGACCACCAGGTAAGGCTTAAGGGGGGACTTACAGAGCTTAAAATAGCTGGGAGGGAAGCGGGGGTTGGGGCAGAAGCAGCCCAAATATTATTCGCAGTTTTTTAATATTCGCGGGCCAGCTTTGCCCCTAACCACCGCGAATATGGAGGGGAAAGTATACCACCTTTCTGTGGTAGTTTGCAGGTAATTTCTCTGTTCCTAGTGTGCTCACAATCTAAGTTTTGTACCTGGAGCAATGGAGGATTAAGTGACTTGTCCAGAGTCACAAGGAGCTGCAGTGAGAATTGAACCATTGGGTAGGATCCCTCAGACACTGAATACTAGTGCTGCCTGATTCGCCGATTCAAATTGATTCACTGATTTAATGTCAGAAAAATTCAGACTCACTCACCAAAAGCCCCCCCCCCCACCTGGTGAGACCTGACATACCTCCGGGCCTCCTAAAGCAGCAGCAGCAGTGGTGGTGGCTGGTCAGTAGAGGCATCACTCTGAACAGGCTTCTCACGACCTGCACCTGTCCTATCGGGGTCTTCCCTCTTCCCTCTGCTGCATCACTGATGATGCGGCAGAGGGAAGCCCTGGCAGGGCAGGTTGCAAGCAGCCTGTTCACAACTCTGCCTCTGCCGGCCACTGCTGCTGCTGCTGCTGTTTTGGGAGGCCCGAAGATGGGATGGGGGGGTCAGATGGGAGGTGCTGCACAGGGGAATAGAAAGGATGGAAAGCTGCTACACTTTTGGGGAGAGAGGCGAGAGGAGGAATTGTTGGACATGGGGTAGAGGAGAAAAGGAAGAGATGCAAGAAAGAGATAGAAAGGGGTGTGAGGGAGAAATCCTGCATATGGTGGAGAGGAGGGAGATATGCATGGAGAAGAGAGAGGGAGAAATGTTGGGTTGGAGGGTAGGGAGAGATGGTGCATGGGGAGAGAGAAAGAACTATTTCACATGGTAATGGAAGGAAGAAAGGGAAAGACACTGTATGGAGAGGAATAGGGAGGTTTGACCCAGGACACAAGGCAGGGAGAGAGAGAGAAGAGAGATGGTAGACAGTAGTAAAGAAACAGAAATATTTGACATGGCAGTGGAAGGGAAGATATAGAGATGGAAGATGGATGGTGAGCATGAAGAAAGAAGAAAATGTCAAATAGGGAGAAGACTCTGGTGAGTGAGTTAACAGAAGACAAACAGAAACCAGAGCCTGGGACCAACATGATTTGAATAATAAAATGACCAGACAACAAAAGGTAGAAAAATAATTTTATTTTCTCTTTTGTGATTATAATATGTCAGATTTGAAATGTGTATCCTGCTAGAGCTGGTGTTAAACAGCGAACGTGAGCTAGGACCTAACAGAGAGAGGAAAAGTCTTTTTTGTTTACACCACAGCATCGGTGTGGGATTGGAGAGGGCAAAGGGGGGGTGGGGTGGGTGAAGAGGCTATAAAATAAACCCGCCATGGCATTTGAAAAAAAACATCCAATAGGGTGGGAAAAGCAAATCAAATAGAAAAATTGATTCAATTGGCCAAATTGAATCAAATCGAAAAACTTTCCCCTGAATCAGGCAGCACTACTGAATATAGTACACATGTATCCTGAGTCTGACCACTAGATGTCGCTGTTTTGCAATCACCCTGGGACTCTTATCTCTAGCAGCTGTGCTCTTGCACACCCTATTCCTTTAAGTTATTAGCCCACCCCTTGTGGTATATTATTAGAAGCACATGAAAACATCAATGTGAACAATGCTCATCTATTTCTGTGCTCCATGTCTGTGCAGAGTGCTAGAGACGCTGATGTTTCTTTATAAATGATTAATAACACTATTGTATCATAAGCTGAACTAAAAATGAAGAAATGTATTCTTAATGGGCAAACAAACATACTCTATATCTAGGGCTACAAATGGCATTGCACTTACCTGGATCTTCTTTCAGGAAGACCACTGAAGCCCGCAAAAGACTGACTTCGAAGAATTCCATTGGGGCCTCCCAGGGAGAATGTTTGGGATCCTTCTGACATGATCTCTGGGAGTCTGGATGACACTTCTGCAAGACAACAAAAGAACAGTTAAGCAAACTGAGGCACAAATTAGATGTAATAATGGAGAAACCAAAACCAGCAGGTGAGAAGAATCAGAAAATATGGAGAAGCATAATCTCTGATTTGCCGACAATTGAACCTCATTTATAAAATATGTCCATTGCTTTCCTGCTCATAGGTGGGCAATTTTATAGAAGTCCATTTAATGTTCAGAAATGAATTTAACATTTTGTTTGCTAATGTATTGCTTTTTAGACCTGTAGTGAAACAAATTATCTTAAAATTGCTGTGTTATCTGGTCAGGCTCCATTCTCAAAACAGCTGCCACAACCTTCAGCAAACACAAGACTGCCCCTTAAGGCCTGGGCAGCAATTTTGATGGTAAGGGCAGGAACATCTGGGAACTGCTGCTGCCCTAGTTAGTCCGCTAGATCACCAGGATTTAAGGAAGGCCTAGGAGGGATGGCTCACAGGTGGGTCTGGGAGGGGAGAAGAGGAGACTTAGAGGGGATATGATAGAGACTTATAAGACATAAGATCATGAAGGGCATAGAGAGAGTAGAGAGGGACAGATTATTCAAACTTTTGAATAATAAAAGAACAAGAGGGCATTCAGAAAAATTGAAAGGGGACAGATTCAAAACGAATGCTAGGAAGTTCTTCTTTACCCAACGTGTGGTGGACACCTGGAATGGCTTCCAGAGAGCGTAATAGGGCAGAGTACGGTACTGGGGTTCAAGAAAGGATTGGACAATTTCCTGCTGGAAAAGGGGATAGAGGGGTATAGATAGAGGATTACTGCATAGGTCCTGGACCTGTTGGGCCTCCCCGTGAGCAGACTGCTGGGCACGATGGACCTCAGGTCTGACCCAGCAGAGGCATTGCTTATGTTCTTATGACCCTGTCTAGTTGTTGTTGGGGGGGGGGGGAGGGAAGATGGCGCTATCTGTTCAGGGAGGGAAGAAAAGTTGCAGGTAGGGACACAATTCCTTCTGAGAGAGGGGTGGGACACAATTCAGTTTCAGGTCAAAAATGCACAAGCATTTTTGGCCAGACTGAAACAAGGTTGAATATGGATTCTGGACCGATTTCAGTATCAAAACCCAAACCAAAATTCAGTTGATCTCTATTGTAATCCTTGATTCTGCCACTGGAATCAGTGGTAAAGGTCTCATAATGTACGAGGATGAGGTTGTTAGAAATTTAGGATTGGTTTAAAATCTCCCTCCTAGAACTGGGCAATTTGGCACTTGCATTAGCCATCTGGACTCTAAGTGAAGCCAGTTCTTCTGTTTGACAGTGCTAATAAGCTTGTTGTGATTTGATATTTCAGTGAGTTAAGCTTATACATGATTGCTTTTGTATGGGTTGTGTGAAATGTCACTTGTCTCAAGTGATTTGGCACTGTGCATATCAATGATTAATGAACTATTTTTTGCTATCCAACTAAAATGTGTATCTGTTTTATTTAACATGGGCAGTTGAGCACACTCTAAAGTTGCTTCTTCACTGTCTGAAATGGCGACTATTTGAACGTAAAGCAGAGATGAGTAAATTCAGACACTTCCTGATACCTGCTGGGATGACCTGGGGAAGAGGAAAAAGTTGGAAAGAAGGAACCTGGAGGTTGGAGGGCCAGCAAGAGAGAGCCGAAAAGGGGAAGATAAACTAGATAGATCAGGGGTAAGCAATTCCGGTCCTCTAGAGCCGGAGCCAGGTCAGGTTTTCAGGATATCCACAATGAATATGTATGAAATGGATTTGCATACACTGCCTCCTTGAGATGCAAATCTATCTCATGCATATTTATTGTGGATATCCTGAAAACCTGACCTGGCTCCGGCTCTCAATGACTATCCCTGAGATAGAGGCATGGGAAAAAAAGCAGAAAGAAGGGAAGGAAAAAGAAAAGCATAAAAGAAAATACAAAAATTGTAAAAAAGCATAATAAGCAAACAAAAACAAAAAAATTCCTATAAAATACTGTCCAAAGAGCCCTAAAGCAACAAATTGTGAATTATAAGGAAAAATCAGTTTTTGCTGACTCAAAATTGTTTACTGGTAACATAAGTTTTATAAATATTTTTTAAAAAGGAAGTTCTAATATGGCATTTTACCACAGCTCAGTTTACTACAGAAGTCATTAACTTATGGTAACTCAGTACCACAAGTTAAGGACTCCCATGGTAAATGAATGACACAACATTTGATCAACCTCGCAAGCTTCATTATTTTCCTGCCAGAAGCATCGAGCCCCTCTCACATATCTTAAAAGGGCAAAGCTGTATAGACAGAGCTCTCTTTCCCCTCCTCGACAAGGAAAGACCTCCCCATGAATTGAGTCTCCCTCTCTATAAGCAACCATGTAAACCCTAGTCCAAGATCCTAGGCCAAAGACCCCTCCCCATAGGCTTTCCACCCCCACCCTGAGTCTACCTGAAACAATCCCTGGAGGTCTAGTGGAACAGGATAGGAGTGATCCCTAGTCACTCCTACCCCTTGTGGCCAGTAACATCCCTTTCCTCAGAACGATCTCCACTGACCAATATTCTCTGTCATCGTCCACTCATTTCCTGACTCAGTCATTCACTTTGGGACCCATATTGAGGGCACTCAGTTTATTTATTAGATACCTCTGAGGAACATTGTCAAAGGCTTAGCCAAAATCTAAATAAACCGCATCTAGCACACTCCCTCTCTGGTCACCCAGTCAATTGGGGGTGGGGACCTCTGGAGGGATCTTTGAGAGGGTGGGAAGACTTTGCAAAAAAGTTTGAAAATGTGTCTGCTGAGGCTGGGTCGCTCTGGTTCCTTTAAGATGGCGCCCAGGTCTGTGTGTTAGCAGCCTGATGCTTTTGGGCAAGAAATATAATATCAGCTTTCAGATGTTGCTATTTTTCCATGCATAACGCAGCATGTGGAATTCAAGCTGCATTATCTGATTTACATAATAATGCACTAAAGGGCAAATTCTATAAGAAATGCTCAAAAGTTAGGCACCAAATTAGGCACCATTCAGCGCGATTCAAGTAAAATTGGGTGCTGTTTAGTGAATCACGCTGAGCGGCACTTATTTTGGAGGCACCCAATAAATAGGCCAGCTCTAGGCACAACTAAAAGTTAGGCACCCATGTGAGCGCTTAAGCACGCTTAAAAGCAGTAATTCTGTAACAAGGCGTCTAACACGAAGCCATGCCCATGCCTAACATGCATAGTGCCTATTTTTTTGAAGGCTGCCTAAATTTTTAGAAGCGCCTTGTTACAGAATCGCTCTTTCTTGATAGGCGCCTAAGTTTCAATTAGTGCTGATTAAAAAGCTTAATTGAACTTGTTATTCAATTTACATAGGCGCTTATCTAGTTGGGCACCTCCATAATGGGTGCCTAACATTAGGCGCTGGTTACAGAATTTGGGCCTAAATGCTAAAGATGCCCATTATATCCCTATGGACATCTTTAGCATTTAGTGCACACTAACATGATTAATGCATGCTAATGCATAGCGTCTGTTGATGAATTCCCCCTACATGTAATCAGCATCATAATAAGACTGGCAAACTCACTGGTTTCACAACTTGAAGTGCTAATCATCCTTTAACTGCATGTCTTATGGATTTTATTCTCCAAAATTAGTCCCTTATTTTTTAACCTCTATTACTCTATCTCTTCAATCTATATACGCCTTCTTTACTTACACCCTATGCCCATAGGGACTTATACTACAATACTGGATTTTGCCATCTAACACAACTTAAGGGTCAAAAATAGTGTGTTCCTCCCCATCACATTAGTAACTATCTCCTTAATAAAAGCACAGTGCCCAATATCCATCCAGCAGTGATCAATTTCTTTGCTAACCACTGCTAGCGTTAAACTCAGAAATACAATGCTGGGCCATGTCCAATCACCGGGTTTCTAGAGCTGGCACTGGGGTTCTGGAGCTAGCTAACACATAGCTGGTTAAGTGCGATATTCATAGGGTTACCAGATGATATCCTGGAAAACCCAGACATGCCCTCTTTTTAGAGGGCTGTCCAGGTGTCCAGATGGATTTTCAAAGCCTGGTAGTTTGTCCGCGTTTCCCAAGCTCAGGGCCGTGTCTGGAAGGCCTCCGAGCATGCATGAATGTGAGGCGATGACATGTTATATCATTGTGTCGCATGCTTGGAACACCTCCAAACAAGACTCTGAACTTGGGAAAGGAGATGAAGGGGTGAGGGTAAGGGTGAAACAGGGCGGGCCGGGGGCATAACATGGCAGGGGGGAAGGGCCACGTGCCCTCTTTTCTTCGAGAAGAAATCTGGTAACCCTATATGTTCAGTATTTAACTGGCTATGGGCTATTGCATAAAGATAAGAGTACTTGGCAGGACCTGTTTCCGGCTGGTTAAATCGCTTTGAATATTGATCTCACTGAGTTGAACAAGGTATCAATTCATTGAGTTTGAGATTCCTGTTATAGCTGGATATGTACTGGATGTGGATTTAGCTCACACCTTTTCAGTTATAGCTCCAGGCGAGTTTCAGTCTGGTACAATAGGAGCTTTCCTATCCTCAGAGGGCTCACAATCCACATTTGCACTTGAGGCAGTAGAGGATTAATAGACTTGCCCAAGATCATAAGGAGCCACATTAGGTTGAGAGGTCCAGGAAGTGTGTCTCACGGTGCTAAACACAGGGGGCATCTTGGGAGGCATGTTATGGGTGTGTTATAGGTGGGCTTTGTGCGGACTTTGGGCGGGTTAGACTTGGACATCTTGCAGCGATAAACCTTTCTCAGGATATCCTAGATGGAACTTAGACATTTTGGGCTAGACCTGTTTTAGAAGCATCTAAGTGCCACCAAGGTACCCAAACTTACCAGATGACCACTGAAGGGATTAAGTAATGACCCCACATACTCCCCCAGTGGTCACTAATTCCCTCCCACCCCCCAAAGATCTGAATAAAACAGTACATACCTGTCTAGAACAGCAGCACTTGGTATGGGAAAGCCTAGAGTATTTATACAGGTGTCTTAAGTAGCCAGGTGAATGGGTTAGTGAACCACAGAGAGAAGGAGCCAGACCCATAAGGCACTCTAACTACAACATCTATGATGTTAAGTATGAGCCCAAGCAAAAACAAAACTGGCACTGATGGTCTTAATGAAAAAGTTTGTCTTCACAAATAAAAGCGATGCAAGTGAATATGAATCCATAAAACACACCAGTAAAAAATTGTGGTGTGGACCCGACACAGTCCGTGTTTCAGTAATGAGAAACCTTCTTCTGGGGTCCTATGAGAATATATAAATGTATGATTATACCAAATGGAATGAATTAATGGTGAATTGTCTGTGATGTGGTAATAGCGATCATATATTGAGAGTGATAAAGATAAAACAACGAGTGATATGAAATGAAGGTGCAATGATTGTGGTGAGTGAACAAAAATAAATATGAATGAAATGATTTAAACTGAATAAGGCTATATGACAGAAAGAGAAATGCATAAGTGAGGAAATGAGAGGCCAAAGACATAATAAGACATGAGCCCACATCAACCCTACCTTATTCCCATTCAGGTACCACCTGCATATACTACTAATCGAACATTAAGATCCACACAACAAAATCTGCTATCGGTCCCCTCTCTTAAATTCATTAATACTCGACGACAAGTTATCTTTTCTGTTTCAGCACCCCAAATCTGGAATTCTCTCCCTATCTATCTAAGGGAAGAAACAAACATAGAGAAATTCAAAGGTAACCTGAAGAGTTTTCTCTTTAAAGATGCCTTTTCTATTTAATCCTCTCTACACAAATTAACAACAATTCTTTTACCTCTAATCTTTTACTGAAATACTCAGTTTTTTCCCTTCCTCATGTATTTTCCTTACCTGTTTTTTTCTATCTTTAACATATATTGTAACTTTTACCCCCCCTTTTCCTTATGTATCATGTTTTGTCCCGTTTTGTATTTTTTTCTGTCAATAATGTGTTCAGTCTTATTTAGTATATGATTCCCCTTTTTATTGTAATTTTAATAACATGTACATCGCTTAGAATGTAGATTAAGCGATTAATCAAACTTTTAATAAACTTGAAACTTGAAACTTGCAGCCATAAGGGCTATTGGGGTGGGAGACAGGTAGGCATACAGTATAATCTCGTTATAACGGACTCGCTTATAACAGAATATCATTTATAGCAGACGAGGTCCGTTGGTCCTGGCTGTGCACCTTTACGAACATGCAGAAAAGCACCGCATATAGCGGACTCGCATATAACAAAATTTCACATATAACAGACAAACAATTTTAGCTTTTAGCTGTAGTTTTGTTCGGCTATAACAGACATGCAGGCTCTGCCTACAAGGCGCATGGCATGCCAGTGATACAGTATCAAAATGCGTACCTCACTAAAACAAATGAAAGAAATGCAGCCCAGAAGAAAATGACAGATTATTTTTCTTTCCAGTACAGTATGATATAATGCTTTAGTTAGAACATCTTTTAGTTGTTCTGGTTTTGCAATCATTTCATGCCATACCAGTGCTTTGCTGAGTTCTGTTATTGATGTTGCTGATATGCTTTTGCAGTGACTGTTGTTCATTGATTGTACGTTGTTTCAAATAAAGTTTTTAAAAAATGCAACTCTGGTTATAACAGACTCTGGATATAACGGACTGTTTTGCCAGGTCCCTTGAAGTCCATTATAACAAGATTATACTGTAGTAGGTTTTGGGGGAGTTTTGGAGGGCTTATCATAAATTATAAGGGGCATATGGTGAGATGTACATCTGATATCCTTTATAACACACGTGTCAAAGTCGGTCCTCGAGGGCCGCAATCCAGTCGGGTTTTCAGGATTTCCCCAATGATATGCATTGAAAGCAGTGCATGCAAATAGGTCTCATACATATTCATTGGGGAAATCTTGATTGGATTGTGGCCCTCGAGGACTGACTTTGACACCCCTACTTTATATGAAGTTCATAGCAGTGCCCTCTAAGGCAGTGTTTCTCTTGCCAGTCAGTCCTTTTCGAAAATAGCCTTCCATGTTAATACATTTTCTTGTGTTGACATAAATTTAGGTGCCTAATTGCCAGGGCTGTCCAACCTGCGGCCCAAGGGCTGCATGTGGCCCCGTGAAGTATTTTGTACGGCCCCGGTCGAGGGCAATGCAGTGTTTTCCTCTGCTGCCTCCGGATGTTTACCGTCTTACCGGCCCCCTCCGCTGTCTTGCTGCAGCGTTTGCGAGTTTGTGCGGCCCCAGAAACATTTTTTTCGGCCAATGCGGCCCAGGGAAGCCAAAAGGTTGGACACCCATGCTAATTGCTAACATCCTAGTATTAGGGGCCCAAATTTGCTATTATAGAACACTAGCTTAGCACCTAGATTTTGGGATCTAATCTCTTAGTGCCCTTTATAGAGTTGATCCTCACCGTCTTTATGGTTTATGAGCACCTAAAGCACTGGAATCTGATCAACATAGCACACGTTTCTTCCGAGGGAGGTTCTCCCTGAATGAATGCTGTTCTAACTTTATGCAATTTGAATCATAATTGCAATAATCCCCTAGCGGTTTCAGTTGAATGCTCTGGCATTCTTGCCATTTGTGTTGGAAATTCTAGTGGGCTTTAGTTTTTCCCTGAGGTGCCCTTTGTCCTGCTGTTGTAAGTAAAACAAAAATCCTGGAGATTAGAGTGCCTTGGATAAGGAGTTAGAATACCAGCAAGGGTCTTTAGTTTCCAGTCAATTTGGCATTAGATTAGCAAATTTAACACTAGAATTACTGCTGATTATCATCACAAATTGTTCCAGGCAGGCAATGACATCCAGTCAATAGACGTGAATGCAATGCTGTACAGAATCCAGGTGGCTCCCACATGCTCCCTCTTCCTATGTTTGCTTACTTATTTATTTTAACCACTTCCTTCAGGCTAAATTCATGCCAAATATCCCTCTGACTAGTACCTTCCATCTGGGCTACCCATCACTCAACCATGCTCCCATTAAGATATTTTACTCTGTTACAAGTTGTTTTAACTTCCAATACAGAACAAGATAGTTAGAGAATATTACTGGTTAGCTGTAACCACTTTTAATTCATTGCTGTTGTCATTTATTCATGTGTAAAATGGATTTCTGTAAACTCTGGACAAGTCTGAACTAGCTAATCTGATTTTTGCCTTTTTTGTGAGAGAAATGTCTGTGTGGCCAAGAATTGTCTTAGGCCTCTAATGTTCTCATTGTAAGCGATGAAGTCTCACATATGCTGTACGATGGTGCGCAGGCCGAAGTAAAGGAGTTACCATGGCAACCACATCCAAGCCAAGCCAGTCTGCATCAGGATAAAGCCTACTTCATCCATATTCAAAAGTAAAAGAAAAAGAATCCATCTGCAGCATGAGCCTGCTGAGCATTCCGTAAGATTACCCATTAGTTACCGAAATCTTTTAGTGAGGCAGAAATAAAGTTCCAAAAGTAAGTGTGGCTTGATTAGGCATGGCAGTTTCTCATTTTGTAATACCTCACTGCAGAGGCCTGTCCCTGCAGAAACTGACTTACAGCCCTCAGTTTTCATATTTTCCAAAATAGCTTTTACTACTTATCTAGGCACACCAGAACATCCTGGATTTACGCTGTGCTCTACAAGTTGCAAATAATACTGTAGAAGTTGTGCAGGGATTTCTAGGCCTCAGTCCGTTGAAATAGATGGACTTTCTAAAATGTGGGCCCATCCCCATTCTCTAATTACAGGAGTCAAACTGAACATGTAGATGTATGTCAGCTGAAATCAAGGGGCTGCTGGAGGGAAAGTCAGAGTAGTGTGAAATGAACAGGTATTCAGAGTAAAAACCTGGAAACATTGGTGGTCGAGGACCACTTTGTTCCTACTTATCATGTTCTGGTCTCTTTTAATGTCTAAGGTGAATATGTAGAACATATTTTAAAAATTACTATATCTGATGTTATCCTAAAGATCTTTCAAACCTTTTTGTTAGATGTTCTTACTTATAATCAGTGTTCTGTTCATTGGGGGGCAAGGTTTCCTCAGAAACCCTACAAACTAATTTATTCAATGGTGCCTGTTGCTTTAAATTATAAGAAAATTCTTTAAAAACCTGGCTTCCAGCACACAGAGCATACCACATGGGTCCCGGAGAATCAATGTCTACACTGGGAAAACACAATCCAATAACTGAACAAGGAAAATGCACAAAGGACTCCACCACCCTCTATCAAAATATTCCTTTAACTGGAAAGTCCCCAATGATGGTACATAAAAGGATAACAATTAACACTCACAAGCAAATGGCACAATAAAAGTAATAATGAAAAATGCACATTTTGGTGCTCTGCAACACCTGTGTCTTAGAACAGATATACAAAAGGGGATTCCCTGGTTCGTGTCTATGAGATGAAATAATCTTCACCCTGCTTTCCAGGATGTCCACATCTGAGCAGACACAGTCAGAGAATATGCAGGGATTTCCCACTCCTGCCAGAGTCCCTATGTTCTGAGAATCTGGTCTGGCTAGGAGAAACACAAAAAACAGTGGGAACGGACAATGAACACTCCACAAAGGATCACTGATGTAAAAGAGTCTTGTTTATTCCAATAAAGGACATACACAAACTGTGGACCCGACACAGTATTGTGTTTCAGCGAATGAAAAACCCCTGCATCAGGGGTCACTGTAATGTTGTAATCCACAGATAACAAGTCCTTTTGTTAGTACAAGGCTGGTTCAATCAAACACAAAAAAGTTGAGTTTTTAGTGCAGGTCCCGGAAGTGATGTCAAAGAGAATGCCGAATCTGACGTGGGCAGCAAGTTGGTGGCTGCTCGCGTCGGTTAGAAAGGGGGAAGGGAAGGGGTGCGCACAGCAAAGGGAGGTAATGGGAAGGGGGCAGAGAGGAGGAGGGGTGCTGGTGCCCCAAGCAAGATGCGCCCTCTAAAGCAGTGATCTCGAACTCGCGGCCCGCTAGGTACTATTTTGAGGCCCTCGGTATATTTATCATAATCACAAAAGTAAAATAAAACAGTTTCTGGATCATATGTCTCTTTAGCTATAAATGACAATATTATTATTAAGACTTAGCCAAAAGGAAAGATTTATAAACTATAAAGAGTTTTACCTCATGCAAAATTGTCATTTCTTTAATAAGACATTAACTATTTTTTCTGAGGCCCTCCAAGTACCTACAAATCCAAAATGTGGCCCTGCAAAGGGTATGCGTTTGAGACCCCTGCTCTAAAACCATCATTACATTGGGCCTTACAATACAATGGCTTTGTCACCTGAAGTGGGTTAACTGGGTGTAATCCTTCCCTGCCTGGATCAGTCTTAAGGGGGAAGGGAGCACTTACATAAAATATATTTGATTTGTTGGTGGGTTCAGGGCAGGTCCAATATCTGTACATTAAGGAGATGATAGCAAAATTAATCCACACTCCACACATTAATTCAGTCCAGGCCAGAAATGGCATTCTGAATCCAAAGATTTACTTCAAATAGAGCCTTTATGCAAAAGTGGCAAAATTCGCAACAGCAAAAATCTATAGGCAAAGTCATAGAGCAAAAATAATAACAGCACTTACAGTCATTTGTTTTTTTCCTTCAGGGCTTTCTGCTCTATATTGGCTCTGTTATTTTCTTTTACTACTGTACACTTTCAGATGTTGGCTTAGTCCACATGGGAACACCACCGTCAGCCTCCTTTCTTTGTAGATCCCAGGGACATCCTCTACATCAGTGGTCTCAAACTCAAACCCTTTGCAGGGCCACATTTTGGATTTGTAGGTACTCGGAGGGCCTCAGAAAAAAATAGTTAATGTCTTATTCAAGAAATTATAATTTTGCATGAGGTAAAACTCTTTATAGTTTATAAATCTTTCCTTTTGGCTAAGTCTTAATAATAATATTGTCATTTGTAACTAAAGAGACATATGCTCAAGAAACTGTTTTATTTTACTTTTGTGATTATGATAAACATACCGAGGGCCTCATAATAGTACCTGGCGGGCCGCAAGTTTGAGACCACTGCTCTACATCCTCTCCCGTTTCTCTGGACCAGGATCCCCTGTTGTTCGTTCAGTTTCTTCAACTGCTCCTCCTTTTTCTCCTTTATTTCTTAGAAGTGGTGGGGGTGGTAGGAGCTGGTTTCCTGTTCCAGCTTACACCTCTGTGCAGAAGCTTCATGAACCTTGTCACCGTTCACCACTTCTTTGCGTCTCTGACCACTATGACTAGGCTAGCCAAAATACTTGATTCCAATGGTCCCTCTGAGCTGATGTGAGCAAAAATTTTCTCTACTTTACCTTGGGAACATTTCTTCAGATACATCACAGACATGCGCACGCACACAAGCACTTGGAAAGAAATCCGTGTGCATGTTTTCTTTATTTGTTCCGCCGTAGTTTATAGTTGCTCTGAGTTAAATTCAGATAGTGAATGCTTAGTTCAACTTAAAAAGAACACTGCTCCCCACTGTATGAGAACCACTCAAAAGGGACAGTAGGGGCTCTTTTGAATACAACAGAGAAGAATCCCTTCATTGTCTACCAGCTGCCTCTCGCAGTACTTCTGTTACTAATGGTACGAGGAGGCCGCTGAAAAGTTCTCAGCCCAACCAACAAAGTTGGGACAGTCTCCTTCGAGACTGTCCCAGTGATTTTGCACTTTTTTTTTTTCATTCTGTCAGAAAAATAAGAAACAAAAAAAAGTGGAAAATTGCTGGACTAAGGCCCTCTTTTACTAAGGTGCGCTAACTGATTAGCACGCGCTAATCGATTTAGTGTGCGCTAAACGCTTATGCGTGCATGTTAGTCTATGGACACGTTAGCGTTAAGCATGCGCTAATTCGATTAGCGTGCGCTAATCAGTTAGCGCACCTTAGGGCTCCTTTTATCAAGCCGCGCTAGCGGGGTTAACGCGCGTGATGTTTCATCACGCGCTAACCCCCGCACTGGCCAAAAACTACCGCCTGCTCAAGAGGAGGCGGTAGCGGCTAGCGCGGCCGGCAGTTTAACGCGCACTATTATGCGTGTTAAACCGCTAGCGCGGCTTGATAAAAGGAGCCCTTAGTATGAGGGGGTAAGTGTATAACCCTTGATGGAGACTATCCCAACTTTGTTGCTTGGGCTGAGAACATTTCAGCGGCCCCTTGTATTTCATTTTCCTAAATTTACGTACTGATGTTTATTAATACAGCTACCACACTATTTTATTTTAAACTAAAATTAAAATTATTTTTTCTACCCTTGTTGTCTGGCTATTTACTTTTTTCAGTTGTAATGGTATCAATCTCTGGTTTCTGCTTTCCTCGTCTTGCCAGCATTTCCTGTTCACTTGACAATTTTCTCTTCTCCTTTTCCTTTCAGCTTTCTTCAATCTATTTTCTGCCTCTGTCCATTTAATTTTTTCTTACTATCCAATCCTCAATTTCCCTCTGTTTGTTGTGTCTACCTATATCTTGCCACCTCTTTCGCTCACACTGGCATCTATCCCCCCCCCCCCCTTTTCCAAACTGTGATCTCATTTTTTAGTGCAGGCTGAATTCTCTGCGCTGCTCTCGTCACTCATAGAGTGCTGCACTATTGCGGTTTTGTAAAAGAGGGGTTATGTTATTTAAGAAACGTTTTCCTTGAATGATAGAGTTGTTCACTTTCTTTTATGTCACCGTTTTTATTGCTTGCTCACTGTGAAGTTATTTTTATGACGTTTTGTTAGTGATATTTAGCTCTTATGTATGTTGTATTGTAACTCGCTCAGAATTATAGGATGATTGCAAGAAATACAAAAAAATAATAAAATAAAATAAAGCCTGTTCCTGATCCAATGGAGAATTAAGTGACTTGCCCAGAGGGGATCTGAACCCTGACTTCATTTCTCTCTCCTGCAGCAATTATATGCCTCTTGTTTAGAAGGTATTGCCGCATTCTGCTGCATCCTAATCTACTTCCCACTGGTTCTCATTACTGGTTGACCAGTCACAAACCAGTCTGCAACTTAGGGGTCCTTTTACTAAGGCACACTGGACATTTTAGCGGGTGCTAAATATTAGCGCACGCTAAATGCGAACGTGTCCATAGACTAATGGACACGTTAACGTTTAGCGCATGCTAAAATGGCTAGCACGCCTTAGTACATGGACCCCTTAGTGTGGGCAGTGTTGTGTGATACTGATTTATCAGTTATTAGTCACCGCAGTTAATTACAGTAAAACTTTGGATTGCGAGTAACTTTGGGCTCCTTTTTACAAAGGTGCGCTAGTGTTTTTAGCGCACGCACCGGATTAGCGCGCGCTAGCTGAAAAACTACCGCCTGCTCATGAGGAGGCAGTAGCGGCACGAGTTAAGGCCCTAACACATTTTGTAAAAGGAGCCCTTGGTGTGCGAGTGTTTTGCAAGCCGAGCAAAATGTTTTATTGAATTTTAACTTGATAAACAAGTGTTGTTTTGCAATACAAGTACATATAGTATATATGCATGACAACTGAGCCGATGGTTCTTCTCTCTCTGACGCTGCGAGGTCTTGCAATAAAAGTGCGCGCTGCATACGTGTGTCACAACTGAGCCGATGGTTCTTCTCTCTCTGACGCTGCGAGGTCTTGCAATAAAAATGCGCGCTGCATACGTGTGTCATAACTGAGCTGATGGTTATTCTCTGACGCTGCGAGGTCTTGCAATAAAAGTGCACGCTGCATACGTGTGTCACAACTGAGCCGATGGTTCTTCTTTCTCTGATGCTGCGAGGTCTTGCAATAAAAATGCGCGCTGCATACGTGTGTCACAACTGAGCCGATGGTTCTTCTCTCTCTGACGCTGCGAGGTCTTGCAATAAAAGTGCGCGCTGCATACGTGTGTCATAACTGAGCTGATGGTTATTCTCTGACGCTGCGAGGTCTTGCAATAAAAATGCGCGCTGCATACGTGTGTCACAACTGAGCCGATGGCTCTTCTCTCTCTGACGCTGCGAGGTCTTGCAATAAAAATGCACGCTGCATACGTGTGTCACAACTGAGCCGATGGTTCTTCTTTCTCTGATGCTGCGAGGTCTTGCAATAAAAATGCGCGCTGCATACGTGTGTCACAACTGAGCCGATGGTTCTTCTCTCTCTGACGCTGCGAGGTCTTGCAATAAAAGTGCGCGCTGCATATGTGTGTCATAACTGAGCTGATGGTTATTCTCTGACGCTGCGAGGTCTTGCAATAAAAGTGCGCGCTACATACTTGTGTCACAACTGAGCCGATGGCTCTTCTCTCTCTGACGCTGCGGGAGTGTAGTGGCTGTTCTAAATGAGCGAGGTCTTGCGAGTGCAGGTTAATTTGTTTTACTCTCTCTATTTTTACTGTATACAGTACGGTATTTTGTATGAAAGTTTTTGGGTTGAGCAACGAATCGTCTGGGTTTCCATTATTTCTTATGGGGAAATTCGCTTTGATATACAAGTGCTTTGGATTACGAGCATGTTTTTGGAACGAATTATGCTCACAAACCAAGGTTTACTGTACTTTCGCATTTCCGGTCCTATTAACTCTCCTCTTCCCCCCTCCTAAATTCAATCAATTTGTACCTTGCTTAATCTATTGTAAACCGCATAGAACTTAACGGTATTGCGGTATATAAGCTGTTATTATTATTATTACTTTCTTGCAGTAATCAATAAAGTCATTAAGTACTTATTCACAATCCCAGTAACTGTAATGAATTACTTTTGAACAGTAACTAGAACAACAGGACCTGACATGACAGAGGATGTGGTTGGCACGAGCTGATGAAACCTCCTTGAAATAAGCATCAAGTTATGCAATATTCACATTGGGGTTGTGCAGAAGATATTTTACCTTTTCACGTACCATAAGGCTTTTACCGTATGTGTTCTCGGATGTGGTGTCGAGTAATGAAAAGCAATTAGCTACTCTAAGCAGGTAACTATAATCAGTAGTCAATTACTTCCCTAAAGGAATAATGGAATTATTGTAACCAATTACTTTAAGCCGAGAAGTAACTAGTAACTATGATTAGTTACTTTTGAAGAGTAACTAGGACCAATACTGAAGGGGCCTTTTACTAAGGCACACTAGTCAATTTAGTGCGCTTTAATCGATTTAGTGCCCGCTAAATACTAATGCGCCCATTATATTCTAAGGGCCCATTGGCATTTAGCACACGCTAATCTTTAGCGTGTGCTAAATCAATTAGCGCACGCTATATCAGCTAGCGTGCCTTAGTAAAAGGAACCCTGAGTGTGGGTGACTGTGAGGAAGGAGTGTGGCAGCTGACGGTAGATAAGTGTCATTTTTATTTTCAGGTCTGCACAGCCGGGGACAGAAGAAATGAGCTCACATATGCCTCCAGTCAGTCTTGAAAATAGCAGCAGATGAATTACACTTCTCCCTCCGTATTCAGTATTCGCAGTTTCGATTATTCACGGTTTTTAGCTTGCTGGCTCCTCCCCCCAAAATTACATCAGCTTGCATAGAGAAATTGCTGATTCCAAGCATTTACAGAAAAAAAAATCATCTATTCCCAGCACTTTGTTCACCGTGTTTTGCCTCTCCTTCAGAAACAGGCCAGATCTCCCACTGTATTATTTGCGGTTTCACCATATTCATGATGGTTTTTAATAGAAAATAGCAAATAACATATAAAAAAGTTATTTGCGGTTTTTCAGTATTTGCGGTTCTGTTAATCCCCTATCACAGTGAATACAGAGGGAGAAGAGTAATATCTGTAGACCCTGCAAGCACCAATTAGATAAACATTATCAAAAGCATACAGATTCCACTTATCATTGCACAGTCTGAAAATCCTTCCACGCACAAGATGGTCATACAATATGTTCACATATTGGGCTGCTACACTGCCTCACCATTTGCTCTCTAGCAAAAATACACAAGAGAACCCCCCCCCCCAGGGGATACAAGAAACAGCATGAAGATGAAATGTGGCCTGGCATTTCATCAAATGTTCAAAGAGTTAGATCCTCTCTCTCTCCTCCTCCAGATCCTGTTTATTCCTAACACAGAGCAAGTGCAACAGTTGTAGCTTCTCAATGGGAGAGAGCCTCAAAAAGAGAACAGAGATTAGATAGGACTAAATAGCATTATGGCAGGCAGGGTAGAAATCTGGCAGAAATCACCCACGCAACAAGATCTGAAAGAAAAGTTAAATGGAAAAGCAATAACATGAGATGGGTGTCAAACCTGAATGTAGGTAAAACAATAAAGAGGCAAATGCACTAACCCCCCCTCCTCCCCCTTGTATGAAGCTGCGTTAGGCTTTTATTATTGCCAGCCATGGCGGAATTAGCTCTGACGCTCTTAGAATTGCTATGAGCGCTGGAGCTAATACTGCCACAGCTGATGATAATAAAGGCTAACATGGCTTCATAAATGTGGGCCTAAATTTCATCTGGCAGCCAATTAGGATGTATGTTTTTAGAAAAAAAGTGAGTGAGAACAGATGCCCTCATTGTAGGCATCTGTAGCATATCTACAGAGATGCATAGGGATGCTTAAGCATGCCCAAGGCGGGGTTGGGTTGAGATCAGTCATTATGAGGAAAAGAGGTGAGCTCTTCTGATGTTGTAATAAGAAGGAGATTGACGTAAGCTTAGGGGTAGGCTGTTCCACACTGGGCCCCAGGGAGTCAAATGTGGACTCAAATAATTTTTTTTCTGTCTAACATGTTTAGGTAAGGGGAAGGACAGCTTAAAGTGCTACGTTGTTCTTGCGGTGTGGAAGGAACAGGGAATCTTAATGTCCAATACAAGTCCTGTAGAATTATCTCTGTAGATCGCTTTATAGATCATGCAGGCAATCTTGAAATTAATTCTAGTTTTTGTTGGAATTCAGTGTGTCATATTTATAAAATGTGTGGAGTGACGATGTTCCTAAATGGACTTTATTTGAAAGTATCAAAGTTCCAAAGGTACACTGAAATCATCCACATAAAATAATTCCATCCACATAAAAATAAATCATCCACATAAGAGCCTTAAAGGACCTAGTCCGCTAGGGATACAGGACCCAACACGCTCTGCGTTTCGACAAAAAGTCTTTTTCAGGGGTCCCTGGGGGTCCTATAAAGGCGAGTACGTGGGAAACAATTGTGTGGTGAGCCAGAAGTGAGACACTGCTTGCATTTTTGTCAAAACGTGGACCGTGTTGGGTCCTGTATCCCTAGCGGACTAGGTCCTTTAAGGCTCTTATGTGGATGATTTTTTTTTAAGTGGATGGAATTATTTTATGTGGATGATTTCAGTGTACCTTTGGAACTTTGACACTTTCAAATAAAGTCCATTTAGGAACATCGTCACTCCATAGAGTTTTTTGGGTTTTCTCTGGATTTTCTTCTTTGTGGATATTTCGGGGTCAATTCCTTTTTTTTTTTTTATATTTATAAAATGGAAAGAACATTAGCTCTTCAATAAGGAAATTTTAATAAATTTCAAGATGTGTGTGGGCCATTAACAAATTATTACAATTAATAAATATAATTTCCCTGGTTAGTACAAATGAAAAAATGGGGGGTGGGGGGATAATTTTTTGAATTTTCACTAGGTGCTTTGAATGAAAGGAAAGTCTTTATTATATGATATATGTGTTATAATATATTGAAGAGTTGGGAGGGAATGGGATAAAATATATTGAGTATGATTAATTATAGAATTTCAAGTGATCTATTTAAATTAAAATGATGTTACTTTTTGTTACACTTGATGTAAGTTATAAAAATGAATAAAGAATTTAAAAAAAAAAAAAAGAAAGAAAGAAATTCTATTTTTCACTGGCAGCCAGTGCAGTTTTCCCAACAGTGGGCTGACCCTTTCGAATTTGCCTACTCCAAAAATTAGTCTGGTCATGGTATTCTAGAGTAGTTGCAATCTTTTTTCCTTTTCAGTGATGCCACAGTTCAAGGAGTTACAGTAATCCAGCTGTGGTAGCAAGACAGCCTGTGCAACCATCCTAAAGTTACTTTGGTTGAGAAGGGATCATATAGCTCTTAGTTGCCTCAGCTTGAAGAAGAGCATGTTTACCAGGGAGTTGATTTGATCTATATTAGTGCCAATTAAGTCCAATAATTGCACCTATTCTACAGCCTCTGTGTGAAATTTTGTGCACTAAGGGGCTCATAATCGAAAGAGAAAAACGTCCAAAAACCGGCCTAAGTCGGCACTTGGACGAACATTTCTCAAAAACGTCCAAGCGCTGATAATCAAACCGGGTTTTGGATGTATTTCTAAATGACTTAGGCCCTCATAGTGCCGCTCAACGTCCAAAGCTAAATGGAGCATTTCGGGAGGCATGTCGAGGGCGGGAGTTGGGCAGGACGTGGGCTGGCTTAGACTTAGTCGTACAGCATGTATAACCAAAAGTGATACAGCCCACGATCGACGGAACTTGGATGTTGTGACTTAGACCATTTGAAACATGGTCTAAGTCACAAAAAACCACCTAAACTCACCAGATATGCACTGAAAACACATAAAACAGACCCCCACACACTACCCCAGTGGTCACCGACCCCCCCCCATAAAAATTTTAATCACAACTTTAAAATTCAGCCTCCAGATCATCATCACCTGGCCGCCTGGCATAGGAAAGCCTAGTCGTCCAGCACAGAGGCAGCTTAAGTCATCTTGGGGGTGGGTTAGGGACCCATAGAGAGGAGGACCCATGCCCATAAGCCCCTGTAATCACTGCATTGATACTTAAACATGTGCACTGCCCTATACACCCCAAAACCCTTTTTTACTGGCATATAAGTGGCTCCTGCAGCCATAAGGGCTATTGAGGTGGTAGATAAGTGGGTCTAGGGGATTCTGGAGGTGGTTTGGGGAGCTCACCGTCACCTATAAGGGAGCTGTAGTGAGGAGAAGACATGGCACCCTGTTTGTGAAGTTCACAGCAGTAAGGTACCCACTATTTAGGTGCCCTGTCTGAGTATTCTGTCCATCACTTTGCAGGCCCATCCCACGTCCAACAGGGCTTGTTCTAGACGTTTTGGACTTGGACGGACAGTTGGACGAAAATGTGCTTTAAAGATTGATGTTTTAGCAGCTTGGACGATCAGATCTTCAGGACGTATAATTGGACGATTTTCGAAAGTCAAAAGACGTTGCGTTGAACGTCTCTTTCCAAAATGGGATTTAGGCTCTTTTTGACTTTGGACAACTTGCGAAATGGACGTAAACGGACTTAGATGTCCCTTTCGATTATGCCCCTCCACGTGTGAAAATGTGTATGCAAGATTATAGAATCGGGAGGGTAGTGTCTAAGCACTTTATCCATCTGACTGCTAAATAGAATGTGGAGGCTTCACAAACTATACTTAAAATTAGCTCAATGCTACTCCTATTTATTTAAAAATAATGTAAAAGGGGGCTGGCAAGAGGTCTGATGGTCAATGTTGGTAGGATGCGAGAGGGAGGGCAACTGGATCCCAGGAGAGGGGATAGAAGGAAAACAGAAGTTCAATAGAGGTAACCTCCCCCCCAGTCCCAATGAACCAACTAAACAGACAAACCAAAAAAACAAAATAAAAAACCCAATGTCCGAGTGTCAAGTTTCTTGGCTTTTTGAGCTCCTGTCCTGCAAACAGCTTTTAGGGATCAGTTTATTTCCAACTGGCATTTTTATCCACGTATCTTTACCATAGGACTTCATAGGGACCCCTGAAGAAGACAAACACGAACTGTGTTGGGTCCAGGGTCCAAAGCTTTTCAGCGGACTACGTCCTAGAGGTTTTCATGTGGTTTACCAAGTTTTAATATTATTTTAATATTAATAAAGCCCATCTCAGGAACATCATTTCTCCACATTGTTTTTTTGTTTCTTCTTGGATTTGTCTGTGGAGATCATTGGGTCAATTCTCTTGTTTTCGTCTAGGTTTCTTGTACTCTACACTTACCATAAGTTTAAGCAGGATCTAAAAGACCTTCTTTTTCATTAATAATAATAATTTATTTTTATATACTGCCTCACCAGCAGTTCATAGCGGTTTACACAATAGGTACTCAGCATACAATATAATAATAACATCATGCATAATAAAATTCTAAGTAACTAATACAAGCATTAAAACTAATGAACAAGGAAAATACAATATCAACTAAGGGTTCCTTTTACAAAGGTGCGCTAGCGTTTTTAACGCACATACCGGATTAGCACGTGCTATAGCGTGCGCTAGCTGAAAAATCTACCATCTGCTCAAAAGGAGGCGGTAGCAGCTAGCGCACGTGGCAATTTAACGCACGCTATTCCATGCGCTAAGGCCCCAGCGTACCTTTGTAAAAGGAGCCCTAAAATAAGTATAGATAAAAAGATTAAAAGTACATTATAACTACACGATAATATAAAAATCAATAATGTATATTATATTGCTTAAGTAAGTGGGTTTTAAGACCTTTGATAGTAAGAAATGGAGAAACATGAATTCATTAATCCTGCTTGGAATGCTAAGGTCCTATCTAAAAAATTTTTGTAACGACATGCATTTGCTGAAGGAAAATAAAACCAACCAGATCAACAAATATTTTTCTTAGAAATAAAAAAACTAAAATGAGAAACAAGGTAAGCCGGTGCTAAGCCAAATAAAGCTTTAAAACAAATGCATCCAAATTTAAATAGCACTCTAGCCTCAAACGGTAGCCAGTGAAGCTTTTGATAATATACACTGATATGATCGTGTTTTTTCAGATTAAAAATCAAACGAAAAGCTGTATTTTGTATGATTTTTAGTTGCCTAGTAGTAATTTTATACGAGCCCAGATAAATAACATTACAATTATCCAATATTGAAAGGATTGAAGATTGAACCAGGATTTTAAATGATATAAAATCAAAATATTTCCTAATAGTACGCAGTTTCCAGAGGACAATAAAACATCTCTTGTTGAAGTCCTGGATTAGGGCATTTAATTGGCTCCAGTTACTATTTATTTTTAAGCTTTGTGTTTTCTACTTGTGTTATTTATGCATTTGCAAGTTAATCTTTTATTTTATTGCTTTGCTTATTTTATTCCCCTAAATGTCTTATTACCCTTTTGTATTTCCCTTTGATGTCTCCTCTTTACTTTACAAATTGTATTTCATCCCTCCTTACCTTGTGTTAAACAATGTTAATTTTTAGTATAATAAGTTTATTTATTAATTGTATGGACTGTTTTGTTACCTAAGCTATGTAGCTTTTTAAATGTTCACCGCTTAGAAACTTTGTCTAAAGCGGTTAATCAAGCCATCTAATAAACTTGAAACTTGAAACTTTATGATGCTCCTTTAATATTTTGTGTTATATTTTGGTTTTGTACACTGCTTTGATGCCTCTGCTCTAAGGGTGGAAGTAAACGCATGGACAAACTAGACTGAGCTCTTTTCTTGTCCACTGCTACAGGTCTGTGGGTGGGAGAGTCAGTCCCTGTTTCTGCCCATCTGTCTTCTGTGTAAGTTTGCCTCTTAAATGAGCAGAGTGAGAGGACATAAGAATAACCGTGCGCGGGCTTGGGCAGGGAAGGCTGAGCCCTTTCATGAATTAAATCCAAAATACAAGCAGTGCATGTCACAAAAAGTTAATAGTAAGGCAGGTGTTTTATTTAACCTTATGAGGTGTACAATAGCCAGTGGAGCATGGCAAGTCATGTTGATTTCTGTGTGCCCACAAAATCCTAACTGGCATACAGCATTCCGTCGTTTACATGTAGGTACAGGCATAAGTGACTGCTCGGCAAATGTGCTAATGCCAATGAGCCCACCTCCATTCTCTGCCCATAACTTGCCCAGTTCTCACCATCTATCACAGCATGCTGTGTACTCATGCCATGCTATTTCATTTATTTATTGTGATTTATTAATCGCCTTTATGAAGAGATTACCCCAAGGCTCTGGAACTCGTTGCCAGAGAAGGTGGTTACAGCAGTTAGCATAGCTAGGTTTAAGAAAAGGTTTGGACAAGTTCCTGCAGGAAAGGTCCATAGTATGCTATTGAGACAGACATGGGGGAAGCCACTGCTTGCCCTGGGATTGGTAGCATGGAATGTTCTTATTATTTGGTTTTTTGCCAGGTACTGTGACCTGGATTGGCCACTGTTGCAAAAAGGAGACTGGGCTAGAATATAAGAACAAAAAAACATAAGAATAACCTTACTGGGTCAGACCAAAGGTCCATCAAGCCCAGTAGCCTGTTCTCACGGTGGCCAATCCAGGTCACTAGTATCTGGCCAAAACCCAAGAAGTAGCAATATTCCATGCTACCGATCCAGGGCAAGTAGTGGCTTCCCCCATGTCTTTCTCAATAACACACTATGGATTTTTCCTCCAGGAAATAAACCCTTCTTAAAACCAGCTACATTATTCGCTCTTCCCACAACCTCTGGCAATGCATTCCTCAGCTTAACTATTCTCTGAGTGAGAAAATATTGACTCCTATTGGTAGCAGTCCTGAGCCACAAAGCCTTCTTCCCTCTCTCAAACCCCGAAGTGGCAGCAGCAGGCAGGGGTCCTAAGCCTTGAACTCCCTCGCTTCCTCCCTTCCTCCTTCTCTCCCTTCCTTACTTGAGCGCAGCCAGTCATCAGGAGGCAGCCTCAAAACAGGCTGCTCGTGGCCAGCCCTGACAGGGCTTATCCTCTGAAGCGTCACTTCCGACACATCAGAGGAAAGGCCCTGCCAGGGCAGGCCACGAGCAGCCTGTTTTGATACTGCCTCCTGCTGACCAACTGCGCTTGGGTAAGGAAGGGAGGGAAGGAGGGAGGGAAGGAGCAAGGGAGTTTGCAGCTCAGGATCGCCTCCTGCTACTGCCACTTCGGGGCTTGAGGGAGTAAGGGCTTTGCGGCTCAGGACTGCTGTCACACTGGTGCTTCGGAATGAGAAAGGGGGGTCATTACATTACATTTGTTTCTTTTATTCTGCCAATACCTTGCAGTTCTAGGCGGATTATAAAAGGATGAGATTCGGGTCATATCCAGAAGATTACAGGGAAGTTATTGGTTTGAACATTTATAGTCTGGTGATGGAGTTGTATTGGCCAGTCATTGAGAGTGTGTTAGAGAAGATTTCTAACACACACTCAATTAACCAGAAAAACAGTAATCCGGTATCAGCCAATCCCCATGGGGGCCAGATATATAAGATTCTACTGTACTGCCCTGGCCAACTGGATCAAAGGGTCCAGCTAAATGCTAGAAGGTGAGTGTGGCACAGTGGTTAGAGCTACAGCCTCAGTACCCTGAGGTTGTGGGTTCAAATCCTGCACTGCTCCTAGGCAAGTCACTCAGTCCTCCACTGCCCCAGGTACATTAGATTGTGAGCCCACCAGGACAGATAGGGGATGTACCTGTATGTATGGTAAACCATTTTGAGCCTGAATCTCAGCCTGCCTGACCAAAATTGCCGTTAGGATGTCTCACTGCCATCTAAAATTGAATATGGCTAAAACTAAACTCCTTATCTTCCCACCTCCCACCATTTTCTATTTCTGTGGATAACACTCTCCTCCTATCTGTCTTGTCAGCTCGCAGCCTTGGAGTAATCTTTGACTCTTCTCTCTTCCTCTCTACTCAGATCTAACAAACCGCTAAAACCTGTCGCCTCCTCCTCTATAATATTAACAAAATTTCCTCTCTCACCATACTACCAAAACCCTTATCCACAGTCTCATCACTTCCTGCTTAGATAACTTCTCTCAGGTCTTCCACTCAACCATCTCTCTCCCCTTCAATCTGTTCAAAATGCTGTTGCATGACTCCTATTCCCTGAAAGCCGCCATGCTCACATTATCCCTCTCCTCAAATCACTTCATTGGCTCCCCATCCGTTTCCGAATACAGTTCAAATGCCTCATACCAACTTACAAGTGCATTCACTTTGTAGTCTGTCAATATCTCTCCATACTTATCTCCCCCCATACTCCCCCACCCCCTGCAAACTCCGTTCATCAGGCAAATCCCTCTTATCCGTACCCTTCTCCTTCACTGCCAACTCCAGACTCTGTCCTTTCTTTCTTGCCGCGCAGTATGCCTGTAACAGGCTGCTAGAGTCAATGCGTCATGCTCCGTATTTAGCAGTATTCAAATCCAAACTAAAAACCTATTTTTGTGAAGCTGCTTTCAACCTTTAACCCCCCAATGACTGTCAGATATCTATTTCCAGATATCTATTCCTTCGGTCAGAAACTCCCCGGCCCTGAGATGTCCTGTCTGTCCAAATTAGATTGTAAGCTCTTCTGAGTAATGACCGTCTATTGAATATTTAAATGTACAGCACTGCACAAGCCTTTCGGCACTCTAGAAAGTATAAATCTAGATGATAGTAGTAGCAGTAGTAGTAGTAGAGTGTGGTTGTATAACTACAGAAAGGCAGTACACAAATCTCAATCCCTTTCCCTTAATTGAAACATGTCACAAGGTGGCAGTATAGTATAAATGCAAAGAATATACAATGTGTGGACAGAATAGATTCTTTAAAAAGTGATTGATCAGATGGTATAGGGAACTGTGGG
Source organism: Geotrypetes seraphini (assembly GCF_902459505.1). Classification (NCBI taxonomy): domain Eukaryota; kingdom Metazoa; phylum Chordata; class Amphibia; order Gymnophiona; family Dermophiidae; genus Geotrypetes; species Geotrypetes seraphini. The sequence continues at coordinate 183,882,596 of NC_047085.1, read as the reverse complement.
TAAAAGTACCCAAAGGAAGAGTGACAGTACTGATAGCTAGATCCAGTACTACGAGGGGGGTGTTGAAAAGTCCTCAGCCCAACCAAGAAGAAAATGACGTGGGCATGGTTCAATCAATGAACCGAAACGATGGCAAAACATAGAATTTCATTTTTGTAAATTGACACTTAACAAAATAAGATAACACTCTCTTCAGCTACAGTGGCAAAATAATGCTCAGAATTTAGGAAGTTGGTTGGTTGGGCTGAGAACTTTTCAGCACCCCCTTGCAGACATAACTTTTGGAGAACTCCAAAGTTGTTGCTCCATCTGCTCTGGCTTTTCTTTACGCACAAAATATTTATTGAGTTTCTACACAGGGAATATACCAGTGGACACAGTTTGAGATCTTCCAATGCTAGTCAAGTGGGTAAAGTTCAGAATTCCATTTCAGAGGTATCTGATTTCATTCCTTTTCTAGATAAGGTTCTCAAGGATATCCAAGCATGCTGCTCTTTCTCCAGAATAAACCTTCTTCTGTTAATGGCTTTGAATTAGAGCTTCAGGATCAATGTTTGCAGTTCAATAGTAAAATCATTGATATGTATTTTACTCCAGTGTTAGATATCCTGCTCAGAGTACAGCTATGAAATTTTCAAGCATGCTGTTTCTCAAAGGAAGTGACCTTCTGACTCATTTGCTAGAGAACATTTCCTGGGAATCCTCATGTTACCCTCACAGCGTGCTGAGGGGGTTCGCTTGTGCTCATTGTTCCATGTCCACACTGATCAGACACTCTTCACAGAATCTTCAGTATGAGATTTTAAACCAGAAATTTTCTATTATGACTCAGATAGAACAGTGGACAATTAATTTCAAACTGAAACTCAATACGGAAAAGACCAAACTTTTCTTGGCTAGTCCCAATGACAAAAAACCAAACTCATTGCTTCATCTTAATGGTCATGACTAGCCGATTATTAAATCTATCAAAATTCTGGGAGTCACGCTAGACCGACTTTTAACACTAGCAGAACACATGAACTTAGTGGTAAAAAAATGCTTTTTACATTGTGGAAATTAAGAACCATAAAAAAATATTTTGATCCTTTATCGTTCAGACTATTGGTGCAGGCATTAGTTTTATCTATTTTAGACTATTGTAACATCATCTATTTAGGAGCCAACAAAAAAATTCTAAGGAAATTAAGGATAATTCAGAATACAGCTGTTTGATTGATTTTTGGTTTAAAAAAAAATGACCATATTAGTCCATATTATCGTTTACTTCATTGGCTGCCTTTAGAGGCAAGAGTATTATTCAAATTTTCCTGTATCTGCTTTAAGCTGATATCGGGATTGTCTCCAGCTTACCTTTTTGCTCATTTTGTGTTGCTTAGACCATCAAGAGAAACTAGAAACTTCTACTTATTTGCTTATTCAAAAATTAGTGGGTGTAGATATAAGACCTTAGATAGGACCCTAGCATTTCAAGCTGGTAGGCAACAATCTTGGTTAGGTAAATGTATTCAGCAAGCTATGTTATCCTATTACAATTTTCAGAAATTAATTAAGACCACTTTGTTCGATAAGTTTATTACTTAGCAGTGGCGTACCTAGCATATGTGACACCCGGGGTCCATCATTTTTTGACACCCCCCCATCTATATAAAAATATGATTTTTAGTAACAATCCACATATCGCACAACAAGAGTGTACCTAGGAAAAGGCAGCATCTTAAACACTGCAGTGAGCACTAGAACACCAACACATACATTGTAAAACTAAACAAGCCAGATCCCGCACAGTCAATTGATCCTGCAGTCAATGCGAACTGAAAACTATGTTCTTTTCATACACACAGAATAGAGAGTTGCATGGGGACAGAAATCCCACCCATCCCCGCCTGTCCCCGCCAGGATCCTCTCCGTCCCCACCCGTCACCGCCAGCATCCTCTCCGTCCCCACCCATCCCCACAAAGAATTACCCCCATCTCCGCCCGTCCCCATAAAAAGCAGCAATTATTTCTGTCAGGATCATCAATTCCACAGTTTCTTTTGTGTTTGCGCTGCTGTTTTCCTTGTGGAATCTCTTTGATGGAACCCTTTTTTTGTTTTCTGTTCAGGTAATTAACTTATAAACCCCCCTCTTTTACTAAGGCTGACGTGTCCATTATATTATATGGATGAACCCTGCTTCCAAAGAGGGAGTCCCGTTGGCTAGAGGGGGGTCCCCGTGGGAGTCCTGTGGGCTAGGGGGGGATTCCCACGATCCCCGTTCCCGTGCAGACCTCTAAAACAGAACAGAGATACACCCTCGCCCAATATGGAATAATCACAAACTAAAAATAGAAATATGTAGACAAAAGTTAAACTGAACCGCCAAGAAAACAGACTCTGCATACAATGCAACACCACAACACTACAAAAACAGTAACACATGTCCTCTAACACTGTGCAAAATATAGACAGTAGATGTAAATTTGAAAAAACTGATACATAACAATCACCACTTTACAAATTAACAAATAAAAATAAAACAAATAACGAGAAATAAGAAAATACCATTTTATTGGACTAATCCCCGTATGCTCGGTCCCCATCCTCGCAAACCACCTGATTCCATCCACACAAGCCTTGAATTGTTTTATATTGAACTTATTATATTAAAGTATAAAAAGAAACAATATTCTGTACAATTGTCAATTTATAAATCAGCGTCTTCTCCCCACTCTCTCTTCCCCATTTCCCTTCAGCGTTCTCAGCCCACTCTCTCTCCACTTTCCTTCAGCGCACGCACATAAAAACAAGCAAGTAATTTTATATCATTTTCACTCTATTCATTCATAGAAATTAAAGTCTAAATAATGCCAGTCACATAACAAAACATGATTTTACAAAAATAATTCCTGCACAGTCAAGCCTGCAAGGATTACTAGATGTCTTTCAGCAGCTCCCCTCCCTCCCCCTTACCTTTGTGGCCAAGTCAAAATGATCTACCAACAATAAAATTTTAAAAACACAAAGCACACTGTACACAGAGAAAATGCTAATTATCATTTATATTCCGCGGGTTTTCAAAGAGGACAAGGCAGACTTTATGCAATGTCACCTCAGTAACAACTATACAAAAATAGACAAATATACCCCCTCCCTTTTTACTAAACCGCGATAGTGGTTTTTAGCACAGGGAGCTGCGCTGAATGCCCCACACTGCTCTCGACGCTCATAGGCTCCCTGCGCTAAAAACCGCTATTGCGGTTTAGTAAAAGGGGCCATAGTGCAAAATATAGATAACATATATAAATTCTCAAAACAGATACATTTTGATCACTAAATTGAAAATAAAATCATTTTTCCTACCTTTGTTTGGTAATTTCATCAGTCTCTGGTTGCACTTTATTCTTCTGACTGTGCATCCAATATTTCTTCCCTTCTTTGAGCCTCCTGTATGCTTCCTCTCCTCCAGACCTCTTTCCCTCCTCCAACTTTTTCTTTGCTTCATCCTGCCCCTTCTTTTTTTCTCTCTCCATGCCCCCTTTCTTTCTGTATGTCTGTCTTTCTCTGTCTCTCCATTCCCCATTTCTTTCTTTCACCCTGCCCCCTTCTTTCTTTCTCTCTCCATGCCCCCTTTCTTTCTCTGTCTGTCTTTCTCTCTCTCCATGCCCCATTTTTTTCTTTCTTTCTTTGTTTCACCCTGCCCCCTTTCTTTCTTTCTCCCTGCCCTCCCCCATGCCACCGACATTGGGAAACATGTTGCTGCCACCTCCGCCGGGGAAAGGCTGCCACTGCCGCCATCGGGAACAGGCCGGCGCCGAGTTCTCCCTCCCTGCTTTTCTTCCCCATTGGGCTGACCAACTTTCACCGCCCGACGTCAATTCTAACGTCGTAGAGGACGTTCCGGGCCAGCCAGGCAGCGATTGGCTGGCCCAGAATGTCCTCTCCGACGTCAGAATTGACATCGGGTGATGAGAGTTGGTCGGCCCCGCGGGGAAGAAAAGCAGGGAGAGAGAACTCGGTGCCGGCTTGTTCCTGATGGCGGCAGTGGCAGCCTATTCCCCGACGGCAGCCTATTCCCTGGTGGGTGGCCAGTTGTGCACCCTCTTGGGGCTTGCACCCAGGGCAGACCGCCCCCCCGCCTCCCCCTTGTTACGCCACTGTTACTTAGTGAGTTTTATAAATGAAATTCTATTTTACAAATATTTGTATTTTTTACTGTATTATTGTATTTCGCTGATTGTCCAGCTCTTTTTAGTATAAACGGCATAGAACTTTTGGTTATGGTGGTATAAAAGAATAAAGTTATTATTAGTTTCCAGTCTCTGGAAGTCTCTCTGTTTTAGCTCCATATGCAAGCAGCTATTCTTTTATGCTGCTTTACAAGTCAAGTAGTGCAAAAAAACAACAACACAAACCTCCACTTAAAGATAGCTGAGAGTCTGCTCAAATGGAAGAAAAAGCCTCAGGTTTTTTTGCAGAGCTCAAGCTCAAACCACCATCTCCACATCATTGGCTAAAAAACTTCCATAGAGTGACAACTCGCTGTTGAGGTTTAAAATAATTGAGGACTGAGATATTTTGCAACTGAAACCACTGTGAGTGTTTAAAGCAGTCTGTTAAAAAGCCAACGTTTCACAGCACTAAGCCGTTTCTTCAGGGCTAATATGACCTTGCTTGAATCTTCACAGAGTAATAGTGTTGTGCTCACGATCTCACCAGTGTTCACAAGTCAGCCATAGAAGGTGATTTCACAAAATGTTACTTCAATTCTAGAGCATATCTATCCAAAGAAGAAACATATGAGATACTATGGGCTCCTTTTACTAAGCTGCGTTAGCGGTTTTAGCGTGCGCTTACAACGCGCTGCAATGCCGTGCGCGCTAGACACTAACGCCACCTTTGAGCTGGCATTAGTTTTTATGCATAGCGTGGGGGGCAGCACGCGCTAATCTGCAGCGTGTGCTAAAAACGCTACCGCAGCTTAGTAAAAGGAGCCCTTAGATTCAGGAATCTTCAAATAAGTTGTCAAGAAACTTTTAAAAACGTCTCTTGGAGTTATGAATTTAGGAACAGGAAAATTCAACAACCTTAAGTTCAAACTCCTATTTTGATTTTCCAAATTTTCAGTTTTTCTTAGACACAAAGCTTTGTCCATAACTTGTTGTTTCATTACGCTTTTCATCTTAGAGATAGATTTCTCAATTTTCCCCATTTTCTCAATGTGTTTTTGAACCTCAGTCTCAAGTTGTGTCATTTTTGTTGGAATGTTTAGAGTTAATGATATGAAGTCAGTACATGCCAAATGAAGATTTTCAATTGCTGCCCAAAGAGAATCCAGTGTAACCACTGGAGGGTTTGAGCGGCTTGAGCTCGGGTAAGTAGGACGGCTCTTGTTGGTTTCCATCTAGGCTCGTGTCTCCTCCGGACTCACCACCGCTCCTCCTCAGTGCACCTCCCCAGCTAGATTGCAATGATGCCGAAAGCATCAAGGCTTCCCCTTCCGGGTTTGCGGTCAATGACAATTCCTTGGCAATTCCCGAGAGCCCTCTACATGAAGGTGTGTCCCAGCCACCTCTCCGGGAGCTAGGGGAGGGTCAGGCCCCAATGGGCTCAACAAAGTTTTGCCGTCCAAGCTGAGCCTTTCCTGCGGCTCAGCAGCAGAAGCGCCCAAAATCACTGAAGGGACTGTAAAGGATTAATTAGTCTGGAATGGTGTAGATGTTGCAGATAGGAGTGGAGGGTTAATCCTCTGCCTCCCTCTTCTTTTAGGCATCAGAAAAGTAAGTAGGAACAACTTTTACAAAGAAATTGTACCGCTGAAGCTGGAGCCTGCACTCACACGCTCTGCTGTCGCCATCGTGCCTCCCCATAAAATTGCTTATTTGTAGTCTATTTCATAAAGAGACATGCTGTACGTACCTATGTGTTTTTATAAAATACTACTCCAAACGAAGAAAAATTCAAATTTGTTCAAAACACTAATAATCATATATATAGAGACCAAATTGATATCAAGTGATATTGAACTACCAGACCTCAAATACCCAAGGCACTACTTGAATATTTTTCATGCCCTTACTGGGGTAGTGTATTCATCATTGGTCTTGGTCAAATGACGTATGCCCCAAACTTTTCTTTAATTTTTCACAGGCTCAATACCAGTATAAATTTAAAGTGCTTATGGTGCTATGAAAGGAAGGCACTTATCTTTCATGCCCGATGGCTGCACAACCGTTTCACACCTGATTTCATCAGGGGCTATGCCTCCTTGCATACATGCACCAATCTTTTAGTAAAGGGACCTTTGTGTAGACAGAATAACGAGCACTCGAAATGCCTATTCTCTATGTATATGTTTATAAAATACTAGCAAAACTCCTGCAGAAATCATGGGCAAAGTGAACTCCCATACATCGTCCCCTATTCAGGAGGAGGTATACATGTATTTTGTAAAGTACACACCTAAATGAAGACTCTACTCAATTGCTCATGCTCTAACCAAACCACCCAGGACACGCCCACATTAAATGTGTGTACTTGTACGCATGGAGTAATTTGGTAAGGAGCATATTTGTAGAAAAATGTTTATAAAATTACCCTCAAGCAGACTTGAACATTCTTTACACATCACATTCACAATGCTGTGAGGGATACTACCAGTAAGGCTCAAATCAGAAGCATTCACGCTCTTCTGGAATATATCTGATCAGGGCCAGCTTAACCATCAAGCAAACCAGGCAGCTGCCTAAGGTGGAATCTCCGGGGGTGGGGCAAGAAGCAGCTATAGTATAGTCAAACCATAATAGATTCTGACAGACACACAAATTCAGAGAACCATCAATGTATGTTTTTAACTTTAATATCCGCCTTGAACCACAAGGTAATTGCGGAATAGAAATCTCTAATGTAATATTAAAAAGTGAGGTGTCCAATGTATGTGTTTACATTACAGGATAATTTTGAGAAGGATGATATTAGAGTTAAGTTTAATTTTTAAAATCTTGGGGGGTGGAAGAGGTGGGGGGGGGCCTAGAAGACTGAAATTATTGATCATTCTCTTCTCCTTAATCGTCTATGTCAAATAGTTCGCACAAACACTTCTCTAGACTGGTTTACTTCCTATCTTACAGACTGGTCTTATACTATCAAGACTTTCAATTCCTCTTCCAGGCATTTCAAACCTGATTTAGGTGTACCCCAAGGTACCTCTCTTATTAAATCTATTCTTGTCACCATTGCTAACGGCACAAACACTTGGACTCAATATGTTTGTTTACGTGGATAATATCCAAGTTCTCTATGCACTGGACACCTGTTCTTCCCATGAAATTACTAAGACTAATAATAAACACACTCACATCACAACTTGGCTAACCCGACACAAACTCAAATTAAACCCAAATAAATCGAAGTCCATCATGTTTACCTGCCCTCTCCTTCATGAAGTTCCCATCCCTTCAGCTACTTAAGACTGCATCTTATGTGTAACATTAGACTCACAGTTGACATTCAGTTCTCAAATCGCTCAAGTAGTGCAACATTCTTTCTTCAAATTACGTATGATATGTTTGATCTGCTCTTTACTTTATCCTTCAGCATTAAACATTTTACTCCACTCATTAGTTATAAAACAACTTGACTACTGTAATTCTCTTTATGCAGGCATTAGGCAAAAAGATCTCCGTAGGTTACAAATGAATCAAAATATGGCCATTCAATTAATCCATAATGCTCAGAAATTCGATCATATTACTCCTCTTCTAAAAAAAAAAAAGCTCATTGGCTTCCCATCATTCATCATATCACTTATAAAACATTTTTAATAATTCATAAAGTACTTAGCTCAGGAGAGCCACCCTATCTAACACATTTACTCATACCTTATGTCCCATCCAGATCTCATAGATCAATCCACCAGACTCAGCTTATGATTACTACAGATCGCGAAACAATCCACGATCATATTCGACATGGAATTTTCTCAGTTCACGGACCTCAGCTTTGGAATTCCTTCCCTGTATCGCTCCAACTCCAGACATCCATAGATTGATTTAATTCTGAATTGAAGACCTTCCTTTAATCTTTTAGGCTGGATCTTGACAGACACCATGTTATTTCCCTTCCCCCCATCCTATTGAAAATTTGTAGTTTTACCTCCTACCCTCACTCTCTTGTCATTATCATATATACACAGACTGAAGGGAACCTAAGACTGAAAGTTTACCTAGAGTGTTCAATATCCTTATATCTGGTGCGCATGTGCTACATACAATATAAAATATGTCAAGTTCCATAGAAGATTATAAATAGAAATAAAACAAATAAAAGAAATGAAAATAAGATGATATTATTTTTATTGGACTAACCTCTCTTTTTACTAAGCTGCGGTAGAAGTTTCTACTGTAGCTTGAAGCGCTACATGTTCTCACGCACATAGAATTCCTATGAGCGTCGGAGCAGCATCAGAATATTTAGTGCTCTGGGCTGTGATAGATACTTCTACCATGGCTTAGTAAAAAAGGACCTAAGACTAATTTTAAAAAAGGCATCATCTTTGTTGTTTTTTTGTTTCTATTTTTTACCTTTAAAAGGGACTAACATGGCTACCACACCACTTCATCCACAGAGGAGCCGAATGTAGTCAGTCAATAGGGTAAAATGGGAGCATGGGTATACAAAACATTTTTTTTAGATATGTTAGTGATAGAAGGAAGTACAAAAGTGGCAGACACAGGGTTGAGAAAGCAGTACAGTATACAGAATGAATGGTAGATGGAAGAAGAGCAAGGTTTGGGAGTGATTTATCTAATGATCTTAAGCAGTGGTGTAGTAAGGGTAAGCAGTGGTGTCCCTCCACCCCTCCCTGCCGTGCATGCCCTGCCCCCTTCACTTTCCCTGTAACTTTTTAACTTCTCTGGCATGAGCAGCATGCCCATGTTGGTGTCGGCTCGCCCTCTGATGTCACTTCCTGAACTCGTATTCCGGAAGTGACATCAGAGAGAGTGCTGATGCTGATGTGGGCAACGCGGGAAGGCAAGGGGTGCACGCACACGGCAAGGAGAAGAGGAGGGGTGCCACGCCCTTAGGAAGACCATGCCTGGGATGGACCGCCCCCTCCCTACTATGCCACTGATCTTAAGGTGGCCAAACAGGTAGAAAAAGCAACAAGAAAAAAGCCAGAAGGATGCTTTTGTGCATAGGAAGAGGAATGATCAGAAGGAAAAAGGATGATGTCCCTGCATAAGAATATGGTAAGACCTCATCTAGAGTATCATGTAGAATTCTGGAGACCACACCATTAAAATGATATAAATGGGATGGAGTTGGTCCAGAGGGTCAGTGGTATTCATTAGAAATAATATGGGGACAAACTTAACAATTTCAATATGCATACTTTGGAAGAAAAGCGACAAAGAGAAGATATGATAGAGGCATTTAAATTCTTCCATGCCGTAAAAGCACAGGAGACAAGTCTCTTTCAAATGAACGGAAGCTCTGGAATGAGGGGGCATAAAATGAAGATAAAAAGGGATAGACTCAGGAATAAACAAAGGAAACACTTTTTTTTTAAAAAGGGTGGTGGATGTGTGGAGGGGTGGAGATCAAGACTGAATTCATGAAAGCATACGACAAGCACAGATGATCTCTAAAGGAGAGGAAGTGATAGTACATAGTATGGATGGGTGGACTGGATAGGCCAGATGGTCTTCAACTGCCAATATTTTCTCGGTTTCTATACAATTTAAAATATTTTTCTTCTCTTCACTAAATTTTAAAAGACAATTCATCAGTCTCTTGCTGTTTTTTCATGCTATACATTTTTATTACATTTCATAGACATTTATTTTCCTTTCCATCTGTATCTCCTACTTTAAGGCAATAGGGCCTCTCAGAGATAAGAGTTTCCAGACTGAAGGTTCATCAAGCCCAGTATCCTGTTTCCAACAGTGGCCAACCCAGGTGACAGATTTTATACCGCTTACCCTAGGAATAAGCAGTGGATTTCACTAATTCTGTCTTAATAATGGCCCATCAAATTATCTTTCCTTGAAGAGAGAAGGTAGTAACCAGCATGGATCCTGGGAGATGGCACTATGTTTATGGAGGTAGTTGGGGTGTAAGCCAGAGACTGATGGCATAGCTGGAATAGGACTGGGTCTGCTAGGGAGTTATCTCCATCCCCTCTAATGCCATTTGGAGGCACCATCTCTCCTATATAAATACTAGGTAGTCTCTCTGTGGAACAAGTGTGGGTCTGCGACTGAAGGGGCGTAACCAAAGGGGAACATTTTATCCCTTTGGTGCCACTAATATGCCAGGTGCCTGGGATTATCAAGGAATGGCAGATCAAACAGCAGACCAACAAAAATATAATGTAAGGGCAAGGGCTTTAATTCAAACAATCACATGTGCCTGACGTAGCCATGTTTCTCCTGAAGGCTGCGTAAAAGGTAAAAACAAAAAAAAAAACAACCCAAACACTTCTCTCTAGAGTAACAATAAGGTTGAACTAGCCTTGAAGCAGATCTTGGAAGTATCCCAGATCCTTGTGTGGTTGAATTCCCATTGCTATATCTTCTACTCATGTGATAAGACTCTGATTTAACAGCTTTTTTTTGGAATCATCCCATGATGATATACTGTATCTTCTAGGGCCACCTTGATTGTGTTAAAGAATCTGATAAAGGGGATCTTTGACTAAAGCTTAGTGCACGCTAATAGAATTAATGCACTTTAAAAGCTAAGAAGTTCATTAATACCTATGGGCTTCTTAACATTCAGCACATGCTAATTATGGGCAGTGGCATAGTAGGGGAGGGGCGGACCGCCCTAGGTACCATCTTGGTGGGGGGTGCTGGCACTTCTCCTCCTCTCTGCCTCCCTGCTCCTTCTCACTCCTCCATGCAGATATTACACAATAAAGTCTTAAAAATATATCAACCCCTTATATCGAAAGAGTTATAACAAAAAAAAAAAGGGGGGGGAAAATATTATTCAATAACAATCAATCGATTTAAATAAAGTCTTGAACTGATTTTAGTCATTATAGCAACTAATAAACTGTATATGAATAAATGGATTTATAATATGTGTTAATACATCTACTTCAAAACCAATATCACTGATTTCCTTATTGAGTATTTCACTTAAATACTCAATAAGGAAATCAGTGATATTGTTTTTGAAGTAGATGTATTAATACATATTATAAATCCATTTATTCATATACAATTTATTAGTTGCCTTCTCACTCCTCCCCCACTCCTTCAATACCACTCACCGTACCTCTAGCTCTTTGCCAGCATGCCTCTCTGATGTCACTTCCGGGTCCCATGACTAGAAAGTGACATCAGAGGGAGAGCCGGCGCAGGCAGGAAGTTGGAGATGCTGCTCGCACAAGGGAAACTAAACAGGTACAAGGAAGGGGCGTGCATGTGGTGGGGGGAGGAGCAGGGGCGGAGAAGAGGGCAAGGGGGGGTCTACCACCCCGGGTGCCTCCCACCCTTGCTATGCCAGTGATTATGGGCTCCTTTTACAAAGCTGTGGTAGTGGCTGCTGCTGTGGTAATCGCTCCGATGTCCAAAGGAATTTAATGGGCATCAGAGTGATAAAAGAGCCCCAACATGAATATATTGAAATTGCTTTTCTTTGAAAAAGGATATTGCTTTCTGTGGACAGAAGATCAATGTGTCTAGATCAGGGGTAGGCAATTCTGGTCCTCGAGAGCCACAGGCAGGTCAGGTTTTCAGGATACCTACAATGAATATGTATGAGATGGATTTGCATGTACTGCCTCCTTGAGTTGCAAATCTATTTCATGCATATTTATTGCGGATATCCTGAAAACCTGACCTGCCTGTGGCTCTCGAGGACCGAAATTGCCTACCCCTGATCTAGACACATCAAAAAATATGTTGATCTTCTGTCCACAGAAAGCAATATCCTTTTTCAATGAAAAGCAATTTCAATATATTCACGTTGGGGCCCTTTTATCACTCTGAGGCCCATTAAATTCCTTTGGACATCGGAGCGATTACCACAGCAGCATCCACTACCACAGCTTTGTAGGAATGTAGGAAAAATATTAAAGCCCAAAGTGATAACAGTTGGGATGACTTTCTTTCTTGATCTTCCTTATAAGTGCTAGATTACCCATCAGGGAACTGTTTTCTTTGAGCTGCTACAGTTGGAAAATTTCTTAAAAGACAAATAAGGCCATGCAAAGAAAATTGATTTTCTTTATGATGGAGACATTTTGGGGCCTAGGCCACCGTTTAGCATGTTTCTAAAATGGCCCCAATTTGACGTTTCCTATAATGGCCATGTACTAATTTTAAAATTTACATGTGGCCATTAGCGTGTGAGCCCTTACCGTCACCTATTTTGTAGGCGGTAAGAGCTCCCATATTAATCCTGCACTAATCAGCCAGCGTACGCCAGTGTCCACATGTTAACCAATTTATGCCCAAACATGCCCCCATGCTAAAAAATAAATTTGCATGTACTAATCCTGCAGTTAGTTTGTGGTTCCTGATCATGGCCTGCTAGCAGCATTTTTAAGAGGTGGTAAGCAGTATTGCTGCTTAATGCTGCTTAGTAAAAGTGCTCCATAGAGAGATATATTGAATTTAAGTTTTTTATGGCTTTGTTTTTTTTTTAATTGTTTTATGCTTTGGTTTGTGCTTCTTCTCTTTCCATGATGTGGACTTTAAAATATTGGTTTGTTTCCTTGAACAATATGCATTGATTGGACAATTGTGTTACTTGGATTTACTTGGCTTTGTAATGGAAATTTATAAAAATAAGCTACAATAAAAGATTTTTCCTTGCTCTCAGAGGTTGCTTTTTTGGTACTTCTTTGTTCTGAATTATTTTCTTTTCTTTGGTATTAGTTTTATTGATGATGTAATTGAAAAGTGTGGCTGGTCTGGCGACTCAGTTGCAGCACTGTTCATTTCCATAGAAACATAGAAACATAGAAGATGACGGCAGAAAAGGGCTACAGCCCATCAAGTCTGCCCACTCTGCTTACCCACCCCCTGTCTATGCCCTAATGACCCAATTTCCTTATCTTGACCCTCGTAGGGATCCCACATGGGTATCCCATTTATTCTTAGTCTGGCACGCTGTCTGCCTCGATCACCTGCACTGGAAGCTTGTTCCAATGATCAACCACTCTCTCTGTGAAGAAATACTTTCTGGTGTCGCCATGAAATTTTCCGCCCCTGAGTTTGAGCGGGTGCCCTCTTGTGGCCGAGGGTCCCTTGAGAAAGAAAATATCATCTTCCACTTCGACACGTCCCGTGAGGTACTTAAATGTTTCGATCATGTCTCCCCTCTCCCTACGTTCCTCGAGAGTGTAGAGTTGCAATTTGTTCAGTCTCTCTTCGTACGAGAGACCCTGTAGAAAATCCCAGGGTGTAGCTTTTATTCCCTGGTCCAGTAAGGATAAAGTAAGGGCAGTGTTCAGAGCTTCTGGGGAAAAGTAATCCAACCTTTTGCTCACCTCTGACACCTATTGGCCAGACATAGTGTCCTTGTATACCAGGCATTTCAGGGGACTATGGCTTGTGGCCTCTGGTCAAGGACTATCAGTGTAATGGGGACCTTGGGTTGGGAATTATATCAGAAACATTTCTTGATTGTTCCAAATGAAAGCTCCAAGCACTGTAGCCCAGTAAAGCTGGTTTCAGCTGATCTGGGAGCTGAAAGGAGTGAGGAAAACTGCTGGGCCACAAAAACCATCCCAATGTGTGTTTTGTTAAGGGGGAGGAGTTTGTTTTATGAATTTGTTTGTATTTTTGTGGCTTATATCACCCTCCAGGGATTCAAGACAAAGTTAGACAAGTTCCTGCTGAACCGGAACGTATGCAGGTAGGGCTAGTCTCAGTTAGGGCACTGGTCTTTGACCAAAGGGGTGCCATATGAGCGGACTGCTGGGCACGATGGACCACTGGTCTGACCCAGCAGCGGCAATTTGTATGTTCTTATTATGTATGTAAGATTTTTGTTACCCGCTTGGAATTGTGGATTTACTGATTATAATTATTTAAATAAATAAAATCAGTCAATATAAGAACATAAGAATAGCTTTACTGGGTCAGACCAATGATCAATCAATTCCAGTAGCTCATCTCACAGTGGCCAATCCAGGTCACTAGAACCTGGCAAAAACCCAAAGAATAGCTCTGAGGCCATAGCAATAGTTGGGCCTGACTGAGCCCCGCCCCCCTCTACTTTGGACTCAGACTACTCAATCATCATCAGCAGATTAAGTAAAGGAAAAGAAAATCTAAAACAGTGTCATCATCTGTCCTGCCTCGTTCCCACCTATGTCACCCTTCATCCCCACCAATCAGACCTAGTTCACAACTGATACCAAATAGAACAGGCCACACATTGTGTCAATTGTTTTCATTTATAATGCCAAGTGTTTTTATTTTCTTGTGCTATTAAGGACATGAGCTGCTAGGCCTCACTTTTTCTCTGCTCAATACATCCGTTATATCCTTAACCCTCTCATCACACCCTCATAATAGTGATTCTTATTCAGTAGCATAGAGTAAATGTATAGCTATTCACTGGAGAAAGAGATCAGCAATAGCAAGCGTAGTTACACTGGATCTTCTAAATATAATCTCAAACATATGAGATTATCCTACTAATGTTGATAGAATTGGGCAGAATATCACTCAATTTGGTCAAAGTAGAGAAGTAGGCATTGCTACTTTAAGGCACTGAATTGTTTATTTTATTTTTCTGTCTTGGCCATAGTATACTAGTCAAGTCATGTGCAACCTATAGCAGTATGGAACCTTATTCTGTGTCTATGGAAAAAGTCATCATTGAATAAAGCCAATTTATTTATTTAGGACTTTTTAAACCACCTTTAACTGTAAGTAGCAGAGCAAAGCCGTGAACAATCTAGAAAAAATACAATGTAAAACAGAGATAAGAAAGGAACTACAATTCTTTCAATAGGATAAGCATTAAAAAATAGATCATAATTAACCAGTACCCAAGGAACCGAGGTGTCGAGCCATTGGTTAGAAAATTCCTGATTAAATACCCACATTTTAATGGCAGATTTATAAAAATGTTCCTTGAAAGTCTTGGGTCTACCTTTGGTCATCATTGAGCTCTAATGCTGAGTTCTTTGTTGCATTTACAAAAGTGTATGAATTGGTTAATCGCACATAAAGCTGAAGAACAACCCTGCACAAACCACTTTTATAAATGTGTCTAAATAGTTTAAGTAATCTGACATGAGCGGTACAGTTGGGCATGGCCATAAAGGTGTGATTGACAGATATCAACATCTAGCACATTTCCTGTGGTTCAACAGAAGAAAAGAAAGGAAGACTCTCTTGAGAGAATGCAGGAGTCCAACGTTTCCTCTTCATGACAACATAGTTACTGTTGCCACCAACAGAAGACCACACACCTGGATATGTGCAAGATTAACCAGCTCCAAAGAAGACGTGAATAGTTAATTCAGTGCCGTAGAGTAGCAATGCCTATTTCTCTGGTCAAATTGAGCGATATTCATTGGAATCTCTGGTACTGTATTTAGTTGGTTTGAATCATTCCTGTCATTACATTTAAAGTATCATTTTCATCTCTTTGTAACCTCCCATATGGAGTACCTTACGGTTCTGTCCTTTCCCCTTTGCTATCTAATATTTTTCTGAGCCCTCTTGCTCTAAGGATTCAGGAACACCAAATTAAAAGTTATTTTTATGCTGATGATATTTTGTTAATTTTTCCTCAAAGTCTAGCCAATCTTAATTTAGCCCCGATACAATTATGTCTTGACATGATCGATGAATGAGCTATAAAAATAAATTAGTTTTGAATCTGCAGAAAATTACTTGGATGTGGATTTCCGGCTCTCCTAATTCCCCATCTGTTGCTCCCTTTTTGCGCTCTGAGCCTATTCAATTATTGAATACTATGAAGTCTTTAGGAGTCCAATTAGATTCATCATTGCCATTTCATCCACAACAATCACTGAAATCAGTGATTAGTTCCTGTTTTTTCACACTGTGTCAAATTTGATCTATTCATTCTTATATCGATAAATCTTGTTGTGAGTCTCATTTACACCTTGGTCACTTCCACGCTAGATTATTGCAATGTATTGGGCTTGTATTGGGCTTCCATCAGTAGTTATCAAAAAATTACAAACAGTGCAAAACACTGCTATTAGAATTCTAACCAATGCCCATAGATGTGATCATGTGACTCCTCTTCTTAAAGAGTTCCATGTGAAATTCTGGTTAATGCATAAGGCTTTGACTTTAGTATTTAAGGTACTACTTACTGGTCAACCTGCTTACTTGGTAAAATGTCCGGTTCCGTACAGACCAGATCTAAACTTACATTTATCCAGGGCCCATCAACTGACTCTGCCTTCAGTTCATCTAGTTAAGTTAGTATCCACCCGCAATTTTCCCTTCTTTGCTTCTGTTCTGCCATTGTGGAATTCTCTTCCAATTGAAATACGGTGTGAACTCTCTTACTGTAAGTTTAAAAAGTCTTTTGAAAACTTATCTTTTAGCTCAGCATTCTCATAGATGCCATAGGAAGGATTATAATGTTACAGCTAATGTCTTGAAGTCTTCATTTATTATTTTTTTTACCTTTTTGGCTTAGCATTTCGATAGATGCTTATGGAGGACTGTAATGTTACAGCTACTACTAAACCCTTAGGGATTTTTTTTTCTCAATGCAGAGAATTGTAGATTTACGGTATATAAGTTTGTTCTTAAATTAAATTCTGTTATCCTATACTTATGAATATGGTGTTCTTTTCCTATATAATTTTTTGTAAACTGCACTGATGTTAAAGCAGAGTGGTCTATACATGGCAATAAACATAAACAATAAACAACTTTTAGAAGAAAAGCAAAGGGCTTCTTGTGTAAACAGTGCAGTTTGCCGTGCTCTACCCAATATTATTTATTTATTCATTCAATTATCTTTACAGTTTTCCCAGGAGCTCAAAATGGTTTATATGAATTCAGTGGCATAATAAGGGAGAGGGCCGGGGGATGGGGGGCTGCCCCAGTTGCCATCTTGGTGAGGGCACAGGCACCATTCCTTCCCTCTGTCCCCCTGCTCCTTCCCCGACCCACACTGCCGCACGCTTCCTTTCTCCCTTACTTCTGTAACATTCCTGGCATGAGCAGCATCCCCCAACCTGCTGTCGCACCGGTGTTGGCTCTTTCTCTGATGTCACTTCCTGGACCCATGCCTAGGAAATGACATCATAGGAAGAGCCAACACTGGTGCAACAGCAACTTGGGGGTTGCTGCTCGCACCAGGAATGTTACAGAGGTATAGGGAAAAGGAAGTGACACGCGTGCGGCAGGAAGGGACAGGGAAAGAGTGTGTGGAGGTGGGGGGGGAAGGCGGAGAAGGAGGCTGGGAGGAGCACCACCGCCCCGGGCACCTCTCATCCTTGCTATGCCACTGCATGAATTTAGTTGCCATTCTATGTCTATGCTATTCACTGGATATTTATAACCTCAAAAGTGGAGCACAAACCCAGATTTCCATCCATTACATCTCTAAGCAAGAAGGTGTAGCAATGTTGGGGAGCTGTACTACATTCTAATCTAATCTAGCCATTTCTATATTCTGCTTAACCAATCAGCTCAAGACGGATTACAATAAGACAAGATCAAATACAAAATTTCTTAAAAAGCATCAATAGATAAAACCCATATAATTCCAGATTACTTATGTGATAAATATAGGGAAAAAAAGATAACTTTTAACTGCCTTTCTAAGAGATATAACAGTGCAAATCTCAAATTTTACATGGCAACTGATTCCAAAGCTGTGGACCAATACCTCCTAGTAACTGCCGGCACGTAGACATTTTAAAATAAGCTGTTGCTGTATTCGTGTCTTCTCTTCCTTTACATCTAGTATTTTCCATCTAAGTATTTCACAGTGGTGATAAGTAGATATCCCTCAGTTTTATGCACATTGATAAATTTTCAGAACATCTTATGTCTTCGTTTGGCCCAGTAGGTTTCTCCTACTTCTTTGAGCTTTCAGCTCAGTCAGACTTAGTCTGTGGGGGACCAGGCACCTTCATTTGCATCTACCCATAATCAATTTATCTCCTATTTTATAACATTCAGGCCCATTAAGGCCAGCCATCGCAGTGGAAGTTCCTGGTCAGGGAATGCAGACCATGACTCTCTTGCAAATATGTTGCCCTATTCATGCATCTTAGTTCCAGCCACTAGATATCACTGCTGAAAATCCCGCCTCACCAGGCGCAGTGAATGCTGCCACAGCGGAACCCCTGGCACTAGGCCAGCTCACGGAGCAGATGTCAAGCTTAGCATTTGAACCCAGGTCTCAGTACACCAAAACAACGATGCTATCTCCAGTCCTTTTGGTACCTTTCAGACCAATATACTCTATGGTCCTACTCTGAAGCACTTCACCGCTACGAGTCTAACACTTGCATTCCTCCAAGTCTCCTCATATGTTGCTAATGTAACATATATTGTTTTGCAGTACAACCACAAAGACTTTTCTCTCTCGTTCTTTTTTCCCTTCTTCCCTCTCTCTTTCTTATAATCTCAGTTCATTTCAGCAGTTAGCTAAGCATTCTTGCTCCAGTAATGGTAACCCAGCAACAGGATATCTGACACACAAAATTACAGCAAAAGATGGAGTGAAAAACATGTTAATGGAAATGAGAAATAACATGCAGACCCCTTTCAGTTTGCGACAGAGTTCAGTAAAAACAGCAGACAGGTACCTACCTAAGCTTGCAGCTTCACTCCATGGCAGGGGCTGGAGGTTAGTGCCCCTGGCTCAGTGCTTAAACTCCCTCTTGGCCAGAAAAGTGTCATAGTAAATGTTCCTTGGGTTTTCTAGCCGACTTCAGGTAGTGCTAGCTAGTTCCATGTAAAAACAAAACAAAACCAAGCAAATGACCAAAAGAAAGAAAAAGAAAACAAAAAAAGATCACTCAGCGGCGTGTCTTTAATCACTGGCTGGTCTAACTGGCACTGGTGCACACAGCTACTGTTCTCTCTGGTAAAGTAACTGGGGGGGGAGGGAGAGCAAGAGAGATTCTTGACGGTGGTGTCATGTGCGCTTTGTGGAGAGAGCTGGAGGCAGCTGCTTGCCATCCACTTCTCACTAAGCACAACCGCCTGTGTGTTTCCTCTCAGCAGTTCATTCAAGCACCTGGTCCTCACAGACACTTCAGCAAAACCGCATTTCCTTAGATACAGGCTTGGCATCCCCGCTGCACAGGGATGGCTCTAGTGGCTGTGAGCTGTGCCATGTTGGCTGATCTGGTGTGCTCAAAATATCTCAGAAGAAACTGCGGGGACAAATTAATTGGTATAACTGCTGCTTCAGTCACAAAGTGCTCAAATAAGAAAAGCAAAGACTTTGGAGAAAGAACTGTCAAAGATAAGTGTGTTGTTCATATAGATGATCCATGCTTTTCTTTGATGAAAGCTGCCCCTCTGTACTCCCCTAAGGCTCTCATCAGGCACTTCTCCAGGATTTTGTCTTCTCTGCCTTATATAAAACTCAGATCCTGTGGCCATTCACGGTGCTTATCCCATTTCTTTCCTAGACAGCAGGTTTTGGGTTTCTTGATTCCTCTCCTGGGTGACATGTGGTGGTGTTCAACTTTAAACTCCAGTCAACCAGTGGCATGGGAGTCTGTGCCACAGTGACCCCTGTTAGTACAGTAAATCAGGGCCATAGCAAGCTGCGTGTGTGGGCAATGCAGCCTCACAAGGCACAAGAGAGTCGGGGGGCTCCAAAACTGCGTCTCTTGCTTTCCCTACTCGGCTGCGACACAGTGGGCAGGATAGGAGCTCTAGGGAGCGTGTTGCACAGGGCACATTTCCGGCTCAGGACGGTCCTGAGTAAAGGGCGCATTTTCAAAAGAGAAATCATTTTTTTAAAATGCAATAAAGTGGCATTTGGAAGTTTTTCTCACTAAAACATTGCTATTTTCAAAACCCATATTGTAGACGCTTTTCTATACAGTCTGTCTGCAGTGTGTCTAAATCTCAGGGGAGTATGTTCAGAGCATGGTTTGGGTCGGACTAGGGCAGGCTTATAATTTTGGCAATTTTTCTGCAATAATGGAACATTGTAGAAAATATCCGGGGCAAACATTGGACATTTTAGGCTAGACCTGTTTCAATAGCAAATAAGTGCCAAAAAGGTCCTTAAACTGACCAGGATGACCACTGGAGGGATTAAGGCATGACCCACCCTTACTCTCCTAGTGGTCACTGATCTCCTCCTAACACCCAAAGATGTGAAAGAAACAGTACATAACAGTTTGTATGACAAATTCAGATGTTATGGCCAATCCTTTTAGAGCAGTAAGCAAGTTCCTGGAATGGCCTAGTGGTCGGTGCAGTGGACTGTAGAGACGGAGAACCGGGCCTATATCCCAATCTACTTAGTACACTTCTGGAGAAATGTATGAGCCCTCCAAAATCTACTGTACCTACATGGGGAGCGTGTTCGAGCCCGAGCGCAATGGCGGCATAAGATCCTGGCTCCCGCGTGCTTTCCTTAAAAGCAGAGAAAAACAATATCGGAACGCGGTCTAAAATCAATGCAGAGCGCAGCCACGTCCATACAAAGGACTAAACAGTGCCACAAACCGTCTTTTCACCGAAATGGCAGAAAAAAAAGTGAGTAAAAGGCATAAGCCTGAGCCGCTCTATCCCTCTAAGGCCCCGCTCCCTAACTCCACCAACGATACTAACGCCGAAATCTTAGCGGAGCTCCGCGAATTGAAGGAGCTTGTCACAGAAACAAAGGCCAGTACTGATGATATGAATGAAAAAATAAAGAACCTGGTGGCTGATTTTACCCAACTACAGACCCGCGTGTGCACGTTGGAGACCAAGATGGAGACAACCACGCAACAGGGAGTTGATCTCAGAAAACAGATGAAACGCATTACAATGTTAGAAAGAGAGCTGGAGGACAGCAGTGATAGATCCCGGCGCTGCAATGTTCGAATTCTAGGGCTGCCGGAGAATGGGAGAGATACCGGTCTTATCAAACAGCTTGAATCTTTAATACCTCAACTACTGGATCTCACCTTCCACAGAGAATTTGAAATTGAAAGGGCCCACAGGGTACCATCCTCCCTTGCGGCCGGTGATACACGACCTAGACCTGTGGTGCTTAAAGTTCTAAGATACCAGCATGTCTTAGAGATAATGCAGAGGGCAAAGATCAGAGCCCCGATTAAACACGAGGGTTCCACCATCTTGTTTGTTCCAGATCTGAGTAAAACAACGGCTAGACGGCGTAAACAGCTCCTTTCTTACAGGCCGCAGCTCAAATCTTTGAATGCCAGATTTGGAATATTCTACCCGGCCCGCATGAGAGTCACCCTGAACAATACCACCAAAGATTTCCTTGATCCGGAAGAGCTGGCCACCTTTATTGAGCAACACTCACCAACTCCAATAAATCAGGTCTGACTGATTGACTGATAGTGCCTATGACAATAGTAGTACATTTTATTTAGTCTACTTGTAATATCAGTTAATTGTATGTTTCTGCCTGACTGATGCTGATAACTCAGCAATATGATGTTCTCTATTGCCATTGATCACTGCTTACTATCTGTCTGCGTTCTACTCTGAACTTAATTGTTTTTCCTTTTCATATTAAAATCTGCATATAGTGAGGGAGCATTGGGTTTTGTGCTGGCATCATGCCTCACTCTGCTGCACTCACACTTTTGTTATGTAAAGGTGGTTCTAGGACCACCTCGGTTAGTACAGAGTGTCTATCACAAGTTAATATCACTTCTGAGTCTCAGAATCAATTGTCATGCCTCCCAATATGTGTATGGTTTTCCTTTAAGATGTGTGCACGTCTGGTACGTTATCCACTTGTACTACTTGTTCTATTTTTCATGCATTTGAATTGTACTTCTTTTATTTATGTCTCTTAAAATCATATCTTTAAATACAAAGGATCTCAACAACAAAATCAAACAAAAAAAAAATACTGACTTATCTAGACAGTCTTAAACCTGATATTATCATGTTGCAGGAATCTCACTTGGACGCCACTGCATCAGCCAAGGTTCACCTGCCCTGGTTTTTGTCTCCATATTTTTCTCCTGCTGTGGATCGGAAAGGTGGTGTTATCACTCTAATCAGAAAGAATAATAATATAACCATTATTTCCTCCTTTACAGATTTGAATGGGCGCTGGGTGAAAGTCAGGATTTGCATTGCAGGTGAGATCATGTGCCTGTTTAATGTATATGGTCCGAACGTGGATCGCCCAGAATTCTTTCATAACATTACTCAATCACTATTAGAAGAATCTACCTCAAAATTGATCGTGGCAGGCGATTTTAATCTGGTCTTGAATCCCAATATAGACAGAAAATCAAAATGCGCATATAAAAAAACTAGAGCATGGTACGCCTTACAAGACTTAATAAATGATACCAATCTGCTAGATATTTGGAGACATATGCATACAGATACAGAGGCTTTCACCTTCTACTCTCCCCCATATGCCTCGTACTCAAGAATTGATTTCTTCCTAGTAAGCGATTCCTTATGCACTGCCGTTCAAGATACTGAGATCCTACCAATCACCATCTCTGATCACGCAGCCATTGTTTTGAATATTAAAGGCATGGCACCTCCTCCAAAGCCCAGACAATGGCGCTTTAATAATGCCTTACTACTGTACCTACATAAAGATGACACCTGCAGGCATCAAGTTTCAAGTTTTATTACAATTTTGATAAAAACGCTTATATGAAATTTCTAAGCGATTTACAGTTGAAAAATAGGCATCTTAAAACATGTAAACGAGAGACATTACCCATGACAAACTTTTTTAGAGAGGGTAAAAGGAAGAACTACAATAGCATAAGGGCTATTGCTGTGGTATACAGATGGGTATAGTAAGTTTGGGGTGGGTTTTGGAGGACTCATTATACAATATAAGCGGGTTATGGTGAGATGTGTACCTGAGATCTTTTATCTGAAGTTCTTTGCAGTGACCTCTAGGGTACCCCACTACTCTGCTGAGATATCTGTGTGAAAAATTGCAAGTGGATCTTGAGAGACTGGGAAACTGGGCAACAAAATGGCAGATGACATTTAATGTGAGCAAGTGCAATCCAAGATAGCTGCGAGTGACTAAACACGGGAAAGCTACCCGAAGCACTCATTACAATTTTGAAAATTTACCTGCTTTTTTGCTTCTCAGTTTCGACTGAGACTTTCCTCAGTGCCGAAAAGGAGGAGGAGAAGTGTCGCAGGAGCCTTGCGGCGACCAGAGAATCCCCCTTCAGTAACAATTGAGCAGTTCCTGAACCACCTTCAGCAGAAGTCAGCAATATCGGGGAATCGCCCGCTGGACCCAGCGGCGCGGAGTGACGCCACTAAGGAAGTCTTAGGGCTAGAGGTCACGCTGAGCCCTGAAGCTAGAGACACTCCCCCCAACCACAACGTACCAGCTCACCACAGGAATCAGGCACGTCCAACGAGGCAGCGTCTGTAGACCGTGAGGCTTGGAGACGGATATCCCGAAAGACTTTTTGAGTCTTGAGAGTGATATTGTGGCTGGAACATCGAAGAAGAGGGAGGAAGAGCAAGACCAACAAACTAGAAATTTGGGAGGTGAGACTTTGCTTACAAAACACGCTAGTTCTATTATGGTTGAAAAACCCGCTGAAATCACAGTGGAGTCTCTTTGGGACCTAGTTATTAAATTAGGAAATTCTTTGACTCCACAAATTAACAAGGTAGAAAAGAAGTTAAATAAACAAGAGCAAGACTTGAAAGAGATACATTTGGAAATGACCTCAATTAAATCTAAGTTGGAAAAAAAATGAAGTTGAAACAAAAGGGGTCAAACAAGTACAAGACATTATGGTTAAGGACTGTGTTAATATAAGGCAGAAGCTGGAGATGATTGAAAATGGCCATCGAGCCAATAATTTGAGGTTCAAAAATTTCCCTAGGGTTTTTTTCTATGTCCCATAGGGAGATGTTAAAGAAATATTTCCTAGAAATCTTGGTAGTTTCTGAGGAGTTCATTCCACCATTTACTCAAGCATATTATCTGCCTGCTAGAATTTTGGAGCAACAGTTGGTGGATCAAGTGCAACATGAACCTCAATTAGATGTTACCACTTTATTGGAAACTTCAGTAAAAGATCTGGTAAAAACCAGCAACTTTGTTGGTAACTGTTTCATTGGCACCAGATAAAAACTGGATAATGAAGATGTTCTTTAAAAATAGGAGCAAAGAGTTTCTGGGTCAAAAGATACAGATCTTTCCAGATGTCACCAAAGAGACCCAAAAGCAAAGATGACAGTTCTTATTACTAAAATCTGGTGTAATTTCAGTGGGAGGGGGGTATGTTTTTTTCTTAGGTTTCCTTGTAAGTGTATTGTGCATAATAATAATAATAATAACTTTATTCTTTTATACCACCATAATCAAAAGTTCTAGGCAGTTTACACTAAAAAGAGCTGGACAATCAGCGAAATACAATAATACAGTAAAAAATACAAATATTTGTAAATAGAATTTCAATAATAAAACTCACTAAGTAATAAACTTATCGAACAAAGTGGTCTTAATTAATTTCTGAAAACTGTAATAGGACTAATGTCAGGAGGTTCTGCTTCACTCAGAGAGTGGTTGACACCTGGAATGCCCTCCCAGAGGAGATTATGACGGAATCGACCGTCCTAGGCTTCAAGAGCAAACTAGATGCATATCTCCTTAAGAGAGGCATATAAGGATATGGTGGACTATAAATTAAGCCAGGTGTACACCTGGCAGGGCCTCCGCGTGTGCGGATCGCCGGACTTGATGGACCGAAGGTCTGATCCGGAGAAGGCAGTTCTTATGTTCTTATGTTCTTATAACATAGCTTACCTAACCAAGATTGTTGCCTACCAGCTTGAAATGCTAGGGTCCTATCTAAGAAGGTTTTGTATCTACACCCATTAATTTTTGGATAAGCAAATAAGTAGAAGTTTCTAGTTTCTCTTGATGGTCTATGCAACACAAAATGAGGAAAAAGGTAAGCTTGAGACAATCCCGATATCAGCTTAAAGCAGATACAGGAAAATTTGAATAATACTCTTGCCTCCAAAGGCAGCTAATGAAGTAAACGATAATATGATCGTTCTTTTTTAAACCAAAAATCAATCGAACAGCTGTATTCTGAATTATCCTTAATTTCCTTAGAATTTTTTTGGCTGCTCCTAAATAGATAATGTTACAATAGTCTAAAATAGATAAAACTAATGCCTGCACCAATAGTCTGTACGATAAAGGATCAAAATATTTTTTATGGTTCTTAATTTCCACAATGTAAAAAAGCAACAAATATGTTTTCTTCAATTCTACCCACCTAACTAATTTCATAGCTTTGAAACATCTTAAGAAAGAAGGAACAACTGAGATCTAATGATTAGGTTACTCCCGGGCATAGTTTTCAGTCACTCTTTTTTCCTCTTTTAAATTGATTTCCTGTAATTTGTTAAATATCACTCTTTGAAAGTCTTGGATCATAGATATGGATGTTGTGGACTAGTGATTGCTTAAATTAGAAATGGGGAATATATTTTATATCTCTTTCTTTTTTCCTTTTGTTCAATTATATAAAATCATTTTCTTAATTTAAGCAATCTTTCTGTACAAGATGTATATGCTTGTTAATATTATGTAAAATTGATAAATAAATTTAAAAAAAGTGAGCAAGTGCAAAGTGATGCATGTGAGAAAGAGGAAAATAAACCGTAATTTTGTGATGCAAGGTTCTATTTTTTTTTGTAAATAATTTTTATTGATAAAACAGCCAAGACAAACCAATAAACAAGAAGCATAGAAAACAGGACGCAGCCAGAACACAGAGGCCCTGATTCTGCAAAGTGCGTCCCAATTGTAGGCAGCTGTAGGCGTCCTACAGTTGTCTAATCAGCCAATCGGGAGGCACATTTTCTAAAATAATGCTCCCAAGGAAGGCCGCCTATATTAAAGGCGCCTCCGGAAGCCTAGGGAGGCCCGCAAGCCCGCCTAAGCTCACCTAAGGCTAGTCGTTAGCCTTAGGTGGCCTTACGGGTCTCCCTAGCAGAGAGGGAGCTGCTTACTATGTAGGCTAGCAAAATGCTGGCCTACATGGTAAGTAGACGCGGCCGCTATACTTTATTGTAGCAAGGGATCTCCCTGCCGCGATTAGTATAGCAGCCATAGCTATGGTCGCCAGTCTCCCCAACCCCCCCAATGTTCGCGGCAGGAGGGTACCCAACCCCTCCTGCTGGACCCCCCCAACCCCCCAAACAAAATGCCCCAACTGCCCTTCCTGGACCCCCCCAACGGCCTCCCCGAAGATCGCCGGCAGGAGGGTGCCAAACCCCTCCTTCCGGACCACCCAATAGTCCCCTGAAGATCACCAGCAGGAGGGTGCCAAACCCCTCCTGCTGGACCCCCCACAGATCGCCGGCAGGGGGTGCCCAACACCTCCTGCCAGACTCCCCAATGAAACCTCCACCCCGGAACCCCCCTCAGGTTTACCTCCAAATTGGCCGGGCGGGTCTTCACACCATCCGGCCAGCAGGCCCTCCTCTGTCCAAATGAGGCGGACCCGCCCTTCCCCTGCCCAGCCCACAGGATCCTAGGGTCTGATTGGCCCAGGTGCCTAAGGCCCCTCCCGCTATAGGAGGGTCCAGTAGGAGGGGTTGGGTACCCTCCTGCCGGCGATCTTCGGGGCTGGCGGGTTCTTTCAGCAGGAGGGGTTGGGCACCCTCCTGCCGCAAATGTCGGGGAGGTGGGGTGAGGAGGGGAGACTGGTGGCCATAGCCGTGGCCGTTATACTAATCGCAGAAGAGAGATCCCTTGCCGTGATTAAGTATAGCGGCCGCATCTAA
The DNA here is from genome assembly GCF_902459505.1 of Geotrypetes seraphini. Classification (NCBI taxonomy): domain Eukaryota; kingdom Metazoa; phylum Chordata; class Amphibia; order Gymnophiona; family Dermophiidae; genus Geotrypetes; species Geotrypetes seraphini. Next base: position 183,855,665 of record NC_047085.1, on the reverse strand, counting down.
ACAAAAACCTGATTCTGTAACCGGCATCTGCAACATGGATGTCAGTTACAGAATTGGGTTTACTTTGGGCAGGTTTTGTTCCAATTCTGTATAGGACATCCGGGACAGGCGTCCTATACAGAATCCAAGCCAAACAGTCCAGGAATGGGAATGCAAATACAACTATTATAGATCAACCACAAAAAACAATGCCCACAAAAAGAGAGTAGGCCAAAAGGCTGCCTGCGATGGGTGGAGGACCCCCAGATGCAAGGTTCTATGTTAGGGATCACTGCACAGGAAAAGGATCTGGGTGTCATTGTTGAGGATACGTTGAAACCATCAGCTCAATGTGTGGCGGCTAAGAAAGCAAATAGAATGTTAGGAAAACAAAGATGAAAATGTCATAATACCCTTGTATCTATCTATGGTACAGCTGCACCTCAAATACTGTGTGCAATTCTCAAAAATTAGAAAACGTACAGAGAAGAGTGATGAAAATGATAACATAAGAACATAAGTAATGCCTCTGCTGGGTCAGACCAGAGGTCCATCATGCCCAGCAGTCCGCTCACGCGGCGGCCCATCAGGTCCAGGACCTGTAAAGTAATCCTCTATCTATACCCTTCTATCCCCTTTTCCTTCAGAAAATCATCCAATCCCTCTTGAACCCCAAAACCGTACTCTGTCCTATCACGCCCTCTGGAAGCGCATTCCAGGTGTCCACCACCCTCTGGGTGAAGAAGAACTTCCTAGCATTGGTTTTAAATCTGTCCCCTTTTAATTCTTCTGAATGCCCTCTCATTCTTATAGTCTTCAAAAGTTTGACGAATCTGTCCCTCTCTACTTTCTCTATGCCCTTCATGATCTTGTAAATCTCTATCATATCCCCTCTAAGTCTTCGCTTCTCCAGGGAAAAGAGCCCCAGTTTCTCCAATATTTCAGCGTATGAAAGGTTTTCCATACCCTTTATCAAGCGTGTCGCTCTCTTCTGAACCCTCTCGAGTATCGCCATATCCTTCTTTAGGTACGGTGACCAATATTGGATGCAGTACTCCAAATGCGGGCACACCATCACCCGATACAACGGCAGGATAACTTCTTTTGTTCTGGTTTTAATACCCTTCTTGATTATACCTAGCATTCTATTCTCTTTCTTAGCGGCCACTGCACACTGTGCCGACGGCTTCATTGTCTTGTCCACTATTACCCCCAAGTCCCTTTCTTGGGTACTCTCACTCAATGACAGCCCTCCCATCGTGTAGCTGTACCTCGGGTTTCTGTTTCCTACGTGCAAGACTTTACATTTCTCTACATTAAACTTCATCTGCCATCTCGTCGCCCACTCCCCTAGTTTGTTCAGACCCTTTGTAAATCTTTGCAGTCTTCTATAGTCTTAGCTCCATTAAATAGTTTGGTGTTGTCTGTGAATTTTATTACTTCGCACTATGTCCCTGTTTCTAGATCATTTATAAATACATTGAATAGCAGCGGTCCAAGCACTGACCCCTGCGGAACACCACTCGTGACTCTCCTCCAGTCCGAGTAGTGGCCCTTCACTCCTACCCTCTGCTTCCTACCCTCTAACCAATTCCTGATCCATCTGTGTACGTCTCCTTCCACCCCATGGTTCTTCAGTTTCCGAAGTAGGCGTTCATGGGGTACCTTGTCAAAGGCTTTTTGGAAGTCTAAGTATACGATGTCTATGGGGTCCCCTTTGTCCATCCGTTTGTTAATTCCTTCGAAGAAATGAAATAAGTTCGTCAGGCACGATCTTCCCTTGCAGAAGCCATGTTGGCTTGTTATCATAAGTTTATTCCTTTCTAGATGCTCCTCGATGCTATCTTTTATCAGTGCTTCTGCCATTTTCCCCGGGACCGAGGTCAGATTTACCGGTCTGTAGTTCCACGGGTCACCTCTCGATCCCTTTTTAAAGATGGGCGTAACATTGGCTATCTTCCAATCCTCCGGGATCACGCCTGTTTTCAGGGATAGATTACAGACTTGCTGTAGTAGTTCCGCAATTTCCTCCTTTAGTTCTTTTCTGGGCCTGGTGATTTGTCAGTTTTTAATTTTTCTATCTGCCTGTGTATGTCTTTGAGGCTTACTTTCGTGGATGTTAATTTTTCTGCTTGGCCTCCTTTGAAGATTTGTTCAGGTTCCTCTTTTGTAAATACTGATGAAAAGAACATGTTTAGTCTTTCCGCCACTTCTTTCTCCTCCTTCACCACTCCCTTCCTATCTCTGTCATCCAACAGTCCCACCTCCTCCCTAGCCAGCTGCTTCCCTTTAACATATCTGAAGAACAGTTTGAAATTTCGTGCTTCCCTGGCTAGCCTCTCTTCATATTCTCTTTTTGCTTTTCTAACCACGAGGTGACATTCTTTTTGATACTTCCTGTGTTCTTTCCAGTTCTCTTCGGTTTTGCCCTTTTTCCATTTCTTGAAAGAATTCTTCTTATCCCCTATCGCTTTCTTCACTTCTTTAGTTATCCACGCCGGGTCTTTTGTTCGGCTCTTTTTGCACCCTTTTCTGAATCTGGGGGATATACAGATTTTGCACCTCACTCACTGTGTCCTTGAATAAAAGGGATGGGACGACTTCCCTATAAGGAAAGGCTAAAGCAGCTAGGGCTCTTCAGCTAGGAGAAGAGACAGCTCAGGGGTAATATGATAGAGGTCTATAAAATACTGAGTGGAGTGGAAAGGGTAGATGTGAATCACTTGTTTATTCTTTCCCAAAATACTAGGATTAAGTAGTAGATTTAAAACAACCAGAGAAAATATTTATTTACACAACGTATAATTAAACTCCGGAATTCATTTCTGGAGAATGTGGTGAAATCAGTTAGCTTAGAGGGGTTTAAAAAAGGCTTGGACAAATTCCTAAAAGGGAAGCCATTATTGAGATGGCTTGGGGAAATCCACTCTTATTCCTAGGATAAGCAGCATAAAATCTGTTTTACTCCTTAGGATCTAGCTAGGTACTTGGGACCTGGGTTGGCACTGTTGGAAACAGGATACTGGGCTTGATGGACCATCAGTCTGTATGGTAATTCTTATGATCTTACATCCCAATGGCTTGTTTGCGTGCATTTTTCTGTTGGATGTTGTTGTGGGGTTTTTTTAATGGTCTTAAAAGATAAACGCATTAAAGTCCAAAATATCTAGAAAATGGTCATTTTCAAACATAAAGACATTTTTCTAATTTTAAAATGGTCATTTTCTATACTGGAGTTTTGAATGTTTTCCCCAAAACATCCCAAATCGGATTTAGACGTCATATTGAAAATGCCCCTCTAAACCAGCCATTGCACTTAGTTTGTGAGCCCTCTAGGGACAGAGAAATACATACTGTACCTTGAACTACTACTGACAAATGTATGAGCTAAAAAAAATAAAATAATTGAAAACTATGACGATCACCCTACAAGGATGAACTTTTAATCTGGTATTTTTAACGTATACAGTTTTTCACATGTCCTCTTCTAAAGCATATCTTTTGATATTTTATTGACGTATACTTCAACCAAGGAAGAGTGTGGTTTCGCAAAGCTTTTGAGAAACTGATACCTGCAGGAAGCAGCTGTGCATGAAAACACTTAGCAGTAGCAGAGATGATAGGCTTAGGGCAGCTGTGACGGAGAATTGAGAAATAAGATAAAATAAGAACATAAGAAAAGCCACGCTGAGTCAGACCAAAGTTTGGTGGCTCATCTGGGTCACCAGTACGCAGCAAATGCCAGAATAAAGGGAGTGGAGGGGGGGGGGGGAAGGAGAGTGATGAAACAGGGCTCAGAACAAAAGACACATTCATTTCTATACTTGAAAGCACTGGTCGACATATTTTCCCAGACAAATGGGGTTGAAGCCTTAATAATTGTTTCTAGGTACCCCAAATATGTGCACTGATTATCGACTGCTCAAGGATCTCATTCTTGTGCACTTTCCTACTCTCTCTAGTAACTGCTTATCCATGGATCCAATCCAAGCTGCTCTTTCATCAACTCTGTGACAGAACTACAGATTGTGCAGCTGAAGTTTCTCTATGCCTCCAGTGACATGACCACAGGGACATACTCTGACACAAACAAGATGCTACTGGAACCCTATAAACTAGGCAGTTTACTGAGACATCAAGCAAAATCAGGCAGACCTTAAGAAATTGGAAGACTGGGCATCCAAGTAGCAGATGAAATTTAATGTTTACAAATGCAAAATGATGCACATTGGGAAGAATAACCTGAAGCACAGTTACTGGATGCTAGGGTCCACCTTGGGGGTTAGCACTCAAAAAAAGAATCTGGGTATCATTGTAGACAATATGATGAAACCTTCCGCCTAATGTGCGGCGGCGACCAAAAATGCAAACAGGATGCTGGGAATTATTAAATAAAAGGATGGTTTACAAGACTAAGAATGTCATAATGCCCCTGTATTGCTCCATGATGCGACCTCATTTGGAGTATTGCGTTCAATTCTGGTCTCCTTATCTCAAGAAAGATATAGTGGCGCTAGAAAAGGTTCAAAGAAGAACGACCAAGATGGTAAAGGGGATGGAACTCCTCTCGTATGTGGAAAGACTAAAATGGTTAGGGTTCTTCAGCTTGGAAAAGAGATAGCTGATGGGGGATATGATTGAACACTACAAAATCCTGAGTGGAGTAGAATGGGTACAAGTGGATCCATTTTTCGTTCCGATAAAAATTACAAAGACTAGGGGACACTCGATGAAGTTACATGGAAATACTTTTAAAACCAATAGGAGGAAATTTTTTTTTCACTCAGAGAATAGTTAAGCTCTGGAACGCGCTGCCAGAGGATGTGGTAAGAACGGATAGCGAAGCTGGTTTTATGAAAGGTTTGGACAAGTTCCTGGAGGAAAAGTCCATATTCTGTTATTGAGAAAGACATGGGGGAAGCCACTGCTTGCCCTGCATCGGTAGCACGGAATATTGCTACACCTTGGGTTTTGGCCAGGTACTAGTGACCTAGATTGGGCTACTGAGCTTGATGGACCCAGTAAGGCTATTCTTATGTTCTAAACTTGCACCATTACCCTAGGCCTGAATACTCTCAATAGCTTCAAGGTTCATTACAGGTGTGAGGGGATTTAGCTAAAGTCTACCATGCAAATTACCTTATCCATCCAACTGCCACTTACACAATGATCTTGTGGCCACTATCTCAGGTTCAGAAAACTTTTTAAAAGCATTTCTGTACCAAGACAGGGAGCCAACCTTGAAGTAACTGAAATGGTAATTGTAAAAGCCCATTTCTAAACTGTCCTATGCAATTCCTGGGACATAACGATGAACTTGTAGCTATGTATTTGTAACTATGACCTCATTGTATTAATAACTGTACTTGGGGGCTATTGCGGCAATCCACCCAGTGCCGTTCAACAATTTAACTCAAGCTGAAAGATAAGTGCTTTTGCTTACAATTATAACTGTTGGCTGTGACCCAATGATGAGAGAAAAAGGCTTTTTGCATTAACTTGTTGAAATATCAACGTTATTTGCACAAATCTATATGTTGAACCATTAACAGTGTTCTTAATAATGCTATTTGCACAAGTTTCTCTCGAAAAAGTTATTTTTTCACAAGTTGTTTCTCATTAAAAAACAAAAGTCAATAAAAAAGATAATTTATTAAAAAAAATTTTTTAAATTAAAAATAAGTAATTACAAATTTTTTTTGAGTAGTAATTACTAAATTTTGAAGAAAAGTATTATACACAGTTACTTCCAATATATGAAGGTTCCTTATATGGATAATAATATTATGATCCTTGGAATGGCAATTCTGAGATTCTTTCCTTCATTTAATTAATTCAATCTCCTTGCTGATTAACCTTTTGTGTATCTGATTGTTTTTGGTTAATCTTTTTCATTTTTGTATTATTTGGAGGATTGGATATAAATCTAAATAAATAAATCAGCATCCTCATCCATAACAATGTGAAAGCTGGGAAGCTTTTCTGTGGCAATTAGTTCTGGTACCACTAGTAATTTAATTTATGATGTACAATGCTGTTCAGGATGCCACACAACAAAATTGCAGACAAAAATATAAACCACACAAGGGGTACTTTTTTTTTTAGTTAGGTCAAAAACCCAAATAAAAATAAAAAAGATGCTAATTAAAATACTGCTCAAAGTTAGTCATAATATAAATTAGATGTTGGCACTCTAAGGTCTCTGATCTATAGAGAGATAAGTGAAATTTTACATAGGTTATAATGTTAAATACCAGGAGGTTAATAATAAATTTGGTTCACAAAACACTTTTCATACAAATTAGATTGTGATGTGCCATGGTTTAATATTTTAGGAACATACAAGCTGCTACCTCTGCAGTGGAATGTTTGCTTACCAGTTTTGCAGCTTCTAATAGTAAGGGGTAGGGTTACCAAATGACTCCAGAAAAAGGACGGATTGAGACATCCGGGTTTTACTTCTATTGCTTTTAATGACAGTACAACCCGGATGTCTCAATCCATCCTCCTTTTTCTGAAGCCATATGGTTATGGTAACCCTAGTGAGGGGGACGTAGGGTTACCATATGGCTCCAGAGAAAGGTGAATGGATTGAGACATCCGGGTTTTACTTCCATTGCTTTCAATAGAAGTAAAGCCCAGATGTCTCTATCTGTCCTCCTTACTTCCATTGCTTTTAGTAGAAGTAAAACCCAAATGTCTCAATATATCCTCCTTTTTTTGGAGTCATATGGTAACCCTAGACATGGGGCAATGCTAGTCTCATGTCCCAATTACTGTTGAGTAAACAGAGGCACAGAAAGATAACTACTACTACTATTTATCATTTCTATAATGCTGAAAGGCATATGCAGTGCTGTGCATTAAGCATTCAATAGATGGTCCCTGCTTAGAAGAGCTTACAATCTAATTTGAACAGACAGACATAGGACATCTCAGGGTTGGGAAGTTTCTAGTAGAAGGAATGATACAATGGGTAAAGGTATCTGACAGTGAGTGGGAGTTAAGCAGCTTCAAAAAAAGTGGGCTTTTAACTTGGATTTGATATTACAGAGTCAGCAGGGAACAGGATTGGAACTCGAGTGTTTCAGATATTCTCTTGATGCCTGGTTAATATCCCTAATAGTCTACCCCAATCTCTTTCCCTGAGGTTATTTGCCAAGTTCAAGGCTGCAAAAGGATTGGTAGAAGTAGGATTTAAAATTATTACTTGAGGTGATTTATGAATCCTCTGTTTGAACTAATAAACTCTACCGCCAAATCACTAGACTTCTAAGTCCACAGCTACCTGAGGAGGGGCATGGTGGCTCAGTGGTAACAGTGACACCCGATGATCAGATTTAGGGTTCAGTTTCCATCAAGGACTATACATGTAATCTAGCGAGTTTCCAGTTTTTGCGTACGCTATTTTTCCTATGATACGATAAAACTGGAAACTCGCCGGAGTACATGTATAGTCCTCGATGGAGACTACGTTGTTTAACTTGCTTTTTTTTTACCATACGTTTCAAACCACCTTCATATACAGATCATACTAAAGCAGGAAATGATATAAAATCAGAGAAAAATCCCAGGTTGTTAATGGAGCAAATTCCCAGTCCTGGTTCCAAATGAGTGGGAAGCCCAGAACAGCACTGGGAATCTGCCAGATTCTAAAACATCCACAGCAATTAGAAGAGCTGCTAGGATATCAGAGAAGCAGAAAAAGGCAACAGATAAGTACACTTCTCCTTCCGTATTCGTTGTGATAGGGGATTAACAGAATCGCAAATACAGAAAAACCTCAAATAACTTTTTCATATGTTATTCGCTGTTTTCTATTAAAAACCATCGTGAATATGGTGAAATTACGAATAACATGGTGAGAGACCTGGCCTGTTCCTGAAGGAGAGGCAAAACATGGTGAAGAAAGTGCTGGGAATTGGCGATTTTCTCTGTAAATGCTTGGAATCAGCGATTTCTCTATGCAAGCTGATGTAATTTTGGGGGAGGAGCCAGCAAGCTAAAAATCGTGAATAATCGAAATCATGAATGCTGAAACCGTTAATACGGAGAGAGAAGTGTACTGTAAAAATCTTCTAGTCTGCTCTTTACTGATTCTGCTCTGTTGATTCCATCCACTCTCAGGTTTCAGCCTTGCACTTGAGGGTCATCTGAGCTCATCCCAAAGAAAAGAGACACTTCCTGACAGAAAATCTCAAGGCACCATCCTTATTCTGCCAAGAGCAAGTGCAGAGGAAGAAATAAGGATCTGATTAATTAAAGGATTATAAAAAGAAGAAGCTGTAAGCCAGTATTTGGGAAGAAGCGGGAGAGCAAAACACTCCCAGAGCACACGATGTTAGGATCAATGCCGTTCAAACTGGCAAAAAAATGTAGCTTTGGAGGAAATACAAGACTTAAAACAGGGAACTCTTTCATTTATCTTTCATCTCATTCAAGCATATAATCGATACGCTCCCCCATACTTCATTATACATTAAATAGATATACACAGGCTGCACCTTCTTGCACATCATCTCCTAAAGCTTTCAAAAACTATGACAAACTGCACTTTGCAAATTGTGCAAACTGCGAGGGGATGTCCGATCCACAGCATCCTTCTGCCTCCTATGATCGGTGTTTCAAGTGGCCCATGGGACAGAGACACAAGAGGGCTGGAGCGAGCTGCACTTTGCAGCTCACCACATTGCTTAGCAACCAAGTGCAAAGCGGGCACATGTGCCTCCGCAGAAGCATGCCATGCTTTCCCACTTAATATTCTTGCTAAGCACCTTGAAACTATCTAGCGCTGAAAAGGAGAGCAGGGGAAAGGCTCTGAGCCAATCAACTGAATCATAACAACAGAGATACGAAGTCTAGAGGCCTTTGTGTCTGTGGGGAAAGTGCTCAGTTGCCGTGACCCAAACCATGGCAATAAGTAGAATCGCTAGATTTGTTGTACATGCACCTGCTATGCTGTCTGCAAATAATTTCACATTTCTTCTCCCCACACATATTGTTTGCTATTATTTACCTCCTGTAGGCCTCTGCCCTTCAGGCTCTCCTCCCACATCACCTTTTCTGCTCCTACAGCTGCTGTAAAGGACTTTTTTTTTTCTCCAGCAGTTTGTAGCTGAAAGGTGACGGTGCACTCTGGAACTTCTTGAACATGGCATGGCCGGTGGAAGTATTTTTGCCTAGTGAAATTACAAACTGAGCCAAAAGATGACAAGTAAACCTCAAGTCGGAGTCTGACAGAAGAAAGTGAGGATGTGGGGTTGAGAGCATTCTACCAAGTGATTCAACAGAAACTACACTTGTAAAAGGAACCATTATGTTAATGGTAAATGGTGCATCAGAGTAAGACCTTTTCCTGGTTTTAAAGATATCCACAAAGCGTATGCATGAAATACATTTGCATACATTAATCTCCATGCCTATGGATTGTGACTATATCATAAGCCTATCTGGCTCTCGGTCAATAGAGAGGTTTGGAAAGTCCTGTCCTGAATCTTCAACCCTTTAAGTATCCCTCCCCCCCTGCAAGGGTTCTATTTTTAGCTTGACAGAGCATACTACAGTAAATCTGCCTCACGTTATTAATTAAAATTGGATACATCAATACCAAATTATCCACGTGTCATGTTAAAAAACAGAAACCTTTACCACAGTTGTCAACTTGAAGGTGTGTGTGTGGAGTAAGCAACAAACAGTCCTTTCTCCAAGAGTGTGTGAAGAAATTTCAGCACCATCAAGAACGTCACAGCTCGTGAACTGTTGTTGTTTTGCATAGATGGGGAGTGGAAGAGTACATCTATGGCACTTCACATGAATAAAAGCTAACCATGTAAGCAGAGCATGAAGATGAGGCAGTGCATCTCAAACTATGTGCCTCGGCACACTAGTGTGCCTCCTGAGATTTCAGGTGTGCTGCGGTTCACTGGGGAGGAGGAATGGTGCCGACACCAGCTGACTGCCTACAGGACATGCCTCTCGTGGTGAGAGGCATGTCCTGTAGGCAATCAGTGGACGCCAGCACCTATCCTTCTCTCTGGCCCTCTTATCTTCTGGCACCCCCCCCCCCTCCACTGGTGTCTCAGGGCCTGCCTGGAGGACCTTCACACACATTCGGACTGCGACATGATGATGTCACACATGCATGCGATGTCATCATGGTGATATTCGCACTTCCAGGTGCCTCAAACCACAACCACTAACTTTAATGTGTCGTGGCTTGAGAAAGTTTGTTGGACACTGATTTAGAGGACCAAAGTGTGAATACAAAAAAGCTCTTAGGCCCAAATTCTGTAACCAGCGCCTAATGTTAGTCACCTATTTTGGATGGGCCCAACTAGATAGGCGCCTATCTAAATTGAACAGCAAGCCCAATTAAGCTTTTTTAATCAGCAATAATTGAAACTTAGGCGCCTAGCAAGAAAGGATGATTCTGTAACTAGGCACCTCTAAAAATTTAGGCGGTCTTCAAAAAAAATAGGCGCTATACATGTTAGGCGCCTTGTTACAGAATTGCTGCTCTTAAGCATGCTTAAGTACTCGCAGGGCCACCTAACTTTTAGTTGTGCCTAGAGCTAGCCTCCAAAATAGGTGCCCAAATAGGTGCTGCTCAGTGCGATTCACTAAACAGCACCCAACTGTACTTGAATCGCGCTGAATAGTGCCTACATCACCGCGCCTAACTTTTAGGCGCTTTTCATAGAATTTGCCCCTTAGGGCCAACAAAAGATTTCAAGCTTACACATATTACTAACTTTGTAGACCGTCTTGACTTGTTTGTTCAGACTGGATATTAAACATTAAAAATTTATGCTGATATTGATTCTACAACATTTAAGGATATATTTCAAAAACTCACTTTATTTTGTATTGTCAACAGTAGAAAATTCTTGCAGTTACTATATCACATGGGGCAAGATTGAAATGAATGCATTTACAAGATTTGAAGAGCATTTCAGTCCAGTGGCATAGTAAGGAGGGAGGGGCGGACCACCCCAGGCGCCATCTTGGTGGTGGTGCCAGCACCTCCCCTCCCATGCTCCTTCCTACTCCTCCTCCGCTCCACATGCGCCTTCAATTCCCTGCCACTGTATCTCCAGCTCTTGCTGACATGAGCAGCAGCTCCAACTTGCTGCTCATGCCGGCCTCGGCGCTCCCCTCTGATATTACTTCCGGGTCCTGTGACTAGGAAGTGACATCAAAGGGAGAGCCAATGCTAGAATGGTCAGCAAGTTAGAGATGCTGCTCGCACAGGTACGGGGAAAGGAAGGGGAATGCGCCCAGCAGGAGGGGGCAGGGAAGGAGAGGGGGTGTAGAAGAGGGCAAATGGGGGGTGCTACCACCCTGGGCGCCTCCCACCTCCACTACACCACTGTTTGAGCCAACAGTTTGAGGACCTTAGAGCTAGATTACTAAGCCCATCGATCAAGTCTGGACCACTTAGCGACCCCTTTGCCTCTGACCCGATTCACTAACCTGTGCCCGATCATCCCTCGATCTGCGCATGCAAATGAGGGGGAATGGCATTCAAATGTAGGTAGGCAGCGATTCACTAAACAAATCTGGAACGCCGACTGGGCTGGCCGATCAACAAAAGAAGCGACTGCTGAGGACCAGTCGCTCACTGCTTTCCGACTGCATCTCCTGCTCTCCGCCTGGATTCTCCTGCTCTCCTGCCCCGACTCTCCTCTCGCCGCCCTGCTCTCTGACCTGAATCTCTCCTGCTGTCCCGACTCTCCTGCCTTTCCCTGCACTGCGAGCCTGTGGTTTTAACCTGCGGGTTTAAAGTGGGCTAAAACTACGGGCTCGCCGAGAAAAAGAAAAGTAAAAAAAGTAAAAAATAAAAGGTTGCTGCTCTGTATGCATGCGCAGATCATCTACAGATGGTCTGCGCATGCGTGGGGATCGCTATTCAGCGATCCCTGCAGTCGGGGGTGTGATTCCGAGCATCCTCATTTGTTTGAGAACGCATTGTGAATCAGCCCCCCAGACATAGATCAGACCCGGATCAGATCGGTAGGTCCGTTTAGTGAATCTAGACCTTAGGGGGCTGCACATTGGAGACCACTGCTGTAAGCTGAGTGGGAGTCCTCCAACTACAATGCTGCCAGTAGAGGGTGATGCTTCAATATTGTGTTTTCATTTGCTAGGAACAGGCAAAGGTTCCCTGGAGTGCTTCAGAGTTTGCCTGTCCCCCTCACTATTGAAAACAGGATGCTGAAACAGCACCACCTACTTGCAGGACTATGGTTGCAGGACTTCCCACTCAGCTTAGAGCAGTGGTCTCAAACTCAAGCCCTTTGCAGGGCCACATTTTGGATTTGTAGGTACTTGGAGGGCCTCAGAAAAAATAGTTAATGTCTTATTAAAGAAATAACAATTTTGCATGAGGTAAAACTCTTTATAGTTTATAAATCTTTCCTTTTAGCTAAGTCTTAACAATAATATTGCAATTTATAGCTAAAGAGACATATGATCAAGAAACTGTTTTATTTTACATTTGTGATTATGATAAACGTACCGAGGGCCTCAAAATAGGACCTGGCGGGCCGCATGTGGCCTCTGGGCCACAAGTTTGAGACCACTGGCTTAGAGGGAACAGTGTCGAGAGACCACCAAGACCATTGCATAAAGCAGTCCAGGGCAGGCGGTCGAGCTGGAGAAAGAGGATGCCATTAGACATCTACTGACTTCTCTCAATTAACCCTTCTACACTGTCTCCGACCTGGTGAAAAGATTCCCAAGCACAATGTGCGTCAACAACCTTTTGTTCTGCATGGCCACAGAATCGTTAATAACCACATTAGCATGCATTATAATGCGATATGCTCAATTAGTTTCTTGTTATATCTCTCTTTTCTGTGTGTGGCAATCAGGGCAGTTTACCACAGACCAAATTCCAGGCAGAGAGAAAATACAATTTAGATTATAAGGAAAGAAAAGAGAAGCAAAAAAATAAAAAAGTAAAGGGGTTGGTGTGGGGGATTAGAGAAAAAGAGGACAGAGGTATCTGCACAAGTTAAGACCCACACTGAAATAATTTCTGCGTTGCTCAGTAACAACCAAGTTAAACCTAGGGTAATGTTTTCTGCATCAGCCCCTGAGTGTCATCCCTTCCTTCTCCAAATGCAGTAAAAACAACCCTGCATCAGGGGAGATGAAAAGGAGCCAGGCAGGGCTAATATCATTGTTAGACAGACTAGTCCAGGGTAGCAAAGAGCAGCTGAAGCCAAACCAAAATAACAGGTCTTGATAACCAAACTCAAAGAACCATCACTGCATAACATTTACCTCCCAGGGAGGATGGAACTTTTCAAATATCTCATCTACCCAGGAAATTGCCTTCATGGGGGTAAATGCAAAACAGGGTGGCTGTGTGAAAGATCCTAACTCATGCTCATTTTGATTCTATTTAATAGACATCTAGGTATCTTTAGAAAATAGATTTGGTGACTAAATGCTCTTGCGCAAGTTTACACCTATTCTGAAGAAATGAATACAAATTATCAATAATCTTCAGAGGGTACATTTGGAGGCTTCTGTTTTGAAAATAATGCAGTGGAATGGGGGGGTGGGATTTGAGTGTTTCGCAGCAGGATGACAAAGCATGTCATACTTGTTTGTGCTCAGATCTCTGGCAAGAAGGATTATAATTTGCATACAAAAGGAACAGAGGTTTGAAAACATTTGCAACAGGGGCCCAAACATCCAATGGAAAGAAGGTAAGTTATGCTTAAATTTTTTTTTTTTTTTAAAGTTCAATCTTTTTTATTGAATTTAATCAAAACACAAAAGTACAAAAACAAAGAACAATAAACATGACTTGCAGAGAGCAGTTGAATAAAGGAATTAATGTATGCAGGTACATATATCTCAGTTAGATTGACATCGTGAACATTAAACTAAGACATGAGTATTAACATAATTTCCATGAAGTAAATAGGAGCATGCAATACCATTGTAACCATCAAGTTTTGCAGTATTCTAAAACTGAAGACCACACTATGCTTAAATTTCTAATTCCACCCTTCTGATCTGTTTGCAAACAGTTGCTAGCACTTCCTGCCAAGAATGTAACCAGGTATTACACAGTGGAATTTGGAATATGATTGTTAGTTTTTATCAGAGAAGTTAGTGGTTTGTAGGCTAATACAAGGCTCTGTAGGTTAAAAAAAAAAAGGTTAATAATGCTTCAGGAATTTTTTTGATTTGGACTGGGTTCAATTCGATTACTGCTACTCTTCTAGTTTTCCCAAGAGAGAAAAAGAGAGAGAGAGGACTTTTATAGTTCTCATTTGGAGTGTTGAGCGTTTAGACCATGAATATGCAAGAGGACCATTTGCATGCACTGCTTCAATGCATGTTCATTGGGGAAATCTTGAAAACCCGCCTGGATTCCGGCCCTCATGGACTTTTATTGCCCACCTCTGGTTTAGATATTCTTCTTGTCAGAGACAGCTTGGCATTATGTAATGCAGGGGTGTCAAAGTCCCTCCTCGAGGGCCGTAATCCAGTCGGGTTTTCAGGATTTCCCCAATGAATATGCATGAGATCTATTTGCATGCACTGCTTTCATTGTTTGCTAATAGATCTCATGCATATTCATTGGGGAAATCCTGAAAACCCGATTGGATTGCGGCCCTCGAGGAGGGACTTTGACACCTCTGGTGTAGGGTGATCTGGTTACCCATTCCAGAAGGGAGAATTTATGGCCAGTCCTGGTTTTAAAATGACATCCCAAAGCAGTGTAGTATTTGCAGTCCATAATTCTATCCATTGACATCAGTGCTGCAGTTCCCAAAATGCACCAGGATTGATCCCTTATGCAGTAACAGGAGATACCATTTGGCAGGAAGGAGACTCAGGACCAGAAAATTAGTTCATGGATGGGGCCTGGCCTTTGGTTTTCTGCTTCCCTGGCTACTTCAAGGAGGAGCCGGTGCCTGAATAACACAGGCAATGCACAGGGGAATGAAGGAAGTGAAAATCAGTGACTGACCCTATAAAATGCTGAGCTGTGTCAAAGGAGAGGACATTATCTTTGCAGGAGAAATTAAGGAGAGCAGCAGTGAGAGAACCATCTATTCAGGAGAAACACTAGTGCAGAGAATTCAGTAGTGGGTACCCCGATCAGGCCTGCGTACCAGCAGATTCAAAGAGTTCAATTTCCAGAGAGAAAATACCTTTCTATTGCAAAGCAGTCCTTTCTGGAACTGAAAAAAATTGTACTGTAGCTATGGCAAATTGTAACCTGTTAACTGTATATTGTGTATGTTGACCTGTAACCTGTCCTGGGCCTTTTGGGGGAGGACGGGATAGAAAACGAATTAAATAAATAAATAACTGGATCCCTGAGAGTAAGAACAAGTAAATGTTTTCTACAGTAAACCTCTAATACATTTGAGGGTTAACTATCATTTGCTAAACTAAATGTAGGTGTTGTTATTTATAGAAATATCTTCAAGCTATTGAAGTGGTGTATATTCAGGTACAGTAACAGCCTGTTTTACAAAGCTGCGCGGCAACAGCCCTGAAACCCTTTAAATCTCTATGGGCTTCGGGGCCGTTACCGTGCGGCTTTGTAAAACAGGCCCTAACTATTTTTCTATCTCTAGATGGGGAAATCCACTGCTTATTCCTGGGATAAGCAGCATAAAATCTGTTTTACTACTTGGGATCTAGCTAGATATTTGAGGGCCTGGGTTGGCCACTGTTGAAAACAGGATGATGGGCTTGAGGGGACCCTTGGTCTGTCCCAGTATGGCAATTCTTATGTTCATCCTGTAGGTTTGTATATAAGGCAACGGAGGGCATTTGAACCAGGTTTCCCTGCTTCTCAGGTCACTGCTCTAACCATTAGGATACGCCTCCATGAATTTATGACCAAAGCTAAGGTTACCATATGGCTCCAAAAAAAGGAGGACGGATTGCGATATCCGGGTCTTACCATGGAAGTAAAACCTGGATGTCTCTATTTGTCCTCTTTTTTTCTGGAGCCATATGGTAACCCTAAGCACCAATATAAAAGTTATAATATGGGAGTAAATGCATGAAAAAAAAATATTGTTTTATGATTACATTTTTTGTTGTTTGACAATTTAGCAGACTGAAAACCCTCTGAAAAGGAAGTAATGTTTAGTTTGTTTTATTCATATAGCTGTTATGGTTTGGTCCTGTTACAAATAATTCTCCTTTTTCTATACGATTAGGTTCGGGTGACTCTCTAAAGATTGAATATTCATCTAGAATTCTGAGATTTGTTTTGGATTCTACTCTTTCTATGGTAAACCAAATTAATAATACTTCTTTATGGAAAGGGTTGTGGATGGGTGGAACAACTTCCCGATGGAAGTGGTGGGGATAAGGACTGTATCTGAATTGAAGAAAACATGGGACAAGCACAGAAGTTCTCTAAGGGAGAGAAAGAGACCGTAGAAATTAATAGTTGGTATAAATGAGCAGACAGAATGAGTCATATGGTCTTTATTTGCTGTCATTTTCTGTGCTTCTATGAATTTCGCAGCGCTGGAATCTAAGCTATGCCATAGCCTGCAGGATATAAAATCTGAGAAAGCATCCCTTCAATTTCCTCTTGGCCTCAGGGTCCATGCCTCTGAGCTGGATACATTTCCTTGGCCTTCTGATTATGATTGAGAACCTCTATGACAGGGATAGGGAACTCCGATCCTCTAGAGCCGTATTCCAGTCAGGTTTTCAGGATTTCCCCAATGAATATGGATGACATCTATTTGCATGCACTGCTTTCAATGCATATTCATTGGGGAAATCCTGAAAACCCGACTAGAATACGGCTCTCAAGGACCGGAGTTCCCTACCCCTGTGGTATTGAGGCCCTGATATCCAGGCCCAGAGGAAGGCTGCTAAAATGGTATCTGGTCTTCATTATAAGGCATATGGGGACAGACTTAAAGATCTCAATCTGTATACTTTGGAGGAAAGGGAGGGGAGATAGGATGGAGATGTTTAAATACCTACGTGATGTAAATGCTCATGAGTTGAGTCTCTTTCATTTGAAAGGAAACTCTGCAATGAGGGCCTTGGATGAAGTTAAGAGTTGATAGGCTCAGGAGTAATCTAAGGAAATACTTTTTTTTACAGAAAGGGTGGTAGATGCGTGGAACAGTCTCCCAGTAGAGGTGATGGAAACAGAGAATGTGTCTGAATTCTAGAGGGCCTGGGATAGGCACGTAGGATCTCCTAGAGAGAGAAAGAGATAATGGTTACTGCGGATGGGCAGACTGGATGGGCCATTTGGTCTTTATCTGTCATCATGTTTCTATGTTTCTAGGAATATGTTGTAACAATATTTGAAGTGGACTCTTGCCTTAAAAGCTTATGCCTCTCCAGCATGTTCCTCCTGAAAAATGTGTAGTGTTCCAGGGACTGTGCTACACACTGTAATTAAAGCAATCTTTTATGTTAGATGCAGTAACAGTTCTTTGCAAAGAAATACCCAAAGGATCATTCTCACTTGCAAAAGATCCCTTGGGGGTTTTTCATGTTTTATATAAACACAGCGCCAGCAAGCCTAACACCTGTTAGACACCAAAACAGAGTGAATCCATCACTGACATCTTTTAGCACTAATAACTGCAAATGTTTGTTTTCAAGAACCAATAGTAACATACCATCACCACCACTGGCTGTACGTGTCTGCTGGTTTGCAGTCCTAAACTGGGGGATAAACTTCTGAAAGAGCCAAGATCAGAATGACCCCCCATTTTAGGAGGAAAGTTAAGACTTGAATTTTCCTTTGAACTATGGATTAAGCGATTGGAATTCATTCCTAACTAAAAATCCCTGAACCCAAAGTTGGTTACTTAAGATTTTTTAAATGTTTTTTTTTTTTTTATTATTGTTTCTGAGGTTGGCAGTAGAGAATGACACGGTGACAAAATTCATCACCGTTCCCATCCCCGCGGATAACCGCGGGAAACCATCTTCATGTCATTCTTTAAGGAGAGAGGGAAGAATCAGAGTATGAATGGCCACAACCACTGACCCACAAGCTTTGCTTTGAAGAATGCTGGTGTAGAAGGACTGAGGTTGAAATAGACACTAGAAAATGACAAGGGATTATTTCCCGCGGTTATCCGCGGGGACGGGAACGGTGATGAATTTTGTCACCGTGTCATTCTCTAGTTGGCAGTATACGAAGTGAATACATCATGTCAGATCAATGTGTAGACTGGTAGCTCCTAAGTGGTTTGGGTAGGCCATGGTACCGCAGCTCTCCGATAACCTTCTGTCTTCAAATCAATGTCCAGAGAAGCAATTCACTCCCATGGATTTTAGTCTGGCAAGACACATAAACCGGTTACCACTGTAACATCACTAGTTTAAGTTGAACAGTCATCTTTACAAAAATTGATTTCAGGCATGGAGGTAGATAATTATATAAGTTCTAGCAGCAGCAGATTGAATGTTGAGCTCCACTTAGCTCTCTCATTTAAAATACCCTTGCTTTTCAATGGCTCTCACATTAATAATAGTGAAATATATCACAGTCTGACTCTGCCCAAAACATATCACTGGAAATGCCTCCCCAAAATGTGGATTAAAGTATATGCACACATATTTTTCCAGATTTAATATCAGTTTACTGATGGTCAGTTCACCAGAGTTAATCACTAATGATCTGTCTGTGACAGGATGTACATCCCGCCACCAGCAGTAAGAGAAGAAGGCACAACTATTAGAAAACCAATATTGTAAAACAACCTGGGTCTAAAAACTGGGAACAAACTCATTTGCATTCATATTTCCTATGGGAAAGGTAACTGGGTTTGGATGAACAGAAAGGCTTTCAGTAGAAGACAGAAAGGGACTGGAAATAGTGGCTGAGTCCTAGGATAAAAGAAAGGAGAAGGGAATTCCCTGACCTCTCCCAAAGAGTAGTGGATGAAGGTTCACCCCGAGCAAGAAAGGGAATCAAGACTAGGCCACCATGAGTTTTAAGGCTGGGGAGGGAAAGCCATTTGGGCTCTCAGGTGACTCTCAAGGGGATGAATGCTGATATATGCATAACCCCCAGTAAGCCTAACCTAATCAATGATAAACAGGGTTGCAGGGCTAAAGTGTTCAGAGGTGATCAGAGTGACTGGAACTGATTGGAGTAACTGGAAAAGACCAGAGAGATTGGAAGTGACATGGAGAAAACTGAAGGATTAGAGGGAGGGCTCTGACCCGAGACATCCAACACCATACTGTCACAGTTTGTCTTACCTCCAGGCAAATCCTAGAGGGCATTATCTCTCCTCTCAAATCTAGAAGTGAATCCCTTGTTTTGCTGCTTTACTCCCATACTGGAATATATCATGACATCTACAAACTCAGGGATACCAAATACAAGAATTCACCAGCTCTGACCTGGAGGAAATTTGGATACAACAAGGCAAAAACAAAAAACATAAAACAAATGAACAACCTTCCTCCCTCCCCCCCCCCCGAAACCAAAACAAAATTTATCTACTAGATCTGCTGAGCTGTTAGCAGTGGGTGGAAAAGTCATCCTAGAAGACACTAGTCCTGATGGAAAACTACTGGCTGTGTATCCAGTGTATAATATAGAAGGACTGAGTGAGGCACCAGGATGCCAATGACATGTCATAAGGGGGGTATGAATGAATTTTACAACATGCATTGCTACAGTGTGGAAATTGTGAGAACAAGTCAGGGCTTTGGAGCTCCTTGTGTTGGTAGCAGAGATATTTCTACTTTTACTTTATGATCTGCAAGCTTAACCACATATAAGTTTAAGTCAGACTTAATGTGATCTGGACTGGTCCATCTGGTCTCTCTACTCCAGTCACTTGTATACAGGCAGCCCCTGAATTACAGACGTTCAACTTAAGCATGACTCGAACTTAAGAACAGAGTTGCGGCTTCATTTGATTTCACTGAACAGTATTTCCAGTGGCATAGACTCCTACACTTCTCCTTTAGTAGATTCTGGAATGATTCATGGCCACAATTAAGGACAGTGTGTGGTTGGGAATGCTGTACCTTAAAGGGATCACTGGTAGGGACAGTTGGCCCGTTTGTCAGGAGCAGAGGTAAGAGCAAGAATCTTAAAACCTACAAGTTCTGAGTTACATACAAATCCGACTTAAGAACAGCTTTAAAAACATAACTCATTCTTAACCCGGGGACTGCCTGTACTGCTTTTATGTAATTATAAAACCATATTCAGAGTGGTTTGCGTATATACAAGTACTTATTTTATACCTGGGGACAATGGAGGATTAAGTGACTTGGAAAGGCTAATGCCTTTTAGAACGAGCTTTAAGTAGTATCATAAAAATAATTATTTGACATTATTAAATAAAGCCACTTTGATAAGAAACTCTACTTGCTTACTCAGGGCCAGAACTGATTTTATAAAGCATATCACATTGTTTTGTTTTGATGGTGCTGCTAATGGTCATCCTGTCTTATACCTACACCTAACTCCACATGCTGCACAGAAAACTGCAGTGAAATCTAACCCTCAACAATGGCAAAGAAAAAATTTGTAGTAAGCTAGGAAAGCAATATGGATAATCAATCTCATCTTTTATGCGTGTTTAACAAACAATAATTACAACAATAACAACAAGAAAAAAAAAGAACTAGAGTCCTACTGATCACATTTATCCAGAGCCTACAATGTGTTACTGAGACGCCCTTCAGGTGGCTCAAAATGCTGCGGCGAGAGTGATTGGTGGACTACCTCGCTCTGCACATGTTTCCCCTCTACTTGCAGAACTTCACTGGCTACCAATAATATGGAGAGCCTAATTTAAGATATTGATTGTGGTATATAAATCAGTACACAGATTACTGCCTGAAGTGGATGTTTCGTTACAGGAGAAGTATGTACCCGGTCATCTGTTGCAGTTACAATCTAGAGACTTATTGAAGGCTCCTTCTATTCAATCTATGAGGGTCATTTCATAAATAATGCACAGGTAGGCAACATTGGGGAGTGGATGATGCAATTGCAGTAAACCTTGTTTCACTTTCACTTCAGTGCTTGAAGCAGCACGACGTGTGCTAGGAGCTCTGTAGTGTACATAGCGTGGCTGTGACAAGTGTGGGAAATGGAGGCTGCAGGTGTCTCGGGTACTGTGTCTGTTGATGATCAGGGGTCGTTCTTTAAGATTGAAACGCTACATGGCAAAAACCCAACAGAAATCCACAGTGCGTTACGTGAAGTTTGTGGTGAGTTAACAGTGGATTGTAGTACAGTTTCTCGGTGGGCAACTAGTTTTCGGAGTGGTCGTGTGAGCATAGATGATGATGCAAGACCAGGAAGGCTGAAATCAACAACCGATGAACGATGTGTGAAACTCGTGGCTGATACTCTTGAACATACAAAATTCCATGTGGAAGAAGTGTCACGGCAGTATATTATTGTGATTTTTTGCAAACAATGCTCAGAAAAATGCACAAAACCCGACCTCAGTTGCTCTTGGCTGGGCCACTCATTCTTCACAGCAACGCTCGCCCGCACATAGGGAATGTTGTCATTGAAAAACTACACAAATATGGCTGGGAGGTGTTACCTCATGCTCCCTACAGTCCAGACATGAATCCACCAGACTTTGGCCTTTTTCCAAAGTTGAAGCAACCTATGCGTGGACATCGTTTTGCAACTCTGGAAGAGCTTTCTTCCACTGTTACCCGAGCCATTCAGCAACTGAACAAAAACAGTGTCTTGGATGGAAAAATGAAGCTTCCCGGACATTGAGACTATATTGAAAGATTGTAAAGAAATACTTGAAAAAAAATAAACGTAAATAAATAAAAAAATAGTGTGCATTATTTATGAAATGACCCTCGTTTAACTAAAGTTTCAAGTCACTCTCCCATTTTTGTAGGGTTACCATATAGCTCCAACAAAAGGAGGGCGGATTGAGACATCCGGGTTTTACTTCCATTTGTTTCAATAGAAGTAAAGCCCAGATGTCTCTGTCTGTCCTCCTTACTTCCATTGCTTTCAGTAGAAATAAAACCCGGATGTCTCAATCCGTCCTACTTTTTCTGGAGCCATATGGTAACCCTACATTTTTGGGGAGGCCAGGCCTAATTGTGAAATTCCTTTCCTAACTCAATTTGCCTGGTTCCTGTTTTTTTGACTTTTCGTAAAAACTTGGCTTACTTTTTTGTAAAGGCTTTCCAGGATCTGGGCAATTTCTACTTTAGTTATAGCTTCTTTTATCTGTTTTAAGTAATAGGATTAAGGCTGTGTGTTATTTAGGCTTACTCCTTTGTAAAGGTCTTTCAAGAACTGGTAATTTTCAGGTTTAGTATAGTTCGTTATTATATGTTTTAAGTAACAGGATTGAAGCCATGTGGTAATAATATGGTATTATGTGTTTGTATCATTTGATCTATGAATGTGATGCTGTTACCCGCATAGATTTTGGATATGCAGGATATAAATGTTTAAATAAATAAATAAATAAAATAAAAAAAATTCTTTTTTGGAGAAGGCAACCAGGTCTTCACTTGATCAGTTACTCATCTCTTAAATATTGTACCTGTAGGAGTTATGAAATTCTGACTTTGCTATTCTTGGCACATGTAATGATCATCTGTGTATAAGCTATTTCTGGCACAGCCTATATACTCTTAGCCTGCAGTCTCTGCAACCGAGAGGATGATGCCATCAGAGATGAAAACAGTAGTTAGGCTCACTTAAACCTAAACAGGCGATTCCTAATCCTTTCAAGCCCAAAGTGCACCTACAATTTTAAATATTATGTGCAGTGCAACAACCTCTATGTAGCACTGAAAGACCCGGGACAAAAACCAGGAGAGAGACCTCCACAAATAAGTCAAGAACCAACAAACAACAGCAGAGGTTTCAAAATTGTATTGTTCATCAAATCACACAATGTTGTGCGATGGCTCGACACGCACGTGTTTCAACCTCTGCGGCCTGCCTCAGGAGCCTTTGTTAACCAAACCGTGATTGTCTGTCTGATGTTAATGGGTAACAACACGACCATACAATGAAAAAGAAAGACCCACCGGAGGCTAGAAGACTCAGAGGTGGAAGTACAGGAAGGGAAAGAGGAGATATGTACAATGTGTGGACTCTATATTCATTCAGTAAATTCCCATGATCTGGGACTCATGCTGATATCTGGGAAGGAGAGAAGCATGTATGATTCCATGTGTGCTCAGAAAGGAGCTTTTGCACATTTAAGAGCTCCTGGACTCTTGCTCTGAGCCATGTGCAGGTCTGAACCTGAGCATCTAACCATGGTCACATTTCTCTGTGGCACATCTGATTAGGACTGAAGACAAAGCACCATATTGACCCCACCATCACCAAACTGATGATCAAAACAACAGACATCAAAGTGTTTCGGAAAGAAATCAAAACATTTATTTTCAAAAAACATGTCCTTACTTAATATTCCCCTCCCCAATCGCACATGCACTCTTCCCAGCAAATAACACACTAGTCATCCCCTTGAACCTCATTTACCAAAAATATCCAAACTCCTAAATAAGCATCTCCCTTAGGTATCCACTTAACTGATTCCTTCAAAGTTAGGTATCTTTCTTCAGTTGCCTATATTGTTTTCCCCACTGAACCTTGTAACTACTTGAACCCTGTCAAGTTATTCTATCAATAAATCCAGATATCTTATACTTGTATTTCTATACCACAACATGTAATTTACTTAAATCGTTGTAATGTAATTCTCTCGGTAATGTCCTGATCTCTTTTAATTGTAATCCGCTTAGAACCGCAAGGCACATAGAAATCACAAATGTAATGTAATATTGACAAACACTTTAAACAATAGGCACTGGTTCCAAAAATGGTTTCTTCAGCTCTGAATCAATGATAAATGCTTTTGAAAATAGGGCCCAAAATACCAAACTGGGCTGGCAGAATTCAGGAGAACAGTTTCCCTGACAAGTGATTCCACTAAAAGCTGATATAATGCCATTAAATAAGTTGGCTCTTTTTTTTTTTACATAATTGGCAATGCGATCCCTTGATAGTCATTTTAGGACTGGATATTCAAGAGTACTTATCTGCATAGTGCTATTTGGAGAAGTGCCTTTTCCCTGAATATTCAGGGCCACTATCTTAATAGCAGCAGTGGATATGCAGACCAGATTCAAATACTGCAGCTTACATTAAAAAAACAAAACCATGCTCACTGTTTATGTTAATGTGGAGTTTGAATTTTGACCTAACAATGCCTTTTACATAAATAAGTCACATTTAATGTTAGAAGCGATAGGCTGAATCATTTTTTGGGACGTTACTGACCATGCCCCAGTCAAACTTCTTTATGATACACCAGTGAAAGAGCATTTCAACAACTTTAAATGCTCTACAGTTATAAAATATTCACTTCATTGAGGACATTCCCCCAAAACATTATATTATCCTTCCAAATTATTCACATGTGTTCCCTCCCTTCCACAGCCCCCACGTGAGAGCTTTGTGTTCCCTGGGTGGTGAAGTCTGAGATCTTTTCCTCCATTTAGGCTAACCTCCAGTTTACCTGTCCTCACATTTTAAATTATATAAACTGAATAACATCACTCGAAGAAATCATTTGTTTGCTTATCCAACTATAAAATCTTGTCGATATAAGAGATTTCTTGATAAATCTTTTGCATTTCCGGCAGGCAAAATGAATTCTTGGTTGTGTACCATTATTTCTCAGGCTCATTCTTATTTGTCTTTTAGGAAGGCATTGAAAACTGATTTATTCGGTAAATTTGTAAACTGATATTTTACCTTAATGTATAGTCACAATTTTGACCTTTCTTAAATGTACTTCCATGTTAATTGTATTTTCTCACTGATTGTACAGTTCTCTTTGATGTGAACCGCCTAGAACTATGTGGTGTGGCGGTATATGAGAATAAAGTTATTATTATAATAAAGTGGGGGCAGTACACTGCTGCATGATCTCATTATGTGGTTTTGAGGTAGTACAAACGTAAGGAAGTTCTTCTTCACCCAGAGAGTGGTAGAAATCTGGAACGCTCTTCCGGAGGCTGTTATAGGGGAAAACACCCTTCAGGGTTTCAAGACAAAGTTAGACAAGTTCCTGCTGAACCAGAACATGCCCAGGTAAGACTAGACTTAGTTAGGGCACTGGTCTTTGACCTAAGGGCCGCCGTGGGAGCAGATTGCTGGGCACGATGGACCACTGGTCTGACCCCAGCAGCGGCAATTCTTATGTTCTTTGTTCATATGTATGATGATGCCTCTCCTTTTTACCACATAATTGCTATAACTTCCTACTCATTTGAGCTGAACATCACTCACATCCTATGAGGGCAGTGCTACCTCGTAAACTCTTCTTTCCTTTCTCCCTTTCATAACACCAAACTGATGAAATAAATCACATCATCATGTTGCACAAATATGTTCCTTCTGTGCTTCTGATGTTTGGACAGTGCAAGCTGCAGAGGAATGAGAGTCTGAGACAGCTTTCTCAGCACCGGCAGAATAAAAGCCACTTGTTCTAGCCAAATTCATTCAGCTCTCCTTCCCTGCTTGAATTAATCGGTTCTGAATGAAAGGATTTGTGTTGTCATGAAATCAGAGAGCGGATGAAAAATCATGATCTATTAAACCCCACTTATGAGTGATCCAGGAACTTCCCTAGACTGCTGGTGGGGTTTAGGGGGGGTGATCACAGAGGACAGTGTTATAGGCTGTTCAGGGCCAATACAAAGGTGCGTGGTACCCTAGGCAAACCTTCATTCAGTCTTATACCACCAATTAACTTTCAGCCCCTAGCTCCATCCCCCTGAAATTATGATCATTAAATAGGATCATCCTGAATATTAAAGTTTGCTTTGTATGTTCCTGTAAGCCCACTTTCCCTGCAGGTAAAAAGCGTGCTGATGTTTCAAGTTTATTGGGTGTGATATAGCGCTTATCATAATGGCATACAGTATAAGCAGTGTATGAGATTACTAAAATATATATTAAAAAAAACTATAAGAATAGGAAAGGGAATTAGCTGAAACTGAATTGTACAATATAAGAAAGTTAAGGGATTGATTTAAAATATAAAACCTCAAAACATCACACTGTGGTTCAGATTGTGCACATCATCTCTAAATATAGAGATTTCAGAGAAAAAAAAATATGTTTCAAGAGCTAAAATATTTCTGCTTTTAGCCTATTTTAATTTTTTGAATGTTCTTTCAGTCTGTCTGGCTCTCAGCACCTATTGGGTTTGCTTTGATTGCAGGTTCTCTTTGCTATCCATCAGAAAATGATGCCCAAGGCAAAGCCTAGTCTCAATGGTGCAGTGAGGGTGAGAAGCACCTGGGACGTGGCGCACCTCCCCCGCCCTCACCTCTGCCCCCCGCCCCTTCCTTAATCTCCACTACTGCACGCCTGTGTCCCTGCCATGTCGTCAAACTTCTACTTGTTCACCGCCACAAGCAACAAGAACGCCAACGTGCATCTCGCGGCCCTGTCGGCTCTCCCTCTGATGTCACTTCCTATGTGCGGCACCCGGAAGTGACATCCATGGGAGAGACGACGCGATCGCGAGGAGCACGTTGAAGCTCTTGTTGCTCGTGGCGGTGAACAACTAAAGGCACGGGGAAGGGAAGGGGAGGCGTGGGAAGAGACAGGGGCAGATAGGAGGAGGGGTGCCGGTGCCCCAACCAACATGGTGCCCGGGGCAGACCACCCCCCTGCTCCCCCTTTACTACGCCACTGTCTAGTCTTGCCTAGTGGTTAAGTTAACTGTACTCAGTGTAAACATACTGCAATGTAAGTACTGTTGGAACCACCATTCAGACATACATAACTGAGACTAATAAATAATAAAGTACAAAGTGGAGGAAAACGGACCTAATAACTTGGCTCCTGTGGAGTGTTGGGGGCAAAAACCAGATTGTAGAGCAGGGGTGTCAAAGTCCCTCCTCGAGGGCCGCAATCCAGTCAGGTTTTCAGGATTTCTCCAATGAATATACATGAGATCTATTAGAATACAATGAAAGCAGTGCATGCAAATAGATCTCATGCATATTCATTGGGGAAATCCTGAAAACCTGGCTGGATTGCGGCCCTCGAGGAGGGACTTTGACACCCCTGTTGTAGAGGATCGAGAATCTGTTGAGTTGATAGGAAGTCCAGGCAGCGACGGAGAATAGCACGCTCGAGCATCTTGGATAGGAACGGAAGAAGGGAGACAAGATGATAGTTGGATGGGTAGGAGGGGTCCAGCGAGGGTTTTTGAGAAGCGGCTTAACCACTGCATGTTTGAAGGCAGCAGGGACAGTTGCAGTGGCAAGAGATAGATTGAGAATATGGCATAATGGAGGCATAACAGTATGTGAGATGGGGGTCGAGTAGAGAGGTGGGAATAGGGTCTGAGGGGCATGTAGTAGGTTTAGCTGAAGACAGAAATTGTGCAGTTTCTTCCTCTGTGATTACAGAGAAAGCAGAAAAGTCAGCAGTAGTTGACAGGGGAAAAAGTGGGCGGGGCCAGATAGGAGAAGCTTCCTGAGCTGTTTGGGTGAAGGATGAAGGGGAGGTGCGAGGTTGAAGTTCAGGAGAGTGGATGGTAGGTAGGGGAGAAGGATGTGACTTTATAGTGAACTCAAGGGCAATCTTGTGGACCTTGTCATGGAAGTAATCAGCCATAATCTGGGGAGAGAGAGAAGAAGTGGTCGAAAGTGGGCGTGCTTTGAGGAGGGAGTTAAGCATGGCAAAGAGACGACGAGGGTTGGAAAAAAGGGAGTTAGTTAGTTGGATGTAGTAGACTTGCTTGACCCGTGTAAGTGCAGAATTAAAGTGAAGAAAGTCAGTACATGTATGAGATTTGAGCCAAAGGCACTCAGCACAGTGGGTGCAGGAACGTAAGTAACGGGCACTGGGAGTGAGCCAAGGGTGAGGTTTGGTAAGTCTGACAGAGCGAGAAACAGGGGGAGCAAGGGTGTCCAGAGCAGAGGAGAGAATAGAATTATACGACGAGACAGCCTCGTGGACAGACTTAGATAACATAGTGGAGGTGAGGAGAGGTGAAACAGTGGATGAGAGTGTGGAAGGATCGCAGGCTTGAAGATTTCAAAACCTCTTGGAAGTGGCGGAGGAGGAAGATGAGTAATGGTGAAGGATATCAGATGTTGATCAGCGATGGGGAGCAGTGAGGTAGAGAAGTTAGAGAGAGAGAGAGCGCAGTTGGAGGAAAAGACAAGGTCAAGGCAGTGGCCATCCTGATGAGTGGGGGTTGTGGAGCAAAGCTGGAGGTCAAATGAGGAGATTAAGGCAAGAAACTCTGAAGAAATCCTAAGATTCAATCATATAAACTTATTTCCTAGAAAAAGGAGGATGCAGGGAAAACCTTCCATTGTGCAGCTATGGAAATGTGAAAATACTAGGAAGGTGTGCCTTAAGCAGGTAGGGGTAGAGAAGTGGCCCCAATGAACTTCCAGCCTGCTTTAGGAGCAGACACCTTTCCTCCAAGTTTCCAGTGAGGTATTTGATGCATCCAACAACCTGAGGTGCTGTCTCACCCTAAAGAACAGCTGAGATTTTTTTCATCTGCCACAAATTTATTGCAGTAACGAGAGACTATGGAGCTCCTAATCAAAAAATAAAAACATCCAAAAAGCATCCTAAACTGTAAGTCCTAATCGCCAGGACGTCCAAGTGCCGATAATCGAAATCACCTTTCTGGACATCTAGTAAGGTGTCCCAGTCTCTGTGCATCCAGAGCTCAAGATGGGCATGGTAGAGATGTGTCATGGGCGGACTTTAAGTGTGCATAAGGGCGGGCTAGACTTGGACATCTTGCAGTGATAATCAAATATTTTGCAAGTCGTCCTGGACGGAACTTAAACGTTTGGAGCTAGACCTGCTTTGGAAGGGTCCAAGTGCCACAAAGGTACCCAAACTGACCAGATGACAACTGCATGCACCAAGGTAAGACCCCCCCCCCTCCAGTGCTCACTGACCCCCTTCCACCAGACAAAAATGAGAATAAAAAGGTACATACCTGGCTCTAGAACAGCAGCATCTCGTATGGGGAAGCCTAGTAGAGCATCAGGTTTGTAGAGTTACTTGGTGGGTGGGCTAGTGAACCACAGAGAGGAGGACCCAGGCCCATAAGGCACTCTAATCACAACATCTATGGCAGTCTATTGCAAACTGTGTATCGCAGCACATTAGTATGCCCTGGAGGATTCTAGGTGTGCCCAGAGATGCTGGCGAGGAGGAGGAGAGATGGCCGACGCCAGCTGACTGCTTACAGGACATGCTTCTCATGGCGAGAGGACATCCTGTTGTCAGTCTGCCGACGCCAATGCCTCTCCTCCTCGCCAGCGCCTCTGCTCCTTCTCCTCACCTCTCCTTCTGCAGCACCCCTTACCAGCAGTAATAAGAGGCTCAGGGCCGTGGCTGGAGGACATCCACGCATGCACAGAGGTTGACGTGATGATAACACATATGTGCGTGATGTCATCACATCGACTTCCGTACATTTGTGGGTGTCATCCAGCTGCAGCCCCGAGATTAGTGTGCCAGCATCTTAAAAAGTTTGCAACATACTGACCTATGATATTAAGTATGAGCCTATCAAAACCCACCCAAACTATACAGCCATATAAGTGCCACCTGCAGCCATAAGGGCTATTAGGATGGTACACAGGTGGATATAATAGGTTTTGGGGGTTATGGTGAGATATACATCTAGCACCCTTTCAGTGAAGTTCACAGCAGTGCCCTCTATGGTGCTCCACTGCTCTGTTGGGATATGTACATGGCCAATCCATTACTATGCTGGCCCCTCCCATGCCCAAATGGTCTGAATTAGGACCTTTTTTGGCTGTTTTCTCATACAAAAATGTCCATGTTCAAAAGTTAGATGTCCTAAAGGCCAAGATGCCCAAATAAGTCATTTTCCAAAAACAAAAAACAAAAAACTGGACGTCTAGCGGTTTCAAAAATGGATGTTTACCTGCCCTGATATTTGGATGTCTTCTTGCAAGATATGTCCAAAGCCAAACTTAAATGCACTATTAAAAATGCCCCTCCACAACAGTAACTGGGGTCCAATATATTCTCACTGTAGAAATCACCATGTTCTATTTCTCAGACAAGGCTCTCTCTGTAAAGTAGAAGTCAACCTTTCCAAACATAAATTACCCTTTCCTGGCTACAATGAAAGTGGGTGCTCAGTATTCAGGGTACTCAGCACCCACTGCACCCACAGGGCTGGCATAGATGTTTCCTGGTTCTTTTGAAACAGGCACAGACTGGAAACAACTCTTCTGAAAGATACAAAACCAAAACAAGGAAAAAACAACAACAACCCGACCCCTCAAGAAACCTCTTTAACAGTTCAGAAATTCTGCATGCATTGATGCCCAATGAGCAACATGTGGGAGAACATCTGCAGCTGAACGGAAGAAAGAAACGGTAACAAACCTGGTATACAATATCCTGAAGTCATATGAGTAAAATCAGTTGGCTAAAACTCTAGGCAGATAACACGATTATTTGTGTTCTTAGTACAGGAACTAGCAGTCACGGTGGAAATAAAAGACAAACATTGAACTGGCAAAAGGCTGTTTACCGTCACAGAAGATATCATCGCTTTCTTCCAGCATAGTGAGGTCTTCTTCAAGGCAGCGCATCTTGACCAGAGCTCAGCAGGAGAGTCCAAAGGCTTATCTCCTTCCACCAGTTTCCTAAACACACTGACAGTAGCTGCTTCCGCTTCTGTACCTTGCCACAACTAGCAAACCCCTCGCATAAGAAAGAGGCTTTTTTTCTGTGAATTATTGTGGTACTTTGAGGATCTTTTGCTCCTGGTGCGAGGTTATGTGTATCTCAGGTCTTGCATGGAATGTGTATAGGGCTAAAGGCCACCAGCACAGCAACATTTAGACGGCTGGGTCAACGAAAACAAATCAGGTACTAGTTTTAAGGGAGTGCCAGTGAACACTGGGCGACTGCAACTGTAGGGGGTGAAATAAGAAACTGGGTCCCCTAGAAGGCAAAATGCAGATATTCATATACAGGGTTTTGTTACCAGATATGGTAATAAGAAAATCATTTTATCAGCATTGACCTCAAGTTCCTACTTAAACTGTAAGCTCTTTGTGGTAGGAACTTGTAGGATTCTGTTACAGAGTGCTACATAAATGCAGAACAATAAATAAAAAAAAGATCTTATATGGGCAGCTCAGTTGTTTTACTCGGTTTGATTCCTGAGCCAGGATGCAGCCTCTTGGGTTAGTCAGAGTTGCAGAGATGGCACTCACAGCTCGTGTGAGAGAAGGAGTGCCAGCTAGCCTCTCTCTGTGGTTCCTGGTCTCGAGTGGTGCTGCAGTGGCTGGACTCAGTTGGAAGAAGATTCTGAGTAGGGAAGGATAAGGAGAAACAAAATACATTCTACCACAGCCCAATAAAGCATAGACCTAACTGAGAGGGAAGCCCATAGAATAGTGGTTCTCAAACCTGGTCCCAGAGACACCCCAGTCAGTCAGATTTTTCAGGATATCCTCAATGAATATTCATCAAAGAAATTTCCATTCAGTGGAGGCAGTACATGCAATCTCTCTCATGAATTCATTGTGGATATCCTGAAAACCTAACTGACTGGTGTGCCTCCAGGCCCAGGTTTGGGCTATAGAAGATGGAGGAAACTTCTAGGCAAAAAGAAAAAAAAAAAATCTAATTACCCCCACCCCAAACCACACATTTCTTTTACAAAGGGAATCATATGTGTTAAAGTGTGCAAAATGGCCTTCCTTCCAAAAGGCATTGCTTCAGACTTTTGTGTCTTTTCTGCTCATGTATAGATTCTGTTTGTAAAAATCTTTGCAAAATGGGCTCCTGACAAGTCACCCAACACTTAACCATTTGAGACTTAATTATCACCAGATGTTCTGCATGAAAGTCATCTTAAACTTGGGAGCCAGAGCTGTGGTAACTGCTTAGGTAAGCTCTGCAACCATGGGCGCAGAGTCAATGGGGCTCCACAGACTGCAGTCTCTTCTCCACCATGGTATGGACCAAGCTATCTGAGCAACCGCCTAATCAAGTAAAACACATCCAGACCAAGGAGAACTCATGCACACTTTATCCACCCCCAAATCAAAGATATACAAAGCAAAAAATATACGATGGACTATTAGCCACCAGAGAAGCGGAACTAGACCGCCACCTCTCCAGTCCAATGACTATGACACCCAACTACAAAACATTCAGGAAAGAACTTAAAACTTTTCTATTCAAGAAATTTGTCAAATGATCTAACTAAACCTGATCGACCCTCCACAGATCCCGACGCATACTACATCTATTAACCATGCATTCTCCCTGGAAATGCCCAGGCCAACTCTTAGAACTGAAAGGTATTGGCGGGATAGAAGACATCAATGTAATGTAATCTGTGTTAGATGCTAACATGTGTCTAATGAAGTTTAAAATGGCGTATCATGGGACAAACAAATATTCCAATATTCGCGAAAGTTTGGCAGTCTTGAAACACGTAGTAAGTACTATTTTGATCTATGCTTAATCCGTGATTTAGTACGATATTAATTATTCTATCTTGTTATAGATGCCTTAATGTCTCTTGGCTACTGGCCCTGAAGCAGTGGACCTAGAATATAGTCCACGAAACGCTGGCTGCGTCGGCACAGGCATTATATAGGCAGGTAAAATTGTTTACCAAAAATGGCCAAAAAGGAACCAAAAATATATATATGTATACCAATAATAATGAAAATTCAAACTTAGAAAAATTGGTATAAATAGTGATAAACTGTCCTTACACCACACTGAGGACGGTATGGAAAACAGTGCTTCCAAAGAATAATTAAATAAATTGAATAATCAATAATCAATAAATAATTCAATTAAATAAGAGGACCAATCAGTACGGGCCCAGTGCCCTCTTAACAACCATTGGCCCCGGGCAGGTGCTTATAGAGTGACAAGCACTTAGAAGTAAATCTAAATAAGCCCTGCCCTGTACATCATCTTGTCCTCATATATCTATATAAAATAATAAATATTGAGAAGCACAACCATCCCCAGACTTAGGTGGGAAGGAGAGAAAATCACTCAAAAGAGCTCTCCCCAAAGCTTTTCAAATGAAAAAAACATTAAAACCTAAGTGCAAAATTAACCAAAGCAACAAAAAAATAAAAATAGAATCCTCAGTCTCGTCCACAAGTCCGAAAAATAATAATAGACCCTAAACACTAAGCACAAAATATTCGTGAAAAATAATGATACAAGAATTGAATCAAAAACAAAAAACAAAGAGGACTACTCAAAATCTGTGTGTGATAAATAATAACACACCCACCACTTTCAACCAAACATGGGCCACAAAGGCTCACAGGTGTAAAAACAATCAGTGAAAAGTGCTTAGCTCAAGCGGCTACAGTCAATCCAAAGCGGGACAGAATCCAAAGTTCACCAATCTTCAATGTTCAATTCCGCTCGCTGTTCAGTGCCGCTCGACTACTCCAACTCGCTCAAAAGTCACTGTTTACAATCCGTTCGCTGTTCAAATACCACTTGCTCAATTCCATACACTCAATGTCACTGTTCAACTCTGCTCACACGCTCAAGTCTGTTCATTCTTCCGCTCACTCGACAGGTCCTGTTTCAATGTCCTCATCAGGAGGGAGCAAATAATCAGCTGTATAAATAAAATGACTGAAAATTCACAAGCCCAGCCCTGGGCCCGTACTGATTGGTCCTCTTATTTAATTGAATTATTTATTGATTATTGATTATTCAATTTATTTAATTATTCTTTGGAAGCACTGTTTTCCATACCGTCCTCAGTGTGGTGTAAGGACAGTTTATCACTATTTATACCAATTTTTCTAAGTTTGAATTATATAGGCAGTACAGACAGTACACTAACTAACTAACGGGATGTTCAAGTCACAACGAAAACTGTCTGAGATAAGTACTTCAACTGTCAACTGTTTTCTAATCTAGAGAGAAATGAATTCTAAATAAGTTAAATTTTGTAATGTTGAATTTTTATTACATTATTTAAGTTTCACTAAAGAAAAAGTTCTAAAAAATTATTTAAAAATCATAAAGTCCAGGTTTTTCGGCCCATGACTGGAGTATGGAGCTGTAAAAATACGCTGACCGTTCAGTCCATGATAAGACTACGCGTATGCTCCGAATCTGAGGCTTTTTCCTGGGGGTAAAAAAGGAAAAAAGAAAATAAGAAAAACGCTATATGTCTGATGCACCTCTCATATTAAGTGGTATATGTTTTATATATGAGTATAGTGTATTTTGACCACTTGGGTTGATCACATTTAGGTTCTATCCTGCAGTAAGGGCCATTTTAGCATGTGCTAATCCAAGCACTAAAGATTTAAAAAAATTTGTGAAGGGGGCATCTCAGGGAGCATTCCTATGCTAATCAGCCCAGCTGCAATACTGCATACTGTAGGCCTGATTCTATACACGGTGCCTAACTTGTAGCCACAACATTGCACAGTTGTCAATCAATTGCTAGGCATCCTTTATAGAATCATGTCTAGTGGCACCTAGGTATGCTTAGGCGTCCTTATTGTAGGTGCCGGTATATTAGGCCATCATAGTGCTGCCCAATTCACGATTCGAATCGATTCACAATTACTGTGGGTGAATCGCTATGTTTGTCAAAAAATTGAACTTACTGATTCATCGGCCCCCTTACTTGAGGTCCGTTCAGGCTTTCCCTCTGCCACCGGAGTCCTTCCATCTAATGTAACTGCTGGTTTTGCGAAACCAGAAGTTACATCAGAATCAAGGACTCCAGTGGCAGAGGGAAAACCCGAACGGGTCTCTGCATGCAGATTGGCAGCATAAAGGCTCTCTCCTTCTTGGCTGGAAGTATTACTCCTCTCCTCCTCGGCCAGGCAAAAGTGGTGGTAACGAAAGCGATTCACCACCCTGCCTCTACTCTGGGCGTCTTTTCTCCATTCGGCCGCCCAAGTGGAAATAGGAAGTTTTCACTTAGGGAGGGCCACAGTGGAGAGAAGATGCAAGGAGTGGTGGCAGGAGTGGATTGCTAAATCATTACCGCCACTGGCGACATGTTGTAATGTCAAAATAAAGGTAGATGGGCGGAGAGAAGAGATGAACATGGGGGAGTTGGTGGACTGGAGAGGGAGAGATGGGGAGAAGATGGATGGGAGAAATGAACTTGGTAGAAGGGGAAGATGGATGGTAGAGGGGGGGAGATGGACTTGGGGGAGGTCATGGAGAGGGGATATGGGGGAGGGATAGAAGAAATAATGGATCTAAAAAGAGGAGAGGGAGAGAGATGGTGGACAATGGGATTTAGGGAGGGAAGGAACAGAAAGGGAGAGAAGTTGGACACAAGGGATGGTGTGTGTGTGGGGGGGATAGAGATACTGGATAGGAAGGTAGTTAGAAAGAGAAAGGGAGAGCTGGTGGGAAAGGAGAGAGAGATGCTGGATGAAAGGGTAGTTGAGAAAAGGAGAGATGGTAGATCTGGGGATGGTGGGGTCCATCGCTGCAGCTGCAGGAATAGAAACGAAAAAAAGGAAAGATGCCAGACCTCCAGGGGAGGGAAGGAAAATGGAAGGGGAGGACAGAAATAGAAGATGGATGGTTACCACGGAGAAAGAAAAAAATGGCAAATGGGCAAGAGACCCTGTCAAGCGTATTATCAGAAGACGTTTGTCACAGAGCCTGGGACCAAAATAATTTGAATAATGACCAGACAGCAAAAGGTAGATAATATAATTTTATTTTCTGTTTTGTGTTTACAATGTGTCAGATTTGAAATGTGTATCCTGCCAAAGCTGGTATTAGACCACAAACGTAAGCTAGGATTTAACAGAGAGAGGAAAAGTCTTTTTTGTTTGTTTATTTTGTTTACACACCAACGCCAGTGTGGGTGGGAGAGGGCAAAGGGGGTGGAGTGGGTGAACAGGCTTTATAATAAACCCACCAGGATGTTTGAAAAACAACAAGACCCAATTGGGCAGGAAAATCGAATCAAATTGAATCAAAAAATTGATTCATAGAAACATAGAAACATAGAAATAGACGGCAGATAAGGGCCACGGCCCATCTAGTCTGCCCATCTAGTCACGGCCAATCTAGGCTTGAGCCGATTGGAGAATTGGGCAGATAAATGGCAGATGAAGTTTAATGTAGAAAAATGCAAAGTGATGCACTTAGGCAGAAAAAATAATGAACACAAGTATAGTATGTCAGGTGCAACTCTGGGAAAATCTGAACAGGAAAAGGACCTGGGAGTATTAATCGAAAGGACACTGAAGCCGTCGGTGCAATGTATGGCGGCAGCGAAGAACGCGAATAGAATGCTAGGTATGATAAAGAAGGGAATCACGAGTAGATTGGAGAAAGTCATAATGCCGCTTTATAGAGCGATGGTCAGACTACACTTGGAATACTGTGTTCAGCATTGGTCTCCATACCTAAAGAAGGATATCAAACTGCTAGAGAGGGTGCAGAGACGAGCAACAAAGCTGGTGAAAGGTATGGAGAACCTGGATTACGAGGAAAGACTTAAGAGACTGGGGTTGTTCTCACTTGAGAAAAGGAGACTGTGAGGGGATATGATCGAGACTTTCAAAATACTGAAAGGAATCGATAAAATAGAGCAAGAAAAAACGTTATTTACAATATCCAATGTGGCACGGACAAGAGGACATGGGCTGAAGCTAAGGGGGGACAGCTGTCATCCAAAGAAATTAAAGGAAAGCCTACCTTTTTCACAAATGCTACGAGTAAGGAGGAATTGTACTGACATTAAAGAATACAACAGACAATCAAAAACTCTACAAGAAAAATTTATTTCTAGAGGGTATCCAAAGAATATTACAGAAAATGCAAGACGTCGTGCAAAGTTTGTGAATAGAGAACATCTTCTAGATCCTGAAAGGAAAAATATCCTAGAAGATGATGTAGAGACTTGTGTACTTCGCTATTTTTCGAATAGTCATAAAATAGCTGAAATAATGAGAAACAATTGGGAAATCATGAAAATTCACCCTATATTTGAGGACAGGAACCTTAGAATTGCATTTTCAAGGAATTCTAATCTTAAAGAACTTTTATGTCCTTCTAATATTCGTTCCATTGGATCATCAACACAGAACATCATTGGTCATTTTAAATGTCAATCATGTACCATATGTGGGATTACCTTACAAACAAAAATTTTCACTAATCCACAAAACAACAAACAATATAAACTGAGACATTTTACAAACTGTAGGAGTCAGTTTATAATCTATGTAATTATTTGTCCATGCAACCTGTTATATATAGGTATGACCACCTGGGATTTAAAAACCAGGATCTGTGAACACAAATCAAACCTTAAACGCAACAGAAGCGCAGAGGCTATCGTTGAACACTGCACTACATTTAAACATACTTTTAATGATCTGTGTGTTTTAGCTATTGACCATGAACCCAGATTAGTGCGAGGAGGTGATTGAGTAAATAGATTAAAACAGCGTGAGCTCAGATGGATTCATAGACTAAATAGTATTTATCCCTTTGGTCTTAACACAGTAACAGATTGGTCAGTATTTATTTAAATCGTATGCTGTTCTCACGTGGTATTCTTTTTGATATCCAATCAGAGTGCTTGAATGGCTTGTGGCTGATTGCGCATGCACTGGCGTTCTGTGCTTATAAGCGCCATTTTTTAATATAGGATCGTGTGATAACAACCTTAGAGACAAACATTTAAAGTAAGTACATGATTTACAAATTAATATATGGCTTATAGATATATTTATAATACTAATACCTGTTTTTTATGCTTTTTCCCAGCCCGAATATTGGTATAAACCCTGATGAAGCCGTATGTCACGGCGAAACGGGCTCCCGTTGGTTACTAACTTCGGGAATTAAAGCTTCTTATCTTGCAATACCATTAGACAAGATAAGTACTATCTAGCTATTTTTGATGTCTCTGCTTTAAATTTGCGTGTTTGCACTATTTTGCTGCTATCTTCTGTGCTTCTTACACTTGCATAGTCTCAGTGTTGCTTATTTGCACAAGAGATTTCCTTGCTGGTTTACTTATTTCCAGTGTAGAAATCAGCTGCTTTTTGCAAGTTTGCACATTTATAAAAACTGCTTATTTGCACAAATAGTGTCTTTGCTTTAAATTGCGTATTTGCACTATTTTGTTGCTATTTTTTGTGCTTTTTATACTTGCACAATCTCGTTGTTGCGTATTCACACGAGAGTTTTTCTCACTGGTTTACATAATTCCAGTGATTAAAAATCAGCTGCTTTCCTACTTTTTTGCAAGTTTGCACAGTTTTGAAAATTGCTTATTTGCACAAATAGATTTATGCTTGCTGCACTTTCCTGAAAACCTTTTTTGCATAATTTGCACAAAGAAAAAGAAAAATTAAAAAGAAAAATTTTTACAAAAATGATATTTATATAATAAGAGTAATGGTTAAAAACTAATAATTTAGACATAATTAGTCTTATGTTTACCATGAAGGTTTTATAGATCAATGAAAGAAAACCACGCCACTAATCCATATGTGGGCTATAACAATATAATCCGCAGGAGTGGCATATCTGAGATCATTTTCCTTCATGTAGACTAAAACATTTTGGTCAACTAATATTATGACCTTCTAGTCTTTTGGCTTTTTTGATTAACCTTTCTTGTGGATCTATTTAGTTTTGGTTAATTTAGTTCTCTATTTTTTCACTTGAAAGGTATGGAGAACCTGGATTACGAGGAAAGATTTAAGAGACTGGGGTTGTTCTCCCTTGAGAAAAGGAGACTAAGAGGGGATATGATCGAGACATTCAAAATACTGAAAGGAATCGACAAAATAGAGCAGGAAAAAACGTTATTTACAATGTCCAATGTGGCACGGACAAGAGGACTTGGGCTGAAGCTAAGGGGGGACAAGTTCAAGACAAATATCAGGAAGTTCTGCTTCACGCAACGAGTGGTGGACACCTGGAATGCTCTCCCAGAGGAGGTAATTGCAGAATCCACCGTTGTGGTGGACACCTGGAATGCTTTCCCAGAGGAGGTAATTGCAGAATCCACCGTTCTAGGATTTAAGGGTAAGTTAGATGTACATCTCCTTATGAGTGGCATGAAGTGACATGGGTAAGGGTAAGCTAGATGCACTTCTCTTTACGAGAAGCTTAGAATGATATGGGGACCAAAACTATGCCAAGATATACCTGGCGGGGCCTCCGCGTGTGCGGATCGCCAGACTTGATGGGCCTAGGGTCTGTTCCGGGGATGGCGCTTCTTATGTTCTTATGATTCAGCCTATTGAATCGAATTGAAATTTTTTTTTTCCTGAATTGGGCAGCACTAGGTCAGGGATTTCCTGGCCTAATTTATTGGCACCTAACTACAATGCCTAACAATATTCTCCACCCTTAACCACACTTACTTTTCAAGTAGGTATCATTAGGCGTCAGGGGTGCCTCAGCATAGGTGTTGCTAGGTGCCTTGTGAACATCTGCATGTAATCTAAATCGATAATTAAAATATTTTTCTTAAATTGGTTTTTAATGGCCTGGTCAATTACTACACCATTTAAACCTATTAAAAACAATTAGGGTACACACAGAACTAACACTGGGGGTTTTCTAAATAGTGGTAGAGGTTTCTACCATGGGCCGACGAGTTAAATGCTCTGACATTCATAGAGTTCTTTAGAGCATTGGAGCATTTAACTCACAATCAATTTTTCAATTCGATTGACTTTTTCTGCCCAATTGAGTGTTTTTTTAATGTCTTGGCAGGTTTATTTTGTAGTCTTTCCACACACCCCAGCCCATCCCCCTTTACCCTCTCCAACCCCACGCCGGAGCTGTGGTGTAAATAAAATAAAAAACACTTTTTCTCTCTTTGTTAGTTCCTAGCTCACATTTTCTTTCTAACACTTGCTCTGGCAGGATACACATTTCAAATCTGACATATTGCAGTCACAAAACAGAAAATATAATAATTTTTTTCTCCCTTCCACTGTCAAATCCAACATTTGTTTCTTTCCCACTGTCTACCATATTTCTCTCTCACTGCTTCATGCCCTGGGTCAAACTTCTCTATTCACCTCCATGCAGCATCTCTCCTTTCCTCCCCTCCATTATCATGTGCAACATTTCTTTCTCTCTCCCCATGCACCATCATCTCTCCCTGATCTCCACCCTTTGTCCAATATTTCTCCCTTTCTCTTCATGCATATCCCCCTCCCCTCCACCATATGAAGGATTTCTCCCTTTCACCCCTTTCTACTTCTTTGCTTCATCTCTCCCTTCCTCTCCTCCACCCCAACAATTCTTCCTCTCTCCTTTCTTCCCCCATGTGCCGCATCTTTCCTCACCTCTTGAGGGAAGGCCCTGCCGCACGCTCACACCTGCGCCCCTTCCCTGGACCTTTTTAACTTTGGTGCACAGGATAAAGTTAAGAGGTCATAGGTTCAGGAGTAATCTAAGCAAGTACTTTTTTTTTACTGAAAGGGTGGTAGATGCATGGAATAATCTTCTGGTAGAGGTGGTGGAGACAAAGACTGTGTCTGTATTCATGAAAGCATGGAACAGGCATGTAGGATCTCTTAGGGAGAGGCGGAGATAGTGGATGCTGCGGATGGGCCATTTGTCCTTTATCTGCCATCATGTTTCTATGTTTCAATTTGACAAGACTATAATGATGGTGTACAACAAAGGCATATAGTGAATGAGAAAAAAGCCAAATAAGAATAGCAAATAAAAGGACAAGACTAAACAGGTTAGGGGCCGCAGAGCACAACCACAGCAATGCTGGAAAAGAACAAAACAAAAAATGGTACATGAAAGGGCAGAAGGGGGGAGTAGAGGATATGGCTTGGAGGAGGAGGGAGAACAAAGGGAAAAGGTAATACCCTGGAGGCAAACAAGCCCAAAAAAGGAGAAAAACCATGACTTTAGTGCAGCCTGGAACTTCTTGGACAATGATTCTGACCTTCAAGTCACAGGCAATGCATTTCAAGGTGTGGGAGCTAAAACTACTGAAAGCCATTAGTCAAGAGCTGTCCGGCTGAACCTGAGGGCTCCTTTTACTAAGCCACGTTAGGGCTTTAATGCGCGGAATAGCACGCGCTAAATTGCCACGCACGCTAGACCTTAACGCCAGCATTGAGCTGGCGTTAGTTCTAGCCGCGTAGTGCAGGCTTAGCGCACGCTAAAATGCTGCGTGCACTAAAAACGCTAACACAGCTTAGTAAAAGGAGTCTTGAGTATTGGTGTTTGAAGACTGGGGAGAATAAAGAATAAGCAAAGTGAACAAGTAGAGCTATCAAAAGAGCACCCAGAGATAAAAGGGATTCTGAAAAAGAAATGGGCCTTTGGTTCAAAAATGATTGAAAATGGAGCAGGGAACTTTGCCTCAAAACCAAAGGGCTCCCAAAGTTTTGAGGACTGAAGTTTTGTATGCTGAGGAATCCAAAAAGCAAGATTATTTAAGACACTGTCCTTGGAATCATGTGCAATGAGAAGATATATATCATCTGCACATATATAAGCACAAAAACCCCAAACTCCTGAATAAGAGACGCTAGGGGTGACACAAAAATGTCAAATAACTTCAGGACAAGAATAAAGGGCTAGATTCACTAAGCAAACCAATCGTGTACCAATCGGTTTGTGAGCCCTTTGCGACCCAATTTCCCTCCGACCCGATTCACTAACCTGTGTACCGATCTGATTCTGATCTGTGCATGCAAATGAGGGAAATGGCATGCAAAGTAGGCAGGGACGCGATTCACTAAACAAATCTGGGACACCGACAGGGCTACTGATCAACAGAAGAAGCGACTGCTGGGGACCAGTCGCACACATCCCTACCGACTCTCCTGCTCCATCGCCGCCCTGCTCTCTGCCCCGATCTTCCAGCCCTGCTCTCTGCCCCAACTCTCCTGCCCCGATCTCTGCTCCGAATCTCCTGCCCCGATCTTCCAGCCCTGCTCTCTGCTCCGAGCTCTGCCCCGACTTTCCTGCCCCGATCTCTGTTTCGAATCTCCTGCCCCGATCTTCCAGCCCTGCTTTCCGCCCCGAGCTCTGCCCCAACTCTCCTGCCCCAAGCTCTGCTCCAATTCTCCTGCTCCGACTCGAACCCGTGGTTTTAACCTGCTTTACACCCACGGGTTAAAACCACAGGCTCGCGAGTAAAAAGTAAAAAAAAACCAAGCACAGACATCAAACGCATGCACAAATCATCTACAGGCAAAGTAGATGGTCTGCACATGCATCTGGATTGCTGGAGAGCGATCCGTGACATCGATGGGGGGGGGGGTGCATTCCTCTGATTGCCCCCATTTGAATAGAGGCCCGTTGGGAATCAGTCGGCCCGCGTCGGATCAGACACAGAGCAGACTGACTCGGCAGGTTAGTGAATCTAGGCCAAAGTGTGAAAAATTTGAGCTCGGGTTTCCCAAGGACACCTGGAAAGGGCATGTTGAAAAATAAGAATGAAACCAGTTCAGGGCTGTCTCTTTCAGGCCCATATCATGAAGGCAGGTTAAAAGGAGAGGGTGACTGACCACATCAAAGGCAGAGCTGTGATCGAGTTGCATAAGTATCACATCCTTCCTGGATTCCAGATGACATATAATATCAGATACAGAAGAATCACATTAGAAACTCTCCAGGAACTGTTCTTACAACACCTGAGCTGCCACTGTTCTGCAAAATGGTTCAACAATTTTAAAAAGAGGGCAGAATATAGACTTTAGTTGTCCTGCAGGGATAATTGGATGAAACTTAAACGTTGTGAGTTAGATGAAGTAAAAACAGTTATAACTGGCAAAAAGGTATCCAAAGTGACCAGATAACCACTGCAGAAACAAAGGAAAGACACCCCCCACACACACACACACACTCCTCCAGTGTTACCTGACCCCCTCAAACCCCCACAAAGATCTGAATAAAAAGTACATACCTGTCTCCAGGACATCAGCACATGGTACAGAAAAGCCTAGTAGAGCTGCACAGAGGTGGTTTACATGGCCTGGTGGGTGGGCTAGTGAACCATAGAGAGGAGGACCCACACCCATAAGCCACACTAACCACTACATTAATGGTGGAAAATGTGAGCCCACCAAAACCCCCCCAAGCCCTACTCTACTGCTATATAGGTGCCACCTGCAGCCATAAGGGCTATTGGGGTTGTAGATAAGTGAGTATAGAGGGTCTTGGGTATTTTAGGGGGCTCATCATAACCTATAAGGGAGTTCTGGCGAGATGTTTATCTGGCACCCTTTTTGTGAAGTTCACAGCAGTGCCCTCTAAGGCAGGGGTGTCAAATGTCGGTCCTTGAGGGCCGCAATCCAGTCGCGTTTTCAGGATTTCTCCAATGAATATGCATGAGATCTATTAGCATACAATGAAAGCAGCACATGTAAATAGATCTCATGCATATTCATTGGGGAAATCCTGAAAACCTGACTGGATTGCGGCCCTCGAGGACCGACATTTGACACCCCTGCTCTAAGGTGCCCCACTGCTCTGTTGCAATGTCTGGGTGGCCAGCCAATTACAAGATTGGCCCCTCCCACATCCAAATGGTCCTGTTGTGGGCGTTTTCGGCATTGGATGAGATTTTGGTTGAAAATGTGGTTTAAACATAGACGTCCTGGCGGTCTGAACAATAGCCTGGACGCCAAGATTGCCGATTTTCAGAGAAAAAAACATTTAGTTGTATTTTTCAAAAATGGGCATTTTCCCACTGCTGACTTTGGGCATTTAACGACATATGCCCAAATCGGACTTAGATGTATGTTTTGATTATACCCCTCCACAAATATTGGCATTAGATCCCTAGTGTGTGTCCAGTTTGGATAAAAACTTGCACTGTTACGGATAACTATGGCAAATTGTAACCTGTAAACTCTACATTATGTTTATTGGTATTAGACCCTTGGTATGTATCGAATTAGGACACAACCTTGTATTGTAAACTTGTCCTGTAATTTTGTCCTATTGTAACCTGTTAACTGTATTTTATATATGTTTAACCTGTAACCCGTTGTGAGCTCCTTGGGGAAAATGGGACAGAAAATGAATTAAATAAATAAATAAGATCAAAGGCTCCTGTTCAGCTAAATTATGCTGTTGAATGTCGGTTCTGGAGCACTGCAACGTTCGTGGGGCAGTCGGGGAGGGGCTGGGAATTATTCAGGCACCAGCTCTATTCAGTACCAGCGCTTTCATATGTACTCGAGCATTTAGGACTGCAGAAAAAGCAGTCCTAACTTTGCCCCATTAGTCATGTGCCTCCAAAAACCCAAGTCTATGTTACCGGTAATGGTCGATGCCAGCTGAACACTAACCTTGAAGAGATTTCACGTGGATGCCAAGCTTTCAGAGGTTACTAATGTAACATAGCTGTTTTTTATTAGTTGTCTTCCACAAGAACAAAACATAACCTAAACGATTTACTGTAAACTACACGCCGTGGTTTACACACTACATTGTGCTGATGACATGTGAATGCATATAAACGTATAGAGGAAGGCAACAAATTTGCTGTGGATTATAAAGAACTTTCTTTTTCCGTTTGAAGAAGTGAGGTTGAGCCACAGGAAAAGCCACTAAAAGACCCTGTTTCGGACTGCTTTTCATCAGCCACCTGCATTGCATGACATTACCAACTTTGCTGTGTATTAGGAACTGATATGTGCCCCCTCTTGCCCCTCACCCCCACCCCCACTAGGGTCTACGTTTTGCATCTCTACTGATACTGAAGCTCACCCACCTCCTGCACACCGGGGTTGTCTTTATTTTATTTTTCTTTT
The DNA here is from genome assembly GCF_902459505.1 of Geotrypetes seraphini. Taxonomy (NCBI): domain Eukaryota; kingdom Metazoa; phylum Chordata; class Amphibia; order Gymnophiona; family Dermophiidae; genus Geotrypetes; species Geotrypetes seraphini. The sequence goes on along the minus strand of NC_047085.1, from coordinate 183,810,860 downwards.
TTACATACCACAGCTGATCTGAAGGCGGAAGAAGAACCGTACCACCCATCCTCTTAGAGAGAGTGCAAACAAACAGGGTATGGTAACGGTGTCGAAACAAGGGAGGAACAGAGGGTATCCATTCAGTTTCACAGAACAACCAATTCATTCTACTAAAAACACCACCTTTTCTCATAAAAACCACCAATTATACCCTGGACAGAAGTTCTGAATGGCTTTCCCAGGTAAGAACAAACCTTTCAGTGCACCTAGGTTTTCACCATACTCTCCATACTAAGGGGGTAATTCTCTATAGATCATTTAATGGCACCTGAATGAAACACTCTAAGGCAGTGTTTTTCAACCTTTTTACACCTATGGACCGGCAGACATAAAATAATTATTCTGTGGACCGGCATCGGACCGTGCACCAGCGGTTGAAGAACACTGGGCTAAGTTGTGGGCCAGACCTTGCCCATCTCTACCCAATCTCCACCCCAGACACCGCCCCCATAATAGTACTAATTGCACCTTGCACGTCCCGTGCCTCATCTGGAAGCCTTCCCTCTGACGTTGCAACGTCAGAGAGAAGGCTTCCGGTTCAGGCGCAGGACGCCCGTAGGATGCACTGAATCAGTTAGGAAGAGGGAGCTGGCTCGAAGATAACGCCGCATCGATCGCACCGTGGACCGGCGGTTGAAGAACACTGTTTTGGGCCTGGTGCACATGCTGGCCCTGTGGACCGTCACTGGTCCATGGATCGGTGGTTGAAGAACACTGCTCTAAGGGCCTGATTCTATAAACAGCACCTAACTCCTAGGTGCCATTGAATGCAATTGTCAATCATCCGCTAGGCGCCATACATAGAATCACGCATAGTGGCCCTAAGCAATCTTAGGCACCGGTAGGCTTTGAATTAGGGTTACCAGATTTTCCCCAAGGAAAATCCGGACCCATGGCCACGCCCCCATGCCCGCCCAGTGCCACCCGCGTCATGCCCCAGGGCTTTCTTGGCCTAAATGAATGTGCCAAAGTTAGGTACTTACCGACATCTAAGTCAAACCAGGCCCCCAAATCAACCCCGAATCCTCCCCTAACCAGGCTTACTTGCTCCGTGTAGACACCCACCTTGAAGTGGATGCCTATCAGCTAATTAAATTTTTAACGGATTTTTAATTGTTTCTAATGATGATTTCGATGATCAGCGTTGATTATGACAAGAAAATTAAGTTAGGCACCTAGATTGGCTAGGTGCACCTATGTAAGCGTCTAACTTTAGGCGCCATTTGTAGAATCTGGGCCTAAGAGCAAATTCTAAATCAGCAATTGCCCAATTGTCTAAAAACACCTAATTTTAGGCATGAACACTTAAACTAACTCAGTGGCTGGTGCAAAGGTTCATGCTTAATGGCCGGCAGTTAGGTGCATAAATGCTAGTATTCTATAACATCCACACCCCTGACCCGCCTATGCTCCTCCCAGGTAGGGTTACCAAATTTCCTCTTTATGTTTAAACATGTTTTATTAACAGAACAAAAGGCGGGTGAACAAAAAAAACAAAGTGCAATTAAAAAAAACCCCATAAGCAATCTGCCATCGAACAATGGCAATTGTACAAGTTTTAACATAACAATTCCTCCACCCCAGCCTTCTACCCATCCCTAGAATACCCCCCCGTTTCCCCCCTCCCCCCCACATAGCTGAATTTCAGTATAAATGCGAGGCAGACCCGAGCTTCATAGCAAGGAGTGTATATCCTCAGGGCCTTGACTCTGATGACCCAAAGGGCACCCACCATGTCACAATCTGCCTGCCTTTACAAAGACACACCCCTCCCGTCGGGAACCAAGAGATATCAAGGGCCCAAGTTAGCAAGGCAGCAAGTCAAACCAGATTTCCTCTTTTAAAAAAGAGGACATCTTGCCACACTCCATTCCACCTCAGACCATCCTGTTCCACCCCAGCCCTGCCCCGTTCTGCCGACAGCCCTCCCCCACAAACCTCATGTCTCCTTCCCCAAGCTTGGGTCCGCGTCTGGAGGGCCTCTGTGCATGCGCGTATGTCAACACGATGACATCACATGCATGTGACATCATGCCCATGTCCATGCATGCGCAGACGCCCCTCCAAATGTGGCCCCAAGCTCAGAGCCTTCCAAAACCCGGACAAACTGCCAGGTTTTGAAAATCTCCTCCAGGCACCCAGACGGTCCTCTAAATCAGTGTTTTTCAACCGCTGTTCCGCGGCACACTAGTGTGCCGCGAGATGTTGCCTGGTGTGCCGCAGGGCCGCCATCAGGGCAGTACTACCAGTCCTGCATTCAGGGGCCCGGAGCTGACAGGGGGCCCGAGGCAGGGGCGCCAATAGCTCGCCAAGGCAAAGTGAGTCGATCACCCAGGACTCACTTTGTCTTGGCGATCTAATCTATCGAGCCGATAAGTCTTCTTCTCCCCGACGTCAATTCTGCAGTCGGAGAGGAAGTTCGGGCCAGCCAATCGCTGCCTGGCTGGGCGGAACTTCCTCTCCGATTGCAGAATTGACGTCAGGGAGAGCATGCGTCGGCGTCGGCTTTGGGGCCTGTTATCCATTGGTGGGTCCTGTTCCCCGATGGCAGGGCAGTGGCAGTGGCTTGGGGAACGGCAGGGAGAAAGAAAGAAAGGGGGCAGGCAGGGAAACAGAAGGAAAGAAGAGAAACAGAAAAAAAGAAAGAAAGGTCAGGGAGAGAGGAAGAAAAAGTTGGGGGAGGGAATGAGGTGTGGAGGAGAGAAAGCATACAGGCTGATAGAAGGGAAGAAAGATTGGATGCACAGTCAGAAGAAGAAAGTGCAACCAGAAATCACCAGACAAGGTAGGAAAAATGATTTTATTTTAAATTTAGCAAAGTGGAGGCAGTATTACCACAGTTTTCAAAGGAATTTGCCCAAATAACTTAATAGTTAACTGGGTAAATTCCCAGAGATGAAAACTTCCCTTCACTTACTATGCACAGTTCTGAATTTATATCTGCTGTCTATATTTTACAATATGGTCACCTTTTACTAAACCGCAATAGTGGTTTTAGCGCAGGGAGCCTATGAGCGTCAAGAGCAGCGCTGGGCATTCAGCGCAGCTCCCTGCGCTAAAAACTGCTATTATGGTTTAATAAAAAGGATGGAGGGTATATTTGTCTATTTTTGTATGCTATAAAAATCAAATACAGAGAGAGACTGAGAGCTGTTGACGAAGAGCTACGTGTGTGTCTTTCTTTGATTCCAGCCAGAATATCAGCTTTGTGTTCAGCCAAACAGGCCCAGGTTTCGCACTGAATAAAGTATTTTATAATTTTTCACTATTCTGTTTACTTAATATTTCATAATAAAGTAATTATAAAATACTTTCTTTGTGTTTATTTGATTCCTATTCAAGAGAATTACTTTATATATAGTCAATATAGGCACAGAGTTAAATTTTTTAACATTTTCTAATGGTGGTGTGCCTTGTGATTTTTTTCATGAAACAAGTGTGCCTTTGCCCAAAAAAGGTTGAAAAACACTGCTCTAAATAACCAGGTTTTTCCAGACATCCAGTAACCCTACTCCCAGGTCCATGCTCCCTTGCACTCACATGCTTTGGATTTTTTGCACACAATTTATAGATTATTGGCTTAGGGCAGTAATGCAAAAACTGCTAATTAGGGCCAAATGCACTACTTAACACCATTATAACCAATAATTGATTAATATCAATTAGCAGCTTGTTAATCAAGTTACATGGGTAACTGACAGAATGCTCTTTAACTTGCACATATAACTTTGTGCGCCAAGGGCCATATTCTACAGTATATATGGTGGCCAAACAATTGACTAGAATGGCACAGTGCAGTTCTATAAATGTTAGTGCACTTTATAGAATCATGCTAAGCGCCAGTGTGTCATAACTTTTAGGTGCACCATTTAGGGCAAGGAAAACCAGGCCTAAATGCCTGCGCCTAACTTATGTGCAGATCAAGCATATTCCATAACAATGCGCATAAATTTTAGGAATGCCTATGCTCTGCCCATGCTCCTCACCTGGCCACGCCCCCTTTTCAGATTCTTGCACTAGGACTGACGCACAGCACTATATAGACTGTGCCAAACAAGTTGTGGGCATTACTTCTAATTAGTGCCAATTAGCATCAATTATGAGATGTTAATTGCCAATTATCAGTGCTAATTAGGGCTATTAAACAAGTTGACGTGCAAATAAGCTGTGTGCACCAATTTGGGTGCGCAACTTAAGGCGCCATATACAAAATTTAGAGATAGGCTTAAAGTTGTGCACACAAGTGTACACTATTAGAGGGTAGAAGGAGAGTGCTATAACTGGGTGTGTGCAATTATGTGCACCTTTCACGCATAACTGAACAAAAAAGTGTCACTTGTACACATGTAAATGCACTTTGTCCTGTACTACAAGTTGGCACACAAGTGTGAGTGTGTAACTGCAAGGGGGTGTACATGTGGGCAGAGCATGGGAGGGGGTGCAACATACGAACACGCAACTTATAGAATACTATAAGTTACATGCTTTGCATGTCATACTTAGGCACGCCATTTTAAACCTGCTAGTGATCTGGCCTAAATGGTTCCACCAAAATGTGGGCGCACCAATTTGGGCTTATGCCAGTATGCTATAATGGCATCTTGGTACAGAGATGCAATTATTAAACTGGTGCTCTGTATGTAGCTTCAGCACCTAACTAGAGGTGTCAAGTTATAGAATTGCCCCCCCCACACCGGGGATAATTTTATAAGCAATTTCTGAAGATAAAACAGCATCTTAATGGCAGAAATAGGTGTTTATGACATTGTCTAAGGCAGTGTATCTCAATCTGTGTGCCGGGGCACACTAGTGTGCCTCCCGAGATTCCCAGTGTGCCTTGGCACACTGAGGAGGAAGAGAGTTGACTACCAGCTGACTTCCCTACACGGTACGGCACCAGCGCTGCCCAATTTGCTGAAGGCCTGCATGTTTCCCCCTTCTCTCTAGTGTCCTACGGCTTCCCTCCCTGGCCTCCCAATCTCACCTTTAAAGCTAATTACAGCAGCCTGCAGAGGATCGCCGGTAGGTAAAATGATTTTATTTTCAATATAGTGATTGAAATGTGTCAGTTTTGAGAATTTATATCTGCTGTTTATATGAAAAATGAATGGAAAAAATTACATTACAATTAGTAAAGGGGATGGGATCTGGGGCAGAGCTTGGGATGGCCTAGGGGGGTCTGTGGTTGGGGTACTCAGTTGATATTTGTTAGACATAGGGGGTACTTAGCTTGAAGTAGTTGAGAAACGCTGCTGTCGGCAATCAGCTGGCGCCAGTGCCTCTCCTTCTCTCCGGCTCTCTTCCCTGCTGGCACCCCCTACTGGTGTCTCAGGGCCCAACTAGAGGGCCTCTGCACATGCACGGACGTCGATGTGATGATGTCACACATACATGTGATGTCATCATGATGACATCCGCGTACTTCTGGGTGCCTCAAGCCATGGCCACTACCTTTAGTGTGCCCCGGCTCGAGAAAAATTGAGAGACACTGGCCTAAGGTTTATGTGCATAAAAGAATGCACAGACAACCTACTTTTAGCTGGAATAAGTGTAGGCATTCCCAGGAGTACAGTTAGGAATTACAGTACCAGACTCTCCAAAAAAGGGATTTAATAATATTTTTTGTACATATTCTAATTCTTAAATAATTAAAATTTTAAAAATCCATAACTTTAAGAAGGGTCATTAATCAGACTCCATGGTTGGTGCTTCTTTTAAAACAGATCCCTGGATTTTCGGCATCAGCTGTTTTATGGATAACAATGCTGAATAATGGTGATATTTAGCACTACTACCCAGTAAATATACAGACAACACAGGCCAGCAATTTGTCTGTCCTAAGTTGTCTGGGATCGTTATCTGAATGGCGTGGAGCTGAAATACACTGTTATCTGGGCAAGTTCTGACTCTGCTCCCCTTAACACCCCAGCGTTCTTCAGATAGTGCCAGGAGGGCGTGGACTGATTTTCAGTGACCATATTCCAGAAGTTATATGTGACCACCTCTGTCAAAAGGTGACGAAAGCAGTGGATCCCATATGTTGAGAATGGTTGATTTTTCCTGTCATGGGGTTCATAAGCAGTCTACAAAAGTAACACGTTTGAACTTCAGTCACTTTTTTATTCTTTTTACATAAAAGGATGGATTTGGACTGTTGTATTTTCCCTCGGTATTCGCGGGGGTTAGGTGCAGAGCCGGACCGCGAAATGTGAAAAATCGTGAATAACTTCTCGGCCGGCTCTGACCCACCCCCACCTCCCTCCTGCATCCCCGGAACCTTACCTGGTGGTCTAACGGTGAAGCGGGGCAGGAGCGATCTTCCTATGCTCTGCCCTGTGCAGAGCTGTCATCAGAATGGCTGCCGGAAGTTCCTGTTGTAGTCTCTTCTGGCAGAGCGGCGCACAAGGCAGGTGCACACTGCCTGGTCCTGCGCCGCTCCCTGAATGGCTGCCATCAGTTCTCACGAGTCCCACGAGAACCGTTGGCAGCCAATCAGGGAGCGGCGTGGGAACAGGCAGCTTGTGCCTGCCTTGTGCGCCACTCTGCCACTGCCGGCAGAGATCAGGAGGAATTTAAAAAAGGTACATGGGGGAGGGGGCCCTGCCCAAATAAAAAAAAAAAAGGTAAGGGAAGAGTTACAAAAAGGTACGGGGGGTCGGGGTGGGGGCCCTGCCAGAATTTAAGAAAAGGTAAGGGAGGGAGAATAACCTGATTTGGAGGTGCAACCTGTGTGAACTGTTTGCTGAACTGGATAGCAGTGCTCAATACCAGCTGAGCAGGAGACTTCGGGTGCCAAATCTCAGCGGGCACCCGCGGAGACAGACGCCCTGATGTCACTCGGGCCCTCCACCCGCGAGTGAAAAGGATGCTGCGACTGCCTAATCCCGGAGAATAGCATGATTTGGAGGTGCAACCTGTGGGAACTGTTTGCTGAACCGGAGCAGTGCTCAATACCAGAAAAAGAAAATTCCTGCAGATTTGGGCGTAGATCAGCTGGAACAGATAGAGTTTGATCTAACTGGTTTCCTGGAAGACTCACAGGATATAATCCAAACTAGATCTACCCTACTGATAACATGTGCAAGAGAGATAGATAAATCTTTAATTATGAAAGCTTATTTTCAGAATAAGCTTCTTAAATTTTGTGGAGATAATGTATTGATCTTTCCAGATGTGGCCCCAGCTACACAATTGAGAAGAAAAGCTTTTTTAGCTTTGAAATCAAGAGTGTTGGCGTTGGGAGCCACATTTTATTTAAAGTTTCCATGTAAATGTTTAGTTAAATTTAAAGAAAATTAGTATGTATATTGGGATTCTATTCAATTGGAACAATTTTTATAACTTCATGAAACTTTTAAGGCCGCCATCTGATTTAATAAGTAGTTTGGAGTTTAGATTTATGATGCACCATAAATATTTGATGTTTTAATAATGATTATGCTCGAATGTATCGGTTAGTTATATCAGGATATATTCTCTCGTTAAGTGGACTAGAGGAGATAGTGAACTATATTTGAAATGTCTTATTTATTATTATCTGTAATAATGATAATGATGGAAACTTGATAAATAAATAAATAAATAAAAATAAAAGGTAAGGGAGGAGTTACAAAAAGGTACGGGGGTCAGGGTCGGGGGGGGGGAACCTGATGGAATTTAAAAAAGACTGGATGATTGCACTTGGGAAGTTAAGTATGCATGCTTTCCTCTATATAAGCCAAGAATTACAGGCATAAGCGAAGCCATATTATAATAGTGTCTGGGGTTTATTGGATTCTTATTGTCAGTCTGCTGTATAAGTTTGTTGGGACTTCGCTGTTGTTGGTGCCCTGTTGTGATTGGGGTGTTTTTATAGTTTGTTAAAAAAAAGGTATGGGATGAGTTTTTAAAAAAAAGGTACAGGGGGCCTACCAGATTTTGAAAAAAGGTACCGGAGATGGGGGGACCCTGCCTGGCTGCCAGCCAGCCACTAGGCCTGCCTGCCCTGTGCCCTGTCCCGGTCTGCCACTAGATCTGCCCTATCTCCTGTCCCGGCAGATGATGGATGTGGGGAGAAGGTAGAGAGAGGGAGATGGGGGTAGATGATGGAAGTGGGGAGCACTTGTGCTGTCAGTGTCAGGCGCCTATGGGAAAGCAGCAGCAGCGGTGAGGGGCCCTCACCACTGCTGCTGATTTCCCACTTGCTGGATGGGGGCATATGCTGGATGGGTGGAAGGGGGCAAGATAATGCGATGGAATTGCCTGGGGTGGAGAGAGAGTGGGGAGAAGGGGGCAGATGATGGAAGTGGGGAGAACTTGTGCCGCAGCGTCATGCTTCATCGACTACAGCAAAGTTTTTGACTGCGTGGATTACAATAAACTATGGAGAACGCTAGTGCAAATGGGAATACCCAAACACATGATTCACCTGATAGAGACCCTATATGAAAATCAAGATGACAAAGGTAGTATAACCAGGGTTAAAAATTTAATAGCTACTTGAGAAAAAAAACAGGGTTTAAAGAAGTTTTTAAAGGGTTTAATGAAGCAGAGAGGATCTGGAAGGAAATATCTGTGTTTTTTTATTTTTGAGAAGTATGGTTTGTGTATTGTTTGTATTGGTGCAGTTTTGAGGTTTTCTGTTGCTGATCTCTTGCACAGGTCTGCTGTCCTCATGCAGAGATCAGCATCAGCTTTCTGAACATTCTAACTGTGAGATTTGACGGTTGGGAGGGTGACTTGGTTCTGTGAGGAGGTGTTTTGGCTTGTGTGGCTCTTGTGAAGGTAATTATAGTTGATTTTATTGAATTTTGAATAAGAATTGTAAGTTGTGGTTGAAGTTTGGTTTGATTCATAGATTCTGGTAATTTCCAAGGTTGAAATATTTCTTTCTGGCGGATGTGAAGAATTGTTTTATCTGTGAGACTATTGGGTGTTAGAAATAGTCTGTGAGATTTCTGTGTAATGTTATGAAAGAATATTGGTGAAGAAAATTTGAGGAGTGTGTGGCGCAGTGGTTGGATCTACAGCCTCAGCACCCTGGGGTTGTGGGTTCAAACCCCGCGCTGCTCCTTGTGACCCTGGGCAAGTCACTCAGTCCTCCATAGCCCCAGGTACATTAGCTAGATTGTGAGCCCACCGGGACAGAGAGGGAAAATGCTTGAGTACCTGATTGTAAAACCACTTAGATAACCTTGATAGGCGGTATATAAAATCCTAATAAACTTGAAACTGTTTTGGAAGTTTAATATCTTCTGTAAAATTTATTTAGACTTTGGGTTTTATTTGTGTTTTGAGATATAAGAAATTTGAGTGATTTTGGAAATAGGAAATTCTGGGGAGGGAAAAAGTATAGGGAACATCAATTATCTATTTTTTTTCCTAGCTTAGAAAGTATATTTAAGAAATTTGGGGTTATTAGATTAGGATAGGGTTTTCCCTTATTGGTTTGTTTAAGTCAGAGTAGTAGGTTGGTTCCAGCAAGAGAGAGTCTGCTAGCAACAGCGCGCCTACGTGGTACCCTACATAGCAAGAACATAAAGCCTCAAATACCCAAATCTAAGGAAAAAGAAGAACTTTACAGAGGGGAAGTAGAATCTCTTTGTTTAGATTTGATTTACAGCATTTGTTTATTAAAAATTATTTCTAATTTAAATTCTGAATCCTTAGTGCTTCTTTATATTTATTTTATTATATGTTTAATAACTATTTTTATTTCAAGGTTATACCATATTATTATATATTATTATTTTGTTTATGTAATTCACCCCTTCTCCTGGGGAAAGGTATCAATTTAACCCTCGGTGTGCACGACTACAGAACAAATCTTATTTCAAGAAGGATACCTTTTACCTCAGTCTGAGAAGGAGGGGGTTACAGTAGACAAAAAAATTCTATTTTTTATTTTTTTTGCTTTAGGATAAAGTAGTATTGTAGCTATGTTGATAAATGTTTATAAATAGAAAATGGAAATACGGTGATCGTTTTATTGGACTAATTTTAATACCTTTTTGACAACTTTCAGAGACCAAATTCTTCTTCCTCAGGTCAGGACAGGATACTGTAACAGCAATATACTTTACTGACCTAAGGAAAGAGGTTTTGACCTCTGAAAGCTAATTTAAAAATGTATTAGTCCAAAAAAATAGAGCTAAAACTGTATACTGGCACTGGTATGGTAATCTTTGGGTTTTTAAAAATTTTAGAATAAAAGAAAAAAAAAAATACAAGTGGAAATAAATAAGTGTTCTTGTGTGCCTAGGGGCCCTTGAAGAATTAATCCTGCCCTGATAAAACACTGGGTTGAGAGTGATTTTGATTTTATCAGGATCAGCACAAATAGCATGCAAATCATATGCATGTTATTTGTGCTGGGTATCTCATAGAAAAGGGGAGGAACTGTGTTTAGTGCCTGCCCATAAGAGCCAGAGCTCTAAAGTAAGTTCATTTTTGTTGTTTGTTTTTGTTTCATATGTGATATGGATGCAGCTGTTGTCTGTGTTTTGTGTGAGTGTGTGTCCCATGCCTAACAGCTTCATTCTGATCATAGCTGCAGGATACACACTCACACAACAGACACACAAACAGCTACTCGCAGCTCCAAACCTGCCAGAAATTTACAGTAACAGGTAGGCATTCCCTTCTGTGCTCCTTGTAATGCATTTGCATAGGGTTCTTGTTGACGGCTACTGCGATTGGTAAAAGCCTCTTTTGTGCATCAGAGGCTGAGCTACCTTGAAAGTAAGACTGGCTACATACAGTCTTAATTCCATACAGGGCAGGATTAATTTGTCGAGGGCCCCTAGGCACACAAGTACACTGGGCCCTCTGCCCCGCCCCACCCCACCATGCGCCCAGGTGGAAACAGGAAGTTGCGTCAGAGGGAAGCTTTCGGCAAGCAGCACCACTTGCACAATTACAGTACCCGCTGCCTTTCTTACCCACCTTGCTTGCTTGTCTTACTTTCTGTCGAAGGGGGGGGGCACATTGCTGATCAGGGTGGGGCCTGCATTGCCGATTTGGGGGGGCTCACGTTGCCAAACAATGCTGGAGGGGCCCATCGCTGTTTGGAAAAAACAATGTTGATGCCCTCCTTCATCGGGCCTCCCTGACCATTTCGGGCCCTAGGCACGTGCCTACTTGGCCTATTGGTTAATCCCACCCTGCTTCCATAGCAAGCTTTTGAGCATCTCCCCCACAAAGTAAGTCTAGTTTTCAAGATATCCATAATGAACATGCAACTGGAAATATGCATTCACTATTTCCATTGTATACAGATCTATCTTGTGCATATTCATTGTGGGTTTCCTGAAAACCTTGACTGACTGGGTGTGTCTTGAGAACTGGGTTGAGAACCCTTGCTTTATACACAGCATGACATCCTCAACCCTGGAGTGTTTCACGGACTCATGATCTTATAGCTTCTTTTCACATAGGTCAATAAAGTTATTGCGAGACTACTGCTAGAGGTGTTGGCAGCCATTTTTAAACTAAAACTAAACTAAACTAAAACTTAGGTTTATAGACCAGGTCATCACCAAAATTAAGAGCTCAACTCAGCACAGCAATAAAGATAATTTCAGGCTCTAAAAAATTTGACCATGTCACCACATTACTGCAAAAAGCTCACTGGTTGCCTATTACATATAGGATAACATATAAAATTGCTCTTCTAGTTTTCAAGACTATACAAACCAATATCTCGGCATTTATAGACAGGCTCTTGATTCCATATGACTCTTCGAGAGTTCTTAGATCTACCTCACAGTTTACCCTTAATGTTCCTTCCCTGAAAATTATCGGAACTCGCCGTGCTCTTATTTTTTCTGTAACTGCTCCAATGACTTGGAATTCTCTTCCCCTATATCTAAGACTGGAACGAGATTTGCAGAAATTTAAAAGCAGTTTAAAGAGCTTTCTTTTTAAAGATGCCTTTAACTGAAAATACAATGTCTAACTAAAACGTAATACTTATTAATTTCAGCTATCTCCAAAATTAAGAATTTTAACAGTTCTCTAATTCGACCCTATCTTTGCCAGCAATCCTTTTCTTCTTACTCCCCTTATGTACTTCCCTTCTATGTACTTTTTCTTTAAAATTGTACTTCTCCCCCTCTTCCCTATTGTTTCCTGTGGCTTTAAAAAGCAGTTACCCAAGTATGTCCTGTAATGAATTATGTACATTTGATTTTTACTTTTTGTACAACGCTTTGTATTTTGGTTAAGCGTTTAATCAAATAATATGAATAAACTTGAAACTTAACAAAAGAATAGAATTTAGAAATTACAAGAAGAATAAAATGAGGAAGAAGAAATATAAGAAAACAAACAAAAAAATCAAATCATAAGTTTAAATAAAAACTTAGAGCGGTTATCTAAATATTTTGAAAACAATAATGTTTTCAAATTTTTATGGAATAATTGAAAAGAGCCTGGTCCTCTTATAGTAAATGGGATCCCATTTCAATCTTAGTTCATTTATAAATATATAATTGACCCAGTTTCCTTTAAGTGAGGGGAACGAGAGTTTAAATCTTTGGGTGCTCCTCGCAAGACATGATCTTTTGGGCATTCTAAGATAACGATACCAAAGATATAAAAATACTGAACAAAAGTTTGAACACAATGCACGCACATTTGAACTAAACCCTAAGGGTCACAGGAAGTCAATGAAGCTTTTTCAGCACCGGGGATATGTGATCAAACTTACTTTTCCCAAAAATCTGTATGGCGGCAGTATTACAGCTACCCTTAGTTAATCCCAAATAGACTGAATTACAATAATCCAGCCGAGCCAGTATAACAGACTGAACCAGGACTGAAAAATGTTGGTGATGAAATAATGTCTAGACTCTCTTTAACATACGAAGGCTGAAAAAAACACTTCTCAATCAGGGAATTTATTTGATATTTGAATGTAAGTGAGGAATCTACAAGAATACCTAAAATGTTAGATGAAAATTAAATCTGTAAGAATACCCCTGAGTCCAGAGTCACAGTGGAAGGAAGATAGTCTAATTTTGGACCCAACCACAAAAGTTTCATTTTAGCAGCATTAAGTTTCATTTTGACAGACAATGCCCATGTTTGAAGTTTAGAAATACAATGATTTATATTAGAAGCTGGGATGGGGTTGGGCACCCAGGTGGGGTGGGAGAGGGAAGGCAAGAGAGCAACATTCAGCTGATGGTGGTCTCTTGAAACCAAAATTTCTCAACTCAGTCCTCAAGACACACTTAAGTAGTCAGGTTTTGAAGATATTCATAATGAATATGCATGAGATAAATTTGCATACCATGGAGAGACAATATGCAAATTTATCTTACACCTAGTCATTGTGGGTATCCTGAAAACCTGACTGGCTAGGTGTGTCCCAAGGGTTGGGTTAAGAACCCCTGATTTAAATCCTGGCAGCTGTTGGCAAAATTAGGCCTGGACATTCAATGCCAGCCCTTTCCTGGATCTGGGGCAGCCTCCAGGAGTTACCTTGGTGCTACCGATATCCAGCGGCAGTAGCCGGATAGCCTCCTGGTTAAATTAGGAGGGCCTCTTTTGTTATTCAGAGTTAATCAGATAGTATCCAGGCACCACTGCTGAATGTGATTCTGAGGTAACTCCTAGCTCAACCCAACTCCTTCCTAGCACTAACTGGACAGTACTATGATAGTGACCCAGCTAACTAGTGCCAAATAAAGTCCCCCAAGACTTTAGGCATTGATTGTGATCAGCGGGAAATACAGATAGGTGTATGATTAAGCCTGTTTTGTAAAGGATCTGGGTGTCATTGTAGACAATATGATGAAACCTTCTGCCCAATGTGTGGCGGCAGTCAAAAAAGCAAACAAGATGCTAGGAATTATTTAAAAAGGATGGTTAACAAGACTAAGAATGTTATAATGCCTCTGTATCGCTCCATGGTACGACCTCACGTGGAGTATTTAATTCAATTCTGGTCTTCTTATCTCAAGAAAGATATAGCGACACTAGAAAAGGTTCAAAGAAGAGCGACCAAGATAATAAAGGGGATGGAACTCCTCTCGTATGAGGAAAGACTAAAAAGGTTAGGGCTCTTCAGCTTGGAAAAGAGAAGGCTGAGGGGAGATAAGATTGAAGTCTACAAAATCCTGAGTGGATTAGAATGGGTACAAGTGGATCGATTTTTCACTTCGTCAAAAATTACAGAGTAGGGGACACTTGATGAAGTTACAGGGAAATACTTTTAAAACCAATAGGAGGAAATATTTTTACAATCAGAGAACACATTACCAGAGGTTGTGGTAAGAGAGGATAGCGTAGTTGGTTTTATGAATGGTTTGGACAATTTCCTGGAAGAAAAGTCCATAGTCTGTTTTCAAGAAAGATATGGGAGAAACCACTGCTTGCTCTGGATCAGTAGCATGGAATGTTGCTACTCTTTGGGTTTTGGCCAAGTACTAGTGACCTGGATTGGCCACCGTGAGAATGGGCTAATGGATCTTTGGTCTGACCCAGTAAGGCTATTTTTATGTGCTTATGATGAAAGGATTAAAGAGAAAAGTTTGGAAGAAACTGGTAGCTACTTTACATTTTGTGGTAAGACCTTTCTTTTTGGTAAACCATTTGGAATATAAGATAGACAGCATATACATATTTAAAAATAAATAAAATAAATATTTTTGACTAGTCTCAATTAAAAGCACAGCTGTCTTTGAAGAACCATAAAAATTAATACAGAGGTCATTCAAAGAAAAATCAATAACGAGGAATCGCACGTCGATTTCCTGGTACAAAATGCTACCCATTCTTAACTTTTCCTCCCCTCCGACCCAATGTCTGCCATTTCTAGCTGCAATATTGTGTGCACTCCTCCCACTTCAATGAGCTGTGTTCTCAGTAAAGTTTCAACAGCAGGGTTCAGTTCTGTTTTTCTGAGGCCACCAGGAAACAAAAAACCACATGGGAACGGAAACTGTGGTGAACATAATCCTTCCTCAAGAAAACCCCACCCAGTTCATCTCCCTTTTGACACTAGATGACAAGTAAATATAGGAATGGAATGTGCTCAGGCTACAGAGGGTAGGAATTGCCTCATCATCTCTTCTGTACTTCGGCAGCAATCTATCTGCAGATGCTGCAATGCTTCTGCAATGGGGTGAAGCAATTTACGTTTCAGAGATCGAAGTGACAGACTTAGGATAGCTTCATAATCCTTTCAGTGTCATTTTCAGTCACCTCAGACAGCAAGAGTTGAAACGTTCCTGTCATTTTTGCACCAAAGGGGGTGGTGGTGGTAAAGAGTTACAGATTTGATATACAGTACTGCCTTTCTGTGGTGCTGTTTGCACTTTTGTAGAACTTCCTTTTTAACATTTGTTGAAGACTTCCATTCATAGTTTATCCAGAGGGGGGATGAATTTCCCCACAGTACAACCAAAGCGGTTTACATTGTATTTTACATGTATGTAGGTACTTCCCAGTGGGCATACTGCCATAGTTAGATTGTAAGCTCTTCCGAGCAGGGACCGTCTATAAATGTCAAAATGTACAGTGATGTGTATGCCTTTCAGCGCTATATAAATGATAAATAGAAGTAGTAGCCCTTGTTTGTGAATTGGTACAGTAGCTGTTTGCACTTTTGAAGTGTAGAAAGAGTTCAATATTAAGACACACCGTCTGCAGTGGTATGGTAACAGGCACTTGTATTAAACCAAGCATGATGAGGCCATATTTCAGTTTATGCCTTCATCAAGGGCAAAAACTGAAAATACATACTGCAATCAAACATTGATAATAAAACATATAAACATGTGGATCCCCACACTAGATATAAACGCCAGAATTCTGTATATGGCACCAAAAGATTGTTGCAAACTTTGCTTAATTGGGTCAATTCCTGACCAATTGATATAGTCATTAGGGTTAACAAGCACTTAATTGACACCAGTTGGGGGTTACGATCCTTGCACTTCTGGTCTCAAGTAGGTCTGAAAGGGCGGCGTCGCTGTTGGAGGGGCATGGGCAGGTCAGGATCTATCCCAAAAAGTTGCAACTAATGTTATGGAATTCTGGGAATATGTGTGATCAACCAATTGGCAGAAAAAAAACAAATCATGCCTTTGGATATAACTTAAATTAGTTCTCTGTTGCAGAGCCCAATCAGACTGCAAGGAAATCCTCATGAATGGGACATGACATGTGCATGTTACCAGATACATCCAAGTGTGGCCATAAATTACAACAAGGAGTGCTCGGGTGCGTGAGGGCTTGGCACTGGCTGCTGCACTTACTGAATTCAAGTATGCACGTAACCCCAAGTCATGTCCTCTAGTTCTACTGCTTCTGGGTCTCTGGAAAAGATTTGTTTGCATATCAATACCTTTCAAGCCTTTGAACATTTGTATCATTTTTCCCCTATCCCTCCTTTTCTCTAGGTTATACTATTAGTCAGGTCATCAAATCTCTCTTCATATGTCTTAAGGCGCAAACCTCATACCATTTTTGCCACGTTTCTCTGAACTGTTTCAGTGTTTTCTTTTGGACCATTGCCACATTTTTGGCCCACTCTTGAATATTTTGGGGGGGTTAATTTCAGAAATTAATGTGGATAGTGCACGCTAAAACCACTATCGCAGCTTAGTAAAAGGAGCCGTTAAAGAAACATGGGATCCACTAGATACATATGTTAATTTTCTTTAAACATACTCACATAAAATGTACCTTTTTGGACTTGGTTTCAGTTCAAGATCCTTTTATATACATACAGGAGGTTGGTGGGGGGTGAGCTTATTTTGGGGGGTTTGGGGGATTGGTCTTGTTATTTATGTATAGTTTCTTGATGTTTTCTGAACATATTGCTAATTTATGTAAATTTTCTTACACTGTGTATCAGCTATATTTTGCTATATAAAATTAAAAAAACAATTAAAAAAAAAAAAAAAGACGCACAAAATCCAGTACCAAACATGTCAATTTTCAAAACTGCAAAATGTCTATCTTGTCTTTTTTTTTTTTTTAAACTGGACATTTTTCAGATGTGCATCTATATTTTTAAACCATTTTCGGGGTGGGGGGGGAACATGTCCAAAAGAAACAAGATCCTATTGCAGAGCTGGAGGTGGGAGATAACTCGAGTGTGTGGTGTATAGAATGATTTAGTGGGAGGACCCTGACCTAGTAGGAAGGGGGGAAGAGTAAAGATGAGTAAAAGCAAGGCTTTTGATTTTCCTGATATCCCTCCAGAGCCCAAGTATTGAGGGAGAGACTCCTGGAAGTGCTAACAGCCTGTGGGGTGATAGTCTGAGTGGGTTTGCTAGCAGAGCAAACTGTAGAGTGTTTCAACTTGGTGGGAAAGATAACATAGTCCCGGGCTGTGGAGTGAGGGTGAGACTCCGAGCGGCTCACAAAGAGGAAAAAAATAGGAACTTTTATGAGTATCGCTGAGGGTTTTCACCAGGAGAGGACAGAAACTGGACTGTGTTGATACCCATCTCTAGGGATAAATGTGAGTGTGAGAGGTTCTGCTCACAGCAGAGTACTTGTGGAGTGTTTCAGCTTGATTGGAAGATACCATGGCCCCAGGCTGAGGGTGAGACCTGGAGCAGCTCATCGCAAGTATAGAAGGAATTGTGTGAAGGGGTTGTGAAACACATCAAGGAAGTTTTTGAATTGACTGTACCTAAAGAGAATATTTACTAATTTCTGTGTGCTGAAGAGAATAACTATGAACAGTTTAAAAATTACATTAAACTCAAGAATTCAAGTAAAGTTCAAGTCATTAATTACACTTTGGTCTCAGCTTGAATTGTTCTGTTTAAGTGAAGGACTGTATGGAGTGATTGAACCCTGGTGAGAGTTATCCTTCGCCCAGCTCAAACTCAGACTTTTCTTTTTGTAAGCCCTGGTCACGGGTGCCTGACCCAAAGTGCTAGTTGGTGCCCTGAGACTGCATGAGTGAGACTAGGGTTACAGACTGCTTGGGCGAATTGGTCCTTTACTGCCATTACTTACTACTCTGTAATCATGTTACTATCTCTAAATCTGAGGGCAGAACTGGAGAGTTTCCACATTCTGTAGCAGACAGAGGAATAAACACTTCCATTTTTCTTCTTCTTCTGCTTTACTGAGTTTTAATTGGCATTTTCAGCTTTTAAAAGATGAGCAATATGTTAGGTAATAAACTCAAATGATTCAGAGAGCAAGTTAAAATCTTCCCCAGGTGCTAAGAGATGCCTTACAGAAATGCCATCACTCAACAGTTTCACTCTTATCTCACAGAAGATTACGGTAGAACAGCAGTCCTGTTTAGCACATGGGTCTTCAAAATAGCCACTTTGCATATTGGCTGTCTCCATTCCTTCTTGCTCTGATTATATTTCTTGCTCTCACTGATAAATCCCAGAGCATTAGGATGAGCCATTGAAAAATTCTCAGCCCAACCAACAAAAGCTGGGGAAAAGCTTACGCAGCACTGTACATTTTGACATTTAATTATTAGACGGTCCCTGCTCAGAAAAGCTTACCATCTAGCTTGGACAGACAGACATGACATATAAGATTGGGGAAGCAGAACCCCAGCAATTTTCCATTTTTATCATTCCATATTTTTCTGCTGGAACGAAAAAAGTGGAAAATCTCTGGCCTAAGGGCTAGATTCTTAAGACTTTGCAGTAAAATCCAATGGGCTGCTATCGCAGCCGTTATTATAGTGATTTCAACAAAGTGAGTCATTCTCCAAAAACCTCGCATGCAAATGAGGTTGGCGAAGAGTAGCAAAGATTCACTGAATTTGCATGTGCCCATCGCTAGTGATAGCGATGGGTACATGCACAGAATAAACACACAAAAACAAATCGAAGATCGGCAGGAGGGATGCCCAGTCCTTCCCACCACCAAAGTGAAACAGCCCACTCCCCCCCCCATGGCAGCAGGAGAGATACCCACTCCCTCTCACCGCTGAAGTCAAGTACCCCCCACTCATGGCAGCGGGAGATGCCCACTCCCTCTCGCCACCACGCAACCCCTCTCCCCTTGCCTTTGACACCCCTTACCTTAATTACAATGGCTGGCCAGAAGGATGCCTACTCTCTCCGGCAAGCAGGGAGTGGGCATCTCTCCCATTGCTGTGGGGGTGGTGTTTGACTTCGGCGGCAGTGGGCATCTCTTCCGCTGCGGGGCTGGGGGGGAGGAATTTAGCAGTGTCGGTTGATTGTGTGATGTGGCAGGAGAGCATGAGCATCTATCCTGCAGTTCTTCAATCTGATTTTTTAAATTATTATTTTAATTTGTATGTATGTGTGTGTGTGGGAGGGGTCTGAGCTGTCAAGCTTTATTTTCCTGTCAGTACCTGATACAATCAGTGCTCAGGCACTGATTAGAAAGTAAGGCAACGACAGCTCAGACCTGTCTGCATATTTTGGCCACAAATGTGGCACAACGAGGTTAGAGAATCATTCGGCGATTATAAAGAATCTATCGAAGTGATCATTAAAATATTAATGACTTTGTTGTACTACATTTGCATGGCAGGATCGGAGACTGCTAGAAAACTCATAAAAGACATTGGTAAGCCGTTTTGTTAATCTGCCGCTAAAATGCATGCACACTAAACTGCCTGGAACTGGTTTAGCAAGCACATTTAAAGGCAGATTTTAGTTTTGAGAATCAGGCCCTAAGTGTATACCGTATTTTCGCGGATATAACGCGCGCGTTATACGCGTTTTTACCTACCGCGCATACCCCTTGCGCGTTATACGCGTGAGCGCGGTATACAAAAGTTTTTCTACATAGTTCCCACCCCGCCCGACGCCCGATTCACCCCCCCCCCAGCAGGACCGCTCGCACCCCCACCCCGAACGACCGCTCGCACGCGCTCCCACCCGCACCCGCGATCGGAGCAAGAGGGAGCCCAAGCCCTCTTGCCCGGCCGACTCCCCGACAATATCGGGCCAGGAGGGAGCCCAAACCCTCCTGGCCACGGCGACCCCCTACCCCCACCCCGCACTACATTACGGGCAGGAGGGATCCCAGGCCCTCCTGCCCTCGACGCAAACCCCCCTCCCTACCTCCAACGACCGCCCCCCCAAGAACCTCCGACCGCCCCCCCAGCCGACCCGCGACCCCCCCTGGCCGACCCCCACGACACCCCCACCCCCCTTCCCCGTACCTTTGCTAGTTGGCCGGACAGACGGGAGCCAAACCCGCCTGTCCGGCAGGCAGCCAACGACGGAATGAGGCCGGATTGGCCCATCCGTCCCAAATCTCCGCCTACTGGTGGGGCCTAAGGCGCGTGGGCCAATCAGAATAGGCCCTGGAGCCTTAGGTCCCACCTGGGGGCATGGCCTGAGGCACATGGGCCCAACCCGACCATGTGCCTCAGGCCGCGCCCCCAGGTGGGACCTAAGGCTCCAGGGCCTATTCTGATTGGCCCACGCGCCTTAGGCCCCACCAGTAGGCGGAGCTTTGGGACGGATGGGCCAATCCGGCCTCATTCCGTCGTTGGCTGCCTGCCGGACAGGCGGGTTTGGCTCCCGTCTGTCCGGCCAACTAGCAAAGGTACGGGGAAGGGAAGTGGAGGTGTCGTGGGGGTCGGCCAGGGGGGTCGCGGGTCGGCTGGGGGGGCGGTCGGAGGTTCTTGGGGGGGCGGTCGTTGGAGGGAGGGAGGGGGGTTTGCGTCGAGGGCAGGAGGGCCTGGGATCCCTCCTGCCCGTAATGTAGTGCGGGGTGGGGGTAGGGGGTCGCCGTGGCCAGGAGGGTTTGGGCTCCCTCCTGGCCCGATATTGTCGGGGAGTCGGCCGGGCAAGAGGGCTTGGGCTCCCTCTTGCTCCGAT
This sequence comes from Geotrypetes seraphini, assembly GCF_902459505.1. Classification (NCBI taxonomy): domain Eukaryota; kingdom Metazoa; phylum Chordata; class Amphibia; order Gymnophiona; family Dermophiidae; genus Geotrypetes; species Geotrypetes seraphini. The sequence goes on along the minus strand of NC_047085.1, from coordinate 183,790,035 downwards.
CGCGGGTGCGGGTGGGAGCGCGTGCGAGCGGTCGTTCGGGGTGGGGGTGCGAGCGGTCCTGCTGGGGGGGGGGTGAATCGGGCGTCGGGCGGGGTGGGGGTAGGGGGGTCGCCGTGGCCAGGAGGGTTTGGGCTCCCTTCTGGCCCGATATTGTCGGGGAGTCGGCGGTCCTTCGGGGTGGGGGTGCGAGTGGTCCTGCCGGGGGGGGGGGGGCAGGGCAGGGCAGGTAAACGGAGAGTCGGGACAGCGCACGGAGAGTCGGGGAGGGCGAAAGGAGAGTCGGGGTGGCCAGAGGAGAGTCGGGGCGGGCGAAAGGAGAGTCGGGGTGGCCAGAGGAGAGTCGGGGCGGGCGAAAGGAGAGTCGGGGCGGGCGAAAGGACAGTCGGGCAGCATGCGCGTTATACCCGTGAGCGCGGTATACAAAAGTTTTTATACATAATATTGTGGTTTCTGCGCGCTATACCCGTGTGCGCGTTTTACACGGGTGCGCGTTATATCCGCGAAAATACGGTACCTCTTGATGGAGACTGTCCCAACTGTGTTGGTTGGGCTGAGGACTTTTCAGTGGCCCCTCCTGTGTTAAACACTCCTTTCGGCGGCAGAGGCTTCCTGTGCTGATCTGGCATCTGTCTCCTTCCCTTCCCCCCCATGCCCTGGCATCCCTCCCTCCCCCTCCATGTTCTGGTACCTCCTTTCCTTTCCCTCCTTCCCATGGACTTGGCATCTCTTATTCCTCTTCTCTCCCTTCCCCGGTCTTCCTTCTCCCTCTTTCCTTCTCTCTCTCCAATTGGGTGCAGCAGCAGCATTTCTCTTCCTTTTCCTTCTTTCTCTCTCTCTCCCCAGCAGCATTTCTCCTTCCCCCCCTCGCAGCATTCCCCCTGCGGTCTCACACCTCCCAAAAGCATTTCTCACCTCCCCCCTGCAGCATTCTCCCTGCAGTCTCACACATCTGTCAGCAGTGCAGCATTCACAACTCACTGCTCCTGCTTGCTTCAGACCTTCCTCGCTGCCAGGTCCCACCTACTTTCTGTTTCCGCGAAGGCAGGACCTGGCAGAGAGGAAGGCCCAAATTAAACAGGAGCAGCAAGTTGAAGCCTCCCTCCCTGCCCTATCTCCCGCCGATGCCGCTGTAGCCAGCAAGGGACTTCGCCCATGCACCGGGGCTCTAACGCTACGCTTGCCGGCTTCACTTCTCCTCCCTCCCCCTTATGACGTAACTTCTGGTTTCGTTGGAGAAGAGTTGGAAGCTGGCAAGCGTAGCGTTAGAGCCCCAGAGCATGGGCAAAGTCACTTGCAGGCTACGGCAGGACATAGGGCAGCTACCCTGTTTGCTCCCCCCTAATGCCTGGCAATTTTTGGGGAGGCCAAGGCCCCTGTGGCCCCCTTACCATTTCGATGCCTTTTTGATTGGAGAATAAAGGGTGGGTGGAGGAAAACAGAGAAAGCTGGCTTTTTAAGGAAGCTTTTAACTAAGTTACATGCATTTTTTATACCCCCAAGACTTTTTTTTTCTAAAGTAATAGAAAGAGCTATAAGTAAAATCGAGCAGATAATCTTTTACCCATCCTTCGGTTTCAATATCCTACCCTGTTTGATTTACTTTATAAATTGTATTTAATCCATTTTATTTTTTCCTTGTGTTTGGCTGGTACATAGTTGTGTGAATCATTTCGTCTGAGTAATGTGTTATTCTTATTATGTTACCCCAATTTTAATAGTTTTTGTAAATCACATTGAAGTAAGATTTTGCGATCAAATCAAAATTTTATTAAATTTGAAACTTGAAACTTGAAAGAACCTATGACAGAGAGAGAGGTCTAGTGTAATATTTTTGGTGCTACCTTTTGTGGCCGGGCGAGGCTCCACTGGCTGGGGAAAACCTGACCCAGACCCCAGGCAAGATTTTTGCGCCTTTTTTATGGCTGGTTGGAAGGAAAACCAGGGTTCCAAAAAGAGTCACTGGATTTTATTAAATCAATTTCGAACTGAAAACGCTGTTAATCTCTTTCATTCAGCAATCCTTTCTTACAGCATAGTTCAAGATGCCATCATATTTACATAGTTCATAGGCACATCACCATCAATGTATCACAGTTCCAAAAGTCAGGCAAAACACAAAAAACCCCTTCAGCCTGTGACTTTGCCTTTTCACTGAGGTTTCTAGCCCCCTAGGCCCCTTGGCCTGCTGGCTGGCTCTGACCACAGTTCCTGTCAGCAGTGCTTTCACATCTCTCTAAGTGAACAGAAAAACGTTTCCTCCAAAAACCTTATTTTTGGCACGCTCTTCCTCTCAGGACACTCACAGAACTGCTTTTAACTACTGCAGCCTGTGTGGAAACAAGCCTCCCAAATATAGTTGACCCTGCCAACCCATATGTTTCCGGTGTCCAGCTGATCTGTGACTGGGAAAGGCAAACACCTAGGACTCCTGGTGCCCAGGCCCTTAGCCCCCAAATCCTTAATTCTCTGAGCAGGTTTAAATCCAAATGTGCTTCTGCCCTTCTCTCTCAGCACCACTCTGGCCTCCCCAGCACAGCTGTCACACACACTCATTTACTTTTCAACTTGTAACTCGGGATCAAAAACTTAAATTCATAATACAACAAATTATGTTCCCATTATTCTTCCATACACTCCTCTTGCATAAAGAAGTCTGGCTCAGGAGTGTAGATGTAGACCCACTCCCCCACAGTATCACTGGGGCTGCAATCATAGGCAGGGCCGGCTTTTGATGAAAAGAGGCCCTAGGCTATTCCACTTATGAGGCCCTTTCACCTCCCATTTTTAAGTTTATAAATTACATGAGAGATAATAAAATATATCATTACTGTGATATATATCAATATGTTAAATAAAACATGTTGTTATTAGTACTAACCTTTATAAAAAATGTGACATGGATAATAAATAAAAAATAGTCGAGAACACTTATTTGGACATTTATTCTCAGCACCATATATAGGACTTGTAACAATAACTAATCAAACATAACACACAACATTTACAAAGAAACAAAATTCAAATAATGAAAATCTTTGACTACGAAAATAAAATACGCAATAAAAATTATATTTTCTATCAAATTAAATTAAATATATTCAATACATTGAAGATTAAACCAAATTCAATTCAGATAAATTTATTTCATAATAATTTGCATTTAAAGTTTAAGTATGAATTATTATGAATTTTAAGTCTTAAACTAAACCAAAAATGGAACTTTATTCAAACAAAATCCAGATCACAAAAAAGAAAATATCAAATTGTATATCATATTAAATTTTATGCACAAAATACTCATGAAGACAACCTCGTCTGGGTCATTGTGCTTCTTAATTGATTTTTGATATTTTTAAGTCTTGAAAATGACCTTTCTCCAGTACAATTAGTGACTATTAAACTGAGAAACGGCCGTAAGATTGATTCCACATTGGGGAAGGCCACTTTAATATTTTCTTTGAATATTATTTGATCCAAGTCTGTATGCGACAATGTGGAATTTTTTGAAGGTTTATGTGTTTGTCTCACACATGTGTGGAAATGAAATAGTTCTTCAGTAAGATTTTGGTTGACATCTTCTGGGTATTCTTGCATTAACAGCTCAACACCTCTTTGAAGTTCTATCTTTGATAATGTAAGATCGGCAAGAAAGGAAAATATTTTCACTACATCATCATAAACAGAAGCTCTTCTTCCTAAAGTTGATTCTAGTGCATCTAATATAGGAATAAATGATTTAATCCTAAATTTATCTCTTGAAGAGAGTTTGTCTAAGGCATCAGGGTCAGATGAATTTTCGTAATTCCCTTGCCTTTTACTTCTTATTATTCTTCTGGCAGTCTATAAACACTTCACTAAAGTATTGAACCTACTGAACTCAAAAGGTGAGAATCAAATGATCATGTACGCAATCCTAAAATAAGAATCTTTTCTAATAACATTAACACGTGTTTCATATTAATTTATTCACCTGAAGCCCTGGCTCTCTCACAACAGGTAGCTGCAGTTTCTCCAGGACTATCCCCTTCCTCCCCCCACCCCCTTTACATTGATCTTGTATTTCTCTGTCAGCCCTGCTGAGGAAACAGACTCAGTTGTCTCCCTAGAGCTGGGGGGAGGAATAATAGTGGCTATAATTAGCTTTGGGAGCCCTCCCCACCTGGATTCCTGGTTGTTGTATTTTCTGAATCCCTTCCTTTTCCCCAGGCTGCTTTCAAGTCCTGTTTCCTGCTTTTATCAGAGGCTGGTTTTTGGTTTGTTCTGTCTTCAGAGCTTGATTTTTAACCATGGTAGGTGCGTGCCTGCCACACTTTCCATAGGTAAGGTCATTGCTCCTTGAATAATGGGACAGTGCTGTTCAGGTATGACATATTTAAAGACTAATTTTATGAAAGGGAACCTAGTTAATAGGACAGGAGAGTGCCTATTTTCTAAAGAAACCAAATGGGCAGATCTATAATAGGGCACTCACATTTGCTCATCACCTGCGCACATACACCTGAACATACATTTGTGGGTAGGAGTGCACTTCTACGTGTAACTGGAAGCAATGCAATCAAGCACTATTCTATAAAGGCACAAATAAAATGGCACAGTGTGTACATGAAGGGGGGTTAAATGGGCAGGATATGGACAAGGCTTCCACTTACATGTAGCTTATAGAATATTGTATGTTATATGCACCGTTGCCACTTTTAGGCACCCGTATGTGTAACTGCTGATGCATAAACAAGGCACATTGATACCGGGTTAGGCTAATATTCTATCATGGAATCTGGGCTCATAAAAGCCATTATAGAATAGGTTCCCATTGCTTACATGGAGGCGCCCAACTGAAGAACTGCCCCCATTATGTGTACTCAGCTCTGCATTATGCACTAATCTCTGGATATTATTTCAGGTTACTGTTCATTCGTTCTTTTGGTTTGCCAGTTCTTTCTGTAGCTGCTTGATGTTTCCTTTGCGTTGGCAGCGGCCTATTCCTCCTCTGCATCTGTGACTAGTACAAGTCTATATCATGCAATTAATTCACAAAGATCTACTGCAGTGTAGGGCTTGTTTTTATTCTTTGCAAACCCATCAAGTCTTCATTCCAACAATGCCTGTCCTCCCACAAGCACCAGGAACCTTGTGCCTGTGGATGAGCTGTGGGATGGAGACAATATGAATAAAACCATTAATCTTAACTTAAATGGAGCTGAACAGAGAAACAGAAGAATAGAGGGAACAGGACTTGTAGTCTAATGATGAGAAATTTAAACTTATTAACTTATGCTACAAGTAAAGAGGAGAAATCTGAATGTGGCAGTACTAGCTCCTCTCTTTTGTAGTCATCTATCCCAAAAGGAAGAGGGTCAAAGTTTAAATCCTCCAATCTCTTCTTCCCTTCTCTGTCATCCTTCCATGACCTCAGTTTTTCCTTTCTCCCTCTATCAGCTGTTCAATTATCTTCCCCATGTCCTCTTGTACCTTTCCCTTCTTCTTCTTCTCTACCTTCTTTTTCTTCTTTGATATCTTGCCATCCTCAGTTCCATTCACCTTCTCTATCCCGATGTCTCTTCTGTCTTGCTGCATCTATGCCCCTGTGAATAGCTCTTTTCTCTCCCTTCAAGGTCCGTACCTTACACTTCTCTTTGAGAAGGAAAGAAAGAAAAGAGAGAAAAAGAGGGAAGTTATGCTGACAGGGGCAGAAAGAGAGAGAGGAGGGGGAGAGATGCTAGATGTTTAGAAGTGAAAAAGGAGAAAGGCTGGGCATGGTGAAACCATGTGGGAGCAGCCTGAGAGGGGGGGGGGGGGGGCTGTGGGCAGCTGTTAAGGAGGAGAGAGAGAAGAGAATAAAAATGGAACTGGGGAGTTGGGGGTAATCAGAGATTGGGTGGAAGCAAGAGACAGGAGAAATGGGCTGGAAGGGATGACTCAAAGGAAAGTAGCTGGGGATTATGACGGAATGAGAGATAAAGGAAAGTAGGTGAGGGTTAGAGGTGAGTACAGAGGGTAGGCATGTGGTGATGGTTACTGGGTGAAAAAAAGAAATGAATGCAAATCTGGGAAGGTGTGAGATAGAGGAATGTTAGAGCCAGGGACAAGGTAAGAGTAGTAGTAGGTAGATAGGGAAGGAAGTGAAAGAAGGAGCTGTAAAGTTGAGCTGAGCTCCTAAACATTGCTCCAAAATTAAGTTCCTATATGGTGTGGGTAACTTGTAGAGGATGTAGAGATGAAGACTATATCTGAATTCAAGAAAGCTTGGGACAAGTACGTTGGATCTCTAAGGGAGAGGAGGGGATAGTAGATGGCATGGTTAGACAGACTAGATAGGCCATATGGTCTTTTATCTGTGTTCATTTTTCTCTGTTTCTGTGTTATAGAATAGCGCCTAGGGCAGATCCATGCGTAACTCCTAATTAGCGTTAATTAAGTGCTTGTTAACACCAAAAATTGATTGTTATTGTCTAATCAGCTAATTAGTTTATCTGCAGATCTGTGATCTGCACCCAAAATTGTGAACCTGATGGTAAGTTCATAAATTAAGCTCATAGATCTAGGCAAATAAATGGCAATCCTATATTTATAAGCATGATTTTTAAGCTTCTAACATAACATAACATTGTGCTTATAGACCATGTTATCAAAAAGTTCTACGCAGTTTACAAAAAATTATAAACATTGAACATTATTAGGAATTAAATGAATCAATTAGTCAAATATTTAGAAAAGAGATAGGTCTTTAGCTGTTTTCTAAAGTGTTTATAGGAAACAGCAGTAAGTAATAAAGATTGAAATTCTTTTTCGTGAGAAGCTGCCTGAGATGGTACAGCATGATTAAGAAATTTCTTACTTTTACAACCCTTTACAGGAGAAAAATTGAACAAGGCATGGGTTTTTCTACTATATTTGTGGGTAGCTATGGAAAAACTATTAACCAGGTAAGTAGGGGCTGCACCATATAAAGCCTTATAACAAAAACAGCCCAATTTGAACAATACCTGAGCCTCCACTGGTAACCAATGCAGTTGGCAGTAAAATATCATTATAAGAACATAAGAGTTGCCTCCACTGGGTCAGACCAGAGGTCCATCCTGCCCAGCGGTCCGCTCCCGCAGTGGCCCATCAGGTCCGCGACCTATGAAGTGGTTTCTGACCACTTCTATAACCTACCTCAAGTTCTATCTGTACCCCTCTATCCCCTTATCCTCCAGGAACCTATCCAAACCTTCCTTGAACCCCTGTACAGTGTTCTGGCTTATCACCTCCTCCGGAAGCTTGTTCCATGTGTCCACCACCCTCTGGGTAAAAAAGAACTTCCTAGCATTTGTTCTAAACCTGTCCCCTTTCAATTTCTCCGAGTGACCCCTAGTGCTTGTGGCTCCCCACAGTTTGAAGAGTCTGTCCTTATTCATTTTCTCTATGCCCTTTAGGATTTTGAAGGTTTCTATCATGTCCCCTCTAAGTCTCCTCTTCTCCAGGGAGAACAGCCCCAGCATCTTTAACCTGTCAGCGTATGAGAAATTTTTCATACCTTTTATCAGTTTAGTCGCCCTCCTCTGCACTCCCTCGAGTACCGCCATGTGGTCGTATTTCTTCAAACCATAGATCAGTGTCTCTCAAACTGTGTGCCATGGCACAGTGGTATGCCCTGAAGAGATTCTGGGTGTGCCATGAGAGATTCCAGAATTTTACTTTATTTAAAAAAATTCCCTTCATAAGTACACACTAGAATAGATGACATGTATGTCGCATACGCAAGACGTCAATGCTATGAGCATCTGCATGCGTAAGGATACAACTGCCCAGACAAGCATTTGACATGACTGATCCTTGAAAAATAATGGCAAGGCATTTTAGTTTTTATGCAGTAGTTATCCTAACTTCAGGAACCAAGCAATCGAGGCTTTGTTATTGTTTGGATCTTCTTATCTTTGCAAACTTGGATTTTCAGCTCTGACAGAAATTAAATTGAAAAAAGAGAATGACTGCAGATGGTGGATGATGCATGTTTGCTTGTCGACTATCGAGCTGTGTTTTCAGTTAATTTGCACTCAAAAACAAGCAAATCCATTGCATTGATTAGCAATTCTATTCTAACTACTTTAGTTTCACCATTGTTACAATTACCCATACATAGGTTAAAGAACCTTAAATAACTCTCAAAATTAATTTTTGTTGGTATTGCAATTTTATAATTTCAATTATAATGTGCTGCGAAAACCAATTTCTCCATTTCGTGTGCCGTGAAAAACATGTGCTCCGTTTAGTGTGCCAGAGCTAAAAAAGTTTGAGCTGAAAACTTTATAGCTGAAAACTTAGGGGCTCATTTTCAAAACAGAAAAATGTCCCAAAAATGGCACAAAGCTGCAGATTGACTTTTTTTTTTGTTTGCAAAAATATCCTGATTGTTATTTTTGAAACTCGTTTTTAGAGTATTTCTATGCAGTTCATCTAAACCTCAAGGGTGCATGTTGGAGGGGGGGAAGGGCTTACAATTCAGACATTTTTCTGTGGTAATGGAACATTGTAAAAAATATCTAAGCCAAAAGATTGGATATTTTTGGGCTGTCCTGTTTCAATAATGACTAAGGCCCAGATGCACTAAAGTCAGCGATTGTCTACCGACTGGTTTAATGACGATCAGATTTGCCGACCTGAAGCACAAAATGGCTCACTGCGTGGTTTTGTGCATGATCGTTCATTCTCCAATCCGGCCATGCAAATAAGGCCATTAATATTGAAATGCCATGTAAACTAGCAGAGCGATTGATGCTCTAACATGGATTCCCAATGCACAAAAAAAGTGATTGCTTTTAGCGATCCACAAAAAAGTCGCTTACCTGTCCTATCATAGTTCAGCCCTGAAATTAATATATTTATAACATACCATACCTTTTAAAAAAAAAAAAAATGGGCACAGATGCTGTGTGTGTGTTACACATGCACAATATCTGCCCCATTATTTAAAAAAAAAAAAAAAAGTCCAGGAAATTTTCCATGAGCTCAGGGAGGATCCAATACATACCCTGGCGCATGATATAGACTTGATGGTACCTATACAAGTTGGGAAATCCAGATGATCACTCGAAATTGGAAGAACTGTGATCGTTTAAAGTTTTTATTCCGGTGGGCAAGTCTTTGCTCTAGTTATAGACTTGAAAGTATAAATACTGAGAATGTGGGGCATAGTAACATACAAAAATTGATATGGGGCCCAATGATATCTTATGTTATCTTATGATAATAAGTAAGTGATTACTGTGATTCAGGTTTTTGTTTATTTTGGTACATATCAAGGGTAGGGTGTGGGAGGAATATTTATGTCATAATCTGATTTTTGAGTTTTTATATTTGAGGTGGGTGGGAAGATATCATTATCTAAAATAGGGTAAAGTTTTTATGGTAATATATGTATTTATGTTCTATTGAATGATTATTGGGTAGGTGGGGAAAAAGGTTGATTATGAGCATGTTAAAATGTGCTTTTATTGTATCATTGTACATTGCATTTGTTGTATTGCATTCTTGAAGGTATGAAAATCAATAAAGATTTATATTAAAAAATAAAAGCGAGCCCCACCCCCGATGGTGAGTTGCCATACCCTTCCCCTGACGATGATGGCTGCTCCTGTGACAGCGACACACCTGGAGGGATGCCCACTCCCTCCTGCCTCAACAACCTGGCCCCCCTCAACACTCCCCCCAACTCCCCCCAACTCTCCCCCCGACTCTCCACCATGCTCCCTGACACCCTTCCCATCCTACACAAATATCCCCCTTCCCACCACCCCACTAGCAAGATCCCAAAAGGCATCCCTGGTGGTCTGGGGAGTCAGCTCAGAACCCCCCAGCTCAAGCAACCACCAACCCCTCCCTCATACCTCATTGTAAAAGTCAGCAAGAGGGATGCCCACTCCCTCTTGACAGCAGGCCTGCCTCTTCGAAATGGTAGGCTTTCCCCTTCCTGGTGCATCCCGAGGTGCACTGTGGAGAGGCTTAAGGTCCTGATTAGATGGCTATGTCTACGGCAGCTGAGGGTATTATGACTTATCCAAGGTCATAAGGAGCATAACTGGGCAAAACTGAATTTAAACCTTGGACTCCTTGGTTCCCAGTACACTATTCTAATAACAAAGTTACTTCCAAAGCCTGTCTCTAGAAATAGCCTTTAACAAATTCCAAAATCAGGACCTTCTAGTAAGGTACAGATAGCTCTCTGAATTTTGCTAGATGATTAATTGTCTATTTTTTTAAAAAAAAGATGCATCATATTATTAACAAGGACAATGTTTGTTTCCATGTTCCTAGAAGCCTGAGCTAAAGCTTCCTTCATTTTTCTCCATTTCTTTACATGAAGAATTCTGTAAGAAGACTAGTTTAGCATGCATATTGACTTATGGGAAGTGTATTAAACAAAGAGGAAACCTGAAAGTTATGGATGGATGATCTGTAGAAAAAGCATGTTTGATGCCCATGGCAAAATGCTTTTGAAAATATATATCATCATGGCAGCTGTTCTTATGAGTAAGACAAATTAGTTATGCTAAGCATGGCATTGTACTAAGCCCCAAAATATATCACTATCATTCACATGAGATTAAAAAAAACATGCCACATGTAAACACAGAATTTTCCATAACAGACAAATGTAATGCTGGAGGTAGTGAGCCCTCAGTCACTTAAAATCATTTAGCTAATAGAAAAACGTTCTAAAAATATGAGAGCTGATTGAAAAGTAATGAGACTGCCTCTGTTTTTCTTTCCAAGAAGTAGACGTGGCAACACTGGGCTGGTTCTTGTCACGCTCATATGTGACACCCGGGGCCCATCATTTTTTGACACCCCCCACTCCCATCTGTACGAAAAACATGATTTTTAGTAACAAGCCACACGCCACACATGAGTACCTAGGAAAAGGCAGCATCTTACATACTGCAGTGAGCAGTACAACAGCAATACACCCATTGCAAAACTAAACAAGCCAGACTAGTACAGATCAATCCTACACCGTCAATCCTAACAGAAACCCATGTCTTTCGAACACACAGAACACAGAAAATACCTTCGCCTAGTATGGAATGTCATCACAAACTAACCCCTCCCCCTTTTACAAAACTGTAGTGTAGATTTTAACCACGGTGGTAACAGCTCTGACGCTCATGGAATTCTGAGCATCAGAGCTGCTACCACCACGGCTGGCGCTAAAAAACACTCCACAGTTTTGTAAAAGGGGGGATAAAATAGAAATACATAGACAAAGGTTAAATTGAACCAGCAAGAAGCTGGACTCTGCATACAATGCCACACCACAGAAACAGTGAAACATGTCTCCTAAAGCAATACATAAATAGAAAATTTTTATTCTATCTTTGTCTTCTCTGGTTTCTGCTTTCCTCATCTTCTTGTTACTCTCTTCCTTCCATCCATTGTCTGCCATCTCTCTGCCCCTATATGGCATCTTCTCTCCTTCTATGCCCTTCCAGAAACTGTATGCCTCCCCTTTCCATCTCTCCTTTCACCCCCATTGGTCTGGCATCTCTCTCCTCTCCTTCCCTCTCCTATACCTCTCTTCTGCAATCCCTTTTTCCTCTCATTTTCCTTTTCAATTTATTTTCTGCATCCATCTAGATTATGTTCTTACTATCCTCTCATCAATTTCCTTTTTTACTGTCTACCTACAGCTCGCCACCTATTTCCCTCACCCCCTCCAGTATTTCCCCCATCATGTGCCCTCCTTTTATTTATCCCCTCCTTCCATCATGTGCCCTCTTTCTCTACCCCTTCCATCTAATATATTCTCCTCTCTCTGTCCACTTCCATCATTTGCTTCCCTCTTTCTCTCCTCCCATTTCCTTCCTGTATTTGCTCCCTTATCTCTCCCATCTGCACTTCCATCCAGTATAGGCTCCCCCTCTACCCACCACACTACCATCCAATGTCTGCCCTTTCTCTCTCCATCCACCCCTCTTCAATCAGCATCTGCCCCTTTTCTTTCCCTCCGATCCAATTCCATCCAGTATCCTTCCCCCTATCCCTGTACATCAATTCCAGCAGCATCACCCTTCAATACCACCCTACCCCCTTTCTCTCCCTGCATCACTCTTTCATTCCATCAGTCCTGCTCCTTTCTCGCGATGACTGTAGCTGCCGGCTGCTAGTCCACCCCACTCCGACGTACTAGCTCTGGAGCAGAGTCAGCAGCTATGTGCTAGAAGGTCCCGCGATGACTCTAGGCTTTGCTCCGGAAGAAGTAAGTTACGTCGGAGGGGGTTGACCCGGCAGACGCAGGAAGTTGCAGCAAGGACCCATGATGACTGCGTCTACCGGGTCCACCCCCTCCGACATAACTTACTTCTTCTGGAACAAAGCCATCAGATGAGTCATAGGGGGACCTTCCTGCACCTCAGTGCAGCTGACGACTCTGCTCTAAAGCAGTGTTTTTCAACCTTTTTACACCCGTGTACCGGCAGAAATAAAATAATTATTTTGTGGACCAGCAAACTACTAAGCCTGAAATTTAAAAAACACATTTCCGCCCCGTCTCAGTCCCTGCAAACCATCTGATTCCATCCGCACAAGTCTCAGTTATGATTTTATATTGAACATATTTTATTAAAGTATAAAAAAAAACAATATTCTGTACAATTGTCATTTTATAAATATAAATATACAGAGCAAGGACCAACAAAACCCCTGTCTCCCCTCCCCTTCACATATATCCCCTCTACTATCAAGAAAACTGAACAAGCCAAATTATTATAGAATGCTACACAGAAATATCATGCTAACAGAATACTGCAGTCACACATGAAAGGAATAGTGTTAGGGGAGTGCAACTAGGGCAACTGCCCCCTGGTCCGAGAAAGCCCTAAGCCAGCTAGAAGCTAAAGAAGCATTGCCTGGGCTTTGCAGTCCCCAGTTATGTCTCTAGCAGGATATATATTTCAAATCTGATATATTCTAATGACAAAATAGAAATAAAATGATTTTTTTCTACCTTTTGTTGTCTCTGGTTTCTGTTTTCCTCATCTTCTCATTCAATTCCTTCCATCCACTGTCTCTCTTCTCTCTGCGTCTTCCATTTGCTCTGTTACTGTGCCTCTCCCTTTCTCCCCCTTTCCAAATTGGTCTGGCACCCATCTTCTTCCCTCTTCTCCCCCCATAGTCTGGCATCTCTGTCTTCTTCCCTTCCAGCATCTTCTCCCTACTCTCTGTTCCCCATTTCTCTTCAGCGTCTTCTCCCCACTCTGTCATCCCCATTTCCCTTCAGCGTCCTTCTCCCCTTCTGTCTTCCCCATGTGCTTTCAGCGTCCTTCTCCCCCCTCTGTCTTCCCCATGTTCTTTCAGCGTCCTTCTCCCCCCTCTGTTTACCCATTTCTGTTCAGCGTCTTTACCTTTCCACCCCACCTTTCCTCCCTTTCTCCTTCCCTACCCATTACCTCTGTGGTGCTTTTATCCCCCCCTCCTTACCTTCGTGGCACTTTCACACACACGCCCCTAACAGGCCCGGTCTGACAAACCTCCCTGCCCTGTGGTCGGCACTTCTTCAGCAGCCAGAGCGTTGTAGTTGCATTTGGCTGCCGTAAAGGTCATCTCTGACGCAACCAGAAGTTGCATCAGAGATGACCTTTACGGCAGCCATATGCAATTACAATGCTCCGGCTGCTGAAGAAGCGCCGGCCACAGTGCTGGGAGGTTTGTTGGACCGGGCCTGTTGGGAGGTGAAAGCGCCATGAAGGTAAGGGGTGTATGTGAAAGCGCCATGAAGGTAAGGGGCAGGGAGGGAGAAAGGGAGCTGATTCAACTCGGCGACGACAGTAAGGAGGGCGGCAGTAAGGAGAGAGGGAGCGCAATAGGGACCGGGCTGGCTGTGCACCCTACCTAAGGCTGCACCTGGGGCGGACTGCCCTCCCTCCCCGCCCCCACCTTGGTACGCCACTGTGTTTAACCAACTTTATTTCAATCGCACTTTCTTATCAAACTTTCAGGAAGTCAATCAAAACTTATCTCTTTGACAAATTTCTCTGATTCCACTTCTATTCCTAAAACACTCCCAGATAAACTTGATTAATCTCAATATGCTAATATAAGTTTTAAAGTTTTCTGAATATCACTGTCTGTATACAGTCTCTTCCTCTGTAAACCATTTTGAACTATTTGTGGTATTGCGGTATATAAAAATAAAGTTGTTATTATTATTATTATTGTATCTCTTTGTGTTTCTTTGATGGTTTGCTCATCTACGTATAGTTAAAAGATGGTTTCGCATTTATTTTACATACTTTCACAAATATAATTATTTTATAATGTCTGGGTATTTTGCTATTTTTATAATTTGATTTAATTCAGCTCTTGATGTATGTAAATTAATTTTAATTGTAATTTGATATATTGATTTTTTTTTGTCATTTTCTTATTATATCTTGTAATATCTGTGTAGCAATTTATATTTTTAAGCCTTTATTTATAATGATCTTATTTATGCTGTTATTCATAATTAATAATATTATAATATACTAGTCTTTAAGCCCGGTACATTAACGGGTGCTAGAATAGATGTGTGTGTCTGTCTTACTTTCTTTCTTTCTCTCTCCTTGGCCGCTTTCTGTCTGTCTTTCTTTCTTTCTGTCTCTCTTTCCTCGGCTGTCCACCATCACCCCTTGCCTGCTCCCCCTGTCCATCAGTAGCCCTTCTCCCTTCCTTTTTCCTGCCCTGTGTCCAGCAGCACCCCTTCCCTGCTCCCCCTGTCCAGCAGCAGCCCTTCTCCCTTCATTTTACGTCTCCCCTGTCCAGCAGCACCCCTTCACTGCTCCCCCTGTCCAGCAGCACTCCTTACCTGCTCCCCTGTCCCTCTTCCCTGCTCCCCCTGTCCAGTAGTACTCCTTACCTGCTCCCCTGTCCCTCTTCCCTGCTCCCCCTGTCCAGCAGCACCCCTTACCTGCTCCCCTGTCCAGCAGCACTCCTTACCTGCTCCCCTGTCCCTCTTCCCTGCTCCCCCTGTCCAGTAGTACTCCTTACCTGCTCCCCCTGTCCCTCTTCCCTGCTCCCCCTGTCCAGCAACACTCCTTACCTGCTCCCCTGTCCAGCATGCGACTTTCTTGTCATTTGCATCTGCCCTCCTCTTCTTTAAAGCAGCCTACTGAAGATCACGGCCGGCTGTAGTGAACCTCGCAGGCTGCTCTGCACCTCGGTAGCGCGTTCCCTCTGATGCGATCGTGTACACCAGAGGGAACGTGCTACCGAGGTGTAGAGCAGTCTGCGAGGTTTGCTACAGCCGGCCGCGATCCTCAGTAGGCTGCTTTGAAGAGGAGCAGCGCCGTCGTCAGCGGTTGGTGAGTGAAGGCGGGAGGGGAGAGTCGCCGGCGTGTTCCCTGCCTGAGTGTTCCAAAATGGAATTCGACATGGAGGGACACAGCACGGTGGCAGCGATCAGAAAATCCTAAGTGCGCATGCACACTTAGGGTTTTATTATAGAGGATGAGCTATTAATTTTTATATCTTGAGCAGCTGCTATTTTTTCGGCTAGCGCGGGGGTTAGCACGTGATAAAAAGTCACGTGCGATAAAGCCACTAACGCGGCTTCGTAAAAGGAGCCCTAAATGTATACATTTATATTTTCAGTTGGTGTGAGATGATTTTCAGATGTTATGTTGTAACTGCTCTACAAGTTTCTGTTTTTTTAGGAGACAGCGGTGTCCTAAAAGGAAGAAGGAATCCCCCAGAATGCCTTGACTACATGCATCTAGCTACTGTGCTTGGATGAGGTAAGCCAACCTTTTTCTATTGAATATTTGGAATCCTTGTCATGAGGTCTGAATGGGCCCTGTCCTTGCAACCCAGAGAGAGACTTTACAGATTGTGCTGGGGCATGGCAGTCACAGGCAGACAGTTCCTTGGACTTGTCAGCCAAAGGCCAACCTCAAGACTTTTCCTATGAATTAAGAAACTGTCTCGTTTTCTTTCTGACCCTATGAAGTAACAGGTCTCAGGTTTTTGAATTAATAAAGTGCCTACTGTAACCCTTTACAACCTTGTCCAGTTGTGACATTGAAGGCCCACCCTGAACCTTTGCTTGCAGTCCCACATTCATCCTCTGACATCAAATGCCAGAGCTTAACTATTCTCTGAGTGAAAAATATTATTTCCTATTTGTTTGAAAAGTGTTACTATGTAACTTTATGGAATATCCCCCCTAGTTTTTGTATAGGTAGTTCTCATCCTAATCAGTAAAGACCAAAGTAAAGGATTTATTTAGTCTCTCCATTGTGGCTGGTCCTCCCTGAATGCCCCTGAAGTGCCAGAGGTATACACAGAGAACTGACCTACCCATTAGGCAAGGAGCAGCTGCATTTAAACCACAGCCACAAAAATGCAAGGAACCACCAGCTGCTATCTTCACTCGCATGGAGAGTGATCAGCTTCAAACAGACCACTCACTTGAATAAATGACTTTTGGAAATTGCCACCATTACATAAATACATGAATAAGAAAGTATGATGTTCATATCATGCCCTGGGCACACAAATTGGAAATGGCTTCATTCCTCCCCCCCCCCTTTTACTAAACCACAATAGCGGTTATTAGCACAGGGAGCCATGCTGAATGCGCCGTGCTGTTCCCAACGCTCATAGGATCTCTGAGCATTGGGAACAGCGCAGAGCATTCAGCATGGCTCCCTGCTCTGATAACTGCTATCAAAGTTTAGGAAAAAGGGGGAGGGAGGGTTATTCTATTAACCATTTGTCTGACTCTGAAAACAAACACACTTTATACCATTACCTCCTCCTTTGGGGAATGAGCACATGCTCCCTCTCCCTCTCCATTATCTCCATATTTCCAGCATGAGAACATGCTCAAAAGGAAACCGTGAAGTCCTTCCCCAAGTTTTTGTTTTAAATCTTCAGTCTTCAGACATAGATAACCACAGGAAATCTGACACTGGCAGTGTTTCAGTCAAATACCTGCCTCAGAAGTGTTGTGAAGAGGTTCTGGAATGCATCCCTTGGTTCTATTCATCTTTGTCTTTTAGCTTTAACAAACTCACTCTGCATCTCATTAGCTTTCATACCTAGAACGCTGATGCTTATATTATCAGTGGGCACTAAACTTTTCCCTGGTGGTGTGGAAGGGTTAACTGCAGCCAGGCATTGATAAGGTTTTCTGAGGTAAGATGGCACTCAGGAGTCATAGCAGGTTGGCAATTCTTTATTTAATTCATTTTCTATCCCATTCTCCCCAAAAGAGCCCAGGACGGGTTACAGGTCAACATACACAATATAAAGATGGTTTGTTTTTTGGGGTTATTTTTTTTTTTTTTTTTTACAGGCAGTGGCAATTTCTTCAAAAATAGATCATAACTCTACTAGCTGAGAAATGAACTCAGACTACCAGCAGTCTATGTCACCATAGCAACAAGAAGAGTGTTCCATGGCTTATGCCTCATTCTCTGCAATAAGAAAGGAAACAGCAGGAACAATTTTATGAGGGCTGATTTTAATCCCTCTCACTGGATTACACTTACAACAAAACGCAGACACCAAACGTGTCACCAGCCTGCTTACGCACTGTTTCAAATTGTTAAAAGCCTTCTCAGTGTTGGACAGAAATGCATCATCCTCTTTTAATATGGGAGAGAATAGAAGTACTCAAGGAACAAAATCCATCACTTCAGGGTGGCATAAAAACCCCCCAGTTTCACTGCTCTCCAGAAAAACCTGCTGTATTTTGTTAACCCTAATCTTGGAGAATGATGACACGTTTATTAGATGCAGCTCCATTTAAACTGAGTATTACCCTCCATCCTCCACATCTGCCACCTTTCTCTTCACTTTTCATATCATCACTGTTACCCTCCCTCTCTTTCTAATTCTAAATATACTGTATATTTATTGAAAATCAGAGTTTTTTTTTCCTTCCTATTTTGTCACATAACAGATCATCACAGATACATTATTTTACGAGTGCATATCTAGATAAGGAAATCAAAATGAGGGAATGGGACTTGTATAACACTTTTTTTTCTGGTTATACATTCAAAGCAGTTTACATATGTAATTAATTTTTTTTTTTTTAATCTTTATTGATTTTCAAACTTTGACAGTGCAATACAATTAATTGAACATAAAATACTGCATAAAACGCACTATTAACTACACAAGTAATACATAAAACAATCATTTTCTCCCACCATCCTCCCAATTACTGCGTTTTGTTGTAAGTGTAATCCAGTGGGAAGGATTAAAGTCAGCCCTCATATGTAATTAATTAATTCATTTATTTTCTATCCCATTGTCCCCAAAGAGCTCAGAACGGGTTACAGGTTAAACATACGTGGAGGGACACAATCAAAAAAGTATGTCTGTCCATTTTGGGCCTAGGATGCTAGTTGCCCAAAGTCGGCAGTATCCAAAGTCCATTCTCAAAAAAAATACATCCAAATTTTTTGAAAACCATCTGCTACGTCCAGCCGTTTGATCATCCAGACCACTAGTACGTTCTCATCCAAAAAATCGTCCAAGTCCCAAACACCTAGAACAAGACCTTTTGGATGTGGGATGGGCCAGCAAAGTGATGGACTGGCCACCCAGACATGGCAACAGAGTAGTGGGGCACCTTACAGGGCAGTGCTGTGAACTTCACAAAAGGGTGCCGCATAAACATCTCACCACAACTCCCTTGCAGGTCATGGTGAGCCCCCCAAAACATACTTTACCTACCTGTCTACAACCACAATAGCCCTTATCACTGCAGGTGGCATTTATATGGCAGTACTGTAGGGTTTGGGTTTTTTTGGTGGACTCACATTTTCTACCATAAATGCACTGGTTAGAGTGGCTTATGGGCCTGGGTCCTCCTCTCTATGGTTCATTAGCCCAGCACCCAGACTACTTAAGACACCTCTGTATAGCTCTACTAGGCTTTCCTATGCCAGGTGCTGATGCTCTGGAGGCAGGAATGTATGTTTTTATTCCAATTTTTATGGCAGGGGAGGGGGGGAGGGAGGTTCAGTGATCACTAGGGGAGTTTGTATACAGAAGGTTGGTTTTTGAGGATCTATACTTTGTGTCTACAATGGTTGTCTGGTCACTTCGGATACCTTCTGGATACTTCAGATACCTTCTGTGTTTAGATCACCTAAGTCACAACATATAAGTTCCGTCCAGGCAGCTTCGTAAAACTTTTGATTATCCCTGCAGTATGACTAAGTCTAGGTTGGCCCACTTCCCGCCCACATCTCCCCCAACCACTCCTTTCAGCTCTGGGTGCACATCGGGATTCAGAGGCCTAAAAAGTCTCTGGATACATCTAAAAACCCATTTTGATTATCGGCACATGGACGGCCTTCCATAATTTCAGTATATGTTTATTTTACAAGTTATTATCCTAACTTGACACATACTAGGGGTCTAATACTAATATACATAATATACAGTTTATCAGTTACAATTTACCATAGTTATCCTTACAGTGCAATTTTTGCAGTACTAGTTTTATCCTAATTGACACACAGACCGTTTACAGGTTGAATTTGCCATAGTTACAGTGCAAGAATTTACAATACAAGTTTCCTTACAGGTACTTATTTTGTCTCCTTTTACTAAGCTGTGATAAAGGTTTCTATGAGCATGAGAGCAGCATCGGAGCATTTAGTGCTCTAGGCCATGGTAGAAACCTCTATTGTGGCATAGTAAAATGAATGATTAAATGACTTACCCAGGGACACAAGGAGCGGTAATGGGATTTAATCCCACAACCTCAGAGTGCTAAGGCAGCACCTGGAGCTCCTACTTGGGTTCTCTAAATATTGGATCAATCAATGGGCAATATTCCCAAATACCAGTCTTAAATTTGCACAGACTATGATGTTAATGAAGCTCACTTCTATGCCAGGAGTATGATTTCCAGTTTCTCAAATTTATAGTAGTTGCATTGTCCAAAACAGCTTCCTTTTGAAGTTCACAAGACCTAGGCAACTTATCAAGATGTATGTACTTACGTTATTTATATATACATTATAGATATATATATATATATACAGCCTCAGGGCCTTTGCTAGGCCGGCCCATTATAATGATGCGACTTCCTCGAAAGAGGAAGTCACATCATTGTAATGGGCCGATCTAGCAAAGAGGAAGTCACATCATTGTAATGGGCTGACCTAGCAAAGGCCCCGAGGCTGTTGATGAAAACTGCATCTAAATTAATCCTTGCGGCAGCTCTGTGGCCAAGTTAAAAGCACACTGAACTGCCGCTAGAAAGGAGAAGTACTACTTGGCAGGGGAGGAGGGAAGGGAGAAGGGGTACTGCTGGGAAGGGGGAGGATGAAGAGATAAGAGGTACTGCTGGACAGGGGGCAGGGAAAGGTAAGGGAGAAGAGGTGCTTCTGGGCCTGGCAGAAGGGGCGGGAAAGGAAAGATGCTACACATTGGAGGGGAGGGTGAGATTGTGGATGGGGAGAGAGCATATTAGCTGTGAGTGAGGTTGGGGAGGGAAGGAAGAAAGGAAAATTGTTACAGGAGGAGTGAGAGTGATGAGAGGGAAAAATGGTGCATGGGGAGAGAACATGGGTTCGGGAGTGGGAAGGATGTCACTTGAGGGAAGAGGCAAGGAGAGAGAGAGAGAAAGTGTAGAAGAGGCAGAAAGGGTTGGACTCATGGAAGGGCGAGATGGATGGGGAGGGCAGAAAGGAGGGAAGGAGAAATGTAACACTCGGGGGGGAGGGGAGGGGGAGAGGGCAGAGAGTGAAAAGTTAAATTCATGCAGGGAGAGAGAGAGTGATGTTAGGGGGGGGGGGAGGAGGAGGACCAGAGGAGAAGCATGCAGGAGGAAGAGAGAAAAAAATGTTAGACTGGTGGAAAGGAGGGATACATGTTGGACTAGGAGGAAAAAGGAGTCCCTTTTTTATTACTTTCAGGCCTTGCTGGCTCTTTCCACAAACAAGCTGAATATCCCAGCCCTCTCTTTGCTTAATGACCACCCTAAAAATTCCTCCTTCCACACTAAAAGCAGAAACATTTTAAGGGGGGTTATATGAGAATTCAACATAAAAATCTTTTCTCTTTCAGTATAATAAGAAAAAGAGACTAGCAATGTCAGTCTTTTAGTTCATTCAACTGTATTTTTGATATTTAATGTAAACCGTTCTGAGCTCCCCTGGGAGAAAGGTATAGAAAGTGGTGTAGCAAGGGTGAGAAGTGCCTAGGGGGGTGGCACCCCTCCCCCACCCTCATCTCTGCCTCTTGCTCCTTCTCCTGATCCCCCCTGCCATGCGCAGTACGCACCCCTTTCTCTTCCCTTCCCTCGTACCACCCCTGGTTCCACCGTCTATCCCTCCCTCCCTCTCATTCCCCTAGGTCATGGGTAGGCAATTCCGGTCATCGAGAGCCGGAGCCAGGTCAGGTTTTCAGGATATCCACAATAAATATGCATGAGATAGATTTGCATCTCAAGGAGGCAGTGCATGCAAATCCATCTCATACATATTCATTGTGGATATCCTGAAAACCTGACCTGGCTCCGACTCTCGAGGACCAGAATTGCCAACCCTGCCACTGGTGCTGCTAATGTGTCTTGATTGATGCCAGTAGAGGCACCGCAGCAATTGAAAGGAGCTGCCTTGAAGCATCAGTCTTCCTGATTACATATCGCACCTCTTCTGATGCAATTTCTTGTTCCGATTGAGCAGGACCAGTCACCGGGAAGACTGAGGCCCCGAGGCAGCTCCTTTCAATCACTGCGATGCCTCTTATCGGCAACCAGCAGGCCACAGGAGGGCGAGAGAACTGCCAGCAGCTGGACCAGCCCTGAAACAGAGGCAGTCCAGGTTAGTCGAGTGAAAAGTTAGAGGGTCCTGTTGTGGAAATCATGCTTGCCTCTTCTAGAGGGTACTCATGCTTGTTGATATCCCTACAAAAAAATCCTTTTCATTTTCAAGTATGCACATCTTTTGTACTGTTGATTGTACTCTTCTTGTGCTTGTAATTTATGTCTTCCTTACTTTTGATTCATATATTTATTTATCATGTCTTGTATTACACTCATCCAGGAAATCTCTTCTGGGCAGATCACAATGTAAACATTAAAAAAATGAGTTTTCATTGAAATGTGTAAAAATGAAAAGGCTTAAATTCTTTACTGGACACATTCAAAATTTCATTCTAGTTTTCAAAGCCCTAACTTACAAGGAACCGCAGTTCATTACCCGGATGCTTACTCCATACAACGCAGCTAGGACTCTTCGGTCATCCTCCAATAATTTATTAACAGTTCCATCTTTGAAAATAATCGGAACCAGAAGACAGGATATGTTTTCGGTTATAGCACCTCTTCTATGGAACTCCATTCCTCAATTTATTAGAAACGAAAAAGATCTTGTCTCCTTTAAAAAATCCTTAAAAACTTATCTCTTCAAAGATGCTTTTAATCTATGATTTTCTCAACCAAAATTTCTTTTTAACTTGCTATTTTAAAGTCCTATTCCCCCTTATGTTATTTTCCTTTTTATGTTCTTCAACTCCTGAAAAGAAATTATAATTTCTCCCTTCTTCCCTTCCCTATTCGTGTATTGTCTTATTTAGTTTGTCTTTTATTTGTTATTGTATTACTTGTTATATTTTAATTTGTATTGTACATCGCTTAGGAAATTAAATAGGCGATTTATCAAGCATTAATAAAACTTGAAACTTGAAACGTTCAGTTTCCACCCTAATCTTAACTTGTATAGTATTCCTGACAACTTAAAGAGCAGAGTTACGAGTTTGATGAGATGTAGCTGCATCAAGGTGAGCATTAAGAATAGTATCTTTCCAGAAAACCATAATGAATGCAAAATAGGAATAATTCCCAAACATTATTAAGGTACCTGGGACCATCCCGCATTATGGATACAAATATGAGAATGATAATTTATGAGAATGATAATTTTGAACTTCCCAGTCATGGATTATGGGGGCCATAGTTAGTAATCAAGCCAGCTGCAGCATTATATATTATAAAACTTTCAGCAATTAATTGGTTAGGCCCAAGAAGAACAGATTACAGTAATTGATGCCCCATCCCACTACAAAAACAATAAAAGACCTCTGTATCCTCTTCCCATGCCCATCTCCTTAGTGATGCCCCACCCCTCAAGTATCTTATCCCTATTCCCCATCTGTGAGGTCTTCACAGCTAGTCCCTCCTTCCCAGCTAGTACTGTAATCCAAAATGGTGTCAGCCAACCTGAAACCGGCAGTAATTCAAAATAGTGCAGCCTCATGTTGGCTGATACCATTTTGAATTAGTAAACTGAAACATCTGAAAACAAGGCTTTTCAGAAACTTCAATAAGCAAAATTAGGATCGGATCTGCGGAACTACTTTGTGTAATGATAATGCCATTTGGAACTCTGTCTTCAAAAATGATATTTGTAGCCCAATAAGGGGTCCTTTTATTAAGGCGCACTAACCAATTTACCGCACACTAAAGATTAGTGCGTACTAAATGCTAAGGTGCCCATAGAATACAATGATGCCTTGGCATTTAGCCTATGCTAAATCAGTTAGCGCACCTTAATAAAAGGACCCCTAAGTGCAAAGTCTCTGTTAAAACCACAGTCTGATCTTTGTTATGTATATGATTTAGAGAATGACACGGGGAAAAAATTTGTCCCCGTTTGCTAGTCTCCATCTACGCCCTCCCCGCGTGCTCATCCCTGTTTCCGTCCCATCCCAGCATGGTCAGTTCCCGTCCCATCCCTGCAAGCTCGGTCCATGTCTGGTCCCCGCAAACCATCTGATCCCATCCACACAAGCCTCAAATAGTTTTATACTGAACTTATTAAGTATAAAAAGAAACAATATTCTGCACAATTGTAATTTTATAAATCAAAGTTCTGGCTGCCGAACTAGAGAAAGAGATCTTCTGCTGGCAGGGCTTTGTTTATAAATGTTTATCAACACAACTAATATACTACTTTATCCTAAAGCAAAAAATAAAATAAAATAAATATAATTTTTTTTTTCTACCTTTGTTGTCTGGTTTCTGCTTTCCTCATTCAATTCCTTCCATCCACAGTCTACCTTCTCTCTGCCTCTCCCTTCCATCTCTCCCTCCACCCTCACCCCACCATTGGTCTGGAACCCATCTTCTTCCCTCCGCTCCCCCCATAGTCTGGCTTCTCTCTCTTCCCCATTTCCCTTCAGCATCTTCTCCCCACTCTCTCTTGCACATTTCCCTTCAGCGTCTTTCTCCCTACTCTCTCTCAATCGCTGCTGTGCGGGCATCTCCCTCCCTCCCTTTCCCTCACCCCCTTTCCCTCACCTTACTGATTTTCTTTTTTTTTTTTTTTTTTTCGTCTCCCAGCTGCCCGAGCCAGCTTACATCAAGTCACGTGTGGCTGCCAAAACTTCTCCTTTGATTCAACTTCCTGTTTCCAGCTGTGCCAGAGGAGAAGTTTCGGCAGCCACATGCGACTTGATGAAAGCCAGCTCGGGCAGCTGGGAGACAAAAAAAAAAAAAGAAAATCGCCACAGTAAGTTGAGGGGAAGTAAGGGAGGGAGGGTGATGCCTGATCAGTGATCGCGCGCGTTCCCTCCCTTAACTGCGGAGACAAGGCCATTCACCACTCCACAGGGTGATGAATGGCCTTGTCCCCATACCTGCGGTGACTTTTTTTTCTCCCACCATTTCAGTGGATTACCCACAGCTAGCCATGGGTAACAGCCACCGTGTCATTCTCTAGTATGATTGTAAAGTTTTATGAAATGTAAATGCTATTTGTAGCCCACCTAGAACTCCTTTACACAAGGATTTGGTGGGATGTAAGACTGCAGACAACATAAAGGGCAGCTGAGGATTTATTCTGTCCTGTGAAGATACCAGATGTAGTAAGGGCCTAGGGAGGAGTTTGGGGGTAGGGGGAGATGGGGCTTATTATCACTTTGAGTAATGCAACAGTGACTTGCAATCATTCCTACTCAATGAAGACCATCTAGATGAGGATATATGCTACAGAAAGTGTCAGAGCCTGAATTCAACATTTAAAAATTTTAATTTAGTTAAGTTACTGAATTGTGCAGGTTAGAAAGCCTGTGTGCAGATCAAGATAGATTGTGAGCCCACCGGGATAGACAGAGAAAAATGCTCGAGTTCTTGATATAAACCGTTCTGAGCTCCCCTAGGAGAATGTTATAGAAAATTGAATAAATAAATAAATTAGGTTTGTGAGCATTTCAGTTGCACACTGTGGCGTGATCAACCTCCTGTCTTAAATAATTGAATATGAGCTTTGTGTAACTTGTTTACCTGACATTGCGCTGCTGGTGTCTATTACTTCTGCACTCTCATACTAACTTGTCTTTTCTATTTATGATGTCACAGATGCAACGGAGTTGTTGATTGCTAACCTGCTGCATTAGATATATCATGATCTCAATCAGTAATTGGTTTTATAATAAACATAATAATTTGTTCTCGTATACATATATGCAGGTATTCATGCATGGCTACTAAGTATTTGCTAATGTAAAGCAGAAATGTAAAGCTCTGTGTGCAAAGCACATAGGATTACCGGAATACTTTGGCTCTAGCTTTTAATTGCCAGAGGGCTTTGGTTTAATTATAAACTTGTTATTCTATATTTTATCTGATGAATGAAATTTTGTTCCAGTTTCACTTTTATTTCTGAGCTATGAGTATACTGAAGATGCCTCCACACAAAATAGAAAAATGCAGTGCAGTAAGAATTCAGTTACCTTGATCCCTCGGCATAGTTAGGGTGTAATTTCAAGTGACAGGTGAGAGTGGGTTACTAGTGTTTGAAATTATAACTGGAGCAAGCAATCTGCAAAAATAATATCATGCCAAAATAATAATAAAACCGGCCCTTACTGTTAAGCTGCCATCGACTGGCCCTGTTTCTCCAAGGTCGATTACGAATCCACAGCAACCGAGAAGACACATCCATATTCCAAAGATTGTCTAATAACTTCTCATAGAAATACGCCCAGATCCACCAATTATAAGAAGCATGAGGTTGAGCAGGTCATTTTGGTTTCTGATTCCACCCCCATTATCCTTTATTCCTTAATATAAAAGTTCCACAAACTGTTCTCAGCGTCCTGCAGTGGCACAAATACCTAAGCCTCCCATTCTCCATTCACCTCAGATGTTTTATGCATGAAGATGGGATGTTCTTTTTCCATCAAACATACATAATGCTCCCAGAAATCAGTATGACAGTAGAAAGCTGAAGGCGGTCTGGGCAATGCTGAAGGAGGGACCAGAACCAATGTTCAGCCCTGACAAAAGAGCACTGTCTGTACAGTGAGTCTCTTATTCTGCTCTGCCAGAGGTGTAGCATGGCCATGCTTACTGGAAGCATTCATTCTGTCTGTTCACTGAAGGCTGAGAAGATAATGAGAAAGGCAAGACAGGCTACGGGTATAGGGTGTAACTAAATCCCCATTGCCATGCGAGCTCTGGCACCAGATCAAGAAGGGAGGAAATCCTGGTGCTCAAAATTATTGAACGAAGCGAAATGAAACCTAGGGAGAAAATTAGAAATGCACCAAGGAAACAAAAAATGTCCCAAAATTAAAGTTAGAAGTTGTTTGTGTAACTGGGGTGGAGGAGGGATCCTGAGCAGTCTGAGACCCTGATACACAAAAGTCTGCTGTGCACCTGATTGTAGCCTCTCTTACTTGCATGGTAGCTCAGCCTCTGATGCACAAAAGGGTTCTTGGGGGCTTTTACCAATTACCGTAGCAGCCACCAAGAACCCCACATGCATTACAAGGAGCTCATTAGTATTAAAATGAGTATTCCTTGCAATGCTCAAAAGCAAACTCTGTTGGATGACATGGTCTAAAGAGCTGGCATAAAATTATAAGGAAGGTAAGCCTTTGACAGGCAGAATATATCCCTACGGTACAAACCACAAAGCTAAGCACTCTTTTAAAGTACTAATATTAATATTTATAAGATATAAAAATATAAGAAACGGGTGAAAATTTATATCTAATTTATGGAAGATCCAGTGACAATTGGACACGTCACTCTTTAGGCATTGAGAGGTTTTTGAGCCTAAAGTGGTGCTGAGAATCTGGGTTGGATATACTAACAATGAAGTGGAAAATTGGTGTATTATAGAACAGTACATCTAACTAAATTAGTGGAGTGTTTCCTCATTTCAAATTAAAGAAGAGAGAGGTGCAGTTGCTGAATTAGATTATATACCATGGCAGAAGGGAACTCCTACATTTTAGCAAGAAAATTGTACGGCAGCTCTGGGGCCGCTGGTGGTACTTTGTGCATGTGTTGTGTGAGTTTATGTCCCGCACCTTTTTTGGCACTTATATATTATTAGCCCCCAAACGGCTTACTGGTGCCCTGGATGTATTAAAAAATGTTTGGTTCTGGCCGAAAAACATTGAAAAAAGCAGAGAAGACCTGGTCAACAAGCTAGAAAGCACACATTAATAAAAATGTATGCAATGTAGAACAAAACAGACCCGAAACGGACTGTGTTTCGGCTACAGAGCCTGCATCAGGAATCCAAAGGGTTCTTAATATCTCCCACTACTAGGGTAACTGAATATGTGCAATAAAACCAGTCTTGAATATAGAAGTGTTCATAAATACCAATTAAAGGCAGGACTCTATTACCCTATTAGTGGGAAATATTAAGAACCCTTTGGACTCCTGATACAGGCTCTGTAACTGAAACACAGTCCGTTTCGGGTTTGTTTTGTTCTACACTGCATACATTTCTATTTAAGTGTGCTTTCCAGCTTGCCGAGTGGACTTTTTTTTTTTTTTTTTTTTACTTTTCTTGACTTCTTGTGCAGAGAGCTTTTTCTCCTTTTTGGTGTAGAAAAATGTCCAAGTCATAAGCTCGCCCTTGTCCTACATAAACCACGCTTCTAACACACCTCCTTCAGATTTGGATGAATAGCATAGATATTCATCTAGAACAGAGGCAGGGAACTCCGGTCCTCGAGAGCCGTATTCCAGTCGGGTTTTCAGGATTTCCCCAATGAATATGCATGAGATCTATTTGCATGCACTGCTTTCAATGCATATTCATTGGGGAAATCCTAAAAACCCGACTGGAATATGGCTCTCGAGGATCAGAGTTCCCTACCCCTGATCTAGAATATAAGTTTCTAAAAGATCGATTTGGGTTTGACGAGAAAAACATCTGCTACTTTTTAGATATTTAATCTTTTTTGGAAAATGAGCCCCATGGAGGGCATTTTTGATAGGACATCTAAGTCTAGCTTTGGATGACTTACATTAAGATATACTAAGTTATGTTTAGCCAATGTCACTTGTTCTTTCGAGGTATCAATAAGTTTGGTTACCTTAGGTGATAAACCAGTGCCATCCATATTTGCTGCAGTCCACGTGACCAAACAAGATTCAAGTTATGAATGTGTATTCCTGAAAAGCAGTCTTGATATGACTAACATTGGCTAACGTAGAAGCCATCCTATTGGAATAGGATCCTACCTTTTCAAAATATTCACCATTTGCAAAGTAACTGAAAGCCCTTCTTTGTACACAATCATCTCATTCATGAATTGAGACTCCAGAGCTCTACCTTCCTCCTCCTGTCTCACTCCCACACAGATAAATGGTTTGTTCCCAGTGTTTAAATAGTCATTTTTAAGATGCAATGCGTACTGTGGAAATAAATGCATCTCATGCAGTGATGTGAAAAAGTCCCTTTCCCTCCTGATTTCCCTTATTATTATTGCACATATGTCATACTGAATTGTTTGTGATCTTTAAACAAAAGTAATACACAAAGGGAACTTGAGTTTTAAATTATTACATCAGTTATTTAAGGAGCAAAGTTATCCAACCTCCATATCACCCATGTGAAAAACTGCAGTTTTAGCAGTTTAGCAGCAATAATTGCAATTAAACACTTCCTAGAATTTGATATCAGGCTTTCAAATTGCTGCTGAGAAATCTTAGCTCACTCTTCTTTGCATAACTGCTTTAATACAGACACATTTGTAGGTTTTTGGGCATGAATTGCTAGTTTCTGCTAAGTCCTGCAACAACATCTCTGATGAGTTCAGCACAGGACTTTGACTAGACCAAACCAAAACTTTAATTTTTTTTGTCCTCGGTCATTTGGATATAGACTTGCTTATGTGTTTTGAATCATTGTCTTACTCCATAACTGCCCTTGTATCTCTCTATGATACGGACACCTCAAATACTGTGTGCAGTTCTGGTTGCCATATCTCAAACAAGATATAGCGGAATTAGAAAAGGTACAGAGAAGGGCAAGAAAAATTATGAAAGTGATGGGCTGACTTCCCTATGAGGAAAGGCTAAAGTGGCTAGGGCTCTTCAGCTTGGAGAAGAGACGGCTCAGGGGTGATATGATAGAGGTCTATAAAATACCGAGTGGAGTGTAAAGGGTAGATGTGAATCGCTTGTTCACTCTTTCCAAAAATACTAGGACTAGGGGACATGCGATGAAGCTACTAAGTAGTAGATTTAAAACAAACTGGAGACAAGCATTGATGTTACTCTTGGATAACAGCAATTTATATCTTGCTACTCTCCCATAAAATCCATTTTTGCCCAGTCTTTCTTATTACGGAGCCATGATCACTGACCTTAGCTGAGTCTAGAAAAACTTGTGGTTCTTTGGATTTTCTGCTGGGAGGTTCTGTGACTTCACAGTTGAGTTGCTGCTGTGCATAATTTTGGCAGGCTTCTCTATTTGGAAATAATGGCTCTCACTGTGGTGCAGTGGAGTTCCAGAGCAATAAAAATGGCTCTGTAACCTTTCCCAGACTGATATATTCCAGCACTTTTTTTCCTCATCTTTCTTGGGATTTGTTTTGATCGAGTCATGGAGAGAGTATTTTTGAAAGGACATCTAAGTGCCATAAATTCCCATCCATCTCACAGCCATTTTCAAACAGGAAAATGGGGTTTCCTGCTCCTTTTTTTTTTTTTGCTAAGGCTGAGTTTCAAGAGATTTCTCTCACTGTTCGTTGCTGCGATCCTATCAGGCTAAGTGTTTGTTTTGCGGTTTTATTTAAAACCTTATCTACCTGGGACCCCTGATGAAGGCGTGTTTACCGAAACACGGACTGTGTCGGGTCCCTTGGGATGGTACAAGGTGGTAACATTAACCGCATTCATGGTCTTGGTTTAAATAAATTTAGGCTGCATCTTTGTACATTAGTCTGCAGTTCTCTTTTGTTTTTGGTTTCCTGCTCGAAAACTTGTGAGAAAGATGTCCTTACGCTAGAGACATCCATCCTGAGCAACCATTTTACAGACTGAAATATTTAAATTATACACAGGGAAGGGGGGGGGGGGCAAGACACAAGGACATGTGTCTGCCATCATTCTTAGGAAAATAGCCACCCAGACATACTTGCAGAGCAAAGGAGTAGCCTGCTGGTTAATGTAGCATACTATAAAGAAGAAGACACAGGTTCAAATCCCTCCACAAACAAATACCTACTGTTCCTGAATAAACACTGCTTAAATAGCCTTCAGATTTGCAGGTGTCTCATATAATATCTTTAAAAATCCAAACATACAAAAAGCTAATATCATAATAACCTATTCCATTTATTATTATACATCAAACTTTAATTATATAACTTATCATTTATATTATGTTCCACCTATACATTCAATACACAAACTGAGCCCTCCAGTTCATTCAGCCCCCAATTAAAAATCTCTCGTTAAAGTGCATAGAAATGTTCACCCTTATGTCCATAGCTTAGCAACAATTATATATGTACTCGATGTTTCTTATTATAGATCTTCAATTAATTCAACATTTCATTCCATAATACAGTCAAACCTCGGTTTGCGAGAAACCTAGTTTGCGAGTGTTTTGCAAGACAAGCAAAACACTCAGCAAACTTTTGACTCGCAAACCGAGTGTTGACTCAATTTGCGAGCACCCCCCCAATAACCGGCATTGCTCCCCCCCGCTGGCAAAGGCCCCCTCATTCCAACAACGTTTTTGAGTCTCTCTACAAAGATCAAGAAACATTTGAATTTTACATCCAAGAAAATCCTTGTTTATTTTTAAAGAAAAGCCTCAATAACCATGCTTTCGATAGAGCTACTGATAATATCAAAGTAGAAGGATTTACCATGTCCTTGTCAGACGTTTCCAAAATTTCAGACACATTCAATTGTGCTTGACCTGGTTTTAACTTGTTTGAGGCCCATTTTTTTATTTGGCAGATAATACACTTGAGAGAATGGAAGTAAATTTTCTTCCGAAACTTGTAGTACTTCTACCAAATATCTCTTAAGCATCTCCCTAGGAGTTAGGTAATCTAGGGAAATTAATAAGTCTCAAATTGTTATTTTGAGAATTGTTTTCCAGCATTTCTAGTTTCCTTCTTAGGTTCACATTGTCCTTAACCAGGGTCTCTTGTAATTGTTTAGACACTTTTAAATCTTGATCAAGCTTTTGAATAGAAGATTTTGAACTCATCTGATCTTCTTTTACACCCTTGAGCTCTTTAGTATGTTGTATCAATTTATTCTCTATATATTGGAAATTGGGGCTAATTGTTTTAGAGAAATTAGCAATTAAATCCCGTAGAGAGTTCAAAGTCACCTGAGGGGGCTTCTCCCATTGTGGAAACTTTTGATTTGTGTAGAAATGCTCACCCTCTGAAGAATTCCCCTGGTCATGTTCCGTGTGGGTCAATTCACCTCGCATTGCTGATCTAACTCCAGCTTCTTCTGAAGATACCACCTGTAGGGGTGATTCTGCTTCCATGCTCTCTACTATGATTTCCACTGCCTCAATAGCGGGTACTTCCCCAACTTCAGAGTTTCTTCGCCATTCGGGGAGCTGGTAGACTGGGGTTGTGGAGGTGGTGCTCGAACGTCTGGGCTTAAGGTGGTATCCGGCCCAAGAGAGACAACCCCGGTCTCGCTCAATCCGGGCGCTCTCAGCAGGCTGACATCAGATGCCGGCGTCGTAGCTCCCTGCATCCTTCGCAATAGCTCCTCTATGTTGCCGAGAGTCGACACCGTGAAGCGCTGTGAGGCACAGGCATCGGAGAACAAATCGGGCCACAAAATGCCTCAAAAAGGAAAAAAGGAGAGAAGAGCTTCAGCTAATCGAGTGCGTAGTTCTCAGTACGTCTTAGCGCCATCTTGGATCACCATGTAATGAACCATTTTTGAAAAAAAGAAAGACCACATCAAATGAAAAACGCACAAAATAAGCCATGGGGGTGTAGGAGGTGCCAGCATTTTTAATAGAATGGACCCAACTGTATACCACACCAACAGCCTAATCGATGCCCATTTGACATGAAGTCATGAGCTAAATTTGTCGTTTTGTATACTATGTAACGAGATGATTGAATTACTATGGATACAAATTATTTAGAAACATAAGAACATGATGGCAGATAAAGGCCAAATGGCCATCCAGTTTGCCCATCCGTAACATTCACTATCTCCTCCTCTCCCTAAGAGATATCACATGCCTGTCCCACCACTTCTACCAGCAGACTATTCCATGCATTTACCACCCATTAGAATACTAATCTACAGTTTCACCCCTATGAGGGTGGCTTGAAAAGTTTGATAAATTTCCACAAGATGGCACCACAGTTTATTAAGTCATCGATGCCGTCAATTAGTATTTTGCAGAGTTTCACAAAGCCTATTTTCCCTATGA
The DNA here is from genome assembly GCF_902459505.1 of Geotrypetes seraphini. Taxonomy (NCBI): domain Eukaryota; kingdom Metazoa; phylum Chordata; class Amphibia; order Gymnophiona; family Dermophiidae; genus Geotrypetes; species Geotrypetes seraphini. Next base: position 183,757,363 of record NC_047085.1, on the reverse strand, counting down.
TACTGAAGCAATGTAAACTCACTGGACTAAATATAGAACCCTATGTTGTTTAACTTGTGTTTTTTTTTTATTTTATCAAACTTTTCAAACCACCCTAGTAAATGCCAAAACCTGATGTAAGTACTCATGTCTAATTCTTAGTATTCTTCAGCCTACACATCTAACTCTTAGGCATGACCCTAACCTGCCCATGCCCCTCCAAAGTTTATGCTCCTTAGAAGTTGTACTCAATAGTCACTATTTTAGAAGCTATATGTGCAAATTCTAAGGGCAGTTGCACATAGATTAAACCCAATAACTGGCTGTTAACTCCAATTAACAGTCAATTATTAAATTAAAAGTTATATACACACCTGGCCTTTTTCTATAAATTGTACACACAAATTTTCACACTAAGCTTAAATTTTGGTATGCAAGTTTTGGGGATTAGAGACTTAATATTGCTGCTAAACAATCATTTCTGGTTCCCCTTCCACTCCTAATAATAATAATAATCAGTTTATATACTGTAAGGCTGTGTTCTATTCAGTTTACAATAATTAAAAATTAGAACTGGAGAGAAGTTAAATAGAACTAAAAATTAAAAACCAATAATTAAAAATTATAATAACCTAAGTGGTCCATTTTAAAATCTTTGCTAATTAACTGCCTAAATACTCCTCTCCTAATCTTGCCCCTTTTCATATAGATCATATCTGGCCATTGTACTAAAACTAAACTAAAGCTTAACTTTATATACCGGGTCGTCAAACTAAAGAAGCTCGACTCGGTTTACAACAATTAGATAAAAACTAAAGAAAGTAATAGCAAAAGTTTCAAAGGGATTAGTTTTCAAAATGTTTGGCAAAAAAGAAAAAAGTCTTTAGAAGTTTGCGGAAAGATTGGAAAGAACTGGGGCTCCTCAGAATTAAGGGGAGTTCATTCCATAGTTGAGAAGTTGAAAAGCCAGAGATTGACTGAAGATCTTAACTCCTTTAATTCCTTTTTTAGATGGAAGGGAGAGTTTGAATTGTTGGATGCCTCTTGCAAAGGAAAATCTGTAAACATTCCATAATAAGGGAATGAGGGGAATAAGAATGCCATATAAAATTTTGAAAGAGATGCAGGCACATTTGAATTGAATTCTAAGATAAACTGGGAGCCAATGAAGACTCAGGAGCAAAGGGGGTCACATGGTCAAATTTACTTTTTCCAAAGATCAACTTCGTAGCAGTATTCTGGGTTAATTGTAATCTTTGGAGACATAAAGTGTGTTATGCCTTAACTCAGGGTTAATGCATGAGAAAAAGCTTATTGCAAAATGTTTCATGTACTATGTGCACATTAACTATTTTTAGGGGCTATCATGGGCGGAGAGTGGGTGCTCCTATCCAGCTAGCAAGTTACTATGTGGGAGAAAAAAAAGAAAATGTCTGACTTTAATGCTGAGATAAACCTGGGCTTAGTGCACAGGGAAGTCTCGTGTTAGAATGCACTAAATCCAGACTTCACCACACCTTAGTAAAAGGGCCCCTTGGTGAGTTAAACAGCCCAATAATATCCACATGCATTAAAAAAAATATATTGCTAGGTGGTGTTCATTTGGTCCCTGCTGGTGAACACATAACTTGTTCTGAATATTGGGCTCCATATATTCATGTATACTGGAATGTGTTTTGAGTGTTGACGGCATAAAAAGGTGGAACCTTAGTACCAGCAAATAAATAAACACAGAGAGGGGCATAATTTAAAAAAAGTCTAAGTCTCCTTTTGGCCTAAGGCCCTAAACGCTGAAAGTAGAAGCAGGGAAAATGTCCATTCTCAAAAAAATAAAAAATAAAAAAGTCCAAAATGAGGGTTTTTTTTGAAAATGGCCTACCTCTACGTTCAGCAGTTTAATCGCCCAGACCACCACTACGTCTAACCTTAGAACACATTATCAACCAAAAAATAGCCCAAGACCCAAACGCCCAAAACAAGACCTTTTAGGCAAATGAGGGGCCAGTACTTTGCCTAAAAGCTGGATTCTTTAACCGGCGTCTGTCAAAAACAGCACCGGTTACAGATTTCCCCCCCCCGCAACGATTGTGGCAGGAGAGATGCTTCATTTTAGAGGGGTCGGGGGTCATCTTGGCAGGACAGGTTGGGCTCCCTCCTGTCGGTATTGTCTGGGGGGTTGGAGGCGTCATGGGGTGGGGGTGCTCCATGGGCAGGAGGACCTGAGATCCTTCCTGCCTGTATTTGTGCAATTCGGGAGGGGGTTCAAGGGCTCGCACCTCGGCAGGAGGGGTTGGGCTTCCTCCTTCCATTATTGTGTTGGGTGGGGGAATCATGGGGGGGGGCTTGCCTCAGCAGGAGAGGCTCCCTCCTGCTGGTATTGTCAGGGTTTGGGGGTGAGTGGTAGATTGTGGCAGGAGAGATTGGGCATCTCTCCTGCCACGATTGCGATCCCCTGCCCTGAACTGCCGTGAACCACAGTGGCAAATCAGGGAGGGATTGCGATCGCAGCAAGGGATGTGAGCCATCTCTCCTGCCGCGATCGTTGTGGTGGGGGGTGGGCAGGTTGCCGAGGCTGCTGAGTTGATCATGGCAGCCGCGATCAGCTCAGTGGCCCCTATTCAGAACTTATACCTGTTTTGATTTGGTCTAAGTCAAAACGTATAAGTTCCGATTAGGCAACCTGTTAATACTTGGTTATACTTGCTGTACAACTAAGTCTAGGTCGGCCCACCTCCCACTCTTTCCCCTCCTCTAAAAACGCCTCTTTTCACTCTAGGCGTTTAGAGGCAGGGTAAAGGCCTAAGCTGGTTTTAGATACATCTAAAACTAGCTTTGATTATTGGTACTTGGATGATCTGGCTTTTTGATCGTCCAAGTACCGATTTAGGCCACTTTTTGAATGGGTTTTTTTTTTTTTTTTTTATTATGAGCCCCTGAACATTTTTCATTCATGGTGTTAGCATCTACTGTACATGCTGCCTGTTCTTTGCTAAAAAGGATTCCCAGTCAGGAGGCATCAGAGGAAGCTTAATCTGAAAGTGGTTCCAAAACCTGCAAAATAAACAAGAGTAAAAAAAAAACCAAAACAGGTGAATTTTCATGTTAGAACCTCATCTAACATAACATAACATAACATAACATAACAATCCGTTTATATACCGCAGGACCATGAAGTTCTATGCGGTTAACAAAAGATTATAATAGTGTATACAATTGAATAGATTGGAAATTATGTAACTTAAAAAAAAATTCTAACAAAATAAATTGCTAAAGTATGATGTCCGTAAGCAGGGAAATTAATTACCCAGATATTTAAGAAACAAGTATTTCTTTAGGTTTCTTCTAAGTTTAACATAAGAACTCGAAGACACAATCAGATTTTCCAGATCCTTGCCCCATAATGCTGCCTGATATGACAAAAGGGTGCTGATGAAGTTTTTTGAGTTTGCAACCTTTGACGGGCGGAAAAATAAAGTTCAGGTGCAAACTTCTATTGCTCTGAAATCAGAGAGGATAATTTTGCATCATGACACCTGAGCAGGAAAGCCACATATGTACAGGACTTTTAATAAAATGAATCTACACATTTACACCTGTTCGAAGACTGGTACAACTGTGTACAGAAATGTGCCAGTAAGTTCATACTTATAAAAAAAAAATCCAGCAAGAAAAACCAGGAGATAAACCTCCACAATCAAGCCAAGAAACCAACAAACACAGCGGAGATCCAAAGTATTGTTGGTGTGCAATTTTATTCCACAAATCACAAAGTCTTGTGCGATGGCTCAGCACAAATGTGTTTCGGCCTCTATGGCCTGCCTCAGGAGCATATGACATATAAAATTGCATGTAATAAAATAATTATGTAATGTAAAAGTAACATAGATTTTAAATAAGAATACAAAAATTAAAACTTAAATTGCACATATAAAAAACTTCAGCATACACCTTCATATAAAATGAAAGCAAATAATTGCAACTTAAAATCTGTTACTTTTACATTATATAATTATTTTATTACATGCAATTTTATATGTTATGTGCATCATAGGCTCCTGAGCAGACCGTAGAGGCCGAACCACATGCGTGTCGAGCCATCGTATAAAAGACTTTGTGATTTGTGGAATAAAATTGCACACCAACAATACTTTGGATCTCCATTGTGTTTGTTGGTTCCATACTTTATAAAATACATTAATGAATGCCAATCTAATCCCCACTGTACCCATTTCTGGCCCCAGAAACATGTGCATGTCACAGAAAAGCAGATGCTATGTTTTATATGTTCTCTTAGGCTTCTGTGGCTGGCGTCATGATTGTTGCAGTTGTCTGGTTCTCGTCATGTCTGGGTAGGTAGAACCAATGTTTCAGACATTATGCTGTGGCTTTCTTCAGGGTGTGCTGTGAGGTTTGTAGTTTGTTTTTTATATATAGTGGGTCCTCAAGCCTGATTGGCTGGGGCTTGAGGTAACTGAGGAAGGAAAGTCCGTTGGTCACAAATCTGAATTTTAGTGGGAAAGTCTGATGGTCACATATTTGAATTTTAAAGATGTTCTCTCAGTACAGCGAGACACAAGAACTGACTGCAGCCATTCAGGGAGCTGCGTGGGACCAGACAGGAGCAAGAAAAGCTCGCGCCTGCCTTGTGCACTGCTCTGCCACAAGAGATCGAGACAGTCATCCAGCGAGGGAGAGGCAGGAGTGTGTTAAGCTCCTGCCGATACAACACTGGACCAACAGATTTAAAAAAAGGTATCGTGGGGGCTGCCTACATAGCGGGGGGGGGGGGGGGGCTGCCCTGTCCCCTGTACCAGCCTACCACTAGACCACCAGAGGGGGGGACAAGGTACAGGGCAGGGTGGTGGGACAGGCTACACCATTTGGTTAAGAAATGTTTTTTCTTGGTTTTTCCTCCTGTATAGGTGGGTGCGTCTTATGGTCAGGTGCGTCTTATAGAACAAAAAATATAATGTGTGATATATTGGATATTAGAGAGCCTATGACCTACTCCATGCTTATCATTATGTCACAGGCGATTCCTACACATATGAATCCAGACAATACTCGCTTATTTACTATCATGATGTCTCTGGCAATACAGTCGGTGCTGTTTTGCTGGAAAGACTTTACCAAAATAGATTACCATATGTGGTGGAATACCCTCTGCCTTACAGGGAAGTATGAAAAAGTATATGCGGAAAAGACTGATTCTATGCTCAGATATATGGCCATATGGAAGCCACTTCTCCTATATTGTAATATATAACCTTTGCATTTTCTTACGCTTTTGTACACCAGCTTGCTTAATAGCTTAATAGTTATTCTATTGAACAACACATCTCAGACATGAATAATGAAATTGAGATTGATATTTACTGACACTATTCTAGAGTATTACTTAGTATTAATACATTCATCAGTATATTTGTATATGTGTATATGTATATGTATATGACTGTGTTATACACCATGAACTGTATTTGTATTCATCTTTGTTCTTGTTCTCTTCTGTACATTGAAAACTCAATAAACAGTTTTGAACTAAAAAAAAAAAAAAGAACAAAAAATACGGTAATTCTTTCCAACATTTCAGATATTATAAGCATGAAAAGCACAGTGGAGCTGTACTTGCCATAGAGAATAATGACTTACTTATGGTGGTATACATCGGGATCACGCTGGAGTCGGATCTGAAAGCCAATGTACAGGTCATCAAAGAGTAGGCCTTGCTTGACTACATGACGTATGACACTGACTCTGCTCCTGATCTGTTATACAACAAAAAGCAAAATCACATTAAGCAACTATGTCCAAAAATGCAGCAACAACTCACTCCTATCAGTCTCTCCAGTTGTGTGCCTAACATAAGAACAGAAAGCAAAGTTGCTTACCTGTAACAGTGTTCTCCATAGACAGCAGGGGAATGCAGTCACACTTGATGGTGAAGTCTCTGACTGAGCCAATCAGTTCGGACTCTCCCCTAGCTATAGTAAGCTTTTGAGCTTACTGAGCATGTACAGGATTGCCCTACTCCACAAGCCCCTCTCCCCTCTTCTTGTAAGTTTTGTTCCTAGCTATAAAAGAGGAGACACATGCTACAGGTAAGCAGCTTTGCTTTTTTCGGAGACAGGCAGGGGATATGCAGCCCCACTTGATGGTGAGTCCCAAGCTGAAGAAGCGCAAGGGAAGGTTATGTAAAACTGACTGTCCAAAGCGAACATCTTGAGCTAAACTTTGGTCTAAGCAGTAGTGTTTTGCAAAGCAGCTACCTGGTCATATGTACATACTTTTACCAATGTCCTGGATTGGAATGGACCTCAAGTTTGCAATTGAGGTTGCTGCAGCTTGCAGCTTGTGGGTCCCAATTGAGCTGAGTTCTTGTGTAGCAAAAATGTATGCAACATGAAATCCAAGACGAAATGGCTCTTTTAGTTGCTGGTTGACCACAGGTAGGTGGATTGTAGGAAATGAATAATTGAGAAGATTTCCGAAGATGGGAAGTTGCTTTGAGATAAAAAAGCAGTGCTCTTCTGCAATCTAAGGAATGAAGTCTTTCCTCTGCCTCAGAGTCATGTGGCAGTGGAAAAAGGGAAATCAAAGTGATGGTTTGGTTAAGATGGAAATTAAAGAATGACACGGTGGTTGTTACCCGCGGCTAGCCGCGGGTAACCCACCGAAACGGGGAAGAAAAAATAGTGGTCCCGTGGAGCAGTGAATGGACTTGTCTCCGCAGTGAGGCAATCAAGGATTGCGCGGTCCCCACCCGCCCGATCGCAGCGTTCCGCCATCTCCCTCCCTCCACCTCACCTTAGATGTAGAGCACTGTTCTTCAACCGCCGGTCACAGGAAATTTCTGCCGGTCCGCGCAGGGCCGGCAAGATTAAGGGACAGGCGCAAAAAAAAAAAAAAAAAAAGCTTCCCTCCTTTTCCCCTGCTCTTACCGCCCTGCTGCAGTTGCTAAAGCTGACAGAAAGTCTTTCCGACGTCAATTCTGACATCGGAGAGGACGTTCTGGGCCAGCCAATCGCTGCCTAGCTGGCCCAGAACGTCCTCTCCGACTTCAGAATTGACGTCGGAAAGATTTCCTGTTGGCTTTAGCAGCTGCAGCATGGCGGTAAGAGCAGGGGAAAGGAAGGAGGGAGGCATTTTTTTTTTTGAGCGGCAGGGACGCAGCAGGCTGGCTATGGCTAGAGAGGGAGAGAGAGAGGTAGACAGGCAGGCAGGCTTCGGGGGTGGGGGTGGGACAAAGTGTGGAAGGCAGTGAGAAGGACATAGGAACTAGGAAGGAGGCACTGGGGGCACTAAAGACATGGGAAGGAGGCACCGGGGGCACTAAGGACATAGGAAGGAAAGAGGGAGGGAATAGAAAGGGACAATTCTTGGGCCTGAGTGCAGAAATAAATAAATAAAAGAAAGGATACACAGACAGAAGGAAACGCAACCAGAGACTCATGAAATCAATCACCAGACAGCAAAGGTAGGAAAAATGATTTTATTTTCAATTTAGTGATCAAAATGTGTCAGTTTTGAGAATTTATATCTGCTGTCTATATTTTGCACTATATTTGTCTATTTTTCTATAGTTACTGAGGTGACCGAGCTCGCGGAGATGGGGCGGAAACGGGGTTTTTTAATTTTAGTCCTAGTAGTTTGCCGGTCCACAAAATAATTATTTTATTTCTGCCGGTCCATGGGTGTAAAAAGGTTGAAAAACTCTGATGTAGAGTATGACGGCTTTCTTTTTCGCCCAGCTGCACGTGTTCAAAAAGCCGCACACGCGCAGCTGCTCAAGTTGATCAATCTTCTCCTCTCCTGCAACTTCCTGTTTCCGGTTGCGTCAGAGGAGAATATTGAACAAATGAGCAGCCGCGTGTGTGGCTGGGCGAAAAAGAAATCCGGCATACTCTACATCTAAGGTGAGGTGGAGGGAGGGGAGATGGCGGAACGCTGCAATCGGTCGGGTGTCTGCTGTTTTTCTATCACTGCCTGCCAGCGCTCACATTCCAGATCCTCCTGTTGCTCATTGTACTGCAGCATCTGCATGATTATGTGCTCAGGTGGGCATTTTTAGTGTGCACAATTGACCTGATTCGAGTTATAGGTGAACATGGGGGATACGTCATTGCAAGGGAGGACAATTCAATTCATTTATTTTATGTTCTGTTTTTACTACAGGGCAGAGGCACTGAAACAGATTCTCAGTGCAGTAGTAGTAGTGGCAGGACTCTCTTCTGTCTTCATGGTGTTTCGCAGTACTGAGGCTTATATGGATGCTGCGGGGACGGTGACGGGGCGGTGAATGGGATGGCAGGGGTGGTGACGGGGCGGTGAAGGGAATGGCGGTGACGGGGTGGTGAAGGGGACGGTGAGCCAGGGACGGGGCGGTGATGGGGACAGACTTTTTCCCTGTGTCATTCTCTAATGGAAATCTGATTTCACGTAGGCAGGAACTTAAGATGAGTCCATAGCTGTACCTTGATTGGAAAAAAATTATAAATAAGGATTATACGTGACCAAGGCTTGGAGCTCACTTACTCTTCTAGCTGATGTGAGCGTTACAAGAAAAACAGTCTTCCAGGAAAGGAAAGTTAGAGAGGCAGAAAGAACCCAGTGGTTCGAAGGGCTCTTTCATCAATTGATCCAAAACTACATTGAGGTCCCAAGCTGGTGTAGGGGTTTTCAATAGAGATCTAAGATTGTTGAGACCCTTTTACTAAGCTGTGGTAGCGTTTTTAGTGCGCGCTGCAGATTAGCGCATGCTGGTCCCTGCGCTATGCGGAAAAACTAATGCCAGCTCAATTGAGGCGTTAGCATCTAGCGCATGCAGCATTTCAGCGTGCGCTAAAACTGCTAGCGCAGCTTAGTAAAAAAAGCCCTTAGTTTTCTTTACAGAATACTGATGTAATAGGGCAGTGTTTTTCAACCTATTTACACCCGTGGACCGGCAGAAATAAAAGAAGTATTTTGTGGACCGGCAAGCTACTAAGACTAAAATTTTAAAACCCCATTTCCGCCCCATCTCCGTGAGCTCGGTCCCTGCAAATCATCTGATCCCATCCGTACAAGCCTCAGTTATAATTTTATATTGAATGTATTTTATTAAAGTATAAAAAGAAACAATATTCTGTACAATTGTGATTTTATAAATACAAATATATAGAGCAAGGACCAACAAAACCCCTGTCTCCCCTCCCCTTCACATATATCCCCTCTACTATCAAGAAAACTGAACAAGCCAAATTATTACAGAATGCTACACAGAAATATCATGCTAACAGAATACTGCAGTCACACATGATAGGAATAGTGTTAGGGGAATGCAACTAGGACAACTGCCCCCTGGTCAGAGAGCACCCTAAGCCAGCTGGAAGCTAAAGAAGCACTGCCTGGGCTTTGCAGTCCCCAGTTATGTCTAACATCAGCTCTAGCAGGATATATATTTCAAATCTAATATATTCTAATCACAAAATAAAAATAAAATTATTTTTTTTCTACCTTTTGTCATCTCTGGTTTCTGCTTTCATCTTCTTTTCACTCTCTTCCTCCAACATCTGCCCTCTCTGTCTCTTCAATCCAGCATCTGCCCCTTCCATCCACTGTCTGCCCTCTTCACCTTCCATATGGTACCTGTCTTCTTTCTATGCCCCTCTCCCCTTTCCATCCAGCCTGTGCCCCCTCTCTCCTTTTTACATGATTCATTCCAGCTTCACTGCTCTCTTCATTTTTATCTCTCCTACACCAGATCTAGCATCGTTGTCCCTCTCTGCTTATTTCTCTGCTGACCCCTTCCCATCATCAATTTCTCTACTTTCTCATGCCTGTCTCTACCCTTCCCCTCCTCTAATCTCCCTGCCAGCTGTTTCCTTCTTTTTCTCCTTCTCCCTTCCCTCCTCCTCTTGTCCAGCAATAACTCTCTTCCCTTCCTCCCCTCCTAGCAGCATCTCTCCTTCTCCCTCTCCAGTAGCAGCTGTCCCTTTTTTTTCCCTTTGCCCAGCAGCTTCCCAGATTCCTTTCCCTCCTCCCCTACCAGCAGCATCTCTCCTTCTCCCTCTCCAGTAGCAGCTGTCCCTTTTTTCCCCTTGCCCAGCAGCTTCCCAGATTCCTTTCCCTCCTCCCCTCCCAGCAGATTCTCTCCTTCTCCTTCTCCAGTAGCAGCTGTCCCTTTTTTTTCCCTTGCCCAGCAGCTTCCCAGATTCCTTTCCCTCCTCCCCTCCCAGCAGCATCTCTCCTTGTCCCTCTCCAGTAGTAGCTGTCCCTTTTTTATCCCTTGCCCAGCAGCTTCCCTCCAGGTCCAGTAGCAGCTGTCCCTTTTTTTCACTTGCCCAGCAGCTTCCCAGACTTCTTTCCCTCCTCCCCTCCCAGCAGCATCTCTACTTCTCCCTCTCCAGTAGCAGTTGTCCCTTTTTTTTCCCTTGCCCAGCAGCTTCCCAGACTCCAATAGTGGCTTTCTCCCCTCCCAGCAACTCTTCTTACTTCCCAATGCAGCGATTCAGGAAGGCAGCCTCGGGTCCTTTGTTGGGTCGCGTCGCCTCTGACGAAAGAGGAAGTTGCATCATCAGAGACAGCAGCGACTCAGCAAAAGCCCCAAGGCTGCCTTCGTGAATCACTGCGCTGGGAAGTAAAGGAGAGCTGCAGAGGGGAGAAAACCACTGTCGGAGGCTCCCCATGATCTCTCCTGCCCAGCGCGGACCAGCTAAAAATATCTTGTCGATCTTGCGCGGACCAGCAGGAAATTGAACTTAATCAATCTCGCCGGCCCTGCGTGGATCAGCAGAAATTTCCTGCAGACCGGCACCAGTCTGCGGACCGGTGGTTGAAGAACAGTGTAATAGGGTATTATCCCTGAGTACACACTTAGGCATGAGCACTGCCAACAGGCATAGAGCTAGTGTAAATGTGTGCACCTATATTCCTGCGATATGTGCATAACCTATTTTATTAGGTATGTATGCAGTGGCGTAGTGAGGGTGATAGGTACCTGGGACAGTGGGGCAGTGGTGCCCCTCCCCCCACCCTCTTCTCCAACCCTGTTCCCCCCTGCCACGCGCATGCATTTCTTTCCTACCTGTACCTCTTAATTTCTCTGGCACGAGCAGCAACTCCAACCTGCTGCTCGCGCCAGGGTTGGCTCTCCCTCTGACATCATTTCCTGGAAGTGACATCAGAAGAAGAGATGATGCTGGTATGAGCAGCAGGTTGAACTGCTGCTTGCACTGATAAAGAGAAAGAGATACGGTGGGGGCAATGAAGGCGCACGTGCAGCATAGAGATGAAAGGGAAGGAGTGCCAGCGTGCTCACCAAGACGGCGCTGGGGGTTGACTCCCCCCCCGCACTATGCCACTGTATGTATATAAATGTATGCGTTGCCAACATACACTTTACCCAAACACTGCTCATGTGAATGCCCACATACAAGCTATGAACTATTGGGGAATTTTATACATAGAGTGAGAGACCACAGTTTATTTTCTGGACTTCTTAAACTGCATTGTTGGGTTCCCTGCATTGTTTGGGTTCCCTGAATAGTCCATGTTGGAACCCAGGACCTGCATTAAGATAAGTGCACTTCATGAAAGAAATTTTGCAATATTCTTATGTGGATACTTTTCAACCTGATAATCTCTATTATGTTCCGAGCGCTTCTAGGGAGGAGGGAGTTGAGGGAGAAATTGATAAATTAGTTTCCCCAGTTTAGATCTCTCTGTTTCTTGAGTCATCTAAAGACACAATTACAAAAGTGCTACGCTTCTAATAGTTTTCAAAACAGAACTAGTGAAACAAACTATTTTGAAATTATATTTTACTAAAAAACATGCTCTGTTTTGTGGCCAACAAATTCTTATTTTTCCTGATGTTTCTAAGCAGACTCAAATGAAGAGGAAGCAGTTTCTGGCACTCAGGCCTAATGCTTTAGAGGTGGGTATGACCTTCTTAAAATTTCCGTGTAAATGCCTTATCTCATATGCAAGTGATAAATATGTCATCCTAGATCCAGTCCAGTTAGAAGGTTTTCTAAAAGATAAACCGGTTCAGACAGTATCCTAGAATTAATATTTTGGGGTTTTTTATTTTCCTACTAGGGAGGATAATTGAAGAATTTATAGGTGCCACATTCTGCCTGCGTAGAATTTAAAATGTGTTCTCTTTATACTAAACTAGCTGATGCCCCGGCGTTGCACGGGTATTTAATTATAGCAATAACACTGTAAAAGGATTAAAATAAAGATACTTTATAGTGGTGAATGAAATTATTTTTTTACAGCTTAATAAAAAGTACAATATTCAAATTATAATGTGAAATATTTGACAAAATGAATACAATACAACTAACGCAAAACGTGATTATAAACAACAATTTTAGTTTCACCTCCTGGAGCAAGAACATATAAATTCTTGGGTGAACCCAGCCTTGAGCAAGCATCATAGAGTTGTGGGCCGCGAGACCCCCAGAACATATCATCCCAGGTAGTGAGGGATCTGCATACCAAGTTTCGTTCAAATCGGTCAAGCCGTTTTTGCGTGATCGCGGCACATACACACACACATACATACCTCCGATTTTATATATATATAGATTTAACCTGTTAAAGGAAAGGTACTTGTGGCCAGATAATGTGGGCTAGATCGCTGAATGATTTTATTTTTCTTTTTTGTAATGTTTATGTTGATGGTTGAAATTGGATATTCCTGAGTTTGTTATACAATTTGTAACAAATGAAATTAAAAAAAAAAAAAAAAAAAAAAAAGATAAGTGCACTTCAAATTTGTTACAAAAGCTTTTTGTGTTTGAATTTGAAAAGTTGTTTTGCATTTGGATCGCACACTTGAATTATATAATCATTGTACACTGTTTGGACACTCTGGGCCAGAATCTGTATAAGACGCCCGGTCCTAGAAGCCGCCTAAGCAGCTTTTGAGAATCGCACACAGGTGTCCTGTATAGAATTGTGTCTGTCCTCACGGACAGATGCCTAAGCCCACGATTCTCTAACCGGCGGGAAGGGAATCTCCCTGTTGCATTCAGTTTAGCGGCAGAGAATCTGATCCCCCCGCAAAGACTACTAGTAGCAGGGGTGCCCAGTTCCTCCTGCTGGTACCCCCGAAGCCACCCCCACCCTCGAATGTCCACAGCAGAAGGAGTGCCCAATTCTTCCTACTGCCACACACCCAAAACATCCACCAGCAGGAGGGATGCCCAGTTCCTCCTGCTGGAACCCCCCCCCCCTCTGAGACATCCCCCAGCAGGAGGGATGCCCAGTCCCTCGTTCCAAAACCCCTCTACCAACCCAAGACAACCCCCGGCAGTCATTGCACACAGAGGGGCAAATTCTATAAATGTGCATCCCGACTGGCTGGTTAGACAACGGTAGGATGCCTACTGCCACCTACAGATAGGACACCATTTATAGAATTTGCCCCTCTATGTGGAATGACTGCCGGGGGATGTCTTGGGTTGGTTGGGGGGTTTCTGGAAGGAGATTGTTCCAAGGATCTATGATCAGTGCTGGCCTCTATTGGAGTTTTTTTTGAAACTTGAAATTTATTAAAATGTTTTCAACAAATCTACACAAATATAACTGAAACAGAGCAATGTATAGCATAACAGCTCCCTACCCCCAGACAATACACTCACAATAAACCCTCCAATCCCTCTGGTCCAAGCCTGACTGTATTTTAGACCATAACAAATTTCAGGATTATTCAACTGACATATAACTGTCAGATGTTCCATTAAAAGTACATATTTAAGTCTCTGGTGCCATCTTGTGGTACATAGAGGTGGAGGAAAAAAATCCACCAACAAAATCCAAATAGCACCAAAAGGTTCCACAAAGGAAATGAAGCAGCAAAACAACAAAAAGATTGTGGAACAGAAGATCGGATATACCAGTTTGTAGTTTAATAAGTGTCCAAATAGCTTAAAACCAATAATCATAAAAACAATCTACAAAGGGTGCATACAGTCACAAGTGACCCACAGGATAAAAACCAAATAATGTATACAATAAAAATGACCCAACACAGGCCCTGTTTCAGCAAAATAAAAATGCCTTGGCTGTCTTAAATATAAAAACATAAAATTCACAAAACATCCAAGTAGTTAAGATGCTATAAAAAAGCAGAACAGCTCACAAGACGACAATGTAGGCTGATGCCATGTGTAGAGAGAGGTGAAACATCTTTCCAAGATCTAGCAATGACTGGCCAAGGTGCATACAGGCAACATCTCTAGTAACTCTGCTCCTGATTAGAACTCGAACCTCTATCCAAGAGCAGAGAGTCAGGAATATAATTAGGCAGGCAAAGCTCTCGTGTAAAATCCAAAGGCAGATCAACAATAGCAGTGAATTTATCTCGCACCTGTTTCCATAAACAGGTAACAACAGAACAGTTCTACCACATATAAAACAGTATTCCAACCTGACCATAAAGCCCTCAGCATTGTGATTCAGCTTTAAGACCCTTTATAAATATTAAGAATAGAGTCAAATACCATTTCACTAATATCTTTAAGTTGACCTACTTCATCTGAGGTAAAACAAAAATAATTTGTTTCTCGGAAAATAATCAACCATAATCTCCACAACCCCTACCCCTCCATACTCCCTGTTGTAACCAAGTAGCCACAATATTCATCAAAAAGGGGTCCAAAAGGTGAGAGAGACAGATTGGAAACCAAGATCCCTACACAAAGAAAACCTACAGAACTACAGCCTCAGCACCCTGGGGTTGTGGGTTCAAATCCCATGCTGCTTCTTGTGGCCTTGGGCAAGTCACTTAATCCTCCACTGCCTCAGGTACATTAGATAAGACTGTGAGCCCACTGGGACAGATAGGAAAAATGCTTGAGCACCTTAATTTGTAAACCATTCTGAGCTCCTTTGGGAGGACGGCCTAAAAAAGCGAATAAATAAATATACGTACTTGCTTTATCTGTACCAGTGACTTCATCGAGGTACCAAATTTTCACTCCCAAGAGAAAGAAATTCTTTTCTCTTACTCCTATTTACATCACTGACATGAACCCCTCCTCCCTACCATAACTAAAAACATTTATAGCACTTTTATAAAGCATTTTGAAGTAGAGAATGACACGGTGACAAAATTCATCACCGTTCCTGTCTCCGCGGATAAACGCAGGAAATAATCCCATGTCATTTTCTAGTGTCTATTTCAACCTCGGTCCTTCTACACCAGCATTCTTCAAAGCAAAGCTTGCGGGTCAGTGGTTGTGCCCAATTATACTCTAATTCTTCCCTCTCTCCTTAAAAAATGATATGAAGATGGTTTCCCGCAGTTACCCGCGGGGACGGTAACGGTGATGAATTTTGTCACCGTGTCATTCTCTACTTTGAAGCACCTTGAAGTACCAGTGCACTTTAAAAGTTTTGCACATTTTTTTCTCTGTTGGTTCTGAGCATTGAAATGAACTGTGTGGTCTTTACATGATAGTCCCAACCATGCAATATTAATGAATTGAGAAGGTCTTTAAGAAGTATAGATTCATTAATTTAAATAGGAAGGAATTAAATGAAATAAATATTGAACATTGAATAAATATAGAAAAAGGAGATCTAGTTAGGAGATATAATATTAACTTTTTATGGATTAATAATAAAGTAATTAATATTAAAGGCTCCTTTTATCAAGGTGTGGTAGGGTTTAACACGCGGGCCTTCAGCGTGGCTCAACGCGCTAAAAACTGCTAGTGCAATTTAATAGAAGAGGGCCTAAATTTTTTTTAAAAAAGAGAACTGTAGATGGTGGATGATGAAATGCATGTTTGCTTGTCAACTGTTGAGCTGAATTTTGAATTAATTTGCACTCAACAAGCACATCCGTCGCATTGATTAGTAATTCCATTCTATCTACCATATATACTCGAATATAAACCAGGATTTTGGGGCCAAAAAACTGGCCCAAAAATGAGGGTCCCGGTTTATATTCGAGCCAACGCCCCCTCCCAGAATTATTGCAGGCTTTACACTCTGCTCCCCTCCCTGCGTCGTTGCAGGTACCTCACACAACTTCATCGGACGTGTCAGAACAACGAGGCTCACTGGCGGCCATTGGCTCTCTGTAGCTACAGCGATATCACTCCAGGGTGGGATACAAGCAGGAACCCTGGCGGAAAAGCCAAGAGAATGCTTCCGCCCCGCCCCCACACCACACAAACAGCTACGCAGCCCACCAATGGCCACAGCCTCTGATTGGTAACTGAAGAGGAAATGTTGATCATGCCTCCCACCGTCCACCTCTCTTATTGGTCAGCACTAATTGCGTGAGGTTTCCAGAAAACGAGCCTCCCCCCTCTAGCCCCTTCTTGCTTCCACCCCTCTCCATTCGCTATCGGACAAAAAATGAGCCGCACCGCCCCAGCCCCGTGCCATTGGACAGAGGCCGAGACTCTTCGCCCAGGACCCCTGCCAATTAGACAGACTCATTGGGAAAGTGAGAGGGTGGTAACTCCTCCCCTTACACTTAACTTTATTGACGTGATGGATTTACGCACCCGAACGAGCAAACTTTTCCAGACAGGTAGGAAGCGCTGGATGCTTCCTACCTGTCATGAGGAGCTCATGGACCCACATTCATACATCAGAGAGACACCACTCTTTCCCCTCCCCCAAAAGCAGTAACTTCATTGGATGGACCCTTCCAGGAGGGAGATTCCATGGCCAGTCATCCCAAAGCATTCTGGCATTTGTAGTCCCTACTTCCACCCATTCAGAAATTAGTGCTGCAGGCCCCATGTCAGAAAGCCACAACCCTACTCCCCACTGCTCCCCATCCCAAGTGTATCCCCCACCCTGGCAGGGTGGGCTGGCATCATGTTTGTGTCTTCTCTGTTTAGATTGTAAGCTTTTTTCAAGCAGGGACTGTCTCCTTCGTGACTCTGTACATCTGCTTAACTCTCTACAACTAAGGAAGCTGCTCAGCGGGAGGGAGGGAAGGGTGCTGGGTGCAGTGCTTGGCAGGAAGGCAGCTGGGTGCAATGCCTGGCAGGGAGAGGCTGGGGGCAGAGCCTGGCAGGGCACTTGAATATTAAGCCGCCCAACTTATATTAGAGTCAACCATTTTTCCTCTTTTTTTTGGGGGGGAAGGGGGTTTCGACTTATATTCAAGTATATACGGTACTTTAGTTTCACCTTTGTTACAATTACCCACATGCAGTAGCTTAAAGAACTTTAAATAAATAACTCTCAAGTTTAATTTTTTGTTGGAATTGCAATTTTATAATTTTGATTATAATTTGGCGCGAGAAACATTTGCTCTGTTTAGTGTACCAGAGCTAAAAATGTTTGAGAGACACTGCTCTTAAGAGATTTCATTTGCCTATCCCAGGCTTTCTTGAATTCAGACACAGTCTCTGTCTCCACCACCTCTTCCGGGAGACTGTTCCACACATCTACCACCCTTTCTGTAAAAAAAAGTATTTCCTTAGATTACTCCTGAGCCTATCACCTCTTAACCTCATCCTATACCCTCTCATTCTAGAGCTTCCTTTCAAATGAAAGAGACGTGACTCATGCACATTTATATTACGTAAGTATTTAAACGACTCTATCATATCTTCCCTCTCCCGCCTTTCCTCCAAAGTATACAGATTGAGATCTTTAAGTCTATCTTCATACGCCTTATCACGAAGACCACACACCATTTAGTAGGCTTCCTCTGGAAAGACTCCATCTTTTTTAAGGTGCGGCATCTAGAATTGTACACAATATTCTAAATGAGGTCTCACCAGAGTCTTATACAGAGGCATCAATACCACCTTTTTTCAACTGGTCATACCTCTCCCTCTGCAACCTAGCATCCTTCTAGCTTTCGCAGTCACCTTTTCAACCTGTTTGGCCATCTTAAGATCAACACATACAATCACATCCAAGTCCCGCTCTTCCGACATGCACATATGTTCTTCACCCTCTAAACTGTACCGTTCCCTTGGGTTTTTGCAGACCAAATGCATGACCTTGCATTTCTTAGCATTAAATTTTAGCTGCCAAATTTCAGACCATTCTTCAAGCTTCGCCAGGTCTTTCTTCATGTTATTCACACCATCCAGCGTGTCTACTCTATATGGGGTGGGTATGTGTCTGGCAGGAGGGACTGGGCATCCCTCCTGCTGGCAATGTTTGTGGGGGAGGTGGGGTTCCAGAAGGAGGGAATGGGTTGACGCCAAAATTATCGCAATAGGGAAATCCCTTGTCACGATAAGCTCAGCAGTAACCTGATTTTCTAACTGGCACATGTGATATGCACGCTGGTTTGAGAATCATGTTGTTAGGCGGGCTTAGGCATCTGTCAATGAGGACAGACGCAATTCTATATAGGACACCCGTGTGCGATTCTCAAAAGCCGCTTAGGCCAATCCACAATTACCTGGCAGTAAACTATGCTACCAATCCCAGAGCAAGCGGTGGCTTCCCCTATGTCAGTCTCAAAAGCAGACTATGGACTTTTCCTCCAGGAACTTCTCCAAACCATTTTTAAACACAGCTCCACTAGCCACTGTTACCTTATCCTCTGGCAATGAGTTCTAGAGCTTAACTGAAATGGAAAAATAATTCCTCCTATTTGTTTTATAGGTATTTCCATGTAACTTCACTTAGGGACCCTAGTCTTTGTAATTTTTGAAAGAGTAAAAAAAATCAATTCACTTCTACCTATTCGCCACCACCCAGGATTTTGTAGACCTCAATCATATCTCCCTTCAACCATCTCTTTTCCAAGATGAAGAGCCTTAAACTCTTTAGCCTTTCCTCACATGAGAGGAGTTTCATCCCCTTAATCATTTTGATTGCTCTTCTTTGAACCTTTTCTAATTCCACTATATCTTTCTTTAGATACGACCAGGATTGAATGCAATACTTAAGGTAAGGTCACACCATGGAATGATACAGAGGTATTATAATATTTTTGGTTTTATTTACCATCCCTTTCCTAATACCGATAATTCCTACCATCTTGTTTGCTTTTTTGGCTACTGCAGCACACTGGGTGGAAAATTTCAGCATATACTCAGAAGAGCTGAAAGCTTGTTAGCTACTGCTAGGACATCCTCTAAGTTTTGATACCTTGTGATATCTTTCCATGTGTGAGATTGATTTTTCTGCTTGTCCAGGTAGAATACTGGTTACTCAATCTATTTATCATCACACTTACTTCTTCATAAGGATGCTCACGGCAAGGCCTTTCTTTTGGAAAGGATAGGTCAAGAAAGTCAACCAAGTAGTTAAATCCATCTTGCAATAGATTGAAATCATCATCAGTCTCTATCATCTAGAAAAAAAAAGCAACAATAGAAAGCCATACATGGTGAATAACATGGTGAATAACATGCATTTCACAGTAAAATTCACAGTAGTAACATAATAAGTGTCATAGTAACATAGTAGATGATGGCAGATAAAGACCCGAATAGTCCATCCAGTCTGCCCAACCTGATTCAATTAAAATTTTTTTTTCTTTTTTTCTTCTTAGCTATTTCTGGGCAAGAATCCAAAGCTTTACCCGGTACTGTGCTTGGGTTCCAACTGCCAAAATCTCTGTTAAGACTTACTCCAGCCCATCTACACCCTCCCAGCCATTGAAGCCCTCCCCAGCCCATCCTCCACCAAACGGCCATACACAGACCGTGCAAGTCTTCCCAGTACTGGCCTAGTTCAATATTTAATATTATTTTCTGATTCTAAATCTTCTGTGTTCATCCCATGCTTCTTTGAACTCAGTCACAGTTTTACTCTCCACCACCTCTCTCGGGAGCGCATTCCAGGCATCCACTACCCTCTCCGTAAAGTAGAATTTCCTAACATTGCCCCTGAATCTACCACCCCTCAACCTCAAATTATGTCCTCTGGTTTTACCATTTTCCTTTCTCTGGAAAATATTTTGTTCTATGTTAATACCCTTCAAGTATTTGAACGTCTGAATCATATCTCCCCTGTCTCTCCTTTCCTCTAGGGTATACATATTCAGGGCTTCCAGTCTCTCCTCATACGTCTTCTGGCGCAAGCCTCCTATCATTTTCGTCGCCCTCCTCAGGACTGCCTCAAGTCTTCTTATGTCTTTCGCCAGATACGGTCTCCAAAACTGAACACAATACTCCAAGTGGGGCCTTACCAATGACCTGTACAGGGGCATCAACACCTTCTTCCTTCTACTGACTACGCCTCTCTTTATACAGCCCAGCATTCTTCTGGCAGCAGCCACTGCCTTGTCACACTGTTTTTTCGCCTTTAGATCTTCGGACACTATAACCCCAAGGTTCCTCTCCCCGTCCGTGCATATCAGCTTCTCTCCTCCCAGCATATATGGTTCCTTCCTATTATTAATCCGCAAATGCATTACTCTGCATTTCTTTGCATTGAATTTTAGTTGCCAGGCATTAGACCATTCCTCTAACTTTTGCAGATCCTTTTTCATATTTTCCACTCCCTCTACGGTGTCTACTCTGTTACAAATCTTGGTATCATCTGCAAAAAGGCACACTTTTCCTTCTAATCCTTCAGCAATGTCACTCACAAATGTCATTGAACAGGATTGGCCCCAGCACCGAACCCTGAGGGACTCCACTAGTCACCTTTCCTTCCTTCGAGCGACTTCCATTAACCACCACCCTCTGGCGTCTGTCCGACAGCCAGTTTCTGACCCAGTTCACCACTTTGGGTTCTAACTTCAGCCCTTCAAGTTTGTTCAACAGCCTCCTATGAGGAACTGTATCAAAGGCTTTGCTGAAATCCAAGTAAATTACATCTAGCATATGTCCTCGATCCAGCTCTCTGGTTACCCAATCAAAAAATTCAATCAGGTTCGTTTGGCATGATTTACCTTTTGTAGTTATCAACCTTTCCTGCTCTTACTACCATCGATTGCACTACAGTTATCTCCCAGCTATTCATCATATAAGTTTAATGGTTTGCAGGAGAATGTGCTTTTAGCGGGATTAGCTGCCTCCTATGCCTGGAATAAATTACCTGAGTTTGTCCATCAAGCCCTTTCTCTTCCCTTGTTTAAAAGCAGACTGAAAACACACCTTTTTGATATAGCTTTCAATCTTTAATCCTACTCTTCTGCTGATTAACCGTTCCCCTTAACTATATCCATGACATCCGGTTTGTCTATCTTGCCTGTTTAGATTGTAAGCTCTTTCAAGCAGGGACTATTTTCTTACTCTTTGTGACTCTGTACAGCGTTGCGTGCGTCTGGTAACGCTATAGAAATATTAATAGTAGTAGTAGATCCCCATTTCCTCTCTCCCTCCCTTCCACCCACTGATCTCCCAAGCCCCCACAAAGAGAATCTCCTCCTGCCGAGCTTGACACTCCAGACACCCTGACACTCCTTCACACACCCATGACATGTCCCAGCCCCACACTCATACTCAACACTCATCCAAAGGTACCAGGGGTGGGGGGGGGGGGAAGATGTTGGAGTAAACATCAGCAGGAGGGATGCCCACTTCCTCCTGCCAATAGGGTTGCCTCTTTAAAATGGTGGCCTGTCCCCCTCCCAGTGCATCTTGGGATGAACTGTGAGGGGCCTAAGGCCCTAAGCCTTGCTCCCCTCCCAGTGCATCCCAAGATGTAGAATATTATAATTTACATGTGTTTTCCAGCAATCTAGGTGCATTTTCATGAGCTCTATGGCTGGTTTAAGTGGTCACACCTACAATATACTGTACATGCATATGTGTCCTGCTATGCTAATATTGAATAAAGGAAAGAAGACATTTTTCTTTATAGAATAGGTTCCAATTAGGTGCCTCTTTATAGAATTGTTCTCACAGTACTTAAAATATTTATGACCACCCTCCCCCCTCCAACAGATTGGTCTTTATTTTAGCACAAATTATACTCAGCAACATTAATAGATCAGAAGATTCTACAGAATATCATCCCATTTGTCTGTAGGCTAAGCCAAATATGGGTCATGCAGCAAGACAGCAACACTAAACATTTAAATAAGTCCACAACTGAATTGCTAAAGAAGAGATTTCATATTGTGGGTCGACCAAGTGAAATCCACAATCTAAAGCATAAGTTGCAGCATACCTGTAAGGTGTTGTTCATAAGGTGTATGGACATTTCTTCATTTGGCACTTCATCATTGAGACACTTCATAACTCTGTCAGTTCATCACATGACATTTCATAAGAACATAAGAGTAGCCATATGGGTCAGACCAATGGCCCATTTAGCCAAGTATCCTGTTTCCACAGTGGCCAATCTAGGTCACAAGTGCCTGGCAGAAACCCAAGCAGTAGCAACATTCTATGCTACCAATCCAAAGGCAAGCAGTGGCTTCCCCCATATCTATCTCAATAGCAGACTATGGAATTTTCCTCCGGGAAGTTGTCCAAACCATTTTGTTTAACCCAGTTGTGTTAACTGCTGTTACCAATGGCGTAGTAAAGATAGGAAGCGCCCGAGGAGGTGGCGCCCTCCTCTCCATGTACCCGCTCTTTCTACACCCACCCACTCCACACTCGCAATCTCCCTCTCCCCTGTACCTCTAAATCTTCACCAGTGCAAGTGGCTTCTTCAGCATGCTCCTCACACCAACATTGGATCATCTGACATCACTTCCTGACCACATGATCTGGAAGTGATTCAGAGGGGAACCAGGCTGGCGCTAGCAACAGGCAGAAGTTGCCCACTCTAGCAAAGATCTACAGAGGTAAGGGGTGGGGGAAGGGATGGTGCAAGTGTGGTGTAGTGAAGGGGAAGGGCAGAGAGGTGCTGGCGCCCCCACTAACACGGCGCCCAGGGCAGTCCATCCCTCTGTCCCCCCTTACTATGCAACTGGCTGTCACCACATCCTCTGGCAACAAGTTCCATAGCTTAACTATTCTTTGAGTCAAAAAAAATATATCCTCCTATTGGTTTTAAAAGTATTTCCTTGTAACTTCATTGAATGTTCCCTAGTCTTTGTAATTCTTAATAGAGTAAAAAACTGATTCACTTGTACCTGTTCTCTTAGATCTCCTCAGCTGGTGTCATATTTGTTGCAGTTGTCTGGGTCTCACTGCTCCTGGGTAGGTAGAACCAACATTTCAGCCATCATGCTGTGGCTTTCTTCAGGCTGTGAAGGGTTGCTTCAAAAGTTTGGTAGAAAAGCAAATTAAACACATTTTGTGAGGGCTATACACAGTGGCGTACCAAGGGGGGGGGGGCGGTCCGCCCCGGGTGCACGCCCCAAGGGGCTGCACAGTCGGCCACCCTCCCTATGAAAAAGCGCTCCATCTAACCACTGCATCCCGGCACCGGCTCCTAAAAAGAGTTATTCTAGCGAGGCGATCTCCAAACCCCAGGGCGAATTTAACCTGGCCAGCAACACGACTTCAATCCATCACGCGGGCTCACTGGTGGGCGAGCGAGTTAAGTCTCCTCTCATTGGTTGCGCTTTGCCGGCCTGCTGTGTGGTAGGTGGAGGCAAAAGGTGACGCAGGCTGGTGGGCGGGGAAAAAGGTGCAGAGCCCACAAGACTTCACCTCCGGCGTCAATTCTAATGTCGGAGAGGAAGTTCTGGGCCAGCCAATCGCTGTCCTCCCCATTAGAACTGGCCTGGCCTGGCTTGGGGAAGGAGCAGAGAGAAATTGGCTGCTGGCTTGGGGGTGGGGATATCGGCAGGATGGCTTGGTGTGGGCAGGGGGAGAGAGAAAGACAGGCAAGCAGAGGGAGAGAGAAAGAAAGGCAGAAATAAAGAGGGGGGCAGGGGGAGAGAGAAAGAAAGGCAGAAAGAAAGAGGGGGGGCAGGGGGAGAGAGAAAGAAAGGCAGAAAGAAAGAAATATTGGCTTTACAGAAGGACCAGAGACTCATGAAATCACCAGACAAAAAGGTAGGAAAAATGATTTTATTTTCAATTTAGTGATCAAAATGTGTCTGTTTTGAGAATTTATATCTGCTGTCTATATTTTGCACTATGGCCCCCTTTTACTAAACCGAAATAGTGGTTTTTAGCGCAGGGAGCCTATTTGCGTTGAGAGCAGCGTGGGGCATTCAGCATAGCTCCCTGCACTAAAAACCACTATTGCGGTTTAGTAAAAAGGGCGGGGGTATTTGTCTATTTTTGTATAGTTGTTACTGAGGTGACATTGCATAGAGTCATCTGCCTTGACCTCTTTGAAAAAACCCCCGAATATAAATGATAATTAACATTTTCTCTGCATACAGTGTGCTTTGTGTTTTTATTGTTGGTAGATCATTTTGACTTTTTCATTTTAAAAGTAGCTTGCAAGCCCAAAAAGTCAAAATGATCATTTATATTCGGGGGTTTTTTCAAAGAGGTCAAGGCAGATGACTCTATGCAATGTCACCTCAGTAACAACTATACAAAAATAGACAAATACCCCCGCCCTTTTTACTAAACCGCAATAGTGGTTTTTAGTGCAGGGAGCTATGCTGAATGCCCCACGCTGCTCTCAACGCAAATAGGCTCCCTCCAGCGGTTGTTTCACTTCTGGCCTGCTCCCCTTCTCAAAGCTGCGGGCGTTGGCTCCTCACGCGATCCGCAGCTGCGTCGGAAGCATTCCCTCTAACATCAGAGAGAAGGCTTCTGACGCAACCGTGGATCGCGTGAGTTGTAGATGCCCGC
The DNA here is from genome assembly GCF_902459505.1 of Geotrypetes seraphini. NCBI lineage: Eukaryota > Metazoa > Chordata > Amphibia > Gymnophiona > Dermophiidae > Geotrypetes > Geotrypetes seraphini. The sequence goes on along the minus strand of NC_047085.1, from coordinate 183,732,785 downwards.
GGCTTTGAGCAGGGGAACCGGCCAGACATGCTGGGCAGGGAAGAGATGTTGCTGTTGCATAGGGAAGGGGGGGTGGAGAAATGCTGCTGCTGCACAGGGAAGGGAGGAAAGAAATGCTGCTGCTGCACCCAATTGGGGAGAGAGAGAGGGAAGAAGGGAGAAGGAAGACAAGGTAGAGGAACCAGTGATGCCAAGTCCATGGGAGGGAGGGAAAGGAAAAAGGGAAAGGAAAAAAGGAAAAAAGATATCAGACCATGGAGGGGGAGGAAGAGATGCCATGGCATGGGGGGAGGGAAGGGAAGGAGATAGATACCACACCATGGTGTGGAGTAGGAAGGAAGAGAAAGAGAGAGATGCCAAAGCATAGGGGGGTTCATAGTCTAAAGCGCGCGAGGACAAAGGCATGCCGACAACCGAGCGCGGACAACTGAGCGCAGGACTTCAGTACGCCGAAGAAAAACCGTATTTTAAAGGGCTCCGACGGGGGTTGTTGGTGGGGAACCCTCCCACTTTACTTAATAGAGATCACGCTGGCGTTGTGGGAGGTTTGGGGGTTTGCAATCCCCTCATTATACTGGAAACTTTTTTTCCCTGTTTTTTTAGGGAAAAGTTAAGTTTTCAATATAATGTGGTTACACCCCCCACACCCTCCCAACATGGCAGCGTGAGTCAGCGCGGTCCCTATTAAGTAGAGTGGGGGAAGTTTCCCCCACACATCCTCGTCAGAGCCCTTTAAAATATGGGTTTTCTTCAGCGCGATTAAGCCCTGCGCTTAGTTGTCCGCGCGCCTTTGTCCTTGCGCGCTTTTGACCCGTCACTGCATAGGGGAGGGGGGTGGAGACAGAAAAATGGAGAGAGAGGTGAAGCTGAAATGAATCGTGCAAAGGAGAAAAGGGACATAGAGAGAGGGAAGATGCCATATGGAAGGGAAAGAGGGTGGACAGTAGATGGAAGGGGCAGAGAGAATGTGGGAAGTAGATAGAAGCGGTAGAGAGAGAGAGAGAGAGAGAGAGAGAGAGAGAGAGAGAGGGCAGATGTTGCATGGAAGAGAGAGAGGACAAACGCTGTATAGAAAGAAGAGAGCAAAGAGAAGATGATTAAAGCAGAAATGTGGATTGTTACTAAAAAACATATTTTTGGTATGGATGGGGGGGGAGGGATGTCAAAAAATGATGGGCCCCGGGTGTCACATATGCTAGGTACGCCACTGGCTATACACTTAGTCCAGCAAATTTCTAGATTTCTCATCCCATCAAAAAAATAGTTTTCGTCAAACTCTGCAAAATATTCATTGACAGCATCAATGACATCCTCATTCAACAAAAGTTTCTTCCCACTGAGCCAAATCTTTAAGTTCAGGAACAGGAAAAGTTGGATGGGGCCAAGCCCAGGGAATAGGGAGGATGACGAATGAATTCAAAGCCCACTTCATGCAATTTTGCCATTGCAATGGTTGATGTTGTCCTTGTGAAAGAGCACATTTTGTGCACCACATTTGGCCGTTTTTCCTTCAACTCATCTTTCAAACAGTCCAACAATGCTGCATAATAGGCTCCTGTTATTGTTTGACCTGTTTTCAAGTAGTCAATCAGGATTATTCCTTGGGAATCACAAAAATCAGTAGTCACCATCTTCCCAGCTGACAAAATGATCTTTGCCTTCTTTGGCGCACTTTCACCAGTCGATGGACACTGCCTTGACTACTGCTTTGACTTGGGTGTGTGAGGATTGTGATTAATCATCGCTAAACACTGCATTGAAATATCCTTTTGTGTGCATTTCTGGCTGACAGACTATTGTGACACCCATCACGTACACAGTTTTTTTTTTTAATTTGCAGGATGTTAACTATGCATCACATCTGGCTGAAACTGTCACAGATGGTTTGAAGAATGAAGCTAGCCAACAGTGATGCCACTTAATGCACTGTGGTGCCATCTCATGGAAATTTACCAAATGTTTCAAACAACCCTCATATACTGTATACTGGGTCCTCAAATCTAAGGACTTGAGGTAACTGTAGCCAACAGACTTTCCCGCCAAAATTCAAATTTGTGACCAATGGATTTTCCTGCCTCAAATTTGAATTATGGCAGGAAAGTCCATTGGTCACAACTTTAAATTCTGGGGGAAAGAGGCTAGAAGTTAATTAGGACAGTTCCGATTATTTCCCACCAGAATTTAAAGCTGTGACCAATTTCCCAACAAAATTCAAAATTGCTTTTCTTGCCAAAATTCAAATTTGTAACCAACAGACTTTCCTGCCAAAATTCAAAATTTGTGGCAAATGGGCTTTCCTGCCTCAATCACCTCAAGCCCCAGCCAATCAGCTATTTAAAGACAAATTGGAGACCTCACAGCACACCCTGAAGAAAGCCACAGTATGATGGCTGAAACATTGGTTCTACCTACCCAGATGAGGCGAGAACTGCAACAATCACTTTTACCTATTCTACACCACTCAGGATTTTGTAAACCTCAATAAAATCTTTCCTCAGCTGTCTCTTTTTCAAACTGAAGAGCCCTAAACTCTTTAGCCTTTCCTCAAATGAGAGGCGTTCCATTTCCTTTATCATCTTAGTTGCTCTTCTGTGAACCTTTTCTAATTCCACTATATCTTTTTAAAAATATGGCGACTAGAATTGAATCGTAAAATCTTAAGGTGTAGTTAACTGAGTGGTACAGACAACCAGTATACTCCCAATAGCAAGTAATTCACTCAAATAGGGGGGTCTAGAATCAATACTCAGTAGTCCCATTAATCTCTATATCACATATCTAATAGCGTGGTTAATTCAGGAAAAGGCCTCAGAGTTTAGGAGTTCTACGTTCAGTCTATCATCAACTTGCATTTGTCGACATAGTTAAAATCCAAACGGATACTCCGCAATTCAATCATTAGCCAAAAATCTGACTAGAACGGAATGCAATATTCAAGGTGAGGTCACACCATGGAGTGATACAGAGGCATTATAATATTTTTGGCTAAACATAAGAACATAAGAATTGCTGCTGCAGGGTCAGACCAGTGGTCCATCCTGCCCAGCAGTTCGCTCATGCGGGGGCCCCCACGTCAAAGACCAGTGCTCTAAATGAGTCCAGCCTCACCAGCGTACGTCCCAGTTTAGTAGGAACTTGTCCAGCTTAGTCTTGAAACCCTGGAGGGTGTTTTCCCCTACAACAGACTCCGGAAGAGCATTCCAGCTCTCCACCACTCTCTGGGTGAAGAAGAACTTCCTTACGTTTGTACGGAATCTATCCCCTTTAACTTTAGAGAGTGCCCTACCTCCCTACCTTGGAGAGTGTGAACAGTCTGTCTTTATCTACTAAGTATTTTGAATGTTTCGATCATGTCTCCTCTCAGTCTCCTCTTTTCAAGGGAGAAGAGGCCCAGTTTCTCCAATCTCTCACTGTATGGCAACTCCTCCAGCCCCTTAACCGTTTTAGTTGCTCTTCTCTGGACCCTTTCAAGTAGTACCATATCCTTCTTCATGTACGCAACCAGTGCTGGACGCAGTACTCCAGGTGAGGGTGCACCATGGCCCGGTACAGCGGCATGATAACCTTCTCCGATCTGTTCGTGATCCCCTTCTATATCATTCCTAGCATTCTGTTCGCCCTTTTTGCCGCCGCAGCACATTGTATAGATGACTTTATCGACTTGTTGATCAGAACTCCCAAGTCTCTTTCCTGGGAGGTCTCTCCATGTACCGCCCTGGACATCCTGTATTCATGCATGAGATTTTTGTTACCGACATGCATCACTTTGCACTTATCCAAGTTGAACCTCATTTGCCATGTTGATGCCCATTTGCCATGTCAAAGCCCAGTCTTCACACTGGTCTCCATTTTTGATTAACCCTAGCGAACCCTATTTAGACCTACTCATATTTTTGGCATGGATCTGGGGCCATTCCTCTTATGGCATGACAGATTTTCACTTACACTATACAGCTTTGGTCAGTCTATTTAAAACTGCAGCAATGTGCAGCATTTAAGACATTTTCATAGACATACCCGTATTACAAGATTGTAACCTTTAAATCCAGCCCAAGTGAAGTATTCTTCAATCCACAAAGGGTAGAGAAAAATTTCAGCATCCACTGAAGCATTAATAGCATTCAAGTAAGTGTCAAAGTCCCAGCATTTCTTGAAGACAGGAATACCATCAGCAGGCTCTATTATACTTTCACTAAAGTGACAAGAGAGAGAGAGAGAATAGGTGTGATGAAAATTTAATGTTATGGAACTATGAAGATTTTTTAGTGATATGCACAGGGCAAAATTTTTAAGCTCATCGGGGATTTTCTATTTTTGGACTTATTTTGATTTGTTTCATATATTTGGGTTTTTAAAATTTTAATTTTTTAACACTTTAGAACTTTGTAATGCATGTATGGAGAGTAATTTTATAAGAGATTACCTATTTTTAAGCACCAAGAGCATGCCTATTTAGTGTCCGTTCTATTAAGAAAAGTAGGCACCTATTTTTCATAATAGAATGGAGCATAATAGGCAGGGGTCCTTTTACCATGATGTGCTAATGCATTAAAACAGCAAAACCCAAATAGTACCAAAAGGTTCCACAAAGGAAATGAAACAGCAAAACAACAAAAATATTGTGGAAAAGAAGATCGGATGTACCAGTTGTAGTTTAATAAGCGTCCAAATAACTTAAAAAAAATCTTGAAAACAATCCACAAAGTGTGTATACAGTCATGACACCAGCCTACGTTGTAGACATGTGAGCTGTGCTGCTTGTTTTTAGCCTCTTAACTACTTGAATTTTATGTGACTTTTATGTTTTTATATCCAAGATAGCCAAGGATAAGACCCCAGAGGAAGGCATTTTTATTTTGCTGAAACACAGCCCGTGTTGGGTCATTTTTATTGTATACATTATTTGGTTTCTATCCTGTGGGTTACTTGTGACTATATACACTCTTTGTGGATTGTTTCTAAGATTATTGTTTTTAAGTTATTTGGACGCTTATTAAACCATAAACTGGTACATTCGATCTTATGTGCTAATAGATTAACTCCCCTTTTTATAAAGCCACACTAGTGGTTGCCACTGTGGTAGTTGCCCCAAAGCCCATAGGAATTTAAAGGGCATTGAGGCTTCAGCTGCGTGGCAGCTACTAGCATGTCTTTGTGAAAGAGGGGGTAAGTACACTAATAATTAGTGTGCACTAAGGCCCTGATTCTGTATAGGACGCCCAGGAGGTGTCCTATACAGAATCGGTCCTACACTAAACCCCGATTCTGTAACCGGCGTCCATGGTACAGATGCCGGTTAGAGAATCGGGTTAAATTAGACGCGGCCGCTATACTTATGGCAGCAAAGGATCTCCCTGCTGCAATATGTATAGTGGCCACGGTCGCGGCCGCCTGTCCCATCGCCGACAGGAGGATGCCCAATCCTCCTGCAGGAACCCCCCTGGAACCCCCTTCCCCCCCAAACTGGTAATCGCCGACAGGAGGATGCCCAATCCTCCTGCCGGAACCCCCCTGGAACCCCCCTCCCCCCAAACTGGTAATCGCGGGCAGGAGGATGCCCAATCCTCCTGCCGGAAAGCCCGATGGCCCCCCACAAAACTAACCTCCCTCCCCCAACTAACCTTTACATGTTGGTCGGCTGGACGGGTCTTGCTGCCGTCCAGCCGACGGGCCCGCCTCGTGGAAATGAGACGGGCCCGCCCCTTCCCGGCCCATCCACGCTAAATCTAAGGCCTGATTGGCCCAGGCTCTAGAAGCCTGGACCAATCAGGCCTTAGGCATAGCGGGTCCGCCCATCCCCACTAATCCTAAGGCCTGATTGGCCCAGGTGCCTAGCCTGGTGCCTAGCCTGGGCCAATCAGGTCTTAGGATTAATGGGGATGGGCGGACCCGCTATGCCTAAGGCCTGATTGGTCCAGGCTTCTAGAGCCTGGACAAATCAAGCCTTAGATTTAGTGGGGATGGGCCGGGAAGGGGCGGGCCCGTCTCATTTCCACGAGGCGGGCCCATCGGCTGTACGGCAGCAAGACCCGTCCAGCCGACCAACATGTAAAGGTTAGTTGGGAGAGGGAGGTTAGTTTGGGGGGGTCGTCGGGCTTTCCGGCAGGAGGATTGGGCATCCTCCTGCCCGCGATTACCAGTTTGTGGGGAGGGGGGTTCCGGCAGGAGGATTGGGCATCCTCCTGTCGGTGATGGGACAGGCGGCCGCGACTGCGGCCGCTATACTTATTGCAGCAGGGAGATCCCTTGCTGCCATAAGTATAGCGGCCGCGTTTATTTACAATGTAGACCAGCATTTTGCTGGCCTACATTTTAAGCGTCTCTTCCTCTACTAGGGAGACGTGTAGGGCCGCCGAGGTTCGCCTAAGGCCCTTAGGCGAGCTTAGGCATCTTGCGGGTCTCCCTAGGCTCCCGGAGGCACCTTCAATATAGGCGGCCTGCCTGGGGAGCATTTTTTTAAAAAACGTGCATCCCGATTGGCTGATTAGACAGCTGTAGGACGCCTACAGCTTCCTAAAGTCGGGACGCACTTTGGAGAATCAGGGCCTAAGGGCCTGATTCTCAAAATAACATCCCAATTATAGTCAGCAGTAAACGTCCTACTGCCATCTAATGGACCAATCTTATACCTTTAAGCGTTTTAATAAGAGCACATTAAGGGGATAATTCTACAAAGACAGTGTCACCAGTTAGGTGCCAAAAATGTATAAAGAATCTTGGAGTGATGGGGTCTCTAAGGATTTCAAGATGACAAAACAATGAGACATATGGTGGCTAGAACCAGAAGGAGTATAATGAGCAGAAGAAAGGAGGTGTTGATGCCCCTGTACAAATTGTTGGTGACACCCCACTTGGAGTATTGTGTTTAGTTTTGGAGGCCATATCTTGCTAAAGATGTAAAAAGACTTGAAGAGGTTCAGAGAAAAGCGATGAAAACAGTATGGGGTTTGTGTCATAAGATGACCTAAAGATATACACCCTGAAGGAAAGAAGAGACAAGGATGATATGATACAGATTTTCAATATTTAAAAGATGTTGATGATGCGGAGGAACTGAAAGAAATCTCGGTGAATCTGGAAGATGTACTGAGCCAAATCGACAAGTTAAAAACTGATAAATCGCCAGGACTGGATGGTATACATCCCAGGGTACTAAAAGAATGCAAACATGAAATTGCTGACCTGCTGTTAGTGATCTGTAACCTGTCACTAAAACTGTCTGTAGTACCTGAAGATTGGAGGGTGGCCAATGTTATGCCAATTTTTAAAAGGGGTCTAGGGGAGATCCGTGAAATTACAGACCGGTAAGCTTCACTTCGGTGCCTGGCAAATGGTAGAAATGATTATAAAAACTAAAATTGTGGAACATGTAGACATACATGATTTAATGAGACAGAGTCAGCATGGGTTCAGCCGAGGGAGATCTTGCCGCACAAATTTACTTGACTTCTTTGAAGGTGTAAATAAACATGTGGATAAAAGTGAGCTGGTTGATATAGTGTATCTAGATTTTCAGAAAGCTTTTGATAAAGTTCCTCATAAGAGGCTCCTGAGAAAGTTGAAGTGTCATGAAAGCTTTTGATAAAGTTCCTCATAAGAGGCTCCTGAGAAAATTGAAGTGTCATGGGATAGGTAGCGAAGTTTAGTTGTGGATTAGAAATTGGTTATCAGATAGAAAACAGAGGGTAGGGGTAAATGGTAATTTTCTCAATGGAGTAGAGAGTTGCGCGGGGACAGAAATCCCACCCGTCCCCACCCGTCCCTGCCAAAGTCCCACCCGTCCCCACCCGTCCCCGTGAGGACTCCCACCCGTCCCCACCCGTCCCCGTGAGGAATCCCTCCGTCCCCACCCGTCCCCGCGAGGAATCCCCTACGTCCCCGCGAGGAATCTCCTACGTCCCCGCCCGTCCCTATAAACTACAGAAATAGTTATTTCATTTAATTATGCTACTGAATTAAAGGCTCTGGTAGAAACCCATTTAAAAATAAGCAAAAAGACTTTATTAATTTGGAAATATTAATTGGGAAGAATACATACTTTGTAAACGGGTTTCTACCAGAGCCTCTAATGTTTATAAATTTTTATCAACACAACTAATATACTACTTTATCCTTAAGCAAAAAAAAAAAAAAAAAGAATTTTTTTCCTACCTTTATTGCCTGGTTTCTGCTTTCTTCATGTTCTCATTCAATTCCTTCCATCCACTGCCTCTCTTCTCTCTGTGTCTTCCATTTGCTCTGTTACTGTGCCTCTCCCTTTCTCCCCCCTCCCAAATTGGTCTGGCACCCATCTTTTTCCCTCCGCTCCCCCCATAGTCTGGCACCTCTGCCTTCTTCCCTGCCAGCGTCTTCTTCCCATTCCCTCTTCCCCATTTCCTTTCAGTGTCCTTCTCCCCCACCATCTTCCCCATGTCCTGTCAGGCAGCATCCTTCTCCCCCCTCTGCCTTCCCCATGTCCTTTCAGTGTCCTTCTCCCCCCTCTGTCTTCCCCATGTCCTTTCAGCGGCCTTCTCCCCCCTCTGTCTTCCCCATGTCCTTTCAGCGGCCTTCTCCACCCCTGTTTTCCCCATGTCCTTTCAGTGGCATTCTCCACCCCTTTGTCTTCCCCAGTGCTTTCAGGGTCCTTCCCCCCCCCCCTCCCATTTACCCCATGTCCTTTCAGCGTTCTTTTCCACCCCTTTGTTTTCCCCAGTGCTTTCAGCGGCCTTCTCCCCCCTTAAGCGTCTTTTCTTCTCCACTCCACCTTTCCTCCCTCCCTGCCTCCACCTTTGTGGCGCTTTTGCACCGGACCGACAACAGAACAGGCCCGGTTGGACAAATCTCCCTGTCCTGTAGCCGCGAATCTAAATTACCTTCTTACAGCAGCTGGAGTAGTGAAGCTGCTGTAAGAGGTAATTTAGATTTGCGGCTACAGGGCAGGGAGATTTGTCGGCCGGGCCTGTTGTCGGTCGATCGGGGGACCTGACCGGCTGTGCACATTCTCCGGGGCAGACCGCCCCCTCCCCCCTCTTTCGTTGGGTAAATGCAGGGTTTTCTCACAGGGGCATTTTGCCTAAACCTAATATTCACAGGTCTGGAAGCAAACCTAGCAGAACTGGGCTGAGTTTCCATGTCTTCAGCTTCTGAATAGTCAGTTAGGACCTCATCTTTAGTCAAATCCTCCCTAGTGTAAACAGGAAACCTAGGCTGCTGGGCTCTGCGGGGCTTGGGAACAACTTTCCTAGCCCTATCTCTGCCTCTCCTGGGGTTTCTAGCTGGTATTAAAAAGCACTGCTTGCCAACTTCTCCTGCCGACTGGAAAACAATGTACAGGAGATGGGGAGAACAGACAGAATTCTATGTCCAGATGTAATACTGCTTCCCATCCACAATTCTTTCTGCCAGCAGATAATTTACCAGAAGAAAAAAACCTACCGGTACCTTGCAACTCATTAAATTTCAAGACCTGTCTTAAACATGTGTCTTAAAAATATATATTTTTACCTGTCTGTAGGGTCTTTCAGCATTCTAGCCAGATCCAGCGTAGCTCCAGGTTTCGGGGTCCATGTTAATACATCTGAATTATTTCTAACGAGTCTGTTGAGTTCATCTGGATCATTCTTGAGATTCGTTTCCTTGATGTACCTAAATTATCAAAGTAATGCTTTTATTAAAGGTACATCTGGGTAACTACAAAAGCTACAAAAACAACAATAAAACTGCAGATGCAATGTACAAGGTGTAAAAACTAATCTTTATTGAAGAGGATCCAGTGTAGCATAAAAATTTTTTTTTAAAAAATATATTGGTTCTCGAGTGTGAGTCCACAGGACCTGAAACGGTCCGTGTTTCGGAAAACACTCCTTCCTCAGGGGTCCGAAATTTGCATATACAAAGACACAGAGAACCTGACAAACCAAGTAAAGCTTAAAAGGCGCGGGAGTCCTCCTATCCAGCAGCCCAACGGGCTTGCAGACAGCGAAAACGAAAGCTACTCCTGACGGAATTCTGTGCAACTGTGCAACACAGAATTTCTGCAGACTTGCGCAGTCATGCAGAATTTCCCTTTTCTGTGCAGAATCTCTTTCCTCTGCGACGTCCATCCCTGAAGTGTTGTTTCTATGGGTCATGGCAGCGGTAGCGATTCCCATACGCTGCCTGCTGCTAACCCGGACGCTTTTACTTTGTCAAGGAGAGGCTTCTGGTTTAGTGGCAGCATGTGGGAATCGCTGCCGCTGCTAGGACCCACTGAAGCAACAACCTTAGGGAGAGAGAGCTGTGAGTGGGGGAGGAGTTTGCCTCATTCTAGGCAAGTGGGTTTAATAGTGTAAGGATCTGTAATTATAACTGGAAGCAAAAGCTGTTAATATTTTCAGAATTTATACACTCACTTTCAGCATCCCTACCTACCACACCCCAATTTGTAGCTAACATTGAAAAACTGGGACCCTTTTCTAAATTGGGCAATTTTAATAATTGCTTGTGCAGTTAATGACGATGGCAACAATCTGGCTGTAACATTTTACCTGTCATCACTCATAGGGCTCCTTTTACTAAGCTGCGCTAGCGGTTTTGCCTCGTGCGCTAGACGCTAATGCCACCATTGAGCTGGCGTTAGTTTTTGGCGTGTAGCGTGGGGTTAGCGTCCACGGTAATGTAGCATGCGCTAAAAACACTAGCGAACCTTAGTAAAAGGAGCCCATAGTCTTACTGTTTGTTGGAAATAATTAGATTGTTGGATCCAGTGCTGTTTATTTTTGAGTTTATATCATGACCAAGAGTTATCTGTTTCAATTTAGCTACATATCTCAATTTATTAAAAGCATTTGCCATCTGTCATTTATATTAAATTTGATTTCTCATAAAAAAGTACTATTGACTCAACACAGCTCAATCCACAAGAGTTTTCTGACATCCTTCACCTGTCTTTCATTCATTTTTAGTATTTTTTATATTTTTAAATAATTTCTTATTAAGGAATCAAAAGGAACAGACAATAAAAACACCACAGAGCAATTTAATATACAGAAGGTGTCAGCAGATAAAACAGAAGCAAACAAACAGAACATCAAATAGGTGCAAGCAATTTCCTCTAGATTACAGGGGTAGGTAATTCCGGTCCTCAAGAGCCGGAGCCAGGTCAGGTTTTCAGGATATCCACAATAAATATGCATGAGATAGATTTGCATCTCAAGGAGGCATAAGAACATAAGAAAGCCTCTGCTGGGTCAGACCAGAGGTCCATCGCGCCCGGCAGTCCACTAATGCAGTGGCCCATCAGGTCCAGGACCTGTACAGTAATTCTCTATCTATACCCTTCAATCCCCTTTTCCTTCAGGAAATCATCTAATCCCTTCTTGAAACCCAATAGCGTACTTTGTCCTATCAGTGCATGCAAATCCGTCTCATACATATTCATTGTGGATATCCTGAAAACCTGACCTGGCTCCGGCTCTTGAGGACCGGAATTGCGTACCCCTGCTCTAAAACAAATAGAAAACAGAGGGGTTAGCGCTGTAGTTTTAACTGCTCTCTTGTTGTGCCATGAGTTGCACTGTCGGGATAAAGGCGTTCTTGGATATCTCACGTCAGTGTTAAGAACATAAAAATTGCCGCTGCTGGGTCAGACCAGTGGTCCATCGTGCCCAGCAGTCCGCTTACGCGGCGGCCTGGGTCAAAGACCAGCGCTCCAACCGAGACCAGCCCTACCTGTGTACGTTCCGGTTCAGCAGGAACCTGTCCAACTTTGTCTTGAATCCCTGGAGGGTGTTCTCCCCTATAACAGACTCCGGAAGAGCGTTCCAGTTTTCCACCACTCTCTGGGTGAAGAAGAACTTCCTTATGTTTGTATGGAATCTATCCCCTTTTAACTTTAGAGAGTGCCCTCTTGTTCTCCCTACCTTGGAGAGGGTGAACAACCTGTCTTGAATGTATCTTGAATGTTTCGATCATGTCCCCACTGCTAGTGTTCAAAACCACAACTTCTAATTTAGTACTGGGGGCAACTGAAAACACGAAAGAAGATGCATGTGTCTATTAAACTGTATTTGCTCACTCCTTCTCTTCCAAGTTTATTTACAGTTTGATAGACCAGCCATCAGCGAGTATCTGCTCTACATTACTGCTGACTTTAATATCTGGGATTTGTTTTCCTTTGTTCATATAAAAAAATAATCTTTTTCTTTGTATGAGAGAGGCTGCTGCTTGTTATCACCCTTTAATTCAATGAATACTAACATGGGTTTCAGTTTTTAAGTTTGCATGTTTTTTTGGAGCGGGATTAGTTAAATATTAACACCCTCTCCCACTGATATTTCGTACTATGGTGCTACATGTTTGATAATATTGTTTTATTGTTTAGGAAGGGGATAACAAACTGTGATTAAAATGTGTTTTCTTTCTTTAATTTTCCTATTTTAAAGTCACAGAAATTCATACAAACAGTCTCACCCTTTTAGAAGATACTAAGGGCCTGATTCACTAACCTGCCCGATCGTGACCGATCCGTGTCCGATCTGGGCAGGGCCGATCAATTCAAGAAAGAAGAATATTCAAATGGGAGCGATCGGAGGCACGCCCCCCCATCCGACGACATGTGTAGCGATCCTGACGCATGCACAGACCATCTACTTTGCTTGCAGATGGTCTGCGCATGCGTTTCTTTTTTAACTTCTTTTTTTTTTTTTGCTTCGACATGGTTTTTTGTTAGGCTTGACTGCAGGATTGATCTGTACTAGTCTGGCTTGTTTAGTTTTACAATGGGTGTATTGATGTTGTACTGCTCACTGCAGTATGCAAGATGCTGCCTTTTCCTAGGTTCTCATGTGTGACATGTGGCTTGTTACTAAAAATCATGTTTTTTGTACAAATGGGGAGGGGTGTCAAAAAATGATGGGCCCCGGGTGCCACATATGCTAGGTACGCCACTGCTTTATGAAATGATCCACCAACAAAAGTGCTCATATGTTCAAAGCATAGGTTGCTGAAGGGACCATCAAAGCGCTTTCACTGTCCCAATCCGCCAAAGCATATTTTTCTTTAAACAGTCTTATATCAGCAACTAATGAACCTTATCTCTGAAAAATCCTTGCTTGCCGTTGACTCAAAGTTTTTTGGCTCCCCATTGCCTGAACGGATTATACATTTGCAACAGTCCATAACTCATTACACACTATTACAACATCAGAGTCACCACTCCAGGGTACTTGAAGAGAGTATACCCGCTGGCCAATTTATAAAGATTAAGAGATTATGTTCTGATGACGAGTTTCAATATCAGGCACAGATATTATACAGTAAGTTTCTCCTATGGCCTATGGACTTCTCTTTTAGGAAATTATCCAAACCTTGTTTAAATCCCGCTAAGCTAGCTGATTTCACCACAATCTCCAACAATGAATTCCAGAGTTTAATTACACGTTGAGTGAAGAAATATTTTCTCCGGTTTGTTAGGAGGAATAAACATAAGAATATGGAGAAAAGAAAGCGGGGGGAGAAAAGATGTAAGGCCTTTCTCCAATCTTCTACTACAGTTTGACATTCTATAATTCTTACGTTGGAAGATATAATGTAAACATTTCAGGCTTCTGTGTACCTGTATTATAATGATAATATTGCAGTGATAGTGTACATGATGCCAAGTTTTAATGAACAATCATAAAAAATATAAATATAGTCATAAAACAGTTTGTAGCTAAAAGATACATCAATCCCTTTGTACACCATCACTGCAGTTTTTGCCTTTGTTTTTCGACTCGATATTTCACTGCAGTTCTGTTGGATTTTTTGTTTGTTATTGCCTTATAATGATAATATAGCATGGTTTTCATGAGTTAATTTCCTATACAGGTACAACCGCTACTAAATTCAACATACTTATCTGATGGATGGGCTTCAATAAAGTACCCAGCAAATGGGCAGAAAATTCTGGGTTTCAGATCCTTCACAAGTTGTACCTTGTAATTAAGGAGTTTCTTTCTTTCATTTTTAATGAACTGAGTTTTCCAATTCTCTGGAATCATAAAGAAGGTTTGTTAGACACTATGGGGCTCATAATAATAATTTTAAAAAGTCTAAAAAGTGGCCTAAATGGATACTTGGACGATCAAAAAGCCTGATCGCCCAAGTACCCATAATCAAAGCTGGTTTTAGACGTATCTAAAACCAGCTTAGGCCTTTCCCCTGCCTCTAAACGCAGAGAGCGAAAAGAGGCATTTTTAGAGGAGGGGAAAGGGCGGGAGGTGGGCCGACCTAGATATAGGAATACAGCAGGTATAACCAAACATTTTGACAGGTTGCCGAGTCGGCACATATACATTTTGACTTAGACCAAGTCAAAACAGGTATAAGTGCCGAAAAAGGGCCCGCGATCAGCTCAGCAGCCCGGCAACCTACCCACCCCCCTACAGCAACTATCATGGCAGGAGAGATGGCTCATCTCTGCTGCCGCGATGGCGATCACCCACTATCCAAACTACCGCGACCCATGGAAGGAGAGATGCCCAATCTCTCCTGCTGCGGTTTGTGGCAGTTCGGGTGGAGGGGTGATTGTATCACGGCAGGGGAGATAGCCAATCTCTCCTGCCGCGATAATGATCCTGAAGTGCTGTCAACTGCGGCACTTTGGATTGTTATCACAGCAGGAGAGATTGGCTATCTCCCCTGCAGCGATGCGATCACCCCCCCTTGACAAGATCGGGCAGGAGGGTTCCCAAGCTCTCCTGCCCTGGAGAGCCGTGACACCCCCCCAACGATCGGGCCAGGACGGAGCCCAAGCCCTCCTGCCCTGGAGAGCCGCGACCCCCCACCCACAACGATCGGGCCAGGAGGGAGCCCAAGCCCTCCTAGCCAGGTGACCCCCCCACAACGATCGGCCCAAGCTCTCCTGGCCAGATGACCCCCCCCAACCTCCCACCCCCACTAAGATCCAGGCAGGAGGGATCCCAGGTCTTCCTGCCCTCAATGCACCTCCTCACGATCGGCCACCTTGAACCCCCAATTGGCCCCCATCCACCGACCCCATGACCCCCTGCCAACCCCTCGACCCACCCCCACCCCCTCCTCATACCTGTAAATATATTGGCTGGACGGACGGGTCCCAAGCCCGCCTGTCAGGCTGGCCCTTCATCCATCGAATGGTGGGCCTTAGGGCCTGATTAGCCCACCTGAAACCCCGCCCAAAGGTGGGGCCAGAGGTGCCTGGGCCAACTGGAATCAACCCAGTAGCCATAGGCCCCTCCTGTGGGCGGTGCCTTAGGCACATGGGCTGGGTTGGGCAGGGCCAACTGGAATCAGCTCAGTAGCCTTAGGCCCCACCTGTAGGCGGGGTTTGAGGGGCCTGGGTCAATCAGGCTCTAAGGCCCGCCATTCGATGGATGGCTGGCCTGCCAGACAGGCTTAGAACCCATCCATCCAACCAACGTATTTACGGGGAGGGGGTTGGGGTGGGGGGTTGAGGGGTTGAGGGGTCAGCAGGGGGTCACAGGGTTGGCGGGTGGGGGGGGGGCGATCAGACGTTCGGGGGGGCGATTGTGAGAGGGGGTGTGCCGAGGGCAGGAGGGCCTTGGATCCCTCCTGCCCAGATCTTAGTGGGGATGAGGGGTAGGGGGGTCACCTGGCCAGGTGGGCTTGGGCTCCCTCCTGGTCTGATCGTTATGGGGGGGTCGCGGCTCTATGGGGCAGGAGGGCTTGGGCTCCCTCCTGGCTTGATCATTGTGGGGGGGGGTGGTCACGGCTCTCCGGGTCAGGAAGGCTTGGGCTCCCTCCTGCCCCAATGCTGTCGGGGCGGTCGCGACTCAACGGGGCAGGAGAGCTTGGGCTCCCTCCTGCCCAGATCGTTGTCGGGGGGGGGGGGGGGGTGGATTCTGTAACCGGTGTTGTTTTTGACACTGGTTACAGAATCCAGCTTTTAGGTGAAGGACTGGCTCCTCCTTCACCTAAAAGCTCTTGTGTTGGGCATTTGGAAATTAGGCTTTTTTTGGTTAATTATATGTTGTTAGTGTAGACGTAGTGGTGGTCTGGGCATTTAAACAGCTGAACGTAGAGGCAGACCGTTATCAATAAAAACCTCCTTTTGGACTTTTTTTTTAATAATGGACATTTTCCCTGCTTCTACTTTCAATGTTTAGGGCCTTAAGCCAAAAGGGGACTTAGACTTTTTTAAAATTATGCCCCTCCACGCTCTTACAATAACAGCAGCTGCACCAGATTATGTAAGCATTCCACTGGCAAAACTGCCACTGTACTTGCATACAACTGATCAACAAACTGTAAGCACAATATAGAAACATAATATAGAACAGGGGTATCAAAGTCCCTCCTTGATGGCCGCAATCCAGTCAGGTTTTCAGGATTTCCCCAATGAATATGCATGAGATCTATTTGCATGCACTGCTTTCATTGTATGCTAATAAATAAATATTACGCAAAAGGAAAGAAGCGATTACAAATCATCCAGAACACTGCCGTTAAACTTATTCATAATGGAAAAAAATATGATCACATTACTCCTTTTCTAATCAAATCTCACTGGCTTCTTATTAATCACCGCATCACTTTTAAAATTCTATTACTAGTATTCAAAACCCTTTTCACTAACGAACCCCAATTTATCAATAAATCACTTATTCCTTATAATATGTTGCATTCTCTTCGGTCTACTAACCAAAAACTCACTTATTCTTTATAATATGTTGCATTCCCTTCGGTCTACTAACCAAAAACTCACTTATTCTTTATAATATGTTGCGTTCCCTTCGGTCTACTAACCAAAAACTCTTAGGGCTCCTTTTATCAAGCTGCGGTAGGCGGTTAACACGCGGAATACCGCCTGCCGCGCTAGTCGCTAATGCCTCCATTGAATAGCAGGATATATGGGGTAAGGAAGAAGTACTGTGGGTTAATCTGGAAAGAGGAAATGGAAAATGTACTTACCATATATGCTTGAATATAGGATGAGATTTTTGGACCAAAAATGAGGGTCTCATCTTATATTTGGGTCATCACCCAGAGATCACCCAACAACCTCCCGGACTTCCTGCAGGCTTGCCATTAGGCCGGGATAGGAGGGATCCTTCCCGTCTCCTGTCCTAGCCGACACTAACAATTACCATCACCTTCCCTCCATCCGTCGCGTACCTTTTCCTTGGTAGTCCAGTGGTGAAGCCCGCGCAGAACCCCTCCTGCTGATCTCACTTTCAATGGCGCATACTGGCTGGCACGCAGAAGTGAGCTATTCGAACTCCCGGACAGCCCTGTAACGCTCCTTGATAGGCTGTCTCCAGTTCTCACGGGACTCGTGGCAGCCATCCAGGGAGTGGTGCAGGGCCATGCCGGAGCTCGAAAAGCTCGCTTCTGTGTGCCGACCTGGGTGCGCCGCTGGCTGCTAGCTGTGAAATAGGCAGGAGGGGTTCAGCGCGGGATACTCCAATAAACCACCAGGGAAAAGGTACGTGATGGAGGGAGGGAGGGGGGTAGTAATTGTTAGTACCTGCCGGGACATGAGATGGGAGGGATCCCTCCTGTCCCGGCCTATCACTAGGTGGTTTCAATAAAAATAAACAATCATCTGCCGTTAAGTGCTATCATCAGTTACGGGAAACGGTTAATCTGCTGGCTGGGTTGGAGGGCAGAGGGGAGTACAGGACAATCAAGCCACTGTGAGGTTGATTCTTTTTGGTGGCAAGAGGGTAAAGGGAAGGAAGGTAGGACAGGGTGCAGAGCCTGGTTGGGAATGAGGGGGGCTGGGTTCAGAGCCTGGTAGGGAAGGGGACTGAGTGCAGATCCTGGCAGGGCATGGCACTTGAATATTAAGCCCCCGTCTTATATTTGAGTCAACCATTTCTCCTCCTTTTTGGGGGAAAAATGGGGGTCTCAACTTATATTTGAGTATATACGGTACATTGGTGTGCTATACATACCTGCTTCTCAATCAGAAGAGGTAGATAAAGAGCTAATTAAAGACATTCACAAGATAGCTATAAAAGGGGAAATACTACTAACAGGTGATTTTAATATGATGTATGTTGATTGGGGCATTTCTGTTCTTGAGTCATCTAGAAGCAAAGAGATCTTGGATTCACTATAGAAAACCTATTCATGCAGTTGATAATAGAACCCACGTAGGATGGAGCTATTCTGAACATGGTGCTCATGAATGGGGAAGGTGCTTCTGATGTTACAGTGGATGATCATTTCTCATCTAGTGATCACCAAATGGTGTGGTTCAATATTAATATACACGAGGTGACAGTTTATTCAGGATTGAAGGTTCTAGACCAAGGTTCTAGACCAAGTTCTTAAACTTGTCCTGGGGGACCCCAGTTGGGTTTTCAAAATATCCCTAATGAATATGCATGAGGTAGATTTGCATATAATAGAGGTAACAGGCATGCAAATCTGCCTCACGCATATGGGGAGTGTGTGGTGCAGTGGTTAGAGCTACAGCCTCAGCACCCTGAGGTTGTGGGTTCAAATCCCTCATTGTTCCTTGTGATCCTGTGCAAGTCACTTAATCCCCCCATTGCCCCAGGTACACAAGATGGAGCTTGAGCCCACCAGGACAAATAGGGAAAAAAGACAAAGTATCTGAATGTAAAACAACTTAGGATATAAGTGATATGTAAATAAATAAGAACATAAGAATAGCCGTACTGGGTCAGACCAATGGTCCATCTAGCCTAGTAGCCCATCCTCAGAGTGGCCAATCCAGGTCACTAGTAACTGGCAAAAACCCAAAGAGTAGCAACATTCCATGCTACTAATCCAGGGCAAGCAGTGACTTCCTCCGTGTCTTTTAAAGAACAGACTATGGACGTTTCCTCCAGGAAACTGTCCAAACCTTTCTTAAAACCGACTACATTATCTGCTCTTACCACAACCTCTGGTAATGCGTTCCACAGCTTATCTATTCTCTGAGTGAAAATATACATCCTCCTATTGGTTTTAAAAGTATTTCCCTGTAACTTCATTGAGTGTCACCTAGTCTTTGAAATTTTTGATGGAGTGAAAAATCGATCCACCTGAATGGTATTAATATACAGGAGACAAATATTTCAACTCCAGAATGAGAGGACATAAGATGAAGTTAAAAAGTTATAAGCAAGGCCAGCCGAAGGGAGACACTGTAGGAGCTGTGCCTAGTCCTGAGCACATGGTAGAACAGTCCTGAGAACATGGCAGAACAGTGAGCGGAGCAGGGAGCAGAGAGTGTGCTAGCAGGAAAGAGCGGAGAGAGGAGCAGAGAAGGTGGTGCTAGCAGGGGAAGAGGCGAGAGCTAACTCCGCCCACCCCCGACGTCACCAGACAAACTCCCCTCATAAAAGGGGACGAGCCAACGGCAGAGAGTCCACAGTGCAAGGCCAGCCGAAGGGAGACTGTAGGAGTTGTGCCTAGTGCTGAGCACATGGCAGAACAGTCCTGAGCACATGGCAGAACAGTGAGCGGAGCAGGGAGCAGAGAGTGTGCTAGCAGGAAGGAGCGGAGAGAGGAGCAGAGAAGGCGGTGCTAGCAGGGGAAGAGGTGAGAGCTAACTCCGCCCACCCCCGATGTCACCAGCAAAACTCCCCCCATAAAAGGGGACGAGCCAACGGCAGAGAGTCCACAGTGCAAGGCCAGCCGAAGGGAAACACTGTAGGAGCTGTGCCTAGTCCTGAGCACATGGTAGAACAGTCCTGAGCACATGGCAGAACAGTGAGCAGAGCAGGGAGCAGAGAGTGTGCTAGCAGAAAGGAGCGGAGAGAGGAGCAGAGAAGGCGGTGCTAGCAGGGGAAGAGGCGAGAGCTAACTCCGCCCACCCCCGACGTCACCAGACAAACTCCCCTCATAAAAGGGGACGAGCCAACGGCAGAGAGTCCACAGTGCAAGGCCAGCCGAAGGGAGACTGTAAGAGCTGTGCCTAGTCCTGAGCACATGGCAGAACAGTCCTGAGCACATGGCAGAACAGGGAGCGGAGCAGGGAGCAGAGAGTGTGCTAGCAGGAAGGAGCGGAGAGAGGAGCAGAGAAGGCGGTGCTAGCAGGGGAAGAGGTGAGAGTTAACTCCGCCCACCCCCGACGTGACCAGCCAAACTCCCCTCATAAAAGGGGACGAGCCAACGGCAGAGAATCCACAGTGCAAGGCCAGCCGAAGGGAGACTGTAGGAGCTGTGCCTAGTCCTGAGCACATGGTAGAACAGTCCTGAGCACATGGCAGAACAGTGAGCGGAGCAGGGAGCAGAGAGTGTGCTAGCAGGAAGGAGCGGAGAGAGGAGCAGAGAAGGCGGTACTAGCAGGGGAAGAGGCGAGAGCTAACTCCGCCCACCCCCGATGTCACCAGCCAAACTCCCCCCATAAAAGGGGACGAGCCAACGGCACGCAGCCGTTCGGCGCTCGGCAAAGGCGAGCGGCAAAGGCGCTCCCCTTAGCGAGAGCGCCTTTGAGAAGGGCGTCAAGAAGGGCCTCAAGGAAAGGCTCTGGATAACCGCCAAGGTAAGGTTTTAACACATAACAAGGTGGAGTACAACCACCAGGCACATACAACTGGCTATTTAACCTTTAGACTATCTTTTAAACTTTCTATCCAACTTTCAAACCAGGTAGACCTTTCTATCTAGCCAACATGCAGGCAGACCTCTCTAACTAAGCAACAGCCAGACCTTACCAGTCACTCTATCCTTTAAACTTTCAAACTATTTAATAGGCAGCCCTTTCTAGCCAACTAACAAGCAGGCAGAATAAACTAACAATTAACTAACTACCTCTATCCTTCCATCTTTCAAACTCTGACAGGCAGACTTTCATATTATCTAACAGACTTTTCTAGCTCACTAACGATCAGGCAGACATAACTAACTAACAAATATCTAAACTAATTAAAAAAAAAAAAATTTTGAAAATAGCAGAAGAACAAGAAGCAACAGGGCTACAATCAAGACCAGCAGCCCAGTCACCGAAGGGATCCAGGGGATGGCCACGGTCCACGTACAGACGGAAGGAGAGCCAGGATGGAGGACAGAGGTCTCTGTACAGACCGAGGCCATCCCCAAGCAAATGACTACAGTCTCCACACAGACAGAAGAGATGGATCAGCTAGACGGAGACATCTTGCAGGAGCTTAGGAGCCTGAGAGAGGAGGTAAAGCGCTTGAGAAGCATCCGAGAGGACGAGGCCTTCATCGACGGAGTCATCTAGGAATTGTCCCAGGTCACCGAGCAGGAGCCAGACAAGACCATCCTCAGGACGCCCAAACTGTCCAAACCTGCAACCCTGAAACCAACGATTGGGGAACAAAAAGAGGCTGGAGACGCTGACTCTGGGCAGCTGGTAACTTCCTCCACCGGCAAACGTAGAAGACCTTCCTCTTCTTCAGTCTCTTTCTCTCGTTCACAGGGCAGTTTAACATCGACCCCACTAATCCCCTTGAGGAACAGATACCTGCCAATGAGGTACAGGAAGTTGTCCACCAGACGATTCCAGTTCCGGAGACAACAGATCAGCTCCCCCCAAAGAAGCGCAGAGTGGTAGTCATTGGGGATTCCCTGCTGAGGGGCACCAAGGGACCAATTTGCAGACCAGATATGCAATCAAGACAGGTTTGCTGTCTGCCAGGAGCCAGGATCCAAGATGTAACCGCCTGCCTAGACAGACTTATCAAGCCCCATGACCACTTCCCCATGCTTCTTATCCACGTTGGAATGAACGACACTGCCAGGAACACCACGGAGAACATATCTGTAGACTTTGGAGCCCTGGGTGAGAAGCTAAGGAGGATGGAAGCTCAGGTGGTCTTCTCCTCGATCCTCCCAGTGAGAGGCAAGGGGAGAGCCAGGGAGGATCGTATCCAGAGGACAAACGACTGGCTTCACGGATGGTGCAGGGAGATGAACTTCAGATTCCTGAACCATGGGGAGGCGCTGCAAGGACTACAGGGACCTGACGGACTTCACCTGACCAGAAGGGGAAAGAAAGTCTTTGGACACTGACTAGCCCGCCTATTTCGTAGGGCTTTAAACTAGGTAAGTTGGGGGAGGGTACCCACTCACGTTCTGGCGCAAGTAACTAACTTGGCGAGGTAAGTTGCCAATCCATTTCTGAGTCCGAGGTAAGTACACACTGCATTTCCGAGTCAGAGGTAAGTACACACATTGCAAACAGTATTATAGGAGTCCAATTAGCTCAAGCAGGAATATCTACACAGGGACATAGCAAACATAAGGTATGGAGGGCTATGTACGTTAATGCCCACAGTTTGGGCAATAAGATTCTGGAATTAGAGATGGAAATGAGGAACGCCGACCTAGATGTGGTGGCGATATCCGAGACTTGGTTCATGGACTCCCATGGGTGGGATATGGCTATACCAGGATACAACTTACTTCGTCGGGACAGAGAGGGCAAAATGGGAGGAGGGGTAGCACTATTCATGAAAGAGGACATCAAAGTTACCAAAATCGTAGATGTCAAGTACACCAGGGAATCCCTCTGGGTGAATTTGGCTAGGGGGAAGGACAAATGCCTGTAACTTGCCAGGAGGACATGGATATAGAATTAGTCGAAGACAATGAGAATATCACTTTGCATGGAGACACAGTATTGTTAGGAGACTTCAATATGCCTGATGTGGTTTGGAACAATCTTTCCGCTACGACCAGCGGCAGCAGGAAGCTATTAACCTCTATAAAGGGAGCTAGACTCAGACAAATGGTATTAGAACCCACTAGGGATTGGGCGATACTAGACCTAATACTCACCAACGGAGAAAGTGTCACAGAGGTCTCGGTAGGCGATACGTTGGCCTCCAGTGACCACAACATGATATGGTTCAACCTCAAGAAAGGTTTCACTAAGACAAGCACATCAACCAAGGTCCTCAACTTTAAGGGCACAAACTTCGAAAGCATGGGAGATTTTGTCCATCGGGCACTGCAAAACCATGCTGAAACAGATAATGTAGAGGTAATGTGGTCAACTCTGAAATCAACCTTACACGAAGCAACCAACCGCTACGTCAAATCAGTAAGTAAACGGCGAAGAAACAATAGACCACAGTGGTTCTCTGTGGAGATCTCAGACCTCATAAAAAAGAAGAAAAGAACGTTCATCATCTACAAACAATCAGGGAAGCGAGAATCCAAGGAAGACTATCTGGCCAAGTCAAAAGCGGTCAAAACGGCAGTCAGGGAGGCCAAACTCCAAATGGAGGAGAACCTTGTGAAGAACATCAAGAAGGGCGATAAATCCTTCTTCCGGTATATTAGTGACAGAAAAAGAAACACAGATGGGATAGTACGCCTTAGGAAACCCGACAGGAATTATGTAGAATTGGATTCCGACAAAACCAAACTTTTAAATGAATACTTCTGCTCGGTCTTCACTTGCGAGGCGCCGGGATCCGGCCCTCAGCTGCCGACGAGGGAAAACTCGGAAGACCCGTTTTGAAATTTTGAGTTTATGTCCAGCAGTGTCTACGAGGTGCCATCAAGACTCAAGGTGAATAAAGCTATGGGACCGGACAAACTATACCCCAGGGTGCTCAGGGAGTTGAGTGACGTCCTGGCGGAACCGTTATCCGCGCTCTTCAATCTTTTTCTAAGTACAGGAAGAGTCCGGTTGGATTGAAAAATGGCTAACGTCATTCCACTCCACAAAAAGGGATGCAGGACGGAGGCTGAGAATTATAGACCGGTGAGTCTCACATCGATAGTGAGTAAACTTATGGAAACACTACTCAAACGCCAATTGGATACGATCCTGAACAAGGAGAATCTACGAGATCCCCATCAACATGGTTTTACGAAGGGAAGGTCCTGCCAATCAAATCTGATCAGCTTCTTTGACTGGGTAACAAGAAAGCTGGATATAGGGGAGTCTCTTGACATCGTGTACTTGGACTTCAGCAAAGCGTTTGATAGCCTCCCACACCGCAGGTTATTGAGCAAGATGGGATCGATGGGACTGGGTGAAACATTAACCACATGGGTTAGGGACTGGCTTAGAGGTAGACTTCAGAGGGTAGTGGTAAACAGTACCCTCTCCAATACGACGGAGGTGATCAGCGGAGTGCTGCAGGGCTCGGTCTTGGGCCAGATCCTATTTAACATTTTCGTAAGAGACTTGGCTGAGGGGCTTCGAGGTAAAATTACATTATTCGCCAATGACGCCAAACTATGCAACATGATAGGCAACTACACAACAGATGAAAGCACAGTGCCCAACAAAAGCTCAATGCTCGACAGTATGACGCAGGACCTACTCCTGCTGGAGCATTGGTCAAAGACTTGGCAACTAAGTTTCAATGCCAAGAAATGCAAGGTCATGCACCTTGGCAGCAAAAATCCATGCAGGACTTACACCCTAAATGGTGAGATCCTAGCAAGAACTGTAGCAGAACGTGACTTGGGTGTGATCATTAGCGAAGACATGAAGACTGCCAATCAAGTGGAGAAAGCTTCATCCAGGGCTAGACAAATCATGGCTGTATCTGTAGAAGTTTCGTCAGCCATAAGCCCGAGGTCATAATGCCGTTGTACAGATCAATGATGAGACCCCATCTGGAATACTGTGTACAATTCTGGAGGCCGCATTATCAAAAAGATGTGCGGAAAGTTGAGTCAGTTCAGCGAATGGCCACTAGGATGGTCTCAGGACTCAAGGATCTCCCGTATGAGGAACGACAGGGTAAGTTGCAGCTGTACTCACTCGAGGAACAAAGAGAGAGGGGAGACATGATCGAGACGTTCAAATATGTCACAGGCCGTATCGAGGTGGAAGAGGATCTCTTTTTCCTTAAAGGACCCACGGCAACAAGAGGGCATCCGTTGAAAATCAGGGGTGGGAAATTTCATGGCGACACCAGAAAATATTTCTTCACCGAAAGGGTGGTTGATCGCTGGAATAATCTTCCACAACAGGTAATTGAGGCAAGCAGCGTGCCAGATTTTAAGAAGAGATGGGATTGGCATGTGGGATCTCTTCATGGAGGTAGTTAGGGGGTGGGCCATTAGTGTGGGCAGACTAGATGGGCCGTGGCCCTTTTCTGCCTTCATGTTCTATGTTTCTATGTTTACTTTTTTTTACACATCAATTATAAACAGCTACCAAAAAGTAGAGAATAAACCACTGCTTCCCACCCCTCTAGGACTTCTGTTTCACAAGAAGTTTTATCATCTTAACAGTTGTCTCTAGCAGCCAATGTCCATTTTTTAAAAAATGGACACGTAGCCTTCTATGACAATATATAACATTCATAACTTGAAACAATGACATAGACCCAACATGGTCTGTATTTCGACCTTAGTGTCTTCCTGAGCAGTCCTGATAAGGTCTCTTAAAAGGTGTGTGGATATGATAACCTACACCCGTGCATGGGTGAATAATTTCCTCTGGCGTTCCCAGTGCTCCAAAGTTGTGGATTATCTTCTTGATACAAATAAAGTCTACATTAGTAGCATCAGTCTCCAATCTCCACAGCACCGTTTATTTTGGATTTTCGCTTTCCTGTGGATTTAATGGGTCAATTTCTTGATTGATTGCTTTCTATGACAAGACATACAGACATGCAAATACACAAGGAATAGACAAATATCTTTCTTTAAAAAGTTAAATACCTGTAAACTTTCCGCCGCTGAATGCCATAGGAAATCCAGATGCACCACCAGCAAAGTCACTCATCATAAGATCAACATTTGGGGGGAGTCTACCACCATTAGGTCTAGTACAATCCACTGTATTGAGTATTTTATGACCTACAGAAAAATGAAATGTTAGCTTCTATAGAAGCTACTCAAAAAAAGAATCCCCTGCACAAATATATACTCAATCAAAAGCAATACAACGTTAGTGCAATACTAAACAAACTACTTCAAAGAGAATATATGCATATTTTATTAATCCTATTCATATTATCAATATTTCAACATTTCAGCAAAGTTAAAAATATATAAGACTACAAACACACCTAAACAAACAAACACATAACAAGTAAGACATATCAAATAAATATCAGGACGGCCAAAGAGAGTTCACTAAAATGTAAGTTCAAAGAGTCACTTAGCTTGGAAAAATTCAGGCTCCAACTTGAAGAGCAGCCATGAAGTAATCAAAAGGCAGATGAAAACCCTAGGTTGTCCAACAATGAAGTAAATCAGGTGAAACAGATCCAAAATCAGCAATAGAGGCACACTAAAGTGCTGGTGCAAGTGTAGTAGTAGTGCAAAATCCGTGTCAATGCAGTATAAGTTCAACACTATCAAAGTGCAAAGCAGAACTCAAAAGGAATGTCGGCTGGGCGGGGTCGCGGGTCGGCTGGGGGGGGCCAATCGGGGGTTCTGGGGGGGCGGACGTTGGGGGGGAGGGGGGTGCATCGAGGGCAGGAAGGCCTGGGATCCCTCCTGCCCGTACTGTAGTGGGGGGTGGGGGTACGGGGGTTGCCTGGGCCAGGAGGGGTTGGGCTCCCTCCTGGCCCAATCGAATCGGGGGTAGGGGGGTCACCTGGGCCAGGAGGGGTTGGGCTCCCTCCTGGCCCGAACGAGTCGGGGGGGGGTAGAAGGTCGCCTGGGCCAGGAGGGCTTGGGCTCCCTCCTGGCCCGAACGAGTCGGGGGTGCTGCGGGTGCCTGGGGCAAGAGGGCTTGGGCTCCCTCTTGCCCTGATCGAGTCGGGGAGTCGGGGAGTCGGCGGGGCAAGAGGGCTTGGGCTCCCTCTTGCCCCGATATTGTCGGGAGGGGGGGTCACGGTTTGATATGGCAGTTGGGCTTGGGCACCCTCCTGCCTGGATCGTTGTTGGGGGGGGATTCTGTAACCGGTGTTGTTTTTGACAGACACCGGTTACAGAATCCAGCTTTTAGGCGAAGGACTGGCTCCTCCTTCGCCTAAAAGCCCTTCTGTTTTTGGCTTAGGTGTGTTTTTGTTTCATTATGGTTTAAAAGTGTAGACGTGCTGTGGGGGTACTTTTAGACGTAGTGGAGATTGGGCGTTTAGGCAGAGGAAGGCCATAATCAAAACATGGACATTTGTTTTGGTTATGGACACTTTCCCTGCTTCTGGGTTAAACGTTTAGGGACTTAGGCCAAAAGGGGACTTAGACGCTTTTTTTTATTTTGTCCCTCTATATTCTTATAACATTCAAGATAACGAAGGGAATAGATTTAGTAGATAAAGACAGGTTGTTCTCCCTCTCCAAGGTAGAGAGAACGAGAGGGCACTCTCTAAAGTTAAAAGGGGATAGATTCTGTACAAACGTAAGGAAGTTCTTCTTCACCCAGAGAGGGTGGAAAACTGGAATGCTCTTCCAGAGGCTGTTATACGGGAAAACACCCTCCAGGGATTCAAGACAAAGTTAGATAAGTTCCTGCTGAACTGGAATGTACACAGGTAAGGCTAGACTCAGGGCACTGGTCTTTGACCTAAGGGCTGCCATGGGAGCGAACTGCTGGGCACGATGGACCACTGGTCCGACCCAGCAGCGGCAATTTTATGTTCTTAAAACATTGCTCAATGAAATCAAATGAAGTTGTTACCACGTTCTTCAGTATGAGTAGTACTTAAGTCGGGTGTCTGTAACTTGGGGATTGCCTGCATTTAATTATATAATTTTATTAATGTATCTCAACATGCTGTACATAGAGATTTCTCTTTTGATATATATTTTTTAGCATGTTTATAAACCCAAATATATATTGTATCACAAAAAGAGTTATTAACTTAACATTTCAAATACCTACAGATGGACAAAAAATAAAATTTCCTGATTTGCCAATAATTTTATGAGAATTGTGTTGCTTACCAAATCATTTTTTTGCTTTCATCACAGTGAAAACTCTCTTGTGCTAAGTTCAAAATCTGGAAAAGCATCCATGAGCAAACAAAACTCTACTGGTATAAACATGGTGAAATATGCTGACACTGAGAATTCCAAATAGTTACAAACAATTCAGATCTGATCGGCTTTTCATATTGTAGCAGTTCATTTAAACATACAAGCAGGTGCTGAAAAGTTCTCAGCCCAACCAACCAACTTTCTAAATTCTGAGTGTTATATTACCACTGTAGCTGAAAAGAGTGTTCTTATTTTGTTAAGTGCCAATTTGCAGAAATGAAATTCTATATTTTGATATTGTTTCAAATCAGTGCTTGAACCATATCCAAGTCATTCTCTTCTTGGTTGGGCTGAGAACATTTTAGCACCCCTTCGTATGTTTATAGTCATATATTGTATATTTAAAGTTTAAATTATCTATCCTTATTCTCAATGAATTTTTCTTCTTTTTTTTTTACTTTTTTTCTAATTGATTTAACATATAATTACAAGCTACTTTACTTGTTCAAGTAACTCAATGCTTACTTTCCATTTCAATTTTTCATTAGGAATATTAATAATAATAATAATAATAATTTTATTTTTATATACCACCATACCACAAACAGTTCTAAGCGGTTTACAGGGGAAGAGACTGTATACAGGCAGCGACATTACAGATAATTTTTGAAATTACATTGGCATGTTAAGTTTAGTCAAGTTTATCTGGAAGTGTTTTGGAAGTACATCAAAGCGACAAACATAAAATCAATGATATGCAAGCTCTTCCTCAGACCACTATAAAAGTAGGCGCGGAGAAACAGAAAACAAAGAAGATATTCTATTAAGTATCGTTAAAAGAAAATTGGGTTAAACAGAATTCCCTTGGCTTAATTCCAACAATTCGACTTCATGTAGCACCTTGTTGCAAGAAGTCCACTGGTTGCCAGTGGAACACAGAATCACATTCAAAATTCTTCTATTAACATTTAAGACTAGACCAAACAATCAACCAGAATTTATAAATAATCTTCTTACCCCTTATATTCCTTCTAGGTCCCTAAGATCAACAGCTAATAACCTTTTCTCCATACTGTCACTGAAGTTTATATACACAATGAGATCTACCATCTTCTCTGTCACTGCCCCCTCTCTCTGGAATAGTATTCCAAATTATTTACGCGAAGAATCAAATCATAATAACTTTAAGACGAAGCTAAAGACATTTCTCTTCCGTGATGCCTTTGAGGCCTAACTGTCCTTTTAAGGGCAACTGAGTTAAATTACTACTGAGCTTACAGCAGCCCTCCCTCTTGTTTTTTTCCTTAATTGTTTTCTTTTACTTGGCCTAATGTAGTTCTTGCCTTTTACCCTATGTTCTTGTTTGTCTGTGTTTTTAATAGTTTTTAAAAGTTTTTATAGTTAAGTTTGGTGACGTAGTGTCACTTCAAACTTTTATTTTACCTAAAGTTTGTTCTTTGTTTTTACAAATTTGTACACCGCCTAGAAGACCGATTGGGCGGTATAAGAAATTTTAAGTAAACTTTAAACAGTTAACTTCTTAAGATCTAAAAAAGACCTCAGATGTTCAAATAGGAAAAAAAACATCTCTTAGCCCTAAATAACTTACAGGTCCTTTCACTAATCAGTTTAGCATGCGCTAAACGCTAACGCATCCATAGACTATAATGGGCACATTAGCGTGCACTAAATCAGACAGCGCTTGCTAAATTGATTAGCGCGCCTTTGTACATGGATATGCTTGCAAAAAAGTGGCTGCTAAATTTCCTTGTTTCTTCTCTCATAATTAGACATTCTCTCTGTCTCTCCTGTGTTGATTTAGTCACATCTGAGTATAACCAAATTCTCTGACCTCAAAAAAGGAGTACTGTACTACTATTTTTTTTTAAAATATAAACTTATGATGGAACTTAAATCTTGTTCAAAAACAAAGTTAACAATGAAAGTTGCCTGATCCATTACATAAGAGAGTCTTCAAGAATAGCAGTAAATTTTTCTCTTGCTGCGTATGATCAATAGTTCCAGAATCATTTATAGGCTGGACTCCTGTTTCAGGAGAAGAGACCTCGGAATTAGATTTGGATGGAGTCTTACTCCTGAAGAAACAGCATGGAGATGGAGATATTGGGGAAGCTGAAAATTCAGCGTTGGTATCTGCAGTGACTTTGGGAATACTTCTTGAGGTTATAAGGAAACTGGATGCTATGGTGGGGAAAACTGCACAAGATATGGAGGTACTGGAGATACTGCATTATACTGTATTTCTTACCCTCCTTTCCTTCTGGCACAGTAAGTCCTGTACATCTCTTGTACGTTTGGCATTTTATACCCCTTGAATGTAAAATTTTTTTTAGCTATATTCATCACTTAGAAGTATGATTAAGCGATTTATCAAATTTTTTTAAAAACTAGAAACTACTTATGTCTAAAGTGGACTCCTTTTCTTTGAATTTGGACAGTTTGTCAAGATTGTATGGAAAAATACATATAGAAACTTCTAATTTGAAAGAGACGGTTTTAACAGTGATAAAAGATCAGAAATTTATTTCATGAAAAATTGAGCAAATAGAAAACTTTAGTAGACGATTAAGCCTGAGGGTGTTAAATTGTCCACAAATTTTGGGTATGTCCCCTGTGGAAGTGTTAAAAAAGTTTACTTTGGAAAAGCTGAAATTTCCTCGATAGTATTCTGCCTATTAATAAGGCTTATTATTTACCGGTCAACAAGGATAAAAAGACTGAAATGGAATTTTTCAATCTGAAAAAAAAAAGATGGATTAATTTTTTTTACAGATTTGAATGACATAGAAAATGGCAGGAAAAAAAAACAAAACAAAAATGGGGGGGTGTTATGGTTCAAGAATATATAGTACTGCACAGTAGTGTGCTCTATTGTTCAGTAATGTACAATATTTTTAAAAATCTAAATAAAACAAAAAAATTAAAGCAAATATGTTTTGTTTGCACATTCCTATTATTTTCAGAGGTTCTTGAATAACTATGGCAACAATGCCTTATGGTAAGACAGTGTCCATCCAGTCATAAGACCTCCTATCACAAGCAAAGCAATGGGTGGAAGGAGTTTCTACTATCATATGATTTAAAAGTGTGCTATGCTAGTTACAATTACTGAGTTCATGCTGGGTCATTTTGGTAACTCCATAGTTGCAAGAATGCCTCTCCCACAGCTGCATACTCTTACGAGTAGTGGGAGCATACTATACCTTTGGTGATTGTTAGTCTCGAGGCAAGATGGCGGCATTGATGGACGTGTGAGAGGGAGCTACGACTAGTCCTTCATACCGCCAGGAGAAATCATGGTGAAGCGGAAATAAAAGCCATGTTCATACCCAGCTGAATCGACTCCCTCCACGGTATTGGTGCAAAAGACCTTGGAGGAGTTTCTCTTACCGGTTGTGGAGAAGGAGAAGCCCCGGGGAAGCAAGCTTGAAACAGGGGATTTCACTTGCAGCGTGTCCGATATCACGCTGAGCCCCGAAGATCATGAGACTCCAGCTCAGCCCAGAAGTGGAATGAAAGGTCAGTTGGGGAGCTTGATACCAATTGGGTTGCTGAATCTTGCTTCGAAGCTGGGCCACTGTCTGACTCCTTACATGCCAAGGTGGGAGTATTTGGCACTGGAGCAGAGGGTGGATGGCCAGAGAAGATTTCTCCGGGACCTTAACCTTCTGTTACCAATGGACCCAGTACTGGAACTAAGAGCAGCATCAGGCTGAAGAAAAGACTGGAGAGGATAACTTTGGAAGAGGTATGGGACGCTGTTAATACATTGGAGACTGAATTGACTGAACATTTGGATAATATTTTGCAGGTTCCAGAAATGGTACAAATGCATATTAAATAAATGTGGGGACTTAGTTGTTAATTTTGAAACCCAAGTTCAAAATATGGAAAAATCTATAGATGGAGTTCAGGCCACTCAATTGAATTTGGTAAAAGAACCTGAATATACACCAAAGATTGGAGAGGTTGGAAAATTATGAACGTAGACTAAACTTAAGGTTTCTAAATTTCCCACAATCTCCAATGTTGTCACCTAATGAGATGCTTAAGAAATACTTGAGAGAAAATCTGCAAATACCTTCTAAGACGATACCTCTAATTACCAAAACCTATTATATAAGTTCAGGAAGTCCAATGATAAGACCAACAAAAGACCAGGAGCAGGGAGTCAATTTTAATCTAACAGGCGTCCTTGAGGATTATGGATCAGTATTGACCAAGTCAACCCTCATTGTAACCGTTGCCTTATAATATAATTATTTGATTGTATTTTCGCTTTAAAGATGTTAAATTCCTGGGTTATTCAGTGATGATTTTTCCTGACCTTTGTAAGTCTACCCAACTGAGAAGGCTTTTTTAGCCTCTAAATTTCAGGTTTTAGACCTCAAAGGGACATTTTTCCTACAATTTCCATGTAAATGTATTGTTAACTTAACTGAGAAAACTTTTGTATTTCTTGACTTGGAGCATTTAAAGAATTTCCTGGAAGCTAGGCAATCTCCAGTTCCTTCTAGCAATCTAGAGAGCAATCTATCGCGAAAGTAAATTAAACTTCACTTAATCCATCAGTTAAATCTATGGGCTCCTTTTACAATGCTGCGTTAGCGGCTTTATCGCATGCAAATTTTTAGTGCGCGCTAACCCCTGCGCTAGCCGAAAAACTACCACCTGCTCAAGAGGAGGCGGTAGCAGCTAGTGTGGCCGGCAAATTAGCACGCACTATTACGCACGATAAAACAACAAATGCGGCTTCGTAAAAGGAGCCCTATGTTTTTTCATAGAAGAATTTCCCTTTTATTACCCCCTGATTTTCTGTAATTTTCCTTCTCCCATATAAAAACTTTTTCTTAAATATAGGGATTTATATAGAGACATGTTAAATGTTAGGTGATTTATCATTTTTCCTTGGAAATTTCTATTGTAACTCTATTTGCTTTAACAAGTGTAAACTTGTAATATTGGAAAATTGCAAAAATTTTAAAAATGAACTGTTGGTCTCAAGTGCAGGAAGGCATCTGAATACGCATGGTGTGACTGCTATCTAAAATTTAAAGTGACAGTGCACTTGGCAGTGTCCATATCAGGTGGATGACATCACCCACTTGTGACAACATTATGCCTGCTTACACTTCTCTATAAATTGTAGTTTTGTTTATAAATACAGTATTTTTAAAAAAAAATGTTTGTTATAGTACAAGCATACTGTATGTACTATACAGTTGTTAGTAGGTTGCTGAATGGAATAAACAAGATTTGAAACATGCATTCTACTCATTTATGCGTCATGCACTTTTTCTGTAGTATCCGACTGTTCTCAATTATCGAACAATCTGTCAGTCCCATTTATGTTGAACAATTGAGACTCTACTGCAGGGATCTCAAAGTCCCTCCTTGAGGGCCGGAATCCAGTCGGGTTTTCAGGATTTCCCCAATGAATATGCATTGAAAGCAGTGCATACACATAGAGCTCATGCATATTCATTGCGGAAATCCTGAAAGTCTGACTGGATTGCGGCCCTCAAGGAGGGATTTTGAGACCCCTGCTCTACTGTATATTAAATTCTGCTTCAGGGCTAAGCAACAATTCTGGGAGATCCTGGCCCCCATTTTCCATCTAATATGGTAGAGTGATCTTTATCTAGTGAAGGTTTTTGTGAGGGAGATTGTTATGAAAGAGGTGGAGGACACTAGAGGACGGGGTTCTAATTGTTGTGTGAATGCAATATAAAATATATTAAAATCAGACCATACTCCATGTCATAAAATGAAGATGGTATGGCATTTAAAAGAGGAGAACTGAGATGTGCTCTTAAGAGGTTTCTGTAGCTGTACAAAAGTTATGCTGAGTTGTTTTGAATATTTGTAATGCCTTACCTTAGATTTAATCAAGCCTCTGATAAATTAAAAAAACAAAACAAAACAAAACTGAAACAAGTAATATTTTCCAATGTTAACTTCACAGATGGACAGTCATGAACAGGGCAGGATTAATTCATCAAGGGCCCCTAGGCACACAAGTACACTGGGCCCCCCTGCCCTGCCCCACCCCACCATGCGCCCAGGCGGAAACAGGAAGCTGCGTCAGAGGGAAGCTTTGGGCAAGCTGTACCGCTTGCACAATTACAGTTCCCGTCGCCTTTCTTACCCGCGTTGTTGCTTGTCTTACTTTCCGTTGAGGGGGGGGGGGGCCGCGTTGCCGATTGATGCATGAGGGGCCCATCACTGTTTGGAAAAAACAATGTTGAGGCCCTCCTTCATCGGACCCCCTCATTTCGGGCCCTAGGCACGTGCCTACTTGGCCTAATGGTTAATCCTGCCTGGTCATGAAAACTGGGCAGAGAAAGTAGTTTGGAAGTAGTTTGAAAAAAAAGAAATAAAGACCATACTTTTCAAGAAGTCCCTGAAAAAGACTTAACACAGAAAGTTTAATTCCTTCTTCTCACTATACCCCCAACCCCAAAACAACCAGCTCTACTCTGTATTTTCCTTGAAAACGACCAGATATCTTTTGTAATACATCTTTGATAACTCCTTTGTAATCCGCCTTGAACCGCAAGGTAATGGCGGAATAGAAATCCCTAATCTAATGTAAAATACCTTTATATTCCAGAATGATACAAGTATCCATTTCAGGATGAATCCCATCCATCAGTATCATAAATCTGAGGTGTTTGTCCACCTAGAATTGTACACAAAAGTCAAAAAGTCATAACTGGTGTTCCATCTTTAAAATATTGCAACAGGACAGGATGTAGCTACTTAGGAAAAATTTAAAAGCATGAAGATCTCTACAAATTCTGGAGGCATACAACACTCATGCATGGGACCATAGTACAAAGTAAAATATCCAACACAACGAATCCTACTCTAATATGAACCAAAAAAAAAAAATCTCAATTTTGTAATAATTTCAATAGTCTTGTATTATACAGATACCAAGCTATCTATAACATATAGAAGGAACAGTCCAGAAACTTTAAATATTTTCAGACCACATGGGTTGATACTTCCTAGCATAAAAACTTTCCATAAAATTTTCTAGATAATTTTTTACTTAAACTCTTAATTTATCTTTACAGAGCTGCACTGTAGGTGCAATTTGAAGAGCATTGCCATGCAGTCTCATTGATCATGGCCAGTGATTCAGCTGTGTTGGAAACTGGTTATTGATTTCACGGTTTCTTTAATTGTGGTGAAAAGAATCAAATGTCCCCTGAGCTCTCTTGCAGATTCTTATTTAGGTAGCGGGATAAAAAATGGCTGTAGGTGGTATATCTCCAGATTTTCACTCATTTACATAGCTGAAGAATTTGGCAGAACACAGGTTATAGTGAAACAAATATGATTTTGTTACAGATCAGATTTCTAGAGGGGGAAAAAAGTCAGAAAATACAAGGTTTCCTCACTATCAGTAAGCGATAAGAAGAGGAGAAAATGAATTGTACAGTACACCATACTCAGAAAGGAAACAGTAAGGCTACTTTAGCCAGTGCAGAATCAGCTTGAAACCTGAATACATCTGAATATCTAACCTGCTGCCATACTCCAAATGGAACAATATTAATGTTTGTTAGCTTTACACCACTTTTCTGAAGGTACCAAAACACTGGCCTTTCAGTGTTTCCAACATAGATTGGGACATCTGGTCTTTTCTCAGCAAGTTTCTTCAATGTGTGATAACTAGAGTGCAAGTGGTAAAGAGAGGGAATGAAATCATGATGGCCTCAACTCTGCAGCATTTCAGAGCTGTGAAAATGTAGAAGACCATCTGAGGACAGTTATGCAAACCATGTCATTTTTAACTCAAGCCAAAGAAAAGATATTCTGCCCGATATTCAGTGTTACTTAACTGGCCAGGAATGGCTCCTGGCCGGTGAAATAGCACTTAGCTGGCTAAGCTCTAATATTCAGTGTGAGATGGCCAATGAATATTACCACTAAGGTCCATATTCTATAAACAGTGCCGTCATCGTTGACTGCCTACAAAATGGCTGCCAATTGCCTACCAATCACACAACGACACTGTTTATAGAATCACAGCTTTGTGAAAGGTAGGCACAAGCACTATAAGGCAGGGTTTTAAAGGTTTACATTTCCAGCACCTACCTTTCACGTGAATCATGGCTACGGAGGTGCTTTACGATGCCTACAGTGGCATTAGGCATCATAAAGCACTTCTGTAGCCACGATGAAGGCACTGGATTTCTAGGCGCCGTTAAGCACCTACATTTTTCTACATATGTTAGGCGCTAGTAGGGTGCCTAATGGTGCCTAAATTAAGGCGCTGTTTATAGAATATGGACCTTAGTGGCTAGCCTGCTCACCAGCTATGTTGCTCGACATTGCCAGTTAGTGCCAGTATCCATTGGCTGAGCAGCTAACTTGAGTGGCCAGATAAACCCACATAAATAGCAGGTCTATCTTTGGCCGCTATAACTTATCAAGCTATATTTTTAGTGGCTATAAATAGACCAGAAATTCAATGCTGGTCACCAGATACTGCTCTTAAATTTCCAGGTTTGCTGCCAACCACAGGAGTCAACCTGGTTAACTTCTGCAGTCTGAATATCAGTCCCATTAAGAGTAGCTCAAAAGATATTTATCTTAAAGAAATTGCATACATACATATGTACTTCGGCATATGGAGGAGTAACAATGGTTAGAGGAGTCTGGGAATTGTAACAGCCCAAATTCAAATCTCATGGCAGCTCCTTCTGGCCTTGGACAAGTCACTTAACTCTCCATGACAAGGAAACCACAAAGGGGAGGGGGTCCTGCACTGTGGTCATTAAGAAACCAACAGTCAACTTTGACTCAAGTACACATCTGGATCTTGATGTATACATATATTGGATATACGATTTTCCACTTTTTTTGTTCTGAATTTTCTGACGGAACAAAAAAAGTAGAAAATCACTGGACTAAGGGCTCCTTTTACAAAGTCACGCTAGGGTCTTAACGCGCGTTAAATTGCCACGTGCACTAGCCGCTACTGCCTCCTTTTGAGCAGGTGGTAGATTTTCGGCTAGTGTGCATTATAGCGCACGCTAATCCGGTGCGTGTGCTAAAACGCTTAGTGCACCTTCGTAAAAGGAGCCCTAAGTGTATAGTCCTCAGTGGAGGCTGCCCCACATTTATTGGTTGGACTGAGAACTTTTCAGTGACCCTTTGTATTATAGAAAATAAGTGATTTTGAGAAAATGATGAGCAGCCAATAAAAAGATGTTAGTGGTCAAGGTTGGCTACATTTACAGGATCTGTGGAATTACTTGGGAGATAAGATGTAACATCACAATGTGTTATCTATAGGCACTGCATGGGATAGAGTATACTGTACAGAGATAAGATACCTGAGATGATCAGAATGCAAATGGCTAATATAAATGAGATCAGCACGGCAAAGTCTTTCCAGCCAGTCATGTGGTGGTTCATGAAGCAACCACCAGCCTCGGGCAAAGGCAGGTCCAATAATCCAAGGGTCAAACACTATTTGTTTATCACCCAATTTCAGCTCCATGCATGCATGAGTTATGTACGTAACCTGCAAAAACAAACAAGGATTAAAGAGGGAAGGCTTTTTTTGTTGCATCTATTTCAGTAATTAATTCCCCTCCCCCATTTTATAAAGCAGCAGTAGTGGCTGCTGCACGGCAAACGCTCTGAAGCCCATTTAATCTCTATGGGTATCAAAGCGATTATAGCAGCAGCCACTACTGCCAGTAGCGTACTAATGGGGGGGCGAGGGGGGAGGTCCGCCCCGGGTGCCAGCCCTGAGGGAGGTGCTCCTGGCCTTGCCGTTCAGTCCCCCCCCACCCCCGAAGGACCACTCGCCCCCCTGGCCTCCCTGCACCACCTGAATCAGCCCGCAGCGGGATCGCGATGTCGGCGATCCCTTCGCTGCTTCGGCGCTCCTTCCTGCGCCACGGTCCCACCCCTCCCCTCCTCTGATGTCAGAGGAGGGGCGGGACCGTGGCGGAGGAAGCAGCTCTGAAGCAGCTGAAGGGATCGCTGACATCGCGATCCCGCTGCGGGCTGATTCAGGTGGTGCAGGGAGGCCAGGGGGCGAGTGGTCCTTCGGGGGTGGGGGGGACTGAACTCAAGGCCGGGAGCACCCCTTCAGGGCCTGATTCAGGTGGTGCAGGGAGGCCAGGGGGGGCGAGCGGGTCCTTCGGGGTGGGGTGGGCAGGCAGGCCGGCAGGCAGGCCTTCAAGGGGGGGGACAGGCAGGCCTTCAAAGGGGAGACAGGCAGGCCTTCAAAGGGGGGACAGGCCTTCAAGGGGGGGTCAGGCAGGCAGGCAGGCTTTCAAGGGAGGGACAGGCCTTCAAGGGAGGGGGGGAGACAGGCAGGCAGGCTTTCAAGGGAGGGACAGGCCTTCAAGGGGGGACAGGCAGGCCTTCAAGGGGGGGATGCAGACTTTTAAGGGGGGGACAGGCCTTCAGGGAGGGGGGCCCCGGTGTAGAAATACACGGAGGGAATGAGGGGGTTCAAAGAGACGCGCATATGCCAGACTTTGGGTGGGAAGAAATAATGGGTCTGAAAATAGAGAAGAGGGAGAGATGATGGACCATAGTTTTTAGAGAGGGAAGGAACAGAAAGGGAGAGAAGTTGGACGCAAGGGATGGTGTGGAGGGGGGGGGGGTGGATAGAGATACTGGTTAGGAGGGTAGTTGGGAAAAGAAAGGGAGAGATGGTGGACCCTGGGGTGGTGGGGAAGGAGGGAAAGAAAATTTTCAGTGCCTGTTTCTATTATGACCATTTATTTTTCATGGTTATTACAAAAAATATTTTTTTACATGGGGGGGGGGTCAAAAAATGATGGGCCCCGGGTGCCACATACCCTAGGTACGCCACTGACTACTGCCCTTTATTTTTCTCTGGAAACTGAAAGTATTGTTGTAGAATCACTAGGGCCTGCTTTTTTTTTTTTAAGGGTCAACAATTTTTATTGATGACAATATAACAAACAGCACAAAAAGAAAGAAAAATTAACAGTGTACAGCTCTTGTCATCCAATTTATACAATAAACCACCCTCCCCCCATTCTCCCACCACACAAGAGCAACAAGACCATAGTCCATAGCATAACTATAACAGATCCAGCAAAACAGCTGTAACAAACATTATTCATTACAGAACATGAGTAAAATAAGTTGGCATTACAAACTACAGAAATGCAAGGTGCTATAGACTAAATATACTGTATACAATGCTTCAGTAGGTCTATCATGGAGAATCCTCCCACCCTCCACCACAGAAACCACCCCTCCTCACCACTTTCCATGCAGAGAGAGACAGAAAAAAAAGGGTCCCCAACAAGCTCCAGAGAAACAGCAGAAAACAGGGACCTAAAGACCCAAATCCTATATAACAGAATCAAGGAAACCTCCCAAATATGCAGTATTGATCCCCCTCAGACGCAACACAAACCGCTCAACAAAAAGAGTTCAAGCTGTAGGAACAGATAACACAAAGATCCCCCCCCCCCCAAAAAAAAAAGGACATTCCTAGCCAAAAGTCCTAACACCTCGGCAGATCTCCCAGGACATTCAAAAGTTGACTCCTCTTCCTCTTACTATTACTTATCACTTATATAGCGCTGAAAGGCACACACAGCACTGTACATTTTAACATTTATAGACAGTCCCTGTTCAGAAGAGCTCACAA
Organism: Geotrypetes seraphini; assembly: GCF_902459505.1. Taxonomy (NCBI): domain Eukaryota; kingdom Metazoa; phylum Chordata; class Amphibia; order Gymnophiona; family Dermophiidae; genus Geotrypetes; species Geotrypetes seraphini. The sequence goes on along the minus strand of NC_047085.1, from coordinate 183,693,328 downwards.
TCTAACTTGGACAGATAGACATGACATATAGGGTTGGGGATGCAGAACTCCTACTTCTGGGTCACTAGGTCTGCTTTAATGGTCTTATAAAATGCAAGGTTAGTTGTCTCATTCCACTCTTAGCTAGAAATATGTTTCAGCTTCCTATAATTTATTACTAAAGTCATTATTAACATATCCAAGTTTATAGAGCTGCTTTACATGAATTACACACACGTGTTAAGAACCAATTTCAGAAGGCCGCTATTTACATGTAGAGATCCACACCATGCGGAGACTATAAGCAGAGGAGGTTAGGCATGGTTTGGGTGAGACTAAAAAGGTGTTCATGTGTATGAGGAAAATTTCAGTTTTATACCAGCTTAAGTTTGGTATAAAAAAAAAAAGTTAAACAATGTAGTCTTCATCAAGGGCTATATACTTAGTCCAGTGAGTTTCCAGTTTTTTCATATCGAAGGAAAATTAGGTTTTGTCAAACTGCAAAATATTTATTGATGGCATCAGTGACTTAATGGAACTGTGGCACCATCTCATGGAAATTTACCAAACTTTTCAAACCATCCTCATCGGTTTTCAACTAATACTCATTTTGACCATGTGATAGAAGAAGACACCAACGTAGAGAACATTATGAAAATGTGGAAGGACTTCACTATTGCCGATGCCATCAATGTTATTGAAAGAGCGCTGAAAGCTGTCAAGCCAGAGACAGTGAATTGTGCTGGAAGAATCTTTGGCCTGACTGCATAAAAAGAAGTTCACTGTCATTACCACAGAGCTAGTCCAAGAAATTAGGGAAGACACTGTGGACTTGGTAAAGAAGGTGGATGGAGAAGGCTTTGAAGATCTGGATCTGGAGGATATTTAAGACTTAATAGACACCAGAGCCAACAAACTAACAGAAGATGACCTAATTGTCCTGACAGTTCCCGAAGGAGAGGCAATGCCTGATGAAGAAGAGGATGGAGGAGAAGTAGTGCTAGAAGACAAGTTTACATTGGACAATATTGCAGAGGGTCTACACAGGTTCAATGTTGTCATGGACTTTTTTTATGACATCGATCCATCCATGATACATGCCTTGAAGGTGAATGAGTTAGCAGAAGCAGCAATGTCTACATACACAAATATATATAAAGAAATGAAGAAGCAGAAGAGCCAGACGGAAATCTCAATGTATTTCCAGAAGATACCGAGAGTCCCTGCTTCTCCATCCACCGTAAATCTTCTGTTATGATCTCCTTAGACCTCACATCCGCCATTGACACTATTGATCATCCCCTTCTCCTCAAAAGAACATAAGAATTGCTGCTGCTGGGTCAGACCAGTGGTCCATCGTGCCCAGCAGTCCGCTCATGCGGCGGCCCCCAGATCAAAGACCTGTGCTCTAAATGAGTTCAGCTTCACCTGCATACGTTCCAGTTTAGCAGGAACTTGTCCAATACATCGGCATATCTGGCACTGCCCTACAATTGATCTCCTCCTATCTTCACAATTGAAACTACAGAGTCAGTTTCAATAACTCCATTTCCTCTACGATTGCCCAAACCTATGGGGTCCCTCAGGGCTCGATCCTCTCTCCTCTTCTTTTCATTATTTTTCTGACCCCTCTACTCATCCTAGCTCAGTCTATAGGTTTTACAGTATTCACATATGCCGATGACATCCAATTACTTCATTCATTAAATTCTACATCCCCTGAAGAAATAAATGAGATTAATTTCAAACGTGGCCAAATCAGTTCCTGACTCCAACAAATAAACTCACCCTGAATATTTCTAAAACTACAGGAGGCTCCTAATAAAAAATAAATAAAAGTTCAAAAAGTGGCTAAATCGGTACTTGGACGATCAAAATGACAGATCGTCCAAGTACCCTGCCTCTAAACGCCTAGGGCAAAAAGAGGCATTTTTAGAGGAGGGGAAAGGGCGGGAGGTGGGCCAACCTAGACTTAGTTGTACAGCAACTATAACCAAAAACATTAATAAGTTGCCCAGTCGAAACTTATATGTTTTGACTTGAACCAAGTCAAAACAGGTATAAATTCTGAATAGGGGCCGCTGAGCTGATCCCAGCTGCCGCAATCAGCTCAGCAGCCCCGTCAATCTGCCCACCCCCACTGCAATGATTGCGGCAGAAGTGATGCCTCATCTCCCCTGCCACAATCGTGATCCCCCCATAGGAGGGGCCTTAGGTGCCTGGGCCAACTGGAATTGGCCCAGTTGCCATAGGCCCCTCCTGTGGGCGAGGCCTTAGGCACAGGAGTTGGGTTGGCCCTATATGCATAAGGCTCCACCCACAGGAGTGGCCTAAGGCAACTGAGCCAATACCAGTTGGCCCAGGCGCCTAAGGCCCCTCCTATGGGTGGGGCCTTAGGCTCCTGGCCCAATCAGGTCCTAGGCCTGCCATTTGGAGGATGGCGGGCCTATCGGCTGGGCTTGGGACCTGTCCGTCCAGCCATCGTAAAGTAAGTTGAGGGGGGTGTCAGGGGTTGGGGTGTCGGATCACAGGGTTAGGGGCCATTCGGAAGTTCGGGGGTTTGGGGGTCAAGCGTGGGATGGGGTGTCATGGACAGGAGGACCTGGGATCCCTCTTGCCCGTATTTGAGAGGGGTGGGGGATCACCTTCCGGCAGGAAAGGTTGGGCTCCCTCCTGCCGGTATTGTCAGAGTGGGGGATCACGGGGGGTGTGCCTCAGCAGGAGGGGTTGGGTTCCAACCTGCCAGTATTGTTTTGGGAGGAGGGAGTCACGGGGTGTGCGCTGTGGGCAGGAGGGCCTTGGATCCCTCCTGCCTGTAATTGATTCAGGGGGGTTTGGGGGCTCGCACCTCAACAGAAGGGGTTGGGCTCCCTCCTGCCGGTATTGTCAGGGTTTGGAGGTGGGGGGCAGATTGCAATTGCGGCAGGAGAGATGCCTAATCTCTCCTGCCGCAATCATGATCCCCCCTGAACTGCTGCAAATCGCAGCAGGAGAGATTAAGCATCTCTCCTGCCGCGATCGTTGCGAAGGGATTCTGGTTACAGAATCCAGCTTTTAGGTGAAGGACTGGCCCCTCCTTCGCCTAAAAGGTCTTGTTTTGGGCGTTTGGGATTTAGGCAATTTTTGGGTTGATAATGTGTTCTAAGGTTAGATGTAGTGGTGGTCTTGGCGATTAAACTGCTTAACGTAGAGGTAGGCCATTCTAAAAAAAAACCCTCATTTTGGACATTTTTTTGAGAATGAACATTTTCCCTGCTACTACTTTCAGCATGTAGGACCTTAGACCAAAAGGGGACTTAGATTTTTTTTTTTATTATGCCCCTCCACGTGTCCTTTTCCTGATCTCTACAGATGAACATCTATGCACTCCCATCAGCATTGATTCCTCTCCCATTCAAATGGACTGCAAAGTTAAACTTCTTGGTGTTATCCTCGACAAAGATCTTACATTCCACCAGAAAATCAGTGCTGTAACACAAAAATGTTTTCACAAGTTAACACTTAACCACTATCTCTTCCCTTCTTGATTCCCCTTCAAACAATATACTGATCCATTCTCTTGTTATTTCGACCCTAGACTACTGCAATGCGCTCTACCAAGGCAAAACCCAGAAGGAAATCCGTTGTCTCCAATTATTACAAAACATCGCTGTCAAACTAATCTACCATGCTAAAAACATATGGCACACTGGCTGCCCATCACATACCACCTCACCTACAAAATATTATTTCTTGCCTTCAAAACAAAAAACTCCCACCAACCAGCTTTCATTGATAAACTTTTAATTCCGTATGCTTCCTGTAGGGCTCTTCGATCTAGTAAACAAAATCTGTTCACCATCTCTTCGATACAAGAGCTCTTCTACAACACTACCCACAAATCCATTTTCTCTGTTACAACTCCCACCTTGTGGAATGCTCTTCTTACTGACCTTTGCTTAGAAAATTCTTTAGATAAGTTTAAAATCAAACTTAAAACGTTTCTTTTTAAAGATGTCTATATGCTTTAGCCCTGATTTCTTTGACAAATTATCCTCTTTTGCAGAACCAATCTGAAAATCAAAACGCTTCTTTTGAAGTGCTCCCTACATATATGTATTTACCTTTCTCACTTACCTCCTTTTATTTTTATTTTCATCTCGATGTATTTAATAACTTCCCTCTCCCCGTTTTCTTTCCCTTTTGTATCATGTATGTCAGTGCGTAAATGCTTCCCTCCTTTTAGGTTAGACCAATGTACTTCAACCGCTGGTCCACGGACTGGTGCCGGTCTGCAAAAATTTCCTGATGGTCCAAAGGGCTAGCACATGCATCAGGCCCGAAATAGTGTCCTTTAACCGCTGAGCCGCGTTGCGTTTGATGTGGCATTATCTTTGGGCTGGCTCCCTCTTCCTCTCTGCACTTAGCCGCAACATCAGAGGGAAGGCTTCCAGATGAGGCGCGGGATGTGCGAGGAGGCACTGGCCGTAGCTTTGTGCACTGTGTCAGTGAGCTAGAGGGAGCCAACCTGAAGATAACACTGGGGGCGGCAAAGAAGGTAAGGCACAGTATGCATGGAGGGAGGGAAACAACAAAGGTAGGGGGAATGATTTTATTTTTGAATTTAGTGATTGAATTGTGTCAATTTTGAGAATTTATATCTGCTTTCTGTATTTTCCACTATTCAGGAAGAAATGCATTTGTTTCTTTTTCTCTGGGGTTGTACTGCATGCAGAGTCTTGCATCTTAGGGTTTGTTTGTATATATTAGTATTTTAGTTTTTGGTCCTGTATTTGCATAGGGGTTATCTGGGTTCTGGTAGGAATGAATGTTGAGAAGCATACAGTGTGCTTTGTGTAGTTTAATTTTGTGGTTAACCATTATGTGTTGTTAATAAGATTATATTGTGCATATAATATATATGAAAAATGAATGGAAAAGCTAGTATAACAATTAGTACTATTATGGGAGTGGAGATTGGGTAGAGATGGGTGGGGTCTGGCCCATGATTTAGCCCAGTGTTCTTCAACTGCCGGTCCGCGGACTGGTGCCGGTCCACAAAATAATTCTTTTATTTCTGCCAGTCCTTAGGTGTAAAAAGGTTGAAGAACAATGGGTTAGATATGATTTAACTTTTTTTTTTTACTTTATTATATTTTATTGTTAACCGTTTAGATATCTGTATGATAAAAGATATATCAAAAATAAAAAAACTTGGAAACTTCTGCATCAGACACCCATGAGGAGGCACCCCCTTTGTCTCCTCCTACTCCTGTACTGCATACTTAAATGTATAGGTTGATAAGGCTGAAGACATCGAAGATCCACTTCCACTGTCTGAAGAGGCACCTGGTGCTCACTTATCCTCTTTATATCCTCCTGCACCGCAAGCGGAACATGCAAAGGACAATGAGGATGAAGACACCCCCTGAATAAGAGATAGGTATGTGTTACAGCACAGTTCTTCAACCGCCGGTCCGCGGACCGTTGCCGGTCCTCAAAAAAATCTTGCCGGTCCGCGAAGGATTCGGTCCCCGCTGCAATGAAAGGCCGGCGTCAGCTAACTTGTAACTTACTGTTGCAGTCGCTGTGCCGGGACTCCTGCCTTCCACCGCGTTTGCCTCCTGCCTTGTCTCTGCACCTCCAGACCAGCAGCGGCAGCTCTGTGTACTTTTAACTTCAGCACAGAGCTGCCCCTAAGCAGTAGTTTAGCGTGGTTTCATGAGGCAGCCTCGGGGCCTTTGCTAGGCCGGCCCACATTGCATCATCGAAGCGGGCCGGTCTAGCAAAGGCCCCGAGGCTGCCTCATGAAACCTACTGCTTAGGGGCAGCTCTGTGCCGAAGTTAAAAGCACACAGAGCTGCCGCTGTTGGTCTGGACTCTTGGGCCGCTGAAGGAGGGCAAAGAGCAGCTGTCCTGGAGGTTTCCCTTCCTCTCGCCTTTGCAGGTCCCTTTTTTTTTTTTTCCTTCAAACGGTAACGGGCCCCAGCATCGATATCAATCAAGTAAGTTCAACTGTTCCTTGCAAGCGGTTCTGCTCGGCTAAAGCTTCCCCTCTGACATGAGCCACCCTCAGGGGAAAGAAAGTGACTCGCAAAGGTGAGGGGAAGGGGGCATATGATGGAAGTTGGGGAGGGGGCGAGAGAGAGAAGGGGCAGATGATGGAATGGAGGAGATGAGAGAGAGAAGGGGACAGATGATGGAAGTGAGAAGAAGGGAGAGAGAGCAGAAGGCAGATGGATGTCAGTTGAGAGGGGAGAGCAGATGCTGAATGGAAGTGGGGAAAGAACACATACTGGATGGAAGGAGGAGATAAAGGGGAAAGAAAATAGTAAGATAATGGAGGGGTGAGGGAAAGGGGTGAAAAGCTGTGGGTAGACACAGTGAAAAGAGGGAAACGGGACTAAATAGTAAGAAAGAATTTAATTTAGATGGAGGCAAAAAATAGAGAAGGAAGACCAGAGAAGAAAAGGGAAGAGAGAGCAGAGAATGATATCAGATCTGAGTGGAGGAAATGAGAAGAGAGAGATGCTAAAAACCACAGGGGGGAGGGAAGGACAGAGATGCCAGACCATGAGGGGAACAGAAGGAAGATGATGGATGCCAGACCAAATTGTGTGTGTGGGGGGGGAGGGGGCAGGAGGAGAGATGGCAGGGAAAGACAGACAGTGAATGGAAGGGGCAGATGCTGGACTGAAGAGACAGAGAAGGTTATCATGCCGCTGTACTGGGCTATGGTACGCCCTCACCTGGAGTACTGCGTCCAGCACTGGTCACCGTACATGAAGAAGGACACGGTACTACTCGAAAGGGTCCAGAGAAGAGCGACTAAAATGATTAAGGGGCTGGAGGAGTTGCCGTACAACGAAAGATTAGAGAAACTGGGCTTCTTCTCCCTTGAGCAGAGGAGATTGAGAGGGGACATGATAGAAACATGCAAGGTACTGAAGGGAATAGACTTAGTAGCTAAGGACAGGTTGTTCACCCTCTGCAAGGCAGGGAAAACGAGAGGGCACTCTCTAAAGTTGAAAGGGGATAGATTCCGTACAAACGTAAGGAAGTTCTGTGGTAGAAAGCTGGAACGCTCTTCCAGAGGCTGTTATAGGGGAAAACACCCTCCAAGGATTCAAGACAAAGTTAGACAAGTTCCTGCTGAACAAGAACGTGCACTGGTAGGGCTAGTCTCAGTTAGGGTGCTGGTCTTAGACCAGAGGGCAGCCGTGTGAGTGGACTGCTGAGCACAATGGACCACTGGTCTGACCCAGCAGCGGCAATTCTTATGTTCTTAGGGCAGACACTGGCTGGAAGAGAGTGAAAAGGCAATGAAAGCAGAAACCAGAGATGACAAAAGGTAGAAAAAAATAATTTTATTTCTTTCTTGTGATTCAAATATATCAGATTTGAAATATGTATCTTGCTAGACATAACTGGGGAGTGCAAAGCCCAGGCAGTGCTTCTTTAGCTTCCAGCTGGCTTAGGGCTCTCTCTGACCAGGGGGCAGTTGCCCTAGTTCCACTCCCCTAACACCATTCCTGTCATGTGTGACTGTGGTATTCTGTTACATGATATTTGTGTAGCATTCTGTAATAATTTGGCTTATTCAGTTTTCTTGATAGTAGAGGGGATATATGTGAAGGGGAGGGGAGACAGGGGTTTTGTTGATCTTTGCTCTGTATTATTTGTATTTATAAAAGACAATTGTATAGAATATTGTTTCTTTTTATACTTTAATAAAATATATTCAATATAAAATCATAACTATTTGAGGCTTGTGTGGATGGGATCAGATGGTTTGTGGGACCGACCTCGCGGGGACGGGGCAGCGATGGTTTTTTTAAAAAAATTTCAATCTTAGTAGTTTGCCGGTCCACGAAATAATTATTTTATTTCCGCCGGTCCATAGGTGTAAAAAGGTTGAAGAACACTGTGTTACAGTATTATGTTTAACATTACAGTACTGTATATGAATACTGTACTGTACTGTTTTATTCCATTGTGGCTTCTAAATTATTATTATTTGTTTTTCATTTTTATGTATATTTTCATTGTGGCGCAGCCCAAGTCACTTGACTTGCTGTTAAGAGGAGGAAAAACATAGGAAATATTTTCACAAGTGGTAATTTTACAAGAGCTCCTCGTGAACAGGATTTAAACTTAGCAACAAGAAGTAATAATAAATTTTCTATTGATGGTATTTTTTGGATTGTGGGTACACTGTTTGTACCCTGTAGTCTGCAGTTTTATTTTTTGAACCCCCACTATTTACCCTTCTCTGTTGAGAATATTGACCATTTAAACAAACTCTCTGTTTTCTGTCTTTCAACCAGTTCTTAATCCATAAAAGGTCATCACCTCCTATCCTATGACTTTCTAATTTCCTCAGAAGTCTTTCATGAAGTACTTTGTCAAATTCCTTTTGAAAATCCAAATACATAATATCAACCGCCAGCAGCCTGGTTCCACCCTGGTTAAGATGGAGCTCTCCTTCCCCAGTATGTTACTCAGTTCTTAACAAATCTAAAATCCTCCTCCCTGCACCATCGCCTCATTCATGCATGGAGACTTCGCGGAGCTCTGCCTGTCTTTTGGGACCTGCACACGGCTGCCTTATTGGATCTCGCTGAGGGGAGGAATGCAGTGGGGTCACTGCAGGATCACAGGGGAGTAGTCAGAGAAATGCTGGACTGCGTGAATGGAGAAGAAACATAATAAAGAGATGCCAGACTTTCAGGGTAGGGGGTAAGGGAAAGGGAAAGGGAGGACAAAGATGCCAAACTGTGGTAAGGAGGAGGGAAGGAGAGAAGAGGAGATACCAGACCACAAGAAAGGAGAATGGGAACAAGAGAAATGTTGGACTACTGGAGGGAGAGAGAAGGAGCGAGGGATGCCAGACCATGGAAGGGAAGCAGGAGAGAAAGTTAGGTGAGAGAGGGGAAGAGAAGGACAAGGAGATGTGAGACCTCAGTCTTCCTTTTAACTGCATGGGCCTAGGCCTCTGTATAGCCCCATAGTTCAAATAAATGTTCGGGTCTGGGCCAACAGAAGAGGAAGAAATGGCCTGCTCCACAGCTGCTGGTAGACTGGTAGAGTTTTGTACACAACTGGAAATCAGAAACTGAGATTTTCATGCTATGTCTATTTTTAAAAATTCTGATTTGCAACATACAATTAGGGATCAAACAACATTTTTTCTTATGTCCTCTTAATCTCAGGGAAGGCTGATAGTGCTTCAGACCCTTACCATCATGGGTAAATAGAAACATAGAAACATGATGGCAGATAAAGGCCAAATGGCTCATCTAGTCTGCCCATATGCAGTAACCTCTCAGAGATCCCATGTGCCTATCCCAAGCCCTCTTGAATTCTGGCACCTGAGTTGAGTTGGCATCCCTGTTGTTGCGGGAGGGAGGTCGCAGCGGGTACAGAAGGAGGGACTGGGCATCCCTCCAGCTGCGATCGTTGTGGGGGGAATGAGTTGCCTGGGCCACTGAGCTGATCATGGCAACAGCAATCAGCTCAGCAGCCTGATCCAGAACTTATACCTGTTTTGACTTGGTCTAAATCAAAACGTATAAGTTCCGTCCAGGCAACCTTGACAAACTTTCGATTACTGCTGCTGTACCGCTCCCACCCTAACCACTCCTCCAAAACTGCCACTTTGAGCTCTGTGCTTACAGCAGGATTCAGAGGCCTAAAAAGTCTCTAAATACGTCCAAAAATTGGCTTCAATTATCGGCATTTGGATGACCTGTCTTTTTGGTCGTCAAGTACTGCCTTAGGCCAGTTTTTGGATGTAGTTTTCTTTCAATTATGTACCCCATAGCTTGTCGATTATGTACCTCATAGCATATCTACTGTGAACCATCTTGGAGAATTAGTTCAGGACATTTCTGGAAAATACTTAGCAATTCATTGCACTACATGCACATCTTTGATTAAGCATGTTCTTAGTCCTTCAAAGCATGAGGAATTATTGATGGACATAAAGGATAGAAACATAGAAAAAAGCAGCAGAAAAGGGCTATAGCCCACCAAGTCTGCCCATTCCAAGTATCCCCTCCCCTGAATTTACTCCCTTAAAGATCCCACGTGAGTATCCCATTTTCTCTTAAAATCCGTCACGCTGCTGGCCTTTATCACCTGGAGTGGGAGTCTGTTCCAATGATCCACTACTCTTTCGGTGAAGAAGTACTTCCTGGAGTCGCCATGAAACTTCCCTCCCCTGATTTTCAGCGGATGCCCTCTGGTGGTCGAGGGTCCCATGAGCCAGAAGATATCATCTTCTGACTCGATGTGTCCCATGATGTACTTATATGTTTCAATCATATCTCCCCTTTCTCTTCTTTCCTCAAGTGAGTACAGCCGCAATTTTTTAAATCTTTCTTCATACGTGAGATCCTTGAGCCCCAAGACCATCCTGGTGGCCGTTTGCTGAACCGACTCGATCCTCAGCACGTCCTTTCGGTAGTGTGGTCTCCAAAACTGAACACAGTACTCCAAGTGAGGCCTCACCATGGCTCTGTACAACGGCATCATAACTTCAGGTCTCCTGCTGACGAAACCTCTGCGGATACACCCCATCATTTGTCTTGCCCTGGAGGAAGCCTTCTCCACTTGATTGGCAACCTTCATGTTCTCACTAATGATCACCCCTAGGTCGCGTTCCGCCGTGGTCCTAACCAAGGTCTCACCATTTAGTACATAAGTTCTACGCGGGTTTCTCTTACCCAGGTGCATTATCTTGCATTTTTTAGCATTGAAGCCTAGCTGCCAAGTAGTTGACCATTGTTCCAGCAACAGTAGGTCGTGTGTCATATTATCAGGTAATAAGCTTTTGCCTACTATGTTGCAAAGTTTGGCGTCGTCGGCGAACAGTGATACCCTTCCTCTAAGTCCTTGCGTCATATCTCTTATGAATAAGTTAAGTAGAATCGGGCCCAGGACCGAGCCCTGCGGCACTCCACTGATCACGTCCGATGCTTCAGATGGGGTACCGTTCACCACCACCTTCTGAAGTCTACCGTTCAGCCAAGCCCCAACCCATGTAGTTAGAGTGTCTCCTAATCCTATCGATTTCAGCTTCGATGAGGGACGCTATCAAATGCTTTACTGAAGTCTAAATATACCACGTCCAGTGACTCTCCGGCGTCCAGTTGTCTAGTAACCCAGTCAAAAAAGCTAATCAGATTAGATTGGCAGGATCTGCCCTGGGTGAACCCGTGTTGGTGTGGATCATGCAGTTTTTCTTCGTCTAGGATTGTGTCAAGATTCTGTTTGATCAGTGTTTCCATGAGTTTACACACTATAGACATGAGACTCACTGGTCTGTAGTTTGCTGTCTCTGTCCTGCAGCCCTTTTTGTGGAGTGGGATTACGTTGGCGGTTTTCCAGTCCAAGGGGACCCTTCCTGTGCTTAGGGAAAGATTGAAAAGAACAGATAATGGTTCTGCCAGGACTTCCCTTAAATCCCTGAGCATTCTGGGGTGTAGGTTATCCGGTCCCATGGCTTTGTTTACCTTGAGTCTTGATAGTTCGTCATAGACGCTACTGGGCGTAAATTCGAAATCTTGAAACGGGTCTTTCTGGTTATCTCCCGTCTGCAGCTGTGGACCAGCTCCCGGCGCTTCGCGGGTGAACACTGAACAGAAGTATTTGTTTAGTAGTTCTGCCTTCTCAGAATCTGATTCCGCAAAGTTACCGTCCGATTGCTTCAGGCGTACTATCCCATCTTTGTTTCTTTTCCTGTCACTAATATAGCTGAAGAAAGATTTATCCCCTTTCTTAATTTTCCGTGCTAGCTCTTCCTCCATTCGGAGTTTGGCTTCTCTGACTGCTGTTTTGACAGCTTTAGATCTGTCTAGATAGTCCTCTTTCGCCCCATCTCTGCCTAAATGTTTGTAGGTGATAAATGCGTCTTTTTTCTGTTTAACTAGGTCTGAAATTTCTTTACTGAACCATTGGGGTCTTTTGTTTCTCCTGCGTTTACTTACTGTCTTTATGTATCGGTCTGTTGCTTCGTGTAGGATGGACTTCAGAGACGACCACATATCCTCCACATTGTCAGATGTCGGATGAACTGTACTCACTCATTATAGATGAAAGTAGAGATGTAACAACAGAGAAACAACTCTGCATTGCTGTTCATTTTTATAGCTGCAAGCTACACAAAATTATGACAACTTTTCTTGGCTTGGTTTTGCTGGAGTTTGAAACAGCTGAAGCCATTTTTACTGCACTAATGAAATTCCTGAAATAGAATAATCTGGCATCTGAAAAGTGTATTGGACTCGCAACAGATGGCTGCAATACAGTGTGTGGTATTTTCAATTCAGTGATAATCACATTTTGCGAACTTAATCCTAATATTGTTCACATTAAATGCATATGCCCTTAAAGTGATGCCTAGAAATGCAGTTTCTGAAACCTACAGGTGGTTCTCTCACAGTACTGTTCGTCAGCAGAAATACAAAGCTATTTTATTCTTGTATAAATGTTGGTAAAGACCCACTTAAAATTTTGAAATTGTGTGATACCAGATGGCTGTCTTTCACCCAATGTGTTCAATGCATTCTGGACCAGTTTGATGAACTCTTCATTTTCAGGTAGCAAAAGATGAAGAGAGGAATTACACTGCAGAGCTGTTTCAGATGTATAGTGACCCTGAAAACAAGCTGTACCTTGTATTTCTGCAGCCTATACCGCATGAAGTGTGTCCAGAGTGAATAGGCTGAGCTTGACAAACCAAGTCCAGTAAAACTTCTCAAAGTATTATGGATTGGGTTATGTGACCAGCTGCGATCAAGAAATAGACAGAAATACTTGCCTATGATATCAACAGTGAAGCAAATTACCTTCCTATGGGTGCGGTGAACTTTGGAATTGATTTCCATATTCTGTTAACAAATTTGAAGTTGAAACAGTCATCGATGGCAGAAGATGTGAAGCGACAATGTCAGGCTTACCTTGTTAAATTAATAAAGGAGCTACATCAACAACTTCCAGCTAATATCCAGCAGTTGGAATCATTGACAGAACTGAGTCCATCGGTCATTCTTGGAACAAAAAGCCCATGCTGTCTCAGCTCTCCTTTTTGCCACTGTATATAGGAAAAGGAAACCTCGGAGTTCTTGAGCAACAATGGAACAAACTTAGTGTTATTTCCTGGCTGAACATAGAAGATGTCGATGTTGAACAATTCTGGGTGGATGTTATCAATTATACTGATGCAGCTGGTGACTGTGGGGCTCATAATAAAAATTTAAAAAAACATTTAAAAAGTGGTCTAAATCGGACGATCAAAAAGCCAGATCGCCCAGTACCGATAATCAAAGCTGGTTTTAGATGTATCTAAAAGAAACCAAAAGAAACTGTGGAATGACGATGTTCCTTAAATGGACTTTATTTGAAAAATGTCAAAGTTCCAAAGGTACAATAAATCATCCACATAAAATAAAATCATCCACATAAAAGTAAAATAACCAACATGAAAACCTTAAAGGACCTAGTCCACTAGGGACGCAGGCCCCAACACGGTCCGCGTTTCGACAGAGTCTTCTTCAGGGGTCCCTGATGGTCCTATAATGGTGAATGTGTGGAGATGCTAATATGTGGTGAACTGCAAGTAAGACGCTGCTTACATCCAAAGTGAGATGTATCTAAAACCAGCTTAGGCCTTTACTCTGCCTCTAAATGCCTAGAGCGAAAAGAGGTGTTTTTGGCGGAGGGGAAAGGGCGGGAGGTGGGCCAACCTTGACTTAGTCATACAGCAAGCATCTCTCCTGCCGTGATTTGCGGCAGTTCAGGAGGGGAGAAGGATCGCGATCACAGAATGGGAGATGAGGCGTCTCTCCTGCTGCAATCGTTGCGGGGAGGGGGGGGGGGGGAGGAATTCTGTAACCAGTGTTGTTTTTGACAGACATTGGTTACGGAATCCAGCTATCCAGCTTTTAGGCGAAGGAGTGTCCCCTCCTTCGCCTAAAAGGTCTTGTTTTGGGCGTTTGGGACATAGACAATTTTTTGGTCGATAATGTGTTCTAAGGTTAGACGCAGTGGTGGGCTGGGTGATTAAACTTCTTAAAGTAGAGGTAGGCTATTCTAAAAAAAAAAAACACCTCATTTTGTACTTTTTTTTGAGAATGGGCATTTTCCCTGCTGCTAATTTCAGCGTTTAGGGCCTTAGGCCAAAAGGGGATTTAGCCGTTTTTTTAAATTATTATGCCCCTCCATGAGTTCAATAAAATAGGGAAGTTTGCCCATTCAGTAACGCAGCTGTGGAACGGACATTCTCTCAAATGAACCTCATAAAGACAAAACTCAGGAACAGAATGCAGCAGGAACTATTAGAATCAATATTGAACATCTGTGCATTCATGTCTTGACACAACATGTGCTGCAACAGTTTTGAGCCATCTACATCAATGTTGAACTATTTTTCATCAGACATCTATAGTACCTCAGATAATTAGCTTAAAAATGTTGATTTTTAGCCATTTATGAAGTATCTCTTATAGTGCAGACCACCGGTTGTGCTGGTTCTTACTGGTTTTGTTTTCATTTATTTATTTGGTTTTTTTTACATAATTTTGGTTTTTTGAGTGAGTGTATTCAAAAGCTTAAGACAACAGAAAGCTGTTTGATAAGTTCCTCATAATTGTTAAGACTCCTGATGCAGACCAGTTAGGCCGAAACACGGATGTTTAGAGTCCATATTTGAATTAATAAAACTGTATGGAACCCAGAGGTCACCTTCTCTGTCTGTTCTTCTTTCTCTGGTGTGAGAAGGGATTTGTCTCCTGTGCTTGCCATTAATTTTTAGCCTCAGCCAGTCACAGCTCTCCCTTTCACGGTAAAGTGCTTGTTTTATTGTGTTTTTTCTGAATGTTTTGTATTTGAGTTTTGGTCTTTTGTATACCATTATGGACTGTTTAGGATATGTGCAGTGTATAAATAAACATTTGTATTTGTATGAAGCATTTGTTTGATGATTTAGAGGTGTTTCTGGTGGCAATTGTTTCGGCTACTCAGAGCACATGTTGGGCTTCCTTTGGACTACTTTTTGTCATGAGTTTGGCTGGAAACTTTTTTGCCATCTGCCAATCCTGACCAGAAGTGCCAGTTAATGCTGCAAGTATGGAGATGCATGGGAGCAGAGGAAGGTAGGAAAATTATACCAGACCGATAGGAGGGAACAGGGGAAAGAGAGATAAGGACGTGATGCTAGACTAATGGAGGCAATTTGGAGTGTAACATTACCTATGCTTGCAGGATCCCCATAGACTCCAAGGCACACCTGGGGAGCAGCCACGGCACACCGGTTGAAAAATGCTGATATACATAATTGTGCAAAATAAAAATTAATTTGTCATTACCTTATTCCATAAAGCTGCATTTTTCAAAGCAGAAGGAAAACACTGGAAGCTGCACTAGAGGTTTTTAGCGCGGGCCGACGAGGTAAGTGCTCTGACGCTCATAGGAATTATATGAGCATTGGAGCATCTACCATGCCGGCTCACACTAAAAACCTATAGTGCAGCTTGATAAAAGGGGCCCTAAGTTTTGTGCCTGGGTCTTGGGGGCAAGGGAAGGAAGGATAGATAGGCATGGAGCTGGGACTGAAAGGATGATGAGATGCAGTGGAGAGTAGATGAGGGCCAAAGGGTACAAAGGGTGGGAAGGGGGGGCCTAAGGAAATGTGTAAAAGGTGGGGGAGGGGTGGGACTAGGACTGGTGGGAAGCAGGGGCAGGGCATGGTAGAGGCAGGAGTGGGTGAAAGCAATGGAAGTAAAACCCAGATGTCTCAATCTGTCCACTTTTTTTCTGGAGCTATATGGTAACCCTAAGCGGGCTGTATATAGCCTCTTCCCCATGTTTTGATTATAAGCATACTGGAGTCCCTGGGAGGGGAATAGAGTCTGAGGATAACATGTGGTTACAACGGAGTAGTAGAAAATAAAATCCTCACTGTTAAAGACCTGCTCTACTATTCTGCCTGTGAGTGTTTTATCAGCTGGTGATTCTAGTTACTAGATCCTCTGCACTGCTGGGTGATGTTACATATATCCTGGTACACCCTGGGCAGCCGTCTAGGTGTGGCATGTTTTTTGGGGGTTTTTTTTAACTTTAATTTTTAATTTAGGTTTTATAAAATACTATAACTCCAAATAAGAACAAAACAACAAATTCCATTAAAAAAAATTCAAACACCCAGTCTCCCTTCACCCCTTCCTTATCTGGGAACAAGCGTTCTTATTTTTATGGAAATGCTATTAAAGTCCATAATCATAAACAGTAGCCATAATACAAACACAGTCCCAAATCCAAACATAGCCAAAGTACAATTTCAATCAACCATCGAGAATATCTGCATTCTCTCATGCTCAAATGTAACATTCACAAATTTTTTTGAAGCGCTCAGAGCCCCCATGACTTTAGGAAATAAGTCTACATAAATACAGTGGTACCTTGGAATCCAAACTTAATCCGTTCCAAAACGTTTGAGTTCCAAGACAATTTTTCCCATTGAAAAGAATAGAAACTGGATTAATCCGTTCCTTGGTCCCACAAACACTGCAAGATCGGGCCTACCTGTCATAAACAGCAAGATCGGGACCCCCAGCAGCAGAGGCAGCAAGATCGGGATCCCCAGCGGCAAGACAGCAAGATCGGCAACAGCAGCTGCAAAAGTGGTGTTCAGCACAAAGCTTCCCTCCCAGGTGGAAACAGGAAGCTACGTCAGAGGGGAAGCTTTGGGCTAAGCACTGCTTGCAGT
Source organism: Geotrypetes seraphini (assembly GCF_902459505.1). Taxonomy (NCBI): domain Eukaryota; kingdom Metazoa; phylum Chordata; class Amphibia; order Gymnophiona; family Dermophiidae; genus Geotrypetes; species Geotrypetes seraphini. Next base: position 183,676,602 of record NC_047085.1, on the reverse strand, counting down.
TCAGATTCCAAAGCAGCTTTTGGATTCCGAGGCAAAAATGAAGAAAAAAAAAAAGTTTGGATTCCAAATCGTTTGAGTTCTGGGGCGTTCGGATTCTGAGGTACCACTGTAATAGACTTGCCTGTATTTCAGATCATCTGTCATTGGAAGAGCTGCAGTTTTCTAGTATTTGTCAATTTCTTTATGAATTAAATTTGACCTTGGCTTGAGTTGGGTCAATTCTAACTGGCTTCACTTGTAATAATAGAGCCAAAGGGTCCAGTGGTATTAATATTCCAAACATAGCATTCAAGATTCTTTACTCAGTCCATCCACAAAGAGCCCACCATGCTGCCCTTCCTCTAACAGAGATGATATTCCCTTTACAAATTTGATCATGTGGCAGTTACCAACAAAACAACAATTTAATCTCTTGTCATATGAAATTGAAATAGTTTGCCACTCTTTCTCAGACAATTCCATCCTCAAGTCACACTCCCATTGGATCTAATAATTAGGATTCTAAGCCACCCTCTTCACCTTTAACAATAGATCATAATGACTCAAAATCAGTTTTGCTGGGAACGTCCACCATCAAGAAATTCCTCAAAAGGAATCAGGAAGCCCAACAAATGAAGTGCCAGCAACAGATTTCCCCGGACAAGTCCTTCTTTTCAAGGAGTCTGGAAGGCTTTTCAAAACCCGACACTATTTTTTACCTGTATTTCTCCAAATGTCAGATCCTCTAGAACTTGGGGTTCAGCTTCCCAGGGATTTGGTGGAATCAGTTCAACAAGTGAAAGTGTGTTATCTTCATTTCTTTCAATCACTGAAATAAACACCCCCAAGCAAGAAAATGTCTGTATTACTTTGTCACTGCACTATTTCAAGATTTTAAGTGCAATATAATGTACGTATAGTAACATAGTAAATGACGGCAGATAAATAATAATAATAATAATTTATTTTTATAAACCGCCATACCACAAACAGTTCTAAGCGGTTTACAAGGGAAGAGACTGTATACAAACAGCAATATTACAGAGAACTTTCAAAATTACATTGGCATGTTACGTTTAGTCAGGTTTATCTGGAAGTGTTTTGGAAGTACATCAGGTTGAGGTACATCAGGGTGAAGTGGGATCAGAGAAATTTGTCAAAGAGAAGTTTTTATTGACTTCCTAAACGTTTGGTACGAAATTGCATTTGAGATGAAGTTGGTTAAACATTTGTTCCATTTGCCTGCGTGGAATGATAGTGTTCTGTCGAGGTATCTTTTGTAGGTGCAGCCCTTTAGGGATGGAAAAGCAAACAAGTAGGTACTGCGTGTATTAGTTGTGCCTGGGAATTAGAATTGGTGAGACAAATAGGATGGGGATGAACCTGTCAAGGTTTTGAAGCAAAGGCAAGCAAACTTAAAAACGACCCTTGCTTCCACAGGCAGCCAGTGTAGTTTTTTGTAATATGGGCTTACATGGTCTGATTTCTTGAGGCCATAAATGATACGGACTACAGTATTTTGGATGACTCTCAGTCATTTGATGGTTTTCTTGAGAGATCCTAAGTCTATAATATTGTAGTAGTCTAAGGCACAGTTCTTCAACCGCCGGTCCGCGGACCGGTGGCGGTCCGCAGAAAATTCCTGCTGGTCCGCAAAGGACCAGCGAGATCAACATCTTCAATTTCCTGCCAGTCCGCGCAGGACTGGCAAGAACGAGGAGCTGTAGTTCGCACAGGGTCGGAGAGATAATGGGGTGCCTCAGACTGTGCTTTCTCCCCTCCCAGCGGCTCTCCTTACAAGCGCAGCAATTCAGGAAGGAAGCCTTGGAGCTTTTGCTGAGTCAGGCCGCCTCTGATGATGCAACTTCCACTTTCCTCAGAGGCGGTGCGACCTAACAAAGGACCCGAGGCTGCCTTACTGAATTGCAGCGCTGGCAAGTAAGGAGAGTTGTTGGGAGGGGAGAAAGCCACTTTTATAGGTTGGGAAGCAGCTGGGCATGGTGGAAAAAGGGACAGCTGCTACTGGACCTGGAGAGGGAGAAGGAGAGATGCTGCTGGGAGGGGAGGAGGGAAAGGAGTCTGGGAAGCTGCTGGGCAAGGGGAAAAAGGGACAGCTGCTACTGGACCTGGAGAGGGAGAAGGAGAGATGCTGCTGGGAGGGGAGGAGGGAAAGGAGTCTGGGAAGCTGCTGGGCAAGGGGAAAAAGGGACAGCTGCTACTGGACCTGGAGAGGGAGAAGGAGAGATGCTGCTGGGAGAGGAGGAGGGAAAGGAAAGGGAAGAGAGTTACTGCTGGACAGGGGAAGGAGGGAAGGGAGAAGAAAAAAGGAAGGTAACAGCTTGCAGGGAGATTAGAAGAGGGGAAGGGGAGAGACAGGAATGAGATGGGAAGGGGGGGTCAGTAGAGAAATTGAGAGGGACAAAGATGCTAGATCTGGTGTAGGAGAGATAAAAATGAAGAGAGCAGTGAAGCTGGAATGAATTGTGTAAAAAGGAGAGGGGGCATAGGCTGGATGGAAAGGGGAGAGGGGCATAGAAAGAAGACAAATACCATGTGGAAGGGGGAGAGGTCAGACAGTAGATGGAAGGGGCAGATGCTGGATTGAAGAGACAGAGAGGGCAGTCGCTGGAAGGAAGAGAGTGAAAAGAAGATGAAAGCAGAAACCAGAGACAACAAAAGGTAGAAACAAATAATTTTATTTCTATTTTGTGATTAGAATATATCAGATTTGAAATATATATCCTGCTAGAGCTGGTGTTAGACATAACTGGGGACTGCAAAGTCCAGGCAGTGACTTAGGGCTTTCTCAGACCAGGGGGGCAGTTGCCCTATTTGCACTCACCTAACCCTATTCCTGCTATGTGTGACTGTGGTATTCTGTTAGCATGATATTTCTGTGTAGCATTCTGTAATAATTTGGCTTATTCAGTTTTCTTGATAGTAGAGAGGATATAGGTGAAGGGGAGGGGAGACAAGGGTTTTGTTGATCCTTGCTCTGTATTATTTGTATTTATAAAATGACAATTGTACAGAACATTGTTTCTTTTTATACTTTAATAAAATACATTCAGTATAAAATCATTACTGAGGCTTGTGTAGATGGGATCAGATGGTTTGCGAGGACCGAGCTCACGGAGACGGGGCGTAAACGGAGTTTTTAAATTTCAGTCCTAGTAGTTTGCCGGTCCACAAAATAATTTTTTTTTCCCCGCCGGTCCATAGGTGTAAAAAGGTTGAAGAACACTGGTCTAAGGTACTTAAGATCAGGGATTGAACCAGCAATCGAAAGGAAAAGAAATTGAAGTATTGTTTAATGGTACGAAGTTTCCATAAAGTGAGAAAGCATTTTATGACTTGAGCATTAATATGATCTTCAAACGTCAAGCTTTGGTCTAGGGTGACGCCAAGGATTTTGGTTGTGGGATTAATTGGGTAGTCTGATCCATTTAGTCTCAAGGTGTTCACGATCTTGTTATTGGGACTTGCCAAGAAAATCTTGTTTTTTTTCAGGATTCAGTTTTAGTTTGGAGTGAATAATCCAATGTTCTACCTTGGTAAGGACGGATTAGATGAATTGTTCTGTCTCTTAAGTCAATGAGGTTATGGGAATAATAATTTGTTATATCATCCGCATATATGTACGATTTCAGTTTTAAATTGGATAACATATTTCCCAGTGAAGCCATGTAGATATTGAAAAGTGAGGGGGAGAGTGGGGAGCCCTGTGGCACTCCACAGGGATTGGACCAAACTTGAGAATAGGCTCCTTCGCTGTAGACCTGGTATGTACGTTTTTTATAGGAAACCCATTAATCAATTTAGCATCTGTCTGGAAATGCCAATGGAATCAAGGCACCTAAGCAGGAGGTCATGATCAACAAGGTCGAAAGCACTGCTCAGGTCAAACTGCAGTACCAGTGTGCTTTTTTCCTAGGAAAACAAATGGAAAAGATGGTCAGACATGGAGGCCAAAACTGTTCCAGTGCTGTAATATGTTCGGAAGCCAGATTGAGAATCATGTAGAATGTTAAACTTCTCTAAATATTCCGTGAGGTCGATGTTAACCAGACCTTCCATTAGTTTAAGAAAGAATGGTATGTTGGTTATCAAGAAAGTGGACTCTTTTGGGTTTTTGATAATAGGAGTCACGAGGATATAACCAAGTTCCTCCGGGAATTACTGATAAGCATGTATGATGAAACCTAGTTAAAAAGTTCAGCCTTGAAGGAGATAGGAGCTGTTTTCATAATAGTCGGTGGGCAGTTGTCCAATAGGCAATTGGATTTTACATATTTTGAGTAAAGCTTGAGGAAGTGGCTCCAGTCTGGGTTTTCAAAGTGATTCCAGATAATATCAACAGCTCTACCTTCTTTGTCTAAGGCAGGAAACATGATAGGTAAATCTATGCTTGAACCTGCAAGAGACAATTTCAATTTGTGGATTTTTGTAGCGAAAAAGTCAGTTAAGATCGCTGCAGGGGATGGGGGGGTCTATATTGGAGCTCTTGTGGAATTCAATATCAAACAAAGAATTGACTATTTTGAAGAGTTCATGACTATTTAAAGTAGGAGAATAAATTTTTTGGAAGTAATGTTTGCTATACTTTTCTTTGATCATTATTTTGTATTATTTAACCTTTAGTCGCCAAGTAAGTCTATCCTCAACTTTCTCTGATTTGCACCATATTCTTTCCAATTTGCGTAATTCTCGCTTTAAGAACATTAAGTTGGTATCATACCAGTTGTCTGATAAACAACTTTTTTAAAATGTTTTTCAGAGGGGCTATGTCATTTAAGACATGATCACTAAAGTTTTTCCATCCTAAAATGAAGTTAAGGTCAAAAGCTGGGTTGGAAATTAAGCTATAGTGCGTCCAAAATTCTACTGGATTCAGCTGTCCTCTTGTGCAAATAGTTTTCTCTTTGAGGTTGCTCCTTGGTTTTGTTTTAAGTTGTCTTAATCCAGCATAGTTCAAAGTTGCATAAGAGATGGTCTGACCAGAGAGTATTGGACTAGGTTTCACCTTTGAGACTTATACTGGGGGTCGTTAGAAAGAAATGTGATCAGATCTAAGTGGTGACCTTTCTGGTGGGTTTTAGTTAGGGATGGTTTGGAGAACCCTAATGATGTAAGGAAGGAAAGTAGGTCAGTTACATTGGAATTGTCTGCCTGTTCGAGGTGTAAATTAACATCCCCGGCTATAAAGTTGTAGGCACCGGCTACCGAGTTTGAATTCTTTTGCTAGGTGCCATTTGTTGGGGGGGGGGGGGAATGTAAAATATTGTGAGGATCAAGTTGTCTTTGCAATCCTCTTTAGATATTTTACAGGTGAGAATTTCCAGCTCAGTAGTCAGTTTAGAGTCTAACACTTGGAACTTTAAGTGGCCTCAGAGAATTATTGCTAAACCACCTCCTCTTTTTTGATTCTTGATAAAGGGATAATTTTGTAGTCTGAAGGTAGTATATCACCCATGATGATATTCTGATCAGAGATTAACCATGTTTCAGTTAGAAGTAGAATATCCAGATGGGTTTCTTCCAGTCAGTCTTTGACCAGTTGTGCCTTATAAAGACCAGTTGTGCCTTATAAAAACCTGCATGGTTCATCCAGTCTGCCCAATAGTTACACACATTATAAATTCATGATTAAATTGACTTAAATTTCTGGGCCATAGACCGTAGAAGTCTGCCCGGGACAGTCCTTAAGTTTCAACTACTGTTCAGTTCTTTTTATTATATAGACTTACACCAAAAAGCATTACAATCAAAGCATTACAAAGTCAAAGCAGCAAATATTATACAAATAATACAAACCATTCAATATCATACTAAACTAAACTAAACCTTAAGTTTATATACCGCATTATCTCCACGGATGTGGAGCTCGGCACAGTTTCCAAGAACTTAAAATATAGGAAGAGAAGGAAAAAAAAGGTTTACAAATCATACAAATTATATAAACCGAATCTGACACATTACTATCCCCACACCAAACCTATACATATGAAAATTAAACAGCTCCAAACCCTGAACACAAAGTGACTAGAAACCCCCCTCCCCCATAATAAATTAACTGAAATACAAAAACTCAGTTAAAACAAAAACTCGAACACTCATCCACAGGCGTCAGAGAAGCTGAAGCCGCACCCCCTTCCACAGTAGATGCCACTGCTGTTCACTCCTCTTTCTCTCTGCTTCTGCAATTTGGCACAGTGCCTGCACCACATCCATCGCCACTGTGGCCGGTGCCAGCTGTCGCTGCAGCAGCGACATCTTGCAGCATGCCATCCAAATGAAATACTTCAGTATGGAAAAAATAATTAAAAAAAGTTTCACCATAGGGGGGCGTGGCATGGCTGCGAGATATAATGGAGGGATGATTGCTGAGCTCCTCTCCTATTTGCCTTCTTTATATATAAATGTAGGTTATTTTTCTGGCCCAATTTATTATTTCTAGCAGAAATTCCTATTTTGGATACCTGATAGTAAAATGGAAAAAGGAATCTGAATAAATATTTCTATTGGGAGCAGCACCGGAGACTTGGTCAGTGAGATCGGGTTCCTCTCTGAGAATCGTTGCTTGTAACTGTAAAAACTGCTGTCAGAACTTGTAATAGGTTTGTTCCTGTCCACAATAAGAAAGGATATTGTGCCAGTGGTACCTTGGATTACGAGCATAATCCGTTCAAGGAGCATGCTCGTAATCCAAAATGCTCGTTTATCAAAGCGAGTTTCCCCATAGAAAATAATGGAAACTCGCTTTGATACGTTCCCACCCCGAGAATCTCGGCGAGAGGGAGAATTAGAAGTCCTTGAGCATTCGCAGATGCATGCTCAAGGCAGGCAGAAGCCGGAAGATCTTCTAGGCACCGGCACAATCTGTGCCTGCGTGCCAGTGCCAGGGGAGGGGGTAAGTTTAAGTTGTTCGGGCGGGGGGGGGGGGGGCCGTTGGAGCAAGGGGGCCTTTGCGAGCGGGGGGGGGGTGTGCTCGCAAATCGAGTCAACACTCGGTTTGCGAGTCAAAAGTTTGCTGAGTGTTTGCTCGTCTTGCAAAACACTCGCAAACCGGGTTACTCGCAAACCAAGGTTTGACTGTATATGATAAATATATATTGACGTGTGCTATATGGCACATACTGTCAAACAATAACAAAAGCTTATTGGCAGTTTGAAGTGACTGAAGGAATCAGCTGTTGGTGTGGAAAGTTTTACATCATGCTGCGGAGGAAAGGATTGATCTGTACTATTTCTATTCCTTTGATCGGTACTGCCTGATATAGAGACTGTGTGAGAGAAACAAGCTATCAAGGGAATTTAAGTTGAAAGAAAAGTGAAAATTCCATGAGGCAGTTGGAGCAGAGAGAGCCGTTGGGGGTGTGAGCAATAAAATGAAATCAATATCAGCTGACTACGGGTAGTAAATCTCCCAGAAGTTTATAGACTGATAAAAAGCCGATGCTTTCCGCTCCAAGACAGAGAAAACAAATATCAGATTAAGACGGCAAATAAATAAAGTTTTGCTGTATGCTGAAGGAGCTGGTAGTTCCCAAATGAAGAATTATACCTCGATTGTGGTGGGTGAGACAGGGTTTGCTGGAGAAGATAATATGCAGATCAAAGATAATAAAACTGATCTGCAGTGATCCATTGTAATTGAATGAAATAGGAAACTAAAACTAACGATTGTTTTAAGCAGTGACTCTCTTTTACAGCTGAGGGGGGAAAAAAAAGAAAGAAAAAAGCCGGTGCTGTCAATTCAATTGCAGGGAAAGCATAATGTGATGATAGCGATTTAATTAAACTGGCTGGCAGGAAAGTCTCAGCTGTTTCTATTCTGTTTAGTTGCTTGAAAGTCCCCTTTTTCATTATATTTGCTGGCTACTCTGGGAAATTCCTGGACTGGTGTCAGAAGAACATCCTGCTATGAAATCTGACTATGTCATTAATTCTGACAGTTGAGAAGTTGCATATCCAGTTCCTGTGTTTTTCTAAAAATTAATCTCAAATCCTATTCCAGGTAGAGTGCATGTTTGTAGTTTGTTTTTTCTTACTCTAAGGTCTCTAGATACCAAAAGGGACACTTCTCATAATTTTGATTCACCACAGGACATGCAACCTGATTTTTTATCATCGGAAAAAGAAAAAAGAAAAATTTCACTGTCAACATAATTGGTCTAGTAATTGTGACCTTATATATATGTTGCACTGTTCTTAACAAATTTCCTTTCTGAAATATCTGCAGTGGAAGTGGAAAGTACAGTGTAAAATTCAGCATATATTGAAATTGTTAATATTGGTGTAAAGATGGCTTCTGGCAAACAAATAAAAATTGATGCAGCATTTGCAATAGGTAAAGCAAAAAGGTCAAAGCCGGACCTTCCTACCCCTTCTAGGGTCTCTCTACCATCTGACTCTGGGGATCATTTTGAACAGATAATGGTGGAATTTCAAGTCATTAAAGAGATGTTAAATAAAAACAGAATGGATATAAAGGTTATGTAAGAGGAGCTGACAAGCATGGCCAGCCAACTTAAGATTCTCGAACTGAGCAGTTGGAAGTGAGGATGGTAGAAAATGAGGCTCAAAGTTCAGTCTGTAAGAAAGTCCATCTAGTCATCAAAACAATGGAGAGAGAAATTGAGGAACTGAGGAACCGTAGTCATAGATGTAATATTCAGCTTGTTGGTCTACTAGAGGGGGCGGAGGGAGACAATTTAATTCGATTTATGGAGGAGAATATCCCCAAAACTCTCTCAATGAATAAAACTTTACCATTCAAAATAGAAAAGGCCCACCATTTGTCAGCAAGGTCTGGGCCACCCTAGGGTTCGAGGCCAATAATCTTCAAACTTTTAAGATTCCAGCATGCCCTTAAGATACTCAATAAGGTCAAACGGGAAAGGAACATCAAATGGAAACAGTCCAGTCTTTTTTTTCCCCCAAGACTTTGCAAAAAAACACTGCTAATAAAAGAAAAAAAATCTGAGTTTAAGAGAGCCACTTAAACAAATGGGTGCCAGATATGGATTGCTGTATCCGGCTATCATGAATGTGACTCATTTAAATAAAACTATAAACTATGATGATCCATCAGCTCTGGAGGAATATATTAGTTCTCATTCAGGTCCCATGACTTAATATGAAATTGAAAGCACTCATTATTTTTATTAATTTTTCTAAGTTTTTGATTTAATATTAATAAGTAAAAAGTATTTCTCAATGAATTAATTTATTATAATAAACATTACTAAAATATTGCAAATAGGAATATATGCTTAAAAACTTATATTAAAAGAGGGAAGTCTAGGATTATTATGAAATTACAGTTTGCTTGTTCACATTATAATTAATATGGGGAATCTAAGTTAGGGGAGAATAGGGAAATAGAGAGGAGGGTGGGTATGGTTTTAGGGATTGTTAACTTCATATATATAAATATATAAAAAAATGCAGAAAAAGTAAAATTTGAATAATTAAAATAGAAGCTGAATGGGTTTGTTATACCATTGTACTTCTATAAGAGAGGGGAAGTTGAATTTTAAAATGTAACTATTTATGAGTTTCAGGTGGAAGTTGTCTAAATGATAATTGATTGATGGTTAGGTATTTCTTATAATGTTTATACCTATTATGTTGTTACATATTGATTTACTTTTTATTTATGATACAATACTGTATTTGAAAATATATGAATTTTTGGGGCTAGGTTTGGTTAATTGGCAAGGGGGAGGCTTGGTGGTTATTAATCCAATACTTGCATCCAAGTGTTTGAATTATTTTAGGGAGGGAGGGGAGGTTTGGATTGGGGAAGGGAGGTCCTGGCTATGTATAATGAAGTAAATGCTGCTTATTTTACCTCATTGGAATGACTACGAGACAGCATTGTATGTTCCAAAAACAGACAATATTTGTTTATTGTTAGTATAAAAACTTACAAAATTACAGCAGCAAAGGCATAGCAGAAAGAAATATATTGTCAGTTCAGAATTAGAGAATGACACGGTGAAAAATTTGGTCCCCGTCACCGCCCCGTCCCCGTCTCACCATCCCCGTCACCGCCCCGTCCCCGTCTCACCATCCTCTTCACCGCCCCGTCACCGCCACTGCCACCCCATTCACCGCCCCGTCACCGCCACTGCAATCCCATTCACTTTTCTTTATTTACGTATAAAGGAAACATTCTTTAAAACTTTAAAACTTAGTTAAATATTAGTTAATAACTATACAAAAACAAAACACGCAGAGAAAAAATTAATTAATATAAATTCTCAAAACTGACACATTTTGATCACTAAATTTAAAATAGTTATTTTTCATACAGTTTTTCAATCACTAATCTTCCACCACCCCTGGGGCTAGCAATGCAAAAACAAACACGACATATACTTTAAATGCTTACAATGTTAGCCTATATGGTAATTAGACGCGGCCGCTGTACCTAATCGCGGCAAAGATCTCCCTGCCGTGATTAGCATAGTGACCGCGGCTACGGCTGCAAGTCTCCCCTCCCCCCAGCGATCATGGCAGGAGGGCACCCAACCCCTCCTGTAGACCCCCCCAACGGCCCTCCCGACAATCGCAGCAGAAGGGTACCCAACCCCTCCTACCAGTCCTCCCAATGGCCTCCCCTAAGATCGCCGGCAGGAGGGTACCCAACCCCTCCTGCTGGACCCCCCCCCAACGAACCCTCCCACCCCGGAACCCCCTTAGTCTTACTTTCCAAGTTGGACCGGACGGCTCCTCACACGTATGGCCAGCAGGCTTGCCTCCGTCCAAATGAGGCGGGCCCGCCCCTACCCTGCCCAACCCACAGGATCCTAGGGCCTGATTGGTCTAGGCACCTAAAGCCACTCCCGCTATAGGAGGGGCCTTAGGTGCTTGGGCCAATCAGGCCCTAGGATCCTGTGGGTTAGGCAGGGGAGGGGAGGGGCGGGCCTGCCTCATTTGGACGGAGGCAGGCCTGCTGGCCAGACGAGCGAGGAGCTGTCCGGTCCAACTTGGAAAGTAAGACTAAGGGGGTTCCGGGGTGGGAGGGTTCATTGGGGGGGGTCCAGCAGGAGGGGTTGGGTACCCTCCTGCCGGCGATCTTAGGGGAGGCCATTGGGAGGACCGGCAGGAGGGGTTGGGTACCCTTCTGCTGCGATTGGCAGGAAGGGTTGATCTGACAAATGAGGAGCACGGTGAAACACAGGTAAATAGCGGTTCCTAGAAGGGGGTACATTGGCCCGCGGGGACAAACCTGTTCACCGTTTCCGCGGTCGGTGAATGGCCTTGTCCCCGTCACCGCAGCGACTGCTAGTTTTCTTCCCCGTTTTCGGCGGTGACCCGCGGCTTAAATGCGGTGGCCGCGGGTAAACCGTCACCGTGTCATTCTCTATTTAGAATATGCAATGAAGAGTAGAACTTGCACTCATATGCTTAGCAGGGGGCTAGCAGTTCCCCGTAGCATAAGTAAGTGAATCTCTCTCTGGTTCTACCTGTGATGCACATTTTTTTATACAGAGAAATTCTTCCTTCGTTCCAAAAAAGCACATCCCCGAACTCTGGTCATGTACTTCCCTATTGGTGCAAAAATGTATACCTAACTATTCCTCCCCCCAGTCCATGCCTCTCTCACTCCCCCCCCCCCCAGGAGGGGGGCCCGAACAGAAACAAAGAATTCTTGGTGAACTTTCTTCCTCCATGTCTGAGATCCTTATCACCTTGCAGATGCTAATTTGTGGTTTTACAATTCTGTGTATCTTCAGGATGGCATCCTTGTAGACAGTCTTATGCAGAAAGTTGGCAAGGGTGATCTCCAACATCCCAGCTGTGCTTGGTTCCCATAACTTGCTTCAGAGACAGGCAGCAAATGTCCAGCTTGGGTAAGAGTTCTGTCTTGGTATCAGGCTCCTACGTCTCTTACATCTCTTTCATCCTGCAGGGAATGTTGCTTGTTATAAATGTTTTATGGCTTTCCAGGGTGCCTGGCATATGTGAAGTCATACAGCACTGATAACAGCTCAGCAGAACCTTGGAGAAGTATCCTCCCAGCAGGGAATGGAGACAGAAACTTTGTAACAAAGGCCAGCTGGGTTAGCATTTCAAAGGACACATGTGTTCACAGACAGCAAGGTACAGGCTGGGCCATCTAACATAGTAGATGACGGCAGATAAAGACCCGAATGGTCCATCCAGTCTGCCCAATCTGATTCAATTTAAATTATTATTATTATTTTTTTTCTTCTTAGCTATTTCTGGGCGAGAATCCAAAGCTTTACCCGATACTGTGCTTGGGTTCCAACTGCCGAAATCTCTGTTAAGACTTACTCCAGCCCATCTACACCTTCCCAGCCATTGAAGCCCTCCCCTGCCCATCCTCCTCCTGCCATCTGAAAGAAAAGCTGGTTTAGGCTATGGGAAAATATAGGTTAGTGTCCAGCATACACAAGTGAGGCCAGTATGTCCAGTTTATCCATCTGTATGTCCAGTTTATCCATCTGTATGTCCAGGTTATCCATCTCAATTATTATTATACAGTCAGCTGATTTATCAGAATATATATTTTGTTAAAAGTGCATTTTAAGTTATTCTCTTTAAATGTCAATGGGCTTAACCACCCCATTAAGAGAAAAAAAACCCACTTAATTTCCTAAAGCAACAAGAAGTATATATATATTATATACAAGAAACACACTTATCTGCTACAGAATCAAGGAAACTGGAAGGAGAATGGGTTAAGTATTGTTTTTTTGCCCCAGCAGTGGGTAAGAAGGCAGGGGTGGCTATCCTGATACATAAGAAATGTTCGGCTATATTCAATTAGATTTCGGCAGATCCCTTGGGCAGATAAGTTCATGTGAATGTGAGCTTGGGGAATGATACGCTAGCACTTTTCAACATCTATGCCCTTAATTCAAACCAAGCTGACTTTTTCAAAAAACTCTTCGACAGTAGGTACTACCGTTGGCTAATTGTAAAGTAGTTGTGGCGGGGGACTTTAACGCTGTAATGGATCCAATGTTGGATAAAAATCCTAATAAAATTCTAAAATCATTAGGGTTAGACAATCTGGTACAATCATGTGGATTGAAAGATATATGGCGGATCCTTCATTTTGATGTTCAGGAATTTTCTTTTTATTCTCATGTTCATAAATCATTTCATGAATTGATTATATTTTTGTTTCAGATCAATTAGTTCAGCAGGTAACAAAAGCCATCATAGATCCAATTATTTTGTCAGATCATGGTAGCGTTTGGATTGAATTTAAATTTGCTGAACAAGATAGTAGTAGACCTGGGTGGAGATTCAATAATACATTGCTTGCAGACTCAAACTTTATGGAAGAATTTCAATTAAAAATGAATGAGTATTTCCAATTTAATGTTTCAGAGGATATCTCGTTAGAAACTTTGTGGGATGCCTTTAAAGCTACCATGAGAGGGCAAATCATTTCCTATTCGGCACATATTAGGAAACAACTTAAAAGGGAATTTACTAATTTAGAACATAGTATTAAGGATTTAGAGTCCAAATTGGCAATGAAATGGGAACAAATTACTTTATAGGCCCTCTTAAAAACAAAGTATAAATATAATGAGATTTCTTCTCAATTGGCTAGGTAAGAATTGTTTTCTCAACAGGCTCTGTATGATGGAAACTCGAATAAGGCGGGAAGATTAGCTAATTATCTTAAAGCAAAAAAAAGAAAAGTAAAAATTGTTGCGACTAAAGATGAGAAGGGTGAAACTCATTCTCAAATTGGAAATATTTTAAAGCAATTTCTGAACTTCTATAAAGCTTTATATTCTTCTGAGTCTTATTCAAATAAAGAACTTGATGGATTATTGTTTTTAAAGTTGATTGAGGGACCAAAAATTCCCGAACATATAAAAGGAAGTCTAGAGGCACCTATATCACTAAAAGAATTACAAGCAGCGTTGAAATCCCTTAGAGTTGTATCCGTTGAAGTCCCTTAGAGTTGTATCCGCTCCAGGTGGTGATGGTTTCACTGTAGAGTTTTACAAATCATTTCAAGTTACCCTATTACCTCATCTATTAAATTTATATCAGGCTCAACTGATTAAAGGTTGTATTACAGGTACTATGGCAGAATCTTTGACTATTGTTTGGCCGAAGCCAAATAAAGATCCCATGGTGGTTTCAAACTACAGGCCTATTTTTTTGATTAATGTAGATGGTAAATTGTTGGCTAAGTTATTGGCACAGCGCTTGGCCAAGGCTCTCCCTTATATTATTGGTATGCACCAAACGGGGTTCGTTGCTCAAAGACATTCTTCAAACACTAGGCTGGCTTTCCACATATTAAATTTAACAAAAGCTATGGAAGATCCGGCTTTCTCTGTATCCTTGGAAGCAGAGAAGGCCTTTGATCGTGTGGAATGGACCTTCATGTATCAAGCAATGGATTAGTTTGGTATTGGATCAGGATTTATACAAATGATTCAAACCTTGTATAGTTCCCCTTCTGCAGGTTATATATTAATAATCATTTTTCAGAACGATTTGGTCTGGAGAGGGGAGTTAGAAAAGGGTGTCCATTATCTCCTTTGCTTTTTGATATTGTTTTGGAACCCTTGTTATTGGCTATTCAACAGGCAGAGGAAATACAGGGTATTCCTTATGCAGGTCAGGAATACAAAGTCTCTGAATATGCAGATGATATTTTGCTTCATTTGAGGAATCCTGAAACTACCATTCCACATTTACTAGATTTAATTGAAAAATTTGGTAAATTTTCTGGTTATAAAATAAATTGGAGTAAATCTGAGGTTCTTCCATTAAACGTTCACTGTCCAAAAGGATTGTTTGATACTTTCCCTTTTCTCTGGAAAGAAGAGGGTATAAAATATTTAGACATTTGGGTTCAGAAAACGTCGGAAGAAACGATAAAGGTAAATGAAAGATCCTTATTGCTTAAGGTAGCAGAAATGTGCGAGCAATGGAATCCATTACATTTGTTGTGGGGGGATGGGGGGGTAGAATTCAGATGGTCATAATGATGATTTTGCCTGTGGTTTGCTACCAAATGGGTATGTTGTCAGTTTTTTTTTCTCATATCAGGCAGCATTATGGGGTAAAGATCTGGAACAATTATTTATGCTTACTAATACTTATGGGGAATTTAGGAGACACCTAAAAACATCTCTCCCACAATCTTTCCTACAATAACGGATCACTAGTGCTGTTAGTCACTAGTTTTCAACTTTGTCAGCATTTTTAATCATTGTAAACAGCATAGAACTTCACGGTCCTGCGGTATATAAACTGTTATTATTATTGTCTGTTATGGCTTCTAGAAGGATGAGGTCTTTGCCATTTACATATCTGGCGTTAACTAGAGCTGCTAAGATGGAGTTTGTCAGAATTTTTATGCAGTTGGGGTGTTCTGACTGCTATTTGTCTTGTGTGAAAACAGTTTGTCAGGTCTCCATAGCGGCCCTGGCCTGTGATAACAGGGATGTGGAAAGCCATTATGGGAAATATAAGTGTGATAACTGAGATGGGGCTCGGTGTATTTGACTGCCTGGGGGTCTTGTGGGGTTCTAGCCATGGTTTAGGCCTGGCCCTGCTTGGTCCGCACAAACGGCCGCACAATGGGGCCCAACTGCTCAGCAGCCCTTTAACGGGCTGAAGAAAGATGGCTGGCTTTGAGAAGAAAGGGGTGGGGCTTCCCACCGAAGAACAAAGTTTCTGGTAGATCTGCTCAGTGCAGTGAGGAGGACGACTGATCTCCCTTCCCCTCACTGTGCTGAAGCTATACACAGGAGTAACAAAGCCCTTTAAAGGACTGAAGCAATATGGCTTGCTCCGGGAAGAAAGGGGCGGGGCTTCCCACTGAAGAAAAAAGTTTCTTGTGGATCTGCTCGGTGAAATGAGGGGGACGACTGACCTCCCTTCCCCTCACTGTGCTGAAGCCACTGTAGGAGGCAACTATATGGCAGTACAGTAGAGTTTTGGTGGCCTTACATTTTGCACCATTAATGTAGTGACTTATGGGCCTGCGTCCTCTCTATGGTCCAGTAGCCTACCTCCCAGACTACTTAAGCCACCTCTGTGCAGCTCTGCTAGGCTTTCCTATGCCAGGTGCTAATGTTCCTGAGGCAGGTATATACATTTTTAGTCCAATATTTATGATGGTGTGAAGGGGTCAGTGAGCACGTGGGGAGTGTGTGGAACAGCGCCGGTGGTCTCGGGGGAGGGGGGGAGACAGATCAAGCAAGTTTCCCTTACTTCCTATGGGGAAAGTCACTTTGATATACGAGCACTTTGGTTTACGAGCAGTCTTCTGGAATGAATTATGCTCGTAAACCAAGGTTCCACTGTATTTCTGTTTCGATTATGATCCCCATAGTGTTCAATTAATATCATGCATCATTGATCAGCCATCATGTGAGTGTACATCGAATCTTTTCTTACAAAGTAAACATTTCCTAGAGATTCATGCATTTTAGCAAGGTAAGTTTAACCTATGTACAGTAAAAAAAAAAAAAAAGCCATTTATTTGTATCGCATACTAACATGTCAATTCACAAGCACAATCTACATCTTCTTGGCCCTATAACATTATAAAAAGAACAGTACACTGAACTTTTAAACTATGATTAAGGAAGCATTCAACTTACCTGCTATTTGGTTCTATTGTACCCTTTTTGAGACTTATTGTTATGCCCTCCATTTTTATCCCACATTTTATTTCTGAATTTTTTTACTTTTTTAAAAAATTTAAATAAGATTCTGTATGTAGACAACTGTATTTTTGGTTCCGTAATGAAAGCATGCAGAACATTGGTGCGCCAACAATCCCACGCAGGACTTATGCACACCGCCTTAAAACAGTTCCTGTGAGGGCTGTGACTGGGGGTATGGGGGGAATCCCCCAGTAAACTTACAAGTGTTCACGCTCCGGTTTTTGGGTAACTTGCAGTGTAGTGGGGGGTACCCCTCTCCCAAACCTGAGCGCGAACACTTGTAAGTTTAGTGGGGGGATTCCCCCTGCACACCCCCATCAGAATGCTAACAGGAACTGTTTTAAGGCGACGAGCTAATGTCCTGCGCAGTTTTGATGCATCACCATATTTTTCATATAAATTTAAGGAACGCTACCCGAAGTTTAAATGGATCACTTCTTATTGATGGTACAAATCTGAGTTCAAGTTGTAACACTTGTAATGTTGATGAGATTGGGTGACACATTGATGAAATGGATTGGGAACTGGCTTGGAGGTAGGCTTCAGAGGGTAGTGGTAAATGGCACCCCCTCCGAAACGACGGAGGTGATCAGTGGAGTGACTCAGGGCTCCATCCTGGGCCCGATCCTGTTCAACATCTATATAAGAGACTTGGCGGAAGGGCTCCGAGGTAAAATAACATTATTCGCCGATGACGCCAAACTAAGCAATGTAGTGGGCAAAAGCACATCAGACAGTAATTCAATGCCCGATAACATGATGCACGACCTACTTCTACTGGAGCGCTGGTCTAGGTCCTGGCAACTCAGCTTCAATGCCAAAAAATGCAAAGTCATGCACCTGGGCAGTCAAAATCCATGCAGGACTTACACCCTTAATAGTGAGATCCTAACAAGAACTGAAGCAGAACGAGATTTAGGGGTGATCGTCAGTGAAGACTTGAAGACTGCCAATCAAGTGGAGCAAGCTTCCTCCAAAGCAAGGCAAATCATAGGTTGCATATGCAGGAGTTTCGTCAGCCGTAAACCTGAGGTCATTATGCCATTGTATAGATCCATGGTGATACCTCACCTAGAGTACTATGTGCAATTCTGGAGGCCGCATTACTGTAAGGATGTGCTGAGGCTAGAGTCGGTTCAGAGAATGGCCACCCAGATAGTCTCAGGACTCAAGGACCTCCCGTACGAGGAGCGGCTAGAGAAGTTACAGCTCTACTCATTCGAGGAACGCAGAGAGAGGGGAGACATGATCGAGACATTCAAGTATCTCACAGGCTGCATCGAGGTCGAAGAAGATATCTTCTTTTTCAAGGGTCCCATGGCAACAAGGGGGCATCCGTGGAAAATCAGGGGCGGGAAATTGCATGGTGACATCAGGAAATTCTTTTTCACTGAAAAGGTGGTTGATCGCTGGAATAGTCTTCCACTTCAGGTCATTGAGGCCAGCAGCGTGCCTGATTTTAAGGCCAAATGGGATAGGCATGTGGGATCTATTCACAGTGACAGGTGGGGGAGGGTCATTGGGGTGGGCAGGTAGGGGAGGGTCATTGGGGTGGGCAGACTAGATGGGCCATGACCCTTATCTGCTGTCTATTTCTATGTTTCTATGTGTAAGCTTCTCCTCTGAAATAGTTAGCACTGTTGCTTGTTTCTGGTTTTCATCCCTTCTGTACTGGTTTGATGAGTTGAACCTCTGCGATTTCCTCTCATTCATCCTTTCGCAGCATTTTGTCATGTTGGCAAAAATTTGGTTTAAATTTCTGATTTCGAGACATACTATCATCACTATTCCAATCCAACTCTGCTGATGTTTCCTCAAAAGCTACAGTGTACTTTGTTTTATTTTTAATTTTGTGGTTACCATTATGTATTAATAAGGCCTTGGTCCTCGTTTTCAAAACCTTCCATGAAATGATTCCATACTATATGAAAACTAAACTACAAATCTACTTCCCAAAGCGACCACTGAGGTCCCAAGGAGAAAAACGACTGACCATACCTCCTGGCCGCTCCCTTAAAACGGAAACTGCCTGCAAACACTCCTACTCACATTTCATACCCAAACTTTGGCACACAATCCCTCCATCTGTCAGTTCACTAGATTGAATCTGGAACTTTAGGAAGGCCGTGAAAATCTTCCTCTTTACCAACCCAGTGCCTTAAAGTCATTCACTCAGAAATGCCACTCAGTCAACACACGCTATCTAATCTCACCAGATGCTACTTAGTGCATATGTTTTATTGTCATGTCTATATTGTAATTTATGTAAATTATGTCATCTCTATTCTGTCTGGATTATTATGGATGTACTTTGTAACTCGTTCTGGGCTTCTTTGGGAGGACGGCCTGAAAAATTGAATAAATGAATAAATATATTGTGTGTATATGAAAAATAGATGGAAGAAATTGCATTACAATTAGCACTATTATTATGGGGGTGAGGCCCAGGGCGGAGCTTGGTCAGGGGTACTCAGATGATATTTGTTAGACTTAGGGGGTACTTGGCTTGAAGAAGTTGAGAAACACTGATGTATAGGATACTGGCTTTCTCCAAGATCTTTTTTGTCTGCTGGAGATTGCCCAAGTCCCTACAGTATAGAAACACAGAAAAATGACTTCAGTTTAAGACCATATGGCCCATCCAATCTGATCTTCCACACCAACTCCAAAGCCCTACAATCACTTCCTCTTCAAGATTCTCTATGCATCACCCATACTATCTTGAGTTCAGACACTGTCCTTGTTTTCATCAACTCCATTAGAAGGCTACTCCATTCATCTAATGCCCTTTCTCTAAAGAAACATATTTCCCTAGGTTACTGCTGGGTCTATCTCCTTCTAACCTCATCTCAGATCTTCCTTAAAACTGCCTCCTGTGAGTTTATAGTTTGGAAGTATTTAAATGATTCTATTGTATCATTTAGGCTGCTTTTAATCATGGTAACTGAGCATAGGATGTGTCTTAGTACTGTCAAGTGATTGCATCTGTGTTTTTGTGAGTTTCTTGGCCAGCTGCAGCAGTGATAGTAGGTCTGTTGCTTTCAAAATGTTGAGAAATGGTACCAAGCTAGGATTTCTTTCCCCATTTTTACACAACTGCTTTTTCTAAAATGTTAATTCTAGTATTTTATTTATTTATTCATTCAATTTTCTATACCATTCTCCCAGGGGAGCGCAGAACGGTTTACATGAACTTATTCAGGTACTCAAGCATTTTTCCCTCTCTGCCCTGGTGATCTCACAATCAATTTAATGTACCTGAGGCAATGGGGGGATTAAATGACTTGCCCAGGGTCACAAGGAGCAGCGTGGGTTTGAACCTACAACCTCAGGGTGCTAAGGCTGTAGCTTTTAATCACTGCACCACATTCTCCCCTATCATGGGGGTAACAAAAGAAACAAATGTTAGAGCTGCTATCTATCAGGATTTCATATAGGAAGAAAATCACATTTATTTTTTCTCCTATATGAAACAATATTCACCAAATGGGAGGCCCTCCAGAATTACTACTGCCCTGAAGAGGAGTAAATTGTTCAATGCTGAGGGCTCAGGTGGTAATTGAAAGCCATGTAGGGGAGTACATCATTGAGAGCTGAAGTAGGGGTATAGCTGAGTTCTACAGTTGTTTCTACCTCCTGCTAGGGGTAGAATTTTATATTGAATTACCTAATTCTTCTTGGCAAAAGCTGTCTGGTGGGTTTATATATTTCATCGTACTCACATCTAACTTCCAGTTATGTTTGGTGCAACGAACAGACCTGTAAGAAAAAAAAAAAATCACAAAATAAATTTCTTGCTGATAGATTGTCATTTTTAATGGCAGAATGGTTCCAATGTACAATGTTAGACATTTGGCATGTTGTATAAAAACTATCTGGATCAATATAAAAGATACTACATAAGGGTCTATTTAGATATAATCTTGAGTAAGTACTTCATACAATATATTGACAGGAAACTAAATGATACCGAGAGGAGGATTCTCAAAATTTACCATGCCCTTAACGATGGTCGCTAAATCGGTTCCAACCAGTTTAGTTAGCGTGCAAGAATTTTACCGGCCAATTATCCGAATAGCCATTTCCGAGCTTCCTAGCAGTCTCCAACTCTGCCATGCAAATGTAGTACAATAAGGTCATTAATATTACAATGGTAGTAATATGGGCTCATCAATATTTAAAGGAGCACTCCAGGTGATTCTCTATCATCACCAGGTAATTCCTTAACCTCGTTGTGCCACATTTGTGGGCAACATTTTCTGACAGCTGTCGTAGCCTTGCTTTCCAGTCAGTACCTCAGCGCTAATTAGCTTAGGCAGTGATAGGAAAGTAAGGCTTGACAGTTCAGACCCCCCCTCCCCGCAACTAAATACAAAAAGAAAGGGGGGCAGGAGGGACGCACACTGTCACCTCTAGACACCTAACTGACTTGGTTAGGGCATTTGGGCCATGGCAATATTTTCCCCAGCGTGTCCTCTATAGCTTAAGGGTCCCCCTCTGGTCATTTATTCAACCTAGGTGACTGCCTTATAGTGCAAGTACAGGTAAGAGAGGCAGTCTTTCCAAAACAGACACCCAGTCAGAATGGCTTCAGAACAAAATAAAGGTTTATTCAGGCCACTGGCCAGATTAGCTTCAATTCTTGGGTAATATTTGTTGCATACACCACAAGCAAGGTTCATGTAA
This sequence comes from Geotrypetes seraphini, assembly GCF_902459505.1. NCBI lineage: Eukaryota > Metazoa > Chordata > Amphibia > Gymnophiona > Dermophiidae > Geotrypetes > Geotrypetes seraphini. The sequence goes on along the minus strand of NC_047085.1, from coordinate 183,655,243 downwards.
TGCAGCGGTCTCAAACTCAAACCCTTTGCAGGGCCACATTTTGGATTTGGAGAAAAAATAGCTAATGTCTTATTAAAGAAATAACAACTTTGCATGAGGTAAAACTCGTTATAGTTTATAAATATTTCCTTAATTGCTTCTGATAATTTCAGCTATACACAGCTGAAAGCAGTGCAACATGCAGAAAGATGCAGGAAAGCGCTTGCGTGAAGTTACAGCAGTGAGGCGGGAAATGTTCCAGGACAATGGTAAGATACTGAGAGCCTCAAAATAGTACCTGGCAGGCCGCATGTGGCCCCCAGGCTGCAGGTTTGAGACCTCTGATGTAATGCATTCAACCAAATAGTCCAGGATTTATGCACTGGTAATAGTCTTTGCATAAGAGTACATTTTCTTTATAATTTTAACATCCGGTTTACTGCACTGATATGGTAAAAAAAAACAAAAAAAAAAAAACGGAAAAGCAAAAAGCCAAAATAAAAGGTTTCACAATAACCAATGACTCCTTGGCTATAATTTCTAGCAGATCTTAATTGCTGTGCTGATAAACTGAGTTTGATAAGGTAGTTTCTATCCACTTTGCTCAGGAAATCTTTTAGCAAAATTATGTTGGTGAAATACAGCTTTAGGCAATTCTTTAGAAGACAGAGAATATCTTATTGTAGAGCCACAGGTAAGTTTAACAGCATGTAACCTAGCCTGAGACATACAGCTTGCAGCTCCAGCTCTGCTTGCAGTAGCCGTGGAAACCTTGCTGAGCTAATCCCAACTGCAAGTAGCACACTTATCAGCACCAATGTGGGAAAGAAACTGATTTCAATGTAAGGCAAAATTCAAAACTCTTTTTCTTCTTAGTAACACTCTACAAAAGTATTGTGCTTTCACACACAGTGAACAAGAACCAAATATCAGCAAGCAGGAAAGTTAAATGCAAATCCAAACTTACAGATTTAGCTGATCTGTATGGCTTCAGCTGGTTCCTGAAATAGTGGTAAGCCTGTACCAATCTCCATAGCTTCATGCTGTGGGAGAGACTCTGACCCTGTAAGAGAGGAGATTCTCCCTCTTCCTGCATGTCCCAGTCAGAAGGGAAATCTTTGGAAAGACACTCACACTGGACTTCAGCTGGGCTCCTGGTCTGTTTGTGCTCAGACCAACTCTCCTTGCCCTGTCCCCAGCTTCCTTCCTGTTCTGCAGCTTCCTGGTCTCTGAGGTTCTTGTAGCTCTGCCTCCCATGATCCTGTCTCTCCTCTCTGTAATCTGAGCTGGCTTTTCAGGAGCTCTAAGCCACGCCCCCCCTACCCCAGGGCAGGAAAGCAGACTCAGGCATTTCTCTGGCAGGTTTCCTTCCCTTGCTTCTAACAGCACTCTGCCTTAAAGGAACAGGACTACATACCTGCCATAGTGCAAATCCTGGCTATTCAGAGACAAAAACTCTGAATTAGCTCTGGATTTGTCACAACACCCCATCCCACCACCGGTGATCCACAACACCCCCGGCAGGAGGGATGCCCACTCCATCCTGCAGCTGGTGATTCTATGGGAGGGACCACAGGTATCGTCCAATTAGAGCCTTAAGCCCCTCCCTGATGCATCCCAGAATACACCAGGAAGGGGAAGGCCTACCACTTTGGTGGGCCTGCCAGCTGGAGGGAGTAGACATCCCTCGATTCTCCATACAATAGCTCCTACTACGGCAGGGTTCTCAAAGTCCCTCCTTGAGGGCCACAATCCAGTTGGGTTTTCAGGATTTCCCCAATGATTATGCATGAGATCTATGTGTATGCACTGCTTTCAATGCATATTCATTGGGGAAATCCTGAAAACGCAACTGGATTGCGGCCCTCAATGAGGGACTTTGAGATCCTTGTACTACGGGCACTAAATCAACTCACCGGATTTTACCAGCAAGTTTTGAGAATCTTCCCCTAGCACTAAACTAGAAGAATTACAGTACTCAGTATATTTGTTACTCTATTGAACTGTTTCATTCATCCTTGGTCAGTGAATATTGCTACTCCTTGAGTTTTGGCCAGGTACTAGGGACCTGAATTGGCCACTGTGAGAATGAGCTACTGGACTTGATGGACCATTGATCTGACCCAGTAAGGCTATTCTTATGTTCTTATGTGAATAATTCCCTGTAATGGAAAAAGTGTGAACAAGCAGCATAAGAACAATATGTTCCATGGCTGTCACAAACCGGAGGTCTGCTTGCCAGGAGTTTGGGACAGGCACCCCTGCGACTAGCCGCTGTCAGCAGAGCAGAGGGAGAGGTCCTAACCGGCCTCTTGAAAAATAACTTCCTGCCACAGCTTATAGGGCTGTCATGAACCCAAGATCTGCTTGTTGGGTTTGGGACAGGCACCCCTGCGGCCAGCCACTGTCAGCAGAGCAGAGGAAGAGATCCTAACTGGCCTTTTGAAAAGAAATTCCTGCTGTGGAACGCGGCTCCCTTCGAAGCCCAGAGGAGCAGGGAACAGGTTAAAAAAACATTGAATTTCATTAGGCTTTAACCAGCCTTGGGGGGAAAAAAAAGTCCCAATAAAAGAAAGTCAAATGCAAACAAACATGCCTCCTTCTTTTCCTTGTAAGGAAAGGAGTGTTTTTTTCTTTCAAGAGGAAAAAAAAACCCCAAACCTCCCACAGTGCTTACTTGCAAAAAAAAAAAAATCAATGTTTCTTTATGTTCTTGGTTCAGAACTCAATTTCCATGCAGTCCTGTGGCAATGGCAGTTGTAATGAGGGTTCACCAGTTTCCATCAGTTCTCCAAACTCTGAGCACTGTATAGCTGGTCCCAACAGCGGTTCCTCTTCAGCCATTTCACAATCCCCTCAGCTACCTGTGGCTCCTCCTGCCCCCTGTCCTGACTCCCCTGTTAATTCAAAGCTTTCTCCTTAAGTAATTCATTGCCCCACCCTCTTCTCCTAGAGAGGGAGATGGGCTGTAGCTCTCTGTGAACCAGAGCATGCCTAACATGACCATTTAATTTTTATCAAAAGGGGGCATCTATTAATTGTCAGTCCCGCCATAGCCCTGACCCCAATCCCACCCCCAATTTCTTCCATTCATTTTTCATGTACACATAATATCTTATTAATTCATAATGGTAACTATAACATTTTTTAAAAAACTACAAAGCTCACTATATGCAAAGAAAATGTTAATTATCATTTATATTTGGGGGGTATCAAAGATGTCAAGGCAGATGACTTTAAAATATGCAATGTTACCTCAGTAACTATAGAAAAATAAACAAATATAGTGTAAAATATAGACAGCAGATATAAATTCTCAAAAATGACATATTTTGATCACTAAATTGAAAATAAAATAATTTTTCTTACCTTTTCTGTGTGGTGATTTCATGAGTCTCTGGTTGCATTTCCTTCTGACTGTGTATCCTTTCTTTCATTTCTTTTTTTCTGCACTCAGGCCCAACAATTATCCCTTTCTATTCCCTCCTTCCTTCCTATGTCCTTAGTGCTCCCAGTGCCTCCTTCCCATGTCCTTAGTGCCCCTTCCTATGTCTTTAGTGCCCCAGTGTCTCCTTCCCATGTCTTTAGTGCCCCCAGTGCCTCCTTCCTTTGATCTACACACCTGCGTCTTTTTTCATCATCAAGTGTGTAGACCAAAGGACTCAGGCACTGCACACTGCAAATAAAATCAATACAAAAAGCTTATCCTTCCGGCTTCCTGATGTAGCTTCGCAAAACACACTGTGTTGGAGCCGTGAACTGACCTTTTCAGATAAGTGTTCTAAGTTAAACAGCTTTTGTAGGGCTATTACATTTTCCACTCCAGTAGAAGGAAGATTCCTTGCTCCATGCAATGTGTTATGATTAAAATTCATGCACCTTTATAGCGATGTTGTACCGCTGTTGTGGCGCCTTACTGAAGAGCTTATGAGGACATTTAAAAACTTTTAACATTAAACTTTCTTCCATTTTTCTGCTTTCTTCTCAAAGTTCACTTTTCCATGCTTTCCCTTCCCATATATCCATGTTACCATCTCCTCCCTCTTTCTTTTCCCCTACTCCCATCTATCCATAAGAAGCATTTCTTCTTATCTCTTCCCTGCTGTACCCATTGCTGTGTACCATCTTCTCCCTCTCTCTCCCCTTCCCCTCCATCCCTATGCACCATCTCATTGCTCTCCCATGGTCTGACATCTGTCTTTCCCCTTCCCCCCTCATATGGTCTGGCATCTTTCTCCTCTGTCATGGTCTATCATCTCTCTCTCTCCTTCCCTCCCTCTTCCCGAGGTCTAACATCTCTATCCTCTTTTTTCTGCAGTCTGGCATCTCTCTCTCCCCTCCTTCCCTTCCATTTTGTGGTCTGGCATCTCTCTCTCTCTCCTTCCCATTCCAGTGGTCTGACATATCTCCCTTCTTTGGGTCATCTCTCTTCCCTCCCAGTGTAACACTTCTCCCTCCCTCCTCTCCACCACAATCATGTCCAATTCTCCCTCTTTCTTCCTTTCCCCATATACATCATCTCTCTTTCCCTCTCATGCCACACACCTATGTCCAACAATTCTCTGTTCCTTTTCCCTCCCCCACTGGCAGCATTTCTTTCTCTCCCTTACCACTACTCCACCTGTTTTCCTTTCCTACCTCCCCAGCCCCTGCATTTATCCTTCCCAACCCTCTCCAGTATGTGCAGCATCTGTCTTCCCAACCCCCTGAGCATCTGTCCTTCATGCCTTCCCAAATTCCAACTCCCTACCCTCTGCACCCAGCCTCTCCCTATCAGGCTCTGCACCCAGCCCCCTTCCTTCTCCCCTCTATCAGGCACTGCACCCAGCCCCCCTCTCCCTCCCTCCCCATGTCAGGCTCTTCACCGAGCCCCCTTCCCTCCGCCCCTGTCAGGCTCTGCACCCAGCCTTTGCAGAATCATGCTCAAACGAGCTGGCAAAAGAGATGAAAATTCCATGGAGTCTGATCGCTGATGAAGAATGACACCGGTATCATGAACACAGCTGCAGCAGTAACCTCTGGGCGTTAGAGCTAAGTATTTTTCCAGTTTTCTATTCTGGATTTTTTAAGTGCACAGTAATGGGATCTTTTCCCTTATTAGAACACAGCAGGCGCAGGGGACAGCCACAGCAGACCGACAAGCGGGCAGCAATGGAAGCAGTAAAGAGAAGCAGGATGTTGAGCTATCCAGTTTTCTGCACCGTCTGCCATATGTATAACTACCTCCCCTCTGGGAGGCGGTCTTACTTATGCGCTCGATGTGGAGAACTGGAGAGCCTGAAGAAACAAGTCAGACTCCTTGAGGGCAGAATTCTGGAACTGGAGACACTTCAAGCAATGGAGGAGGAAGACAGAGATGCAGGGAACTTCAGGAAGACAGAGATGCAGAGAACATCAAGACAGAGAACACCATCGAGGAAGAAATCCGAGAGCTGGAGAAGTTCATAGAGGAGGCATACAGGGAGGCCGTGGAGAATCACCAGCAACAGTGGAACTGCCGAGATAAACATGCAGAGAGTGTGGACCATCTGACAGACAACCACCAGGAAGAAATGGGTGACACAGCAGCGATATCTGTAAGCAGCGGAGAGAACCCACAAGAAGACGAGCCCAGTGCAAGCCGATGCCAGGATGAGAGAAAATGGATGGGAACAAAGGACATGGACCTACGGCTGGAGAGATGGACATACACCAGGGACACAGATCTGCGGCTGGAGAATCAAGAGGAGATAGAGAGGACAGCAATCGTCGTGGGGGACTCCGTCATCAGACAAGTCGACAGCCACATAGTGGGAGGAAGACTGGTGACCTGCCTACCAGGAGCCAAGGTAGAAGACATAATGAGCCGCATTGACAGGATCATCAACAGTGTGGAAGAAGAAGATACGGCGGTGATGATCCATGTGGGGACGAACAACGTGAGTAGCAGGAACTACAACAGAGAAGTACTGACGGACTAGTTCTGGATGCTAGGAAAGAAGCTGAAGACAAGAACACAGATGTAGGGATGGAGATCTGATAAGTTCTGATCCAGGGCATCAGAACACTGGCGGGGTCCGCACGCGGGCGGTTCTGAGCGCAGGCTGGGTCGGCACACCGACCTAGACCCTGTGTGCAGATCTGTGCCTGTGTGTGGATCTAGGCCTGGGTTTGGTTCTGAGGCCCTGTTTCTCATTTCCTCTCCCTCTCCCTCCTGCCAGGTATACTTTCCAAGCAAGGACAAGGGTTGCACCTTGAGCAGAATGCTGAGGCATCCCTGACTCTGGCCACATATTAACCTGACCATACATTTACCCTTTTTCTCTTATCTTGTTTAAGCATCCCTTATATGGGCAACAATCAGACTTTGCCTGAGCAAGGCTAATCAAGAGAGCTTAAGAAGCATGCATTATAACCTTTGGACTGTCACATACCATAGTAAGATTTGACCCTATTCAACACATGAAATGGAAGGTCTCAAAACGTTTTCAAAGTAAGCAATATCTTATTTTCTCACGGACCTCAGTGGTACCATCTTAGCCACAGTCGAAATTTTGTATAGTAAGATTTGAGACATATCAGAAAGGTACACATTGGAAATCACTTTATTATAACTGTTATTATGTATTCATATGTCACGTGAGTTAGTAGCTTTGAGACACACATGATATAGATAAACAATGGTTTAATCCTCACTGTAAATGCATTATGAAATTATAACCTTGTAGAGCATTAACTAAGTAATTAATGGAGATATGATTCTCAATAAAAAGAGGGAGAGACCATTCATTTGAAGCGTCTCCTCCTGACTCTAAGATTGCATGTGTGTTTATTGTGGGGCATTCCTACACACAGAGGAAAGCATTCTCGGAGATCCTGCCAGTACCCAGGGCAGATGGAGCTGCAAGCAGTCAATGCATGAATGCAGCACTGGTGTGAGGAAGAAGGATTCCACTTCGTGCGCAACTGAGCGATGTTCTGGGGGAAGAGCAAGCTATATAGAAAGGACAGATTCCACCTCAGCAGAGACGGAACGAGGCTTCTGGCAAGCAACATCAAGAGAAAAGTTGAGAACTTTTTAAACTAGAAAGGAGGGGAAAACCGACAGTCGACCGAGAGAGAGAGTCGACGGTTTGGGAACCGGTATACCCGGAGGATACAGTGCAGGAAGATAGAGGAGAAGACTCACCGGATCACAGGCATGACAGATCAAAAGGGACACAAGAGGGAAGGAAATGCAAGAAAGGAACAGGCCGCAAACTCAAATGTATGTACATGAATGCAAGGAGCCTAAGAAATAAGATGGGTGAATTAGAAGCTATGGCACAAAAAGATAACGTGGACATCATCGGCATCACAGAAATATGGTGTACTGAGAAAAACATCTGGGACACTGTGCTACCAGGATACAAACTATACCGCAGAGACAGAGTAGGGAATTGAATTTACTGGATACAACACACCACAACCGACGAATAAGTTAGAATCTTTATGGGTCAAAATTCCGGGAACAAATGGACTGGAAACAAAGATCGGCATCTACTACCGACCCCCAGGGCAGTCTGAAGAAATTGATAGAGAAATGACAGATGAGATTAAACGCAACTGCAAGGGAGGCAACGCAGTTATCATGGGTGACTTCAATTATCCGGGGATAGACTGGAACCTAGGCACCTCCGGCTGTAGTAGGGAGACCAAGTTCCTGGATGCTATAGGTGATTGCTTCCTGGAACAACTCATCAAGGAAAATACGAGAGGAAATGCAATTCTAGATTTAATTCTAAATGGACTGCGAGGACCGGCACAAGGTGTAGAAGTAGAAGGGACACTGAGAAACAGCGATCACAATATGATCCGCTTCGACCTGGGAAGAAACATCAGTCTAGAACCACGGCCACGGCGCTGAACTTCCGAAAGGGAAATTACGAAGGGATGAGACTCATGGTGGGGAAGAAGATTAAGAAGAGGATAGGCACTGTAAAAATGCTAGAGCAAGCTTGGTCCCTTTTTAAAGACAGTCACCGAGGCGCAAAATCTACATATACCACGTATCAACAAAGGATCCAAGAGGAAAAAGAACAAAGAACCAGCGTGGCTCACTGTAGAGGTGAAGGAAGCGATCAAAGACAAGAAAACTTTGTTTAAGAAATGGAAAATGTCAAAAACGGATGAAAACTGGAACAAGCACAAGCAACATCAACACAGGTGCCATAAGGCGGTAAAAATGTCCAAAAAGAGACTACGAGGGGAAAAATAGTCAAGGAGGTGAAGAACTTCAAGCCGTTCGTTATGCCCGCGAAGGAAGCAGTGAGACCGTTGGATGACCATGGAATAAAGGGAGCGCTAAAGGAAGACAAAGCAATCATCGACAAACTGAACACATTTTTTGCTTCTGTATTTACCGAAGAAGATTTACACAGCATACCGGAACCCATCAGGCTATATGCTGGAAATGAAGACGGAAAGCTGACAGATTTGATGGTCAGTCTAGAGGAGGTGTGTAGGCAGATTGATAGGCTTAAGAGCAATAAATCCCCAGGACCGGATGGCATTCATCCAAGGGTCATCAAGGAACTGAAAGGGACCACAGCTGAACTGCTTCAACTAATAGCCAATCTGTCGCTCAAATCGGGAAAGATTCCGAAAGACTGTAAGGTGGCAAATGTTACGCCAATTTTCAAGAAAGGTTCGAGGGGAGATCTGGGAAATTATAGACTGATGAGTCTAACCTCGGTACCGGGAAAGATGATAGAGTCGCTGATAAAGGACCGCATCATTGATTACTTTGATGGGCACAGGCTGAAGAGGACCAATCAGCACGGTTTTAGCAAAGGCAGATCATGTTTAACGAACTTGCTGCACTTCTTTGAGGGAGTAAACAGACAGATAGACAAGGGCGACCCAGTCGACATTGTATATCTGGATTTTCAGAAGGCGTTTGACAAGGTTCTGCATGAACGACTACTTCGGAAAATTGCAAGCCATGGAATCGAGGGTGAAATACATGGATTAAAAACTGGCTGGAGCATAGGAAACAGAGAGTGGGGGTAAATGGACAATACTCAGACTTGAAGAGCGTCACTAGTTGGGTGCCGCAGGGCTCAGTGCTTGGACCTGTGCTCTTCAACATCTTTATAAATGATCTGGACATTGGTACGACGAGCGAGGTGATTAAATTTGCGGACGATACGAAGTTATTCAGAGTAGTGAAGATGCAGGGGGATTGCAAAGATCTGCAAAGTGACATAATCAGGCTCGAGGAATGGGCATCAACATGGCAGATGAGATTCAACGTGGATAAGTGTAAAGTGATGCCTGTAGGTAACAAAAATCTCATGTATGAATACAGGATGTCCGGGGTGGTACTTGGAGAGACCTCCCAGGAAAGAGACTTGGGAGTTATGATCGACAAGTCGATGAAGCCATCCGTGCAATGTGCGGTGGCAGTGAAAAGGGCGAACAAAATGCTAGGAATGATAAAGAAGGGGATCACGAACAGATCAGAGAAGGTTATCATGCCGCTGTACCGGGCCATGGTGTGCCCTCACCTGGAGTACTGCATCCAGCACTGGTTGCCGTACATGAAGAAGGACACGGTACTACTCGAAAGGGTCCAGAGAATAGCGACTAAGATGCTTAAGGGGCTGGAGGAGTTGCCGTACAGTGAAAGATTAGAGAAACTGGGCCTTTTCTCCCTCGAACAGAGGAAATTGAGAGGGGACATGATCTCCAAGGTAGGGAGAACAAGAGGGCACTCTCTAAAACTGAAAGGGGATAGATTCCGTACAAACATAAGGAAGTTCTTCTTCACCCAGAAAGTGGTAGAAAACTGGAACGCTCTTCCAGAGTCTGTCATAGGGGAAAACACCCTCCAGGTATTCAAGACAAAGTTAAACAAGTTCCTGCTGAACCAGAACGTACTCGCTTAGGGCTAGTCTCAGGACGCTGGTCTTTGACCATAAGGCCGCCACATGAGTGGACTGCTGGGCACAATGGACCGCTGGTCTGACCCAGCAGCAGCAATTCTTATGTTCTTAATAAGAGGGTAAAGGATGAAGGTGAAAGGGAATAGGTTTAGAAGTAACCTTGGAAAATACATTTTCACAGAAAGGGTGGTGAATGCTTGGAACAGCCTCCTGGTGGAGGAGGTGGAGACGAAGAGTGTATCTAAATTCAAGACATCTTGGGACAAGTACATTGGATCTCCAAGGGGAGGAGGGGATAGTGGATGGCATGGTTGTGCAGACTAGATAGGCCATATGGCCTTTATTTGCCTTCTTTTTATGTTTCTATATAAATATTACAGCCAGAGCAGTCAGAGTGTCCATACAAAGCCCTGATGAAACATGCTAATTTTCTTTAAAACACTAAGGGCTAGATACATAAAGCAAGCCGATCGTGTATCAATTGGTTTGCGACCCCTTTGCGATCCGATTTCCCTCCGGCCCGATTCACTAACCTTTCCTGTGATCCGCTTCAGATCCGCACATGCAAATGAGGGGAATAGCATGCAAAGTAGGCAGGGACCCCATTCACAAAATAAATTTGGGACACCGATTTGGCTGGCCGATCAAGAGAAGAAGCAACTGCTGGGGACTAGTCGCACACGTCTCTGCCAATTCTTCTGCTCCATTGCTGCCCTGCACTCTGCCCTGATCTTCCAGCCATGCCTGATGCTGTCAGTCTTGGGGGGGGTGTTTCTGCAAGCAACATGGAAGCCTGTCCAGTCCCAATCTTCCAGCCCTGCTTTCTCCCCAATGTCCTCTCTGCTTCGAGCCCCGAATCTCTGCTGCTTTTCCTGCAGTGTGAGCCCGCGGGTTTAAAGCGGGGCTGCACTCCGCAGTGCAGCCCCGCTTTAAACTTGCGGGTTTGCACTGCTGGGAAGGCAGCAGTGAGCAGGGCATGACCAGCTGACAGTTGACGAAAGGGAAGAGGCTGCTGCCACCATGGATAGCCCTTCCCTGGGAGAGCAGGAGAGTCGGGACCCAAAAAAACAAACAAACCATCAAAATAAATTTAAAAAACAGACACAAAACGCTTGCGCAGATCATCTGCAGGGAAAGCAGATGGTCTGCACATGTGTCAGGATCGCACACTAGCGATCCGTGTGGGCAGGGGGGGGGGGCGTTCCTCTGTTCACCCTCATTACAATATATGGCTGTTGTGAATTGGTCAGGCCTGCTGGAATCGGACCCGGAAGTCAGGTTAGTGAATCTAGCCCTAACACCTACAGATGAAAACAAGGAAGCAACTTTGAAACAATACCGGTTTGACAGATCTTCAATGTCTTTAATGAACAGCCCTCCCTGATGTTTGCACATATTTTTGCAGGCTCTCATCAAGTTTCCATATTTGTACAGAATGTAACTTTTCCCATTGTTCTTATTCCGCATGAAATTTATTCCTTCTTTCAGGTTATCCACTTCCGAATCACTTATGGACAGCAAGACCAGAGAGGATTGTTCAACACTGTTAGAAAGCAGAGTTAAAAAATATTAGAAATACAGTCTGTGGTTTTCAGCTGATTTGTAGAGCAGTGGATAAAAATACATAAATGCAAATCATAGATGTTTCAAGCATTTCTGCAATCTCTATCTAACAGCTACATCATGATATTACATTACATTAGTGACTTTTATTCCAACATTACCTTGAGGTTCAAGGCGGATTACATAAGAAGTTATCTAAACATTTCCAGGAATATTACAAAGTAGAGCGGGTTACTTTGGGGGAGATCTAGACATTGTATCAGGGTCATTATAAGATAGATAATTTGGTTAGAAGGTTGTTCGATTTGGGGAAGATTGAAATGTTTCCTGCAGTGTTACTTTGTTTTGATGGATTTCTTGAATAGCAACTTATAAATCAAGCGATAAGACAAAACATTGCTCTATGATATCTACAAGTCTGGCATACTGGGAGAGTAAAAGACAGAGGTCCACAAGTCAGAGTCAATGCACCTACGCCACCTACTCTCACCAGATGCTGCTTAGTGTATATGTTTTATTGTCAGGTCAATATTGTAAATTATGTCATCTCTATCCTGTCTCAATTATATTGTGGATGTATTTAGTTACCTGTTCTGGGCTCCTTTGGAGGACGGGCTAAATAATTGAGCAAATAAATAAATAAGTTCAGTCCTTGAGGGCCACAAACAGTTAAGGTTTTCAGGACATCCCTAATGCATATTTTTGCCCAAATTTACAATAATGCTGCCTTATACCTAATACTTTCAAACATCAATTCAATTATTTTTCATCTTTCACATAACTCTGTAGCATAATAAAATATTAATAATCACAACTTGAAAATTGAGCAAGGTTTACCTCAGCTTTGCTATTTCTGCCAATTTTAGCATAACTTAACATAAAAACTTACTTCTACACCGCAATACCATTAAGTTCTATGCGGTTTAGAAAATAAAATAATTACAAAAGATGAAGTGTGTTCAGTTACCTATGGAGCTTGAGAACAAATATGGTTTTGTTTTTTTTTTAAATCTTTATTGAATTTCCAAAAAATTGTCAGTGCATTACAGATAATAACATTAAACGTTTGAATAAAATGCACCTTAATAGACAAATAAAGAAGAAAATAACCATTTTTCCCCTTTCTCTTATTATAACATGTTAACTCATATTAATTATTACCAATATTATACTTATATAGTTTAATTCCTCAAAATATCCCTCCCTCCCTTCCCCCCACCCTGGATGTGTAAGGAGTAATCATTAGTGATGATATGAAGGCAGCCAATCAGGTGGAGAAAGCCTCATCTAAAGCTAGACAAATGCTAGGTTGCATCCGGAGAAGCTTTGTCAGCCGAAGGCCCGAGGTGGTGATGCCGCTATACAGGTCCATGGTGAGACCATATCTGGAGTACTGTGTACAGTTTTGGAGGCCACACTATCGGAAGGATGTGCTAAGAATGGAATCGGTTCAACGATTGGCCACCAAGATGGTCTCAGGGCTCAAGGATGTCCCTTATGAAGAACGACTAGGTAAGTTGCACCTTTACTCTCTCGAGGAACGCAGAGAGAGGGGTGACATGATAGAGACGTTCAAATACGTTACTGGCCGCATTGAGGTGGAAGAAGATATCTTCTTCCTTACAGGCCCTACGGCGACAAGAGGGCATCCGCTGAAAATCAGAGGCGGGAGATTCCATGGTGACACTAGGAAGTACTTCTTCACCGAAAGAGTGGTCGACCGTTGGAATAATCTTCCACTTGAGGTAGTTGAGGCCAGTAACGTGACTGATTTTAAGATCAAATGGGATCAACACGTGGGCTCACTTCAAAGAGGAACATAGAGGGGAGGGTTATTTGAGTGGGCAGACTTGTTGGGCCTTAGGCCCTTTTCTGCCGTCATATTCTGTTTCTGTTTCTGTTTCTGAGATCTACGAAAGAAAAACAATCATTATATTATTCTTATTGTTTGTTAACAAATGTAGTCAATGGGCTCCCTATTTTATTAAATAAATTACTAAAACCTAAGCATTCTGCGTTAATTCTTTCATATTTATACGTATTGCACACACTTGCCCACCAGAATGAGTAATTAAGCCTGTCATGACATTTCCAGTTTTTCGTGATCATTTGGACTGCTATTGCTGAAAAGATCAATAGAAGACGGCTTTTGTATTTATCCAACACAGGCTTAATCTGTAACAACGTCCCACAAATTATAGCTTCATATGATAAAGGAATAGATGATTCTAATATAAGGTTAATTTGTCCCCAGATTGACCTCCAGAAATTAAGTATCAATGGACAAAAATACAACAGATGATCCAACTTCCCTATATTGATATGACAATGCCAGCATCTATTAGATTTTGAACTATCAAGTTTTTGTAATCGAACTGGGGTCCAAAAATTCCTATGCAACAAAAATAACCATGTTTGTCTCATAAATGCTGACGCTGTACATTTTAACCTCCAAGACCAAATTCATGTCCATTGAGACGCAGAAATATACTGCTTTATCTTGATGCTCCAAATGTCTCTAAGACTATTTTTTGGCTTCTTATGCAAAAATTCAGAGATTAATTTATACCACTGGGTGGCCTGATGTCCTATTAAATCTGTCTGGTAGCAAAGGACCTGCAAGCCATACTAAGTTTTTAAATTTTTCCATTCAGGAAACCCACTCTGAATAGCCTGCTTCAACTGTAACCACCTATAATGCTGAGATTTTAAAATACCAAATGATTGTTGCAGTTGTAAAAAAATCAAGCAGTTTTCCATTAGACATAACATCATCTAATGTCCAAATACCTGCCTGCATCCAATTCCTCCTGGAGATCCCAGCACCACCTACTTGGATTTTGGAGTTTAACCATAAAGACTGTAAAGTTGATTTTATTATAGGAACATCTGTTAATTTATCAATAAATTTAATTGTTTTCTATGTATCCAATAAAATTACGTTGTTCCTAGCATAACTAGGTAATCTGATACTTAATACATGGGATAATCACATAGGGGACATAATTTTCCATTCTAGGTATAACCAATCTGGAAGATGTTCCATGAGCTCGGGGAGGATCCAATACATTCCCTGGCGCATTATATAGGCCTGATGATACCTATAAAAATTGAGAAAATTTACCCTACCCTCCGAAATCAGCTTTTGTAGAGATACTAAAGCAATTCTAGCTTTTTTACCCAGCCAAATAAATTTAATAATACTATTTAGTTCTTTATAGAAAGACCCCTGGAAGTAAACCGGTAACATACCCATTTGGTAACAAACTACAGGCAAAATCATCATTTTTACTGTCTGTACTCTCCCCCACCATGACAGTTGCAACGGGTTCCAATGCTCACACATTTCTGATACTTTTAATAATATGGACTTTTCATTTACCTGTAATGTTTCTTCCAATGTTTTCCAAATACCTAAATATTTTATACCCCCTCTCTCCATAGAAAAGGGAATGTATCAAATAAAACTTTGGAACAATTAACATTTAAAGGAAGAACCTCTGATTTACTCCAATTTATCTTATAACCTGAAAATTTTCCAAATTTATCAATCAATTCAAGTAAATGTGGAATGGTATTCTCTGGATTTCTCAGATGAAGCAAAATATCATCTGCATAAGCAGAGACTTTATATTCCCGACCTGCATAAGGAATGCTCTGAATCTCCCCTTCCTGTTGAATAGCTAATAACAAGGGTTCCAAAACAATATCAAACAGTAAAGGAGATAATGGACATCCCTGTCTAACTCCCCTCACTCAGACAAAAACGTTCTGAAAAAGTATTCTTAATATATAATCTGGCAAAAGGGGAGCTATACAAGGTTTGAATCCAGGGCCGCCATCAGGGCAGTACTACCAGTCCTGCATTCAGGGGCCCGGAGGTGACAGGGGGCCCGGGCTCCCCCAAGGTCCTAGGCAGTGTTCCCTCTAAGGCAGCGGTCTCAAACACGCAGCCCACGTGTGGCTCTCCAGGTTTTATTTGCGGCCCGCGGTCTGGAGGCGATCATTCTCTTCCTTTTGGAGCAGCAGCCGGCTCGTTCGTTCAAAGCCGTGGGTTGGCGGCTCCTTGCGCTATCCACTCCTGCATCGGAAGCCTCTCTGATGTCACACCATCAGAGAGGCTTCAGACGCAGGCGCGGATCTCGCAAGGAGCCGCCATCCGCGGCTTTGAACGAACGAGCTGGCCAGACACGCTGCTGCTCCAGTGGCATACCAAGGGGGGGGGGCGGTCAACTGTTCTCCTTAGAGTGCGGCTTGCGGCTCGTCTAGAGCATTGGTGCCCAACCTGCTTCCCTTCCCTTCTCACTGCTGCCATCGGGATCAGGCCGGCACCGTGTCTTTGATCTCCCTGCTTCTCTTCCCTGTGGGGCCGATCAACTCTCGCGGCGGCCCGACGTCAATTGAGGACGTTCTGGCTAGCCAATCGCTGCCTGGCTGCCCGGAACGTCCTTTCCGACGTTAGAATTGACGTTGGGCGGCGAGAGTTGATCGGCCCCATGCAGAAGATTGCGGCAGTGGCAGCAGCCTATTCCGCGGCGGTGGTGGCATGGGGGAGGCAGGAAGGAAGAAAGAAAGAAGGGGGGGGGGACAGGGAGCCAGAAAAAAAAAGCAAAAAATGTGGCACGGAGGAAGGAAGGAAGAAAGAAAGAAGGGGGGGGGACAGGGAACCAGAAACAAAGCAAAAAAATGGGGCACAGAATCAGAGAAAGACAGACATAGAGAAAGAAAGAAAAAGTTGAGGGAGGGAATGAGGTCTGGAGCAGAGGAAGCATACAGGAGGCTGAAAGAAGGGAAGAAATATTGGATTTACAGTCAAAAGAATAAAGTGCAACCAGATGAAATTACCAAACAAAGGTAGGAAAATGATTTTATTTTCAATTTAGTGATCAAAATGTGTCTGAATTTATATATGCTGTCTATATTTTGCACTAAGGCCCCCTTTTACTAAATCGCAATAGTGTTTTTTAGTGCAGGGAGCCTATGAGCGTCGAGAGCAGCGCTGGGAATTTAGCGCAGTTCCCTGCACTAAAAACTGCTATTGTGGTTTAATAAAAAGGATGGGGGGTATATTTGTCTATTTTTGTATGGTTGTTACTGAGGTGACAATGCATAGAGTCATCTGCCTTGACCTCTTTGAAAAAAACCCAGAATAGGAATGATAATTAACATTTTCTCAGCGTATAGTGTGCTTTGTGTTTTTTAATTTTATTTTTGGTACATCATTTTGACTTGGTCATTTTAAAGTAGCTCGCAAGCCCAAAAAGTTTGGGCATCTCTGAGCTAGAGAGTTGAAACTGTGTATTAATATTTTATCCCCCCTTTTACAAAACTGTGGAGCGTTTTTTAGCGCCAGCCGTGGTGGTAGCTGCTCTGATGCTCAGAAATCTATGAGCGTCAGGGCTGTTACCACCGTGGCTAAAATCCACACTACAGTTTTGTAAAAGGGGGAGGGGTTAGTTTGTGATGACATATTCCATACTAGGCGAAGGTGTTTTCTGTGTTCTGTGTGTTTGAAAGACATGGTTTTCTATTAGGATTGACGATGTAGGATTGATCAGTGCTGGTCTGGCTTGTTTAGTTTTACAATGGGTGTATTGATGTACTGCTCACTGCAATATGTAAGATGCTGCCTTTTCCTAGGTACTCATGTGTGACGTGTGGTTTGTTACTAAAAATCATGATTTTCTTACAGATGGGGGGGGGGGTGCCAAAAAATAATGGGTCCCGGGTGTTACATATGCTAGGTACGCCACTGTATGTTGTAACAAAGCCCCTTCCTCAATATCCTCAATGGGGCTGGGCTCTGTTCGCTTTTAATTCACCCCGACGTGCTTCCAAAGGTAGGAAGCCCTGCTGGACCCTTCTCCATTCATGAAACAGGAAAAAACAAAAGAATCAGTTCATGGTTCCATTCAAACAGTTTATTGAACACTGGCTTGAGAGTCTACTTGCACACAGTTCAGACTCCACACTATAAATTAAGTCCAAGCAAAAAACCAAAAATGTAGCTGATACAAAAAAGGTATATTACAGCTCACACCTTCATTTAGGTAGGTAGAAAATCATAACAAAATTCAAAAGGAAAATCCTTTCAAAGCCAACAATGAAAGTCCAAAAATGCTGCTGCCTTTATGATTCACCAGGCCAACAACAATCCAGATAGCACTTCCCACGGTGCTGAGTTCAAGCCTTCAGTGTAGACCGGCTTGGTCCCCAATCAGCTCAGCAAAGCTAATGGGGGAGGGGAGCAAGTGAATTCACCTTTAAACTTTCTGAAAACAGAATGCCACGAATGGCCCCTCTAACCCCACCTGGTTGTTTGGTGAATTCTCCCCAACTTGCTTAACTTCCCTCAGTTACATTCTTCAGCAGAAACACACATAAACTTCATGCTTTCTGATACCTTAAAGTTGAAAACAAAACGTTTTTTTTTTTCTTTTTTTCTTTTTGCTTCAGGATAGCACAGCAGCACAAGCCTCAGACCATTCCCATAGAGCCTTGTTTTAAGGAACAAACAGTCAGAGTACTACTGCTACCTTGCCAAACACCCAACCCAGCTACTTAGCTTAAATCCATGCCAGTATTCTCAGGCTGATCATCGGGTTGTGAACATTCCATGGGCTCTGGCACTTCTTGCTGACTTAGCCCCAGGTCAGTCTCTGCTTCCTGCATTTCAATATCAAGGGACTGCAGCCCTTCCTCAGGTGAGCCCTCTCCTGAAGCTGGCCCAGGAAAGACTAACTTTCTCCTTCTGAGAGCAGCCTCTAAATTGCAGAGACGCCCACGCCCTGTTCTCACAGGAGGAGGAGTTAGTTGCACTGCCTGCTTAGACTTGACTGGCTTCCTGTTTATCACCTTCAGCTGTGGGACAGCAGAGGGAGAGGCATGACTCAGAGGCTGTTCTAAGCTGTTCCTCTCTAAACCCTCCACCCCCTTCTGGCTGTTTGCTTCAGAGATAAAGGGGAAGTCCAGCATTTTCCTTCCACTGGGCTTAACCTTATCTCCCTGATTAGCCCTTTGAATTAACAGGCTAGCTTTTGCACTAGCAAAGCCTGGCACGAGACCAGCACTAGGGAAAGGTTCGTGACATACCCTCACTCTAAAATGATGACTGTCCTTTAATTTCTCCTTCCCCTCCTGTTCATCCTGCATCCGCGTCAGACTATCAACATTTGTATTTAATATACCTGGCCGGTGGAGCACCTTAAACCTGAAGGTCTGAAGGGCCAAATACCACCGAGTAAGACGAGTGTTATTATTTCTCATAGTATTCAGCCATTTCAAGGCAGCGTGGTCTGTTACCAGCGTAAATGCCCGGCCTTGCAAGTAATGTTCCAAGGTCTGCATAGCCCACTTGGCTGCCAAACATTCCAATTCTACGGTCGCATAACTTCTCTCATTAGCGTATAGTTTGCGACTAAGATATAGAATGGGATGTTCCACTCCTTGTACCTCCTGGCTAAGTATTGCCCCCAACCCAGTGCCCGAGGCGTCTGTCTGCAAAATCAAAGGCTTAGACATATCAATGGAACTCAACACCGGGTTAGTACAGAGGGCCTCCTTAAGGTCATCAATAGCGCGTCTCCCCTTGTCCTCCCACCAAAGGATATCGGGTCTGTCCTTTTTAAGCATGTCAGTAAGGAAGGCTGCCCTCGTGGCAAACCCAGGTATAAACCTCCTATAATAGCCGATAAGACCTAAGAATCCTCGTAGTTGTTTTTTTGTTCTGGGCAGAGGATAGTCCCTCACACATTGCACCTTATTTACCAACGGTTGGACTTGGCCTCTTCCCACCACATAACCTAGGTACTTCACCTCCCTCTGCCCCAGATAACATTTTTTCGGGTTAATTGTGAAACCCGCTTTCTTCAGTGCTTTTAAAATGGCTGTGACATGCTCCAGATGCTGAGTCCAACTTGTAGAAAATATGACGATGTCATCCAAGTAGGCCGCAGCATACTGGTGATGTCCCCTTAGGACTTCCATGACCGCGTGTTGGTAAGTCACGGCGGCCCCATGGAGTCCGAATGGCATCCGCTTAAACTGGTATAAGCCATACGGGGTACTGAAGGCAGTTTTAGGCTTAGCTCCGGGCGACAGGGGAATCTGCCAATATCCCTTCGTGAGATCTAAGGTAGAGAGAAATTGAGCCTGACCTAGTCTATCCAATAGATCGTCTACCCGGGGCATGGGGAAGGCATCAAATTCAGAGACCTCATTTAACTGGCGAAAGTCTATACAAAATCTGGGAGTCCCATCCGCTTTTGGCACAATAACGATGGGACTGCACCATGGACTTTGAGATGGTTCAATGACTTCTAAGGTCAACATCTCATTCACCAGCTTTTGTACCAATTCCTTTCTCTCCTCCGATAGCCTATAGGGTTTCACCCTAACTACCTTCCCTGGTGCCGTGACAATATCATGGACCACCACCTCCGTACGCCCCGGCCTTGGAGAGAACGCCTCCCCGAATTTCTCTACCAGCGACTCCACCTGTTCCACCTGTCTAGCCGACAGTTCCGTCCCTATATTAACCCCCTCTCTTTGGCCTAAATCGGCGACTTGGGGTCCCAGATCCTCATCTTGTCTCTGCTCTGCCATTAGGGCCAGCATCTCTCTTTCCCTCCATGGCTTTAAGAGATTGATGTGGTACGTCTGGACTCTATTTTTTTTATCCCTGACTCTATAGTCGACTTGATTTAATTTTTCCACAATAGTGGCAGGCCCTTTCCATTCTGCCAGAAATTTGTGTGGGTCAGAGGGAACCAAGATTACAACCTCGTCACCAACCTTGAGCTGGCGATCTTTAGTCTTTCTATCATAGTATATTCTTTGTTTCCTCTGACTCCACTCCATGTTATTTTTGCCTATTCTGGCCACTTGAGCCAACCTTGACTTTAACTGAGCCAAGTAAGAGATAACATTCTTATCTTCCCCCTCCTGTGCACCCCAGTGATCTTTTACAATATCTAGCATTCCCCTGGGAGCCCTGCCATACAACATTTCGAAAGGACTAACGCCCAGGGAATCCTGAATTTTCTCCCTTGCCGCAAACAGCACCAGGGGCAACACAAGATCCCATTCTTTCCTGTCTTGATCCAGGACCTTCTTCAACATTTGTTTCAATGACTGATTGAAGCGTTCAACCATACCATTGGCTTGTGGGTGATAGGCAGAGGTTTTTATATGCCGAATGCCCAACCCTTGCCAAAACTCTTCCATCTCTTTCGAAAGAAAATTAGTTCCTCGGTCAGTAAGTACCTCTTTCGGAAAGCCTACCGTACAAAATAGCCCTATCAACTCCCTCATAAGAGCTGCAGAGGAGGTTTTCCGCAAAGGAAAAGCCCATGGATATCTTGTAGCAGCATCTATACCCTCGAGGAGACTTTTCCAATGGCCCTACCATGTCCATGGCCAACCTAGCCAAAGGCTCCTCCACCTTGGGTATCGATATGAGCGGAGCCCGAGCAGGCTTGCTCAGAGTTAACCTTTGACAGGTTGGACAGGATTTACAAAAATTGTCAACGTCCTGTGACACCCCGGGCCAAAAAAATCTTTTCAAAACCTGAATCGAGGTGGCTCTAGCCCCTTTATGTCCCGCTAGCGGATGGTCGTGAGCCGTCTGTAGAATAACTTTACGAAATCCCTGAGGGACCATCAGCTGCTCTCTCCTGCTCTGTGGAACCTCCCCTGGGATTTGTCTATACAATAAACCATGTTTCAATTTAAAACATACCGGACCTGTCGCCTTCTCCCCGGCCTGCTGCCACGCTTCCTGTAGAGAGGCATCCACTTTTTGTTCAGCAGGGAAAGTGGGAAAAATTTCCCTCACTGCCAGAGGAAGTGAAGGTATCTCCTTAGTGCTAATCGCTTGCTTAAGGGCCTGGCTCCTCTGGTGCTTCTGTCTCCTGTTTTGTGCCTGAGTTAGTCGGGTCATTCTCTGAGGATATTTATGCAGAACATCCCCTTTGAAGGGAAAAATTTTTCCTAACTCCTCCTCCCCTTCCTCAGACACCGGCCCTTGGGAACGGGTACCCACCAACCCCTGTTTCGTGTTCAAATACTCTCTTAGTCCTTCCCAGTCACGACCCAATATTAGGGAATAGGGCGCCCCAGGGACTATTGCAAACTTAACCCTGAACACCTTATTCCCATGCAACATTGTGGTCGGCCTCAGTGGGTAATTTAGCCTGTCCCCATGTATGCACCTAATGGTGACCATATCACTCTCTTTCCCCAACTTATCCCTCGGAAACGCTCGTCTCCAATAGGCAGTGGACATCATCGACAGGTCCGCTCCCGTGTCCACCAAAGCCCATCCTTCTTTCCCTGCTATGGAGACCCGTGCTAAATATTCACTAGCTTGATACTGGGTTAGGCCTCCCGTCACTGTCCAGCCTCTTTCCCCTTTACCGCATGGTTGGGTCTGGCCCCTTCCTTCCCCATAAAACAGGCAGTCCCTTTTCCTCTGAGAGGTCCCTCTAGGCTGTTCCCACCTCGGAGCTTGAAGAGCCTGTTTATAGGTATTAGTGGCCCTCTCTTCCGACCTCTGTTCTTGTATCACCTCAGGTAGCGGCCCTGGGTTACTCTGGTGTGGGGTCTCCAGGATCTGACATCCTGGGTTCTCCAGTTCGCCTGGCCACCCCTTAGTAGTAAGTACCCTTTCATATGAGCGTGCCCCTCCCTCTGGGATACTCATCATCGGTACTGTATCTCCGGGCAGCACGGTACCCAGCTTGGCGTCCGCCCTTGCCCCAGTTAACAAGCATTGACCCGGTCTATCCAGTATATTGGCTAGCGGGCTCTGCAACAGATGAGATAACATTTCTGTGTGCTCACCCCTCACCCTGACCAGTTCATCATACTGCTGTCGGGCTGCCTCCTGGCTATTCTCCCACAATTCTTGGGTCGCCTTGAGTACAGACTGAAGATCTTCCCTTTGTTTTTGCCTCTCGGCCGTCAGGAACGCAATCAGCTGCTGCTGGTCCATCGTGTCGGGCGACCTACCAATAGAAACACACAGAAGGACCAACCCAAGTGCGGTACCATATAACTAGGGTAGACAGTTCCCCTCACCCCCCCCTGGTCAAGTACCTTACCAGAGAGTAAGGTGAGTCTGAGCCTTTTGATTGTAGGCCTCCTTGGCCCCCAGTCGCTTATCTGCGTTTTTGTCCTCTTATTACTTCCACCAGTTCTCCAGGTCTTCCTCGGCCTCTGGTTCACCACGGTCAGGCAGGATCCCTCTGGTCACTTCAACAGAACGTCCGGCCACACGATCCTCCAGGACAGGAACCAATATAATAAACTAAAATAACAAGCTAAAACAACAAATTAGCTACAGTCCACAACTTTTTTTTTTTTTTTCCAAATATCTTATTATTTTTTTTTCACCAGTTCACAGAATGTCCAGCAGGAGGCACACTATCCCACCACTGCCACCAACTGTAACAAAGCCCCTTCCTCAATATCCTCAATGGGGCTGGGCTCTGTTCGCTTTTAATTCACCCCGACGTGCTTCCAAAGGTAGGAAGCCCTGCTGGATCCTTCTCCATTCATGAAACAGGAAAAAACAAAAGAATCAGTTCATGGTTCCATTCAAACAGTTTATTGAACACTGGCTTGAGAGTCTACTTGCACACAGTTCAGACTCCACACTATAAATTAAGTCCAAGCAAAAAACCAAAAATGTAGCTGATACAAAAAAGGTATATTACAGCTCACACCTTCATTTAGGTAGGTAGAAAATCATAACAAAATTCAAAAGGAAAATCCTTTCAAAGCCAACAATGAAAGTCCAAAAATGCTGCTGCCTTTATGATTCACCAGGCCAACAACAATCCAGATAGCACTTCCCACGGTGCTGAGTTCAAGCCTTCGGTGTAGACCGGCTTGGTCCCCAATCAGTTCAGCAAAGCTAATGGGGGAGGGGAGCAAGTGAATTCACCTTTAAACTTTCTGAAAACAGAATGCCACGAATGGCCCCTCTAACCCCACCTGGTTGTTTGGTGAATTCTCCCCAACTTGCTTAACTTCCCTCAGTTACATTCTTCAGCAGAAACACACATAAACTTCATGCTTTCTGATACCTTAAAGTTGAAAACAAAACGTTTTTTTTTTTTCTTTTTTTCTTTTTGCTTCAGGATAGCACAGCAGCACAAGCCTCAGACCATTCCCATAGAGCCTTGTTTTAAGGAACAAACAGTCAGAGTACTACTGCTACCATGCCAAACACCCAACCCAGCTACTTAGCTTAAATCCATGCCAGTATTCTCAGGCAGATCATCGGGTTGTGAACATTCCATGGGCTCTGGCACTTCTTGCTGACTTAGCCCCAGGTCAGTCTCTGCTTCCTGCATTTCAATATCAAGGGACTGCAGCCCTTCCTCAGGTGAGCCCTCTCCTGAAGCTGGCCCAGGAAAGACTAACTTTCTCCTTCTGAGAGCAGCCTCTAAATTGCAGAGACGCCCACGCCCTGTTCTCACAGGAGGAGGAGTTAGTTGCACTGCCTGCTTAGACTTGACTGGCTTCCTGTTTATCACCTTCAGCTGTGGGACAGCAGAGGGAGAGGCATGACTCAGAGGCTGTTCTAAGCTGTTCCTCTCTAAACCCTCCACCCCCTTCTGGCTGTTTGCTTCAGAGATAAAGGGGAAGTCCAGCATTTTCCTTCCACTGGGCTTAACCTTATCTCCCTGATTAGCCCTTTGAATTAACGGGCTAGCTTTTGCACTAGCAAAGCCTGGCACGAGACCAGCACTAGGGAAAGGTTCGTGACAATGTAAAGATACCAGAAAGCTGGCGAAGCAAAAACTTTAAGTAAATTGTTATTCTTCTAAGTTTTGAGTATTTAACCCTCCCACAATCTCACGGGCACTCGTTTCAAGTTTCAAGTTTATTGAGATTTTGATTTAAACGCAATATCAAATATTTTCAATGCGTATAACAAAAATAAATTTGGGGAAATAAATAAAACCATTTGAACAATAAACATACAAACATATCCATAGATGATTAAAAATACAGAAGGAGTACAAGGATAAACTACATTTGTTTAAAAATGCGTCCTCCGCGCCTGCTCATAAATTTGTGGAATATGTAACTTGTTGCTCATGCATATTTTTTTTTGCACACACCTCATCAATCCTTAGAGGGAACATTGGTCCTAGGCCACCATAGCACAAATTCCTGTATTATTCTTCTGCTGTGCACAACAATAAACACTGCTGTCATACTTTTTTTTGTCCCCTGCCGATTTCCTGATAGCACCCCCCCGGACAAAAGTGTGGGGGGGAAGGGGTGCGTGGGGGGCCCCAATAGGATTGCTCAGTAAGGGGCCCAGAAATTTCTGATGGCGGCTCTGTTTGAATCATCTGAATAAATCCAGAGCCAATACCAAACCATTCCATCACTTGATACATAAAGGTCCATTCCACGCGATCAAATGCCTTCTCAGCATCTAAAGATACAGAGAAGGCCGGATCTTCTATGTCTTTTGATAAATTTAATATATGTAATGCTAATCTAGTGTTATTAGAGGAATGTCTTTGAGCTACGAATCCTGTTTGGTGCATTCCAATCATGTAAGGGAGAGCCTTAGCCAAGTGTAGAGCCAATAACTTAGCCAGAAGTTTACCATCCACATTTATCAAAGAAATAGGCCTGTAATTTGAAACCAACATAGGATCTTTATTTGGCTTCAGCAAAACTATAGTTAAAGATTCTGCCATAGTACGTAATATGCAACCTTTACTTAGTTGAGCCTGATATAAATTTAACAAATAAGGTAATAGGGTAATTTGAAATGATTTATAAAATTCCACTGTAAAACCATCACCACCTGGAACGGATCCAGCTCTAAGGGACTCCAATGCTGTTTGCAATTCTTTTATTGATATAGGCACTTCAAGACTACCTTTTATATGCTCAGGAATTTTAGGACCTTTAATTAATTTAAAAAATTCTATACCATCACTTTCTTTATTTGAATAAAGCTCAGAAGAATACAGAGTTTTATAAAAATTCAAAAATTGTTTTAGAATATTTCCAGTATGTGAATGAATGTCACCTTTTTCATCTTTAATTGCAACAATTTTTTTTTTTTGGGGGGGTCACATGATGCAATAAGCTCAGGAAGACGTTGCAAGCCTGAGCTCCTGGGCCCCGAGTCCAAATTCATCACTTTCTTGGTCATCTGGATCACAAAGAGCCTTTGCCTGCTCTTATCTAAAGTCGGTGCTGCATATGGAAAGGTACTTGGCATCGCCGACGCAACCGATGGATTCCCGCTCTACAAAAAAGGATCGTGATCGCCCAAAATCAGTGGAGGACAAGATGGCAGCCGGAACTTCGGCGGCGGTGAGCCAGCTTTCCACAGACGCTCTCCAAGATATCACGCAGGCTGTGGTGCTTGCGCTACAGCCCAGCCTGGATCGCCTGTAAGAACAACTTCAGAGGTTTGAATCCACCATCACCGAAACAGCCTGTTGCGCTACTGAACTTGAAAACAGGGTTTCAGGAGTGGAAGATACTCAGGGAACCCAAACTACGGCTTCACAAGCCTTGACTGAACTCACTCGCCGACAAGACGAACGACTGGATGACCTGGAAAATAGGTCACGTCGGTCTAATCTTTGATTTCTGGGATTCCCTGAATCAATAGCAGGCACAGCACTGCTACCAACCCTGGAAGTCTGGTTGCGAGATACCTTCTAATAAATATCTCAAACACAATCCCACACAGAACACACGAACCTGCTCAGCAATGCTACAAGGCTTAAACATACATACACCCAACCATCCACAGCAGGAGAAACACTCAATCAAACAGAAAACAAAAAAAGAAGTGGAGAAAAAGCCTCAGTTCAGCTTCATTTGGCAAAAAACTCCACTTCACATACACTCCTACACAAACAAACCGGTAGGGTGAAGAAAGCACTGTAATAGCTTGCAAAGTCAATGTTCAAAAGCACCAGGGGTACATAACCCCACATGTGAAAAAAATGTGGCAACAGGGCCCAAAGGCACAGTGATCCAAAATCATAGCATTAGGCCAAAAAAAACCACTTACCTGCCAAAGTCCATCAGATATGTCTCAATCCAGCGTAGTAACACGTGGGTACTCTAGCTGCTGTGTTACTACGCTGGATTGACCCATCGCCAACATACCACTCTTCCAAAAACTCATGGAAGGCCTAGTTAACCACGACCTCATGAAATACCTTCATAAGTTCAACATTCTTCACGACTCCCAGTCTGGTTTCCGCTCAAACCATAGCACTGAAACCGTCTTAACCGCTCTGATAAATTACCTCCTCCACCTGTTCTCACTGGGCAAAAGCGCCCTGATACTTCAATTCGACCTGAGCAGTGCCTTCGACCTTGTCGACCACGACATTTTGCTCATCTGTCTTGACTCCATCGGCATCTCCGGACAGGTATTAGAGTGGTTCACAGGCTTCCTGACTAACCGTACCTACCAGGTCCACAGTAACGGAACCTTCTCCCACCATTGGCGCAACCCCTGTGGAGTCCCACAAGGCTCTCCCCTATCCCCCTCCCTATTCAATATTTACTTGGCCCCTCTGGCACAGACTCTAGCAGACTTAAACCTAAAATCATTCATATATGGAGATGACATCACCATCATTATTCCCATTACTTCATTAACACAAGAAACGGAACTACTCACCTCTTCTATCCTCACCAAGTTAGAATTATGGACCTCTCAATTCAAATTAAAATTGAACACTGAAAAAACCAAAATTTTCCTGGCAAGTCCCAACCATAAATTAACTAACACTTCCCTGAAATTGAATGGTCTAGATTACCCTATCCACCCCACCATAAAAATCCTCGGAGTCATCCTGGACCGCACCCTGACCTTCGATGACCATACCAGCGCCCAGGTGAAAAAATGTTTCTGCACCCTCTGGAAACTTCGCACCATCAAACGTTACTTCGACCACCGATCCTTCCGACTACTTGTCCAATCTCTGATATTAAGCATTCTAGACTACTGCAATATTATTTACCTGGGATCCTACAAAAATACCATCAAACGTTTAAGAATAGTCCAAAATGCGGCCGTTCGCCTCATTTACGATCTCAAAAAATACGACCATGTAAGCCCCTATTACACCAAACTCCACTGGCTTCCAGTAGAGGCAAGGATCATCTTTAAGTTCGCCTGCCTCTGCTTCAAAACTTTAACTGGCTCTTCTCCAATCTACCTGTCTGAGCACCTTGAAATAGCAGGCCCCTCTCGCACACGAAACGCCTACCTGTTCACCTTTCCCTCCCTACAAGGCTGCCTCTACAAGAAATTCCTCGATAGATCCCTAGCATTCCAAGCAGGCAAATGGAACAATTGCCTAACCGCCCTCATTTCCAACTCTCCGCCCTACCAATTGTTAAGGAAGTCATTAAAAACCTATCTCTTTGACAAATTCCTCTAACTCTCCCCTCCCTCCTTCCCTGCCCTCGATATGCCTCCAAACCCTGACTCCTCCTACCTTGCCAAGCCACTATATGGCCTTTCATAATCGATCTCTGTTTATCTAATTCCCCTGTCCTTGTTACGCCTATATATTATATTTATTATATGCCTATCATTGCCATGTATGTAACTTCACTGTAAATGTGCAGTCTCTTCATCTGTTAACCGCATTGAACTTCCATGGTATTGCGGTATACAAGAATAAAGTTATTATTATTATTATTATTATATTACCTCACTCTGGGGTCGGCGGTGGTCCCCGACATCCAGAGCGCTATTTGATTTCTTTAATATTGCCACACCAAAGCCGAAAGGCCTCTCCGCCTTTGTGGCACATGCAATGTTGCTTGGACAAAAGGCAATTCTGACTCAGTGGTTGGCTAGTGCTGCCCCAAATTATGGTCAATGGAGATCGTTGATGATCATACATGCCTCATCGGAACATAGACATTTTAATGACTTTGACACTGGGCCGGGTAGACGATTTACCTTGATCTGGGAGCGATTTTGGCTGACCCTCACTCCAAAGGCCCGGAGTAGACTCTTGAATTTATAATTTGCTTCCAGTTGGCCACCTACCTCTCAGGGATCCTCAGGCTTGCGTTTCAAATTGGGGGGATGGGGGGTCAAGAGGGAGGGCTGATATTAGTTCACAAATGTAAGTATTCTGTTATGTTATGTTGTGGATGTTTTCTTTGCACGTTGAAAATGAATAAATATATTTACCCATAATTGCAACAATTTTTACTTTCCTTTTTTTCGCCTTAAGGAAATTAGCCAGTAATCTTCCCGCTTTATTTGAGTTTCCATAATACAACGCTTATTGAGATAATAAATCTTTCCTTGCTAGCTGCAAAGAAATTTCATTATATTTATATTTTACTTTTAATAATGTTTGTAAAGTAGAATATTCCCATTTTACAGCTAATTTTGCTTCTAATTTCTTAATATCTTTTCCAAATTAGCAAATTCCAATTTAAGATTTTTCCTAACATGTGCCGCATATGAAATAATTTGTCCTCTTATGGTTGCTTTAAAAAATCCCATAATGTTTCCTCTGAAATTTCCTTTGAAATATTAATTTGAAAATAATCCTCCATCTTTTATTGAATTTCTTCGAGAAATTTGGGATCTGCAAGCAATGTATTATTAAATCTCCAAAGAACAATCTCAACTAAATGTACGTTGTAGATAGTTAAAGTAGGGGTTCATTCACACAAAAAATCACAAAAACAGGACAGTTGACGAAATCCGTACAGTTATAAATTACTTTCATACTTCAGCATCTCTTTAGAAGAATAGTTTTCAGAAAATTCTCAAAGGATTTGAAATTCAACGTCCTATAATTTTCTGTAAGTAAGTGAGACAGCCCCAAACTAACTATATATGTGGCAATCAGCTACAGCTGTAGATAAATTCTAAACAACGTCTAGAAGCGTGGCTAAACACTTTTGCATCTTAGCGTGTATAAGAGAGTCAAACACTCATCTGAAGAAACATCTTCGTCCCGATAGAAAAGATCTTCTATTTCGCCTGCAAGCAGGCTACTTCAGGGGATTCGTTAACAAAGTTGTCTCCACGCTGTCAGCTGTGTAACGGGCGGCCTGTCTCTCTCAAAATGGCCCTCAGACCGAGATACGCGCCCGACTCGTTTAAAAACGAAATCGAGTCGGGCGTCATGACATCATCGCAAAAACGCGAAGGGTCATAGGTCAATCAACACTGCTTCACATAAAATACTCAATCCAGGAAAATGAACCTCACATTCATAAGAAAGGTTGCCACTCATATTCAGAATTTAAACCTTGTGGTTCTATAGTATGGAGGCGGCTTATCCATTGTTGTTCCTTTTGCCATAAAAGCTTTCTCATGTCTCCTCGTCTCATTGAAGGGATCACTTTCTCAACCACCCAACATTTAAGGCTTTCAAACTTGTGTTTTAAATTTAAACAGTGAGCCACTATTGGAGCTGTCATTTTACATGTATTCAAGCAACTTTTATGCTCTGTTATTCTTATGGTTAAATTACGTGATGTTTGGCCCACAAAGAATAATTCACATGGGCATTGTATTATATAGATCACGTTAGCTGTTTGACAGGTGGAAGTATGTTTGAGAATGTAATTTTTCCCATCAACAGGATTTATGAAATTCGAAATGGTGGACATGATTTTACAATTCGTACAATGTCCACATGGGCTGTGTCCAAGAGTAGATTCTGATCTCTCATCTGTAAACTTTTCTTTAGATGTATGGCACAGCCAATCGTTTAAATTTCTATTTCTGGACTGAGGAAAAATAAATCTTTTATTTGCAAAACATGGAAGTGTTTTAAGCAGTGGAAGATGTTTTTTGTATTTCTTAATAATCTGTGGAGATACGCAAGTCTGTTTGATAATGCAGGGAATTATTTCAGATTGTTCTTCATTCTCAGGAGATTTGTTATAATCCAATAATGTCTCTCTAGGATTAAATAGCGCTCTTTTCTTTGCTTTTTTAATTATAGATGTTGGATAATTTCTAGATATTAATCTTTGCTCCAGTACCTTTGCTTCTTGAAGGAAGTTTTCTTTACTATTGCAAATTCTCCTATATCTTAAAAACTGAGCAAAGGGAATACTGGTTTTCAGATGTACAGGATGCATACTGTCAAATCTCAACAGCGTATTTCTGTCCGTTGGTTTTCGAAATACCGATGTTGTTAAACGGATTCCATCCAATTGTATCCATACATCCAAAAAGCTTATTTTATTTTTACTAGATGACATAGTGAATTTAATAGATTCATGACACTGATTCAGCGCTGAAGCAAATTCTTGGAGTTGGACTTGAGTTCCTAGCCATATCACAAACACGTCATCTATAAAACGCCACCATTTAAACACAAATTGAAATCCTGCCAATTTATAGATGAAAGTCTCTTCAAACCATGCCATATATAAATTGGCTATGGTTGGGGCAAACGATGCACCCATAGCTATGCCGGAAAGTTGTTTAAAGAGTTCCCCATTAAAAATAAAATAGTTGGTTTTCAAAGCTATGGCACTTAGTTCTTTCAAAAATAGTACAAAACCACTCTCAGGATTATATTGCCTATTCCATAGATTAACCAGGACTTGAAGGGCTTCATCTTGGGGTATGCTGGTATATAACGAGCATACATCAAAAGTGACTAATGTACAATTTTGTAAAGCATCAGGTTCAATATCATTTAGCATTTTAAGAAACTGTGTAGTGTCTTGAATATATGACCTAATATCTTTCAGGTAATTCTTCAACTTTATATCAATGTATTTGCTTGTCTTCTCCAACAAGGAATCACGAGCCGAAACTATTGGACGTCCAGGGGGATGTTGAGTGTCTTTGTGAATTTTGGGAAGTAGATAGAATATGGGAATTTTAAAATGTTGAGGTGTCAAAAACATATATTCTTTTTTTGTTATGAAGCCTTGTTTTAAAGCTTCAGAACTCTTTTGAGCAATTTTTTCAAATATTTCCAATGAAGGATCACTAGTCATTTTCAAATATGTATCTCTTTTAGAGAGTTGGTTATTGGCTTCTGCTAAATATAACTCCAAACCCCATATTACAATCGCACCCCCTTTATCAGCGCGTCTAATGATTATTGTGGGATCTTTTTGTAGAGATTGTAATGCTGTCCATTCAGCGGGGGTCAAATTATTGTAATATCTACGTTGTTTAGCATCTTCATCAATTCGCTGTAAATCTTGAATCATTAAATTCTTAAAGGCTAATATAATAGGGTTCGGGGAACCTGGAGGGTTAGTTAGTTTGGGGCTGTCTCACTTACTTACAGAAAATTATAGGACGTTGATTTTCAGATCCTTTGAGAATTTTCTGAAAACTATTCTTCTAAAGAGATGCTGAAGTATGAAAGTAATTTATAACTGTACGGAGTTTTTTTTATAAACCCGTGATGAGGTGGTGAGCTTTGGTACTTGTGTAG
Source organism: Geotrypetes seraphini (assembly GCF_902459505.1). Classification (NCBI taxonomy): domain Eukaryota; kingdom Metazoa; phylum Chordata; class Amphibia; order Gymnophiona; family Dermophiidae; genus Geotrypetes; species Geotrypetes seraphini. The sequence goes on along the minus strand of NC_047085.1, from coordinate 183,623,334 downwards.
TCCTGGCGACCCACAATTGAGGTTTATTTTTCTCCGTTTATTTATGATTTCGTCAACTGTCCTGTTTTTGTGATTTTTTGTGTGAATGAACCCCTACTTTAACTATCTACAACGTACATTTAGTTGAGATTGTTCTTTACAGAATACGATTGTACCTTTATTATATTTGGTTAATTTATTAAATCTCCAAACAGGTCTTCCCATATCTTCATCATCCACCCTCAATTCAATCCAGACTCCACCATGATCAGATAAAACAATTGGATCTATAGCAGCTTTCATCACATTTTGCACTAATAAATCTGAAACAAAAATATAATCAATCTTGAAAATGATTTATGAACAGGAGAACAAAATGAAAATTCCCGAACATCAAAATGCAGTATCCTCCATATATCCACATTCTAATCCCATTGATTTTATTATTCTGATAGGTTTTATTTATCTATAAATGGGTTCATGACAGCATTAAAGTCCCCCGCTACTATTACTTTATAAGCAGTCAGTGGGGGTAGTAATCTCTGTAAAGACTTAAAATAATTCAGCCTGATTAGAATTAGGTGCATAGATATTCAAAAGTGCCAAAGAATTATTCCCCGAGCTCATTTCCACATGTACCCATCTTCCTGTAGAATCTGCAGCCATTAACTTGAATCCAGCCGTACATTTCCTGTGAACTAAAATAGCTACTCCCGCCTTTTTCCCCACAGCCGGTGCAAAAAACAATGCTTTACCCAATCTGTTTCCAGTTTTTTTGAGTCTAATTCAGACAAGTGTGTCTCTTGAATAAAGCAAATATCTGCATTTTGTTGTTTTAGATCAGGGATCTCAAAGTCCCTCCTTGAGGGCCGCAATCCAGGCAGGTTTTCAGGATTTCCCCAATGAATATGCATTGAAAGCAGTGCAAGAACATAGATCTCATGCATATTCATTGGGGAAATCCAGAAAACCCGACTGGATTGCGGCCCTCAAGGAGGGACTTTGAGACCCTTGTTTTAGATAATTTAGAGCCTTTTTTCTTTTAATTAGATGATTTAACCCATTGACATTTAATGATAAAATTTAACCTTCATTATTAATCATAAGACCTTGAACTTAACCCCCACATATTTTTGTTTCTTAAAATTAACTGTTTTATCCTTACACATCCATTAACCCCTCTACATGACCCCCATCCCCCCACCCTCCCACCCACTAAAATCATATGTAAGCTTGAAAACGCCCATATAGACACGATAACTCCAAGCTCCTCCAAGGCTATATCTATAATTATTCTTACATGTCCATAACCATTTAAAACAAAACTTTTTCCATTATAATTTACATATTTCATAACTTACTCTTTGTACTCATACATCAAGATTTACTAAGATGTATTATTCATAATATATTTTTTATTATTTTTTTATTTACTCATTTCTTCAATTTAATAAACTTCCCTCCATGCCTATTTTCCTCTACCTTCCTCTTACCAATTACAATTACCTTTAAAATGTATATCAATTATTTTGATCAAATAGTACCTATTATACCAAATATAAGGAGTGAATCAAGACCCATATCAATTATATATACTACCTATATAGTCATTTATTCTATCCTTATGTATTCAATCCTTAAGCTATACCGTCAAGTGAAATTTAAATCCTCCTATATTAAAATCTTTTAAAATATTCCTCTATTAACAAATTTCCAAACTTTCCTTCTTTTTTGATTACCTCAATTATCTCAATTCAGTTATTTAAGAAAATCATTTTCTATGCAGAACTCTATTATTTAGAATTGTAAAATGACCAATTGATCTGAACACAAGTATATTTTTACTCACAAAACCCCAGTAAAATATATATAATCATACTCAATTTCTGAAGCTTTAATAAATATTATTTCAAATCAATTTAGATTCCATCAAGTAACCAACACTTCTCTTAAAAATTAATAATGAATTTTATAGTATATCACATTTCTTTTACTATGTTCTCTAAATAATTATCAATTTCATATTATTTAAAACATATAAAGCTAGATTCCTGAATTATGTTGAATTACATTAAAGTTAATTAATATTCAGTAAGTATCAGGTATAAGTTCATGTCTAAAACCAATACCGACTCCTAACAGAACTGCTTATGCTTTTTTCCCTTTGGAAACCGATGAAATCCATAACGATGATGCTAAAATCATATCTTCTATATGAAACTGTCTTCATATGCATTCACAAACTTGCAGAATTACTTGCCAAGTATTTCTGACGATAACGTATCTCTTCAAAGCACCAACCATAAAAGATACACACAATGTATTTTGTGTTGCGTTTCCTCAGAGCAAATGTTTTAAAGAAGAGCATTGATGCTGAATAAATGAGTCGAATCCACATAACCAGGAAGGATATCCATATCCGATTATCATTATATTGTACTGCTGTTTTCATCTTTGTTGTACAGCTTCGACGATAAAATTGCCGTTACGAAGCATTAACCAGAAATGATGAACAGAGAGCATGCACTTTGTTTCCTGATGGAAGTTAGACGTCATCAAGTTTTGTATATCCTGCCTTTCTTCTTCCTTTCGCGAAATCCATTTTCATTGGTAAAGACTTCATTACTGATAAATGTTATCCACCAATCCTATTCATTTGACTCCTCTTCCATTGACAGTTAAACTGACAGCATTAAAGTCTCATGACTCCTCCTACCGTTAATTATTCAATTAATGTGAAAACAATTCGCTCATCATTTATATCACATTCTTAACATATTAGTAAGTGAAAAACTATTTGTAACATAAACAGAATTACTAAAATCAGTATCCTATCTCTTTTTCCAATTTAGAGATTACATTTCACCTTTAAACCATCGGTTCAGTTTTTCTGGCAATGTAATTTCGTAACTTCTCCGGGTCATCATATTGAGAAGTCTTATTCTCATGTGTTATTTTCATAATTGCTGGATACAACAGCCCAAATTTGGCTCCAATTTCTCTGATTGTGGCCGTAAGACTAAAAATTGTTTCCTTACTGCTGCAGTCTTTTTAGCGAAATCGGGGACAAAGATCAACTTTGATTCTTTATATTTTAAATCCTTTTCTTTTGATAAACGCAAAATTTCCAACGCTTGCCAAAAACGTAAGACTTTAAAAATGACAGGTCTAGGGTAAGTATGATTACTTACTCTTCTTGTAGGGATGCGGTGGGCTCTTTCAATTTCTAGAGGGTACTTTTTTGAAAGGGGAAGCAGGCTTGGAATCAGTTGGTCTAAAAAAGCAGCCATATCAGATCCCTCTGCCCCTTCCCCCAAATTTAAAATTCTTATATTACATCTTCTTGATCCATTTTCAAGATCCTCAATCTGCTTAGATAGAAATTGTATTTCCAAATGATCCTGCTGGCATTGAATCTGAATTGCTTCAGTTCTTCCCACTCGATTTTCCACATTTTCCAGCCGGCTTTTGGAAATTTCCAACTGTTTAGTTAAATTACATATCTTATTACTCATCACCTCCAGCTTGTCAGAATTACCTTGGAGCAATAATCGAATTTGTTTTAACTCAGCACTTATATCCATTTTGTCTGTTAAATCAGAAGGTAGAGGAACTTTAAAAGGTGTCTGAGGCTCCTGCTTTTGTCTCTTCGTTTTCCCTGCAGAGAATGCCATTTCCATAGTAGTTTGTTTACTGGCTGCCATAAATGAGTGAAAAAGTCCAACTCTGAATAAAATGTTAGCAATGAACTTTATATAATCTGAATTAAAGCCTTGGATGTGAGGAGCTCAGGAATCACCGTCCATCACTAGCACTGTCAAGCTCCGGAATCAACAAAAACAAATATGTTTTTAAATGTCTCCTAAATAGTTGATAGATACTAGGGGCTCCTTTTACTAAGCTTCGTTAGGGCTTTAACATGCAGAATAGTACGCGCTACAATGCCATGTACGCTAGATGCTAATGCCAGCGTTAGTTCTAGCCGTGTAGCGTGGGGTTAGCGCGCGCTAATCTGCTGCATGTGCTAAAAACGCTAGCGCACCTTAGTAAAAGGAGCCCTAGAAGTCACAATTAGAGAATTTCAATCCTTATCCCAAGATGCTGCTTGAAAAGATATGAGACATTGATGGTATCTTTTAAATTTACACCCTTTAACAGATGGAAAATGAAATAGTGCATGCGAGCATTTAGGATGTTTTAAGTTAGCAAATGTAAATGAATCCACAAGATAGTTGGGTATAAGACCCGATGTTACCTTGAAACATACACAACCAAACTTGAACTTCACATGGGCCTCCATCGGCAACCAATATAGTTCGAAGGAAAGGAGTGGTGTGATCAAATTTTTTCAAGTTGAAAATTAAATCGGACCACTGCATTCTGAACAATGCTTAAAGTGATGCATGTTGGTAACAAAAATTTAATGCACAAATACAGGATGTCCGGGACAATACTTGGAGAGACCTCCAAGGAAAGGGACTTGGGAGTTCTGATCGACAAGTCGATGAAGCCGTCTGCGCAATGAGCGGCGGCGGTAGTGGCAAAAAAGGGCAAACAGAATGCTAGGAATAATAAACAAGGGGATCACGAACAGATTGGAGAACGTTATCATGCCACTGTACCGGGCCATGTTGTGCCCTCACATGGAATACTGCGTATAGCACTGGTCGCCATACATGAAGAAGGAAACGGTGCTACTGGAAAGAGTCCAGAGAATAGCGACTAAGATAGTTAAGGGGTTGGAGGAGCTGCCGTACAGTGAAAGATTGGAGAAACTGGGCCTCTTCTCTCTCGAACAGAGGAGATTGAGAGGGGACATGATCGAAACATTCAAGGTACTGAAGGGGATAGACTTAGTAGATAAGGACAGGTTGTTCACCCTCTCCAAGGTAGGGAGAATGAGAGGGCACTCTCTAAAACTGAAAGGGGATAGATTCCGTACGAACGTAAGGAAGTTCTTCTTCACCCAGAGAGTGGTGGAAAACTGGAATGCTCTTCCGGAGTCTGTCATAGGGAAAAACATATTCCAGGGATTCAAGACAAAGTTAGACAAGTTCCTGCTGAACAAGGACATACGCTTGTAGGGCTAGTCTCAGTTAGGGCACTTGTCTTTGACCAGAGGGCCGCCGCATGAGCGGACTGCTGGGAAGGATGGACCACTGGTCTGAGCCAGCAGCGGCAATTCTTATGTTCTTAATCTATAAAGATTTTTTTGAAGGAATCTTGACAAAAATCTTTTCTATGGAGCAGTGTTTGGAGCCGTTAATAGCCATGTGCATTGTGCTGTGATTTATGTCCAACGCTTGAGAAAGCTTCAGAGAAACACAGATCTGTGTCGAGTTGGTGGACAGCATTTCATGTGTGACTTGATGTTTAACAACACAAGGACTATTTCAATTCACTTTCAGTGCAATATAATCTGGTCAGATTAAGAAAAAGAACCTCAGCTTGAATGAATTGAAAAAGCTTTTCAGCCTGAGTGGATTGCTACTGTATGGTGGATAAAAATTCAATCTTTCTATTGCAAATCTTAAAGAATATATGATTGTGGTAAAGGAATGTATGTATGGTTTAAAGTTTGTAAAATATTTAATTTTATTTTTTATAAATATTTATTGATTTTCTAAGCAAATAAAAAGTGCAAACAGTATACATTCAAAGAATTTTTTTTTTTTAAATCCAGCACGTAAATACTTGCAAATTACTATAACAAATTACCCATCCCTCCCTCCCTGGATGTGTGTGCAAAGAAAACTTAATCTAATGAATTACTAATCATTAATTTGTTTAACAAAGGACTCTAATGGACTCCAAATTTCTTTAAAGATTTTACTTTTCCCAGATTGTTCCGCTAACATTCTTTCATAACAATAGTATAAGCAAAGTGTTTCCCACCAAAAGGTAAAATTTAAACGGTCTCAATTTTTCCAATTTCTAGTAACCCCAGTCATTATAAGAAAAAGTCTACTTTTATGTTTATCAATTGGACTATTAGATGTTAACAATGTCCCAAATAGAATTACATCATATGACAACAGAATATTCACTCCTAGAACAAAATTAATTTTTCTCTAAATTGACTTCCAGAAGTTAAGTATCAATGGACAATAAAATACAAGGTGGTCCAATGTCCCAATTTCAAGATGACAGTGCCAGCATCTATTAGATTTTATACTATCCAATTTTTTGCAATAGAACTGGAGTCAAAATCTTCTATATAACAGAAAAAACAAAGTTGCCTCAGATGCTGAAGCTGTAAAACTCATTTGTCCAAATCCATGACCATTGAATAGCAGAAATATTCTGCTGCGTTTCTAATATCTCTTAAGCTTGTTTTTGCTGTTTTCAAAAGATATTCACATATTAATTTATAACATTTGGCAGCCTGATGATCCTGAAAATCCACTTAGAAAACATATGCAGTAATGTACAGGGACTAAGAACTGTTCAAAGTAGGAGAAGTTTGTCAAGATCTCGGGTGGGAATATTTGAACATTTGAACATTTATATGAAGACAAACTTGGCAGTTCTCCTGCCCCAGCTCAGGAGCAGAGAGCTGAGGGCCTCCTAAACTTTTCTTTTTTTAAAATTTGTATGTTTGGTGGAAATAATGCAGTGAAGGTTTTGGTTTTTCACTATGTTAAGTGAGATTAACTCTCTCTAGAGTAAGGCCTAGGCCCAGATGAGGCCTAGCTGCAGGAAGTGGTGCCAAACTTGCTAAGGCACCGGGACTTTGTATATCCTGATTTGCTAACCAGGATTTTTGCTTTGAGTTTTTCCTTTTTGTTTCTTGTTTGCCATTCAGATTTTGTTTTGGTGGAATAAAGAAATCTGGATAGGATTTGACTAATTACCTGATTTCCTCTTGACTGTTTTATCTGATATTTTGCCTGTGGGGACTGTCTCCTTATCGAGCAGCATGCCAGCGCAGTTTTCCTATGGTCCACTTGGGGTGCTATCAGCCTAGTCCAGGGCCCGGTGGCCACAAAGGTTGTGTTAGAAGTGGGATCTTGCACTCCTACAGGCAGAAACCAGGAACTGCAAGGAAAATTGTTGTTGTTACTAATCTGGACTCTTTTTGGAGTTGGACCGAATGTGTGTTCCTGATCGGAACGAAGTGCACCGGTGGACCAGAAGCAGTGGTTCCAGTATTCAAGGACCAGTCAGAAGGAGGCGAACCAGATTTGGAGCAATGACCAGTCGGTGGTAGAGTGCAGTCCAGCGACAGTGTGGGCCGTACACCCCCAAGCAGCACGCAGGCAAAGACTCACCAGGACCGTGGGTAAGAGTACCTAGGGCAGCTGGTGAGGATTAAAGTGGTATTGTTTAGGAGGTTGAAGCCTGGGAGGTCACATAGGGAGGAACGCCGTCTTCTGTTACAACCACACTTGGGTTGTGTTTCTTTTGTATAATTTCAGCATGGACCAGGCTCAGATGTTGGCGACAATGGCCAGCGAGCACCAGCAGCAGTGCGATGATCGATGGCAGACACGCTAGGATACCTCAATGTGCCAGCACGTAGAACTGATTCATTCGATGGAGGAATAGTCCAAAATCTTTGCCCAGATTTTGCAGCAGACTACCAGGAATCCAGTGGGACAGTTGTTACCGACCACTCCTGATCCATCCATGGTAGGATCTAATGCATTGACTAATCTGAACTTGTGCAAGATAGCTCTTGGAGATGCACCTGATAAGTTTTTGAACTCCTTTGAGAGGGTTGCCATGGCCACAGGTTGGCCACAAGAACAATGGGTTTTCAGGTTATTACCTTGCCTGGCTGGCGAAACCTTATCCGCCTTTCAAACTTTAAGCTCTGAGCAAGCTGGTAACTATCAGGTAGTTAAAACCCACATCTTAGACTACCTAGGTTACGCTCAAGAGCACTACAGGCAGCAATTTAGAGCCACACAAATGCTTAGTGCAGAAAGACCCAAAGCTCTATTGCAAAGAATAACTAAGTTTGCTGAAAGAGGGTTAAAATGTTTCCTGCATGATCCCATTGCTCTCTTTATGAAGATAGTTAGAGAGCAATTGTTGAGGCCGTACCCAAAAATCTCAAGGCCTGGATTAAGAGGCAGAGTTGTAAAACTCTGGCACAGGTGTTAGAAGTAGCAGAGGCATATTTAGAGTTTTCCTGAAGGGGATACCAATTTTCCTGAGGCCATGCAGGTGGGCCTGACTTGCAGCTGCAAACAGTGAGTTCTGGTTTTCAAGAGACTGTTTGCCTGTTTTGGACTATTTTGTTTTTTTGTAAAGCTAGGAGTGTGAATTGGGGAGAGGTTTTGTTGTCACCCTGGGTGGGAGTTTTGAAAGCCATTCCTGAGGCTTTAATTTGCAAAACCTAAGACACTCTCCTTTCCTGGCAGTGGACTAAATCTGCCAGAGGCTTTATTTAAACTTAAGCACTGTGAATTGTTGGAACCAGTGCACTGAACTGTATTATTGGCAAATTGAGCAAGCTGCCTGGGAGCAGGCTTGTATTGACTCTGGGGAGAGCTAAGAAGCAGCTGATATTTTGGACTTTATTTTGTGCTGTTTTATTTTCTTGCATCTTTTGGCATTTTTGCTTTGTTGCTGTGTGGGTATTCTGACATTTTTGCAGCTGTAGTTATGAACTACTTACCTTCATGAAGGAATGAGTAAAATTGAATTATTTTCCTATGAACTTCAATTGTTGTGCCTTTGATTTTTTTTTGTTCCTGCTTAGTCCAGTCCTGCAGGGTGACTCCATCTCGGGTCACACGCTGGTGTACTATTTTTGTGTAACCACTTGGAGTGCTGTAGGGCCCTGGTCTGGGCTACAGTGTGGCTACATAACGTAGACTTAGGAGAGGCACCCCAGCTTGCTCAATATTGGCAGGCTCTTTTTTGGTATCTTGCGGATATCCTCCAGCAACCACTTCGGCTACATCCCTTAGGTGTTTTTCTGGGGCAGGTATCTCTGTTAGGGGTTCGGGGTAAGGGTCTTCATCTATGGTTTCTCAAATCTTGTATTGTAGGGAAAAGTGCATCTTACAACACTGGACGCAGAAGACATCTTCCTTCTGGCATTGGCACAATCGTCTTCATGAGTTATTGTTATGGGAATTCCGGGATCTTCGTTTGACTTTTAGGAAATCAAAACTTTTTTTATTCTGTATGGGGTCCCTGTATTCAATCATTGCCTTATCGTGTGTGCAGCTCTCTCCTCAATCACTTGGAGTATGCGGCCGTTCCTCCTATTGGAGGGATTTGATATGGTGGTTCTAACTGGTGCATGCACACACTTTCATGCTTCTCTCTTTCTTTTCCACTGCAAGACTGGGGGGAAGGGGGTTTGGGTAGGGGCGAGGGTTGGGGGGGGCAGGAATTAATGGTCTAAGAAAGGGTTTTACTAGGGTTCGTAATAATCCAGGGTCATGGTGTGGTAGAATGTTCCTTTGGATTATTCCTGTGTTGGGCTTGTCGAAAAGTTATTTATTCTTTTTGTATAGTCATGGCCTGATCTCTTTATTGTTCACATTTCTTGAGGTTGGGGGGGGGGGGTGGTAGGAATGTTGTTATATTATGTATTTATCACTATTGTATTTTCATTCTTGCAGTGTCAATATTTCTGTATTATTCTGTCTTCCGATGTTACAATTTGAAATTGATGCAGGACTTTAGATGTTCTTTGTATTAGCTATATTCCTAACTTTGCCATTGGTGATTATATTTGTTTTTTGCATCAATATAAAAATTGTTTGATCATAATAGATTAAATCAGTGGGATGTAATATGGGACAGAGAAGTGTAATGATGGTCCCGAAGGTGATCACCAAGCGGCTCTTTTGCAGGAGACATGGACACTGAGCACTTTTCAATGAATGCACATCGCTCGTAGAGTTTTTGTATTATTAGCATCATTATCATTATATATATATATATATATATATATATATATATATATATAATTTTTTTTTTTTTCAATTTTGATGAAGTCTATGATGTGATTGATTATTGAGATACAGCAGTGGGCCCATATCCCATCTTCCAAGAGTTGGTTGGCTGTAATCATTAGGGCATCTCAGAAATATGAGGGATGTACTAAAAGTAATGCAAAAGTGGGTATAACTTTTTTATTAACTGGCATAGGTTGTTCAAATTGCACATGATTGGTAGAGAATCTCTTCCTTTATACAGGTGTTTCAGAATCTTTTTCTTCATTGCAGGTAAATAATGAATTCCAAGCAGAAGCAATGTCCTGTCATTGAGTTCTTGAAGGAGGGGGTACAGACTGACATCCATAGAAGGCTACATAATATTTACAAAGATGGTGCCATTGACAAGAGCAATGTGCATAGATGAATGAAGTTTAAAGAAGGGACAATGAGGACAAACCACACAATGGGAGACTATCAACTGCAACCACTGACACAAATCATCAGCAAGTGGATGAATTGATTCTTATGATACAGATGAGTTAGTCCGTGAGCTTGCTGCCCAACTGAACTGTGGTCACAATGCCACACAGAAGATGGAAGACTTAGAGTATCAGAAAGAGTGTGCAAAGTTTGTACCTCAGCTAGTGGCGTAATAAGGGGGGGGGGGGAGCGGACCGCTCTAGGCGCTGTGTCGGTGGGGGCATGACCAGTGAATGGTTCATTGAGATACTGAAGAAACTAAGAGAAGCTATTAGAAGGAAGAGTACAAACATGAATCTGGAAACAATCCACATTCACCAGGACATAAGAACATACGAATAGCCTGAAGCCATACCAAGTGCTGAACTGATTAATGCAATAAAGCATATTTTCTTTTTCACTTTAAAACCTGTCTGTGTTTACTGCATTCTCTACAACACACTCCAAGCCTCATCTAAACTGCTCGGTCGAGGTCTATATGCTCCGGGCAAGGCCCTAGCTTCGGACATACCTGGTCACAATAGCAAATGCTAAACAACCTTAAAAATACTGGAAGAAAGTGGAGAAGAAAGTGAGAAGAAGAGAAAGAGTAGACAGTGGATGGAAGTGGGAAGAAGGGGCAGATGCTGGATTAAAGTGGGGAGAAAAGAGAGGGAAGATGCTAGGACTAGGAGGCATGCAATTAAGCTACTAAGTAGTAGATTTAAAACATACCGGAGAAAATATTTCTTCATACAACATGTAATCAAACTCTGGAATTCATTGTGAAATCAGTTAGCTACTTAGTGTTTAAAAAAGGTTTGGATAATTTCATAAAAGAGAAGTTCATAGGCCATTATTGAGATGGCTTGGGGAAATCCACTTATTCCTAGAATAAGCAGATAAAATCTGTTTTACTAGTTGGGATCTATCTAGGTACTTGGGATTTGGGTTGGCCACCATTGGAAACAGGATAGTGGGATTGATGGACCTTTGGTCTGTTCCAGTATGGCAATTCTTATGTTGTAATGGAAAAGGGAGAGGGTAAACATTGGATTGGAAAAGGGAGAGAGAGAAGAAATGCTGGATAGAAGGGGAAGGAATTTGATATACTGCTTTTCTGTGTTGCAATCAAAGCAGTTTACATTTGAAATTTCGGGTTTGGTTTCGGAGCGGGGACGGCTCTGAATGCCTATGGAATCCTGGGCGCTGCGGACTCATTCCTATGTGGTGGATGTTAGCGCAATTTATGGTGCAGGTCCGTAGTGTTCTTGCTAAACTCTATCGCAGCCACAGTAAAATAGAATACAGAGCATTGGATTAGAAGAGAATCCCAGAGAACAGCCCACATGGTCCCCGGAGCATAAAGATTAGTGACTCTCATAAAGAGGATGTCTCAATGGTAATGCTCCCTCCTGATAAGCAGCCTCCGTTATGAATGAGGGCCACCTGGAGAAGGCAAATTAAAGGAGCAGCTAGACGGCCAAGCAGGCGAAGCTAATTGAACAGGACAAGGTGGAGGGGGACAAGAAGGCAGAGCCGCCTCTCCTGCTAACTGTGTCCTTAAAGATTATGCTGTTTACCAGCATGGTTTTCTTTATATTAGTGTTTTTCAACATGGAAAGCGATTATGAAAGCTCTTTGGAGTTCTGTGTGCTGCAGGCCTGTTCCTGTTTGGCGGTTGATAGCGCGGCTCATGGTGTAGGCCTGTGGCGTGCTTTCTGAAATTTTTAGACGACAGACATGAGCTCAGTCTACATATGTAAGGAACTTCCTGACCGGGAAGGGGTTTAGGGAGGACAGAGTGTTAATGATGAGGGGGTGTAAATACTGTGAGAGTTTATAATTTTATACAAGATATGAAAAGCCTGTTGTGGATAAATACTATGTTCGTTGGGGTTTTTAATTTCATTTTTCCTTGTATTGAGTTAACTTATGAGACTCTTAAGAATGCTTAGCGATTTAATTGATTGTTATTCTGGAAATGAATTATAGGGGGTTTAAGGATAGGGTTTGCTATAGATATCAAGGGGTGTAATAAATAAAGGAAAGGTAACATAAAAGGATATTTATTCTATGTTTTTATGGGGGTATGACATTCATAACAATTTTACTAGGGTATCTATTAAAGCATAGTACAGGGGCCTCAAAAGTCCCTCCTTGAGGGCCGCAGTCCAGTCGGGTTTTCAGGATCTCACCAATGAATATGCATGAGATCTATGTGCATGCACTGCTTTCAATGCATATTCATTGGGGAAATCCTGAAAACCCGACTGGATTGCGGCCCTCAAGGAGGGACTTTGAGATCCCTGGCTTAGTACAAGATTTGAGGAAATGAATTCTATGAGCTTTTAAGATAACAAAAATTAATTTGTTGATTTAGGCAGTTTGGGGAACTTTCATAGTTTCATTGATGTTGTCACAACCCTAGCCCTAAAGCTCGGCTTGTGCCAGGGAAGGCTCTGCCTAAACCTAGCCTGGCCTTAAAGAGGGCCAACCAGTGTGACAGGCTGGACTCCAGTAATAAGGAAAGCTCTGCATTCCCATTTAAAACCCAGTTTACAAAACCCTGGGGAGGTGAGGATTATGAGGGGAACAGCTTGGGACAGCCTCAGCACAATTCCACTAGCTCAGCTAACACACAGCTGCAGGGTGTAATTAGAAGTCCTGGGAAACCTAAGCAGAAGCTGCAGGTTGCCCTGTCCCCTCATAGAACAGGGCGTGGTCGCCTCAGTGCTCTTGAGGCAGCACTGAGGAAGAATCAGGCAGTCTGCCCTGGGTCAGCCCAGGAGGGAGGTTTTTAGGATAGCTCTCCTGAACCTCAACATTTCCAGGATATTGAAATGCTGGATGCAGCCCCTGTCTCTGAAGCCAACCAGCCAGCTGAATCAGAGTCCATGGAATTTATGGACGCTAGCATGGATACTGAACCTTGTGCTATGGAGGGAAGCTAAGTACAATTCCTTTGCCTTTTTGTTGTGCTTAAGTTGTTGAACTTTTTGGGTTTTGTTTATTGGAACCTGTTTGCACCTGTGTGGAGCCATTGAGCAGTGCTGGGCTCACTGCAAGGTGCTTAAAGCTGGAAACCTTTATGCAAGTTTAATTTTCTGAAAAGTTATGTTTCTGTTTGCCCTTTTTAGGATTAAGGGAATTACAATAAGGACTTGGTGCAGGGGTGCTAGATTGGGGGGAGAATCCACACAAGATCCTTGGGAGGGATTGTGGGGCCATTTTTGGCATTCTGTTTAAACACAGATTTAAATTAGTGGATTCAACTACTCCCCTCTCCCACCAACTACTTCTGTGTTGGTTGGGGCCAGGCCTGCTTCAATCCAGGCCTGGGTGCAACACTTTCATGCTTCAAAGGAAGTGTTATAGCCTTATTCCTGCCTGCTTGCTAAGGCAGACTCATAAAGACTGATCTATTACAGTTTAAGGAACTACTCACCTGTGATACTTGGAAGGAAGGTGTGGGGTGTTTGTTTTAACAACCCAGTTTTTGTTCCTGTTTACTTTTGTCCGTGGAAAGAATGGACTGAAACCTGTGCGAGGTTTTATGAACTCAATAAAGGGAGACTTTATTTTTGCTTTGAACTACTGTGTTCCTGACTCTGTTTTTGTATTTCTGCAATGACTAAGAAACCAGCAGGACTTCCAACTTCTACTGGAAGCACGTGAGACGCCAGCTATCCTGAGCACTGTCCGGGGCCATCGTAAATCCGGCACCGGTGGTGTCACAAGTGGTATCAGGAGTGGGATATTGCGCCTCCTGCTGGACATTTGTAGGAACTTTTGAAAAAAAAAAAGTTTTTTTTTTTTTTTTGGGTTGTTGTGTTAGTTTGTTTTGTTCTGTTCCTGTCCTGGAGTCACTGGTTTCAGTCTCTTCCGTCAGTGGTGGCTGAGGGAGGCATGTTTAGCTGAGGAGGATATCCTGTCGGCTGGGCGGAAGTAGAGTGTAACACGAAACCAGAGGGATCGGGCCTTACCAGCGGTGAACCAGCATCAGAGGGTGACCGGGAAGGACCAGACCCAGTTCCTGAGAGGACAGAAATGCAGACTAAGCGACTGGGGGCCAAGGAGGCCTACTAACCAAGGCGCAGACTCACCAATATCTCTGGTAAGAGTACCCGAGCTAAGGGGTGGTGAGGGAGATAGTTAACCTATCTTGAAGTACCGCACTTGGGTTGGTTTTTTTTGTTTGTTTCTGTTCCAGGCCCGGGGAAAGGATGGATCAGCAGCAGCTGATGGCGTTCCTGGCTGGAGAGAGACAGAAACAAAGTGAGGACCTGCAAGCGGTGCTTAAGACCAACCAAGACTTGTGGTATCGGTCGCAAGAACTCTCAAGGCGACAACATGACGAGATGGTATTGGCAATGGGGGAACAGACAAAGGTACTGTCGCAGCTTTTACAAAGACCCTCGCCAGCCACAGGCAGCGAACCAGGACTAAGCTACACTCAGCAACCAGTAGGAGCAGCTAATCCACTCTCGATGCTGAACTTGTGTAAAATAACACCAGCAGATGCTCCAGATGAGTTTCTGTCGGCTTTCGAGAGAGTAGCTACTGCTGCTGGTTGGCCACAGGGACAGTGGGCTATTAGGCTTCTGCCTTGTTTGGTGGGGGAGACATTGGCAGCATTTCAGACTCTAATCCCCGAATTAGCCAATGACTAGCAAGCAGTAAAAAGCCACATTTTGGAATACCTAGGGTTCACGCCCGAGCATTATAGGCAGAAATTTAGAACCACTATAATGCAGGATAAAGAGAGGCCTAAGGCTTTAGCACAGAAACTGTCTAAACTAGCGGAGAGGTGGTTACACTCATGGCTAGGGGACCCTAGAGCTCTAGTGCTAGAGATAATAAGGGAACAGTTTCTGCAATCAGTCCCGAAAAATTTGCGGGGCTGGGTACAGAGACAAGGCTGTAAAACCCTTACACAGACTCTGGAAGTTGCAGAGGCATATTTGGATGCCCAGGGCGCTGGTGAAGGGCAATGGGCAGCCTCTACTCCGAGTTTGGAGAAAGGAAAGACAGTCATAGGCCAAGGCCAAGCTTGCAAGACCTCGGGGTATGTCAAGCCTAAGGAGCCTGTACAGGAAAAGGCCCTCACATGCTATCGGTGTGGGAAGGCCGGGCATACCCAAAGATTTTGTAAGGATCGTAGGGACTTAATGGTGACCCGGGGAACAGTTGCCAAGATCCCTGAAGAGTATCGGTGCTAGTCTCGGTTGCTGGGAGTGAGGTCACAGCCCTGGTGGACACTGGGGCAGATCAGTCCATGATGTCCACACAGTGCTTTAGACACCTATTCCCTACGGAAGTGGTGAGGAAGAAAGGGGAATCAGTTTCCATCAAATGTGTACATGGAGACAGAATAAGGTACCCTCTTCGACCCACGACTATTCTGTATAAGGATAGGGTTTATGCTGTAAAGATAGCGGTAGTACCCGGGGCTCCCTATGATCTCATTGCAGTTCCAAGGGTAGGGGAACCGTTAGCCCGGTTGGCTATGGATATTGTGGGTCCTCTGGAGAAAACACCCCGATGAAATAATTTTATATTAGTTATGGATGTAGCAACCTGATATCCGTGGGCTTTCCCGCTACGCAAAGCCACTTCGGCGGCCTTAATGAAAGAAATAATGGGCCTTTTTTGTTTAATTGGTTTTCCCCAGGAGGTTTTGACCGACCAGGGCAGCAATTTCCTGTCCAGAGACATGGAAAGTTTCTGGCAGGGATTTGGGATCCGCCACCTTAAAACGTCCGCTTACCATCTCCAAGCCAATGGGATGGTAGAACGCTTTAATCAAATGTTAAAACAAATGATTAAAAAAAGTGGCAATTAAGGAAAAACGGGACTGGGACCTCTTCATCCCTTTGGTACTATTCGCAGCGCGGGGAAAAATCTAGGACTCCTTAGGGGTGAGCCCCTTTGAAATGTTGTTTGGAAGGGTTCCCAGGGGGATACTGGACGTGGTCAGAGACCAATGGGCTCACAGGAAGGAGAGGAGACAAATGTAGTCTCATATTTGGCTCAGTTGAGGAGGAGACTGGAGCAGGTAGCACAATTGGGTAAGCATAACTTAGAGTGGGGTCAAGAAAGACAGAAGTGGTACTATGACAGAGGGACTCAGGCTCACCACTTAAAAGTGGGAGACAAGGTCCTAGTGTTAGTGCCCACGGACCCGCAAAAATTCTTAGCAGAATGGAAGGGGCCAGCCACAATTATAGAAAAGGTGAACCAGGTAGACTATCGGGTTAAGGACGAGAAAAATCGGGTCCAAACCTACCATATTAACCTGTTGAAGCCATGGCGTGATAGGGAGACCTTAGCCCTAATGGCAGATCAGACACCTGACGACGACCTCGGCCCTCAGATTGCAGATATGGGCCAGGCAGAGGGAGTCAATATAGGGACGGAACTATCCAGCGAACAAGCAGGGCAGTTACAGTCCCTAGTACAGGGGTTTGAAGATGTATTTTCTCCGATACCGGGGAGGACTGAGGTAGTTACCCACGAGATAGTGACTACACCAGGGAAGGTTGTAAGGGTAAAACCTTATAGGCTTACGGAAGGGAAGAAGGAATTGGTACAGAATCTGGTGGAGGAGATGCTGGCACTAGGGGTTATTGAACCATCACAGAGCCCCTGGTGTAGCCCCATTGTCATTGTACCTAAGGCTGATGGTACCCCCAGATTCTGTATCGATTTTCATCAACTTAATGAGGTTTCTCAGTTTGACGCCTTCCCTATGCCTAGGGTGGATGACCTACTAGATCGGCTGGGGCAGGCTCAATTCCTCTCAACGCTAGATTTGACAAAAGGTTACTGGCAGATTCCCCTAGCTCACAATGCTCGGCCTAAAACTGCCTTTAGCACGCCCTATGGGTTGTACCAGTTTAAACGTATGCCCTTCGGACTTCATGGTGCTGTTGCTACATGTTAAAGAGTAATCACGGAAGTACTACGGGGACATCATAGTTACGCGGAGGCCTACTTGGACGACATCGTAGTATTCTCTACTGACTGGGCACAGCACCTGAAGCACGTAAGGGCAGTTCTGGATTCCTTAAGGAAAGCTGGGTTTACTATCAATCCCAAAAAGTGCTATTTGGGGCAGAAAGAGGTGAAGTACCTGGGCTACGTGGTAGGAAGGGGGCATGTCAAACCCCTCATTGATAAGGTGAGCTGTTTGAAGGAATTCCCTTTACCTAATTCAAAGAAACAGTTGAGAGGCTTCCTAGGCCTACTTGGTTATTACAGGCGATTCATTCCAGCATTCTCCACAAGGGCTGCAGTTTTGACAGATATGTTGAAAAAGAACAGACCTGACAATCTTCAGTGGGAAGATAGAGGGAGACAGGCTGTAGAGGACCTTAAGGAAGCCTTATGTACGAACCCGGTGTTGATATCCATAGATTTCACTAAACCCTTAGTCTTACAGACAGACGCATCAGGCACAGGCTTAGGAGCAATTCTGAGTCAGGAGGTCCAGGTGATTGAACACCCAGTGTTGTTCCTCAGCCGTAAACTTTATCCCAACGAGAGGAACTATGCCACGGTCGAACTGGAGTGCCTAGCGGCCAAATGGGCGATGCAAACCCTAGAGCATTATCTGCAGGAGCGGGAATTCACTCTGGTAACGGACCATGCGGCGCTTAAATGGCTCAACACCATGAGGAATAACAATGCCCGTCTAACATGGTGGTATTTAGCACTGCAGACATTTAGGTTCAAGGTAGTACATCGCCCAGGCACACTAAGCACCAATGTAGATACCTTATCGAGGATACAGGATGAGAGTAATACATCCCTGGAAGTCAGGGACGGGCAACCTTTAAGGGTGAGGGTATGTCGCAACCCTAGCCCTAAAGCTCGGCTTGTGCCAAGGAAGGCTCTGCCTAAACCTAGCCTGGCCTTAAAGAGGGCCAACCAGTGTGACAGGCTGGACTCCAGTAATAAGGAAAGCTCTGCATTCCCATTTAAAACCCAGTTTACAAAACCCTGGGGAGGTGAGGATTATGAGGGGAACAGCTTGGGACAGCCTCAGCACAATTCCACTAGCTCAGCTAACACACAGCTGCAGGGTGTAATTAGAAGTCCTGGGAAACCTAAGCAGAAGCTGCAGGTTGCCCTGCCCCCTCATAGAACAGGGCGTGGTCGCCTCAGTGCTCTTGAGGCAGCACTGAGGAAGAATCAGGCAGTCTGCCCTGGGTCAGCCCAGGAGGGAGGTTTGCAGGATAGCTCTCCTGAACCTCAGCATTTCCAGGATATTGAAATGCTGGATGTAGCCCCTGTCTCTGAAGCCAACCAGCCAGCTGAATCAGAGTCCATGGAATTTATGGACGCTAGCATGGATACTGAACCTTGTGCTATGGAGAGAAGCTAAGTACAATTCCTTTGCCTTTTTGTTGTGCTTAAGTTGTTGAACTTTTTGGGTTTTGTTTATTGGAACCTGTTTGCACCTGTGTGGAGCCATTGAGCAGTGCTGGGCTCACTGCAAGGTGCTTAAAGCTGGAAACCTTTATGCAAGTTTAATTTTCTGAAAAGTTTTGTTTCTGTTTGCCCTTTTTAGGATTAAGGGAATTACAATAAGGACTTGGTGCAGGGGTGCTAGATTGGGGGGAGAATCCACACAAGATCCTTGGGATGGATTGTGGGGCCATTTTTGGCATTCTGTTTAAACACAGATTTAAATTAGTGGATTCAACTACTCCCCTCTCCCACCAACTACTTCTGTGTTGGTTGGGGCCAGGCCTGCTTCAATCCAGGCCTGGGTGCAACACTTTCATGCTTCAAAGGAAGTGTTATAGCCTTATTCCTGCCTGCTTGCTAAGGCAGACTCATAAAGACTGATCTATTACAGATTAAGGAACTACTCACCTGTGATACTTGGAAGGAAGGTGTGGGGTGTTTGTTTTAACAACCCAGTTTTTGTTCCTGTTTACTTTTGTCCGTGGAAAGAATGGACTGAAACCTGTGTGAGGTTTTATGAACTCAATAAAGGGAGACTTTATTTTTGCCTTTGAACTACTGTGTTCCTGACTCTGTTTTTGTATTTCTGCAATGACTAAGAAACCAGCAGGACTTCCAACTTCTACTGGAAGCACGTGAGACGCCGGCTATCCTGAGCACTGTCCGGGGCCATCATAAATCCGGCACCGGTGGTGTCACAATGTATATAGGATGAGAAAGAGTACATTATTTTATGATTGGGGTGTTAAGATATATTTACATATGAATTGCGGATTTATAGGAAAGTAAATATATAATATAATATACTTGCATGTCCATGGGAAAGTAAATATAGATTTGATATTTCATGAATTTGCAAATTATATTCTCTGTCTTTTAAAATTTATTTATTTTTTTATGGGGTTTTTATGTATGTATATAAGAATTGTAGCTTGAAAAATCAGTTTTTCATAAATCTTTACTGATTTTTCAAGCTACTGATTTTCATTGTGCAACAAATGAATCACAAATATGGGTATTACAAACCAAGCACAACAAATGTATAACGTTAATGCTCTTATTTTTATCCCCTCCCTCCCACCCAATACAAATATATTAAAATCTTCATGAAACTATTCATAAATTCCTATATCAATACCATTTCCATTCCCATTCCCCCTCCCCCCCCCAGGATGTGTATGTTTACATGTCCACAAAATGAAAAATTATTCCTCTATACAATATTTAGCCAATGGCTCCCAAACATCCATAAAATTCTTTAAATCATCCCTGTTGTATGGCCAAACATCGTTCCATTATATACACTTCCCCCTCCCCATTCGCAGTTCCTGCACTCACGGTTTCATATAATCGTGATTTTTTTCTGTGGAGGGGGAAAATAAAAAAACAGTCTTCATGTAAAAAAAATCCATCTTTTTTTCCTCCCTGCCACCTTCCCGGCCTTACCTGGTGGTCTAGAGGGCTTTCGGGGCAGGAGCAATCTTCCTACGCTCCTGCCCCGTGCAGATCGCCATGAGGAAATGGCTGCTGGGAGTTCCCGTAGTCTCTTGAGACTACGTCGGGAACTCCCTACAGCCATAAGCCATGCAATTTAATCTCTCCCTACATACGGGGAGAGTCCCCCTGGATTGGAAGACAGCTAACGTCGTTCCTCTGGACAAAAAGGGTTACAGACCAGTGAGTCTCACATCGATAGTGTGTAAACTCATGGAAACACTACTTAAATATAAATTAGACATGATCTTGGAGGAGGGAAATCTGAGGGATCCCAATCAACATGGATTCACTAAGGGTAGGTCATGTCAATCCAATCTCATCAGCTTCTTTGATTGGGTAACAAGAAAGTTGGACTCGGGAGAGTCTCTGGACATAGTGTACTTGGATTTCAGTAAGGCTTTTGACAGTGTCCCACACCACAGGCTATTAAGCAAGATGAAATCAATGGGGTTAGGTGAGACACTAACTGCATGGGTCAATGATTGGCTGAGTGGTAGACTTCAGAGGGTGGTGGTCAATGGCACCCTCTCTGAGACATCGGAGGTGACCAGCGGAGTGCCACAGGGCTCAGTCCTGGGTCCACTCCTTTTTAGCATATTCATAAGGGACTTGACCCGAGGGCTTCAGGGTAAAGTAACATTATTCGCTGATGACGCCAAAATATGTAATACAGTAAGTGAAAGTAATTTGCAGGATAGTATGACGCAGATCCTGCATACTGTGGTAAGCAGACTGTGCCTGCTAGGAATGGCCCAAGAGCAGTGCACAAGTCAGATTTAGGCTACACACATTCCCCTGCATTTAAAACCCAATTGCAGTCAGGGGATGAGTTTCCGGCTGTGACCTATAGAGGGAGCAGGAGGGAAGAACTGCAGGATTCCCATCCCCCACCCAAGCCTAAGGTAATTAACAAGAAATCACTTCCTGCTGAAGGTTTGGGGCAGGGCTGCAGACTGCTTAACTTGAAGTCTCAATACCTTGAGAGTCAGAAGCAGCAGACACTGGAAGGGGACAGGTTCCAGCGCTCAGGGCTGAGAGCTCTGGATGCTTGCCGAACTCCAGAAGCCATGGAGCTGACAGAGGCTGGAGAGGACATGTCTCCTAAGCTGCTGGAAGAGACCCAGGATGTGGAAGTGGAATCCATTGTTGAATTGCCTGGGGAAGTTATGGAAATATGCTGTGTAAAAGGCAAGTGACTGACCATTGCATGTTTTTTTTTGAAAGTTTGTTTTTTGTTGTTTGCTTGACTATGTTGGCTATTTCAAAGCCAGCTGAAGAACAGAAGAGATAATCTTTTGAACTTTATGAAGGACTGTATTGTTGAAACTTGTTTTTCTTTTTGGGAAGTTTTGGATCTTTTCTCTGGAGGGGGAAAGTAAACTGTTCTCAGTCCCAGACAGAGGGGTTAGTCCCGTGTCATTGTGGTGGGATAGAGGGCCAATTTCGCATGGCGGTTTAACATCACACGGTACACTCTGTCTGGCCAGCACTCAGATGCTGGGGGAGCCAGGGAAATTACACTGACTCATTTTTGGAATTAAGATAACTCTGAAGAGTGTGTATTTTGAGTTTTTTCTTTTTATTAAATGCTGATGGACTTTGAGTTTATGAACTTTGGTAACTTATTTAATTTGCCTTATGGACAGTAAGTTTGACTTATAACTAGAATTATCCTGACAAAGTTTGACCTTTATTTTTACTTGAAGAATTAAAGCTGAAGTTATTCTGGATAGAACTTACCTGGTGTGGTGGTGTCTTTGCTAAACGCCATATTATTTTCCTTGTGCTGCCCGCAGCGGCTCACAAAAAGGATTTTTTTTTCTTGTACCGGTGGCCCAAGACACCTTGCCCTGAGGCTGCCGGCTACAAAGCTTGGTATCAGTTTTGGGATTTTTATTTTACTGCCTAACAAGGGAGATTGTTAAAAAGGACATCAAACCAGGATCTGAAGTTTACTAAGTGCAGTGCTTGCCGCTGTGTGTTGATTTTTCATTATTGGAGTCTTCTTCTGTGGACTGTTGCTGACCCCTTGAAGCACGCTGCAAGAGATTAGGACTGCCGGAAACCGTGGAAGCGGAATCCAGAACCAGAACCGGAGGGAGCCCAGCAGTGTTCCAGAGAAGCCAAGCCTGTTATCAATCCCAAACGCTAAGACTCATCAGTTTGTCCGGTAAGAGTACCTAGGGGACAGCTGATAGAGGATTCTGGGGTTGATAGTGTGGCTAGGAGGCGGGAGCTGGGAGCTAGCTCTCTGGGGTGTGCTGTGGAAAAAAAAAAAAAAATCCGCACTTGGGTTCCGTTATCTTTGTTTGTTTTCCAGGTGGCAGCATGGATTTGCAACAGTTGTTCACCCTGTTGGCGTCAGAGCGGCAGAAGCAGACAGAAGATTTAAAAGTCGTGCTCCAGGCAAACCAGGACCTCAGGCGGGTGAGTCAGGTGGAGTCTGGAAGGAGACACGAGGAGCTGGTACAAGCCATGGGGGACCAGACCAGGACATTCTCCCAGTTTCTTCAAGGGACAGTGCCTGGAGGTTCCAGCGCAGGAATACCAGCAGCTACAGGAGTGCCGGTAGGGCTGAACCATTTTTCTAACATGCAGCTTTGTAAAATGGGACCTACAGATGCTCCAGATGACTTTTTAATGGCATTTGAAAGAATGGCGGTAGCGGCTGGCTGGCCAGAGCAACAATGGGCAATGAGGCTGATTCCGTGTCTCGCTGGAGGTGCATTGGCGGCATATCAGACTCTCAGCCCTGAGTTAGCTAATAACTACCGAGCCATTAAAAACCATGTCCTCGATTACTTAGGGTACACAAGGGAACACTACCGTCAGGAGTTCAGGGGTGCCCAGTTGAGGGACAAAGAGAGGCCCAAAGCACTTCTTCATAGGCTTAGGAAGTTGGTGGAAAGGTGGCTACAGCCCTGTCTCTTGGACCCACAGGCCATGCTCGCTGAAATTCTATTGGAGCAGTTTTTGGAGGCTCTTCCGAAGAACCTCAGAGCCTGGATTCAGAGACAGGGAAGTCGTCCACTAGGACAAGTGATCGAGCTTGCTGAAGCTTATATTGATTCCTCTACTTCCATAGGACCTGAAGGGAGCACTCATGGGGGTAACTTTGGCTATAAGGGACCCATAACTCCGACGGGAGGTGGCCGCAGATACCAGGAGAATATTCCCAAGCCTATAAAGGGGGCTTTAGATTCAGAAATACCTGGGAAGAAACCTGTATCTTGTTTTAGGTGTGGTAAACCCGGACATGCAGAAACAGTGTAAGGTTAAGCTGACACTTACTACTTCTCGGGAGGAGGGTAAGAACTCTACTAAGCCTTATGAGATAGCGGTTCACATAAATGGCTATAGGGTTAAAGCCCTGCTTGATACAGGGGCGGAGCAGTCGGTCATGTCTCGACCTTGTTGGAACCGAGTAAAACAAACTGGCTACTTCACCAAGAGCTCACAGGAAGTCCCTATAGTTTGTGTACATGGGGACAAGAGCATTTATCCTCAATATAGGATCCCTATAAGATCTAAGGGGAAGGTGAGGTGCCTGGATATGGCAGTGATTCCCAATGCCCCTGCTTCCCTTATTTTAGGGCGTGATTGGGCAGGCCTTGGGGAGGGCATTCAGAAAAAGAAACCCCTTAGAACCCAAGGTAAAGAAGGGGGATACCGATGTGCCCTTATGACAAAGGAAGGGTCGAGTTGGAGGCGCAGGAGAAATAAGTCTAACAACTGTTATCCTCAGCAGGAGGGAAAGGCTTATTCTCGTTGGCAGCCTACAATTCTATGGGCCCCTTTATCTGAAAATGTCCATGCTCCGACACAAGCCTATGATAAGGCAGCGGGATGCGATATTTACGCAGCTCTGGAGGTAGTAGTGCGGAGTGGGGGAAGAGTATTGGTCCCCACTGATATACAAGTATCTCCGCCACTGGGGTCTTATCTTAGGGTGGCCTCACGTTCAGGGCTAGCTTTACAACATTCCCTGGGCGTAGGTGCTGGAGTTATTGATCCTGATTTTAGGGGATGTTTTCTCTCCCATCCCGGGTAATACTACTCTGGTAAGCCATGATATTCAGACCCTTCCAGGGCAGGTTGTAAGGGTTAAGCCCTATCGGCTGTCCGAGGAGAAGAGGGTTCTAGTTCAGGAATTGGTGGAAGAGATGTTAGCCCTGGGGGTCATTGAACCTTCCCAGAGTCCTTGGGCAAGTCCTATCGTGATTGTGCCCAAGGCGGATGGGTCACCTAGGTTCTGCATCGACTTCCGCCAATTGAATGCTATCTCACAGTTCGATGCTTTTCCGATGCCTAGGGTGGAGGAATTGCTGGATAGGTTGGGACAGGCGCAGTATCTTACCACCCTGGACCTCACAAAAGGGTATTGGCAGATCCCCTTGACACCCACTGCTAGACCTAAGACTGCTTTTGGTTCCCCTTTAGGCTTGTTCCAATTTACCAAAATGCCCTTCGGCTTGCATGGGGCTGCCGCTTTTTACCAACGCTTGATGGATCAAGTCCTAAGGGGGCATCAGGAGTATGCATCCGCCTATTTGGATGATATTGTCATTCATTCTCAAACTTGGGCCCAACATATGGAGCAAGTACGGGCGGTCTTACAGGCATTAAGGGAGGCAGGTCTAACAATTAACCCCAAGAAATGCTGCGTGGGGGAAAAAGAAGTCAAGTATCTAGGATACTTGGTAGGAGGGGGGGTGGTCAAGCCCTTAGTAGATAAAATCCAGTGTATTCGAGAGTACCCTGAACCAGAATCCAAGAAGCAATTACGGGGATTCTTGGGGTTGGTGGGGTACTATCGACGATTTATTCCTCATTTTGCCACCCGTGCGGCCTCTCTGACAGAGATGCTTAAGAAGAATAGGCCTGACAAATTACGTTGGGACCTCGAGGGTAGGGAGGCATTGGGAGATCTCAAGACCCGTCTGTGCTCTAAACCAGTGTTGGCATCAGTGAATTTCCAACGTCCATTTGTCTTACAGACAGATGCCTCACAAACTGGTTTAGGCGCAGTCCTGAGTCAAGAGGTAGAGGGGCTAGAACACCCAGTTCTTTATCTCAGTAGGAAGTTGCACGATAATGAAAAGCATTATGCAACGGTAGAACTGGAGTGTCTAGCTGCCAAGTGGGCCATGCAGAGCCTAGAACACTATCTGGAAGGACGAGAGTTTACATTGGTCACTGATCACGCTGTGTTGAGCTGGCTAAATTCTATGAGGAATAACAATGCCCGACTCACCAGGTGGTACCTGGCCCTGCAAACTTTCCGATATAAAACGATACACAGGCCTGGTCGTCTTCATACTAATGCTGACGCTTTATCCCGTATTGGGGAAAAAGACCCGGAGAGGCCTAGATCCATCCCTAGCAGTCAGTTAAGGGGAGGGGTATGTGGTAAGCAGACTGTGCCTGCTAGGAATGGCCCAAGAGCAGTGCACAAGTCAGATTTAGGCTACACACATTCCCCTGCATTTAAAACCCAATTGCAGTCAGGGGATGAGTTTCCGGCTGTGACCTATAGAGGGAGCAGGAGGGAAGAACTGCAGGATTCCCATCCCCCACCCAAGCCTAAGGTAATTAACAAGAAATCACTTCCTGCTGAAGGTTTGGGACGGGGCTGCAGACTGCTTAACTTGAAGTCTCAATACCTTGAGAGTCAGAAGCAGCAGACACTGGAAGGGGACAGGTTCCAGCGCTCAGGGCTGAGAGCTCTGGATGCTTGCCGAACTCCAGAAGCCATGGAGCTGACAGAGGCTGGAGAGGACATGTCTCCTAAGCTGCTGGAAGAGACCCAGGATGTGGAAGTGGAATCCATTGTTGAATTGCCTGGGGAAGTTATGGAAATATGCTGTGTAAAAGGCAAGTGACTGACCATTGCATGTTTTTTTTTGAAAGTTTGTTTTTGTTGTTTGCTTGACTGTGTTGGCTATTTCAAAGCCAGCTGAAGAACAGAAGAGATAATCTTTTGAACTTTATGAAGGACTGTATTGTTGAAACTTGTTTTTCTTTTTGGGAAGTTTTGGATCTTTTCTCTGGAGGGGGAAAGTAAACTGTTCCCAGTCCCAGACAGAGGGGTTAGTCCCGTGTCATTGTGGTGGGATAGAGGGCCAATTTCGCATGGCGGTTTAACACCACATGGTACACTCTGTCTGGCCAGCACTCAGATGCTGGGGGAGCCAGGGAAATTACACTGACTCATTTTT
This sequence comes from Geotrypetes seraphini, assembly GCF_902459505.1. NCBI lineage: Eukaryota > Metazoa > Chordata > Amphibia > Gymnophiona > Dermophiidae > Geotrypetes > Geotrypetes seraphini. Next base: position 183,596,801 of record NC_047085.1, on the reverse strand, counting down.
GGAATTAAGATAACTCTGAAGAGTGTGTATTTTGAGTTTTTCTTTTTATTAAATGCTGATGGACTTTGAGTTTATGAACTTTGGTAACTTATTTAATTTGCCTTATGGACAGTAAGTTTGACTTATAACTAGAATTATCCTGACAAAGTTTGACCTTTATTTTTACTTGAAGAATTAAAGCTGAAGTTATTCTGGATAGAACTTACCTGGTGTGGTGGTGTCTTTGCTAAACGCCATATTATTTTCCTTGTGCTGCCCGCAGCGGCTCACAAAAAGGATTTTTTTTTTCTTGTACCGGTGGCCCAAGACACCTTGCCCTGAGGCTGCCGGCTACAATACGTTGGAAAGATGGTCCTCGACATGGCAGCTGGGCTTCAACGCTAAGAAATGTAAGGTCATGCACCTCAATAGCAGAATTCCGTGCAAAACTTACACCTTAAATGGAGAAACATTAGCTAGGACTTCAGTAGAGCGAGACTTGGGAGTGATCATCAGTGCAGATATGAAGGCTGCCAAACAGGTAGAGAAAGCATCATCCAAGGCAAGACAAATGATGGGATGTATCAATAGAAGTTTCGTCAGCAGGAAACCTGAAGTCATAATGCCACTGTACAGAACCATGGTAAGACCTCATCTGGAGTACTGTGTGCAATTCTGGAGGCCACATTACCGCAAAGACGTGGTTAGAGTCGAGTCGGTTCAGCGGATGGCCACTAGGAAGATCTCGGGGCTCAAGGGTCTCTCGTACGAAGAGAGACTGAACAAATTGCAGCTCTACACTCTAGAAGAACGCAGGGAGAGGAGGGACATGATTGAGATATTTAAATACATCACAGGTCGTGTCGAGGTGGAAGATGACATCTTCTTTCTCAAGGGACCCTCAGCCACAAGAGGGCATCCGCTCAAACTCAGAGGAGGGAAATTTAAGGGTGACACCAGGAAGTATTTCTTCACGGAAAGAGTGGTGGATCACTGGAACAAGCTTCCAGTGCAGGTGGCCAAGGCCACCAGCGTGCTTGATTTTAAGAATAAATGGGACATCTACGTGGGATCCCTACAAAAGTCTAGTTAAGGCACTCAGACTTAATGGGGTGGGTCAGTAGAGTGGGCGGACTTGATGGGCTATAGCCCTTTTCTGCCGTCATCTTTCTATCTTTCTATCTTTCTAACCCAGACCTGAGGATCTGGCAAATTTGATGCGACTATAGTCTCAGAGGAAGTTGAGGAAGAATGACGCCTCGATTTGGAGATATGTTTCTTGGGCAGCTTCAGAACCACTGATTCTAAGGGTGGCATGTTTGAAGGAGGTTGCTTAGCTACCTTACCTGAGGGAGACAGTGAGTAAAGTGACTCCTCAGGAGAGAACTTAGCAGTGCTCGAGGACGAGGACTTCCCAAACGATGAAGGTTTGATTAAGGCCGAGGTCGAAACAGAAGTCAGGAACCCTGTCATAGACTTGACCGGATTTGGGGTCGAGACCGGAGTTGGAGTTGGGATGAGGACCTTAGGCAAAGGTCTATCCATATCGCTGAATATCTTCTCTACCTGAACTTGACAACTTTTAATGGCTCGAGGTTGAAGGGTAGCGCAGCGTGCACACGACTCCAGACAATGGTCAGGTCCTAATCACTGAACACACCATTTATGTGGATCAATAAGGGAACTAGCTACACTTCTTAAAGCCTGTGACCGGCCGGGACATAGACTGGAAGAAAGTCGCGGCGAAGTCGAAGCCTGTAGGCCCCGCCATGACACGAAGAAAAAGAAACAAAACACTTTAAATTTTATTTTATTTTTTAGAAACGAAAATGCACAAAAAACACAGCGAACCCTGTAAGAAAAATATACACGAGCCGCGGAGAGAGAAGGCACGAGGTAGAACCAAGTCTAGTGCAGAGCGTCAAAAGAGGACTTCTTGGCTCCGCGGAAAACTGAAAACTGAGGAGATGCATGCCCTACGTTGGGCGGGAAGACACTCATGCATGCGCGGTGCGGCAGTCGTGAACTTTCTAGTTTTACAAGCAAGTCTGCTTACGAGGCTGTCCACATCGGGGCTCCATGTAGGATGTCACCCACATATGAGAATATGCTGCCTGCTTGTCCGGGGATAACTGCTGGTTTCAAACCCATTGTTTACAAACACCCTTTTCTAAGCTTGCTCAGAAACCCTCTCCCATGGGGGGGTTTCATATAGTTATTTTCAGTCTCATTTCCTGTTGCCTTGCTAAGAAGTGTATTGCTAATATTGTTGTTTACATTGCTATTTTTATTACCGATACATCTTTGTCTTTTGCTGGACATGGCCACCGTAAGTGTCCTGAATACATATTCACCTTCTAATTTAAACATCTAGAAACATATTGCATGAACTTCTTAGTAGAGATCCCACAGGACTCCACGAGAAACCCTCCAAGGCCGACGGGTCTCCCATGGGGATTGAAACGGGGTTCCCATTCCAAGGCCTACCTGTCGATCCAGTTGAAATTTTCCAAGATGAGAACTGTTCGGCGCCGTCATGAGAACAGCCATGCTGAACAGTGAGCTCAGCACGTAGGTGCTCAGTGTGTCTATGTGCTTAGCTCACTGTGTTGCTGCTGATTGGTCGGGATGTGTCAAGTACAAGGAAGGATGCAAGACTGAAAGTTCAGAGGGAGTCCACTATCTCTGCACGTGCTCTGAAAGTTCAGAGGGAGTCCACTATCTCTGCACGTGCTCTGAAGGTGCAAACAAAACTTCCCAAAGACCATAAACTGCTGAAAAGCTACTCAAAAGTGGAAAGCCATAAAGGTAGTAGCAAGTTCCTGTGTGCTCACAATCCGAACACTGACACAGCCCTCACAGCTACAGCAAAGCCTGGCCAGAAATAGAAGTTCGCCCGTCTTCTGGAATGTACATATTGCTATGGTGAAGTAACGGATATTGTGGTAAGGGCTGTAGGCATAAAGAGAGAAGGAAGCACAGGACATGTTGTGTCAGCGGTTGGAGCCAGCATCATGTCTGCTAGTGCCGTTTACGTATTGGACCTAAAGGGCAAGGTGAGTAGGGCGAAGAAGGGACAGAGATGAAGGGCGATCCTGGAATTTGACTGAGGGTTGAGGAACACTTGGGGGGCCCTACCCACTGTCATGTGGTGCCTTGTATGATCTATTAATTATCATTTTCACTTAGCAGAGAAAAGTGGGCAGTTATTAGGCTAACAGTCACCTTTATGATGATATTATTATTATTTAAATGACAGCAATGACTTGTTGATCCATTCAGTAATGCTATGTATGAATCTGTGGAGTGCCTTACATGAAGAAGGACACGGTACTACTTGAGAGGGTCCAGAGAAGAGTGACTAAAATGGTTAAGGGACTGAAGCAGTTGCCGTACAGGGAGAGATTAGAGAAACTGGGCCTCTTCTCCCTTGAAAAGAGGAGACTGAGAGGGGACATGATAGAAACATTCAAGATAATGAAGGGAATAGACTTAGTAGATAAAGACAGACTGTTCACACTCTCCAAGGTAGAAAGAATGAAAGGGTACTCTCTAAAGTTAAAAGTGGACAGATTCCGTACAAACGTAAAGAAGTTCTTCTTGCCCCAGAGAGTGGTGGGTAAACACCCTCCAGGGATTCAAGATAAAGTTAGACAAGTTCCTGCTGAACCAGAATGTACACAGGTAAAGCTAGTCTCAGTTAGAACACTAGTCTTTGACCAAGGACCGCCACGTGAGCAGATTGCTGGGCACGATGGACCACTGGTCTGACCCAACAGCGGCAATTCTTATGTTGAATGAGGCATGGAGGGGTAGAGGGATGTCTGCATCAAGTTTCAAGTTTATTTATTATTTGATTAATCGCTTATTCCAAATTCTAAGCGATGTATAAATCAGCAAAATACATATTTAAAATATACATGAAGTAGACATACATAATTAAGGGATAAGTTTTCAAAAAATAATAAAAAACTAATTAACACAATACATGACACAATAGGGGAGCCAGGAAAGAAATACAATCTTAGAAAGAAAAGAGTCAACAATTAAAGGTTAAGCACAAGAGGAATGGAAAGACTACTAAATAGGTAAGTTAAAAATAAACAAAAGAGCAGTTAACATTTCAATTAAATATTGAATGCATCTTTTAAAAGAAAACTCTTAAGTTTGCTCTTAAACCTTTCCAAGTTCTTCTCTCTTAAGTATAGCGGGAGTGAGTTCCAAGTCTGAGGCGCTGTAATAGTAAAAATAAATTGCCTTCGAGTATTAATGATTTTAAGAGAGGGGATGACCAATAAATGTTGGTCGTTTGATCTCAGTAATTTAGATGAATTATAAGGTATCAGTGCTTTATAAATAAAAGCTGGAGATTTAAATAGTAGAGATTTAAATGTAATTACATCAGAAGCAGTAATTCCTGATCCTTCTGGTATTAACTCAATCTGAGGCAGTAATTCTTAACTCTTCTGGTATTCTTAGTTTTGTGAGGCAACACCACGTTATCAGAAACAGCATTTTTACTTCCCCCCAAACTTCACTCAGTAATCATACTCTCAAATAAGCATGACTCCTCAGGTTCCATTTCAACATCATTTGTAAGCATTTCTGTATCAAATTCACTATTACCTTCAGAAGAATAATTAGAAGTTTCAGTCCTGAGGTTTACTCCTTGCTTTCTCTGGGGAATGCTGGCTTCTGCCCTCGGAATGCTGGCTAGCACAGGTCTGCTTCTCTCCAAGGATTAAGGTAACCTGTAAGTTTGTGGCTGCTTCTGCATCCTTTGGCCTAGAAAACACACCCTTCTCCCTAGCATGGGCTGATTGCCCCTCAAAACACCTGTGGTTCTCTGGTGCTTTGCTAATGAGCCTGGATAGCTTCCCTGCTCATTAACCCTGCCCCAAGCAGAGCTGATTGCAGGAGCTAATCCCTTTGTGGGTTTTGCCATCACCTGCCTGGCGCATGCTGGTCCTTAGAGTTTGCTTTTAGCATTCCCTGCATTAGAACTAGGCAAGTATAATCGGGTCCCTTTTAGGTTGCCTTTCACTGGGGATAAATTCTGCAGGGCAGTTTCCCTAACCTGCCTGCTTTTTAAAAGCAAGCAGGTTAGGGATAGTTTCAGAGCACTGCAGGGTTTCTTCCAGCAAGTCAGGACTCTACGTGTCACATATCCCCCCACACACACACACACATCTTAATACCCGACTTATTCTTGTCCTAGGTGCTGGACAGGCTTATCCTGCTCATCTACCTGGAAATAGGTTTCATGGTTCAGGGACACTTCCTCATATTCTGCAAATTCATCAGTGGACCCCAAACACTGTTCCCCCCTCTCGGTATGCTCAGATATTAGTTTTTCACTAATTCTTGGGAAACAAATTCTTTCATATATCAGTTGGTCAATCCTGTCCTCCTGCCTCACCTTGTAATCTGCCTGTCCCGAATTGAACAAGAGGATTTTTAGGACTCCTTGGTAGTCCGAGTCAATGACCCCCTGCCCCTATGTGTAGGCCATACCTGGTCGCGAGACCTAACAGCGATGCAGGTCAGTGGGAATCAGGCACCTTTCCCCTGCAAGAATGGCCACCTCCTTGGCATTAGACAGGTCACAACCTGCTGCTAACTCTGTGGCTCTATAAGGTAACTTAGCATTTTCAGAAAAACACCAGCATCTTAAGACTGGCTCTTCCTCCATCTTTATGTTCTTATGTTGGACTCCTATCCCTACTGAGAAGAATCAGTAATTAAAAAATAGTTAGAGAAGCAGATATTACATTTAAAAAAATGCATTCTGTCAGTTTATCCATTTGCAAGGTCACACACTGGAAGCAATGAAGATAGTGTTCGCTGACCAAATGTTTTGGAGACTGCATAGATAAGATTGTGTGTCTTAACCTTTAACTTTTATATTCAAATGACAGGGTACAGCTAATGTTAACAATAGAATGAGATACTAATTGGAGGGTCCTATGATTTACCAGTGCTTAGGACCCATTTTGCATGTCTGAAAATAGATTATCTGTTTCTTTTTTTTTTTTTTTGTATTGTGTATTGTGCTTAGCAAAAAAAGAACAAGGGATTTTTAGTATACACTACTTTGCCTTCTCTTTTATTCTAATTGTGGTATGCATACTGTCTAATTTTTCTATTTTCCCTCTACCCCGTATGACATTCCTAGAAGTTCCTTTTTTCCTTCTTACGAGAGGGGAAATATATATAAAGTGCATTGTATTACTTTTCATCATGTGATGTAAAGTGCTGGTCTGTTTATTTTTTCTTCATTAGTACAGTTGTCAGTACTAAGAGTTGAGTCTTTTTGCGTATGACACAGTGCAACTGAAGGACACGTATAAGGGAATGTGATTAATTAGTGCACTATAATGGTTGCTGGACATCCAAGGTTAATTTTCCATGATCATGACAATATTTGAGTGCTGCACTTAAATTGTTATATTTTATTTAGCTTATCATCGCTGAAGGTTATACAAGCAAGGTTCCCCAGCTGATGGGTTTTGCTCTTTTTAAAGAATGTGAACTATTTAAACTTTATGCTCCGACAGAAATGCATGTCGGAATTTGGAATTGTATCTGTCTATCTCTGTATAAGATGTTTTTAGTTCTGTGCAGTATATTTTCTCTTTTATTTATTCAAGAGGAAGTGAACGCTTTCTCAACACTGCACTACAGCAAGTTGGGTTAGTCCTGTTTAAGGGGCATTTGCTATGCGAGAGAGATTGTTAAAAATTCTTTGAACTCCTTAGGTAATGTGTAATTAAAACTTGCATTCTCTGTCGAAGACAGTTATGTTTTTTTTCCCACTTCTCTTACTTTGATCTGGGTTTGTCCCATTGCCCAGGGTATGTTAGACAGATTGTTAACCCGCTGTACTGCTGACACAAAACTGAATGATTAAGTTAATATATTCTGTCCTTATTCCTGTGTAGGGACAACGTTCTGTTACATGAATCTGTTTTGTTTTCTGTGTTATGTATTATGTACATTTCTATTTTTATCACTATTTAGGGAATTTTTAGGAGAGGTTGTCCTGAATGGTCTTGGACAAGGTGATAATTTAGTATGTTAAGATCTAGTTTGTTCTATTTTTTTCTCTCACATTCTCTACCACTGACTGCAGTGGTGGGGGAGTAGAAATGTGAATTTTATCCTTCACCTTAAAGAACTGTGATATATGATAAATTACACCATAGTTCTGTTCTATAAATGCTTTGGTATAAATATTAGTTTACCTTTTCTTTTGTTTATGTTGCAATTGAGAATAATTCACCTTTTTAATTATGAGCTAATGCTAGTTCTTGAAGGTCCTGTTTAAAATTAAGAATCATTTGGTATGTGACTTTTATAGTAAATCTTTTGTATCTTCCTACAGGCTATCTATGTATGGAGGAGATCATTCAAAGGGAACAATAGAACAGTGTTTAAATATTTGAATTATTAACCGGATGCATTTTTCTTTTTCTCTTCCTAGAGGTCAAATTTATATTTCATTAATGCAATTGTGCCCACTTGGTGAGATGCGTACTTTATTTTGGAAACTACTATGTCTAAGATTGTAGATGTTTTAGTTAAGGCTATTTGTGTGACCTTTGCTATTTGAATTTCAATAACTCTTTTTGGTGTCCTTGAGAACCTCTTCACAGCAAGTAATCTACACACACTCACATGCCACACATTAGCATCTCAACATCTGAACAGAAACCAGTTTGCACAAGCCCATGACTTCAGCAATTCCAGCAAATTGCAGGAATAGGTCTCACAACCTTTGAAAGTTTCCCATAGGCTCCCAATAGGCAGTAGAATGCTCTATCTTAAAATAAATATTGTAGGTTGTGCGTGTATGAAGCTTCAAATATATGCAATCGTGATTTAAATTTACCTTTTTAATTTATACTTTGGTATTTTTCATATATGAAGGCTGAGGCATAGATGAGCAGTTGGGGGATGGGTTTTACCCCAGAAGGAAGTGTATGGTGATAATTATAATATTTGATACAATAATGTTTGCCAGCTAGACTTGCAAGCCTCTTTCTTTTTGATCTGTCTTATTTTCCTTGTGCCCACAATTTTGGTTCAGATTTGTTTTTGTTCCCTTTATTTTTCCCTGGGGTATTCAGAGAGGAATGGCCCCAATAAAGACTGGGTGGCTTGTCAACAAAATCGAACTGTTTGCTATGTCTCGGGATCTTTCACACCTGTTGAATTGTGTTTCAGCAGCTGTGAATAGGGGGTAGTGGTCGTTTTAACTTATGCCTTCATTACCTTGCAAAGAATTATAATTTTGTTCCACCAGATATCCGTTTCCTGGGCATGTAGCCTAGATTTGTTAAAATGATGGGTACTGTATTTTTCGCTCCATAAGATGCACTTTTTTTTCCACCCAAAAGTGGGTGGAAATCTCGGTGCGTCTTATGAAGCGAAGGTACAAAATTTGAATCCCCTGCTCAGCTGCAACACCCCCCCCCCCCCATGCACCAGCTGCATCACCTTGTTAAACACCTCTCGCCGCCCCCCCCCCGTACAATTGCAAAACACCCCACCGCGCTGCACCACTTTTCAGCACCATTCACCGCCCCCCAGTACAATTCCAAGAGACTCCCCAAGCTACAGCCACTGTATTTTTTTTTTTTTAAAACAACCCCCCCTGCTGCTGTCGTTGCCACCGCCGCAAAACCTTTTTCCAAGCCTGGTGGTCCAGCGTACAGCTCTGTATTTCCCGGCAGCAGGCGCACGAGTCAGGAACACGGCTGTCAGGGTCAAGATTAGAGACTGCAAATTACAGACCGGTAAGTCTCACGTCAATAGTGTGCAAACTTATGGAAACATTGATTAAACACAAATTAGACATGGTTCTGGACGACGAGAGACTGAGGGATCCACACCAGCATGGATTTACAAAGGGGAGATCCTGCCAATCCAACCTGATCAGCTTCTTTAACTGGGTAACAAAAGAACTAGATAAATGAGAGTCCCTAGATGTGTTGTATCAGCAAGGCTTTTGATAGTGTCCCACACCGTAGACTTTTGAACAAGATGAGTTTGTTGGGGCTAGGAGAAATATTAACTGCTCAGTGGCAGACATCAGAGAGTGGTGGTAAACGGTACTCCCTCTGAAAAGTCGGAAGTGCACAGTGGAGTACCGCAGGGCTCGGTCCTGGGTCCAATCCTATTTAATATCTTCATACAACATCTGCCTCAGGAACTTCGGGGTAAATTGCATTATTTACCAATGATGCTAAATTATGCAACATAGTGGGTGGAGATACCATGTCTGACGCTATGACACAGGACATACTTTTTCTGGAACACTGGTCTACTATTTGGCAGCTGAATTTTAATGCCAAGAAGTGTAAGGTTATACACCTTGGTAGCAGAAACCTGTGCAGAACTGTGGCAGAACGGGACCTAGGACTAATCATTAGTGAAGATATGAAGGCAGCCAATCAAGTAAAGAAAGCCTTATCCAAGGCTAGACAAATGCTGGGTTGCATCCGGAGAAACTTTGTCAGCCGAAAGCCCGAGGTGGTAATGCCACTCTACATGTCCATGGTGAGACCACATCTGGAATACTGTGTACAATTTTGGAGGCCACACTATTGGAAGGATGTGCTAAGAATGGAAATTGGTTCAATGATTGGCCACCAAGATGGTCTCATGACTCAAGGATGTCCCTTATGAAGAACGACTAGGTAAGTTGCACCTTTACTCTCTCGAGGAACGCAGAGAGAGGGGTGACATGATAGAGACATTCAAATACGTCACTGGCCGTATTGAGGTGGAAGAAGACATGTTCTTCCTTACAGGCCCTACAGCGACAAGAGGGCATCCACTAAAAATCAAGAGCGGGAAATTCCATATTGACACTAGGAAGTACTTCTTCACCGAAAGGGTGGTTGACAGTTGGAATGATCTTCCACTTCAAGTAGTTGAGGCCAGTAACGTGACTGACTTTAAGAACAAATGGGATCAACACGTGGGCTCACTTCAAAGAAGAACTTAGAGGGGAGGGTTATTTGAGTGGGCAGACTTGTTGGGCCTAAGGCCCTTTTCTGCTGTCATATTTTATGTTTCTATGTTTCTAAGATTTACATGCGCCCGCTTGGGCCCCCGCCGCTTTCTGAATGGCTGGCTGCAGTTCTCGTGGGATTTACGAGAACTGCTGGCAGCCATTTGGAAAGCGGTGCGGGCCCAAGGGGAGCATGTAAAGTTTGTCCCTGACCGCCGCACTCCTGAATCGTACACCTGCTGCCCAGAAATAGTAAGGAGCTGTCGAAGGAGGGAGGAAAGAATTAAAAAAAGGTAAATAGGGGGTATAATTAAAAAGGTACAAGGGGGATGATTAAAGTTACGGGGGGGATGATTAAAAAAGATACAAGGAGTATGTGGGCGATGATTTAAGGTACTGAGGGGGTACGGGGCCTGCCTACCACTAGGCCTGCCTGCCCTGTCCTAGCCTACCACTAGACCACCAGAGGGGTGGGACAGGGTGCAGAGTCTGGCAGGGAGCATTTGGCTCAGAATGTTGGGGGTTTTTTTGTTTTCTTCCTCTAAATCTAGGGTGCCCAACTGTCACGAAAATGCTGGATCTGTGTTAATTTTCCATTTCTGCATTTTCAATCATTCTCATGCGAGAACCTTCCTTATCTCTCTATGTCTGTATATGTCCTTGGGCTTGTAATATTGCAGGAAAGTTTTTTTCTTTCCTTCCTATCCTTGCTTAAGAACATAAGAATTGCCACTGCTGGGTCAGACCAGTGGTCCATTGTGCCCAGAAGTCCGCTCATGTGGCGGCCCTCTGGTCAAAGACCAGCGCCCTAACTGAGACTAGCCCTACCTGCGTACATTCCGGTTCAGCAGAAACTTGTCTAACTGTCTTGAATTCCTGGAGGGTGTTTCCCCTATGACAGATTCCAGAAGAGCATTCCAGTTTTCTACCACTCTCTGGGTGAAGAAGAACTTATGTTCATATGGAATCTATCCCCTTTCAATTTTAGAGAGTGACCTCTCGTTCTCCATACCTTGGAGAGGGTGAACAACCTGTCCTTATCTATTACGTCTATTCCCTCCAGTACCTTGAATGTTTTGATCGTGTCCCCTCTCAATCTTCTCTGTTCGAGGGAGAAGAGGCCCAGTTTCTCTAATCTTTTGCTGTACGGCAACTCCTCCAGCCCCTTAACCATCTTAGTCACTCTTCTCTGAAACCTTTTGAGTAGTACTGTGTTCTTCTACATGTACGGTGACCAGTGCTGGACGTAGTACTCCAGGTGAGGGCACACCATGACCTGGTACAGTGGCACGATAACCTTCTCAGATCTGTTCGTGATCCCCTTCTTTATCATTCCTAGCATTCTGTTCGCCCTTTTCGCTGCCGCCACACTTTGCAGACGGCTTCATCGACTTGTCGATCATAACTCCCAAGTCTCTTTCCTGGGAGGTCTCTCCAAGTACTGCCCCAGACATCCTGTATTCGTGCATGAGATTTTTTGTTACCTACATGCATCTCTTTAACATGGCGTATGAGGTTCAACGTGGATAAATGTAATGCCCATTCCTCGAGTCTGATTATGTCACGTTGCAGATCTTTGCAATCTCCCTGTGTCTTCACTACTCTGAATAACTTTGTATCGTCTGCAAATTTAATCACCTCACACGTCGTACCAATGTCCAGATCATTTATAAAAATGTTAAAGAGCATGATTCAAGCACTGAGCCCTGCGGCACCCCACTGGTGATGCTCTTCCAATGTGAGTATTGTCTATTTATCCCCACTCTGTTTCCTATGCTCGAACCAGTTTTTAATCCACGTATTTCACCCTCAATTCCATGGCTTGCAATTTTCCGAAGTAGTCATTCATGTGGAACCTTGTCAAACGCCTTCTGAAAATCCAGATATACGATGTCGACCGCGTCGCCCTTTCTATCTGTGTTTACTCCCTCAAAGAAGTGCAGCAAATTCGTCAAACATGATCTGCCTTTACTGAAACCGTGCTGACTGGTCCTCATCAGCCCATGCCCATTGAGGTGATCAATGATACAGTCCTTTATCAGCGACTCTACCATCTTTCCCGGTACCGAGGTCAGACTCACCGGTTTGAAGTTTCCCGGATCTCCCCTCAAACCTTTCTTGAAAATCGGCATAATATTCGCCACCTTACAGTCTTCTGGAATCTTTCCCGATTTGAGCGAAAGATTGGCTATTAGTTGAAGAACTTCAGCTATGGTCCCTTTCAGTTCCTTGATGACCCTCGGATGGATGCCATCCGGTCCCAGGAATTTATCGCTCTTAAGCCTATCAATTTGCCTACACATCTTTGCGTACAGATTCAGGAAAGCGCTTGCATGAGGTTAGAGCTCCTTCTCAATTCTCCTTTCTAAAAATCTGTTATGAAATCTACCCTAGGTTCGGCTGCATTTGGGTTTTCTAACATGATGAAACTGTAGTGCACTGAAGATAAGCTTAGAAAAAAGCTCATACAGTACACTGAGGTTATTGTTAATGAAAATCAAGCAGAATGTAAGGCAAGAATGAACACACAAAACAGAACCCAAAGGATAGGACTAATTGTGCTCGGATAGATGAACGGGAAAAGCGAAATGAATGACAGCTCCTGCAGAAAGAACGTGTCTGGGAAAAACATGAAAGTGAATGAAATTACTTTAAAAGAAGGTGCATATAAATCAGTCAAAAGAATATGGATAGTGAAATAAACAGAATTGTTGAATATGTGAACATATGGCAACGGATGTGTATTATGTTCATAGACTAAAAGAATGATTATTATAAACATCTTGTGCTTGTCTAGACAAATGAAAATATGTAAGTGTGTGCAGCATGTGTGAGCCATGATAAGTGGGTAATGAATGTAGGATACTAGAGTGTCTTGATGGAAACAAATGTGTATGTCACATGTGGGAAGATGATGAGAAATGGTGAAATAAGTATGCGTGGCAAATAGTAAAAAAGTGAAATGCAATAAATTGAGGAATGAAAGGAAGATATTGGATGACCGAAATAGAACTGTTGGGAAGCCGATATGGCAGAGAAACAAACGACAAGTGGAACCACAGGAGAAATCATAGGGGGGTTTATTACAATTGTCTGTCACAGAAATTTTTTTTGACCCTCCCTCCCTATGATTTTTCTTGTGGTGGTGTTTCTTCACATAGGCTTTGAATAAACCAAAGCCTATATGAAGAAACGCCACCACAGGAGAAATCATAGGGGGGGGGGGGGGTGTCATAAAACTTTCTGTGTGACAGTCAATTGCAATTACCAAAGCATATGTGAAGAAACACCACATTTTTGACGTCTACAGTACTACACTGCAACCACCGCCACAGCCTGGGATGCCTCGTTGCTCGTTTCCGGTGTTTGTAGGCAAGCTACAGTGCAGAATGAGCCGTGCGCTCCAGATCAAGGCTGAGAGGGGGCAGAGGGAGGCTGAGACTGCGAGATGCACAGTGCAACCCGGCAGCCGCTCGCTGACATTCATTCCAGACTAGAAACGCAAGCCAAAGAGGACGGAGGGAGGCTGAGACTGGAAGAGGCACCGCGCCACCAGGTGGCTGCTTGCCGACATTCACTCCAGAGAAACACAAGTCAATTAAGCAGTGAAATGTTCGCGGTCTGTACACGATTATCCTCTCCACTTCACAATCGGAAAACTTGTGGAATGGAGAGGACAGACTGTGGGCCACAAAATAGTCCTGGAGGGGCTGCATGCAGCCTGTGGGCCACGAGTTTGAGACCGCTGATGTAGAATCACTATACAGCAACATTCCCCATGCAGATGGCATATCTTCATGTGAAAAATTCCTCAAAACATCAACCCTGGACCACCAATATTCACTGGAAACTATTGCAACATTAATTAAATTAATTCTGACTCACAATTTCCACTTCAACAATGATATCTATTTGCAAACTATGAGCACCAGGATGGCACTACTATATGCAAATTCTTCATGGCAGAACTGGAAGAAATATTTCTGGATAAATGTCAGACAAAACCTCTAAAATACTACTGATGCATTGATGACGTATTTATGATTTGGACTGAGGGAGAAGAGACTCTCAAACCAATTTTACAATTCTTTCAATATGCACCATCCTACAATCAAATTCAAAATTAACTACTCAGAAAAAGCTAACTTTATTGACACCACAGTTTCGAGGGAAGGCTTCACATCAGCCACATGCAGCGTGCAGGGCCCGCTGCCCTGCGAAGAAGTGCAACTCTGATGTTGGGAGAGGTACAGTATTGCACTATATAAGGTAGGAAGGCTGGATGCAATTCAAACTGTGAATATAGGTGTGGTGAGGATTTGGAGAGAGGGGGAAGCGGGTACGCTTTAGCTCTAGAGTCTAGAGGGAGGACTTGTGATTCCTAGCGTCTTGGGATATGGTGCTCACGTAGGTAGTGCAGTAGGTAGTGTAGTTTATGCATTTCTCGAGCTGAGTCAGCGATCCCTCATCTGAGTAGAGCCCACGGTGGTAATGTGTTGTGTCACGTCATCTTTCTTTTCGGGTCCACCCTCACCGAGGTCTCACTAATGTCTGCCTCAATGTCGTTTCCCCCGTGGCCTCATTCTGAGTGTTATGGTGGGCTTTCCTCAGACAACAGGCATCCACCCCAGTCTGAGATTTCCCACTGTGCTGCTTCTCAGCGTTTTTTGAAGACTTTCAACATGTCTGCATCAAAATGGAAGTGAGTCGGCTGCAACCTGATTACTTCCTGGTTTTCAGCAACAGCAGTACTGTACCCCATTGTATAAGTATATGATGAGTGTTTAATAAGTTTCCTAATATCCCAATACTGTGCCTCAGAATGAGTTAGGATCGTACTTTGTCAATTAGTATCTTTTATTGAATTGTGTTATTTCCTTTTATAAGACACTGTTATCTGGCTCTGTATTTTAAATACTTTGTAATTTGTGTAAACCGCCAAGAACTGATGGTGTGGCGGTATAAAAAATAAACTATTATTATTATTATTATTCCCTAGATTGTCCGTCTCCCTTAAATACTCAATTTTTGGTTCTCTATGGGAAGTTAAATCGTAAAAATATTCATGATAAGCCCAGCTCAATGTTTGGTCTATACCTACGTAATTTTTCTTCTTTGGGAGTTTAATATAATATATAGCAAACTTATTTATCTTTAATGGCCGAGATTTGTGTGCATTGTACTAGGGATTTAAGAGAAATTTTGCCAATTAGCTTTCACTCAGTTATATGCTAAATACTTTTTCTCCTTTTTTCAATCTCTTGGTATGATTTGATTTATACTGATAGATTGGATATTAATTATACCTTGCTCTGGCAACATGATCGTAACTACTGTTCACAAGCTATTGGTAATTTCTCCCCCATGCGTTTCTTTAGTAGGAGGTTATTATTACCATAAATCAGAGGTGTCCAACCTGCGGCCCGAGGGCCGCATGCAGCCCAGTGAAGTATTTTGTGTGGCCCTGGTCGAGGGCGATGCAGTGTTTTCCTCTGCTGCCCCTGGGTGTTTACCGTCTTGCCGGCTCCTTCCTCTGTCTTGCTGCATCGTTTGCGTGCTTGTGTGGCCCCAGAAACATTTTTTTCAGCCAATGCGGCCCAGGGAAGCCAAAAGGTTGGACACCCCTGTCATAAATGTTAACATTTCCAGTTCTGTACATATCACAAACTTATTTATCTTTAATTTTTCTTTAGTGGCTGAGGTTTATGTGCAAAAAAGTCATTGCTGCTTTTTATAGGGACAGGTAACTTTTGTGGGGGACGGGCGGGGACGGAGGGGATTCCTCACAGGGACAGGTGGAGATGGGTGGGATTCTGGTGGGAACAGGCAGGGACGGATGGGCTTTCTGTCCCCGCACAACTCTCTAATGCTAACCAGGATGTCACCTCTGTGGGATGACACTTCAACAAACCAGAACATTGAAAAGGAATTTTAAAACAATCCAGGAATGTAAAATGTTTGAATCAAAATGATAAAATATTTTGACACTCACATATTAGGACTTAATAAGGACTTTGGCTTCCTATCATATAATAGACCATGACTTTGTTTCCTCAGTCAGCTTCCTATGTCTCGATATTCAGACAATTAATCCCGCAACACTTAGGGCTCCTTTTACGAAGCCACGTTAGCGGTTTAACGCCCGTAATAGCACACACTTATTTGCTGGCCACGCTAGCCGCTACCACCTCCTCTTGAGCAGGCGGTAGTTTTTTGGCTAGCGCAGGGATTAGCGCGTGTTAAAAAGGTACCTGCGATAAAACCGCTAACGCGGCTTCATAAAAGGAGCTCTTAGTCCTGTGACAGTTAATCACAGACACTTTGACCCCGATTCAATAGTCAGCAATCGTCGCTAAACCTGTTTTCACAGGTTTAGCGATGATCGCTGCTAACCGACCTGATTCGCAAACGGCTCACCGCGGGTTTTTCCCCTCAATTGCCCATTTTCTAATCCGGCCATGCAAATTTGTAAAACTGCATGCAAAATTGATTCACTAACATTTGCATGCTTATTTTGCACCAGGTTTTACGACCCTAAAACCCAACTGCTGTAAACCATTCCCCCTCATTTGCGTGCATGGATTGGAAGTAAGGTTAGTGAATCGGGTCGGGATTGCAAAGTGATCGGGACATGATCGCTGTCCTTAGTGAATCTAGCCCTAACTGTTTTGGGATTAACTGTTTTAGATCCCTATGTCTCGTCTAAATTCCCATACCCAACTCTTCCTTGCTACGACCCTCTTCCCCACCTCGCCCCCCAATTCAAGGTCCGAAACTAACTTATACTCTTTCCACCTTGAATCTCATGTACAGCCAAAATGTATCTTTATTGTAACCCACCTGTATCCCATGCACTGACAAAATGCATCTTTATTGTAACCCACCTGTATCCCATGCACTGACAAAATGCATCTTTATTGTAACCCACCTGTATCCCATGCACTGACAAAATGCATCTTTATTGTAAACCACTTGTATTGTAATCCACGTATATCCCATGTACTGACAAAATGTATCTTTACTGTAACCCACTTGCATCTCATGTACTGACTAAATGTATCTTTATTGTAAACCGTTTGTATCCCATGTACTGACATTTGACTATGTCAGATCTTAGGAAGAAGGGTCACCTTCGAAATCTAATCAAAGAATGCACTAAATTAATTAATTTATTAAATTATTTATTTATTTATTTATTTATAGGATTTATATTCCATACTATCAAGTCAGTTTCTAGGCGGATTACAGAATAGTAACCAGGTACCTTTGCCTGCGTGGCATCCCCCACGCAGGCAAACTGGGAAGATCCCTCCTCTCCAAAATCACGGGCCTTTGGAACGATCTCACTATCCCGCTGCGAAACCTGGGCTCCCTCCAGCTGTTCCGGAAACAACTGAAAACCTGGCTTTTCTCTAATATATAACATCTCCTTCCTACTTCCCCCTTTTCATATGCCCTTGTAAACTCTCTCTCCCCTCTTCTTGTATTTTTAAGCTTTGTAAACCGTGTCGAGCTCCGCTTGCGTGGAGATGATGCGGTATATAAACTTAAGGCTTAGTTTAGTTTAGTTTAGTTTAGTATTTTCCCTATCTGACCTGGCAGGCTCACAATTTAACTGTACCTGGGGCAAAGGCAAGTTAAGAGATTTGTCCAATAAAAAAGGTATTACCTTTATTTATTTTAATTCTTTATATTTACAAATTAAAAGCCTAATTTGTAAAAGCACTTACCTGTTCTCCGTGAATGTAAAGTGAACAAAATTTGAAAACAAAAGTAGAGGGGAAAAAAAGGACAAATTTCCTGGAGTGGATAAAAAAGAAAAATTATACCGATTTTCCCCGTATTAAATTTACCTCATCATCGCCTCTTAATCAATGATGTAAATGCAGTCTGCTCTTGTTCTGAGGCTTCTTAGACTCTGATATTCCAACAGCTTTTTGCAAGTCAGTTTCTCAAATTAAAACTGATCTATTCCAGCCTGTTGCTTGGGCTATACTGGAACTTTCACCACTATTACAAAAAGGCTTACTCTCAGGATTGGCAACGCCCCACCCTGCCCACAGCCAGTGACAGCACAAAAGCCGAGCTTGATTGGCTCTTGAATCCCTGGCTAGGCATCTCTGCTATGTTGCAGATTGGCATAGGAAAGCAAGGGTACATAGCTAATTGGTATGCATGGGCTTATTGCCAATTTGTTTTAATTCTGGCATGCTGAAGCTTGACTCACTACTATGTGACAGCTATGAAGCTTAAAGCCATCTCTAACCTCCCTAATCATTAGCCACTTTCTAAGCTTCACGCCAAACATATATTATACAGTGCATTCTACAAACAAGTTTTATAATCCGATTCAATTTTCTATGAAACCCAATAAACAAATTCTGCATCGAGTGATTTTCTTCGGGTTATTTTAACAAGAAATACAAATTAAACCGCTTTAAAAAGTTTGGCATCCGATTCAATGACATAGGCACACAACTGCCATGTTTTGGCACTGATGTTTATGTTCCATCCTTATAGTACATATTACCGGATCTCTGTCCATTGACGTACCTTGTAGTGCTGCCCGATTCAGGAAAAAAAAATGTGATTTGATTCAGCCTATTGAATCGATTTTTCGATTCGATTCAATTCGATTTTCCTGCCCAAGTGGATGTTTTTTTCAAATATCCTGGTTGGTTTATTTTATAGCCTCTTCACCCACTTTGCCCTCTCCTACCCACACTGGTGCTGTGGTGTAAACAAAATAAACAAGCAAAAAATACTTTTCTTCTCTCTCTTAAATCCTAGCTCACGTTCGTGATCTAACACCACAAAATAGAAAATAAAATTGTTTTTTCTACCTTTTGTTGTCTGATCATTATTCGGATCTTATCAGTCCACGACTTGTCACCTACCGGGTCCACAGGGTTACGGCGGAGGCCGCCGGTAGGTGGCAGCACGACCTAGGTGCGGCTCCCAATGGGGGAGACCTTGCTAGTGACCAAGTGCTTTGGCTTCACAGCAATAAAAAAAACAAGCCAAAACTTATCCAGACTATAGCCAAAGGTTTAATTTGTCCAACAAAAAAATAGAAAACAAAATATTAGGAAAGTATTTCACTGATTTCCTTCTTCCCAAACTGGTTTCTCACAATCAATTGCAATTCAGTGAATAAACTGACATTTTGTCCCAGGTAAATCAATGCAAGTCCCAGGCAATGTTCTGGCAGCTTCATAAAGCATCAAACCAGAAAATCCATAAATAAAAAAATAACAAAACATTCTCCCACATCTTCCTTGAGACCTGGACTTCTACCAATATAGTTCTGTTCTTCACCAGGCTTTTTACACAATCGTCCACAAAATCAAGCTGTAGAAAAAACAACGCAGTAATGAAGACTTTGTTTCTTTAAACAATAGCAACTCTCCAGCCTCTTAACAACTGGGCAACAGAATTGCCAGGTCCCCTTTTACATTGGCTTTTACAAGCACCCACAAAGAACCCAACCCTAGCTCTTCGGGGAACCCTCCCCAATTCTAGAGTTCAAAGTTTTTATTAAGTTTCCAAAATACACAATACAAAGGAAACAAACATAAATGCATTTACAAAGTACATGGTTCAGGAATGCAGGACAAATATGTTGAAATCAGGATTCAAATAAACAACTAGTATAGTATGCGAAAACATTATGGATTACACCAGTATTAGTGCAATGCCGTATACACAGGTCATCTTTGTACAGGAATTATATGAACATACTGCAGTGATCCAATACAAGTTTACATATTCAAACAATATTGATGAACAGGAGACCAAATAAGTTTATACTTGCTAAGGGCATTCATTTTTTCAGCTAGCACCTGTTCATATTTACCATGAAGACACAGAGTGTTCCACCAAGTATGATATTCAATCTTATCTAGATTTTTCCAACAAAAGAGAACATTTTGAATTGCTAAAGACAACATAACAGTCAAAAGGTGACATTCATGTTTATCCAGTGGTATTGTCAGACCTTGAGACATTAGTATGTGAATCTTGATAGTGAGTGGTTCAGAGATATCTAAGATACTGCATATAGTGTCCCAAACCATAATCCAATAAATGACAAGATGTTTACAGTTAAATAACAGGTGTTCCAAAGATCCATCAACACTATCACAAGACCAACAGTTAGATGAAGAGGAGAGATCTATTTTGTGAGATAATGTGGGGGTCCAGACAATGCGGTGTAGCAGAAAGAAAATGGACTGTAGCACTGAAGCGGATTTTATGGATTTATGTAAGGTTAACCATACAGTGTTCCAGTCAATAGCATCAGAAGGTAAATTCAAAATATACTGCCATTTTACTTCAGAAGAGAGGGGGACTTTGTCATCAGCCAATTGGATAACCTTGTACCAGAAGGAGGCCTTATAGGTGAGTACTGGAGACTTGTCAAGAAATGAACTCAGGCTCGGTTTATCTCCTAGAGCCTGCAGATCGGCAATAGCAGCTCGCAAGCAGTGTGAGAGTTGGATCCAGGCGTAGTATTGATTCTTAGGAATATTCCATTCTTTGGAGAGGTCCTGGAAGGACATCCATCCATCCGCATTTGTCAAATCCTTAACCGTCTCAATGCCCGCTCTTTGTCAAAGGGGCCAAAGGAAAGATTTAGACTGAATCAAAAATCTCTGATTATTCCAAATGGGAAGTGCAGTGGATTGTTCCCATCTAAGGGACATGTTGGATTCGAGAACCTGGAGAGCCATTTTATATGACAGGAGAATTCGATCCTCTTTATCCTTGCGAGAAAGAGTATGACCAGGGAGGAATTTCAAACGTGACGCTCCATAAAGGAAAGTTTCCATATCAATCCAATTTGGTTTATCTAAAAATCTATTGTCAATATGACCATGAAACCAGTGCCGTATGATAAAGGCGCTGTGGTACTTGTAAAAGTCTGGGAAATTCACCCCTCCATCTTTCTTAGCCAGTTTTAGTTTACTAAGAGCAATACGAGGCTGTCTCTTATTCCAGATGAACTGCGTGAGGATAGAGTCTAAGGTGTTGTAGAAAGAGCGAGGCAAGAAAAACTGCAACATGTTTAGGACATAATTAATTTTTGGTACGATCATCATGCGTATCGACTCTAACCTTCCCCACCAAGAGAGGTTTAATGGAGACCAAGCAGATGTTGTGTGGCGCGCTATCTGTAATAAGTATTCAATGTTGAGTTGTATTGTTTCCTCCAGAGTGGGTCCAAAATATACCCCCAAGTATTTCATTTTAGTGGCAGACCATTGTACACCATATGATTCTACGTCAGACTTAACCTCTGGGCAGTTAAATGGCATGACCAACGTCTTATTCATATTCAGTTTGTAACCAGACAGGGCTGAGTAATGTCGGATCATTGAGGTTAGATGTGGAAATGATGCTGGAGTAATGTATAGGAGAATATCATCGGCATAAGCCGAGATTTTGATCTCAGAAGCTTTGTTTGTGAACCCTTCTATGAGTTTATTCTCACGTATAGATATAAGTAGAGGTTCCAGCGCAAGGTCGAACAGCAGAGGAGATAAAGGACACCCCTGTCTGGTACCCCGTGACGGGTGGAATACAGAAGATAAAATTCCATTTATAAATGTTCTGGTTGATGGAGAGGAGTAGAGTATCTTGATCTTCTTAATGAAGTCCTCAGAGAAGCCATACCAAACCAGGGTTCTAAAGAGGAATAACCATTCCACATGGTCAAAGGCCTTCTCAGCGTCCAGCCCCACTGCAATAAGATCTTGAGCATCGTCCTGAGATTGAGCAATGATATGTGCAAATGTTCTCGAGTTATCAGTGGCAAACCTCCCAGTGATGAAACCACTTTGATCTGTCTTGATGAGTTTGGCATAAATCTTTGCATCCACGTTTATTAGAGAAAGAGGTCTGCAATTCGACACTGAGTGTGGATTTTTATCTGGTTTAGGTAGAACAATGATATGAGCTTCTGTGAACGAACCATGAACTTGTCCAGACTCAACGACAGACTGAAGGAATTGTAGATAATAAGGGTTAAGAACATCCTGGAATTCTTTGTAAAATTCTACAGTTAGGCCATCAGGCCCTGGTGCTTTACTGAGCGCCATGGAATCAATTACTTGGGAGAGCTCTGAAACAGACAAGGGTTCATCCAGCTTAAGATTGTCTTCCTGAGATACAGTAGGATGAGGAAGATCTTCCATGAACTGTGTTGCAGGATCATTCTCGACCAGTTCTGAAGTGTATAATGTTTCATAGAAGTTTTTGAATGCTTGAGATATGTCCTGGTTAGTAGTTAAGATATCACCATTATCTAGTTCAATGGCAGCGATGTTTTTCTTATCTGCTTTTTTCTTAAGATAGGAGGCCAGCAAGTGGCCACATTTATTGTTATCTGCAAAATATAAGGCAGACTGAAGAAACACTGAGTTGGCAGCTGTTTTACTTAACGTGGAGTTATAAAGAAAACGAGCCTTCACTAGCTGGTTAAGAGTAGTGATGTCCGTTGGATCCCGTTGATGTTCCAGTTCCAGCGCCTTGATATCATTCTCCATCTTCAAGGAGGCTGCCAATTGGCTCTTCCGTGTACTAGCTGCATGGGAAATAATGACTCCCCGAATGTAGGCTTTGAAGGCGTCCCAACATGTAGTCCAGGACGTATGCTCCGGTGAGTTGAAAGTAAAATATTCCTCTATGGCCTTGCGAATGTTTATTTTAAATTGAGGGTCTTGGAGTAGGGAAGAGTTAAAGTGCCATTGTCGGTGAGGAGGCTGTTGTGTTTTACAGGTGATCTGGAGTGATATGGCTGCATGATCTGAAACTGATATAGGTAAAATTTCTGCAGAAGTAACTGAGTCGCATAACGATCTGTTGAGTAGAAAGAAATCTATACGTGAATAAGACATGTGAGGGTTGGAGTAGAACGTGTATTCTCTATCAGAGCCATGTGTATGTCTCCATATGTCAATCAGGTGGAGATCTGAGATCATATGTTGGAGAGCAAACCATGATTTGGTTTTTTTGTATCTGTATTGAGAGTTTCTGTCAATTTCTGGGTTCAAAACCATATTGAAGTCACCACCCAGTATCAAATGTGAATCAGAGATTCCTTACTGAATATATTTGTGTTTTGTTTTGTCTTTGAAATCAATAAACATATTTGAACTCAAATGTGAATCAGAGTCTACAAGAACCGATGAGGCGATAGCATTAAAGAAATCAGGATTGTCAGTGTTTGGTCCATACAAATTAATTAGGATTATCTTCTGACCGCCACATTCAATGGTAACCTTGACCCATCTTCCTTGCAAGTCATGAGAGGAGGAGAGAACAGCAATGTCTGGTTTGTTTCGGATCAGAATCATGACTCCCCCTTTTTTTTTCCAGGGCAGGTGAATAATATGCAGGTAAAGCCCAACCTAACTTTGTCAGAAGCCACTCTGTCTAAATGTGTCTCTTGTAACATAATGACGTCAGGTTTCATTTGGTCTAGGTATGCTAGTATTTTCTTCAGTTTAATCAAATTATTCAGCCCTTTAGTATTCAGAGAAATACAATTAAGGGACATGGAAATTATCTCTGTGATTAATAAAAAGTTTGATACTGACCTGCTTTACATAGGAAGCTAAATGGTTTATTTCGAATGACCAACTGCATGACCAGGAAAAGAAAGACATGTTAGCATACTTCGTGAGCTGCATCTGTGTAGGACCAAAATACCTAAGAAATGACCTAAAGTAAAACATTACCAATCCCATGTGCACTGTGAGAGTGTAACAGCAGCTACTACCGTGAAGCACCCATAAGCTGAATTAGTGTACTGTATGTGCAGAGAGCATGCATTTCAATGCAGAATAATAACTTAACATCAAGTGATATGTTAATACATGCAACAGAAACAATAGGGAACATCATTTAACTGAACATTAGTGAACTATTGCAGACAGCAAAGCATCATACTACAGACAGGCTTAGGTGAGGCAGCCTGGCAGCACAAATAGACACAGTCAAACCTGATGTATAGGAGTGGGAGGCTGCAGTTCAATAAAGGCTGCTAAATCCTCCGGATTAGTGTAATCTTTAGTTTGATTATGGAGAGTGACTCTCATCCTGGCCGGATATAGCATACCAAATTTAGCGTTAAGCTGTTTCAGCTGGGGCCGGTATGAGAGCAATTTCTTTCTCCGTGCTGCAGTGGTCTTGCTCAGGTCAGGCAGGAAGAGAACGGTGGCTCCCTCATGCGTAATAGGGGCTCTGATTTGGGCCCGCTGCATAACATCTAGCACGTGTTGGTATCGGAGAAGCTTAAGAACCACTGGACGAGGATAGCGGTCATTCGGATTTTTGGAGGAAGGAACTCTGTGTGCCCTCTCTATTTTGAATTCCCTAGGAAAGGTGAGATCCAGCAGTTTAGGAATCAACTCTTCCAAATGTTTGACCAGGTCACGCTCATGTGACCCTTCCTTGAGCCCAAGGAGACGAATGTTGCAACGACGAGATCTGTTATTGTTATCTTCCAGCTCTGACTCTAAAAAGGCAATTCTCTGGGTCTGGGCTCTCAAATCAGCCACGTGCTGTGTAGTGGCATCCATCTTGCTTTCCAACGATACTACACGAGTCTGCAGCTGAGAAAAGTCATTTGTGAGAGTAGTTAGTTTATCATTAATCTCTTCAGTGGCTGATTTATTATCAGAGACTAGGGTTTTCAGCTCGCGTATTTCAGCGAGTATTTCGGAGGCACTTCCGGTTTCGGGTCCCGGCAGCGGCACCTTCGATGGCGACAGGGGGTCAGGTTTGTGGCGCTTACTAATTTTCTTATCCGCCATTCCCGCCCTTAAAAAGTAGCGATTTCAAAAGTAAAGAGGTTAATCTTGCCTGTGCTTCAGTATTTTTTGCGATTATAGCCGCGAGTGCTGCGCTGCAATGTTCGATTCGCGATCGGGTGCAGGAGCTCCACAATCAAGCCGCCATCACACGTGGGCTCAACAGCGCCCCAATCCTCCCCAATTCTGTAAGTCACTTGGGTTTGTCAGGTAGAAAGAAAACCCACAAGCACAAAAAGAAACTTACTCCAGCTTTCCCTGGCTTAAACACAGCTGGAGTGCAGCAGCTTAATTACTGCTGCAGCACTGTTTTCCAGCCCAGCCCCACTGCTGAGCAACACAAAAAATGCTCTTTCAACAACAAACAGTTCTTTAGAAAATTGTCCCCAACAAGGTATTCTCAAAGGAAAACAACAACTTCAATCATTGGTGAGCGACTGCCAAACTCACATCCATGGATTCCACACCTTCAGCTTCAGGCATTTCCCATTCAGCAGTGTCCATGCTTTCCTCTGGAGACATTAGCTCTGTTGAATCCTGGACTGTGGAACCTTCAGATTCCATGGGTTCCTGACTGAAGTCTGGCCTTTGCTTGGCCTGGAGAGTCCTCTCTGCCAGGTCCTCGTGTGCTGTCTGCCTCACTGACCTTGAGAGCTGTTTTAGAGCATTACGGCTACTCCCTACCTTAGGTGGCTGGAGCACTGATTTGCTTGCTCTCTGGCTCCCTCTAGATCACTGGGCAGATTGCTATTAGGAAACTGATTAAATCTCCTAAGGGAGCTAACTTTCTTACTAGGCTGCGGAGCTAGTCTGGGTTCCCGCTCCTGGTCGGGCTCATGTTCCTCAGGGTAGGCAGCTCTGCTTTCGGTATCCTCTGACTCATCATTCTCACCTAGTTTCCTGCCCTGGACAATGGATCTGCTACAGGCTTTAACCCTGACATGATCATCTGTATGGGTGGAAATGTCACAGGCTCCAGTTGTTTTCTGATAACTTGCTTGCCAGGGTCTCCTTCTTTCTTCTTTCTCCATGCTAACCATCCATCTTCTGTCTCTGTCCTCCCCTTGCGTTTCCCTTCTGTCCCCCGGAGGTCTGATATCTTTCCTTTTTTTCGTCTCCATCCACCTTTTCTGAATTACCCTTTCATCTTTCATCTCTTTCTCCTTTCCCACCACCCCAGGGTCCACCATGTCTCCCTTTCTCTTTCCAACTACCCTCCTATCCAGTATCTTTATCCCCCCTCCACACCATCCCTTGTGTCTAACTTCACTTCCTTTCTGTTCCTTCCCTCCCTAAATCCCATTGTCCACCATCTCTCTCCCTCTGCTGTTTTTAGATCTTTATTTCTTCTATCCTTCCCCTCATCTCCCCTCTCTATGATCTCCCCCAAGTCCATCTCCCCCCTCCACCACTTCCCTCCCCCACCCACCCACCCACCATGGATGTGTAAGGAAATCTAAGAAAAGGAGAAATACATGACCATTATTGCGAGGTAATAAATGCAGTCAATGGGCTCCACACTTTATTAAATGAATTACTAAACCCCAAACATTCTGCATTCATTCTCTCATATTTATATGTGATACACACATTTGTCCACCAAAATGCATAATTAAGTCTGTCATGGCTCTTCCAGTTATGCGTGACCATTTGGACAGCTATTCCTGTCATGATCAAGAAAAGACAGCTTTTATATTTGTCCAAAGTAGGCTTAACGTGTAGTAACGTATCACAAATTATGGCTTCATAAGTTAAGGGAATAGATGACTCAAGAATGCGTAATTAAGTCTGTCATGGCTCTTCCAGTTATGTGTGACCATTTGGACAGCTATTCCCGTCATGATCAAGAAAAGACGGCTTTTATATTTGTCCAAAGTAGGCTTAACGTGTAGTAACGCATCACAAATTATGGCTTCATAAGTTAGGGGAATAGATGACTCAAGAATAAGATTTATTTGTCACCAAATTGACCTCCAGAAATGAAGTATCAATGGACCAAAATATAAC
Organism: Geotrypetes seraphini; assembly: GCF_902459505.1. Lineage (NCBI taxonomy): Eukaryota > Metazoa > Chordata > Amphibia > Gymnophiona > Dermophiidae > Geotrypetes > Geotrypetes seraphini. The sequence goes on along the minus strand of NC_047085.1, from coordinate 183,569,981 downwards.
AGATGATCCAGAGTCCCTATATTAATATGACAATGCCAGCATCTATTAGACTTAGAACTGTCTAGTTTTTGTAAACGAACTGGGGTCCAAAAAATCCTATGTAATAAAAAGAACCATGTTTGTCTCATAGATACTGACGCTGTACATTTCAACCTCCAAGTCCAAATTCGTGGCCAATGAGATACAGAAATATACTGTTTTATCTCAATGCTCCATATGTCTCTAAGACTATTTTTTGGCTTCTTAATTTGTACCACTAGGCAGCCTGATGTCCTATTAAATCTGGTAGCAAAAGATCTGCAAGCTATAATAAGTGTTTAAGTTTTTCCATTCAGGGAACCTACTCTGAATAGCCTGCTTCAACTGCAACCATCTATACTGTTGAGATTTTAAAATGCCAAATGATTGTTGCATCCGTGAAAAATCAAGCAGTTTTCCATTAGATATAACATCATCCAATGTCCGAATGCCTGCCTGCATCCAATGCTTCCAGGAGATCCTAGCACCGCCTACTTGAATCTTGGAGTTTAACCATAAGGACTGAAAAGTAGATTTCATTATAGGAATATCTGTTAATTTATCAATAAATTTAATTGTTTTCCATGTGTCCAATATTATAATGTTGTCTTTAGCATATCTAGGTATTCTGATACTTAATACATGAGATAGTCGCATAAGGGACATAATTTTCCATTCTAGGTACAGCCAGTCTGGGAGATGCTCCATGAGCTCGGGGAGGATCCAATACATTCCCTGGTGCATTATAGGCCTGATGGTATCTATAAAAGTTGGGGAAATTTACCCTGCCCTCCGCAATCGGCTTTTGTAAAGATACTAAAGCAATTCTAGCATTTTTACCCAGCCAAATAAATTTAGTAAGAATACATAAGAACATAAGAAACGCCTCCACCGGATCAGACCGAGGTCCAGCCAGTCCGGTGCTCCGCACACGCGGCGGCCCATTTAGGTACTCTTTTTTGGGGACCCGACTTTACCGTATCCCTCAATATGATATGCAAGAAGGTATGCATCCAACTTGCGCTTGAATCCCAGTACAGTAGTTTCTGCCACAACCTCCTCCGGGAGTGCATTCCAAGCACCCACTACGCGCTGTGTGAAACAGAACTTCCTGGCATTTGTCCTGAACCTGCTGCCACACAGTTTCAGGCTATGACCTCTTGTCCGTGTCACCTCTGAATATGTTAGCAATGCTGCTTCCTGGTCTATTTTATCAAATCCTTTTAATATTTTAAAAGTCTCTATCAATTCCCCTCTCATTCTTCTCTTCTCGAGGGTAAACAGTCCCAGTTTCCTGAGTCGTTCTTTGTAGCTCAAATGCTCCATCCCTTTGACAAGTTTCGTGGCTCGCCTCTGCACTTTCTCCAACAGAGTTATATCCCTCTTGAGGTATGGAGACCAGTGTTGGACACAATATTCTAAGTGCGGTCTGACCATTGTTCTGTAAAGTGGCATTATGACATCTTCCGATCTACTCGTGATCCCTTTCTTAATTATGCCTAACATCCTGTTTGCTTTCTTCGCCGCCGCCAAACATTGTACCGATGGCTTTAGGGTACTGTCAATCAGTACTCCCAGATCCCTTTCCTGTTCGCATTTTGCTAATGTCACCCCCAACATCTTATACTCGTGTTCTTTGTTTTTCTTTCCCAGATGCATCACCTTGCATTTGTTTATGTTAAAGTTCATCTGCCAATTTGTCGCCCACGTTTCCAGCTGGTTCAGATCTTTCTGGAGGTCCTCGCAGTCCCTTTGAGAGCCAACCGCTCGACATAGTTTTGTATCATCTGCAAACTTTATTATATTGCATGTTTGAAAATAAACCGGTAACATACCCAGTTGGTAACAAACTACAGGCAAAACTATCATTTTTACTGTCTGAACTCTCCCCCACCAAGATATATGTAATGGGTTCCAATGCTCACATAAGTATACGGGAGAATCCTTCTAGGTGAACCTTGCCAGGGGCAGTAACAAATGCCTGTATCTTGGTGTTGTATACAGACCTCCAAGACAACGGGATAACATAGACAAAGAATTAATTGAAGACATCGAGACCATCACTCTGCGTGGGTGGGATACGTCTACATCAGCACTAACTTCCGTCTCCTATTTGTTCTAAGACACCTTCCTATGTACTGGTGCATTCCTAACTTTTTTGCTTGCTGCTACAGATTACATGGTCTGCCTTTTCAAGCCTGTTGCTGTATTCAAGTAAGCTAGTATTCCTGTTTCATCTGTGATGTTTTAAATGCTTATAGGAATGTCTGGGGCTCAGGTTGCTGGTTCCCCTCTGAAAAGCCTTTTTGAAACAGCGTTTAGAAGAGCACGGGGGGTTCATTCTGCTTAGGGGCCGTAACAGGGTAAGGGCAAAGGTCTGACATCTGCAAAGACTGTGAGAGGTTCCTGGAAGAAAAGTACTGTGTCCGCAGTTCACAGTCATGGGGTAAGCCACTGCGTTTCCTGGATAGGCAGCATGGAATGATGCTACCACTGGGTTTTTTTGCCAGGTACCTATCACTTCTATTGACTTCTGTGATAATAGCATACAGGGGTACATGACCAATTGCTGTGATCCACTATTGTTATGGGCTCTTGTACTGTGTAGATCCCTCTCTCACACACACACACCCTGTAATATTGCACATGCAGCTGTAAGATGTCCCAGCAACTGAAAATCTCCTTCCTCTTTTTCAGGACCTGACTATTGTATTGCAGATACTACAGACACTCACTACAGAGGAACACCTGCACATCATTCCTGGGGAACACACCTCTTCACTCTTCCCTTCCTCCATCCCTGCCTATTGGGGGGGGGGGGGGGCTCCTTATCCCATGATGCTACCTCCTTCCTCCAATGATTGCCTCACCTTATTTCCCTCCCCTCCTTCTTTCCTGGGATTCTTTCCTTACACATCCTTGATCCTGGGCACATGTGTATGTGTGGCCTTGTGGTTGGCTCCACTGCTACTGCAGGGTGCTTGTGCACACTGAATTTTTTTTTTGGGGGGGATACCCTCTCAGTTGACACTGGTCTACTTCCTGGTGCCTGACCTTGCACATGTGTAGCTCTTATGGGATCTAACTGATTGCATATGATAGGCAGCATTGCACAGCAGTCACCGGCTCTCCTTTACATGAATCCTCAATCATAATATGTCCCTTCAGTCCCTCAATCATAATATGTCCCTAGGGTTAGCAGAGGGCTCTAGAAAGAGGAGGACCTATTCAGACAGTCAGGTGTTACTTCCATTGCAAATCATGGAACTCACAAGCCCACATGTCTACATCTCTCCCCTTTTTCTTGAACTGTGACTAACACAACCTCTGTCTCAGGTCCTGCATGTGTCATGGACCTGTTCTCAACCAGATCTTACCTACAAGATGGCCACGTTCCCACTTTCAATTGGCTGCCTGCCTGCATACATGCCTGCCTGCCCTTTTGTTAGGTGCAGGTCAGTGAAATGACATAAAGGGATCAAACATGGCTCCCAGTTTAGAGGTAGATATCTGATATTTATTTTGTTCTTTTTTGTAGTCAAAAATCAAATATAAATGCATACACCTTTGCTGAGGTAGACATGAATGGTTGAACACCTGGTCACAAAAGACTGTCATAGAACAATAGCCATATAAATATGTATTCATTATAGAAATATGCTATATCATACTTATGGTAACAAAATGGCACACGCCTGTCCAATTGCCCCAACATGCCTAACACTGTTCCAACCTGTGCAAAGTAAGTGAGCAGTTCTAAGCCTCACATACGTTTTCATTTCTAAGGGTCAGCAAATTTCTATGAGGGCTGTCCTGCTGGGAGTGCAGCTGCCTCTGTCTCCAGAGGTTGTGGCTTCTAATCTCAAACAATGGTGCTCCCTGTACCCCTGGCCTAGTTACATCATCATCCATTGGCCCATAGGTTATAGAAGGTATTTGTGACCTCATAAATGCAGCCTAGCATTCCCACTTTCTCACAGTGTCAATCTTTATGGCCTCCTCATTACATTCCATCTGATGGTAGGGTCTTTTCATTTCACTGGAGAATCAGGCCCCCCCTCTGATACCTCTTTTCCGCTGATATGGGGAGGGTACCCTTTATTGCATTTAACACTGTCCCACCATATGCATGTCTTCCTACCCTAGTCACGGGATTGGAACACATATTTAGTGCAACTATTGCACACCTTTACCATCACTGTACAGTTTGCATCTCTACATCACAACTGAACACTTGCAATCATTGGCAGAGAATATGGTGACAGCATTGTACACAACAGCCAGTAACATCAAGTGGGTTGATAACATCCAAGTATGTCCCAATGAGATACAGTAGGTACAGTCTCCTGAATATGTGAAGGAGAGGCCATGTGATGTCCTTTCAGTCATTGGGTTTCAGGCACATACTTGTGAGCTGTCTGGGACGCTGTTGGTAACATGATTGGGGCCTCAATGGTCCATTAGCAGCTTGGACCATTAGCAACTTCAGTTTAACCCCTTCACCTCCTACACTGGCTCCTTAAAAATGGCAACTAGCTGCCTCAGAAGGCTGACAATCTCGTGCAGGGTCAGCACTGTTTCCCTCCTCCCCTCCTGCATTTCACTGTGCATTTTCACCACAATGTTGAGCAGCTCTCCATATGCCTCAGGGGTGGAGGAACTATTGAGGCCTCTGGCTGCACATCAGGGCGTGGGGCCGGAGCTGCTGCCTCTATGACCACCTCCTCATCCCCTTCAAGTGGGGGCATGTTCTCATAGAGATCAGGGACCTCCCATGCTTCCTGCTTTATAACCTGCTCGTCGTCCACCTCTGCCACCACCTGTGCTGCATCTTTCACCTCTGCCACCTGTGCCACGTCCTCCACCTCCGCCACCTGGGCCTCATTCTCCACTTCTGTATGCCGCTTGTGGACGTGTTTGCATCGGACGTCTTTCATGCTGATAATCGAACAACTTGGACGTCTTTCCATTATCGGCACTTTTTGTTGGACATCTTACACTGCCGACGCACAGATCTTTTATACGCCTCCATGTGTATATGAAAAATGAATGGAAGAAATTGCATTACAGTTAGTAATGGTGGTGGGGTCTGGGGCAGAGCTTGGGTGTTCTCAGTTGATATTTGTTACACATAGCTGGTACTTGACTTGAAGAAATATGTGAGACCACCACCTGGCGGTTTTTAACTTGTACATCGCTTAGAAATATTGTATAAGCGATTCATCAAATGCTAATAAACTTGAAACTTGAGAAACACTGGTCTACAAGACTGAAAGTAGAACTGAGGTCCAGAGAGATGGCAAGAACTACTTTACCGTCTTGAAAACTAACATAAAGAACCGACTTGAGTTAATTCCCTCAAAAAGGTGGTAAAGAAATCTTAATAAATAAATAGATCAATATAGTGAACAAAATGTCTGTGCTGTAATGTTAAAGTTAAAAGGGGATAGATTCCGTACACCCAGAGAGTGGTAGAAATCTGGAACGCTCTTCCAGAGGCTGTTATAGGGGAAAGTACCCTTCAGGGATTCAAGAAAAGGTTAGATAAGTTCCTGCTGAACCAGAACATAAATAGGTAAGGCTAGACTCAAATAGGGCACTGGTCTTTGACCTAAGAGCTGCCGCGTGAGCAGACAGCTGGGCACGATGGACCACTGGTCTGACCCAGCAGTGGCAATTCTTATGTTCTTAAGTAGCATAAATCCAGACTAGAAAGGGTATAATATAGGTGAATGGTTTATGTCCTGGAATATTTGGTACAAAAACAAACCTTTCAGTGAGTTTAGACTATAAGGGTAAATTACTGATAGGCTGTATCAGTTTAAAAGGGAGCCATTAACTTCAAGTTATTTTATGTAGGTTATTTTAAAACTGTAGTTATTTGGATTAGATAAGTTAAAGGAAGCCTTTTTTAGAGCTGGACAAACTATAGCTTTTTTCTGAGGATGTCCCAGTAGTCAGACTTTTGCCATTAGATGGCAGTCATCTTCCACAAAAATTGCTAATCAAAAATTGCATTTGCCAAGAAGCAAGCAGGGTATGTTCAGAACTCTTGCAAAAGTATTAGGCTTCTTAAGCAAGCAAAACTCTGTATGTCTTTCAATTAACTTTTATACCCCTATTTTCCCTATCCACAGAGAGAACTTGATAATTAAACTGATTAATCGTGATTACCCCAACCCCATCCTTCCCAAAACAAACTGGTCAAATGCACAACTAGAAACCAACTTTTAAATAGCAAAGAGCTACTTAGGACAATTTTTGGAACAATTCACCCAAGTAAAGAACTATTGAAAAACTGACCACCCTCCCTGCAGCTAAAAAGTATATGTTGATAAATTTGGGAGTAAAGTATTAGCATGGGCTACCTTTAAGTTGGGTTATTTTAGCAGAGTCTCATTTTATGCCATGATAACTTCCCCCATTAGGGCCCTTTTTACGAAGCCACGGTAGCAATACTGTAGCTGTAAATGCACCAAAGCCCATTCAATTCCTATGGGCTTTGGTACATTTATCACAGCAGCATTGCTACCGTGGCTTTGTAAAAGACCTCCTTAATGTAGAGTCAGGACCCATTGTTTTGTTCTAAGTGCACTGCTTTTAGCCACTTCCTAGAAGCTACCACAACCACCTGATATTCTAATGGCCCTGGACATGGTTGTCATCTTTATGAGCACTGCACTCATTAAATTCCCTAATAGCAAATTTTCAAGATCTTTAAAAATTGCCAACAGGCTGCCTGCTCAAAATTATGGGGTGAATGAGCATGTAAACAAATGAGAGCCCCTCTCCATCTAGGTTAGCTATTATAATAATAATAATAATATTATAATAATAGCTTTATTTATATTCCATCATACCTTTTCAGTTCAAGATGGTATACGGTAAAGTCGATGAAGCCGACTGTGCAATGCGCAGTGGCGGCGAAAAGAGCAAACAGAATGCTTGGACTGATTAAGAAGGGGATCATAAACAGATCAGAGAAAGTTATCATGCCGCTGTACCGGGCCATGGTACAACCTCACCTGGAATATTGCATCCAGCACTGGCTGCCGTACTTGAAGAAGGACACTGTACTACTCAAAAGGGTCCAGAGAAGAGTGACTAAAATGGTTAAGGGGCTGGAGGAGCTGTCGTACAGTGAGAGATTAGAGAAACTGGGCCTCTTTTCCCTTGAAAAGAGAAGACTGAGAGGGGACATGATTGAAACCTTCAAGATAATGAAGGGAATAGACTTAGTAGATAAAGACAGGTTGTTCACCCTCTCCAAGATAGAGAGAACGAGAGGGCACTCTCTAAAGTTAAAAGGGGATAGATTCCTTCGAAATCAACTGGACCAACAACAAAAGTACTCCAATTACTCAAAAAATAACTTACAACTCACGCAAACTTATCGATCCCACCATATTCTGGACAAAAGCAGATACCATAATCCAAGACTACACTCCCAAAGATTTCATTTCACAATGGAACCATCTAAGTATAGCAACCATGGATGAACTAGCCCCAGAACAACCCAAAACCAGAATCCACAGAAAATCAGACAAGTGGTTCGACAATGAACTACTCCTACTCAAAAGGCAATGCAGACAACTAGAAAGAAAATGGAGAAAAAGCAGCATGGAGAATAATGAACCAAAAATACAAACAAAAACTGAAAAAAAAAGAAAGACATACTACACAAAGCAAATAGGAGAAGGACCCGAAGACACAAAAAAGCTATTCCAGCTACTAAAAGATCTCACAGACACCACACCCTACCTAGCCAACAGCAATTTCCCCCTCCCTCAGCCACCCTCTTAGCCACATATTTCAAAAACAAGATCGCAAACATCAATGAGCCACGTTCAATGGAATTCCCACACACATAGAAGAGATCTTAAATCCCCCCCATAGAGAATCAGTTGCATCAGACAGAACCTGGTCCCACTTCTCACCCATACAATGGTCAGACTTCAACAAACTATATAATAAATACAGCCATGCAGCCTGTGCCCCCCATACCTATTGAAAACCTCAAGTACACTATTCCGCTCCCTGCTCCTACAATGGATACAATCTTTACTCACAGATGGACTTTTCCCAAAAGACCTCAGCGAAATCATCATAACTCCGATACTAAAAGACCCCAAAGAAACAACAGATCAACCATCCAACTACAGACCCATAGCCTCAATCCCACTGTACGTTAAGCTGATGGAAGGCATCGTAGCTAAAACCCTAACCTCATACCTAAAAAACTACAACTTACTCCACCCCACACAGTCTGGCTTCAGAACCAACTACAGCACTGAGACCCTACTAGGAACACTCATGGGCACAGCTAGACAACATCTCAGTACAGGCAAGAAAATCCTGATCATACAACTAGACCTCTCCGCAGCCTTCGACCTGGTAGACCATGACATCCTCCTACAAACACTAGACTCCATAGGAATCTCAGGTAAGGTACTCTCATGGTTTAAAGGCTTCCTACAATCCAGAACTTACAGGGTTAAAACAAAGAAAGAAAAATCAGAAACATGGTCCAACCCCTGCGGAGTTCCCCAGGGATCACCTCTGTCTCCCACACTATTCAACTTATCCATAGCTTCCCTCAACTCCTGCCTAGACAAACACGACATAACCTCATACAGCTATGCAGATAACATCACCATTCTCCTCCCCTTTGACCATCCAGAGCCCACCATGAGAAGCACAATATACAAAACACTTGAAACAGTTGCAACATGGATGACAGAACACAAACTAAAACTTAACTCTGAAAAAAACAAACTTCATCCTTCTAGAAAACAGCAAAACTCCTACCTTAACAAACCTAGTAATAAACTCGATCTCATACCCCATTCAACCCACGCTAAAACTTCTTGGAGTACTGATTGACAGAGGGTGTACCATGCAACCACAAATCAACAAAATAATAAAAGCATCATTCGCAACTATGAGAAACCTAAGACAAATTTGAAAATTCTTCGACAGGAAACAATTCCAACTTTTGGTACAATCTCTTATCCTTGGACTAATAGACTACTGCAACATATTATACCTCCCCTGCCCAGTGGCCATGATAAAGCAACTACAAACAATACAAAATACAGCCCTAAGACTCATCTACTCATTGAAAAAATATGACCAAATCACAGAGGCATACCACGACTTACACTGGCTCCCAATACAAGCAAGAGTACACTTCAAATTCTATTGCCTACTATACAAAGCTACTGGAACAACCGACTAATTCAAGCCTCCTCAACCAGACACAGAAGAACCTACTCACTATTCACACACCTGCCAACCAAAAATGTCAAACGAAGAAAACTATATGACAACCTAATGGTCACCAGAGCAGCAAAACCTAGACAGACAAATCACCAATCTGCTGTCTTTGACCACAGACTACAAAACCTTCAAAAAAGAAACAAAAACTCTACTCTTCAAAAAAATACATAATACCTATCTAACACGACCAGTTCCTTCCCAAGCTCCACCTACCACACTGTCTACTCCTATCAAATCTAAAATGTTCTAATTACCCAACATGTATTACCTTAATTTCTCGACAATTCTTATGTAATCCACCTATATATCTTGTAACTTCATGACAATTCTTATGTAATCCACCTTGAACCGCAAGGTAATGGTGGATTACCTATGTAATGTAATGTAATTTCTGTACAACGTACGGAAGTTCTTTTTCACCCAGAGAGTGGTGGACAACTGGAACGCTCTTCTGGAGGCTGTCGTAGGGGAAACACCCTCCAGGGATTCAAGACCAAGTTAGATAAGTTCCTGTGGAACTGGAACATACGCAGGTTAGGGCTGGTCTCGGTTAGGGCGCTGGTCTTGACCTAGGGGCTGTCGCGGGGAGCGGACTGTTGGGCGCGATGGACCACTGGTCTGACCCAGCAGCAGCAATTCTTATGTTCTTAATTCAATGTGGATACCGCATGTATCAGTACATGAGAACAGAGCATGGATATTACAGCATTGAGATTACGTGGGGGTGCGCAGGTAGGCAAGGGTGAGTTGGGATTGTAGGAAGGATGGAAGGGTTCCGAAGGATCAGATAACCTTGTTCAATAAGTGCGTTTTCAGAAATCTTCTGATGGATTGGTATGATGGAGAATTCAGGAGAAGGGCACTGAGGGTGTTGTTCCAGATACCTGCCTGAAAGGATAGTGTCCTATCAAGTAATTTTTTTTTTAATTGACATCCCTTGGGAGTAGGGAATGAGAATAGAAGGATTTTGCAGGAGAGGTGGAGATTGTCCTGTAGAACGAAGTGGTTCATGAGGTAGGTGGGCGAGGAGCCGAATAATGTCTTGTGGCAGAAGCAGCCAAATTTGAAGATAATTCTGGCTTTGACTGGTAGCCAGTGCAGTTTTTTTTAAATATGGGGAGATGTGGTCAGATTTTTTCTGGCTGAAGATTACCTATCTAATCTAATCAGAATTTCATGATCGCACATTTCCAGTACAGGTTCAAGTAGGGTTACCAGATTTTACTCCTGTAACAGTTATTTTATGTAGGTTATTTTAAAACTGTAGTTATTTGGGTCAGATAAATCAAAGGAAACCTTTTTTTAGAGCTGGACAAACTATAGCTTTTTTCCAACTGAGGATTGTCCTGGTAGTCAGACTTTAGCCACTAGATGGCAGTCATCTTCACAAAAATTGCTAATCAAAAATAGCATTTGCCATGAAGCAAGCAGGGTATATTCAGAACTCTTGCAAAAGTATTAGGCCTTCCTGTAAAATCTGGACCCATAGCCCCGCCCAGTTCCACCCAGTCCCATCCCATTCCGCCCAAGTCATGCCCCATTCCGCCCCAGCCTTGCCTCCAACCCCCAACCTGTTCTCGTCCTCGGGACCACATCGGGAGGGCATCTGCACATGCAACGCAATGTCATCACACACATGCGTGCACTTGACATCACCACTTTGCATCCACACATGCGCAGATGCCCTCCTGATACGGTCCCAAGGTGGAAGCTTTCCAAAACCTGGACAAAGTGCCGGGTTTTGAAATCCGACCGGACGTCCAGATGTCTGGTAACCCTAGGTTCAAGTCGATTTACAGGATAAGAGGTCCGTGTAGCAGCATGGGGAAACGGTTACAACACAGTGAATAAGAAGGAGCAAAGAGGTCAGTTCTCAAAGGCACAATTAATTAGCTATGGGGCCATCCATATAGGAAAATTACATTTAAAAGTTTAATGCTTATTTTATTAGTCTTCGATATCAGGAACGGCTGTAGGAAGTATGGTTTGCTTTCCTTATGAAACCAGGAAGCACAGTGGACCACAGTGTGTATTACCACAGTCCTCCAAAGAGCGTTGACTTTGCATACAATAAGCAATGGTTTTAGAGCATTTTATAGGCTAAGAAAAGATCTACTGAACTGCCTGTACTTCCCCATGGGAGACCATTGTGAGCATATAGTACCTTATTTACAGTACAGTAGGCATCCCTGACCTTAGTTTGCTTGCTGCTGACAAAAGTCACTCAACAGTGGCTTCAAGAACAATGGAGCTTTATATTAAATTTGCATTTGATGATTAGCTTACATGACAATCCAGAGAACAGTACTGTAATAACAGAGGTACAGAACCAGATGCACTGAGACTAGGGGACACTCGATGAAGTTACAGGGAAATACTTTTAAAAACCAATAGGAGGAAAAATATTTTCGCTCAGAGAATAGTTAAGCTCTGGAACGCATTGCCAGAGGTTGTGGTAAGAGCAGATAGCGTAGCTGTTTTTAAGAAAGGTTTGGACAAGTTCCTGGAGGAAAAGTCCACAGTCTGTTATTGAGAAAGACAGGGGGGAAGCCACTGCTTTCCCTGTATCTGTAGCCTGGAATATTGCTAGTGCTTGGGTTTTGGCCAGGTACTAGTGACCTGGATTGGCCACCGTGAGAACGGGCTACTGGGCTTGATGGACCATTGGTCTGACCCAGTAAGGCTATTCTTGTGTTTTTATGAATATATTTGCCCTATGCAACGAATGTATTGTATCTCTACCTGCTATACTTATATTGCATTACCATTTGCCTTGCTACTGTGCTCATCCCCCTTAACATGTATTCAGTCCTACACACAGCACCTAGGAATTACCGTATTTTCTCGCATATAACGCGGGCGTTATACGTGGTTTTTACGAATCGCGCATACCCTTGCGTGTTATACGCGTAAGCGCGTTGTACAAAATTTTTTTTACATAGTTCCCCCCCCCCGACGCCCGATTCATCAACCGGAAGGAGCGCTCGCACTCCCACCCCAAAGGACCGCTCGCACCCCCACCCGAAGGACCTCTCGCACCCCCACAGCCTCCACCCCTCCCCCATGGAGAATCTGTCTACCTTGTTTCCGGATGCCAGTCCAGCTGCTTCCTCTGCCGGCGGTCTTGCCCCTTCTCAGAGCCCTGTGCTGCGCTGCTTTCTCTTCCGGCGGTCCCGCCCTTTCTCTGACATCAGAGAAAGGGCGGGACCGCCGGAAGAGGAAGCAGCGCAGCAGGGCTCAGAGAAGGGGCGGGACCGCCGGCAGAGGAAACAGCTGGGCTCGCTGGCATCCGAAAACAAGGTAGACAGCTTCTCCATGGGGGAGATGGGGAGGCTGTGGGGGTGCGAGCGGTCCTTTGGTGGGGGTGCGAGCGGTCCTTCGGGTGGGGTGGCGAGCGTTCCTTCCGGGGTGATGAATCGGGCTTCGGGGGGGCATCAGTATTTCAGGATGGGGACAGGACTTAAAGGGGGCACAGGACTTCAAGGGGGGACAGGACTTCAAGGGGACAGGACTTCAAGGGGGGACAGGACTTCAAGGGGGACAGGACTTCAAGGGGGACAGGACTTAAAGGGGGGACAGGACTTCAAGGGGGACAGGCAGACCTTCAAGGGGGGACAGGCAGACTTTCAAGGGGGGACAGGCAGACCTTCAAGGGGGGACAGGCAGACCGAAGGGGGTGAAAAAGCTATAAATAAACCCACTAGCGGTGTCAATGTGTTGAGAGGAAGAGGTGGTCTGGGAAATTCTGCTGAGAAAACTCCGGGTCCATTTCCACCCCCAGTTACCCTAGTCCACTCCACTCAACTGGTTCACACACTGAGTGGGTCTTTGGGTGTTGTTCTGGGATCTCTTTCAGTGGTTTGTCAGTATCTCCTTGTGGTCCAAGGAAGGAAACTTTGTTAACCTTAGCATTGACCTTCAGAATATATTTGTAACAGCGCTGCTTGTGTGGCCATTACCGTAGCTATGTAGTGATGGAAAGAAAAAAACAGACCTTGCACATTTTTGCACTAGTATATGGTATAGGTATATAGGTATAGGTATTCCTGCACAGCTAAGTCCTTGTGAAGTTACGGTACCTTGTTCTTTCTGTATTTGACATCTAGCAAGGTCTCTGTTTGGAATGAAAGATTTATGTTATGGGTAAAAGCAGATAGCGTTGCGGTTTTAAAAAAGGTTGGACAAATTCTGGAGGGGAAAAGTCCATAGTCCTGTTATTAAGACATGGGGGAAGCGTCTGCTTGCCTGGATCGGGTAGCATGGAATGTTGTTATTCTTTGGTTTTCACCAGGTATTTAGTGACCTGGATTGGCTACCATGAGAATGGGCTACTGGGCATGATGGACCATTGGACTGACCCCAGTTAGGCTATTCTTATGTTCTCATCTGTAGGGGCCTTTGTTTTCACTTCTTATTTTAATGTATCTTTTTCTGGGAACTTATCAGTGTTTTTTTAGAATGGGAACAAAAATGGACATAGGAGAAACTCACGCACCATTCACCACACACCTCCAACCAAAAACGTCAAAAGAAAAAAAAACTGTTCATTCTTTATAAACAACCGTATAACTTTTAATCTAGAGTTAGTGAATATGAATTCAGCAACAAGAACCAGAAATCACATGTTCATTCTTATAAACTATAACATTTAACCGGTAGATCAACGAAGTATCGAGGACAAATAATCTAAATACAGTTACCGTAGTTACGGTAAAGTTGTACGGTAAATAAACAAAGTTTACAGGTTTATTTCAGTCATCATCATCACAGTCATCTGAATCCTTGAATCCATCAAAATCTGAATTGTCATCATCCATCATTAAATAAAGTGAACACAGCCTGCAGACCGATCCTTGTTAATTTCTGAAGTGATATCGTCATCGTCATCATCGCTGATATCCGTGTTGTTGCCTCCTTCGCTGCACTGGTAGTAGCCGTAGTGTCATTGGTTTCATAAACAATGCCCGCTTTCTAAATCCGTTTCGAATGGTATCTGGTGTTATTTTGTCCCATGCTGAAGCCACCCACCTTGCAGACTTCTGTGAAAGTGTGCCCGCTTCAGCCGCCCCGCAGGTGTGTACTCGTGCGTGCCGCTCTGCATCCACTGCTCCCACTCCTTCTAACAAAAGTCTTGAATGGATGATTCACTGCGATGTCAAGTGGCTGCGCTTACACGTCAGGCCTCCAGGTATCACAGCGATGTGGGCTACGAGTTAGAATTAATGTAGCCTGAACATTTTTTTTCTTTGTGGGCAGCCATGGCATCAAAAATTAACAAGATTTTTTTTGCAAAGAATCCACCCTGTCTTGCCCTAAAGCATTTACTACCCACAATCTCATTACGTCGCAGTCCATCCATCCCTTCTTGTTGCAGTGCACAACCACACTGGTGGGCAGCTTTTCACGGGGCATAGTGACCCTTTTGAAAATGAGCATGGGCTTTAACTTAACCCCGCTAGCTGAGCAACCAAGAACTACTATAAAACACGTTCTTTCATGCCCAGTTGTGGTGATGACAACAGATTTAGTACCTGTGGGGGCTATGGTTCTTGTCGCTGTAATGTCGAATGCCATTGGAATTTCATCCATGTTGATGACGTCCTTTGCAGTGATGCCAAGTTCAGATATTTCTTTGGCGACAAAGTCACGGAAATCAATCAATTTTTGCTGCCAGTCATCTGGAAGTTGCTGGCCAACAGTTGTTCTCATTCGAACTGATAGTCCGTTCCTTTTCATAAATTTTGAGATCCATGTGAAGCCAGCTTTGAAGTCGGGTATTCCTCTTCTATTTGCAAGTAGTTTTGCCTTCATCTGAATCACAACAGTAGAGACTGATTGATTTTGCTCCCTTCTCTCCAGAATCCACTGCTTCAAGTCATCCTCCAGCTGAGGCCATTTTGGTTTGGCCCCACGACGTGCCCGGTTTCGCGGATTGCATTTCTCCAGTTCCTTCTTATCTTTTCTCCATTCACGCACCGATGTTTCTCCAACATTTAACTCTCTCACTGCGGCCCGGTTGCCTATTTCCTCAGCTTTCGCAACGACTTTAAGCTTAAAGTCCGCTGTATATGACTTTCGTCTCATTCCTTCCATTATGGCGGTAAATTTAAATTTAATTGATAAACTCTACTACCGGGTAGATAAATGCAGAATACCAATCTGAAGAGATCAAATTACTGAAATGTGGGCTCTACAGCAGCATTAATCTTTATAGGCTTACCAAAGGCTGAGATGCTGTTGCAAAGGCAAAATAGGTATTTTACTGGGCAAATTACAAGGCCAGATAGAGGGGGGACAAAGCCACATTGTCAAAAGCACACGTGACAAAGGCCCGCCTTGGTGACAGATCAAAGCGCGCCCCGACAAACCCGGCGCAGAAAAACTGAGCGGCAAGCATGCTCAGACCATCTTCTTTGTCTGTAGATGGTTTACGCATGCTTACAGAGCGGCAAGCAGGAGAGGGCGGCGAAACGAGCAGGCGGGACCAGAGGAGACTCGGGGCAGGGCTGGAAACGAGCAGGCGGGACCAGAGGAGACTCGGGGCAGGGCTGGAAATGAGCAGGCGGGACCAGAGGAGACTCGGGGCAGGGCTGGAAAACGAGCAGGCGGGACCAGAGGAGACTGGGGCAGGCTGGAAACGAGCATTCGGGACCAGAGGAGACTCGGGGCAGGGCTGGAAACGAGCAGGCGGGACCAGAGGAGACTCGGGGCAGGGCTGGAAATGAGCAGGCGGGACCAGAGGAGACTCGGGGCAGGGGCTGGAAACGAGCAGGCGGGAGCAGAGGAGACTGGGGCAGGGCTGGAAATGAGCATTCGGGACCAGAGGAGACTTGGGGCAGGGCTGGAAACGAGCAGGCGGGACCAGAGGAGACTCGGGGCGGGCGAAAGGAGAGTCGGGCGGCGACGGGAGAGTCGGGGCGGCATGCGCGGTATACGGGTGTGCACGGTATATAAAAATTTCTGTACATAGATTTGTGTTTTTCGCACGCTATACCCGTGTGCGCGTTTTACACGGTGCGCGTTATCTACGTGAAAATACGGTATCTCACTTGCGCCATTCTTCTTTTCTATTGGTTGTTCTGTATATGTGCTATGTGTGAATTTGTATGTATGTAAAATTGTAACCCGTTCTGGGCTCTTCTGGGAGAACGGGATAGAAAATCGACTAAATAAATAAACTTCAAGTTATTTTAAAACTTCTCCGCAACTATCATTCTCTTGGTTTTACTGCTTCACCCTAAATGCCCTTATGGTCATTTTTTTTTTTTTTTTTACCTTCTGAATCCACCAGGCTGACAAGTGCATCCACAGGAACAAAATAACATAGTAGGTGACTACAAAAAAAGGCCATTGATCCCAACTCTACCATAGTGCAGGAATATATAGAAACATGGCCATACAGTATGTAGGATATTACTACTTATCAAAGTCAGATTTTGTTTTTCCCTCATTAATTTTCCATCAACCCTGGTAAATTAGCATCAATATTCCACACTCAGTTCAATACCCAGACCCCCATATTCCACTTCCAAGGCTTTTATCTGAACATTCAGTCTGCCTGGATCACAATTGACCTTGCTGGACAGTACTTGGCTGCTAGAAACCTGCCAGCACCTTTGGGTGCAGACTCCTCATTTTGATTTCTGAACTCTCTCTAGCTTCTCTCCATCCTTTCTGAGATGCAGCCTCCAGACTTGAACCATCAGCTAATACAAAAGCACGACCACTTCCTCTTTTTAATTATGGTTATATCTCTCTATGCTCTGCAGCACCCTCTTGGTTCCGGCCACCGCTTTGTCATACTGTTTTGCTACCTTGAGATCACCAGACATTGTCACTCCAGGGTCTTTGCCCTGACCAATGCACATCAGGGCATTCTCTTAGATATCCATCACAATTGCATGACTCTACATTTCTCATTCCAGCTACTCTGGGGGAAGGGTCCTGTTGGTGCAGATCTGTCATCTGAAAAAAAAAGACTATTTTTATGTCTTACCCTTCCACAATATCACTCGTAAGACACTGAAGAGAATCGGCTACTGGGCTGATTTCAGGGGCACTCTACTACCACCATCCTCTGTCAACTATTCTATAGGTATCCAGAAAGTTTAATTAAAACCTGTAATCTTTTCACAAAAAAAGCCGAGTGGGTTCTAACATAAATAATCAAAACGAAAACCAGGAGAAAAGCCGCCACACAAAAGTCAAGAACCAACAAACAACAGTGGAGGTCCAGAAGATAGTTGGTGTGCAATTTTATTCATCAAATCACAGAGTCTTGTGCGGTGGACTCTGTGATTTGACGAATAAAATTAGACACCAACTATCTTCTGGACCTCCACTGTTGTTTATTGATCCTAAAATAAAGAAACATATCTTAATAATTCTTGCTTCCCACACAATGCCAGGTATCCACTTCTCTATATTACTTGGATGACAGCATTGAAAAAATATATTATTGTTATAAATAATACTCTCCTCCAAAGGAAATTGATTCCATTTCTGTTTTTTCTTTTTTTTTACAAAAACATAATAATTCTGATGCTCTGGAAGGACTATACATAAAATGCCAAATTATCATATGCATCTGTACAAAATTAACTTTTTATCTTTTACATACTGCAAATAACTAAATCATAAAATAAAACCCAAGTTACAGTCTTTGCTGTATTATATCAATTTCTAATCCAATCTACTACCTTGGGACTCATCTCTGGGCTTCTCAATTTATTCATGATTCTCCTATGTGAGAATGATAAGCTCTTTTAGATCCTGTGCTAATGTTTAGATACAGTGCTTCAGTATCCTTTCCTTCAGCAAAATCTCCATTGTTTTCCCACTCCTGAGGTCAGACTCCATTACTATTTTTATGATAAGGGACAACATCCTCCCCACTTCACTTGCACAAGACCATTCCCATCTCCATGGATCGATCGAATTGATCCCTTAGTGGTCCCACAAACAACTCTTAATATACTGTGATGAGTTTCATGTATTCCCATGATTTTATCCACCTTCAGCTTTTTTTTTTTTTTTAATGCTTTTTTAGTCAGTGTTGACTCATAGTGACCACCTGGATAGTTGCCTCGAGTGTGTTCAGTTTTCAGTCAGGTGGCTAATCGATGTTAAAATTGGCATCCATAGGTGCTGTTATTGTATCAATCCACAATTAGCATAAAACCAAAGGGACCACAGTGCAAATGCAGAAATGATTTTTTACAATGAAAAGCACAATAAGCCTCAAGAAAAGGGACATGAAGCGCTTTTATTGAACTGACCCCTGAAGCTTGCATCAGGGGTCAGCAGATAAATATGTCCCCAATTTACTTTTTTTTTGTGCTAGATCAGTCTCATAATACTGATGCAATATAAATGCTTCACTGTTCTCAATGCAGTTCACAATTGCAAAAACAAATTCCCTGTTAACCGCAACTTGGGAACTGTCAGATATGGTGGTATGTCTATGCTTCCTAGTGTGTCGCAGAGCTTACTGGAGCAAATAAAACAGGTGTAGCTATCCTTTTGGTATTCTTTCATTTTCTCAAGGATCCATCTCACATTTCAAGGATTGTTTCTCACCTTTTTCTGAACCCTCCTTAAACTTCATGTTCAAGAAGTTCTTTTTCCAGGTACAATTGTAGTCTCCACTGAATGATTTTGGGTAGATCTTGCTCTTATGTAGAATCAGAACAATTGTGCTATCATTTCCACTGTCAGTTAGATCTTGCCAGGTACTTGGCAAGATTGGAAACAGGTTGGAAACAGGACACTGGGCTTGATGGACCTGTGATCTGTCCCAGCATGACATCTTCTTTCTTCAAGCACAGGTATAAACACAGAACTTCCCCAGTTAGCCATGATGTTGTCTTCCAAATTTCCTGGCAGAGTCTTGGCACATTGTGCATCTGATTGCTTTAATAATACTTAAGTGAGAATTCATTACAATATATTAGTGTTTTCTATCCTGCCAATACCTTTCAGTTCTAGGCGGTTTACAAAAAGAGTTGGCCTGGGCATTCCCAGGGAGCTTACAGAGTTGATAGATAGAGTGAAATTACACAAATTGAAGACGCATGAGCAATGGGTTTTGGGGGAGAGTTTATAAGGTTTTTGATTAGCTCATTTGACAAATTTTTTGAAAAGTATAGTTTTCAGATCTTTCCTGAATGTTTTGTAGTTGGTTGTCTTGGTCAGTAGCTTGGAGAGGTGGCAGTCTATTTTCGCTGCTCTGGTGGCTAGTAATTCGTCATATAGTTTTTTTTGCTTTGTATGCCTTTTGCTGGGGGATGGGTGAAGAGAGCCTGTGTTCTCCTTGGTCTTGATGTGTTATTCCTGATCAGGTGTTTGTTTAGGTAGCTGGGACCAGTTCCATTTAGGGCTCTGAAGAGGGTGCAAAAGAATTTATATTGTATGCATGCTTCTTCTATTGGGAGCCAGTGTGAGTCTTGGTAAGCAGTGGTAATGTGATCGTATTTTTTTTAATGAGTATATCAATCTGAGAGCTGTGTTTTGCACCGTTTGTAATTGTTTTAAGGTTTAGGTGAGGCATGACAAGTACAGGCTGTTACAGTAGTCCAGGAGACCCAGGATTAGCGCATGGACCATGAGTCTGAATTGTTCTTTGTTGAAGTATTTTCTGATTTTTCTTAGGTTGTACATGGTTGTGAATGCCTTCTGGACCATTTTGCTGATTTGAAGTTGCATGGTGCAGCCCTTGTCTATTATTATTCCCAGCAGTTTTAGGTTGGGTTGTAGGGGGTATAGGATGGAGTTTAATTCTAGGTTTGTTGTAGTGGGTGTTTTGTTTTTTTCTTGAAGTAGGAATTTGGTTTTGTCTTGGTTCAACTTTAGTTTGTGATCTCTCATCCACTGTGATATTGTTTCTAGTGTTGTATGTATTTTGATTGTTGTGTCATTAGTGGATTGGTCGAAAGGCAAGATGATGGTGATATCATCTGCGTAGCTGTATGAGGTTATGTCTAATTTGTCTAGGCATGTGCCGAGTGGCTATGTAGAGGTTGAAGAGTATTGGGGATGGTGGCGAGCTTTGGGGGACTCTGAAGAGGTTGTTCTTTCTTTGTTTTGACTCTATATTTCCTTGAGCGGAGGACTCCTTCAAACCAGTTGTAGACTCTGCCTACGATTCCTATTGTCTCCAGTGTTTGTAGTAAGATGTCATGATCTACCAGGTCAAATGCTGAGGTGAGGTCTAGTTGAATGAGCAGCATTTTTTTGCCTTTGCTTAGGTGTTGTTTGGCTATATCTAGGAGAGAGAATAGTAATGTTTCTGTACTGTGTTGGCCTCTGAAGCCTGATTGTGAGAGGTGGAGTAAATTGTGGTTTTCTAGGTATTCGGAGAGGAGTTTTGCTACGAAGCCTTCCATTATCTTGGCGTATAGTGGTATTGAGGCTATGAGTCTGTAATTGGATGGTTGATCTGTGGCTCCCTTGGGGTCTTTTCAGGATGGGGGTTATGATGATCTCGGAAAGACCTTGTGGGAATTGGCCTTCTGTGAGCATGTAGTTAGTCCATTGCAAAAGGTGGGTGTGGAATCGCATGCCGCATGATTGTATTTTTTGTAGAGTCTGTCTAGGTTGAGCCATTGTATGTCTTGGAAGTCTGACCAGTTTCTGTCTGCTGCGCAGGATTCTTTTTCTGTGGGTGCAGCAAAATTTCTTTGAGATGGTTTGGAGTCCCGGAGAAGGTATTTCTAGCAGCTGCGATTTTGTTTCTGAAGAATTCTGCCAGTTGGTTGGCTGTGTGGGGAGGAGTACTTTTGGTAGCTAGGTAGAGTTTGGTGTCTGTGAGTTCCTTTAGTAGTTTGAAAAGTTTTTTGGTGTCTTGGATTTCTGTGCCTATTTGATTTGTGTAGTATGACTTTCTTTTATCTTTTTTGCTTGTTTGTATTGTTTGTTCAGTGTTCTCCAGGTTGTTTTTATGGTGTTCCTGGTTGTTTTTTCTCCATTCTCTTTCGAGACGTCTGCATTGTCGTTTGAGTTGCAGTAGTTCGTTATCGAACCATTTGTCTGAGTGTTTGCAGATTCTGTTTTTAGTTAGTGGTTGTGTCATGTCTTCAAGGATGTTCGTACTTGGGGTGCGCCAGTGGTTAACGAAGTCTTTTGGGTTTTCTTCTTGTATCATGCTGTCTACTTTGTTCCAGAATTTGGGTGGATCGATTTTTTTGTGTGTGTGTGTGTGTTTCGTATGTTAAGCTTTGGGTTTTTTGTTTGGCTTTGCCTCGTGCCCATTTGACTTTGAAGTTGTTTATGTAGTGGTCTGACCAGTGTGTGCATGCCCAGTTTCCATTTGTGGTATATCTTGTATGGTGAGTTGTAGGGTCATGAAGGCCACTATGTCGAGTTGGTGGCCTTTTTCGTGTGTGGTTTGTGGGTCCAGGATTCTGTAGGAAAAGTTTTTGAGAAATGATAAGAGGCTTTCTGCTTGTTTGGAAGTTTCTTCTTCGAGGTGGAGGTTAAGGTCTCCTAGGAGTAGGTTGTAGGTTGAAGTGAGGGAGTTTCTGAGTATAAATTCTTCAAATTCTGGTTTAGCTGTGTTCCATTTTCTTGGTTTTATGTAGCAGAGGAGGCATGTTATGGTACCTTTGGCAAGTAGTGGTGTGGTGTGAGGACTTGTCTTGTAGGGCAATGTTTTTGTTTTTTTTTGCTAGGATAGCTAGTCCTTCTCCTCTTTTTTTGTCTCTCCACACTACTTGTATTTTGTAGTCTTGTGGGCAGACTTCAATTATTCTAGGGTCGGTGTCCGAGGTTAGCCATGTTTCTGTGAGGAAGAGGCATTCTAATTTTTCTGTTTCTATCCAGTCCCTTATGGTCTCGGTTTTTTGGCTTACGGGTCTGATGTTCATGTATGCACATTTTATTGATGTATATTCTGTATTAGTGTACTGTGATGTTCTTGGGTAGATGAGGGAGTTTGTATGGGGGGTGGATCTGATCCTGGGATGTTTTCGGGATGTGTTTGTAGGTCTTCTCCCCCAGTTCTGGGGAATGTTGTGGTGCATAGAGGTGGAACAATCGATCACATTTTCTGTCTAACTGGTTTTTCCATGTTAATGTGGTGGTTTCTATTGGTTATTTCTATAACTGGTATTGGAAAGTTATAGTTTCCTTTTGCTTTCTGATTTGTTAGAATTAGGAGGAGCAGTAGGGCTATCACCATGTGTTTCTGTTTGATTGGCTTCGTGGCCCAGCGTTTTTTTCTTTGATTAAGCTTACAGGGATATTTCAAGTTCTTCCACCATCAAGGGTCGCTTTAATACAGTGTATTGCAAACAGTACAGACATAACATGATACATAAAGGTAAATGGGAAGGATACATTGCATAAAAATAAAAAGAGGAAAGTGAAAAACGAAAGAGGTAGAGTCTTTAATGTTAGGCCTAATGCCTGAGTCTTATGAATAGAGGGACCTAGGAATAGATTTCATAAGCATCTTTGGAAAAGAAATGTTTTAAGATTAGATTTAAAGTTGTTGAGGTTTATTTTCTTGTTTCAGGGTCAGGGGTAGGACATTCCACAATTTGAGTGCGGCTACTGAAAAAATTGTTTTACGTGTTGTATCGTAAAACAACTGACAGACAAAAGGAACGGCAAGAAGATATTGTTGGGAAGAACGTAGAGTCCGTTGAGATTCAAAATAGAGAACGACATGAGTGACAATTTGTTCCCTTCCCCACAGGAACTCAATTTCCCCATCCCGTCCCCACGAGTTTTGTTTGTTGCTGTCCCTGTCCCATTCCTGTATGCTCTGCCTTAACCACACAAGCCTCAAACACTTATGATTTTAAAGTGTTTGAGGCTTGTGCAGATGAGGACAGAGCATACAGGAATGGAGCAGGGACAGGGACAGCAACAAAACTTGCAAGGACAGGACAGGGAAATTGAGTTCCTCCGGGGATGGGGACAAAGGGGAGAGTGTAGCGCAGTGGTTAGCACACTGAGGTTGTGGGTTCAAACCCACGTTGCTCCTTGTGACCCCGGGCAAGTCACTTAATTCCCCCATTGCCCCGGATACATTAGATTGTGAGCCTGCTGGGACAGATAGGGAAAAATGCTCAAGTACCTGAATAAATTCATGTAAACCATTTTGAGCTCCCCTGGGAGAATGGTATAGAAAATTGAATAAATAAATAAATAAATGTGTCCCTGTGTCATTCTCTAATTCACATCTAGATCTATGCACAAATTTTAATGAATGCCAATTAACATCAATAATTGCTTGTTGGCATCCAATTATTGCTGTTTAAGAGCTAATGTATCAATTAATTTGCAAGCATGTCTCAGCAGTGCACCCAAATTTGGGTTCTATATGTAGAATCCAAGGGATGATGTCCAATTATGCAATTTTATAAGATGTGTGTGTGTTTGTTGAATTTAGTTAACAAAATCTAAGGCTAAAAGTTCATGAAGGGCACCCAGTACCCTTGCACTGGCCCATCAAAGAAGAATAAAAGGCCTAAGAGAAGAAGTCCAGATTTACAAAAGAAAAGAATACTAAAGTTTCCTCTTAACACATAAAAGAAGGGGGAACTTTGCCCCCAACGGTTCTTCCTCAACTTAGCGACTTTCACTTATACAGAAGTTACATCTTTTATTAGCTAACACAACCTCTCCTTTTTTTTTTTTTGTTCAATATTTTTATTATTTTATATTATTAAGCAATAAGAAAAGTTATACAATAACTTTAACATAGGTATGACGAGTTACACAGGAATAATAAGTACACAGGTATAATATCGATACATGAGCATTTGGTAATATGATTAACAACTTATGCACTAAAGTATGATAGTGTGGCATTATAAACTGGCATCGCCAGGAAGAAATAGGAATGTCACAGTGGCATATTGTAGAGAAAAACTAGTATTCTAGAGTGATTGACTTGCTTCTTCCTCTCAGCAAGAGAAGAAACTGGGGGGTGGCCTTCAGAAGCACAGACTCTTTTAATACCTCAGAAAGAATACCTTAGCTTGCAGGGGTCCCCAAAGTCTGCCAACTGAAAATATCAACTGAAAATATCTACCGAAAATAAGACAGTGTCTTATATTAATTTTGGGTCCAAAAAACGCACTAGGGTTTATTTTCGGGGATATCTCATTTTTTCATGTACAATGGATCATCTCTCCCTTCCGCTCCTCCACCCCAATTCTTCCTCTTTCCTTTCTCTTCCCTAAATGTGCAACATCTTTCCTCCCCTCTCACTCATCCTCCTTCATTGAGTGTCCCCTAGTCTTTGTAATTTTTGATGGAGTGAAAATTCAATCCACTTATACCCATTCTACTCCACTCAGGATTTTGTAGACTTCAATCATATCTCCCTTCAGCCATCTATTTTCTAAGCTGAAGAGCCCTAACCTTTTTAGTCTTTCCTCATATATGAGAAGTTCCATCCCCTTTATTATCTTGGTTGCTCTTCTTTGAACCTTTTCTAGTACTGCTATATCTTTCTTGAGATAAGGAGACCAGAATTGAATGCAATACTCCAGGTGAGGTTGCACCATGAAGCAACACAGAGGCATTATAACATTCTTAGTCTTGTTAACCATCCCTTGTTTAACAATTCCTAGCATCTTGTTTGCTTTTTTGGCCACCGCACATTGGGTGGAAGGTTTCATCGTATTGTCTACAATGATACCCAGATCCTTTTCTTGGGTGCTAACCTCCAGGGTGGACCCTAGCATTTGGTTACTGTGATTTGGGTTATTCTTCCCAATGTGCATCACTTTGCATTTGTTCACATTAAATTTAATCTGCCACTTGGATATCCAGTCTTCCAATTTCCTAAGGTTTGCTTGCAATTTTTCACAATCTGCATGCAGGGAAGGGATATGGAGCACATGTCCCCAGGAGGGGGGGAGGTTGTGGGGCACCTCTAAGGGATTCAGATCATTTAATGCTACCACCCTACCCACCCCCAGACTAAGCACTGGCAGGTACTATTCCATGGCACATTGACCACACACCTATGAAGGCCCCTTGCCACACATGCCTGACTGGCCAGCCCATGGTCTGGTGACACAACACCTAATAAACCCAATTTTTGCAAGCCAGTCATGTTACTTTACCCCCCCCCCCAATACAATTGCTGAGTTACGTCAAGGCTGGTCTATAGACTCATATGTGGGTCTTCATCCAGAGAGTTCATGAGTCATTGGCAGAGCAAGATCAGGTTGAGAGGTGATTATGATTGGTAGTGATTCACAGCAGGAACATGCCCTCTCCCCTCAGCAGCATCCATCCCATCCAAAAAATTCTCATGCTCCTGGGGCAGCTTCAGGTATTGCTGCACCTTGGCCTGCAAATGCCCCTGGAAATGGTAACATCAGAGCATTTTTTGAGGAAGTACAGCTGATTGGGAGGGCAAGAACCACATGCTAGGATCTACAGAGGGGTCCAAAAGAGAGGCAAAGACAAACAGCAGCTGACAAGTGTAATATTAATAGAAAGTGTGCAGTACAGTAGAAGCTCAGTTAACCGGTTCTTGGCTAACCAGCACTCTCACTTCGGAAAATTGCGAGCTATGGAATCGAGGGTGAAATACTCATGTGGATTAAATACTGGCTGGAGCATAGGAAACAGAGAGTGGGGGTAAATGGACAATACTCGGACTGGAAGAGCGCCACCAGTGGGGTGTCGCAGAGCTCGGTGCTTGGACCCGTGCTTTTCAACAACTTTATAAATGATCTGGACATTGGTACAACAAGTGAGGTGATTAAATTTGCAGACGATATGAAGTTATTCAGAGTAGTGAAGACACAGGGGGATTGTGAAGATCTGCAACGTGACATAATCAGGCTCGAGGAATGGGAATCAACATGGCAGATGAGGTTCAACGTGGATAAGTGTAAAGTGATGCATGTAGGTAACAAAAATCTCATGCACGAATACAGGATGTCAGGGGCGGTACTTGGAGAGATCTCCCAGGAGAGAGACTTGGAAGTTATGATCGACAAGTCGATGAAGCCGTCCACGCAATGTGCGGTAGCGGCAAAAAGGGTGAACAGAATGCTAGGAATGATAAAGAAGGGATCACGAATAGATCGGAGAAGGTTATCATGCCACTGTTCCGGGCCATGGTGTGCTCTCACCTGGAGTACTGCATCCAGTACTGGTCGCCGTAGATGAAGAAAGACATGGTACTACTCGAAAGGGTCCAGAGAGGAGTGACCAAGATGGTTAAGGGGTTGGAGGAGCTGCCGTACAGCAAAAGATTAGAGAAACTGGGCCTCTTCTCCCTCGGACAGAGGAGATTGAGAGGGTACATGATCGAAACATTCAAGGTACTGAAGGGACTAGACTTAGTAGATAAGGGCAATTTGTTCACCCTCTCTGAGGTAGGGAGAACGAGAGGGCACTCTCTAAAATTGAAAGGGGATAGATTCCGTACGAATGTAAGGAAGTTCTTCTTCACTCAGAGAGTTGTAGAAAACTGGAACGCTCTTCCGGAGTTTGTCATAGGGGAAAACGCCCTCCAGGGATTCATGACAAAGTTAGACAAGTTATTGCTGAACCGGAACGTACTCAGGTAGGGCTAGTCTCAGAGAGCCGCCGCGTGAGCAGACTGCTGGGCATGATGGACCACTAGTCTGACCCAGCAGCGGCAATTCTTATGTTCTTATATTCTCACCCAACCAGAAAAAAAATTGCTGGGGGAAAAAAAAGTCCCCTGAAGCACCAGTGCCAGCGGTCCTGAGCCACAACCCCCACCCCCTCCCTCAAGCCCCAAAGCATAGAAGTGGCAGCAGTCCTGAGCGAGAACCACACCTCCCTCCTGACCTGAAGCACCTGTGCAGCAGTGGTCCTGAATCGCAAATCCCTCCTCCTATTCTCCCTCAAGCCCCCAAGCAGCTGAAATGTAAACCCCCCTCCCTCCCACACCAAAGCACTAGTGCAGGAGCAGTCCTGAGACGCAAAGCCCCCCTCCTTCCCTCAAGCCCTAAAGCAGCAAAAGCAGGCGGCGGTTTCTGAGCTGCGAATCCCCTCGCTCCCTCCCTTCCTCACCCGAAGTGGCAGGTAGTCAGCAGGAGTCAGCACTCAAAACAGGCTGTTCATGGCCAGCCCTGGCAGGGCCTTTCCTCTGATGCGTCATTCTGATGTTTTGAGTGCTGCCTCCTGCTAACCGGCTGCCGCTTCGGGGAAGGGAGGGAGGGATTTCGTGGCTCAGGACTGCCGCCTGCTTCTGGGCTTGAGGGAGGAAGGGAGGAAAGCTTTGCTGCGGGAGGGGGGTGGTGGAAGTGAGATCTGGGTTAGACAAGGTTTCTAACACTCTCAATCAACCAGAGAAACAGTTATCCAGCATCCACTAATTCCAATGTCTTCAATTCCTCCATTCTTCAGATAGCGCCATTTGTGCAAAGCAGAGACAGCGCTATCCAGAGGACAGAGGAACTGAAGACATCAGAGCAGCCACACAGATAAATTTTCTGCTTTATTGGAGCAGTGCTGGTTATCACACATTTATGTATATTTCTGATTGAATAGACTGTTGATTATATCTATAAAAAGAAATAACATATGTGGAGTTTTTTTGAGCCCATGAAGCATTGACTGAGGCTTTATTCTCCACATAAATTGTGTATTATTGGTAAAGAAAATTATAGCAAAAAAAATTTCGGTCTGCATTTGGATTTATATTGTTCAGTGTGATGGTTTGCATTTTTCTTTTTGGTATTATGAATTATGTTTTTCGTTTGGATGTAGTTGAAATCACCCATTATTATACTGTTATCCAATTTGCCAGCTTTCCTGAACTGTGAAAACATTTCTTCATCTGTCTGCTCATTCTGTTCAGAGGGACGGTAGTATAACCCCACCCATATATTCCTTCCCTTCCCAAATGGAATTTCTACCCATATGGATTCCACACTAGAGGTCTGCATGGGAACGGGGATCGCGAGAATCCCTCAGGTCCCGCAGGAATCCCCCCTAACCCATGGGACTCCCACAGGGACCCCCCTCTGGCCCAAGGGACTCCCACGGGGACCCCGCTCTAGCCATCGGGACTCCCATGGGGATAGAAGGCTTTGGAAGCAGGGTTCATCCATATAATATAATGGACACATCAGCCTTAGTAAAAGAGGGGGTTTATAAATTAATTACCTGAACAGAAAACAAAAAAAGGGTTCCACCAAAGAGATTCCACAAGGAAAACAGCAACGCAACACACAAAAGAAACGTAGAATTGATGATCCTGTCAGAAGTAATTGCTGCTTTTTATGGGGACGGGCGGGGATGGAGGTAATTCCTTGCGGGGATGGGTGGGGATGGAGAGGATCCTGACAAAGACGGGTGGGGACAGAGAGGATCCTGGCGGGGACAGGCGGGGATGGGTGGGATTTATGTCCCCACACAACTCTCTATTCGACATTGCTATCTGTGTTGTTCAGAATGTTTATTTTGTTTGATTCAATTCCCTCTTTAACATATAGCACAACTTCCCCCCCCCCACTACTCCAATTTGATCTACTCTATCATTGCGATAAAATTTGTACCCAGGTAACAGTGTCCCATTGATTGTCCTCCTTCCTCCAGGTCTCTGAGATGCCTATTATATCTTCCTCATCATTCAGTTCTATATACTCTAACTCCCCTACTTTATTTTTTAGACTTCTAGCATTTGTATACAGACACTTCAAATTGTGTTTTTTTTTCCTCGTATCTACAGGCTGCTGAGAAGATGACAGGGATAACGTCACATCTTACTCTGCTTCCCTCTTAAGAACTCTTGGCTTTCTTTCACCATTTTTGAAACCTCCCTAAATGTTCTGATTCAACAGTATCCTTCAAGGATACTCCAAATCGAACCATCTGCTCCTGATTGACTGTTGGCTTCCCCCCATCTTAGTTTATAAGCTGCTCTATCTCCTTTTTAGTTCAATCTGTTTATTAGTTTTATCAAATATGAAACAGGTATAGTTCACGAAAGTTTACAACATATGAACAAATATCAGGTATATCCTCTATAACAGGGGTAGGGAACTCCGGTCCTCGAGAGCCGTATTCCAGTCGGGTTTTCAGGATTTCCCCAATGAATATGCATGAGATCTATTTGCATGCACTGCTTTCAATGCATATTCATTGGGGAAATCCTGAAAACCCAACTGGAATACGGCTCTCGAGGACTGGAGTTCCCTACCCTTGCTCTATAATATTATAATAAATATAGTAAACAATCATAACTTTTGCAGATAAATGTCAATGGGCTGCCATATCTTACTAGTAGACCCTGACTGAGAGAAGTATAATTTCTCAACAGCATACTGCTCATACCTTTTAAATAAACATATGGAATTCCACCCAAAAGTATAATTAAGTAGTGAAGCTGTTTTCCAAAACTGTAGTACTTGTTGAATTCCTACAGAAATCATGTCTATCAACTTATGGTCACATGAGCAGTTCATAAAACAAGGGTGTAGTGAACGCATAATAATAATAATGTAAAAAGACAAATCAGCAGTACATGTCGGCTTCCCTCCCCATCTTAATTTAAAAGCTGCTCTATCTCCTTTTTAAACATTAACGCCAGCAGCCTGGTTCTATCCCGATAAGATGGAGTCCATCCTTTCAGAATTGCCTCCCCCTTTCCCAGAAGGTAGCCCAGTTCCTAACAAAATCTAAATCCCTCAATCCTGCACCATCGACTCAACCATGCATTGAGATTTCAGGGCTCTGCTTGCCTCTTGGGTCCTGTGTGTGAAATGGGGAGCATATCTGAAAATGCTATCCTGGAGGCTCTGGATTTTTTTTCTATCTAAGAGCCTAGATTTGGTTTCCAGAACCTTCCTCCCACATTTTCCTATATCATTAGTACCTACATGTACCAAGACAGCTGGCTCCTCCCCAGCACTATCTAATATCCTATCTAAATGACATGGGAGGGCCGCCACCTTCACACCAGGCAGGCAAGTAACCAGACGATCCTTATGCCCAACAACATGACTAATGATTGAGTCTTCCACTACAACAGCTGTCCTAACTCCTCCCTTCTGGGCGGAAGCCCCTGGAGATAGATCCTCTGTGCAAGAAGATATTAAATCTCCTGCTGTGCAGGTCCTGACTATAGGATTCTAAAATAGCACACAGCACACACTTCACCAAGGGTATTCAGTCAAGATAGACCAACTCAAAGGGTGAGAAAGCCTTAGCCATCCCTTTAATGCCCTTAAGTACATATAGATTTTACCACGATCCTCAGCGGCACCACTTGGAGCTCAAAACAATCTCATTGCTCCAAGCTTTACATGTCAATTCGTCATCGGATCACTATTTTATATTTTATATTTTTTCTTATTTTTATTTTTCTT
This sequence comes from Geotrypetes seraphini, assembly GCF_902459505.1. NCBI lineage: Eukaryota > Metazoa > Chordata > Amphibia > Gymnophiona > Dermophiidae > Geotrypetes > Geotrypetes seraphini. The sequence goes on along the minus strand of NC_047085.1, from coordinate 183,539,364 downwards.
AACTTTTGTGTATTTTACATTAATAAAATATTTATTTATTTATAACTTAAATGCTAACACTTAGCTTAGTAGTTTTAAGCATATCACTTAGCTTAATCATGTGGTCTCTGGCAGGGGATTATAACACCGACATGTTTCGCTATAAAGCTTTATCAAGGATAACCCCTCAGTATATTATACCGCCAAGCTCTGTGACCACAGATATTTTATATCTGCAGATATAAAATAAAAAGAATAAGAAAAAATATAAAATAGTGATCCAATGCGAATTGACACGTAAAGCTTGGAGCAATGAGATTGTTTTGAGCTCCAAGTGGTGCCGCTGAGGATCGTGGTAAAATCTATACGCACTTAAGGGCATTAAAGGGGTGGCTAAGGCTTTCTCACCCTTTGAGTTGGTCGGTCCTGACTATAGGATCATTTCTTGCATCACCAGGATGATGTTTTTCTTTTAGGAGACCTCCCTCCTCCAAGGCAGCACAGGGGCTGCCAGACTGGAGGTGGAACTTCTCCACAATGTCCCTGTAGGTCTCCTCTATGTACCTCTCTATCAACCTCAGCTCCTCCAAGTCTGCAACCCTAGCCTCAAGGGAACGGACTTGGTCTTTGAGAGCCAGAAGCTCTTTGCAATGAGCACACACATATAATTTCTCGCCAACTGGGAGATAATCATTCATGTGACACTGGGCACAAAGGACAAGATAGCTCCCCTCTTGCTGCTGGACTACTGTCTGCATCTTATTACTGAGCTGCTTAATTAAATCCTATTAAGGTACTATGAATGTTAGACGGGTATGTCTCAGATTTGTGGAGATTGTCCTTATTAAGATCAGCTGGGGAGTTGTGGAGGGTAATTTAAGAGTAGTATAAGAGTAATTTGAGCCTAGGGATGGGTGGGCAGAGGCAGATAGTAGTTCAGAGGTTGCTGTGAAAACTATCTTTAATGCTGATCCCTGACAGGTTTTTTTTTACATTTTCTCAGCAACAAGAAATTATACGTAATCAATATACTTATGTATTAATCTTAAGCTATTTTGATGCTATTGACATTTTACCCTTACTACCTAACAACTTTTGTATGAAAAGATGTTCAAGCTAAAACACAATATCAGTGTTCTCCCTAGGGCCTTTCAGCTGGGCGGTCCGCCCGGGTAATTTAGATGACCGCCCAGCTAAATTCTGCTGCCTCCGCTGCTGCTCAACATAAAAAAAAAAAAGCCGGCTTGATGATTTCACCTTAGCCCGTAGCGAACTTATGCTCCGGGGCTTTAATGTGTGTGTGTCGGCTTCCCTTCTCTTCCCTCCGAAACCGGAAGTTATGTCCGGGGGGGGGGAGGGAAGAGAAAGGAAGCCGGCACGCACATGTTAGATCGCCGAAGCATAAATTCACTACGGGCTAAGGCGGGAGACAGGTCAGTGAAGCTTTCCATTTGCTCTTCTTGCTGCCGGGTCCTGCTTACTTTCAGTTTCTGCGAAGGCAGAACCCGGCAGCATTTCCCCCAATCGATTGTGATCTTGGGCCGATCAGCCTTCTTTTCCGACGGCAGAATTGACATCGGGGAGAAGAAGGCTGGTCGGCCCGAAGTAGGGAGAGCTTGGGGGGGCGGCGGCCAGCGGCTTTGGGGCCTGTTCCCCGATGGCAGTGACATTGGCAGTGGCTTGGAGGAGGGCAAGGAGAAAGAAAGTAAGAGGGCAGGAAGAGAAACAGAAAAAAATAAAGGGGGCATGAAGAGAGAAAGAAAGAAAGAAAGGGCAGGAAGAGAGGAAGAAAAAGTTGGGGGGGGAGGGGAATGAGTTCAGGAGGAGAGGAAGCATACAGGCTGAAAGAAGGGAAGAAAGATTGGATGCACAGTCAGAAGAAGAAAGTGCAACCAGAGACTCATGAAATCACCAGACAAGGTAGGAAAAATGATTTTATTTTAAATTTACTGATCAAAATGTGTCTGAATTTATAACTGCTGCCTATATTTTACACTATGGTCTCCTTTTACTAAACCACAATAGCGGTTTTTAGTGCAGGGAGCCTATGAGTGTCAAAAGCAGCGCTGGACATTCAACGCAGCTCCCTGCGCTAAAAACTGCTATCGTGGTTTAGTAAAAAGGGAGGGGGTATATTTGTCTATTTTTGTATGGTTGTTAGTGAGGTGACAGTGCATAGAGTCATCTGCTTTGATCTCTTTGAGAAAACCCCGGAATAGGAATGATTATTAACATTTTCTCTGCGTACAGTGTGCTTTGTGGTTTTTTAAAAATTTTTTATTATTGGTAGATCATTTTGACTTGGTCATTTTAAAAGTAGCTCGCAAGCCCAAAAAATAGCCAATGGTAGACTTCAGAGGGTGGTGGTTAACGGCACCCTCTCTAAAACGTCAGAAGTGACAAGTGGAGTACCGCAGGGCTCAGTCTTGGGCCCGCTCCTTTTCAACTTATTCATTAGGGACCTGACTCAGGGGCTTCAAGGTAAAATAAAACTATTGGCCGACAACGCCAAACTATGTAACATAGTGAGCGGCTCCGATTTACACGATAGTATGACGCAGGACTTGTTTTTGTTGGAACGTTGGTCATCTTCCTGGCAGCTGGGCTTCAACGCCAAGGTATCCATATTCAAGTTTCATCACGGTGCTCTGGTTTTGGCTCCAGTATTTGTCACTTCCGTTCACCAGGTCTGGCTATCCGTTACCATCTCATATTTTAAAGACTCACTCGTTATAATTAGTGGTGATCCACATGTCTCTTCGTAATGGACATGTCCGATTTTAGCATTTGGATCTTAGTACTATGGGTTTGATCTTTTCTGGTTTCCTTTCTATAGTATGCTTTTCGTCTGGAGTCTTTTGAGTTTAGAATTACATTTTATGATGTATTTTTGTGGTTATAATTGTATGACATGTCTAAAATCGGTCAAGTTATCCATTCTTTCTATTATTTTTTGTCCCCTCATACAGTGGCAGACCGCCCCAGGTGCCAGCCCTAGGGGGATACACAGCCGGCTGGATCCAGAACCTTCCAAGCTGCTCTAAATGGCACCTGCACCTCAGCACGGCTGCCGTACTTATTCTGAAGCAGAGTCGGCAGCCGCACTGAAGTGCAGAAAGATCCCATGATGACTGCATTTTCTGCCTCTGCCTCCGGAAGACGAAGTGACGTCGGAAGGGGAGGACCGGCAGCTGCAGTCATTGCGGAACCTCGCTGCAATTCCCTGTGTCTGCCGGCCCACCCCCTCCAATGTCACTTACATCTTACAGAGGCAGAGGCAACAGAAGCAGTCATCATGGGACCTTGCTGGTTTGGAGGGAGAGAGGAGTATAGAAGGGTGGTGGAGGGAGAAAAAGGAGGTCAGGGTGGTATGGAATGGTGGTGGAGGGAGAGAAAGGGGGCAGATGCTGATGGAATTGGTGTGCACGGAAAGGAGAGAGAGACATAAGGGGGAAGGATACTGGATGGAATTGGGTTGGAGGGAAAGAAAGGGGGTAGATGCTGATGGAAGTGAGGGGAAGGGAGAGGAGATTGAAATGCCAGACCATGGGGGTGTGCGAGAGGGAAGGGAAGAAGAAGAGAGAGATGCCAGACCATTGAAGGAGGGAAGGGAAGAAGATGGATGCCAGAATAATAGGGGTGAAGGGAGAGATGGAAGGGGAATACAAGGAGAGAAGATGCCATATAGAAGGGGCAGAGAGAGGGTAGACAGTGGATGAAAGGAAGAGAGTGTCAAGACTATGAGGAAAGCAGAAACCAGAGAAGACAATGTAGAAAAAAATTATATTTATTTATTTTTTTGCTTTAGGGAAGATGCATCGCTGTTTCTGTGGTGTTGCATTGTATGCAGAGTTCAGCTTCTTGGTAGTTCAATTTAACCTTTGTCTACATTTTTCTATTTTATCCCCCCTTTTACAAAACTGTAGAGCTTTTTTTTAGCACTGGCCATGATGGTAATTTCTCAGAATTCTATGAGAGTCTGAACTGTTACCACCATGGCTAAAAACCACATTACAGATTTGTAAAAGGGAGAGGGGTTAGTTTGTGATTACATATTCCATACTAGGCGAAGGTGTGTTCGGAAGACATGGTTTTCAGTTAGGAATGACTGTGCAGGATTGATCTGTACTAGTCTGGCTTGTTTAGTTTTACAATGGGTGTATTGATATACTGCTCACTGCAATATGCAAGATGCTGCCTTTTCCTAGTTACACTCTTGTGTGACTTGTGGATTCCTACTAAAAATCATGTTTTTCATACAGATTGGGGGGTGTAAAAAATGATGGGTCTCGGGTGTCACATATGCTAGGTACACCACTGCCTTCATAGTTTATATCTAATCCACAAGCCTGCTTTTAGGACCTACAGGGTATGTATCCCTCTGATTCATGAAAATTTCACTTCTCATGTTATCTTATCCATTCTTTTTATTATACAACTGTCCAGATAAGCATCATTCTTTGATGTGATTGGACCTTGAAAACTAACGGCAACAGTGTTCTCCCCAGAAATTTTTTCCAGCCATGAAAAACATTTGCTGCATTTAGTGTGCCGGAGTTAAAAAAGTTTGAGAGACGCTGCTCTATACCATTTGAAAGAGGGCAAATATCTAATTATTCACTTCTAGAATTGGATACTTCTTAAATTTAATAAAAAATTATGGAACAAGTGTCAAACCTTAAGTCATATTGAGCATTGGAAAATAACTAATAATAATTAACTAATACAAATAGTACACATTTAGGGCTCCTTTTACTAAGCTGCGATAGCGGTTTTACTGCGCGCTTAGCTCGCGCAGAATTGCCGCACATGCTAGACACTAACACCAACATTGAGCTGGCGTTAGTTCTAGCCATGTAGCGTGGCAATTCTGCACGCGCTAAAAACGCTATTGCAGCTTAGTAAAAGGAGCCCTTAATTTTCCCCACCACCAAATTTCCCTGTCCCGCCCCACCCGGCTACTTTTTCATGCCACCCGGCTGGAAAAAGTTTCTGGGGAGAACACTGAATATAATAACATACCGTATTTTTCGCTTCATAAGACGCACTTTTTCCACCCCCCAAAAGGGGGTGGAAATAACGGTGCGTCTTAAGGAGCAAATGTAAAAAAAATACCCAAACAAGACCCGTACCTCCTTTTGGCGTCCCAGCGGTCCAGCGCGCTTTCCACGCTCCTGCCTGGGTTCCACTGCTCTCTTCCGGCAGCATCAGTGGCACAGCGGTACAGGAGGCAGGCGCGCGCTTTTTCCATGACTGCTTGGTCCCTCCCTGCGCTCAGATATGGCTGCCTGTCAGTTCTCGCGTGAGCGTGGAAAGCGCACTGGACTGCCGGGATGCTAAAAAAAAGGTACCGGGGGGAGTGCCTGCCTGCCTTTGCCTCTGGGCTGGCTGGCTTGGGACTGGCTAGCTGGCTTGGGGTGGGTTGGCTGGTTGCCTTTGGACTGGCTAGCTGGCCGGGTTGACTGAGGGCTGGCTGGCTTGGGACTGGCTAGCTGGCTTGGGACTGGCTGGCTGGCCGGGTTGCCTTTGGGCTGACTGGCTGGATTGGGACTGGCTAGCTGGCTTGGGTTGGCTGGTTGCCTTTGGGCTGGCTGGCTGGCTTGACTGGGGGCTGGCTGGCTTGGGGGTAGGTTGGCTGGCTGCTTTGGGGCTGGCTGGCTGGTTGCACCTAGACGTGCCTACCATTAGACGTGCCCACTACTAGATGTGCCCTGTACCCTGTCCCAGCCTACTACTAGACTATCAGAGAGGGGACAGGGTATAGGGCACACCATTTGGTTCAGAATTTTTTTCTTGATTTTTCTTCCTCTAGAGGTGGGTGCGTCTTATGGTCAGGTGTGTCTTATGGAGCGAAAAATATGGTATATTTCTTGGTTTGTTGTTTTGTGAAAGTGTAAATGTTTTATACTTTAATATAAAGGTTCTGGCTAATTATGCTTTCTGTACAAGTGTATACTTGGTATTTAATTTAAAAATCAATAAACAATAAATAAAAACATCAAAAAGACACACAAGCTGAGCTACCACCCTAAACGAAAGAAAAAGCCTCAGATTACAGTTGAGCCTAAACAAGTTCTATCAACCACCAACTACATCATCGGCATAAAAAGCTTTAATCTGAATGGTAAACACTACAACAACAACAAGATTGATTTAAAAAACAAAACACCAACTTTAAACTATAGCTAAACTTTAGTCCATGTGTTTAGAAGCCAAGGTTTCAAGGTAATGCAACTCAGAGCATATCAGATTTTTATATTTGCTGAGCAGATTGTGATGTGGTTTCCCCTTTTCTCTACACAAATCAAGTTTATGCATATTCATTGTGGGGATTCTGAAAATCTGACTGGCAAGGGGGTACTCCAGAATCAAGTTGAGAAACATTGCCCTAGACTCAAACATGCTGGCATACTCCAGCAACGTCCCTTTCAAGATTTTTAGCCTGTCTACTACCTGATCCTTACTCTTCTGCTCTCCCAGGGGTTACTGGGAGACTGCCACTACAAAAAATTCCTGGACAGAACTCTTGCCTCCCAGGTAACATTATCATGCATTCCTCATCCTACTTCAATTTTAGAAAAGCAATAAAAACAAATTTGTTTAATTGATTGTAACCTAAGATTCTTATAATGTATTACTACTCCCAACCTGTACCTTATATATGATGTACCACTTCACTGTATTGTACCACTTCGCTGATTGTCCAGCACCTCTTGTTGTAAACTGCCTTGAACTATCATAGCTTTGGTGGTATATAAAAATAAAATAATAATTATTATTATTATTACTGCATTCCATAAGGATAGCCATACTGGATCAGACAAATGTTCAATCATGCCCAGTATACGGTTTCCAGGTTGGCAGCAGTGATTGCAACTAAAGAGGAAGGAGTAATATGCAGGATTTGCAGCCTGGGTAGATGAAAGTTGTGATTGTAGTAGGAGATTAGATAGGTTCAAAATGTAGTGTTGATTTCCAGTGGGAGGGAGAGCAGCAGACCTGCAACATTTCCAGCCTGAACTGCAGGTGGAGAACATAGATATAGTAGGGATAAACTTAGAGGGGGGGGGGGTGAGAGAGGAGAAAACAAGAGGGGTTCAAATAAAGTGAATGAGGGGGGTCTGTGTTTACCTAGTGCCCAATATAAAGTTCATCTGGTCCTACTACCCTATGAAGTTTACCATAGTGACAAAAATGTAACATACATCAAAGGGAAGGACTCTTTTCTCCAAGGCAAAGGCTGAAGAGGGGGCACCAACCCACGTAGCAAACTGCAACGGATACCCCATTGATCCTCTCACTGATTCTTTATGACCCTTATTTTGAAAATTTGGAGGATTCCTGCTTTTAGTTATAACTGTGAGCAAGATAAGAGGCTCAATCAGAGGAGCTACGGATCAAAGTTCAAACCTTTCTGGGTTTTTTTTCCTAGTGACTCGAGTCTTTTACTTCTTTAAAACGTAACACCGAAAACAATTAACTCCACTATCAACCTTTAATAAACTAGCTTCCTGTGGGGTAAAGGATTCCCGAAAGCTCTTCCCCATCAGCAAGCAGTTTCAGACACTCATTTCTCTCTCCCGCTTTTCATTCCCTTTACACCGGCAGGTGTCCCCCACCTCCCAATTTCCCCGATGCCTGGGCGAATAGTTTTTTTTTGCATATTAAAAACCCAAACCGTCCCCAGCCTTTGCTTGCTGTTTTCCCCGGGATATTTTACCCTTTGAATGGCTGAGTGAAAACTCCCACTTGTGGTTCGTCCGAAAACAGTGCCGGAGACTCCCCTCCCCCCCCCCCCTTAAACAAACAAACTCAACACCTGCCCTACGCGTCTCCTTGCTGCAGTATTTTTAATAGAGAGAGAGGCGCGCGCGCGCCTTCCGCCAGCTGTCGCGCGCTCCACAGTCCTTCCCCGCGTCTGTCTCCTCTTCCACCTAGAGCGGGGCAGGAGGCGTCGCGAGCTCGGCAGTGTGCGCGAGAGTGCCAGAGGCAGCGGCGGAAACCTCGGCTAGAAAGCGGAGGAGGGAAAAGAAGCCGAGCGGGCAGCAGTAGTGGGGGAGGCTGCCCATTCCCGCCTGCTCCCGGCCCTCTCCGGTGCATTTTCTTAGCCTCGGCGACCTAGGGGACATGGAGGGACCGAGGAAGCAACGCGTCCCCACCGAATGAGAACTCCGCTCTCCCGGTCTATCTTCCTCTGCAAAGCCAATCGGTCGATGTGTTATAAATCCACGGATCTTTTCGTTTTGTCCAAGGGGGGGGGGGAGAAAAAGAAGAGCCGGGAATAGGCAAAAAACACCCGGAAAACAGTGGGGTTGAGGAAAAGAAAAATGAGTGAAGACAGCTCGGATATTGGCAAGGAGCTGCTGGGTGAGATTTGCTTGTTTGCATGCTTTCGCGGGAAGTTGCAGGGCCTTCTCCACGGTCCAAAGTCTGGGAAAGGGGGCAGGCGACGGGGTGTGTACTGCGAGGGAAAGCACAGGACTCTACCCCTGCGGGGAGAAGCGGCACCGTCGCAGGTTGCTCTACCCGTCCTCGCTGGGCTCGTGCAGGTGGGGGGGGGGGGGGGGGGGGAGGGAGAAGCGGTCGCACTTCGTGTCGTATTGAGAAAACTGGGAGCCCAGGAATTTGCCTGTCAAATAATAATACACTCTTCGGGTTCCCCAATCTCTTGTAAGAGGGTTACAGACGCAGTTATCATTTCATTTCAGGCTTAAAATCTGCAGCACACATATATTTAGTTGGCTTTGATGAGGACCCTGGAGTGTTACGAAAATCAGAACGTCTTTTGAGGGGGCTGGCTCTAGTTTTTATCGTTAGAATGTGGCCTTGTAGGAAAGCTATTGTGATTCCAGTGCAAGGCAAAATTTGAAGTGCGAGTCGGTTCAACAAGCGTTGCTGATGCTTTGCAAACGGTGCGTAAAGCAGTGCTTCCGAATTAGGTCCCTGGGCAACCTCAGTTTGCGACGAAAGGACTGGCTACAGATCAGTTTGTAGCTGTGAAGTCTGTTAACCGCGCCCCCCCCGCCCAAACTTATTCCCGAGGCTGTAGAGATGCTTCTCCTGTGCTCTTTCTCTGTATTTATCAGCTTGTTGAAATCTTTTAACTTGGATCTTCTTTTGCAGAGAGCGTGAGAGATGTTATTGGTCGGAAAATTAAAATAGCAGTGAGGAAGAAAGTGAAACTAGAGTTTAAGGGAGATAAAGTGGAAAATAAAGTGTTGGTAAGTAGGAATGGATTTTTTTTAAATCATAAAAAATGTTAAGTTTGTTTTCAAGGAAAATGGTTTTTTATGCTTATTTTGCAAGTCCTGTCAGTTTCTATTGCAGTGTTTTTTTTTAAATCATAAAAAATGTTAAGTTTGTTTTCAAGGAAAATGGTTTTTTATGCTTATTTTGCAAGTCCTGTCAGTTTCTATTGCAGTGTTTGTTTAGTGTATTGAAATTTGATATGTGATCAACATATCAATGTGGCTTGCAATGAATTAATATGCATGTAATCATAGCAAATCAGGTCAGGAGCAGGTAGGTAAGGGTATATACATAGTCCTGATGTCTCATTGAAATATAGTCCAATCTCATTATTCGCCACAGTATGGTTCACAAAAATGTTCATGAACTGCAAAATTGCGAATAATGAAAGGCTGGTCTATGGGAAAATAGAGGTTAGGTTCTAGCAATACTTGTTGCGCCCCAAAACCATGGAAAGTGAATAATGGATCTTGAAGGAAAAATAGGGTTAGGTTTCTGCATGGGACACTTTGTGGCCATTTCTGGAAGCAAATGACAAAACCACAAAGTGAAAGTGAAAGCAAAGGAAACTGATCTTTAAGTTCGTGATATTTAGGTTTGTGAATAGTGGTCACAGTGGATACATGAAATATGTGAACCATGGGTACATGAAATCGTGAATCTGGGCCTTGAGAATATCAAGAACAGACTACAAATATAAACAAGTAGTGGATATCTCTGCTGCTCCCCTCCCCCCCAGCTCAGGCATAAAGTGTTAAATGTTATGCCTTATCCCTAAAAATGCAAGGCCTACTTTTAAAGTGTAAGTAAAGCCTACTTTAAAGCACAAGTAAGGCCTACTTTAAAGCGCAAGTAAGAGGATTCAAAGGATTGCGCCCTAGATGCAAAGGGCTAACTGAAAGAAAGAAGAATGCTGGGTTTTTTAAGTTTAGCTCTAGGAAGTAGAGGGACAGCATTTTTCTTCAAGAAATTTTTTCCAGCTGGGTGCGGAGTATTGCATAGCATTATAAAATTTTCTAAGATAGCAGGCTAGTCAGTAAAATCAGTCATTAGCATGTCTGTTCAAAAGGTCTACAGAGAACACTGGGCAGATAACAGATTGGTCTGAATTCAGTGAAACTAATAACACTTCTTCTGTGATGTAAAGCTGTGGAACATTCCTAGCTAGGCATGTTTTGAGATTTTTTTTTTTAAATTAGCTAATCTTCCATTTCCATGGCAATTTGTCTTTTTTGCATTCCATTCTTGTTCACACCCTGAATCCCTTCCCTGCACCACATGGTCTGGCATCTCTCATTCTATCCCCTTTCTGGTCTGTGTCACTTTCTCTCTCCCTTTCCCCAAACACTTGTAGGTCTAGCATCCCCCTTACCCTCCCCCTTGTCTTGCGGGTCTAGCATCCATGTCCCCTCCTCTCCCCCCTCACTTGTAGTCCAGCATCCATTTCCCCATGGGTCTGCTCTCACTCTTTGACTGTCCCCCCCCCCCCCAAGTGGATCTGGCATCTCTTGTACTCCTGCTGTCCTACTTCTCACCCGAATCCCCCCTCCCCTAACATGTCTGGCCTCCGATTGACCCCCCTCCTCGTTTGGATCTAATATCTCTTGCCTGTGGGCCCTTCCAAAGCAGTAGTAGCAGCTGGCCTGCAGAGGCAGCACTTTGAATTGGCTGCTTGTGGCCAGCACTGTCAGGGCCTTTCCTCTGCTGTGTCAGAAGTGATGTGGCAGAGGACAGTCCCTGGTAGAGCTTGGCCGTAAGCAGTCTGCTCACAGCACTGTCTCTGCCAGCTGGCTGCCGCCACTGCTTTGGGAGGGCCTGTGGGTAAGAAATACTGGATCCATATGGGGAGGGTGGGCAATTGGAGGGAGGTCAGATCAGCATGGGGAGAGGATGGTTGTCCAGTCAGGAACAGGAGGCAGGACCGTGGGAGAAAGGAAGGTCTGTACACAGCTTGTGCAAAATTCCGCGCTGCACAGTTGTACAGAATTCCGCTAGAGTAAAGGTTTAAGAAAAACGTCAAGCTAATTTTTTTTTAAATGTACCTATATAAAGTGTAGAGACAAGCCAGCAGTAGCGAGTGTTTCCTGATTTCCTTATTCCTGGATATTCAGTTATAGGCCCTGTCTGAGCTTTGAATATTAATTTTTTTTTCTTCTTTTTTTTTTGTGCTGGCTAACGGAGCTGGTTTGATCGATATTTAGCCCCTCACAGCATAAGCTAAACTGCTTAAAGATAGCATCGCTGTTTATGTGGCCTGATTTGAGCAGTTTACTTAGGTGATGAGGGGCTGAATATTGGCTCTTTACCCAGCGTAATCCCCAGAATGCCCATGAGTTTGCTACTTTTGAATTCGGTGCTAGCTGGTGATTTTCAGCCGAGATAACTTAAGTGCAGTTGAAAATGATCAGATAGCTGTGAACAATTGATTTTAACTTGGTCGGCAGCCGTTTCTGCCCAGTTAAATCATTTTGAGTATTGGCCGGAAGGTGAATTCTACGACTATAGAGCTTACAGCTTTGCCATTTTTGCCGATTTGGTTTATAGTACCTCCCTGAAATTTGCAGGGTTTTTGTTCCAGGAGTACCCGCGAATTTCAGAAAACTGCGAATGCGATGCGGGGATAGGAGGCGGGAGAGGCTATTTTGCTTCTTGCAGAGAAATCGTGTATCACAAGGTCCGGTAGATTCATTGACTGGGATTCACGAAACACAGGGTTTGAATTAGTTTAGCTTATCTACAGGACTCTCATCAGAGGAAACCACAACGCCACGCAGAGTTATTTCACTGCAGCCTATCAAATAAGCTCCCAATAGGTGGACGGAAAAAACCCCACGAATGACTGGGGCCATGAACTCAGAACCGCGAGGTTGCAGGGGAGTACTGTACTGTTTGTTTGAAATTGAGGAATTTCAGAGTAATGTTAGACTAAATCCCATTTTTCAGGTGAGCCTTAGGGGTCCTTATACGAAGGCGCGCTAGTGTTTTTAGCGCACGCACAAAATTAGCGCGCTAACCCAAAAAACTACCACCTGCTCAAGAGGAGGTGGTAGCGGCTAATGCGTGCGGTATTTTAGTGCGCACTATTGCACATGTTAAGGCCCTAGCGCACCTTCGTAAAAGAAGCCCTTAGTTTTTCCAACCTTTTCATCTGGAGCATCACTATGAACAAAAATGTACGATTAATCTTGATCAGCTTAGCTGGTAAATTATACACAGCCTTTGTTTTGAGTTGTAGTTTGCTGTTGGATAGGTAATATGAGACATTATGGGAAACTTGATCTCTTGCTATTAGCTGGTGCTAATAAAAACCACTTTGTTCCAGGAAGTCCAGACTTCAAATTACAGGGCAGTAGTCCCGGTTCCTAGGTATGAAGAGAAGTGGCATCGTATTTGTGACCTTGTTTTCATAGCATCTTTGTAATACCTGGTATTGATAGGCAACCAAAATATTTTCATGGTGTTATTTTTGTTTATGTGCCAGAACGAATGTTGTCAAGAGGTTGCACTCTTGGCCAAGAGAATACCTTAAAGAATGCACATTCATTTTTTGATAGTATGCACATGCATATATGATGCTTCCCACATATGTGCACTACTGGGAAAGAGTGCACACATTTTGAGAAAAATGCACCCTCTACTCATACCCCTGCATTTCTTTAAGGTTGCATGCTCAGTTTCTGATCAGTGCACAAATTTAGGTGTGCAAGCTATAGAATAGTGCCATTTGCATGCTTAACTTAATATTAATCTGCATTCATAGATGCTCCATGGCAATAATATGTAGTTATTACATTACATTACATTAGTGATTTCTATTCCGCCAATACCTTGTGGTTTAAGGCGGATTACATAAAAGTTTGTCAGAGATTACATTAAAGTTTACAGGAATAGCATAAGAGATGTCCTAAGAGTTACATAAGAATTACTTAAGATTTGTCGAGACCTTAAGGTGATAAATGTTGGGTAATAAGAATTATCAAAGAGTTGTCGAGATCTTAAGATGGTAAATCTTGGGTAAATAGAGGCGTTTTAACATTAGTTGGGTAGTTAGAAGCATATTAGAGTATATTAAGGATGTAGAGTGGGTAGGTGGGGTTTAGGTAGGTGTAGTGTGGGTAGGTGGGGTTTAAGTAGGAACTGGTTGTATTAGATAGGTTTTATGTATTTTTTGAAGAGTAGGGTTTTAGTATCTTTCTTGAAGGTTTTGTAATCTGTGGTCGATGACAACAAAATGGTGATTTGTCTGTCCAGTTTAGCTGCTTTGGTGGCTATTAGGTTGTCATATAGTCTTTTTCGTTGACATTTTTGGATGGTGGGTGTGTGAAAAGTGAGTGGGTTCTCCTGTGCCTGGATGAGGAGGATTGAGTTAGTCGGTTATTCCAGTAGGTTGGGCTTTCTCTGTTAATAACTTTGAATAGTAGGCAGTAGAATTTGAAGTGTACTCTTGCTTGTATTGTGAGCCAGTGAGAGTCATGGTAAGCTTCTGTGATGTCATATTTTTCAATAAGTAGATGAGTCTTAGGGCTGTATTTTGTATAGTTTGTAATTGTTTTATCATGGTTGCTGTACATGGAAGGTATAGTATGTTGCAGTAGTCAGGCCAAGGATAAGGGATTGTACCAAAAGTAGGAATTGTTTTCTGTCGAAGAATTTTTGGATTTGTCTTAGATTTCTCATGGTCATGAATGATGCTTTTATTACTTTGTTGATTTGTGGTTGCATGGTACATCCTCTGTCAATTAGTACTCCCAGAAGTTTTAGTGTTGGTTGAATAGGGTATGAGATCGAGTTTATTACTAGATTTGTTAAGATAGGAGTTTTGTTTTCTAGGAGGATGAAGTTTGTTTTGTCAGGGTTAAGTTTTAATTTGTTCTCTGTCATCCAAGTTGCTACTGTTTCGAGTGTTCTACTGTTTCGAGTGTTCTGTGTATTGTGCTTTTCATGGTGGGTTCTGGGTGGTCGAAGGGGAGGAGAATAGTGATGCCATCTGCATAGCTGTATGAGGTTATGCCATGTTTGTCTAGATAGAAGCTGAGGGAGGCTATGCATATATTGAATAGTGTGGGTGATAGGGGTGATCCCTGGGGAACTCCGCAGGGGTTGGATCATGTTTTTGATTTTTCTTGCTTTGTTTTAACCCTGTAGGTTCTGGATTATAGGAAACCTTTGAACCATGAAAGTACCTTGTCTGAGATTCCAATGGAGTCTTGAGTTTGTATGAGAATGCCGTGATCAACCAGGTCGAAGGCTGCAAAAAGGTCTAGTTGTATGAGCAGGATTTTCTTGTCTGTACAGAGGTATTGTCTGGCAGTGTCCATTAGTGTTCCAAGTAGGGTCTCCATGCTGTGGTTGGCTCTGAAGCCAGACTGTGTGGGGTGGAGTAAGTTGTGTTTATCCCAGGACAAGCAGGCATGATATTCTCACACATGGGTGACGTCATCTACGGAGCCCCAGCGCGGACAGCTTTTCAAGCAAACTTGATTGAAGTTTCAAGTTTGCACACTGCACCACGCATGTGCTAGCCTTCTTGCCCACTAGAGGGCGCATCCCCACCTCGTGGTCCTCAGTTCTAATTCATCCGCGGAGCCAGAAGCCCTGTGGATTTTTTAGTGCTCTTTTGCCTTCTGTCGCCGCGGCTGTGTAGGTTTTTTTCGACGCGGTCGCTGCGTTTTTTCTCTTCTTTAATTTGCTTCTCTTTGATTTTCAAAAAAAAAAAAAAAAAAAAACGTGTTATATTTTTTGCGCTCCGGGGGCTCCCGGTAGCCACGGCCGAGGAACCTCGTTCGTTCCCGGCCCCTTTTTGGGCCTATGTCCCGGCCCGTTACGGGATTCAAAAAGTGCGGCACTTGTGACCGGCTGTTGTCGATCACAGATCCCCACAGGCGTTGTCTGCGGTGCTTGGGGCCCCATCACCCGACCGACTCCTGTTTGAAGTGTGGGACCTTTCAAAAAAGGGCTCTCACGCGTCGCATTGCCCGCATGGCGGAACTTTTTTCTCCCGACGTCCCGACGGGGATGGCCTCGAGCTCGGCCTCGGCTTCGGCCCCGGCCTCGACCTCGGCCTCGACCTCGACATCGGGCCCTCCTGCCTCGCCTCGACCCTCGGTGCCCTCGAAGCAGGTTGCCTCGTCCAGCAAGGCCTCGGGTAAGTCTCCACTTCCCTCCTCAGCTCCTGGATCCAAGAAGCCACCCTCGGGCGCCTCATCGGCGGTTGGGTCTGCCTCCGCCCAGCCCAGGGTGTCTAAATCGATAGCCCCGAGGGAATACTCGAGACCGAGGTCGCCCTCTGTGGAGCATCGACAGGTGCTGCCCCAGGGTATGTCCATCCCTGTGTTTCAGGACTTGCTCCGGGCTTTGATCGCCTCGGAGCTGTCCGGGGCCATTGAGCACCTGCAGCAGGCTTCGGCCTCGACTGCCTCGGCCTCGACTGCCCCGCAGTTGGCGACCTCGGCCTCAGGTACCGGGGCTTCGGCCGCCGAGGCACCTGCCGCCTCGACCTCGGCTTTGGCCTCGGACCGGGCCTCGATGGGACAGCCTGAGCGTAGCGTCAGGCCCAAGGACAAGCTGCGCCGAGTGCGGCGGATCTCCTCTACCTCGTCCTCGAGGTCCTCGCGGGGCTCCTCGCCTTCGGGTAGACCTCGGGCGAGGCGCCGACCGAGGAGAGCCAAGCGGTCTCGGGTCTCGCCTCGCGGACGCGGGCGCTCATCGCCTCCCGAGGGCGAGTCCTTGCGAGTCGAGGAGCTCCGAATGGATAATCCAAAACTTTTTCGGTCCCCGTGCAGAGAGGGTTCCCGTGCCTCCTCGACGGGGCGGAAGGGACGGACCTCGATTCCCCGCACCCCGGGGGGTTCCCCCAGGGGCTCGTTCCAGCGGGCTGGGTCCCCGACCCCCTCGAGGTCACGGGACCGTGCCTCGTGGGGTTCGGGATCTGCCAGGGAGCCGAGGTACTCCCGCGAGGCTTCTCCCTTTGCCTCGGCGGGGAGATCTAGGACTCCTTCTCCTCCCGCCAGAACTTCGTCTTTTACGAAGTTCGTCCATGACATGGCGGGGGCGTTAGGGGTGGACTTATCGGCGGGTTCCCACCATTCCAAGGAATATTTGGAGGAGCAGGACCTTCCCACTCCCCAGAGGGAATCTCCTCGCCTCCCGCTGAACAAGGTCTTACATCAGACCTTGCTGAAAAACTTGGAGGCTCCTCTTACAGTCACGGTCGTGCCCACCAAGATGGAGGCGAAATACCGGACCATTCCGCCTAAGGGGTTCGAGAAGGGGCAACTCTCGCACCAATCAATCCTGGTGGAGTCGGCCCTTAAGAGGTCACAACCCTCTCGGGTGTCTGCTGCGGTTCCCCCTGGGAGGGAAGGTAGGACCCTCGATAAGTTTGGCCGTCGCCTCTATGCTAATTCACTCATGGCGACGCGGGTCCTTAATTATGCCTTTTCATACTCGTCCTATTTAAGGTCTATGGTCAAGGACATGCCTGAATTCCAGGGGGTGATCCCGGCTTCGCACAAGGACAGGTTCGCCACCTTTATGTCGAACCTTTCACAGCTGCGCCTCTACCTCTTCCATGCGGTATTCGACGCCTTTGAGCTCGCCTCGAGGGTATCGGCCTGCGCGGTGGCGATGCGTCGCCTGGCGTGGCTGCGTACCCTCGAGATGGACTCCAACCTGCAGGAGCGATTGGCAAATTTGCCCTGCGTGGGGTCGGAGTTGTTCGACGACTCCTTAGAGGCGGCGACTAAGAGGCTGTCTGATCAGGAGCGTTCGCTTGCGTCCCTTGTCCGCCCCAAGCCTAGGGCCTCGCAACAAAGGCCTTTTCGGCAGCCTCCGAGGCGGTATCCTCAGAAGACGACACCAGCCTTTTCTAGGCCTCCGCCCCGACGACCACCCCAGCAGGGTAGGGGAGGTCCCTCCAAGCCCGCTACGCAGGCTGCGTCCAAGCCCGCGCCGTCCTTTTGACGGGATGAGCGGTTGGGGGCGGGCCCTCACCGCAACTCTGCCACATTCCCTTCCCATCGGGGGTCGACTCTCGGCTTTTGCCCGAGCTTGGACGGAAGTTACGTCAGACGCATGGGTGCTCCGGACCATCTCAGAGGGCTATTCGCTCAACTTCTCCAGGCAGCCTCCGGACATGCCTCCCGGGGCTTGCCCGCCCAATCGGAGCCAGTTGGCCCTTCTCCAGGAGGAAGCCAGGTCCTTGCTGAGCCTCCGAGCAGTCGAACTGGTTCCTTGCGACCAGAGGGGTCGGGGGTTTTACTCCCGTTACTTTTTGGTCCCAAAAAAGACCGGGGACTTGCGCCCCATTTTGGACCTTCGGAAGCTCAACAAGTTCCTGGTCCGGGAGAAGTTCCGTATGTTATCGCTTCCGATTCTGTATCCCCTCCTGGAGGAGGGGGATTGGATGTGCTCCCTGGACTTGAAGGAAGCGTATACCCATGTTCCGGTGCATCCCGACTTTCGCAAATTCTTGAGATTTCAAGTGGGGGAGTGGCACCTTCAGTACCGGGTCCTCCCTTTCGGCCTGGCTTCGTCCCCTCGGGTGTTCACGAAGTGCATGGTGGTGGCCGCGGCTGCCCTGCGCTCCCGGGGGTTGCAGGTCTTTCCCTATCTGGACGATTGGCTCATCAAAGCCCCGACCAGGGAGGGAGTTATTTCAGCGACCCAACAGACTATTTCACTTCTTCAGGGTCTAGGGTTCGAAGTGAACTTTCCCAAGTCTCAATTGTGCCCGACTCAGTCGCTGCAGTTTATAGGAGCCGTGCTGGACACGGTTCTCCTCCGAGCGTTCCTCCCAACTCCTCGGTTGGAGGCTCTGCTGCGCTTGGGTCGGCAGATCTCGCTGAGGCCTGTCGTGTCGGCTCAGCGCATGATGGTGCTTCTGGGTCACATGGCTTCGACGGTCCAGGTGACTCCGTTCGCCCGCTTGCATCTGAGGCTCCCTCAGTGGACGTTGGCCTCGCAGTGGCGCCAGGATCGCGACCCGGTGTCTCGCCTAATAACGGTGACTCCTTCTTTGAGACGCTCGCTCCGTTGGTGGACCAACTCTTCCAATCTTTCCGGGGGTTTGCTCTTTCGCGTTCCTCCGCATCGCACAGTCCTGACCACGGACTCTTCGGAGTATGCGTGGGGGGCACATGTCGACGGTCTTCGCACACAGGGCCTATGGTCGGCCGCGGACCGTCGGTGTCACATCAATGTGTTGGAGCTGCGTGCTATTTACCTGGCTGCTCGAGCTTTCGGGCATCTCCTGCGCAATCAAATAGTGCTCGTCAGGACGGACAACCAAGTGGCCATGTATTATGTAAACAAACAAGGGGGCACGGGCTCTTGGCCTCTGTGCCAGGAAGCCCTGCGCCTGTGGACTTGGGCAGTCTCTCAGAACATTTTCTTGCGTGCGGTTTACATTCAGGGAGAGATGAATTGTCTGGCAGACAAGCTCAGTCGTCTTCTCCAGCCGCACGAGTGGTCGCTGAACTCCCGGGTTCTACGCGAGGTCTTCGACCGTTGGGGGACTCCTCAGGTGGATCTGTTTGCCTCACCCGAGACTCACAAACTACCGCTCTACTGTTCTCGGATGTTTTCCCGGGAACGCCTCGAGGCCGATGCATTTCTTCTCGACTGGGAAGGGAGGTTCCTTTATGCGTTCCCTCCGTTTCCCCTGATCTTGAGAACGCTGGTGCATCTCAAATTAACCGGAGCCACTATGATTCTCATTGCGCCTCGTTGGCCCAGACAGCACTGGTTTTCCCTGCTGCTTCAACTCAGTGTCCGGGAACCTCTGCTTCTGCCTGTCTTTCCCTCTCTGCTGTCTCAGAGTCAGGGTTCGCTGTTGCATCCCAATCTTCAGTCTTTACATCTGACGGCTTGGTTCCTTTCCCCTTGACTTCGGTTCCTGTTTCTCAGTCAGTACGGGAAATTCTGGAGGCCTCGCGGAAGGTCTCGACTAGACTTTGTTATTCCCAGAAGTGGACCAGATTTTCATCCTGGTGCTTCTCGAACCACCTGGACCCGAGTTCGGTGCCCGTGTCTTCGGTGCTGGAATATCTGTTGCATCTGTCGAATTCTGGTCTGAAGACGACTTCCATTCGAGTACATCTTAGCGCTATCGCAGCATTCCATCAACATCTCGAGGGTCGTCCCCTCTCTTTACATCCTCTGGTTTCTCGTTTCATGAGGGGTCTTGTGAATGTCCATCCTCCTCTGAAACCTCCTCCTGTAGTGTGGGATCTTAATGTGGTCTTGGCTCAACTGATGAAGCCGCCTTTTGAGCCCATAGACAAATCTCTCCTTAAGTTTCTCACTTGGAAAGTGGTCTTTTTGATTGCGCTTACCTCCGCTCGTCGGATAAGCGAGCTGCAGGCTTTGGTTGCGGATCCCCCTTTCACGGTGTTCCATCATGACAAGGTGGTTCTCCGCACCCATCCTAAATTTTTGCCTAAGGTTGTGTCTGATTTCCACCTCAATCAGTCCATTGTTCTTCCGGTATTTTTCCCGAAGCCCCACTCTCATCCTGGTGAGGCGGCGCTTCACACGCTTGACTGTAAGAGGGCGTTGGCTTTTTATCTCCAACGTACTAAGTCTCATCGGAAGGTTCCTCAATTGTTTTTGTCCTTTGATCCTAATCGGGTGGGACATCCTGTTTCCAAGCGCACCTTGTCCAACTGGTTAGCTGCTTGTATTTCCTTTTGCTACGCTCAGGCTGGTCTCCCGCTCTCGGGTCGAGTCACGGGGCATAAGGTCCGAGCGATGGCAGCTTCGGTTGCTTTCCTCCGATCCACTCCTATGGAGGACATATGTAAAGCTGCCACTTGGTCTTCGGTTCATACGTTCACCTCCCACTACTGTCTGGACACTTTGTCCAGAAGCGACGGCCGGTTTGGCCAGTCGGTGTTACGTAACCTGTTTTCATGAATTGCCATCCTCCCACCGGCCCTTTTTTGGTTAGCTTGGAGGTCACCCATGTGTGAGAATATCATGCCTGCTTGTCCTGGGATAAAGCACAGTTACTTACCGTAACAGGTGTTATCCAGGGACAGCAGGCATATATTCTCACAACCCGCCCACCTCCCCGGGGATGGCTTCTTTGCTTGCTATGGAACTGAGGACCACGAGGTGGGGATGCGCCCTCTAGTGGGCAAGAAGGCTAGCACATGCGTGGTGCAGTGTGCAAACTTGAAACTTCAATCAAGTTTGCTTGAAAAGCTGTCCGCGCTGGGGCTCCGTAGATGACGTCACCCATGTGTGAGAATATATGCCTGCTGTCCCTGGATAACACCTGTTACGGTAAGTAACTGTGCTTTGTCTACAAGGTTTTGGCTACGATGCCTTCCATCAGCTTGACGTACAGTGGGATTGACGCTATGGGTCTGTAATTGGATGGTTGGTCCGTTGTTCCCTTGGGGGTCTTTCAATATCGGAGTTATAATGATTTCGCTGAGTTCTTGTGGGAAATGACCCTCTAATAGTAAAGATTGTATCCATTGTAGAAGCAGGGAACGTAATAATGTACATGAGGATTTCAGTAGGTATGGGGGGCAATGTTTGAGGTCACAGGCTGCATGGCTGTATTTATTGTATAGATTGTATAGGTGCGAAATGGGACCAAGTTCTATCTGCTGCAACTGGTTCTTTTTCTGTGGGGGTAATGAGGTCTCTATGTATGAGGGGGTTCCGTTGAACGTGGCTGTGATGTTTGCGATCTTGTTTTTGAAGTATGTGGCTGAAGGAGGGGTGGAATTGCTGTTGGCTATGTAGGGTGTGGTGTCTGTGAGAACTTTTAGTAGCTGGAATAACTGTTTTGTGTCTTGGGGTCCTTCTATTTGTTTTGAGTAGTATGTCTTTCTTTTTTCTTTCAGTTCTTTTTTTTATTTTCGGGTTGTTGCTATCCATGCTGTTTTTGTGGACTCTTGGCTGCTTTTTCTCCATTTTCTTTTAAGTTGTCTGCATTGTCTCTTGAGTTGGAGTAGTTTGTTGTCGAACCACTTGTCTGATTTTCTGTGGATTTTGGTTTTGGGCTTTTCTGGGGCTAGTTCGTCTAGGGTTGCAGTACTTAGGTTCTTCTGAAAGGTCACTTGAACACACAAAGTCAGAGGCGTGAAGAAAGTACAGGAGTTTTATTTACAGCATGCCGGACTCTTGTGCAGTGAGCAGCCTGCTTACAAGAGTGCCAGAAACAGGAAATGCACGGACTTTTATGCCCTTTTCACAAACTAATATATGCAAAATCTACAACTTCTCATTTATTACTTCTATAACTTTTCTACAATTATTATTGGTCCTAAGCCAGCACTTGTGATAGGTTCAGGGGTACAACTTATAGTCCTATAGGAAGCTAGTTCATTTACCTGCTTATCTAAGCCTTGCAGTTCTAACTGTTACATGTTCAGGAGGGCAGGGTACATCATAGCTCAAACTCTTATCTATTTAGCTTACAATGTGGTAAGGCAGGGACATCATTTCAGGCAGATGATGTCAGCAGATGGTACACTGTTTCCAGCTATGTTGGCCAGAGCAGCATTTCAAACATCATTTAACCATTTCATGACCCTACAGTTCCATTGTGAGATGAAGTCTTTGGGTGTGTAGTATTGGATTATGATGTCTGTTTTTGTCCAGAATGTGGTGGGATCTATATGTTTGTGTGAGTTGTAAGTTGTTTGTTGAGTAATTGGAATGCTTTTGTTACTGGTCCAATTGATTTTGAAGGCGTATGTGTAGTGATCGGACCAGAGGGAACGGTTCCAATTTCCGTTTGATGTTTGGATCTCTGGTTGTGTGGGCTGTTGGGACATGTAGGCTGCAATGTCTAGTTGGTGTCTTTTTTCGTGTGTGGTTTGAGGATCTAAGATTTTATATGTTAAGGCCTCAAGATATGCTAGTAGGGTTTCTACATTTTTGCAGGATTGGTTTTCGAGGTGAAGATTTAGGACTCCTAGAAGTAGATTGTAGGTTGTCGTTAGAGAGTTCGATTAATAAATTCTTCAAATATTGGTTTAGCTGTGTTCCAGTTACTTGTGGTTATGTAGCATAGAATGCATGTTAGCGTTCCTTTAAGTGATGTGCTTGAAAGTTGACAGGCTAGTAAATCCAAGTATTGGTTGGTTATTTTGTCTTGTATTTTTAGGTTTAAAGTGTTTCTGGCTATAATGGCAATTCCTCCTTCTCTTTTATTTTCTCTGCAGACTAACATTATTTTATGGCTCTTTGGGCAAACTTCAGTTATTCTGGGGTCCGAGTCAGAGGTAAGCCATGTTTCTGTGAGGAAATGGCAATCTAGGTTATCTTCTTCTATCCAGTTTTTTATGCGTTCTGTTTTAGGGCCTATGGCTCTGATGTTCACATATGCACACTTGAGAGTGATGTATTCTATAGGTATGTTGTGAGTTGTTTTTGGGTATATGAGTGATCTTTGGTGGGGTTGTTTTTTGGTTTTGTATGGGTTTGTTGGTTTTCTATTTGTTGCTTTTGGGGCTGGTTGGTATGCGTAAGGCTGATGGTTTGAGTTTCTGTCAATTGTGAGGTGCCAGATTGGTTGGGCAATTCCACTGGAATTTGCTATGATTGGTATTGGATATATATGGTTTGCAGTTGCTTTCCAGTCAGAAGCAGGAATATCAGTACGATTGCTTGTGGAAAATATGGTGATGTGGTTCTCATGTTGGTGTTAAGTGTGGTGATCGTTGTACTTAATATATTGTGTGTGGTGTGGGTTTGAGGAGTTAGTCAATTCTAAAACTTTAATCAATTCTAATATATTGAGTTTCTGATCTAATATAAATCTGTCATCTAATGGTAATAGTTTGCATTAGTCAGACTTTTGAGTTCAACTAACCTTAGTTATGTGCATAACTATACATACGTGCTATTCTATAAATCTAGCGCCTAAATGTTATAGTGTGCAGTGGCAGAGGAGGCGTGTCTTGCAGTTGCATGTGTAAGTCAGTGTTCTATAACTAAAGTGCGCAACGGCTTACTTTAAGGTGTGACCATTTACGCCAGCCTTTGACGTGGTGTAAATGCTCTTGCACATGCCGACTTAACATTCTATTCCATTGATTCCCAAACCTGGTCCTGGAAGCACCCCAGCCAGTCAAGTTTTCAGAATATCCACAATGAATATTCATGAGAGAGATTTGCACGAGCGGCCTCCACGGCATGCAAAACTTTCTCATGAATATTCATTGTGGATGTCCTGAAAACCGGACTGGTCGGGGTGCTTCTGGGACCAGGTTTGGGAACCACTGCTCTATTCTAAAATAGCAATTTTGTGTGCACTTAACCCTCCATTGCCCAAGGTATCATAGATTGTGAGCCCATCGGAACAGATAGGGAAAATATCTGATAAAAAAAATTGTCACCACCCTGAACTTCTCCAAGGTAGGATAATATATCAAATACCAATAAACATATAAGAATGGTGCTTAGCACCAGTATTTTTCATGTTTAATTTTTGGCCCTTTGAATTTACCCTATAGTGTGCACTATCATCAGTGAATGACATTTTGTTGCAGCTCATCCCTAGTACCTGATCCTTGTAAGAGCTAGTCTTGTAAAGTCACATGTGGCTGTGGCACTAAGAAAATGAAAGTTTGGGGCCCACTCATTGCTCTCTAATATCTAACAACAGAGGAAAGTGTGTTGTGTGGTTTTTTTTGTTTTGTTTTGTTTCCATAATTCTAATTGAAACTTAAAGCAGCAGGTTCCACATTGGGAAACCACATCTGTATTGTGGTGGAGATGAGGTGTGTGTGAGTGACGTTTTGATTGAAGGGCAGAGAGAAATGAGCATTTAACCATATTAGTTCAAATACCTAACTGTCCCTCAGTATTCCTACTCTGCCATCAGCTCTGTGAGGAACTGTTCTGCAAGACCAGGCAATAGTCTTAGAGCAGTGGTCTCAAACTCAAACCCTCTGCAGGGCCACATTTTGGATTTGTAGGTACTTGGAGGGCCGCAGAAAAAATAGTTAATGTCTTATTAAAGAAATGACAATTTTGCATGAGGTAAAACTCTTCATAGTTTATAAATCTTTCCTTTTGGCCAAGTCTCCAATAATAATATTATCATTTATAGCTAAAGAGACATATGATCTAGAAACTGTTTTATTTTACTTTTGTGATTTATGATAAACATACTGAGGGCCTCAAAATAGTATCTGCCGCATGTGGCCCCCGGGCCGCGTGTTTGAGACCACTGTCTTAGAGTAACCAAAAAGAGGACATGAATGAAGAATTTTGGGGACGTTTTCTCCCTGAGTTTAGAGTATTGCGTTCAATTCTGGTCGCCTTATCTCAAGAAAGATAAAGTGGAACTGGAAAAAGTTCAAAAAGAGCGACCAAGATGCCCCTCCCCGTACCTTTAAAATGCAGGATGGCAGGAGGGATGCCCACTCTCCCGCCACTGGCGTCCCTGTCCCCTCCCCCGACAGCCTCCCCCACCCTTCCCATACCATGAAACTGAAGGACGGCCGGAGGGATACTCAATCCCTCTGGCCGGCAGGCCCACCTCTTCAAAATGGAGGGCCTTCCCGGTACATGCTGGGATGCACTAAGAGGGGGCCTAAGGTCCTGACTGGCTCTGGTTCCTAAGGCACAAGGAGTTCCAATGGAATTTCAACCCTGACCTCGCTTGTTCACAGCCTGCTGCTTTACTAGTTCTGTGCTTCTTAACCCTGCCAGTCTGGCTTTCAGAATGCCCACAATGAATATGCATGAGAGAGAGTTGCATGCACTGCACATTCAAACATACATATTTATGGATATCTTGAAAACCCGACTAGCTGGGTATGCCTCAAAGTCTGGGTTGGGAAGCACTGCACTAGATTACTCCTCCAGTTCATTCTGTTGTACAAAATATGTATGCAAGTATTGATCCCATCTCTGCTTCCTCTTTAGAGGAATCTATGGAGGCTGCCTCTATTGTATCTCCAACTTTCACCAGAGCAAGTTTTGGGAAACTGAACCCAGATTTTCAGAACTGCTGGTTGAATAGTATTATCCAGAGATATAAACAAGTAGGGCACCTTAAGAGCCTTGGTAAGGTCCACCATGTCAGTGCTTTGAGCAATCCAAAAAGTAGATTGAGTGGGAAGCAATGGTAGAACTTCTATAAGAACTATGAAAGTTGACATAAAATCATGTTGACATAAAATCTCGGCGACTTTTCCAGCGTGTTACCAGTGTTTTAGATTCCTTAGCGTGTCACCTACCGCTATTTGTCCAAGGCTATTCTTTTGATAACTTTTCCTTTTATCAAAAGTGGACCCCTGATGAAGATTATACAAAACACGGACCGTGTTGGGTCCCTTGCCTGGTAAAAGGTTTTTAATCAATGATTTACTTGTTATAAATAAAGTCTGCCTGCATCGTGTACTAAGTCTGCAGTTTTTGGATTGTTTGTTCTTCATAAAATCATGTTTTCCATCACCTTAAAGCAGAAAAGTTTGATATCAGTCAGTAAAGGCTGTAAGTCAACCCCACTGTCATGGTCTTTTTTTTTTTTTAAGAAATAGGGAAAATCACAGCCCTCTTTAAGTGGAAGGGTACAAACCCTTCCAAGCATGGCTGGTCAGGTCTGCCCAACATGGGACAATCTACTTGCCCAGTGAAGAAAGCAGCCAGTTTGGTGAAAGATAGAGCAGATGGGCAACTGGCTTCAGCTTGGATATCATATTAAACTGGGGTAACAATTTCCATGTAATACAGCTGGAGAATAATCTTTTTTTTTTTTTTTTTAAAGTTCCACTCAGCTGATCTTGCTCCTTGCGCTATCTCCTTATCACTGTTTGAGTCATGAGTGTCGTCCCTAGCTGAACTCAAGCACTGTGTGTGATCTCTTGACTTGAAATAGGGTGCAAGATCTTCACAAGGGAATGGTCCACTCTGTTTCACTTTATAGTTTTTGCCTATGGGCAGCTTTACCCTGGTTTCTTGGTTCTTGGTCTATTGCTCTGATCACTAGGTCACTGCTGTTTTAGTTGTGCAAGGTATTTTCGTCAGCTCTCATAGCTGGGTGGCTGTAATATATACGTTGTAGAGTGTGTGTATGTGTGTTATATTGTCTTTTGAGAATCAAAAGTTTTGTGTTGCTATTAAGGCTCATAGGAGACTTTCTATTTCAGCACAAAGGATATATTGCTGCAAAAAGCTTGTATTAATTTCCTGTACCTTGCTACATGTGCACCTTATTTCATAGTTACTTTGGGAATGTTTTAATGGCCCTGTCCATTACTAAAATCAAAAACTGAAAAACCTCCAGACTTAAGAATTTTGTGTTATCATTTTGCTTCCTTAAAATACATTTCAAAATATAAGTGAATGGTTGATTTTGTTTCACATGACTTTCAAAGACCAAAATAACTTACTGAATGTGGTTCTGTTGTAACTGCAAACTGAAATTATAAATTTGTGGTTGCTAAGCACGTAGATAATAAGAGACAAGATTCCAATTATAATTTTATAAAATTATAATTGCTGTTTTCTTGAGACAGATGTACTCTGTGTATTTAATGTTTCAGAACTGGTAGCAATGCTCATATACATGAAAAACAGTATAATTTAAATATGTAGATAGCTCCCTAGTATTGATCATGACAGTAAAGTTTCCCCAAAAATCCAAGAAATGCTCTCAATCTTATTGGCAGCAAAACAACAAAAAGATTGTGGAACAAAAGATCGGATGTACTGGTTTGTAGTTTAATAAGCATCCAAATAACATAAAAACAATCCACAGAGGGTGTATACAGTTAGAAGTGACCCACAGGATAGAAACCAAATAATGTATACAAAAAAATGACCCAACACGGGCTGTGTTATGGCAAAATAAAAATGCCTTCCTCAGGGGTCTTATAGGGTCCTTGGCTGTCTTAAATGTAAAAAAATAGTCACACAAAATTCAAGTAGTTAAGAGGCTACAAACAAGCAGCACAGCTCACAAGACGACAATGTAGGCTGGTGTCATGTTACATTGTGCTGCTTGTTTAGAGCCTCTTAACTACTTGAATTTTTTGTGACTTTTATGTTTTTATATTTAAGACAGCCAAGGACCCTATAAGACCCCTGAGGAAGGCATTTTTATTTTGCTGAAACACAGCCCGTGTTGGGTCATTTTTATTGTATACATTATTTGGTTTCTATCCTGTGGGTCACTTCTATGGATTATTTTTATGATTATTGGTTTTAAGTTACTCATTAAACTACAAACTAGTACATCCGATCTTCTGCTCCACAATCTTTTTGTTGTTTTACTGCTTCATTTCCTTTGTGGAACCTTTTGGTGCCATTTGGATTTTGTTGTCTTCTCAGTGTTATTGGACCTGATTGGTTAGGTGTGGGTATGATGTTATAAATGACATCACACATATAGAAAATTAGTCAGATACTGTAATATATGATCTTTTACAAACATGGCTGCTGCTATAGTAGTTGAAAGAATTTATGTTGAAACTGCGTAAAGACTTGAGAACCTTGAAGCATGCCAACATTGACCTTGTTTGATTGTTTCCATGGTGCTCTAGTCTTGCCAAGGTAGAATTCAGAGTGATGTGCTTAGATTTGTTGGACTCTACTCTTACTCTTCTAATTATGCCACAACTTTGAAAGGTACAAAAGTTGTACCATCTGCTATAGTTCTACAAGTAAGAAAAGGCCGAATATTGCAACTCTAGCTGTTTCCAAGAAATAAGGGGATACACATCAGCACAATATAATAATCCTCTCTTTTCTTTAACTGAGGCTAAAAAATTACCACAATAAAATTAGTGACTGCTCATATTGGATCTTAATAGTTGGTCGTGCTAATATTAAGCAGTAGATACTAGGGTTAAGGCTTTCTTATAAGGGTTTTCTTTTAATGTTGTTCAGAATGTTTCTATTGTAATTTAATACTAAAATAGCTCCAAGCTCATTGAAAAAAAAGTTAATTTTTGCTCAACTGATTTAATGTTTGTCTAACTTCAGGGTCATAGTACCTGGAATTCAGTCAATATGAATCCAACCCAGGGATTTATGCAGTTTGAGTTTTAGCAGTTTCCTTAGACTCTGGTTTAAGGGAAGCCCCTCTTGCCGATTGTAGCAAAATTGCTGTCATAAGATTTGTTTAGGTGGCTCTCGTCTTACTACTTGCTGGTTCAATGGCATCTGAAATAACATAGGTCTTTTTGTTTTTCTTTCTCCTGCTGTGTTTTCCATGTTTGAATACCAGTTCCTTAGCAACAGCAGCAGATGAATCCAGAGACTAGTGGGATAGCACACATCTACCAGCAGGTGGAGATAGAGGAACTGATTAACAGGTGGTCCTATTGGTTGGTATGCTTCCTGTTAGAGAATGACACGGTGACAAAATTCATCACCGTTCCCGTCCCCGCGGATAACTGCGGGAAATAATCCCATGTCATTTTCTAGTGTCTATTTCAACCTCAGTCCTTCTACACCAGCATTCTTCAAAGCAAAGCTTGTGAGTCAGTGGTTGTGGCCATTCATACTCTGATTCTTCCCTCTCTCCTTAAAGAATGACATGAAGATGGTTTCCCGCGGTTATCCACGGGGACGGGAACGGTGGTGAATTTTGTCACCGTGTCATTCTCTACTTCCTGTATCTTCAGTATTCTCTATCTCCCAGCAGGTGATGGTCACTATTCAACTAGCTCCTGAATTCTTAGATAGGGGTGTGTGGCTGAGCGGTGCCAACTTTGGGAGTTACACCTGGATCCCCCAGGTCCCTGCTCCACCCTCCCCTCCAGTGGATTGAGGATTATTCCTGGTTCTCTATTTTCTTCTTTCCCAGATTAAAAAAAAAAAAAGTGAGACCAGAGTGCTGTAGCTGGATTGTATTTTCCTATCAGTCTGCAGTCTACAATTATCAGCCTTAATAACGATGAGATAGGGTGAGAGAAATTTCAGTGCTAACTTTGTATGTAGTTATTCTGCGTGCTGTTTTGTTAGTGAGAATTGAGTTCTTTATAGTTATTGCTGCTGTAAGAATTGGGTTCTTTATTGTTTTTGCCGGTTGTGTTATTTTATGCCGACTTCGGGTTTGCTCAGCGGTTTTCAGTGAGACAAATGGCGGCAGAGGCAGTTAAAAGGTGTTCCCACTGTGGGAAGTGGCGAACAGCATCGGGTCTCTGTTCTGCAGGATGTTCAGACGCTGCAGGGGAAGAAAGTAACATCGTGCCTGAGGTATCTGTTCTTTCCCGTGCATTTGAAGTTTGCCCTGCTTCTCCTGCATTCGCGGCTGTTTCCATTCTGCTTGAGTGCACTTTGGCGGCTGTCAGCTGTTTTTCTGTTTCGTTTTCAGTGGCGGTTTCTGGGCAGGAAAATATACATCCAGTACAGCCAACAATTAATATAATGGCATTTTCTCCGGAGTTTGTTATGCTAATGCATAAAGCCTTTGTAATGCAGAGCTTTTAGCCTGCACAGCAAGGGGAGTGTAATTTGAGCAATTTATCCTTGCTCCAGCCTGGTAGACCTCCTTTGGAGTCGCAGGCAGCAAAAAGGTGCAGAGTGGCACCCATGGACGGAAGTGACCCTCCATCAAACTCCACCTTATCTCTTCCCCTTCCAGAATCTCTGGAGGAGGGAGAAGTGGCAAATTTGGAGTCAGAGGATGCGCTGGCTAGGGAGGTGGATGATCCTATAGCGCTCTGTCTTTTTCATAAGGAAGAATTGCCATCTTTTATTTCTAAGGCATTGCAAGGTCTTAATATCTCTCAACTTGATCAGCAAGCAACAGGATTAGCTAATCCTCTTATGGCGGGCATGAAAAAACCTCCTAAAACGTTTCCGGTCCACGAAGCAATGCAAGAACTTATTTCAGCTCAATGGGACACACCAGAGGCAAGTCTCCAAGTAGCAAAGGCCATGCGGCAGTTGTATCCAGTAGCTCAGGACGAGCTAGACAAATTTAAGAACCCAAGGGTGGACGCTTTGGTGGCTGTGATTACCAAAAAGACTAAATTGCAGGTTGAGGGAGGTATAGCGCTGAAAGACATTCAGGATAGGAAGATTGAATTTTCACTTAAGCTGTCCTTTGAAGTAGCGGCAGTTACCTTGCAAGCAGTTGTGTGCAGTTCCTATGCTGCACGGGCATGTCTGCAATGGGGTTAGTGTATGGCAGATAAAGTGATGGTGAGAGGGGTTTCTGTTCCATCCGACTTTCCAGATATGGAAATGGGTCTGCAGTGGCGTACCTAGGGTATGTGGCACCCGGGGCCCATCATTTTTTGACACCCCCCCCCATGTAAAAAAATATTTTTTGTAATGACCATGAAGCAGAATAAATGGTCAGAACAGAAACAGGCAGTGAAAATTTTCTTATATTCCAAACATAACATAACATAACATAAATTATGTCTGAATTGTCATGACATCAGAAGTACATATGGAATAGTTGCAGGTGATGCTTGGGACAGTTCTGATTGTGTTAGTTCGGTTTTATGTGTTTTTTGAATAGAAGGGTTTTTATTTCATTTTGAAGGTTTTGCAGTCTGTGGTCGATGTCAATTGGTTGTAGAGTTGGGGGTCGAGTGTTGCAGCTCGAATGGCTAGGAGGTTGTCGAACAGTTTTTTTCTTTTGACGTTTTTGGTTGGAGGGTGTGTGAATGGTGCGTGAGTTCTCCTATGTCTGTTTGAAGTGGATTGAATTATTTAGCTGAAGAAATTAGTTACCCCCTCATCCCACACACATTAATTCTCTTCCATTTTTGTTCCCATTATAAAAAACACTGATAAGTTCCCAGAAAAAAAATACATTAAAATAAGAAGTGAAAACAAAGGCCCCTACAGATGAGAACATAACATAAGAATAGCCTAACTGGGTCACACCAATGGTCCATCATGCCCAGTAGCCCATTCTCATGGTAGCCAATCCAGGACACTAATACCTGGTCAAAACCCAAAGAGTAGCAACATTCCATGCTACCGATCCAGGGCAAGCAGACACTTCCCCCATGTCTTAATAACAGATTATGGACTTTTCCTCCAGGAATTTGTCCAAATCTTTCTTAAAACCAGCTACACTATCTGCTTTTACCATAACTTCTGGCCACTTCATTTTTAAGTTTAGATCTTTCCTTTCAAACAGAGACCTTGCTAGATGTCAAATACAGCACAAGGTAACTTCACATGGACTTAGCTGTGCAGGAAATGTGAATCTCCTCATACACCCACCATATAGTGCAAAAATGTGCAAAGGTCTGTTTTTTTCTTTCGATCACTACATAGCCTAATGCCACACAAGCAGCGCTGTTACAAACATATTCTGTAGGTCAATGCTAAGGATAACAAAGTTTCCTTCCTTGGACCAGAAGGAGATAAACCACTGGAAGAGATCCCAAAACAACAACCAAAGACCCAATCAGTGTGTGAACCAGTTGAGTGGAGTGGACTAACTGGGGGGTGGAAATGGGCCCGGAATTTTCTCAGCAGAATTTCCCAGACCACCTCTTCCTCTCAACACATTGACACGCTGCCACCATCACCACTAGGAACACCTCACTGGGTAGGCCAGCTATGCTATAAACTTTATAAAACACATTATTATATTTTCTTATAAAGCACATATTTTAACTGAACTCTCTGACATCCTCAGCCTTTCCATTCACAAAAATAGAAGGAAGAAAAGTTCCCATTTCCTGCTGTCTCATGTCCCCGGCCTATACAATATATTTTTTCTGCAGACCCTTCAAAAGTCTGCCCAAATCCTCGTTTCACTTGCATTATAAAGTACTGAGGATGCCATCTCTCCCCAATCCCAGGTTCTAAAGTCTAAGACAGTAGCGCAAACTAATGCTGCCAGATACAGGAAAAAAATTTTTGATTCGATTCAGCCCTATTGAATTGGTTTTTCAATTCGATTTTCCTGCCCAGTTGGGTGATTTTTTTCAAAACTCCTGGTGGGTTTTATAGCTTTTTCACCCCCTTTGGCTTCTCCTAACCACACTGGCGCTGTGGTGTAAATAAAATAAAGAAAAAGGACTTTTCCTCTCTCTGTTAAATCCTAGCTCACGTTTGCAGTCCAACACCAGCTCTGGCAGGATACACATTTCAAATCTGACATATTATAATCACAAAACAGAAAATAAAATTAATTTTTCTACCTTTTGTTGTCTGGTTATATTTCAAATCTTGTTGGTCCAAGGCTCTGGTTTTCTTCTGATAACTTGCTTGCCAGGGTCTCCTTCTTTCTGCATGCTAACCATCCATCTGCCAACTCTGTCCTCCCTTTCCATTTCCCTTCCCTTCCCAGGAAGTCTGGTATCTTTCCTTTTTTTCATCTCCCTCCACAGATCCACCTTTTCTTAAATACCCTTTCATCCGGCATCTCTCCCTCCTTCCCCACCACCCCAGAGTCCACCATCTCTCCCTTTCTTTTCCTAATTACCCTCCTATCCAGTATCTCTATCCCTCCTCCACACCATCCCTTGTGTCCAATTTCTCTCCCTTTCTGTTCCTTCCCTCCCTAAATCCCATGGTCCATCATCTCTCTCCCTCTCCTCTATTTTCAGACCCATTATTTCTTCCCCCCCCCAAAGTTTGGCATATGCACGTCTCTTTGAACACCCCCTTCCCTCCGTGTACTTCTAAATCATGGTCCCCTTGTAGGCCTGTCCCCCCCCCTTGAAGGCCTGCCTGCCTGTCCCCCCTTGAAGGTCTGCACCCCCCGAAGGCCTGTCCCCCCTTGAAGGCCTGCCTGCCTGCCTTTCCCCCCTTGAAGGCCTGTCCCCCCCTTGAAGGCCTGCACCCCCTTGAAGGCCTGCACCCCCCCCCGAAGGCCTACACTCCCTTGAATGTCTGCACCCCCCCGAAGGCCTGTCCCACCCCCTTGAAGGCCTGTCCCACCCCCTTGAAGGCCTGTCCCACCCCCTTGTAGGCCTGTCCCACCCCCTTGTAGGCCTGTCCCACCCCCTTGTAGGCCTGTCCCACCCCCTTGTAGGCCTGTCCCCCCCTTGTAGGCCTGTCCCCCTTGAAGGCCTGCACCCCCCCCTTGAAGGCCTGCACTCCCTTGAAGGTCTGTCCCCCCCCCTTGTAGGCCTGTCCCCCCCTTGTAGGCCTGTCCCCCCCTTGAAGGCCTGCCTGTCCCCCCCCCCTTGAAGGTCTGCACCCCCTTGAAGGTCTGCACCCCCCAAAGGCCTACACCCCCCCGAAGGCCTGCACCCCCCCTGAAGGCCTGCTTGCCCCCCCTTGAAGGCCTGTACCCCTTGAAGGTCTGCACACCCCCCCCCGAAGGCCTGTCCCCCCTTGAAGGCCTGCCTGCCTGTCACCCCCTCCCCATTGAAAGCCTGCCTGCCTGCCTGCCCGCCCGCCCCACCTTGAAGGCCTGATGCCCCGACCCACCCCGAAGGACCGCTCGCCCCCCTGGCCTCACCGCACCACCTATGAAGCAGCCGCAGCAGGATCGCGAAGTCAGCGTCAGTGATCCCTGCGCTGCTTCCTGCGCCACGGTCCCGCCCCTCCTCTGACGTCAGAGAAGGGGCGGGATCGCGGCGCAGGAAGCAGCACCTAAGCAGCGCAGGGATCGCTGACGCTGACTTCGCGATCCTGCTGCGGGCTGCTTCACAGGTGGTGCAGGAAGGTCAGTGGGGCGAGCGGTCCTTCGGGGGTGGGGGGGGGGGACTGAACGGCAAGGCCGGGAGCACCCCCTTAGGGCTGGCACCCGGGGCGCACCGCCCCCCCTGCCCCCCTTGGTACGCCACTGTGGGTCTAGCATATTTGGCAGATTCTCTCTATATTATTCGCATTTCGGCAAAACAAATGTCTCTTTCATTTGTTTCTCGAAGATCATTGTGGCTCCATCACTGAGCGGTAGATGCTGCTTCCAAGCTTAGACTCATGAGGCTTCCTTTTGAAGGTCGTTTGTTATTTGGAGACGATTTAGAAAAATTGGTAAAAGATTTTGGTGATACCAAAACGCAGAGGTTACCGGAAGATAAGCCTAAAGCACCTTTGAAGGCTTTGTCTGCCAGAAATCGCTTCAGGGATGTTAAAAGATATAGGCCTGGAAAGCCATTCTTTACACTATCTTACGGTTCTTCCTATAATTCTAGGCCTAGGTTTCCACAAAAGAATTCCTATAAAACCCCAAACTGCTTAACCAGCCCGTACCCCAGCCTTACCTAATTCCCAATGATGGGATGTCGGCTCCCTCTGTCGTGATTGTAAGAGGGGTCAGCTGTCTTTATTTCTGGCGGAGTGGGCCAAGATAACGTCTGATCAGTGGGAATTGAACATTATTCAAGAAGTTTCCAAGTTTATTATATAGTTTGATTAATCGCCTATTCTACATTCTAGGCGATGTACAAAATGGTTAAAAATATCTAAAAACATGGGTAACATATTACATAGACATACAGTGTTTCAAAAAAAAAAAAAAAAAAATTTTAAATATGTAAATACAATGTCGAAACAACAGGGAAATTATTTAAAGGTTACAATCTGTATTAAATTTAATATTTAAAGGTAAAAACATTAGGAGGGAAGACAAACATGATAAAGAAATATAAGATAAAGATAGATTAAAGAATCATCTATTCACTAAAAGCATCATTAAAAAGGAAACTTTTAAGCTTAATCTTGAATTTGTCTAAATTCTTTTCTTCTCTTATATAGAGTGGGAGATCATTCCAAGACTGAAAAAATACTATGACGCCTCGTATTAATGACTCTCAGTGAGGGAATGGCCAATAAATGTTGATCCTGTGATCTCAGTGTTCTAGAAGTAGTATAAGGAATTAAAACTCTAAAAATAAAGGCGGGGGTTTGGAATATTAATGATTTAAAAGTGAGTAAACATATTTTAAATAAAATGCGATGTGCAACAGATAGCCAGTGTGCCTCCTTGAGTAAGGGTGAGACATGATCAAAATTTTTAGCTTTGTGAATTATTTTAATAGAGGCGTTCTGAATAATTTGAAGACGTCTGATTTCTTTTTGCGGCAAGCCTTTAAATAAGGCGTTACAATAATCAATTTTGGAGATGACTAGAGAATTTATTAGAATATTCAGGGATTTTGCACATAAAAATTTGGCGACGGAACGAATTTGGCGCAGTCTGTGAAAAGTAGATTTAACCACTTGGCTTATATGATCGTGGTATGATAATTTATTGTCTAATATTATTCCTAAGATCCTAATGTTTTGGGTTATCTGCAATGAAATGCCTTTAATAGAAATTGGAATAAGCGGTGTGCTACAGTCCTTCCATGGAAAGAGCATTATTTTGGTTTTATGAATATTTAAGGCTAGTTTATTAGCATCTAGCCAATGATGAATTTGATCCAGTTACAAATTAGAATTTTCCTCTCCCGTTGAAGATTCTTTGTTGGTATCCCCTTGCACGGGACAGCCAAGAGAGAATCAGTACAGATCACCCTTCAAGTTCTTTTGGGGGGGGCCGTAATTCCAGTTCCTCCGGAAGAAAGGGGATAGGGAAGATATTCCATTTACTTCATAGTGCCCAAAAAGGGGGGTTTGGTCAGACCAGTTCTGGATCTCAAGAGAGTGAATCAATTTCTAAATGTCAGGCATTTCCGCATGGAAACAGTGAGGTGGTCATAGCGGCTGTTCAACCTGGGGAATTTCTTACGGCACTCAACCTCAAGGAAGCGTATCTACACATTCCCATATGGCCACCACATCAGAGGTATCTTCGCTTTGCCGTCCTCGGCCAGCACTATCAGTTTCAAGCCATGCCATTTGGCCTAGCCATGGCTCCAAGGACGTTCTCAAAGATCATGGTAGTAGTGGCAGCTTTTCTTCGCAAGGAAGGGATTTGAGTACATCCTTACTTGGACGACTGGTTGATCCGGGTGATCTCCCTTCTTCAATCTTTAGGGTGGGTCATCAACTTTCCAAAGAGCTCTCTTGCACCTTCCCAATCATTGGAACATCTGGGGGTGCTGTTCAACACGAAGGTGGGGAAGGTGTTTCTACCCAAGACCAGGGAGAGAAGTTAAAGTCTCAAGTTCGCCTTCTTTTGTAGTTACTCATACTGAAAGTGTGGGATTATGTGCAAGTTCTAGGATCAATGGTGGCAGCGCTGGAAGTGGTGCCTTGGGCGTGCTTTCACATGAGACCACTGCAGCAATCACTTCTCTCCTGGTGGTCCTCAGTGTCTCTGGATTACAATCGTCATCTACAATGGACTCCTCAAGCATTACTCGGCATGAATTGGTGGCTCAGCAATCTCAACCTGTTCAAAGGCATGCCTCTAGCAACTCCAGAATGGATTATAGTTACCACAGATGCCAGTCTGTTGGGATGGAGGGCTCACTGCCTTCAGTCCTCAGCACAGGGAGTCTGATCTCCGGAGGAAGCTCAGTGGTCCATCAGTCTTCTAGAATTGAGAGCGACCAGGCTTCAGACGGTCCAGGCCATGATTCAGGGCCGGCCGACGAGGGTTTTTTTCGGACAGTATCACAGCAGTGGCATATATCAACAGGCAGGGAGGTACCCAAAGTCCTCAGTTGGCAAGCGAAGCAATGCTTCTGCTTCAGTGGGAGGGGCCTTATACAACCTGAGCCAATCAGAGCCTCAGACCCCTCCCCAGTGCATCCCAAGATGCACCAGGTAGTGGAAGCTCATTTTAGACTGTGCAGAAAGCTGGGAGGAGTGGGTCCGCATCCCTCCAGCTCATCAATTTTCAGGTAAGGGGGGGGTGGCAGAGATGGCAGTGGTGGTGGGGTTACTTGCCAGTGAGGGAAAGTGGGCATCTCTCCCGCTGCGGGGGTCAGGTCAGTTGTAGCGGGGATTTTCATGCAGTGGGAGAGTGGGCATCTCTCCCGCTGCAGGTGTGGGGGTTGGGTCGAGTCAGCTGTGGTGGGGATTTTGATGCAGCGGGAGAGTGTGGGCATCTCTCCCATTGCAGGGGGGTAGTCGCTGCTGTTCTGGGAGGAGGGTGGTGTTTGCCGCCGCTTCTGCCAGGAAGGGGTGTTGTGGTTCAGCGGAGAGAATGGGCATCTCCCTCTGCATCACAACACAGGGGTTTCTAGCAGTCTCTGACACTGACCGGCACCCGTGGACCAGTTGTTTTGTTTAGTCGCCAATTGCTGACACCGCTTTTTAAAAATGGCTCTGCATTTTTTAAAAATCCACCCGAAGGCTCATTTCAATGTTGACGAGCCCATTTGCACGTCAGTGTTGGAGACTGCTAGAATCCTCACTAAAGCCGGAGATAATCCCTTTTGATAATCCGTCGCTAAACTGCGTACAGGCTAAAATGCCGGAAAACAGTTTAGCAGTGGAGTTAAAATTTTGAGAATCTGGGCCCCAGTGTTTTTCTTTGATTTGAATTCTTCCCAAGATCACAGAAAGATAGAGCTGGAAATGATCTTGGTGTTATCAACCTACTTCCAGACAGGATCCCTGCTACTTAAACCATCAGTGACTGCTCTTCAAAAACCTCCAGAGACAAATTCTATCGCTTCCTTAGAAAGAATTTTTTTTTTTTTGAGTTCAATATTTTTATTGTTTTTAGTTACAAGGTAATACAAACAGAAAAATAAGGAATATCAACAGGATAGTAATAAACAAATATCCCATGTCCATAAGGCAGAAAAATGGGTAGAAGACATAGCACAGTTACACAATAGGTTATGCATTGATTAGTTGGATATACAAAATAAGATAAAGAAATATCAGTAACAATTGCACTAATGGTAATTAAGAGGTCTATTAGTAACCTCAATATGTATTAACATTTAATAAAGACAAGAATCAAAAATATAATCAAAACAAAATAATGTCTAAATCATCCTCCCTTCGAATATTTCACTGCACCAATTTAAGCCATTATTACATGTGTTTGCTTCAGTGGAGATAATGAAAAGCTGATTACTATCCTCTTTGAATCTCTTCTTTTCTCATGAGTAGTTTGTATTTTGTGAATTGCTTGACTACTTGGGGTTATCGGTCTTTGTTTCTGATTTCTTATGTAATTAATCCTCCCCCCCTTTTACAAAACCGTAGTTCGGTTTTGAGCATCGGCGTTGTTACTGCCACGGCTAGCGCTATAAACTGTGCTATGGTTTTGTAAAAGGGGGGGAGGGGTTAAATAGGTGGAATGTGAAATTGGAAAATTCCAACATGTATCTCACATTTTTTTTTGAGGGGTGGGGGAGGGGTTAAACGGTGTGATGATATCAAGAAGAGGAAATGTCAGATAATGCAAGCTGCTGACTGAAGGTGTCCAGACATTCTGGTTCCATGGCAGCACAAATAACCAGACCCGAGTTCTCCCTAAACCCTCTTCTTGCCTACCTGCTTATCTGGATGCTAGTTATAATATGAAAGATAACTTACTGTAAATTTCTCAATAGTTGTTGTATACTGTTAACTTGATTCTTTTAAACAATATTTCAATTGAAGGTTTTTGCTTCCAATACTGGTCAATGGTAGGCAGCCTTGATGTGTACACAAACTGAGAGACTTTTTTTTTTTTTTTTTTGCTACCTCCTTCCCCCCCTCCCACCACACATACACACATTGCTGTATCATCAGAAGGCCCAGTAGATAAAATTAGAGTACTGTGACTACCCAGTTATTCAGTATTTGTTCTAATTCCACTTTAGCATTAGCTCTGAAACAAAGCTTGAGTTAGAATATAGTTCTACTAGTCTTTAAGCCTGTTACATTAACGGGTGCTAGAATATATGTCTGTTTTGTCTTTCTTTCTGTCTGTCTCTCTCTCCTGCTGTCTTTCTTTCTGTCTGTCTGTCTCTTCTTTTCTTTCTGTCTCCCTCCCTCCCACTATCTCTTTCTTTCTATCTGTCTGTTTCTCTCTCTCCCTGCCCCCTATGCAGCAGCATTTCTCTCCCCCCTCCACTTCCCTGTGCAGTAGCCACATGAGCATTCCCTCCCCCTCCATTTCCCTGTGCAGCATCATTTTCCCCTACCCCACTTCCCTGTGCAGCATTTTCCTCCCCCCCACTTCCCTGTGCAACAACTTCTGCAGTATTCCCCCCCTGTCCATTTTCCTGTGCAGCAGTTGGCATTTTTTTTTTGAGGCCGCGAGAAGGGAAGGGGGTGCGGCGGCAAGGGACTAAGGGAGCCGACCAGATATGCTAGTAAAGCCTCCTTCCCTCACATGTCCCCTATTTTCAGCCCCAGCTCCATCCCCCTTCTCCCATCTGTTCCCTTTCAGCCCGAGCCCCCTTTTCACACCAGCAGCATTTCTCTCCCCACTCCACTTCCCTGTCCAGCAGCACCTCTTCCCTTCTCCCCCTGTCCCTCTTCATTGCTCCCCCGGCCCAGTAGCACCTCTTCCCTGCTCCCCCCGTCCAGTAGCACCTCTTCCCTGCTCCCCTGTCCCTATTCCCTGCTCCCCTGGTCCAGCAGCACCTCTTCCCTGCTCCCCCTGTCCCATTTCATTGCTCATCCGGCCCAGTAGCACCTCTTCCCTGCTCCCCCTGTCCCTCTTCATTGCTCCCCCGGCCCAGTAGCACCTCTTCCTTGCTCCCCCTGTCCTTATTCCCTGCTCCCCCGGTCCAGCAGCACCTCTTCCCTTCCCCCCCGTCCCTCTTCATTGCTCCCCCGGCCCAGTAGCACCTCTTCCCTGCTCATCTGTAGATGGTCTGTGCATGTGCTGACCCTCCATGCCCGGCAGAGCAGGAAACTTTACTTTTTTTTTTTTTTTTTTCCTTCGCAAGCCTGTGGTTTTAACCCACTTTAAACTGCAGGTTAAAACTATGGGCTTGCAATGCGGGGAAGGGCATGAGATCAGGGCTGAGAGGAGGGCGGCAGAAGACAGGGGAGTCGGAAAGGGCCTGAGCGACTGGTCCTCAGCAGTCGCTTATTTTTCGATCCATCAGCCCAGTTGGTGTCCCTCAATTTTTTTAGTGAATCACTGCCTGCCTACATTTGAATGCCGGTCCCCCTCATTTGCATGTGCGGATTGGAGGATGATCAGGACAGAGGTTAGTGAATCAGGTTGGAGGGAAATTGGATCGCAAAGGGGTCGCTAAGTGGTCAGAACTTGATCGGTGGGCTTAGTGAATCTAGCCCTAAGACAAAATAAACTATGTAAGCCAGGGAAAGGACTCTTTTCTTTGACCAAGGCAGAGGCTGTTAAAGGCTTTGTTTTAAGCTGGCAGACTTGCCTTATTCCCTCAGAATTTCCTTATTTTAAGAAACATTTATGTATGTTTTTATTAATTTGTATTTACTTTGAATTTTTGAAGTAGGTATGATTGTATACCTAAAAAAAAAAAAGAATAAAATAAAAATTACTATAACAGCGGAACTTGGAGCGGCTCACTCCCGCAAAACACCTCCTCTCATCCCCTAACCCGTACCCCCTGCCCATTCCCTAATAAGACACTCAATTCTATTAGTGGTGAAACCTGGCCTACCCTGTTTATTGAAAATAAAACATATAACTTAAATATATTATTAATACTGTACTTATTTACAAACACTAATTGTATAACAATAACAACACTTTGTTCCCGAGCTGCTGTAATAATTTAATAGCCCCCGACCCCACCGTGCTAGCAGAGGTTCGAGGGGTGGCATGACCCCACATGCCCCATTGTTCAGGGCCATCCAACTCATCAGGCACGGCTTCCAGCCAGCCCACTGCTCATCCCTTGATGAGCCAAGCAGCCAGTATTCGGGATACTGCCACCCGAGCTACCCAACCCACTCCTGAGGTGTATTGCGGGGCGGGCAGGAAAGCTGCCTCGGAGGACCAACTTACCATTTGAGTCCTCCGAACTCTGACTTTAATACCCCCTCCCATCACCCCCTTCGGCTGCAGCTTCTCGCCAATCTGGGGTCTTTCCCTCGACTGGAAAGACCCCCCCTCCACTCAATCCTATCCACCCTCCTGTAATCTAACCCCAGTCCCCCCCCCCCCAGACAAGTGACCTTGTGGACCTCCCAGCTCTGCGTTAAAGTCACCCGTCGAGATGGGCTCTTGAGCTTTGTTGTTGTTGATGAAACTGAGTTTTCTTAAATCTTGACAGGGACAAGCACCCATGACCATTTGCAGCTGCTCAAGCAGCATGTGAATATACAATCTCTATAGCCCTCCAGCACAATTGGCTTGATATTGAGCTAAATTTTGTATAATATAAGTGGGTTGTTTTTTTTTAGTTCAACCTTTATTAAATTTTAACATCTTACAGAGAAATGCAACACACAAATATATTATAAACATACTTTAGAAAATTCTTCACAATAACATGTGTCGAAGTGGAAGATGTCATTAGGGCATAGACAGGGGGTGGGTAAGCAGAGTGGGCAGACTTGATGGGCTGTAGCCCTTTTCTGCCGTCATCTTCTATGTTTCTATGTTTCTATGTCATCTACCTATCCATCCATCCCACCCTAACCCAAACCCCCACCCTACTTCCCACCCTACCTCCCTCCCATTTGTCTGACAGGTCAATCATTCCTTCATTCATAAAGCTTAATGAAACCCTCTAAGGGGCTCCAAACAACCTTAAATGTGATCATATTCCCCGATCTTTCAGCCAAGTTAGCTTCATACCTATAGAAGAGACATACAGTTTCCCAAAAGTGAAAATTCAACAGTGTGAAATCCTTCCAGTTTTTAACTATTGACTGTATTGCCATTCCAGACAGAATCAAGAGCAATTTGTTTTAGTTTGGCAATAGTGTTGCTGAAGTAGCACGTGCTCCACCTATCACTTATTATATAGGTGTAATGCGGCAGTGCAGTAAAAACATTTCATTTTTTTGTTGCAAGTTGACCCTCTGAGCCTGTTTATAAATAGCTCTAGTCAGTCCTAATCTAAGCTTAATAGCAAACCATAATTCCAGTGAGAAATAATACCAGTAGGCTTGATACACATGCCCCCACGAACAAGTACAGTACTGTACACAAAGAATATTAGTTATCCCAGGAGAAGCAGGCAGCATATTCTCACACATGGGTGATGTCACCGATGGAGCCCTGGTATGGACACTTGAAAAGTGAATCACAACTTTAAGTTTAGAAAGTTCTCGATCAGCCCGCACCGCGCATGCGCGATGGCCTTCGCATCCGATGTAGGCGTGCGGTCCCTCAATTTCTTAGTTTCCATGGAGCTAAGAAGTTGCATTTCAACGGCCGTTGAAAAATTTTCTTTTCGCTGCCTTCCCGCTCTCGCGGTTTGTGACTTTGTCAATTTTCTTTGTTTTTCTTTTCGTTAATACGAAAATAAAAGAAAAAAGGAATTTCTTTATTATTTTTCTTC
Source organism: Geotrypetes seraphini (assembly GCF_902459505.1). Taxonomy (NCBI): domain Eukaryota; kingdom Metazoa; phylum Chordata; class Amphibia; order Gymnophiona; family Dermophiidae; genus Geotrypetes; species Geotrypetes seraphini. The sequence goes on along the minus strand of NC_047085.1, from coordinate 183,496,939 downwards.
TGCTTGTGGGCTCGTGGACCAACGGGGCCTTTTCCTCGCCTCAATCATTGCATTCAATTTTGGAGAGGTGGTCTTCCCATCAATGTCACGCCCGCCCACGGGTTTTAAAAAGTGCGATCACTGTGCTCGGCTTATCTCTGTTACCGACCCTCACTGCTGGTGTCTCCAGTGCCTGGGTCCCGAGCTCCGTCCCGAAACTTGTGCCCGCTGTTCTTCATTGCAGAAAATAACTTAAAAAAATCATCTTTTGCAGCAGAAACAGCTTTTCCGTGCCGCTATGGAAGGGGAGCCAATTTCAACACCGACCACACCAGCCAAGACGACTGCACCGACCAAGACGACACAGAGATTGACTCCGGATCTGACAACGCTGTCTCCGGTGTCGCAATCATCCACATTGGGTAAACCGGCTAAGAAGCCTTCCACTCCTCCCCCCTGCCCCTGGGACGCAGGTCAAAGCTGCATTGAGTCAAGTAATGCCGACCTTGCGTAAGTCCCATAAGCACATGGCGCCTCATCATCGGCTTCCTCATCTCCAACCTGTGTCGCGGCACTGGTGGTACCGGCTAAAAAACAAATGGTACCGGTGCTCTCCCTGAAGCAAAAAATTGACAACTTGCTTAGGGAGGAGTTGGGAGAACATTTCCAATTGTTGGTACCGACTCAACTTGTGCTGCTGTCGATACCGACTCTTCCGGTGTGGGTCCAGTCTGAGTTGCTTATGACATCGACCACACCTGTGACTTTTGCAGATATCCTCAATATGGGAGTCGAGCATTACACTTTCCTGGCACCAGTCTCCCTCTACCCAGACCTCTCATGAGGCTACTCTGATCAGGTCCGGCAAGGCCTCACATAAATCAAAAGCATGTCAAATCTTTGTCACGGTCTGTTGGCACCGTACCCAGCATAAATCTTCATCCATGCTGTGAGATTCTGATTTGCTGGGAGATTCTGATCTGGAGCCGCCATCTACTACTGAGGGTGACTCTTCTGCTTCAGGATCACCTTTGCATTCTCCAGCAGGACCGTCTTCTCCTTCTGAGTAACTTTCTTTTTCAAGATTTCTCCTCCAGATGGGAAAAGATCTGGACATTTCTCTAGAAGCAGATTCTAAATACAATATTCCCCTGCGAATTCGCGGTTCACAAATCACAAACTCAGTAATTCACGGAATGCTCCGACCGCCTCTTCTGTACTAAAGTCAGGCCACACCAATCAGGAGCTGCGTGTCAAAGCATTGATATGAGAGAACTGGGGTGGGGATCACGGCAACTAGATTTTCCTGATGTGCTACAAACTGTCAAAGTTGCTTAACACTGATTTTACCAATACAATAGCATTTAACTTTAACAAAGAAGACTGTGATAACATGAAGAGAGTGGTAAAAAAAGAAACTTAGAGCAGCAGTTGCAAAGGTCAAAAATTTACATCAGGTGTGGATGTTCAAAAATACCGTCCTGGAGCCCAGACTAGATGTATTCTATGTATTAAAAAAAGGAGGAAGACCAATCAGCATAGTTAACAAGTGAGGTGAAGGAAGCTATTAGCACTGAAAGAGAATCCTTCAGAAAGTGGAACAAGGATCTGACTGAAAATAATTGTAAACAGCAAAAGGAATGGCAAGTCAAATACGCTAATAAGGAAGGCAAAGAGACCTTGAGAAGAAGATTGCTCTGGAAGCAAAAACCACAGTAAAAGCACAGTTACTTACCGTAACAGGTGTTATCCAGGGACAGCAGGCAGATATTCTTGACTGATGGGTGACGGCACCGACGGAGCCCCGGTACGGACAATTATAGAGTGATTGCACTCTAAGAACTTTAGAAAGTTCTATTCGGCCGCACCGCGCACGCGCGAGTGCCTTCCCGCCCGACAGAGGCGCGCGGTCCCTCAGTTAGTATAAGCCAGCTAAGAAGCCAACCCGGGGAGGTGGGTGGGACGCAAGAATATCTGCCTGCTGTCCCTGGATAACACCTGTTACGGTAAGTAACTGTGCTTTATCCCAGGACAAGCAGGCAGCATATTCTTGACTGATGGGTGACCTCCAAGCTAACAAAAAGGGATGGAGGGAAGGTTGGCCATTAGGAAAACAAATTTTGCAAAACAGATTGGCCGAAGTGTCCATCCCGTCTGGAGAAAGCATCCAGACAATAATGAGATGTAAAAGTGTGAACTGAGGACCAAGTAGCAGCCTTGCAGATTTCCTCAATAGGAGTGGAACGGAGGAAAGCTACAGAAGCTGCCATTGCTCTGACTCTATGGGCCGTGACAGAACCTTCCAGTGTCAGTCCAGTCTGAGCATAACAGAATGAAATGTACGCTGCCAGCCAATTAGACAACGTACGTTTAGAAACGGGACGTCCCAATTTATTTGGATCAAAGGACAGAAAAAGTTGGGGAACTGATCTGTGGGGTTTCGTACGCTCTAGATAGTAAGCCAGAGCCCTTTTACAATCCAAAGTATGTAAAGCTTGTTCTCCAGAATGAGAATGAGGTTTTGGAAAGAAAACAGGTAGAACAATGGATTGGTTGAGATGGAATTCAGAGACAACCTTAGGGAGAAACTTTGGATGTGTACGCAAAACCACCTTGTCATGGTGAAAAACCGTAAAAGGTGGATCTGCGACCAGTGCATGAAGCTCACTGACCCTCCTGGCAGAGGTAAGAGCAATAAGGAAAAGCACTTTCCAAGTGAGAAACTTGAAAGGAGAGGTAGCCAAAGGTTCAAATGGAGGCTTCATTAAGGCGGAAAGAACCACATTGAGATCCCAGATAACAGGAGGGGCTTTAAGAGGTGGTTTCACATTGAAAAGCCCTCGCATGAACCTGGACACCAGGGGATGAGCTGAGAGAAGTTTTCCATGGACTGGCTCATGAAAAGCTGCAATGGCACTGAGGTGGACTCTGATGGAAGAGGACTTAAGGCCAGAGTCAGACAAAGAAAGCAAATAATCCAACAATGTCTCCACTGCCAGAGAAGTTGGATCAAGATGATGAAGAAGACACCAGGAGGAAAATCTCGTCCACTTCTGATGGTAACATTGCAGAGTGGTTGGTTTCCTGGAGGCATTCAGAATGGAACGAACAGGCTGAGATAAAAGAGTATCATGAGATGTCAGCCCGAGAGATACCAAGCTGTCAGGTGCAAAGACTGGAGGTTGGGATGTAGAAGGGTTTCCTGCTGTTGCGTAAGCAGAGAAGGAAACAGAGGAAGAAGAAAAGGTTCCCTGGAACTGAGTTGAAGTAGAAGGGAGAACCAATGTTGCCTGGGCCACCTCGGAGCAATCAGAATCATGGTGGCTCGTTCCCTCTTGAGCTTGAATAAGGTTCTCAACATTAGAGGCAGAGGAGGGAAGGCGTACAGGAACAGATTCGACCAGTCGAGGAGAAAAGCATCCGCTGCCAGACGGTGAGGAGAGTAAAGTCTGGAGCAGAATAGGGGCAGCTGATGATTGTGAGGAGCTGCAAAGAGGTCTATCTGAGGAGTGCCCCATTGAGTGAAGATAGACTGCAGAGTTACAGGATCGAGTGTCCACTCGTGAGGCTGGAGAATTCTGCTGAGTTTGTCCGCTAAAGAATTCTGTGCTCCCTGAATGTAGATAGCTTTCAGGAAGAGATGGTGATCTATGGCCCAATTCCAGATCTTTTGGGCTTCTTGGCATAAAAGGCGAGAGCCTGTCCCACCCTGTTTGTTGATGTAGTACATCGCAACCTGATTGTCTGTGCACAACAGAAGGACCTGAGGAAAGAGAAGATGTTGGAAGGCCTTGAGGGCATAAAACATCGCTCTGAGTTCCAGGAAATTGATTTGATGCTTCTTTTCCTGGGCTGTCCAAAGACCTTGAGTCTGGAACTCGTTCAAGTGAGCTCCCCATGCATAAAGAGAGGCGTCGGTGGTGATGACTAGTTGATGAGGAGGCTGATGGAACAGAAGACCTCTGGATAGATTTGAGGATACCAACCACCATTGAAGAGACTGACGAAGAGATGATGTCACAGATATGTGTCGTGAGCAGGGATCCGTCGCTTGGGACCACTGAGTAGCAAGGGTCCATTGAGGAGTGCGCAGGTGAAGACGTGCGAGGGGCGTGACATGAACTGTAGATGCCATGTGCCCCAAGAGTACCATCATTTGCCTGGCTGAGATGGAAGGTAGTGAAAGCACCTGCTGACATAGAGACTGAAGGGTCTGAAGACGATTGGATGGTAGGAAAGCTCTCATGAGGAGTGTGTCCAGGATCGCTCCAATGAATTGAAGTCTCTGAGTGGGGATGAGATGAGATTTGGGTAGATTGATCTCGAACCCCAGAATTCGTAGAAACAAGATGGTTTGGTTGGTGGCCAGTAGAACTGCTTGAGCGGATGTGGCCTTGATTAACCAGTCGTCCAGGTAAGGAAAGACCTGGAGGTGGTGAGAGCGTAGAAATGCCGCTACCACAATGAGACACTTGGTGAAGACCCTTGGAGAGGAGGCAAGGCCGAAGGGCAGCACCTTGTATTGGTAATGACAATGATTGATCATGAAACGGAGATACTGTCTTGAGGTTACATGGATCGGTATGTGAGTGTATGCCTCTTTGAGATCGAGGGAGCATAGCCAGTCGTTTTGATTGAGAAGAGGATAAAGGATGGCTAAAGAAAGCATCTTGAATTTTTCTTTTACCAGATGTTTGTTGAGATCGCGGAGATCCAAAATTGGTCTGAGATCTCCTGTTTTTTTGGGGACTAGAAAATAACGGGAGTAGAATCCCTGCCCTTTTTGATCTAAAGGAACTTCTTCTATAGCGTTCAGAAAGAGGAGGGATTGGGCTTCCTGAATAAGGAGGGCAGACTGAGGACTGTTCAAAGCAGACTCTTTTGGCAGACTTTGAGGCGGAAGAGTCTGAAAGTTGAGAGAGTAGCCGTGGCGGATGATGTTGAGGACCCATTGGTCCGAAGTGATAACTTCCCACCGGCTGAGGAACAGAGAAAGTCGACCTCCTATAGGTTGAGGCAGGAGAGCAGGAATAGGAATACTGGCTATACTGTGGAGAATGAAGTCAAAAGGGCCGTGACTTCTGCTGATGAGGTGGTTTCACAGGTTGCTGCTGTGGCTGCTGTCTGGGAGGCTGACGTTGTTGCTGCCTCTGACGCCTGGGTTGCTGAGCAGTGGTAGGTAATGGCCGAGCTGTGAAGCGGCGTTGATAGGCCGACTGCTGCCTATATGGTTTTGGCGGTGGAGGCTTCTTTTTATTTTTAAGCAGGGTATCCCAGCGTGTCTCATGAGCAGAGAGCTTTTGTGTGGTTGAGTCCATGGATTCCCCAAAGAGCTCATCCCCTAGGCACGGGGCGTTGGCTAACCGATCCTGATGATTAACATCAAGCTCGGATACCCGAAGCCAGGCCAGGCGACGCATAGCCACCGACATTGCTGTCGCTCTGGATGTAAGTTCAAAGGTGTCATATATGGATCTAACCATGAACTTACGTAATTGAAAAAGAGACGACAAGCAGGTATGAAAAGAGTGATGTTTTCGTGAAGGAAGGTACTTTTCGAAGGAAGCCATGGTGGTAAGGAGATGCTTCAAATAAAAAGAAAAATGAAAAGCATAATTGCTAGCTCTATTTGCTAACATAGCATTTTGGTAGAGCCTCTTACCAAATTTATCCATGGCTCTACCCTCTCTGCCAGGAGATCCGATGCATATACACTGGCTCCTGAAGATTTTTTAAGGGTGGATTCGACAAGTAAGGATTCGTGTGGAAGTTGAGGTTTGTCGAACCCAGGAATGGGAATTACCTTATATAGAGAATCCAGTTTACGTGGGGCCCCTGGGACAGTTAAAGGAGTCTCTAAATTCTTATAGAAAGTCTCCCTCAAGATGTCATGAAGAGGGAGTTTCAAAAATTCCTTTGGAGGCTGGTCAAAATCAAGGGCATCCAAAAAAGCTTTGGACTTTTTGGATTCAGCCTCCAAAGGAATGGACAAGGAGTCACACATCTCTTTCAAAAAGCAGGAGAAAGAGGAAGTGACATGTTTGGAGGATGGGTCAGGGACAGCCGAATCCTCCTCCTCTGAGGAACATTCGCCTTCAGAAAGAAAGGGTTCCTCTGAGTCTCCCCACAGATCAGGATCCCTGACATGGGAAGCATGGTCCCGAGACTCAGGTGTCGATGATTGTAAGTGTCGGGTTTTGCGCACCGACTTACCCGACCTCATCGATATCGAGTCAGGAGATGTTATCGGTTGCACCGGTGCCGAAGTCTGTACTGATTGATGGTGAGCTCTCGGCTCCGGTGCAAGAACTGGCATCGATACCGATGAGGTTAGTTGAAGCGGTACCGAAATAGTGGAAGCAGGTAACATAGGCTGTTCCACAATCGGTACCGGTAGCTCGGTGCGGGCCGGCACCGGAAGGTTCGGAGCCAGGATAGCAGGGAGGAGCTGTTTCAATTGGTCCCTAAGCTGCACCTGAAGGATGGCCGTGATGCGGTCATCAAGGGATGGCACCGGTACCGCTTTTTTCTTCTGCGGTACCTGCGGTGCCGCTCGACGCCCCGGAGATGAGGAGCCCGATGTCGAGGGACTCACCTCTATAGGGGCGGAGCGCTTCCGCTGGCGTCTCACAGTCGGCAGGATTGGACTCACTGCACTCGAGACCGGAGGACGCTCCAGCGGGGAAGGCTTCTTAGCCGGCTTACCTGACTGGTGAGACGCCGGTGCGGAATCACGCGGCGTCGAAGAAGAGGGTGCCGACTGAATCGGTGCCGAAGCTGGAGTCGATGGAACGGGGTCGGACATCTCGGCACCGAACAGTAATCGCTGCTGGATTTGGCGATTTTTTAATGTCCGTTTTTTTAGAGTGGCACAGCGGGTGCAAGTAGAGGCCTGATGCTCAGGACCCAAACACTGTAAACACCAGTTGTGTGGGTCCGTGAGAGATATAGGCCGAGCACACCGCTGGCACTTTTTAAAACCCGGTTGAGGGGGCATGAAAGGGAAAACGGCTTCAGCCAAATCGAAGGCCGAGGCTTCGATGGTGGCAGAAGGCCCCGCCGGGGAAAGATCAAATTAAAGAAAAAATTAAGGATTTTTTTTTTTTTTTTTTACAAAATAGAAAAAAGAAAAGAAATAAGGTAAATAGTCAAAAGTTTACGCGAGCGGGAAGGCAAAGAGAAAAAAGTTTCAACAGCCGTTGAAAAACGCGTCTTCTTAGCTCCGCGGAAACTAAGAAACTGAGGGACCGCGCGCCTCTGTCGGGCGGGAAGGCACTCGCGCGTGCGCGGTGCGGCCGAGCTAGAACTTTCTAAAGTTCTTAGAGTGCAATCACTCTATAATTGTCCGTACCGGGGCTCCGTCGGTGCCGTCACCCATCAGTCAAGAATATGCTGCCTGCTTGTCCTGGGATAAAGGTTTTTTAGGTATATTTGAGTCAATCTTTCTCCCCCCCCCCCTTTTGGGGGAAAAAGTTTACCTTGGTTTATATTTGGATAGGTTTATTTTGAGTATTTGCGATACTGGGATGGGCAGGAGTGAGTAGGGTCCTTCCTGCCCCTGTTGCTCCCTCCCACTTCAGATCATTTGTTAAGGATCTGGACTTTGAGAAGTTGATAGGATTTAATGTTTGAACCCCATTTTAAGGCTGAGAAGGGGGGACCATTCCCTGCTGGGGAAGTAGGTTTGAGAGTACATCCATTTGAGGTACTGTGCTCTTTTAACTTTGCTCTACAGCTGTGTGACAAGGCCTCCTTTTTTAATTTCTCACACATTGTCAGAGCCAGGAATGTATGAGATTTACACAAAATTTCAGCTAAGGATATAAATGAGCCAAAACATTTTCATAGTTGTATTCATTTCTGCAAAATTTAGCTAACTTGCCACACCGTTTTTTTTGTAGTTTAGTATGTAGGACCCGGAATGATAGTATTTTTATTTCCTATCATATCACCTGTGGTGGAAAAACAAGACTTCCATTGTTGGTTAATCAGATGTTTTCTTTCTACTCCTTTGTTATCTTGGAACACTCAAATACATAAAAGAGGGTTGTTGTTTTTTTTGTTGGTTTTTTTTTGTTTGAGGGGGGGGGGGGAGAAGTTTGTCTATGTATCTACAGTAACTTGTCTACAGGGAACTGTAGATACAGGCCATGCCAGACACCAGCACTGAATATCATGGGCTGAATTGCTCGGGGATGGCCTATGCAGATTCCAGGCAATATTCAGCCCAGGTGAATATCAGCCAGGACATTTACTTAATTTAAAGATGAAGACCCTCCCAATCCCCCTCCATACCTCTAATAAAACCTCCCAGTTCCCCTCTTCACCTTCACATAGGGTGACAACCCACACTGCCAGATGGGTTGGGAAAAGAGGCGAGGAGGCAGGAAGGTGCAAAATCTTGGCAATTTTGAATGTTGTAAGACTAGTTGGAAAACAAAAAAACCTCTGGTAATTGAGAGCCCTTGAGCTAAAGTTCATATAGCTGAAGCTAGTAGCTAATTTCAGGCTGTTGCTTGGTATTTGATAACAAGAACAATCTTGTCTTTTTTTTTTTTTTTTACATCTTGAAATTTTTCGTTGCCTTGAGGTGCTGATTCCAAATTTGAATCTGGAGATCTTCCAGAGTTAATGTGGAAGTACAGTTTGCTTTGAGGTGAACTCTCCTTTCAGTGCATTTTTAAAAAACCTGATTCATATTAAATGCCTTTTTAAAATATTTGCTGAAGAGTGCTAAAAAAAAAAGAAAGCATGAAAGTAAGAGAGAACTCTGTTAAAACTTGATGTGCTGAAAATCTACAGTCCTTGGATGGTTGTAAATTGGAGGAGGAGAATCTTACAGACCCAAAGCATTTGTTTCTTAGGTATCTAACTCTTGATGTGCATTAGAGCTCAGGGAGTGGGGAGTAATCTAAGGAAATACTTTTTTACAGAAAGGGTGGGAGATGTGTGGAACAGTCTCCCAGAAGAAGTGGTGGAGACAGAGAATGTGTCTGAATTCAAGAGGGCCTGGAATAGGCACGTGGGATCTCTCAGAGAGAGAACGAGATAATGGTTACTGTAGATGGGCAGACTAGATGGGCCAATTGGCCTTTTATCTGCCATCATGCTTCTATGTTTCCAGCTCTGTTCTCTCTTTCCAGAGGGAAGTATTGCCAAATTATGCAACCTCTAAAGAAAATAAGAAAAATATGCCACAACCTTTTCGCTTTGATTACCCAGATTACCATAGTGACTCATATTATGGTGTTACATCACCTATTCCTGGCGGGGTTCTGTACAAAAAATTTCAAAATTCTGTGCTCAAATTAGTAAATTCTGCAAGTTTATTTCTCAAAATGTTAATATTTTTGCTATTCTATTAAAACATTTAAAATAAAATGTTTTTCTTCTACCTTTGCTGTCTGGATGTTTAATTTTTCCATCATGTTGGTTCCAGATTTTTTTTTTCTGTTTTCCTGTCATCTGCTAATTCTCCTTCAAGCGGCTGCTATCCATTTGTCTTGTTTTCTTTCTGCTGTCTGTTCCCTCATTCCACCTGCCTCCAATATATTGATCATTCCTTTTTAGCTCTTTTCTGCCTCTTTCTTACCCTTCTCCTCTTTTTCACTTACCCAGGGCCAGTTTTAGACATGTTTAGGCCCAGGGCAGAAATTAAGGAGGAGGCCACAGATGTCTCTCTTCCCTGCCTCTCATTTAGGGCTACCTTACGGCTCCAGAAAAGGAGGACAGATTTAGACATCCAGGTTTTACTTCCATTGAAAGCAATGGAAGTAAAGAGGACAGATTGAGACATCTGACTGTTAATCATTGAAAGCAATGGAAGTAAAGAGGACAGATTGAGACATCTGACTGTTAATCATTGAAAGCAGTGGAAGTAAAACCCGGACGTCTCAATCTGGAGCCATATGGTAACCTTGCTTTCATCCCACCCTGATTTCCCTGCCTGCCATATATATAGATCCTGAAGTCTATCACCATATGTTCTATGATAAAGACTACTGACCATTTTAGTAGCCATCCTGGGGACCAACTCTATCCTGTTTTTATCTTTTTGAAACTGTGGTCTCCAGAATTGTGTACAATATTGTGAATGAGATCTCACCAGAGTCTTGTACAGGGGCATCATTACCTCCTTTTTTCTCCTGGCCATACCACTCCCTATACATCCAAGCATCCTATCTTTTGCTATTGCCTTTTCTACCTGTTTGGCCACCTTAAGATCATCACATAGTCCTTCTACCTCAGGTAGAAGCACCAGGTACCACATATACATGGGATCAACAGAGCTTGCCCAAGGACGCTCCTCCAAGGTCAGGCTCCGAATCTGGGGACTCTCTTGAAAGTGTTTGCTGTAGCTTAAAATGACTTACTGTGGGACACGCTCATGCGTCCTGTGGCAAGTGTGACCGGGTAAGACCTGGCCTGGAGTATCCCGAGCCCTGATCTGGGTCATCCAAGCCTAAGCCGAGCGGTTGAATGAGGCATGGAGGGGTAGAGGGGTGTCTGCATCAAAATAAAAAGGTTCAGTACAGGTGTTTAGTGTGAATTTTAAGATGACTTTATTTGCCGGTTTTATATTGTAGTGCAATTCAAAAAAACATACAAACAAAAAACTCATTGGTGGCTAAACAGCCTGTTAGCCCACCATGCTTTATTCACTACTAAAGTTCAAGCAAACACAAAAATAACTTTTCAATTTCAAGTCCTGGAACTTGCTTGCACTACTGGGACAGGTTCCCCACAGTTCTCCTGTGATTATGAAAATTCAGAAGCAGTGATTCTTAACTCTTCTGGTATCCTTAATTCACTCAGGCGGTAATTCTTAGTTTTGTGAGGCAACACCACCTTATTAGAAACAGCATTTTTACTTTCTCCAAACTTTACTCTGTAATCATGCTCTCAAACAAGCATGACTCCTCGGGTTCCATTTCAACATCATTTGCAAGCATTTCTTCTGGCATTTCTGTATCAAATTCACTATTACCTTCAGAAGAATGATTAGAAGTTTCAGTCCTGAGGTCTACTCCTTGCTTTCTTTTGGGAATGCTGGCTTCTGTCTTCCGAATCCTGGCTAAAACAGGTCTGCTTCTCTCCAAGGATTCAGATATCCTGTAAACTTGTGGCTGCATCTGCTTCTGCCTCCCTTGGCCTAGAGCACTGTTTTTCAACCGCCGGTCCATGGACCGGTGCCGGTCTGCAGAAAATTTCTGCCGGTCCGTGCAGGGCTGGCGAGATCTAGTCGGTAGTTAAATTTCCTGCTGACTGCGGTAGTGTTGGAAGGCTGCTGTTCCTCCCAGCCTTGGGCGATCAAGACAGGCTGCCGACGTCGGGGCCTTCCCTCTGTGAGTCTCGCCTGTTCAGAAACAGGAAGTTGAAATAAAATAGGTGGGACTCAAAGAGTGAAGGTCCCGATGTCGACAGCCTGTCTTGATCACTGCCCCTGCCGAGTTGCTGAAGAGGGCCACAGGGAAGGTGCAGGTGGAAGGGAGAGAGCTGCAGGTACAGGTGCAGGTGGAAGGGAGATGGTCAGCGTGTGCGGGAGCAAGATCCTAGGGAGCCTTTGACAGTGGCTGTCTCCCCTCCCAGCAGCTCTCGTACTTGCCAGGGCAGTGGTTCATCGGCAACTTCCTCTTTCTTCAGAGGCGGCAATGGACCCAAGGCTGCCTAAGTAAATCGCTGCTGCAGGCAAGTACTGCTGCTGGAAGGGGAGGAAGCCACTGTTGGAGGCTGGGAAGCTGCTGGATAAAGGGAGAGCTGCTACTAGACCTAGAGGGAGGTAGAAGGAGAGATGCTGCTGGGAGGGGAGGAGAGAAAGGGATGGGAAGAGAGTTACTGTTGGATAGGGGGAGAAGGGAAGGGAGAAGGACAAAAGGAAGGAAACAGCTGGCAGGGAGATTACAGGAGGGGAAGGGGTCAGAGTAGAATGGAGAGATCAGATGAGGGAAAGGGGAGAGAGAAGAATGAGAAAGTAGAGAGAGATTGATGCTGGGAAGGAGGTCAGCAGAGAAATGAGAGAGGGATAAAGATGCTAGATCTGGTGTAGGAGAGATAAAAATGAAGAAAGCAGGGAAGCTGTAATGAATCATGTAAAAAGGAGAGAGGAGGCACAGGCTGGATGGCAAGGGGAGAGGGGCATAGAAAGAAGTCAGATACATATGGAAGGGGGAGAGGGCAGACAGTGGATGGAATGGGCATATGTTGGATTGAAGATACAGGGCAGATGCGGGAAAGAAAAGAGTGAAAAGAAGATGAAAGCAGAAACCAGAGACGACAAAAGGTAGAAAAAAATAATTTTATTTCTATTTTGTCATTAGATTATATCAGATTTGAAATATATATCCTGCTGGAGCTGGTGCTAGATATAACTGGGAACTGCAAAGCCCAGGCAGTGCTTCTTTAGCTTCCAGCTGGCTTAGGATGCTCTCTGACCAGGGGACAGTTGCCCTAGTTGCATTTCCCTAACACTATTCCTGTCATGTGTGACTGCAGTATTCTGTTAGCATGATATTTCTGTGTAGCATTCTGTAATAACTTGGCTTGTTCAGTTTTCTTGATAGTAGAGGGGATATATGTGAAGGGGAGGGGAGACAGGGGTTTTGTTGGTCCTTGCTCTGTATATTTATATTTATAAAATCACAATTGTACAGAATATTGTTTCTTTTTATACTTTAATAAAATACATTCAATATAAAATCATAACTTTAGCTTGTGTAGATGGGATCAGATGGTTTGCGGGGACCGAGCTCTCGGACACGGGCGGAAATGTATTTTTTAAATTTCAGTTTTAGTAGTTTGCCGATCCACAAAATAATTCTTTTATTTCTGCTGGTCCACGGGTGTAAAAAGGTTGAAGAACACTGGCCTAGAGAACACACCCTTTTACCTAGCATGGGCTGATTGCCCCTCAAAACACCTGTGGTTCTCTGGTGCTTTGCTAATGAGCCTGGATAGCTTCCCTGCTCATTAACCCTGCCCCAGCAGAGCTGATTGCAGGAGATAATCCCTTTGTGGGTTTTGCCATCACCTGCTGGTGCATGCTGGTCCTTCTAGTTCTTTGCTTTTAGCATTCCCTGCATTAGAACTAGGCAAGTATAATCGGGTCCCTTTTAGGTTACCTTTCACTGGGGATACATTCTGCAGGGCAGTTTCCCTAACCTGTCTGCTTCTAGGGGTAGGTTTAGGGATAGTTTTAGAGCACTGCAGGGTTTCTTCCAGCATGTCACACAAGCTACAAATCTGTGTGCACTAAAAAATATTTTTAAATGTTTGTTGGAGGGGGAGAGGCGTCTGGGGTGGAGACAGACATTCCTGCACTAATCAACACATCTGAATAAAAGCACATTAACTCATTAGTGTAGGATTACTTCATGAGCTCTTAATACCTACAAAATAAGTGTCAGTAAGTGCTCATGTGGTAATTCTTTTTGATGGCTACATGCTAATGGCATCATTAGCGCATGACCATTAATAGAAAAAAATAGAACATTGGCCATTTTCTGGTTGGGGTAAAAATGGCCTTAGTGCAGAACCCCATGAACGGGCAGGCTAAGGCCACTTTTTACCGTAGCTTAGTAAAAAGACCCTTAAATTGTTCTTATTGTTCTTTTCAAAATTTCCAAATCTTAACTACTTTCTGAATTATTTGAGCTCATTTTAGGATTTCTGTGACTCTGAGCTGCTATAATTGCTGTTTTACATCTTACCACCACAATTTTACAATGTTTTTATGCTCATTCTTTTGTAGGAATTCTTTTTTGTTTTTGTCAATTTTGTGACATATCCTTCTCTATTGTAAGATACTTTAAAACATTAATAAACACAAAAATTCTATGCAGTGTATAATAAACACAATACAATGCAAACAGGATAAAATCAAAACTAAAATCTAACAAAATAGTCTCAAAACAAAATAATACTGAAGTGTTATATCAGTGGAATTAAGTAAAGTGTTTATCTGGGAATGATTTCTTGAGAAACAAAGTTTATAAAATTCCTTTTAGATCAATACATGTTCTTAGTTGTATAGGTAGGCTATTCCATAGATCAGAGCTGGGGGCTGGCTGTGGATCAGGCATATCTTTTTACAGAGGAGGAATTGAGAGAAGATGACTGATCTTGGGATTGTAAAGACCTGGTAGGAACTTGATTCCTTTCAATTTAATCCTCCCAAGGAAGTACCAAAGGAATAGGACATCCAAGTCTTAAATACTGTCATCGGATGTTAAGGTATAGATTTTATCTCCAGTGTGAGTTGATCGTCTGCTGAAGTGCTCATTAGAACTCCTTGCTACTGCATGATGAACTATTTGCAGAAATTTCAGAGTGGAGGACGGAAGGCCAAGTTGCAATAGAAAGATTGTATTGTGCACGCAGTACAGGAAAAGATGTTTCTCTTTCTATAACACTGTAGGCAGAGTTTGGCTCATTGGGGATTCAGAGACACAAAGGCTAGTCAAGTTCAGAGTGTGAGAGATTGGTCCACATAAGAACATAAGCATAGCCTTACTGGGTCAGACCAATGGCCCGTCTAGCCCAGAATTCCATCTTCACGGAGGCCAATCCAACTCACAAGTATGGCTTCCCCCATGTCTGTCTCAACAGCAGACTATGGACTTTTCCTCCAGGAACTTGTCCAAACCTTTTTTAAAACCAACTACATTAACTGCTCTTGTCGCATCCTCTGGCAACTCATTCCAGAGCTTAACTATTCTCTGAGTGAAAAAAATATTTCCTCTTATTGGTTTTAAAAGTATTATTTTGCAACTTCGAGTGTCTGCTAGTCTATGTAAATCTTGATGCAGTAAAAAAATCGATCCACTTGTATCGGTTCTACACACTCAGGATTTTGTAGACTTCAGTCATATCTCCCCTCAACCGTCTCTTTTCCAAGCTGAAGAGCCCTAACCTCTTTAGTTTTTCCTCATACGAGAGGAGTTCCAGCCTCTTTACCATCTTTGTCGCTTTCTTTGATTCTTTTCTAGTTCTGGTATATCTTTTTTGAGATGAGACCAGAACTGAATGCAATACTCAAGGTGAGGTTGCACCATTGAGTGATACAGAGGCATTATAACATTCTTAGTCTTGTTTATCATCCCTTTTCTAATAATTCCTAGTATCTTGTTTGTTTTCTTGGCTGCTTCCACACATTGGGCGGAAGGGTTCAGTGTATTGTCCATGATGACACCCAGATCTTTTTCTTGAGCACTGACCCCCAAGATGGACCCTAGCATCTGGTAACTGTGATTTGGATTATTCTTCCCAATGTGCATTACTTTGCATTTGTCCACATTAAATTTCATCTGCCACTTGGACACCCAGTCTTCCAATTTTGTAAGGTCTTCTTGCAGTTTTTCACAGTCTGCATGCATTTTAACAACTTTGAACATCTTTATACCATCATTAGCTAGTCTGATTTAGTCCCTAGATTTGACTCATTTTCTTTATATAGGAAATAATCAGTCCTCACTACTCTTCTGAATCGCAAGTCATTTTCATTCTCAGTAAAAAAACAAACAAACATTCTCTTAGTTAATCGGTTCACTTACATAAATTGAAACTCAAATCTAGATAGAGACTCTTCTATTTCCTTCTTTTCTACCTTACAGAAGGATGGATTTCATATTCCAAATATTCAATCTATTAAAAATTGTAGGTGTATGGGAAGAGCAGCACCCATAGACCTTTCTGGCTGCTCCCATTGGAATTGGGAAGAGCAGAGAGAGAGAGAGAGAGACACCAGATAGAACAGTGGTCTCAAACTCAATCCTTTTGCAGAGCCACATTTTGGATTTGTAGGTACTTGGAGGGCTGCAGAAAAAATAGTTAATGTCTGATTAAAGAAATGACAATTTTGCATGAGGTAAAACACTTTATAGTTTATAAATCTTTCCTTTAACAGTTAAAGGTGTCTGGTGACTTTATTTTTCTATGCTTTTAACTATGGGCTCCTTTTATCAAGCTGCGCTAGTGGGGTTAACGCGCGCAACTTTTCATCACGCGTTAACCCCCTGCGCTGGCCAAAAACTACCGCTTGCTCAAGAGGAGGCGGTAGCGGCTCGTGCGGCCGGCGGTATAGCGTGCGCTATTACGCACATTAAACTGCTAGCGCGGCTTGATAAAAGGAGCCCTATGTTTCCAGGGCTTTCTTTTCCATTGACGGTTTTTCTCTCCTTTCTCTACTTTCTGCCTTACATCCATCTTTAACATTAACTTAACATTTCATTTTTCCATTTTTCTGCTTTCTTTTCAAAATCTATGTTTTCATATCTTCCCTTCCCTTCCTATCTCTCTCTCTTTCCCTCCCTATTTCCATGGTCTGACATCTCTCTCCTTCTCTTCTCCTTCCCCAAGTGTAACATTTCTCTTTCCCTTCCTTCTTTCTGGTCCCCCCTCCCAGTCCAACATTTCTCCCTCCTTTCCATCAGTCCAACATTTTTTTTTCTCTCTTCCTCCTGCATGCTTCTCCTCTGGTCCTCCTTCCTCAACCAAACAACATCTCTCTCTCTCTCTCCCTCCATGAGTCCAACTTTTTACTTTCCCCCTTCACCTGTGTAACATTTCTCCTTCCCTCCTTTCTGTCCTCCCCATCCATCTCGCCCTCTCCATGACTCCAACAATTTCTGCCTCCTGCGCGCTTTCTCTCTCTGTCCTTGCCTCTTCCTCAGTGGCATCCCTCCTTCCCACCCCCCCAACCCAACATGCTGTCTCCCTATGCACCATCTCACCTTCCCATCCAGTGTGTAGCACCTTTCCTTTCCCTCCCTATCTGCCAGATCCAGCAATACTCCTTCTCCCTTCCCTGCTCCCCCTGTCCAACAATACCCCTTCTCCCTTCCCCGCTCCCCTTGTCCAGCAGTACCCCGTCTCCCTTCCCCCTGTCCAGTAGTACCCCTTCTTCCTTCCTTCCTCCGTTCCTCCCCTGTCCAGCAATACCTGTATTATCCCAGGACAAGCAGGCAGCATATTCTCACATGTGGGTGACGTCATCTACGGAGCCCCAGCGCGGACAGCTTTTCAAGCAAACTTGATTGAAGTTTCAAGTTTGCTACACTGCACCACGCATGTGCATGCCTTCTTGCCCACTAGAGGGCGCATCCCACCTCGTGGTCCTCAGTTCAGTTTTTTCCGCGGAGCCAGAAGCCCTGTGGAAATTAAGCTCTGCTGTTTTTGCCTTCTGTCGCCGCGTCTGGTGGATTTTAATCGGTTGTTGTGCTTACTTTATTGTTTTTTCGGTTGTTTTGACAGTTCGTTAAAAAAAAAAAAAAAAAATTTATTTCCGTCGGCTCCGGGGGCTCCCGTGAGCCGCGGCCGCGACCGGCCTTGCTTTCGGCCGGGTCGTGTTTTCATGTCCCGTCCCTTGACGGGTTTCAAGAAGTGCACCCGGTGTGAGCGGTTACTTTCCATCACCGAACCACACCGGTGGTGCTTGCTCTGCTTAGGGCCTGAGCATCCGACTGACTCGTGCGATCGGTGCTCCACTTTCCAGGCCAGAGCGCTCCGCCGACGCCGTGCCAGGATGACGGAGCTCTTCGCGGTTGACTCCGCGCCGAGGAAGGCCTCGACGTCGGCTTCGGCCCCGGCCTTGACCTCGGCCTCGGGATCCTCGGCGTCGCCGCGTCCTTCGACATCGCAGACTACTCCTTCGACTAAGCCTGCCTCGGGTAAGTCCTCTCTTCCATCCCCGACTCCAGGGTCGACGAAGAAAGCCATCTTCGGGCTCCTCAAAGGCGGGTGGGTCGTCCTCGGCCCCGCCCAGAACTACGGCTACTAATGCCCCGAGGGAATACTCGAGACCGAGGTCGCCCTCCAGGGAGCATCCCCCGGCCTCGGACCTGCCCACCATGGTGGGGATCCCGGCATTCCAAGACTTGCTCCGAGCATTGATTGCCTCGGAGCTGTCTGGGGCCCTCGAGCATTTGCAGCAGGCTTCGGCCTCGACAGCTTCGGCCTCGAGGGCCCCAACCTCGGCGGCCTCGGTCTCGACTCCCTCGATCTCGGGTACCGGGGCGGCACCGACCTCGGCCCCGACCTTACCCTCGACTTCGACCTCGGGGGCCCCGCCTGAGAGTAGCGTTAGACCCCGTGACAAGGTGCGCAGGGTGAGGCGGATCTCCTCCTCCTCTTCCTCGAGGTCCTCCCGGGACTCCTCGCCCTCGGGCCGGCCTCGGGCGAGGCGTCGTCCGAGGAAGCCTAAGCGTTCGCGAGGTTCTCCTCGGCGACGTGGTCGCTCCTCGCCGCTCGGGGGCGAGGCATTACGGGTCTCGGAGCTTCACCTCGACAACCCGAGGCTGCTCCGTTCCCCAGCGAGAGGGGGTTCGCGTGACTCCTCGCCAAAGAGGAGGGGGCGTGCCTCGGTACCTCGGACACCTGGGACTTCTCCCAGGGGTTCTTTGAGACGTAGACGTTCCCCGACCCCCTCGAGGCCATTGGATCTGGCCTCTTGGGAATCCGGGTCCGGTAGGGAACCACGCTATTCCCACGAGGCTTCCCCCTTCTGTTCGGCGGGGAGGTCGAGAACCCCCTCGCCGCCCGCCAGACCGTCCTCTTTTTCCAGTTTCGTGCAGGACATGGCACGTGCCTTGGGTCTAGACCTCATGGCTGGATCTCAATACACCAAAGAGTTCCTCGAGGAGCAGGACCTTCCCACTCCCCCGAGGGAAACTCCCCGACTTCCCTTGAATAAGGTCCTTCATCAGACCTTCCTTAAGAACCTGACTTTACCTCTTACGGTCACAGCGGTGCCGTCTAAGATGGAGTCCAAGTATAGGACTATTCCACCCAAGGGATTCGATAAGGCTCAACTCTCCCACCAGTCTTTGCTTGTTGAGTCGGCGCTGAAAAAGTCGCAACCCTCCAGAGTTTCTGCGGCGGTCCCGCCCGGCAGGGAGGGTCGGACCCTGGACAAGTTTGGTCGTCGCCTCTATTCGAATTCCCTTATGGCAACCAGGGTGCTCAATTATGCCTTTACATTCTTATCCCATTTACGTGGCATGGTGAAGGACCTGCCTCAGTATCACGACGATCTACCAGATTCCCGTAGGGAAGGATTCGCCAGGTTTATGTCCAACCTGTCTCAATTGCGCCTGTACCTGTTTCACGCTGTGTACGACGCGTTTGAGCTGGTGTCGAGGGTGTCTGCATTTGCTGTAGCTATGCGCCGACAAGCGTGGCTACGCACCCTCGATATGGATCCAAACCTGCAGGAACGCCTAGCGGATTTACCTTGCGTGGGGTCCGAGTTATTTGATGAATCCCTAGAGGCGGCGACCAAACGGTTGTCGGAGCAGGAGCGCTCGTTGGCCTCGTTGGTCCGTCCGAAACCTCGGGCCACGCCGCAGAAACCCTTCCGGCCTCCTCCGAGGCGTTACCCTCAGAAGTCGACGCCGGCCTTTTCTAGGCCTCCGCCACGGCGTCCACCTCAACAGGGAAGAGGGGGACAAACGAAACCTCCGGCGCAGGGTCCGTCCAAGCCAGCGCCGTCCTTTTGACGGGCTATGCGGATGGGGCCGGCCCCCCTCCGCGATCGCGCCGGACCCCCTTCCCATAGGGGGTCGACTCCGGTCCTTTTATGCGGCTTGGACCGAGATAACATCCGACGCTTGGGTGCTCCGGACCGTCTCCGAGGGCTACTCTCTCAACTTTTGGTCTGCGCCGCCGGAACAGTCACCGGGGGCTTGCCCATACAGTCGGACCCAGCTCCCCATCCTCATGGCCGAGGCCAGGGCCTTGTTGAGGCTTCGGGCGGTGGAACCTGTACCCCCCGATAAGCAGGGACGGGGGTTTTACTCCCGTTACTTCTTGGTCCCAAAAAAGACCGGGGACTTTTGTCCCCATTCTAGACCTCAGAAAGCTCAACAAGTTCCTGGTCCGGGAGAAGTTCCGGATGTTGTCACTTCCGGTATTGTATCCTCTCTTGGAGGAAGGGGACTGGATGTGCTCCCTGGACCTGAAGGAAGCGTATACTCATGTTCCGGTGCATCCCACCTTCCGCAAATTCTTACGGTTCCAGGTGGGCGAGCTACACCTACAGTACCGGGTCCTCCCCTTCGGCCTGGCTTCGTCCCCTCGAGTCTTCACGAAGTGTATGGTGGTAGTCGCTGCAGCCCTGAGGTCTCGGGGGCTTCAGGTCTTCCCATACCTGGACGATTGGCTGATCAAGGCCCCAACCAGGGAGGGGGTTATCTCAGCGACCCTACAGTCTATCATCTTCCTTCAGCGACTGGGGTTCGAAGTGAACTTTCCCAAGTCACAGTTGTGCCCAACCCAATCGCTTCAATTTATAGGCGCAGTGCTGGACACTGTTCGCCTTCGTTCGTTCCTCCCTCCTCCTCGTTTGGAGGCTTTGGTTCGGTTGAGCCGTCTGATTTCTCGGCTACCTGTTGTGTCGGCTCAGCGCATGATGATGCTTCTGGGCCACATGGCGTCTACGGCCCACGTCACTCCGTTCGCCAGACTGCACCTGAGAATTCCTCAGTGGACTCTGGCCTCTCAGTGGCGCCAGGATTGCGATCCTGTCTCTTGTCTCATAGCGGTGACTCCTTCTTTGAGACGATCGCTCCGTTGGTGGACCGACTCTTCGAATCTTTCCGGGGGTTTGCTCTTTCTCGTCCCTCCACATCGCAAGGTTCTGACCACGGACTCCTCGGAGTACGCGTGGGGGGGCCCACCTCGACGGTCTGCGGACCCAGGGCCTGTGGTCGGCGGAGGACCGACGCTGTCACATCAATGTGTTGGAGCTTCGTGCCATCTTTCTGGCGGCTTGCGCATTCTGCCACCTACTCCACGATCAGGTAGTCCTCGTGCGTACGGACAACCAGGTGGCCATGTATTATGTGAACAAGCAAGGTGGGACGGGCTCTTGGTCCCTTTGCCGGGAAGCTCTGCGCCTTTGGGAATGGGCGATCTCCCAGAACATCTTCCTACAGGCGGTCTATATCCAGGGAGAACAGAACTGCTTGGCAGACAAACTCAGTCGGCTTCTCCAGCCGCACGAGTGGTCACTCAACTCCAGAGTCTTGCGCGAGGTCTTCGACCGCTGGGGAACTCCGCAGGTGGATCTGTTTGCCTCCCCGGAGACTCGCAAACTACCCCTGTATTGTTCTCGGATGTACTCCCTGGACCGTCTAGAAGCGGATGCCTTTCTTCTCGAATGGGGAGGGAGGTTCCTTTACGCGTTTCCTCCTTTTCCCCTGATCTTGAGGACGTTGGTTCGTCTCAAATCATCCAGAGCCACTATGATTCTCATTGCGCCTCGGTGGCCTCGTCAACACTGGTTCTCCCTGCTTCTTCAACTCAGTGTCAGGGAGCCTCTGCTTCTGCCTGTGTTTCCCTCTCTGCTATCTCAGAGTTGGGGTTCGCTGTTGCATCCCAATCTTCAGTCATTACACCTGACCGCTTGGTTCCTTTCCCCTTGACTTCGGTCCCGGTTTCTCAGTCGGTGAGGGAAGTTTTGGAAGCCTCGCGCAAGGTCTCGACCAGGCTTTGTTATTCCCAGAAATGGACCAGGTTTTCCTCCTGGTGTTCCTCGCGTCATCTGGATCCGGATTCGGTCCCGGTGTCTTCGGTGCTGGACTACTTGTTGCATCTATCTAATTCAGGCCTGAAGACGACATCTGTTAGGGTGCATCTCAGTGCCATTTCCGCTTTCCATCGTCACTTGGAAGGACGTTCTCTTTCGCTTCATCCTCTGGTGACTCGTTTCATGAAGGGCCTAATCAATGTTTGTCCCCCTCTGAAGCCTCATCCCGTCGTTTGGGATTTGAATGTTGTCTTAGCTCAACTGATGAAACCTCCCTTTGAGCCTATCGACAAGTCTCTCCTGAAATTTCTTACTTGGAAGGTGGTATTTCTGATTGCCCTCACATCTGCTCGACGGATTAGTGAGCTGCAAGCTTTGGTTGCGGACCCGCCTTTTACTGTGTTTCATCATGACAAGGTGGTTCTCCGCACCCATCCTAAATTTTTACCTAAAGTTGTGTCTGATTTCCACCTCAATCAGTCCATTGTCCTTCCTGTGTTCTTTCCTAAGCCCCACTCCCATCATGGCGAGACGGCGCTCCACACGCTTGACTGTAAGAGGGCGTTGGCATTTTATCTCCAACGTACCAGGTCTCATCGGAAGGTTCCTCAATTGTTTTTGTCCTTTGATCCTAATCGTTTAGGACACCCTGTTTCCAAGCGCACCTTGTCCAACTGGTTGGCTGCTTGTATTTCTTTTTGCTACGTTCAGGCTGGTCTTACGCTCCCGGGTCGAGTCACGGGGCATAAGGTCCGGGCGATGGCAGCTTCTGTTGCTTTCCTCCGATCTACTCCTATGGAGGACATATGTAAAGCTGCCACTTGGTCTTCGGTTCATACGTTCACCTCCCACTATTGTCTGGACACTTTGTCCAGAAACGACGGCCGGTTTGGCCAGTCGGTGTTACGTAATCTGTTTTCCTAAATTGCCATCCTCCCACCTGCCCTTTTTTGGTTGGCTTGGAGGTCACCCACATGTGAGAATATGCTGCCTGCTTGTCCTGGGATAAAGCACAGTTACTTACCGTAACAGGTGTTATCCAGGGACAGCAGGCAGATATTCTCACAACCCGCCCGCCTCCCCGGGGATGGCTTCTTTGCTAGTTATGGAACTGAGGACCACGAGGTGGGATGCGCCCTCTAGTGGGCAAGAAGGCATGCACATGCGTGGTGCAGTGTAGCAAACTTGAAACTTCAATCAAGTTTGCTTGAAAAGCTGTCCGCGCTGGGGCTCCGTAGATGACGTCACCCACATGTGAGAATATCTGCCTGCTGTCCCTGGATAACACCTGTTACGGTAAGTAACTGTGCTTTTTGCAGCCACGGTCTGTACGTAATCTTGCATATTGAGCAGGAAGAGAGGCTCTGGCGTCAGCATCAGCTGACTTGCAACTTCCTGCAGCCATCGTGTATGCCGGGACTCCTGCCTTTGCGTATCTGCCGGATACGCGAAGGCAGGAGTCCCGGCATACGCGATGGCAGCAGGAAGTTGCAAGTCAGCTGACGCTGGCACCAGAGCATCTCTTCCTGCCCAGAGTGTGAGATCGTGTAGAAGACTGCGGGCTGCGAGTTTGAGACTGCTGAGATAAAGCATTCCTTGAGGTCAGCTGCAGGCATGGCAAAGTGACGTCATCAACTCTACCTGCAAGCCTGACTACACCTACAAAGCACACCTAAGCAAGTAGCAATTTGGACGTGACTGAAAGGGCCTGACCAAAAAGGCCTGACTCCGTTTGGAGCAATTCCGAGCAATTTGGGAGTATTGGTTCTTGACGGCTTTGTTCTGTAAGCATCCAGTATGGTGAAATGGAAGAATAAAGCTAAGATTCCTACAGCTGGTGCTGCTGTTGGGAAGGGGCCAGTGGATTTACATCTTGATGGTTCTGTGACCTCAGCTGTGACTATGTCTCCATTATCATCTGAGGGTGTGACCTAGAGCTTAGGCTGCCAAACACTATCTCCATCTACAGTGGACAATATGTGTTTTAGAGCTGATGTTACTATGAGTACACTTCCCCCTCCCCATTCGCGGTTTCTCCATTTGCGGTTCCAGATAATCGCGATTTTTTCTGGAGAGGGGGAAATAAAAAAAACAGTCTAAACTTTTAAAAACCCCATATTTTTCCTTCCCTGCCGCCTTCCCGGCCTTACCTGGTGGTCTAGAGGGCTTTCGGGGCAGGAACGATCTTCCTACGCTCCTGCCCCGTGCAGATCGCCATGAGGAAATGGCTGCTGGGAGTTTCCGTAGTCTCTTGAGACTACGTCGGAACTCCCTATTTCCAGAGAATTCACATTAAAACATAATATAAAAAGTTATCAGATTAACATAGCTTGACATATTTCCTAAATAACAAGGTTATTATCTTTCAAAAAATTTTATAATCTGACACAGTAAATAAGATGTTAATAACTGTGCCTAATTTTGCTGCCTGAAAAGACAATCCTTCCCAGATCCAGGCTTGCCTTAAGTCCTGATAATCCAGTGGTGAACCAACTGTTAACCACCCCACTTCCCTCCTGCCTCCCAGACCCTTCTCCAACATACCTTTTGGATCCTGATGGTCTAGCAGTGAAGCAGCCCTGTGTGGAGCTGCGGTCAGAAATGGCTGCGCAAATTCCCGGGGCAGTCTCGTGAGACCGTGAGAACTTGCACAGCCATTTCTGATCACGGCTCCACACAGGGCAGGAGCAAAGAAAAATCGTTCCTGCCCTGTTTCACTGCTAGAGTGAGTGGGAGGCGGGAGGGTAGTGGGGTAGTTAACAGTTGGCCAGGACAGGATGCAGGAAGGCTCGCCCTTATCTTGGCCCACTAGGGTTTAAGACAGGCCCGCAGGAGGCCTTTAACAGGTCTGGGAGGGAGGCGGGGTGATTAACAGCTGGTCGGGACAGGAGGAAAGATCGCTCCTGTCCCGACTCCCCTCTGAATCACCAGGGCTTAAGGGAGGCCTGCAGTGGGCATCGGAGACTGGGAGCAGAGCTAAACAGGAAGAGAAGGAAGGAGGGTTGCGTGCAAGGCAGGGCAATTGAATATAACACCCCTCCTCTCCCCCCGGTTTATATTTGAGTGTACCTTTTTACCCCTTTTTTGGGGCAAAAAAGGTTACCATGGTTTATATTCGAATATATATGTTAGTTGGTGATTTTGTAGTGCAGAAGAGTTTGCTGCATAGATGTTTGAAATATTTTTTAAAAAAATTTGAATGCATGGTGGTAGAGGGGGGTTTGCCACTGTTACTGAGGTGACACTAGAATTTAACTATCCTGTATTGAATGGCAAAGTTGTAAGGAGAAGCATTCTAGTTTTTCTTTGGACTTGTTTTTGAGGAATTTGCTCCTTTCTGCACTGTTAGCAGCTCTTCCTGTTGCAGAGCTGCCTGTTTAGGTTATGGTGCTCCCATGAACTGTCTCTTGCGGTCAACATTCATCAGTGTGATAATAATTCCTCCTCTTGCCAGCTTTGTTCAAAGTGATTCCCCCTCATCCTGCTAGCTCTAAGCAGCACAAAACAAATTCTATGGAAAAAGTGGTAATTTTGTGTGGGAGGGAATTCTGTGCCAATTCTGCATTGTGCAGTGATGCAAAATCCTTCCTGGAGTAGGTCACACCTAAAAGTGAAACCAGATAATCTGCAATCCCATATATTGGTTTGGTTTTAATCTGTATGAATGCTGCTTTTCCCATCTTTCCTCTCTCTACCACACACATATATGATGGTTTTGTTCAAACTGTTCTAGATATACACTCCTCCCTCCATATTCGCAGTTTCGGTACCCGCGGTTTTGACTATTTGCGGTTTTTTAGTGTGCTGGCTGCTCCCCTGAAATTACGTCATCCATGCCACCAACACCTATTCCAAATCAAGAGGTGCATACCTGCCATTGCATACTGGTGGGCTAAAGCCTCATTTCCACCTGGCCAAATGCAACCGGGGCTCATCTCCACCGGGACCTTCGCATGCTAGGCCCCTGCTGCTGCCCCCCTCGAGCTCCTGTTGCCATGGCTCTGAGGAGAGGAGACGGGCTGGACGCGAGGGGGACCCTGAGGTAAGAGCGGTGGCTTGGTGGAGTGGGAGGGGTTGCAGCAACGCGAAGGGAGTTGGCGGTGGGTTTCTCTCTCTCCCCTGCTCTGTAGATGGGGCCAGGGTTAAGGAGAGACCCAGGCAGGTGGGGAGAGGAGGCAAATAATTTTCTCATAGGTTATTTGCGGTTTTATCATCTTCTCGACGATTTTTAACAGAAAACCGCGAATAACCTATGAGAAAGTTATTCACGGTTTTTCCGTATTCACGGCTATGTTACGTCCGTAACCACCACGAATACGGAGGGAGGAGTGTACAGTATATGGCGACTGTATGTTGTCTGTTAGTGCAGTTACTGAGAAATCTACAATGTGTCTAGCAGGTCTTACAGTGCTGGAGACCAGGGCTTGTGGAAGAGTATCATGAACATTAAGCCTAAAGCTCCCCCCTCCCCCCACATATAATATTCAGGTCCTTAACCTGTGGGCTTCCCTTTTCAAGCCTGTGGTAATTGAACTCTACAGGAATAAGAATATTTATCCCAGGACAAGCAGGCAGCATATTCTTTACGCATGGGTGACGTCACCGACGGAGCCCACGGTACGGACCTTTTTACTAGAAAGTTCTAGTTGGCCGCACCGCGCGTGCGCGAGTGCCTTCCCGCCCGACGTAGGAGTGCGTGGTCCCCAGTTTCTTCATTTCCGCGGAGCGAAGAAGACGTGTGTTTTTTCAACAGAGTTGAAATCCTCCTTTTGCCTTCCCGCTCGCGTTATTTTTTTCGGTTTTTCACCTTCGGGTACTTTTTTCTTCCCAATTCCAAAAAAAAAAAAAAAAACCTTTCTTTTGTTTTATTTTTTCGTTCCTACCCCGGCGGGGCCTATTGCCACGATCCAGGCCTCGGGGTTTGATTTTGCGGAGGCCGTGTTTCCATTCATGCCCCCGCAACCAGGCTTTAAGAAGTGCCAGCGGTGTGCACGCCCGATCTCCCTCACTGACCCACACAATTGGTGCTTGCAGTGTCTGGGACCAGAGCATCGGGCGGACTCCTGCACCCGCTGTGCCACTCTTAAAAAGCGCACGTTGAAGAATCGTCAAATCCAACAGAATTTACTTTTCGGCACCGGCCCGTCTATGGATTCGACATCTTCATCTGCGGCACCGTCGAAATCGACACCGACCACTTCGACGCCGCCTGAGACGACGTCGGCGCCTCCGGCGCCAGGTAAGCCGGCTAAGAAGCCTTCCACCCTTGAGCGCCCTCCCACCTCGGGGACGGCACCAGTCCTCTCGGCTCCACGCCGGGCCAAGAAACGCTCCACTCCGATATCGGTGAGTGCCTCGTCATCGGCTCCCTCATCGCCGGAGTGTAGAGCGGCACCCAAGGAACCAAAAAAGAAAAAAGTGGTTCCGGTGCCTCCCCTGGATGACCGCATTGCGGCCATCCTCCAGGACAAGTTGCAAGAGCAACTCCACCAGCAACTTCAGCAGCTCTTACCATCTATCTTGGCACCGCTGCTCTCGGTACCAGACCGGCCCGAGCCCCGCACCGTCCAACCGGTATCCACTCCATTGGTACCTATGGACTCTTCCATGCCCATTCTCTCGGCACCGCACGAGCCAGTCGCCTTAACGACGACGGATCCTCCTCGGGACCGAGCAGGACACCGGTCTTCCCATGACCCGGACCGGCACCGGTCTTCCCAAGACCCAGACCGGCACCGTTCTTCCCGGGATCGGGACAGACACAGGTCTGCATCGCCAGGGAATGTCTCGGTACGCTCAGGCAAGTCTTTGTCTAAGACTCACCACGCCGACCCGTCCACTCCGGTCTCTCGACACGCAACCACCGATGTCAGAGACCCGGACCTATGGGAAGAATCCCCCCCCGGTACCGAGGAGGATGCATCGTCGTCGGACGAAGAGCCTTCCGCACCCGAGACCACTTCCAAACCTGAACAATCTTCCTTCTCTAAATTTCTCAGGGAGTTGTCAGGGGCTTTGTCTTTGCCATTGGAATCTGACTCCAAAAAGTCACAAGCTTTCCTGGAGGCTCTGGATTTCGATCAACCTCCCAAGGAGTTCCTAAAGTTACCTGTTCACGATATCCTACGGGAAACTTTTTATAAAAATTGGGAGAACCCGCTAACTGTCCCTGGGGCCCCCCGTAAATTGGACAGTCTCTATAGGGTCATACCAATCCCAGGTTTTGATAAACCCCAACTGCCCCACGAGTCTCTCCTGGTAGAATCCACCTTGAAAAAGACTCAGGGCACCAGTGTGTATGCCTCCACCCCTCCTGGCAGAGAAGGAAAAACTATGGACAAATTTGGCAAACGGCTCTACCAAAATGCCATGCTTGCCAATAGGGCAAACAACTACTCCTTCCATTTTTCCTTCTACCTGAAACATCTGGTAATGCAACTCTCCTCCATGCAAAAATACATGCCGGAGCACAAGGTCCCTCTTTTCCAGCAGCACATCTCCAGCCTGCTTCAACTGAGGAAGTTCATGGTGCGCTCTGTCTATGACTCCTTTGAGCTCTCCTCCCGTGCATCTGCCATCGCTGTGGCTATGCGCCGCCTGGCCTGGCTCAGGGTCTCTGATCTAGACGTCAACCATCAGGACCGTCTAGCCAACGCCCCATGTCTGGGAGATGAACTATTCGGAGAGTCCCTGGATACCACCACTCAGAAGCTCTCCGCCCATGAGACCAGATGGGATACTCTCATTAAACCAAAGAAAAAGACTCCTCCTGCTCGTCCTTATAGACCGCAGACATCATATCAACGCCGGTTCTCTGCCAGACCGCTCAACCCACCTGCACAGCAACCTAGGCGGGCCCGCCAGCACCAACACACCCAGGCTCGTGCCCAGCCTAATCAACCTGCAAAGCCTCTTCCTCCTGCCAAACCTTCTCAGCCCTTTTGACTCCTCTCTCCAGGGCTTAGCCAGTCTTCCACCCTCATTGCCTCTTCCTCAGCCAATCGGAGGCAGGCTCCACATTTTCTTCAGCCGTTGGGAGGTCATCACATCGGACCAGTGGGTCCTCAACATCATCCGCCACGGCTACTCCCTCAACTTCCAGACTCTTCCGCCAGACAATCCTCCCGTCGAGTCTGCTTCTCTCTCAACTCAAACCCCCCTCCTCCTGAGGGAGGTTCAATCCCTCCTCCTTCTCAATGCCATCGAAGAAGTACCTCCAGATCAAAGGGGTCAGGGATTCTACTCCCGCTACTTCCTGGTACCCAAAAAGACAGGAGACCTTCGTCCCATTCTCGATCTCAGGGACCTCAACAAGTGTCTAGTCAAGGAGAAGTTCAGAATGCTCTCCCTTGCCACGCTTTACCCTCATCTCTCTCACAACGACTGGCTATGTTCCCTGGACCTCAAAGAGGCCTACACTCACATACCAATCAATCCAACTTCACGTCGCTACCTGCGATTCCAGGTGCACCATCGCCATTATCAGTACAAGGTGCTACCTTTTGGCCTCGCTTCATCACCCAGGGTGTTCACCAAATGCCTCATTGTGGCGGCGGCCTTCCTCAGGTCTCACAACCTCCAAGTGTTTCCCTACTTGGACGATTGGTTAGTGACAGCTCCTACGTCTCCTCTTGTGCTACAAGCCACTCAACATACCATCTCTCTTCTCCATCTACTGGGGTTCGAGATCAACTACCCCAAGTCGCATCTGCTTCCCACACAGCGCCTTCAGTTCATCGGAGCAGTTCTCGATACCACACTAATGAGGGCATTCCTCCCCTCCGATCGTCGACGGACTCTGCTCCACCTCTGTCATCAGGTGCTTCTTCATCACACCATCCCAGCTCGACAGATGATGGTCCTCCTGGGACACATGGCATCAACGGTGCATGTGCTTCCCTTAGCACGACTCCACCTCAGGACACCTCAATGGACTCTGGCCGACCAGTGGTCACAGACCTCGAATCTTCTTTCTCATCCCATCTCTGTGACATCATCTCTTCAGCGATCTCTACAATGGTGGTTGAACTCCTCAAACCTTTCCAGGGGCCTTCTGTTGCATCTGCCCCCACATTCCATGATCATCACCACGGATGCCTCCCCTTATGCATGGGGAGCTCACCTGGGAGACCTACGCACCCAGGGTCTTTGGACCCCACAGGAGCGTCGACATCACATCAATTTTCTAGAACTACGAGCCATGTTCTATGCTCTCAAGGCCTTCCAGCACCTTCTTTGTCCTCAGGTTCTGCTCCTGTGCACGGACAACCAAGTCGCCATGTACTACATAAACAAACAGGGCGGCACAGGATCTCGCCTCCTTTGTCAGGAGGCTCTTCGTATCTGGACCTGGGCCACGGCCCGCAGTCTCTTCCTCAAGGCGGTCTACATCCAGGGCGAACAGAACTCCCTGGCCGACAATCTCAGCCGCGTCCTTCAACCTCACGAGTGGACTTTGGATCCTCCCACGCTCCACTCCATCTTTGCTCGCTGGGGCACTCCGCAGATGGACCTATTCGCAGCTCCTCACAACCATCAGCTGCCCCAGTTCTGCTCCAGACTCTTCTCTCCCCATCGTCTGGCCCCGGATGCATTCCTTCTCGACTGGACGGATCGGTTCCTCTATGCCTTTCCTCCTCTACCTCTGATGTTGCGGACTTTATCCAAACTCCGCAGGGACGGAGCCACCATGATCCTCATAGCTCCCCGGTGGCCTCGTCAACACTGGTTCTCCCTTCTACTTCAACTCAGCTCCAGGGAGCCCATTCCTCTGCCTGTGTTTCCTACTCTACTTACACAGCAACATCAGTCTCTACTACATCCCAATCTGTCTTCCCTCCACCTGACAGCTTGGTTTCTCTCGGGCTGACCTCTTCAGGAAATCTGTCTCAGCCTGTCCGTCTCATTTTGGACGCCTCCAGGAAACCGGCCACCCTCCAATGTTACCATCAGAAGTGGACCAGGTTCTCCTCTTGGTGCCTCCGCCATCATCACAATCCCACCTCCTTAGCGGTGGAAACTGTTCTGGACTACTTACTCTCCCTGTCCAACGCAGGCCTCAAGTCTACCTCAATCAGAGTCCATCTCAGTGCCATCACGGCATTTCATGAGCCTGTCCTAGGAAAACCTCTCACGGCTCACCCTCTGGTTTCCCGATTCATGAGGGGCCTCTTCAACATCAAACCACCTCTGAAGCCTCCTCCGGTCGTCTGGGACCTGAATGTGGTTTTGTCTGCCCTCATGAAACCTCCCTTTGAGCCACTTGCCACAACTTCGCTCAAATTTCTGACATGGAAGGTTCTTTTCCTCATTGCCATCACCTCTGCCAGGAGGGTTAGTGAGCTTCATGCACTGGTTGCCGATCCACCGTTCACTATTTTTCACCATGACAAGGTGGTTCTGCGCACCCATCCAAAATTCCTTCCAAAGGTGGTCTCAGCTTTTCACCTCAACCAGTCCATTGTTTTGCCTGTGTTCTTCCCGAAACCTCATTCACATCCCGGAGAACAGGCATTGCACAGTCTTGACTGCAAGCGTGCCCTGGCTTACTATCTCGATCGTACAAGGGCTCACCGCTTGTCCCCTCAGCTCTTCCTGACCTTCGACCCGAATCGTTTGGGTCGACCGGTCTCTAAACGGACGCTATCCAACTGGCTTGCAGCTTGCATCGCGTTCTGTTACGCTCGGGCCGGTCTGTCACTAGACGGTGCTGTCACGGCCCACAGGGTAAGAGCTATGGCCGCTTCTGTTGCTTTCCTCCGTTCCACACCCATTGAGGAAATCTGCAAGGCGGCCACCTGGTCCTCAGTTCACACATTCACTACTCACTACTGTCTGGATGCTTTCTCCAGACGGGATGGGCACTTCGGCCAATCTGTACTTCAGAATTTATTTTCCTAATGGCCAACCATCCCTCCTCCCTCTTTGTTAGCTTGGAGGTCACCCATGCGTAAAGAATATGCTGCCTGCTTGTCCTGGGATAAAGCACAGTTACTTACCGTAACAGGTGTTATCCAGGGACAGCAGGCAGATATTCTTACGTCCCACCCTCCTCCCCGGGTTGGCTTCTTAGCTGGCTTATACTAACTGGGGACCACGCACTCCTACGTCGGGCGGGAAGGCACTCGCGCACGCGCGGTGCGGCCAACTAGAACTTTCTAGTAAAAAGGTCCGTACCGTGGGCTCCGTCGGTGACGTCACCCATGCGTAAAGAATATCTGCCTGCTGTCCCTGGATAACACCTGTTACGGTAAGTAACTGTGCTATATTGTAACTGGACATCATGTTTTAAATATAACACTTTGTTTTGCATGAAAAAGTAGGCACACTTAGATCGAGTTTGTGCACCTGTCAGGATTTACTGTTTTACTTTGACAGCAGCTGTCTTTTACTGTCCTGCCCTAGGCAACTGCCTTGTCTTGTCTGATGGTTGGGCTGGCCATGATGGAGACTTGCTGGATATTTTTACATTTAAAGAATACTATCATGGTTGTAATAGAAAAGTGGAACCTGTACCTGTACCTTGTGGTGTGATGTTTCTTGGTTTGCTTTGGTTAGGTCTGTCTTTTTGTTGTTATGCCATTCCTTTCTGATCTTTGTTTTTATTATTTTTATATTTGTAAACTGCAGTAATCATATTTGTCCTAGGTGGTATAGCAAATTCTATTAACCTTAAACTTAAAATCCATTTTTTGGGAAACATTTATCAACTGGCATTTATGGCTTTGTTCAGTAGTTCCTATTAGCAGAAGTATTCCAGGTTTTGATTGGGCTTTAGTTTATATCTGTGACATTCTGGTGCTTTGGGTATTGCATTCAAGTGTTTGAAGTAGAGTGAAATAACAGGACAGCTTAATAAATGTCTATTTAGAGAACTGATGATAACCACATTTCCCATTTAATTTACCCGTTTGCACTTCCTACTGCAGCACCACAGACCAGAGTAGATAACTGTTTTCTAATCGGGATCTGCTGACTGCTCCATTGTATTTCCTATGGCTATATCTTGTACTGAACACAAAATGAGGCTGGGCAGAAGTAGCTATTTCCAGATTTAGCTAGGCCTAGTTTTCCAGATAAGCCATGACTATTTTTGATGGATATCTTCAGAAACAGAGCTAATGCTTACTCTGCTTCCTATTGATATTCAGCTTAAAATTTTTTGTTCTAGATCTAATACTTTAGATCCAGGAATATATATATATATATATATATATATATATATATATATATATATATATAACGTGATAAATGTTTCTTATTGTAATATTACAAGCTTTTATTTAGAAGCTGGAGTCAAATACACTTTTACTGACTAACTCCACCTAAAATCACTTTTGACTCCACAGCCCTGTCCAGAAGTATTTTGCCCAGGAACCAGGTAATTGGCACATTCTGGTTACTAGACCTGTTTTTCTATTCCCTCTGATATTTCAACTTGGTAACAGATCTTTTTATTTTTGCAAATATTATGCACTTTTTTTCCAGTTACTCAAGAATACCTGGTTTAAAAACAAACAAACAATTTGATTGTGATAGATTCATTTGATAGGGAAAAGGGATTTTATTTTATCTACTGG
Source organism: Geotrypetes seraphini (assembly GCF_902459505.1). Classification (NCBI taxonomy): domain Eukaryota; kingdom Metazoa; phylum Chordata; class Amphibia; order Gymnophiona; family Dermophiidae; genus Geotrypetes; species Geotrypetes seraphini. The sequence goes on along the minus strand of NC_047085.1, from coordinate 183,463,861 downwards.
ACTGAAAGAGAAATGTACCAGTCTTTATTTTTTTCTGTTGTGGGTGCATGGTGGGAAGTATTGAAATGCAACTATAAAATTTAACTTGATAGTATGCAAGGAACAGTGAAAGATTAAGTTGCAGGTCCAAATGCTGAATTGTAAGTGTACCATTGCTAGTATGCTTATTAGGTGTCATATTGGATTCCAATTTGGTTAGCAAAGCTACAGAGTTGTAACATAGTCAACATATATATAACCACCTATGAAGAAAGTTAACTTTGTGCAGTGTTTTTATCTGAGGACAAGCAGACATAATATTTTCACATGTGGGTGATGTCATACAAGGACCCGGTATGGACATTACTAAGTGGCACTGTCACTTTAAATCTTTAGGCAGTGCCCATATTGTGCATGTGCTGGTGCCTTCCCACCCAGTGTCGGCTTGCCAGGACCATCAGTTCCTAGTTTTCTGCAGAGGCAAGAAGCTGTGTCTTCGGTTTCTTCTCAGTGCATCAAACTTAGAAATCTTTTTGTGCATGCCTGTTTTTTATTTTAGTGTGGTTTTCTTCATAATTCTTCATTTATATTGTTTTTGTAGTCATCTCCTTGAATTTGGTTAAATTTTTTTTAATTTTTTGGCTTTTGAGTAGTACTTTGAGAACTTTTTTGCCCTAGGGAGCATTGTTGCATGGGTTAATCCATTAGGGCCTGATATAAAAATGATGCCCTTCTGCTTGAGATTTAGAGTTCTTTTTGCATGGCATCACCATGAAATTATTCTGTGCCCTGTGATGGGCAAATGTGCCAGTGGCTTTGAATCTTCCAGTTTCATGTTAGCAAATGTTGCTGAGGTGGGAGAGCAGCTATCTACTACTACCATGCTGTTAATTATTTCTGTAGCGTTACCAGCTGCATGCAATTCTGTACATTAAACACGCAAGAGATGGTCCCTGCTTATTATATCTGTGTTGATCTTTTTTGTCTTTCTGTATTTTGACAATATTTGCATTCAGTTTCTCATTTAATTTCAGAACAACAAAGTGAAATATAACAATACAATTAATAATACAAAACATAATGTTAAATAACCCACCATACCAACCTCATCAATAATAATAAAATGCTAGAGGTGCATGCGCTCTTAAAAATTCGTGAGCGCTGGCACCCTGAGGTGTGCTTCTGTGCCAGTCCTCAGGTCGCCTGCGCCAAAGACACCAGCGACTCCTCCCTCCCTCTCCTCTTCAAAGCGGCCTGCTGAGGTTCGCCAGCCGCTGTAGCGAACCTCGCAAGCCGCTCTCCACCTGCAGAAGAAGGAGTCGCAGTGTCACCTCCTGCCCTCACTCGCCGCTGATCCTCCTCTTCAGAGCAGCCTGCGATCGTGGCCGGCTTTAAAGAACCTCGCAGGCCGCTCTCCAGGCTCAGTAGCACGCTCCCTCTGACGCCCGGGATCGCGTCAGAGGGAACGTGCTACCGAGTTGGAGAGCAGCCTGCGAGGTTCGCTAAAGCCGGCCACCACGATCACAGGCTGCTTTGGTGAAGAGGAGCAGGCCAGAAGACGCCTGGATGTTGGGAGGGTAAGAAGGGAATCAATACCGGGAGCCAGGGGGAAAGGGAAAGGGAGCTGCTTTGGGGGGAGGGGTGTGCTGGGGGGAGACAGAAGGGGCCATGGAGAGATAGGGAGAGGGGGCTGCTTTGGGTGTGTGTGCTGGGGGGAGACAGAAGGAGCCATGGAGAGAGAGGGAAAGGGGGCTGCTTTGGGGGGAGGTGTGCTGGGGACAGACAGCTTTGCTCGGGGGTGGGGGGGGCAGAAGGATACAGACAGCGGCCAAGGAGAGAGAGATAAAGAAACAGACAGACAGACAGACACATCTATTCTAGCACCCGTTAATGTAACGGGCTTAAAGACTAGTCCTCAAATAGTCCGATTAGTAATACAACAGATTGTATCAACCAGCAGCAGTTAATCTCTAAGCAATCCCCGTAAGCCAAACAGCAAATTGTATAACACAGGCTTTGGCAAATTTTCTTAGGATCTAGGACAAAAAAAGAGGCCCAGGAATTACCACTCAACAAAAGTACCGTATTTTCATGCAGATAACGCGCACCCGTGTAAAACGCGCACACGGGTATAGCGCGCAGAAACCACGATTTTATGTACAAAAACTTTTGTATACCGCGCTCACGGGTATACCGCGCATGCTGCCCGACTGTCCTTTCGCCCGCCCCGACTCTCCTCTGGCCACCCCGAATCTCCTTTCGCCCTCCCCGACTCTCTGTGCGCTGTCCCGACTCTCCGTTCACCCGCCCTGACTTTCCGTGCACTGCCCCGACTCTCCGTGCGCTGTCCCGACTCTCCGTTCACCCGCCCTGACTTTCCGTGCACTGCCCCGCCTCTCCGTGCACTGTCCCGACTCTCCTTTTGCCCGCCCTGCCCTGCTCTGCCCCCCCCGGCAGGACCACTCGCACCTCCACCCCGAAGGACCGCCGACTCCCCGACAATATCGGGCCAGAAGGGAGCCCAAACCCTCCTGGCCACGGCGACCCCCTATCCCCACCCTGTACTACATTACGGGCAGGAGGGATCTCAGGCCCTCCTGCCCTCGACGCAAACCCCCCTCCCTCCAACGACTGCCCCCCCAAGAACCTCCGACCGCCCCCCCAGCCGACCCGCGACACCTAACACTGCTGGGATGCCATTTATAGAATTTTCCCCAAAGTGTATGTGTGTATTTTCCATGGGCTATTATGATCAGCACATAAGAATTGCCGCTGCTGAGTCAGACCAGTGGTACATCGTGCCCAGCAGTCTGCTCCTGCGGCGGCCCTTAGGTCAAAGACCAGTGCCCTAATTGAGTCTAGCCTTACCTGCGTACGTTCTGGTTAAGCAGGAACTTGTCTAACTTTGTCTTGAAACCCTGGAGGGTGTTTTCCCCTATAACAGCCTCCGGAAGAGCGTTCCAGATTTCCTCCACTCTCTGGGTGAAGAACATCCTTACATTTGTATGGAATCTATCCCCTTTTAACTTTAGAGAGTGCCGTATCATTCTCTCTACCTCGGAGAGTGTAAACAACCTGTCTTTATCTACTAAGTCTATTCCCTTCATTATCTTGAATGTTTCAATCATGTCCCCTCTGTCTCCTCTTTTCAAGGGAGAAGAAGCCCAGTTTGTCTAGTCTCTCATTGTACGGCAACACCTCCAGCCCCTTAAACCATTTTAGTCGCTCTTCTCTGGACCCTTTCGAGTAGTACAATGTCCTTCTTCATGTACGGCGACCAGTGTGCTGGGCGCAGTATTCCGGGTGGGGACGTACCATGGCCCGGTACAGCGGCATGATAACATCCAATCTGTTTGTGATCCTCTTCTTAATCATTCCTAGCATTCTGTTTGCCCTTTTTGCCGCCACCGGTTTATTGACTTGTCTACCAGTACTCCCAAGTCTCTTTCCTGTTAAAGTCTAAAAACATCCATGACATGTAAATATATCACAAAGTATGAATTATATATAACTAATTGATACTTTATTTCATTGATTGCTCACCTCTTCAGGTGAACAAAATAAAAATAAAAACTATCTGAAATACTTTAATCTTGTCTCACAGAAATCAGTTCATCGGCACCTAAATTAAAAGCTCCACATATCAACCATGCTTTCAATTTCCTCTGAAAAAAAATTCACGTTGTTGGCTGTCTGTGCAGTTTCTTCTTTTCATGTGCAAAGTTTGTAAGACTTTCACGTGTTAGAGTCGCCTTTTGAGCTTTCAGCAGCTCATAACCTAGTTTAGGAAAATAGAACCACCATTGCCTCACTATAGAGCAGTGTATCGCAAACTGTGTGCCTTCTGAGATTTTAAGTGTGTCACGGCACACTGGGCAGAAAGAGAGGCACCTGTGTCAGTTGACTTACTCCTACCGTTGCATATGCTAGGACTGACTTTTACGGTTGCATATCTGCCGGGACTCCTGCCTTCTTCTCTCCGCACCCCCAGACCATCAGCGGCAGCTCTGTGTGCTTTTAACTTCACCACAGAGCTGCCGCTAGCAGTAGTTTAGCTGCGATTTCATCAGGCAGCCTCGGGGCCTTTGCTAGGTTGGCCCGCATCGCATCATAGTATGGGCCGGCCTAGCAAATGTACTTGGAGAGACCTCCCAGGAATGAGACTTGGGAGTTCTGATTGACAAGTTGATGAAGCCGTCCATGCAATGTGCAGCAGTGGCGAAAAGGGCAAACAGAATGCTAGGAATGATGAGGGGATCACAAACAGATCGGAGAAGGTTATCATGCCGTTGTACCGGGCTATGGTGCGCCCTTACCTGGAGTACTGCGTCCAGCACTGGTCGCCATACATGAAGAAAGACACGGTACTACTTGAAAGGGTCCAGAGAAGAGCAACCTAGATGGTTAAGGGACTGGAGGAGTTGCCGTACAGCGAAAGATTAGAGAAACTGGGCCTCTTCTTCCTTGAACAGAGGAGATTGCGAGGAGACATGATCGAAACATTCAAGGTACTGAAGGGAATGGACTTCGTAGATAAGGACAGATTGTTCACCCTCTCCAAGGTAGGGAGAACGAGAGGGCACTCTCTAAAATTGAAAGGGGATAGATTCTGTACAAATGTAAGGAAGTTCTTTTTTACCCAGAGAGTGGTAGAAAGCTGGAATGCTCTACTGGAGTCTGTCATAGGGGAAAACACCCTCCAGGGATTCAAGACAAAGTTAGACAAGTTTATGCTGAATCAGAATGTACGCAGGTAAGGCTAATCTCAGTTAGGGCGCTGTTTTTGACCAGAGGGCCGCTGCGTGAGCGGACTGCTGGGCACGATGGACCACCGGTTTGACCCAGCAGCGGCAATTCTTATGTTCCTATGATGAAACCGCGACTAAACTACTGCTAGCGGCATCTGTGTGGCAAAGTTAAAAGCACACAGTGAGCTGCTGCTAAGGTAGAGAGAGGAGAGGTATTGCTGGACTGGGAAGGAGGGAAGGGCGAAGGGGTACTGCTGAACATGGGGAGCAGGGAAGGGAGAAGTAGTACAGCTGGACAGGGGAGGGGGAGTAGGGAAGGGAGACGTGGTAATGCTGGACAGGTGGGAGGAGGAAAGGGAGAAGGGGTGCTGCTGGACGAGGGGAGGAAGGAAGGTAGAAGGGGTACTGCTGGACAGGGGGGAGGTAAAAGGAAGGGAGAAGAGGTGCTGCTGGACCTGGCAGAAAGGGAGGGAAAGGTGCTACACACTGGAGGGGAGGGTGAGATGGTGCATCTGGAGAGAGCATGTTGGGTTAGGGGGTGGGAAGGAGGGATGCCACTCGAGGGAAGAGGAAAGGACCGAGAGAGAAAGTGTGCAGGAGGCAGAAAGTGTTACTCATGGAGAGGGCAAGATGGATGGGGAGGACAGAAAGGAAGGAGAAATGTTACACTCTGGGGAAGGGGAAGAGGGCAGAGAGTGAAAAGTTGGACTCATGGAGAGAGAGAAAGATGTTGTTTGGGGGAGGGAAGGAGTACAGAGGAGAAGCATGCAAGAGGAAAAGAGAAAAAAATGTCGGACTGGTGGAAAGGAGGGAGAAATGTTGGACTGGGAGGGGGGCCAGAAAGGATGAAGGGAACGGAGATGGACTGCAGGGGGCAGAAAGGAGGAAGGGAAAGAGAAATGTTACACTGGGGGGGGAGGAGAGATGACTAAAGGAAGGGAGAGATGTCAGACCAGGGAATAGAAGGGAAGGAGGGGAGTCTGGTAGCGCTATAGAAATAATAATAGTAGTAGTAGTAGTAAAGAGAGATGCCAGATTATGGGAAGGAGAGGAGAGAGATGCCAGACTGGGAAGGTGGGGGGAATGGAAGGAGAGAGATGTTGGACCATGGAAATAGGAAGGGAAGGAGAGAGAGATAGGAAGGTAAGGTAAGACATGGAAATGTAGATTTTGAGAAGAAAGCTGAAATATTGAATGCTAAGTTAATGCCAAAGATGGATGCAAGGAAGAAAGTGAAGATGGAGAGAAAAACAGTCAAAGGACAAGAAGGCCCTGGAAACATAGTTAAAAGCACAGAAAAATGAAGTCACCAGACAACAAAGGTAGGAAAAATGATTTTATTTTCAATATAGTGATTGAAATGTGTCAGTTTTGAGAATTTATATCTGCTGTGTATATTGTGTGTATATGAAAAATGAATGGAAAAAATTGCATTACAATTAGTAAAGGTGGTGGGATCTGGGGAAGAGCTTGGGTGGGTCTAGGGTAAAGTTTGGGAGTTCTGTGGTTGGGGGTACTCAGTTGATATTTGTTAGACTTCCCTGCTGGCACGCCCTACTGTCATTTCAGGGCCTGTCTGGAGGGCCTCTGCACATGTGTGGATGTCAGCGTGATGCGATCACGGCGATGTCTGCGCACTTCTGGGTGCCTTGAGCCTGGCCACTACTTTTAGTATGCTCCGGCTCGAGAAAGTTTGAGAGACACTACTATAGAGGAACAGAGCACTACCGTATTTTCACGCATATAACGCGCGCGTTATACGCGTTTTTACCTACCGCGCATACCCCTCGCGCGTTATATGTGTGAGCGCGGTATACGAAAGTTTTAAAACATAGTTCCCACCCCGCCCGACGCCCGATTCACCCCCCCAGCAGGACCACTCGCACCCCCACCCCGAACGACCACTCGCACGCGCTCCCACCCGCACCCGCATCCACGATCGGAGCAAGAGGGAGCCCAAGCCCTCTTGCCCGGCCGACTCCCCGACGTCCGATACATCCCCCCCCCGGCAGGACCACTCGCACCCCCACCCCGAACGACCGCTCGCACGCGCTCCCACCCGCACCCGCATCCACGATCGGAGCAAGAGGGAGCCCAAGCCCTCTTGCCCGGCCGACTCCCCGACGTCCGATACATCCCCCCCCCCCCCGGCAGGACCACTCGCACCCCCACCCCGAAGGACCGCCGACTTCCCGACAATATCGGGCCAGAAGGGAGCCCAAACCCTCCTGGCCACGGCGACCCCCTAACCCCACCCCGCACTACATTATGGGCAGGAGGGATCCCAGGCCCTCCTGCCCTCGACGCAAACCCCCCCTTCCCCCCAACGACCGTCCCCCCCACGAACCTCCGATCGCCCCCCAGCCGACCCGCGATCCCCCTGGCGTCCCCCACGACCCCCCCACCCCCCTTCCCCGTACCTTTGGTACTTGGCCGGACAGACGGGAGCCAAACCCGCCTGTCCGGCAGGCAGCCAACGAAGGAATGAGGCCGGATTGGCCCATCCATCCTAAAGCTCCGCCTACTGGTGGGGCCTAAGGCGCGTGGGCCAATCAGAATAGGCCCTGGAGCCTTAGGTCCCACCTGGGGGCGCGGCCTGAGGCACATGGGCCCAACCCGACCATGTGCCTCAGGCCGCGCCCCCAGGTGGGACCTAAGGCTCCAGGGCCTATTCTGATTGGCCCACGCGCCTTAGGCCCCACCAGTAGGCGGAGCTTTAGGATGGATGGGCCAATCCGGCCTCATTCCTTCGTTGGCTGCCTGCCGGACAGGCGGGTTTGGCTCCCGTCTGTCCGGCCAACTACCAAAGGTACGGGGAAGGAGGGTGGGGGGGTCGTGGGGGTCGCCAGGGGGGGCGCGGGTCGGGTGGGGGGGCGGTCGGAGGTTCTTGGGGGGGCGGTCGTTGGGGGGGAGGGGGGTTTGCGTCGAGGGCAGGAGGGCCTGGGATCCCTCCTGCCCGTAATGTAGTGCGGGGTGGGGTTAGGGGGTCGCCGTGGCCAGGAGGGTTTGGGCTCCCTCCTGGCCCGATATTGTTGGGGAATCGGCGGTCCTTCGGGGGGAGGGATGTATCGGACGTCGGGGGGGGGGGCATCAGGCTTTCAGGATGGGGACAGACCTTCAAGGGGGGACAGTGCACGGAAGTCAGGGGGGGTGAACGGAGAGTCGGGACAGCGCACGGAAAGTCAGGGCGGGCGAAAGGAGCGTCGGGCAGCATGCGCGGTATACCCGTGAGCGCGGTATACCAAAGTTTTTGTACATATCATTGTGATTTCTGCGCGCTATACCCGTGTGCGCGTTTTATACGGGTGCGCGTTATTTGCGTGAAAATACGGTAATTCATCTAATGAATTCCTGTTCCATCCTTAAATTTTGTGTTCTTCTCAACCTAACAGGGGATACACTAAATCAGTGGTCTCAAACTCAAACCCTTAGTGGGGCCACATTTTGGATTTGTAGGTACTTGGAGGGCTGCAGAAAAAATAGTTAATGTCTTAATAAAGAAATAACAACTTTGCATGAGGTAAAACTCTTTATAGTTTATAAATCTTTCCTTTAACAGTTAAAGGAAAGATTTCTAAACTATAAAGAGTTTTACCTTATGCAAAATTGTCATTAACTATTTTTTCAGCGGCCCTCCAAGTACCCTATTTTTTCTGCAGCCCTCACATTTAAAGTTTAATATCTTTCCTTTCTCAAAACTGACACATTTCAATCACTATATTGAAAATAAAATCATTTTCCCTACCTTTGTTGTCTGGTGACTTCATTTTTCTTTGCTATTAACTGTTTCCAGGGCCTTCTTGTCCTTTGACTGTTTTTCTCCCTGTCTTCACTTTCTGCCTTGCATCCATCTTTGGCATTAAATTAATATTCAATTTTTCTGCTTTCTTTTCAAAATCTATGTTTCCATGTCTTACCTTCCCTTCTATCTCTCTCTTCTTCCGTCCCTATTTCCATGGCCTGACATTTCTTTCTTTCCTTTCTCTCCCTCCCTCCTTCCTTCCTTCCTTTCCCTTGGTCTGGCATCTTGTCTTCTTCCCTCCCCAAACTTTTTATTTTTTTCACCCTGCCCCTTCTTTCTTTCTTTCTCTCTCTCTCTCTCCATGCCCCCTTTCTTTCTATATGTTTGTCTTTCTCTCTCTCTCTCCATGCCCCCTTTCTTTCTTTTTTTCTTTCTCCATGCCCTTTCTTTCTGTCTTTCTCTCTCCATGCCCTTTTCTGTCTGTGTCCCGTCTCCCTTCTTTCTTTCTGTCTCCCTGTCCCCTCCCTTTCTTTCTTTATTTTTCCCTGCCCTCCCCCAAGCCACTACCATTGGGGAACAGGCCGCCACCACTGCAATAGGGGAACAGGCCAGCGCCAAGGTCTTAGCTCTCCCTGCTTATCTTCCCCAGCGCGGGGCCAACCAATTCTCACCACCCGACGTCAATTCTGCCATCCGAGAGGAAGTTCCGGGCCAGCCAGGCAGCGATTGGCTGGCCCGGAACTTCCTCTCCGACGTTAGAATTGACGTCGGGTGGCGAGAATTGGTCAACTCCACGCTGGGAAAGATAAGCAGGGAGAGCTAAGACCTCGTCGCTGGCCTATTCCCTGATTGCAGTGGCTTGGGGGAGGGCAGTGAGAAGGGAAGTAGATTGGGGACCCCTGTTTTAGGCGATCTGCGAGCCATTTGCCGACATTCCCTCCAGAGAGACGCAAGTCCAATTACAGCAGTCGCGGTCTGTATGCAATTGTCCTCTCTACAATCGGAAAACTTGTGAAGTGGAGAGGACAGACTGCGGGCTGCAAAATAGTCCCTGGAGGGCCGCATGCAGCCCGTGGGCGGCAAGTTTGAGACCGCTGCACTAAATCAATCAATAAATTAACATTTCTCCCCTCAGGATAGTAGCATCTATGGCTATCTGCATACTTGTCTGGTATTTTAAATTATTTGGTTGTATGTTGATTTATACTTTATTCTGGTATTTTATATATTTTCTTTTAAATATCAAAATAACTAAATGCTCCACTAAATCAGCTGAGAGTATTGTCTTCAATGGAAGAAAAAGCCTCAGGTTTGTTTAGGCAGGACATAAATGCTCAAGCCTCCTCCACCCACATCATTGGCAGAAAAAAACTTCCATAGAGACTATACGCTTGCCGCTAAGCTTGTTTTATATATGGGACATGAATTGCTCTTTTAGCAATATTAACAAATGTGTTGAAACATCTCAACATGGCATCTCATTAATAGCCAATGTTTCACGGTCCACTACCGCTTCTTCAGGGCTATATATTTTCTTTTTCCATAGTCTGCATGATATTTTCTATAATGCTAAATTTTTTCTTAAATGTTATCATAACTTTTAATTTTCTTAAAATGTAGACATGACGGCTTGTCAGTTGTAAGCATACATTTGCCAAGGTAGGTCTATTGTTTGTGCTGTAGTCCTAGATATGAGCAGTGGTTCCTAAGCCTGGTCTTGGAAGCGCCCTGGCCAGTCAGGTTGTCAATTGAATATTCATGAGAGAGATTTGCAGGCAGTGAAAGCAGTACTTGCAAATCTCATCATGAATATTCATTGTGGATATCCTGAAAACCTGACTGGCTGGGGTGCCTCCAGGACCAGGTTTGGAAACCACTCATAGGTGTCGGAATGGGGGAGGCCACAGGGGCCGTGGCTTCTCCAAAAATTGATTGTCAGTCAGTTATGGTTCTTCTTCACCATCTACCTCCTCCCGGTTGTTGTAATTTTAAATCTTTGGGCAGCCGCCACGTAGCATCGCTGCAGATTGAAGACTTCTGAGTAAGGCTTGCCCATTGACGCTGTGCGGTGGGCTGCTGGAAGATTTAAAATCACAGCAACCGGGGAAGGTAGGTGGGGAGTCGGGAGCTGGAGAGAGAGGTCGTGCTGGGGTTCGGGTGCAGCCTTTGCCCCCCCTCCCCACCCCAAAAAGAGAAAGGGTTACGCTGCCTATGGAACCACTGCTGTATAGGCAAAACCTGATTTACATAAGTTGAGTGAAAAGTTGCCCATTGCTTGGCAGGTTGGGGCTAGGTGAGGTTTGCTGTGCATCTCGTCTTTTCTGTTCCTTGGAAAAGCTTAGCTAAAGCTAATGCGACATTAGAACTTGTTTAATCACAAACTTGCAACCAATACACGTTGCTTTTGTTAACTGTTTTCCTTCCTTCCTTTGTCATGCATCTCAGCTGTGTTGTACACCAGCTAAGACTGTGACACTTGTTAGTGCTGTGCATATAGACAGAGTTGGTCTGCAAAAACTCCCTTACTCTGAGCTGTTCAGTGACCTTGGCAATCAGCTGCTGTTTAGAAGAACTGGCCTGCACACAGTGTTGGGGAGATTCTGCAAGATAATTCTTGCCAGCATGTAGAATTGTTACAGGGTAGTGGAATAAATATACATATACCCAGACGGTATATGAAGACACATTTTCAAAAGTCTGCCATAGTTATAAAGAAAATAATTACCTCAACTGTATCTATGGTGGAATTTCTCAGTTTAAAAATGGATAAACTTTATCCCACAATGTTGCTGGCAGCTTTTGTAAGCAGATATTTTGCGTGGGCTGCATATCTAGAGTGAGTCAAAATTTGTAAATATTTGAGCTAAGGGAATATGGAGAGAGTCTGTTGTGTTGAGCAACAAGAAACAAGAATTTGTAATCTGGAACATACCTCCTACACCAGTGTGTCGCAAACTGTGCTGGTGTTCCGCAGCAGGTTCCAGGTGTGCCACAAGACGTGGGCAAGGAGGAGAGGCGCCGGCACTGGCTGACTGTTTACAGGATGTGCCTCTCGTGGTGAGAGGCACATCCTGTAGGCAGTCAGCCGGCGCTGACGTCTCTCCTCCTCTCTCCGCACCTCTCCTCCTCCAGGATCCCCCACCGGTGAAGTGAAAGGTTCAGGGTCATGGCTAAAGGGCTTCTGCGCTTTCGCGGACGTCGACATGATGATGTAACACGTGGATGCAATCGTGTTGACATCCACACACTTCTGGATGCCTTCTAGCTTTGGCACCGGGTTTAGTATGCCATAGTGCCGAAAAGTTTGTGGGACACTGTCCTACACCCTTCCCCCTTGAGAATTCATCAAAAAGCAGTACTCAGGCAGTGAGGTCTAGGGCTCAGGGAATAGTTGCTTTATCCCAGGACAAGCAGGCAGGTATTCTCACTAGTGGGTGATGTCATCCGACAGAGCCCCGATATGGACATCTTGCAAGCATGTCTTGCTTGAAGAAACTCAGAAGTTTCGAGATGCCCGCACCGCGCATGCGCCAGTGCCTTCCCACCCGATGCTCCGGGCGTGTCTCCTCAGTTCTTTTTCTTCCGCGGAGCTGAGAAGTCTATCTTCAATTTGCGCCCATTGAATATCTTTTTTTGTCTTCTTTTTGCCGCGGGTTGAGTTCTTTTGGGTTCTCCTGTGCGTTTATTTCTTTCTTTGATTTCTTTTTAAAAAAAAATTTTTCCTTCCGACTCTGGTTTGGCCGCGTGGCTGGGGCCCCGCGCCTTCGACCTTGCGGCGGAGCTTTTCCGGCCTATGTCCCGGCCGATTACCGGTTTCAAAAAGTGTAGCAAGTGCCAGCGCGCGATTTCGCTCACGGACCCTCATCGACGCTGCTTACAGTGTCTGGGACCGGATCACTTCCCGAAATCGTGCCGGCCTTGCTCCACTCTGACGGCGAGAGTGTTTAAGCGCCGCTGTCTGCTCTGGGAGTCCATGTTCAAGATGGAAGCTTCGTCAGATCCTGCGGCTTCAACATCGACATCGAGGGGGGCTTCAACTCCTTCAGCGAAGCCCGCTGCCTCCCCAGCTGCTTCGGGCCTCCTGAAGCTGGCATCATTCACCCCGGTTTCGGCCCAGGCTTCGGCGCCGGTGCCTTCCTCCATCTCCTTGGAGCAGGTATCGACCCCTACAGTTCCACCGGTGGTGCTCAAGGTGCCGAAAGCTGGCAAGCAGAAGCACTCTGCACCGAAGGAGCGCGGAGACTGTGCGGAAGGGCCCCCTTTTGGTGCGGATCCCTCCATATCGGCTTCGCTGCGGTCCATTCTGGAGGCTCAGTTCGTTGAACTCATGCAAACCATGGGGCCTCGACTGATTGCCACCATCCAGGGTGACCTCCCTGCTTCGGCTTCGAGGGGCAGACCGCCCCCTCCTCCTCGCCGCACGACCTCGTTGCTCGGCGAGGAGGAGCAGCGAGCGGTGTCCGGGTCCTCGAGGAGGTCCTCCGATAGTGCTTTGCCTCCTTTGGAACCGATTCCCTCGAGGAGGGCTTCTCTTAGTGATATGCCTCCCTTGGAGCCCATTCCCTCGAGGAAACCCTCGTTTAGTGACCTGCCTCCCTTGGAACCGATTACTCCGCCCCGTGATTCAGTGTGGCATCCACCTTCGGGGCCATCCAGTCCGGGGCATAGCAGGAAGCAGGACGAGTTCTTCCGAACTCCCTATCAAGCCTGGGCAACGCCCAGAGAAGCACCGACTCTTCCACCTTTGCGATCGACGGCATCGAGTCCGATCTGCTCCTTGGAAGCGTCTGACCCAGTCTCTCACAGAAGGACTCGATCCCCTTCCAGGCATCGAGAGGGGCATCGGTCCAGGCATTCTTCGAAGCATTCCTCTCGACACTCAACCGTCTCGCCTCAGAAGAAGTTGCCTCGGTTGGGGTATGCTGCTTCGACGGGGTCTCCTCCTCCGGGCCCGGAGTTCGAGGACCACGAGGTTTTCTACTCGTCCTGTTGCTCGCAGGCCTCTTTGGAGCCTGATGCTTCGTCTTCTTCTAGTCCGTCTCGCGGACCGGCGACGGCGGACCAACTGTCCTTTTCATCGTTTCTCAGGCAGATGGCGGATGACTTGGACATTACTCTAGATGCGGGGTCTCGATATTCCAAGGAGTATCTCGATACCATGCACTTGCCTCGGCCTCCGGCGGAGTCCTTGCGACTTCCCCTGCACAAGCTCCTCGACCAGACCTTCATGCGCTGCTTCGAGTCTCCTTACTCTATCCCTGCGGTCCCTGGCAAATTGGATTCGCGGTACCGCACGGTACATCATAAAGGCTTCGAGGGTCCTCAGCTTTCTCACCAGTCCCTCCTGGTCGAATCTTCGCTCAAGCGGTCTCATCCTGGCCAAGTCTATGCTTCCGTGCCTCCGGGTCGCGAGGGCAGAACCATGGATAAGTTTGGGCGACGCATCTATCAGAATTCGATGATGGCGTCTAGAGTCCTAAATTCTAACTTCCACTTTGCAACCTACTTGGAATTTTTTCTGCCTGTGCTTCGAAAGTTCACTCTATACATTGAGTCCCAGGCTAGGTTTGAGTTTGAGGAAGTGGTTGCTTTGTTGTCCCAACTCCGGCTTCAGTTGATGCAATCTGCCTATGATGCGTTTGAGCTCTCAGCCCGAGCGGCGGCTTGCTCGGTGGCGATGCGCCGGTTGGCCTGGTTGCGGACCATTGATATGGACCCGAATCTTCAGGACCGCCTGGCGAACGTCCCGTGTGCTGGGGCGGATCTTTTTGACGAATCCATCGAGACTGTCACGAAGAAATTGTCTGACCACGAAAAGTCCTTCCAATCTATCCTTCGGCCGAAGCCTAAGCTTCAGCAGTCTCGACCTTCTCGTCCACCGTTGATTTATCAGAGGCGTTATCAGCCGAGGCAAACTTCTCCTGCGAGGCAAGCAGCGAAGCGTCAGCCTCCCCAGAAGGGTCAGCCTAAGTCTCAGTCGCCTGCTGTCCCTAAGACCACTCAGCCTTTTTGACTGTCTCGTCGAGGGCATAACCAACTTCGTTCTGCCTCCCCCTGTTTTTCCCATAGGAGGGCGTCTCCATCATTTTTATTATCGCTGGGAGACCGTAACAACCGACCTCTGGGTCCTTACTATCATCAGGGAGGGATACTCTCTTCATTTCCATCGGGTCCCTCCGGACCACCCTCCAAGAGAGTATCCTTCCAACTTGAATCAGACCGCCCTTCTTCTTCAGGAAGCTCAGACTTTGCTCCGGCTTCGCGCCGTGGAGCCGGTTCCTATGGACCAACTGAACCAGGGGTTTTACTCTCGGTACTTCCTTGTTCCGAAGAAGACGGGCGATCTGCGACCCATTTTGGACCTCAGGGTCCTCAACAAATTCCTTGTCAAAGAGAGGTTTCGCATGCTGACGCTTGCTTCTCTCTACCCCCTCCTCGAGCAGAATGACTGGTTATGCTCTCTGGATCTCAAGGAGGCCTACACTCATATCCCCATTCATCCGGCCTCTCGCAAGTTCCTCAGATTTCGGGTGGGACATCTCCATCTGCAGTACCGAGTGCTTCCATTCGGCCTGACTTCGTCTACCAGAGTCTTCACGAAGTGTCTGGTGGTGGTGGCCGCAGCACTCAGGAACCAGGGTCTTCAGGTATTCCCCTACCTCGACGACTGGCTGATCAAGGCTCCCTCGGCCTCGGGGGTCCTCTCGGCGACCCTGTCCACAATTCTGTTCCTGCAGAGTTTGGGATTCGAGATCAACTTTCCCAAGTCTCATCTATAGCCGACCCAGTCCCTGCCCTTCATCGGGGCTGTCCTGGATACCATTCGTCTCAGAGCATTCCTTCCTTCTCAGCGCATGGATGCTCTTCTTCATCTCTGCCAGTCTGTGTCTTCTCGCCAGACCATCTCGGCGAGACACATGATGGTCCTCCTGGGCCACATGGCCTCTATGGTTCATGTGACGCCGTTTGCCAGACTCCACCTCAGAATCCCTCAGTGGACCCTGGCATCTCAGTGGACGCAGGTGTCGGATCCGTTGTCTCGACACATCACAGTCACTCCTGCTCTTCGGCAGTCTCTGCTCTGGTGGATGACCTCTTCGAATCTATCCAGAGGTTTGCTGTTTCATTCTCCTCCCCACCAGAAGGTTCTCACAACCGATTCCTCGACCTATGCCTGGGGAGCGCATCTGGATGGGCTTCGCACTCAGGGATTCTGGACCTGTGCGGACCGACTTCATCAAATCAATCTTCTGGAGCTCAGAGCCATCTTCAATGCTCTTCAAGCTTTTCCACATCTACTGCACGACATGGTGGTCCTCATTCGCACCAACAACCAGGTCGCCATGTATTATGTCAGCAAGCAAGGGGGCACGGGCTCGGCCTCCCTCTGCCAGGAAGCTCTCAGAGTCTGGGATTGGGCGGTTCGCCACAACTCCTTCCTCAAGGCTGTCTACATTCAGGAGAAGGACAATGTCTTGGCGGACAAGCTGAGTCGGCTTCTACAGCCTCACGAATGGACCCTCCATTCCATGCCCCTTCATCAGATCTTTGCTCAGTGGGGAACGCCTCAGATAGATCTCTTTGCGGCTCCCCACAACTTCAAACTGCCTCTTTTTTGCTCCAGGATCTACACTCCTCATCGTCTCGAGGCAGATGCCTTTCTACTGGATTGGGGGAATCGCTTCCTGTATGCGTTCCCCCCATTTCCTCTCATTCAAAAGACTCTGGTCAAGTTGAGATCGGATCATGCCACCATGATTCTGATTGCTCCTCGGTGGCCCAGACAACCTTGGTTCTCCCTTCTACTTCAACTCAGCAGCAGGGAGCCGGTCCTTCTTCCAGTGTTTCCTTCACTGCTTACTCAACATCAGGGTTCACTGCTTCATCCCAACCTGCAGTCTCTCCACCTGACAGCTTGGTTCCTCTCAACGTAACTCCTCACCAGTTTTCCCAGGCGGTGAGGGAGGTCTTGGAGGCTTCCAGGAAGCCTGCTACTCTTCAATGCTACTCCCAAAAATGGACTAGATTTTCTTCATGGTGTATTTCCAATTCTAAGGAGCCTCAGCGAGCCTCTCTTTCCTCAGTATTGGACTATCTTCTACACCTGTCTCAGTCTGGTCTCAAGTCGACATCTATACGAGTCCACCTGAGTGCTATTGCTGCTTTCCATCAGCCTCTACAAGGGAAACCTCTCTCTTCTCATCCTGTGGTTTCCAGATTTATGAAAGGACTTTTTCATGTCAATCCTCCTCTCAAACCGCCTCCAGCTTATGAAACCTCCTTTTGAGCCTCTGAGCAAGGCTCCCCGAAAGTTTCTCACTTGGAAAGTGGTTTTTCTGGTGGCCCTCACATCTGCTCGCAGGGTCAGTGAGCTTCAGGCCTTAGTGGCGGACCCACCTTTCACAGTATTCCATCATGACAAGGTGGTCCTCCGCACTCATCCGAAATTCCTGCCTAAAGTGGTCTCTGAATTTCATCTCAACCAATCCATTGTGCTTCCAGTGTTTTTTCCAAAGCCTCATTCTCACCCTGGAGAATCAGCTCTACACACTCTAGACTGTAAGCGTGCGTTGGCTTTCTACTTGGATCGCACCAAACCATACAGAACTGCTCCTCAACTTTTCGTCTCCTTTGATCCAAACAAGTTGGGACAACCTGTATCGAAGCGCACCATCTCCAATTGGATGGCGGCTTGTATCTCTTTCTGCTATGCCCAGGCTGGATTACCTCTTCCCTGTAAGGTCACGGCTCATAGGGTCAGAGCAATGGCAGCCTCTGTAGCCTTCCTCAGATCGACACCGATTGAGGAGATTTGTAAGGCTGCCACTTGGTCCTCAGTTCATACATTCACCTCTCATTATTGTCTGGATACTTTCTCCAGACGGGATGGACAGTTTGGCCAAACTGTGTTACAAAATTTGTTCTCCTAAGTTGCCAACTCTCCCTCCATCCCATTGAGGTTAGCTTGGAGGTCACCCACTAGTGAGAATACCTGCCTGCTTGTCCTGGGATAAAGCAATGTTACTTACCGTAACAGTTGTTATCCAGGGACAGCAGGCAGCTATTCTCACGTCCCACCCACCTCCCCTGGGTTGGCTTCTCTGCTAGCTACCTGAACTGAGGAGACACGCCCGGAGCATCGGGCGGGAAGGCACTGGCGCATGCGCGGTGCGGGCATCTCGAAACTTCTGAGTTTCTTCAAGCAAGACATGCTTGCAAGATGTCCGTATCGGGGCTCTGTCGGATGACATCAACCACTAGTGAGAATAGCTGCCTGCTGTCCCTGGATAACAACTGTTACGGTAAGTAACATTGCTTTATGTTCCAAAGTATGTATCCTGCATTATTCCCATTACCTTTCATACAGAAAACTGAAAGATTAAGGACAAAATATGTTGCGACAGTGAAGAATTCTGCCATCAAGTGGAGAAGGAGTGGAAGGGGTAGCATATTTGTTACAGTAATGGGATGAGGACAAGGGAAGTCTGTAAAAATCTTGTTTCACCCACTAATTCTTCTTCTAACATTGGCTAAGTTCCCCCCTCCCAGTACAATTTTAGGACATTGCCCCATTATATCTGAATTATAACTCTTTGAGCATAATTTTTTTAAAAAATCTTTATTTTAGAATACAGTGATAGAGATGAAATCAATAACTGAATTGAAAAGTACGTGGAATAAACATAAAGGAATCCTGTATGAAAGACATGGAACCAAGCAAGCTTAGCGGCGATTTAAATATCAACATTTGTAATTGAGAAGCGAAGCCAGTGCTGGGCAGACTTCTACAGTCTGTACCCTGACCGTGGCTGAACAGATGGGCCAATGCTGGGCAGACTTCTACGGTCTGTGCTCTGAAAATGGCAAGGACAAATCAAGAAGCCAGGCATTGCATACAACAGAACACCAGAAATGCGACAGACAGATTTCCTTCCATACAGTGTGAAATATAAAGACAGTGGATGTAAGTTATCAACATGGACTTATTACAATCACTAAAATGAAAATGAAATTATATTTTCTGCCTTTGCTGTCTGGTCATTTTATTTTTCTGATCATATTTATCCCAGTCTTTGGTTCTCCTTCCCTCTGTGCTCTTAACTCGGTTTCCAGGGCCTCCTACCCATTTGGTATTTCTAGTCACTACGTGCTTTCTTCTTACCTGTTTACTTCTCTACCTCACTGCTCTCCATCTCTGGTTATCATCTGATAACCTTCACAGTTACTCCCGCTCCCCCTCAGCCATTACCAATCAACACCAATAGGTTTTGAAATTTTCAAGCTCTTGATCCTTCTACGTCCTCAACTATGGTTTCACCTCTACTATGTTATCTAAGACTGTCCACGAGGCTGTTTCGTTGTACAATTCCGTTCTCTACTTTGGATACCCTTGCTCACCCCGTTCCCTGCACTGTCAGGCGTACCAAACCTCAATCTTGGCTCACCCCCAGTATCCGCTACTTACATTCCTGTACCTGCTGTGCCAAGCGCCTTTGGCTCAAAACTCGCAAACATGATGATTTCCTTCACTTTAAATTTATGCCGACTTCCTTTAATTCTGCTCTTACACTAGTCAAGCAAGACTACTACACCAAACTAACCAACTCCCTTTCTTCCAACCCACGCCTTCTCTTTACCAATACTACTATTTATTATTTCTATAGCGCTGAAAGGTGTACGTAGCGCTGTACATTTTAACATACAATAGACAGTCCCTGCTCAGAAGAGCTTATAATCTAATTTTGACAGGACATTTCAGGGTTGGGGAGGTTATAGTGGGTATAGGTATCTGACAGCAGTGAGGGAGAGTTACGAGTTGAAAGCAGTTTCAAAAAAGTGGGCCTTTAGCTTGGATTTGAACATTGCCAGGGACGGAGCACGACGTATTGATTCAGGCAATCTGTTCCAAGCATATGGCGCCACAAGAAAGAAGGGACAGAGACTGGAATTGGCAGTGGAAGAGAAGAGTACAGATAAGAGGGGCTTGCCCGATGAGTGGAGATCATGGGGGCGGGGAGCATAGGGGGAGATGAGCAAGGAGAGATATCGGGGGGGCTTCAGAGCGAACGTACTTGTAGGTCAGCAAGAGGAGTTTAAACTGTATTTGGAAACAGACGGGGAGCCAATGAAGCGACTTGAGAGGGGTAACGTGAGAATAGCGGCTCTCATTGAATATGAGTTGTGCGGCAGCATTTTGAATGGATTGGAGAGGCGAGAGACAGGTGCGCGGGAGGCCTGAGAGAAGTACATTGCAGTAGTCTAAGCGTGAGGTGATGAGAGCATGGACAGGGTTTGGTCATGTGTACAGAGAGAAGAGGATGGATTTTGGTAATGTTATAGAAGAGGAAGTGACAGGATTTTGCGGTCTGTTGGATCTGAGCAGAGAAGGAGAGAGAGGAGTCAAAGATCACTCCAAGGTTGCGAGCCGATGAGACAGGGTGGAGGATAGCGTTATCCACAGAGATAGAGAACGGCGGGAGGGGAGGGAGGCGGGTTTGGGGGGAAGATAAGGAGTTCAGTTTTAGCCATATTCAGTTTGAGATAGCTTCCTACCTCTCCCATCACACATTTAGTGTATGTGTTGGTGGGTCCTCTTCTGCTGCTATCCCACTAGCGGTTGGTGTTCCCCAGGGCTCTGTCTTAGGCCATCTTCTTTTCTCTGCACTTCCTCCTTTGGTGCCCTGATCTCCTCCCATGGCTTCCAGGGTTCCGTAACTAAAGTGTGCAGGTCAATGGTGCGCCGACACCTGCACGCAGGACGATTGTGTGACACCATCTCCAGCGCTTTTACAGCTTACCGGTAGCGTTCTGAGGGAGGTGGGGGATGGAACCCCGGTGCATGATTGTCGGCACGCCAATGACCTGCGCACGATTGTTGTGCCACTATTCAAAAGTGGCCCTGCTTGTCTGTATCGTGGACGTGTGCTGGAGTGGATAAGTGGTTGGAGAGGAAGGAGAGAGATTTAACCTGTGGGTGTGCACGTGCACATCAGAGGTTCTGCACTTGGACGCAGAATGAAGAAAGAGCCTGCTGCTGTTTGTGCTTGCTTTCTGCAGCACTGACCAAACTGCCTATTGCCTTGTTTTGTGCTGGGAAAACCTAGGCGCCAGATCCAGTTTTTCAGTTGCCATGGCAATTTGTCCTGGACTTTGTCGAACTCTGACATAACATATCAGATAGAAACAAACGTACTACCCCACAGTCTACAGTATATAACATTTGGTTTTGAAGGTGAATGCAGGACACCTCTGTTCATTTTATGCCTTAGAAACACATGCAGTGTGATGTGACAAAAATAATTATAGTGGGAAAACATGTTTCAGAATCACTTTAGCCAACAGGCTCAATGCCTGCTTTCTAGTGAAAAGAGAATGGACTTAGAAGATTGAGGCCTTCAGTAATTATTATCTTTCTAGATCTTAAGCAATTTGTTAGTTATCAAAATATCCTCTGTGATATGCTGTTGTTGTCATTGTGAGATTTGGTGTTGATTAGCAGCTGGAGTGGAGTGAGTTCTGCATGCACTTTGTCTTCCACTTCCCCACAGGACATTCAGGGCCAGATGCACAGAACTGTGGCAGTCTGGTGGAAAACACTGGATTGCAAATTATATGCATGCTGTTTGTGCTAGGTACCACGGTGAAAGGAGGAGAATCTGTGCCTATCACTTGTGCACAAGAGCTGAGCAATAGGTGCAGGTATGGCTAGAAAAATACAGTTGCCATCCTACTTCAATTTTAGAAAAGCAATAAAAACAAATTTGTTTAATCGATTGTAACCTAAGAATCTTATAATGTACAGTGGTGCCTCACACAACGAACTTAATTGGTTCCAGGAGCAAGTTTGTTATGCGAAAAGTTCGTTATGTGAAACGCGTTTTCCCATAACAATACATGTTAAAAAAAATAATTCGTTCTGTAGCATAAAATATGCTAAGATGACATAAAAAAAGATAAATTTTTGGTTATTATTTTTATTTAGATACATCTAACAACATAATTGTTTTTTAAAATAACACACATTGTTTAAATTTAAAGACAGACTAAGTAGAGTCTAATTTTACAGTGAGAGAGGGCAGAGTCTCAGCGGCAAAAACTGGGACTGTTCATTTTTTTTTTTTTTTCTAGCATCGGGGAAGCGGCGAGAGTAGCTCCGCCCCCCCCAACGCATCAGCAGTAGGCGCCGGGCCCCTGCGAGCCGACTGTCCGACACTGCACAGGGAGCCAGGCGGAGAGAGGGCAGTTAAACGCGGTGCCTGCGCGGAAGGATGCAGCTCGGGCGACTTCGTTGTGTGAAACGAAGTTCGTTGTGGGAAGCAAGACCTGAAGTTCGTTGTGCGCAGCGTTCGCTGTGCGAGGCGTTCGTTATGCGAGGCACCACTGTATTACTACTCCCAACCTGTACCTTATATACGATGACTTTGTATTGTATCACTTCACTGTATTATACCACTTCGTTGATTGTCCAGCACCTCTTGTAAACCGCCTCGAACTATCATAGCTTTGGCAGTATATAAAAATGAAATCATTATTATTATTATTATTATATTGGTCAAAGTTGCATCAAGCCCAGTATCTTGTCTGACAGTTTCAAATTGAGGCCACAAATATCTGGCAGATTCATTCTTTCTTGCTTAAATCTAGGGATAAGCTGTGGCTTTCCCAAAGCTACATGGCATATAGTGGTTTATATATATAGTATATTTGTTTTGCTCCAGGAGCTTGTCTTACCTCCTTTTTAAATCCAGCTGCACAACTGCTGTCACAGTATTCTCTGATATCAAATTTCACTGAATTAACTGAAAAGAGAAACAGGAAGTGTCTCTTGTCCTATTTCAAACCTGTTGTTCTGCCAGTGTGAGAGGAAGCTGAGGAATGGCATAATGGTAGGAGCAAAGGAACAAGTCCCTGGTGAGAGAAGAGTGAAATGGTGAGGCGGGCTTTCGACGCTCTGAAGCTTTTGTGTTCTGAGCCAACACTTCACTGGCTTGTCCCTTAAGCCAACCTAGGGGACATCTCATGCCAGAAGTATATTTTATTTTAAAATATAAGCAGCAAAGTACTGGGTAATAATCAACTGCAGCTAGACAGCTGCCTCTGTTCACCACCAAAGCTTTTAATGTAGCTTTTGCATAAAAGGGCCTCTTGTTCCTTTCAGCACTTCAGTTCAGTTATTGTTTTGGTGAGTAAAGTAGGGTAGAGCACTGATTGGTCTGGCTAATGCAATATTTACTGTAAAATAAAATTCAGCCTTGTAAAAGGCAAATGAGGATCTGTTGTGCAGTGTTAAGTCGGCAGCTCTTTCCTTCTCCGCAGCATAGCATAATGCCTTTATTTTAAACTTCTGAATGACTTTTTAGATAATTATTTTTACAACTCTCTGTAAACCTAAGAGGAGGGGAAAGGCATGGGGAATTTTCTGGGCAGGGGACCAATTACATCTTTCATCAGGCATGATCCAAGATGGTCTTGTGATTTAAATTTCACGTGGCTCACAGGGTGTTAATGGGAGTCAGGAACCAAACATCCCAAAAGGATCTAAATTCATGGAGAAAGTGAGGGGATTCCAGGAAAGTTGCAGAGAAGGATCAGATGCCCCTTTCTATTAATGCACCTGTGTATTATGGAATCAAATTGTGAATGATGATTAAAATTTTATAGCGAATTTGAAAAGGGATGGGAAGCCAATGATACTGAATGATGGGTTACCCGATCGAATAATTTTGGCATGTGAGAGAATCCTTACAGTAGTATTTTGAGTAAATTGTAGACACTAAAGAAGATATTGTGGGAGACTGGAATAAGGAACATTAAAAATAATAAAACTTTGAAGTGAATAAAGCATAAATCAAAGTCTTTTGGGAAGAGATGTCAAGGTACTGTAGATGATAACCACATGAAACTGACGAAGAACAAAGTATGAAAGTTCATAAAGAAGCAGGACTTAACCAGTAAAGAAACATGAGGTGCAAATGAGAGTTAATGATCCAGTGTGATGCCAAAGTATTTAAATTGCTTCACCATAGTGATGGGGGCACCAGCAAGGACTGGTGATAAAGAAGGGAGGGAAGGTCTACCAGTGACCCAGGCTGTGACACATTTATATGGATTCAAGATCAGGCAATTGCGGGAAACATCAGAGGTCAAGGATAGAATGATGAATTTGGCTTTTCTGAAAATTACCCTTCTTTGAATAGCAGAAGTACATTTACAAAATGTGTACTCTTTGATAGTCTAAAAGGAATGTTTTACTGGGTGGCTTAAGTTTGGGAGTAACAGCATGGATATTAGGGATGTTCAAAAGCGTGTCAGGTCAAAAGCGCGCCGGGACAAAGGCGCGCGCAGACAATTGAGCGCAGTGCGGAGGCACGCGCTGCAGAAAATTACTATTTTTACGGCTCCGACAGGGGGGGGGCGTGGGGGGAAACCCCCCACTTTACTTAATAGAGATCACGCCACGTTGTGGGGGGTTTGGGGGGTTGTAACCCCCCACATTTTACTGAAAACTTCACTTTTTCCCTGTTTTTAGGGAAAAAGTTAAGTTTACAGTAAAATGTGGAGGGTTACAACCCCCCAAGCCCCCCACAACGCCGGCGCGATCTCTATTAAGTAAACTGGGGGGGCTCCCCAACAAAACCCCCCATCGGAACCCCTAAAAACTGTAATTTTCTTCGGCGCGCGCCTCCGCGCTGCGCTCAGTTGTCGGCGCGCGCCTTTGTCTTTCGTGGGGTTGTCTATGAACCGTTCAAAAGTACATGTGCTATTTCATCCCCAGCCTCTCCCTATCACCTGCACAAAATATCAGACGGATAATACCAAGACACATTCAGGATATATGTTTCATATGTATTTTACCCTTGAAAATTTAACTACAAAATATATGTGATAAAAAGTACTTTTGTATTTTGGAAGTTTTGAATTGTTTTAAGGTCTCAAGCTGAATAAGGAGAGGCTTCATTTGATTTGATAGTTTTTCTTGACTTCTGAAGATATTTCGAGTAATACTACTCATAATCTTCTCTGAATAAGATTAAAATTAGGGTGCTTTTAAGTCTTATTTCAAGAAGGATGTAGCTTATTATGTAGCTTATGTAGTGTGTGGTGCAGTGGTTAGAGCTACAACCCCAGCATCCTGGGGTTGTGGGTTCAAATCCCGCTCTGCCTTGTGACCCTGGGCAAGTCACTTAATCCTCCAATGCCCCAGGTACATTAGATAAAATGTGAATCCGCCGGGACAGATGGGGAAAAATGCTTGAGTACCTGAATAATTTGTAATCTGCATAGAATTGTAGGATATGCAGAATATAAATAAATAAAATATTTCCTGATGTAGTTAAAGCCACCCAGTAACACAGAAAGGTATTTCTTAAATTAGAAACAGAGAAACATGAAGGCAAATAAAAGTCAAATGGCCCATCCAATCTGCCCATCCCTAGCATCCACTATCCTCTCTTCTCCCTAAGAGATTCCACTTGCCTGTCCCACGCTTGAACTCATACAGAGTCTTTGTTTCCACCACGCTTCTGCCACCCTTTCTGTAAAAAAAAGTTTTTCCTTAGATTACTCCTGAGCCTATTATCTCTTAACTTCATCCTATGTCTTCTCATTTTGGACCTTTCTTTCAAATGAAAGAGATTTGCTTCATGCACATTTATGCTATGTAGGTATTTAAATGTCTATCATATCTCCCCTCTCCTTCCTTTCCTCCAAAGTATACATATTGAGATCTTTTAAGTCTGTACCCATACTTCTTATGATGACCACCTACCATTTTAGTAGCCTTCCTTTGGATCAACTCCATCCTGTTTATATCTTTTCAAAGGTGTGATCTCCAGAATTGTACTAAACATTCTAAATGAGGTCTTACATAGGGACATCAATACCTCCTTTTCCTACTGTCCATACCTCTCCCTATGTACCCTAGCATCCTTCTAGCTTTTGCTGTTGCCTTTTCAACCTGTTTGGCCAGCTTGAGATCTTTACATGCTATCGCACCCAAATCCCGCTTCTTTTTCATGCACCAAAGTTTTTCACCCCCTAAACTGTACCATTTCCTTGGGCTTTTGCAGCCCAAATGCATGACCTTACATTTCTTAGCATTGAATCTTAGCTTCCAAATTTCAGACCATTCTTCAAGCTTCGCTAGGTTCTTCCTCATGTTGTTCACACCATCAGGATTTTGGCATCATCTGCAAAGAGGCAAATCTTACCAGACCCCTTCAGCAATATCACTTACAAAAATGTTAAAAAGAACAGACCCATGAACCGAACCTGGAGGTACACCACTGGTAGCATCCCTTTCCTCAGAGAGATCTCCATTGACCACTACGCTCTGTCGCCTTCCACTCAACCAGTTCCTGACCCAGTCGTTCACTTTGGGCCCATACCGAGGGCACGCAGTTTATTAAATACCTGTAAAAGACTTCGCTAAAATCTAAATATACCACATCTCCCTCTATCTAATACTTTGGCCACCCAGTCAAAGAAATTGATCAGATTTGTCTGACAAGACCTACCTCTAGTGAATCCATGTTGCCTCAGGTCCTGTAATCCACTGGATTCCAGAAATTTCACTATTCTCTGTTCTAAAAGCGTTTCCATTAATTTACTTGCCACAGAAATCAGACTTACTGGCCCATAATTTCCTACTTCTTTATTACTTTCGCTTTTGTGGAGAGTGACCACATCTGCCCTTCTCCAGTCCTCCGGTACTATTCCAGAGTAGAAGAATGCTTGTAGGGGGAGCCTCTGTTTTGTTGGGGGTTTGTTTATTTTTTTTTTTAATTGATCTGCAGTTGTTTAGTAAAATTTGATAAAGTCAAAGATGTTTTCTTTTAGTCTGATCAACATGAGCGTTTTCTTCTGGATAAAGAAGTTGTTAGTGTAAAGTAGTGCTGCCCGATTCAGGGAAAAAAATTTCGATTCGATTCAGCCTAGTGAATCGATTATTCGATTTTCCTGCCCAATTGCCTGATGGGTTTATTTTATAGCCTCTTCACCCTCTCCTACCCACACTGGTCCTGTGGTGTAAACAAAATAAACAAATAAAAAAGACTTTTCCTCTCTCTATTAAATCCTAGCTCACATTTGTGGTCCAACACCATCTCTGGAAGGATACACATTTCAAATCTGACATATTGTAATCACAAAACAGAAAATAAAATTATTTTTCCTACCTTTTGTTGTCTGGTCATTTTTCAGATCTTGGTCCCATGTTGGTCTGGTTGTCTTCTGATCAGGCTCTCCTTCTTTCTTCTTTCTGCGTGCTAACCATCCATCTTCCATCTCTATCCTCCCCTTCTGTTTCCCTTTCCTCTCCTGGAGGTCTGGCATCTTTCCTTTTTTTCATTTCCATCGCCCCGCAGCTGCAGTGATGGACCCTACCATCCACAGATCCACCATCTCTCCTTTTCTCATCTACCCTTTTATCCAGCATCTCTCTTCTGTGTCCCTGTTCCTATGCTCCCTCCATGCCCAGCATCTTATCTCTCCCCATATCCAGCTTCTTCTTTCTTTCTTCCTTACCTCCTGTATAACCTTCCCCAGGTACAGGCTTTCTCCTGGTATCGCTGCTGCCATCCTGCACCTTGCCCACCTACTTTGGAGCAGTATCTGTCCCTCTTGTACCCTTCCCCTTGTGGTCTTGCATTTCTCTCTCCCTCTCTCTATTAGTCTAGCACCTCTCCTCTGCTTTTCTCTTTTGGTCTCCCCCTCTTTTGGTCTCTCTCTTCCCTTCACTTCACCCCACCCCAGGTCTGGCATCTCCCCTCCCCTCTCTTCCTCCTTCCTCCTCCTCCCTCTGCACAGGCCTGCCTCCCCACCGCCAAAGGGATGATGGGTCTTAAGTGCGCGAGACAGACGTGTGCCGACAAATAGCGTCGACAATTCAGTACAAGACTTCAGCGCGCCGCTGAAAAACCTTCTTTTAAAGGGCTCTGACGGGGTGTGTTGGTGGGGAACCCCCCCCCACTCTATTTAATAGGGATCGTGCTGCCGGGCGGGGGGTGTAACCCCCCACATTATACTGAAAACTTAACTTTTTCCCTAAAAAATAGAGAAAAAGTTAAGTATCCAGTATAATGTGGAGTTACAACCCCCCAAAACCCCCCCAATGCCAGCGGGATCACTATTAAGTAAAGTGTGTGTGTGTGTGGGGGGGGGGGGGGTTCCTCATCAACACCCCCGTCGGAGCTTTTTAAAAGAAGGTTTTTCTGCTGCGCTGAATTGTTGGCCCGCATCTGTCTTGCGCGCTTAAGACTATGAACTGCCAAAGGAACTCTTCCTACTCCTCCCTCTGCACAGCCCTGCTTCCCTATCCTTAAGGCCTGTTCCCCGCCACGAAGACCTGTTCCTCCCCATGAAGGCCTGCTCCCCCCAGGGATGCACTTTCTCTCCTCCTCCCCGCAAATGAACACCTGCTTCCCCCCCGCTGCGAAGGCACATTTTCTCCTCCCCTATCCCCGCTTTGAACGAACGCTGCTCCTGCAAGCCTGCACCTTCCCCACCTCCTTACCGCTAATAGGGCAGCTTGCAGGCTCGCTGGTGTTATAGTGATCCCTGCAGCTGCCCGTGGTCCTCAGCGATATGTTCTTCCTGCTACGTCCTGCCCCTGCTCTGACGTCAGGGGCAGGATCGCGGCAGAGAGAATGTGCCGCTAAGGCCCATGGGCAGCTGCAGGGATCGCTATAACACCAGCGAGCCTGCAAGCTGCCCTATTAGTATAAAGGAGGTAAGAGCGGGCAGGCAAGAGCGGGCAAGCTGGGGGAGGCCTTTCTGACCGACCTTCCCCCCTCAAGCAGGAACAGCAGTGGATGGCCAGCAAGAGGCAGCGCTGCAGCTCCTTCTTTAGGAAGGCATGGGGGAAGGGTCGGCCACTGAATCAGGAGGCCAATTTTTTTAAAAAATTGAATTGATTTGAATTGATTTGAATCGATTCACCTGATCCAAATCGGTGAATCAATTTGAATTGTGAATCGGGCAGCACTAGTGTAAAGGTTTGTAAGGGTATTGCAATTTTTCTGACTAATTTTTAGGATACATTTTTTGTTTTGTTTTTATTCTTTTATGTTTAATTTCATGATTTCCATTAATATATTTATTTATAGATGAACTTTTGAAAATTCAGCTTTCAAAATAAATAAAAAATACTTGTGCATTTTGCATTTCAAGACAGCTTAAAAAAGAAATGAAACATAGATGAATCATCCCTTAGGAGCCCTTGTATATATAGATAACCAATGAAACTAAGCTTCCTCAGACACAGGAAATTCCTCCCAATTATCTGAGCTGTTTTCAACAAGTAGGGAGGACCAGTTAAGTTTTAAGCACATTACAAAAAGAGACATCTATCCATAGCCAAACATATTAAAACCGAGTGCTCATTTCCAGAAGCCATTTTATTCCCAGTTACATTTAAAAGAAAAAAAAAATTCCTATTTAAAAAAAATGTTAACTTCAAAGGGCCATTAAAAATGTATAATCTTGATTTTTATTTAAACATTTACATGGGTGATAACAGAAAAGTTCTTCACCAAGAGACAAAGCCTGTTTGTTCCTAGACAGAAAGCGTGTACACAACATAAATCTAAAGCAAGGCTTTTAAACGCTGATCTCTGTGTGTAGTTTTCTTTGCTCAAGTGTTACTTGGGTGTGGAACAAGCTTATTCCTTCAGACTTCAAAATGTTTATGTATCTTAAGAAGTGTATAGTCAAATGTCATCGCCTTTGAAGAATTATCTCAAGACACCATTAATCAAGTCTCTCTGAAGTTTACTTATGCTTCCTGTTTATTTCTCAGATTTTATGTACTGTTTTACTGAATTGTAGTAATCCAAAATGATTACAAAATTTAAAAGGATATTAAAAGGTATTTTAAAAAATTTCATTTTTAAACTTATATACTATAGGCTCCTTTTACAAAGGTGCGCTAGCGTTTTTAGCGCACACACTGGATTAGCGTGCGCTATAGCCGAAAAACTACTGCCTGCTCAAGAGGAGGTGGTAGTGGCTAGTGCGCGCTATTCCGTGAGTTAAGGCCCTAATGCACCTTTGTAAAAGGAGCCCTATGTGTCTTTCACCAGATTTCTTCATCAAATGAGTAAGGATCTTAAAATTGTGCTGGAATCCAATTCTAAATACACTAAGGGCTCCTTTTACTAAGGCGTGCTAAACGAAAAATACTAACGCAAGCTCTATGGAGGCGTTAGCTTTTAGCCCTATGGAGTACTTGGACGAATTTGAGTTCTTTCATCCTCCTAAAGAGTCTCTTAAGCTGCCCATGAATGGTATATTTAAACATACTTTTAAGCAGAATCTAGATACTGCCTACTGAGTTCCAGCAGTGCCAGCCAAACTGGATTCTCGTTACAAGGTGATTCAGTGTAAAGGATTTGAAAAATCTCTACATTCACACCAATCTTTGGTTGTTTAATCTTCTTTGAAAAAATCCAACCCTTCTAAGGTGTATGTTGCAGTTCCCCCTGGATGTGAAGGCAGAACAATGGACAAATTCAGTCGAAGATTGTTTCAGAATTCCATGATGACCATGCTGCAGGTCATACGCTTGATCTAGTCTTCACACAAAAAGACCAACCCACTAACCCTCACATCCAACACTACAACTCCGAGCCAGTACCCTGCCCCGACTACTACCTTATCACATTCCATCTCACAAACCCAGCTACAGAACCCCCACCCAATCAAAAACATCACCCCACTTAAGAAAAGACTCAACCCAAATTCAGTCAACCTAGAAAAGCTATTATCCAGCATCTTTAAAATAGCTGAAACAACTAGGACTGAACCAACACCCATTGAAGAAGCCACATCAAAGTAGTACACACAAGTCAAAACCGTATATGAAAACCTAGCAGAAACCAAAAAAATAAAACCTAATGCTCACAGCTTCTCCTCCCCCTGGTTTACAGACAACCTCAGGAAAAAGAAGAAAAGCCGAACAAAATAGGTGCAAATCCAAAGATAAAAAGGACAAAGCCCACTGGAAAAAATGCTACAGGAATACAAGCTATCAATCCATGATGCAAAAAAAAATCCCTACTATATTAATCTGTGGAAAGCTCCAAACAAATCGAGAAACCTTCACACTGCCAAAAAAACCTGGTCACAGTCTCACAAGGAAATTAAAAAACCTACAAACTGACCTCAACAGTAAAACCCTCTCCATCTACTTCCAAGAAAAAATTGATCATAATCGCGCAAATATTGATTCGATGCCTCCATGAGAGAACCCAGAACCGAAACCCTCAATTGCTTTGAACCAACATCTCATGAAGACCTAGCAAAAACAATCGCCTTACGACCCTCTGAATCCATCATCAACCCATTCCTGTTGAATTTCCTGATGACCACAAGAAACACCTTCATCGAATTGATCCTATCTCTGATAAATTCATCCCTACACGGTACTGCAAAGCTGGAATTCAGCAATCATCAGGCCGATCTTAACTCCCCCCCCCCCCAAAGAAAAAAACAACCCTGGATTTGAATGAACCTAGCAACTACAGACCAGTCTCCAACCTTTCTTTCATCTCCAAGACCCTTGAAAAGACTGTACTATCGCAACTCCGGGCCTTCATCGACAGACAGAACGCCCTCTCCTCTTACTAATCTGGATTCAGAAAATTCCGTATCACAGAAACGGTCTTAGTGGACATTATTGATGACTGCTGGAACATACTAGACAAAGGAAACAACGGGCTACTGGTCCTTCTAGTCCTCAGTGCTGCCTTCGATACAGTTGATCACCACTGCCTCCTCATCAAATTCTCAAATATTGGACTCAATAATTGAGCACTCCAGTTCTTGTCATTCCTGAGCCATAGGACCTAAAACATTCTACTAAAATCTACTCTTATCGCAACCTAAACCAATAAAATATGGAGTACGCCCTCCTGTCCCCTCTGCTTTTCAACCTCTATATCAGACCAGTGATAGACATCGGCTTAAAATACCAAATTAAGATCCACTCGTTTGCCGATGACATACAACTGTACCTTCTACTAGGCTTAAACCGAGACTCTCCAAACTATGACCCAAAACAAGCTGCAACTAAACGCAGCAAAAACCAAACTCCTCTGGATATGGAGAGGTGACTCTGAACTCACACGCTCATCGATCTCCTGGGAAAGCACCACCCTGATGACCAAAGACGAAGTATGCAGCCTAGGGGTGATCCTTGACAGCAACCTTTCACGCTCTGACCATATCTTCCAAGTAATAATAATAATAATAGCTTTATTTATATTCCATCATACCTTTTCAGTTCAAGACGTTATACATTAATGGAGAGGTACAAAGTAGATATTGTGGGAACAGGTATCAATATAAGTAAAGGGAGTAGAGGGGCAGTGGGAGAGAGAAGGGGATGCAAAGGTAGGAGGAATGGGTGGGGGAGGGAAGCGGGAAGTAAAGGGAGGTGGAAGAAGGAGGTGTGGTAAGTCTGAGTTAGGGGTTTGGAAGCTTAGACAAACTTGTCGAATAGGGGGTTTTCAGAGCTTTTCTGAGAGATTGGTATGATGGAGAGTTCAAGAGGAGGTCGCTTAGGGCGATGTTCCAGATGCCTGCTTGGAAGGATAGTGTTCTGTCAAGGAATCTTTTGTGTTGGCATCCCTTGGGAGTCTGAAATGAGAATAGCAATGTTTTGCGGGAGGAGCAGGATTTGTCCTATAGGATGAAGTGTTTCAGTAGGTAGGTGGGCGAGGTGCCGAATAGTGTCTTGTAGCATAGGCAACCAAATTTGAAGATGATTCTGGCCTCGATCGGTAGCCAATGAAGTTTTTTGTAGAATGGGGTTTTTTGTAGAATAGGATTTTTTCAGGCCAAAGATCAGTCGTACCGCTGTGTTTTGAATAATTCTTACGGCTTCTTTTACAAAGCCACGCGGAAACAGCCCAGAAGCCCTTTAAATTTCTATGGGCTTCGGGGCTGTTAGCGCAGCGCAGCCGTTAGCATGGCTTTGTAAAAGAGGCCGTTAGTCTTTTAATGGTTTTTTTTGTGAGATCCTAGGTAGATAATGTTGCAGTAGTCCAGTGAGCTTAGAATTAGCGATTTAACTAGTAGTCTGAACGATGTGAAGTCAAAGTACAGTTTTAATGTGTGTAGTTTCCATAGTAGGCTAAAACATTTTTTGATTAAGATGTTGGAATGGGTGTTAAATGTGAGTTGTTGGTTGATAGTTATGCCTAGGTTTTTTATCGTGGGGTCGATTGGGAAGTTTCTTCCATTTATGTCGAGTGAGGATTAAATGTTTTTGATAGTTGGGGAGGCCATGAAGAATTTATTTTTTTCTGGGTTTAGTTTTAAGTTTAGAGTTGTTTGTCTATTGTGCTACCTGGTTGATGACTGATGCAGTGAAGTCTCTGGTTTTGGTCGAAAGGGTTGAGATGGAGATGATGATTGTGAGGTCATCTGCATATATGTATGATTTGAGGTTCAGTTTTGATAGAGTATGGCCTAGTGAGGCCATGTATAGGTTGAAAAGGGTGGGACAGAGGGATGAACCTTGAGGAATGCCACAGGGGTTGGTCCATGATTGGGAGTATACTTGGTCATTGACGACTTGGTAGGATCAGTTTTTCAGGAAGCCTTTGAACCAGTTTAGTATTTGCCTTGTTCTACCTCTGGCAGCTACGGAAAATCAGACAATACTCCTCGGAACTTGAATTTGCTCAACTACTCCCATATAGACTTTGTCCTCTCCCATATAGACTTTTGCAACGTGCTCCTAAATGGGCTCATTACAAAAAATACCCATTGACTACAAGTACAAAATACCACCATCTGACTCCTAAAGAACCTGATCATCCCGGCACTGCCCACTGGCTGCCGATTGACAAACAATGTATATTCAGAGGCCTAGTAATGGCCTACAAACTTTTCCATGACATGTTACCAGCCTATATGGTCACCAAACTTCTACCCTTTGCCCCAGATCGACCACTTCGCTCACAAGAAGAAAAACGATTATGCACACCCTCAGGACATGCCCTCTACTTTGAGACTGCCCGTGAAAAATCTTACTCACACTACTTACTGTACCTCAGGAACAAACTACCTACCCACATAAGATCATTAGAAGGTCTACTAAACTTCAGGAAAGCAATAAAAATCCACCTCTTCCCTTGACCCTCTATGAAAGTGCACCAACCCAAATTCCCCAGATTCCCCCTCCGCTATCCCAAGTTTCAAACACTGATGTACTTAATCCTACCATGCCATGTACTGTCGCATTTTATATTTCCCATCATATAATGCTCTACTCTACCAAGTCACCTCCTGTGGTATAATATATAGCCTTCACTGTGCATGATCCCTCCGTTCTATGTATTATGTCTGACCATGCCATGTTTTGTCATACAATGCTTTACCACACTTTTCTCTCATTCTACTATACTATGTCGTATCTTCCACACTATACTTGTCATACGGTGTCTACCATGCTACGATTTCTCACACTATGTCAGCTGCACAATATTTGCCATTCCATGTCTACCATGCTAGGTTCTATAATTCTATGTGTCATACTATCATGTCATATGTTTTGCCATACTACGTTTGTCGTACTATGGCCCAACATACCATGTTTGTCATATTATATTTTACCATGCTTTAACTATATTTTTGCCATCTTTGTCGGACCATGTCCTGTCATGCCATGTGTGCTTATCGCTTTGTATAAATACATCTTATTATGTATGTAAACTTGTAACCCGTGCTAAGCTCTTCTGGGAGGGCGAGATATAAAACCAGTTAATTAGTTAAACAATAAAACAAAGCAATATGTTAGTATTCATTCAAAAGCAACTGTAAAGAAAAAGATGTTAAGAAGCTTTTGGAATTGCAAATAATTTCAAATTATATAATTCCCAAGGAAAAGAATTCCAAAGATGTACATCCTCATAAAATATTGCTGATCGATATTCCTCTACCCGGATATGCTGGAAGGAGAAAACATCCAATATCAATTAATCTGCAGGCTGGAGAGCAATAACTTACTTTGTACACTTCCCCCTCCCCATTCGCGGTTTTGGTAATCGCAATTTCACATATTTGTGATTTTTTGGGGAGGGGGAAAAAAAAACCCATCGTTAAGTCTTCCCCCTGGCATCCCGGCCTTACTTGGTAGTCTAGCGGGCTTTCGGGGCAGGAGCGATCTTCCTACGCTCCTGCCCCGTGCAGATCGCCATTAGGAAATAGCTGTAGGGAGTTCCTGTCGTAGACTCGAGAGACTACAGGAACTCACAGCAGCCATTTCCTAATGGCAATCTGCATGGGGCAGGAGCGTAGGAAGATCACTCCTGCCCCAAAAGCCCGCTAGACCACCAGGTAAGGCCAGGGAGGCGGGGGTGGGTCAGAGCCGGATATTCACGGTTTTTCACCATTTGCGGTTCAGCTTTGCCCCTATCCCCTGCGAATCCAGAGGGAGACGTGTAATGTAGTGACTAAAGGTAAAGAAAGTCTTTGTTTAGAGCTTTATAAATTTATCTGCAGGCTGGAAAGCAATAACTTACTTTGTAATGTAGTGACTAAAGGTAAAGAAAGTCTTTGTTTAGAGCTTTATAAATAAGTGTTATTACTTTGAATTGGACATGCCACTTAACTGGTAATCAATGTAACCAACACAGCACTGGAGTAATTTGTTCAACCTTTGAAATTCCCAATACCAGTTGGTCTGTAGCATTCTGTGCAATCTGTAGGGATCTAATTAAATGATTAATTAGGCCCACAGTTTTATGCATTCTAGGAGGAGGAGGTTCCCATTTGCTTATTGTAAATGTTGAGACGAACGTTAGCAGTATATTTGAGAGACTCCAAAATAGACTGATTTGGGGCTCATTCTTGTCATGTTGTACGCAAAGTTTAATCCATTTGGAGACAGTGCTTCCAAGATGTGCTTTCAGAAAGAAATAATGGAAAAAAGACTATATAATAGGGACATTCAAATATTTAATAAGTTTCCATAACATATCAGTTTCATTTTCCATAGATTTAAAAGCTCACAGACAAGAGAATGTCATGTATGAAATGGAAAAGAAGAAAGCTTAACTGAGATGTGGAAAAAAATATATTTTTAATGAGAGTGGTGGACATTTGGATCAGATTTGCAATGAAGGTATTAGGATCTAAAATGTTTGCAAAATCATGTTTGCAAATGATATGCAGGTGGTGGTACTAATCCAGAGTGATTTATATAAAGGATGATATTGAATGCTTACAGGGTATATAGGACACAGCATAGTAGCCATCTTTGTGGATGTTGAGTTTCTCCAGTATTGATCCTTCATTTGTGTCCATGGAGGGATAATTTGTATTTTGTTTGGCACCCACAATCATTTTGACAGGTTCGTGCCTATAGCGCACAGTGCTGCAAAGATTACTTGATTACATTTGGACTTGGTAAAATCAGAGTGGCGGTTTGGGGGGGGGGTTGGGTATAGCAAGGTGACCTCTATCAGGATACTGTGTACAGTTTAAAATCTTAAGCCGTTTTTTACGATGCTGCCTGCATAGGTTGAAGGTTTCAGCTTGCTAGCTTAGACCAGTGTTTTTCAACCTTTTTACACCTATGGACCATCAGAAATAAAATAATTATTCTGTGGACCGGCGGTTGAAGAACACTGGGCTAAGTCGTGGGCCAGACCCCGCCCATCTCTACCCAATCTCCACCCCAGACCCCGCCCCCATAATAGTACTAATTGCACCTTGCACGTCCCGTGCCTCATCTGTAAGCCTTCCCTCTGATGTTGCAACGTCGGAGAGAAGGCTTCCGGTTCAGGCGCAGGATGCCTGTAGGAGCCACTGTCCATGGCTTTGTGCACTGAATCAGTTAGGAAGAGGGAGCTGGCTCGAAGATAACGCCGCATTGATCGCACTTTGGACCGGCAGTTGAAGAACACTGTTTTGGGCCTGATGCACATGCTGGCCCTGTGGACCGGCACTGGTCCGTGGACCGGTGGTTGAAGAACACTGGCTTAGACCATTCCATCTACTATCCTGTGCACTGCCTTGAACCGAAAGGCTAATGCGGTATATAAATAAACATTTATGTTTATGTTATGTTATGTTAAACTGCAGGGGTAGGGAACTCTGGTCCTCGAGAGCCGTATTCCAGTTGGGTTTTTAGGATTTCCCCAATGAATATGCATTGAAAGCAGTGCATGCAAATAGATCTCATGCATATTCATTGGGGAAATCCTGAAAACCCGGACTGGAATACAGCTCTTGAGACTATGGCGGGAGCTCACGGCAGCCATTTCCTATTGGCAATCTACACGGGGCAGGAGCGTAGGACGATTGCTCCTGCCCCGAAAGCCCGCTAGACCACCAGGTAAGGCCGGGATGCCGGGGGAAGGCAAAAATATGGGGTTTTTTTCCCCCTCCCCCCCAAAAAATCGCAATTATGTGAAATCGCGAGTGCGGAAACCGCGAATGGGGAGGGGGAAATGTACTCCAGGCATCCGGTGGGTTTGTTCCAGCACTAGCCAATGCAAGAGAGATTAACTTTATTTTTACTGTGTGCACACAGAGGGTTAATTTTTGGTTTGTTTTTTTTTCAATCCTTACTTGAGATATAGTTACTGTTTGTTTGAATAATTTACTTGAATAATTTTTATGTTTAATTTTGTATTGTACAATAAATTGTTAGTTTATATATGTTATTAAAAGTATTGATCTCTTGCTTTACTGGTGTTTTTGCTGTAGACTACACGTACCCTGAAGTTTCCTAAAACCTCTGTAGTTATAAGGTGGAAGTGAGCCTTGGCTTAGGGATTTTAACACCATTGTGACACATTTTCTATTTCTGTGCGTTAAGATAGGGCTGCGCTGAAACTAAGCGGTGTTACACATGCATGGATGCCCGCCAAATGCTGCCCCTAGGTCAATGGTTTTCAAAAACTGGACAAACTGCTAGGTTTTGAAAACCTGTCCGGATGCCTGGACAGTCCTCTAAAAAAAGGACATGCCTGGGTAAATCCGGACATTTGATAACCCTAAATTTGCCGAATCTCATTAGGGATTGTAAGGCATTTTTCCATTGGCTGTTTCAACAAACCTTTAGCAGGATTTCATATTTCTGCTGTTTAGAAGTTCTTGAGTGTGGGTGGAGTATTTTTGGGGTGGGGATGTTTTAATCCAATGGTCTCAAACTCAAACCCTTTGCAGGGGCACATTTTGGATTTGTAGGTACTTGGAGGGCCGCAGAAAAAAAAGTTGTCTTATTAAAGAAATGACAATTTTGCTTGAGGTAAAACTCTTTATAGTTTATAAATCTTTCCCCCCTCCCCGAGGCCTGCATGTTCCTCCCTTCTTTGCAGCGTTCTCCAGCTTCCCCCTGGCCTCCCGGTCAGTTTCAGCTAATTACCACAGCCTGCAAAGAGGATTGCCGGTGCTATAGCGATCCTTGCATGCTGCCATTGGTCTCCGCAGCATGTTCCTTCTGCCGCAGTCCCACCCCTCCTCTGACATCAAAGGCAGGATCGCGGCAGAGAGAACATGCTGCTGAAGATGATGGCAACCTGCAAGGAACGCTACAGCACCGGCAATCCTCTCTGCAGGCTGTGGTAATTAGCTGAAGATAAGAGCGGGATTCCAGGGAGGAAGCCGGAGGATGCTACAAAGAGCGGGCAGCACTAGTACAGACCGTGGGCCGCAAAATAGTACCTGGTGGGCCGCATGTGGCCCCCGGGCCGCGAGTTTGAGACCACTGTTTTAATCTGAGTGCTATTGTTTCTTTGGTTGTGCGAACTAGTAATGTGGGATTAGTGGTAGGTTGTGCTTTCTAAGTATAAATTTCATCCGGTGATTTTTTGTTGTTGTTGTTGTTGAAATGATGGAGCTTGTAAAAAAAAAAAAAAAAATGATATAAATAAAACAGTGAGAGAATTCAAGCATGTTTGGGATGGCAGGGGTTGGGAGTATAGCATACTGTATGTAATTCTAACATGCTGCTCTGTTAGGTCTGCCTATATGCAAGTACAAGCAGGAAGTGCTGCCTCAGGCAGAAAACTCTCTTAATAATTCCCGGCAGGAGTGCAAAAGCAGTCTCTGTGCAGCTTTTCTTTCCTCCTTGCTGTTAAAACTGCTCCTACATATCTCCCAGCACTGGCTCGCTGAATTGCAGGGCAGCCGTGCTTTTATTAGACTTACTATAGGAGCAGTTTTGTCTGCACATTAACAGTAAGATTTAATGGAGGAATTACAATCAACTCTACCTAAGTGCATGTCGGTTAAGCGCATGCTTCGGTTATCCGCACCCCCTACCACCATGGTCCTGTTTTATTTTTGTTTTTTTACATTAAATTCAATGGCTGTAAACTCTGGATATTTGCAATTCGGATAAGCACACAATCCACTTATGCGCACTGATGTCATAGGTCCCACCTCTATTCTTTCATGTTAGCTTCACTCAGGTTAAATGCAATCACGTTCTGACTGGGAATGGCTAGGCTTCACACAGCAGCTTAAGTGCTGGGACAGCTGGGAAAGTGAGTGCTCCACTTCCACTCAATCTGTAGGGCATAGCTTTCCAGTACTTTAGGCTCCAGCAGCCCACACACCATATTTAAACTGAGCCGGCTTAACTACAGCCTCCCCCACCCTCCCCCCATTCCTATTAAGCGCACACTCCATTTAAGCGCACATGGCGACCCAGTCCAAAGGCCGTGCATTTAAGCGGAGTCGACTGTGCTGTGTGCTTTTTTTTTCTAATTGCATGTAGCACTTGATTAGACACATGGACTTTTTCTGGGTGGGTGGTAGGGGTGTGAATTTAGGGATCATCAAATTAACTTTACTCTTGGGTTCTTTCCTGACCAAAGGGAAATACAGTGGACTCTGTTATTCTGCATCCATGGGGATTGGTAGATGCTGCATAACTGTAGTTTCTGGTTGCTTGAAAATTACTCTAAAAATAGTTTGTCTCCCTTCCCACCTCACTACTCTCTTCTTCTCCCTATCATTCCCCCACCCCCACTTGTAGGTCCAGCATCTACTCCTTCCCACCCTACTTTCTGGTCTGGGCCACTTTCTCTCCCCTCTCCTGCCCTTCACCTTGCTGGACCTCATCCTCCCTACATACCATATTTTTTTTGCTCCATAAGACGCACCTGACCATAAGACGCACTTACCTAAACAAGAGGAAAACCCAAGAAAAAAAAATACAAGCCATAAAGGATAGAGAGACACTTCCTGCATTTGAGTGATCCTAATTTAAGCCTGTTTCAAGCCATCAGCTCTTAGAAATATGATTGACACCAACCAAAAAGCTTGTAGTATTTAAATGAACAGAACCTTGTTATAAATCTAGCAGGACCACAAAATGTGCCCTCTATAGCTATAGGAAAGATTTGACTCGTAGGTGCCTCTCTAC
Source organism: Geotrypetes seraphini (assembly GCF_902459505.1). Classification (NCBI taxonomy): domain Eukaryota; kingdom Metazoa; phylum Chordata; class Amphibia; order Gymnophiona; family Dermophiidae; genus Geotrypetes; species Geotrypetes seraphini. The sequence continues at coordinate 183,424,005 of NC_047085.1, read as the reverse complement.
TCAGGTCTTTTATGAAAGTGGGCCCCAAATTAAAATGCTTAAGAGCTTGAGAGTTGTAGTTAACCTGGTCCTTTTAGTTCCTTAATGTGAGTTCAAGATGGGATATTCTGCATAAAATGCAGAAGAACTGGCGTTCTGCAAATATTTTTAAAACCAACTGCAGTGTATGGGCAGGCAGATTGAACGAGAAATAATGAAAAATAAAATAAGAAGGAAGTGAGAAGGAAGAATCCAAGGAAGAAGAAGCCCTGAGCGAATAGCGAAGGGCTGGCACAAGATGGCGAGGCTCTGGGGAACCAGGGCAGGACTGGAGAGAAAGGGGCTAGTCGGGGATAGAGGGAGTGGGGAGGAGCAGCAGGAGCTTTAAGTGGCCTCTGTACCTGCTTCACTTCAGCTGCGGCCTTCGGTCCTGAAGAGCAGGCAGAGCTGGTCCCAGAGAGCAGAGCATGTAGAGCCGTGGTGGCAGAGAAAGGAAGAACGAACAGTCTCCAGGTCCAGTAGAAGCACGTGTCGGATCCACGTTGCAGCTGGCGGCGTCCTCAGAATGTGTGCCGGGGTGAGGCGTCCTCGGAACACATGTAGGGGTGAGGCAAAGAAGAGCGGGCATTTTTAAATTACATCTGGCGGCGATAGTAGGTTGTGACGGCTGTACTCTGCTGGAGAGCGGAGCACCTTTGCATCTGGCAGTGTCCCGCTATCAGCACGCGGCAGCACTGGGGCTGGAGAGCAGGCAGAGAGAGCGCATTGCTGAACGACCCAATAGCACTGGACCCAAACGGACAAAAAAAAAAGTACGTGGGGTGGTGGTGGTGGTATTCGCTACATAGGACACACACTTATTTCCACCCTCTTTTTAGGGGTGATAAAGTACGTCTTATGGAGCAAAACATATGGTACTTCTGGTTTACCTTCCCCTCTCCGGGTCTGCCCTCCCTCCTTCTATGCGGGTCTGGCCTCCTAGACCCCCCTCACCTGAAGTAGCAGCAGTGGTTCTGACCTGCCCCCCCACCCCATCCCTTCAGCCTCTAAACAGCAGCAGTGGCAGCGCTGCAAAGAATTGGATAACTTTAGAAAAGCTCAGTGAATAATAGAAAGCATAGAAAAGCTTATGAGAGAGAAATTTGATCTCAGTACTTTCTGCTGCTTCCACCTTACACATCAAAACCAGGTTCTTTATTAGGAATACATTTCTAACTTCCCAAGTTAGGAAGCTAGAAATGGAGGAGAGTGTAGCATAGTGGTTAGAGTTACAGCTTCAGTACCCTGAGGTTGTGGGTTCAAACCCTGCACTGCTCCTTGTGACCTGGCCAAATCACTTAATCCTAGGGTTACCAGATGTCCAGGAAAACCCGGACATGTCTTCTTTTTAGAGGACTGTCCAGGTGCCCAGACGGACTTTCCAAAACCCAGCAGTTTATCCAGGGTTTGGAAAGCTCTGGCAGCATCTGGAGGGCCTCTGAGCATGCGCGAATGATGTCACATGCATCCACGCATGCTCGGAGGCCCTCTGATACAGTCTGGAAGTCAGGAATTAAGAGACGAAGCTTGTTGGAGGTGGGACTGGGGGAAGAATGGGGCAGGGCTCGAGGCGGAATGGGGTGTGGCCGGAGACAGAACAGGGTGTGGCCATGCATCTGTGATTTTTCAACACAAAATATGGTAACCCTACTTAATCCTGCACTTCAAAACCCTAATCTCCCTAAATGAATGTAGACAAATCAATGTTTTCTTAGGCTAAGGCCATGTATTTCTAACTACATGTGCAAAAGAACAGATAATTTCTTTTATACCTTAACTGATCCCCCCCCTTAGGATCCTCCCCCTCCCCAATGCTTCTGATATGAAATCAGCTCACAGAGTTGCAACATACTCATTCACAAAATACCTCAGCTTTATCTGAATAGCCAAGTACTGTATCTTTGATTCAGAAATAATGAAACTCCTCAGTAATTACCCCATTGTCTCACAGCTTCCTCACACAGAGCCTGATAGTACTGTATATAAAAAATACTGATTGGAAACAGTTCTTCACCACAGAACCTCTCAGAATTCCAAGTCAAGGGATTGCTCTTAAAGTTTTAGACCTTCAATTCTCAAAAGAACATTTAGCATTAAAAAAATAGTTTCAGATTCTCTCCAAATTTCACATAACTGAGTACACTGGTCAAGGATTCAGCAGATTAGCAATCAGAAAAGACTGCAAGAATGAACTCCAGCAGAAAAACAGCTGAACACCAAATTAAATAAAATTAAAACATTTGCCTCAAACACCAATAATACTACCGTGTTTCCCCGAAAATAAGCCCTAGCATCATTTTCGGGGTTGATCTAAATATAAGCCCTACCCCAAAAATAAGCCCTAGTCCCAGGATTCACCGGCAACTCTTCAACCCGGCCCCTACCGCGCTGCCGAACCCCTGCTGACCCTCCATCCTTCCCTCTCCGCCGACTGCAAGTGAGCCCTACCTTCAACCGAAGCAGCGTCGGACCGGCAGCACTCTAAACAGGCTGCTTGGCTTTGTCCGTCTAGAATGCCGACGGCCCGACGCTGCTTCAGTTGAAGGTAGGGCTCGCTCATGGTTGGGGAGGGAAGGATGGAGGGTCAGCAGGGGTTCGGCTGCTCGGTGGGGGCAGGGTGGGGGGAAGGGAGTGAGGGAAAGATGGATAGATAGAAGGGAGCGAGGGAAGGATGGATAGATAGAAGCTGGGCAAGGGTTCTGCTGCATAAGGGATGGGAGGGAGAGAAGGATAGAAGCTGGGCAAACTTCTGCTGCACAGGGAGATGGGAGGGAGGGGAGGAAAGATGCTGCACACGTTGGGGAGAGAAAGGAAAGAGGAAGAATTGGGGTGAAGGAGAGGAAGGGAGAGATGATCATGTGCATACCCCGAAAATAAGACCTAGTGCCTTTTTTGGGCCCCAAATGAATATAAGACACTGTTGGTCCATCAAGCTCAGTAGTCCGTTCTCACGGTAGCCAATCCAGGTCACTAGTACCTGGCCAAAGCCCAAGAAGTAGTAATATTCCATGCTACCGATCCAGGGCAAGCAGCGGCTTCCCCCATGTCTTTCTCAATAACAGACTATGGACTTTTCCTCCAGGAACTTGTCCAAACTTCTCTTAAAACCGGCTATGCTATCCTCTGTTACCACAACCTCTGGCAATGCATTCCAGAGCTTAACTATTATCTGAGTGAAAAAATATTTCTTTCTATTGGTTTTAAAAGTATTTCCCTGTAACTTCATTGAGTGTCCCCAAGTTGTTCTGTGTACTGTACAGAGAAAGATGATACTCAAGAAATGCAGTGATATGAGAGAATGTTAATGGTTGAAATTGTCCAGTGATGTGTTCTAATTTCTTGTATGTACTATATATTATGAAATGAATGCTGAGTTTGGGCCTCTCTTACAAAGCTGCACTATTGATACTGCCACAATAAATGCACCAAAGCCTGCTTAGTTTCTATGGGCTTCAGTGCATTTACTGCAGCAGCATTGCTACCAGGGCTTTGTTAAAGACCCCATTTATCTTCTACACCCATTTATAAGATGTGTGCAAAAGTTTTAAATAAATAAAATGTTATGGTTCAAGTTTCTATTCTGTTTTTTTTTTAAATCTGTTTGAAGAGGCTCCTCTCTGTGTATAAAGCAATTATTAGCAATCATGTTTCCCTTGGGTGGAATGTAGTTAATTAAATATTATGGTTACTGAGGTAGTGTTAACGATAGGAAATGGGAATGAGGATATGGATCATATGATTTAACTGTCTGCTTCAACCCTCTTTCCAGACATTGAACGAGCACATTTTGACTTCATAAAAAAAAACCCAACAAAAAAAACATGTTCATCTGAACATTTCTGCTTGGTTTCACAGTTTTCCTTCTATTTTCTAATGGTATTGCTCTTAGATCAAAGCTTGAACCATTTAGGGCTGGATTCTGCAACTGGAGACCCTGGAGAGGTTGTATCCCTATACTTCTACTAAGACTAAGTATCTTAATAAAAAATTTGTCCCGTGACTTAGCCTGTCTTTTAGATTTCAGTCCCTTATATGATTGAGTTTGACACCTCCGTTTAGGTGAGTAAAGCAGCATTGCCTTGATAAGCTGCATATACAGTGGTATCTCGGTTTACGAGTGCACTGGTTTGCGAGTGTTTTGCAAGACGAGCAAAACATTTGCAAAATCGGTGCCTCGGAAACCCCCGCACCCCCCCTGCGATCCGGCACCCCTTCTGCCTCGAACCGGCACCCCCCCTCCGCCATGATCCGACCCCCCCCCACGACACAATTGGGCACCCCCCCCCCGCCGCTTCTTACCCTCATCTGGGCACTCTTGAAAATCGGCCTTCTCCTCTGCTGGGCCTTGAGCATCTGAGCATGCTCAAGGCCCAGCAGAGGAGGAAGCCGATTTTCAAGAGTGCCCAGATGAGGGTAAGAAGCGGCGGGGGGGGGGGGGTGCCCAATTGTGTCAGGGGGATGTGAGATCGTGCTGGGGGGGTGCCCAATCGTGTCGGGGGGGGGGGTTGGATCGTGGCGGAGGGGGGGTGCCGGATCGCAGGGGGGGTGCCTGATCGCGTTGGGGGGGTGCCTTCGAGGGGAGCAATGCCGGTTCTCGGGGGGGGGGGGGGAACGCATCAAAGCGAGTTTCCATTATTTCCTATGGGGAAACTCGCTTTGATAAACGAGCATTTTGGATTACGAGCATGTTCCTGGAACGGATTATGCTCGTAATCCAAGGTACCACTGTACATATATTCTATGATCTCCAGGAAGAAGTTCTTTTTTGGCTTGATGCAAGTACTATAGCAAACGTTTGCAGTAAATTTGAGAGATTAGCATTGTACTCTTAACATAACCTTTGTTTAGGAATGAGGTTCACTGTTGTAGTGTGCCTGAAATGAAGTACAAAAGAAGGAGAAAACCAAAGCAATCTTACATAAACCAACACAGAAAGAACACCATGGGAATGACCAGATGAGTGAAACAGGAATTTATCAAGAGATGTTCTTTTTTCAGCGAGGGTGATCAGGATAATATATTGTGGAGAGACAACGGTTACGGGACTCAACACAAGCCATGCTTTGGCATCAGAGCTTTCATCAGGAGTAGAGAATAACACAGGGACAGGTACCCATGGTTAACCATGCGACAGGGACACAGCCTCTTGGGTTGGGATGAAAACGGAGACAAATTTTGTCTTCGTGTCATTCTCTAAAAGCATGAGACTTGTATCAGTGTATAAAAACTTAACACATCTTACACAATTGGCAACTGAATTCAGTGTTTTAAAAAAAAGCAGAAGCTTTTTTTGAATTTAAATGAACTACTGATAAATGATATTCACCACAGACTCTTGTGATTGCACAAGTCTTTACACCCTTTGTAATAGCAAATCTAAAAATTGTCTCAACAGTAGCTGTTTCTGTTGTCTGAAGTTTGAAGCAAAGGTTTAAATTTGGATAAAGTTCATCAGAGGTACAGCTTGGGAGGGGGGAAAGCATCTAAAACAAATTTCAGTATGTTTGAATATCCCACGGGGCACTCTCAGATCCATCTTTGTAAAACAGAAGCAGTTTGGTACCAGCAGGGTACTGCCTTAATTGGGCCATGTCTCCAAAATCAGGAATTGTGGGTTAAAGTAACTGTTGAGGAAAAGCACTGTGAGGTCTAAGATTACTTTAACAGAATTACAAAGGCTTCTGACTGATAAACATGGCCTGTATGGAAGGGTAGCAAGAAGGAAGCTACTGCTAAAGAAAACTATGCCCTTCAATCCCCTTTTCCTTCAGGAGTTCTGAATACATGCAAAAGAGCAGTGTATGTGCTGAAGAAACAAAAGTGGACCTTTTTGGTTTCTGTGCTGATATGCTTGACATACAACAAAAGCAGAACTGCAGTAATATGTTGAACAGCAAAGAAAAAGAACTGCAGAGATGATGTACAAGAAACTAGTTTGTATCCAAAGAATATGGTCCACCTGAGGTTATAAACCTCACGTGTTGTGAAGAACACGCCTTCCTCAGGGATCCTAATGTAAAGATGTGATCAAATCAAATGATGCGTATACATAGCAAGTGTATTATCTGTGAAACTATAGGGGGATTTGGTCTATTGTTTCACAGATTATACACATTTGATTTGATCACATTTTTACATTAGGACCCCTGAGGAAGAAGTGTTCTTCGAAACACGGACCGTGTCGGGTCCTGGTTTATAACCCCATGTGGACCATATTCTTTGGATACAAACTGTTTATTGATTAAAGACTTGGTTTTTTGTACATCATCTCTGCAGTTCTCTTTTTTCTTTGCTGTTTGACATACAACAGACACAGTATATCGCCCTTTTAACATTATCTATACAATAAAGCAAAGTGAGAGAATTACAGGGATGCTTTGCATCACTGGAGACAAGGAAGCTTCTGAAGACAGATGGAAAGGTGGATGGTATAAAGTACAGGGACATCATGGAGGGGATCCCATAGACCTTGAGCCTGGGGACGGTGTCAGGTCAAAAGCGCGCTGGGACAAAGGCGCGCGCAGACAATTGAGCGCAGCGTGGAGGCGCGCGCCACAGAAAATTACTGTTTTTACGGCTCCAACGGGGGGCGTGGGGGGGAACCCCCCCACTTAATAGAGATCGCGCCGCGTTGTGGGGGGTTGTAACCCCCAACATTTTACTGAAAACTTCACTTTTTACATTACATTACATTACATTACATTACAGATTTCTATTCCGCTTGTGCCTTGCGGTTCTAAGCGGATTACAATTTAGGGAAAAAGTTAAGTTTGCAGTAAAATGTGGAGGGTTACAACCCCCCAAACCCCCCACAACGCCGGCGCGATCTCTATTAAGTAAACTGGGGGGGCTCCCCAACAAAACCCCCTGTCGGAGCCCCTAAAAACTGTAATTTTTTCGGCGCGCACCTCCGTCTTGCGCTCAGTTGTCGGCGCGCGCCTTTGTCTTTCGCGAGGTTGTCTATGAACCCCTGGGGACAATTCATCTTTTCAGCAAGATGATGGTGATAAGCATAAAGCTAAAATAACAATGAGAAGGTGGTTCAACAAGAAGCTGAATATTCTGGAGTAGAACAGTGAAAGCCCAAACCCGAATCTAATAGAAAATCTATGGCAAGACTAGAAAACTGCAGACTGCAGATGATTCCCACCCAGCTTGAAAGATCTTGAGCTATTCTGCCAAGAAGAATAAACAAAAAACTGTAACAGTCCTCTGTAAATTTCATAAACATTTATCCTAAATGATTCAAGGCCATTGTTGCAGAAGGAGCCTCCACCTTTTTATTCCTAATTATTTTCTGTGTGTTCTTTCATGTTGATCGTGCAGAATATAGTATGTAAATAAGTGAAAAAACCTCTTATTTTCATGCATTTTAATTCCATTTTATAGTCAAAAAAATGGAAAATGTGCAAATGTGTGAAGACTTGCATGACACTGTACTTCATGCTTTTCTAACCAGAGAGTACCAGACATTTTTACATCTTTAGGAAAACATTTAACAACATTTTTTTATGTTCCATTTCATTTTTATGTTCTGTTTCATTTTGTTTGGCTTATTTACAAACCAAATAATAGCCAACAAAATCTTGTAATTCCCCCTCTGTGCATATAGGGCTCTTGTTAATACAGGCTGAGGGAAAGAGGGAGGATAAACAAGTGGGGATGGCAGGCAAGAAGACATGCACTGAAGGTGAGGCTGTTGATGGAAGGGAAGCAAGGGTGAGGTGACAGAATAGCAACAAGAAAGGGCCAGAGAGGATTTAGAAAAACCAGGAGATCAAATGGAAAGAGGAACTAGAAGAGGAAAAGAGCATTCTGGAGGGCAAACAAAAGAGGAGGAGGGACATTGGGAAGAAAGGATGGTGAAAATATAAAAAAGAGATGAATGAATATGCATTTAGGAGGAATAGGAGTGTGAAAGTTCAAGATATGATTTGTCCTGAAAGAATGGCAGCAATTAGGACAGGGTAACAGAATTTATGAGATGTGACACAGGTTATTGTGGAAGGATTTCATGAACATTTACTTGGACTTGATGCATGCACTTTGAATATGATTACTGAATATCTCTGAAGATAAGACAATCAGAATTAACAGGGAATATTTATGGGCTTCTAATCATTGAGTATGATTAACCTAAAAAGCCTTTGCTAACAAAGTTAGATTTCAGAATTCCACCCACTTGCAGTTAGGCAATATTTGTTTTTAGTGTTTGCATATGCAGAGTAAGTTGTGGGTTTTTTTTTTTTTGTTGTTGGCAACATGTTTTAAGTATTTATTTTAGTAATCCCAGTATATATATCTGAATTAGTATTTCAGTTAATGCCTGTACCCAGCACCGAACTGGCTAAGAGATTAACACAGATGCCAATTTTTTAATTGCTTTTGGAGGATGACAAGTATTCCCTGCTCCCTGAATTCCAAGGCTCTGACAATCAACTAATATAAATCCATAATTAGTAAATAGCAAGCTCACCTCCCTCCCTCGCTCCTGATTGCGGTTCAAAACCAGCAAAAAAAAAACAAACAAAAAAAAGGTTTTGCTGAAAGTAACATCGGAAGGAGGGACTTGGCCAGAAGAAGGTCTCGGAGCAGTCCTGCAATGTTTGTTGCCTCTTCATCGACATAGCTTCTAAGAGGCTGATAGGCCCTGGGCGAGAGGCACAAAGCATCCGGATCCTGAGGAGTTGCAGGGTTTTTTTGTTGGGTTATTTTTTCAGTTTTGACCCGCGATTGGGAGCAAAGGAGGGAGGGGGGCTGCTGGACCTGCAATCAAGAGGGGAGCTGCTGTTTGGGAGGGGTGGGGAAGGAGGCGACTCGTGGCAGATCCTTTACTGCAGAGACAAGGCCATTTACCGCTCTGCGGGGCGGTGAAAAGCATTGTTTCCATACCCTGTGGCAAATGGCCAATTTTTTTCCCCTGTTCCTGCGGGTTTAAATAGTGCAAACTCATCAAAGTGTTAAAGTGAAGAAGAATGTATTACATCAGTAAAATGGATTAGAAGTTTAAGACACTGTGTAGACATAAAAAGAAATAAAACAAAAATAATTCAGGTGATACCATTTTAATTGGACTAGCTAGAGCATGGTTAGATTAGCTTTCAAAGGTAATCTTTCTTCAAATCAGACAACAAAGATTGGTTGGAGCAAACGGGCTACTTGGAAGGATGCTTTGAGAGGCACTCTTAGCCATGAACTGATTTTGCTGCTGGAAATTGAGGTTCTATAATGGGGAAGTGGAAGACCTAGCAGATATACTCAGTTGAACTTACCAAACCAGTTAATTGCTCAATGAATAGTGTTATAGTTTGGCAGCCTCAACATATTTTGGTTATCCAGTCGCTGCTCCTTGTGATCTTTGAGCAAGACACTTAACCCTCTTATTGCACCAGGTGCAAACTTAGATTATGAGCCATTCAGAGACAAAAATGCCTACTGTACTTAATCCTTGGACAAGCAGGCAGCATATTCTCAACAGGTGGGTGATGCCGTCCACGAAGCCCTGCAGCAGACAGCCTCGCAAGCAGACTTGCTTGAAGATCTTTTAAGAGCTTACGAGTGCTGCACCGCACATTCGCGAGTGCCTTCCCGCCCAAGTTAGGGCGCGCGTCTCCTCAACGGGTCCTCAGTTCAATGTTTTCCGCGATGCTGAGAAGTCCCGTTTTCTTCAGCTCTGCAGTTCTTCATTGCCTTCTCGCACCACGGCTTTATTAATTTCTATAGCAAAGGTGCTGTGCGGAAGCGTCTTGTAAGTTAAAAAAAAAATAAAATAAAATTTTTCTTTTTCTCCACCAATTTTTGGTCGGCGGCCTCTGGGCTTAGGCCTTGCCGCCGAACCTCGTTCCATCACAGTTTCTTTTTTTGTCATATGCTCCATCCCCTTTTTGGTTTTAAAAAGTGTAGCCAGTGTGGCCAGGTCATCTCAATCACCAACCCTCATTGTTGATCAACATCAATGTATTGCCTACTTAGGACTAGAATATTGTCCCGAGTCTTTGCTCATGCTGTGCTACCCTTCAACCTCAAGCCCTTCGCAGATGCCGTGCTAAAATTCTTCAACTATTTGGCACTATGGAGCAGTCTGCAGAGAAGGCCTCGACCTCGGGAGTGGCATCTACTTCCAAGACCTTGTCCCCCATGGTAGCCTCGACTAAGACCTCAACACCCTCGTCCTCGAAGGCTTCGTCTTTGGTACCTCCTTAGGCTTCGTCTGCGGGTAAGTCTCCTCTTTCTCTTTTAGGTACGCTCCCTAAGAAGCCTCCAGAGTCTCAGGCATTCCGGGCAGTGATTGGAGTCCTGCCAGCCTCTACAAGACCTCCAGCTAAGCGTGCCTCCAAGCATAGGGAATACTCATCCTCAAGGTCGCCCTCCTTGGAGCGCACTACTGCACCTTCCAGACCAGATCCCTTGGTCTCGATGCCTATGTTCGAGGACATGTTAAAAGCCATCTTGACCACTCAGATTACCTTGGTCTTGGCTCAACTTGTCTCTGCCTCGATCCTGCTTTCTCCGAGCCAGCCTGAGCCTCCTGTCGAAGCACCTCGAGTCAAGCCTTATAAATCTCGTCAGTTATCCTCCAGTGACTCTTCGTCTCGTCCCTCCAGGTCAGAGCCTCCTACACCTCGGTCGAGTCACCACTTGAAGCACATCGACTTCGAGGCACCTTGCTTCCAAACGGAGTAAAGAGTCTTCTCTCAAACAAAAGGACTCACCTTCTCATAGTACTGAGGCTTCAATGCCTCGTTTATCGAAGCCCAAGACTCCTTTGAGGTCCAAGCAAAAGCCTCAACCTCGCAAGTCTCCTACTCCTGCTTCTCCTCGAGGCACATCCAGGTTGAGGACCCCTCCATCAAGGGAACCTTCTCCACCTGCCTCTCCAGTCAAGGCAATCCGTCCCTTGGACTCTGGGGACTTCTCCATCGAGGCTTCTGAAGCACAAACACTCTCTGACTTCTCCTCTAACATACAGTAGAGCTTCATCAGTGACCATGGCGCTGGATACTGACATGCCTTCTAAATATTCCTTAGAAGCTTTGCCATCTTATTCGGCAGCACCCAAGTCTCGGTCTCCTTCTCCTGAGGAACCCTCCACATCGAAAACCTCCTCTTTTGCAAGGTTTGTCTTTGATATGGGTAAAGCTCTTCAGCTGGATCTACACTCTGAATCTAAGTACGCTCCTGAGTACTTGGCCGACATGGAGTTGCCTCATCCACCCAAGGAAACCTTGAGACTTCCCATGACTCCTGTTTTAAAACAAACTTTTCTCAGGAATCTGGAAACCCCTTACTCTATTCCAGCCATACCCTCTAAGATGGAATCTCGTTGTCGTACGGTTCCTTGCAAGGGGTTTGAAAAACCGCAGCTATCTCATCAATCCCTAGTGGTAGAATCTTCACTTAAGAAAGCTCAACCCTCTAAGGTCTATGCTGCGGTGCCGCCAGGCAGAGAAGGCTGCACTATGGATAAGTTTGGCCGCAGGCTCTAACAGAATTCCATGATGGCAAATCGAATTCTCAACTACAATTACCTATTTACATTTTATTTTAATCATTGCCTTAAAATAATGCCTAAGTTCTTTCCTGCCCTTGAGAAGCAATGCCTTCCAGAGTTCAAAAAGATTCTCCAAACTCTGTTACAAATCCGCCTGTTCATGTTGCAGGCCTTGTATGATGCTTTTGAGATGTCATCTAGGGTTACAGCCTTTGCTGTGGCTATATGACGCTTGACTTGGCTCTGCATTGTTGACATGGACTCAAATTTGCAAGACCGTCTAGCAAATTTACCTTGCCAAGGAAATGAACTTTTTGACGATTCCATAGAGGCTGCTACCAAGCGTCTCTCTGAACATGAGTGCTCCTTTGCCTCCCTGGTCCAGCCAAAGGCTAAGACTCCAGCTGCTCGGCCCTACAAGCCTCCACCACGTCATTACCCTCAGAAAACGACTCCACCTTTCTCCAGGCCTCTGCCCAGATGGCAACAACAGCAGCAGCGACAACAAAAATCTCAGGCTCCTGCTGCGGCTAAGCCGGCCCAGTCATTTTGACATTCCCAGTCTGAGCATACCAACCTCCATCCATCAGACTTCTCTCCTGCCCATAGAAGGTCGGCTTCATCACTTCTACTATCAGTGGGAGCTGATTACCTCTGATCTCTGGGTTCTCAACATCATTCGGGAGGGATACTCACTTCAATTTCTTCAAGTATCTCCAGATCTCCCTCCAAGAGAGTTTCCTTCAAGTACGTCACAACTTCCCCTTCTTCTTCAGGAAGCTCAGGCTTTCCTTCACCTTTGAGTTGTCGAGGAGGTTCCCTTGAACCAACTGGACACAGGGTTTTATTCCTGTTATTTTCTAGTCCCAAAGAAGACGGGGGATAAGAACATAAGCAGTGCCTCCGCCGGGTCAGACCACAGGTCCATCCTGCCCAGCAGTCCGCTCCCGCGGCGGCCCAAACAGGTCATGACCTGTCTAAATCACCAGAAGGGGCCCCCATGCCACCTTGGTTTCCTATTGAGTCCTATCTTCCCATCAAAGTCCTAGCCCTCCGGTCTTGCACATGCACGACCTGGTTGGGATTCTATATTTATTTTCTGGTTAGCTTTCTCAGTATCCCACGATCCTTTTATCCTTCAGGAATCCGTCCAGTCTCTGTTTGAATCCCTGTACCGTACTCTGCCTAATCACTTCCTCCGGTAGCACATTCCAAGTGTCCACGACCCTCTGGGTGAAAAAAAACTTTCTTGCATTCGTTTTGAACCTATCTCCCTTCAGTTTCTCCAAATGCCCCCTCGTACCTGTTGTCCCCTTCAGCCTGAAGAATCTGTCCCTATCCACCCTCTCTATGCCCCTCATGATCTTGAAGGTCTCTATCATATCACCCCTGAGCCTCCTTTTTTCCAGAGAGAAGAGCCCCAGCCTATCCAACCTCTCAGCATATCGGCAGTGTTCCAGCCCTCTTACCAGTTTCGTTGCTCTCCTTTGGACTCTCTCAAGTACCGCCATGTCTTTCTTGAGGTACGGCGACCAATATTGAACGCAGTATTCCAGATGCGGACGCACCATCGCTCGATACAGTGGCATGATGACTTCCCGCGTCCTAGTTGTTATGCCTCTCTTTATGATGCCCAGCATCCTGTTGGCTTTTTTTAAGGCCGCTGCGCACTGTGCAGATGGCTTCAGTGATGGATCCACCAGCACACCCAAGTCTCTCTCAAGATTGCTTTCTCCCAACAATGCCCCTCCCAATTTGTAGTTGAACAACGGGTTCTTTTTCCCTATATGCATGACCTTGCATTTTTCCACGTTAAAGCGCATTTGCCATTTGTTTGCCCAGTCTTCCAGCTTGTCTAGGTCCCTTTGCAGGTCCTCACACTCCTCCCTGGAGCTAACTCTGCCGCACAGTTTGGTATTGTCTGCAAATTTTATAACCTCGCACTTTGCTTCCTTTTCCAGGTCATTGATAAATATGTTGAAGAGTAACGGCCCCAGCACCGATCCCTGTGGCACACCGCTTGTGACTCCCCGCCAGTCAGAATATTGGCCCTTTACTCCGACCCTCTGCAGTCTACCCGACAACCAGTGCTCGATCCATCTGTGCACATCCCCTCCCACCCCGTGGTTCCACAGTTTCCTAAGCAGCCTTTCATGTGGCACCTTGTCGAAAGCCTTTTGAAAATCGAGGTAAATGATGTCTATGGGTTCCCCATTGTCCACCCGACTGCTTATTCCCTCAAAGAAGTACAGAAGGTTCGTTAAGCACGACCTTCCCTTACAGAATCCGTGCTGGCTTGTTCTCAGTAGGCCATTTCTCTCAATGTGCTCGCAAATGCCGTCCTTTATCATAGCTTCTACCATCTTCCCTATAATTGAAGTCAGGCTCACCGGCCTGTAGTTCCCGGGGTCACCCCTCGATCCCTTCTTGAAGATAGGTGTGACATTCGCCAATTTCCAGTCCTCTGGTACCTCTCCAGTTTTCAAGGATAGGTTACAAACATGCTGGATTGTGCCCGCTATTTCTTGTCTTAGCTCCTTTAGAACCCTTGGGTGGATCCCGTCCGGACCTGGTGATTTGCCGCATTTTAACCTGTCTATCTGTTTGAGGACATCCTCCTTACTTACCTCTATGTGCTCCAATTTTTCAGCCTGTTCCCCACTCATGAGCTCTTCTGAGTCCGGTATATTAGATGTGTCTTCTCTCGTGAAAACCGACGAGAAGAATGTGTTCAACCTCTCAGCTACCTCTTTATCCTCCTTAATCACTCCCTTCCTATCCCCATCGTCCAACGGCCCCACCTCCTCTCTCGCTGGTCGTTTCCCCTTTACGTAACTGAAGAATGCCTTGAAGTTTTTCGCCTCCCTGGCCAGCCCCTCTTCATATTTCCCTTTTGCTTTTCTAACCTCTCGGTGGCATTCTTTTTGGCATTTCCTGTGCGCCTGGTGATTTTCCTCCGTTGGGTCCTTTTTCCATCTCCGGAAGGATACTTTTTTATCATTTATTGCCCTCTTTACTTCTGTTGAGATCCAAACCGGGTCCTTTGACCGCTTATTCTTGCAGCCTTTCCTGAAACTGGGGACGTACATTCTTTGTGCTTCCTGCAGGGTGTCCCTGAATAGGGTCCAGGTGCTTTCTACAGTCTCCATCCTAAAGATGTTTCTGAGCTTCCTCCCCACCATTTCCCTCATAGCAACATAGTTCCCTTTCTTGAAGTTGAGCGCAGTTGTTGCGGTCCTCCTTACTATGGGTGTCCCCCTTTCTAATGTGAATCTGATCGTGTTGTGGTCACTGTTGCCTAGTGGTCCTCCCACTTCTACCCCTCTTGCAGGCCCCCCTAATCCGTTCAGGATGAGGTCAAGAGCGGGGACTGGATCCAAGATGGCTGCTGCTATCTGTTGCTGACAAGACGCTAGAGAGTGTCTTTCCTAATTTACCGAAAATGCCGAAGAGAAGAGGCAGAAGCGCTGGTGGAGCCTCCCAGCGCTCGAGCCCTGCAGTTCTAACAGTCGATGACATTTTCCGGCGTCTTCAAAGTGAGTCGAGTCGTTTGGGGAATCGCCCGTTGGGAGCGCCGGCTGATGGGAGTGTTTCGGCGGATATCCCTGGGCTGGACGTCACGCTGAGCCCCGACGTCAGGACGCCTCCCCTACAGCCATTGCCGCTGGGAGCCAGCTCTCCAAGGGATGAGAGCTTGTCCGAAGAGGCAGAGTTTTCATCTCGAGAGGCCAGTGAAGTGGAGGGCTCGCTGCAGGGAACAGCACAGGGGGAATTTCTCCCTGTAAAAGAACCAGCGACTGGAACAACTGTGCTTAAGGGTTTACAAGGCACAGGGGAGGTAAAGCAATCGGATGAAATAATTAACAGTGCACCAACATTTTCCTTTACCCCTATTCGACCTCCAGAGGTTACACTGGAATCTTTATGGGACTTAATATCTAGTCTGGGTAATTCCCTCAATCCCCAGATAAAGAATTTGGAAAAAGAAATAGAATTTCAGAAGGAAGAAATTAAAAATGTGAAACAGGATATTGTAGTTATAAAAACTGAGATACAAGAAGAAAAGAAGGACTTAAAAATGTTTAAGAGCAACCAAGACTTGATTGTGAAAGATAATCTTAATTTGAGAAGAAAATTAGAAGCACTTGAAAACAATAGTCGGTTTAACAATTTACGTCTGATAAATTTTCCAAAGATTGCTTCAATTCCTCCAGGAGAAATGATAAAACGGTACTTTTTGGAAAATTTAAAAATTCCTGAGAGTTCACTGCCACCATTGTCAAGAGTGTATTATTTGCCTACTAAAAAAAATCAGGACTCTCAAAAAATAGATGACGATGGTAGTCCACAGGAAAATCTTTTGGATGTTACCGCTTTATTGGAACAATCTGATAGAGAGGTGGCTAGCCCAGCCACTCTCTTACTGACTGTAGCCTTGGCTCCGGACAGAGATTGGATTCTTAAACTTTACTTTAAAAATAGATCCAGAGATTTCCTTGGCTTCCATATTCAAGTTTTTCCTGATGTTTCGAGAGAAACTCAGAAAAGAAGGAGGGAATTTTTATTGTTAAAACCAGGTGTGACCCAGATGGGGGGATTATTTTTTCTTAGATACCCTTGTAAGTGTGTAATAAGGTATAATTCCCTTAAATATATTTTCTTTGAACCATCTCATTTGACTGCTTTCCTCTCCATGAAGCGCCTTGAAAGAGAGTAACATCGGCGTCTTAATTATTTAAGCTCTCTTTCAGCACAGATGACGTGTTTTGGTTAATTTTGTTATTGTATTAAATTCACTCCTAATTCCTGAATTTTGGACCCATTATGGAGGACTAGTGTATGATTAAGTTGGAATTACTACCTTTTATGTAATTTTGGTTTATTTTCATTTTGAGAATAATCAAAGATATGTTTTCTTGATTGTACTTTTCTGTACAAGATGGTATGCTTGTTAAAATTTTTAAAACTGTATAAATAAATAATAAAAAAAAAAAAAGGATGAGGTCAAGAGTAGCCCTCCCTCGCGTCGGTTCCCTGACCAGTTGCTCCATGAAGCAGTCCCTTACAGCTTCTAAAAATCCTGTTTCCCTATTACAGTTGGAGTGACCCGTACTCCAGTCTATCCCCGGGTAGTTGAAGTCCCCCATCACTGTTACCCTTCCAGTCCTGCACTCCTGTCTCAGTTCAGCTTCCAAGTCATGTCCGACTCCTTCCGGCGTACCAGGTGGGCGATAGTACAGCCCCAGTTTTATGCCTGCACCCTTGTTTCCCGGCAATTTGACCCATAGCGATTCCAGCCCCTCTGCCTTCGTTGCCATATCCGTCCCGACCGAGTAGATAGAGTCCTTTATATATAGTGCTATGCCTCCCCCCTTCTTGTGGGTCCTGTCTCTCCTGTAGAGCTTGTACCCCGGCAGCGCCACATCCCATTGATTCTCCTCTGTCCACCATGTTTCTGTAATTCCAATTATATCTAGGTCTTCCCCCTTGGCCACGACCTCTAGTTCACCCATCTTGGCCATGAGGCTTCTTGCATTTGCGTATAAGCACCGCAGGTCCCGTCGTTTTTCCTCCACCTCTGTATTCACCTCTGCATTCACCTGGGCCGCCTCTCCTGTTCCCTGTACTTCTGCTTTGCCCTCAGCCTTTACCCTCGTAGCTTTCAGCTTCCCCACATTTCCACCACCCCACTTCTCCGCTTTTCCTCTGAGGTTTCTTGCCCCCTCCTGGGCCCCGGCCTCTGTTCGATCCCCTTCGCCTTGTGTAGCCCCTATAATGCTCTCAGCTTTCGCCCTCATGCCACCCAGTCCCCCTGTGTCTCCATGCGACCTATTCTAGACCTCAGAGCCCTCAACAAATTTCGGATGCTCTCTTTACCAATACTTTACCCCCTGATGGATCAAGGAGATTGGTTATGCTCTGTGGATCTCAAAGAGGCTTACACTTATATCCCAATTCATCTAGCCTCTCGCAGATTCTTAAGATTTTGGGTGGGGAATCTTCATCTTCAATACTGAGTTCTGCCTTTCAGACTCGCCTCATCCCCCAGGGTCTTCACAAAGTGTCTGATGGTCGTAGCTGCAGCCCTGCGTACCCAGGGTCTTCAAGTTTTTCCATATCTGGATGACTGGCTCATCAAAGCCCCCTCTCAACAGGGGGTTATTGCAGTGACCCAACAGACTATTACGTTCCTTCAAAGTCTGGGGTTCAAAGTCAATATTCCAAAATCCCAGTTGACTCCCTCACAAACTCTACAGTTTATTGGAGCCATCCTGGACACTGTTCAACTAAGAGCATTTCTGCTTCAACCACATCAATATGCTCTCATTCACCTTTGCAACCACGTATCTTCTCTCACCTCAATATCAGCAAGACAAATGATGGTTCTGCTCGATCACATGGCTTCTACAGTTCACGTGATTCCTTTTGCCAGACTTCACCTTCGCATTCTTCAGTGGACCCTGGCATCTCAGTGGCAGCAAGCTTGCGACCCACTCTCTCAACACATTACAGTGACTCCTTCGTTGAGACAGTCTCTCCACTGGTGGATGCTCTCTTCCAATCTTTCCAGAGGTTTGGTTTTCCACACGCCCCCTCATCAGAAATCCTCACAACAGATTCTTCAACTTATGCTTGGGGGGGCTCATCTCGACAGTCTCCGTACTCAAGGCCATTGGTCCCGCATGGATCATCTCTGTCATATCAATCTGTTGGAACTCAGAGCGATTTTCAATGCTTCAAAGCTTTTCAACATCTTCACGACAAGGTAGTCCTCATTCGAACAGACAACCAAGTCGCCATATACTATGTCAACAAACAGGGAGGCACAGGCTCTCTCTCCCTATGTCAGAAAGCTCTGAAGCTTTGGACTTGGGCAGTGCCTCACAACATCTTCCTCAGAGCTGTCTACATTCAGGGTCAGCAGAACTGTTTGGCGGACAAATTGAGTCGTCTTCTCCAACCTCACGAATGGGCATTCGATTCCTCCACTCTGCATTAAATTTTGACTCAATGGGGGACTCCTCAGATAGACCTATTTGCGTCCCCCCCAACCACAAGTTGCCTCGATTTTGCTCCAGGATATACTCTCCTCTACGTCTTGAGGCCGACGCTTTCCTTCTAGATTGGACGAGTCAGTTTCTTTACGCCTTCCCTCCGTTTCCTCTGATTCTTAGGACTCTTGTCAAACTCAAGAGGGAACAGGCCACCATGATTCTGATAGCTCCTCGATGGCCCAGACAACCTTGGTACTCCCTTCTACTTCAACTCAGCACCAGGGAGCCTCTACTTCTACCAGTATTTCCCTCTCTGCTTACGCAAAGTCAAGGGTCTCTGCTTCATCCTAATCTGAAGTCTCTTCACTTAACAGCATGGTTCCTCTCCACCTGACTGCCTCTCTACAGTTTTCTCAATCTGTACAGGATGTTTTAGGGGCTTCCAGGAAGCCATCCACTAGGCAGTGTTACAACCAGAAATGGACTAGATTTTCTGCTTGGTGTACCACTCGTCATTTGCAACCAATATCTACATCCCTGTCTACAGTCTTAGATTATCTACTGCACTTATCTCAGTCTGGCCTCAAGTTTACATCTATTAGAGTTCATCTCAGTGCCATTGCTGCTTTCCATCAGCCCCTTGACGGGAAACCCCTGTCTGCACATCCGGTGGTTTCCCACTTCATGAAAGGACTTTCCAATATTAAACCACCGCTCAAACCGCTTCCAGTAGTCTGGGATCTCAATCTCGTCCTAGCTCAATTGATGAAGCCTCCCTTTGAACCAATTGATAAGGCTCCTCTGAAGTATCTCATTTGGAAAGTGGTGTCTCTCATTGCCCTCACATCTGCTCAAAGAGTCAATGAGTTACAAGCTTTAGTTGCGGATCCACCCTTCACAGTTTTCCATCATGACAAGGTGGTCCTCTGTACTCATCCAAAATTCTTACCTAAAGTTGTTTCAGAATTTCATATTAATCAATCTATTGTTCTTCCAGTATTTTTTTCCAAAGCCTCATTCTCATCCTGGAGAAATAGCGCTTCATACTGTGGACTGTAAATATGCTTTGGCTTTCTACTTGCAAAACACTCAACCTCACAGAACGGCTCCTCAACTTTTCATCTCCTTCGATCCAAATAAATTGGGGTGTCCTGTCTCGAGGCGAACCATATCCAACTGGATGGCTGCTTGCATCTCTTTCTGCTATGCTCAGGCTGGTCTCCCTTTGCAGGGTTGAGTCACGGGCCACAGAGTTCGAGCAATGGCGGCGTCTGTGGCTTTCCTCAGATCAACTCCTATTGAGGAAATCTGCAAGGCTGCCCTTTCTCTTCCCAACTACCCTCCTATCCAGTATCTCTATCCCCCCCTCCACACCATCCCTTGTGTCCAACTTCTCTCCCTTTCTGTTCCTTCCCTCCCTCCATCCTGTTGTCCTCCAACTCTCTCTCCCCTCTGTTTTTAGACCCATTATTTCTTCCCCCCTCCCTCCCCCAGTCCAGTATATGCACGTCTCTTTGAGTCCCCCTGAAGGCCTGCATGTTCCCTCCTTCTTTGCAGCATCCTCCAGCTTCCCCCTCTGGCTTCCTGCTCTTACCTTCAGATACTGGTAATTACGGCAGCCTGCAGAGATGATTGCCGGTGCTGTACCGAATCTTGCAGCCTGCCGTCGTCCTCAGCAGCAACTTCTCTCTGCTGCGGTCCTGCCCCTCCTCTGATGTCAGGGGCAGGATTGCAACAGAGGGAACGTGCTGCTGAGGACGATGGCAGCCTGCATGGATCGCTACAGCACTGGCTATCCTCTCTGCAGGCTTCGTAATTACCGGTATCTGAAGGTAACCTCACCCCCTAAAGCAGGAGTGGCAGTGGATGGCCAGCAAGAGGCAGCGCTGCTGCTCCTGTTTTAGGAGACCTGAAGGCATGGGGAGGAGGGTTGGGCACCGAATCGGCAAGGCAGATTTTTTAAAAATGTGAATCGATTCAAATCGAAATTGGGCAGCACTACCCCACACACACACATTTGAAAAGGAATCAATCAACCTATACAGTACCAGGCCCCAGTTCTCTCATATCGGCTCAGAAAGAAACTGTTTCACCTCGCAGCAGGGAATGATACTAACAGTGAGCTAACCAGACCAATTCTCCAGCAGTCACCATTGCTCGCCCAGCAGGAGGAGCCAGAGGGAGGGTTTTCTGACCATGCAATTGATCCCTGAAGCACAGTACAAGGGGAAAATTGTCCCCTGCCACACCATCGCATTGCCATGATGCTAACCTTAGTAAAAGACCCCTTTAGTGTAGGTATTGCTAAGTTCCCTATATGAACTAGGCTTGCACTTTGTGTTTACTCTCTCTTACATGACGGAGCTTGTATTTTTCCTGGCAGTGAGTCATTTGGAAAATTAATTTCTTTTCAATTCATATGTTTCTAAATTTCTATTATGTTTTCAATCAGTGGTTTTAATTTTAATAGATATCAAGGTTTTTCAAACATTGAATGAAATTGTATCCAGACTTCAGTGGCAATGGATGCTCTATGGACTTATGCTTTTGCCGATGAAAATTGCATTCCATCTTTGTCATCGGTTCCGGATCATTAGTGTTTAATAATCTTTTACCAACTTTTCATTATCCGTAAATATAACTTGTATTCTTTATTTTAAATAATCAAAAAAGCCCTTATCTTTGTTAGATATATTCATTAAAAAACTAGTTATCTGGAGACTTTGTTGTAAATTTCTCTTGCCATGTTTTATTTATAGTCATCTATGCTGTAGGGCACAAAGCAACCTACTTTGCACTCCTCTGCATAATTGTGCCCGCATCATGCACATTAATATGAAATATCCCATATGGCATCTCAGCATGCCTCCAATTTAGTACTCCTGGGCTGTCTTGCATTTCTCTGAGCTTGCTGTAACTAGCATCGTGTTCTAGTGTCTTTATTCTGAATTTTAGGTATGCAGCTGCTAAGCCCATGTGGCTTGCTGAATTTATGAATTACTAGTCAGGTTGTGATTACCAGTCAGGCATTGAAGATGACAGCATAGGCAGCATTTTTGTTGGGGGGCTCCACCCCAGATTCTGCCCCTACTCCAGCCCCATAATAGAACTAATTGTAATGCCATTTTGTCCATTCAATTTTTATATACACACACAATATAATCTTATCTATAATAATAAAACGCTAAGCGCGCATGCGCACTCGCGCCACGTGTTCCGTTTTCCGTGCGCTGTTGTCTCCCGCAGGCAGGAGTGCGCATGCGCGCTTAGGGTTCTGTTCTGTGCTGTTCTTCGGTCTGCCCTGCTCCTTGCCTTGGTGTATTTTCTCTGGGACGAACCGAGAAATGGAGCCGGGCCGCCCTCCGCGACAGACCAGAGGAGTCCGAGTCCTTTGCCTCCCCCCCTTCCCTACCTGCGGACCCGACTACGAACCTGGCGATTCAAGCAGCGTGTGCAACAGTCTTCACACGCTGCTTCGGGCCCTTCTACTGCCCTGATTTGCTCTGCCATGTCTCTGATGATGTCATCAGGGACGTGCCAGAGTAAATCAGGGCAGAAGGGACCCGAAGCAGCGTGTGAAGACTGCTGCATACGCTGTTGGAATCACCAGGTTCGTAGTCGGGCATGCGGGAAGTGAAGGGGGGGGGGCGGCAAGGACTCTCTATCCGAGTAAAGAACAAACTCCGGGGAGAATGGCAGAGACCAGGTCTGTACTAACTCCCGTGGACAGGGGGAGCAGGAAGAGGTGTTGATGGACAGGGGGAGCAGGAAGAGGTGTTGATGGACAGGGGGGGGAAATGAAAGGAGGCTTACTGCTGGACAGGGGGAGCAGGAAGAGGTGCTGAT
The DNA here is from genome assembly GCF_902459505.1 of Geotrypetes seraphini. Classification (NCBI taxonomy): domain Eukaryota; kingdom Metazoa; phylum Chordata; class Amphibia; order Gymnophiona; family Dermophiidae; genus Geotrypetes; species Geotrypetes seraphini. The sequence continues at coordinate 183,401,655 of NC_047085.1, read as the reverse complement.
GGACAGAAGGGGGGAATAATGAAGGGAGGCCTACTGCTGGACAGGGGGAGCAGGAGGAGGTGCTGATGGACAGGGGGGGAAATGAAGGGAGGCCTACTGCTGGACAGGGGAGCAGGAAGAGGTGCTGATGGACAGAAGGGGGGAATAATGAAGGGAGGCCTACTGCTGGACAGGGGGAGCAGGAAGAGGTGCTGATGGACAGGGGGGGAAAAGAAAGGGAGGCCTACTGCTGGACAAGGGGAGCAGGAAGAGGTGCTGATGGACAGGGGCGGGGGGCAAGGAAGAGAGGCCTACTGCTGGACAGGGGAGCAGGAAGATGTGCTGATGGACAAGGGGGAAAAATGAAGGGAGGCCTACTGCTGGACAGGGGGAGCAGGAAGAGGGGCTGATGGACAGGGGGGAGGTAAAACAAAGGGAGAAGGGCTGCTGCTGGATAAGGGGAGCAGTGAAGGGGTGGTGGTAGACACGGGAGGTAAAAAGAAGGGAGAATGGACAGGGGGAGCACGCAAGGGGTGATGGTGGACAGCCAAAAGAAAGAGAGAAAGAAATAAAGACAGACACACACATATATTCTAGCACTAGTTAATGCAACGGGCTATAAAGCTAGTTAACAATATATAATGGTAACCACAAAATTAAACCACGCAAAGCATACTCTTCCTGTTGTTACTCAAAACACTTGCTATTAGATGTATGTTTGAAATGCCAATAAAAATTCTTGTTAAAAATAATGTTTCCAGTGCAATAGGTGAGACACTCTAGACTAGGGGTGTCCAACCTTTTGGCTTCTCTGGGTCGCATTGGCAGAAAAAAATGTTTCTGGGGCTGCACAAATGCGCAAACCCTGCAGAAAGATGGAAGAAGGAGCCGGCAAGACGGTAAACACCTGGGGGCAGCAGAGGAAAACACTGCATTGCCCTTGACCGGGGCCGCAGGTTGGACACCCCTGCACTAGATGGAACTAGGGAGGAGAGAGAGGGGAGAAGACACTAGATGGAACTGGGGAGGAGAGAGAGTGGAGCAGATGCTAGATGGAAGTGAGGAGGAGAGAGATGGGAACAGATGCTAGATGGAAGTGTGAAGGAGAGATAGGGGAGCAGATGGTGGATGGAAGTGGGGAGGAGAGAGAGGGAAGCAGATGCTGGATGAAAGTGGGGAGGAGAGAGAGGGGAGCAGACATTAGAAGGAAGTGGGGAGGAGAGAGAGAGGGGAGCAGACACTAGATGGAAGTGGGGAGGAGAGAAAGAGAGGGGAGCAGACACTAGATGGAAGTGGGGAGGAGAGAGAGAGAGGGGAGAAGACACTAGATGGAAGTGGGGAGAAGACACTAGATGGAACTGGGGGAGGAGAGAGAGAGGGGAGCAGACACTAGATGAAGTGGGGAAGAAAGAGAGAGACACTGGATGGAATAAAGAGACACTGGATGGAAGTGATTAGGAAAGAAAGAGGAAGATGCTAGATGGAAGTGGGGAGGAGAGGGCTCAGACACTGGATGGAAGGGGGTAGAGAAAGAAGGTACTGTATATGCTGGATGGAAGGAAGGGATAAAGAAAAAGGGTACATGCTGGATGGAGGGAATAGGATAGAGTTAGTGAGATACTGAAGGGGATGAGTGAAAGAGGTAACAAATTGTAGAAAGACGCAGTGAAAAGAGGGAAACAAATTGTAGAAAGACACAGTGAAAAGAGGGAAATTGAGGACTGGATAGTAAGAGTTTAATCTAGTTAGAGGTAGAAAATAAATTCAAGAAAGCTGAAATGAAAAGGAGAGAAAAACAGCAAACAAGAAATCCTGGCAAGATAGTTATTAGAAAACGAGGAAAGCAGAAACTGGGATTACAACTGAATAAAGCAAACATAATATAAGAATTTACCTCTATACCACAGTACCGTGAAGTTCTATATGGTTTACAAAAGTAAAATATTCCACTTAACTGTAATTTATTTTAATTACCCAAACTTCTATACAGTGGAGTAGAGGAAATACAACTTCAATTCCAATTCAAATCACTCCACTCATAGACTGAGAGTCACTATAAGACGAAAGAAAAAGCCTCAGGTCTCTTGGTGAGCCTTCACTTAAGCTCATCCACCTCTGCCCACATCATGGGCATAAAAACATTCGTCAAAAAGTGACTAATCGCAACATTAGTTGTTTTATGGGACCCAGATTCTCTACAATTTAAACTGTGTCAAAAATTTTAGTTCTTTTTATCTATGATTTTTTGTTTTTAGACCACAATCTACCTGGATTCCCCCTACACCTATGGATCCTCTTCGCTTGGTGTTTAAAGAATTGGTCCTGGCTGATGTAACAGCAATGGAATCACGCCCAGAAAAAATGACCTATAACTTAACACGAGAAGAATCCTGTGCACTGCGGAATCTGAGAAATGACCCAGAATTAGTAATCAGGAGAGCAGACAAGGGGGGAGCTATAGTGCTGCAATCAAGGGATAGTATACACAGGAAGTGTTCAGACAATTGGAAAATGCTGGAGATTATCAGTTGTTAGAAAAAGACTCTACAGCACGTCTCCAATCCCATACTAAGGAGTTAACAAAAATAGGGCTGGAGAGGGTTTTTTGTTTGTTTGTTTACAAGATCTGAGTTTAAGCATTTTAACTTGATGGCCCCTAAATGCCCAGTCTTTTATACTCTCCCCAAAATAAACAAATATCTGAACAATCTCCGTGGTAGGTCTATAGTCTCCAGTAAAGGATCTTTAACTGAACCCCTATCTGATTTCATAGGTCATTTTTTTTCAACCATTTTTGAAAAAGACATTTTCATATATACAGGACTCTACAGATTTTTTTGAAGAAGATTAATGATTTTTCTTTCACCGAGACAGATGAAGGTCGGATGATGACGTTGGATATGCAATCACTGTTATGGTCATCCCACAAGAAGAAGTGATAGAATATTTAAACCGAAGAGAAGGGTGTCCCTTGGTTCCAACAGAATTTCTAGTTAGTTTAGCTAGAATTGCTGTGTGTGAAAATTATTTCATGTCTGATTAAAAATATACTACAAACAAATGTCAGGAGTAGCTATGGGAGCCATAATGGCACCGTCTATAGCTATTCTTTTTATATCCAAATTTGAAGCGAAATGGATTTTGAATAATCCATTTAAAGAAGACATGCTGCACTGGTCCAGATTCATTGCTGACGTTTTTTTCTTCTGGAAGGGTGACCGTACAGAACTAGACAGTTGTGTGGCATGGTTAAATAATTGGCACTTTAGTATCCAGTCTGTGATGCAATGCAGCAGTATGGTATAACGGTATATAAGAAATAAATTATTATTATTATTATTTTAAAATAACTTTTTTGGAGATATTATTGGAGCATAGAAATAACATTCTCATGACCACAGTACATAGGAAGGTCACTGACAGAAATACCTTCTTACATTATGACAGTTTTGATCCCCCTCATTTGAAAAATAATCTTCCAATTTTTCAATTTTTGAGATATCGATGACTGTGCTCGATCATGAATGAATACAAGGAACAGTAAAGTTTTCTAGAGAAAAAACCACTATAGCGGGGGGGTATCCTGAAAAGGTAATTCATAAAGCATATAAAAGAGCGTTATATGTGAATAGCGATTTGATGTTTGCCCAAGAGCACACATAGAAAGCTGATACAGCAATCACTTGTGTTCTGAAATATAATTCCAGATCACACCAATTGGGAAGGATTTTACGGAAACATCTGCCATTAGTGACCATGCTGCCATTGTTCAAAGAGCAACAACTCTGTTTTGCATATAAAAGAGGCATAAATCTAAAAGAGGCTTTAAGTCAGGGGTGTCCAACCTGCGGCCCGAGGGCCGCATGCGGCCCCGTGAAGTATTTTGTGCAGCCCCAGTCGAGGGCGATGCAGTGTTTTCCTCTGCTGCCCCCGGGTGTTTACTGTCTTGCCGGCTTCCTCCTCTCTTGCTGCAGCATTTGCGCATATGTGCGGCCCCCAGAAACATTTTTTTCGACCAATGCGGCCCAGGGAAGCCAAAAGGTTGGACACCTCTGATCTAGTGTCTGCTCCTCTCTCTCTCTCGCCTCCCCACTTCCATCAGAGCGTCTTCTCCCCCCTCTCTCTCGCCTCCCCACTTCCATCAGAGCGTCTTCTCCCCCCTCTCTCTCTCGCCTCCCCACTTCCATCAGAGCGTCTTCTCCCCTCTCTCTCTCCTCCCCACTTCCATCCAGTGTCTGCTCCCCTCTCTCTCTCTCTCCTCTCCACTTCCATCCAGCATCTGCTCCCCTCTCTCTCTCCACTCCACTTCCATCCAGCGTCTGCTCCCCTCCCTCCTCTCCACTTCCATCCAGCGTCTGCTCCCCTCTCTATCTCCTCCCCACTTCCATCCAGCGTCTGCTCCCTTCTCTATCTCCTCCCCACTTCCATCCAGCGTCTGCTCCCCCTCTCTATCTCCTCCCCACTTCCATCCACCGTCTGCTCCCCCTCTCTATCTCCTCCCCACTTCCATCCACCGTCTGCTCCCCTCTCTCTCTCCTCCCCACTTTCATCTAGCGTTTGCTCCCCTCTCCTCCACACTCCCATCTAGCATCTGCTCCCCTCTCCTCCACACTTCCATCTAGCGTCTGCTCCCCTCTCCTCTACACTTCCATCTAGCGTCTGCTCCCCTCTTCTCTCCTCCACACTTCCATCTAGCGTCTGCTCCCCTCTTCTCTCCTCCACACTTCCATCTAGCGTCTGCTCCCCTCTTCTCTCCTCCACACTTCCATCTAGCGTCTGCTCCTCTCTCTCTCTCCTCTCCACTTCCATCCAGCGTCTTCTCCCCTCCCCCCTCTCCACTTCCATCCAGCGTCTGCTCCCCTCTCTATCTCCTCCCCACTTCCATCCAGCGTCTGCTCCCCTCTCTATCTCCTCCCCACTTCCATCCAGCGTCTGCTCCCTTCTCTATCTCCTCCCCACTTCCATCCAGCGTCTGCTTCCCCTCTCTATCTCCTCCCCACTTCCATCCAGCGTCTGCTCCCCTCTCTCTCTCCTCCCCACTTCCATCTAGCGTTTGCTCCCCTCTCCTCCACACTCCCATCTAGCGTCTGCTCCCCTCTCCTCCACACTTCCATCTAGCGTCTGCTCCCCTCTCCTCTACACTTCCATCTAGCGTCTGCTCCCCTCTTCTCTCCTCCACACTTCTATCTAGCGTCTGCTCCCCTCTTCTCACCTCCACACTTCCATCTAGCGTCTGCTCCCCTCTTCTCTCCTCCACACTTCCATCTAGCGTCTGCTCCCCTCTCTCTCTCTTCCCTCCCCACTTCCATCTAGCATCTGCTCCCCTCTCTCTCTCTTCCCTCCCCACTTCCATCTAGCATCTGCTCCCCTCTCTCTCTCTTCCCTCCCCACTTCCATCTAGCATCTGCTCCCCTCTCTCCCTCCTTCCCACTTCCATCCAGCGTCTACTCCCCCCCTTCTCTCTCTCTCTTCTCCCCACTACTATTCAGTGGCCTGCCTCTCCCTCCCTCCACAGTCAGGTCACTCTCTCTTTCTCTGTCTTCCCCCCTCCCTGGTTGACTGCCTCCCTCTTTCTCCCCCCCCTTGGTTGACTGCTTCCCTCTTTCTCTCCCCTTCCCTGGTTGGCTGTGTGTGTCTCTCTCTTTTCCTCTCAGTCAACTTGGTTGTGCCTCCTTGCCTGCCTGCCTCTCTTTCTCCCTCTCTCTCGGGTTGGGCCCTCCCCTCTCCCTAGTTGAGCCTCCCTCTCTCCATGGGGGTCTCTCTCTCCTTCCTCCTTCCCTCCACATTCATTCTTTCCTTTCCTTCCCTCCACCTGCGGTTCCCCTGCCGGCAGTGCTTTTGCCTTACAAGCTAACACTGCTGGCCGGTTAGAGTCTCCTCTGAAATTCCCAGCCACATGGGATCAAGAAGTTATTTCAACTTCCTGGTCCCTTATAGCTGGGACTGCCATAAAGAGGAGACTTGAGCTAGCTAGCCAGCTGGCAGTGCTAGCATGTAAAGCAATTGCACTGCCAGCAGGGAAGGTAGGCGTGTAGGAGGGATGTGCGGGAAGGAGGTGAGGGAGACCGACCATGGGAATTTTCCAAGGGCATTCCTGCTACCATGATAATTACAACAGTAATGGTTCCCTTGTGTTGGCCCTGCTCCCTGCCAAATTTTGGAGGGGTCATGGCCCCCATGGCCTCCCCCTATTCCAAAGCCTATGGATGACAGCATCTGTTGTAATTGCCTTGATTAAAAAAAAGCTAAGAAAACTTTGTATCTGCTCTTTGGTCACTTAACTGCCTTTTCTTTTGGTGAATTTTTTTGTTTGCCTTTGTCAGTTCAGGTTTACGTTTCTGTCATATGAACTGTGCAGCCTTATTCAGCGCTGGCTTTGTTCTTATAAAGCCAGCCACCAACATGGAGAGAGCTCTCTTCAATTATATGGCATAAAAATAACTTGTAAAGAACTGACACAGAAAATCGTTTGGTTTGCAGTTTATACCAGGCTCACCCAGGAAGTATCTGTAAAGCTTTTGTTCTAGTGAATGGGAGTGCTGCCTCATTGTACATGGTATGTGATGTGATTACACAGTGCTTGGAGATACATTTGTATGCAAGATGCTGCGTAAAATTAACTTGAATTGTGAACTGAAAGGCTGCTCTTTCAAGACCAGGATTTTTTTTTCCATCTCATAATGAAATTCATAGCACACTGGCAGCTTATTGTGACCCGGAATGAAATGGAGAGGCATCAGTTAGGATCTATTTGTAAGACGGAGACAATGGAACGAAAAAAAATGTTTGTATTTTGAGGCAGCAGTATCTTCTAGAGAATTAGTAAAAAAAAAAAAAAAAAGTAGTAAAGTATCTTTTATTAACCCAAAGGAAAAGTTGTTTTTGAAAACTTTACTATGATTACATTTTTGTTAGTTTGAAAATGTTTGTTTTTCTGTAGTCAGCCTTCCGAAGATCTGGGACAAGCAGTGATGTCTGTTTAGGACAAATTGAAGAGCCTGGGACTTCAGAACACAGTCATTTAAAAATTTGTATTGCCTTGGGTTTTTTGACCTGTTCTTGGGGTTATTTGGGGCACTAATTTAGAAAATTGCATTGGATAGACTGCATTAGCTCTAGTTTCTTAGATATGGCTACACAAAGTATTCTTGCTTTTTATGCCTTTGGAATAGTAGAGCCAAACATGGACATTGGGCAAAACAAGATCGGCCTCGGAGGGAATATTTGGTGGTAGGTGGACAAAATATAATCAATGAACCTTTGGTAACTCGAGATATAATCATACTGCCACCACTACATAAAAAGCTAGGCCTGATGAAACAATTTGTAAAGGCTTTGAATAAAGATGGTTCATGCATTGAATACAGAGCGCATGCATATCTTACCTGGACTTACCATGGAAAACTGAAGGCAGGAATTTTTGATGGTCCACAGATCAGACAACTTATAAATGACCCACATTTCAAAGCATTAATGAATGAAATCAAATCATGTGCCTGGTCTTCATTTGTTCTTGTTGTGAAAAACTTTCTTGGCAATAAGAAGGCAGACAACTACACACAATTAGTAGAGTATATGCTCTTTCATTTCAACAGGTTTGGCTGTAACATGAATGTTAAGACCCATTATCTGCACAGTCTGCACATTATCTGCGGGCTTTCCAGAGAACCTTGGTGACTTAAGCTAAAAGCAAGGTGAAAGATTTCACCAAGACATAAAAACAATGGAAGCCAGATACCAAGGAAGATGGGATGCACACATAATGGCAGACAACTGTTGTAATCTTATGCAGGATTGTCCTGGCAGATCCCACTCTCAGATGTCTTACAAAAGGAGCTTCTTCTTGTGTGTTGAATGACTGGAAAAGTTTTATCATAAACTTGTGCTTTTGGTATAAAATAAGTAGAATTTTATGTTGTACACTTTTCTTTTAATTTTTAATGTTTCCTTAAAGATATTAATTTAAACACTACATTAAAATATCCAGATTTTTAATGGACAAGCAGAGTGAAGAGTGGTATATGGCACATTTTCTGTAGCTAACAAAAAAAACAAGAGCTGATGGGAGAAAACTGATGCCAGAAACAGGTCTAAAATTTGAGGCACCAAAATGAGTGTTGGGCCAGTGTTATCTAACATCTGAGGAATGCATTAGTTGTCATAAAAGTAGATCCTCAAAATCCTAATAGTTTAGAGGAACATGGGATAAGCAATTTGACCAGATTACTTTGCTAGAAGGGCTGAAGATCAGTTGTATTTTATTATTTTATTCAAAGTTTAAATATATGGCAATGCTGTGTTTGGGGTGGGGGTGGGGGGGAGGATAAAAAAAAAAATCACTCCAAAAGTTGTACTCCAGTTCTGCTGAAACATATTTCAAATTCTGGGATTGGGACTTGTATACCACCTTTTTGTTATTTTACAAACACACTCAAATTGGTTTACACACAGGTACTTCAAGCATTTTCCCTATCTGTCCTGGTGGGCTCACAGTCTATCTTTTGTACCTGGAGCAGTGGAGGATTACTGTAAGTAACTTGCCCAGGGTCACAGGGAGCAGCGCGGGGTTTGAACCCATAGCCTCAGGATGCTGAGGCTGTAGCTCTAACCACTGTGCCACACTCCTCCTTATGGATGTATTAGATCAGACATGGGCAAACTATGGCCCGCGGGCTACATCTGGTCCGTTTAGTTTTTTAATCCGGCCCACAAAGCGCTTGTTTTGCATATGGGCTGGACCATAAAACTCAACTTTCCAAATTACCGTTTCCTTAGCAACAGCAGCAGATGAATCCAGAGACCAATGGGATAGCACACATCTACCAGCAGGTGGAGATAGAGAAACTGATTAACAGGTGGTCCTATTGGCTGGCACTCCTCCTGTATCATCAGTATGCTCTGTCTCCCAGCAGGTGAAGGCCGCACTGCTGGTGTCTGGTAGCGCTATAGCAATGATTCTTGGTACTAGAATGCTGGGTTTCCTGTTGGGCTGTACTTTATGGGTGGAGTTGAGTGGCTTGGTGAACCTTGCCTTTTCCAACGGGCAAGACTAGATTTTTGTTTCTGGAGTGATGCAAGGTCCTGTGTTTTACACGATACTACATAGACTTATGAGGCTACCGTCTTCTCCTGACATACGGTAAGCAGCCCCCCTGTTCGCATGGTTATTTGACGGTTCATTTCCCCCTTGCTGCCGTGGACCAGGTGGCTCTCAGAGGGGGGATCTACAAAAAAGGTTAATCAAAAAAGCCAAAAACCAAAAAAGTCATCAGATTAAATGACCATTATAGTTAGATCAACATGAAGGAAAAAGATCTCAGATTTGCCACTCCTGCGGATTATATTGTTATAGCCCACATATGGAATAGTGGCGTGGTTGTCTTTCATTGATCTAAAAAACCTTCATGATGAACATATGACTTATTTCGTCAAAATTAAGTGTGTCTATTCACTACTCTTTTTTTATAAGTGTCTATTCTATATTTTAAGTTAAATATTTTTATGTAAAATTTTCTTTTCCTTGTGCAAACTTGCAAAAATAGCGACTGCTTTACAGTAACTTGGAATGTGCAAACAAGCAAAAATACTATTGTGCAAATAAGCAACTTTTAAGTCTGTGCAAACTTGCAAAAATAGCGACTGCTTTACAGTAACTTGGAATGTGCAAACAAGCAAAAATTCTATTGTGCAAATAAGCAACAATTAGACTGTGCAAGTGTATAAAGCACAGAAAATAGCAGCAAACTGGTGCAATTAAGCAAATTAAAGCAAAGACATATCAAGAAAAGCCAAAAGGCACTTATCTTGTGTAGTTATGTTACAAGATAGAAGGCTTAGTTCCCATAGTTAATATCCGACGGGAGCCCGTTTTGCCGTAACATACGGCTTCATCAGGGTTTAAATCGATATACGGGCTGAGAAAAAAGCACATAAGAAAGTTATTAATATAAAAAGTATGTCTGCCATCTAACTGTTTGCAGATGAAGTACTTACTTTAAGCGTTTGTCTTTTAGGTTGTTATCACACAATCCTGCACTGAAAAATGGCGCTTTTAAGCACAGAACGCCAGTGCATGCGCAGTAGGCCCAAAGCTATTCAAGCATTTTGATTGGATATCAAAAATTAACATGAAAAAACAGCAGAAATACGGTAAAGGAATTATATGAATATTGACCAATCTGCTACTGTATTTAGACCAGAGGGATACATGCTGTTAAGTCTATGGATCCATCTAAGTTCTCGTTGTCTCAATCTTTTTACTCTATCCCCTCCTCGTAACGTTCTGGGTTCCTGATCTATCGCCAAACAGCGTAAGTCATTGAAAGTGTGTTTAAATGCAGCACAATGTTCGACAATAACCTCTGCACTTCTGTTACGTTTGAGAAAAAAATCTACAAATTTACTCCAGTACTGGAGTAGATTTTTTTCTCAAGGATTTGATCTGTACCAGTGAATCTTATATTAAAGATACGGCGCATTTTCTGGAGATATTGTCCTCTGTTCAAAAAGCCAGTTTTCCTTTTCTTATGGTGACTTTAGACGTCACATCACTCTACACTGTAATTCCCCAAGATTCTGCTATTCAAATTGTTAAAGAAGCACTTTTCTCTACTCAACGACAATAGTATTTTTGCTTGTTTGCACATTCCAAGTTACTGTAAAGCAGTCGCTATTTTTGCAAGTTTGCACAAGGAAAAGAAAATTTTACATAAAAATATTTAACTTAAAATATAGGATAGACACTTATAAAAAAAGAGTAGTGAATAGACACACTTAATTTTGACGAAATAAGTCATATGTTCATCATGAAGGTTTTTTAGATCAATGAAAGACAACCACGCCACTATTCCATATGTGGGCTATAACAATATAATCCGCAGGAGTGGCAAATCTGAGATCTTTTTCCTTCATGTTGATCTAACTATAATGGTCATTTAATCTGATGACTTTTTTGGTTTTTGGCTTTTTTGATTAACCTTTTTTGTGGATCCATTTAGTTTTGGTTAATCTTGTTCTCTATTTTTCAATTGAGTCTCAGAGGGGGGAGCCAAGGCTCTATGTCTGTTTGGCTCATCCCTGAAGTTTCTCTTTTGGAATGGGTGTCTTCTTTCCGACATCTGGGTACATATACTTTGCCTAGGGGCACTGTATTCAGTTTCTACTTTTCCCTTAGAGTGTCTTTCCTTTAAGAGCCATTGGCATTGGGGTGCAGCTTATGTAGAGTTGTGTTTACTCCTGGCTGTCATGACCCTTTTTTCAGAATTCCAATCTGCATGGTCAAGGCTGAGCGTTCTCTTCTTCTCTTCTTTCTTGCGCCGCTAAACTGGAGTTCTCTCAGGACGGTTCTTTTCTTTCATCCAGGACTTGCAACTCTCGTCCAGCCCGTTCCCCGACCTCCCATGTGTCATTCACATGAGGTCTGACCACTCAGTAGGTTTTCTTGCGGAAGGGGGGGGGACACGTGAGAATGTCTGATCAACTTTGAATCCTTTTCTCCCTTTCCTGACTCTTTCTAGCCCTCGCTATGTCTTGGATTTGCTGTATTTTGTGCAGCCAAGGGTACAAGGTCCTCAAGGCTTTCTGGTCCATGAGACCGTAGTTCCAGTTCCTCCAGAACAAGGGAGCAAGGAAAGTTATTCAGTTTTCTTTATAGTGTCCATGCAGGGAGAATCGGTTGGTCAGGGGCTGAATCTCATATGGGTCGATTAGTTTCTCATGGTTAGACTTTTTTAACATTAAATTGTGAGAACGTTACAGCGGGACGACAGTGAGAGTTCTTTACAGCGCTTGGTCTCTCGGATGTCTACTTGCATATCCCCATTTGACCTTCACATCACCGGTGTCTTCGCTGTCCCATCCTTGGCAGGCACTATCAGTTCGGCATATGCCATTTGGACTAGCCCCGGCTCCATGCACATTTTAGGCAATGGGGGCAGTCGTGGCGTTTTGGCGAAAACAGGAGGTTCAGGTACTTTCTTTCTTAGACGACCACTTGATTCAGATGTCTTACTGCACGGTCAATTTGTCAGACGGATGATTTCTTTTCTTTGCACTTCTTTTCTTCAATTTTGAATGTGAATCTTCCCATTTCAAATGAGCTCTTTTCTCCTTTAATAATCCTTGGAATATCAGGGGCTGTTGCTCATGTAGGAGAGGATTGTGTTTCTTTCCAGAGCCCGTGGCGACAGGTTGCAGTCTCAGGTTTGCCTTCTGCAATTGCCGAGAACAAGGGTATGGGATTCTGTTCAGGTTCCAGGCCCTATGGGGGTGAGTCCATTGGGAACTTTGGCTCGCTTTCACATGAGACTGCTGCTGCAGTTGCCTTTGTTCCGGTGGTTCCCTGTAAATCGAGGCTACAATTGTTTCTAGTAGGCTCCTCGTGCATTGCTCAGTATCTTTGGTGGCTTAGCTGGTTGCTCTTTTCAGAGGCGTTCCTCGGTCTTTGCTGGTCTGGCTCCAAGTTGTCAATCACTCCAGGCTGTCAGGTTGGGAGGGCTCAGTGCCTTCAATCCTCAGTGCAAGGAGTCGGTACTCGTTCATTCTTTTGGACTGATGCACAGTCTGGCTACCGTTTCTGGAGTTTCAGATCATTGTTCTGGATTGACGATAATGGTCCTTTGGGGCAGTGTGCTGACGGTGGTATTCCCCTACAGCCCGGACAGTACGTTACGTACTCAGTTGGAGAGTAAAGTAATGATTCTACTTCAAGGGGTGGAATCTAGTCTTCCTCTTATGTCTGCACATCATTTTACAGGACAGTTATTGGATTTAGATAGCCTTGCTCACCACAAAAATCTGAGCATGGACGACTATTGTATGTTGACATGTACAGTGGCGTGTACGCCTTTCTGCGCTTTGGAAATAATGCGTTGTAGTTGTAGTAAAATCTTCTACATCCTGGACATTGGGTCCTATTTGCTCAGGCGTTCCAGCTCTTTGTTTTAAGGTGAGCTCTCCTAGAACTAGACCTCTTAGCTTCGTCTCAAAATTCATTGCTTCTTAGTTTATTCGGCATACGCAGGGGATGGCAGTCAGATGGGGTAGCAACGTTGCTTCTTTCTCACCTCTGGTTTCTCTTTTTCAGTGTTTTCCCCTGGCTGATGATTGTATGGATTTCCCATCTCAAGCTCTCTTTCACGGCACAGTCATTAGAGAATCTCCAGATTGGGTGCGCCATCCTTGCTGTGCAGATCTGATGAGTCTTTCGACAGCCTAACTGCTGAGATTCCTGGTATCTCCGGATTTACTCACCTAGGGTCCGATCAACATGGATATTCGTCCTAATTTGGTATTACGACCGAGCTTTTGAATAGTCATGGCTGACGTGTAAGGGTTATGCGAAGCTGGTTATTTCGTCCCTTCTCCATGCGATACAGACGTCTTCACCTGTGGCTTATAATTCTGTTTGGAGGTTTTTCCTTTCTTGGGTACTTCTCAACATTGGCACCCTTCCAGAATTCTATGATTTATATTCTTTCTTTTTTGGCACAAGCGTATTGCCAAGGGCTTAGCGTTCAGTTCTCTTCAGCTTCAAGCGGCAATCTTAGCTTGTTACAAGAGCTGGATATCTCGCTCTTCGCTTACTTCTCAGCTTCAGGTAGCTCAGTTCCTAAACGGAATACAGTATATTCGTACGTCTATTGAGAAGTCCTGTCCAGAGAGCAGTCTTAAGGTACTTCTTCGCAGTTTACAGAAGGCTCCGTTTCAAACTTGTCTTTTGAGGCTTTAAAAGGCTGGGACTTTGAACATGGTGTTTCTTGTGGCTATGGCTTCAGCTTGGCAGTTTCTGAGTTGCTGGTCTTGTACGGCGGGAATTCTTATTTCTGATTTACACATTCTGGGGTGTCAGTTCGGACAGTGCCACGATTTCTTTCTCGGTAGTGTCATCCTTTCTGTTATGCCGCTCTCTCTTTTCCTTCCTTCTTCCTGGGAGGGGGAATGGGAGGCGAGCTTTTCTTCACCTCTTTGTATTCTTCCAGGGAAGCGTCCCACGTATGGGTCCTGGAGGACATTCTTTACGCTTACTTGATGGTAGGGAAGCGGTTGGCAGAAGGACTTCTTGTACCTTCAGCCAGAGCAATGGCGGCTACATGGTCTCAGTCCAGAGGTTTTGTCCTTGGAGGGGTTTTGTCACGTGGTTACTTGGTCTTCTGAGAGTGCTTTCTCTTAGCATTACCGGTTGGATGTGGGGGGCGCATGCGGAGAATGCGTTTGGTGCTTCGGTTGTTGATGAGGTGGCGTTTGCTTCCCACCCAGATTGAGGATTGCTTTGCTACATCCCATTGGTCTCTGGACTGGAAATTAGCTAATGTCGTTCCTCTGCATAAAAAGGGTTGAATGGCAGAGGCTGCGAATTATAGACCGGTGTGCAAACTCATGGAAACACTAATTAAAAGCAACTTGGACACGATCTTGAATGAAGGAAATCTTCGGGATTCCAGTCAGCATGGATTCACCAAGGGTAGGTCCTGCCAATCCAATCTCATCAGCTTCTTTGACTGGGTAACAAGAAAGTTGGACTTGGGAGAGTCTTTGGAAGTCATGTACCTGGACTTCAGTAAAGCTTTTGACAGTGTCCCACACCGCAGGCTGCTAAGCAAGATGGAATCGATGGGGTTAGGAGAGACACTAACTGCATGGGTCAATGATTGGCTGAGTGGCAGACTTCAGAGGGTGGTGGTTAATGGTACCCTCTAAAACATCGGAGGTGACCAGTGGAGTGCCGCAGGGCTCGGTCCTGGGTCCACTCCTTTTCAACATATTCATAGGGGATCTGACTCAAGGGCTTCAAGGTAAAATAACACTATTCGCCGATGACGCCAAGCTATGTAATATAGTAAGTGAATGCAGTTTACAGAATTATATGGCGCAGGACCTGCTTACATTGGAAAGTTGGTCCTCAACCTGGCAGCTAGGCTTCAATGCTAAGAAATGTAAGGTCATGCACCTCGGGAAGCGGAAATCCATGCAGGACGTACTTCTTGAACGGAGAAACTTTAACTAGGACTTCAGCAGAATGAGATTTAGGAGTAATCATCAGTGCAGACATGAAAACTGCCAATCAAGTGGAGAAGGCTTCATCTAAGGCAAAGCAGATATTGGGTTGTATCAATAGAAGTTTCGTCAGCCGAAAGCCTGAAGTAATAATGCCGTTGTACAGGGCCATGGTGAGACCTCATCTGGAGTACTATGTGCAATTCTGGAGGCCACATTACAGTAAAGATGTGCGCAGAATTGAATCGGTTCAGCGGACAGCCACCAGGATGATCTCGGGGCTCAAGGGTCTCTCGTACGAAGAGAGACTGAACAAATTGCAGCTCTACACTCTCGAGGAACGTAGGGAGAGGGGAGACATGATCGAAACATTTAAGTACCTCACGGGACGTGTCGAAGTGGAAGATGATATTTTCTTTCTCAAGGGACCCTCAGCCACAAGAGGGCACCCGCTCAAACTCAGGGGCGGAAAATTTCATGGCGACACCAGAAAGTATTTCTTCACAAAGAGAGTGGTTGATCATTGGAACAAGTTTCCAGTGCAGGTGATCGAGGCAGACAGCATGCCAGACTTTAAGAATAAATGGGATACCCATGTGGGATCCCTACGAGAGTCAAGATAAGAAAATTAGATCATTAGGGCATAGACAGGGGGTGGGTAAGCAGAGTGGGCAGACTTGATGGGCTGTAGCCCTTTTCTGCTGTCATCTTCTATGTTTCTATGGATTCATCTGCTGCTGTTGCTAAGGAAGGAAAAATTATGTTCTTACCTGTTAATTTTCTTTCCTTTAGACGCAGCAGATGAATCCAGAGCCCCACCCTTTCCGGATATTGTCTGTTGTTTTTTTCTTTTGCAACTTTCGAAGTCTGTTATTATTGATGGTTGTATTCTGTATTATTACCTTTTGAAATTTGTTATGGGAAAGAAGTTTTTTACATACTATGCCTAGTGATGGTTCCGAATGCTCGGGCAAGGAGCAATACTGACGATACAGGAGGAGTGCCAGACAATAGGACCACTTCTCTATCTCCGCCTGCTGGTAGATGTGTGCAATCCCATTGGTCTCTGGATTCATCTGCTGCATCTAAAGGAAAGAAAATTAACAGGCAAGAACATAATTTTTCCATTTTTCGCTCCATAAGACGCACTTTTTTCCCCCTAAAAATGGGTGGAAATGTAGGTGTGTCCTATGGAGCGAATAACCCCCCTGGTATCTTTTTAAAAATTCTGGCGGTCCAGCACTGTATCTGCAGGAGCTTTCCGCGCTCCTGCCCCTCCCTTGCTGGACGGCTTCCTCCAAGTCCTCTTCTCTTGCGGCAGAGTGGTGCACAAGGCAGGCATGAGCTTTTCATGCTCCTGCCTAGCCCCGCGCTGCTCCCTGAATGGCTGCCGTAAGTTCTTGCAGACTCGAGAATCCGGGGCTTCAATGCAGATTAAAAATAACCATACACAGTCTTAATAATAATGATACAGCTGAATTATTAAAATAACATAACATAATTGTCAGTACAAAAAAAGAAAAAAGTGTCTGTAAAGATGTAGATAACTGCCTCTGTTTACCTCTGTACAACAGCTGGGAAGCTGCCAGGATACTGAAGAATCCTCCTGCCGCAGCACTGAGAACATGTATCCTGAATGTTAAACCCATATCGCAACCTTCCACAATGGACTGCTCGTAGTTATTTTTTGGTGTGTAGTGTGTCTGGTAGTTGCTTTCTTACTATGATTTGGGCCTACTTTGGATTCTTCTAAGATACAAGAGTGAGAGTAAGGGTAATAGGATTTGATTTACTGCCTTTCTGTGGTACAAAAAAAGTGTTTTAAGAGAGATTTAAAATATAGACTAATTTGATTAATGCTGAGTATTATTTTTAGCACTCAGTTCCTATATCACCATGTGAAGAGACTTGCTCTTCACCAGTGTCCAGACTGCATTTCCCCTCTCATTTAAATGAATGAAAAATTATTAGGTCATAGGGGCCCAATTTACTCTGCTTATTACATCTAAGATGCTGGGCACTCTCAATTATATAGCAATCATTGATTCTAACAAATAATAATTGTAGTATGGAGTGTAGTAATAAAATAATTAAAATGAGGTAAATGAAACATTTGTAATGCAAGATTATTGAATTGAATCTTCAGAGGCATGATCCCCAGCTTAGCTGGAATTGCTTGAATATGCATTAGAACATCATCACACACACTTTTAATTGGAAGACTAAATTACAACATACATAATATTGCCCATATAATATTAAAATACAGTTGTTGACATAAAATGCTCAAAATTAATTGCATTGCCTATGTGAAGGGCTAGTGCTTTTATATTAAGATGCTAGCACTGTGGACTAGTTGTATCGTGTTTCCCCCCAAATAAGACACTGTCATATTAATTTGGGCCCCAAAAAAGGCACTAGGTCTTATTTTCAGGGATGTCTTATTTTTTTTCATGTAATGATCCTCTCTCCCTTCCTGTCCTCCACCCCAATTCTTCCTATTTCCTTTCTCTGCCCCACATGTGCAGCATCTTTCCTCCCCTCTCACCCATCCCCTTGTGCAGTATCTTTCTAGCCCTCCCTCCCATCCCTTGTGCAGCAGAACCCTTGCAGCTTCTATCCCTCCCTTCCTCCATGTAGCATCTTTCTATCCCCCGCCAATGCACACCTCCCCCCTCCACCCGCTGACCCTCCCATCTGAACCACGAGACAGGAATACCTTATAACAAACCGGCAGCATCGGCACTCGGCAGCAATCTACACAGGCTGCTTCGCGGTCTTCTATTTCCCAGGCGTTCCTGTGCTGCGTTGCTGATAACATCATCAGCAGAGGAACACCCAGGAGATAGAAGACTTCTATGTTTCCTGGTGGTCTTGAGGGGGCCATTGCCTTGGCCCTAGAGAACAAGAGGGTCTCAATGGATATGAGAGAGCTTGGGCAAAATTGGAAACCTCCCAACCCCAGATCTATGATTTGCAGTTTTTTGGTTTTCTCTCTTTTATTTATTTATTTATTTTTTTTTTTTTACCTACTTTCAAAAAACAAAGCTGATGAGCACTCCATAATTTTGTTCTCCCTAATAACTTTTTTGTATGTGCCCTATAACACCAAATGACCATGACATTGGAGTTGTGGGGTAGGGAGGGGACACATGAGCATTTTGATACAGTTGTTTTTCCCCTCGATTTACGCAGATGCATGGGCTGTGAACATGCTTCTGTGTTCCAAAAAGTAGGCTCCATTAAATCTGGCTGGAACTTTTTGTATATTTTATGGAATCCCATGTGTCAGGATTCTCTTTTATTTCATTTCTGTTTAATAAGGACATTTGGAAGACAGTGTTCTGCACCGGCCTCTGCAGACTTCCTAAGAACATGAAAGACTGTCAGAATTATGACTTCAATTAAACTCGGTAGGCCCCTTAGAGATAAATGGATTCTCTGGAAAGAAATAAACATGGTTGGAATCAGAGTTCCATAATTGTGAAATTTATAGCTTCAATTGAAACAAACATTTTTCTCTATTTTCACAAGATTCAGTTGAAATACAAGAACTTGAATTTAACAAGCTCACTCCTCAGAATTGAACAGGTTTCACTTCAAAATTAAATCATTCCAATAAGGTTACATAGTTGAGTGATTTTCAAATAAGGTTACTGGCATTAGCATAAAAGAATTTTCTACTTTCTTATAAGGCTTGTGAGATCATTGTCAGTGTGTCAGTCTTGCTTATTAATAACTTTCTTGTTTGGTGCTAGGCTATACTAGATTTCTCTGACATGTTGGTGGGCGTGAGGACTGACAGGAGTGTGATTTTCCATGCATATGCATTCACTTGTACACACACATACTGTACGTGCTATGTAGAACTTTTTAAATAATTAATTCTATATTGGTTTCTCTGATTAGTCCTGTTTTTAATAGCCTTACAGCAGCATAAGTTTAGGGTGATGTGTCTGTCTCGAATATTAGGACCGTTTAGCTGTAGATTACAGCAGCATTATGTTGCCAACTTCTTTCTAATGAGTGAAAGAAAGAAAATGCTGGAGGTACTGTACAGTATAACTAGGGTTTTTGATTGTTTTGACTTATAAACAAGGATAAAACACGTGCTACAAAAAAAAAGGGTAATATATTCATAGGTGATGAATGAAAACCTGCACTTGTAGTCACTTGTAGAGCAGGGGTGTCGAACTCAAATCACATAAGAAGCCAAAATCTAAAACACAGGCTAAGTTGTGGGCCGGATTTTTTATTAAGATACTTACCCCCTCCTTTGCTGATGCACAGCGTAGGCCCCAGCGCCGATGGTGGTGCCGATGATCACAAGACTTCTGTGAGCATTGGATCAACTGCCTCTGTCCACTCAAATCTTGCCCTCTTTCTCATCCTTCTCCTTTTTAAATTTTCAGCTACCTATCAATTTTCCATCTTCTCTTATTCTGTAGCTCTCCCATTTCCCATTTCACTCCTTTCTCAACCTCCTATTTTCTTCTATCTCTCGTCCTCTCTCTTCTTGGTCCAACATTTTGCTCCCTCTCTTTTCTAGTGTTCTTCTTCCCTTCCCCCTTGATGCTGAACAATGAGATGGAAGGAAAAAAAAAAAAGAGATGCTGCATCTCTCTCTCCCTTCCACCCCCAGGCATAACATTTCTCCCTCCCTTCCTAACTACCCCCTTCCCATCTCTCCCCCTGTCTGTCTGCCTACCTCCCTCCCTCCAGGTCCACTATTTCTCCCTTTCTCTTCCCAACGGTTCTCCCTTCAAGTATCTTTTTCCCTCTTCCTCCACACTACCCCGGGTCCAACCTCTCTCCCTTGATCTTGCTCTCCTCACAGCCCAGCGTGTCTTTCCTTCTGATGCCAGTCTGATATCGCTGCCAAACTGAAGAATCTGCCGGCCTCAGCAATTCGGAATTGTTGTACAGGGTCCTCCTCCTGTTTTTCGCCTGCCGCAGTCTGTCTACAATGACACGCAACTTTCTGTTTCCACCTGGATGGACCGCGGCGGACGGAAGGCAGGATGGGGAGCCATAAACAACACTGCTGAATCGCTGCTGAAGCCGGCAGACTTTCCGGCATGACGGCGATATCGGACCGGCGCAGGAGGGAGGACATGCTGGGCTCTGAGAATGTGAAGTTTGAGAACATTGTCGCGGGCCTTGTGTTTCACACATGCTCTAGAGTCTAGTCCAGATATGGTCAAACTACGACCCACTGGTCATATCCAGCCCGCCAACCAAGAGCCCTACATAACTCCCTCTAGAGCATCATCGGGCCGGCAGCCTTCTCTCATCGGGGAATTCCCTCTGCTGCATCACTGATGATGTCATCAGTAACGTGGTACATGGAGGCCCCGACGAGAGAAGGCCACAAAGCAGCCTTTTTTAGAGTGCTGCCGGCCTGATACTGCTCTGGAGGGAGGTATGTAAGGCTCACGGTTGGCAGGGTTTGGATGGGGGTTTGGCTGCGTGGCAGGTGCGGGTGCTCAAGGGTTCTGCTGCACAAGGGATGGGAGGGAAGGATGGAAACTGGGCAAGGGTTCTGCACGAGGGAGGGAAGGAAAGAATCTGGGCAAGGGTTCTGCTGCACAGGGGGATGGGAGGCATGGAGGGATAGAAAGATGCTTTTGGTCCAGCCCCTCTGTCAAATTTAATAATAATAATAATAATAATAATAACTTTATTCTTGTATACCGCAATACCACAAGCAGTTCAGAGCGGTTTACAGGGTAAGAGACTGTACATTTACAGCGAAGTTACATCGAAGTTACAGCATATTGGAAACAGTTCAGAGCGATTTATACAATTCAGGTGTAGAGAATTAATTAACAATTATATGGTATAGACCGGTGGCAAATGCAAAGTGAACCAATCACTGTTGCTTGGGGGGTGCCAACCGGGGTGAAGGAGAGGGAAGGGTAGGGAGGAAGATGAAGTGGGGTGTTATTTTGGGTAGGGAGGGTGGGGGTTAGAGGAATTTGTCAAAGAGGTATGTTTTGAGAGATTTCCTGAAGGATTGATAAGTTGGGGCAAGAGAGATGAGAGTGGACAGGCAGGCATTCCATTTGCCAGCTTGGAAAGAGAGGGTTTTGTCGAAGAACCTTTTGTGGATGCATCCTTTTGGGGAGGGGTAGGCAAACAGGTGTATATTGCGTGTACGGTTAGAGCCTGGGAAGGTGAAGTGGTGTGACAGGTATATCGGGGCTGAGCTAGTTAGGGTTTTGAAGCAGAGGCAGGCGAATTTGAAGATGATCCTTGCTTCGAACGGTAGCCAGTGAAGTTTTCATTGTGGCCCACGAGTCAAAAAGTTTTCCCACCCTTGGTCTAGCCTCTACTCTTTTGTGATTTTTCACTCTGACTGGTCAGCTGCACAGCAGAATGCATTTGATTCAGTTGGAAAAGATACTCATTAATAGCACAGATTTATGGTACTTTCAAAACAAATCCACAATTAGGTGGAAAATAAAATGCCTGCATTTTACATTTTATAAACATAATCTATACGCAGGCCTTATGATTAGCCAAAGACCAGTTGCAAATGTCCCAGAGATTATTTCCAAACACTTCAGTATAAAAAAAAATTTGTTTTCACAATTCTGCATATTTTTAGTCAGGTGTATTATTTTCTGGATGGTATACCTATGAATAATAATGAGATTTGATATGTGGGTTAGGGACAGAATTTTTGAGTTAGTATGGATGAGAGAATGAATTATGTTATGTAATTTGTTAAAATATAAATTAACATTGTTGATTTATGTTTTAGGCATAACTTGACTCAAACTCAAACCGGGTTGAGGTATACAAATAAAAATAGCTAAATATCATTGCCCAGTGGTTCTCAGCCTAGTCCTTGAGACTACTTTGGTAACTGGGTTTTCAGGCTATTTACAATGATTATAACAGGCATTGCCTCCATAGTACAGCTCTATCTCACAGACATTCATTGTGAAAACCAGAATGGAAAGACAAGTAGAGAACTCCTGTTGTACATTGTCCTTGATCCTTTGCACTTGTTCCATGCTTTTCTTGAATTCTATTGCCAGTTTTGCCCTATTGTCATTGTATCATCCCATCATTCTTTCTGTGAATAAGTGCTTCTTTACACTACACTTGAATCTGCTCTTTTTAAGGTCTGCTGATTTAATATTCTGCTGTAGAAGTTTTTCACTGAAAGATAATAATAATAATAACTTTATTCTTATATACCGCCAACAATCTTGCGACTTGTTTGTCTATTTTTGAATAGCTATTCAAATAACAGAACTAATTTATACAAAATAACAAATTAAATCTGATGTGTTAAACTGATGAATGTGTACATATTTCTTTTTCATTGTCTTTTTTCCCCCTTTTCTATAGGTGCTTGCATCATGTCGAGCCTTCATTTTAACTACCCGTGTTCCTACCAAGGTAAAGTGTGTTCCTTTGTACTTTTAACTGAGAATCTGTATTAGTGGTGGCCGGCAGCTCCCTTAAAGTTACTACTACTAGTTGTAATTTGTAAGAGTCTGCCAGACAAACGTAGTGCTGTACATTAAACATGTAAGAGACAATCCCTGCACTTTAGAGCTTACAATCTAATCAAAATAGACAAACATAACAAATAGGGAGGGGTTAGGGAATTTCTCACAGAGGGAATGATAAAACAGACATTGGTAGTTTACAACAGTTAGGTGATCAAAGCAGCCTCAAAAATGTGGGCTTTTAGCTTAGATTTGAATTCTATCAGAAATGGAACTTGACATACTAATCCAGGCAGGGCAGGATTAATCCTTCAATAGGCCCTAAGCACACAAGTATATTAGACCTCCTGCCCTGCTGTGCCCTGCCCCCCCCCCCCCCACCCCTGTCTGGCTATGCCACTGAACAATACAAAGCTAACATAGTCCAATTATTACATTCCAAAATAAAATACCTTTTTTTCTACCTTTGTTCTCCAGAACATCTCATGAGGTCATGGATATCCCAAAGTCAAATTCCCAACACCTAACCAACTCTGTATGATCTCTAGGGGCTTGCAGTGCTCATGGCCTTATATGTGCCTTTGAGATGGTAATATTGCTCTGAAAAGCCTGAAAAAAAGTATTCAACTTAAGTCCCAGTCCAGGTAGCTAGATTATTTTGGTCTAGGGATTGAATATAGTGTTAGGTTTGCCTAATGTCAAATCAATCATCCCATCTTGAGACAATGCATTCCTGGAGAGCCTCAAAAGATATTAATTTATGATCGTCATCCAGAAGATCCACCCATAAAATTATACCGCTTTCTGCCCATCAATGAAATACCTTATTTTCCCACTGTGGTGAGAAACTCTTATTACCCAATATGGAACGTTTGTGTGATATGGTAGAGTTCTGACTCCAGAATTTCAACAACACTGCCCAAACTTTCCGCATTGGCCAATAATAAGACTATGATGAATTTCAAAAGGAAGCACCATATAGGGAGTATGTAAAAGATAACATAAGTCCCATGGTTCCTGCAAAGTCCATTCATATTCAACCCAAGTGTAAACAGAATTCCCCATAAGCCAAGCATATAATTGTCTTAATAAGCACATCAAGTTATAATCCTGAAGTCCTAAACCACAATATTCCCACCTGCCATAAAGAAGTTGCATTCTCAACCTTGGCTTCTTTCCCTTTCAACAAAAATAGGATATCAACCTCTGAAGATAAAGTAAATCCTTCTGATATACACTAAAAGAAAGAATTTGCATTTTCACTAGATTGGTTCTACCTAATAATAACAATAAAAGCTAAGACCAACTAGTCAACCAATGTTTGATAAGTTGCAACAACCAGATAGGTAGAGAGAACAAAAAAGAATCAAACAAAAAAGAATCTCCCACCCAATGTAAAGGAAATTTATCCCCCTTCCAAGATTTGTCAATGATTGCTGATGCGAGAGCCTCAGTCTTAATCCAGAAAATTCACCATATTCCACAAAGCTTTTCATCAGAGTCCGCAGTGATTGAACCGGATTAATAATATGGACCAGATTATCGCGGGCAAAAGCTGATAATGTAAAAATATGCCTCCCCCCAATTGCACTTCCTCAATTTCAGGGCTCACATGTATGTCTCTTAGTAGAGGATCCAGAGACAAAACAAATAAAAGATGGGACAGAAGGTATCCCTATTGAGTACCAAATTGAGAAATCAGTGGACACACATCCATTAACTAACAACTTAATCCTGGGACCAGCATATAATGCTTAGATGGCATCTAAATATGTACTGTCAATGCCATATTTCTGTAAAACCACATATATAAATTCCCAATTAACTCAGTGAAAGGCTTTCTCTGCATCAAAACTAATGAGCAGAGAAGGCCTTCAAGCTCTCTCAATTGCCTCTAAAGAAGCTAGAATAGTTATCACATTCTTCACTGCAAAGCTGTCCTGAACAAAGCCTACCTGAGATGAATGGATTACTAGTCAGCATGTATTTTCGCAAAACATTTCGCTTCAAAATTAAGTAAAGAAATGGGTCGATAAGAGCCTGATTCCAAAGGATCCTTTCCAGGCTTCAAAACAGCTATAATTTGAGTCATATATAAAGAGGAAGGGTTTTAGAATGTACAACATCATTAAACAAACAAACTAGGGGCTGAACAATCTCCTCCTGAAGTAATTTATAAAACTTAGTTCTAAATCCATATGAGCTGGAGCCTTCCCTAATGAACTCTGAGTAATGGCTCACCCCACCTCCTCCACAGTTATTGGAGCATTCAAAAGTTGTTTGGCCTGAGGACTAATGCAAGGTAAGTCCAAACTACTCAAATAAACCAAATCATCTAATTTCACATCAGGAGGATTTGCATATAAGTTTTTATAGAAAACTTGAAATATTTCACAGATTTCAGCGTTTACACTAGTTTCAGATCCTGTAGCATATCATAATCTCGTTACTTTACGCTACCCTTCCC
Organism: Geotrypetes seraphini; assembly: GCF_902459505.1. Classification (NCBI taxonomy): domain Eukaryota; kingdom Metazoa; phylum Chordata; class Amphibia; order Gymnophiona; family Dermophiidae; genus Geotrypetes; species Geotrypetes seraphini. The sequence continues at coordinate 183,376,749 of NC_047085.1, read as the reverse complement.
AAGATCTCAAAAGGTGAGCCTCTGATATAGCAATTCGTTAAAAGAGAGCTGCAGTTCCAACAGCTGGGCCTTATGTGCTTCAGTGGGGAACCTGCCATAAAGATGCTTTGCGGCAACTACCGTAAAATAGCATTATCTTGGGGTTTTTTATTATGACTAGAATAGCTGATAATATTTCCCAAAGAACAGCCTTTGCTGCTTCCAAAAACAAACAGGGGTCAACTCTGTGTTCAATGTTGTTGACTGAGTAATTTGCCCATTGGGAAAGTAGGTATTGTTTACAAGCAGTATCCCTATTCAAATAGAGTGGAAATTTTGCAACCATAGGTTTTAGGATCCCCTCCATCAAGATCCCAGCCCACCCAGAGTTGTTGAAAGCAATAGCAGTTTTTAGCACGGGGAGCTGTGCTGAATGGCCCGTGCTGCTCTCGACGCTCATAGGAACTCAATGAGCGTTGGGAGTAGCGCGATCCATTCAGTGCGACTCCCTGTGCTAGATAGAAGAGGGCCTTAGTACAATGAGTTTCCAGTTTATTTGTAAGCTATTTTTCCTATGATATGAGAAAACTGTAAACTTGTTGGACTAACTCTGGGTTTTACTAAGTGGCAGTAGAGGTTTTTATTGCGGACAGATGAGGTAAATGCTCCGACGCTCATTTATTCAATTTTCTATACCATTCTCCCAGGGGAGCTCAGAACAGTTTACATGAATTTACTCAGGTACTCAAGCAGTTTGTCTGTCCTGGTGGGCTCACAAACTATCTAATGTACCTGAGACAATGGGGGGATTAAGTGACTTGTCCACAACCCAGGGTGCTGAGGCTGTAACTTTAACCACTACATCACACTCTCCCCCTTCTATGAGCATTGGAGCATTTACCTTGCTGAACTGTGGTAGAAGCCTCAACCGCTTAGTAAAAGGAGCCCTAAGTGTAAAGCACTCGAGACTACATTACTTACCATATGTTTTGCTCCATAAGATGCACCTGACCATAAGACACACCCACCTATAGAGGAGCAAAAAAAAAAGAAAAAAAAATTCTGAACCAAATGGTGTGCCCTGTATCCTGTTCCCCCTCTGGTAGTCTAGTGGTAGGCCGGGACAGGGTTCAGGGCACATCTAGTGGTGGGCATGTCTAATGGTAGGCACATCTAGTGGCAGCCAGCCAGCTCCAAGCCAGCCAGCCCTCAGCCCCAAGACAACCAGTCCCAAGCCAGACTTTCGTCTACCCAATCACCACGAAATAAGGAAAGACTGCCACCATGTGGCGGCCCCATGTGCAGTGGCTTCAGCCTTACCTCATTCCCAGAGCTGAAGGCCTATGTCCAACTCATCCCCCCTCTCGGCCACCACGCTTTTCCATACTTACTGATCCGGATCGCTGCTGCAACTCTGCCGATGAAAAAACAACGCTGGACATAGGTGGCTGGGCACTCCCGAGAACGGAGGCACTTCACTGGGCGTAATGATGCGGTGCACCTGACTCACGCTCAGGACACACTCATGCCACCGGAGCTCCTAAGCCTCACTGTTGCTCCCCACGCTGACTCGGCCATCGATGCATGTGCCTGCAAGGACGGAGGCACGTTGCTGCTGGGCGTTCCGTCTTCGCAACTTGGCCCTGTTTGCCAAAGGTAGAACGCTAGATGCAGGTGGCTAGGAACTTCCGAGGATGAAAGCACTTCACTCGCCAGCTCTTTTCCAGCAGCGGCAGAGCGGTTTACGACACAGGCACGTACTTTTTGCATGCCTGCTTGGTCCCACGCTGCACTCTGAATGGCTGCCATCAGTTCTCGCATGACTCACGAGAACTGATGGCAGCCATTCGGAGTGCAGCGCAGGACCAGGCAGGCATGCAAAAAGTGCGTGCCTGCCTCATGCACTGCTCTGCTGCTGCCGGAAAAGAGCAGGGGAACGGAGGCAGGAACATGGAAAGCACGCTGGGAGCCGGGATGGAAAAAAAAAGAAGGATTTTTTAATATTCTCTCCTTAAGACGCACCCTTATTTCCACCCCCTTTTTGGGGGTGGAAAAAGTGCATCTTATGGAGCGAAAAATATGGTCATTTTGATTTTTTACCAAATTTTTCAAACCGTCCTCTTATTACTTAATTTAAACCAGGCTGTCATTCATCATCATTCTTGTCTCCAAACAACCTTTTTTATATCCTCTTTGCAAACGTTAAGAAACTGCATGAGATGGTCAAAAAGTATTTATCTTGAAGAAAACCTTCCATATTCAATTAGATTAAAACTGATGAACCCTTACCATTTTCATTAATCAACAGTCCCAAAAAAGGACCTTCCTTAGTAATTGTAATTATCAACGTCCTCTCAGGTACTTCTCATAGCCTCCAAGTATTTTTCTTCTTAGAGCCTCTGGCTCCATTGGCTCCTGGTCACATCCAACAAGAATCTGACTGGTTGGGGAGCTCATTGTTTGGATCAGTCAGTGCAAGGCCTTCTCTGTACCTTTTCTAGTTCTGCTATATCTTTTTTGAAATGTGATGACCAGAATTGCACACAGTATTCAAGGTGTGGCTGCACCATGGAGCGATATAAGAACATTATAACATTCTCATCTTTGTTTTCCATTTCTTTCCTTATAATTTGCAACATTCTGTTTGCTTTCTTAGCAGCCGCTGCTGCACACTGAGGTAAGGGTTTCAGTCAGGGCTGTGGAATTGGAGTCGAGGAGTCGGAGACAATTTTGGGTACTTGGAGTCAGGGTCATAGGTACCAGAAACTGAGGAGTCGGAGTCGAAGGATTTATCTACCGACACCACAGCCCAGATTTCAATGATGACACCTAGGTGCTTTTCCTGGGTGGTGACTCCTAATGTGGAACCCTGTACGATATAGTTGTAGTTCAGGCTCCTCTTTCCCACATGCACTTTGCACTTGCTCACGTTACATGTCTTCTGCTATTTTGATGCCCAGTCTCACAAGGCCCTCTTGCAATTTTTCACTATCCAGCTTTAAATAACTATGTGTCATCAGCTTGTGTTGATATTGATATAGATCTCATTAGTTATTCCTATCTCTAGATCATTGATAATGATGTTAAAAAGCAGTGGTCCCAGCAAAGACCCCCCCTATTTATCCTTCTCCATTGAGAATATTGACCATTTAACCCTTCGCTCTTTTTTCTATCTTTCAATCAGTTCTTAATCCATAATAGAACATTACTTCCTATCCCATGACTTTCTAATTTCCTCAAAAGTCTTTCATGAGGTACTTTGTCAAATGCCTGTAGAAAATCCAGATACAAATATCAATGGCTCACTTTTTGATCTTGGGTAAATGCTTGGTTAAATGCCTGCCTCTGCCCATTTGTTTATCCTTAATTTGTCTTGATTCTGTAATATTTCTTTTGTTCATTTATGGTAACTTGCTATGTTTGGGTGATAAGGCTTATTCCTTGGGAGGCATTCTGAGTAGTGTGCCTAGTAAATGCTATAAATGCATTTCAAAATTAAGCTTCTGCTACGTTAGAATCATAATTGTTGAGTGAGATGTTATGGGTACTACTGGAAGTGCAGCATGGCTTTTCTTATTCTGTTTATTCACTTAGCACAAATAAACAAAGAATTACTTTATATAATGATAACCTTTACAAGTGGATAATTCTGTGTAATATCTGATTATCTAAACTAAGTTAAAGATAGCACAGAAAAGGAACTGATAATTACAGTTGTATGCAAAAGTTTAGACATCCCAGGCAAATTCTATGTTTTAATCCATAACGAATAAAATGCATACTATTTATTTGCAGATTTTTTTCATAGATTCAGATTAAGAACAGTGAATTTTGAAGGTGTGAAACTTTTAGACAGCCTTTCTTTCAGTACTAAGTAACACTTTCTTTGGTAGAAAAAAAGCATTTCCAAATGTTTTTTTTAGCCACCTAAGAGGCTTTCTGTTCTTGTTTTTGAAATTTTTCCCATTTCACCTTGCTGAACTCTACTAGCTAAGAAATATTCTTATATCAGGCACAGCAGCATGTATGAGATCTACCTGCAAGTCTGGGGACCATGAAGGCCATTTCAAAGCCTTCATCTTTCTATCCTGTAAGTCCTTCATGATTGAGGTGTGCTTTAAATCATTGTCTTGCTGATCTTCAGCTTCAAGGATATACAGTGGTGCCTCACACAACGAACTTAATTCGTTCCAGGAGCAAGTTTGTTATGCGAAAAGTTCGTTATGTGAAACGCGTTTTCCCATAACAATACATGTTAAAAAAAATAATTCGTTCTGTAGCATAAAATATGCTAAGATGACATAAAAAAAGATAAATTTTTGGTTATTATTTTTATTTAGATACATCTAAAAACATAATTGTTTTTTAAAACAACACACATTTTTTTAAATTTAAAGACAGACTAAGTAGAGTCTAATTTTACAGTGAGAGGGCAGAGTCTCAGCGGCAAAAACTGGGACTTAACTGTTCATTTTTTTTTTTTTCTACCGTGTTTCCCCCGATGATAAGGCAGGGCCATCAAATAAGACAGCCCCCCCTTTTTAGAAAAAAATGTAAAATAAGGCACCCCCCCCGCAAATAAGCCACCCCCCAATACCTGCGCTTACCCGAATCGGGTGGTACGGTGGGTGACTCCGTGCGGTCCCTGGCACCCCCGACACGATCGGGGCAAGAGGGAGCTCAAGCCCTCTTGCCCCCCCGACTCCCCGACACGATCGGGGCAAGAGGGAGCTCAAGCCCTCTTGCCCCCCCCGACTCCCCGACACGATCGGGGCAAGAGGGAGCTCAAGCCCTCTTGCCCCCCCCCGACTCCCCGACACGATCGGGGCAAGAGGGAGCTCAAGCCCTCTTGCCCCCCCCGACTCCCCGACACGATCGGGGCAAGAGGGAGCTCAAGCCCTCTTGCCCCCCCGACTCCCCGACACGATCGGGGCAAAAGGGAGCTCAAGCCCTCTTGCCCCCCCGACTCCCCGACACGATCGGGGCAAAAGGGAGCCCAAGCCCTCTTGCCCCGCCGATTCCCCAACTCCCCGACAATATCGGGCCAGGAGGGAGCCCAAGTCCTCCTGGCCACGGCGACCCCCTAACCCCACCCTGCACTACATTACGGGCAGGAGGGATCCCAGGCCCTCCTGCCCTCGACGCAAACCCCCCCTCCCCCCAACGACCGCCCCCCCCCAAGAACCTCCAACCGCCCCCCCAGCCGACCCGCGACCCCCCTGGCCGACCCCCACGACACCCCCAACCCCCTTCCCCGTACCTTTCTGTAGTTGGCCGGACAGACGGGAGCCAAACCCGCCTGTCCGGCAGGCAGCCATCGACGGAATGAGGCCGGATTGGCCCATCCGTCCCAAAGCTCCGCCTACTGGTGGGGCCTAAGGCGCCTGGGCCAATCAGAATAGGCCCGGGAGCCATAGGTCCCTCCTGGGGGCAGGGCCTGAGGCACATGGTCGGGTTGGGCCCATGTGCCTCAGGCCCCGCCCCCAGGAGGGACCTAAGGCTCCCGGGCCTATTCTGATTGGCCCAGGCGCCTTAGGCCCCACCAGTAGGCGGAGCTTTGGGACGGATGGGCCAATCCGGCCTCATTCCGTCGTTGGCTGCCTGCCGGACAGGCGGGTTTGGCTCCCGTCTGTCCGGCCAACTACAGAAAGGTACGGGGAAGGGGGTTGGGGGTGTCGTGGGGGTCGGCCAGGGGGGTCGCGGGTCGGCTGGGGGGGCGGTCGGAGGTTCTTGGGGGGGGGCGGTCGTTGGGGGGAGGGGGGGTTTGCGTCGAGGGCAGGAGGGCCTGGGATCCCTCCTGCCCGTAATGTAGTGCAGGGTGGGGTTAGGGGGTCGCCGTGGCCAGGAGGACTTGGGCTCCCTCCTGGCCCGATATTGTGTGGGGAGTTGGGGAATCGGCGGGGCAAGAGGGCTTGGGCTCCTTTTTGCCCCGATCGTGTCGGGGAGTCGGGGGGGCAAGAGGGAACCAGGCGGAGAGAGGGCAGTTAAGCGCAGTGCCTGCGCGGAAGGATGCAGCTCGGGCGACTTCGTTGTGTGAAACGAAGTTCGTTGTACGGATCAAGACATAAAGTTCGTTGTGCGCAGCGTTCGCTGTGCGAGGCGTCCGTTATGCGAGGCACCACTGTATTGCTGTTTGGTTTAATCTATTCTTTCTCCTGCATGATATTTCTTGTGCCACTGACTGACACACAACCCCAGAATACAATAGATCAACTCTTGTGCTCAATAGTTGGCCAGGTGCTGTCTTCAAATGCTTTTTTTCTAAATGTATTATATTCAAATATATTTGATGTACCATGATTCATAAAGATATAAATGGATCCAAAGATTTCAGTTTTTGTTTCATCAATCCAAAGATCTTTGTTCAAGAAAGCTTCAAGCTTATAATTATTTTCTTTTGCATGCTTTGGATCAGTGTTTTGAAAAATTTTTTTTTTGCTGTGGCACACTAAACTCAGAGCCACGTCTAAATAGCCTCTGAGCATGCATACATGTCGACCTATGATGTTGCACGCATGTGCTTGACATCATCAAGTCAATGTCTGCTCATGTTCAGAAGCTCTCCAGACACAGCCCGGAGCTCATATTGTATACTTCTAGGCAACTATTCCAATGTCAGTTGAACTTTTCAGCCAGTCTTTCGTTGTTCTCTGTGGGTTCTATTTTGCAGATATGACCAGTTTTCAGGCAGGTAGATTTTCTTGGTTTTCCAGTCTTGCCTTGACTCCATTTCTGTATACTTTCCATTAATCAGCAGTGTTTGATGGTTGAAAGTGCTAGCTGGAATGGTTAGACATTTTTTTTAAATATTCTTCTCTTGCTTCATTTTCAAAAGCAAACACAACTGCTTAGAGGAGTCCATGGTTGAAAGTAGAACAATCATTACAAGCTGAGAGGTTAGAAGGGTCAAAGTATTTGCTAAAAACTAGGGAATTGTCTACATCTGATTAATTGAAGGATTAAGAGATCAATCAACCTTCTTGGCCTTATGTTAAATCTGTTTTTTATTAACAAGAAAGAATAACAAACCAACAGATGCAAAATGGCAGACAAGAAATTGACAATTACAGTCAAACCTCGGTTTGCGAGTGTTTTGCAAGACGAGCAAAACATTTTCGCAAATCTTGTCTCGCAAACCGAGCGTTGACTCGATTTGCGAGCACCTCCGAGAACTGGCATCGCTACCTCCCCCCCCCCCCCCGCGTGCGAACTGGCACCCCCCGCCCGAACAGCACTCAGCCTTACCCCATCTGGCACCGGCATGCAGCCCACAGGACATGCTGTTAAAAAAAGCTCCTGCCTCTTGCCTGGGCCTTGAGCATCTGTGCATGCTCAAGGCCTTCTGGTTCTCACTCTCTGAGATTCTCGTGCTCCTTGTGCAGATATATAAACTTAGTACTTAAGAGGTAAGGGGTTGATTTTGTGTACATCAATTTGCAAAGGAACAATAAGGCTAAGGTCTTTTTCTCAACTCTTTATAACATTTTTGCTGTGAAGAAGAATCATGTTAATCTTTAGATTTTTTCTCAGAAAAACAATTTATTTAAAAAAAAGAATTTAAATAAAAAAATCTGATTTAAATAACAAATCTGATTTAAATAAAAAAAAAATAAAATCATTGCTTTTTATCCACCCCGAGTATGAACCATATAGAGGTCCTGTTAGTTGCTTCCACTTTAATTGAAACAGCTTGATCAGGAGCACCTAAATTTGTGCACAGAACTGTGTATGCTTTTGTCCTTCAGTTATATATGTATTTAGTTGATGAATGTATTTTGTACTAGACATAAAAGTAATGTTCTTTTTTTTCCTCTCTATTTATAGCTTGAATTCACATTCAGCTACTTGGAAATTCAAGGACTATCTTGCTGTAAACCAGGTCAAGTAAGTTCTCAGAATATGTCTTACTCTTTTTGTTACAATTCAGCTGGTCTTAGACAAGATTATAAGAATCTGAATTTGAATTCTCACCTTCAAAAGTGAGCTGCTAAAGGTACAGTGAGTATTTTTTTACCCCGGTGAACATACAATCTAAGGGGCCTATTTACTAACCTCCAGTAAGGAAGCATGTTTCTTGCTATTTTATCACTGGAACTTTCTTGCATCTTCTGCTAACTGGTAAATTGTTTTCTGCTTCTGCTACTCTACTGAAAATATTCTAGCCCCATCAGTACAAAGATAGCAGGACCACTATTTTAAAGGACCAGGTTGGTGATATGGAAGATTAATCCCGTCTCGTCCTCTCATCCATTTCAGAAAAGATGCCTCCCCACCCCCAATTCTTACAGATAACTCAATGTGCCACCCTTTGATTTCCCACCCCTTCACCCAGTACCTGCTAGGGTCTCCTTAGTGGATCATGGAAGGCAGCAGTGACCTGACAACTCCTGCCTCAGTGATTGCTGCATAGAAAATGGCAGCCTCAGGCTTCTAGCAATAGTACCATATACTAAAGGAGTGGAGAATGGGAGGGCATGGGGAGATGTCCAATTTCCATTTTTTCCAAGATATCGGGGTGGGGAACAATTTTTTTTTTAAGAGGTAGGAGATGGGAAACTTCATTCCCATCTACATTGTCTGCCCCTTTAACTTGCTCCTGAGGGAAAATATAACATTTTTTGAGGTGGCATTAACTTTCCATGACTAATGCAATTGGCAAATTTTAACACACATTGAGATAATAATGAGCTGCTTTTTTGTGATTTACAGCTCATTATTTTGAGTTGCAATAAAATATAAAATTGGGGGCATGTAAAATTTCAAAATATACTTCAGTTCTTTTTCCTAAATATCTTTTTTTATTGGCATAGAGCAGGGGTAGGCAATTCTGGTCCTCGAGAGCTGGAGCCAAGTCAGGTTTTCAGGATGTCCACAATAAATATGCATGAGATAGATTTGCAACTCAAGGAGACAGTGCATGCAAATCGTGCCTCAAATGTTAAAATTAGATGTGGCCAGCTGAGCTGATTGCAGAAAGGAAATCCCTGATCAGCTGAGCCAGCAGATTCCTGCTGTCTAAGCTGTTTGTGGGGGAAATCCTCCTGTTGCGATTAGCTGAATCGGCTGCAACAGGGAACCCCCCCCCCCGACAAGTATTCCCGAAATTGGAAGGAGGGATGCCCACTCCCTCCTACCATTGACCCTCCCAAACAGCCACTACCCTCCCCAAATCTGAGAATGGGAAGAGGGATGCTCACCTCCTCCTGCCGCCAGCCCCTTCAAACCCCCGACACACCCCCTTCCGTTGAAGACTGGCAAGAGGGATGCCCACTCCCTCCTGATGACCCCCCCCCCCCCGGAACTCCTGACACTTCCCCAACTGCCAACTCCCCAAACCTACAATCCCCCCACCCCCACATCCCTAAGCCCACCCAAACACCCCTGTAACTTTGTTGAAGGCTGGCCAGAGGGATGCACTGGGGAGGGGCCTAAGGCCCTGATTGGCTCAGATACCTAAAGCCCCTCCCATAGGAGGTGCCTTAGGCACCGGGGCCAATCAAGGTCAGGCCTCCTTCCCATTGCATCCTGGGATGCAACAGGCGTGGCCTAAGATTATGATTGGCCAGGTATTTGGCCACTTCTGGGCAAGCCCACGCCCAGCTTTGTGCGAGCTTAAGTGTCCCTACCCGTCTCCCTAGACCCGCGACAAGCGCCTACAGTGTAGGTGTCCTGCCTCAGGTTTTAAAAAAAACAAAAACATGCATCCTGATTTGCTTCGAGACGGCGGTAGGATGCTTTCCACTGCCTACAGTGTATAACCCTTTAATCCTATATCCCCCTATCTGCTGTGAGTTTTTCATTCTTTGTACTGAAGGCTGTATTGCAAGTGGACACAGTATGGGGAAGGAAAGAGTATCTTGAATTAAGGAGCTAAGCTGATTGACCTTAATACAGAGCCTCGATTCAGGTAAAAAGTCATCCAGTATCCCAAGTCGGCCATTAATACAGAGTCTTAATCCAGGCTACAAAATTATCAGAATCCCATGTCAGCAATTTTCGTTTGAACTGCTGGATAAAGCCTATCAAAGGCTTTATTGGTATCCAAAACTGGGACCACTCCATCCTATTTAGCTCACTAAATGATATTAAAAAGCCTATGTGTACTACTATTAGAACTTCTACCCTTAATGATTGATTAATATGCATAAAGTAAGAAGCATCCAACTCAATGTAGAACCTTCACTAGGATCTTCATATCTGCATTAATTAGCAATCATCAGTAAAAATCCTTATCCTTTTTATGGACAAAGACAATCATTGTATCAGTCTTCTTCCCCATCCCTCCCTCTGAAGAAATATTAACCCTCAAGTATTTAAATAATTCCATCCATATGGATGCCAGTTCTGATTTACTTATATTATTTTTATTTATTCAGTTGAACATTTGTTATACAGTGAAATCATCAACAGACATCAGGGCAGTTTGCAAAGTATCAGTAAATCAAATGGCATGAAGTCAATGGACACACATGTTGGCAAAGAAAGGAAGATATAGGTACAATACAACAGTTTAAAACCCAAGTCCAAAGAGACAATAATCCAAAAAAAAATGAGTGGTCACATAAGGGTGAAGGTAGATAACATTGACCTAACAAATAATAAAAAACATCCAGATGGGGATCTTATCAACTCATGATTTGCAAGCTTGCTTGAAAGGCCATGTTTTCAGTGCTATTTTAAATTTTTATCATAAATCTGAGGGAAGACTATTCCAGAGCAAGGGAGCACAGCAGCAGAATACTGTGCCATGAGATATGTCAAATTGCACACAAACAGTAGGGAGCATCAAACTGTTGCATTTGTAAGATCTTAAGTGGGATCAGAAAAGAGGCTAAATAACATAGTATCATGGAAAAGTAAGCCTGATGAGTCAGTAAAAATATCTTACAATGGATCCTGAAACTAAATGTGAACTAGTGCTGGTCAAATAACAATGGTAAAATATGATGATATTCTTGGTATTATGTAAAAGAGTTTCACCATGATATTCTGGACCAATTGTAACTGGTGAATATGATGAAAAGGAAGACCAATTAAAATGCATTGCAGTAATCAAGTCTATTCAACACCAACACATGAATAAATGTACACATGGGATTTGTTATGGCTTTCTTATAAAAAGAGATACGATAACCAACTGAATCTAGCCTGGGACCTCTTCTTTTCTCTATCTATACTCATTCCCTTGGTACTCTGATCTCCTTCCATGGTTTTCAATATCAACTCTATACTGACAACTCCCAGAACTACCTCTCTATACCAGAAATCTCTATATGATTGAAGTCTACAAAATCCTAAGTGGAGTAGAACGGGTACAAGTGGATTGATTTTTTACTTCGTCAAAAATTACAAAGACTAGGGGATACAATGAAGTTACAGGGAAATACTTTTAAAACCAATAGAAGGAAATATTTTTTTCACAGAGAATAATCCATGCCAGGGTCCATGGATGATGTTACCCACATGTGAGAATATTTACCTGCTGTCCTCAGATAATACCTGCTACATGTGAATAACTATGAGGTATAGAATTTGTGCTTAACACGCAGTATCCCAGCACCTAACTTTAAGTGACCTTTTGAGAACTACTCTATTATACCTATTGGATGATGATATGACAGTGTTGGTCACTAGAATGTCACAAGTCTGTATATGGGAGATCACAGTATCCAAACATAAAAAATTATCAGTTGGTACCTTGGGGAGAATTAAATATAAGACTAGCCTTACTGGGTCAGACCATTGGTCCATCTAGCCCAGTATCTTTTTGAAGAAAAGTGATGTCTCTGTACATCCATAAAGTTAAGAGAATCGGTCATGGGCATTGCCTTAGCAGCAGAATGCCCAAGATTATCCATTCCAGTTCCCAATTAGAATCATGCTGCAGATTCAGAATGGGTACCATCAAATAATGCAAAGGTTGACTATCATTTGGCTCTTAGAGATTAGCCAGAACAAATTCTTGACCCTGCTAATAAACAATGTAGGATAAGAACATTTCCCAGGTATATCTTTCTCATAGACCCCTACTCTTAAAAATAATAAGAAGTTGAAAACTCCTGTCCTACCCAGTCCTTTTCAGTTTAGCATTCCCTGTAGCTTGGCTATTTGTGCTTGCTACTATTTTAAAACATGATAGAATGCTGGGGGAACCTGGGGGAACTAAGATGGCGGCGGGTTAGATGCTGCCGTGAGTGTCATACTTTTACCTTCCTGTTTCCTCTATAGAATTGCCTGCTGTTATCGGCGTTCTATACCTCATTTAATTATGCCTCACACGAAAAGGAAGGCTTCACCCTGGGGAAGCGGAGACTCAGAGGTGACATGATAGCGACTTACAAGATTATGAAAGGTATAGAGATGGTGGAGAGGGACAGGTTCTTCAGCATACTAGGAACTACAAAAACAAGAGGGCACTCAGAGAAATTGCCAGAAAATTCTTCTTCACTCAGAGGATGGTGGATACTTGGAATGCGCTCCCGGAAGATGTAATAGGACAGACTACATTAAGGGATTTTAAAGCGGGACTAGATAAATTCCTGAAAGATAAGGGGATTGAGGGCTACAGATAAAGGAGGACACAGGAGCAAAAAGGACAAAGATAAGAGGGAAGAAGAGGGTTTTCAGGATATAAGGAAGTAGGAATCCAAGGGTTAGACAAAAGATCACTTACAGTTCATGGACCTGATGGGCCGCCGCGGGAGCGGACCGCTGGGCTTGATGGACCCTTGGTTTGACCCAGCGGAGGCAAGTTCTTATGTTCTTATGCTTCTGTCCGGCTGGGACAGTTGAAGATGGACTCTTTCACGACAAGCACTGCGTCTGCTAGCGGAGTTAAGCTGCCTGTATTGGTTTCAGAGGAAGGAGCCTCTGGAACCTTTGGGCCCGAGATATCTTTGTCTCCTCCGTTTATTCTGCCTCCACCGCGACCAGTGGCAGGCTTCAGCGACGTCGCGGCGTCTTCAATCCCGGGTGGTTTGTTGCAGACACGCACAGAGAGAGCCGAGCGGTTGCCTGCTGCTGAGCTTTGAGACATTCAAGGAGAGGGAAAGAGGACTTCTCCCCCTCCCGCGGTGGTAACCCTAGACGGCATCTGGTGTATGCTACAAAGACTGGAAGCTGCTGTAACAAAATCTTCCTCTGAATTTACAACGGTTGTGAGTAAAATTGACGACCTAACAAAATCCATAGAACTTGTAAAGAAAGATACAACTAATAAAATTGATTTAATTAACAAAGTAGTATCATCCCTTCAACAATTAACTGGGAATATGGCAAAGGACAAACGTTATACTCTAAGGAAATTTGGACAGATTGAGAATTATAACAGAAGATTAAATCTGTGGTTTCTTAATTTTTCTAAAGCAACAGAGATTCCTCTGGGTGATATGTTCAAAAAAATATTTGACTGAGATTTTAAAAATGCCATCTGAAGTTTTGCCACCTATAAATCGTATCTATTACCTTTCAGACAAAAAAAAGATTGAAAAATCCCCTGAAGTTGAAAACATACAAATTCCTGACTTAAATAACCTATCTGTTTTGCTGGAAAAATCCTTGGAAATTCAATCTCGCACTACTCTTCTAGTATCATTTGTATTTGAACAAGACTTGAATTCTATAATGCGAATGTATTTTTGGTTCTCCTAAGCTGTATTCTTAGGGCAGAGAATATGGGTTTTCCCAGATGTGACTAAATCCACTCAAGAATGTAGGAAATTGTTTCTGAATATGAGACAAGAAGTTAAGGCTTTGGGTGCTACATTTTTGTTGAGCTCTCCATGCAAATGTTTAGTTAAATATGTTGGTATAATATACGTCTTTTTTGCTCCAGAACAGCTTAAGATTTTTTGGATACTAAGAAGCTAGCCCAGGAAATTAAGGGATAATTGAAAGAAAGACAGATGAAGTGTAACCCGTTAAACTTAAATTCTTACTGTTAATATTTCTTAATAGAAGATCTTCTTATCATTTTATGTTCCCCTTCAGGTGTTAGTTTTTTTTTTTTTTTTTTTTTAAGTTCAAATATTGAGGTCTAAGGAAGAGATAACATTTGTTATATGATGGGATTTGTTATTCCCTTTGCTTTGAATTACTTTTATACCTTATTCTCTGTATTACCAGAACAAGTTGGATATTTGTAAAATTTGTTGTTAAAATGAATAAAAATTAAATAAAAATTAAAAAAAACATGATAGAATTATGGAGGCCCATAATGTGAAAAATAACAATATTAACTCTCACCCTGCTATCTTTGTGTATTACCAAACATCCGTCAAGAACATCACACCTAAAAAGCATCGCCCAACCTAAAGAAACTAGCGAAATGGTCTATTACATATATTCCAGTAGCTCTCTACAATCTCAGACTTGAGGGCAAGGCATGTGTGCATTTATCCATGACTGTTTTTATCAAAATCAGCCCCATCCCAACTCACCCAGAATAATACCATTCTCTCCTAAATCCCAAACTCTATTCAGACCCTTCAAACATTCAATTCTCAGTACAGCTCTCCTCTCTATCTAAAGTAGGAATGCCAATGGGAGTCCTGCCTGACCCAACCCAGAATTGATTCCTGATTCACACAAGGACCCATAGAGAAAGCTTGGATCACCTGCATTCATAACATCCCCTCCCACTATTCCCTCTTCCACCACCCCAAGCAACAGAATCCCCTTTTTTCATCTTCTTCCTTGTATTGGCTCATCCTCATCTGAAATTGGGAAACATAAATAGTGGGAAATATATTCAACTTGAAGCTTAAAAGGGTACAGAATAGTGCATTTAATTCCTTTATCATGCAGCGAGAGATTTACCACATTGAAACTCTGACTCATCCATTCATTTCTGATGGGAAATCATTTTAAAAATAATTTTTTTTTAAATATAATCTTTCCCTTAGCCTTTGCAGGTGTAGGAGCTCTGATCTTGTCCTGGAAATTGTGAAGGTATAGAACAGTGTCTCGCAATCTTTCTCGAGCCAGCACACTAAACTTAATGTCCACGGCTTGAGACACCTGGAAGTGTGCGACATCGCCATGATGACTAAACTAAACTAAACTAAGCCTTAGGTTTATATACCGCATCTTCTCCACTGAAGTGGAGCTCGACACGGTTTACAGAGTTTAAAAAATATGGGAAGAGAGAAGAGAAAGAGTTTACAAAGCATAAAAAGAGGGGATGTAATCAGGAGAAGAGATTATTATATGCTAGAGAAAAGCCAGGTTTTCAGTTGTTTTCGGAATAGTTGGAGGGAGTCCAGGTTCCGCAGCGGGACAGTGAGGTCGTTCCAGAGGCCGGTGATTTTGGAGAGGAGGGATCTACCCAGTTTACCTGCGTAGAGGATGCCGTGTAGAGAGGGGAAGGATAGTTTATGTCTGTGGGCAGATCTGGTGGTAGTTGGTGTCGGGGCAAGGAAGGATAGAGGGATTTGGGGCGGAAGAATGCCGTGAATGATCTTGAAAGCCAGGCAGGAGCATTTGAAATGAATTCTGGAAAGTACTGGGAGCCAGTGAAGATTGGTAAGTAGAGGGGAGACGTGGTCATATTTGCGTTTAGCAAAAATCAGCTTAGCCGCAGTGTTCTGGATAAGTTGGAGTCTGCGAAGACTTTTTTTCGTTAGGCCTAAGTAGATGGCGTTACAATAATCGAGTTTGGATAGGATGAAATCATCATGTCGACGTCTGTGCATGCGCAAAATGCCTTTCAAACGGGTCCTACGCCGGCGGGGGGGGGGGGGTGCCAGCAAGGAAAAGGGCCGGAAAGAAAGAGAGGCACTAGCGCTGGCTGATTGCCTACAGGATGTGCTTCTCGCTGCAAGAGGCACATCATATAGGCAGTTATCCAGCACTTCTCCTCCTCCCCAGTGTGTCGCGGCATACCTGGAATCTCAGGAAGCACACTGGTGTGCCATGATACACTAGTATAGAAAGATGACATGTAGTCTTGTGCTTTCCACTGGCTTCAGGGTCATGATACGATATGCTGGGTCAGTTTTTATCTGACTCCCTTCATCAGGAGAATTAGGAGATCCAGAATCCAGCACTGAAGAAACTGAAAACAAACAATTCCTTCTCTCCTCTTGGAAATACCTTGGAGGGTATTGGTGGATAAAACAATGAAGCTGGCGGCACAATGTGCAGCGGCCTCAAAGAAAGCGAACAGAATGTTGGGCATTATCAAAAAAGGTATCACTACCAGAACGAAGGAAGTTATCCTGCCACTGTATCGGGCAATGGTGCGCCCGCATCTGGAGTACTGTGTCTAGTACTGGTCGCCATACCTTAAGAAGGATATGACAATATTCGAGAGAGTCCAGAGAAGAGCAACAAGGATGATAAAGGGCATGGAAAACCTTTCATATGCTGGAAGGCTAGAGAAGTTGGGACTCTTTTCCCTGGAAAACAGAGACTTAGATGGGACATGATAGAGACTTATAAAATCATGAAAGGCATAGAGAGGATGGAGAGGGACAGATTCTTCAGACTAGCGGGGACAACAAAAACAAGAGGGCATTCAGAAAAGTTGAAAGGAGACAGATTCAAAACGAATGCTAGGAAGTTCTTCTTCACTCAGAGGGTGGTGGACACCTGGAATGCGCTTCCAGAAGAGGTGATAGGACAGAGTACAATATTGGGTTTCAAAAAGGGATTGGATGACTTCCTGATAGAAAAGGGGATTGAAGGGTATAGATAGAGGGTTACTACACAGGATAATATAATTAGGGAATGAATGATTTAGGTAAAAGATCACTTACAGGTCATGGACCTGGGGGGCCGCCGTGGGAGCGGACTGCTGGGCACGATGGACCCCTGGTCTGACCCGGCAGAAGCAATGCTTATGTTTTTATAATAAGAAAGTGTGTTCATTTCACAGCTTACACAGTTGTTGTTACTACTACTACTACTACTAATTATTTCTATAGTGCAGCATTGTACATTAACATGCAAGAGATAATCTCAATAGAGCTTACAGTCCAATTAAAACACAGGAGAAATAGGGGTTAAGGAGTTTCTCATAGAGGGAATGATAAAATAGATGTGGGCACTTTACAGCTGAGTTAAGAGTTAGCAGCAGTTGCTGATTGGCCTCATTAAAAACAAAACAAAACACCCAATCCCTGTTGATGAATAGGTCATCAGACTTTTGGCACATCTCTAATCTATCTCTGTTAAAATTAGTGCTGAGACTTTTTATACAACTGGATGAATTGCTTCAGGCTGAGCTAGTTTAGAGTTTAGTAATGTGGTTTTCTGAAAAGATTTGGTTTTGAGGTAGTATTTTGGGCCCTGCAGATGATGACCATCTAATTTTAGTAAATGACATGCTGCTTTTTGATCTTTTTTGATCTTATAGCTCTTTTTGACAACTTATATCTTAACTGTTGATGTATTGGCTGTTTGCCTTTTTATTTAACAAGCCATATATAGGCAATAGAGTCTTAATTGTAAGTTAAAATGTAGAGTCCCACAGGGATCCATTTTATTACTGCATTTAATATTTATGTGAGCACTCAGATCATGTAGTTAAATATTTATCTATTTGTGGACAATATCCAACTTTTGGCGAATGTAGCTACTGATCTTCATGGTATTTCCCTTCATCTTATAGAAAAGGTCAGTGTTTAAATCTTTGGTACTGTACTCTGAATGAAACCTGTGTGCTAAAATTGAATCAAGGAACAATGGAGGCTTTTTGGATAGAAAGAAACTCAGTAGAAACACTGATTGAGAAGGCACTGCTGTGTTAGAAATTTCAAGGCCTTCATATAGTGTTAGATCAGTTACTAACGTTTTGAACCATAGGTCTTAGCTATTGCAATCTTTGCTTTATTTATATTATGTAGGATTAAATTTCTCTTTGGGTAGGTAATGCTTTTGCAATAGAATTTCATGCACTGGTTCTAACCTTATTGAACGTCTATATTTCTCTGGATTTTTTCAAGAGATCTTAAATATAATTTACTTCAAAATGCAGTGACATGAGCCTTCAATAAGTCAGGATGCTATTGAAGAATTTTACCACCTGAAATCCCTATGTTGGCTGATGTTAAAATCTTAAACAAGGAGCAATATTTTATCTCTAGCTTTTAAAATTTACCAGTAGATACAACAGCTCTGTTTTATCTGAAAAATCATCCAACAGATTGTAGGCCTATAGTGCCACTTGCTATTGTCAGAGGGTTTTCTTTTCTTGAATCATATGGCTATCAAGCACAAGAAATAGTTCTTTTTTTATTGGTCCTAAGTTATGGAATCAGCGTCTAGAAATGTACATTTTAAAAAGATTTATTGTCCTTTTTGGAAAACCCTTCAGATCTAGTTATTCCAGCAAGCTTTTGACTAGTCATGGTTCATGTGCTTGTCGTGCCACTGGGACTTGCACACATCTAAGAAGCTGAAAGTGGACAGGTTTCAGTGGAGATGCCAGACTAATGATGTACTACCCATCTGTACAGCAGCAGATGAGCAGTGTTGGAGGCAGAGAATTGCATTTGATGTGACAACAGTGAACATCGAATATATACTGTGCAGAAGAGAAGCCCAGCAATCTACTTCCACCCATGGTGTGTCTGCAGTCAAAATCGCTGCTGCTAATTCTAGTGGCATTCTCGCAAGAATGGAGGAAGGGAATGAACTGGTTTGTCTTCAGTCTGAAGAAGATAATAGGTCCTAACAGGAAACGCTCTGTTGTGGTGTAAGGCCAGAGAAATGTGATGATTCCTTAAGTTGTGATTGAGAAAGAACATCTAATGCATTTGTAAGATCAGCAACCTTTGAAGAAAAGAGCGGGAATGCTCAGGCAAATACAGGCAATGAACTTAAAGCTACGTTAGGCTCTAATCAAAAAGGGGAGGATGGATTGAAGAAATAAAAGGGAGTTATTTCTAAGAAAGTTTAAAAGGTAAAGAAACGCATAGTCAAAAAAAAATCTTAAGTCTGATTTGGATGTAGGGTGCCCAAAGTTGGCAGCAACAAACTGTTCATTCTTGAAAAGTACGCCTAAAATATATATACAGTAAAACCTTGGATTGCAAGTAACTTGGTTTGCAAGTGTTTTGCAAGACAAGCAAAACATTTTATTAAATTTTAACTTGATATACAAGCAACGTCTTGCAATACAAGAACTTACAGTATACACACATCACAACTGAGCCGATGGTTCTTCTCTCTCTGACACTGCAAGAGTGTCGTGACTGTTCTAAATGAGCAAAGTCTTGCATTACGAGTACATACAGTATACAGTACACGCATCATATCATAACAACTGAGCCGATGGTGGTTCTCACTCTCTCTTTCTGACGCTGCAGGAGTGTAGTGACTGTTCTAAACCAGCAGGGTCTTGCAATACAAGCACGTATAGTATTTTGCATTAATGTTTTTGGGTTGTGGAACGAATCGTCTGAGTTTTCATTATTTCCTATGGGGAAATTCGCTTTGATATACGAGTGCTTTGGATTACAAGCATGCTTCCGGAACGAATTATGCTCGCAAACCAAGGTATGACTGTATTTTTTTTTGAAAATCCCTCAGAGGCTGGGAAGAATACTGTATATATGTTACTTTTTTCAGCGGGAGTAGTTTCTAAGCTCCTTTGTGGCTTTTGTTGGCTATTTGCAGTTGATGTTCTACTGTTCCTTCTTGAGCAGAATGGTTGTTGCTGAGCTTGATTGCCATAGGTGTCTCTACTTCACGTTTATTTGGAGGCTCTTGGTGCTTGGGTACCAACTGTAGGTGGTGCTAAGGAGCCTGGTGAAGTACAACAGAGACACCGAAAAAAAATCCAGAATGGATTCCTTCTGCAGATGGCACGTGGCCATAGGGACACAACCCACTTGTCTAGAATGTCTCGCCTATCTTCTGGAAAAGAGCTTACCAGGATAAGTACATAATCTCTTTTTTCATTGCTGTGTTTTGTATTATTTGTAACCTGTGAAGGTGATAGGTAGCCCGATTAAAAGAGAATTGCAATAATCTAATTTTGAAATTACTGAAGTATGGATCAAAATTCAAATTGAAGAAGGTTCTAAAAGGGAACACAGAAAACATATCCAACTTAGGGCAAAAAACAAAGAGGAAACAACATGTGAAATGTGAATTTGAAAGGAAAGAGTGGTATCAATAGTAGTAGCTAAGATCTTAGTGGTCATATAAACAGGGAGGAAAGTCTCATTGATTTTAAAAATTGGTACATCATCAGTAGGTGGTCCTGTTTGAAAGACCATAGCTACTGATTTTGAAGTGTTAACTGGTCTGTCAACCAGTCAGCGACCACAGTTAAGTTTTCGAGAAAGCATGGAGCATGTTGAGGCTGAAACAAAGTTCATTTACTGCCAGTGGGACATAACTCACTGGCCTGGCAGGATTAAAGGAAAATAAATTATTGGGCAAATTTAAAATTCACCATAGAGACATGCAGGCAAGGTTGCATTTTGCTGACCTACATTGTAAGCGTCTCCCGCTCTACTAGGGAGATGCGCAGGGTCGCCTAGGTTCGCCTAAGGCTACTGCCTAGCCTTAGGCGGGCTTGCGAGCCTGCCTATGCTCCTGGAGGCACCTTCAATATAGGTGGCCTGCCTGGGGAGCATTTTTTTTTTTTTTTAAACATGCATCCCGATTGACTGATTAGACAGCTGTAGGATGCCTACAGCTGCCTACAATCGGGACACAGTTTACAGAATCCGGGCTTGAGTGCCTTACATTGAAAGAAATGTGTGCCTAAACAACTTGACATGTGATATCGTAAAACATGGAACACCATATGACCTTTTTTTTTTTACTATTTTTTTCCAGAATGTACATTATCCCAGGACAAGCAGGCAGCATATTCTTAACACATGGGTGACGTCACCGACGGAGCCCTCGGTACGGATCTTTTTAACTAGAAGTTTCTAGTTGGCCGCACCGCGCGTGCGCGAGTGCCTTCCCGCCCGACGGAGGAGTGCGTGGTCCCCAGTTTCTTCGTTTCCGCGGAGCGAAGAAGACGCGTGTGTTTTTTCAACGGCCGTTGAAACCACTTTTTTGCCTTCCCGCTCGCGCTTTTTTTCCTTATTTTTTCTTCCTTTACCTTCGGGTTTATTTTTCTTTGATTTGCAAAAAAAAAAAAAAAAAAAACTTTGCTTTTTTCCCTTTATCTTTCGTTTTTGCCCCGGCGGGGCCTGTTGCCAGTATACAGGCCTCGGGCTTCGATTTTGCGGAGGCTATCTTCCCCTTCATGCCCCCGCAGGTCGGTTTTAAGAAGTGCCAGCGGTGTGCACGCCCGATCTCCATCACTGACCCACACAATTGGTGTTTGCAGTGTCTGGGTCCGGAGCATCGGGCGGACTCCTGCACCCGCTGTGCTACTCTTCAAAAAAGAACCCTTAAAAACCGAAGAATTCAGCAAACTCTCCTCTTCGGCACCGAGTCGGCGATGGACTCCTCACCTTCAACAGCGGTACCTCAAAAATCGGCACCGTCGTCCTCGACACCGACCGACCCCGCATCGGCGTCACTGGCGCCAGGTAAGCCGGCTAAGAAGCCTTCCTCTTCCCTCGAGCGCCCTCCGGCTACGGTGGCGACACCGTCCCTACCGGCATCGCACCGGTCCCGCAAACGCTCCGCCCCGATCTCGGTGAGTGCCTCGTCATCGGCCTCCTCATCGCCGGGGCGTGGAGCGGCATCTAAGGAACCAAAGAAAAAGAAAGCGGTTCCGATGCCACCCCTAGATGACCGTATCTCGGCCATCTTAAAGGCTCAACTCCAAGAACAGTTGAAGAAACAACTTGAACAACTGTTGCCCACTATCCTGGCACCGCTCCTTCCGGTACCAGACCGGCCCGAGCCCCGTACCGAGCCCCCGGTGTCCACCCCTTCGGTACCGGTGAACACATCCATGCCGATCCTTTCGGCCCAACAACTTCAAGGCGATCCGGTGGTTCATTCTCAGGCCACATTGGATCCTCCTCGGCACCAGGCGGTACGGCATTCTTCTCGGGACCGAGATAGACGCCGGTCGTCCTCCCCTGGTACCGTTTCGGTGCGCTCTGGAAAGTCCTTGTCCAAAACTCGACATACCGCGCCCTCCACCCCGGTGTCTCGACCAGAAGTCAGGGACCCTGACTTATGGGAGGAAACTCCTCTCGGTACCGAGGAGGATCCCTCCTCATCTGATGAGGAACCATCGGCACCCGATGCCACCTCTAAACCAGAGCAGTCCTCATTTTCTAAATTTTTGAAAGAAATGTCTGCTGCCCTATCCCTTCCTCTGGAATCGGACTCAAAAAAGTCTCAAGCCTTTCTAGAGGCTCTAGACTTTGAACAACCTCCTAAGGAGTTCCTCAAGCTTCCCGTGCATGACATTCTACGGGAAACGTTCTACAAAAACTTGGAAAATCCCCTCACGGTACCGGGAGCCCCCCGTAAACTGGACAACCTTTACCGTGTCATTCCCATTCCTGGATTCGACAAATCTCAATTGCCCCATGAGTCCCTTCTGGTTGAATCCACCTTAAAAAAGACTCAGGGCTCCAGTGTCTATGCCTCTACCCCTCCTGGCAGAGAAGGTAAAACCATGGACAAGTTTGGCAAGAGGCTTTACCAGAATGCCATGCTTGCAAACAGGGCAAACAACTATTCCTTCCATTTTTCCTTCTATCTCAAACATTTGGTCCAACAACTGTCTGCCCTCCAAAAGTACCTTCCTGAGCGCAAGGTCCCGCTATTCCAACAGCACATCTCTGGCCTTCTCCAAATGCGCAAGTATATGGTCCGCTCGATATACGACTCCTTCGAGCTCACCTCTCGGGCCTCTGCCATGGCCGTAGCCATGCGTCGCTTGGCCTGGCTCAGAGTCTCCGACCTGGACATCAACCACCAGGATCGTCTGGCCAACGCCCCCTGTCTCGGGGATGAGCTTTTTGGAGAGTCACTGGATTCCACCACCCAGAAACTCTCTGCCCATGAGACCAGGTGGGACACCCTGATCAAGCCGAAAAAGAAGGCACCGCCTACCCGACCTTATCGGCCACAAACATCTTATCAACGGAGATTCTCAGCCAGACCACTCAACCCGCCTCCCCAGCAATCTCGGCGGCCCCGTCAACAGCAACATCATGCTCAGGCTCGATCTCAGGCCATTCAACCCTCTAAGCCTTCTCAGCCTGCTAAACAAACTCAGCCCTTTTGACTCTTCTCTCCAGGGCATAGCCAGTCATCCACCCTTGCTACCTCTTCCACAACCCATCGGAGGTCGTCTCACCATTTTCTCCAGCCGTTGGGAAGTCATCACGTCGGACCAGTGGGTCCTCAACATCATCCGCCACGGCTACTCTCTCAACTTCCAGACTCTACCTCCGGACAACCTTCCCGTAGAGTCTGCTTCAAACTCATCTCAAACCCCCCTCCTCCTGAGGGAGGTTCAATCCCTCCTCCTTCTCAATGCCATCGAAGAAGTACCTCCAGATCAAAAGGGTCAGGGATTCTACTCCCGCTACTTCCTGGTCCCCAAAAAGACGGGAGACCTCCGTCCCATTCTCGATCTAAGGGACCTCAACAAGTGTCTAGTCAAGGAGAAGTTCAGAATGCTCTCCCTTGCCACGCTTTACCCTCTTCTTTCTCAACACGACTGGCTATGTTTCCTGGACCTCAAAGAGGCCTACACTCACATCTCCATCAACCAGAATTCTCGCCGCTACCTACGGTTCCAGGTACTGCACCACCACTATCAGTACAAGGTGCTACCGTTCGGCCTAGCTTCCTCACCCAGGGTCTTCACCAAGTGCCTTATAGTGGTAGCGGCCTTCCTCAGGTCTCACAACCTCCAGGTGTTCCCCTACTTGGACGATTGGTTGGTGAAAGCACCTTCATCTCAACTCGTGCTACAAGCCACTCATCACACCATCTCTCTCCTCCACCTCCTGGGGTTCGAGATCAACTACCCCAAGTCGCACTTGCTTCCCACCCAGCGATTTCAATTCATTGGAGCAGTTCTGGACACCACGCTAATGAGGGCCTTTCTCCCCTCCGATCGCCAGCGGACCCTGCTCCATCTCTGCCGTCAGGTACTCATGCACCCCTCCATCCCTGCCCGACAGATGATGGTCCTACTGGGTCACATGGCCTCGACGGTGCATGTCCTTCCTCTGGCACGCCTCCACCTTCGTACGCCTCAGTGGACTCTCGCCAACCAATGGTCACAGACTACGGACCTTCTTTCTCATCCCATCTCTGTGACATCATCTCTTCAGCAATCTCTCCAATGGTGGTTGAACTCCTCAAATCTTTCCAGGGGTCTGCTTTTTCATCTGCCCCCCCACTCTATGATCATCACCACAGATGCGTCCCCCTACGCGTGGGGAGCTCACCTAGGAGATCTGCGCACCCAGGGACTTTGGACCCCACAGGAGCGTCGTCATCACATCAATTTCCTGGAACTCAGAGCCATGTTCTATGCCCTCAAGGCTTTCCAACATCTCCTCTGCCCTCAAGTCCTCCTCCTTTGCACGGACAATCAAGTCGCCATGTACTACATAAACAAGCAAGGCGGCACCGGATCTCGCCCCCTTTGTTTGGAGGCTCTGCGCATCTGGACCTGGGCCACGGACCGCAATCTTTTTCTCAGGGCGGTCTATATCCAGGGCGAACAGAACTCTCTGGCCGACAATCTCAGTCGCATCCTTCAACCCCACGAGTGGACGTTGGACCCTCCGACTCTGCTCTCCGTCTTTGCTCGATGGGGCACTCCGCAGGTGGACCTCTTTGCAGCACCTCACAATCATCAGCTGCCCCAATTCTGCTCCAGACTCTTCTCTCCTCACCGTCTGGCCCCGGATGCATTCCTGCTCGATTGGAGGGATCGGTTCCTGTATGCCTTCCCTCCACTTCCTCTGATGTTGCGGACCTTGTCCAAACTCCGCAAAGACCACGCCACCATGATTCTTATCGCGCCTCGGTGGCCTCGCCAACACTGGTTCTCACTCCTGCTCCAGCTCAGCTCCAGGGAACCTATTCTACTTCCTGTGTTTCCTACTCTACTTACGCAACAGCATCAGTCTCTGCTACATCCCAATCTGTCTTCGCTCCACCTGACAGCTTGGTTTCTCTCGGGCTGACCTCTCCGGAGAATCTATCTCAACCGATCCGCCTCATTTTGGACGCTTCCAGGAAACCGGCCACTCTCCAATGTTACCATCAGAAGTGGACCAGATTTTCCTCCTGGTGTCTCCGGCATCATCAAGAACCCACCTCCTTAGCGGTGGAAACTGTCTTGGAATATTTGCTTTCTCTGTCCAACGCTGGCCTCAAAACTACCTCCATCAGAGTCCACCTCAGTGCCATCACTGCGTTTCATGAGCCTATTCTCGGAAAACCCCTCACGGCTCATCCTCTGGTTTCCAGATTCATGAGAGGACTCTTCAACATCAAACCGCCTCTCAAGCCTCCTCCTGTCGTCTGGGACCTGAATGTGGTTCTCTCAGCTCTCATGAAACCTCCGTTTGAGCCTCTTGCCACAACTTCTCTCAGGCTTCTTACCTGGAAGGTGCTTTTCCTAATTGCCATCACCTCTGCCAGGAGGGTTAGCGAACTGCATGCACTGGTTGCCGACCCACCTTTCACTGTTTTTCACCATGACAAGGTTGTTCTGCGTACCCACCCTAAATTCCTTCCCAAGGTGGTCTCAGCTTTTCACCTCAACCAGTCCATTGTGCTGCCCGTCTTCTTCCCTAAGCCTCACTCGCATCCTGGGGAACAGGCGTTGCACACGCTGGATTGTAAGCGTGCCCTTGCTTACTATCTTGATCGTACCAGAGCTCACCGAACAGCCCCTCAGCTCTTTTTGTCTTTCGACCCCAACCGTTTGGGTCGTCCTGTCTCCAAACGGACACTTTCAAATTGGCTTGCTGCCTGTATTGCTTTCTGCTACGCTCGGGCCGGTTTCTCACTGGAAGGAACTGTCACGGCCCACAGAGTCCGAGCTATGGCTGCTTCTGTGGCTTTCCTCCGCTCCACGCCCATCGAGGAAATCTGCAAGGCGGCCACTTGGTCCTCAGTTCACACGTTCACTACTCACTACTGTCTGGATGCGTTCTCCAGACGGGATGGACACTTCGGCCAATCTGTGTTACAAAATTTATTTTCCTAATGGCCAACCATCCCACCTCCCTCTTTGTTAGCTTGGAGGTCACCCATGTGTTAAGAATATGCTGCCTGCTTGTCCTGGGATAAAGCACAGTTACTTACCGTAACAGGTGTTATCCAGGGACAGCAGGCAGATATTCTTACGTCCCACCCACCTCCCCGGGTTGGCTTCTTAGCTGGCTTATCCTAACTGGGGACCACGCACTCCTCCGTCGGGCGGGAAGGCACTCGCGCACGCGCGGTGCGGCCAACTAGAAACTTCTAGTTAAAAAGATCCGTACCGAGGGCTCCGTCGGTGACGTCACCCATGTGTTAAGAATATCTGCCTGCTGTCCCTGGATAACACCTGTTACGGTAAGTAACTGTGCTGTATGAGGCAGAATTTCTTAAAAATCAGTTCTGAAGAGCTTAGTGAAAGGTCTCAGAAGAGATTCAAATGTTTTGTCTTTTTTCTCAATTGCTTTCACTATAGTTGATTGTGGAAACTGAGAAATGCAACCTGTCCATGAAGTTGGCATCCTCAGAAGATGTGAATGAAGTTCTAGCTCACATAGGAACTTGTCTCAGAAAGATATTCCCTGGTCTGTCTCCAGTGTAGGTACTCCATACTCAAAGTTAAAATCTAGCAAATGATAGAGGGAGAATAATAAAATGTTTGTGTACTTGATAAAGAATAATTGAATTAGCATTTTTGAAATGGCACATGTGTGCAGCCATTTTTCTTGTTTACTTTTCTGTACTTTATGAAACTATGTTTTAAGTTAATGTAAAAAAACAACAACCCCAAACAACCAAAACATTTTCTTTACCAGATAAGTGTGGTTTCATTATTTCCAATGTAAAAAAATAAACTTGTGGAATAAATAAGGACCCCTGTGGTAGTGATGCTGCCATGGTAAATGCATTGAAGCCCATTCAGTTCCTGTGGGCTTCAATGTATTTCCCACAACAGTTTTGCTACCACGACTATGTAAAACGGGCCCCAAGGTATTTACTTATTTATTTTCTACATGTCTTCTTTGCTCTATCCAAAGTTCTAGGCGGATTACTACAGACATACACAGCATTAAATGAAACAATAGACAATGAACAGTTAGTGATAATTAACATAAACACCAAACCAAGACAGTTAAGACAATGGGTACCCTCATGAAAACCCCATAAGCATGAAGGAAAAGAATAGTCTTGAGCTTTTTCTTAAAATATCCAGAGCTGGAGAATGTACGGTAATATACTTAAGGCTTCTAATTTTAAATTTTAATTGATAAATAGCAATACAACATACCTGATGCAAAAAAGTGTTTGTTCAGGAAACACACCACACCCTCGCTTATCTTGTATCCTTCACTCAGTTTGTGTCATCTTTGTGCTAACTCCTCCCAAGTGATACAAATGTACTTATTTAATTCAACTGTGAAAGGTAGCAGACATTTAATAGTTGTGACAAAAGCACAGTAATGAACATTAATAATTGATGCCATCGAAGAACCCCTAATTAGCTGGAAAACAAACACTTAAAAGTATAATTTATAAACAACTAAGAATAGAATTTCTAATTACCGTATTTTCACGCATATAACGCGCGCGTTATACGCGTTTTTACCTACCGCGCATACCCCTCGCGCGTTATACGCGTGAGCGCGGTATACAAAAGTTTTTCTACATAGTTCCCACCCCGCCCGACGCCCGATTCACCCCCCCATCAGGACCGGTCGCACCCCCACCCCGAACGACCGCTCGCACGCGCTCCCACCCGCACCCGCATCCACGATCGGAGCAAGAGGGAGCCCAAGCCCTCTTGCCCGGCCGACTCCCCAACTCCCCGACAATATCGGGCCAGGAGGGAGCCCAAACCCTCCTGGCCACGGCGACCCCCTACCCCCACCCCGCACTACATTACGGGCAGGAGGGATCCCAGGCCCTCCTGCCCTCGACGCAAACCCCCCTCCCTCCAACGACCGCCCCCCCCCAAGAACCTCCGACCGCCCCCCCAGCCGACCCGCGACCCCCCTGGCCGACCCCCACGACACCCCCACCCCCCTTCCCCGTACCTTTGGAAGTTGGCCGGACAGACGGGAGCCAAACCCGCCTGTCCGGCAGGCAGCCAACGACGGAATGAGGCCGGATTGGCCCATCCGTCCCAAAGCTCCGCCTACTGATGGGGCCTAAGGCGCGTGGGCCAATCAGAATAGGCCCTGGAGCCTTAGGTCCCACCTGGGGGCGCGGCCTGAGGCACATGGGCCCAACCCGACCATGTGCCTCAGGCCGCGCCCCCAGGTGGGACCTAAGGCTCCAGGGCCTATTCTGATTGGCCCACGCGCCTTAGGCCCTACCAGTAGGCGGAGCTTTGGGACGGATGGGCCAATCCGGCCTCATTCCGTCGTTGGCTGCCTGCCGGACAGGCGGGTTTGGCTCCCGTCTGTCCGGCCAACTTCCAAAGGTACGGGGAAGGGGGTGGGGGGGTCGGCCAGGGGGGTCGCGGGTCGGCTGGGGGGGCGGTCGGAGGTTCTTGGGGGGGGGCGGTCATTGGAGGGAGGGGGGTTTGCGTCGAGGGCAGGAGGGCCTGGGATCCCTCCTGCCCGTAATGTAGTGCGGGGTGGGGGTAGGGGGTCGCCGTGGCCAGGAGGGTTTGGGCTCCCTCCTGGCCCGATATTGTCGGGGAGTTGGGGAGTCGGCCGGGCAAGAGGGCTTGGGCTCCCTCTTGCTCCGATCGTGGATGCGGGTGCGGGTGGGAGCGCGTGCGAGCGGTCGTTCGGGGTGGGGGTGCGACCGGTCCTGCGAGGGGGGGTGGTGAATCGAACGTCGGGGGGGGGGGCATCAGGTTTTCAGGGTGGGGACAGGACTTCAAGGGGGAGAGGAGAGTTGGGGCGGGCGAAAGGAGAGTCGGGGTGGCCAGAGGAGAGTCGGGGCGGGTGAAAGGAGTGTTGGGCAGCATGCGCGGTATACGTGTGTGCGCGGTATATAAAAATTTCTGTACATAAAGTTGTGTTTTTCGCGCGCTATACCCGTGTGCGCGTTTTACACGGGTGCGCGTTATCTATGTGAAAATACGGTATATAGTGAATGCTGTTAGAAGCAGACTGCAAGAAACATTGGAAAGGGAATTGTTTTTTTTCCATTATCTATGACTTAGGTAGGGACAGTGTTTGAAAAGTTTGTTGTTTTTTTTTTTTAAAGAACTTCTTTTCCTGTGTGCAGGAAAATAATGAAAAAAGTAATCATGGAACCTGCTGATAGACTGGCCAATCTTCAAGCACTGTGGGACAGCCAGACGGTGACTGAAGTGGGACCTTGTGGTAAGGATGAAGTTTAACATGGAAACGCTTCTATAAATACAGATAAAATTGCTGGTGTCTAGCAACTTTAAATTTTGGAAGCAAAAATTAGGTAGGAGCAGCATATGACCAGGGGGACAAACTTCTTACTGAATGCTTAAAAGCAGGAGTTGAGTTGGCGGAAGTGAATAGTTCAGTACTTTTTTTTAATGGAGTAGGTGTTTGCAGCCTTTCTACCAGTTAACTTATAATTAACTTACAAAGATACAGGTCTATTTATTTTTAGTCTCAACTGAGCACCAGTTTTAAGAGATCTGCTTCTTTTTACATGACAGAACTGAGACGGTTTCATTTCAAAACTTTTTATCTGTCCAGGGGGCTTCTCCCAAATGTATGCATGTGTATGTGATTGGCTTGGATTACCTTACAGAGAAGAAGTACAATGGGTGAGTACAATGTATTCTTTATTAATATGATATAGTCTTGATCCTTGAGAAAACTAGAATCTTAGGTTGTGATACGATATAATAGAGGCTTTAGGACCTGAGGTCTTCCCTTCAGATTTGTGTGGTCTTAGAAACTCATGTGCTATATTATCTTATTTGATGGTCCTTTAAAAGGTATTGCAGCATGTTAAGATGCCATTATTTCTGCTGTATTTTACACCTTATAACTATAAAAGGTGTGTGAGTTTTCCATATTGATAGCTAAAGGCTTATTCCAGTTCAGAAGTTCATGTAGGCGGGTTTTTTTTTTCCATTATGCATTTATGATTTGCATCAAAGAAAATTATCAATGAAAAGGCAAAACAGAGTCAAAACACAATAATTCCCCTCAGGACTAATAAGAACATAAAATTCAAATTTATGAGAAAAATCTAGGAATAAAAAATATAGGAATTAGCAGCATAAGTCTTCTTACTTATAATGAACTGAGATACACCAATTAGAACCAGATATTATAACACCTTTCCCTTCAAAAAAAGAACTGTAATTGAGAGGGTTCAAAAAATATAGGCATGTTACTCAAAAAAACCAAACATTTACAAGGTGCTGTATTGTTACTACCTTTCGAATGCACAAAAGGGAGAAAGAAAATCCAACGTAGTCTGCAGTAAACAACAGCAACCAGAAAACAACAAACAGACTGCAGACAATGTACAAGATGCAGGCGTTGTTTATTAGTAAATGCAGTAACATATACAACCTTATAGCCAACCAAGGGACCCGACACGGTCCGTGTTTCGGATGACACGCCTTCCTCAGGGGTCCTAATGAATTTAAGCATAAATACTTAAGATAATGTGTGAACATAAAAAGGTGAAGCAAGCAAATGGTAATGTGACAAAGGTGATAATGTCATACAAGAACATATTAAAGAGAAAAAGTAAAAATGTACAAATAATATCGGGTGTCTCTGAGTGTGATTGAAATATATAATGATATAGTGCAAAAGGATGCAAAGATTTTTAATGACTAGAATATCACTGAATAAAAAACTAGAAATGAAGTGACACGTGTCAAATGAAAAGCAATTAATATCAACATAGGGATACGTGACAGACGGAAGAAACAAA
This sequence comes from Geotrypetes seraphini, assembly GCF_902459505.1. Classification (NCBI taxonomy): domain Eukaryota; kingdom Metazoa; phylum Chordata; class Amphibia; order Gymnophiona; family Dermophiidae; genus Geotrypetes; species Geotrypetes seraphini. The sequence continues at coordinate 183,345,801 of NC_047085.1, read as the reverse complement.
TCACAAATATAAGAAAAGAAAAGGGAACCAGAAGTGGTGGTGAAACGAGAAATGGAGCAGACCAACAATAAAAATAAACCAAATCTTAATAGCCGGAAGTGATACTGCATAATGAAAAAGGGACAGTGAGTGTGTGAATAGGAAACCAGCATATAGGTAACAAAAAACTGAAAAAACATACCATGGTGGTTAAGATATAAAGCAAACTGCGTAAAAGATAACAAACTGATGAAAATAAAAATGATAAGGCATGGAGTCAATAAAAGCATTGGTCCTAAAACATTAAGAACAGAACTGAACAGGTTAAGAATATCTAATATGTACAGTGGCTGTCTCATACTGGAATTTGTATAACATAGGATACAAAAGACAATATAGTATAAATCTTCATAATGTGCACTTCTTAAAAGGTTGTAATCAATGTTATGAATACAACTTAAAATAACAGATGATCCAAATATGCTGGAGAAAGTGCATTTTAACGCCTAACAGTTAATAAAACCCAAACTAAAATGTACTATATGAATGTTAAAATATTAAAATGCATTATTGTATGTTAATAACAAAAAATTATTAAAAGACTTTATTAGAAAACAATGTTAAACAACAATAAGAAGAAACTATATTAAAAACAATGTAAGAAATAATATTAAAACAATATATAAAAAAGTCATAAAATGTTTGCTAGAACTTAAACCTGTTGCATGCCATGGACATTTACATTGATATACCATGGGTTCAATGTGAGTGGGTGGCGACCACAGAATTATAAGAAAAGACGATTAACAGAGTGATGACTAAATGCACAGAGCTAGTGTTCTCGAAGGTGGCCTAAATACTCTTTAACAATAGCTCAGAGCAATTAAATAAGCCTAACAGTATTAGAACTGAAGATTAGATTATGATTATTTCTTACATTGTTTTTAATATAGTTTCTTCTTATTGTTGTTTAACATTGTTTTCTAATAAAGTCTTTTAATAATTTTTTGTTATTAACATACAATAATGCATTTTAATATTTTAACATTCATATAGTACATTTTAGTTTGGGTTTTATTAACTGTTAGGCGTTAAAATGCACTTTCTCCAGCATATTTGGATCATCTGTTATTTTAAGTTGTATTCATAACATTGATTACAACCTTTTAAGAAGTGCACATTATGAAGATTTATACTATATTGTCTTTTGTATCCTATGTTATACAAATTCCAGTATGAGACAGCCACTGTACATATTAGATATTCTTAACCTGTTCAGTTCTGTTCTTAATGTTTTAGAACCAATGCTTTTATTGACTCCATGCCTTATCATTTTTATTTTCATCAGTTTGTTATCTTTTACGCAGTTTGCTTTATATCTTAACCACCATGGTATGTTTTTTCAGTTTTTTGTTACCTATATGCTGGTTTCCTATTCACACACTCACTGTCCCTTTTTCATTATGCAGTATCACTTCCGGCTATTAAGATTTGGTTTATTTTTATTGTTGGTCTGCTCCATTTCTCGTTTCACCACCACTTCTGGTTCCCTTTTCTTTTCTTATATTTGTGATTTGTTTCTTCCGTCTGTCACGTATCCCTATGTTGATATTAATTGCTTTTCATTTGACACGTGTCACTTCATTTCTAGTTTTTCATTCAGTGATATTCTAGTCATTAAAAATCTTTGCATCCTTTTGCACTATATCATTATATATTTCAATCACACTCAGAGACACCCGATATTATTTGTACATTTTTACTTTTTCTCTTTAATATGTTCTTGTATGACATTATCACCTTTGTCACATTACCATTTGCTTGCTTCACCTTTTTATGTTTACACATTATCTTAAGTATTTATGCTTAAATTCATTAGGACCCCTGAGGAAGGCGTGTCATCCGAAACACGGACCGTGTCGGGTCCCTTGGTTGGCTATAAGGTTGTATATGTTACTGCATTTACTAATAAACAACGCCTGCATCTTGTACATTGTCTGCAGTCTGTTTGTTGTTTTCTTGTTACTACCTTTCACCACCCCCTAAAAAGGAACCCGCAGGGACGGATGAATGATAATGATGGTGGGGAGAGAGCAAGAGATTGAGGGAATTGGAGATTCTGAAGGGAGGGGGGAGGCTCGGCATTGAAAGGAGTTTGATATCCCTGCTCTTGAAGATCATATTGTGTAGCTCTTGGCTGCATAGCAAGAACTCTTGAAAAGACCTCCAAGTGTTAAATAAACAAAAAGGAGAACTTCAACATTAAGTTTCCCATTGAATAAACTAAACAACAAAATTGGCCTAGTGCAAGTATTAACCTATTATGAATTGTGTGATTCCTAACAGGATGTAGATACAATATACCTAACACAAGATACAAGAGAATTGAACTTACAAGACTTCAGCCATCTCGATCACAGGTAAATAATGTATTTCTTGGCATTTCATCACTCAGAATTGTACCTGCAGCTCTGCTAGCTAGGTGCTTGAAAAGGAAAATTCCAGTCATTAAATACTGAGATAGTGTATCATTTATTTTTGGGGGCAATACAAAATTACTTTGACAATATTTTTATAAAAGAAGTAGACTTATTTCAAGATTTTCTGTTGTTGAATGTGCACGTGTACATTTAGTGGTTTGAAAAAAGTCTTCAATCCCTTGTACATTTTTTTACAGTTTTCTGTCCAAAAAATGCAATTCAAAATGCTTTCAAGTAGGAATTTGTTTCACTGGTCTACAGAATATACTTTGAGTGAAAGAGCAATTATAGAAATATTCAAATTGTAATTAAAATAAGTTTCCACACCCTCTGTAGTAAACCCAAATTAGCCGTTTCAAAAAATTACTTTAAGAAGGCCTGTAGCAAATTGGAGCCCAACTGCGTCCAGTCACTCTAGCTGAGCTGATTTGAATATTCTTGGATGACAGACAAAGCTGTTTCTTGTATGAAGTGAATTTAAAGCAAAAGTATATTGGGAGGCCCGTTTGGCTCGTTCTTCTCGACGCCGGAGCAGAGACTTTGTTCACACTTGGACTCCATATTTGAACATTTTGACTCCTGAGAGTCGTAGCCGGGTCTTGAATAGACTCCACCTCTGAAACTGTGCTTCTAGGTGTCTCTGCTGTTCCCTGCTTACGAGTTTTTCTGTATCTGGGGGGGGACGGGGAGGGGTGGGTGGGGGGTAGGGGCTTCTTTGTCGGGGGGTGGGGGTATGGTGGGTCCGGGGAGGACATAAGAGTCCAGTCCTCCGCGGGTGTTTGATGAAAATGCATACCATGGTTGTTTTTGCTGTTGTTTTACTGTTGCTTAATAAAATAGATTTGAATTAAAGCAAAAGTATAAAACATGCATGACATTGAGCTGCTGGAAAAACTCTTGAGACAGTTAGAGGAAGGCTGTAAGAAAATTTTATTGTATACAAATATCCCTTGGGCCATAGGAAAATCCATCATCATAAAGCATAAACAGTTAGGTATCACTCTTTGGGCTCCTTTTACGAAGCCGCGTTAGTGGCTTTATCGCACGGGACTTTTCATCACCCGCTAACTTCTGCGCTAGCCGAAAAACTAACGTCTGCTCAAGAGGAGGCGGTAGTGGCTAGCGCAGCCGGCAGTTTAGCGCACAATATTACGCGCGTTAAACCGCTAACGCGGCTTTGTAAAAGGAGCCCTTTATCATATTGTTTCCCCCCTCAAAAATGTCACTAGTTGTGCATTTAAGAAATTGCTGAAATAAATCACTCTAAAAGAGATATAGACATTTGTGAGGAAAACTGTTTAACAATTAAAGATTGCTGTATGAACTTGACCCTTGTAAAAGCTGAAGAAAAGTCATATGATATACTAACTAGTATTTCCAAACAAACAAGGTTTGTTACATGTGTGTGTGAGGTCTGATAAGTGGAACATTCCAATGTTAAGTAGGTCACCCTTAATCTCTTAAGTTACGTGTAGTGGTGGCAGAATTGTATAGTTATAGTGGAGGGATAGTGAACTTCAAAGGAAAGATGAATGGTAAAAAATACAGGCAGATATTAGAGGAGAAACTTTTCCAGTCTGTTACAGATTTGCTTTTCAGGAGATCAATGATTCTACGCAGAAAGCAAAATCAACTATGAAGTGACTCGGAAAGAAGAATGTTAGGAATTATCAGGAAAGGAATGAAAAACAAAGATGAAAATGTTATCTTGTTTTTGTATTGCTCTGTGGTGCAGCCGCACATTGAATACTGTGTGCAGTTTTGGTCACAGCATCTCAAAAAAAAATATAGTGGAATTAGAAAAAGGTACAGAGAAGGGCAACAAAAGTGATAAAAGGGATTGGACAACTTCCCTATGAGGAAAGGCTAAAGTGGACAAGAAACAGCTCAGGAGAGATATGATAGAGGTCTATAAAATACTGAGTGAAGTGGAACAAGTAGATGTGAATAGCTTGTTTACTGTTTCCAAAAATACTAGGACTAGGGGACATGCGATGAAACTACTAAGTAGTAGATTTAAAATAAACCAGAGAAATTATTTCTTCACCAATGGGTAATTAAACTGTGGAATTCATTGCCAGAGAAATGTAGTGAAAGCAGTTAGCTTAGCAGGGTTTAAAAAAGATTTGGATAATTTCTTAAAAGAGAAATCCATATGCTATCATTAGAATATTGACCATTTAAACCTTCTCTCTGTTTTCTGTCATTCAACCAGTTCTCAGTCTATAAAAGGACTTTACCTCCTATCCCATCACTTTCTAATTTCCTCAGAAGTCTTTCATGAGGTACTTTGTCAAATGCCTTTTGAAAATCCAAATACAGTGGTGCCTCACACAACGAACTTAATTCGTTCCAGGAGCAAGTTTGTTATTCGAAAAGTTTGTTATGTGAAACGCGTTTTCCCATAACAATACATGTTAAAAAAAATAATTCGTTCTGTAGCATAAAATATGCTAAGATGACATAAAAAAAGATAAATTTTTGGTTATTATTTTTATTTAGATACATCTAAAAACATAATTGTTTTTTAAAACAACACATATTTTTTAAATTTAAAGACAGACTAAGTAGAGTCTAATTTTACAGTGAGAGAGGGCAGAGTCTCAGCGGCAAAAACTGGGACTTAACTGTTCATTTTTTTTTTTTTTTCTACCGTGTTTCCCCGATGATAAGGCAGGGCCATCAAATAAGACAGCCCCCCCCTTTTTAGAAAAAAATGTAAAATAAGGCACCCCCCCGCAAATAAGCCACCCACCGATACCTGCGCTTACCCGAATCGGGTGGTACGGTGGGTGACTCCGTGTGGTCCCTGGCACCTCCTGGGGGCAGGGCCTGAGGCACATGGTCGGGTTGGGCCCATGTGCCTCAGGCCCCGCCCCCAGGAGGGACCTAAGGCTCCCGGGCCTATTCTGATTGGCCCAGGCGCCTTAGGCCCCACCAGTAGGCGGAGCTTTGGGACGGATGGGCCAATCCGGCCTCATTCCGTCGTTGGCTGCCTGCCGGACAGGCGGGTTTGGCTCCCGTCTGTCCGGCCAACTACAGAAAGGTACGGGGAAGGGGGTTGGGGGTGTCGTGGGGGTCGGCCAGGGGGGTCGCGGGTCGGCTGGGGGGGCGGTCGGAGGTTCTTGGGGGGGGCGGTCGTTGGGGGGAGGGAGGGTTTGCGTCGAGGGCAGGAGGGCCTGGGATCCCTCCTGCCCGTAATGTAGTGCAGGGTGGGGTTAGGGGGTCGCCGTGGCCAGGAGGACTTGGGCTCCCTCCTGGCCCGATATTGTCGGGGAGTTGGGGAATCGGCGGGGCAAGAGGGCTTGGGCTCCTTTTTGCCCCGATCGTGTCGGGGAGTCGGGGGGGCAAGAGGGAGCCAGGCGGAGAGAGGGCAGTTAAGCGCAGTGCCTGCGCGGAAGGATGCAGCTCGGGCGACTTCGTTGTGTGAAACGAAGTTCGTTGTACGAATCAAGACATAAAGTTCGTTGTGCGCAGCGTGCGCTGTGCGAGGCGTCCGTTGTGTGAGGCACCACTGTACACAATATCAGCCGCTTTGTATATCTCAATGGAGAAGGGTAAATAGTGGGGTTTCGCTGGGGTCTTTGCTGGGACTGCTGCTTTTTAACATATTTATCAATGATCTAAAGATGAGAATAACTAGTGAGATATTGAAATTTGCTGATAACACAAAGTTGTTAAATTGCAAGAGGATTGTGAAAAATTGCAAGAGGACCTTGTGAGGCTGAAAGACCGGGCATCAAAATGGCAGATGACATTTAATGTGAGCAAGTGCAAAGTGATGCATGTGGGAAAGAGGAACCCGAACTACGCTGGGTTCTGTGTTAGGAGTCACTGCCCAGGATCTAGGTGTCATTGTTGAGGATACGTTGAAACCATCAGCTCAATGTGCAGCGGCGGCTAAGAAAGCAGATACTGTAGAATGTTAGGAATTATCAGGAAAGGAATGGAGAGCAAAGATGAAAATGTTATAATGCCCTTGTATCGCTCTTCACCCCTAAACTGTACCATTCTCTCAAGGTTTTGCAGCCCAAATGCATGACCTTGCATTCCTTAGCAATAAATATTAGCTGTCAAATTTCTGACTATTTTTCAAGTTCAATAGGTCATTCCTCATGTTTTCCACACCATCAGGGGTGTCTATTCTATTGCAGATTTTGGTATCATCCACAAAAAGGCAAATCTTACCTGACAGGCAACAAGGTGGTATTATTTAAGTTAAGATGCCTTTAAAAGCAACAGTTAAAACTGTCTTGTTGAGATTCAACAGGAGCATTTTGAAGTCCTTGTTAATCTATTGTGTCTTAATTTGGTAAGCCAGATTCTTTGAACCAAGTGCATAATGACCAAATGCAATATTTTGGATTGGCTGTTAATGGCTCTCATTTCCCTCTGCATAATAGAGCCAAAACGAAGATACAAATCACTGCAAATTGGAGACTACTTTTGATTCTGGTGTAGGGATAAGCAAGTCAAGGATACTTGTTATCAGCAGTAGGTACTGTATGAATCAGAAAAGGGAAGTGAAGCAGTCAAGCTAAGGAAATCTGTTCTCTATTGTATCTGCAATCCTTGTGGCATTAGGTGTTCAGATGTCCTTCCCTTAGGGCTCCTTTTACTAAGCTGCGCTAGCGGTTTTAGCGTGTGCTTTGCACGCGCTACATTGCCGTTCACACGCACTGCCTCCATAGAGCTGGCATTAGTATTTTCCGTGTAACGCGGGGATTAGCGTGTGCTAAAAACGCTAGCGCAGCTTAGTAAAAGGAGCCCTTGTGAAACAATTCTAAAAAAAATAAAAAAAGGGGGGAAGTGGGTGGGAGAAAGCAAAGTCCAATACAGCAAGGTCAATTAAATTGTAACGTTTATATGTGAATTTTAAAAAATGAGATAACTGTAAGATCCAGGGAAAATTGGAGATGTAAATATACATATCTTCACTGTGGTAAAGCATTAAAAATGCATCAGGAAAGAAAATGAAGAGAAACAGATGAACCATTATTATTCTGCCCTGTCTTATGCAGTACTTTTTTTTTCATGTTCTGTGTAGATTGGGAATGGATAATATAGAATTTGCAGGGCTTTTTGTAGATAAAAAAAAATCTTTACTTATACAGTATAGAAACCTGGTTAGCTTCCAGTTCTGTTGCTTTTCAGTTCAAGTAGGTGCACTAGCAGAAAGCTAAGGTTAAAATAGTAGCAAACACTTGTTAATTTCATATTTAAGTGTTATGAGAAGCTGTTTCCAGAAAACTGAGTTTCTCATTTACCCTCCCCCCCTTATTTTTAAATTTTTTTTACAAAAGCACGCAAGAGGTTTTTAGCTCCTGCCGTCATGTTGAATGCTCTGCACTGCTCTGATAGTCATAGAGTTTCCTGTGAGCGTCAGAGCAGCGTAGAGCGTTCAGCATGCTGGCTGGGTGCTAAGAACCTCTTGCGCGGTTTTGTAAAAGGGGGGCGGGGAAGTAGTTATCTGGGCTTGTAGATGTTCAAGCATTCCTTTGTATACATATTTCAGATGAGCTGCCAAATGAACAAACTATATTCCCCTCTTCCTAAAGAAATCATAAATGGTAGAATAATTTCTCTTATAAGAATACAAGAACTACCATCTCCAGATCAGACCTTCGGTCCATCAAGTCCGGCGATCCGTACATGCAGAGGCCCAGCCAGGTGTACACCTGGCGTAATTTTAGTCACCCATATCCCTCTATACCTCTCGTAAGGAGATGTGCATCTAGTTTGCTTTTAAATCCTAGAACGGTGGATTCTGCAATAACCTCCTCTGGGAGAGCATTCCAGATATCCACCACTCGTTGTGTGAAGCAGAACTTCCTGATATCTGTCCTGGACTTTTGTCCCCCCTTAGCTTCAGTCCATGTCCTCTTGTCCATGTCACATTGGACATTGTAAATAATTTTTTTTCCTGCTCTATTTTGTCGATTCCTTTTAGTATTTTGAAAGTCTCAATCATATCCCCTCGCAGTCTCCTTTTCTCCAGGGAGAACAATCCCAGTCTCTTGAGTTGTTCCTCGTATTCCAAGTTCTCCATACCTTTTATTAGCTTCGTTGCTCGTCTCTGCACCCTCTCCAGCAGTTTTAGATCCTTCTTTATGTTGGGAAACCAAAGTTGAACACAGTATTCCAAGTATGGTCTGACCATTGCTCTATAAAGCAGCATTATAACTTTATCCGATCTACTCGTGATTCCATTTTTTATCATGCCTAACATTCTATTTGCTTTCTTTGCCGCTGCTGTGCATTGTGCCGACGGTTTCAGGGTCCTATCTATCAGTACACCCAGGTCCTTTTCTTGTTCGCTCTTACCCAGAGTTACACCTGACATTCTATACTCGTGTTCCTTGTTCTTTCTGCCTAAATGCATTACTTTGCACTTTTCCACTTCAAACTTCATCTGCCATTTCTACGCCCATTTCTCTAACTGACACAAGTCACTCTGGAGTTACTCGCTATCCTTCTGCGATCTGATTGCCCGGCATAGCTTTGTGTCATCTGTAAACTTGATGACCTCATTGGATGTTCCTCCTTCTAGGTCATTGATGAAAATATTAAATAAGATGGGCCCAAGTACCGAGCCCTGGGGCACACCGCTAGTCACTTTCTCCCAGTCTGAGAACTTCCCATTTACGCCCACTCTCTGCTTTCTGTTCTCCAGCCATTTGCCTATCCATGCGCACTGTTCATAAGAATTTTAGTGTTGCAGAGTTGTTACAAAATATATTTGGCAGCACAACATGAAACAGGCCAACCAGTGTGGAAAAAGAGTGGTGCCATGGTTAAAGTTACAGCTTCAGCACCCTGAGGTTGTGGGTTCAAATCCACACTGCTCATGGTGACCCTGGGCAAGTCACTTAAATCCCCCCCCGCCTCCCCCTGTTGGCCCAGGTACATTAGATAGATTGTGAGTCCGCTGGGACAGACAGGGAAAAATGCTTGAGTACCTGAATAAATTCATGTAAACGGTTCTGAGCTCCTCTGGGAGAACGGAATAGAAAATTGAATTAATGAATATTAAACCAACCAGTATGGACATGATGCACGGTTCAATAAACCACACTTTTTCCACACTAGTTGCTCTTTTTCATGTTGCATCTGCTTTACGTGTATGCAGATCTCTGCCTCTTGCTGTTTACAACATATATTCTTTCTTTATGCAGAGATCTAGTACCCATAGTTGCTGCTCTGGAATACAATCAGTGGTTCACAAAGCTCTCCTCCAAAGATCTGAAATTGGTAAGTAATCAAAACACAAGGAGTGTGGCTTTCCTTCAGTGACTCTGCAGCATTTAATAGCCACAGTCATTTTCAGAGACAGGAATTGCCCCCACAGGCTTGAGTAGCCTGTTGAAAGGCATAATTTTCATTGAAGTTCAGCTTGTTCTGTTTGTACAAGATCCTTGAGAGTTACATCTGATCTCACATTTTCAGGCACTATTAGAAACTACTTTCAGGATGTCTGAAGAATTTATAAGATTTCCTTGGGAATTTTGTTCTGTCAGTTATTGAAATGAAAATAAATAAATACAGCAAACAAACAAATGTTTTTTTGATAATTGGTACAAAGTAGATTTATATCTTGAATTTTATTATGGAAAAAGGCATGTGGTGTCATATATAGATTTTCCTCCTTAATGTGGAGAAGCCAAGGGTAAGGAAATTTTATACTAGCAGCAGGAAATATTTCAAAGAAATACTGGGATTACCCAATCCGGAGAATTTCCCAATTAATAACTGTTATTATATTCCGCAAAAGAAAATACAATCCGACCAGGAAGTGGATCACCTGGTAGCAAGTGAAATAAACCTGACAGAGTTTTTGGAAGATACCCAGGATGTTATCCAGAGTAGGTCCACTATGGTATTAACATGCATGAGTGAGAGAGATAAAATGCTAATTATGAAACTTTACTTTAAAAATAGGTTGACAAAATTTTGTGGAGACGTTGTTAGAATTTTTCCTGATGTCTCAAGAGCTACGCAATTAAGAAGGAAAGAATTTTTGAAACTAAGAGTAAGAGCCTTAGCTCTTGAGGCATCTTTTTACTTAAAATCCCATGTAAATGTCTTGTTAAATTACAATACAAGTTTCTTTGACTTCTTTGTTAAATTACAAGACATTGAATATGTTTTTTGGGATCCAATTCAATTGAAACAATTTTTAATATCTTGAGAACAGAAGTGACAGAACATCTTCAAAATCTGTGTGTGGGGGGGAGGGGGGTAAGACGGAGGATTGCTACCTATGTCTACACCAGACTGCACCTATGCTAGAGTGCATTTTCTCTCATTGGTTTCAAACCTCCCCGTAAAGACAGTCTGTCTAAAAAAATTGGCCCACTAAAGGGGGAAAAATTCCTATTGTGCAAATTAGAACATTGGAGAAAGGTGGGAATGGATGGGGATATTGGATGCATGAATATACTTTTGTTCTGACACCTTTGTGTAATGTGTCAGTCACAGTTTGTTTCTCCCTCACTTATCGGCATTCATCATTTTTCTTGCAGTCTGCTGATGTCTGCGATCAGATCCTGAAGGTGGTGAGTAGGTCAAGCCGATTGGAAGAGTTGGTCTTGGAAAATGCAGGGCTTAGAATGTAAGTGCTTTTAGAGAAGTTGTGATTTAATAACAGCCAAAAACTTAAGAGCCTTTTTTCAATGCTGAAAAGAGATCTGCCATTTTAGACCTAGTGTTTCTTCAGTATGCTCTGTGCCTGTGTTTGGTGTTTGGACAGATTTTGACTGGTATTTTCAGTTTATTTAGAACAGGGATCTCAAAGTCCCTCCTTGAGGGCCGCAATCCAATCGAGTTTTCAGGATTTCCCCAATTAATATGCATTGAAAGCAGTGCATGCACATAGATCTCATGCATATTCATTGGGGAAATCCTGAAAACCCGACTGGATTCCGACCCTCAAGGAGGGACTTTGAGACCCCTGATTTAGAGGAGCAGACTATAACCAATATGTCATTAATAAAGCATTAATCTTTTCAGGATTTTCTTTGTATTTGTAATTGTTGCTGTAATATGAGTCTTACAGCCAATTCCTAATAAATAGAGGGGTATAAATACTCCTTTTCTAGTGTATAATTATTTTGTTATTGTCTTACTTGACAGAGGTGGGCAATATTTGAGCCATAATATAAAGTATGAGCTTTCTTGTGAATGTAAGCAGAGATAGGGAAGGGAATGGAGACTTGTATACCGCTTTTTTGTGGCTTTGGCATTCAAAGCGGTTTGGATTGAGGATTGAGTGACTTGCCCAGGGTCACAAAGAGCAGTACTGGGATTTGATCTCGCAACCTCTGGGTGCAGAGGCAGCAGCTATACTAGTGAGACACACCTTCCATGCAGACATTGCAGGCATATCATAGAGAAATAAAATTGTACTTACCAAGCTGTAATATACTTGCGTTTCAATTGATAAGCACCCAGAAAACATCCCGATTTTAAAATAAAACCAAAATTGAAATAAGTTTTGATGGATAAACACAAGAAAAACACTACGTCTCCTAGTGTTCTCGCCCCTATTGTGGCTTGTCTTGCATCCTTTACTCAGTTTTTGTGCCTTTTCTGCACCGATGTCTCCTAAGTAACAAAAATATGCTTATTTGATTCCACCAGAAAGGAATGGAATCCAAAAGTAGTATCTGTGATTCAAAAACACTAATAAAAATGATTTTTTATATCCTTAAAGAACCTCTAAAGAGCTGGAAAATAAAAATCTAAGAATAGAAGCCATAAATATACTTTGTGCTATGCAAATGTTAACAGCAGTGGATATACTTTTATCACACTCATAAAATATATTTTTGCTTCACTGCAGATGAAAATCAAAATTTTCTTCTAAGCCCTTGTCATTTCATGCTTAAACTACTACCTCAGCTGTAGACGGTTATAGTCTGTTATGCACCTCTCTCTTATTTAGTAGTCAAGACTGCAAGCTCATTTTCAAAGGGAAATGCCTTGCAGCTCTCTTCCTGTGAAAATGAGGGTAAACAGGCTGAATGGGGTCCTTTTACTAAGGCGCGCTAGCCGATTTATCGTGCGCTAAATGCTAACGCGTCCATTATATTCTATGGAGGCGTTAGCATTTAGTGCGCGCTAAAATGGCTAACGCGCCTTAGTAAAAGAGGGGGAATGTGAATACAAAGTGCATTTAAAAAAAAATTCTTTATTAATTTTTATTACTAACAAAAAGTGTAACAATGTTATAATAAATAATAAATAAGCACGTAAGTATAATCAGTATTAGTACAACAATATATGCCCTCCCCCCCCCACAATTACCTTAAAGATCACCCTAAAGATACATCCCCACCCACCCCCCGGATGTGTCTGAATTAAAAGAAGGCTAAACGAACTATAACAATTGTACAAATATGTTGATGGACCCCAAACTAAATTAAATATCTTAGAATGCCCTAAAATGTCGGCATTCATCTTTTCATACCTGTAACTTAAACATAAGCTCGCCCACCAAAAGGAAAAATTAAGATGATCACAGTTTTTCCAATTTTGAGTTATCATCTGTATGGCTACCCCAGTCATAATCAGAAAAAGCCGGCATTTATAACGATCCATGGGGGGGGGGCTTAACATACAATAATGTTCCACATATAATTACCTCATAAGTCAATGGGATTGTCGATTCCAATATGAGGTTAATCTCTCTCCATATTGACTTTCAAAAGTTGAATATCAAAGGACAATAAAACAACAGATGATCCAATGTCCTAATGTCTAGATGACAGTGCCAGCATCTATTAGATTTAGAACTGTCCAACTTTTGTAACCTAACAGGGATCCAAAAAGATCTGTGTTTCAAGAAAAAACAGGTTTGTCTCATAGATGCTGACGCTGTACATCTCATCTTCCAAGTCCAAATACGTGGCCAGCAAGACACAGAAATATACTGCTTTATCTCGATGCTCCAAATTTCTCTAAGACTGGATTTTGGGTTTTTTATTCAGGAATTCAGATAACAATTTATACCACCTGGCAGTCTGATGCCCTAAAAAAATCTGTCTGGAAGCATATAGGACCTGCAAGGTATAATAATTTTTTTAATTACGCTATTCAGGGAACCCACTCTGAATGGCCTGCTTCAACTGCAACCGCCTATAACTTTGTGACTTTGAAATCCCAAATAACTGTTGCAGCCGTGAAAAATCAAGCATGCTACCATTTGATAAAACATCCTCTAATGTACGTATACCTGCTTGCATCCAATGCTTCCAAAAAATTCCAGTCTCACCAATTTGAATCTTGTATTTTAACCATAGGGATTGATAAGTGGAATTCTCTACTGGAACATCTGTTAATTTGTTAACAAATTTCAAAGTTTTCCAGGCGTGAAATAAAATACCATTGTCCTTAGTATATCAGGGTAACTTGATACTCACCACATGAAACAATCGTAATGGGGACATGATTTGCCACTCAAAGTACAACCAATCTGGAAGAATCTCCATGAGTTCAGGAAGGATCCAATACATACCCTGATGCAGTATATAGGCCTGATGATACCTATAAAAATTTGGAAAATTTACCCCACCCTCTGCAATTGGTTTTTGTAAGGAAACTAAAGCAATTCTTGCAGTTTTCCCCAGCCAAACAAATTTGATAAGTATACTGTTCAACTTATAAAAGGATCCCTGAAAATAAACTGTCAACATTCCCATTTGGTAACAAACTACAGGCAGTACCATCATTTTAACCGTTTGGACTCTTCCCCCACCAAGACAAATGTAATGGGTTCCATTGCTCACACATTTCTGAGACCTTTTGCAGCAACACTTTTTCATTCACTTTCACCGTCTCCTCCACTGTCTGTTGTATCCAAATACCTAAATATTTTATACCCTCTTCTTTCCAAAGAAAAGGGAATTTATCAAATAACCCTTTGGGACAATATACATTTAGCGGGACAACCTCCGATTTACTCCAATTAATTTTGTATCCAGAAAATTTTCCAAATTTTAAACATGGAATGGTAACATCAGGATTCCTCAAATTAAGCAAAATATCATCTGCGTAAGCAGAGACCTTGTATTCCCGACCTGCATAAGGAATGCCTTGAATCTCCTTTGCTTGTTGAATGGCCAATAATAAGGGTTCCATACAAAGTGCATTTCTAAAAATACATAAGTGATTTGAAAAATAAGTTCACAGAACTAACTTTTGATCTAACTTTGCCCATGTGTGCGCAGTGAAGGGATAACAAACTGTCTTTACCTAGGTAAACAGTCTATTGCCCGTTTTCTTCTTCCTTTTTTTTTTTTTTTTTTTTTACAGAATCTTTAAATTTTTACCTTTATTCTTCCACTTTGGACTGCCTTGTTTGACCTTGGCTTCCTTTCATTCAGTCCCCTCAGCCAACCTTCACTTTAACACTCCACAACTTGACCACCAGGTATCCTCTTCGTTTCTCCTGCCATTCTCACTTTGCCTAGTCTTAGGCTTTCCTTCTCAAAACATTCTTCCTCCCTGTCCTAATTGGCCACATCACCAAATATAAAATTGGGCTAAAGATTATCAGTATCGTCAGCCTACAGGTTTGTTTCTTTCCTTCCTTTTCATTTTTTTCTGTTATGTAATCGTGCTTTTTTTATGCTGTACAGTGTTAACCACTAAAGCTTCATGGAAATCAGATTAGTTTTTGCGTCTGTCATGAATTTCCACTAACTTTTGTCAAATTTGATACATTGAAAGCATCCTGTTTACCCAATCAATATCACTACTCTTTTCAGAACTGGACCCTTTTCAAGTTCTACAGCATAATGGCCCTTTGCTTTGGGTCATCAACCTTGTTCATATGCATGGGAATGAGATGATTCATTTTGGGGGGGTAATTTAACAATCATCCATATTGGTGAGAAGTGTATTATGTACTTCCCAATTCAGACTTGGAAGATTTTCAGACTGAAAGAACATGTGTTCTTTCAGTTTCTAAATTACTTCAGGGAAAATATCCAACACTTGTATAATTTGTGCAGCTGCTTTTCCTGAATAAAAATATGGTGTATGCTTTGCTTTGAAAATATAATCTGTAACCTATCTTTGAAAATTGCAGTACTTGACAGGAGGGTAAACAATGTAATGCTAAATTTTAAAAAGAGCTCGGGTGGGGGGGGGGGGGGGGATCCAGGAAATGAGATCAGTGAAACTGATGGTTCAAGACAAAATGGTAGAAGCCATTCTAAAGAAAACTGCAATTATTGACCATAAAGATAAAAATAGTTTTTAATAGGAATTAGCATGAGTTTGGCAAAGGAAGTCTTGTCATACCCAGGATTTTATTGATGACGTAAAGAAACATGTGAATAAGGATGAACTAGTTCACTTAGGGCTTATTTTCAAAACCCTTAGGGCTCCTTTTACAAAGGTGCACGCACAAGTTTAGCGTGCGCTAGCTGAAAAATTACCGCCTGCTTAAAAGGAGGCGGTAGCGGTTAGCGCGCGCTAAAACCTTTGTAAAAGGAGCCCTTAGACACACAAAGTACTATAGGTTTATGTGTGTCTATGTACTTTGAAAATAAGTTCCATAGTGTATTTAGATTTTGAGAAGGCATTTAACTGAGTCCCTAAGGAGATATTACTCAGACAAAGTGATGGAATATTAGACAATGCCCTATGACTAGAATGATTACTAATGTAACAACGTTTGACCATATTATCCCAATCCTGACTGGTTGCCTGTCAAATGGAGGATCCATTTTAAGATTTTGACCCTTATTTATAAGACGCTAAACAATGGAACCTCAGAAGCATTGCCCTCTATTCCCAGAATTTATTGTCCTCAACACCCCTTAAGATTTGGGGAGCGATTTTTGCTGGATGTTGCCTCTTTTAAACATATTCGATAAGGCGACAACAGGTCTAGGATGTTTTATGTAGAGGGAGCTCTTTTTTGGAATAGACTTCCTGAAAAGTTGCGACACACTGAAAAAAGCTTATTTGGAGAAATAATTGCAATGTAACTATTGCAGGATTAATATACTGGGTAAGGACATAGAGATGTACTGATGATCTGAGTTCTGTTGTGATGTGTATTTGCTACTGTAATTTTGTTGTGAATGCAAGATAGTTCAGTGTACAAACTGTAAAATATTGTTGATTGGAAACTAGCTTAAAGAGGGAAACAAAGTAGGGCTAAATGGTCAGTTATCCACATGGAAAAGAGTTATTGTCCCAGATGTCTGTACTGGAACCTGTTTATACCAATGAACTCGGAACAAAAAGATGAAGAGATAAAATACATAGAAAAATCTTTCAAACTAAGAGGCTACGGAAAACTAAATTTATTCAAAATAATATAACAACTAATCTTAAATATATGTAGACTGAGGACCCTCTACACACATTTAAAATTACCCCCAAAAAGAGGGTGGAAGGGGGGTGCGTCATATGGAGCGAAGATGACAACCTCCCTCCCCATGTACCTTTTTAAAACACGCCCGCCCTTCCTTTTAAAACACCCCCGCAGTACCTTTTTAAGTGCTCCTTAAGCTTGGTGGTCCAGCGGTGTATGAGCTGGCAGGAGCATGCTGTCTGCGCTGCTGCCTGGGCCCGCCCAGCTTTCAGAATCACTGAGTCAGTTCTCATGGGACTCGCAAGAACTGACTACAGCCATTCTGAAAGTGGGATGGGCCCAGGCAGCAGTGCAGACAGCACACTCCTGCCGGCCCATACACCACTGGACTACCAGGCTTAAGGGGCGCTTTAAAAGGTACTGTGGGGCGGGGGTGTTTTAAAAAGAAGAGCGGGCGTGCTGTGTTTTAATAGGAAGGGCGTGCCGTGTTTTAATAGGAAGGGCGTGCCATGTTTTAAAAGGTAGTACCGTGGTTGGGGGGAGAGGAGAAAAAAAATAGTCAGTTGGGACATATCCCTCCTGTCCTAGCTTACCACTAGACCACCAGAGGTGAGGGGGTGATAGGTTACAGGTCAGGGAAGGAGGGATAGGGTACAGAGCCTAGCAGGGAGGGGGGACAGGGCGCAGAGCCTGGCAGGGATGGGGGACAGGGTGCAGAGCCTGGCAAGGAGTGTGGGGTTGGGTGCAGAGCATGGCAGGGAGTGAGGGAGGCTGGGTGCACAATTTGGTTCAGAATGTTTCTTTTCTTGTTTTCCTCCTAAATCTGGGGTGCGTCTTATAGAGCGAAAAATATGGTAGTTGTTATATTATTTTGAACAAATTTAGTTTTCCTTAGCCTTTTATTTTGAAAGATTTTTCTATGTACTGGAACCTGTGCATTCTTAAATGATCTGGATGAAGGGACAATGAATGAGGTGATCAAATTTGTAGATAACATTAAAATTATTCAAAGTTGTTAGAAGAGTATTGTGAGGCATTGTGAAAGACTCTTGTGAGACTGGGTATCTAATGTAAACATGTGCAAAGTGATGCATTTTGGGAGAATAATCCTAGCTCCTTACTGAGAGTCACCCCTATGAAAAAGATCTAGGCGTTTTCATTGAAAGTATGTTGAAATGTTTAGTCCAATGAGCCATGGCTGCTAGACAAAGCAAATATAAGGTTAAGGATAATTTAAAATCCAAATGGAGAACAAAGCTAAGAATATTATTAGGCTTTTGTATAGATAGGCCCATGCTGTAACCAGATGTTGAGTAATTTGACCAAAACTGCACAATATCTAAAAAATAAAAAAAGGTTATAGCAGAAATGGAAAAGGTTCAAACAAGACCAACAAAAATTATACGATGGAATACCTTTCTTATGAAGAATATTACAGGTTAGGTCTCTTCAGTTTGGATGACACAACTGAGAGGGCATGAGACAGAAATTTGAGTAAGGTGGAATGGTTAAATAGAGGGAAAGGGGATGGGACTAGATATACCACCTTTCTATGATTAATATCAATGGAATTTACATATTATATACAGGTACTTATTTTGTATCTGGGGTAATGGAGGGTTACATGGCTTGCCCAAAGTCTTGGAGCTACAGTGTGAATCGAACCCATGATAATTAACCTTTCAAACAGCATTAATAGAAGAGGACACTCCATGAAACGAATGGCTAGTAAATTGAAAATTAAATTAGAAAAAGTATTTTTTCATGTAATGCATAATTAAACTCTGGAATCTTGTTATTGGAGGACATAATCATAGAAACATGATGGCAGATAAAGGCCAAATGGCCCATCTAGTCTTCCCATCTGCAGTAACCATTATCTCTTTCTCTCCAAGAGATCTCACGTACCTATCCCAGGCCCTTTTGAATTCAGACACAGTAATGTTGCAGAGTTCAAGGAAGTTTAGACAAGTTCCTTGAGGAAAAGAGCATTAAATAATTATTAGCCAGGTAATCTTAGGAATGCTTTTAATCTTTTGAAATGAGCTATGAGGAGCTATTATTGTTTTTTGAGAGCTGCTGGGTAATTGCAACTTAGATTGTCTACTGACAGTCAGAAAGCTGGACTCAGTAAATCTAAGTCTGATTTGGTATGGCTTATCTTGTTTTATGGTAGTGATAATTCTTCCACCCCCACCCCCCTCCCGGCTCTTCTAGTGCACTCACAGCCACACTCCACATCCACATTCCAAATAATCCTGCACATTCTTACACAGCTTTTGCAACCTAACACCCTCACCTAAGATACACTTCATTATCCCCCATATTCCATACTTATACTCTCAACATACTCTCCCAGCTGCTATCCCTTCAGTATAATACTCCCCTCAATCCCCCTCAGTGAAATACACTTTTGTATAGGATTTTGTGTATTTTTCGATGTGATTTTCTTGCTTTGGTGGGATCTGGCTCTCTACCCTGCATTTATGCATTGTTGCGTACTCGTTATGGTGCACTTTTGTCTGGAGAGTTGGTTTAATTTCTTATTATGATAAGTTCTATACATCCAAACTTTCCATAGCAAGATGTAATTTTGGATTATATATATAGTATTAAAAGAGAGTAAATGTGAAATTTCACACTTAATGTGACTCAAAAGCATGTTTCCCCTTCCTCTGTTTGCAGACCTAGGGCATGTGTTTGTGGGGGATTTGGTAGAAGCAGCTATGTGAAATGTCTCAATAGGATAGTAGGGGATAAGTAGATGGAGAGAAAGGGAGATATGGGATGTAAGTAGTTGTTGGGTTGGGGCATGTTTGACAGAGTGGTATGGTACATCTGTATGAGAAATGTTTAACTGTTTATATGTGGAGATCTATGGGTAGCAGTCTCAGTGTATCTGATGTGTGTCGAGGTGTGTGTGGTTGCTCCACTTGCACTCTTTCCCACTTTCCAGTTTCCTTGGCTGTTCTGCTGCACTCAGCTCCTCTTCTTCTGCCGGTGATGGGTCCCTATTCTGTGGCATTCTCTGCTACAGTTTTGGCCTGGCTCTGCTCCTTTTTCATTTGTGGTGACTCAAATGTTGGCTGCTCTTTGTGTGACAAGTCCTGGCTTCCCTGCTTGCCTACAGCTCACTGGTTTTTCTTGGCATCCTTACTAGTCCATATACATATGCTTGGGTGTGTGCCAACAAACAGATTGACTCTTCCCTGCAGGTGGTGTTGCTTAAGCAAAACTCAGCTGAAAAGAAAATATAAATGCAAAATTGAATGACTCTCCCTGGAATCTGCTACTTTTTTTCCTGGCAGTAAAAGCCCATGCATAGTTTATTCTGAGAGAAGGGTGAAACGTTTTCAAGCAGCCTGTTTTGCCACGTACATGGCTTTTGATTATAGTGCTCCACTCGGTTTGTTCCAGTAACACAGTTTCTGGTCAAATCTGGAGGTGAGATTTATGTTAATTCTGCATCATCAATCAGCTGACCTACCAACTTCCTGGTTTCAGAAGCTGCAGATCAGTTGTGCCCACTTTTTTGGCTTACGAGCTACTTTCAAAATGACAAATTCAAAATGATCTACCAACAATAAAATTAAAAAAACACAAAGCACACTGTACGCAGAGAAAATGTCTATTATCATTTATATTCGGGGGGGGGGGGTTTCAAAGAGGTCAAGTTAGATGACTTTAAAATATGCAATGTCACCTCAGTAACAACTGTACAAAAATAGTCAAATATACCCCCTCCCTTTTTACTAAATCACAATAGTTCGTTGCTCAGAGACATTCTTCTAATAATACCAGATTGGCTTTTTATATGTTAAATTTAACAAAAGCCATGAATGATCCAGCCTTCTCTGTATCCTTGGATGCAGAGAAGGCCTTTGATCGTGTAGAGTGGACCTTTATGTATCAAGCAGTGGATTGGTTTGATATTGGTTCAGGATTTATACAAATGATTCAAACCTTGTATAGTTCCCCTTCGGCTAGGTTATATATTAATAATAATTTCTCAGAACGTTTCTGTTTGCAGTTTGGAGTTAGACAAGAGTGTCCCTTATCTCCTTTGCTTTTTGATATTGTACTGGAACCCTTGCTACTGGCTATTCAACAAATGGGGGAGATACAGGGTATTCCTTATGCAGGTCGGGAATACAAAGTCTCTGCGTATTGTGGCCGGGCCAGACCCCAAGTAGGTGGGAAACCCCGGCACGGATCACAGGTAAGATTTTTAGGAGCGCCTTTTATATGGTTGGTCAAAGGAAAACCCGGACACTGGACTTTTCACCAAACTTCACCGGGTTTATTAAAGTAATCAAAACTTCCCTGAAATGAATACTTGTCTCAGGCTTAGTCCTTAATCTGGCCGTATATTGTACACAAGTCCAGGGCACGCTGGGTGCGCCTCTGCCCAAGACTGACAAGCTTTGTCAACACATTGGTATCATAAAAACAAACCAAAAATGCTTCTGCAGTTTCTTCACTGCTTCTGAATTGTCCCCTCTTAGGGCTAAGGGCTTCCCCTAGCCAGAGTTGGCTTGTTACTTTACAGCTGAGCACAACAGGTGTCAGCAAGCTTTCCACTATACTTTCCGTTAAAAAAAACGTTTTTGGCTTTTATTATTTTTCCTCTTTTCCTCCTAGTCCCTCCCTTTGAAGGACGTTCACAACCTGAACCCAGGTTGTGCGGGCAAACCTCCCTTATGCTAAAGGTCTTATCGCCCACCCGAACATGCCTCTAACATCCAGAATTTTACTTCAAAGGGCACTTAAGAGAACTGAGGTTCAAGGAATTATTTTGGCATTACTTAATTAGGCACTGCTGCCATGCCTTTTCTAGCTCAAGACTCCATGTCCATGTCTTCCTCAAACATGTATTCTCCAGAGCCTTCCTCACTGAGCATTTCCCAGGCTGGCTCCAGGGGATTAGGGCTCTCTATGAAGTCCTGCACTTCTGCTGGTTCTTCCCATCCCCCTCTCTGAATACCTGCCAGCCCTCTCAAATCATTTTCCCCTTCAGGAACACCCTCTAGCTCCTCACCCCAAAACGTGCTAGGAAAGTTATGGTACTTCCCTGGAGGTAATCTTTCTCCCCTGGTGGGCTGGTGTCCTGAAAGCTTTCTTGGCTGGCTGGTGGAAGAAGGGAGATAGCAGCTATCTTGGTTTGCTGCTGGGCTCCTACAATCAGGAACAGGTGAGCCTCCTCCTCCTTTCTGATTACTCTGCCTTCTGCCTATTTGAGGTTTGCATGGTTGCAGGGCTCGGTGACCAGCTCCACCCCTTTCTACCTGGATTCCTCTAACCTGGGGAAAGGAGTAATAGGGACTGGCCTGTGGTTTCAGTGCCCTCCCTTCCAGAATCCTGGGCTGACTCCACTCCTGCTTTTCCGCCATGTTATTTGGTTGTGCTACCCTGCTGCTTTTACCAGGAGAAATAGGCTTTATTTTAGAGCTTACAGCCTTAAGGGCAGTATTTCTGACTGGACCCACAGTCTTTTTACTTGCGACAGGGGCTTCCCTGTCACAGTATGCAGATGATATTTTGCTTCATTTGAGGAATCCTGAAACTACTATTCCATATTTACTGGATTTGATAGATAAATTTGGAAAATTTTCAGGATATAAGATAAATTGGAGTAAATCAGAAGTCCTTCCACTTAATGTGCATTGTCCAAAAGGATTATTTGATTAATTCCCCTTTCTTTGGAAGGAAGAGGGTATAAAGTACCTAGGTATTTGGATTCATAAAACGCTGGAAGAGACGATGAAAGTAAATGAAAAATATTTCTTGCTAAGGGTCACGGACATGTGTGAGCAGTGGAACCCATTATATCTGTCTTGGTGGGGGAGAGTTCAAACTATTAAAATGATGATTTTACTGATGGTTTGTTACCAAATGAGTATCTTACCAGTTTATTTTCCAGGGTCCTTTTATAAAAAATTAAATAGTATACTGACTAAATTTATTTGGCTGGGTAAAATTGCAAGAATTGCTTTAGTATCTCTACAAAAAACAATTGCGGTGTGTGGGGTAAATTTCCCCAATTTTTATAGGTACCTTCAATCCTATATTATGCGTCAGGATATGTATTGGATCCTCCCAGAGCTCATGGAAAATCTCCCAGATTGGTTGTGGCTGGAATGGCAACTCATGTCTCCTCTGAGATTGTTACTTTTTAAGTATAAAGTTACTTAGGTTGTATAAGGACAATAGAATTTTAGCAGATACATGGCAAACACTAAAATATGTAAATAAGTTAGCACCTATTCCAATACATAAATCAACCTGTCAGTCCCTATGGCTGAACTCCAAGATTCAAATTGGCGGTTTTAAGGTCATCTGGAAACATTGGATGAAGGTGGGTAAACGCACTCTAAATGATGTTGTATCAGGAGGTGAACTGATTGACTTTTCACGATTGCAACACAAATTTGGCCTTAATAAATCACAAAATTTTAGATGGTTGCAGTTGAAGCAGGCCATTCAGGAGGGGTTCCCTGAATGGAAAAATCTTGAAAATCAATATAGCCTGCCAGTCTTATGTTTTCAGGCGGACTTCCTGGGACACCAGGCCGCTCAATGGTATAAATTGATATCTGGATTTTTGATTAAGAAACCAAAGACTGGTCTGCGTGACATTTGGAGCATTGAGATAAAGCATCAAATTACTGCATCTCAATGACCACGAATTTGGGCTTGGAGGATGAAATGCACAGTGTTGGCATCTATGAGACAAACTTAGTTTTTCCTATTACGTAGAGCAGTTTGGACCCCAATTTGTTTACAGAAATTAGATAGCTCTAAGTCTAATAGATGCTGACACGGTCATCTGGAAGCTGGGACATTAGATCATTTACTATTCTATTGTCCATCGATACTTGCTTTTTGGAAATCAATTTGGGGTCAAATAAATAATTTATTGGAAAATCCGGTGGCATTATCTTATGATACTGTGTTATTTGGTACATCAATGAGGTCTAAGAGCCAAATATCTTTTAATAATAATAATAAATTTTTGCTCATTATGCCAGGGGTTGTCATACAGCATATTATGAAAAATTGGAAAAATTAGCACCGGCTGAATTACAGTTTTTGGTGGAATAATTTATGTCACATCTTTAAAGTGGAGCGGGTAATAGCTATACAACAGGGGAATTTTAAGAAATTTCAGGATGTTTGGGAGCCATTAACAAAATATTGTAAGATATGAATATTGTTTTTTTTTCTTTTTGCACATACATGTCCAAGTTGAGGGGGGATACTTGATGTTGTTTTATGTTTAAAGACAGTTATTGGATATGTGGGAGGGAGAGATATTTGATCTGAATGAGACTTTGATGGAATATTAAGCGATTTTAAAGTGTAAAATGGTTTGTATCTTATATTGCACTTATTGTAAGTTTTTAAAAATGAATAAAAAAAATGCAGTGTCACCTCAGTAGCAACTATACAAAAATAGACAAATATAGCGGTTTTTCACGCAGGGAGCTACGCTGAATGCCTCGCACTGCTCCCAATGCTCATAGGCTCCCTGCGCTAAAAACCGTTATTGCGGTTTAATAAAAGGAGGCCATAGTGCAAAATATAGACAGCAGATATAAATTCTCTAAACGGACACATTTTGATCACTAAATTTAAAATAAAATCATTTTTCCTACCTTTGTTGTCTGGTGATTTCATGAGTCTCTGGTTGCACTTCCTTCTGACTGTGCATCCAATATTTCTTCCCTTCTTTCTGCCTCCTGCATTCTTCCTCTCCTCCAGACCTCATTCCATTCCCCAATCAACATCTGTCCCTCCATGCATCCAACTTTTTCTTCCTCTCTCCCTGCCCCCTCCCCTTTCTTTCTTTCTTTCTTTCTTTCTTTCTGTCTGTCTGTCTGTCTGTCTCTGTCTGTCTGTCTGTCTGGCTGGCTGGCTTTCTGTCTTTCTTTTTCTCTCTTTCCCTGCCCCCCTCTCTCTTTGTCTTTCTCTATCTCTCCCTGCCCCCTCTCTCTTTGTCTTTCTCTATCTCTCCCTGCCCCCTTCCTTTCTTTTTCTTTCTCTATCCCTGCCCCCCTTTCTTTCTTTTTTTCTTTGTCTGTCTTTCTTTCTCTCTCTCTCCTTCCCTGCCCCTTCTTTCTTTCTGTGTATCTTTCTTTCTCTCTCTCTCTCCCTGTCCCCGCTTTCTGTCTGTCTTTCTCTCTCCCTGCCCCCACCGCCTATTTGTCTCTACTTTCCCGCCGCCAAGCCAGGTGCGTACAAGCGCTGGGCCCCCCGAAAGTCAATTCTGACGGCGGAAAGAAAGTTCCGGGGCAGCCAGGCAGTTATTGGCTGGCCCAGAACTTCCTCTCTGATATCAGAATTGACGTTGGGGGGTGAAGGGAAGGCTTGTGGGCCCGGTGCTTGTATGCGCCTGGCCTGGCGTCGGGAAAGTAGGAAGAACAGAACACAAAGGCAAGGGAGTCTATCACGGCTCCACAATCGACTCGCGTTGCCTTTGCGATCTATTGGTCAATCACGATCGACCTTTTGGGCACCCCTGCTGTAGATCTTAGTATGTTATGAACTGAATGAAGTAGGGAATGTTGTAATAAATAAGGTGTTTGCTTTGTTTTACTGCCTCAACCCAAAAGTCCTGAAAGTCTGCAGTGTTAACACATGTGTGAATGTCAGAGCCTGTATGAGCTATGTATCTCGTATTGGTGAAAGGATCCCTAGCCACCATAAACATATTTCTCTTTTTGTTTTCTCTGTCTCATGTAAATATTTATTATCTGAATCTTTTTGACTACATACAATCAAAATTACCATAGTGTCTCCATTTATGGTACTTCCCTGATTTTATAGCTGAGATTGAGCACCTATGCAATTGGAGGTTTAGGCCTGGATTCTGTTTAGGACACCTGGCATCCTATACAGAATCGCGCCTAAGCCCGCCGGTTAGAGTATTGGGTTGTAAGTAGATGTGGCTGCTGAGTTTATCACCTGACCTCCCCCCCCCTAAATGATCGCCAGCAGGAGGGATGTCCAACCCCCCTGCCGGTGATCTACAGGGGGGGGTGTTTTCTGGCAGGGGGATTGGGCATCCCTCCTTCCGGCAATCATTTGGGGGGGGGGGGGGGCAGGAGGAGGGATTGGGCATTCCTCCTACCTGCAATTGTTTGGGCAGGACAGGCGGCTGCTACTGTGGCCGCTAAACTTATTGCGGCAGGGAGATCCCTTGCTGCAATAAGCTCAGTGGCTGCATCTACTTACATTTTGCTGGGCTACATTGTATGCGTCTCCCTCTGACGTTACTTCCCCATGGCCCGGAAATGTGGCAAGCTCCATCTCCAGTTATCGCACACTAATTCATTAAACGAGACTGGGAGCACCTCATTGGTGGAGCACAGTTCAGATTCAGGCTGTCGACCGCAATGTGGTTTCAAAAGCCTGTGCACAACACCATCTCCAGGGACAAGCGTAACCCCTGGTATGTTTGGGAGGCACGTTCTGTGCTGACTGCTGTGTGGGACACTCTTTGATTGTCAAATGCATCTCCATTGAGCAGCTTCATCTTTAGAGAGGCCTGCGTGCCTTCGCTCTTATGTCGGCAGGGGTTTTCAGCTCTTCCGCCCTTCGAGGCTTGGAGGTGACACTTCTCGACTCTCAGGGCTCTGGCACCAATCTGGAGTAGGTTTACTCCCTTTCATTGCATGTACCAGGTTTCGCTCTTTATGGGGTTCTGGGAGGCAGCGGATCTGTGTTGGCCCATCCTTCATCTCTTTTGAGGATGGTGGACCACAGGTCTTGATATCCCTTGTTTCTATCTAACCCTACTAAGGACTGCTTTGCCTCAGGGCTTCTTTGCCTCATCCTACTTATCTGGATTCATTTACTGCTGATGACAAGGAAAGAAACTTGTATCATACCTGATAATGTTCATTCCGTTTGTCGCAGCAGATGAATCCAGAGCCCCACCCTTTCTTACTTTCTATTTTGCTTTTGCTACATAGGAATTGGCCCTATGGGTAGTAGCCTCAATGTGGATTCCACAGCTGTGAGGAAGAAGTTCTGTACTGATAGGCCTGTGTGGTTGATCCTACTGCTTTTTTACCAGGAATATTGAACTACCAGTGAGCATACTATCGTATATAGGGCAGAGTTTCAGCTTGGTGCTCACTATCTCTACCTGCTAGTAGATGAACACAACCCACTTTTATGGATTCATCTGCTGTGGCTAAAGGAAGAAACATTATCAAGTATACATAATGTTTCTTTCAAAGCATCTACTACCCGTCTGGGAAGTTTACCTCCCTGCAACCTCCATTTATGTCCTCTAATTCTACCTCCCCTACATCCCTGGAAGAGATTTATTTGAATATTAATACCTTTCATGCTATTGTGCTGTCATTTATCAACTGTCATTTAAAAATGAAGAAAACATTTTGAACAGGTTTCTAGAAAAGCCTTCTTTAGGGAAAAGTTGTTTGGGACTGTTTTGTTTTTTTTTTAAACTAGAGAAACATTTAGGCTTGGATTCTAAGTTAGGCAGCGATAGACGGCCTATTGCCATCTAACTAACCAGTCGGGATGCATCTTAAAAAAAAATCAATGTGTCAAACAGTGCCTACGTTGAAGGCGCCGCCTTAGAATGCCTGAGGCTGGTGTGGGCGTGGTTTACAACAGAAGTAGCCTCAGGCGTCCTTAGGCGACCCTAGGCACTTCCATAGCGCAAGAAAGGCGCTTTAAATGTAGGCCTGTGGAAATGCTGGCCTACATTTAGGTGCCTGTTTTAAAAACAGCTGCAATTCTATAAAAGGCACTGATGCCGTATTTAGGCAGCTGCTGATACCGGCGCCATTTATATAATCCATATTGCACTCTGTTTTCAGAAGCATGCACTGATCATTTGTACACACAAATAATCTCAGACTTTTATTGATATTACTGTATATTTGAAAGTAAAGCTGCAGACATAGGAGAATCTCTTTAACAATAGTTTTTATCAGAGTTTGGGAAAGGGAGGAATTGTCAGGGGTAAATAAATGTACAGGATCTTATCTTTTTTTTTTTCCACCAAACAGAAATAGGAAAGAATTATACAAAGGGTGTTGAAAAGGTTTGTCTATCCATCTATCTGTCTGGGGTGCAAAATAACTCTCCGAGACTTGAACAGAATGGGGTGAAACTTGCATTGAGGGAAAATCAGTTTTAAAAAAACATAATTAGTTTAAAAATGGGTTAAATTGGACACTAGGTATTACAAAATTATAAGCCCCCCTCTCCCCCCGCCCCCCATTTCTGTGGAGAATGAATAGAATGGGATAAAACTTAGCATGCAGAAAAAAAAACAGCAGAAACACTCAGTCCAGGAAGCCAGGACTGAGTTTCATTGTTTGTAAGGCAGTGTGTATCTTGGGAAAGGGGGTAGAGGGGGCTATATTAATTATGAAAGCAGATAGGTAAAAAGAAAAATAAAACATGCATAGAATGTGCAAGCTTTTCACCTCGCATTGCTAATTCATTGTAAAGGATTTGATGACATTTCTTGTTTCAGTAATTAAAATATTAAGCATAATAATCATTTCTGTCTTGCAGAGATTTTGCACAGAAACTAGCTAATGCCCTAGCCCATAATCTCAACTCAGGACTTCATGCTATTAACCTTGCCAGCAACCCACTTGAGGATAGAGGTAATGTTCAAGTTCAACATTCACAAATGACCAATAAGTGGATTAGTGCTGTTTCCCTGAATGTTGTGTCCACAATTGTGTATGGTACTGTGCATAATATACTGTACCACAGATACGGTGCTCACAGATAACTGCGGCTTGTCACCTCTGCAGTTGTTCTTGTGTTTAGAATTTGCCAGCTTAAGTGACACTGAATGTATTTAAACTTGCAGTAACCTGAGGTGACAATATAGTCTATTTGCAGGGCCCCTGACTCCAGTACTATTCTAAACCCAATCCTTGGGGCGCACCTTGTCCCATTGGGTTTTCAGGATATCCACAATGAATGTGCATGAGAGAGATTTGTATGCACTGCCTCGAATGAATGCAGATCAAACTCATGAATCTTCATTGTGAATAGCCTGAAAACCCTTTGGGACTAGGTGTGCCCCAAGGATTGAGTTGGGAATGGCTGCTCTAGTTGATGTGGTGTTAAAACAGCTAAGGGTAGGAGGAAGAACTGCCAAGAAAAAGGTATGTCCGGAATAAATGCATAAAACAGAATGAAAATCAGGTTTATAATGATTTTGTGTGAACCGGATCAAGCCCCATAATCGGGATGACTCGGAATAAAAGACTAACAGCCTGTTTTAAAAAGCTACGCGGCAACGGCCCCGAAGTCCTTTAAATCTCTATGGGCTTCGGGGCCGTTACCGCGCAGCTTTGTAAAACAGGCCCTAAGATTTGGATTGAATTGGATTTTATTCTAATAGCTGGATTATTAGGTAAGTTAAATTTATTAACAGAATCTTAAAATAAGCTACCAAGTAAAATCATTAAGACTTCTCTCTTCTAAATGTGTAGCAGTATAGCTTAGCAGTACACATTTGCACGGACCATTCAGTCTAGCTGGCATATTTGCTTCAGCTAAATAGTTTAGTGCAGCAGTCTCAAACTCAAACCCTTTGCAGGGCCACATTTTGGATTTGTAGGTATTTGGAGAGCCACAGAAAAAATAGTTAATGTCTCATTAAAGAAATGACAACTTTGCATGATGTAAAACTCATTATAGTAACTTTAACTATGTAGTAAATCTTATAACTATAAGTCATATAGTTTCTTGCTCTAAAGGTTTCGACAAAATAGAGCAAGAAACTTCGTTATTCACATTGTCAAAAGTGACTCGAACAAGAGGTCATGGACTGAAACTGAGGGGCGGCAGACTCAGAACTAATGTCAGGAAGTTCTGCTTCACACAGCGAGTGGTGGACGCTTGGAATGCTTTCCCGGAGGAGGTTGTGACAGAGACCACCATTCTGGGATTCAAGGGCAAGTTGGATGCACACCTTCTTGCAAATCACATTGAGGGATACGGGTGAACAAGGTGTCCATTAGGCAACACCTAGCTTAGCCTCCGCATGTGCGGGTCGCCGGACAAGATGGACCTAGGGCCTGATCCGGTGAAGGCATTTCTTGTGTTCTTATGTTTCCTTAATTGCTTCTGATAATTTCAGCTATGCACAGCTGAAAGCAGTGCAACATGCAGTAAGTGAAAAACTATCGTATCAACTGCAAGAGACAAAATTTTGGACCAACTATTTTGAGGCCCTTGTTATTATAAAGAATGATTCTTTATGGAAAACCTGTGTCTTAAGTGTCCGGCGGTCACGTCCACATCCACCTTCAGCTCTCACCTCCTCCAGCACCGGACACACGCACAAGCTACACTGCCTCCAATGGTTCTGGAACGTTGCCCGCCTCACTGTTGTAACCTCACGCAAGCGCTTTCCTGCTTCTGCACGCGATTGGACTCAACCTCACAATCGCATACAGACACAGGAAAGCGCTTGCGTGAGGTTACAGCAACTGCCGGACACTTAAGGCACAAGTTTTCCATAATCATTCTTTATAATACCGAGGTCCTCAAAATAGTACTTGGCGGGCCGTGAGTTTTAGACCACTGGTTTAGTGCATGCCTAGTTTCCATCTCTGTAGAGTCTGAAGCTCAGAAATACTGCCCCCTCCTCCCTCCCCAGCTTTTTGTGTTGGAATGAGAATATCTGTTTCTACACCTGTAGAAGCATGTCTGTCACATTACTCTCTGAGCACGGACTGCATTAAAATGTGTGCCTTAAGAATGTAACAAAGCCAGAGGTCAAATAAAGCATGCAGGATCTCTTAGAAAGAGGAAGAGATAGTGGTTACTGCGAATGGGCAGACTGGATGGGCCATTTGGCCTTTATCTGCTATCATGTTTCTAAATTTGTTAGGATTTGAAAAATTATAGGATTAAGGATTAATTTTATATTAGTGTATTTCTGATGTCACCTTAGCTTGCCTGTGTGATTATTCTATAATTACTAGCTCTTTTCTGTGGAGTTTAATGGTTACATTTCCCTAGTTACACGTACTACTCAGGATGTGTTATTAAAAGGGATCGCTTGCTATGTTCCAGTTGCATCACATTTAGGAAATGCTGTTTCTTTTTCATTTATGATATCTTACCTTTTTAAGAGACACATATATATCTAAATGTCTGTGATCATAACATGGTACTTTTGAGCATATATGTTGACAAACTCCTGTTACTGTGGAATTTTAGAGTAAACAAAACATGTTTTGAATATTGTAGGCAACTAGTAATTTATGGATTTAAATGTGCTGAAACCCAAAATATTCTGTGGTTTAAAAATAAGATTTGCTTGGGCAAGACCCACTTCAAATCTCATAATGTGTAGAAAATTTCTGTGCCATAAGGCTTCTGACCAATTGTGAGGTCTCTAGAAGCAAAGTCCAGAAAGAGATCCCTTACCTCTGTAATAATATGTTGTCCTCTCCATATTGTATTCCTACTGGATTTCATTAAACCAGTTTTCCAAGTACAGCACCTCCTGGACATTTTAAGATTAAGCTAAATTTGCTTTCAGGAGGGTATGAATAATCAAATTTCATTGGCTAGAGCCTTTATTTTGGAAACAGAAACCTGGGGAATAGTCCTAGTGAGTGAGCCCTTAGGAAATCTAATACAGTCAACTCCGCTTAAGTGCAAGCTCTTCGGACTGGATTGACACGTGCGCTTAACCGGAGTACCATGTGAAGAGAGTTGAGCACCATCATTTTTCTCACGTGATCAGCAGCTCGGGGGCAGGATTCCGTGCGTGCATCGGTCATTGCCATCACATATCTTAGGACGTGTGACCTGTAATCACGTTTGAAGTTTGCGATTATCCCTTGGTTTTTGTTGCTTTCATATTCAACAGGCAGGCACCTTGAAGCCAACAGCTTCACTATGTTTGAAAGCAGTGTATGGGTCTCTATCGCTTTAATTGGGAGACCATACTGTAGTTCATCTGTGTGAGCAACTGAAGAAGGACCTGGAGTACACCACTTTCAGGGGACAGGCCCTTCCAATTTATGTACAAGTATACTGTAATAACAACGCCTAAGCGGCATCTGACATCAGCATGGTGGACACGTTCAGCCAAAGACAATGATTTTTGTCCACACAACGCCATAGTGCAGTTCCAAAAGTTCGAGCACGTGGCTCATCTACGTGATTACTTTTAACCAGAGTGAACGCTATGTGAAAGAATACAGGTGGAACCTACAGCATCAGTGCGCATAAGTGGATTGTGTGCTTATCAGAATTGCAAATATCCAGAGTTTGTCCATTGACTTTAATATAAAAAAATGGGACCATGGTAGTCAGGTGTGGATAACCGGAGCGTGTGCTTATCCGACGTGCACTTAGGTGGAGTCGACTGTAGACACAAATTCATAGATTCATTTATTTCTACCCAGTATCTTTAAATGCTGGACTGATTCTCGTCAAATATGAAAAAGGTCCATTCATTGTTAACTTGCTAGACTAGTCCAAACTGATGGGTTACTTCACCCTACCAGCAGGTGGAAACAAACAGCTGGGTGGTTTTTTTTTGTTCTTTTGTAATTGTGTTTTTTCAATGACATCACTAGTATAAGGTGTGGTAAAGTGTGGAACTTACATGTAGAGAATGACACGGTGACAAAATTCATCACCGTTCCCGTCCCCGCGGATAACCGCGGTAAACCATCTTCATGTCATTCTTTACGGAGAGAGGGAAGAATCAGAGTATGAATGGCCACAACCACCGACCCGCAAGCTTTGCTTTGAAGAATGCTGGTGTAGAAGGACTGAGGCTGAAATAGACACAAAAAAATGACATGGGATTATTTCCCGCGGTTATCCGCAGGGACGGGAATGGTGATGAATTTTGTTACCGTGTCATTCTCTACTTACATGTTCCTTCAATTTATTTATTTATTTGGATATTTTAACTGCCTTTATGAAGAGATTCACATTATTTTGAGGACACCAGGAATAGTTTATTTTAAGTCACAGGACCCAGGTAATGGAACCGGTTCTTTGATTGGTTGGTGCTCTCAGGGATTGGTCTGTGAACCTTTGGCCTGATTCAGCACAGTCTCCTCTTTAGCCCTGGATCTTGGCTTGGTGAGGCTGGTCTGGCTGTGGGTTTTTTGGGCCCACTGCTAGCAGCGGTGATCAGTCTTCCCATAAATATAGAGGAAAGGAGGGCTGATAATACTTATGCAATTATAAAACAAAACAAAGGGAAAGAGAGCAAACAGAGGCACCATAATGGTATCCTCCGTAGCGACAGAGGCATTTCCAGTAGTGTTGCCCGATTCAAATTGATTTACCGATTCACTTTGGTGAATTGGTTCAAATCAGTTTGTTTCCTTAAAAAATCAAACTCACCAATTCAATGAGTCCTAAGCCTCTTCCGGGTCTCCTAAAGCAGCAGAAGTAGTGAATATGCTGCTCCTGACTTGCTCGTCGGGGCTTTCCCTCTACCACATCACTGATGACATGGCAGAGGGGGGAAACCCTGGTGGACAGACCCGCAAGCTGTTGGTTTTCCACTGCTTCTGGTTTAGGAAGCCCAAAAGTTGAAGTCTCTCTGGGGGTGGGGGGTCGATCAGGAAATACTACACAGGGGGATGGGAGAGATGGAATTCCCTTTTCCCGCGCAGAATCTCACTGTGCTGGCCATGTCAACATCAAATCTCGCCGTGTTGCGCTATCAGCAGCCATTCTCAAACGTTGTCTGCACTGACCCAGAAGTCTCTCTGTGGCAGAGGGGAGACT
The DNA here is from genome assembly GCF_902459505.1 of Geotrypetes seraphini. NCBI lineage: Eukaryota > Metazoa > Chordata > Amphibia > Gymnophiona > Dermophiidae > Geotrypetes > Geotrypetes seraphini. The sequence goes on along the minus strand of NC_047085.1, from coordinate 183,312,231 downwards.
TCTGAGTTAGTGGCAGGCAGCATGTGAGAGTCACTGCCAATACCGCAACCCAAAGAAGCAAACCTTGGAGTACAGCCTGGGGAGGAGAGGAAGGAAAGTTGGTGGCACGGGGGAGGGAAGGGGTGAAAGGAACTTCAGGAAGAAAAGTTGGTGGCACAGGGAGAGGGAAGAGGAAGGAAAGCTGGTGGTGCAGGGGGAGGGAATAGGAAGGAATGCTGGTGGCACAGGGGGAGGGAAGAGGTAAGAGGGAAGGATAGTTGGTGGTACAGGGGGGAGGAAAGAGGTAAGAGGAAGGAAAGCTGGTGGTGTAGGGGGAGGGAATAGGAAGGAATGCTGGTGGCACAGGGGGAGGGAAGAGGTAAGAGGGAAGGATAGTTGGTGGTACAGGGGGGAGGAAAGAGGTAAGAGGAAGGAAAGCTGGTGGTGCAGGGGGAGGGAATAGGAAGGAATGCTGGTGGCACAGGGGAGGAAAGAGGTAAGAGGAAGGAAAGCTGGTGGTGCAGGGGGAGGGAATAGGAGGGATCGCTGGTGGTACAGGGGGAGGTAAGAGGAAGGATAGTTGGTGACACAGGGGAAGGAAAGCTGGTGGTGCAAGGTGAGGGAATAGGAAGGAACGCTGGTGGCACGGGAGAGGGAAGGGGTGAAAGGAACTTCAGGAAGAAAAGTTGGTGGCACAGGGAGAGGGAAGAGGAAGGATAGTTGGTGGCACAGGGAGAGGTAAGAGGAAGGAAAGCTGGTAGTGCAGGGGGAGAGAATAGGAAGGAATGCTTGTGGCACAGGGGGAGGGAAGAGGTAAGAGGAAGATTAGTTGGTGGCATAAGGGGAGGAAAGAGGTAAGAGGAAGGAAAGCTGGTGGTGCAAGGTGAGGGAATAGGAAGGAACGCTGGTGGCACAGGGGAGGTAAGAGGAAGGATAGTTGATGGCACAGGGGAGGAAAGAGGTAAGAGGAAGGAAAGCTGGTGGTGCAGGGGGAGGGAATAGGAAGGAACACTGGTGGCACATGGGGAGGGAAGAGTTAAGAAGAAGGATAGTTGGTGGCATAAGGGGAGGAAAGAGGTAAGAGGAGGGAAAGCTGATGGCACAGGAGGAGGAGAGGGAGACATGAATAGTGAGGGGAGAGGATGAAAATTGCACCTAATGGAGAGGAGGAAGGGAAAATGGTGCATGGAGGGGGATAGAGAGATTTGACATAGGGCACAAGGCAGGGAGAGTGAGAGAGAGAGATGGTAGACAGTGGGAAAGAAACAGAAATGTTGGATATGGCAATGAAAGGGAAGGTACAGAGTTGAAGATGAATGGTGAGCATGGGGAAAGAAGAAAACATTAAATGGGCAGGAGACCCTGGTGAGTGAGTTAACAGAAGATAAACAGAAGCCAGAACCTGGGACCAACATAATTTGAATAATACGATGACCAGACAACAGAAGGTAGAAAAAATTAATTTTATTTTCTATTTTGTGATTACAATATGTCAGATTTGAAATGTGTATCCTGTCACAGCTGGTGTTAGCGAGCATGAGCTAGGACCTAACAGACAGAGGAAAAGTCTTTTGTTTACACCACAGCACTGGTATGGGGTTGGAGAGGGCTGGAGGGGGTGGGTGATGAGGCTACAAAAATAAACCCGCTAGGCCGTTTCAAAAAAATCACCTGAGTGGGCAGGAAAAGTGAATCGAATTAAATTGAAAAATCAATTCAATAGGCCAAATCGAATCAAAAAATTTTTCCCTGAATCGGGCAGCACTAATTCCTACTGGTGCTAAAGGCTGGACTGGGGGAAATAAAGCCCGTGTCATGCCCAAAGAGACCATCATAGGGTCTGTGGGAGCCTGTGTATCAGCAGTAATATAAACTGTCCTTTTAAGGGCGACTTAGATCCAAGAAAGGTTTTTACCTTCAGCCCTCCTCTCCCTTTGTCATTCTTTCCCTTGCATGTTCTCTTTCTCTCTATCAATTGTAGTTCTAACCCTTCCTTCCCTTTTGTTCCCGTTTGTCAACATCTTTAAAATTGTTATTACTCCCTGTTTGTTTTTGTTTAAAATGTATTTTATTTAGTACTTTGTTTTAGCGTTTTTGTACACCGCCTAGAAGGCTTGATTGGGCGGTATAAGAAATTTTAAATAAACTTGAAACTATGCCCTGAATGCAGAGAGCAGTACTCATGACACAGGAGATTCATGCTTGCCAGCTCCTGCACAGCAGTAGGAGACAGATGGGGGCCCAATGCTGACAGCAATTGTGGCTGTAGAGAGACTGTAAGTGGGAGCACTGGCTATCTGAAATTCTGATAATGTGTCTCCCAACTGGTAGGAAGAGAATCAGCTGCAGCATGTGGCAAATTGAGTGGAGTCTGATGCATTGCTCGTAGAACAATACAGCCTTGCTGAAGCCCCAGAAGGAGCTCCTCAGTTCCTGAAGGCTATGACAGTCTGTATGTGGCAAGCCCTGTTGGAATTGCAGGAGGTGTCCCCCGGGAGAAGATGGTGTCTAAGTGACCAGTAGGCACTTGAAGGGAAACCAAATTACAGAGAGACTGGCTTCCTCTCTGGATCAAGATTGGGAGAATGAAAAAGAGGATGAGAAGGTGAGCCCCTAAGAAGCCTTTCTCCAGAGCTTGGGAATCTCTCTCTTGAAGGAGAAGAATTCATCATTCATCAGTTGTGCTAGCAAGAATTGCCTTCCTTTATATCTCAGGTCATTGCTGTCCTTTGGATGGTTGAGGCTTTCCAGAAGAATCAGTGGATGGAGATCTGTACCATCTCGGAGGACCTGAAAAGGCCATCCAAGGTCTTTTCTCTTCACAAAGCTCTTTTGAAGATGGTCTTTTCAGAATGGAAGGCCTGAAGATGGTGTTAAAGGGAAAAAAGATCATGACTAGTCTCTGTTCTCTTCCTCGGGAAGAATTATACTGGTGTTTCTGCCTCCCCAAGGAGGATGCCTTGGTGATGTCAGTCAGTAATAAGATGGCTATTCCAATTTAAGGATGCTTGGTGCTGAAGAACTCCCATGATTGGAAGGTGGAGGTGTTCCTTAAACAATTGTATAGATCATTGATCTTCACTAATTCTTATGTTGGGGCCACTTGGCATTAAAATGAGCTGAGGGAGAGACACCAAATATCTCCCCATGCAGGGCCATGACTGCCGACCATCACTGTGTCTATCACTTCCAGCCTGCTTTCAAACTTTTTATTGGTGGGTGTTTCCAAATGCATTCTCTACTTCTGTTGATAAATGTCATTCAAGCATGTAGCTCTTCCTCCCATCAACTTCTTGCTTTCTGACCTAAACTTGGATAGCAATGCAGGGTAGGGAAAAAAATCAGAATGAAAATGGGTGGCTGCTCCAGAGTTCTCCAGGGGCTGCCAATTGCCCCCAAGCCTTGCATTGAAGAACACTGCTATAAATCATTAATGTTGGGCATCCAAGTAGCTGTACCTTGCATGCCTAGATTTAGCAGTTGGAGTTCAGGGGGTGGTGCAGATAGGGTGAACTTGCCTGGTAGATGTTCTCGATGACCTATTCCATATTGGTTCCCAGCCATGTCGCACAGGTAACTGCAGCTCTACAGTTAAGTCAGCTGACACGGCCTCCATGGCATGCATAAAATAATTCTCTTTTCATGGCCAGTTGTATTTCAGCGAAGACTTGAAGATGTTGGTCAAAGACCTAGAGGAAGCAAGGTCACAGAAAGACTGCCTGAGTCATCTGCAAAATCCCCCCCAAAAGAGGATCATTTCATGTTGTTGTCCACCTGACTGTTTAGTTCTGAGGACTTATGCTAGCCTGACAGGGTGAGGAGCTCACTGGCAGGGATATATGGTACAGTGTTTGTGGTCAAGGTAAAAGACATCTTGGCCCATTAGACGTCTAGAGGCAAGAACAATTTGCCTGGACCCAGTGGAATTCCTTCCTTTTGTGAAGGGGAAGGCAGTCTGGGTTGTTGTCTGATAATGCCACAGTGTTGACATATGTCAGCAAACAAGGGGCACCAGAAATGTAGCTGCTGTTCAGGAGAAGGATGGCTATGAAGACAACACAGGGAGAAGCAGATATGATCTATAGATCATAGTAATGAAACAAGAAAATAGATCATGCTTTTATTAAAATAGCCCAATGTGACCATATTTCAACTATCAGAGACCGGTTCAGGGACAGCAACTACAAATCATAAATAAGAACATCCATGCATTTTGAGTGACTTTTGGTCTTCCCAATCTCCTTTTTAAATGTTAATGCCAGCAGACTGGTTCCACCCCGGCTAAGATAGAGCCCATCTTTCCAGAATAGACTCTCCCTTCCCCAGAATGTTGTCCAATTTATAACAAATCTAAAACCCTCCTCCCTGCACCATTGTCTCATTCAGACATTTAAACTTTGCATTAGAGAATGACACGGGGAAAAATTTTTCCCCATTCCCGCAGGAACTAATTTTTCCATCCCGGCGAGTTCTTTTCTCGTCCCTGACCCATTCCTGCAAACTCTGTTCTCATCTGCACATGCCTTAAGCACTTTAAAATCATAAGTGTTTGAGTCTTGTGCAGTTAAGGCAGAGTTTGCAGGAATGGGACAGGGACAGTGACAAATTTGTCCCCGTGTCATTCTCTACTTGGCATGTCTTGCATGTGGAATGGGCAGCTCTTCTGAAAATGCTACCTTGGTGATGTCACTGGAAAGTTCAGGTTCTTTATTTTCTGATAGAGCAGCAGGATGTGTAAGACTGAACTATTCTAGCATAACAAATTTGATCTTTTATTCCCCACACTATGCCTTCTTTAATATGCCTCAGTGACTCAGCAAGAAGAAAGTAAATATCTTTGAGTAGCCCAGTTAAAGCCTGGCCTGAATCCAGTAGTAATCTGTGTCAAGGTTTGAGACTGCAGTGCACAAATGATCCCCAGCCAATTTGAAAGAGTTAGAATTTTTGCTGAGACAAATGGGCAAAAATTGCATCTATCCTTCGCACCAAACAAAGTTTGTAGGCACTATCCTAACTGACTCAGGGCTACAGTATTTCTACTGCCTATTAGATATGTGTAGTGTTGTAGAAATCCCTATAAGAGACAGTCACTGTTCTTTGGAGCCTGGTTGAGTCACACAAACAAGACAATGAGAGAATTGGTATAAGGAAGACTCAATGACTTTGAATTTAAAAGCAGCCTCGGAGGCGAGCAAATTTGAATATGACAAGAGGCAGAGCAAGGCACACCAACTGAGGAGGGACATTCCAGACACATGGGGACAGTTCCGTATGGGCACCTCCTTGTAGGTTTCACAATGGTGTGCAGTGAGTGCCTATTCTAGAACACCATCTGGGCACTTAAATTCTGATATAGAATGTTATCATAACCTGACATCAGCATGCCTATATGTGCACGACTGCAATTGCACCAGCCATAAATTTTAGATAAATCCGGTTATGTAAACGCAGAAGGGTTGCATGTAACTGACCAGAATTCTGTAAATTGCGTGCATAAGTGGAGCCCTATCCAAATCGTAGTTACCAGATGCTAGGGTCCACCTTGGAGGTTAGCGCTCAAGAAAAAGATCTGGGTGTCATTGTAGACAATATGATGAAACCTTCCACCCAATGTGTGGCGGCAGCCAAAAAAGCAAACAAAATGCTAGGAATTATAAACTAAGAATGTTATACTGCCTCTGTATTGCTCCATGGTGTGACCTCACCTGGAGTATTTCATTCCATTCTGGTCACCTTATCTCAAGAAAGATATAGCGGAACTAGAAAGGACTCAAGGAAGAGCGTACAAGATGATCAAAGAGATGAAACTCCTCTCGAAGACTGAAAAGGTTAGGGCTCTTCAGCTTGGAAAAGAGATGGCAGAAGGGAAATATGATTGAAATCTATAAAATCCTGAGTGGAAGTAGAACAGGTACAAATGGATCATTTTTTTACTCTGTCAAAAATGACAAAGACTATGGGACACTTGATGAAATTACAGGTAAATACATTTAAAATCAACAGGAGAAAATATTTTTTCACTCATAGAATAGTTCATTAAGCTCTGGAACGTGTTTCCAGAGGCTGTGGTAAGAGTGGATAGCGTAGCTGGTTTTAAGAAAGGTTTGGACAATTTCCTGGAGGAATAGTCCACAGTCGCTTATTGAGAAAGATAGGGGGGAAGCCACTGCCTGCCCTAGATCGATAGCTTGGAATAGTGCTACTCTTTGGGTTTTTGCCAGGTACTAGTGACCTGGATTAGCCATTGTGAGGACGGGCTACTAGGCTACATGAACCATTGGTCTGACCCATTAAGGCTATTCTTATGTTCTTATGTGAATGCACCCTTTCATTTATATACTGTACCACTTGTACACACTCGTATAAAATAGTTCTTAGTCTTCCTACTGCCACTTAAACATGTAAGTTTATACATACCCCCATGAAAACATACATTTACGCCTTAACTGCATTTTGAGGTGGACCAGCTCAGTAAGGGCATTCCAAACACTTATGCTATAAGACATTAAAGCAGTGTGCAAATGTAACCAGTTCAAATAACTGGTGGGAAGCTTTTTTTTTTTGGGGGGGGAGGGAAGTTGAAGTTAGTGTGCATCTCTCTAAATATGTACAGATCAGATTCCACATGAGCAGCAAATGAAGCCATTTAGCTTAAGCAGCTCCGCTAATGCTTCCTCCAGCCTTGCTTTGGAGAATCCAGCTTTAATAATCGGAGAGTAACACCATGTTCATACTTAGACTGTAAACGATATTGCCAGAGAATATGGGGCTTCTTTTGCCAATTTACACTTCTTTAACCCTACAATATGAAAGGAACCCAAAATTAACCCCAAATTAATTATGAGCAGATCATTTTAACGTCTTTCTCCTTTACCCACTTGTATTTTCCCATGTATTCTCTTCTATTAGTATATTGTATTTCTTCCCCTCTTCCCTTATTTCTTGTTTTGCTTTTTTTTACTTTATTGGATTTGTTTTTGATTTGTATCATTATGGAATTCCCTGTATATATATTTTTATGCTTATTTATTTACTTTTATTGTAAACCACTCAGACATTTGAATAAACTTGATAATGGTTTTTGTGATGGGAGCACCTGTTCCTGTGAACCTAACTGAAAGAATCAGCTCATTTCACAGGGGCTATCAATCAGAGAAAGATGTTCGGTCATTGCTTGCCTAAACCAGACATAGAACCAATGACCGCTCTAACTGTGCCAATTCCCTTAAAGCTGTTCAGCTTTCCTCCTGCAAAACAAGCTACCTAAACATGTAACAGAGCTTGACTGTAAATCAGGGGTCTCAAAGTCCCTCCTTGAGGGCCGCAATCCAGTTGGGTTTTCAGGATTTCCCCAATGAATATGCATGAGATCTATGTGCATACACTGCTTTCAATGCATATTCATTGGGGAAATCCTGAAAACCCGACTGGATTGCGGCCCTCAAGGAGGGACTTTGAGATCCCTGCTGTAAATGAAAGCAGTGGTGTCCTTCCTCCATAAACACAGTGTGCACAGTTTAATGTTCTCTTCACACATCTGTGCTTTCCATTCACCCTTGTGAGTTCTCTTGGGGCATTTTGCTGTATGGTGAGAATCTTAAATGTTGTTATGTTAAATTTATGATGGGTGCCCAATACTTAGATGGTGGTGTAACATTTCAGAAGCTCTGTGGTTGCCAGTACCTCAGTTGGACTCTTTCTTCATGATTTTACTTTTAATTGAACGTTAAATCATATTCATTACATTACAGTATGTCTGAGGGTTTTTTTTTTGTTTTCAAAAGAAAAAGTGCATTGCCTTTTTTTTTTTTTTCTTTAAAGAAAGGGTGGGGTGGCAACTCATTTTAGAAGACACAAACAACTGGGTGTAGAGTAAACAAATTATTGTTCCAAGAGGTAATAATCACAAAAAACGTAAAGGGAACAATACAAAGAAATTTTTAACACCTTTTTAAACCCGAATGGTGCTCAGAATCCACAAGTGGATAGGAAAAAGCTTTAACATGGGGAATAAACCCCTAAGGCATTTTCACGGAATCTATCATTGCACCACCGATTTTGGTAGAAAGGTGATAGATTCCGTGAAAATGCCTTAGGGGTTTATTCCCCATGTTAAAGCTTTTTCCTATCCACTTGTGGATTCTGAGCACCATTCGGGTTTAAAAAGGTGTTAAAAATTTCTTTGTATTGTTCCCTTTACGTTTTTTGTAACTCATTTTAGAAGCCAGGTTTTGCAGAGCTCATGATTTTATTTCAGTCTGTGCTGGCCCCATTTCTCATGTGGATGTGAAAACAGAGAGCATTGTCTCTACCACTTAGTTTTGCAAAGATAATACACTTAATTTTGATTAGTTTAATTTTCTTTGCCATTATGTTTCAGAAAAATAAAGATTCGATGTTTCTAATTAGCCACTGTGACCTAATCTTCCTTTCTCAGAGTTCTGCAATTCAGCTTTTATAAAAGGAGGCATTTGAATCTTAGATAGTGAGATGAAATTTTAGTACTTCTATAACTTATAAAATTTGAAATCCTTTCTTTCCTCCTCTAATTTCTTTTTCAGGTGTATCTGTCCTCAGTGCTCAATTTGCCAAACTCCCAAAGGGACTAAAACATCTAAATCTATCTAAAACCTCAATATCACCAAAAGGTAATTTGTTTGTGTGCCCTATTTGTTTGCAGTGATTGTTGAGTAAAACTGCTTTTATACAGCAGTTCCTTCATTATTATTAGATTGAGGCTCAGCAGTTGTGGGATTGATTCCAACACTTCTCCTTGTGACCTTGGGCAAGTCACTTAATCCTCCATTGCCCCAGGTACAAAATAAGTACCTGCATATATGTAAACCGCTTTGAATGCATAACCACAAAAGGCAGTATACAACTCCCATTCCCTCCCTCCCCTCTTTTTCATAATCTAGTTTATTGTATTATAATGTAGAAAATGATGCTTCAGAGAGTGCATTACATAAGTCTTCACTTGAGCATTAACATATCCTTATGCCTCTGCATACTTGGACATTAATGGTTTCTTAGCTTTACATTTCTTTGAAATATATGTTCCATTTTTTTAATTTTAATTTTTATCTATTATCTGAACAAATTTCAAATATCATAGGATTGGTAAATACAACATCTTCAGGGCACAAAAACAATTTTGCAGTCTGGTCTTTACTATATAGGAAGCCCCATAAATTTGATTCCTGTTCTTTAGGTGAGAAGTGTTTGGGAGTGATGGTATGGCATGATAAGATAGCAGTAATTATCCTGAGATGGGGAGGGGTTGCTGTGGTTTATGTTCTTGGACACCACAATCCTATTACAATGCCATACCTAAAATTATGTTGGTTGTCAAAAAAAACCCCACAAAAACCTAGGGAGAATGAAATAAACATTGCCTTCAAGTGTCCTCCATTTTTCCTGCCCTGTACAGAACTAAGGCAAGTTCAGATTAGCCTTGCTGCCATAGAATAAAGAAGTAAATATTGGAACACGGCAGATAAATAGAAGTCTCCTCTAGTTTGTTTCAATCTCTACTTGATTTCAGGCTGTATGCTTACATCCCTGCAGGGTAGGATGCTGGGCTTTCTAAAGAACTCTTTGAAAAAATAGTGAATGTAATGTTCTTGTATAATTTCCATGTGTTTGATGTTGTGTAGCTTTTTCTGCAGCTTAAGCATATAAGTATGAAATACTATTGACCAAATTTGTAGACTTTGGATAATAGAACAAATGATAAATCTTTAACTGCTAAAGCTTGTGTTTTGCTTTTCACGGGATACTGTCTTGAGATTAGATAGTTTTGCAAAGTGGCAGAAGTTCAAGTTAAGGGCCTCAAGTAAAATACCAGATAGGGTCTTCCAAAGCAGGGTATTCATCTGAGAAGGTAGAGTAGTGGCTATAGGTTGGCCCACTGAAGCATGCAGAGGTAACAACAGAAAAGTCACTTAGAATTCTCTGAATAAATCATGTGAGTTCTCGAACAGGTTGAATATATTACCACTTAGCATTTCTGTAGTGCTGCTAGACATATGCAGTGCTGAAATAGAAGTACTTTCCTTGTTCATCATACCTTTAACAGACAGTTCAGTAACCAAAGGTAACTATCATAAATGGTCTTACCTTGGGCAATAAGTTTACGTTACTAGGATCCAAGTTGTGCCCTAATGTGCTTGTGTGGAATTTATACCACAAGTTCTGCCAATGCTGTGAAAGGGATGGACCTCATTCCTAAGTCAGGGTATTTTGGAGGTAATCTGATTTTGATTCACTGCTGATGCACACCTTTAACACTTTATTGTGTCAAAGAGAGTTGCCACCTGGAGTTCTTGAGAACTTAATATGTGCTGGTAGCATACCAAGGGCATCAAAAGTCTGCATCACTGGTTCTACTCTTTGCAGCAGCAGGAGCTTCTTCCTTTACTTCTGCTGCTTTCTGCATCATCTTCTGGTCCTACACTAGGGGTTAGATTCACTAAAGTCAGTGATCGTCGCTAAACCTGTTTTCACAGGTTTAGCAATGATCGCTGCTAGCCGACCTGATTCACAAAACGGCCCACCGCGTGTTTTTTTCCCTTGATCGACCATTTTCCGATCCGGCCATGCAATTTAGTAAAACCCCATGTAAAATAGCCAAGCGATTGATTCACTTACATCGCCTGGCTGTATAGCATCATGTTTTACCGATCCTAAAATCCGATTGCTGGGTTTGTTTGTTTTTCTTTTTTCTTTTTTTTGCAATGGCACAGATATTTTGCGTGTATTACACACGCAAAATATCTGCCCAATGAAAATGAAAAACATCTCCCGACAGCCCTCCCCAACGACCCACAACAAAGCACCCCGTCCCTCCTTGAACCAAAAAAAAATGGCAGGAGGGATGCCCACTCCCTCCTGCCATGGACGCTTCTCCCCTGAATTTAAATATGGCAGGAGGGATGTCCACTCCCTCCTGCCAGCGGAGGCCACTCTCCATTGCCCCCCCCTCCTCCCTCAGCTCCCCTCCTCCCTGGTACCTTTAGTCAGGAGCAGGAGGGGTGCTCAGTCCCTCCTGTTTGTCTGCCGTCTGCAGTGCAGGCCTTAGGCCCTTCCCCGGTGCATCATCTGATCCACGGGGAGGGGCCTAAGACCCTGATTTGGTCATATGCCTCAAACCCCTCCCCTTGGCTGGGTTCTTAGGCATCTGAGCCAATCAGGGATTCCCTTAGGCTCTCTCTGTATCCCAGATACAAGGGGGAGGAGGAGCCTTAGTTACTAAGTTACTTTTTTTTGTAAACATCATCTATATTATGCATGAAAAGAAACCCAGCCAGAACCGATAGGTCCAACTGGATATTGACAAATAAAACAGAAAAGTGTACAACAAGAGAAAACTCATTTCCAATATGTTTTGTAGTTATTCCCTCCCTCCCACCCCCCTCCCCCCAATCCCATAAGAGATAGAGTGGTGCCCATACAAAGTAATCTCTCATTCTCTACTCAAGAAGAAAAGAGTTCAAAAGTACAGAGTCACAAATTAAGTAAATAGCTGCGGGCAGCTGGCGTTAGGGAATTTCAGAAGGGTGACCAAACATCCTGGAGGCAATACCCTGCGCGAGACTCCATGTTGGACATCACCTGACGCTCCACCTGCAAAAGCTGAATCATGGCAACCTTCCAGTGTTCCAAAGTCGGGGGCGACACCTCCAGCCAGCGCACAAGTATGACCTTTTCCCCCAGTAGAACAGCTTTGTGTAAAAAGCCATGGAGACCCTTCGGCACTGGGGATACCACGCTACAATGCAAAAAAAAAAAAAAAAAAGGTGCGGGGAGACTATGCAGCGCGAACGCCACAACAATGAGATGTAATCCAAGATCCTCCCCAAGAAGAAACGGATGCTAGGACATGCAAAAAAAATATGTTCCAGAGTGGCTTCCAGAGTGTGACATTTAGGGCATCAGGCATCTAGTTGAAGAGCTATCTGTTGCGCACACCTAGGAGAAACATGCAGCCGCATAACCATCTTATAATTAATTTTCCACAGAGCAACGGAAAAATGCATCTGTGAGGCCATACGAAGGCAACGGAGAAGATGATCCGCGGTGACGGTCATCCCCAATTCCCGTTTCCACTGTTGACCCAAGCGATTGTATTCGACAGCAGGAAGTGCAGGGGAATAATGCCCTGCGCGTCTGTGCATAACTGTTCCCGGAGAGAATCCAATGACGCCCCTAACAATGCACTTGCAGGCAGTGTCTGAACATAATGCATAAGTTGCCAGTATGCAAATTGATCCAAAGGGGAGAGGCGAAATTCAACTTGAAGATCCGCAAAAGGCCATAAGGTGCCAGCTTCCATCAATACCTGGTGAAGATATAAAAGATTTTGAGATAGCCACCTAAGAAAAATAGCCAACATCATTCCCGGCAGGAACAGGGGATCACCCCACATCGGGACCAAAACGGACATGTCTGAGGGTACCTGCAGCAAGCTACAAAACCAGCGCCAAGCCTTGCGAATCAATCAATAAAGAGGTAAAGTCCGAACCGTGACGGGAAGAAATTGTAGTGGGGCATGGAGCAAGCTACTAAAATGTAGAGGACGCAACAGCGATATCTCCGCTGTTGTAAAGGAGAAATGTGGATCAGAAACTGGTTGGCAGGTAGGAAACAGAGGGTAGGAGTGAAGGGCCACTACTCGGACTGGATGAGGGTCACGAGTGGTGTTCCGCAGGGCTCGGTGCTCGGGCCGCTGCTATTTAATATATTCATAAATGATCTAGAAACAGGGACGAAGTGTGAGATAATAAAATTTGCGGACGATACAAAAATATTTAGTGGAGCTGGAACTAAAGAGGAATGCGAAGAATTGCAAAGGGACTTGAACAAACTGGGGGAATGGGCGGCGAGATGGCAGATGAAGTTCAACGTTGAGAAATGTAAAGTATTGCATGTTGGAAGCAGAAACCCAAGGTACAACTATACGATGGGAGGGATGTTATTGAATGAGAGTACCCAAGAAAGGGACTTGGGGGTAATGGTGGACATGACAATGAAGCCGACGGCACAGTGCGCAGCGGCCGCTAAGAAAGCAAATAGAATGCTAGGTATAATCAAGAAGGGTATTACAACCAGGACAAAAGAAGTTATTCTGCCGTTGTATCGGGCGATGGTGCGCCCGCATCTGGAATACTGCGTCCAATATTGGTCGCCGTACCTTAAGAAGGATATGGCGTTACTCGAGAGGGTTCAGAGGAGAGCGACACGTCTGATAAAAGGGATGGAAAACCTTTCATACGCTGAGAGATTGGAGAAACTGGGTCTCTTTTCCCTGGAGAAGAGGAGACTTAGAGGGGATATGATAGAGACTTATAAGATCATGAAGGGCATAGAGAGAGTAGAAAGGGACAGATTCTTCAAACTTTCTAAAAATAAAAGAACAAGAGGGCACTCGGAAAAGTTGAAAGGGGACAGATTCAAAACGAATGCTAGGAAGTTCTTCTTTACCCAACGAGTGGTGGACAACTGGAATGCGCTTCCAGAGGGCGTAATAGGGCAGAGTACAGTACTGGGGTTTAAGAAAGGATTGGACAATTTCCTGCTGGAAAAGGGGATAGAAGGGTATAAATAGAGGATTACTGCACAGGTCCTGGACCTGTTGGGCCGCCGCGTGAGCGGACTTCTGGGCATGATGGACCTCAGGTCTGACCCAGGAGAGGCATTGCTTATGTTCTTATGTTCTTATCTCTAAACCAATCATTGAGATGATGCATCTGACAAGCCACAATGTAGAGTTTCAAGTTCAATAGGTCCAAGCCCCCTTTGTCTTTAGGCAAAGCCACTACTTGGAACACAAGAAATTATTCAGCTGTCGCACGAAAATCCGGTACGTGCTCGCCGAGAAAGAGAGTGGTAACTTATGTAATAAATATAGCCAGTAAGGGAATAAGAGCATATTAAATAGAGCAATTTTCCCCAACAGGGACAATGGGTATGCTCGCCATAGCTGCAATTTATGCTCCATGAACTGGAGGCGCGTCCATATATTTAAGTTATACATACACAATAAGTCCTTCGGGATCCAGACTTCCAAATATTTAATGGCTTCATCCACCCAAAAGGAAGGGAAAAGCTCCCACCCATGCACGTGGCAAGGTATCATCTAACGGGAGAATGAGCGATTTATGGCGATTCAGTTGAAAACCCGAATAAAAGGCGAATTCGTCTATCACCCCCAGCATAGCTTTCAGCGAAGCCACCGGCCGCGTCAAGACCAAGAGGAGATCATCGGCAAAAGCTAGTTACTTTTTAACTGTGTCCATAAAGAGGTAGAGTTGGGGCAGAGAGTAACTTGCAGGTATTTTGAGCAGGTACATTTTACCCAGTGTGTCTCACTTAGCGGATTTTGTAAAAGAAACATTGGACCTTCTCTCTTAGGGCTCCTTTTACTAAGGTGCGCTAGCATTTTTAGCGCGTGCTGAAGATTTGTGCGTGCAAACAAAAAATACTAACGCAAGCTCTATGGAGGTGTCAGCGTCTAGCGCATGTGGCATTGTAGCGCGCGTTTAGCGCACGCTAAAACTGCTAGCGCATCTTAGTAAAAGGAGCCCTTGGTGTTTTCTGTCATGCAGATAAAGGGCCTGTTTTACAAAGTCGCGGTAACAGCCCCGAAGCCCATAGAGATTTAAAGGGCTTCGGGGCTGTTGCCGCGCGGCAGCCACTAACGCAGCTTTGTAAAACAGACCCAAAGTGCCTTCATGGCTCTGCAAGCACCATAGTTTGTCTAAAAAATTGCCCTGTAAATCTTAAAAAATTAGCTAGCTATTCTATGACTCTGAAGAGAACATTATAGGTACAATTTTAAACAGGGTACCTATTTAAGGATTTCCTAAAATGTGCTTATTTTTTGCCTGTTTTATAAAGGACCTTCATATATGTCAGGGGTGTCCAATGTCGGTCCTCGAGGGCCGCAATCCAGTCGGGTTTTCAGGATTTCCCCAATGAATATGCATTGAAAGCAGTGCATGCACATAGATCTCATGCATATTCATTGGGGAAATCCTGAAAACCCGACTGGATTGCGGCCCTCGAGGACCGACATTGGACACCCCTGATATATGTGGTAGAATAGCTTCTTCACTCAGGGAAAGTAGCCTAAAATATATGTACCAACAAAATGTTACTGTTAACATAGATGACAACCATTGGGCCGCATTGGCTGAAAAAAATGTTTCTGGGGCTGCGCAAACGCTGCAGCAAGACAGAGGAGGGAGCCGGCAAGACGGTAAACACCCGGGGACAGCAGAGGAAAATACTGCATCGCCCTCGACTGGGGCCGCACAAAATACTTCACAGGGCTGCATGTGGCCCTTGGACCGCAGGTTGGACACTCCTGGACTAGAATAAAAAAAATAAAATAATTCATATGGAGTATCACTGCTTCCTCATAGGCCTTTTGACAAATATTTGTGAGACATTAAACTCTGAAATTTATCTTAACTCATGACTGTTGCTGTCAATTCAAAAAATCTTCTGTCAAAATTCAGGTGACTGTCATCTGACATAGCATTATGTTTTGTGTAGCTACCTCAGGGAGTCAGCTCCTGTAAAATAATGTACTGTTCCATGTAAACAATTTTTTTAGTAATTCATGACACTTTCTATTTCATGCTACTGAGCAAAGATGATAGTGTCTCTTTAATCTCGCAATCAGCGAACGCATGGCAAGTACAAGCCATCAGCTCATATTAATACCCTATTCAGTTCATCACTGAGACTGTTAGGTGTCACTGTACTTTATAATTTGCCATGTTCTCGGTCTCTTTCTGTCCACCCCTAATGTATCACATCAGTCACTCTCCAGTGGATATCGGTAACTTTATGATCCCTGATGCAGCCACTTGAACAGGGTGTTCCAGTCTCCTGAATTTTGCAAGAAGCCATATATTTTGAATTATCAGCGAGGTAAAGATAAATGCAAATGTGCTACTTTATGTATTCAAAGTTAAATTACTTACAAATATTTGTCAATAGAAGGGCTTATGAGAAAAAAGTAATATTGGATACGAGTGAATTTATTTTACTCCGACCTTTTTCATTTTCTTATGGTCTGGTGTTGGCATTTGTTGATTAACAGAGTTTGTTGGTTTATAAAGGAAGCATAGATGACAGCACGTTATCTACTATAATAAAATGCTAAGCGGCATGCACACTTTTACCGCGTATTCCCTGATTCGTATGTCCGTGGCCGGCAAGAGTGCGTATGCGCGCTTTAAACGACCCCACACTCACGGCAGCAGAACCCAAAGTGAATCGTGGATCCAAACAGCCCTGGCAGCTGAACTAAATAGCGGCCCGGGAAGAGAAGCGCTGACAAAAAAAGACTCCAGCCGCTTTGCCGGCTCCTCACTCACTCCGTAAGTAATTTCTTCACAGTCTGACCCTCCCATCCCTTCCCGACATCTGACCGGATCACTTAGTCCTTTGCTGCCCCCCCCCTTCCCTTCCCACAGTCCCGACTCCAAACCTGCCGACTCCAGCAGCGTCCATAGCACTCTACATACGCTGCTTCGGGACCTTCTACTGCCCTGATTTGCTCTGCCACGTCTCTGATGATGTCATCAGGGACATGCCAGAGTAAATCAGGGCAGTAGAAGGCCCTGAAGCAGCGCGTGTAGAGTGCTGCAGATGCTGCTGAAATCGGCAGGTTTGTTGGGACCGCGGGAAGGGAAGGGGGGTAAGGGACTAAGGGAGCCGGCCAGACCGCGGGAAGGGAAAGAGGGGTAGGGGAAACGCTGCTGCTGCACAGGGAAGTGGTGTGGGGGAAGGGAAATGGAGGGGGAGGGAATGCTGCTGCTGTGGCTGCTGCACAGGGAAGTGGGGGGGGATCGAAATGCTGCTGCTGCTGCACAGGGAAGTAGGGTGGGGGAAATGCTACTGCACAGGGAAATGGAGGGGGAGGGAATGCTGCTGCACAGGAAAGTGCTGGGAGAGAAATGCTGCTGCATAGGAGGCAGGGAGAGAGACAGATAGAAAGAAAGACAGACAGTGGGGGGAAGGGAGACAGAAAGAAAAGAAGAAAGACACAGGAGCAGGTAGAGACACAGAAAGACAGACAAACAAAGGGGGTCAAGGAGAGAGACAGACAGAAAGAAAAACAGCGGGAGAGAGAGAGACAGAAATAAAGACAGACAGACATATGTTCTAGCACCCGTTAATGTAACGGGCTAAAATACTAGTTATAAAATAAAGGCTCCCACACAAATGACTTTGCCCAAATTTACACCTACTGTGAGGCAAATGCATATATTTTGTGATTTTTTTTTTGTAAAGTACACACGTCATATACTGTCGTAAGCGGATCTAAATATCATCAGCACACACCATTTGTTTTACTCCCCATTTGTCTGGCCTTTTTTTGTTAATTATTTTGGAAATTGTATTTTCCCCCTCCCCCCTTCATTGTTTTTTTATGTTCCTTGAATTGATGTTTTTTTAATTCCTTCTTTTAACATGTATACTTCTTTTAAATATATTGTAAACCACCTAGACATAATGATAGGCAGTATATAAAATAAATAATAAACCTGAAATTTGATCACAACTCTGTGCATACTGTGCCCCCAGGAATATCTAGGTTATATATGGAAAAAAATAGGCGCTGTGTGCCTTCTTTCTAGATGCATATACTCATGCGTGATTTTTTTTTTTTTTTATTTCCTTTCTTTTTGTGAAAATACTTTATTTCTTCCATAACACTTGAGGGAAATTTTATAATCAAAGTGATGGAGTGTGTCAGGATAGCACACTTGGTCTAGGGTTACCAGATTTCTTCTCCACGAAAAGAGGACACGTGGCCCCGCCCCAGTCCATCCTCGTTCCACCTTTAGCCTCACCCCATTCTGCCCCTAGCCCTACCCCCTCATCTCCTTTCACAAGTTCAGGTCCTTATCTGGAGAGGGCCTCTGAACATGTGTGGATGCGACACGATGACGATGATGTTGCATGTCATGTCGCATCTGTGCATGCTCGGAAGCCTTCCAGATGGGGCTCCGAGCTTGAGAAATCTGGACAAACCAGCAGACTTTGAAAATCCACCTGGGCACCCAGACAGTCTTCTAAAAAGAGTATATGGCTGGATGGCTGGTAATTCTAACTTGGACTCCTGTGTCATATCTGGAGCCGCCTTTTACGCTTGCTTCAATGCAGGTGCAAAAGTGTGTGGATAGTTTGCAGAATAATTCAGTATTTATCTTTTGAAAATGACATTGCAGTCTTACGAGTACAAGGTATCCACAGAATTTGTAGCCTTTGTAGAGAGTTTTGGTATTGAATCCTCCAGGCATGCTATGTTTCTGTGGAAGAAAAAGGTAAAAGGATAGATACCAGCTTATGTAACATTAGGAGGAGAGCTCTCAAGCTTTTGTACATTTCACCTTATTGATGTATTTTGCTGTTTTATTTTAGTAGGATTTATTTACCACCTTTTTAAAGAAATTCACTCGTCAGTGTCGAGCAAGAATAAGTAAAACATAAGCAATAGACTTTTACAGGAGTAAAAATATTTGAAAATAGCAGTACATTGTAAGCAGCATACTATATACTAGCATATGGCATATATAGTAAAACATTTATAGAAAAATAAGATAGAGTAACACAAGTTGGAAAATAAGCTGGGTGACTAAAAGAAAGTTGTGTGTGGGGTCAGAAAAGATGCATAAATATGATTTCAGCTAGGATAAGCAGGTGGTATTAGTCTTTCTGTGCATATGACTAGCAAGTTAGCTTTTCTTTCAGGTTGGGACTCTTGTAGGATCTGAAGATAAAGAAATTTCCCATTTGAATTAGGAGTACACCTCTCCCTCCGTATTTGCGTTTTCAGCATTTGCGACTTCACGATTTTTAGCATTCTGGCTCCTCCCCCCAAATTACATCATCCATGGCCAATTTATAGAACTGCCACTAACACCTATTTTTTTTTCTGTGCGTGTAAGTGCAAGTAATGGGGTGCAAAGAGGGCAGGGAATAACCTTGCATACTTGGTTTTAGAGGCAGCGCCTGGGGGGGAGGGGTTGGACCACAGCTCATCTCCACTGGGACCCTCGGAGGTAAGAGCGGTGGCTTGGTGGGGTGGGAGGGGTTGGAGCGATGTGATAGGAGTTGGCGGTGTGCTTCTCTCTCTACCCTGCTCTGTAGATGGGGCTCATCTCCACCAGGACCCTTGGAGGTAAGAGCGGCGGCTTGATGGGGTTGGAGCGACACAACGAGAGTTGGCGGTGTGCTTTTCTGTCTCCCCTGCTAAGTAGACGGGGCCAGGGTTAAGGAGAGATCTGGCAGGCGGGGGGAGGAGGCGAATAACTGTTATGTTGTTCGTGGTTTTATTATATTCTCGAGGGGTTTTAACAGAAAACCGCGAATAACATGAAAAAGTTATTTGCGGTTTTTCTGTATTTGTGGGTCTGTAAATCCCCTGTCACCGCAAATATAGAGGGAAAAGAATAATCATAACATAACATAAAATTTTATTTATATACTGCGATACATCGTGAAGTTTGATGTGGTTAAAAAATTTATATAAAGACCCATACATAGGAGGTGAGGCTACAAATGCAAACAGTCTAGGAACAAGACAAGGTCTATGTCAGATACAATCACGGTAATTAATATGAAACTCAAGTAGGTAAATATCTGTGCAAGGAGCAGTTACAGTCGTTTGGGGGGGATGAGGCACGGAGAGTAGTAGTAGTGCTGCCCGATTCACGATTCAAATCAATTCACCGATTAGAATCAGGTGAATCAATTCAATTTAATTTGCGGAGGGGAGGCAGGCTTGTGCAGAAGGAGGAAGAGGAAGGAGTAAGAGAGGGGAGATGCCAGACCTGGGATGAAGGGAAAGGAAGAGAGAGAGACCAAACCAA
Source organism: Geotrypetes seraphini (assembly GCF_902459505.1). Lineage (NCBI taxonomy): Eukaryota > Metazoa > Chordata > Amphibia > Gymnophiona > Dermophiidae > Geotrypetes > Geotrypetes seraphini. Next base: position 183,292,360 of record NC_047085.1, on the reverse strand, counting down.
AAAGGGGGAGGAAAGCAGAGGAGATGTGCTGGACTAATGGAGAGAGGGAGAGAGAAATGCAAGACCACAAGGGGAAGGGTACATGAGGGACAGATACTGCTCCAAAGTAGGTGGGCAGGGTGCAGGATGCTAGGAGAGATAGTAGGAGAAAGCCTGTGCCTGGTGAAGGGGATACAGGAGGTAAGGATGAGAGAAAGAAGAAGCTGGATATGGGGAGAGATAAGATGCTGGGCATGGAGGGAGCATAGGAACAGGGACACAAGGGGGACAGTCCTGGAGAAGAGAATAGGGACAGGGACACAGAAGAGAGATGCTAGATGAAAGGGTAGTTGAGAAAAGGAGAGATGGTGGATCTATGGATGGTGGAGTCCATTGCTGCAGCTGCGGGGGGATGGAGATGAACAAAAGGAAAGATGCCAGACCTCCGGGAAAGGAAAGGGAAACAGAAGGGGAGGACAGAGATGGAAGATGGATGGTTAGTACGGAGAAAGAAGGAGAGCCTGATCAGAAGATAACCAGACCAACATGGGTCCAACATGATTAGAAATATGACCAGACAACAAAAGGCAGGAAAAATAATTTTATTTTCTGTTTTGTGATTAGAATATGTCAGATTTGAAATGTATATCTTTCCAGAGCTGGTGTTAGATCGCGAACGTGAGCTAGGATTTAACAGAGAGAGGAAAAGTATTTTTTGTTTGTTTATTTTGTTTATACCACAGGACAAGTGTGGGTAGGAGAGGGCAAAGGGGGTGAAGAGGCTATAAAATAAACCCATCAGGTTGTTTGGAAAAATGTCAGATGATGTCAGAGAAAGGGCGGGACCGCCGGAAGAAAAAGCAGCGCAGCAGGGCTCAGAGAAGGGGCGGGACCGCTGGCAGAGGAAACAGCTGGGCTCGCTGGCATCCGGAAACAAGGTAGACAGCTTCTCCATGGGGGAGGGGGGGTGAGGCTGTGGGGGTGCGAGCGGTTCTTCGGGTGGGGGTGCGAGCGCTCCTTCGGGGTGGGGGTGCGAGCGGTCCTTCAGGGTGGGGGTGCGGGTGTGTGCGAGCGGTCCTTCGGGGTGGGGGTGCGAGCGGTCCTGTGGGGGGGGTGAATCGGGGGGGGGGGCATCAGGCTTTCAGGGTAGGGACAGGACTTCAAGGAGGAAAGGAGAGTCGGGGCGGGCGAAAACAGAGTCGGGGTCTCCAGAGGAGAGTCGGGGCGGGCGAAAGGAGAGTCGGGCAGCATGCGCGATATACGGGTGTGCGCGGTATATAAAAATTTATGTACATAAATATGTGTTTTTTGCGCGCTATACCCGTGTGCGCGTTTTACATGGGTGCACGTTATCTATGTGAAAATACGGTACAGTAGTCATGCTGAGGATTAGGGCTTATGCTAAAACAACAGTAGCCTTCCAAATGCTTTTAATACCCCTTCGCAAGATCTTCAGATGTGCCTTTATGAGCTGTGTATTGTGCTCCACAAATTTTACACCCATAATTCCTCTTTTGATCTAATGTTTTTTTTTATAATTTTATATAATTTCTTGTAATAACTTTAAACTGTTTCTTTCAATGTTCAAATATTCAAAATGATTTAAACCACTTATTTGTTCTTTTTCACAGTGTCGGGTAGGGACATGTCTTTTCCAACATGTTTTGCCCTTCGGCTTTTTCAAAGTAGCTCCCCCCCCCAACATTTCACTCACTGCCATCCCAATTGCTGCTCTATTTCAACAAATAACAAATAAAATAAGTGGTTTAAATCATATTGAATATTTGACCATTGAAAGAAACAGTTTAAAGTTATTTCAAGAAATTATACAAAAATATGCATATGAGGATTTGTGTGTGGAAAATTTGTGGACCACAATACGCAGCTCATGAAGGCACATCTGAAGATCTTGTGAAGGGATATTAGAAGCATTTAGAAGGATAGTGTTGTTTTTGCATATGCTTTGACTGACAGTATCAGCATTTAAATTGGCAATATCTATATAACTTTTTGAGGATCAGGGCTTGGCATAGGATTTGAAAGGGAAGGTTGCCAAAGTAATCACTGTTAGAAATTTTAAAATAAAGTTCTAGAATTTAGTTCTATGATAAAAGGTTTTTCTTATCTGGAATGATTCAGTAATAGTTTATTTCATATTAAAAGACTAAAGAAGTGGTTATGAGGTCTCCAGTATCTATTTTATAAAAAGATTGCAAAAGCAGATTCTATGATGCACAGTTTATAAAATATCTATAGTCAAAAATTCACTGCTTTGAATATAAATAAAAAAAAACTAAAAACCTTTAAACATCTGAGCAGGCTGAACCCTTTCATTAACACACAAATATACTTCTTTGTTGGCACAGTACTATAAAATTGGTCTTAAACTTTAGATTTTCAGGATTTTTCCACAAAATGATACTTCACAATTTAAGTATTTTGTTGCAGGAGTGAATAGCCTTTCCCAGTCACTGAATGCCAATCAGCTGATTGCAAACACTCTTACCCATCTTGACCTCTCAGGGAATGTTCTTCGTGGAGATGACTTATCGGTATGTTTTCTTTATTTTTGTGACATCTCAGTACGGTAAACCTGTTAGCAGTGTAACTCAGGGTAGGTCTCTCCTGTTGTCAAGTGTCACAAACAGATTATTTCTCTAAAGAAGCTGCTTTATTACAGCAATATTATTTTCTCCATTGGAAAGTAGGTTTTAATTATACACACAAGTGGGTTAGATCAATGTTTCTCAACTCAGTCCTGGAGTACCCCTTTGCCAGTCAGGTTTTCAGGATATCCACAATGAATATTCATAAACATGATTTGCTTACACAGCCTCCATTATATGCAAATTTCTTTCATGCATATTCATTGTGGATATCCTGAAAACCTGACTGGCAAGGGGGTACTCCAAGACTGAGATGAGAAACACTGGGTTAGATCACTCAATAGCACCAGGACAGAGCAGATTTCCCAGAGCTCAGAACTAAAAGAAAAAGTTCTGAAGATGCATGTCTCGTGCTCAAGTCCCCTCAGTTATCTCACTTTTGTTTTCTTTGCTCTTCCAATTTTCTAATTTCGTTTTCTCTAATTGTTTTCCAATGTTGTATGTGTGTGGGGGGGAAGGGGAGGGGGAGGGGGGGTTGGTGTTTTTAGTTTACATTTTTCTTATCAAAGAAAAGTATATTCTTTAATGACACAAACGCTAACCTCAACGCCAGGTCAGGTTGTCATGAAAGATGAGTTTACCTTTTCAGTTTCCTTACTTTTACTAGAACATCCCCTTTATTTTTGCAGCAAGTGTTTAATTAATTTGTCAAGGTCTACTGCAAGAGCATCCTGGGAATGAACTATCTGAGGATTATCAATTATTTCTTCAACCCAACCCTGTCTTGTCCATAAGGTTCAGCACATTTTTTTTTCTATGGGAATGAGAGATGATGATAATTCTGGATAATCAGTACAGCTCTCCCTCCGTATTTGCAGGGGTTAGGGCAGAGCCGGCCTGCGAATAGGGAAAAATCGTGAATAAGTTTTTGGGCCGGCTCTGACCCATCCCCGCCTCCCTGGACCTTACCTGGTGGTCTAGCGGTGACTTGGGGCAGGATCAATCGTCCTATGCTCCTGCCCCGTGCAAAGCTGTCATCAAAATGGCTGCTGTGAGTTCCCGTTGTAGTCTCGACAAATGCGCCAGCAAATTAGGAGCAAGTGCATGGTCACTTGGGTTCTCAAATTCTACAAAACATTTTTCAACTAGTGTACTCCTCAAATAAACTTGTTTGTCAGCAGTCAGAATACAAAACTACCTCTTTAGTATTCCATATATCTTTGACTATCTTGTACATGTTGCTCTAGCTGTAGATTGGATTTGGCCTCTGTGCTTATCTATCATAATAGCCAAAGCCAGTACAATAATTCTTAAAACAGTGTATTGGCCTCTTCTAAAATAATCTCTCAGTTCTTTCTCCATGCAGGTTCAAAATCTTTCCAACCTTAATGCATGGCCTGGATATTTTCTAGTATTCTAACCTCAAATCCCTGGCTCTCATGGCATCGAGGTTGATCAGTGCCTAGTTTCTCTTTGGGACTCTCATTTGCAATTCCAGATATTTTTGTGGCAGCAAGATGAACATACTTTCAAATGAAAGTGTTTTCTATCTGCTGATTTGTGAAAGGTCAAGATCCTTTTTGGTATCCACAAAATATCATGGTCCAATAGCTGTGGCATTTCTAACATCTAGGACCCCAGGCATCTGTCAGATTACATCCCAGTATAGTGATCCCCCCAGAAATTTTTTCCAGCCAGGTGGCATGAGAAAGTAGCCGGGTGGGGCAGGATGGGGAAATTTGGTGGTGGGGAAAATTAACCCCCTCTTTTACTAAGGTGCGCTAGCGTTTTTAACGTGCGCAAACCCCCGTACTACGCAGAAAACTAACGCCAGCTCAATGCTGGCGTTAGTGTCTAGCGCGTACGGTAATTCTGCACACGCTAAGCGCACGCTAAAAATGCTATCGCAGCTTAGTAAAAAGAGCCCTAAATGTGTACTATTTTTATTAGTTAATTATTATTATTTTCCATTGCTCAATATGACTTCCTTTTTTAAGGTTTGACACTTGTGCCAGAATATTTTTACTAAATTTAAGAAGTATCCAATTCTAGAAGGGAATAATTAGATATTTACCCTCTTTCAAATGTATAGAGGTTTATAAAGGGGAAATGCGTTAATTAAGTCAGGTTCAATCTAGCCATTTATTTCTGCATGAATTTAAACAACTAAAAAAAAAAAGAGATAGATATAGCTCATCCAGTCATACAAGAAATGGCTCTACAGTACCTCTAATAATGTTTTGATTACTAGGTTCCTTCCTGAGGTCTCACTGAGGATGAAATAGATGCGATCCCCACTTCCAGACCTCTTCCACATAATTTATGGAGAGGTGTTACTGAGCCTTGAAGGAGACCTGTGTGATTGATTTTTATCTGCTACTTTTTTGCTGTGCACTTCCCCCTCCGTATTCGCAGGGGTTAGGGGCAGAGTTGGCCTGCGAATATTAAAAAACTGTGAATAATATTCGGACCGGTTCTGTCCCTAACCCCCGCTTCCCCCAGCTATTTTAAGTCCTGAAAGCTCCCCCTTAAGCCTTACCTGGTGGTCTAATGGGTTTTCAGGCAGGAGCGATCTTCCCACGCTCCTGCCCCGTGCAGATCGCTCACAGGAAATGGCTGCCTTGAGCTCCCATAGTCTCTCAAGCCATTTCCTGTGAGCAATCTGCACGGAGCAGGAGCGTGGGAAGATCGTTCCTGCCCCCAAAATCTGCTAGACTACCAGGTAAGGCTTAAGGGGGCGTTTACAGGGCTTAAAAATAGCCTGAAAATAAAAATGCATTTTTTGGTTTAAAACTGCGAATAAGCAGATACGGAATTCGCGAATACGGAGGGGGAAGTGTAGTGCAAACTGAGAGCTAGGGCAAACCAGTTTAGGTAAAGAAGCAGGTAATAATTAGCAATGTACTAAAAATATTTTATTTTTATTTGCTTATAATGTCATTTGAAAGCTGCTTGATGTTAATACAACTTTAATTTAATTCTTTATAGTGTGTTTGGGAGTAGGGGGTGGGACAACACCTACATCAACAGTAAAGTTAGAATAGGGTCATTAAATCCAGTGGCGTACCTAGTATATATGACAGCCAGTGCTGATCATTTTTTAACATCCCCCTCCTCTCTATAAAAAAGATATTTTTAGTAATAATCCATGAGTCACACAACAAGGGTGCACCTAGGAAAAGGCAGCATCTTAAACACTGAAGTGAGCACTAGAACACCAACACGCGCATTGTAAAACTAAACAAGCCAGATCCTGCACAGTCGATGCTAACAGAAAACCATGTCCTTTTCATACACACAGACAGATACACCCTCGCCCAATATGGAATAATCATAAACTAAAAATAGAGCTATGTAGACAAAAGTTAAACTGAACCAAGAAATCAGACTCTGCATACAATGCAACACCACAGAAACAGTGACACATCCTCTAATACTGTGCAAAATATAAAGACAGTAGATGTAAATTTGAAATAAACTTCTACATAACAATCACCACTTTACAAATTAACAAACAAATAATGAGAAATAAGAAAATACAATTTTTTGGACTAATCAATTTTTCAATTAGCTTTCAGAGGCCAAATCTTTCTTCAAGACAGTACAGCCGGAGTGCCCACACTTTTTTAGCTTGCGAGCTACTTTTTAAAATGACCAAGTCAAAATGATCTACCAACAATAAAATTTTAAAAACACAAAGCACACTGTACGCAGAGAAAATGTTAATTATCATTTGTATTTGGGTTTTTTTTTTTCAGAGGTCAAGGCAGATGACTTTAAAATATGCAATGTCACCTCAGTAACAACTATACAAAAATAGACAAATATACCCCCTCCCCTTTTACTAAACCGCAATAGCGGTTTTTAGTACAGGGAGCTGCGCTGAATGCCCCCGCACTGCTCTCGACACTCATAGGCTTCCTGCCCTAAAAAACACTTTCACGGTTTAGTAAAAGTGGGCCATAGTGCAAAATATAGACGGCAGATATAAATTCTCAAAACGGACACATTTTGATAACTAAATTAAAATAAAATCATTTTTCCTATCTTTTTGTCTGGTGATTTCATGAGTCTCTGGTTTCACTTCCTTCTTCTGACTGTAAATCCAATATTTCTTTCTTTCTGCCCCTCCCCTTTTCTTTCTGTCTCTCTTTCTTTCTCCCCCCTGCCTGTCTTTCTTTCTCTCTCACCCTGCCCCCCTTCTTTATTTCTGCCTTTCTTTCTTTCTCTCACCCTGCCCCCCTAAGCCATCGTGCCAATTTCTCCACTTCCCCGATTCTTTCCCTACCCCCCAAGCCACCATGATGATTTATCCCTGCTGCTTCCCTGAGCCAGGCCAGGCACATACAAGCGCCGGACTCACAAGACTTCACCTCCGACGTCAATTCTGATGTCGGAGAGGAAGTTCCAGGCCAGCCAGGCAGCGACGGAGGGAAGCTTACAACTTCCTTGCTTCGGGCCTTCCTCGTTGCCGGGTCCTGCCTTCGCGGAAACAGAAAGTAGGCAGGACCCGGCAGTGAGGAAGGGCCAAAGCAAGTTGTAAGCTTTCATCCGTCGTTGACCAGTCTCCTGCCTTAGCCCGTAGCGAACTCATGCTTCGGAGCTCTAAGGTGTATGTGCCGGCTTCCCTTCTCTTTCCCCCCCCCCCACCCCTCCTGGACGTAACTTCATCAAGTACTGATAGATGGAATTCTGACTTCTTAGAGTCTCTCGCTGTATTCAGATTTATGGATCTGAGCATCATTCCTTCTTGTCACATGAAACCGCTGTTGGAGTTGATTGAAATCATCATTGCTGGAGAACCTAACATAAATACTTTTTCTAGTGGCAGTTGCTCCAGCTATTAGAACTGGTGAACCTCAAACTATAGTCACGTACGAGTCTTATATTCCGTTTTATCATAATATGGTGGTTCTATGCATTCTTATTAAGTTTCTGCCAAAAGAAGTCATTCCTATCCTTAATAAGGACATAACATTGCCTGTCTTCTTTCCTAACCCTAATAGATACAAGTGTAAAAAGCCCATCCATAATCTGGATAGTAAGTGAGATCTTACTATCCTGAAAAGCTGTGTAGATTGTGTGATGTTCTTTTGTTATTTGACTCCAATAGACTTGGTAGCAAAGGATTTACAGTACTAGCTAGTTGGATAGTGTCCTGTATTCTCTTTGCTTATGATCAGTTTGGTATCTTCATATCCATTGCAGTCGAGCCTCTTAAGATCAGAGCCATTGCTACTGTAGTGCTTTTGAAATCTGTTTCCATTAGGGGCATCTTTAAATCAGCTACTTGGTCCTAGTTTTCATACCCTCATTTCACACCACTGTCTAGACCAGAGTGTCACAGACTTTTTAAGCTGCTGGCACACTAATCTCGGGGCTACAGCTGGAGGGCACCCAGTAATTCAGGGACGTCAACTCGATGATGTCACATGCATGTGTGATGTCATCGCAAGCATGGATGTCTGCCGCGTCTCTAATGATTTCCCCCTCACTCCCAGTAAGTCAGTTCGTTGTCGGCGACCCCCCCCACCTCTTTGACTCACCCAAACCTCCATTGACCCTCCCATCCGACCCTCCCTTCCTGCGGTCTGGTCGGCTCCCTTAGTCCCTTGCCACCCCCACCTCCCTTCACTTCCCGCGGTCCCAATAAAACTGCCGACTCCAGCAATATCCACAGCACTCTACACACGCTGCTTCGGGGCCTTCTACTGCCCTGATTTCCTCTGTCATGTCTCTAGTTATGATGTCATCAGGGATGTGTCAGAGTAAATCAGGACAGTAGAAGGCCCTGAAGCAGCGTGTGTAGAGTGCTGCGGACACTGCTGGAGTCGGCAGGTTTGTCGTGAACGCAGGAAGGGCGGGCGGCAAGAGACTAAGGGAGCATGCAAGACCGTGGGAAGGGAAAGAGGGGTAGGGGGAAAACACTGCTGCAACTGCTGCACAGGGATGTGGAGGGGAAGGGAAATACTGCTGCTGTTGCTGCACAGGGAAGTGGTGTGGGGGGAGGGAAATGGAAGGGGAGGGAATGCTGCTGCAGCTTTTGTACAGGGAAGTGGGGTGGGGGGAAATGATGCTGCACAGGGAAATGGAGGGATAGGGAATGCTGCTGTGGCTACTGCACAGAGAAGTGGAGGGGGGAGAGAAATGCTGCTGCATATGGGACAGGGAGAGAGACAGATAGAAAGAAAGACATATAGTGGGAGGGAGGGAGACAGAAAGAAAAGAAGAAAGACACAGGGGCAGGGAGAGAGACAGACAGAAAGAAAGACAGCAGGAGAGAGAGACAGAAAGAAAGAAAGACAGACAGACATATATCTAGCACCCGTTAATGTAACAGGCTTAAAGACTAGTATAATATAAAGCTGTAAACCTAGGGGAGGGGGAAACATTTCAGTAAAGAAAAGTTACACCTGCTTTAACAAGCAAGTATAGTCTGGTTTTTTCAAACAATTCTTTTTACTTGGTTGGCACTGTTCCATTATTTTAACTTTATTCCCTAATTTCGGTAAAAGAAAGCTAATGACCTTTTGGGCTAATTTCTCTGGGCTAATTTAGGGCTCCTTTTACTAAGGTGCACTAGCATTTTTAGCCCGCTAACCACGCACTAAACAAAAAATACTAACGCAAGCTCTATGGAGGCATTAGCGTTTAGTGCGTGCGGTATTGTAGCATGCGATAAAACCGCTAGTGCACCTTAGTAAAAGGAGCCCTTAGTTATTGAGATTGGTAAAAGAAATTACTTTAACTAGCTACAGCTTAATAGATCTGACCTACATTCAATAAAAATATGTGCATGGATATCCTTAAATCTTAACACGGGGAGTGATTAGTTCTTATTTTTTTATTGACTAACATAATCTGAACTCATCAAGTTTAGTCTACAGGTTAAAATTAGATAACTGCATATTAAAGTTTGCTGTTCTAGAGCCTCTCATTATGATTGCCCAATTTGGGTTTAAGCAGGAGTGCAAAGCACCTTTTATGAGCTGTGATTTCGGTCATGTCATTTGGTTTGCACAGTTCAGACAGTGTTCTGCAGCATGAATAAGTTAGCCAGTCTGATGAAGCATTCAAGTTTAATGGAATATTGTTTTATCAAATCTGTCTGTATAGGAAAAGCATTTCGGAAGAGATTGCTTAATTTTGGGGTGGGGGGAGGAGTAGGAAGCATTTGCTCTACACTCATAATTGTTATGTTTTCTTTGTCTCTAATTTAAAGTTCCTGTACAGTTTTCTGAGCCAGCCAAATACCATTATCCATCTGGATTTATCCAACACCGAATGTGCACTAGACATGGTAATTCTTGGCTTTATATTTAATTTATGGTTTTCATATGGTAATATGGGATAGAAATCCAAAACACTGAATTATTATCTTGATGCCTTAATGGTGCCTTTGGTTTTTTCCCCCTCAGGTTTGTGCAGCACTTCTTCGTGGATGCCTTCAGCATTTAGCTGTCCTCAATTTGTCCAGGACAGTTTTTTCTCACAGGTGTGGTCAGTTTACCAGCATTTTACACTAATATAAGTACATTTTTAAACACGTTAAAAAGATTAGCTTGTGCCATTGGTCAGTCCAGTCCACTTTAGCCTGGATTCTGTAACCGGCGCCTTTGTTGTTGGCCACCTTAAAAGCTGCCGCCGATCGTATGTCAATCATGCGATGGTGTTGGGTACAGAACCGCACCTCTGTCAAAGGGAGGCGCCAGAAATGTAGTTTTTTTCTGGCTTACATTTCTGGCAACTACCTATGATATGAATCGTGCCTCTTTAGATGCTATGGGCAGCCTAATGCCACTTCTGGCATTACTCTCATAAATATAATATTGGTCTCTATGGATAATTCTCTATATACTTAAAGAGTGTCTCATGGACCTTGGCGGTACCTTCTGCATATAATAAACTTTCCTCTATACCAGGGGTAGGGAACTTCGGTCCTCAAGAGCCGTATTCCAGTCGGATTTTCAGGATTTCCCCAATGAATATGCATTGAAAGCAGTGCATGCAAATAGATCTCATGCATATTCATTGAGGAAATCCTGAAAACCCGACTGGAATGTGGCTCTCGAGAACCGGAGTTCCCTACCCCTGCTCTATACAGAATATTGGCACCAAAAATCGTCATCAGTCTCACAATCAATAATCATATACTTAAACATTCTAATTAAGATATATCAGTACTCATCTCAGTCTACGCGGGTGGGGGTTGGCACTCCGACATAGAAACTATGTTTCGCCCTAGTTGGGCTTTATCAAGGATAATCCCCCTCAAGCCGAACGACTCATGAGTACTGATATATCTTAATTAGAATGTTTAAGTATATGATTATTGATTGTGAGACTGATGACTATTTTTGGTGCCAATATTCTAGAAGGAAGGAAAGGTGTCCCTCAGGGTTCAGTGCTGGGGCCAATCCTGTTCAATATGTTTGTGAGTGACATTGCTGAAGGGTTAGAAGGAAAAGTGTGCCTTTTTGCAGATGATACCAAGATTTGTAACAGAGTAGACACCGAAGAGGGAGTGGAAAATATGAAAAAGGATCTGCAAAAGTTAGAGGAATGATCTAATGCCTGGCAACTAAAATTCAATGCAAAGAAATGCAGAGTAATGCATTTGGGGATTAATAATAGGAAAGAACCGTATATGCTGGGAGGAGAGAAGCTGATATGCACGGACGGGGAGAGGGACCTTGGGGTTATAGTGTCCGAAGATCTAAAGGCGAAAAACAATGTGACAAGGCAGTGGCTGCTGCCAGAAGGATGCTGGGCTGTATAAAGAGAGGCGTAGTCAGTAGAAGGAAGAAGGTGTTGATGCCCCTGTACAGGTCATTGGTGAGGCCCCACTTGGAGTATTGTGTTCAGTTTTGGAGACTGTATCTGGCGAAAGACGTAAGAAGACTTGAGGCGGTCCAGAGGAGGGCGATGAAAATGATAGGAGGCTTGCGTCAGAAGACGTATGAGGAGAGACTGGAAGCCTTGAATATGTATACCCTAGAGGAAAGGAGAGACAGGGGAGATATGATTCAGACGTTCAAATACTTGAAGGGTATTAACGTAGAACAAAATCTTTTCCAGAGAAAGGAAAATGGTAAAACCAGAGGACATAATTTGAGGTTGAGGGGTGGTAGATTCAGGGACAATATTAGGAAATTCTACTTTACGGAGAGGGTAGTGGATTCCTGGAATACGCTCCCGAGAGAGGTGGTGGAGAGTAAAACTGTGACTGAGTTCAAAGAAGCGTGGGATGAACAGAGAAGATTTAGAATCAGAAAATAATATTAAATATTGAACTAGGCCAGTTACTGGGCAGACTTGCACGGTCTGTGTCTGTGTATGGCCGTTTGGTGGAGGATGGGCAGGGGAGGGCTTCAATGGCTGGGAGGGAGTAGATGGGCTGGAGTAAGTCTTAACAGAGATTTCGGCAGTTGGAACCCAAGCACAGTACCGGGTAAAGCTTTGGATTCTTGCCCAGAAATAGCTAAGAAGAAAAAATAAAAAAATTAAAAAAAAAATTAAATTGAATCAGGTTGGGCAGACTGGATGGACCATTCGGGTCTTTATCTGCCGTCATCTACTATGTTACTATGTTATATGCAGAAGGTACTGCCGAGGTCCATGAGATACTCTAAGTGTATAGAGAATTATCCATAGAGACCAATATTATATTTATGAGAGTACTTGAGTGAAGGGTCTTTGGAAATACTGATTGTTGAGTAACCGATTTGTTATTTACTTCTGGCATTAACCACACCCACAATTGCATTAGGTGGCCTAAAGCAGCTGCAGAGGCATGATTCTAGCATCAATTTTTTAGACGCCAATAGGTGCCTAAAAAAACAGCACCATTTAGAGAATCTGGGCCTTGGTCTAATAAATATTATTGTTTGTAGATGAACTCAAGACTGATCCTAACCTTAATCTTATGGAAACACAAAGATCCCTCCTCTGTTATCCCTGGAGCCAAATAAGTGCCTGACTCCAGCAGGGTATATTGTTGATAACAAAATAATCCAACTCTATTATATTATAATTGTGGCATTTCAGGAGGAGTATGTTCTCCTTTAAGATGATCTTGAACTATTGGGAATGCTATAGTATGGACATATTGGTAAACCAAAGTTTTATATTAACTTTATCGATGGTAAAGTCCATGGTGCCTTTGCTTGAACAGTGATGTTTTCAGTGCAATAGGAATAGTATGCTGAACCAAGGGTCTTGCATCCACTCCTGCGCGTCTGTTGCAGGAGATACTGATTACTGTTTAAAGTACCTCCTCCTCTTCCCTGCTCTCTGCTGCCCCCAGTCGGTTATTTTTGCTGCAAGCGAGCCTGCGGCAACAACTTTGATCTGCTTAGTATTCTTTTTTGTTTTCCCAGTATTTTATGCTTTTTTTCATGGTATTTTTGTTCCTTTTTAGCTCCTGTGTCTTCCTAGCCTGCATGAGATAAGCAGACTTCGATCTGCAGCTGACAGGTGGATCTTGCGGGGGACCTGCTCAGCCAGCCTGCTTGAACTGTGGAGCTCGGGGGTTTCCCCTTTGGTTTGCTCACTCCTTGACTTGATCAGGAGTGCTAGTGCAGGCTGTACAGGCACCAATTGTGTTTCTTCAGAGTGCACATAGTGTCAGCTGTACTTTCCTCCCCCTTCTTTGTGGCGTTTGGAGTTCTCGGGGTTTTAGGCTCAGTCTGTCTTTGTCTTGACTGGCAGCTGAAGAGTCAGAAGAGGTAGTTTTCCTGCTGGCAGAGGTCCTCTCCTATTCCAGCTACCCTGAGCTGTAGCAGGCTGCAGCACATGTTCCCAGCATCTGGTCTGTGAGTAGGGCTGTCACAGCCCATAGAGCAGTTCTGGGAGGGGTCTGAGTTTGTGGTTTCTAAGATTATATTTTGTTGTAGCCTTGTTCCCACCACCCCAAAAATCCTAAAATTGCTGTTTTTTTAGGTCCTCCGATTGAGTTACAGCCATTTTTTCAATGGGAAATCCTGAAAACAGCCATCTTGGATTTTTCCCAATTTGAATTCTAAGTTCTCAAACTTCTTCAAAAAGCCTCGTTTTTTATTCTAACCACTAGGGACATGAATTCATGCACCATGCTCTGATGACATGAATTCATACAAAGTATGTGCTTGATGGGCACCTGAAGAGCACCCTTGCACCACTTTTTCTGTCACGCATGCTGTGGTGGCGGGAACCTTGGGTTCAGCCTCTGACCACCTTATTAATGCTGCCAAATAACTGTTGGGCTGGATAGGGGATCATTTTGCCAGCTTGGAGTCCTATAATATGGCACCAGTACCTCGTAAAGATTCTAATAGCCCCAAAGCGAAAAGAAAGTGCTCTAATCCTCCTCTTGAAGGGGGATCTTGGTCCTCTGTGTCCTTCATGCTTGACTTTGTGAACTTGCTCTGACAAGTCCATGTCAGTGGCACTGGTGTGCCTTCCAGGTCAGCTAGAGAGTGACCATCTGTGCAGCCTCCCTGTGTTTCAGCTTCTGCTTCTCCACAGAGGCCTGTGTTATCCCTAGACACCGACAGCTGGTTGAAGATGATTATCTGGACCATGGGTGCCCACATTTTTTGTGCTTGTGAGCTACTTTTAAAATGACAAAGGTCAAAATGATCTACCGACAATAAACTTTAAAAAAACACAAAGCACACTGTACACAAAGAAAATGTTAATTATCATTTATATTTGCTTTTTTTTTTTTTCAAAGAGGTAAAGGCAGATGACTTTAAAATATGCAATGTCACCTCAGTAACAACTATACAAAAATAAACAAATATACTCCCTCCCCTTTTACTAAACCACAATAGTGGTTTTTAGCACAGGGAGCTGTGCTGAATGCACCGTGCTGCTCCCAATGCTCATAGGCTCCCTGCACTAAAAAAAAATGCTATCGCGGTTTAGTAAAAGGGGGCCATAGAGCAAAATATAGACCTCAGATATAAATTCTCAAAATGGAAACATTTTGATCACTAAATTTAAAATAAATTAAAGTTGGCAGCCTATTCTCACATGTGGGTGACGTCATTCACGGAGCCCAGATGCGGACAGCCTCGCAAGCAGACTTGCTTGAAGAAACTCAGAAGTTTAGAGTCTGCCGCACCGCGCATGCACGAGTGCGACTCCTCAGTTCTCAGTTTTCTGTAGAGCCTAGAAGTCCGTCTTTCCGATCTGCGCTTCATGCCTCTCTCACCGCAGCTCGTGTTTTATTTCTTTATTACCGTGTCGCTGTGTTTTCTTTCAGTCATTGTTTTAAAATTTTTTTAAAAAGTTAAACTTTTTCGTCGAGTGACGGCGGGGCCTGTTGCACGCCCTCAGCCTGCGGGCTTTGACTTTGCGGCAGCTATTTTTCCTTCTATGTCCTGGCCGGTCATGGGCTTTAAGAAGTGTAGCCAGTGCCAGCGTGCGATCTCCTCCACTGACCCACACCGTTGGTGCCTTCAGTGTTTGGGCCCTGACCACTGCTCGGAGTCGTGCGTTCGCTGTGCTATCTTCCAACCTCGAGACCTCAAATGTTGTCACGTTCAAGTGGAGAAGATTCGGTCAAGCCTGCTACGGAGTGTCCTCCTACCACTTCGACCTCGACTCTCATCAGACCTTCCTTATTTGGAACGTCCTCAACCTCGAGTAAATCTGCCTTCTCCTGAGCTTCCCTCGGGTCAGATATCTCAGCAGACAGTTCCAGCCGTGGTCCTTAAGCTACCTAAGCATTATTCCTCCAAGTCAAAGCATTTTTCTTCTTCGTCCTCGGAGCCTTTAGCCTCAGCAAGTGGTCCAGTTTCAGACTCGGATCCACAATTGCAGGCTACCATGCAGACCATTTTAGAGCGGGAATTTGTTCAGTTACTGACCAAATATAGTCCTACCTCGACTCTGCTTCCTGCAGGCCAGATTGGGCACTCAGCAGTCTCACAAGAGGTCGAGTCCTTGCCTGTGCCTCGAGCTGAATCTACACACACTATGCAAGGAGTCGAGTCCTTGCAAGTGTCTGGTCTGGAATCTGCAAGGAGTCGAGTCTTTGCGAGTGTTTCATCTGGAATCCTCACACTCCATATAAGGAGCTGAGTCTTTGGGAGTGCTTCGAGTTACCTTGATCCAAACCACTGAGTCTATGGGACTTTGATCTACGGCTTCCAGCCCTATATCCTCACATAAGGCATTGCCCATTTCGACCTCGCACGAGACCTGCTTCTAGGCAGCACTCTCATCGCCGGTTGAGGCACTCATTGAGGCGCAATTCCTCTTCAAGAGAGCAGCCTTCCTCATCCAGGTGTACCAGCTCTTTGAGTTCTCCAACTCCTCGAACCAGAACACCCATAGCAGAACCTGAGGGCTCCGCTTCTCCCAGTGTCTCGTCCCAGTTTGCTTATTCGCTAGGATATCAATGCTCCAGAGAGGCCTCACCTTCGTTTTCCAATCGAGGCACCTCGAGGTGATCGAG
This sequence comes from Geotrypetes seraphini, assembly GCF_902459505.1. NCBI lineage: Eukaryota > Metazoa > Chordata > Amphibia > Gymnophiona > Dermophiidae > Geotrypetes > Geotrypetes seraphini. The sequence continues at coordinate 183,276,331 of NC_047085.1, read as the reverse complement.
TCCCTCTCGAGTCCATCCTCTTGTGGATCAATTGTCCTTTTCCTCCTTCCTTCGTCAAATGGCTGAGGACCTGGATCTTAAATTGGACTCTGGTTCTAAGTACTCTAAGGAGTATTTAGAGGAAATGGGTTTGCCTCGGCCTCTTGCGGAGTCTCTCAAACTTCCTCTTAACAGGCTTCTTTCTCAAACTTTCAAACGAAACCTGGAGACTCCTTATGCCATTCCTGCTGTTCCAGGCAAGTTGGAATCGAGGTATAGAATTGTACATTGCAAGGGCTTTGAGAACTCTCAACTATCTCATCAGTCCCTTCTTATGGAATCTTCCTTAAAGAGGAGTCATCCTTCCAGGGTCTATGCTACCGTACCTCCGGGCAGAGAGGGCAGGATCATGGACAAGTTTGGCTGTCGTCTTTATCAAAATTTGATGATGGCCTCTAGGGTTTTGAATTATAATTTCATCTTACTACTTATTTTAAGTATTTTATTGATATACTCCCTGGTTTTACTAAAGACCTTGCTAAGCACAGACTTTTGGAGTTCCAGCAAGTCATTGCTACCTTAGCACAACTCAGGTTGCACCTTATTCAGTCATCTTATGATGCCTGAACTTTCCTCGAAGGTTACTGCTTTCTCGGTAGCGATGCGCCGCCTTGCCTGGCTTTGCACCATTGATATGGATCCCAACATTCAGGATTGTCTGGCCAATATTCCTTGTGAAGGCAATGACCTCTTTGATGAATCTATAGAGGCCGCCACCAAGAAGTTGTCTGAGCATGAGAAATCTTTTTCTTCCATAGTCAGCCAGCACCTTCCAAGCCTTTTCGATCTCTTCCATCATATCAGAGGCATTATCCTCTGAGGGCAGCTCCTTACACTCAAGTACCTCCCAAGAAACCGCAACAACAGCAAAAGCAACAGAAACCTCAGCCTTCTGCTACACCAAAGGCTTCTCAGCCTTTTTGACTGTCTCAAGCAGAGCGTAACCTCCATCGTTCTGTCTCTGTCCTCTCCTCTTCCTGTCGGAGGTCGTTTCCATCATTTTTACCATCGATGGGAGACCATTACACCTGACCTCTGGGTGCTGTCAATAATTAGGGAAGGATACTCTCTTCAGTTCACTCAGATTCCACCAGAGCTTCCTCCAAGAGAGTATCCTTCCAATCCATCCCACACCGCCCTTCTTCTTCAGGAAGCTCAAGCTCTGCTTCGTCTCAGTGCCATCGAGGAAGTTCCCTTGGAACAGCAAAGCAGAGGGTTTTACTCCCATTACTTCCTAGTTCCGAAGAAGATGGACGATCTGCGGCCCATAGTGGATCTCAGGGCTCTCAACAAATTTTTGGTCAAAGAAAAATTTTGCATGTTGTCCTTAGCATTCCTTTATCCCCTTCTAGATCAGAACGATTGGTTGTGTTCTCTAGATCTCAAGGAGGCTTACACTCACATCCCCATTCATCTGGCCTCCCATCAGTACCTCAGATTTTGGGTGGGAAATCTGCATTTTCAGTACAGAGTGCTACCCTTCAGCCTGGCATCATCTCCAAGAGTGTTCACCAAGTGCCTAGTAGTGGTTGCATCAGTTCTGTGGAACCATGGTCTTCAGGTGGGCAGACTAGATGGGCTGTGGCCCTTATCTGCCGTCTATTTCTATGTTTCTATGTTACCTGGATGACTGGCTCATCAAATATTCAACATCTCAGAGGGTTATTTTAGCGACCCAACGGACTACGTGGTTCCTACTAAGCTTGGGATTCGAAATCAACTTTCCTAAATCCCACCTTCAGCCTTCTCAAAACCTACAGTTCATTGGAGTTGTTCTGGATACTGTCCAACTCGGAGCATTCCTACCTCAGCAGCGTCTGGATGCTCTCCTTCAGCTTTGCCGCAAAGTGTCTTCCCTTTCTTCACTCTCAGCGAGACACATGATGATACTACTTGGTCACATGGCCTCGACCATTCACGTGACTCTTTTTGCCAGACTTCATCTCAGAATTCCTCAGTGGACACTGGCATCTCAGTGAGCGCAGGCTTGCATCCCACTCTCTCAACACATTACAGTCACTCCTTCATTGAGACAGTCTCTCCACTGGTGGATGCTCTCTTCCAATTAGAGAATGACATAGTAGCAGTTACTCGCGGCTAACCCGCCGAAACAGTGGAGCGGTGAATGGCCTTGTCCCCGCAGTTAAGGGAGGTAAGGTGCACGGTCACCAATCGCACGCGGCCCCCTCCCCATCTCCGGCAAAATCCATCTCCCTCCCTCCCCCTTACCTTCGCGGTGCTTTAGAAAATAAACTAAAGCCGGCGAAGACTGCCTGTGCCGCCCTGCAGTTGCGCGTGTGTGGGAGGAAGCTTCTCTGACGCAACTTGGTTTTACATCAGTGTTCTTCAGTGGAGTGCTCATTGTCCGTTCCCACTTCCTTTTGTACTCCTGTATGCATTCCCTCCATTCCCACTCATTCTCAAGACTCTTGTCAAGTTCAAGAACGATCATGCCACCGTGATTCTAATAGCTCCTCGGTGGCCCAGGCAACCCTGGTTCTCCCTTCTACAGCAGGGAGCCATACCTTCTACCAGTTTTCCCATCTCGGCTTACACAGAGTCAAGGATCTCTTCATCCCAACCTGCAGTCTCTACACTTGACAGCTTGGTATCTCTCAACATAACGCCTCTTCAATTTTCTCAACCCGTTCGGGACATTTTAGAGGCTTCCAGAAAGCCTGCCACTAGACAATGCTACCACAAAAAATGGACTAGATTTTCTACGTGGTGCATCTCTCATAACAAGGAACCTCAAGATACCTCCTTGTCTTCGTCTTGGATTATCTTCTGCACTTATCTACCTCTGTCCTCAAGTCTACATCCATTCGAGTCCATCTTAGTGCAATTGCTGCTTTCCATCAGCCTATCGAAGGGAAACCACTTTCTGCTCATCCTGTGGTTTCTAGATTTATGAAAGGACTTTTCAGTGTCAAACCTCTTCTCAAGCCGCCTCCAGTGGTTTGGGATCGCAATGTTGTTCTTACTCAATTGATGAAGCCTCCATTTGAACCAATGTCTATGGCTCATCTCAAATATCTCACTTAGAAAGTGGTGTTTCTCATTGCTCTCACATCTGCTCAAAGAGTCAGTGAGCGGCAAGCTTTAGTTGCTGAATCCACCTTTCACAGTTTTCTATCATGACAAGGTGGTCCTCCGTACTCATCCTAAATTCTTACCTAAAATGGTTTCAGATTTTCATCTTAACCAATCCATTGTACTTCCAGTATTTTTTCCAAGGCCTCATTCTCATCCTGGAGAATCAGCTCTTCATACCTTGGACTGTAAGCGTGCTTTGGCCTTCTACTTAGAACGCATCAAACCACACAGATTTCCTCAACTTTTTGTCTCCTTGCTTGACGAACTTGCTGAACTTCTTCGAGGGAGTAAACAGGCAAAGGCAACCCGGTTGACATTGTATATCTGGATTTTCAGAAGGTGTTCGACAAGGTTCCGCATGAACGATTATTTTGAAAAATTGCGAGCCATGGAATCGAGGGTGAAATACTCACGTGGATTAAAAACTGGCTGGTGGATAGGAAACAGAGTGGGGGTAAATGGACAATACTCGGACTGGAAAAGTGTCGCCAGTGGAGTGCCGCAGGGTTCGATGCTTGGACCCGTGCTCATCAACATATTTATAAACAATCTGGAAATTGGTACGATGAGTGAGGTGATTAAATTTACAGATGATACTAAGTTATTCAGAGTAGTGAAGATGCAGGAGGATTGTGAAGATCTGCAACGCGACATAAACACGTTTGAGAAATGGGCTGCGACATGGCAAATGAGGTTCAACGTGGATAAGTGTAAAGTGATGCATGTCAGTAACAAAAATCTTATATACGAATACAGGATGTCCGGTGAAATACTTGGAGAGATCCCTCAGAAAGAGACTTGGGAGTGCTGGTCGACAAGTCAATGAAGCTATCTGTGCAATGTGCGGCAGCAGCAAAAACGGTGAATAGGATGCTATGAATGATTAAGAATGGGATCACGAACAGATCGGAGAAGGTTATCATGCCGCTGTACTCAGCCATGGCACGCCCTCACCTGGAATACTGTATCCAGCATTGGTCGCCGTTCATGAAGAAGGACATGGTACTATTCAAAAGGGTCCAGAGAAGAGCGACTAAAATAGGGGCTGGAGGAATTGCCGTACAGAGAGAGATTAGAGAAACTGGGCCTCTTCTTCCTGAGAGGGGACATGATCGAAACATTCAAGATACTGAAGGGAATAGACTTAGTAGATAAAAACAGGTTGTTCACCCTCTCCAAGGTAGGGAGAACGAGAGGGCACTCTCTAAAGTTAAAAGGGGATAAATTCCATACAAACGTAAGAAAGTTCTTCTTCACCCAGAGAGTAGTGGAAAACTGGAACGCTCTTCCGGAGGCTGTTATAGGGGAAAAAACCCACCAGGGATTCAAGACAAAGTTAGACAAGTTCCTGCTGAACCAGAACGTACGCAGGTAGGGCTGATCTCAGGGCACTGGTCTTTGACCTAAAGGCTGCCGCAGGAGCGGACTACTGGGCATGATAGACCACTGGTCTGCCCCAGCAGCGGCAATTCGTATGTTCTTTCTTTCTTTCTCTCTCCAAGCCACCATTGCAAATTTCTCTCAGGCGTGTACAAGCGCCTGGCCCACAAGCCTTCCCCCCCTCCCCCCCCCCAACATCAATTCTGACATTGGAGAGGATGTTCTGGGCCAGCCAATTGTTGCCTGGCTGTTCCGGAACTTGTCGTGGGAGGGGAGGGGGGAAGGCTGTGGGCCCAGTGCTTGTACGCGTCTGGCCTGACGTCAGGGAAGCAGGGAGAACAGAACGCAAAGGCAACGTGAGTCTTAGCGATCTACTGGCTCACTTGCTTCCGGAAGGCTTTAAACTAGGTGAGATGGGGGAGGGGACCCACTCTCATTCAAGTTGGGTAAGTAACCCGGAGGTAAGTAACCACATGAATACTAATGGGGACAGAGGGAGGGAGGAAGGAAGGTAGAGCGAGAAACTCAGACCTAGTATCTGAGGTAAGCATTCAAGTCGGTAGAGAGGGAGACAGAGGGAGAGATGGAGACTCCATCTTGGGGCCAAGAGGGATAAAAAAAATCGCATGGATAGGGGGTCAGAGGGGAGAAGTCTCACGGATATTGATGGTGACAGAGGTAATAGTAAGAATGACAAAGGCAAAAATGAAGGCATGACGGAAGGGGAAAACGTCAAGAATGAAGGGGACGCTGAAGGAGATAAAAACATTTAGCAAGGATGACAAAGGCAAAATCAAAGCAAGAATGAAGGGGATGAAGGCAAAATTGAAGGCAAGATTGAGGGGGACAAAGGCAAGAAGGAAGGGGACAAACTATCTCAGTCAGAAAAAACTTCATGCAAAAAGATAGAATGGACAGCCATGTATTTTAATGCCTGTAGCTTGGGCAACAAAATACTGAAACTGGAAACGGAAATGAGAAACGCCGACCTTGATATAGTGGCGATAACAGAAATGTGGTTCTCGGAGTCCCATGGATGGGATATGGTCATACCAGGCTATAACCTACTCCGTTGAGACAGAGAGGGCAAATCAGGAGGAGGAGTAGCTCTGTACATTAGAGATGACTTCAAAGTCACTAAAATCACAGACATCAAGTATACGGGAGAATCCCTCTGGGTGAACCTTGCCAGGGGCAATAACAAATGCCTATATCTTGGTGTTGTATACAGACCACCAAGACAAAAGGAGGATGCAGATGACGAACTAATGAATGACACTGAGACCATCACACTGCGTGGAGATACAGTGCTGGTGGGAGACTTTAATATGCCCGATGTGGACTGGAACAAACCTTGCGCTACAACCAGCGGCAGCAAGAGGCTACTTGCCTCCATGCGAGGAGCACACCTCAAGCAGATGGAACCCACCAGGGACCAGGCAATCCTGGACCTGTTGCTCACCAACGGAGACAGTTTCACAAAGGTATCGATGGGGGACACCTTGGCATCCAGCGACCACAACATGGTTTGGTTCCACCTCAAGAAAGGATCCACTAAGCCAAACACATCAACTAAGGTCCTAAATTTTAAAGGAACTAACTTTCAGTGCATGGGGGACTACATCTACAGAGTGCTGCAGAACCAAAACACAACAAACAATGTAGAGGAACTATGGTCGACTCTGAAATCTACCCTGCAAGGAGCAACCAACATATACATCAAAACCGAGAGCAAACGACGCAGAAAAAATAGACTACAGTGATTCTAGTAAGACAAAAGAAAAAAGCTTTCGTGAACTACAAACTATCACAACGACCAGAAGCTAAAGAAACCTATCTGGCCAATTCCAGAAAAGTTAAAACTACAGTCAGAGAAGCCAAACTCCGAATGGAAGAAAACATAGCTAAGCAGGTAAAGAAAGGAGAGAAAGCCTTTTTTAAATATGTTAGCGACAGGAAGAAGAACACAAACGGTATTGGGCGCCTAAAGAAAACTGATGGAAATTTTACAGACTTGGATGCAGACAAAGCAGAACTACTCAACAACTACTTCTGTTCAGTCTTCACCTGCGAAGCACCAGGATCCGGTCCTCAGTTACAGGTAAAGGGGAATTTGGAGGACCCTTTCCAGGACATGAAATTTACTGCGAGCAAGGTCTACCAAGAATTATAAAAATTAAAAGTAAACAAAGCTATGGGCCCGGACGATCTACACCCTGGAGTACTTCGAGAACTGAGTGATGTCCTGGCAGAGCCGTTAGCTGTGCTCTTCATTCTTTCCCTAAGCGAGGGAAAAGTTCCCCTGGACTGGAAAACTGCCAATGTTATCCTGCTCCACAAAAAGGGATGCAGGTCAGAGGCTGAAAACTATAGACCGGTGAGTCTCACATCAATAGTGAGTAAACTCATGGAGAAGTTGATCAAGAACAGATTGGACATATTTCTGGATGATGAAAGATTAAGGGATCCCCACCAACATGGCTTTACAAAGGGAAGGTCTTATCAATCCAACTTGATAAGCTTCTTTGACTAGGTGACAAAAAAACTGGATGAGGGTGAGTCCCTGGATATCGTATATTTAGACTTTAGCAAGGCTTTTGATAGTGTTCCACACTGTAGGTTATTGAACAAGATGAACTCGTTAGGACTAAGGAAAACACTGACAGCATGGGTACAGGACTGGCTCAGCGGCAGACTCCAAAGAGTAATGGTGAACGGTATTCCCTCAAAAATGTCAAAAGTGACCAGTGGTGTCCCACAGGGTTCGGTCTTTGGCCCGATGATATTCAATATCTTTGTTCGGGATCTAACTCAGGGACTTCGAGGCAAAATTACATTATTGGCTGATGATGCTAAACTATGCAACATTGTGGGCAGAGCAACAGAACCTGATAACGCGACCAGGCCCAGCACTAAGGAACAGACCTGCTTATGTTGGAACAATGGTCAAGTACTTGGCAGCTAAACTTTAATGCAAAAAAATGTAAAGTAATGCACCTTGGGAGCAGAAATCCATGCAGAACATACACTTTGAACGGTGAAATCTTAGCAAGAACCACTGCAGAAAGGGACTTGGGGAGTTCTCATCCGGGAAGATATGAAAGCTACCAACCAGATAGAGAAAGCTTCAGCAAAGGCAAGACAAATGCTGGATTGCATCAGAAGGAGCTTTATCAGCCGAAAGCCTGAAGTCATATTACCGTTGTACAGATCCATGGTGAGACCCCACCTGAAGTACTGTGTCCAGTTTTGGAGGCCACATTATCAAAAGGATGTGAAGAGAATGGAGTCGATTCAGAGAATGGCCACTAGGATGGTCTCAGGACTTAAGGACATCCCATATGAAGAACGTCTGACCAGATTGTGCTTATATTCTCTCGAGGAGCGCAGAGAAAGGGGGGGACATGATAGAAGCATTCAAATATATCATAGGTCGCATTGAAGTGGAGGAAGAAATATTTTTTCTTACGGGTCCCACTGCAACAAGAGGGCATCCGCTAAAACTTAAGAGGGGAAGATTTCATGGTGACACCAGGAAGTACTTCTTCACCGAGCGAGTGATTGATCGATGGAATAAACTTCCACGCCAGGTGGTCGAGGCTAGTAGCGTGCTCGACTTCAAAAATCGATGGGACAAACAGGTGGGGGTACTACAGGATTATGTATAAAAGATGGGTAATCCAGGGAGGGAGGGGTCTTGAGTGGGTAGACTTGTTGGGCTGCCGGCCCTCTTCTGCTGTCATACTCTATGTTTCTATGATCGCGATTGACCTTTTGGGCACCCCTGATCTGGACACTTATACTCTCTCCCTAGGTCAAGCCTTGGTCAGAGACAATGTGACACTGGGCAAAGTGGATCAGGGTCTGAGTGCTGCTGTGGACCAGGGCAAGGACCCCTCAGTTCACAGGCTGTTCAAGTCTGCTGCTGGATGTTCTCATTGATTCTCTTGAGGAGCTCAAAATTGATCCTCAGCCTTTTTCCTATTGTTCCTTGTTGAATGGGATCCACTTTCAGCCTACCGCCTTTCTGTGCCATCCAGAAAGTCATGATTTCTGAGCACCAGGAAAACCCTGAGGGCTCCCTTAAAGTGGCAAAAGCAATGTCTAAATTGTATCCAGTGGACCAGGAGTTCCAGCAGATGTTTACTATGCCTGAAATTGTCTTTTTGTCATTTCAGTATCAGCAACATCAACTTTCTTAGTGTCAGGCATATTGTGAAGTATTACTAAACCACAAAATATCACCTCAGAACCTAGAGGAAATCTACCACTACAGCACTAACTGCAAAAACTCACACAAGGATCCTGCCAACTAAAAGGCAACTCCATAAATAATGCAGTGGTCCATAGAACATTAGTACACCTACTGGGAAAATTGAACAAATCAGACTATTACTGATTGCTACATATAAAATTCATGTTAACAGAATTCATGGCCTTGGTCACAAGCACAGAATAAAGACAGACCCTCACAAAATACAGAATAAGTGACCACAGGATGAAAAAAGAAATATGCAGACAAAATTAAACTCCTAGTATCAATATTCTGCATGCAGAATAAAACAGAAAAATAGAAAGATATGCCATTTCCTCTTGTAATGTGCTATATGTAAAGACAGTATGTTAATGCTTATGTACTTGCTCTGTCCCTAGTGGGCTCACTATCTAAGGATTGTATTGTACCTGGAATAGTGGAAGACTAGGTGACTTACCCAGAATCACATGGAGCTGCAGTGGCCAGAGCCACCTGGTTATTTGATGGGGGTGGGACAGAACATAGGCAGCAGCAGGTGGCTGCTTTTTCTGTTTCAAAAAGTCAGCAATCTTACCTGTATGCACTGAAATTTATCCTGTTTAATTTTGTAGCCATTCTTTTCCTACATATCTAATATCTAAATTTGTTATATCTTTTTTATTAAAGGATTCAATAAACAAGCAAAGAACAGTATCTCAAGTTTCTTTAAACATTCTAAACATTACCAGCACTCACTTACTCCCTTTCCCCTACCCCACAATTTTTTATCACCTCTCCACAATGTTTCTAAATACCAACGTTATATAGTAGGGTGAAAGCATACAGTTATCAATTGCTAGAATGCCTCATATCAACCGTGATAATAAAGGTGAGCCAATCTATTTAGTATCACAAACAAAACCCCTCGTTAAACATTCCATACAGCCTTAAACCCTTTGTCCCCTACCTCATTCCCTTTCTTTTTCCATCACACGCTCTCCAACTCAATCCTTCCATCACACAAACCCATAAAAAAAGATTAATAGCTTCTGAATTTGGAGCAAAACCGTACTCATGGTCTCACTCCAAATGTAAAAATGGAATCTATTCCCTCCCCCTCCGACCCCATAATTTCCCTTGAAATAGTCTGTAGCCCATATTCCCATTTCCCCTCTCTAATCAGCTTGAATCCAGAGAGGTCTCCATATTCATCAAAGCTTTCTGTTAGAGCAAGTAAAGATGATTCCGTATTTGTCAGCTGGACTATTAAATCATCTGCAAAAGCAGCAATTTTGAAACTATTGGACCAAATATGAACCCCTTCAATTTCTGGTTATGCAATATAACCTGAATAAGGGGATCCAAAATTAGCACAAATAAGAGGGGGAGAGTGAACAACCCTAGTGGGTCCCTCAAGAAATAGAAATAGGATCCAAAAATATTCCATTCACCCAATCTCGAGCTTTAGAGGAAGAATATAGTATCTCAACCACTTCAATGAAATAATCTCCCAATCCATACGTCTGAAGGACCAAAAACATGGAACTGCCACGAGACCCTGTCAAAGACTTTTTCCAAATCAAAGCTTATCGGCAGCGAACGAAGCCAGGTATACTGCATTGCCTCTAAAGAGGCCAATATTTTATGGTTGTTCTTAGACACTTTTCGATCTCTGACACAGCCAGCTTGCTGGTTAGCTATTAACTGAGGTAGAATGTAGGCCAAGTGATTAATCATAATTTTAGCTAAAAGTTTCACCTCAAAGTTAAGAAAAGAGAAAGGACAGTAGACCACAGTCAAAGTAGAATCTTTACTTGGTTTAGACAAAACCACTGTGTGTGCTGTCCAGAGAATCTGGTATACATTTTTCACCCAACATCGACTGAAATATATCCGTTAAAGATGGAGCAATATAGTCTTGCAGTAATGTATAAAATTCTGCCCACAATCCATCTGGCCTGGGGCATTATGGTTGAACCTCCTACTGATAACAAATATCACCTCGTCTACTAATATCTCTAAAGGAATTGGTATGAGTCTGAATCCAAAGAGGGGAGATTCAAACTCTGTAAATAGCTTTCACTTTCCAGGCCTGTCTCAGAGTCTGATCTATAAAGGGTGGAATAAAATTTATGAAAAATCGCAGCGATATCCATATCTTCATGACCCAAGGACTGCGTCTGCCTAGGATCCCCCCGCCACTGCTGATCAAACTGTGCCAAAAAAGGCCCGTCTTATTACCCTGACAATACAATTTATATCTGTAGCACAGCTCTAATTTCACAGCTTTCTAGTGAAGTAAGGTATTCACCACTGTCTGAATAATTAAAAGTTGTTCTTTATGTTCCCGAGTAGGGATAAAGTGGCTTTGGGATTGCACTGAGTGCTCCAAGTGTAAAATATCTTGATCCCATGCCCTACATTTATGGGCCACATAAGCTATGATCTCATACCTCACGACCGCCTTGGCTGCATCCCAGAACAATACTGGAGTACTTTTACATTGGGTATTTAATTGCTCATAATATTTCCATTTATCTATCAGAAAGTCATGAAAGGTGCTATCAAAGGAACTTGCCAAGGCAGAAGACATTTTCCAAGGTGCCAAGGCCTCCAAAGCAGTCACACTAAGGCATGATCTGAAATCTGACATGCGTCTATGTCTGCAGAGCTGATATAGGATAGCAGAGACTGAGAGACCAAAAGATAATGTATGATTGAGGGTCATGGGCCCTTGAGAGATGAGTGTAGTCCCTCAGTGTAAGATGCAAGACTCTCCAGATGTCCAGTAAATTAAAAGCTGCTTTGATAAGTGGGATCCCTTTAGAAAGACTAGATTGTTCCAGCCTACCTAGGTTTGATTTATCTAAGGAAGGATCAGCTATCATATTAAAGTCACCCCCATGAATAGAGGATAATCCCCCAATTAAGATATTCCCCCCCCCCCCAATAAGGGTCATTATAAAATTTGTATCATAAACTTTGGGGGCATATACATTATTGCATATTACTGCAAAGACTGCATTTTCTGCCGGGATCTGAGAGACAGAAGTCAACATGCCAACGATGACTCACAGCCTTGATTCCTCTCAGTGCTTCTTGAGGCTGACTGCTCCTGTTACCACTTCAAGCAGGGAACTCGCTTCCTCTGTGCGAGCCATAGGAACTCCTGGCCATGAACTTTCAATGCCAGTCCACTCAGAGCTTATGGTCTGCCATGGCTCTCTGCTGCCTGACCTCCGAGATCACCCTCACGGTGTGCTAGCCATGGCACTCTGCCACAGAATTTTCAGGGAAGCTCTTTGCCCGGTAAGGTTGCCATCAATTGGGGGGATCCGTCTGCCCATGCAGCTCCACTAGTTCAGCTGTCCAGGAAAAGGAGAAGGGAGTCTTGATGGGAGAATCGTACAGCTTTAACAAGTAGTGATTATTTTGGTTAGTTGCTCCACTGGAAGTCTCTAATATCTAAATTTAATAAAAGCTGTTACCTACAATTGTTTTGCTACTATTCTTTCTGCATGAAGTATTTATTTATTTTAATAATTTACAATCCGCATATCCTACAATTCTATATGGATTACAAATTATTCAAGTACTCAAGCATTATTCTCCAACTGTCCCAGCAGGCTCCCACTCTGTCTAAGTTACTTGCCCAGGATCACAAGGAGCAGTGCGGGATTCAAACCCACAACCTCAGGGTGCCAAGGCTGAAGCTCTAACTATTGCACCACACACTCCCAATTATGGACTAAAGCAATTTAGTGATCTTTAGAAATCCTGTTACATAGAGCCATCGATTTGTAGTCCCGAAAGAAAAGTGCAAATGGATATTTAGCATAGGCGCATTGCACCCCCCCCCCAAAAAAAAAAATCTGTTCCAGACATTTGCATGCCAACAGTGTACCAATGCTGTGCAAAACAAAGGAGATAAAGCAGACACACTATACAAAATGCATAGACTGAGATTAGGAATGTGAAGTGACTGGATCACTAAAGCCTGATGACAGTCAGGGGATGCATATGCCTTAAAATATGGGGTCACACAATATTAATTCCAGGGTTATAGCATACCTTTATACATAGTGCAGAGGATATTAAGGGCAAAGATGATATCTGTTTGTTCAAATTAGTTTACCAGAAATAAGTGATATGTTCATATGGTTACTTCTTTTGGTACTGTGATATTCAGCCTGGAATAGGTTACTGAGAAAACCATACTCAAACTGTAACTATAGTGGCATTCTGTATAGCAGGGGTGTCCAACCTGCGGCCCAAGGGCCGCAAGCAGACCCGTGAAGTATTTTGTGCAGCCCCAGTCGAGGGCGATGCAGTGTTTTCCTCTGCTGCCCCTGGGTGTTTACCATCTTGCTGGCTCCCTCCTCTGTCTTGCTTCAGCGTTTGCACGTATGTGCGGACCCAGAAACATTTTTTTGGGCCAATGCCAATGCCATGGAAGCCAAAAGGTTGGACAACCCTGCTGTAAAACATTGAGTTAAGCTTTAATGTGCCTTTAAGTTTGACATTTTTTAATAATTGTATTATAAAAAGACATGCACAGTATTATTGATAATGAGCAGTCCGTATTAAATAGATTTTCCTTTTAATTTTTAGGAAAGGAAAAGAAGTTCCTCAGTCTTTCAAACAGTTTTTCAGCAGTTCACTTTCTTTGATGCAAATTAATCTCTCTGGCACAAAACTCCCTTCTGAGCCCTTAAAGTAAGTGTCTCTTATATTGTTATGTTGTGTTCTGAACTATTCCATTTTTTGTAGCACTTCCACAGAAGCTGCATCACACATGATCATCTTCCCCCTACCCACTTTTTTTTTTTTAATGTAGAAATTACGATGGCTTTTCATATTGTCTCAGTTATATATAATATGCTTAAGCTTTGGAAAGTGGCATCTCTCAGAGATAGGATATGGTGTAACAAACCTGCTATGAGAGACCATCGGTCATGGAGGCTGCTATTGCCTCTCTCCAGTTAGGCTTTGCTGACCAGCAGACAGGGCAAATATCTGTGATGTCTACACTGCTCCCTAAGATTGAGGTTGGCATAGAGAAGTAAAACTGGGGAAACAAATGATAGGGAAGTGCTGGAAAAGCATTGTCCTTACCTGGGATGGGGGGGGGGCACTGGGGTCAAGTTATAATGCAAGGAGGGAAACTATCCCCTGGTGAATTCTACAGCTAGTCTAATATATAAATCATTACTAATTTCTGCTTTTTACCATAATAATGTTGGAATCTCAGTTGAATACTTAATATTATTCATTCATTTTTTCTAGATCTCTCTGTTCATTCACATTTATACAATGAGAGGATAAAGGAAGGAAGATTTATGAAGACAGTTAGCTAAAATGCATCTTCTTTCACTTGTTCCCTTAACAAACCAGTAGCAAATAGGAGCAAAAAAGAAAAGCAGTACTCATCTAATAAAGTTTTAAAATTTCAGTTCATTGCAGGTATTTTCTGTTATTGCGTTTCATGTTTTATGTCATACAATTGCATGCTTGATCACAGACTTGGAAACAGTTTTACATTAGAAGGAAAAAACAATTATCAACCTTAAAGGAATGTGATGCATAAACAAAGACCTCTCAGCTACTTGGGGGGAGGGGGAGATCTGGTAGAGCTGGCAATGTGCTGAGACTGTGCAATCTGTACTAGTATAATAAGCATAGTTGAATTAGCAAGGGTTTTCCTATTTGCAGAATAAATGAAACTCCTTGAAGAGTTGAATTCTAATCCCTAACAGCTAAAATCTTTTTCATACTATCAAATTTGGGTCACCCTAGGTGATGAGTGCCTTATCAAAAAGAGGCCAGAAATTTGTTTAAGCTTCAAAGGTGGAATATCAAATGTGTCTGAATAAAAAAAAATAATAAAAAATCTAGCAAGCTGAAATAAATGAAAGAGGAAATCTTAATATTTTCTGAAAGATATTACAGTATGGTGCAGTTCATGTAGATATGTGGAAATAAATGCTTTGCCGTGGCATATTGATTAGAGCAGCCGCCTCAGTACCCTGAGGTTGTGAGTTTGATTCCCACTGCAGCTCCTTGTGACTTTGGGCAAGTCACTTACCCTTTCGTTGCCCTGTGTAAAGTGCTTTGTGTAAACCACACAAAAAGCAATATATCAAGTCCCATTCCCCTTTTGAGTTAGATTGACCTGTACATTACAACTATAATAACACTATATTAAATCTAAACTAAAGTTCTTAAAAGTGCATCTGTATAGGCAGGAAGGTAGTCATATACAGGATGGATAAAAACAAGTGGAATTGTCCAATAAGAAAAGGTGCAACAAATAAAGATGTCTTTCAACTCATCTGGACAATCAGGTTATCCTTTATTCTTCCAAAAATACTCGACCCGACATGTACATGTTTCGGCCCTACGGCCTGCGTCAGGAGTCTATAGGTAATGTATAAAATCATATAAACACATATAGAGACATATAAACACTGTAATGATAAAATATATATGATTTTATACATTACCTATAGACTCCTGACGCAGGCCGTAGGGCCGAAACATGTACATGTCGGGTCGAGTATTTTTGGAAGAATAAAGGATAACCTGATTGTCCAGATGAGTTGAAAGACATCTTTATTTGTTGCACCTTTTCTTATTGGACAATTCCACTTGTTTTTATCATTCTGTTTTCTGTGGATTTGTTTCCCCTGTGTTTTGCGCATATACAGGATGGAAACATGCTCAAGAAAAACCTGATCTAGCAGCTTTTTCAATGCAAGAAAGCATTTGTGTTGAGGGAAAAGCCTCATAAAATCTGTCCATTGTAACTTCCTGGGTAACTGACCCAACCTCTTGTAACATAATCCGACCTTGAACTGAATAGGTAAAGTTAACATATGATAAATAGGGGGATAGAAGGTACTGGCTGATAATTAGTCACATAAGAGAGGCTGTGCTTTGGGTTTTTGAGAATGGGCATTCTTCCTCCTGTTTTGGAGAAAAGGTCAGATTGTAGGTGATAGTTGAGCCATTGTGTTGTTTTTCCTATAGTGGTTGGGGCGGCTGCTTTGATTTGATAAAGTGTGCAGGTGTCAAGGCTTCAGTATGCTTTGGAGTATTTTAGGAGAAGCCATTTTGTGTTTTTGAATTTAATCTATTCAAAATCATTTCAAAATCTGTCTGCTAGTATTTCCATAAGGTGGTTTTGTTGCAGTGGGTCTAGCTCAGCAGTCTCAATCTCAAACCCTTTGCAGGGCCACATTTTGTATTTGTAGGTACTTGGATGACCGCAGAAAAAAAATAGTTAATATCTTATTAAAGAAATGAGAACTTTGCATGAGGTAAAACTCGTTATAGTTTATAAATCTTTCCTTAATTGCTTCTGATAATTTCAGCTATACACTTTTGAAAGTAGTGCAGCATGTAGAAAGTGAAGTTTAGATAGTTTTTCACTTTCTGCATTTTGCACTGCTTTCAGCTGTGCATAGCTGAAATTATTAGAAGCAATTAAGGAAAGATTTATAAACTATAAAGAGTTTTGCCTCATGCAAAATTATGATTTAGATTCTAAAGTATCAACTTCAAGATTTTGGTGTAGTCCTCTAGGCTTTTTTGTAGAGGGGAGAATCAATATCCGACTTGTGCCTGGAAAACTTGTGCCTTAAGTGTCCGATGGTCGCAACCACCTTTTCAGCTCTCACTTCCTGCAGCACCAGACACAACTGCCATCTTACATTAAGCAGTCACCGCCAGGAGCAGTGCCGAATTTTGTGAGAGTTTACAAGATTACATACACACGCACAAGCTGCACTGTCTTTAATAGTTACCTTACGTTCTGGAACATTGCCCGCCTCATTGCTGTAACCTCACGCAAGCACTTTCCTGCATCTGTACGCGATTGAACTCTTCCCTCCACCTCACAATTGCATACAGACGCAGGAAAGCGCTTACTTGAGGTTACAGCAGTGAGGCGGGCAACATTCCAGAACAATGGTAACATACCGAAGGCCTCAAAATAGTATCTGGCGGACCTACTGAATTAATTTTTTAATTCATTTTGTTTTGCTTTCAGTGAAACAGCTTTTTAAATTTAAAGTTGAATCCATTTTTATTGTAAAACTAAACAAGCCTGATTAATACACATCGATCCTGCACAGTCAATGCTAACAGAAAACCATACACACAGAACACAGATATACTGTCTCCCATTATGGAATAAGTAATCACAAACTAAAGATAGAAATATGTAGACAAAAATTAAACTAAACAGCCAAGAAGCCAGACTCTGCATACAATGCAACACCACAGAAACAGTTACACATGTCCCCTTATACTGTACAAAATATAAAGATAGCAGATATAAATTTGAAAAAAAACCACTTGACAAATAACAATCAACACTTCACAAATTTTTTTTAATAACTTCTTTATTCATTTTAAAATTACATTTGTGCACAATAATGATACAGTTATACTTTCAAAAATAATAGGAATACTTATTTTTCCCCCATTCAATTGAGTAAAAATTCATAAAAAAACAATCTAAACATACCTTCTAATAACATACCCCCCTCCCCCTCCCAAGGATGTGTATATTGTCCTCATTAAAATCAAAAAAACAAATCAAACTTTACAATATTTAGTTAACGGTTCCCAAACATCCAGAAACATTTTATAATATCCTTTTTGAATAGCCATGAACCTTTCCATTTTAAAAACATAACATAGGGATTCCCACCAAAATGAATAATTTAATCTATCCCAATTTTTCCAATTCTTTAGGATAAGCTGCATGGCAACTCCCATCATTATAAGCAAAAGTTTGTTATTTTTAAAATTAACAAATAGAAATAAAACAAAAATTTCAAATAAGAAAATACAATTTTATTGGACTAATCCATTTTTTTAAATTAGCTTTCAAGAGCCAAAACCTCATTCTTCAGGTCAGTATAGTATACTGCTGTTACAGTATCCAGTCCTGACTGGTTAGTAAAAATTGTATTAAATTTAATCTAATAAAAAGATTGCTTTCTATTTTCTATTTAAAAACATTTTTTTAAATCTCTTTTTGTAATTTCTGCTTTAATCATCTTCTTCACTCTCTTCTTTCCCTTCTTTCCATATAACGTCTGTCCTCTCTCTCCCTTCCATGCATCTGCTCTCTCTCTACCCCTTTCATCCACTGTGTCCCCTTGTAGCATGTCTCTCCTTCTGTCCAGCTTCCCCTCCCTCTGTTCCCTTTCTCCTCCTATACCCCTCATCTTAGGGGGGTAGCTGGTCTTGTGTGGATTAAATCTTTATTTTAAAATAGTTAGCTAGTTCTGAGGCTGTTGGAATAGAAGTGTTCTCACCATTTGTGATCTTTTGTGTTGGTTAGGTTATCTAATCTTGAGAACAGTTTATTGATTTTAAGATTAAGTTCTGTGCTGATCTGTTTAAAGTAGTACTCTTTCTTCTTTTTGTCAGTGATTTATATTCTAGGATTTTCTGGTGCCACTTACCCCCTTTTTTACAAAGGTGCGTTAGTCATTTTAGTGTGCGCAAAACGCTAACGCGTCCATAGACTTATGGGCGCTTTAGTGTTTAGCACATGCTAAAACGCATAGCACACCTTAGTAAAAGGATCCCTTAGTCTTGTTTTCTAGGGAGGGGTTTTTATGCCAGTAGCACTCGGCTTGTCTGCAAGCTCTTTTTAGGGACATAAGTACTGAGTTGAACCACTTCTCTGATAATCTTTGAATTCTTTTACTGCATTTGAGTGGGGTTAGTTGACCTATTCTAACTGATGCCCCTTTTCATATGTGGGTTGTTGAAACAAGAGTTTGAGGTCTAGTTCATTTAAGAGGTTGAGGAATTTTAGGGTTTGAGAGTTTGAAATTGAGTCTAGGCGGAGGTTGAGGTCTCCTATGATGAAAGTGAAGTCATATTGTACCATGGTTCTTGAGATGATGTCTGAGAACTGTGGTTCAACTTCTAGCCACTTTCCAGAGGGTTGTAGAATAGTATGCAGCGGATGAGGCGTTGAGAAGTTGCTGTTTATTTAGTTCTAGTGAGGTGAGAGTTATAGAGTCCATGATTTTGATGTGAAAAGATGATTTGTGCTGTTTTGCCAGACCACTGCCCCTGCGACCAGTTCTTGATAGGTGGGTGATTTTGTAATTCATTGGGCAGAATTGTTGTAATCTGGGGTCATGTTGCATGGGTATCCATGTTTCAGTTAAGAATAGAAAGCCAGGTTGTAATTCATTGAGCAGATCTTTTATAATTTCAGTCTTGTGACCACTGATCTCGCGTTAACATATCCACATGGGATTGAGGTGAGTATGACTCTTCATTATTAGGCTGTGTGGGTTTGCTTTAGTGTTGTGATTGTGGCGTGGTTTTCGGCATCTGGGGAGGCCAACCAGCATTGGGATTGTCCAGTGTATGTGGTCTGTGCGCTTTATCATAGGGTGACTCCATGATGGGACTGTGTGTTCTGAGGGGTTATTTGATCTACTGTTGGTTCGTCTGGTACTGATCAGTAGGCAGAGAATTGTTATGAAATACCAACTCATTTTGATTAGTTCACTGTAAAAGGTAGATTGGGTGGGTATTGTAGATATATTTAAGTGACCTCACATTTAGAGATTAGTACCCTATAGCAGGTAAGTTTGGTTAGATGCTGTAATTGTATCTGAGTTGGACCACATTCAGAGGTTGGTTTCCTATAGCATCTCCTGTCTCCTCTAAATATCTCTTCTGCTGTATTTTACTCCCAACCCATGTTCTCATGTAACCTGATATCTTTCCCCCCCCATCTGTGATTCTACTTCACCCACATACTTCTCCTGCACCAGTCTACCATAAGGGTGATCTTCTGTTGATCCTTGCCAGTGGTCGAAGCACTACCGTATTTTCACGCAAATAACGCGCACCCGTATAAAACGCGCACACGGGTATAGCGCGCAGAAATCACGATGATATGTACAAAAACTTTGGTATACCGCGCTCACGGGTATACCGCGCATGCTGCCCGACGCTCCTTTCGCCCGCCCTGACTTTCCGACTCTCCGTTCACCCCCCCTGACTTCCGTGCACTGTCCCCCCTTGAAGGTCTGTCCCCATCCTGAAAGCCTGATGCCCCCCCCCGACGTCCGATACATCCCTCCCCCCGAAGGACCGCCGACTCCCCAACAATATCGGGCCAGGAGGGAGCCCAAATCCTCCTGGCCACGGCGACCCCCTAACCCCACCCCGCACCACATTACGGGCAGGAGGGATCCCAGGCCCTCCTGCCCTCGACGCAAACCCCCCTCCCCCCAACGACCGCCCCCCCCCAAGAACCTCCGACCGCCCCCCCAGCCGACCCGCGACCCCCCTGGCGACCCCCACGACCCCCCCACCCCCCTTCCCCGTACCTTTGGTAGTTGGGCCAGAAGGGAGCCCAAACCCTCCTGGCCACGGCGACCCCCTAACCCCACCCCGCACTACATTACGGGCAGGAGGGATCCTAGGCCCTCCTGCCCTCGACGCAAACCCCCCCTCCCCCCCAACGACCGCCCCCCCCCAAGAACCTCCGACCGCTCCCCCAGCCGACCCGCTTACCCCCCTGGCGACCCCCACGACCCCCCCACCCCCCTTCCCCGTACCTTTGGTAGTTGGCCGGACAGACGGGAGCCAAACCCGCCTGTCCGGCAGGCAGCCAACGAAGGAATGAGGCCGGATTGGCCCATCCATCCTAAAGCTCCGCCTACTGGTGGGGCCTAAGGCGCGTGGGCCAATCAGAATAGGCCCTGGAGCCTTAGGTCCCACCTGGGGGCAGCGGCCTGAGGCACATGGTCGGGTTGGGCCCATGTGCCTCAGGCCGCGCCCCCAGGTGGGACCTAAGGCTCCAGGGCCTATTCTGATTGGCCCACGCGCCTTAGGCCCCACCAGTAGGCGGAGCTTTAGGATGGATGGGCCAATCCGGCCTCATTCCTTCGTTGGCTGCCTGCCGGACAGGCGGGTTTGGCTCCCGTCTGTCCGGCCAACTACCAAAGGTACGGGGAAGGGGGGTGGGGGGGTCGTGGGGGTCGCCAGGGGGATCGCGGGTCAGCTGGGGGGCGGTCGGAGGTTCTTGAGGGGGCGGTCGTTGGGGGGGAGGGGGGTTTGCGTCGAGGGCAGGAGGGCCTGGGATCCCTCCTGCCCGTAATGTAGTGCGGGGGGGGGTTAGGGGGTCGCCGTGGCCAGGAGGGTTTGGGCTCCCTTCTGGCCCAACTACCAAAGGTACGGGGAAGGGGGGTGGGGGTCGCCAGGGGGGTCGCGGG
The DNA here is from genome assembly GCF_902459505.1 of Geotrypetes seraphini. NCBI lineage: Eukaryota > Metazoa > Chordata > Amphibia > Gymnophiona > Dermophiidae > Geotrypetes > Geotrypetes seraphini. The sequence continues at coordinate 183,255,316 of NC_047085.1, read as the reverse complement.
TCGGCTGGGGGGGCGGTCGGAGGTTCTTGGGGGGGCGGTCGTTGGAGGGAGGGAGGTTTGCGTCGAGGGCAGGAGGGCCTGGGATCCCTCCTGCCCGTAATGTAGTGCGGGGTGGGGTTAGGGGGTCGCCGTGGCCAGGAGGGTTTGGGCTCCCTTCTGGCCCGATATTGTCGGGAAGTCGGCGGTCCTTCGGGGTGGGGGTGCGAGTGGTCCTGCCGGGGGGGGGGGGGGATGTATCGGACGTCGGGGAGTCGGCCGGGCAAGAGGGCTTGGGCTCCCTCTTGCTCCGATCGTGGATGCGGGTGCGGGTGGGAGCGCGTGCGAGCGGTCGTTCGGGGTGGGGGTGCGAGCGGTCCTGCTGGGGGGGGTGAATCGGGCGTCGGGCGGGGTGGGAACTATGTTTTAAAACTTTTGTATACCGCGCTCACGCATATAACGCGCGAGGGGTATGCGCGGTAGGTAAAAACGCGTATAACGCGCGCGTTATATGCGTGAAAATACGGTAATCCATCCCACCCATGTAAAAACAGAAGTGATATCAGAGGAAGCCGGATGGGCCAAAGGAAAAGCTTCAGAGCAGGCCACAGGCAGCGTATGTGCAATGCTGCCAGTTCTGAGAACCAGCAGGGAGATTGAGAGGGAGGGGGTGTATGCTGATCATTGGGTTGGGGGAGAGCAGAGTGAGCCACAGACCTGCAAGCAGAACTGGAGGGGTCACCGATGGAAGCTGTGGCCAAGGCAGTGAGCTCCATCAGCCACAGGAAGAGTTTGATTGTATCACTGCTCATAGGAATAGAAGGGGAGGAAGGAAAGAAAGAGAGATAAATATTGGACCTAAGGGGAGAGGAGAGAGAGAGAAGGAAGGAAGAAAAATGAAGACGTTGAATCTGGGGGGAGGGCGGGTATCAGCCTTTTAAGGAAAGGAAGGGGGTGGGATCAGATATATTGCCTTTCTGTGGTTACAATCAAAGTGGTTTACATATTATATACAAGTACTTATTTTGTACCTTTGGCAATGGAGGGTTAAATGATTTGCCCAGAGCATTGGTTCCCAATCAGTGTGTCCTTGAGAGGTGGGAAGTGTGTCACTTGAAATAATCATAACTGGTCCCTATTTCTGCTTCATGACTAACCTGCTGCCATCAGTCCCAAATAGAAATCCTGCATCAAGAGTATTTACCTTGCTGGCCCGCAGTACAACTCTCTACTGTGGCTTTGTAAAAGGGGGCCAAAGTTTGTAGATTATTATAACTGCGAGCTGATGGAATAAGTAACTATGTATGATAAAATATCTGACTAATTATAGCAAATTTTAGAAATTGTTGACTTATTTAGGAAGTATATGGTTACTAAATAATTGTATTCGGGTTTTGTTTTGTTTTTAACTTTAATTTGTAATGATCTGGGAATGCCCAGTCTCTTATTCTGTTAGCCACGCTGAACCCATGAGGCAAGTGTGGGATATAACTGTTTCTTTGTAATCTAATGTAATTTCTATGAAGAGCAGATGATAGTGACTTGTTTATGAGGTACCACTCCAATCTGTAAAGGAGGATATGAATTATTTTGGCTAATGAGCAAGACTGCAATGAAGGGTAGGCTCCATAAAAGCAACTACTTGCATGCCATCTTGCCACAGTTCTTTTCAAAGTTGTTCCTTCTTAACCCTTTATTTGGCATTGTTGCTCAGAAGCAACATGTGTTTCTATGGCTTTTATGAGAGATCTGCATCTCCAAATACCTGTTACTTGGGCACTGTTGCTCTCGTTCAACACCAGGTTACATAAAGCAGCCATTTTCACCATTTGCCAATTAAATGGTCAAACAAGAGCAGGAAAGCTCTTTTCGCTTCTCTGCTTTGCTCTGATTAGCATGACTCAAAACATCACTTGCTGTGGGTGCCCCTGATATGACAACCCTACTAAGCTATTCTGTGCCTAAGGCAAACAAATTGACCTTTGCAATCTTCCAGCTTGAAGGGGACTTTACATCAATCATGATGCTAGATATGATGGGAAGGAGAGAAAGTGATGAAAATGGAGGAACAATGGGGCTGACTGTTAAACCTCCCCCCCAAAAAAAAAAACAAAAAAACCCCACCCTAAAAAAATTGTCCACCTTTCTATGTGGTACTGGATTCTTCAGAATCAGGAGAAAAAAAAAAGATTCATGCCTCCTGAATTGAGAATTAATTTGGATATCTAGGTTGTGGTCTTCTCTTTTCCTATAGGAATCTAGCAGCAGCTTTTTGGGTAAGGCAGGAGTCTAGTTTCTGACAAGTTGAGATGACAACTGCAGCTTTGATCTCTTGGGTCACAGCACCTTTGTGTTTATAAAAGGTCTAGAGCTCTATAAATGTGTCTTCAGTGTTCACATTTGGTCAATAATAAAACGTGACTTGTGTTCTTGTTATGGTAGATTGTGCGGATTATGAAAAATTGCAGACAGACTTTAGGAAACTGGAAAAGTGGGTGTCCAAGTGGCAGATGAAATTTAATGTGGACAAATGCAAAGTGATGCACATTGGGAAGAATAAACTGAATCATAGTTACTGGATGCTAGGGTCCACCTTGGGGGGTTAGCGCCCAAGAAAAGGATCTGGATGTCCTTCTAGACAATATAAAGAAACCTTCCACCTAATGTGTGGCAATGGCCAAAGAAGCAAACAAGATGCTAGAAATTATTAAAAAAGGGATGGTCAACAAGACTAAGAATGTTATAATGCCTTTATCGCTCCATGGTGTGACCTCTTCTGGAGTATTGCATTCAGTTCTGTTCTCCTTATCCCAAGAAAGATATAGTGGCACTAGAAAAGGTTCAAAGAAGAGCGGCCAAGTTGATAAAGGGAATGGAACTCCTCTTGTATGAGGAAAGACTAAAAAGGTTAGGGCTCTTCAGCTTGGAAAAGAGACAGCTGAGTGGAGATATGATTGAAGTCTACAAAATCCTGAGTGGAGTAGAATGGGTAGAAGTGGATCGATTTTTCACTCTGTCAAAAATTACAAAGACTAGGGAACACTCGATGAAGTTTCAGAGAAATACTTTTAAAAACCAATAGGAGGAAATATTTTTTCACTCGGAGAATTGTTAAGCTCTGGAACGCATTGCCAGATGTTGTAAGAGTGGATAGTGTAGCTGGTTTTAAGAAAGGTTTGGACAATTTCCTGGAGGAAAATTTCATAGTCTGTTATTGAGAAAGACATGGGGGAAGCCTCTGCTTGCCCTGGATGGAATGTTTCTACTCCTTGGGTTTTGGCCAGGTACTAGGAACCTGGATTGAGCACCATGAAAACGTGCTGCTTGGCTTGATGGACCATTGGTCTGACCCAGTAAAGCTATTCTTATGTTCTTATGTGTGAAATACTGGGGAGCGGTCTCTCTCTTTCTCTCAATGCTTGTTTACCCACATAAAAACATGCAAAATGTGGTTTGAAAATTATTTTTTTTCATCTAATGAGAATCAAAGTATGTGTTCTCATATCCATTGAAACAAAATGAATGGAGTCAGACTGGGAAGTGTAAGTTCACGAAGGGATTTAATTTTCAAAATACAAAGAATATGGGTAGAGCTCTGCGTAACCCTAGTTAAAGTATTTTCCTGAAGAAGTTTGTCTGGCATCAGCTTTGCACATTATTTTGCATATAATATTTCTTAGCTGCTGTATTTCTCTGTGTTTTATTTCCAGAGCACTTTTGTTAGGCCTGGCTTGCAATCCTAATTTGAAAGAGGTATTGCTAGATCTCAGCAGCTGTGAGGTAAGAATCATCGATTTCACAAATGTTCAAAAATGCAGTTCTGCTCTAAGGGGCTGATTATATAAACGATGCGTAAATTGGCTGGCACCTAGAAAAATGGCACTAGCCACTTATAGAATCACGGCTAATGGCGCCTATGTATAAACTTAGGTGCCTGAAATGTAGGCCAGGGTTTTAAAGGCCTACATTTCAGGCACCTCAGTTTTTGGAGAATCACGTTTAGTGGTGCCTAAGTCATGTTATGTCCATAGACACACCCACTTAGGCGATAGGTGCTGCTAAGCGACATGCGACAGGCATCTATCACCCAATTATTATTTTTTTTAAAATCAATTATTGAGGCTATTAATTGTATTTTGCCAATTAAGTTAGGTGCCCTTTTTAGAATCAGCCCCTAAGTGTATTTCTTATGCTTAGTTAAATAGTTGGACATTAAAAATAAAAAAAAACCTAATGTTAAGTAGTGCTTTCTGTATCTAAATATGGAACTAATCCATTTTTTAAACATTGTTTAATGTGGAATAAGTGTCCTTCTCGATAATGCTTGGTTCTGAGATACTTGAAAACTACAATGGAGCATCTGACTCATTGCATTGTTTAGTGTATAAGCTGCTATCTGCTCTGTCAATTTTGCTACACCAGACTAAAACTTCTACCACTTTTAAAGTTTTTGCAATGAAGCTATGCTTGATTTACTCTATTAAACCCTTCTAAATTTGAAAATATTAAATTGCTGAATGCAAGTATAGGAGGAGGTTCTAGTGAAGGTATTTATGTTCATCTGGTGTCTTAATGGAAATCAGCAGTGTTGTCAGTCAAATGTGTTTATATGTCAGTGAATAAGGCACTAGTATGGCTCCTCAAAGAGTGCTCTGTAGTTGATTCCGATTCGTGGGGTAGACCCATCTCTTATTAAGGTGACGTTTTACACTGAAACAAGGTGAATTGGTCATTCAGATTTTTTGAAAAAGCTTAGGTTTTGTTTACATGTTTAAATCAGGCTATATGTACAAGTAGCAGTAGATGTTCTTTAGGTAGACTGTAAAAACTATACATCCATTGCATATTGTTTGTTGTTTCGGTTTCTTGATATACTGCCTAATGAGGAGATGCATAGATATTTTAGATTGGCAATACACATCTTGGAGAATTTTCCCATTCAGAAATGGCCTTTTAACCTGCTCCAAGTCCCATATGCTCTGGCAAACTTATTGTTATGACCTGGAGTTTGGAGGAATGCTTAAGTGGGAGGTTATACTTTTTTTTCTCTAGCACTGAAAACTGCCATTTTGTTCCTAAAGTTTGCATTTTGGAGCTCAGCTCCTCATGGTTGTGCAGGTTTTCAAAATACACCATGTACATGTTGAAGTAGCAAAATTGCATCTTATATATTTTTCTAGTGATACTTATGTGTGAACCCCCCCCCCCTTATGAAGCTACTTTTTAAAATGTATTTATAATGTCTTCTGTTCTTTACTGTGCCAAAATATGTATTCTGCTTAGGCAGTCCTAATTGTATTTTATAAAGTTCTAGCTTGGTCTTATGCATCGTTATGACCTAAAAGACCTATACAAACTTGTTTTCCTCCTTCATGGGAAGATACATGCTGACTGTTGGAGTTTGAATTGTCACCTAAAATTTTTGACATGAGGTATGCAAACCAAAAAGTGATTGGAAAAAAAAGGCTATTCTAATCTCTATAATATCCTATATGTAAAGGTGGGCTTCAGACTTGTGATCTTGACACCTCAGAACTTGTGATTTGTTATTCAGTTTGATTTTTTTAATATTCTTTCCCCATAGATTAAATCTAGGCTCATAAATCAAATTGGAGGAATATTTACAGTATATGGCCGTATTTTGCATTTACCCCCTCGTAAACAGAAAATGACAGATGAATGGAATCAAACATTTTGGTTTGAATACGGGAGATATATTTGAAGGCAGTTAAAAAAAAAAAAAGGAATCCTTTCTCTGTCTTGAATGTGGCTGGTGCCTGGAATGTCCTCCTGAGGAAGGTAGTGGAGAGGAAAACGGTGATGGAATTCAAAAAAGCATGGGATGAACATAGAGGATCCCTACTGAATCCCTACTGACTTCCTTAATCTCTAAGGTCCAATTACTCCACTCTCGAAATAAGTTTGCCGTCCTCCTTCAATTCGACCTTTCCGCTGCTTTTGACGTTGTTCACCATGACATCCTAGTCTACCAACTCTCCGAGATAGGCATCAACTCTACAGTCTTAGACTGGTTCTCTAAATTCTTACGCTCTCACTCTTACACCGTCAACATGAATGGCACCTCATCCGCCCCCTGGCAACCAACGTGTGGAGTCCCACAAGGCTTACCTCTTTCTCCAATCCTGTTTAACATCTATATGTCCTCCCTTAAACTCCTCCACCTATCACTCCTAGAAACAATTTACACTTATGCTGACGATATCCTAGTCCTCCTCGAGACCGACCCAAACCTTACCAACCTCTCGGAGAACATATCTTCCTGTATAATGAACCTCCAGTCCTGGGCCCATACTGTCAAAATGAAACTGAACGAGTCCAAAACTAAACTACTTTGGCTCGGCCCTAAACTTGACCAACTCCCCACCTCCATCCCCCTGTCCTCTGGCTCCACTCTGCAGCTGGAGTCCTCAAGCAATGTTCTGGGCATCATCATCGACTCCACTTTGTCTTTCAACGACCACCTCAATTCCTTGGCAAAAAAATGCTCATCAGCCTTCACATGCTGAGGAAAGTAAGATCCTATTTCCATCAAAATCACTTTACTGTTCTCGTCCAATCTATCATCCTGTCCAGATTGGACTACTGCAACTCAATCTACCTAAGCCTTACCAAGAAAAGCCTTCATAGACTTCAGCGGATCCAGAATGCCGCGGCCAAGCTCATCTTCGCAAAAAGTAAATTCGACCATGTTTCACCGCTCCTGTCCAAGCTCCACTAGCTTCCGATTATCGCCAGGGTCCACTTTAAATGCGCCTGTCTAACTTTCAAAATCCTCCATGGCATCCTCCCCCCTTCATCCCACTCTCCTGGAACTCCTTAAATCTTAATACCACCAGACCCACTCACAAACTTAAATTATCCTTTCCTTCATTAAAAGGCATTTCCCGCACAGGAAAACTAGGGACCTCCCTCCCCTTCAGACTCACTGAGTTCTGGAACAACCTTACCTCCCCCCGCCGGACCCTGAGCTCTCTCCAACTCTTCCGCAAACATCTGAAAACCTGGCTGTTTTCAAAAATGTAATACTTACCCCATCTTTGGCATCGTAAGCCCCCCAATCACCCTTTCTCTATACCCTTTAACCTTCATGGAGTTCTTTTCTCTCTCAACTCCTGTAAACCGTGCCGAGCTCTACGATTGTGGAGATGATGCGGTATATAAACCTAAGGTTTAGTTTAGTTTAGAGGATCTATAATTAGAAAATGAATGGTATAAATTGATGAACTAAAAGCAGACTTGCATGGTCTATGTCCCGTATATGGCAACTCAGTTTAGAATGGTGAGGGCTTCAATGAGAACTACAATAATTTGGAACTTGAGGGTTGTGCTGGGCAGACTTTACAGTCTATATCCCACAAACACATAGATGGATAGGCTGGAATGAGCTTCGACGGCAACTCCAGTAGCTGGAACCTAAGGACAGTATTGGGCAGACTTTACAGTCTATGGCCCAAAAAAACCAGATAAAAGAGAGTTAGCTCATAAATTTATACTGCAATATTGGAAAGACTGGATGGACTGTTCAGGTCTTTATTTGCTGTCATTTACTATGTTAAGATGTTTTTTTAGGGAAATTCATTTTTCTAGGCACTAGAATACTAGCACCTATGCGTGGACGTAGTTTAAGTACTATCACAGCACCTAAGGGCTCCTTTTATGAAGCCGCGTTAGCGATTTAACGCACATAATAGCGTGTGCTAATTTACCGGCCGCGCTAGTCACTACCGCCTCCTCTTGAGCAGGCGGTAGTTTTTCGGCTAGCGCGGGAGTTAGCGCACGCTAAAAAGGTGCATGCGATAAAGCCGCTAACGCGGCTTCGTAAAAGGAGCCCTAAGTGGTGTTATGCAAATATGAACATAAGAATTGCCATACTGGATCAGACCGAAGGTCCGTCAAGCCCAGTATCCTATTTGCAACAGTGGCCAACCCAAGTTCCTAGCTAGATCCCAAGTAGTAAATCAGATTTTATGCTGCGTATCCTAGGAACAAGCAGTGGATTTCCCCAAGCCATCTCAATAATGGCCTATGGACTTCTCTCTTAGGAAATTATCCAAACTTTTTTTTAAACGCCGCTAAGCTAACTGATTTCACCACATTCTTTGGCAGCGAATTCCAGTGTTTAATTACACATTGTGTGAAGAAATATTTTCTCCGGTTTGTTTTAAATACCCACTTAACTTACATAGTACCTGTGCACGCAGGATTGTATGGGCAGGAAATAAGCGTGTCTCCTAGTGATACATACAACTTACAGAATACTGTTGGTTACATGCCTATCTGCCACACTTAAGCGTTTGCACCTACCCCATCATTGCAGCTGGCATAAGTGTGAACACCTAAATGTTAGGTTTGTTAATACCCAGCTAAGCTAGTATTTGTGACTGTTTCTGGGGGAAAGGTGACTAAATTAATGGATTCAAAATGTTAAGAATGGCTGATTTTTCATGTCATGGGTGTATAAGCAGTCTGAAATTTATACACTTGAACTTCTGTAAATGTATTTTTTTTCACACAAAAGGATGATGTGTAGCCTATTGTGTTGTACTACAAATTGTTTGCTCTTACAGAATTCATTAAAACCTAATTTTCTTTGTTTCTGGTGACTTGTCAGCTTTTCCCAGAGATGGTCACATTTTATAAAGGAAAGTAGGCGCCTGCTTTGCTATATGGAATAAACTCCTAAGTGCCCCACATTACATTATATTGTACTTATAGACTGCGTAGCCATTAGTTCAATGCGGTTTACAAAAGATTACTAACAATGGTCACAATGGGAGAAATAAAGTAAGTTAAGTAGTCAGATATTTTGTCAAAAGATAGGTCTTTAGTTGTGTTCTAAACCTGTGGTTCCCAACCCTGTCCTGGAGGACCATCAGACCAATCGGGTTTTCAGGCTAGCCCTAATGAATATGCATGGAGCAGATTTGCGTGCCTGTCACTTCCATTATATGCAAATCTCTCTCATGCATATTCATTAGGGCTAACCTGAAAACCCGATTGGCCCGGTGGTCCTCCAGGAGAGGGTTGGGAACCACTGTTCTAAACTGTTTGTAAGAATAAGCTGTGAGCAGGAATGTTCAAAATTCTTTATCATGAAGAGCTGCTTGGGACGCTAAAGTGTGGTTTAAAAATTTCTTACTTTTGCAGCCCTGAACAGAAGGAGAGTTAAACAAGGGATGAGTTTTTCTACTATGTCTATAAGAAGCTAAAGAAAATCTGTTAACCAACCTAATTGTTGGTGCCCATTTATAGAATTGCCCCTTACCCATATATTGATTTTAAAAAATCTTGATGATCTGCTTGAAGAAGCCTATTGGTACTGGTGTTTTCTCTACCTTTGGAACTCCCCACAATTTACTTGTTGACACAGTGGCTCTGATTTTATCAAGAATTCCCCCCTTCCCCCCACCCCCGTCTGTTTCTGTGGTAAGAATTTGCTAAAGAAAACCTACTCACAGAATAGAAATGGTGCTAGAATGTAAGGACAGATGGCAAGTCAGTTTAAGCACTGCAAGAAAGACATTATGAGGCATAAGAAATGGGCTAGGAATCAGTGGGGTGCCATTTTCTTCTCAGCATCAGCATTGTTACCACAATTATACAGTATTTATTTTTTTTTTTTTTTAAGTTCAATAAAATTTATTGGAATTATATAATAGAATAATAGAACAATAAAATTTCAAGAGCATCAAATACAGATGAAGTAACCGAAGTCTGTACAAAGTCAGATAAAGAGATTATCAGATCTTATAACCAAGGTCTAGGTGTGCAGATAATGAATTGTAATACAGTAATAATCAGGTATGTATACCAGGGAACAACTGGAGAAACATGGTGATGTTGTAACAGAGAGTGGATTATAATCATGCATATAAACAATAAGTACAATAGTGATACGACCCAGGGGTATTAATCGTGTTTGGAGCAGTAGTATAAAACAGGATCCCATATATTATGAAATTGACGTAAAGAGCCTACTTTCCTAGCATATAGTTGTTCATATTTAACAATAAGGGTGATATTGGACCACCAAGCCGCATGTGAAACACCTGAGAGACCCTTCCAGTTAGAAAGTATAATCTTAAGAGCTAATAAAATAAGGGCTCTCAAGAGAATGCCCTCCGAGTCTGTGATGGTAGATTTTAGTGCGTGCGCTCCAAGTATAATTATAGAAAAGGAGATATCATCAGCAATATGCAGCATTTCACGTATATCAGACCAGATTAATTGCCAGAAGTTATTTAGCATTGGGCAATCGAAAAGCATATGTTTAAGCGTGCCATCCTGCATGATACATGACCAGCAAATATTCGAATTTGCAGAATTCATTTTTGCCAGCCTGCAAGGTGTCCAAAACGCTCTATGCAACATGAAATTAGCCGATTGCAATATTTTTTTAATTTATCATTTCAATACATCTAAAATACATTGATGTAAAATGAAATACAAAAGTATAACATCACTTAGTTATTCAGACTAAGCACCAAGAAATGAAACAATGAAATACTTATCATAATACAGTCCACAATCTAGTGAGGAGGAGCAAAATTAAGAAAAACCCCTCGGGGAAAAGGGAATTCATATACAATGAGAAATAAAGAAAATAGAGCAGCAATTGATGTTTACCTATCCTTTTAAATTAATCACCACACTAAATAACATGTTTCATTCTGGCTGTGTCGAGACTCCTTTACCCTCAAGAAAAAAAAACCTAGTTAGGCAAGTTAAAAAATATATATTTACTCCCTTGATGGGAAATACAACATTTACAAGGAAATCTCAATTGAAACACTGCCCCCAAGTCAATCACTTTTGGACGCAATAATAAAAATTCTTTCCTTCTGGATTGTGTCCATTTGGAGACGTCTGGGAATATATATATATCCTTTCACCTAAATAGGTGACTTGTTTTAAATTAAAGTATAACTTCAGCAGCATTTCTTTGTCCTGTAGAAATACAAGAGAGACCAACAATGTCGCCCGTCCCTGAATTTCAATATCAGAGGACTGCAGTATAGCAGAGACATCCCAATTGTGTATTTTCAGCTACTGGAATTTTTCTCTTTTGTGTTTGTTTTAAATAATAAATTCTCTGTAATGGGAGAAGGCTTGTTTCTGGAACTTTCCAAACTGTTAACATAAAATTCTTTAAAAGTTCTTGTGGTGACATAAACTTAGCAATCGGAAAATTAAGAATCCTTAAGTTAAAGTTTTTTTGTTGATTTTTCCAAATTTTCAATTTTCCTCAAAATCATCATTTTATCAATCATTTGTTTAGTAACCAAATTCGAGGTCTCTGTTGTTAACTGCTCTAAATTATTTAAATCCACCTGGTGCTGTTGAACAGAAGTCTCTAAAAGACTTATCCTAGAGGTTGAATTTGAAGTAATAGAAACAAAGTTTGTGCATACCAAAAGTAAGTTCTCAATCGCGGTCCAGATAGAATCCAGTGTTACTGCCTGTGGTCTCACCAGCGGCTTGAGGGGGAGATAACTGCCAGGTCTTCTTTGGCTTCTTCCCCGGAGAGTACTCTCTGGACTCCAACAACCTCACCACCGCTTCCTCCCACTGGCTCCACACTCCTTGCACGTGACGGCTCCAGCACAGGAGTCGGCGTTTTGATGATTACTTCCGGGTCTAACACGGCTGCAGAGCATGCCTCCCTCGATGTACTCGGCGAGCCCTCCTGCATAGTCTGCTCTACCAATGTTTTTCCGGGCTTTGGGGGTGTGTGCGGTCCTCGCGGGCTCAGTGAGAGCGACATCTTGCTGTCCAAGCTGTGAGCTTCCCCACTCACAGCAGCAGATGCGCCCAAAGTTGCAGGTTGGACTGTAAAGGCTGTAATTACAGTCTGCTGCGGCATTGAAGAGCCAGAGGTAGGTGGAGGGAAACCCCTCTGTTTCCCCCTTCTTTTAGGCATAGGAAAAAATCTACAACGATATATTTCAAGAAAATTTGCCTACAGAATTGGGACACTCTTCTCAGCGAACTGCTCAAGATGCCATCTTGCCAGTATTTATTATTATTGCCACTACTGCCTGTTTATATACTAGATCAGTCGCTCATCAAGACTATAATTGGAATATACCGTTCCCATTTGTCCAAAAACTTCTGTTGTAGTTGACTCTAGACCAGGGGTGTCAAAGTCCCTCCTCGATGGCCACAATCCAGTCGGGTTTTCAGGATTTCCCAATGAATATGCATTAGATCTATTTGCATGCACTGTTTTCATTGTATGCTAATAGATCTCATGCATATTCATTGGGGAAATCCTGAAAACCCGACTGGATTGCGGCCCTCGAGGAGGGACTTTGACACCCCTGCTCTAAACAAACTTTTCTATACTTCTGGAGAGATCATTTATAGAAGTACTTAATATTCCCTTTGTTTAATGAGTGTGTGAAATAATTCTGAAGTTCTAGGTTTTATATTTGATGGTGTTCCTTTCTGGCCAGAACTAAACCATGAAAGCCTGAAATATGTCTGTTTTTGCGGGGCTTTGATATTTTTCTTCCATACAAGTTCCAGGTCTTGTCAGTGGCATTATTCAGCTTCAGATTTTGGCAAATATTATTAGTTCATGCTTTGCCACAAATTCCCAGGCCTGTTGACTGCTCACTTCAACAGATCATCAGCCTAGCAATGGAATATCCCTATTACACTCTTCAAGTTCTCCTACCTTTCTAGTGATATTTGTTAGTACCATAACTTGCTTCTACAAATGAGACAGAGGGATTCTTATGACAGTCTACTTAGATCAGTGAGGGCAATGTTTTGATCATTATGGAGATTCAGACTTGGTAGGGAGGCCATTGAGGATCTGTTCAACCTTGGTTCTCAAGGGTTGCAATCCAGTCAGATTTTCAGAATTTCCCCAATGAAAATGCGTGAGGTCTATTTGCATGCACTGCCTCTGTAGAATACAAATAGACCTCATGCATATTCATAGTGGAAATTCTGAAAACCCAACTTGGCAAGGTCTGTGTTTGGATATCCCTGAATTACACTATCAATGCACAGTTGACCAACTGGGTCATCATTTGCACCCACCATCTAGTATGTTGGTCAGTGGCTGCCCTCCTAGATTTGCAGGTTTGCTCGGTGGTGGCTGACTAGGTAATATGATTGCAGCAACACCTGAGTGGCACAGTGATACAAGCTACTTGTTTGTATTCTACTAAATTGCTGCTGATCTAACTCTCCTGCAACATCTGCCTGTGTAGCTCCTGCTGCCACCACCTCTGACATGTGGTTGCAATAGCCCCCTATTTTGCATAGCTACAACAACTGTGTCATTTATTTATTTAAAAATATCTTATAAACAGTACTCCCCCGAAATTCAAGGGGGTTCCGTTCCTGGAACCCTCACAAATTTCATGGTTTTTCGCCTGTCAAATGGCAGGGGAGGCAGGAAAGGGCAGCTGGAGCGCCAGCGGATAAAGAAAATCACTTGCGGTCTGCTCCGACCACCTCTTCCTGTAGTAAAATCAGGCTACACCAATCAGGAGCTGCTTAGCTGCATTGACACGCAGCTTCTGATTGTTGTAGCCCGACTTTACTACAGGAAGAGGTGGTCGGAGCAGACCGCTAATGAGTGAGTCTGCAATTTGCTAACCGCGAATTTGCAGGGGGAACACTGTACTGCAAATCTACAAATCTAAGTGGCTTACAACATACATACATAGAATAGATATAACATTAAAACATGCTACTCTTCAAGACATATAGTATTCAAAAACCTGAACAATGTCTAAAATTTCTGTTATAATTCATAAAAATGCCTGAGAAAACCGATGTGATTTTAAAAGTTTTATAAAGGAACTCAGACTCAATCTTTCTCAATTCCTTTGGAAAGGAGTTCCATAATTGAAGTCCCATGACCATAAATATCGAGTACCTATACATCTCCAATCTAATTTGTTTAAAATTTGGAATATCAAGTAGTGCCTGATTACTTGAATGAAGGGGATGTCCTGGCACATGAAACCATTCTCAGCATCGAGAGAGCATGGGTAGGAATGAATGAGAATTGCTTCTGCCCCCACATCCTGCTAGACCATCATGGAAGCACGGTAGGCCTGAGGGTCCTCCCAGTGGGTCTGGGAAGGGGGTGGGTCATCATTGCTTGGGATAGGGGGAAGAGGGAGGGAGGGAGTGCTGATGGTGGGGAAATTACTAGGTCAAGGGGAGCCTGATGGCAGGGGAACTGCTGATTCTGGAGGGAGGGAGGGTGCTGACAGCGGGGACGGAAAAGGGATATAGGACAAACATACACACCTGCATTGATTTCAGCATGTGTCATTGGGAAATTGACTACTTCCGGTTTGCAGCAAATTTTGGTTTTCTGAGCTTTTCAGTTTTCGGAATTTCTGATAAAGGATCTTGTACCTGTACTACTTTCTGTCTGTGCTCTTAACTGTTTTTCCAGGACCACCTTATCCATTTACTGTTTTTCTCCCCTTTTTCATTTTCTGCCTTATATCCATCTTTCAAAATAGAACAAAACACAAAAGACCCCCCCCCCTCTCATTAATACTGGGCAAGTTTCTCAAATAATATTATCATGTAACATTTAAAGGCTTTTAAATATTTAAATGTGCTCATAAGCTCTTTAGCAAGGCGCCACAACAGCGGTACAACATTGCTGGAAAGGTGCTTGAATTTTAATCATAACATATTGCATGGTAAATAAGGTATAAAATGTACCGCAAAAAATGAAGAGTGGTTTCATTTTTGGCAGTGCTTTCGGCAGATTTTACATACAGGCATTTGTTGTTATCTTCATTTTTTGCGGTACATTTTATACCTTATTTACCATGGACCCCTGATGAAGGCGTGTTGTCCGAAACACGGACCGTGTTGGGTCCCTTGGTTGGTAAAAAGGTTTTTATATTACTGCATTTTAACTTTGGAATAATAAATTTTTGCCTGCATCGTGTACATTGTCTGCAGTTTTCGTTTGGTTTTCCTACTTCGGTGTTTTTCCTGCAGATTTGGTTGGATTTCTTTTTGTTGTTCATACTTTAGTGGCAAATCACTTGAGAACTATTTTCTTTGTCTCCATCCACTGATACAGACATAACCCACTTTGTCTGGACTAGTCTGATAGGACTAAAGGAAAGAAAGTTATCAGGTATGATATAAATATCCAATGGTCTATGGAGAGCATTTAGTACAGGTGAGCAGCTTTGCTCTTCCTATTAAAGTATGCTATAAGAAGAATTTTGTTTTGCAACCCTTTAGAGAAAGAATAGATGTGGTGATCATTCTAGGGTTTTCAATTTAAGAAAAAAAATTGTTGTTTGTTTTGTGATGATTGCTACATTTGTTTCTGCTTGCTGTGCACTGATAGATTTTTGCTCTCTTCCTCGTTGCTTTCCTTAGCTTGGTCACTGTGTAAGTATTCATTTTATTTTTAATCTTTGAGTGCAGTAAGCAGTTCATACATTTTTGGAAGTCTCATGATTTTGGATTGTTATGATATAGTATATAATATTAATTTACACAGCCCCCCGCCCTGCCGTTTACTAAGCTGTAGTAGAGGTTTCTAGGGAAAGGGATTGGGACATGTATACCGCCTTTTTTTTTTTTTTTTTTGCAGTTTTACAACCACACTTAAAGCAGTTTACATACAAGCACTTCAGGCATTTTCCCTATCTGTCCTGGTGGGCTCACAATCTAGGTAATGTACCTGGGGCAGTGAAGGATTAGGTGACTTACCCAGGGTCACAAGGAGCAGTGCTGGGTTTGAACCCACAACCTCAGGGTGCTGAGGCTATAGCTCTAACCACTGCGCCAAATGCGGCCCAGAGCGCTAAATGCTCTGACGCTGCTCTGATGCCTATAGAAATCCTTTGAGCGTCGAAACAGTGTTTGAGCATTTAATACTCCAGGCCGCAGTAGAAACCTCTATTGCGGCTACATGATGATCTGTATTTTTTTTTTTTTAACTTCAAGCTTCCTATAAATTACCTCAAGTTACCTCAGATCTTTCATAATAGTTTCTTCTCTAAGTTGTATTAAATTCTTTCATCAGCAGTTTGAACTCTAGGCTTAATACCTACATTTTAATTTAAGAAAGAGAATTGACCAGAGAAATACTTTTCTAATTACTTCCTCTTGCCAGCAAGCCCGCCTCTTCAAAATGGCAGGCCTTCCCCTTCCTGGGGCATCCTTGGATGCACTGGGAGGGGCCTAAGACCCTGATTGGTCCAGGTGGTGCCCCCCCCCCCCACCCCAAACAACTGGGCACAGGAGAAACCCATAAGCCAGCGGCTTCAGGAAGTCCTGCTGACTCTGATCGAAAATTCCCCTGCAGAAGAAAGCTTTTTAAATTTTGACAGGAGGGATGAGGGGAGGAGCTGTGCCTAGCAATTGCTTTTCTGAGCAGGAGATAGGCACAGTTCCTCCCTCTTTTACCGGAGCTGCTCTGCAATTGGGCACGATTCTCTAACTAGCATTGTCACGTGATTGACACATGATCGGCAGCTGCTGACATGGGCACTAGTTAGAGAATCCGGGGGTAAATGATTTAAGCTTCTGTTGTACAATATTTTCCTAGATTAGATGCTGTATATTGGTCTTTTTCATGGCAATCCTGATAAATATCTTGTTTAAAAAATAATTTACATGCATTAAAGCACTTGTTGGTTTGTTCTTGTTTTTCTTTGTGTATAAATACTGTGTATAGCAGCAGACATTAAGATAGCATTTGTTTGTATTATGAAAATATAGCAGATGGAAAGACATATGGCCGGTCTTTCCCTACTAGCACAATGTGTGTGTGTTTTCACTAGTTTCCCCACATGAAAGTGATTTAATATCTTTCCCAAGTGTTCATCCAAAAGAGAGCTTAGGAAGACACATTGTACATCTGTAGTTTTGTGTATTTCCTTTTGTCACTTTAAGATCTTTCTGTCATCTCTACATGAATTCAGATCCGTTATGTCTGCAGTATTTCTAGACTGGAGAAAGTGGAAGGTGTGACTATGAAGCTTCCTGACTGTCCAAAGTAGTTAGAGCCAATAATTGACAAAGGCTGCAGCTGTAAACAAACTGGGCATGGGCAGTTCTGCTCCCCAGCAGGGTTCTAAGGGAAATATTTAGCCCATATGGTAGTGATTCCCAGACCTGTCCTTGGACTCCCCAACTACTCAGGTTTTCAGGATATCCACAATGAGTATTCAGGAGAGAGATTTGCATATACTGTCTCTACTGCAGGGATCTCAAAGTCCCTCCTTGAGGGCCGCAATCCAGTCGGGTTTTCAGGATTTCCCCAATGAATATGCATGAGATCTATGTGCATGCACTGCTTTCAATGCATATTCATTGGGGAAATCCTGAAAACCCGACTGGATTGCGGCCCTCAAGGAGGGACTTTTAGACCCCCTGCTCTACTGCATGCAGATCTCTTTCATGAATATTCATTGTAGAAATCCTGAAAACCTACCTGGCTGGGGAAGCCCCTAAGGGCAGGTTTGGAAACTTCTACCATATGCAGTAGCAGGACAAAAAAGGTGCTCAAAGTTGGCATCTCAGCTTGCTTTCATAATATTTTGAGGTGGCACATCTTTTGCCTAAGGATCTGATTTCCTGAAACATCAAGAAGGTAAAATGCTACAGAAACACACTAGGGAAAGGATGGTGGTATTTAAGCCCATAAGGACTAAACATAAGAGCTGGGCAGCAGTACAACTGCAATATTTTTCTTTTCTGTTTTTTCTTTTGGCACTAGGGCTTTGCACCTATATCTCCCCACCCCCAACCTTTTCCATTTCAGAGGTTGCAGAAAATTGAATGCATTAACAAAAAAAAATGAGCTATTTCAAAATTGTGCCAACAGAATGACTTGCAGGCTTTCTGTGTGTTTGTTTTTTTTCAGCACATGCAATATGCTTCTAGTTTGCTAATTTTGTTTTAATAATGTAGAGCAAGACATTAGCATTTTGTAAAAGCCAAATTTTCATTTTTATGCTCTCTTCTAATGACCATTTAAATTTGTTGCGCTCACTGCTGACATGTTCTTTGCGTGCAGCTCAGATCAGCTGGTGCCCAGGTTTTAGAAGGCTGCATAGCAGAAATTCATAACATCTCAAGTTTAGACATTTCAGATAATGGTGAGTACTGTTTAAAAGTATAACTAATAATAGTAATAATAATGAACATGTTATGATGAAATAGTTCATTTCATATGATGTTATCTAAAAAAGAACACAGTCTTGTCAATCACTTCAAAGTTGCCAGTTACAATTTCTATTTCTGTATTATTACTGCACAGTAGCAAATTAGTCCTGAAGATCTCTATTCAGATCTGGTTTAGTTTCAGTGTTTTGCAACCTTTTTACACCCGTGGACTGGCAGAAATAAAATAATTATTTTGTGGACCGGCAAACTACTAGGACTAAAATTTAAAAACCCCGTTTCCACCCTACCTCCGCGAGCTCGGTCACCTCAGTAACTATAGAAAAATAGACAAATATAGTGCAAAATATAGACAGCAGATATAAATTCTCAAAACTGACACGTTTTGATCACTAAATTGAAAATAAAATTATTTTTCCTACCTTTGCTGTCTGGTGATTTCATGAGTCTCTGGTTGTGTTTTGTGACAAATTAGCTCTCTTCCTAGTTTTGTCACAGGAGTATCTAAGAAGAGCAGTAAACCCCTATGCAGGAGAGCTGGCCAGGTTGGCTCTGCTGAGTGTGATAGCGCTGACCTCACTTGCACCAACATTGATGAGACAGACACTGACTGCCAGGGAGAGTTCAGTCCAGTTACAGGTTACTCTCCCAAGCCTGCTATTGGAGCTCAAAAGAACTCAGGAGCTAGGAAACTACAGCTCCCAGAATGCCAGAGAACTAGCAGGAAGTTGTCACATAGGCAGACACAGCTACAGAGGGTTCATAGACAACAGCGCAAAAGACAAAAGTGCGCGCTGACAATTGAGCGCAGCGCGCGCCGCTCTAAATTACAGTTTTTAGGTGCTCCGACGGGGGTTTTTGTTGGGGAACCCCCCAGTTTACTTAATAGACATTGCGCCGGCGTTATGGGGGGTTTGGGGGGTTGTAACCCTCCACATTTTACTGTAAACTGAACTTTTGCCCTAAAAACAGGGAAAAAGTGAAGTTTTCAGTAAAATGTGGGGGGTTACAACCCCCCACAACACGGTGCGATGTCCCCCCACGCCCCCCCGTCGGAGCACTAAAAACAGTAATTTAGAGCGACGCAGCGACGCGGCGACGCGCACTGCGCTCAATTGTCTGGGCGCACCTTTGTCCCGGCGTGCTTTTGACCGGACACCGCTGCAGAGAGAGCTTTCTCCCTTCCCCCTCTTCAGAGCAGGGAGGGGCGAATTAGAGCCGGTTAGAACAGGGCAGCTGAGACCCAGGGGGGGGGGAAGGAGCCAAGAGGGCTGCAACGTGAGCCTGAGAGGCAACACAACTCAGCTCCCCAGCTGAATGCTGATGAGCTAGTAAGAGACTGTGAGATGGTGGACATTTCAGAGGTGTCTGAGCCCACCGTTGAGAGGGAGCTGGAAAGCTGGGAACCGATTGACATTGGTGTGCCAAGTATTCCCAGTGAGAGATTGGAAGCAATGGACACAAGCTAAAAGGTTGGAAGTGTTTTGCTAATTTGTGATTCTTACCTGTTTCATGAAAGTTTTGGGACTAAGTTTGCTGTGTGTTCAGAAGTGCTTAAACTTCCCAGAGCTAGGCTCTGAAGAAAGCTTTCACATAGTTTGGTGCCTTGAACTGCCTAAACTTTTACAAGCTTCGCAGCCTTTTGTTTTCCTTCTCTGCATACAGCTGGAGGCTAATTAGCAGTGATAAGTTTCTGCAGGGAACGTCATGAACGGAGCAGCTCCGTTTGTGTGAGTTCCCTAGCTGCAGGCAGCCTGTGGAAAGATTCCAAGTTTAGCAGTTTACTTTGTTTTGGTTTGGAAAAGTTTTATTTTTTCATGCAGCAGGTATTTTGTGTGCTTCTCCCTACTGCTCCTTCATTGGAAGAGAGCATTGCTAAAACTATATTACCATTTAAAGCTGGTGAAGAGGACTATGTTAATGAGACAGAAGTCCAGCCATAATTCTGGTTTGGTGTTTTCCTTTATTGTTTCTGATTTTTGATAGAACATTCATTCTTATATTGGTGAAGCCAGTGTGGCCAGGTTGGCCCTGTTTTTGCATCCTTTGTTTTTGAACAACTGTACTGAAAGATGCTATAACCTACTGATAACACCAGATCAGCCTGACCTAGAGTCAGAAATAAAAGTATATCCTAATTTTGGACCTTCCGGAGTGTGTGTGATATTCCTTGCCTGTTTTCACTGAGGTCATTTGTCCTATGGTTTTTACCCTAGGCAGGTGCCTATATAGCCTGAAGGATTCCCTAATTGAAGGGAACACGCTGGGAGAAGTTACGGTCGCGGTGAACCCGGCTCGCTGCGGTGATCAGGAGCCCATGGGTTGCAACAGTTTCCTTCTGTCTGTGTATCCTTTCTTTCATTTCTTTCTTTCTGCACTCAGGCCCAAGAATTATCCCTTTCTATTCGCTTCCTCTTTCCTTCCCATGTCTTTAGTGTCCCCAGTGCCTCCTTCCCATGTCTTTAGTGTCCCCAGTGCCTCCTTCCCATGTCCTTAGTGCCCCCAGTGCCTCATTCCCATGTTCTTAGTGCCCCCAGTGCCTCATTCCCATGTCCTTAATGCCCCCAGTGCCTCATTCCCATGTCTTTAGTGCCCCCAGCGGTTGAAGAACAGTGGTTTAGTTTATCTCAAGTTCCTCAATGGAAATTTGTTCTCCTACTAAAACTAGCATGTTGATATGGCATGGATCAGCTTAGGTCTCTGCTCAAGACAGTCTTGGAACTGAACATTAGTTGGGCCACCTCCAGACTGCATGAAGGTGGATTTGCAATGGGATTTTGGATTTAACTCATGCCTTTTCAGTAGTAGTTCAAGTTATGTTACATTCAGGTACAGAGGTACTTCCCTGGCACTGGAGGGCTGGATGACCTTTTCAATGCTTCTCCAGAATCAGGGGTGGTACCAGAGGATTGGAGAAGGGTGGATGTGGTCTCTCTCCACAAAAGCAGAAGTAAGGAAGATGTAGAGAACTACAGGCTGGTAAGTTTGACTTCTGTTGTAAGTAAATTAATGGAAACACTTTTAAAACAGAGAATAATGATGTTTCCTGGAATTCAGTGGATTACAGGATCCGAGGCAACATGAATTCATTAGAGGCAGATCTTGGACCTGTTCTTTTTAATATTTTTGTAAGCAATATTGCTGAAGACCAAAATCTGCAATAGAATAGACACCCTTTATGGTCTGAATAAGATGAGGAGGGACCTAGCGAAGCTTGTCCAAATGGTCTAAAATTTGGCAGCTAATATTTAATGCTAAGAAATGCAAGGTCATGCATTTGGGCTGCAAAAGCCCAAGGAACAGTACAATTTAGGGGGTGAAGAACTTTTGTGCATGAAAGAGGAGAGGGACTTGAGTATTATAATATGTAATGATTTTAAGGTTATAATATGTAATGATTGAAAAGGTGATGGCGAAAGCTGGAAAGATGGTTGGGTGCTTAGGGAGAGGTATGGCCAGTAGGAAAAAGGAAGTATTGATGCCACTGGTGAGACCTCATTTAGAATATTGTGTACAATTCTGGAGACTGTACTTTCAAAAAGATATAAACAGGATGGGGTCAGTCCAGAAGAAGGCTACTAAAATGGTCAGTGGTCCTCATCATAAGGTATATGGAGACAGATTTAAAGATCTCAATATATACTTTGGAGGAAATGCGGGAGAGGAGATATATGATAGAGATGTTTAAATACCTATGTGGCATAAATGTTCATGAGGCAAATCTTTCATTTGAAAGGAAACTCCAGAACGAGGGTGCATATGATGAAGTTAAGAGGTGATAGGCTCAGGAGTAATCTAAGGAAATACTTTTTTTACAGAAAGGGTGGTAGATGCATGGAATAGTCTCCCAGCAAAGGTGGTGGAGACAGACTGTGTCTGAATTCAAGAAAGCGTGGGACAGGCACGTGAGATCTCTTAGGGAGAGGAGAAAATAGTGGATGCTGTGGATGGGCAGACTGGATGGGCCATTTGGCCTTTATCTGCCATTATGGTTCTAAATTCTAAGTTTGTATAAGAGGAAATGGAAGATTAAGTGATTTGCCCCAGATCATAAGGAGCTGCAGTTGGATCTTAACCCTGACTTCTCTGGTTTGTTGCATGCTGCTTTAAACATCAGGTTACTGAACTGTGGCCCTGAGGCTGAAATAACCTTAGCTTCTACTACTACTATTTATCACTTATATAGCGCTGAAAGGTGTACGCAGCGTTGTATATTTTGACATTTAATAGATGGTCCCTGCACAGAAGCGCTTACAATCTAACTTGAATAGACAGACATACATGGGATTTAGGGTTAAAGATGCAGAAACCATGGTAAAAGGAGTTAGGAGTTGAAAGCAGTCTCGAAGAGGTAGGCTTGTAATTGGACCTTGAACACTGACAGAGACAGAGCCCGCTGTAGAGATTCAGGCAGCTTGTTCCAAGTATACAGCACAGCAAGGTAGAAGGAACAGAGTCTGGAGTTGGCTTACAAGCTGAATGGAGCTCGTGAGAGGAACATATGGAGAGATAAAAGAGATAGTGAGGGGCAGCCGAGTGAGTGCATTGGTAGATCAGTAAGAGGAGTTTGAATTGTATTTGGAAATGGATGGGAAACCAATGAAGTGACTTTAAGAGAAGGATAATGTGAGTATAGCGGTTCTCATGGAATATGAGTCGTGCAGCCAAATTCTGGATGGATTGGAGGAGAGCGAGATGTCTTAGTGGAAGACCTGATAGTATCAAGTTGCAGTAGTCTAAGCGTGAGGTGATGAGGGTATGGATAAAGAGTTTTGGTAGTGTGCTCAGAAAGGAAGGGTTGGATTTTGGTAATATTATAGAGGAAGAAGTGGCAGGTTTTAATGATATGTTGTATCTGGACAGTGAAGGAGAGAGAGGAGTCAAAGATGACCCCGAGATTGCGAGCAGACAAGACAGGGAGGCTGAGAGAGTTATCCACAGAGACAGAGAATGGGGGAAGTGGGGAGGTGGGTTTATGCAGAAAGATGAGCAGCTCGGTTTTAGCCATATTCAGTTTTAGATAGCAGTGAGACATCTAGGCAGCAATGTCGGACATGCAGGCTGAGACTTTGGTCTGGGTTTCAGTAGAGATATCTGGTGCGGAGAGGTAGATCTGGGCGTTGTCAACTTAGAGGTGTTATTGGGAGCCATGGGAGGAGATCAGTGCTCCAAGGGAGCGTGTAGATTGAGAAAAGGAGTGGTTCCAGGACAGAACCTTGAGGTATACCAATTGATAGTGGAAAGGCTGTGGAGGAAGAACCAGCATTGCATACACTGAATGTGTAATGGGAGAGATAGGAAGAAAATGAGGAGAGAGCAGAACCCTGGAATCCCAGTGAGGACAATGTATCAAGGAGTAGGCGGTGATTGGCAGTATCACAGGTGGCAGATAGATTGAGAAGGATGAGGACAGGGTAGAGGCCTTTGGATCTGTCCAGAAACAGGTCATTGGAAACTTTGATAAGGGCAGTTTCTGTGGAGTGCAATGGGTGAAAGCCTTACTGAAGTGGATCTATAATAGCTTGGGAGGAGAGGAAGTTCAGGCAACGGTGGTGAACAGAATGTTCAAGTAACTTGGATAAGAAAGGGAGGAGGGACCTCCTCCCCTGATTTTATGGGAGGTTTTGTAACTACCTCAAACAGCATGTTTCTTGCTTTTGCACTGCAATTAGGGGCTCTATGTAAGCTTGAGCTGCAAGGTGCAAGAATTTCAGGAGTCTCACAGCTTTAAGTCACATGGGATTTGAAACCAGGAGACAGGTCCAAACTTCTTGTACCATGCTGCTCAAGTTTACTTGAGAGCTGAATTATAGCAAGTGACTTGGAAGAATGCAGGTGGCGGGGGAGGGGTTGAAAGAGAGGCTGGTGGGGGGAGTAAGTGTGAGTGAGCAAGAGATTGGTGGGGACCCAGGTGACAAGTGAAACAGGCAATTGCCTCTTTGTTTTGCCTATCTAATCTTATTTAATCTAATTTGTGCATCGCGCAATACCTGTATAGGCTCAAGGCGACTTACGGCGAGAAAAGGAAAAACTTAAGACACATAAGAACAGGGAGGGTCAAGAGGGATTTAGCGGGAGATTGCGAAGGACATAGAACATAAAAATAGACGGCAGATAAGGGCCACGGCCCATCCAGTCTGCCCACCCTAATGACCCTCCCCTACCTTTACCTTGTGAATAGATCCCACGTGTCGATCCCATTTGGCCTTAAAATCAGGCACGCAGCTGACCTCAATCACCTGAAGTGGAAGACTATTCCATCGATCAACTACCCTTTCAGTAAAAAAGAACTTCCTGGTGTCACCTCGCAGTTTCCCGCCCCTGATTTTTCACGGATGCCCTCTTGTTGCCGAGGGACCCTTGAAAAAGAAGACATCTTCCTCTGCCTCGATGCGGCCCGTGAGATATTTGAACGTCTCAATCATGTCTCCCCTCTCTCTGTGCTCCTCGAGCGAGTATAGCTGTAATTTTTCTAACCGTTCCTCGTACGGGAGATCCTTAAGTCCCGAGACCTTCCGGGTGGCCATTCTCTGGACTGACTCCATCCTCAGCACATCCTTGCGATAATGCGGCCTCCAGAATTGCACACAGTATTCCAGGTGTGGCCTCACCATGGATCTATACAATGGCATAATGACCTCCTGCTTACGGCTGACGAAACCCCTGCGTATGCAACCCATGATTTGTCTCGCCTTGGATGAAGCTTTCTCCACTTGATTGGCAGCCTTCATGTCCTCACTGACGATCACCCCTAAGTCTCGCTCTGCTACCGTTATTGTTAGGATCTCACCATTAAGGGTATAAGTCCTGCATGGATTTTGGCTACCCAGGTGCATAACTTTGCATTTTTTGGCATTGAAACTGAGTTGCCAGGTCCTAGACCAGCGAGTACATCGTGCATCATGTTGTCGGGCATTGAGTTTTTGTCCGTTGTGCTTTTGCCCACTACATTGCTTAGCTTGGCGTCATCGGCGAATAATATTATTTTACCTCGGAGCCCTTCTGCCAAGTCACTTATGAAGATATTGAATAGGATCCGGGCCCAAGACTGAGCCTTGGGGCACTCCACTGATCACCTCCGTCATTTCAGAGGGGGTGCCGTTCACCATTACCCTTTGAAGCCTACCTCCAAGCCAGTTCCCAACCCATTTTGTCAATGTCTCGCCCAATCCTATAGAACTCATCTTGCTTAGCAACCTGTGGTGTGGTATGCTATCAAATGCTTTGCTAAAGTCCAGGTATACGAAGTCCAGGGACTCCCCAACATCTAGCTTCCTAGTCACCCAGTCAAAGAAGCTGATCAGGTTGGATTGGCAGGATCTCCCCTTAGTAAATCCATGTTGATGGGGATCCCGTAGATTCTCCTCATTAAGGATCGTGTCTAGTTGTTGTTTGATTAGGGTTTCCATTAGTTTGCTCACTATTGAGTGAGACTCACCGGTCTGTAGTTTGCTGCCTCTATTTTTGAGCCTTTCTTGTGGAGTGGAATGACATTAGCCATCCTCCAGTCCAACGGGACGCTGCCTGTACTAAGGGAGAGGTTGAAGAGTGAGGACAGCAGTTCCGCCAAGACATCACTCAACTCCCTGAGCACCCTGGGGTGTAGGTTGTCAGGCCCCATAGCCTTGTTAACCTTGAGCCTTGACAGTTCACCGTAGACACTGCTGGGTGTAAACTTGAAATTACTAAATGTGTCAGCCGAGTTAACCCTTGTCTGTAGCTGAGGGCCTTGCCCCGGCGCTTCTCGGGTGAAGACTGAGCAGAAATATTCATTTAATAGTTGTGCCTTTTCTGAGTCCTTTTCCACATATTCTCCGTTTGGTTTCCTATCCCTCCCGAGTTTTTACTTCTGTCACTGATGTACCTGAAGAATGATTTATCTCCCTTCTGGATGTTCTTTGCTAGAGACTCCTCCATGTGGAATTTAGCCTCCCTGACTGCAGTTTTGACGGCTTTTGACTTGGTCAGGTACTCTGCTCTAGAGTCTTGTTTCCCTGATTGTTTGTAAGAGATGAATGCTTTTTTCTTCTCCTTGTTTGAGAATTCTTAATATTAGGGAACTATTACTAAGAAGGGGAGTGTTACTTAGGTCAAGGATTTTTGGTCTGAGTAGAGATGGAAGCATATTCTCATTGAGACCTCATTTAGTTGGTGAAAAGTAGCGTTGATGGAGAGAGGTATAGTTCAGCTATCAAAAAGAAGAGTTTTAAGTTTCTTCTGAAATCTTGTGTAGTTAGGTTCTGTTCTGATAGTTTCTGTGAGGTTGTTCCAAGTTTTCACTCCCAAGAAGGTGAGTATTGAGTGGAATATTCATTTTTACTTGAGATTTTTGGTTGTGTGGAAGTACAGTTTTATCCTGTTGAGATTTCTGCATGAGGCAGATTATGCCATGTAGAATAGGTAAATAAGTGGTACAGCCGAGTTTCCGTAGAGTATGCGCTATATAATGCATGATGTTTTGAATTTTATTTGGGATGGGTAGCCAATGAAGTTCTTTGAGGTAAGCGGAGACCGAGTCCTATCTTTTCAGTTTGAATGAGTCTTAAAGCAGTGTTTTGAATGAGCTGCATTTTGTGGACAAGGGTGGCGTTGATTCCCATGTAGACAGAATTACAGTAATCTAGCTGGGGCAGGATTGTCATCTGCACAATTAGGGCAAAATGGTGTTGATGAAAGCATGATTTGATGAGTCTTAGTTGTCTCATGGTGAAGTGGGTTTTCATCCAGAGGTGGGAGATTTGTGGTTCCATTGTTAGCGTGGAATCCAGGATGCAGCCCAGGATTTTAGAGGTTTTGTCTACTGTGAGGGTGTTTCCAGACTGGAGAATGATGCTAATTGGTGCAGTCTGTTGGGTGGTGTGAAAGTAAAGAATCTTTGTTTTGGATGTATTTAGCTTTAGTTTGTGGGTTGTTGCCCAGGTTTGAATTCTTTCTATGTTTTCTGATATTTTTTGGATAGTGTCAGTTTGGTTGTTGGTTATTGGTATGAGGAAAAGAATGTCATCCGCAAATGACATAATGCTCTCATCCTTGAATGTACTATCAAACATCTGACATCATGTTTTGGAAAGGGGACTTGATTTTTGCTAATGATCTGCAGAGGTACTGTAAGAAACTGATTTACTAAAGTTTCTTTGCCCACAGACACAAAATAGGAAAAGAGCCTTAGTAAATCATTTTCTTAAATGCTATTGGTGGTCTGTAAGGTGTTCATTCCCCCTCCCCCCTAACTTCATTTGGGACAATGTTGAGAGGATGGGGAAGAACAAACAAGAGATCTCTGCTGCTGGCTTCTATGTTTTTAGGCTGTCTCCTAGATTTAATGAAAATTTGTTGAGGCCTGCACTAAAGCATGATCCATATTGAAATGCTGGTGTGTTTTTAGTATCAAAGTAGTCTTCTGTAATTTCATGTAAATATTGAGGAACTTTGAGGGCAAACAAAATAAAACTGATTTATATGTTTTTGAGTCAAAGGCAATAGATGTGACACAAATTTTTGAAACAGATTCTTTTAGTCTTTTATTTTTTTTTTTTTTTAAGAAGACATTGAAGAGTAAGTAATGTTTAACATTTTTGTACAGCTGTAAGACACGCATCTTGTACAAAAACTGTTATTTTTTCATCTGTATTTAAACAGCTTCATTTAAGTAAAAAATCAGTGTCTGTTTCCTTGTAAGAGCCTCCAGAATTCTCCTAGCTGTTTAGTAGTGACATTTATTTTTCCCCTTCCTCTTTCAGTTGTGTTTTTATTGAATGGCATCAGTTGTGTGAGTTAAAATCCAAGAGGGATGTAAGATAATGGTTACTTGGGCACCAGGGAGGATCTGGGCTTTAGTATGAGTGAGAGAAAAATTAAAGTAGTGAGGTTGTCGTATTTATTCCTGTGCATTCAAGTGGATTAAGGTCAATAGAAAAAACAAAACTATCCCCCCCTTTTACAAAAGCGTAGCATGTTTTTTAGCTGTTACCGTTGTGGTCGGCGCTAAAAATCACACTATGGTTTTGTAAAGGGGGGTATATAAAGTGATTATATTCATTCAAATGGATTTAAGGTCAATGAAAAAAACTGTATAAAGTGATTATATTGGGAAAAGTTTATAGACTAACTTTTAGAAACTAGCATCTATCATCTTCCTCAGGTCTAATAGCTCTGGAAAGCTAATCAAGAATATATATTAAGTGTGTCCAATAAAAATGACCTTATCATCTTGTTTTATGACCTTTCTCTACTTCAAAATTGGGGGAGAAAAATAAAACCTAAGCAGAAAAGAACTTGATAAATAATTACTAGTAATAAAATATATGAGCACCAAATTTCAAGGTGTTAAATTTCAAGAGCTCGCAGCTTTCGGGCCCGGTTCTCCACTGAATCCTCCGCGGGCACCCACAGCTGCAATCGGCAGCAAACTCTTCTCGGGGCCGGCTCCTCCATGGAGCCTCCAGTGAAACTCCCTTCCTCCAATCTGGGCGTGTGAGCCAGCTGCAGCCTCCCCCCCCCCCCATCGGCGAAACCTAATAACCTGCCCTGAGTGAACGGCGCATAGCCGTTCGGCGCACCAGCTAAGGCGCACGGCAAAGGCGCGTGCACCTTAGCACGCGCCTTTGTGAAGCGTCTGAGTAAAGCGTCCAAACCCAGAACAAACGATAAGTACTTCTTATCTGGTTAAGCTACAATTAGAATCTGCATGTATAGACTGCACTCCTAGCCAGCATATATAGCCTATTACTGCATATAGTCTGCTCTCATAGCCAACATATATAGCCTATTACTGCATGAACAATAACTTATACTGCCTGTCCCGCACATATAGCCAGCTTGTACTGCCTGACACCGCATGTACAAAGTGTAACTGCATGTACAGCTTACATTGCATGAAAAACCTGTGACCGCATGTATAACCTGTTATTCCAAGAACAGCCTGTTTATTACATGATCAGCCTACTACTGTATGTTTAACTGTATGTATAGCTACTGTATGTATAACCTATTACTGCACGCTAAACCATTCAATATCTGTCACAACTATATACTGCATGTTCATCATTCTACCCCAGGTACAATCTATTTCTACATACACACCTTACGCCCTCCCTAAACTTAACTTGCTACCCCAGTTATAATCCACTAGATAGAATATTAGTTACTGGACTACCTGAAGGCCTCTAGTGGGTAAAGTCTATCAGATTAATATCTCAAAGCCCTCACTTTATCACATAAGCATCTGCGAACTCAGCCAAAATGAAGGCTGAAAACAATATATAAATAATACTGTACATAGTCTACTTAATCTGTTACAGAAGCCGGTGTAACGATGAAAGGCCCCCAGAACCAATACCAGTCCATATCTCTTGGCAAAGGCCAATCAAAATGAACAAACCTACGAGTTCACCCCAATTCCTATACAACTGTTCTGAACTTGGCCCATCACAAATCCCCATAGCAAACACCATTCACAAACCTTCCAAATTGCACAGAAACAAGACCAGAAACAGAAGTACTCTAAAAAAGTTAAAATACACTGAAACCCCTATCTCAACACAACATAAGAACTTCAAGGGATATTATTTGAACGCCCGATCCGTGAGAAACAAGGCTCAAATTATACACGACTGGATCGAACAAATGAATCCAGACCTCCTATTTCTAACTGAAACATGGATGGTCTCTGATACAGATGTCATAATGAAGGAAATGTTACCGCAGGGGTACAAAATCGTACCACTATCTAGAAGCTGGAAAAAAGGAGGAGATCTAGCAATAATCGTAAAAAAATTCTTCGAACTTAGTAGAATAGATTTTAAAACTACAGAAGAATTGGAAATCTCAACTTGCAAGATCACTAACACCGAACTGGAAGAACCATTAACTGTGACGCTATTCTACATCTCCCCCCAAAAATGGTCAAGTGCCAAAGAAGAATTCTTCGAATTCCTCTCAGCCAACACCATAAGAGGACCATATAATATGTTGCTGGGAGACAAAAACATACACTTAGAACAAGTGGAAAAACCGGAAGTAATTGAAATCGACATGTTCCTAACTACCCTAGGCTTCATAATACCAGACAAGGAGGAAACACATGAAAAGGGACACCAATTGGATGTTGTCACTTTCTCGCACAAAGACATCTCCGTACCGAAGATCCAATATTGCATAGGTGCTTGGGAGAAATGCATATGGTCAGACCATTACATTTGCAATTTTGAGTTATGCTGGAAAAAGAAACATCCATTTACAAAACATATAAGTAATGACAGACAGAAAACAACAGTCACCTGCAGAAGCACCATAAACCCATCAGAATTCTGGACGCATTATGAATCATATCCCAATCTGGAGGAAGAACAAGATTTCCCTTCCAGATGGGGAAAGTTCACCAAAGAAGTATTAAACCAAATAGCACCAGCTCAAACATACAAAAAGAATAAGAGGGTATCAAAAGAGTGGTTCGATGCTGAACTACTAGTACTTAAACAGGAACTCAGAAAACTAGAAAGAATATGGCTCAAAACAGACAACAAAATATGAAAAAATACAAAACCCTGATAAAAGAAAAACGTTCTAAACACTATGCACAAAAAATAGGAGCAGTCAAATCAAATAGCAGAGAACTGTTCAAACTAGTAAACAGACTTACAGACACTACACAGGTCCTGAAAAATAACAATGAACAGATACCATCGGTCGACAGCCTTGCCATCTACTTCAACAAAAAAATTTTAGACTTAAGAGCTACTCTACCAACTTCCTCACCCGATTTCGAACCCCAATTCAGACCACAGGAAAGGGAGCCCAGTGTTGACATGACCTGGGATCAATTTGAGCCCACCTAATGGGAACCAATTCCTTACCTTGTTTAACAAATGCGCTAAATCTCACTGCTTACTAGACGAATGCCCATCTAAGATCATGCAAGTTGCAGTACTGGAGTTCAAAAGGGATCTATTCAACTGGACAACATCCACTCTTATAAGTGGATCTTACCATGAGGATATGGGACACATACTGATAACACCCATCCCCAAAGACCAGAAGAACTCAATTGCATTGACGTCCAATTATAGACCCATAGCGAGTACCCCCTTATTTACCAAACTACTGGAAGGGTTGGTCAACCTGGAACTAGTAAATCACCTAGATAAATTCAACCTCCTCAACGAACATCAATCAGGTTTCAGAAAAGGGTTCAGCACAGAGACAGTCCTAGGCTCTTAACTCAATCACATATACGATCTCTTTAGTAAAGGTACCAGCGCTCTGATCTTACAACTAGATTTTAGCAGTGCATTTGACCTAGTGGATCATGAAATAATGCTGAATTGCTTAGACGCAATGGGCCTCTCGGGAAGAGTCAGGACCTGGTTCCAGGGCTTCTTAGCAAAACGATTGTATCAAGTAGTCTACGATGGAAAATACTCTAATTTTTGGAAAAGCCCTTCGGGAGTTCCTCAAGGTTCCCCTCTATCTCCTACCTTATTCAGTATCTATACCTCATCCTTAGGCCACCTATTACAAAAGTTAAACCTAATATACTATATATAAGCAGATTACATCTCTATTCTAATTCCAGTGACTAACGTGACAAATGACACCCTAAAACAAATCTCCCATATCATGACTAAAATAGAACAATGGACTATCAATTTTAAACTGAAACTAAACTCTGAAAAGACAAAAATCTTCTTGGCAAGTCCAAATGAAAAAATCATTACAACAA
Organism: Geotrypetes seraphini; assembly: GCF_902459505.1. Classification (NCBI taxonomy): domain Eukaryota; kingdom Metazoa; phylum Chordata; class Amphibia; order Gymnophiona; family Dermophiidae; genus Geotrypetes; species Geotrypetes seraphini. The sequence goes on along the minus strand of NC_047085.1, from coordinate 183,223,458 downwards.
CAATACACCTAAATGGTCACGGTCACCCATAAAAATACTAGGAGTCACCTTAGATACCCACCTGACCTTGATCGAACACACAAACTCGATGACAAAAAAGTGCTTCTCCACACTTTGGAATTTAAAAACTATCAAAAAATATTACGACCCACTATCCTTCAGACCACTGGTACAATCATTGATTCTATCCACCCTAGACTACTGCAACATCACTTATGTGGGTATTCCTAAAAAAGCTGTGAGAAAACTAAGAATAGTACAAAACACGACCGTCCGCTTAATATTCGGACTAAAAAAAAGTGATCACATTAGTCCCTACTACAAACTGCTACACTGGTTGCCAATCGAGGCACGAATTTTATGCAAGTTCTCTTGCTTTTGCTATAAACTGGTGTGGGGAATGGCCCCCAATTATCTATTACCTCACTTTGAACTTTACACCTCCTAAAGGACAACCAGAAATCGCAACCTCTTTGCTTACCCGAAGATCACAAGATGCAAATATAGAACCTTTCTACACAGAATTTTCAAATTTCAAGCTGGTAAACAGCAAACCTGGCTAGGCAACTTCATTGACAGAGCCAGGTTAACCTATGGCGCCTTTCGGAAAGAAATCAAGACCGCTCTGTTCAATAGATTTAATTACTAGTCAGAAAACGCCCCCCTTTTTTAAAGCCATTACTCTTCATGCTGATATTACGCATCTTCACTAACGGTATTCTGTTTTCACTGTCTTGTCAGTGTCTTCTTCAACATTTGTATTCTGTAATTCGCTGGCCTTCCAGCCCCTTTTAATGTAACATGTTAAGATTATACTGTAACCCACTAATATATTTTTCTTGCTAAATTGTACACTATAATCACTGACTGTTCAGTGACATCTGCTCTATTTGTACACTGTAGTTCACTGATTGTACAGCTCTCTTCACTGTGAATCACCTAGAAGTCGCAAGATTATGGCGGTATAGAAAAAATAAAGTTATTATTATTATTATTAAAGGCGAACCAAAATACCCTCCTTTGGTCCAAAGCTGCTTTCATCACTGTACCTGTGGTTTTGCTTCCGTCCCTGACTGGAACTGCTGTAAGATGTGGGAGTTATAACGATTTGAGCTGTCTTACTGATCTGTTTGTACGTTTCGGTTGCAAGAACACTTTTAGCATATGTAGCTATTGAGGCTGGGTAATTGACAGTACCATGATTTCTTAATCTTAGCTTGAAAAATAATACAAGTTTCATAAGAACAATGTGCATCCCCTGCATAGTTGGGGGAATGCAGGTTTCAGGTGCTTACGAGGGGCTGCTGAAAAGTTCTCAGTCCAAGCAAGAAGAAAATGATGTAAAGCCATGAAACTTTATTATTCCACACTTTTCTTGATACTTTTAATTTCATTTCATATCATTGAAATGAAAGTGTCAAGAAAAATGTGGAATAACTTATAATTTTCATGGTCCCACATTTTTAAATCTTTATTTATTTTTAATACTTTCATTCTCTTCTTGATTGGGCTGAGAACTTACTTTCAGCAGCCCCTTGTACTGTGCAGCTACTGATCAGGAAGGGTGTTTAGAGGATGCATGCTGAAAAGGTGACCTATCCCTGTGGAAAATGAGCATTGACATAAGAGAGTTCAAGCATGAATGAATGAAGCAGATGTACCTGGGTAGCTGATATCAATGCTCAAGTTTTGGAAATTCAGATACTTTCACCAGTTAGTAGTATGTTATTTTTACATATGGGTTATCATCTTACATTAATACTGTGTTCTTTACAGGTCTTGAAGCTGATCTGTCAACCTTGGTGATCTGGCTGAGCAAGAACAGATCGATACGACATCTAGCACTGGGCAAAAATTTTAACAATATGAAGTCCAAGTTAGTTTATTTCATTTTATTTTCTGCTGCATCACTTAGAATTGTCGAAATCTATATATTGTGAGCTGCTGATACAATTTAGTTCCTTATCGTATGTTTTCTAGAAACCTTACTCCTGTTCTTGATAACTTGGTACAGATGATTCAAGATGAAGATTCAGTAAGTAATTTTTTATTTGTTATTCACACCTGTCAGCATACTCCCTTCTTGTAGTTTGATGATAATTATGGTTTACCGTAGATCTTAATATGCATATCTTTAACTGACTATGTGGTGTGTGAGGAAAAGAGCAAAAGCTTTTCAGAGGTACATGGATCATTATGGGTCAACTTTCTGTTGATTCCTTTTTGGCTGGCTATCTTTAGGTGAACTATCAGCCAAGCTTAACCAGCTAACAGTTTAGGACTGTTTATACAACTGGGATGGCTGTCTTAAACCTCTAACTAGGTGAATCATAAGTACATCCCTAGAGCAATCCAATTTCTGCTTTAGTAAATTTGTCTGACTTTTGAATTTAGGAGGTTAGTGGGAAAACTAAAGGCCTCGTCTATCAAACTGCGCATTGGGAGCAGCGCAGGCCATTCAGCTTGGCTCACCGCGCTATAAACTGTTAGCGCAGTTTGATAGAAGAGGCCCTAAGTTAGTACAATTTTGGATAATTTGCCTCCTTTTTATTTTTTTTTATTTTATTATTTATATTTTCAAATAATTACATACAAAATTGTACAAGAAATATTGAATACATCTTTTCAATTCATTATTAAACAAATGAATATAACACAAAAAGAAAAAGAGGAAAATCTCTTAAATATAGTCCACCTGTGAAGGAGAGAAAAACTTAAGAAACCTCCTTGTGGGAGTCAAGGATCAAAAACTAATATATAATAAAAGGAAATTAAGCTCGAACATACATCATTCTTACCATTTTATGACCTCATTATACAACTTCAGTTTCAGTCTGGGCCACGGTAGGAAGCCCTTTACCTTCCAGGAAAAAACCCAATTGGGCCGGTTCAAAAAAAATATACTTATTCCCTTGATAGGAAATAAAACACTTACAAGGAAACCTTAACTGAAAACTTGCCCCTAAAGAAACCAATCTTGTACGGTATGTAAGAAATTCTTTCCTGCGAGATTGAGTCCATTTAGATACGTCTGGAAATATATTCACCTTTTCACCTAAATAGGAGACCTGTTTCATTTTAAAGTATAATTTCAGTAACATTTCCTTATCTTGTAGAAACACAAGCGTAACTATCAATGTAGCACGACCTTGCACCTCTATCACAGATGATTCCAATACTGCAGAGACATCTAACTCAGTCTTTTCCCCTTGAGTATCCTCTGCAATCTTTTTTAAATAATAAATTTTTTGTACAGGGGGTAAGTTAGAGTCTGGAACTTTCAGCACCGTTACCAAAAATTTTTTAAACAATTCTAAAGGAGAAAAATATTTAGCAATTGGAAAATTTAAAAGTCTCAGGTTTAAATTCCTTTGTTGATTTTCCAAATTTTCAATCTTTCTCATTATTAACATTTTATCAGATGATTGTTTAACAAGCAAAGTCTTCGTTTCATTGGTTGTTTTCTCCAATTTAGATATTTCTTCCTTCTGAAGTTGGGCAGAGGTCTCCAAATGGGTTATCTTAGCAGATAGATTTAAAGTATTTATGACAAAGTTAGTACATACCGCATGTAGGTTTTCTATCGCGGTCCAGATTGAATCCAGAGTCACCGCTGCCGGTTTCACAAGTGGCTTGAGGGGGGAAAGATCAGCCTGTTGGAAAGTGGCTCCTTCTACGCGGTTTAACCCGCGAGTTCCCTCACCCTCACCACCACTCGTTCTCAGCGGTGAAAGTTTCCCCACCTGCATCGGCTCCAAAACTTGAGTCGATGACGACGTGCTGACATCCGGGTTAGCTGGGCGTTTGAGACGCTCCTCACCAATCGGTGAGTCCTCCAGACTCGTCTGTCCCGCCTCAGTATCTCCGGGCATAGGGGGAGTATGTGGTCCACGCGGGCTCAACGAAATATCGCTGCCTAAGCTGTGCACTTCCCCTTGCACAGCAACAGGAACACCCGCCGAAGTCTGATGGACTGCGAACGCTGTAATCGCAGTCTGCCGCGGCGTTGAGGTTCCCGGAGCCACTGGAGGATTGCCCCTCGGCTTTCCCCGTCTTTTGGGCATTTCGCAGGTATTTAGAGATAATGCAGCAAACAAATAAAGGAAGAAACTTCCAAGGCGGGAGCTCCCTCAACTCGCGTCCTGCTCGAGCGCCATCTTGATTTTCTCTCTCTATTTGCCTCCTTTTTAAAATGTAATTCATCTTACATTTCCTTTCCGAAATGTTTAAAAACCCATTTGCTTCAAATATATATTTCTGCTATAAACTGTTAACAGTGGTATTGTGAGCTATATATGGTTCATAAATGTGGTGATGTATTTTATCTTTTTTGTGAGCAGCTTTGGACCTTATAAGAGTAGTGTGATGTTTGTTTGTTTTGCTGTTCTCACAAGAGAATGCTCAAAATAGTCTACAGTTGCTCAGTTTTTGGATCCTGATGGGCTGGGAGTAGGAGGAGGGGAATCAGAGTACCCCAAGGCCCCCTCACCAAACGATATTGCAGAATACTGTCAACATTACTCCAATGTAAATGTCTACTCTGTACTTTACTTTTAAACAGGGTGGATTTGATTTAAATCAAATCAATTTAAATCTCTAATCAGGCTTGATTTAAATCATGGTTTTCTACAGAAAGACTTATTCTTGCTGGTATAATCTTAAAACCAGATGAGGTTTAATTTTATGAAAAATAACTTTTCAGATTAGTTTTATAGTTATATCAAAAAGTTACTGATTTGGTTAAGTTACGTGCTATTGATTCGTGTTTGAGTCATAGCAACTTGATCAATTACAGATCTGAAAAATCATCAGTTTTGTGCTAGCCCGGTAAAGTCATCCATTGTCATCCCCAATACAATTACAATACAATACAATTTTATTTGTATACCGAAAATACCTTGAAAAGTTCATAACAGTTTACATACAAAGATAAAAGCAATCAGAATAAAAACATCAAAATAAAATTACAACTTTTTCAACACATATTCCTTGCTCTATATAGTGTACCAGAGCTAAAAAAGTTTGAGACACTGGTCTAGACTAACCAAGATGGCCGTGTCTTCGCACTGCTGGCAACATTCCATTGCCACGCCAACAACAACTTTCTAATATTGAGGACCGAATGCCTCCCTTTAACGAAGCCTGTCTGGTTGTAATGGATTAATGAGGACAGATGCTGTGATAGACGATCAGCCAGGATTTAGGGAGTAGACTAATATAGGCCTCATTAGTATGTAAGGGAAAGGAATCCAATAAAGGCTGACAAAGTCCGGTATTGCAGTATCTTGTAAAATTCATAGGAGAAGTTGTCTGGCCCAGGTGCAGAGCCGTGCATAACTGCCCCTAGTCAGAGAGGAATTTATCCGGTTGGATGGGGCCATGAAGAGCCTGCAATGCCATGGGGGAAAACTGAGGCATCCCCGACCTCTGTAAATAAGACTCTATGACATCTGTATCAATTGGATCCCCAGCCTTATAGATCTGGCTAAAGTATGAGTAGAGGAGTTCAGAAATCTTAGCAGTATCTGTATGGGAAACTCTTTGGCCATCCTTCATACAGGGAATATAACGCCAGCCGCCCTGCTGCTTCACTAGACTAGCTAACAGCTTCCCTGCTTATGTAGATTATATTTACAGTATATAAGCATGGATTGAGTCTTTTTCAAATAATAGAGTTTGTAGAGCTACTTTCGTGGAGTGCCAGGTATCGAGATCTTGGGACAAGTGAGAATGAACATAGCTGTTTTTTAATGCTTGTAATTTAATTATTTTTGTAATGCTTGCAATTTAATTCTGTCATTGTGCAAATTATATTTTAAAGTGTTCACTCAGTTCCTTCCAAATTTCAACAGCATCAGCAATAAAACAGCTGTTTTTCTATATTATGTTTAAAGCTTCAGAAATGGGTTTCAGGATTCTCGGCATATCTTTAACATTTCTCTTAAGCCCATCATTGAGGATTTTGGCTGTAACTGTGCCATCTATTTTCTCTTGATTTTGTTTACAAACTGTCATCAGAATAGTCCAGTTCTTGATATACCTCTCAAAACAGTCCACTACGGAGTTCCATCTAACATCTTTTGAGATGTTATTGTCCCAAAAGATGGGTTGTTAACTTGTTTCCAACCATTATTTTCACAGCTGCTGCTGCTGCAAAATGATTATTACGGAAGTATTTAGCACTTTTAATGACAGTCTTGATTTCTGAGACACTAACGTATTTAGCTAGGAAGTGCAGCAAATGATCACTGCAGCCATATATTTTTACTTTGATATTTTCTTCGGAACATACATGGAAAAACTAGGCTTAACCTCCTATAGTTATGCTGATGATTTCACCATCCTCATACCTTTTGATCAGCCAAAGACCACCATAACAGGCACTCTACACCGAACTATGGAAACAGTAGCGAATTGGATGGAAGACCACAAACTGAAACTCAACCCAGACAAAACAAAATTCATTCTCCTCGAAAATAACAAAACCCCCACTATTACCAATATAGAAATCAACTCGATCAATTACCCCATCCAAAACACCCTGAAACTACTAGGAGTGACAATAGACAGATGTTGCACCATGCAATCACAAATAAACAAAACAATTCAGAAATCTTTTGCCGTAATGAGGAACCTAAGACAAATACGCAAATTCTTTGAAAGATCACAATTCCAGCTCATAGTTCAATCCCTTATCCTAGGTATACTGGATTATTGCAATATCCTCTATCTCCCCTGCCCTGCAATAATGATCAAACAACTGCAAACAGTCCAAAATACAGCACTAAGACTCGTCTACTCCCTAAAAAAACACGACCACATCACTGAAGCTTTCATGAGCTCACACTGGCTCCCAATCCAGGAAAGAATAGTATTCAAATTTTACTGCACGCTATTTAAAACCATAAATGGTGACAGCCCAACCTACCTCAACAACCGACTCATCCATAATACCTCAACCAGACATAGAAAATCTCACACCCCATTCACATACCCGCCAATCAAAGAAGTTAAACGGAAAAAACTTTACGACGGACTCCTAGCCACCCAAGCAGCGAAACTGGATAACCAAATCTCCAATCTGCTAATTACAACCACGGACTACAAGCTATTCAGAAAAGAAATAAAGACCTTACTCTTCAAGAAATCCCTGCTTAAGTCTTAACACCACGATTCCATCATTCCTTCTAGCTTCTTAACTCCCTGAGAATACCCGCCCTCTTCACTAGTCATGACCACTGATCTCTTCTTATAACAGACCACTGTTCTCTTTATGTAACTGACCAACCTTAATTATTTTGTAATCCGCCTTGAACTGCAAGGTAATGGCGGAATAGAAATCTCTAATGTAATGTAATGCTCTTCTAAATTTCTTCTCATCTTGGATATATTTGTAGCATTGTCTGTGACTAAACTGTGTACTAGACATTTTAATATTTGTTCACATTTTATTATAGCTTTTGCTGCTACTTCCTGTAAATATTCTGCTATATGTGCATTTCTTGAGGTATCAATTATTTCTGCAAAAAATATATATTCTCTTCTTCTGTTGTTATATGAGCAAATACAACAGAATCATTGTGGATATTACTACACCCATCAAGACTTAGATTAACAATTTTACCCTCTAGACCTGTTGCACATTGCTCTATTTCTCTATCATAATGCTTTATCCAACAGTTTCCCTACAACATCTGCTCTGCTTGGTGGACTGTATCCTGGTCTCAGTGACTGAACCATATTAATGACATGGGTTTTCAATCAGATGGAGTTTGTTTCATTCGGACCACCAGGTCTTGCTTTTCTTTCTTGCAATGTTTGCATTTCTTTCTTGCAATGTTTGCATTTTGTATGCATGCCTCACTCATAGGTTAGAGGAACTTCATTAAAATATTCTCAAACTGGGTCTCTTATGTCCAGCTGCTATTAAAGGTTTATCCTCCAAGGAGAGAATAATATGATAAACTTTAGGCTATACACACGAAGATTCCAAGACTTGTGGAGTATTCTGCTCAGAAGGTTTCACTTGAATTATTTCTACTTGTCCCTCCCTCCTCACACTTAGTAGATCCTTGTACAGATATATAAACTTAGCACTTAGGAGGTAAGGGGTTGATTCTGTGTACATTAGTTTGCAAAGGAACAATGGGGCTAAGGTCTTTTTCTCAACTTTGTATACTTTATTACATTTTTGCTGTGAAGAAGAAGCATGTTGTCTCAGCAGACAAATTCACAGTTTAGAAAAATGCAAAACCAAATATCTGTGATATCTTCTAGACAGAAAAATTGCCCATGACATTATGAATAGATTAATGGAATTCATTTACAAAAAAATTGAAACATTGCATGAACATACAGCCTCAAGCTATATAATTAAAAACTAACCTTATTTCATGATGAATAACTTTTGGACTATAATATATCTTAAATAGAAAACTATCTTTAGATAGATATTTTCCTTAAAAAAAAAAAGTATTATATCCCACTTTAAAATTAAAATTCACTTTCTTGTGGTAAAATTCCTAATTTAAAAGTATACACAACAAAATGATTCTAAAGAAATTTTTATAGGTACCATCAATCCTATATTCTACGCCAGGGTATGTATTGGGTCCTCCCAGAGCTCAGGAAAAACTCCTAGATTGGTTGTGGTTTGAATGGCAGCTCATGTCTCCTTTATGCCTTTGTCATGTGCTCAGTATCAAAATGCCTAGTTACAGTAAAGATAACAGAATATTAGCTGATACATGGAAACATTGCGTTATGTAAGTAATTTGACAACAATTCCAATTCACAAATCTACAAATCAATCTATATGGCTGAACTCCAAGATTCAAATTGGCAGAGAAAGGCTCGCATGGAAGCATTGGATGATAACAGGAATACGTTTATTAGATGATGTTATCTCTAATGGTAAAATGCTTGAATTTTCACAGTTGCAACATAAATATGGTCTTAATTAATCAGAATGTTTTAGATGGTTGCAACTGAAGCAGGCCATTCAGGCGGGGTTCCCTGAATGGAAAAACCTTAGTAATCAATTTAATATGGAGTTCTTATGCTTTCAGGCGGACTTCTTGGGTCACCAGGCCACCCAGTGGTATAAATTGCTGACTGGATTTATTAAAAAGAAACGAAACACTGGTCTGAGAGACATTTGGAGTATTGAGATTAAGCACCAAATTACTGCGTCTCAATGGCCATGAATTTGGACTTGGAGGATGAGATGTACAGTGTCGGCATCTATGAGACAAACTTGTTTTTTTCTGTTACATAGAGCATTATGGACCCCTGTTCGATTACAAAAATTGGATAGCTCTAAGTCTAATAAATGTTGGCACTGTCATCTCGAAGCAGGGACTTTAGATCATTTATTATTCTATTGTCCATTTATTATGAATTTCTGGAAATCAATTTGGGACCAAATTAATTGTTTATTAGACAACCCAGTGGCATTATCATAGGATACTGTGCTATTTGGTATGGCAATGAGAGCAAAAAGTCAGATTTATACAAATAATAAATTATTACTTATAATGACTGGGGTTGCCATTCAACAAATTACATATAATTGGAAAAATTGGAGTAGATTAAATTATAATTTCTGGTGGAATTCCTTATGTCATGTTTATAAAATGGAAAGATTTATTGCAATACAGCGTGTTTTTTTCAGGAAATTTCAGGATGTGTGGGAGCCATTTACAAAGTATTGTACCGTTTAGATGACATTTTATTTTATTTTTTTCCCCTTAAATTTACAAGTTTGATTGTGAGGGGGGAGGGGAGGGTAAATTTATTGTTACATATTGTATAAGGCCAGCCTGGTGAAACAAGCAAGTCTCAAGGCCTAGCTGACCTGCTGCTTCCTACACCCCACCGCCACCACAATAGGGGTAGGAAGTTTTGCTGGTTGTTCACCAATAATTGTACACACTATTGAAAGAGTACATACTATGTGTACATACAACACACTTTTTCTTGGAGTGCATGCTATTTGCACATGTTTGTACATTCACATACACATGCATTATGTATGCATCTTGTGAAATACCCAAGCCTGTTCTTAGATGTACACAGAATTGGTATGCCCTGTTCAGAAAGCAAAGCAGTAGAAGCACTGATGAGAACTAGCTTTCATCTACTATTCAGAAAGAGAGCAGCTTTCTCTCTGAGTGGTTTTTTACAGTATGTCAGTATTTTGCAGTTGAAAACAAGAACCTTTTCATCAGATGGCTTTTAACATTCTTCATGTAGTTTGGGGCAGTGGCTTGAATAGACTATGCAGGTTTTACTGTACCTTTGTTGAGCTGAGCATAGTACTTAGTGCTTCGGAGATCTGATGTAATTGCTTTTCTGCTATTAAGAGGATTCTCTCAGGAAACGGCTCAGCCCTTAATTAAATTAAGCAGCTTAGACATTCTGTCCTCTATTGGATCATATAGAGTTGTATAAACGGCCAAATAACAGCTACCAGCAGAAGTGGTAAGACCCAAAAGAGTGATACAATGAAAGCAATCATGGGCATATACAGAGGGCAGTGGTCTAAGAGAGAGAGAGACCATTAAGGGCAGCAGGGATAATGGGGCATGAGCTTTTTTTCTGTTAGCAATTATGTTGTGTAAATATCTATAGATCTTTGGATAAAGTTGGTATTTGTATGTTGTCTCATGAGGCTCGGGAGAGGGGAAGAAGGGAGTATTTAGCTGTCCCGTGGAGATTTATTCTGGATAATGTTTTGCACACTTTCAAATTAAAGAATAGAAGCTTTGGGGAATTTGGGTAGATAGGTATTAGGAGTTAACCTAATAAGTTAGAGCATATTTTTAATGGTGACAGTTAGAGTACGTTGAGGTCTAACTCTATGCTTGAAGAACATCATTTAGCGGTACATAATAATCCCAGTATACATACAAATCAAAGTGCTTCTTTGGCTGTCAAAACTGCAGCAGTGTCGCTACATTCTGTTGTCTCAATTCAAATGTAATATAAGAAGATTACGGGGCATTCTCAGAATGCCTGAGTGATAAAGGATGTTCCTATAGAAGTCATGGGAGTCTGAAAGCAAGCATCGCTAAGCATGATCATACTAACAGAAGACATGTCAAGCATCTGATGTGAAGTACTTTCAGCCGCATCAAGAAGAGGCATTCCTAGTGGTGTGTTTTAGTTAAGGGAAGAAAATAATGTGCTTAGATTGTATTTTCAAATGTATACATTAGTGTAGTGGTGATAGGGAATTTTGCTTGGAAAGTGGAGTACAAGTCTTTGTCTGAACAAGGAAGAGGGGGCTATACTTCAAGTTCAATAGAAATTTAATACACTTCAGTATCAATCCTAGACTCAAACCCTTTGTGCTCCAGGAAATGAGACAAATGGGACAAAGCACAAAAAACACATGGTCATTTTTTGACTGAAACAGAAATATGGATGAAAATTTAAATAACCTTATAGCCAAAAACAAAACAGGGTAGAAAAACATTTTGGGATGGTTTCTGTGCTATTACCAAAACCAAAATTTGGTTGGTCTCTGTTTAATATGTGTCATTTTTTTTTTTAAATGCCAAAAAATATTTTCTGGATTTTTGTGTGTCTTCAATTTTTCAAGAATGCACATTATAGGGAGAGTTCCCACTTCTAACAATATTACACCCCAAATTAAAAAGAACCCCCAAAAAGAACATTTCTACTCTATTAAACACAGGAAACTAAAGAAAATAGTACCGTATTTTTCGTTCCATAATACGCACCCAAGATTTAGAGGAAGAAAACAAGAAAAAAAAACATTCTGAACCAGGCTCTGACCTTGTCCCCCTCCCTGCCAGGCTCTGTACCCTGTCCTCCCTCTGGTGGTCTAGTGGTAGGCCAGGGCAGGACAGGGGACAGGACAGGGCAGGCAGGCCTAGTGGTAGGCAGGGCCACCCCACCCCCTGCCTGCCAGATCCTAGGGTCACCAACAAAAGACTCAAATATGCTAGTTATGATGGTACCTCGCATTCATTCCTTTAATTCCATAGCTAATTTTATCTACCATTTGTTTTCTCTCACATAAAATCACTCACTCGCTTTTTTTTTTTTTATTATTTTCTTGACTCCCTAACTTTTTTTTTTTTTTTTTAGCATGTCACTATAATCACATCAACTTCATAATTAACTCTGCAGTACCTCCCATACCTTATTATGCAGACCTAAATAATCCATTTGGTTTTTAAATGAAGTCTCTTAAGAAGTTTCCAAAACAGATTGCTGTCAAGAGTTTCCCGCTAAGCATGAATTTACCAAAGACAATTTCCCAAATCACAAGCCAGGAAGAAACCCCTTAACAAGCAAACTAAACTAATCAGTCTATTATAGGTCGTAGATCAGGGCCCATCACATGCTGACCTCGGAAGCGGAAATCCATGCAGGACGTACTTCTTGAACGGAGAAACTTTAACTAGGACTTCAGCAGAACGAGATTTAGGAGTAATCATCAGTGCAGACATGAAAACTGCAAATCAAGTGGAGAAGGCTTCATCTAAGGCAAGGCAGATATTGGGTTGTATCAATAGAAGTTTCGTCAGCCGAAAGCCTGAAGTCATAATGCCGTTGTACAGGGCCTTGGTGAGACCTCATCTGGAGTACTGTGTGCAATTCTGGAGGCCACATTACAGTAAAGATATGCGCAGAATTGAATCGGTTCAGCGGACGGCCACCAGGATGATCTCGGGGCTCAAGGGTCTCTCGTACGAAGAGAGCCTGAACAAATTGCAGCTCTGCACTCTCGAGGAACGTAGGGAGAGGGGAGACATGATCGAAACATTTAAGTATCTCATGGGACGTGTCGAAGTGGAAGATGATATTTTCTTTCTCAAGGGACCCTCGGCCACAAGAGGGCACCCGCTCAAACTCAGGGGCGGAAAATTTCATGGCGACACCAGAAAGTATTTCTTCACAGAGAGAGTGGTTGATCATTGGAACAAGCTTCCAGTGCAGGTGATCGAGGCAGACAGTGTGCCAGACTTTAAGAATAAATGGGATACCCATGTGGGATCCCTACAAGGGTCAAGATAAGGAAATTGGGTCATTAGGGCATAGACAGGGGGTGGGTAAGCAGAGTGGGCAGACTTGATGGGCTGTAGCCCTTTTCTGCCGTCATCTTCTATGTTTCTATGACCTGTCTCCGAGCTACCAAGGAATGTGTGCGGACTCCAAATGCAAATTCACAATCACAGCAGAGTTGGCTACCATTTGAGTTTACAAAATGTATTTCTCCTTTCCAGATGCTACATGAAAACTGTTTCCGATGATCGATTCCTTAGCACTGAAACTTGATTTGCCCCCTCCCTCCCCCCAACAACAAAAAATACCATGTAGCTAAAAATATTCCCCAAGCTCAACTCTATCAGAATTCCCAAATAAATCAATCAAGAAAAAGAAAACCAAGTGCAATGAAAGCCGAGAAGAGCAAGAAGGGACGATGTAGGGAACATCGGGAAAGACTTTGCTCCCCTTACCGTGTGTGTTTTCTCCGTGTGCAGAACCTCCTGCCCCACCGAGGGGATATAGACTTTGTTCATATTGAGAAGTGCAAGGAAGGCGCCTGCAATACCAGACACCCGCGACCGAAATCCACCAGTGGCTGCCACCGCTGCTGCTGCTCTAAAGCTCCTGTTTAGCCGGGGGTGGGGGAGTACCTTGGTGCACCTTCTGTCGGCAGCCAGCACAGAGATTGGGTGAACTGGGGCAGCCATTCACAGAGTGGCGCAGGACAAGGCAGGAAGCGAAAAACTCGCTCCTGCCTGCTTGCCGCTCTATCGCTGCCGGTGCTGCACAGGGGGAGAAAGCAGGAGAGAAGGGCTGGACCACCATTCACGGAGTGGCAAGGCAGGAAGTGAAAAACTCATGCCTGCCTTCTTTCTGCTCCGTCTCTGCCTGCCGATAGGGAGAAAGCTGGAGGGAAGAGCAGGAGGCTGAAAACTCCTGCCCTACAGTGCCGGACCGCCAGACAAATTAAGGTAGAGGAGGGGGTTTAGTTAGTATTCTCTCTATAAGACACACCCTTATTTCCACCCACTTTTGGGGGAAAAAGTGTGTCTTATAGAGCGAAAAATACGGTAATTTGTATTGTATTGTTTTGTGTTTTTTTGTTATAAGATAAAATTCAATAAAATATATTAAACAAAAACTCAAAAAATTATATATCCACAATCTACAATCTCTCTAATAGCTTTTTCAGTTTTTCAAATTTTAAAGAAAATTTATATATAAAATTTTTTACTTCTAGTTTCATATACTTCATTCACTTACACCGATTTCACATCCAATTTCCATTTCCATCCACATTCACCTTTTTCACTCACAGTCCACTTTTTTCATTTAACCTAAGTATTTATACATACACATATTTCCTTAGGACCCCCAAAGAAGGCATTCATAACCGAAACACAGGCCGTGTTGAGTCCACACCACAACCCATTGATGTGTGCTGTATGGATTTATATTACCTGCACCATTTGGAATAATAGTGAAGAATTACAATAAACTGTGACATCAGGTACCTCGTATCCACAATTTTGCTTTTGTTTTTGACTTTAAATTTTATTCCACAGTTCCCAATGATTATGGGGCACTTAAAAGTAAAAAGCGGCTTTAGCACAGGTCTTTCCTGCAAGCTAAGGCCATTTTTACCTTGGCTGTATAAATGACCTTTTGGTAATTTTTTTTTTTCCGATTAATGGCTAGCACTAATATATCTGTGCTGATTAGCACAGAGCTGTCTGTTTTTTGCCCCCTGTCATGCCCCTTCGTATAAAAAAAATTATAGGCATGGTTAGCATGCACACATTTGGTAGTACCGTATTTGCCGGCGTATAGGACGACTGGGCGTATAAGACGACCCCCCAACTTTTAGTTAAAAAATAGAGTTTTGTGTTATACTCGCCGTATAAGACGACCCCTTCTTCCTTCTCCACCTCTTTGTATTCCCCCATGTGCTTTCAGCGTTCTTCTCCCTCCTCTGTCTTCAAGTGCTTTCAGAGTCCTTCCCCCCCCCTCCTGTCTTCACCATGGCATTTCAGCGTCCTTCTCCCCCCCTCCTTCTCTACCGCCCCGGGTGCAGCACAGCCAGCCAGGTCCCCTTACTTTTGTGGCACTTCCCCGACCGACCGACAACAGCCCGGGTCCGACAAACTTCCCTGCCCTTAACCGCGAATCTAAATTACCTTCTTACAGCTGCTGTAAGAAGGTAATTTAGATTCGCGGCTACAGGGCAGGGAGGATTGTCGGACCCGGGCTGTTATCGGTCGGTCGGGTAAGTGCCACAAAAGTAAGGGGACCTGGCCGGCTGTGCTGCAACCGGGGCGGGGCGGCCGCCCCTCTCTCTTGGTACCGCGAGGCTACTCTCCTCATTACCTGCCATGCCTGCAGCACAGAGCCGAACGGAAGTCTTCCCGACGTCAGCGCTGACGTCGGAGGGAGGGAAGGCTTTGTTTAAGCCCTCCCTCCCCTCCGACGTCAGCGCTGACGTCGGGAAGACTTCCGTTCTGCTCTGTGCTGCAAGCAGAGAAGGTAGGGAGAAGAAGAGCCGCGCGACTGAGTACATCCAGCCCCGCAAGTAAGGGCATGTAAACTGTACCCGGCGTATAAGACGACCCCCGACTTTGGGGAGGATTTTAAGGTACTAAAAAGTCGTCTTATACGCCGGCAAATACGGTAATTATAGGATGCCTGTGTGTGTCCCATGATACACCATTTTAAGCTGCATTAGGTGCACATTTGCACCTAGTGGAACTTAGTAAAAGGGTCCCTAAGTGAACTGATGTCTTGACAACCTTGGATTTCTTGGAGCTTCATTTTTCTGATTAGAATGCTATCTGATGGAACCTAAATCAGCAGGAGCTCTGGAGGGTCAGGTATGGATGCTGCTAGAAGTTAATCATTCCTTTGAGTTTGCCTACAATAATGCATTATAAATCTGATATTAGCAATAGCCTAAAATATTAAGTAACACTAAGGTGAGGTTGACATGCTTATTTATATTTACTGTAACCATCTTACTCCACAGCCTCTACAGTCACTATCCTTAGCAGACTCCAAACTGAAAACTGATGTGACTATAATTATAAATGCCCTGGGCAGCAATACATCTCTCACCAAAGTGGATATAAGTGGAAATGGAATGGGAGACATGGGAGCAAAGATGTTGGCTAAAGCATTACAGATAAATACCAAACTCCGGTAAGAATTACTATTAATTTCTGAGTTGTTTTCATGCTAAGATTTCAATCTCTCATTTTATAGGGTTATTTGCTAACAGCTAATTTGCACTAATACAATGAATGCACATTATTTGCCATATGGCTCCTTTAGCATTTTGTTGCTAATATTTATTGCACAATCTCATCTAATACACAACTTATTGATCGCACTATACCAAAAAAGTTCAAGGCAATTTACAGTAAAACCCCTCGAATTCGCGGTTCACAAATTGCAGACTCAGTAATTTGTGGTATTTTCCGACCACCTCTTCCTGCTACTAAAGTCATGGTTACACCAATCAGGAGCTGCTTTGACATGCTATCTGGCGTATCAAAGCAGCCCCTGATTGGTTTAATCATGACTTTAGTACAAAGAAGAGGCGATCGGAAAATGTGCCGGCTTCGTAAGTACAATTTAAACACCCGCCAGCGCCTCAGCTGCCCTCTCCTGCCATCAGTCAGCTGACAAACCATATTTACGGTTTTTCAAAATTCACAGGGTTTCCTGGAACGGAATCCCCGCAAATTTCGGGGGAGTGCTGTACATCCAAAGAAGACGTAAAATCTACGGGAGAATACAAAAGCAATCAATAATTAAAATATCATCATACCACAAATCATATTAAAAAAATTTCAAATGTTTACGAAACCTTAAGTAATTAATATCTGTCCTAATGTGAACAGGAAAATTATTCCAAATTGTAATAGCAGCATAAGCAAAAGAGGAGTTGAGCAGTTGGATATGATTGCATTGCCCCAATCACTTTCCATCCTTCATTATCTTACCCATTCTTCCTCAAATAAAGCCTCTCTCTTACATAACTTTTTATGGCTGAATCTGATTCAATTTAGCCAGTGAAAATTTGATCTGCTAGATTAGTTAATGTTTGGGATAGAGTCCAGGAACATGCGATGGAGGAAAAACAACTGTTACAGAGGAATCATTTAATTTAGAGTTTTTTTTAGGGGGGGTTAATGGTTTAGTCAATTAGTGCTCCTTTTCAATTCTAATTGGAACATAAGGCTGTTCTTATGTTCCAATTAGAATTGAAAAGGAGCACTAATTGACTAAACTTAAAAAAAAACAAAACCCTAAATAAAATATTGCCCTGTACCAGTTGTTTCCCTCCATCCCATGTTCCAGGACTCTATCCCAAATTGTGATAGTTTCAGCAGAACATCTCCTCACCATATTCTTAAAACAGATTTTCCTAATGAATTCCTCAGTTTCAAAATGACAATGAGTCGAAGCCAGCCCTTTCCAGGTGTAATCCCCTTGCCCCTTTTAAAAAGTCATCCAGTCTTGAGCAGGTAGAATAACTTTCTGCTTCTGATATTTCAGTGTTTGTTACTGCTTTGACAATAATTGATAACTGGATAGGGAGTGAGAAGGAGAAAGAATGAGTGCTTCTGCCTACTGAAGTGCAGGGGGGCTCAGGAAGAGAGGAGTTTTGGGGAGGGGGAGAGGATTATCTGTTTGGCTCTCTCTCTGACTTTGAGTAAGGCATTTGCATTTGGCAAGACTGTGTATGAAAGATTCATTTTAGGAGGGAGTTGCTAGAGAGTTCTTTTCTCTTTTAGATCTTTATTGCAGCACCTACATATGTTTGACCAAATTATCTGGTTTGTGCTGAATATTATTCTAGTAGCTAAATTTCTGAACCCAATCTACATTAATTCTCCAAGCTAATCTCTCTTTCTGGGTTAATTTTGCCCATCTAAAATATATATATGTACGTTTGTGTTTGATAAAAACTGTTTAGTCAAAATTGATGTTCAAATGCTAACCTCATAACAATTAAAGCATAGCATGAATTATGTCTATTATTTTCTGAGCACAGTATGTTGTTTTAGTTGCAATATCTATATCCATGGCTGCCACAGCTCAAAGAGGGATCACTTTTCAAGACACACACGGAAGGATAGAAATATAACATTCTTTTACTGTATCATCCCCTTTCTACCAAGAAAATTTGTAGAATGTTTTATAGTGTTTAAACATGGTGGTCAGTGGAATGCAATCTACATTATACTTTCAGAAAATAAAAGGTCAAGGCAGCAGATCTCCTGTTGTTAAATAGTGAGTGTAGTAATCTCATAAGCATCTTAGATTTCTATAATTGGCTAGAGATTGTGTAGCATTGGAATAGTTGGATTACGTAAAGAGGTTGAATTAATCAGCCTGTATCTTTGAGAAGTTAAAGGCAGGCCAGGGGCGGAGTTACAATGGAATGTCAGTTTAATAAGTTAGCTGAGATTATTTTAGTCTGCTAACTGACTAAATAACTGCAAAACACAGAACTTCAAAACAGCTGCCCTAACTTGATGTGCTGAGTTAATCGGGCATGATCTGAATATTGACCAGTGCTGGCTAACGTCTGGGTCAGTGGGCATACCTGAATATTCACTGCCAGTTACTACACATGTCTCGGCATGAAATATCTGGGGTTCATTCAGTCCACAGCTGGAAGTGGCTTTCCAGCCACTTACCACCACAGATTGTATATCAGTTTCTAGTCACTAAGTCAATTCCTACATCTGTAGCTGCACTGTCTTGAGAAAAGCTTTAATTTTATATTGAATTCCCAATTATGATTGCTTTTAGGAGGCATACAGTGATGTGCATAATTCCAACTTACTGTGCAAGTCCTATATATGAAACAGCTCTTAAATTAGCTAATAGTACTCATTTTCAACATGTAGTCCTAAGAGTTGAACTACATTCATAAAATGTGATGGTGATTTATTTTATAGACATTGAGCCAAATAGGCATTACATTTTTTTCCATTTCTGTTTGGTAAAAAGCACTTACATGTGTACTTCCTTTTGTTTTTAAACTTCTGAAAGTTTGGATGCACAGTTATGCACAAACATAAGTTATTAAATGGCACCAGTCCACCAACTATTTTATAAAATTGTTCCTGTTGATGAGAATTTCAGAGGGCCTGGGTGTATGGAATAATGAACTGTGCTGAACAATGAGAAGTTGGTAGTAAGCGAAAGGTATATCCCTCGTTCTTGGATAAGATTGCATTGCAGCACAAGGGTCTATTCTTCTCAGCTAGACCTTTAAACAAGAGAATGCATTTCATACTAAGCCCAGCTTTTAGCTTTATTGCATTGCAGTGAGTGCATGAAATAAATGTTTTATTTCCTTTTATTTACTTAAAAATGTTCCATTACTTCATAGTTATTACTAACTCAGTAAGGACAACATTCAGATTGGCATTTCTGTTTGACTTTATATATATATTTTTTAATTATTCTAACAGAACAGTAATCTGGGACAAGAATAATATCAGTGCACAAGGATTCCAGGACATAGCAGTTGCTCTGGAAAAGTAAGTTATGGAGACACTGAAGATGTGAAGCAAATATATATTAACAGCTAAGTTGTAAGGCATGAATATGGATGCAAGAATGGATCACAAGTAAAGAAATCACAGTTCTTTTTTAAATCTTTATTGATTTTTTTAAACTTTAAAAGTGCAATACAAATGTTATATCAGAGAATCTGCGCAAAAAACACTGTCAACTTACAATTATTACATTGAAAAAATATTTTCTCCCCTTCTTGTCTAAAATCCAAAATACAATAAACTATGAATTCAATATATATATATAATGGAATGAATTAACTCCTCCAAATAAATTTCCCACCCCCATCCACCCAGATACCCTCCTGGATGTGCAAGGAATCAAATGAAAAAAGAAATAAATAAACATAACCCCAATTATAATGCAATAAAATTGGTCAATGGACTCCAAACATCATTAAAGGGCTTATTATTCCCTATACATTCTGCCATCATCCTTTCGTATTTGTACGTGGTACACACTGTTACCCACCAAAAAGTAAAATTAATCCTATCGTGGTTCTTCCAATTGTGAGTAATTAGTTGAACCACTATTCCTGTGAGAATTAGAAAAAGATGACTTTTATGCTTATTCAATGTAGGTTTAAAATGAAGTATCGTAAGAAATCACAGTTCTGATATTCAGAAGGGTCTAATCAATCAACAGATATTCCTGCCAGTTAAACCCCGCTCAGCGAGCCAGCAACCAATATTCAGCTACACTTAACCAGTTAGTGCCACAGAATATAACATTAAATTTTTATTTATATATCGCATAGGCCTTGCAGTTCTATGAAGTTTACAAAGGAGGAAAAAAACTGACCAGTGTCAGTGAGCTACAATAAGACTCGGGAAGGAGAATGCAGTGGAGTTACGAAGGTGGTTGACAGTGTATATTTACAAAGAGGTAGAAAGATTAATGACAAGGGGCTGCCATATAACTTGGCAACAGTGGTAAACTGTAAGATTCAGAGGTGGCTGATGAGCCTTAAAAAGGAGGTATAGCAGATCATTATCGGTGAGCTATGTCATAAGTGACAAGCTAGATTAACATTTGAGCTAGCTTCCAAGAGTATCTAAGAAGGTCTGATGAATTTCAGGAAAAGGTATGTTTTTCAGAGCTTCCTAAAGTGCATGTAGGAGGTAGGTGTTTTGATCAGTTGGCTCAGTTCTTCTGGGTGTTTAGTGGCAGCTTGGTAAGACAGTGGTTTGCTGATGAATCTTTTTTGAGTGTAGCCTTTGATGATGTGTGGATTGACCAGGTCCAGTTGGAGCATGAGTGTGTTTAGTCCCTTGCTTAATATACTATATAGGTCATTGAGGAGGGAGGCGATTAGCGTTTCAATGCTGTATGATATTCTGAAGCCTGATTGGGAATCATGGAGCAGATGAAATTGATCTAGGTGGTTTATTAGTTGCATGAGTTTTATGAATAGTGGGTCTGTAATTGTCAGGCTGTGAGGTAGGTTTTTTTTCTTGTCTTTTGCGATGGGTTTGATAATGATGTGGCCTCTTCCTGTAGGAAATTCCCCTCTGCTTAGCGTGTCTGTTAACCAAGATCAGATAGGAACTTGTCTGGGGCTTTAGCATTAATGCAGGGGGGGGCAGGAGTTTATAGGGAATATTTTTGAGCATATTTCTTAAATAGATGGTTGAAATGTGTCCAGGACTGTAAAGAGAATGAGGTCCAGCACATATTGGCTTGGTATGTATGTATCCTTGGGTTTAGAGGGATTATGCAGGTGGTGGATTTCTTTGTATTGAGGGAGTCTCTTACTGTTTGTATTTTTGAGCGGAAGTAGTGGGCAAGGGTATCTGCAGTGGGAGCAATGTCATGGGTGGTGCATTTAAAAGGGGTGGTATCTGTCAGGTTAGTGACTAGTCGGAATAGTTCTTTTGTGTCGAGTCTGTGCTGGTTTATTAGGGTGGAGTAGTAGTTTTTTTTATTTCTCTTTCAGTTTGAATTTGTATTATCGTGATTTCTCCCACCATTTCAGTTTGGCATCATCATTTTTATTCTTGTTCCAGGCACACTCTAGGTGTCTTACTTGTCGCTTGGTGTGGCCCGCTGGCAGAACATGCCTGCCCTTTAGGGCAGTTGGAAGGCCCGAAGAAGGCCTCAGCCATGTGGTGCTCGGTTCCGGTGGGGAGAGGGGAGATGATGAACCAGTGCAGCTGTAGTTCGTTGGACCGTTGGGAGGCCCAAAGAAGGTGTAGCGAGTTTAACTATATGTGAACTATATTTTTCTCAGGTCTGGAAAATGGAATGAGCAAAAGATGAAATGGAATGCTAAAACTACAAGTAAATTATGAAATACTTTTCAACAGTAGTGAGAGTGGAAGGAATTGTTAATATTTGAGTGGAAAATGCTGTCTGCTATACTGGATATAATAGGCTTCTTAGATGTTATGGAGGTTAAGGTTGGAAGCTTCTGCTCCTTTCTTTCAAGCCCCATAAAAGGCTGTCCATTGGATAAATTCTCAGAAAAGACAAACTGTAAATAAATATTTTAAATCATGCCAAATTTTGCTAATTGAAGAAAAGTGTATCAGTGTGTGCCATATTTCCCAAGCATTAAAGTTTGTTCAGTAGGAAAGGTAAAAAGTAGGTGACTATATTTTGAATCACCCTAGACTCTCTTAGTTTGGGGGCAATATATTTGCTCTACTCCAAACAATCCTACCTTCTTAAACCATTGTTGAATTCTAAAGATGTTCAGCTATTGTTTCATGCCATTATCAGCCATGTTGACTATGGGAATATTGCTGTACAGTCTGAACACTGTAGAGATGAACATTTACAATTGATTTAGAACAATTCCGGAACTTGGAGGCGAGGAGGATGGCAGTTTGAGTGCAGAGCTCCTCTCCCTGGACAATCTGCCTGCTTTTAAATATCAGCAGCAGTGGGAGATCAATTGCTTTTACACCTAAGCAGCAACGGGACCAACCCACCAAAAACCCACAGTCCCGGTCCTGCAAAAATATGAGCTCCACCCTCCCTGCAGTTCGCTAGGAAAATCAACTGCTTTTACACCTAAGCAGCAGCAGGACCGATCCAGCCAGGCATGTGAGCTCCTCCCTCTGCAGTCCATTGGAGAGATCAATCTACCTGCTTTTAAATATCAGCAACAGTGGGAAATCAACTGCTTTTACACCTCAGCAGCAGCGGAACTATCCGCAACTACCAAGAGCACACAGACCCGATCCAGCCAAGAGTGTGAGCTCCACCTCCCCCTGCAGTCCACTAGGAAGATCAACTGTTTTTTACACCTAAGCAGCAACAGGACCAGCCACCACTACCGAGAGCCCTTTGCCCTGATCCAGCCAAACAAGTAAGCTCTTCCCCCAGCATTCCGTTGGAAAAATCAATATGCTTGCTTTTAAATATTATCAGAAGTAGGAGATCAACTGCTTTTACACCTAAGCAGCCTATAATAGGAGTCCTTGCCCCGATCCAACCAGGCATGTGAGCTCCTCCCCCTATATCCCTTTTAAGAGATCAATCTACCTGCTTTAAATATCAGCAGCAGTAGAAAAACAACTGCTTTTACATACAAGCAGTAGCGAGACCTACCACAACCACCAAGAGCCCACAGACCCGATCCTGCCAGGAGTGTGAACTCCTCCCCCTGCAGTCCATTGGAGAGATCAATCTGCCTGCTTTTAAATATCAGCAGCAGTGGAGATCAACTGCTTTTACACCTAAGCAGCAACGAGACCAGCCACAACCACTGAGAGCACACAGACCCGATCCTACCAAGAGTGTGAACTCTTCCCCCCATGCAATCCGCTAAGAAGATCGACTGTCGGCTCCGGGCGGCTTTCCCGCAGAGGAGAGAATCCTGCATTCACCGTGGGCCTCATCTGGGGCAGCCTCCTTGGAGCGGCTGGGGCACGGGCAGTGTGTCTGGGAGGGAATGCGAGATGTAATAACACAGTGCAGATCCTCTGCCCAAGTTGCTGTTAAAATATCAAAGTTGGGGCCCGATTGACTGTCTCGAATACCTACATGATGAAAACGAAGAGGAATCAGTTGTGCAGATAAAACTGAACATTTCCGAAAGAGTCTCATAGCAGGTGTCTGTCAAATGACAAGCAGGCAAAGATCGAGCATAATGACGAGCTTGAAAGTATACAAAGACATCTGCATCATAAGAACATAAGCAATGCCTCCGCTGGGTCAGACCCGAGGTCCATTCTGCCCAGCAGTCTGCTCACGCGGCGGCCCAACAGGTCCAGGACCTGAGCAGTAATCCTCTATTTATACCCTTCTATTCCCTTTTCCAGCAGGAAAATGTCCAATCCTCTCTTAAATCCCAGTACTGTATTCTGCCCTATAACGTCCTCTGGAAGCGCATTCCAAGTGTCCACCACATGTTGGGTAAAGAAGAACTTCCTGGAATTTGTATTGAATCTGTCCCCTTTCAACTTTTCCGAATGGCCTTTTGTTCTTTTATTTTTTGAAAGTTTGAAGAATCTGTCCCTCTCTACTCTCTCTATGCCCCTCATGATCTTATAAGTCTCTATCATATCCCCTCTAAGTATCCTCTTCTCCAGGGAAAAGAGACCCAGTTTCTCCAATCTCTCAGCGTATGAAAGGTTTTCCATCCCTTTTATCAGACGTGTCGCTCTTCTCTGAACTCTCTCGAGTAACGCCATATCCTTCTTAAGGTATGGCGACCAAAACTGGACACAGTATTCCAGGTGTGGGCGCACCATCGCCCGATACAGCGGCAGGATAACTTCTTTCGTCCTGGCTGTAATACCCTTCTTGATTATACCTAGCATTCTATTCGCTCTCTTAGCGGCCGCTGCGCACTGTGCAGTCGGCTTCATTGACCTGTCCACCATTACCCCCAAGTCCCTCTCTTGGGTACTCTCATTCAATGACATCCCTCCCATCGTATAGTTGTACCTCGGGTTTCTGCTTCCCACATGCAATACTTTACATTTCTCAACGTTGAACTTCATTTGCCATTTTGTCGCCCATTCTCCTAGTTTGTTCAAGTCCCTTTGCAATTCCTCACAGTCCTCTTTAGTCCGAGCTTCCCTAAATAGTTTGGTGTCATCTGCAAATTTTATTATCTCACACTTCGTCCCTGTTTCTAGATCATTTATGAATATATTAAATAACAGCGGCCCGAGCACCGAGCCCTGCGGAACACCACTCGTGATCCTCCTCCAGTCAGAGTAGTGTCCCTTCAACCCTACCCTTTGTTTCCTACCTGCCAACCAGTTTCTGATCCATCTATGTACGTCTCCGTCCACCCCATGGTTCTTCAGTTTCCGGAGTAATCGTTCATGGGGCACCTTGTCAAAGGCTTTTTGGAAATCAAGGTATATCATGGAGTCCAAATGTATGCTGTAAAGAGGGAAAAGATGCAAGCCGACCCTCTTCTGTATACTTCTGAAAAATATAATGTAACCCCTGATCAGCCCACCTCTTAAAAATGACAGATTGTATATCCGGCAGAAAGTCTGCATTCCCCTGAAGCTGTTCGATTAAGTTTAAAATTTTGTTCTGTTTTTACTTTTGTGCTTCATTGAAGTCACTAAGATAATCTGGATTTTAAATTCAATTACTTGCCTTTCCAAATCTGAGCTCAAGGCAAGTTATAAACAAGTATAGAAATTGTTCTTCTTTCCAATCTAAGTTGTACCTGAAAAAATGGGGGGGGGGGGTGAAGCGATTTGCCCAAGATCACAAGGGGAGTCAGTAATATTGGAACTCTGGCTTCTGTGGTTCTTAGCTTGCTGCTCTAACCACTAGGCTACTTTATCAGCCTTTGTAGTCTCAAAGGTCTGCTGAAATTTCCAAGTTTATTTAAAATTTGTTATTGCACAGTATTGTTGTTTCTTGTTTATTGCAAATTTTCAATAAAAATGATTTAAACATAAAATTTGTTGTACCGTTTATAATTCTAAGCGGTGTACAGATCTAATAAAAAGAATAGGGTCATAAATATAATTGCAATTTATTGGACATACAAAAGACTGACTAATGTACAGGAGACAAAAGGTTAGGGGGAAAACTCCATAAAATCAATAGGACAACATGGTTAGGGATAGAACAGTAGTAATAATAATAATAATTTATTTTTGTATACCGCTATACCAAAAGTTCAAAGTGGTTCACAACAAAGGAAAAAATACATACAGTCAGTGTAGATAAAATACATATTAAAACAATCATACATCAGTTAAAAAGCAAGGATAAGTTAAACAGTACCACAACTAAGATGTAAACATGTCAAACAGGCGTAGAAGGGAATCCTGTCTGAAATAGTCCGTTAGAGAAAGAGAATCATGTTTCAAAAGAGTCTTTGAATAAAAAGGTCTTCAGTTTCGACTTGAAACGTTCAAGTTGGGATTCTTCTGTGAATTGGGATAGAATTACAGAGCGAGGGGGCAGTTACAAAGAATATAGAGGATCGTATGGAATCATAATTTATATGGCGTAATGAAAGGATTGCTAATAGATGTTGGGATTGCGACTGAAGCGATCTTAAAGGGGTGTAAGGGATCAAAAGCCTATTAATGAATTCTGGGGAATTGGTTGTTAAAGACTTAAAAGTGAGCAGTAATATTTTATAGGTGATTCTATAGGAAATTGGGAGTTAGTGTGCTTTGATCAGTAGTGGTGTCACGTGGTCAGATCTTTTGCTTTCATTATTAGCTGATTTGTCCCATACTAGGGTTCACCTTGATTCAACTAAGTTTAGTTACCTGGTACTTTCATTGAGGAAATTTTTTATATATTGATTTAAATTAGCGGTATCAAACTCTGATTCTTGAGGGCCTCAGATCAGTCGGATAGATTTGAATGCCCACTGTTGTTCAGATGTCGCCATTGTTGCAGATTCATTCTGGATGAGTACTAAGACTGGGAGAGCAATCAATGAGGCTACTAAGTAGTAGATTTGGAACGCCAGAGAGAATCTTTCTTTACTCAGCATGTGGTTGGACTCTGGAATTCATTGCCAGGGAATGTGATGATAGCAGTTAGCTTTGTAGAGTTACATTACATTGCATTACATTACATTAGAGATTTCTATTCCGCCATTACCTTGCGGTTCAAGGCGGATTACAAAAAGATTTATGAAAGGGGGTTACAATGGAAGAACATTTGTCATTACTTAAGTTATAAAGAGTAGATCATTTGTTTTAAAAGGGTTTGGATAATTTCCTAAAAAAAGTCCATAAGCCATTATTCAGATGAACTTAGAGAAATCTACTGCTTATTTCTAGGATAAGCAGCATAAAATATGTTTTACTCTTTGGGATTTGCCAGGTACTTGTGTCCTAAGTTGACCACACTTGGATAAAGGTTACTGGGCTTGATGGACCTTTGATCTGTCCCACTATGGTAACTCTTATGTTCATTGCTATTAGATTAGTGAAAATTTTATGCCTTAAATGTGTCATGTTCATGATTTCATCCAGTAAACATTTCTGGGAAAAAAAAAAAAAAAATTTAAAAAAAGTTGCTTAATGACAAACTAGCTGAAACAGTCAGAAATTCAACAGACGTATGGGAGTAAACCTATGCTTTGAGGTGTGTATGGAGTAAACCTATGCTTTGAGGTGTGTATGACATCAAAGAATTGTAGTGTGCAGTGTCTTGTTTAATTATAGAGTGCCATGGGGCTGTTTCTGAGATCTTAAATCCACCTACCAATATAAACTCTGCTGTTTGAGTCAAACCACCACGAAAAATTCAAATACATAGAGGCTCATTTTCAAAGCACTTAGACACACAAAGTACCATAGTACGAGTACTTTGTGTGTCTAAGTACTTTGAAAATGAGCCCCTTAGTGTTTTAGTAGTTGGATAAGGCTATGCCTAATACTGAAGTACAGTGGAACCTCGGTTTGCGAGTAACCCAGTTTGCGAGTGTTTTGCAAGACGAACAAAACACTCGGCAAACTTTTGCCTCGCAAACCGAGCATGTTCTGGTGTATGAGCACCTCCCCCTCGCTCTAACCGGCATCGCACCCCCCTGAACCGGCATCGCAACTAACCCCCCCCCCCGCAAACGCCCCCCCCCGGGAGAACCGCAAAGCACCCCCGTGCTGAAAGCGGCATCCGCCCGCCCTTCCTCCCAAGCACTTGGTCCTTACCCCTTCTCGTTGTAAGTGTGAATGTGAGCTCCCGCCTCTTGCATGGGCTGGGCCTTGAGCATCTGCACATGCTCAAGGCCTTCTGGCTCTCGTTCTCTTGGAGAGAGCGAGATCTCCGAGAGAACGAGAGCCAGAAGGCCTTGAGCATGCGCAGATGCTCAAGGCCCAGCCCAGGCAAGAGACGGGAGCTCGCATTCACCCTTACAACGAGCAGAAGGGGTAAGGATCATGCTTGGGAGGAAATGCGGGCGGATGCCGCTTTCAGCACGGGGGTGCTTTGCGGTTCTTGCGGGGGGGGCGTTCGCGGTGGGGGGAGGGTTGCGATGCCGGTTAGAGCGGGGGGAGGGGGTGATGGAGCAGCGCCGGTAGCCTCGGTGGGGGGGGGGTTGGTGAAACAAATTGTTCATGTTTTCATTATCTTCTATGGGGGGAAAGTTGCTTTGATATACGAGTGTTTTGGTTTAAAAGCATGCTTCTGGAACAAATTATGCTCTTAAACCAAGGTACCACTGTATAAAGAATTGTATACTTATATGTCATAAAGTATAGTATTTATAATGTTTGTGTCGTCTTGCGGTGCTACAGAAAAATCATAAGGTAAAATGGACAGTTTGCATTCAAAAGAGAACCAGATCATAATTGCAGTATTAAAAAAAATGTTTACTCTCAATGCACCTTGTTACCCTTAGGGTTCCTTTTACAAAGGAACTTGAGGTGGATCATAGAAAAGTCAAGAAGAAGCTCTACCTGTGTTTCATTGATTTTACCAAGGCTTTTGATTATGTTGAGCATGAAAAGCTTTGGAAAGCACTGAGTGAGGTAGGAGTGCTAGCGCACCTGATCAGGTTAATCAGATCTCTCCACTACGATCAAGAAGCTACAGTGGGAGCCAGGTATGAGATATAGAATGGTTCAAGATCAAAAAGGGTACAAGTCAAGAATGCATCCTCTCTCCTTTTCTTTTCATCCTCTATTCAGAAGTAATCATGAGAAAGTTGGACTTAGTTAATTAGAGTGTTGGGGTGAAAATAGTCAGAAAAACCATCAGCAATCTGAGATACACAGATGATACTACCCTGTTAGCAGAGAGTGAGAAGGACTTCAAGAAGTAGATCCTGAAGCTGAAGGAAGAAAGCGAGAAGATAGTACTTTACCTGAACATCAAGAAGACCAAAATCATGACTGCCACCAACAAGAAAGTCCACATAAAGATCAACAATGAAGAAATAGAAGTGGTTGACAGCTTTGTTTTCTTTGGGTCCCTCATTGATCACAGTGGTGGTTCGACAGCAGAGATAAAGCGTCGATTAGCATTGGGGTGTGCAGCCATGGTGAGCATGGACCAAATATGAAAGTGCAAGGACATCTCAATTACCATTAAACAAAGACTGAACACTGCTGTTGTGTTCCCAATCGTGAGACATGGACATTCATGAAAGCAGATAAAAGAATAATAGATGCCTTTGAGCTTTGGTGCTGTAGATGACTTCTGCAAATCTCATGGACAGCTAGGATCACCAACAAAGATGTCCTTGATCATAAAAGTCCAGAGTTGTCCCTGGAAAGCAAGATTACCAGATAGAAACTGACCTATTTTGGACATATGAAGAGGGTGAATTCACCTAGAATAGGAGGTGCTACTCAGAATGGTCAGTGATAAAAAGAAATAGGGAAGACCAAAGGCCTGTTCGCTGGATACCATCAAGAATGACACAGGAATAAACATCAAGCAATTGAAAGAAGCCATGGAAAACATGGCAAGGACTGGCCTACAGAATATCCAAGGTTCGGACACAATTGACTGGATAGTAGTAGTAATCACATAATAAAGCCAATGGCACTTAAAGAGACCGGCTTAAAGATCTCAATAGGATTTTGCAAGAAAGATGAGAGGGGGAGCTAGGATTTTTTTTTTTTTAATATTTATTATTCGCCTAAAAACCTAGGCAACTTACAATAAAAACATCTAAAATATTTAAACAAATGCTCACAAAGAATCATCAAGTACATTAATAATAATAATAGCAAAACTTCTTTAGGAATATTCTAAAATATAGACAGTTATCATTTCAGCGAAATGCCTGACCAAAAAAAAAATGTTTTTAATAACTTTCTAAATCTCAGCACATTCTCACAGAAACATAAAGGTCCAGAAATACTATTCAACAGACGGGACCTGCCA
Organism: Geotrypetes seraphini; assembly: GCF_902459505.1. Lineage (NCBI taxonomy): Eukaryota > Metazoa > Chordata > Amphibia > Gymnophiona > Dermophiidae > Geotrypetes > Geotrypetes seraphini. The sequence goes on along the minus strand of NC_047085.1, from coordinate 183,193,560 downwards.
CTGAAAAAGATGGAGATGTTTAAAAACCTATACACATAAATGCACAGGAAATAAGTCTCTTTCAATTGAATGGAAGCTCTGGAATGAAAGAGCATAGGATGAATGTGGAAGGGTGGTGAATTCATGGAACTGTCTCCCGGTGAAAGTAGTGGAGACATAAAACAGTATCTGAATTCAAGAGAACTTGGGACAAGTATATAGGATCTCTAAGGAAGAGTAGATGGAATGGATGTGGAGACTGGATAGGCCATATGGTCTTTATTTGCTTACATTTTTTTCTCTGTTTCTCCCGCCCTGTAGCCTTTTTGAAACAACAGCAAACACCATCTATGGGGCAGTTTAACTTTTCCTATTAGCTCTTGGTTTTATTTCTTTCTGATAAGTGCTTGTAAATACATCAAAAGCAGCTTGAAATGAGACTATGTAAAACCTGGGAAAGGTCCAGAACAAATCTTAGTAGGGTTACCAGACGTCTGGATTTCCCCGGACATGTCCGGGCAGCTTTTCAAAACCCAGCACTTTGTCCGGGTTTTGAAAAGCCTCCTGAAATCGTGTTGGGTAAGGGAGGAAGTCTGCGCATTCACAGATGCCATGCGATGATGTCAAGCACATGCATGCGCATGACATCACCGCGTAGCATCCACGCATGTGCGGACTTCCTCCCTGCACGACAAGAGCAGGCAGCGGGGGAGGGGCTAGGATGGGAATAGGGGCGGGAATAGGGTGTTACAGGGTGGGGATGGGTGGAACTGGGCGGAATTGGGGGTAGGTCTAGTGGTCCAGATTTTACGATTGGAAAATCTGGCAACCCTAAATCGTAGTAACTTAGGAGTTAATAAGTGTAACCCTGTACAGTAGGAAGACTAGTTCAGGTGCTGCTCAGATGAGTTTAAAACCACCAAACCTAGGGACTCCTTTTATCAAGCTGCGCTAGCGCGTCGGACATTTCATCACACGCTAACCCCTACAGCCGGCTAAAAAAACTAACGCCTGCTCAATGCAGGCGTTATTGGCTAGCACGGCAGGCGGTTTAACGTGCGGTATTACGCGCGTTAAACCGCTCCCGCAGCTTGATAAAAGGACCCCCTAGTTTCTTTTTGCTTAAAGGATTTAAATTAATAGTAGGTGGATGAACTCAAGGTGCTGTAAGGTTTAGCTTTAAAACAAATTTATTATTTGGCTTTAGCTTGGACCTTTTCACTAGCAGTACAAGGTTAAATACCTTCATGGGCATCCCTACCTATGGTAAAATTAAATATTCATTGTGCTGCAGGCTTTAATGGATAAGGAAAGGAAACTGATTATTATCTGTCTTTTGTGTAAATTTGGGTTCCTTCACGGAGTAGGGAAAAGAAATGAGCATCTAGGAGTAATGCAGCTAATCATTTCCCAAGACTTGCCTTCTGCTCAAAAACAAGAGAATTAAGTTAGCACCATAGCACTAATTAATGTTCTTTTTTTTTTTTTTTAATTAAAATTGTTCCCATTTTTTTGTTTTGATTTTTACTTTATGGGGAGATGTGAATGATTTTTAAGATATAGTGTCCTCAAAGTCTTTGAACCTGGCTATGCTGTGATAGACTGTGTTTGCGGTTTTAATGAACGTAGGGAAGTTGTTGGGTAGCTTTTTATTAATAAACAAAATAAAAGGTTACAGAGTGTCCTGGCATGCTATTTCAGGGGAAGAACTGGGTAAAAGAAAAGGCTCTGTAGCATACTTAGTATGCTCTGCGGTACACTGCTGTGTGTACAGTATCTCTTATTCATTTTTCAGTTTTCTCATTGCGTCTCTACCTCCTGGGTACCTCACAAAATCAATGCACACAAAAGTTTATGATAAGCAAAAGGGAATTGAAAAGTGAATATAAGCTGCCATGTGAACATATGAGTGTAGCTAAATCTGTTGCAGTGGGCTTTAGCTGTGGGCTGGAAGAAAATTTAGCAGGGTCTCCTTGCGTTTTAGTTGGTTTATTCTAGTGGAAATATGCACTGAGCTCAATATGATTTTTGTGGACTAATTAGGAGAATGGAAATTCCTGAGTGGTCTGTTGATATAGTATTCAGTCACTGGCACACACAGCAAATCTCAGGGTCCCTTCTTAAGAGAATGCTACATATCAAAGATAGCATGTCAGAGTATGTCCATAGGCTGATGTTTTCCAGGGTGGTCTGCTTGTCCAGCCTACTGTTTAAATATTGGGCCAAATGTACGAGTATGCCGGCATGCATTCGTATTTAATAGCCTCTTGAATAAAAGCAAACTAGCTTAGACCTGCAGGGAATTACTATCAACCAAAAATCTTCCTAGCACTATAATATATTCACACCAAACTTTATTTATAAACTCCTTTGGTATAAACTCCTTTGGTATCAGAAGGTGACTGCTTCAGTGAATTTTATTCTCACTGGTAGTAACCATTTAGCCAAATTCCTCATCAGTTGTTATACCATATATACTCAAATATAAACCAAGATTTTTTTGGGCCAAAAATGAGGGTCTCAGTTTATATTTAAGTCATCCCTCCCTCCCCCCATTGACCAGCACTCTGCTATACCCCCTCTACAATGACCATTGGTGCATTGCTGTCCCCCTCTCCTTCTCCCCCTGACCATTGGTGCATTGTTGTCCCCTTCCCGTCCACTCCTGTCTTATTTAGTTAGTATTATATCCTGTCTTCCCAAGATGGCCGGCACTGCTGTCATACACTGGGACTAACCACTGACCTCCCCCCTCCCCCCACTCCCTGATGCTGCTCGCTCTTACCAGGACCCACCTCCAGACCAACATCACACTTACCCACCTAAACATGCTGCCAGTGATCCTACATGTTGGGCCAGTTAGGGGCCTTGAACATCCGTGCATGCTTAAGGCCTGCTGGGGGGAAAAAAGGTTACCTCTGTTTATATTCGGGTTAGTTTTTATTCAAGTATGTACAGTAAATATCTCAGCAACACGTATCCTATACTTACATATTTTAATATGTTTAACTACTTTATAAATTTTCAATCAGAAATTCTAATAATAAAATATATTTATGTTCCGCATTATCTATTTTATTCTTTTATTTATGTACATCGCTTTGTAAACAGATTTAGCGATAAATCAAATATTAATAAACCTTGAACCTTAAACCTTGATCTACAAATTCTAAGTGAATAACATACAAATATATAAAAACAAAATTAAAGCAAAAGACAATATATTCATTAGGGTAGTTTTTCTCAAGTACCTAATTTCATTTTAGTTTTATACACTGTAAACCGCTTAGGTCAGTAAAATGCAGGAGTGGTATATCAAATCTTAAATAAACATAAGCATTATACATCATCAAAAGCTGATATTATGAGTACATTATTCCTCTGATCCCATATACCTACTGAAAAAATAGGTTTTCAATTTTTTCTTAAACTGCATTATATTTTGGATTTCTTGAAGCACAACGTTCAGTGGTGTAGTATGGGAGAGTGCGGACTGCACTAGATGCTCTCTTGGTGGGGGCTCAGGCACCTCTCCTCTCCGCCACCCCCACATACCTCTTGAGGTGTTCACCAGCACGAGCAGTATCTTCCACCTCCTGCTCATGCCAGCCTCAGCCCCCTTCTGACATCACTTCCTGGTCACAGGACCAGGATGTGACATCAGAGTCAAAGCCAGCGTGAGCAGGAGGTAGAAATGCTGCTTACAATGGCGAACATTTCAAGAGGTATGCAAGAGGTGCTCAAGAGAAAAGTAGGAGGTGCACTGCATGGCAATGCCGGACACTGCTGCCCCGAGCACTTCCCTCCCTTGCTACGCCACTGTCAGCATTCCAAAGTTTGAGACCTATAATGTAAAAAATAGAAGACTGATTTCCCTTAATCTCACCACATGAAAAGATTGAAGCCCGGATTCTGCAAAGTGCGTCCCGATTTTAGGCAGCTATAGGCGTCCTACAGCTGTCTAATCAGCCAATCGGGATGCACGTTTAAAAAAAAAAAAATGCTCCCCATTCAGGCCGCCTATATTGAAGGCACCTCCGGGAGCCTAGGAAGGCCTGCAAGACCGCTTAAGCTCGCCTAAGGGCATTAGGCAAACCTAGGCGGCCCTAGTAGAGGAAAAGATGCTTACAATGTAGGCCAGCAAAATGCTTATCGCGGCAAGGAATCTCCCTGCCACAATAAGTATAGCGGCTGTGGCCACCTGTCAGATCGCCGGCAGGAGGGTGCCCAACCCCTCCTGCCGGAACACCCCCCCCCCCCGAAACTCTTGATTGCCGGCAAGAGGGTGCCCAACTCCTCCTGCCAGAATGCCCCCCCTCCCCGAAACTCCCGATTGACGGCAGCAGGGTACCCAACCCCTCCTGCCGGAAAGCCGCACCCCCTCCAGACCCCCAACGCTAACGACTCCCCCGCGCTACCACCCCCCCTCCCGATGACCCCCTAACCTCCCCCCAATTAACCTCTAAATTGTTGGCTGGCCGGGTCTTGCTGCCGTCCAGCCAGCAGGCCCGCCTCGTCGAAATGAGGCGGGCCCGCCCCTTCCCGGCCCATCCCCACTAAGTCTAAGGCCTGATTGGCCCAGGCTCTAGAAGCCTGGACCAATCAGGCCTTAGGCATAGCGGGTCCACCCATCCCCAATTACCCTAAAGCCTGATTGGCCCAGGCGCCTAGAGCCTGGGCCAATCAAGCCTTAGGCTTAGTGGGGATGGGCGGACCCAATAATCCTGATTGGTCCAGGCTCCTAGAGCCTGGGCCAATCAGGCCTTAGACTTAGCGGGGATGGGGCGGGCCCGCCTCATTTAGACGAGGCAGGCCTGCCAGCTGGACGGCAGCAAGACCTGGCCAGCTAACAATTAGAGGTTAGTTGGGGGGAGGTTAGGGGGGTCATCGGAGGGTGGTAGTGCGGGGGGGGGGGTCGTTAGCATAAGGGGGCCAGAGGGGGTGCGGCTTTCCGGCAGGAGAGGTTGGCCACCCTCCTGCTGGCAATCGGAGAGGCGGCCGCTATACTTATTGCGGCAGGGAGATCCTTTGCTGCGATAAGTGTAGCGGCGACGTCTACTCTAACCCGGCTTCTGTAACATGGCCGCCGATTACAAAATCGGGGTTAGTGTAGGCCCGATTCTGTATAGGACACCTCTTCAGGGCCTGAATGTCTAATAACAATTTCTGTGAAGATCGCAAGAGTAAATACCAGCTGGTTAATTTTGAAGGTGGCACAAAGAATATAAGATACAATAATTAAGTACTTTAAAAACCAGCAGTAGGATTTTAAAACTGATCTGATATTGAACAGAAAGTCAATGTAAAGATTTAAAAATTGGAAAAATATGGTTGGATCAAGAGATGCCTGAGACAACTCTAGCCACAGTGTTTTGAGCAACCTGGAATGCTTTCATAGCATTCTTTGGGATTCCAATAAGCAACCCATTGTAATAGTCCAACAAAGGGCAAACCATACTTTGTATAATCTTCTGAAAATTAAGACCCTGTTTTACAAAGGTGCGTCAGCTGTTTTAGCGCGCGCTAAATGTGTCCATAGACTAACATGCATGCTTTAACGTGCACATAGATTTAGCGCATGCTAAAACGCTTTGTAAAAGGAGCCCTAAGTTGATTAATATAAGGTTTAATTCTTATTACTATTCTCAATTTATTTTAAAAACATTTTGAATTATTTTAAGGACTTGACTTTTTATGGTAAGTGCAGAATCTAATTGAACCTCAAGATTACTAATTTCTTTCACTATTGGAATATCAGCAGTATCCATTTGAAATGAATGGAGAATATTGTTGGAAGTTTTACAGGATAAAAATAAAATTTCTGTTTTTGAGATATTTAGGGGCCCTTTTACTAAGGCGCGATAGCCGTTTTAGCGCACGCTAAACGCTAACATGTCCGTAGACTATAATGGATGCTTTAACGTTTAGCACACACATATTTAGCGCTTGCCTTAGTAAAAGGACTCCTTAATTTTAAATGGTTGCCTTTTATCCTTTGCCCAGTGCTAGTGAGATGAAATCCTAACATTGAAAAACTATCTTCAAATGAATTGCCAACATTTACCAAAAATTTTATATCACTGGCATAAATTTTGTGTTGCAGACCTAAGCAACATAATAACTGACAGAGTAGGAGAAGAAAAATATTAAAAAGTACAGCAGAGAGATAGGAGCCTTGAGGGACTCCTGTAGAACATGACATAGCATCTGAATTTACAATATTGTCAAATACACAAAATTTCCTTTCTGTGAGATAAGAGCGGAACCATGTAAAACAGGCAACAAGCTGCCGACATAAATCATATTTTACTTCTGCACAAGGAAAGTTGCTCAGTGGTTGAGCTTCCGCCTCTGCACTCAGAGGTTATGAGATCAAATCCCGGTGCTGCTCACTAATCTTCCAGTGCCCACTGCTTTGAATGTCAGTTTTGAAATGCCAAAGCCACAAAAAAGGAGGTATACAAGTCCCCATTCCCTTCCTTTCTTATTGCTCTCTTGATCTTCTCTTGGTGAATACTGAGGCTCTAGATCTTAATTTACTCTGCAAAATGACCCAGCACTCTTACCTATTTCAGCAGTGAGAGTTGTTGCTGTCAGAATGAATGACAAAGTGGTTAATATGAGATATTGGGAGTCCTAGCTGAAATGCATTCTTTTTAGTGCAATCATGATAGGATTCATGGCATGTGGTAGGCCCTTTAGTTAGTACATATAGCTAAAAATAGCACAGCTTAGTGCTTTGGCCACTTTAGCTCCTAAGGATTAAGCGTTTTATCAGTATTAATATAATATTCTGCACAATAGTAGCTATAGTTGTATAAATTCTTCATGGTAAATATACAGAGGCTTTTTTCATTCTGTTTTTGTTTTTAGGGGGGGAGCAGTTAGAAAATTAACAATTGAGCCCCGTTTTTCATGTTTTCTTCATAAAACAGCTTATTGCAGAATACTTTTGGCAATTGTAGCTAGAGATGACATCGTTACATGCAACTGGTTGTGTTTTCCCTTTATAATAAATAAATAATATTAAAAGTTAGTGAGAATTAAATAATCAGTAGTTGGATTCTGTCATAAAGGGATTGTCCTTCTACTTTTTTCCTGCTTTTTTGGGCTTAGAGCTTCCTTGGGACCTGGACTGAGATTTGACATCCTGAACTACCCACAAATATTTTCCTCTATTTTATATCCAATCTCATTGCAGCAACAGTCCTTAGCTGAGAATCATGCAGCAAGACTTCTTCCAGAACCTTGCTAACATGGGTTTTAATTCAACCACTAGTTGGCACTGTTGCTTTCTGGCAGAGTCCTTCCTCCTCCCAGGAACTCTGGCTTCTGCCCTCACAGCATATCTAAGGGAGCTCTGAAAATAAGACCTGAGCAGGAATCAAATTCAAGTACTTCATATGGCAGCATACAGCCCCTGCCACTCAACCACCAGGTCTACTGATCAGAGAGTAACAACTGGGTTTAAAAAAAGGTTTGGACAAGTTCCCGGGGAAGTCCATAATCTACTGTATTAAGATAGACATAGAGGAAGCCACTGATTGTCCCTTGGGTTGGTAGCATGGAATCTTGATAATCTGTGGGATACTGCCAATTACTGTGACATGGAGGACCACTTCTGGAAGCAGGATATTGGGCTACATCAGTGGTCTCAAACTCAAGCCCTTTGCAGGGCCACCTTTTGGATTTGTAGATGCTTGGAGGGCCTCAGAAAAAAATAGTTAATGTCTTATTAAAGAAATGACAGTTTTGCATGAGGTAAAGTCTTTATAGTTTATAAATCTTTCCTTTTGGCTAAAGTCTTAATAATAATATTGTAATTTATAGCTAAAGAGACATATGATCAAGAAACTGTTTTATTTTACTTTTGTGATTATGATAAATATACTGAGGGCCTCAAAATAGTACCTGGTGGGGCCGCATGTGGCCCCTGGGCCGCGGGTTTGAGGCCACTGGGCTACATGGACCATTGGTCTGGCCCAGTATAGCTAGACTTATGTTCTTAGAGTAATTTTAACATGTACTGTATGCATTTGTGCATCTGTTTTTTATTCTATGTGTGTGGTGTTTTTTATTTTGTTTTGTTTTTTTTAAGGAATTATACGTTGAGATTTATGCCCATACCTGTGAATGATGCTTCACAAGCACTGAAAAACAACCCAGAAAAAACAGAAGAAGCTCTGCAAAAGGTAAGGCCTGACCTGCGTAGACACTGTTCCCTTAAAATAATTTGGCAGTTGGGATATTTACTTCCCACAATCTTCTGGCATGTTTCAGGATATGGATTATTTATATAATTCAGTGGGGCTTGTATGAATACACAGATTTAAAAATAAGCCTGAAACATTTTTACATGTGGAAATGGAAACTGGAAGGATATTTAATCTAGTTGCACAAGCATATAAGTGGCAATTCTGTAAAATAGGTGTTAGTATTTACAGTCACAAATGTTTAGAATATTGACAGATCCTACATATGTGCAAATGTGCACTCATATATGCCTGTGTATGCATGCCTATCTTACATAGTGTTTATTTGCAAAGGGGAGGGGTGGAACCTGGGTAGGGCACACATTTAAGTGTGCAACTTATTGAATATTATAAAGTATAACACTAGACAAGCACTTCTTAAATATAATGGACCTTCATATCCAGGTACATACCAGAGACTACTAATTTCAGCATGTGTTCAGAAAGATATAATTACTGGTCCAATATTAAAACTTAACCAGTTCACATTCAATTTAGGTTAATACATTGTGATATTGAAAAACCAGAATTCAAACACAGTCCAATCTTTTACTTCACTTCCATAAAAAGTTATCTTTAGTCAACCAAACGCATATAATTTGGGTTGTACTTATCTTCAGTGAATCACACTGTCATCTAGTAGCAAGCATGAGATCATGTTTCGAAGGAAAATGTACTGGTAAAGTTTGTATGGACCACTGAATGCAAAAAGCCCTGAAGCAGAGAAATTTTTCCTCAAAGCAAGATAATGTGCCATTAGAAAACCAGTCATAAAATAAGACTGTTCTGTAGAATTTTTGTAAGCAATTTCTTATAAAATTGTCCCCAATATCTGCAGATAAGTAGTTACAAGGGCATCATCCCATATTTGAAGAAATATTTCTAATAATAATAAGCAAATATAGTGTATTGATGTAACTTTTGAAGAACAGACCATTGCAGATCACTGGTTCATTGGTTTTCAATCTAGTTCTGAAGGCACACCTAGCCAGTTGAATTTTCAAGTTATCCATAATGCATATGCATGAGATAGATTTGCATACCAAGGTTGCAGTGCATGTAAGTCTTATCTCATGCATATGCATCGTGAATGTCCTGAAAACCTGAATAGCCCTGAAGACTGGGTTGAGAAGCACTGCACTGGTTAATTTATTTGATTACTGTTTGGAAGCAATTTGCCAATTTTCTTTTGTTCCTGGTACAGGAAAAAGAAGCAGTTTGGCACCAACAGTAGTAACTTTATTGTGAAATTATAACACTCCTGAGGCAGGCTTTCCAGCCAAAACAAGGCCCATGTCATTTGAATGTCCATATGGTTGCTAATAAAGTTTTATTTGGCTTGAAGACTTGGTTTTCTCTGCTCCTTCATTGAACACTGTGACACTTTGTGCAGAGATTGACATTCTCCTTTGGTTGGCAGATTTAACAACTTTGTGTCATTAGCAAATTTAATTCTCTCACTAGTTATTCCCATCTCTAGATCATTGATAAATTTGTTAAAAAAGCAGTGATCCCAGCACATTCCCCTGGAGAACCCCGCTATTTATAGCTGGAGGTTTTTATGCTGATGAAGTTATTGTCCTCTAGTCTGAGGGGGATTTTCTCTCCAACAGGGTTCTGAGGCTCTTCCTCCAGTCGTTTAAAAAAAATAATTGTCTCCGTTTTTCTCTGGTTTTGTAGCTTTTTGGTTTTGTTTGGTGACTTAAATTGTTAAAGCTGGTGGAACTTGTATTTGTGGTTTTGGAACCCCACTATTTACCCTTCTCCATTGAGAATATTGGCCATTTAAACCCGCTCGCTGTTTTCTGTTTTTCAACCATAATAGGACATTACCTCATATCCCATGATTTTCTGATTTCCTCAGAAGTCAAATGCCTTTTGAAAATCCAAATACACAATATCAACTGGCTCACCGTTATCCACATATTCATTCACCCCTTCAAAGAAATGCAGTAGAATGGTGAAGCAATATTTCCCTTGACTAAATCATTGTTGTTTTTTTTTCATTAATCCATGCTTATGTATATTTTCTGTCATTTTGTTCTTTATGCCTGGTACCGATGTCAAACTCACTGGTCTATAATTTCCTGGATCACCTCTGGTTACAATGGTCGTAAAGGCTCCTGAGCATAGATTTTGGGGAGAGTTTACGCTTATGCATATACAGTAGTACCTTGGATTACGAGTATAATCCGTTCCAGGAGCATGCTCGTAATCCAAAATGCTCGTTTATCAAAGCGAGTTTCCCCATAGGAAATAATGGAAACTCGCTTTGATGCGTTTCCCCCCCCCCCCCCCGAGAACCGGCATTGCTCCCCTCGAAGGCCCCCCCCGCGATCCAGCACCCCCCCGCCACGATCCGACCCCCCCCACCACGATTGGGCACCCCCCGCCACGATTGGGCACCTCCCGCCACAATCCGACCCCCCCCCCCGACACGATTGGGCACCCTCCGACACAATTGGGCACCCCCCGCCACTTCTTACCCTCATCTGGGAACTCTAGAAGATCGGATTCCTCGTCTGCTGGGCCTTGAGCATCTGAGCATGCTCAAGGCCTGCGAGTTCACGTTCACGTTCAGAACGTGAACTCGCAGGCCTTGAGCATGCTCAGATGCTCAAGGCCCAGCAGACGAGGGCCGATCTTCAAGAGTGCCCAGATGAGGTTAAGAAGCGGCGGGGGGGGTGCCCAATTGTGTCGGGGGGGGGTCAGATCGTGTTGGGGGGGTGCCCAATCGTATCAGGGGGGTCGGATCTTGGTGGGGGGGGTGCCGGTTCGAGGCAGGGGGGGTGCCGGATCGCAGGGGGGGTGCTCGTAAATTGAGCCATGCTCGGTTTCCCAGGCACCGATTTTGCAAATGTTTTGCTCGTCTTGCAAAACACTCGCAAACCAGTGCACTCGTAAACCGAGGTACCACTGTATATTATAAAATATATTCAGAGAAACAAAGCAGGAAATTTGTGTGTCTGAGAACAGGTGTAAATGTGTGTGGGTACAGTACTTTCCTTTTTTATTTTTAAAGGTAAAGCATTAACATATTTTCTATATTAAAACTGTGTAACTTAAATGCATGCTTGCTGCTCAGGTTAAGGAACATGTAAAATTACCACCTTTATTTATGCAATGATGCTTTTAGTTCAGGGCTTCGTACATAAGGTGACAAATTCTTCAGTTTCTTGGAACAATTTTCAAGAGAAAGTGATTTACTCTAATCTTACTTCACCAATAGCCAATAAGTAAATATTACTTTAACTTCCTTGTTCATGTGGGGTCTCTAAATTTGGACTAGGGTGAAAAGTTTGATTCTCTCTGAGGAGATCTTTGACTAAGTGCATGTTATGTGCCACAGGACCCATTTATTCCTCTGGGCCCTACTGCAGACAACATGTTCTAATCTTTAGTAAAAGACCCTCTTAATTTGGTAGAATTTCATTGGTGTGAGGAGGAATTGAGTTTTACTCTGTGGTGTAAATATCAACTGTGATCATATCATCACTTTTTCTTGCAAGCCAGTTTGATGAATTTGAATTTTCCTTTATATGAGTAATAGAATATGTCAGAATATTTTTTTTGAAAATTAGAGCAGCTGATGGCGGAGGATATTTATTTATGCCGCTTTGCAGGGGTAGAAACAAATCTAATTTGAAAACCAGAATCAACAAGAAATGATTAACATCTGTTTATCCCTAGGGAAGTGATTAAAAAATAAAACACTTGTTTGTGTGCATCAAGTCTTGGGCAATGAGTACAAGACCTATTTAAATGGAGTGATAAAATCAACACAATTTTCCAGTCATATCTTTTTCTTTTTTTTTTTTTTTTTTTTAATTCAATCAGACAGCACCCATTTCTCAAAATTCAGATGTGGTAGGAGCATAATGCACAGGACCAAATCTCTGCAAGACAGAGCCAAAGGGATCCACTTCTATAACGTTAAAGGGCACTTGCTAAGCTGTACATTTTGACATTAAATAGACAGACCCTGCTTGGAAGAGCTTACAATCTAACTTAGACAGACAGACAGACAGACATGGCATAGAGGGGTTGGAGATGCAGAACCTAAGGAGGAAAGTTAGGAGTTGAAAGCAGTGTCAAAGAGATGTTTGGACTTGAACACTTTGGACTTGAACACTTGAATACCTTTAGATTGCACTTTGAAATAAAATGTTTTGGGCTGAATATATTCTATTCCTCCATTTATACAGCTGGGGAGTTTTATAGAATTGAAGTGCGGGACAGATTAAAGCAGCTAGGACTTTTCTCCCTGGAAAAGCGGAGACGTAGAGGAGACATGATAGAAACCTTCAAGATCCTGAAGGGCATAGAAAAAGTAGACAGGGACAGATTTTTCAAATTATGGGGCAACACAAGTACAAGGGGACACTCGGAGAAATTGAAAGGGGACAGGTTTAGAACAAACGCTAGGAAGTTCTTTTTCACTCAGAGGGTGGTGGATACATGGAATGCGCTTCCAGAGGCTGTGGTAGACAGGAACACATTAAATGGTTTCAAAGAAGGTTTGGATAGATTCCTAGAAGAAAAAGGGATTGAGGGGTATAGATAGATATAGACCACTACTCAGGCAATGGGCTTGATGGGCCGCCACGGGAGTGGACCGCTGAGCAGGATGGACCTATGGTCTGCCTCAGCGGAGGCAACTTCTTATGTTCTTATGTTCTTAGTTGAGACCAGTAGCTGTGTTCTGATCCAGATGCATTTTCTCATGGTTTGTTTTTTCCCTTTTTCACCTTCAGATAGAAAACTATTTGTTGCGGAATCATGAGACTAGAAAATACTTACAGGAACAGGCGTACCGGCTGCAGCAGGGCATTGTCACCAGCACAACGCAGCAGGTTAGAGTATGAATGTTACACCACTGGCATAGTAATGTCATTTTAACTACTCTCCCTTGAGCCAGGAATATTCAGTGAGCAGAGTTGATGAATTCAGCTTGCAGGAGCATTGTTATTAATTGACTTAATTCATTCCTTGGCCACATTGTTTTTCTAGCCTATTCTGATGCCGGATTAAATGTACTGCAAGATTTGTTTTTCTCTCTCTCTTAACATATTGTCACTTGTTTAGTTATCTCATTTGAACAAAATTGCCCAATATTTGTAACCATGGAGGTGTCATGAGTAATTTTTGATACGTCACCAGTACCATTGAAGACTAGGGCTAAATGTGTCTTGTCTCAGCATTACAGATTGAAATACAATAGCAACCAAGATTACTGATAACACTACAGTTACAAGATAAAGCAGCAGTGAGGTTACAAATGCAATGGGGATGTTCTTTTCAGAAAATATGGGACCTATTCTACTCACAGAATTTCTTTACAGTGTACAGTAATGCCTGCTACTTCTCTCTCTTTTGCATCTTTACTGAAAGTCTGCTGCCTAGATCAAAACACCAGAATTGGCATAGAATAAATTTTGTTCTTTATTTCCATTAAGTTATGGGGTGCTGCTATTTGAACTTTTTTCTTGAATTTTTTTGTGCCATAAGAAAAAGCCAGATTGCTGCTATTGTATAACAAATGTTGGCTGCTTATTATTTATTTAAGAAAATTTAGATTCCACACGCATCACAGTTCTAGGCAGATTACAAAAGGGGGAAAAAAATACATAGAGGAGCATTTTCAATTGGATATTTTGGGAAAGACATCCAGAAATCCAGTAGAGAAAATGTCAATTCTCAAAACTGCAAGATGTCTATCTTTTTTTTTTTTTTTTTAATGACCTATGTAGACTTTTTGGTCTGTCTTTTTTAGCAATTCTCAAATATAAATACGTCCACATGAAAAACGCATAAAAGTTTTCCTCTAGGCAGCCTGCATTCTTAGTAAACTGTTCAGTCAGCTGAGTATAGCAGAGGGGCTCTTCTAAGTACTATAATGAATTTCACATTAAAAGTCCCAGGTACAGATGTCACTCTATCTTGCTAATATTGTATGGTGAGCCCTCCAAAATACACCCACCTGTACACCACACCAATAGCCCTTATGCCTGTAGGTGTCATCTTAATGTAGGTACAGTAGATTTTTGAGGGCTCGCCATACAATATAAGCAAGATATGGTGACATTTGTACCTGGAACTTTTAATGTGAAATTCACTGCAGCAACCTCTGCTCTCTGTGTTAACATCTGAAGCTGCTTGGGCTGAGAACTTTTCAGCACCCCCATCATAATACAGGCTAGTGTATATATTAAACACTGACTGATACCTGTTTCATACAGTACTAGTCCTGGCTGCTTCTCTCCTGTTCCTGTGGGGTTTTCCCCTCCTCTTTCACTTCTTTCCCTGCTGTTTATAACATCTCCCCAGTCTAAGTATATTTTTATATTCTAAACATGTCTGCAGCAACACCTCAATTCTTTTATCTTTATTGTATTTCTTCTTTTGATTCTCAATAGATGATTGACAGAATATGCGTCAAGGTTCAAGATCATCTTAACTCCTTAAGAAATTGCGGTGTTGATGCCATATTGGAAGATGTGAAATTGGCAGAAAGACTCATGCGTGATGCTAAGAATTCTAAAACAGTAAGTGTCATCTAACCACCAACTTAAGTCCTAAAGAGAGCATATTTCTAGTGAGGGACAGAAATTATTGGTGTGAAAACTTGCCTTCTTGATTTCATTAAATATTTTAAATTCTCAATGTTTGTAAGGGTTTAACTTAAGTAGATGAAATTCCCTCACTGAAGTCTTGTTTCAATCTCACAGCTATTACCAAATTTATACCACCTTGGTGGGGCTGCCTGGACTGGAGAGAGTGGTTCGTTACCTAATCCAATTCAGGATACACTTGAATCCATGGCTGGAGAAGTAACTACTGTTGTGGATGAGCATCTTAAGGTACCTTTACATAGAAACATAGAAAATGATGGCAGAAAAGGGCCACGGCCCATCTAGTCTGCCCACACTAATGACCCACCCCCTAACTTCCTTTATGAAGAGATCCCACATGCCAATCCCATCTTATCTTAAAATCTGGCATGCTGCTGGCCTCTATTTCCTGTAGTGGAAAATTATTCCAGCGATCAACCACCCTTTCGGTGAAGAAATATTTTCTGGTGTTGCCATGAAATTTCCCACCCCTGATTTTCAATGGATGCCCTCTTGTTGCAGTGGGTCCTTTAAGAAAAAAGAGATCTTCTTCCACCTCGATACGGCCCGTGATATATTCGATCATGTCTTTATGTGTGTTTTTTTATGTATGCTGTACACAGATATAGCTGCAGACAAACGTCTGTTATGTTAGTTTTCTTTTTGAGTTCCACTTCAGCCACTTAGATTATTAAACATTGTTTTTTTTTTTCCTTTGCCAGAACTTGCTTAGAAACCTCCCGATCCATGGTATTTTACAGCATCGCCCCAATCCTCTGAATTCTGCTTCCAATGGATCTGCCTTCTGAACCATGTCGTTGAAAGTTTAAGCCTGGCTTTTTTGGCATTCCTGTTCAGTTCAGTTTATTTGATATACTGCAACTATTAATGGTACACGGACGAACTTTCACTCATAAAAAAACAACTTAGATCCTTAGAAAGAAAATGGAGACATAATAAATCACTTCACAATTTTCAAAACTACAAGGAACAAGCAGCTTTTTATAAAACAAAAATTAATCAAGCTAAATCTAATTATTACGAAAAAAAAATCTCAATAGCAAAAAATCCGTCAATTCTATATTCCATTCTAAAATCCATCACACCTCTAGTTCATAGAGATCTTACTAAACAAAACTGCATCCCATCTTCCCAAGATCTCGCCAATTATTTCTGTTCAAAAATAAGAATCATTCGCAACAACTTTCTACTGAATCCAAACAACAGCATCGAAAACGATTACACAGCGAAATCTATTCCAACTTCCAAATGCAAGAAATTTAATATACCCACTATAAAAGATATCCATCTTTCTATTCAAAATACCAATCCTAGAGGAGTTAGATCTGAGATTATTCCACCAATCTATCTGAAGAAATTTTTCTCCTGTTTGGGTCCATTTATTCATTCTCTGGTTCATAAAAGCTTAACCACTGCTTACGTCCCACTCTCTTGGAAAACAACAACCATCACACCCATAGTAAAAGACCATAAAATCAGTCCAGAAGAAATTTCCAATTACCGACCCATAGCTAATATTCCTTTTCTCGCTAAAATCACCGAAAGACTGGTCTTTAACCAACTCTCTGACTTTATAGAGGCTTTGAACGTTCTTCATCCGAACCAAACTGGTTTCCGGAAATTTCACAATACTGAACTATTACTGATTGGAATGATTAACAACATCCATTATTTTTTAGACCATCATAAATCAGTTGTTCTATTTTCACTTGATTTGTCAGCGGCTTTTGACACTATCGACCATGTTCTACTATTAGAACGTCTTGAATCAATTGGCATCAGTGACGAAGTTCTGAAATGGTTCGAATCTTTTCTCTCTAATCGCTTCTCAACAGTCTATTTCAACAATGAACATTCTAAACCCTTCTCATCCTCATATGGAATTCCACAAGGCTCCATTCTTTCACCTCTTCTCTTCAATATTTTTTTGTCCCCATTTTTAAACATCTGCCAATCTATCGGTTTTACTGCTTTCGCTTACGCCGATGACATCCAACTATTGCACCCCATTGATCCAGGAAACCCAGACGAAATACTGATAATCAACAAGAAATTAGACTCAATAAAAAAATGGCTTAACACCAACAAATTAGCCTTAAATATCAAAAAAAACAAAATCTAAGCTATTCCCTAGGAAAAAGGACATTTCATTGGACACTGCCTTTGTCCTAGACAAAGTTCCCTTAGATTCCGTTTCTTCGTTAAAAATTTTAGGTATCATCGTGGACGACAAGCTTTCAGTTCACGAAAACATAGGGAATACAGTTAAATCATGTTTCTATAAATTACGTATGATACGTTCTATATCCAAGTTCCTTAAAACTAAGTCTATCAACATATTGATTCACTCGTTGATTATTTCCAAAATCGATTACTGCAATTCCCTTTTTTTTAATATACTGCAAAAAGAAAAAAGGAGGCTTCAAATCATCCAAAATACTGCAATCAAACTAATTTACAATGCAAAAAAATTTGACCACGTCACCCCTCTGCTGATAGACTCCCATTGGCTTCCTATTGCACATCGAATTTCGTTCAAAATATTACTGCTAGTTTTTAAATCTATGATCTATAATGAACCCCAGTTCATTACTAGAATGCTCATTCCATACAACGTTTCACGGACCCTCCGATCAGCTTCAAACAATCTATTAACAGTTCCATCCCTAAAAATAATTGGAACTAGAAGACAAGACATGTTTTCAATTATTGCCCCTACCTTGTGGAACTCTATGCCCCAGTACATTAGAGACATAAAGGACCTCTTTTCTTTTAAAAGAGCTTTAAAAACTTATTTTTTCAAGGATGCTTTTAATATATGACTCTCAGACTTATAATTTTTTTGACCCTAGGCTTGACATCCCACAACTTTTTTTTTTTTTTCTTCTTCTCCCTTCTTTGAATTATTTTTCCCTTTAATGTATATTTTCTTCTACAAATATATTGTAACTTTCCCCCTTAACCCTCACGGTTCATGTATGTTAACCCAGTATGTTTTTTATTTAAAGTCAGTGTATCTGTATTTCTATTTTACTTGAATTGTACATCGCTTAGATATTCAATAAGCGATTTATCAAGCACTAATAAAACTTGAAACTTGAGTAAATCTATGTGATTCTTTGGTTCTGCCTGCTCTACTGGCAGTTACAGGTTTAAGAATTCCTCTTGTATTCTGATCTTATGTCAACTGATTTATTTAATTCGTTTTCTATCCCATTGTTCCCAAAGAGCTCAGAGAAGGGCTTACAGCAGGGGTGTTCAACCTGCGGCCCCGTGAAGTATTTTGTGCGGCCCTGGTCGAGGGCAATGCAGTGTTTTCCTCTGCTGCCCCCGGGTGTTTACCGTCTTGCCGGCTCCCTCCTTCAGCCAATGTGGCTCAGGGAAGCCAAAAGGTTGAACAGGTTACAATTTGACAGTTGCAGAACAGGGTTGCATCCTAACTTGAATTTCCAGGTTACAATTTGCATAGTTATCCTTGGCAGTGCATGTTTTTTCAATACAAGTTTTTAACCTAATGTGACACACATTGAGATCTAGTACAAATATAAAATACTCTGCAATCCATTTGTTATGGGCAGGTAATGGCTTTTACTTATTTTCTGTGTACTGGAGCCTACTAAAAATGTGATAATGTAAGGGACATATACGTGGTGTAACGATCATTGTCTTTAAGCCAGGTCAGGAATATGCCCCAGTTTTTATTTGCAAGGTCTTTTAGTATGATGTCTTTGTTATTTACTAGTCTGGCTTTTATGAGGATGAGAAAGATGTTTTTTGTTGTGGGGGGGTGAGGAAAAGGAGGGTGTTGGGAGGGATTTTTTGGGTCAGCTTATCTGCCCTGGTTGATAACTGAGATAGGAAAGCACAAGATGGGTAAGAATATGATAAGTTTAAGGTATAGCATTGGGGTTGTTGAATTATATTTTTAGTTTAATTACTTTTATTCTGTGTTGGCTGGGCAACAGGCTGGGTGGAGGGTGATTGGTGGGTGGGTCTATGTATGTAATGTGAGCTTAGGGGTGGGTGAGGGGAGGGAAGGGTGGGTGGGCCTAGGCTGAGTTCACAGTGTGGCTGTGGAGACTATCTCCTAGAGATAGCTTATACTTTAATGATGCACGGTTTTCAGAAGTGTCCCTGAAGAGAGCCAGAAGTAGCAAGAGATGAGAGGTGCAGTCCAGGTGGAAATAGCTGGGTTTATATGAGTGCAGGAAAGTTTGTAAAATGGTTTGGGTTCAAAGACTTTAAGCTGTTTCTTAAGGGAAGCAAGGGAGTCACCTAGGCTGGAGTCTGGAAAGATGCTTATTGTTATGCTATGTTGTCCCCCTGCCTTTAGTTCTTGCTGTTTTGGAGTCTTTTTGTTACTGTGATTTTCTTCATTGTCGTCATTGTTATATTGGTATTTGTTTTGCTCTGTTTTGTCTTATTGTTTGCTCTTTATTTTAAATATTGTACATGGCCTTGATAACCTTGATAGGATGGGTAATAAATCTCTGTATAGGCATGATGTTATAGAGATGCCTGGTTCAATGGCAAAAAGATTTAACACAAGAAAAGGTTCAGAGAAGGGCATTAAAATGCTAGAAAGATAAAACACCTTCCTTATGAAGAGAGTCTAAACAGGTTAGGACTTTTCAGCTTAGAGAAAAGATCACTTAGAAGGGGATATGACAGAAGTTCATAAAATCATGAGTGTGTTGGAATGATGCAGCCATTTAAACGCAAAAAGCAAGAGAACATTCCATGAGCCAGCAGACTGAAAACAAATGGTAGGCATTTTTTTTTCATGCAGCACATAATTAAACCCTGGAATCTGTTGCTAAATGTGGTCAAGGTGACTAACACAGTATAATTCAGAATAGGCTTGGACAAGTTTCTGGAGGAAGATTCCACAAAAGCATCTAGGCAGACTTAGAACAGCCATTTTAATTCCTGGAAGTGAGTTTGAGAAATTTAGCTATTTTGGGGGGGATCTTACCAATACTTAGAATCTGGATTTGCCATTATTGGAAATGGGATGCTGGACTCCCATATTTTTTTTTTTTAACATTGGGATTCATATTTATTCAACACCCTAGGCATATGCTTCGAGATTATGACTTGGTGCGGATCTCGGCTAAGTCTATGGCCTTTGGCGTGGCCGCACGGCGTATTTTGTGGCTGCGCGCTTGTTCGGCGGATGCTGTGTCCAAAGCTAAGCTTACTAAATTTCCCTTCCGGGGGTCTTTTTTGTTTGGGGAGGAATTAGATAAGTTGCTTCAGACTCTGACGGACTCAAAGGTGCCCCGTCTGCCTGAGGACTGTGCCCGCCCTGCGTCTCGGGGTGGCACTGCCCGGGGGCGTTTGCGGGAGTTTCGCAAGTATCGCCCTGGGCATGGGGCTGCTTCTTTCCCGGCTCCAGGGTTTTCCCGGGGTCGGTTCTTCCAGCGCATGCAGCCCTTTTGGGGGGCCCGTCGGGGGGCAGGGAATCCCTCCACCGGTTCCCCCGCTTCCCGTCCTGCACAATGACCCTTGCCGGCGCCCCCTTTGGTTCCGGTGGGGGCCCGGCTGCGCAAATTTTTCCCCAAATGGGCTGAGATCACGTCCGATCAGTGGGTCCTGGAGGTGGTGCGGGACGGTTATGCCCTGTAGTTCGCCCGCTCTCGGCCGGACCTTTTCCTAGCCTCTCCATGTCAGACTCCTTGGAAGACGCAGGCTTTTCGCCAGACCCTTCAGCGCTTGCTAGATATCAAGGCAGTTGTTCCAGTGCCCCCTCCGGAGTGGGGCACCGGCAGATACTCCATTTACTTTGTGGTGCCCAAGAAGGAGGGGACCTTTCGGCCCATCCTGGATTTGAAGGGGGTCAACAGGGCTCTCAAGATTCCCTCTTTTCGCATGGAAACTCTGCGGTCGGACATTCTGGCGGTTCGGCCGGGGGAGTTTCTCACTTCTCTCGATCTGACGGAGGCCTACTTGCATGTACCCATTCGGGCCTCTCATCAGCGCTTCCTTCGCTTTGCGATCTTGGGTCGGCACTATCAGTTCTGTGCGCTTCCCTTTGGTCTGGCCACGGCTCCCCGGACGTTCACCAAGGTGATGGTGGTTGTCGCGGCGGCCTTGCGCTCGGAGGGCATTCTGGTGCACCCCTACCTGGACGACTGGTTGATTCGGGCAAAGTCGTTGCAGGAGAGCTCCCGGGTTACGGCTCGGGTGGTGGAGTTTCTCCGGTCGCTGGGCTGGGAGGTCAACCTTTCCAAGAGTTGGTTGGTCCCGGCTCAGCGTCTGGAGTACCTTGGGGTTCTGTTCGACACCTCCTTGGGGAAGGTCTTCCTTCCAGAGGCCCGGGTGAGCAAATTGCAATCTCAGATTCGCCTGCTTTTGGCGTTCCGGTGTCCTCGGGCACGAGATTTCCTCCAAGTCTTGGGGTCGATGGCGGCGTCCCTGGACGTGGTGAGGTGGGCGCGGGCCCACATGCGTCCTCTTCAGTATGCTCTGCTCCGGAGGTGGTCACCCCAGAGGCACGGTTTGGAGGTTCCTGTCCCCCTGCGAGGCGTGGCGCGCTGCAGTCTACGTTGGTGGCTCCGGACCCCTCACCTGGTTCAGGGGGTGGGTCTGGATCTCCCGCAGTGGACGGTGCTCCTTACGGATGCGAGTCTCCTCGGTTGGGGGGCTCAGTGTTTGGGTCACTCAGCTCAGGGCACCTGGTCCACAGAGGAGGCCTCCTGGTCGATCAACGTGTTGGAGACCAGAGCGGTCCGTCTGGCGCTGTTAGCTTTCCGCTCCCTTTTGTTGGGCAAGTCAGTCAGAGTCCTGTCGGACAATGCCACAGCGGTGGCTTATGTCAATCGTCAGGGGGGCACCAAGAGCACTCAGGTGGCGAAGGAGGCGGCTCAGCTCATGCTTTGGGCGGAGTCCCATCTTCTGGACCTCTCGGCCTCTCACATAGCCGGGGTAGAAAATGTTCAGGCGGACTTCCTCAGTCGTCACTTCTTGGATCCAGGAGAGTGGTGTCTCGGCTCCGTGGCATTTCAGTTGATAGTGCAGGCTTGGGGGCAGCCCCTGATGGACCTGATGACCACGAGTGGCCAAAGTGCCCCGCTTCTTCAGTCGTCGCAGGGACAGTCTGGCCGAGGGTCTGGATGCTCTGGTCCAACCGTGGCCAACGGAGGGGCTGTTGTATGTGTTCCCTCCTTGGCCATTAGTGGGCAGAGTACTTCTTCGCATTGTTCACCATCCAGGTCTGGTGGTTCTGGTGGCTCCAGATTGGCCTCGACATCCGTGGTATGCGGATCTGGTGAGGCATCTGGTGGCGGATCCTCTTCCTCTGCCTCTCTTGGACGATCTTCTGACGCAGGGTCCGATTCCCATGTTCGACCCATCTCCCTTCTGTCTTACGGCTTGGCTCTTGAAAGGGGTCGCCTTAGTAAGAAGGGATATTCAGATAAGGTGATCTCTACGCTCTTGGGGTCCCGGAGGCTTTCTACCTCTCGGGCTTATGTGCGGGTTTGGCGTCTCTTTGAGGGGTGGTGCCGGGCGCGTGGAGTGGTCTCTTTTCGCGCTTCCCTGCCTACCATTCTAGAGTTCTTGCAGGATGGCCTGGATAGAGGCCTGGCTTGGTCTTCTCTCCGGGTTCAACTTGCGGCCCTGTCGGCTTTTCGAGGGTTGATGACAGGTCAGCATTTGTCGGCCATTCCTGATGTGATTCGCTTTTTGCGGGCGGCCAAGTTGCTCAGGCCTCCCCTACGGCTCTCTGTTCCCTCTTGGGATCTCAATCTGGTTCTCTCTGTTTTGGTGCGCCCGCCTTTCGAGCCGTTGGATGGCTGTTCTTTGAAGGACCTTACTCTGAAGGCGGTCTTTTTGGTGGCCATTACTTCCGCTAGGCGTGTTTCTGAGCTACAGGCTTTCTCTTGTAGGGCTCCCTTCTTGAAGTTTTCTAGGGAGCGGGTTGTCTTGCGGCCTGTTCCTTCCTTTCTGCCGAAAGTAGTTTCTCCTTTTCATGTCAATCAATCGGTGGTCCTCCCAGTCTTGGGTAGTCGGAAGGGCTCTTCTGAGCAACGGCAGCTCCGCAAGTTGGATGTCGGTCGGGTCCTTCGCTCTTATGTGCAGCGGACCCAGGAAGTCCAGAAATCCGATCATCTCTTTGTCCTTCTGGCGGGTCCTCTTCGGGGGGCTGGCGCTTCTAAGGCTACTATTGCGTGCTGGATCAAGGAGACAATTGCTTCCGCTTATCTTCTGAGACAGAAGCCTGTTCCGGAGTTTCTCAAGGCTCATTCCACTCAGGGTCAGGCAGCTTCTTGGGCTGAGACGTCGCTCGTGCCTCCAGTGGATATTTGTAAGCTGTGGTTTGGTCCTCCTTGCATTCCTTTGTTAGACATTATCGGGTAGATGTTCAGGCGCGTCGGAACGCGGTGTTCGGTGAGCGTGTTCTGGTATCGGCCCTGCGGGGGTCCCGCCCGTGAGAGGGACTGCTTTGGTACGTCCCATTTGTAAAGATTAACCTGTACTGGTCTGGAGAGTGCTAAAGAAGGAGAAATTAGGTTCTTACCTGCTAATTTACTTTCTTTTAGCTTCTCCAGACCAGTAGAGGTCCCCACCCTGTCTGTTGTTGTTATTGTTGTGTTGTTGGGGCTGTTTCGCGGGCAGTTTTTGTTTTTTGCTGCGGGTTCTAGTATTTTTCTAGGGCCGGGGAGAATTAAAGAACAGCGGCTGTGGCTCGGCTGGCTTAGCTGGCAAGCTGTGGGGACATTTTCCTTCGGGTATTTCTCCTCTGCATTTTCCAACAGCATTTGGGTATGTTAGTTGTTACTCCTGTTCGGAGTATTGTTTTCTTTCTGTTTTCCAGTTCTTGGTTCTGCTTGGCTATTCGGCAGACTGAGGTAAATAGAGAAGGGAGTATATTATATACTGTCCCACAGTTTTGTTTTCAGTCTCCACCTGCTGGTCATGATTGGATATATACCCATTTGTAAAGATTAACCTCTACTGGTCTGGAGAAGCTAAAAGAAAGTAAATTAGCAGGTAAGAACCTAATTTCTCCTTCTCGCTACACTCACCCTCAAAGCCCCGCTCCCAGCCTATTCGTCACAGTACCAACCCATTGTCACTCATTCTCCCCAAACACACACTCGGCCCCAAACCACAACCAAACCCACACACCCCTCCCCTGAGACTGTGCTGAAACAGGCCAGCCGCCGCCAACAGCCTATAAATGCCAACCCGCCCCATGCACCTGAACAACTGCTGGGCCTCAAAACTAGCCAAATTACCTGCCACTATTGAGCAAGAGACCATCAGACCATTCCACAACTTGCGCAGGCTGATCCACCTGCCTCAGCTTGCTATGTGATCTGTCTGGTTTTCTTATTGCCTGTTGGATGAGCACCATGTGACTTTGTGCGGGAACTTTGTGCCACCAAAGACTTAAGTTATTCAGCTGTTCACTCTTGCATTCCAGTGCTAGCGTTAGCCATTGTCCTTTTCCAGCCTCATTTGCTGTTCCAGCTTTGGAAATTAGATTGCCTATTAATATCAATAGGTCATGTTTAAGGATTATTTGAGGATGTTATGTGGCTTGAAGTAGAAGTTGTCCTCCTTCACATCTTCTGCAGCTTTTGTGGCTGCGTAGCACTGTATAACTGCACTCTATAACTGTGAGTTTAGCATGCTGAGTCATGTGTTTTGCAGTAATTAATTTCTCAGTAATTGGTTTCCCTTCTATCATTGTCATTTGCAGCTGATGACTTGAAGATTGCAACACCTTCTTGTGTGTTCCTCTCATCTTTCCTTCTGGACTCTGTTGTTGTTATTCCGTTGATGGTAGTTCTGTTGACATCTGTCCATCTTATTTCACTTATAGTGAGAATGTCAAGGTCATGCTGTTTCATTTCCTTAATCAATTGTGTACATTTTGTTGATTTTCCATTAATATACATAGGTTCCTGCAGGTTACAATTTAAAAAAGGAGGAAAGAAATAGAAAAGAAGACAATAAATAGTATCAAAAGACCACATGGACTAAAATGAAAAATGATTTCATAAAGGCGTCCTTTGCATGAAAATAGTCAAAAGTACCTGGAAATATGAAAAAATTCCTAATTTCTGGAATGCTTTTGTTTCCATACATGGTATTTTCCCATTCAAATTAAGTATAAGACTCTATCCATGGACTTTGTAGATAGTCAGGGCCTTTGAAAATTGACCTGAATATGCTTTTATTTCTTCTGTTTCCTCGTGTTTTTGAAATAGTAGCTGTGCTTTTTAAAAATTGCTTCACGTAGCTATGTCTGAATTTACCTTGAGCTGTCAAACAAAAAAGACAGGAAATCACCTCTCAATTACCTTTGTTGAAATTCAACCACTCAGATAGAGGGGGTAAAGTGTAACTCAAATCTAAATAATTTTAAGAAGCTGTGACAACCTACTAGAAGGGGGAAGAGACCTCAGATACCCCTTAATGCCACAATGTCCATGTGTTGTCTCTAACATAGGATTCCTCTAATCACTGGTCAAAAAAGCCTTAAACACACTTATATATAATTTTAATCCACAATATGTGATTCTTGGTATTAATTGCATCACAATAGTCTATAATGTCCCAAAAATTGTATATAAACGGCACTTATCTTAAATTCTGATTCCTGATCAAACAGCTTCTTAAAATTATTTAGATTTGATTTACACTTTACTCCCGCTATCTGAGTGGTTGAATTTACCTTGATGCTTAGTGGTGACTACATGAGAGGAGTTTTCCAAATTTAAGACAAAGGGCTCCTTTTACTAAGGTGCGCTAGCGTTTTTAGCGCGCGCTAACCCCACACTACACGAAAGATACTAATGCAAGCTGTATGGAGGCGTTGGCGTTTAGCGTACACGGCAATGTAGCGCAAGCTAAGCGCGCGCTAAAACCTCTAGCATACCGTAGTAAAAGGAGCCCTTAGCCTTCAAAGATAAATTGCTTGCCAGCAGAGGCAGGAAGTTCTTCAAGTGTCATCAGCACGTCCTGTGGGCTGCGTGCCTTTGCCAGACAGGGGGGTAAGTTTCAAGTTGTTCAGGCTGGGGGTGCCGGTTCGTGCGGAGCGGGGGGGGGCCTTTGCGAGCGGGGGTGGGAGCAGCGCCGCTGGCCTCGGGGGGGGAGGGGGGGAACGTATCAAGCGAGTTTCCATTATTTCCTATGGGGAAACTTGTTTTGATATACGAGTATTTTGGTTTACGAGCATGCTTCTGGAACGAATTATGCTTGTAAACCAAGGTTCCACTGTTTATGTAAAAAGGGCTTCATTGCTGAAGTTTATTCCTGTAGTAGACATCAGTTCATGACATATTAAAATGTGTGATAAAGGGCCTATTGATGTGTTCTATTGGTGCACAACACCAGAAATCTATTGCCATGTTAGAGGCAGTATAGAGATCTGTCCCCCTCCCCCCTTAGTCTGCATCTGCCCTCTCCTTGCTGACTTGACCCACTGATCCTCCTGACTTAAAACAAAACCAAAATATTTGTTCCTGGCATTTAGTGCTCCCCTCTCCTGAGGTGTACCTTAAAAGAGATAGGAATGATTTTCACTCAGTCCTTCCTCCGGCACTGCCATCTCGAAGAGAGACAGCATCCTGGGATGCACCAGGCAGGATCAATCTGCCATATAAGGAAAATTTTCCCTTATTTGGTAGTCTCTACCCAACCAGCAAATAAGGGAAAAATTCCTTATATGCCAGAATGACCCTTCTTGTTGCATTCCAGGACATATCTGTCGAGGCTGGGTGCTGCTATTTTTCAAGTTGGCATTGCTGGGGACAGGAGCAAGTGAGCATCAATCATTTCCTGCCTCTCTTAACGTACTCCTCAGGGGTGTCTTGGGGAGAGGTTTGGGGTGCACAAGACACTAAGGACATGTTTATTTTAAGTAAGTCAGTCGAAGGGGGGGTCAAGTCGTGGAGGGAGATCAGACCGATGCAGACTGCCTGCAACCTTTTGGAGGGTTTTTTTAAATTGTAAATTTTCACCATTCTGGTCAGTACCTGAGCCAGTTGCTGCTTGGGCACCAACAAGAAAAGTGGCATTTTGCAATGAGGTGTGGATTAGTGCCCCATTTTTAACATGGCAGTAATTTGTTGCTCATTGCATACTGCATATGTCAATATTTTTGAATTCCTGCTGATTTCATGGTAGAAGTTGTGCAAGTATCTGTGTTGGGCTCTTCTGTCAGTGTCTTTACTCAGCAGAGAGTCAGTGATAGCAATAGCATATTCTCAACAACTGAATGGAAAAACAGAAGAGGTGAACCAGAGTCCGTTCATTTTGCTGCATACTAGAATTATTTTTTTAAAGTATTTTACTAGTATTGCAGCTCTCAGTTGAGGATTTTGCTCCCTTTTTTTAGGGGGGAGCTTGCTGCTTTGCATAACAAGCAGTGATTTTTGAAGACCTTAAGCAGATTTCTAAACAAAGCTCTTGACTGTGCATAGCTGCCAAAATTACTCATCCAAATTTGCATGAGCAGTTTTGTTCTCTAAGCAGAGCTGGTACATTGAAATAAGCCTCCTGCATTTTAAACAGCTTCATAAACATCTCTCGTCTGCAGATCTGTAAGTCTTTCTGATCATCACTGAAAAGCTGTGTAAAGCATTGAAGGGGAAAGGGGAGGAAATGAATGTTATCTTGGAGTATGGCTTTTGCAATATACAGTAACCTAAAATCATGACTCAATGAGTTGTCTTTGTTTATACTGTGGCCGGGCCAGTCTCCAAGTCGATGGGAAAACCCGGCTCGACCACAAGTAAGAGTTATTGTAGCGCCCTTTATGTGGTTATGCAAAGGAAAACCCGGATACTGGATTTCTGAGAGCCTCACCAGGTTTATTAGTGTTCCCAAATGAAAACAAGAAAAAAAAACATCCAAACTTGGTTTCTTAGGTGCTTCCTGTTCTCTCATATAGTTCAGTCCAGGTGAGTCATATGGGCCTTGACTCAAGAACTGGATAGTCCATCTTTACCAAAATAATCAGAATTCAAAACTAAAATTCCACAGTAGTCCAGTGCCTTCACTGTCTCATATCCCCTTTAGGGCTTATCAGTTTCTCCTGACCACAGTTCCTTGCTTTACAGCTGAGCACGGCCCCACATCCACTCCTGGCTTTTCCTCCCATTTCCCTCTCTGCAGGCTGGCTGGCTCTCCTGTAACATTTACTTCAGGATAAACTCCCAGCCATTCTCCCTGAGTATTACTGCTCCTCCTTGTGAGCTGGCCTCTGGCAAGACGTCCCTGCTGGGGATTAGGCAGCCTGTGGAAGCTAGGAACACCGTGGGTTGTTTGGCTCCGGTAATCTTCCTCCTTCTCTAGCTAATTTCCTATTTGAGGCTTTTCAACCTGCACACTACGGAGGCTGACTCCACCCCTTCTCAAGTGGGTTTCAGGTTTCTCCCTGACTCGGGGAAAGGAGTGATAGGGGATATTTCCAGCTTCAATGCCTGAATTTTAGACTGAGCCCCAATCTGACCACTTTCCTTTCTTACTGCTTGAGCCAGATTGTGGTTGTCAGCAGGCTGTTCCTGCTTTACCCTGGTGCCTGCAGGTTTAAGAACTTTACTCTGGGCTGGTCTGACTGCTTTTCGGACCGTGACAGGAGCTTCCCTGTCACAATACGCTATATCGTCCACATGGAGGCCATTCCAGGTCAAGACTTGAAATATTAACACATTTAGAGGGAAATTCTATAAAAGGTATCTAATGATAGGTACCAAATGGGCCCCTAAGTTAGACACCTAACTTAGTATATTGGCTTCAATTATGAGCTTTAATAATGTTCAAAAATTAGGATGGAGAATTTCAGGATGTTGATTCTAATAAAGTCCTAGTTGGTGTACATAAAGATTTTCAGGAATTTCCTTCCTATGTTCCTAACATGCAGGCCCTACTTGAATCTATGGTGGATGCGGCTGAAGACCTGTGTCCAAACGTAATGAAGAAAGCCCACATTCGGCAAGACCTGATTCAAGCCAGCACTGAGAAAATTTCTATTCCACGAACCTTTGTGAAAAATGTCTTGTTGGAACAGTCTGGAATTGACATTTTTAATAAAATTAGGTAGGATTATAAGCAACAGTATTCACATTTCTGATGGCTTTTTGGACATATCCAGCTGTAGTCAGCTGTAGTCCACTGTGCACTTCTTGTATCCCTTTATAGTTCCACTGTGAGAGACAGAGAGATTTTTTTCCTAGATTGAAATGCAATAAATTGTCATGAAATACAGTATATGCCTGCGTGTGCATTGTATAGACTTCCTAATTCATCATTCAAGGACAAAAAGCAGTTGGGCCCTGTTTTTCAAAGTCATAAAATTAATTGCTTTTTTTAAAAAAAGGAAAACTGGACATATTATAAAGGAAAATTGAAAAATTCAAACGTGCACAAAGTCATTTGTCTTTTTATAATTATAATTATTTTTATTTTGAATATTTCCCCTGAGTACTGTCTGACCTAGGGAAAATTCATGAACAGGCAAGTAAAGGTTGTAAATAAAACTTTTTTTTTTTTTTAAGAATATACTGTCTCAAATGATTTTTTTTCATAGAACAAAATACTTTAGTAGCACAGTTACATAAGGCAAGCCTGTGTTTGCTCCCCCCTCCAAAGGAAGAACATTTGTAAGGAACTGAATTTCTTGAGCAATAATAATAATCTTTTTGCAACCAGAGACTCTCTGATTTTTATTTTTTTATCGAGAGAGAATAGAAATAGGCAACTAAAACCAAGTCTGGAGTCTTCCACTCACCTTAGACTTGATTTGTTTCCTGAACTATTAATGTGTGGTTTGTTCTGTGGTAAAACAGACATGTGACTCTCATTAAGCTCTCTCTTCATTTGCCAAATACAGTACTTCTGTTTCTATCAGTCGATTTTAAGGGTGAATATTAAGATGTATTTGGAGACTGTTGCCCCTAGAATAGGCTACAGAGTTTCTAGAAGTGGATTTTCAGTTGCTCATTGCTTCTTGTCATGTGTTCTCTAGTTTCATTTTCCAAATCCAGTTATGTGGGTATGAGTTGCTCTTTAACATCATAAAGACTGGAGCCGCTAAGAAGTGTTGCTAGGATTTAACATATAAATGAAAAACTGCTATGTTCTCATTTCCAATTTTCTCACAGTGAAGTGAAGTTGACAGTGGCCTCTTTCCTGTCTGACCGGATTGTAGATGAAATTCTGGATGCACTTTCACACAGTCATCTTAAACTGGTGAGTGACTTAGGGCATGGGGTGGAATGTCCTTCGTCAGTATTTATATGATCATAATTTGCATTTTCACGCCTGTGTACAGATTTTCATTGATTGACATTGGAATTTCATTGCCCCGTATAGAGCAATCCTTATCTTTTTACAGGCTCAATCATGAGTTTCTATTGCTGGTTTGTAGTTCTTATTTTCAGATGCCAGAGCAACATGATGTTAAGCTCCTCTGTTTCAGGCAGCCTGCAAGAAAGGGAAGGGAAGAGGGTGAGCTTGGAACAGAGCAGAGAATAGTCACTCTGCTTCCTGATTTGCCCCTCTTCTGCTGTTGCTCCTACAACTACAACTATTTATTATTTCTATAGCACTACCAGATGCATGCAGCGCTATACATTAAACATATAGAAGACTGTCCCTGCTCGAAAGAGTTTACAGTCTAAATTATGACAGACACACAGGACAAGGAGTGGATCAATATATGGTGCTCATGAGGGGACATACAAAGGATGAATAGAGAGGGGTAGGGGCTACAGAGGGAATGAGAAACAGATATAGTGTATTACAAGTTGGAAGTATTAGAAGTGCCATTATGTGCCATCAGCTTGAGCGCCACAGATTCACTTCCTTTTGTTTACAAATGAAGCTCTATAGAATACTGAGAGTTCACAGTCAGTGGTGCCTGTCTGGATAGATTTTAAGAGATCTGAATGGCTGAGCTGGGCCTAATGCAGCATGGAGATATGGAGCACTGACTCAGCGGAACTGTGTTATGGTAAGAGAAAAATCCCAAAATTGTTCTGTCTAAGCATTGTGCCTCTTTATAATACAGGACTGTGTTTACAGATGTTGGAATAAGCAAATTGTCTTATCATATTTGCCTGATGTCATTTCTGAGCACTTTCAGATTTTGCAGTATGAAATGATAGTAATATTCTTGGAAATCTGGCATGAAAGCAATAAAAAGGAATGTGTCCGAGGAGGCATACCACAGATAAAATATGACTTTTGCCTCCAGGCTGACGATTTGACACGGCGTGGCAAGTCACTTCCACACCAGGAGTCTCAGGAGATTGAAGCAGTTGAAGATAAGCCAACCAAACGCTCCACCGTTACAATTGAGGACTTCACCGAGATGGAACATTTTGAGGATATAGATACTTGCATGGTAAGGACCATGGTTGTAAAAATAAAATTCACAGTATTTAAGCCTACCTAATAAGGCAACCACAGTGGTTTGGTATTGTCATGGCAGAAAAACAAGTTTAAATGCCCTGTCCAGTAAAGTTTGGGCACCTGACATGCTTCATTTCCAGTACACAAAAAAGCATGCTTTAGCTTGACCTACTGATACTGTCCAAAACAAAGGATACTAGAAACCCATAGAGACTGTAAGGTATTTTGCTTTGTTGGTAAGATAAAATATTTGAGATCATGCAGTTGCTTTTTCTGTACTACAGTAACTTTAGGATTAGATTTGTCATTTAGTTAATGTTCTGAGCTTCATATGCATAATGATTTTAGGCAGTTGGCTATGTAGTATTTGGCCATGAGTTTGAGGACATGGACACTAGATAGATTTGAAAAGGAAGCTGAATGAGAAATATGGATTTAGAGCAGGAAGTGAAGGAAGAGAAAAAAAAGAAAATGTGAATAAACAGGAGGCCCTGGAAACAAGTTCAGAGCATAGAACTGTGCTGGAAGCAGAACCAGAGACAGGAAACAAGATGATTAGAAAGATAAAGTCACCAGACAATAAAGGTAAGATAAATGGTTTTATTTTTTTGTGTTGTATACAAACATATCAATAACAGCATAGTGATGCATAGCTTCTTTCAGTCTTACAATTCCATTTTTAGCCTTACTATTACTAAACATATGCAGCACTGTACAGAGTCACAAAGAAGAAGAAAACAGTCCCTGCTCAAAAGAGCTTACAATCTAAACAGCCAAGACAGACAAACAGGATGTCATGGATACAGTTAAGGGGGAACGGTTAATCAGCTGGCTGGGTTGGAGGGCAGAGGAGTAGGGTTAAGGATTGAAGGATATATCAAAAAGGTGGGTTTTCAGTCTGCTTTTAAACAAGGAAAGGGGTTTGTCGGACAAACTCAGGTAATTTATTCTAGGCATAGGGGGCA
The DNA here is from genome assembly GCF_902459505.1 of Geotrypetes seraphini. NCBI lineage: Eukaryota > Metazoa > Chordata > Amphibia > Gymnophiona > Dermophiidae > Geotrypetes > Geotrypetes seraphini. The sequence goes on along the minus strand of NC_047085.1, from coordinate 183,161,361 downwards.
GCTAGATGACCGGAACAAAGTCTGGAATTGGCAGTGGAGGAGAAGGGTAAAGCTAAGAGCGGCTTATCTGAGGAACAGAATTCTCTGGGAGGTGTATAAGGAGAGAGAGGAGAGATATTGAGGCGCAGCAGAACGAACACACTTTTATAGGTCAGCAATAGAGTTTGAACTGTATGCAATGGCGGATAGGGAGCCAGTGAAGTGACTTAAGGAGAGGGGTGGCATCAGCATAGCGAGGTTGGTAGAAGATGAGTCATGCAGTAGAGTTATGCGCAGATTGCAAAGGGGGAGAGGCGACACTGCGAGAGACCAGTTAGAAGTAGATTGCAGTTATCTAAGCGTGAGGTTACAAGTGCGTGGAAAGAGTCCGGGTAGTGTAATCAGAGAGGATGGGGTGAATTTTGGTGATATTTGAAGAGACAGAAGTGACAGGTTTTAGCAACTTGTTGGATGTGCATAGGAAATGAGAGATCAGAATCGAAGAAGACTCCAAGGTTCCAAGCAGAGGAGACTGGAACAATGACAATATTATCTACCTATCTACCGAGATGGAGAAAGGAGGAGGAGGAGCAGCTCAGTTTTGGACATATTTAGTTTCAGATGACAGCAGGACATCCAGGCAGCAATGTCAGCCAAACAGGCAGAGACTTGGGAGATGGGGCCAGATAGTGTACATCTGAGAGTACTGAAGGAACTTAGGGAAGTTCTGGTGGCTCCGCTGACTAACCTTTTCAATGCTTCTCTAGAGTTGGGAGTGGTACTGGAGGATGTAGTCCCTCTACACAGAAGTGGAAGTAAGGAAGAAGTAGAGAATTATAGGCCAGTAAGTCGAACTGGCAACGCTTTTAAAATGGAGAATGGTGAAGTTTCTGGAATCTGGTGGATTACAGGACAAGAGGCAAATGGATTCATTAGAGGTAGGTCTAGTCAGACAAATCTGATCAATTTCTTTGACTGGGTGACCAGAGAATTGGATAGAGGGAGTGCGCTAGATGTTGGTGTATTTAGATTTTAGCAAAGCCTTTGACAGTGTACCATAGAGACGGCTAATAAATAAACTCAGTGCGCGTGGGATGGGCCCCAAAGTAACAGATTGGGTAAGGAACTGGTTAAGTGGAAGGTGATAGAGGGTAGTGGTGAATGGAGATCGCTCTGAGGAAAGAAATTAATGATTAAGGGAAGACATTCTCCATCCTGAAATTCTCCATCCTAATTTTTGAACATTTTTTACAATGAAAATAGGCACTACACACTCGTAATTATCTCAACAGTATATTTGGAGTAAATTAGTTGCCATCAACTTGTGTTCGAGACCTTGCGACTTGATGAATTACAAATCTAAAAAGAAATCAGTTTTGTGCTAGTTTGGTAAGGTCCTCCAACCTCATCCCCATGGTTGTTGTCAACATATCCAGCCATCTAATTTCAGGTTGCCCTCTTCGCTTAGTTCCTTTAATCTTCCCAAACATAATGTCCTTCACCAATGATTTTTCTCTTCTGACAGTGTGATCAAAATAAGACAAAACAGGAACCAGGAGAAAAACCTCCATACACAAGTCTAGAACCAACAAACCACAGTGGAGGTCCAAAGTGTGCAGTTTTATTAGTCAAATCACAGTGTAGTGTGGTGGCTTGACACGCACATGTTTCAGCCTATACAGCCTGCCTCAGGAGCCTTTGTAAACCACAACCGCAATTTTTTTATGAATAAGAAAATGGCTGTTCACAAACACTAGGAAAATCAACCGTGAAAGCACGGATTCACACTGGCTAAATAAATTGCTAAGATTGTTGTTTACATTGCTTTCTTTACTACTCCTTAAAAGGAGGCAAGTAGAAGTTTCAAGTTTATTAAATTTTACTATACCGACTATCAACAAGTATCTAGCCGGTTTAGAAAACTTGAGCTACAAGAGGTATAGATTTATAAAGGAGCTTGCAAATACTCTACCCTATAGCGCTTGAACATATCTTTAGGTGAAACACCAGGTTTCTTAAATAAATTAATCAGAGGAAGATTTCTGTCTCACTGTATTTTCTAAATGACTACTACTACTATTTACTATTTCTATAGTACTGAAAGGCTTATGCAGTGCTGTACATGTGCATTACATTACATTAGGGACTTCTATTCCGCCTATACCTTGCAGTTCAAGGCGGATTACAAAAGAGCTAACTAGACATTTCCAGTGAAGTTACAACAGTTTTGGGTATTTTTTTTTTTTTTTGGTTACAAGGGAGGAGAGGTACCTGGATTAATTCTGGAAGAACTTGCAAATTGGATATTAAATTGACTGTACGTTACTGTGTGATATAACAAATAGATTACAGTTAGAGTACAAATAAGATTACGTTACATTTCAGGGATCTGAATACTTGGTTGGTGTTTTGGGGGGAAGAGATTATTTAAGTGGAGGTTTTGGGGGAGAATTTATCTAGGAGAAGGGGGAAGGGTTGGGTTAAGATATCTGGATAAATTTTTTGAAAAGTAGGGTTTTGATTTCTTTTCGAAAAGTTTTGAAGTCGCCCGTTGCCGTCAACAGGTTGGAGATGGAGTGGTTAAGTTTTGCTGCTTGCGTCGCCAGAAGGTTATCAAACATCTTTTTGCGCTGAGTGCCCTTGAGTGGAGGAAAGGCAAAAGGGTATTAAGCATATAATAGATGGTCTTTGCTCAGAAGAGCTTACAATCTAATTTAGACAAACAGGACTTATAGGGATTGGGGAGTTTCTCACACAGAATAGTAAGATGGGCATAGGTATCTTATGGTGAGTGGGAGTTAAAAGCAGCCTCGAAAAAGTGAGTTTTTAGCTTCAATTTGAATACTGCTAGAGATGGAGCTGGCATAATAACATTTCATGAGCAAAGTAGAATTACCTTTTGCTATCCCTGAGCATAGAGAGTCTACTTTGGCTAAACCCTCTTCTACTTTTTGAATACTATGTTCAAGAACAGTAATTGGAGATTCCTGAGAGTCTAATTTAACCTCCATATTTGAAACATGCGTAGTGGCCCAAGGACACTATTAGTGACCACAAGTCTTCCAAAGTCGGTAAAGATGGTCTCACCAAGTTAAACTCCAAAACTGCAACTGCAGGACTCGCCATTCTCCACGGGTCAATACCAGCAGAAGAAGGAGGTTGACCCAAGTCTTCCAAAATAGAGACAACCATTTGTTCCTCTCTCCGGTTGTGATAACCTGTGTGCTATCCAGAGCTGCCCCTACAGCAGAACTTCTTCCTAGGACACACAGGGAGGAAGTGAAACCAGCCACTTGTGTCTGCTTACTCACAGGTGTCTCCATCACAGCTGCTGGGTTATCCGGTGGTATCCGTTCCTCAGAGGTCAGCAAACCGCTGTCATAAAGGAGCTAGAGAATGTGTCTTGCCTCCCACAGCACCAATCAGATCATTCCCAGACTTCACCTCCGACGTCAATTCTAATGTCGGGGAGGAAGTTCCAGACCAGCCATGCAGCGATTGGCTGTCTCAGAACTTCCTCTTCGATGTCAAAATTGACATCGGAAGTGAAGTCTTGTGAATCTGGCGCTTGTACGCGCCAGGCCTGGCTTGGGGAAGCAGCAGGGAGAAAAAGATTGCAAAGGCAACGCGATCAACTCGTGTTGCCTTTGCGATCTACTGATCGATCGCGATCGACCATTTGGGCACCCCTGGTCTATTGCCACACTGCAATGTTTGTTAGTGCAAGACAGTTACACTTTTTTCACACTCTGCAACAGAAACTTTTTATTTATGCATTTTTAAACCTTTCTGCTCGCAAAGTTTTGTTATTATTTATTTTTCATTATTTATATTATATTTTTTTGTTGGGTTTTAGTTTATTATGTGCCCACGATGCTTTTTGGGCCATTTTTATGTTTACACTCTCTTAGTTTCTTTTGCAGAACCTTGTCCTTAATTATGGTTACGACCACAACACTTGTTTTGGTTGGCCCGCAATTTTGTTCAAGTTTTTAATTTTGGCCCACTGTGTATTTGAGTTTGACACCCCTGGTCTAAGTGCTTTGAAAATGAGCCTCTAAATTTGACGAACAATATTTTGAACATTTCAGAGCTTTCTTGCCCAGAGTGCTTTAAAAGCTGGAGAGGGAAGCAGATGAGGAAAGAAAAATAGTTAATGTTCTGGGAAAGAGGGATGAATAGAGCTGGTTATGGTAGGAAACATAGAAACATGATGGCAGATAAAGGCCAAATGGCCCATCCATTCTGCCCATCTGCAGCATCCACTGTATCCTAGGATGAGGTGTGATGGTGAAGAAAGAGAAATGATGGTCTATATCAGATTGGGATGGAGGACAAAATGGGGAGGGTATACCTGGATAGAGTTCAACTGGAGGAGCAGATTGAGGCTACACCTGTGAGATTGAGGCCTAGAGAAGTACAAAAAAAGAAAAGGGGGTGGGAAGGTAGGAGTGGACAAGTGGAAAGAGAGGGTTGCATCTTGATGGGATGAGAGTTTGCACTTACCAGGGACTCTTTCTCTTCTCACCATTCCTCTCCATTCAGAAATTATTGAGGGGGAGGGTGCATATAATAAGCACATTTTCACTCCTAGAGAAAACTTCAAATTTCTGCTGATAATTGCAGTTGGACCTGAGATTTCATGCTCTGTTATAATAAATGCCTGAAGCTTAGACTGAGATAAATTAATGTTTTATTCTGTTGGTTTATCTTGCAAGACATTGCTTTTTCATTCTATTTCTGTGGCTGGAGAGGTTTTCAAGTCTTCAATGTCAATTCAGAAAATATCTAGTTCTAACCATTCAGTCAGCAGTAATCCCTGTGATTGATTGCTTCTAGAGAATTCAAAGGTTGGCTGTTTTATCTAAAATCACCACTTCATTTGATGAATTCTAAAGAGCACTGATCAGAGAAAGAAAAACTTGTTATTGACCTGAGAGCCTCCCTGTGTTGCAGTATAATAAAGTGGTCCTACATTTGATGCTTAAATGTCATTAATTATAGTGTCATTTCGCTTAGAAGGATGTAGAGAGAGAAATTTTAGGGCTCTATACTGTGGTTTTTATTTGTAGTTTCCTTTTATCAGCCTGTGGCAGTATTTCAAATGAAATAAATAAAATAAATACAGTATTTGCCTTTTCATTAGACAGCATAAGGTGGGATAATGTGGCACTAGAAGTTATAAACATATTAAAAACTGAAAATATCCACCAAAAATTTCAATTTTGAAATAGTTGTCTTTCATTCTCCTGTGGGGTGTATAAATTAGATTTCTGCATGATTTATTTATAAAAATATATATACCATCTCCATAGTATAAATAGAATACCACCCAAGATGGCTTACAATCACATATAGTTCACAATATTAAAACATTAAAATACAGATTTAAATAAAAATCAAGTTTGTCCTAGCCAAAGTTGTCTTTCTTTAGCAAACCCTTTAGCGCTACACTTTTTTTTTTTTTTCCAAATAATTTTTATTAGCGAATGCAACACAGAGTGTACAGGAATCCAACAGTACAAGGACCCGAGGTCCAAAAAGAGGTAAGTACAGTCTCCAATCAATTAACCATGAGCACACAAACTTGCCCCCTCTTGGCATATGTATATGGGACTCTTAATCCAGTAACGGAAGAGGGCCTTGATAAAATCCTAAGAGACCTGTGACCAGCTACCTGACCCTCAGCCCCTGGCAAACAAAAATACTGCAGCAAGCAAGCAGGGGCCTCATAGAAGGCACCACAAAAATCGTGAACTCCTCTCTTTCTAATGGACAACTATCAACACCATTAAAAAGTGTACCCGCTCGTTTTACTGTACACTTTTTAATAGTGTTAATGGTTGTGCATTAGAAACGACGGGCTAAATAAATAAATGAATAAATAAATATGAGCCTATATGCTACTCTGCAAATGGAAGCAAGGAACCAAAAAGAGAATGCAGAGTAGATGTTCAAGATGCCAGATTTATTCAACAAATTGTAGAACTCTGTATCAACTGTATTAACATAAATTGTAGAGTTCATTTAAGGTTCGTACTCTAAATGAACTCTACAATTTATGTGGCGACAGTTGATACAAGGTACTGCAATTTGTTGAATAAATCCATCATCTCGAACATCTACTCCGCAGTTTTCTTTTTGGTTGTAATTTGTAATGTAATTTATTTCTTATATACCGCTACATCCGTTAGGTTCTAAGCGGTTTACAGAAAATATACATTAAGATTAGAAATAAGAAAGGTACTTGAAAAATTCCCTTACTGTCCCGAAGGCTCACAATCTAACTAAAGTACCTGGAGGGTAATAGAGAAGTGAAAAGTAGAGTTAGAGGAAAAAATAAAAATAAAATAAACATTTTAACAAGACAGCATTGATCTAAATACTTTGGAAGGTAGAAGAGAGGAGAGAAAGGAATAGAAGCATGATGAAGTGATGAAGTGGAGCAAGTAAGTTTAGGAGGAGCGATTGACGTTTCCAGAAAGGGCTTCTTCAGGGAAGAGACTTGGCCGACAGTCCCAGGATGCCTATGTCTCCTCCCCTGAGATGTTCTCCCATCCATGCATTCCCTCCCAGACACACTGCCCGTGCCCCAGCCGCTCCAAGGAGGCTGCCCCAGATGAGGCCCACGGTGAATGGTTCCATGCTCGCATACTTAACTGTGGATTGGTTGGCTGACTTTTTGTTTGTTGACTCTTCAAATGCATTCATAACTGCAGTAGCGCATATTTTACAGGTGGGCATATACATAGGCGGATTTTAGGTGGTGCATGAGCTGGACATATGACTTAAAGAACATTATAAGCTCCAGTAATGTGCATGGAACTTAAGCACACACATTATGCTGGCATAAGTGCTCGTGCCTAAGCATACAAGTTTACACATGTATCTACCTGGTTACTATAGTATGCTACAAAGGAGGAAAGTTGATGCCTGCTTTCCTTTATATGAGTATATATATTGTAGTGTCTTTGTATAGGCACACTTATAAATTATGCCCTGAAGACCCTGGTAAATATTTGTTGGTACATAGAGCGAGAGTGTTGATTTCATATAAACATAAATGTAAAAAAAAAACCCAAAAACCGACATCACTCATAGCTGTACACATATACCGCCGTATTTTTCGCTCCATAAGACACATCTGACCATAAGACGCACCCTAGATTTAGAGGAAAACAAGAAAAAAATGTTCTGAACCAAATTGTATACTAATATATACCTGGCACCTTTAAATTCTGTCCCAGCCTCCCTCCCCCCCAGCAGTATGTTTAAATTGTGGTGGTCGCTGGATGGCTGCCTGCTGATTATGTCGGGACCAGTGGTAGGAAATATATACGATAACAGTAGTAGAACTTAGATAAAATAAAATGGAAAGAATGAAGATGAGAAAAAACCCCCAGTATTAACGCAATAAACCCTGCTGCAGAAGGTTAAGTAGACTGCCTAGTGCAGGAGAAACTGGTGGACAGTTAGAACCAATGGTTGTATGCTGTGAAAAGGGAAAAAAATAAGATCAAAATAAAGATTTACAATAAAAACTCTAAGAAATGCCATTAGATCAAAATTAAACCATAATGGGTGAAAACAAAACCAAAATAAATAAAAATTAACAGTTAAATAAGGCCCATTTAAGTCCAGCTTGAAATTACTGGTAGAATTGCTCAGCGCAAGGCCAAGGAAATGCCATCGACTTTAAACCAAAGGGGATTTCTTCATGGCACGACCCAGTCCGAAAATGCTTCTGTTTTCCTGCTGGGAGATGCCGACTCCAGCTGTATCAGCAATCAGTCCCTCTTCGGCGTCAATGAAGCCCTGGCCTCTTCCCTGCTCTCTTCCACGCTGATGACCGCTAAGCTCAGAGGCCGATGACGACCGTTGCACGCTGCCTCCCTTTGGGTGGAGTCTGCATTGCTGGAATCGCCAGTGTTAAGCTTTCTCCCCTCTCTGCCGCCGTCCATGGCCTGCCGTGCTGTGCATCCTAGAAGTCTGCGGCAGTCTCCGCTGTGTTAGCTGAGAGCGTCCCGAATGCCGATCTCCTACTTTGCCTGATGAAGTCTTGCATGCCCGGGCATTTAGTGCGCTTGTGCGCCGCTGGCCCCAACATAATGAGGAGGAATCTGCATATCCTGTGGCAATTTGTAAATAAATAAATAAAACTAAGCATCCAGGCAGCCATATTCTAAACATGATATTTACATAGAATATGTATGCAATCCTCATGTGAAAATATTATTTAGATTGTAGAGCTGCTGCTTAAGACTGACCTCTTGAATGTTATGAGATCATTTTCCCTGTTGTTTATTGAGTTGTTGCCATAAGAGGCAGTTCTCTTTCTTTTATTCTGCAATAATAGCAGACAAAAATACAATGTTTTATTTAAAATGGGCCATGAAATTTTTTTGGGGGGGGTGGGGAGGGGCTAAGTAACAAGAGTTTCTTTCTCTCTAGGGGGGGAAGTATCCTGTTGTGTTTACTTTGCATCTATGACTGGACTTGAAAATACTTCCTGTGGGGTTAACATTCAAAAGCTGTTGTTTGGCTAACTTCAAGTGTCAGCTGGATAAACCTTGTAGTTTGAAATTCTCTCCCTTGCTGACCAGCTCAGTTTTGTGCAAGCAAGCTGTAGCCAGCATAAAATCTATCCATTAAAAAGTGCAGTGCTGGGAATACTTCTAGAACACAGTTAAACTTTGGTTGATCAGTGTTGATATTCATTACTGGCCAACCAGTTACCCAGGCAACTCTCTTCAGTCAAATAGAGGACCTAACTAAAGTTTGGTTAAATTTCTGCACACATATCCAGCTGAATATCGGCCTTTGTGTGTGGGTGGACAAAGTTGCCTAACCTATTTTGCATGGGAATGTGTATAGATCTGCATGACCCATTCTGGTCTCCTGGGGAGGACGGGCTATAAAACTAATAAAATAGGTAAATAAATTATGTTTGCCAAGAAACCCTGGGACCTACAAGAAGTTTGTCTTGGTTGCTTTCCATTTTGTTTGCATCATGTTGCAAAATTTGTGCTGAAAGTTTCAGGGTTTTTGCAAACATTTTAACTACCTTGGGAAGCTGAGCTTCATCATTCCACTATTTGATCTTGAGAACCCTGTATCTCTACAGCAGGAAGGCATGAAAGTGCTGGTGCTGCTTGTATATATATAATTTTTTTGTTAGCAATAGATTCCTACTTTGGAGCAATTAATAAGCATATAATGCCTCCAAAGTAGGAATCTGTTGCTGACAAAAAAAATTTGACTTGTATGCATAGTAGGAGATAGAATCTCAAAACTCTCACTATTTGTTTTGTTTCATCCGCACTTTTAATATGTTTCTTGTACTTCTTACTACCAAGAGAAATGCAAATAAATCAGAATCAAATTTGAACTAGAGATTGACACGGTGACAAAATTCATCACCGTTCCCGTCCCCGCGGATAACCGCGGGAAACCATCTTCATGTCATTCTTTAAGGAGAGAGGGAAGAATCAGAGTATAATTGGGCACAACCACTGACCCGCAAGCTTTGCTCTGAAGTATGCTGGTGTAGAAGGACTGAGGCTGAAATAGACACTAAAAAATCACATGGGATTATTTCCCACGGTTATCCACGGGGACGGTGATTAATTTTGTCACCGTGTCATTCTCTAATTTGAACCATGAAGATTTCAGCCTAGCTTGAGTTCACTGGAATTCTCAGATTTTCCCCCGACCTGTTGGGAAAACTGTTAGGACTTTTGTCTTGCATTTCTTCAAAAAGGTTCAACTGATCAATTTGAATTTTGTCCCCCCCCCCAAAAAAAAAAAAATTTCAGTGTTAAGCAGATTGTTGGGTGAACTGTTTTGAAGGAGTTCACAAATCTCTACTTAATACAGTTCTAGGACACATCAGATATCAGCTGTCATTTTTTCACATGCTTTTGAGGAAAACTGGAAGTGTTATTTTCATGTATCAAAGAAAATATCATCAGCATTTATAACTTTCCAAGAGAGTTCAGTGTATCTGATTTTACATATGGTTGCCATTGCAAACCTAAATATGTTCAGTTCAAATGTTGAAGTATCCCTTAACATCCAGGCAGCATTAAGTTATAAGAAGCCACATAGGCAAAAATCAGTAGAGCCATGGCATGGTTTTAACTTTTTTGTTTCTTTTCTCCTCTGCTTGAGATTTCCACTGTTTCAGCTTTGGGTTTTCTTTGACTTCTGCATATTCTAAGCCTTTTTCCTTTCTGGAAACTGTTGTTGCTTTTTTCCTCTCTCCGTTCATGGTCTGTTTCTTTCTTTTCGCTGCATGGAGACTCTCTGCTGTAGAAGTGTAAGTATTTTTCTTTTCCTTTCTGTTTTTTTCCCCCTTCTTTAGCTGTATGGTTTCTGGCGTTCCTTCTTGCTTATATGTATGTGCTCCATTTGCTTACGAGGCTCGTGGGAGATCATAATATCATTTCTCTGAAGTCACTGACTGAAGTAGGTATCAATTTACAGAACAGATTGGATTATAAAAGAGGCATCAAACTATGATAGCATAAGAGAAGAAATGAGAACACACGGGGGCCAATCGCAGTCATGGTTGAAAAGGGAAAACACAATATAAATCATGTCGCTATTTTATTTCTCAATTTTATTTAGGATTTTATATATCCTTGTTACATCTTTGTCCTATTTGCTATTATTCTATTATACGCCGTACAAGACAACATTCAAGAGGTTTTTTTTTCCTGCAGCTTCATGGCTATTGTAAATAAAATTAAATATGTCAAGGCTTCATATGTACTGGCACTGTGTTCAAGAAGAACATCAAATCACTTGATATTGTTTGTTGCAACACACAATCAAATAGAACTAAGGAACAGCATTAACTTGATAATTAGGTTCTAATCACACAGCTGTAACACTGCAACCAGGAATCTAGCACATGATAGACATAACATCTTAAAACTATAAGGTTCTGACATGTTGGCCTGGGGTGGCTCAAATTAGCACTAGGGGGAAATTCTGTATAGGACGCCCGGTCTCAGCAGTCGCCCTAAGCGGCTTTTGAGAATCACACACGGGCATCCTATATAGAATCACGTCTGTCCTAACATACGCCTAACCACCCCAATTCTCTAACCAGCGTCCATGTCACAGGCACCAGAGAATCATGCTACTACTGAGCTGATCGCCACAAGGTAATATTCCTGCGATGATCAGTTTAACAGCCACAGCAAGGAACCTGTTCCCCCTGCGAAGTTGGCCTGCAGGAGGGATGCCCACTCCCTCCTGCTGAAGCCCCTCCCCTCAAATATCCGGAGCAGGAGGAGTGCTCAATTCCTCCAGCCACCCCACCCTCCCTGTAGACATCCCATGGCAGGAGAGATGCCCACTGTCTCCTGCCGCCACCCCCCAAGATATTCCCCGGCAGGAGGGATACTCACTCCCTCCTGCCGGAACCCCCAAATAACTGCAGCAGGAGGAATGCTCAATTCTTCCTGCCGCCACTCCCATGAGACATCCCCTGGAAAGAGGGATGCCCACTCCCTCTTGCTGTTGGGCCCATCATCCCCTGAAGCCCCCTAAAACTCCCCAACTCCACCCAACACCCCAAGATCCCCCTGACACTCCCCAAACCCCCCCCCCCGAATACCCCTGTATCTGCTGGCTGGCAAGAGGGATGCCCAGTCCCTTATGCTGGCAGGCTTCCTACTCCGAAATGGCGGGCCTTCCCATACCAGGTGCATTCTGGGATGCACCAGGGAGGGGCTTTAGGGATCTAGCCAATCAGAGTCTTAGCCACTCCCAGTGCATCCCTCCTATGGGAGGGTCCTTAGGTATCTGAGCCAATTAGGACCTTAGGCCCCTCCCCTGTGCATCCTAGAATGCATCGGCTAGGGAAAGGCCCGCCATTTTGCAATGATGGGCCTGCCGGCAGGAGGGAGTCAGCATCCTTATTGAAGGCCATCGGATATAGGTACGAGGGATGTTCAGGGGGGTTTCGGAGGTGGCAGGGGAATCTTGGGGTGTCGGAAAGTGCATTCCACTAAAGACCAGATCTAAAATAGCTCCCCCTTTTGTTGGTTCCTGAACCAGTTGCTCCAAGAAGTAGTTATTTATGATGCCTAGAAATGTTACCTCCCTAGCACTCCCTGGTGTAACATTTATCTAGTCAATGCATAAAAAATCAATCCAAAAAAAAAAAGTGCCAGACACACTACCCTGTCCAACAAAGGTGGAGAAAAAGCTTCAGGTACAAAGAGACAACCCAATTCCACCCAAAGGGTGCGTCAAATAGTGCAGCTCACCTTCAATCATAGACAAAAAAACTCCACCATCCAACCTAAACAACCTGCCACTATTAAGGACATCTAACAATGACCCTCCTAATCACAAGGTATCTTAACTCACAGTCATAAATATTTTTATATCAAGCATAAAGCATTAAAAAAAATCCTTTTCTAGATACGGTCAGTGCTGATAGCAATAGTGATCCAGTTCTTAATATCAAAGCAGTTTGAGTGAAAGCATCAGGACACACATTTCATTACAGCGGTTGGGAGATTTTTCATGTAGACTTCAAAAAACAAAACAGCAGACTTCAGTAAAGGCAGTACTAATCCAAATATGCAGTGTTGCTCCCAACGGTCTGAACGATCTCCCAATGGGTCTCTCATTTTGTGGATCCACCGGCTGCTTCAGGGAATGGAATCCAACATGCCTTCCACAGTAATCACAGGCTGAAAACAAATGTGTTGTCCTCCTTCCAACAGGTCTCTGAGATGCCTATTATATCTATCTCATCATTCAGTGCTATATACTCTAATTCTCCTACCTTATTTTGTAGACTTCTAGCATTTGTATACAGACACTTCAAATTGTGATTTTTCCCTGTTTCTACAGGGTGCTAAAAAGATGATAAGGATAACTTGACATCTTTTGTCTGCTTCCCTCTTAAGCACTCCTGGCTATCTTTCACCATTATTGAAACCTCTCTATTGGGACTCCCTGAATGTTCTGATTCAACATATCCTTCAAGGATACTCCACACCGAACCATCTGCTCCTGGGTGAATGTCGGCTTCCCCCCCCCCCCCCCCCAATCTTAGTTTAAAAGCTACTCTATCTCCTTTTTAAACATTAGCGCCAGCAGCCTGGTTCGATCCTGGTTAAAGTGGAGTCCATCCTTTTGGAATGGGCTCCCCCTTTCTCAGAAGGCAGCCCATTCCCTAATAAATCTAAATCCCTCAACCGTGCACTATCATCTCAGCCACGCATTGAGACTTCAGAGCTCTGCCTGCCTCTTGGGTCCTGTGAGTGGAATGGGGAGCATTTCTGAAAATGCTACCCTGGAAGATCTGGTTTTCAGCTTTCTACCTAAGAGCCTAAATTTAGCTTCCAGAATCCTCTCCCACATTTTCCTATGTCATTAGTACCTACATGTACCAAGACAGCCGGTTCCTCCCCAGCACTATCTAATATCCTATCTAAGTGATGCGTGAGGTCCGCCACTTCCCACCAGGCAGGCAAGTGAGCAGGTAATCCTCACGCCCACCAGCTACTCAGCTATCTACATGCCTAATGATTGAATCTCCCACTACAATGGCCTTCCTAAATCCTCCCTTCTGGGCAGAAGCCCCTGGAGATAAATCCTCACTGCAAGAGGATATTGCATCTCCAGGTGAGCAGGTCTCCTTTAAGGAGACCTCCCTCCTCCAAGGCAACACAGGAACTGTCAGACTGGAGGTGGGACTTCTCTACCATATCCCTGTAGGTCTCTATGTACCTCTCTGTCTCCTTTAGCCCTTCCAAGTCTGCAACTCTAGCCTCAAGGGAACGGACTCGTTCTCGTTCTCTAAGAGCCTCTTTGTAGCGAGCACACACACATAATTTCTTACCAACTGGGAGATAATTATACATGTGACACTGTGCAAAAGACTGGATAGCTCCCCTCTTGCTGCTGGACTACTGTCTGCATCTTATTATTGAGCTGCTTAATTCAATCCTATTTAGGTACTGGGAATGTTAGACTGGCATAGAGAGCCTTAAGATCATATGTATGCTTTATTTAGTGTTTGAGTCTTATCAAGTAATGAAATATATTAAGAATATGTAATAACCAGTTCACCTGTTGTCCTAAGTAGGATAATTGACTATTTAAATTAAGACTATAAGTAAAGGAAACAAGCTAGGGATGATTGGGGGTGGGAGGGAGAGAATGTAGACAGCAAGACCCTGCCTAGTAGAAAGTTGAAGTTTAAAAACTATAACAGGCTTTTATTTTATGGAAACTAGCTAAGTAAAGCTTGCTCTTTTAAGATCTAAAACTATCTTTATAAAGGAACCTACAGTTTAGCTTTTATCCTCCAAATTATCAAAGCTCAGAACAAAATAATGTATACTTACCCAGAGAAATATCCTGTCTCCTCTCCTCTCTAAAAGATATGTCCTCTCCTTTCCTCTCAGAGAGAAATATGTGCTCTGCTCCTCTCCTCTCAGAAAGACTTGAGACCGGTCTACTATTATCTTCTAACTTGGTCTGCAGGTATTGATAAGGGAATCTGAAACACCTGACTGTTTTTAGACCAAAGAAAGTTTTATCATTTTTATTATCGTATACATTACTTGTAGAGTGGAGGAGTAGCCTAGTGGTTAGTGCAGCGGCCTGAGAACTTAGAGAATTGAGTTCAGTCCTCACTACAGCTCTTTGTGACTCAGTGCAAGTCACTTAACCCTCCATTGCCCCAGGTACAAAATAAATATCTGCATATAATACGTAAATCACTTTGATTGTAACCACAGTGATGCAGCAGAGGGAAGGCCCCGGTGGGGAGGCCGCAAAGCAGCCTGTTCAGAGTGCTGCCACCGATGCTGAAGGGAGTGGAGGTATGGTATATCGATCTCGTAGTGGGAGGGTCGGCGGGGTTCTGCGCAGGGGGGGGATGGAAAGATGCTGTGCAAGGGGATGGGTGAGAGGGGAGGAAAGCTGCTGCACATTGGGGGGGGGAAGCACTGGCCCCAGCGACTCGGGCAGTAGTATTGTCAGGAGGGATGGCGTCTGGTAGTATAGGAGACATTCAGGAGGGGCTTTAGGAGGGTCTACCTAGGGCTTATTTTTGGGGTAGGGCTTATATTGGGACCTACCCTGAAAATTATGCTAGGGCTTATTTTCTGGGAAATACAGTATTTATCAATAATTAGTATGAATGAAATCCATCTGGTTGTAGCATGTTCAGATTTGCACCCTTAAATTCAAAGCTTTCTATCCTAACAAAAATTCTATGATTTAGGCCTCACACCCCTCACCCCCACCCCACCCCCAGATTAGAAGAGCCAGCCTCAGGTATATACCCTACCCATGTTATCCTGAAATCCTATTCTACAACTGCATCCAGTGGTAAAATATGGCACATAAGTATTCACTTATGTCAAAGCAGTGCAAATGAGGTTGTGCCAGCAAGTCCTTTGTTACAGATATTGGTCTCTAATTCTAGTGTGGAATTCAAGCTTTTGCTTGTCCTGTGATAATGAAACACCTTGATGTACAATTAATGCAATCATAGTGTTTATGATTTATTTTTGTACTTGCAAGTAGTGGCATGTTTAGTGTGTGATTTTGTGCCTTTTTTAACCATTGAAGTTAGGATTATTTTCAAATGGATATGTGATTTCACTGCAGTCTGGATTGGTAAGAAGCCAACATATTTTTAAAATATTTAGGGAAAAATGAATGCTGTCAGAAGAGAGATGGAAATGTGATATGAAAAATGATTCTAATATTGTCTGTTTTTCAGTAGTTCCTTTTTGTATGGTGATAGTTTGAATTTTTATCCCACCTTTCCAAATGATGCTCAAGGTAGCTTACAGCTTTATTTGATTTCAGGTACAATAAGTCCTTTCCTTAAATAGCTTATGATTTAAAGACTGTGTCTGAGACAGTGAGAGATAGTATAATGTGAATTGCTGAAGTTTATAAGGAGTGTCAAGTGAGTAAGTGATATCTAAATCCTGGTTTGTGGTGCTTAGTTCATTGTTGTAACTACTAGGCCATTCCTTCTTATTCTTGTCTTGCAATTACTTTCGTGGAAAATTCTATAAGAGGCACCTAGTAGGTTAGGTGTTGCGAGGCACCTACATTGAAGATGCCTGACTTAGATCTGTGCCTAAGTTTGTTTTTTAATGGGTTAAATGATGAGGGGAAATATGTTAAAAATTAACATATTTCAAAAAGAAAAGAATATCTGTATATATCTGTAATATCTGTATATATCTGTAAAATGGCTAGATACAAATTTCCATGTATAGGATACCTATAAGGTTTTAAATGGGGGTGCAGCAGATAGCCCCAAAAATGTAAGGTAGTGGCCCTACAATCCTCCAGAGGTCTTGGGTTCAGTGCCATCAGAAGAGGTTCAGCAGGAATTGAAATGAATGACAGTCTAGGTGAATGACAATCTATTGGTGATATCACAATAATGTCAAGATTGTGCATCAGACATGTCCACTTGCTCTGAACCACAGCCGTTGTGAGTAAGGATTCTCTTCTTATTTTCTTAGCCTTTTGGGAATGAGGTTTAGTATGCTATATATTTTTCATGTGCTTTGCTTAAGTAATGCATTATTAAACATCTTTTTCTATTATTATCAAAGAGGAGTCCTCTGTACCCCCCAAAATAGAAGGTTTAATATGCAATATATATATATATAATTTTTTCATGTACTTTGCTTAAGTAATGCATTATTAAACATCTTTTCATTTTAATATCAAAGTAGACCTGCTTTGCTTAAGTAATGTATTATTAAATATATTTTCACTGTAATATCAAACTGGAGTCCTCTATAATGCAAATGCCTCAACCACATCTAATTGATGCCTAAGTCGTGGCCACCTAACTCAAGCCTATCTAGCGCCCAGCTCATGCTCCAAAGTAGACCTGCTTTTGCAAGGAGTCCTCTTTCCACCATGTCCTTTGATTGAGGAACATAGAGACTTAAATAGAAATGATTGCTTGTAAATCAAGAGGATATAAGCTTAGCTCTGGAATTGACATGCGGTTTACTATCTGAGTGTGCGTGATGCAGTGGCTACAGCCTTAGTACCCTGACATTGTTGATTCAAATCCCTCATTACTCGTGACACTGAGCAAATGGAACAGAAGAGAAATATTATTATCAAAGAGGAGTCCTCTTTACCCCAAAAAATAGAAGGCTTAATATACAGTATATATATATATATATATTTTTTTTTTTCATGTGCTTTGCTTAAGTAATGCATTATTAAACATATTTTCACTTTAATATCAAACTCATTCCTGTAAGCTATGCCTTAACCAATCAAGCCTCGAACACTTATGATTTTAAAGTGTTTGAGGCTTGTGCAGATGAGGATAGAGCTTGCAGGAATGGGGCAGGTACAGGAAATGAACTCACTGGTATGGGACAGGAAAATAAGTTTCTGCGGAGACAGGGAAAAATTTGCCCCGTGTCATTCTCTACTCCAACACTCATAGAATTCTTATGTACGGCAGAGTTTTTATCGTAGTGGACGTTGATTTTTTTTTTTAACTAATTTGGCTTGATAAAAGGGGTCCTAAGTTAGTCCAATATAAAAAGGTATTGCCTTTATTCTGTTTTCTTTTCTTTTAATTCTATATAATAATAATACAGTCAAACCTCGGTTTGCGAGTAACCCGGTTTGCGAATGTTTTGCAAGACGAGCAAAACACTCAGCAAACTTTTGACTCGCAAACCGAGTGTTGATTCGATTTGCAAGGCCCAAGGCCCCCCCCCCCCCCCGATAACCGGCATCGCTCCCCCCTCTCGCAAAGGCCCCCTCGCTGCAACCGGCAACCCCCCCCTCCCCCCGCATGAACCGGTCCCCCCGCCCGAACAACATAAACTTAACACCCCCCCCCTGTATAGCGCAGACACAGATCGTGTGCCTAGAAGATCTTTCCTGCCTGCCTGCCTTGAGCATGCATCTGCGCATGCTCAAGGACTTCTAATTCTCCCTCTCGCCGAGAATCTCGTACAGTGGAACCTTGGTTTACGAGCATAATTCGTTTCCAGAAGCATGCTCGTAAACCAAAATACTCGTATATCAAAGGAAGTTTCCCCATAGGAACTAAGGGAAACTCGCTTGATACGTTTCAACCCCCCCCCCCCCCCCCGAGGCCAGCGGCGCTGATTCACCCCCCCCCCCCCCCAATAACTGGCATCGCTCCTCCCTCGCTCACAAAGGCCCCCGCCCAAACAACTTCAAACTTACTCCTCCCCCCCCCCCCCCCCCCACCCACCCCCCGTCTGGCATCGGCAGACAGCCCACAGGACGTGCTGGTGCTGCTTGAAGAAGTTCCTGCCTCTTGCTGGGCCTTGAGCATCTACGCATGCTTAAGGCCTTCTAGTTCTCCCTCTCGCCGAGATTCGCGGAGATCTCCGAGAATCTCGGCGAGAGGGAGAACTAGAGGGCCTTAAGCATGCGCAGATGCATGCTCAAGGCCCAGCAAGAGGCAGGAACTTCTTCAAGCGGCACCGGCATGTCCTGTGGGCTGCGTGCCGGCGCCAGACGGAAGGTAAGTTTGAAGTTGTTCGGGCGGGGGATGCCGGTTCGCGCGGGGGGGTGCCAGTTTGCACAGGGGGGCCTTTGTGAGCGGGGGGGAGCAATGCCAGTTATCGGAAGGGGGGTGCTTGCAAATCGAGTCAACACTCGGTTTGCGAGACAAGATTTGCGAGAATGTTTTGCTCATCTTGCAAAACACTCGCAAACTGGGTTGCTCGCAAACCAAGGTTTGACTAATTTTATTTTTGTATATCGTCATACCACATAGTTCTAGGCGGTTCACATACAGTAAAAAATTATACAATCAGTAAGTACAATAGATAGAATACAATTTACTAAAAATGCGTTAAAATCAGCTAAAATAAGCAAACTGTAAAAACAATGTATTATTTACCAATCAAGATTCTAAAATATCAGTTTAACAAATTTATCAAACAAATCAGTTTTTAGCAGTTTCCTTAAGGACATATATGAATGAGCCTGAGAAATAATGGTACTTAACCATAAGCTAATTTTACCTGCCTGAAAACCGAGCAATTTATCGAAAAATCTCTTGTATCGGCAAGATTTGATAGTTGGATGGACAAATAAATATTGCCCTCGAGTAATCCTATTAGGAATATATCGTTAAAGCATGAGAATAGATAAATAGGCGCCATACCAAACAAAACTTTAAAACAGATGCAACCGAATTTAAACAATACTCTAGCCTCAAAAGGTAGCTAGTGCAACTGTCGATAAGATGGAGTAACATGGTCATACTTTTTCAGACCAAAAATCAAACGGACCGCCGTGTTCTGGATAAGTCTCAATCTCTTTTGAAGCTTTTTATGAGATCCCACATATATTATATTACAATAATCCAGAACAGATAAAATGGAGGGTTGTACTAATAATCTAAATGATATACTATCAAAAAAAATTTTTATCGTCTGAAGTTTCCACAAAATTGTGAAACATTTTTTTGTCAATAGATTTGTGTGATCATCCAAAGTTAAATGGTCCAGTATAACACCCAAGATTTTAATAGAGACAGAAACTAAGAAAGTTTGACCATTCAGTTGTAGTTCCTTTTCATTTATATTATCAGAAAGACTAGCCAAAAAATGTTTTGATTTTTCTGGATGAGTTTGGCCCTCATTGTCCATTGCTCAGTATGAATTAGTAATAAAGAAATTTGGTTTTTTTTTATCTCCCCTGAAAAGGATGTAAGTGGAAGCACTATAGTAATATCATCTGCATAGATGAAGAACTTATCTCTCAAACTATGTAGCAATCTACCTAGTGGGGCTAAATAAATGTTAAATAAAATAGGCGATAATGGAGACCTTTGTGGTACCCCACAGGAATTACTCTAGGAAGAAGAATAGCTTTCCTCACTAAACACTTGATAATATCTATTTCTTTTAAAAACCCCTCAAACCAGTTCCAAACTTTACCTGAGATACCAGTTGAATCTAAACAATCCAATAAAATCTTATGATCAACCAGATCAAAAGTACTGCTTAGATCCAGCTGAAGGATCAATGTACTTGAGCCTACACTAAATAAACCATGAAGATTATCAGTCAGGGAAGCTAATACCATCTCCGTACTATAACCAGAACGGAACCCTGATTGACAATCATGAAGAATATCAAATTTCTCTATGTTTTACCAAAGCGGCATTAACTACCCCTTCCATATATGGTCTCCTTAAACAATCTGGGGCAAATTCTATAAACAGCGTCCCGATTGTGGGCAATGTTAGGCATCCTACCGCTGTCTAACCAGCCAATTGGGACGTACGTTTTCTTAATAAAAAAAAACCCAACCCAAGGCAGGCTACCTACACTGTAGGCATCTGTCGCAGGTGTAAGGAGATGCATCAGGACACTTAAGTTCGCCCAAGCCTGGCCTTGGGTGTGGTTTTGCCTGGAAATCACCTTGAGTGAGTGTAAGCGGCCCTACACATCTCCCTAGGGCTGCGATAGACACATGAAATCTAGACTAGCAAAATACTGGCCTAAATTTCAAATAGATGCAGCCACTGAGCTGATTGCAGCAAGTAAATCTCCCTGCCGTGATCAGCTGAGCAGCTGTTGCAAGGAACTCCCCACTGCGAAGTCAGCCAGCAGGAGGAAGGCCCACTACCGCCGCCACCCCGAACCCCCTGTGAAGGTTTGCAGCAGGAGGGATGTTCATTCACTCCCGCCGCTACCCCCAAACACCCCCCCTTCCGGCAGGAGGGATATGCACTCCCTCCCCCAAGCACCCCTGTAAATGTCCTCAGCAGGAGGGATGCCCACGCCTTCCTGCTAGAACTGCCAACGCCATTACCCCATAAACAAATTCCCCAGCAGGAGGGATGCCTGCTTCCATCTGCCACCACCCCTTCTCCAGAGCCCTCCCCCCACTTTAGAACCCCCCCCGGCACCCCCTTAATTGGTAGACTGCGGGTGTGTGTGGGGAGGGCTGGAAGGTGCCGATGATCTACCAGTTGGGGGGGGACTCTGGAGGGGGCTGTTGCTGAGTTGAGGGGGGAGTTCTGGGAGATAGAGGGAGGGAGTGCACATCTCTTCTACCGGGGGATTTGTCGGGAGGTTTGGGGGTGGCAGCGGGAGGGAGTGGGCATCTTTCCTGCCACGGACAATTGCGGAGGGGGTTTGGGGGTAGCTGTGGGACAGAGCCAACTTTGTGGGGTGTTCGGGGGTTCCTTGTCACGATCAGCTGATGGCAACAGATCAGGCATGATTCTCTAATCAGCGCCTGTGTCATCGACGCTGGTTAGAGAATCAGAGTGATTAGGCAGGTTTAGGCATCCATTAGGGCAGACGCGATTCTGTATTGGACGCCAGTCTACAATTCTCAGTCGCTTGTTAGGCAGCTGCTGAGACCGGCGTCCTATACAGAATTTCCATCTCTGTGCTTTTTTTGCTTTTTTTTTTAGTCCATAGAACAATATGGACTCTAGTAAAATCTGCAAAATGTGATTTTTAGCCAGCAATATATGCTGGCCATGCAAAGCTGATACAGGGATGCTATCATGTTTATTATATTGTGCAAATCGCCAGCCATATTATCAGGAGGTATGGGACAGAAAAGTTGCTGTTCTTCATGTGCAAGATCTTCTGTCATTTCAAATTATAATATGGAAATCACTATAAACTTTAACAAAGGTAGACTGATCCCTATTGGACATCCTTCCAGCTGTGGCATTAAAGATAATACTAAGTAACCAGAGAAATTTGATAGTATAACAAGCTTTAATAATTTGCATGCTATATAGATTTTGCTACTTGGTGGAATGTTGTTTATATGTTAAATATGACAGCGTTTTGATAGAGAAAGGGGGTTATTTGGATATAAAATGTGAATGCTGGCAATCCCTGGAATTGGAGCACTCACTTTGTGATTCTAACAATGTGCTGTTGTGGCATTATTGTTTGCTTTTTCTTTTGGTTGTTATAATTATGGTTATAATTCAGTAAAAGCGTTTGAATTTAAAAAATAAAGTGTATTAAGCAGTTAACAAGTGATTTAGCTTACACTGTTAGCACTTGGCCATGGCTCAGGCTAATTCACGTGTTAAATGCTTGGCAGGGAATCATTGATGTTTGTACAAGTCTTGTTTGCTTTATTTTATGTATGTTACTATTTGTAAAGCCGCCGAGGAGTAGGCGGTTGAGAAGTTTTTTTAAAATAAATAAATAAATGTGGACTGCACCATGCGGTTAATGCACAGTAACTTAGGCCCGGATTCTATAAATGGCGCCATTTTCGGCGGCTGCCGTAAAAGCATGCGATGTATAGGAATTTAGGGTGAGTCGGATAGCAGTAGCGACACTAGGGGATCCTTGATAAAGCAAGTTTATTGTGAAACATGTTGGATCCGTAGCTCTCAGGTCAAACCAAAGTTGAGATGAATTTAAGTTAAGTATAAAATTCATCGTATAAAAAATATTTATTGTTTTGACACTGAAGATGAATGGTCAAAATATTTTAATGGAGAAAAAATAATAATTAATGCATTTATAAAAAGTAAGAATGTACTAAGGCCGGTGAGGAATATTCTACACCGTAATTCCCGCCACATATAAATTTATTATCAAGGGCGGAGGAGGTGTTTCTGAGGCCTTTCTTCTATATAAGAATATATATTGGCACAGTTATAAAGTTTGATTTCACAAAATAAAATAACAAAAATTGAGCTAAACTTGAGTAATTGGATACTCAGATGTTGGACTGAGAATTTATGGGTGATACCATCCGGGTAATTGAATTTGTTCATAAATTTGTGAGACCATCTGTAGTGAGAATGTATAGAATTGTGGCTTTGGAAATGGTAGGCTCCAGAAACGTAGGCCAGGGTTTTCAAGGCCTACTTTTCCGGCACCTCCCTTTTATATGAATTGCACCTCCGGAAACGCTTTATGACGCCTAATGCCACTTCCGGGGTTAGCCACACTTACGGAGGCGTGATTCCAGAGCCATTTTTGTAGGTGCCAGTAGGAGCCTACATTTTTGTTTTAAATACTTTTTTTGCCTTTTAAACAGTGTTTTCAACTGTTAGGCACAAGTAAGGTGCTTACCAGCACCTAACTTAGGCACCGTTTATAGAATCTGGGCCTTAGTTCATATTGTTCCGTGGCAGATGTGTCAGATAACTTAACATTACCTATTTTTATCCCTGGACAGACATTGTCAAACCTTATGTGTAGTTTCTTTACAATACTGTTTTAGGTTGCAAAGAATAAGAAGTAAACATTTGATAGCTTAAAAATGTTTTTGCTGCATTGCTGAGCAACTGTAATAACAGGATGCTTACCAAACAAAATATGAAATTCTTCTTTTTTACAACCATGATAGAGGTGAAAGCAGCAACAAGAAGATGGTCAACAGGAATACTAAAACCATGCAATGGACACAGGTGCTAGTTGTTAAATATCCTAGTAAAGGTCATTTTTGTTTTGAACAATACTGGGATTTCAATTATTGCACTGCTGCAAATATTTCAGTGCCTTTTCAACTACACCTTAGTCCTAGAAAATTTACTTACCGGTAGGTAAAACTGTATATGTAGATCTCTATAATGTGTGCACACACCGCTGGATTGAGAAGACATTCTCAGGGTATGTTTTAGGCAAAGTTGGGTCAACTCATCCAATCTTATTTATTGTCTTTCAGGAAAAATCTTCCTCCCGCAAAATTTGTAAGCCCATTCTTCTCAGTACACTTGGCCCTCCGTATTCGCGATTTCGGCAATCGCGGTTTCGATTATTTGCAGTTTTTAGCTTGCTGGCTCCTCCCCCCAAATTACGTCAGCTTGCAAAGAGAAATCGCCGATTCAAAGCGTTTACAGAGAAAATCGCCGATTCACAGCACTTTCTTCACCGTGTTTTGCCTCTCCTTCGGGAACAGGCCAGGTCTCCCACCATGTTATTCACAGTTTTACCATATTCATGATGGTTTTTAATAGAAAACAGCGAATAACAAATGAAAAAGTTATTCATGGTTTTTCTGTATTTGCGGGTCTGTTAATCCCCTATCACAGCGAATACGGAGGGAGAAGTGTTTTAAAAATGAGAAGTACGTGGTTTGTACCTGTGTACTTTGCATGTAGACAGGCTGTTTTAAAATTTCCCTTTTCCTGCTCAGATAGGAAATGATTTGTTAGCTTTTCAAAAAGGTAGACTAAGTTGGACTGGATTGTAGATCGTGAATTTGCTCAACTTCTATTTTTTTCCATCTTTTTCTTAGCACTCGGCACCTCCAACTATGAATTTTTTTTTCTTTGTTAATTTGTATTGTAGGTGACTCCTAAATCAAAAAGGAAAAGTATTCACAGCAGAATGCTGCGACCTGTTTCTAGAGCGTTTGGTAAGTGAAATATCTACTGCTCAGCCTTCAACAGCTTAGTCCTTTGAGGAAAAAGTGTAAGCTGCTCTGGAAATTTGTGGCAGATAATGTGGGCTATTTTGTTGATGGCTTATTTTTGATTATTCCCCTTAAACTTTAAAGAATGTCATTTGTTAGAAGTAGCGTGTTTTTTTTCCTTTTTGCTTGTTAAGTTATGTACGGTCTTACATCCCGCCACATCCTCGCAGAGTGGAGTTCTAGGCAGGTTAAAAACTTGTGTATAAACCCTTGCTGTCCCTGTGGAATACAGGTACAAGGTGTGTGTACCATAACATGCACCTCATACAGTAGAAGTGTGTAGTCTATGCACGAAATACCACCTGCATTTCTGTCAGGTTGCAGCACTTCAGCCTTGTGAGCACATTGGTGCTGCAAATTAGAGAATTCAGCCTTTATATCAAAATACTTTTGCTACCACACTGTTTGAGGCCTTGCTAATACGATAGGCTTGTTCAGCATGTATGAGATTTATTCACATAGGCTGGGTCTTCCATGTTTCCATTTTGAAAATTATGAGGTATTTAATTTTATCTTATTCTTCCAGAAATGGAGTTTGACTTGGATAAAGCGCTAGAAGACGTTCCAATACATATAGAAGACCCACCATATCCACCCAGCAGACCAGATAAACGAGCCTCTACTGTCATCTCAGAGTTGCCCTCCGAGGAGGGGAAAAAGCTAGAACATTTCACCAAATTCAGGCCAAAGAGAAACAAAAAGCAACAGACTGGTAAAACGCCTGTAAGTAATTCTTTTCAAAATTTCCCTCTGTATAACAAACTCTTTATTCATCAAGAAAACTTAGTTCACTATCAGTTCACTTGCCAATTGGTGTGAAGATATATATGGACAACTTTTGAGAAACCGGTCTGGTTGAACTTTGGTAAGTTCTGTTTAAAAAATATATTAAATCTTATAGTTCTCTCGATGTCTGTCCACCTGTAGTAATGAATGCTGCTCCTACCTCCTTCAAAACATGTCTCTATATACGGTTATGCAACAAGTTGGAGGAAGGAAGTTTTCCAGCTGAATTAAGTCATATACCCCTCCCCCTTTTACAAAACTACACAAGAGGTTTTTAGCATCTGGCACACTGAATGCTCTGCCCTTCTCCGATGCATTCAGCACACCAGCCAGCACTAAAATCCTCTTGCACAGTTTTGTAAAGGAGGGGGAATAGTTATCAAACCTATAGTAAAAAAAAATTCTGAGGACTCAATAATGTCATTTTCAAATTATAGACTGATTGCATCTACTCCACTTATTTGAAGATATTGGAGGGGTTAGTGAATGAGCAATTAGTGGAATTTCTTAATAAATTTAATGTTTTATATTATTCACAGTGAGGTTTTCATTCTCTGTTTAATACCAAGATAGTCATAGATACAGTGTTGGATTATAACTATTCTTTATTTAGTAAAGGTAAAAATGCTCTGAACCTCCAGTTCGAGAATTTTTACAGTCCCGCTATTAGGTTTTTATGAGTGATAGGTTATTTAGGAGGTGGTAAAATCCCTGTAGTGTACTATAGGGCTTACCACTATCCTCCATTCTTTTCAGTGTATTTTTGGCACCTTTGTGTTATCACAGAAAGAGTTCATGAGTTTTATTTATACAGATGACATAACAGTTATAATTCTCTTTTCTTCCTCAGTCTCACTGATTTCTGCTAAAGCAGTGTCCCTTGTTTTACTGATGGAGAATTGGATGTTGAAGCACTGATTAAAACTAAATTCAGATAAAACTAAATTTTTTGTGGAAACCTGTGCAGCCTCTAATATAGAGATGGGTATAATAGTTTGTTAAGTCTTTTGTTCCTACAATAAGAATATTAGGAGTTCATCTGGATGCAGGATTAACATTAGTTCTAAGGAAAATGTTTTTAACCGACTTGACAATTGCGCCTCTGTAAGATCAGAGATGCCTTTAAACAAACTCTTGAAGGCACAATTATTTGTTGAAGTGTTTATGTGAAAGAATTGCCTATGAATAGCTATTATACAACAGACCACTAGGGTCATAACTTATCACTTATATAGCTCTGAAGGCGTATTCAGCGCTGAAACATAGAGCATGACGGCAGAAAAGGGCCGTCGGCCCAACAAGTCTGCCCACTCAAGAACCCTCCCTCCCTCGAGAATCCATCTATTAAGCTTCCCTCCCTCCCTTGAGAATCCATCTATTGAGCATTCCTCTTGAATGACCCCACCAGTCTGTCCCATCGTCCCTTGAAGTCAAGCGTGTTACTGGCCTCGACTACCTGTCGTGGAAGACCATTCCATCGAACAATTACCCTTTCGGTGAAGAAGTATTTCCTGGTGTCCCCATGAAATCTTCCCCCTCTGAACTTTAGCGGATGCCCTCTTGTCGCCGTGGGACCGGTAAGAAAAAAGATTTCTTCCTCCACTTCAATACAACCTGTGATGTATTTGAATGTTTCTATTATGTCCCCCCTTTCTCTGCGCTCCTCGAGAGAATATAAGCGCAGTCTGCTCAAACGTTCCTCATATGGGAGATCATCCTGATGGCCATCCTCTGAATCGACTCCATTCTCTTCACATCCTTTTGATAATGTGGCCTCCAAAACTGAACACAGTACTCCAGGTGAGGTCTCACCATGGATCTGTATAACGGCAGTATAACTTCAGGTTTACGGCTAATAAAGCTCCTTCACATTTATTGACTGTCCCTGCTCGGAAGAACTTACAATCTAACTTGTACAGACAGACATGACATATAAGGTTGGGGATGCAGAACCCAAGGTGAGACAAGTTAGGCGTCAGAAACACTATGAAAGAGGTGGGCTTTTAATTGGACCATGAACTCTATCTGAGATGGATCCCACCATAGGGATTCGGGCCACTTGTTCCAAGCGTATGTTGCAGCAAGGCAGAAGGGACAGAGTCTGGAGTTGGCAGTTGAAGAGAGGAGCATAGAAAGGAGGAACTTACCAGCTGACCAGAGCAAGTAAAAACGTTAGACCAAGCATGGTCCCTTTTTAAGGAAACAGTCACCGAGGCGCAAAATCTATATATACCTCATATCAACAAGAGATCCAAGAGAAAGAAGAACAAGGAACCGGTGTGGCTCACTCTAGAGGTGAAGGGAGCAGTCAGAGACAAGACTTCGTTTAAGGAATGGAAAAGGTCAAAAAAGGACAAAAACTGAAAAAAGCACAAACAACATCAAAGCAGGTACCATAAAGTGGTAAGAGGGGTCAAAAGAGACTACGAGGAAAAAATAGCCAAGGAGGCAAAAAACTTCAAGCCGTTCTTTCAATATATTAAGGGGAAACGACCCGCGAAGGAAGCGGTGGGGCCATTGGATGACCATGGAATAAAAAGAGTGCTAAAGGAGGACAAAGCCATCGCCAATAAACTGAACACATTTTTTTGCATCTGTATTTACTGAAGAGGATATACACAACATACCAGAAGCCGGAAACAAAGACGGGAAACAGACAGGGTTGAAGGTCAGTCTAGAAGAAGTATGCAGGCAGATTGATAGGCTTAAAAACGATAAATCCCCGGCACCGGATGGCATCCATCGAAGGGTTATCAAGGAACTAAAAGGGGCAATAGCTGAACTGCTTCAACTAATAGCCAATCTGTCGATCAAATCAGGAAGGATTCTGGAAGATTGGAAAGTGGCGAATGTTGCGCTGATCTTCAACAAAGGTTCGAAGGGAAATCTGGGAAACAACAGACCGGTGCGTCTGACCTCAGTACTGGGAAAGATGGTAGAGGCGCTGATAAAGGACCGCATCGTTGATCACCTTGACGGATACAATTTGATGAGGACCAGCCAGCACAGCTTCAGCAAAGGAAGATCTTGCTTGACGAATTTGCTGCACTTCTTCGAGGGAGTAAACAGGCAGATAGACAAGGGTGACCCGGTTGACAATGTATATCTGGATTTTCAGAAGGCGTTCAACAAGGTCCTGCCTGAACGACTATTTCAAAAAATTGAGAGCCATGGAATCAAGGGTAAAATACTCACGTGGATTAAAAACTGGCTGGCCGATAGGAAACAGAGAGTGGGGGATAAATGGACAATACTTAGACTGGAAAAGCGTCATGAGTGGAGTGCCGCAGGGTTCAGTGCTTGGACCCGTGCTCTTCAACATATTTATAAATGACCTGGAAATTGGTACGACGAGTGAGGTGATTAAATTTGCAGACGATACGAAATTATTCAGAGTAGTGAAGACGCAGGAGGATTGCGAAGACCTGCAACGTGACATAAACACATTTGAGAAATGGGCCGTGACATGGCAAATGAGGTTTAACGTGGGTATGTGTAAGATGATGCATGTTGGTAACAAAAATCTTATACACGAATACAGGATGTCCGGTGCAGTACTTGGAGAGATCCCCCAGTAAAGAGACTTGGAAGTACTGGTCGACAAGTCAATGAAGCCATGTGCGGCGGCGAAAAGGGCGAACAGAATGTTAGCAATGATTAAGAAGGGGACCATGAGCAGATCGGAGAAGGTTATCATGCCGCTGTACCGGGCCATGGTACGCCCTCACCTGGAATACTGCGTCCAGCACTAGTCACCGTGCATGAAGAAGGACACGGTACTATTCGAAAACATTCAAAGAAGAACGACTAAAATGGTTAAGGGGCTGGAGGTGTTGCCGTACTGTGAGAGATTAGAGAAACTGGGCCTCTTCTCCCTTGAAAAGAGGAGACCGAGAGGGGACATGATCGAAACATTCAAGATAATGAAGGGAATAGACTTAGTAGATAAAGACAGGTTGTTCACCCTCTCCAAGGTAGAGAGAACGAGAGGGCACTCTCTAAAATTTAAAAGGGGATAGATTCCATACAAACGTAAGGAAGTTCTTCTTCACCCAGAGAGTGGTAGAAAACTGGAACACTCTTCCGAAGGCTGTTATAGGGGAAAACACCCTCCAGGGATTCAAGACAAAGTTAGACATGTTCCTGCTGAACCAGAATGTACGCAGGTAAGGCTAGTCTCAGTTAGGGCACTGGTCTTTGATCTAAGGGCCACCGCATGAGCAGACTGCTGCGCACGATGGACCACTGGTCTGACCCAGCAGCGGCAATTCTTATGGGGGGGGGATCATAGGGGGAGATAAGTGAAGAGAGATAGTGAGGGGCAGCTGAGTGAGTGCATTTGTAGATCAGTGAGAGGAATTTGAATTGTATTCAGAAATGGATGGGAAGCCAATGAAGTGACTTTAGAAGAGGGGTGACGTGAGTATAGCGGCTCTCCTGGAATATAAGTCATACAGCCGAATTCTGGAGGGGAGCGAGATGGCTAAGTGGAAGGTCTGCGAGTTGCAGTAGTCTAAGCGTGACATGATGAGAGCATGGATAAGTGTTTTGGTAGTGTGCTCAGAGAAGAAGGGTTAGATAAGAGGACAGAGGAAGAAGCGACAGGTTTTAGTGATATGTTGTATCTGGGCGATAAAGGAGAGAGAGGAGTCAAAGATGATCCTCAGATTATGAACAGACAAAACTGGAAGGATGAGAGTGAAAACAGAGACAGAGAACGAGCGAAGCAGAGCGGTGGGTTTAGGTGGGAAAATGAGCAGCTCTGTTTTAACCATATTCAGTTAATGTCCCCAACGGAAAGCAAGAGAAGGAGGAGGGAAGATATGGGTGAGGGAGGTGAGAGGGCACTTGCTGCTGTGACGTGGGTGAGGTGCACGCAGGGGATGATCGAATGAGAGGGAAAAAGTGGATAAGAGGAAAGGAGAATCAATGGGTTTAAAGAGTGAAAGGTGAAGTGTTAAGGTGTTCAGTGGCTTGGGGAGAAGTGAAAGATTGGGGATGGTTAAATGAGCAGGAAGGGAAGTAAGGGAGCCATAACAGTGGAAGGGAGAAGGGAAACTGGGAAGAAGCTTGGTTGTGGACCAGTCTAGAGAACAGAGGGACATGCATGAAGGTAGAGTATCAGTGTTGTAAAGAAGGTAGTAAGGATGAGATGAGAGGTAAAAAATTTTCTGCTCAAGCCTCCTCACCAGACTGAAGAGGATCCCTCTTAATTGTGCAGTATCTTTTAAATCACCTGGTCATGTGGTTCAAGAGGTGGAGGAGGGGAGACAGTTGAGAGCATGTAGACAAAGCAAAAGGTTTCTCAATCTGAGTCAGCAGGGGTGTCTCAGCCATACAAATACATAAATTAGAGACATTCACCCAAATATATAGATAACAAAAGGTCCAAAAGGGTTCATTTAGAGTTTTTCACTAATTTGTGCTACATTCCAATGGCATACCTAGTATATTTGACACCCGGGGTTGATCATTTTTAACACCCCTCTCTCCTCTGTATAAAAACAATTTAATTTTAGTAATAATCCACGAGTCACACAAGGGTGCACTTAGGAAAAGGCAGCATTTTAAACACTGTAGCGAGCAATAGAACATCAATGCACCCATTGTCTCTATTCTCCTTTCCCTCCGTCCTTCCTTTCATTCTTTCTTCCCACCCCATGGTCTGGCATCTCTGTCTCCTTCCCTTTCTTCCCCCCACCCCCCTCCCATTCCATGTCATCTCTCTCCTCTCCTCTCCTTCCCTTCCATCTCTCCCTCCCCTCCTCTCCTCTCTTTCCTTTCCCACTTGTCTGGCATCTGTCCCCTTCCTTCTTCCCATGCCCTGTCATCTCTCCCTCCCCCTCCATGGTCTGGCATCTCCTTTCCTCCCTGCCTTCTCCATGGCCTGGCATTTCTCTTTCCTATCCTCTCCTCACCCTTTCCTGGCCTCTCTTCTCCCTCCCACTCCCTGCCCCTCTCCCCAAAATTGGGTGCAGCTTTTTTCTCCTCTCCCCTCTTAAGAACATAAGAATAGCCTTACTGAGTCAGACCGATGGTCCATCATTCTGAACAGGGGCTGCCATCTTTGTGTAGGGGGATTTGAGAATTACAGTTTGAAGCATGCCTCATGAACTGCCAAATGTTGTTTCGGAGTTCAATATTCAATATTTTCTCTTTTGCTCTGCTCTCTGTGCCCCCTTTTTTTCTGTAGAAAACGTACAAAGATTCTGCTATGGGTACTGTCTGTTGCAATGTTGTATTCATAGATGTTCTTGTTGGGATACTGCTAAGCCTCTTGCTTGTCTTAGTTTTCTGTTGATGATTGACTTTTGCATTTAAAAAAAATAGCTAGTGCCCTACCAGAAGAATCTAAGTATATTATTTGCCTACTTTCTTAGCAGGTTAATGCTGAAGCACCACAAGAGGGAGAGCAGAATGGCCTTATGGGTAGAATTGATGAAGGTGTGGATGAATTTTTCAGCAAGAAAGTGACAAAACTGGGTTCAAAGTAAGTTCTGAGGTTTCAAATCAATCCAAAACAATAATGGTATTATCCCAGGAAAAGCAGGCAGCATATTCTCTACATGTGGGTGACGTCATCTACAGAGCCCCCTAGCGGATGTTCTCGCAAGCAGACTTGTTTGAAGATCTTCAAGCTTGCAAGTGTACCGTGCATGTGCGATTGCCCCTCCCACCCGACTCAGGGCATGCGTCTCCTCAGCGTGGCCTCAGTTCTAAGTTTTCCGTGGAGCCAGAAGCCACTGCTCCCTTGCTCTGCGCAAATTCATAGTGCCTCCTTGCACCATGGCTTGCTTTATTGTTTTCAAGTGAGTCGCTGTGCAGCGCGTCTTCGTTTTATCAAAAAAATAAATAAATAAAATCTTTTTTCTACTTTATTCCACCGGGCTACCGTTTTTTGTCAGGCTGCCTGGCCTCGCGGGGCCGCAGCTCTACTTTTTCTATGTCCCGGCCTCTGTGTCTATGAGAGTCGGGATCAGCGCAGGCTATTTAGCGCAGCTCCTCGCGCTAGAAAACTGCTAGCGCAGTTTAATAAAAGAGGCCCTTAGTGTAAAATATTACAGGAAATAGTGACAATTTAGGTGAAGATTTCTCAAAGAAAAATCATACTCAATGAAAATATTTAAAGAAAACTTTAGGAGCACACAAGAATTCTAAACATTTAAAATTGGGATTATTGGGCACTTTGAAACTAACACATAAGGGTTCAATAAAATGACAGTGGCTTCCTCATCCATTATCAGATATAGGATGTTTCAAATATGAAATGTTACTATCTTATCAATTTTGTGTACGACCCACACTGATTTACTGAGCTGTAATATTACTGTATATGCTCAAAAATAAATTGACCTGAATATAGACCAAGGTAACCTTTATCCCCCCCAAAAAAGGGGGGGGGAAGGCTTACTCAAATTGTAACCAAGGTTAGATGTTTGGGTCATCATGGAGACAATCTACAAAGACTAGAAGTTTCTGCCATAATTAAAACATTTATTAATTGTTGTCCTTCCCTCCCTTCTCCCAATGACTGATGCAGCTGCTGTACTTCCCCCCTCCTCTCCCAATAACTAATGCTGCTGTCTTTTCCCTTCCCCCTTGACCAGCGCTTTCCTCCCCCCCCCAAAAAAAAAAAAAAAAATGACTGGCACTACTGTTCTCCACTCCCTTCCATCCCAAATACAATCTGTGCTACTTTTCTCTACCCACATTACCATCCCCTGTCCAGCCCCTCTAAGATGACCGAGGCTTCTGTTCTCATGCAGCTGCTGTACTTCCCCCCTCCTCTCCCAATAACTAATGCTGCTGTCTTTTCCCTTCCCCCTTGACCAGAGCTTTCCTCCCCCCCCAAAAAAAAAAAAAAAAAAATGACCGGCACTACTGTTCTCCACTCCCTTCCATCCCAAATACAATCTGTGCTACTTTTCTCTACCCACATTACCATCCCCTGTCCAGCCCCTCTAAGATGACCGAGGCTTCTGTTCTCCACCATACCCCCACGATTGGCACTAGTGTCCCCCCCCTGCCCCCAGATGACCATCAGCTTTTGATGTCGTCCATCACGACATACTACTTTACCAACTTTCCGAGATTGGAATCGACTCCACCGTCCTAATGTGGTTCTCAAACTTCTT
This sequence comes from Geotrypetes seraphini, assembly GCF_902459505.1. Lineage (NCBI taxonomy): Eukaryota > Metazoa > Chordata > Amphibia > Gymnophiona > Dermophiidae > Geotrypetes > Geotrypetes seraphini. The sequence goes on along the minus strand of NC_047085.1, from coordinate 183,128,014 downwards.
AAGCTCCCGTTCCTACACCGTCAACACAAATGGCACCATGTCCACTCCTTGGACTCCATCTTGCGGTGTCCCTCAATGATCACCCCTTTCCCCTATTCTCTTTAACATCTACATGTCCTCCCTGAAACTCTTTCAACTATCCCCCCTGGAAACAATCTACACTTATGCAGATGACATCCTTGTCCTCCTTGAGACTGACCAGAACCTCACCAACCTCCATGAAAACATTACAGCTTGCATAATGAGACTCCGTGCCTGGTCCCTCTCGGTACAGATGAAACTAAACGAATCTAAAACAAAACTACTCTGGCTCGGCCCAAAATTCGAACACCTGCCCACACTTTTCACACTACTCACAGGTGATACACTACAGCTCGAGTTCTCATGCAAGGTCCTTGGTATCACTATCGATTCCTCTCTCTCCCTCAATGACCACCTCAACTTCTTGGCAAAATCATGCTTTTTCAGCCTTCACATGCTGAGGAAAGCTAGATCCTACTTCAGCCAACAACACTTTGCCATCCTTGTCCAATCCATCATCCTCTCCAAACTAGATTACTGCAACGCCATCTACTTAAATCTACCAAAAAAAGTATTCTAAGACTCCAGCTAATCCAGAATACTGCAGCCAAACTGATCTTCTCAAAACGCAAGTCTGACCATGCCTCCCCACTCCTTGCCAAACTTCATTGGCTCCCAATAATCTCCAGAATCCATTTCAAATGTTCCTGCCTGGCTTTCAAGATCATTCACGGAATCCTGCCTCCTCTTATCCCACTGTCTTTCAACTCCTCCAGTCCCGACTCCTCCAGAACTGCCCAAAGGCTTAAACTAGCCTTCCCCTCTCCACGCGGCATCCACTATTCAGGCAAACTGGGAAAATCCCTTCTCTTCAAAATCACAGGTCTTTGGAACGACCTCACCACCCCGCTGCGGAACCTGAGCTCCCTTCAGTTATTCCGCAAACAACTGAAAACCTGGCTTTTCAGCAAATTGTAGCTCTATCCTTGCCCCCTTTCTCTCCCCCCTTCTACACATAAGTTCATGTAATCCTTTTTCTTCTTCTCTACCCACTATTTTAAGTTCTTGTAAACCGTGTCAAGCTCCATTCTCATGCAGATGATGCGGTATATAAACTTAAGGTTTAGATTAGATTAGATTAGCATGCTTCTTTCCTTCCCTCTGTCCCACCACCACCACACCTGATGACTAATACTGTTGTCCTTCCTCTCCCTTCCCCCAATGACCATGGTGCTAGTGTCCCTCCTCCTCCTTAATGACCGTTGGCATGCAGATGTCCTTCCTTCCACACCCCCTCTCCTAAAATGACCAATGTTGCTGTCATATATTGGTGTAAGTTCCTCAACAGACATCATGCTTACCTGCACTAAAAAAGCTGCCAGTGATGCTCTGCATTGGGCCAATGCAGGGCCTTGAGCTTCTACACTTGTTCAAGGCCTACCAGCTCCTGCCCTCTCTTGAGAATTTCAGAGACAGCAGGCTTTGAGCATGTGCAGATGCTCAAGACTTTCACCAGCCGAACATGGAGGATCAATGGCAACTTGCTCTGCACAGGTAAGTGTGATGCCATTCGGGGGGGGGGGGGGTGGCAGCTGCACCAGTCATCTAGAGGACAGAGGAGTGAACAAAGGGGAGCCGCAGCAAGCAATGGGGAAAGGAGGGACAGCAGCAGTATGCCGATGGTCAGAAGGAATAAGGGACAGCAGCAGCACACTGATGGTCAGAAGGGGAGGGGGGAGAGTGGATAGAAAAGTGCCCGTCAGTGGGGAGCTCGAATATAAACTTAGATCCCATTCTTAGACCACTTTTTGACACAAAAAGTTTGGTTTATATTCCAGTATACTGTGTATAGTATATGACTATAGAATTTAAATCCAGTGTAGCTGCATTGTTTTTTCCTCCTAATCTTACAAAGAGAGGATAACCCTTGAAAGTTTGTCACAGTATAGAGTAAGAGTAGACACTCCAGATGATGTGAATAACATGAGGACTTCAACATCCACACCAGATTGCCTTTCTCTCACTGCTCCTACTATTCCTCCATCTTCCAATGCTGTAATATCAGCTCAACCATAGCTCTTTTCCCATTCTGTCTACTACTTCCCACATCAAGCCATCTTCCCTCATCTTGATATTTACCTGTTTCTGCTGGCATGGTGCTACAGAGCTGTGTGTTTATGATAAGCATCCAGATGTCAACAGACATTTCTTTAGTGCTACTAGACATACGCAATGGTGTACATTTTGTGTTGTAATGCTAGACTGCAGTAACATAGAACAATTATAGAAACCACCCTGCTTACTGTAAATAGAGGCATGCACATCATCAGTCGATGTAGACAAATTAGTAAGAAGGTCGAGGATGGCGTGGCATGGGGGAGTAGGTCTAGGGTTACCACACATAAGAACATAAGAATTGTCACTGCTGGATCAGATCAGTGGTCCATCGTGCCCAGTCCGCTCCCGCGGCGGCCCTTAGGTCAAAGACCAGTGCCTTAACTGAGTCTACCCTTACCTGCTTACGTTCTGGTTTAGCAGGAACTTGTCTAGCTTTGTCTTGAAACCCTAGAGGGTGTTTCCCCTATAACAGCCTCTGGAAGAGCGTTCCAGTTTTCCACCACTCTCTGGGTGAAGAAGAACTTCCTTACGTTTATGGAATCTATGCCCTCTCATTCTACCTACCTTGGAGAGGGTGAAAAACCTGTCTTTATCTACTAAGTCTATTCCCTTCATTATCTTGAAAGCTTCGATCATGTCTCCTCTCAGTCTCCTCTTTTCAAGGGAGAAGAGGCCCCGTTTCTCTAATCTCTCACTGTATGACAACTTCTCCAGCCCCTTAACCATTTTAGTCGCTCTTCTCTGGACCCTTTTGAGTAGTACTGTGTCCTTCTTCGAGTACAGCGACCAGTACTGGACGCAGTATTCCAGTTGGGGGCGTTCCATGGCCCGGTACAGCAGCATAACCTCCGATCTGTTCATGATCCCCTTCTTAATCATTCCTAGCATTCTGATTGCCCTTTTTGCCGCCGCTGCACATTCTGCAGACGGCTTCATCGACTTGTCGATCAGAATTCCCAAGTCTCTTACATGGGGGGTCTCTCCGAGTACTGCACCGGACATCCTGTATTCGTGAATAAGATTTTTGTTACGACATGCATCACCTTACACTTATCCACGTTAAACCTCATTTGCCATGTTGCGGCCCATTTCTCAAGCATGTTTGTCATGTTGCAGGTCTTCACAATCCTTCTGCATCTTCACTACTCTGAATAACTTCATATTGTCTGCAAATTTAATCATCTCACTCGTCGTACCAATTTCCAGGTCGTTTATATATATGTTGAAGAGCACAGGTCCAAGTACTGAACCCTGTGGCATTCCACTCGTGACGCTTTTCCAGTATGAGTATTGTCTATTTACCCCCACTCTCTGTTTCCTATCAGCCAGCCAGTTTTTAATCCACGTGAGTATTTCACCCTCGATTCCATGGCTCGCAATTTTTCGAAGTAGTCGTTCATGCGGGACCTTGTCGAACGCCTTTTGAAAATCCAGATTTACAATTTCAACCGAGTCACCTTGTCTATCTGCCTGTTAACTCCCTTGAAAAAGTATAGCAAGTTTGTCAAGCAAGATCTTCCTTTGCTGAAGCCATGCTGGCTGGTCCTCATCAGATTATGTCCGTCAAAGTGGTCAATGATGCGGTCCTTTATCAGCGCCTCTACCATCTTTCCCGGTCCCGAGGTCAGACTCACCGGTCTGTAGTTTCCTGGATCTCCCCTCGAACCTTTCTTGAAGATCGGTATATCATTTGCCACTTTCCTGTCTTCCGGAATTCTTCCCAATTTTATCGACAGATTGGTTATTAGTTGAAGCAGTTCAGCTATAATCCCTTTCAGTTCCTTGATTACCCTCGGATGAATGCCATCCGGTTCAGGGGTTTTATCACTTTTAAGCCTATCAAGCTGCCTGCATACCTCTTCTAGACTGATCGTCAGACCAATCAGTTTCCCTTCTTCGTTTCCTGCGTATAGCCTGTCGGCTTCCGGTATGTTGTGTATATCCTCTTCGGTAAATACAGACGCAAAAAATGAGTTTAGTTTGTCGGTGATGGCTTTGTCCTCCTTTAGCATTCCCTTTATTCCTTGGTCATCTAATGGCCCCACCGCTTCCTTCGCGGGTCGTTTCCCCTTAATATATCGAAAGAACGGCTTGTTTTGCCTCCTCAAGGAGGCTATTTGTTCCTCATAGTCTCTTTTGGCACTTCTCACTGCCTTATGGCACCTGCTTTGATGATATTTGTGCTTTTTTCAGTTTTCGACCATTTTTGACCTTTTCCATTCCTTAAACGAAGTTTTCTTGTCTCTGATCACTTCTTTCACCGCTACAGGAAACCATGCCGGTTCCTTGTTCTTTTTCCTCTTGGATCCCTTGTTGATATGCGGTATATATAGATTTTGCACCTTGGTGACTGTGTCCTGTAGCATTTTTAATCTTCCCCACCATGAGTCTCATCCCTTTGTAATCCCCTTTTCGGAAGTTCAGTGCCATGGCCATCATTCTGGATCGATGTTTCGCCCCCATGTCCAGTTTGAAGGAGATCATGTTGTGATCACTGCTTCCCAGCGTCCCTTCTACTTCTACACCTTGTGCCATGTCTTCTTTTTAGTGGACTGTACGGGCTCCCAGATGGACTTTCCAAAACCCAGCAATTGTCTGTGTTTTGCATAGTCCCAACTCCAGCTGCATCTGGAGGGCCTCTGAGCATGAGTGGATGATGTCACACACATCCTTGCATGCTCCAGGCCCTCCTAATGCGGCTGGAGTTCGTCCGGAAGAAGAGAGGAGGCTTTGTGGAGGTGGGGCTTGGGGTGGAATGAGGTACGGTTGGAGGCCAGGACGGAATTGGGGCAGAACAGGGTGGTGCTGGAGGCGGAATGTGTCCAGGGTTTCCTAGAGAAAAATATAGTAACCCTAAGTAGATTATGTATGGATATAAGGTAGATGGGAAATAATATGGAGTAGAAGCGTGGGGCAAGCGTATCAGAAGTAGATGGCAGGGTGCTGGAAGGAGGTGGTTAGCACAGTAAGGGAGACAACCCAAAAGTAGGATAGGAATAAAGTGGTTTGAAAGAAATAGGACTAAACAGAGGAAGATGCAAATGAGAAAGATAAGTAGACTGGAAAGGATGGTGTAGGAGGCTGCAAGTGAATAGAAAGAATAAAAATTAGATTATCAGCTTTAAATTTAAAGGCAGCACCTTTTTGGGTCACAAAGGTGTATGTAATTTCAGACTTTTCCAAGGCCACTTAATTGAGATTTAAGGCCTTTTTAGCTATGCTGTCCCAAGCCCGGGAGATTTCTTTTGTCTAAAAATTCCCTTATAAGTATTGTTTTAAGCATAGGGATGTTTCTCTTGTGTTATAGGATCCAAAGGAGCTGCAAATTTTGCTTACAGGTTTTCTTTTGTTTTCTTTTTCTTTTTTGTTTTTTATGTATTTCACCTTTCCTTTTCTTCAATTTTGTGATAAAGTATTGTAATTAGAAAACCGAGTAGAGATACTGGTAGAAAAGGAAGGAGAAACTAAGGGCAGCAAGAGAAATAGAAGCACATTTGGAAGGGAAAGAAGATGTGATAATAGAGACAAACAGATGGGCAAAATAGTACATTGAAAATAAGTGATGAGGAAAGGAAAGAAATACTAAAAAGAAGAAAATCAGGTACACAACAAAAGTTGGAATGAAGTGTTATTTCAAAAATGAATTTTCAATTAAAACAAAAGCTTGCATGTTAAGAGAAACTCCTATGCAAATATAAGCAAATGTATCATCACTGAATCTTAAAAACTGCTGAGCAGGACATCATTTCACAAAAGGTGGTTAATGGTTTCCATATATCTTCATGAATATGACTATGTTTTTCAGTAACCAAAAATAAATGGCTTAGATTAAAGCAAAATAATGATGAAAGCCCAGGTCATTCAAACAAGTCAAAATATACCACTGTAGACTCGGGCTAGAACAACGTTAAACAGTGTTTTGTTGCTGCTAATGGAAAGCCTCAGCCCCACCACTCCACCGCTAGTTAAGAATTTCAAATGCGGGAAGATTTATGCAGGAACTCATCATCGGCTGCCAATAGCGTGTTTTATCAAACCAATTTTCCTATGTATATATGTTTTAATACTTATATAGTAAATATTTTCGATTATCATGTTTTTAAAGCTTGTACTTAGCTCATTCAATTACAGCCAATATCCAGGAGTGGAACCCGACATGCATGTTTCGCACCATAGACTAGTGCTGTGTCAAGGGTCTCCCAGAAACGCTCATGTCATCCGACTCCACTAGTTATCTTTTACTCCTTTAACTAGTGGAGTCGGATGACATGAGCGTTTCTGGGAGACCCTTGACACAGCACTAGTCTATGGTGCGAAACATGCATGTCGGGTTCCACTCCTGGATATTGGCTGTAATTGAATGAGCTAAGTACAAGCTTTAAAAACATGATAATCGAAAATATTTACTATATAAGTATTAAAACATATATACATAGGAAAATTGGTTTGATAAAACACGCTATTGGCAGCCGATGATGAGTTCCTGCATAAATCTTCCCGCATTTGAAATTCTTAACTAGCGGTGGAGTGGTGGGGCTGAGGCTTTCCATTAGCAGCAACAAAACACTGTTTAACGTTGTTCTAGCCCGAGTCTACAGTGGTATATTTTGATATGTTTTTCAGTAAAGCATCTTTCATAACACATGATCACACAAACATTATGCCACCATAAAGTGTGAGATACCAAATTTTTCGCTCCATAAGATGCACCTGACCATAAGACGCACCATAGATTTAGAGGAGGAAAACAAGAAAAAAAACATTCTGAACCAAATTCTCCCTGCCAGGCTCTGTACCCAATCCCATACTCATTGTCAGGCTCTGTACCCTGTCCCCACTCCCTGCCAGGCTCTGTACCTTTTCCCCCCTCTGGTGGTCTAGTGGTAGACAGGGACAGGGCAGGCAGGCCTAGTGGCAGGCAGGCTGGCCTAGTGGCAGGCATGCAGGCTCTATACCCCTCACGTATCCTAAATCATCCCCCCATACCCACCACATACCCCCCAGTACCTTAAATCATACCCCCAAACCCCTACGTACTTCCCAGTACCTTTTAAAATCTCTCCCCCCCTCCCTAGACGGCTATCCTGGCATTTTAAACATCCCCCAATCCCCGATACCTTTTAAAATCCCTTCCTCTCTAGCTAACTGTCTCCTCTTATTTCCCAGCCAGCGGCGCAGAGGTCAGGAGCAAAGCTTTCCGTGCTCCCGCTGCTTTCTAAATGGCTGCGATCAGTTCTCGCGAGTCGCAGCTAGCGAGGGAGAGATCACATTGGAACACCAGGTTATTTGCGATAAGTTGCCACGGGGGGGGTGGAGGTTGGGGTTTTAAAAAGGTGCAGCGAGTGGGGTGTTTTAAAAAGGTGCATTGGAGAGAGGGGTGTTTTTAAATGGTACGGAGAGGGTACATTTTTTTGTACCTTCGCTACATAAGACGCACCGAGATTTCCACCTACTTTTGGGTGGGAAAAAAGTGCGTCTTATGGAGTGAAAAATATGGTAAGTTTATCAGCATTTTTCCAGTTGGTTAATATAAGCTTTAAGGCTATCGGTAAAAAACATTTCAATAACTTGGCGGAAGGACCATCAATGGTAGAGTTCAGTCCATATTGGCCATAGATAACAATAAATTTTTGCATACATTTTCATCAGAAATCCGTAATTTAATAATATTGGTCTAGACTGTAATCTGGTTGTTATTGACTGTTCTTTGCTTGTTATTAATATGTACAACTCTGTCATGTGTTCAGTTTTCTATTATATGATTGTATAAATAATAAATATATTGAACTTAAAACTGCTGAAGAATTTTTCAAACCTTGGCCACAGAATCTGCCTTTGAGCAGCTACAGGAAATCATGAGTCTTGTGGCCCCAGACTCCCTTCCCTTGTATCTCTTTAACATTTGCAGCATGAGCAGCAAACTCAACCTGCTGCTCGTGCCAGCATTGGCTCTTCTTCTGATGTCACTTCCTGGATCTGCGCCTAGGAAGTGACACCAGAGGAAGAGCCGATGCTGGCCCAAGCAGCAATTTGGTATTGCTGCTCACGCTGCGACTGTTAAAGAGGTACAGGGGAATGAGTGTGCGTGGCAGGAGGGGACGGGGAAGGAACAGATGGGGACGGGTGGAGAAGAAGGTGGGGGAGGGGCACCACCGCTCCAGGCGCCTCTCATCCTCGCTACGCCACTGATGAGCAATTGAACTATTCTGTCATTCTAAATATAAATCTTCTGACACTGATTGTACATTTCTTTTTATATGGTATGCTTTTCGATGTTGCTTAACATGAAACTAAAGTGATTATTTTGGTACCTTGATTCAATGAGAAATCCTGTCTGTCTGTCCTAGAAAATACCCCCCGAAATGTTCAGAATTGCTTGAGGCCAGTGAAGGTGAGGAAAAGAAGAGGCGTGACTCTAGAAAAAGTGGGTTTCTCAATTTGATCAAATCTAGGTCCAAATCTGAGCGCCCTCAGACTGTCATTACCGAGGAGCCCTCCTCTCCCAAGGCTTCCATCAAAAGTCCAGCTCCGGATGCTGTAAAGAAGGAGGTGAAGACTGCCGATCATGCCAGTGGTAGCTGTGTTGGCACTGGTGGTGACTCTGTCATACATACTGGCCCTGGCAACAACAGCACTAATACCACCACCACCACTGAAAGATCAGAAGAGTTAAAAACACCCGATCCCATGGAAGAGAATCAACAGCAAGAGGACAGCAAAAGCAGCCCACAGACTGGGCACAAATATGGTGTTCAGGTGATGGGTAGTGGACTTCTAGCAGAAATGAAAGCAAAACAGGAAAGGAGAGCAGCCTCTGCACAAAAGGTAAATTTTTTTTAAAATGTTTTTTTAGTTTAAGACATAGCTTGTATTTGTTAAATTAATGATTGTATAAAGATCATCTTTGTTTGTTTCACTCATAGTTTGAGTTCTGTGCTTAGAAACTTGGACCTTTTATAGTTGCTCAGTTGGCGATGCTCCATTCTGCCTTATAGGAAAGTTCTGAACCCGGCTTTGACTGATTGGGCCAGGCCAGGGCTGGGGATGTCTTGAAAGCAGCCCCCATGACTATGGAGCTAGAGAGCATCTGCCATTGCCAAGTATTAATTTGTGTCAAGACTCTGCCTATATGCATGCTTTGGTTCCGAGTGAACGGGTTTCATTGACTGAATGCATGGCTTCCCAGATGTATCAACAATTAACATTGCCTTGCTTTCCCATGATAACTGAAGTTAGATCCAATGTTTTGATCCTATTGGCTTTTATTTGTTTCATAAAAATGCATTTTTAAAAATCCCATTTTTGGTCATTTTGGTACTGATTCTACAAACGGCACTTTAAGTTAGGCGGCGGTAGGTACCGCACCACCACCTAACTTAAAGTGACCAAACCTACATTAAAAGTCCCGAAAACAAAAAAAATTAGCCGCCTGTCTGCACCTCCTGAAACAGTGCCCTAATCACAGCTATGGAAGCACCTAAGGTCGAAGAAGGCTTTGCTAATGACAGAAATGGCCTTAGGTGTCCTTATGCACCTCTATAGCTGCGATTCACAGAAAACATAGGTGATGGAAATGTAGGCCTTCAAAAGTTTGGCCTACATTTCTGGTGCCTATGTTTAACGCGGGGATCTCAAAGTCCCTCCTTAAGGGCCGCAATCCAGTCGAGTTTTCAGGATTTCCCCAATGAATATTCATTGAAAACCCAACTGGATTGTGGCCCTCAAGGAGGGACTTTGAGACCCCTGGTTTAACGTGACCGTGATTGATACCGGTGCCGGTTGCAGAATCTGGCCCTTTGTGATTTAAGTATTCCTTTTCTCAGAGGCTTCCGGTGATGGCATCGGTAGGATGGTAGCCTGATTTTCGAGCTCCTCGCTACCCTGAGTAATTCAGCGATTATAAACGATATTGCCCTGAGTAAAGTTTGTGTAAAAGCTACCTCGGAGACCAGTTACACCAGATAAAGATGACCAGCAAGAAAAAATGGCCCGATTTGAAGGCATTCACCTTCCAAGTGCACCCTGCGGAAACTGCAGCCCTGCGCCACGAGGCATCACTGCTAGTGGGAGATGGGAGCCTGATGGAAAATGTGAGTCTACCGATGACAAATCTAGGCCGGCTTCGCAAGCAGAACTACGTGAGTGGATAAATGAACCGAAAACTACGATGCAAACTATGCACCATGATCTGCATAATGATTTCAATGGCTTGCGTAAGACGGTCAAGGATATGGGCCAGTGATTGAATAACTTTGAGGAAAAAATCATTAACCATGATGGTAACTTGATTGAGCTGCAGAAAAGGTGTGAACAGCTAGATACTAAACAAGATAGTCTCCTTGCAAAATTGGAGGTTGGTGAAAACAGGGCCCGCCAAAACAACTTGAAGGTGTGGGGCCTCCCATAATCACAAGAGGGCCGCTCGGCGACCGAGCTCATGTGGGCAGTGTGCGAGCAATATCTGAGTCTATCAAACCCAGACTCGGAGCTGCCACAAATGGAATTTGAGAGAGTACACAGGGTAATAGGGCCTGCAATACCAGGGCGCCCAAGAGATCCGATTGCTTGTTTTCTGTGATTCCCTATCAAGGAGAGCATTCTAGCAATGGAAAAAAAGTAGGTCCCATTCAGCGAGACGATGCTAAGGTGGAGATTTTCTCTGATATATCTTCTATTACTTTGCGCAAGAGGTGGGAATTTAAACCAGTCATGAAATGTCTTTTGGACCATAACATCAGATATCGTTGCCATTATCCTTTTGGTTTGTCCTTTACCCTGATTAAAACAGCATATAAAGTTACCACAATACAAGAGGCTCAGGACGTGTTACATGAAGCGAAGCTTTGGAGTGAACAGATGGAGGATGATTGGCTGCAACAGCAGTCCCGCCAATGGGCTCAGCTACCCCAGAGGTGGCATTGGATGGAACATCAGGGACGGAGACGTCAGTATCACTCTGAAATCATCCAGTCATCGGGGGCTGGGCCTACTTGAAGAATGCAATTACTATTGCCACAGCTTCGTCCAGATTATGCAGACATGTTGGGCATTTGGGTAATACATACCCGTAGTTAACGTAATATGGAGCTCCTAGTTTGGGTTTATTTACAGTGCAATTTTGCTGGACTGGGATGACTGTTTTCTAGCTCTGTGAGGGTGCTCTATTTTGCTTAGGACATAGGGGGGCATACAATTCTTACTGCTCAGGGTGGGGGGAGGGGGAAGAGGGACTTCTTCCTGTAGCTCTAGAGGGCTTGGCTTCTATGATGGGATTGGGGAGGGAAGGAGAGGGGAGGGGTAGTGGGAAGAGGGGCATTAATGGGGAGAGGAAGGGTTGGTTAATTATAACTTGGAGAGTGCTTGCTGTGGAGGGAAGGGATGGGCAGGGTTTAGGGGCAGAGTATGAATGTGTAACACTGGAGAGTGCCGGTGGAGTGCCTATGTGTGTGGCTAGTATGAATTGGGATGAGTGGTAGGTCTTTAAAATTGTTTACCTTTAATGTGAAAGGTCTCAACCTCCTTTCAAATGTCAACTGCTTTTCAAAGAGACAGATCACCTTAGAGTAGACATTGGTTTCATTCAAGAGACACATTTCTGAGTTTAACACAAGAATCTGTTATCCCATAGGAAGTACTCTTATGTATATTTGGCTTCCAATAGGAAGGATAAAAACAAATGGAGTGGGTATCTTTTTTTGAACGATCTCTCCAACCCAAGGTCCAGGAGCTCATCAGGGATAAGTCTGGCAAATATTTGCTATTGAGAGTGGAGTTGGAAGGCAAACTATTTACTTTAGTGAATGTCTGTGCTCCTAACTCAGAATAAGGGAGCCTTCTTTGCTGACCTAAATGCTTCAGTGCAATCACACATGGAAGGCCATTTAATATTGGGTGGGGGGGAGACTTTAATCTGATGATGAATCCTTCCTTGGACAATTCGGCTAATGCAGCTACCTATGATAAAGTTGATAAGAAGAGTTTACAGGCCCTGTACAGAGAGAGTGATTTGGTTGACCCCTGGCATCACTTAAATCCAACAACCAAGGACTACATGTTTTACTCGAGTGTCCACGATACTTACTGTAGGATAGATGGATGGGGGATCCCCCAGGACATGCTGCTTCATGTGAGTGGTGCAAATATAAAACCTAGAAGTTGGTCTGATCACTATCTAGTGTGGCTGGACATTGATATCAGACAGAGGCCTTATGGCCAGAGATACTGGAGCTTGAATGGCACTATTCTTTTGGATCCCCAAAATGTGCAGCAGTTGGAGTCTAATTTAAAGGATTATATTCAACTTAACTCCACTGCAGAGGTTTCTCCTAGTACATTTTGTGAAGGGTTGAAGGTGGTGATGCGGGGGAGGATTATTTCCTTGAGGGCCATGGGAGAAAGGAACATCAGCAGAAGTAAGACACTTTCCACCATCAATTGGTGCTCTTGGAGAGCCAACATAAATTAGTTATAGGGGAAAAATATTCTTTGCCAGTTAAAACAGGTGAGGGGGGAGTTACAGAACCTAGAACTAGAGGCCATTCATACATATTTACAGATGGTACATCAGAGGTATTTTGAGCAGGGAAATCGAGCGAGTCGGTTGTTGGCGTATAAGTTGAAACGGAGACAGGTGAGGAACCATATTACAGCTGTTCTTGATTTGGACGGGGTCCAACATAGGCAATCTGCTCAAATTGGTTGAGTCCTTTCTAGTACTATAAGCAGCTCTACACCCCACAAATGGAACCTACTGAGTCAGAGGTGAAAACTTATCTAGATTTGGTGGCCATGAATCATTGCAACTTTCTAGACCCATCAAGGAATCTAAATTATTGTGGGCTATTAAGACCTTATCCCTTGGAAAGGCCCCGGGTTTAGATGGATATACCACTAAGTTCTATTAATGCTTTGGGGGCCTCTAGGTTAAGTCTCCAACTGAACTGTTTACTAGCTTGCAGGCAGGGGATGAGCTCTGTTCTACGTGGTGGTTGGCAGGGGTGACATTGATCCCTAAACCAGAGAAGGATCCGGAACAATGTGGCTCCTACTGCCCCCATATCATTTTTAGATACAGCTTTAAACAAAAATTTTAGCTTATCGTTTACAACAGTATATGGGGACCTTAGTTTGGGACGATCAGGCTGGTTTTATCCATGGGCGCCAAACTTTTGATAATATTCGACAGATTATGCATGTAAATCATTTGGTTAAAATATGGGCAGCCCCAGCACTGATTTTGATTATTGATGCTGACAAAGCCTTTGATAGGGCACTATGGCTGTTTATTATTGGGACCCTAGAAAAAGTGAGGATTCAAGGGCAATTCCTGAACTGGGTAAAGACTATATACACTAAGCCACTAGACAGTTTGAGAATCAATGGGCAGTATTGTGACACCTTTGTGTTGGCCAGGGGTACTAGGCAGGGCTGCTCCCTGTCTCCATTGAGTTTCACCTTAATAATGGAGCCTCTAACCCAACAAATTCACACTAGTGGGACCATTAAAGGAATTGTGAGTGGAAGTGTGGAGACTAAATTGTTATTCTTCGCAGATAATGTTCTGCTCACTGTGGGGAAACCCCGTGAGTCCCTACCCGAGATCCTAACCATTCTATCAGATTATGGGAGAATATCGGGATTCCAGATTAATCTAAACAAATCTGTAATTCTGAATTTAATAGCGAGTCCAGAGGATAAGCGCTAGCTTCAAAGTCAATATCCATTTTGTTGGATGGCTAAAGATATTAAATATTTGGGCATTTGATTTTCCACCAATTTGGATGAGTTGTATCGCTTAAATTATCCTCCTGTACTGACAGTGCTATGGCAAACCCTAGATAAATGGGAACACCAACAAATAGCCTGGCTAGGAAGAGTACATGCAGTCAAAATGATGCTCTTACCCAAACTTTTATATCTTTTTACTGCATTGCCTCTTTTCCTATCTAGTGGTTTCTTTGATACATTGCACAGGAGGATATTTCACTATATATGGAAGCGTAGGCCCCCAAGAGTAAAGAGGGTGGTGATATTTCAACCACTTGAGCGGAGGGGGGCATGGGTGTCCCCAACTTTTGTTTATATTAAATGGCGGCTCAGCTTCGCACTCTGTTAGTCTGGCGGCACACTGGACACAAGTCCTGGGTGGATATAGAATCATGATATATGGGGAATATCTCTCTTAACAACCTCCCTTGGCTCCCTATGAAGGATCTTCAGGTAGTTGTGGAACAGGCTCATCCATTTATTTCGCAGCTATAGGTTAGAATTATATCTACGGTATTACCATTCCTGTTTTAAGCAAACTCCCTTGGTGGTGGCAGAAGGCTTTACTCCGGGTGGGGCTGAGGCGAGATATAAGAAATGGGCTAATCTCTTTTGGACAATTCCTAGTGGAGGGTGGGGTTCTCCCTTTGTCAAGAGCTAATGCGAACCTATGGCCTCGCACTGATGGACCAGTTTCAGTACCATCAGGTTTATTCCTATGTTTGCAAACGGGCATTGCTAGAGGGACAGGGTATGGGAGAACCTCTCTGAAAGGGGTATCACTCGCATTTATAAAGCATTATTGTACCTGACATGTATACAAATAAGCGGGAGTCATTTTCGAACCATCAACTAAACCAAGCTCAATGGTGATGGATTTTCCGCTCGTTTCTTAGAGTATACATAGTGATTAATTTGGTAGAAATTGGATTTAAACAATTATTTCAGTGGTACTTAACACTACATCAAAGCGGATATCTTAGAGTTTTTCTGGTGGGGATGTTGTGAGCAAGGCACTTTTCATCACATTTGGTGGCAATGCCCTAAGGCTAGGATGTATTGAACTATGATTGTCACTTGGTTGACTGAAATATGTGGGGTCCCAATTTAAAAAGATCTGGGATATAGCCTCTTGAACCTTACACTAGTGGGAGTTCCAGCTAAATACCATAAAACCTGTTGCCCTTGTTGTAATGGCGGCCAGACTGTCTTTGGCAGCCACCTGGAAACATCCTGGTACTCCCAGTAGACAGCTAGTATGGCTTAAAGTGCATGCTGATTAGAACCTGCTGCTCAAATGTGCACAATTAATTCTCAGCACTGTCGTAAATGACAGTCGGCTTTTTTGCTAGCTGAGGGGAAGTGCAGCGTACATTCAAAGTTATTTTCACATGCTGCAATGTTTAAATCAACATCAGATGAAAATGTGTTTCAAGACACATATTGGTAGTCTTTGAGCACCATCTAGTGGTAACCTTGTTGTATGTTCATCAAAGGTTGTTGGGCTTCTTTAACCAAAACCAAGGATTGGAAGACTTATTATATATATATATTCACCCTGTAAATATCCATATACATACAGCATTCAGGCAGGTGTTTATCTATTGGTAAACTATGTTGTACACATTGCATTAATTTAACATTTTGTTCTTCTAAAAATACTTTTTATTTGTGCTGTGACCTGTTTTGTACACACTCAGCAGTGCTCCAAATATTCAGCTTTGTGTAGGCATCACTTTTCAAATGATGAAATGAGAATGAAAATTATTTTCTAGATGCTGGCATTTGAATCTTGCAGCACCTAAGAGAGCATACCAAATATGATACCTTTCTTAGAGTTCTTTCTTAAAATCAAAGTGGTTTCCATGTTAGTTGAACTCTTTAGGTTATATAATTCCATCTCCTGTCAGGACTCATCAGAAGAGTCATCAGATAGACTTGGTTACTCTGTCTTATAAAGATTTATTATTTCCATGTATATCCCTGTCTGATGTTTCTTGGCAGAAGAGTCTTTGTGTAGGTTTATGCTTAACTGGAAAAAATTTTATCTCCCTTAAAAGTAACACCTCTAAGAGGTTCTCGTCCCATGGCTATATAAATACAACTGAATTTTGGTCTAATTAAGATTTGAATTTCCCCTCTTTGAGTTATTGGGACATATTCATCAATAAAGTGACATTTTGAACTATACAACCTTGGCTGTATTTCTGACATCTTGTCCTCAAGACTTCCTGTTGTGTGTTCCTGTCTCGTTGTTGAGGCCAGTCTTTGACTTCTGATTCAGTGTCTTTACTATGCAGATGACATTATTATCGTCATTTCTGTTGCGTTGGTTCCCTCAAAACATTACAAGGAAATCTCGAGAGTGATATTGATTGTCAGGAAGTAGAGAAGGGAATTTAAATTGAAACTAAATTCAAATAAAACCAAATGCTACTCCATATAAACTTAGTGAGGATTGTTTGTCATTACATAGGGTACAATATCCTATTCTTTCTACTTTAAAAACATTAGGAGACCTCTTGGACAGAAATCTTACCATGCGAGAAGAACAAGTGGAAGTTCTATGGAAATTATGTTCATTAAGGGCCTTTTTTTCATGACTAGGCTTTTCAATTATTGGTGCAGTAGTTAGTTATTTCAGTTTTGGACTATTGTAAAATAGTCTTATTTTGCAGTCTACAAAAGAATTTTCAGAAACTGTGGTTAATTCAGAACTCTGCAGTATGGTTGATTTTTAATTTGGAAAAAAAAAAGGATGACATTATTCCTTATTTTTGTAAACTACACAGGCTTCCAATAGAGGCCAGGGTAGTTTTCAAATGTGTCTGTTTTTGCCATGTTATCTTATTGATCAATTTGCTTTCAACATAGACATCCTTCATGCTTTCTGGGTTTTTTTTAATGTTTTCTACTGTAAGGGGCTACTCTAAATTGAAATATGTGGTAAAGATAAGAACATAAGAATAGCCTTACTGGGTCAGACCAATGGTCCATCTTCACGGAGGCCAATCCAAGTCACAAGTACCTGACAAAAACCAAAATACCATATATACTCAACTATAAACTGAGATTTTGGGGGGTCTTGGCTTCTATTCAGTTCATTACCCACCCACCCTCCTCCTGGAC
This sequence comes from Geotrypetes seraphini, assembly GCF_902459505.1. Lineage (NCBI taxonomy): Eukaryota > Metazoa > Chordata > Amphibia > Gymnophiona > Dermophiidae > Geotrypetes > Geotrypetes seraphini. The sequence goes on along the minus strand of NC_047085.1, from coordinate 183,110,980 downwards.
TTGTTGCAGACCTCCGCTGAGCCTGCCATATGGCCTGGTGGGGTTGGTCGAGACAGGAGGGACACCTCCCATCTCCTGTCCTGGCCGACTGTGCCAATTTTTTTTTACCTCCCTATCACCTCCCCTGCGTACCTTTTTGAATCCTTGGTAGTCCAGCGGTGTACCAGACAGGAGCGAGCTTTCCACACTCCTGCTCAGTACCATGCCCGGTACACCACTGGGCTGCGAGAACTCGAGGCGACCATTAAGGGAGGGGCTCAGGACAGGAGCGCGGAAAGCTCGCTCCTGTCCAGTACACTGATGGACCACCAGGGATTCAGAAAGGTACGAAGGGGAAGGCGAGAGGGAGGTAAAAAAAAATTTGGCAGTTAGAAAAGTAGGCACAAATGCCATTTGATTTATTCAAGCAAATTACATAGGTAAGAACTATGAGACCTATTTTCTGAAATGATAGGAGTTCAACACAGCTTTTAATATTCACCAACAACACAAGTTGTATCACGAAAATCCTGCAAGTACATCTGACTGTTTATCAGTTTCTTTTAATTTGTATTAAATATATGATAGATATAAAACAAAATGTAAAATAACTTAGTCACAATTATTTTTTTCTAGAAGCTTGGGAATGATGTGTGCTCCAAGGATGCATTTGAACAGTCAGTGGCCTTAGAACGCTCCGATGGAAGTGGTGCAGGTAAAGCTGTGTGGTAGTTGTCATCTGAAAAATGCTTGACACAACAAAGAAACAAAATCTACTGCTCATCAAGTTTGATTCTAAACTATTGGTTTGGCCAGTAGCATCGACAAACAGATTTGGTTTTCAGAGTGACTAAAAATATGTTGTTTACAGGTTTATTACTTATAGCTCGCCTTTACCCTTGACAATAAAACATGCATAATTAAAAATACATACCCAATGCACAAACTTACTATAAATACAAAAAGAAGTTCCACATAAAGCAGTCCAATTAGGGCAAATGACCAAAAAATTAGGTCCTATACAAGTGTATCTCCATATGCTGCCTTAAATAGCATAAAGCTTTCTTAAATGCTAAAGTGTCCTTCAAAAGCCTTATGGCCTTTGACAACTGATTCCACTCTCTTAGTGCAACAATCAAAATAGTTCTATATTTCTTCAAAGGAAAAAGATCACAAAGCAGGAACAGTAAGCACATGGGCATTCTCAGAATGCAAAGAACGTGATGGATTATACCAATGATTTCAAATAACATGAGGAAAAATGATACAGTGCTTGATGACTCAATAACAGCGATTTATATTTATCTCTGAAAGCCAATGTAACTTTACAAGGTGAAGAATTATGCGTTCAAACCAAGGCATGTGACAACAGACAAGTCAGTTCTAGACAGTAGGTAGCGAATGAATGGAAGTTTCAAGTTTAAGTTTCAAGTTTATTAGTTATTTGATTAATCGCCTATCACAATTACTAAGCGATGTACAAATAATAACATAAATTTCTAAAATATACAAAAAATACGAGGTAAACAATAACAACAATATAAAAATCATTAAAAGTCTCAGACAAACCCAGATATACAATATTATAGTAATGTAGCCCATTCAGCACCCTAAACTGCATTACTATCCTAAAATTATCCATAGAAAAGAAAGACCACACACCCCTTACTACGCCACTGGTCCTTGTAGAATAGTGACCAGCAATACTTAGTGATGCCAAAGTCCAACATCGTCCCTAAACAACCCACTTCCGAGCTTCGGCATCACTAGACACCACAGACTCAGTCCCAGAGGGCAAGTAGCAGCGCCTAATTTTTTTTTTTAATAATCCATTTTTAATTGGTTTTTAATGGTGCGATCACTTATCACGCCACTTAAAACCAGCTAAGACACTTAAACTATACTATCAATTGTGTGCTTTGAATGGATGATTATGAGCTAAACTGAGAACATAATAAAAAAAGGGATTTGGACTACTCCTGTGGCTCAGTGGCAGTGTTATAGTTTCTAGTTTGATCACGCATCCACTTCCTGAATGTGGCTGGGGATGCCATGGAGGCAGTTTTCACAGCCCGAAGGGACAGAGGTGATAGTCATTTTTCAAGGATCTGATTCAAGGACCATGATGGTAGGGTTCCTAAGGAGATCTATTATATAATCCTACCTGAAGGACTTTACCAGAGTGAACAGACAATAAACCCCATTTTGCAAAGGGCAAAGAGGTAAGAATAGAGATGTATAAGTTGAGATGTTCACATCTCATCCATTATTTTACAAAAGGCTCTACTGAGTGGAGAAGTAGCCTAATGGTTAGTGCAGTGGACTGAGAACCTGGAGAACTACATTTGATTCCCACATTAGACCCTAGGCAAGTCACCTAATCTTCCACTGCCCCATTGTGACACCACTAGGGACAGAGAAAGTACCTGTATATAAAGTAATATGTAAACTGCTTTGTTTGGACCACAGAAATATATCAAATGCACAATCCTTACTTTACACTTCTAGTCTTTTGCAGGGCTTAATTTGTAGACAAAAAAATAGAAGTGGAACTGTGAAGTTGGACAGGTGGGCAAAGGGCAGCAACAATAGGGGAAAAAAAGGACTGAATTGAGGAGTAAAGTGACTGTTCTCTGCTCTGCTTTAGGCTCATTCCATCCCCTCCTGCTCCATGCAGGCTTCCTGAAAGGGAGGAATTGGAGAAAACATCTCTGCTGCTCTGGATTCTTGAATAGAAGTGATAGAATAGCGTTCCAGGCTTTACCCCACAGAAATGAAGCCTTAGTCTTTTGTAAAATACCACAACGAATAAAGACCCCACTGATTAAAGTTCAATTGCGGAATGACATGGGAGCTTTTAAAGTATCCACATATATGATTGTTCTATTTGGGCTCAAATCCTAGCTTTCTGGTTGAATTCAGCTAATATGCTTGCTGCTGTTTTAACTGTTGTCTTTTTTTTTTTTCAAAATACAGTGGTACCTTGGATTACGAGCATAATCCGTTCCAGGAGCATGCTCGTAATCCAAAATGCTCGTTTATCAAAGTGAGTTTCCCCATAGGAAATAACGGAAACTCGCTTTGATGCGTTTCCCCCCCCCCCCCCGAAAACCGGCATTGCTCCCCCCGAAGGCTCCCCCTGCGATGGCCCCCCTCCCCCCCGGGATTCGGCACCCCCCGCCACGATCCGGCACCCCCCTGCCATGATCCGGCACCCCCCCCCCCCCCCCCCGACACGATTGGGCACCCCCCCGCCATGATCCGGCATCCCCCCGCCGCTTCTTACCCTCATCTCGGCACCGGCATCGGCATGTCATGTGCTTGGTGCCGGTGCCCGAAGATCAGCCTCCTCTTCTGCTAGGCCTTGAGCATCTGAGCATGCTCAAGGCCTGCGAGTTCACGTTCTGAACGTGACAGAGAAATTTTTTGACCTGTGCTTATATTCCTGTTGCAGAGCAGAAATACATAAAAACATCAGAATAGCCTTACTGGGTCAGACCAATGTTCCATCAAGCCCAGTAGCCCGTTCTCATGGTGGCCAAACCAGGTCCCTAGTACCTGGCCAAAACCCAAGGCGTATCAATATTCCATGCTACCGATCCAGGGCAAGCAGTGGCTTCCCCCATGTCTTTCTCAATAACAGACTATGGACTTTTCCTCCAGGAAATTGTCCAAACCTTTCTTAAAACCAGCTACGTTATCCACTCTTACCACAACCTCTGGCAATGCTTTTCAGAGCTTAACTATTTTCTGAGTGAAAAAATGTTTCCTCCTATTGGTTTTAAAATTATTTCCCTGTAACTTCATCGAGTGTCCCCTAGTCTTTATACTTTTTGATGGAGTGAAAAATCGATCCACTTGTACCCGTTCTACTCCACTCAGGATTTTGTAGACTTCTATCATATCTCCCCTCAGTCGTCTCTTTTCCAAGCAGAAGAGCCCTAACCTTTTGTCTTTCCTCATATGAGAGGAGTTTCATTCCCTTTATCATCTTGGTCGCTCTTCTTTGAACCTTTTCTAGTGCCGCTATATCTTTCTTGAGATAAGGAGACCAGAATTGAACACAATACTCCAGGTGAGGTCGCACCATGGAGCAATACAGGGGAATTATAACATATGTTGGTGAGCCAAACCATGCCCCCTATAAATCTATGCATCCCAGGCCATTTGCACATGTAAATAGCAGACTTCTGAAATCATCATTTACACTTGCATGCAATGTATTTCTGAAGATGCCACTATTTATATTTATAGATGTAAGCCAGGCTTCTGAAATGGCGACCTGTGTATCTTGAAAGGATGTTTATAACACAGAGGAACCCCCCCCCCTCCCCAATTGATGAGCTCATGGCATGGGTTCTCAGTTCTGGTTCCAGTTAGCTGGAAACAACAAAGCAGGAGGAAACTGAGGGTCAAAAACAAAGGGACTCAAACTAGAGGTCTGCACGGGAACGGGGATCGCGGGGATCCCGCGGGTCCCGCGGGGATCCCGCGGGTTCCCCCCCTGGCCCACGGGACTCCCACGGGGACGCCCCCTGGCCCACGGGACTCCCACGGGGATGCCCCCCTGACCCACGGGACTCCCACGGGGACGCCCCCTTGCCCACGGGACTCCCACGGGGATGAAAACAACCTACCTAAATTCTGGCGATGCAAGTCTGGCGTCGCGTCGGGAAATAGCCATGTTGAGCAGTGAGCTCAGCACGTACACAGATGAAAGCCTTGCTTGCTGATTGGTCCGGCGGCCCCGCCCCACCGTGCCGCCGGACCAATCAGCAAGCAAGGCTTTCATCTGTGTACGTGCTGAGCTCACTGCTCAGCATGGCTATTTCCCGACGCGGGCATTAGGCTGTTTTTTGTCATTTCGGGTGGGGGATGGCAGCGGCAGCAGCAGCCTGAAAAAGAAATCATCCTGGCCGGGTTCGGTGTCATGCTCCGGAGCTTCTACAGCCTTCCTATCTCCCTCTCCCTTCTACCTGCGGCTCTCTTCGGCAACTCAGCAGCAACGATCGACACAAGCTTCTGGCGTCGGGGCCTACCCTCTGCGAGTCCCGCTTGTTTCAACTTCCTTTTTCCACAAAGGTGGGACTCGTAGAGGGAAGGCCTCGATGTCGGCAGCTTGTCTTGATCACTGCTGCTGACGAGTTGCTTAAGAGAGCCGCGGAGCAGGGGGGTGTTGCCAGGTGCAGGTAGAAGGGAGAGGGCCAGATGCAGGACTCGTGGGTGAGGGAGGAGAAGAGAGAGGGGAGAGAAACAAAAGGAAATATTTCATACTGGGCTGGGCCGGAGTGGAGAGAGGGTGGAAAGATTCTGGCTACAGGGTGCAGTAACAAAGGAAAAGGGGGAAAAGCTGAAAATGGAGATAGTGACACAAAGAAGAGAAAGGGTAAGCAGGACCTTCTGAATAAGGATAGAGATACAGAGGGGACATGAAGAGGAGGTGAAATAGAGACATAGAAGTAATGCTGAAAAAGTGTGGGGGGGAGATAAAGACATTGAAAGGGCAAATGGTGAATATGGGGTAAAGACAAGGACAGAGACAAATGAAGATTCTGAAAAAGTGGTGAGATAGGGATATAGGTGAGATGGACACAAAGAAGGGTGATGCTGGAAAATAGGTGGAATGGTAATTCTGACAGACACAGAAGGGAAATGCTGGATCAAGGAGAGATGGGGCTCAGGCTGGATGGAATGAGGAGAAATGCCTTGTTGGCCCGGAACTTCCTCTCCTACGTCAGAATTGACGTCAGGGAGCGGAATGCTGGTCAGCGCGACGCTTCTGCAGGGAAAGCTTGGGACAGCGGTGGCTTGGGGACTATTCCCCGATGGCGGTGGCAGCAATCCGAGTGGCTTGGGGGAGGGCACGGAGAAAGAAAGAAAGGGGGCAGACAGAGAGACAGAAAGAAGGGGGAACAGGGAGACAGAAAGAAAAAGTTGGGGGAGAGAATGAGGTCTGGAGGAGAGGAAACATACAGGAGGCTGAAAGAAAGGAAGAAAGATTGGATGCACAGTCAGAAGAAGAAAGTGCAACCAGAGACTCATGAAATCACCAAACAGCAAAGGTAGGAAAAATGATTTTATTTTCAATTTAGTGATCAAAATGTGTCTGTTTTGAGAATTTATATCTGCTGTCTATATTTTGCACTATGGCTCCCTTTTACTAAACCGCAATATTGTTTTTTAGCGCAGGGAGCCTATGAGCATTGAGAGCAGCGCGAGGCATTCAGCGTAACTCCCTGTGCTAAAACCTACTATTGTGGTTTAGTAAAAAGGGAGGGGGTGTATTTGTCTATTTTTGTATTTTGTTACCGAGGTGACATTGCATAGAGTCATCTGCCTTGGGAAATGTATATGGCAGATATCTTTGTTTTGTGTTCAAAAGAAAAGGAAATGCATTTCTGGTTTTATTTCTACAGTGTTGAAGTACTTGTTGGCCCTTGCTGTGACTGGTGGGGATCCCCAAGCACCGCCAGCAGAGGACCTCCTCTAGAGATGGTCAGAACTCCCCTCCACCAAGCGCAGCAGTCGCTGGCAGCATCCATGAGCCACTGAGGTGCCAGCATCTGTGACTCAGGGACGCTACTGCTGCCTGCCAAGCTTGGCAAAAGGGACCCCAGGCCAACTGCAAAGGAAGTCCTCAGCTGACAGTTTGTGGGTTCTCATCAGCTGAGTATTTATATTTTATATTTACATTAGAGGTTCTGGTAGAAACCCATTTACAAAGTATGTATTCTTCCCAATTAATATTTCCAAATTAATAGTCTCTTTGCTTATTTGTAAATGGGTCTCTACCAGAGCCTTTAATTCAGTACCATAATTAAATAAAATAACTATTTCTGAAGTTTATAGGGAAGGATGGTGACGGAGGGGATTCCTCGCGGGGACGGGTGGGGACGGAGGGGATTCCTCGCGGGGACGGGTGGGGACGGAGGGGATTCCTCGCGGGGACGGGTGGGGACGGAGGGATTCCTCACGGGGACGGGTGGGGACGGAGGGATTCCTCACGGGGACGGGTGGGGATGGGTGGGATTTTGGCGGGGACGGGTGGGGACGGGTGGGATTTCTGTCCCCGCGCAACTCTCTAACTCAAACAGTGACAGACTACAGAAGACATATATGTTTTTACTTTAGTTGGTGAGAAAATAGCACCAATACCACCAAAGGGAGCTAGATAATGAAAGTGGAAGAGACTGGTGAATTTTAGTACTCTAAACCAAGTGTAGAAGATACATGCCATATGCGGTAACTTTTCATTTTTCTAAAAGCAAACATTATTTGGAAAAAGGATTTTGTTTTTTATATTATAATAAAGAGAGAATTTGGGAATAGAGATAACATACATTTTTTTTAAAGCTCAGATAACTTTTAAGGGGATAAAAAAGAGGTGTTGTGTTATAGTTTGTTTGCAAAAAAAGACTTTTTTTTTGGTGAGCAAATTTTCTAATGACGCCAGCAAACGCTTCGATTTGAGCTACATGACAGTCCTGAATACACATATTAATGAGTAGATAGTGTGCTATCAGTCCCCTGAGGAAGGCATCTCTAGATGCCAAAACTGGGATCCTAGTGGGGACTTTTAAGATATTGTAACTTTTTAATAAACATAACTGTTGGTTGATTTGGGCATCTCGCTTGCTTTTTCTCTTATTGGTTTGTCACATATTGAGGCAAGGTCCTTCTCTCGTTCTCTGTTGGTTCCATATTGTGCAAACATTTTTGTCAAACAGGTATTTATTTGGGTTATCTCAGTTTGAGCTGTATTAGGTAGTGTAGATATTTCCCTGCCCACGAGGACTGTTAAGTGGCAGACGTGAAGTGCACTTTTCTGGTTGTTTGCCCAGTGCTCTAACCACTTCTTTTTTTGTTATCTTTTATGATTTGTAATGTTTCTTTTAATGCTGAAGAAAGCCGGGGCCAGCACTATATGGTTCACTTTCTGCTGTGAGGTTTCTTGAACAATTCTGTCAAGTCAGTACAGTTTTAACCTGAGCGAACGCTGTAGTCTCACCACTGGCCATCTTATTAAAAAGACTGGAAGAGAGCTAGTTGGCAAACTCTCTGATGTATTTTTAAAGTTAACAGGGCAAATCTGACATTATCAAACCAATTTCACTTTTTTGAAAGTGAGGTGTGAACCCATTTCTAAAATGATGGTGTGCTGGTTCATGTATCATAATTGTACTAGAACATATGCCAATATTCAACACAGAAAACTATGAAAGGGAGCTCTGAGTGTATCTTACCATTGAATTAATTGCTAATATGCATTTTAAAACTGCATTATTTTGCTGTATGTATATTCATATTTTCCCTGCAAAAGGTCTCTCATTGATTTAGGCTTGGGTCTTTTTTTTTAGTCTTTAAACACCACCAGATCACCACTGAGAGCCGTTTTCCACTGAACAAAGCTGACTCGACCACCTCATCCCATGAAAAGAATGCGAAACCTGAACAGAGAGCAGAAGTTTGTACAAGGTCTAGAAGCTCTTCATGTACTCCTACCAGTCCTAAGCCTCCACTTCAGTCCGCAAAGCCTAGCCTGCCAGGACGCCCCGCAGTGCCACAAAAGCCCCGAACTAGCTCCCGTAACGGTAAGCAGATTGTCAGGACTATGTGACACAGGCTCAGTCAGGCATGAAATAAATGGCAAAACAATCATTTGTTTGCTCTATATTTCCTAATTTTGTTTCTTTCATTTGTTTGCCTTAAAGAGAACCCCTCCATTTTGTCAGATGGTCAGTCATTTCTATGGAATGTAACCAAACAGAAATAAGAATTATTAAAAATTAGTTTTCAAATTCCATTGTATTTTTCACTGTTAGAAGTAGAAAAAAATTTATTATCCTAAGACAAGCAGGCATCATATTCTCACATGTGGGAGATGTCATTCATGGAGCCCGGTACAGACAGTGTTAAAATGTACTGTTACTTTAAGCTTTTGTGAAGCTTCAAGACAGCACGTGCGAGTGCCTTCCTACCTGACGTCAGCTTGCAGTTCCTCAATCCTTTGCTTTCAACAAAGCAAAGAAGTTGTGTGTCTGGACTCTGTCCATACGAGTTGCCTTCCCATCAACTATGTTTTGCCATTGGCTCGTTTTCTTTTTTTATCTTATTATTTCTCTCGTGTTTTCTTTTCTTTACTTTTCCTTCAGTTTTTTGGGTGAATTTTTGACATTCACACTTCCCTTAGTTGGGCCTTCTGCCCATTTAGCTTTCAGGGTTTGAACTTGCGTTTTTAAGTCTCAGCATTGCAACCATTGTGTTTTTTTTTTACCTTGTCACTGGGATTTTTCCTCTCATGTTGAGGCCTTCTAGCAGGTTAAAGAAGTGATTTCATTGCCAATAGCCCATATCACTCACTGATCCGTACAACTGGTGCATTGAATGGACTCTTGTACCTGCTGTCTTACATTGAAAAAAAACGCTCTCTTAAGGCTTAACGCATCCAGAAAGAGAAGCTTTATGGAGCGGCCATTGTCTCCGAGGACAAATCGGTGCCAACAGTACCGGCTTCGACACCTCCCTCAACATCAGACTTGGTTTCTACATCAGGTAAACCTGCTAAGAAGCCGTCCTCATCACATCCAGCATTGCAGGTATCTTCACATTGAGTCCCTCGATGCATGACAAGTGTCAATGCCACCATCGATCTCCATCGGTGCAGGCTGTGTCTCCTTTAAGGCGTGCTTCCTCATTGAGGTCACCCATACCTCAGGACCCTGCAGTGCCAATGGCACCAGTGCAGTCCTTCCAGGACCAACTTAAGGACCAGAACTAGCTGTGCTGTTCAAAGCACATGCAACACCGGTGCTTGCACCGACTCCTTTGGTACCGGCCCAGCCTGAGCATGGCTCATCGAGGCCCCATGGTACTGAACCTCACTCTTGTAGTAAATCTACATCTTGAAGAGCATCGAGGTCCTACGGTACCAATCCTTGCTCCTCTAGTAAATCTAAAAAAGCATCAACATCTCATGGTACCAGTTCTCATTCACCTCGAAGTAAGTCAAGATCTAAGACCAAAAGAATTACCATACTGGGACAGACTGAGGTCCATCAAGCCCAGTATCCTGTTTCCAACAGTGGTCAACCCAGGTCCTAAGTATTTAGCTAGATCCCAACTTGCAAAACAGATTCTATGCTTATCCTAGGAATAAGCAGTGGATTTCCCCAAGCCATCTCAATAATGCCTATAGACTTCTCTTTTAGGAAATTAAACCCTGCTAAGCTAACTGATTTCACCACATTCTATGGTAATGAATTCCAGAATGTAATTAAATGTTATGTGAAAAAATATTTCTGTATACTCAACATCGATCTTCATCATCTTCAACTAACTGAAACATAGAAACATAGAAACATAGAAATAGACGGCAGATAAGGGCCGCGGCCCATCCAGTCTGCCCACCCTAATGACCCTCCCCTACCTTTACCTTGTGAATAGATCCCACGTGTCGATCCCATTTGGCCTTAAAATCAGGCACACAGCTGGCCTCAATCACCTGAAGTGGAAGACTATTCCAGCGATCAACTACCCTTTCAGTAAAAAAGAACTTCCTGGTGTCACCTCGCAGTATCCCGCCTCTGATTTTCCACGGATGCCCTCTTGTTGCCGTGGGACCCTTGAAAAAGAAGATATCTTCCTCTGTCTTGACGCGGCCCGTGAGATATTTGAACGTCTCGATCATGTCTCCCCTCTCTCTGCGCTCCTCGAGCGAGTACAGCTGCAACTTTTCCAACCGTTCCTCGTACGGGAGATCCTTGAGTCCCGAGACCATCCGAGTGGCCATTCTCTGGACCGACTCCAACCTCAGCACGTCCTTGCAATAATGCGGCCTCCAGAATTGCACACAGTACTCCAGGTGGGGCCTCACCATGGATCTATACAATGGCATAATGACCTCCGGCTTACGGCTGACGAAACCCCTGCGTATGCAACCCATGATTTGTCTTGCCTTAGATGAAGCTTTCTCCACTTGATTGGCAGCCTTCATGTCCTCACCGACAATCACCCCTAAGTCCCGCTCTGCTACCGTTCTTGTTAGGATCTCACCATTAAGGGTATAAGTCCTGCATGGGTTTTGGCTACCCAAGTGCATAACTTTGCATTTTTTGGCATTGAAACTGAGTTGCCAGGTCCTAGACCAGTGCTCCAGTAGGAGTAGATCGTGCATCATGTTGTCGGGCATTGAGTTTTTGTCCGTTGTGCTTTTGCCCACTACATTGCTTAGCTTGGCGTCATTGGCAAATAATGTTATTTTACCTCGGAGCCCTTCTGTCAAGTCACTTATGAAGATATTGAACAGGATCGGGCCCAAGACCGAGCCTGGTACCAACATCATCACAAGAGTTCTCAATGTTCTCACTGTCATCAAACTCCTCAGACCAAGAAGCGTCTATCTCATCTTCTTCTTACAGAGTCTCATGGAGTTGAGGATATCGATTCAGATCTCTTTTTACATACTGATACTGATCTTGACCCTACATTGCTCCAGAGTTGTATGGCATCCCATCAGATCCATCTCCTCCACTGCCCTGGCGCAGATCACCTCCTAAAGGATTATCTTTCACAAAGTTTATCAGTTAGATGGGGAAAGCTTTACTTGTTAAATTAGAGGCATATACTGAAGTGGAGCTCCTTGAAGCATGGGATTTTGATGAGCCTCCTAAAGAGCTTCTCAAGTTGCATCTTCATACTTTACTTAAGGAAGCTATATTTAAGCACTGGGTGGAAAACTCCTCTCACACTTCCCATAGTTCAAAGGAAAATTGACTTTTTGTACAGAATACAGTCGTGCTCGGGATTTGATAAACCACAGTTGCAGCACCAGTCTTTGCTAGTTGAATTTATTCTTTAAAATATTTCAGGCCATGTAGGTCTCATCATGGATAAGTTTGGATGCCACCTTTACCAGAACTCTGTGTTTACTAGAAGAGTTTTCAGTTATAATTTCTTTGTTGTTCTGTCTTAAATAACTTATAAAGACCCTTGCTGATTTTGAACAGTATATTCCACCTAATCGTCTTCCAGGTTTCAAGAAGCAACTTGTATCCTCCTTCAAACTAGAAAATTCATAGCTAGATTGGCTTTTGATGCATTTGATGTGACATCTAGAACATTGGCTAGGTCTTTTGCTGTGAGACAACTAACATGGCTTCAAGTCTCTGACCTTGACATCAGCATTCAAGATCGCTTAGCCAACATTCCTTGTCTAGGAGAAGAATTGTTTGGAGACAAAGTTGAGGATGCAACGCAAAGACTTACTCGACATGAGTAAAGGTGGGCTACTTTAGCGGGATCTAAGACTCAAGCATTTAATCTTCCCAGAAATCTTCTTATTCTCTTTATAAGAGGCACTATCCAGCAACCTCGTCCTCTTCTAAACCTCCGCCAAAGAAGAGGTAAAAAGCACAGAAGACTCCGACTTCTGCTCCACAGAAATCAACTCAGTCTTTTTGACATGCTACTAGAGAGCATAGCCACAATTCCTCCAACTCGGCCACCTCCCCAACCCATTAGAGGCCATCTTCTTTTGTATCATCAATGCTTGACTCTCTTTACAATGTATACTTGGGTCCTCAAAGTCATTCAGAAAGGTTACTCTCTTCATTTCATCACCAGTCCTCCAAACAATCTTTCAAGAAAGTCCTCTTTTACATCTCAATAGATGTCTCTTCTTCAGGCAATCGAAGCTGTTCTTCAACTAAATGCCATAAAGTCAGTACCCCTTCCCAGAAAAATCAGGGGTTCTACACCAGGTATTTCCTAATTCCAAAGAAGACAGGAGGTCTTCATCCCATTCTGAACCTCCAAGCTCTCAACAAATATTTAGTCAAAGAGAAGTTTTGGGGTCTCCATACCCACATCTAGAATGAAATGTGTGGATGTGCTCTCTAGACTTCAAAGAGGCTTACACAGACATTCCTATACATCTGGACCACAGAAAGTTCCTTCATTTTTGTGTAGGTCATCATCATCTTCAACACAAAGTTCTGCCATTTGGCCTCACTTCCTCTCCAAGAGTGTTCACAAAGGGGCAAATTCTATAAATGGTGTCCCGATTGTAGGCAGCGGTAGGCATCCTACCGCGTGGGATCTCTTGGAGAGTGAAAGAGAGAATGATTACTGCGGATGGGCAGACTAGATGGGCCATTTGGCCTTTATCTGCCATCATGTTTCTAAGTCTTGTGCCACATCTTCTCACTTTGAGGGATTCCTCACATAGACGTTTGCATCTCCCCACAATCACTAGTTACCTCAATTCTGCTCCAAACAGTTTTCTCCTCATCGCCTGGAAACAGATGCATTTCTTCTGGATTGGTCACACAAGTTCCTGTATGCATTTCCATCAGTTCTTCTAGTTCTGAAGACGCTAGTCAGACTCAAACAAGAATTAGTCACCATGATTCTCATAACTCCTCGGTGGCCCAAACAACCTTGGTTCTCCCTTCTGCTTCAACTGAGTGTCAAGGATCCAATTCCATTACAGATCTTTTCGTCTCTGCTCACTCAGAGTCAAGGTTCTCTTTTACATCCTAACCTGCAGTCTCTACCTTTCAACCTGACATCAGCAGATTTAGATCTCTCTGCTCCAGTAGAAGCCATTATAGCTGTTTCCAGAAAAACACTTACTCACCAATGCTATCGATTCAAGTGGACACGTTTTACTTCAAGGTGTAATCTCCATTACCTGGATCCTTCCACATCCTCTATTCCTTCGATGTTGGACTACCTTCTCCACTTATCCAACCTGGATTTAAAACCACTTCTGTCAAGAGTACACCTCAGTTCTGTTAGTGCTTTCCATGCTCCTTTCAATAATAAAACTTTAGCTACACATCTGCTTGTTCCCTGTTTATGAAATGACTCTTAAATTCAAAACCTCCACTAAAACTGCCTCCAATTATTTGGGATCTGAATGTAGTCCTCTCAATTCAGATAAAGCCTCTATTTGAACCTTTTGCAACTACTTATATTAAGTTTCTCATTTGGAAAGTGGTCTTCTTGATCTATGTAACATTTGTTCATCGAGTGAGTGAACTTCAAGTACTGGTTTGTGACCCACCTTTTACAGTATTTCATCGCGACAAGGTGGTTCTAAGAACTCATTCTAAATTCCTCCCGAAAGTAGTCACAGAATTTCATCTTAATTAATTGATTATGCTACCTGTTTTCTTTCCAAAGCCTCATTCTCATCCAGGAGAAACGGATCATCACACATTGGACTGTAAACGTGCTTTGGCTTACTATATACAGAGGACTAAGCCCCACAGGTCTTTACCTCAATTGTTCATCTCTTTTGACCCTAATAGATTAGGAGTGCCTATAACCAACTGAACTATCTCCACACAGTTAGTAGCCTGCATTTCCTTTAGCTATGCTCAAGCTGGGCTGCAGCCCGAGGGACATGTTACAGCACACCAGGTCCAAGCTATGGCGGCGTCAGTGTTTTGTTTTGTTTTTTGCTTTCTACTCCCATTGAAGATATTTGCAAAGTAGCTACTAGGTCCTCAATTCACACATTTACATCTCACTACTCTCTAGAAACCTATTCCAGATGAGATGGTCACTTCAGCCAAGCTGTGCTACAAAGTTTATTTTCTTCCTGAAGGTCAACTCTTCCTCCATCCCATTTCAGTAAGCTAAGGAGTCCCACATGTGAAAATATGCTGCCTGCTTGTCCTAGGATAAAGCACAGTTACTTAACAGGTGTTATCCGGGGACAGCATGCAAATATTCTCACATCCCTCACACCTCCCCTGGTTGGCTTATTAGTTTGCTTACCGAACTGAAGAACCATGAGCTGACGTCAGGCGGAAGGCACTTGCGCATGTGTGATATGCACAGTCTCAAAGCTTCGCAAAAGCTTAAAGTGACAGTATACTTTAACAATGTCTGTACCGGGCTCCATAGATGACATCACCCATTTGTGAGAATATCTTCCTGCTGTCCCTGGATAACATCTATTTTGGGGGCACTCCGAGGGTGGAGTCTGCACTTGGCTGGTTAAGTGCTGATGTTCAGCACTTAACCAGCCATGGTAAACACATAAGGATAGGATTGAAATTTATGTGGTAAACTATATCACACTTAACTGGCTTTGCTTTATCGTCCACAAACCTGGAAATTCTGTGCCAAAAAACAGACATGACCCAGCATTGAATTTCTGGGCATAATTCGGACATCAGCCAGCAAAAAGATGGAGTGTGTGTGTGTGTGTGCAAGAAGGGGGCTGGAAAAAAGGTGAATGGTTGTGTGTTTGTGTAATGGGAATGTGTGTGATTGTGTAATGGGACTGGTCGCTAACTATGTGGCTATGTCTATAGGAAGGTGCATGGGGTTGTGTATGCTATGAAAGGGGCTTAAGAAAGGTGGATGGAGTAGTGTATTTTTACTTATTGTTTTATTGTCCTTATTTTAATTACTGTATTTCCCCACTTATAGGCTGCCCCTCTGCATTGGCCGCACCCATGTATAGGCTGCAGAAAAGGGCAGCCTATGTTTAAAAACTGGAAGATAAGCCGCCCTATGGAATTAACCGTGGCTTATCTTCCGGTACCTCGCCTGCCCTTTAACACCATCCCCCCACCCCTAATACCTTTATCGGAGCCCCCTGGATGTCGGATGGCGAATCTCCAGTGGTGCAGAGCAGACGTGATCTCTTTGGCATCCAGCCTGCCCCCGCACCACCCTCTGAATGGCCGATGTCAGCTCTCGCGGGACTCTCGAGAACTGATGTTAGTCACTCAGCAAGTGGTGCGGAGGCAGGCCGGATGCTGAAGAGATCGCGGCTGCCCTGCACCGCTGGAGATTTGCCTTCCGCCATCCAGGGGGCTCCAATAAAGGTGGTGGGGTGATTATGTAAAGTCCATACATAGGCCGCCCCATATAACAAGGCCACACCCCATACACGGGTTTGTAAAACCCATGTATAGGCTGCGGCCTATACAGTAAAACCTTGGTTTGCGAGCATAATTCATTCCAGAAGCATGCTTGTAATCCAAAACACTCATATCAAAGCAAATTTCCCCATAGGAAATAATGGAAACTCAGAGGATTTGTTCCACAACCTAAAAACTTTAATACAAAATACTATACATACTTGTATTGCAAGACCTCGCTCATTTAGAACAGTCACTAAACTCCCACAGCGTCGGAGAGAGAAGAACCATCAGCTCAGTTGTGATGATGTGACAAATATATGCTGTATGTACTCGTATTGCAAGACTTTGCTTGTATATCAAGTTAAAATTTAATAAAATGTTTTGCTTGTCTTGCAAACCAAGTTACTTGCAATCCAAGGTTTTACTGTATATGGGGAAATACGGTACTATCTGTTATATTTATCCTGTATTTTTATTGTACTCACCTTGTTGTGTTAATGTAAGGTAGCATCTCAGATTTGACAAATACAATATTATGTACGTCTGAAAATCTTTGTGAACCGCAATGAATCCTTGCTGAATCCTTTTGGGGTATAAGAAACTGTATTATATTGTATGGTAATTGTTTTAGAGAGGGTCTAAAGTAGCTTGAGAAGCAACTGCTGCCACAGAATATAGAGGATTGGAGAAGGGTTGAAGAAATGATGGAGGTAGGAGTGGGAAGAGGGTCTGATGGAAGAGAGGAGAGTGCACTAAGGGAGGGGGGAGGCCAGTAGGATAAGAGAGGCCTGCATGGGGAAGGGAGACAGGAGCAGAGAGGATTCTATTATGGGGAGAGAAAGGAGTTTTGTTGGCGAAGCGAAAGCTATGTACACCTTGTAGCCAGAAGGCAATGGTGAGACAGTGGTCCCACTGGCCAGAGCTGCAGTAGAGCACGAAAACGGCAGAAAAAGTGGAAGGCAAAGATACATTGTTGAGTTCTATGTTGGGGGGAGGAAGGAGAAGAAAGAGAGTATTAGGGAAGAAGGAGAACCAGGGTCAACCTAAAAGTATTTGGGGCCCTAGGTGAACCTTCTGCCATGCTCCCGTCGCATAGCAGCTCAAGATCCAGCTCCCCTTTTCTTACATACTCAACATATCCCAGCATCTCCGCTACCCCTCCCCCCAGGCGGCCAGCATGCTTCACATTTCCAGTCCCTTCCCATCCTGAATATTCAGCATTTCCTCCTCTTACCTGTCCGCTCTACCTCTTTCTGGACCTAGGCTGAAATTGCAATTAGTCTGAGCACTGACACTCAGCCTTTTAACAAAGGATGCCACATCATATCCCTTTCTAACAGTGGAGTTTTGGTTGGGGAAGGAGGGAGAGATGCAATAGCGCTTGATTGTGGATCTGTTCTTAATGGCCCTGTACTAGGACTGAGCTTGAATGCAAATTTGGCCTGGGTCCAAATACAGATAAGGCAGTGATAGCAGGGGCAGGTTAGAGGTGGAGATGCTGGATATGGATAGGGGCTGGAAAAGGGAGTGGTGATGCTCCCCAAATTCTAGTGCCCTAGGTGGATGCCTGGTTTGCTGAAATGAGGGGGGAAGAGCATGGGGGTTGTGTCCTCACTTGTACTGTGCCTTTTATCTGTGCGGCAACATACTCGTTTTAGCACAAATACAACCTGTTAACCCCTTGGTCTTTGGCCAGCACACCTCCCCAACATTCTTGCAGCAACTCTCATACACAAACTATACCCCTCTTCCTTATAAGAGATTTGTAAGTTATTAAAATATTCTGGCTATTAGTTTTGAATTATTTTGCATGCATAATTTTCTTTTTTTTTTCTGGCATATAATCCCCTGGGTTGTGTCTTATTGCAGAAATTATCAATCAACATTTTCTGGCTCAGCATGGACTTCATATGAGAATTTAATGCTCAAATTAAATTTATGGTAGATGCATGGAATAGCCTCCTGGTAGAGGTAGTGGAGACAAAGACTTTGTCTAAATTCAAGAAAGCATGGGATTGGCACATGGGATCTCTTAGGGAGAGGAGGAGATAGTGGATGGGCAGACTGGATGGACCATTGGCCTTTATCTGCCATCATATTTCAATGTTTCTAACAACTAGGATAGGAGCTTTAGTTGTACAGAATACCAGAAACAATTTGTAAATGTGTGTAATGCAAGTTCCAGTCAGTGGTGTACCCAGCACTGAATCTTTGAGAGGGTGGAGGTTAACACAGGTAGGTAGTGGATAGTATGGTTGTTAACACCACCTCCAGTTCTCCTCTCATTGGGTGAGCCTGACCTTAAAGGGGGGTGAGAGGCAGCATGACTGTGTTTGTGGTTCCAGTTTATGTACATTATAATATGAGGCTGTTAAAAAACAATGTTATGGGATTGTTTATTTTGTTTTGTGTTGTCCTTCCCATAGAGGATTTGCCAGATTCCCCATCTGCATCTGGTTCTCCTAAAGTTGCCCTGCTTCCACCTCTTCTCAAGAGAGTCCCTTCAGATAAGGAAAAAGATGGTCAGAGCAGTCCTCAGCCTGCCCCCAGATCATTCTCACAGGAAGGTAAGCAAGCATTCTTGCGGGATAGCCTTGATCACAAACCTGAGCAAAAAAAAAAACAAAATACGGTTACCAAAGCCATTTATAAACACTGTTCAAAAAAAAAATGCAGGTGTAATAAAATTATCTGTAATTGTCTTTTGATCTTTAAAAAATTTGGATCCAATTAGGTGCTAATGTTTGTCCAACACTATTTAAAATGGTGTACTATTGGATGCACTTGGGCATCCTGCGTTAACTGCCAAATGTAGATGCACTAACCTCATGCTAAAAAATAATGTATTTGGAGGGGTTGTGTCAAAGGGCGGAGAGTGGATGTAACTGGTTAGCAAAGGAATACCGCATGAGCCCCTACTGCCTACAAAGTGGGGGGAAGTAACTGGGAAATTCTATAAATGGCACCCTGTTTAGGCGCCCCAATCACGGCCGCCTAGTGACACCTAAGTTTGGGATTCACATCAAATTTAAGTTTTTAATTGGCTTAATCTCTGTGGTTTTTGACCACATCAGTTTTCAGCCAATCAAAAAAATTAAGCAATTTAAGAGTTCTGAGGGGGGAATGTAGGAAGGAGGGCATGGGATCCCCGGTGGTGGCTTCGGAAGAGGGAGGCAGGCAGGGAGGAGGGCATGGGATCACCAGTGGTGGCGATCATTAAGGAGGACGAAGGGTGGGATATCTATGCAGTGCTGCCCCCAACAAGCAATTCACGTACCCACCACGTGTTAAACTCTGATCTAGAGATGGGAATAACTAGTGATATAATTAAATTTGCTGATGACACAATATTGTTCAAAGTTGTTAAATCACAAGAGGATTGTGAAAAATTGCAATAGGACCTTGGGAGACTGGGCATCAAAATGGCAGATGATGTTTAATGTGAGCAAGTACAAAGTGATGCACGTGGGAAAGAGGAACCCAAACTATAGCCATATGATGCAGGGTTTCATGTCAAGAATCAGAGTATACAAGCATAGTCTGAAAAATTACATGGTAGGTGTCTGTGCATAAAGTCACTTGCTAGTTTCATAGAATCAAACATTTGCCATTTACCTTCATGGTATATTTTGAGGAGAGCTAGATATAGGAATATGACCTTGCGCTCTACTAACATTGTACAGATAGGGTGAAATGCATTTAATTTTGTCAGAGACACAAAGTAATCCTGGCTGATTCTTATAATAGAATGCATTCTGTTTCTCTCTGTATGCATGGAGAATTTCCACCTTGTGTTGACAACATGTGGGGACATTGGTATCTATCAGATTTCAGGACTATGCGATGCATGCGGTCAAAACTTGAAGGTACCAGTGATGCCAGCATTGGTAGCTCTGACTCCAGCCATCACCCCAGATCTGACAGTAGCATCACCTTAGGAATGGTCTCTGGAAGTCTGAGGAAGCACAAATTTCTTCATCAAGATCTTTTCTCTAGATCTTCTAATTTATCAATTTGAGTCTGAAGTTGCTATTTAAAGTTTTCAATGTCTGATTCTTAGTGCTACAGATCAACCTCTACACCAGATACTCACTGCTCTAATTCGGTAGTGCATTTTTCATTATCAGCAAGCAGGGTTTCCAATATCGATTCCTCTCTCTCCCTCAATGACCACCTCAACTCCTTGGCAAAATCATGCTTTTTCAGCCTTCACATGCTGAGGAAAGCTAGATCCTACTTCAGCCAACAACACTTTGCCATCCTTGTCCAATCCATCATCCTCTCCAAACTACATTACTGCAACGCCATCTACTTAAATCTATCAAAAAAAAGTATTCTAAGACTCCAGCTAATCCAGAATACTGCAGCCAAACTGATCTTCTCAAAACGCAAGTCTGACCATGCCTCCCCACTCCTTGCCAAACTTCACTGGCTTCCAATAATCTCCAGAATCTATTTCAAATGTTCCTGCCTGGCTTTCAAGATCATTCACGGAATCCTGCCTCCTCTTATCCCACTGTCTTTCAACTCCTCCAGTCCCGACTCCTCCAGAACTGCCCAAAGGCTTAAACTAGCCTTCCCCTCTCCACGCGGCATCCACTATTCAGGCAAACTGGGAAAATCCCTTCTCTTCAAAATCACAGGTCTTTGGAACGACTTCACCACCCCACTGCGGAACCTGAGCTCCCTTCAGTTATTCCGCAAACAACTGAAAACCTGGCTTTTCAGCAAATTGTAGCTCTATCCTTCCCCCCTTTCTCTCCCCCCTTCTACACATAAGTTCATGTAATCCTTTTTCTTCTTCTCTACCCACTATTTTAAGTTCTTGTAAACCGTGTCGAGCTCCATTCTCATGGAGATGATGTGGTATATAAACTTAAGGTTTAGATTAGATTAGATTAGATATTTTGGACAAAAGTTGGTCCATGCTGCACCTTCAACCCAACTTCCTTTGGTCTCGGTGCCTATGTTCGAGGACATGCTTAAGGCTATTATTACCACACAGTTTTCCTCGGTGGTCAGCCAACTTGTCTCAACTTTGACGCCTGTGACCTCGGTCTCGACCCAGTCGTGGTCTGACCAGCCTGAGCGTCCCCTCGTCTCTCAAGACCTCACCCGTAAGACTCGTCGGGTTCCCTCAAGTGGTCCCCTGAGGCGCCTAGGATTTTTCAGGGGTCCCGGCAGGGGGTCCATGTTTCTCCCACTACTGTGGGGCGAGGCTTGCCTCTTCAAAAAGGCCCCGGTCTTCCCCGCCCTGTCAGGGCAGGTCTCCAACCTCAAAACCATCTACACACACGCTTGTCCTCGAATTGGACTCTAGTGTATGTTCCCCATCGAGGAGCTTGCAGGCTTCTACGGGACCTAATTCGAAGCCAGTTGGGGATTTTTCCTATACCCCGTCTTCTCCGAAGCTTTCTCGGCGATTTCCTCGGACTCCGGGTTCTTCTCCAGTCCATTTGGCACGGGGCCATTCTTCGACGCCCCCTACTCGCCTTAGTCAAACCTCTTCAGTCTCCCATTCATGGGACTCTGAGGCTCCGGCTTACTATTCCAGGGAAATCTCTCCCTCTTTCTCGGCTGCACCCCAATCTCGGTCGGAGTCTCCCCCAGAGGATGAATCTTCTTCTTGGACCTCCTCCTTTTCTCGTTTCTTCTCTGACATGGGCAGAGCTCTGAACCTGGATCTTCAGTCCGACTCCCGCTTTACCCAGGAATACCTGGCGGAATTGGGAGTTGACAATACGCCTCATGAGGCACTTCGCCTTACATTACATCAGGTTCTCCAGCAGATGTTTCTCCGGAACCTGGAGACACCATATGCCGTCACAGCTATTCCATCCAAGTTGGAGTCCCGTTACCGGACTATCACGGTTAAGGGGTTTGAGGGTGCTCAGCTTTCCCAACAATCCTTGGTGGTTGATTCTTCCTTGAAGGAAGTTTAACGCCTCGAAGGTCAACGCTGCCGTCCCCCCTGGCAGGAAAGGCCGTACGATGGACAAATTTGGTCGCCTTTATCAGAATTCGCTGATGGTGAACCGTGTCCTTAACTACAGTTTCATTTTTACGTCCTACCTTTGGTTCTGTGTTGATGCCCTCCGCTCATTCCGGGAGGACATACTAGAGCTTCAGCGTCAGGAATTTCGTCTCCTCATGGAGACCCTCTCCCAGCTCCGCCTGTATATGTTTCAGGCTTCTTAGGACGCCTTTGAATTGTCCTCGAGAGTCACAGCCTTTGCGATCGCTATGCGTCGCCTCGCTTGGCTACAGCTTGTGGATATGGATCCAAATCAACAGGATCGCCTTGTTAATCTCCCGTGTGTGGGTCATGAACTCTTCGATGATTCCATCAAGGCAACCACGAAGCGCCTCTCGGACCATGAGCGGTCCTTTGCGTCTCTGGTGAAACTTAAACCTAAGGCCCCTCCGGCTCGACAATATAAAATTCCTCTCCGGAGGTATCCACAGAAATCCACTCCTGCTTTCTCTAGACCTCCTTTGAAACAGCCTCCGAAACAGCCTCCACAGCAGCAACAACGTCAACCTAGGACTTAGCCCCTGGCCCCAGCTAAGACCGGGCCGCCCTTTTGACAATTCCAGTCCAAGCCTTCGGGCTCCCTTTCTCCTGGAGCCTTCCCCCTTCCCCATCGGAGGTCATTTCTATGGCCAGTGGGAAAATCTTACCTCCGATAGTTGGGTACTGTCTATCATCAAGGAGGGGTATTCCTTCCACTTCAGTCGCATTCCCCCAGACTTGCCTCCAAGAGAGTTTCCTTCTGCTCAGTCTCAGCTTCCTCTCCTTCTGCAGGAAGCTCAGGCCCTTCTTCACCTTCGGGCGGTCGAGGAGGTTCCCATGGAACACTAGAACTCCAGCTTTTATTCCCGGTACTTTCTGGTACCCAAGAAGACGGGGGTTCTGCGTCCAATTCTGGAACTCCGTGCTCTGAACAAGTTTCTGGTATGGGAACGTTTCAGAATGCTCACCCTTCCCACATTGTATTCCCTCTTGGATGAGGGGGACTGGCTGTGCTCACTGGTCCTCAAGGAGGTGTATACGCACATTCCGATACATCCAGCCTCTCACTGGTATTTGAGATTCCGGGTGGGGGGATCTCCTTCTCCAGTATCATGTTCTTCCATTCGGCCTGGCAACCTCTCTGAGGGTTTTCACAAAATGTCTGGTTGTGGTAGCTGCAGCCCTGTGGCCTGCAGGTGTTTCCCTACCTCAACAACTGGTTAATCAAAGCATCCTCTCGCAACGAAGTCCTGCGAGCAACGGAACAGACCATCTTGCTCCTTCAGAGTCTTGGCTTCGAGGTGAACTTTCCCAAATCTCACCTCTGTCCGTCCCAGTATCTCAAGTTCATCGAAGCGGTCCTGGACACGGTTTGTCTCCGCTCCTTCTTGCCTCGGCTTCGTCAGGAGGCTCTTTTCCATTTGTGCCGAATGGTGACCCATCTGCATTCGGCGCCGGCTCGGCTCATGATGGTCCTTTTCGGTCACATGGCCTCCACGGTTCAAGTGACTCCTTTTGCCAGACTTCACCTCCGTATTCCTCAATGGACTCTGGCATCCCAGTAGAACCCGGTTCGGGATCCTCTCTCTCGACGCACTGTCGTGACTCCTTTGTTGAGGAGATCTCTCCATTGGTGGTTGCTGTCTTCCAATCTTTCCAGAGGTTTTCTGTTCTATGCTCTTCCGCAGAAGGTCCTCACGACGGACTCGTGCCTGGGGGGCTCATCTGGACGGTCTGCGTACCCAGGGTCTGTGGTCCCGTGCTGACCGCCTTTGTCACATCAATCTTCTGGAGCTTCGAGCGATTTTCCTCACTCTGCAAGCTTTTTGTTACCTACTTCGCAACCGAGTGGTGCTGGTTTGCACGGACAACCAGGTCGCCATGTATTGTATCAACAAACAGGGGGGCACGGGGTCTAGGTCCCTGTGCCAGGAGGCGATGCGGCTCTTGGATTGGGCCATCCGCCACAACATATTTCTTCGAGCTGTCTATATTCAGGGCCAGCGGAACTGTCTGGCAGACAAGTTGAGTCGTATTCTGCAGCCTCACGAGTGGTCTCTCCACTCCGTAACCCTGCGTCAGGTGTTTGCTCATTGGGGGACTCCAGACGTCGATCTATTCGCGTCCCCCCTCAATCACAAGTTGCCCCGCTTCTGCTCCAGGGTTTACCCCCCTCTCAGAATCGAGACGGATGCCTTCCTTCTGGATTGGAAGGACAGGTTCCTTTATGCGTTCCCTCCGTTCCCTCTGATTCTAAAGACTCTCGTCAGGCTCAAGTCTTCGCATGCCACCATGATTCTAATAGCTCCTCGATGGCCCCAGCAATCGTGGTTCTCCCTTCTGTTACAACTCAGTTCCAGGGAGCCCCTTCCTCTGCCTATTTTTCCTTCTCTGCTTAAGCAGAGTCAAGGCTCTCTCCTTCATCCCAACCTCCAGTCTCTGCACTTAACAGCTTGGATCCTCGAGACTTGATGCCCTCGTTCCAGCTCTCCCAGCCTGTTCTGGATGTCCTGGAAGTGTCTCGGAAGGAGTCCACTTGCCAATGTTACCATCAGAAGTGGACCCTATTTTCCTTCTGGTGTGCTGCTCGACAGCTGGAGCCTCTATCTGCCTCCTTGTCTGCTGTCCTGGATTATCTGTAACACTTGTCTGGCGCTGGACTCCAGTCCTCTTCGGTTCGAGTCCACCTTAGTGCCATTGCTGCTTTTCATCAGCCAATTGACGGGAAGCCTATCTCTGTTCATCCTGTGGTTTCCTGCTTCAAGAAAGGACTTTTCCACGTTCATCCGCCCCTCAAACCTCCTCCGGTGGTTTGGGACCTTAACGTGGTCCTTGCTCATTTGATGAAACCCCCGTTCGAGCCGCTAGCACAGGCTCACTTGAAGTATCTTACTTGGAAGGTTGTGTTTCTTATTGCTCTCACTTCTGCCCGTTGGGTCAGTGAGCTTCAAGCCTTGGTAGTGGACCCCTCTTTCACTGTCTTCCATCATGATAAGGTGGTCCTCCATACCCATCCTAAGTTCTTGCCCAAGATTGTTTCTGATTTTCACATTAACCAATCCATTGTTCTTCCTGTGTTTTTTCCAAAGCCCCAATCTCACCCTGGTGAGGTGGTTCTACATTCTCTTGATTGTAAGCGTGCGCTGGCCTTCTACTTGAAGTGCACCGCTCCTCACCATACTTCTCCCCAGCTGTTCATCTCTTTCAATCCCAATCACTTGGGTTGCTCTGTTTCTAAGCGGTTCATTTCTAACTGGTTGGCCGCTTGCATCTCTTTCTGTTATGCTCAGGCTGGTCTCTCCCAGTCGGGTTGAGTCACGGGCCACAGGGTCAGAGCGATGGCAGCGTCTGTTGCTTTTCTCCGCTCGACTCCCATTGAGGAAATCTGTAAAGTCCTTAGTTCATACGTTCACCTCGCATTATTGTCTGGATGCTTTCTCCAGGCGGGATGGCCGCTTTGGCCAGTCTGTTTTGCAAAATCTGTACTCCTGAATTGCCAACTTTCCCTCCATCCTGTTATAGTTACCTTGGAGGTCACCCACATGTAGAGAATATGCTGCCTGCTTGTCCTGGGATAAAGCACAGTTACTTACCGTAACAGATGTTATCCAGGGACAGCAGGCAGATATTCTCGCAACCCTACCCACCTCCCCTTGGGTTGGTTCCTTTGCTTGCTATCTGAACTGAGGACACGCTGAGGAGACGCATGCCTTAAGCAGGGCGGGAGGGGCAGGCGCGGGCCAATCGCAAGCCTGAAGGTCTTCGAGCAAGTCTGCTTGCGAAAACGTCCGTTAGGGGGCTCCATCGGTCACCCACATGTAGAAAATATCTGGATAACACCTGTTTTACGGTAAGTAACTGTGCTTTTTCGCGCTTCCCTACCTACCATCCCAGAGTTTTTGCAAGATGGCCTGGATAGAGGATTGGCTTTGTCTTCTCTCCAGGTTCGGCTTGCGGCCTTGTCAGCCTTTCGTGGGTTAGTGAAAGGTCAGAGTTTGACAGCCATTCCTGATGTGATTCGCTTTTTGTGGGTGGCCAAGTTGATCAGGCCTCCCATGCCGGCCCTCTGTTCCATCTTGGGATCTCAATCGGGTTCTGTCTGTTCTGGTGCGCCTGCCTTTTGTTCCATTGGGCGCTGCTCTTTGAAGGATCTTACTCTGAAGAAAGTCTTTTTGGTAGCCATTACTTCAGCAAGGCATGTTTCTGAACTGCAGGCTTTCGCTTGTAGGGCTCCCTTCTTGGAGTTTTCTAGGGAGCGGGTTGTCTTGAGGTCTATTCCTTCCTTTTCTGCTAAAAGTAGTTTCTCCTTTTCATGTCAATCAATCTGTAGTCCTCCTGGTGTTGGGTAGTCGGGAGGGCTCTTCTGAGCAAAGATAGCTGCACACGTTGGATGTTGGTCAGGTCCTTCGCTCATATGTGCAGCGGACCCAGGAGATCAGGAAATTAGATCATCTCTTTGTCCTTCTGGCGGGTCCTCGTAGGGGGGCTGGCGCCTCTAAGGCTACTATTGCACACTGGATCACAGAGACAATTGCTTCCGCTTATCTTCTGAGGCAGGAGCCTGTTACGGAATTTCTCAAGGCTCATTCCACTTGGGGTCCGGCAGCTTCTTGGGCTTAGTCTTCGCTCGTGTCTCCAGTGGACATTTGTAAGGCTGCGGTTTGGTCTTCCTTGCATTCTTTTGTCAGACTCTACCGGGTAGATGTTCAGGCACGTCGGGACGCGGTGTTCAATGAGCGTGTTCTGGTGTCGCCCGTGATGGGGACTGCTTTGGTACATCCTATTCGTAAAGATTAACTTCTACTGATCTGGAGAGTGCTAAAGAAAGAGAAATTAGGTTCTTACCTGCTAATTTACTTTCTTTTAGCTTCTCCAGACCAGTAGAGGTCCCCACCCTGTCTGTTGTGTTGTTGGGGCTGTTGCGTGGGCAGTTTTGTTTTTTTGCTGCGGGTTCTAGTATTTTTCTTGGGCTGGGGAGAATTAATGAACAGCGGCTGTGGCTCGGCTGGCTTTGCTGGCGAGCTGTGGGGACATTTTCCTTCGGGTATCTCTCCTCTGCATTTTCCAACAGCATTTGGGTATGTTAGTTGTTACTCCTGTTCGGAGTATTGTTTATTTCTGTTTCCAGTTCTTAGTTCTACTTGGCTATTCGGTAGACTGATAAGAATAGAGAAGGGAATATCTTATGTACTATTCCACAGTTTTGTTTTCAGTCTCCACCTGCTGGTCATGATTGGATATATACCCATTCGTAAAGATTAACCTCTACTGGTCTGGAGAAGCTAAAAGAAAGTAAATTAGCAGGTAAGAACCTAATTTCTCCTTACTACTTTGATTAGGGCAGCAGTTAGTACTAGAGCAAGAGTCTTCAAATTCAGTCCTTGAGCTGCAGACAATTTCACTTTCAGAATTCTCACAACAGATATGAATGAGAGATATCTGCATATACTCCATTTTTATGCAAATATACCTCATGCACATTTATAATGGAAATCCTGAAAACCTCTTGATTTAAGAGTGATCTTAATTCATGAGAATTGTTTTAAAATACAATATTTTAATTTTATCACATTCTTACAACTAGTCCTCAGAAAATGATATGTACCTTGAGTTGGAGTTAAAGTTCATATCTTTTTGGTGTTCTCTTGCTGCTATAATTTAATAATATATTTTTTTTTATTTTTGCCATATGCTTTTAAATCTAAATAGTGAGGTCATCATCCCTGTTTGAGGCATCTCCCAAAGGAAGTCTCGGACACCAGGAGCAGGAGTGCCAGGATCTAAAGCAGAAGCCTGCAACTAAAGATGGCAACAAGTCTAGCGATTCTGGAGAAGAAGCAGATAGAGAGTTTATTTTTCTCTAAAATGTGGTTAGCACAGATGCTTGACAATTGTGCGATCTGTAACAATCAGGGTACAACTGTGTGAGCTAAAAGCAGGCTCTTCTACTCACCAGCATTTGTCTCATACTGGATCATTTTTCTCTAGAAAAACAGATGATAGTTTGAGACAACAATCAATGTACTACTTCCTTAATTTTTCTCATGTTTGATTTTGTACATTCCCTTGTGTGTCTTTGCTAAAGCCAGCATCCATTTCTTTTCATGTATTGTACTTGAAGCTCTCAGAAGCTGCTAGAATGAAATGCCTTTGGGGGGTGGGGGGGGGAAATACCTGTTTAACTGGACATTGTCTAATAGTTAAATCACTGCTCAGCAGAAAATGTGTTGTACTGCTGAACATGTTATATTGTCAAACCTGCATGTGATTTATCTTTTTTTTCTCTGTGTATATGTATATACACACAATATATTTCTGTATGCAATTGCACATTGTAATTACATTAACAGAGCACAGTAATAATACAAGAAGTTGTATAAATTATTAAAATATATATACAACATATATATAGATAGATATATATATTAGATGCTTGGGTATGATTTTTACTGTCCTGTTTTTGTACATAGAACTAAATCACTTAACCTTTGTGCACTAATCAATAAGCACAATAAAAAAAGTGGAGAAACATTCAGAAGAGCATATTTTTCTGCCAAATTCTTTGATGTAGACAGTGGATTTGAATAGGAAAAGTTCTAATCAAAATATATAGCTGGTGTTTCTTGGAGGGTTTACTGTTTGCACTTTGTATTACTTGTAATGTCACGTTGAACTGAAACATGGGTGGCTTTGCAGATGACATAATCTTGTATATTACAGGTTGAAGGGAGTTTATTCATATGTATATTTGTATCAATAAAATGATTTTGCAACCAAAATTTTTCTTATTTCATTCTGCATGGGTGGCAACATTTACAGCTTCCATGTGCATAAATTAAAAAACAATCAGAAAATGTTCATGAGAGAGGCTGAGAAGGCTGGCTATACACATGCCGCCCAATATTCAAAGTGATTTAAGCAGGCTGCAAGGCCCTGGCCACCCAATTGCTGAACGTTAGCTCTGACTGCCCTTTTAAAAAAATGGGCAGGCCAGGGGTGGTATTTTGGAGGAACTGACAGTTATGCAGGTACTGGCAATTTTCAGTGCTGGCACCCACTTAGCTAAGTAGGCCACTTAGCTATTTGAGTGCTGCAAAAAAATATTGGTTGGGACCTGCATAACTATTGAAAGGGTTCCTGGAGCCCTCCAAGCTGCCTCCCACCCTCCCCAAACATCCCCCTTCCTTTTCCTTCCCCATCCCTCCACTCAGACCTCATGCCTCTGTCCCCTAGCCCTCCTGGTTTGATATGCCACCCCAGGCCTACCTCATTTTCTTGGTGGCCCAGTGGAGACAGGAGCAAAGCCCATATGCTCCTGCCCCTTATGACTGCCTAAAGAAAATGGCTACTGCAACCTCTCATGGCAGCTCATGGTACTTGTATAGCGCCACAAGAGGTCGCGAATAGAGAATGACACGGGGCCAAATTTTTCCCCATCCCCGCAGGAACTAATTTTCCCATACCCGTGAGTTGTTTTCATGTCCCTCCCCCATTCCTACAACCTTCATCCTTACAAGCCTCAAACACTTTAAAATCATAACTATTTGAGGCTTGTGCAGTCAAGACAGCGCTTACAGGAATGGGACAGAGACAGCGACAAATATCATGGGGAAGGGATGGGGAAATTGAGTTTCTGCAAGGATGGGGACAAATTTGTCCCCGTGTCATTCTCTAGTCGCGAGAACCATTTTCTTCTGACAGCCACAAGAAGCAGGAGTGAGTGGTCTTCACTTATTCCCCCCCTCACCCCTTCGGGACCATCAGGCAGGAGTGAGTGGTCTTCACTCCTTCCCCCCATCACCCTTTCTGGACCATCAGGGAACTGAGGTAGCCCAGGGGCCTATAGACTGGGGGAGAAGGGGGGTTCTGACTATTAGCTGGGGGAAGGGGGCTCTTTCAGGGGGCAGGAGGAGTTTGGAGGCCTCTTGAAAATCTTTCAATAGATATGTGGGTCCCAGTCAGTATTCAGCCAGGGACTACATAGCTGTCTTAGGCGGGCCATGGCTGAATAATGACTGAGACCCATTGAAGTTCTGGCAGCTAGCAGTTAGACCCAGATACTCAATGATGGGGCCTGTACATGGCCCAGCACTGAATATTCGGGGGCTAAAGGAAAGCTGGGAAGAAACTATTATAAGCAATAGCATCAAATTTTAAATAAACCTGAAACGTTTCCCTATGCATCATGCAATCATGTACATGGGAGGCACACCCCCAAGCCAAGAAAGTGTTTAAGAAACTGAACAGCATATAGAACTGGTGATTTCTTGTCTCTGCTTGATAGAACCTGAGGAGGATGCAATTGAAGACTTGGAGCAAGGTATGAACTGCCTTTGTGATATGTTAAAAGCCTGCAATTTTGTTTTCTTGAGGAGGGGGGGTCTGAGTAGTGAGGAAGAAGAGACAATGAATTCCTTGCTTCGGTCTTTACGGAAGAAGATGTAAGAGATCTACCTGAACAAGAAATGGTTTTTAAAGGTGATTATGCAGAGGAACTGAAAGAAATCTCTGTGGATCTGGAAATTGGATTTATTTAAAGATTTTATACCTCACCTAAAAATACCTAGCTGGTTACATCAAATCGACAAGTTAAAAAGTGATAAATCACCTGGACCAGATGGTATATATCCCAGAGTACTAAAAGAACTCAAACATGAAATTTATGGCCTCTTAGTGATCTGTATCTAACTTGTCACTAAAATTGTCTGTAGTACCTGAAGATTGGAGGGTGGCCAATGTTGCACCGATTTTTAAAAAGGGGTTCCAGGAGAGATCCGGAAAATTACAGATTGGTAAGCCTGACTTCAGTGCCGGGCAAAACAGTGGAAACAATTATAAAAAATAAAATTGTAGAACATATAGACAAACATGATTTAATGGCACAGAGTCAGTATGGGTTCAGTCAAGGGAGATCTTGCCTCACCAATTTGCTGGACTTCTTTGAAGGTGTGAATAAATATGTGGCTAAAGGTGAGCCGGTTGATGTAGTGTATTTAGATTTTCAGAAAGCTTTTGACAAAGTTCCTCATGAGAGGCTCCTGAGAAAATGAGTCATGGGATAGGAGGCGATAGTTGTGGATTAGAAATTGGTTATCAGAGGGTAGGATTAAATGGCCATTTTTCTCAGTGGAGGAAGGTAAATAGTGCAGTGTCATGCCAAGGCTGATAGTAAACAGATTTAACAGTTTTAACTGTGTGCAAATGAGGACAGTGTCTATGGAGACAGGGCAAGGGCAGAGATGGAGCCTTTGGGGACAAGATGAGGATGGGAACAGTGCTGGTGGGGATGGGGACAGAGCTTGCAGGGATAAGGAGGGGACAGGGATAAACTTTGTCCCTATGTCATTCTCTACCAGGCACCCCAGGATGTCAAGCCCAATACTCTTCTCTTCACAGCTTTTAAGTTTCATAATGTGTTAATACATTTTGCCATCCTATGAGGTGTAAAACATTGCACCCCAGAACGGGGCAAAATATTTTGCCGTGCAGAATGGAGTCAAGGAGTAGGTTAGTGGTTAAGAGCACTGGGTGCCTGTTTAAATCCCAGTGGCCCTCCTTGTGATCTTGAGCAGGTCATTTAACCTTCAATTGTCTCAGTTACAAAATTAGATTGTGAGCCCTCTACAAGGGGCCGCTGAAAAGTTCTCAGCCCAACCAAGAAGAGAATGATGTGGGACCATGAAACGTACAAGTTATTTCGCACTTTTCATTTCATATCATTGAAAAGAAAAGTATCATATATTCCAATGATTATGGGGTAAATAGCCAGCTGTGGTGGTGTTCCTGGATTTTCAATGCTGGGCCATGTCCGGTCTGCACCATTGAATATCTGGTTTATGCAGTGCCAACTAACACATAGTCGAGCAGATATTCAGAACTTAACTGGCCCTGGGTTGCTGCATATAGACAGCGCAGATGATCGAGGCCAACAGCATGCCGGACTTTAAGAATAAATGGGATGCCTATGTGGGATCCCTACAAGGGTCAAGCTAAGGAATTGGTCACTAGGTATAGACTTAAGAGGATGGGTCAGTAGAGTGGGCAGACTTGATGGGCTATAGCCCTTTTCTGCCGTCATCTTTCTATGTTTTATGCTGTCCCATTTCTGCAGTTACCCTGGCTGGTTAAGTGCTAAATATTGGTTCTTAACTAGTCAGGTGTTGACTCGGCCCCCATTAAAAAAAAAAACACCAAAATAGCCAGTTTTCATTTAGGCGCTAACTGCTAATTTTCAGCCACAAAAACTTAGTACTTCTGAAAATTAGTGGATAGCCCTAATCAAGTGATTTAACCACTCAACATCCATTTATGACTAGTTAAATCATTTTGAATGCCAACCAATATGTGAATAAAGTAGGGTAGTTTCCATTATATTCTGGTTGGAAACGTACTTTTCTTCTAATTGCAGGAAGGGTGACAGTTCTGTTTTTGCTAGCAGATGTATCAAATTGCAATAAGATTATTTGATCTCCCTAACCTAGCATCTTTTTCACTTCTGAAACTAGAGCTGCCTGAAGGAGCTCAGTACTAAAGCAAGATCTATTCTAAACCCAAACAGGGATGAATGTAAATAATCAAATTGATTCCTAGTAATCCCAGAATCCTGCTAGCTCTGATCACTCTGTTTTGCTCCCTTAAAATCATCAGACACTGATCACCTCCCTCATTCTGTCAACTGCCTCATGAAAACAATTACAAAAAGAAAACATTTCCTTTAAAATACCTCCCAGAATCACTCACAAAAATGTTGAACAGAATTGGCTCTATTTAGCAACGCCTGAGGCACTTCAACAACAGTTTTTCTCTTCTCAGCAGGTGTTTCCAATTGCCTGTATTCTCTGCTGTGTGTCACTCCATCAGCTCTTAAACCAGCCCACCATCTCAAGATTCATCCCCAGGATGTGAAGCAGTATCAAAAGCTATGCTGAAATGTAGACCATATTCAATAGGTCTTTCATTTAATTCCTGAGTCGCCCAATTGAAATAATGTTTCAACTTTGTTTGGCATACTACATTATTGTGGGCTTTTTAAAATTATTTTTAATAAGATTGCATTGCAGAGGAGGAGCTGGGGTTTGAACCGGCTCTAGCCTTGGAGCCCTGGGGACTATTCTCTGACTGAGCCACAACAGGGATCCCTCTAGCACAGTGGTCTCAAACTCAAACCCTTTGCAGGGCCACATTTTGGATTTGTAGGTATTTGGAGGGCCTCAGAAAAAATAGTTCATGTCTTATTAAAGAAATGACGATTTGCATGAGGTAAAACTCTTTATAGTTTATAAATCTTTCCTTTTGGCTAAATCTTAATAATAATATTGTCATTTATAGCTAAAGAGACATATGATCAAGAAACTGTTTTTTATTTTACTTTTGTGATTATGATAAACATGTCGAGGACCTCAAAATAGTACCTGGCGGGCCGCATGTGGCCCCCGGGCCGCGTGTTTGAGACCACTGCTCTAGCACTAGCACTGTAAGCAGAATACATTATTGTGGTTTGTTTGGGGGGTTTTTGTTGTTTTTTTTACAATAAGATTGCATTGCAGAGGAGGAGGAGGAGCTGGTGTTTGAACTGGCTCCAGCCTTGCAGACTTGAACTGCCAGTGCTAGAGGGACCCCTGTAATGGCTCATTAATCAGAGTGTCTACCCTGTAGTCCCTAGGACTCCAAGGCTGGAGGCAGCTCAAATCCCAGCCTCTCCTCTCCTATGCAATGCAATCTTATTATTATTATTCTTATTTTAAAACACCCCCTCGCTCCCGATAAACCACAATAATGTAGTCTGCTTGCAGTGCCAGTGCTAGAGGGATCCCTATCATGGCTCATCAGTCAAAGCATCTGCCGTTAGTCCCCAGGGTTCCAAGACTGGAGCTCATTCAAACCTCAGCTCCTCTAATGCAATGCAATCTTATTATAGAAAAAAAAAAAAAAAAAAACCCAACCTGACAAACCACAATAATGTAGTCTGCTTGGGGCCCTGGGGACTATGGGGTGTACACTCTAACTGATGAGCTATGACAGGGATCCCTCTACCACCGTCACTGCAAGCAGACTACATTATTGTGGGTTGTCAGAGGTGGTTGTTTGTTTGTTTTTTAATATATATAAGATTGCATTGCATTGCAGAGAAGAAGAGGAGGAGCTGAGGCCTTGGAGCCCTGGGGAGTGGGGACTATGGAGTGGATGCTCTGACTGATAAGCCACAACAGGGGTCCCTCTAGCATGGGCAATGCAAGCAGACTACATTATTGTGGTTTGTCGGGGTGGTTTTTTTTTGTGTGGGGTTTTTTTTTAAAATATATATATATAATAAGATTGCATTGCATTGGAGGAGTTGGGTTTAAATGGGCTCCAGCCTGAAGCCATGGGGACTATGGGTTGAATGCTCTGACTGATGATCTATGACTAGAGAATGACACTGGGAAAAATTTGTCCCTGTCACCGCCCCATCCCCGCAACCACCGTCCCCGCCCCATCCCGTCCCCGCAGCATCAATACAAGCCTCAGTACTGCAATATTTAGCTTATTCCTTCCTTATAAATCAAAGTTCTGGCTGCTGAACTAGAGAAAGAGATGTTCAGCTGGCAGGGATTTGTTTATACATTTTTATAAACACTATTAATATACTACTGTATCCTAAAGCAAAATAAATAAATAGAAAAATTTTTTCTACCTTTGGTTTCTGCTTCCCTCATCTTCTCATTCAATTCCTTCCATCCACTGTCTGTCTTCTCTCTGTGCCTTACATTTTCTCTGTTACTGTGCCTCTCCCTTCACCCAGCCACCCCCAATTGGTCTAGCACCCATCTTCTTCCCTCCGCTCCCCCATAGTCTGGCATCTCTGTCTTCTTCCCTACCAGCATCTTCTCCCCACTCTCTCCCATTCCCTTCAGCGTCTTCTCCCTACTCTGTCATCCTCATTTCCCTTCAGTGTCTTCTTCCCACTCTCTCTTCCCCTTTTCCCTTCAGTGTCTTCTCCCCACTCTCTCTTCTCCATTTCCCAGCGTCTTCTCCCCACTCTCTCTTCCCCATTTCCCAGCATCTTCTCCCCACTCTCTCTTCCCTATTTCCCAGCATCTTCTCCCCACTCTCTCTTCCCCAATCCCCAGCGTCTTCTCCCCACTCTCTCTTCCCCATTCCCCAGCGTCTTCTCCCCACTCTCTCTTCCCCATTTCCCAGCGTCTTCTCCTCTCTCTTTCTTCCCTAGTTCCCTTCAGGTTGCTTCAGCATCTTCTCCTCTCCATCCCCCCACCCCAGCACCCTTTGCACGGTCCAGCTGCTCCCTTCCGCCGGCCAACCATGCATCTCCCTCCCTCTCTTCCCCTTACCTTCTCTTCGTGGCGATTTCTATAAGGCTATGCCTTGTATTGCAGCCGGTGCCTTGAAGTCACATCACGGCTGCTGGAAAAGTCTCCTCCTCCTATGCAACCAGAAATAGGAAGTTGCGTCAGAGGAGACTTTTCCAGCAGCCACACGCAACACGACTTCAAGGCTCTGGTTGCAATACAAGGCATAGCCTTATAGAAATCGCCACAAAGAGAAGGGAGGGAGATGCATGGCCGGATGGACGGTGGAAGAGAGGGGGCTGCAGGACCACAAACTCGTTCACCGCACGTGCGAACTCCTTTAACTGTGGAGACAAGACCAT
The DNA here is from genome assembly GCF_902459505.1 of Geotrypetes seraphini. NCBI lineage: Eukaryota > Metazoa > Chordata > Amphibia > Gymnophiona > Dermophiidae > Geotrypetes > Geotrypetes seraphini. Next base: position 183,075,456 of record NC_047085.1, on the reverse strand, counting down.
TCACCATTCTTCGGTCACCACTCCCCATATTTGCGGTGACCTTTTTTTTGGCACCATGTCACCCTCTATCCATAACATGGGTCCCTCTAGCACTGGCACTGCAAGCAGACTACATTATTGTGGTTTGTTGGTGGTGTTTGTTTGTTTTTTCTTTTTTTATAATAAGATTGCATTGCATTGCATTGCATTGCAGAGGAGGAGCCAGGGTTTGAACCGGTTCCAGCCTTGGAACCCTGAGGACTATGGAGCACACGCTCTGACTGATAAGCCACGACAGGGCATGTATATTTCGCTAGGGCAGGGAAACGGAACTGCGAATTTGCAGTGATTAGCCCTTTTCAGTAATATAAAAGACACACAATATCCTGTGAGCATAAGAGATCGTGACGTTTAAAGACATTATTCATCAGCTGCCTAACATAAGAGGCAGTACTACATCCTCCTCTTTCCATAGCCAGAGTCTCAGGCTTTGACAAACTCGCACGCTTGTGGGTGTGACTCAGGGCTAGGTCCTGTGTTTTCTAAGCCTGGCACTCTGCATTTACAGCTCATCGAGTTCCCAAAAAACACACTCACAGATTTCCAGGCAGAGAGCGGTATATCTGACAAGATAAGCGAGAGGGAGCGCAAAATCTAAACAGCCCAAAAAAGAAAAAGAACGAGGTTGGGAAGTTTTCAGTTGGAAGTTTCTTCCCCACGCTCTAAGCAGCTTTTCGCTTCAGCACCATGGAGAGTTCTTTCCTGAAACTGGATGCTGCCGAATTTCTCGAGATCTGGCAGCACTTTGACGTGGACGGTAAGTACTGTAGCACTGATTTTTTTTTTTTTTTAAGGATTGTTTGTATTTTTTCTTCAATAAAAACTAATGTTTAAAAAAATGGAGCAGGATGGAGCTTCCCTATTTTGCAGTGGGTGGGAGGGTTTCTAAGAAAAAGGAAAGCATGAAAACTGCCCTGAGTTAAATGGGTGAAAGAAACCTGTTGGTCGTTTTGCATTGTTACACAATCTGTTTTTTTCCTACTTAATTGCTTCAGAGCTGTGTTTTTCAATCAGGTGTAAAGAAAATCTTCAGATCTGCCAGGATGTGTTTTTTCTCAATCAAAACTATATTAACCCGGTACCATTGTAATATACTATATGGAAGATTAACCCTGAACTTTTCCAGCATAGTCCCTTTCAAAGGCGTAAGCATTTGCACAACTGTAAATCACTTAGAAGTTGGATAAGCAATAGTATCAAATTTTAATAAAAAAATTGAGGGTCTGAACGAGACGAAATAGCAATAATAAATGGGAACATGCACTTTATAGACTTTCCTTATGTGCATGGGACATTAAAGGTTAGGAGCAATATTCAGGGTTTTTGTGGGATACCTTTTTTTTTTTTAGAAATCATTTAAATATATTCAGATTTACTGGCACTAAGGATAACAATTTGGCTATAGAAATGCAAATATCTTTTGAGGTGTTTTTTTTTTTCTTTTAAATAAAAATAAATTTTAAAGGAACGTTATTTAACTGTAGTCCTGAAAGGAAAAAGAAATGGAAGGAAGGAAGGAAGAAAAAGTGATGTGCTTGATTCATTGTACAGTATAGCAAAATGCAAACTTGTAAAAAGCGAGTGAAAATAAAGATGTCTTGACCATTAACCCCTGAATTCCATAAATGGTGCTAAAATTTGCATGCTCAAATTTGTGCCCAATTTGCACTTTCAATTTAATTAAATGAGACTATTACCAACAATAACTGAACTCTAACAATCAATTATTGGTGATAAATAGAATCAATTAAAAGTTATGTGTGTATATTTACATGTATGGATCCATGCATAAATTTTATACATGGCCCCAAAAAAGGGGCATGTAATTTATGTGCTGTAATAGAATAAGGGAGCTCCACACCTAACTTAGGCCTGAGGATTTATGCCAAGGTTCGGTTGGTAGAAATGGCCATGCCTAAAGTTAGGTGCAGTTCTCGGCACCAAATGCTATTTTCTAAATGTGCCTAACTTTAGCCCTCATTTTACTAAATGCTCCAAAGCTCATAGGAATTCTATGCGCGTCAGAGCAGCATTGGAGCTTTTAGGGCTCCTTTTACGAAGGTGCGCTAGTGGTTTCAGCGCACGCACCTGATTATCACGCGCTAGCCAAAAAACTACCACCTGCTCAAGAGAAGGCGGTAGCAGCTAGCGCATGTGGCATTTTAGTGTGCGCTATTCCGTGTGTTAAGGCCCTAACGCGCCTTCGTAAAAGGAGCCCTTAGTGTTCCAGGCTGTGGTAGAAACCTCTGCCACAGCTTAGTAAAGGGAGGGGGTTGAATGCTATTTATAGGATAGCGCTTTTTGCATGTTTTAGCCAACACTGATTTTTCTGTGCCCTGTACAGAATTTAGTCCTATGTCTCTCATCTACCCCCATCTCTTTCTCTTAAACATACTACATCTGAAAATTGGGAAATAAGGATTTCAAATTATAAATATTTAAATTTCCTTGTAAATAATGGTCTTACTTTAATACCAACAAAAGAGAAAATAGTGACTTGTTGATATTAATATTTTGGCAGTTTGAGAGATATTGAGAAATGGTGACATCCTATATAATAAAACCCTAGCCGCGCATGCGCACTCCTACCTGCGTGTTCCATTTTCCCTGTTCCATGAGATGTAGGTCCATGGTGGCAGGAGTGCGCATGCGCGGGTCCCCAGCCTTACAGCACCTAATTACACTCACCGGCAGGACTGGCCGCCAGCGCTGGACTCCCTGCTCTGGTAAAAGTAAATTCTTCGCCTTTCCGCGCCCCCCCCCCCCGCCTCTCCCCTTCCCTTCCCGCGGTCCCGACTCCAAACCTGCCGACTCCAGCAGCATCTGCATCACTCTACACATGTTGCTTCGGGGCCATAGAAGGCCCCAAAGCAGCGTGTGTACAGTGCTGCAGACGCTGCTGGAGTCGGGACCGCGGAAAGGGAAGGGGGGGGCAGCTGCGGCAAGGGACTACGAGAGCCAACCACACTTCTAGCACCCATTAATGTAATGGGCTAAAATACTGGTAATATGATATTTTTCTTTAAATAAAATCAAAATCACATGAAAGAATGGATTGTCAGTGCACATGAAATAGTTTTATAAACTGGAAAAGTTTGCATGTGGAATGCTGATGCAGGAATCCTGTCAGCAAAAATATTGACACTGCTTTGTTGTAAAATTACATTTAGATAATGGTTACATAGAAGGAAAAGAACTTGATGATTTCTTTTGCCACTTGCTCAAGAAACTGGGAGCAAATGTAAGTATTAATGTGTATAATAAAATGTTTCACATCCAGTAAAGACTATGCTGCTTAACATCTGGCTTTAAGGTTATCAGGCTAGGTTTTCATTAGTAACCAGCATGACAGAATCGTAGGGCTCCTTTTACGAAGGTGCGCTAATGTTTAGTGCATGCTACAGCGCACGCTTGCCAAAAATCTACCGCCTGCTCAAAAGGAGGCAGTAGCGGCTAGTGCGTGCTATTCCATGCATTAAGGCCCTAGCGCTCCTTCGTAAAAGGAGCCCATACTCAGATAAAGAGAGAGTTTATGACAGACACATATAAAATCATGACAACATTAAATAATATGCTTATTTACTTTTGGTCCTCTGATTGTCTCCTTGAAGCATTGAGTTATAAAACAAACAAAAAAAAAATCAGCTTCCACCACTCCATTTATAAATGCATGCACTTTAATGGATGTCAATTTCAATTATGTACTTTGTGCATCATGTTGTTATTAAATGATACCCGACAGCATTAGTGTGTGCATATACTGCCCAGCCTGTCCAGCAGCAGTGTAGTTAATACCATTAGCAATTGCTAACCATTAGTAAATAAGCTTCACTGACAATAATGAAACTTGCATTGGTGTGTGTCAAATTGCATTAATGCATGTTAGCCCTGATTCTATAAATGGCGTCTAGAATGAGCACTGCTAGGAGGAAAGAGAGAGAAGGGGGGGGGATCTAGGATGCATCTCTTCAACTCTCTCTACTGCCACATCCAATATATCTCCCTCTCTTATCCCTGGACTGTGTACAGCAACTTTCACGCCTGCCCACCTGCCCAACCCCATATCCACTCCTATCCAGCACCATGCCACATCTCTTCCTCCATTCCCTGTTCAACATTCCTTCCTCCATTCATGTTCAACATTCCTTCCTCCATTCATGTTCAACATTCCTTCCTCTTGCATCCTTTTCCCTCTCCACAACCACATCCAACATTTCTCCCTCTCATCTCTCTCTCTACCTCACTCCTCTCTCACCACCATGTCCAACAATTCTCTCCCTCTCTATACTCAACAATTCTCCTTTTTCTTCCTTTCTCCATGTACACCATCTCTTTCTCTCTCACTCACACCCATGCTCAACAATTCTACCTTTCTATTCCCTCCCCCACCTCAGCATCCCTTTCCCTTCCTCCCTCCCTCCTTCCATCCTATGTTCCAAGTCCATGCCCCCTCCCTCCCTTCTGTGTCCCAAGTGGTACATCCAATATTAACAGCATGGTGAAGCATAAAAGGAAGCCACGTTCTTACCTGGCTGAATTGGCTTCTTCTCCGGAACTAACTCAGCGGACCTTGGATGGCTTCCTTCTTCCACAGGCAGGGAGTAATATTTGGGAGATTGTGCATGTTATAGGGGACTTGGCTCTGAGAGTTTCTGACACCATACTATGCCCCGAATACTGCGATACTGCGATCAACCCGGATGTGGACTGCCTAAATAGTTGGGGAGCAAGACGTTGGATGCCGAAGGTGCTGCCGGCTCTCACACCTTAGTCAGAACGCTGTTGGACAGTCGACATGAAGAGATGGGATACCCAACAAGAGAACAAGCCAGTGGGCCCAATCTTGGCACAGCTGACAGTTCTTTGGACCTCAGAGATGGAGTCGGAACTGTCAGGAATCCCATTATGGGAGATAAGATTCTTCCCAAGTTGAAGAAGAGACTGGAGAAGATTACACTTAAAGAAGTATGGGACGCTGCGAATGTCCTGGAGACTTCATTGCCTAATCATTTAGACAGTGTTTTACAAGTTCCAGAACTAGTACAATTTCATATGAAGCAATGTGGGGATTTAGTTACCTGTACTACATTGGAGAGACAAGTACAAGGTAATGAGGTGAGTGTTCTGAAAATACAATCTACTCAATTAGCTTTGGTGAAAGATAATATGAATATCCAACAGAAATTAGAAGTGCTGGAAAATTATGAACGTAGATTGAATTTGAGATTTCTAAATTTTCCAGTCTCCAATTTTGCCAACTTTTATTTTGCTAAGAAGTATTTAAAAGAAAGCTTACAGATTCCAGCTGAGACAATACCACCAATTACTAAAGCTTTTTATGTTAACCCAGGAAGTCCAAAAGTATAAATAGCTAAAGGACAAAGTGAGAGAGCCAGTTTTGGTCTGACCGGCTTCCTTGAAGACTCAGGGTTGGTGGTGACTAAAGCAACCCTTTTTGCTACTTGTGCTCTTGGGTTCTTTGTTTGTACTTCCACTTTAAAGATGTTAACTTTCTGGGACATTCTGTTATGATTTTTCCTGCCCTTTGTAAGGCCACATAACTGAGAAGAAAGGCTTTTTTAGCTCTTAAATCCCAAGTGTTAGCCCTCAAAGGGACTTTTTTTCCTGCAATCTCCATGTAAATGTATTATAAAGATTTTGGTTTTCGTGACCCAGAACATGTAAAAGAATTTCTTGGAGTCAAGACAGTCGCCAGTTCCAATAGCTATATCTACTCCTTCAGATGTATTAAATTAAGTGATAAGCGGAAGAAAATTGGAACCCCGCCTAAGTCCAATTAAGAATTTTCTTATATATTTTCTTTGGAAATTCCCCTGATTTTGTTGTAATCTTGCCTTCCTTTCTTTCTCTATTATTCCTTAATTTGGGGATTTAAATAACAGATACTTGCTATACATTAAGGGGTCCTTTTACAAAGGTGCGCTACCGTTTAGTGCGCACTAAAAATTAGCGTGCACTAAATGCTAATGCGTGCTAACATGTCCATTATATCCTATGGATGCGTTGGCACGCATTAGTATTTAGCATGCGCTAAATCGGCTACCGCACCTTTGTAAAAGGAGTAGTTAATTGTTTAGAAATTTCCTTGGATTTTTCAGTGTAATATCTATTTTCTTCATCAAGTGTAATACTTGTGAATTGAAAAATTGCAAAACCCTCAGCTCAATGTGCAACAGTGGCTATGAAAGCAAATAGAATGTTAGGAATTATTAGGGAAGGAATGGAAAACAACGATAAAAATGTTATAATGCCTTTGTATCACTCTATGGTACGCACCTCGATTACTGTGTTCAATTCTGGTCGCCATATCTCAAAAAAAGATATAGCGGAATTAGAAAAGATACAGAGGTGATAAAAGGGATGGGATGACTTCCCTATGGGGAAAAGCTAAAGCAGCAAGGGCTCTTCATCAGGGTGATATGATAGAGATCTATAAAATACTGAGTGGAGTGGAAAGAGTAGAAGCGAATTGCTTGTTTACTTTTCCCAAAAATAGTAGGACCAGGGCGCATGTGATGAAGCCACACTTCTTTCTTCACAAAGCCACAGGCAGTAGAGTATGGCCAGAGGTCCTGGTGTGCTGGCTGTGCAGTTTGCAGCCCTCCTGGCAGCTAAGCCACATGTCATTTAATTTAGAACCCCTGAAGATGGCTGAGAGTTCCCCCATAACATGGACGTTTGTGAGCATGTACCACCAGTGACACATTTTGTACCTAAATAAATCCTGAATGTAATTAGGGAAGAAGCAAATAATTCGAACCCTGATATTATTATCCACCTCGGAACAAATGAACTGGCCAACAATAACCGACTTGCAACGCAGAAAGCTTTTCAGGAGCTTGGGGAGTGAATAAAACCTTTTGTAAAGACTGTAGCTTTTTCAGAAGTACTGCCTGCTTATGGAAAGGGAGAGAAAAGAGTGCAAAATACTGAGAACTTCAATAGGTGGCTCAAAGCCTGGTGTCATCAAGAAGGCTTTAGGCACATAGGAGGATGGGGCAATACATGGAAAAACAAGAGACTATATTGTAATGATGGGCTGCATCTTACCATAGCGGGAAAAAGAATCATAGCTGAGAAATTCAGGCAATATGTTTCTAGGCATTTAAACTAGAAGGTGGGTGTGGCATATGTTTGGAGGTTGGTTCTGGTGGCCACCCCCAGCAAGAAACAAGATTTGATGATAATAAGGAAAGCAATGAAAACAACAATATTAGCAATTCACTTCCTAGCAATGCAACAGGAAATGAGCTGAAATTAAAAACCATACAAAAAATGAGATTGTTGAGGAATAGGAGCTGGAAAGCAATAACCATAAACGTCTGCAGTCTAAGCAACAAAAATCAGGATCTGCAAGCCCTGATGTTAGAGGCAGACTTGGATATTGTTGCTATCACTGAGACATGGTTCAGTGAGTCCCATGGATGGGATGCCAACATACAGAGCTATAATCTCTTCAGGAAGGACAGAAATGATAGAAAAGGTAGAGGAGTAGTTTTCTATGTAAAGACAGATATCCAAGCAACTGAAATACAGGGCGTCTGGGGAAAGGAAGAAGCAATATGGATTGTTTTGAAAAGAGAAGATGGAACTTCTATCTACTTGGGTGTTGTCTACAGACCTCTGACTCAATTGCAGCAAATTGACAAAGATCTGATTATGAATATACAAAAGTTGGGAAAGAAAGGGAAGGTCTGGGTGATTTCAACCTGCTGAATGCAGACTGGAAAGTTTTGTCTGCTGAATTGGAAAGAAGTAGGGAGATCGTGGATGCCTTTCAAGGGGTTCTGCTCAGACAAATGGTAATGGAACCCACGAGGGAAAAAGTGATACTGGATCTGGTGCTCACAAATAGTGAAAGTGTTTCTAATGTCCGAGTGGGGGCCCACATGGGAAGAAGCAATCATCATATGGTTTAGTTCAATATAGCAGCCAAAGTGGAGGATGTCCACACAAAACTGGATTTCCTGGATTTCAAACGTGCAGACTTTAGTAGCATGGAGGGGTACCTGAAGAAAGAGCTGATTAGATGGGAAAACATTAGGGAAGTGGAAAAACAGTGAAAGGTGCAATAAAAAGAGCTACTGACCTTTATGTGAAGAAAATAAATAAAAATAAGAGAAAAAGGAAACCGATATGGTTCTCCAAACTAGTGGTGGAAAAAATAACGGCAAAAGAATTGGCGTTCGTGAAATATTAAAAAACTCAAGAAGAGGAGTACAGAAAGGAATATTGGATGAAACTGAAAGAAGTCAAGAGAGAGATATGTCTGGTGAAAGCGGAAAAGCAAATGGCTATAAATATAAAAAAGGGAGACAAATTTTTCTGGTATATTAGTGAAAGGAGAAAAACAAAAAATGGAATTACAAGACTGAAAAAGATATGAACCGCTATGTGGAGAGTGATGAGGACAAAGAGAATATTCTAAACAAATACTTCTGTTCGGTATTCACAGAAGAAAAACATGGCGAAGGACCACGATTGGATAGCAAAGTTACACCTGAGAATGGAGTGGATACTGCACAGTTCATGGAAGAAAGTGTTTATGAACAACTTGAAAAACTGAAGGTGGACAAAGCTATGGGACCAGACGGGATCCATCCCATGATATTGAGGGCGCTTCAAGAGGTTCTGGTGGGTCCTCTTAAAGATTTGTTCAATAGATCTTTAGAGACGGGAGAGGTACCAAGAGATTGGAGAAGAGCGGATGTGGTCCCTCTTCACAAAAGTGGTTACAGAGATGAAGGGGGAAATTACAGACCGGTAAGCCTCACTTCGGTATGGAAAAATAATGTAAACGTTGCTGAAGGAAAGGATAGTGAAATTCTTAGAATCTAATGGATTACAAGATCCAAGGCAACATGGATTTACTAAAGGTAAATCATGCCAAATGAATCTGATTGAATTCTTTGACTGGGTGACCAGAGAATTGGATCAAAAATGTGCGCTAGATATAATTTACTTAGATTTCAGCAAAGCCTTTGACATGGTTCCTCATAGGAGGCTCTTAAACAAACTCCATGGGCTGAAGTTAGGGCCCAAAGTCATGAACTAAATTAGAAGCTGGTTGACAGACAGACACCAGAGGGTGGTGGTTAATGGAATTTGCTTGGAGGAGAGAAAGGAATCTAGTGGAGTGCCTCAGGGATTGGTGCTGGGACCGATTCTGTTTAATATGTTTGTAAGCGACATTGCTGAAGGGTTAGAAGGTAAGGTTAGTCTTTTTGCAGATGGTACCAAGATTTGTAATAGAGTGAACACTGCGGAGGGAGTGGAAAACATGAGAAAGGATTTGCAAAAGTTAGAAGAATGGTCTAACGTCTGACAACTAAAATTCAATGCGAAGAAGTGCAGAGTGATGCATTTGGAAGGTAGAAATCTGAGGGAACCGTATGTGCTGGAAGGTGAGAGGCTGATAAGCACTGAAAGAGAGAGGGACCTTGGGATGATTTGGTCTGAGGACCCAAAGGCATCTAAACAGTGTGATAAGGCAGTGGCTGTAGACAGAAGGATGCTAGGCTGTATAGAAAGAGGAATACCAGCAGAAGAAGGGAGGTATCGATGCCCCTGTATAGGTCGTTGGTGAGGCCGCACTTGGACTATTGTGTTCAGTTTTGGTGACATATCTGGTGAAGGATATAAAAAGACTTGAAGCAGTCCAGAGGAAGGCAAAGAAAATGGTAAGGGGTTTGAACCAAAAGAAGTATGAGAAGAGACTGAAAGACCTAAATATGTATGCTCCGGAGGAGAGGAGGGACAGGGAAGATATGATTCAGATGTTTAAATACTTGAAAGGTATTAATATAGAACCAAATCTTTTCCAGAGAAGAGAAAATGATAAAATTAGAGGGCATAATTTGAGGTTGCGGGGAGAAAGACTCAGGAGCAATGTTAGGAAATTATTTTTCATGGAGAGGGTGATAGATGCCTGGAATGCCCTCCCAAGGGAAATGGTGGAGAGGAAAATGGTGATGGAATTCAAAAAAGCATGGGATAAACATAGAGGATCTCTAATTAGAAAATGAAGAATGTAAATTAAAGAGCTAAGGCCGGTACTGGACAGATTTGTACAGTCTATGTCCTATATGTAATGATTTGGTATAGGATTGGGCTAGGGGAGGGCATCAATGAGAACTCCACTAACTTGGAACATGAGGATGTTACTGGCCAGACTTTATGGTAGATATTCTGCAGACAGGATGGTTGGATAGTTCTGGAGTGAGCTTGGATGGCAACTTCAGCATTTGGAACCCAGGACAATACCAGGTGAACTTTGCAGTCTATCAAAGAAGAGACAAGTTAACTTAATCATGTATTTTTAGTGGATATAACTAATGGGCAGACTAAATGGACCATTCAGGTCTTTATCTACCGTCATTTACTATGTTACTGAGGTTGCTTTAATTTGATTTTTAATCTGACTATTTGAATAAACAATAATTCCTGGACCTCCAGGGACTTGTGTTCCATTTTGTGCTTTCATATCTCGATTTTGTTTGTGGAACACCAGTCCTTCTTCTTTGCTTGTGCTTACGCTTCTAAACATTAGGATGCTCAGCGTGATTCTATAATGGGCGCCTAAGTTTTCTTTTAGGATCAGTGCGGATACCAGCACCTAACTTTAGGCAGACTTTATAGAATCAGGGGCAAAATGCTTCCTACAAATGTTTCACAGAAAAGAAGGGTAAAGAAGCTGCAATGCTATATAGTGTGACTCAGAGGATTCAAGTTTGTGTTTAGAGTCCAGGATCAAATGGAGTTGTGCACTTTATCCCAGGGAGGATGGGAGGGAGGGAAGATGATAGCAGCAACCCCTACCTGCTCAGGTAGGGTTACCAGGTTTTATTTTAGTAAAATCCAGACCCCCTAGACCAGCCCCCAGGCCTGCCCAGTTCCACCTGCCCCATTATGCCCCAGTCTCGCCCCCCAATCCCACCCCAGTCCCACCTCCGTCCCGCCCCACCCCCTGCCTACTCTCGTCAGGCAGGAGGGCATCCGCGCATGCGATTTCAAGGAAGCTTTTCAAAAGTGCTAGGTTTTGAAAAGCCTTCCGGACCCCCAGACATGCCCTCGAAAAAAGGAAGACATGAACAGGGGAAATCCGGACACTGGTAACCCTGTGCTCAGGGAGCATTCCAGAGCAACGTCCCTGCAGCCTCCTAGCAGCTAGGCTACTTGTTCTTTGTGGCCCTATCAAGCATTATATGTGTGGTGATGGTGATGTAAAAGGGACAATACTTTTTTTTTTTTTTTTAGTTCCAAAATTTTAACATACAATAAAGCAGGAGAAACATATCAAACAAATTGCTCATAACACTATTAACACAAAGCTTAGGATATTAAAATACGAAATCCTTGACATGAAACTTCCTCCCCCCACCCCCAACCATCCTATTTGCAGAGGGTGAAAAACTAACATCCATCCATATCTACATGCATACATCTCATTCTTTCACTATAATTCAACTATTGTTTGCAAATTCTTGTTTGGGTGCCCATAATGATCTAAATTTGGCCCCTTTACCTCTTTTCTCCATTATGACCGCCTCCCCTCACCCACTTGACAATAAAACCCCACTATGCATCAATAAACTCAACTACCCTATCCAGCCCAACATAAAGATATTAGGTGTTACTCTAGACCAATGCCTAACTATGAAGGAACAAGTGGACTCCCTATTCAGAAAGGGTTTTCTTACACTCTGGAAACTCAGATCCATTAAATCATACTTCGATACATCTACTTTCAGAATCCTAGTGCAATCCCTCATACTGAGTCAACTCGACTACTGCAACATCGCCTATCTAGCAATCTCCCAAAAGAATATGAGACGACTTCAAATAATGCAAAACGCCGCAGTCAGGCTTATCTTCAGGCTGAAGAAATTCGACCACGTGACACCTTACTATCGGCAATTGCACTGGCTGCCAACGGAAGCACGAGTAAGGTTTAAATTCGCCTGCATCTGCTTCAAAGTACTTTATGGACTTGCCCCCAAGTACATAACAGACCTTTTCTCATTTTCCAACAACAAACGCAAGAGAAACTCACACTCAAAATTCATTTCTCCTCCAGTTAGAGGTTGCAAACTAAAAAAACACCACGAACACCTTCTCTCTCACCAAGCAGACCTATGGGGTAAAGACCTAGATCAACTGCTTTCGCCCACTACCTATTTAGGAAGCGCCTAAAAACATACCTGTTCCTGAAATACCTAAACAATTGACCCGCTCTCCCCAAGAACAGTCTCCCCTACCCCTACCCCTACCTTTACCCCCCCTTATCTCTTCCCACCACCCCTTCCCCCTCCTTAGTCCACCTGAATCACACAGAACTGTGATTCATATAATCTATTATCTTTATATTATTGTTATTTTTCGTTGTTATTTTCTAAACATACGGCTTATTCCAAACAGGTCCTCTCGGACATTACCTACCAAAATGTACATCTTATACTCTTGCTAAGCAAATTGTATTTCTATATTCTTGCTTTCTTAAAGTCTATGCTATCTGTATTTCATATGTATATCTGCATATTGTGTTTCGCTGAATGTCCAGCTCTCTTGATTGTAAACCACCTAGAAGTCGCAAGATTGTGGCGGTATAGAAGAAGTTATTATTATTATTATATTTCCCAACTAAACACACTGAATTCCACCAAAATTTGAAAGATATCAAGAATACATTTTTCCAAGATTTCAAAATGGTTTGGATGGCTACAGTCTATTTTGAATATTAATGATATCAACAGAAGCAAAGAGATGAAAGATCACTCCAGCATATGTTAACACTTTTGTTTTAATGGGAATAGTAAACAGCTGGAGGGGAAATAAAAAAAAAAAAAAATTAATGGATTGACAGTTTTAAGTTTATTTGGTACTTTATATACCACTTTTAAATGCAAAGCGGTTTACAATTATACAAAAAATTAAAAAGTATTTTAAAATAATAATAAAAAAGAGGGATACAGACTTACATAGACAATATGGACGTGACATGCTACATAAGGGTAGATGGGAAGGGTACATTGCATGAAACTAATAGAAAGGGAAAGGAAAGAACGTAAGGGGTAAATGTTACGCCAATAGCCTGAGTCTCAGTGGTGGGAAGTCCTAAGAATAGATCTCATAAGCATCTTTGAAAAGATATGTTTTACGACCAGATTTGAAGTTATTGAGTTTAGTTTCTTGTCTAAGGGTCAGGGGTAGGGCGTTCCATAATGTAGGGGCGGTTGTTATGAAAAGATTGTTATGCACGTTGTATCGTAAAACAACTGACGGACGGAACTAGCTATCTGTCAGACGATCTTTATCTTTCATGCATCCTCTCCTAAGCCCGCTCAGTCAGCTCAGGGTCTGTCCTTGGCCAGGGACCATAAATCATAGCTTTCTCTGGAATCTAGCTAACATTTGGTCATTAGGCATAGGAGCCAGCTCAATGGGTACTTTGCACCCCCGTTATTGAGCCAGCTCCTTCACTGAGTTCAGGGAGGGGTCATTTGTATTGCGTTTGACACCCTTGATCATTTTGAAATGTTGGCACCTATGTCATTAAGTGTCGTTGTTGGACTGACAGCTGAAACACCCTTCTTTCCAGGGGCTGTCAATGCTGCCTCTGCACCATCTATAGCACTGGGTGGTCCAGGAGAAAGAAACCTGGTACAGGAGTTGCACTCAGGCACATCAATGCTACTAGCCACAGGGAAAATTTGTCAATATAAACTCTATCCCAGGGGTAGGCAATTCCGGTCCTCGAGAACCACAGGTAGGTCAGGTTTTCAGGATATCCACAATGAATATATATGAGATGGATTTGCATGCACTGGCTCCTTGAATTGCAAATCTATCTCATGCATATTTATTGTGCATATACTGTGGCTCTCGAGGGCCGGAATTGCCTACCCCTGCTCTGTACCAATTCATATAGTTAATAAATATCCTAAATCACTGATTCAGCAGCAATAGCAAGCCACTATTTCCATATAAGTACACAGTATAATAAGTGTTTTAATCCACAGATTGTGTGATATTATTTTGATGTTTTCAGTCTAGTTTTACACACTGTATGCCAACACTCGTAATAAATTCTCTTTTGGTGTGTTTGGCTCAAACGAGAGTGCATACCAGAAAGGACCCATCTGTCTGTCTATCTGTATACTTGAAGTTGTTATGCAACGAAGGGCAGATGCAGGAAGCCTCATGGTAGATCCGCAGCTCTACTGCACAAATACGGCTGCGGAAAGGCCACAGAATCAATTATTCCATAAGCTTACCAATTACTGCCGCATTAAATTGTGTCAGTGATCCACAGCTTATTGTGACCCTTTTTGTCAATGCATGAGATTTCAGGTGTGCCGCGACGCACTGGGGAAGAAGGAGAGATGCCGGCACCAGCTGACTGCCTACAGGACGTGCCTCTCGTGGCATGTCCTGTAGGCAATCAGCCGGCACCAACGCCTCTCCTTCTCTCCGGCCCTCTTCCCTGCGGTTCATAGACAATGGCGCGAAAGACAAAAGCGCGCGCCGACAATTGAGCGCAGCGCGCGCTGCCACGCCGCTCTAAATTACAGTTTTTAGGGGCTCTGACGGGGGGTTTTGTTGGGGAACCCCCCAGTTTACTTAATAGACATCGCGCCGGCGTTATGGGGGGTTTGGGGGGTTGTAACCCTCCACATTTTACTGTAAACTGAATTTTTTCCCTAAAAACAGGGAAAAAGTGAAGTTTTCAGTAAAATGTGGGGGGTTACAACCCCCCACAATGCCCCCACAACGCGGTGCGATGTCTATTAAGTAAAGTGGGGGGGTTCTCCCCCCCACGCCCCTCCCCCCCCCCGTCGGAGCACTAAAAACAGTAATTTAGAGCGGCGCAGCGGCATGCGCTGCGCTCAATTGTCTGGGCGCGCCTTTGTCTCGGCGCGCTTTTGACCTGACACCCTTCCCTGCTGCCCCCCCTCCCCCCCCACTGGCGGCTCAGGACCCATGCATGGACATCGATGTGATGACATTACACATGTGCAACAACATCACAGCAATGTCTGGCAACTTCCAGATGCCTCAAGCCACAGCCACTATGTTTGGTGTGCCGCAGCTCGACAAAGTGTGTGGGACACTGCTATAAAGCTGAGCACCCTTAATAGTTTTTATCAGTGCCATTTATAAAATTTCCCTTGTAGTATACATCATTCCAGAACCTAACTTTGGGCAACCTGTACATTATTTATTTAATTTTCTATACTGTTTCCCAGGGAAGCGCAGAATGGTTTATATAAATTTATTCATGTACTCATTTCCCTGTCTGTGCCAGCAGGTTCACAATCTATCTAATGTACCTGGGGCAATGGGGGGAATGAAGTGACTTGCCCAGGGTCACAAGGCGCAATGACAGGTTTGAAACCACCGCTTCAAGGTGCTGAGGCTGTAGCTTTAACCATTGTGCCACAATCTCCCCAATTAATCTGATCCTTCTGCTTGTCCCCTATTTAGGGGGGTACATTTTTGAGTCTTTTTCTGTCATTAAAGCCTGTTTTACAGACAGAACAAAACTTTTATAAAATTATATGACTGCAGTGGATTTCTTTTTTACAATCTGTGTGGGGGGAGGGCTAATTTTCAGCACAGCAAGGTTGGAATTGTGAGATATATGTATATTTTATAAAATGCATGAGTATACTCCTAGAGTACATGGGCATATTTACACCTTTCAAAGCACTGTAAATTTGTGTGAGGGGTTGTTTCTGTAAGTCTGTTTTATAAAGGCACACAGGGGATTATGTTGCCTCTTTTAAATAGGCTTAAAATCATTCCCTAAGTGTGCCTTTTCCGGCATAATGTTCACATGGTGAAACAGAAGAAAACATAATCCTTTTAGCCTTGTTTGCTTAAGCGTTCTGGTTGCCATTATAAAGAAAAGTAGAGCATTAATGGTTTGCCTTTCATATTGTTATTGTCAAATAAAAAAAAAAATTAACCAAGATAAAACCCTCACTGGTAGACTTTCTCAGAAATTGCTCGAGGTTAGGAGAAACAGATGGCTTATTCAACAATGACCAGACTGAAAGGGAAATTGGAGGAACTGGATGTTCAGATACAGCGCACATCCACGAAGAGAGAGAGATTCAGGCCTGTATAGCTTTTATAATGCCAAATCATGGTGGGGCAAAGACTAATGAAGGAGCCAGCATGATCCTGCTGTCTTTTATGCCACAGAAATGCTTTGGAATACACAAGAAAAAGTCCCAGGAAACAAACAGGTCACTGGAAAGAATATTATCGTAAGAATCTAATCTTCCCATAGAGCATTTCCAGCAGTGCTGAATAAGAACTCCAGCTCCTTACAGTGCTGGGGGGTTAGTGGCACAGCCATGTGTCAAAGTTGTTATATCGCAAGTGGATTGTGAAAAATTCCAAGAGAACCTCGTGAGACTGGGAAACAAGGCATCAAAAGCAAGTGCAAATGCAGAGTGATGCATATGAGAAAGAGGAACCCGAACTATAGCTACCTGATGCAGGGTTCCATTTTAGGAATCACCCTCCCCCAGGAAAAGGATCTAGGTGTCGTCATTGAGGATACGTTGAAATTCCAAGATGGTGACCTGAACAGATGTAGAGTAAAGAGTTCCGTCGGTTCATGGTACAGTCAGTATTAACAGCATGGTTAAGCATAAAGGGAAGCCATGTTCTTACCTGGCTGAATTGGCTTCCTCTCTGGAACTAACTCAGCGGACCTTGGATGGCTTCCTTCTTCCACAGGCAGGGAGGAATATTTGGGAGATTGCGCATGTTATAGGGGACTTGGCTCGTAGAGTTTCTGACACCATACTATGCCCCGAATACTGTGATACTCCTTCTCAACCCAGATGTGGACTGCCTAAATAGTTGGGGAGCGAGACGTTGGATGCCGAAGGTGCTGCCGGCTCTCACACCTTAGTCGGAATGCTGTTGGATACTCGACGTGAAGAGATGGGATACCCAACAAGGGAACAAGCCAGTGGGCCCAATCTTGGCACAGCTGACAGTTCTTTGGACCTCAGAGATGGAGTCGGAACTGCCAGGAATCCCATTATGGGAGATAAGATTCTTCCCAAGTTGAAGAAGAGACTGGAGAAGATTACACTTAAAGAAGTATGGGACGCTGCGAATGTCCTGGAGACTTCATTGCCTAATCATTTAGACAGTGTTTTACAAGTTCCAGAACTAGTACAATTTCATATGAAGCAATGTGGGGATTTAGTTACCTGTACTACATTGGAGAGACAAGTACAAGGTAATGAGGTGAGTGTTCCGAAAATACAATCTACTCAATTAGCTTTGGTGAAAGATAATATGAATATCCAACAGAAATTAGAAGTGCTGGAAAATTATGAAGGTAGATTGAATTTGAGATTTCTAAATTTTCCAGTCTCCAATTTTGCCAACTTTTATTTTGCTAAGAAGTATTTAAAAGAAAGCTTACAGATTCCAGCTGAGACAATACCACCAATTACTAAAGCTTTTTATGTTAACCCAGGAAGTCCAAAAGTATAAACAGCTAAAGGACAAAGTGAGAGAGCCAGTTTTGGTCTGACCGGCTTCCTTGAAGACTCAGGGTTGGTGGTGACTAAAGCAACCCTTATTGCTACTTGTGCTCTTAGGTTCTTTGTTTGTACTTCCACTTTAAAGATGTTAACTTTCTGGGACATTCTGTTATGATTTTTCCTGCCCTTTGTAGGGCCACATAACTGAGAAGAAAGGCTTTTTTAGCTCTTAAATCCCAAGTGTTAGCCCTCAAAGGGACTTTTTTTCCTGCAATCTCCATGTAAATGTATTATAAAGATTTTGGTTTTCGTGACCCAGAACATGTAAAGAATTTATTGGAGTCCAGACAGTCTCCAGTTCCCATAGCTATATCTACTCCTTCAGATGTATTAGATTAAGTGATAAGCGGAAGAAAATTGGAACCCCGCCTAAGTCCAATTAAGAGTTTTCTTATATATTTTCTTTGGAAATTCCCCTAATTTTGCTGTAATCTTGTCTTCCTTTCTTTCTCTATTATTCCTTAATTTGGGGGTTTAAATAACAGATACATGCTATACATTAAGGGGTCCTTTTACTAAGGTGCGCTACCATTTTAGTGCGCGCTAAATGCTAATGCGTACTAACGTGTCCATTATATCCTATGGATGCGTTGGCGTGCTTTAGTATTTAGCATGCGCTAAATCGGCTACCGCACCTTTGTAAAAGGAGTAGTTAATTGTTTAGAAATTTTCTTTGATTTTTCAATGTAATATCTATTTTCTTCATCAAGTGTAATACTTGTGAATTGAAAAATTGCAAAACCCTCAGCTCAATGTGCAACAGTGGCTATGAAAGCAAATAGAATGTTAGGAATTATTAGGGAAGGAATGGAAAACAACGATAAAAAAGTTATAATGCCTTTGTATCACTCTATGGTACGCACCTCGATTACTGTGTTCAATTCTGGTCGCCATATCTCAAAAAAAGATATAGCGGAATTAGAAAAGATACAGAGGTGATAAAAGGGATGGGATGACTTCCCTTTGGGGAAAAGCTAAAGCAGCAAGGGCTCTTCATCAGGGTGATATGATAGAGATCTATAAAATACAGAGTGGAGTGGAAAGAGTAGATGTGAATCACTTGTTCACTCTTTCCAAAAATACTAGGACCAGGGCGCATGTGATGAAGCTAGTAAGTAGTATGAAACCGGAGAAAATATTTCTTTACTCAACGTGTAATTAAACTCTGGAATTTGTTGCCAGTGAATGTAGTGAAATCAGTTAGCTTAGGAGAGTTTAAAAATGGTTTGGCTAATTTCCTAAAAGAGAAGGCTATAGGCCATTATTGAGATGGCTTGGGGATATCCATTGCTTATTTCTAGGATAAGCAGCACAAAATCTGTTTTACTACTTGGAATCTTGCCAGGTACCTGTGACCTGGGTTGCTCACTGCTGGAAACAGGATACTGGCTTGATGGGCCTGTGGTCTGTCCTAGTATGGCAATTCTTATGTTCTTATGAACCACAAGATCCAGATTAGACAACAAATGTAGATTGTTAAAAATAAAACATACAGAAATACTTCACAAAAGTCTATTCAACATATAAAATAATAAATACATTAATAATTAAAAACCCCCAAGGGCTGCAACAGAGAGAGAGAAACTTTTACCAATAGGTGATATTTCTCATTCTGGTTTTTACAGCCCCAACGCAGCTCATAAAAGGCTGTGTTGGGCTTTTAAAATTTATGTATTTATTATTTTATGTGGTGAATAAACCTTTATGAAGTATTTTTGAATTATTGATTTTTATGATCCACTTGTTTGCTGTCTAATCCAGGGGTGGGCAACTCCGGTCCTCAAGGGCCAGAATCCAGTCAGGTTTTCAGGATTTCCCCAATGAATATGCACGAGATCTGTTTGCATGCACTGCTTTCGATGCATATTCATTGGGGAAATCCTGAAAACCTGACTGGATTCCGGCCCTTGAGGACTGGAGTTGCCCACCCTTGGTCTAATCTATACACAAGAAAAGGCAGTTTATTGAAATCAAACTGAGTAAAATAACAGAAAGAACCTCCAAGAAATTGAATTTCCTTTGCAGAATGAAAGTGATACTGTGGAAAAAAGAAAGAAAGCTGTGACTAAATATGGCTTACAATGCAGTATAGAGCCCACTGAGATTCTTAAAACAGCTACCTGTGAATTTTATGTAAACTGCTTTGATTGCAACCACAGTAACTGAATCTGTGTGACCTAAAGTTTGTCACAGAATGCTTCGGAAAGACCTCTAGTCAGGTGGTCACAGCAATATTACAAAGACTTATCCATGCCAGCTTTATTAACACATGCACAAAAACAAGAGAAAATTAATCATCTAAATCCTGGATGAGAATATAAGATGCTAGATCAGACCAAGGGTTCATCAAACTCAGCCTCCTAAATAGTTTTTTCTAAGGAGTATCTCATAAGGGACTTTATCATATGCTTTCTGAATAAGTACATGACATCAACTGATTCACCTTACACCACAAGGCCCGTGGGCCGAATCTGGCCCGCCTGGCCGTTTTATGCGGCCCGCCGTACGATGTGGTGTTTTCATTGTCGCCCCCGGGTGTTTTATCTTCTGGCCGGCTCCCTCCTCCTCATTTCCGCAGTTTGCACAAAGCCACAGGCCACAGGCAGCTCCTCACGCATCCCGCGCCTCATCCAAAAGCATTCCATCTGACATCGCGATGTCAGAGAAAAGGTTTCCGGTTCAGGTGTAGGACACGCGTAGGAGCTGCTGCCTGCGGCTTTGTGCACACTGTGGCAGTGAGGAGGAGGGAGCCTGCCAGAAGATAAAACACCCGGGGACAACAATGAAAACTTAAGACACCCGCCGGAGGGAGGCATCTAGTTGAGGCACAGCATGGAGGGAGGGAGACAACAAAGGTAGGGGAAATTATTTTGTTTTCAATTTAATGATTGAATTGTGTCAATTTTGAGAAGTTTCATCTGCTGTCTATATAGTGCACTTTTCAAGAATAAGTGCCTTTGTTTCTATTTCTCTGGGGTTGTACTGCATGCAGAGTCTTGCATCTTAGAGTTTTTTTTATATATATTAGTACTTTTAGTTCATTGGCCCTTATTTGCATAGGGGTTATCTGTGTTCTGGTAGGAATGAATGTTGAGAATCATACAGTGTGCTTTGTGTAGTTTAATTTTGTGGTTAACCATTATGTGTTATTACTAAGATTATATGTATACCTGTATATGAAAAATTAATGGAAAAAATGATGTTACAATTACTACCATTATAGGGGCGGGGTCTGGCCCGTGACTTAGCCTGTGATTTGGATTTCGGCCCCTTAATGTGATTGAGTTTGACACCCCTGCCTTACACAACGATTCACAATGCTTTCTACCCTCTAGCACAGGGGTAAGTAATCCCGGTCCTCGAGAGCCGGAGCCAGGTCAGGTTTTCAGGATATCCACAATGAATATGTATGAGATGGGTTTGCATGCACTGCCTCCTTGAGATGCAAATCTATCTCATGCATATTTATTGTAGATATCCTGAAAACCTGACCTGGCTCCCGCTCTCGAGGACTGGAATTTGCCTACCCCTGCTCTAGCACAATGGTTCTCAAATGGTGTGCCACAGCACACTAGTGCAGCGCAAGAGGTGGCTAGGCACACCGTGAACTGTTATGGATATGTATTTTAGAAGTGAAGCTTGGGGAGGGTGCGAAAGAGGTGTGGCAAGGCTTAGGAATGCGTGAGTGAAAGAGTGGTGAGGCGAGATGAGCAAGGTGAGGGGCAAGCCAGTGGGCCGAAGTGTGGGGCTGCACGCGCCTGAGCATCACTAATCGACTCTGGGTCTCCCTTTCTGCCATGTCCCCTCAAAAGCTTACAAAAGAAACACCATGATATGCATAGAATTAGATTCAGGCCCAAAAAAAACCTGATGCTCAATGACATTCTATAAAGGGTGTCCTGGGATCGGTGCCCTTCATAGAATAGCATTAATGCCAGGATCTGCAGTCAACTTTGGGTGCAAGGAGTTACATCAACTGAAACCACATGTAAATCCCAGGGTACACCGACAAATGAGTGCAGGATAATTGTGCTCTGACAAATGCGGGCCAATAACTGCATGCAAGGACAAGTGCTCGCAGGACATTTGCGGCCTGTGAATCTGGAAGGCCCTGATTTTTTTGAGACTCCTCAGGCCCCATCATGATTAGGGTTCCCATAATCATGATATAAACCTTACCCTAACACTAGATAGCAAGTGAATATTTAAAGTGTAGTGGGGGACCCCCCACCCCTCTCAAAAAAGAAGGTTATTTTGTAACCCTCAAAAAGACAAAATAGTATCCACCACTGCACTTGACCATGCGCGCAATTGTCAGGGCACATTTGTCAGAGTGCAATTGTCCTTGCGCTCATTTGACGGGTCACCAAATCCCAATATGCAAGTTGGGTGCATATCCACACTATTATATAACACTGGGCACATATTAAGGGATGCCCCTCCCACGGCCACATCCCCTTTGCAGAAATGAATGGAAACCCTTAGGCGCTATTCTATAACTGGGCGCATAAATGCATTTTCAGGTGGATCTGCCGTTTCTGTCCCATTTTGGCTCCTTGCATACATTAGAATCCTTTCCTATTCTGAAACTTTAGCACAGAAGTAGAAGTCTATTCGGTGTCAAGTCAAAAGCGCGCCAGGACAAAGGCGCGCGCAGACAACTGAGCGCAACGTGGAGGCGCGCGCCGAAGAAAATGACTGTTTTAAAGGGCTCCGACAGGGGGTGTGGGGGGGAACCCCCCCCACTTTACTTTATACAGATCGCGCCGCATTGTGGGGGCGTTGTGGAAGGTTTGGGGGATTGTAACCCCCCACATTTTACTGAAAACTTCACTTTTTCCCTAAAAAACAGGGAAACAGTTAAGTTTCCAGTATAATGAGTGCGGTTACAACCCCCCAAACCCCCAACAATGTCGCCGCGATCTGTATTAAGTAAAGTGGGGGGGGGTTCCCCAACAAACCCCTCCGTCGGAGCCCTTAAAAACACTTTTTCTTTGGTGCGCGCTTCCGTCTTGCGCTCAGTTGTCAGCACGTGCCTTTGTCTTCCGCGGTTTTGTCTATGAACCGTCTAATCATTCAGTGCTATATATAGAATTCCCCTTTTAGGTCCCAATTCTAAAAACATCTAAAAATGAAGTGCCAAGGAATATGGCGTATAGCGCCTGTCAATCTTCAGTTAGGCACCATTTATAGAATTGCGCCTAGCAGCGCCTAAAATGGGTTTCGGTGCCAGTAGTCTCCTGAACCGTAGGCACCCTCTATGTCAAGGCTTTCATCGCCTAAATACTAGCACCTATATCCATTTTAGGTACCTATCCGGACAACAAGCCTAAGATCGGCCAGTTTCTAATAGGCACCTACCTAAAATTGGTAGACGCCTACCAAGTTAGGTACCTACTACCTAACTAAATTTAATTTAAGCTAATTATCCATACCAATTAAGCCTATTAAATAATTACCCCCCCCCCACCACACCTTTTAGAAAGCCACAACGTTTTTTATTGCCAGTCATGGTGGTATTAGCTCTGACGCTCATAGAATTCCTATGAGCATTGGCGCTAATATTGCCACGACCGGCAATAAAAAAGTCTAATATGGCTTTGTATAAGGATGGGTCAATTAGCTACTTAGATCGGCTAGGTGCCTTTCCAAATGATCATATTCATTAATCGAGAGGTTCGCAAGCAACTAAACTACAATAAGATATTATTTTATTGATTTAAAGGATTTGAATGTATCTCAGATATGTATGTTTAGAACAGGTTTTTTTCTTTATATTATGGAGGTCTTTTCTGTTCTTATTTGTAATTTTCATGTAACCCGCTGAGAACTATTGCTAGATTTCGCGGAATATCAAATTTTAATAAACATAAACATCTAGGTGCTTAGGGCCTCTTCTATTAAACTGCGCTAGCAGTTTTCTTGCGTGGGAAGCCGCGCTGAATGGCCTGCGCTGCTCCCGATGCTCATAGAGTTCCTATGAGCATCGGGAGCAGTGCGGGCCATTCAGCGCGGCTCTCTGTACTAAAAACTGCTAGCGCAGTTTAATAGAAGAGGGAGTTAGCTTTAGGTGTCTTTTATAAAAATCTGGGCCTAAGTGCACACATGTGCCAAAAGTAATGCAGAACACTCTGGCACGTTAACACCTAATGGAGCTTAGGAAAAGGGCCTTTTTTCGTCCTTATGGTGCTATTAATAAAATATTGCTCCTTTTCACCCAGCACGACAATTTGCATTTTCTGTTGCATCCATCTTGATTTCATATTAGGTATCTAGTTAAAAATTAAACACATTTAGCAATCGAGACAGGTGAAGGTTGTTCTCCTAGGAAACACACCGCTTAATGTTGCACCTGGCTTCTGTTTGTCATCTTCCAGCTCTGGACAGATAGCAATTAAGCACTAAGACCTGACAGGTAATGCGCTCTGACAGACCTGCTTTTGCCTCAGGCACACTGCGAGATAGTGAGAGGCAGTGAGACATTATCCCAACTTGATTGCATAATTCCTCAGACTGCATACCAGGCAAACAAAGACATGATGTGGGCAGGAGAAGGTGGATGATGGGAATAGATTACCAAAGGCGACTCCTTGGAGGGAAAGAGAAAGGGGAAGAAAGATTTAAAAAAATAAATAAAGTAGATGCTGCAGTCCCTGGCAAGCATGCCTGTCAAAGCTTTATTTTTTTTATTAGTTTATATCTAGCCTACAACTTGTCATCCATAGCTCAAGGTAATCTACATTCAAGTACAGCAGCCATTTGCCTGTCTCGAGGGGGCTTCTCTTGCATTTCTGCTGACGCATTCCACTTTATAGCTGCCATTGATGAGAAATCATGTTGACACCTGGTGTGGACTTGAAACCTGGGCTTTATACTGTAACTTCTGTTGATCTCATCTTGAGCACTGCATTCAGTTCTGGTTGCTGTATCTCAAAAAAGATGTAATGGAATTAGAAAAGGTTCAAAAAAAGAGCAACCAGAATGATAAAGGGGATGGAAATCATGTGAAGAAAGGCTAAAGAGGTTGGGGGCTCTTCAGCTTGGAAAAGAGACGGCTAAGGGGAGACATAATTGAGGTGTACAAAATCCTGAGGTGGTGTAGAATGGGTAAAAGTGAATTGATTTTTTACTCTTTTAAAAATTACAAAGATTAGGGGACACTTAATTATTTAGAACAAGTAAGAGGGAATTTTTTTTCACTCAATGAATAATTAAGCTCTGGAACTTGCTGATGGAGAATGTGATAACAGCAGTTAGCATTACTGGCTTTAAAAAAGGTTTGAACAAGTTCCTGGAGGAAAAGTCCATAGTCTGCTATTTGAGACAGACATGTGGGAAACCACTGCTTGCCCTGGGATTGGTAGCATGGAATGTTCTTATGATTTACATTAGTGAGGGCTGATTTAATAACAGTACAAGTGTGAGAAAACTCCTTTATTAAGACTCTTTCATAATGATAACATAAGCACATAGTTGGTTTTATAAAATATGCGCCAAGATCCAGCCCCCAAGGGCACACAAATGCAGAAACACAAATGTACATGTGCTCTGAAAATAATGGATATGAGGAAGTAACCTAAAGGTTAGTGCAATGGGCTAAGAATTTGAAGAACTGGGCTTAATGCCTACTGAAGCTCATTGTGACCCTGGGCAAGTCACGTAATCCTCCGTCGCCTCGGGTACAAAAATGTAGATTGTGAGTCCACTAGGGACAGAGAAAGTACCTGTGTATAATAAATGTAAATTGCTTCAGTTGTACCACCTTAACAGGTACTCACATATTTTATAAAGTATACACATACGCACAATTTTGTCTCTTCTCCTAGGAATCCATACACGCAGATCACTTACCAAGAACTGCACTCTTTCCCACATAAACGCAGTCACACAGTGTCACTGCCAGAAGAGCCCTTCTCTGTGTGCAAAGCAGGCTTTACATATGAAATTTAAAAAAAATACTGAAATTGAATGACAGTTCTTTTTTTAAATCTTGCCACATTTAGATAAAACTATGATGTGCCCTGTCCTCTCCCATTCTAGAATGTGTGTGTGTTGGGGGGGGGGGGACCTGTATAAAAATTACATCCAGCATGGAGAGATTTCAGTGCAGCTGTGAAATCAGTTTTCCTCAATTCTTCTTAAACCGCGCACATTAGTCTTATTCAAATCCCCATGAACACCAAATATCAGGAAGTCCTTTTCTGAATCAGGTCCATCAAGCATTTAATTGCGAAGAGTCCCACAGATCATAAAAGCAAATCAGCAAAGGGAAAGAGACTATTCCCCTCCCCCCCCCCCCCATACACACACACCTATTTTCAGCGGTACCGGCTACCATTGATATTCAGGGAGAGATAGCCCGCTGAATATCTGGTTTGCCAAATTGGCTGGTGACTGGCTATGTTGCACCCAGAAGAAGAATAAGTGGGAAAGATGAGATGTTTCCAAATGGGATCTTTTATTGGAAGCAGGGATACAGTTCTGTCAGTGAGAACAAAGATTCAATGCTGCAAGCATTTCGGTACCATATATTGTACCTTCTTCAGGATTTAGGCTATGTTACACAACAGAGCCAGTCACTGCCAATATTCAGCTGCTTGTTGATTAAGACTGGAGGCTAGATAGACCCACCTAAAAAGCAGATCTGTCTTTCATCATTTTGCCTTATCTGGCCAGCCACTGAAGATTGGCTTGGCCAGCTAAGCTCAAAGTGATGAAGTTTGACCCAGAAATTCAGGATCACTGCAGACTGCAGAAGGTAGCTGGGCTGCATTCCGTAGTCCGAATAACAGGGCCTATGGGTTTCAGTGGATCCTTGAGGCAGTTCCGTCACCCACTTGCATACCAAAGGCTTGTAAGAATAAGTGAGTCTTCAAAGAAGATCTAAGTTTGGTGTAGAAGGATTCCATACATATAGTAACTGGAAATGAGTTCCATAAGAAGTGAGGTTTCAGATTTATTAAAACTTGATCTACTGTCCTAATGAATTACCATATTTTCACGTAGATAACGCGCACCCGTGTAAAACGCGCACACGGGTATAGCGAGCGAAAAACACAAATTTATGTACAGAAATTTTTATATACCGCGCATGCTGCCCGACTCTCCTTTCGCCCGCCCCGACTCTCCTCTGGAGACCCCGACTCTCTTTTCGCCCGCCCCAACTCTCCTTTCCCCCTTGAAGTCCTGTCCCTACCCTGAAAGCCTGATGCCCCCCCCGACGTCCGATTCACCCCCCCCCGCAGGACCGCTCACACCCCCACCCCGAAGGACCGCTCGCACGCACCCGCACCCCCACCCTGAAAGAGTGCACGCATTCCCACCCCGAAGGACCGCTCGCACCCCCACAGCCTCCCCCCTCCCCCATGAAGAAGCTGTCTACCTTGTTTCCGGATGCCAGCGAGCCCAGCTGTTTCCTCTGCTGGCGGTCCCGCCCTTTCTCTGACATCAGAGAAAGGGCGGGACCGCCTGAAGAGGAAGCAGCGTAGCACAGGGCTCTGAGAAGAGGCAGGACCGCCAGCAGAGGAAGCAGCTGGGCTGGCATCCGGAAACAAGGTAGACAGCTTCTCCATGGGGGAGGGGGGGGAGGCTGTGGGGGTGCGAGTGGTCCTTCGGGTGGGGGTGCGAGCGGTCCTTCGGGGTGGGAGTGCGAGCGCTCCTTCCGGGTGATGAATCAGGCGTCGGGGGGGTGGGAACTATGTAAAAAAAATTTTGTACAACGCGCTCACGCGTATAACGCACAAGGGTATGCGCGGTTTGTAAAAACCACATATAACGCGTGCATTATATGCGAGAAAATATGGTAACTTTCATGGTAGTTCACATAATATAGCTCAACAAATTCATAAATGATCTGTAAACGGTAATGATGAGTGAGGTGATAAAAAATATACAGATGACATAAAACTATATAAAGTTGTAAAATTGCAGGAGGGCCTTGGGAGGCTGGAAGAGTAGGCATCCAAATGCCAGATGAAATTTAATCTGGACAAGTGCAAAATGAGGCACATTGGAAAGAATAGCCCAAATTGTAGTCACATAATGCTAGGTTCCACTTTAGGAGTCACCACTGAGAAAAAGGATTTAGACAAATGGGTCGTGTGATGTGCTGAGCAAGGTAGGACGTGTTTCTGCTGAGCTCTTAGGCCAGGGGTCTCCAAAGTCCCTCCTCAAGGGCCAAATCCAGTCGGGTTTTCGGGATTTCCCCAATGAATACGCATGAGATCTATGTGCATGTACTGCTTCCAATGCATATTCATTGGTGAAATCCCGAAAACCCGACTGGATTCGGCTCTCGAGGAGGGACTTTGGAGACCCCTGTCCCAGGCCCTAACCCTCATCGGACCCCATCTAAACAATAAAATAACAATCCTGCGACTTTAACATCAGCGTAGTGTATGGACAACTTTGTCCTGTGATCCCCATCGGATATGAGTGGAAAATCTGCGTGTAAAGACAAAGAAAAAGATAAGGCCCGAAAGCTGGATCCAAAAATGGCGGCCGCTGTGGACAATCCTGCTCTGTCGCTTGCTTCTTTGTCCAGTTTAACTTATCTAGTTAAGGGCTGAATATCAGCATGTAGTGTATATGGTTAAGTGCCAGTCAGCTGCACACATACCTGTTTATTTAATACCTGGACATGGCCTGGCATTGAATATCCAAGCATAATTCTGGCAACAGTGACCACTGACTGCTGCCAACTGGATATCACTTCCTTGGTCTCACCACCTTACATTGAATACAACAGTCCCACTGCAAAGCTGTGCCTTAAAATCTCATATTAGTTCCCCCTTCTCAAGCTGATGAATCGCATTAAAGGAACCGTGCAGGTGATGTGATTTGCGATTGCACTCAGTTGCTAGACTCCCTTAGAGTCAAAGGCAAACCATCCATTCTCTTTTACAGATGTAATTATAATCAAATCACCTCCTTTTGTGACATAACAGTGTTTTCCTGTGAAATTGGCTTTGCATACTTTTCAACTTCACATTTCACAGAAATCACATTATGTTTTAACTGGCACAAATAATGCCTCCTCAGTGGTGATGACCACGTTCTCTCCATTAAGTAGTTTACAATGCATTTTTATAGTGGCTTTCCAATTTGCAGCCCCTTTCCTCCCGTCCATTAGTTAATTAGACTTTCTCATTCTTATCTAATTCAGTAAACAGTTCACTGTCTTTGAAAAAATTCCCCGAAATGGTGGGGAAAAAACAGTGTTCACCGCGGCTACAGGGACAAGGCCATTCACCTCCCCATGGAGCAGTGAATGGCCTTGTCACTGCAGTTAAGGGAGGGAACGCACATGGTCATCGATCGCACTCCCTCGCTCCTTACTGATCGCCTCCGCTGCCGCCTCCCAATCGCCGCCACCGCCCAGTAAAAACATCTCCCTCCTTACTGATCACTGCTGCCACCACCCTGTCTGAGCATCTCCCTTTCTCCCTCCCTGCCCCTTACCTTTGTGGCAAGCGATTTCTAAATTTCCTTCCTATGAGCAGCCGGAGCTTTGAAGTTGCGTGTGGCTGCCGTAAAAATCATCTCTGACACAACTGGAAGTTGCATCAGAGATGACCTTTCCTGCAGCCACATGCAACTTCAACACTCCGGCTGCTCATAGGAAGGAAATTTAGAAATCGCCCGCTACGAAGGTAAAGGGCAGGGAGGGAGAAAGGGAGGAAAGGTGGGGTGGAGAGGAACAGACGCTGAAGGGAACTGAGGAAGGTGGGGTGGAGAGGAACAGATGCTGAAGGGAACTGGGGAAGGTAAGGTGGGGAGGAACAGATGCTGAAGAGAAATGGGGAACAGAGAGTGGGGAGAAGATGCTGGAAGGGAAGAAGACAGAGATGCCAGACTATGGGGAGAGCGAGGGAAGAAGATGGGTGCCAGACCAATTGGGGGGGTGGAGGGAGAGATGGAAGGGAGAGGCACAGTAACAGAGCAAATGGAATATGCAGAGAGAAGGCAGACAGTGGATGGAAGGAATTGAATGAGGAGAAGATGAGGAAAGCAGAAACCAGACAACAAAGATAGAAAAAAATATTCTTTTTTTGCTTTAGGATAAAGTAGTATATTAGTTGTTTTTTTGGGGTTTTTTTAATTCTTTATTCATTTTTAACATTAAATACAAAGTGCATACACATAAGTAATCAAGTAATATAGTCTACTGCACTCTTCTCTAACAAATAAACTAAAGCTGTTTTAACCCTTCCCCCTCCTCCCACACCTCCTGGATATGTATAACAATATTTCATAACTCAAAGGGAAATACTAATTATATTACTACCTATATTATCTAATATAATAAAACGCTAAGCGCGCATGCGCACTCTACCACCGTGTTGCCTGATCTGTAGTTCCATGGTCGGCAGAGTGCACATGCGCGCATACAAGGGTCCCTCACTCCATCTAACATAGCGGTCTCGGCAAACTGACCAGCAGCGCTGGACTCCCTGCTCTCCACCTCTCAAGCTGCGGTGTCGTCTCCTCTCATGAGCCTGAACCAGCGTCAGAGAAGGCTTCCGACGCTGGCAGGGATCGTGAGAGGGGCCGCCGGCACTTTTAACTTGAAAAAAATCCTTCGGCCGCAGCAGGCCAGCCCGCGGGAAGGGAAGGGGGGCTGAAAAAGAACACGACTCCAGCTACTGGAACGCAGGCTACACCGCGGGAAGGGAAGGGGGAGGGGCCGAACGGAGCAGGCCAGATCGTTAAGAGAAGGGAGGGGCCAAACAGAGCAGGACAGCTCGTGGTAAGAGAAGGGAATGGGGGTGGGGGAAAATGCTGCTACTGCTTCACAGGGACCTGGAGGGGAAGGGAAATACCGCTGCTGCTTCTGCAAAGGAAAGTGGGGGGGAGAGAAGGGAATGAGGGGGGGAAATGCTGCTACTACTTCACAGGGACCTGGAGGGTAAGGGAAATACTGCTGCTGCTGCTTCTGCAAAGGAAAGTGGAGGGGGAGAGAAGGGAATGGGGTGGTGGGGGAAAATGCTGCTACTACTTCACAGGGACCTGGAGGGGAAGGGAAATACCGCTGCTGCTTCTGCAAAGGAAAGTGGGGGGGGGAGAGAAGGGAATGGGGGGGAAATGCTGCTACTACTTCACAGGGACCTGGAGGGTAAGGGAAATACTGCTGCTGCTGCTTCTGCAAAGGAAAGTGGGGAGGGGGAGAGAAGGGAATGGGGGGTGGGGGAAAATGCTGCTACTACTTCACAGGGACCTGGAGGGGAAGAGAAATACTGCTGCTGCTTCTGCAAAGGAAAGTGTTTGGGGGGGAAGGAGGGAAATGCTGTTGCTGCTGCACAGGGAAATGGGGTGAACATGCTGCACAGGGAAAAGGAGGGAAATAATGACAGAGACAGCGGGAGGGAGGGAGACAGAAAGAAAGGAAGAAAGACACAGGGGCAGGGAGAGGGACGGAAAGACAGACAGAGAATGGTGGCCAGGGAGAGAGAGAGACAGCGGGAGGGAGAGAGACAGAAAGAAAGGAAGAAAGACACAGGGGCAGGGAGAGGGACAGACAGAAATATATTCTAGCACCTGTTAATGTAACGGGCTTAATGACTAGTAACTTACAATATTTTGTTAATGGGCCCCAAATTTCTTTAAATTTGTTATGGTGTCCCATCTGCAACGAATTCATGTTTTCAAACTTATAAATCTGACATAGGGATTCCCACCAGAAGCTATAATTTAAGTTATCCCAGCTTTTCCAGTTTTTCATTATTAGTTGCATGGCCACTCCTGTCATAATGAGGAGTAATTTGTTCTGATTTGCACTAATTGGTTTCTTAGACAGTAAAATCGTTCCAAACAAAATTGTATCATATGATAATGTTAATGGAACTTCCAAAACCATGATAATTTGACCCCAAATAGATTTCCAGAATCTGAGTATCAAGGGACAATAATAAAGCAAATGATCCAGTGTCCCTTCATCAAGATGACAATACCAGCATCTATTAGATTTAGAACTATCCAACCGTTGTAACCTAACAGGGGTCCAAAAAGATCTGTGTAATTTAAAAAAAAAAACAAGTCTGTCTCATAGATGTATATTAGTTGTTTTGATAAACATTTATAAACAAAGCCTGCCAGCTGAACATCTCTTTCTCTAGTTCAGCAGCCAGAGCTTTGATTTATAAGGAAGGAATAACCTAAATATTACAGTACTGAGGCTTGAATGGATGCTGCGGGGATGGTGGTCGCGGGGAGGAGGCAGAGACAGCGGTCATGGGGACGGGGCGGGGATAGTGGTCGCGGTGATGGGACAGTGACAGGGACTGTGGTCGCGGGGATGGGGCAGGGATGAGGACAAATTTTTTTCTCCGTGTCATTCTCTATTCCCATTTCTCCAGAATCTATGCATCATGATATTGTTGCATTTAGGCTTGAGCTATCTATCAGAATTTGCTCTTCGTACCTATAGGGTATGGATTGCAGCATTGGAAATCCTTATAACCTTTCTTCTTCGCCTTCATTTTGGTCATGAGCTGATACCCAGATAAATGCTCTTCTAGATCAGGCTCTGGAGCACTACAGCTGCTCTGAGTGCTAGAATAGGCAGGTATATTGAAGGGCAAGTCTACAGATGATGTTTGGAATCTATCAGGTGTATTCATGAGAAGGAGAGTATACAAGATGGAAAACAGTCTTGAGCATTCTGATCTTTATTCAGAAAAGCTTAATGTAAACTCTTCCAGTAAGAACTTAACTAATGGATGCTAGGCGCAAGATGGGGTAGACATGTGAATATCTTAATTATCTTAAAAACTTCTTAGGATAGAGGTCAAGCTTGATCAAAGAAGTACAGTATTCTTTTTAGCAGACCTAAGAGCAGGTGAATTAGTCCTTTTCCATATACGAAGGCATGGATGTTGTACTGTATAGTAGAGACATGTACAAATACAAATTGATGCCAATTATGTCAAATAATATTTTATTGATGACAAGTCCAGAACAGAACCAAACAAATCCATAACTACATACAAAGATAACAAGCAAAGAATAGTATACAACAAAGAGGTAATCATCAAAAAAAATTTCATATGATGAGAGCCCCCCCTCCCCACCCACAACTCCCCCCTAAAAAAAAAAACAAAAACCTTTTTCCCCCAAAAAACACAGAAACCTCTCTTCCCCCCAGCAGAGCAGGATTAATTTGTCAAGCGCCCCTTGGCACACAAGTACACTGGGCCCCACTGCCCCGCCCCTCTCCACCATGCACCTAGGCAGAAACAGAAAGCTGCGTCAGAGGGAAGCTTTGGGCAAGCAGCACCGCTTGCACAATTACAGTTCCCATTGCCTTTCTTACCCGCATTGCTTGCTTGTCTTACTTTCCGTCGATGGGGAGGGGCCCATGTTGCCAATCGTGGGGGGGCCCGCTTTTCCGATCGAAGGGGGGGGCCCGCATTGCCAATCAATGCTGGAGGGGCCCATCGCCGTTTGGAAAAAACAATGTTGATGCCCTCCTTCATCGGGCCCCCCTGACCATTTTGGGCCTTAGGCATGTGCTTACTTGACCTATTGGTTAATCCTGCCCTGCCCCCCAGCAAACACAAAAAGTGGAACAGGCCTAAAACAATGCTCGTCCCCCCCAAATATGCCATAGTAGAAAAGAGCCTTCAATCCCCAATCCTCTAAATAGCAGAAAACCAACAAGCACACTCTTCGGCGAGCTGTACTCTGATACTCCCTGACAATCAACGAACAAAGACTCCCCACTCCCTCCCATGAAAGAGAACCCCCCCACCTCCCCGCCAATGGAACCTCCCCTTTTTGCAACCAACCCCCTTGTAATCCCAAGCTCCTTGTAATTCCACAGCCATACCACATACATACCACCTTCACTCAAATAGATGCCAATTAACTCCAATTATTGATTGTTAATACCTCATTAACTCTAAGTTGTGTATGCATCTGAGCCGCACACCCAAATTTGGATGCCCAATTTTGAGTGACCTTTATAGAATCCAGATTTACGAACCATAGAAATCTGTAGGGCACCATTTTAAGAATTTCCCCCTAAGGGCCAGATTCGATAGGTTAGATGCCATTAAGTGTCATAATTGCGGAAACTAGCACTGCCTACCTAAATTCCATGCGCAACCCAAAGTAATTTAACAAGCTTAATTGGTGTGGTAATTGATCACACCATTGATCATAAAAAAAATTTTAAAATTCCAATCAATTAAAAGTTGTGCGCAGAATTCCAAGTGGCACCTAGTGACGCCTAAGTCAAGGCACCCTCTGATACCTAACTATGCCTACCTGAAAAGTATTTGTTTATGCAAGTATTTGCTTACCTGAAAAGTAGGCATGGTTAGGGGCAGAAAATAGGCATGGTAGATTTAGGGCTTGCTAGGTGTCTGAGATAGGCACCGGTAAATTAGGCCAGGTACAACCTGGTTTAATATACTGGTGCCTATCTCTACGTTGCCTAGCAACGCCTAAGTCCACTTAGGCACCGCTAGGTGTGATTCTATAAAGGATGTCTAGCGGTTGATTCACAACCACTCAGATTAACCCCTTAAAAGTTGCGCTTAGGCACCATTTATACTAGAATCTAGTCCTAACTGTCTTGTGTGCTTAGTAATTTTATTATATAGGCACATAAATGATTTGAATACTGGCATATACAATGCATTCTTACTATTCACTGGGGTTAGGTTCCTAGAAAACTCCATGATCCATTGATCCATTGAAAATGGAACCATTGATCCTATGGGGAAAAGATCAGCTTGCTTATTAAGGTTATTTTATCCAGAGAGAATAACCCTCCATTAGAGAGTTACTTCCCTGAAGGTGTGCCCTTATTCTGCTGAACAGAAGACTAAAAACCTCTGTAAAGACCCTGCAGACTGGCTCTGTGGAATGTTTCTGCTTCAGAAGATTATTTTTTCCAGCTCTTTGCCAAGAAGGAAACCTAGTATGTTTGTTTTTTGCTGAACTAATGGTGAGGATTGAAACCAGGAGTTATATCTCTTGGTGGGACTTTTTTTCTTCGACACCCTTGTAAATGTGTAATACAATACCATATGAAGAAATACGTATTCTTTGAACCATTCCAGTTGACAGCCTTTTTGGTAGGAACTCGGCTGGATGAAGGAAAATCAAAATCAAAGTGAAGTGCATTTGAATAATGATATCCTTCCTCAGCCAAGGGATCTTGTTTTCCTAATATTTGAATTGATAGTTGTTAGTATTTGTTACTAAGTCCGCCTTATCCCTCTTGGATCTAATTTTGAGGACTTGAGCTGAATTTAAGCTAAAAAAAATTTTTATTTTATTTTACTTGATTACCATGTATTTTACTTTTGAGTATTATTTTCCTGCTTTTCTTCAACTTTCTGTACAAGTGGATACTTGATTTATAACATGTAAAAATTTGATAAATAAATAATTTTAAAAAAAAAAAAACTAATGGTGAGGAATGGTAGAGAGGAAATAACAATAAAAAAAAGAAAAGCATGTTGAAATATTATATCTGAATAGGTGCTTATTGTTTGGAAGTGTGCATCTGTTCTCCACAACTCTACTAAACTTCCTTTAAAAAGTTTTCTATATGGAGACACTTGTCTTTGGGGTAAAACAGAGAATAAATTAACCTCTGGGTTCCAAAAAGGGTATCCAAATGTTTGGGTGTGATTCCAAAAGGTGCATGGAATCTAATTGATGAATGAACCAATTAACACCAATAATTGGTCGCCAACGATCAATTACTGATGTTACTTGGCATCAATTAGGATTCGTGCATGCCTTTGGCAGTACACTGTTCTGAAAGCCTGGGTGCCCAAATCCTTTAACGCGTAACCCAGAAGGGACGTGGCCATGGGAGGGGCCTCGGCAAGTTATTAGGCATTCTCAAAAGATGCTATAGAATTCTGGGGATTTGCGCCCAACTTGTGCGCCAGGATTTACACCAGATTTAGGACAACCATGGCAAAGTGTAACCAGTAAACTGTATATTATGCCTTTGAGGCCTAATCAGTCGGATTCTCTTTTGACCCCGTTCACTGCAGAAACTCGCATTTCCTCTGTCCTAGGTTCTGAGAATTATTTTTTTGAACCCAATTCTTAATTTCCTTTTTAATTTTTATTATACTTTTAGAATTTTTACCCTCCCTTTGTACTTACCTTTCATGTTTTCTTCACTCTGCTTATTGTAGTTCTCCCCACTTCCCCTACGTGTGTTTATTGTAGTTAATAACTAAGACCCTGTTTTTAATTGTAAATCGCTTTGAATTTATGACATTGTGATACATAAAAATTTTAATAAAACTTGAAACTTGATTAATATTAGACCCCCTAAATATAGGATAAAAACTTGTATTGTAAACTTGTACTTAAATTATGTATGTTTAACCTGTAACCTATTCTGAGCTCTTTGGGGACAACGGGACAGAAAACGAGTTAAATAAATGAATACATTTTAGCTAGCATAAGTCCTTGCATGGGATCCCCGCTAGACACTATTCTCTAAAGGGCACTCATTCCGGAGCGCCCTTTATAGACTAGCACTGACTGCTGATTTTTCCCAGAATCTATTTCTCAGCACCATTTTTACTTTATTAAAAAAATTGGGGGAGGGAGGTGTTGCCATAATAAGATATTCAAATTGGTTTGGGGTCCATTGACGCCTTTTGTAGATTTGTTATAGTTGCCCTTTATCTTTATTTTCCATTGTTTTTCACCCACACATCCAGGGGAATGGGAGCGGGAGGGGGGTATATCTTTTGTTTTGGTTTTATTCCTGATGGTAATGATGGGTGGGGGAGGGAATTTTTATTTTTTGTATAGATTCTGATTGTTTATAAGTGCTTATTTGATTATTATTATTATTATTTGTATGTAAACTGTATTGCACTTTTTGTTGGCATTAAAAACTAAATAAAGTTTTTTAAAAAATAAAAATTCTATATCG
Organism: Geotrypetes seraphini; assembly: GCF_902459505.1. NCBI lineage: Eukaryota > Metazoa > Chordata > Amphibia > Gymnophiona > Dermophiidae > Geotrypetes > Geotrypetes seraphini. Next base: position 183,038,904 of record NC_047085.1, on the reverse strand, counting down.
CCTATACTACCCAAAGGTAGTTCAAAGTGCATGTATTATTGGAAGCCGCTATGAACTTCATTTGAGGTGGTGTAGAAATGTTTAAAATTACTGAATTTAGCCTGAAGTACACATTGTAGTTGTGCTTGTTGCAACTGCTGCTTTGAGATAAGACATTAGATTTGGGTGTCTTTGTGCTCATGTTCAGTGTGTGCCACTCCCTAGTCCTATGAGCTGAGGATATTAGCAGCAAAGTCACTCTTTGCCTTAGGGACGGGCTTTTGCAATCCTAACCTCTCTGACCTTTTTCCTGTCCCAGAATGCACTCACAGCAGAAAAGGTTCAGAAAGTGAAGGAGCAATTCATGGCAGCGTATGATGTGACTTCAGATGGACGCTTACAAATACTAGAGGTATGCTGGGAATGTGCATTTTATTTATTCTTTAGATTTTGAAAGTGAGAGAGACGCAGTCAGATGTTCATGTACTAGAAAAGTATATCTCAATCTGTGTACCCACAAGATTTCAGGTATGCCGTGAGACACCAGGGAAGAGAAGAGGTGGCAGCGTCGGCTGACTGCCTACCGGACGTGCCTCTCGCGGTGAGAGGCACATCCTGTAGGCAATGCTTCTCCTCCTCCCTGGCGTCTCTCCTCCTCTTTGCACCTCTTCTTTTTCAGGACCCCCACCCACAGCTCAGAGCCCCCGTCTGGAGGGTCTCCACACATGCACGGACGCCGTGATGATATCACGCATGCACGTGATATCATCACGGCAACGTCCATGCACTTCCGGGTGCCCTCGAGCTGCGGCCGCCAGTTTAGTGGGCCGCGGCTCGTAAAGTTTGCGAGACACTGTGCTAGAGGTTTTCTAAAGTTTCCAAACCACATCTATTCATCTTCCTAGATGAAATCAGTTTTCACTCATACAGTGCTCTCCTTTCTCAGGACCTCTGTTGCAGTTCACCATAAATGCACTCTAACTGAATATTTTCAGATATTACCAGCTGTACTTAAGTTCCTCCGTGCTTGCCATTCAAAGGACCTTGTCCCTCTCATAAGAACATAAGAGCTGCCTTACTGGGACAGACGGCAGGCACTGATGCAAACAGGATCCTGTTTGCATCAGTGGCCAGGTTCAGGTTTATTTCATTTGCTTATCCACTTAGAAGCACAAGGCCATACAAGCGGGTTGAAATTCAAAATTGAAATAATAGAAAAGAACACCAAAATACAATAGGAAAGGCAGGGATAAAAGTGCACAATACACTCTTTCCAACTATTTCGCAAATCTATGAAAACATTACTATTCCAACAACATTTAGAACTCCAGTCTAGGTTGTCAAAATAATCCTCATGTATTAATAGTTCTTTTTTTTTTTATTGGTTATACTTTTTAATCTGAGTTCGACTTGGTTAACAAAGTTGCTGAAACATAAAAGAATCATGAAAAGGGATCCCAGGCACTCCTGTCCTCAACGCAAGGGCCCCCCCGATCCCCCCCCCCCCCCGCCAGCTCCCCCCCCTGCCCCCCTCGCCGTACCTTCAAAATCGTTGGTCGGATGGAGGGGTGCCAAGCCCGTCCATCCGACAGGCAGCCATCCGTTGAATGGCTGGCCTTAGGGCCTGATTGGCCCAGGCGGCTCAAATCCCGCCCACAGGTGGGGCCTGAGATGCCTGGGCCAACCAGAATAGGCCCAGTAGGCTTAGGACCCTCCTGTAGGCGGGGCCTTAGGCATATGGGCCGGGTTGGCCTCCCCAACCCACTTATACTGGGCACCTACTGCAGGGATGAAGTCAAAAATGAATTTAACATCTATAAAAGATACAGAAAAATGTAAATTTTATATTGTACACCGCTTAGAAACCTGATTAAGCGGTTAAAAAAATATTTTAATAAACTTGAAACTTGAAACTGCACATCTTTTTGTTAAGTGTTTCACTTGTCTGCTTCATTGTTTCTTATTAAAAGGTCAAGAATGTCATCATAAGACTTTCAAAGAACCCTGCCTGGTATTGTGATTCTGAAATGTACTTTAATTAGTGATTAATCTCTTGCAAGCCTTTATTTAAAAAAAATTGTTTCGGCTTAATGCAATACAAAGAATTTTAGCTTTACGTGTAAGGGTTCTTTTATAAAAATCAGTCTGAGAAGCTGGGAAATGGAAAGGGAATCTATAGTTTTGCCAACTGGCTCCAGAATTTCAGGACAGGATAATCTAATGGTAGGTTTACTTCTTTGCATGCTGGAATTGATTTCCCTATTGCATTCCCTAAAAAAAGCATAATTACATCACATGTATGCAGTAGAGTAAAACCAGGTAATCTGATAATCCAGGTAAACCAGTAAAACCAGATAATCTGCCCTGAAAATCTGGAGTCAGCTGCCAACTAGATCCTCATTCACCCAGCAGGTTTGATCCACTGCTGGGTTTACCTCAGTGCATGCAGGGATTTGTAGTCTCGCTTTTCTTATGGAATGCTGAAAAAATACACACAGGGATTTCGAGTAACTGAAATTACTGATAATTGTGAGACACAATCATTACTACTACTGGGTCTTGAGGGAGAGCCACCAGACCCCCTATAAGCTGGCCCTTCCAAACTGGGTGGGCTTGCGGGCTGGGTCAGAGGAAGGGGGGCTGCAGAGAGCGAGAGGCTATGCACATAGCTTTATGCTCTCATTACTTAATCTGGGTGGGTGGGATCAGGGAGGGGTGGAGGTGGGGCCAGGGGCAGGGTCATGTGTTGTGTTTTTTCCATCACAAATATGATAACCTTGGGCTGGAAGTCCTTTAAGTCACAGGACTGAAACAGTAGCAGCAGGAAAAGAACAGGAGAAAGGGGGCGGGTCTAACCGCAGCAGTGACTCTTGCTAGCCCACTTCCCCAACTCCTGTCAGCAGTTACAACACAGAGGCAGGCGACAATGGAGGAAATGAGATGGTGTCCTACTTCCCTGTCCTGTGCCAAGAACCAGGCTGTGTCCAAAGTAGTACAAAGGTTAAATCAGTGTTTAGAAGACTAGCACTATGCAGGTTATAGAGAATGTGGTGTATAAGCAGCTGCACCATCTGAAAGCCTCATAGTATAAAGTGCCTATCAGGAGAACATTTGAAAGATGACTCCCACTCTGTTCACTGGACGGGGCACTGTTGACATACAGGGCACAGGGTGGGCATAGCAGTGGCAGGGATGTGCATTGGGTTTAAGCCAGCGGCAGCAGACAAGGCTCCGTGGCGCTGGCAGATACAGGCCCATGAACTCGTGGAAGTGTGTGATGCAGTGGTTAGAGCTACAACCTCAGCACCCTGAGGTTGTGGGTTTGAATCCTGCACTGTTCCTTGTGGGCAAGTCACTTAATCCCCATTCGAAAGAGTGAGAGCCCGCCGGGACAGTGAGGGAAAAATGCTTGAGTACCTGAATAATTTGTAATTTGCATAGAATTGTAGGATATGAGGAATATAAATTATTTTTTTTTTAAACTTGTGATTTACTGACATTAAGTATTCTCTGTTTCAGTCGAGTGTGCATTCTATCAAAAGGATGCACACTTTTCCAAAAGGAAAATGAAGGTAGATGAAATGAGCAAAAAGGAAACCCAACTGTTCCACAGTAAATCTGGTGAAACCAAGCCCAAAAAGAAGCTGTGGAAGAGATGTGCGTGATGCAGACGTTTATTTAGTCAACATCAAAATCCACACATGATTTACAAAAGGGGACCCAACATGGGCTGTGTTTCGATTAAAACATCTTCCTCAGGGGCCTTAAGGATGTAAACAAGAGTGGAAAGATGAGGATATTAAATTTAAAAAAAAAAAAAAAAAAGCCTGAGCTTCTTTTTCTGCTTGGTAGATGAAATGAAACAAAACAAAACGAATAATGCTGCCAACAACACAGGGAACAAAATGAAAATTCTGGATTCTGCCTATCCCTAGTCATTACTCCTACACGCGACTCCAAACTGTCATAATTGATATCTGAGTGAGGAGCATTCTAAGCAAATTTGGATATACCATGAAGTCTGGATACAGCTCCCTTTCAGCTGTCATCAGCAAACACACCATAGTTCTCATTTCTTAGTACAGGGATGTCAAACTCATTCATATAAGGGGCTGAAATCTAAAACACAGGCTAAGCTGCAGGCCAAATTTTTTATTAAGATACTTACTCCCTCTTCTACAAAACCACGCTAGCAGTTTATAGTCCAGAGAGCCGCGCTGAATGGCCCGCGCTGCTCCCAATGCTCATAGAGTTCCTATGAGCGTCGGGAGCAGCACGGGACATTCAGCGTGGCTCCCTGCGCTAGAAACTGCTAGCGCAGTTTCATAGAAGAGGGGGTAATCTAGGTGCTTGGAGTGCCACTGGGACTGGGACTGCACAGTCAGGCACTTAGAGCTGTGGGACGCATCCCCCAACTCTGGAGCCAACTGCCCCCGCAAATCAGATTACAGAACTCATTGATGGCCTTCTGGAAAGCGGTAAAGACCCTCTTCTTCAACTAAAATTCAACCGCAGTCTACGCCTCACCCCCCTTAGCCCCCCCTCCCCTCTACCCTCTCTTCTCCATTCTAAACCTCTGCTTAAATTGCTGTACAGTCCATTCTTAACCTGTATTTAAATTGCCATATAGTCCTTGTAGTTAAACTATTGTATAGTCTTTGTATTGTCTAAATGTACTCCGCTGTGATTGTTTGCTTGTAGGCCGTTCTGAGCTACTGGGAGGACGGGATAAATTCTAAATAAATAAATGTGTGTCCTAGTGCATGAAATTTCTAGCAAAGCACCATGATCAGTGCCATGTTAATCAGGTTTTCTATTCCGTCTTTACCTATTCAGTTCAAGGTCAGATTACAAGAAGTTGGGTCAGTTATCCAAGAAGTTACAATGGACAGTTTAGTTTGACACAGATAGGCAGCAGAGTTGCTAGTGCAGGTAGGTCAGTACAGCTGTTAACACAGATCTGTCATAGTTACAAACAATAATAATAATAATTCTTATATATCGCCAGACCACAAATGGCTCTAGGCGGTTCACACACATCGTTATGTCCCAGGAGTTGCATTGGACAGTTTAGAAATGGGCGTTTACAATTACCATTTCAGTTACTTCCGGGTTGGCTCCCTGTCTTGGTACAGAAATGCTTTAAAAAAGTTTTCTGAACCTGAGACAGGTGGCCACAAGATCGTAGTGTAAGTGGTAGTTGGTTCCAGCATTTTGCTAATTGATAGTGGATGGATAAGGTAATTTGCATGGTAGACTTGAGGAGGGCAGTCGAAAAAAAGGTGGTGAAAAATCTATTCATACCCCACCTTTTTTTTTTTTTTTTTTTCCTTTGCCTAATTTTAGCTTGCAAATATGATCCTGCCAGAAGACGAGAATTTTCTGCTGCTTTTCAGGCGGGAAACTCCCCTTGACAATAGCGTGGAATTTATGCGGGTAAGTGCCCACCACTGTGTATGGACTGCATTCGAAGGATCCAAGTTTCCAAGTTTATTTAATCTTTGATATACCGTTTATCAAATATATACCGAAATGGTTTACAGTTCTCAAATGTTATTAGAAAAGAATAAAAATTAAAAAGAAAATTAGAAGGGGCGACAACACAAGGTGACTTGCGGGAAATGGTAAGAGATTAAGTACATCGAGAAAAAATATATATATCATAAGAGGGAGGGATGCAAGGGAAGGGGATTGAAACTAGAGGGTAGGGAAGGATTTGTTGACACAAGCGATAAACTACTGGAGCATTTGGGTGAAGATACAGATTTTTTTTTGAGGTGAGGGAGTCCTCTTTCAGAGATGCGCTGCATTCTTCCTCCACTCCAACATAGCAGTAGCCATTTTTCTTGCCCATTCCAGAGAGCTCCACCCCTGTAACATGCCTAACGTGACCATTTATTTTTTTCATCAAAACGGGACATCTATTAATTTTCAGTGCCACCCCCAATCCCGCCCCAGCCCTGCCCCCAATTTCTTCCATTCATTTTTCATGTGCACACAATATTTTATTAATTCATAATGGTAACCATAAAATGTTTTTAAAAATACATAGCACACTGTACACAGAGAAAATGTTAATTATCATTTATGAGTTTTGGTTTTTTTTCAAAGATATCAAGACAGATGACTTTAAAATATGCAATGTCACCTCAGTAACTATAGAAAAATAGACAAATATAGTGCAAAATATAGACAGCAGATATAAATTCTCAAAACTGACACATTTTGATCACTAAATTGAAAATAAAATAATTTTTCCTACCTTTGTTGTCTGGTGATTTCATGAGTCTGGTTGCACTTCCTTCTGACTGTGCATCCAATATTTCTTTCTTTCTTTCTTATCCAACATTTCTTTCACAATCCAGCCCCTTCCCCTTTGGGTCTAGGTCTATCTCTCTTTCCATCTGCTTACCCTCCCCAGATCCAGTGTCAGTTCTCCTTTGTACCTAGCACCACCTTTGTTCCAGGTCTCCCTCTCTCTCCCTCCTCTGTTATGATCTTCCATCTCTCTGTTCTTCCTCAGGGTGTCTCTTACTCTGTCGGCACCTCTCATAGTCCAACATCTGCCTCCTGTCTTTCTCCTTTGGTCCAGGCCTTTCCCTCTCTAGTCTTTCTTCTACTTACAACCCCTCCCCCCCTTTTCTCTGCCTCTCTCTCACTCTCCTTCCTTCCTTCCTCCCTCCCTCCCTCCCTCCATCCTATGTCCCCCTCACTGCCTTCCAGCCTTTATCGCACTCATCCCCCAAAGCCAACCAGCCTACCTGCCTCCCTCCCTTCCTGCTGCACCGAAGCCAGCCTGCCTGTCTGTCTGCCTCCCTCCCTCCAGCACTGAAGCCTGGCCTACTGCTTATTCTTCTGCTCACAACATGCCCCCACCCTCACCCAGTCCACTGCCTGCTGCTGCTTCCTGCCCGTCACCGCAGCAACTGCAGGAAAAGAAGGTTCAGATGCCGGCCCCAAGCCTTCTCTCCAACATCAATTCTGATGTCAGAGAGGAAGTTCTGGGCCAGCCAAGCAGCGATTGTGGCAGCAGGTGGGGAAGCAGGAAGAGAGCCCATTTTCCGCGATCGCCTGTCCTGTTGTCCCCACGCACAGCTTTGGGACGCTGTCTCTGAAAACAGGACATTTCAGCGTCCCAAAGCTGTGCGTGGGGACAATGGGATAGGGGATCAAAAAACGGGACAGTTCCGTTCAAAACGGGATGTATGGTCACATTAAGTATGCCGAAGTCCAGAGATCTTCTGCCCTTTGATCATGAGATGGCCATGCAATATCTGTAGCCTTGGTCATGCCTTTCAGATCCATGATCCCTTAGTTCATGCTGCTCTGCAGTATGATCCAAAAGTCCTACAATCGCTAACAATCTCATTAAGGAAAGAAAAAAGAGCCCAGAAATGTGCAGCGTATTGTTATTATATGTTTTCATTTAAATGTGATTGTTATCCACTCTGTGTAGCCAGGAGAGGCGGAAAGCAAATGCATAACAATGATTTGAACTATACTACTGCCACATGTAAAAGTCTTTTTTGTGAGCTTATGTTATTTAGTATTGATAAATGGGTTTGAAATTTGCCTGCTAGAAATGTGCTCTTTTCTTTATTAATAGTTGCACATGGTATGTAGGAGGCACCTTTTCTCAGTATGATGCTTCCAGAAGATTCTGAAGCGTAGAATGCTTCAGCTTTTCTGTGACATCCCAAAGTGGAACTGTAGAGCTAAGGGAGGAGGAGCAACAGAAGAAGAGGGGCTGGATCATGAAGTGGCTGCTCATGAAGTGGTAGAATTGTGGTCCACTCCGTTTCCCCAGAAATCAAGCCCTGCTCATGGGGCTCCTAATCTGGTAGCAAGGAAGATGCCTCCAGTGGACCATTTACAAGTCATAATGCTAGAAGAATTCTCAGTTATATCTAGGGTTACCATATTGTTCTCCGGGAAACTCCTACCCAGTTCTGCCCCAAGCCCCACCCCCACAAAGCCTCCTCTTTTCTTCTGGAAAAGCTCCAGCCATGTCTGAAGAGCCTGGAGCATGCGCAGATGCGTGTGATGTCATCTGTGCGCTCTCAGAGGCCCTCCAGATGTAGCCAAAGCTCATCAGGGCTTTCCAAAACCCAGACAAATGCTGGGTTTTGGAAAGTCCATCCAGGTCTAAATAGAGGATATGTCCAGATTTTCCTGGACATCTGGTAACCCTAGTTATACCCTTTTTTTTATCGCAGAGAAGATTGTGACCTGCCATGATTTGCTAAGGTCAGGTGTGTTGCACCTAATCACGATTCTGCCCTGTACTGATCCTTCCTGCCTTGCACATTACATGACTATGAATTTTGATGTCATGCAGGCACAGAATTATTTAAACTGACAGGGTTGCTCTGAATTTTTAATATCCCATCAGGATGTTATAATTTACATGGTAATCCCTCCAGTGTACTTGCATTTAGAAAGGGAATGTATTGCTCACAAAAAATGCAATGACACGTATATGTTCAGAAAGAAACAGCAGAAGCAGAGCCTGTACTGTCTTCCCACACTTACAGTAGTTTTGCAATTGAGCTTGCTCTTCTGGGCCTGAGTGTACTGAGAATCTTTTTTCTTTTTTTTTTATAAATCTTTATTAATTCTCAAATGTTAACAGTGCCATACAATGAATTTAAACACTACAGAGAACGCACTTTAAATACACAAATAATTCAAAAAGCAATCATTTTCTCCCCCCTCCTCCCCATAATTAATAGAAGAAGAAATACATATTTAATTTCAATAATATAGATAATTATATATAGCAAACAATAATACATTCTCCTCCCCCCCTCCCACCCTGGATGTGTTAGAAAGTCAAATAAAAGGAAAGGTACATGACAGTTATTGTGACTCAATAAATGCAGTCAATGGGCTCCACACTATTTTGAATGTGTCACTATGTCCCAAACATTCCGCGTTCATTCTTTCATACTTGTAACTGGAACATAGGTTTGCCCACCAGAAAGTGTAATTCAGTATGTACTGAGAATCTTGAAGCTGATGATCCTGTGAGGTGAACAAATGTCTCCTACAGACTCGGCAGAGACCTGTGCAATTATTGGAGTTAAATCTTGCTGTCATAAAATAAAAAGTTAATATTAAAGTATCACAGTTCTTCTAAACAGAGCAGAATTTATCACTTAATGTATGGCCTAATGGGGCTATGGGAATAAGCTGAAGTCAATTCTTGCTGTGTGTGTATTTTTCCCCCCACTAAACAAGGCCCTTGACATGCTTAATAAATAGAAGACCCTGTGCACTCAGAGGTGATTCTTTTGTGCCCATTTTAACTCTGATTGAAATGGAGCAAGAAACTAGACCAAGTGTTTCAAAGACAGCTATCAAGCGCTTATAAAAATGGTTTACACCAAGTGGCACTTAGGATTGTTAGAACAAAGAAAGGCAAAACCAACAAGATCTGCAGTGAAGGATGCAAAACAAAAACAAGGAAAACTGCAGAAGTACGTACAATGATGCAGGCTATATTTATTTATATAAAATAATTGAGTGTGGTTAATAATACTACCTTAAAAATAACCCGTAGCCTGTGAAAGAGCAAACATCAAGGAACATTCCGTGTGTGAACTCCAGCGTAACTACGGGTTATTTGTACAGTTTTCTTGTTTGTGGTTTTACTTGATTCCTTATCGACCTGGAACCCCTGATGAAGGCGTGTTAACCGAAACACGGACCGTGTCGGGTCCCTAGGTTTGTTTTTAAGGTAGTATTATTAACCGCACTCATTTAGGATTGTCAACCATACGACTCCATTTTTTTTTTTAGGACAATCTAATTCAGTCCTAGTTTTACTCCATTACTTGCATGGAGAGAGAGTCCTCTGTAATTCCCCCACCTGAGCATGGTGTATTGATGCAACTTCTTGTCTGTCTTGATTGTAAATTCTTTTGTGCAGGGGACTGTCTCTTCTGTGTTTTGATGTGCAGTGCTGTGTATTTCTAGTAGCACTATAGAAATGATTAGTAGCAGTAGCCTTTCCTTAATGAGAACTGCAAGTCCATTTGCGCACTGAAATAAAATCAGAATTGGATCAAATTTGCCTTGTATTTGCGGATACCTATTTGTAGAGCTACTCAGCCTTCATATTAACATATTTCCTGGTAGATGTAACTTCTGTCTTGACTCTGTGTTTGAGTCAATAAGTGGATTCCTAAGGGCCTTTGTTATTAATTGCTTAGGCATTGTTCATTTATTGGGTATAAATGGTTTTGGTTTTTCTTTCTTTCTTTACTTAAAGAAAATGCATTTTATGGTACTGTAATTTAGTTTTATATATCTATATATCTGTATTTTATATGTATACTGTATATCTGTATTTTATATATCTGTAGTTTTATTTTATATATCTGTAATTTAGTTTTATTTTATATATCTTTATTCATTCAAAAACAATGCATTAAAATATAAATCTACATATAATTAGCTTCAAAATTGCATTACATAGAAATACTTCAAAAACCTTACCCCCTCCTTCCCACCCATTATTGAAGTGATTTTTATCTTCCCTCTCCTTATGTATCTCCCTTATTTGTTTCTATAACTTTTAAACAATTGTAACTCTTATCCATCTCCTTCCTTATGTTCCTAGTTTCGTTAAATTTGTCAATAGTCTCGTTAGTCTTAGTTTTGTTATTTACTGTATTATTCCCCTTATTTTGTAATTTTTATTATTATGTACATCGCTTAGAATTTAGATTAAGCGATTAATCAAATTATTATTAAACTTGAAACTTGAAAAAAACAAATGCAATATTTCAGACAGATAATGAAAATCATATTGAACTTATTGATCAATGATAACATCAAAATATAATACCCCACTCTCCCTGGATGTATAAATCAAATAAGAAATCAGAAAAGTAGTCTAGCTAATCATCATTAACAAAATTTGTCAATGGACTTCATGTTAATTTAAATAACTTATTACATAACATTTCAGAATACATTTTCTCATATTTGTAACACAAACATAAAGAGTTCCACCAAAAGGAGAAATTAAGTTGTTTTATACTCTGCAATTATTTATGTTTATTTTTTATGGAAACCGCTTTGTTTAAAGGCGGTATATATATTATTTAAATAAATAAATAAATAAATAAATATCCTGGTGATCCCCAGCCAAACATTTATTTGCTATATTCCCAATGAATATGCATGAGATAAAGTTACATATACAGTGGTACCTTGGAATCCGAACGCCCCAGAACTCAAATGCCTTGGAATCCGAACTGTTTTTTTTCTTAATTTTTGCCCCGTAATCCGAATGCTGCTTTGGAATCCGAACTTCAAGCAGTGCTCAGTCCAAAGCTTCCCCCTCTGATGCAGCTTCCTGTTCCGCCTCGGAGGGAAGCTTTGGGCTTGCCGTTGCCGATCTTGTTGCCTGTGCTGGTAGAGGTCCTGATCTCGCTGTCTGTGCCAGTGGGCGTCCCGATCTTGCTGTCTGTGCCAGTGGGGGTCCCGATCTTGCTGTCTGTGCCAGTGGGCGTCCCAATCTTGCTGTCTGTGCCAGTGGGGATCCCGATCTTGCTGTCTGTGCCAGTGGGGGTCCCGATCTTGCTGTCTGTGGCAGTGGGCGTCCCGATCTTGCTGTCTGTGCCAGTGGGGTTCCCGATCTTGCTGTCTGTGCCAGTGGGCGTCCCGATCTTGCTGTCTGTGCCAGTGGGGGTCCCGATCTTGCTGTCTGTGCCAGTGAGCGTCCCGATCTTGCTGACTTTGCCAGTCTTGCTGTCTGAGTTTGTGGGTTCAATGAACAGATTAATCCAGTTTCTATTATTTTCAATGGGAAAAATTTTCTTGGAACTCGAATGGGCTTCTGGAACGGATTAAGTTCGGATTCCAAGGTACCACTGTACAGAGTCAACAATGTGCGCACATTTATTCAGAGCTGCCAGGATACCAAGTTCCAGGGTAAGAGTTTTTGCCCAGTCCTGGTTTTGAACTTACATTAAGACCATAAGAATTGCCATACTGGGACAGACTGAAAGTCCATCAAGCCCAGCATCCTGTTTCCAATTGTGACAAATCCAGGTCCCAAGTGCCTAGCTAGAACCCAAGTAGTACAACAGATCTCAAAGCACTGTGGTAGTTGTAGTCTTTGAGTCTCCCCATTAAAATCAATGCTACTGTCAGAATTCCAGGACAGGCTTAAAATCCTCCTCCTAGAAACTTGGTGCTATGTTTATCTTATGCATATTGATACTGTTACTGCATCAACCCAGCCCATTCTAATATATTTCGGTTGTCTGATTTGAGGTTTTAACTGATAAAACACACTACTACTACCACCACTGCTATTTATTATTTCTATAACGCTACCAGATGCACACAGCGTTGTTCATTAAATATACAAGAGACGGTCCCTGCTCAAAAGAGCTTACAATCTAATTATGAAAGACACACTGGACAAAAATGGTAAATCAATATATGCTATTCATGTGGGGAAATAAAAAAGGGAGAAGAGGTAGAGAGGGTAGGGCCCTGATGTAAAAGCAGAAAAATCGTTATTTATTGGATAAAAACTGGTGGGGGAGGTGCTTTTCCCTTCCCCAGGTCAGCTGTGAAGGTACTGGATCCAGATTTGCAGGACACAGTTAATCTGGTCCTGGGTTTATCCCTGTGCATGCTGGGATTTGCAGTCTTGCTTTTCTTAGGGAATGCAATGGTAACCCAGAACTGGTTCAACCCTGTCCTGTGAATCTGGATCCAGTTGACCGCCTTATAATAGCAGCTGGATTCTTCTAAAAAGGTCTTTAGGTGTTAATTTTACAACACTGTGAAGTTTTAGATAGCAAATTTTTTACATGGTCTGAAACCTGGTGTACTATGAAGGAGAGAGAGGGAATTCTTCTTGTTATCCATTTACTGTTCAGGAAATCAAAGCCATGCAAGTAGAAGAGTTCCCGTCAATTCATTCCTTAGGACACACCAAGTCTGTCAGACTTTCAGAATAACCACAATAAATATGCATGAGATAACTTTGCGTATATGAAGGACTGCTGAAAAGTTCTCAGCCCAATCAAGAAGAGAATGAGGTGAAGCCATGAAACCTACAAGTTATTCCACACTTTTCTTTTCGTTTCACATCATTTAAATGAAAAGTGTCAAGAAAAGTGTGGAATAACTTGTAAGTTTCCTGCCTCTACAAGTCACGTTCATTGTCACATACACAGAAGAGGCAGAACCAATTGCATGCACAGTAAAAGCAAAATCCAACTGGTTCAGTGTGTCCTAAGGAATGGGTTTAGAACCCCTAAAGTAGAGGCACTTGTCTGAAATCATTGAGAAATCCTGAAAATCTGATTCTCAGCTCTGTGCTATAACCATTCCTTCAACCAGTAATGAGAAATTGAAACAGTGTTGTCAATGTTTCCTCCATCAGATATGGCGCAAGTACGATGAAGACAGCAGTGGCTTCATTTCAGCTAATGAGCTCAGAGTAAGTAATTCTACAGTTCTCTTTAGTCATGCATATACTTTACATTGTTGACCTGCTGAAAATTGAATTTTAGTGTTTTTATTTATGGAGAAACATTTAAAAAAAGCTACACAATATATTTATGTATTTATTGTTTTCAATTATGCAGTAGGATACAATGCAACTTCTTCAAAAGAGAACTCAGAAGGTTCAAGTTTTTTTAATAATTAGAACACAATCTGGTTGATATTCAAAGTGATTAAAGCAGGCAGGAGTGTTTCCGGTTCATAGACATAATCGCGGAAGACAAAGGCGCGCGCCGACAACTGAGCGCAAGATGGAGGCGCGTGCCACAGAAAATTACTGTTTTTAGGGGCTCCGACGGGGGGGGGTTTGTTGGGGAGCCCCCTCACTTTACTTAATACAGATTGCGGCGGCGTTGTGGGGGGTTTAGGGGGTTGTAACCCCCCACATTTTACTGGAAACAACTTTTTCCCTAAAAACAGGGAAAAAGTGAAGTTTTAAGTAAAATGTGGGGGGTTACAACCCCCCCAAACCCTCCACAACGCCCCCACAACGCGGTGCGATCTGTATTAAGTAAAGTGGGGGGGCTCCCCAACAAAAACCCCCGTCGGAGCCCCTAAAAACAGTAATTTTCTTCGGCGCGTGCCTCCGCGCTGCGCTCAATTGTCTGCACGCGCCTTTGTCCCAGCGCGCTTTTGACCTGACACCGAGTTTCCTGCCAGCATAAATTGCTTGTGGATGCATAACAAATGATATTCAGCATCACTTCACCACTTAATATTGGCTCTGATCAGCCATGTTTTAAGTGGGCAGGTCAGGGATGGTACAGGGGGTGGAGCTAAGGAGGAGCCTACAGTTATGCAGCTGCCAGCAATATTCAAGGCCGGTGTCACATACCTAAGTGAGCATATAGGACCACACAAAAAACGGTTCATAGTCTTAAGTGTGCCAACAATTCAGCGCAAGACTTCAGCGTACCACAGGAAAACCTTCTTTTAAAGGGCTCCGACGGGGGGTGTTTATGGGAACCCCCCCCCACCACCACCACTTTACTTAATAGGGATAGCGCTGGTGTTGGAGGGGTTTGGGGGTTGTAACCCCACATTATACTGGAAACAACTTTTTCCCTATTTTTTAGGGAAAAAGTTAAGTTTTCAGTATAATGTGGGGGATTACACTCTATAAATAACAGTGCTCAGTAAAAGCCAAAGTGAACCATAATACGTGAAAGCAGGATTCTATTAGTTCATCAAGCTTAAGTCATCATTTCACTCTCCCTCCCTATCAAATAATTAAAATAGGTAAAAACCAGTAGTAAATAAATAAGAGTAGAGGAGTACTTATCTCCATTAGAATTGTTGTATCCTCCTGGGCTCAGCTGCAGATCCAAAAGTGCACAGTGCTCCCGTATTATGGTTCACTTTGGCTTTTTCTGAGCACTATTATTTATAAGATTTATGTTATAGATTTTTTTTAAATTCTTTATTGATTTTTAATCAAAAACAGTGTCATACAAATGAAAGAACGAAAGATTTTTATTATATTTCAAATTATATTTTATTATTAATTTTATAATTATATTTTATTATTAATTTTATTATATTTCAAATTAGTAAATTCTCTTTTTTTGTAGAAAGTGCTAACAAGTGAGTAGAGAATTACATATACAGTTTTATGATCCCATTTATAGTGAGGGGGGTTACACCCCCAACACGGCAGCGCGAGGCAGCACGATCCCTATTAAGTAGAGTGGGGGGGGTTCCCCCCACACACCCCGTCGGAGCCCTTTAAAAGAAGGTTTTCCTGCAGCACGCTAAAGTCTTACGCTGAATTGTCGGCGCTCATTTGTCTCGCGCGCTTTTGTCCCATCACCCAAAAAACAGTCCTATATATGGTTGCCTAGCGCTGCAGGTGCCAGCATTGAATATCGTCCAGCACCCACATAACTTCTGTGTACTGGCCTGAAGTCTTCAGTACTCTTTCCTTCCTTCCCACCCTCTAGAACATCAACAGGCCACCTTTCCTCCCTCTCACCCCATGAATATCACCAAATGCCCCCACCCCCGAAGCCACCTCAGGCCTACCTGCCTAATTCCTTTTGGTCTAGTGGAAGAATGGGCAGAAGCAATGCCCATTTGCTGTTGTCCTTCACAATGAGATGTTCTAGGGCACATGAGGGAGGAAGGGAAGGCCTGTTGACATTCCAGGAGGTGGGGGAAGGCAGAAAGAGGAGATCAGGATTCCCTTATGAGGATCCCAGCTGATATTTGGGGAGTCCTGCTGGCTCAGCTGATGGGGGGAGGGGGAATACCCCTGCCACAATCAGCTAAGCGATGCCTACTCCCTCCTGGTAGAACCCCTGAACCCCCACCCCTTGAAGTCTCATGGCAGGAGGGATGCCCACTTCCTCGTGCCGGAGCCCCAGAACTCTCACCCCTCGAAGTCCCATGGCAGGAGAGATGCCCACTCTCTCCTGCTGGAAACCCCCCCCCCCTCCCACACACACACACGGCAGCAGGAGGGATGCCCACTCATTAGTGCAGCATGTGTGAGACTATAAGGGAAGGAGATGTGATCTGCACCTAGACAAGAGTCGGCTGAGGTATAGAGTGTTATGCTTAGTAGTTCAGCACATGTAATAGTTGGTTTAAGGCTGTACTATTAGAAGAGTTCATAGTCTACAAGAGGGCTCTCCAGAAATAAGAGAGAATCTCACTGTTCCTCTTCACATTGTATTGTCAAAGTCTCTGAGATGGAGACCTATGTCCAGGGCCGGATTTTCCTATAGGCTAACTAGGCTTCAGCCTAGGGCCTCAAGATCAAGAGGGGCCTACATTCAAATTGTTAGCAAAATTAAAATTACACTATTCTAAAAACAGTGAACACTTAAACACTGAACCGAAAATAAGGAGAAATTCTACGCTTCGGGATCGGAACCGGCTCCAGCCGCAACGGGGCACCGACTTGGCTTCTCCCTTTCTTTTTCTCGCCCTGGGAGGAGGATCGGGGAGGGAAAGACGTCAGTCCGGAAACAGCTGGGCAAAGCCCAGCCCCGTGGGGAGAGAGACAAAACGTGGATCCGTCAGGACAGGGCGGCCCAGACTGGCATCGGGGGTGGGGGGTTTCAGTGGAAGGGGGATGGGGATGGGAGGCAGGCAGGCTGGCATCGGAGGGGGGTGGGGGGGTTTAATGGAAGGCAGGCAGGCAGGATTGCATGGGGGGGTGTTCAATGGAAGAGGGATGGGAGGCAGGCGAGCATCGGAGGGGGGGTGAGGTGAGGAAGGACGTACTGGGGGCACTATGGACATAGGAAGGGGCAATGTTGTGTGTTATGTTTGATTAGTTATTGTTACAAGTACTATATATGGTGCTGAGAATAAATGTCCAAATAAGTGTTCTCGACTTTTTTTTATTTATTATCCGTGTAACATTTTTGATAAAGGTTAGTACCAATAACAACATGTTTCATTTAACATATTGATATATATCACAGTAATGATGTATTTTATTATCTCTCATGTAATTTACAAACTTAAAAATGAGAGGTGAAAGGGCCTCATAAGTGGAATAGCCTAGGGCCTCTTTTCATCAAAAGCCGGCCCTGCCTATGTCTCACTATTTAGAACATAACTGGGGAGACTGTGACAGTAAGAGAAGAGATTGTAATTTTGTACCATATTGGAAGAGGGAGTAAGAGTGGGGGATGATCTGCTTTCTCTTCCTTGGTCCCAGATCCTGCTCCAGCGGTGAGCCTTCCCTCCCTTACTCCTCCCCTTATTACCTGATCCCCATCCATCCCCAAAGATTCAGTCTCATTTCTTAGTCTTGCCCCTTTCAAACTGATCCCTCACCCAGACTCCCTCTCTTTCTCCCTCCTCTGAAATTCCATTCCCATAACAATCCCTTTCCTCCTGGCTTCCTGCTCTTTCCCATATTTCTGATTTCATCTCTTTCCTTCCCACTCCCTTCCCCCCAAAAAAAGCAAAATATATAATGCAGAAACAAGCAAGGTTGTCAAACTACTTTCATTTATTATTTTTTTTGTTTTGTTTAAATCTTTATTGATTTTCAAACTTTGATAGTGCAATACAATTGATAAATCATAAATACTGTATAAAACTGGGGTGCTGTACATACAATCGGTGGCATAGCACGGGAGGTGATGGTACCCAGCATCGCCGCACTGTGTACCCCCCTCCCCCACTCTTCCCTGCCATGTCATGCATCCCCTCGCCCTCACTCGCCTCTTGAAATGTTCGCTGGTGCGATTAGTATCTTCCACCTGCTGCTCGCGCTGGCATTGACGCCCTTCTGCCTTCACGTCCTGGTTCCACGACCAGAAAGTGATGGCAAAAGGGAGCTGAGGCCGGCGTAAGCAGCTAGTGGAAGGTGCTGCTTGCACCGGCAAATATTTAAAGAGGTGGGGGGAGGGAGGGTGGAGAGGAGGAGAGGCACCGGCTACAGTGCCACCACAAAGATGGCACCTGGGGGTCCGCTACCCCCCTTTACTAAGCCACTGCATACAACATATCAATAACTTAAATCCTGCCCAAAGAATGCCTCTGCTACAGAGCAGGATGCATAGGATTCTTCGGGGAGTCACTGAGTTTGAGGAGAGAAAGCAGGGCTTTTGGTGATCCAAGTTTTATGTAAAATTTGATAACCCGCGTGCATTGTTAAAACAATTAGGGATACATAAAAACAAAACAGACATGGATGTACAGAAAAAGAGAGTGGAAGGACAGAACTGCATTGGAAAGAAAACCAAAAAAGGGCAAAAAAAACATGAGGGACGGGGTCCATCTGATTTAAGAATTAGAAAGGAATCTATAAAAAGCATCTTTAAATAAGATTCTCATGCCAGAACCTTAGTACGGGCCTTTGCCTTTGAGGGTGTCAAGGAGAGGAAACAAGGATTGTGTGGAGACCCATCTCAATGGGAAAACATGAGTGTGAGAGACCCTACGTACAGCACAGCTTGTGTGGAATGTTCCTTCCTAGGTCCTCTTTTATGAAATAAATAACCTGAGAAGTTATATTTGCTGACAGAGTTTTCCACAGTGAAGAAGCAACTGAAAAAAAAATTTTTTTTCCTTTCAGACATTTGCACCTTAGTAGGTAGATAGACTATTTGTCGTAGACTATGGAGTTGTTAGTGATGTTATGTGTTATTATAAACTATTTATTTATTTTAAAATTTATATTTAAATTGGTTTGGGGCCCATTGACATCTTATATTACATCAAGATAGATATTTTTTGTCTTTAATTTGGTTAGTTCTAAGCACATCCAGGGTGGGAGGGTGGATTAAAATGTTTATTATTTATGATGATTATTTATTGGAAGGGGGTGGGATAAAATGATTGTGTATGGATACTTGTAAGTTGTATGTGCTTTCACGCTTTATTGTCTTTTATAAATCTATACATTGCACTGTTAAATATTTTGAAACTTAAAATATTTTATTAAAAAAATTTATATACCATTTAAAGCTAAATGGTTTACAAAATGTACATACACAGTATTTAAAATGAACACATAATAGAAACAAATGTATAGTTAAAAGACATATGTATGATTTATAGTTACCTGCCTAATAACAGACGGGCTAGAATTAAAAGAAATAATTAAAACAGCTATTTGTAGCTTTGAAGTCACTTCATACTGCTTTTTAGCAAAACCAAACCAACATATGTGATTTTGAACTTGTTACTGGGTGTAAATCTTAAGAGAACACATATGAAATGTTCTAGCAAGGACAATAAACCATATATCTGCCATTCACAGAACTTCTTGCAAGACCTACTCCAGCAGCACAAAAAGCAAATTCCTGAGGCTAAACTGGATGAGTATACCTACGCCATGGTGAGTAATATAAGAAGTGCAGCACAACAAAGAAAAATGGGGAGACCCAATGATCCACAGTAAAAACAATCCACCGCTGAAAACAAAAACAAAAAACTGTGGCTACAGATGTTCTGGAGATAATTTATTATACACTGACATATAAAAACATGAAAATTCAATTAAAAAAGAACAATGATAAAAAATACAGTGATAAAAATCCAACTGGACCCTAAACGATCCATGTTTCGGCGAACACGCCTTTCTCAGGGGTCCAATGGTTTGCAAACTCACATAAAGAATTGGACTGAAAACAGTCTATTTCTTTAAACATGTGAGCAAAGAACACAACAGACAAGCTGAAGTAGCAAAAAAACGCTATGCATAATGCTATGCATAACACATAGCATGCATAACGCATAGCGGTTTTTTTTTTGCTACTTCAGCTTGTCTGCGGTGTCTATGTTATATGTGATAATCGTAGGGAAACAAGATTTTATGTATGTGATATGGAAACCGCATAGTTGTAAACTATGACTACATGACAGCCTCCTAGCGACACAAGCAGCAAAACTCGACAACCAAATCTCCAATCTACTAATTATGACCCCAGACTACAAAACATTCAGAAAAGAAATAAAGACTACTTTTCAAGAAATTCATGCAAACGACTTAATACCGCTTGCTCCTTCCCACTTCCCAATATCTTCCCGATTCCCCAAAGCAACCTCATCTACTCTTTATCTCCTCTAGAAATTACCAGATATCTTCCTGTAAAACGTTTTTTTTTAATAATTCTGTTGTAGTCCGCCTTAAACCACAAGGCAATGGTGAAAAAGAAATCTCTAATGTAATGTAATCTATATATTTTTTAAGAAATAAAATTAATTAATTAAATCTTGGGGAAGTAGTGAAATTTCTGGTGCATAATAAGACCCTTGTTGGAATAGCAAATATATTCCAATATCTGGAGTAGCTGGAACATCAGGAATGGAAGCTGAGAATACGGAAGGTGGGGACATCAGGACTGGATGTCTCTGCTGTTTTGGAGGATTCTAATGAGTGGAAGTGCTACACTCCTGAAGAAATTATAACCTGATTATGCATCTCTACTTTCATAATATACAGTCATTATGGTTTCTAATTTGTGGCTATTTCCTGCCTTAGCTAAAAGCGCACAAGAGAGGAGAAAGCTTTTCCTCACAGTATTGGAGCCTATTTGTTTTCCTTACGTATCACTGCAAGTGCTTTACTAAATATACAGGAGTGAGGTATACGTTCTAGGTATACGTTCTATTCCCATATCACTCATATTTCTTTTTAGATTTTTAAAAAAAAATGTTTACTAACATGAGGATTAATGTCCATTGAAGTTGCAACTGTTCAGGAATTATGTGATTGGGTTTTCCCATGCTTATTCCTTGCAGATTTTTTTTTAACTCATAATTTTCCTAATTTTCTAGTTCTTTATCTCTCCCCCTCCCCCCTCCCCATTTGTTGTCATATTAAAGACCTCTTTTACAAAGCTCTGGTAGCGATTCTGCTGCAGTAAATGCACCGAAGCCCATTCAATTCCTACTGCGGCTTTGTAATAGGGGCCCTAAATGAATTACAAGTATATTTGTTATCTTCATATTATTTTCATCTAATATTATTTCTTTCATTTTTATAACCTGTATTTCTGAAGCAACTGTTTTACTTGTGATTTTTTTTTTTTTAATGCCAAAAAATGAAACCCAAGCCTACATGATTCTGAAATAAAATATGCAGACAACAAAGGTAAAAATGGCATTGTACTTTCAGTTTAGTGATTAGAATATCTTTGGATACATAAACAAATATTTTGTACCATACAACTGGAAGTGCATTTATTCTGTGTCTTTGGTGTTACACTGCATGCAGTGTAGACTTGATGGGATCTTCCATTCAGTTTTTGTTTGCACATTTCTACTTCTAATTGGCAGTCTTTTATTCTGTGTGTGATGAGGTTCTGCCCATGTTCCCCCTCTTTCTCTAACTTGGTGCCTACATTTACATGACTGTCATAGTTATGCACTTACATGCTAGGGCACTAAGTGGTATTCTATAACTTTAATAAGCATCTGGGCCTGATGGACCATTGGTCCCACTAGTACAGCACTACTTACATCTGTAGATCATCCAATTTTCAGGTTGGCATGAAGTAGGGGAGTCATAATCTATATACAATGTTGAAATCTGATGGCTAAACAGTGTTCCAGAAGGAGCTCTGTTGCATGGCCCTTGATGAGAACTACCATTACAAAGACTGGAGTAAAGTAATTTGAAAGATAAAAAGAGATTAGGTTCTTACCTTGCTAAAATCTTTTCTAATACTGTAGATAGGTGTGTCACTCTGGATGATAGGGTATTCTCCCCATGCTCACGAGCCATGCAGAAAGAATCCACTCCAGGTTTTTGATTCCTCCTCCTTCACCAGAGGGCTCTGCTGCCCCCTTCAGTTTGTACCAAAGCAGGTGATAGCCCTGTGTATGAATATATACGAAGGAGGGGAAAGCCGACAATCGACCAAGAGTCGATGGTTCAGGAAACGGTATACCCAGAGGATACCATGCAGGAAAATAGCGGGGAAGAATCACTGGATCATAGACAAGACAGAAATCCTGATGGATCGAAAGGGACACAAGAAGGAAGAAAATGCAAGAAAGTAACAGGCCGCAAACTCAAATGTATGTATACAAACGCAAAGTGCCTAAGGAATAAGATGGGGGAATTGGAATCTATGGCATAAAAAGATAACTTTGACATCATCAGCATCACAGAAACATGGTGGAATGAGGAAAACATCTGGGACACTGTGCTACCGGGATACAAGTTATACTGCATAGACAGAGTAGGTCAAAAAGATGGGAGTATTGCCCTACACATCAAAGAGGGAATTGAGCCTACAGAAAGAACACGCCGGAAATGAAAAATAAGGTAGAGTTTCTATGGGTCAAAATTCCAGAAATAAATGGAATGGAAACAAAGATCGGCATCTACTACCAATCCCCAGGGCAATCCGAAGAAACTGATGGAGAAATGATGGACGAGATTAAATGCAACAGCTTCCTGGAACAACTCATCAATGAAAATACAAGAGGAAATGCAATTTTGGACTCAATTCTAAATGGACTACGAGGACCAGCGCAAGGCGTAGAAGTAAAAGGACTCTAGGAAGCAGTGATCATAATATGATCCGCTTCAACCTGGACACAGGAGTAAAACATCAATCCAGAATGACGACCACAGCACTGAACTTCCAAAAAGGAAATTATGAAGTGATGAGACTCATAGTGGGGAAGAAGATTAAGAAGAGGATAAGCACTGTAAAATTGCTAGAGCAAGCATGGTCCCTTTTTAAGGACACAGTCACTGAAGCGCAAAATCTATATATACCATGTATCAACAAGGGATCCAAGAGGAAAAAGAACAAGGAACCGGCGTGGCTCACTGTAGCGGTGAAGGAAGCGATCAGAGACAAGAAGACTTTGTTTAAGGAATGAAAAGGTAAAAAACTGATGAAAACTGGAAAAAGCACAAACAACATCAAAGCCACAAGGCAGCAAGAGGGGCCAAAAGAGACTTTGAGGAAAAAATAGCCAAGGAGGCAAAAAACTTCAAACCGTTTTTTTAATATATTAAGAGGAAACGACTGGAAAAGCGTCATGAGTGGAGTGCTGCAGGGTTCAGTGCTTGGACCCGTGCTCTTCAACATATTTATAAATGACCTGGAAATTGGTTCGATGAGCAAGGTGATTAAATTTGCAGACAATACAAAGTTATTCAGAGTAGTGAGGACACAGAAGGATTGCAAAGACCTGCAATGTGACATAAACACTCTCGAGAAATGGGCCGCGACAAGGCTTATGAGGTTTAACGTGAATAAGTGTAAGGTGATGCATGTCGGTAAGAAAAATCTTATACACGAATACAGGATGTCCGGTGCAATACTCAGAGAGACCCCCAGGAAAGAGACTTGGGAATACTGGTCGACAAGTCAATGAGGCAATATGCGGCGGCGGCAAAAAGGACGAACAGAATGCTAGGAATGATTAAGAAGGGGATCACGAACAGATCGGAGAAGGTTATCATGTCGCTGTACTGGCCCATGGTACACCCCTACCTGGAATACTGCATCCAGCACTGATCGCCATACATGAAGAAGGACACAGTACTACTCGAGAGGGTCCAGAGAAGAGTGACTAAAATGGTTAAGGGACTGGAGGAGATGCCGTACAGTGAGAGATTAGAGAAACTGAGCCTCTTCTCCCTTGAAAAGAGGAGACTGAGAGGGGACATGATTGAAACATTCAAGATAATGAAGGGAATAGACTTAATAAATAAAGACATGTTGTTCACCCTCTACAAGGTAGAGAGAACGAGAGGGCACTCTATAAAGTTAAAAGGGGATGGATTCCATACAAATGTAAGGAAGTTCTTCTTCACCCAGAGAGTGGTAGAAAACTGTAACGCTCTTCCGGAAGCTATTATAGGGGAAAACACCCTCCAGGGATTCAAGACAAAGTTAGACAAGATCCTGCTGAACCAGAACGTACACAGATAAAGCTAGATTCAGGGCACTGGTCTCTGACCTAAGGGCTGCTGTGTGAGCGGACTGCTGGGCACGATGGACCACTGGTCTGACCCATCAGCAATTCATATGTTCTTATGTATGGTGAGACTCCCTGAAATACACTGCTGTTCTGCTCTGAAATATAACAAACATGCTAAACATTGCAATGGAATAAGCGTACAGATCAGAAACATGTATGGAGTTCCAGCATTTCCCAATGAGCTATAGCAATGCATCTTTCTTCACACTCTCGAGGGTTGACTGACATCAAAATCTCAGCTTTGAACTGAACCAGGCAGGTGGAATTGAGTAGGCAGGTGGAAAAATAACAGACAGGGTGGGGCTCCAGAATGACATGCTTATCTTCTAGAAAAGATATTAGCAAGGTAAGAACCTAATTTCATTCAAAAGCAGTCTCTGAAATCTAGGGCAGGACATCTATCCCTACTTACAACACAGTGGACCTAAATGTGGTGTCCTCCCTTGCTGCCACATCTACTCTTTAACACTTGGAGAACATATGCCAAGTGGACCAGGTTGCTGCCCTGCAAAGCTCCTTGGCAAAAGAGCCCGCACTTCAGCTCATGAAGAAGCCATGTTTCTAGTTAAATGTACCTTCCCAGAGACCTGCGAATGTTTGCCACAGACAATATATGCTGATGAAATGGCTATGCAAATCCATCTGTAAATTGTGGCCTTGCATGCTGGTCTGCTGCATTGAGCCTGGCTGGTGAGCACAAAAAGATGGTCAGATAGTCGGAACTCATAAGAAACCTCTAGGTAACGTAGAAGGACTCTCCTCACATTCAACATTTTCAGAATCCAGTCCCTTCTTCATTGATCCTGTGGACTGGAATGCTGGCAGTCTTACTTTTTGATTGACATGGAATGCCGAAACAACCTTCAGCAAAAGGACAGAGCTGAGCACATGGAGATTCCCTGTATCCATGATCTTGAGGAAGGACTGCACGAAAGTGCTTGTAGCTCTGAGACTCTTCTTGCTGACATAATGAACATGAAGAAAACCGTCTTTACAGTCAGATCAAAGATGCTAGCCTAGGAGGCTCCAACGGAGGCTGAGGAAGACCATGTTAAGGAGCCAGGATGGAAACGGGAGTGTCACTGGGTGGGGTGGGGTGAGCCTTAGCGCCCCTTTCAGGAATCTGGCTATGTCCGGATGAGACGGCAAGGGAGCTTTATGTTCATGGTCTTCCTCTCTAGACAGAAACAGGAAAATCCTACCACTGGAACACGGAGTGATGCTACTGTAAGACCCTTATCAAGGCCTGCTTGCAGGAAAGCTAACACCACTGAGATCGGAGCGGAGAAAGGCTCTGCCTTCTCCTTAATGCACCATATTGAAATATCTCGCAGCTTTAGTGTTAGCAGAAATCATTGTAGGCTTGTTGGCTATGAGAAGAGTAGTAATAACTACCTCTGAGTATCCTTTGCACATTAACGTCGCATGCACAAAAGCCATGTCATAAGAGCAAAGTGATCCAGATCTGGCCCCTGAGAGAGAAGGTATGGTTGTACCCACAGTCTGAGACTTGTGCACATTCACATATCTACAGTTTGTGGGGCCAGTTTGGTGCCACTAGGATGACTCTCTTTAGATGGTTTGCAATACTGTAGATTATCCGCCATACCAGATGCCAAAGAGGAAACATGTATGAGTTGGTTCTTTGGCCATAGCTGGATGAAAGCATCCAGCTCTGGGTTTCCGGGTTCGGACCTTTGACTGAAAAAGCGGTCTGCCTTCTTTGTTTCTCACTGTAGCCATCAAATTGAATGTTGGGTGACCCCCAGCGATGAACAATGGACTGGAAGTTTGTGGCAGATAATGACCCTTTTCCCAGAACTAGCATCTACCTGCTGAGGTAATCATAAGAACATAACAATAGCCTTATTGAGTCAGACCAATGGTCCATCAAGTCCAGTAGCCTGTTCTTATGGTGGCCAATTCAGGTCACTAGTACCTGGCCAAAACCCAAGGTCGCAATATTCCATGCTACCAATCCAGGGCAAGCAGTGGCTTCCCCCATGTCTTTCTCAATAATAGACTATGGACTTTTCCTCCAGGAACTTGTCCAAACCTACCTTAAAACCAGCTTTGCTCTTCGCTCGTACCACATCCTCTGGCAACGCATTCCAGAGCTTAACTATTTTCTCAGTGAAAAAATATTTCCTCCTATTGGTTTTAAAAGTATTTCCCTGTAACTTCAACGAGTGTCCCCTAGTCTTTGTAATTTTTGACAGAGTGAAAAATCGGTCCGATTGTACCCGTTCTATTCCACTCAGGATTTTGTAGACTTCAATCATATCTCCCCTTAGCCATCTCTTTTCCAAGCTGAAGAGACCTAACCATTTTAGTGTTTCCTCATACGAGAGGTATTCCATCCCCTTTACCATCTTGGTTGCTCTTCTTTGAACCTTTTCTAGCACCACTATATCTTTCTTGAGATAAGGAGACAAGAATTGAACGCAATACTCCAGATGAGGTCGCACCATGGAGTGATACAGGGGCATTATAACATTCGTAGTCTTGTTAACCATCCCTTTTTCAATAATTTCTAGCATCCTGTTTGCTTTTTTGGCCGCCGTCACACATTGGTCAGAAAGTTTCGTCGTATTGTCTATGATGATACCCAGATCCTTTTCTTGGGCACTAATCCCTAAGGTGGACCATAGCATCCAGTAACTGTGATTCAGGTTACTCTTCCTAATGTACATTACTTTGCATTTGTCCACATTAAATTTCATCTGCCATTTGGACACCCAGTCTTCCAATTTCCTAAGGTCCGCCTGCAATTTTTCACAATCCACATGCGTTTTAACAACTTTGAACAGTTTAGTGTCATCTGCAAATTTAATCACCTCACTCATTGTTCCAATTTCAAGATCATTTATAAATAAGTTAAATAGCACCAGTACCAGTACAGGCCCCTGCGGCACTCCATTGTTTACTCTCCTCCATTGAGAAAAATGACCATTTAACCCTACCCTCTGTTTTCTATCCGATAACCAATTCCTAATCCACAACTGAACTTTGCCACCCATGACACTTTAATTTTCTCAGGAGCCTCTCATGAGGAACTTTATCAAAAAGCTTTCTGAAAATCTAGATACACTATATCAACCGGCTCACCTTTATCCACATGTTTATTCACACCTTCAAAGAAGTCAAGCAAATTTGTGAGACAAGATCTCCCTCAGCTCAACCCATGCTGACTCTGTCTCATTAAATCATGTTTGTCTACATGTTTCACAATTTTATTTTTTATAATTGTTTCTACCATTTTGCACGGCACTGAAGTGGGGCTTACCGGTCTGTAATTTCCCAGATCTCTCCTGGAGCCGTTTTCAAAAATCGGCATAACATTAGTCACCCTCCAATCTTCAGGTACTACAGACAATTTTAGCAACAGGTTACAGATCACTAACAGCAGGTCAACAATTTCATGTTTGAGTTCTTTTAGTACCCTGGGATGTATACCATCTGGTCCTGGCAATTTATCACTTTTTAGCTTGTTGATTTGCTTAGTACATCTTTCAGATTCACTGAGATTTCTTTCAGTTCTTCCACATCATCAACCTTGATAACCATTTCAGGTTCAGGTAGATCTCTTACATCTTCTTCCGTAAAGACCAAAGCAAAGAATTCATTCAGTGTTTCCGCTATGGCCTTATCCTCCCTGAGCACCCCTTTTGCTCCTTGATCAGCTAACAGTCTCACAGATTCCCTCACAGGTTTTCTGCTTCTGATGTACCTAGAAAAATTGCTATGAGTTTTTGCTTCTTTTGAAAGTTTCTCTTCATATTCTTTCTTAGCTGTCTTTATCAATGCTTTGCATCTAACTTGCCAGTGCTTGTGTTTCTTTTTATTTTCTTCATTTGGATCCTTTTTCCATTCTTTAAAGGATGTTTTTTGGCTCTAATAACCTCTTTCACATGACCTTTTAACCATACCAGCTCTCATTTCCTCTTCTTTCCACCTTTGCTGATATGTGGAATACATCTGGTCTGGGCTTCTACGATGGTATTTTTAAATAACATCTATACCTGGTTTACAGTCCTAACCTTTGCAACTGATCCTTTTAGCTCCTTTTTAACCATTTTTCTCATTTTATCATAGTCGCCCTTTCGAAAATTAAACGCCTCTACAGTAGATTTCTTTTGCGACATTACTCCCGGTATCAGCTCAAATTTGATCACGTTATGATCACAGTTTCCCAGCAGACCCAACACAGTTAACTCCTGTACTATGTCTTGCATTCCACTAAGGACCAAATCTAAACTAGAACCCCCTCTTGTTAGTTCCCGGACCAGTTGCTCCAAGAAGCAGCCATTTATGACATCTAGGGATTTTACCTCCCTAGCACTCCCCGATGTAACATTTAACCAGTCAATGTTGGGGTAATTGAAATCACCCATTATTATAGTGTTGCCCATTTCTCCAGCTTTCCTAATCTCTGAAAACAGCCTGGATATTGTCCACTTCCACTACATACACTGCTGAAAGAGTCTGAAGGTGTAGCTCTGCCCACCTGCACAATAAGCGGGCCTCTGAATTCCACTGCACACTCTTGGTGCCTCCCTGGTGATTGACTTATGCCACCGCTGTAGCATTGTTTTAGAAGACTCGGGCTGCCTGACATCTAGCCCTGACATCCAGCCTCTTCTCCAGCTACTGTAATGACAAATGAATGGCTCGAAGTGCCAAACTGCTGATTGACCACTTCCTCTGGGAGGGTGACCAGTGCATCTGGACTGGACATCCACTGCAGTAATCTCCCCAGCCAAACAGGTTGGCATCCATGGTCACAATTATCCATGAAGATATTCTGAGAGGCATGCCTCATGGCAACGCTTGTGGACTGAACCACCAGAACATACTGGCACAGGATTCCAGAGTCCACAGCAGAGTCATCTACAGGGAGACTGATCGTGAAGACCACTGCTATAACAGCATGTTCTGGAGAGCTTGCATGTGAGCTTTCACCCGCTGGACCATGTCTACAGTATAGTGGCTGCCATCGATCCTAGCACTAGAAGATAGTGTCATGTGGATGGAGCTGGCATGGCCAACCTGTTCATTATCTGGGTACAAAAACTCTGTCTGCATGCCTCTGGAAGATAGAAATGGCCTTTTGCTGTATTGAAAAAGACTCCCAGGTATTCTAGAAACTGGAATAGGACCAGTTAGCTCTTTCATAAATTCACTATCCAGCCCAGGTTCTATAGAACTCGGACTACCTGAATCACTGCTTGTTCTCCATCTGAGAATGACAGAACCATGATCATGCAAGTACTTGCAAACTTGTCCTGCGGAGATACGCAGCTACCAATACCATCACCTTCGCAAGCATGTGGTGCGCTGTCACCAGATCAAAGAGGAGTGCTGGGAACTGGTAATGATTCTCCAGGACATGACTCTCAGGAACTTCCTGTGCTGTAGAAAGATGGAAATATGAAGGTAGGCCTCCTTCAAATCTAGGAAGCTAGAAATTCCCCCGGCACAACTGCTGCGATGACTGATCGCACTATTTCCATATGAAAGAATGGGACTTTCAGCACCGCATTGTTGTGTGTGAAATCCAGAATGTGTCTCTAATCCTCTAAGCCTTTCTTGGTCACTATAAAGTATTTGGAGTATTTGCATGATCCTGACTCCTTGGGTGGCATGGGTTCTATGGCCTGAATTTCCACCAGTCTTCGGACTGTGGCTGAGCTCCTGCTTGCCTTCTCCAGGCACCCTGTCTGAGAGTCCACAAACCAGACTGCTAAGGGATGAGAGAAATGGAGCTTGTAACTGCTCTAAATGAGCTCCAGCACCCAACAGTCTGACAAGACCTGTGCCCAGGCCTCCACATACTCCAAGAACCATCTCCCAATCTTCAGGGGAGCGGCTCTGGACCTGTCATCACTGTGCTTTCTTGGAGCTTGAAGTGGGATAAGAAGTGGAGGCTTGGCTCTACCTAGGTCTTGAAAATCTCTGTCTTGATCCCTGATAGGATTTCTGAGATGAGGTTCCTCCTGATTACTGCTGAAAGCATCTGGAGCCATGAAAATTAGACTGCACAGAGCCTCTTGAAGTTCACGGTCTTCTGTCAGGAAAGATTTCAGTCGGCGATCTGTGAACACTGACCATAAGATCATCTAGCCCCTTTCCAAACAACCATTATCCTTTGAAAAGAAGTCTTCTGAGCAATGCCTTGGAGATAGAATCTTCCACCAGAGCAGTTTTTGGTCCACAAAAGAATAAGCCATGATGTTGCTTATGATCCTGATAATGTCATAGAGAGCAAAAGCCACATAATCCACTCCTGATACTAAAAACTGGGGCAAAGGCTCACCCTGCTCTAGTATAAGCCCACGTAACTGGAATGACAGGCTTGTGCCACAAAAGAGGCAACTGCAGCCGCTCTGATTCCTAAGGTCAGCACTTCAAACTGTCTTTCATATATCACATCCATTCTGCAATCCTGTATGATAAATACCATGCCTCCTTCACTTGGCAGGGAAGTACATTCAGGATGGAGTCGGACCAGAGGAAAGCTACTAAAATGGTGTGTGGTCTTCGTCATAATGCGTATGGGGACAGACTTAAAGCTCTTAATCTATATACTTTGGAGGAAAGGCGGGAGAGGAGAGATATGATAAATACATTTAAATACCTATATGGCGTAAATGTGCATGAGTCGAGTCTCTTTCATTTGAAAGGAAGCTCTGGAATGAGAGGGCATAGGATGAAGTTAAGAGGTGATAGGCTCAGGCGTAATCTAAGGAAATACTTTTTTTACATAAATTGTAGTTGATGCATGAAACAGTCTCCCAAAAGAGGTGGTAGAGACAAAGACTGTGTCTGAATTCAAGAAAGTGTGGGATAGGCACGTGTGATCTCTTAGAGAGAGGAAGAGATCACGGTTACTGGATGGCCCATTTGGCCTTTATTTGCCATCATGTTTCTATGTATTTTGGACACTCCTCTTAACTTCCTCACTCTAAGTTGATAACTGCAACCAGAATATCCATATAATCACCCAATGCAGTAGCTCCTCTAGTATGTATTTCTCTCTATGGATGTTAATTTACCTACCCCCTAGTTGTTCCCCCTCCATCATATTCTGTTCCCCTAGTATGTTGATCACTTTTCCTCCTCCATGTCAAGACTACATATCTCCTCTGGTATATTTATGCTATATATGTTTACTTGTAACCCATTCTAAGCTTTCAGGGAGGATAAGAACATAAGAAGTTGCCTCCACTGGGTCAGACCAGAGGTCCATCGCGCCCAGTGGCCCGCTCCCGCGGCGGCCCATCAGGTCCGTGACCTGTGAAGTGGTTTCTGTCTAATCCTATAACCTACCTCTACTTCTTTCTGTACCCCTCAATCCCCTTATCTTTTAGGAACCTATCTAGACCTTCCTTGAACCCCTGTAGCGTGCTCTGGCCTATTACAGCCTCCGGGAGCGCGTTCCATGTGTCCACCACCCTCTGAGTGAAAAAGAACCTCCTAGCATTTGTTCTAAACCTGTCCTTTTTCAATTTCTCCGAGTGCCCCCTTGTGCTTGTGGCTCCCCACAGCCTGAAGAATTTGTCCCTATCTACCTTCTCTATACTCTTCATGATTTTGAAGGTTTCTATTATGTCTCCCCTAAGTCTCCGCTTTTCCAGAGAGAATAGCCCCAGCATTTCCAATCTGTCAGCATATGAGAAGTTTTCCAAACCCTTTATCAACTTTGTCGCTCTTCTCTGGACTCCCTCAAGTACCGCCATGTCCTTTATGAGGTACGGCGACCAGTACTGGACACAGTACTCCAGATGTGGGTGCACCATCGCCCGATATAGCGGCAAAATGACTTCCTTCGTTCTGGTCGTGATACCATTTTTGATGATACCCAACATTCTGTTCGCTTTCTTTGAGGCTGTCGCACACTGTGCTGATGCTTTCAATGTTGTGTCCACCATCACCCCCAGGTCTCTTTCAAGTTTGCTCACCCCCAGCAACGATCCCCCCTTTTTATAGTTGAACATCGGGTTCTTTTTTCCTACATGCATGACTTTGCATTTCTCAGTGTTAAAACTCATTTGCCATTTTCTTGCCCAGTCTTCTAATCTCGTTAAGTCCCTTTGCAGGTTTTCACAGTCTTCCTTGGTTCTAATCCTGCTGTAGAGTTTGGTGTCGTCCGCAAATTTAATGACCTCACAGTTCGTCCCTGTCTCCAAGTCGTTAATAAATATATTGAACAGGAGCGTCCCAGCACCGACCCCTGTGGGACTCCACTCGTGACCCATTGCTATTCTGAGTAATGGCCCTTTACTCCAACCCCAATAAATAAACTAGGGATAAAAGAGCCTGGGGACTCTTACCCTACCAGTTTTTGAGGCAAAATGAGGTGATTTTAAGGTTCTGGAGAACTTTGAAAAAAATCAGGAAAACAGCCCTAAATGGCTTATGAAAAAACTAATAAACACACAAAATAGGATTTTAGAAGTGGGGGACCCTATAGGAAGTAGCAGAAACCAGCACAAACAGGATTTGCAGAACTTCCCTCCTCCTCCGCCCCTCCCATTTTGTCCATAGGCTGTAACAGCCTTACTCACTGTGCACAGTGCTGTAGATGTGCTGCAGTCTGCCCCAGCTCTCTTTAAAAGTAGTTAGAAATGGAGAAGAATCACTGCCTCAATGGAACTGTCCTCTGATGCTGAAATCTTTTGGCTATCGGTTGGACTGTAGTCTGAGTAATTCTTGATCCCTGAACACCCACACATGCAAAAGTGGGGAGGTGAAACACAGCCAACACCATAAAGAGCCCCGCTGATACCCCTGAAGGCTCCTGCAACCCAGTAGTTGAGCAAAGCTTGTTGGGGTCCGGACCCTGAGCTCCACAACAGTTTCTGCGGGCTGGTCAACAGTTACCACAGAGGGAATGGCCTGTCAGCTGCAGAACAAATCTGCTGCTTCTCTATACAGGCAGAACTTTCCCCTTGACCTAGGGAGCTCTGGAGCATCAAAAACTATCAAAAGTTCAAAAAACACCAAAAATAATAAAACAAAATATATAGAGCAGGTCAGAAAGACTCCTTTCGGCCTCCATGCAGAAGGATATACTGAAGGGGGCAGCACAGCAGTAGAGGAGGAATCAAAAATCTGGAGTGGATTCCTTCTGCACGGCTCGCAAGCATCGAGAGAATACCCTATTGTCCAGAATGACACACCAATTGCACTAGAATGTAAAATAGTGATTAAAATTCCTGAGGAGTTGTGAATAAAGGCTAATGGAACCTTATCCTAACCATAGTTCTATTTAAACTTGGAAGCTAAAAGGGGCAGGAGGAAATTTCTGGATAAATAAAATAAAACATTACCTCTATGTACAGTAAATCCTTAATTTGACCATTCCTTGAATATTGTGTTCTGGTTAAAGGATCTCAAAAATTAAATAGCAGAATAGAAAGGGTTCAGAAAATGAAAACCAAAAATGATTTACAGAATGATATAGATCTCTAATTTTAAAAAAAGTCTAAACAGGTTAGAACTCTTCAACTTGGAGAAAGAGACAAGTGAAAAGGAATATAACAGGTTTATAAAATGATGAGTGGGGTGGAATAGATTAATAAGCAGGGCTGGATTAACCAATAGGCCAAGTAGGCACGTGCCTAGGGCCCGAAATGGTCAAGGGGGGGCCTAATGAAGGAGGGCTTCAACATTGTTTTTGCAAAACGGCGATGGCCCCCTCCAGCATCGATTGGCAATGCACCCCCCTTCAACAGAAAGTAACAAGCAAGCAACGTGGGTAAGAAAGGCAACAGGAACTGTAATTGTGCAAGCGATGCTACTTGCCCAAAGCTTCCCTCTGACGCAG
The DNA here is from genome assembly GCF_902459505.1 of Geotrypetes seraphini. Classification (NCBI taxonomy): domain Eukaryota; kingdom Metazoa; phylum Chordata; class Amphibia; order Gymnophiona; family Dermophiidae; genus Geotrypetes; species Geotrypetes seraphini. The sequence continues at coordinate 183,005,144 of NC_047085.1, read as the reverse complement.
CTTCCTGTTTCCGCCTGGGCGATTAGTGGGGTGGGGTGGGGAAGGGGCCCCAGTGTACTTGTATGCCTAGGGGCCCTCGATGAATTAATCCTGCCCTGTTAATAAGGAAGGTTTATGTTTATTTTTTTTCCATATCTTTATTCATTTTAAAAGCCAACATCAAGTGCAACATATTATCAAACCATGTACAAAATAAACAGCACTTAATATCATCAAATGATATAATAAACACATATCCCTTCCTCCCTACCTACCCACCCACCCACCCTTTCATACAGTACAAAGACAATCATGAGTAATACAAGTGATCAAGACAAGCAAAATTACAATCAAATAATAAATTAAAGGCATATCCCCCCCCCCCCCCCCCATTCACCCATCCTGGATGTGTATAATCAAAGGGCTAAAACTAATAATCAATCTTTACAAAATTTTGTCAGTGGGTCCCAAACCTCCTTGAATTTCTTATAATGTCCCAATTGTATTGCACTCATATGTTCAAATTTATAAGTTTGGCACAAGGATTCCCACCAAAAACTATAGTTTAACCTGTCCCAATTTTTCCAAATAAGCTGTATGGCAACTCCCGTCATGATGAGTAGTCTATTGCTGGACTCTTGGCCCTCAATAACGTACCAAACAGCACTATGTCATACGTCAATACCAATGCAACTTCCAGTATTCTATTTATTTGATCCCAAATGGATCGCCAAAATTTAAGTATCAAGGGACAAAAGAAGAGCAGATGATCCAGTGTCCCTATATCGAGATTCTGCCAAATCTTGCAACAATTGTTAGTGGATTACATGAAAACAACTGAAAAGAGCTCCATAATATAAAGAAGACCTATTCTCATCATTCATATCTAAGATATTTCAAGTCTATCTACACAATAAAATAATATTTAATAGTAGGTCAGTTGCCTGTGAACCTCTCAAATTAATGAATGCTTATTTGCCCTTTCAAATAATACTAGGAATAGGTATAAATTATACAGATATAGAAGAATGATTAATTGAATTATATCCAGAACATCAGTGTTTGAAATTAGCAGGTTTAAGTGGCATATGCACATTCATATCACGAATACTGCTTTGAAAATGATTGCCTAAATGTATTATCCATCCAGTGTCCTATAGAAGCAGTATTCGTGATATGAATATGGATATGCCAGTTGTCATTGTCATTTATGTGCGAGATCACTGAATGCACTTGGAGGTAGCAATGCAAACGCACTTCCTTACCACGTTGAGCAGAAAGGTGTTGCGTTATGAGCTGCACCAAGTCAAGTTGCCATCTCTGGATGCGCCAGTAACTTGTTTGCAGCACCGTGTCTCACCACATTGGAATCATTTGGATCAGAGCAATGGCATAGCCATGGGAGAGGGAGACCTCAGGGTCCTGGGCCCCCTAACCTTTGAGTCGGGCCCCTTCTGCTTTAATGGCTGGTGGGGATAGGGTTACCATATGGCTCCAGAAAAAGGAGGACGGATTGAGACATCTGGGTTTTACTTCCATTGCTTTCAATAGAAGTATAGCCCAGATGTCTCTATCTGTCCTCCTTACTTCCATTGCTTTCAGTAGAAGTAAAACCTGGATGTCGCAATCCGTCCTCCTTTTTCTGGAGCCAAGCCCTGGCAGCTGAAGATATCTCCTGTGCAAGTCCCTCCTGTGCTGAGCAGCACTTAGCAGACATGCATTGGCCATCAATTCCAGCTGTCTCATGCATGCTCAGTTCAGCAACTGAACTGAGCATGTGTGAGCATGTCAATGTAGACGGCTAAAGGGCACCTCCTTCTTGAGTGCTGTTCTGGCAGTATAGGCAGGAATTTGCACAGGAGACCTCTTCAGTTAGTGGGGTTTGGGCATACTATTACCTACCAGCAAAGGTGTGCTTTAATGTTGCAGCAGCGGGTGGTGGTGGTCTAAAAAAAGCCATGGTTTGTGGTTCTTTATTGAAGACTGTTCCTGGGTTATAGAAGCAGAAGGGAAAGGAATAACAGGCTGGTTACAATGCAAGTTAAAAGCCCAAAAGAGCCACTGTCACTTAGCTTTATCAATGTGAATAACACATTCCACTTTCATCTTATTGATTGCAGATGAAAATCTTTGACAAAAATAAAGATAGCCGATTGGATCTGAATGACTTGGCAAGGTATGATTATGAAATATATTTGTATGTTTAAAACAGGTGTTGTAACTTTATGCAGTGGTTGCGTGCTGGAACTTTTCACATTCAAAGATTGCCTAAGTCATAAGAGAAATGGGAAGCTAGTTTCAGTTTCACCCTCATTGGATAGTCACGCACATCATAAAAATGAAAATCCCAATTTGGTCCTACCATGGATCTATGCTCTCCAAATTTTTCCAATAGGAAAATACTTATATGTTGTTATTTTTGATCCAAGACACCCTCTGTACTGTTCTCTCATAATAATCACTTCAGTTATTTACTAAGAAAATAAAAAGGCCACATCAGAAAAGATATACAGTACAAATATTTTAAATTCTATATGCCAAACTTGGATTTACAGTTTCTACCAATGCCAGTTTCCCTTCAGGCTATAGAAGGTTTGAATAATTTCCTAAATTTAAAAAAAAAAGTCTATAGGTCATTATTGAGATGGCTTGGGGAAATCCACTGGGCTTGATGGACCTTCAGTCTGTCCCAATATGGCAATTATCTTCATAACTGATAGCTTTAAAAAGGAACAGCCAAGAACAAACTATGCACATTAGTTATCTTGATTTTGAAGTTTTCTATTACAATTTTTTTCTCCCAGTAATTTCTCTGAGTCCTTTTTCTTTGATCTCAGTTGATTCAGGGCTGAGTTACTGGTACAATATGCCTTTATTTGTAACTACCTAGAGTTTTCCCCTTGTTTTAATATACCTTTCCTTCTACTGATCCTAATCTAATCCCTGAAGTAGTGGTGCTGAAGCTGGGAACCATGCACAAGAGCTCTTTCTGGAACCCCATATCATGGACTCTAAATCAGGTGTCATCCTTCTTGATAATCGTAACTTATCTTTCAACCAGGGGCTATGAACCTTGAACTCATGATATCATCAGTCAGTCCAGAGGGTGGAAGACCTGATCGGGAATCGAACCAGGGACACTCAGCATGGCAGTGTACAGCATTGCAAGGCACAACAGAGCAGATCCCAGATGAAATATTTCAAACATTCTTTTTTATTAAAACCAAGAACCCTTTTGGACCCCTGTTAGGTTACACAACTTAGACAGTTCTAAATCTAATAGATGCTGGCACTGTCATTTAGACATTGGGACACTGGATCACCTGTTGTTCTATTGTCCTTTGATACTCAGTTTCTGGAAGTCAATATGGGGACAGATTAACCTCATACTAGAATCAACAATCCCTTTGACGTATGAGGCAATTATATGTGGAACATTGCTGCATATCAAGCCTCCCATGGATCGCTACAAAGGCAGGCTTTTCTTGATTATGACAGGGATCGCGATGCAAATGATAACCCGCAATTGGAAGAATTGCGATCGTCTCAACTTTCCGTTTTGGTGGGCCAGTTTATGTTTAGGTTACAAATACTAAAAGATGAATGCGGATATCTTAGGGAATAGCAAATTATTTAAATTGGTTTGGGGCCCGTTGATATCCTTTGTTAATTCACCATAGTTGTCTTTGTTTAATTTTTTGTTTATTTATATACATATCCAGGACAGGGTGGGTGGGTGGGGGGGATATATTTCTGGTTCATTTATTGATTAAATTGGTGGATGTGAGGGGAGGGATATTTATTTTCTGTATTGTTATTAATGAAATTTAAGTGTTTATTTTGTTTTAACATACAGTCAAACCTCGGTTTGCGAGTGTTTTGCAAGACGAGCAAAACATTCTCGCAAAACTTGTCTCGCAAAACCAAGTGTTGACTCGATTTGCAAGCACTCCCCCCCCCCCTGAGAATCGGCATCGCTCCCCCCCCCCCCCCCGGCTCACAAAGGACCCCCCCACTCAAACCGGCACCCCCCACCGAACAACTTGAAATTTAAACAACACCCCCCCCCCCCCCCCCCCCCGTCTGGCACCGGCACGCTGCCCACAGGACGTGCCGGTGCCGCTTGAAGAACTTCCTGCCTCTGCTGGGTCTTGAGCATGCATCTGCGCATGCTCAAGGCCTTCTAATTCTCCCTCTCGCTGAGATTCTCGCAACCATGAATGGGCCAAATGTGGACCACGTCAGGTTCTTGGTTTTAACAAAGAAAGATTCTTTGAACTATTTCATCTGGGATCTGCCCTTTTGCTGCTTCAGACAATTTCAGACCAGAATCGTTTCAAGTTTATTATATCTTGATATACCGCTTTTCATTTCCAAAGCGGTTTACAACATCACATATCTTTCTAAATTAAAAACATCAAAATTGTAGGAATTACAAACGCAAATACATAGATAGACAAATCTCATGAACAACTACAACACACACAAAAGGGAAAAAGGTAGGATTACATTGCTAAAATAAAAAGGTGATAGGGAAGGAAAGGACAAAAGGTCTAGGTCTCATATGCTTCTTTATAGAGAAAGGTTTTGAGCATTGATTTGAACTTGGAAAGATTGGATTCACACCTAAGAGTCTCTCCTGTGTGTGTTGCAGTGTGCAGCATTGCTGCTGTGCCACTGGGCTGCTTGCTGAATTAATAATAATGCACAGTAAATGACAGTTTTGCTTTTTGTGTCTCCACTGAAGGATTCTGGCACTCCAGGAAAATTTCCTTCTTCAATTTAAAATGGATGTAAGTAGAGTTTTTTAAATTATCTCATTTTATGCAGTGCCTGCTTATCCTGATACTCGGGACTTGTCATTGTTGCCAAATAGTATGGATGCGGTTCTGTAACAGGACACCTCCCTATAGGCGAACCAAGGCTATGCTGTAAACCCAGTATCAGGGTGCCTAATATTGAGTTACCTACTGTTACAGTAGGCATAGGCCTAGAATATTTGGGGACACCTAAATGTGGCAGAGGAAGTTAATGTGGGTGGGGTCAGGATAGGGCCGAGGCAGGGTCTGAGACAACATTAGAAAGAAAGATCATCAAAATAATTGCAGGGTGAAATTGGGTGGGATCTCTCAGAGAGAGAAAGAGATAATGGTTACAGTGGATGGGCAGACTAGATGGGCCATTTGGCCTTTATCTGCTGTCATGTTTCTAATATCTAAATTTAATATAAGGTATCAATGGATCGATTTTTCACTCCGTCAAAAATTACAAGGACTAGGGGACACTCAATGAAATTACAGGGAAATACTTTTAAAACCAATAGGAGGAAATATTTTTTCACTCATAGAATAGATAAGCTCTGGAACGTATTGCCAGAGGTTGTGGTAAGAGCAGATAGCGTACTCGGTGTTAAGAAAGGTTTGGACAATTTCCTGAAGGAAAAGTATATAGTCTGTTATTGAGAAATACATGGGGAAAGCCACTGCTCGCCCTGGATCGGTAGCATGGAATATTGCTACTCCTTGGGTTTTGGCCAGGTACTAGGGACCTCGATTGGCCACCGTGAGAATGGGCTACTGAGCTTGATGGACCATTGGTCTGACCCAGTAAGGCTATTCTTATGAGGTGGTATTGGGCTTTTACTCTCATCAGCTTGTAGATATCAACCGCTTCTTCCACCTCAATCTCACTGCTCTTCCTCCTTTGAAGTCCACTCCATCTGCCTATTCACTCCTCTATCTCTCCGAGTAGCAGTCATCTCGACTCTCTGATAAGTCTTTCTCTTCTTTCCTCACTGACTTTGACTCCTGGCTGTCCTTCTTTTCAAGCCTTCATCTCCTTCCCTCATCCTTGGTGATTTCAACATCCTTGCCGATGACCTCTCTGACTCCTACACTTCCAGTTTTCTTACTCTATCATCCTCATACAATCTCTAGCTGTGCACCACCACCCCTAAGCACCAAAAATGCCACTGCCTTGACTTTGTCTTCTCCTCCAATTGCTCTACCACCAAATTCTGCACCTTATCTCTTCCCCTCTCTGACCATCACCTGTTAACATTCACAACCCATCACCCTCCCCAGACCCGGCCAATTACTACCTATACATTTAGGAACCTTCAGACTATTGACCCTAGCACCCTTTTGACCACTTTCTCATCCCTCCCTTCAACTAATATGTCATACAAGTCTGTCAATGAAGCTGTCTTCTCCTACAACACCATTCTCTCCTCTGCTCTAGATACCCTGCTCCCAGTTCATGTCCTGTAAGGCGTGCCAAACCGCAACCCTGGCTGACCTCCAACATCCACTACCTGCACTCCTGTGCTCAATCTGCTGTATGTCTTTGGCTTAAATTCCACACACATGCTGACTTTATAAACTTCAAATTCCTGCTGACATCCTTCCAATCTGTCCTCTCACTTAACAAATATTATGCCCATTTAACTAACTCTCTGACCTTAACTAGCTCTAACTCTTACCATCTCTTTGCCACACTCAACTCTCTACTCAAAGTGCCCTCACCTCCAAACCCCTCTTCACTTCCTTCCCCCCCCCCCACCCCAACACCCCAGACAATGGTGGTGTTCTTCTACGACAAGGTTCACAAGATTCACTTTGTTCTCAACCAGGTCTCCTCCCTCCCTACTTCCAGCTGTCAATTCTGCCAACCTCCATCCCCTTCCACCTTTCACGGGAGCCAGACAGGAAGCTGCTCAGCGCCGAGCAGCAGTGTCAAAGTGCGCTCCTGCTCGGTGCTGCTCTTCGGCTGAAGAAGCCCAATTTTGCGGCAGCCACTACCAACCAGCTCCTGCACCTCTGGACCACCAGGGATCGGCAGAAGAGGTTTGAGGATAGGGCAGGGAGGAGGGACAGGGTGCAGAGCCTGGGCGGGAGGGGGCTGGGTACAGAGCCTTGACAGGGGGGGAGGGAGAGCAGGACGAAAGGGGGCTGGGTACAGTGCCTGACAGGGGAGGGAGGAAAGGGGGCTGGGTGCAATGCCTGGCAGGGAGGGGGCTGGGTGCAGAACCTGACAGGGCAGGGGACTTGACTATTAAGCTGCATGATTTATATTCAAGTCAACCATTTTTCCTCCTTTTGGGGGGGAATGGGGGTCTCGACTTATATTCAGATTCACTTATATTCGAGTATATATATAGTATATTTTCCATTGTATCTACATTTTCTTTGAAAATTTAAATTTATAAATATATATATTTTTTAATGCTAACAATATTTCCCTGGACGTTTCTTCTTGTCTACATGCAGGCTAGTAGTACAGAGGAAAGAAAGCGAGACTTTGAGACAATTTTTGCACACTATGATGTTGTAAGTATTACCTATTTGCTTACTTGTTTTCACTTGCATCCTTCTAAGTAGCAGATAGACTTTCTGTGGCATATGTGCATTTTAAACACCTACAATTAAATATGCTTTGCTAGGTCAATGCATTAAGGTGTGTTCTTGCAGAACTAAAACAACCTGAAAAAAGGAGGTAAGTGTCAGTTGCAGAATGGGATTGTCTAGTGCAGTGTCTTGCAAACTTTCTGGCCGGCAGCACACTAAATCCAGTGCCCCAGACAGAAGGCACCTGGAAATGTGCGGACGTCAATGTGATGACATCACGCGCATGTGTGACATCATCACGTTGATGTCCGCGCATGTGCAGAGGCCCATCTGGCTGCAACCTGCTTCGGTGGAGAGATCCGGGAGATGCGGGGAGAGTAAGAGAAACGCCAGCTAGGAGGAGAGTCATCTGCGCCGGCTGACTTCTTACAGGACGTGCCATGCGCCGCGAGAGGCACAACCTGTAGGCAGTCAGCCAGCGTGGACGACTCTCTTCCTCACCTGTGTGTTGCAGCACACCTGAAATTTCAGGAGACATACTGGTGTGTTACGGCACACAGTTTGTGATACACTGGTCTAGTGGTAAGAGTAATGGGTTAGATTCTAGGAAAAATGGATGGGATTTGTTATACTTCCTTTCTGTGGCTAAATTCAAAGTTGTTTACATATTATAAACAGGTACTTATTTTGTAACTGGGGTAACGGAGGGTTAAGTAACTTGCCCAGAGTCACAAGGAACTGCAATGAGAATCGAATCTGGTTCCCAGGGTTCTCAGGCCACTGTCGTGCTATCTGACTTCTATTGGTTTTGGCCTCCTTTTTGGGTCCTTGAGCAAGGTCACTATGGGTCTTATGTACCAAATATTTTTCTCATAGGGATAAAATGGGAGGAAACCTTCAGATCACTAGCAGTGAGAATTTATTTTAAACACCAGGCATGGATAGATGGCAGCACTGAATACATGTAGAAAGCACATGTATTGTAGCTCTATGCAACCACTATGAGGGTAATTTTACAAGGTGCCATTGGTAGGTGCCTCCAGAGGGGCACCATGTAAGTACAATCACGTTCATCTGCTGCAGAGCTGGTGAAAGTGAAGGTGTGTACTTTGTGCACGCACACATGCAGATTAAGGTATTTCGTAATCTATGCATGTACTTGTGAACTCTACCCATGATCTGCCCACTGGCACAGTACGTACTATCATGTCATGGCCTGTATCCTTCTGTTGGTATTTTATGAGGTCCTTTACAAGTGTTCTTGCTATTTGCCGGGGTTAGGTTCCTAGAAAACCCCGTGAATACTGAAAATGTAAATACAGAACTATTGATCCTATGGGGAAAGGGGGGTTGGGTTCCTGTACAACCCTGTTTACTACACACTTTGATTACCTTACATCAGGGGTGTCAGAGTCCCTCCTCGAGGGCTATAATCCAGTCGGGTTTTGAGGATTTCCCCAATGAGTATGCATGAGGTCTATTAGCATACAATGAAAGCAGTCCCTCAAGGAGGGACTTTGACACCCCTGCCTTACATCATAAATTCAGCATTTTGTGCACCCTTCTTGTAAAGAACAGCTTGCTTATGATATTCCAAGTATTAAAATACCCCCATATATTTCCAGAATACTGCAAATATTATTCTATTCAATATGTTGTTTTCCTGTACATTGTTTTGATTTTTTCTTTATACATAATTCCCTGGAGTGCATAAAGTGTGCATAAAGCAATCAGTAACAAGTATTTTTTAAAGAGTGGTGCTCATACTTGGGGATCAGTATTCTTTTTAAGATGCACCAAACATCCAGTATCTGGATGTTTAGTGCAACCCTGTCCTTGAGGACCACCAGCCAGTCAGGATAACCCTAATGAATATGTATGAGGCAGATTTGCATGTCTGTCACCTCCATTATATACAAATCTCTCTCATCCATATTCTAGAGCTATCCCGAAAACCAGACCAGCTGGTGGTCCTCCAGAACAGGGTTGGGAACCACCGCTATAAACTACTTGCAAAGAAGTAGGAAAAGCACGGAGAGTATGACATCCTTTCCAACTTCCCTGCAAGTGTGTAGGCTTAAAATGTTTATTTGCAATGCCCTAGCCCAGGGTAGGCAATTCCGGTCCTCGAGAGCCGGAGCCAGGTCAGGTTTTCAGGATGTCCACAATAAATATGCATGAGATAGATTTGCATCTCAAGGAGGCAGTGCCTGCAAACCATCTCATACATATTCATTGTGGATATCCTGAAAACCTGACCTGGCTCCTGCTCTCGAGGACCGGAATTGCCTACCCCTGTCCTAGACTCATAAAATTGCATAAAATCATAAAAACTGCCGGGACGGGGAGGGGATGGGAATGAAAAATGCACTTCACTGTGGGGATAGTGAGGGGACAGGGATGGATTTTTGTCCCCATTTCACTCCCTACTAAGGATCAATGTAAGAAACAAGAGTGCAAGAGTTGGCCTAGTAGTTGGAGCAGCTGCCTCAGCACCCTGAGGTGAGCTCAATTCCCCCTGCAGCTCCTTGTGACTCTGGACAAATCACTTAACACTTCAATGCCCCATGTAAACTGCTTTGATTGTTTAAACCACACACAAAAAAGCATAGTATCAATTAGAGCAGTGGTTCCCAACCCTGTCCTGGAGGACCACCAGGCCAATCGAGTTTTCAAGCTAGCCCTAATGAATATGCATGGAGCAGATTTGCATGCCTGCCACGTCCATTATATGCAAATCTCTCTCATGCATATTCATTAGGGCTAGCCTGAAAACCCGATTGGCCTGGTGGTCCTCCAGGACAAGGTTGGGAACCACTGAATTAGAGTTCTCTCACATCTACCCACTTTTCGTAAAGTACAGAAGAGATATTTATTTCAGAAATTTACTAATGATCCTTCTTTTTCAAATAATCAATCATGAAAGATGAAATTCTCATCTAAAAGATATATTTTCTGTTCTAATCTGCTGTATAATTTTATTAATATTGTTAACCGAATCGAGCCCTCCTGTTGGAATGAATTGATATAAAAAATCAAAGATTCAACTTGATTAGATCAAGTCCCATCCCCTTTCCCCTAACTTTGGCCAGTGTGTAATATAGTGGGAGTATGTGGTGCAGTTGTTAGAGCTACAGCCTCAGCACCCTGAGGTTGTGGGTTCAAATCCCACACTGCTCCTTGTGACCCTGGGCAAGTCACTTAATCCCCATTGCCCCAGGTACATTAGATAGAGTGGGAGCCCACCGGGACAGTTAGGGAAAACTGCTTAAGTACCTGAATAATTTGTAATCCGCATAGAATTGTAAGATATGCGGAATATAAATTAGTAGAAAAAAAGAAAGTTGGGGCCACTTTGGATTCTAATGAGCTGAAGAAGAGCCACTAAATATTTTTCCTTGGGGGAAGGGGCCGTAACACTGCTGAGCTGACATCTAATCCCTAGAGCCCACCTTCCGACTTCAATTGGGGAGAATCTTCCAGGTAGTGACCATTTCCAAATGCATTCTCTTGTCTATTGAGAAATGCCTTGTCCTTCAAACATGTGCTCCTGCTTCCCATCTGCTTTTCCCTTTGTGTACTGAACCTGGGTAGAGAGGAAGAGCAGTAGAAGAAAAAACAACCAGAAAGGCAACGAGGGCCGCCAAAGACATCTCCGAGGGCCACCACGGCATTGAAGAACACTGGTGTAATAAGTAGTCTCATTTACTTAGCTTTTGAGCTGCTTTTGTTTTTCTGTCAGAGTAAAACAGGAGCTCTTGAAGGTCCCGAAGTGGATGGATTTGTTAAAGATATGATGGAGCTTGTCAAGGTGAGCTTGAAATGGTTTCTTTATTTATTTCAACATTTTTCTATTATCTGAAGCAAAAGCCCAAAGGCAGCATACATATCAAAATGGAAAAATGTCATTAAAAAGAAGTCACACACTGTAATTCTAAATAACAATTTAAAATGACTAAAACATTGAGGGGGGTCATTTGATAACATGCAAAGGGCAAGTGCATAAAGTGAATGCTAACATTTATGCATCCATTGCAATTTACAAGAGACTATCTCTACTTCAGGAAGCAGGTGAAAGCTTGGCTCTTCACCGAGGCCTTTAATGGAAGAACGAACTAACTTGCTAGTCACCAACACATACAAGAAGTGACACCAGCAGAACATGCTTATCCACTCCTTCTCTAGCTAAGAATATGCAAGCACCTGCCTAACCTCATGTGCAACTGTCTTTACATTAGTCCCCTTATGGTCTTACCCCCAGCTTCTATATATGACGCCTAAAAAATCGGTTCACCAGCGCGCTGACAATGGAGGGCAGACAATTCAGTGCAAGACACCAGCGCGCCATGGGAAAACTTAGTTTTAAAGAGCTCCGAAGCAGGGTGTGAGTGGGGAATCCCCCCCCACACATACTTTACTGCATAGTGTTCGAAGGGAGGGGGGTTTGGGGGGTTGGAACCCTCCATTATAGAGAACACGGAACTTTTTCCAATTTTTTTGGGGAAAAGTTCTGTTTTTTCTATAATGTGGGGGGTTGCACCCCCACACCCCCCCAACAGCAGCTCTTTAAAACTAAATTTTCCTGCGGTGCGCTTGTGTCTTGCCCCGAATTGTCGGCGTGCTGGTGTTTGGCGCGTGATTGTCCCGTCACCAAAAAATCAGTGCTGAACAGAACAGCCAGTGGCGCCCATCCCCTCCCCTCTTCTCCACCCTCTGCTCCTTTCCAACTCCCCCTGCCATGCGTCCCTTCCCCTGTACATCTTTAATTTTTCTCAGTGCAAGCAGCATCACAAACTTGCTGCCTGCGTCAGTGGTGGCTCTCCTTCTGACATCACTTCCTAGGCGCAGAACCCGGAAGTGACGTTAGAGAGAGAGCTGCCACTGGTGTGAGCAGCAGGTTGGAGTTGCTGCACACACCGGCAAAAAGCTAGCGGTATGGGGGGGGTGAAGGTTCACGCAGGGGGGATTGGAGAGGAGGACGGGTGCTGGTGCCCCCCTCCAAGATGGCGCCTGGGGCAGACAACCCCCCACCCCCCTTACTATGTCACTAAGAATAGCTCTTAGTGCGATTCTGTATAAGGCTTTACGCAGCATAACATTTAGGCACACCCATTTAGGCCAAGGAAAACCAGGCCTAAATACCTGCGCCTGCGTTGTGCGTGGATTGGGCATATTCTGTACAGTGGGCCACAATCTGGCCATGCTGTTCCCCTGGCCACGCCCCCTTTTGAGATTTGGAAAAAGTAAATTTGACCATGTGTCTCCTTTGCTTTTAAACCTTCATTGGCTTCCGGTCTATCTCAGGATTCACTTTAAATGTGCATGTATTACTTTTAAAATTTTATATGGTATCTTCATCCCTCTTGTCCCTTTATTATGGAATGCTTATAGATTCTCCTATGCAAGAGGCATCCAACAATTCAAACTCTCCCTTCCTTCAGTGAAAGGAATCAAAGGAGTCAAGAATTTCAGTCAATCTTTGGTTTTCAAATTTTCTCAACTATGGAACGAACTTTCTCTTATTTTAAGGGGTCCTGGTCCTTTTCAACTTTTTCGTAAATCTTTAAAAACTATTTTATTTGCCAAACACTTTGGAAACTAGTCATATTAATATTTTCTGATTGTTACTTTTTTAAGTATTTTTTAAGTTACTGTTAACCGAGTCGAGCTCCTTTCTGGCTGAAGACCCGGTATATAAAGCTAAGTTTTAGTTTAGTTTAGAAGTGATGTGCACCACTTTATAGAATGCACCTACAAAGTTGTGCACGTAATTTCTAATTAGTGTCAATTATTAGGTCTTAATTGCTAATTATCGGCACCAATTGTTTTGTTAAGCAATTACATTAAAGTGCAATTTGGCTATGTGCACTGATTTGCAAGCACAACTTAGCTAAATATAGAATTTGGGCCATACTCCTGTTACTCTATCTTATCTATCTCATATATGTTCCATCTTTGCTTACACCCTAAGAGGTCTATTAAAATATTTTATTGTGTTGACATTGTAATGCACCATGCTATGCCATATCCTTGTATTGTTGTTTGAATATTTTTTTACTGCTGTAATTGTCTATTGCAGAATTGGCCATCAGTCCTGAAGGGCCGCATTCCATTTGGGTTTTCAGGATTTCTCCCATGAATATGCATGAGATCTATTTGCGTGCGCTGTTTCCATTGTATGCAAAGAGATCTCATGCATATTCATTGGGGAAATCCTGAAAACCCGACCTGGCGAGGGCCGGGGTTAGACGCCCCTGGACGTATTCTTGCTGTACATCGCCTTGAGTGAACTCCTTCTAAAAAGTGATAAATAAGTGACATATTGGAGTTGGTCTTTGCCTGTAATTGATGACTACAAATTGTTACCTACACAAACTTGTAATATTTTCAGCATTAAGAGGCTTTATTGATGTGGATTTGAAGAAAGTTTTATTTTGAACAGTTGTTTTCTTGTTTGAATTTGGGGGGTTTTTCCTGATTTTTTGTTATTTATGTAACAAATATCAATAAAAATATTATTTTTTTTTAAAGGTGATCAATAAATCCTAATAAATAAAATTGCATAAAAGCAAACACGTGAATACTGAATTTGCCAACATGCCTATAAGCACTATTTTGCAAATACCTGCTTAATTTAGAGCACATACTTGCAAAGTGTCACACAAAGGGAAGGAACATAGGCAGGGCCTCCTATTTATATATGTAATTTACAAAATAATGTACATTCAGTGGTGTAGTGAAAGTGAGAGGCACCTGGGATGGTGGTGCCGCTCCCCTGCCCTTTCTCCACTCCCTGCTCCTTCCCTGCCCCCCCCTGCCACATGCACACGTGCCCCCTTCTCTTTAACTTTTCCCCCATGTGCCCCCCTTCCCCCTTTCCCTTCCCCTATGTACACGTTCCCCCCATCCCTTCTCTTCTTTAACTTTCCCAGCCTGAGCAGCATCAGCAATTTGCTGCCTGTGCCGTCACCAGTTCTTCCTCTGATGTCACTTCCTGGCCACAGGACTCGAAAGTGATGTCAGAGGGAGAGCCGACGTCGGTGTGAGCAGCAGGTTGGAGTTGCTGCTCAAGCCAGCGAAGAAGTAGAGGTATGGTGGAGGGGGGAAATGAAGGTGTGCACGTGAAGACCAAGCGCGCAGCCTAGGAATACTTCTTGACTGCAACCTGTCGCTTTCTAACCATATCTCTCAGGTGGTATCTTCCTCATTTTACTACCTGCGACAACTCCGAAAAATAAGGAACTACTTTTCAGAGTCTGACTTCACTCAACTACTCTATGCCTTAGTACACTCCCGCATGGATTACTGCAGTGCGCTATTCAACGGTCTGACAGCAAAGAACATATGATATCTCCAGCGTGTACATAATACGGCAATCAGGCTTCTTAAAAACCCTCCGTGCCTGTACCCCTGTCTCCCAGGCTCTAGCATCGGTTCAATGGCTGCCCGTAACCAAACGTTGTATCTTCAAGGACCTGATGCTAGCGTTCAAATCCTTGCACAGCATGGCGCATGGCTACATGACAGCTAAGCTTCCTCCATACGTGCTTAACAGGTCCCTCCGCTCCCAGGATGAAATACGCCTTAAAACGCCCCATGGTCATGCCCTTGAACTGCAAACCACCAAACAATGTTCCTGCTCCCACTTCATGCTGAGCCACTGGAATCAACTGCCCCAAAAGATCAGATCCCTTGAAGGACTTCTCAACTTTAGGAAAGCAATAAAAACATATCTCTTCGCCTAACTCCCCTGCCCATGACCAATGGATTACAAAGAAATGTATACTGGTAGCAGATCCTGGTATGTGTCACATTAGGAAAAACTTGTATTGAAAAATCTTGCACTGTAATTATGGAAAATTTAACCTGTAAACTGTGTGTCAAGCTAGGATAAAACTTGTATTGGAAAACTTGCACTGTAAGGATAATTATGGCAAATCGTAACCTGTTAACTGTATATTGTGTATGTTTTACCTTTTACCAGTTCTGAGTTCTTTGGGGAAAACGGGATAGAAAATGAAATAAATGATAAATATTCTAGTGAATACACATGAAGGGAATTGTTAAAAATAAAGTAAAATTTTCTAATCTCTCATGGCACACCTGGAATATCTTTAGGGCACACCACTGTGCCATGGCACACAGTTTGAAAGACACTGAAATAGTGCATCAGTACATCAGCTCTTGTTGGGGAAACATAAACATAAAGATGCTGTTTAAGACCACAAAATGAGAAATTGCTGCTCCTGTGATAAGATGATGACAAGTATAACTTAGCAAAGCTAATATTTCACGACTGAAGATTATAACAGACCATGGAGCAGAAAATGTTTCTAAAGGCAACTAAAGACAATCAAACTCATTCATAAAGCTAAAAAATATGACCACGTTACTCCTCCCCTCCGAGAATCTCACTGGTTACCAGTCTCTCATACAACAACTTATAAAATTCTTCTCTTAGCTTTTAAGATCAAGACTTCTCATCAGCCTGCCTTCCTTGATAAATACCTCCTTCTACACACCACTTCAAGGGCCCTCAGGTCCACTAACCAGAACTTACTAACAGTCCCTCCAATCAAAGATTTATACTATACCAGAAACACAATCTTCTCTGTTGTTGCGCCCTCCCTTTGGAATGCCATGCCATCGAATATCTGTTCTGAAAATTCTTTAAACAAGTTCAAAACACTCCTTAAGACATTTCTCTATAAAGACGCTTATCAAAATTTCAACTGAATTCCCAAATAAAAGCGGGACCACAAAAACGCTTCCAGGAAGCGACACCCCATCTTTCCCTTTCGTTTTATCCTCCCCTCGTCTCCTCATTTTATTTTTATTTATATAATGTAATTTTAAAACTTTCCCTTCCCCTCTCTCCCCTTTTGTAACATACCCTATGTAATCAAGTCTTTGTATTGACCTTACCCCCCCCCCATTTTTTTATTTTGCTTTTTATATATATATCTTTTATTACTGTAAGGGATGGTTGGTATATCAAAATATTAATAAACTTGAAACTTGAACCAAAAAGATCCATTTCTTTGCTCAGTTATCAGTACTATTTTGATGCAATTCCTGCATCCCTATCATGTCATTTTTGAATAAAAAATGAGGACAAAACTATAAAAAGTGGATTTCTTGCTAGACTTCAAACACCCAAGACACTACTTTTGATTTTATTTGTGCCCTTATTGGGGTGATGTTTTCATCATTGGTCTTAGCAAATAGCATTTGCAATAAATATTTTAATTAATTTTCAACAGGCTCTGCATAAATTATAGAGTGCTATAAAAGTGCTATATAGTGCTCTAAGAACATAAGAACATAAGCAGTGCCTCCGCCGGGTCAGACCATAGGTCCATCCAGCCCAGCAGTCCGCTCCCGCGGCGGCCCAAACAGGTCATGACCTGTCAAAATCATCAGAAGGGGCCCCCATGCCACCTTGGTTTCCTGATGAGTCCTATCTTCCCATCGAAGTCCTAGCCCTCCGGTCTTGCACATGCACGACCTGGTTGGGTTTCTATACTTTCTCAGTATCCCACGATCCCTTTATCCCCCAGGAATCTGTCCAGTCTCTGTTTGAATCCCTGTACCGTACTCTGCCCGATCACTTCCTCCGGTAGCGCATTCCAAGTGTCCACGACCCTTTGGGTGAAGAAAAACTTCCTTGCATTTGTTTTGAACCTATCTCCCTTGAGTTTCTCCGAATGCCCCCTCGTACCTGTTGTCCCCTTCAGCCTGAAGAATCTGTCCCTATCCACCCTCTCTATGCCCCTCATGATCTTGAAGGTCTCTATCATATCACCCCTGAGCCTCCTTTTTTCCAGAGAGAAGAGCCCCAGCCTGTCCAACCTCTCGGCGTATGGGCAGTGTTCCAGCCCTCTTACCTTTGCACAAAGATAAGTGCCTTTCCTTTAGAGCACTATATAGCACTTTTATAGCACTCTATGCACTTTATAATTTATGCAGAGCCTGTTGAAAATTAATTAAAATATTTATTTCACATGCTATTTGCTAAGACCAATGATGAAAACACCACCCCAATAAGGGCACGAATAAAATCAATAGTGCCTTGGGTGTTTGAGGTCTAGCAAGAAATCCACTTTTTATAGTTTTGTCCTCATCATTTGGTATTTGTATTCATTGGACATCTCTTAAAGTTTCTTTATTTAGTTGATTTTTGAATAAAAGACATTAAATGGTTCCGAATCCTACAGTCACTCTTTCCTAATGAAGCATTTCTTTTGCTTGCAGCCCAGCATTAGCGGTGTGGATCTTGACAAGTTCCGCCAGATTCTTCTCAATCACTGTGATGTGAACAGGGATGGAAAAATTCAAAAATCGGAACTGGCATTGTGTCTTGGGCTTAAAGTAGCCCCTTAAGTTGAATGTAGTTCTGTTTTTAAAATAATTGTTGTTTCTCTGGAAAACTTTGATGGTGAAAGCCATATCAATGTTCTGCTAACAATCTGTGTGACCTTGTTGAATGTTAACGTTTTGGGCATCTGACCTGCGTACTGATAGTACATACTGTTGCATGCAGATCTAGATAACAATATTGAATGCATGACTAACACTCTGAATCTATGAAAAAGGTACAGTATAGCTCATGACTCCAGAAAAAGGAGGACGGATTGAGATATCCGGGTTTTACATTCATTGAAAGCAATGGACGTAAAACCCCCAATGTCACAATCCATCCTCCTTTTTCTGGAGCCAAATGGTAACCCTACTAAGAAAGAAATTAGTTGCTAAATTAATAATATTTTTAAATAAATAATATTCAGAGGAAATGATCAGATAATCAACATGTACCTTTGTAATAAAATGTAACAGGTTATGACGCCTTACCTGTTTAGAGAAAGTTCAAATCTTTTTTTTTTAACCTGTTTATTTTATTTTAACCTATTTCAAAATAGACATGTCCTCAGAGAAAAAAGGGAATGAATTTTGCCTAGGATTGACTATAATTCTTGTTTCTTTAGATGGCCCTGTTAAATGTACTATATACAGCGTTTGACTTTGGCTTTAATTAATATTTGTGAATGTATTCAGTTTGTGTAAAATAAAATTCACATTTAAGGATATACGATATTCTGCTGGGTTCTTTCTAGAAGTCCAACTTTCACATATTGGAAAGAGTAGTGCCTGTGCTATAAATGTAAACAGTACATTTAGGGTTCCTTTTACGAAGGTGCGTGGAATAGCGCGAGCTAAAATGCCCCGCGCGCTAGCCGCCACCGCCTCCTCTTGAGCAGGCGGTAGTTTTTCGGCTAGCGCGCACTAATTCTGTGCGTGCGCTAAAAACGCTAGCGTACCTTCATAAAAGGAGCCCTTAGTCCATTATTTTAGAATCATATCCAGTGGCGTACCTAGCATATGTAAAAGGATAAACACTTTCAATAGTAATGGTGGTAATGTCCAATGATATAAAATAAGAACAGCATAGGCTGCAAACTCAATCAAAAAATGAAGGAAAAAGCCTCAGAAAGGGCCCTCCCACCTCAACCAAAAAGGTTTACAAAGAAGGGGTCGAGCGGTCGCCTCATTGACCTCATTGTACCGATCAGCAAAGATAAGTTGAGAATTTTCTTCTATCATTTAAATTTCATTAGCGAAGCAGAGCACAGCATAAGTCTTTAACACATAGTGAAGGTTTTTTGCCAATGAGGTGACCGCTCGACCACTTCTTTGTAAGCCTTTTTGGTCGAGGTGGGAGGTCCCTTTCTGAGGCTTTTTCCTTCATTTTTTGATTGAGTTTGCAGCCTAAGCTGTTCTTATTTTATATCATTGGACATTACCACCATTACTATTGAAAGTGTTTATCCTTTTACATATTATGTTTTCATGATATCTGGGTCATTAGTACCTAGCATATGTGACACCCGGGGCCCATCATTTTTTTGACACCCCCCCCCCCCATCTATATGAAAAACATGATTTTTAGTAACAAGTCACACGTCACACATGAGTACCTAGGAAAAGGCAGCATCTTACATACTGCACTGAGCAGTACATCAATACACCCATTATAAAACTAAACAAGCCAGACTAGTACAGATCAATCCTACACCGTCAATCCTAACAGAAAACCATATTTTTCGAACATACAGAACACAGAAAACACCTTCGCCTAGTATGGAATATGTCATCACAAACTAACCCCTCTCCCTTTTACAAAACTGTAGTGTGGATTTTAGCCACGGTGGTAACAACTCTGACACTCATAGAATTCTGAGCATCAGAGCTGCTACCACCACGGCTGGCGCTAAAAACACTACACAGTTTTGTCAAAGGGGAGATAAAATAGAAATACATAGACAAAAGTTAAATTGAACCAGCAAGAAGCTGGACTCTGCATACAATGCAACACCACAGAAACAGTGACACATGTCTCCTAAAGCAATAAATAAATAGTAAATTTTTGTTCTACCTTTGTCTTCTGTGGTTTCTGCTTTCCTCATCTTCTTGTTACTCTCTTCCTTCCATCCACTGTCTGCCATCTCTCTGCCCCTATATGGCATCTTCTCTCCTTCTATGCCCCTTCCAGAAACTGTATGCCTCCCCCTTCCATCTCTCCTTTCACCCTCATTGGTCTGGCATCTCTCTCCTCTCCTTCCCTCCCACACATCTCTCTTCTGCAATCCCTTTCTTCCCTCATTTTCCTTTTCAATTTATTTTCTGCATCCATCTAGATTACGTTCTTACTACCCTCTCATCAATTTCCTTTTTTACTGTCAACCTACAGCTTGCCACCTCTTTCCCTCACCCCCTCCAGTATTTCCCTAACTCAATCCTTTTCCCCCATCATGTGCCCTCCTTTTATTTATCCCCTCCTTCCATCATGTGCCCTCTTTCTCTACCCCTTCCATCTAGTACCTTCTCCTCTCTCTGCCCACTTCCAATGTCTGCTCACCTCTTTCTCTCTTCCCATTTCCTTCCTGCATTTTCCCCCTTATCTCTCCCATCTGCACTTCCATCCAGCATAGGCTCCCCCTCTACCCGCCACACTACCATCCAATGTCTGCCCTTTCTCTCTTTATCCACCCCTCTTCAATCAGCATCTGCCCCCTTTCTTTCCCTCCGATCCAATTCCATCCAGTATCCTTCCTCCTTATGTCTCTCTCCCCTTTCTCTGTACATCAATTCCATCAGCATCACCCTTCCATACCACCCTGCCCCCTTTCTCTCCCTTCACCACTCTTTCATTCCAGCAGTCCTGCACCTTTCTCGCGATGACTGTAGCTGCCGGCTGCCGGTCCACACCGCTCCGACGTACTAGCTCTGGAGCAGAGTCGGCAGCCAAGTGCTGGAAGGTCCTGCAATGACTCCTGGATTTGCTCCGGAAGAAGTAAGTTACGTTGGGAGGGGGTTGACCTGGCAGATGCAGGGAGTTGTGGCAAGGACCCGCGATGACTGCATCTGCCGGGTCCACCCCCTCCGACATAACTTACTTCTTCCGGAGCAAAGCCGGCAGACGAGTCATTGGGGGACCTTCCTGCACCTCAGCGCAGCTGCCAACTCTGCTCTAGAGCAGTGTTTGTCAACCTTTTTACACCAGTGGACCGGCAGAAATAAAAGAATTATTTTGTGGACCGGCAAACTACTAAGACTGAAAATTAAAAAAGCTCAGTCCCCGCAAACCATCTAATCCCATCCACACAAGTCTCAGTTATGATTTTATATTGAACATATTTTATTAAAGTATAAAAAGAAATGATATTGCAAGGACCAACAAAACCCTTGTCTTCCCTCCCCTTCACATATATCCCCTCTACTATCAAGAAAACTGAACAAGCCAAATTATTATAGAATGCTACACAGAAATATCATGCTAACAGAATACTGCAGTCACACATGACAGGAATAGTGTTAGGGGAGTGCAACTAGGGCAACTGCCCCCTGGTCTGAGAGAGCCCTAAGCCAGCTGGAAGCTAAAGAAGCACTGCCTGGGCTTTGCAGTCCCCAGTTATGTCTCTAGCAGGATATATATTCCAAATCTGATATATTCTAATGACAAAATAGAAATAAAATGATTTTTTTTCTACCTTTTGTTGTCTCTGGTTTCTGCTTTTATGTTCTTTTCACTCTTTTCCTTCCAACGTCTGCCCTGTCTCTACAATCCAGCATCTGTCCGTTCCATCCACTGTCTGTCCCTTCCAGAAACTGTCTGTCTCCCCCTGCCATCTCTCCTCTAGACCCCCCCCCTTTGGTCTGGCATCCATCTTCTTCCCTCTATTCCCTCATGGTCTGGCATCTTTCTCCTCTCATCTCTCTTTCTCCCCCCCCCTGTGGTTTTTAGCATCTCTCTCTCTCTCTTCCCTTCTATGGTCTTCCTTCTTTATTTTCTGCCTCCATCTAAATTAAATTCTTTCTTACTATGCAGTCCTCAGTCTCCCTCTTTTCACTATGTCTACCCACAGAATGCCACCCCTTTCCTTCACCCCTCCACTATCTCACTAACTCTATCTTCTTCCCCCATCCAGCATATGTCCTTTTTCTTTATCCCTCCTTCCATCCAGTATGTGTTCTCTTTCTCCACTTCCATTCAGCATTTTCTCTCCCTTCTCTCCACTTCCATCATCTGCCCTCTTCTCTCTTCCCACTTCCTTCATCTTCCCCTTTTCCCCATTTCAATCATCTGCCCTCTTCTCTCTCCCCTTTCTCCCCACTTCCATCATCTGCCCCCTTCTCTCAATCTCTCCATCCACCACAGGCCCATCTTTCTCCCTTCCTCACCTTTCCTATTTTGGCAACAAGATCGGCAATGTCCCCCCCATGATGACATTTAAGATCGGCAACAGGCCTCTTTCTACCCCCGGCATCAACAGAACTTCAGATCGGCAACGCAAAGCTCAGTCATAAGCGGAAACAGGAAGCTGAGTCAGAGGGAAGCTTTTGACGTGAGCACTAGAGAATGACACGGGGAAAAAAATCTGTCCCCATCACTGCACCGTCCCCTTCACCACCCCGTCACCGCCATTCCCTTCACTACCCCATCACTGCCATCCCATTCACCACCCCGTCACCGTACCCGCAACATCCATACAAGCCTCAGTACTACAATATTTAGCTTATTCATTCCTTATAAATCAAAGTTCTGGCTGCTGAACTGGAGAAAGAGATGTTCAGCTGGCAGGGCTTTGTTTATAAATTTTTATCAATGCAACTAATATACTACTTTGTCCTGAAGCAAAAAAAAAAAAAAAAAATAGAATTTTTTTCTACCTTTGTTGTCTGGTTTCTGCTTTCCTCATCTTCTCATTCAATTCCTTCCATCCACTGTCTCTCTTCTCTCTGCGTCTTCCATTTGCTCTGTTACTGTGCCTCTCCCTTTCTCCCGCCTTTCAAATTGGTCTGGCACCCATCTTCTTCCCTCTGCTCCCCCCATAGTCTGGCATCTCTGTCTTCTTCCCTGCCAGCATCTTCTCCCCATTTCCTTTCAGCGTCCTTCTCCCCCTCTGTCTTCCCCATGTCCTTTCAGCGTCCTTCTCCCCACTCTGTCTTCCCCATGTGTTTTCAGCATCCTTCTCCCCCCTCTGACTTCCCCATGTGCTTTCAGCGTTCTTCTCCCCCCAATCATCCTCATGTGCTTTCAACATCCTTCTCCCCCCCTCTGTCTTCCCCATGTCCTTTCAGCGTCCTTTTCCCCCTCTGTCATCCTCATGTGCTTTCCGCATCTTTCTCCCCCCTCTGGCTTCCCCATGTGCTTTCAGCATCCTTCTCCCCCTCTGTCTTCCCCATGTCCTTTCAGCATCCTTCTCCCCCCTCTGTCTTCCCCATGTCCTTTCAGCGTCCTTCTCCCCCTCTGTCTTGCCCATGTGCTTTCAGCATCCTTCTCCCACCTCTGTCTTCCCCCATGTGCTTTCAGCGTCCTTCTCCCCCTCTGTCATCCTCATGTGCTTTCAGCATCCTTCTCCCCCCTCTGTCTTCCCCATGTGCTTTCAGCGTCCTTCTCCCCTCTGTCATCCTCATATGCTTTCAGCATCCTTCTCCCCCCTCTGTCTTCCCCATGTCCTTTCAGCGTCCTTCTCCCCCTCTGTCTTCCCCATGTCCTTTCAGCGTCCTTCTCCCCCCTCTGTTTTGCCCATTTTCCTTCAGCGTCTTTTCCTCTCCACCCCACCTTTCCTCTCTTTCTCCCTCCCTGCCCCTTACCTTCATGGCACCTCCATACGCTGTTGCTTTTGCAGATCAGTAAGCTGTTTGGGAACCCATTATGCGCAGACTTTCCTGTATCCCAAATCATCATGCATTATAGCATTTGCAGCCAACTGAGACACCATTATCCACCGGTCTTCTCTAATCAAGGCATCCACACCCTGCCAATGTGCTCTTGTATGCGTAATGTTAATGGGAGACCAGAACAACCTTCATCGGTTACACCAGTTCTTCCTACTTTAAACATTTTTACCCACTCATAAACCTTTCATTGATTCGTGGTGTTATGACCATAATGAGTCAATATCTGACAGTGAATTTCACTCCCTCTGCACGTTGTTCTTTGATGGTGCTATCTTGAAATGGAGCAGCCATATTTCTGACCTTGTGACTGCCATATGACTAAAGGCCGGGCACTGCACTGTGCATGGAAGAACTATCCAACAGGCAATGTACGAGTACATATGTTGCATTTCGCTAGCTCTGTTCTGGATATCGTGTTAACAATTACCTTTAATTTTTGATTCACCCTCATACATAATCTTCCCTTCTAGTTCAATAGGAACGTTAGTCATGAACCAGTGGAACGTATCAAAGCAGTCCCTGGAATCTAAGTACATAGATGAAAGCGCGTGAGGACAAAGGAGCTCAGACAAATGCTCGCAGGACATCAGCGCTGAATTAAAAGTTAAATTTAAAGCGCTCTAGGGGGGAACCCCCCCAGTTTACTTAGAAATGTTGGTACTGCTGTTGGGGGGTTCAGGGGCTGAAACTCCTCCCCCCCCCATTACAGAGGAAAGTGTAATTTTTCCCTGTTTTATGGGAAAATTACAGTTTCCTCTCTAAGTGTGGAGGGGTTCCTCCCCCCCACACCCCTCAGAGCGTTTTAGAATTAACTTTTAATCTGGTACGTTGATGTCCTGCGTGCATTTGTCTGAGCTCCTTTGTCTGCGCGCAATTGTTTGGCACGCTTTAGTCTCGTCACCGGAATCTAGGGTGGGATAGCTAAGTCTGCTGACAGCACTGAAGCTCTGAAAGTGGTATCCAATTTTGCTGCTACATCCACTCTGTAATGAAGTAGAAGCCATGCTAAGGTCTGTATCTGTTTTTTCTGTTTTAAGCTTTTGCAATCTATATATTTTTTTCATATGCTTTCTTTGCTTTCAAGAAAGAGCTGATTGGAGCACTGTTTAGTCTGAAAAAAAGGGTAGCTTTTTAGCAAAAAACCTAAAGCTGTGTTTTTCATGTGCTGTGCTTCAGTTAATGGATCTTTTCCTCTAATTAGCACATAGCATTGATGTTTGTTCACAAAAAAATAGAAGGTTTTGCTTGCAATATATGTTTTGATGTGCCTTGTTTATGTGGTGCCTTATTAAATGTATTTTGAGCTTAATAAAGCAAAAATAAAAACCCAGAGAGCTATTTAGCAGATTGCATTAAGGACATCCAAACTGTGCCTAAGTTCCGTCCATAGAACTCAGATCTATTTGAAGCCCAAACTAAGCTCAAAAGTAGACCTGGTTTTCATTTGCCTACAATATAGGCATGAGATGGACACTCGCTCAGCATTATGCAAATGAATCAAAGGATGCCCATATTGAAACTATGCCTATTCTGTTAGGCTTGAGTTTTCCCAATGGGTGTCCATGAAATTGTGGAGATGCCTACAAAGTGACGTCCACATCTTTTGGACATCCATGTGCCAATTATCGCTCATTAAGACCCTTAAATGGCTCATTAACCACTTAGTTTGGACGCCTAAGTTCCGCTCAGCGTTACACAAGACTTAGACACCTTTTATAGAATCAGGGCCTTGGTGTCTCCCTGCCGACTGACATACTCGGACTGCTTTGCCCTGTAGGAAGTTCCCTAGTACCTGCAGCACCAGATGGATAGCCTTCAGTTCCAACATGTTGAGTGACCACTTCCTCTATGCGGGATCCACTGCCCCTACACTGGTCACCCCTCACAATGGGCTCCCCAACCAAAAAGGCTGTCATCTGTCATCAGCCTCACCCAGGTGGAAATGCAAAGAGGCATTCCTTGGGTCAGAGACTGTGGATGTAGCTCCAGATTGTCTCTTAGAGACAAAATCTAGCCTGTGATACACCTGTGCTGTCCAAGAAAATGGCATTTTCAACGCATCCATTTGCGGAGACCAGTGGGATAAGAGTGCCTCCTATAGAAGGCATAAATGTGCCTTGGCTCAAGATCCACGTCTATCGCTACTACCATTGAGCCCAGCACCTGTATGTACTGCCAAGCCATCGGTGCTAGTTTGTTCCGCAGCTCCATGATCTGCCACATGAGCTTCAGTCTTCGGGCCTCCAGAAGGAAACCTTGTTCTCTTTCATACTGAATCTTATGCTCAGGTACTCCAGGGATTGTGATGGCTCCAGGTGACTCTTCCGGAAATTTATGATCCAGCCTAGGGTCTGAAGGAGCTGGACCACATGTCTTACTGCTCTTCTGCCCTCAGTTTTAGACGGGGCTCAAATCAGCCATTCATCCAGGTATGGATGTACTTGTATGCCCTCCTTGTGGAGATAAGCTGCCGCTATGACCATCGCCTTTGTGAATGTCCATGATGCTTTAGCCAGCCCAAATGGCATATCAAAGAACTGGAAATGCTGTTTCATATCATGGAACTTCAAAAATTTCCTATGGTCCAGAAAGATGGGAGTATGTGGGTAGGCTTCTGTTAAATCTAGAGAGGCCAAAAATTCTTCTGGCCCCATTAAGGCAATGACCTACCTGACTGTTTCCATGCAGAAGCACGGGACCTTGAGGGCGCCGTTTACCGACTTCAGGTCTAGAATCATCTGAGTCTCTTTTGGGCACAATGAAGTATATGGAGTATCTGCCCAATTCTGATTCTTTATCCAGGACAGCTCCAATAGCTTCCAGGTCTAATAGCCTCTGCACTGCTTTTTCCGGTCTTCCCACCAAAGAGTCGACAAACAAGTCTAGGAGCGGATGAAAGAACTCAAGCTTCTACCTCTCCTGAATAATGTTCAGCACCCAGCAAGCGGTCTGTGGTGACTTTTGCCCATTCATTCAAAGCTGTTAGTCTCCCTCCTATCCTGGAGGTTACCGCTGCTGTCTTGGTGTCATAACTGATTTTTGGAATCCCCTGTGACACAGGCTCCAGAAGATTGAAGATGTTTAGACCCCCCCCTCCCCTATGTCTCTGCTTAAGGATCTCTGGGCTAAAGATCCTGCCAAGTACTGATGAAAACATCAGGAGCCACAAAAATTACCACAAGCAAACCTCCTAGGGGTCTTTGGTCTGCTATCTGGTAGAGACTTAGGATTGCGATCCTGTACTCTAGGCATCAAATCATCCAGCCCCATACCAAAAAGCAATTGACCTTTGAAAGACAATTTGATCAGTGTCACTTTAGAGGCAGAATCTCTCACCCAATGTCTAATCAATAGCATTCTACAGGTGGAGATAGTGTATGCAGAAACTTTGCTGAGTACTCTGAACAGATCATACAGAGTGTCTGCTACATAATCCACTCCCTCAGTCAGGAATTAAGGCCTGGATTCTGCAAAGTGCGTCCCAATTTTAGGCAGCTGTAGGCGTCCTACAGCTGTCTAATCAGCTAATCAGGATGCACATTTTTTTAAAAAAAAAAGCTCCCCAGGCAGGCCGCCTATATTGAAAGCACCTCCGGGAGCCTAGGGAGGCCCAGAAGACCGCCTATGCTCGCCTAAAAGCCTTAGGTGAACCTAGGCAGCCCTACGTCACCTTAGGCTTAGCGGGGATGAGCCGGAAAGGGGCGGGCCCGCCTCATTTCGACGAGGAGGGCCTGCCGGACGGACGGTAGCAAGACCTGTCTGGATGACCAACAATTAGAGGTTAGTTGGTAGGGAGGTCCATGGGGGGTCTGGAGGGGGCTGTCCTCCAGCAGGAGGGGTTGGGCACCCTCCTACTGGCAATCGTGTGGGTGGGCGGCCTTTCAGCAGGAGGGGTTGGGCAGTAGTGTAAAAAATTAACAACAGTTGTTCAAGCTATTGTGGCTGTGAGAGAAACATCTGTGGTATTATAAGAAAAAAATTGATTTTTTTTTTTCAGCATTGTTAATTAGTACTGTTACCCTTTAAATATACGCAGACTGTTTAATGCTCAATGACAACTGTTGCATTCATCTGATGGAGATAAGAGAGTTGATCTCGTGAACTATGAGTGTCTAGGAGGGCCTTTGCCATATAATTACAGGTTTTAAGTTGTTGCAGCTATAATAAAAGCCATTTGTGCACGCGACGTGCCAACTGGTCGTGAAGCACTGTAATTTTGAAAGGCCTTCGGCTGCACCTGCTTTCTCCGGAATTTCAGGCAGAATCACATCTCACAGCGAGACATAGAAGTGGGGAGCACAAAGGAGTCAGGAGTCAACACACAGACAAGGGAAGAGCATGTTCAAGCAGCAGCAGTAGTGCTCTGAACTGTGTGCTGTGAAAGTTGTGCTCATTTTGCATAAAAATAACCTCTAGTCCAGAAGATTCATTACTATTTGGCCCCGTTTGTAGCCCCTGCTCCAGCTCTGAATATCAAGGGGGTTTTTTTAGCTCGAACTGCATCAAGTATTTCAATATGATGCCTAAATCTGATTTTGGATGTTTTGGGGAAAACGCCCAAAACTCTAGTAGAGAAAATGGCCATTTGATGATGAGTAACAGCCCGCCAAATCCTCACACGAGGCTCGAGGCAGGTTTATACATCAATAAACTGATTCATTAATCAGGAAATTCATCAAAATTAAACAGTCATATACCAAAAGATCATAAAATCAAAATAAATACTATCACATATAAGGTTCATAAAATTAAGAAAATAAATAATGTTTCAATATTTTACAATATCCTCATCAAGACCAACTCCCAAGTTTTTTATAAAATTTCCCATGGCACTTCAGTCTTAACCAAGTTTAATAATGAAGGTGAATATCAGTTTCTGGGGAATAAACTTATCGTTTTAGGTTTTTACCTGGGTATATCCCACAGACAACGTGCACTAAGCAGTACACTGTGGGCCTTACCCAAAAACATCATTTTTAATCACCAACATTTTTTCTTTTTTTCAGAAAAGTGCCCTGTGCAATTAAAAAAAACCCTTTTAAAACATTTAGAGGGGCATAATCGAAAGGAACGTCTAAGTCCGTTTTCGTCCAAGTCGTCCAAAGTAAAAAAAACAGCTTAGGACACATTTTCGAAAAATATGTCCAAATTATTTTCTGTTTCGAAAATCGTCTAAGTATACATCCTGCCAATCTGATCGTCCAAGCTGCTAAATCGTCCATCTTTATACCACATTTTCATCCAACTTTTTGTCCAAGTCAAAAATGCCTAGAACAAGCTCTGTTGGACGTGGGAGGGGGTCTGCAAAGTGATGGACTGAACACCCAGACATGGTACCTAAATAGTGGACTTCACAAAAAGGGTGCCATGTCATCATCTCACTACAGCTCCCTTATAGGTCACGGTGAGCCCCTCAAACCAACTCCAGAATTCCCTAGACCCACTTATCTACCACCCCAATAGCCCTTATGGCTGCAGAAGCCACTTATATGCCAGTACAAAAGGGTTTTGGGGGTGTATATGGGAGTGCATATGTTTCAATATCAATGCAATGATTACAGGGGCTTATGGCCATGGGTCCTCCTCTCCATGGGTCCCTAACCCACCCCAAGACAACTTAAGATGCCTCTGTGCAGCACGACTAGGCTTTCCTATGCCAGGCTGCCAGGTGATGATGTTCTGGAGGCACAATTTTCAAGATGTGAGTAATATTTTTAGGGAGGGTCGGTGATCACTGGGGTAGTGTGTGGGGGTCTGTAGTTTGTGTCTGCAGGGCTTATCTGGTGAGTTTAGATGGGTTTTTGTGGCTTAGATCATGTTTTAAATGGTCTAAGTCACAACATCCAAGTTCCGTATATGCTGTGCTGTATAACTTTCGGTTATACATGCAGTACGACTAAGTCTAAGCCTGCCCACACCCCGCCCAAATCCCGCACTCGACACTCCTCCTGAAATGCCCAGTTTAGCTATGGTCGTTCAGCGGCACTGTGAAGGCCTAGGTCATTTTTAAATACGTCCAAAACCCGGTTTGTTATCAGCACTTGGATGTTTTTGACTGATGATCGTCCAAGTGCCGACTTAGGCCGGTTTTTGGACGTTTTTCTCTTTCGATTATGAACCCTTTAATATATAGTGTCACTGTGATTCCGTAATAGAATAAATAGAAAAAAAGTAGCAACCATCAATCAAAAAGTTGCTTTAACTTATCTGGAGATTATAGGAGCTTTCCAAATCATCTAGGGTGCCTTAGCTATATGTCCTACAGAGACCCCTTTATAGTGTATGGTGAGCCCTCCAAAACTTACCCAAAACCTACTGTACCCAACCATATACCACCCCAATATCCCTTATGCCAGAGATGATACTTATATGACAGTACAGTAGGTTTTGGGTGGGTTTTGGAGGGCTCACACGTTCCACCACAAGTGTATTAGTTAGGGTGGGATATGGGTTTGAGTCTCCTTCTCTACAATCCACTGCACCAACCACTAGGCTACTCCAGAAACCTGCTTGGTGCTCTCATATGACTGGCCATAACATCTGTTGTCATTTAAGCAGGAATACACTATCATTCACATCTTTGGGGAGTGGGAGGGGGTCATTGACCACTGGGGGTGTAAAAGGAGGCCATGCCATCATTTCTTCAGTAGTTATCTGGTCAGTTTGGCCATTTTTTTGGCAGTTATTCATTATTGAAATAGGTGTAGCTTCAAACGTCCAAGTTTTGACTTGAACATTTTCTACAATGTTCCGTTATTGCAGAAAAATGTCCAAATCATACTGTAACCCTGCCTATTTCCAGAGGCCAAAATCCCCCCAAATATTCTTTGTAGTAGTGGGAAGATAATGTATGCATTTTAAGGGAATACCCCTAACCTGTTCCATATTAGTAGAGTTCACATTGATGCCCACCCCAGCCTATCCTAACTGAATCACCATATATGGAACACAGACCGTGCAACTCTGTCCAATACCGGCCGCGATCGTTGCTGGTGTGGAGGGGGGGATTCGGTAACTGATGTTCTTTTTGACAAACACCGGTTACAGAATCGAGATTTTAGGCGAAGGACTGGCCCCTCCTTCGCCTAAAAGGTCTGGTTTTGGGCGTTTGGGACTTAGGCTGTTTTTTGGTTGGTAATGTGTTGTAAGTGTAGATGTAGTGGTGGTCTGGGCGTTTAAACAGCTGAATGTAGAGGTAGGCCGTTCTAAAAAAAACCAAACAAACTCATTTTGGACGGTTTTTTTTTGAGAATGGACATTTTCCCTGCTTCTACTTTCAGCATTTAGGACCTAGGCCAAAAGGAGACTTAGACATTTTTTTTATTATGCTTCTCCACGCATCTACCCTGTTTCCATGTTTATACCTGAGGCAACGGCTGGGAGTGTCTCAACAAGTAAGCTGAGAATCACTGGCCTACACCTTTGAGAACTAAGAACATAAGAATTGTCAAAGTGGGACAGATCAAAGGTCCATCAAACCCAGTATCCTGTTTCCAACAGTGGCCAACAGCAAATCCCAAGTAGTAAAACAGATTTTATGCTACTTATCCTAGGAATTAGACATTGGGACACTGAATCATGTTGTTCTATTGTCCTTTGATACTTAGCTTTTGGAGGTCAATATGTGGTAGAATTAATAACATTTTAGAATCATCAATTCCTCTAATGTATGAGGCTGTCATTTGTGATACAATATTACATGTTAAGCCCTCTATAGATCAATATAGAGGCAATCTTTTCCTTATAATGACTGGGATAGCCATCCAGATGATCACCCGAAACTGGAAGAACTGTGATCATTTAAATTTTTTGTTCTGGTGGGCAAGTCTATGCTCTAGTTATAGATGTGAAAGGATGAACGCTGAGAATTTGGGACATGGTAATATATCTAAATTGATATGGAGCCCATTGACATCGTATGTTACCTCATTATAATTGATTATTGAATGTGAATCAGTTTTTGTTATTGTGGTACATATCCAGGGAAGGGTGGGAGAGGGAGGGGTTATTTCTGTTATAAATTGATTTTCAAATATTTACACTTGGGGTGGGTGGGAAGATATCAGTATTTTGAATGGGGTAAGGTTTTTGCGGTAATATATGTTTTTGTGTTTTATTGAATAATCATTGGATGGGGGGAAAATGGTTGATTGTGAACATGTGTAAGTTGAATGTGCTTTTATTGTATAATTATTCGTTACATTTGTTGTATTGCACTATTGAAGTTTTGAAAATTAATAAAGTTTATAAAAAAAATAAAAAGCAGTGAATTGCCTGAAGCCATCTCAATAATGGCCTATGGACTTCTCTTTTAGGAAATTATCTAAACCTCTTTTAAACCCTACTAAGCTAACTGATTTCTCCACATTCTACAGCAATGAATTCCAGAGTTTAATTACACATTGTGTGAAGAAATATTTTCTCCGGTTTGTTTTAAATCTACTACTTAGTAGCTTCATCATATGCCCCTTAGTCCTAGTGTTTTTGGAAAGAGTAAATAAGTGATTCACATATACCCTTTCCACTCCATTCAGTATTTTATAGACCTCTATCAAATCATCCCTGAGCCATCTCTTCTCCAAACTGAACAGCTCTAGCTGCTTTAGCCTTTCCTCAAAGGGAAGTCGTTCCATCCCTTTTATCATTTTTCTCTCCCTTCTCTGTACCTTTTCTAATCCCGCTATATAAGTCCGCTATATAAGAACATAAGAATTGCTATACTGGGACAGACAGAATGTCCATCAGGCCCTAGTATCCTGTTTTCAGAACTACACTCCTACACTGCCTCTCTGATGTGAAAAACTGGATGACAGCCAATAAACTCCAGCTGGATGCCTCAAAGACTGAACTACTCTGGATCAGGAAAAAGAACACTACAATCACCCGTCTGACACTATCCTGGGAATCCACCCCTTAACAGCAAAAGACCAGGTACGAAGTCTTGGAATTATACTGGATGACTACCTGTGTCCCTCTCTGCCCATGTCTCGCAGGTAATTTCCACATCTTTTTACACCAACTGCGAACCCTACCTCCCAGAAACAGACTTAGCCCAACTGCTCTATGCCTACATACTCTCTAGACTAGACTACTGCAACTCCCTATTCAATGGCATCGCTGCAAGAGATCTAAAACGCCTTCAAAAAGTCCAGAACTCAGCAATTTGACTCCTATACAACCTCAGCTACCATGACTCCAGCGCTCTATGCAGCTCACTAGTTACCAGTCAAAAAGCAATGCATCTTCAAAGCCTTGGTCATGACACACAAGAGATTCTACCAAAAATCCCCAACCTACATAGCATCCAAACTACGCCTATACACCCCTAACTGCCACCTCCACTCTAAAGCAGAACAAAGACTCAGCATTCCTGCAGGGAGATTCCTCCAAATGAGTATGGTGTACAAAAGATCTTACAGCCATTTCCTACCTCAGCTATGGAACCGACTACCCACACAGATCAGGTCGCTAGACTCACTAATGACCTTCCGCAGAGCTGTAAAGACCTTCCTCTTCCGCCAATCGGGCCATTAAAAACTGCCTCCTCAATATACTTCTCCTAGTAAGCTTCGTTATGACAAGTCTGGTCTCTAGAATAAGCTCTGTTATTGTCTACTGTAACCTATTTGTTGTCATGACTAGTCTGTTTTCAAACGATTGTGAATGTCTGCTTGTAACCTGTTCTGAGCTTCTGGGAGAACGGGATAGAAAGTGAAATAAATAAATAAATATTCGAGGTGCAGCCGTACCATAGAGTGATATAAGGGCATGATAACATTTATCATCTTTTTTTTCCATTCCTTTCCTGATAATTCCTAATAAGGAAGACAAATAGAAAAGGATGAATATTGGTGGAGAATATGGCTAGGAAGATGTAACATTAAATTGCTTATGATTATGAGAAGAAAATAGTGTGGAATTGTTTTCTTATTTAAAATTGCACTGTCTATATTTTAATTGAAAATAAAGATGTGTAAAATGTAATAAATTTTAGTGACAATTTTCAAAGGGCTTTTCTGCCTGTATGTGGTTACTTGCTAGTGGAAAAGTTCTCTTCCATATGCCATTAAAAGTTTGCACAACTTCCACCATACGTGCTTTTTAATACTGAGTGAAAAAAGCTAAGATCGGTTTCTAAAATTTGGGATTTCATTTTGAAATTCTCACAAGAACTTTACTACATATATTTGACACCAGCAAAGCAGATGGCGTAAAGATTTCCTGGCATTTCATTAGTCCCTTCCCAATGCATATGAAACTGAAAGATTAATTGAAACAATTAACAAAGGAACAGAATTTCTTTCTTTTTTTTTTTTTAAATTCTTTATTCATTTTCAAACTTACAATAAGTGTGATAAAATGTCCAAACAAATTAACAATATCTATATCACTTAATAATCATCAATGGTAACAGTGATAAATACTTAACTCCCACTCTTCCCCCCTTTACCTATCAAATAATCAATACTTATACAGTACATAATATAGATCTTACAGGATGGAACCACCGAGGAAATAGCTGAAGAGACTCATGAAGATACCCAGCTCACAACATCAAATCCAGAGCACGCAGACCAGCCCCCTCGGAAGGAACGAAGAGTGGTAGTCATTGGTGACTCCATGCTAAGGGGCACCGAGGGACCGATTTGCAGGCCTAATTTGCAGTCAAGAGAGGTTTGCTGTCTC
Source organism: Geotrypetes seraphini (assembly GCF_902459505.1). Lineage (NCBI taxonomy): Eukaryota > Metazoa > Chordata > Amphibia > Gymnophiona > Dermophiidae > Geotrypetes > Geotrypetes seraphini. Next base: position 182,970,891 of record NC_047085.1, on the reverse strand, counting down.
CCTGGAGCCAGGATCCAGGATATTACCACTAACCTAGACAAAATTCTAAAACCTAATGATCATTTTCCCATGTTTATCATCCATGTAGGCACAAACGACACTGCTAGGAATGCCGCAGAGAATATCCCCAGAGATTTTGGAGCGCTGGGAAAGAAGTTGAAGCAGATAGGAGCCCAGGTGGTCTTTTCGTTAATTCTTCCAGTAAGAAACAAAGGCAGAGCTAGAGAAGAGCGTATTCGACGGACTAACGAATGGCTCCGAGGATGGTGCATAGAAATGAACTTTGGATTCCTAAACCACGGCGAGACGCTCCAAGGACTACAAGGATCAGACGGACTCCACCTAACCAGAAGAGGTAGAAACGTATTTGGACATCGACTGGCCCGCCTACTTCACAGGGCTTTAAACTAAGTAAGTCGGGGGAGGGTACATACTTATATCCCAGAGCAGTAAGAAACCACCCTGAGGAGGCAAGTCGCACTCACACTACCAAGTCTAAGGTAAGTACCAATGATACCCATGATAAGTCAGGGAGAAATATCACTGAATTTTTAGGAGCCACACTAACTAATAAAGTAAACTCTTCACAGATATGGAGGGCTATGTATATTAATGCACACAGCTTGGGTAATAAGATTCTAGAATTAGAGACTGAGATAACAAACGCCGATCTTGATGTGATAGCGATATCCGAAACCTGGTTCACGGAATCGCATGGGTGGGATATGGTTATACCAGGGTACAACCTACTTCGTTGCGACCGAATGGGTAAATTGGGAGGAGGAGTAGCGCTATACACTAAGGAAAGCATCAAAACCACCAGAATCACAGATGTTAGATACACCGGGGAATCCCTCTGGGTGAATCTGGCCAGAGGGAATGAAAAATGCCTATACCTTGGTGTGATATATAGACCTCCCAGGCAACAGGAAGATAAAGACATGGAATTAATCGAGGACATAGAGAATATCACACTGCGCGGGGACTCAGTAATGCTAGGAGACTTCAACATGCCAGATGCAGATTGGAACACACTCTCCGCGACTACGGGTAGCAGCAAAAGAATATTAAACTCCATAAAAGGTGCACGCCTCAAGCAATTGGTATTGGAGCCTACCAGGGACCAGACGTTACTAGACCTAGTCCTCACCAATGGAGATAGTGTCACGGAAGTCTCAGTAGGAGACACACTGGCTTCCAGCGACCATAATATGGTATGGCTCAACCTCAAGAAAGGATTCCCAAAAACAAACACAGCAACAAGAGTTCTCAAATTTAGAGGCGCAGACTTCAACCGCATGGCAGATTTCGTCCATCAGGAACTACATAAACAAGCACAAACTGACAATGTGGAGGATATGTGGTCGTCTCTGAAGTCCATACTACATGAAGCAACAGACCGATACATAAAGACAGTAAGTAAACGCAGGAGAAACAAAAGACCCCAATGGTTCAGTAAAGAAATTTCAGACCTAGTTAAACAGAAAAAAGACGCATTTATTGCCTACAAACATTTAGGCAGAGAGGGGGCAAAAGAGGACTATCTAGACAGATCCAAAGCTGTCAAAACAGCAGTCAGAGAGGCCAAACTCCGAATGGAGGAAGAGCTAGCAAGGAAAATCAAGAAAGGGGATAAATCTTTCTTCAGCTATATCAGGGACAGGAAAAGAAACAAAGATGGGATAGTACGCTTGAAGCAATCGGATGGTAACTTTGCTGAATCAGACTCTGAGAAGGCAGAATTATTAAACCAATACTTCTGCTCAGTGTTCACCCGCGAAGCGCCGGGAGCTGGTCCACAGCTTCAGACGGGAGATAACCGGAAAGACCCGTTTCATGATTTCGAATTTACGCCCAGTAGTGTCTACAACGAACTATCAAGACTCAAAGTAAACAAAGCCATGGGACCGGATAACCTACACTCCAGAATGCTCAGGGAGTTAAGGGAAGTCCTGGCAAGAACCATTATCTGTTCTTTTCAATCTTTCCCTAAGCACAGGAAGGGTCCCCTTGGACTGGAAAACCGCCAATGTAATCCCACTCCACAAAAAGGGCTGCAGGACAGAGACAGCAAACTACAGACCAGTGAGTCTCACGTCTATAGTGTGTAAACTCATGGAAACACTGATCAAACAGCATATTGACACAATCCTGGACGAAGAAAATCTCCGTGATCCACACCAACACGGGTTCACCAGGGGTAGATCCTGCCAATCTAATCTGATTAGCTTTTTTGACTGGGTTACTAGACAACTGGACGCCGGAGAGTCACTGGACGTGGTATATTTAGACTTCAGTAAAGCATTTGATAGCGTCCCTCATCGAAGATTACTGAACAAACTGAAATCGATAGGATTAGGAGACATTCTAACTACATGGGTTGGGGATTGGCTGAGCGGCAGACTTCTGAAGGTGGTGGTAAACGGTACCCCATCCGAAGCGTCGGACGTGATCAGTGGAGTGCCGCAGGGATCGGTCCTGGGCCCGATTCTATTCAACTTATTCATAAGAGATATGACGCAAGGACTTAGAGGAAGGGTATCACTGTTCGCCGACGACGCCAAACTTTGCAACATAGTAGGCAGATGCTTATTACCTGATAATATGACACACGACCTACTGCTACTGGAACAATGGTCAAACACTTGGCAGCTAGGCTTCAATGCTAAAAAATGAAGATAATGCACCTGGGCAAGAGAAACCCGTGTAGAACTTATGTACTAAATGGTGAGACCTTGGTTAGGACCACGGAGGAATGCGATCTAGGAGTGATCATTAGCGAGGACATGAAAGTTGCCATTCAAGTGGAGAAGGCTTCCTCCAGGGCAAGACAAATGATGGGGTGTATCCGCAGAAGTTTCGTCAGCAAGAAACCTGAAGTTATGATGCCATTGTACAGAGCCATGGTGAGGCCTCACTTAGAGTACTGTGTTCAGTTTTGGAGACCACACTACCGAAAGGACGTGATGAGGATTGAGTCGGTTCAGAGAATGGCCACCAGGATGGTAATGGGGCTTAAGGATCTCACGTATGAAGAAAGACTAAAGAAATTGCGGCTGTACTCACTTGAGGAAAGAAGAGAACGGGGAGATATGATTGAAATGTATAAGTACATCACGGGATGCATCGAGTCAGAAGATGATATCTTCGGGCTAGTGGGACCCTCGACTACCAGAGGGCATCCGCTGAAAATCAGGGGAGGGAAGTTTCATGGCGACTCCAGGAAGTACTTCTTCACCGAAAGAGTGGTGGATCACTGGAACAGACTCCCACTCCAGGTGATAAAGGCCAGCAGCGTGACGGATTTTAAGAAAAAATGGGATACTCACGTGGGATCTTTAAGGGAGTAAATTCAGGGGGGGGATACCTGGAATGGGCAGACTTGGTGGGCTATAGCCCTTTTCTTCCGCTTTTTTTCTATGTTTCTATAACTATAAAATACCCCCCCCCCCTTCCCTCACAATTGAACTTGTAAATTTAAGGGAAAAGAAAGCTGATATATAGAGGGAAATGCAATATATAATACTGTGTGGACTTTAAGTCACTGAATGAGTCCTAGCAGCGTGGATGAAGAGAGAGTGCAATTATGGTCAGCTTGTGGTCCCTTTCAGTGTCTTTTGAGAGAACGGAATCATGCTGGGAACCAGTTTGTTAACAGCAATATCTATCTTCACAATCTTCTTAAATTAACGATTTCAATCTTTTGTTCTCTGTATTCTAGATGAATATTCTAAATATAACACTGTATACTGCTTGACCATAGTAGCTGTATTCATTAAATAACAATGGAAGCTTAAAGTGAAAAGATGGTTATAATGCACAATCCATAGAGCTATCATGGCAAATTTAATGTTACTGTTAACTTGTACTGTGGAAGTTTATTCACATAACTAGGGTTCCTTTTATTTGCAAAACCAGACAGGGTTTAAAATAACATGCATGGTAATTGAATGAATGCTTCTAAATATCTAAGGCAGGGGTGCCCACACTTTTTTGGCTTACGAGCTACTTTTAAAATGACCAAGTCAAAATGATCTACCAACAATAAAATTTTAAAAATCACAAAGCACACTGTACGCAGAGAAAATGTTAATTGTAATTTATACTCGGAGTTTTTTTCAAAGAGGTCACGGCAGATGACTTTAAAATATTCAATGTCACCTCAGTAACAACTATGCAGAAATAGACAAATATGCCCCTTCCCCTTTTACTAAACTGTGATCTAGAATCAGAAAATAAGATTAAATATTGAACTAAGGCCAGTACTGGGCAGACTTGCACGGTCTGTGTCTGTATATGGCCGTTTGGTGGAGGATGGGCTGGGGAGGGCTTCAATGGCTGGGAGGGTGTAGATAGGCTGGAGTAAGTCTTAACAGAGATTTCGGCAGTTGGAACCCAAGCACAGTACTGGGTAAAGCTAAGAAGAAAAAATTAAAAAATTTAAATTGAATCAGGTTGGGCAGAATGGATGGACCATTCGGATCTTTATCTGCCGTCATCTACTATGTTACTATGTGATAGCGGATTTTAGCGCAGGGAGCTGCGCTTAATACCCCGCGCTGCTCCTGATACTCATAGGCTCCTTGCGCTAAAAACCACTATTGCAGGTTAGTAAAAGGGGACCATAGTGCAAAATATAGACAACAGATATAAATTCTCAAAATGGACACATTTTGATCTGTAAATTGAAAATAAAATCATTTTTCCTACCTTTGTTTGGTGATTTCATGAGTCTCTGGTTGCACTTCTTTCTGACTGTGCATCCAATAGATATACTGTATATACAGTATATACTGTATATACAGTATATATTTCTTTCTTTCTCCTGCATGTTTCCTATCCTCCAGACCTCATTCCATTCCCCAACCAACATCTCTCTCTGTCCCTCCATGAGTCCAACTTTTTCTTCCTCTCTACCTATCCCCTTTTCTTTCTTTCTCTCTCTCTCTGCCCCCTTTCTTTATCTTTCTTTCTTTCTCTCTCCCTGCCCTTTCTTTCGCTCTCCCTACCCCCCTTTCTTTCTCTTTCTTTCTCTCTCCCTGCCCCCTTTATTTCTGTCTTTCTTTCTCCCTGCCCCCTTTCTTTCTTTCTCCCTGGAGTGGGGAGTGGGCAGGTTGCTGGGGCTGTTGAACAGCTCAACGGCCCCTTTTCAGCACTTATACCTGTTTGACTTGGTCTAAGTCAAAATGTATAAGTGCCGACTAGGCAACCTGTTCAAACTTTTGATTATACCTGCTGTACGACTAAGTCTAGGTCAGCCTACCTCCCACCCTTTCCCCTCCTCTAAAAATGCCTCTTTTTGCTCTATGCGTTTAGAGGCAGGGGAAAGGCCTAATCTGGTTTTAGATACATCTAAAATCAGCTTTGATTATCAGTACTTGGACGATCTGGCTTTTTGATCATTCAAGTACCGATTTAGGCCACTTTTTAGATGTTTTTTTTTATTATTATTATGAGCCCCATACTGTACCTGAGTGAAACTCGCTTTGAGCTGCTACAGGAAAGGAATGTGCTAAATCAAAAATCCCATCCCATCTCCTTTTTCTGTTCCATGATTCTCCCTATCCTCCCCTTCCTCCCACCCCATCTGTCCTTTCCATCTCCTATTCCTCTGCCTATCCAGCGTGTGTCTGGTAGCACTATAGAAATGACAAATATTAGTAGATCCTCTCTCCATTTCCTTCCTCCAAGATCCCATTTTCCTCTCTATCACCCAAGTCCCTTCCTTTATTCACCATCCCCTCCCCCTGCCTATCCCCTTTTCTTTCTTTCTCTCTCTCTGCCCCCTTTCTTTCTCTCTTCCTGCCCTTCTTTCTTTCTTTCTTTCTCTCTCCCTGCCCTTTCTTTTCCTCTCCCTGCCCCCCTTTCTTTCTCTTTCTTTCTCTCTCCCTGCCCCCTTTATTTCTGTCTTTCTTTCTTTCTTTCTCCCTGCCCCCTTTCTTTCTTTCTCTCTCCCTGGAGTGGGGAGTGGGCAGGTTGCCAGGGCTGCTGAACAGCTTAGCAGCCCCTTTTCGGCACTTATACCTGTTTGATTTGGTCTAAGTCAAAATGTATAAGTGCCGACTAGGCAACCTGTTCAAACTTTTGGTTATAACTTCTGTACAACTAAGTCTAGGTCGGCCTACCTCCCACCCACCTCCCACCTTTTCCCCGCCTCTAAAAATGCTTCTTTTTGCTCTATGCGTTTAGAGGCAGGGGAAAGGCCTAATCTGGTTTTAGATACATCTAAAACCAGCTTTGATTATCAGTACTTGGACGATGTGGCTTTTTGATCATTCAAGTACCGATTTAGGCCACTTTTTAGATGGTTTTTTTATTATTATTATGAGCCCCATACTGTACCTGAGTGAAACTCGCTTTGAGCTGCTACAGGAAAGGAATGTGCTAAATCAAAAATCCCATCCCATCTCCTTTTTCTGTTCCATGATTCTCCCTGTCCTCCCTTTCCTCCCACCCCATCTGTCCTTTCCATCTCCTATTCCTCTGCCTATCCAGCGTGTGTCTGGTAGCACTATAGAAATGAAAAATAGTAGTAGATCCTCTCTCCATTTCCTTCCTCCGAGATCCCATTTTCCTCTCTATCTCCCAAGTCCCTTCCTTTATTCACCATCCCCTCCCCCTCCCCCCTGAGCAATCACTAAGATTCCTTTCTCATAAACAAAAAGTTGCTTACCAATTTTTTTAAATGGGTTTGAGAGGAGAAGGAGAAAGCCGAGGGGGTGCCAGAATTTGTAATTTCTTGCTACAGGATCTTGAAGATTGTGCCACATTAAATTGTAGCCTGTAACTATAAGACATTTCAAAATATTCCAAAGAAAGCAGGAAGAAGGCATTGGGGAATTCAAATAGGATTAATATTACCATCTCAATGGGAAACAGAGGAATTGCTAAGCTATTGTATGAATGTTGGACTCTGTTATACAAACAAAAAGTCATCTACTATCTTTCATGACTAATGCAGAAATATGCTTGTATATATGCAAATAATGGTTATGCATAGGCAAATATAACTTCTACATTACAATGTTCCACAAAGGCAGGCCAGTCATAGTCTTGAATCCCCCTATAATCTTTAATCTCTTTTCCCTACCCCCATGTTCAGCATCTCCTCTTCCCTAGCCTTTAAAAGTCCAGTATATCCCATTTCCTTCCCTACTATGTTTAGCATCTCCCCTACTCCAATCCCCTTATGTCCACCATCTTCCTTTCTGTTTATCCCCTCCCCCTATATACAGCATATCACCTTCTGTATCTCCTCCATAGTCCAGCATCTCTTCTTCCCTACACCCTCCTGTCCAGCATCTCCTCTTTCCTCACCACATTTTCAAAATTTCTTCTCTACCCCTGATAGTCCAACATTTTCTTCTTTACCCTATTTTAATCATGTATCTCTCCTTCCCTTCCTAACCTTACATATCTAGCATTATCCTTTCCTATCTCTTTCCCCAGATGTCTAGCACCTCTCCTTCCTTTTCTTACTCTCTCTAGGTGTCCGACATTTTCCCTTTCCAACATCACATGTCCTGGATCTCTATTTCTCTCCTCTCCAGTGTCCAACATTTCACCTGCTATATCTAGCATTGCCCCTTTGCTTTTCCCTGCTACTATCTTCTGCCTGAGGCTGCATGAAGCATGGCACAGGCCTTTAGGCATCTATGAGGCTGATGCAGAAAGTAGCAAGTTACAGTCGTTGACTGCACACAGTTTTCCCACAAATATAAACGTTCATAAATAGTAACACTAATATTGAAGCTCGTGAATTGTAATATCATTATAGAAGCTCATAAATTGTAACACAATTACTGAAGCTCATTAATTATATCAACATGCTAGAAGCTCATATATTGTACCTCATGTATAGTAACACCACTACTGAGTCTCATGTATCATAACACCATCATAAAGGCTCATGTAAACCACTCTGAATTGACCACCCAGTCATAAGTAACAATATAGAAGCTCTCAATAAACAATAAACTTTCAAAAAGATATAAACAGGATGTAGTCAGTTCATAGGAAGGCTACTAAAATGATCAGTGGTCTACATCAGTGTTTCTCAATCTGCGGTATGCGTACCCCAGGGAGTAAGCGGGCTATCTGTTGGGGGTTTGTGGCCTGACCGCCATTAGGGATCTCTCCCTGCCTCTCGCCGGGAATCACTGCCTGCGCCCACCCCACCCCCACTGAAGCTACCACCATCAGGATGCTTCCTTGCCACCATCGACACACCCGCTGCACAACCCTCCACTCCTGAAGTCAACCCAGAGCTGACACACTCCATCCCTCCCCCAGCAGAAACTCCATAGCATGGACTGGCCATGGCCGCATGCAGCGGCCGGCCCATGAGACTCCCCCCTCTCCCCCCCCCCCCCCCCCCCGATGTCAATTCTGAAGGAAATTGTTGGGCATAGTGATGGAGGAATGTTGGGCATAGTGATGGAGGGAGAGATATGGTATGGTGCTGGAGTGGGGTGATAGAAGGAGAAATGGGCATGGGGCTGGTGGGCAGTGGTGATAAATGATCTGTGAGATGAGAGAGGAAGAAAAGTTGGACTCATGGAGGGACAGAGAGAGAGATGTTGTTTGGTTAATGGAATGAGGTCTGGAGGAGAGGAAACATGCAGGAGGCAGAAAGAAAGAAATATTGTGCAACCAGAGACTCATAAAATCACCAGACAACAAAGGTAGGAAAAATGATTTTATTTTCAATTTAGTGATCAAAATGTGTCAGTTTTGAGAATTTATATATGCTGTCTATATTTTGCACTATATTTGTTTATTTTTCTATAGTTGTTACTGAGGTGACATTGCATATTTTAAAGTCATCTGCCTTGACTTCTTTGAAAACTCCCCATCTATAAATAATAATTAACATTTTCTCTGCGTACAGTATGTTTTGTGTTTTTATAATTTTGTGGTTACCATTATCTATAATAATAAAATGCTACACGCGCATGCGCACTCTCGCCGCGTGTTCCCTGATCTGTCGGGATGTGGCGGCAAGAGTGCGCATGCGCTAGATGGCGCGGAGTGAGGGGCCGGGACTTAGGGGAAGGAGAGCAGGCCCGGGATTCGGCCGGCCCCGGCCAGGCAAGACCCCCCCCTTCCCTGCCGCACCCAGGCCCCGGCGGTCCCCGCTGGCAGAGAAGGAAAGACAGCTCGGCGGCGGGTTGGCATGACAGCGGCATGGGCTGTGCCCGGCTAGTGCCGCAGAGCAGCCCACGCCAAGGCGTCCGACGATTGGCTGGGGCGACGGCGCTCAGAAGCCCCGGGTGGGAGGAAGCACGAGACTGGTAGGTGGGCAGGCACTATGGCTGTCCGGGGGAAGACAGACAGACAGATGGCCAGGGAGAGAGACAGAAAGAAAGACAGACAGGGGGAAGGGAGAGCGACAGAAAGAAAGACAGACAGGGGGCCAGAGAAAGAGACAGAAAGAAAGATAGACAGAAAGAAAGAAAGGGGGCAGGGAGAGAGACAGAAAGAAAGAAAGAAAAAGAATAAAAGAAATGCCTAAGTCTACACATCTATTCTAGCACCCGTTAATGTAACGGGCTAAAAAAACTAGTGTATTAATAAGATTATATTGTGTGTATATGAAAAATGGATGGAAGAAATTGCATTACAGTTAGTACTATTATTATGGGGGTGGAGTCAGGGCAGAGTTTGGGCAGGGGTACTCGGTTGGTATTTCTTAGGCTTAGGGGGTACTTGGCTTGAAAAGGTTGAAAAACACTGGTCTACGTCATAAGGCATACAGGGACAGACTTAAAGATCTCAATACTCGTACTTCAGAGGAAAAGTGGGAGAGGGGAAATATGATAGAGATGTTTAAAATCTATGTGGCATACATACGCTTGAGACAAGTCTCTTTCAATTGAAAGGAAACTCCAGCATGAGAGGGCATAGGATGAAGAGGTGATAGACTCAGGAGTAATCTAAGGAAATACTTTTTTACAGTAAAGGTGGTAGATAAGTCTCCTGGTAGACATGGTGGAGACAAAGACTGTGTCTGAATTAAAAAGAAAGCGTGTGACAGGCACATGGGATCTCTTAGCGAGAGGAGGAGATAGTGGATGCTGTGGATAAGCAGACTGGATGGGCCATTTGACCTTTATGTGCCATCATTTTTCTATGTTTCTATGTAACCTTATGAGGATAGAACAGGTTTGCTTTCAGTGGCACTGCGTCACTCCAACTGAAACGCAAACTGTTGAATCAAAAAGCAGTTTTAGATAGATGTTAAGACTGGCCAATTTGAGAAAATGATACCATTTTGACCTTTTTCTTTTAATGCTCTTTTATGATTAACTACAAAAATAGTATAATTGTATAGTTCCCTCTTACTCATGGCAAATTACTCGGTGAGGTTAATTTTAACACTGATTGTTCGTTCAAGACTACTTTTAGTTCTAGCTGCTGTCTGTGATGCTACATGCTGTGAGTCTCTCTGTGCCAAATAATTTTCATTATGCTTTTATCCCCTGCTCCTCAGAAAAATTTGAAAATGAATATTAATAGCTTAAACTTCCGTTATTTGCTTCACTAGGAATTCAAGATACAAAATAAACAAAACACCCCTCTGTAAATAGGAAATTCCCAGACTTTGGATTCTACAAGCATAGAAAATAGATTTTCCTTTATTCACACATACTACTACTATTAATTATTTCTATTACACTACCAAATGTACGCAGCGCTGTACAGAGCCACAAAGAAGACAGTTCCAGCTCGAAAAAGCTTACAATCTAAACATACAAGACAGACAAACAGGATGTCATGGATACAGTTAAGGGGAACGGTTAATCTATTGGCTGGGATGGTAGGCAGTGGGAAGTAGGGTTACGGGTTGAAGGATATATCAAAACGGTGGGTTTTCAGTCTGCTTTTAAACAAGGGAAGGGGCTTGGCGGACAAACTTGGGTAATTTACTCCAGGCATAGGGGGCAGCTAAATGAAAGGAACGAAGTCTGGAACTGGCAGTGGAGGAGAAGGGTACAGCTAAGAGCAGCCAATCTGAGGAATGGAGTTCTCTTGGAGGTGTATAAGGAGAGATATTGAGGGGCAGCAGAATGAACACACTTTTGTAGGTCACCAATAGGAGTCTGAACTGTACGCAATGGCAGATAGGGAGCCAGTGAAGTGATTTAAGGAGAGGGGTGACATGAGTGTAGCGAGGTTGGTAGAAGGTGAGTTGTGCAGCAGAGTTTTGCACAGATTGCAGGGGGAGAGAGGCGGCACTGCGGGAGACCAGTTAGAAGCCAGATTGCAGTAATCTAAGCGTCATGTTATTTCCTTCATCCCAATGTCCAAACAGACTCCTCCTTGTCCCTTTTCTTTTCCTCTAATGTTTAAAATGTAATTTGCCAGGGGAAATTTTACTTGGATTGATGGAAGATAAATGATTGCCAAATCTTTTATTTCACTTAAGCACAATAAAAATGACAGTAAATAAATAATACAGCCTTCTTTTCCTGTCTGCCTTTCTTCACTCCCCTACAGAAGAAAAATTATTACCACAGCTTGACAGAGAAACTCCTCTTTTTACAGATCCTCTGGTATAAACAAGAAAACTGCTGGTTCTGATCCAGGTGAAGATGTTTCCTTATCATCCTTAATGCACAAAGGAACTGGAAATGTATCTCCAAGATGAATCCAAACATTCTATAAAAAGAGATGGGATGAAGAGATGCTTCCACACAGGATGTATATCATTCGAGGTCTTTATTCATCAGTACTAGCTGTAATAAAACACAGGACTTTACACGGCCAGTGTTCCGGCAGCTAAATGCCTTCCTCAGGAATCTACAATGTAATAAGTAAAATACTCATAGTAAAGCTCTTGAATTTCGAATAAACACTTATATACTGTACAAATAAAAGTAAAAGAAGAATGTGCATATGATATACATATGCTTATACATGTGTCCAAACCACCCATCACATATCATAGACTTAAACCTTCATAAAAACATCTTTCAAAAGATAAATAAAACATAAATATAAAGTATAAAAGAACCTAGGGCCTGTTTTACAAAGCCGCGTTAGTGACTGCTGCGCGGTAACGGCCCCGCAGCCCATAGAGATTTAAAGGGCTTTGGGGCTGTTGCCGTGTGGCTTTGTAAAACAGGCTGTTAATTTAGTTCAGAGAATTTTTATTGATTTTAACATACAGCAAAAATACAAATAATATTAACAAGGCAAGATACAGACAAGCTGCACAAAGAAGGAATCATAAAATATTAATTATCAATACAGTACAACAGGCTGAACAATGCCTATCTAGCAGGAGAGTATCAGTACAACCTGCAGCCAACACTGAGTACAGTATCCAAAGCACAGAGCGGCACAATTTGTGTGGATGCTTGTATAACCACCTCTTTCGGAGGTAGTATCCCCCCCGAATCTACATATGGTGTCAAGATTTGTGCATCAAAATTTGGGTATGCTCCTGTGACACACTCACAAATTAACTGGCTAATGAACCAAATAGCACCAATAATTTACATTACATTACATTAGTGATTTCTATTCCGCCATTACCTTACGGTTCAAGGCGGATTACATATGTATTGTCAGGATAATACAAAATACTTAAGGTGGATTACAAGAGAATTGTCATGATATTGGTAGATACATAGGAGTGGATTGAATCTTTTTGATTTGCTACGGAGTGGATAGTGGAGTTTAGGACGGATCAGGTTTTGTTATGTAGACTTTATGTATTTTTTGGAAGAGTAGGGTTTTTGCTTCTTTTTATGAAGGTTTTGTAGTCTGTGGTCGAAGATAGCAGATTGGTGAGCTGTCTGTCCAGCTTTGCTGCTCTGGTGGCAAGTAGGTTGTCATACATTTTTCTTTGTTTGACATTTTTGGTTGGTGGGTGTATGAATAGTATGTGGGTTCTCCTGTGTCTGGTTGAGGTGGATTGAGTTAGTCAGTTGTTCCAGTAGGTTGGGCTGCCTCCGTTTATAGCTTTAAATAGTAGGCAATGGGATTTGAAGTGTACTCTTGCTTGTATTGGGAGCCAGTGTGAGTCGTGGTATGCTTCTGTGAGGTGGTCGTATTTTTTCAGTGAGTAGATAAGTCTTAGGACTGTATTTTGTATTGTTTGTAGTTGTTTTATCATGGTTGCTGGGCATGGGAGATATAGTATGTTGCAGTAGTCTATTAGGCCTAGGATGAGAGATTGTACCAGAAGTTGGAATTGGTTTTTGTCGAAGAATTTTTGAACTTACCTTAGGTTTCTCATAGTTGTGAATGATGTTTTTATTATTTTGTTGATTTGTGGTTGCATGGTACAGCCTCTGTCAATCAGTATTCCAAGGAGTTTTAGCGTGGGTTGAATTGGGTATGAGACTGAGTTTATTACTAGGTTTGTTAAGGTTGGGGTTTTGCTAATTCAATGCTAACAACCAATTCTTAATGTTACTTAGCATTCATTAATATTTGTGAGGTATTCAATAAGGCATGGCACCTCAACTTTGATAGCTTTTGACCTCAACATTGATTTGTGGCCTCCTTCGATTTTTTTGTGTTTCTCGCATACTGAAATTTGAGCACCATTTATAGAATTCCTTCCTAAGTGCACCTGTGATTCATTTGGATTTATTAACTGCCTTTATGAAGAGATTCACCCAAGACACAAATGACAATGTGTAGTAAGAATTGTATACTAACTGCAATTTACCTTGACTCCCATAACCCCTAGTTCCCACCCCAAAACACAGAATGCATTTAGTATGCAAATTAGCACACCCCATCATGCCAACACAGTAACAGTTGCCATGCTTGTACATTAATTTGTGCATTAACTCTTGAACACGGTTTACTTGTCACTAGTAAATATACTAGACGTTCATAAGCTAATTTCACTTTTCCACCCGTAAAAAGATGTAAATCTAAAAAATACCATCACCGTCTCTTATCTTATCAGGCAGCTTCCTGGGACAAAGACTTAAATTTTTGAATTATTACTTCCAACACTTACTTAGATTTCAGGAGACATTTTAAAACATATCTGTTCACCAAGTATATAGGAAAATAAGTTACTCTATTCAATTGTAATATCTTTCTCTTTTGTAAACCGCATAGAGCTTCACGGTCCTGCGGTATATAAGCAGAATGTTATGTTATGTTACTACAAGGATCTGAATATGACTTATTTATTTATAATAATAATAATAATTTTATTTTTGTATACTGCCCTACCGCAAAGTTCTAGGTGATTCACATACATTACTAACATTATACAATCAATCAATAAAAATACAAAACTCTAAATAGTACTAAAATTATACAGTAAAAGAATAAGATACGATTTGCTAAAATACAGTAGAAATCCACAAGAACATTCTGGCTATAAGATCAATATATAATATTTAAAAGGAACTCCTCTTGTTTGAGGAAAGACTAAAAAGGTTAGGGCTCTTCAGCTTGGAAAAGAGAAGGCTGAGGGGAGATATGATTGAAGTCTACAAAATCCTGAGTGGTGTAGAATGAGTACAACTGGATCAATTTTTTACTCCATCAAAAATTAAAAAGACTAGGGGACACTCAATGAAGTCACAGGGAAACACTTTTTAAACCAATAGGAGGAAATATTTTTTTACTCAGAGAATAGTTAAGCTCTGGAACACATTGCCAGAGATTGTGGTAAGAGCGGATAGCGTAGCTGGTTTTAAGAAAGGTTTGGACAATTTCCTGGAGGAACAGTCCATAGTCTGTTATTGGGAAAGACACAAGGGAAGCCACTGCTTGCCCTGGATTGGTAGCATGGAATGTTGCTACTCCTTGGGTTTTGGCCAGTTAGTAGGGATCTGGATTGGCCACCGTGAGAACATAGAAACATAGAAACATGATAGCAGATAAAGGCCAAATGGCCCATCTAGTCTGCCCATCCACAGTAACCATTATCTCTTTCTGTCTCCGAGAGATCCCACGTGCCTATCCTAGGCCCTCTTGAATTCAGACACAGTCTCTGTCTCTATCACCACAGGCTACTGGGCCTGACCCAGTAAGGCTATTCATATGTTCTTATGTTTGTACATCACCTAAGCTCTAAGTGATTTCCAAGTAGCAAATAATTCATAACATTACAATGACATCCAACTACCATTATCTACATTTAACATCTTGTTCACATACAACATACATTATTTTCTGCAGCCTACAAGCAGGCAATAATAGACATCCTGCATAATAATGTTTCCCAAAATTGAAACAAATGGAACTTGCTGTGTGACCTCTACATATAAGCGTCAATAAACAACTGAGTTTTTAATTTCTTGAATTTAGGGCAGTCGCTACATAGCCTCAATTATCCAACCAAAGCATTCCATAAGGTCACTCCAGCCAGTCAACACATTTTAGATTTCGTGGTCACATAACATACTCCCCTTTCCATGTCAGCTATTCATTTCATGGCTCCAACCGATCTCAAGCCTCTTCCAGGTTTGTAAGCCTCCCACAGTGTTAGAAACCAGACAGGGACAATCCCATGTAACACCTGGTGCACCTTGTATTGCACTCATCATTTTATGGGTAGTCAGTGTAATTGTTTTAGAATTGGAATTGATTTGGAAATCTAATTTTAAAATGAATGCCTCTTCTGGTATCAGCGGCAAGATTATACTGGTTTTATAAATCTTCTATTTTCTGCTCAACATTCTTTATTTTATTCAAATGAAAGTAGTTGGAATCATGGTTAAATGGAATAAATCATGTTTGAGGTTTAGATAAAGACTGGATCATTTTTCATGGACGCTCCTCAGATGTCTCCACAACAGTACACTACCTACAATGAAAAGATACTACTTTGTACATACATGCACACATCCACACTGTGCCTTATAGATTTGTATACACTGGGCCAGCCAAGTAGCATGCTCATTCGAAGGTGCCCATTCGAAAGTGATTATTATAATTGTGCTTGGCTCTGTAATTTAAACTATTCAAGATGTTTAATACCACTAATAACATTTCTTTCGTTTATGGTTAGCTGAGCTCTATGTTTTTGGTTAACATTAGGATTTATAACATTGTGGTACCCCAAATTAAGCATAATGAATAAGGCAGCATCTCTACAAAGAGAGCTGTCAAAGACAGAGACGAACCCGGCAGCATATGATTACAAGAAGCACTTAGGCACAAAGTACTCTGGTGGGCCCAGTGTCTGTGCTTTGTAGATCAAAATGACCTTCAGCAGATGTAGATTTCTTGGAACTGAATAAATAAGTTTACCACTGGTTCCATCATTTTGTATATACTGTAGCACATACACAATGGCATTTTAATTTTGCAAAATTCAAAAAAGCCTCAAAAGTCAGAGGAGGTTAAAACTGATAATTAATAGGAAAACCCTGCTCTTGGTTTCCCCAACTGTCAAATCACACTCAATAATCGACAATAAATGAATTAGCAATAAAGCCAATGAATCTTAAGTTTACAATAAACGACACTTATTATAATAATAATAATAACTTTATTCTTCTATACCGCCACAATCTTGCGACTTCTAGGCGGTTTACAATCAAGAGAGCTGGACATTCAGCGAAATACAATAAGCAGATATTCAGAGGAAGTATAGAGAGCAGAGACCTTAAGAGGCAATAGTATAGAAATACAATTTACAGAGCAAAAATATAGGATGTACATTTTAGTAGGTAATGTCCGACAGGACCTGTTGAGAATAAATAGCAACGTAAAATTACGATAAGATGAAGATAACAGAATATATATATAATAACAATGCTGTAAGTTCTGGTGGAATAGAGAGGGGAGAGCGGGTCAATTGTTTAGGTATTTCTGGAACAGGTATGTTTTTAGGCGTTTCCTAAATTCCCCATAAGTAGTGGGCGAAAGCAGTTGGTCTAGGTCTTGTTTGGTGAAAAAATCAGTTCTTGGGGAAACTTCTTTCTTATACAATAATAAACCTTAAAGTCTCCACCAGGGTTTATCCTACAACAGGTCATGTGTGCCCGAGGTCCCACTATAGGAGTGACCCAAAATCATCATATATATTCACCAATAAGTGCCTGTCTTTTCCACTGACTAAAGTGTGATGAAAGTGCATAATCAGCTGTTAAGCCTACAATGTCGGAAGCTCTAAGAATGTTAACAGTCAGTTGTTAGGTAAGTCAATCTTTAACTATAATGGAGTTAATGAGATGTGAATAATGATGATGGAACATCAAAGTTACCTAAAAACTCACAAACAAAATGCCCCGATGGTGACACACAGTATAGACACACTTTTAACCAGATGCAATGGTGCATCATTGAACAAATCTCCCCTACGTTCAATGGTGACACTATTGCCTAGGACCACTAGGCAACAGTGACCACAACACGATCAGATTCACATTAGAAAGGGGGACACTCATAGTAAGGAGGACCGCAACAACTGCGCTCAACTTCAGTAAAGGGAACTATGTTGCTATGAGGAAAATGGTGGGGAGGAAGCTCAGAAACATCTTTAGGATGGAGACTGTAGGAAGCGCCTGGACCCTATTAAGGGACACCCTGCAGGAAGCACAAAGAATGTACGTCCCCAGTTTCAGGAAAGGCTGCAAGAACAAGCAGGTCAAAGGACCCGGTTTGGATGTCAACAGAAGTAAAGAGGGCAATAAATGACAAAAAAGTATCCTTCCGGAGATGGAAAAAGGACCCAACAGAGGAAAATCACCAGGCGCACAGGAAATGCCAAAAGGAATGCCACCGAGAGGTTAGAAAAGCAAAGGGGAAATACGAAGAGGGGCTGGCCAGGGAGGCGAAAAACTTCAAGGCATTCTTCAGTTACGTTAAGGGGAAGCGACCAGCGAGAGAGGAGGTGGGGCCGTTGGACGATGGGGATAGGAAGGGAGTGATTAAGGAGGATAAAGAGGTAGCTGAGAGGTTGAACACGTTCTTCTCGTCGGTTTTCACGAGAGAAGACACATCTAATATACCGGACTCTGAAGAGCTCATGAGTGGGGAACAGGCTGAAAAATTGGAGCACATAGAGGTAAGTAAGGAGGATGTCCTCAAACAGATAGACAGGTTAAAATGCGGCAAATCACCGGGCCCAGACGGGATCCACCCAAGAGTTCTGAAGGAACTAAGACAAGAAATAGCGGGCACAATCCAACATGTTTGCAACCTATCCTTGAAAACTGGAGAGGTACCAGAGGACTGGAAATTGGCGAATGTCGCACCCATCTTCAAGAAGGGATCGAGGGGTGACCCCGGGAACTACAGGCCGGTGATCCTGACTTCAATAATAGGGAAAATGGTGGAAGCTATGATCAAGGACGGCATTTGCGAGCACATCGAGAGAAATGGCCTACTGAGAACAAGCCAGCACGGATTCTGTAAGGGAAGGTCATGCCTAACGAACCTTCTGTACTTCTTTGAGGGAATAAGCAGTCGGGTGGACAATGGGGAACCCATAGACATCATTTACCTCGATTTTCAAAAGGCTTTCGACAAGGTGCCACATGAAAGGCTGCTTAGGAAGCTGTGGAACCACGGGGTGGGAGGGGATGTGCACAGATGGATCAAGCACTGGTTGTCAGGTAGACTGCAGAGGGTCGGAGTAAAGGGCCAATATTCTGACTGGCAGGGAGTCACGAGCGGTGTGCCACAGGGATCGGTTCTGGGGCCGTTACTCTTCAACATATTCATCAATGACCTAGAAAAGGAGACAAAGTGTGAGGTTATAAAATTTGCAGACGATACCAAACTGTGCGGCAGAGTTAGGTCCAGGGAGGAGTATGAGGACCTGCAAAGGGACCTGGACAAGCTGGAAGACTGGGCAAACAAATGGCAAATGCGCTTTAACGTGGAAAAATGTAAGGTCATGCATATAGGGAAAAATAATCCGTTGTTCAACTACAAATTGGGGGGGGCATTGTTGGGAGACAGCGGTCTTGAGAGGGACTTGGGTGTGCTGGTGGATGCATCACTGAAGCCATCTGCACAGTGCGCAGCAGCCTCGAAAAAAGCCAACAGGATGCTGGGCATCATAAAGAGGGGCATAACAACCAGGACGCGGGAAGTCATCATGCCATTGTATCGAGCGATGGTGCGTCCACATCTGGAATACTGCGTTCAATATTGGTCGCCGTACCTCAAGAAGGACATGGCGGTACTTGAGAGAGTCCAAAGGAGAGCAACCAAACTGGTAAGAGGGCTGGAACACTGCCCATACGCCGAGAGGTTGGATAGGCTGGGGCTCTTCTCTCTGGAAAAAAGGAGGCTCAGGGGAGATATGATAGAGACCTTCAAGATCATGAGGGGCATGGAGAGGGTGGATAGGGACAGATTCTTCAGACTGAAGGGGACAACAGGTACGAGGGGGCATTCGGAGAAACTGAAGGGAGATAGGTTCAAAACAAACTTGCATGTGCAAGACTGGAGGGTTAGGACTTCGATGGGAAGCTAGGACTTAAATGGGAAACCAAGGTGGCAAGGGGACCCCTTCTGGAGATTCAGACAGGTCGTGACCTGTTTGGGCTGCCGCGGGAGCGGACTGCTGGGCAGGATGGACCTATGGTCTGACCCGGCGGAGGCACTGCTTATGTTCTTATGTTCTTATTATCCAGAGAACAGTTTTGGATTTTTACTCTGCTGTCTTTTTTTTTTCCACACTGCATGAATGATACAATGGAGAGGCTTACAGCTGGTTCATTTAGATGCAGATAGGCTGCTAGCATTTCCTTGGCATACGTCATCACGTAGTACGTTCCATGTTTAATCCAATAGAGTGGCTAACAGCTGGTTTTTCTAGATGCTGATTAGCTGTTAATAGTGCCTTGGGATGTGTCATTATGTAGCACGTTGTATATATAGGGGTTGCGGTTCCATGGTGCTTTCCTGGCATAAAATTTAAAATGACCTAATTCCTGCACACTCCATGACAATTAGGAGCAAGAAAGACTGGCAGCATTAGCGGGTTGTGCTTCTGCGGTTGCCCGTGAGGAAGGTTACAAAATGGAACTCTTGCTTCTACAGATAAGCGGTTTTGCTACTTTTTTGATATTATAGTTATAGATTTTTATGGCTCATTCTGAGTAAGGTGTAAGTTATATTTAATATTTAAAGTTTCCCACTTTCATCACACTTTAGTCAGTGGAAAAGATAGACACTTATTGGTGAATATTTATGATGTTTTTGGGTCACTTCTACGGTGGGCCCTCGGGCACACATGTACTGTTGTGGGATAAACCCTGGTGGAGACTTTAAGGTTTATTATTGTACAAGAAAGAAGTTTCCCCAAGAACTGATTTTTTCACCAAACATCTTATAATAAGTGTCGTTTATTGTACACTTAAGATTCATTGGCTTTATTGCTAATTCATTTATTGTCAACTATTAAGTGTGATTTGACAGCTGGGAAACCAAGAGCAGGTTTTTCCTATAAATTTTAATTTTGCAGACATGAATAATTTTGGAACTACAAAAACATGGGGTTTTTTGAGAGAGCACTTTTCTTCTTAGTTTCTCCATGAAATAATTTTAAACTTTTATTACATTTTAAATATCTTAATTACAATATGCACCCAAAATAAAGAAAACAAATAAGCCCACATCAGTGGGAATAGAGGATGACAAGAAAAGGAATAAACACGTAGGCAATTAGGGTGTCAATCAAAATAAACCTGGACAACTCCTTTAGTGATATTAATTAAATCCACACCTAATTAAACTGAAAACTATTAACTTACTTAACTTCCTTATCTATAAATAATTGTTCAAGCTGTGCAGGGTCACAGAACACATAATTAATGTCAGGAAATTTAATCAGATACTTGCAAAGGAATTTCAAAAAGAAACTAGCTCCCACTGCATGTGTACTTGACTTTAATTGAAGAAATAATTTGTAACTATGTGGGCTTAGCTGCATCTGGAAATGCTTGGATCTTTTTCCCAGAAAATAGAAAATATTTTTTCTTACAATAAGCTTTTAACACAGCCAATTTATCATGTTCACTTGGGAAATTAACCATGAAGGTGGCACATAATGGTATACCGTCTTAACTTGTCTCCACAAATTTTGTTATGTTGCAGGTAATGATGCCTTTGGCTTATCACAAATCCCCTCCTTCATATTATCCTTAATTATATTAGAAGGCAAATAGTAACAATTAGAAATAATAATAATACTTCCTTAAAATATTTACTCAACAATATCTCCAGTGAGAACATATGATAAACAGGAACATTCCAGAATCTTACATTTGTTTAGTTCTTATTTGATTCTCCAGAGCTTCCAGTTCTGTATGGAAAACCAAATTGTCTTTAATACCAGGAAACCTGGCAGCCTAAAATTCAGAGGGCTTAGATCAGGGGTGTCCAATGTCGGTCCTCGAGGGCCGCAATCCAGTCGGGTTTTCAGGATTTCCCCAATGAATATGCATGAGATCTATTAGCATACAATGAAAGCAGTGCATGCAAATAGACCTCATGTATATTCATTGGGGAAATCCTGAAAATCCGACTGGACTGCGGCCCACGAGGACCGACATTGGACACCCCTGGCTTAGATGGTCCTCTAACTGAGTTAGAAAATCTAGTGTCCATATCTTCCATCTTGACAACCACTTGCAATGAAAATTTACATAATTGTTATACTGGGCCCTTCAACAGCTCCTCTGTTCTTCTAGCCACCTTCCAAATATAAAAAAGGTGCACTTCCTTAGGAAGATCTCCTTTCTCCACAAACACTACTATAGCTGAAAGAGACACAGCTTTGGGCATTGATACATCTTCAACTCTGGTGGGGTTGGAGTTTGTAAAAGACTAGAGTGACTATAAACCTGAGGGAAATCTTGAAACAGAGAAGTCTTGAAACAGGAAATTTTTGCTAATAGTCTTGAAGATATCATCTTAACTCATTTGCCTAAAAATCAGAATCTAGATCATAGTATCCTATCCAATTACAGTCCAGTGGCTAGTATTCCAAGTTTTGCTAAAATTATAGAAAGCTTACAAGGAGGTGCTGAAAAGTTCTCAGCCCAACCAAAAAGAGAATGACAGATATGGGTCAATCAATGACCTGAAACAATGTCAAAATATAGAATTTTAAGCGTCTGGGCTGGGAGTAAAGATGGCGGCGGTATAGGCATTAGCGTTGACATCGCTGAGCTGTTTGCCTCAAAAAACTCACCTTAATGCCTCCTAAGCGGAAGGGTGCTGTCTGGCTGGACCCCCTCCACTCCATGGACTTTGACTCCGACCCAGTGTTCAATTTTAAACTTTACGGCTGCCGCAGCTCGCTCTTATGGGTCCAGAGGATTCCCCGAGCATATGCCGGCACGAGGAGCTTCGGGCGATTTGGGGTTAGAAGTCTCTCTCTCTCCTCTGGAGACTATCCCACTACCATGCCCTGCTCCACTCGCAGCTCAGTCCGGTGACCCATGTACGGAAAAAAACATCTGGGGAAACCCTGTTGGAAGGGGCTGAGCTCTTGAGAGAACAAGGAGAGCAGAGATCCCTGGGAACCAGTCCTTTAGCTGGAACAGGACAGAAGAAACCTGCCATGGTTACCCTCGAGAATACCTGGGAAGCTCTTGAGCGGCTGAATACGACAGGTGCCAGGTCTTCGCAGGAATTGACTAATTTTGTGAGTACTGTGGACGTTTTGGGGAAATCATTGACTCATACTAAAGAAGAATTTTCCTCAGAAATTAACAAGGTTAATGATAAAGTGTTGAATTTACAAAAATTGGCAAATGGGTTCCTTACGGAAAAAAATTCTTAATAGAAAAATTGAGCAATTAGAAAATGACAATAGAAGGTTGAATTTAAGATTATTGAATTTTCCAAAGGCATTTGAAGTGACACCCCTCAAAATGTTTTTAAAAGTATTTGATAGATATATTGAAATACTCTCCTGAACATATACCACCGTATATATTATCTACCTATTAAGAAGCAGCTGGACACCTCTACAGCTGAGGGAGCCCCAAATGTGATGGAACCCTTAAATATTACTGAATTATTGGAATCCACACTATCCTCTGAAATAGAGAGAGCTACATTATTCGTTGGTCTTTGAACAAGACCTAAATGCAATTCAAAGAATGTATTTTCATAACTCTCAAAATTTATTTCATGGAAAAAAGTATGGATTTTCCCGGGACTTCACAAAAAACACACAGGAACGGAGGAAACTTTTTCTGGCAGTGCAACCCGAGGCTTTAACCCTTGGAGCCACTTTTCTTTTGACATATCCCTGCAAATGCTTAGTTAAATTTCAAGGGTTAAAATATGTTTTCTTTTTGCCAGAAAACTCAGAGCATTCCTAGATATGAAGAAAATACCATCAGGGAACGTGTAATTAAATCTAGATAGTCATAATGTAAAATGGGGCCCTTAAGCCTATTCCTCATTATTTGCCTAATTGAGTTGCTCCTTACACTTTGTGTACTCCCCCCTGTTTTTAGAATGGAGGGCTAAGAAAGAATTACAGGTTTTTTGGATGTTTCTTTATTGAAATGTTATTTTCTGTTTTGCTTGAACAAGATGTCTCTTGTGAAATTATGTTAAAATTGAAATATATATATATATATATATATATAATTTAATTTCTGCAAATTCGCACTTAACAAATAACACTTTTTTCAGCTACATTGGCAAAATAATGCTCAGAATTTAGGAAGTTAGTTGGTTGGTTGAGCTGAGAACTTTTCAGCACCCCCTTGTAGTTTTAAAGCAGATTTACTTGATATTTTGCATCCTTCCAAATTAGGTTTCTGAAGTCAATATAGCACAGATACTATAGGGGTCTTTTACTAAGGCGTGCTAGTCGAGTTAGTGCACGCTAAAGATTAGCATGCACTAAATCAATTAGCACACTAAATCGGCTAGTGAACCTTAGTAAAAGACCCCTTAAGGGATAGATTCACTAACCTGCCCGATCGTGACTGATCCGTGTCCGATCCAGGCAGGTCCGATGGATTCAAAAACCAATAATATTCTAATGGGGGCAATCAGAAGAACGCCCCCATCCGCTAACACAGATCGCTAGTGTGCGATCCTGATGCATGCGCAGACCATCTGCTTTCCCTGTAGATGGTCTGTGCATGCATTCATGTTCGCTTTTGCTGCATTTGGGGGGGGTGGAGCCCCGACTCTCTTGCTATCTCTTCAACTAATAAAAGTTGTCTTGAAGGGCAATCCCCGGCGGCGGCAGCCTCTCTAAAAGGCTAAAACTCACCGGCCCTGACTCTCCTGCTCTCTACTGCCTTCCCTGCAGTGCGAGCCCGCAGGTTTAAAGCGCTTTAAACACGCAGGCTCGCACTGCAGGGAAGGAGGCAGAGAGCAGGAGAGTCAGGGCGGCAGAGATCAATCTGGGCGGCAGAGAGCAGAGGGAGTTTGGATTCGGGGCAGAGAGCAGGGTGGCGAGTCGAGGCAGAGAGCAGGGCGGCAAGAGGAGAGTCGGGGCGGCCAGGCTGAAAGTCGGGGCTGAAAGGGAGAAGGGCAGAGAGCAGGGTGGTGAGAGGAGCTAAACAATGCGGCCAACAGCCACTGCTCTTCCCCCCCTCCCCCCAGGGCTTCTGCAGAGTAAAGGCAGCCAGATCGGGGCAGCAGAGAGCAGGGCGGCAATAGAGCTGGAGAGTGGGAAAGGACGTTTGCGACTGGTCCCCAGCAGTCGCTTCTTGGGTTGATCGGCCAGCCCAGCCGGTTTGCAAAATTTGTTTAGTGAATTGCATCCCTGCCTACTTTGCATGCTGTTCCCCTCATTTGCATGCGCGGATCAGAATCGGATCGGCAGAGAGGTAAGTGAATCGGGTTGGAGTAAAATCGGGTCGCAAAGAGGTCGCAGCTTTGTGAATCTAGCCCTAACTTAGCAATTCAATTTATCTACAGCCTTTGATTTAGTGGATCATGGTTTCCTGTTGGTGAAATTGAGTGAATTGAGAATATTAGGAAATAATTTGCAGTGGTTTAAAGGCTTTCTGACAGGCAGAACTCATAGAGTTAAAATGACAGGTTCTTTATCAGATTTGTGGAAGGTTACTTGCAGGGTCCCTTAGGGAATCCCACTATCCCCCTTTTTATTTAATATTGTCATGAGTTCTTTCAGAGAGGTCTATTGAAACTAAGAAAAAACTTTTTATCACTATGCAGATAATATGCTTTTGATACTTATACAAGGGTAGTTTGAAAGATTAGGTGAAAAAACAAGTTAAACAACGTAGTCTCCATCGAGGGCTATCATAAGAAAAATAGCTTATGAAAAAATTGGAAACTCGCTGGACTTAAGTATATAGCCCTCGATGGAGACTACGTTGTTTAACTTGCTTTTTACCAAACCTTTCAAACCACCCTCATAATATCAGTTATCATTTGAATTAATTTTATAGCAATGTCTTAATGTAGAAGAAATCTAGGTCTCTTGTGCAAAAAAATTAATAAAAAGAAAGATTTTTTAAAAAGAAATATAGGTTATCTTCTCATTATTTGAGATTAGAAAAGGAAAAAACTAAATTCCTCTGACTGAGACTTAGGGCTCCTTTTACTAAGGTGCGCTAGCGTTTTTAGCGCACGCAGGATATTACCGCGTGCTCCGCAGTTAGAATTAACGCCAGCAATGTAGCACGCGCTATTCCGCCCTAACGCAGCTTTGTAAAAGGAGCCCTTAATCAATACCTTAATCCACAGGTGTCAAACACAAGGCCCTCGGGCTGAATTCGGCCCACCTGGCAGTTTTATGTGGCTCGTGGCAGTGCTCCCAAACTTCCCCTTCTCACAGCCCAGCATGTCTTCCCTCCTGTGCCGATCTGATGTTGCCTTCGTGCTGAAAAATCTGCCGGCCTTGGCAGTGATTCAGCAACGTTGTCCACTGCTCCCCTTCTTGCTTTCTCTCTGCTGTGGTCCACCCGAGTGGAAACAGAAAGTTGTGTGTCATTGGAGACAAACCACAGCAGATGGAAAGTGGGAAGAACAGCCACGAACTACGTTACAGAATCACAGTCGGAGGCTGGCAGATTTTTCAGCTTGATGGCGTCATCGGACCAGTGCAGAAGGGAAGATATGCAGGGCTGTGAAGAGAAAGAGGGAGAGAGATAAAGGGAGAAAGGTTGGACCTGGGGTGGTGTGGAGGAAGAAGGAAAGAGATACTTAAAGGGAGAATTGTTGGGAAAAGAAAGTGAGAAATGGTGGACCTGGGGTGAGGGAGACAGAGAGGGGCAGAGATGGGATGGGGGGCAGTTGGGAAGAGAAAGGGAGAGAAGTTGGATCTGGGGATGGAAGGGAGGGAGAAATGTTAGGCCTTGGGGTGGAAGGGAAAGAGAGATGCAGCATCTCTTTTTTTTTTTTTTTTTCTTCCATCTCATTGTTCAGCATCAAGGGGGGAGGGAAGAAGAACAGAAAAGAGAGGGAGCAAAATGTTTGACCAAGGGGAGAGATGTGATAATGCTGAGTAGATAGAAGAAAATAGGAGGCTGGGAAAGGAGTGAGATGGGAAATGAGAGAGCTAGGGACTGAGAAGAGATGGAGAATTGAGAGGTAGCTGAAAATTTAAAAAGAAGGGTGAAAAAGAGGGCAAGATTTGAGTGGACAGAGGCAAAAAAGAAAAAGTTAATTAAGCTGAATGGGAAAAATCAATATGTTGGAGACAGGCATAAGGAGGGAATGGAACAAGAGAGAAGAGGAGACACTGGAAAGAGAATTAGTTGAAGATAGACAAAAAGCAGAAAGAGAAACTAGGACCAAGCTAATGGAAAAGCAAAATGACCAAACAACAAAAGGTAGAAAAAATAATTTTATTTTCTATTTTGTGATTACATTATTTCAGATTTGAAATGTGTCTCCTGCTGGAGCTGGTGTTAGGCAGCCTTGATTTGACTACAATTGTTAAGAAATGCGGTATATCAAATAAACTAACTAACTTAGTGAGCATGAGTTAGGACCTAACAGAGAATTGAAAAGTGTTTTTGTTTTGTTTATACCACAGCACCGGCGAGGGGTTGGAGAGGGCAAAGCTGGATTGAGTGGGTGAAGAGGCTATAAAAATAAACCCGCCAGGCCATTAAAAAAAAAAAAAAAAAATCACCCGATTGGCAGGAAAAGTGAATTGACACGCAGCTCCTGATTGGTAAGGCCCAACTTTAATAATAATAATTTATTTTTTTGTATACCGCCATAACTAGGGAGTTCTAGGCGGTTCACAACAAATAGATGAATTACATACAGTGCGATTGAAAAAAGAAGAACATAGCAAGGCAATCAAAAGATCAAGACTACCGTATTTTCGCGGATATAACGCGCACCATTGTAAAACGCGCACAGGGGTATAGCGCGCAGAAATCACGATGATATGTACAAAAACTTTTCTATACCGCGCTCAGGCATATAACGCGCATGCTGCCCGACTCTCCTCTGGCCACCCCGACTCTCCTTTCGCTCTCCCCGACTCTCCTCTGGCCACCCCGACTCTCCTTTCGCCCTCCCCGACTCTCATCTGGTTGCCCCGACTCACCCTGACTTTCGGTGCACTGCCCCGACTCTCCTCTGGTTGCCCCGACTCACCCTGACTTTCGGTGCACTGCCCCGACTCTCCTCTGGTTGCCCCGACTCACCGTTCACCCGCCCTGACTTTCGGTGCACTGCCCCGCCTCTCCGTGCCTGTCCCCCTTGAAGTCCTGTCCCCCCTTGAAGGTCTGCCTGTCCCCCCTTGAAGGTCTGCCTGTCCCCCCTTGAAGTCCTGTCCCCCTTGAAGGTCTGCCTGTCCCCCTTGAAGATCTGCCTGTCCCCCCTTGAAGTCCTGTCCCCATCCTGAAAGCCTGATGCCCCCCCTCGACGTCCGATTCTTCTCCCCCCTCGGCAGGACCACTCGCACCCCCACCCCGAAGGACCGCCGACTCCCCGACAATATTGGGCCAGGAGGAGCCCAAATCCTCCTGGCCACGGCGACCCCCTAACCCCACCCCGCACTACATTACGGGCAGGAGGGATCCCAGGCCCTCCTGCCCTCGACGCAAACCCCCCTCCCCCCCAGCCGACCCGCGACCCCCCTGGCCGACCCCCACCCCCCTTCCCCGTACCTTTGGAAGTTGGCCGGACAGACGGGAGCCAAACCCGCCTGTCCGGCAGGCAGCCAACGAAGGAATGAGGCCGGATTGGCCCATCCGTCCTAAAGCTCCGCCTACTGGTGGGGCCTAAGGCGCGTGGGCCAATCAGAATAGGCCCTGGAGCCTTAGGTCCCACCTGGGGGCGCGGCCTGAGACACATGGTCGGGTTTGGCCCATGTGCCTCAGGCCGCGCCCCCAGGTGGGACCTAAGGCTCCAGGGCCTATTCTGATTGGCCCACGCGCCTTAGGCCCCACCAGTAGGCGGAGCTTTAGGACGGATGGGCCAATCCAGCCTCATTCCTTCGTTGGCTGCCTGCCGGACAGGCGGGTTTGGCTCCCGTCTGTCCGGCCAACTTCCAAAGGTACGGGGAAGGGGGGTGGGGGGGTCGTGGGGGTCGGCCAGGGGGGTCGCGGGTCAGCTGGGGGGGGGGTCGGAGGTTCTTGGGGGGGGGCGGTCGTTGGGGGGAGGGGGGTTTGCGTCGAGGGCAGGAGGGCCTGGGATCCCTCCTGCCCGTAATGTAGTGCGGGGTGGGGTTAGGGGGTCGCCGTGGCCAGGAGGGTTTGGGCTCCCTTCTGGCCCAACTACACAAAGTACGGGGAAGGCGGGTGGGGGTGTCGTGGGGGTCGGCCAGGGGGGTCGCGGGTCGGCTGGGGGACGGGCGGAGGTTCTTGGGGGGGGCGGTCGTTGGGGGGAGGGGGTTTGCGTCGAGGGCAGGAGGGCCTGGGATCCCTCCTGCCCGTAATGTAGTGCGGGGTGGGGTTAGGGGGTCGCCGTGGCCAGGAGGGTTTGGGCTCCCTCCTGGCCCGATATTGTTGGGGAGTCGGCGGTCCTTCGGGGTGAGGGTGCGAGTGGTCCTGCCGGGGGGGGGGATGTATCGGACGTCGGGGAGTCGGCCGGGCAAGAGGGCTTGGGCTCCCTCTTGCTCCGATCGTGGATGCGGGTGCGGGTGGGAGCGCGTGCGAGCGGTCGTTCGGGGTGGGGGTGCGAGCGGTCCTGCTGGGGGGTGAATCGGGCGTCGGGCGGGGTGGGAACTATGTTTAAAAACTTTTGTATACCGCGCTCAGGCATATAACGCGCGAGGGGTATGCGCGGTACGTAAAATCACGTATAACGCGCGCGTTATATCCGCGAAAATACGGTAGTTTACATTGACAATTTAGATGAGGGAGGGCTAATACAGAGCATATACAGTATGTACTGAAGAGAATACAATCGGATTTATGAGAAGTGGGAACAAAGCATATTAGATAAGAGGGGGGAGCAACAATCTTGGAAGGGTGGGGAAAAAGTAAAGGAAGAGGTGGGAAGCATTGAGGAGGTGGAGGGGAGGGTTAAGGATTTGATCTGTTGCAAAGAAGAGTACAGGAAGAGACAGTCAGAGCATTCAGCGAGTGATTTCCTTCACTCGCCGGCGCTCCGACTGCTCTCTCCTGCCTCTCCCACTGCCCTCTCCATTCTCCCCCACAAAAAACCATATTCACGGTTTTTCAAGATACGCGAATATCAGGGGAGTACTTTGTTTGTGGAGGCATTCTCTTGAACGACTGATGATCTTGATTGAAGATTAATAGAAATATAGAAACATGACGGCAGATAAAGGCCAAATGACCCATCGAGTTTGCCCATCCACAGAAACCATTATCTCTTTCTCTTTCCACGTACCTATCCCAGGCCCTCTTGAATTCAGACATTCTCTGTTTCTAACACCTCTTCCGGGAGACTGTTCCACGCGTCTACCACCCTTTCTGTAAAGTATTTCCTCAGATTATATAAAAAAGTATTTCCTCAGATATTTTAGACATGTTTGTTTATTTATTTATATGCTGGTTGTATGATGATTTATCAAAAGTTTCAAGTTTATTAAAATATTTGATTTGATCGCATGTAGTTTTGTAAACCGCTTAGGTCTAGGTGGATTAGAAATTTTTTAAATTAAATAAATAAATACAACTAATAGGTAGCACATTTTTAAACAAATTGTAGAAAGTATTTTTTCACAAACATTCAATTAAACTGTGCGGTTTGTTGCTAGAAGATGTGGTCATGGCGGTTATTATGGCTGGGTTTAAAAAGGGTTCAGACAAGTTCCTGGAAAAGTCTATAAACCATTATTAACCATGCACACTTGGGAAGTTACTGATTATGAGCAATAAGGAATGAATCAACTTCTTGTGATCTTTTTGGGGCACGTAACCTGGATTGGCTACAGCAGGACGCAGAATGCTGTGCTTGATTGACTTTTGGTCCCATACAGCAGTGGTTCCCAACCCTGTCCTGGAGGACCACCAGCCAGTCAGGTTTTTGGGATAGCCCTAATAAATATGCATAAGAGAGATTTGACTATAACGGAGCAGACAGACATGCAAATCTGCCTCATGCATATTCATTAGGGCTATCTTGAAAGCTTGACTGGCTAGTGGTCCTCCAGGACAGGGCTGGGAACCACTGCCATACAGGACAGCATTTCAAAAACTGGAAGATTGGCAGGAAAGAGTAGGGAACATGAAGCTCTGGAGGGGGGGGGGAATAGGAAGGAGGGAAGAAAGCATGTACTAGGGGAGTACGGGGAAAGCATGAGAACTCCAGAAGCAAAAAATATTTTGTTACACTCCTGATCAGAACACTTTCATAGAGGCATTACTATACATAAGAACATAAGCATCGCCTCTATTGAGTCAGACCACAGGTCCATCATGCCCAGCAGTCCGCTCCCGCGGCGGCCCCCCAGGTCAAATAACCTGTAAGTCATCTATTACTCTAAAGCATTCCATATTGCATAGTACCCCTCTATTTGTACCCCTCAATCCCCTTTTCCTTCAGGAACCTGTCCAGTCCCATTTTGAATCCCACAATCCCCCTTTGTTCTACCACTTCCTCTGGACTGGACTAGAATTTCCAGCAAAGAAGAGGTAACATAATTCTGTAGTGCATGTCCTGGAATTTATCGGCCTTTCTTTAAAAGTAAAGTTGTGCTAAGAGGTTTGACATTGCACATAAGCTCTCTCAATTGATCCCCTCGACCCTGAAGAAAGTTTCTTTAGAAATATACATATCGGGAGATGAAATTTGAGAACCCACTATTGAGCTAAGTGGTCTATACTTAATTTTATGGAAAAAGTTCCACATAATATATATAAAAATAAGTTTCACAGAAACCTAAAAAAATATGAAAAAGTTTAAATTATTAAGATATTAAAAAAAAATTCTCAATAAAATTTGGACTGACGAAGACTCTAGCAACCGGTAGTTGTATTGCCCAATTGCACTCTGAAGGTCCAAACAATAATTTCTTACACATATAGCCGCTATATGATAAGCGGTATACATTGAGCTCTACAAAAAGTATAAGATTTCAGCATTTAAATTAGTACTCTTTCTTTGAAGGTGTATGTTTTAGTACTAACTCAGTGGCAAAGAATTTTAGCAGGGCTAAGAAGTAAAGAATAGATTATCGTAAATGACTGTGTGGTATTGAAAACACCCCAAAATTATCATGTCCAGTAAAAAAATTTCAAGTCTAAGCAGACCACCATGTACCAAAGTCAATAGCACTTTCCTTTTCATTTCAGGAAAGAATAATGATTCTCCCGAACAAGCTGCTACTCCCCAGGGAGAGGGGAGGATGACATACATTCATGGTCTTTATCTTCAGTAAATTGTTCTTTTTCTAGTTGAAAAAAAGTCAACTGCACGTACTGCCGAGCTCAATAGCAATTAAACAGACATTCTGAAGTAGATCAGGCAGCTGCACAAAAGGACTTATCTTCTAATGGCTATTAACCTTTCACAGTTTTATTAAATGCTGCACAGGAAAAAAAAAAGCAAATAGATAAAGTCTAGATGGACAATGACTATAAAGAAATGAGTCCTTCAGTGTTAAAGATACCTCCAAGCCAACAGATAAATAAATCATCAAGCCTAAGAGAAAACAGTCATATAACCCATAGAAATTTGTAAAAGTCTGTTTAAAGGTTGCCATATTTGAAACAAATTGGGCAAGCCCCTTAGCCCTTCATTGTCTCAGGAACAAACTTAGATTGTAAGCCCTCTGGGGACAGGGAAACACTTATTGTACCACAAGACAAGAGCTAAATGCTAAATGAATATTTATTGCTTTATATTACTTCCAAGTTTCCAAGTTTATTAGAAAAATTTGATTAATCGCCTATCACATTTCCTAGGCGATGTACAATCTCATTAAACATCAGTTGGGGTGACAAATATAACAAACAATTTTCAAAGTGAGTTAAAAATAATAATTACAGACATTGCTATACATAATTTCTACATATCATTTCAAAGCAAAGGAAGGTTTATTAAAGGGTTACAATCAATATTAATTTAATTTAATTACATTTAAGGAAAAAACAATAGGAGGGGTAACAAATAAAATTTATATTTAATATATAGAATAAAAAGTGAAAAGTATAAAATTTTTGGATATAAAATTTATACATTAAAAGCATCATTAAAAAGGAAGCTCTTAAGTTTGGATTTAAATTTATCTAGGTCCCTTTCCTCTCGAAGAAAAAGTGGGAGATCTTATCATAGAAGGGCTGACCCAGTAGTAATGCCTCATGAAAGACCTGGGTTTGATTCTGGGACCAGGTCTCCTACTCTCTCTTATCTGCCAGGGCTAAGGATAAAAGTTTATTGAATCAAATTTAAGCAATATTCTGTGGAGCACTGATCAAGGTTTTCTATAAAACAACTATGACTGGAAGGTGAACTCTTCACCCAAGGGAGGTTTTCAAGCCTTCCTTACAGAGTTCCATATCTCTGAGGAATTTTATAACATCATTTTGATCACTCTCCATGAATTTTGCTATATAATGGAGGTCAATTGTGCAATTTGATATCACAGGGCTAAGGATGCTGCAGAGGAATGCTCAGTCATTGAGAGGGGGGAGGGGAAGGAGTCTCAGTCAAACAACAGTGATAGCTAAGGACTGGTGTTAGAGTCTATGGGGCTCATAATCAAAAAATATTAACATCTAAAAAGACATCCTAAATTGGCACTTGGACAACCTAATCGCCAGGACGTCCAGGTGCCGATAATTGAAATTGTTTTCTGGACGTCTAGTGAAGTGTCCCAGCCTCTGTGTGTCCAGAGTAGAGGTCTGCACAGGAACGGGGATCGCGGGAATCCTGCGGGTTCCGCGGGAATCCCCCCTAACCCACGGGACTCCCACGGGGACCCCACTCTGGCCCACGGGACTCCCACGGGGATGGAAGGCTTTGGAAACAGGGTTCGTCCATATAATATAATGGACACGTCAGCCTTAGTAAAAGAGGGGGTTTATAAGTTAATTACTTGGACAGAAAACAAAAAAAGGGTTCCACCAAAGAGATTCCACCAGGAATACAGCAGCGCAAACACAAAAGAAACTGTGGAATTGATGATCCTATCAGAAGTAATTGCTGCTTTTATGGGGACGGGTGGGGATGGAGAGGATCCTGACGGGGATGGGCGAGGATGGGTGGGATTTCTGTCCCCGCGCAACTCTCTAGTCCAGAGTTTGAGATGGGTGGAGGCGTGTTATGAGCGGGCTTTGGGTGTGCCTAAAGGCAGGTTAGTCTTGGATGTCTTGCAGTGATAATCAAACATTTTGCAAGATGTCCTGGATGGAACTTTGGAACTAGACCTGTTTTAGAATCATCTAAATGCCAGAAAGATGCCCAAAGTGACGAGATGACCACTGCATGCACCAAGGTAAGATGCCCCCACACTCACCCAGTGCTCATTGACCTATTTCCACCACACAAAAATGAGAAGAAAAAGGTACATACCTGGCTCTAGAACAGCAGCATCTGATATGAGGAAGCCTTGTAGAGCTGCACACAGGTGTCTTAAGTAGCCTAGTGAGTGGACTAGTGAACCATAAGGAGAACCCAAGCCCATAAGCCACTCTAACCACTACATTTATGGTAGAAAGTGTGAGCCCACCCAAACACTACTATACTGCCATATAGGTGGCACTTGCAACCATAAGTGATATTGGGTGGTACATAGGTGGGTATAGTAGGTTTGGGGGGGTGTTGGGGGGGCTCACCATAAACTATAAGGGGGTTATGGTGAGATATACATCTGGTACCCTTTAGGTGGTTCACAGTACTGCCCTCTAAGGTGCCCCAGTGCTCTGTTGCGATGTCTATGGCCAGTTCATTAC
Organism: Geotrypetes seraphini; assembly: GCF_902459505.1. Taxonomy (NCBI): domain Eukaryota; kingdom Metazoa; phylum Chordata; class Amphibia; order Gymnophiona; family Dermophiidae; genus Geotrypetes; species Geotrypetes seraphini. Next base: position 182,936,668 of record NC_047085.1, on the reverse strand, counting down.
TATACTGGCCCCTCCCACATCCAAATGGTCTGCATTTGGACATCTCTGCCAGTCCCTTCGCCGACGTTGAGCTAGCTGCCGTTTCGCCTTCAAGCTGCATCAGGGCTGTGGACCGATTATCTAAGAAAAGTAAAGAGAATTAGCAGGAGATGTCATGCAGCAGAAAAAAACTCTCCAAACACTGCAACTTACTGTGGCGTTTAATTTTTCACACTCACCGCGGCAGAGATGGCCCCAGTTAGAACTGCCTCCTATTTAATAGCGTCTGACGTCACTCACGTTCACAGCTGACCAGCGAGTCAGGAGCCTCATTCTCATGCCAAACACAGACAAACACACTCGCGGTGCACAATCACTGTTTTTCATATAGATGGTCAAGATAGAAGTTATCCAGTAGTTACCCCTGTGTTGGTGTTTGTGATAACAAGTAGAAGTGTGTTTGGCTATTACTTTTCTGCTCTCTTTTGTACTGGTTTCTACAGTATATGCTTCTAAGTTTGACATCGTAACCCCTCTATTTATGCAACATCACTGGCTTAGTTCCGTATCAGATTCAATTTAAAGTTCCCACTTTGGTACATAAGGCTCTTTACACTGGACTTTCTTCTTTAGCTTCACCAATGGCTCCTTTCTCTTCTCACTTTCTCTGCTCTTCTTGCAGCTTCCAGTCAGTTATTGCCCTGCTGTTTCTGCTTGCTTTGAAGCCACTCGGCAGGAGTCAGTCTTCTTCCTTGGTCCCATGTTCTGTAATTCACTCCCTACTCAGCTTCAGCTCCAACCATCATATACAAAATTCAGAGTGGCCCTTAAGACGCACTTATTTACTCAATCACATGGGGGTGCTATCTCAGAAGAAACATGTAGTCTTGTGTATTCCTGCTGCTTATATTCGCTCTGCTGTTCTGTTTTCTTTTTCCTTTATGATTATTGGAGTTCTTTTCTTTTTTTTTTCTTATTTTAAATTGTATGCCGCTTTGCTATGATAAGTGAAAGGCAGTATATTAAGAACCACAAACAGACTTGCTAATTGCACTGAACAAAGTAGCATATAATGGTATTTACAAGAAAATAAACTATTAGGTTAAACATTAAGCAGACATTAATACAAAGCATACATGACTTATGTAGTTCTGATAACACAGACAGAAACACTAAGCAGAAGATAAGTGCTTTTTGCATCTATGACTCACAATGTTGGCTGAGACTCATATTATGTAGAGTGGTGTTAAGAATTGAACACTAAAAATTTAAAAATCAAAATATCAAAAAATATGATTAAGAATAAACATTAGACTGAGGAGTACCAATAAAAATAAGACTAATTAAATTATATAGTCTTATAAATATGAAGGTTTTTGATCTATGAAAGATACCCTTTACCACTGACTAGCCAAAGGAGAATAGTAATATGATCCTTGGAGTGGTATTCTGAGACCTTTTCCTTCACTTAGGGCTCCTTTTACAAAGGTGCACTAACGTTTTTAGTGCATGAACAAGATTAGCAAGCGCTAGCCGAAAAATTACTGCCTGCTTAAAAGGAGGCGGTAGCGGCTAGCGCACGTGGCATTTTAGCATGCGCTAAAACCGCTAGCGCACCTTTGTAAAAGGAGCCCTTAGGCATTCAAACTATAAGGTTAACCTTGTGGGGATCCAAGTCACTTAATCCCCATGTACATTAGCATGTGAGCCCACTAGGCCAGATAATGTAAAGCACAGTTCTTCAACTGCCGGTCCACGGACCGGTGTCGGTCCGCAGAAAATTCCTGCCGGTCCGCGCAGGACCGGCGAGATTAACTTCTTCAATTTCCTGCCGGTCCGCGCAGGACCGGCAAGATCGAGGAGCACAGGGCCGGAGATATAATGGGGAGCCTCCGACTGTGCTTTCTTCCCTCCCAGCGGCTCTCCTTACAAGTGCAGCGATTCAGGAAGGAAGCCTTGGAGCTTTTGCTGAGTCGGGCCGCCTCTGATGATGCAACTTCCGCTTTCCTCAGAGGCGGTGCGATCCAACAAAGGACCCGAGGCTGCCTTACTGAATCGCAGCACTGGCAAGTAAGGAGAGTTGCTGGGAGGGGAGAAAGCTGCTGGCATGGTGAAAAAAAAAAAAAAGGGACAGCTGCTACTGGACCTAGAGAGGGAGAAGGAGAGATGCTGCTGGGAGGGGGGAGGGAAAGGAGTCTGGGAAGCTGCTGGGTAAGGGGGAAAAAGAGACAGCTGCTACTGGACCTGGAGAGGGAGAAGGAGAGATGCTGCTGGGAGGGGGGGAGGGAAATGAGTCTGGGAAGCTGCTGGGTAAGGGAGAAAAAGGGACAGCTGCTACTGGACCTGGAGAGGGAGAAGGAGAAATGCTGCTAGGAGGGGGGAGGGAAAGGAGTCTGGGAAGCTGCTGGGTAAGGGGGAAAAAGGGACAGCTGCTACTGGACCTGGAGAGGGAGAAGGAGAGATGCTGCTGGGAGGTGAGGAGGGAAAGGAGTCTGGGAAGCTGCTGGGCAAGGGGGGAAAAGGGACAGCTGCTACTGGACCTGGAGGGAGGGAGAAGGAGAGATGCTGCTGGGAGGGGAGGAGGGAAAGGAAAAGGAAGAGAATTACTGCTGGACAGGGGGAGGAGGGAAGGGAGAAGAAAAAAGGAAGGAAACAGCTTGCAGGGAGATTAGAGGAGGGGAAGGGGAGAGATAGCAATGAGATGGGAAGGGGGTTCAGCAGAGAAATTGAGAGGGACAAAGATGCTAGATCTGGTGTAAGGGAGATAAAAATGAAGAGAGCAGTGAAGCTGGAGTGAATCGTGTAAAAAGGAGAGAAGGGCATAGGCTGGATGGAAAGGGGAGAGGGGCATAGAAAGAAGACAAATACCATATGGAAGGGGGAGAGGTCAGACAGTAGATGGAAGGGGCAGATGCTGGATTGAAGAGATAGAGAGGGCAGACGCTGGAAGGAAGAGAGTGAAAAGAAGATGAAAGCAGAAACCAGAGACAACAAAAGGTAGAAACAAATAATTTTATTTCTATTTTGTGATAAGAATATATCAGATTTGAAATATATATCCTGCTAGAGACATAACTGGGGACTGCAGTATTCTGTTAGCATGATATTTCTATGAACTTGGCTTGTTCAGTTTTCTTGATAGTAGAGGGGATATATGTGAAGGGGAGGGGAGACAGGGGTTTTGTTGGTCCGTGCTCTGTATATTTGTATTTATAAAATCACAATTGTTCAGAATATTGTTTCTTTTTATACTTTAATAAAATACGTTAAGTATAAAATCATAATTGCGGCTTGTGCAGATGGGATCAGATGGTTTGCGGGGACCGAGCTCGCGGAAATGGAGCATAAACGGGGTTTTAAAATTTTAGTCCTATTAGTTTGCCGGTCCACAAAATAATTATTTTATTTCTGCCCGGTCCACGGGTGTAAAAAGGTTGAAGAACACTGATGTAAAGCACGTGGGCTATAAGTGGTATATAAATATTAAAATAAAAATATACTCATATTCTATAATGAAATGTTGGCATCAGGATACCATTATAAAACTGGCTAGCCCTTTAAACCTCTATCTTAGCTTTTTCTGTCAGCATACATTTTTGAATGCTGTGATAATTTCCATGCTATTGCTTTACTGCATCATATGTAAAAGATTTTTCATCACATACAGTACAACACTGATGCTTAGTACACTGTTCTAATAATCTAATCTAATCTTTGATTTTTTTTATACTGATTCATCCCAACAGGAGGGCTTGACTCAGTTAACAAAATATTAATAAAATTATACAGGAGATTAGAACAGAAACTACCCCCTCTTCTATTAAACGGCGCTAGCAGTTTTTAGCGCAGAGAGCCGCACTGAAAGGCCTGTGCTGCTCCCAACGCTCATAGGAACTCTATGAGTGTCGGGAGCAGCGCGAGCCATTCAGCATGGCTCCCTGCGCTAGAAAACTGCTAATGCAGTTTTATCTTTTATGATTATTTGAAAAAGAAGGATCATTAGTAAATTTCTGAAATAAATATGTCTTCAGTACTTTACAAAAAGTGGGTAGATGAGATAACTTTAATTATAGAAGGAAGGTCATTCCAAACTTTTATGAATAAAAAAGAAAATGATTGACAAAAATTGGCCATAGTTTTTATTCCTTTAACAGTGGGGAAACCAAGTTTATATTTCTTAAAGCTCCTAGAATTAGAGATTTCTTGTGAATTAAATGAGACAGGAGCCAAAGGAGAAAAAATACCATATAGGATTTTGAAAATTAACAGTTGCATATTTAAATTGGATCCTTCAGTGAACAGGATACCAGTGAAGGGATCTCAGTAAGTGTGTGACATGATCATATGTATGTTTACCATTTATCAGTTTAGCCGCCGTATTCCGGCTCCTCAAATTACTTTTACTTAAACAAGCATAAAGCGAGTTGCTATAGTCCAACTGAGATAAAATAATGAACCAAAACTCTGTACTCGGTGTACTACATCAGCCTCTTTAAGAATTATCTGGGTTGTAATAATGTCATGCCTCAAGCAAAATATGTGCAGAGGGGATGCATTTTTATTGTCTTCCTGACTCTGCACTCCATTGATTGCAGTTTCTTCAAAAAAGCTGCTCCACACCTATTTTTCAGTCTTCCATGCTGTGCTCATGTTACGTATTTTTCTGTTGAGCGCTTTCCTTTGGCGTGCCATGTTTAATCCTCTCCGACAACCTCTTGACTCTTCTCTGCTAAACACCATCTCAATTTTCTTTGTTCACAATCATAAAAACAGAGAAAATGAAAACGATCCTATATGTACGATCACACACTCGCTCTGTCTCTCTTACCAAACAAGCAGTTTCCAAGTGCTCTCTTTATTGACACCTGCTCTCTTGGACAAACTTTTGCTTTAGATGTCCTTCTGTTCTGAAAACCCTAAGGGCTCCTTTTACTAAGGTGCGCTAGCGTTTTTAGCACATGCAGCAGATTAGCGCTCACTAACCCCGCGCTACGCGGCTTGAACTAACGCCAGCTCAATGCTGGCATTAACGTCTAGCGCACGCGGCATTGTAGCACGCGCTATTCCGCGCGTTATAGCCCTAACGCAGCTTAGTAAAAAGAGCCCTAAATCTCACCTTCCCTGATATCAATTATAATTATTTTATACTGGAGCAGCAGAGATGCCATGGGTTAACCATCTCAAAGAGTGAGATTTATCATAACAAGGAGTGAGACTGAAGGCCAAAGACTGAGGTTTTTCAGACAGTATATCCAAGGTATAAATCGAGAATCACTTTGGAAAGGCAGAATTAAATGATATTGGCTTTTCTCTGGAGCCACTGAAAGAATACAGAGAAAGCAGGAACAATTGGGGTATATTTTTTGAGGTGGACTTTGTCTTCCTCCCAGTACAGTAGTTAAAAGTATGTACGATGGTTTCAGAGCACATGTATCTGCAGTAAAGGGGAAAGTAGAAAGCGGGAAGGTGTGCTCAGATCTCTTCTTACTGGTTGGACCACTTGGGGCTCCTTTTACAAAGGTGCGCTAGCGTTTTTAGCGCATGCGCTAGCCGAAAAATTACCGCCTGCTTAAAAGGAGGCGGTAGCAGTTAGCGCATGCGCTATTCCACGCGTTAAGGCCCTAACACACTTTTGTAAAAGGAGCCCTTGGTTTACTTCTCCAAAGCTTTCCTCTCATGAAAGCAGTGATCGAGGACTGTGCACTGGTACTGAAGCGCTGATGAGTAAGAAATGGGGCTTATGTTTGATGATTTGTCTATGTCATTGATACTGTCTCCCCGAATTTGGTGATGTATTTTTTTTTTTTATTTGTTCATCGCTTTGTATTAAGATTAAGTGATTCATCAAATTTTAAATAAAACTTGTAAACTTGAAAGTGAGAGAGCTTTCAAATGAGTGTGACATACTCCTAATGAGTGAGACTTGGCATCTCTGGTGCACTATTCGGATTTTGTTTGTTTTCTGATTTAATGTTCAGCATCCTCCTTAGGAATCCATAGAAATACCATGAAAAACTCCTGTCAGTTCCCAAGAGCTTCCTAGTCCTAGCCTTAGTTTTCAGACATAAAAGAGCAGCATAAGTGTATTTGTATTGTTGTGGATCTTTCTCCAATTAGTTTTCAGACAAAAAAAGAGCCTTTCTGCTATGTAAAATTCATTTTTTTTTCTGTATAAAACTGGCCTTAGTTTCTCCTTTGTTTTATCTTTAATTTTGGTATGTTCAGAGAAAATGAAATAGTGAAAGTATGACACCTGCAGGCCAAGAGGAGGTTTGCAGTTTCCATAAAAGATTTCAGTAAACTGCTGTGCATTTCTTAATTTATCTGTTAAAGAACACATTTTACTGCATGTATTCTTCTCCTTCCCTTCCAAAATCATCAGTGGTTAGTAATAAAAATAAATGCTTTGATGCTACAGAAATGACTGCCATCACAATTATAAACTTAAATATACTGTATCAATTGATTCCACCTGCAGAAATAATGTAATTAATACACAAAATATCTAAGATCCTCCTTTTTCTATGTAATATTAAGTTTATTCTGGAGGAAATATTAATGTGTAGATTCTATGAGCACTTTTTCTGTTTAGTCCACATCCATTATGAATGTAAAGCTTTGCTACCTAATCCTTATCAGAACTCCATACAGATACACCTATGACACTTGTAAAGTACATAAAGCATATACCATTTAATATGAGAGATGCATCAGACAGATAGCATACTCTTGTTCAGGAAAAGGCCTCAGATTCGGAGCATACGCGTAGTCCTATCATGGACTGAATGGTCAGCGTAATTTCACAGCTCCATACTCCAGTCATAGGCCTAAAAACCTGAACTTTATAATTTTTGAAATAATTTTTTAGAACTTTTTCTTTAGTGAAGCTTAAATATTGTGATTAAAAATACAAAAATTTAACTTATTCAAAATCTGAGGCCTTTTCCTGAACAAGAGTATGCTATCTGTCTGATGCATCTCTCATATTAAGTGGTATATGCTTTATATATGAGTATAGTATATTTTGGCCACTTGGGTTGATAATATTTAACTTGTAAAGTACAAACAGTTGAATGGATTCAGGTAAGGTAATTTTAAAATCTGCTAGCACACACTATAATTGTCATCTGTTTGAGCAATGTCCGACAGTATAAAGTTTCAAGTTTCAAGTTTATTAAGTCTTGATGAATCGCCTATATAATTTGCTAGGCGATGTACAATAAAAATAACATGTATTAATAAATGAAACAAGTACAATGTTAAAAATGACATAAAAACAGATTTGTTATATAGACAAGAAACATACTTTACAAATTAATCAAAAACCAAAATTCATATTAATGTGAGGGTAAAACATACAAGACATGTGAGGCTAAATAGGGAAATAGTTACAATTTTGATAGAAGAGAGGAAGAAACATAAAAGGGAAAAACAAAAGGTGGGTAAGTGGTGGCTGTTTTTTTAAAAAAGAAAAAACCGAAAATGTGTATAAGATTGTCAATTTTTACTACTCATAATAACCATACGCATCTTTGAAAAGAAAAGTTTTTAGCATTTTTTTAAACTGAGTTAGGTCTTTTAGCTCTCTGATGTGTTGGGGTAGAAGATTCCATGATTGAGGGGCATTAACTGAGAACATATCCTGTCTTCTGGTTCCTATCATTTTAATAGATGGAACTGTAAGAAGATTAGTTGAGGAAGAACGAAGTGAGCGTGTAGTACTATAAGGAATAAGCCATCTGTTAATGAATTGGGGTTCATTATAATTTAAAGCTTTGAACACCAAAAGCAACAATTTGAAAGTGAATCGATGGCTTATAGGAAGCCAATGAGATTTAACTAACAATGGAGTAACGTGGTCGTATTTTTTCGCTTTGTGAATTAGTTTCACGGCGGTGTTTTGTATGAGCTGCAGCCTTCTTTTTTCTTTTAGAGTTATATTAAAGAGAAGAGAATTACAATAATCTAGTTTAGTCATAACGAGGGAATGGATGAGAATGTTGATTGCTTCTGGTTCTAAGAATTTAGTTAGTGATCGAATCAAACGAAGTTTGTAGAAACAAGATCTAACTATATTGTTTATATGCTCATGGTAAGAAAACTTATCATCGATTGTAACTCCCAAAATTTTTAAAGAAGTGACCTGTTCTAAATTGGTGTTATTGATCGAAATTGGAGAGCTCAGAGTTATATCTAATTCATCTGCTACATAGGGTGTTGCTCAAACCTTATAAGTCACAGATCCAAGGGTACTTGTACACTTGTGGTGAGAATTGCTAACAAACTGCCTGATGGTCCAAACTGTTTGCTGCTGCTTAGGAAACAAGTGGAGGGTGGACTATTGTCAGAAAGCACTGAAGACAAAGCAGCATATACAAGGGGTGTTCAATAATTTATCTACCTCAGTAGGAAATAAGAGTTTTCAAAAAAATTTTGTTTTATTTTTCAATATAGTTCCCAGATAGCTCCATACACTTCATCCACTTTTCCTGCAATGACTTTAACACCTTTGAAAATAATTCTTCTGTTTGACCTTCAAACCAGAAAGTCACAGCTCCCTTCAAGTCTTCAACACTTGAAAACCGCTGTCCACGGAGAGATTTCTTCGGAACAGGAAATAATCTGAGGGAGCCAGGTCAGGACTGTAGGGTGGATGGTTCAGCTGCTGAAACCCATATTCTCAGAATGCAGCCTGTGATTATCATGACGTGCACAGCACATTGTCGTGAAGAAGCAGCATGCCTGTTGTGAGGTTTCCTCATCTTTTCTCCTTGATTGACTACCACAAAGCAATCATTGTGTTGGCGTAACTCGCCCCAGTTATGGTTGTCCTGTATGGCATGAACTCCAGAAGCAAAAGTCCTTTATCATCCCAGAAGACAGTTGCTATGACTTTGCCTGCAGATTTTTCTGTCTTGAACATTTTTGGAGTGGAGAATGATTTGTGCTTCCACTGCATTGACTCCATTTGGACTCAGGATCTCTGTGATAGACCCAAATCTCATCTCCATTCACCAATGAAAAAAATCCACTTGGTCTTCATGGAGCATCTCCAAGTTCTCTTGTCAGCACTGGAATTTTGTGGCCTTCTGACATGGCTTCAGCATTCTTGGAACCCATCTTGCACTAACCTTGGACACAGTGGCGTACCAAGGGGGGGGCGGGAGGGGCGGTCCGCCCCGGGTGCCAGCCCTGAGGGGGTGCTCCCGGCCTTGCCGTTCAGTCCCCCCCACCTCCGAAGGACCGCTCGCCCCACTGACCTTCCTGCACCACCTGTGAAGCAGCCCGCAGCAGGTTCGCGACGTCAGCGATCCCTGAGCTGCTTGGGCGCTGCTTCCTGCGTCAGAGGAGGGGCGGGACCGCGGCGCAGGAAGCAGCGCCTAAGCAGCGCAGGGATAGCTGACGTCACGATCCTGCTGCGGCTGCTTCATAGGTGGTGCAGGAAGGTCAATGGGGCGCGCGGTCCTTCGGGGGTGGAGGGGGGGACTGAATGGCAAGGCCGGGAGCATAGGTAGTGCTGCTTCATAGGTGGTGCGGGGAGGCCAGGGGAGCGAGCGGTCCTTCAGGGTTGGGCGGGTGGGCAGGCAGGCAGGCTTTCAAGGGGGACGGGGGTGACAGGCAGGCAGGCAGGCCTTCAAGGGGGAACAGGCCTTCAAGGGGGGGGACAGGCCTTCGGGGAGGTGTGCAGACCTTCAAGGGGGAGGGACAGGCCTTCAAGGGGGGGCAGGCAGGCCTTCAAGGGAGGGACAGGTCTACAAGGGGGTGGGACAGGCCTTCAAGGGGGGACAGGCCTTCGGGGGGCTGCAGGCCTTCAGGGGGGGTGCAGGCCTTCAGGGGGTGTGCAGGACTTCGGAGGGTGCAGACCTTCAAGGGGGTGCAGGCCTTCAAGGGGGGGTACAGGCCTTCAAGGGGGGGACAGGCCTTCAAGGGGGGGACAGGCCTACAAGGGGGTGGGACAGGCCTTCAAGGGGGGGTGCAGGCCTTCAGGGGGGGTGCAGGTCTTCGGGGGGGTGCAGGCCTTCGGGGGGTGCAGACCTTCAAGGGGGTGCAGGCCTTCAAGGGGGGGGACAAGCCTTCAAGGGGGGGGACAGGCCTTCAAGGGAGGGACAGGCAGGCAGGCCTTCAAGGGGAGACAGGCAGGCAGGCCTTCAAGGGGGGACAGGCCTACAAGGGGGGGGGGACAGGCCTACAAGGGGGTGGGACAGGCCTTCGGGGGGGTGCAGACCTTTAAGGGGGTGCAGGCCTTCGGGGGGATGCAGACCTTCAAGGGGGTGCAGGCCTTCGGGGGGGGGGTGCAGACCTTCAAGGGGGGACACAGGCCTTCAAGGGGGGGACAGGCAGGCAGGCCTTCAAGGGGGGGACAGGCCTACAAGGGGGTGGGACAGGCCTTCAAGGGGGGTGCAGGCCTTCAAGGGGGGACAGGCAGACCTTTAAGGGGGGACAGGCCTTTGGGGGGGACCCTGGTTTAGAAGTACACGGAGGGAAGGGGGTGTTCAAAGAGACGTGCATATGCCAAACTTTGGGGGGGGAGGAAGAAATAATGCGTCTGAAAATAGAGGAGAGGGAGAGAGATGATGGACCATGGGATTTAAGGAGGGAAGGAACAGAAAGGGAGAGAAATTGGACACAAGGGATGGTGTGGAGGAGGGATAGAGATACTGGATAGGAGGGTAATTGGGAAAAGAAAGGGAGAGATGGTGGACTCTGGGGTGGTGGGGAAGGAGGAAGAGATGCCGGATGAAAGGGTAGTTAAGAAAAGGTGGATCTGTGGAGGGAGATGAAAAAAGGAAAGATACCAGACTTCCTGGGGAGGGGAGGTAAATGGAAAGGGAGGACAGAGTTGGCAGATGGATGGTTAGCACGCAGAAAGAAGAAAGAAGGAGACCCTGGCAAGCAAGTTATCAGAAGAAAACCAGAGCCTTGGACCAACAAGATTTGAAATATAACCAGACAACAAAAGGTAGAAAAATTAATTTTATTTTCTGTTTTGTGATTATAATATGTCAGATTTGAAATGTGTATCCTGCCAGAGCTGGTGTTGGACGGCAATCGTGAGCTAGGATTTAACAGAGAGAGGAAAAGTCCTTTTTGTTTCTTTATTTTATTTACACCACAGCGCCAGTGTGGTTAGGAGAAGCCAAAGGGGGTGAAAAAGCTATAAAACCCACCAGGAGTTTTGAAAAAAAATCACCCAACTGGGCAGGAAAATCAAATTGAAAAACCAATTCAATAGGCTGAATTGAATCGAAATTTTTTTTCCTGAATCTGGCAGCATTAGTTTGCGCTACTGTCTTAGACTTTAGGACCTGGGATTGGGGAGAGATGGCATCCTCAGTACTTTATAATGCAAATGAAACGAGGATTTGGTCAGACTTTTGAAGGGTCTGCAGAAAAAAAATATTGTATAGGCCGGGGACATGAGACAGCAGGAAATGGGAACTTTTCTTCCTTCTATTTTTGTGAATGGAAAGGCTGAGGATGTCAGAGAGTTCAGTTAAAATATGTGCTTTATAAGAAAATATAATAATGTGTTTTATAAAGTTTATAGCATAGCTGGCCTATCCAGTGAGGTGTTCCTAGTGGTGGTGGTGGCAGCGTGTCAATGTGTTGAGAGGAAGAGGTGGTCTGGGAAATTCTGCTGAGCAAACTCCGGGCCCATTTCCACCCCCCAGTTAGTCCACTCCACTCAACTGGTTCACACACTGAGTGGGTCTTTGGGTGTTGTTCTGGGATCTCTTCCAGTGGTTTATCAGTATCTCCTTCTGGTCCAAGGAAGGAAACTTTGTTATCCTTAGCATTGACCTACAGAATATGTTTGTAACAGCGCTGCTTGTGTGGCATTAGGCTATGTAGTGATCGAAAGAAAAAAACAGACCTTTGCACATTTTTGCACTATATGGTGGGTGTATGAGGAGATTCACATTTCCTGCACAGCTAAGTCCATGTGAAGTTACCTTGTGCTGTATTTGACATCTAGCAAGGTCTCTGTTTGAAAGGAAAGATCTAAACTTAAAAATGAAGTGGCCAGAAGTTATGGTAAAAGCAGATAGTGTAGTTGGTTTTAAGAAAGATTTGGACAAATTCCTGGAGGAAAAGTCCATAATCTGTTAAGACATGGGGGAAGTGTCTGCTTGCCCTGGATTGGTAGCATAGAATGTTGCTACTCTTTGGGTTTTGACCAGGTATTAGTGTCCTGGATTGGCTATCATGAGAATGGGCTACTGGGCATGATGGACCATTGGTCTAACCCAGTTAGGCTATTCTTATGTTATGTTCTCATCTGTAGGGGCCTTTGTTTTCACTTCTTATTTTAATGTATTTTTTTTCTGGGAACTTATCAGTGTTTTTTATAATGGGAACAAAAATTGAAGAGAATTAATGTGTGTGGGATGAGGGGGTAACTAATTTCTTCAGCTAAATAATTCAATCCACTTCAAACAGACATAGGAGAACTCACGCACCATTCACACACCCTCCAACCAAAAACGTCAAAAGAAAAATTCTGTTCGACAACCTCCTAGCCATTCGAGCTGCAACACTCGACCCCCAACTCTACAACCAATTGACATCGACCACAGACTGCAAAACCTTCAAAAAGAAATAAAAACCCTTCTATTCAAAAAACACATAAAACCGAACTAACACAATCAGAACTGTCCAAAGCATCACCTGCAACTACTCCATATGTACTTCTGATGTCATGACAATTCAGACATAATTTATGTTATGTTATGTTATGTTTGGAATATAAGAAAATTTTCACTGCCTGTTTCTATTCTGACCATTTATTCCGTTTCATGGTCATTACAAAAAATATTTTTTTACATGGGGGGGGGGGGGGGTGTCAAAAAATGATGGGCCCCGGGTGCCACATACCCTAGGTACGCCACTGCTTGGACCTGCCCAACTTTTCATGAATTATTTTCCAGACTGTACCTGCCGAGTTGCCCATTTCTTCAACTATTTGGGAAACATTAATTTGTCAGTCTGACAAAATTAAATCCTAGTCTTTCTTGCACATTACTGTGAAAGTTGCTTCCACAGGCCATCCCGTGTGAGGATCATCTTCAATAGACTCTATACCCCACGTAAACTGTCTGCTCCAAAATTTTACTTTGTAAGATGATGGGGCAAGGCTCACCATAAACTGCAGTCATGCGTTCATGGATCTCCTTTGGCTTTTTCCCTTCTTTTGTGAGAAATGTTATCACTGAATGGTGCTCCAAATCTAGCAGTTTCTTACTTGATTCACATGGGGACTCTTCTGACAACCTATCTCTTGGAATGTTAGACTCCAACTGAGCTGCAGCTGTGCAAGAGTAACCTTGAGTAACACCTCCTACGTTCTTTTATACTCAGGTAGATAAATTATTTATTTAATGACCCTCATATGAATATATGATCCTCCATTTTTTAAGTAGCAACACCTCCATGGTTACTGGCTGATGGGGCCAGATAGAAAGAAATACTGTCAAAATGCAGAGGGTGGAGTGTTGTGTCACTGTGAATAAGATACATATTTCTTCTGCTCCCTTAATCTTAATTATATCTTTTAACATGAAAAATACTTTACTGGGCTGTTCTATATTCAAACCCACAAGATTGATTTTCCTAAAAGTGACTTACCCAACCCTTCCAGAATTCCAGAAACATGACTCTGTGAACCTAAGGTCAGAAGAAAGTTCAGCAGCTGCTCTTTTTTCCAGTCAGTGCTGCAGTGAGATATCTCCAGATGTAAAGTTCTTTCGATCCATTGCACTAACAAAAAACCAAAAATCTCTGCACGTGACTGCTTGTCATATAACGCCTTTCTACTTGGATCGATCTTAGGCTGGACACTTCATAAAATACTTTAATTTTGTTGGAGGTCCAGGCCAAGACCAGTAATAGTAACATAGTAAATGACGGCATATAAAGACCCGAATGGTCCATCCAGTCTGCCTAACCATACATACTCTATAAATTAATTATTTAGTTTAAATGGTCCTTTTTCTTAGATATTTCTGGGCCATAAACTCAGAGCCCTGCCCGGTAGTGTGCTTTGGTTCCATCTACTGGAGTCTCCATCAAAGCTCACTCCAGCTCATCTTAACCATCCCAGCCATCCTCAACTGAATGTCCATATACGGGACATAGGCCGTGCAAGCCTGCTCAGTACTGGCCTTAGTTCCTTCAATGTATACCCATTATTTTCTGATTAGAGATCCTCTATGTTTATCCCACGCTTGTTTGAACCGCATAAAAATCCACACTGTCCACTCTTCACTGGCACACAGTAACTCAGTCCAGATCAGTCTTAGCAGTTTGCCGGTCCACAAAATAATTATTTTATTTCCGCTGGTCCATAGGTGTAAAAAGGTTGAAGAACACTGGTGTAGATGAAAGACATACATGCTGCATTCTCACAGATATATTTCCTTTGTTTAATTTTATTTTATTAATATATTACCTTTAAAATTGGACTAACATGGCGACCACACTGTTTTTACTCATGTTTGAGTAGCAAAGTACATTTTGTCGATAAATATATTTTTTATAAATTAAATAAAATATTCACTGTGGATATACTGAAAATCAGAATTGGCTGCGACCCTAGAAGACCGAATTTGCCTACCCCTGGAAGTACAATAGTGCTGGCCTCAATCGGATTGATTTGTTTTGACTAGTTGACCAGAAAATTGAAGAGAGGATGTGAACTAGATGTAGTCTACCTGAATAAACCTTTGTTACCTCGTCTCGCTCATGTTGACATAACATGATCTGTATTTGTTTAAGCTCCAGAAATATATGAACTTACTAAGACAGGTCATAGAAATATTGTACAGTATAGTAAAAACAGGCTTCATATTGCTGCCAGCTGGCTCTGTTTCCCCCACTCATAAGACTTTTTACATGTGGTATTCTTTGAAATGTACAAGAGGAAAAGGTTTATGCATCGCTAGAACTCTAGTGCAGATTCTAAAACCATTCTCGGTCAAACTGCAACTGTATCTTATTAATGGTGTGCCCTGCTTCTTTTTACATTGAAAACCCGACACTTGCACGCACACACAAAAAAAAACTCTCTCTTTTCAAGGTTAACATGGCCAAAATAGTGTATCTTCTCCAAAGAAAACTTATCTGAATTGATAAACAAGCTATTCCAGGAATGTTCCAAGGTGTTCTCCAGTCAGTTCATAGAAGTCAATCTTCCCACACCCACACCACACATTCCAGAGGAATTATACTTTGAAGCCTGCTGCTGCTTCTTCCAGAGCACTGCTGGAAATATCTGCCAGGGATGTGCTGAGCAGATGGATGACGGCTCTCACATGGCTTTGAAATAAAACAAAAACTAGTTTTGTCTGGGAAGCAATTCTCTTGGTGTTAATAAAGAACTAGATATCCTTTCTACCATGGAACAGGCTCCAAGTGACAAGTGCCCCATTGTACACTGCACATTACTGCCCCTACATAATTCTTATGCTGTTTTGGAGCATTCTGATGCAAAGAAAATGGACTCTGAGGTGAGTTTATAAAGAATGTTAATCAGAATAAGAGACATAAGAACATAAGAAGCGCCTTCTCTGGATCAGACCTTCAGTCCATCTAGTCCGGCGATCCGCACACGCGGAGACCCTGCCAGGTGTACACCTGGCATAATTTTTAGTCACCCATATCCTTCTATGCCTCTCGAAAGGAGATGTGCATCTAGTTTGCTTTTGAATCCTAGGACAGTCGATTCCGC
Source organism: Geotrypetes seraphini (assembly GCF_902459505.1). NCBI lineage: Eukaryota > Metazoa > Chordata > Amphibia > Gymnophiona > Dermophiidae > Geotrypetes > Geotrypetes seraphini. The sequence continues at coordinate 182,920,962 of NC_047085.1, read as the reverse complement.
AATAACCTCCTCTGGAAGAGCATTCCAGGTGTCAACAACTCTCTGAGTGAAGCAGAACTTCCTGATATTAGTCCTGAACTTGTCCCCCCTTAGCTTCATTCCGTGTCCTCTTGTCCGTGTCAAATTGGACAATGTAAATAGTTTTTTCTGCTCTATTTTGTTGATTCCTTTCAGTATTTTGAAGGTCTCGATCATATCCCCTCGCAGTCTCCTTTTCTCAAGGGAGAACAATCCCAGTCTCTTAATTCGTTCCTCGTATTCCAAGTTCTCCATACCTTTTATTAGCTTCGTTGCTCGTCTCTGCACTTTCTCCAGCAGTTTTAGATCCTTCTTTAGGTTGGGAGACCAAAGTTGAACACAGTATTCCAAGTGGGATCTGACCGTTGCTCTATAAAGCGGCATTATGACCCTCTCTGATCTACTCATGATTCCCTTCTTTATCATGCCCAACACTCTATTTGCTTTCTTTGCCACCGCCGCACCATGTGCTGATGGTTTCAGGGTCCTATCAATCAGTACACCCAGGTCCTTTTCTTGTTCGCTCTTACCCAGAGTTGCACCTGACATTCTATACTCGTGTTCCTTATTCTTTCTGCCTAAATGCATTACTTTGCATTTCTTCACATTGAACTTCATCTGCCATTCCTCCGCCCATTTCTCTAACTGACACAAATCACGCTGGAGTTCCTCGCTATCCTTTTGCGATATGATTGCCCGGCATAGCACAAAGCACAGAGGTTTTAATTTAGGGACACAGGCCATTGGGCCAGACAAAGTTAAATGCATTCCTGGATCTTCTGCCAGCAGACATTGGGCTAGATTCACAAACCTGCCCGATTGGGCCCGATCTGGGCAGGTCCGATGAATTCAGAAAACGGCAATATGCAGATGGGGGCGATCGGAGGAATACCCCCATCTACCTGCCCAGATCACTCTATAGCGTCCCAGCGCATGCACAGACCATCTGTAGATGGTCTGCAAATGCGCTGGAGCTCCAGGACCGGCATAGTTTTTTTTGTTTTTTTTTAGGGGACTGTGGTTTTAACTCGCTTTGGGTTAAAACCACAGGTTTGCACTGGGGCAGGCATGCAGGCGTGTTCAGGAAGAAGAAGTGAAGGAGATCGGCCAGGGCTGGTGGCGAGAAGTGCAGCCCCGCTTTTAACCTGCGGGTTAAAAAAAAAACGGGCTCGCAGCGGGGCATGGCCGAAGAGAGCAGGGCGGCATGGCAGAGGCAAGGGAAGAAAAGAGCAGGGCAGCTTGGCAGAAGAGAGTGGCAGAGAGCTGGACGCTTTTTGGATAGTTTCAGGGCTGCAGGGCTGGGATTTCAGGCAGAGAGTAGAGAGCAGGAAAGGCAGTGAGCGACTAGTCCCCAGCAGTCGCTTCTTTTGATCGGCCAGCCCAGTCGGTGTTCCTGAAGTTTTCTTTTGTGAATCGCTTCCTTCCTATTGCATGCAATTCCCCCTCATTTGCATGCGCAGATTGGATCAGGATTGGGAGTAAGGTTAGTGAATGGGAGCAGGGTCGCAGAGTGATCGCAAACCAATTGGTACACGATTGGTTTGCTTTGTGAATCTAGCCCATTGTAATCCATTTGGGGACAAATGATCTGGCCAACAGTGTAGCATGATTGAAGCACAGACATCTTTCCAGAAGCTGGGGGAAGGGCTGTAGCCTTTTCTGAATTACTGCCTACCTATGGTAAGGGAAATGAAAGGTTTCTTAATATAGAGAAGTTCAATATGTTAACATGACAGTTCTAAATACATAGAAGGATGGGGCAATACATGGAAAAACAAAAGGTTATATTGTAAGGAAAGCCTACATCTTTCTACAGTGGGAAGGAGGTTACTTGCTGAGAAATTCAAATAGTATGGGACTCATAATCGAAACGGAAATACGTCTAAAAACCAGACTATATCAGCACTTAGACGATCAGTGAGACAAGTCGTCCAAGTGCTGATAATCGAACCGGGTTTTAGACGTATCTAAAAATGACTTAAGCCTTCACAGTGCTGCAGTACGTCCAGAGCTAAAAGGGGCATTTTAGGAGGATTGGCGAGGGCGGGATTTGGGCCATCCTAGACTTAGTCGTACTGCATGTATAGTCGAAAGTTTAACAACACTGCCTAGACGGAACTTGGACGTTATGACTTAGGCCATCTAAAACCAGGTCTAAATCACAAGAAGGTATCCAAAGTGTCCAGATAACCACTGCAGGGACAAAGTACAGACCCCTACACACTCACCCAGTGATCACTGACACCCCCCTCCCCCCATCGCCTTAAATTCGTAATATAAATGTCACATATCTGCCTCCAGAACATCAGTACCTGGCAGCCTGGCATAGGAAAGCCTAGTAGAGCTGCACAGAGGTGGCTTAAGTGGTCTGGGGGTGGGCTAGTGAACCATGGAGAGGAGGACCCAGGCCCATAAGTCACTCTAACCACTGCATGCACGGTAAAACATGTGCACCCCCCAAAAACGCTTATGTACTGCCATATAAGTGGCACCTGAAGCCATAAGGGCTATTGGGGTGGTAGGCAAGTGGGTATAGTAGGTTCTGGGGGGTGTTTTGGGAAGGTTCACCATGACCTATAAGGTTGTTGTGGTGAAATGTGTTTGTGGAACCCTTTTTGTGAAGTTCACAGCAGTGCCCTATAAGGTACCCCACTACTCTGGTGCAATGTTTGGGTGTCCAGTCCATCACTTTGCTGACCCCGCCCACAAGGTCTTTGTCTAGGCATTTTTGACTTGGATGAAATTTTGGACGAAAATGGGGTATAAAGATAGACGACTTAGTGGTCTAGACAATCAGGTGGCTGGATGTACAGTTATACGATTTTCAGGTAAAAAAATATTTTGGATGTATTTTTCTATGTCCGACTTTGGGCGACTAGTGACTCAGACCCAAAACAGACATAGAAGTATCTTTTGATTATGCCCCTCCACGTTACTAGATGTTTAAACTACAGTAGAGTATGGGGTGATGAAGGGAAACAGGAGGAATCAAAAAGTCACCCTCAGAAAATGCAAAAGCAGTGGGGAAGATAATGTTAACATCATCATTAACAAAGGAAGAAGGGGGAGAGTAAGCGAAGCACTATTTAGAAGATACAAGTAAAATGTTTCTGGAATGCAATGAGCATGAATATTCATAGTTTAACTAATAAAGTTCAGGATCTGCAAGCCCTGATGTTAGAAGTTGACTTGGATATTGTTGCCATCACAGAGACATGGTTCAATGATTCCAGGCTATAAACTTTTCATAAAGGATAGAGATGGCCAAAAAGGTGGAGTAGTGGTGCTACAGGGGACTTGGGGATTGGAGGAAGTGTTATGGATCAGCTTGAAGAGAGAAGATGGAACCTCTACACATAGGGATCATTTACAGGCCTCCAACATAAGTGGAGTAGCTGAACAAAAATCATATAGTATGGTTTAAGAGCTAAAGTGGACCATGGACATACAAAACTCAAAGTCCTGTATTTCAAGCTTGCTGATTTCAGTAAAATAAGAGCATTCCTGAAGAAAGAACTGGTCACCTTAAGATCATCACATACAATCACACCCAAGTCCCACTCTTTTGTCAAGCACATAAGTTCTTCACCCCCTAAACTATACTGTTCCCTCGGGTTTTTGTAGCACAAATGCATGAACTTGCGTTTCTTAGCATTAAATTTTAGCTGCTAAATTTCAGACCATTCTTTAAGTTTCTCTAAGTCTTTCTTCATGTTATTCACACCATCCAGGGTGTCTACTCTATTGCAGATTTTGGTATCATCCGCAAAGAGGCAAATTTTACCTGACAGTCCTTCAGCAAAATCACTTATAAAAATGTTAAAAAGAAGAGGCCCCTAGAGGATTCCAAGATGGCGGCAGCTTACCCTCGGTGTCTCTGACTTCGATCTGCAGGAGTGTCTGAGCATTTTGTTTCAGTTGTCCCGAATATGCCACATTCAAAGAGGAAGGGAGTAGTTTGAGCCGATCCCCCTGCGGCACGAACTTCCACTCCCTCACAGCGCTCCATGCTGGAGTTCATCGGAGCAGGTTCCCCTCTCATAGGGGTAGAGTCTGGCGGTTCCCCGGCTGGAAGGGAGGCTGGAGTTTTGGACTTGATGGTATATCTCTCCACTCCGATGTCAGTTCCACCGCCGCTCCCAGCGCCTAACGCGGCTGGCCCGGATGTGACTCCCGACTTGATATTCTCGAGGGAGACCCCGGGAGCAGGGGCTGTAGCCGCGCGGAAACAGCTGGAGGCAGGAGAAACTATGGAGATTTATCCCCAACTAAAGAAATCTGAGGCAGTGGAGAGCATATGGGAGGCTCTCATGAAGATCAACACAACAGTTTTCAGCTCTTCTAAAGAAATTGCAGCACTCGTGAGTACTGTTAATGCCTTGGGAGAGAAACTGCAGAGTACTATAGACCAATTTAATATGGAAGTATCCCAGGTTAAGACTAAGGTTACTGATTTAGAAACTCTATCTTCAGAATTAGTCAAAGATAAAATAAATTTGAATAAGAAAATAGAACAACTAGAAAATTATAATAGAAGATTAAATGTGCGAATTTTCAACTTTCCTCATTCAATTGGAGTGTCGCCTATGGAAATGCTAAGAAAATATCTTGTTGAAGTATTGAAATACTCAGTTGACTTAATTCCTCCAGTCAATCGCATTTATTATATTCCTACAAAAAAGTTGAGTCACTCCTCAAGGTCCAGCTGTGGAGCAACTAAATCTTACAGACATACTTGACTCATCGCCTACAGACTCCACAGAGCGAGCCACTTTACTGGTTTCTTTTGTCTTTGAGCAAGACGCTAATTCACTTCTGAGATTATACTTTTGAAATTCTTGATCACTTTTTCTGAGGAAAAGGGTTTGAATATACCCAGATGTCGCAAGACAAACACAAGAGAGACGTAAACTTTTCTTGGCAATGAGAACTGAGACAGTGACGCTGGGGGCAACTTTTCTCTTAGCCTATCCATGTAAATGTTTAGTCAAGTATCTTGCAGTTAAATATGTCTTTTTTTTTTTTTTTTACCTGAACACGTGCGCGCATTTCTTGATATGAAGAAGCTGTCTACTGCTAGTGTTAATTAAGTCGTACAGGGAACCTTACTGCTAAGCCTATTCTTTTATATCAAGTTATTGTAAGAATTATTGTTTCTCTTCACATTTTCCAGGAATTCTCCAAGGATTGATTGTGGTCTAAGAAAGTTTAATTTGTTTCTTTTGAGAATTGATTTAATTTGTACTCGTACCTTTTACAACTGATTTTCTTGAACAAGGTTATCTTGTGATTATTTTGAAAATTCAATAAAGATAAAGATTTAAAAAAAAAAAAAGAAGAAGAGGCCCAAGAACAGAAACTTGAGTCATAACAATGGTAACATTCCTTTCCTCAGAGTGATCTCCACTGACCACTACGCTCTGTCGCCTTCCACTCAACCAGTACCTGATCCAGCCCATAACTTTGAGGCCCATCCCGAGGGCACTCCGTTTATTTATTAGACGTCTGTGTGGAACACTGTCAAAGGTTTTGCTAAAATCTAAATGCACCACCATCTAGCGCACTCATTCTACCCAATTCTCTGGTCACCCAGTCAAAGAAATCGATCAGATTTGTCTGACTAGACCTACCTGTAGTGAATCTATGTTGTCTCTGGTCCTGTATAATATAGTAGCCACTAATGCAAAATGCACCAAGAGCCTTGATAGTCTGAGACAATCAGGGTGTTAATTGTTGGACCCGACATGGGCTGTATTTCAGCATAATATGTCTGCATCAGGGATCATTTGATGGAGGAAATATACAGATAGAAACTCAAAAATTAATTCCAACGATATAAAACACTCAAATTGGTGAAAAACAAATTATATGGGCATCAAACCTGCTGACAAGGGTCTTATGTCCATGCGGGAACACTAGGCATACCTTCTCATGCATACTCAAGAGTGGGAAATAAGTGGCAGGGAGTGGCAGGAATCTATTTATTTGTCTGGCGGGGCTCGGCATCCCTGACAGCAAAGATAAAAGGGAGCTCAGGAGGGGGGGCCAGAGCCCAAATTTTGGGAGCTGCCTCTTAAAGTAGCCATTGTTGGGGGGGTCTAACAACCAGCTCACAAAATTATTAGAAACTTAACAAACGGCTCTCACAAGCCAGTGTACGAGGGGCTGCTGAAAGGTTCTCAGCCCAACCAACAAAGTTGGGGCAGTCTCCATCGCAGGCTATACATTTAATCCAGCAATTTTCCACTTTTTTGTTCCATATTTATCCAACAGAACAAAAGAAGTGAAAAATCACTGGACTATATAGCCCTCAATGGAAACTGACCCAACTTTATTGGTTGGGCTGAGAACTTTTCAGCAGCCCCTCGTAAACTGGCTCCTGCACATTAATGGATGTTTTGTGTATCAGCGAGAGGGAAATCAGGTATGTGTGAGGAAGAGGGATATATATATATATAAGTAAGATAAAAAGGGAAGGGGAGAAGGCCAGTGTTGAAGCAAATAAATGGCAGTAAGAGGTGTTCCTAAATAATATTTGTATAATGCATTAAAGAAACCCAGGAGAAAACATTATTCCCACATACTTTTTTAGTTTTACAACATAGTATATTTTCTCTAATATCTACCCTTACATTATTGTTCATGGATATCCGGTTTGGCCTCCTCATCCAACCTGCTCTTTTCTATATTTATTATCTTTTTATGTTCCTAAATCCCGAGTTAGTTTTCAATTTTTGTGTTTTTCAATGTTTCAAAAAATCTCCCATGAGTATTCATGCTTCAGCAATTTATGCTAAGGGCAGCGATTCTCTCCATTGTACATAGTTCCCATAGTTTATTTTCTACTTCCTCTCATGAGTACCACAGTTCATGTCCAACTTCTCAAGATCTAGCTGTCACCACACCATAATTAAAAAGTTTATTCTCTTTCTGTAGTCACCCCTTAGCAGTCTTCAGTAAGAGACAGAATTTTGTGTCCTGCTCAGGGCAGGATTAATTTGTCGAGGGCCCCTAGGCACACAAGTACACTGGGCCCCCACCCCACTCCACCATGCGCCCAGGCAGAAATAGGAAGCTGCATCAGAGGAAAGCTTTGGGCAAGCAGCACCGCTTGCACAATTACAGTTCCCGTTGCCTTTCTTACCCGCGTGGCTTGCTTGTCTTACTTTCTGTCGATGAGGGGGGGGGCGCCACGTTGCCGATTGGGGTGGGGCCCGCATTGCTGATCGATGCTGGAGGGTCCCATCGCCGTTTGGAAAAAACAATGTTGATGCCCTCCTTCATCGAGCCCCCCTGACCATTTTGGGCCCTGGTCCTGCTCTATTCATAAGCCAGTTATTTCTCTTAACATTATGTAGCATCTTAGCCCAGAATGTATGACTTTCAGGGCATTTTCATCAGAGATGAGACAAGTTGCCCTATTGCCCCTCATCCCCTCCAAAATAACCTAGTTCTCTTCTAATACCATGTCTTAAAAATTAGTGGAGTGACATACACTCTGTACAGTACTCTATAGCAGTTCTTATGCGAGTGCCTGTATACATAAATACACACACATGAGGGGAAATCAAAAAGTAAAGGCAAAATACATTTAACAGCTTTAATAGAAGTAACTGTGAGCAACTGAACATATCATTTTTTCACCCAGTCCCCATGCAAGAAAACACATTTGTTGTATCGTTCAACTAGCTTCTGCATTCCTGCAGAGAAGACATTTTTCGGCTAATCCCGAAGCCAGGTGAGCACCGCTTCTTTTTACTTCATCATGTTTTGTCTTTTGCTCTCCGAGTCGCAGTGATGCAGTGACAATTCTCTAATAGTCAGATCTTCTTCATACCATCTCGGGAACTGGGTCATAATCTACACACGCTGTTTGCTTGTGCAGATCAGTAAGCTGTTTGGAATCCATTTCCTGTATCCCGAGTCATCATGCATTATGGCAAATGCAGATCCACAGCTGATATCCAAACTTGCAGCCAACTGAGACACTGCTATCTGTCAGTCTTCTCTAATCAAAGCATCTACCTTGTCAATGTACTCCTGTGTGCGCAAAATTGATGGGCGACTAGAATGACCTTCATCGGTTACACCTATTCTTCCTGCTTTAAACCTTTTTAACCACTCATAATCTTTTTGTTGATTCATGGTGCTATGTCCATGCTGAATCAATATCTGATGGTGAATTTCTACAGGTTTCATTCACTCCCTCTGCCCAAAGAAAACGCACTACTGCATGTTGTTCTTCAATGGTACAATCTTGCAATGGAACGTCCATGTTTCTGACCTCATTGCTGCCACACGACTGAAAGCCGAGCGCTGCACTGTGCGTGGATGAACTATCCAACAGGCAATGTATGGGCACATATGTTGCATTTCGCTAGTTCTGTTCCGGTTATCATGTAATTTAACAATTGCCTTTAATTTTGATTCACCCTCTCCTGTGAAGATTCTGCCTTTGATTCATCCCCCCTGCTTAAACTATAACACACATTTTTCAAAATCCGTTACTTTCACATTCTACATTTAAATACTTGCAGGCACTTTCACTGGCTCTAGTGGGCTCACAATCTAAGTGTTTGTACCTGGGGCATTGAGGGATTAAGTGATTTGCTCAGGGTCACAAGGATCTGCAGTGGGCATCAAACCCAGTTCCTCAGGCTACTCCTGCCAGTGGCTCAACCAGTACTGAGAGTATTGAAAAGAGAGATGGCACATGCTGAGAACCAGCCAGGATCCCTGAAGGGACCTTTTGTACCGAGGGGGGAGGGGTCTCAGGTGATGGTGAAGGGATCATGGTGGATGTGATAGTGGGAGAGGGAATAGGGAACAAACACTAATTTGAGGGGATGGTCTTGTACCAGTTACACAGTGTCCATACTGAGTACAAATTATCTTCATAGAAAAGCTTTGTGTATGAGATTATCCCTGCTATATATGAAATGCATTAGTATTGTGGATGCTGCTGGGCTTCCTGCTTCTCCTCAGTTTCTTTGCCACGGGGCTCCTGATCCTCAAGAACTGAGATTCTTCGCCTTAGTGTGAGTTTGTGCAGTATGCAGCAGGCCAGAAAGATCTAGCATACCTTTTTCTGGTTTGTAAAGGAACTCCCCTCCAAACCTGACCAAAACCTGAAGCGAGTCCATTAGCAGTCCAAATGTTCTTTCTATGATGGCCCTGGTGCACCTCATACACGATGGCTTCTATGGCCCAGAGATTCCGCAATTCTCATGATTTGACTATCCTGCCACCAACCTAGTTACAAAAGTGATAATGTAAAACACAGATAGTGGCAACTAAATGGACAAACTCTCACACCACCTCTCTTGCATACCAGGGGCATTGCCAGTCCTCTAATTTTTGTTTTGAGGGGTGGGGGTTCATAGAATTGGACTAGGGGGGCAATGCATTCCCTCCTTCCCTCCCCCATCCAGTGCACCAAAACTAATACCTTTCCTGGTGAGGATGCCAAAGCCTTGACTGCCAAACCTCGTCCTTGCACTGCTGCAGTACAGAAATTGGCAGCGTGCTGCTAGCCACCAACACAGGGATTTCCCGAGCATGCTCATTTCTTTAGTTCATCTCCACCATACATTTAGCAGGCGATGCAGGTTTGGAGGAGGCCTAAGACACCCCCCAACCCACCCCCCAACTATACCACTGTTTCACACAAATACAGGCTGAAAGTGGGTTTGAAGTGAAAGATAGGTTGGGCAGTCTCTGGCACAGAGGGTCTCGGATGGAACAGGCTCACGGAGTAGGATTTCCAGATGTCCAGATTTACCTGGACATGTCCTCTTTATCCAGGTGTCCGGATGGGTTTTCAAAACCTAGCACTTTGGCCGGGTTTTGAAAATCATTGAGCTCGGGGCTGTGTCTGGAAGGCATTTGTGCATGCACAGATATCCTCCAGACACAGACCTGAAGAGATGGGGTTTGTGTGGGGCTGGGACCATATGCCTTCTTTGAGGACAAAATATGGCTCTACCACAGAGGAATATGAAATGGGTTCACAGGTGGTGATGAGACAGGGTGGCTGGGGAGAGCTGTGGAGGCTCATAGACTCTCTCAGTGCTCCTTGCCACTTATTCATGATTCAAAGGTGATCTAAGATCTGATTTAGATCTTGCATTGAATGTACTTCAACGCGTTATCTGGAATTAGGGACAGATGTCAATGACTCTACACTGCCCATGACATACCTCCATACCACCCCCCAACACAGCTCTGGTGGCTTTAGACATTTTTACAGCTTAACAAATTTAGCCCATTGTAAAATGTTAGGTTAGATAGTTTGGCTGCAAAGTGTAAGTGCATGGAGCTTAACAGTTTGTTTGTTAAAGCTCCATGCACTTACAAAAGACATCTATGTGCCGGGATTGAGACTTTACAGTGGAAATAGCACTTGAACAATGATTGCTATAGTATATGAGGGACAATTTTCAAAATACATTTTTACATAGCTTAACATGCATTTACACATAATACTTAAAAAAAAAATAATGTCCACTATGTATTTAAGATACGATGATTATAGACATGACAATTTAGCAAGGATCTCACCCCTTCTAAAAACAGAAATAGAACTTTCAAATGTGATTATATCTATAAATGCCTACAGTAGGGACCAAGAATACCAGTTTTCAGTATGTATCTAATTAATAAAATACTCATTTACTCTTCATATTGCCTTTTTTTGATGTTTAAATGGGAAAATATGAATCTATCAGGCTCCTGAATCTGATCCCCAGGCATTCTCTGCCATCTGCTTTTCTTTACTCAACTTCTTTCTTCCCTTCATTGTCATCTTTCTTCTTATCTTTCAGTTTTCACCTACCTCTTCTTTCCATTTTCCTCATTTACACTTTCATTCTTTTTGTCTCTTCACCAACACACCATTCCTCCCAGTGGCATAGTCGCGGGTGGACCTAGGCCCACCCACTCTTGGCTCAGGCCCACCTGGGTCCGCTTGTTTCCTTCCTTCCCTCCACGGCCCAGCAACTCTTTACCTATCTACCTCACCATGTTCACAAGCAGTAGCAGCAACACACACCTGCTGTCTGCACTAGTTTCTGCAAGCTTCCCTCTGCTGCATCTCACAGGAAGTGACATAAGTGAGAGCGGGATGTGGCAGAGGGAAGTCTGCAGAGACCAGCAAAGGTAGCAAATGTGCTTTGCTGATCTCACAAATGTGGTGGGGTACACTTGTGAAGGGCACTTACTGGTTCACAGGCTGGGCAAATACTGGATTCAAAGGCTCAGATGAGAGAAAGAGACATAGGACATCTTCATACCTCTACTCTTTTTTTCCCATCTCTCCACATTAGAGCCTGACATGGAGACAAATTTGTCCCCATTCCCGTGGGATCTATCTCCACCCCCATCCTGTCCCCTCCCTGCAAGCTCTGTCCTCATTTGCGCAAGTCTCAAACACTTTAAAATCATAAGTGTTTGAGGCTTGTGCAGATAAGGACAGAGCTTGCAGGGATGGGGCAGCAACAGGGTCAGAACTCACAGGGACAGTATAGGGATGGAGATAAAGGGAAAGAAATGAATCTATCTGTCCCATACCTCTTCCCTCATTCCCAGCATCTATCTCCTGCCTGTTTCCCCTTCAGAAGTACCAGCGCTCTGCCTGCTCCTGTCTCTTGTTTTTGCAGCATTATCCTTCTCTTTCTCAGAATCTGCTACTCGCCTGTTTCCCCTTCCACTTTACCAGTGAAGAACACCCCCTACCTGTTCTCCCCCATCCCTAGTTCCCATTTACAGCAAGTTCCCTAATGCTAACCAATATTGCACTCTGCAGGAACTTGTGCATCACTAGACCAGAAGCAGGAGGTGAAGGCCAGAGAGGCTTGAGCCTGGTTGCTTGGTTTCTGCATCTGCAGAGATGGCACAGAGTGGCAGGGATACACAGGCTCCTGCAGCCTCTGCTGCTCTTCCTGTAGGTACCACACAATCAAAAAGTTCAAAAGGAAATCAGCTAGTTTCTCTAGAAGCACATGTGAACAAAATAACTCAATCACATTAAATGTATATATTGTGAATGTATTAAATGTACAGTATATATAGTGTGTAGTCATATGCACTGAGAGCGTCCACCCTGTAAAGGTAGCGCTCATTTGTTTTCATTGCTTAGATTTCCCAAGGACTTACTAAACCACTTGACGCACACCATCATGGGAAATACATAGTGTGTGTGATATGTTGAAAATGCAATTGAAATAAAAGTGAAATTTTAAGTGTGCTACAGTACGTCAATATTCTTGTGCTTCCAGAGAATAGCCATGCAGATCAACAAACACAGTATAGGTAATACTTATCTTCAGTGATTTATCTACGAGAAATTACAAGTTTAGATAACTTTAAGTCTAGTTTAAAAACTATGCTGTTCAAAGATGCTTTTGCAGTATAATCGTCCTTTTAAGAATGTTTTAATTCCTTCTTTTATCTAGTCTCCAGGCTAGCCCAGCCATTTGGGTTGAGCTTTTTGTTTCCCCCCATCCTTCTGTTTTTCCCCTTTTTTGTTCTTTCCCCTCCTCTCATGCCAGTTCGTTTTGGTCAGTCACGTTAGTCATAATAGTTTGTCTTTTGGTGTTTCTCTAATGTAAAGTCTTTGATGTTCATTAGTTCCCTGTATTTTGTATTTTTTTATTATGTAAAGCCGCTTTGATTTCGGATAAGGCAAGATAATAAAATTTTAACGAACTTGATATCTATCTATGACAGCTGCTGTGCTTTTCAAAGGCCACAGCATCTCAAATCGAATACTTCAAGCCGCAAACAACAGCGCTACAGACCAGGATTCAACAGAGCTCAGTTTCGAGGTTTTCGCATATCACACACAATATGTATTTCCCATGATGGTGCGTGTCAAGTGGTTTATTAAGCCTTTGGGAAGTCTAAACAATGAAAGCAAACGAGCACTACCTTTACAGGGCGGGTGCTCTCAGTGCTTATGACAACACACTGAGGATATATATTCACAATATATAAATTTAATGTGATCGAGTTACTTTGTTCACATGTGCTTCCAGAGCCAACCAGCTGATTTCCTTTGGATTTTTTTCAATTGTGAGATTATTACTTGCTATAGGAGGGTCTACTTCCTGTAGGTACAGCAGAACCAGCCTATGCTGGGTTAGAACTTCTCAGTCTTACATAAGAGATGGCGTCTCAATCACCCAATGCTGGAGACATGCCCAGCTAGCAAAACCACTGCAGGATTTTACAGGTTCATACATAAACTGGCACAGAGACTAACGGCCTCTTTTACAAAGCAGTGCTAACAGCCTCGAAGCCCATAGAGATTAACGGCTGCTGCGCGGCGCTTCAAGGCCATTAGCGCAGCTTTGTAAAATAGGCCGTAATGGATCTTACACTGGGCTTTCTAGTATTTTGTGTACTCGCTCACTATTTCTGTACATTTTTGACTGCTGTGCATTTACAGTGTCCAAATCCTGCTGCACTGCTCCTAAAAAGATGGATTATAAAAACCACCATTTCCAAGCAAAACTATTTTGAGCAAAATAAAATAGTAATGGCTGATCCTGTAAGTACCATAAAGCCGCACTCATCCATCTTTTAATTTAACCAGCTTTATTTTTAGAAACATGTCTTGGCAGTGGGTGACACTAAAAGCATTACTGAACAAATTAGGTAAGAAGCTAATTGAACACAAAGGTATTAAAGTAATTGATTTCTGTAAGAATAGAATGACATATTGGCTTCCATTACTGAGCACTTCTTTTTAAGAAAAGCAACCTGTGTCAGACACAAGATTATTAATCTATGTAAAAGCCTTGCTGATTTAGACCTATTTATATCTATGGGGTGAGGGGAAGACTCATTCAAATTATTTCCAAGTTACCTTACAGCAAAACAATGTCACCTTTTAGTAAAAGTACAAATAAGAATCACTTTAATAAAGGGGTCAGAGAGGTTGAAATATGCTGAAAGCTTTTCTAAAGGAATCATTTACATTAGCAAAAAGGCGCTGCAGAAGAAATACACTTCTCCCTCTGAATTCGCTGTGATAGGGGATTAACAGAACCGCAAATACAGAAAAACCACAAATAACTTTTTCATATGTTATTCGCTGTTTTCTATTAAAAACCATCGTGAATATAATGAAACCGAGAAAATAACATGGTGGGAAACCTAGTCTGTTCCTGAAGGAGAGGCAAAATATGGTGAAGAAAGTGCTGGGAATCGGTGATTTTCTCTGTAAATGCTTGGAATTGGCGATTTCTCTATGCAAGATGATGTAATTTGGGGGGAGGAGCCAGCAATCTAAAAACCGTGGATAATTGAAACTGTGAATGCTGAAACCGCGAATACGGAGGGAGAAGTGTAGTTACTTGATGGCTCAGTGACAGAAGTACATGCTGTCATGCAAAGGGCCCCTAAGTTTGATTCTCAGGTTAGATCTTCCACTTCCTGAAACTGTCAGGGCTGGAGACACTATAAGGGTGCCCAGTCAGTACTGCCACAGCCATCAAGAAGGGTGACATCTAGTGGTTTGATTGATACCTGATATAGGCTCCTGAAAGGAGCACTAGTGCATAGTGCCTGGCCTCAGGGACATTGCTCTTTATCTTTCCAGAATCTGCCATTTGACTGCTTCCTCTTCCTCTTTACCATTGAAGAACACCCCTTACCTTTTTTCTCCCATTCCTAATTACTGTATACAAGCTCCCCAATGCCTGCCAATATTGCACTCTGCAGGCAAAGCTTAAAACTTGAGCAACCTTATAACAGAAACATAGAAAAATAAAGGCAAATAAAAATCATATGGCTTAACTAGTTTGCCCTTCCATGCCATCCACTATCCCCTCCTCTCCCTTAGAGATCCAACATACTTGTCCCAAGCTCTCTTGAATTCAGATACGTTTTCATCTCCACCACCTCCACCAGGGGGCCTTTCCATGAAAAAGTATTTTCTGAGATTACTTCTAAATCTGTCCCCTTTTACCTTCATTCTAGATCTTTTTAGTGTAAACCGCCCAGAACTTTTGGTTATGGCAGTATAAAAAAAATAAAGTTATT
Organism: Geotrypetes seraphini; assembly: GCF_902459505.1. NCBI lineage: Eukaryota > Metazoa > Chordata > Amphibia > Gymnophiona > Dermophiidae > Geotrypetes > Geotrypetes seraphini. Next base: position 182,905,899 of record NC_047085.1, on the reverse strand, counting down.
ATTATGATCCCTCATTCTAGAGTTTTCTTTCCATTGAGACTCGACTCATTTGCATTTATGCCTCATAAGTATTTAAATATCACTATCCTATCTACCCTCTCATGCCTTTCCTCCAAAGTAGTTCAAACTCAAGATGGATTCTTCACAACTCTTTAAACTTGGAGAATTAGAACATATTTTTCCAACGCTGTAACAATATCACCAAGTAAACAGTACCATATTTCCCCATGTATAGGCCGCCCCTATGTATAGGCCACAGATTTAAGTTTAAGTTTTAAGTTTTAAAACTCTTCAATAAGCCGCCCCATGTTACTAGCCATGGCTTATCGAAGAATTTTAAAACTTAAATCAGCCTTTACAATAGGGCAGCCTATACATCATCCCCCATCCCCCCTTAAATACCTCCCTTGCCGGTAATCCTGGACGTCCACGCCTGCCTCCTCCAAACACACTGTGCAGGGTAGGAGCGATGTTTGCGATCTCAAATCTCACCTTGCGCCCTTCCTGATTGGCTGTCATCAGTTCTCGTGACGGCAGCCAATCAGGAAGGGCGTGGGGTGAGGCTTGAGATTGCAAACATTGCTCCTGCCCTGCACAGCGTGTTTGGAGGAGGCAGGCGTGGCTGTCCAGGAGGATTACCAGCGAGGGAGGTATTTAAGGGGGGAGATGATATATTGCTCCATGTATAGGCTGCCCCATTTAAGCAAGCCGCTTCCACTAGGCCAATTTGCAAAATCCATATATAGGCCATACATGGGGAAATACAGTACTACCACACAACTAGTGGAATGTTTACTAAATACTAAGTAATTTAGAATTAAATTTTAAATGGCCTCAGAAACACCACTCTACCGCCCAGAAATAAAGTTTTTTTTCGTGCAGGAAGCCTTACGTGTAAGATATCCTCAAAGAACTGTTTATAATTATATAAATATCTTCAATCGGGTCAAACTTCTTTTTTTTTTTTTTGTTAGTTTTACGTTTAGAGTAAAAGGTAAGACTAAAAAAAAAAAAAAAGACTGAAGTTTGACCCGATTGAAGATATTTATATCATTATAATAAAAATCAATGATAAACAGGCCTGTGAGGATATCTTACAAGTAAGGCTTCCCAAAAGAAAAAAAAACTATTTCTGGGCGGTGGAGTGATGTTTCTGAGGCCATTTAAAAATTAATTATAAGTTACTTACCCCCTGTTTTACTAAGGTGTGCTATGCGTTTTAGCGCACACTAAATATACGCGCATGCTAACTGCTAACACGTCCATAGACTAACATGCATGCGTTAGCGTTTAGCGTGTGGTTAGTGCATGCTAAAACGCTTAGCGAACTTTTGTAAAACTTTTAGTTTCCTCTGATGCTATGTGGAAGGGAGATGTTTAAAGAGGAATCTGAACTATGAATAATGCTCTTGATTCATTAATGATTGATGATATGTAATCCTACTGTAGTTCCCTGCTATTTTTAGTGGGTTAAATGTGTGTACTGAAAGTATTGTTATATGTTGCTCTTTGAATCATTGTGAATGTTATATGCTGTAAACCATTTAGTTATAGGCGGTTAAGAAATTTTAGAAATCAATCAATCAATCAGGTCTCACCAGTTTTAGAGGCATCATTACCTCCTTTTTTTCTACTGACCATTCATCTCCCTATGCACCCAAGCAACCTTCTAGATTTCGCCATTAACTTTTCTCCCTGTTTGGACACCTTAAGATCACATACTATCACACCAAGTCCCGCTCCTGTTTTGTGCGCAAAAGTTCTTCACCCCCTAAACCATATCATTCTGTTGAGTTTTTGCAGTCCTGCATTTCTTAGCATTAAGTCTTAGCTGCCAAATTCCGGACCATTCTTCAAGCTTTACTAGGTCATTCTTCATGTTATCTACACCATCAGGGGTGTTTACCCTATTGCAGATTTTGATATTATCTGCGAAGATTCTCTAAAACGTTTTTATGACAAACTCAAGAAAATGATAGAAAAATATAAGACACTAACCACTTTCTCTAGATGATCTAATATTATTAGAAACGGAGAACAAACCAATCAAATACTCCGGGATGGTACCATTGAAAACTTTCTATCAAACATGCCAATTTAAAACAGATACAAGCCTTTATGGGCATCCAATGCAAACATGTTAAAACTGATGTCCTATCAAATTTCTTTAAAGTGGTCTCTTTCCAGTGTAGAATGCATCTTAGGAAGATAAATCCTATCTAAAAAGAAGTAACCCTTCTTCAGTATACTCTCTTGGAAGTAATGGCTAGCAATTGAGGAAAGTTCAGTATACAAAGGTCCAATTGCTTTTGTATATTTCTCAAAATTCTCAATCTTAGTTAAAATAAATAGTTTGTATTTTTTAGCACTGAGGCACAGAGTAGGTGTGTTCTGTACTAAAGCTACATTGCTCTGCACTAATTAGCACAGGGTTAGTGCTTGAGCCCCTTAGGGCTAAACCTTATTCGGTGGCCACCTACAAAAATGGTGCTGATCATGTGTCACTCGTGCTATGATGCTGTTTGCAGAATTGTGGCTTTCATCAAAGGTAGGTGCCAGGGTCTTAAAGGCACCTACCTTTGATGGAGAATCATGCCTACAGGCGCTTAAGGTCATTTCTGGCCCAAACCAAGACAACTTTTACATATAGATGTGATTCCGGCACTCTTGGGGTGGTAGATTCAGGGGCAATGTTAGGAAATTCTACTTTACGGAGAGGGTAGTGGATGCCTGGAATGTGCTCCAGAGAGAGGTGGTAGAGAGTAAAACTGTGACTGAGTTCAAAGAAGCGTGGGATGAACACAGAAGATTTAGAATCAGAAAATAATATTAAATATTGAACTAGGCCAGCTACTGGGCAAACCTGCATGGTCTGTGTTTGTGTATGGCCGTTTGGTGGAGGTTGGGCAGGGGAGGGCTTCAATGGCTGGGAGGGTGTAGATGGGCTGGAGTAAGTCTTAACAGAGATTTCGGCAGTTGGAACCCAAGCACAGTACAGGGTAAAGCTTTGGATTCTTGCCCAGAAATAGCTAAGAAGAAAAAATAAAAAAAAATAAAAAATTTAAATTGAATCAGGTTGGACAGACTGGATGGACCATTCGGGTCTTTATCTGCCATCATCTACTATGTTACTATGTTTAATCAATACTGCTAACGGACGTGTTCAAATACAAATCTTCCCCTATTTTTTTGTTTAACCACCTAACATACATTTAGAAGAAGAGAAGAACTAATACATATATGCACACAACATTAATAATTTATTAATCAACCTTACTTTTTTCATAAATATTATAAATATATTGAATATACTGCCCTCTAACTTATAACAAACACCTATTGTGGAACTGATTATCCAGGTTTTCGGGGCAATAAGGGCATTTGCCTGGGTTGTCTGTTGAAATAGGTGTTTGTTATAAGTTAGAGGGTGGCATATTCAATATATTTATAATATTTATGAAAAAATTAAGGTTGATTAATAAATTATTAATGTTGTATGCATATATGTATTAGTTCTTCTCTTCTTCTAAATGTACCTTTTTAATGAGATTTTAATTAGTGTATAGTCAACGTGGGGTGGTAGACTTAGGACTAATATTAGGAAATTCTTATTCACAGAGAGGGTGGTGGATGCCTGGAATGCCCTCCTGAGAGAGAGGGTGGAGAGGAAAATAGTGATGGAATTCAAAAAAGCATGGGATGAACACAGCGGATCTTAATTAGAATTTGAATACGTTAACTTTCATGATCTGAATCTTGCAAATAAGATGGTTTGGATAGGTTGGCGTGAGCTTCAACGCAACTCCAGTAGTTGGAAACTAAGGTCAGTACCGGGTACACTTCTAAGGTCTATGGCCCAGAAATAACAAAGAAAAAATACATTTTTAATTTAATCATGATTTAATTAGTGTATAGTCAAAGTGGGGTGGTAGACTTAGGACTAATATTAGGAAATTCTTATTCACAGAGAGGGTGGTGGATGCCTGGAATGCCCTCCTGAGAGAGAGGGTGGAGAGGAAAATAGTGATGGAATTCAAAAAAGCATGGGATGAACACAGCGGATCTTAATTAGAATTTGAATACGTTAACTTTCATGATCTGAATCTTGCAAATAAGATGGTTTGGATAGGTTGGCGTGAGCTTCAACGCAACTCCAGTAGTTGGAAACTAAGGTCAGTACCGGGTACACTTCTAAGGTCTATGGCCCAGAAATAACAAAGAAAAAATACATTTTTAATTTAATCATGAAATTATGATTACAGGGCAGACCGGATGAACCATTTAAGTCTTTAACTGCTGTCACTTACTATGTTACTGCCTATAAAATAAGTGTCAGTAACTTCTAGCTCTACGCTTGTGGAGATGGTGCGGTATACAAACCTAAGGTTTAGTTTAGTTTAGTTTAGTAATGGCCATAAACTAATGGACAGACAGGCAAAAGAAGAACCCCTTGCCTTGAAAAGGCAAGGGGGACATCTTTTCAATCATTGACAGAGTTTTTGCTCAAAATGGTTGCCCCCAACAAGGATGGCCATTACTGAAGATATAGGAAAATTGGCCATTTCCCTGTAGAAGTTAAAATAGCCTTAGTGTGCAGGAAAGACTGATCCTTGGCCACTTTTTAGATCTGCTTACTAAAAACAGGGCCAGTTTTAAACATGCTGGGGTCCAGGGCAAAAATTAAGGAGGGGGCTTCTGATCTCTCTCTTCTCTGAACCCTCCCCCAATATTCCCACCTCCCATTACTACTACATATAACCCCCCAACCCCAATATCCCCAACTCCCATTAAAACTACATATAACCCCCCAACCCCAATATCCCCACCTCCCATTACTACTACACATAACCCTCCAACCCCAATATCCCCAACTCCCATTACTACTACACATAACCCTCCAACCCCAATATCCCCAACTCCCATTACTACTACACATAACCCTCCAACCCCAATATCCCCAACTCCCATTAAAACTACATATAACCCCCCAACCCCAATATCCCCACCTCCCATTACTACTACACATAACCCTCCAACCCCAATATCCCCAACTCCCATTACTACTACACATAACCCTCCAACCCCAATATCCCCAACTCCCATTACTACTACACATAACCCTCCAACCCCAATATCCCCAACTCCCATTACTACTACACATAACCCTCCAACCCCAATATCCCCAACTCCCATTACTACTACACATAACCCTCCAAACCCAATATCCCCAACTCCCATTACTACTACACATAACCCTCCAACCCCAATATCCCCAACTCCCATTACTACTACATAAAACCCCCCCTCCAATATCCCCAACTCCCATTACTACTACACATAACCCTCCAACCCCAATATCCCCAACTCCCATTACTACTACACATAACCCTCCAACCCCAATATCCCCAACTCCCATTACTACTACATAAAACCCCCCCTCCAATATCCCCAACTCCCATTACTACTACATATAACACCCCCCTCCAATATCCCCAACTCCCATTACTACTACATATAACCCCCCCTCCAATATCCCCAACTCCTATTACTACCACACATAAAACAAATTTGAATGACTTCTTTACACACAAAACACAAACAGACCTTTACGAAATACAGAACAAGGGATCACTGTGAAAGAGTTGGCGTTCGTGAAATATAAAAAACCCAAGAAGAGGAGTGCAGAAAGGACTACAGGGTGAAACTGAAAAAAGCCAAGAGAGCGATACATTTGGCGAAAGCGCAGGTGGAAGAACAAATGGCTAAATATGTAAAAAAGGGAGACAAAATTTTTTTTCTGATATTTTAGTGAGAGGAGGAAGATGAAAAATGGAATTGCTAAACTAAAATATGCTGGGAATCGATATGTGGAGAGTGATGAGAAAAAAGCAAACGTGCTACACAAATATTTTTGTGTTGTGTTCACAGAAGAAAATCCTGGAGAAGGACCGAGATTGTCTGGCAAAGTAACACGAGAAAATGGAGTAGATTCTATGCAGTTCACAGAGGAGAGTGTTTATGAGCAACTTGAGAAACTGAAGGTGGACAAAGCGATGGAACCATATGGGATCCATCGCAGGAAACTGAAGTAGCACAGAGAGGTTCTGGCGGATCCTATTAAAGACTTGTTCAACAAATCTCTGGAGACGGGAGTGTTTCCTGGGGATTGGAGGAGAGCGGATGTGGTCCCTATTCACAAAAGTGGTCACAGGGATGAAGCAGGAAACTACAGGCCGGTGAGCCTCACTTTGGTTGGAAAAATAATGGAAGTGTTGCTGAAAGAAAGGATAGTGTACTTCCTTGAATCTAATGGGTTACAGGATCCGGGGCAACATGGCTTTACAAAAGGTAAATCGTGCCAAATGAACTTGATTGAATTTTTTGATTGGGTGACCGGAGAACTGGATCGAGGACATATGCAACATGTAATTTACTTAGATTTCAGCAAAGCCTTTGATACGGTTCCTCATAGAAAGCTCTTGAACAAACTTGAAGGGCTGAAGTTAGGACCCATAGTGGTAAACTGGGTTAGAAACTAGCTGTCGGACAGACATCAGAGGGTGGTGGTTAATGGAAGTTGCTCGGAGGAAGGAAAGATGAGTAGTGGAGTCCTTCAGGGTTCGGTGCTGGGGCTAATCCTGTTCAATATGTTTGTGAGTGGCATTGCTGAAGGGTTAAAAGGAAAAGTTTGCCTTTTTGCAGATGATACCAAGATTTGTAACAGAGTAGACACCAAAGAGGGAGTGGAAAATATGAAAAAGGATCTGCAAAAGTTTCAGGAATGGTCTAATGCCTGGCAACTAAAATTCAATGCAAAGAAATGTAGAGTAATGCATTTGGGGATTAATAATCGGAGGGAACCATATATGCTGGGAGGTGAGAAGCTGATATGCACGGACGGCGAGAGGGACCTTGGGGTGATAGTGTCTGAAGATCTAAAGATGAAAAAACAGTGTGACAAGGTGGTGGCTGCTGCCAGAAGGATGCTGGGCTGTATAAAGAGAGGTGTAGCCAGTAGAAGGAAGAAGGTGTTGATGCCCCTGTACAGGTCATTGGTGAGGCCCCACTTGGAGTATTGTGTTCAGTTTTGGAGACCCTATCTGGTGAAGGACGTAAGAAGACTTGAAGTGGTCCAGAATAGGGCGACAAAAATAATAGGAGGCTTGCACCAGAAGACATATGAGGAGAGACTGGAAGCCCTGAATATGTATACCCTAGAGGAAAGGAGGGACAGGGGAGATATGATTCAGACGTTCAAATACTTGAAGGGTATTAACGTAGAACAAAATCTTTTACAGAGAAAGGGAAATGGTAAAATGAGAGGAGATAATATGAGGTTGAGTGGTGGTAGATTCAAGAGCAATGTTAAGAAATTCTACTTTATGGAGAGGGTAGTGGATGCCTGGAATGCGCTCCCGAGAGAGGTAGTGGAGAGGGAAACAGTGACTGAGTTCAAAGAAGCGTGGGATGAACACAGAGGATCTAGAATCAGAAAATAATATTAAATATTGAACTAAGGCCAGTACAGGGCAGACTTGCATGGTCTGTGTCTGTTTATGGCCGTTTGGGGGAGGATGGACTGGAGAGGGCTTCAATGGCTGGGAGGTATAGATGGGCTGGAGTAGGTTTTGAAAGAGATTTCGGCAGCTGGAACCCAAGCACAGTACTGAGTAGAGCTTTGGATTCTTGCCCAGAAATAGCTAAGAAGAAAAAATTTAAATTGAATCAGATTGGGCAGACTGGATGGACCATTCGGGTCTTTATCTGCCGTCATCTACTATGTTACTATGTTATAAAAAAGCATTCTATCTTGCAAAATAGACATGTGAAATCACTTTACCTGTTGCAATTGAACAACAAGTTCAATTTTTCCTCCATGAGAGATCATTGTTTTTTCAAGTTTCTGGATCTTCACTGCATTTTCTCTTGTAGTCGGTAAACTTAAAGAATACATCTTGTAAAATGACTCCAATGCAGACTAAACGGAGTCCAGAGTCACCTCTGAGGGTCTAACCAGTAGGGAAACTTCAAAACCCCGTACAGGACCATTTATAACTCCTCCAAGGTAAGCAAAAGGAAGAGGAACTGCTGCTTCAGATGGACGTTTCTCTGAGCCAAAGGGCAGATGACATTTCAATTTTAATCTCTCTAAATAATTTTACCTCTGAAATTTTAAAACCAGATATCTTCTATTGTGACTCAGATAGAACAGTGGACAATTAATTTCAAGCTGAAACTCAATACGGAAAAGACCAAACTTTTCTTGGCTAGTCCCAATGACAAAATAACAAACTCATTGTTTCATCTTAATGGTCATGACTACCCAATTATTAAATCTATCAAAATTCTGAGAGTCACACTAGACCGACATTTAACATTAGCAGAACACACAAACTTAGTGATACAAAAATTCTTTTTCACATTGTTGAATTAAGAACCATAAAAAAATATTTTGATCCATTATCGTTCAGACTATTGGTTTTATCTATTTTAGACCATTATAACATCATCTATTTAGGAGTACCCCAAAAAATTCTAAGGAAATTAAGGATAATTCAGAATACAGCTGTTTGATTGATTTTTGGTTTAAAAAAGAACAACCATATTAGTCCATATTTTCGTTTACTTCATTGGCTGCCTTTAGAGGCAAGAGTATTATTCAAATGTTCCTGTATCTGCTTTAAGCTGATATTGGGATTGTCTCCAGCTTACCTTTTTCCTCATTTTGTGTTGCATAGACCATCAAGAGAAACTAGAAACTTCTACTTATTTGCTTATCCAAAAATTAATGGGTGTAGATATAAGACCTTCTTAGATAGGACCCTAGCATTTCAAGCTGGTAGGCAACAATCTTGGTTAGGTAAATGTATTCAGCAAGGTATGTTATCCTATTGCTGTTTTGGGAAATTAATTAAGAACACTTTGTTCGATAAGTTTATTTCTTAATAAGACAAGTTTATTACTTAATGGGACAAATTTCTCCCCGGCCCCCTCGGAAACTCAGTTTCCCGTCCCATCCCTGTGAGTTCTTTTCCTGTCCCTGCCCCATTCCTGCAAGTTCTGTCCTCATCTGCACAAGCCTCAAACACTTTACATTCATAAGTGTTCGAGGCTTTGTGTGGTTAAGGCAGACCTTACAGGAATGGGGCAGGGACAGTGACAAAACTCACAGGGATGGACGGGGACGGGGAAAAATTTGTCTCCGTGTCATACTCTAATATACTGCAACAGTATCAGTTCAGGTCTCAATATAAGACATTGGTTAAGATATACAATATAAATTCTCAATGTCCCTTATAGTCTTATTGTTAGTCAACAAAATTACTTCAGGGCCTCAGAGTCGCCAATAGGTGCCAGAGATTTCCTTGGTCACCATTTAACTTTGGCTTATGGCTTCCTCACTAGCCCCCTCATTCAATTTTTTTCATGTTTTTTATATTGTATAAAGTGCTCAGTGCAGTATCAAAAACATTTTTTTAAATGTTAAATATGTTATTTCTTAATCTAAAAACGCTCATAGTAATTCCACCACTTATCTTTGATCTTTCCTATTAGTAACATCGGGAAGGGACCTGTCATTCGACATGTTTCGCCCTCAGGCTGTTTCAAGAACAGTCCCCTAAAAAACATGAAAGAGTATAAACATAAGTCACCAAACTTGGTAGATTCAACTCCAACTATCTTATTATTAAAGGGCAAGATGATTTAGTAAAATATTTAGTAAACCCTTACCCCTTTTCCAGTTTTCGCGTTCCATCCCGATCTGTATATTAGTTTTAAAGAAAAGATGGCCATGGCGTTTTTTTGTCTCATTAAAATACCTCCCCCTTACTGACGTCACCTGCATCAGACAACCATTCAAAATCACACCAAAGACATCCACTCGATTTCTTGGTTCAGCCCCTCTGGCTCCACTGTGTTTAAAGTAAATATCCATCGTTGTTCGAGGAAATTTAAGCGTTGTTCCTAGGAGGAGTATGATAAAAGAATGACTGAGTGCCAGCAATCACTGGTTACATTCAAGGACTCATTGAAACAGGCAAAAATCAAAAAGTTTAGGAGGGATGAATATGACTATCAAAATGAGAAGGTCTATACATGGAATAAAAAGAACATACGACAAAATAGACAGAAAAAAGTAGCCTTTGACAAGTCATCAGATGAGTCAGAATATTCGAGTGATGCAGGGAATGAAAATGTCCAGGTGAATACTAATCCGGGAGGCCCCAAAAGTTTTTTTAGGAACATCCCGAGGAAAAACCCGGGGGAACAAACGAGGGCGGAGTGCCAATACGAGAGGAACAGGAGGCCCGATAACTCGAAACAATCAGCCATGATAAACCTAACCTCCTTTGAACTAACTAATACCCAAAGGGAAGTGTTACAACTGGGGTTAAATTTTGTTCCCACTACGTTTTATGATCCTTTTAGGACAAGGATAGCATTTTATAGGTTAATACAGAAAATACAGCTACGTGTGTACTTCCATGAAAATCCTCCCATAAGTGATATTTCTATAAAAAAAAACAGCCAGTAACTGGTTGCTGCCAGGAAACATGCATCCTTCTATTATTACTTTTCAGCAATTGGTTCTCAATGATCTTATCAAGTTGGAAAGGGAGAATATGATAGGTTATACCCCGGGAAATATGACAAAAGCTCAAAAACAAGCTCTGAATGAACTGATAGATAATAGGGAAATAATGATATTGAAGGCCGATAAGGGGGGTGCCACAGTTTTACAAAATAGAGAACAATATAATCGGGAAGCCTACAGGCAATAGGGTGACCTGCAGGCTTATCGAGAACTGGATGGTGACCCCAAGGAACATCTTATGGACCGTATTAAACATCTTGTTGAGCCAGCTTTACATCGAGGTATGATAACTAAAAAAGAAGCCACGTTCCTTATGGAAAAACATCCAATTACCCCGAAGATTTATTTTGTCCCTAAAGTACATAAGAGCATCCAACAGCCTCCTGGTAGACCAATTGTTTCAACAAGGGGTTCGGTTCTCGAACCGCTCTCACAATTTTTAGATTATTTTTACAACCATTTGCTGATAAGGTGGCATCTTTCATCAAGGACTCCTCTCATTTTATCACGTTATTACAAGATTTGGAGTTAGGTTCTAATCCCTCTATACTGGCTTCTTTAGATGTAAGGTCTCTTTACACAATGATACCCCAGCAGGCAGCAATAGAGATCATAGGGTATTATCTGGAACAAAGGGAAGGAGAACCTAGGATTAAAACAGATTTTTTTGGTCCAATTGGCAGAATTAGTGATCTCTGTGAATTATTTCTGGTTTATGGGGAAATATTATGTCCAGATTCAGGGGGTAGCAATGGGGGCAACCCTAGCCCCATCGGTTGCAACCTTATATTTAGCTAAAATGGAGGAGAATATGATTTACCCACTAGTACAATTTGAGAAAGTGGTATTTTGGAGGAGGTTCCTGGACGATGTCTTTTTCATATGGAAGGATACTGAGGAATTGTTGAAGGAGTTTATATATATACTAGTCTTTAAGCCCGTTACATTAACGGGTGCTAGAACATATGTGTGTGTGTCTGTCTTTATTTCTTTCTCTCTCTCTCCTTAGCCGCTTTTTTTCTTTCTGCCTTTCTTTTTCCTTGGCTGTCCATCACCACCCCTTGCCTGCTCCCCCTGTCCATTTTCCCTTCCTTTTACCTCCCCTGTGTCCACCACCACCCCTTCACTGCTCTCCTTATGCAGCAGCAGCCCTTCTCCCTTTGTTTTACCTCCCCCCTGTCCAGCAGCACCTGTTTCCTTCTCCCCCTGTCCAACATTAGTCCTCCGTTCCTTTTTTCTTCACCCCCCCCTGTCCATCAGCATCTCTTTCGTTCTCCCCCCTGTCCAACGGGTGCTAGAGTAGACTGTTTTTTTTTCCTTTCTCTCTCTGTGCTAGGATGCTGTCTGTCTGTCTGTCATTCTTTCTGTCTGTGTCTCTGCCTTGTGCCCTGACTTCCTGTATTTCTCCATTGCGCCATGCCTGCCTATCTCTTGGTGTGTGCCCCCAGCACACCCTTCCCCCCAAAAGAGCCCCGTTTTCCAATGCCCCTGCCCCCTTTTGTGCCATGCCTGCCTGCTCCGTGGCCCCCTTCTTTTTCCCCCCTATGATTGCTGCTGGCCCAGCAAACCCCTCACCTCAAAGCAGCCCCCTTTCCCTCTCCCCTTGTTGAGCCATGCCTGCTTGCTCTGTGATCCCCTGCCCATGATTGCTGTGTGCCCCCAACACACCCCTACCCCCAAAGCAGCCCCTTTCCCTCTCCCCCTGTTTGCCTGCCAAGCCTGCCTGCTCCCTGTGCATCAGCATCAGCATTTCCCTCCCCTTCACCTGTTCCTTCGTAGCAGCATGCAGATAAAACGGCTCCCTTAGTTATTTGCTGGATTTTTTTTTTTTTTTAAGTTTAAAGATGCCGACGCGGCTCCTCTCACGATCCCGCCTGCGTCGGAAGCCTTCTCTGACACAGGCCGGGATCGTGAGAGGAGCCACGGCGGCAGCGTTAAACTTTAAAAAAAAATCGAACAAAGAACTAAGGGAGCCGTTTTCAAAGCCGCCGCCGCAGCTTAAGGGACAGGATTGTACAGCTGGACTTGCTCCTGGGCCCGCGTCTGCCCTCCTCCGACAGCCGGCTCCCTCGAAGCCCTCCTCCCCTCCCCCTTTCCCTTCCCGCGGTCCGTCTGGCTGTGGTCCGGCCTGTGGAGGCGATTGGCTGGTGACGTGCAACCCGCGCATGCGCACTAAAAAAAACGGGACAGCTCAGGGAACACAATTTTTTTAGTGCGCATGCGCGTCCTACCATTTTATTATATTAGATATATTAAATCAACTTAATATATATATACAATTTATGCTGACATATGATACTACAAGCATTGAATTTCTGGACCTCACCATCAGTTATAATCAGAATGTATTAACAACAACCTTGTATCGCAAGCCAGTATCTAGAAATACCCTTTTAAAGTTTCATAGTCATCATCCTTATAAGTTAAAATACAATCTCCCGGTGGGACAATTCCTCAGATTGCGAAGGATTTGTACAAAGGAGGATGACTTTCTTTGTCAGTCAAGGGAACTGGAGAAAAGAATTGTATTGAGGGGATATCCAAAAAAGTCAGTGACAATTTGTTAATTTTTGGAGGAGTTCCCCACTATTGCTTATAGTCGGGGTACCAACTTGGGGGAGCATTTTGCCCAACATAGGTATGGATCTGATACTGTTGAAACTTTGGAAGTGGGACATGTGAAATGCCATAATTGCCAATGGTGCGATGGCACGATTGAAGGGGACAACTGGCAACCTCCTAATAGGGATTTAATGATAACATCAAAAACTAAAACCACATGTAAATCCCACAATGTGGTATATGTCATAACATGCCCTTGTGACCTGATGTATGTAGGGAGGACGGGGCGCCCTATACACGTCAGGTTAAACGAGCACAAATCAAGGATCCTTAATGATGTAAGGGAGGCTCCTCTTACACAACACTGGCAGTCTCATGCCCACACGATAGACGACTTACGCTGGCGAGTGATAGAACATATAACTGAAGGGTGGGAGGGTGGAAATTATAAACAACGCTTAAATTTCCTCGAACAACGATGGATATTTACTTTAAACACAGTGGAGCCAGGGGGGCTGAACCAAGAAATCGAGTGGATGTCTTTGGTGTGATTTTGATTGGCTGTCTGATGCAGGTGACATCAGTAAGGTGGGAGGTATTTTAATGAGACAAAAAAACGCCGTGGCCATCTTTTCTTTAGAACTAATATACAGATCGGGATGGAGCACAAAAACTGGAAAAGGGGTAAGGGTTTACTAAATATTTTGCTAAATCATCTTGCCCTTTAATAATAAGATAGTTGGAGTTGAATCTACCAAGTTTGGTGACTTATGTTTGTACTCTTTCATGTTTTTTAGGGGACTGTTCTTGAAACAGCCTGAGGGCGAAACATGTCGAATGATAGGTCCCTTCCCGATGTTACTAATAGGAAAGATCAAAGATAAGTGGTGGAATTACTATGAGCATTTTTAGATTAAGAAATAACATATTTTTAAAAAAAATTTTGATACTGCACTGAGCACTTTATACAATATAAAAAAACATGAAAAAAATTGAATGAGGGGGCTAGTGAGGAAGCCATAAGCCAAAGTTAAATGGTGACCAAGGAAATCTCTGGCACCTATTGGCGACTCTGAGGCCCTGAAGTAATTTTGTTGACTAACAATAAAACTATAAGGGACATTGAGAATTTATGTTGGATACTCTAATATACAGCACAGGTGTGGTTGGTACTGGGGGATGGTGTTATTTAAATAAAAAGCAAATACACTACTCTCTCTTTAATAAACAGGAAAATTCTGAGGTCAATCATCAATGGCATCAATGAAGTAGTGTCTTTTATTTTCTATTTGTGACACCTCACCTCTTTTACACACCGTCCCCAATCCAGTTCACATAAATGGTCAACAAGTTAGGGATGCCGATCTTTCCTTAATAAATCACTTAAGTTTATTGTTCCTGCTTTCACCCTGCACCTTCTCCTCATCAACAGCAGCTGCTCTTACAGTTGTGAATTACAGCTCTGGTCCTTCTAAATTCCATTCTACATATTTTCAATGAGGGGGGGGAAAGCCAATTGAGAAAGGTTTTCCTATTTTAAAGAAAATAAATACATAAAACAATGGCACAGAGGGAGTTCAACAAAAATACATCAATAAAGTGTTTGTTCCTGCTCAGAGAACAAAACATTTACCGACTTCATTCAATAAAAATAATTTTCCATAAGCAACAAATGCACAAAGGACATTTTTTCTCTAATGGAATTGTAATGTTATCTTATTATAGCAGGTCAACAGGTACCTGCAGCTGCCTTTCATTCAGCGACTGAAATGATTTAGTAAACATTCTCTTTCTGCACAAATGTCTGGTACTGCAGGTTGCTGGAGACACAGAGCTGTGCCTGGAGAGAAAATGTGCATGAAGTGAGTGGGACTAAAAGCCTCCCATATATCCAATCTGCACAGACATAGCCCTACTTGTAGGAACTGGGCTTCTCAATTTGCTTGCCAGTTTGTCATGACAGTTTAGTAAATGTTTGCACTATAATTTGTTAAAAACTTTCTCTGACAGAAAAATAAGTTGTGCTTCCGGTAGATCATCGCCGGATGTGACGAAGGACGCTTTGAAATTTTAAGCGAGGGTAAAGAGTTCAGAGTTTTTAAACACGCTATGTAACAAAGTTACATTAAAAGTGCTGATAAAACCAACTGTAGTGCTCCTGAAGACGCTCTGGTGCAAATTGAGAGAGCGAACTGGAGATCTTCCATCGTTAGATGGCTGTGTAGTTATATACCCACAAGCTAAGTACTATTTCAATAATGATATTAGATAACAAACTGTTATAGTAAATAGTTACAGTAAAAGCGCAATTCAAAGGGATTAATAAAGAAAAAGGAGGATCGATGAAAGCTCACATTAAAGTTATACGCCGAGACGTGTTCTATGGCAGTACAACTGTGAGCGCTTGAGTTCCATTATAATAGTCTTTTATTACAAAAGTTTCCAGAAACTGGTTGAAGATGTAAAGAACTGTGGCTCAAGCAGCAGCCTATATTTATATTGTAGAAAAATGGGAAGGGGTAAAACGCGGACCTCACGGACCTGACGGACCTTGCGGATCTAAACCCGTACGGCCTTAAAAATCTGAGGTCCATGTCCGTGGCCTTGTAGTTTCTGTCGTTGACAGACCTTGATGAGATTTTAGTGCTGACGGATCCGTCTCAGCTTAGGGAGGGAAAAGTGTTAGGATCCGTCAGTGCTAAAAATCTCTTCCAGGTCTGTCAGAGCCAGAGACTAGTGCTGGAGTTTGGAGACTTCTTTTCCATAACGCACGTCCAAAACCTATGTCCCCGCTCTCTTGGCTTCTGCTCTGCCACTCCAGCACTAGTCTCTGGATTTGACAGACCTGGAAGAGATTTTAGCGCTGACGGATCCTAACACTTTTCCCTCCCTATGCTGAGACGGATCCGTCAGCGCTAAAATCTCTTCCAGGTCTGTCAGCGACAGAAACTACAAGCGGCACGGACACGGACCGACACGGACCTCAGATTTTTAAGGCCGTACGGGTTTAGATCCGTGAGGTCCGCGTTTTACCCCTTCCCTAGAAAAATAAGTTTAACAGAATCCAAGGGAGAGGGAGTGTAAGGAGTGGGATAACCACCGGGAGAAGCTTCCTCTCAACTACTTCACCCATGGCCACATCATAAGCAGATAATTCAGCTCAAAGATCGTTGTATTTGCTAAATTGCTCTTAGCTCCTAACTTTTCACATACCCCAACTCCATCAGATTCCTGTATCACATAAGAAGGATAGCGGGGGAAGTTTGGTTGGGATCACTCACTGGAATGGGGGCTGGTGGGTTAACCTAAGAGAAGTGTCCAATCCAGGAGCATTTCAAGCTAGAGAATTATGCCCTTTATGACACCCCCCCAGCACCCCCATCCCACTCTCTGCACTGCAACCACCATGATATTTGTGCCCCCATCTCCCTTGCACCTTCATTAACCTCAGGACAGCCCTGCTTCATCCCTTTAATAAGGAGGGGGGAGGTATCCTTGCCTTCTATTTGAACTCTGCCAATGGTCACAAAGGCACCCACAGAAACATGAAGAAGGTCTTTTACAACCAAAACACGGCCCGTTTCAGGTCTATACCACAACTTTTTACTGTGTTTTTGCTGTGTTTTATTTTGGTTTTTAATCTGCACTTTGTTCAAATAAAGATTTTATCAAGATCATCAGTTCCACAGTTTTTTGTTTCTGCTTCGCTGCCTTTTTGTGGAATCCCGCTGGTGGACTTTTTGGTTGTTCCTGTTGCATGATTGACACGCAATCAGCAGCTGCTTTTAATGCGGCCGCTGACAACAGCGCCGGTAACAGAATCCGAGCCTTAGTGCCCAAAGTAAAACTATCCTGAACTTTTAAATTTGATCCAGGAAGCCGCTGAGAGCCAATGTTCTGATGCCAGGAGTAGAAAAGAGGTCCAAAATAACAAGGAATCCAAGCTGTGAAGACAAATGTAACTTTATTTAGAAAGGTCGCAGTGAATTTCTAAAAAGTTTCTAATTCATACTCTCATATGTGGAAAGGTTGTGCCATTTATTTTTGATGCTTTGCACAACATTATTACCTTGTAAAGTGGAAGTACTGCAATGATTGGGTGGTGAGGTTTTGGGGGGACTTAGTTCCCCTTTTTCCTCCATGTCTCTGAGCACAACCTTTCCACATATGAGAATATGAATTAGAAACTTTTTATAAAGTTTTTCTTGATTTAATATGTAGTGTTCTATGTAAGCCTGTTTATTTTTACGGCTCCATAAACCCAGAAATTCAATGCCAGAGTTCAGCATTGAATTTCTGGGAATAATGCTGGCAGCAGTTGGCAAAACGCTGATCGTCATCGACTGAATATCAGGCCCTTGGCCTTTTTGTTGTTGTTGGTATTGATTAGAAACTGTCACATTTACAAAACACCCAACCTGAACTTTGGGAAAGGAACACAAGGATAGGGCTGAAAAAGTTTGAGTCAAGTGAAATGTGCAAATCAGAACTTAAAAGCCCCTCTTTGAAAATGTGTTGAATACAAAAAAGTCTTGTGCTCTTCAAGTAGCAGGCACAAACCAAGCATGCATGACCTTCCAAGAGTGTGTGGTGCAGTGGTTAGAGCTACAGCCTTGGCACCCCGAGGTTGTGGGTTCAAATCCCGCACTGCTCCTTGTGACCCTGGGCAAGTCGCTTAATCCCCATTGCCCCAGGTACATTAGAAAGTGTGGGAGCCCGCCGGGACAGTTAGGGAAAAATGCTCAAGTACCTGAATAATTTGTAATCCACATAGAATTGTAGGATATGTGGAATGTAAATTAGTAAAAAAAAAAAAAAAAAGAGAGATCACAGGATAACCTCCAACTCCATCTGCAGACAGGGTACAGAATATATAAATGATATATGAAAATACTGTTCTGTAAGCAGTGTGGAAGCACAACTTCTTCAAAACATCTGCTCGTTTCTGTTTCTCCAGTAGATGCAGCTGGGATTACTGTGTGACCTGACCTTACATTTTTCTGTTGAGGACTGCTTAGAAGATGTTCAAAAGCGCTTCGCTTAAGCACAGCGTTCATCCAGCACAAGGAAGGCCCCTACTTGTTTGCTTTTCTCCAATTGCAAAGTTTGTATTCTGCTGTGTAATTTCTCCTTAATTCTACAAACAAAGTAATCAAAGGCTCATATATATGGAGTGGAGAACGGTCTGGCAAAGAATTTATAGAGGAAATTTAATTAATGCTCAAAACCAAGGATTTTTTTTTTTTTTTTTACATAAGTGAGGCTATCTAAGAAATCTAAGATATGCTGTCATAATTGCAAGACTTTATTTAATCTGTGATGGTCTTTTCTTAAATTACAATTTTACTAAAGTGAGATAAGCAGATTTTCCTCATCATAAAGCAATCAGAAATCTATTTACTGAAGTGCAGTAAATTTTTGTACTTAGGGCTCCTTTTATAAAGCTGCGCATTGAGCTGGCATTCATTCTAGCCGTGTAGCGCGGGTTTAGCGCACGCTAAAATTCTGCGTGCGCTAAAAACACTATCGCAGCTTAGTAAAAGGAGCCCTTAGTGTGCTTTGATGGCAAAAATTAACACGTGGTAAGGCTACATAATAAGGAGCAGATTCTATAGACAGCGCTCAAAATGGGCACCAGAAAAGATCAGCACAAAGCACAATTCTATAAGGGGGCGTCCGCACTTTAAATACTGTGTGCAGTTCTGGTCACTGGATCTCAAAAAGGATATAGTGGAATTAGAAAAGGTACAGAGAAGGGCAACAAAAATGATAAAAGGGATGGGATGACTTCCCTATGAGGACAGGCTAAAGCGGCTACGTCTCCTCAGCTCGGAGAAGAGACAGCTCAAGGGGGATATGATAGAGGTCTATAAAATAATGAGTGGAGTGGAAAGGGTAGATGTGAATCATTTGTTCACTCTTTCCAAAAATACTAGGTCTAGGGGGCATGCGTTGAATCTACTAAGTGGTGTACTCGGGAAGATGGCCAGGGCCACTCTGTGCAGGTTTCCCTCCCTTTATTGTTAGGGTTGTGCCTGCAATTCCATGCAGATACCCGCCACCCCCATGCCCTTTTTCTTTTCTTTTTCTTTTTTTATCCTTTATTTATATTTTGAACATATTATCAAGAATAAACTCCTTGTACAGAATATGATTGAGTCAACATAATATAAACAATTGAAGTAACATCTATATGACAAAATTGCTATTTACTTAATCAAAATTAAAGTCCCAAATTAAGATCCCTTTTTCTTTTCTTGGGTCAGGAATGTTTCACTTGAGTGGAAATACTTTATACTTTTATTCCATCCTCTTTCAAGTTTACTAAAAGTTTGATATTGTCGCATTATCAAATAATTTCAATGCGATGTACAAAATTAAAATATGAGTAGTACATGGCAAAACGATTTGTTTAGGGGGGACAAAGGATCCAACAATAGACAAACAGTTAATGATTTGAAACATTAAGAAAGAGGGGAGAGCTACAATAAGTAATAGGAACAAAAAAAGGGAAACAATAGGATAGGTCAAATCTAAAACTAGTGGTCTCGTAGCTTATACATCGAATGCGGCCTTGAAAATACAACTTTTTTGAGTTTTCCTTTAAATTTGTCAAGGTTAGCTTCCTCTCTTACATATATTGGCAATGAGTTCCGGGTTTGAGGGCCTGTTACCGGAAAAATGGTATCCCAACGGGTATTTATGGTTCTCAGGGAGGGAACTGATAGAAGATGTTTATCTTCTGATCTTAGTGTTCGCAAGGGTGCATATCCTACTCCTTTTTTAATTCCCTTCACCATTTTCATCTCTACACCTAAAATGGAAGAGCAGAACTTTGACAGGAACCTTCTTATTTGGAAATTTAACATGCTTAAACATTCAAGTTTTAAGAATTATTTAACTTGAAATAAGGTTTAAAAAAAAAAATTAGTTTTTGGGTAACTGTCTCCTCAGAATGGTCATTGATACCTAATGTGCTCTGCCTGATAGTTCACTAAAGGCTCCTTTTACTAAGCTGCGATAGCGGTTTTAGCGTGCACTTAACGTGCACTGAATTGCCACGTGCACTAGACCCTAACGCCAGCATTGAGCTGGCGTTAGTTCTAGCCGCGTAGCGTGGGTTTTGCGTGCGCTAAAAACGCTTAGTAAAAGGAGCTCTAGGTATATTATTGTTCTCCTTCTTCATGCCCTTCCTGCTGTTCCTGTCATATGAGGTCATGTGATTGTGCCATTCCTGTTTGCTAACATGATCCTGTTTTGCCTTTTTATGTCCATTAAACTCTTTTGTGCATTGCTTTGATTTGGTTTTTGAAAGGTGGTATAACAAATTAAGTAAAAAAAATAAAAAGGGGGTTTTCTTTCATTCCCCCTCCTCCGCTATAATACCAGAGATATGACAGGTTAGTAAATCTCTTACCCTTTTATTTTTACTCAAGTCATGCTATTTTAGTTGACTTTAGTAAACAGATCTCCAAGGGAGTAATTTCATAAGCAATATGAGTGTATAGAACAGTGTTTTACATACTCAAGCAGGTACTTTTAAAGTTTCCTTGGGGTATCACGTGATGGAAGCATGAGACATAGAGATGCATCTTGCAAAGCTCCTGATTGCTTGGCTCTAAAAAATTCTCTTTCATTTTTTTATGTGATACAGTGAGGTCCTTATTGTTGCAAGTTATTTCTAATGTCATCCAAACCGGAAGGTAAAAGACCAATCTGAACAATGATTAGTGGCACAAAGGCAAATAAACATGGCAGGCAGCAGACCGTGTCAGAGTGCCTTAGTGACAAGTAGAAACTCATCACCAAGCTCCCTGCAGTCACAAACATGCTTTCACAGCCTTCACATGCTGAGGAAAGTGAGGTCCTGCTTCCACCAAAAACACTTTGCCGTGCTCGTACAGTCCATCATCCTCTCCAGATTGGACTATTGCAATTCCATTTACCTTAGCTTAACAAAGAAAAGCCTCCACAAACTCCAACTAATCCAGAACACCGCGGCCAAACTTATCTTCTCAAAAAGCAAATTTGACCATGTCTCTCCGCTCCTGTCCAAGCTGCACTGGCTTCCTGTCATTTCCAGGGTCCATTTTAAATGTGCCTGCCTAACCTTCAAGATACTCCACGGCATCCTTCCACCTCTTATTCCTCTATCCTGGAATTCCTCAAATCCATTCTCCACTAGATCCACGCAAAAATTAAAATTATCCTTCCCCTCCTCAAAAGGTATCTCCCTCGTCGGTAAACTCGGGTCCTCCCTCCACTTCAGAATTGCTCAGCTCTGGAATAGTCTCCCTTCCCCTCTCCGCAACTTGAGCCCCCTTCTACCATTCCGTAAGCTTCTGAAGACTTGGCTCTTCTCCAAAACGTAACCCGTCCCCTCCCTAGTATTATCACACCTAACCTCTCTCTTACTTACTTCTATAAATCCACTGGAGTTCCGTTGCTTCCCTAACCATGTAAACCGTGTCGAGCTCCACCTGTGGAGATGATGCGGTATATAAACCCAAGATTTAGTTTAGTTTAGTTTAGTTTAGTTTAGACCCAGACTAAAAGCTGACCATGAAGATTTTGTTGGCTGAAATTCAAACCAACAATAGAATCATTAAGAAGCCCAACAATTTTAATATGGGGAAGAGGAAGGGAGCCTTTCACCCTAACCCTCCGGCGACTGGAGCCTCTCAGCGGTTGGTGCAGACGTCGATACAGAGCGCGTTTGCCCGCTTGGGTGAAGAATCCCATCCCACTTTGGGGGAGAGCCCAGATTTTTCAGGCACTCTCAGCGCAGGACCGAGCCGGGCATCGTTGAGCCCGGAACAAAGATCAGTTCCTCCCCAAACCAGAAGCAAACTGATGCAGGAGGTAGAGGGAGTCCTGCCATCTAGAGAAGGAAGGTTGGATCCCACTATGAAAGGGACACCAGCACCGGACTCTTTGGAAGAAAGAGCAGGTGAACAAGGTCAACAAACTCCCTGCACCACAGGAGAAGAGGTGAGAGGTGCTTCGGGAGGGAGAGCTGTTATTTTGGGGGAGTTGAAAAAGCCTGAAAAGATCGATATGGAAGAGCTCTGGCAGGCCATATCAGTCATGGACTCCAACCTGAAATTAAGGGCTTGTTTTACGAAGGTGCGCTAGCGGTTTTAGCATGCACTTAGCTCACACTACATTGCCCCACGCGCTATACGCTAACGCCTCCATAGAGCTGGTGTATTTTCCATGTAGCGCGGGGTTAACGCACACTAAAAATGCTAGTGCACCTTCATAAAAGGAGCCCAAAGTCTTTCTACTTTGAAAGTGGACTATGGTACTGTCTTTTCTAAGATTGAGCAACAAAGGGTATCATTAACTAATTTAAAGGAAAAATTGGAAAAGCAAGAAGAGGAGATAGGACAAATGAAAAGAGTGGAATTGGAAATGGTTAAACAGAGCTCCTATATTTCACGTAAAATGTAGAATTTTGAGAACCAACTAGGGAAAAATAATTTAGGAATTTTGAACTTTCCAAAATGTCCTATTATCTCACCAGTAGAGATGGCAAGAAAATACTTTCGGGAGACCTTAGCCATTCCAATGGAAAATTTACCTCCAATTGTGAGAGCTTATTAACTGTTAAACGGCCACAAGGGGAGTCTACTCCTATTGAAGAGCCACCAAATCAAAATGTGGACATGGACTTGTCAACTTATCTAGAAAGTTCCCTTGAGGTCGCTACTGATAGAACCACTTTGTTGCTAACATTAGCCTTGGAGAGTGACAGGGAATTTATTCTACATTTGTATTTCTGTCATAATGACAAGTTTTTGGGCTTTAATGTGCAAATTTTTCCTGATTTAGCCAAACAAAAAACCCGAGACATAGAAAAGAATTCTTGGCTTTAAAACCAAGCGTTCTCGCTCTAGGGGCTACATTTCTTGTTATATTTCCCGCAAAATGCTACGTATTATTTCAAAATAAGAATTTTTTAAGCCCAAACAGCTTTTAGAATTTATTGGTTCTAAAGGTTTGGTAACCATGACTAATGAGGTATGACTTTCCATATGGCTGTGGGATAGGATATCTGATGTTGTTACTCTAATATAATTTAAAAGTTGATTTGAAGTTTATTTCCTCTCTTGATCTCACCTATTGTGGGCTATATAAGAGCAAATATTACTCATTTATATTTTGGTTTTCTTCTTGTTAATGTTAAATTTCTTCATCTCTGATCTGTATAAAGTTATGATTGTTATACTTGCATAATATAAAAATTAAATTTAAAATTTTTTTAAAAAAGAAGCTCATCAAGATCCAAGCAGATCTTAGGTGGATTCAGACAGGTATATGAGGAAGCAGAACAACTTGAAAAGATGGAGCAGAACATTTTAGCAGCCAAGGAGGAGCTTAACGTATTGAGAAAGGAGGAAAATACGAGCAAGCTGCTCATGTATGCATAAACTACTAATAGAAGGTCAGTGACTTAGAAAACTGCTCCCGCAGAAATAACTTGAGACATAGAAACATGATGGCAGATAAATGCCGAATAGCCCATCTAGTCTGCCCATCCGTAGTAGCCATTATCTCTTTCTCTCTCCAAGAGATCCCACGTGCCTCAAGCTAGTATCATCTAGAACTCTTTTGTTCACTATCATAGAAACATGATGGCAGATAAAGGCCAAATGACTAGTGGATGAACATGAGACATTTGATTTGGTTGCAATGGAGAACTTCAAGGGCCTAATCTGGAGGATTATCTCAGGTGCAGAACTCCACAGTAAGAGTGTAGTAGAAAGAGTGCACCGTGCAAGTTACTTCAGGACACTCACTCCTAAACCATACTACTGAAGCTCCTTAATGATAGACAAAGGAAAGTTCTCCTCCATAGAGCACACAAAATTCCTAACCTTATCTATAAATGTTAAGCTAAAAATTTTGAAAAAAAATGATAGCCCAGACAGACTCGGACAACAGTAGAATAAAGGGAAAAAAAAGCACTTTCTACACTCACTAAGGGCCTGTTTTACAAAGCCGCATGGCAACAGCCCCGAAGCCCTTTAAATCTCTATGGGCTTCGGGGCCGTTACTGCTCTGCAGCCGCTAGCGCGGCTTTATAAAACAGGCCCTATGTGCCACAAGCCACATTGTAGGTCCAGAGGAAGGATGAGGTAGGAGCTTTTTTTTTCTATCATGGAAGCACTGAAATTTGTAGCCATTTCCCTGCTAAGCCATTATTAGAAGCTTGTGCCAAGAGGAAGGGATTTAGAAGAGAAAGAATCACCTGTGTGGCAGGGAAGCTACAGCACTCACACAGGAAGATCAATGAAGAAAATATATTATACAATTTGGAAGAGTTCTAGAACGCTACCAGAAACTGGTGGGATCTGCTGAATCTGGGCAGGGTTATGTGAACACAGTTCTTCATTATATGAACGCTATAAGACAAACTGTTGTTCGGGTGGATCTGTTGACTCGTACATCAGTGGCTTTACTTAAACACATGGAAAAGCCAGGATGGCTGGACTTTAGGAATACGTTTAGGAAGTGACTGGTCATTCAGAAAAGGGCACTGTCTGGGAGCTTGAGGGTGCTTTTTTCAGGGAAGTGGTATCTGGAGTATGGTTCAGGTCATAACTCCCAACTCTGGAGGGCTCAGGGCACAAATGGCCATGCCCAGCTCCGTACTCCTGACTGAACTATCTTCTCCAATTAAAATTTTAAATTGTGAGCCATTATTGAGATGTTTTGTTTACAATGTTAATGTTAGGAAACTTTCTGAATTTGTGATGTTATATGCTGAGTGACATTGCCTAAGGTGTATGAATACTACACATTCTAGAGTAATATGGGGATTTTATTTTTCTCCTGAGTAATGGATTTAAGAAAAGTGGATGGAGCAAGGATAGGTGACAGTGAATGGGACTTCATGGGTGTGGATGTATGTGGGGTTGGCAATGAGAATCTATTTGTGATGACTAATCTTAGCATTAAGCTCCATTGAAGTACAGAGACTCCAGACATCTTTTAAATAAATAAAAAAACAACCCTAGATCAGGGGTCTCCAAAGTACGGCCCGAGATATGATTTTATCCAGCCAGCGGAAGAATTGTGCAATTGGACTAATTATCCAATGAGAATCCGCAAAAAAAAACCATGGGCTGTTGGTAGATTTCAAATGCATTAATTAAAATTGTGTTCAAAATATATTGATATTCCATATTATGTCAATATTAATATTATTCACAACTTTATTTAATACTGAATCGTAATTGCATACTTTGCGATATTTCTTCATACTTGTTCAGCCTCGATCCATAGTGTCAATCTGCGGCATTGTAGGTAGCTCTGACGCTGTGACTAATCTTTAAATTGAATCTGGAAGTTTGTTACTTGTCATTATGGTAGTTTATAAAATTTTCTGCTTTCAATAAAACTCATATCTATTTATCTTTTTTTTTTTTTTTTACTATGGCCCGCTGAAAAGTGCTGAAGTACCCATTGTGGCCCTAGATGATTTAGGAATTGCCCCAGTAGACATCTTTCTTCTGAAAGAAGCACATCTAAATACTAAGCATAGGACATTCTCCAAGAGAGTATAATGCTGAAGCAAAGCCAGGGCCCAGCCCCTTTATATTTTAGGCACATAAAGGTACCCTCCCTCTTGTATGCCATCTCTATTCTTCAACAGTTTATAACCCAACATGGCTGTATCCATTAGTGGGATTCACTGAGCTACATCATCATGATGGCAATATCTACCTCCACCTCCACAATTAGGGTTTGCAGAGCAAGAGCATTTACGGTGATTCACCGCTATTTCCAGTTTTTATACAGCTGTTATCCATCAGGTTTCTTTGTTCTGATATATGTCAGGACCCCTGAGGAAGGAGTGTTTCTTCAAAACATGGACCGTGTTCGGTCCGGTCTTAGTCCTTTTAGTCTTTTATGTTTTTTATGATTATCCAATAAAGCCTTGGCGTCCTGTACATCATCACTGCAGTTTTTGTTTTTTGTTTCTCGTTTCATTTTTAACTAGTCATGTTGGATTTTTTGTTTGTTGTTGCCTTTTGGAAAACTAACCAAGCAAGATTAGTACAGATTAATCCTACAGTCAATGCTAATAGAAAGTCATGTCTCTTTCATGCATGCAGAACACAGACCCCCTCACCCAGTATAGAATAAGGTCCCGTGCCTAGGAAATGACATCAGAGAGAGAGAGTCCATACTGTTTTGGGCAGCAAGTTGGTGATGCAGCTTGCACCAGGAAAGTTAAAGAGGTACAGGAGAAGTGAAGGGGGCTCACTCGCGGGGGGTGGGGAGGGGCACCTTTCACCCTTGCTATGCCACTAGGTACAGATAATACCTAATGTTTTGGTAACAACTGAAAATTAAAGGCTAGCAGGGCTGAAGCCTGGTGACCATTTGGCTACCTATCTAAAACATTGATAGATAAACTAAAAATAGAAAATTAAACTGAATCCCCAGTGCATACTGTGCAATACTAGAGAAAGAGAAACTGTAATGCATGTCCCCCTGTACTTTGCAAAATATAAAAGATAGCAGATGTAAATTTCAAAAACTGACATATTCCAATCACTACATTACAAACTAACAAATAGAAATAAAATAAAAAATATACCATTTTATTGGACTAAATACATTTTTCAATTAGCTTTCAAAAACCAAAACCTTTTCCTCAGGTTGTACAGTATAGCACAGTTACTTACCGTAACAGGTGTTATCCAGGGACAGCAGGCAGATATTCTTGACTGATGGGTGACGGCACCGACGGAGCCCCGGTACGGACACTTTTAGAGTGATTGCACTCTAAGAACTTGGAAAGTTCTAGAGACCGCACCGCGCATGCGTGAGTGCCTTTCCGCCCGACCCCGACGCGCGGTCCCTCAGTTAAGATAAGCCAGCTAAGAAGCCAACCCGGGGAGGTGGGTGGGACGCAAGAATATCTGCCTGCTGTCCCTGGATAACACTTGTTACGGTAAGTAACTGTGCTTTATCCCAGGACAAGCAGGCAGCATATTCTTGACTGATGGGTGACCTCTAAGCTAACAAAAAGAGGGATGGAGGGAAGGTTGGCCATTAGGAAAACAAATTTTGCAAAACAGATTGGCCGAAATGTCCATCCCGTCTGGAGAAAGCATCCAGACAATAATGAGATGTAAAAGTATGGACTGAGGACCACGTAGCAGCTTTGCAGATTTCCTCAATGGGCGTGGAACGGAGGAAAGCTACAGATGCTGCCATAGCTCTAACTCTATGGGCCGTGACAGAACCTTCCAGTGTCAGTCCCGACTGAGCATAGCAGAATGAAATGCACGCAGCAAGCCAATTAGATAGCGTACGCTTAGAAACAGGACGTCCCAATTTATTAGGATCAAAGGACAGAAAAAGTTGGGGAGATGATCTGTGGGGCTTAGTACGGTCTAAATAGTAAGCTAAAGCCCGCTTACAGTCCAAAGTATGAAGAGCCTGTTCCCCGGAATGAGAGTGAGGTTTAGGGAAAAAAACAGGTAGTACAATAGATTGGTTGAGATGGAACTCAGAAACAACCTTAGGGAGAAACTTTGGATGTGTACGTAGAACCACCTTGTCGTGATGAAAGACAGTGAAAGGTGGATCAGAAACTAGTGCATGGAGCTCACTGACCCTCCTGGCAGAGGTGAGAGCAATAAGAAAAAGTACCTTCCAAGTGAGAAACTTGAAAGAGGCAGTAGCCAAGGGTTCAAATGGAGGCTTCATCAAGGCGGAAAGAACCACGTTCAGATCCCAGATCACCGGAGGTGCTTTGAGAGGTGGTTTCAGATTGAAAAGACCTCGCATGAATCTGGAGACCAGGGGATGAGCTGAAAGGAGTTTCCCCTGGACCGGCTCATGAAAGGCCGTAATGGCACTGAGATGAACTCTGATGGAAGTAGACTTGAGACCAGAAGTAGACAGAGAAAGCAGATAATCCAATAGAGGTTCCACTGCAAGAGACTTGGGGTCATGATGATGTAGGAGGCACCAAGAAGAAAACCTCGTCCACTTTTGATGGTAACATTGAAGAGTGGCTGGTTTCCTGGAGGCGTCCAGGATGGAGCGAACAGGCTGAGATAACAAAAGATCAGTTGAAGTCAGCCCGAGAGATACCAAGCTGTCAGGTGTAGAGACTGCAGGTTGGGATGGAGGAGGGTTTCCTGATCCTGTGTAAGCAGAGATGGAAACAGTGGAAGTAGAAATGGATCCCTGGAACTGAGTTGAAGTAGAAGGGAGAACCAATGCTGTCTGGGCCACCGTGGAGCAATCAGGATCATGGTGGCTCGTTCCCTCTTTAGTTTGAACAAGGTCCGAAGCATGAGAGGCAGAGGAGGGAAAGCATAAAGGAATAGATTGGACCAATCCAGAAGAAACGCATCCGCTGCCAGACGGTGAGGAGAGTAAAGTCTGGAGCAGAATTGGGGCAACTGATGATTGTGAGGAGCTGCAAAAAGGTCCACCTGAGGAGTGCCCCATTGTGCAAAGATGGACTGTAGAGTCGATGGGTCGAGAGTCCATTCGTGGGGTTGGAGAACTCTGCTGAGCTTGTCCGCTAAGAAGTTCTGTTCTCCCTGAATATAAATCGCTTTCAGGAATAAGCGGCGCGAGGACGCCCAAGACCAGATTCTCTGGGCTTCCTGGCATAAGAGGCGAGAGCCCGTTCCCCCTTGCTTGTTGATGTAGTACATAGCCACCTGGTTGTCTGTGCAAATTAGAAGGACTTGAGGAAATAGAAGGTGTTGGAAGGCCTTGAGGGCATAGAACATTGCCCTGAGTTCCAGGAAATTGATGTGATGCTTCTTTTCCTGAGGAGTCCAAAGGCCCTGAGTTTGGAACTCGTTCAGATGAGCTCCCCATGCATAAGGGGAGGCGTCGGTGGTGATGACCAGATGATGAGGAGGCAGATGGAACAGAAGGCCCCTGGAGAGATTTGAGGATATCAACCACCATTGCAGAGACTGACGAAGAGACGATGTCACAGATATGTGTCGTGAGCAAGAGTCTGTCGCTTGAGACCACTGGAGAGCCAGGGTCCATTGAGGAGTGCGCAGGTGAAGCCGTGCCAGGGGTGTGACATGAACTGTGGAGGCCATGTGACCCAAGAGAATCATCATCTGCTTTGCAGAAATGGAGTGCTGGGACAGCACCTGCTGACAGAGCGATTGGAGGTTGTGAAGACGGTTGTCCGGCAAGAAGGCTCTCATCTGGACCGTGTCCAGTACCGCTCCAATGAATTGAAGTCTCCGCGTAGGCAGAAGGTGAGACTTGGGTATATTGATTTCGAACCCCAGTAGTTGTAGAAAAAAGATGGTCTGGTTGGTGGCCAGAAGAACAGTCTGAGATGAAATGGCCTTGATTAACCAATCGTCCAGGTAGGGAAAAACCTGAAGGTGGTGGGAGCGTAGAAACGCTGCCACCACTACCAGACATTTTGTGAACACTCTTGGAGAGGAGGCAAGACCGAAGGGGAGCACTCTGTATTGGTAATGACAGTGATTGATCATGAAGCGAAGGTACTGTCTGGAGGCCGGATGAATTGGAATGTGAGTGTAGGCCTCTTTGAGATCGAGAGAGCATAGCCAGTCGTTGTGATCGAGGAGAGGATAAAGCGTAGCTAGAGATAGCATCTTGAATTTTTCTTTGACCAAACATTTGTTGAGATCTCGCAGATCTAGAATAGGTCTGAGGTCTCCTGTTTTCTTGGGGACTAGAAAATACCGGGAGTAGAATCCTTGCCCTCTTTGGTCCAGAGGAACTTCCTCTATGGCGTTCAGAAGCAGGAGGGACTGAACCTCCTGACAAAGGAGGGCAGATTGAGGAGTGTGCAAAGCAGACTCTTTTGGTAGACTTTGGCCCGGAAGGGTGTGAAAGTTGAGAGAGTAGCCGTGGCGGATGATGTTGAGGACCCACTGGTCCGAAGTGATAACTTCCCACCGGCTGAGAAAGAAAGACAGTCGTCCTCCTATCGGTTGAGGGAGGAGAGGAGATGGTTGAACGCTGGCTATGCCCTCGAGTATCAAGTCAAAAGGGCTGAGTCGACTTTTGTGGAGGAGGCTGCTTAGCTGGTTGTTGCTGCTGAGGCCTAGGTGTTTGCCGCTGCTGTTGCCGCTGCCTCCTAGGTTGCTGAGTGGAAGGCTGCAAGGGGCGAGCCACAAAACGCCGCTGATAGGCCGTTTGCTGTCTGAATGGCCGTGAAGGTGGAGGTTTCTTCTTAGTCTTAAGAAGGGTATCCCAGCGGGTTTCATGAGCCGAGAGCTTCTGGGTTGTTGAGTCCATAGAATCTCCGAACAGCTCATCCCCTAAACATGGGGCATTAGCCAACCGGTCTTGATGATTAACATCAAGCTCAGAGACTCTGAGCCAAGCCAAACGGCGCATGGCTACAGATATGGCTGTTGCTCTCGAGGTAAGCTCAAAAGTGTCATATATAGATCTTACCATGAATTTTCTGAGCTGGAAAAGAGCTGAAGAGCACTGATGGAAAGCCTCACGATTCCCTACAGGAAGGTACTGCTCAAAGGAAGCCATGGTGGTAAGGAGATGCTTTAAATAAAACGAAAAATGAAAAGCATAGTTACCAGAACGATTAGCAAGCATTGCATTCTGGTAAAGTCGCTTACCGAATTTGTCCATGGCTTTACCCTCTCTGCCAGGAGGGACAGAGGCATAGACACTAGCTCCTAAGGACTTCTTGAGGGTGGATTCTACAAGAAGAGACTCATGAGAGAGTTGCGGTTTATCGAAACCAGGAATAGGGATTACTTTATAAAGGGAATCCAATTTGCGGGGAGCTCCCGGGATAGTAAGAGGAGTCTCCAGATTCTTGTAAAAGGTCTCCCTAAGGATGTCATGTAAAGGGAGTTTCAAGAATTCCTTTGGAGGCTGGTCAAAATCAAGAGCGTCCAAAAAAGCTTTGGACTTTTTAGACTCAGCCTCCAAAGGAATGGAAAGAGATTCACACATATCTCTTAAAAAAGAAGAGAAAGAGGTGGAATCAGGTTTGGTGGAAATATCCTGCAGAACAGGCTCGTCTTCCTCTGATGAACACTCACCTTCTGACTGAAGAGGTTCTTCAGAGTCGCCCCACAGATCTGGGTCTCGAACATGGGGACCCCGGTCCCGAGACTCAGGAGTGGATGGTTCTCGGTGTCGGGACTTCTGTACCGACTTACCCGACCTCACCGACGCGGTACCGGGCGATGTTATCGGTCGCACCGGAGCCGATGTCTGTACCGATTGATGATGAGACCTGGGCTCCGGTGCGAGGACAGGCATCGATGCCGATGAGGCCAAGTGTACCGGTACCGAAGGAGTGGATGGTGACAATACGGACTGTTCCACGATCGGTACCGGTTGCTCAGTGGGGACCGATACCGGAGGGCTCGGTGTCAGGAGAGCTGGAAGGAGTTGTTTGAGCTGTTCCTTCAGCTGCACCTGCAAGATGGCCGCAATGCGGTCATCAAGGGAGGGCACCGGTACCGCTTTTTTCTTCTGCGGTACCTGCGGTGCCGCTCGACGCCCCGGAGATGAGGAGCCCGATGTCGAGGGACTCACCTCAATAGGGGCGGAGCGCTTCCGCTGGCGCCTCACGGTCGGCAGGATTGGACTCTCTGCAATGGAGACCGGAGGACGTTCCAGCGGGGAAGGCTTCTTAGCCGGCTTACCTGCATGCTGCGACGCCGACGCGGTATCGCGTGGCGTCGATGAGGTGGGTGCCGACGAAACAGGTACCGAGACCGGCGCCGAAGACGCGGGATCGGACATGTCGGTGCCGAAAAGCAGTCTCTGCTGTATCTCTCGATTCTTGAGAGTCCGTTTTTTCAAAGTGGCACAGCGGGTGCAGGTAGAGGCCTGATGTTCTGGACCCAGACACTGAAGGCACCAGTTATGCGGGTCTGTTAGGGATATAGGCCGTGCACACCGCTGGCACTTCTTGAACCCGGGCTGAGGGGGCATGAACGGAAAAACGGCTTCTGCCAAATCGAAGGCCGAGGCCTCGATAATGGCAGTAGGCCCCGCCGGGTCAAATAAAGAAAACTCTTCAAAACAAGAGAAATTATTATTATTATTTTTTTTTTTTTTTAAAGAAAAAGGGAAGGGTAAAAAGAACCCGAAAAAGTTTACGCGAGCGGGAAGGCGAATGAAAAAAATTTTTCAACAGCCGTTGAAAATGCGACTTCTTAGCTCCGCGGAAACTAAGAAACTGAGGGACCGCGCGTCGGGGTCGGGCGGGAAGGCACTCACGCATGCGCGGTGCGGTCTCTAGAACTTTCCAAGTTCTTAGAGTGCAATCACTCTAAAAGTGTCCGTACCGGGGCTCCGTCGGTGCCGTCACCCATCAGTCAAGAATATGCTGCCTGCTTGTCCTGGGATAAACTGCTGTTATGGTATCCTGTTCTGACCTGAGGAAGGTAGTTTTGATCTCTGAAAGTTAGTCAATAAAGTAGTCATTTCCATTTTCTATTTTTGTTCATTAGCATTTATTAACACAGCTACCATACTACTTTTATCTTAAACAGAAAATAAAATTATTTTTTTCTATCTTTGCTTTTTTCCCCAATTGTATTTCCAGTCTGTTTGTTGCTTTCCTCATTTTCTCTTAACTCTCTTGCAGGATTTCTTGTTTGTTGTTTTTCTATCCTCCTTTTCCTTTCAGCGTTCTTCAATTTATTTTCTGCCTCTACCTAGATTAAGGGCTCCTTTTACAAAGGTACGTTAGGGCCTTAACGCGCGGAATAGCGCGCACTAAAATGCTGCGCGCACTAGCCTCTACTGCCTCCTCTTGAGCAGGCAGTAGTTTTTCGGGTAGCATGTGCTAATCCGGTGCATGTGCCAAAAACGCTAGCGCACCTTTGTAAAAGGTGCCCTAAATTTTATCTTACTATCCAGTCCTCAATTTTCCTCTTTTCACTGTACAGCTCTCCCTCCAGATTCACGGTTTCCCTACTTCTGAATTTGAGTATTCACAATTTTTTTATTATTTTTTTTTTTGCAGGCTGCCTGAACCTCCCGGCTGGACCTTACCTGGTGGTCTAGCGGTGACGCGGGCAGGAGCAATCTTCCTATGCTCCTGCTCTGTGCAGAGCCATCATCAAAATGGCTGCCGTGAGTTTTCGTTGTAGTCTCAAGGCTACAACGGGAACTCATGGCAGTCATTTTGATGACGACTTTGCATGGGGCAGGAGCATAGGAAGATCGCTCCTGTCCATCACCACTAGACCACCAGGTAAGGTCCATGACGCAGGCAGGGTTGGATCAGAGCTGGCCCAAAAAATTATTTGCGTGGTTGGCTCTGCACCTAACCCCATGAATACGGAGGGAGAAGTGTATCTACCTACAGCATGTCATCTCTTTCCTTCACCCCTTAGTATTTCACTGGACTCTATCCTAGAGAATGACACGGGGAAAAAATCTGTCCCCGTCACTGCCCCGTCCCCGGACCACCATTCTCTGCACCACCCGTCCCTGTCTATGCCATCCCCTTCACCGCCCCGTCCCCGTCTTCAGCTTCTTCTCCTCTCTATCCCCCATCCCCAGCACCCTTCACGTGGTCCAGCATGTCTCTCCCGCCGGCCAGCCGTGCATTTCCCTCCCTCCCTCCTTTTCTTCTTAAAACTGGCGATTTCTATAAGGCTACAAGCAGTATTACAGCCGGAGCCTTGAAGTTGCATCGGGTTGCCTGCTAGAAGTCTCCTCCGATGCAACTGGAAACAGGAAGTTGCATCAGAGGAGACTTTTACCAGCAGGCAATGCGACACGACTTCAAGGCTCCGGCTGTAATACAGCTCCTAGCCTTATAGAAATCACCAGTTTTAAGAAGAAAAGGTAAGGGAAAAGGAGGGAGGGAGATGCATGGATGGCCAGCGGGAGAGAGTGGGCTGCCGGTTCGAACGCTCGTTCACCGCGCATTCACTCCTTGTTCACCACCCTGTGCTACCATTCACCGCTCCACGGGGCGGTGAATGGCCTCGTCCCCGAACTCGCGGTGACCATTTTTTTTGGTCACCGTTTTGGTGGGTTACCCGTGGCTATATGCGGCTAGCCGTGGGTAACCACCACCGTGTCACTCTTTACTCTATCCTCTGCCCCCCTCCCCAATCCAGCATGTGACCTTTTTCTTTATTCCTTCCTTCTATCCAGCATATGCCTTCTTTTTCTACTCCTATTCATCTAGTGTCTGAGCCCTCTCCTCCTCACTTACATCCAGTATCTTCCCCTCTCTTTCGTACTCACTTCCATTCAGCACCTGCTTCCCTCCCCACTTCAATCTAGTGCCTGCCCCCCTCTCTCTCTCTCTTCATCCACCCCACTTCCATCAGCAACAGACTCTTCTGTCTCCTTCCACTCCATCCATCAAGCAAGGTGTGGCTCACTGGTAGAGCTGCCGCTTCTTCACCCAGAGGTTGTTAGATCAAATCCCAGTGCTGTTCCTTGTGACCCTGGGCAAGTCACTTAATCCTCCACTTTGAATATCAGCTTTGAAATGCCAAAACCACAAAAAGGCGGTATACAAGTCCCCATTCCATCCCTCTCTCTCCCTCCACCCCATTTCCATTAGAATCTTCCCCTTTCTCTCTCACTCCATCCCTTCCATCCAGTATCCTATCCTTTCTCTCCCTCGAGCCTGCTTCAATCCAGTATCCTGCCCCTTCTTTCACTTCCTCCAGCCTACTTCTATCCAGTATCTGTCCCCTATCCCTCTCTCTCTCTCTCTCTCTACCCCACTGCCATTCATCTTCCTGCTTTCCTGAACCAGCAGCAGAAAGCTGAAATCCAGCCACTGCAGGACCTTACTGCACATACCCACAGATAACGGCTCTACCCAGGAACAACAAAGTCACATCAGAGGGGGGTGAAACAGCAGTCGTAGGTAGGTGCAGGAAGGTCTCGCAATGACTGGATTTCAGTTTGCTGCTGCTGGTTTGAGAAAGCAGCAGCAGAATAGAGTGGAAAATCCAGGGGTGCTGACTGTGTGACCTCCTACCAAAAAGTGTGTGGCTGCGCAGTCATGCAGTTTAGAAAGAACACTGCTTAGACCTTACACTTCTATTAAAATATTTTATCGCATATGTGTTGACATTGTAATGCAGTATACTATGCCATACCTTATATTGTTATTTGAATATTTTTACTGCTCCAATTAACTATTGCCTATGTCTGACTTATTTTTGCTGTGCATCGCCATGAGTGAATTCCTGCAAAAGGTAGTCAATAAATCCTAATAATTAACTAAATACTGCAAATGATTGCCTTATTACACAGACAAACAGAATTCACTATTTTGAAAAACACCACTGTTTATGCCAGCCAATTTAATAGCAAGCAACTCCCTAAATTCTTGATAGAGCTCTGTTGGCAGACCATCTTCCCTTAGGAATTTAAACTCTAGGCGTCTTCACCACCACTGCATTCTTAGGCACTCATATTGGCCTTACAAGTCTGATAATTTTCTCTTGGGAGGGTATAGGCAGAGCAATACAGTATCTTGAAAAATATCATATTTTTTATTTCAAACAAACTTTTGTAATATTGACAAATGCTCTAAATACGAGGTGCTACCCAAAAGTTCAGGGAATTCAATTGTAAAAAAAAATAAAAAATTGCTTACCGAAACTCCTAGTTTCCCCCCTATCCTTTGAAGTCATCCCCTTGAGAATATATACAGTGATCCCAGCATTTTTCCCATGAGTCCATGCATCTATGGAGGTCATCGTGGGAGAGTGCCTTAAGGACCTCCTGTGATTCTGCCTGGATTACTTCAATCGTGTTAAAACGGCGCCCTTTCAGTCGTAATTTCATTTTGGGGAATAGGAAAAAAATCACAGGGAGCAAAGTCAGGCGAATAGGGAGGTTGTATAATCACTGTAATGTTTCTGGATGTCAGGAATTGTCGAACGAGTGATGTGTGAGCGGGCGCGTTGTCATGGTGGAGCAACCAATTTTTGTTTTTCCACTTGTCTGGACCTACAATCTACAAGGATAGTCTCACAAACTTTTGCTATGGTTTCCGGTGTTGTGCTTGTTGACGGTCATCCAGAATGGTCATCGTCATGGACAGATGTTTGTCCATCCTTGAGGCGTTTGTACCAAAGAAAGGTTTTGCTTTGGCATATGGCATTATCTCCAAAGGCTTCCTGGAGCATACGATGAGTTTCTGCAGCAGTTTTTTATAGTTTGAAACAAAATTTGATGCAGATTCTTTGCTCAGTAAAATCGTCATATAGAAATCCGCCGAGCCACTAAAAAGCACAGTTACTTACCGTAACAGGTGTTATCCAGGGACAGCAGGCATATATTCTCACATGTGGGTGACGTCATCTACGGAGCCCCGATGCGGAAGCATTTTCAAGCAAACTTGATTGAAGATTTAAGTTTGCTCTGCTGCTCCACGCATGCGTGCCTTCCTGCTCCACTAGGGGGTGCATCCCCTCGTGGTCTCCAGTTCACTTAACTAGCCAAGAAGCCAACCTCGGGGAGGTGGGTGGGTTGTGAGAATATATGCCTGCTGTCCCTGGATAACACCTGTTATGGTAAGTAACTGTGCTTTATCCCAGGACAAGCAGGCATGATATTCTCACATGTGGGTGACCTCCAAGCTTACTGAAGAGGGATGGAGGGAAGTTGGCAATTTAAGCAAATAGATTTCGCAACACCGATTGGCCGAACCGGCCATCGCTTCTGGACAGGGAGTCCAGACAGTAGTGGGAGGTGAAGGTATGAACCAAAGACCACGTGGCAGCCTTGCAGATTTCCTCAATAGGTGTGGACCTGAGGAAGGCTACGGAGGCTGCCATCGCTCGGACTTTGTGTCCCGTTACTCGACCATGCAGCGCGAGACCAGTCTGAGCGTAGCAAAAGGAGATGCAATCGACCAACCAGTTGGACAAGGTGCGTTTGGAAACTGGGTGACCTAACCGGTTTGGGTCGAAGGACAAAAACAGTTGTGGGACTTTCCGGTGTGGCTGAGTGCGTTGGAGGTAAAAGGCCAACGCTCTTTTGCAGTCAAGAGTGTGGAGCGCCACTTCTCCGGGGTGAGAGTGGGGCTTGGGAAAAAACACAGGTAAGACAATGGACTGATTGAGATGGAAATCAGACACTACTTTAGGTATGAACTTTGGATGGGTGCGGAGTACCACCTTGTCGTGATGGAATACCGTGAAGGGTGGGTCCGCTACCAGAGCTTGTAGCTCACTAACCCGCCGTGCGGACGTGAGCGCGAGTAGGAAAATTACCTTCCAAGTGAGGAATTTTGGATGGCATTTGTCTAGGGGCTCAAATGGAGGTTTCATCAGTTGAGCCAGAACCACGTTAAGGTCCCAAACCACCGGGGGAGGTTTGAGAGGGGGGTGGACGTTCAGCAGACCCTTCATGAAGCGAGTGACTAAGGGATGGAGCGAGAGGGCTTTCCCTTCCAGGGGCTGATGAAAGGCCGCAATCGCACTGAGGTGTACTCGAATGGAGTTGGTCTTTAGGCCGGAATGAGATAGTTGAAGTAGATAGTCAAGGACCAGGGGGACGGGGACCGACACCGGGTCCTGGCTGTGGGAGGAGCACCAGGTTGAGAATCTGGTCCACTTTTGGGAGTAGCAGGTTCTCGTCGAGGTTTTTCTAGAGGCCTCCAATATCTCCTTGACTGATTGAGACACGGGGAGAGCAGTCAGGGGGA
Source organism: Geotrypetes seraphini (assembly GCF_902459505.1). Classification (NCBI taxonomy): domain Eukaryota; kingdom Metazoa; phylum Chordata; class Amphibia; order Gymnophiona; family Dermophiidae; genus Geotrypetes; species Geotrypetes seraphini. Next base: position 182,868,067 of record NC_047085.1, on the reverse strand, counting down.
GAGAAACCAAGCATTCAGATGAAGAGATTGAAGATTGGGATGTAACAGTGAACCCTGACCCTGTGACAGTAGAGAGGGAAACAGAGGCAGAGGCAGTGGATCTCTGACACTGAGTTGAAGTAGAAGGGAAAACCACAGCTGGCGTGGCCAGCGAGGGGCAATCAGGATCAGGGTGGCTTGTACTGTTTTCAGGTGGACAAGCGTCCGCAGTATCAGAGGAAACGGCGGGAACGCGTACAGGAACCTTCCCTCCCAATCGAGGAGGAAGGCGTCGGCCTCGAGCCGGTCCGGGGAGTATATCCGGGAGCAGAAGAGAGGCAGCTTGTGATTGTGAGGGGACGCGAACAGGTCTATTTGAGGCGTCCCCCACCGTTCGAACACTCCTCGTAGGGCCTGAGAGTGTAGTGACCACTCGTGTGGCTGGAGGAGGCGGCTGAGTCTGTCCGCCAGGCAGTTTTGTTCTCCTTGTATGTACACCGCCCGGAGGAAGGTGTTGTTGGAGATTGCCCATTTCCAGAGGCGCAGGGCTTCCCGACAAAGGGGCCAAGACCCTGTGCCCCCTTGTTTGTTTACGTAGTACATCGCTACTTGATTGTCGGTTCGGATGAGAACCACTCGGTCGCGGAGCAGATGTTGGAAGGCTACAGCTGCGAGGTAGATGGCCCGAAGTTCTAGCACGTTGATGTGGCAGCGGCGGTCTTGTGCTGACCACATTCCTTGGGTGCGTAGGCCGTCCAGATGGGCTCCCCAAGCGTACTCCGATGAGTCCGTGGTGAGTACCTTGCTGTGGGGTGGGGTGAGGAAGAGCAAACCTTTGGAAAGATTTGAAGAGTCGGCCCACCAGCGGAGCGATCGTTGCAATGAAGGAGTCACTGTCACGGAGCGGTCGATCGGGTCCCGGTCTTGACACCATTGAGACGCCAGGGTCCATTGAGGGATTCTCAGATGGAGGCGGGCGAAGGGTGTGACATGGACGGTGGAGGCCATGTGGCCCAAGAGGGTCATCATCTGTCGGGCTGATACTGAGGTCAGCCGAGATATCCTTCGGCTCAGACTTACTAACGCCTCCAGGCGCGGAGGGGGGAGGAAGGAACGGAGGCGAACCGTGTCCAGCGTGGCCCCGATGAACTGTAGGGACTGCGAGGGGCGTAGTTGAGATTTTGGGAAGTTTATTTCGAACCCCAGACTTTGTAGGTAGGTAATAGTCTGTTGGGTCGCTGAGATAACCCCTTCTTTGGACGGGGCTTTGATTAGCCAGTCGTCCAGGTAGGGGAATACCTGGAGGCCCTGGGAGCGTAAGGTTGCTGCTACCACCACGAGGCACTTGGTGAAGACCCGAGGTGATGATGCTAGTCCGAAGGGGAGGACTCGGTATTGTAGGTGCCAGTCCCCTACTTGGAAACGCAAAAACTTGCGGTGAGCGGGGTGCACTGGGACATGTGTGTACGCCTCCTTGAGATCGAGGGAGCAGAGCCAGTTGCCCTCGTCGATCAGGGGGTAGAGTGTTGGTAGTGAGAGCATCCGAAACTTTTCCCGTACCAGGAATTTGTTGAGGCGTCTCAAGTCTAGTATTGGGCGTAGGTCTCCCGTTTTTTTCGGTACCAGGAAGTAACGGGAGTAGAAGCCCTTCCCCCGTTGGTCGGGGGGGACCTTCTCCACTGCTCTCAGGCGAAGCAGGTCTCGAGCTTCGGAGAGGAGTAGAGGTAGCTGAGTCCGGTTGGGAGGGCAATTCCTTGGGGGATTGTCCGGGGGAATGGCCCGAAAGTTGAGAGAGTACCCTGATGAGATCACGCCAAGGACCCATGCGTCCGACGTGAGTTGTTCCCAGCGAGGGTAAAAGGCTTTGAGCCGACCTCCGATGGGAAGGCGTCCTGGGACTATGGCGGAAGGGGGCCCGCCCCCTTCCGCGTGTCCCGTCAAAAGGACGGGGATGGTTTGGTGGTCGCGGGCGGTTGGGACTTGGGCATGGCCCTGTGATGGGCTTGCGGACGTCTGGGTGGGGGCCGCGAGAAGGCAGGGGTGGACTTTTGTGGGTAGCGGCGCGGAGGGGCCCTGTATGGCCTGGGCGCTGGCGGTTTGGGCTTTTGCCGGACAAGGGAGGCAAATGAGCGTTCATGTTCGGAGAGGCGTTTTGTCGCCGCCTCGATAGTGTCATCGAACAATTCCTTTCCCACGCAGGGGAGGTTAGCCAACCGGTCCTGTAAGTTGGGGTCCATGTCGACCAGGCGCAGCCAAGCTAGTCGGCGCATGGCGATAGCGAAGGCTGCTTCTCTGGAGGAGAGTTCGAAGCCATCGTAGGCCGCGTGGAATAGATGAAGGCGCAGGTTGGAGAGGGACTCTAAAAGCAGGCCGAACGTTCCCTGCCGGGAGGCCGGTAGGTCGGTCTCAAAGGCTCTCAATAGTCCAATGAGGTGTTTGAGGTATGATGTGAAGGTGAAAGTGTAGCTTTGCACCCTAGAGGCCATCATTGCGTTTTGGTATAGTCTCCTGCCGAACTTGTCCAGGGTTCGGCCTTCTCGGCCTGGGGGGACCGCTGCTGAGACCAGGGACGGGTGAGCCTTTTTCAAGGAGGATTCCACTAGCAGCGATTGGTGGGAGAGCTGTGGTTGCTCGAATCCCGGGTAAGGTACTGTGCGGTACTTGGCCTCCATTTTGGAGGGTACGGCCGTGACCATGTAGGGGGTCTCCAGGTTCCTGAAGAAGGCCTGTTGGAGTACCGGGTTAGGTGGTAAGCGAAGGGACTCTCTGGGCAGTGATGGCATATCCAGCTCCGCCAGGTACTCCTTAGAGTATCTGGAGTCGGACTAAGTCCAATGCGTGGCCCATGTCTTGGACAAAGCGAGTGAAGGATGGGCGAGATGTCCCCGGGGCCCCGTGCGGGGTCGGGGAACGAGACCTTCGTCGGGTGGAGAAGGATAAGGAGGCTTCCCTCGAGTATCGAGGTTCATGCTCTGATCCATGCTCCGAGGCTGGGGAAGCACTGTGAGAGTGTTCCGGGGTTGTCGATCTTCGGCGTCTCGAGGAGCCCCTCGGAGATGATGCCGGGGTTAGGGGTACCGATCGATGTCGGATTGGTGATCTCGATCCGGACTCCCTCGGAGAATGCGTCCGAGGGGGAGTTCGGAGGATGCGTGGGTTGAAGAGTGATAACTCAGCCACCCTTAGTGGTCCTGTACGAGGTGTGGGAGAACGGCCTCGTAGGGTTGGTGAACCTCGGGCCTTCTTGGAGGTACGGCGGTTCGAGGTTTCTGTCGTTCTAGCCCGACGTTTTGCCCCTCGGCGGTCCGCAGAGGGGGAACGTCTTGGGCGTCTCGGCGAGGAGTCCGAGGAGGATGGGATGCGGCGAGGATTGCGCACCTTTCCTCGAGGTTGTTCGGTGCGAGGCTCAGGCTGGTCTGGCACATTCGAGGTCGAGGCCGATTGAAACTGGGCCATTGCAGCGGACAGCTCCGACGTGATCATCGCTCGGAGTAGGTCCTGGAAGACGGGTACGGACAGCATCGAAGGCATGTCCCCTGCCTCGGTGCGCTCCACCGGGGGCGACCTCGTATCAGAGTATTCCCGTGTGGTGGAGGCACGGCCCGAAGGCTTGGAGGGCTTAGACGGGGCTGTAAGCATGGGGCTTCCGCCATGCGTCGCCGTTGTCCCCGAGGCTGGCTTCTTCGCTGTTACAGAACCTGAAGAGGGAAGAGGGAACTTACCCGGAGCCGAGGCTTTCTGTTGTCCCGAGGACTTCGGGGTCGAGTCTCGAGGCGATGCCGAGGTTTCCGGGGCCGAGGTCAAGGCCGGGGCCGAGGCCAGGGCCGACCTCGAGGCCGAGGTGGAGGGTGGTCCGGGGTGAAGAGATCCGCCATGCGGGCTTTTCTACGGCGGAGGGCCCGGTTTTGGAAAATAGCGCACTGGGGGCAGGAGTCGGTTGGATGAGTCGCCCCCAGGCAAAGGATGCACCGGCGATGCGGGTCTGTGAGAGAAAGAAGCCGCTCGCACCGGGTGCACTTTTTAAAGCCGGTCAAAGGCCGGGACATTAAATCGAAAGTAGCCGCGGCTCGATTAGCCACGTGGCCACGGGGACCCGGAAGCCTCCGGGTCGTTGAAAACGAAGCAGGAATCAAGTAAAAAGGTAAGGAATTCGCGCACAGCGACTTAATCGTGAAAAAACAAGAAAAAAATCGCGGTGCTAGAAGGCAGTTGGGGCAGAGCCTGAAAAACACGTCTTCTAGGCTCGCGGAAAATTTTGAACTGGAGACCACGAGGGGATGCACCCCCTAGTGGAGCAGGAAGGCACGCATGCGTGGAGCAGCAGAGCAAACTTAAATCTTCAATCAAGTTTGCTTGAAAATGCTTCCGCATCGGGGCTCCGTAGATGACGTCACCCACATGTGAGAATATCATGCCTGCTTGTCCTGGGATAACACAAAATTGCACAGAACAAAACAATGTGACCACCGGCACACTGATTCACAAAGCATACTGCTAGACACCTCTAGCGGTGGAAGGGCATACTATATCCAGTTTGTGCACGCTGTTCACATTCCCCTGAACTTTTGGGTAGCACCTCGTATATCAATCCCCATTAGCATCATGAATTATTGAAACAGCTCTATACCTGTTGGGTCTCTTAACCAAGCGAGTGATCCTAAAACTAACTTTGTTCCCACTAATTTAGGCGTTACATTCTCTACAATACATTCCATACAATACATTCCACTTATTTATTTAGGGGTCTTTTTCACTTAGGTGCACTAATGGATTTACTGCACCAAATGCTGTGCAGCTCACTGTAAACTTATGGGCTGCAGAGCACTTAACGTATGCTAATCCATTAGCATGTCATAGTAAAATGACCCCTTAATCATTTTCATATATCGCCTTTATCATCTGACCCAAAGTGATTTACAATAGTGTTTCTCCCTTGCCAGTCAGGTTGTCAGGATATCCACAATGAATATGCACATTTCTTTCATGCTTATTCATTGTGGATATCCTTAAAATCTGACTGGCAAGGGGGGGGGGGGGATACGCCGGGACCGAGTTGAGAAACACTGATTTATAACATCTGGCTATATACTGTAAAATATACAATATCCATTCCCTCTCTACACCCTTTCATTCCCCATTACAGTCCCACACCATCCAACAAATACTTCACATGTAACACACGGTACGCACTTCATATATTTCATATACCAAGTTTTACAAATATGCATTTAATTTTTTCAATAAAGCAGACACAAAAACTGCAGCGAGGAATGTACAAGGTACAGGAACTTTTATTTGTTACTTATGAACAAACTACACGGCTGTATTCCATATGGTTCTCTATTTGTGAAGTACAGCACAAATCGGACCCCTAAAGAAGGAGCATTGGGTCCGTTCTCCATGTAAATGGAAAACAACATTTTATTGATTCCAAATAAGTGTGGAACTTAGGGCGATATGGGTTCCTGTTTGGGACAGTTTGTCCCATCGGGCCCGTAGTGCCTTTCTGAACTTTTGACACTGGAGTGCAGTAGGAGGGTGGGTTTCTGGTTTGTTCCTTTTAGGATCTTTTGGTCTACACGAAGAAACGACATGGTAGACTTACTTATCGTTAGGTTTTTCTTTGGGATGTTATTTGTCTGTGAATTATAATATCTTTTGTATTGTTTAAACACAAAAATTTTCAATAAAAATTATTTCACAAAAAAAAGTGTATAACTTCATGCCGTCATGAAGTTCCTACTTCTGCAGAAGAAAGCTCCAAAGAAAATCCATGAATGTATGATGCAAACATTGAGTTACAAATGCCCATCATACTTCACAGTGAAGAAGCAGTGTGCACACTTTCATAGTGGAGATTTTGAGACCAAAGAGGCTTCAAATAGTGTCAGTTCCTGAAATTGTTGACCATGTCCATGACCTGATTTTGGCAGATTGACGAATATCAGCTAAAACAAATTGCTGAGACACTACAGATATCCAGGGAATATGTTGAGTGTATAATCCACGAGCAGCTGGGTATGAAGAAGCTGTCAGCTAAGTGGGTACCCAATGTTTGAATGCTGATGAGAAACAATTTCAAGTGGATACTTTCAAGTTCATTTTGCAGCATCTTCAGTGAGCTGGTGCCAACTTTTTGGTATGACTAGTTACTGTTGATGAAACATGGTTACACCACTAAGATCCTGAAACAAAACAACAATCCACGCAATGACAGCACTCAGGTTCTCCAAGGCCAAGGAAATTCAAGACCCAAAAGTCAGCAGCAAATGTCATGGCCACAGTGTTTTGGGATCAGGAAGGTGTTGCAATGATTAACCATCTTCCAAGGGGCCAAACAGTTAAGGCAGAATACTGCTGTAACTTGCTGTGCCAATTAAAGGAGGCATTGAAAGAAAAAAGGAGAGGGAAACTGTGGAAAGGAGTTCTCTTTTTGCAAGACAATGCACCTGCTCACAAGGCTGGCAAAATGATGGATGTTTTGACGCAGTGCATAGACCATCCACCCTTCTCACCAGCTCTTGCTCCATCTGACTATCTTCTGTATCCAAACCTTAAAAAGAGTTTGAAGGGGTTACAATTTTTGAGTGATTCAGAGGTGATTGCTGCAGCGGAGCAGTATTTCAGTGACCAGAGTATTTTTGGGGATGACTACAGAAATTTCAGACATGATGTGCCAAGTGTGTTGAACTTAGGGGTGAATATGTGGAATAACCTGTAAGTTTTATGGCTCCACATCATTCCCTTCTTGGTTGGGCTGAGAACTTTTCAGCACCCCCTTCATAGCACTCCTAACTTTGCCCAGTTCAGTGCTGTATTTGCTTAGCTAAATATGGGAATTGTCCAGATACAACTCAGCACAAAAATCTATATGTTTCTGTTTTATTAATATTTGCTATACCGCTTAAGCATATTACAGATCTAAACGGTTACAATAAAATACAGGTACTTAAGACTTCCCTATCTGTCCCGATGGCTCACAGTCTAGCTAAAGTACCTGTGTAAACAATTAAGATAAAAGAGAAAAAAAAATATAACAAAATTCCAAGAATGGTGAGGGGAGAAAGAAATTATTTTAAATCACAATAAAAGATAAAGCAAATGGGAAGCAGAATGTAATGAAAAATAAAAATGACGCAAAATAAAAGTTCAGTATGTTTGTGAGAATTGAATAAAATATAGATGCTTTAAATTTTTTTAAATTTAAAAACACTTATATTCTGCAAAGTATCCCTGAATGTAATTCAAAAGTCTATAGTGTCCCTGAATGTAATTCATCTTAAGCTACTACTGGAAAAAGGTATGAGCAAATCAAATTAAAAAAAATTATAAGATACTAGCTGATGCCTCGGCGTTGCACGGGTATTTAATTATAGCAATAACACTGTAAATGGATTTAAATAAAGATACTTTATAGTGGTGAATGAAATAATTTTGTTACAGCTTTATAAAAAGTAAAATATTCAAAGTATAATGTGAAATATTTGACAAAATGAATACAATTCAACTAACACAAAAATTGATTATAAACAACATTTTTAGTTTCACCTCCAGGAGCAAGAACATATACATTCTTGGGTGAACCCACCCTTCCCACGTGTGCAGGTGGGCCGCGAGACCCCCAGAACATATCACCCCAGGTAGTGAGGGATCTGCATACCAAGTTTCGTTAAAATCGGTCCCACAGCTTCTTACATTTTTTCCATTGACTTGAATGGGTGAAATCTGATTTTCTGTTTGTAGCTCCGCCCACGTGTGCAGGTGGGCCGCGAGACCCCCAGAACATATCACCCCAGGTAGTGAGGGATCTGCATACCAAGTTTCGTTCAAATCAGTCCCACAGCTTTGTACATTTTTCCAATGTCTTGAATGGGTGAAATCTGATTTTATGTTTGTAGCTCCGCCCACGTGTGCAGGTGGGCCGCGAGACCCCCAGAACATATCACCCCAGGTAGTGAGGGATCTGCATACCAATTTACGTTCAAAGCGATCCCACAGCTTCTTACATTTTTTCCATTGATTTGAATGGGTGAAATCTGATTTTCTGTTTGTAGCTCCGCCCACGTGTGCAGGTGGGTCGCGAGACCCCCAGAACATATCACCCCCGGTAGTGAGGGATCTGCATACAATTTTCGTTCAAATCGGTCCCACAGCTTTTTACATTTTTTCCATTGACTTGAATGGGTGAAATCTGATTTTCTGTTTCTAGCTCCGCCCACGTGTGCATGTGGGCCGCGAGACCCCCAGAACATATCACCCCCGGTAGTGAGGGATCTGCATACCAATTTTCGTTCAAATCGGTCCCACAGCGTTTTACATTTTTTCCATTGACATGAATGGGTGAAATCCGATTTTCTGTTTGTAGCTCCGCCCACGTGTGCAGGTGGGCCACGAGACCCCCAGAACATATCACCCCAGGTAGTGAGGGATCTGCATACCAAGTTTCGTTCAAATCGGTCAAGCCGTTTTTGAATTAATGTGAGAATGGCATCTTTTTACATTTTTTCCATTGACATGAATGGGTGAAATCTGATTTTCTGTTTGTAGCTCCGCCCACGTGTGCAGGTGGGCCGCGAGACCCCCAGAACATATCACCCCAGGTAGTGAGGGATCTGCATACCAAGTTTCGTTCAAATCGGTCAAGCCATTTTTGAATTACTGTGAGAATGGCAGCTTTTTACATTTTTTCCATTGACATGAATGGGTGAAATCTGATTTTCTGTTTGTAACTCCGCACACGTGTGCAGGTGGGCCGCGAGACCCCCAGAACATATCACCCCAGGTAGTGAGGGATCTGCATCCCAAGTTTCGTTCAAATTGGTCAAGCCGTTTTTGAATTACAGGGAGAAAGGCAGCTTCTTACATTTTTTCCATTGACATGAATGGGTGAAATATGATTTTCTGTTTGTAGCTCCGCCCACGTGTTCAGGTGGGATGCAAGACCCCCAGAACATATCACCCCAGGTAGTGAGGGATCTGCATCCCAAGTTTCGTTCAAATTGGTCAAGCCGTTTTTGAATTACAGGGAGAAAGGCAGCTTCTTACATTTTTTCCATTGACATGAATGGGTGAAATATGATTTTCTGTTTGTAGCTCCGCCCACGTGTGCAAGTGGGCCGCGAGACTTCCAGAACATATCACCCCAGGTAGTAAGGGATCTGCATACCAAGTTTCGTTCAAATCGGTCAAGCCGTTTTTGCGTGATCGCGGCACATACACACACACATACATACCTCCGATTTTATATATATAGAAAAAACACAATAGGAATCTCTTTTAAAGATCTGTTTCCAACTACTGAAAATGGAGAGGGGGGGGGGGGAAGAAGGAACAAGGAAACTGCTTTTGTTGCTGCTGTACTGGCAGGAAGGTAGGAACCACGCACGAAGCCTGTGCTGGATCTGGTTTTGAGTACTGCTGATGGTAGCAAGAGGTAGGTCTAAGCAGTCACGAACCTGGAAGATTTTGCTCCAGGAGCAGTGGGAGGTTTGTGGTCAGTTTGCCTCTTCAGGCAGGTGTTGGAGTTATCAGGCAAGGGTCCGGGAACAGAGATGGTAGCAGCTGATGTCGTGAGTCTTGAGGCTGGCTATATATGCACAAAAGAGGGCAGCAGAATCTGGATGAAGTGTGAAATGCGCTCGTGAGCCACTTTGGGGCCTTGAAAGTTATAGTGGAGCTAAGAGAGCAGGTTCTGAACATTGGCCTGCAGGAGTGGTATTGGATGGCTCATTAAGTGTCTGCATCCACAAAGGAATAGTGTAAACTCATTAAGTGTTGAGCCATGTAGCAGGAAGGTGTGACAGAAGAGAGGACAGCATCTGAGCAGGGGGAGAGAGGCCCTGGCAAGCTAACATAGGTGTTAGGGCCTGAATTGATTGGAGGTATTTTTGTGCTGCCTGAAGAGATGTGCAAGTGCTTGGGTGTGTTGGAGAGGAAGAGCAACACAAGCCCTGGTGACAGCTTAGGTTTGAGTTGTCACAAGTTGCAGGCAGCAGGGCTGAGCTCTAAAGCAGTTTTTTTAAATTCAGTTGGGAGGGAACAGCCTAAATTGGGAGGGAACAGTTGGGAGGGAACAGCTCCTGTTATGAAAGCAATGTTAAGGATTTTATTAAGATGATGTGCCTAGGAAAGCATGATTCTATGTGTGACAGAATATGTGTTTTGTTCCCCTTTTTGAGGATAAAAATTTGATAGAACCATCATGGTAGTTACTGGCTCAAGTTTAATTCAGTGTACGACTATTGTGCAGCGAGACAAATTTGAAATACTGCAGAATAGTTTTGAGATAATTTGATGGAACTTAGGTTAGTTTCTTTGATTGTTAAGAAGTTAGTTGGTAGAAAAACTGAGCTGTAAGTAGTGACTAATGGCTGACAGAGATACCTGAGGCATTAGTAATTTAAAAGTATGTTAAATGCTCGAAATTAAAATTGTTGCTAAATGATTCTTAATAAAGGAATTAAGATTCCTTCTATAAATTACCTGAGTTTGTCCGTCAAGCCCCTTCCCTTTCCTTGTTTAAAAGCAGACTGAAATTTTTATATAGCCTTCAATCCTTAACCCTAGTCCTCTGCCCTCCAACCCAGCCAGCAGATTAACCATTCCCCTTAACTGTATCCATGACATCCTGTTTGTCTGTCTTGCCTGTTTAGATTGTAAGCTCTTTTGAGCAGGGACTGTGTTCTTATTCTTTGGGCTCCTTTTACTAACGCAAGCGCTATGGAGGCGTTAGCGTTTAGCGCATGCGGTATTGTAGTGCGTGCTAAAACTTCTAGCGCACCTTAGTAAAAGAAGCCCTTTGTGACTCTGTGCAGCGCTGCGTGTGTGGTAGCGCTATAGAAATTAATAGTAGTATTTAAGAAACCAGTGAATTGGCAAAGCTGATAAAATGCAGAAGTCGAAGATGACTAGATATGTTAGCAAATTACCTAAAAAGCTGTAAAAACAAAGAGAGAATATAATGTCATTTTTTTTCTTCTCCCTACTTTTATTGTAAACCGCTCAAATTTATAATGAGCAGTAAATCAAAACTTAAATAAACTTGAAACTTAAATGAAAAAGGGTAGGTTAGCCAGGATAAAAAACTAATTATCCATTTCAGCAACTCGAAATACAAATACAGACAAGAAGAAAGGCACACTAAAAAAGAAAAGAACACACACACAAACAAGAAAGTATAGGGATTAGATAGATATAGTTAGGGAGTAGGTCCACAAAGGAGAAGAGGAGAAAGACTCTACCCGGAGGAGTCTCTGGAAGATCTCCAGCTGGCATTCAACAATCCAAAAGAACGCTGAGAAAAGATAATTGACCATTAAAATTTGAGGATGCACTAACCCATACATAACCCCTCTGCAAACAGCCCCAGTTCTAAACGCTACTGTATTTCCACCCTGCTAATAGCCCCAAGTAAAACACAAAACAACCCCAAGAACAACCCACTCACCTAACCCCACGCCACAACGATCCCCAAGTAAGTGCCCTGACCTTAGCCCACACATTGCAAATTGTCGCATCCCCAAAAACTACAAACCGCAGCTATCCCACCAACCAACCAACTGTCCCGATCTCCAAACAATGGCTGCAAATTGCAGTTTACCCCCGCCCCCGAAGCCAACCACGATGTTACACAGACAGGGATTAGAAAGAATATAATGAGATATGCAATGCACCCTATCCCCCCACTCGTTCCAGGTAGCAACTTGATTTAGGAAGTGGGGGGAAAAAAATGCTCTCACAACTTCAGAAGGAAAGAACACGCACCAAACCAACCTGCGCAAGCCTGAGCGCGCGGGCCGCCGGGTTGGGTGGCGTGACGTCACGGAGCTCCCTTCCTCCCCCCCCGGCGCCCCGCCCCCGGGCTGCGTTCCCACCTCCGGAGCGATTTGCTGGTTAAGCGCTGGAGCAGCGCGAGGACAATCGACAGCGAATTCCAGGGCGAAGAGTCGGGGGCTGAGCCTATCGGAGAGCCGGGCAGTCGCGCGGCCACAGAAGGGATCGTTCCGAGCGACGTCTGGGGCAGGGGGAAAATGAACCGCAGCTTTCACAAGTCTCAGACTCTGCGGTTTTTGGATAGCAGCGCGGTGGAAGTGAAGAGTAAGGTAAGCTGGTACGTGTACCAACCCCGGTCCTGTTATCACCCCCCTCCCCCAGCGCGCGCTCTCTCGCTCTCTCTCTCTCTCCGCAAATGAATGAGTCGAAAAGGCAAAACCGTTGGGCAACCCGTGGGACATGGTGGCGGCCGCAACGCTTATCTTTGTTTTGACTGGCCGGCTGCTGGGAAAGGAGCGGAGACCTCTGTGCGGTCGCTGTCGGGTCAGCCAGAAACTGCAAGCCAAGCGTCTCTTTTTCCGGCTGGCGAATCCCTGCTGTCTTCCACACGGCGCTTTTTCCCCAGGGAAACTTGTCTCCCGGCTTGGGGGGGGGGGGGGGGGGGGGGGGAGGGTTAGCGAAAGTGCAGTCGTGCACACAATTATGCTGAAAGGAAGGCAGAAGAAAGTTCGCTTGCCTTCATTTCGGCGCGCGCGCCGGGAATCGGCTCCCCCCCACCAGTTCGTTTGTTTCGCTGTGGAAAGACGCCGCTGCTCTCTTTGAAGGCGTGCTGCCGTTTGAAACCGACCCATTGAAAACTCCTGGGAAAGATTCCATTCCCCCGCCCCTTCCTTAGAAAGCAACAAGTATGTATTCTGCGGCATGTTTGCGTGGAACAAAACTATAAAGCAATGACTTTTTTAAAAAAATGTTGTCGAATACATTTTCTGAGGTGTGTTTTTCGAGTAGTTTGGTCGAAACCGTGAATGGATTCTTTTTGATTGGGGGTCGAGACTAGGGTGAGGGCCAAAAACCGGGACTAGCCGGGGGGAGAAAAAAATGAAAGAAAGCGGGTGGGCGGCAGCAGAAAAACCGAAGAGGTGGAGAAAGCAGCCACTCTCGCTCCTGAGCTGCTCCTCCTGCCCTGCATTGTGCAAACTTTTAGGAGATTCTGCAAACCTCAGCTCCTGAATCGGGGGTGTGTATCGTGAATCAGCCTCCCGGTAATCTGTTTCAACTCGTTTGATACTATCTCATGCATTCTGCTAGTGGCTGGAGGAGAAAGAGAATCCTCACCAACCTGGCAACTATCTGCTTTAGCTGCTGCCTGGGTGATCTGCATGGGGGAGGTGGGTGGCCCTTCTAGGGGGTGGGGCGGGTTTGTATCACTTGTGGAGGTCTGGGGGAAATATTCCTTATCCTAGTCATGCTGCTAGGGATTTCTCTCCTAGCAGGAGTTTTTTTTTTAAAACTCTCTGAGGAATCTGGAAGCTGTTAATGTCACATTTTAAGCTCAACTCAGTGAAGTGTGTCTGCAGCCAAGGATCAATACAATTTAGTGGTATTGATTTTTAAGGGTTCTAACTGGAAAATTGTACTGTGCTGGGTTTCAGTTCTTGCCTTGAATGAAGTGGTGCTCTCTTTGGTATGTAAGAGCAAGTGTGCTGAGGCTGATGGACTTAACTTGAAGGACACCTGTGACCTTATGACCTCTGAAGAAAAAGGAGAGTACTGTATATGGTGGAAAAGTATACTTGTCAACACACAATTCTAGTCCTTATGGTTATAGACAATAAGACTGGCAGTATAAATTGATTTTTTTACTTGCCTTTATGAAGAGATTCACACAAGGTGGTGTACAGCAGGTATAATTCAACATAAAATTTAGTTTTGTTAACAGTATAACAAATAACAAATGTAAATATAAATAGAATGAATAAGGTAGAATTAAAATCAGTAAATTGAAACTTAATGTGATTACCATGAAACAGTTTCAAAAATATACTTATTAACAGCACTGAAATTCAAATAAGATAGATATAATACATACTAAAAGGGATACATACTTATGAAGCATCTAATAAGCATGTCAGAACATTCAGATAACATACTGTATTTTTCACTCCATAAGACACGCTTTTTTTCCCCTCCCCAAAAAAAGTGGGTGGAAATAAGGGTGCATCTTATTGAGCGAATACCCAACCTCCCCCCCCCCCCGCCGTTACCTTATTTTAATTCTGGCGCCCTCCCTCGCTGGACACGGCTGCCTCTCTTGCAGAGAGCAGCGCACAAGGCTGCCTGCCTGCTCCCCATGAGACCTGACAGCTGACCGTGGCTGCCTCTTCTCTAGCGGCAGAGCGGCGCACAAAGCTGCTTGCTTGGTCCTGCACTGCTTCGGGAAGTGGCATGGGACCAGACAGGCAGCCTTGTGCACCGCTCTGCCATTAGAGAAGAGAAGAGGAGGCGGCCGCATCAGCCATCAGTTCTCGTGGGGAGCAGGCAGGCAGCCTTGTGCACCGCTTTCCGCAAGAGAGGCAGTCGTGTCCAGCGAGGGAGGGCACCAGAATTAAAAAAGGTACCAAGGAGGGGGCTGGTCCTGGTCAAAAATAGGTACCGGAGAGGCCAGGGCCTGCCTGCTGAATTAAAAATAGGGAGGGAGAGGCCTGGGCCTGCCTGTCTGGGGGGAAGGCCTGGATGGGGGAGGAGGAGGCCTGCCTTGCCTGTCCCTAACCTGCCTGCCTGCCAGCCACCAGGCCTGCCTGCCCTGTCTCTAACCTGCCTGCTGGCCACTAGGCCTGCCTGCCCTGTCCCGGCCTGCCACTAGATCTCCAGAGGGGGGACAGGGTACAGAGCCTGGCAGGGAGGGGGGACAGGGTGCAGAGCCTGGCAGAGAGAATTTGGTTCAGAATGTTTTTTTCTTGTTTTCCTCCTCTAAATCTAGGGTGTGTCTTATGGAGCGAAACATACGCTAGATATGATGCTAATAGTTTTCTTTAATATAGCTTAACATATAGCCGATGGACCAAATGCAGATATTAGATGGGGACAAGATGGGTGGTACAGAGTGTTTTGGGATATACAGATGGGAGGCTAAACTCAAGGCAAGTTGTTTATACAGTTAAACAAGGTATAAGGAATTGATTTTAGTTTGTGTGGCAAGTTAGTCCTAGTGCAGAATGAGTGTTTAGTCATGACTAATCATCTTATGTATTAAAGGCTTGGGTGAAAATTTAGAGAGTGACACAATGACAGAATTTGTCCCTGTGGATAACTGCGGGAAACCATCCATCATCATTCTTTAGTGTCTATCTCAACCTCAGTCCTTCTACACCAGCATTCTTCAGTGCAAGGCTTGAGGGTCAGTGGTTGTTCCCATTCATACTCTGATCTCTATCCGTGCCATTCTTGAGCCAAGATTTCACCCGTTTCCTGAAGTAGAGGTAGTCTGGGGTTAGATGTAGCCCCTCTGGGAATAAATTCCAGAGCCTGGGGCCATTCCTGAGACGGCTTGCCAGTGGGTATCACATCATACAATTTATTTTAATGAGAGTACAGATAGTGATGCTGCTTGTGAGGACCTCACAGCTCTCAACAGTGTATAAAGGGCTAGCTTGTTCTTTAAGTATACTGGCCCATTTTGTCTGAGCAATTGAAAATCAAACATGGAGATTTAAATTTAGCCCTTTGAGATACTTGTAGCCAGTATAGTTTGTGCAGGAAGGGTGTGAGGTGGTCACGCCTCTTGCAGCTTTGTATTGATCGTGTTGTAGCATTCTGAATTTCAGCTGATGCAAACTCTTTTTGGTTAGACCAGTGTGCAGGGTATTACAGTAGTCTAGTTGTGATGTTATGGCATAGACCACTGTAGTCAGACGTGTCTTTTCAATACAGTATATGCAGAGAGATTTCACAGCTACCAAAGATGATAAATACAGTTTTTAAAGGTTGTTTGAATTTGTGATATCAGTGAGTGATGAGCCTGACCTGTGATTTTTAAGGGGCGTCCATACTTCCCAAAAGATATTTTGAAGTCAGGTATTTTCCCACTTGTGTATGGTTCCTGCCTTTAGGGACCTATTATCAAAACTCTGGCACTAAAGCCAACAGTGCCCCATCTCATACTTTAAGAAACCTAGCTCTTAATACTCAAGAGGAAATTATATTTAGCATAAATTATATGCATGCTATGAAACCAAAAGTAAGGGGGAGGAGGTACCTAGCAAATGTGCACAGAAGTTTCATAGTATGCGTGGCTCTCGTATGTGTCCAGTGCAAGCACACATTGGTGTCGTTCTTCTGTGCCTTTTAAATATAAGCTTTTTAAAGATTGTTTTCACTTGAGAGGTTCAAATTTAAGAGCAGAAAAAAAGGCATCAGTTTGTGCTTTCACTTTTGGTTTTGCTCAGACTTGCACACATTTGTTTCTCACTATCCGCATTTGTAGGTTGCACAGAACCAGTAGTTTGAAGTTAGAAATTCTGAAGAAATTCTCTCTTCAAAACCTTCAATTCCATCCTTGTGTTGACGGTGAGTTTCCAGCATTAAGGGTAGCATTTGTTTCTGTGCTGCTCTTTGAACACTGGGAGGGAATTCCAAATGATCTAATTTAAAATTCATTTGTGTGTATTTAAATACAAATGTTTTATTAAATTTGTGGCCTTTTTTGGTGCACATTTCCTGTGCTAGAACCTTCTGAACATTCCGTGCATATTAACATGCACGCTAGTCTGGTGCTAATAGCCTCTAATAGTGGCTTTAGGTTTTAAGCATCTTGTCCTTAGAAGACAATCCATTTATGCAAGTGGAACATCTGTAAGGGGAAGGGACATGCACAGTGCATATGAAAGTTATTTTGGTTGCATGTGTTTATACACACACACATAAATTGTTTATGTATGTAATTTTAGGCTGCCACAGAGAAGTGCCTGTTGTGTGAAACTAAATGGTGGTTTCTCAAAGCCCTGATGTGAGATAATTCTCCACTGAATTTAAGTCAGAGCATCATACCACTAACTTAAGGAGGATCAGTTCACCCTTTCCTTTAAGTTAGAAAACATTCTGTTTTAAAATAAAATGTGGATTTGCCTTCTTTAGTGAACAAAATAAAATCATATCTTTAAGTTTGAATGCAACCAGTGTGACTTGACCTTTCACAT
Source organism: Geotrypetes seraphini (assembly GCF_902459505.1). Lineage (NCBI taxonomy): Eukaryota > Metazoa > Chordata > Amphibia > Gymnophiona > Dermophiidae > Geotrypetes > Geotrypetes seraphini. The sequence continues at coordinate 182,851,121 of NC_047085.1, read as the reverse complement.
CCTCAGATTGCATAAATACAGTAGAGTCTCGGTTAACCAGGACATTCTCACAACCGAGAAAAAAATCACTGGTGGGAAAATTTTAAAAAGTCCCCTGAAATACCAGCGGCAGCATCATGAGCTGCAAATACTCCCTTCCTACCTCAAGCCCTGAAGCAACTACGAACCTCCTCCCTCTCACACCAGTGCGGTAGCAGTCCTGAGCCACAAAGCCCTCCTTCAAGCCCCGAAGTGGCAGAAGCAGGAGGCGGTCCTGAGCTGCGAACCCCTTCGCTCCCTCCCTCCCTCTCTCTTCCTTACCCAAAGTGCAGCAGTCAGCACGAGGCACAGGCTGCTCGCGGCCAGGTCTGGTAGGGCCTTTCCTCTGACGCGTTGGAAGTGACACGCCAGGGCTGGCTACGAGCAGCCTATGCCTCGTGCCGACCGCTGCACTTTGGGTAAGGAAGACAGAGAGGGAGGGAGCAAAGGGGTTCGCAGCTCAGGACCGCCGCCTGCTTCTGCCACTTTGGGGCTTGAGGGAGAAAGGGGGGCTTTGCGGCTCACAACTGTTGGTGCTTCGGGGCGAGGGGGAGAATTGAGTGTGTTACACAAGGTTTCTAACATTCTCTCAATTAACTAGAAAAACAGTTATCCGGTATCCACCAATCCCCGTGAGTGTCATAACTAAGATTCTACTGTATAGGGAGTTTCTGAGTTTTACAAGGGTGGTTTGAAAAGTTTGGTAAAAAAAAAAAAAAACCCAAGCTAAACAAATATTTCTAAAAATTTGACAAAAACCTGTTTTACAGATGGGATGGAATAAATCTTTCCTATCCCTGTCTCCCCTCAAATTTCAAACATGTTATGTGGGGATGTCGTGAGATTAGGGATGTGCTGTTATGATAAAGAATATTTCTCACCCCAACCCTGCTGTCCCCTAAACCATCCACTAGTGCTCAGTTGTTATGTTTACCCAAATAGTTCCTGAAATAGCTTTTGATCTATCCACTACATGATAGTGATCTGGGGAAAACATTATTGATCTTAGGATGTTGCACATGCTAAAAATGTACATGCTTAGGATGTTGCACATGCTAAAAACAGATAGAGTGCCAGATGCACAAACTCGCCGTTCGTTTAATGATCATTGGTGAACCAGTTTAGTAATGAAGTATTGCATCAGTCGATGTCCAAAATGACAAATTGCGGTCTTTTTGTGGTTTACAATGTACAGCGCTGCATACGCCTGGTAGCGCTATAGAAAAAATAAGTTGTTTGTAGCAGCCTCAATAATCATATATAAAAAATACATTACAATGAGCTCGTCAGTATTAAAATGAGCTCTCTTATCAATGCCCACATGATGCACAAAATGAAGCGCCGGCTTTTAACAACAGGTCAGGAGGTGCGGTAACGTTAAAATGCGTGTGTTAGAAGCATATACTGGCAGATTTGGACCACCGATTGCATGTAGAAATTCATAAAAATACTTTTTATGGGATTGAATCATGATGTATGGGTATGTAAAGAGTGTGTATTAAAGCTGCTGTGCAAGTTCCAAAAGAAAAATCAGGGTGGGCTGTTGGCATATATGTGCCACAGAAACAAGCATTGCAGCTCAAGTGTAACTACTACGTGCTTTTTCTGGCGCATGCGCACTTTTGTACCTCTATACTCGATGTATTCTGCGCATGTGTCGGTTGCTTTCTCTAACAACTGATAGGATGGATTTACGGCGGACTTCCATGAGTCATTTGCATGCAAAATTGAACATCAATCACCTTTTTCAAATTGGATTTTTACTGGCCCTACTGTGACCCACAGGCATTTTTTTTAATTTTATTTATTATTTTATTTAATATTTTGAAATCAAAACAAGCATATAATACTTGAATACAGATCTATTTTAGCAAATCCACAAATCTTATATAGTGAAACAAATCGCCCACGGGTAAATTAATTGTAGTTATTTAGTCTACAATCTTTAGAGAGCAAGCTATAGAAATAGACAGAAAAACTTATAACTCAAAAAGAGAAATGGCAGGAGTACAGTGTCGGCAGCCGGTTTGTTTTAAGCTATGGGAGAGACTATCAACCTTATTACTCCTCCCCCTTCTTTGGCCACTACAAAAGCTAGCAATTGCTTCAATTTCAAAATCAGGAAATTTTTACCACCTATGGAAATGCAGCATTTTGCAGGAAATTTTAATGTGAAGGAAGCTCTCGAGGCAAGGACTCTAGGTCTATATGCCAAAAAGGCCTTCCTTATTTTCTGTGTTACTTTAGATATATCAGGAAACAAACGTACTGTTTAACCTAGAAATTGCTCATTAATATGTTGAAAGTAAGTCCAAAGAATTAAGTCCCTATCAAATTCCAAAGCGAATGTCACAATAAGAGTAGTCCTTCCTGTAATTACTTCCAGTGAATTTTCCAGAAAGTTTGTTCATCTCATCATCAACCCTTCTAACCATATCAGTAGGAGTTGAACTTCCCATTATATTCATAATAGAGATATATTGAGCTCTAATTATTGGAGGTAAATTCTCAACCAGGAATCAACAATACACTTCTCCCTCTGTATTTGCGGTTTTATCACTCGTGATTTTGATTATTTGTGGTTTTTGGCATGCTGGCTCCTCCCCCCCCACCCACCCCCGCAGCACATTTTATGCTACCAAGAATAATTTTTCACAGCCACATAACAAAAGAGGAGAGCCTAGGAGTGAGTGAAGACAAAGACAGCAAGCCCCCTACTCACCTGTTTTCCAGCAAGACGCCTGGCGGCTGCCACAAGTCTGATTATCACGCAAGCCAAACCTACCGATAACCAGTTGAGCGCCTATAGCTGTCCAATTAAAGGTGAAGGAGGCTGCTCAGAGAGAGGCTTGAAACGTACACATCGCCTAAGGGGTGGGGTGCATGTGGGGAGGTAGGTTTGGCCTCAGGGCCCGACCGTTGAAGAGGGAGAGTTTTAATATGGAGCTTGGAGTGGGTGTGAATGGATGCAGGTGGCTGCCACAAAGGATAGCAAAGGAAGGTAAAACGGGCTGATCACACGCTTTTTGTTTATTTATAGTTTATACCCTCTTATCTCCTCTGATAATTATTTGTGGATTTTCCATATTCGCAGGACTGTTCATCCCCCAATTATCACGAATACGGAGGGAGAAGTGTATCTCTCTCATATAACTCCATTTCAACAGCTGATACCATTAGAATGCACATGCTTAGGATGTTGCACATGCTAAAAACAGATTTTGGGAAGTTCAACATTCTGAAATAATTTCTCCTTTTTTTAAGTTCAAGAAATTTTATTGGGTTTGGTATAATTTCTCCTTTGTTACTTTCCATAAATTCCAACTTTTTCTGGATAAAAGACCACTCGTTAATAATTTCAGTTTCTAAAGTCTTAATTTGATTAATCTGTTCCTTCATGTTTTTGAATACTCTCACTGTGTTCTCTCAACAATTCACCTTGGGAAATTTCCATATAGTTGATAGAGATGCAATCACTCCGTAATTTAGTCACTGCCTTCCTCATGGAATCCATGATCTCGATAGCATTCCATAGCGCGTCCAAATTGACTACTTCAGGCTTCACCTATATCTCCAAAATGTATGTTATCCTTCCAGATAGTTGAAGCTCCTACAGCCACTTCGCAAGAGGCCGATATTTGGGCTTCAGCGGGAGCAATCTTTCCCACCAACTTCTTTCCCGCTGCTCCTCCATGGGGTGTCGGCACTCTCTGTTCCTGCCGGGCCTTCTCTTCCGGGTTGGAATGGAGCCTATCCCTTCTCTGGGCTCAAAGAAACCCGTTCTGAACTAAGGGACACCGTAGGTTTGGGCATCTCTCCCGAAGCTGATGATTTCTCCGATGCATGACACCGAGTCACTCCTGGAATAGTTTTCTGCAGCAATCGCCTCGAGTTCCTGGTTGCTGAAAGACCCGACCAGGCACTTCCTCTTCGCTTCCCCACCATCAAAGAAGAAAGAAAATCTCCCAGGTAACTTTCAGCGTCCATTCAAAATTTCATCTTCTGAGATGTTCTGCATTCCATCTGCTCCCAACGCCATTCTCCTTCCTCGACCCACAGGATTTTAATGGTGATTTTAGAGCATCTGGGCCAGAGTCCACTTGATCAGAGGTGTAATCTATAGTGCACAAAGTGGTGGGTGGCTATAGGGCTGGATTCACTAAGGCCTCGGATCCGATCCGTGGCCGGTGGACTGAATCATGAAGCGTCCTCATGCAAATGAGGGCGATCGGAATCACGCCCCCAACCGACTGCATGGATTGCTCTCCAGCGGTTCCGACGCATGCGCAGACCATCTTCTTTGCTTGGCAGAGCTGTAAACTTTTTTAAACTTTTTTTTACTTCGTGAGCCTGTGGTTTTAACCCGCTTTAAACCTGCGGATTAAAACCATGGTTTTGCACTGCAGGGAAGGGCAGGAGAGTCGGGGCAGAAAAGAGTGGAAAGTTGGGGCAGAGAGCAGGGTGGCAAGAGCTGAGAATCGGGGCAGAGAGTAGGGCAGTCGGAAAGGACCTGAGCGACTGGTCCTCAGCAGTCGCTTATTTTTCAATCGGCCAGCCTCATTTTTTTTTTTTGTGAATTGCTGCCTACCTGTATTTACATTCACGGATCATATCAGGAGTAAGATTAGTGAATTGGGTCGGTGCCGCAAAGTGGTCGGGACACGATTGGTGTCCTTAGTGAATCTAGCCCATAGTGGATTGGCATGGATACAAACTTTAAGGATGACAGTGCAGGGTGCACAAAAGGAGTTATCGATTAGTTTGGCTGGATACTCTAACTGTGGTGGGTGATAGAAACCAGTGACAGGATAATCTGAGCATAGTTAAATCCATTCACACCTGTAGTGGGGCTGTGAATCTATTCAGGTCCTGTTTCTACAATGAAACTTCAAAGAGAGATACCGCATCTTGAAATCACCAAATTAGAACATATCAGATACTTGACAGGTTATCCTAGGCCTGAATGAGACAATGGTTTACCAATGGACTTAACTTATGCTTACATTCTTTTGTGTTTTCTCTTGCTCAAGACTGATGAGCAGGACTAACCAGTGTCTTTTCTCCCTCTCTTCTAACCTACCACCCTCTCCTGTTGCATCCATTCTTGCATGTCTGTTTTGCCTTTCTTCTGTACTTTAATCAATGTGTACCTAAAGTGGACTCTTGTCCCCAAAAAGCTCATTCTTTTAAGTTGATTGATTGGACTGCAACAGGGGAATGGGGGGGGGGGGTGAAGGGACATGGCACATGTCTGATAGATTTCAAAATTACTTTTTTTTCATTGTGAATTTATTAGAGAATTGTTGCATTTAAATACATATTTGGCTTTATACAGTATGAACTAATGTGTTTGCAATAGAGTGGAGATGATTATTTGTACATTACTTTTTTTGTGCTGTTTAGAATTAATATAAATTTGTTATTTGCAATTTATTATATTATTTTTTTAAGGGTCCTTTTACTAAATTATGGTAAGCACTAACTTGTGCTTACTGCTAGAGAATATCGTCTTGTGATAAAAAAATATCTCTGTTCAAAATATCTTCCCATACAAATGCCCAAAGTTCACACTTAGATCCTCAGTAACACCATTGCACACCGACATGTTTCGCGGAGACGCTTTATCGAGGCAAGGTCCCTATTAGTGCATCACCCCCTCTCTTGACCACTTCTCTTAGTAAAGAGAGGTGGTGATGTACTAATAGGGACCTTGCCTTGATAAAGCGTTTCCGCAAAATATCCTTAGCTGAGACCACAAAAAAAAGCTAAGTACTAGCATATAATAAAAAATAAGCTGTTATAAATGTTTTAGCAGCTTATTTTATAAATATTTTATACCTATAAGGGTGAGTTAAAAGATAAATAGTAGATCCAACGAAGATTCAACACATAAAGCTTTGTGTAATGAAACTAAATTGAACACCGAGTGGTGTTACTAAGGATCTAACCCCCTGTTTTACGAAGCCGTGCTGCAACGGCCCTGAAGCTCCTTAAATCTCTATGGGCTTTGAGACCATTAGCGCAGCCACTAGCATGGCTGTAAAACAGGCCATAAGTATAAACTTTGGGCATTTGTATGGGAAAATATTTTCAATAGAGATTATCTTTTATCACAAGAAGATATTGATTTAATGCTCAAAGAAGATATGTAAGTTGCTGGTTTGTGGATACTGCTAGTGAATGACACGGGAACAAATTTTTCCTGGCCCCACTGGAACTCATTTTTCTCATCCCCGCAAGTTCTTTTCCTGTCCCTGCTCCATTCCTGCAAGCTCCATCCTCATCTGCATAAGTCTCAAACACTTTAAAATCATAAGTGTTTGAGGCTGGTGCAGTTAAGGCAGAGTTTACAGGAACGGGACAGGGACAGCGACAAAATTCATGGGCCGGGGAAATTTAGTTCCTGCGGGGAAGGGGACAAATTTGTCCCCATGTCATTCTATACTTAAGCAAAAAAGGGCTTACCATGGGACATGCTCAGGTGTTCTGCTGAGGGTGGCGAAAGGGCGTTTATTGGTTAGTGCATGAGCCCTTACTGCCTATATAATAAGTGGCAGTAGGGGCTAATGTGCTAGTGGGAAAATGAATGAGTGGCCATTAGTGGAAGAAATAGAAAAATCAGCCATTTTACTCTGGCAGTAAAAGTGGCCTCAGCGTGTGGGAATAACCTGAATAAGGACTTACTAAAGCCACTTTTTACTACAGTTTGTTGATATTTACCCAAACTAAGGGATCCTTTTACCAATCATGATCAATTGTTTTGCGATTGTGAAACATGTAATCCACCTTCATACAGTGGTGTAGCGAAGGTGAGAGATGCCTGGGGCGGTGGCACTCCTCCCGCACCCTCCCCCTTCCTTGTACCTCTAGTTGAAGTTGTTGCTCATGGCGGTCAACAGCGTGTTCCTCGTGACCCTGTCGGTCTCCTTCTGATGTCACTTCTTATGCGCAGCACTCGGAAGTGATATTGGTGAGAGAGCTGACAGGATTGCGAAGAGCACTTTGTTGACCACCGTGAACAACTTCACCTAGGGGCATGCGCGTGGAGGGGAGGAATGGAAAGAGGCAGGGGGTATAGAGGAGGAGAGGTGCCAACGCCCCCACTTAATACAGCACTGCCTTCACAAGCTCAAGTGTGCTATTAAATTAGGGAGGGATCCCCGGCGGCAATGGCTTCTACTGACGGGGAGGGAATATCCTCCGTAGCGGACAGGCCGCGTACCCCCAACAAGTGGTCCGCATACTGTGTGTTGAGAAGCACTACCCTACAGCAGTGGTCTTTTAGATATTGCAAGTCCCACGCACCTATCCAGAGTGTCCCGTCCCCCCACCCCGCAAGATCTGATGTTTGCTTCCTGTTCTTGATCCCAGTGGCACTGCTCTAACTCCTCAGGCCACAGGCAATGTGAATATAGTAAATACACTGCCTTCAGCAACCCGGAAGATTTTCCTCTGCTACTGCCTTCTTTCCCCGCATAGGTGGAAAGCAGTAGCAGAGAGAAATCTTCCGGGTCGCCGGAGGCAGTGTATTTACTTCACTCGTGCTACCTGAGGCCTGAACAGTTAGAGCAGTGCCGCTGGGATCGAGAGTGAGAGAGTGAGTGAGAGAGCAGGACAGTTAGAGCAGTGCCGCTGGGATCGAGAGTGAGAGAGTGAGTGAGAGAGCATCGGATCATACGGGGGATATCATGGGAAGAATAAGAGAGATGCTAGATTGTGGGGATGGTAAAGAAGAGATGGGATGGGAGAGTAAGAGAGATGCTGGATTGTGGGGATGGGAAAGAGAGATTCCAGACCTCCAGGGGAAGGAAGGGGCAGATAAAGATGCCAGACCAAGGGAGGCAGGGGGAAAGGAAGGAGAGAGATGTCAAATCACTGAATGGGGAGGGGGAGAAGAGAGAGATTGCAGACCAGGCAAAGGAAGGAGGAGGAAGAGATTCCAGACTAAGGCAGGGGGAGGGAAAGAAAGAGATATGCCAGACCACAAAGTGTGAAGGAGAGAAAGGAAAGAAGGGGGAGATATGCTAAACTGGGAAGGAGAGGATAAATATCCCAGATCATAGGAGGAGGAAAGAGATGGAGGACATGGTGTGTGGGGAAGGGGAGGGAGGAAAAGTAGATTTGAGGAGGAAGCAAAACAATGGAAGAAAGTTGAATGTTAAGTTGATGCCAAAGATGGAGGGAAAAACAGCAAATGGATAATAAGGTCCTGGAAACAGAGTTAAGAGCACAGACAGAAGTGTAACCAGAGACTGGGAAAAGATGAGTAGAAAAATAAAATCACTAGACAACAAAGTTAGGAAAAGTGATTTTATTTTCAATTTAGTGATTGAAATGTCAGTCTTCAGAATTTATATTCTATTTATGTCTATATTTTGTGGTGTTCAGGAAGAAATATATTTCTTTCTATTTCTCTGGTGTATTATTGCATGCAAAGTCTGGCATATTAGGGTTTCATTTTTGTATATTGGGACTTTTAGTTTGTGGCGAGCCAGTTGATGTAGTGTATCTAAATTTCTAGAAAGCTTTTGACAAAGTTCTTCATGAGAGGCACCTGAGAAAATTAAAGAGTCATGGGCTAGGAAGCAATATTCAATTGTGAATTAAGAATTGGTTATCTGACACAAAACAGAAGGAAGGTTTAATTGGCCATATTTCTCAATGGAAGAGGGTAAATAGTGGTGTGCCACAGGGATCTGTACTAAGACTGGTGCTATTTAAGTTATTTATAAATGATCTGCAAATTGGAATGACGAGTGAGGTTATTAAATTTGCAGATGACACTAAATTGTTCAAAGTTGTTAAAGCGCATGTGGATTGTGAAAAATTAATTGAAAGACTGGACGTCCAAATGGCAGATGAAATTTAACGTGGACAAATGCAAAGTGATGCAAATTGGGAAGAATAATCCAAATCATAGTTAATGGATGCTAGGTTCCACCTTGGGGGTCAGCGCTCAAGAAAAAGATCTGGACAATAACGCTGAAACCTTCTGCCCAATGTGCGGTGGCGGCAAAAAGAAAACAAGATGCTAGGAATTGTTAGAAAAGGGATGGTAAGCAAGGCTAATAATGCCTCTATCACTCAATGGTGCAACCTCACTTTGAATATTGCATTCAGTTCTGGTCTCCTTATCTCAAAAAAGATATAGCGGCACTAGAAAAGGTTCAAAGAAGAGCGACCTATGTAAGGTTTTATATTATTTAACAAAATATTTTGATAAAAGAATTGCCTGTCAGATCTCAGAAATACCAATAATAGATTTCTACCTCTAATAGCATTTGCTGGTGCATTAGGTTTTAGCTAAGTTAATTTTGAAAGGAGTGTTCTACTTATGACAGTTGCTGACATTTAGAAATCTTATCATCCATCTCTTCTATCCATACCTATTGCCTGTAGTTTCCTGTTCATGTTCTTGGACTGCCAAGATAATCAGTGGGAAAGAGCAGATTTGGTTTTCAATTTCTGCAAGCTCAGTCTGCTTTGATGATAGAATCCTGGCACTACATGTCTTCTTTCCCAGCTCTCCAAGGATTTTTTTTCCCCCTTAATTCTACTAAACCCTCCTACCGTTTTGTTTCTGTTCATTTCAACAGTGATCCTGAAACTAGAAGTCATACATCAGTGCTCCTTTTGGAATCCTATATCATGTATTCTAAATCTAGCCCTCAGGTGCCACCCTTAATCGCCAAAGGATTGTCTGAGGTGCTTTGAATGCTGCCTCTGCAGCATCCCAGTCCCCAATCAACTAGGGATACAAGAGACCTAATATCCAGGGATGAAGTAGGGATTCTCCATGTGGCAGCAAAATGCAGTTGCATCAGTGCCTGAATAACTTTCTCCATGCTGCATGCCTGTGTGTTATGGTTTAAATTCTTTGTTGGGAATGGTTCATTGATGTATGCAAAAAATGAGAGATTTTTATTCGTGTTGCAAGGGTGGAAGAATTCTAGGTCCTAGAGTGCCTGAAATTTTGGCATCTACTGTTGGCCTAGGAGAGGGGCTACTTGTAACCCAAGGCAGTCCACTGGTTCTGCGCATTAAAAGGGTAGAATGGAGGGAAGAAGCTGGATATAGGGAAAAGCAGCTCTCTCCCTCCCCCCATTTCAAAATTCCAAAATAGACAAAATAGAAATAAATGAGTTAAACAAAGAAGGTAAGCAATAAGGAAAATGTGGCAGGTACCCAAGTTCTGTGATTTTATTTTCTAGCCCTGCTACTGCCTCACCCTGTATTATTATTGAAATGTCCTTGGGCATATTTCAGAAAGAAGGTGGGAGTCTTGTCTATGGCTTTGCATATACATGATTCTATGTTTGAGTACAGTGAGAATGGTGCTGTTCTGGTCACTGTATATGTGTAAATGCTGATTTGAATTCCTGTTCCCTACTGGCTGATAAAGGATCTATGGCGAAGATACAGTGGTGAGGGTAAACGAAATGTGTGTAGGGTTGTGGTAGTGAGGAATGCAATGAATAAAAAGCCAGCCAGAAAAGAGCAGAGGGAAGTGACTGGGAAGATAGGATATCAGAGATCATGGTAAAATGGAAGTATAGGTCAAAAAGGGTGGGGAATTCTCCAACTCCTGGAAGGCATTCTGTGGAGTTCCACAAGGCTCCCCGCTATCCCCTGTCCTATTCAACTTATTCATGAGCTCACTCAAAAACATTAAGTTAGAAGATGAAACCATATTATCCTATGCAGATGGCATTCTTCTCCTCATTCCCATAACCAATAACCAGTCAAACACCAATGAAAAAATCAAAACCTGGGCAACTACCAACAAACTAAAACTATGGTATTTCCCCATATATAGGCTGCGGCCTATACATAGATTTTACAAACCTGTGTATGGGACGTGGCCTAGTTATATGGGGTGGCCTATGTAAAAATCTAAAATCATCCACCCACCCCAGTACCTTTTTCAATACCCCCCTTACCTCCTTCAAAACCTCCTCAGCGGACGGCACATGGCTCAAATCTCCAGGGGTGAAGGGCAGCCATGATCTCCTCAGCATCCAGCCTGCCCCTGCACCGCTTGCTGAGTGGCTGACGTCAGTTCTCGCAAGTCCCACAAGAACTGGCGTTGGCCATTCAGCAAATGGTGTGAGGGCAGGCCGGATGCCAAGGAAATCGCGGCTGCCCTACATCGCTGGAGATCTGCGCCGTGCGCTGAGGGGGTTTTGAAGGAGGTGCAGGGGAGGATGGTTGAAAAAGCCAGGTAATGTACCGGAAGATAAGCCGCAGCTAATACCATGAGGCAGCTTATCTTCTGGTTTTTCAAACATAAGTCACCCTTTTCTGTGGCCTATGCAGAGGGGCAGCCTATATGCGGGGAAATACGATAAACACCACCAAAACTAAAGCCATTTGCTTCCACACAGCTCAGCAGAACTCCCCGACGAGCATTTACCTCCAATCTGGCACCATCCTCACAGTGGAGAAATCCTGTAAAGTTCTTGGCTGCATCTTGGATGACACACTCTTGATGGAACCACAAATCTCTAACTTCGGGTAAAAGACCATCTTCACCATGCATCAACTAAAGCTCATTAAGCCATACTTTCATCAACACCATTTTGCTCTAATCGTCCAGTTGATGGTTCTGCCTCAACTGGATTATTGCAAGTCTGCTTATATGAGAATTAACACTACTCTAGTTCACAAACTGCAGCTCATCTGGAACACAGCTGTTAAGACTAATTTTCAATTTAAAGAAATACGACGATCTCAGCCTTCTTCAAACTACTACACTGGCTACCCATCCCATTGCGGATATAATTCAAAATATCATGCAGTTTACACCACATAATCAATGGAAACTCAGCCACCCCTCTCACCCTACTATTCTCAGCGGCCTGGTCCACTTCCGGAATCATTGACAGAATTCAACTAAATCTGCCTTCCACAAAAAATCTCCATTACATGGGCATAAAAACTTGGAACAACCCACAAGAAGTGATCAGAAAATAAACTAGTCACACCTTATTCCAGAAGAAGTTGAAAACTTTCCTCTTTGACAACTAAACCTACAAGCTGCTCTCAGAAAATGAAACTAACCACACCTGTTTTCCGGAAGAAGCTGAAAACTCTTCTCCGACACTTGACCTTTGCGCTTCTCTCTTCTCCTCTCCCTCAATTTCAACCCTCCCTCTGGCCCTCTTCTGATCTCTCTCTCGCTCTCTCTCTTAGAACTCTCACTCTCTCTCTCTCCTAGAGCTCTCTCTCTCTCTCTCTCCTAGAGCTCTAGATGTGTGTAGGGGGAGGGGGAGCTTCGGAACCAATGGGAAAGACACTTCATCTCTTTCCCTCCCTCCTTCCTATGTCCCAAGTTCGTGCTCCCTCCCTTCCTTCTGTGTCCTTCCTTCCTCTCATATCCTAATGTGCCCCTCTTTCTCCCTCCATTCTGTGTCCCAAGTTTGTGCCCTCCTCCTGCAGGTGTACCTCTTCTGGTTGTCTCCCTCTTCCTCCTTACTCAAGCCACACTTGTTTCTCATCAACAAAGACGTGGTCAGTGGGTCCTGCATGCTGCACACAGGCTGAGCTGGAAGCCTTCCCTCTGACCTTCTCTCCTGTTACCAGCATCTCCTCCCTTCTCTTTCCCCTTTACCTTTGCCTCCCTCTCACTATCATTCTCAGCTGCAGCTGCCTCCCTGGTATATATCTTTTGCTCTTGGCACCTCTTACCTCTCCAGGAACTCCGCAGCCCTTTCTCATCTGCCATTCCTTTTCCTGCCACATGTGATCCTGAACCTGATTGTATCACAGTGCAAGCAAGCTGATTTTCTGTCAGCCTGAAGCCTCTCTCCCGTTGGGGCACAAGAAGTTCTGTCAGAGAGGTGGAACTTCCTGTTTCCTGATGCTACAGAGAGACTTCGGGACAGCAGAAAGCCAGCTTGCTTGCACTGCGATGCGATCGGATTTAGGGCTGTGAGGTACAGGAGAAGGAATGGCAGAGGAGAGAGGATATGGAGGGCCTGCAGACATAAGAGGAGATGCCAGGAGGAAAAAGGGACGAGGGATCAGTTAACTTGCGTTTTTAAATATTTTAAAGTGATTAAGTTATTAACACGTTAATGTACAGCCCTAATTACTTGTAAGGGAAGGTTAGGTACTTACCTTGATGATCTTCTTTCCAGTATAATAAGTGTGTCATTCTAGACAAGTGAGTTATCTTCCCATGGCCACAAGCCATATGCAGAAGGAATCCACTCCAGATTTTTTCTGTGTCACTCGCACTTCACTAGGAGCTCTATTGCCACCTGCAGTTTTTCCCTTCTGTAAGCGAGCCAGAAGGATGTGTTTTTGTTCTGCTCTTACTTTTTCTTATTTTATTCGCTGTTCTCAGTGCCCGGAGCTTTCACCTTGATTTCAGCTCTTTTTGGTGCAGAAGACGCAAACTCCTGTCTGGCCAAGCCCCTGTTAGCCAGCCTGCACAAGTATTTTTAGAGCTCGGGGCTTTCCACGCTTTTCATCCTCACCTAATGCTTTACAGGGGTTTGAGCGCAGGCTATTTGGAATTCGTAAGAGGCTCAGTGGTATCTCGCAGGGTGCCAGCTGCAGTTTCATCTCTCCGCTTTTTGTTAGAGCATCTGTTGGTCTGCACGGTCAGATACCATGTCTGATTGGCAGCCCAAAGATCAGCATTGAAGGGACATTTCCGCTTAAGGCAATGATTCTTCTTTCTTCCAGTTACTGTAAGAGAGCTGAGGCAGGATGTAACACATTGCCAGCACAGGTCACAGTGAGTAAGGCTGTTACAGCCTATGAGATGAATCGGAGGGGTGTCTGAAAAACAGGGTTTTGAAGGTTTCTGAGTATTTCTTCACCTTAAAAATTCTAAATTCGCCATTGTTTTGTGTTTGGCAAGTTTGGGTTTTTGTGTTTGTTTTTTTAAGCGATTTTAGGCACAAAAATCTCAACGGCCGTCTTGGATTTTTAGCTGTATAATATTTATTTATTTTTTAAAGTTCCCTTCACATCCAAAACTTCAATTTATGCCTCAAAGCTGGTTAAGATAGAGTCCTTGGGCTCTTCTACCCCAAATTCATGCCAGGATTGTGCAAAACCAGGATTGTGCATCAGGAGCATCCTTTTGCCGCGTGGCATGGACAAGAGAGGCAGGAGCAGCCAACTTATCCTCTCCTCTGCGTACTAAGGTGACAAAAAGAGCAGCTAGCTCATTGGTGTAGCCATCTCTGTTGTTGGGGCCTGAAAATAGTGACCGTTCTATGCCTTAGTACGCGGACGCCCCACAATCCAAGAAATGCAGTATAGAGTCTTCACAGGGAGATTCAGGGTGACTCGGCGCTCTCTAGTCAGGATGCCTTCTCAGGCTTTTCAAAAAATTTCAGAGAAAGTCATTCATAAGAGCCATGCTTCTCCTGCACAGTCCACCTGTGCCTCAAGACTCGTGACAAAGTCTCACAAGGCACGTCATCTTCCTAGTCTGTCACTATCCAGGACTTAGGAGACCCCCCTTTCCAGGAGACACGGATGATCATTTTGCTGATTCCTTATTTTCTGGGGTTGCTCCTCCTGTGGCAGGGGTCCAGGAATATATCCTTGCTCTTTAGATCATGCTTGGCTTTAGAACTAGGGAACGATCCCATGGTTCTGCGTTTATTTAAGTTTGTTGCCTTGCCGGATCTTATTTCAGAATCTCTGCATGAGTTGGATTTAGTCACACAGCCGACTCCTACTTCCTCCTTTTTTCTATGTGGAGTGAGAGTGCAGTCTTTAGCGTTTCCTTGGCATCCTGATATTGACATCTTGATCTCTGAGCAGTGAGACTCTCTGGAAAGGGCTCTCAAAGTAGCAAGAGCCATGTACTGGCTGTATCCTATGGCACAGGAATGCCAGCAGCTTTTTAGTCAGCCTAAGTGGATTCCTTGGTTGCACAGATCACTTAAGCGCACCTCCCTTCCAAGCGAAGGCAGCTTGGTACTTAAGGACATGCAGGACCACCAAGTGGATGTAGTTCTCGGGAGACTTTTTGAGGTGGTGGCTTTGGGAGTCAAAGTTGCCTTGGTGGCATCCTTTGTCACGCACACTTGTCTGTTCAGACTGCGGACTTTGGAGAATGAGGGTGATGAACCTCCTCCTCAACTTCTTTTATCTGATGTGGATTATGTAACTGATGCCCTGTACGACATTATTCGTGTCCTGGATAAAGCTTCAGTTTATTCAATTTCTGCTTGCAGAATGCTCTGGATCAGACATGGGCTGGTGATTCCACCTCTAAAGCTACTCTTGCCAGACTCCCTTTTATGGGGCAACTGTTATTTGATAAAGACCTAAATGATCTCATGAATTGTGTGGTGGTCCATTGCCCCAAGTCCCTGCCTGATGATAGTAGACCCAGAACCTCTAGAGCAGGGGTATCAAAGTCCCTCCTCGAGGGCTGCAATCCAGTTGGGTTTTCAGGATTTCCCCAATGAATATGCATGAGATCTATTTGCATGCATTGCTTTCATTGTATGCTAATAGCTCTCATGCATATTCATTGGGAAAATCCTGAAAACCCAACTGGATTGCAGCCCTCGAGGAGGGACTTTGACACCCCTGCTCTAGCGGCTCAGGGCGCCCTTGATTTTCGTGGCTCCAGGTGATCTCGTCAGTATTCCAGTTCCACATCGCAAAGATTCTCCCAGGGTTACAGGCAGAGGTTCTCTGGATCCAGGCATAACCAGGCCTCTGCTTCCCAAGCTGCTTCATTTACCAAGAAGTCACAGTGACACAGACTCTGTGTATCAGAGGCAGACTCTCGGTGTTTCTGCAGGCCTGGGTCCAGATTTTGTCCAGCTGAAGGGTTCTGGACATCATTAGGTCCGGCTACAAGCTGGAATTTGCCTGGACTCTTATCAGATTGATTTGTGGACTCTCCTGCAGGGCACCCAGAAAAGATTCAAGCCACTGTGAGAAAGTTGTTAGATGTTCAGGCCATGGAGTCAATGCCGCACAAACTCTCAGGCAGATAATCAATATACCGTATTTTCACGCATATAACGCGTGCGTTATACGCGTTTTTACCTACCGCGCATACCCCTCGCGCGTTATATGCGTGAGCGCGGTATACAAAAGTTTTTAAGCATAGTTCCCACCCCGCCCGACGCCCGATTCACCCCCCCAGCAGGACCGCTCGCACGCGCTCCCACCCGCACCCGCATCCACGATCGGAGCAAGAGGGAGCCCAAGCCCTCTTGCCCGGCCGACTCCCCGACGTCCGATACATCCCCCCCCCGGCAGGACCACTCGCACCCCCACCCCGAAGGACCGCCGACTTCCCGACAATATCGGGCCAGAAGGGAGCCCAAACCCTCCTGGCCACGGCGACCCCCTAACCCCACCCCGCACTACATTACGGGCAGGAGAGATCCCAGGCCCTCCTGCCCTCGACGCAAACACCCCTCCCCCCAACGACCGCCCCCCCCCAAGAACCTCCGACCGCCCCCCCAGCTGACCCGCGACCCCCCTGGCGACCCCCACGACCCCCCCCCCCCTTCCCCGTACCTTTGGTAGTTGGCCGGACAGACGGGAGCCAAACCCGCCTGTCCGGCAGGCAGCCAACGAAGGAATGAGGCCGGATTGGCCCATCCGTCCTAAAGCTCCGCCTACTGGTGGGGCCTAAGGCGCGTGGGCCAATCAGAATAGGCCCTGGAGCCTTAGGTCCCACCTGGGGGCGCGGCCTGAGGCACATGGGCCCAACCCGACCATGTGCCTCAGGCCGCGCCCCCAGGTGGGACCTAAGGCTCCAGGGCATATTCTGATTGGCCCACGCGCCTTAGGCCCCACCAGTAGGCGGAGCTTTAGGACGGATGGGCCAATCCGGCCTCATTCCTTCGTTGGCTGCCTGCCGGACAGGCGGGTTTGGCTCCCGTCTGTCCGGCCAACTACCAAAGGTACGGGGAAGGGGGGTGGGGGGGTCGTGGGGGTCGGCCAGGGGGGGTCGCGGGTCGGCTGGGGGGCGGGCGGAGGTTCTTGGGGGGGGCGGTCGTTGGGGGGGGAGGGGGGTTTGCGTCGAGGGCAGGAGGGCCTGGGATCCCTCCTGCCCGTAATGTAGTGCGGGGTGGGGTTAGGGGGTCGCCGTGGCCAGGAGGGTTTGGGCTCCCTTCTGGCCCAACTACACAAAGGTACGGGGAAGGCGGGTGGGGGTGTCGTGGGGGTCGGCCAGGGGGGTCGCGGGTCGGCTGGGGGGACGGGCGGAGGTTCTTGGGGGGGGCGGTCGTTGGGGGGAGGGGGTTTGCGTCGAGGGCAGGAGGGCCTGGGATCCCTCCTGCCCGTAATGTAGTGCGGGGTGGGGTTAGGGGGTCGCCGTGGCCAGGAGGGTTTGGGCTCCCTCCTGGCCCGATATTGTTGGGGAGTCGGCGGTCCTTCGGGGTGGGGGTGCGAGTGGTCCTGCCGGGGGAGGGATGTATCGGACGTCGGGGGGGGGGGGGCATCAGGCTTTCAGGATGGGGACAGACCTTCAAGGGGGGACAGGACTTCAAGGGGGGACAGTGCACGGAAAGTCAGGGGGGTGAACGGAGAGTCGGGACAGCGCACGGAAAGTCAGGGCAGTGCACGGAAGTCAGGGGGGGGTGAACGGAGAGTCGGGACAGCGCACGGAAAGTCAGGGCGGGCGAAAGGAGCGTCGGGCATCATGCGCGGTATACCCGTGAGCGCGGTATACAAAAGTTTTTGTACATATCATCGTGATTTCTGCGCGCTATACCCGTGTGCGCGTTTTACACGGGTGCGCGTTATTTGCGTGAAAATACGGTACTTTATTGAGCCAAAGAAAGACTCTGATGATTGGAGACCCATTCTGGACCTTACTCATGTCACTGCAGCGCTCAGAATTCTACGCTTTTGCATGGAAATGGTGTCACTGCCACTATGACAGATAGAACCAAGAGAGCTCCTTGCCTCCTTGGATCTGACAGAGGCCTACTTACATATTCATATTTTCCCATATCACAGGAAATTTCTCAGATTTCATGTTCTGGAAAATTTATTATCAATTTTAAGCTCTGTCCTTTGGGCTGGCGACAGCTCCTCGCACTTTCACCAAAGTTATTTATTTATTTTATTTAAAACTTCTTTTATACCTTTTAAAGAAAAAACTAAATTGTTTACATCAGTAAAAATATACATAACAGAGAAACTAAAGTCTTAAAATCTCCTACTTAATTAAATAGTTTTTTCTTTTTAGGTAACAGCTAATAAATCAAGGACATGCAGTAACAAACAACTGTTTCTTAAACTGAAGGGAGGGAGGGAAGGGGGTTGGGTGAAGAACCTGTCAGGGCAGGGCACTTGAAAATAAACCCTAGGTTTATATTCAAGTTAACATTTTTCCCCCTTTTTTAGAAGAAAAAATGGTTTACCTTGGTTTATATTCGAATCGGTTTACATTTGTATGTATGTATATGTATGTATGTAAAATATATATTTTTGTGTGTGTGTGTATATATATATATATATATATATATATATATATATGTGTGTATGTATATGGCACAGGAATGCCAGCAGCTTTTTAGTCAGCCTAAGTGGATTCCTTGGTTGCACAGGTCACTTAAGCGCACCTCCCTTCCAAGCGAAGGCAGCTTGGTACTTAAGGACATGCAGGATGTAGCTCTCAGGAGATTTATATATATACAGAGAGACTTCGGGACAGCAGAAAGCCAGCAAGCTATATAGTAGACAGAGATTTAATATACAAAGGATGCCACCAAGGCAACTTTGACTCCCAAAGCCACCGCCTCAAAAAGTCTCCTGAGAACTACATCCTGCATGTCCTTAAGTACCAAGCTGCCTTCGCTTGGAAGGGAGGTGCGCTGAAGTGACCTGTGCAACCAAGGAATCCACTTAGGCTGACTAAAAAGCTGCTGGCATTCCTGTGCCATATACACACACATACACACACACACACACACACACACATATACACATACACATATACACATACACACACACTCCCCCACGGATACCTTTTTTAATTCCGGCGGTCCAGTGCTGGATCAGCAGGAGCTTTCCACGCTCCTGCTCCTGCCCCTCCCTTGCTGGATGGCTGCCTCCTCGTCTCTTGTGGCAGAGCGGCACACAAGGCAGGCGAGACTTGCGAGAACTGATGGCAGCCATTCACAGAGCAGTGCGGGGCCAGGCAGGAGTGCGAAAAGCTCGCGCCTGCCTTGTGTGCCGCTCTGCCGCAAGAGACGAGGAGGCAGCCGTCCAGCGAGGGAGGGGCTGGAGCGTGAAAAGCTCTGGACTGCCGGAATTTTAAAAAAAAGGTACCAGGGGTCCCTGCCTGCCTGACAGACTGCCTCTAGGCCTGCCTGCCCTGTCCAGACTTTCCACTAGACCTGCCCTGTCCCTGCCTACCACTAGACTACCAGAGGGGGAACAGGGCAGGGCGATGGGACAAGGTACACCATTTGGTTCAGAATTTTTTTTCTTGGTTTTTCTTCCTCTACAGGTAGGTGCATCTTATAGAGTGAAAAATACGGTAATAAGTTTAACTTACAAATTTGTCTGTGCTAACTCAGTGAAGTGTGACTTTAAAAACTTCTAGACAAAACCTACAGAATAGGAACGAACCAAAGCATCCCACAAAGGGGAGAAGACTCCAAAACAATCCACCAGAAATCAGAGATAAACGGTGAGACCCGACATAGGATCCATTTTCTGGCCCTAGGCCTGTCTCAGGGGTCACTTTATCTGCTAAATATAAAACTAGAAGTCCACAAATCAAGATTGTGTAAACTTAACGCACTGCGATAAAAGCAATATCCAAATCAAGGGTTCTGACGACTCCATAAATTAAAGATATTGAAGGAAACAAATGTTACTCAAGAGTGGCACAAAACTTTGTGGGAAGCCTTGGTTCATCCCTACTCTCTAGACTTTGTCCTCGTCTTCTGACGTAAAGTTTTGTTTCTCCTCCTTTTTTATCTGTTGACATTAAAAAGTTTTGCATATTTGTTTTTTATTAAAATGAATGTGAGAAAACCATCTGACTATAGGGAATAAAAGTCCAAATGAACCAAAGATTTATATGCTGAGCAATTCCCATTGGTTCCTGTTATTCATTGAGTTGTCTTTCTCTAGATACAAGAAATCAATATTCTGTTCAATATAATAGGCACTGCTGGCTGTTCTGCTTTTCTGAAGATATGACTGAGAGCATATAAGGCCGTGTGTTTTCCTGCTTCACCCTTAAGCTATTTCCCTTTGGAGCTTGTATGTTAACCTTTATACATGGGATGAACACAAAGGATCTCTAATCACAAAATTATGGTATATACAGTATATTGAAGAACTAAGGCCAGTACTGGGCAGACTTGCACTGTCTGTATATGACCATTTAGTTGAGAATGGGCTGGATTAGATGGACTGGAGTGAGCTTTGATGGAGACTCCAGTAGATGGAACCTAAGCACAGAACTAGGCAGAGCTCTGGGTTTCTGGCCCAGAACACCTAAGAAAAAAAGACAATTTAAATAATTAGTTTATAGAGAGTGTACGGTTGGGCAGATTGGATAGACCATTTGGATCTTTATTTGCTGTCATTTACTCTTACTATGTAGGAAGGTGAGAACAGGGTTATTTTAAGCTTTTCTTAATGGAAGTGTGGAGGACTGAGAGGGGCTGTTAGTGATATAAGATGGATGAGAAGGTTGAAGAGGGTTATGTGTGGATAGTGATCATGTCTCTCCGCTTCCAATAATTTCTTGTATGGCATCCTTCTCCCTTTAATTCCACTGTCTTGGAATTCTGTAAGATATGATATCACCAGATCTACTCAAAAATTTAAATTGTCCTTTCCAACGTCGAAAGGCATTATCTGCATTGGCGATCTAGGGAAATCTCTACTTTTCAAAATTACTGAATTGTGGAATAATTTTTCTGTTCAACTGCGCGATCTGGACTCTTTTTCCAACTGTTTCGAAAATATCTGAAAACCTGGCTATTTTCAGAGTTGTAAATTCCGCTCCTCCATACTATTCCAAATTCATATTGTACTTCTTCTCTTTTCTAATTTTTGTAAACCGTGCCAAGCTCTATTGTTATAGAGATGATGCGGTATATAAGCCTAAGGTTTAGTTTAGTTAGAATTGTGCTATTTTAGACCAGGGTGAAGGTTGGTAAGCGGGATATGTGGGGTGGGTGAAGTGGTTACTTTATTTGGTAAGAATAAGGATATTTTTAAATTGACATTTGACCATCTGATTTTTGTCCCCAAGGAGCCACGAAATAAACAAATTGCCCCTTCACTGAAAACTGAAATAGCAAGGAAAAAAAGATCTGCAGTTTTCCATTTAGAATCCAGAAATTCAGTGTCCTTGACTTGTATTGATCATTTGCTGCTGTCATGCTTGACTGAGTATTGAGCTGGAAATGTAACATTCTTAAGAGCTTTAGGTTCCTCAGAGAGTAAAGAGCTCCTGCTAGAGTGACCAGGAGATAAATCGCTAGCAGTGAGCTATAGGAAAAGGAATATATTATTCTGAAAGGGATATGCTGCAAGCCCCTATTGTTCAATGGTACCTACCTTCCTCATGCAGATGATCCAGCCAGCACCCCAAATGAGCCAGAATTAGTCACAAAGTGGGTGATGATTCTTGTTCCCCCCATCCATCCGGTACAAGAATTCATCTCGTCAAATATCAGACAAGCTGCAACAGGATCACTGGAAGATTGACTCATGAAACGCACCCTCCCTGATGGGGCTTAGCTTTGCTGAATCTGCTGGGCCAGAAGCAGGATGAAATGAGTGTCAAGGTTTGGTTTATAATCAGATTCTGTTCTGTAGGAAGAGTAGGCTAATGGTTAGTGTAGTGGGCTGAGGACCCAGCGAACAGGATTCAGTTCCCATTGTACATAGCTTGTGATCCCCAGGTAAAAAATCTTAGACTGTGAGTTCACTTGGAACAGAGAAAGTACCTGCATGTAATATGTAAACCACTTTGAAGGTAACAAAGAAAGGTGATATATAAATAAATAGGTCTGAACACCCCCCCCCCCAAAAAAGAAAAGAAAAAGAAACTTTCCTTAGCAACAGCAGCAGATGAATCCAGAGACCAATGGGATAGCACACATCTACCAGCTGGCGGAGATAGAGAAACTGATTAACAGGTGGTCCTATTGGCTGGCACTCCTCCTGTATCTCCAGTATGCTCTATCTCCCAGCAGGTGATGGTCGCTATTCGAATAGCTCCTGGATTCTGGCTGTGATTGGAACTTTCTCCTGTTGAGGTTTCTCTTCAGTGAGACTGCCATTCTGTTTCTCCTATTGAGATTTTCTCTTCAGTGAGACAGGGGTGTGCGGCTGAATGGTGCCAGCTTTAGGGGTTACACCTGGGCCCCCCAGGTCCCTGCCTCACCCTCTCTCCATTGCTAGAGGGTCTGATTGGGTCTCAATTTTTTTTCTTTCCCTTCTCTGTTTAAAAAATAAAAATAAAAGGGAGACCACAGTTGCTACATTCTGCCCTGTTAGTGCTGCACATCCAGCTCTAACTGGCTTCAACCGGCCCTAACAACAAGTTTGTGAGTATGTATGTGTGTTTTACTGTTGTTTGAACTTCAGGTTCTGTTTGGGAGTCTTAGTACTGTGGGTTCGGTCAACATACATTTAATGAATGAATATTTTATTGAGGCTAAGTTTTATGACTAGAAATCCGTTGAGGGAGCAAGGACTTTACCCGCCCTTTGCATGCACGCGCTTGGTTTCCTTGTTGGTTACAGCGCAGCAGTAGCGGTGCGATTTCATGCTTACACTTGTTCCTCCTCGTTGAGTTTCAGTGTAGCAGTAGTGGTCCTGTTTATTCTGAGGCTCTCTTTCGTAGGTGTTTGTCACGGCCATGTGCAGCTGATTGTGCAGGTGCCGGTTTATAGCAGCGCGCATGAGATGGGACATGTTTTTTCTGGCGCTGTGGGAAGCATCGCACTGTTCTTCTGGTTATTCTCCGAGTCTGATTTTCTTTCTATGCAGGCCGTGGCAGGGTAAATTTTGCGGGGCTTGAATCCAACTATGTTTCTGGGAGCGTTGATGCAGCGGCCACGTGTCGGTGAGAATCAGGCGTGCGCTTGGGTCTCCGGCGATGGCGGGAGAGCTGCAGCGTTCTGGTAGTTTATTTCCAGCTGACTTTGGTCAGGGTATGCCGTGGCTTCTCTCCTTTCCGGTTCAGACAAGTTGTACGTGTTTGACCAGCTTTGGTACAAGCTTGGGCAGATTTATCTCTCTCTGTCTGTGTTACTGCTGTATTCCCGTAAAGGAAGCTGCTAGTTTAATCGGACTCTGGGGTGGGGATTACCAGAGAGACTCTGACCTGTGCTAGGTCACCCAGTCTCGGTTTGTCTCCAGACTAGATCGACATACGGCAACTCACAGCACAGTGAGATCAGCAGTAAGATAGTGCCCTGTATTTCACGTGAGTATCTCATTGTCTCTCTTGGGGTCCCTGCAGATTGAGCCTGTCTGTTGGTAACTGTCCTTCTTATTTGGGCCTCTGTGCTACGCTGCATGTGTCTGATAGTACTAACAGTTTCCAAGTTCGGGCTGTCTCTATGGGCATAATGACACTTCGTATCTTCCTGCGGCCAGGACTCTCTTTCTATATTTCTGAGTGGGCCTGGACTTCAGATTTCCATGCTTATCATGCTGGTTTCTCCTGTCGCCATCTTCTCATGGCACATGCTAGACGGATCCCCCGACCATACAGGAAGGGCTATGCAGCTCCTTTTAACCAGGAGCCAGTTACCTATTCTATCAAACCCGCGGAGAAGCGCGCGCTATGTGGCTGTTAGCCTCATCCCTGAAGCTCTCATTAGCGATGTGAGCTTTGTCTGCTACCTGTTAGGATGCTGTTGTTTTCCACAGGGCAGTAGATGCAGCATCTTGATTGCGTCTAGTACGTATTCACTTTAAAGGACATACGTATTTCGCTCATGTTGCATGGAGTTAGTACTGTTTTCATGGTTCCAATATACTCATCTTTACATTGCAAAACTTGATTTTTTTCCTAGGAGAATTTCTTTCTTCTTACAGATACTACAGTTCTCACCCTGCCGTTCCCTGACCTTCTGCACTTAATTCTGAGGGGATCTCGACTTTTTCCAGTGACTCTTCAGGCTTTCTCATGAGGGAGAAGTCGCTATAATGTCAGGTTAGGGGGCTGTGCACATTTTTCAGGATGCTTGCAACTTTGCATCCTCCTCAGGATTCTGGTTCGTTCTTGGAGTCTCTATGTTTTGTGTTTCCCTTTTAAGTGTTACTGGTCCTCAGGGCACTTCTTGTAGTTCTTCGGGAATTAAGGGACATTGTTCCACTTACTGCATGGTGCCCAAGACGGGGGCATTGGGCAGGCTGGATCCCATTCTGCTGAATTAGTTTCTCAGGGTTCAACATTTCTGCAGAAAAACTGGGAGAATATTTACATTTTCACTATGGACTCCGAATCGGCACTAGGTTTGCTTGCCTCTCTTGGAGCAGCACTTTTGGTTTTAGCACATGCCATTTCGCCTACCCAAGGCTTCACAAACATTTTAGAAAATGTGGGCAGTGGTAGCGTTTTGGCGCTACCAGGCGATTCACCTAATTTCTTCTTGAATGATTGCTTGATTCGGACGTCTTCCAATCAGGCCATTTGACTGACACAAAAAGGGTGGTTTCTTTTCCTCAGTTCTTTGGACGTGAATTGGCACAGCGCTCTTTTCTCCTGTACTATGTATAGGTATATCGGGGAGATGTTTTTATTCGTATAGGAGAGAACTGTGTTTCTTCCCAGAGACTAGGGCGATGGGTCACAGTCTCAGGTTTGCATTCTTCTTTGGTCACCATGACCCAGAGTATGGGATTCTGTACAGGTTATAGGATCCATGTTGCTGACTCCACTGGGAACTTCGGCTTGCTTTCCCATTATAACGCTACAGCAGTCGCTTTTGTTCTGGTGGTTCCCGGTATCTCAGGGCTCCAATTATTTGGTAGGCTCCTCATGCATCGCTCTGTATGATTTGGTGGCTCAGTGAGATTTCTCTTTTCAAAAGCATGCCTCGATCTTTGCTGGACTAGCTCTTGGCCACCAAACATCCCGGGCTGTCGGGTTGGGGGGGCTTGGTGCCTTCCATCCTCAGCTCCAGGAGTCTGGTCTTAAGAGGCGACTCGGTACTTGTTCATTCTTCTACTGTGGAGTGTGGTCAGGCTACCGTTTCTGGAGCTTCAGACCATTCTTCCGGAATGACGCTGAAGGTCTTTTCAGTCAGTATTATGATGGGGGTATTTCTCTACAGCCTGGGTAGTAGGTGATGTACTCAGTTGGCGGGTAAAGTTGTGGTTCTACTTCAATGGGTGGACCCTCATCTTCCTCTTCTGTTGGCAGATCATTTTATGGTTCAGGAAAAGAGTTTGGATAGACTTTCTCTCCGCGAAATCTGAGCATGGCCCATTTATTGTATGGTACAGTGTACAGCGCTGTGTACGCTCTAGAAAGTGTAAATGTTAGTAATAGTGAAATCTTCTACATCCTGGATATTAAAAATTTTGGCTCAGGCATTTCAGCTCTTTTTATGGAAGTAAGATCTCCTGGAACTAGACCTCATGGCCTCGTCTCAAAATTCTAAGCTTCCTAGCTTCTTCGGCGGGCACAGGGAGGGGGATCCAGAGGGTGGTAGCAGCTTGGCTTCTTTCTCACCTCTGGTTTCTCTTTTTTCAGTGTTTTCCCCTGGCTGATGATGGCTTGGATTTACCATCTCAAGCTCGCTTTCAGGGCACATTATTTGTAAAATCTCTGGATTTTCTGCGCCATCCTTGCTATGCGGATCTGTTGAGTCTTTTGACAGCCGGACTGTTGAGTTTCCTGGTATCTCCAGATTTGCTCACCTAGGGTCCGATCAACATGGATATTCGTACTACTTTGGTATTGCGACCTAGCTTTTGAAAAGTCATGGCTGACGTGTAAGGGTTCTGCGAAGCAGGTTGTTTCTTCTCTTATCCAGGCGATACAGACGTCTTCACCTGTGGCTTCTGCTTCCTTTTGGAGGTTTTTCCTTTCTTGGGTACTTCTCAACATTTGCACCCTTCTAGAGTTCTTTTTTGGCACAAGTGTATTGCCAAGGGCTTAGCGTTCAATTCCCTTCAGCTTCTAGTGCCATTCTTGGCTTGTTACGAGGGCTAAGTATATTGCTCTTCGCTTACTTCTCAGCTTCATGTGGTTCATTTCCTACACAGAGTGCGGTATATTCATGCACCTCTTGGAAAGCACGGTTTGGAGTACAATCTTCACGTACTTCTTCTCATTTCATCCTTTTCTTTTGAGACTCTAAAGGGCTGTGCCCTTGAACACGGGGTTTCTTGTGGCCATGGCTTCAGCTCGGCGGTTTTCTGAGTTGCAGGCCTTGTTTGGCGGGGATTCCTATTTCTGATTTACAAAATCTGGGGTATCTGTTCGGACGGTACCACAATTTCTTTCTAAGGAGGTGTCATCTTTTCTTTTATGACAAGGGGAGACATGCTTTTATTCACTGCATTTTTTTGAAAGTGCGTAGCGTTCTCCGCGAACTAGGTTTCTAACGACTTTTAGTTGTTTAGATCACCTTTTTGTATTCTTCACGGGACGCTTCAAACGTATGGCGGCGTCCAAAGCCTCCATCGCTCGATGGGTCCAAGAGGACATTACTTGATGGCAGGGAAGCGGTTGGCGAAAGAACTTCATGACTATTCCGCCAGAGTGATGGCTACTTCTTGGACTCGGTCCAGAGGTTTTTTTCCTTGGAAGAGTTTTGTCTCGCGGCTACTTGTTTTTCCGAGAGTGTTTTATCTCAGCATTACCGGTTGGAGGTGGGGGCGCATGCGGTGGGGGCGTTTAGTGCTTCAGTTATTACGGAGGTGGCGTTTGGTTCCTACCCAAATTGAGGATTGCTTTGCTACATCCCATTGGTCTCTGGATTCATCTGCTGCTGTTGCTAAGGATGGAAAAATTATGTTCTTACCTGTTAATTTTCTTTCCCTTAGACGCAGCAGATGAATCCAGAGCCCCACCCTTTCTGGATATTGTCTGTCGGTTTTTTCTTTTGCAACTTTCGAAGTTTGTTATTATTGAGGGTTGTATTCTGTATTATTGCCTTTTGAGATTTGTTATGGGAAAGAAGTTTTTTACATGTTATGCCTATTGATGGTTACGGATGCTTGGACAAGGAGCTATACTGGAAATACAGGAGGAGTGCAAGCCAATAGGACCACCTGTTAATCAGTTTCTCTATCTCCGCTTGCTGGTAGATGTGTGCTATTCCATTGGTCTCTGGATTCATCTGCTGCGTCTATAGGAAAGAAAATTAACAGGTAAGAACATAATTTTTCCATAGAGGATTCTAAAATACTGAACAAAGTTGTGATTGGTTTGTTTGTTTTGATGTGAAGCACCAAGTTGATTTTAATGAAGGCTTTCAGTTTTCTTTTCCACTTTTACTTTTTGGTTAATACAATTACCGTATTAAAATATGTCCATAACTAAACAGAGCCTTGTTCTTGTGGTTAGAAGAGTTCTTTTCTCAAATTACCTTTAGAAATAACATATTTTATGCTTTGTAATTTTTATTTATTTTTTTAGATTCTGTTTGTTATTGACTCATTCTTAGAATACTACTAATACTACTATTTATTTATTCAATTGTCTATACCGTTCTCCCAAGTGAGCTCAGAACGTTTTACATGAATTTATTCAGGTACTCAAGCATTTTTCCCTATCTGTCCCGGCAGGCTCACAATCTATCTAATGTGCCTGGGGCAATGGGGGGATTAAGTGACTTGCCCAGGGTCACAAGGAGCAGCGTGGGTTTGAACCCACAACCTCAGGGTGCTGAGGCTATAGCTTTAACCACTGCGCCACACATTCCCCATATGTATTATTACAAGTATGAATAAACTTACAGTTCACAACCATCAACAGAAATTTTTCTTTAGAATATCTTTTTATTATACAAATCTCCTCTCTCTTCCTTTGTCAACCTGCTTTCCCTGGAGGGCTGCAAAACCAAGAAAGTGGGGACAAGTCCTAAAAAAGTCAACTCAGGATGTGCAAATTAGACACTGTAAATGGAGTCTTCAAGGAAGTCTTTAATGGTTTAATATAAAGAACCCAACGAGGTCCATATTTCAGCCTACACAGGGGCCTGCCTCAGGGGTAACAGCAAGAAAAAATTGTAAACATTAACTCCTCTGCTGCTGAACAGGGTTTCCCTTAGGTTTGTGTACCCGATACTCACCGAGCTTACCATATGGTTGAACACAGCCAGCGATCAACATAATTGTTTCTGTTCAGCAGCAGTGAAGTTAATGTTCATGTTTTTATTCCTTGCTGTTACCCCTGAGGCAGGCCCCTGTGTCGGATTCTTTATTTTAAGTCATTAAAGACTTCCTTGAAGTTGGGTTGACTTTCTTTGGACTTGTCCCCTCTTTCATGGTTGTGTTGTCTATTCCCATGAGGATTACTTCCCAGTTTGTTTGGTTTGTGCTTTTCTCTGGAGTATTGACGGAACTCTTAACAACAGTCACTCAGGGCTATCCTACAGCTGTATTTAGGGGTGTTCTCTTCCCCCCATACCCCCAAATCAGTTACCCCATCTGACTCTTTCACTAGTTCCTTAATATTTTTACAGAACAGCTGTTTGACTGATGTAACATACATAACCCTCCAAATTGGCTCCCAAATATTTTGAAATCACCTTTTCTTGTGGGCTCTCCTGGTTCTTAGCCCACTGCTTTAACAATTAGGTGGCTATCCCACTCCAGATTTCACTGGTGTTAATAGTTTGCCAAACATAAGCTAGTTTCAGACTAGTGACCCTTGGACTGGAGAGCATTGCTGAAAGGTTAGAAGGAAAAGTCTGTCTGGAGATATCCACCGAGTGGCTATCTCCAGAATGAGTAGAAACCATGAGATCTTCAAAAATTAGAATAGTCAAAGGTTTGACAATTAAAATTTAATACAAAGAATTGCAAAGTATACACTTCAGGTATACAAATTCAAAGGAGATATTTGAGATAGGATGCAAGAGATTGATAAGCACATCTCAGAGACCTTGGGGTGATTGTGTCTGAAGGGCTCAAGGTGATGAAACAATGTGGCAAGGCCACAGCCAGAAGGATGCTAAGCTGCACAGAAATGAGTACAGTACTCCTCTGATATTCGCAGGGGTTCTGTTCCAGGAAACTGCGAATCTTGAAAAACCACAAATATGTTTTTTCATGGGGGAGACTGGAGAGGGTAGCAGGAGAGCAGCCGGAGCGCCACAAGTGCAGGAAATCACTCGCTGTATGCTCCGACCGCCTCTTCCTACACTAAGTCGGGCCTTATCCAATCAGGAGCTGCGTGTCAAAGCAGCTCCTGATTGGATAAGGCCTGACTTAGTGCAGGAAGAGGCGGTCGGAGCATACCGCGAGTGATTTCCTGCACTCGTGGTGCTCCGGCTGCACTCTCCTGTCTCTCCCGCTGTCCTCTCCTTGTCGGCGGTTCGCTGTCAGAAAATACCACGAATGGCCGGGGGAACACTGTATAACCAGCAGAAGAAAGGAGGTGTTGAGGCTTTACTTAGAGTATTGTGTTCAGTTTTGGAGGCTGTATCTTGCTAAGGATTAAAAGACTTGGAATTGGTTCAGAGACAAATTATAAAAATGGTATGGGGTTTGTGCTATAAGATATCTTGATGACCTAAAGATGTACACCCTGGAGGAAAAGAGAGACAGGGGTAATATGCTATAGACATTCAAATATTTGAAAGGTATTAATACACAAATAAACCTTTTCCAGAGGAGGGAAGGTGGTAGAACTAGAGGATGTGAATTGAGGTGTGTGTGTATTATCCCAGGACAAGCAGGCAGCATATTCTTGACTGATGGGTGACGGCACCGACGGAGCCCCGGTACGGACACTTTTAGAGTGATTGCACTCTAAGAACTTGGAAAGTTCTAGAGGCCGCACCGCGCGTGCGCGAGTGCCTTCCCGCCCGACACAGGCGCGCGCGGTCCCCAGTTCTAAGTCCACCAAAAGAGTCTACTTTGAACTCTCCTCAATCTGTTCTTCTTGTTCAAGAAGTTCAATCTCTTCTTCTTTTAAATGCCATAGAGGAAGTTCCTCCAGATCAGCAGGGGCAGGGGTTCTACTCCCGTTATTTTCTAGTCCCCAAAAAAACAGGAGATCTAAGACCCATTCTAGATCTTCGAGATCTCAACAAATGTTTGGTCAAAGAAAAATTCAAAATGCTTTCTTTAGCCACTCTTTACCCTCTTCTCAATCAAAACGACTGGCTATGCTCCCTCGATCTCAAAGAAGCTTACACTCACATTCCGGTCAATCTGACCTCCAGGCAATATCTTCGTTTCATGATCAATCATCGTCATTACCAATACAAGGTACTACCCTTCGGTCTTGCCTCCTCTCCAAGGGTGTTCACCAAGTGCCTCATTGTGGTTGCAGCTTTTCTTCGCTCTCACCACCTCCAGGTCTTTCCTTACCTAGACGACTGGTTGATCAAAGCCGTCTCATCTCAGTCAGTTCTTCTGGCCACGAATCAAACCATCTTTTTTCTTCAAATCCTGGGATTCGAGATCAATCTTCCAAAATCTCACCTCATCCCCACTCAAAGACTCCAGTTCATTGGAGCAATACTGGACACAATCCTCATGAGATCATTCCTTCCATCCAATCGTCTTCAAATTCTCCAATTTCTCTGTCAGCAGATACTGTCTCAATGTTCCATCTCTGCCAAACAAATGATGATTCTTTTGGGTCACATGGCCTCCACGGTTCACGTCACTCCCCTTGCGCGTCTCCACCTGCGCACTCCCCAATGGACCTTGGCCAACCAGTGGTCCCAAGCGACAGATCCTTGCTCCCGACACATATCTGTGACATCATCACTTTGTCGATCTCTGCAATGGTGGTTGATATCCTCAAATCTATCCAGAGGTCTTCTATTTCATCTGCCTCAGCATCAGCTTGTCATCACCACCGATGCATCCCCTTATGCCTGGGGAGCACATTTGGACGAGTTTCAAACTCAAGGGTTTTGGACACCTCAGGAAATGAAGCACCACATCAGGACAATGTTTTATGCCCTCAAAGCATTTCAGCATCTTCTCTTTCCTCAGGTCCTTCTACTGTGCACAGACAATCAAGTGGCAATGTATTACATCAACAAACAAGGTGGGACAGGCTCTCGCCTATTATGCCAGGAAGCCCAGAGAATCTGTACTTGGGCCACAGATCACCACTTGTTCCTGAAAGCGATCTACATCCAGGGGGAGCAGAACTCGTTAGCGGACAAACTCAGCAGAGTTTTACAACCACACGAATGGACTCTCGATCCATCGACCTTGCAGTCCATCTTCGACCAGTGGGGCACTCCTCAAGTGGACCTCTTTGCAGCTCCTCACAATCACCAACTGCCCCGCTTCTGCTCCAGGCTCTACACTCCTCACCGTCTGGCAGCGGATGCGTTCCTCCTGGATTGGTCCAATCTGTTCCTGTATGCTTTCCCTTCACTTCCACTCATGTTACGCACCTTGTTCAAGCTCAAGAGGGACAGAGCCACCATGATCCTAATCGCTCCAAGATGGCCCAGGCAGAATTGGTTCTCCCTTCTACTTCAACTCAGTTCCAAGGATCCTTTTCTGCTTCCAATATTTCCTTCTCTGCTTACGCAGCATCAGGAGACCCTTCTTCATCCCAACCTCCAGTCTCTACACCTGACAGCTTGGTATCTCTCGGGCTGACTTCACATGATTTTCTACTGTCTCAGCCCGTCCGTTCTGTCCTGGATGCTTCCAGGAAACCGACCACTCTTCAGTATTACCATCAGAAGTGGACAAGATTTTCTTCTTGGTGTCTTTTCATCATCATAATCCCACGTCTCTTGCAGTGGAGACCTTGTTGGATTACCTACTTTTTCTGTCTGACTCTGGCCTCAAATCTACCTCCGTCAGAGTTCATCTCAGTGCTATTGCGGCTTTTCATGAGCCAGTCCATGGAAAACTCCTTTCAGCTCATCCCCTGGTCACCAGATTCATGCGAGGTCTTTTTAATTTAAAACCTCCTATTAAAGCATCTCCTGTGATCTGGGATCTTAATGTGGTTCTATCCGCTTTAATGAAGCCTCCATTTGAACCTTTGGCGAATGCCTCTTTCAAATTCCTTACTTGGAAGGTTCTTTTCCTTATTGCTCTCACCTCTGCCAGGAGGGTCAGTGAGCTCCATGCACTAGTTTCTGATCCACCTTTCACAGTCTTTCATCATGATAAGGTGGTTCTGCGTACACATCCAAAGTTTCTCCCTAAGGTTGTCTCTGAATTCCATCTCAATCAATCCATTGTTCTGCCTGTCTTCTTTCCGAGGCCTCACTCTCATTCTGGAGAACAGGCTCTACATACTTTGGACTGTAAGCGGACTCTGGCTTACTATTTAGACCGTACTAAGCCCCACAGATCATCTCCCCAACTCTTTCTGTCCTTTGATCCGAATAAATTAGGACATCCTGTTTCTAAACGTACGTTGTCAAATTGGCTTGCAGCGTGCATTTCATTCTGTTATGCTCAGACCGGACTGACACTGGAAGGTTCTGTCACGGCCCATAGAGTCCGAGCTATGGCAGCATCTGTAGCTTTCCTCCGTTCCACTCCTATTGAGGAAATCTGCAAGGCTGCCACTTGGTCCTCAGTTCATACTTTTACATCTCACTATTGTCTGGATGCATTCTCCAGACGGGATGGACACTTCGGCCAATCTGTTTTACAAAATTTGTTTTCTTAATGGCCAACCTTCCCACCATCCCTCTTTTTGTTAGCTTGGAGGTCACCCATCAGTCAAGAATATGCTGCCTGCTTGTCCTGGGATAAAGCACAGTTACTTACCGTAACAGATGTTATCCAGGGACAGCAGGCAGATATTCTTGCGTCCCACCCACCTCCCCGGGTTGGCTTCTTAGCTGGCTTATCATAACTGGGGACCGCGCGCCTGTGTCGGGCGGGAAGGCACTCGCGCACGCGCAGTGCGGCCTCTAGAACTTTCCAAGTTCTTAGAGTGCAATCACTCTAAAAATGTCCGTACCGGGGCTCCGTCGGTGCCGTCACCCATCAGTCAAGAATATCTGCCTGCTGTCCCTGGATAACACCTGTTACGGTAAGTAACTGTGCTTTTTGGGGGGAGGGGGGTGTTTGCCAACTCAGGAATAACATTAGAAAGTACTTTTTCACAGAGAGAGTGGTGGATATCTGAAATGCCCTTTTTCGGGAGGTGGTGAAGATGAAAATAATAATAATAATATTTCTTCTATACCGCCATAATCTTACGACTTTTAGGCGGTTCACAGTGAAGAGAGCTGTACAGTAACAATAACAGAATTCAAAAATAGGTAAACACAAAGGGAAAAACAGTGACTTCAGACCATAGACAATAGATCATGGCTGGACAGATTGGATGGGCCATAGTTGGGCTTCGATGATTACTTCAGTAGCTAGAGAACAAGGCCAGTGCTGGGCAGACTTATATGATTAGTTCCATGAAATGGCAAGGACAAATGAAGATCAAATATGCATATGAGTTTATGTTGTTAGGCAGACTGGATGGACCATACATCTGCTGTCATCTATGCTGAGAGAGAATGTTGAAGGGATCAGACTGATGAAGGAGGGAGGCAATGTTGCTGTAAGGAAGAAGTGATCTATGGCCCTATGGTTAGGGCTTCTGGACTTTCATTGGCAAATTTTGGAGCCCAAGATGCATTGTGGGTAGCAGTGATTTTATTTCAATAGCTGACAAGTGCAGCAACTACGACGGTATTGTGAAAACAACTGTGTTGTCACAAATATTGGCAGGTGGAAGAAGCTGGCACTTCTCGCAGCTTAGAGCTCCGCTTGGACTCTGTGGGTTGCTGGGAAAAATTGTTAAAAGCCAGAAAGCCTGATTATGGTGCACTGGTACTGTATTGCTGGGGAACATCTGCACCAAAAACTTTATAGTTTAGTATCTTTGACTAAGAAATTTTCATTTCAGAGATGGTGGGTTTACAGTATTATTTTTTAATGAATTTTTAATTTTTGAGCAGCATTCCCCTAGGAGGAAATCTCTCAGGTTCTGGCAGGCGCTGTTTTCAGCTCGACTAGGGACACAGTGGCACACACAGTCTTTGTTGCAGGCTGGCTGGTAATATCTTGTTATTTCCCAGGGAGGCTCAAGTTGTCAGTTCTTTTGATTTGGTGCAAATTTTTTTTTTTTTACATCCCTATAGACGTCTATACACTAGAAGAACATCTGATATTAGCTTTTTGGCTGTGATAGAGCTTAATTGTTTCATTGTGCAGCATCTTATAAAATTGTGACTCTGTTATTCACTTAATTGTGCCTTAATTATACTTGAAATTTAACTAAACCTTATGGCCTATATTTACAATACATTTTTCCTCAATATTTTCTTAATTTACATAAAGTAAATACAGGAAACGGTAGTACAAAAAAAATGACGGGAAACAATCAATATGCAAGAAAAATATATTTAGCCTATTTCACAAGAAAGAGGAAGGTATTATGATCATTCACTGAGGATTATTTAAAAAAAAAAAAAAAAAACTCAAGAAGAAAAGGAGATCAGAGGTTACAATTTTCTAACATATTCCTTATTTAACAAAAAAAATGTCCAGATGTGACAGATCACTGAAAATTGTCTTAACAGTCATTTATTACTAGACATTTACGTAGAAAACAGAGGAAAGGATTACCCTAAGCCCTGGAACCTGAGGCTTCAACTGCCTCAGTGACTCTACTTATATTGGCGAAGTAACGGATTATTTTTGACCACAGAATAGAATCTTTCTTGCCAAAATCTGTGCTTTCAGAATATCAACCTTATCTTCTATAGCTAATGAGACTAACAGTGTAACCTGTTGGGTATCTCCTCATTTCATAATTCTAATAAATTAAAGCTTAAACATAATTAATCTAATGCACCCCTGACCATCATTAGTCTCACTAGCATCAAGGCATTTTGATGGAGCTGTCGCAGCTTATTCAGTAGTAGCTCAAGGAAAGTTACAGTACGTTCAGGTACAGTAGGTATTTTCCTGTCCCTGAAGGGCTTGATGTCTTAAGTTTGTATCTGGGACAATGGAGGGTTAAGTGATTTGCCCAAGATTGAACCAAGTTGCTCTAACCATTGGGCTATACCTTCACTCTATTCTAGAGCAAATATAACTCTTCTTGAAAATACTTTTTTCATCAAAATAGTTTAAGACAATGGCTTGTGTTTACAATGTGTGTGACCCGCTGAGCAAAACAGGACCAAAAATGGGGTCACTAATAAAGAGATAAAGCAAGTTTGAAGGGGATACATTAGAGAACTTTCATTTTTGAAAGTTTCGTATATTATAGGGTCAACAGAATGAGACTCTGCAAGTTTTATCATCACTTTGATGATGATCATGTTCTGCAAAGTTTTCTCATTTTCAAATGTGGTTTATGTAAAATCTTTTTTTTTTTATTATTGAAAAGGCAATAAACAGTCAAGGAAACATACTGACCCAGTGGCTTTTTAATCTAAACATTATCTAGCTCTTACTTCCTCTTCCTGACCCTTTCCATCCCCCCTTTTATATTTATGGCAAATCTTGGCATTGAAAAATAGCAGTAAACAGTTGTCAAAATAGTACAAGTACTCCTTTCTGATGAACAAACCAAAAAGACCCCATGTTTGATCCTAGTTGCCCCTCCCCCCCAACACATGCACACCCAATGAACAGTATAATGCAAACATTTGGTATACCTCACAGGAAAACAGGAAAAAAACCCAGTGGGCTAGAAGATCTCGACAGTCGACCTACAAGACCTTTATTACCCCTAAACCGTTTCTTGATAAATGTTTCTTTTTTTTTTTTTTAAAGAGGCTGAAACTTTGCAGGATTGTGCAGTTGATGTCCCTTGATTTTGTATAAATAAGTCACATACCCCACCCAATTTGATACCTTTTTGCTCAGCAGGTTTCACATTTTTAATAGGCAAAACATTTTGTTGAATTTCTGTTCCTATAAATTATGCCTAACTGTAACTTGATGACTAAACCAGTTAGCCCTCTGGGGTAGGCAGATACTCTAATTAGGTGGACATATTTTTTTCAGAGTGAGAGCTCTGCTCATTCCACTCCCTTATCACTACTGTATTATAGTCAGTGTACTTCAAGCCCTTCAGAATCGGTTATCATTGTCTTATGAGTTTCAAGATAGACATTCTCAGACTCAAGATTATTTTCAAAAGTTTTTCATCTCCCAGCTATGTTTATACTTCTAAGTGATTTTATATATTTACTTACATAATGGACTTCTGAATCTTGGGACTCTACTATTTTGATTTAATCCAAACTAAAACGCCTTGTTAGAAGTTTTAAATAAATTCCAGTTTAAGGCCCCAAGGCTCTAAAGTTGCTGTTAAAAATCCTGTGAGCTGTTGTAGTGCTGGTAAATTTTCCAATTTCTAAATGACAAGCAATGCACCAAAAACTTTGCATGCAAATGAGGTCCGCAGAAATACTATATGATCAGTCATTGGAGAAAGTGATTGACAAGCGCGAATAGTTCACGGAAAGAGACATAAATATGTGCAAGCGCCATGAAAAGCTACATTGTAGAAAGCAAATCATAAGTGTGCCTTATTGTGGTGCATCATAGATGCACATCATAAACATTATTGGGGGGGAGGGAGAACTACAAGCAAATCGTGCAAATGTATGGATGTGTTGTTTTTTTAATTTCATGCAGTTGGTAGCCACAGTCCTGCCGGTATACGGTTTTAATGAATGCGCCTCAGGCATGCCTTTAATAGCAAGATATATACAGTATGTATGCTTTTGCTGGTGTACCCCCAACCCTATAATAGTATGATACACTTCTCCCTCGGTATTCGCGGGGGATAGGGGCAGAGCCGGACCACGAAGTGTGAAAAACCGCGAATAACTTCTCGTCTGGCTTTGACCCACCCCCGCCTTCCTCCCAGCATCTTGGCCTTACCTGGTGGTCTAGAGGGCTTTCGAGGCAGGAGCGAAGTTCCTACGCTCCTGCCCCGTGCAGATCGCCAATAGGAAATGACTGCCGTGAGTTCCCGTAGTCTCTCAAGACTACGACAGGAGCTCACAGCAGCCATTTCCTATTGGTGATCTACACAGGGCAGGAGCATTAGGAAAGGAAAGCTGTTACAGGGCAGGAGCATTAGGAAAGGAAAGCTGTTACACACCTTTAGTTTGCTTTCTTATTTTTTGGGGGAAGGAAATTTGCCCCCTCTTTTACTAAGGTGCGCTAACTGATTAACGCACACTAAATGCTAACGCATCCATAGACTAACATGCACGTGCTAGCGTGTAGCGCGCGCTAATTGGTTAGCGCACCTTAGTAAAAGAGGGCCTTTTGTTTCTTCTTTCTTCCACAGGACTTGGATTAACAGGCTACCTGGATTGGTACTGTGAGGCCTGTATAGCACACCATTGTAAATACATTTTCCATTTTCTCTTTCCACATTGACCCATAATGCCTCTTTCTTACCCTGCAAATCCTGCAATTTGTGTGGCTTTAATATGATCTTTAACATATAACAGCACTCCCCCTCCTTTTCTTCTTACCCTTTCTTTCCTCAACAGATATAGCCCAGTATAACTAGATCCCAGTCATGGTTCTCTGTGAACCATGTCTCTCTATAGCCACTAAATCCAATTCAGCCTCTTCCATCGCAGCCTCTAGATTCAGAACCTTGTTTCCCATACTTCAAGCACAGTATATACGGCTTTCCAGACATTGCTCTCTTTTCCCTATTGTGTAGAACAGGGGTGCCCAATAGGTCGATCGCGATCATTTACTTCTTTCAGGAGGGATTCAAGCTAAAGGCAGCTTGCACATGGAACCACTCCCTCTGCTTGGTAACATTTTTTGTCTGCACAGAGATAGAAGCTGTAACCTGAGCAACAGCTTTGGCCACGTGATGCTTCCCAGCCATACTATGGTTGCAGAAGTACTTGCACCTTTTCCCAAGTTTGAATTCCAGCAGGTAAGATATTCAAATGGAGTTTTTCTTCCCCTTAGCAGATCCTCACTTCTCTCTGTAAAGGAGCCCCATGTGATATATAGGCCTCCTTCACAGACAGAAGAAATGGACAGAGATTTGATAGTAGACATTCAGAACATAAAAAGGGGAAGTATTACTAATAGGTGATTTTAACGTGCCAGATGTTAATTGGAGTATCCCTATAGTAGAGCCTTTTAGAAGTAGGGAGATCCTGGATTCTCTACA
Source organism: Geotrypetes seraphini (assembly GCF_902459505.1). Classification (NCBI taxonomy): domain Eukaryota; kingdom Metazoa; phylum Chordata; class Amphibia; order Gymnophiona; family Dermophiidae; genus Geotrypetes; species Geotrypetes seraphini. The sequence goes on along the minus strand of NC_047085.1, from coordinate 182,812,810 downwards.
AGGAGAAGTGTTCAAACGGTTGGTAATGGACCCATGCGGGATGGGGCCCTACTGGACTTGGTGCTTACAAATGGGAAAAGTGTTTATGAATTACAGTGGGTGATAGTGCTGCCCGATTCACGATTCGAATCGATTCACCGATTCACTTCGGATGAAACGATTCAAATCGGTTCGTTTAAAAGAAAAATCGGGGTGACCAATTCGGGGTGACCAACCCTCCTCCCTGTGCCTTCAGATCTCCTAAAGCAGGAGCAGAAGCTGCCTCTTGCTGGCCATTCACTGCCGCTCCTGCTTTAGGCTGTCTCAAGGCTCCGCCTTCTACCTCGCACGGGCACCCCCTGCCCCTCGCCTGCACTACAATGAGCTGCTGGAGGGAGTGAAACTGGAGATCATTTCCAAGCGCCTATTGGTTCCCAGCGGGCTCTCACGATTCTTCTTTTTCTGCATCTTGGCTTTGCTCCTCGCATGTGAGGTAGGCGACTGTATTCTTGGCCAGAGAAGGGAAGACGGTCATGGGCAATCGCGGTGGCCAGTGCTGGCTGTGGGCGTGTGGGGGCTTTGATATGCTAATAATCTGGCTCTGTTTGTTTCCTGCTCCCCTCCAACTGAAGTGTAGATGCGAGTGCTCGGCGAAAAGGGGAGAGTGAATAATTACAGACAGATTGTTTAATTTCCCTTTGTTACTTCTATTCCCTCAGTGCCCTGCTGTTGTTTAGCCCGTAATTTTTCTCTCTTCGGGCCTCCTGTGCAAATGTTTGCAGGGCTTAGGACCCATTATATATATTTTTTCCCTCTGCGAGAATTAAGCATGGTCTGCAAATGAACCCATTTTCTTCATAGATAAAATCTTTAAGAAATTGTTTGTTTGTTGCCACGGCAGAGAACTTGACACACTCCTGGCTATTGCAATGTGTTAAAAAACAGGTGTCGTCTTTTTGTGGGGGATCGTGGCAAGGCTTAGAGGGCCCTCATAGTCAGATTTGGAGGCCACAAGGGCTTTTCCTCCCCACCCCTTGCCCCAGCACAGGGCACAAAATATAAAGGACCTTAAGCCCCCTAGTGGGCTCCTTCCCAGCTCGAGGTGTTAATGGTCAAAAGCTTCTGTGTTGGGAGTCAGAGCTGGGGGGAGAGGGGAGATGGACTTGGAGTTGGTGGACAACCAGAAGACAACCAGAGCCAGGGACCAACAAGATCTGAATAATGACCAGACCAGACAACAAAAGGTAGAAGAAATCATTTTATTTTTTATTTTGTGATTACAATATGTCAGATTTGAAATGTGTAACCTGCCAGAGATGGTGTTAGACCGCGAACGTGAGTTAGGATTTAACAGAGAGAGGAAAAGTCTTTTTTGTTTATTTTGTTTACACCACAGCGCCAGTGTGGGTAGGAGAGGGTAAAGGGGGTGAAGAGGCTATGAAATAAACCCACCAGGATGTTTGGGGGGGGAAAAAAAAAAAATACCCATTTGGGCAAGAAAATCGAATCAAAATATTTTTTCCTGAATCGGGCAACATTAGTGGGTGATCATCTGGCATCCAGTGATTACCGCATGGTGTGGTTTAATATTAAGACAGGTGTATAGAGTGCTCATTCAAAAGTAAAGGTTCTAGACTAAAAAAAAAAAAAAAATTAACTGTTCAGATGGGGGGATTACATCAAGGAATTTTTGTCTGGGTGGGAACATTTTGAAGTATGGAAGAAGTAGGAAAGCAGTGGACAAAACTGAAAGGAGCTATTGTAAGGGCAACAAACCATTTTATAAGGAAAGAAAGTAAGAGGAAAAGAAGTCTGATTTGGTTCTCAAAAGTAGTAGCTGAAAAGGTAAGAAAAAAGAGATTAGCTTTCATAAACTACAAAAGATTGCAGAAAGAGGAAGACAGGCTAAGGTATCTGGAAAAATTAAGAGAAGCTGGTCAAGTAATCAGGAAAGCAAAGATACAAATGGAAGAAAAAATAGCCAACCTAGGACAAGACATTTTTTAGGTATATTAGTGAAAGAAAGAAGTGCAAAAGGTGAAGCAGATCAAAAATGAAACATTTCTAACATTGTACCAAGCAAATAAATATTAGCACACTATCCTTACCAGTTTAGATCATTGTGTGATTAATCTTAAGGGGGTTTTATGACCTCTGATTACATAGCAGGTATTAAAGCTTTATAAAAAAAACAAGTCACCTGGTATCGACGGTATTCCAATTGAGTACAGCAAAGTTTTTGACTGTGGATCACAATAAACTATGAAGAACTCTAGTGCAAATGGAAATACCCAAACACATAACTCAGCTGATAGAGAGTATATGAAAATCAAGAAACTGCAGTGAGAACTGAATACGGCAACATTGATTGGTTTCCAGTAAAACATGGCATCAGGCAAGGATGCATCTTGTCACCTTATCTGTTCAACCTGTATGGTGAAACCATCTTCAGAAACGTAAATTTGGAAGAAGAGAGCGTTGTTTCAAAGTTGGTGGCTGAAATATAAACAACTTGTGCTATGCAGATGATACAATGCTCATTACCAGCAGCAAAGAAGACAAGCTGTATCTACTGAGAAAAGTCAAAAATGAAAGTCGTAACATGGGATTAGAATTGAACATAAACAAGGCAAAGATCATGAACATGGAAGATAAAGATTTTGAGCCTGAGGCGATAGAATAGAAGTTGTAAAGGATTTCAGTCGCTTGGGTTCTTTTGTAAAAAAGCAACTAGCAGGGAGGAAATAATTCGCAGAATAGCATTTGTTCGCTCTTCAATGAAAGCACTCGACAAAGTATTCAAAGGCAAGGAGGTAACACCAAACGAAGATAAGACTTGTTCACGCATTCATTTTCTACGGAAACAAGACAGAAAGAAGGTGGGTGACTCATTTGAGCTTTGGTGCTGGAGAAGGATTTTAGGCATGCCGTGGACCGTCAGAAGAGCTAACAAGTCAGTTCTGGAAAAGATCAAACCGGCTATGTCACCCGAAGCCCAAATGATGAAGTTAAGACTGTCTTATTTTGGTCACACCATCAGAAGAGAGAGATCACTGGAGAAGGACATCATGTTTGGGAAGATCAAAGAAACCAGGCAAAGAGGGCGACTTGCAATCAGATGACTGGACACTTTGAAACCAACCATGGGAGTGACGCTGGAGGACCTTTCTGGACTAGCACAGAACAGATTTATTTTTAGATCCACAATTTATCAAGTCGCTAGGACTCGAGCATGAGTTGATGGCACCTAACAATAATAATGATTAGACTAACCCTGTTTTATGGTGTTTTGATTATTTGAACACTAGTTTGAGGGGTGTTTGAGGTCTTTTTCCCCTGTTGATTATTCTTTTCCCTTTTTGGAGCTTGTTGGCAATATCATACTTGATTACTGCTAAATTATTGAAAAGACATAAGTATATGTTTTTTTATCTCCTTTGTTTGTTGTTGTTTTTTTTTTGTTCAAAAACACCATCCTGAAATTCCAGACCAGATATCTTCCAAGTTGTGTTCCAGGTACCCTCACATATATATATATGTGAGGGTACCTGGAACACAACTTGGAAGATATCTGGTCTGGAATTTCAGGATGGTGTTTTTGAACAAAAAAAAAACAACAACAAACAAAGGAGATAAAAAAACATATACTTATGTCTTTTCAATAATTTAGCAGTAATCAATTTCTTGCCAGCATGAATAAAACAGAGCAGATCCTGGGTTAGTCCACCTGACCAAATAAAAATACAGGTCAACAGACAAGTTGGCAATGTCTTTGTACTGAATTAAATACTCTTATGACTAGTTTTGAGAGCTGTGCTTCTTTCTGCAGGCCAAATGAAAACTAGCTCACTTGCACTAGGTTTAAATAAGAGAGAGAGGAGAAGTGGGGTCCATGAAAAGAACAGCAATAGTGATGAGTGAGTGTGAGAGTGACTGTGAGTGTGTGTATAAACTGTAGCTACTGATTTTTAAAGAAGACAGGTAAAGAAGAGCTTTCCAAAAGGACATTTTTATTCATTAAGTCATAAAATAGATGATGAGTCCACATTGCCGTGCTTCGGCTATGTAGCCTGCATTAGGAGTCAATCTGTCTTCTAGACAATAGTGTTCAATATTGCTTTCAACACTGATGAAACCATTAAACTATATATATATATATATATATCATACTTGATTACTGCTAAATTATTGAAAAGACATAAGTATATGTTTTTTTATCTCCTTTGTTATATATGTGAGGGTACCTGGAACACAACTTGGAAGATATCTGGTCTGGAATTTCAGGATGGTGTTTTTGAACAAAAAAACAACAACAACAAACAAAGGAGATAAAAAAACATATACTTATGTCTTTTCAATAATTTAGCAGTAATCAAGTATGATATATATATATATATATATATATATAGTTTAATGGTTTCATCAGTGTTGAAAGCAATATTGAACACTATTGTCTAGAAGACAGATTGACTCCTAATGCAGGCTACATAGCCGAAGCACGGCAATGTGGACTCATCATCTATTTTATGACTTAATGAATAAAAATGTCCTTTTGGAAAGCTCTTCTTTACCTGTCTTCTTTAAAAATCAGTAGCTACAGTTTATACACACACTCACAGTCACTCTCACACTCACTCATCACTATTGCTGTTCTTTTCATGGACCCCACTTCTCCTCTCTCTCTTATTTAAACCTAGTGCAAGTGAGCTAGTTTTCATTTGGCCTGCAGAAAGAAGCACAGCTCTCAAAACTAGTCATAAGAGTATTTAATTCAGTACAAAGACATTGCCAACTTGTCTGTTGACCTGTATTTTTATTTGGTCAGGTGGACTAACCCAGGATCTGCTCTGTTTTATTCATGCTGGCAAGAAATGATCCGAATCTGTTAGTGTAGTCATGAATCATGCACATGATAATATTTAAAAGACCAATAACACAAATGATGAGGTATGCTTTTTTTCTATCTCCTGGACCTCATAAGTTCATCCTCATTTTTGGATAACTACGGTATTTGTTTTATATTATCTCCAGTATTTAATTTTTTTAAATCCTTTTTTGTGCAGTAGAAAACCTTGCATGAGCTTTTTTTATTGGCCCATTTATGTTTTGATACAGAAGTTTCAGATCTTATCCTCTCTTTAATGGCAGTTTCAGTTTTATTTGGTCTAAATAGAAGCTGACTTTCATATTCCACTTCTCAGTACTGTTTTTATCCCAGGACAAGCAGGCAGGTATTCTCACTAGTGGGGTGATGTCATCCGACAGAGCCCCGATACGGACATCTTGCAAGCATGTCTTGCTTGAAGAAACTCAGAAGTTTCGAGATGCCCGCACCGCGCATGCGCCAGTGCCTTCCCGCCCGATGCTCCGAGCGTGTCTCCTCAGTTCTTTTTCTTCCGCAGAGCTGAGAAGTCTATCTTCAATTTGCGCCCATTGAATTTCTTTTTTGCCGCGGGTTGAGTTCTTTTATCTCTCCTGTGCATTTATTTCTTTCTTTGATTTCTTTTTTAAAAAAAAATAAAAATTTTTCCTTCCATTACCGGGTCGGCCGCGTGGCTGGGGCCCCGCGCCTTCGACCTTGCGGCGGAGCTTTTCCGGCCTATGTCCCGGCCGATTACCGGTTTTAAAAAAGTGTAGCAAGTGCCAGCTCGCGATTTCGCTCACGGACCCTCATCGACGCTGCTTACAGTGTCTGGGACCGGATCACTTCCCGAAATCGTGCCGGCCTTGCTCCACTCTGACGGCGAGAGCGTTTAAGCGTTGCTGTCTGCTGTGGGAGTCCATGTTCAAGATGGAAGCTTCATCGGATCCTGCAGCTTCGACATCGACATCAACGGGTGCTTCGACTCCTTCGGCGAAGCCCTCTGCCTCCCCGGCTGCTTCGGGCCTCCTGAAGCCGGCATCGTTCACACCGGTTTCGGCCCCGACTTCGGCGCCGGTGCCTTCATCCGTCTCCTCGGAGCAGGTATCGACCCCGACTGTTCCACCAGTGGTGCTAAAGGTGCCGAAAACTGGCAAGCAGAAGCACGCAGCACCCAAGGAGCGCGGAGACCGTGCGGAAGGGCCCCCTTTTGGTGCGGATCCCTCCATATCGGCTTCGTTGCGGTCCATCCTGGAGGCTCAGTTCGTGGAGCTCATGCAGACCATGGGACCTCGGCTGATTGCCACCATCCAGGGTGACCTTCCAGCTTCGGCTTCGAGGGGTGGACCGCCCCCTCCTCCTCCTCCTCGCCGCACGACCTCGTTGCTCGGCGAGGAGGAGCGGCGAGCGGTGTCCGGGTCCTCGAGGAGGTCCTCCGTTAGCGCTGTACCTCCTTTGGAACCGATTCCCTCGAGGAGGGCCTCCCTTAGTGATATGCCTCCCTTGGAGCCCATCCCCTCGAGGAAAGCCTCGTTTAGTGACCTGCCTCCCTTGGAACCGATTACTCCGCCCCATGACTCAGTATGGCGTCCACCTTCGGGGCCACCCAGTCCTGGGCATAGCAGGAAGCAGGACGAGTTCTTCCGAACCCCCTATCAAACCTGGGCGTCGTCGGGGGAGGCGCCGACTCTGCTGCCTCTGCGATCGACGGCATCGAGTCCAATCTGCTCCTTGGAGGCGTCTGACCCAGTTTCTCACAGACGGGCTCGATCCCCTTCCAGGCATCGGGAGGGGCATCGATCCAGACATTCTTCGAAGCATTCCTCTCGACACTCGACCGTTTCGCCTCAGAAGAAATTGCCTCGGTTGGGGTATGCGGCTTCGACTGGGTCTCCTCCTCCGGGCCCAGAGTTCGAGGACACCGAGGTTTTCTACTCGTCCTGTTGCTCGCAGGCCTCTCTGGAGCCTGAAGCCTCTTCTTCTTTTAGTCTGTCTCGCAGACCGGCGACGGCGGACCAACTGTCCTTTTCATCGTTCCTCAGGCAGATGGCGGATGACATGGACATTACTCTCGATGCTGGGTTTCGATATTCCAAGGAGTACCTCGATACCATGCACTTGCCTCGTCCTCCAGCAGAGACCTTGCGGCTTCCCCTGCACAAGCTCCTCGACCAGACCTTCATGCGATGCTTCGAGTCTCCTTACTCTATCCCTGCGGTCCCTGGCAAATTGGATGCGCGGTACCGCACGGTGCATCATAAAGGCTTCGAGGTTCCTCAGCTTTCTCACCAGTCCCTCCTGGTCGAATCCTCGCTCAAGCGGTCTCATCCTGGCCAGGTCTATGCTTCAGTGCCTCCGGGCCGCGAGGGCAGAACAATGGATAAGTTTGGTCGACGCATCTATCAGAATTTGATGATGGCGACTCGAGTCCTGAATTACAATTGCCACTTTGCAGCCTACTTGGAATTTTTTCTATCTGTGCTTCGGAAGTTCACACCATACATCGAATCCCAGGCTAGGTTTGAGTTTGAAGAATTGGTTGCTTCGCTGTCCCAACTTCGGCTTCAGTTAATGCAATCTGCCTATGATGCGTTCGAGCTCTCCGCCCGAGCGGCGGCCTGCTCGATGGCGATGCGCCGGTTGGCCTGGTTGCGGACCATTGATATGGACCCGAATCTTCAGGACCGCCTGGCGAACGTCCCTTGTGCTGGGGCGGATCTTTTTGACGAATCCATCGAGACTGTCACGAAGAAGTTGTCTGACCACGAAAAGTCCTTCCAATCCATCCTTCGGCCGAAGCCTAAGCCTCAGCAGTCTCGACCTTCTCGTCCGCCGTTGATTTATCACAGGCGTTATCAGCCGAGGCAAACTCCACCTGTGAGGCAACCGGCGAAGCGTCAGCCTCCCCAGAAGGGTCAGCCTAAGTCTCAGTCGCCTGCTGTCCCTAAGACCACTCAGCCTTTTTGATTGTCTAGTCGAGGGCATAACCAACCTCGTTCTGCCTCCCCCTGTTTTTCCCATCGGAGGGCGCCTCCATCATTTTTATCATCGCTGGGAGGCCATTACAACCGACCTCTGGGTCCTTACTATCATCAAAGAAGGATACTCTCTTCATTTCCATCGGGTCCCTCCGGACCACCCTCCAAGAGAGTATCCTTCCAACTTGACTCAGACCGCCCTTCTTCTTCAGGAAGCTCAGGCTTTGCTCCGGCTTCGTGCCGTGGAGCCGGTCCCGATGGACCAACTGAACCAGGGGTTTTACTCCCGGTACTTCCTTGTTCCAAAGAAGACGGGCGACCTGCGACCCATTTTGGACCTGAGGGTCCTCAACAAATTCCTAGTCAAAGAGAGATTTCGCATGCTGACACTTGCTTCTCTCTACCCCCTCCTCGAGCAGAACGACTGGTTATGCTCTCTGGATCTCAAGGAGGCCTACACTCATATTCCCATTCATCCGGCCTCTCGCAAGTTCCTCAGATTTCGGGTGGGACATCTCCATCTGCGGTATAGAGTGCTTCCATTCGGCCTGTCTTCGTCCCCCAGAGTCTTCACCAAATGTCTGGTGGTAGTGGCCGCGGCCCTCCGGAACCAAGGTCTTCAGGTATTCCCCTACCTCGACGACTGGCTGATCAAGGCTCCCTCGGCCTCGGGGGTCCTCTCTGCGACCCTGTCAACGATTCTGTTCCTGCAGAGTTTGGGATTCGAGATCAACTTTCCCAAGTCTCATCTACAGCCGACCCAGTCTCTTCCCTTCATCGGGGCTGTCCTGGATATCGTACGTCTCAGAGCATTCCTTCCTTCTCAGCGCATGGATGCTCTTCTTCATCTTTGCCAGTCTGTGTCTTCTCGCCAGACCATCTCAGCGAGACACATGATGGTCCTCCTGGGCCACATGGCCTCTACAGTTCATGTGACGCCATTTGCCAGACTCCACCTCAGAATTCCTCAGTGGACCCTGGCATCTCAGTGGACTCAGGTGTCGGATCCGTTGACTCGACACATCACAGTCACTCCTGCTCTTCGGCAGTCTATGCTCTGGTGGATGACCTCTTCGAATCTATCCAGAGGTTTGCTGTTTCATTCTCCTCCCCACCAGAAGGTTCTCACAACCGATTCCTCGACCTATGCCTGGGGAGCGCATCTGGATGGGCTTCGCACTCAGGGATTCTGGACCTGTGCGGACCGACTCCATCAAATCAATCTTCTGGAGCTCAGAGCCATCTTCAATGCTCTTCAAGCTTTTCAACATCTGCTTCACGACATGGTGGTCCTCATTCGCACCGACAATCAGGTCGCCATGTATTATGTCAACAAGCAAGGGGGCACAGGCTCGGCCTCCCTCTGCCAGGAAGCTCTCAGAGTCTGGGATTGGGCGGTTCTCCACAACACCTTCCTCAAAGCTGTCTACATTCAGGGGAGGGACAATGTCTTGGCGGACAAACTGAGTCGTCTTCTCCAGATTCACGAATGGACACTCCACTCCAAGCCCCTTCATCAGATCTTTGCTCAGTGGGGAACGCCTCATAGACCTCTTTGCGGCTCCCCACAATTTCAAGCTGCCTCAGTTTTGCTCCAGGATCTACGCTCCTCATCGCCTCGAGGCAGATGCTTTTCTGCTGGATTGGGGGAATCGCTTTCTGTATGCGTTTCCGCCATTCCCTCTCATTCAAAAGACTCTAGTCAAACTGAAGTCCGAACATGCCACCATGATTCTGATAGCTCCTCGGTGGCCCAGGCAACCTTGGTTCTCCCTTCTTCTTCAACTCAGCAGCAGGGAACCGTACCTACTTCCAGTGTTTCCTTCACTGCTTACTCAGCATCAGGGGTATCTGCTTCATCCCAACCTGCAGTCTCTCCACCTGACAGCTTGGTTCCGCTCAACGTAACTCCACACCAGTTTTCCCAGGCGGTGAGGGATGTCTTAGAGGCTTCCAGGAAGCCTGCTACTCGTCAATGCTACTCCCAAAAATGGACTAGATTTTCTTCATGGTGTATTTCCAATTCTAAGGAGCCTCAGCGAGCCTCCCTATCCTCTGTTTTGGACTATCTTTTACATCTGTCTCAGTCTGGCCTCAAGTCGACATCTATACGAGTCCACCTGAGTGCTATTGCGGCTTTCCATCAGCCTCTACAAGGGAAACCTCTCCTCATCCTGTGGTTTCCAGATTTATGAAAGGACTTTTTCATGTCAATCCTCCTCTCAAACCGCCTCCAGTGGTTTGGGATCTAAATGTTTTCCTTTCTCAGCTTATGAAACCTCCTTTTGAGCCTCTGAGCAAGGCTCCACTAAAGTTTCTCACTTGGAAAGTGGTTTTTCTGGTGGCCCTCACATCTGCTCGCAGGGTCAGTGAGCTTCATGCCTTGGTGGCGTACCCACCTTTCACAGTGTTCCATCATGACAAGGTGGTCCTCCGCACTCACCCGAAATTCCTGCCTAAAGTGGTCTCTGAATTTCACCTCAACCAATCCATTGTGCTTCCATTGTTCTTTCCAAAGCCTCATTCTCATCCTGGAGAATCAGCTCTTCACACTCTGGACTGTAAACGTGCTTTGGCTTTCTACTTGGATCGCACCAAACCACACAGAACTGCTCCTCAACTTTTCGTCTCCTTTGATCCAAACAAGTTGGGACGACCTGTATCGAAGCGCACCATCTCCAACTGGAATGCGGCTTGTATCTCTTTCTGCTATGCCCAGGCTAGATTACCCCTTCCCTGTAAGGTCACAGCACATAGGGTCAGAGCAATGGCAGCCTCTGTAGCCTTCCTCAGATTGACGCCGATTGAGGAGATTTGTAGGGCTGCCACTTGGTCCTCGGTTCATACGTTCACCTCTCATTATTGTCTGGATACTTTCTCCAGACGGGATGGGCAGTTTGGCCAAACTGTGTTACAAAATTTGTTCTCCTAAGTTGCCAACTCTCCCTCCATCCCATTGAGGTTAGCTTGGAGGTCACCCACTAGTGAGAATACCTGCCTGCTTGTCCTGGGATAAAGCAATGTTACTTACCGTAACAGTTGTTATCCAGGGACAGCAGGCAGCTATTCTCACGTCCCACCCACCTCCCCTAGGTTGGCTTCTCTGCTAGCTACCTGAACTGAGGAGACACGCCCGGAGCATCAGGGCGGGAAGGCACTGGCGCATGCGCGGTGCGGGCATCTCGAAACTTCTGAGTTTCTTCAAGCAAGACATGCTTGCAAGATGTCCGTATCGGGGCTCTGTCGGGTGACATCACCCCACTAGTGAGAATAGCTGCCTGCTGTCCCTGGATAACAACTGTTACGGTAAGTAACATTGCTTTTCCTTCCAATTATGATTTCTCCATTTTATGTGAACCAGGAGGTCCGATTTCCCTCCTTTCTGGATCAGGGCATGGTGGTTAGAGCTACAACCTCAGCACCCCGTGCTGCTCCTAGTGACCCTGGGTAAGTCACTTAATCCTTCACTGCCCCAGGTACATTAGACAGATTGTGAGCACACACAGGACAGATAGGGAAAATGCTGGAAGTACCTGTATGTAAACTGCTTTGAGTGTGGTTACAAAACTGCAAAAAGGCAGTATATAAGTCCCAGTATCCACCTTCACCTGCCTCTGGAGGGATTGCTGGGTCACCAACTCCTGAGGGCCAAACGACTTCATAAGCTGGATCTCCACTAAGTTCTGCTTTGGTATTTGCAAGAGGAATACATTCACTTATTTGTTCTCTTCCATGACCTCCTTAAGAGCAGGCAGGCTTACTGAAACGAGTGCATCAATAATGACATATATCATTTCTCTCTCATTACTATAGCCTTTAGGGCTGTTACTAGATTTGCATAGTTTAAAAATAAATCTTGTAACTATACCCTGCTTAATAAATTACCCTGCCTGCCTTCATTTCCTATTTCATTTCTCTTGTGTACCTAAATTACTAGGAAAATATTTATTTTTTGGAGGTGCCAGCCTTACTTCAGGAAATCTAAGCTGCTAGACTCTTGGCAGTCTGGTTTTAGAAAATAATTTTCAATTTTAAACTGTACTTACTGTGCTAGTAGTGAGGATCACGTCACACTCAGACCTGCTCTTTACACTTGTTCATTGCCTTCAGGATAGCTGACCAATCCTGTAATCTAGGCTGTAATCCCCCCTTCCCCAAACACACTTGTGTTTTTTTCTCTCTTGAGGCTAGATTCACTAAAGCCATAGATCTGATCTGATCCATGAGGAATCCGATCCAATCAAATGAGGGCGATCACACAACCGACCGTACGGATCGCCTGAGAGCAATCCCGATGCATGCGCAGACCATCTACTTTGCCTGTAGATGGTCTGCCCATGCGTTTACTGTCCATGGTTTGTTTTTTTTACTTTTTTACTCGCGAGCCCATGGTTTTAATCTGTGGGCTAAAACCACAGGCTCATGCTGCAGGGAATGGCATCAAGCCAGCAAGAGTCGGGGCAGAGAGCAGGGTTTTTGCTCAAGCGACTGGTCCTCACCAGTTGCTTGTTTTTGGATTGGCCAGCCCAATCAGTGTTCCTTAAATTGTTAGTGAATTGCTGCCTTCCTACATTTGCATGCGCAGATCGGATCGGAGGTTGATCGGCATCAAGGTTAGTAAATCTGATCGGGGAACAATCAGGTGGCAAAGTGGTCGGGACACGATCGGTGTCCTTAGTGAATCTTAATGTCTTTTTTTTCTTCTTTTTGGTTTACCCTTAAACACACATTTTGTCTCACCCTGGCATGTAGTGTAGTTCATTTGAGGGCTATCGTAGCCTTTCTGTTTGCTTCCCAACTGATATCATTTTTACCTCTGTGTCCTGCTTCTCCCCTTCCCAAATTTTCTAGGTTTCTACAAATCTTATCAGCTCGTTAGCTTTCCTATCAATTTATCTTCTCATGTCATTGTTTTCATTGAATGATGTAAAGTGACCTGGAGAAAAGCCATGTAAAGTTTCTATTGTGCTTGGGTTTTAGTCAGCCTCTGATTAGAAGTTCTTGTTCCCAAAAGCCTATTAAAGAGAAGCAGATAGTCATTCGATATCTTCTTTCTCTTTTTTTTTTTTTTTCCTCCTCGATATGTAAGCCAAATTTAACAGAACCCATGCTGCCAACGTGGCTTTGTATGAGAAAAAAAACAAACATAACTGCTGGCTCCCTCTAAATTACCTGAAAGCAAGTAATGCTTAAACTAAGATTTCCAGGCTGGAATGGAGGCTGTCTGGACTTGTTAAGTGTGGGCAGCATAATCTAGCAGATTTGCTAAGGTCTGCAGGCCATTATTGGCAATGTAATGATAAACTTGGTCATGTTACTCATATTTGTATAATTCATGAACTGAGCTGCTTTTATTTTTATGAGCAGAGCCATTTATATAAATCTAGATAAGTGCATGTCGAATAAACCAGGTTCCCTGTAAAAAATCTTCACGCCCTTGTATGCTTTTCATATTCTGCTGTCTTGCATTTCAAAGTGCATTAAAGTTGGAGTTTTTCACTGATTTGTGCATTTACCCCTTTCTGTAATTGTGGGATTTTTTTGTGTTGAAATAGTCAAAAAGTAATTAAGAAATTAAGATCGGATTTGAGGTTTTGTGTTTTGAAACAGTTCACCTCCAGGAATCTCTCAATTGGAGGGGGGCGGGTCAAGATGGCGGCGATGTGAGAAGCTGTGAGAGACGCGTTAAGATCTCTCCGTGTTTAGCTTTGCCTGAAACTTTTTTACCTTGTCTTATGCCTCATCCGAAGAGAAAAGGGGTGGTCAGGGGACCTTCCTCGCCGGCCCTGGCGTCTACCCCTCGGCAGCAAACGATGGAAAGCTTCTTTATCCCAGGACAAGCAGGCAGGTATTCTCACTAGTGGGTGATGTCATCCGACAGAGCCCCGATACGGACATCTTGTAAGCATGTCTTGCTTGAAGAAACTCAGAAGTTTCGAGATGCCCGCACTGTGCATGCGCCAGTGCCTTCCCGCCCGATGCACCGGGCGTGTCTCCTCAGTTCTTTTTCTTCCGCGGAGCTGAGAAGTCTATCTTCAATTTGCGCCCATTGAATATCTTTTTTGCCTTCTTTTTTGCCGCGGGTTGAGTTCTTTTGGCTCTCCTGTGCATTTATTTCTTTCTTTGATTTCTTTCTTCAAAAAAAAAAAAAAAAAAAAATTTTTTCCTTCCGATACCGGGTCGGCCGCGTGGCTGGGGCCCCGTGCCTTCGACCTTGCGGCGGAGCTTTTCCGGCCTATGTCCCGGCCGATTACCGGTTTTAAAAAGTGTAGCAAGTGCCAGCGCGCGATTTCGCTCACGGACCCTCATCGACGCTGCTTACAGTGTCTGGGACCGGATCACTTCCCGAAATCGTGCCGGCCTTGCTCCACTCTGACGGCGAGAGCGTTTAAGCGTCGCTGTCTGCTGTGGGAGTCCATGTTCAAGATGGAAGCTTCATCGGATCCTGCAGCTTCGACATCGACATCGACGGGTGCTTCAACTCCTTTGGCGAAGCCCTCTGCCTCCCCGGCTGCTTCGGGCCTCCTGAAACCGGCATCGTTCACACCGGTTTCGGCCCCAACTTCGGCGCCGGTGCCTTCATCCGTCTCCTCGGAGCAGGTATCGACCCCGACAGTTCCACCAGTGGTGCTCAAGGTGCCGAAGACTGGCAAGCAGAAGCACGCAGCACCCAAGGAGCGCGGAGACCGTGCGGAAGGGCCCCCTTTTGGTGCGGATCCCTCCATATCGGCTTCGTTGCGGTCCATACTGGAGGCTCAGTTCGTGGAGCTCATGCAGACCATGGGGCCTCGGCTGATTGCCACCATCCAGGGTGACCTTCCAGCTTCGGCTTCGAGGGGCGGACCGCCCCCTCCTCCTCCTCCTCGCCGCATGACCTCGTTGCTCGGCGAGGAGGAGCGGCGAGCGGTGTCCGGGTCCTCGAGGAGGTCCTCCGTTAGCGCTGTACCTCCTTTGGAACCGATTCCCTCGAGGAGGGCCTCCCTTAGTGATATGCCTCCCTTGGAGCCCATCCCCTCGAGGAAAGCCTCGTTTAGTGACCTGCCTCCCTTGGAACCGATTACTCCGCCCCATGACTCAGTATGGCGTCCACCTTCGGGGCCACCCAGTCCTGGGCATAGCAGGAAGCAGGACGAATTCTTCCGAACCCCCTATCAAACCTGGGCGGCGTCGGGGGAGGCCTCATTACTCTATCCCTGCGGTCCCTGGCAAATTGGATGCGCGGTACCGCACGGTACATCATAAGGGCTTCGAGGGTCCTCAGCTTTCTCACCAGTCCCTCCTGATCGAATCCTCGCTCAAGCGGTCTCATCCTGGCCAGGTCTATGCTTCAGTGCCTCCGGGCCGCGAGGGCAGAACAATGGATAAGTTTGGTCGACGCATCTATCAACTTCGGCTTCAGTTAATGCAATCTGCCTATGATGCATTCGAGCTCTCCACCCGAGCGGCGGCCTGCTCGGTGGCGATGCGCCGGTTGGCCTGGTTGCGGACCATTGATATGGACCCGAATCTTCAGGACAGCCTGGCGAACGTCCCGTGTGCTGGGGCGGATCTTTTTGACGAATCCATCGAGACTGTCACGAAGAAGTTGTCTGACCACGAAAAGTCCTTCCAATCTATCCTTCGGCCGAAACCTAAGCCTCAGCAGTCTCGACCTTCTCGTCCGCCGTTGATTTATCAGAGGCGTTATCAGCCGAGGCAAACTCCACCTGCGAGGCAACTGGCGAAGCGTCAGCCTCCCCAGAAGGGTCAGCCTAAGTCTCAGTCGCCTGCTGTCCCTAAGACCACTCAGCCTTTTTGACTGTCTCGTCGAGGGCATAACCAACCTCGTTCTGCCTCCCCCTGTTTTTCCCATCAGAGGGCGCCTCCATCATTTTTATCATCGCTGGGAGGCCATAACAACCGACCTCTGGGTCCTTACTATCATCAAGGAAGGATACTCTCTTCATTTCCATCGGGTCCCTCCGGACCACCCTCCAAGAGAGTATCCTTCCAACTTGACTCAGACCGCCCTTCTTCTTCAGGAAGCTCAGGCCTTGCTCCGGCTTCGTGCCGTGGAGCCGGTCCTAACGGACCAACTGAACCAGGGGTTTTACTCCCGTTACTTCCTTGTTCCGAAGAAGACGGGCGACCTGCGACCCATTTTGGACCTCAGGGTCCTCAACAAATTCCTAGTCAAAGAGAGGTTTCGCATGCTGACTCTTGCTTCTCTCTACCCCCTCCTCGAGCAGAATGACTGGTTATGCTCTCTGGATCTCAAGGAGGCCTACACTCATATTCCCATTCATTCGGCCTCTCACAAGTTCCTCAGATTTCGGGTGGGACATCTCCATCTGCAGTATCGAGTGCTTCCATTCGGCCTGTCTTCGTCCCCCAGAGTCTTCACCAAATGTCTGGTGGTAGTGGCTGCGGCCCTCCGGAACCAAGGTCTTCAGGTATTCCCCTACCTCGACGACTGGCTGATCAAGGCTCCCTCGGCCTCAGGGGTCACCTCAACAACCCTGTCAACGATTCTGTTCCTGCAGAGTTTGGGATTCGAGATCAACTTTCCCAAGTCTCATCTACAGCCGACCCAGTCTCTTCCCTTCATCGGGGCTGTCCTGGATACCGTACGTCTCAGAGCATTCCTTCCTCCTCAGCGCATGGATGCTCTCCTTCATCTCTGCCAGTCTGTGTCTTCTCGCCAGACCATCTCAGCGAGACACGATGGTCCTCCTGGGCCACATGGCCTCTACAGTTCATGTGACGCCGTTTGCCAGATTCCACCTCAGAATTCCTCAGTGGACCCTGGCATCTCAGTGGACTCAGGTGTCAGATCCGTTGACTCTACACATCACAGTCACTCCTGCTCTTCGGCAGTCTCTGCTCTGGTGGATGACTTCTTCGAATCTATCCAGAGGTTTGCTGTTTCATTCTCCTCCCCACCAGAAGGTTCTCACAACCGATTCCTCGACCTATGCCTAGGGAGCACATCTGGATGGGCTTCGCACTCAGGGATTCTGGACCTGTGCGGACCGACTCCATCAAATCAATCTTCTGGAGCTCAGAGCCATCTTCAATGCTCTTCAAGCTTTTCAACGTCTGCTTCACGACATGGTGGTCCTCATTCGCACCGACAATCAGGTCGCCATGTATTATGTCAACAAGCAGGGGGGCACGGGCTCGGCCTCCCTCTGCCAGGAAGCTCTCAGAGTCTGGGATTGGGCGGTTCGCCACAACACCTTCCTCAAAGCTGTCTACATTCAGGGGAAGGACAATGTCTTGGCGAACAAACTGAGTCGTCTTCTCCAGCCTCACGAATGGACACTTCATTCCAAGCCCCTTCATCAGATCTTTGCTCAGTGGGGAACGCCTCATAGACCTCTTTGCGGCTCCCCACAATTTCAAGCTGCCTCAGTTTTGCTCCAGGATCTACGCTCCTTATCGCCTCGAGGCAGATGCTTTTCTGCTGGATTGGGGGAATCGCTTTCTGTATGCATTTCCGCCGTTCCCTCTCATTCAAAAGACTCTGGTCAAGCTGAAGTCCGACCATGCCACCATGATTCTGATAGCTCCTCGGTGGCCCAGGCAACCTTGGTTCTCCCTTCTACTTCAACTCAGCAGCAGGGAACCGTACCTACTTCCAGTGTTTCCTTCACTGCTTACTCAGCATCAGGGGTCTCTGCTTCATTCCAACCTGCAGTCTCTCCACCTGACAGCTTGGTTCCGCTCAACGTAACTCCACACCAGTTTTCCCAGGCGGTGAGGGATGTCTTGGAGGCTTCCAGGAAGCCTGCTACTCGTCAATGCTACTCCCAAAAATGGACTAGATTTTCTTCATGGTGTATTTCCAATTCTAAGGAGCCTCAGCGAGCCTCCCTATCCTCTGTTTTGGACTATCTTTTACATCTGTCTCAGTCTGGCCTCAAGTCGACATCTATACGAGTCCACCTGAGTGCTATTGCGGCTTTCCATCAGCCTCTACAAGGGAAACCTCTCTCTTCTCATCCTGTGGTTTCCAGATTTATGAAAGGACTTTTTCATGTCAATCCTCCTCTCAAACCGCCTCCAGTGGTTTGGGATCTAAATGTTGTCCTTTCTCAGCTTATGAAACCTCCTTTTGAGCCTCTGAGCAAGGCTCCACTAAAGTTTCTCACTTGGAAAGTGGTTTTTCTGGTGGCCCTCACATCTGCTCGCAGGGTCAGTGAGCTTCAGGCCTTTGTGGCGTACCCACCTTTCACAGTATTCCATCATGACAAGGTGGTCCTCCGCACTCACCCGAAATTCCTGCCTAAAGTGGTCTCTGAATTTCACCTCAACCAATCCATTGTGCTTCCAGTGTTCTTTCCAAAGCCTCATTCTCATCCTGGAGAATCAGCTCTTCACACTCTGGACTGTAAACGTGCTTTGGCTTTCTACTTGGATCGCACCAAACCACACAGAACTGCTCCTCAACTTTTCGTCTCCTTTGATCCAAACAAGTTGGGACGACCTGTATCGAAGCGCACCATCTCCAACTGGATGGCGGCTTGTATCTCTTTCTGCTATGCCCAGGCTGGATTACCCCTTCCCTGTAAGGTCACAGCACATAGGGTTAGAGCAATGGCAGCCTCTGTAGCCTTCCTCAGATCGACACCGATTGAGGAAATTTGTAGGGCTGCCACTTGGTCCTCGGTTCATACGTTCACCTCTCATTATTGTCTGGATACTTTCTCCAGACGGGATGGGCAGTTTGGCCAAACTGTGTTACAAAATTTGTTCTCCTAAATTACCAACTCTCCCTCCATCCCATTGAGATTAGCTTGGAGGTCACCCACTAGTGAGAATACCTGCCTGCTTGTCCTGGGATAAAGCAATGTTACTTACCGTAACAGTTGTTATCCAGGGACAGCAGGCAGCTATTCTCACGTCCCACCCACCTCCCCTGGGTTGGCTTCTCTGCTAGCTACCTGAACTGAGGAGACACGCCCGGTGCATCTGGCGGGAAGGCACTGGCGCATGCGTGGTGCGGGCATCTCGAAACTTCTGAGTTTCTTCAAGCAAGACATGCTTGCAAGATGTCCGTATCGGGGCTCTGTCGGATGACATCACCCACTAGTGAGAATAGCTGCCTGCTGTCCCTGGATAACAACTGTTACGGTAAGTAACATTGCTTTTCGTCTCTTCCGGCACCAGCAATATCCGGAGTAGAGAGCCCGGCATTGGGCGGCGAAGAGAGGGAGTCGCTTGCCCTTTCTGGCATAGAAACATCATTGTCCTCTCCGGTTTCCCACACTCCTCCGTGTCCAGCAACTGCCGGAACGATGTGGCGAGAGTAGAGGCGAGGGGTCTCCTGACGAGGGCACACCGTCTGGAGACAGTATGCTGATGGAAGCCAACAGGAGAGAGGGGGATTTGTCCTCTCCGACGGAGATTTCCCTTCAAAGCTTCTGGTCTTTACTTCAGCGGATGGAGACAAAAATGGAAAAATCATCTGAAGAGGTAACAAAAATATTGGAAAACTTGGACTCATTGACTAAAACAGTGGAAACAATGAAAAGGGATTCTAGTGCTCAAACTAAGCAGCTGCAGGAGGATATATTGCATTTACAACAATTCAAGGTGGCTTCAATTAAAGATAGTTTCCTTATAAATAAGAAATTGGAGCAATTTGAAAATTTTAATAGGCGTTTGAACCTCCGTATTTTAAATTTTCCTCAAATTCCGGATATATTGCCTTTTGACTTACTGAAAAGATACCTGATTGAAAATTTAAAGATTTCGTCAAATTGTATTCCCCCTATAAATAAAATCTATTATTTACCAAATAAGAAGATACCCAGAGGAGAAGAAGGAGAAAAAGAGATGGAGGAAAAATAATAAAATAGAATTTGCTAATGTGACTGCTCTTCTTGAACAAACAATTACTACTGATACTGTTAGAGCTACGCTCTTAGTATCATTTGTTTTCGAGCAAGATGTGAACATGATTATGAAATTATTCTTTAAAAATTCACAGAAATTATTTGGGGAGCAAAAAGTCTGGATATATCCTGATGTCGCAAAGACTACACAAGAACGGAGGAAAGAATTTCTTTCTATGCGTCAAGATATTATAAAATTGGGATCAACTTTCTTGTTAGCATACCCCTGTAAATGCTTAGTTAGGTATTTGGGAGTTAAATATACATATTTTTCTCTCCTAATCATCTGAAGGAATTCTTGGATGTAAAGAAAATCATCAAGGACTGAGGGAAAATAGAAATTAATAGCTGGTGTTTAGAACATAAAGCCTAATCGTTTAATTAAATTCCTCTTTAAATTTCTCTCAAAAAGTTTTGATTGACCACCTCCCTATTATGGTGGTCTAAGAAAGGGAAAAATTTACTTTTATAAGTATGAATCTGTAATACTTCTGAATTGTTTTTCTTTCCTGTATTTATGGTAACAAGATGTATTCTTGTAAAACTTTGTTGAATAATAGAAATAAAATAATAATAAATAAAAAAAGAAACTAAAATATGATTTCATAAGTCTTTCTGCCCTTTGTCATAGTAAACTGAAATTGCCTTAACGAGGTCCGTAATAATTGAAGTAGCACCTTTCCGTGTCCAATCACAGAAGTTGAACTGATTTCAAGTACTCCTAGATGAAGAATGAAGTTGTTTCTATTGTAAGAAATGTTTTTTTTAATAAACATATTCCAAAAAAGTAGGAAAAGCACAGAGAAACAAAACAATAAATCAATATACTCATATCTTAAGCCTAGCTTTAGGGAGCCATCTAGAAAGTCATATAATA
The DNA here is from genome assembly GCF_902459505.1 of Geotrypetes seraphini. NCBI lineage: Eukaryota > Metazoa > Chordata > Amphibia > Gymnophiona > Dermophiidae > Geotrypetes > Geotrypetes seraphini. The sequence goes on along the minus strand of NC_047085.1, from coordinate 182,792,236 downwards.
AAAAAGATATAGTATCGCATCAAAAATCCATTATATTCTCCCCTCCATCATACTAAACATGTCTCTTTCAACATGTTCAATAATAAAATTTGTCTGAATGCAGCAAATCAAAGACCATACAGGTCTTTTGGTTTTCTGCCCTGGTAAATTTTATATAGTACTAATTTCAAGAAGAATTTTCCCCTCCCCTAGTACTTTAGCTTTGAAAGCAAAAAATGCTTTTTTAGCTGATTTGAATAGTATGGGATAAGTTGGAGAAAACAGAAATTCTTACGCCAGTATGCCTTAAGAACTGTATCTTTAAGTCATTGGGGTTTGGTTTGGTTTTTTGGTTGGTTTGTTATGTTTGTTTTTGTTTGTTTTTTTTACTAAATTCAGCTCTACACCATGTATTCTCACGTCATTTTGCTACTTCTGATCTGCTTCCTAACTTATATTCCTTTACATTCTGCTCCTCTAAATTTGCCACCTGCAGCTTCTCCATCAGTCTCTGCAGCCTTAATAAATTGCTGTTCTAAGACTCAAGAAGCAATATATCTAAATCAGGCCTTGCCCTCTGGCTACTGCTACCACATATGCAAACTGTCCCTCCCATAGAGGTGGTAGAATGACCATCCCTTTTTCATCCAAACTTGGCATCAGATAATTTCCAATTAACTCTTCTCCACTGTTAGACACTTAAGTTTCAAGTTAGCACTTCCCCACCTTCTGACTTTTTGATTCTGTATCATCCTCGTCCACCTTCTTCAAATTCTTTTCAACTAATAAACACAACTATTACAGATTTCTGTCTCCACTCCAACCAACCAGTAATACTTGGAGATTTCAGCATTCATGTTGATGACCCTACATACGTCGTATCATCTAAAGATTTTACTACACATGTCACATTTATCATTGACACAACATGTCTCTGGTCCAGCACACAAGGGTGGGCACACCCTTGACCTTATTCTCTCTGGGCAGATGCCAGCTTACTCCATTTAAATTACTGTATATAATCGAATATAAACCAGGAGTCCTAGTTTATATTCGGGCCAGCGTCCATCCAATCCCCTCCCAGACTTATTGCAGGCCTCTGCTTTCCTCACTCCCTGCCTTGTCCATCGTACCTCCTCTGCCGCTGGAATCCCTGGTGGTCCAGAGGTGTAGTGGGCAGAAGCGAGTTTTCCATGCTCCTGCCCTGCTGCTAACCCGGTCAGTCGCTGACACGAATTCTGGCTTCAGCCACTGAGTGGTACCAAACAGTAGCTTGGTACCGAGCTTGAGAAATTCTGCCAAGAAGAATGGGCAAAAACTGGGAAAAGCCTCTGCTTGTTCTGGGTTGGTGGTATGGAATGTTGCTACTATTTGGGTTTCTGGCAGGTACTTTGACCTGAATTGGCCACTGTTGGAAACAGGAGACTGGGCTAAATGAACCATTGGTCTGACCTAGTTTGGTTATTCTTATGTTCTAATCCAACTCATGGCTATTACTACTGCAAATGGGGTGGTTATGTCTGATGATCTCAGAGTGGCAAAACAGGTAGAAAAGGCGACGGTCAAAGCCAGAAAGATGCTTGGGTGCATAAATAGAGGAATGGCCAGTAGGGAAAGGGAAGTGATCGTGCCGTTGCACCATTTGGAATACTATGTGCAATTTTGGAGACCGCACCTTCAAAAAGATATAAATGGGATGGAGTCAGTTCAGAGGGCTACTACAAAATTGGCTAGTAGCCTATGCCATAAATCGTATGGGGACAGACTTAGAGAACTTAATATGTATACTCTGGAAGAAAGACGGGAGAGAGGGAATAATATAGAGATGTTTAAGTATCTCCGTGGGCATTAATGTAAAGGAGTTGAGTCTTTTTCAAATGAAGGCAAACTCTGGAAGGAGAGGGCATAGGATGATGTTAAGAGTTGATAGGCTCAGGAGTAATGTAAGAAAGTACTTCTTTACAGAAAGGGTGATAGATGCATCGAATAGTCTCCCGGTGGAGATGATGGAGAGAAAAACTGTATCTGAATTCAAGATAGCACAGGACTTGCATGTGGGATCTCTTAGAAGAGGAGATAATGGATGGTGTGGAAGAACAGACTGGATGGACCATTTGGCTTTTATCTGCCATCATGTTTCTGTGTTTCCACCAAGTACTGAGTCAGGGAGTGTGAAGACATCAAGACTTTGGTTTCTTGTTTTTAATTGCTGTTTGATTATTTTCATGGTTTTTCCATGTTGAAAATGTAGAATGTTGTATAGATCAGTGAAACAAACTCTTTAATCCGCTATTAAATTTAATTTTTTAGACAGCGGAATATGAAAAATAGTAAGATTTTGCATGGCATGTGTCTTATTGAAGCCATAATGAGATTTTTCAGAATTGTTGGAATTTCAGTTCTAATTTTAAAAGTTTTATTTTTTATATAGGATGTTGTTCTACCTACCTAAAATAACAGCAAGCATGTTTTAGGCTTCTATTTTTAAAAGTAGCTGAGTTTTGAATTGGATGCAGCATTTGTCTTCAACATCCCTATAAAAATTTATTTGTCTTCAACATCCCCATAAAAATTTATTTATTTTAGATTCCTAGGCTGTGGTCCTTCTGGCTCCCTGTGTGGTAAATGACTCGATGGTTTTTGTTCTTCCCCATGCTCATAAAGCCAATGGGCTGCTTGTGGGGGAGTCAGCTGTTCTGTAAACCAGGCCCTAAAAGGTTCTGTCTCATTTTATTGACTGAGACTTCTTGGAAGGCTTAATCTAAACAAATGAGACTTCACCAGTTTTAGAATGTGTGTGTGTGTCTGTCTGCTGTAGGAGCTGGCGTGAGAAAACAAAATGCTCTTCTTTCATTTGAATTCTTTCAATATGTCCTTGTAGATTTTTTGAATTTTTTTTTTTTAAATTCCTTTTATACAAGAAGCTCTCCCTGCCCGTGGAAATTCTTTCAGTTACTATGGCAAGAAGAGTGGGGGTTGGTCCTGCAGCGAGTAATTTGTGTCAATTAAAGCAGGGCTGGAGAAAAAAAAACCCTCTGCCTTTTGGAGTAAGGCCCTGTCCAAGATACCTTTTTGTCCAGAGCTGTCCCTGCTTCCTCATCACTAGGCCCTATTTTAGTGTGCTAGAATTGGGAGGTGGGGCAGTGGAGGGCAGAAATATGAGGAGGCTCCTGCAGAGTTTGGCTGCTGTCCTGAATGTCATATTAAAATGGTACAATGTGCTTTTCCTACCATAGCAGGTCTTGCACCTCTTCCACCATAACAGAACTGCTGCAGATGCGTTTTCAGCCATATTTCATTTTCAAATTTTGTATTCAGTTTTTACAAAATTAAATTCAAACATACGAATAGGATTTGTTGAAGGAAATACAACCAAGTTATTAGATAAATTTGCAAACAAAATTTAGTATAAAGGGAGATAGTACTGGGAATGCCACAGCCATTGAAGCATGCCAAAAAGCAAATGATACGAGGCCGAAATTCAAAAAATTAATAAGCTAATTATAATTAACCAAGCCAGTGTAAAATACAGTAACCTTTTCTCCTTGTCTATGTAGGCAACTCATCAATGAACTAAAAGCAGCTGATTCTGCAATTCCTTCTTCAGCAAATTTCCTTAGCTAATCAACCCCTTCCTTTACCAAGCTGCGCTAGCATTTTTAGCGCTGGCTGCCGCGGTAAAAGCTCCCACACTCATAGAATTTCTATGAGTGTTCGAACTGTTACTGCTGCGTCCGGTTCTAAAAACGCTATCGCGGCTTTGTAAAGGTGGGGACAAGATTTTAAAGTGATCACCCCTCTGTAGTACAATACATTGGGCAGAAAACTTGGGAGGAGAAAAAAATCAGGCTCCATAGAGAGCAATCATGGTTGAATATTCAGAAAGGTTATACATTGCTCCTGGGTAAACTGTAACATTATTATAAGACCTTATTATGTAATAAGACTGCAACACCCACTCTCGCTCAGGCTCACAAGAAGAGTGGCTTTCAAGATGGGCAGTTCTTGAGGGAGGAGTCCAGGTTAGTGCTGCCTGATTCAGGAAAATATATTCAGCTTATTGAATTGATTTTTCAATTTGATTTTCTTGCCCAAATGGGTGGTGGTTTTTTTTTTTGTTGTTGGTTTCCCCCCCCCAAAAAAAAAACATCCTGGTGGGTTTATTTTATAGCCTCTTCACCCCCTTTGCCCTCTCCTACCCACACTGGCGCTATGGTGTAAACAAAATAAACAAAAAAGACTTTTCATCTCTCTGTTAAATCCTAGCTCATGTTTGCAGTCTAACAAAAGCTCTGGCAGGATACACATTTCAAATCTGACATATTGTAATCACAAAATAGAAAATAAAATTATTTTTTCTACCTTTTGTCTTATTCAGATCTTGTTGGTCCCAGGCTCTGGTTGTCTTCTGATAACTCACTTGCCAGGATCTCCTTCTTCGTGCTAACCATCCATCTTCTAGCTCTTTCCTCCCCCGGATGTCTGGCATCTTTCCTTTTTCTGTCTCCATCCCCAGATCCACCCTTTCTCAACTACCCTTTCATCCAGCATCTCTCCCTCCTTCCCTACCACCCCAGGTTCCACCAGCTCTCCCTTTCTCTTCCTAACTACCCTCCTATCCAGTATCTCTACCTCCCCCCCCCACCCCGCACCATCCCTTGTGTACAACTTATCTCCCTTTCTGTTCCTTCCCTCCCTAAATCCCATTGTTCTCCATCTCTGTCCCTCTCCTGTTTTTAGATCCATTATTTCTTCTATCCCTCCCCCCATTTCCCCTCTCCCCCCTCCACCATCCATCTTCCCCCCTCCATCTTCTTCCCATCTCTCCTTCTCCAGTCCACCAACTCCAAGTCCATCTCCCCTCTCCCCCCCAGCTCTGACTCCCAACAAAGAAGCCCAGTATTTGGCTGGCAGAGGGCAACACTCGTGCATTGTGGCACCTACCAAGAGCTCCGGGCGCTTTGCACAGCGGTCAAACACTTTTCCCATGAGCTGCAGAAAACCTTGTAAAAGCTGAGTGAGAAGCGTCTCCACAGCACTTTCAATGTGCTTGCACTGCTCCTCAGGAGCCCCCGTGCACCACCACGTCACCCGGCACTCGGAGGTGCACGGGGCTCTGGCTGTCATGTGGCTGATGAAAGGCCAGCCGCTGGCAGGACTCAGGAGAGCCGATGCATGCCACTGAGCAGCAGCAGCAGCAAGAGCAGTGCATGCAAGTGGCGGATCGGGGGTGTTTGCCAGGCTCCAAAGGAAGCATGAGCGTGCATGCAGGAAGATGAGGCACGGGCATCTGCTGCCAGCCAACCAATTAAAAATCACTTTGTTGCCGCCGTTCTGTACACAGAGGACCACTCGACTTTCCCTCTGCCACCAGAGTCCTTGCTTCTGATGTAACTTCCAGGTCTCTAGCAAGGGGGCCAATGAATCGGTGAGTTTGACTTTTTCACAAAAACAAATCAATTCACCCAAAGTGAATCGATTCAAATTGCGAATCAGGCAGCACTAGTCCAGGTAGATCTAACCATCCACTATATGCTCATTATTACATTACATTACAGATTTCTATTCCGCCATTACCTTTCGGTTCAAAGCGGATTACAAAAAGAGTTATGGAGGAAGGGTTACAACGTTAGATCAGAGAAGGTTTCCAAGAGAGGGAAAAGTAGGATCTGGGGTTAGGGAGGGGATGGTAAGAGGGGGGTTAAGCTTTATCATGGGTATTAAGCTTTATTAAAGGATTTCTTGAAGAGTATAGTTTTTATTTCCATTATCCAGAACCTTCTCTTCTCCCCTGTAAGGAGGAAGTATCTGGTAGAATTTATTTCTGCTCGATACTTCCAGACATATTTAATGGTTAGTCATTGAATGTTTAGGAATATTTAATGAATAATAGATTTTTTTTTTCCTGGTAGCATTCTTTTGTATTCCAAAGGGTGATATGGTGCTTAATGAGAGTTGCTTTGTTTGCCTGTAATGTTTAGAGGAGATTTAGCTGTTTGGGCAGAGTTTAGTGACACAGCCAGTCAGGCAGTTACCATTCTTGAATCCAGTGCCCAAATTTCACCCACCCATGTGCACACACATTGTGTCTGTCTCTATAGGCAGAGGCGTTTGATTAAACTTAACTGGGGTTGGCACTGGCAGTACACTCTGGCAACAAAAGCTGCCAATTCACTCATTTGATTCTTTGCACTCTGAAGGCCTGCCTTCTTTCTACCCTTCCCCTCAACTTTCCCCGTTTGTTAGCTTGAGGAAAGGTGACCTGGGAAATTATAGGCTGGTGAGTCTGACTGACGTCAGTGCTGGGCAAAATGGTAGAGACTATTATAAAGACCAAAATGTCAGAACATATACATAAGCATGGATTAATGAGAGCCTTAATCAAGGGAAATCTTGCCTCAACAATTTACTGCATTTCTTTGAAAAGGTGAATGAACATGTGGATAAAGGTGAGCTGGTTGATATTGTGTATTTGGATTTTCAAAAGGCATTTGATAAAGTACCTCATGAAAGACTTCTGAGGAAATTAGAAAGTCATGGCATAGGAGGTAATGTCCTATTATGGATTAAGAACTGTTTGAAAGACAGAAAACAGAGAGTAGGTTTAAATGGTCAATATTCTGAATGGAGAACGGTAATAGTGGGGTTCCCCAGAGGTCTGTGCTGGGACCGTTGGTTTTTAATATATTTATCAATGATCTAGAGATGCGAATAACTAGTGAGATAATTAAAGTTGCTGATGACACAAAGCTGTTCAAATCACAAGAGGATAGTGTAAAATTGTAAGAGGACCTTGTGAGACTGGGCGTCAAAATGGCAGATGATGTTTAATGTGAGGAAGTGCAAAGTGATGCATGTGGGAAAGAGAATCCCAAACTATAGCTATGTGTTGCTGGGTTCTATGTTAGGAGTAGCTGCCCAGGAAAAGGATCTAGGTGTCATTGTTGAGGATATGTTGAAACCCTCAACTCGATGTGCAGCGGCGGCTAAGAATGCAAATACTGTATAATGTTTGGAATTATCAGGAAAGGAATCGAAAACAAAGATGAAAATGTTATAATGCCCTTGTATCACTCTATGGTAGGGCCGCAACTTGAATACTTGTACAGTTCTGGTTGCCTTATCTCAAAATCTAATCTCATTTCCATCTTATATATCGGATCATTCCAGCAAGGACTCGAGCTGGTTAACAAAGATTTAAAATAATATAATATAAAACAATAATGAAGGTAATAGAAAAATTTTCAATGAATTAGATCAGTCCTCAGTTAAGAATCTCTGAAAGAGATAAATTTTCAGATTTTTCCTAAAAAGTGATAGAGATAATGACTTTCTGATAATCGAGGGAATATCGTTTCAAACTTTTACCAAGGAATAGGATAAGGAATGTGAGAATTTACCTAGGGCTTTAATCCCTTTAACAGAAGGGAAGAGCAATTTAAATGTATGTGTATTCCTGGTAGTGTGAAACTGAAGAGAGTTAAATGATAGAGAGGTAATAAAGGTGAAAAATTCCATGTAAAATTTTAAAAATTACATTGGTACACTTAAATTGAATTTGCCAGTAAACAGGAAGCCAGTGAAGTAACCTCAACAATGGAGAGGCATGATCATATATATTGCAGAAGTAGAAAAGATACAGAGATGGGTGATGAAAATGATAAAAAGAATCAGGTGACTTCCCTGTGAGGAAATGCTAAAGTGGCTAGGGCACTTCATCTTGGAAAAGAGACGGCTCAGGGGTGATATGGTAGAGGTCTATAAAATACTGAGTGGAGTAGAAAGGGTAGATATGAATCACTTGTTTATTCTTTCCTAGGGGGTTTGCAATGAATCTACTAAGTTGTAGATTTAAAATAAACCGTAGAAAATATTTCTTCACACAGCATGTAATTAAAAGCTGGAATTTGTTGCCGGAGAATGTGGTGAAATCAGCTAGCTTAGTGGGGTTTATAAAAGGTTTGGATAAATTCCTAAAAGAGAAGTCCATAGGCCACTATTGAGATGGCTTAGGGAAATCCACTGCTTAGTCTCAGGATAAGCAGCATAAAATCTGTTTTATTACTTGGGATCTAGCTAGATACTTGGGACCTGGGTTAGCCACTGTTAGCTTATTCAGACATTTCTACCTGGTGTGTATTGTAATAAAGAAACATCAAGTTTTCTTTAATCCTTAGTGCCTGAGGCCTCAATGAGTGTCAGTGAGGTTTGAACCCTGGTCTTTCTGGTTTCTAGCTTGCTGCTCTAAATATTAAGCTACTTCTCTGCTCATTGTTGTGTCCTGGCTGTATGAGGGTCACCTCTAGGGAGAGTCAGCCTTGGTTGCCCTTGCGGTGTTTCCAAAGGGCCTCGAGGCACATGGCCCAAACAGTGCAGGAGGACCTGCACTGCCACTATCTCTGCTGTGCCTGATCTACTACTGCTACTACTATTAATTATATCTATAGCACTACCAGATGTACGCAGCATTGCACAGAGCCACAAAGAAGAAGAAAACAGTCCTTGCTCGAAAGTGCTTACAGTCAAAACAGCCAAGACAAATAGGATATCATGGATACAATTAAGGGGAACGGTTAATCAGCTGGCTGGGTTGGAATAGGGTTAAGGATTGAAGGCTATATCAAAAAGGTGGGTTGTCAATCTTCGTTTAAGCAAGGGAAGGGGCTTGACGGACAAACTCGGGTAATTTATTCCAGGCATAGTGGGCAGATAGATGAAAGGAACTAAGTCTAAAATTGGCAGTGGAGGAGAGGGGAAAAGCCAGAAGTGGCTTACCAGAGGAACGGAGTTCTCTGGGAGGTGTATAAGGAGAGAGAAGCGAGGAAAGATATTGAGGAGTCTATGAATAAGCACACCTTTCGTAAGCATTAAATTCACTGGGAAAGTCTGGAATCTTCCCCTCCCTGGCAAAAAAAAAATTGCTTTTTGTATCTTTCCTCTTATTTGGAACCTTAACTATGTGTTTTTCTCATGCTTCTGAGTCATCAGGCTGTCTGTTTTTACCCAGGGCAACTTTCACATCCCTAACCCTCTCTTTATACTCTCACTTGTGATAGTATAATGTGAGGTAGGCAATTCACTGCACAAAGGAGTGCAATAGCAAATAACTGTGCACAGGATCCTCAAAAAAAGGACTATTTAGGTAAACCGAGAGTACCTCATCTATTTGAGCCTGAAGGTAGAAGCAAATGTACCTGAATTGGGTTTGACCAGAATGGATAGATTTGAATGAATGACTGAGAGGTTTGAAGAAACAATGAGTGCGATGGTGGTATTGCTTGGTAATTTCTTTTGTAACCCAAGCCAACAAGGGTGACTACAAAACCAGACTGCAAGAAAGGAAGTGCAAGTAGTATGGCCAAAAATCATTATTTATTATAAAAATGTAAACATAAGTACATAAAACCTGACTTGGCTGTATTTCAGCAACTTCCTACATCAGGACTAGTTTATAGTATCTCTAGGATGATATTAAGGATCCTTCTACTTGTAAAAGATTTCACAAATAACCTCATATTTCAAAGAAAATCCAAAAATGACACTTATAATCCACCAGGGGTAAAAATCAATCTGAACAGTCAGGAATTCAGCAGTAAACTGAGTTCAGCGTTGCATCCAAAATCTGAGAGTAGTGTGAGGTTATTTATTTGTGGAACCTTTGTACAGGTGTGAAGAATCCTTCTATCATGCCTTTCGATACTTTACACTACCTCTGACGTAGGTAAATGCTGAAACACAAGCATGTTGGATTTTAAGTGCTTATGGTTTTACATTTGTTTAATAATGGGTTTTTTGGTTATATTGCTTCCACGTACGTTTTGTAATTGGGTTCCCATTCCTGATATACCCCTCCCCCCCTTTTTTATAAAACCGTGCTAGTGTTTTTAGTGCGGCTAGCGCTAAAAATGCTAGCTCAGTTTTGTAAAAAGGGAGGGAGATAGTTTGGGATCTGTTGTTTTTTGTTTTTTTTTCTTACATTTAATATGCTCTAAACTTGTAGACTTTTAATGGAGGCCGCACAGCAGATTTCCCAGCTGGCTCACCTCCTTACCATGTTGCTGAATGCTGCCTTTGTTAGGGGGGGAGGGGTTGTGTGTGTTTCACTGTGGCTCACTTGCTTACATGTTCTTTCCTTTCTTTACAGTTCGGGGCAGAGTTCCGGAGATTCTCTTTGAACCGTTATGCTCCAGGCACATTTGAGGAATTCCTCAAGCTCGTGGTTCAAGTCCATCAGATAACCAGCGCGGAGGTCATGCTTGGCTATGCTGATGTGCATGGTGACCTGCTCCCTATTAACAACGATGACAATTTCTTCAAAGCTGTGTCAAGTGCCAACCCCTTGCTGCGCGTATTTATTCAAAGACAAGGTACAGTCCCCGCTGTATATTCCCTCAGTCTCTACTATTTAACCTTGATGCTACGTCTTTGCTTCAAGTTTTTATATTTGTTTTGCTACTGAAATCTTTTTTTTTTATTACCCATTTCTCCATGATTCCTTAATGCAGTGGCATTAAGATTTCACTTAGGAACCCTCCCCCCTCCAGTATTTTTAATATTCATAAACTGAATTCTCACAACTTTTGGTTGTACAAATAAAGACAAAGATTGTAAATATTATTCATGCAGAGCTCTTGCCTTAGGCATAGCTCCAGTGGCTGTTTTTTTTAATTTTACTTTTAACTAATTGTTGAAAATGCTTATGTAGCTTTGTGGTCCAGCCACAAGATGTTTGTGGTCACAAAATGTGTGTGCTTTTTCTGTAGCACTCATTCAGGTTTATGGAGGTGACTGAACTGCATAAGCACACACATGGATCTTTAGCCATTGTGTAATATGGAAACCCTTTGGGGCCTGATTCAGAGTTCTGCTTTAGCTGTGTTAGTAGCTTTGCTTGATGAAATGTTGGCATCCCAGCTTCATGGAAGGACACCATTCATGTCTTAACCTTATTACTGGCTGGAGAAATCCAACTTCCTTGATAGCATCCAGGCCCAAAATTACAACAAAACCTACAAATAACACATGCAGCCACTACAGGAGAGATCTGCATCACTTGCCAGGTGACAGATTAGAAGCTTTCCTTTGCAGTTTGTTCTGGCTTCCTGGACAGTGCTTCCAGTAAGATTTTGTGTGTCCCAGCCAAGAGCTGGGGATGGAGGAAGCCAGTGGTATGAGGACCTGTCTGACAGCTGCGCTCCTGTTCCTGTGAGCATATACATGTCCCTGAGATCAACATAGAATTATTTTCCCAGTTATTTCTGTTTTGATATCATTGTTTGTTAGGCATTAGACAAAGGGGGAGAATGAATGAGCTGCTTCACTCACTCCTAGGTGTTTGTATGAATTTGTTTGGTTATATTTAGTTTCTGTGCAGAATGTAGTGAACATTCAGTACCTGCAGCATGGCATCTTTTGAAGACTCTGATGAAACATCACTTGCCACTTAATCTGCACTATAGACAGCTGAGTGATGTGCTTGCAGTCATCCAGACAGCAGCACCAGAAGTGATTTGGATCCGGTTCAGACTCTGGCTGTCAGTTTTTTAATCTTGCTAGCTGCTGGTTTGGTGTATTGCAAACATACCGTATTTTTTGCTCCATAGGATACACTTTTTCCACCCCCAAAAAGGGGATGGAAATAAGGATGCATCTTATGAACCCCCCAGTACCACTTTTTAAAGTCCCCTTTCTGCACTCCTGCCTGTCTCCCTCGCCGGACGGCTCTTCTTCAGTTCAGGCAGAGCAGCGCAGAAGGTAGGCGCATGCTGTGTGTGTTCCTGCCTGGCTTGGCGCCGCTCCCCGATTGGCTGCAGTCAGTTCTTGCACTTGTGAAGAAGAGCCATCCATCAAGGGAGACAGGCAGGAGCGCGGAAAGGGGACTTTAAAAAAAGGTACTGGGGGCTTCCTACGGGGGGGGGGGTGCCTACGCTGCCTACAGATTTTTCGGCCTATAGGACCTATCACTAGACCACCAGAGGGGGTACAAGGCAGGGTGGTGGGAAATTTTTTTCTTGGGTTTTCCTCCTCTATAGGTGGGTGCGTCTTATGGTTGGGTGCATCTTATAGAGCGAAAAATATGGTAAATCCCCTGTGCTAGATTGGAATGTGTAACTTCACCCTGGCTGGCAACTGGTTAGTCCTAAGTTTTGTGCTGGTCACTTTCTTCTGCATGGATGGACTTGACATGCCTTGAAGCCTTCACTTAGCACACTCACCCGCTCTAGGTTTGCAACTGCACTTCCTGCTTCACTATCTGCTTTCATTCAGTTGTGTGATAGAAAAAAAGAGACCTCTGTATGGTATTTTCAAAACTTCTACCTTTTGTACATCTTCTGAACTTTGACATTTAAAGGTGGGTATTTCAACTTATCCCGCTCATAAAGTTAATCGTATGGAAATTGTGTTTGGGGAGAAGAAAAATAAAAATGCCAGTAAGCAAAAAATGTAGTATTTTCTTCATGGAAAGAGCTACTGCACCTTCTGGTGCCATATGACCTCTCCACCTGCACAGTAGTTAAGGAGAGCAGGAAGGTAGCTGGTGGATTTACACTTGCAAGAAAGCCTCAGGTTATAGCAAGAGAATTCCTGTCATTTGTCAATCAAGACAGATCAGTTATAGATTATGGACATGTTCTTAACAATGGAAAAATCCGTTTGGAATCCCACAGGGCTCCCCACTTTCTCTTACACTTTTTAATGTGTACCTTCTTTCGTTGGGTATTGGATGAGCAAATTGAGCTTGAGGTTGTTCAGCTATGCTGACAATATTGCTATAGTCATCCCATGTTGTAATACATTATCCAACAGTATTCAATTTATTGAGTCTGTGCTAAATACAATGGAATCCTGGATGCAGGAATTCAAGTTGAAATTAAATCAGGAAAAAACAAAATTCTTTTTTGTGTCATCACAAAAGATTATTCTTGAACCAATAATTAAGATCAATTTAGTATCATTTACAATAAGCCCTACAATTAAAATCTTGGAAGTTGTTTTTGATTAGTGCTTGACCATGAAAAATCAGATAGATGCAGTAGTTCAAAAGGGTTACTATACCTTATGGAAATTACGTACCATCAGATCCTACTTTTACAATCTTAGTTCAGACATTACTTCTGAGTATTTTAGATTACTGTAACATTGTATATTTGACAAGTACTAAGAAAAATTTGGCTTGACTGACCTTGGTTCAGAATACAGCAGTAAGAATGATCTATGGTCTGAGGAAGTACGACCATGTGACCCATTATTGTGAGCTGCATTGGCTCCTGGTGGAGGCCTGGGTGATCTTTAAGTTGGGATGCTTATATAATAAAGTTGCTTTTGGTGTTGTCCCATTATATGTTGTTGATACATTCATTATCATGGCACTTGAGAAGAGTAGAAAATCTCATGCCCTATTTACATTCCCTTCAGCTAAGGGTTGTAAAAGTAAGAAACATCATGGGCATTGTCTTTCCTATCAAGCAGCTTATTACAACAAAGATTTTCATCCATTATTGATTAGATCTACATCTTATGAACATTACAGAAAACTTTTGAAGCCTTTTTTTTTTTTTTTTTTTTTTTTTTCTTTTTTCCAAATTCTTTTGTAACTAAATCTCTGTATATCACATTATTCCTGTGTGTTCCCAGAGCATAATCTTTTGTTAACCGCATTGAACTAAGGGTTATGCGGTCTAGAAATTTGCTGTTATGTTATGTTATCTATTAGCCCAAAGATGCAAATGGTTGTAGTTTAGGAATCAGATTGTGAATAATAGGATTAATATAGCAAGCAGCAGTATGTTAGTATAGAATTTTTTTCAATAGTCTGGAACAGCTATTTAACAACCAGTTTTCTGGAAGTATTTCAGTTCTAGTTCTCCAAATGAATTGATAGGATTTCAAGAGACTTTTATTGTATTTAGCTCATACCTCTTTCAGTAGTGAGATACCTTCAGGTACAGTATAGTATTTCCTGTCCCCAGATAATTTAATCTGTTTTTCCCTAGCAACAGCAGCAGATTAATCCAGAGACCAATGGGATAGCTCACATCTACCAGCAGGTGGAGATAGAGAAACTGATTAACAGGTGGTCCTATTGGCTGGCACTCCTCCTGTCTCATCAGTAATCTCTATCTCCCAGCAGGAAAAGGTCGCTATTCAACTAGCTCCTGAATTCTGGCTGTGGCTGGAACTTTATTTTCTCCTGTTGAGGTTTCTCTTCAGTGAGCTGGCAGTGCTATTTCTCCTGTTGAGATTTTTCTCTTCAGTGAGACAGGGGTGTCCGGCTGAACGGTGCCGGCTTTAGAGGTTACACTTGGGCCCCCCCTTGTCCCTGCCTCACCCTCCCTCCATTGCTAGAGGGTCTGACTGGGTCTCAATTTTTTTCTTCTTTCCCTTCTCTGTTAAAAAAAAAAAAAAAAAAGAGACCACAGTTGCTACATTATGCTATGCTTTTGCTGCAAACTGGCTTCAACCGGCCCTAACAACAAGCTGTGAGTATGTCTGGCTTTTACAGTTGTTTGAACTTCAGGTTCTGTTTGGGAGTCTTAGTACTATGGGTTCGGTCATCATACATTTAAGGCATGGATATTTTATTGTGGCTAAGTTTTATGACTAGAAATCCTTGGAGGGAGCTGGGACTTCCTGCCCTTTGCATGCACCGCTTGGTTTCCTTGTTGGTTACAGCGCGGCAGTAGCGGTGCGATTTCTTGCTCGCACTTATTCTCATTGTTGGGGTTTCAGTGCAGCAGTAGTCCTGTTTATTCTGAGGCTCTCTTTCATCGGTGTTTGTCACGGCCATGTGCAGCTGATTGTGCAGGTGCCAGTTTATAGCAGCATGAGATGGGACATGTTTTTTCCGGCGCTGTGGGCCGTTCTTCTGGTTATTCCCTGAGTCTGATTTTATTTCTATGCAAGCCGCGGCAGGGTAAATTTTGCGAGGCTTGAATCCGACTATGTTTCTAGGAGCGTTGATGCAGCGGCCACGTATCAGAATCAGGCGTGTGCTTGGGTCTCCGGCGATGGTGGGAGAGCTGCGGTGTTCTGGTAGTTTATTTCTAGCTGACTTTGCTCAGGGTATGCCGAGGCTTCTCTCCTTTCCGGTTCAGACAAGTTGTATGTGTTTCACCAGCTTTGGGACAAGCTTGGGCAGCTTTATATGTCTATGTCTGTGTTCCTGCTGTACTCCCTTGAAGGAAGCTGCTTGTTTAATCGGACTCTGGGGTTAGCACTCAAGGGGTTTACCAGAGAGACTCTGACCTGTGCTAGGTCACCCAGTCTCGGTTTGTCTCCGGACTGGGGCGACATACGGCAACTCACGGCACGGTGAGATCAGCAGTAAGATAGTGCCCTGTATTTCACACAGGTATCTCATTGTCTCTCTTGGGGGTCCCTGCAGATTGAGCCTTTGTCTGTTGGTAACTGTCCTTATTTGGTCCTCTGTGCTGAGCTGCATGTGTCTAGTAGTGGCACAGGATATATATGTCTAAAGGTAGTACAAACAGTTTCCAAGTTTGGGCTGTCTCTGTGGGCATAATGACAGTGTGCATCTTCCTGTGGCCAGGACTCTCTTTCTCTATTTCTGAGGGGGACTGAACTTCAGATTTCCATGCTTATCACGCTGGTTTCTCCTGTCACCATTTTCTCATGGCACATGCTAGACGGGCTCCCCCGAACAGACAGGAAGGGCTGTACAGCTCCTTTTAACCAGGAGCCAGTCACCTATTCTATCAAACCCACGGAGGATCACGCGCTATGTGGCTGTTAGCCTCATCCCTGAAGCTCTCATTAGCGATATGAGCTTTGTCTGCTACCTGTAAGGATGCTGTTGTTTTCCACAGGGCGGTAGATGCAACACCTTGATTGAGTCTAGTACATATTCACTTTAAAGGACATACGTATTTCGCTCATGTTGCATGGGGTTAGTACTGTTTTCATGGTTCCAGTATATTCCTCTTTACATTGTGAAACTTGATTTTTCCTAGGAGACTCTTCTTGCAGATCCTACAGTCTCATCCTGCCATTCCCTGACCTTCTGCACTTCATTCTGAGGGGATCTTGACTTCTTCCAATGACTCTTCAGCCTTTCTCATGAGGGAGAAGATGCTATAATGTCAGGTCAGGGGGCTGTGAAGATTTTTCAGGATGCTTGCATCTTTGCATCCTCCTCAGGTTTCCAGTTCGTTCTTGGAGTCTCTGTGTTTTGTATTTCCCTTTTCAGTGTTACTGGTCCTCAGGACAGTTCTTGTAGTTCTTCAGGAACTAAGGGACGTTGTTCCACTTACTGCTAGGTGCCCGAGACGGGGCCATTGGGCAGGCTGGATCCCATTCTGCTGAATTAGTTTCTCGGGGTTACACATTTCTGCAGACAACCTGGGAGTATATTTACATTTTCTCTATGGACTCCGAATCGGCACTTGGTTTGCCTGCCTCTCTTGGAGCGGCGCTTTCGGTTTTGGCACATGCCATTTCGCCTACTCAAGGCTTCACGAACGTTTTAGGTGATGTGGGCGGTGGTACCGTTTTGGTGCTACCAGGCGATTCATCTAATTTCTTCTTGACTGCCTGCTTGATTCGGACGACTTCCAGTCGGGCCATTTGACTGACACGAAAAGGGTGATATCTTTTCCTCAGTTCTTTACACGTGCATCTTTGAATTTGCACAGCGCTCTTTTCTCCTGTACTATTTATAGGTATATCTGGGTGATGTTTTTATTCTTATAGGAGAGACACGTGTTTCTTTCCGGAGACTTGGGCGTGGGGGTCTCGGTCTCAGATTGGTATTCTTCGCTTACCATGACCAAGAGTATGGGATTCTGTACAGTTTCTGGGATCCATATTGCTGACTCCACTGGGGACTTCGGCTTGCTTTCCCCTTCTTACGCTACAGCAGTCGCTTTTGTTCCGGTGGTTCCCGGTATCTCAGGGCACCAATTATTTGGTATGCTCCTCCTGCATCACTCTATATGATTTGGTGGCTCAGCGCGATTTCTCTTTTCAAGGTTTGCCTCGGTCTTTGCTGGACTATCTCATGACCACCGACCATCCCGGGCTGTCGGGTTGGGGGGCTCCGTGGCTTCCATCCTCAGCTCCTGGAGTCTGGTCTTCAGAGGCGACTCAGTACTTGGTCATTCTTCTGCTCTTGAGCAAGGTCAGGCTACCTTTCTGGAGCTTCAGATCATTCTTCCGGATTGCCGCTAAGGGTCCTTTTGGTCAGTATTAGGATGGGGGTATTTCTCTACTGCTTGGGCAGCAGGTGTTGTACTCATTGGCAGGTGAAGTTGTTCTGCTTCAATGGGTGGACTCTCATCTTCGTCTTCTGTTGGCAGATCCTTTTATGGATCAGGATAAGAGTTTGGATAGACTTTCTCTCCGCGGAATCTGAGCATGGCCCATTTCTGGTATGTGACAGTGTACAGCGCTGTGTATGCTCTGGAAAGTGTGCATGTTAGTAATAGTGTAATCTTCTGCATCCTGGATATTGAGATTTGTGGCTCAAGCGTTCTAGCTCTTTTTATGGACGTGAGATCTGCTTGACCTAGACCTCATGGCCTCGTCTCTCAATTCTAAGCTTCCTAGCTTCTTCGGCGGGCCCAGGGAGTGGGAGTTAGAGGGGGTAGCTGCATGGCTCCTTTCTCGCTTCTGCCTTCTCTTTTTCAGTGTTTTCCGCAGGCTGATGATGGCTTGGATTTGCCACCTCGAGCTCGCTTTCCGGGCACAGTATTTGTAGAATCTCTGGATTGGCGGCACCATCCTTTGCGGATTTGATGAGTCTTTCGACAGCCGGACTAAGAAGTTTCCTGGTATCTCCGGCTTTGCTCGCCTAGGTTCAACATGGATATTTGTACTACTTTAGTATTACGACCTAGTTTTTTTGAAAAATCTTGGCTGACGTGTAAGGGTTATGTGAAGCAGATTGTTTCTTCTCTTATCCAGGTGCTACGGACGTCTTCTCCTGTGGCTTCTGCTTCCTTTTGGAGGTTTTTCCTTTCCTGGGTGCTTCTTAACGTTTGAACCACTCCAGAGTTCCTTTTTGGCACAGGTGTATTGCCGAGGGCTTAGCGTTCAATTCCCTTCAGCTTCTAGTGCTATTCTTGGCTTGTTACAAGGGCTAGGTATATTGCTCTAAGCTTACTTCTCAGCTTCATGTAGTTCAGGTCCTAAACAGAGTGCGGTATATTCATGCGCCTCTTAGAAAGCCCGGTTTGGAGTACAATCTTCACGTACTTCTTCTCAGTTTACCGAAGGCTTCATTTCATCCTTGTCTTTTGGGACTCTAAAGGGCTGTACCGTTGAACATGGGGTTTCTTGTGGCCAGGCTTCAGCTCTGCAGTTTTCTATGTTGCTTGCCTTGTTCAACGGGGATTCCTATTTCTGATTTCCGAAATATGGGGTATCAGTTCGGATGGTACCATTATTTCTTTCTAGGGGGGGTGTCATCCTTTCTTTTATGTCATGCTCGCTTTTCCTTCCTTCTTCCTGGGAGGAGAAATTGGGAGCAGTGCTTTTATTCACTACATTTTTTGATATGTACGTAGCGTTCTCTGTGAGCTCGGTTTCTAACGACTTTTAGTTGTTTATATCTCCTTTTTGTATTCTTCAAGGGACGCCTCAAACGTTTGGCGGCGTCCGAAGCCTCCATCGCTCAATGGGTCCAGGAGGACATTCTTTATGCTTGCTTGCTGGCAGGGAAGCGGTTGGCGAAAGAATTTCATGACCATTCCGCTGGAGCGATGGCTACTTCTTGGGCTCGGCCCAGAGGTTTTTTCCTTGGGAGGAGATTTGTCTGGCGGCTAATTGGTCTTCCGAGAGTGCTTTCTCTCCGCATTTCTGCTTGGATGTGGGGGCGCATGCGGTAGGGGCGTTTTGTGCTTCGGTTGTTGCGGAGGCGGCGTTTGCTTCCCACCCAGATTGAGGATTGCTTTGCTACATCCCATTGGTCTCTGGATTCATCTGCTGCTGTTGCTAGGGAAGGAAAAATTATGTTCTTACCTGTTAATTTTCTTTCCCTTAGACGCAGCAGATGAATCCAGAGCCCCACCCTTTCTGGATATTGTCTCTCGGTTTTTTCTTTTGCAACTTTCGCAGTTTGTTATTATGGCAGGTTGTTTTCTGTATTATTGCATTTTGAGATGTGTTATGGGAAAGAAGTTTTTTACATGCTATGCCTATTGCTGGTTACGTGTGCTTGGGCAAGGAGCTATACTGATGAGACAGGAGGAGTGCCAGCCAATAGGACCACCTGTTAATCAGTTTCTCTATCTCCACCTGCTGGTAGATGTGAGCTATCCCATTGGTCTCTGGATTCATCTGCTGCGTCTAAGGGAAAGAAAATTAACAGGTAAGAACATCATTTTTCCATAGTTGAGGCAATGGAGGGATAAGTAACTTGCCAAAGGAAGGAAGATGCAGGAGTCTGTTTAGGTTTTGGGGATAATAAATGAATTTGTCACCAGCAAACTAAGGGCCAGAGATAAGAAAACTAATGAGGATTGGGGTTAATTCTGCTTGTCCTCTGAAGGTTCACGTATTTTTTATCTTCAGTGATGTGTGGTCCAGTATAAGTGTCATTTATCTTCAGTAGATATTTAGTGATTGTTACTTAGAAATCAAATGTGTATTATCCCAGGACAAGCAGGCAGCATATTCTTTACGCATGGGTGATGTCACCGACGGAGCCCCGGTACGGACCTTTTTAACTAGAAAGTTCTAGTTGGCCGCACCGCGCGTGCGCGAGTGCCTTCCCGCCCAACGGAGGAGTGCGTGGTCCCCAGTTTCTTCGTTTCCGCGGAGCGAAGAAGACGTGTGTTTTTTCAACGGCCGTTGAAACTATCCTTTTTGCCTTCCCGCTCGTGAATTTTTCCTGTTATTTTACTTTCTTACCTTCGGGTTCCTTTTTTCTTTTCATTTGCAAAAAAAAAAAAAAAAAATTACTTTCTTTTTTCTTCTTTTTCAAACCAGCCCCGGCGGGGCCTGTTGCCACTATACAGGCCTCCGGGTTTGATTTTGCGGAGGCTGTATTTCCATTCATGCCCCCGCAGCCAGGTTTTAAGTTCCAGCGGTGTGCACGCCCGATCTCCCTCACTGACCCACACAATTGGTGCTTGCAGTGTTTGGGTCCTGAGCATCGGGCGGACTCCTGCACCCGCTGTGCCACTCTTAAAAAACGAACACTTAAGAATCGCCAGATCCAGCAGAACATCCTATTCGGCACCGGGTCTGCGATGGAATCCACTGCGTCGGCGGCGGTACCGCCAAAATCGACTCCCATCACTTCGACGACGCCCGATCCAACATCGGCGCCGCTGGCGCCAGGTAAGCCGGCTAAGAAGCCTTCCTCTTCCCTCGAGCGCCCACCAGCCACAGTGGCGGCACCGACCTTACCGGCTTCACACCGACCCCGGAAACGCTCCGCCCCGGTCTCGGTGAGTGCCTCGTCATCGGCCTCCTCATCGCCGGGGCGTGGAGCGGCACCTATGGAACCGAAACAAAAGAAAGCGGTTCCGGTGCCACCCCTGGATGACCGCATCGCGGCCATCCTCCAAAAGCAATTACAGGAACAGCTGCAGCATCAACTCCAGCACCTGTTACCCACTATCCTGGCACCGCTCCTTTCGGTACCAGACCGGCCCGAGCCCCGCACCGAACAACCGGTATCCACCCCATCGGTGCCACTTAATACATCCATGCCGATTCTCTCGGCTGAACAGCTCCGTGCCCATCCTGTAGTTCACTCACATACCACTACAGATCCACCTCGGGACCGGGCGGGGCACCGTTCTTCCCGAGACCGGGACCGACACCGATCGTCCTCTCCCGGTACCGTTTCGGTGCGCTCGGGCAAGTCTCTATCTAAGACCCACCATACCGAGCCTTCCACCCCGGTTTCTCGGCATGTGCAACCGGAGGTCCGGAACCCGGACTTATGGGAAGAATCCCCTCCCGGTACCGAGGAGGATGTGTCCTCATCGGACGAGGAACCCTCAGCGCCCGATACCACTTCCAAACCTGAGCAATCCTCGTTCTCCAAGTTCCTCAGGGAGATGTCAGCGGCTTTGTCTCTCCCTCTAGAGTCAGACTCCAAAAAATCCCAAGCCTTTCTGGAGGCCCTGGATTTTGAACAACCGCCTAAGGAATTCCTCAAGTTACCCGTGCATGACATACTACGGGAAACCTTTTATAAAAACTGGGAGAACCCTCTCACAGTCCCCGGGGCCCCCCGTAAGTTAGATAGCCTTTACCGGGTTATCCCTATCCCGGGGTTTGACAAACCTCAATTGCCCCATGAGTCTCTCCTTGTTGAGTCCACCTTGAAGAAGACTCAGGGCGCCAGTGTTTATGCCTCCACCCCTCCTGGCAGAGAGGGCAAAACTATGGACAAGTTTGGCAAAAGGCTCTACCAGAATGCCATGCTGGCCAACAGGGCGAACAATTACACCTTCCACTTTTCATTTTACATGAAACACCTGGTCCAACAGCTGTCCGCCCTTCAAAAATATATTCCAGAGAGAAAGATTCCACTTTTCCAGCAACAAATTTCCAGTCTCCTTCAACTGAGGAAATTTATGGTACGCTCTATCTACGATTCTTTTGAGCTGACCTCTCGTGCCTTTGCCATTGCTGTAGCCATGCGCCGCCTGGCTTGGCTGAGAGTATCTGATTTGGACATCAACCACCAAGACCGTCTAGCCAACGCTCCCTGTCTTGGGGATGAACTTTTTGGGGAGTCCCTGGATTCAACCACCCAGAAACTCTCGGCCCATGAGACCAGATGGGACACCCTGGTTAAACCCAAGAAAAAGGCTCCACCTGCTCGACCTTACAGGCCACAGTCCTCATATCAACGCAGGTTCTCAGCCAGGCCGCTCAATCCGCCTTCACAACAGCCTAGGCGGCCCCGTCAGCAACAACACCACACCCAGGCTCGGTCTCAGTCCAACCAACCTGCCAAGCCTCTTCCACCTTCCAAGCCCTCTCAGCCCTTTTGACTCTTCTCTCCAGGGCATAGCCAGTCTCCCGCCTTCATTGCCTCTTCCTCAACCAATCGGAGGCCGTCTCCACATCTTCCTCAGCCGTTGGGAGGTCATCACATCGGACCAGTGGGTCCTCACCATCATTCGCCACGGCTACTCTCTCAACTTCCAGACTCTTCTACCGGACAATCCTCCCGTAGAGTCTGCTTCTCACTCCTCCCAAACCCCCCTCCTCCTGAGGGAGGTCCAATCCCTCCTTCTCCTCAATGCCATCGAAGAAGTGCCTCCGGCCCAAAGGGGTCAGGGTTTCTACTCCCGCTACTTCCTGGTTCCCAAGAAGACAGGAGACCTTCGTCCCATCCTCGATCTCAGGGACCTCAACAAGTGTCTGGTCAAGGAGAAGTTCAGAATGCTCTCTCTTCCCTTGATCCCTCTTCTCTCTCAACACGACTGGCTATGTTCCCTGGACCTCAAAGAGGCCTACACTCACATTCCAATCAATCCGACTTCACGTCGCTACCTCCGTTTTCAGATACAGCACCGTCATTATCAGTACAAAGTGCTACCTTTTGGCCTCGCTTCATCGCCCAGGGTGTTCACCAAGTGCCTTATTGTGGTGGCGGCCTTCCTCAGGTCTCACAACCTCCAGGTGTTCCCCTACTTGGACGATTGGTTGGTGAAAGCACCTACATCACCACTTGTGCTTCAAGCCACTCATCACACCATTTCTCTCCTCCATCTCCTGGGGTTCGAGATCAACTACCCCAAGTCGCATCTACTTCCTACGCAGCGACTTCAGTTCATTGGAGCAGTTCTCGACACCACACTGATGAGGGCGTTTCTCCCCTCCGACCGTCAACGGACCCTGCTCTACCTCTGTCGTCAGGTGCTCCTTCATCACTCCATTCCAGCCCGACAGATGATGGTCCTCCTGGGCCACATGGCCTCGACGGTCCATGTGCTTCCTCTGGCACGACTCCACCTCCGGACACCTCAATGGACTCTTGCCAACCAATGGTCACAGACCACGGATCTTCTTTCTCATCCCATCTCTGTGACATCGTCTCTTCAGCGATCTCTTCAATGGTGGTTGAACTCCTCAAATCTTTCCAGGGGTCTTCTCTTTCATCTGCCCCCTCACTCCATGATCATCACCACGGATGCCTCCCCCTATGCGTGGGGAGCTCACCTAGGAGATCTACGCACCCAGGGACTCTGGACCCCTCAGGAGCGTCAACATCACATCAATTTCCTGGAACTCAGAGCCATGTTCTATGCTCTCAAGGCCTTCCAGCACCTTCTCTGCCCTCAGGTGCTTCTCCTGTGCACAGACAATCAAGTCGCCATGTACTACATAAACAAGCAAGGCGGCACCGGATCTCGCCTCCTTTGTCAGGAGGCTCTCCGCATCTGGACCTGGGCCACAGCCCGCAATCTTTTCCTCAAGGCTGTCTATATCCAGGGCGAACAGAACTCCCTGGTCGACAATCTCAGCCGCATCCTTCAACCTCACGAGTGGACTCTGGACCCTTCAACACTCCACTCCATCTTTGCTCGCTGGGGCACTCCGCAGGTGGACCTCTTTGCAGCCCCTCACAACCATCAGCTGCCCCAGTTCTGTTCCAGACTCTTCTCTCCTCATCGTCTGACCCCAGACGCATTCCTGCTCGACTGGACGGATCGGTTCCTCTATGCCTTTCCTCCACTACCTCTGATGTTGCGGACGTTATCCAAACTCCGCAGGGACAGGGCCACCATGATTCTCATCGCTCCTCGGTGGCCTCGCCAACACTGGTTCTCCCTCCTACTTCAGCTCAGCTCCAGGGAGCCCATTCCTCTTCCTGTGTTTCCTACTCTACTTACGCAGCAACGTCAGTCTCTACTGCATCCCAATCTGTCTTCGCTCCACCTGACAGCTTGGTTTCTCTCGGGCTGACCTCTCCAGAGAATCTATCTCAGCCTGTCCGTCGCATTTTAGACGCCTCCAGGAAACCGACCACCCTCCAATGTTACCATCAGAAGTGGACCCGGTTCTCCTCTTGGTGTCGACTGCATCATCTCGATCCCACCTCATTGGCGGTGGAAACTGTACTGGACTATTTGCTCTCTCTATCCGACGCTGGCCTCAAGTCTACCTCAATCAGAGTCCACCTCAGTGCCATCACGGCGTTTCATGCGCCTATCCTCGGAAAACCTCTTACGGCTCATCCACTGGTTTCCCGGTTCATGAGAGGCCTCTTCAATGTCAAACCACCTCTGAAGCCTCCTCCTGTCGTCTGGGACCTGAATGTGGTTTTATCAGCCCTCATGAAACCTCCTTTTGAGCCTCTTGCCACAACTTCGCTCAAACTTCTAACATGGAAGGTGCTTTTCCTCATTGCCATCACCTCTGCCAGGAGGGTTAGTGAGCTGCATGCACTGGTCGCCGATCCACCGTTCACTGTTTTTCACCATGACAAGGTGGTTCTGCGTACCCATCCTAAATTCCTTCCCAAGGTGGTCTCGGCTTTTCACCTCAACCAGTCCATTGTGTTGCCTGTCTTTTTCCCTAAGCCCCATTCTCATCCTGGGGAACAGGCATTGCACACGCTGGACTGTAAGCGTGCCCTTGCATACTACCTTGACCGTACCAGGGCTCACCGCTCGTCCCCTCAGCTCTTTCTGACCTTCGATCCTAACCGTCTGGGTCGTCCTGTCTCTAAACGGACGCTTTCCAACTGGCTGGCTGCCTGTATTGCGTTCTGTTATGCTCGGGCCGGTCTCTCACTGGAAGGTGCTGTCACGGCCCACAGGGTCAGAGCTATGGCTGCTTCTGTGGCTTTCCTCCGTTCCACGCCCATCGAGGAAATCTGCAAGGCTGCCACTTGGTCCTCAGTTCACACGTTCACTACTCACTACTGTCTGGATGCCTTCTCCAGACGGGATGGACACTTCGGCCAATCTGTGTTACAAAATTTATTTTCCTAATGGCCAACCATCCCTCCTCCCTCTCTGTTAGCTTGGAGGTCACCCATGCGTAAAGAATATGCTGCCTGCTTGTCCTGGGATAAAGCACAGTTACTTACCGTAACAGGTGTTATCCAGGGACAGCAGGCAGATATTCTTACGTCCCACCCACCTCCCCGGGTTGGCTTCTTAGCTGGCTTATCTTAACTGGGGACCACGCACTCCTCCGTCGGGCGGGAAGGCACTCGCGCACGCGCGGTGCGGCCAACTAGAACTTTCTAGTTAAAAAGGTCCGTACCGGGGCTCCGTCGGTGACATCACCCATGCGTAAAGAATATCTGCCTGCTGTCCCTGGATAACACCTGTTACGGTAAGTAACTGTGCTTTCTCAGCAGCTTTCAAGATTTTAAAGAAAATGAATAGATTAACTGCTAGCAGCAGCATTGGGGGTAATTCTATCCAATTGGAAGTCTAGGTCTGACTGTTTTTTCCTGTGTGCTGAAACTTAACTGTAATCTGGCATGCACATAGGATACAGTATCAGTACAAAAATCAGATTTAATACAGTATTGTTTTTACATCAAGTAATTTCTATATCATATTTTGTTTCTGGTTAAGTTTACTGGATTATATGTCAATATTATGTCTTCGTATTGGGTTTGGATTATTAAATCCCATTATAATGACCTGTCCTTCAAGACCTGTCTTTGGAGACAATCCCACTCTTCGGGGGCAGAACCAGGTCAGCCTTACCTAACAATAATTTGCTTGTGGTGGAAAGCAGCAACAGCCCTGCACTGGGAGCAAACCATGGCATGGCACATCTTTCAGAAACCTGATATGCCTGACATGCTATGAAAGTAATTACTGTAGTGCCTTTGTTAAAAACAAACAATCCCCCCCCCAAAAAAAAAATGCACAGAAATAGTTCTAATGTAAAGTGCTATCTTCTGTTTCTTCACACTTTCTGTAAAATGTTGTTGTAAAATGTTCTACAATTGAGCTTAAGAATTTCTTTATCTCCTTTGGAAGGGATAGTCCCGGTTAACATGGCAGAACAGGGCTATAAAAAAAAAAAAAAATAGAGTTGGCTCGGCATTTGGCTCTACCACGAAACATTTTTGCTCAAAAACTAAGGTGGCATGTTATAAGCAATGAGCATGCAAATTACTGCTATGTTTAAAATTGTGTCAGTAATCCACAGCTCATTGTGACATAGCACCCTTTTTGTTAGTGCCTTAGTGGTGATAGAAAAATGGTGGTACATTGCTCCATGTGATTCTTCCTGGTTGCACAGAGGTAGAGCCAGTGTACCATAAAAGGGAGAAAATCCCTTTTATCCCAGGACAAGCAGGCAGGTATTCTCACTAGTGGGCGACGTCATCCAACGGAGCCCCGATGCGGACATCTCACAAGCATATTTGCTTGTAGAAACTTTTAGAAGTTTTGAGTTGCCCACACCGCGCATGCGCGAGTGCCTTCCCGCCCGATGCACCGGGCTGTCTCCTCAGTTCTTTCTCTTCCGCCTTTGAAACTCTCTGCGCGAAGTTACTTTTTGTGCCTTCTGTGCCCGCGGGTTTGGGTTTTTTTTGTGCTCATTCCTGTTGGCTCACGTTACGTTTTGTTGTTTTGAAAAAAAAAAAAAATTTTGTTCAATCGTTCGACCAGGCAGGTCGCGTGGCCGCGGTCCCACGGCTTCGACCTTGCGGCGGAGCTTTTTCGGCCTATGTCCCGGCCTGTTACCAGTTTTAAAAAGTGTGTCAAGTGCCAGCGCGCAATTTCGTTGACAGACCCTGTCTTCTGGTCATCGACGCTGTCATCGACGCTGTCTTCAGTGTCTCAGGCCTCAACACTTTCCGAAATCGTGCCGGCCTTGCTCCACGCTCACAGCATGTGCGTTTAAGCGTTGCTGTATTTTGTGGGAGTCGCTGTTTGGCATGGAGGCGTCCCCGGTACTGCCCTCTTCCCAGAGTGCCACGCCTTTGATTTCCAATCCTACATCTTCGACTTCGAGTCTGCTCAAGCCTGCCTCGTTCGTGCCGGCTTCGACCTTGACGCAGGCTGCGGGGCCTTCCGATGTCTCTTCAGGTCAGATAGCACAGCCTCCTATCCCTCCAGTGGTGCTTAAGGTGCCCAAGGCCTCCAAATCCAAGCCCCCTGGCGGCCGACTGACCGACGTCCGTGCAGGAGGTCCCATTTCTGATGTGGATCCCTCTTTGCCAGCGTTGTTTCATGCCTTGATGGAGAAGCGATTTGTCGAGCTCTTTACCAAAATTGGGCCGACGCTTCTCTCCCAGATCCAGCCTGGGCATGCGGAAGCCTCCCGCGAGGTCGAGCCGCCTCCGGTGCCTCCTCAGCACACACTCTCGTTGCTGGGAGCAGAGTCTCGGCGAGTGTCTGGTCTGGCTTCGGAGCAGAGTCTTTGGCCATGCCACCTTTGGAGCCGATACCCTCGATCCATGGCTTCCCTGGTCCGGACCCTTCCTCGGCGATGCCGGGCCTCGAACCTTGGGGAGCGCCTCGGGGGGCCTCGTCTCAGTCTCTGATGCTTCGATCCACGGCCTCCAGTCCCATCTACTCGGTGGCTGCCTCGTCTGGGCGTCGCTCGCCTCGTCGCTCGAGGCCTGCTTCTCGACACAGCTCCGGTCGTCGATCGAGGCACTCCTCGAGGCATTCATCGAAACACACATCGCCTCGTCGGAAGCAACCTTTCCGGGAGTTTTCTCCAGAATACTCGCCCCCTCCTCCCATGCCGGAACTTGAAGACTGCGGGGGTTCGTTCTCTCCATGCCGGTCCTCGGCATCGGCGGACCAGGCCACCTCATCGTCTTCGAGCCCGCCTCAAGGCCCGGCTCTGGCGGACCAGTTGTCATTCTCGTCCTTCCTGAGGCAGATGGCGGTGGATCTGGATATCACCCTGGATTCAGGTTCCAAGTTCTCGAAGGAGTATCTGGAGACGAAGTATCTTCCTCAACCTCCTGCCGAATCTCTGCGCCTGCCTCTGCACAAGCTTCTGGACCACACTTTCATGAGGTGCTTCGAGACCCCGTACTCCATCCTGGCGGTTCCGGGGAAGTTGGATGCTCGCTACCGCACGGTGCACCATAAGGGCTTTGACGGGACACAGCTCTCGCACCAGTCTCTTTTGGTTGAATCCTCTCTGAAGCGGTCTCACCCCTCCCAGGTCTATGCTTCTACACCTCCTGGCCAGGAGGGCAAAACCATGGACAGATTTGGCAGGCGCATCTATCAGAACTCGATGATGGCTTCTCGAGTCTTTAATTACAGCTTTCATTTTGCAACCTACTTCGAGTTTTTCCTCTCCATCCTTCAAAAGTTTTTACCCTATCTAGACTCTCAGGCTCGCTTCGAGTACTCGGAGGTACTGGCATCGTTGTCCCAGCTCCGCCTGCAGATGATGCAATCGTCTTACGACGCTTTCAAGCTCTCGGCCAGAGCGGCAGCCTGTTCGGTGGCCATGAGGTGCTTGGCATGGCTTCGCACCATCGATATGGACCCGAATCTCCAGGACAGGCTGGCGAACGTTCCATATGCGGGGGCGGACCTGTTCGACGAGTCCATCGAGGCAGCTACGGAGAAGTTATCCAAGCATGAAAAATCTTTTCAGTCTATCCTCCGTCAGAATCCCAAGCCTGCCATCTCTCGTCCTTCTCGTCCTCCTATGATTTATCAGCAGCGCTACCCGCCGAAGCAGGCTCCCACCATTCGGCCGCCAGTGAAGAGGCAGCATCTGCAGAAGCCCCAACAAAAGCCTCAACCTTCTGTCCCCAAGGCTCCCCAGCCTTTTTGACTGTCTCGTAGGGAACATAACTTCCATCATTCTGCCCTCCCCCCTTTTTCCCATCGGAGATCGTCTCCATCATTTTTACCATCGATGGACGGCTATTACCACCGACCTCTGGGTCCTTTCCATCGTAAGAGAGGGATACTCTCTTCAGTTCCATCATGTTTCCCCGGAACATCCTCCAAGAGAGTATCCTTCCAACTTAACCCAGACCGCCCTTCTTCTTCAGGAAGCTCAGGCTTTGCTCCGGCTTCGCGCTGTCGAGCCGGTCCCTGTGGACCAGCAGAACAGGGGTTTTTACTCCCGGTACTTCCTTGTTCTGAAGAAGACGGACAACCTGCATCCTATTTTGGACCTCAGGGTGCTCAATAAGTTCCTGGTCAGGGAGAAGTTTCGCATGTTGACCCTGGCTTCTCTCTATCCCCTCCTCGAGCAGAACGACTGGTTATGCTCCCTGGATCTCAAGGAGGCCTACACTCATATTCCCATCCATCCGGCCTCCTGTCAATACCTCAGATTTCGGGTGGGAAATCTTCATCTTCCGTACAGAGTGCTTCCTTTCGGCCTCGCTTCGTCTCCCGGAGTCTTCACTAAGTGCCTGGTGGTGGTGGCCGCAGCACTCAGGAACCATGGCCTGCAGGTGTTTCCCTACCTCGACGACTGGCTCATCAAGGATTCCACGTCTCAGGGGGTCGTCCGGGCCACTCAGAGGACTATCTGGTTTCTACAGAGTCTGGGATTCGAGATCAACTTTCCCAAATCCCATCTTCAACCTTCACAGACTCTCCCCTTCATCGGAGCTGTTCTGGATATGATTCAACTCAGAGCGTTCCTTCTGCAGCAGCGCCTGGTGGCTCTTCTTCAGCTTTGTCACTCGGTCTCTTCTCGTCCATCCATCTCGGCGAGACACATGGTGGTGCTCTTAGGCCACATGGCTTCTACGGTTCACGTGACGCCTTTTGCCAGACTTCACCTGCGGATTCCTCAGTGGACTCTGGCTTCTCAATGGTCGCAGATCTCCGACCCTCTGACTCGTCACATTCAGGTTATTCCTGCTCTGCTGCAGTCGCTTCGCTGGTGGATGCTCTCTTCCAATCTTTCCAGAGGTTTGCTGTTTCACATGCCTACCCATCAGAAGGTCCTCACAACCGACTCCTCGACCTATGCTTGGGGGGCTCATCTGGATGGGCTCCGCAACCAGGGCTATTGGACGAGTGCGGATCGTCTTGTGTCATATCAATCTCCTGGAACTCAGGGCGATTTTCAATGCTCTCACCGCTTTTCAGCATCTACTGCACGACATGGTGGTCCTCATTCGTACGGACAATCATGTCGCCATGTACTATGTCAACAAACAGGGCGGCACGGGATCGGCCTCCCTCTGTCAGGAAGCTCTGAAAGTTTGGGATTGGACGATTCGCCACAACACCTTCCTCAAAGCTGTCTACATTCAGGGGGCGGACAATGCCTTGGCAGACAACTTGAGTTGCCTTCTACAGCCTCACGAGTGGACCCTCCATTCCATGCCCCTTCCATCAAATCTTCTCCCTGTGGGGAACGCCTCAGATAGACCTCTTTGCAGCTCCCCACAACTTCAAACTGCCTCGGTTCTGCTCCAGGATCTACACTCCTCATCGTCTTGAGGCGGATGCTTTTCTTCTGGACTGGGGGAATCTCTTTCTGTATGCGTTTCCTCCATTTCCTCTCATTCAGAAGACTCTGGTCAAGCTCAAGTCCGACCGGGCCACCATGATTCTGATTGCTCCTCGGTGGCCCAGGCAGCCTTGGTACTCCCTTCTTCTGCAACTCAGCAGCAGGGAGCCCTTCCTTCTACCAGTGTTTCCATCTCTGCTTACGCAGCATCAGGGATCTCTGCTTCATTCCAACCTGCAGTCGCTACACCTGACAGCTTGGTTCTTCTCAGCGTAACTTCCCTTCAGTTTTCACCAGCTGTGCGGGATGTTTTGGAAGCTTCAAGGAAGCCTGCTACTAGACAATGCTATTCTCAGAAATGGACTAAATTCTCTTCTTGGTGTTTTTCTCATCACAAGGAACCTCAACACGCCTCCTTGTTCTCTGTTTTGGACTACCTTTTGCACCTGTCTCGTTCTGGTCTCAAGTCTACATCAATCAGAGTTCATATTAGTGCAATTGCTGCTTTTCACCAGCCTCTTCAAGGGAAACCTCTGTCTGCACATCCTGTGGTTTCCAGATTCATGAAAGGACTTTTCCATGTCAGTCCTCCCCTCAAACCGCCTCCGGTAGTTTGGGACCTCAATGTTGTTCTTTCTCAACTCATGAAGTCTTCATTTGAACCTCTTAGCAAGGCTCCTCTGAAATTTTTCACTTGGAAAGTGGTGCTTCTCATTGGCCTCACTTCTGCCCGTCGAGTGAGTGAACTTCAACCGTTGGTTGCGGATCCGCCCTTTACAGTGTTTCATCATGACAAGGTGGTCCTCCGCACTCATCCCAAATTCCTCCCCAAAGTGGTCTCGGAATTTCATCTGAATCAATCCTTTGTTCTTCCTGTGTTTTTTCCAAAGCCTCATTCTCATCCTGGAGAATCAGCTCTTCACACTCTGGATTGTAAACGTGCTTTGGCTTTCTACCTGGAACGCACCAAGCCTCACAGAACTGCTCCTCAACTTTTCATTTCCTTTGATCCGAACAAGTTGGGACGCCCTATCTCTAAGCGCACCATCTCCAACTGGATGGCGGCTTGTATCTTTTTCTGCTATGCCCAGGCTGGATTACCCCTTCACAGTAAAGTCACAGCCCATAAGGTCAGAGCAATGGCAGCCTCTGTAGCTTTCCTCAGATCGACACCGATTGAGGAGATTTGTAAAGCTGCCACTTGGTCTTCGGTTCATACCTTCACCTCACACTATTGTCTGGATACCTTCTCCAGACGGGATGGACAGTTTGGCCAAACAGTGTTACAAAATTTATTCTCCTAAGTTGCCAACTCTCTCTCCATCCTATTGTGGTTAGCTTGGAGGTCACCCACTAGTGAGAATACCTGCCTGTTTGTCCTGGGATAAAGCAATGTTACTTACCGTAACAGTTGTTATCCAGGGACAGCAGGCAGCTATTCTCACGTCCCACCCACCTCCCCTGGGTTGGCTTCTCTGCTAGCTATTTGAACTGAGGAGACACGCCCGGTGCATCGGGCGGGAAGGCACTCGCGCATGCGCGGTGTGGGCAACTCGAAACTTCTAAAAGTTTCTACAAGCAAGTATGCTTGTGAGATGTCCGCATCGGGGCTCCGTTGGATGATGTCACCCACTAGTGAGAATAGCTGCCTGCTGTCCCTGGATAACAACTGTTACAGTAAGTAACATTGCTATATGGCAGACTGGCCCCATCTGCTCCATGATGCATTGTGCAGGGCAGGGTGCCACCATTTTTTTCAAGATGTCTTCACCAGATGTAAGCAGGT
Source organism: Geotrypetes seraphini (assembly GCF_902459505.1). Classification (NCBI taxonomy): domain Eukaryota; kingdom Metazoa; phylum Chordata; class Amphibia; order Gymnophiona; family Dermophiidae; genus Geotrypetes; species Geotrypetes seraphini. Next base: position 182,760,108 of record NC_047085.1, on the reverse strand, counting down.
GGTCTTGGCTCCTGTCTCTTGTGTTAAGGTGAGTGGGCCCAGGCAGTCCTGGGGGAAGGAATTGAGGTAGGATGGTATCATTAGACACCAAGGACTTAATTTTATTTTAAGTTGGTGAAAAGGGGGCTTAGGTTGGCAAGGGAGAGGGCCCACTAGATTACCAGGGAAAATGTTTGAAGTGTGGGTAAGACATTAGGGAAAAAGAGGGGAATGGGATGCTAGTAGACATCCACTCCTCTCAGCCATGCCCTTCTATACTGCCCCAGACCTGGTAAATATTTTCCCTCAGTAGTTGTGTGCATTTTTTTTTTTTCAAATGTCTTTGAATAACAAATCCATTGCACAGGAAGTTGTTTTGCATCTGCATCTTAATTTTTAGGCTCAGTGTTTCTGCATGCTGGTGCCAGAAATGGCAAACTCATACAAATCTCTGTAATACTAGATGATGTAATGGTTCAATTTGACAAATTGAACAGTAGCAAATTGCCTGGACCAGATGGTATACATCCCAGAGTGCTGATAGAATTGAGAAATGAACTTGCAGAACTATTGTTAATAATTTTTCTTTAAAATTCAGCATATTACCAGAAGACTAGAGGGTGGCCAACGTGATGCCAAGTTTAAAAAAGGGTTCCAGAGGCGATCCGGGAAATTATAGACTGGTGATTCTTCTGACGTCAGTGCCAGACAAAATGGTAGAGACTAATTATAAAGAACAAAATGACAAAGCATATACTGTACGTAAGCATGGATTTAGTCAAAGAAAATCTTGCCTCACCAATCTTCTGCATTTCTTTGAAGGGGTGAATGAACATGTGGATAAAGATGAACTGGTTGATATTGTGTATTTAGATTTTCAAAAGGCATTTGACAGAGTACCTCATGAAAGACTTCTGAGGAAATTTGGAAGCCATAGGATAGGAGGTAATGTCCTATTATGGATTAAGAACTGGTTAAAAGAGAGAAAACAGAAAATAGGGTTAAATTGTCAGTATTCTCAGTGGAAAAGGGTAGCCAGTGTGGTTCATTCAATCAAAAAGAAAAAGAAGAGAATAGAAAACCAATTCCAATGCCACTACTCTTCTGTACACCTGACTGCTTCACCTTCTCTCCCTGAGCCATGAAGTCACTTTTGATACTTTTGGAGGGGTAACTCACAGTATCATTAGTGCCAATATGGATGAGTAGTATTGGATAGTAGTCAGGCTTGATGAGTCTCTGCAAGCTGTCCATAACATCTTTAATTTTGGCACCAGGCAGACAGCATACCTCCCGGGATATCATCTGGTCTGAAGATGGATACCTCTCTACCCCTCAGAAAGCAATCGCCAACCACCACTACTTTTTCCCTCCTAGTGTTCACGGATCCAGCAACTTTGGGGATTTCAAGCTTTGGTCCTTTCTTTCCCTGGGATGATCTTATCTCCTCCACTTCCAGGGCTGCATACTGGTTCTTCAGTTCAAGAGTAGGTGGAGTTACAGTATGAGTCCAGCTGTTCTCCATCAGCATGGCCTCTTCCCCACTGCTGGAAATCTTTGGTGCCTCATGAAGCGTTTCATCAATGTATCTCTCATTCCCATGGATGCTTCTCAACCTTGCCACATCCGCTCTCTGTTTCTTCACTTCTTTCATGAGGGATTCAAGCTGAAGACATCTTGCACATGCAACCACTTCCTCTGCTTGGGCAACAGGTTTGGCGACACAATGTTTCCCAGCCAAACTATGGTTGCAGAAGTGCTCGCACCTTTTCTCAAGTCTGAATGCCATTAAGTAGGATATTCCAATGGAGTTTTTCTTCCCCTTAGCAGATCCTCACTCAGGACCTCTTCTAGATGTTATCTAGTTCCCTTTTTGGTTTTTCATCCTGGGACCTAAAATTGTGACCATTGATAATGTCTGTCTTCTGTTTTTCTTTCTTTTTTTATTCTGGTTTTCTATGACTACACTCTTGCAGTAGCTCATGTGTCTTGGTTGGTAATACATAAATACCGTATTTTTCGCTCCATAAGACACATCTGACCATAAGACGCACCCTAGATTTAGAGGAGGAAAACGAGAAAAAAACCCATTCTGAACCAAATTCTCCCTGCCAGGCTCTGCACCCAACCCTACACTCCTTGCCAGGCTCTGCACCCTGTCCCCCCCCTCTGGTGGTCTAGTGGTAGGCTGGGACAGGGCAGGCAGGCTTAGTGACAGGCAGGTACCCCCATACCTTATTTTAGTTCCTCTGGCAGTCCTGCCCTAACCCTCCGGCTGACTCCCAAACAAGCTGCAGCAGCGTCAGAGCGGCACAAAAGGCAGGTGTGAGCTTTTCGCGTGCCTGCCTTGTCCCGTGTTGCTGCATGAATGGCTGCTGTCAGTTCTCATGACTTTTGGACCGCTCTAACGCTGCTGCAGCTTGTTTGGCCCTAGTCTACCCTTAACTTGGCCTCCAAGCCTATGCAAGCAAAAAATTATTTGTAGAACCAGTGTAAATGAGAAAAGAAAAAGACATGCATCAGCATCGGTGCTGATCTTTTAACTCCCGGTGCATTGTTGGTGATAAACCATGGTTAACTAGCACTATGCAACAAATCCTCGGAGTCCTGGCTTCAATCAGACAATAGAGGTCATTCCCTGGCTTCACCTACTGGCACGAGCATGTGGCGACCTCCACGTGCACCAATGAGTTGCAAGTGAAGGTCGCCATACGTATGTGCTAATAGATCAGGTGACCTCCGATGCTGGTGGCCCGTACACCAGTAGATGTGAAAACATAGCTGCATTCGCTGGTGCTGAAAGTAAGAGCAGCTGCTTTGAATTTATGAAAGAAGGTGGTACTTGGACGTTTTGGCGGACCCTGGATACGTAGTTGATCTGATCGTGGAGAGGCTCCTGCTCTCCCAAGTGAATCCCACAGAGCCCGTTCTCGTGTGGCTCTCTTGTCTGCAATGTGTCTTTGAGATCGCGCGCCACAAACCCAGCGTCTTTCGTTCTCTGATGTCCCGTCCTCCTTTGATGCAACTTTTTTTTTTCTATTCTCCAGCATTCTACCTTCTGACGCAATTTCCTCTTTCTGGCAAAACAGGACTCATCCAAGGGACAGAGGTTGTGTCGGAGGGGGATGGGAGCTAGTTCGGGAGTCAGCCAGAGGGAAGGGCAGGACTGCATTGCCAGATGAGCTAAATAAGGTAATACCAGGGGGGGAGGGGGTATTTGCTTAATAAGACGCACCCTTATTTCCACTTTTTTGAGGGGGAAAGAGTGCATTTTATGGAGCGAAAAATGCAGCAACTGCTGAAATTGAAATGATTTGTTGTTGAGGCTGAAGGCAGTTGTAGAAAGAATACCCCTGGGATACATTGGTGTATGTATACCACCCCAGTGTACTTGTGACTTAGTCTTAACACTTCATGATCACCTCTTCATGGTATTCCTTCCCATATATTAGTGTAAGTAGATGAAGGAGGACATGAGAAAGGGATAATGCAATTTAGTTATAGCCCTGAACCAAATGCCTCTATGTCCTAAGCTTTTTGGCTGTTTCTGTGTGCCTTTTGGAATGGCTGCTGTGGCGACTGCTTCCTCATGTGACATACAAATTAGTGGGTATCCCTGTTCTGGAGCGTAGACACTGGAATGGGCTGGGCCGGGCCTCTAGGGCTATGGCACTAACAGTGTTTTACCCAAGATAGCATCAGCAACTATTGAGTTTGGAGTGTTTGTTTTGTTTGGTCCTTCCAGCCACAAAGGTGTTCCACTGCCCTTTCTAGAGATGATCAAGCAAGCAAGCTGGGAGCCTCCTGTTACTCCCCTCCTGGAGCAGAGGAGAACTCCCTCAATAAGAAACTGGTTGCATACCACTGGAAGCAATTTAAAACATAGAGAACACTTGTTTTCCTTTTGGCTTTTTCCAATTTTGCTTCTCTTGTAAACTTTTGTAGTCCCTTTTTAGTTTTTCAAAAAGAAAAAAAAAATCAGCTACTGTAGACCAAACAAATTCTACTTAAGAGTATAATTTGCTGCACCAGTGATCAAGCAGTGAATTCATTTTATGGTTCGATTCTAATTGAATGTAGTGTCATTTGCTGTAATCCACATCTTATACATATTGTGACACTTTTTTATTTTTTTTTTTTTAATTGGACCAGAAGAGCCCTGCACTAATCATGCTAATGAAATTTTCACAAAGGAAGAGTTAGTTGGAAGTAGTACCGGTAAATCAGCCATTGTGAAAGTAGTTTAGTTCACCTTGCTGATTCTTTTGCATTTGGATGAAAATCTCTTGGGTTTGTTTTAGGATTGTGTTTTCTGAAAACTAATTGTCATGGGATTTCCCATAGGTAACCTGCTGGTGACACAATTAAGGCTCCCTATGTGTGTGTGAGAATTATACCACATTAGGCATGTTGGTTCCTGCTGTGACAGATGTTAGAGCAAAAAAATGTTTCTTGTATTTTTTGCCCACATCTAGTAGATTGAGTAAATTGAAGATTGTATCTTTCCTAATTTCGGAGAGAATCTGATTGCATGAAAACAATAGTGTGGTTTGCTTTTGAGATCTAGGGGTCAAGAAAGCAACTTTTCACTGTATTTTATAGATGGATCCCAAGAACCTCTTGGGATCAGGAGGATAATTTTAAGGATGGGTGGGTTGGAATGGATCTCAGCAGGTACGGGTTGGTATGGATTAGATTCTGATGGATGACATTTATCTACTGTGCAACTCTCCTACTGTTGCAGTGCACAATTTGCAGATTTTGCAAACTAAAGCAAGGATCTTGAACTGATCCATTGCAATACTGGCAGCATGTTCATCTTTCTCAGCAAAGGTGTGACATGATTATAATTTATTTCCCCAGTATCAGTTCTGCTGATGGGTTCTATAAATGATGCAGACATTTCAACGTTTTCCCTGGAAGCTACTGATAAAGCAAGATGCAGTAATACACTATAAAATTAAGGGATCTTGTGCTTGTATGAACTAGGGACCCAGGGTTTGTTTTTTTATAAACAGCCTTCATGCTTTTTCTCTTTTGGTTTACTTATGTTCTTCTCCTTTTGGAGCTTCTTCCTTTACCTTTTCTGTTCCTCTCGCTGTCGTGCTATTTTCCTGCTTTTTTTCACCTCCCTTCCTCATTCTTTTTTTTTAAATTATATGTATTTTAATTTCATTGTTATACTGTATTTATTACAGATCTTTGTCGTTTACAAAAGGCAGAGAAGTAAGTCTGAATATTCTAAACATAGATACTAAATCTTTTTGGTCTGGCATATCGATGTGAGAGCTTAGTGTTTACAATTTCTAATGGATAAGCTGTGACACTCTATTGTGCCTTTTCTGCATCCATCAGTATTTCTTGCTGAGATGTGGGCTGAGTGCTTTCTGGTGCTACAGAATTCAGCATTTTTTTTAATCCCAAGACAAGCAGGCAGCATATTCTCACATGTGGGTAACGTCATCTACGGAGCCCCGACGCGGACAGCTTTTCAAGCAAACTTGATTGAAGATTCAAGTTTGCTGTGCTGCACCACGCATGCGTGCCTTCCTGCTCCACTAGAGGGCGCATCCCCTCCTTGTCTCCAGTTCTTTCGTTTCCGCGGAGCCAAGAAGTCCTGTTTATCCTAGGACAAGCAGGCAGCATATTCTTGACTGATGGGTGACGGCACCGACGGAGCCCCGGTATGGACAATTTTAGAGTGATTGCACTCTAAGAACTTGGAAAGTTCTGGTAGGCCGCACCGCGCACGCGCGAGTGCCTTCCCGCCCGACAGAGGCGCGCGGTCCCCAGTTTCTTAGTTTCCGCGGAGCTAAGACGCGTTTCTCTCAACGGCCGTTGTGAGAAAATCTTTTTGATTCTTCCCGCTCGCGTAAACTCGTGAAGGAAATATTGTTTCCTTCCTTTTCTCTTTATTTTCTTTTCTTTAAAAAAAACATTTGTTTTTTTCTTCTTTTTTCGAATTCGCCCCGGCGGGGCCTTTTGCCACCATCGAGGCCTCGGCCTTCGATTTGGCTGAAGCCGTTTTTACATTCATGCCCCCTCAACCCGGGTTCAAGAAGTGCCAGCGGTGTGCACGACCAATTTCACTCACTGACCCACATAATTGGTGTCTACAGTGTCTTGGTCCCGACCATCGAGCGTCTACCTGCACCCGCTGTGCGACTTTAAAAAAGCGAACTCAGAAAAATCGTCAAATCCAACAGAGATTGCTTTTTGGTGCCGAAATGTCTGACTCTACGACACTGGCACCGACATCAGCTCCGGCGCAGTCGGCACCCACCTCATCGACACCACGCGATACCGCGTCGGCGTCGACTCCTTCAGGTAAGCCGGCTAAGAAGCCTTCCCCGTTGGAGCGTCCTCCGGTCTCGGTGGCAGCGAGCCCAATCCTGCCAACCTCGAGGCGCCCACGGAAGCGCTCCGCCCCAATAGAGGTGAGCCCCTCGACATCGGGTTCCTCATCCTCAGGGCGTAGAGCAGCACCGCAGGTACCGCAGAAGAAAAAGGCGGTACCGGTGCCCTCACTCGAAGAGCGTATAGCTGCTGTTCTGCAAGTGCAGCTTAAAGAACAGTTGCAACACCTTCTTCCTTCACTCTTGGCACCGAGCCTTCCGGTCCCGGTCCGGTCTGAGCCACCGGTACCGACAGTGGAATGCCCTATTTTATCCGCTTCCACTTTGTCGGTACCGGTACAATCTGCTTCCTCGGTCTCCATGCCGGTTCTTGCACCGGAGCCGAGAGCTCATCATCAGGCTGTACAGACTTCGGCTCCGGTGCATCCAGTGACATCTCCCGGTACCGAGTCGATCAGGTCAGGGAAATCGCTTCGCAAATCTCGTCACCTAGAACCCTCCACACCAGAATCTCGGGACCGGAGTTTTCAAGTTCGAGATCCTGATTTGTGGGGTGATTCAGAGGATCCTCTTCTTTCTGAAGGGGAATGCTCCTCTGGTGACGAGGACCCTTCTGCTTTGGGACCTTCCTCTAGACCAGATGTGTCCTCTTTTTCTTCCTTTTTGAAGGAAATGTGTGATTCTCTCTCCATCCCCTTGGAGGCTGAGTCAAAGAAATCCAAAGCTTTTCTAGATGCACTGGATTTTGACCAGCCTCCAAAGGAATATCTCAAGTTACCTCTCCATAACATCTTGAGAGAGACCTTTTATAAAAATTTAGAATCCCCTTTAACTGTACCTGGAGCTCCCCGCAAGTTGGACTCTTTGTATAAAGTCATTCCCATTCCTGGGTTTGACAAGCCCCAACTACCTCATGAGTCCCTTTTAGTTGAGTCCACACTCAAAAAGTCTAAGGGGGCTAGTGTGTACGCTTCAGTCCCTCCTGGCAGAGAGGGTAAATCCATGGACAAATTTGGAAAAAGGCTGTATCAGAATGCGATGTTGGCCAACCGGTCAGGAAATTACGCATTCCATTTCTCATTCTATCTAAAGCAGCTTATACAAAATCTGGCTCTTTTCGAGAAATATCTCCCTGACCGGAAGAAATCTGTTTTTCACCAAACTTGTTCCTCTCTTTTGCAGCTTCGTAAGTTCATGGTCAGATCAATCTATGACACTTTTGAACTGACCTCCAGAGCCACAGCTATGTCAGTAGCCATGCGACGGCTAGCCTGGCTTCGAGTTTCCGAACTCGATGTCAATCATCAGGACCGGCTAGCCAACGCACCTTGTTTGGGGGATGAGCTGTTTGGAGATTCCATGGATTCCACTACTCAAAAGCTCTCGGCTCATGAAACTCGGTGGGACACTCTTCTTAAAACTAAGAAAGCAACTCCACCTACCAGGCCTTTTCGTCAGCACTCGGCCTACCAACGAAGATTTGTGGCTCGTCCTCTGCCACAGACTACACAACAGCCTAGACGTCAGAGACAACAAAGACCAGCTGCTAGACAGGCTCAGCAACAGCAGCAGGTGAAACCTCCCCCTTCACAAAAACCTACTCAACCCTTTTGACTTGGTTCTCCTGGACATAGCCAATCTTCCTCCTTCTACTCATCTTCCACAGCCCATAGGAGGACGCCTTATACATTTCATAAGCCGTTGGGAAATCATCACCTCGGACCTGTGGGTCCTCAACATCATCTGCCACGGCTACTCTCTCAACTTTCAGACACCTCCTGCCCAAAGTCTGCCAAGAGAGTCTGCTTTCAACACTCCTCGGTCTTCCCTCCTTCTTCAAGAGGTTCAATCCCTCCTCCTTCTGAACGCTATAGAGGAAGTTCCTCTAGATCAGAGAGGGCAGGGATTCTACTCCCATTATTTTCTAGTCCCCAAAAAGACAGGAGATCTAAGACCCATTCTAGATCTTCGCGATCTCAACAAATGCTTGGTAAAAGAGAAATTCAAAATGCTTTCTCTGGCCACTCTTTACCCTCTTCTCAATCAAGGCGACTGGCTATGTTCCCTCGATCTCAAAGAAGCTTACACTCATATACCGGTCAATCTGGCCTCCAGACAGTACCTACGCTTCATGATCAATCGTTGTCATTACCAATACAAGGTGCTTCCCTTCGGTCTTGCCTCCTCTCCAAGAGTGTTCACCAAATGTCTGATTGTGGTGGCTGCCTTTCTACGATCTCACCACCTTCAGGTCTTTCCTTACCTGGACGACTGGTTAATCATGGCCAATTCATCTCAGACTGTTCTCCTGGCCACCAACCAAACCATCAGGTTTCTTCAACTTCTGGGGTTCGAGATCAATCTACCCAAATCTCATCTCATCCCCACTCAGAGACTTCAATTCATCGGAGCTGTCTTGGACACAGTCCTCATGAGAGCGTTCCTGCCATCCAACCGTCTTCAAACGCTTCAATATCTGTGTCAGCAGGTGCTTCTACAACTTTCCATCTCTGCCAAGCAAATGATGATACTCTTGGGTCACATGGCCTCCACAGTTCATGTCACACCCTTCGCCCGTCTTCACCTGCGCACTCCTCAATGGACCCTAGCTACTCAGTGGTCCCAAGCGATGGATCCTTGCTCACGTCACATATCTGTCACATCATCTCTTTGTCAGTCTCTACAATGGTGGTTGATATCCTCAAATCTCTCCAGAGGTCTTCTACTCCATCTACCTCCTCATCAACTAGTCATCACCACCGACGCCTCCCCTTATGCCTGGGGAGCTCATTTGAACGAGTTCCAAACTCAAGGCCTTTGGACAGCCCAGGAAAAGAAGCATCACATCAATTTCCTGGAACTCAGAGCGATGTTTTATGCCCTCAAGGCCTTCCAACATCTTCTCTTTCCTCAAGTTCTCCTGCTGTGCACAGACAATCAAGTTGCGATGTACTACATCAACAAGCAGGGTGGGACGGGCTCTCGCCTCTTGTGCCAGGAAGCCCAGATGATCTGGACTTGGGCCATAAATCACCATCTATTCCTGAAAGCTATCTACATTCAGGGAGAAAAGAATTCCTTAGCGGACAAGCTCAGCAGAATTCTCCAGCCTCACGAGTGGACACTCGATCCTTTCACTCTACAGTCTATCTTCGCTCAATGGGGCACTCCTCAGATAGACCTCTTTGCAGCTCCTCACAATCACCAGCTGCCCCTATTCTGCTCCAGACTCTACTCTCCTCACCGTCTGGCAGCGGATGCATTTCTCCTCGACTGGTCCAATCTGTTCCTGTACGCTTTCCCTCCTCTGCCTCTCATGTTGAGAACCTTGTTCAAGCTCAAGAGGGAACGTGCCACCATGATTCTGATTGCTCCGAGGTGGCCCAGGCAACATTGGTTCTCCCTTCTACTTCAACTCAGTTCCAGGGAACCTTTTCTTCTTCCACTGTTTCCTTCTCTGCTTACACAGCATCAGGAGACCCTTCTACATCCCAACCTCCAGTCTCTGCAACTGACAGCTTGGTATCTCTCGGGCTGACCTCTCATGATACTCTTTTGTCTCAGCCTGTTCGTTCCATTCTAGATGCCTCCAGGAAACCAGCCACTCTGCAATGTTACCATCAGAAGTGGACACGATTTTCTTCCTGGTGTCTTCTTCATCATCTTGATCCCACTTCCCTGGCAGTGGAGACATTGTTGGATTATTTGCTTTCTTTGTCTGACTCTGGCCATAAGTCTTCTTCCATCAGAGTCCACCTCAGTGCCATTGCTGCTTTTCATGAGCCGGTCCATGGAAAACTTCTCTCAGCTCATCCCCTGGTGTCCAGGTTCATGCGGGGTCTTTTCAATGTGAAACCACCTCTTAAAACCCCTCCTGTTATCTGGGATCTCAATGTGGTTCTTTCCGCCTTAATGAAGCCTCCATTTGAACCTTTGGCTACCACCCCTTTCAAGTTTCTCACTTGGAAGGTACTTTTCCTTATTGCTCTTACCTCTGCCAGGAGGGTCAGTGAGCTACATGCACTAGTTGCAGATCCACCTTTTACGGTCTTTCATCATGACAAGGTGGTTCTGCGTACACATCCAAAGTTTCTCCCTAAGGTTGTCTCTGAATTCCATCTCAACCAATCCATTGTTCTGCCTGTCTTCTTTCCGAAACCTCATTCTCACTCTGGGGAACAGGCTCTACATACTTTGGATTGTAAGAGGGCTCTAGCTTACTATCTAGAGCGTACGAAACCCCACAGATCAGTTCCCCAACTCTTTCTGTCCTTTGATCCGAAAAAATTGGGACGTCCTGTTTCTAAACGTACGTTGTCTAATTGGCTTGCAGCGTGCATTTCATTCTGTTATGCTCAGACCGGACTGACACAGGAAGGTTCTGTCACGGCCCATAGAGTCCGAGCAATGGCAGCATCTGTAGCTTTCCTCCGTTCCACTCCTATTGAGGAAATCTGCAAGGCTGCTACTTGGTCCTCAGTTCATACTTTTACATCTCATTATTGTCTGGATGCATTCTCCAGACGGGATGGACACTTCGGCCAATCTGTTTTGCAAAATTTATTTTCCTAATGGCCAACCTTCCCTCCATCCCTCTTTTTGTTAGCTTGGAGGTCACCCATCAGTCAAGAATATGCTGCCTGCTTGTCCTGGGATAAAGCACAGTTACTTACCGTAACAGGTGTTATCCAGGGACAGCAGGCAGATATTCTTGCGTCCCTCCCACCTCCCCGGGTTGGCTTCTTAGCTGGCTTATCATAACTGGGGACCGCGCGCCTCTGTCAGGCGGGAAGGCACTCGCGCGTGCGCGGTGCGGCCTACCAGAACTTTCCAAGTTCTTAGAGTGCAATCACTCTAAAATTGTCCGTACCGGGGCTCCGTCGGTGCCATCACCCATCAGTCAAGAATATCTGCCTGCTGTCCCTGGATAATACCTGTTATGGTAAGTAACTGTGCTTTTTGGTCTCTGCCCGAAAGTGCCTTCTAGCACCGCGGCTTTTCTTATTTTTTCTGGGAGAGTTGCTGTGCGCGTGTAGTTGCTCTTTTTTCTGTGAGTTTGTTGTTGTTCGCGGTCTTTTTTACAGCCCAGGGGCTCCCGGGTTGTCGCAGCTGCATGGCCTCGTCGGCCGCAGCCTCTCTTCTTCAGGCCCTCTCTTCTTTAGGCCCTTGACCGGGTTTAAAAAGTGCACTAGGTGCAATCATCTTCTGTCCATCACAGACCTGCATTGCTGGTGCATTCTCTGCTTGGGGGCCGATCATCCTACCGAGTCCTGCCCCTGGTGTGCCACGTTTCAGCATCGGGCCCTTCGTCGACGTAAGGCCCATATGGCGGATCTTTTTGCGGTCGACCAGCCCTTGACCTCGGCCTCCAGGTTGGCCTCGGCTTCGGCCCCGGTCTTGACCTCGGCCTCGGGTGCCTCGACCCCGCCTCGGGACTCGACCCCGAAGACCTCGGTGTCGTCCAACACTTCGGCTCCGGGTAAGTCCCCTCTTCCTCCCGCAGGTTCTACACCGGCGAAGAAGCCTTCCTTGCGGACGCCAGCAGGGCATGGTGGGAGTTCCCTGCCCGTTGCTTCGGCAAAGTCCTCCAAGCCCTCGGGTCGTGCCTCCACTACCAGGGAATACTCTGCATCGAGGTCGCCCTCGGTGGAGTGCACTACAGCACCGGACATGCCTTCGATGATGCCCGTGCCGGTTTTTCAGGACATGCTCCGGGCGATGATTTCATCGGAGCTGTCCGCCACGCTGGCCCATCTCCAACCGCCCTCGACCTCGCGTGCGCCGGACCAGCCTGAGTCGCGCATCGGGGCGCCGGAGACCAAGGTGTACCGATCCCAACGTCTTTCTTCATCCTCGGACTCCTCGCCCTGGGCCTCGAGGCGGTCTTCCCCCGCGGGGCTCTGTAGGGTGAAGCGTCGCTCGAAGCACGCTGAGGCCTCGGTCCGGAGGGTTTCTAAGAGGGCCAGAGGTTTCCCTCTGAGGCGAGGTCGCTCACCGACTACCCGTGCTGTAGGACCGCTGAGGGTTTCGGAGTTGTCTCTGGATAACCCTCGGTTGTTGCTCACTCCCCCTCGGTCCGGGGCTCTGGACCGAGGCTCGAGGCTTTCGCCAAGGGAGTCCGGGGTCAGGTCCCCGACCCATCATCGGTCAGTGCCCCGTACCCCGGGGTCGTCTCCGAGGGGCGCCTCGAGATGCCGCAGGTCCTCGACCCTAGTGCGCTTCTTGAGTGCTTCCTGGGGTTCGGAGCGCGCCACGGAGTGGGAACCTCGCTACTCTAGGGAGGCTTCCCCTTCCTTTTCGACACCAGGGCGGTCTCGTTTGGCGTCACCCCCCGAGGCCAAGGGAGCGTCCCACCCGTCCTTCACGAGGTTCATGCAGGACATGGGTCGGGCGCTTAACCTGGACCTCCAGTGTGATTCCAGGTATTCTAAGGAGTATCTAAGGAGTTGGACATGCCGTCTCCGCCTAGGGAGTCTCTCCGGCTGCTGTTGAACCCTGTGCTCCAGCAAACTTTCATTAGGAACCTTGAGATTCCTTATATGGTGACGGCGGTCCCCTCGAAGATGGAGTCCAAATACCGTACGGTCCCCTGCCCGGGGTTCGAGCGTCCGCAATTGTCTCACCAGTCGTTACTGGTGGAGTCCCTTAAGAAATCTCACCCGTCCCGTGTCTCGGCGGCGGTCCCGCCGGGTTGGGAGGGCAGGACCCTTGATAAATTTGGCTGCAGGCTCTACCAAAATTCTATGATGGCCTCTAGGGTGCTGAATTATTCCTTCACCTTCACGTCCTATCTAAAACACCTGATTGGCTCATTGACGGCCTTCCAGGCAGACTTACCAGCCTCACGCCAGGGGGCGTTTGGCCTGCTTCTCGAGGATTTCTCCAACTTAAGGCTTCATCTGTTCCATGCGGCCTATGATGGGTTTGAGCTTTCGTCCAGGGTCTCGGCTTTTGCGGTGGCCATGCGCCGGCTGGCTTGGCTACGCCTGGTCGACATGGATCAGAATCTTAGGATAGGTTGGCCAACCTCCCCTGCGTGGGCAAGGAGTTGTTTGATGACACTATTGAGGCGGCTACGAAGCGCCTCTCGGAGCATGAGAAGTCGTTTGCTTCGCTCGTGAAGCCGAAGCCATCCACGTCGCGGCCCTTTCGGGCCCCCCCGCGGCGTTATCCACACAAATCTATCCCGGCGTTCTCCCGACCACCGCCCAGACGTCAGCAGGCGCATCCTAGGGCCTTACCCAAGTCCCAGCCACCTGCCATTGGTAAGCCTTCTCCGTCTTTTTGACGGGATGAGCGGATGGGGGCAGGCCCTCTCTGCTTTGCAGTCAGATCCCACTCCGATTGGGGGCCATTTGAGCAAGTTCTACCATCGCTGGACCACCGTTACCTCGGACGCTTGGGTCTTAGGCGTGATTGCCACCGGGTACACTCTGAACTTCCGGGAGGTTCCTCCCGACAGCCCACCAAGCGAGTGTCGTTCCAATCGGGCGCAGCTGCCCCTTCTTCTCTCGGAAGCTCGGGCTCTCCTCCGCTTAAGGGCGGTGGAAGTGGTCCCCCCTTGTCAACAGGGGCGGGGGTTTTACTCCCGTTACTTCTTAGTTCCAAAGAAGACGGGGGATCTGCACCCGATTCTGGATTTTAGACGTCTCAACAAGTTTCTGGTGCGGGAAAAATTCCGGATGCTTTCCCTCCCGGTTTTGTATCCACTCCTGGACGAAGGGGACTGGATGTTCTCCCTCGATCTGAAGGAAGCCTACACCCATGTTCCGGTGCATCCCGCTTTTCGCCATTTTCTGCGCTTTCAGGTGGGAGAGTTGCACCTCCAATATCGGGTCCTCCCCTTTGGTCTGGCCTCGTCCCCTCAAGTCTTCACGAAGTGTCTCGTGGTGGTCGTGGGAGCGTTGCGGTCCCAGGGTCTCCAGGTGTTTCCTTACCTGGACGACTGGTTGATCAAAGCGCCGTCGAGGGAGGGGGTTATCTCAGCGACCCGACAGACTATTATATTTCTTCAGGGTTTAGGGTTCGAGGTGAACTTTCCCAAATCTCAGCTGTGCCCCTCTCAATCCCTACAGTTCATCAGGGCCGTGCTGGACACGGTTCGCCTGCGTTCGTTTCTTCCTCCTCCTCGGCTGGAGGCGCTCATCCGTCTGAGCCAGCAAGTCTCTCTGCTACCCTCAGTCTCGGCAAAACACATGATGATTCTTCTGGGTCATATGGCTTCCACCGTCCATGTCACACCGATTGCACCTGCGGATCCCTCAGTGGACGTTGGCCTCTCAGTGGCGTCAGGACCGGGACCCGATCTCCAGTCCCGTGGCGGTGACTCCTTCTTTGAGACGCTCGCTCCGTTGGTAGACCAACTCTTCCAATATTTCCAGGGGTTTGCTCTTTTTCGCCCTTCCGCACCACAAGGTCCTCACCACGGACTCTTCGGAGTATGCTTGGGGGGCTCATCTGGAAGGGCTGCGCACTCAGGGACTGTGGTCAGCGGAGGACCATTGCTGCCACATCAACGTCTTGGAGCTTCGGGCCATTTATCTGGCCGCTGTGGCCTTCCGCCACCTGCTTCACGATCGTGTGGTTCTAGTCCATACGGACAATCAGGTGGCGATGTATTATGTAAACAAGCAAGGGGGAACGGGATCCTGGTCCCTGTGTCGGGAAGCTCTTCGTCTCTGGGAGTGGGCGATTTCCAACATCTTTCTTCGTGTGGTCTACATTCAAGGGGAGTGGAACTGTCTAGCGGACAAGCTGAGCCGCCTCCTACAGCCGCACGAGTGGTCTCTTCACTCTCAGGTCTTACGCCAGGTGTTCGAGCGGTGGGGGACCCCTCAGATAGATCTGTTTGCCTCCCCCCTCAATCACAAGCTGCCTCTCTTCTGTTCCCGGATGTACTCCCCGGATCGTCTCGAGGCCGATACCTTACTCCTCACTTGGGAGGGGAAATTCCTTTACGCGTTTCCGCCTTTTCCCCTAATTTTGCGGACGCTGGTGCATCTCAAGTCTACGCATGTCTCTCTGATCCTGGTTGCTCCTCAGTGGCCTCGCCAGCCGTGGTTCTCCCTGCTTCTTCAACTCAGTGTCAGGGAGCCTCTGCTTCTGCCTGTTTTTCCATCTCTGCTGTCTCAGAGTCGGGGTTCGCTGTTACATCCCAATCTGCGGTCTCTACATCTGACAGCTTGGTTCCTTTCCACCTGAATTCTCTTCCCTTGTCGCAGTCGGTCAGGGAGATTTTGGAGGCTTCTCGTAAGGTCTCTACTAGACTCTGCTATTCTCAGAGGTGGACTAGATTCTCTTCCTGGTGTTCATCTCATCATCTGGATCCTTTGTCAGTTCCGGTGTCCTCGGTTCTGGAGTATTTGCTTCATTTGTCTCAGTCCGGTCTTAAGACAAATTCTATTCGAGTGAATCTTAGTGCGATTGCTGCTTTTCATCGGCAGCTGATGGGAAGTCCCTTTCTCTTAATCCTTTGGTTTCTCGTTTCATGAGGGGTCTCTTGAATGTCCATCCTCTCAAGCCTCCCCCAGTGGTTTGGGATCTCAATGTAGTTTTGGCTCAACTTATGAAACCTCCATTTGAGCCTATGGATAAGTCTCATCTCAAGTTCCTCACTTGGAAGGTGATCTTCCTGCTTGCGCTCACTTCTGCTCGAAGAATTAGTGAGCTGCAGGCATTGGTAGCGGATCCGCCTTTTACTGTCTTTCATCATGACAAGGTGGTTCTCCGCACTCACCCTAAGTTTTTGCCTAAGGTGGTGTCTGATTTCCATCTCAATCAGTCCATTGTTCTTCCGGTGTTTTTTCCGAAGCCCCACTCTCATCCTGGCGAGGTGGCGCTTCACACTCTTGACTGTAAGAGGGCGTTGGCTTTTTATCTTCAGCGCACTCAGTCTCATCGGACGGTTCCTCAATTGTTTTTGTCCTTCGATCCTAATCGGTTGGGGCGTCCTGTTTCCAAGCGTACCTTGTCCAACTGGTTGGCGGCCTGTATTTCCTTTTGCTACGCTCAGGCTGGTCTCGCGCTGCATGGTAGGGTCACAGGACATAAAGTCCGAGCGATGGCGGCTTCTGTCGCTTTCCTCAGGTCAACGCCTATTGAGGAGATTTGCAAAGCTGCCACTTGGTCTTCGGTTCACATTTTCACCTCCCACTACTGCCTGGATTCTTTGTCCAGGAGCGACAGCTGGTTTGGCCAGTCGGTTTTGCGTAATCTGTTTTATCCCAGGACAAGCAGGCAGCATATTCTTAACGCATGGGTGACGTCACCGACGGAGCCCCGGTACGGACACTTTTAACTAGAAAGTTCTAGTTGGCCGCACCGCGCATGCGCGAGTGCCTTCCCGCCCGACGGAGGAGAGCGTGGTCCCCAGTTTCTTCGTTTCCGCGGAGCGAAGAAGTCGCATGTGTTTCAACGGCTGTTGAAAACTTAGTTCTGCCTTCCCGCTCGCGTACTTTTTTTTTCATTTTTTCAGTTTTTCTCCTTTCGGATCCCGTTAATTTTCTTTAAAAAAAAAACTCATCGAGTTTTCTTTATTTTTTCGGGCCGGCCCCAGCGGGGCCTGTTGCCACCATACAGGCCTCCGGCTTTGATTTTGCAGAGGCCGTGTTTCCCTTCATGCCCCCTCAACCGGGCTTTAAGAAGTGCCAGCGGTGTGCACGCCCGATCTCTCTTACCGACCCGCACAATTGGTGCCTGCAGTGCTTGGGTCCAGAGCATCGGGCGGACACCTGCACCCGCTGTGCTACGCTTAAAAAGCGCACATTAAAAAATAGGCAGATCCAGCAAAATATTCTATTCTGTACCAGATCTGCCATGGAATCTGCCGCGACGGCACCGCAAAAGTCGACACCGACTACTTCGACTCCACCGGATCCTTCATCAGGGTCGCTGGCCCCAGGTAAGCCGGCTAAGAAGCCTTCCACTTCCCTTGAGCGCCCTCCTGCCACGGTTGCGACACCGGCAACCCCGGCACTGCATCGACCCCGCAAACGCTCCGCTCCGATATCGGTGAGTGCCTCGTCATCGGCCTCCTCATCGCCGGAGCGTAGAGCGGCACCTATGGTACCGAAAAATAAAAAAGCGGTACCGGTGCCCCCCCGGACGACCGCTTTGTGGCCATACTCCAAACCCAGTTACAGGAGCAGCTGCAGCAACAACTCCAACAACTGTTGCTGGCGTTACTGGCACCGCACCTTCCGGTACAGGACCGGTCCGAGCCTCGCACCGTTCCATCGGTGTCGACCCCCTCGGTACCGCTCAACACTTCCATGCCGGTCCTCTCGGCTGAGCCACATCTTTCCCAACCTACAGTACAGACCCGCTCTGATGCCGATCCTTCTCGGTACCAGGTACGGCACTGGTCTTCCTCACCCGGTACCGCCTCGGTCCACTCTGGCAAGTCTCTCTCCAGAATCCGCCATGCCGAGCCCTCCACACCGATGTCCTGCCGTGCGCACCCCGACATCAGGGACCCAGACTTATGGGAAGAATCCCCACACGGTACCGAGGAAGACGCTTCCTCCACGGACGAGGAACCTTCAGTGACTGATACCGTTTCAAAACCTGAACAGTCCTCGTTCACCAAATTCCTCAGGGAGATGTCTGCTGCTCTTTCCATTCCCTTGGAGTCCGACTCTAAAAAGTCACAGGCCTTTCTCGATGCCCTAGACTTTGAGCAACCTCCCAAGGAATTCCTCAAGTTACCCGTACATGACATCCTACGGGAAACTTTTTATAAGAACTGGGAGAACCCCCTCACTGTCCCTGGGGCCCCTCGCAAATTGGATAGCTTGTATCGGGTCATTCCCATCCCAGGGTTTGACAAGCCTCAATTGCCCCATGAATCTCTCCTGGTGGAGTCCACCTTAAAGAAAACTCAGGGCTCCAGTGTCTATGCCTCCACCCCTCCTGGCAGAGAGGGAAAAACTATGGATAAGTTTGGCAAGCGCCTTTTCCAGAATGCAATGCTGGCCAACAGGGCAAGTAATTACACCTTTCACTTCTCCTTCTACATGAAGCATCTGGTGCAACAACTCTAAGCCTTACAAAAATACATCCCTGAACGTAAGGTACCTCTTTTTCAACAACAAATTTCCAGTCTGCTCCAACTTCGGAAATTCATGGTAAGCTCCATTTATGACTCATTTGAGCTGACCTCTCAAGCGTCTGCCATGGCTGTTGCCATGCGGCGTCTGGCCTGGCTGAGAGTTTCTGACCTCGACATTAACCACCAAGACCGCCTGGCTAATACACCTTGTCTTGGTGATGAACTCTTTGGAGAATCCCTGGACTCGACCACCCAGAAGCTCTTAGCACACGAGACCAGGTGGGACACTATGATCAAACCTAAAAAGAAGACTCCACCTGCTCGCCCCTACAGGCAACAGTCTTCGTACCAACGCAGGTTCTCGGCCAGACCTCTCAACCCGCCTTCACAACAGTCTCGCCGTCCTCGCCACCAGTATCAGCCTCAGGCTCGCTCACAGACTCAACCTGCCAAGCCTCTTCCTTCATCAAAACCGTCTCAACCCTTTTGACTCCTTTCTCCAGAGCATAGTCAGTCTCCCACCTTCATTGCCTCTTCCTCAGCCGATCGGAGGTCGCCTCCAAATCTTCCTCAGCCGTTGGGAGGTCATCACATCAGACCAATGGGTCCTCAACATCATTCGCCACGGCTACTCTCTCAACTTCCAGACTCTTCCACCAGACCATCCTCCCGTAGAGTCTTCTTCTCACTCCTCCCAAACCCCCCTCCTCCTGAGGGAGGTCCAATCCCTCCTTCTCCTCAATGCCATCGAAGAGGTACCTCCGGACCAAAGGGGTCAGGGATTCTACTCCCGCTACTTCCTGGTTCCCAAAAAAACAGGAGACCTTCGTCCCATCCTCGATCTCAGGGACCTCAACAAGTGTCTGGTCAAGGAGAAGTTCAGAATGCTCTCCCTTGCCACACTTTACCCTCTTCTCTCTCAACACGACTGGCTATGTTCCCTGGACCTCAAAGAGGCCTACACTCACATCCCAATCAATCCGACTTCACGTCGCTACCTCCGATTTCAGATACAGCACCGTCACTATCAGTACAAAGTGCTACCCTTTGGCCTTGCATCATCACCCAGGGTGTTCACCAAGTGCCTTATTGTGGTGGCGGCCTTCCTCAGGTCTCACGACCTCCAGGTGTTCCCCTACTTGGACGATTGGTTGGTGAAAGCGCCTACATCTCCGCTTGTGCTACAAGCCACTCATCACACCATCTCGCTCCTCCATCTACTGGGGTTCGACATCAACTACCCCAAGTCGCACCTACTTCCCACACAGCGACTTCAGTTCATTGGCGCAGTTCTCAACACCACTCTGATGAGGGCGTTTCTCCCCTCCGACCGACAACGGACCCTGCTCCACCTCTGCCATCAGGTGCTCCTTCATCACTCCATCCCAGCTCGGCAAATGATGGTCCTCCTGGGCCACATGGCCTCGACGGTCCATGTGCTTCCTCTGGCGCGACTCCACCTCAGGACACCTCAATGGACGCTGGCCAACCAATGGTCACAGACCACGGATCCTCTTTCTCATCCCATCTCTGTGACATCATCTCTTCAGCAATCTCTTCACTGGTGGTTGAACTCCTCCAATCTTTCCAGGTGTCTACTCTTTCATCTACCCCCTCACTCCATGATCATAAACACAGATGCCTCCCCTTATGCGTGGGGAGCTCACCTAGGAGATCTTCGCACCCAGGGACTCTGGACCCCTCAGGAGCGTCAACATCACATCAATTTCCTGGAACTCAGAGCCATGTTCTATGCTCTCAAAGCCTTCCAGCACCTTCTCTACCCTCAGGTCCTTCTGTGCACAGACAACCAGGTCGCCATGTACTACATAAACAAGCAAGGCGGCACCGGATCTCCCCTCCTCTGTCAGGAGGCCATCCACATCTGGACCTGGGCCACGGCCCACAGTCTCTTCCTCAAGGCTGTCTATATCCAGGGCGAACAGAACTCCCTGGCCGACAATCTCAGCCGCATCCTTCAACCTCACAAGTGGACTCTGGATCCTCCCACACTCCGCTCCATCTTTGCTCGCTGGGGCACTCCTCAGGTGGACCTCTTTGCAGCTCCTCACAACCATCAGCTGCCCCAGTTCTGTTCCAGACTCTTCTCTCCTCATCGTCTGGCCCCGGATGCATTCCTGCTCGACTGGACGGATCGGTTCCTCTATGCCTTTCCTCCACTACCTCTGATGTTGCGGACATTATCCAAACTCCGCAGGGACAGAGCCACCATGATTCTCATCGCTCCTCGGTGGCCTCGCCAACACTGGTTCTCCCTCCTGCTCCAGCTCAGCTCCAGGGAGCCCATTCCTCTTCCTGTATTTCCTACTCTACTTACACAGCAGCATCAGTCGCTACTACATCCCAATCTGTCCTCGCTCTACCTGACAGCTTGGTTTCTCTCGGGCTGACCTCTCCAGAGAATCTGTCTCAGCCTGTCCGTCGTATTTTGGATGCCTCCAGGAAACCGGCCACCCTCCAATGTTACCATCAGAAGTGGACCCGGTTCTCCTCTTGGTGTCTACTTCATCATCACGATCCCACCTCATTGGCGGTGGAAACTGTACTGGACTATTTGCTTTCTCTCTCTGACGCTGGCCTCAAGTCTACCTCAATCAGAGTCCACCTCAGTGCCATCACTGCGTTTCATGAGCCTATCCTCGGAAAACCTCTCACGGCTCATCCCCTGGTTTCCCGGTTCATGAGAGGCCTCTTCAATGTCAAATCACCTCTGAAGCCTCCTCCAGTCGTCTGGGACCTGAATGTGGTTCTCTCAGCCCTCATGAAACCTCCATTTGAGCCTCTTGCCACAACTTCACTCAAATTTCTGACATGGAAGGTGCTTTTCCTCATTGCCATCACCTCTGCCAGGAGGGTTAGTGAGCTGCATGCACTGGTTGCTGACCCACCTTTCACGGTTTTTCACCATGACAAGGTGGTTCTGCGTACCCATCCTAAATTTCTTCCCAAGGTGGTTTCGGACTTCCACCTCAACCAGTCCATTGTATTGCCTGTCTTTTTCCCTAAACCCCACTCTCATCCTGGGGAACAGGCGTTACACACGCTGGACTGTAAGCGTGCCCTGGCATACTACCTTGACCGTACCAGAGCTCACCGCACGTCACCTCAGCTCTTTCTGTCCTTCAACCCTAACCGTTTAGGTCGCCCTGTCTCTAAACGAACGCTTTCCAACTGGCTTGCTGCCTGCATTGCATTCTGTTATACTCGGGCCGGTCTCTCACTGGAAGGTGCTGTCACGGCCCACAGGGTCAGAGCTATGGCTGCTTCTGTGGCTTTCCTCCGCTCCACGCCCATCGAGGAGATCTGCAAAGCTGCTACTTGGTCCTCAGTTCACACGTTCACTACTCACTACTGTCTGGATGCCTTCTCCAGACGGGATGGGCACTTCGGCCAATCTGTGTTACAAAATTTATTTTCCTAATCGCCAACCATCCCTCCTCCCTCTCTGTTAGCTTGGAGGTCACCCATACGTTAAGAATATGCTGCCTGCTTGTCCTGGGATAAAGCACAGTTACTTACCGTAACAGGTGTTATCCAGGGACAGCAGGCAGATATTCTTACGACCCACCCACCTCCCCGGGTTGGCTTCTTAGCTGGCTTATCTTAACTGGGGACCACGCTCTCCTCCGTCGAGCGGGAAGGCACCCGCGCATGCGCGGTGCGGCCAACTAGAACTTTCTAGTTAAAAGTGTCCGTACCGGGGCTCCGTCGGTGACGTCACCCATACGCTAAGAATATCTGCCTGCTGTCCCTGGATAACACCTGTTACGGTAAGTAACTGTGCTTTCCCGAGTTACAGATGCCCGACTTAAGTACATCTCATACTTAAGAATGCGGTTGTGGCTTCATTTGATTTCACTGAGCAGTATTTCCAGTGGCATAGACTCCGACACTTCTCCTGCAACAGATTCTTGAATGATGCATGTCCACATTAAGAACAGTGTGTGGTTATGCATGCTGTACCTTAGAGGGAACACTAGGGATAGTTGGCCCTTTTGTCAGTTGGCAGCAGAGGTAAGCAGCAAGAACCTTAAAATCTACAAATTTTGAGTTACATACAAATCTGACTTAAGAATAGCTTTAAAAAGTAACTTGTTCTTAACCCGAGGACTACCTGTACCTGGACTTTATAATTTGCATAGAGAAGCTGATAAACATTAGGCAACAAACATACTGCAAGATGATGAAGAATGGAGGGCATAGGGGACAAATTCTGCACAAGGCAAGGGGAGATGTTTCTTTATTAAAATTTTATTAAAATAAGAAAGACCTAGTTCATTCATACAAAGAACTTAACACAAAATATATCCATCCATAGCTTACTGCAGAAACTGCAGTAAATCTTCACCCCACCCTTCTCATCCCTAAACAGGTTTGTGACCAGCCTAGTGGCATAACCCTAGACAAACCATCTACCTGGCCACATGTATCAATTCATCTCATCCCCATACCTTCCTATTAGTCTCTTAAAGCTTATGGACTAGTACATACTTACCGGAGCCAGCAGATCCCACACAGGCCTGCTCGTGGTCTTTCCTCTGCTGGGTCCCTCCATATAATGCTACTTCCTGTCTTCGCATAAACAGGAAGTTGCATCATAAGGAAGGGACATGACAAAGGGAAGGCCATGAACAGACATGTGTGAAATCGGTTGGCTCCAGAAGGCATGTGCCGGCAGGAGAGAGAGGAAAGGAGCTCAGGGAGTAGTAAGCTTTTTACTGCTCCTGCGGAGTGGTGAAAAGCTTTGCTCCCGTATCCATGGTAAATGACTCAAATCTTTTCATGTTCACATGGTTTTACTTTGGGAACAGGTCACCGTGTCATTGTTTAGTTATTGGATTAACTCTTTATATTTCCCACTGTATGTAACTTGATGGTCCAACTTTTTAAAAAAGATTTTATTTTGGTTTTGCTAATTCTGTTGCCTCTTTTTCTAAATGTGCCCATGAATTCTCACTCAATTCTTCTGTTCTTTGGACCACGTCTTAATTTAATGATGGACATATTTTGGTGGTTGCTTGCATTCAAATTTAAGCATCACTTAGTGCATTTGGCTATGTTGATGCCAATCACTGTGCTTGGAAAACTATAACATTGGCATTTGCATGTCCTTGCACCTCTTCCATTTGTATACCAACTCAAATAATTAAACATCTAAACACTATTTATGGCTTTACCATCTGACCATGAAATGTTTGGCAGTTGAAATTAACAGTTATAGAACTCCCTTCCAAGGGAATTAGAAAACTTTGAAAAGCACATCTGTTTTCCCAGGCATTTTTATGAATTGAAACAGAAATTTTAGACATTGTTCAGGTTATGTCTTGAAGAGTAGCATGTTTTAATGTTTTATCTATTCTATGTAGAATTCTTGTACATGTATTGGTGCTTTCCTATGTTGACTATTGCAATTAGTTATTTCAAGGTGCTTATCAGAGATCTTCAGCAGTTCTTCAAATGATTCAAAATGTTAAGTTGTTACTGGAGAAGCTGAAATATGATTGGATTACACTCCTCTGTTGCTAGATGAACATTGGCACCCAGTTCATTGCAATATTCTCTATAAAGTACTTGATGTATAAGGCCTTTCAAAATGGGACCCCAACATTTTAATCTTGTTATTTATCACAATACATGCTACCTTGAGCATTACGTTCCCTCACAACAAAATGTATTGCAAGTACCATCAATTTGCTAGGTCCCATTGACTACATTTAGATGAACAATATTTTATGTAGTAGGACCAGATCATTGGACCTTGTGTCTGGAGTCCTCTCTTGCTGCATTCAAGTACTACCTTTTAAAGTGCATTTTTTTTCCAGAGGCGTTTTCTGTTGAATTGTAATAGATTGTAGTGGATTGGGGTTTGTTTGTTTGTTTGTTTTTTAAGCTCTGGCATGGCCAGGTTGTTGCTGTTGTCCAGAAAAATAAATCATGTCTTTTTGTTTTCTTTGCTGTCCTATTGATAAAATTCTTTTCATGTTCCTGAAATTTTGAATGTTGTGCTGTGCCTTGACAGATGCATTTCTTTGGGCGGTTAATAAATGATTTGAAGTAAATACATAACTCTTACTTGATAGTAATGTGTATTAGAGAATGACACGGGGAGCGATCCCCGCAGCGAACCGCTGCGTGGCTGCGGTTTGGCTGCGGGTTATGGTGACCTCATTAGCAAATCGCCGCAGACGCGGGGACAAATCCTTTCACCGCCCGCAAAAACGGTGAATAGATTTGTCCCCGCAGGCCAATGTCCCCCCTTCTAGGAACCGCTATTTACCTGTGTTTCACCGTGCTCCTCATTTGTCAGATCAACCCTTCCTGCCAATAGAACCCGCCCCCCCCCCCCCCCCCCGACGATCGCCCTCAGCCCTTCATGCCGACAGAACCAGCCCTCCCCAACGATCGCGGCAGGAGGGTACCCATCCCCTCCTGCCTACCCCAACAGCCCCCCCGACGATCGCAGAAGGAGGATATCCAAGCCCTCCTGCCAGCTCCCCAACAGCCCCCCTATGATCACTGGTAGGAGGGTGCCCAACCCCTCCTGCCGGCACCCCCAACGGCCCCCTATATCGCCAATAGGAGGGTGCCCAACCCCTCCTGCCGGACCCTCCCCCAACAAACCCCGCCATCCCGAAACACCACCCTTAGTCTTACTTTCCAAGTTGGACCGGACAGCTCCTCGCTCGTCTGGCCAGCAGGCCTGCCTCCGTCCAAATGAGGCGGGCCCGCCCCTCCCCTCCCCTGCCTAACCCACAGGATCCTAGGGCCTGATTGGCCCAAGCACCTAAGGCCCCTCCTATAGCGGGAGTGGGTTTAGGTGCCTAGACCAATCAGGCCCTAGGATCCTGTGGGTTGGGCAGGGTAGGGGCGGGCCCGCCTCATTTGGACGGAGGCAAGCCTGCTGGCCATACGTGTGAGGAGCCGTCCGGTCCAACTTGGAAAGTAAGACTAAGGGGGTTCCGGGGTGGGAGGGTTCGTTGGGGGGGGGGGGTCCAGCAGGAGGGGTTGGGTACCCTCCTGCCGGCGATCTTAGGGGAGGCCATTGGGAGGACTGGCAGGAGGGGTTGGGTACCCTTCTGCTGCGATTGTCGGGAGGGCCGTTGGGGGGGGTCTACAGGAGGGGTTGGGTGCCCTCCTGCCGTGATCGCTGGGGGGAGGGGAGACTTGCAGCCGTAGCCGCGGTCACTATGCTAATCACGGCAGGGAGATCTTTGCCGCGATTAGGTACAGCGGCCGCGTCTACTTACCATGTAGGCTAACATTGTAAGCATTTAAAGTACATGTCGTGTTTGTTTTTGCATTGCTAGCCCCAGGGGTGGTGGAAGATTAGTGATTGAAAAACTGTATGAAAAATAACTATTTTAAATTTAGTGATCAAAATGTGTCAGTTTTGAGAATTTATATTAATTAATTTTTTCTCTGCGTGTTTTGGTTTTGTATAGTTATTAACTAATATTTAACTAAGTTTTAAAGTTTTAAAGAATGTTTCCTTTATACGTAAATAAAGAAAAGTATATAAAATCGTACCCGTTTGAGGCTTTTATGTATGCAGCGGTGACGGTGACGGGGCGGTGAATGGGGTTGCAGTGGCGGTGACGGGGCGGTGAATGGGGTGGCAGTGGCGGTGACGGGGCGGTGAAGGGAATGGCGGTGACGGGGCGGTGCAGAGGATGGTGAGACGGGGACGGGGCGGTGACGGGGACCAATTTTTTCACCGTGTCATTCTCTAATGTGTATCACAATCAGCCAAACTTTATCCTTTCTCTCTCCATTACAGAACTTTTACCCTGTTCCCTGCAGGTCTCCCTAAACAAGGACACAGCTTAATTTCTGAGTATTTTCCAAAAGAAACAGCTTCCTAACTGGGTGTTCTATTTCTGGCCTGTGAAAACTTCTACAGGAGTTGGCGGTCATCAAAGCTCATGCCTCAATAATTCATTCAGTTTGGGATGCCTCCAGCCTCCTTATTTTTGGGTAGTTCCATGTTGATAATAAGAGATCAATGGGGCTGGGTACATACATCCTTTTGTGGCACAGTAGGCCTAGGGTCAATTAAAGACTCCTGGCATCTCAAACATGTCTTTGCACAAACTAGCAGAAAGTGCCCCCTCCCAGTCTTGAGGTCACATAATTAGCATGCCATTGCAAAATAAACAAGTTGGCTGCAGAGCGCACACATTAGCTGCCTTCTTAGGGTTTAATCAATTAAATTGCCCGCTGATACTGTGCTGTGAAAAGAGCTGCTCTCTTCCTATGATGCTGGCAGCGATACTGTGCTGCTGGGTGATTGGTATTTCTCATGCAGTCAAATTCCCACCAGCAGGGAAATGACCAATCCCAGA
Organism: Geotrypetes seraphini; assembly: GCF_902459505.1. Classification (NCBI taxonomy): domain Eukaryota; kingdom Metazoa; phylum Chordata; class Amphibia; order Gymnophiona; family Dermophiidae; genus Geotrypetes; species Geotrypetes seraphini. The sequence continues at coordinate 182,733,361 of NC_047085.1, read as the reverse complement.
GCTGAGGGAGGAGAAATTCAGATGGGGTGGGGGGGATACTGCTTTTACTTTTGCTGATACCCAGTTGGCAGAAAGACAGCTGCAGGTTTTATTTCCTGCAGTTGCTATTGAATCATATGGAGCAGAGGGATTGTGTACATTAGTTGTGCTTCTTTTTGTGTTACTCTTTAAGTGCCAATAGATGTAAAATTATTAATTTTGTTTGAATGTACTAGTTGTGAGATGGTCTGGGGAAAAAACTACATAGGATTATACATACAGATATAATGGAAGGCAGATTACTGCACTAATAGAAACGTCTGGTATAGTGAGTTACAAATATCGTACACAGCAGGTTGCATTTGGCCTTCTCATTGCTGAGTTATACCATCTCTCATGAATAAGCATGTCAAAATGGTGTAAAACTACCGGTATTCAAAGAGTGAAAGGAACACCAATAGTATGATAGGACAGAGATAAATAATAAAAGAAAGTACAGTACGGTAGTTCCAACCTGTCCTGGATAACCCCTAGCCAGGCAGGTTTTCAAGATATCCATAGTGAATATGCATGAGATAAATTTGTGTTCAATGAAGGCAGTGCATGCAGACTGATAATATAAACACATAAATTACTTTATAAAAGGGATGGCTATGTTAATCTGATGCAGGGGTGGGGAACGAGGGACGCAATCCAGTTGGGTTTTCAGGATTTCCCCAATGAATGTACATGAGATCTATTTTCATACAATGGAGGCTGTGCATACAAATAGATCTCATGCATATTCATTTGGGAAATACTGAAAATCTGACTGGATTGAAACCCTTGTTCCCACTCCTGGCTCTGGTGTAACAAAATTCAATGAGGCAGGTAGTAACTTTATAGACTAACCAATTTCTTGAGCAATATTCTTTCAAAGACCACTTTGTCATATGCATTAACATAATAGAATAAAATAAGATATGTAGAATATTGACATGATATGTTAATCTCATATTTATATTGTGTGTGTATGTTCTGGATGGGATTAGCAACCACTGTTCTAGAATGCTTCCCAAATATGATCCCAGTCAGTCAGATTATGGGCTGCCCTTAGCTAGTTGGGTTTTCAGGTTTAATGCTGTCCGATTTCTGATTCAAATCAGGTGAATCGATTTGTATTTACAAAAAATCAGTCTCGCCTTCAGTCTCCTAAAGCAGGAGCGGCAGTGCTGCCTCTTGCTGGCCGTCCACTGCCGCTGCCACTCCTGCTTTAGTGGGGAGAGTAAGTCGGAAGTGCTGGTATCCTCCAGCTTCCCCCTAGCCTCCCGCTCTTACCTTTACTGAATTACAGCAGCGGAGCAGTCTGCAGAGAGGATTGCTGGTGCTTTAGCGATCCTTGCAGACTGCCGGTGTCCTCAGGAGCATGTTCAATCTTCCGTGATCTTGCCCATGATGTCAGAGGAGGGGCGGGACTGCGGCAGAGTGAATGTGCTCCTGAAGACAACGGCAGCCTGCAAGGATCGCTAAAGCACCGACAATCCTCTCTGCAGGCTGTTGCTGCTGTAATTAAGTAAAGGTAAGACTGGGAGGCCAGGGTGGAATGTGCAGGCTTTCGGGGTGGGAGACAGGCCTTCAGGGGAGGGGGGCCCTGGTGTAGAAGTACACAGAGGGAGGGAAGGAGGGGTTCAAAGAGACGTGCATATGCCGGACTGGGGGGGTGTGTGGAAGAAATAATGGGTCTAAAAACAGGAGAGAGGGTGGACATGGGATTTAGGGAGGGAAGGAACAGAAAGGGAGAGAAGTTGGACACAAGGAGTGGTGTAGAGTGGGGAAGGATAGAGAACATAAGAACATACTGGATAGGAGGATAGTTGGGAAGAGAAAGGGAGAGATGGTGGACCCTGGGGTGGTGGGGAAGTTGGGAAAGATGCTGGATAAAAGGGTAGTTAAGAAAAGGAGAGATGGTGGATCTGGGGATGGTGGGGTCCATCGCTGCAGCTGCGGGGATAGAGACAAAAAAAGGAAAGATGCCAGACCTCCGATGGAGGGAAGGGGAGGACAGAGATGGAAGATGGATGGTTAGCACCGAGAAAGAAGAAAATAACAAATGGGCAGGAGACCCTTGCAAGCAAGTTATAAGAAGACAACCAGAGCCTAGGACCAACATGAATTGAATAATGACTAGACAACAAAAGGTAGAAAAAAATAATTTTATTTTCTGTTTTGTGATTACAATATGTTAGATTTGAAATGTGTATCCTGTCAGAGCTGGTGTTAGACTGCAAACGTGAGCTAGGATTTAATAGAGAGAGGGTTTATTTGTTTGTTTATTTTATTTCCATCACAGCACCAGTGTGAGTAGGAGAAGGCAAAGGGGGTGAAGAGGCTATAAAATAAACCCACCAGGATGTTTGGAGAAAAAAAAGCGCCCAATTGAGCAGGAAAATCGAATTAGAAAATCGATTCAGTAGGCTGAATTGACTCAAATCAAATTTTTTTTTCCTGAATCAGGCAGCACTAGTCAGGATATACAAAATGGATGTGGTTGCAATAGGGGGGGAATAGAAATTACGCACAAGAGAAACTTGCCTGCAGTTTCATCATGGATATCCTGAAAACCTGTTTACTAGATGTGCTTTTAAGAACTTGATTGAGAGCCCCTAGATTATATCCACAGCGAATATGCTGGGCCTTTAATATCCGCAGCGCTACCTTTCATATATTTGTTGTGGATATCATGAAGCCTGACTAGTGCTGTGGGACTTTGGGTTAGGGCTTCCATTAGATCAGTATCTCTCAAACTTTTTCGAGCCAGGGCACACTAAAAGTAGTGGCCAAGGCTTGAAGCACCTAGAAGTATGCGGACGTCGATGTCTGTGCATATGCAGAGGCCCTCCAGGTAGGCACTGAGACACCAGTAGGGGGTGCCAGCAGGGAAGAGGGCTAGAGAGAAGGAGAGGCACTGGCGCCAGCTGATTGCCTACAGCAGTGTTTCTCAACTACTTCAAGCTAAGTATCCCCTAAGTCTTAACAAATATCAGCTGAGTACCCCAAACACAGACCTCCCTAGACCCACCCAAGCTCTGCCCCAGATCCCATTCCCTTTACTAATTGTAATGCAATTTTTTCCATTCATTTTTCGTATACACACAGCAGATATAAATTCTCAAAACTGACACATTTCAAATCACTATATTGAAAATAAAATCATTTTACCTGCAGGCTGCTGTAATTAGCTTTAAAGGTGAGACCGGGAGGCCAGGGGGTAAGTCAGAGAATGCTAGAGAGAAGGGGGAAACATGCAGGCCTTTGGCAAATTGGGCAGCACTGGCGCTGTACCGCATAAGAAAGTCAGCTGGCAGGTGCCTCTCTTCCGCCTCAGGAGTTTGAGATACCCTGTTTCCCAGAAAATAAGACCTATCCCGAAAATAAGCCCTAGCATGATTTTTAAAGATGCTCCTAATAAAAGCCCTACTCCAAAAATAAGCCCTAGTTAAGATCGACCCCTGAAGCCCCCCTCCCTTCCCGAATGTCCCCTACACTCCCTGACTCCATCCCTGCCCACTTCGTCCAAAAAATTGGATTTGTTGATTCAGCAACTCCCACCCTGGTAAGCTCTGAACGGGCTGCTTCACGGCTTTCCCCGCTGAAGCCTTCCCTCTGCCACATCACTGAGCGCTGCTGCCGCTGCTGGTTTTAGAGGCCTCAGAGCAGAGGTATGCCAGTCTCACAGTGAGAGGGTCGGTGTGGTTCTGCTGCACAGGGGGATGGCAAGGAAGGATAGAAAAATGCTGCATAAGGAGATGGGTGAGAAGGAAGGAAAGATGCTGCACATGGTAGGGGGAAGAGAAAGGAAAGAGGCAGAGAGAGATGATTGTTGTACATGAAAAAAATAAGACATCCCCCAAAATAAGTCCTAATTCATTTTTTGGACCCAGTATTAATATAAGACACTGTATTAGATACTGATCTACTCCCTTGTAGCAGCAAGTGCCATAAGAGGGAGGTTTACCTGTTATTTTAATTGTAAGAGAAAATGTTTGCAATATGAGGTTCTGTTCCCCCACCCATTGAGGTGTGTTCTGTCTGTGCTTGGTTGTTCTGCAGACTGAAAACTGACTGATTCAATGGGGAGTGGAATGTTAAACAGAGCTCTAGAAGTGATGGGAGAGATCTGGTGGCTTAGGGTGGGGTTCTCTACCCTACACAGAAAATTAGTGGACTGCTTTTTGGACAAAATTAGAACATTTGCTTACATAAAAAATGTTCTTTTAAGAGATGATTGGACTGGAAATTTTTGGAGAGTGGAGGAGTTACTTAGTGGTTAGAGCAGCAGGGTGAGAAACAAAAGCTGCTGTCACTTCTTGTGATCTTGGACAAGTCACTTAAAAGCAGGGTAGATTTGATTTAAATCAAATTGATTTAACTCGCTAGTCAGAAAGACTTGATTTAAATCATGCTCATTTAATGACTAGATTAATGGAATACATTGGCCAAAAAAAATTAAACATTCCATGAATATACAGCCTCTTGCTACATAATTAAAACAAATCTTTATTTCATGATGAATAACTTTTGTATTATAATGCATCTCAATGATTCTTAAACCTGTCCTGAGGGACCTCCAGCCAGTCAGGTTTTCAAGATATCCCTAATGAATATGCTTGAGGCAGATTTATATATAAGTTTTTTGGTCCGTTATTTGACTTTTTTATTATGTTTTCAGTTCTCCTTTTTTTTACCTTCTATGCAAACATTTGTATTTGTTCTTCTCTTAATTATATTATTTTTAATGTTTTGCATATATGTACTTTTATTACTTTTACATTGTTTTATATCGTCCTTATGTTCTTAGTTTCCCCTGATGAAGGCATCTCTGGATGCCGAAACTTGGATCCTTGTTGGAACATTTTTAAAAAATAAAGCTTGAATACTGGTTATTTTAGGACATCTCTCTTGCCTTTTTTGTCTCTTGTCTGTACCCACCCAGTCTATAAGGCAAGTACTTTTTCTGTTTTGTCAAATAATAGAGGTGACTGGCCTGCAAATCTGCTCATGCATATTCATTAGGGATATCTTGAAAACCCAACTGGTTGGAGGTCCCCCAGGACACGTTTAAGAACCACTGATGTATCTTAAATAGATAGATTTTTCCTTAAAAAAGCATTTTATTTAAAAAAAAAAAAATCAAATTTTTAAATTAAAAAAATCTGTTTTTTAAACATCCACCCTCCTTAAAAGCCTTTATTTTCTCAGGTATTTTCCTGTCCTTGGAGTTCTCAGAATCTACATTCATCAGTCCTTTAGCAAGTTTGCGTTAACCTTTTAACATAAGATTTTATAAAGCCTACTGCAAATATGTTTATGGGCAATAGCAGAGTGACTTGCAGCCCATAAATTAAAGCTAAACCCAGATAAGACGACGACTTGTTGGATCACAGGGTCTCCTGACTCAATCATCATTCCCATTGATGCTTTTCGATCTTCCTGTTATTCCAGTTTCTAGTTTTCGTTATTTAGGTAAGACAAGCAAGCAACGCGGGTAAGAAAGGCAACGGGAACTGTAATTGTGCAAGCGGTGCTGCTTGCCCAAAGCTTCCCTCTGACACAGCTTCCTGTTTCCACCTGGGCGCATGGTGGGGTGGGGCGGGGCAGGGGGCCCAGTGTACTTGTGTTCCTAGGGGCCCTCGACAAATTAATCCTGCCCTGCCTGTCAGAAGTAATTGCTGCTTTTTATGGGGATGGGCAGGGACAGAGGGGGGGTCTGGCAGGGACGGGTGGGATTTCTGTTCCTGTGTAACTCTCTACTTTGGAGGTCATAGTCACTATGAAGTGGCAAGACCTATTGGCCAGTTGGGGGTCATGAATGCAGGAGTCTTGAAGGAGTCCTGATGCATGGCTCGACAGAGGACTGGGAGGGGAAGAAATCCACAGGTAGTTTCAAATACTGTCAAAAGATAGTTTACACTGCCAAATCTCAATGCTGATTCCATTTGAGAGAGAAACCCAAAAGAGCAGGAGGAAGTTGAGAGTCTCAGGGGGGAAAAACAATGATGGTCTTGCTTTGCCCACTAAGATATGCAGAAATAAAGGTCAATGAATAACTTAGTAAGTAAATACAAATGGATTGCTGTTGTTTCCTTGGATGCATGTGTCAAATCTTAGGATGGCTTAATCTGACTACTGTTAATTTTGGTTGATTGACATTTTGTCCCTAGAGTTGCCAGCATGCAGTGGGTTTCTGGAATTGAGTCAGAGACCTTTAAGATGAAGCTGCTCTCCATGCTGTCTCAGTTAGACTGCCCGAGATGTGGCTTTCTGTGCTAATAGAAGGGCAGATGGGAAGGCTCACCTTGCTCGTCTGTGTAATTTCTCATAACTGTTTCAGGCTTTGTTTTCCTTGATGTGGGAGGGGATATGATTTCTGCCTTTGCTCATGATTTGCAGAGTGCTGGATTTTGCATCAGCTCTTCTCTGTCAGTGTTTATCAAACTTTTCAAACAAAATTATGCCTTGTTTCAAAAAAATGTTGTACAATAGAGAACAGAGCTATGGAGTTGATACACCAAGTCTACAAATCCAACTCCTCTTTTTCTAATGTTCAACCCCAATTCTGTGTACAGTAAATCTAAAAGAAATTTGATTGTTGGCATTTGATTTATCCCAGGACAAGCAGGCAGCATATTCTCACCTTCTCCCTGGGATGATCATTAAATTCAGTTCATCATTACATGGTGCAGAGGGGTAGAGGTAGAGCAGAGGAAAAATTTTTTACCTGTTAATCTTTTGCCAATCTGGGCCAAACTTGTCTCAGTAAAGATAAAAGTGTATAATATGGCTTTTGATCCTATTAATTTATTGGGATTTATTAATAGCCTTTTATCCCAGGACAAGCAGGCATGATATTCTCACATGTGGGTGACGTCATCTACGGAGCCCCGATGCGGAAGCATTTTCAAGCAAATTTGATTGAAGATTTAAGTTTGCTCTGCTGCTCCACGCATACGTGCCTTCCTGCTCCACTAGGGGGTGCATCCCCTCGTGGTCTCCAGTTCAAAATTTTCCGCGAGCCTAGAAGCCGTGTTTTTCAGGCTCTGCCCCAACTGCCTTCTAGCACCGCAATTTTTTCTTGTTTTTTCACGATTAAGTCGCTGTGCGCGAATTCGTTACCTTTTTATTTGATTCCTGCTTCGTTTTCGACGACCCGGAGGCTTCCGGGTCCCCGTGGCCGCGTGGCTAATCGAGCCGCGGCTACTTTCGATTTAATGTCCCGGCCTTTGACCGGCTTTAAAAAGTGCACCCGGTGCGAGCGGCTTCTTTCTCTCACAGATCCGCTTCGCCGGTGCATCCTCTGTCTGGGGGCGGCTCATCCAACCGACTCCTGCCCCCAGTGCGCTAATTTCCAAAACCGGGCCCTCCGCCGAAGAAAAGCCCGCATGGCGGACCTCTTCACCCCGGACCAACCCTCCACCTCGGCCTCGAGGTCGGCCCCGGCCTTGACCTCGGCCCCGGATACCTCGGCATCGCCTCGAGACTCGTCCCCGAAGTCCTCGGGACAACAGAAAGCCTCAGCCCCGGGTAAGTCCCCTCTTCCCTCTTCAGGTTCTGTAACAGCGAAGAAGCCAGCCTCGGGGACAACGTCAATGCATGGCGGAAGCCCCATGCTTACAGCCCCGACTAAGCCCTCCAAGCCTTCGGGCCGTGCCTCCACCACACGGGAATACTCTGATACGAGGTCGCCCCTTGTGGAGTGCACCGAGGCAGTGGACATGCCTTCGATGCTGTCCGTGCCCGTCTTCCAGGACCTACTCCGAGCGATGATCACGTCGGAGCTGTCCGCTGCAATGGCCCAGTTTCAATCGGCCTCGAATGTGCCAGACCAGCCTGAGCCTCGCACCGAACAACCTCGAGGAAAGGTGCGCAATCCTCGCCGCATCCCATCCTCCTTGGACTCCTCGCCGAGGCACCCGAGACGTTCCCCCTCCGCAGACCGCCAAGGGGCAAAACGTCGGGCTAAAACAACAAAAACCTCGAACCGCCGTGCCTCCAAGAAGGCCCGAGGTTCACCAACCCTACGAGGCCGTTCTCCCACACCTCGTACGGGACCACTAAGGGTGGCTGAGTTATTACTCTCCAACCCGCGCATCCTCCGAACTCCCCCTCGGACGTATTCTCCGAGGGAGTCCGGATCGAGGTCACCAATCCGACATCGATCGGTACCCCTAACCCCGGCATCGTCTCCGAGGGGCTCCTCGAGACGCCGAAGATCGACAACCCCGGAACACTCTCACAGTGCTTCCCCAGCCTCGGAGCATGGATCAGAGCATGAACCTCGATACTCGAGGGAAGCCTCCCCATCCTTCTCCACCCGACGAAGGTCTCGTTCCCCGACCCCGCACGGGGCCCCGGGGACATCTCGCCCATCCTTCACTCGCTTCGTCCAAGACATGGGCCACGCATTGGACTTAGACCTCCAGTCCGACTCCAGATACTCTAAGGAGTACCTGGCGGAGCTAGATATGCCATCAATGCCCAGAGAGTCCCTTCGCTTACCACCTAACCCGGTACTCCAACAGGCCTTCTTCAGGAACCTGGAGAACCCCTACATGGTCAGGGCCGTACCCTCCAAAATGGAGGCCAAGTACCGCACAGTACCTTACCCAGGATTCGAGCAACCACAGCTCTCCCACCAATCGCTGCTAGTAGAATCCTCCTTGAAAAAGGCTCACCCGTACCGGGTCTCAGCAGCGGTCCCCCCAGGCCGAGAAGGCCGAACCCTGGACAAGTTCGGCAGGAGACTATACCAAAACGCAATGATGGCCTCTAGGGTGCAAAGCTACACTTTCACCTTCACATCCTACCTCAAACACCTCATTGGACTATTGAGAGCCTTTGAGACTGACCTACCGGCCTCCCGGCAAGGAACGTTCGGCCTGCTTTTAGAGTCCCTCTCCAACCTGCGCCTTCATCTATTCCACGCGGCCTACGATGGCTTCGAACTCTCCTCCAGAGAAGCAGCCTTCGCTATCGCCATGTGCCGACTAGCTTGACTGCGCCTGGTCGACATGGACCCCAACTTACAGGACCGTTTGGCTAACCTCCCCTGCGTGGGAAAGGAATTGTTCGATGACACTATCGAGGCGGCTACAAAACGCCTCTCCGAACATGAACGCTCGTTTGCCTCCCTTGTCCGGCAAAACCCCAAACCGCCAGCGTCCAGGCCGTATAGGGCCCCTCCGCGCCGCTACCCACAAAAGTCCACCCCTGCCTTCTCGCGGCCACCACCCAGGCGTCCGCAAGCCCACCACAGGGCCATGCCCAAGTCCCAACCACCTGCGACCACCAAACCATCCCCGTCTTTTTGACGGGACACGCGGAAGGGGGCGGGCCCCCTCCGCCATAGTCCCAGGCCTCCTTCCCATCGGGGGTCGACTCAAAGCCTTTTACCCTCGCTGGGAACAAATCACGTCGGACGCATGGGTCCTTGGCGTGATCTCATCAGGGTACTCTCTCAACTTTCGGGCCATTCCCCCGGACAACCCCCCAAGGAATTGCCCTCCCAACCGGACTCAGCTATCCCTACTCCTCTCCGAAGCTCGAGACCTGCTTCGCCTGAGAGCAGTGGAGAAGGTTCCCCCCGACCAACGGGGAAAGGGCTTCTACTCCCGTTACTTCCTGGTACCGAAAAAAACGGGAGACCTACGCCCAATACTAGACTTGAGACGCCTCAACAAATTCCTGGTACGGGAAAAATTTCAGATGCTCTCACTACCGACACTTTACCCCCTGATCGACGAGGGCGACTGGCTCTGCTCCCTTGACCTCAAGGAGGCGTACACACATGTCCCAGTGCACCCCGCTCACCGCAAGTTCTTGCGTTTCCAGGTAGGGGACTGGCACCTACAATACCGAGTCCTCCCCTTCGGACTAGCATCATCACCTCGGGTCTTCACCAAGTGCCTCGTGGTGGTAGCAGCAACCTTACGTTCCCAGGGCCTCCAGGTATTCCCCTACCTGGACGACTGGCTAATCAAAGCCCCGTCCAGGGAAGGGGTTATCTCAGCGACCCAACAGACTATTACCTACCTACAAAGTCTGGGGTTCGAAATAAACTTCCCAAAATCTCAACTACGCCCCTCGCAGTCCTTGCAGTTCATCGGGGCCACGCTGGACACGGTTCACCTCCGTTCCTTCCTCCCCCCTCCGCGCCTGGAGGTGTTAGTAAGTCTGAGCCGAAGGATCTCCCTGCTGACCTCGGTACCAGCTCGACAGATGATGACCCTCCTGGGCCACATGGCCTCCACCGTCCATGTCACACCCTTCGCCCGCCTCCATCTGAGAATCCCTCAGTGGACCCTGGCGTCTCAATGGCGTCAAGACAGTGACTCCTTCATTGCAACGATCGCTCCGCTGGTGGGCCGACTCTTCAAATCTTTCCAAAGGTTTGCTCTTCCTCACCCCACCCCACAGCAAGGTACTCACCACGGACTCGTCGGAGTACGCTTGGGGAGCCCATCTGGACGGCCTACGCACCCAAGGAATGTGGTCAGCACAAGACCGTCGCTGCCACATCAACGTGCTAGAACTTCGGGCCATCTATCTCGCAGCTGTAGCCTTCCAACATCTGCTCCACGACCGAGTGGTTCTCATCCGAACCGACAACCAGGTAGCGATGTACTACGTAAACAAACAAGGGGGGACAGGGTCTTGGCCCCTTTGTCGGGAAGCCCTGCGCCTCTGGAAATGGGCAATCTCCAACAACACCTTCCTTCGAGCGGTGTACATACAAGGAGAACAAAACTGCCTGGTGGACAGACTCAGCCGCCTCCTCCAGCCACACGAGTGGTCACTACACTCTCAGACCCTACGAGGGGTGTTCGAACAGTGGGGGACACCTCAAATAGACCTGTTCGCGTCCCCTCACAACCACAAGCTGCCTCTCTTCTGCTCCCGGATATACTCCCCGGACAGACTCGAGGCCGACGCCTTCCTCCTCGACTGGGAGGGAAGGTTCCTGTACGCGTTCCCGCCGTTTCCTCTGATACTGAGGACGCTTGTCCAGCTGAAAACAGTACAAGCCACCCTGATCCTGATTGCCCCTCGCTGGCCACGCCAGCCGTGGTTTTCCCTTCTACTTCAACTCAGTGTCAGAGATCCACTGCCTCTGCCTCTGTTTCCCTCTCTACTGTCACAGGGTCAGGGTTCACTGTTACATCCCAATCTTCAATCTCTTCATCTGAATGCTTGGTTTCTCTCCCCCTGACTGCTCTCCCCGTGTCTCAATCAGTCAAGGAGATATTGGAGGCCTCTAGAAAAACCTCGACGAGAACCTGCTACTCCCAAAAGTGGACCAGATTCTCAACCTGGTGCTCCTCCCACAGCCAGGACCCGGTATCGGTCCCCGTCCCCCTGGTCCTTGACTATCTACTCCAACTATCTCATTCCGGCCTAAAGACCAACTCCATTCGAGTACACCTCAGTGCAATTGCGGCCTTTCATCAGCCCCTGGAAGGGAAAGCCCTCTCGCTCCATCCCTTAGTCACTCGCTTCATGAAGGGTCTGCTGAACGTCCACCCCCCTCTCAAACCTCCCCCGGTGGTTTGGGACCTTAACGTGGTTCTGGCTCAACTGATGAAACCTCCATTTGAGCCACTAGACAAATGCCATCCAAAATTCCTCACTTGGAAGGTAATTTTCCTACTCGCGCTCACGTCCGCACGGCGGGTTAGTGAGCTACAAGCTCTGGTAGCGGACCCACCCTTCCATCACGACAAGGTGGTACTCCGCACCCATCCAAAGTTCCTACCTAAAGTAGTGTCTGATTTCCATCTCAATCAGTCCATCGTCTTACCCGTGTTTTTTCCAAAGCCCCACTCTCACCCCGGAGAAGTGGCGCTCCACACTCTTGACTGCAAAAGAGCCTTCTACCTCCAACGCACTCAGCCACACCGGAAAGTCCCACAACTGTTTCTGTCCTTCGACCCAAACCGGTTAGGCCACCCAGTTTCCAAACGCACCTTGTCCAACTGGTTGGCCGATTGCATCTCCTTTTGCTACGCTCAGGCTGGTCTCGCGCTGCATGGTCGAGTAACGGGACACAAAGTCCGAGCGATGGCAGCCTCCGTAGCGTTCCTCAGGTCCACACCTATTGAGGAAATCTGCAATGCTGCCACGTGGTCTTCGGTTCATACCTCCACCTCCCACTACTGTCTGGACTCCCTGTCCAGAAGCGATGGCCGGTTCGGCCAATCGGTATTGCGAAATCTATTTGCTTAAATTGCCAACTTCCCTCCATCCCTCTTCAGTAAGCTTGGAGGTCACCCACATGTGAGAATATCATGCCTGCTTGTCCTGGGATAAAGCACAGTTACTTACCGTAACAGGTGTTATCCAGGGACAGCAGGCATATATTCTCACAACCCGCCCACCTCCCCGAGGTTGGCTTCTTGGCTAGTTAAGTGAACTGGAGACCACGAGGGGATGCACCCCCTAGTGGAGCAGGAAGGCACGCATGCGTGGAGCAGCAGAGCAAACTTAAATCTTCAATCAAGTTTGCTTGAAAATGCTTCCGCATCGGGGCTCCGTAGATGACGTCACCCACATGTGAGAATATATGCCTGCTGTCCCTGGATAACACCTGTTACGGTAAGTAACTGTGCTTTTCCTGAAGAGATTCACCCAAAGTAGTTTACAATATACTGAATAGTAAATAGATCTTCTTAAGTATTTTTCCCTATCTGTTCTGGCAGGCTCGTAATCTAATTGTGATACTTGGGGCAATGGAAGGATTAAGTGACTTGCCCAGAGTCACAAGTAGCAGACTGGGATCAAACTCATAATCATAGGTTGCTGAGGCAATAGTTCTAACCACGAGGCCACTCCTCCATTCCAGTATCATAATATCTCGATTTTTATTTTTCTCCTTTTCTTTATATATACATTCAGTATTATTGGAAAGTATTGGGAGAGAGGGAGGAGGGTTATTAAAGTATCAAAGTGAAGAGAGACTGTCATTTGATTGCTGAATCAGCAAACAGCACCATCCTGTGCATGGTGCAGACCAGCTGTAGGAAATTAGCAGGTTTGGGAAATTTAGGGGGGGTGGGAACAACTAAAAACTTCCAAAATTATGATGATTTAGGATTTTTGAAGTCGGAAAAATAACATCAAGTAACTAGCCAGAGATGATGATAACTTTTCTTGATTCCTAATTTAATATATTTTGAAGGGGCAGGCTTTTGAAACTACTGTACTACAGGTAGTCCCTGAGTTACAGACACCCGACTTAAGTATAACTTATACTTAAGAATGCGGTTGCAGCTTCATTTGATTTAACTGAGCAGTATTTCCAGTGGCTTAGATTCCTACACTTCTCCTATAGCAGATTCAGAAATGATGCATGGCCACATTAAGAACAGTGTGTGGCTGTGCATGCTCTGTACCTTAGAGGGAACACTAGGGACAATTGGTCCCTTTGTCAGCTGTGAGCAGAGGTAAGCAGCAAGAACCTTAAAATCTACACGTTCTGAGTTGCATACAAATCTGACTTAAGGACAGCTTTAAAAACGTAACTTGTTCTTGACCCAGGAACCGCCTGTACTATCCTTCTGCATCCAATGAAAGGATCTTTGACATGAAAGCTACAGTCTTGAAAGCATGATAAACCTAAAAGGGAAGTGGAGGGGGAGAGAGGAGCAGATGCTGAAGGGAAATGGTTTGGAGAGAGTGAGGAGCAGATGTTGCATGGAAAGGGGTAGAAAGAGAAGGGAACACAGGGGAGGGAAGGGAAGAGCAGACACATGTTAGTGGGTAGGAGAAAGAATGGAGAAGATGCTGCATGTTAGTGGGTAGGGGAGAGAGGAGAGAAGACGCTGAAGGAAAGTGGGTAGGGGAGCTGAGAGGATAAAGAAAAAAGGGCACATGCTGGATTGGGGAGACAGATACCAGATATGAAAGGAGGAGAGAGATGCTAAAAACCACCTGGGGAAGGGAAGGAAAGATAGAAGGGAAGAAGATAGAGATGCCAGACTATATGGGGGGCGGAGGGAAGAAGTTGGGTGCCAGACCAATGGGGAGGGGGGTGGAGGGAGAAATGGAAGGGAGAGGCACAGTAACAGAGCGGATACCATATGGAAGAGGCAGAGAGAAGGCAAACAGTGGATGTAAGGAAGAGAATGACCAAGGAGAACACAGACGCTCTTCACCCATCACCCAGCAAAAGGTATACAAAGCAAAAAACTATATGATGAACTACTAGTCACCAGAGCAGCGAAAATAGACTTCCACCTCTCCAAGCTACTGACCAAGACGACCAACTACAAAACATTCAGGAAAGAACTGAAAATTATACTTTTCAAAAAATATGTCAAATGAGCTAACAAACCTTATAAACCCTCCCCCAGATCCCATCGCTCATGCTAATCTTCAATTCGTGTAAGCTCACTCTATCAACTCTGTAAGCTCCCTGGGAATGCCCAGGCCAACTCTTTTTGTAAACCGTCTAGAACTGAAAGGTATTGACGGGATAGAAAACACTAATGTAATGTGAAACTATTTCTAAAAAAAATCACATCAGTATTGCTTTAGTTTTCTTTTAACAAATTTTTGTTTTCAGTGAGCTAATGTCATGGTGTGCCTTTCCTGTGGATCCCCCTCCCTTATATGGAGAGGAATATAGTTTTGTTTTGCCTTTAGAATTATTACTGGAGGTGGGGGGTATTCGGCATACTGTTAAAATGCTATACATTGGTTGGAGGGCAGCTCTGATTTGCAGGGGAGTCTTCTGCTGGCATTCTGCCAGTGAAGGGAGGTGCATTTGTCAAGAGGAGCAGGCAGATCCCCTGTGATCTGCCTATTTCTTGCAATTGACAGTGTAGTACTACTACTACTACTACTACTACTTATTTCTATAGCACTGAAAGGTGTACATAGCACTGTACATTTAACATTCAATAGACAGTCCCTGCTCAGAAGAGCTTATTATCTAATTTGGACAGACAGATAGGACATCTCAGGGTTAGGGGTTTTGTAGCTGAAAGAATGATACGATGGGTATAGGTATCTGACAGTGAGCTTTTAGATCATTGTACCTTTTTAGCAGGAATGTTGACGGAGGTCACCCATGCAGCTCAAAGGTGCTTAGTGGGAACCCCAACAGAGGGTGTATCCTTCTTTTAAAGTGATGAAGACTGGGCCATATGAATGCTTCTTTTGAAAATGAGCATACTGGCAGTGTGGCTCACCAAGGGAACATGTTTTGAGATTATTTCTTTATAGTATCTTGAGTTCCATTAGGATCAGACATTTTCTGAGGTGGAGCTACTAGAGTCCGTCTTCAGAAAACGATTTATAGCAGACATGTAATTGATTTTCAGGCTTAAACGTGAACTTTGCCAAAAGTGCATTTTGCATTTCTATTAGAAATGCCATACCCATCAGGAGCAGTTTTTCTAAAGAACTGAAGCAGGAGCCAGCAGAGTAAGCTCTGCTTAAGATTATTTGTTTAATAGAGGAGGATAGGTCATTTTATTCCCTTCTCATGTATGACTGGCAATAGTGCTTATCTAGAGAGGAAGGAAAATCAATGAAATACTAAAACATTTTGACAGCTGAATAAATGGATGAATCTTCTGAACATTTGGAAGAGATGAGATATCCAGTGGCTTCATTAAGAATGCAAAATGATTTGTGTGTGTTTTTTTTCCAAAGTGGATAAAGCTAAATTAGCTGGAAGATTGGAAGATGTATTTTCATAAAAAGAAAGGAGGCATTTCCCTTTAAAGCTGAGACTTGTGAAGATTTTGGTGATGGCCATTATAACCACTGATAACTTAACAGGTACATAGCCTTACTGGGTCAGACCAATGGTCCATCAAGCCCAGTAGCCTGTTCTCACGGTGGCCAATCCAGGTCACTAATTCCTGGCCAAAACCCAAGGAGTAGCAATATTCCATGCTACAGATTCAGGGCAAGCAGTGGTTTATCCCATGTCTTTCTCAATAACAGACTATGGACATTTCCTCCAGGAACTTGTCTAAACCTTTCTAAAAACCAGCTATGCTATCTGCTCTTGGCACAACCTCTGGCAATGTATTCCAGAGCTCAACTATTCTCTGAGTGAAAAAATATTTCCTCCAATTTGTTTTAAGAGTATTTCCCTGTAACTTCATCAACTTGCAGAACTAGGATAACTGAAAAAAGTCTTGCCAGCTGCACTACGTGAAAACCAAACTCTTCGTCCTCTAGGTTAGAAACACTGACAGTGTTGGGTCTCTTTCTTCTGGAATAAAAAAATATATGGCCCACTCTTTATTGGGTGATATTTGGTTTGTTTACTTGGAATTCCCTTTCTTTGTGTGTTGTACTTGGATATTCTTAAAACATTTTTGGCTACTTGTTCAACAAATGTTATGATTACAAGAGTGAAGAATTGTGTACAAGGTGATGGTGGTGGTCTGAGTTGTAAGAGCATTATCCCAGGACAAGCAGGCATGATATTCTCACATGTGGGTGACGTCATCTACGGAGCCCCGATGCGGAAGCATTTTCAAGCAAACTTGATTGAAGATTTAAGTTTGCTCTGCTGCTCCACGCATGCGTGCCTTCCTGCTCCACTAGGGGGTGCATCCCCTGGTGGTCTCCAGTTCAAAAATTTTCCGCGAGCCTAGAAGACGTGTTTTTCAGGCTCTGCCCCAACTGCCTTCTAGCACCGCGATTTTTTCTTGTTTTTTCACGATTAAGTCGCTGTGCGCGAATTCTTTACTCCTTTACTTGATTCCTGCTTCGTTTTCGACGACCCGGAGGCTTCCGGGTCCCCGTGGCCGCGTGGCTAATCGAGCCGCGGCTACTTTCGATTTAATGTCCCGGCCTCTGACCGGATTTAAAAAGTGCACCCGGTGCGAGCGGCTTCTTTCTCTCACAGACCCGCATCGCCGGTGCATCCTCTGTCTGGGGGCGGCTCATCCAACCGACTCCTGCCCCCAGTGCGCTATTTTCCAAAACCGGGCCCTCCGCCGAAGAAAAGCCCGCATGGCGGATCTCTTCACCCCGGACCAACCCTCCACCTCGGCCTCGAGGTCGGCCCCGGCCTCGACCCCGGCCTTGACCTCGGCCCCGGAAACCTCAGCATCGCCTCAAGACTCGACCCCGAAGTCCTCGGGACAACAAAAAGCCTCGGCCCCGGGTAAGTCCCCTCTTCCCTCTTCAGGTTCTGTAACAGCGAAGAAGCCAACCTCGGGGACAACGGCGACGCATGGCGGAAGCCCCATGCTTACAGCCCCGTCTAAGCCCTCCAAGCCTTCGGGCCGTGCCTCCACCACACGGGAATACTCTAATACGAGGTCGCCCCCGGTGGAGCGCACCGAGGCAGTGGACATGCCTTCGATGCTGTCCGTGCCCGTCTTCCAGGACCTACTCCGAGCGATGATCACGTCGGAGCTGTCCGCTGCAATGGCCCAGTTTCAATCGGCCTCGACCTCGAATGTGCCAGACCAGCCTGAGCCTCACACCGAACAACCTCGAGGAAAGGTGCGCAACCCTCGCCGCATCCCATCCTCCTCGGACTCCTCGCCGAGACGCCCGAGACGTTCCCCCTCCGCAGACCGCAGAGGGGCAAAACGTCGGGTCAGAACTACAGAAACCTCGAACCGCCGTACCTCCAAGAGGGCACGAGGTTCACCAACTCTACGAGGCCGTTCTCCCACACCTCGTACGGGACCACTAAGGGTGGCTGAGTTATCACTCTCCAACCCGCGCATCCTCCGAACTCCCCCTCGGACGCATTCTCCGAGGGAGTCCGGATCAAGGTCACCAATCCGACATCGATCGGTACCCCTAACCCCGGCATCGTCTCCGAGGGGCTCCTCGAGACGCCGAAGATCGACAACCCCGGAACACTCTCACAGTGCTTCCCCAGTCTCGGAGCATGGATCAGAGCATGAACCTCGATACTCGAGGGAAGCCTCCCCATCCTTCTCCACCCGACGAAGGTCTCGTTCCCCGACCCCGCACGGGGCCCCGGGGACATCTCGCCCATCCTTCACTCGCTTTGTCCAAGACATGGGCCACGCATTGGACTTAGACCTCCAGTCCGACTCCAGATACTCTAAGGAATACCTGGCGGAGCTGGATATGCCATCACTGCCCAGAGAGTCCCTTCGCTTACCACCTAACCCGGTACTCCAACAGGCCTTCTTCAGGAACCTGGAGACCCCCTACATGGTCACGGCCGTACCCTCCAAAATGGAGGCCAAGTACCGCACAGTACCTTACCCGGGATTCGAGCAACCACAGCTCTCCCACCAATCGCTGCTAGTAGAATCCTCCTTGAAAAAGGCTCACCCGTCCCGGGTCTCAGCAGCGGTCCCCCCAGGCCGAGAAGGCCGAACCCTGGACAAGTTCGGCAGGAGGCTATACCAAAACGCAATGATGGCCTCTAGGGTGCAAAGCTACACTTTCACCTTCACATCATACCTCAAACACCTCATTGGACTATTGAGAGCCTTTGAGATCGACCTACCGGCCTCCCGGCAGGGAACGTTCGGCCTGCTCTTAGAATCCCTCTCCAACCTGCGCCTTCATCTATTCCACGCGGCCTACGATGGCTTCGAACTCTCCTCCAGAGAAGCAGCCTTCGCTATCGCCATGCGCCGACTAGCTTGGCTGCGCCTGGTCGACATGGACCCCAACCTACAGGACCGGTTGGCTAACCTCCCCTGCGTTGGAAAGGAATTGTTCGATGACACTATCGAGGCGGCGACAAAACGCCTCTCCGAACATGAACGCTCGTTTGCCTCCCTTGTCCGGCAAAAGCCCAAACCGCCAGCGCCCAGGTCATACAGGGCCCCTCCGCGCCGCTACCCACAAAAGTCCACCCCTGCTTTCTCGCGGCCCCCACCCAGACGTCCGCAAGCCCACCACAGGGCCATGCCCAAGTCTCAACCGCCCGCGAACACCAAACCATCCCCGTCCTTTTGACGGGACACGCGGAAGGGGGCGGGCCCCCTCCGCCATAGTCCCAGACCTCCTTCCCATCGGGGGTCGACTCAAAGCCTTTTACCCTCGCTGGGAACAAATCACGTCGGACGCATGGGTCCTTGGCGTGATCTCATCAGGGTACTCTCTCAACTTTCGGGCCATTCCCCCAGACAATCCACCAAGGAATTGCCCTCCCAACCGGACTCAGCTACCTCTACTCCTCTCCGAGGCTCGAGACCTGCTCCGCCTGAGAGCAGTGGAGAAGGTCCCCCCCCGACCAACGGGGGAAGGGCTTCTACTCCCGCTACTTCCTGGTACCGAAAAAAACGGGAGACCTACGCCCAATACTAGACTTGAGACGCCTCAACAAATTCCTGGTACGGGAAAAGTTTCGGATGCTCTCACTACCAACACTCTACCCCCTGATCGACGAGGGCGACTGGCTCTGCTCCCTCGATCTCAAGGAGGCGTACACACATGTCCCAGTGCACCCCGCTCACCGCAAGTTCTTGCGTTTCCAGGTAGGGGACTGGCAACTACAATACCGAGTCCTCCCCTTCGGACTAGCATCATCACCTCGGGTCTTCACCAAGTGCCTCGTGGTGGTAGCAGCAACCTTACGTTCCCAGGGCCTCCAGGTATTCCCCTACCTGGACGACTGGCTAATCAAAGCCCCGTCCAAGGAAGGGGTTATCTCAGCGACCCAACAGACTATTACCTACCTACAAAGTCTGGGGTTCGAAATAAACTTCCCAAAATCTCAACTACGCCCCTCGCAGTCCCTACAGTTCATCGGGGCCACGCTGGACACGGTTCGCCTCCGTTCCTTCCTCCCCCCTCCGCGCTTGGAGGCGTTAGTAAGTCTGAGCCGAAGGATCTCTCGGCTGACCTCAGTATCAGCCCGACAGATGATGACCCTCCTGGGCCACATGGCCTCCACCGTCCATGTCACACCCTTCGCCTGCCTCCATCTGAGAATCCCCCAATGGACCCTGGCGTCTCAATAGCGTCAAGACCGGGACCCGATCGACCGCTCCGTGACAGTGACTCCTTCATTGCAACGATCGCTCCGCTGGTGGGCCGACTCTTCAAATCTTTCCAAAGGTTTGCTCTTCCTCACCCCACCCCACAGCAAGGTACTCACCACGGACTCGTCGGAGTACGCTTGGGGAGCCCATCTGGACGGCCTACGCACCCAAGGAATGTGGTCAGCACAAGACCGTCGCTGCCACATCAACGTGCTAGAACTTCGGGCCATCTACCTCGCAACTGTAGCCTTTCAACATCTGCTCCGCGACCGAGTGGTTCTCATCCGAACCGACAACCAGGTAGCGATGTACTACATAAACAAACAAGGGGGTACAGGGTCTTGGCCCCTTTGTCGGGAAGCCCTGCGCCTCTGGAAATGGGCAATCTCCAACAACACCTTCCTTCGGGCGGTGTACATACAAGGAGAACAAAACTGCCTGGCGGACAGACTCAGCCGCCTCCTCCAGCCACACGAGTGGTCACTACACTCTCAGGCACTACGAGGAGTGTTCGAACGGTGGGGGACGCCTCAAATAGACCTGTTCGCGTCCCCTCACAATCACAAGCTACCTCTCTTCTGCTCCCGGATATACTCCCCGGACCGGCTCGAGGCCGACGCCTTCCTCCTCAACTGGGAGGGAAGGTTCTTGTACGCGTTCCCGCCGTTTCCTCTGATACTGCGGACGCTTGTCCACCTGAAAACAGTACAAGCCACCCTGATCCTGATTGCCCCTCGCTGGCCACGCCAGCCGTGGTTTTCCCTGCTACTTCAACTCAGTGTCAGAGATCCACTGCCTCTGCCTCTGTTTCCCTCGCTACTGTCACAGGGTCAGGGTTCACTGTTACATCCCAATCTTCAGTCTCTTCATCTGAATGCTTGGTTTCTCTCCCCCTGACTGCTCTCCCCATATCTCAATCAGTCAAGGAGATATTGGAGGCCTCCAGAAAAACCTCAACGAGAACCTGCTACTCACAAAAGTGGACCAGATTCTCAACCTGGTGCTCCTCCCACAGCCAGGACCCAGTGTCGGTCCCCGTCCCCCTGGTCCTTGACTATCTACTTCAACTATCCCATTCCGGCCTAAAGACCAACTCCATTCGAGTACACCTCAGTGCGATTGCGGCCTTTCATCAGCCCCTGGAAGGGAAAGCCCTCTCGCTCCATCCCTTAGTCACTCGCTTCATGAAGGGTCTGCTTAACGTCCACCCCCCTCTCAAACCTCCCCCGGTGGTTTGGGACCTTAACGTGGTTCTGGCTCAACTAATGAAACCTCCATTTGAGCCATTAGACAAATGCCATCCAAAATTCCTCACTTGGAAGGTAATTTTCTTACTCGCGCTCACGTCCGCACGGCGGGTTAGTGAGCTACAAGCACTGGTAGCGGACCCACCCTTCACGGTATTCCATCACGACAAGGTGGTACTCCGCACCCATCCAAAGTTCCTACCTAAAGTAGTGTCTGATTTCCATCTAAATCAGTCCATCGTCTTACCCGTGTTTTTTCCCAAGCCCCACTCTCACCCAGGAGAAGTGGCGCTCCACACTCTTGACTGCAAAAGAGCGTTGGCCTTTTACCTCCAACGCACTCAGCCACACCGGAAAGTCCCACAACTGTTTCTGTCCTTCGACCCAAACCGGTTAGGCCACCCAGTTTCCAAACGCACCTTATCCAACTGGTTGGCCGATTGCATCTCCTTTTGCTATGCTCAGACTGGTCTCGCGCTGCATGGTCGAGTAATGGGACACAAAGTCCGAGCGATGGCAGCCTCCGTAGCCTTCCTCAGGTCCACACCTATCGAGGAAATCTGCAAGGCTGCCACGTGGTCTTCGGTTCATACCTTCACCTCCCACTACTGTCTGGACTCCCTGTCCAGAAGCGATGGCCGGTTCGGCCAATCGGTATTGCGAAATCTATTTGCTTAAATTGCCAACTTCCCTCCATCCCTCTTCAGTAAGCTTGGAGGTCACCCACATGTGAGAATATCATGCCTGCTTGTCCTGGGATAAAGCACAGTTACTTACCGTAACAGGTGTTATCCAGGGACAGCAGGCATATATTCTCACAACCCACCCACCTCCCCGAGGTTGGCTTCTTGGCTAGTTAAGTGAACTGGAGACCACGAGGGGATGCACCCCCTAGTGGAGCAGGAAGGCACGCATGCGTGGAGCAGCAGAGCAAACTTAAATCTTCAATCAAGTTTGCTTGAAAATGCTTCCGCATCGGGGCTCCGTAGATGACGTCACCCACATGTGAGAATATATGCCTGCTGTCCCTGGATAACACCTGTTACGGTAAGTAACTGTGCTTTGTCATCCCATGATGCATTGCAGCCCAGTCGGCTCTGAGATGGAATTTTCCTGAGCAAAGAAAGGAATATTTAAAATGGGTGATGACAGGTGTGTTATGTGAGTACAGTGTTAATCCTGGGACAAGCAGGCAGCATATTCTCACCGATAGGTGATGTCACCAAAAGAGGCCCGGTACAGACCACTTCAAAAGTGCATTGCCACTTTAAGTGTTTAGAACGTTCACGATAGCCCGCTCATGCATGAGTGCCTTCCCGCCCTTCAGTTTCTTAGTTTCCGCAGAGCTAAGAAGACATGTTTTCAACGGCCGTTGAAATTTTTCTCTTTCACTGCCTTCCTGCTCTCGCGGATTTTTGACTTTTTAGTCACTTTCTTTTTTCTTTGTTTTCATGAAATTGGTTTTTTTTTTTAAAGTAACGATTTTTGGTTTTTTCCCTCTAGCGGGTTTGGCCCGGTGGCGCCAGTTCAACCACTTTGGCCTCTGATTTTTATCTTGCCAAAGCCGTTTTTCCGTCGATGTTTTAAAAAGTGTGGTCGCTGTGCTCGGATCATATCAGTAACTGACCCCCATCGCTGGTGTCTTCAGTGCTTGGGGCTTGAGCATTGTTCAGAGACTTGTTCTTCTCTTCAGAAAAGGACATTGAAGAACCGCCTTATCCAACAGAAACTTCTCTTTGGTGTCGCGATGGAAAGAGACATGACACCGCTACCGACTTAGGCACCATACAAGCTGACACCGCATCATTTGACACCGGCAGAAACAACTCTGGTGTCGCAAACTTCTGGTGTCACAAACTTCACATAAGAAGCCTTCCCTTACCCCATCTGGACCTCAGGTCAAAGTAGCAGTGAGCCAAGTCCTGCCGACATCGAAAAAGCCCAAAAAGCTCTCCGCTTTGATATCGGTGAGTGCCTCATCATCGGCCTCATCATCACCGGAGTGTAGAGCCACACCGAAGGTAACGGAAAAAAGCCAATGGTACCGGTGCTCTCCCTCAAACAGAAAATTGATAACTTGCTTAGGGAGGAACTGGGTGAGCATTTCCAAATGCTGGTGCCAACCCAACTTATGCCTATGTCAACACCGACTCGCTTGGTGCCAGTCCGGTCTGAGCCCATGACACCGACTGCACCTTCTTCTGATGCTCTACCGGTGTGGAGGTCTTCGACACGGGAGTCGATACCTCCAACTCCTCGACACCAGTCCTTGACACAAACATCTCCAGAGGTGACTCCAGTGCAGTCCCGGAAGGCACTACAGAAGTTGAAACATCTCGAGCCTTCAACACCAAGCCTTCAACACTGTCCATATTCCATCCAGGATTCAGACTTGTTCGGAGACTCGGAGCAGGAACCACTCTTATCTGATGATGAGGATTCTTCTGATGCTGATTCACCTCAACGTTCTTCTCAAGACCCTCCTGTGTTGTCTGAAAAGTCCACCTTTTCAAGATTTCTTCACAAGATGTCTGAAGCCCTCTCTATTCCACTGGAAGCGGACTCTAAACATAACAAGCAGTTCCTGGAGGCCTTAGACCAGGGGTGCCCAAAAGGTCGATCGCGATTGACCAGTAGATAGCGAAGGCAACGTGAGTTGATTGCAGAGTCCATCCTAGTCTCGGTGATCGACTCGCGTTGCCTTCGCGTTCACCCTGCTTCCCAACACCGTAAACAGGAGAGCAGAAACGCCGGGCCCACCAGCCTTCCCCTCCCCACCCCCCACCCCCCCTCCCCCCGACGTCAATTCTGACGTCGGGGGAAGGCTGGTGGGCCTGACACTTCAGCTGTCCTGTTTACAGCGTCGGGAAGCAGGGAGAGCTCAGAAGTTGGCGCCGGTGGCTTGGGGGCCTGTTCACCGATGGCGGCGGTGGCTTGGAGGGTGGGGCAGGGAGAAAGAAAGGGGGCAGGCGGGGAGACAGAAAGAAAGAAGTGAAACAGAAAGAAAGAAAGAAAGGGGGCAGGCAGGGAGACAGAAAGCAAGGGGGCAGGGAGAAAGAAAAAGTTTGGGGAAGGAATGAGGTCTGGAGGAGAGGAAGCATACAGGAGGCTGAAATTAGGGAAGAAATATTGGATGCACCGTCAGAAGAAGAAAGGGCAACCAGAGACTCATGAAATCACCAGACAACAAAGGTAGGAAAAATGATTTTATTTTCAATTTAGTGATCAAAATGTGTTCGTTTTGAGAATTTATATCTGCTGTCTATATTTTGCACTATGGCCCCTTATACGGGGCATTCAGAACAGCTCCCTGTGCTAAAAACCACTATCGTAGTTTAGTAAAATAGGAGGGGGTATATTTGTCTATTTTTGTATAGTTGTTACTGAGGACATTGCATAAAGTTATCTGGCTTGACCTCTTTGAAAATCCCCCGGAATATAAATGATAATTAACATTTTCTCTACGTACAGTGTGCTTTGTGGGGTTTTTTTTTAAATTTTATTGTTGGTAGATCATTTTGACTTGGTCATTTTAAAAGTAGCTCGCAAGCCAAAAAAGTGTGGGCACCCCTGCCTTGAAGCTTGAGTAGTTCCCTAGGGGGGCTGGTCATAGTCTAAGGCAGGGGTGCCCACACTTTTTTGGCTTGCAAGCTACTTTTAAAATGACCAAGTCAAAATGATCTACCAACAATGTCATGAAGAGGAAGCTTGAGTAGTTCCCTAGGGGGGCTGGTCATAGTCTCTCTTCATGACATTTTGCGAGAAACTTTTTACAAAAATCTAGAGACACCACTATCTATCCCTATGGCTCCTCGAAAATTAGAATCTTTATACAGATCGGTGCCTAGTACTGATGTTGACAAACCTCAGTTACTCCACGAGTCTCTAGTAGTGGAGTCCACTTTAAAAAAGCCTTCAGGGACTAGTGTCTAAGCATCAGTACCTCCTAGCATAGAAGGCAAAGCCATGGACAAATTTGGTAAATTGCTTTATCAGAATGCCATGTTGGCCAACCGCTCTGGGAACTATAATTTTCATTTTTCATTTTTCCTCAAGCATCTTGTCAAATAGATTTCCCACTTTCAGAAATAAATTCCAGAATGCAAGCTTCCTGCTTACTAGCAACATATTTCTGATCTTTTCCAATTAAAAAAATATATGGTTTGTTCTACCTATGACACATTTCGAACTTACCTCTCGGGCTGCAGCTGTGTCTGTGGCCATGAGACGCCTAGTTTGTGTTTCAGAACTTGATGTGAACCACCAGGGTAGACTAGCGAATGCTCCGTGTCTGGGAGATGAACTTTTTGGTCCATCTATGGACATGACTACACAAAAGTTGTCTGTTCATGAAACCAGACTGTATATTGACTGAATAATTTTTTTTCCTATTACATTCAACAAAATGAAATCAATTACTGTATTTTTTGCTCCATTAGACGCACCTGACCATAAGATGCACTCTAGATTTAGAGGAGGAAAACAAGAAAAAAACCATTCTGAACCAAATTCTCCCTGCCAGTTTCTCCTTGCCAAGCTCTGTACCCTGTCCCCCTTCCCTGCCAGGCTGTATATCCTGTCCCCCCTCTGGTGGTTTAGTGGTAGGCCGAGACAGGGCATGTAGGCCTAATGGCTGGCAGGCAGGTAGGGACAGGGCAAACAGGCAGGTAGTGACGGACCAGGGCGGGCAGGCAGGCCGACCTCCCCCTGTTGCAGGCAGGCCTCCCCACCCCCAGGCAGGCAGCAGGAAAGCCCCGGCCTCTCTCTCCTCCCTATTTTTAATTTGGCAGGGTGGGCAGCCTGGTCGGCCTCTCCCTCCTCCCTCCCTATTTTTAATTGGGCAGAGCAAACAGGCAGGCCCCGGCCTCTCCCTTCTCCCTCCCTACCCCCCAGGCAGGCAGCAGGCAGGACCCGGCCTCTTCCTCCTCACCCCCCAGGCTAGCCTTGGCACTCTTTCTCTTCCCCGCCGCCCCCCCCCCCCCCCCGCATACCTTTTTTTTTTTTTTTTTTTCTGTTCGCAGCCAAGGCTTGCTGGCTGCCACCTCTTCCGTTCTCTTGCGGCATAGCAGCGCACCAGGTTGCCTCAATTCTCGCAGGAAGTGGCACGGGACCAGGCAGGCAACTTGGTGCGCCGCTATGCCATGAGAGAACGGAAGAGGAGGCAGCCGCATCAGCCGGCAGTTCTGGGAGGAAGCGGCGGGAACCAGCAAGCCTTGGCCGCAAATAGAAGTTAAAAAAAAAAAAAAGGAAACGCGGAGGGCGGTGGGGAGGAAAAAGAGGGCCAGGGCCTGCCTGTCACCTGCCAGCCAGGCAGCCAAGGGTGCCACATTAAAAATAGGTAACGGGGAAAGGGAACGCTTTGGGTATTCGCTTCATAAGATGCTCCATAATTTCCACCCACTTTTGGGGGGAAAAAAGTGCATCTAATGGAGCAAAAATACGGTAAGCTTTACAGCTCTCCAGCAGTGTAGTCTTACATACAGTGAGACTACACCATGAACTATGTGTGATGTACAGAGCAGAATTGGTTATTAAGTGAAACAGACTGAACTTCCATGGATCATATTCAGGGTTTTTGTTTTTTACATGAAGACTAGATATTTCTGTAGCAAAATTGTCCACTTACAGTATTACAGTTCTTAAACCTTTGTTGTACTTTTTTTCATTTATTTACATAATGGAGTTGGCTAAATGTTTTATTTGAGAGGGAGTTGATGTCGGAGACGTTCCTTATAAAATAAGGTTATGGTTCATGCTCTGTTTTACAAGGAGTGTAGTGATCTGTTGTGACCCTCTTTACTGAGAGTTTGGTCTCCGTTTACTTTCAACAGAATCGTTGTACAGTATTTGTATACTAGAGATGATATATTTAAACTATTTTCACTAAAGATGTGTTACTGGCAAAATTAGCTTAGAGTTCAGCACTATTCCAACACTAATGTCATGGATACAACATCCTGTTGACTTCAGGAAATATCACAGCTACTTTTTTTTTTCTCTAATTAACTATAGTAGAAAGCTTATTGTGCTGTTTATCTTGCAACACTGTGATCCTTTAGAACTTTAAAGATAATGTTCAATGTAGAGGGCTGGGAAGAAAATGTTAATGTTTCTTCCCCTTGTGTCTATTTATACTGTAAGGAATTTTGTGTTTACATTGCCTTTCAAAAGTCTTATACAATTTTCACATTCGGCTGTGTACAAAGGATAATTCAGGAAACACTGGGATATTTTTCTCGTAATTACTGTGTATACTTGAAAGAAGGGAGGGTATCCAATACCCTCCTAGGTAGTAGAGCTAGATTGTTCAAAGTGTTTGGTATTAAATGATTCCCATAGCCTGTTTTTTATATATATATTTTATTTTTATTTTTTTTTCTGTTCTTGTTGTAAAGGAACTCGTTTGGGGGGGAAAAAAAGTTAACTAGCCCTAATGATTCAGTTTTCTTACAATACATATGATTTTTTACTGAGAATAGGAGGCGATTATTTAGTTTTATTTAGTATTCTTGTTTTTTTTATTTAAGAACATAAAAATAGTCTTACTGGGTCAGACCAATGGTCCATCAAGCCCAGTAGCCCGTTCTCATGGTGGCCAATCCAGGTCGCTAATTCCTGGCCCAAGGAGTAGCAATATTCCATGCTACCGATACAGTGGCTTCCCCCATGTCTTTCTCAATAACAGACTATGGACTTTTTCTCCAGGAACTTGTCCAAACCTTTCTTAAAACCAGCTATGCTGTCCGCTCTTACCACATCCTCTGGCAATGCGTTCCAGAGCTTAACTATTCTCTGAGTGAAAAACTATTTCCTCCTATTGGTTTTAAAAGTATTTCCCTGTAACTCCGTCAAGTGTCCCCTAATCTTTGTAATTTTTGTTGCATTCGAGATTTTGTAGACTTCAATCATATCTCCCCTCAGCCGTCTCTTTTTCAAACTGAAGAGCCCTTACCGCTTTAGTCTTTCCTCATACGTGAGAAGTTCCGTCCTCTTTACCATCTTGGTCGCTCATCTTTGAACCTTTTCTAGCGCCACTATATCTTTCTTGAGACAAGGAGACCAGAATTGAATGCAATACTCCAGATGAGGTTGCACCATGGAGTGATACAGGGGCATTATAATATTCCTCGTCTTGTTAGCCATCCCTTGTTTAATATTTTCTACCATCCTGTTTGCTTTTTTGGCCGCCGCCACACATTAGGCAGAAGGTTTCATCGTATTGTCTATGATGACACCCAGATCCTTTTCTTGGATGCTAATACCCAAGATGGGCCCTAGCATCTGGTAACTGTGATTCAGGTTATTCTTCCCAATATGCATCACTTTGCATTTCTCCACATACTAGAGATGAGTCTGACCTCGGTACCGGGAAAGATGGTAAAGGCTAGTTCTGCCCGATTCAGAGAAAAATATTTTGATTCGATTCACCCTGTTGAATCGATTTTTTTTTATTCGTTTCGAGTCACTGTTAATAACACAGCTTTTTAAGTTTAAACATTTTATTTAGCCAAGGCAATATCATATCAAAAATTCCCAGCTTCCATCCCCAGACTCACCAGCCCCCCTGCCGATTCCCAGCCCCCAATACTCACCAGCCCCCCTGCCGTTTCCCAGCTTCCTTCCCCAGCCAAGACTCACCAGCCCCCCTGCCGATTCTCAGCCCCCCCTGCCAGTTCATTTACTTACTCGACTGGATGTGGAATCGTGGGGAAGAGAGGAGAAATGCAGAGAGAGAGCCAGCAAAAAATATCGTTAGCTTCTGAGGTCCACTGTATGAGGTCTGCTCACTCCCCCCTCAACGCTCCCACGTCCTTTTGTTTCTTCTGATGTAACTTCCGGTTTCACAAAACTGGAAATTAAATTAGCTGGGAACGAGTCTGGCAGCCGGCAATGAAAAAAAGAATGAACTTCAATCGGAGCTGAATTGGTGAGTCTGTTTTTTTACAGAAACGAACTGATTCACCTGATTCGAATCGGTGAACTGATTCGAATCGTGAATCGGGCAGCACTAGTAGAGGCGCTGATAAAGGACCGCATCATTGATCACCTTGAAGGACACAATCTGATGAGGACCAGCCAGCATGGCTTCAGGAAAGGAAGATTTTGCAAGACGAACTTGCTGCACTTCTCGAGGGAGTAAACAGGCAGATAGACAAGGGTGACATTGTATATCTGGATTTTCAGAAGGCGTTCAACAAGGTATGAATGACTACTACGAAAAATTGCGAGCCATGGAATCTTATAAACATCCTGGAAATTGGTACGACGAGTGAGGTGATTAAATTTGCAGACGATACGAAGTTATTCAGAGTAGTGAAGACGCAGGAGGATTGTGAAGACCTGCAATGTGACAAACACGCTCAAGAAATAGGCCGTGACATGGCAAATGAGGTTTAACGTGGATAAGTGTAAGGTGATGTATGTTGTTAACAAAAATCTTATACACAAATACAGGATGTCCAGTGCAGTACTTGGAGAGACCCCCCAGTAAAGAGACTTGGGAGTAGTAGTCGACAAGTCAATGAAGCCGTTCACGCAATGCGCAGTGGCGGTGGCGAAAAGGGCGAATAGAATGCTAGGAATGATTTAGAAGGGGATCACGAACAGATCGAAGAAGGTTAATCATGCCGCTGTACTGGGCCATGGTACGCCCTCACCTGGAATACTGCATCCAGCACTGGTCACCATACATGAATAAGGACACAGTACTACTCAAAGGGTCCAGAGAAGAGCGACTAATATGGTTAAGAGGCTGGAGGAGTTGCCATACAGTGAGAGATTAGAGAAACTGGGGCTCTTCCCCCTTGAAAAGAGGAAACTTGAGAAGGGACATTATCGAAACATTCAAGATAATGAAGGGAATAGAGTTAGTAGATAAAGACAGGTTGTTCACCTCTCGAAGGTAGAGAGAACGAGAGGGCACTCTCTAAAGTTAAAAGGGGATAGATTCTGTACAAACATAAGGAAGTTCTTCACCCAGAGAGTGGTAGAAAACCGGAACGCTCTTCCAGAGACTGTTATATGGGAAAACACCTTCCAGGGATTCAAGACAAAGTCAGACAAGTTCCTGCTGAACCAGAACATACACAAGTAAAGTTAGTCTCAGTTAGGGCACTGGTCTTTAACCTAAGGGCCGCCATGTGAGCGGACTGCTGGGCACGATGGACCACTGGACTGACCCAGCAGCGGCAATTCTTATTTTCATCTGCCATTTGGGCGCCCAGTCTTCCAATTTCCTAAGGTCCACCTGCAATTGATTTTCTTCATTAGTAATCTTTTTAATTACTGAATTTATTTGGGTTTCTTAAACAATTGTTTATTCAGGTGCTTTAGTTAGATTGTGAGCCTATTGGACAGCTAGGGATGTTTTTTTATATTTAGTTTTCTTGTTTTTTTATTTAAGAACATAAAAATAGTCTTATATTAGTTTGTCATTTTTTGTGAACCGCTATGAACTTTGAATGAGGTATTGGCGGTATACAAATAAAAATTGCATTATATTCTAATCAAACATTGAAATAGGATTTAAATTAGTTTGCCTAAAAGAAAGGATAATCTGGATTCCAGAATATAGTAGTATCAGTCTTGCCCCTACCTGTGTAGTCGGAGCATTCCTTAAGCTTTGATAGAGGGCGAAGACTTACACAATCGAGAACTTTTTGCATTCTTATTTTATTATTATTTTTGAATATTTCATAATTTGCTGTTTTCATGTTGAGAGTACATTGTGTATATTAGTCAAACGCCTGCTCATAGCAGGCTGGGTTGGGCTTGGAGAAAGTCAGAAGCATTCAGACTTAGCATGATTGGAAGGACTCTATCCAACAGTTTAAACAAGTGCTAAATGAAGCCAAGATGCACATGTGTCGCAATTCCATCGCTGGATGTAGGGCGCAGCGCCAGCTGCATTTGTGCCACAGCTCCCATTGCTAGATGTGGAACACAGCTTTGACTGCAAATGGGCCCAGGCTCTATCTCTAGATGTTGGTCCAGACTCCATCTCGCAATATAGACCATGGCCTCATTTACTGGGTTGACATCAGCTCCCAGTTTTATGGGATGTACAGTTTTTCTGGATGTACGGAGCGGGTTTGACTTCCTGTCTGGCACTGCTCCATCTCTTTCTTTTTGCAAATGATACAAAGATGACCATCACCATAGCACAGTGATCTTCGCTAATTTTTAATTTGGTGCAACTTTGGATCCAAATGAGCTGAAAGAGCTACCAGATATCTTTCCATGCAAGGTTTAACACTGCTGATCAGTGTATGTCATTGACATCCAACTCACCAGTCTTCAATTTTTTATTGTGTGTGTATCTTCAATGAGGTGGACATTTCCAAATATATTCTCTTAGAAATGTCTTATCCTTCAAGCCTGTGGCTCTTTCTCCCATCTACTTCTCCCTTTCTGTTTTGAGCTTGGGTAAAGAGGCAGAGAGTAACATAAAAAAAAGCCAGAATGATGATGAGGGCTGCCTCAGAGGTCTCCAGGGACTGCCACTGACCCCTGGGCCTTGCACTGAAGAACATTGCCATAGGGAGTAAACCAGGGGTGCCCACACTTTTTTGGCTTGCGAGCTACTTTTAAAATGACCAATTCAAAATGATCTACCAACAATAAAAAAATTTTTAAAACACAAAGCACACTGTATGCAGAGAAAATGTTAATCATTTGTATTTGGTTTGTTTTTTTTAATCAGAGGTCAAGGCAGATGACTTTAAAATATGCAATGTCACCTCAGTAACAACTATACAAAAATAAACAAATATACCCCCTCCCCTTTTACTAAACCTCGATAGCGGTTTTTAGCACAGGGAGCTGCGCTAAATGCCCCTCGCAGCTCCCGACGCTCATAGGCTCCCTGCGCTAAAAACCACTATCGCGATTTAGTAAAGGGGACCCATAGTGCAAAATATAGACAGCAGATATAAATTCTCAAAACGGACACATTTTGATCACTAAATTGAAAATAAAATCATTTTCCTACCTTTTTGCCTGGTGATTTCATGAATCTCTGGTTGCACTTCCTTCTGACTGTGCATCCAATATTTCTTTCTTTCTGGCCCCCCCTTTTCTTTCTTTATCTCTCCCCCTGCTCCTCTCTTTATTATGGCTTTCTTTCTCCCCCTGCCTTTCTTTTTCTCCCCCTCTTTATCTCTGTCTTTCTTTCTCTCTCTCCCCCTGCCTGTCTTTCTTTCTCTCTCCCCCTGCCCCCCCCATGCCATTGTGCCGATTTCTCCACTTCCCCGATTCTTTCTCTCTTCCTGCCCCCCCAAACCATCACGCCGATTTCTCCCTGCTTCTCCGAGCTAAGCCTGGCGCGTACAAGCACCAGGCCCACAAGCCTTCCCATCCCCCGATGTCAATTCTGACATCGGGAGAGGAAGTTCTAAGGCAGCGATTGGCTGGCCCAGAACTTCCTCTCCTACGTCAGAATTGACGTCTGAGGTGAAGGCTTGTGGGTCCAGCACTTTGTACACGCCTGGCCTAGCTCAGGGAGGCAGGAAGAGCAAGATCGCAAAGGTAATACAATCGACTTGCATTGCCTTTGCGATCTACTGGTCAATCGCGATCGACCATTTGGGCACCCTTGGAGTAAACAATATGAGAAACAATTTTACAAAACCTTGTAACCTAGTTGAAAACTTGGCCAATAAGCTTTCATACAGACATGTTTTTAGAACAGTACAAAGAACCTCCATTCTCTCATCTCTATTACCATACTCATAATTCTGTCCTCCTCAGACTACTATAATGTAGTATATTCATTCTGTAATTCGAAATATTGTAAGTCGCCTTGAACCTGTTTAGGCAGAAATACCTAATTAGATTAGATTAGAATGATATGTTTACAATGCATATCAAGCTCTATCAGGCAAGAGATCTCGGGGTGATTTAAAATCTGATTTCAAATGAGTTGTACTGCGATGTTATTGCTGACTCCTGAGGCGGTGGGTTGGTTTGTAAGGGGTTGGTATTGGTTGCTATGACATATTGAAAACTTTTGATGATACAGCTTTGTAGTTGTATTCTATGGTTCTTGTGATGTTCTCTTATTTTGTGTTACGTACTATTTTTCTACTATTTTGTATATTCTTGCCCTTTTGTTTCATCAATAAAAATTGTTTCAAAGTAAAATCTGCTTTCAAAGTAGCAAAACAATGTGATAAGGTAGTAGCTAAAGACAGAAAATGTTAGGGCTTTGTAGAAAATCATAACTAGCAGTAACAAAGCACATGATAATGCTCTTGTACACTGTTTAGTTTTAGATGCCATATTTTAGTAAGGAATTAAATAGGCAAGAGGTACTCCAGAGGAAAACATCCAGAATGATAGCAGGATCTGCACCAGAAGATGTATGAGAAGACTTTAGGATCTAATGTATGTCTTAGGGGCAAGGATGGACAGTAAATGTGATGCAGATGTTTAAATACTTGAAATATATTAACCCACAGATGAACTCTTTTCAAAGGAAAGGAAGCTGTAGAACTGGAGGGACAAGATATAAAACTGCTAGGAGCTTGATTCTGGAGAACTTTTATGATTTTTTTTTTTTTTTTTTTCCACTGAAGGATGTGGAACGCCATGTGATTGGCGTCCTCTTGGTTTGAATAGATTTCTGCTTCCTCTGTGCACTTTTTGTAGCAGCTCAGGTGAGCTACAGTTACCTGTTTAGTTGTGATATGGTATATACTAGAATAGCTGATGCCTGCTGTGGAATGTGTATGTGGGAGGAGGGCATATCCCAGTGCCCAGAGGATTTAGCACAGCTTCATGCATGTAAACATTGTCCTAGTCACATACAGTATCTTGCCAATCTGTCAGTAACTGGTTCTGCTGGAGAATTAACCCTTCAGATTAGTGTTTGGAGTTTAAAAAAACAAACAAAACTGTATTTATGATAACATTTGTCTCCTGGTTTCCTCAGGGTTAGTTTTCCTTTAATTTCTTATATACAGGCAAATGCATGCAATCCAGCAAAAGGGCCTGAAAGTGATTCATACTCTACTTTTCAGCAAGTGTCAAGTACTTCTAGCCAGATTACCTTATATACTTGAATATAAGTCGATCTGACTATGAGACCCCCTTTCCCCCCCAAAAGGAGGAAAAATGGTTGACTCGAATATAAGTCGGGCGGCTTAATAGTCAAGTGCTCTGCACCCAGCTCCCTTTCTGCCAGGCACTGCACCCAGGCATTGCACCCTTCCTGTCAGGCATTGCACCCAGCACCATTCCTTCCTTCCTCCTCCATCAGATTCTACATCCTCCCTCCCAGGTTCTGCACCCTGCCCCCCTCCCTGCTCTAGCCTCATACCTCTACCGCTGATCCCCGGTGGAGGTGCAGCAGGCAGGAGCGAACTTTCCAAGTTCCTGCCCCGCTGTTAACAGCCTTCCATGAGTGTCTTCAGCCTTCCTCAGAAGTACGAGCAAGATTTGGCGCTGCTGTTCAGTGTTGAGCGGCTTCCTTAATAGCTCCCGCTTTCTATTATGGTCTCTTGTCCTAGGTATGTAGTTTTTATGACCATAGTTTAGTTTTTCCTAGTTTTTCTCATTGGAATTAAATGTGTGTACAAGTATATGGCCAGGCCCTGTGCTTCATTATTTTGCTTTCTGTTTAAATCTCCCATGTGCCTAAATGTTTTGCATGAAATCTGCATTCATGTTGATTTTATTTGATATACAACATATGCATTAATGATATCAAAATGATTTACAAGAAAGAAAAAATGTGGGGAAGACAAACACGGAGTAAAAAGGATGAGAGAGCAAAGGTACAAAAGAAAGACAACAGTTTATTAAGAGTATTCTTTTTTTTTAAAAAAGGATATCTGATTACAGTAGATTGTCAAGGGAAGAGGCAGGGAAAGGGGAGGAGCATTATTAATTCTAGCAGAGTTAGCATTTAAAAATCTTGGTGGGGAAATACCTGATAGAAGTAGGTTTTTGGAAAGTTTTTTAAATTTTTGAAGGAAGAAGACTTTCGGATGTGCAATGGTAAACTATTCCAAAGACATAGCACAATTATGCTAAAGTATGGGTAGACGGTAAAGTCTGATCGAATGAATTGAAGAGAAGATCAACTAATGTTTGGAAAAACAGTGTGTGTACATTGGAATATGTGGAAGAGGATGATAAACAGGAGTAGCAAAAGGCCAGCAGCAGTAACCTGGGATGAAATACGATTTTAAAAGGAATTCTGTTAGGAAAGATAATCGAGCCTTCCTTGCCAGAAAAAAACACTTAACTGCAGAATTGTGTATAATTTGTAGTCCTTGTAACTGAATAGAGGGATAAATCTTGATGAAGAGAATTACAATAGTCAGTTTGATCATAAGTGCCAGGGAAGAAAAATCAAGAAGAGCACTTGGAATCGCTGATGAAACTTGTGTGCTGCCTTTGTTGAATTTTGATATAGAGAATGACACGGTGAATGTTACCCGCAGCTAGCCGCAAGTAGCTGTGGGTAACCTGCCAAAACGGTGGAGGGGGGGAAAGGTGCTCACCACAGGTACAGGGACAAGGCCATCGACCACCCCGTGGAGCAGTGATTGGCATTGTCCCCACAGTTAAGGGAGGGAACGTGCGCGATCACCAATCGCAAGCAGCCCCCTCCCTCCTTCCTACCCACCCAAATCTATTTCCCATTCTCCTCCTTACCTTCACGGCGCATTTTAAGGTTGGAGACTTGTTGAAAGACGCCGGAGCGTATGTGCAGTCACATGCGTGTATGGGCAGAAGCTTCTCCTCTGACGCAACTTCCAGTTGCATCAGAGGAGAAGCTTCTGCCCACACGCAAGCGACTGCACGAACACTCCGGCGGCTTTCAACAAGCTAATAAAATCTTAAAATGCACCGCAAAGGTAAGGGGGAGGGAGGAAGATGCACGTACCGCACGAGGGGTGCCAAAAGGCAATGAGGTGGCGAGAGGGAAGGGTGGATGCTGCAGGGACGGGGCAGTGAAGGGGAAGGTGGTCTAGTGATGGGGACAGATGTTTTCCCCATGTCATTCTCTATTTTGATACTTCAGGGAAGCCAGGTTTCAAAGACTGCATCTCCCACTGATGCTCTGTGGGTAAATCGCTTCATCTTCCATTGCCTCAGCTACAGCTTAGGTTGTAAATGCTTTTGGACAGAGAAATGACTTGTGTACCTGAGTACAAAATTCCCAGAGTTCTTTTCCCCCAAATTCCTAAGTTTTACAGTCAGGGCTTCGGGGAGAAGAGAAGGAGCTACGTTTTTCCTTTTCATACTCATATAGAGCCTCTTCTATCAAGCCCCAATAGTGCGGATTGGCGCAGTAAATGCACCAAAGCCCATAGGGATTTAAAGGGCTTTGGTGCATTTGCTGTGCAGCACTCGCTAATGCGGCTTCATAAAAGAGGCCCCTTGTTAAGTGTGAGGATAAAATTATTTTAAAAGAAGTAGTACTAAGTTTATCTAGGGTATAAGGGAGGTCTCTGTAGGGGTATCTGTGCATTGTGTATGCCTTTGAACTTTCCGATTGTGTTCTGTGACATTATTGGTGCACACTGCACACCACAAGAACGCTGAACTGATTGTTTACACTGCAGCATTCACTCTAGCTAATTTGGGGACAATGCCTGCTGCACCTGGAAAGCTGTAACAAAATTAGCATTTTCTGTTAGAAGTGATGTGTGGATGCAGTACTGCTTTAGCATTTTGGAGGGATTTTTGTTTTATGATGGGAGATTGACCCTTGACCCGATTTCCCTTTTTCTGTCTATTAGTCTTCCATTTTCTGGCACCATGAACCTTTTTATTTAAGCTACTTACATATTTTCTCTTTAGCTATTTCTAACCCTCTCCCTAAAGTGCTCAATTCATCTATTATAATGTGAGTCAATGACCAGGGCGCACAGACTGGAGTTTCCTCCAGAGTTGTGTCCACTAGGCATTGTCCCTGTGCAGTAGATGAACTGTGCTCCTATTCCCCCAAGAACTGTGAACATTGCTTCACAGCACCTCCTGCCTTTGTGGACCCAAGGAACAGAAGCTGAGCATGTAGAAACATGATGGCAGATAAAGGCCAAATGGCCCATCTAGTCTGCCCATCCACAGTAACCATTATCTCTATTTTTCCGAGAGATCCCACGTGCCTTTCCCAGGCCCTTTTGAATTCAGACACAGTCTCTGTCTCCACCACCTCTTCTGGGAGACTGTTCCATGCATCTACCACCCTTTCTGTAAAGTATTTCTTTAAATTGCCCCTGAATCTACCACCCCTCAACCTCAAATTATGTCCTCTGGTTTTACCATTTTCCTTTCTCTGGAAAAGATTTTGTTCTACGTTCAAATACTTAAAGGGTATTAACGTAGAACAAAATCTTTTCCAGAGAAAGGAAAATGGTAAAACCAGAGGACATAATTTGAGGTTGAGGGGTGGTAGATTCAGGGGCAATGTTAGGAAATTCTACTTTACGGAGAGGGTGGTGGATGCCTGGAATGCGCTCCCGAGAGAGGTGGTGGAGAGTAAAACTGTGACTGAGTTCAAAGAAGCGTGGGATGAACACAGAGGATTTAGAATCAGAAAATAATATTAAAGATTGAACTAGGCCAGTTACTGGGCAGACTTGTACGGTCTGTGTCTGTGTATGGCCGTTTGGAGGAGGATGGGCAGGGGAGGGCTTCGATGGCTGGGAGGGTGTAGATGGGCTGGAGTGGGTCTTGACGGAGATTTCGGCAGTTGGAACCCAGGCACAGTACCGGGTAAAGCTTTGGATTCTCGCCCAGAAATAGCTAAGAAGAAAAAAAAAAAAAAAAAAAAAATTTTTAAATTGAATCAGGTTGGGCAGACTGGATGGACCATTCGGGTCTTTATCTGCCGTCATCTACTATGTTACTATGTTTTAAATTACTCTGGAGCCTATCACCTCTTAACTTCATCCTATGCCCTCTCATTGCAGTTTCCTTTCAAATGAAAGAGACTCAACTCATGTGCATTTACATTACGTAGGTATTTAAACATTTCTATCATATCTCCCCTCTCCCGCCTTCTGATTGATAGTGCACAGCACTGCAATCAAGCCAGTCATTTAATCCTGCATATTGTTTCCTCTATGTGCTGTAGCTTGGTGAAAATGTGGTGTATTTGCTGTGTATCCTCCTTCAGGTGTTCAGGATGCTGGGGACAGTTCGTGTCTCTTTCTATCCTCCTTTTGATGTGTGAATGAGCCTATGTGTGCATGCACTCTTTATCTTAGAGAAAAAAGGGCTCTCTGATTCTTTTCTGTTTGCATTTGCTGGCAGGAAGGACACAGTTCCAAGTTTGGGCTACTTTGTGGTAGGACACTGAGACACCTAATTAGTAGGTAGGATGTGTTTCCTTTCCAGCTTTCTTATTGTAGAATTTTCACCCTAAATAAGATGCATAGGAATTGGTTGAGCATAAGACTGCAGTACAGCTCTTGGCTAAGTTGCAGTTTTCAGCTCTTGAGATGTGTCAGCATGCAGAAGAATACTTTTCCATATGTTTTATTTTGGTGGAGCTATTCTTTTCTTTGACCTTCTGGCTCGTTCTTTGCTTTCTGTCTCTTTCCTAGTTCAGTTCAGCCTAGCAATAGTCAGAACTAGGAATCAAAGCCCGGTCCTCAATATGGCAGCGCATGACACTTTAATTTTAGCAGAGAAACCACATTCATGCCATACCAACAAAAATATATAGAAAAAGACAGAAAAATAATAGTGAATACAAAAAAAGCGAAGAAAACAGACCTCATACACGGGCAGCCGGGACTACACAGTACCCTAAGCCACCCGTATCATCACTGGTCTGAAAAAACTCCGTACATCTATATTGTGTCAGTCTTCATTTCACTCATTAAGTTTATTTTTCAAAATTCAATTTCTGTCATTATCAATGAATGGAAAAGAAAAGGTTAAATCTGCCAAAACCAAATTGCAATGACTACAGCCTGGAGCAAAACAGTTTCAGTTCTTATTAAATTGTGTGAAAGAGCGTAACAGACTTATCTTGAAGTCACTTCTCTCAAAGAATCAGTTGTCTCTTCATCTAATCTTCCAAGCAGCTTCTTCCTGACAGAAAGCACTTCTGTTTCACCTTAACAAGGCTACATTAGGGGGGAAAAACTATATCCTTTCACTCTACATTAATGTGTCCAAACGCTTTCACGTAGCAAGCAAACAGGACTGGCACGCCCCAAAATGGCCACAGGACTGAGAGACACGCCCAGCTCATTGGTGCTGTTGCCAAAGCATTTGGCCATGATGTAAATGAAATGACATAGTCAAGATGCTCACTCTGATGTTCATGACCAGTGCAAGATTTCTGAGGAGGCAGCCACACTGAAGGATGAATTCCTTGACAAAACAACAGACTCTATTATTGCTGCACTGGGATGGAAAACTTCTCCTGGACATTGCTGGAAGTAAAGAAATGGTGCAGTACTTGTCACTGGCAATGGAGAAGAGAGGTTACTCGGAGTCCCAAAAAAATTGGCCATGGAACTGGCAGTCAGCAAACTGAAGCTTGTCTCTCACAATACCGGATGAGTGGAGTCTTTTGGAGATGAGTCCTGGAACTGGTGTTTGATATCCCTGTGAGTAATACAGGCCTGAAGAATGGTACATGCACCTTCATTGAATCATCAGTAGGACAAGAGTTAGCATGACTCACCTGTCAGCGTTGTCACCCAACTGTTTGGAGTTAGTGGAAGACCAGATGTTATGGTGTTAAAAGATTTCAGCAAAATTGGCCATACATAGACCAGGATTCATATGAGGTTGCTGCGGACACAACTTTGAATGCATCACATTCAAGGGAAGACTACAAGGAACTTTTTTTGAGCTCTGTTTAATTTTTCTTGATGGCTGCCCGGATGTAGATAAAGTGAAGCCATCATTTTGAGCATCCAGGCCTTCCATCATGCAAGGTGAATGGCAAAGGCCATCTACAGTATTAAGATATTTCTTTTGCAGCAGTAGTTCTTTCTTATTGCCAAAAGAAGGCATGGCATCAAAGAACTGGTTCTCTTTGTTAGCCTAATCTACATCCACTACTGGCATGAAGCACCTCTTCCTGTAAAAGCACCTCTCAACGACTTGTTTCTGCTTTCAGAACTCCAGAAATATCCAGCCAAGGCTGCATCAACAACATTCACCAGACATCTGTGGTACTTTCAGAAATTTTGGCTGGTCTGGCCCTTTTTAATGACAGACTAAGCAATGAAGTAAAGTCCAAGGTAGCGGCAAACCTTCAGCTTCCACAATCAAGTTCGGTGAAACATCTCGACTGCCCTCCTCAGTCGCTTGGTCTCATCGACCTGGCATCATGTATAACAAAGAGAACTTACAGTATGTCTTCTTTGGTGTTCTTGACACAAATG
The DNA here is from genome assembly GCF_902459505.1 of Geotrypetes seraphini. Taxonomy (NCBI): domain Eukaryota; kingdom Metazoa; phylum Chordata; class Amphibia; order Gymnophiona; family Dermophiidae; genus Geotrypetes; species Geotrypetes seraphini. The sequence goes on along the minus strand of NC_047085.1, from coordinate 182,692,783 downwards.
GACAATAAAAAGCTAAACAATTTCTGGTTAAAGATCCTGCAAACTGGAGAGATGATCCAAACTACCAGTATTTGAAACAACATCATCAACTCCTCTACTGAAAAGGCAATTGCCTTAATGAAGCAGTATAATTCAAGTCTACCTCTGTAGTCGCTATTCTCCTTTCACTCATCTTGCTACCCCTTTTTGACCTCTCCCTGTTTCCAGAATTCAGCTGTCCTCTCTTGTAGCCAACCCAGTCTCATTGCCTGACATCTCTCAGTATCTTCCTGTCCCTTCCCTCCTTCTCCAAGGTCAACATTATTCCCTCTCTTTGCTGTTCTTCTTCTTCCCTCTCCTCCTTAGAAATATAGAAATAGACGGCAGATAAGGGCCACGGCCCATCAAGTCTGCCCACCCCAATTACCCTCCCTATCTATCTTTGCGGATAGATCCCACATGTCTATCCCATTTGGCCTTAAAATCTGGCACAGTGCTGGCCTCAATAACCTGAAGTGGAAGACTATCCTATTCCAGCGATCAACCACCCTTTCAGTGAAGAAGAACTTCTTAGTGTCACCGTGCAGTTTCCCGCCCCTTCCACGGATGCCCCCTTGTTGCCGCGGGACCCTTGAAAAAGAAGATATCTTCTTCCACCTCGATGCGGCCCGTGAGATACTTGAATGTCTCGATCATATCTCCCCTCTCTCTACGTTCCTCGAGTGAGTAGAGCTGTAAATCCTTGATGCAGCATCTGTTTTTGCCAGGGTGGATTTGATTTAAATCAAATCAATTTACCGTATATATTCAGATATAAACTGGGATTTTTGGGCCAAAAAATTGGCCCAAAAATGGGGGTCATGGTTTATATTTGGGTCATCCCCCAGTGACCACCCGAAACCCTCCCGGACTTTCCACATGCCTGCCATAGACCGGGACAGGAGGGATCCCTCCCGCCTCCTGCCCTGGCTAACACTAACAATTGCCACCCTCCCTCCTTCCCTCCCTTGCATACCTGTTTGTTCCCTGGTGGTCCAGCGTGTATCCACTGCTGAAATCCTCAAGAAGATTGTAAAGGTAAGTAGCCAGCATGCAGGAGTGAGCTTTTCGTGCTCCGGTCGGCCCTGCACCACTCCTTGATAGGCTGCCGTAAGTTCTCCCGGGGTTCGCAGTTCTCGCAGCAGCCTATCAAGAAGCGGTGCAGGGCCGGCCGGCAGCACAAAAAGCTCGCTGCTGAGCATGATGGAGGGGACTCTGGGTGCAGATCCTGGCAGGGCATGGCACTTGAATATTAAGCCCCCGATTTATAGTCGAGTCAACCATTTTTTTTTCCTCGGGGGGAAATGGAGGGTCTCGACTTATATTCGGATCAACTTATATTTGAGTATATACTGTAAATCACTAGTCAGAAAGACTTGATTTAAATTATGCCCATGACATTCTGAATGGATTAATGGAATTCATTTACTAAAATAATTTAAACATTTGCATGCACATACAGCCTCATGCTACATACTTAAAGACTAATCCTTATTTCATAATGAATAACTTTTGGACTATAATGTATCCTAAATAGAAAACTATCTGTAGATGGATTTTTCATAATGCTTTTTTTTAAGGAAAACTCTAATTTAAATCAAAATAATCCAATTTAAATAAAATAAAAAAAAAATTGGATTTTTTTTATTTTTTCTTAAATCATTGTTTATCAACCCTGGTTTCTGCCCTCCATCCAGTTGTTCAGCATCTATCCCTCCCTTCCATCCACAAACTCAACATTTTTCCCCTTTCTCTCATTCCCAGGTCCATACATCTTTCTCTTTCTTCCAGACTGCCCTCTCATCCAGCATATCTTTTTTCCCTCTCCAGCACCCCCAGATCCACCATTTCTTTTTTTATGTTCTCACCTCCAACGTCAATTCTGAGTCTGAGAGGAAGTTCTGGGCCAGCCAATTGCTGCTTGGCTGGCCTGGAACTTCTTCTCCGATGTCAGAATTGACAGGAGGGAATGCTTGTGGGCCCGGTGCTTATATGCACCAGGCCTGGCTCGGGGAAGCAGGGATAAATCAATGGCATGGTGGCTTGGGGGAGACAGGGGAATAGAGAAAGACAGGCAGGGGGGCAGGGAGAGAGAGAAAGAAAGACAGAAAGAAAAGGGGAGGGGCAGAAAGAAAGAAATATTGGATTTACAGAAGAAAGAAGTGCAACAAGAGACTCATGAATGAAATCACCAGACAAAAAGGTAGGAAAAATGATTTTATTTTCAGTTCAATGATCAAAATGTGTCCATTTTGAGAATTTATATCTGCTGTGCATATTTTGAACTATGGCCCCCTTTTACAAAACCACGATAGTGGTTTTTAGTGCTGGGAGCCTATGAGTGTCAGGAGCTGCGTTAAAAACTGCTAGTTAAAGGGGAGGGTATATTTGTCTATTTTTGTGTAGTTGTTACTGAGGTGGCATTGCATATTTTAAAGTCATCTGCCTTGACCTCTGAAAAAAAAAAACTCGAATACAAATGATAATTAACATTTTCTCTGTGTACAGTGTGCTTTGTGTTTTTTAAAATTTTATTGTTGGTAGATCATTTTAACTTGGTCATTTTAAAAGTAGCTCAGAAGACAAAAAAGGGTGGGCACTCCTGCTGTAGGTGATGATTTTTTTATTGGATTAACTAGATTTATGGCTAGCTTTTCAAAGCTTTATGCATCCCTTCAAGTCGATGCACTTGCATGCTAAAAAATGTTTAAATATGGTAAAACAAAATCCCACAACACACAGTTGAAGAAACTCCAAATCCCATCCATGCTAGCTTTGTAGTTACATACCAGTCAGAGGGAATACTTATGCCATCTGTTGTGTGTGTGAGACTGGGGGCATATTTGGTCAGTTTCTGTCTCTTCTCATAAAACTTGTGGGTTTTGTTGTTCCCCCCCCCCCCCCCCTCCTTGCTGTTGAACTCTGTATTTCCCATTTCAGTCAGAGCTATGTCTTTCTTCCCACATCGTGGTGATTGAATCTTGAGTTTTGGGGTTTTGTTTTGTTTTTGCTGTTTGTGAGATTGAGCTTTCCCTTGGGATTTATACTTTAGCATGCATTTTATCAAAGCAGATGTGTAGATTTTGAAGTGTTCTCATAGTTTGGGAAGTCAGTTCCAAAAAAATAAAATAAAAAATGTTGATTAATTACTTTTAGTCTTATTTTTGAAATTACTTAACTTTGCCCCACAAGTTATATATGATTATTTCCCTTTCCTTAGCTTACATTAGCCCCTGTGCTTAGAGACCCCAAATGGTTTTCGTTTAGAATTGATGGAGTTTGTAAGTCCAGAAGTGGAGCAATGAGCTACTTCCAAAATATAATCCAAAATCAACTTCCACCAGTTAAAGAAAGAATATGATGAACCTTATAGCAGTTAAATAGTTCCTCATCCAGCACCTAAGGGTCATGAAAACCAAGCAAATAGAACTTCCATAGCGTCATTCCCAGTATTTCAGACCAATGAGAAAGTTATGCCCACCCAGGAGGAGGAAGTGACGTCATCGCCGCGGATGGGAGCTTAATCTGAAAGCTCCGTTCGGGCCCGGCGATCTAACTCTTCAAAGTTGTGTAAACGGCGCCTTTTTCTGCTTCCCGAGTGGTGGTGTGGTGGGTGAAGGCTGGGAGAACCCCATGGCAACGCGCAAAAAGACTCCCGGAGACAAACCTGGCCAGCGCACGATGGAGCAGGCGCTGGGCCGGGTAGCACGTGGCGGAGTGGGCCCGGAGACCAGCAGCGGGGAAGCGGCGCGCTTGAGTGGCGCTATCACGGCGGTTGCCGATATGCTGGTTGAGCCTGTGCAGGTGGATGCCCCGCCGGAACCGCTTACTAAAGCGGACATGCAGCGTTGGATTACTGAAGTAAAATCGGAAATTTCGGCTGTGGCGGTGCAGGTCCGGGAAGCGGTGCAAGAGCTACGCACTGATTTGGTGGAGGTGGGCACCAGGGTGGAGGTTGTAGAGATGAGATTGGATAGCTGCGAGGAGAATGTGACCGGGGTGCAAAGATCCTTAGAGACTGCCTCTGCTGATTATCAAATTCTCCTGGATAAGGTTGAGGATCTGGAGAACCGCACCCGGCGCAATAATTTGAGGGTGCGGGGCCTACCGGACTTACCAGAGTATAAAGATGTGTGGGCCACTACTATCAAGCTGCTTAGGTGGCTGTTACAGGATGATGCCTTGGAACTGGGTCTTGAGCGGGCGCATCGAGCTCTGGGTCCTCGGACCTCTGATCAACCTAAGGATATTGTCCTCTGCCTCCTGAGCTTCACTCTTAAAGAACGGATCTTCCGCAGAGCCCGGGAGATGGGCACAGTTACCTGGGAAGGACACCGGCTGGAGTTTTATCAAGACCTGGCAGCGGGCATGCTCCAGAAACGTCGGGCGTTCAGAGAAGTGACTAAAGCAATGCAGCATAGTAATGTGCGCTACCAATGGACTTACCCCTTTGGGGTGGTGATTACTATCAACGGAGTTCATACAAAAGTCACTACAGTGCGTGAGGCTTGCGGCTTGTTGCAACAGGCGGGTATTGAAATTCCGGAGGTGGCTGTTCCTGCTGGGGGAGTGGTATCTCATAGAGTGGCGCCTTCCACCCCCTCCCGATGGCAACGTGTGGAGAGAGGATCCCGAAGCGGGAGAGGCGGCCGAGGAAGTGGACCTCCCCTTCCGGTCGCTGCTTCTACATCCAGTGCCCCCCCCCCTGAGGGCTACCTGACTGTGTTTGTGTGTATGGACCCCTCCTTGGAGCTGAGTGCCTGGACCTGAGTATCGGAATGGTTCAGCGAGGGGGTTATCCGTGGACTGGCTATGGGGGGGATGGGAGGGGACAAGTTGACGGGTTATATTGGTGCATGGGGGGAATGTTGTCTTGTGGGGGAGGGGGTGGGAACTGAAGGGGAGAGTGATGTGGGGGACTGTGGGGGTAGGCGGGTTGGATGTTGGGGATTGTGGGAATTGTATATTGACAGTTAGTGGTGTGTTGTGGGGTTTGTGTAAGGGGCCTTGGGGATGGATCACTTCCTTGACTGCTGGTGGGAGATCTGTGGACTCTCACTATGAGGGAGGGGGGGAGGTGGCGGGAGACTGTGGGGACAAGTTGGCGGGGGTTGGGTTTACATTGCTACTCTTTATACTGGATTATGGAGGGATTCCGGTTAGTCTCTTATAACATCAGGGGTCTCAATTCCCCCAATAAGAGACAAGCTTTTTATAGGGAACTGCAGCGATTGCGGGCTGATGTTTGTTTTGTCCAGGAAACGCACCTACTCCAAACCCATGAATCCCTAGTTAGGGATTCTAGATTTCCTCAGGCCTATTGGGCTTCCAGGGTGGGCACTTCTAAAAGGGGTGGGGTGGGCATTCTTGTTCGTAAGGGGATTCGATGTGAAGTGCGGAGGGTGGTGAGGGACCCACAGGGTAGATATATAATGTTGGAGGCTTTGATAGAGGGGGTCTTGTACTCCCTGGTTAATGTCTATGCTCCCAATGAGGGGCAAGGGGTCTTCCTTCGTGAGTTGGTGCCTAGAATTCTCCGGTTTAAGGGGGGTGCCCTGGTTCTGGGGGGGATTTTAATCTTACCGTGACCCCTCATTTGGATAATTCAGGGAGGGCGGATCAGTATGGGAGGTGGGATCGTAAACTGTTAAGGGAGGCCTTAGCTACTCTGAATGTGGTGGATTGCTGGCGGTGGCTCCATCCATCGGTTAGAGATTATACTCATTTTTCGGGTGTTCACTCCTCTTATTCAAGAATTGATCTTATTTTTGTGGAGCGGGAACTGCTCCGGAGGGTGGAATCAGCAGGGATCGAGTCCCTAACATGGTCGGATCATGCCCCAGTTTGATTGCGGTACGGGGAGAGGGTAGTGGCTCGGGACGCAAATTCTGGCGTTTTAATGATAGTCTCCTGGATGATCCTGAGGTGGGAGCACAGATTGAAGAGTGGATACAGGACTATTTGGATATGAATGTGGAGTGTGGCGCTTCGTTAGAAGCGGTTTGGGAGGGGTTAAAGGCTACCCTCAGGGGCAGATTGATAGCCCTGGCCTCTGCCCGGCAACGTAAACGACGGGAAGAGGCGGCGGCTTTGCTGATTTTGATTGGTCGGTTGGAGGGCTTGCATAAGCGTAGCCCTTGGGATGTTGCATTACGGAAACGTTTGTTTCAGGCACGCCGGGATCTTCAGGCTTTAGACCTGGAGCGTTTACACCACAACTTACAGCTTCTCAAGCAGCGTTATTTTGAGTTTTCTAATAAAGCTAGTCGACTGGTTGCCCATCGTCTGAAAGTGAGGCAGATGCGCAATCAGATTCTCACGCTCCGTGCAGCCTCTGGTGAGTTGTTGCGGAAGGAGGATGCTATTTGGACACGTTTTGTGGAGTATTACTCCCATCTTTACGCATCGGACACTTCGGGGTCCTTACCAGACATGGACGCTTATTTGGCCTCAGCGGAGTTGCCCCGGATTGCGCAGGATGATGTGGCACGGTTGGACCGTCCTCTCACGTTGGTTGAAGCTCGTGGAGCGTTGCGTTCTATGCCCCTTGGTAAATCGCCTGGATTGGATGGTTTTACTGTTCGATATTATAAACGCTTTCAGGATCTTTTGCTGCCTCCTTTGTTGCGTTTTCTTAACTCCTTGCAAGAGAATAGTGCCCTCCCCTACTTTATGAGATTAGCGGGTGTGACGGTGTTGGCCAAGGAGGGGAAGGATCCCCTGCAATGTGCTTCTTATAGGCCGATCTCGTTATTGGGGGTCGACACTAAGCTTTTTACGCGGATCTTGGCTAACAGATTGATGAGTTGGATCCCTCGGCTGATCCATCCGGATCAGTCGGGTTTTGTAACGGGAAGACAGGTGGGTGACAACACTCGTCGGGTTTACAATTTGTTTGAAAGGGCAAGGGGGGGAGTGAGGGAAACGGTGTTTCTGTCGGTCGACGCTGAGAAGGCGTTTGACAGGGTCTCCTGGCCTTTCTTGTTCAGGGTTTTGGAATCTGTTGGTTTGGGTCCGCGTATGCGGGATTGGATCCAGATCCTTTATACTTGCCCCATTGGATGTATTAAGGTCAATGGGGGCTACTCGGAGACTTTTTCGCTAGCACGGGGAATGCGTCAGGGGTGTTCTCTTTCACCTCTTCTCTTTGCCTTAACGATAGAACCCCTGGCGCAGAGGGTGTGGCTGAATCGGGATATCAAGGGGGTTACGGTACCGGGTGGGGATTATAAGTTAGCATTGTTTGCGGATGATCTCTTGTTTACGGTGGAGGATCCTGAGGGTTCCCTGCATGCTATCTTACGGGAGCTGGATGCGTATGGTAGGGTCTCGGGATTTCGTGTCAATGTTGGGAAGTCTGAGCTCCTTAACATCAACTTGGCGGGTGACCGAGTGGCTTACCTCCGAGATCGGTTTTCGTTCCGGTGGGTTCAGCATTCTCTCCGGTACCTCGGGGTTTACTTTGGACCTCCGGGAGTGGATCTCTATGATCTTAATTTTCCCCCGCTATTTCGCCGTATTCGTCAGGATTTGCTTAGTTGGAAAGATCAGTATTTCTCTTGGTTGGGTAGGGTGGCAGTTGTGAAAATGATGATTTTGCCGCGCCTTTTGTTTTTGTTTCAAGTACTGCCGCTCTGGGTGAGTAGGAACATGTTGGAGGGAGTTCAACGGCATATCTCCCAATTTATTTGGGCTGGAAGGAGACCTCGGGTGAGTAGGACGGTCTTATGTATGGGTAGGGGTGAAGGCGGGCTGGGGGTTCCTAATGTGGTAAAATATTATCAGGCGACTCAGCTGCGCACCCTTTTAGAGTGGCAGACGCAGACACCGAAACTGTGGGTGGAGATAGAGCAAAGTTTAAGTGGTGGGGTGCCTTTGTTACATCGGCCTTGGTTACCGGGCAGGGTGCGGCTGGAGGGTAGCCTGTCCTCAGTGGGAACTTCATTGAGGGTTTGGAATCAGACCCGGGGTAGTCTATTGCTGGGTAGGCGCCACTCCTGGTTTACCCCATTAAGATACAATCCAGATTTTCTACCGGGAAGGGGTGTTGGAGTGTTTGCTGATTGGGAAACTAGGGGCTTAGTGTGTGTGGGTCAATTATGGGATCCGGTTCTGGGCCGTATTCGACCCTTTACGGAGCTCCGGGGTAGGTTTGGATTTGGGGTGAGAGATTTATTTCCCTACATGCAAGTGGTTCATTATATCAGGGCCTCGGGTCTTTTGAGGGATCTGAGGGGGGGTAAGACTCCCTTTGAGCTGTTGTTAGGACCGGTGCTCAGGAAGGGAGCTCTCTCTGCTATATATAGATGTCTCAATTATCAGGGGACCCCACATTCCTACATGAGGGCTTGGGAGGGTGATTGGGGCTCTGCTATATCCTGGGACACCTGGGGGGATATCTGGTCAGAGATTTCTTCGGCGGGTATAGCGGCCTTGTTGATCGAAAATGGATACAAGGTTCTCTTTCGTTGGTACTATACCCCTCAGGTGGTGGCTCGTTGGCAGGGAGGTGCGAGTGCTCTTTGTTGGAGGGGCTGTGGGGAGGTGGGTACCTATTTTCATATGTGGTGGCAGTGTGGGCGGGTGTCTGGGTTCTGGATTGAGATTTTTTCTCGGGTGTCCCAGATCCTGGATATCCCCATTCCGGTGGATTGGCGATATGCCTTATTGTTCTGGCATCAATTGGATTTAGCTTGGGGTGATTCTATGTTCTGTAAGCTGGCCTTCACTGCTGCTAGATTAGCTATTGCCTCCCTTTGGAATCAGGTGCTCCCTCCCACGTGGGCCATGGTGGAGCATCGTTTGCTTACTTGGCAACTTCTTTACCATTTAACAGCTTTACGTCATGGCAAACTTCATGGCTATGCTCATATTTGGCGCAGATTTCGGGCATCTGTGGGGATTAGTGGCAGAGGTGGACTGGGGCGCTGAGTCGACTATGCGGCTGAACTGGGATAGCGGAGATTGGGGGGAACCTTTATTTATATCCCTATTCCTTTCTTTGTTCCTTTTTTTTTTCTCTCTGATATTAGATGCTTCTCGACCTAATTGGGTGTTGTGGGAACTGTGTTTTGTCCCTGGGGGGTGGGGGGGGAGGGGGGATTTTGACTGTATTTTGGTGGGTTTTGTAGTTTGTTATTGTTGAATGGGGGGGATGATATTTGTATTTGTTCTTGGCTACACTTCGGGTGTTTTTCTTTTTTTTTTTTGGAGTGTGATTGATTGCACTTTATTTTCTTGCTGCTGTATGCTATATGTTTATGTTATGCTTGAGGTGTATTTCAATAAAAGCTGTTATTTAAAAAAAAAAAATAAACATGTCAAATTTTAAAAAAAAGAAAGTTATGCCCATCAACCAGCAGGATGAAATAGGACACACATGAAGAGCAAGCTGAGAGATGTAGAACCTGGTCAATCCTTAACTCCTCAGTATTTTCTATCTCCAAGCTGGTGGAAGAACACAGCTTCCTGTCTGTGTTTTGGATAAGCCGCTCTTGGTCTGGTTAATGACCTGGCATCCGGTTGAGTTATAGCCTCACCACCCTGCAATTGTGGGTTCAAACCCTATGCAGCTCCTGGTGACCCTGGGCAAGTCTTCCCACCTCCCCTCCCACGAACATGTCTGCTGTCTTTGTCTTTTTAAATTATGTATACCGCTTAGACAATTTATAAGTGATATATCAAATTTTAATAAACTTAAAACTTGACTTAATCCTCCACTGCCCCAGGTACATTAGATAGATTGTGAGCCCACCAGGACAGATAGGGAAAATACTTGAAGTACCTATACGTAAACTGCTTTGAATCTAATTGTATAACTACAAAAAGGCAGTATACAAGTCCCAATCCCTTTCCCTCTTGGAATTAGGTCTGTGGAATGCATGTTTGGTGATGCCAACCTCTGCCTCCTGTCCCACTCCTCACTTGCCAGGGGCTCCTCCCTTCTTGAAATTCTGCTGCTTCTTCTAAAAGAAATAATAATAATAAAACCAGAGCAAACAAGATGTGGAGTTAAAGCTGGTCTGTGTGGGTTGGCACAGCTCATGGTTAGGCCTAGTGGTATGTTTTATTCACTAATTATTATTTCTAGTGCAATAGGGAATAATATGCTGAAATGTAGGGTTGTCCATCCTTGCTCGCGAGCATAGATGTGGGAAGAGCTTGCTCGTGAGCATAGAGCGAGAAGATGTGAATTGCAGCTTTTCAACGCCGCCTCCTCCTTCACAGTCTCTGCTGCCCCCTTCAATTCTTCCTTCTGCAGGCAAGCATGAAGATATTGTTCTGATCTGCTCCCTTTATTTATTTTGCAGTTTTTACAGGGTTCATGGGACTGCTGTGCCTGCTTGGAGAGGAGCACACTTTAGTCTGCAGCTGGCAGGTGCACCCTTTGGGGAACTGTGCAGCCAGCCTGATGAAGATTTTTGGAGCTCAGGGTTCTGGGCCTTCAGCATTTGCTTGTTTCCTTGACTTAGTCAGGAGCTTGAGTGCAGGCTTCAGGGTGCTCATGATGCCAGCTGCAGTTTCGCCTCCCCCCTTTTCTGTGTCCATCATGGACCGGGTTGGAGGAGGAGTTAGAGGATTAATCTGACTACGGTCCAACTAGCAGCCCGAAGATTTCAGCATGGTAACTGACCAGCTGATTAAGACAAAGAACCCCTCCAGATCCAGCTACACTTTAAATGAGCTGAAGCAGGCTACAGCAGCATTGATCTGTGAGTATAGGCTGTGACAGCCTATGGAGAAAATCGAGGGGTGGGGTTGTCTTCAAAACTGTGTTTTGGTTGTTTCTGCAGTTAGGTCTTTAGTCCCTCCCTCTAAAATCCTATTTTTTTTAAGTTTTTGGTCAGCCCTGAAGTGTTTTTAAGCTATGGGTTGTTTTGGTTTTAGTTTTTTTGCCAAAATGCTGCCATGTTGGCCATCTTTGATTTCCTGATTTTTTTTTTTTTTTTCCTAAGTTCTCAAACTTCTTTAAAATGCCTCGTTTTGCCTCAAAACTGATAGTGATGGAGTCCTCTGACCTTAATAACCCTGTATTATGTCTTATTTACGCTGGATGGGCAGCTGAAGAGCACTCTTGTGCCACGTTCCACATGGGATGGAGCAGGAGCTTCAGGCTTAGCTCCTCTACAGGCCACAGGGCTGGAGAAAGACAAATGGTTGGGGGGGATGAAACATCTTCTGGAGCCCCAGGTCAGCAGCCCTGCTCAGCATAGAGACTTCACAAGAAAAGGCATTTGTTCCACTCTAAGGGGCCAGGAGAGTTGCCCTCTCAGGCCTTTACCCCAGATTCCATGCTCTTCTTGTACACTTTATTACACACAGTCATTTATATTGCATCCTAAAATTGAAAATTAATACCAGATATGCAAATGTCTAAAAGACCAATGATGAATGCCCAACCCCAGTAAGGGCACGAAAGAAATTTAAGTAGTGCGTTGGGTGTATGAGGTCTTGTGAAAAAAGTTTAAGGGCTCCTTTTACAAAGGTGCATTAGGGCCTTAACGCACGGAATAGCACGCGCTAAAATGCCCCGCGCACTAGCTGCTACCGCCTCCTTTTAAGCAGGCGGTAATTTTTTGGCTAGCACGCACTAATCTTGTGCATGCACTAAAAACGTTAATGCACCTTAGTAAAAGGAGCCCTAAGTTAAATCTTATAAGTTTGTTTTCTTTATATTTACGTTTGTGATTTTATTATATTTTAGATCCACTACTTTAGTCAACTTTTCCCAGAAATGGTTACATTTGTTGTTGGAGCACTCCAGATAATATTGACATACAACACCACCATTTACTGTGCTAATTAATATGATTCTGCCAAAACATCATGCTGGTTTGGCCCCTTTAGTTTTTATTATAGTCTGATCTATTCGATTAACAGAGCTGCCAAGCCAGTTCTGAGAGGGAACTTTTAGGTCAGTACTAGATTTCAGATAGTCTTATCCTGCGGCATTATGGAACGTGCAGTGCTGATCTCAGTGGGTAGAATTGGGGAATAGTAGTCCCATACTCATTTAGGACTGGTAAAAATAGTCTCTCTTCTGGAAATGGCAACTTGGCCTCTTTGGATTAATCAGTATTTTCTCAGTGAGTGCCTAATGGATTGCATGCCACTCAAAAGAGGGTGTGGTTATGGGACTGAGATCCTGGGGAACCAGATTCGATTTCCATTGCAGCTCCTTGTGACCCTGGGCAAGACACCTAACCATCCATTGTCCCAAGTATAAAAAAACACCTTACATTCTGTCTCTACTAGGGACAGAGAGAGTACTGTACCTGGATATAATGTGTACGTATGTCTAGTAGCGCTTTAGAAATGATTAGTAGTAGTAGAAAGGAATGGTGGGTCAGAGGTGTTCACAAAGATTCTTGTAGGTTGTGCATTAGGGGCCAGATTCTCAAAATCAGAATCTGCCTTTAACGTGCTTGCGAAACCGGTTTCAGCTCATAGGAGGGGCCTTAAGTAACCTGGGCCAATCAGAGCCTCAGGCCCCTCCCCACTGCATTCCAGGATGCATCGAGGAGGAGAAGGCCTTCCATTTTGAAGAGGCATCCCTCTGGCCAGTCATCGTAAATAAGGTAAGGGGGAGGGGGGGAGGTCATTGTTCGGGGGGATTTGTATGGCAGCAGGACGGAGTGGGCATCTCTCCTGCTGCCATGGGGGGGGGGGGTTGCTTGACTGGCGGCAGGAGGGAGTGGGCATCCCTCCTGTCAATCTTTGATTTTGGGGGTTTTAACAAAAATTTTTGCATTTATTCTGCACATCTGCCCATGGCTGTCACTAGTGATAGGCACATGCAAATTTAGCGAATCTTCGCTACTCATTTGCATGCAAGGTTTTTGGAGAATGACTCACCTTTTTGAAATCGCTACAATAACAGCTGCAATAGCGGCCCATCGGATTTTACCATGAAGTTTTAAGAATCTAGACCTAGGTTTCTGCTACCATAAGTCCTCATGCCCAAAGCTGTGTGCTGAATTTGGCACTCAATAATAATAATAGTTTATTTATATACCGCAAAACCGTGAAGTTCTATGTGGTTTACATAATTTAAAATACATTTAAAATACAATAAAAGCAGAAAAGATTAGAGAGTAAAGAACCAATGGCTAAAATCCTAAAAAAATGAATAATTACATAATATAAAATTTTACAGATTTAACTACCTAAGTACTTCAAAAATAAATGTTTTTAAATGTTTTCTAAATTCCCCATAGATTTCAATAAAAAGGAGCAGTTGATCTAAATCTTTGCCCATGCTGCTGCTTGATATGATCCTGATACATGCGTCTGTCATTTACTGTATTTATTTTAAAAACGTATACACCACCCAAAGCCTACGCCGCTTCCAAATAACCATACATAATTAAAAGAAACAATCATATGCCAAATAAATAATTTATAGAATAGTGTTGACTGCTCAATTTTATCAGCACTGAAGTTTTGGCGCCATATATAGAATTTGGCCCTAAGTACAGATCAAGAGAACTGCCTTTTTTTTATTCTTAGTAAACTTCAAAGTAATTGGGATGGCAGGAATTTTATCATTTTTATTTTCCATGCTTAACAGTGAGCCATAAGGAGAGACAATTTGCATGTGTATTTGGCATCTTAATCTAGCACAAGACAAAAGTATGCGAATGTTGTGCTGTACACCTTTTTCAGCGCACTTGATATTTATTTTAGACTAATCATTACATTAGTGGTGTATTCATGCATGTGTAAATCTGCGTTTTACTTAATCCTCTGGTTTCTTTTTGCTCATTGTGATCTAAAAGCCCCTTTTACAAAGCTGCTGTAGCAATGCGGCAGTAAATGCACCGAAGCTAATTCAATTTCTATAGGCTTTGGTGCATTTACAGCAGCAGCATCACTACTGCGGCTTTGTAAAAAGGACCCTAAATCAGCTATATTTAGGGCTCCTTTTAACAAGCTGCGGTAGGCAGTTAACGCGTGGAATACCGCACGTTCAACCGCCTGCCGCGCTAGTCTCTAACGCCTCCATTGATGAGGCGTTAGTTTTTTGGTGTGCCGCAGGGGTTAGCGCTTGATGAAATGTCCGACGTGCTAAACCCCGTAGCACACCTTGATAAAAGGAGCCCTTAGGCTTGCCATTTGGATGGCATGACTTAACCAACAAAAACTAGCTGGCTTGTGCTGAAAATCGATACCAGCCAACAAAGCTTTTCCTCTGCCCCCTCCCTATATATCTGGCTATCTTTCTGTGTATATCCATATACAACATAAATATTTATCTGCCATATATATGAAAATCAGTGTATTTAATGTGGTTTTCAAACATTTAAATTTAATAAAATCACAAACCACAAACCTCCCTTTTTTTAACCAACTTCCCAAACATACAAAAAAAACCTCCCAACTTAGCTGCTCACAATTTCCCCTACCTTGCAACACAAGGAAGAGCCGAGTTTGGATTAACTTACAAAACATGGGTTGCTTCTGTGCCAACATGCTTTCCTAGGTATGTTGTTGGGATTATGTTGAATTAAAATATTAAAGTTCCTTGAACTTTTCCTGCTATTACGTATTCTTTGGCTCCTTTTCTCCAAGAATGTATATGTCAGAACATAAGAATACTTCACAAAACAAACCCCACTGTGAATTCAGCCATAATTCCATTCAGAAAAAAATTTAGCAATAACTTATTTTTGCTGCTTCATATATATAAAAATATTATATTAACAGGGGTAGGAAAAAGCTTCAAAGTTCTTTCAGACCGCAAGTGATTTAAAAGAAATTTGAGACTGAGACTTTTTGCTACCCCTATTAATATTTTATATAGAGAGCAGCAAAAATGTTATTGCTAAATTTTTTTCTGAATGGAATTATGGCTGAATTCATAGTGGATTTTTTTTTTTGTGAAGTGTGATGTCTACCGCTGCCCCTGATTGATTACTGAGTAGAACATAATAGCTATACAGGGTCAGACCAGTGGTCCATCTAGCCTAGTATCCTGCTTCCAACAGTGGCCAATCCAGGTCGCAAGTACCTGGCAGAAACCCAAGTAGTAGCAGCATTCTATGCTACCGATCTCAGGACAGTGGTTCCCCTCCCCCCCCCCTCCACACACACACACAGAGACACACACAGACACACTCAGACACAGACACACTCAGACACAGACACACACACTCAGACACACACACTCAGACACACACACTCAGACACACACACTCAGACACACACACACAGACACACACACATTTTGAACATTGCACTGATGAACTCCAAAGGAAGTTAGTGTAAGGTATGCAACATAGGGGTAGCTCTCTCTCTCTTCTTGTCCAAGCTCACCCTTGTTGCCATGTTCTATACTATGTAGAGCTTTTTAACAAGTTTACTGGCTGCTTTCATCAACAAGGCATTATAATAGTTAAATGCTAATAAACTAAGTGTTTGGATCACCATCTGTATAGCCTTTATGGTCACATAAGGCCGCAAATCTCAAACTCTGTGTAATGTAATATAGACTTTGCACATTACTCCAAGTACAAGTCCCTCTAATTCAAATTCCAGTGTAAACTCATTCTCAAGAAAATTTCACTTCTCCCCTAAGGAAGAAATATATATATATATAATATAGCAGGCCAAATCCGTACTTAGCAGGCTAGATCTGCAGAAAAACATCCTTTATGGTAGCAGACATACAAAGGGATTGAATTATCATAAGCAAGAAGCATGTGCAGAGGCTAAAAGGCTAATAATTTAGTAATATGGATATATGTACTGTCCACTACCTCTGGCTTCAGGACAGTTTTTAATCTCACCTAAATGAAGGGTCTCCTGGATTGCACTGCTTCTAATGCATTCCACCCACTGATTTTACAGTCTGGATTTACTATTAGCAAGTTTTACAGAACTTTTTATCTTTCAAACTAGGACTTGTAATTTCATTTGCTTAACAGTTTGCATAGTAAATAAGTGAGGCCTATAGTGAACGTCTCTCTTCTTGATTGCTTCAAACTTAGTAAAATGGGAACATCTGTATTCATTAATCCATAAATCTTTGCCCTT
The DNA here is from genome assembly GCF_902459505.1 of Geotrypetes seraphini. NCBI lineage: Eukaryota > Metazoa > Chordata > Amphibia > Gymnophiona > Dermophiidae > Geotrypetes > Geotrypetes seraphini. The sequence continues at coordinate 182,676,730 of NC_047085.1, read as the reverse complement.
CTCCGTCACACACATGGATAATGTTCCAGTTCGTAAGTAGCACATGAACTAACCAGGCACCACATTAAAAATACTTTTTCCTTTCTTATTGTGGATTGCTGACCAAGTTTGGCTGGGTAGTATATGAGAAAACATATCATTTGAAAGCTGAAGTGCGGATTTTCATATTTTTCTTTCAGCTTTTCTTGCTTACTATCAGCATATTTGGCATTGCTTGGTTCTCTCCATGCTGGAACCAGTGAGAAAGACAAGCTGACTTTGTAGATTGGGTGTTTCCATAGGAGAAAATGTCATAAAGAAAAGATCAATCAGAATGATACATGAAGTAATGGACCAAAACACCTTTCTCCATATGTTGGCATGCAAGTTGGCTAGTAGAGACCTGATTATTTCCTACTAGTTCTCGTGGCAGATCCAGAGACTTGAGGTCTATTTAACAGAACAGGTTTATGTATCTTTGTAAAGATGTGTTGGGAAAGAGTTTTGATGCAAGACTGTTAGAATAAACTTCATGAGAAGTTAAAAAAATGATATATTTCTATTAATATTTAGAAAAAATTTCAAACTATATGTAGATTTCCTACTATTTATTAGGACTTGATATTTTTTCTGTATTTTTATGGACATGTAATTTTTATTCAGTGGCTTTATTTTGTTTTGTAAGATTATATAACCATCTTGATTAGCTTTCCCTAGAAGAGGATATATAAACTTAAAAAAAAAAAAATCTCCTTGCTGTTAGACTAGACTTGGAAACAGGCTGAAGTGTACATTTAGTCATGAATGTGACATGAATGGCAGCAGATTTCAGGTATACCTAGTGCTCAGTCCAAAAGTCGCATTACAGGATTCTTTGAAAGGAGCTGCAACCGTTAGTCTAAGAACACTGCAACATTAGATCTAAATAGGTAAAAACAGGCAGCCTTTCAACTAGCTTTTACATATATCAAGGAATAGGGAAGAATTATGCAGTGGCGGGGAGCAAAGCTAAATTTTGTTGACCTGTAAAAAGTGGATACGTGTTTTCTTGGGTATTGCCCTTTTGCTTTCTTTCTTAGTCCAATGAGTTTGTGGTGATGGTTTGCATATTTTGGAGGACTGGGGGTAGCAGTTAATACCCTGTATTTTCTAGTGTATGTTGCAGTACCAATTCTGAAATACATGCACTTGATTAGGATGAGAAGAAGAATGTTGCTTGACCTTCAGAGGCTGAGATGGATGGTGATCACTGTAATTTTCAGCTCTTCTGTTGGGTCTCCAGAGTCTAAACACTATTTTTTTTTTTTTAAACACTTGCTTCTTTTATGTGTTGGCTTCATTATGCATCCCCTAGAACTCTGTCTAGCCATGGCTGCAGTTGTTGCATTCTTCCAAAGCATGCCTCTGGCAGAAGCAAGATGATTTTGGTTTGGAAATGCTGTATTTGGTTGAAGAAATAACTGGTTGCACATGTCAGGAGGGAGGCTTGGCAAAGAAAGGTATATATTTTCACTTCTGAGAACTCTTGTTGCAAGAATGTTCTTATAGAGATATTTTTATCTGTACCAAAGAGAATTTCTTGGCGAAAGAGACCACTATAATTATGTATAATGTTAAAAAGAAGTGGTCAGAGGGGTAAAACATCAATATATTTTAAGGCTGTTTTGTAGAAACACAACTTGCATTTCTTTTCCTAGCAGTTATGGAAACTTAAGTTTTGAGCATGTTCTCAGATAAGATCTCAGACAGAAGCTTCTGGAAAAATGAGGGATTAATACTATCCTGCTGGCTTTCCTACTTCCTTGCACTTTATTATTACTTGCTTTTTTAATCTTTTCTCACTGGGGGGGGTTTGCTATATTTTTACAATTTTCTTTTGATCAAACTGAGACTCTGTGTTCATCCTAAAGTTGCATGGACTGATTCTATACTAAAATCACAAGCTGTGAGACAACAGCATACAGCAGGAAATTCTGCCAAAAATGCACTTAAGAAACATGTCTGCAGTTCACCCCCCAATTTTTGAGCATAGCCATTTTCTTGTCTTGCCCAGGTGGACTTAGAGGTTGCCTAGTCCTGATAGAGATGTGCATTTATTTCCCTAATAAAATTAAGACCCGATTCACTAAAGTCAGCGATCGTCGCTAAACCTGTCTTAACAGGATCACTGCTAATGGATCCGATTTACAAAAAGCCCACCGTGTGTTTTCCCCCTCGATTGCCCATTTTCCGATCTGGCCATGCAAATTAGTAAAACCCCATGCAAATGGCCAAGCGATTGATTCACTTACATTGCTTGGCTATTTTGCATCGGGTTTACGATCCTCAGACCTTGGGTCCATCTAGTCCGGTGACCCGCACATGTGGCGGCTAAGCTAGGTGTTGCCTGTTGAAGACCCATATCCCGCAATGTGATTTGCAAGAAGGTGAGCATCCAATTTGCCCTTGAATCCCAGAATGGTGGTTTCCGTCACAACCTCCTCCGGGAGAGCATTCCAAGTGTCCACCACTCGCTGTGCGAAAAAGAACTTCCTGATATTTGTCCTGGACCTTTTGCCCCTCAGTTTCAGTCCATGACCTCGTGTCCGAATCACATTTGACAATGTGAATACCGATGTATCTTGCTCAATTTTGTCGAAACCTTTCAGTATTTTAAAAGTCTCTATCATATCCCCTCACAGCCTTCTCTTCTCGAGGGTGAACAATCCCAGTTTTCCGAGGCATTCTTTGTAACTCAAATTCTCCATACCCTTTACTAGCCTTGTGGCTCGCCTCTGCACCCTCTCCAGCAGGGTGATATCCTTCCTTAGGTAGGGAGATCAGTGTTGGATACAGTATTCCAAGTGTGGTCTGACCATTGCTCTGTAAAGCGGCATTATGACGTCCACCGATCTACTCGTGATTCCCTTCTTTATGAAGCCCAACATCCTGTTCGCTTTCTTTGCCGCTGCTGCACATTGAGCCGACGGCTTAAGGGTCCTATCTATCAGTATCCCAAGGTCCCTCTCTTTGTTCGCTCTTGCCCAATGTTACACCTAACATTTTATATGCATATTCTTTGTTTTTCCTGCCATGGTGCATCACTTTGCATTTATCTATATTAAAGTTCATCTGCCATTTTTCCGCCCATTTCTCTAGCATGTTCAAGTCTCTCTGGAGTTCCTCACTGTCTTTTTGAGACCCAACTGCCCGGCATAATTTTGTATCATCCGCAAACTTGATTATATTACTTGTAGTTTCCTCTTCCAGGTCATTTATGAAGATTTTGAATAAGATGGGCCCAAGAACCGAGCCCTGGGGAACACCGCTTGTCACTTTCTCCCAGTCCGAGAACTTTCCATTTATGCTTACCCTTTGCTGTCTGTTTTCCAGCCATTTGCCTATCCATCTTAGCGTATCCCCTTCTATTCCATGGCTTTGTAGTTTCCTCAGAAGTCTTGCGTGTGGGACCTTGTCGAACGCTTTCTGGAAGTCCAAGTATACTATATCCACCGGTTCTCCGCTATCAACCTCTTTGCTCACCTTTTCAAAAAATTGAAATAAATTTGTCGAACGCTTTCTGGAAGTCCAAGTATACTATATCCACCGGTTCTCCGCTATCAACCTCTTTGCTCACCTTTTCAAAAAATTGAAATAAATTTGTCAAACATGACTTCCCCTTTCTGAAGCCGTGTTGACTAGTTCTCATTAGGTTTCCAGGTGTTGCTCTATGCTATCCTTAATTAGTGCTTCATCCATCTTCCCAGGAACAGACGTAAGACTCACAGGTCTATAGTTGCCCGGTTCTCCTCTCGATCCTTTTTTAAAGATTGGGATAACATTCGCCATCTTCCAGTCGTCTGGTATTTGCCCAGTTGGCTAGGGATTGTAACAATTCTCCGCTTTCTACCTTAAGCTCCTTTAGCACTCTCAGATGAATTCCATCTGGTCCAGGGGATTTGTCACTTTTTAGTTTGTCGATCTGATAGTATATAATGTCCAGATTTACTGTGGTGAGGCTTTTCTCTATTTCTCCCTTGAAAACTCTCCCTGCTTCAGGCATTGTTGCAGTGTCCTCCTTGGTAAAGACAGACGCAAAGAAAGAATTTAGCCTATCTACAATCTGTTTGTCCTCCTTGATATACCCCTTTCTTTCTTGGTCGTCGAGATGGCCCACTGCCTCCTTTGCTGGTTTTTTCCCTTTTATGTATTTATAAAAGGGCTTGAAGTTTTTGGCTTCCCGAGTTATCTTTTCCTCATAGACCTTCTTGGCGTCTCTTACCACCTTGTAAAACTTCTGGTCGACCTTGTGGCTGTTCCAGGCTTCCGTCGTTTGTACACATTTCCATTTTTTAAACGAGTTCCTCTTTTCCCTAACCGCATCCTTCACTTCTTTAGTTAGCCAAGCTGGTTCTGTTTTGTTCTTATTTTTCCTTCCTTTGGATATCTGCGGAATGTAGAGATTCTGTGCTTTGGTGATGGTATGTTTTAGTAGTGACCATGCCTGTTCGACCGTTTTGACTTTGGCTGTCCTTTTCTTGAGACTTTTTTTTACCATGGCTCTCATACTGTCATATTTCCCTTTTTTGAAGTTAAAGGTTGTGGTTCGGGTCTTGGTTTCCCCTTCCTGATGCCAATTTTAAAATTTATCATGCTGTGATCGCTCGTCCCCAGCGGGAATGTGACTTCTAGATCTGATGTCCTTCCAGTTATGCCATTTAGGATCAAGTCTAAGGTTGCAGTTCCTCTTGTCAGTTCTCCCACCATTTGCTCTAGGAAGTAGTCCCCTATTACATCCAGGAACTTTGTTTCCCTGCCGCAGTTTCAGGTTCCAAGGTTCCAGTTTATCCCCGGAAAGTTGAAGTCTCCCATGATCGTTACGTTACCTGTTCTACATCCATGGTTGATTTCCTCTATCATTTCTGCGTCTGTTTCCTCCAGCTGTCCTGGGGGTCGATAATAGAGGCCAATTTTTGTGTCCGCTTCATTTTGTCTAGGAATCTTTATCCAGAGGGACTCCAGTTTTTCCATTTCTTCCTTCTTCCCTTCTCTGATAGACTCTACTCCTTCTTGGACGTATAGGGCAATACCTCCCCCCTTTTTGCCCTATTCTATCTCTTCTGTATAATTTGTATCCCTGTAGCACTGTGTCCCATTCATTTTCCTCGTTCCACCATGTTTCTGTTATTCCAATGATATCTAGTTCTTCTCATCTTACTAGTGCTTCCAATATCCCCATTTTGTTTTTCAAGCTTCTGGCATTCGTGTACATACATTTTAACTCCCTTTGTGCTACCTTCTTAGACTTTTTTGTCTGCTCCTCCCTTTTTGTATTTATTTGTCCTCTTTCTCTGTCACATTCGATTACAGCATGCTCTTCTTCTTTATCCGAGCAGGTGCTTGTCGTTTCTTCGTTGGGGTTTTCTGATGCCTGGGCCATCGACTGGTTGTCGATTATCGGCTCTCCCCTGATCCTTAGTTAAAGCCTTCTCAATGGTCTTCTTCATGTTCTCAGCCAAGACTCTCGTTCCTTGCTTGGTGAGGTGTAGGCCGTCCTTTCTATAGTATCTGCTTCTTCCCCAGAATGCCGTCCAGTTGTGCATGAAGTCGAATCCCTCCTCCTTGCACCATCGTCTCATCCAGGCGTTGATTGCTCGCAGCTCATCTTGTCTCTTTCCATCCGCCCTCGGTACCGGGAGGATCTCGGTGAAGGCCACTTTCACCTCCCTGACCTTCAGTTTTCTTCCGAGTGAGCAGAGTTGTCCTTTCACCGCTTCCCTGTCGTACTTCCTTCCGCTCACATCGTTGGTTCCCACGTGGATAAGCACAGCAGTGTCCTCTCCTCCTGCGCTGTCTATGATCCTGGTGAAACTGTTGGCCACATCCTTCACTCTTGCACCAGGCAGGCAGGTGACCAGTCTATCCTCTCTTCCCCCTGCGATGTGGCTGTCCACATTGCGTATGATGGAATCTCCAACGATGATCCCTATCTTCTTTATTCGGGGGTTCTTGGGGGGTCGCAAGTCTGTATCCATGGTGTAGGACCTGACTTCCATCTTCTGCGGTGCATCCCCAGATGGGCTCTTGTTTCCTCTGAGTGTGTTGTCGTCGTCGATCTCTATTGTAGTGGTGCCTCCTTCCATATCTCCTGTGCTCTCTTCCTTGGTTGTTGTTCGTGTACTGATCTCCAGCCCTGGGACCTCCACATGTTGCTGGTGGGCTTCCTCGATGAATCTCTCTAATTCCTCGATCATTTCGCCGGTACTGGATTCCACTAGCAACTTCTCCTGCTTGCGGTTTTCTTCTTTCATGGCAAGGAGTTCTTCCAGTTCCATCACAGTTCCCTCCAGCAGCCGGACTTGCTAGTGTCACAGTTTATAAATGGCTGTGTATAATGTATAAGTTGTGGTGCTGTGTGAACAGCTTGAGTAACTTATCAGCTATACATTATACCAAATCATTTATAAACTGTGATACTAGTGTGTATAAAAATCTTTTTTAAGGAATTTTTCATTATCCAAAGAAAACCCCTTTTTTTATGACGGTAACTGTGTTATAGACCTGTCCTGTCCTGTCCTGGTGGACCACCAGGCCAATCGGGTTTTCAGGATAGCCCACAGGCCAATCGGGTTTTCAGGATAGCCCTAATGAATATGCAAATCTCTCTCATGCATATTTATTAGGGCTAGCTTGAAAACCCGATTGGCCTGGTGGTTCTCCAGGACAGGGTTGGGAACCACTGTTATAGACAGTTCTGCTGGGAGGGGTTTTTTCATTTTTTTAAATGGCATTGATATCTTGTGTGTATTAAACATGCAAAATATCTGTCCCATAAAAAAAAAATCTGCCACTGCCGGCCCTCTCCAATGACCCGCCAACAGTCATGCGCCCGCTCCCCCAACAATTGAGACAACCCACCCAAACCCCAAAAAGATGGCAGGTGCGATGACCACTCCCTCCTGCCTGCAGTTGATAATCACCTTTTAGAATTTTTCTGACATCAATGTATGATTTTAAAGCTTGCTTGTATTTTGAATTGATTGAATTTGTGCTCTATCCCTATTATAACAGGGACGATTAACGATGTTGTTTAAACATGTCTGTGTTATAAGTGATAATTGGAGGGAAACAAGATTTTTATGTATGTGATAATGGAAACCACATAGTTGTTTGTGGTACATACATTTTTTTAATAAATAAATAAATACCTCACCCCCAAAGAAAAAGGCACTGGAGGCACCACGCCCTTGCTCCCGTACCTCTGACGTTGGGAGCAGGAGGTACCGAAAACACCTCCTGCTCCGGCTTCTCCCCAACGACAGTGGGCCTTAGGCCCTGCCCTGGTGCATCGTGTGATGCACGGGGAGGGGCCTAAGGCCCTGATTGGCTCAGGTGCCTCGGGCTCCTCCCATGGGAGCCAATCAGGGACTTCCTTAGGCCTGAGGTCCCTGAGCCGATCAGGGCCTTAGATCCCTCCCTATGCATCATATGATGCACTGGGGCGGGTCTAAGGCCCAGTGTCTGGGAGGAGCCGGAGCAGGAGGTGTTTTAGGTACCTCCTGCTCCTAACATCAGAGGTATGGGGCAGGAGAAGTGGGTGGGGGGCCTCTGGTGCCTTTTTCTTTGGGGGGGCAGGGGGAAGTGGGCATCCCTCCTGCTGGTTCTTTTTCGGGGTGTGGGCAGGCTCTGACATCGGAGGGAAGCCTTCTGGATCAGCTTCGGCGGAGGGGGGCAGACATCTGGAGGCCTCTTATAAATGGGATCCCCAGCAGTGACGGCAAATGACAGTGGCTCCACTTTGGTGAGGAAGGGAGCGGGAGACCCACGCAGTTCTGCCTACCCCCCCCCCCCTCCCCACAAGTGTCTCGCGTACCTCTAGGGGTACGCATACTGTGTGTTCAGAAACACTGGTTTACATCACAGCTTGTGGGGAGGAGAAGAGTGAAAATCCAATTGGGAGTTATGCCGGCTCAGCGTTGCACTCTAGGGAGGGGGAGTCAAGAGCAGGACAATGACAATGATGACATGGCCACCGGAACTTGGAGGAGCCACAACGCCATGGTTAATGGCAGTAAGGAACGAAGGGGTGCTTCCAACTGCAGGGACAAAGCTTTTCACCATTCTTGTGGGCAGTGAAAAGTTTTTGTTCCCATGTGTGCGGCGACTCAGTCTTTGGTGTCTCCATAGCCACGGGCAAACCGTGGCTTGCAGCCGTGTTGTTTGCCATGTCATTCTCTATTTCATATCTATGTATCTTGCCTTTCTTCCAAAATATACATATTTAGATATTAGTCTATCTCTATAAGTTTTAAGACCATTGACCATTTTAATAGCTGATCTCTGAACTGACTCCATTCAATTTACAACCTTTTAAAGGTGCAGTACTCCAAATGAGGTCTTCTGAAAGACTTATACATAAGCACTGTCTCCTTTTCCTACTGGTCATGCCTACCTCACTGTGCATCCAAATATCCTTCTAACTTTTGCTATTGCCTTGTCTACCTGGAGGTTGTCTTTGATATAGATATTGGTATCATCTATAACATTGCTTATAGAAATCTCAAAAAGAACTAGCCCGAGGACTGTTCCCTATGGCACACCACTGGTAGTGCTACTCTCTTTCTTTAAAACTGCACTCCAAAGTCATGCTTCTGTATGCTTTTATTTGTAACAGAGAACTATAACTTCTTCTGTTCTGTTTGGGGGGGGGGGGCTAGGAATAATTGATTCAGAATTTTAATGCTAGCTGGTTATCATGTTTGTAACAATGGAGCCCTTAGTACTTCATGAATAGGACGTGGTAAGTGCTCCTACGGTAATTTATTTTTAATGACCTAGTGACAGCCATAAATGAAACAAATAGGAAAAAGCCCTTTTTGAGAGCTGCCCTAGAAATAGGCTTAGCACGGGAGAAAGACCCACATAAAGGTATTTCAAGCCCAGTTCCTGGTGCAGCTTAGTTAAAGGGACCCTTAGTAACTGTTTATGAAGAGATTTCACCAAGGCAGTGTACAGCAGGCTGTCAGATCTTTCAAGGAAAGTGACTAGGAGCACTGGATTCCTCAAAGTCTGATCAGCCCGGTAGTACGCTTTACCTTCTTTGATACACAGTAGATAATGCTTAATTCTGTATATCTACAGTACTTGAGATTCCACTGATTTTATCTTATTTATTCCCCAGGTCTCTTCACATGTTGAAATCTTACATTTTGAATTGCTGCAGTGCAAGACTCATAGCCTTATTCTCTGACTTTTATGGGAAACATAATTCCCAGTTATCATAGCAATTACTGCTTATCATAATCTTAGAATAAGACTACTTGTCCTTTTGACTATGGAGTCATTTCTTTTCCACGTGGCAGGAGGAGCAAGACATCTTTTGTCTAGCTTACTATTAGAGCATTGCAAAGAAAAACAGAGAATGACACACAGTGTTTCATATTTAGCCATTCAGCTCAGTCAATTGGTCATGGCTCTCAAACAACAAAATGCATGAGAGAAGCTACTCACGGATATCAGTTTACCCTTGGATTGCTCTAGGAGGGTGGGTTTTTGGGGTGTTTTTTTTTATTTCTTGACCTATCAGTACTTTCCATGTGTGTATCTCTGAGGTCTTCCAACATCATGCAGTGAGCTGTCTTGTCCCCTCTGATAAAGTTTCTTATGGTACTCTAACTGTGAATTAAAAGGCAAAATGTAGGATAGGGTGGGAAAACCTTTGCACTTAAAGTCTGCAGGAGGGACCTGATCCAGATGGGAGGGCAAGCGTGTCTAAGGTAGCCCAAATGTGGGGAAGAGGAGAGGAGGAACCCAGGTCAAAGAGGGTACACAGTGGGGAAATAAACTGCAAATTACCCTTTTAAAATGCATTGAGTTATCCTAATAAAAAAGGTATCACTTTATTTCCTTTGTTTTTTGTTTTATTTCTTTATACTACCGTGTTTCCCTGAAAATAAGACATAGTACCTTTTTAGGCCTATTTTCAGGGATGTCTTATTTTTTTCATGTAATGATCATTAGAGAATGACACGGTGACAAAATTAATCACCGTTCCCGTCCCCGCGGGAAACCATCTTCATGTCATTCTTTAAGGAAAGAGGGAAGAATCAGAGTATGAATGACCACAACCACTGACCCGCAAGCTTTACTTTGAATAATGCTGGAGTAGAAGGACAGAGGATGAAATAGACACTAGAAAATGACATGGGTTTATTTCCCGCGGTTATCCGCGGGGACGGGAACGGTGATGAATTTTGTCACCGTGTCATTCTCTAATGATCATCTCTCCCTTCCTCTCCTCCACCCCAATTCTTCCTATTTCCTTTCTCTCCCCATCTCACCCATCCCCTTGTGCAGAATCTCCCTCCCTTTCTCCTTCCCGCCCATCCCACTGTGCAGCAGAACCCATGCAGCTTTTATCCCTAATCTAATCTAATCCTTAGGTTTGTATACCGCATCATCTCCACGTTCGCATCTTTCTATCCCCCCGCCGCTGTGCACCCCCCATCCGACCCATCTCTCCCTCCCATCCGAACCGCGAGATAGGAATACCTTATAACAGTGTCAGCAGCAATCTACACAAGCTGCTTCACAGCCTTCTATCTCCCGAGTGTTCCTCGGCCATGTTGCTGATGACATCATCAGTGATGCGGTAGAGGAACGCCCAGGAGATAGAAGGCTGCAAAGCAGCCTGTGTAGATTGCTGCCGACGCTGTTATAATAATAATAATAATAACAGTTTATATACCGCAATACCGTTAAGTTCTATGCGGTTTACAAAAGATTAGTGGAGTACAAGTTGAGTTGACGTACAAGTTGAATTAACTTAAGGGATGTGGGGAACAATGGGGAGAAAGGGGAAAGAGGGAAGTGGGTCAACTGTCTAGGTATTTCAGGAATAGGTGGGTTTTGAGGCGTTTCCTGAATACCTCATAAGTGGTGGGCAATAGGAGTTGTTCTAGGTCTTTACCCCATAGAGAAGCCTGATGTGAGAGAAGATGCTCATGGTGTTTTTTTAGTTTGCATCCTCTAACCGGGGGAGAAACGAAGTGCGAGTGGGAACTTCTCTTGTGTTTGTTGGCTGAGAAGGAGAATTATAAGGTATTCCTGTCTCGTGGTTTGGATGGGAGGGAGAGATGGGTCTGGGGGGGGGGGTACGCGGCGGCGGACAGGGGAAGCGCTGCTGCTGCCAGGGCTTATTTTCGGAGAAACACGGTACCTTCTAAAGAGAAGTGACTGCAACATAAGTGTTGCTGCCATGAGCCAGGGCCCAACACACCACTGCATGCGAGATTGAAGCCTGCAGGCTGTAATTTGCTCACCAGTGCTCTTAGGTTTTTTTTCCACCTAATTCAACATGAGATAGTCTGATTAATTTATTAAGATGACATAGTCCATTAAATAGAAAAAATGAGATTGAAGGTTAAAACATATAACTGCCAGAGAAGGATGCCACATACCCAGATGTTACCTACTTTTGTCTGTTTGTAAAAGAAAAAAAAATTACTTTTGTATTGAAAGGAAAAAAAAATTATATTTCCATTTAGGTGCTCCTAAAATCTAACGTTACTGTACACATGTAAACATTTCTCTATTTTCCTGGGCACTTTAGCTTAGAATATGACCCCATTTGGGACAGAGAGGGAAGTTTCCAAAGTGCCTTAATACAATATAATTTACGTAATTGTAATCCGCTTAGGTTATAAGTGAAATAGAAAAGTTAAATACATAATGCATAGACAAATAAATTATTTATTTATGTCGACCTTGTTACCCATTCTGAGCTCATTGGGGAGGATAGGATATAAAACTAACCAAATAAAATTGATTGATTGATTTGCTTTTCATTCTTTCTGCTGTCCAGCTTCTGTCACCTTTACCTTCTGTATGGAAACAGCATTCAGCTGCAGTGTCCTCAGCCCTTTAAGACTCGGAACAAGCTGTAGTCATGTTTGCAAAAAGGGTGACTTGCCACAGACTTCCAGCTGCTCATTTCATTAAGTTACTACCCTCTTTTCCTCCCTTTAACCTTGTCAACATCTGACTCCACTACAGTTTCTTGCTGCTGTGATTTTAAGACCCCAATATTCTCATAAGTAAACAGGCAAGATGGGTGCCAAGTTGGGCAGCAGTACCACAGTGCCACAACCAGCATTAGTCCAAAACTGGAGAAGCAGAGACATGCTATAGTACCACTACTATAGGTTCAGTGGCTGAGGTGCAGACCTATACTCTGTACTGCTGCCATTCCTTCCATGTGTCACCATCTGCCATCCTGACACTCTTTCATGTGACTGAATGGGAAGCAGAGAAAGCTCCCTAAAGGCAAGAGGTGACCTGGGCTTGTCTTCAGAGGCTACATTTCAAGTTTGTAATATCATAAGAACATAAGAATAGCCATACTGGTCAGACCAATGATCCATCTAGCCCAGTATCCTACTCCCAAGAGTGACCAATCTATGTAACAAGTACGTGGCAGAAACCCCAATATTAGCAACATTCCCAGGGACAGCAGTGGCTTCTCCCATATCTGTCTCAAAAGCAGACTATAGACTTTTCCTCTAAAAACTTGTCCAACCCTTTTTTTTTTTTTTAACCCAGCTACACTAACCACTGGTACCACATCCTCTGGAAGTGAGTTCCAGAGCTTAACTATTTGAGTGGGAAAAAAATCCTCCTATAAGTGTGACCTAGTGGTTAGAGCTGCTGTCTCAGCACCCTGAGGTTGCAAGTTTGATCCCAGCCTACTCCTTGTGACTGGACACTCCATTGCCTCAGGTACTACACTTAGATTGTGAGGCTGCCAGGAAAGATAGAGAAATACTTAAGAGTAAACTGCTTTGGATGAATCTCTTCATGAAAAGGAGGTTAATAAATCTAAATAAATAAAAGCATTTCCATGTAATTTAATTGTGTCCCCTAGTCTTTTCCATGTTTAAGAGACCTAACATCTTTAATCTTTCCTTATATGAGAGGAGTTCCAACCCCTTTATCATCTTGGTCACTCTTCTTTGAACATTTTCTAATTCTGCTATATTTGTTTTGAGATACGACAACAGAACTGAACACAGTACTCCAAGGTGAGGTCACACCATGGAGCGATATAGAGGCATTATTAATATTCTTGGTCTTATTTACCATCTCTTTCCTAATAACTCCTAGCATCATGCTTGCCTTTTTGGCTGCTGCCATACACAGGACAGAAGATTTCAGCATACTGTCTGCAACACCTAGATCTTTTTCTTGGGTCCTGACTACTAAGGTGGATCCTAGCACTAGGTAACTATGATTTGGATTGTTCTTCCCAATGTGCATCACTTTGCATTTGTCCACATTAAATTTCATCTGCAATTTGAATGTGCAATCTCCGAGTTTCCTAAGTTCTTCCTGCAATTTTTCAAACTCTGCATGTATTTTAACAACTTTGTATAGTTTTTGTGTTATTTTCAAATTTAATCGCCTCGCCTCTTTCAATTTTCAGATCATTTATAAACGTTTATTATCCCAGGACAAGCAGGCATGATATTCTCACATGTGGGTGACGTCATCTACGGAGCCCCAGCGCGGACAGCTTTTCAAGCAAACTTGCTAGAAGTTTCAAGTTTGCACACTGCACCACGCATGTGCATGCCTTCTTGCCCACTAGAGGGCGCATCCCACCTCGTGGTCCTCAGTTCAATTTTTTCCGCGGAGCCAGAAAGCCCTGTGGATCTGAGCTCCAGTTGTATTGCCTTTCTAGCTGCCGCGTTTCGTTGTTTCTTTTTAATTTGATCGTTTCGCGGTGCTGCTTTCTTTTTTCTTTCGTAAAAAAAAAAAACATATTTTATTTTTCGTTAGGCTCCGGGGGCTCCCGGCAGCCGTGGCCGCGGGACGTCGGTCGTTCCCGGCTTCCTTTTTCGTTGATGTCCCGTCCTGTTACGGGATTTAAAAAGTGCAGCCGGTGTGAGAGGTTACTTTCCATCACTGACCCTCACCGGTGGTGCATTGTTTGTCTTGGGCCGGATCATCCGACAGCTTCGTGCGATCGCTGTGCTACTTTTCAAAACAGAGCCCTCCGTCGCCGTAAGGCCAGAATGGCGGAATTGTTCGCCGTGGACGCGCCGCCTAAGGCCTCGACGTCGGCCTCGGCCCCGGCCTTGACCTCGGCCTCGGCGTCCTCGGGGGCCTCGGCTTCGCCTCGGCCCTCGACTTCGAAGGCGTCTTCAGGAAAACCGGCTTCGGGTAAGTCCTCTGTTCCATCCCCTTCAGCAAAGAAGCCATCCTCTACTCCGGCTAAGGCGGGTGGGTCGACCCCGGCCCCGCCTCGGACCTCGACTTCGCACACCCCGAGGGAATACTCGAGACCGAGGTCGCCCTCCAGGGAGTGTGCTCCGGACTCGGAACTCCCCACCTTCGTGGGGATCCCGGCCTTCCAGGAACTCCTTCGAGCCCTTATTTCATCGGAGCTGTCGGGGGCCCTGGAAGTGTTGCAGCGGGCTGCGGTTCCGGCGGCCTCGACCTCGGCCGGGGCACCCTCGCCCTCGGAGGCTCCGGCCTCGGCTCCCTCGACCTCGGGAGCCCCGGCCTCGGTGACCTCGGTCTCGGGTACTGTGGCCCCCTTAACCTCGGCCCCGGCCCTGCCCTCGACCTCGACCTCGGGGGGGCCGCCTGAGCGGAGTGTGAGGCCCAAGGAAAAGTTGCGCAGAGTGCGCCGTATTTCCTCCTCTTCCTCGGGGTCTTCCCGGGACGCCTCGCCCTCGACGCGACCTCGGACGGGGCACCGATCGAGGAAGCCAAAGCGGCCGCGGGGCTCGCCTCGGAGGCACGATCGTTCCTCGCCGCTCGGGGGCGAGGCGCTGCAGGTGTCGGAATTGCGCCTCGACAACCCGAGGCTCCTCCGATCACCTCATGGGAAGTCTTCCCGTGCCGCCTCGCCGAGGAAGTGGGAGAGTGTCCCCCGGACCCCGGGGTCCTCCCCCAAGGGTTCTGCGAGGAGGAGAATTTCTCTTTCCCCCTCGAGGGCCTTGGAGAGGGGATCCTGGGACTCGGGGTCAGTAAGGGATCCTCATTATTCCCATGAGGCCTCTCCCCTCTCCTCGGTGGGGAGGTCGAGAACCCCGTCTCCCCCGGCCAGGCCGTCCTCATTTTCATCTTTTGTTCAGGACATGGCCCGAGCCCTGGGGTTAGACCTGATGGTCGGGTCTCAATATTCCAAAGAATTTTTGGAGGAGCAGGACCTCCCCACTCCTCCTAGAGAGGTGCCTAGGCTCCCCCTCAACAGAGTCCTTCTGCAGACCTGGTTGAAGAATTTGTCGAACCCTCTTACAGTCACGTCTGTGCCTTCTAAAATGGAAGCGAAGTATAGGACGGTGCCCCCTAAAGGGTTCGAAAAGGCGCAGCTCTCCCACCAGTCTCTTCTGGTGGAGTCTGCCCTTAAGAAATCACAGCCCTCACGGGTTTCTGCGGCGGTTCCACCCGGCAGGGAGGGGCGGACCCTGGACAAGTTTGGCCGTCGCCTCTATTCAAATTCCCTGATGGCCACCAGGGTTCTAAATTATGCCTTCACCTTTTCCTCCTATTTGCGTGGCATGGTGAAGGACCTTCCTCAATATCGAGACTCCTTACCGGACTCCCAAAGGGCAGGATTCGATAAGTTTATGTCCAACCTGTCTCAATTGCGGTTGTACCTATTTCATGCGGTGTACGACGCATTTGAGCTGGTTTCGAGGGTGTCGGCCTTCGCAGTGGCCATGCGCCGCCTGGCCTGGCTTCGCACCCTCGATATGGACCCAAACCTGCAGGAACGTCTTGCAGACTTGCCTTGTGTGGGGTCCGAGTTATTTGACGAGTCCTTAGATGCGGCGACCAAGCGGTTGTCGGAGCAGGAGCGCTCGTTAGCATCCCTGGTCCGCCCCAAGCCTAGGCCCCCGCTGCAGAAACCTTTCCGTCCTCCGCCGCGCCGATATCCTCAGAAGTCGACCCCGGCTTTCTCAAGGCCACCTCCGAGGCGTCCGTCTCAGCGAGGCAGAGGGGGACAGACCCAAGCCCCGGCGCAGGGTCCTTCTAAGCCCACGCCTTCCTTTTGACGGGCTGAGCGGACGGGGCGGGTTCCCCTCCGCGAAATCACGGGAACCCCTTCCTATCGGGGGGCGTCTTCGGTTCTTCCGGATGGCATGGACCGAGATAACCTCAGACGCTTGGGTGCTCCGGACCGTCTCTGAGGGCTACTCGCTCAACTTTGTGTCCTCGCCACCGGACCATCCCCCAAATCTAGCCTCGTGCAACCGATCGCTGCTGCCGACCCTTCTGGCCGAGGCCAGGGCCCTATTGGTGCTTCGGGCGGTCGAACCGGTCCCCAAGGACCAGCGGGGTACGGGGTTTTACTCCCGTTACTTTTTGGTCCCAAAAAAGACCGGGGACCTGCGCCCCATACTGGACCTCAGGAAGCTCAACAAATTCCTGGTCCGGGAGAAGTTTCGAATGCTGTCTCTCCCGGTTTTATATCCTCTCTTGGAGGAAGGGGACTGGATGTGCTCCCTCGACTTGAAGGAAGCATACACCCATGTTCCGGTGCATCCCGCCTTCCGAAGATTTTTACGATTCCAGGTGGGGGACCTGCACCTCCAGTACAGGGTCCTACCCTTCGGCCTGGCCGCGTCCCCACGAGTCTTCACGGAGTGCATGGTGGTGGTTGCGGCAGCCCTGAGGTCTCGTGGGCTTCATGTGTTCCCTTACCTGGACGATTGGCTCATCAAAGCCCCGACCAGGGAGGGGGTTATCTCAGCGACCCGACAGTCTATTGCCTTCCTGCAGAGCCTCGGGTTCGAGATAAACTTTCCAAAATCACAGTTGTGCCCGGCTCAGTCTCTTCAATTTATAGGTGCGGTGCTGGACACGGTGCGCCTGCGCTCCTATCTCCCGCCCCAGCGGTTGGAAGCCTTGGTGCGGATGGGCCGTCAGGTCTCTCAACTGTCGGTGGTGTCGGCCCAGCGCATGATGATGCTGCTCGGTCATATGGCGTCGACGGTCCACGTCACTCCGTTTGTAAGGCTGCATCTGACCCTCGCTTCCCAGTGGCGTCAGGAGTACGATCCGGTGTCTCGCCTCATTGCGGTGACTCCGCTTTTGCGGAAATCGCTGCGTTGGTGGACAGACTCTTCAAATCTGTCCAAGGGTTTACTGTTTCTCACCCCTCCTTTTCGCAAGGTTCTGACCACAGACTCCTCGGAGTACGCGTGGGGAGCCCACCTCGACGGTCTTCGCACGCAGGGCCTGTGGTCTGCCGAGGACCGTCGGTGTCACATCAACGTGCTAGAGCTTCGGGCCATCTTTCTAGCACTTCGAGCATTCGTTCACATATTGCAGAATCAAGTTGTCCTCGTCCGCACGGACAATCAAGTGGCAATGTACTATGTGAACAAGCAGGGTGGAACGGGTTCTTGGCCCCTCTGCTCGGAGGCTCTTCGCCTTTGGGAGTGGGCGGTCTCCCGCAACATCTTCCTTCGGGCGGTCTACATCCAAGGAGAACTGAATTGTCTGGCAGACAAACTCAGTCGACTTCTACAACCGCACGAGTGGACTCTACACTCCGCAGTTCTGCGCAAGGTTTTCGCTCGCTGGGGAACGCCACAGGTGGATCTGTTTGCCTCTCCGGAGACCCACAAACTGCCCCTGTATTGTTCTCGGATGTACTCGCGGGACCGTCTGGAGGCCGATGCCTTTCTTCTCGATTGGGAGGGGAGGTTCCTGTATGCGTTCCCTCCTTTTCCTCTGATCATGCGAACGTTAGTACATCTCAAATCGTCCACGGCCACGATGATTCTCATTGCACCTCGGTGGCCGCGTCAGCACTGGTTCTCCCTGCTGCTTCAGCTCAGTGCCAGGGAGCCTCTTCTTCTGCCTGTGTTTCCTTCTCTGCTGTCTCAGAGTCAAGGATCCATGTTACATCCCAATCTGCAGTCATTGCACCTGACAGCTTGGTTTCTTGCTCCCTAACTCCGCCTGATCTGTCTCAATCGGTGAGGGAGGTGTTGGAAGCCTCACGCAAGATTTCGACGAGGCTTTGTTATTCGCAGAAATGGACCAGGTTTTCCACCTGGTGTTCGTCTTTTCACCTGGATCCGGTATCGGTTCCGGTATCCTCGGTTTTGGACTATTTATTCCATCTGTCGCACTCTGGCCTGAAAACCACTTCGGTGCGTGTTCATCTTAGTGCTATTTCTGCCTTCCACCAACATCTGGATGGACGCCCTCTGTCGCTCCATCCTTTGGTGACACGCTTCATGAAAGGGTTACTCAGGGTTTGTCCCCCTCTTAAGCCTCCTTCTGTCGTGTGGAATTTGAATGTGGTTTTAGCTCAACTGATGAAACCCCCTTTTGAGCCACTCAACAAGTCTCTCTTGAAATTTCTGACTTGGAAGGTGGTGTTTCTGATTGCCCTCACCTCCGCTAGGCGGATTGGGGAGTTGCAAGCCTTGGTTGCGGACCCTCCTTTCACTGTCTTTCATCATGACAAGGTGGTTCTCCGTACCCATCCTAAGTTTTTACCTAAAGTTGTTTCTGATTTCCACCTCAATCAGTCCATTGTCCTTCCGGTATTCTTCCCTAAGCCCCACTCCCATCCTGGCGAGACGGCGCTTCACACGCTTGACTGTAAGAGGGCGTTGGCTTATTACCTTCAACGCACCAGGTCTCATCGGAAGGTTCCTCAATTGTTTTTGTCCTTCGATCCTAATCGATTAGGGCATCCGGTTTCCAAGCGCACTCTGTCTAACTGGTTGGCTGCTTGCATTTCTTTTTGCTATGCTCAGGCTGGACTTCCGCCCCCGGGTCGAGTCACGGGGCATAAGGTCCGAGCGATGGCAGCTTCGGTGGCTTTCCTCCGATCCACTCCTATGGAGGACATATGTAAAGCTGCCACTTGGTCTTCGGTTCATACGTTCACCTCTCATTACTGTCTGGACACTTTATCCAGGAGTGACGGCCGGTTTGGCCAGTCAGTTTTGCGAAATCTGTTTTCCTAAATTGCCATCCTCCCACCTGCCCTTTTTTGGTTGGCTTGGAGGTCACCCACATGTGAGAATATCTTGCCTGCTTGTCCTGGGATAAAGCACAGTTACTTACCGTAACAGGTGTTATCCAGGGACAGCAGGCATATATTCTCACAACCCGCCCGCCTCCCCGGGGATGGCTTCTATGCTAGTTATGGAACTGAGGACCACGAGGTGGGATGCGCCCTCTAGTGGGCAAGAAGGCATGCACATGCGTGGTGCAGTGTGCAAACTTGAAACTTCTAGCAAGTTTGCTTGAAAAGCTGTCCGCGCTGGGGCTCCGTAGATGACGTCACCCACATGTGAGAATATATGCCTGCTGTCCCTGGATAACACCTGTTACGGTAAGTAACTGTGCTATACCGTGTTTCCCCCCAAATGAAACAGTGTCTTATATTAATTTTGGGCCCAAAAAACGCACTAGGTCTTATTTTCGGGGTAGGTCTTATTTTTTTCATGTACATGATCATCTCTCCCTTCCTCTCCTTCACCCCAATTCTTCCTCTTTCTTTTCTCTCCTCTACTTGTGCAGCATCTTTCCTCTCCTCTCACCCATCCTCTTGTGCCTCCCTCTGCAGCATCTTTCTATCCCTCCCTCCCTCCCATCTCTCGTGCTGCAGAACCCTTACCCAGCTTCTATCCCTATCTCCCATCCTTCATGCAGCAGAACCCTTGAGGTTGGTGTATTTTCTTCACGAATCGCTGTTTTATTTCTTTTAGTTAAAAAAAAAAAATATTTCGTCTTCCATCGTTCTCCGGGACGGGCCGCTCGGCCACAGCCTGCGAGCTTCGACTTTGCGGCAGCTATTTTTTGGCCTATGTCCCGGCCTGCTAAAGGCTTTAAGAGGTGTAGCTGCTGTCGGCCTCACTCAGAAGCCACTTCTCTACAGCATCTTGCTGTTACTGCATGGGTAAAACCTGCAGAGCGGCGACTCTGGGGCAATGGCAGCAGGCTCACCTTGTTGCCACTGCTGGCTGCCCAAAGATTCAATTGTAGCAGCTGGGGAGGAGGTAGATGGGAGAGTTGAGAGCCGGCTAAGCCCAGACATATTCCCCCATTACAAAAAAAAAAAAAGCCTTGACACCTGAACAGTTCTCTAAAAAGAGGACATGTCTGGGTTTTCCTAGATGTGTGATAACCCTAACTCTGGTATTTTTTGGGGGGGGTTGGGGGGGAAGTTATGACAGCAGCAAAAATGAAGTGGAGAGCTTTGCGGAAATTAAGGGTAGCCTCTGGGGAATGACAGTTGGTTTGCTGGGGTTAGAGGGTGAGACTGGAGAACTAGAGTGGATTGAGGGAGCAGGGGGACTG
This sequence comes from Geotrypetes seraphini, assembly GCF_902459505.1. Taxonomy (NCBI): domain Eukaryota; kingdom Metazoa; phylum Chordata; class Amphibia; order Gymnophiona; family Dermophiidae; genus Geotrypetes; species Geotrypetes seraphini. The sequence goes on along the minus strand of NC_047085.1, from coordinate 182,656,432 downwards.
CTGAGTAGAGAGAATTCCACCTAAAAATGCACTTAGATGTTAATTTTGTAATGTGAAAATACCAATTTACACAGAATTGTAGTGCCTTCTCAAAGCATCTAATTAGCTTAAAAATAAATGTCTAAATATACAATTTATAGGCCTTTAGAACTGGAAGCCCTAATTATAATTAAGTCTGCAGTATTCTAACAACCAAATTCTAGAAACATAAGAACATAAGAAGTTGCCCCTGCTGAGTCAGACCAGTGGTCCATCTTGCTCAGCGGTCCGCCTAAAGTTAGGCAGCCAATTCGGCACACCTAGATAATGTAGGTGCCTAACTTAATTGAGTAATAAGTAATACAAATCCAAAAATACATACAAATGGGTCTTTTATATTCAGCAATCAAATCTCTTGTAACCCCCCACACACACACACTTCCATCCAAATTTAAATTTGCGCCTTTAATTAGACTTGATTGAAAGGCGCCTGGTGCAACGTATGGAGTTAAAAGTGGTTGTGGTTAGGGGGTGGATTATGGGCATTTTTTTTGAGTTAGTCTTTTGTTTTTGAGCTAGGCACGTTGTGTGCACAACTTAGGGGCAAGCATTTAGTGCAAGAAAACAAACCCTGGCATAAATACAGTGTGCCTATAAGTTAGGACGCTTAACGCACTAAGCGTGATTCTATACAGTGCATCTAACTTTTATAGAATAATAGTGCTTAGCGCCTGTGCTAGGTGGTACTAAATTTTTTAGGTGACATTTATAGAATTTGGGCCTCATTGAATATTTGTTAGGGGAAGCTGCAGTATAAACCCATTTATGTCATAATCCAAGTAAAGGGACTATTCAGCTGGCTAAGTAATCAAGAAGATACTGATTCAAATGCAACAAATCACATCTTTCTCTCATTACATTTGCCAGAGATATACCATTTCAAGTAACAATATAATTCATTAAATAAATAGAACCCAACTGACATTGTTGTCTCGTTTCTCAAGTACATGTGCACCAAGACTTGGTACTTTTTCTTAGATTGTGACACATTTTTTTGGTTTAGTATTAGTGGCAAGGAATTCTAGTATTGGTTGTACCAAGCGTGATAGCTACTCTACTCCCCTGCAGGCAGTGTTTGTGTTTTTGTTTTCATTTTCTTTTGAAGCAAGTAACCAGGTGGCAGCTAAATATGAACAAACTGCAACTTGTCAGGACTCCCCTGCATATTTTGTTTAAATTCCTTTTACTTTTGTTACAACATTTTCAGTGTGAGGAAATACAGTATGAAAGCTCTCTTTGTGTGCGGATTCCTGCTGACTTTGCAAAATGGAACTTGGCTCATGCCACAGTGGAGAGATGTTCTCCCACCAGTCTTGCAGGGGAAGAGTACAGTGTTCACCCTGTGTATGCCTGCCACTGGATCAATGCCCTGAAAACTGATGACTCATATAATTATTGTCTTACTGTGCATCTTTCTTTCTGTGGTGCAAGGAGCACTTTAATTAAAGCAGCCTAAGGGAGTTTACTCCAACATTTTAGGTAATTTTAAAGCAGCGCTGAACCAATGCACATCTTCAGAGCACTCAGGGAAGATGTGCAAACTAGTCTTACTTGTGTTTTTCTCCTTTCTCCTTCCCTGAAAACTATGGATGCATTTTAGATTGGATATACCATCTTTCTATAGTACAACCAAAGTGGTTTTTACATATTACAATATAGAGGGTACTTTCTTTGTCATTCACAATCTGTGTTCTTACCTAGAGCATGGGTGCCAAACTCAATCACATAAAGGGCTGAAATCTAAAACACAGGTTAAGTTGCGGGCCAAATTTTTTATTAAGATACTTAGTTTTAGTAGAAGTATAGAGCATTCCTCACCCTCAGACACCTGTGGCACGGTCAGGCACTTGTGTGGAGCGCCCTGATCCATCCTAGCTTTTACACTGGGAATGGGTCCTTCTGCAAATGGATACAGAGGCAGCATGGGGATGAGCTTGGAGCACCACTAGAACTGGGTACTTAGATGTGGTACAGTCACTGCGGGCCACTTAAACCGACCAGGTGGGCCGGATTTGGTACCCAGGCCTTGTGTTTGACATGTATGACCTAGAGCAGTGGAAGGTTAAGTAACTTGCCCAGAGTTATAAGCTGCTTCAGTGAGAATCACACTTCCCCGGGTTCTTAGCCTACTGCATTAGTCATTAAGCTTCCTTCCCTTGCTCTCAGACTCCTGGGAATTGCATTTTCCAATACAGGTCCTATTAGATGCTTGGTGGGGGGGTATCATGAGCATTCAAAGGCTGATATAAACTTTACACTAAGGGGCCTGTGTACTGAAAGTACATTAACACACTACATACTAAACTCAACATAAGGTAAAACTTGCAGTCTTCAGCAGATACCTGGTCACATTATATTTTAAGTTTTCATCTTTTATCCCAGGACAAGCAGGCAGCATATTCTCTACAAGTGAGTGACATCACCGACGGAGCCCCCTAGCGGACGTTTTTGCAAGCAGACTTGCTTGAAGACCGTCAAGCTTGCGATTGGCCCGCGCGTGCCCCTCCTGCCCGGTCTAGGGCATGCGTCTCCTCAGCGTGGCCTCAGTTCTCTGTTTTCTGCGGAGCCAGAAGCACTGCTCCTTTGCTTCGCGCAATATCATTGTCCCTCTTGCACCGCGGCTTGTTTGGTTAGTTTCAGTTGAATCGCTGTGCCCGCGTTTTTGTTTTCCTTTCTTTTTCATTTTTTTTTCAGTTCATATATTTTTGACCGGGTTCCCGGTCTTACTCTGGCCACCTGGCCTTGCGGGGCCGCGGCCGTATTTTCTTCTTATGTCCCGGCCTCGTTCCGGATTTAAAAACTGTACTAAGTGCAACCAGGTTATCTCCATCACCGACTCTCATCGTTGGTGTGTGGAGTGCCTAGGTGCAGAGCACCGCGCTAAGTCGTGTCCCCGTTGTGCAACTTTGCAACCGCGGGCTCTTCGTAGGATGGTGGCCAAGATTCTCCAACTCTTTGGCCCCATGGATCCTGCGGGACAGGCCTCGAGCTCGGCCTCAGCACCCTCGTTGGGTTCCTCGGCCTCGAAGTCTTCGGCCTCAAAGGCTCCGGCCTTGGCTCCTCCTGCTACTCCAGCCTCAGGTAAGTCTCCTCTTTCCTCCTCAGGTGTGCCGACAAAGAAGCCTACCTCGCAGTCTCATGTCAGTGCCCCCTTGTCGGCGTCTTCGAGCCATTACTCCTCACATAGGGAATACTCTTCCTCAAGGTCGTTCCCGAAGGAACGCACTGCTGCATCTAAGACCCAACCACCTTTGGTCTCGGTGCCTATGTTTGAGGACATGCTTAAGGCTATACTTACCACGCAGCTTTCCTCAGTGGTGAGCCAACTAGTCCCGACTTCAACGCCTCTGACCTTGGTCTCGACCCAGTCTCGGTCTGACCAGCCTGAGCGGCCCCTTGTATCTCAAGGCCATGCCCGCAACACTCGCCGGGTTCCCTCGAGTGATTCTTCATCTCCCGAGTCACCTGTGACTTTTCAGGGGTCCAGGCCAGGGGCCCGTTTTTCCCCCACTGCTATGTCGCGGCTTGCCCCTTCTAAAAAGCCCCAGTCTTCTCTGCCCCTGTGGGGCAGGTCTCCAACCACGAAACCTTCCAGGCACATGCTTGTCCTCGAGTTGGACTCTAGTGTGTGTTCCCCATCGAGGCAGCTGCCAGCTTCTAAGGGTTCTTCTTCAAAACCGATGGAGGAATTTTCCTTTGCCTCAAGGCTTTGCCAGCTGTGTCCTCAGACCCCAGGGTCTTCCCCGGTCCATCTTGCACGGGGTCGTTCCTCGACGCCCCCAAAACACTTTAGTCGAGCCTCTTCGGTCTCCCATTCGCGGGACTCCGAGGCACCGGCTTACTAATCGAAGGAAATTTCTCCCTCTTTCTCAGCTGCCCCCAGATCTCGCTCGGGGTCTCCTCAGGTCTTCTTCTCAAAACTCTCCCTTTACTCGTTTCATCTCTGACATGGGTAGGGCCTTGAACATGGAACTCCAGTCTGAGTCCCGTTATACCCAGGAATACCTGGCGGAAATGGATGTTGATCATCCGCCCCGTGAGGCGCTATGATTGCCATTGTACCAGGTTCTCCGGCAGACTTTTCTCCGGAACCTGGAGACCCCATATGCGGTCACAGCCATTCCCTCCAAGTTGGAGTCCCATTACCGGACGATCCCGATTAAGGGGTTTGAAAGTTCTCAGCTTTCTCACCAATCCTTGGTGGTTGAGTCTTCCTTGAAGAAGTCTAACCCCTCGAAGGTTTACACTGCCTTCCCTCCAGGCAGGGAGGGCCGTACGATGGACAAATTTGGTCGCCGTCTTTATCAAAACTCATTGATGGCGAATCGTGTCCTCAACTATAATTATATCTTCACGTCCTACCTTCGGTTCTGTATTGATGCCCTCCGCTCGTTCCGGGAAGCTGTGCCGGATTCTCAGCGTCAGGAGTTTAGTCTCCTCGAGGAGATCCTCTCCCAGCTCCGCCTTTATATGTTTCAGGCAACCTACAACGCCTTCGAGTTGTCATCGAGGATCATCTTTGCGTCGCCTCGCTTGGCTCCGGATTGTGGATATGGATCCGAATTTACAGGATCGTCTTGCCAATCTCCCGTGTGTGGTTCATGAGCTCTTCGATGATTCCATCGAAGTGGCCACCAAGCATCTCTCGGACCATGAACGGTCCTTCGCCTCCCTGGTGAAACTTACACCGAAAGCCCCTCCGGCTCAGCAGTATGGTGGTACTTGAGAGAGTCCAGAGAAGAGCAACTAAGCTAATAAAGGGTATGGGGGACCTCTCATATACTGACAGACTGAAAAAGCTGGGGCTTTTCTTGCTGGAAAAGCGACGACTTAGAGGAGACATGATAGAAACCTTCAAGATCATGAAGGGCATAGAAAAAGTGGACAGGGACAGATTTTTCAAACTATGGGGAACCACAAGTACAAGGGGGCACTCGGAGAAATTGAGAGGGGAAAGGTTTAGAACAAATGCCAGGAAGTTCTTTTTCACCCAGAGGGTGGTGGATACATGGAACGCGCTACCGGAGGATGTGATAAGCAGAAGCACGCTACAGGGCTTCAAAGAAGGTCTGGACAGGTACCTGGAGGACAAAGGGATTGAGGGGTACAGATAAGAGTAGAGGTAAGGTTATAGGGATAGGATTAGAGGTAATTTGTAAAATTAGTCAGAGACCACTGTTCAGGCAGTGGGCCTGATGGGCCGCCGCGAGATGGACCTCTGGTCTGCCCCAGCGGAGGCAACTTCTTATGTTCTTACAAAATTCCTCTCCGGAGGTACCCACAGAAATCTACTCCTGCCTTCTCTCGGCCTCCTTCGAAGCGGCCGCAGCAACAGCAGCAGCGTCAAACTAAGGCCCAGCCGCTGGCTCCGGTGAAGACTGGGCCGTCTTTTTGACAATTCCGGTCCAAGCCTTCGGGCTCCCTTCCTCCTGAAGCCTTCCCCCCTTCCCATCAGGGGTCATCTCCTTCATTTCTATGCCCAGTGGGAAAGTCTTACCACCGACATTTGGGTGCTTTCTATCATCCAGGAAGGGTACTCCTTTCACTTCAGTCACGTACCCCAAGACCTGCCTCCAAGAGAGTTTCCTTCTGCTCAGCTTCAGCTACCTCTCCTTCTGCAGGAAGCTCAGGCCCTTCTTCGCCTTTGTGCGGTCGAGAGGTTCCCCCAGACCAGTGGAACACCGGATTTTATTCCCGGTACTTTCTGGTACCCAAGAAGACGGGGGCTCTGCGTCCGATCCTGGACCTCCATGCTCTGAACAAGTTTCTGGTCAGGGAACGGTTCAGAATGCTCACCCTTCCTACGTTGTACCCCCTCTTGGACAAGGGGGATTGGCTGTGCTCGCTGGACCTCAAGGAAGCGTACACGCACATTCTGATACACCTGGCCTCTCGCAGGTATCTGAGATTCCGGGTGGGGAATCTCCATCTCCAGTATCGTGTTCTTCTCTTCGGCCTGGCGGCCTCACCAAGGGTCTTCACAAAATGTCTAGATGTAGTGCTGCGGCCCTGCGTCTCCGCGGCCTGCAGGTGTTTCCCTACCTCGACAACTGGTTGATCAAGGCGTCCTCTCGCCATGAAGTGCTGCGAGCGACGAATTTAAAAATCTTGCTCCTTCAGAGCCTCGGCTTCGAGGTGAACTTTCCCAAGTCTCAGCTCTGCCCGTCCCAGTCTCTGGAATTTATTGGAGCGGTCCTGGATACGCCTCGTCTCCGCTCCTTCTTGCCTCGGCCTCGGCAGGAAGCCCTTGTTCGCTTATGCCGGAGGGTTGCCCATCTGTCCTTAACACCGACTCGGCTCATGATGGTCCTCCTAGGTCACATGGCCTCCACGGTTCACGTGACTCCTTTTGCCAGACTTCACCTCTGTATTCCTCAATGGACTCTAGCGTCCCAATGGAACCAGGAACGGGATCCTGTCTCTCGACTCATTGTTGTGACTGCTTTGTTGAAGCAGTCTCTCCGTTGGTGGATGCTCTCTTCCAATCTTTCCAGAGGTTTTCTGTTTCATGCTCCTCCTCCGCAGAAGGTCCTCACGATGAATTTGTCGACCTATGCTTGGGGGGCTCATCTGGATGGTCTTCGCACTCAGGGTCTTTGATCTAGTGCGAACCGCCTTTGTCACATCAATCTACTGGAGCTTCGAGCGATTTTCCTCGCCCTGAAAGCTTTTTGTCGCCTGCTTCGTGACCGAGTGGTGCTAGTCCTCACGGACAGCCAAGTCACCATGTATTATATCAACAAACAGGGGGGAACGGGGTCCTGGTCCTTGTGTCGGGAGGCGCTGAGGCTCTGGGATTGGGCCATCCGCCGCAACATATTCCTTCGAGCGGTCTAAATTTGGGGGCAGCACAATTGTCTGGAAGACAAGTTGAGTCGTCTTCTGCAGCCTCATGAGTGGTCCATCCATTCCTTGACCCTACGTCAGGTGTTTGCTCGTTGGGGGACTCCGGACGTCAATCTGTTCGCGTCCCCCCTCAATCACCAGTTGCCCCTCTCAGACTCGAGGCGGATGCTTTCCTGCTGGATTGGACAAACCTATTTCTGTATGCGTTCCCTCCATTCCCTCTGATTCTGAAAACTCTCGTCAGACTCAAGTTCTCGCATGCCACATGATTCTGATAGCTCCTCAGTAGCCCCGGCAGCCATGGTTCTCCCTTCTTTTGCAACTCAGTTTCAGGGAGCCTCTTCTTCTGCCTGTTTTTCCTTCTCTGCTTACACAGAGTCAAGGTTCTCTTCTTCATCCCAACCTCCCATCTCTGCACTTGACGGCTTGGTTCCTCGAGATTTAATGTCCTCATTCCAGTTCTCACAACCTGTGCTGGACGTCCTGGAGGCGTCTCGAAAGGAGTCCACTCGCTAATGTTACCATCAGAAGTGGACTCGCTTTGCTTCCTGGTGTGTTATTCGACAGCAGGAGCCGCTGTCTGCCCCCTTATCTGCTGTCCTGGATTATCTTTTATACTTGTCTGGCGCTGGACTCAAGTCCTCTTCGGTTCGAGTCCACCTCAGTGCCATTGCTGCTTTTCATCAGCCACTTGACGGGAAGCTTATCTCTGTTCATCCTGTGGTTTCCCACTTCATGAAAGGTCTTTTCCACGTTCATCCGCCCCTTAAACCTCCTCCTGTGGTTTGGGATCTCCTTGCTCATTTGATGAAACCCCCATTCGAACCACTTGCGCGGGCTCACTTGAAGTTTCTTACTTGGAATGCTATGTTTCTTATGCTCTCACTTCTGCCTGTCGGGTCAGTGAGGCTCAAGCCTTGGTTGCGGATCCACCTTTCACTGTCTTCCATCATGATAAGGTGGTTCTCCGTACCCATCCTAAGTTCTTGCCTAAGGTTGTTTCTGAGTTTCATATCAACCAATACATCGTTCTTCCTGTGTTTTTTTCCGAAGCCCCATTCTCACCCTGGAGAAGTGGCTCTGCATTCTCTTGAATGTAAGCATGCGCTGGCCTTCTACTTGAAGCGCACCGCTCCTCATCATTCTGCTTCCCAGCTGTTCCTGTCTTTCGATCCAAATCGCTTGGGTTGCTCTGTTACTAAGCGGACCATTTCTAACTGGTTGGCCGCTTATTTCTCTTTCTACACTCAGGCTTGTCTATCCCTGCCGGGTCGAGTCATGGGCCACAAGGTCAGAGCGATGGCGGCGTCTGTTGTTTTCCTCCGTTCGACGCCGATTGAGGTATTCTATAAGGCTGCCACTTGATCCTCGGTTCATATGTTTACCTTGCACTACTGTCTGAATGCTTTTTCCAGGCGTGATGGCCATTTTGGCCAGTCAGTTTTGCAAAATCTGTTCTCCTAATTTGCCAACTCTCCATCCATCCCATTCTGGTTAGCTTGGAGGTCTCCCACATGTGCAGAATATGCTGCTGCCTGCTTGGCCTGGGATAAAGCACAGTTACTTACCATAACAGGTGTTATCCAGGGATAGCAAGCAGATATTCTCACAACCCACACACCTCCCTGTGGTTGGCTTCTTTGCTTGCTATCTGAACTGAGGCCATGCTGAGGAGACGCATGCCCTAGACTGGGTGGGAGGAGCATGCGCGCATGCGCGAGCCAATCGCAAGCTTGAAGGTCTTCAAGCAAGTCTGCTTGCGAAAATGTCCGCTAGGGGGCTCCGTCGGTGATGTCACCCACATGTAGAGAATATCTGCCTGCTGTCCCTGGATAACACCTGTTACGGTAAGTAACTGTGCTATATCTACACTCTCAACTCCATCTAGTCCAATTATAGCCTCATTAGTCCTCAGCTGGGTGCCACTTACTATGGTTTCTTCTGATGCTTTGCAGTCACGGGTCCTGAATCTGGGCACTAGGCGTCACTATTGCATGATAACTGGAATTCTCTCTCCCCAAGGGAGTGAGCGTTGCTTCTCCCATTGTCTGTGGCCTGGTGTTGGAAGCTTGTCAATGATGCACCAACCCCAGCCCATTAACTTTTTTTATTTTTTATTTTTTATAATTTAATATTTATTGATTTTTAATAATTGACAATAATTACAAGTCAATAAGCAAACATACACTGTAGTTTGAAATAGATCACATTCCAAAATTCTTAAAGAAAATCAACTATACAAAGCATTGTTAGTCCACAATATATTTTTTTGGAGACGAAGTTAAGGAAAAAACTGAGATGAAACAATTAGGAAATTAATAAAAGACAATAATAAAGAGGCGATCTGACTGCTCTTGAACATTCTGCATTGAGCTAACTTGAAAACAAAGAAGCTCATGATGACTCTCTATCTGAGATAAACTTAGATAACTGTTGTGGTTCATAAAATACATATCTATTTCCTCCAAATATCATAACACACTTACAGGGGTATCTTAGAACAAAGGTTGCCCCTAGTTGTACAGCCTGAGGTCTTAATACCAAAAACTGTTTTCTTCTTCTCTGGGTTGGACGAGATACATCAGGATACATCCTAATTATGTTTGTCATAAACGGAACATCTTTATATTTAAAAAACATCCTAAGCATCCAGTCCCTGTCCGAATCAATTGCAAACTGTACTATTAATGTGGCTGGGACCTGAATCTCAGTATCCGATCTCTCTAAAATCTGAGTCAAATCCAAACTATCAGCAGATAAATTCTGCTGATCTAAGTTTGGATTTTGAGGTTTAATTCTCTTTGAAAGGTAATATATTTTTGAGAGAGGTGGATACGAGGTTTCTGGTACTTTCAAAATTTCTGACAGATATCTTTTAAACATAATAAGGGCAGTTGTAGATTGTACTTTTGGAAAATTAATAATCCGAAGATTATTCCTCCTAATAGAATTTTCCAGCATTTCTTGTTTAAAGTGCAAGCTAGCACTGTCCTTAACCCAAGTCAGGGCTTGTACTTCCAAAGTCTTTACTTTAGTCTCAATGTCACTCATTTTGTTCTCCAGACTTGATACCTTATTTTTAAGTTCCAAATTTTCTGAGAGAACAGTAGTACAGCGTGAAGATAACTGTTGAATTTGACTCCCCAAAGAAGTTTGCATGTTTGATATGGCCTCCCATATGGATTCCATTGTAATTACCTTAGGCCTTTGCAAGGGGACAATCTCAGTTCCAATATATCCTGTTGTGACCAAAGTATCAGTAACCACTTCAGAAATCTGAAAAAGTTCATGGGCTCCCAAAGTACCTGTAGCCTCCTGAGTAGTTGAAGAGAGTACATGAGCCTGCTGAGTTCTCTCAGCCGCTTCCTGAGATCCTAAGGGCTCCTCCTTCCCCCGTACAGGGTTAGTCCTCCCACTCCGAGAGGACAGCAAGAGGGCATCCCGAGCCGGCACGTCGGCAAACGACTCCTCCGTTGCTGCGGGGCAGGAAGGCGGTCTACGCTCATCCGGAGAAAGAATGACTGCCTCAAAGGAGAGATCCCGCACCTCAGCTTGTGCAGTCTCTCCAGCCGAGGATACCTCCGGTTGTGGCGTTCGCGAGCCATGTTCCACGAAGGAATCCATCGGACCCAATGGTGTCGTTACTTCAACGGGAAAGACCCGAACCTTAGATTTCCTTTTCACCATAGCTCACAGGAAAATTCCACCACGAGAACAACGGCGTCTCCGCAAACATTCAGATCGCCATCTTAGGTAAGCTCCGCCCCCAGCCCATTAACTTTAATGTAGCTATATATGCAGAATATTTTACCAGCATGTTAAGGCACAGCAGCAGAAACTAAATTTTAATGCATACTTTCGGCATTGTCCAAATTAGCTAGCATGTTTCAAATAGGGGGAGGCTATATTCTTCCCCAAAGCAAGCCGCTCACTGCTGCAAGAGAAAAAGTTCAAAACATTGCTAGTTGACACTAGATGGTCAGTGGAAGCTGAGCCATTGGGAGGTAAGAAGCTATTTTTAACATGTTTGGCACACACATCTTAGTACATTCTTAGTACTTAAACCCCAGAGAAAGGAGAAATGTATTAGAAGAGACAATCAGCATTATTCAGAAAGGTTACAGATTTCTCAGATTTCTGCATTATTAATTAATTTATTCAATTTTCTATACCGTTCTCCCTAAGGAGCTCAGAACGGTTTACATGAATTTATTCAGGTAGGCATTTTTCCATGTCTGTCCCAGTGTGCTCACAATCTATCTAATGTACCTGGAATAATGGGGATTAAGTGACTTGCTCAGGGTCACAAAGAGCAGCGCGAGTTTGAACCCACAACCCAAGGATGCTGAGGCTTAGGGAGGAGCCCGAGGCACCTGAGCCAATCAGGGCCTTAGGCCCCTCCCGGTGCATCACATGATGCACTGGGGTGGGGCCTAAGGCCGGCATTGCATCACTGGAGGCCAGAGGAGCAGGAGGGACTGAGCAACTTACAGGTATGGGGGGGAGACCGGGCCAATGGCGGAGGGGGGGTCCCAACAGCAGGAGGAAGTTGGCATCTCTGCTGCCATATTTTAAATGTGGGTATTCGGGGGAGGTAGACCACATGGGAGGGTGTTCGGCCAGCGGGCGGGTGGGGCCAGTGGCAGGAGGGAGTTGGCATCCCTCCTGCCATTTTGGGGGGTTCGGGGAAGGGAGGGAATGCTTTGTCAGGAGGAGGCTTTTTCTTTTTCTTTTTTTTTTTTTTTGGTCAGATATTTTGCGTGTGTAATACATGCAAACTGTCTGTGCCATTGCAAAAGAGAAAAAAAAAACAGGCAGACCTGTTGGTAACTGTTACGACAGGTCTATAGCAGTTGGGTTTTAGGATAGTAAAACCCGATTCAAAATAGCCAAGCAAATGTTAGTGAATAGCTTGGCTATTTTGTATGGGATTTTACTAATTTGAATGGGTTGGATTGGATCGGACAATGGGGAAAAACACGCAGTTGGGACATTTAGTGAATCAGGTGCGTAGCAGCGATCATTTCTAAACCTGTGAAAACAGGTTTAGCGACGATTGCTGACTTTAGTGAATCGGGGCCTTTGTCTTCTTCCCTAGAACTCCATACAGGCAGCACTTTTTCTTTAACAACTAGCCTTTCCCTCCCCACTACCACCACCACCACTTCCCCAGAGGCAGCATTCTACCTCCTCCAACCTAACTTTTTTTTTTCTCTTCCTCCACTAGCTGTGGTTATTATCCGCTCTCCCCTCACAAGCAATTTTTTTAAAAGGCTTCCTTCATTTTTAAAAAGGCTTTCTTCATTTGCTTCACAGGAACTCTTGTGGGGCAGTGGAGGAGAGGTCAGCTGCTAATGCAGGACAGGAGGCTATATGAGCTGTCGGCAGTAGGGTGGCAGAAGCCTTTCTGTCAGCATTGGTCAAAAGTAGCTTTCCAAAGGCGAGTGAATTTTGGTAACAGACTGCTTTACGTGTGCTTTATGCTGTAAAACTGCCTGTTACTGAATAAATGTTTGGGGGGAAGGCAGATTCTTGTGTGACACACTGGGAAGCTCTCGGAGGCACACTAGTTGAAAAGTACTGCTTTACAGGACAAGGGAAATGGTTGTGGGTCCCCCCCCTCTCTCCACCCCTCCCCCGAGGCATTTTTACAATTAAAAAATTGTTAGCGCATGTTCTTCCTTTCCATTTTACAACCCAGAAATCCAAAAGCTGAAACTCTGCTTTTCTAACTATATTTTAATCTACTAATCTATAGGAAAGAATGTGACTGCCCATTATGACCATGCGACTGCCCTTATAACAATTTGTGAAATTATACAGAAAAATGGAGAAAGTAGTTAGACAATAACTACTGTTTATTATTAAAAAAAAGAAAGATCTTAAATTGTAGCCCAGATATTTATGGTAGTCTGCTTCCATTAAAAGAATTAAAGAAAAGAGACATGTCTTCTGAGTCAGATAGTGATTTTAGAATCTGAAAGCGAGCACTGAGGGGCACCCCTGACTCTGCTAATGAGGTGCTGGCTCCAGTCTCATGCTTCCTGAAGTGCTGCTCTCCTTGGTGGAAGTAATTCTGTCTTTTGAATTACTTTCCAGAGCTCCTAGAGGAAATAATAACAGAGAATACATTAAACACACACACACTCTGAAATGCTGCATCCAACAGTAATAGTAGTACAGAAGTCTGGCGGTCTGCTCCTCTGTGGAATTTGGGCTTGTTTATATAATCTTATCTGGCTATGTACTGGTATTTTCATCTGGCAGACAAGTCCCCATGTAAAGCAGCTATCTAAGCAGTGGGAGGGAGGGTTCCTTGTGCTGTTTCAGGAAATCTCTAATTTCTCATTTCATATGAATAAAATATGTGCCAAGCTAGGTCAACTTTCACACCAACACTGAACACTTTTTCTAGCCAATGAAATGACAAAATTAAAAAGGCATTTTTTGTTTCCAAGTTGCATCTATTCCCCAAAAGATAAATATTTTGAAGTGGTTATTCTGAGAAAAAACAAAATTCTTTGAACAGTGCTTTCAAAAGCATTTATACTCTTGCAGATTTTTCATCCTCTTCTGTCTAATTCAAAGTGCATTGAAGTAGTTTCACTGATCCAGACAACTTGTCTTACACTTTGAATATTAAGGAACAATTTGTCACCTGAAGGCAAAAGTGCTGTATGTGCAATTTTTGCACGAAATTAGATAGATTTATATTTCAATGCACTGCTGTAAGATCTTCTTGAATGTCAAACTGTTGTAACTTCTGAAAAGCTATGTATCAAGTGAAAAAAAAATTAATTCCTTGTCATCAGCAGCAGATGAATCCAGAGATATGTGGGTGATGGCCATCCATCAGCAGACAGAGATAAACTGAGTTCTGTCACATAGGAAGTTAAGCTTCCTGGTTAGCCAGTATTCTCTATCTCCAGCAGGTGGATGGATGGTCTCTTACAGACTCTTAGTTTCATCTTCTGGATTGTTCCTGTTCTGGGTTTCCCAGTTCAATAGAACCTAGGGGTGTGCCTCTTGGGGTACATCTGGTGGTGTCAGGTCTCTCCCTCCTCCTGTCTCCTCCTGCTGCTGCTTTGTGTCCTCACAACACAAAAAAAAGAATGAAAAGTATGTCCTGTGCTATGGCCATCTGGAATGAAGTAGTTTTACTGCTATGGGGAAGTTTAATGCACGTTGGCAGTGCTTCTTTCAGTCTAGACAAGGCCAGTTCTGCTCAACTTGTTAAGGGTAATATGGTGTGTGTTTCATGTTTTCCACGTTTTGCAGGGACAGATCTATAGCTAGAGGTCCAAATCGGGTGAGTCTCATTTCCACTCATGATTGGGATTCCCCTTACCTTCAGGGCAGGAGTCCTTAACGGCCCCGTTGAGCTGCTGCAATTTGGCAAACATTCCCTCTGGCAGCAGCCATTTGCATTCCCCCTTCCCAGGTTGGTTTGTTTCTTACCCCAAGTTTATTTGCTTATTACCTGGTTCTTGTGAGAATAAGAATAGCCTTAATGAGTCAGACCAATGGTCCATCAAGCCCAGTAGCCCGTTCTCACAGTGGCCAATCCAGATCCTAGTACCTGGCCAAAACATTCCATGCTACCGATCCAGGGCAAGCAGTGACTTCCCCCATGTCTTTCTCAATAACAGACTATGGATTTTTCCTCCAGGAAATTGTCCAAACTTTTCTTAAAACCAGCTACACTATCTGGTCTTTCCACAACCTCTGGCAATGCGTTCCAGAGCTTAACTATTCTCTTAGTGAAAAAAATGTTCTCCTATTGATTTTAAAAGTATTTCCCTGTAACTTCGAGTGTTTTCAGGTCTTTATAATTTTTGATGGAGTGAAAAATTAATCCACTTGTTCCCGTTCTACTCCATACAGGATTTTATAGACTTCAATCTTAGCTTCCCTCAGCCTTCTCTTTTCCAAGCTCGAGCCCTATCCTTTTTAGTCTTTCCTCATACGAGAGGAGTTTCATCTCTTCATCTTTGTTGCTCTTCTTTTCCAATGCCACTATATATTTCTTGAGATAAGGAGACCAGAATTGAATGCAATACGCCAGATGAGGTCGCACCAAGGAGCAATACAGGGGCATTATAACATTCTTAGTTTTGTTAACCATTCTTTTTTTAATAATTCCTAGCATCCTGTTTGCTTTTTTGGCCACCGCCACTCATTGGGTAGAAGGTTTCATTGTAATGCATACGGTGACCCTTCTCTCTGGCTGTCAACACCAGACTCTGTCCCTTCTGCCTTGCTGTGCTGTATGCATGGAACAAGCTGCCTGAAATCCTACAGCGGGCACTAATTCTCAAGGTGGACCCTAGCATCTGGTAACTGTGATTCAGGTTATTCTTCAAAATGTACATCACTTTGCATGTGTCCACATTAAATTTCATCTGCCTCTTGGATGCCCAGTCTTTCAATTTTCAAAGGTCTGCCTGCAATTTTTCACAATCCACATGAGTTTTAACAACTTTGAATAGTTAGGTGATTAATTTGCAGATAACACTTTCTCGTCATTCCAGTTTCCAGATCATTTATAAATAAGTTAAATAGCATCGGTCCCAGTACAGATCCCTACGTCACTCCACTGTTTACTTTCCTCCATTGAGAAAAATGACCATTTAACCCTACCGTCTGTTTTCTATCCAATAACCAATTCCTAATCCATCTATCCCATGACTCTTTAATTTTCTCAGGAGTCTCTCATCTAGATACACTACATCAGGGGTGCCCAACGCGTCGATCGCGATCGACCGGTAGCTCAGGAAGGCAACATGAGTCGATCGCAGAGCCCATCCCGGGCTCTGTGATAGACTCGTGTTGCCGTCCCGAACTACCGGGCCTATCAGCCTTCCTCTCCCCGACGTCAAAGATGCCGACGCCGGGCATTAGGCTGTTTTTGTCATTTCGGGGGGGGGGGGGCGTGGTGGCGGCAGCAGCAACAGCCTGAAAAAGAAATCATCCTGGCCCGGGTTGGTGTCATACTCCGGAACTTCTACCTCTTCCAGCAGCCCTCTCCTTTCTACCTGCTTCCGGCCACACCCCCTGCTCCGCGGCTCTCTTCGGCAACTCAGCAGCAGCGATTGACACAAGCTTCTGACGTCGGGGCCTACCCTCTGCGAGTCCCGCTTGTTTCAACTTCCTTTTTCCACAAAGGCGGGACTCGTAGAGGGAAGGCCTCGATGTCGGCAGCTTGTCTTGATCACCGCTGCTGAAGAGTTGCTTAAGAGAGCCGCGGAGCAGGAGTTTTTTGCTAGGTGCAGGTAGAAGGGAGAGGGCCAGATGCAGGACTCGTGGGTGAGGGAGCAGAAGAGAGAGAGAGAGGGGAGGGAAACAAAAGGAAATATTTCATACTGGGCTGGGCCGGAGTGGAGGGAGGGTGGAAAGATTCTGGCTACAGGGTGCATTAACAAAGGAAAAGGGGGGAAAGCTGAAAATGGAGATAGTGACACAAAGAAGAGAAAGAGTAAGCAGGACCTACTGAATAAGGATAGAGATACAGAGGGGACATGAAGAGGAGGTGAAATAGAGACATAGAAGTAATGCTGAAATAGTGTGTGGGGGGTGGGAGATAAAGACATTGAAAGGGCAAATGGTGAACATGGGGTAAAGACAAGGACAGAGACAAATGAAGATTCTGAAAAAGTGGTGAGATAGGGATATAGGTGAGATGGACACAAAGAAGGGTGATGCTGGAAAATAGGTGGAATGGTAATTCTGACAGACACAGAAGGGAAATGCTGGATCAAGGAGAGATAGGGCTCAGGCTGGATGGAATGAGGAGAAATGCCTTGTTGGCCCGGAACTTCCTCTCCTACGTCAGAATTGACGTCAGGGAGCGGAATGCTGGTCAGCGCGACGCTTCTGTAGGGAAAGCTTGGGACGGCGGTGGCTTGGGGGCTGTTCCTCGATGGCGGTGGCAGCAAACCGAGTGGCTTGGGGGAGGGCACGGAGAAAGAAAGAAAGGGGGCAGACAGGGAGACAGAAAGAAGGGGGAACAGGGAGACAGAAAGAAAAAGTTGGGGGAGAGAATGAGGTCTGGAGGAGAGGAAACATACAGGAGGCTGAAAGAAAGGAAGAAAGATTGGATGCACAGTCAGAAGAAGAAAGTGCAACCAGAGACTCATGAAATCACCAAACAGCAAAGGTAGGAAAATGATTTTATTTTCAATTTAGTGATCAAAATGTGTCGGTTTTGAGAATTTATATCTGCTGTCTATATTTTGCACTATGGCTCCCTTTTACTAAACCGCAATAGCGTTTTTTAGCGCAGGGAGCCTATGAGCATTGAGAGCAGCACGAGGCATTCAGCGTAACTCCCTGTGCTAAAACCTACTATTGTGGTTTAGTAAAAAGGGAGGGGGTGTATTTGTTTATTTTTGTATTTTGTTACTGAGGTGACATTGCATAGAGTCATCTGCCGTGACCTCTTTGAAAAAACCCGGAATATGAATAATTAACATTTTCTCTGCCTTTCAGTGTGCTTTGTGTTTTTTTAAAATTTTATTGTTGGTAGATCATTTTGACTTAGTCATTATAAAAGTAGCTCGCAAGCCCATAAAGTGTGGGCACCCCTGCACTACATCAACCAGCTCACCTTTATGCACGTTTATTCATACCTTCAAAGAAGTCAAGCAAATTGGTGAGGCAAGATCTCCCTCAGCTGAACCCATGCTGACGCTGTCTCATTAAATCATGTGAGCTGATTGTAGAGGCGAGTCCTTGCCAAGGGTCTTAGGTTCACCAGTCTGCGGTGGTTTCGGCCACTATTTTTGTGTGTACTGGTTGTTGGCGTTCTGTGTAGTCTGACAGTGCCAGCCCTACTACTACTAATTATCACTTAAATAGCACTGAAAGGCGTACGCAGCACTGTACATTTTGACATTTATAGATGGTCCCTTCTCAGAAGATTACAATCTAACTTGGACAGGCAGGATGACATATGGGGTTGGGGATGCAGAACCCAAGGTGAGGAGTTAGGAGTCGAAATCACTTTCAAAGAGGTGGACTGTTGGGCCTTGAACATTGCCAGAGACTGAGCCCGCTGTAGGATTTCAGGCAGCTTGTTCCAAGCATATAGCACAGCAAGGCAGAAGGGACAGAGTCTGGTGTTGACAGCCAGAGAGAAGGGTACAGAATGGAGCGGAGCTCACAGGGGGAGATAAGTGAAGAAAGATAGTGAAGGATAGCTGAGTTGAATGCATTTGTAGGTCAGTAAGAGGAGTTTGAATTGTATTTAGAAATGGATGGGAAACTAATGAAGTGACTTTAGGAGAGGGGTAATGTGAGTAAAATGGCTTTCCAAGAATGAGTCATACAGCTGAATTCTGGACGGATTGGAGGGGAGCAAGATGACTAAGCAGAAGGCCTAAGAGTAGCAAGTTGCAGTAGTCTAAATGCGAGGTGATGAGGGCATGGATAAGTGTTTTGGTAGTGTGCTCAGAGAGGAATGGTCGGATTTTGGTAATATTATAGAGGAAGAAGTGGCAGGTTTTAACAATGTGTTCTATCTGTGCGGTGAAAGAGAGAGAGGAGTCAAAGATGACCCCGAGATTACGAGCAGACAAAACAGAAAGAATGAGAGTGTTGTCCACAGAGACAGAGAGCGAGGGAAGCGGAGAGGTAGGTTTAGGTGGGACGATGAGCAGCTCTGCTTTTATCCATATTCAATTTTAGATGATGATGAGACATCTAGGTGGCAATGTGATGTGCCCCGAAGAGATTTCAGAATTTGACTTTATTTTTTAAAATTCCCTGTTAATGTTATGAGTGTCTGCGTACATAAGGATACAACCGCCCAGTCAGTCATCCTTCTTTGACTTGATTGGTCCTTGAAAACAGCAAGTAATTCTAGTTTTATTTTTTTATGCAGTAGTTATCCTAATTTGAACAACAAAGCAATCAAGATTTTGTTACCATTTGGATCTTCTTATCTTCTTATCTTTGCAAACTTAGATATTCATCTCTGACAGAAATTAAATTGAAAAAAAGAGAACGACTGCAGATGGTGGATGATGATATACGTATTTGCTTGTCTGCTATTGATCCGCATTTTAAGTTAATTTGCACTCAAAAACAAGCACATCAATAGCATTGATTAGCTATTCTATCTATTTTAGTTTTACCATTGTTACAATTACCTATACATAGCTTAAAGAACTTTAAATAAATAACTCTCAAATTTACCCCCCTTTTACCAAACTTTGCAAGGGTTTTTTAGCATTGGCCACTGCACTGAATGCTCTGTGCTGTTCCAATGCTCATAGGAACTCTATGACTGTCAGAGCATTCAGCACGCCAGCCGGGAGTTAATTTTTTGTTGGTTTTGCAATTTTATAATTTCAGTTATAACTTGGCACAAAAACATTTTCTGTGTTTTGTGTGCCGGAGCTAAATAAGTTTTGAGACACTGGTCTAGACCTTTTTTGGTGGCCATTGGGTGGAGAACCTGGGGAGGGAGGTGCTTCTTTTCCCTGGCCGCCTTACATGCTGGCGACTCTGGTGGCTACTGTGACAGCCTTGCTGTCAGTTCTGAGATGTTTTTCCATTTGGGAATCCTCTCGCAGTGCTTTGTTGTGCCACCAGCACCACCACCTTGTTTCTTGGCCAGCTCTGGTCTCTTTCTGGGTGGTCATCTCTCTGTGGGTGATGGCTTTGCCACTGAGAGAGGGACTTTGCTTCTCCCCTGTAGAGTACTGGTTTCAGGGAGCATATGGGGTACAGCTTGTGCCATATCACACCACCTCTACACCTCCTGCCCCTTGGTAGGTCTGGTGCTGGGTCTTCCACTCCTAGGCGCACTTGTATCCAGTTGCCTGTTAGGCTTGCAATTGCTGTTTGGTGGTTTGTTTTATTTATTTATTTAATTCGATTTATAGCCCGTCTTCTGAAGGAACCCAGAACGGGTTACATGGTAACATACATAACAGTTAGAAATAAGACATATAACAATTAACAAGGAACAGAAGACTAAGGCAATAGGGTACCGTGAGATGCGTCTAGTTCAATTGTTCTGGATTAGCAGACACTTGGAGCCTGAAGCATGCACAGGGAGAGAATCAGTGTGTGTACAGTGAGAGAGTGGGTTGAACATCTATTAAGAATAAAGTGGTTTGGGAGTAACAGTCTGAATGCTAGCTGGTCCTCAGGAGTCAGGTGAAGAGGTGGGTTTTTATTGCTCTTCTAAAGAGATTTGATGTTGGGAGGTAGTTGATTCCAGGCTCTTGGTAAATGATGCTCTCACTTTTCTGATTTTTTTCTTGAAAGTGGTGTGCTAGGACATCTGCATCCGGTTGTTGTGATCCTGGTTCTTCTGTTCTGTCTTTTATGAGTTGTAGATTCTGAAGAGACATTTGGAGGAGGTTTTTTAGGTTGGGTAATCAGGTTATTTTAGTATATTTCCCTCTCCCCATTCACAGTGATAGGGGAAAAGCAAAGCAGTGAATACCGAAAAACCGCAAATAACTTCTCGTATGTTATTTGTGGTTTTTCGGTAACAAACCCCTAAAAAAGATTAAAAAACGCGAATAACCTAACCTGATTTGTTCCAGGAGCGGCGATTTTCTCTGTTAAAACATCAGGAGCAGCAATTTCCTGTGATGTAAATTTGGGGGCGGAGCCAGAGAATAAAAACTGGAAATAATTGAAACTGCGTTTAACGAAACCACAAATACCGAGGGGGAAGTCTATATAGATTAGTGAAACAAACTCCTACTTTAATAGCATTTTGAATTGTATATTTTTCATTCTGCTGTCTAAAAAAAAATACACAAGAAAAGCACAAAGGGCCTTCAAATTCTGAATAATCCTTCATTAAAGTAGGATTACCTGGAACCTGAAGGCACTTTGTGCTTTTCTTGTGTTCCTTTGTGGTTTGTACTTTGAATCCCTCTTCTTTTCTATGGTTTGTTAAAGAGAATGCAAGCATATGAAGTCTTTAACAGGAGTTATTATTGATACCCCCTTCTGTAATTTGTGAAAATAAGTTTAGAAGGGAATAGAGTAATTTTTAAAGTTCAGTTGGTGTGTCCTTGTGGGGAGGGGAAGTAGGCTTAAGTTATCAGTTTAGTTTTTGTTGTCTTATGCATGCATCAGTTCATAAGGTATCCATTCCTATAGGCCTCCTATCGGCCCAGAAAACAAAGCTACAGACATTCAGATGGGCTGTTATGAAGGTGCATGAATCAACATTACTATACAGACTGATATACGTTTTGGAGGGGGGGGTTTCTAGTTTGTATGTGTTGAAGAGGATGTTAGAGGAGTAATGCCAATTGGAATTGCCAGTCTGATGGGTGCAGCAAAAAGTGAAACTTCCTTTATTTTTTTCATAGGGAATTGCACCTCTTGGATCCTGGTAGATTTTGCACAAAATGCAACTTCAAGCACTCATAAGTTTCAGATTCATTGTCATGAGTTTAGCATGTCAGAGTTGCATCATATTCTAGTGTTTGGGTTTTTGTTGTTTTTTTTGGGGGGGGGGTTAGCACTTTTGAGAGTACCTTTTTGTGTGCTATGTTTGGATTTACAGAATATTAAATGATCAGTGTGACCTGTATGCTATCTTTTAAGTATCTATGTTCAGTCACATGCTATGTTTTATTGCTCTGTAACCATTGCTGAGAGTTCCTTCCCTTCTGGTAATTCATGTCATTTTGTTTTTAACTGTGTCATTGGTAATATACTTCTAAAACTGATTCCCTCTTCCTCTTTTATAATGCTGTTATGTGATTACACAGATGTGACTGATTATTTTCTTGTCTGTTTGCAGAGGAAGTGGATTACAGCAACTTTGGAACCAATACACTGACCCGTAGGAAAAAGGCATTGGTGACACTCCGCAATGACAATGTACGTAAACGGCCACACATTGACATCAGCATGCCACATGACTTCAGACCCGTGTCCTCCATCATCGACGTAGACATTCTTCCTGAGACCCACAGGAGAGTGAGGCTGTACCGACACGGCTGTGAGAAACCACTGGGATTCTATATCCGTGATGGGACCAGCGTGAGAGTGACACCTCATGGGCTTGAAAAAGTGCCTGGCATTTTCATCTCACGCATGGTTCCTGGAGGCCTAGCAGAGAGCACTGGGCTCCTGGCTGTCAATGATGAGGTTCTAGAAGTCAATGGCATAGAGGTAGCTGGGAAAACTCTTGACCAAGTGACAGACATGATGATTGCTAATAGCCACAATCTTATCATCACAGTCAAGCCAGCAAATCAAAGGAACAATATTATCCGGAGCAGCAGGATGTCCGGCAGCTCTGGGCAGTCTACGGACAGTACAGCCAGCCACCATAGCTTGCCTTCTTCCCACTTGCTACAGAACTTCCTCCCCGATGACATGGAGAGTGACGAAGAACCTGACATTGTCATAGAGGGCAGCCTGGAGCCTTTACACATTCCAAAATCTCACAGTCTACCCTCTACTAGTCTGTCCAGAATCAATGGGAGTAGCCTTAGCCATAGATTGCAAAGAGACCTGGTACTTAACCACTCTGGGCGGGAAAGCAATGGCAGTCTCCACAAACTGCTGAGCACATTGAAAACTGATCCCCGACACAGCTTGGTTATCCCCAGGGGAGGCATCGAGGAAGATGGAACAGTTATTACACTCTAATGGTTCATCATATTATTTGTCTTAAATGCCAGTTGAAATGTATCTGACTTGTTACACACAGAAACAAATGGAACACCTTCCACATTCTCAAATAAGTATAAATCCTTAAGACCCATCATTGTTGAAAGAAAAGATGTTTTAATTTGTTAGAAAAGCAGCCAATGGGGTTAGGCCTACAGCACTGATGACCTGTTAATGAGCAAACAGTGCTTTTAGAAGCATATCTCTGCTCAGTTTGGGGGGGGGGGGTTGGGAGGAAAGGGAAGGAAGACTACTCCAAAAGGTGCATTTTAATCAAAGCTATTTTAGAGGGGAAACAGTAAATGATGTGCCCTCTAGAACTGTCTGAACTGTGTGCAGCACTTGTATGATGGATTTACAGATTACTTGCAGATAAGGGAGGTGATTTGGTGAACAACTGACAATGCAGATATTTAAATTATAATATCATATTTACACTGAGAAACACAAACTGGTTAAAATCCCAGGGAGATGCTGGGGTGTGTTTTGGTGTGTTTTTTTCATGTTTACTACCCATTGTAAAGTTACATTCCTGAGGTGGAGAAGATGACAAATTTACATGTGCACATTATCTCTCTACCTACCTTAGGTGTCTTGATTGATTTTTAGAGCAGCATTTATCAGTAAAACTGGCAGACTGCTGGACTGAAATGGGAACCTTCTGGATGTGACCTTTTTATAGCACACTACACTTTAAAGGAGCCAATGAATTTTTTTTTTTTAATGGTTTCTGTTCCTTTAATGTTTGAGACTACAAATTGGAATTTAATACTCAGAATATCTCTCCCCCACCCATCACCACTACCATGCGGGTATCTGTCAATGAGCACACGCTTCTCGATAGGCTGACAAAATGGAAGGGGAGAATTTATAAAGAGAGAACAGAATTATTAGAATCCAAGACCTGAAATTTATGAGAAAAATCAAGTCCAATAGCTGTAGAAAGATTTGTAGCACACACTATATGATTAATCCATAGGACAACATTTCAACCAAAGCAAAATATTGCTTTACCACACTTGCATGAACATAAATATAATTTCATTCTTTGAGGGGAAGATACCATCTGGTGATTTTGTTGCTAGGAGAAACTTTGGCCAAATGTTTGGGGGGGGGTTATTGCTATTTTTTTGTTCATTTCCAAAGGAAAAACGGTAAGAAAGTGTATATTCTGTCCATGTTTCTTTGCATTATGAACCACTTAGTGATCAGAAGCAGTACTGTCCATGAGGTTTTCTTTTTCTTTGTGCTATATGTGTAATTTGTTATGAATTAAATCTGGTTAGCAATACGTGAAAAGCATCCAGCTTCAATAAATTTTAAATATTAGGCAGCAAAATTATCAGCTGTGGTAACCACTGTCATTTTGTTACTTTTTTCAATGATTTCTTCTAGCATGGGTTTGGGAAAACTACATTTACTATAAAATTTTATTTTGGGGTGGGTGGGGACTGACTTTGGAACATATGTAAAGAATTTGCTGTAAATCACAAAATTAAAGTGTGTTTGATTTGTTGTTTTTTAAAAAAATAATGCATTAAGAGAAATTTGGAATGGAGTCTTAAGTTGCAGCATCTGTCTCATCAATCCTGTGAACTGGGCCCATGAGAGGTATTCTGAAGTCTGTTTTATGTCACTAATCTCTCACCAGATGTAGTCTGAGCAAGTAATAATCTGGCAGATCTGATAACTGAACAAACCACTGGAAGAAAAGTATTTGGTTTTCCCTCAATTTCTTTCTTTCTCTTTTGCAAAGTGCTACAAATTTAAGCTGCTCTCATTTTTAAAGTTTGTAACTTGATCATAGAGTATTAGAAACAGAAAACTGTACTGTTCACAATATTTTACTAGTTGGCTTTCCATTCATTGTTTTCTTTTTTATTTTAATCCTTTCTAGTGTTGTGTATTAGCTTTCATGTATGTTGATGAAAAAGCCAGTTTGTTGTTGTATTGGTTTTTGGATATTTAGGTTTTATGGAGTTCAGTGGGTGTAGTTGGGAGAGAGAGTTCAGAGCAGGATCATGAACTGTTTTTACCTATACATTTTTATTTTTAATACAACAAATGCTAATAAAGAAAATACAACAAAGATATATGTTTCTAGTGTGATCTTTTTTCATATGGAAAACATGGCTTAATTTACAAAACTGTATACTCATATCATTGGTTGCTTTTGATTTCACTTCTTTAACCCCCCTAAATAATATTGTATTCCTTTATTATCATTACATGCCTTGTATCGTGCATTTGATAACATAAAAAAGCCAGGGAAGGGGGCAGTTAAGTGTAGAGCCAGAATGTGGGAAATAACCAGATAGGATGATAGAATTTGGCTGCATAGCTCACCTGCTCAAGATTAGGAAGGCTGTGGGAGAGGGGGTAGGAGAGAAGACAAATGGCTGTGGGATGGGGGAGAGAGTGCTACTTTGCTTCTTATCATTTGGAAGGAATACATGGCACCCCTGCTGAATAAGACCTGGAGGAATTTTAAAATCCTCATTCATATCCATAATTAATGCCAGTAATACATGTACTTTAAGCAATGTAATTTACATTGCTTGGCTCTCCTATAAAACAAATGCAATACTTGACTGTAGTTCATATTCCTTGTACTACTTCAGCTTCCATGTTACAGTAGTTTCCTCCCCTCACTCCCACCTGATATACATAGTAAACTCTTAGTTATCCAGCACCCATGAAGATTGGTAGATGCCAGATAAATGTTTCCTTAGCAACAGCAGCAGATGAATCCAGAGGCTTTAGGGATAGCACACATCTACCAGCAGGTGGAGATAGAGAAACTGATTAACAGGTAGTCCTATTGGCTGGCACGCCCCCTGTATTCTCAGCATGCTCTATCTCCAGCAGGCAGAAGGTCGCTATTCAACTAGCTCCTGGATTCTGGCTGTGACAGGGCATTTATTTTCTCCTGTTGAAGTTGCTCTTCAGTGAGACAGGGGTGTCTGGCTGAACGGTGCCAGCTTTAGGGGTTACACCTGTACCCCACAGGTCCCAGCCTCACCCTCTCTCCAGTGATAGAGAGTCTGACTGGGTCTCTATTTTTCTTCTTTCCCTTCATTGTAAAAAACAAAACGGAGACCACAGTTACTCAATTACATTCTGCCCTCCTAGTGCTGAACAACATGCATTTACCGGCACTAACAAGCCTGTGAGTATGTGTTTAATATTGCTAGTGTATGAACTTTAGGTTCAGTTTGGAGTATTAGAGCTGCAGGTTAGGTCGCATGGTTCTATGTGAACTTTTTAGTTGTGTGAAGTTACTTCGGTGTAGGGCTTTGGTGGGGAAGGCTTGAAGTCAGTTGAGCGAGCTGGTACCTTCCCGCCCGTTGATTGCACATGCTTGTTCTCCTACTCTGGCTAAAGTGCGGCAGTGTTAATGAACCTTTTTCCTGAGGGTGACTTGGGCGGCGTTTGCCGTGGTAGTGTGAGGCTGACTTTTCAGACAGCTTCAGGGCTGTTTTTTCATTCAATATTGAGGAGCCGGTTTATTACAGCGTGCAAGAGACGCGAGATGGTTTGCGCCGCTGTTGGGAGCACTGCAGCATTCTTCTAGCTCTTCCCTGAGCCTGAATTTTATTAAATCAGTGACGCGGCCATGTAACAATGTGGCAGCAGTTGGCTCCGGCTATGTTTTTTATTTTAGTTATGTTGATAGAGATGCAACATTTCAGCGTGAAAAGGCGAGCATTTGGGTCTCCGGCGCTGGCGGGAACACTGCAGCATTCAGGGAGTTTTTCCAGCTGATTTTTGTCAGCCTCGTGGGAGGTGTTTTAACATCTTTAGGCACGATTCCGGGGATCTACTTTAGTAGGTGTGTTGATCACAGTGTGCACGTCAAGTGCACCAGCTACATTAAGGCCTGTTCTGTTAGGCCTTAAGTCACTTTGGAGAGAAATTCTGCCCTGTGCTAGGCCACCCTGTCACAGTTTATATCCAGCATAGGTAGGCAGAAGTCAAATTGCTGCAGTGAGCTGAGTAGCAAGAGAGTACCCTGTACTTCCTACGGGTAGCTTCTCATCTCTCGAGCTATATCAAAGGTAAAGTTATGTATGTTTGCATATTTTCCTTCTGCTCTGTGCGGCGCTGCATCAGTCTGGTAGTGCTAAAGAAATAATGCACGAAAGCAGCAGTCTCTAGGGGCATAATGATTCTTCTCATTTTCCTGAGGGCAACACTGTCTTTTTATAAGTCTAGGGTGCCAGAACCTACAGGTTTCATAGCTTATCACGCCGGATTCTCAGGTAGCCATCTTCTAATGGCATATGCTAGATAAACCCCTATCTTGGTTCGAAGGGTTGTGCAGCTGCTTCTAAACAGAGGCAACTTTCCTATTATTCCAAACTCATAGGATAGCAAACCATATGTGGCTGTTGAAATCATCCCTGAAGCTCTATTTAGGAGTGCAAGCCTTGTCCTCTAGCCTTCAGTGTGTAGCTCGTTTTCCATACAGCAGTGAATTTAACTTCTAACTTCCCCCTGTGCGCCTTCTCTTTAAGGGCAATAGGTTTTTGGAGAAGCTTGCATGAATTTAATACTGGATTTTAGAGTTTCCGGATAACAGAGGTTACTGTACCTTAATCCTAGGAGTTTTTAGGTTCTCACCGTCATGGTTTTCTTTTCAGAATTCTCACATGTTCCTTGTATCACAAGAATGGATTTTTCACATGAGAGTTACTTTCTTCTTCCAGAAATTACAATTATCCTCCAGTCCATTCCCCGACATTCTGTGTTTCACGCTCTCTCTCAGAGATGGGGACACGATAGTGTCAGGTATGGGGTCTTTGCACATTATTCGTGGTGATTGCAACTTCAAATCCTTTTCTCCCATTTCAGATTCTTTTTTGGGGTCACCATGTATTTAGCTTACAAAAGGTTGCGTTGGCGCGAAACCCTCTTTATGTGTTGCTGGAACTCAGGATAGTAGTTTTAGATCTTTTGGAACTAAGGGAAGTGGTTATGGTTACTTCATCGTGACCAACAACAGGGAGTTGGTCAGATTCAAGCTTGATCTCTTGTAGGTCAATGAGTTTCTCAGATTTAGATTTTTCCAAGCAATAACTATGAGTTTATTTACATCTTCTTAACGTCACTGCATCAGCAGTATCTTCGCTCTGCTGGCCTCAACCAGCAATATTAGTTTTGATAGATACCATTTGGCCTAGCCATGGATCCACGAGAATTTTAAAATATAAACATAGTGGTGGCAATATTTTCTTCCAAAGTGGGGATTCAAGTACATTCTTTCTTGGTTGACTAATTGATTCGGATGTCTTCCAGCCAATCAATTTGTCAACCACAAATGGGTGATTTCTTTTCTTTGAATGTGAATTTTCAAACTTACAAAGAGCTCTCTTGTCCTGTGCCATTTCTTTGAATCTCTGGCATTGTTCCTCGTCATGAGAGTGAGGAATGTGTTTCTTTCCAGAGACTGGAGCAAAAGGTTACAGTCTCGGGTTCACCTTCTTTTTCAGTCACAAAGAACAAGAGTATGGGATTCAGTACAGGTTCTAAGATCCATGGTGGTGACTCCACTGGGACCTTTGGCTCACCTTCATGTGAGAACGCTGCAGCAGTTGCTTGTGTTCCGCAGGTTTTCGGTATTTCAAGGCTTCAATAGTAGTATCCAGTAGAATCCTCACGCATCGCTGTATAATTTGGTGGCTCGGCGATATCAATATGTTCGATGACATACCACAGTCTTCCCTGGAATGGCTCACAGTCACCAACTATGCCAGGCTATTGGGGTTGGGGGGGCTCAGTGCCTTCAATCCTCAGCGGAAAGAGTCAGGTCTCAAGAGAAGACTAAGTGCTCGTTCATTTGTCTAGAACTGTGAATGATCAGACTAGCACTTCAGCAGTTTCAGACCGTGCTGCCAGCCTGACGATAAGAATCGGGGTGGTAATATTTCTCAACAGCCAGAGAGGTACCGGAAGTTCTCAGTTAGCAAGCAGAGTTAAGGGTTCCACTTCAATGGGCGGAATCTCATCTTCCTATTCTGTCAGTGTCTCTTCAACATTTGCATAGCCACACTTGGCACATGCTTAGACAAACAAGACATAATGTCATACAGCTACGCAGACGATATCACCATCCTCCTGCCTTTTGGCCAAACCACCCCCAACACAATGAACAAACTACACATTGCACTAGAAACAGTGGCAAAATGGATGAGAGACCACAAATTAAAACTGAACCAAGACAAAACCAAATTCTTAATTTTAGAAAGAAACAAATCCTCAACCATAACAAACCTAGAAATAAACTCCCATCACATATCCCTTACAACCCAAACTAAAACTGCTGGGAATAATGATAGACAAAGGCTGCATCATGCAACTTCAAATCAGCAAAACAGTTCAGAAGGCATTCACAACCATGCGCAACTTAAGACAAGTCTGAAAATACTTCAACAACAAACAATTCAAACTCGTAGTACAAGCACTAATTATAGAACTCCTGGACTACTGTAACATACTTTACCTGTCATGCCCCGCCAACATGCTAAAACAATTACAAACTGTCCAAAATACAGCCCTAACACTAATATACTCGCTGAAAAAATACGACCACATTACCTCAGCTTTCCAAGACTCACACTGGCTTCTAGTACAAGCACACATACAACACAAATTCTACTGCACCCTATTCAAAGCCCTAAATGGACCAAGCTATCTGAACAACGCCTACTCAGGAAAAACACATTCAGACCAAGCACACTTTACCCATCCCCCAATCAAAGGCATGCAAAGCAAAAAAATATATGACGGTTTACTAGCCATCAGAGCAACATGCAAAAATAGACCACCACCTCTCAAATCTGCTGACCACGACACCCAACTACAAAACATTCCGGAAAGAACTGAAAACCATACTATTCAAGAAATTTGTCAAATGATCTAACCAAACCGTATTGACCATTCACAGATCCCGACGCATACTAAAGCTATCAACCTTGTAATCTTGCTGGGAATGCCCAGGCTAATTTCTTGTTGTAAACCGCCTAGAATTGAAAGGTATTGGCGGAATAGAAGACATCAATGTAATGTAATAATTAAATTTGCTGATGACACAAAGTTATTCAAAGTTATTAAATCGCAAGAGGATTGTGAAAAATTGCAAGAGGACCTTGTGAGACTGGAAGACTGGGCATCAAAATAGCACATGATGTTTAATGTGAGTAAGTGCAAAGTGATGCATGTGGGAAAGAAGACCCGAACTATAGCTACATGATGCTGGGTTCTATGTTAGGAGTCACAGCCCAAGAAAAAGATTTGTTTCTAATCCAGTTCTCCATTTTGGGTCCTAACTTCAGCCCTTCAAGTTTGTTCAAGAGTCTCCTATGAGGAACTGTGTCAAAGGCTTTACTGAAATCTAAGTAAATTACATCTAGCATATGTCCTCGATCCAGTTCTCCAATCAAAAAATTAAATCAGGTTTGTTTGGCACGATTTACCTTTAGTAAAGCCATGTTGCCTGGATTCTTTCTTTCAGCAACACTTCCATTATTTTTCCAACAACTGAATACAGGCCGGTAAGCCTCACTTTGGTTGTTGGAAAAATAATGGAAGTGTTGCTGAAAGAAAGAATCCAAGGCAACATGGCTTTACTAAAGGTAAATCGTGCCAAATGAATCCAGTGTTCTCCCCAGAAATTTTTTCCAGCCGGTTGGCATGAAAAAGTAGCCGGGTGGGGCAGGACGGGGAAATTTGTTGGTGGGGAAAATTAAATGTATATTATTTTTATTAGTTAATTATTATTAGTTATTTTCCAATGCTCAATATGACTTCCTTTTTTAAGGTTTGACACTTGTGCCAGAATATTTTTATTAAATTTAAGAAATATCCAATTCTAGAAGTGAATAATTAGATATTTGCCCTCTTTCAAATGGTATAGAGCAGCGTCTCTTAAACTTTTTTAACTCTGGCACACTAAACGGAGCAAATGTTTTTCATGGCTGGAAAAAATTTCTGGGGAGAACACTGTTGCCGTTAGTTTTCAAGGACCAATCACGTCAAAGAATGATGCTTATCTGGGCAATTGTATAATAAAAAGAATGGATAAGATAACATGAGAAGTGAAATTGTCATGAATCAGGGGTATACATACCCTGTAGGTCCTAAAAGCAGGCTTGTGGATTAGATATAAACATAAACTATGAGGGCAGTGGTGTATCTAGTATATGTGACACCCAGGGCCCATCATTTTTTGACACACACACCCCCTCCATCTGTATGAAAAACATGATTTTTAGTAACAATTCACATGTCACACAAGAGTGTACCTAGGAAAAGGCAGTATCTTACATACTGCAGTGAGCAGCACATCAATATACCCATTGTAAAACTAAACAAGCCAGACTAGTACAGATCAATCCTAACAGAAAACCATGTCTTTCAAACACAACACAGGAAACATGCCTTCGCCTAGTATGGAATATGTAATCACAAACTAATTCCTCCCCCTTTTACAAAACTGTAATGTGGTTTTTAGCCATGGTGGTAACAACTCAGACTCTCATTGAATTCTGAGCAGTTACCACCATGGCCGGTGCTAAAAAATGCTCTACAGTTTTGTAAAAGGGGGGATGAAATAGAAAAATGTAGACGAAGGTTAAATTGAACCACCAAGAAGCTGGACTCTGTATACAATGCAACACCACAGAAACAGCAATGCATCTCCCCTAAAGCAAAAAAAATTAATAAATAGAATTTTTTTTCTACCTTGTCTTCTCGGGTTTCTGCTTTCCTCATAGTCTTATCACTCTCTTCCTTTCATCCACTGTCTACCCTCTCTCTGCCCCTTCTATGTGGCATCTTCTCTCTAGTCCCCCTCCAGAAACTTTATGCCTCTACCTTCCATCTCACCCTTCACCCCCATTGGTCTGGCATCCATCTTCTTCCCTTCCCTCCTCCAATGGTCTGGCATCTCTCTCTTCCCTTCCCTCTCCCACACCCCCATGGTCTAGCATTTCACTCTCTCCTCTCCCTTCCCCTTACTTCCATCAGCATATGCCACCTTTCTTTCCCTCCAACCCAATTCCATCCAGTATCCTTTCACTGCACACTAATTCCATGAGCATCTGCCCCTTTCCCTCCAACCCAATTCCATCCAATATCCTTCCACCTTATGTCTCTCTCTCCTTTCCCTAAAAACCAGTTCCATCAGCATCTGCCTCCTTTCTCTCCCTCCACCACCCTTCCATACCACCCTGACCCCCTTTTTCTTCCTCCATCAACCTATTCTCTCTCCCTCCAACCCAGCAAGGTCCCACAATGACTGCTTCTGCTGCCTCTGCCTCCAGAAGACGTAAGTAACATCTGAAGGGGTAGGCCAACAGACGCAGGGAGTTGTGGCAAGGTTCCATGATGACTGCAGCTGCCGGTCCACCCCTTACGACGTCACGTCTTCCGGAAGCGGCAGACGCAGTCATCGCAGGACCTTCCTGCACTTCAGTGCGGCTGCCAACTCTGCTTCAGAATAAGTATGGCAGCCACACTGAGGTGCAGTATCATTTAGAGCAGCTCGGAAGGTTCCAGATCCAACCGGCTGTGCACCCGCCACCCCTGGTATGGCACTGTATGAGGGGACAAAAAAATAATAAAAAGAATGGATAACTTGACCGATTTAGACATGTCATACAATTATAACCACAAAAATATGTCATAAAATGTAATTCTAAACTCAGAAGACTCCAGACGAAAAGCAGATTACAGAAAGGAACCAGAAAAGACCAAACCTATAGTACTAAGATTCAAACGCTAAAATCAAACATGTCCATTATGAAGCAACGTGGATCACTGCTAATTATAACGAGTGAGTCTTTAAAATATGACATGGTAACGGATAGCCAGACCTGGTGGACGGAAGTGATAAATACTGGAGCCAAAACCAGAGCACCATGAACTTGAATAGAAATATGGATACCTATTTCTACTTTTGAGTAAAATTGTGATGCAAACATGTCATAGAAAAGAATAAATAATGTGTAAACTTAAAACCAAGAACAACAGATTGTAACACCGAACTCAGAATTAATTAAATAAAATGCTAAAAGAGCTAAAAAAAAAAACCTAAAATAGAGCATATACATACTTAAAATAATGGCTGGTTACAAACAGTATGTCTAGACTAGACCTAAACAGGTCAAAAGTAAACATATGGGAAATGAACAGCTGATAATACAGAGTGTTTCTTGAAAAAATAAGCCGATATTAGCTCAAAGACAAGATGAAAAGTGAAACCTGAGAAAAATCTAAATTACTGTTCAAATAAGCCTCTATTAAAACCAAACCACAGCACTCAGGAAAGTAAAAAAGGGGGAGTGAAATTGACTTACCGATAAGGTCCACCCTCTCCATAAAGTAGAATTTCCTAACATTGCTCTTGAATCTACCACCCCTCAACCTCAAATTATGTCCTCTGGTTTTACCATTTTTCTTTCTCTGGAAAAAATTTTGTTCTACGTTAATACTCTTCAAGTATTTGAACGTTTGAATCATATCTCCTCTGTCCCCCCTTTCCTTTAGGGCAGGGGTGCCCACACATTTTGGGCTTGCGAGCTACTTTTAAAATGACCAAGTCAAAATGATCTACCAACAATAAAATTTAAAAAAAAAACAAAGCACACTGTATGCTGAGAAAATGTTAATTATCATTCCTATTCCGGGGTTTTTTCAAAGAGGTCAAGGCAGATGACTCTATGCACTGTCACCTCAGTAACAACCATACAAAAATAGACAAATATACCATCTCCCTTTTTACTAAACCACAATAGCAGTTTTTAGTACAGGGAGCTGCGCTGAATGCCCAGCGCTGCTCTTGATGCTCATAGTCTCCCTGCGCTAAAAAACGCTATTGTGGTTTAGTAAAAGGGGGGCCATAGTGCAAAATATAGACAGGAGATATAAATTCAGACACATTTTGATCACTAAATTGAAAATAAAATCATTTTTCATACCTTTGTTGTCTGGTGATTTCATGAGTCTCTGGTTGCACTTTCTTCTTCTGACTGTGCATCCAATCTTTCTTCCCTTCTTTCAGCCTGTATGCTTCCTCTCCTCCAGACTTCATTCCCTCCCCCAACTTTTTCTTCCTCTATCCATGCCCTTTCTTTCTCCCTGCCTCCCTTTCTTTTTTTTCTGTTTCCCTTCTTTCTCCCTGCCTGAACCCCTTTCTTTCTCCCTGCCCTCCACCAAGCCACTGCTGCCACCATCGGGCAACAGGCCCCCAAAGCTGCCGCCGCCCCAAGCTCTCCCTGCTTCGCTGCATTAGGCCAACCAGCATTCCTCTCCCCAATGTCATTTCTGCCATCGGAGAGGAAGTTTCGGCCCAACCAGGCAGCGATTGGCCCGAACTTCCTCTCCGATGGCAGAATTGATGTCGGGGAGAGAAAGGCTGATCGGCCCGGTAGATCACCAAGGCAAAGTGAGTCTATCATGGAGCCCGGGATGGGCTTCGCGATCGACTCACTTTGCCTTGGCGATCGACCTATTGGGCACCCCTACTCTAGGGTATACATATTCAGGGCTTCCAGTCTCTCCTCATACGTCTTCTGGTGCAAGCCTCCTATCATTTTTGTCACCCTCCTCTGGACCGCTTCAAGTCTTACGTTCTTCGCCAGATACGGTCTCCAAAACTGAACACAATACTCCAAGTGGGGCCTCACCAATGACCTGTACAGGGGGCATCAACACCTTCTTCCTTCTAGTGGCTACGCCTCTTTTTATACAGCCCAGCATCCTTACGGCAGCAGCCACCGCCTTGTCACACTGTTTTTTCGCCTTTAGATCTTCGGACACTATCACCCCAAGGTCCCTCTCCCCGTCCATGCATATCAGCTTTCACCTCCCAGCATATACGGGTCCTTCTGATTATTAATCCCCAAATGCATTACTCTGCGTTTTTTTGCATTGAATTTTAGTTGCCAGGCATTAGACCATTCCTCAAACTTTTGCAGATCCTTTTTCATATTTTCCACTCCCTTTTCGGTGTCTACTTTGTTATAAATCTTGGTATCATCCGCAAAAAGGTAAACTTTTCCTTCTAACCCTTCAGCAATGTCACTCACAACATATTGAACAGGATCGGCCCCAGCACTGAACCCTGAGGGACTCCACTACTCACCTTTCCTTTCTCCGAGCGACTTCCATTAACCACCACCCTCTGGCGTCTGTCCAACAGCCAGTTTCTAACCCAGTTCACCACTTTGGATCCTAACTTCAGCCCTTCAAATATGTTCAAGAGCCTCCTATGAGGAACCGTATCAGAGGCTTTGCTGAAATCTAAGTAAATTACATCTAGCATATGTCCTTGATCCAGCTCTCTGGTCACCCAATCAAAAAATTCAATCACGTTCATTTGGCACGATTTACCTTTTGTAAAGCCATGTTGCCTTGGATCCTGTAACCCATTAGATTCAAGGAAGTACACTATCCTTTCTTTCAGCAACACTTCCATTATTTTTCCAACAACCAAAGTGAGGCTCACCGGCTTGTAGTTTCCTGCTTCATCCCTGTGACCACTTTTGTGAATAGGGACCACATTTGCTCTCCTCCAATCCCCAGGAACCACTCCCGTCTCCAGAGATTTATTGAACAAGTCTTTAATAGGACTCGTCATAACCTCTCTGAGCTCCCTCAGTATCCTTGGATGGATCCCGTCCGGTCCCATCGCTTTGTCCACCTTCAGTTTTTCAAGTTGCTCATAAACACTTTCCTCCATGAACGGCGCAGAATCTACTCCATTTTCTCATGTTACTTTGCCAGACAATCTCGTTCCTTCTCCAGGATTTTCTTCTGTGAACACAGAACAAAGTATTTGTTTAGCACGTTTGCTTTTTCCTCATCACTCTCCACATATAGGTTCCCAGCTTCTTTTAAGTTAGCAATTCCATTTTTCATCTTTCTCCTTTCACTAATATATCTGAAAAAAATTTTTGCCATTTGTTCTTCCACCTGCGCTTTCACCAGACATATCTCTCTCTTGGCTTCTTTCAGTTTCACCCTGTAGTCCTTTCTGCACGCCTCTTCTTGGGGGTTTTTATATTTCACGAACGCCAACTCTTTTACCTTTATTTTCTCTGCCACTAGTTTGGAGAACCATATCGGATTCCTTTTTCTCTTGTTTTTATTTATTTTTTTCACATAAAGGTCCATAGCCATTTTTATTGCTCCTTTCAGCATAGACCACTGTCTTTCCACTTCTCTTATGTCCTCCAATCCTAACAGCTCTTTCTTTAGGTATTCCCCCATTTCATTAAAGTCCGTATGTTTGAAATCTAGGACTTTAAGTATTGTGCGGTTGCTCTCCACTTTAGCCGTTATATCAAACCAAACTGTTTGATCGCTACTTTCCAGGTGAGCACCCACTCGAATATTAATACTTTCTCCTTTTGTGAGGACCAGATCCAATATCGCTTTTTCCCTCGTGGGTTCTGTCATCATTTGTCTGAGAAGAGCCTCTTGAAAGACATCTACAATCTCCTTACTTCTTTCCAATTCCGCAGATGGTGGAGAGGAAAACGGTGACAGGGTTAAAAAAAAAGCATGGGCTGAACACAGAGGATCTAGAATCAGAAAATAATAGTAAATATTGAAGAACTAAGGCCAGTACTGGGCTGACTTGCATGATCTGTGTCTGTATATGGCCGTTTGGGGGAGAATGGGCTTCAAGGGTGTAGATCAGGGGTCTCAAAGTCCCTCCTTGAGGGCCACAATCCAGTCAGATTTTCAGGATTCCCCCAATGAATATGCATGAGATCTATGTGCATGCACTGCTTTCAATGTATATTCACTGGGGAAATCCTGAAAACCTGACTAGATTGCAGCCCTCAAGGAGGTACTTTGAGATCTCTGGTGTAGATGGACTGGAGTGAGCTTTGATGGAGACATCAATAGTTGGAACCTAAGAACAGTACCGGGCAGAGCTTTAGATTCTTGCCCAGAAATAGCTAAGGAGAAGAAGAACCAACAAATTTTTAGATTAAATTAGGTTGGGCAGACTAGATGGACCATTTGGGTCTTTATCTGCTGTCATCTACTATGTTACTATATTGAGGATAGATTAAAACCCTCAGCTCAAGTGGCTAAGAAAGCAAATAGAATGTTAGGGATTATCAGGAAAGGAATGGAAAACAAAGATGGTGGCTACTGAGGCTTGCAGTGCCAAAATCCCCAGCTGGTCACCACATGCTAGTTGATCAAAAATGGCAGCTGCACAGCCACACAGCATGGAAACCCCCTCAGAGTCCACCAAAACCTCACCTTCTGCAGTCACTGAAGTGCTTGGACATAGAGAGGGGTGCTGAGACATACAATCACAGGTACTATAGATGTCCGATGCTGCTTGCCAGCTCCCTCACTGAGAGCAATGTTTAACCAGTTCAACTGGGGCCACCATTAAAATTAAAGTGGTACTCACAGTTTGTCAGCCAAATAGAGAATACGCAAGAATCAGGTGCTGCAGCTTGTCTCTCCCTCAATAGTCCTGCTGGCTCTTTGACAGTTCAGCATTTGTTAAAAGCTGTGTTTCTTTTTTCTGAGGCAGGAGATTTCTCTAAGGTGATGAGCCCAGCAAAAGGGAGATGTGAGAAGGGAAAGAGACCTTGCGCCACCAGGTATGAGACAAAGCCCATAGAAATCCTCTCAACCCCTATGCTCAACAGTA
The DNA here is from genome assembly GCF_902459505.1 of Geotrypetes seraphini. Taxonomy (NCBI): domain Eukaryota; kingdom Metazoa; phylum Chordata; class Amphibia; order Gymnophiona; family Dermophiidae; genus Geotrypetes; species Geotrypetes seraphini. Next base: position 182,619,204 of record NC_047085.1, on the reverse strand, counting down.
CCCAAAAACTAGACCAGGTGCCCGTACCAATACAGAGCTGGAAAGAATGTGTCAGTCCACCTGCTAGATAGAGAAAATACTGAAAAAAGAAGCTGCTGCATAGGGTTCTACATGGCAGGGCTCTGGTGTTTCTACCTCCACTTGCTGGTAGCCGGACATAACCCAGAAGTCTCTAGATTGATCTGTAGGATGTAACGGAAAGTTATTTTAATAATATTCAGTTTTTCTATGTTTCTATGAAAAAATAAAATATGCATATTGTCAGTTGCTTCCCCCTATGATGATTATTAGAGATGTAGCGGGGGGTTCAGCACTAATATTTATCACTTTTATAGTGCTGAAAAGGATACGCAGTGCTATACATTCAACATGTAATAGTCCCTGCTCAGAAGAGCTTACAATCTAATTAGGATAGATAGAGGCTGGGGCGTTTCTTGCAGAGAAAATAAGATGGACATAGGTATCTTACGGTGATTGGGAGTTAGGAGTTGAAAGCAGTTTTCAAAAAGTAGGCTTTTAGCTTGGATTTGAATACTGTTAGGGATGGCACTTGACGTACTGACTCAGGCAGTCTGTTCCAAGCATACTGTACAGCAAGATAGAAGGGACAAAATCTGGAGCTGGCAGTGGAGGAGCAAGGTACAGATAAGAGGGACTTACCTGATGACAGCAAATAATAACTCCAAGGATTTTTAGGATGATAATGGATGATAATGGGATGCTTCTATCTCCAGGTGTCTTCAGCATGGTTTAAACCACACAAGAATGCAAAATATCAGGAATTTTCATTATAGATGTCTTGAAAATCAGACATCCTGGTAGCCCAGTAGCCCATTTAAAACAGGAATTAACTGGCAATATGCCCAACACTTGTCTCAGAGTAGGAGGAAGGAGAAAGGGAATGGGTCTTGTATACCGCCTTTTTGTGGTTACACATTCAAAATGGTTTACAGGGCAATGGAGGATTAAATGACTTGCTCAGGGTCAAAAGGAGCAGCGCTGGGATCAGTCCCACAATTTCAGGGTGTTGAGGCAGCAGCTCTATCACTACGCCACTCCTCACCTCGAGTACTTGGAGAGAAGTACAAAAATAAATATTGAACACAATAGTATTGTGTTTTTATGTATTTTCATTAGCCTGTCAAATGTGAATTAAACTTTGGTTTAAAGAAAGTAGTGTATGAATATTGCATCCTGTTGTTTATATAATTATATTTTGTTTTAATTATCAAGTTTGTGTATATGCAAATCATCAATAATTAACAGATTGTGTGGCATGCAAGTTTTCCAACAAATAAAAAATCAAACTAAACTTTTCATTTGTCTCCTATGGTACCATCTGGGTGTCACTATATCCCAGCTAAATCTTGGTTATATATGCCAGACTGATTCTTAACAGGCAAAATGCTGACTTATGCTTCAAAATTAAACATGAGAAAGCCCATAGCTGGAAATGCACAATATCATGACTGCAAAGTAGTTCATTTTATTTTATCAATAAAATAAAAAAGGTAAGCAGATATTTAATGGATGGAAACTAGCCACTTAAAAAGACTGAGTATAAATCAAGATCCTATGAGAGATTACAAATGCAGGATCCTAGGGGAACAGCAATTGTGCTCGCTCCTGATCAGCAAAAACCAACCACATCCATAGTGCCACAAATGGTGGAAAATGATAGCAAGGAGCCTCTGATGATGTGCTAATTGTGCAACACACTCGGTTCTCCAGCAGAGGGTGCATCAGATCCAAATTGTTGAGGAAGCCAATTGGTAATATGCTCCTGTAAACCTAAACAAATACCACTTCTTTTTTTTTTTTTCTTTTTTTTTTAGCAGGAGTGCAGCTGTAATAACAGAATACCATACTGGGTCAGATCAAAGTTCCATCAAGCCCAGCATTCTGATCAGTCTGAGTAACAATGAAGCACCCAGCATTTCCTGAAGAGTAAATCAATTCTCTTGCAGCTCACTCCCAAGGGTTACCCAAGTCCATTTGGCTAAGATAATTGTGTGTCTGGACTTCTTCAAAAAGTTGTAAAAATCCGTTAATCCTAGTTGTGCTAGATGCTTTGACCAAATCTGCTTCCAACAAATTCCAAAACTTGATTGGAAACAGCATATTTTGAATGCAATAATTTGGTTTAAATCTGCTACCTGCCTGATCCAAAATGGCCACAGACTGACTGGGTTGTGAGGCATGGCTCAGAGCTCACTATAGAACTCTTTGCAGCTACTAATTTACCTCTTTTGAAACGAAACCGAAACAGAGAGGGAAGAGCTCTGCTGGGGCATCGTGGAGCTCCTCTTCAAACGGGTTCGGCAATATAGAAGAACTCCTACATCAGATGCAAGCCACCTCGTTGTCAGCCTTGGAGATGCTCCCACTGGAGACGCCATGAGCTAGCGGAACCGCAGCGTTCTCCCTGGGATTGGATACCACACTCAGCCCCGATGCTAGGGCTCCACCCCATGCCCTCAGAGCACCAGCTCTCCGCAGACAGAGCAGCCTGAAAGGAATCAGTCGCTGCAAGTCCAGGAGGCCAAAGAAGGCCGAGCTGAGCTGGATACTCTATCTTCGGTGGGTACTCCAGAATTGGGCTCTGAAGTTGAGATTCAGCATGGTGGGTGAGAAGACTCAAGGAAACGACATGGATGGAAAGCAAGAAATTGGAAGGGTTTCTCTGCCTACACTTTGTTTGCCGCTGGTCCAGAAACCCCAGGAGTTAACTTTAGAATCTATTTGGGACCTTATGGCTACTCTGCCTACATTAATTAATCCCCATTGCCAACATTTGGAAGATAAAATGAAAGTTCAAGGGATAGATATAAAGAATTTACAAACAGAAATATTAGATTCCAAGACTTCTTTAACGAATATCAACCAAGATATTAACACCTTTAAAAAGACTCATGAAGCACTGATAAAGGATAATACAAATTTGTGAAGAAAATTAGTCGTTGGAAAATTCATCATGAGCAAATAACATTAGGTTGATTAATTTCCCTAGCAGTGCTCTGTATACCCCAAGGGAATTGCTGAAGAGATATTTTCTCGAAGTACTGGAAATCTCAGAGGAATTATTACCTCCTATATCTCAAGTGTATTACCTATCGGGAAAATTACAAATTCAGCAGCAAGTAATTGCTCCTGATATGAATGTAACAGCATTACTTGAACTTTCTGATACAGAATCAGTTATACCTGCTACATTATTACTGACGGTGGCTATGGCCCCAGATAAAAATTGGCTTATGAAAAATTTCTTTAGACATATGCAGAAAGAATTTTTAGATTTGAAAGTGAAAATGTATCCAGATTTAGCTAGGGATACCCAAAGATGACGAAAGGAATTTATTTTATTAAAACCTGGGATTCTTGCGTTGGGGGTGACCTTTTTCTTTCGTTATCCATGTATATGTGTGGTTCATTATTCTTCACAGAAATGTCTTCTTTGAACCTTGCCAATTGACCACTTTCCTTTCATTGTCGTGATTGGAGAAGGATAAAGTTACTACTTTAATGCCCTAAATAAAAGTTTATAAGGTGATTATTTAAACTAGATACTAACCGGACCAGTCGTGTAATCTTTAGTTACTTTATTTCTTTTTTGATTATTCCGCTATCTACATTTTGGATCTCATTTATTGGGAACTAGAGCGATTATGGAGGGAAAATTTTTCTTGTTATGTATGTATTTGTTTTATGTTTTGATTTGGTCCTATATTACTATCTGTACAAGTTTATACTTGAAATATAAATATGAAAATGATAAATAAAAAATCTGCTACCTGCCATTACTACTCTCTTCCCATCCCCTATCCACCATCAACCCTTCTCTCTTCCATTCCCTTTTCTTTCATCTGTCTATCCTTTCCCCTCAATCAAACAATATCTCCTTTCTTCTTCCTTTCCCTCTGCTACTGTGCCTTTGGGGCTGCTGCATTAATGGATGAATCACTAGCATTAAGCACCAAAGTGTCTTCAAGCCTGCACACACCCCCTCCCCACACACACACACTCTTCCCCACTGCTTAATTGCCCCCCACATACCTCTTGAAATGTTCACTACCATAAGCAGCATCTTCTACCTGCTGCTTCCACCGGCCTCAGCTCCCTTCTGACATCATATCCTGTCCGACGAACATTTAAGTTATGCGGGAGGGAGGAGAGATGCCACTGCCCCATGCAAAGACAGTGTCTGGGCAATCCATCCCCCTTTACTATGCCACTGTAAGTGATTCTTTTCCTGTTTTCTTGCTTTTAATATACCTATAAGTTTTTGTACTATGTATTTTTGCTTCCAGCACAATCTTCTTTTCAAGGTCTCTGTTTGCCTTCCTTATCGGCACCTTGCATTTGATTTGCCATTCCTTGTGCTGTTTCTTATTTTCAGTACGATCCTTCTTTCACTTTCTGAAGGATTCTCTTTTAGCTCTAATAGCTTCCTTCATCTCACTTGCCAACCATGCCAGCTGCCATTTGGTCTCCCTTTCCTTCCACTTTTTTTTTTTTTTTTAATCTTATTCATTTTCGAACTTACAATAAGTGTGTCAATATGTTAAAACAGATTAACAATAAGTATATCCTATATAATAAAATGCTAGCCGCGCATGCGCACTCCTACTTGCGTGCTTCCGTTTTCCCTGATCTGTGAGATGTAGGTCTGTGGCTGCAGGAGTGCGCATGCGCACCTAGGGTTTTTCAGTTCGTCTTCATCGTCGTCTTCGCCCTCCCCCCCACCCGAATCCCCGTTGAGCTTCCCACCACGGTCTGACCCTTCCATCCGACTTTCCCTTCTCCCGGCTCCCTTAGTCCCTTGCCGCCGCCGCCACCCCCTTCCCTTCCCACGGTCGACAAACCTCCTGGCTCCAGCAGCGGCCGCAGCACTATAAACACGCTGCTTCACGGCCTCTACTGCCCTGATTTGCTCTGCCATGTCTCTGATGATGTCATCAGGGACACGGAAGAGCAAATCAGGGCAGTAGAGGACGCGAAGCAGCGTGTTTACAGTGCTGCGGCCACTGCTGGAGCCAGGAGGTTTGTTGACTGCAGGAAGGGAAGGGGGTGGCGGCGGCGGCAAGGGACTAGGGGAGCTGGTCAGACCACGGGGATGGCGCGCATCTTCAACAATGTGTAGGCAGGAGGCGCGTGAAGGAGTTTAAGCTCAGAGGAACGGCTGGAGGGTGCTTCAGGTGGCCCATGCAGGTACAAATTCTCAAAGGAGGGGAAAGGGGGCTGCTTTGGGGGGAGGGGTGTGCTGGGAGGCAGACAGCTTTGCTTGGGGGGAGACAGAATGGGGCCCACGGAGAGACAGTCAGGGAGGAACTGGAGGGGCAGAGGGAAAGGGGTCGGCTTTGGGGGAGGGGTGTGCTAGGAGGTAGATAGCTTTGCTTGGGGGGGGGAGACAGAATGGGGGGCCATGGAGAGACAGTCAGGGAGGAATTGGAGGGGGAGAGGGAAAGGGGGATGCTTTGGGGGAGGGGTGTCCTGGGAGGCAGACAGCTTTGCTTGGGAGGGGAGACAGAAGGGGGGCCACGAAGACACAGGGAGGAATTGGAGGGGTAGAGGGAAACGGGGCTGTTTCGGGGGGAGGGGTGTGCTGGGAGGCAGATCGTTTTGCTTAGGGGGGAAGACAGAAGGGGGCCACGGAGAGACAGTCAGGGAGGAACTGGAGGGGTAGAGGAAAAGGGGGCTGCTTTGGGGGGAGGGGTGTGCTGGGAGGCAGACAGCTTTGCTTGGGAGGGGAGACAAAATGGGGGCCACGGAGACACTGTCAGGGAGGAATTGGAGGGGTAGAGGGAAAGGGGGCTGCTTCGGGGGGAGGGGTGTGCTGGGAGGCAGATTGTTTTGCTTAGGGGGAGAAGACAGAAGGGGGGCCACGGAGAGACAGTCGGGGAGGAATTGGAGGGGGAGTGGGAAAGGGGGCTGCTTTCTAGCACCCGTTAATGTAACGGGCTTAAACACTAGTCACTTAATAATCATCAATAGTAGAAATTATATATTCTTATCTCCCACCCTTCCCACCCCTTCCTATTATATAATCAATACCTTGTACAATATGTAGTCATAAAATTACCCCCCTCCCCCCTCATAATTGAACCTGTAAATTTAATGGAAAAAATGTCATCTAATCAGTATAATATTTTGTAATGGCTCCCACACATCTTGAAATTTCCTAAAACATCCTCGCTGTATTGTAATAAATCTTTCCATTTTATAAATATGACATAAGAAATTCCACCAGAAATTATGATTTAATCTACTCCAGTTTTTCCAATTATACATAATTTGTTGAATGGCAACCCCAGTCATTATAAGTAATAATTTGTTATTATTTGAAGAAATCAGAGGGAGGGGTAAATTTTCCCAATTTTTATAGGTACCATCAATCCTATATTCTATGCCAGGGTATGTATTGGGTCCTCCCAGAGCTCATGGAAAAACTCCCAGATTGGTTGTGGTTAGAATGGCAACTCAAGTCTCCTATATGTCTATATGCCATGTTCTCAGTATTAAAATGCCTAGGTACTGTAAAGATAACAGAATATTAGTTGATACATTGAAAACATTGCGATTTGTAAGTAATTTAACAACTATTCCAATTCACAAATCTACAAATCAATCTATATGGCTAAACTCCAAGATTCAAATTGGCGGGAAAAGCTCGCCTGGAACCATTGGATGATAGCAGGAATACGGTTATTGGATGATGTTATCTCTAATGGTAAACTGCTTGAGTTTTCACAGTTGCAACATAAATATGGTCTCAATAAATCAGATAGTTTTAGATGGTTGCAACTGAAGCAGGCCATTCAGGCGGAGTTCCCTGAATGGAAAAACCTTAATAATCAATATAGTATGGAGTTCTTATGCTTTCAGGCAGACTTCTTGGGTCACCAGGTTGCCCAGTGGTATAAATTGCTAACTGGATTTATTAAAAAAAAAACAAACACTGGTCTGAGAGACACAAATTTGGACACATAAGAACATAAGAAGTTACCTCCGCTGGGTCAGACCAGAGTTCCATCCCGCCCAGCGGTCTGCTCCTGCGGCGGCCCATCAGGCCTATCACCAGTGCAGTGGTCCCTGACTATTCCTATAACCTACCTCAACTCCTATCTGTACCCCTCAATCCCCTTATCCTCTAGGAACCTATCCAAATCTTCTTTGAAGCCCTGTAGTGTCCTCTGGCTTATCACGGCCTCCGGAAGCGTGTTCCATGTGTCCACCACCCTCTGGGTAAAAAAGAACTTCCTAGCGTTTGTTCTAAACCTGTCCCCTTTTAATTTCTCCGAGTGTCCCCTTGTACTTGTGGTTCCCCACAGTGTGAAGAATCTGTCCCTGTCTACCTTTTCAATGCCCTTCAGGATTTTGAAGGTTTCTATCATGTCTCCTCTAAGTCTCCGCTTTTCCAGGGAGAATAGCCCCAGCTTTTTCAACCTGTCAGCATATGAGAAGTTTTCCATACCCTTTATTAGTTTAGTCGCTCTTCTTTGGACTCCCTCAAGAACTGCCACAAATTTGGACTTGGAGGATGAAATGTACAGTGTCAGCATCTATGAAACAAACATGTTTTTTTCTGTTACATGCAGCATTATGGACCCCTGTTTGGTTACAAAAATTAGATAGCTCTATGTCTAATAGATGTTGGCATTGTCATCTCGAAGCAGGGACTTTAGATCATTTATTATTCTATTGTCCATTTATTATGACTTTTTGGAAATCAATTTGGGATCAAATTAATTGTTTATTAGACAAGCCAGTGGCATTGTCATATGATACTGTGCTGTTTGGTATGGCAATGAGAGCAAAAAGTCAGACATCTCCTTCCTCCTTTCTTAATATATGGAATATATCTGGTCTGGGCTTCCAGGGTGGTATTTTTTAAAATAACATCCACACCTGATCTAAATTTTTTCCTTTGCAGCTATTCCTCTAAGTTTGGGGTTTTTTTGTGTTTTTTTTTTAAGTTTCAAGTTTTATTAATACATTTGATAAATCGCCTATTAAAATTACTAAGCGATGTACAAAATCCAATAAAGAATAATAAAAAGAGGCTAACATTTAACAAAATGGTTACATATTATACAAACATGAGTCGGGAGGAAAAAATTTAAAAGTTACAATCTTAAATTTTTGGTAGAAAAACAAAAGGTAAGGGGTAATTAATCCATAACACTGTTAAGAGCATCTCCAGAAAGTATAAAAGTTTTAAATATTAAAAGCGTCGTTAAATAAATAAGTTTTTAAGAATTTTTTAAATGTTGCGATGTCTTTTTCAGTTCTAATGTATTGTGGTAAGGTATTCCACCATTGGGGTCTCCTCATGTTATCATAGTCTCATTTTTTTTAATTTAAATGCTACTGTATTGGATTTCCTGTGTGAACTTACTCCGGGGATTATATCAAATCTTTTTTCAGTTTTGTTTCTGCAATGGAGGAGCAGCGTGCTGTGGCCCAGGAAATATTGGTTTAAACTTCACTGTAGCTCCTTGAATTCTTAGGCAAGTTACTCAACACTCCACTGCCTCAGGTGCCTTTTGGCCTTAACATTTCATAATGCAAGGCATGCCCATAATTAATGCTGCATCAAGAAGTGGCATTCCTAGTATTTTTTCTGCAGGTCCCATTAGCATGGCACCAGCTGAGAGTTAACACCAAGACCACTTACTACCTCCTATTTAGCCAGTTAGTGTACAGTAAATGTAACATACTAACTGGTAACACTTCTATGCCCATTCTCCATCTATGCCACACCTGATAGAAAAAAAAATCAGTAATGAAATGAAACAGACAAACTGCAAAACCCCTTAACATGGCAAGGTAGCCTGATTCTGGATATTAATTGTATATTAAGTGCTTAAAACTTTAGGAACAGGGCCTCTGCAGTTGTAAGCTCCCTAGGTCAGGAAAATACCTGCCTCATCTGAATTTAGCTTGCCTTGCCCTATAACTGAAAAAAGGACTGAGTTAAATCTAAAATCCCTCTCTTTATCTTTTAACCAGTTGCAAATACACAGGAAGACAGCACCTACTAATGTCTTGCATTTTTTAGAAGTTTGCCAGAGTAATCTATCAAGTGACAAAGCTCACATAGGAGTCGATGCAGTAAGCCCATGATACAGACATAGTTGGAAGATAGCATACCAAGAAAATACTTTGCAATCCTGCAGCATATAGGAAACTAATAAGATGCAAATATTAGGCATGGCAAAATCATATTGTCCCTGATATGAGGGGTATGGCACACATGCACATTTGTTTCACATTGTAATGGCAGCTATGTTTGGAAAAGCAAAATTGTGGGGATCCACACATGCATGGATTGTCAGCATAAAAATTAGTTATAAAAGATATGCTTCTTAACTGCACCTATTAATCGGTGCTAATTTTTTTTTAAATGATGATGCCGGAAAATAAAACTGTCATAGAGAGTTTATAAGACAGATACTGCTGCACACACTGGCATTTTGGGCTCATTTTACTAAAGCATTGAGCTGGCATTAGTTCTAGCCATGTAGTGCAGGTTTAGCGTGTGCTAAAATTCTGCGTGCGCTAAAAACGCTATCGCAGCTTAGTTAAAGGAGCCTTTAACTAAGTTTTAGTTTTGTGAGCTCCGTATCCTGCATCTTGTTTTCTGTTTATCAGTGTTTATGTTGGGGAGTTCTTTGACTTGCAACTTTTTTTTTCCAATTAGTCTATTGAACTTTCTAACCTTTTGATTTAAAAAGCTTGCAAATAATAGGCAAAGAACAGCATGCACAGAAATTCCCTCTCAGTAACATATTTTTCAAAATAACTGGGGCTGCATTTTAATTAAAGGTATTTTATTTTATATTTCATTGCAGCTCCTTGTGATTCTGGGCAAGTCACTTAACCTCCAGTGTCCTAAGTACAAAATAAGTAGCTGTATATATGAGGGTGTTTCAAAAAAGTAACAGCAAATTTTATTTTTTAAATATATAATTCAATTAGAGATACAAAGTATATGTCATTTTCCTACATAATTCCCTTCTTTTTTAACACACACATACACACCAACTTCTTTATTCCATTGGAAAAAATGTTTTTGGTTGTGTCTTCAGCCAGGAATACACCACATCTTTGACCTTGTCATCGCTTTAAAATCTTCGTCCTATAAGGGTCCAAACACATGATAATCAGAGGAAGTAAGATCAGAGCTATATATGGAGGCTGCTGTAAGATCTGAAATCTCAATCTCTGAATGGTGTCAAGAGTTGCAGTGGCCATGGCAGCGCGTGCTATTATGGATAAGAATGTTTTTAGACAAAAGTCCTCTGCGACGGCTCTGTATTTTTGGCTTCAGCTCCTCTTCCAACATTGCACTGTATTGGGCACTATTTACTGTTTCACCCTTTTCCTGATAGTTCTCCAAAATTGGCCAATTCATTTCCCAGAACAAAAGTGAATAGTAATGCTGCCCGATTCGCATCGACTCACCGATTCACTTCAGGTGAATCAATTTGAATCGATTTGTTTTTGTAAAAAAATCGAACTCACCGATTCGTCGGCCCCCTTGCTAGAGACCCATTTGGGCTTTCTCTCAGCCACTGGAATCCTTCCATCTAATGTAACTTCTGGTTTTGCGAAACCAGAACTTACATCAGAAGAAAGAACTCCGGTGGCAGAGGGAAAGCCGAGTGGACCTCTGCATGCAGAACGGCGGAAACAAGGTGATTGTTAATTGGTTGGCTGGCAGCAGATGCCCATGCCCCATCTTCCCACATGCATGCTCATGCTTCCCCCGGAGCACGGCAAGCACCCCTGATCCGCCACCTGCATGCACCGCTCTTGCTGCTGCTGCTCATTGGTGCGCATCTGCTCTCCCAGGTCCTGCCAGCGGCTGGCCTTTTGGCCACATGACGGCTAGAGCCCTGTGCACCGGCGAGCGCTGGGTGATGTGGTGGCGCACGGGAGCTTCCGAGGAGCGGTGCGAGCACATTGGAAGTGCTGCAGTGGGGAGACGCTTCTCACTCGGCTTTTGCAAAGCCACGTCTTCTGCAGCTCACGGGAAAAGTGTTTGTCCGCTGTGCAAAGCAGCTCTTGGTAGGTGCCACAATGCACGAGTATTGTCCTCTGCCAGCCAAATATTGGGCTTCTGTGTTGGGAGTCTGAGCTGGGGAGAGAGGGGAGATGGACTTGGAGATGGACTGGAGAAGATGGAGGGGGAAGATGATGGAGAAGGGGGATGGACTTGGGGGAGGGAGAGATTAACTTGGGGGAGATGGGGAGGGAGGGAAGGAACAGAAAGGGAGAGAAGTTGGATACAAGGGATGGTGCGGGAGAGGGGGGGGTAGAGATACTGGATAGGAGGTTAGTTGGGAAGAGAAAGGGAGACTGGTGGAACCTGGGGTGGTGGGGAAGGAGGGAGAGATGCTGGATGAAAGGGTAGTTGAGAAAAGGTGGATCTGGGGATGGAAATGAAAAAAAGGAAAGATGCCAGACCTCCGAGGGAGGGAAGGGAAACAGAAAGGGAGGACAGAGATAGAAGATGTGGTCCATTCCAGCGGGCTGTTTAGAAATCATTAACTACCTGTCCTCCCATCCCTTCACGCGAAGAGGCAGCAGAAACTTTCCCTGCAAGTCCGCGCCGCCACCTCCTCATTCACGTCACGCTGACCCGAGAAAGTTTGATCCTAAACGGCTCCAGTAGCTCTCCCTTTTCACGTGATTGGGGGGGGGGGGGGTTCCTTGGTGCTGCTACTGAAAGCTGGCTGCAGCTAAGGGCAGCTGTAGCATGGAGGGTTCACAGCGAAGTGAGGCAGGTGGGGCCCTAGAGGAGAAAGCGGAGGAAGAAGGGGAGGAAGAAGAGCCGCAGAACATTGGCCGCGACAGCGGCAATGTTTCGCAAAGCCATAGCAACGCTTCCGGGTTAGGCGAACAGGAAGGTGGCGAACCGGGGGCCGAGGTTATCGAAGCGCTGCTCAACCGTGCCGCCGCCGACTACAGCTCGTACGTACTGCAGAGCTGCTTTTCCGAAGAGGTGAGATGTGGGGAGGGCCTGATGGACGGAACTCTGAGGTTAAGTGCTGGCGCGTGACCAACTCCCTGGCGGGAAGCGCTGCTTTAGTGATGTGCTCCTGGGCACTGCGTAACGCCGATTGGAGGATGGGGTTCACGAGCCTAGGTGCCAGCCTTCAGGAAAGCTATCACTGGGCAGCAGTGTCGGGTGTCGGACCTAGCTCTTCAAAATAGAAACGTCAGTCTCTGGGTTAGCCGTTCCTGGATACAGTAGTGTCTAGAAAGCTGGCATCTATGCTGTGGCGCAAGGAAAAGATTTATGTGCATGCATGTAAGATTATAATATACTCTTTGCATTTATATATATATATATATATATATATATATATATATATATATATATATATATATATATTTATTTATTTACGTGTGAGCTTGAGGTTAGCGTATGATGTATTTATTCTCTTCTAGTAATACTCTTAGTGGAACCTTTCTAGTTCTCAAATGAGAATGCATTATTTTTCAATAAAAAAAGATAATTAAAAACTGCTGGCTTATACAGTTGTATACCAAACAATACATTGATTAATTATATATCTTATTCCATGGCAAGTAATAAAAATTTAAATTGTCTATTATGATGTTTAATATGTCTCATCCCTCCCATCCAACTCCCCCCCCAACCCCGATGGAAGGCTGTGTGCAGGAAATTCATAAAAATGAGCAAGAGATTATATAGCAAAGTTCATTTGGGACTATCATTTTGGGATTTAATCCAAATTTCATATGCACTCCAGATGGTGTTATAATTCTGTAGCTGATTTCTCTGAAGAGCAGTTAATTTAATAATAATTTATTTCTTTTATACTGCCAAAGCCGTAGTAGTTCGAGGCGGTTTACAATAAAGAAGGGCTGGACAATCAGCGAATGGGTACAATCAGAGAAAGGGTACAATCAGCAAATACAATCGGTGAAAGGGAACAATCCGCAAAATAGATACAATTAATAGATGAAAGTAGGGGAGCTGGTACAATATAAGGGGTTAGGAGTAGACGTCTGTTGTATATATTGAATTTTAATAAACCTCAAAAATCACGAGGATTTAGTATATTGAATTTTAGCCAATAATACTCGTAACCCTGGTAGATCTAATTGTTTCCAAGCAGACAAGTCGGGCTGCTATAATTATCAAATGTATCCATTTCTGATATTTCAAGGGCAGGGCATCTGGCCCCTTATTCAACAGACAGCACTCCATAGTTTTAGGAATTGAAACACCTTGTACTTCCTCAATAAAGGAAATTATCCTAATAAATCTGTGCTTTAGTACAATACCACCAAATATGTTCAAAAGTGCCTATTTCTACACATCCTCGCCAACATTTATCTGATCCATTCCCATACATGGCTCGTAATCATGCTGGTGTATAGTACCAACAAAAAAGCATCTTATATCTATTCTTTATCATATTACTGGTTATATTACCATATAAAAGAGAGTGCAATATTTTAAACCATTCCTTATTGGAATAAGTTTTACCTATGATCTTTTCCCAGCGACATCTATATTTCAAAGGGAGATGAAGGTGCTCCAATAATGCATTATATAATCTAGTGATACTTCCTCTCCCACTCTCTTTTATCATAGCCTTCCCCAAATCCGACTGTTGAACAACAACTAATTCTTTTTGAACCATTTTCTAATAAAACTTTCAATTTGTCTATAGTAGAATAAATCACTTGATGCAAGGCCATATTCTTCTCTCAATAATTCAAAGGGGACAATTTTCCCATCTTCCAGCAATTAGCCTAATATTTTAAGACCTTTTTTCCCCCCGAGATGAAAGGCCACATCAACTTCTCCTGGAGTAAAATTGGGTATATATTTAATAGCTGGCCCCATAAAGTTTTTTTTTTATCCTTGTAACATCGCCTACATATCTGAATCCACAAATCAAGAGTGTGCCGTATTACAGAGTTAGACTTCTTAGCTATTACAGAAAGTTGGAGCCAGGGTATCGTCCACAGTGGGAATGCTCCCAATATCTCCTGTTCCATACATACCCAAGATTTTCCACTATCCCATTTCCAGTTAACTAAATATCATAATTGAACTGCTTGATAATAGTACTGAAATTGTGGTACTGCCATTCCTTTCAGTTTTCTAGGTTGATACATCATAGCTCGAGAAACTCTTTGGGTCTTATGGTGCCAAATAAAAGCAAATATCTTCCGTTCTAACTGTAAAAAGAATTTTTTAGGTAAAGGAATCAGTAAGGCTGAAAAGAGGTATAGCAACCTCGGGAGCACCACCATCTTATTGTTTGTACTCTTCCCAGCCAAGAGATGTTTAAATGTTTCCATCTTTCAATATCCTGCCAAATCACTTTCAAAAGAGGGGGATAATTAGCAGCATATAGCAATTCTTTATGTTTTGTTAAATTGATCCCCAAATATTGTAATGATTGTTGTGCCCATTTAAAGGAATAATTACTAGAAATCCATCTGTGATCTAAATCTGACAGAATTTCTGATTTAGACATATTTATCTGAAATCCTGATATCCATCTAAAAGCTGTAAGAACTTCCACTACAGCTTTCAACGAAATGGAGGGATCTCGTATTGTAAAAAGAATGTCATCTGCAAATAGTAGTCTTTTTGTTTCTAACCCACCACAGTTTATACCTGAAATATTTGAAGTTTGTTGCACCAATTGTGCAAGAGGCTCCATAACTAGTGCAAAAAGAACGGGTGACAAAGCACAACCTTGGCGAGTCCCTCTCCCCAAAAGAAGACAGTCAGTATATCCTCCATTAATATTGATTGAAGCCAAAGGGGCCATATACAGCAATCGAAGCCAATGTAGGAAAGTTCCAGAGATTCTCATTTTTTCTAACACTAAGGGCCAATAAACCCTATCAAATGCCTTCTCGGCATCAATACCCAAAATAAGAGTCGAATCATTTCTGCAACCAACTTGACACAATATATGACAGACTCGGTGAATGTTATCGAAAGTTTGATGACCTCATACAAATCCAGATTGATCATCAACCACTAGATGTGGCATATATATTTGTAAACGTTTAGCTAAAATCTTGGTAAACAATTTATAATCCACATCTAGTAGTGATATGGGTCTATAGGAGGAACAGGATGTCGGATCTTTACTTGGTTTTAATATCAAAGTTATACCTGCTAAACGCCATGAATAGAGCAGTTTCTCTCTATTTACCAGGGTATTAAAAAAATTGCAACAATGGGGGGATCAAAACGATGCAAGAACTGTTTCTGTACTATAACCGGAATGAAATCCTGACTGATGATCATGAGGGACATCAAATTTATCTAGATATTTTACCAAATCCTCATTTACCAGTCCCTCCATCAGTTTTGTAAACAGTGGAATACTGGCTAAGGACCTATAATTGGTTTCACAGGTAATGGGCTCTTTTAGATTTTTTTACGATAGGAGTAACGGCGATATGACCTATCTCTTTTGGGAATAAATCCTCTTTAAATAAGAGTGTAATCCATCTAAATAGTTCAGCTTTAAAAGGCGCGTTTCTCAATAAATTTGGAGGACAGTTGTCAAGTCTACAATTAGATTTTGCATAGTCCCTTTAAGCATCAAAAGTTCAGGTCGTATGTAACACATTTGTTCCCTGATATAATTTTTCTTCAAGAGACACACTTGACTGAGAAATATATATATTTACTAAAACACTCTAAATTCACACTAGGTATTGCTTCACACGCTGTTGGTAAGAAAAATGGATCTATTTTCTATAAATCTTCTCTTGCTTTAACAATAATTATCCAGCAGATCAAACAGGTAGATGGTGCTACCTCACAATTACAACAAAATCAAATAGCACCAAAAGGTTCCACAGAATGTTCCATTCTTATGTAATCCGCCTTGAACCGCAAGGTAATGGCGGATTAGAAATCACTAATGTAATGTAAAGGAAATGAAACAGCAAAACAACAAAAAGATTGTGGAACAGAAGATTGAACGTATTAGTTTATAGTTTAATAAGTGTTCAAATAACTTAAAATAATCCACAAAGGTGTATACAGTCACAAGCGACCCACAGGATAGAACCCAAATAAGGTATACAATAAAAATAATCCAACACAGGCTGTGTTTCGGTAAAATAAAAATGACTTCCTTAGAGGTTTTATAGGGTCCTTGTGGTCTTGTGCTGCTTGTTTGTAGCCTCTTATCTCGCAACTACTTGGAATTTTTGTGACTCATGTTTTTATATTTAAGACAGCCAAGACCCTGTAAGACCTCTGAGGAAGACATTTTTATTGTATACATTATTTAGTTTCTATCCTGTGGATCACTTGTGACTGTATGCACCCTTAGTGGATTGTTTTTATGATTGTTTTAAAGTTATTCAGACACTTATTAAACTACAAACTGGGATATCAGATCTTCTGTTCCACAATCTTTTTGTGTTGTTTTGCTACCTCACAATTATCATAAATTCCTTTCAGTTATCATTGTGCTGTGTTTATGCTCTTCACTGTGATGACCTTCTGTTTTTCTAGAACTTAGTTAATGTAATCACGGATTTATCTCCCTCATTTAATACTGTGTGGTGATTTCAATTTAGTTTTGAACACTTTTTTTAGATAGGAAATCCAAATGTCCTGCTTTAATATCTAGATTCTAAACATAGTTAATTTCTCTTGAAACAGATGGAAGTCTCTGTAACTATGGAAAAGAAACTTCTGTATTGGCACTCAAAGTTTGGAAAAAAGATCTAGAATCAACTTTGTCTCCTCATCATTGGAACATGATATGTGCAGAGCAGTGGTTAAAGTGACAGCCTCAGCACCCTGAGGTTGTTTGGGTTCAAACCCATGCTGCTCCTTGTGACCCTAGACAAGTCACTTAATCCCCCATTGCCTCAGGTACATTAAATAGATTGTGAGCCCTCTGGGACAGACAGGGGAAAATGCTTGAATACCTGAATAAATTCTTGAATTGATGTTGGAAATAGTAAACGATTTCTAAATGTATCTTTTTCAGATAGAAACTTTGGAGAAGAGCCTAGAAGACTTATTAACCAGAGTTGATGAATTTGTGGGGATGTTAGACATGGTATGTATTAGTTTTCAGACTGATATTTTTTTATTTATTTGGTTCGTTTTATATTTTGTCCTCAACAAGCTCAGAATGGGTTACGGTTTTAACCAATCAGGGCCTTTGGCCCTCCCACTGCATCCCAAGATGTATTGGGAGGGGGAAGCCCCATCATTTGCAGCACGCGGCCCTGTAGGCAAGAGGGAGTAAGCTTCCCTCCTGCTGTTTTCTCATCCAAAGGTATGGGGAGTCTGGGGAAATGGTGGAGGGGGCAGAGATGTAAGGGAAGGTCCGAGATGTCAGGGGGAGGGTTGTAGAGCTCCGTGGCTCAGCTGATCCTTGCAGGGGAAATCCCCATTAGCTAAGCTGCCAGGAATCCCTGAAACGGGTTGTGGGGAGGGCGTCGTGACCATTGGGGGAGTAAGGGGGGGTCATTCCTTAAATCCTCTAGTGGTGGTCTTGTCAGTTTAGGCACTTTTGTGGAACTTAGATGCAACTCAAACAGGTCTAACTGCCGGTATCTAAGTTCCCTCTAGAAAAACTTTGATTATGGATGGGGTACGTCCAGGTTGAAGCCCGCCCAATTCCTGCCCATAACACACCTCCCAATACGCCCCTTTGATCTCTGAACGCCCAGCTGCTTAGAAGTGCTGCTGCACATCCAGAAAGTTGGTTTTGATTATCAGCACTTGGATGTCCCTACTAAGGCTGATTTTTGGACGTTTTAAAGTTTTGATTATGAGCCTCATAGTTAGCATACAGAGGTAGCATATATAGTGAGGATCAATTTCATCACAACGGCTAAAAGGGGTAGGTTAAGGAAAAATACTGGGAGAAGTACTAAAGGATAGTAAGCGAAGGGAGTTTATAGGAAGAGGTAGGTCTTTATTGCTCTTCTAAAACTCCGAAGTCCATTGAGGGATCTGATTTGAGGAGGCAGTTGAATCCAGTAGCTTGGCAGGAAATGGGAGTAAGAAAAGCATCTGGCACTCTGGAGTTGGGCATGGCCGGAGGTATTTGAAGACCTGTAATCCCCTGAGAACAGAGTGGTCTGTTTGGGACATATGGAGGAAGCATGTCTGTTATGTAGCTAGGTGTCATGTTATGTAAGGACTTGGATGCTATTATTAGGCCCTTAAAGATGCAACGTTTGGGTAGCCAGTGTGCTGATGATAGTGCTTCTGAGACAGGGTTGTAAGCATGGAGGTTCTTTAGGAGTCTAACTGCGTTTTATACTCATTGTAGACATTGGAGATTTTTTGCTGTTAAACTATTGAATGATGCGTTACAGTAGTCCATGCAGGATAGGATGAAGGCATAGATAAATTAGGCGGTCAAGTTCAGTTATTTTCTTGAGCTGCTGGAGATAGTAGAAAGAAATTGAGACTACTTGGGAAATATGTCTGGAGAGTGAAAGGTTTGCATCTAGAAGTATACCTAAGCAATGTGCTTGGTCTTTTGCAGTTATGGTTGTGGCTTCCCAGAGAAGACAGGGATGAGTGTAGGTGCATTGTTCTTTTCCTGTCATGGAACAGCAGATGAATCCAGATGCATGGATTTAAGTCCACTCACCAGCAGGCAGAGATGGAGAGCGGCAGAGTTGTGAGCTAGTACCTCAGATGGCATGCTCCATACCTCTCCAGTATTACTCTATCTCTAGCAAGTGGACAATTGGACTTTTCCATGCTCCTGGATTCTTCTCTCCAACAGGCTCCCATTGTCTGAATAGCCTTGGTTGGAGCCTCAGGGGGCTTAGGTTTGCAAGGGCCTAGGGGATATACCTGGAGGAGCCAGGCCAATGTCTGTCTCTGTCTCTCATATCAAGTCTCAAAGGTTGCTGGAGGATAGATCCTCTTTTCAGCTGCAGCAGTATAGAGCGCAAATCCAGAAGATATCGTCCTGGTAAAACTCAGTCCTTCCAAAAGCTGAAATTTCAAACCAGGCCCTCCTTTCGCTCTAATAGAAAATCCACAGGTCAGCCCCCCTCCCCCCATTCCTCTTCAGGTGCCTGCACCGCCCAATAATGGGAGGCCAGCATGCTCTCTGGAATATCGTTGCAAAGGGGGATGGCTGTCTCATTTACAAGGAGGGGGCCATCAGTTCCAACCAGTGGGTCTGTGATATCATTTGCGATGGTTACAAACTGGAGTTTGCCTCCCCAGATTCCTTAGCAACAGCAGCAGATGAATCCAGAGACCAGTGGGATAGCACATATCTACCAGCAGGTGGAGATAGAGAAACCTGTTAACAGATGGTCCTATTGGCTGGCACAGCTCCTGTATCTTCAGTATGCTCTATCTCCCAGCTGGTGATGGTCGCTATTCAATGAGCTCCTGAATTCTGGCTGTGACTGGAAAATTATTTTCTCCTGTTGAGGTTTCTTTTCAGTGAGACAGGGGTGTCAGGCTGAACGGTGCCAGCTTTAGGGGTTACACCTGGGCCCCCCTCCAGTGATAGAGGGTCTGACTGGGTCTCTATTTTACTTCCTTCCCTTCATTGTATAAATTTAAAAAAAAGGGAGACCACAGTTACTACATTCTGCCTTGTTAGTGCTGCATACCGGCATCAACTGGCACTACCAACAAGTTTGTGAGTATGTGTGCATTATTACTGGTTTTGAACTGTTCGGAGTATTAGAGTTGCGGGTTAGGTCGCTGTCGGTTTAATAATGCTAAGTTTTGTGCAGTAATTTTTTTTAAATTTCGGAGAAGTTACTTCGATGGAGGGCTTCGGGGAAGATGGCTTGAACTCTGTTGAGAGCACCAGTACCTTCCCGCCCATTGCATGCACTTGTTATACTTGGTTACAGTGCAGCAGTATTACTTTAAATTTCATGCTTGCGCTTGTTCTCTTAATCTGATTACAGCGCAGCAGTATTACTGAAATTTACTCACAAGACTCACTTTAGGCAGCATTTGCCACGGCAGTGTGAATTTGTTTGTTTGGGGGCTGTTTTTCACTATTGAGGAGCAGGTTTATTGCAGCACGCATGAAAAATGACATGTTTCCGGCGCTGTAGGAAGCACTGCAACATTATTATACTTCTTCCCCGAGCCATATTTTTTGTAAATTTTGTGGCGGTTGGCTCCAGCTGTATTTATAATAGTGTTGATGGAGCAGCCACATTTCAGCGTGAATCGGGAGCGCGCTTGTGTCTCCAGCGATAGCGGGAAAGCTGCAGCCTTCAGGGAAGTTATGTTCCAGCTGCCTTTGTCAGGGTATGCCGCAGCTTCTATCTCTTCAGGGTCATAGATGCGTAGGAAGTGCTTCAGTAGATTTAGGCAAGATTGGGCACATCTAGATTAGTGTGTGTGTCTATTCAACTGTATTCACTTGAACTGAAGCAACTAGTTTAATCGAGCTGTACAGTTAGCCCTCAAGCAGCTTATCAGAGAGATTCTACCCTGTCTTAGGCTGCCCACTCTCAGTTTATCTCCGGACTGGGTCGGCAGAAGGTAAATTGCGACACAGTGATATAAGCACCAAAGGAAGTACCCTGTGTTTCTCACGGGTATCTCTCATCGTCTCTCTCAGGGTACCTGAAGGGTGAGGCTTTATATGTTTGTAGCTTCCCTTCTTATTTGTGCCTTTGTTCAGCACTGCGTGTGTCTGGTAGCGCTATAGAAATTATTCTTGTAGAAGCAATTATACATCACCAATTCTAATATTATTCAGAGTTTTAAAGGATTTTTATCAAATTTATGATTGGGTCTCCTGAGGAAGAAAGCGAAACGGGGCCACGTTGGGACCCCAAACCCTTCATAAAGTTAAGTTATTATTTTATAACTTACCCAGTTTCAGTGATGTTAACTTAACACTCTTCATGAAGAAAAGAAAGCAATGACACATTGAAGCATTGAAAAATTGTGATACATTCTTTATTTATCTGTATCCTAGCTATTTATCTGTATCTTTATTGAAACAATTACAATGATTGGAAAGTGAACTCTGTTCCATTCTTGGGAGGGTATACCTCTTCCTTGTAGAGTTTCATGCCTCTGAGTAACCTGGAAAAAATCTTGATCACACCATAGATAGGTTACTATTGTAACAGCAAAATCAGTTCACATTTTTGAATCTCTAGGATTCACCAGATTCTTTCTAATTGTTTATGCTCTGCTCAATTGCTAAGGCCCATCAGATACTTTTTAATTGCTCAAGTCCTACCCAATTGCCAAGAATTTCCTCTACTCCTGCCTCCTAGCCCTCCCATAGGCCTCCCCAACCCCAATCATGAAGCCACACCCATGGATTCTTCTTCTCCTTCTCTGCTCATCCTCCAATATCACCCTCTGCCTGAAACCCCCCTCTCCTAATTTACCTGACCCCATAAATGTCAGTACTATTTGCCCAGGCATCAAAATCCCCACACTACTGCGCACCAGAAATCATTCTTTCAAAAAAAACCCACGAAGAACTAATCATGCTTCCTTAAAGCCCATTCCATCTGCCAACCTTCCCAACCTTGCTTTTGACTCGCTCACCCCAGTCCCGTCACTTTACTGCAATGCCAGATCCACATGCAACAAAACCCAAATTTTGAAGGACCTACTTGAAGATCTTGACCCCGGATTCCTTTTCATCACAGAATCATGGATTGCAAAAGACAACATATTTACACAAAACGAGCTTTGTTCTCACTGCTACCAAGGCCTCTTCTCCCCCAGAATTAACCGAAAAGGAGGTGGCTTGGCACTCCTTCACAAATCATTCTTCGATGTCCAGCTTCTCTAAAAGGGCAGCCATGCCTCTCTAGAATATATGTTAGTCTCGGTCAACGACGAACTCCATCCTCACCCACTGGGTATCCTACTATTATATCGTCCACCGTTCCTCTGGAACCAATCCTCTGAACCAGTCCTCGAGACCATTACAAACGCCTTCCTCAAATTTCATAGATTACTAATCATTGGTGACAATCTCCACCTAAACGACACCACCAACATGGATGCAACTGATTTCATTAATTTCCTCACTTCTTTAGGCTTCCCCCCACCGGCTCTCTCCCAAACCCATGAAAAGGGAAACACACTAGACATCATCAGTTTCCTCGATCTCATCGATTACAAAACTTCGGTCGATGACCTGCGCTGGGATCATGTCCCTTGGTCTGACCACTTCTAGGGGCTTTTTGCCTCCCCATTTTCATGTCTCACCTTGTGCCCCCACCTCGTTCCTCAAGCTCCATTACCTTTCGAAAAAATATCGCTAGCGAACTGTTCTGGACCAAATTCCTCAACCTAATTCCCACCATTCCTAATCCTCCAAACCCTGAATCCAACTGGCACACCTGGATCACCCTCTCTGAGACCACCTACCACTCCCTCGCACCACTATCCACTAAAACGGTCTCCTACTCCGCAAGGCCCCTTGGTACCTTCCATACCACAGAGAACTGAAGCAGAAATGTCGATTACTGGAACGCAAATGGAAAAAATCTAAATCCCCCACAGACAGACAATCCTGGAGGGCTAATATTAAGTCATACAATACTGAACTAAAAAAAGCAAGGAAGAATTACTATGGTAACAAAATCTCCAGGTCCAACAACCAAAGTAATACTTTGTTCAACATCTGGCGCTCCATATCCTCCAAGCATGACACTACCACACTCCCCTCCTCTCCAACTGCTGACGATCTAGCAAAATTCTTCAATGAGAAAGTCACTACCTTACGAGGCTCGTTCCCACCAGCATCCTCTTTCAACTCTCTGGTATCCACCGACTCCAACCCCACTCTAACCGTCGCCAACCATATTCCAGATCCTGGACCGCCTTCGAGCCTGTATCTGATTCCCAGGTCGCCAAACTCTGCCTCAAGTTAAAATCCTGCAACTGTACCTTGGACCATTTCCCCTCCTACCTGTACGAGAAAATTCCCACACAAGCCATCTCATCTCTCACCAAACTCATAAACTCTGCCTTACTTTCAGGCCTATTCTCTGCAGAAATGGGACACATTGCCCTATCCCCACTACTGAAAAAAGCTGATCTAGACCCCACCATACCATCCAACTATCGCCCAATAGCAAATATTCCTCTCCTGATCAAGTTGCTGGAGTCCATCATATCTACCCAACTTTCATCCTATCTTGAAAGATTCTCCATTCTCCTACCCTACCAACATGGCTTCAGACCCAACTTCAGCACCGAATCCCTATTGGCCTCATTAATCTCAAAAGTCCAACATCTCCACTCTTGCAATAAGTTTGCTGTTCTTCAATTCGACCTTTCTGCAGCTTTCGACATGGTCCATCATGATATAATAATTCTCCAACTTTCTGAAATTGGCTTAAACTTAACAGTCTTAGATTGGTTCTCAAAATTCTTACGTTCCCGCTCCTACTTCGTTAACATGAATGGCTCCTCATCCCTCCCGTGGAAACCGATCTGTGGAGTTCCTCAGGGGTCACCTCTATCCCCGATTCTCTACAATGTTTATATGTCCTCCCTGAAACTCCTCCAACTGACCCCCTTGGAAACACTTTACACTTACGCTGATGACATCCTTGTCCTCCTCGAGACCGACTCTAACCTCACTAATCTCTCACAGAACATCTCCTCATGTATATCGAACCTCCAATCCTGGGCCCTCACCGTACAAATGAAATTAAATGAGACCAAAACAAAACTATTTTGGCTAGGCCCAAAATTAGATAAGCTACCCACCCTCTGTCCTCTGGCACCACATTGCATCTTGAACACTCATGCAAAGTTCTGGGCATCATCATTGATTCCACACTGTCCTTCAATGACCACCTTAATTCCTTAGTAAAAAAAATGCTTTTTCAATCTCCACATGTTAAGGAAAGTGAGATCCTGCTTCATTCATCATCACTTTGCTGTCCTCGTTGAATCCATCATTCTTTCCAGACTGGATTACTGTAACTCTATCTACTTAAGCCTGACAAAGAAAAGCCTTCACAGACTCCAACAGATCCAGAACACTGCGGCTAAACTAATCTTCGCAAAAAGAAAATTTGACCACGTCTCCCCGCTTCTTTCTAAGCTTCACTGGCTCCCAGTAATCCTTAGGGTTCACTACAAATGCGCCTGCCTAACCTTCAAGTCTCTACACGGTATCCTGCCTCCCCTTTTTCCACTATCTTGGAACTCCTCTAATCCCAACACCACCAGATCCACTCAAAAATTCAAACTATCCTTCCCCTCTTTAAAAGGCATATCCCACGCAGGAAAACTAGGAACCTCCCTCTTCTTCAGGATCACCGAACTCTGGAACAGTTTTACCACTCCGCTTCGGTGCCTGTCCTCCCTCCAACTCTTCCGAAAACATCTGAAAACTTGGCTGTTCTCCAAAATGCAATGACCTCTCCCTCATCGATATACTAATTCCCTCTAAACCTTTCTTTCTAAGTCCTTCTACTTTTCATTGTAGTTCCTTTCTATACCAATTCCTGTAAACCGTGCCGAGCTCTACTTCTGTGGAGATGATGCGGTATACAAACTTAAGGTTTAGTTTAGTTTAGTTTATGTGAATCTTCAAATTTACAAAGAGCTCTTTTCTCCTGTACTAATTATTGGATTATAGGGGGAATGTTGTTATTCACGTAAGAGAGGAATGTGTTTCTTCCCAGAGACTGGGGCGACAGGTTACAGTCTCAGGTTTGCCTTATTCTTCTTCAGTCACCAAGAACTAGAGTATAGGATTCTGTGCAGGTTCTAGGATCCATGGTGCTAATTCCACTGGGCACTTTGGCTCACTTTCATGTGAGAACGCTACAGCAGTCGCTTTTCCGGTGGTTCCTGGTGTCTCAAGGCTCCAATTGCAGTATCTAGCAGGCTTCTCAAGCATCGCTCAGTATAATTTGATGGCTCAGTGAGATTAATCTTTTCAAAGGCATGCCTCAGTCTTTGCTGGACTAGATCATAGTTGCCAAACATCCAAGGCTGTCGGGTTCGGGGGCTCAGTGCCTTCAATCCTCAGAGCAAGGAGTCTAGTCTTAAGAAGAGACTCAGTATTCATTCATTCTTCTAGATCATTTAGATCACCTCTTTGTATTCTTTAAGGGACGCGATAATGTATGGCAGCATCCAAAGCTTCCATCACTCGAGGGTTCCATGAGGACATTTTTTACGCTTACATGATGGTATGGAAGCGGTTGGCAGAAGAACTTCATGACCATTCAGCCAGAGTGATGGCTACTTCTTGGACTCAATCCAGAGGTTTTTTCCTTGGAAGAGATTGATCATGCGATTACTTGGTCTTCCAACAATACTGTGTCTAAGCATTAACGGTTGGATGTGGTGGCGTGTGCAGAGGCTGAGTTTAGTGCTTCGGTTGTTGTGGAGACGGCATTTGCTTCCCACCCAGATAGAGGATTGCTTTGCTACATCCCACTGGTCTCTGGATTCATCTGCTGCTGTTGCTAAGGAAGGAAAAATTATGTTCTTGATTCATCTGCTGCGTCTAAAGGAAAGAAAATTAACAGGTAAGAATATAATTTTTCCTTCCTTTGTAGAGTCCCTTTTCCGTTCCCTGGGCAATCAGGCAGAGATTATGCCGCTCATGAAGCATTTAAGGATATCGGCACAGTGGCTTTGGTTCCTTCCTCCGAATGGGCAGGTACTTCATTTATTTTATTGTTCCAAAGAAAGGCGGATCCTTCCACCCGGTCCTAGACCTCAAAAGTTCAACGAGTTCCTGTAGGTTCAGCACTTTGGCATGGAAACTCTTCGGTCTGTCATCGCAGCTGTGCAATCAGGAGAATTTTACACCTCCCTCGACCTTATGGAGGCCTACCTGCATATTCCAATCTTGCCTACGTATTACTGGTTTCTCCATTTTGCGGTTCTCAGCCATCACTTCCAGTTTATCGCCATGCCATTCGGCCTGTCCACTGCCCCCAGAACATTCTTCAAGATAGTGGTGGTGGTCCTGTGAAGAGAGGGAATTGGGGTATGAATCCATACCTCAATGATTGGCTAATTTGGGCTAACATGGCACAGGATGCCAGGAAGGCCACAGATCGGGTGGTCGCGGTCTTGCAGTCTCTAGGTTGGGTTTTCAACGAAGCCAAGAGCCACCTAGAACCGACTCAACAGCTGGAGTACTTGAAAGCTCTATTTGACGTGGCTCTGGGGATGGTCTTTCTCCCGGATGCCAGGATGGCCAAGCTGCAAGCCCAGATACGACTCCTGCTCTTGGACCCATGCCCCAGTACTCAGAACTATGCATAAGTCCTCGGCTCCATGGCAGTGGTGCTAGATATGATTCATTGGGCCAAAGCCTACATAAAACCACTACAGTGGTCGCTTCTGTCCCACTGGTAAACAATCTCACAGGACTACAAAGTTCACCTCTGTTGGTCCATGGGTGCCAGCATGGCATGGTAGCTCCACACATCCAACCTCCAGAAGGGAATGCCGCTGCGCTTCTAAAATTCCTAGTTATTGTTCTACAATCTCTGTCCAGGCCTATCTGAGGTCCACTCACCCTTTACCACTAACAGTGACTTCAGTTTTGCCTCTGATGAAATAAGAGTACATTCTCTAGAGTTACCAGAACTCCATCCAAACAAACAACAAGGAGATTTCTTTCAATTTCCAGCAACTTCCTCTTTCTTTAGAAACTCTCAGCCCTACTAGAAGTTCAGTGCTATCAAACCAGTACCTTCTCAACAGAGGGGCTAGGGTTCTGTTCCAAGTATTTCCTCATACTAAGAAGGATGAGAGGTTTCAACTAATTCTTGACCTTTGTGTTCTCAACAAATACTTAGTCAAAGAAAAATTCCCATACTCTTTTTAACAACCTCATATCACCTCCAGTAGAAGAACTTGCTCTGTTCTCAACATCGCATACACATCCCCATTCTGCAAGTCCATAGGAAGTACCTGTGCTTTCAAATAGGCCAGCATCACCTTCACTATAGTGAACTGACTTTTGGCCTGGTACCAGCACCTAGAGTGTTCTCAAAGAATTTAGTTGTCATGGCTGCACCACCTTCACTCTTATAGCTTTCATGTGTTCCCCTATCTGGATAACTGGTTGATAAAGGCTTCACCTCAAGCAGTCCAGTCATCCATCGACCTAAAAATACATCTATTGTAACTTCTAGGGGATGCACTCAGTTATGAGATTTCCTATCTCCAACTTACCAAGTCTCTAGAATTCATAGGGACTCCCTTGGTGGGATCTAATCACTCAGCATCACCTTTCCATGAAGTCTGCTCTACAAAGATTTTACAGCTCGACAACTAAGGTACCTTTACACTGCATGGCATCCACAGTTCATGCAACCTCATTTCCATGACTATATCTAATGGCTACTCATTGCATTCTAGCCCCTCAGTGGAAACAGGCTAAGGACCTGCTCTCACAGCGTTTCCAGGTTGCCTCCCCTCTCAATCAATCTTCAGTAGTGATTACATCCAAGAACCCAGTCCATCCTATTCCATTTTCCTCTGCATCATAACACTGTTAACGGATGCCATCAGGTATGCATGAGGAGCTCACCTGACCAGCCTTCATTGGAGTTTATGAGAGAGAGCCTTCCAACCATTTGCACTGCCTTCCACACCTTTCAAGATTGTCTCCTAAACCAACTAATTCTGATGAACACAGTACTCAGATAGTCATCCTCTATAATAAAACCCTAAGCACGCATGCGCACTTAGAATGGCGTGTTCCCTGAAAGCATGATGAGTCCCTCCATGCCATGCTCTGGAAGGGGGGAAACAGAAGGGGGCCACGGAGCAGGCAGGCATGGCACAACAGGGGGCCAGGGGGGGAGAGGGAAAGGGGAATGACAGACAGACAAGGGACCAGAGAGACAGACAGAAAGGAAAACAGACAGACAGGCCAGCGGCCAAGGAGAGAGAGACAAAGAAAGACAAACACACACATCTATTCTAGCACCCGTTAATGTAACGGGCTTAAAGAATAGTCTCCTACATAATCAAGGAGATGCAGGATCGCGACCTCTATGCCAGAAGGTGATACAGTTCTCTTCTTGGGTACTCCTGCACATTCTTTACCTGAACTAAACTAAACTAAGCCTTAGGTTTATATACCGCATCTTCTCCACTGAAGTGGAGCTCGACACGGTTTACAGAGTTTAAAAAATATGGGAAGAGAGAAGAGAAAGAGTTTACAAAGCATAAAAAGAGGGGATGTAATCAGGAGAAGAGATTATTATATGCTAGAGAAAAGCCAGGTTTTCAGTTGTTTTCGGAATAGTTGGAGGGAGTCCAGATTCCGCAGCGGGACAGTGAGGTCGTTCCAGAGGCCGGTGATTTTGGAGAGGAGGGATCTACCCAGTTTACCTGCGTGGAGGATGCCGTGTAGAGAGGGGAAGGATAGTTTGTCTGTGGGCAGATCTGGTGGTAGTTTGTGTCGGGGTACCTAACAGAGTACCCGTATATACGCGAATATAAGCCGACCTGAATGTAAGCTAAGGTAGCCCTTTCCCAAAAAAAAAAGGAGGAAAAAGGGTTGACTTGAATATAAGATGGGGAGAGTGTGGTTTAATATTCAAGTGCTTTGCCCTGCCAGGCTCTGCAGCCAACCCTCCTCTCTTCCTGCCCTGCCAGGCTCTGCACCCTGTCCCCCCTCCCTGATGCCTTGCAAGCCTCCACCGGGCCTGCCGTAAGACCTGGGAGTCCAGCGGTGGGCGGGGACAGGAGGGATCCCTGCCAAATCTAAAACTTTTTACTTTCCTCCCCTCCCTTCATATCTTTTGAATTCCCTAACAGTTTCATGGTGGGCCAGGACAGGAGGGTTCCCTCCCACCTTCTGTCTCAGCCAACTGTGACGACCTTTACCTCACTCATGCCTTCCCCCACGTACCTTTCCCTGGTGGTCCAGTAGTAAACTGAGCAGGAGCAATCTTCCTGCTTGGTGCAGAGTCACTAGTTGAATGACTGGCACAAGTTGGTTCAACTCTGCTTCATCAAATCTATTTGACTTGCAGATCTCTACAATTACGTCTATTTTGTCTGCCAGCAATCACAAATTTTAGCACTTCTGATCCTGTCTCCACTCTCCTCATCGTCTGGAATCAGATGAATTTCTTCCAGAAGACACAGACAATTTCCTACGTGTTCCCTTCAATCCCTATGATTGGGAAATCTTTATTCAAGGTTTGGCAGAATCCAACCACCATGATTCTCGTGGCTTCACGATAACCGACACAACCCTGATTACCTTTTCCTTTTTCAAATCAACGTCGAGGAACCAATTCCTCTTGAAACCTTTCCATGTCTTGACTCTGAGAGAAAAATCCATTCTGCCTCCGTTCTACAGTATTGGCACTTTACAGCCTGATTCCTGGCTCCCCATTTGTAATAACTTCCATCTCGCTGTTCCAATGTTAACCACCGTAACTTCCTATGCACAACTCTCCACACGGTGATACTACTGCTTCATGTGGACACGTTTTTTACCTTTTGGTGTATCCTACAAGACTTAGCTCCAAACATATGTCCCATATCATCAGTACTGTACTACCTTTTATGTTTCTGTCTCATACTAGTAAAAAAAAATAAAGGAGAGAGAGAGAGACTGCAAACAAAAGCACTTAAGTACATGTTTATCTCAAGACTACCAGTGCCTTATGTGTGACTTTGAGTAACATATCTTTTGCCTTATCACTTCTTGAAAGAGATTGTGTCAAAGCCTCCAATCCAACCTTCTCCATCTGTTTGGATCCTACATGTTATCCTTTCCACTTGATGAAGCTTCCATTTGAAAGACTTAACGACTTAATCTCTCAAACACCTCACTTGAAATGGTAGTCTTCTCACTTTGGAATTCATTGACTTGGTGTGCAGAAGTGATACAATCTCTAACACCTGATCCACCTTACTGATGTAGCCCTTCGGCTCAAATGAGCCAGGGGGTGGCAGCCAATTAAAAATGGACAGGTATGTGGTGGAATGGGCAAGCATGAAATAAAAAAATAGCCACTACACTTTCTTACCATGGCTCAGGATTTTACTAGTTAGGGATTGATTGATAAGATAAGGACTTAATCCAAGAGCAGAGAAGAAGGTTTTATGAGTGGCTATATAAAATCACAATGGATGAACCAGAACCAGAACACAAACCAGGTAGACAAAGATGGATAACTTATTCATTTGAAAAAATATGTGTTTTGTGCTGTGGTCACTGGAAACAGGAGAAGAGCAGGCATTCTCTCAGGACACTAGAATTAATTGATAAAGCTTTGTTGAAGCCCATAGAAGATAAACCAGGGGCTGTAGTTTAGTTTTATGAAGTTCCATTGTTTCAATGTATGCTTAGTCTGGTCTTGGGGTATTACTCCAGAGACCTGTGGCAGATAAGGTTTGGCCTTTGACCTGGTTGCTATAGAAATGGACTTTTTCTTCTTACTAAGAACATAAGAATCGCCTCTGCTGAGACGGACCACAGGTCCAACATGCCCAGCAATCCGCTCCTACGGCGGCCCCCCAGGTCAATGACCTGTAAGTGATCTAATGCTCCAAGCATTTTATACTGTATAGTAACCTTCTAATTGTACCCTTCAATCCCCTTTTTCTTCAGGAACTCGTCCAATCCCATTTTGAAACCCAAAATCGTACTCTGCTCTACCACCTCTTCTGGAAGCGAATTCCAGGTGTCCACCACCCTCTGAGTGAAGAAGAACTTCCTAGCATTTGTTCTGAATCTGTCTCCCTTCAATTTTTTTGAGTGCCGTCTAGTTTTATTGCCCCCGCCAGTCTGAAGAATCTGTCCCTCTCTACCTTCTCTATACCCGTCATAATCTTGTAAGTTTCTATCATATCCCCTCTAAGTCTCTGCTTTTCCAGGGAAAAGAGCTCCAGCCTCTCAGCATAAGGAAGGTTCTCCAAGCCCTTTATCATTTTTGTTGCTCTTATCTGGACCCTCTCGAGTGTCGCCATATCCTTTTTAAGATACGGCGACCAGTATTGAACGCAGTACTCCAGATGCGGTCGCACCATTGCCCTATACAGCGGGAGGATAACTTCCTTGGTTCTGGTAGTGATACCTTTTTTGATAATGCCCAATATTCTGTTCGCCTTTTTTGAGGCCGCTGCGCATTGTGCCGCTGGTTTTATTGTTTTATCCACCAAAACCCCCAAGTCCTTTTCTAGGTTGCTTTCCCCCAATATCATCCCCCCCATTGTGTAGTTGTACATCGGGTTTCCTTTCTCTATGTGCATGACTTTACATTTCTCTACATTGAAGCTCATCTGCCATTTATTTGCCCACTCACTCAGTTTGTTCAGGTCCCTTTGGAGTTCTTTACATTCCTCAACAGATCTAACCATACCGGAGAATTTTGTGTCATCTGTAAATTTTATAACTTCGCACTTCGTCCCTGTTTCCAGGTCATTAATAAATATATTGAACAGCAGTGGTCCCAGCACTGACCCTTGCGGGACGCCACTCGTGACTCCTTTCCATTCAGAATATTGTCCCTTTACTCCTACCCTCTGTTTCCTGTCTGCCAGCCAGTTTCTGATCCATTTGTGTATGTCCCCTTCCACCCCGTGGTTCCACAGTTTCCTTAGTAGGCACTCGTGAGGTACAGAGATTACATTCCAGGGGGCCCTCCCCTTTTTTCAGAGTAAAGTTAGAAACACTAATTGGATATACAAAATGCATATATGATAGAATTAAATTTTAGTAAACTATTAAAATACAATAGTACTCGCATATATAGGAACTTAGATTAGAATCTAATTACTTCAAAAATGTATTGGAGGATTTATATAGAAAAAAGTAGATTTTTTGTGGGGAGTGGGTTGGCCACTCCCCTTCTTTTTCACTGAGACTAGAGATCTTCAGTGCACGCTGTTAAATGACTCAGCATGAGAGAAGCAGTTTGACTTCTAAGAGAATGATTTAAAGCTGTATGCATGGATATTTTTCTTTGTAAGTATATTGCAATACTTTTTCTTTCTTCTGTATTTTTATAAATGATGTAAGCTAGTATTAGAATGTAACTTTTAGAAATCCTTGTGTGAGGGGAAAGACACTCCCCCAATATGCATGCAAAAACCTTATATGGTATCAAATATTCTTGACCAAGATATGCAGGTAGAGGAGTGTCCTCATATATTAAACATAGCAGAATAAGAATTTTGAGGCTGTAATGTGCCTCCATTGTACAAATGCCTTTTGAAACAGATTATTCTGTTAATTTTTAATAAACAATATTTGATTGGAAATATTTGTACAATTGTCATTATTCCAGTGCATCTATGAGCAGGTTGGAACCATAACTCTATTCACTTACACAACATTTTCACATAATAGAGTTGTTATTCTCATTCATCTCAATTTTGACCAGAAGTAGTCTCGATCTCAACCAGTTTATAAAATTTCCTGCCCACTGGGGACATTTATGGAGACTAATTCCAGACTGGATAGTCAGTTTGGCCAAACAGTTTACAAAATTTACTTTCTATTTAGTTGCCAACCTCCCTCCATCCCATTTGTAGTAGCTAGGCAGTTCTATCTGTGAGAATATGCTGCCTAATTGTCTTGAAATAAAGCGCAGTTACTTACCTGTAGCAGGTGTTATCCAGGCAGATATTCTCACAACCTTCCCACCTTGCCTAGTTGGATTCTTAGCTTCTTTACTGAACTGATGGTTCTGTGAGCCGATGTCAGGCAGGAACGCACTCACACATATGCGGTACAGGCAGTCTTGAGACTTCTAAAGAATTTAAAATGAAAGTACTCTTTTACACTGTCTGTACTGGGACTTTGTGGATGATATCACCCATCTGTGAGAATATCTGCCTGCTGTTCCTGGATAACACTTGTTACAGGTAAGTAACTGTGCTTTATTTACTCCTGTTCCTTTGAGAATATTGACCATTTAACCCTATTCTGTTTTCTATGTAATAGAGCAGTGGTTCCCAAACCCTGTCCTGGGGGACCCCCAGCCAGTTGGGTTTTCAAGATATCCCTAATGAATATGCATGAGAGAGATTTGCATATAATGGAAGCGACAGGTATGCAAATCTTTCTCATGCATATTCATTAGGGATATTTTGAAAACCTGACTGGCTGGGGGTCCCCCAGGACAAGGTTTGGGAACCACTGTAATAGAGGTAAAGCTACATGAGTAGTGATAGCACAGTGACCTGGTAGAAGGAACCAGGGGGCAGCAGCAAGATACCAGAAAACACAGCTCATAATTTTTAGATATATACCTCTGATGTAAGTGCTCGCAGGAGCATGACCACATAGATATCATTTTGTGCACCATACTGGTATTTTGTGATCTTCTGTTATCCTGCTACCTCTGGTTCTTCATACCAGGTCATTGCGCTAGCCACTTTAGTCCTTTGGGATTGCAAAGGCAGGGTATATGCAAAAATGGAAATAAAATATAATCCTAAAGAAGGATGCCCAAGTTTAAAGAAAGATTTATAGGCTGCTGGCTGAATCAGTCTTCTTTTGGACCGAGTGTCCAGTCAAGAAGCAGTTGTGTTCCTAGAAAGACAGAAAGTAGTTAATTTCAATGACTGTGTGTAGCTTACTAGTCAACTCTGAAGTATGAGATGGGTTTACAAGCTGCTCATAACTTTTTTATTTTTAAATTTAGTCGTTTTGTCATTGTTAGAGAGATTTTAATTATTATAAGCTATAGGTGCAAATTCAGCCAATTTGTTCATGAAAGCCTTCAAGTGGATCTAAAAATTGAGAAACCAATAGATACTCTCTCATTAAAGCATTCAGGACATCACAATAAAAACAAATCTAAAACAAGTTTTATGGCAAATATCAAATATTGTAGCTTGAAGATTTGGACTGGATCTTTAACCCATTTATTTATTTGCTGCAGATTCGAAATGATTCCTCTCAAGTTGTGAATGAAAGTGTACCTCACATTTATGCTAAAGCTGCAGAAATGAGAACAATCTATAGAAAAATTGATAAATTGGAGGTATGTAATATGGGAATGTTGTGTAAACTCTTGGTGTGACAAAGAGTTTTTATATTAAATGCTATTTTCTTAATTTAAAAAAAAAAAAAAAAGAAGTGTAAACCAGGGCTCTACAATTCACAGGCACCAGATTACCATGGCATTTAGAACTAATACTCTGATGTCTGGGATTTCATGCCGCCTTGAGGTTTTTTCTGTTTTCTGTTCCATCACTGCATCATCAAAACAGTTCTTCCTCTGCACAGTGCGACTCAGCCATTTAGACTTGAGAAGGCTACTGTTCATATGTAGCTGTGAGCAATAAGGAATGGATCTATTGCTTTGAATACTTCTAGGTACTTGTGACCTGAATTAATCACATTTGGAAACCAGGATGCTAGGCACACTGGATTTTCATCTTGCATCTTATGTTCTTTTTGTATCATTAGGAAAGGGAAAAGAAGGTACCAAGCCTCGAAAACAAACAAAAAGAGGCTCTGGAGATGTCACTTCCAACCAAGTGGTCAGAGATCCTTTATTAGCAGTTTGTATCAAGGTTAAAAACGAGCAAATTGCCCAAAGGCAGAGTTCCAACTAGGATCCGAGTTTCAGCGAAAACATCGCCTTCCTCATGAGACAATTGTAAACTGAAACGACATATTAGCATTAAATTAAACAACGTTTGAGCAATTGGCACTTTACAACAAAAAATTTTTACATAATACAACGCATTGAAACACATTTCAAATGCAATATAAATTAAAACATGTAAATTAAATTTTTTTATGAATGAAAGAGGCTGAAAACTAAAAAAAACTTTGAATAATATAGAATACTGTTACCATTGGATCTGTACAAACATGGATACGACATAAGAAATAAATAAATACATATGTACACTTCGTGGAAACCATCACCTGCCTGAAAGGGCAGTTGTAAACTGAAACCACATATTTACATAGAAATTAAACAATGTACGAGCAATTAGCACATTGTGGCAGAAGACATGAATAAAACTTCTAATGGGTACACATTTCATATATAATACAAATAAATAGATACTTTTTGTATCATTCACATTTTTCTTATTTTCTCTTTGCTTCTGTTTTCTTATGTTTGTATTAGTGATTTACTTTTTTGGCAGAGAAGTATTTTTTAATCTACTTTTAAAAAATATTATTATTTATTTTTTTATTTTTTTTACCATTCTAGCTTTCATTCAACATTGTTAGTAGATGTGTCACATAAGCATGGACTTAGTTGCAACAACAGCATCTCTTTTTCCTGGGCCGACTACAGCTGCAACCTTTCATCTTATAGGGCTAACGTTTTGCAGCAGGGGGTCTCGGTTGTGATTAGACAAGGTTCAGAATGGTTCCTCCTAAGTCAGAAATAGAGGCCAATTTTATAGTCTGACCCAGTTGCATCACTACCTGAGAGATATAACAGAGCATAAATATTTTTCTTTTTCTGTTTTGAATTTTTATCAGAATTTTTTACCTTTTTTAAATCCATTTTTAAATACGAGCTATTTTTGTTCAGTAGAAAGGTTTGGACAATTTTGTGGTTTAGTAAATGATTTTTATGGCTGTTTTGGCCCTGTGCTGTTTAGTTGGACAATTTAAGAATAGCCTTACCAGGTCAGACCAATGGTTCATCAAGCCCAGTAGCTCGTTCTTATGGTGGACAATCCAGGTCCCTAGTATCAGGCCAAAACCCAAGGAGTAGCAACATTTCATAGAAACATGATGGCAGATAAAGGCCAAATGGCCCATCCAGTCTGCCTATCCTCAGTAACCATTATATCTTCCTCTCTCTTAAGAAATCCTACGTACTAGATGCTTTGGTGGGCTGACTTATTTTCTGGGACAGCCATCTCCTATGCACCCAATTTTGCCCCGGGTAAGATTAATCCGATTTTCCAGGTCTGGGCTAAATGGGGCCTTCAGACTCTGGGTGGATGGGAAGCTCCATCCATTTAGCACACTAGTTGATGAATATGGTCTGCCACCTAGAGACCTTTTTCACTATAAACAAATTGAAAGCTTAATTAAAAGACAGGCCATCACTGATTTGACCTCCCCTGAGCAATTGTCTCTTGGGCGGGCTATGACGGAAGGGAGTGGCAAGGGTAATATCGCAAAGATCTATGCTGCACAGTTGGCGCACCTTCAGCCCCCTCTGAAGTATAGGCAGCAATGGGAGAGGCTTCTTAGTAAAAGTTATTCAGATAAAGAATGGGGGAAAATATTTCAGTCTTTGCTTACGGTATCTATTGCTAGCAATTTGGTAGAAAATGGTTATAAGATGTACTGTCACTGGTACTATACTCCAGCATGCATTTGGTCTATTTATGGTTGTGGCTCTGATGTGTGCTGGAGAGGATGTGGAGCGGTGGGTACATTTGAACATATTTGGTAGACTTGCCCCAAGACACAGACCTATTGGGATAGTGTATTGCAATTTATTGCAAAAATGTTGGGCCATAGTAGACCTAAATCCATGGAGTGCTGTTTATTGAATGTTGAATGTATTGACTACACGACAGAAGAAATAGATTCACCTGGGTCTTATGGTGGGCCGACTTTTGCTGGCCTCTGCTTGGAAGAAGCCGAATCTTCCAGCTTTTAGGATGTTGTTGGCAAAAATGCATTATATCTAGCAAATGTCTGAATTGACTGCCCTCCGGAGGAATCAGTTGCAGAACTATTGTAAGATATGGGAAGTAGAGAATGACACAGTGACAAAATTCATCACCGTTCCTGTCCCCGCGGATAACCACGGGAAACCATCTCATGTCATTCTTTAAGGAGAGAGGGAAGAATCAGAAAATAATTGGGCACAACCACTGACCCGCAAGCTTTGCTTTGAAGAATGCTGGTGTAGAAGGACTGAGGTTGAAATAAACATTAGAAAATGACATGG
Organism: Geotrypetes seraphini; assembly: GCF_902459505.1. Classification (NCBI taxonomy): domain Eukaryota; kingdom Metazoa; phylum Chordata; class Amphibia; order Gymnophiona; family Dermophiidae; genus Geotrypetes; species Geotrypetes seraphini. The sequence goes on along the minus strand of NC_047085.1, from coordinate 182,582,316 downwards.
GATTATTTCCCGCGGTTATCCGTGGGGACAGGAACGGTGATAAATTTTGTCACCGTGTCATTCTCTAATGGGAAGCTTATGATAATTGGCACCACACTCATTCTGACTCTACGTCCTTACTTTAATAGACGGAACTTGCTTGTTCTTTAGCTGCTGACCGAAGAGCACATGTCCTTTCCTTGGGGGTTGGGGGTTGGGAGGGAGAGGATGGTGGGAGGGGGGAAGGGTAGGAGGGGGGAATCTTGTCTTGTTCTTTTTCAATAAGCATGGGCGAGAGAGTATGGGTATGTTATTATTAGCTGCACTATTCTCTCCTTTTTTGTATACTGTTTATATGATGCTTAACATATGCTTCTGGATTGGTTAAATAAAAGCTCATTTCATTAAAAAAAAAAAAGATATCCCACACTTTCTTGAATTTACACAGTCTCTGTCTTTACACCCTCTTCCGGGAGACTGTTTCACGCACCTACCACCCTTTTCTGTAAAAAAAGTATTTCTTTAGATTACTCTTGAGCCTGTCACCTCTTAACTTCATCCTATGCCTTCTCATTCCAGAACTTCCTTTCAAATGAAAGAGACTCAAATCATACATTTACATCACGTTGGTATTTAAACGTCTTTGAAGGAAAGGCGAGAGAGAGGAGATATGATAAAGTATACAGATTGAGATATTTAAGTCTGTCCCTATATGCTTTATGATGAAGACCATTTTAGTAGCCTTCCTCTAGACCGACTCCATCCTTTTTATGTCTTTTTGAAGGTATGGCCTCCAGAATTGTACACAATATTCTAAATGAGGTATCGACAAAGACTTATGGTATCCATCTGAGGGTCATCAAGGAACTGAAAGGGACCACAGCTGAACTGCTTCAATTAATAGCCAATCTGTCGATCAAATCGGGAAAGATTCCAGAAGACTGGAAGGTGGCAAATGTTACGCCGATCTTCAAGAAAGGTTCGAGGGGAGATCCGGGAAACTACAGACCCTGGTGAGTCTGACCTCAGTACTGGGAAAGATAGTAGAGTCGCTGATAAAGAACCGCATCATCGATCACCTTGATGGACACAGGCTGATGAGAACCAGTCAGCATGGTTTTAGCAAAGGCAGATCATGTTTGATGAACTTGCTGCACTATTTTGAAGGAGTAAACAGACAGACAAGGGCGACCCGGTCAACATTGTATATCTGGATTTTCAGGAGACATTTGACAAGGTTCCGCTTGAATGACTACTTCGGAAAATTGTGAGCCATGAAATCGAGGGTGAAATACGTGGATTAAAAACTGGCTGGATCATAGGAAACAGAGAGTGGGGATAAATGGACAATACTTGGACTGGAAGAGCGTCACCAGTGGGGTGCTGCAGAGCTCGGTGCTTGAACCCGTGCTCTTCAACATCTTTATAAATGATCTAGACATTGGTACGACGAGTGAGGTGATTAAATTTGCGGACGATACAAAGTTATTTAGAGTAGTGAAGACGGGGATTGCAAAGATCTGCAACGTGATATAATCAGGCTCGAGGAATGGGCATCAACATGGCAGATGAGGTTCAATGTGGATAAGTGTAAAGTGATGCATGTAGGTAACAAAAATCTCATGCACGAATACAGGATGTCTGGGGCGGTACTTGGAGAGACCTCCCAGGAAAGAGACTTGGGAGTTATGATTGACAAGTCGATGAAGCCGTCCCAGCAATGTGAGGCAGCGGCAAAAAGGGCGAACAGAATGCTAGGAATGATAAAGAAGGGGATCACGAACAGAACGGAGAAGGTTATCATGCCACTGTACCGAGCCATGGTGCGCCCTCACCTGGAGTACTGTGTCCAGCACTGGTCGCCGTACATGAAGAAGGACACGGTACTACTCGAAAGGGTCCAGAGAAGAGCGACTAAGATGGTTAAGGGGCTGGAGGAGTTGCCGTACAGTGAAAGATTAGAGAAACTGGGCTTTTTCTCCCTCGAACAGAGGAGATTGAGAGGGGACATGATCGAAACATTCAAGGTACTGAAGGGAATAGACTTAGAAGATAAGGACAAGTTGTTCACCCTCTCCAAGGTAGGGAGAATGAGAAGGCACTCTCTAAAATTGAAAGGGGATAGATTACGTACGAATGTAAGAAAGTTCTTCTTCACTCAGAGAATGGTAGAAAACTGGAACGCTCTTCCGGAGTCTGTCGTGGGGGAAAACATCCTCCAGGGATTCAAGACAAAGCTAGACACGTTCCTGCTGAACCAGAACGTATGCAGGTAGGGCTAGTCTCAGGGCGCTAGTCCTTGACCAAGGGCTACCGCGTGAGTGGACTGCTGGGCATGATGGACCACTGGTCTGACCCAATAACGGCAATTCTTATGTTATACAGTGGCATCAATACCTCCTTTTTCCTATTGGCCATACCTCTCCCTATGTACCCTAACATCTTTCACCATCATCTTTTCAACATGTTTGGCCACCTTAAGATCTTCACATACAGTCACACCCACTCTTCTGTCATGTATATAAGTTCTTCACCCCCTAACTGTACCGTTTTTTTAGGTTTTTGCAGCCCAAATGCATGACCTTGCATTTCTTAGCATTAAGTTTTAGCTGCCAAATTTCAGACAGAATTTGAATCTTGGAATTCTGCCTCTGGCTTTACTCCTTTCACCAATATACCTGAAAATTTTTTTATCACATCAATACTTTTTTATTTTTTTCCTGCCCTTGTTTTTGCTATCCTGTGCACAGAAAGAGGTATGTTCTTCTTTACAATAGTTGTTAGCTCTGGGAGAACTGATTGCACCTGGATGGCTTCACCCATTTTTAAGCATGATTTGATCCTGCTATCTGTGGAGAGCACTTGTGATAGGTATGCTGCTTTGTTCTGTACAATGCAAGAAGATGAAAAAAGTCTACTGATCTAATGCAAAAATTATTTCTTTTTAACCAGACCTTTGTAAAAACTGTTGGACACACTGTGTCTGTACTAGAAGAACAAGTTGTACAGGCAGAAACAGACCTTGGGGCTTTTCCTAGTCCTTTAAGAAAAATTTTACACCGCATCAGTGTTCCGCCTTTCCTCAGTGTAAGTATTCCCAGATGTAATCAGCTGTAATCCTAAATTTAAGTTCAATACTTTATACTAAAATTGTTTTTGTCTTTCACTGTCTAACAAAAGTTAATTTTGAAGTTGAATGTCAGCAAAAGTTTGAATAAGGGCTGAACATATAGAATATAATGAGATGTTTGAAGATAGTTCAGCTTTAAAAGTAAAAAGCGCATTTCACAATAAATTTGGAGGACTATGGTCAAGTCTACAATTAGATTTTACATAATCCCTTTAAGCATCAAGAGTTCAGGTCGTATGTAACACATTTGTCCCCTGATATAATTTTTCTTCAAGAGACACACTTGACTGAGAAATATATATATTTACTAAAACACTCTAAATTCACACTAGGTATTGCTTCACACGCTGTTGGTAAGAAAAATGGATCTATTTTCTATAAATCTCTTCCTTTAACAATTATTATCCAGCAGATCAAACAGGTAGATGGTACTATCTCACAATTAAAACAAATTCCAAATAGCACCAAAAGGTTCTATAGAAGGTTCCACTCTTATGTAATCCGCCTTGAACCGCAAGGTAATGGCGGAATAGAAATCACTAATGTAATGTAATGTAATTTCATGATGCTAGTTTCCTTTGGTACAGAAATTTGCATATGGTTATATCAAAATTCACTGTGCACAAAGCTGAGTGTAAGCTGGTAAGCACAAATATTAGTCATTGATAGAGCAATCTTATAAATGCTTAATGATGTCATGATATGCTCTGGCCTTCCTGAGAGTAACGGAACTACAGTACTCCCCCGATATTCGTGGAGGTTCCGTTCCAGGAATCCCCGCAAATGTTGAAAAACCACAAATATGGTTTTTAGCAGGGGAGACAGGAGAGGGCAGCCGGAGCGCCGGTGAGTGAAGGAAATCATTTGCGGTATGCTCTGACCGCCTCTTCCTGATTGATGAGGCCCAACTTTAGTACAGGAAGAGGCAGTCGGAGCATACCGCAAATGATTTCCTTCACTCGCCGGTGCTCCGATTGCCTGGTCATTCGCGGTCGGAAAATACCACGAATGACTGGAACCGCGAATTCGCGGGGAGCACTGTACTCTGTTTTCCTATAGGAGATAAAGGTATCATCTGATTCTTTTATAAGCAAATTTTAAATGTGATTTAATATAACATAAAGAAGCAATTGACAAAGGGAAAAAAATAAAATTAGAAAGCAATTTATTTTACCTTTGTTGTCTGGTGATTTAATTTCTAATCTTTTTATTCCCTGACTGTTGCTTCTTCTCTGTGCTTGCAGCAGAATTCTGTGCTGTCAACCGTTTCTAGAGCCTCCACTCTATTCACTATTTCTTTTTTTTTTCTCCAGCGTTGTCAGGCGGAAGGTTGTCGATATCCCAATAAATATATCAGTATTAATTTAAGTCAATAGGTTCTCTTCACTTTGGTTGCAAATTATGATTTTTGTGTGGTCATGATAAAAGTTCACCTGTCATGATAAAAGTTCACCTGAAATGTGCCATCATTAAATCATCATTAATGCTTTAGCAGATTTTAACCACTGAAATAGGTAGAGCCTGGATCTAGGGCCACCCTCCTAATGAGCAGGTTTCCTCCATCCATCGGAACGCTTTTTTGTTTGGTGGGGGCCCAAAAGCTCCACCCCAGACCTGTCCAAACTATGACTCTGACTCCACCCCCATAATAATAATACTAATTGCAATGCAATTTCTTCTAACCATTTTTCATATACACACAATATCTTATTAATATATAATAGTAACCAGAAAATTAAAAAAACACAAAGCACACTGTATGCAGAGAAAATGTAGACAGCAGATATAAATTCTCAAAACTGACACATTTTGATCACTAAATTGAAAATAAAATCATTTTTCCTACCTTTGTTGTCTAGTGATTTCATGAGTCTCTAGTTGCATTTCCATCTGACTGTGCATCCAATATTTCTTTCTTATCCAACATTTCTTTCACAATCCAGCCCCATCCCCTTTGGGTCCAGGTCTCTCTCTCTTTTCCCTCTGCTTACCCTCCCCAGATCCATTGTCGGTTCTCCTTTGTACCTACCACCACCTTTGTTCCAGGTCTCCCTCCTCTGTTATGATCTTGCATCTCTCTGTTCTTCCTCATGGTCTCCCCCTCTATGTGCACCTCTCATGGACCAGCATCTGCCTCCTGTCTTTCACCTTTGGTCCAGGCCTCTCTCTCTGTGTCTTTCTTCTGCTTACAACCCCCTCTCTCTCTGTTCCTCCTCTGTTATGATCTTCCATCTCTTTGTTCTTCCTCAGGGTCTCTCCCCCTCTGTCTGCACCTCCCATAGTCCAGCATCTGCCTCCTGTCTTTCCCCTTTGGTCCAGGCCTCTCTCTCTCTCTTTCTTCTGCTTACAACCCCTCCCCCCTCCCGTCCTATTGGCAACATGTCTCCCTCTCTCTCCCTCCTTTGTTATGATCTTGCATCTCGCTGTTCTTCCTCAGGGTCTCTCCCCCTCTTATCTCTTCTGTCTGCACCTCCCGTAATCCAGCATCTGCCTCCTGTCTTTCCCTTTTGGTCCAGGCCTCTCTCTCTTTGTCTTTTTTCTGCTTACAACCCCCTCCCTCTTCTGTTATGATCTTCCATCTCTTTGTTCTTCCTCAAGGTCTCTCTCCCTCTGCACCTCCCATAGTCCAGCATCTGCCTCCTGTTTTTCCTCTTTGGTCCAGGCCTTTCTCTATCTTTGTCTTTCTTCTGCTTACAACCCCCTTCCTCTCTCTCCCTCCTTTGTTATGATCTTCCATCTCTTTTTTCTTCCTCAGGGTCTCTCACCCCCTCTGTCTGCACATCCCATAGTCCAGCATCTGCCTCCTGTCTTTCCCCTTTGGTCGAGGCCTTTCTCTCTCTCTGTCTTTCTTCTGCTTACCAACCTCCCCTCCCCCCAAGTCTTTCTCTGGCTCTCTCTTTCCTTCCTCCCTCCCTCCTTCCTAAGCCCCCCTCGCTTCCTTCCAGCCTTTGTCCCACCCCCTCCCCTGAAGCCAGCATGCCTCCCTCCTGCGCCAAAGCCTGGCCTACCCACCGCTGATTCTTCCCCCAGTCTGCCACCGAAGCCAGTCTCTGCCGTGTCGAAGCTTGACCTACCTGCTGCAGATTCTTCCTTCCCCTGGTCCACCGCTGAAGCTAGTCTGCCTGCCGCGCTGAAGCCTGGCCTACCTGGTTCTTCCTCCCCCCTTATGGTCAGCCGCTGCTCACTGCCTGCTGCTGCAGCAAATCTAAGAAGGGAAGAGCCAGGCGCATACAGCGGTGCCGACCCACAAGCCTTAACCCGACATCAATTCTGACATCGGAGGGAGGCTTGTGGGCCGGCGGTGTGCATTGGCTGCATGCCCCTGACCTTTCCTTTCCTGCAGTTACAGAGGTGGCGGGCAGGGAACAGCAGCGGCAGTGGGCGGCGGTCAGCTCGCGCACCACCTGACCAACAGGATGGGCAATTTTTGGGGAGGCCATGGCCCCTGTGCCCTTCCCCCCCTGCATGAGATTCTGTTCCGTGTAGTGAGAGAAGTACTTCAGAACAGTTACTTGATTGATAAATTGTTTAGGGGCAGTTTTAGCTTGAAAAACTGAACACTGCCCAAGCTCAGGTAGTAGGCTCATGTGAGATCATTGTTGAACAAGACCCCCACAGTGTGATCAGAAAGTTGTATCCAAAGCCATGCTTGTTAGAATAGTCAACCTACTTTGTAACCCAATGGAAGGAAATACTCAGCTATTCTTTGGGAATGACATATGCTTCAGGAATGTTTTCTAAACATCCTTTTCCAGCTACCGCTAGGTGGTGATTCCTAACGTGGAACCCTGCATCATGTAGCTATAGTTCTGGTTCCTCTTTCCCACATGCATCACTTTGCACTTGCTCACATTAAACATCTGCCATTTTGATGCCCAGTCTCCCAGACATTAGACCATATTTCCAACATTTATAGATCTCCTCTCATGTTTTCTATTTCCTCTGGTATGTCTGCTGTGTTGCAAATCTTCATCACCTGCAAAAAGACACACTTCTAATCATTCAGAAATATCACTCAACAGAATGGGCCCCAATACTGATCTGTGAGGCATACCAATACTCATCTTTCTTTCCTCTGAGCAAATTCTATTCACCACCAGGCCTTGCATTTCTTTGTTGCAGTGTTTGCATTTTGCACGCATGCACCTGCTTTAACCATAGTGAGGCAAGTAAGTAAAAGTAAGAGGAAAATGGTTCTCAAAAGTAGTAGCTGAGAAGGTAAGGAATAAGAGGTTAGCTTTCATAAACTACAAAAGATTGCAGAAAGAGGAAGACGGGCAAAAATATCTGGAAAAGTTAAGAAAGAGGTTGGTTGGGTAGTCAGGAAAGCAAAGATGCAAATGTAAGAAAAAATAGCTGACACAGTAAAACGTGGAGACAAGACATTTTTTTAGATATATTAGTGAGGAAGAAGTACAAAAGTGGCATTGTGAGACTCAAAGGTGAAGGGGAGAAATATGTAGAAGCTGATAAAGAAAAGGCTGAATTGCTTAACAAATATTTCTGTTCTGTATTCACGGCTAAAGCAACAGGAGCGGAACTGCAGAAGACAAACGTGAATAAGGATGGAGGAGTGGTAGACCCTGATTGATTTTCAGAGGGTTGTGTTTCGTGAGGAGCTAGCTAAAGGTAGACAAAGAGATGGGGTCTGATGGTGTTCACCCGAGGGTGCTGAAGGAACTTGGGGAAGTTCTGGTGGCTCCGCTGACTGACCTTTTCAATGAGTCTCTAGTCGGGAGTGGTACCAGAGCACTGGAGAAGGGTGGATGTGGTTCCTCTCCACAAAAGTGGAAGTGAGAAAGAAGTAGGGAATTACTGGCCGGTAAGTCTGACTTCTGTAGTAAGCAAATTAATGGAAATGCTTTTAAAATGGAGAATGGTCAAGTTTCTGGAAACCTGTGGATTACAGGACCGGAGGCAATATGGATTCACTAGAGGTAGGTCTTGTCAGACAAATCTGATCATTTTCTTTGACTGGGTGATCAGAGAATTGGATAGAGGGAGTGCATTAGATGTGGTATATTTAGATTTTAGCAAAGTGTTTTGACAGTGTTCCACACAGACGTCTAATAAATAAACTGAGTGCTCTCAGGATGGATCCCAAAGTGATAGGCTGGGTCAAGAACTGGTTGAGTGGAAGGCGACGGAAGGTAGTGATCAATGGAGATCGCTCTGAGGAAAGGAATGTTGCCAGTGGTGTGCCTCAAAGTTCTTTCTTGGTCCTGTTCTTTTTAACATTTTTATAAACTAAATTGCTGCAGGGCTGTTGGGTAAGATTTGGCTCTTTGTAGATGATTCCAAAATCTGCAATAGAGTAGACACCCAGGATGATGTGAATAACATGAAGAAAGACCCGAGGAGATCAGGGGGACCCGATGAGCAGGGGACCCGCTTGTCTCCCTCCCTCCTGTGCAGTAGCCGACGTTTTGCTTTTATCCCAGGACAAGCAGGCAGCATATTCTCACATGTGGATGATGTCATCCACGGAGCCCGGATGCGGACAGTCTCGCAAGCAGACTTGTTTGTAAAACTTTAAGAAAGTTCGCAACTGCCACACCGTGCATGTGCGAGTGTCTTCCTGCCCGATGTAGGACGTGCGTCTCCTCAGTTTTCTGCGGAGCTGAGAAGTCCTCTTTCAAAGCTCTGTGCTAGACTTAGTTTTACTTCGTGCCTTCTCTCATTGCAGCTCATGTAAATTTTTTTCTTACAGGGTCGCTGTGCTTTTTGCGCGTTTTCATTTCTTTAAAAAAAATTTTGTTTCCTTTTTTCATTGTGTGACAGCAGGGCCTCAGCCTATGGGCTTCGATTTCAACGTGGCTATTTTCCAGTCTATTTCCCAGTCAGTCACAGACTTTAAGAAGTGTAGCCGCTGCCAGCGCGCAATATCCCTCACTGACCCACATAAGTGGTGTGTTCATTGTTTAGGACTTGACCATTGTCTGGAGTCATGTGCCTGCTGCGCTACCCTTCAACCTCGAGCCATTAAACGTCGTCGAGTTCAGGTAGAGAAGATATTCGGTGGTATGGATAGGCCTTTACCTAAGGTCCTAACCCCGACTCCAATCCCAGTCTCAACCTCAACCCCGAATCCAGTCAAGTCTCTTACGGGGTTCCCACCTTCAACCTCAACCTTAATCAAACCTTCCTCGTTTGAGAAGTCCTCATCCTCGGGCAAATCTAGTAAGTCTTCTCCTGAGGAGCTGTTATCCTAACTGTCTCCCTTAGGCAAGGTAGCTAAGCAAATTCCTCCAGTCATGCCACCCTTAGAACCGATAGTCCTGAAGCTGCCTAAGAAGCATGTCTCCAAATCTAGGCATCATTCTTCCTCATCTTCCTCGGAAACTATAGCCACACCAAATGTACCAGATCCACTGGTCTTGGTCCCGGTTTTGCAGGATATGATCCAGACTATTCTGCATCAGGAGTTTGGTAATGTGCTTGCCCAATTTACTCCTGCAGTCCAGCCTGAGTACTCAGCAGTATCACAAGGAGTCGAGTCCTTGGCAGTGCCTCAAGCTCTTCCTAGTCACTCTATGCAAGGAGTCGAGTCTTTAAGAATGCCCGAGTTGAATCTACACACACTAATCAAGGAGTCAAGTCCTTGCGAGTGACTCAATCGGAGTCTGCACACTCTATGCAAGGAGCTGAGTCTTTACGAGTGCTTCAAGATACCTCGACACAAGGAGCTGAATCCTTTTTGGTGTCTCGACATCGATCTCCGACTTCCAGCCCTCCTTCCTTTCAAAGGCATTGCCCTTTTCGAGGCATAGGGCAAGGACTCCTCGACATTCATATTCTAAGCTGGACCTGACTCAATCACAGGACCATGATTCGGGCACAGTTCTCCACATCAGCTGTCGAGGTACCCATCGAGGCCCAAGTTGTCTTCTCGAGATAGGTCTCGCTTATCCAGGCATTAAGACTCCAACTCCTCAGTTGAGAAGACCTACTGCAGAGCCTTACCACTCTCGCCTCTCGAGTTCTTCTCCTGCGAGGTATTCTATGCATTCTATCAGTGAGTCAGCTTTACCAATGGATTCAGATCTAAGGTATCAGTACTTCAGAGACACTTCACCTTCGTTCTCTGCAATGAGAGGAGCCTCAAGGTCACCTTCTTCAGATCAGGTATCCTTTTCCAAGTTTCTCTGTCAAATGAGTAAGGATCTGGACATCACGTTGGAGTCTGACTCCAAATACTCCACTGAGTATTTGGAAGAAATGGGTATGCCTCATCCTCCTAGGGAGTCTCTAAAATTACCAATTAATCGACTTATTTCTCAAACCTTCAAACAAAATCTTGAGACACCTAATTCCGTTCCCGCTGTGCCAGAGAAGTTGGAATCTCGCCACAGGATGGTCCACTCTAAAGGCTTTGAAAAGTCTCAATTATCCCATCAGTCCCTTCTCATGGAGTCCTCTTTAAAAAGAACCAATCCTGCCCAAGTTAATTCCACCGTCTTGCCTGGAAGAGAGGGCAGGACTATGGACAAGTTTAGCTGTCGCCTGTATCAAAATTCACTTATAGCAACCAGAGTTTTGAATTCACTTCTTATCTCAAACATTTGGTCAATACCATGCCTGATTTTGCCAAATATATTCCACAGCATCGGCTTCCAGAGTTTCAACAGCTGTGCAACACTCTGACTCACCTTCACACTCATCTTGTACAATCTTCATATGATGCATTTGAACTTTCCTCGAGGGTCACTGCATTCTTGGTGGCAATGCGCCGGCTTGCCTGGCTTCACACTGTAGACATGGACCCGAATCTTCAAGATCGTCTGGCCAACATTCCTTGTCAAGGCAATGAGCTTTTTGATGACTCTATCGAGGCAGCTACCAAACGTTTATCTGAACATGAGAAATCGTTTGCTTCCATCATCAGGCCAAAGCCTAAGCCTTCTACCTCTAAGGGCTCCAGGCCTAGTCCATCCTACCAGAGGCGTTTTCCTCAGCGGACGGCTCCTTATTCAAGGGCACCCCCTAAGAAACAACAGCAAAGACATCAGAAACCTCAGACTCCTGCTGCACTCAAGGCCTCTCAGTCTTTTTGACCATCTAATACAGAGCATAACCTCAATCGTTCTGCCTCTGTCCTCTCCTTTTCCCATTGGGGGTCGTCTCCATCATCTTTACCAACGTTGGGAACTCATTACTTCCGATCCCTGGGTACTCTCAATCATCAGGGAAAATTACTCTTCATTTCAACAGATTCTGCCAGATCTGCCTCCAAGAGAGTATTCTTCCAATTCATCGCAGACCACTCTTCTTCAGGAAGCCCAGGCTCTGCTCCATCTCTGTGCCATCGTGGAGGTTTCTCTGGAACAGCAGAGCAGTTGGTTTTACTCCCGCTACTTCCTAGTTCCAAAGAAGACGGGCGATCTGCAACCTATCTTGGATCTCAGAGCACTCAACAAATTTCTTGTCAGAGAAAAATTTAGAATGTTGTCTCTGGCATCCTTATATCCCCTTCTAGATCAGAACGATTGGTTATGTTCTGTAGATCTCAAAGAGACTTACACTCATATTCCCATTCATCCAGCCTCTCGCAAGTTCCTCAGATTTCAGGTAGGACATCTTCATTTTCAGCACAAAATACTACCCTTCGGCCTGGCATCATCTCCCAGAGTGTTCACCAAGTGCCTAGTTGTAGTGGCAGCAGCTCTGCGCAACCATGGTCTTCAGGTGTTCCCATACCTGGACGACTGGCTCATCAAAGACTCAACATCTCAGGGGGTTATTGTAGCGACCCAACGGACTATGTGGTTCCTCCAAAGTTTGGGCTTCAAAATCAACTTTCCCAAACCCAACTACAGCCCTCTCAGAATTTACAGTTCATTGGAGCTGTACTGGATACTGTGCAACTCGGAGCATTTCTTCCTCAACAACGTCGGGATATTCTCATTCAACCTTGCCAAAAAGTGTCTTCTCTGTCTTCAGTTTCAGCAAGACAAACACATGATGGTTCTCCTAGGTCACATGGCTTCTACCATTCACATGACTTCTTTTGTCAGACTTCACCTCAGAATTCCTCAGTGGACCCTGGCATCTCAGTGGGCGCAGGCTTTCGACCCACTCTCCTTCGTTGAGACAGTCTCTCCACTGGTGGATGCTCTCTTCCAATCTCTTCAGAGATTTACTCTTTCAAACGCCCCCTCATCAGAAGGTCCGCATGACAGATTCCTCAACCTATGTTTGGGGGGCTCATCTCGATGGTCTCCTTACTCAAGGCCATTGGTCCAGCATGGATCGTCAGTGCCACATCAATGTTGGAACTCAGAGTGATCTTCAATGCTCTCAAAGCTTTTCAGCATCTTCTTCACGATCAAATAGTCTTCATTCGTACAGACAACCAAGTCACCATGTAATATGTCAACAAGCAGGGGGGCACTGGTTCTCTCCCTCTTTGTCAGGAAGCTCAAAAGGTGTGGAACTGGGCAATCCATCACAACTAGTGCTGCCCGATTTAGGGAAAAAATTTTCAATTCAATTCAGCCTATTGAATTGGTTTTTCGATTCAATTCGATTTTCCTGCCCAATTGGGTGTTTTGGGTTTTTTTCCAAACATCTTGGTGGGTTTATTTTACAGCCTCTTCACCCCCTTTGCCTTCTCCTAACCACACTGGTGCTGTAGTGTAAACAAAATAAACAAACAAAAAAGACTTTTCCTCTCTCTGTTAAATCCTAGCTCACATTTGCAGTCTAACACCAGCTCTGCCAGGATACACATTTCAAATCTGACATATTGTAATCACAAAACAGAAAATAAAATTAGTTTTTCTACCTTTTGTTGTGTGGTCATTATTCAAATTTTGTTGGTCTCGGGCTCTGGTTGTCTTCTGATAACTTGCTTGCCAGGATCTCCTTCTTTCTTCTTTCTCCCTGCTAACCATCCATCTTCCATCTCTGTCCTCCACTTCCGTTTCTCTTCCCTCCCCAGGAGGTCTAGCATCTTTCCTTTTTTTTGTCTCCCTCCACAGATCCACCTTCACCTCTGACGTCAATTCTAACGTCGGAGAGGAAGTTCCAGGCCAGCCAGGCAGCGATTGGCTGGCTCAGAATTTCCTCTCTGACGTCAGAATTGACGTTGGAGGTGAAGTCTTGTGAATCTGGCGCTTATACGCGCCTGGCCTGGCTCGGGAAGGCAGGAAGAAAAAGATTGCAAAGGCAACGCGATCAATTCACATTGCCTTTGCGATCTACTGGTCAATCGCGCTCGACCATTTGGGCACCCCTGCTGTTATGGTATCCTGTCCTGACCTGAGGAAAGGGGTTTAGTCCCCAAAAAACTGCCTTATTTCCATTTCCTATTTATAAACTTTAATCAATAGATACAATACTACTGCTCTTTTTATTTTCCTGCATTGATTTTGCAGTTTGGGATTGCCCCTCCTTTTTTATGCAAAACATATGGTTCTTTAAGTTTAATAAGTGCTGCTGGTGAAATACCTTTGTAGTTTAAAGAAATAACACCCTGCTTCTGTTTTTTTGTTGCTGTTGTAATAATAATAATTTTATTCTTATATACTGCCTAAGCCATAATAGTTCGAGGCGGTTTACAACAAGAAATACTGGACAAGCAGTAGAAAGATACATATCATACGAAATACAATATTAAAATAAGAATAAAAATGAATTAAAAAGTTAAAACAATAAACCTTCAAATTATAAATCAATCAAACAGCTGGGTTTTTACTAATTTTCTAAAAGCAAGATAAGAAGGCGCATGCATAAAGATATTACCCAACCAGTCATTCATTTTGCCAGCTTTAAAAGCGAGGGTTCTATCAAAAAATCTTTTATACCTACAAGCTTTTACTGTTGGAAAAGTGAACAGATGTATTAGATTTGTGGATCTGTTAGAACAGTCCAAAGAAAAATGTGAATCCAGGTAGGCAGGTGCCATACCAAATAGTGATTTAAAACAGATACAAATAAATTTAAATAGAACTCTTGCCTCAGTTGGCAACCAATGCAATTTTTTAAAATAAGGACTAATATGTTCCCATTTTTTTCAAATCAAAAATCAACTGAACTGCTGAGTTTTGAACAACTCAAAGTCTATTAAGGGTTTTCTTGCAAGTTCCCAAATAAATAATATTACAATAGTCCAGCATACTTAGTACGGAAAATTGAACCAACAAACGGAATGAAAATGCATCAAAATATTTTTTTATGGTTCAAAGTTTCCATAAAACCAAAAAAACATTTTTTAACTAATTGATCAGTATGTTCTTCTAAAGTAAGATGTCACACCCACAATTTTTATTATATCGACTATAGGGAAATCTTGAGACGAGGCAAGATGGCGTCTGGAGCAGGAGGGAGACGAGGCAAGATGGCGTCTGGAGCAGGACGCTGAGAGGAGCACTTCTCTCTTCTGGGGGAAAATTTCCTTTATTTCAACTTTAACGTTTATATTTCAATGCCTAAAAGAAGAGGGAAAACGAGGGGTATTCCTCTACCTACCTCGGGCTTCTCGACGCCGAGGCAAACTGTGATAACAGCTTTCACAGTTCCTCCTTCCATGTCGGGCGCCTCCGCTGCTGTGGAGAGGGAACTCCACAGCTTGGACAGCGAGATGTCTCTCTCGCTGAGCCCACGAGGACCGCATACCCCTCCCATCCCAGGAGAATCTTCGTCGCAGAGGAATTGGCAAGAGGGCTCCCCCGGAGTGTGGGGGGAGGCTCATTCACTCTCCGAAGTGAACCCGGAAGTGAAACACACAGCAGACACGCTGACTCCGATGTCGGAGAGTCAGCGTCCTGGGGGAGAGGAGCCATTGGTAACCAGCGTCGGGGAGGCTGTAGGAGTTCAGAATTCCATCGCAGGAGCAGGAGCCGTACCAAAGCCGGCCGGTATCCCCCTCCTCGGACCGTTGGTGAAACCACAGGCTGTTACCCTGGATTCTATCTGGACTGCGATAGAGAATTTGCACCTGGTATGTTCTAATTTTCTTACTACAACTCAGAATTCTACTTCCAGGATAAGTTCCCTAGAAACTATTACCCAGCAACACCAAGTGGACTTAAAAAAATTAGATAAAGAAACAACAGAGACTAAGAATTTAATTTCTAAACAAACAACAGATAAAATGATGATTTTGAGGAAGATTGAAAACCTGGAGAACCAGCAAAAGAATTTAAATTTGAGGATTCTTAATTTTCCGGTTGCCAAGTTTATGTCTCCTCAAGAACTGTTTAAGAACTTTATGTTGAATGTTTTAAATGTACCTGAAGTAAGTCTTCCTCCGATACAAAGAATTTATTACTTAAAACAAGTGCAGAAAGAAAAAGCTGTAGTGGATGAAAATGCTCAATTAGATGTTTCCGCTATTCTGCAATCTTCTGATATTGAAACTCAAGGAAGAACAACTTTATTGGTCTCGTTGGTATTTCTTCAAGACAAAGAGATGTTGCTTAGATTATATTTTAATTTAAAGCAGATTACATATTTGGGAGAAAGGGTATATATATTTCCTGATGTTTCGAGGTGGACACAATCTAGGAGGAAAGAATTTCTGCTATATAGACCAAAGGTGATTGCTTTGGGGGCAAGTTTTCAGTTGCGATTTCCTTGCAAATGTTTTATTTCCTATCAAGGAAGTAAATATATTTTCTTCGAACCTGCCCAATTAGGTTTTTTCCTTGAAGGTAAAGGTATCTCTACACAGTCCGAATGATAAAGGTTAATAATGCGGTTGATTTATTTTGGATAGGATAAGATCAGGCTGCTCTATTTCTTTATTTCTATTTTTCTTTTGTATATTTCCCCTTTCCCGAGGGGGTTTTTTATTTCATCTTGTCTCTTCTCTCCAGGTTGTGGACTGTATTATATGATTTATTTTGAATGTTTAAATTTCGATCCTTGGTTTGTATTATGACTAAGAGACAATATTTCTGTATTTCTTTAAACATCTTTATATATATAGGATGTATTAAAATGATAAATAAAAAAAAAAAAAAAAAAAAAAAAAAAAAAAAAATATTTTTTTATGGTTCAAAGTTTCCATAAAACCAAAAAAACATTTTTTAACTAATTGATCAGTATGTTCTTCTAAAGTAAGATGTCACACCCACAATTTTTATTATATCGACTATAGGGAAATCTTGACCATTCAAGAATATCGATGTTTCCTTAATTTTGTCATTGGGACTTGCCAGAAAAATCTTAATTTTATCAGGATTAAGTTTTAATTTAAAATTCATCATCCACTGTCCAATATGGTTTAAAATGGAAGATAAATGGTTTATAATCTCAGGTGTCAAGTGGTAAGGGGAATAACTATCGTCCGCATAAATATAAAATTTCACTTTTAAACTATGCAACAGGTTCCCTAGTGAAGCAACGTAGGAAATAAGGGAGAACCCTGAGGAACTCCACAAAGGTTTGTCCAGTGACGTGAAGACTTTTGAGGTATTCAACCCTTAACAAATGCATTTTTGTTTTGTTTTTTTATAGAAGTTTTCTTCTACAAGACAACAGGAAACCCAGTATGTGCCTCCAGTTATTTTTAAGACAAAAGACTACTTTCCAGGTCAAAACAAGGAGCCTCATTCATGAACTTGCTTCTAAGCTGATTTTGGCCATTTGAAAAAACAGTGTACTGTAGTAGGAACTGAAATATTTTTTGTGCTGGAGATTCTGCATTAGCTGCATGGACTTGTAATAAGCACCACACACAGCACTAATATAAACTAAGACCCAAGTCTGTGATTAAGGAGGAGCCTGTATCATTGTATGTCTTCCTGGAGTGTGGACATTGGCAACTGCATAAAACCTCAAAAAAATGATGTAAAGCCTGAATTCTCATTTTGTAAGCACATTACTGTTCAACAGCGTTTTTGTATATATTTTAATGTTTTTTTGAAAATGTTTGTTCAGACTTTTAGGTATAGTAGGATTTTTTTGATGTTAAAGTTTTGGTAATTGAGGAGCTGAAATTAGAAATGCGCATAATTGAATTCCTCAAGAAATAGGTAATGGGTGGTACCATAGAGTATTGTGTGTTGAACAATTAAGAGAATACACTGCTATTCCTCTGAACTCTCAAACTATGCAAACTTAAAACAAGACTATTCTGTGTTTGCACTTTAATGTTCTATTTTGAAATGGTCAGGCTAGAATCTTGATTTTTTTTTTTTCATTATAATATAAAGTGTCAACATATATGCACTGTAACCAAAGGTATTCTTTTCTATATTTGAAATATTAAAATAGAAGTGACTAACTGTATATAAACATTTGTGTAGGTGCCAGATGTAATCTACCTATAAAATAATCATAATTGTCAGCTGAAGACAAACTGTGCTAAACCTAAATGGATAATGTGAATGTTTTTATTTTTATCTACATTTATAACCTATTTTTCAAAGGTATGAAACAGAAAAAGAAAGGGAATCACCTTATTCTGAAATAAGAAGATAGAAACATAAAAAATTGGCACACACATCCATTATATAGTCCGAAAACTAGAAGAAGCAGAATCGCTTTCTTTTGTGAGCTTTGAAAATGGCAAAGTAGTGCTACTAATCTAACTATGGAATAGATGTTCAGAAGATTCATAGGCCATCATCAGTCGCAGGAGAAGTAGAACTCCCATGCTCACTAAGGTCTTCAGTTTGCACATCTGCTCCTCTACTCTTTTTTTTAATCATTATTCATTTTAAAGCCAAAAATAAGTACAACATATTAAACATACATTTTATACTTTAACAGCACTTAAATTCTATCAAATTATATTTTATGACAAGCATATATCATCCCCCCCTTTCATCCAACATATGCACCCTGGACGTGTATGGTCCTTACAGAATTTTGTCAATGGCTCCCAAACATCCATAAATTTCCTATAATGTCCCTGGTGTATGGCCATCATATGTTCCATTTTAAAAGTGTGGCATAGAAATTCCCACCAGAAAGTATAATTTAGCCAATCTCAGTTTTTCCAGTTCCTCAAAATAAGTTGCATGGCAACCCCTGTCATAATGAAGAGAGGTTTATTGTGGGAAGATATTTGGCTTTTAGTCCTCATTAAAGTGCCATAAAGCATGGTATCGTACATCAATGCCACTCTGCTCTTAGTCAGTTTATCAACATTCTTACCAAACCCTTATGCCCATCCTGATAAAAGTGCACTGCACACTTTGGACTATGAATGAGCCTTTGCCTCCTCTCTGTTAACATGATGGGGTAAACAGTCAGTTCTTTATCCAGTTGACTGGCAGGCTGCATATCCTTCATTTATGACCAGGCTGGACTGACTGGTGGGTCATTCTCATGGCCATAAAAACAAACAATGCTAGGAATTATTAGAAAAGGGATGGTAAACAAGACTAAGAAAGTTATAATGCCTCTGTGTCACTCAATGGTGTGACCTCATCTTGAGTTTTGCGTTCAATTCTGGTTGCCTTATCTAAAATAAAGATGGTAAAGGGGATGGGACTCCTCGTTTGAGGAAAGACTAAAAAAGGTTAGGGCTCTTCAGCTTGGAAAAGAAACAGCTGGGGGGAGATATGATTGAAGGCTACAAAATCCTGAGTGGAGTAGAACAGATACAAGTGGATCAATTTTTCACTCCATTAAAAATGGATTTAGTAAGATTGGTTAACGTAGCTGGTTTTAAAAAAGGTTTGGACAGTTTCCTTGAGGAAAGGTCCATTGTCTACTATTGAGACATGGAGGAAGCCATTGTTTGCCCGGGATTGGTAACATGGAATGTAGATACTTTTTGGGGGTTTGCCAGGTACTTGTGACCTAGCTTGACCATGAGAACATAAGAACATAAAAACATAAGCATTGCCGCTGCTGGGTCAGACCAGAGGTCCATCATGCCCAGCAGTCTGCACACACGGCGGCCCATCAGGTCCAGGACCTGTATAGTATTTTTCTATCTATACCCTTCCATCCCTTTTTCCTTCAGGAATTTATCTAATCCTTTCTTGAACCCTGATATCGTGCTCTGTCCTATCACACCCTCTGGAAGCTCATTCCAGGTGTCCACCACCCTTTGGGTAAAGAAGAACGTCCTAGCATTGGTTCTGAATCTGTCCCCTTTTAATTTTTCTGAATGTCCTCTCGTTCTTGTAGTTTTCAAAAGTTTTTGAAGAATCTGTCCCTCTCCACTTTCTCTATGCCCTTCATGATCTTATAAGTCTCTATCATGTCCCCTCTAAGTCTCCGCTTTTCCAGTGAAAAGAGCCCCCGTTTCTCTAGTCTTTCAGCATATGAAAGGTTTTCCATACCTTTTATGAATCGCGTCACTTTTCTGGACCCTTTCGAGTAACGCCATATCCTTCTTTAGCAACGGCGACCAATATTGGACGCAGTACTCCAGATGCGGCCGCACCATCGCCCGATACAATGGCAGGATAACCTCTTTCGTTCTGGCTGTAATACCTTTCTTGATAATACCCAGCATTCTATTCGCCTTCTTTGAGGCCGCTGCGCACTGTGTCGACGACTTCATTGTCTTGTCTACCATTACCCCTAAGTCCTTTTCTAGGGTACTTTCACCCAATTCCAACCCTCCCATCGTATAGCTGTACTTTGGGTTTCTGTTTCCCACATGCAAGACTTTACATTTCTCTACATTAAATTTCATCTGCCATCTCGCCGCCCATTCTTTTAGTTTGTTCAGGTCTCTTTGTAAAGCTTCACAGTCCTCTTTTGTCCCAACTCCACTAAATAGTTTGGTGTCATCTGCGAACTTTATTACCTCGCACTTCGTCCCTGTTTCTAGATCGTTTATCTACGTATACGTATCTACATATAGAAACATTGAACAGCAGCGGTCCGAGCACCGACGCCTGTGGAACACCACTCGTGACCCTCCTCCAGTCAGAGTAGTGGCCCTTCACTCCTACCCTCTGCTTCCTACCCGCCAACCAATTTTTGATCCATCTATGTAAGTCTCCTTCCACCCCATGGCTCTTCAGTTTCCATAGTAGGCGTTCATGGGGTACCTTGTCAAAGGCTTTTTGGAAATCCAAGTATACGATGTCTATGGGGTCCCCTTTGTCCATTCGTTTGTTAATTCCTTCGAAGAAGTGTAATAAGTTCGATAGGCATGTGAAGATGGGATACTGGGCTAAACAGAGCATTGGTCTGGCCCAGTAAGATTATTCTTATGTTCTTATGACTTCAGCTATAGTCTGTTTTGAAGTCATCTTCCATTGAGGAGATTTGGAGGGCTCTAATGTGGTCTTCAATCCATACATTTATATCTTGCTACTGCTCTGAACATGATTCCTGATGTGACAGTTCTGTAGAATTTGGTGTGTAGAATCCAACTGCACCCTCATGGGGCCCATTATTTTTTTGTTCAAGGGTGCACCTACCCCATAGGAATGTATACAAATACTAGTTTGGCCTTACCTGTTGTATATCCCTCTTTACTAGTTTTTGTTTATGATGACTTTAGTAGGGATTCCCACATGTGGTAATATACCAATACAGATGTTATCAGAATGCGTAGAATATTTTGGTATGAGTAGAGTTCCAATCCCTATCATTACAAGATTGGATAACTCAAAGGTATCGGTGTAGTATATACTCTTGATTATTTCACACCCTCTAGTAGAGCTTCCTTTTTGTGGCAAGGGTTGAGGGTACCTACAAGGGTGTATGTTTTATTTTTTTCTCTGACACTACTGCTGCAAACTTTTCCTTTCCACTTTAACCTGATACTGTCATCAATATAGCTCTCCAACATGACCCCTACCTGAAACCCTTCTCTTTCCTGCCAGCATAACCCTTTACCCTTGTGGCTGCAGGAGTTCAACTTGGACCACATCCTTATCATCTGTGGAGAATTTCTGCTACTGCTACTATGGCCTTAATTTGAATTTGGTAATAGATAGGAGAAAAATGCTTTACACAGCGTTTAGAACTATTAAAAAGCTATCACAGCAATTTCCTTCCCAAGCATTGGCTTTGAGCAAACAGAAGCTTTAAGATTAATAAATCTGTTTATTTTATATTCCATATCAGAAATGGGTTTGACTTTCTGAGACACAAGAATGCATCTTCTCTGTTGTAGGTCCAATACTCTGGAATGCTTTACCTCAGAATTTGTGATTTATTGATCAATACAGCATAATCTAGGAAGAGGCTTAAGATTATTTTCACTTGCTTATTCCAACTCTTAGGGTGAAATTTATATAATCAGATGCAATACTGTATACATTATTCTGTCTGTATAATTTATGATGTGTTTTCATTATGTATGTATGTTTTTGGTTGTAACACACTGTGATCGCTGGCTCTAGCCAGCTATAAATTTTAACATAAATACTTAGGATACAGTTTTTCATATGTGCTGTAGTCTAGTCTCTTAAACTCAGTGCTGCTCAACCCTTAGAGACACATTCAGCCAGTTATGTTTTCAGGATATCTACATGCAACAGATTTACATGCCAAGAGGACAGTTCCTGCAGATCTTTCATGCAAAGGACTTGGGGTGAGTCGCTATGCCTTTCTTAGCTGCTAAACAAATGACCTGCCCACCAGAATTTATTTTAACATCCTACCTATACGAGTATTAACTCCAGTTCCGATTGTACATTTTTGTGTGTATAACTCAGTTTTATATAAACTTTTTACTTTCTGGAAGATAAGTAAAAATAAAAAATTCAGATTGCTGATGAATTATGCATATGACCACCGCACCCCTTTTAATCTAATATAAAAGTTAAACAATTTAGCATTTTTATTTAGATTTTGCTCACTTTTTTCAGTAGTTGCTCAAGGTGAGTTTCATTTAGGTCCTGTGGAGTAGCATGTAGGGATGTCCTGGGTGAAACTAAGGGCTCCTTTTACTAAGCTGCGATAGCGTTTTGAGCGTACACAGAATTATAGCACGCGCTAAACCTGTGCTACGCGGCAATTTAGCACACACTAAAACCGCTAGCGCAGCTTTGTAAAAGGAGCCCTAAATAGTATCAAAAGCAGCTATCTCCAGGTAGAGGAAGGATTTCTCCATTTTGTCCTGCGTTCCTCAGCCCAGCCTGCTCTCCAGTGATACTGATTGGTCTTAGCTCTGCCTACTCCAGCTCTTCCTGCTCCTCTTCTGCAATATTTGAGGGCTACTAACCACTGTTCCAGCTCATATCCAGGCAGTGGCAAGAGTCCTCCATTTTGTCCCTCCTGCTTCGGCCCAGCCTGCTCTCCAGCTTTGCTCATTGGGCTTGGCTCCGCCCACTCCAGCTCCTCTTCTACCCCATTTGAAGGTCACTGGTGGACCAAGAAGGTCAAAGCCAGAAACCTCAAGTTCTACCACCCCACAACGATCTCCAAGCCAACTCCCAAAGAATACACAGTACACTTCAAACCCACCTCACACATACACCAAAAATCCAGCCAGTAGCTATAACCCAACCACTATGCAAGGAACACACCAAATCTAACCCCCCAAAGAGTCACAGGCTACACCAGGGGTAGGCAATTCCGGTCCTCGAGAGCCACAGGCAGGTCAGATTTTCCAGATATCCACAATGAATATGTATGAGATGGATTTGCATGCACTACTTCCTTGAGATGCAAATCTATCTCATCCATCTTTACTGTGGATATCCTGAAAACCTGACCTGCCTATGGCTCTCGAAGACAAGAATTGCTTACCCTTGGTCTATACCAAGGGTGTCAAAGTCCCTCCTCAAGGGCCACAATCCAGTCGGTTTTTCAGGATTTCCCCAATGAATATGCATGAGATCTATTTGCATGCACTGCTTTCATTGTATGCTAATAGACCTCATGCATATTCATTGGGGAAATCCTGGAAACCCGACTGGATTGCGACCCTTGAGGAGGGACTTTGACACCCTTGGTCTATACCTAAAAGGTAGGAAAAGTCTCTTTTTTTTATTTATTTTGTTTACACCACAGAGCTGGCGTGGGGTTGGAGAGATTGTAACCCTATACTTCTACTAAGACTAAGTATCTTAATAAAAAATTTGTCCCATGACTTAGCCTATGTTTTAGATTTCAGCCCCTTATGTGATTGATTTTGACACCCCTGTCCTAGGGTCTGTGTCATAAAGGCATACACACAGGACTAGTAATTTTGCCTGTGAGGAGTCTCTCATCGTACCTAGGATTTTTATACCTTCTACGTTTGTGTTTCTCTGAAGTACAGCCTGAATTTCTTGGAAATTAATTGACAGAGGCACCTCTTATAACAGAAAGGCCATTGCAGAATTAATTCCCTCATCTGAACACCCATTTATTAAAGTTTGTATTGCTATTTTCAAAGTAATATTCTAAAGTACACAAACAAGTTTCTATTTCAGAGCTTTTCTTGTTTATTTTATTTTAAAATCCCTGCTATAATATAGCAACCAACGTACTACAAAGTGGCTAGAATGGCATGTAGCAAAATACACCAAAATTAAGGTAAGCTCTTTAAGATAGGTCCCTGTAGTTCAGGCACTGTGTAGCCCCTGGCCTTCATACCCTGTGGTTGGTTATATGCACAGAAGGCAGTTAAGGACAGTATCGGGTAACAGGAGGATAAAATAGAAATTCCCCCTTTACCAGTATATTCAGGGCTCTGGGACATTGAACCCCTGAGCTGTTATCCAACAGCAGTGGGAGGCTGATGAAAAAGCTCAGAAAGAAATAATTTTTTGCAGCTGCCAAATGTTCAAAAAGACAATAGAGTATTATTTATTTCAGTACCAGAAGTAGTTGCTGCTTAGAGAAATTCTCTACCACCTCCCACAAAACTATTAACCAGAGAGAGACTGTGTTTTTCCCTACTCACTTTCTGACTCCAACTCCCTTCTGTGCTCTCTCTGTACACTAGTGCTGCCCGATTCACTTCGGGTGAATCAATTTGAATTGATTTAAAACAAATCGGCCTCCCAATTCAGTAACTGACTCTCGCCCCCTAAAGCAGGAGCGGCAGCGCTGCCTCTTGCTGGCTGGCCGCTGTCGCACCTGCTTTAGAGGGCGAGGGGGGAGGGTCAGTCGGGAAGTGCTAGTGTCCGGCTTCCCCCCTGGCCTCCCACTGGTGTCTGTGTTCCCCCCATGGCCTCCCGCACACCATTTACCTAATATCAGCAGCCTGCAGAGATCGCTGGTGCTAGCAATCTTTGCAAGCTGCCATAGGTCTTCGGAGCTGTTTCCTCTGCTGTGGTCCCGCCCCCTCCTCTAACGTCAGAAGCAGGATCGCGGCAGAG
The DNA here is from genome assembly GCF_902459505.1 of Geotrypetes seraphini. NCBI lineage: Eukaryota > Metazoa > Chordata > Amphibia > Gymnophiona > Dermophiidae > Geotrypetes > Geotrypetes seraphini. The sequence continues at coordinate 182,558,028 of NC_047085.1, read as the reverse complement.
GAAACAGCCCCAAAGACCTATGGCAGCTTGCAAATATCGCTAGCACCAGCAGGCTGCTGATATTAGGTAAATGGTGCATGGGAAGCCAGGGGGAACATGCAGGCCTTCCAGGAGAGGGTGCGAATCCTTTGGGGGGGAGGGGTGGTACAGGCCTTCAGGGGTGGAATGCAGGGATTCAGGGGAGGGGGCCCTGGTGTAGAAGTACACGGAGGGAAGAGGGGGTTCAAAGAGAAGTGCATATGCCGGACTTGGGGGGGGAAGAAATAATGGGTCTAAAAACAGGAGAGGGAGAGAGATGGTGGACAATGTGATTTAGGGAGGGAAGGAACAGAATGGACACAAGGGATGGTGTGGAGTGGGGGAAAGAGATACTGGATAGGAGGGTAGTTGAGAAAAGGGGGATCTGTGGATGGAGACAAAAAAAGGAAAGATGCCAGACCTCCAGGGAAGGGAAACGGAAGGGGAGGACAGAGATAGAAGATGGATGGTTAGCACGGAAAAAGAAGAAAGAAGACCCTGGCAAGCAAGTTATCATAAGACAACCAAAGCCTGGGACCAACAAGATTTGAATAATGACCAGACAACAAAAGGTAGAAAAAATAATTTTATTTTCTGTCCAGGAGGACCACCAGGCCAATCGGGTTTTCAGGATAGCCCTAATGAGTATGCATGCAGCAGATTTGCATGCCTCTCACTTCCATTATATGCAAATCTCTCTCATGCATATTCATTAGGGCCAGACTGAAAACCCGATTGGCCTGGTGGTCCTCCAGGACAGGGGTGGGCAATTCCGGTCCTCAAGGGCCAGAAGTCGGGTTTTCAGGATTTCCCCAATGAATATTCATTGAAAGCAGTACATGCAAATAGATCTCATGCATATTCATTGGGGAAATCCTAAAAACCTGACTGGATTCTGGCCCTCAAGGACCGGCATTGCCAACCCCTGTGTTAGGAGAAGGCAAAGGGGGTGAAGAGGCTATAAAATAAACCCACCAGGATGTTTGGAAAAAAAAAAAAACCAACACCCAATTGGGCAGGAAAATTGAATTAAAAAATTGATTTTTTCCTGTACTTTGAAAGATGCAATGAACATGGGAATCCCCTTCCTCCCAAGTGATTTACAAAGAGTTTGTAGTTAATCTTATGACAATAGGTAAGTGTTCCGAGATAAAACAACCTGATATAATAGAGCAGTGGTTCCCAACCCTGTCCTGGAGGAACACCAGGCCAATTGGGTTTTCAGGCTAGCCCTAATGAATATGCATGAAGCAAATTTGCATGCCTATCACTTCCATCATATGCAAATCTCTCTCATGCATATTCATTAGGGCTAGCCTGAAAACCCGATTGGCCTGATGGTCCTCCAGGACAGGGTTGGGAATCACTGTAATAGAGTTCAACTTGGCGAAGAAGGGCTATCAAATTAATTAAATACAGAGGAGGAATACCATATAGAATTTTGAAGACAATGGTGCACAACTTAATTTGTACTCCACTCTGGTTTAAACTTGAAGCAATTACAATTGCACATAGAAATGTAAATTAGCTAGATTGTGAGCCCACCGGGATACAGGGAAAAATGCTTGCATACCTAAATAAATTCATGTAAACCGTTCTGAGCTCTTCTGGGAGAACGGTATAGAAAATTGAATAAATAATAATATGAGCTGAGTAAATCAGATGGTTGATGTGTAATCATTTTGTGTTAATCATCAAAAACTCTGAATTGACGTTACTTTTCCTGATACAATCTCATTGCTTGGAACCCCTGTGACAGTCTCAAGTAAAATTTTAAGAGTTTTGTTGGATTTTGGTTTGACTTTTAAGTCACATAGTAATATAGTAGATGACGGCAGATAAAGACTCGAATGGTCCATCTAGTCGGCCCAACCTGATTCAATCTAAAAATTTGTTGTTGTTTTTTCTTCTCCTTAGCTATTTCTGGGCAAGATTCTAAAGCTCTGACCGGTACTGTTCTTAGGTTTCAACTACTGAAGTCTCCATCAAAGCTCACTCCAGTCCATCTACACCTTCCCAGCCATTGAAGCCCTCCCCAGCCCATCCTCCCCCAAACAGCCATATACAGACACAAACCGTGCAAATCTGCCCAGTACTGGCCTTAGTTCTTCAATAAGCTGTATATAAAAGACACCAGAAGCATAGCCAGGTTTTCTCATCAGGGGGAGCAGACCTTTTGCAAAATAGGCACCAGTAGAAGGCTGAAGAGCCAAGCCATTTCAATCAAAATCCATTTGAGGGAGCAACGCTTTGCCTTGTATCCCACCTAGCTATGCCTCTGCAAGGCATATTTACATGATTGAATACAGACATATGCATACACCCCCATGATCCTACATACAGTAGATTCATAAACCATGTTTAGGTGTCTCTAGAGGCACAGCAAGGGTGAAGTTGCAATATGCATGCTTATTCTTTAAAATGTATGCAGACATAGGGAATATATATGAGACCATATACAAAGTTACATCTGTTTCTAAAACAGGTCTAGCTCAGAACGTCTAAGTTCCATCTAGGAAGTCCTGCAAAAAGTTTATCATTTCAAAACGTCCAAGTCTAACTTGGCCCACAGTCCGCCCAAAATATGCCTCTTAACACGCCCCTTTTTGAATTTGCAAAGATAATCAAACTTTTTGCAGGACTTTCTAGATGGAACTTAGACGTTCTGAGCTAGACCTGTTTTAGAAACATCTAAGTGCCAAAAAGGTATCCAAACTGACCAGATGACCACTGGAGGAATTAAACAATAAACACCGCCCCCCTCCCCCCACACACACACACACTCTCTCTCTCCTAGTGGTCTCTAAGCCCCTCCCACCCCCCAAAATATGAATAAACAGTCACAGATACAGTGTTTGATTTACAATTCATATTTTAAGACTTGCTTATTGAGGAAGTTGAAGCTGCTAGTATCTGTGGTCGACTTTTGACAGGTTTTGCAAGCCATGATCCTGGGTAGCCTGGACTACTGCAATATTGTTTACTTTTCCTTGCAGGTTGGCTGAAACTGATCATGTCTTCCTATCGTGTGTCTATTGCTTTCCAAAGTCAGTTTACATTGCAACTAATGATTTATTCTGGATTATATCAGGACTGTTCGTGTTATCTGTGTTTGAATTTGCAGCATTATTTGCCAGCCCAACACAAGCTTTATGATCAGCAGTTGCATGCAAATTGTTGGTTCCTGAGTATCCCCAATGGCAACTAGACAGGATTTGGAATGGTATATTTTCTGTGACTTGTCCACATGAGTAGAATAAGTTGCCTTCAGCGCTGAAAAAACACATTTGCCTTTTTTTTTTTTTAAGCAATAGCTTTTAACAGCATTTGTTACGTCTGGCTTTTGCTTAGTTTTGAGGCACTCTAAATTGTGAATTTAATAGACTGGTTTGGTCTATTGTTCTGAAACATTTTTGTAATTTATTTTTTCTTTGTTATGTGATTTATATTGTATATGTTTTCTTTTCTCCATCTTGGTTAAAGGCACATTATAAATACAGTAAAGCTATATGTGCAAAACTACTTTTATGTTCCTAATTCCTTCTTTGTGGAATTTTGTTATCTGCCCTTAAGCAAATTTTAAAATCTTCTTTGAAAAGGTTTTTAATGGCTGCTTGTAGTTTTCCGGGTCTTATCACATCTGGTTAGGTAGGACCGATGTTTCAGCCATCATGCTGTGGCTTTCTTCAGGGTATACTGTTGGGGTTTCCAGTTTATCCTTATAGTGGGTCCAAACCTAAGTGGTTGGGGCTTGAGGTGAATGCGGCAGGAAAGTCTGTTGATCACCAATTTGTATTTTGGGAAAGTCCATTGGTCACAAATTTGAATTCTGGTGGGAAAATCACTACCGTGTTTACCCGAAAATAAGCCCTAGCATGATTTTCGGGTTAGGTCTTAATATAAGCCCTACCTCCGAAAAGAAGCAGCAATAGCAGCAGCGCTCCCCCCCCCCCCCCGACCCTCCCCCCTCTCCCTCCCATCTGAACTGTGAGACAGAAATAGCAATGTTACTTACCGTAACAGTTGTTATCCAGGGACAGCAGGCAGCTATTCTCACTAGTGGGTGATGTCATCAGACAGAGCCCCGGTACGGACGTCTCACAAGCACGTGTTGCTTGTAGAAACTTAAAGTTTCTAGATGCCCGCACCGCGCATGCGCCGGTGCCTTCCCGCCCGGAGATACGGGCGTGTCTCCTCAGTTCAGGTAGCTAGCCTGAGAAGCCAACCCAGGGGAGGTGGGTGGGACGTGAGAATAGCTGCCTGCTGTCCCTGGATAACAACTGTTACGGTAAGTAACATTGCTTTATCCCAGGACAAGCAGGCAGGTATTCTCACTAGTGGGTGACCTCCAAGCTAACCTCAGTGGGATGGAGGGGGAGTTGGCGACTTAAGAGAATACATTTTTCAATACTGTTTGGCCAAACTGTCCATCCCGTCTGGAGAGAGTATCCAGACAATAATGTGAGGTGAATGTGTGAACCAAGGACCAGGTGGCAGCCTTACAAATTTCCTCGATTGGTGTTGATCTGAGGAATGCTACTGAGGCTGCCATTGCTCTGACCTTATGGGCTGTGACCTTACAAGGAAGTGATAATCCAGCCTGGGCATAGCAGAAAGAGATACAAGCCGCCATCCAATTAGAGATGGTGCGCTTTGATACGGGTCTTCCCAACTTGTTAGGATCGAAGGAGACAAAAAGTTGAGGAGTGGTGCGATCCAGGTAGAAAGCCAAGGCACGTTTACAGTCTAGAGTGTGAAGGGCCGATTCTCCGTGGTGAGAATGGGGCTTAGAGAAGAATACTGGAAGTACAATGGATTGGTTGAGATGAAATTCGGAGACCACCTTAGGCAGGAATTTCGGGTGAGTGCGGAGGACCACCTTGTCATGATGGAATACTGTGAATGGTGGATCCGCCATCAATGCCTGGAGTTCGCTGACTCTGCGAGCGGACGTAAGGGCTACAAGAAAAAGCACTTTCCAGGTGAGATACTTAAGAGGGGCCCTGTTGAGTGGTTCAAACGGGGGCTTCATGAGACGGGAAAGGACTACATTGAGGTCCCAAACTACTGGGGGTGGTTTGAGAGGAGGGTTAACATGGAAGAGTCCTTTCATAAATCTGGCGACCACCGGATGGGCCGAGAGGGGTTTCCCTTGTAGGGGCTGGTGGAACGCCGCAATAGCGCTCAGGTGGACTCGTATGGATGTGGACTTGAGCCCAGATTGAGATAGGTGTAGGAGATAGTCCAGCACGGAGGATAAGGAAGCTCGCTGAGGTTCCTTTGATTTAGAAACACACCATGAGGAGAATCTGGTCCATTTCTGGGAGTAGCATTGTCGAGTGGCGGGCTTCCTGGAAGCTTCCAAGACCTCCCTCACTTCTTGTGAGAATTGGTGAGGGGTTACGTTGAGAGGAACCAAGCTGTCAGGTGGAGAGACTGCAGGTTGGGATGAAGCAGTGATCCTTGATGTTGAGTAAGTAGTGAAGGAAACACTGGAAGTGGTACTGGTTCCCTGCTGCTGAGTTGAAGTAGGAGGGAGAACCAAGGTTGTCTGGGCCACCGAGGGGCTATTAGAATCATGGTAGCCCGTTCGAGTTTCAGCTTGACCAGAGTCTTCTGGATCAGCGGGAATGGAGGGAACGCATATAGAAATCGTTTCCCCCAGTTCAGTAGAAAAGCATCTGCCTCGAGGCGATGAGGGGTGTAGATCCTGGAGCAAAACTGAGGCAGTTTGGAGTTGTGGGGAGCCGCAAAGAGGTCTATCTGAGGCGTCCCCCATTGCGTGAAGATTTGGTGAAGGGGGCTGGAATGGAGAGTCCATTCGTGCGGTTGTAGCAGACGGCTTAGTTTGTCTGCTAAGACGTTGTTCTCCCCCTGAATGTATACTGCTCTGAGTAGGGCGTTGTGGCGCACCGCCCAGTCCCAGACTCGTAGAGCTTCCTGGCAAAGGAGGGCCGAGCCCGTGCCTCCTTGCTTGTTGATATAATACATGGCGGCCTGATTGTCTGTGCGAATGAGGATCACCATGTCGTGAAGTAGGTGTTGGAAAGCTTGGAGCGCATTGAAGATGGCTCTGAGTTCCAGTAGATTGATTTGGTGTAGTCTTTCCGCACTGGTCCAGAATCCTTGGGTGCGGAGACCATCCAGGTGGGCCCCCCATGCATAATTCGACGAATCGGTTGTGAGAACTTTCTGATGGGGGGGAGAGTGCATCAGCAAACCTCTGGATAGATTCGAAGAGGTCATCCACCAAAGTAGAGACTGCCGAAGAGCAGGTGTGACTGAGATGTGTTTGGATAGTGGATCGGACGTCTGATTCCACTGTGATGCCAGGGTCCACTGGGGGATCCTGAGGTGGAGTCTGGCAAAGGGTGTCACATGTACTGTGGAGGCCATATGGCCCAGGAGCACCATCAGTTGTCTCGCCGGTAGGGTTTGGCGAGTAGACACCGACTGGCAGAGATGAAGAAGAGACTCCATGCGTTGCAGAGGCAGGAATGCTCGGAGTCGGGTGGTGTCCAGGACCGCTCCGATGAAGGGGAGGGACTGGGTGGGTTGTAGATGAGACTTGGAAAAGTTGATCTCGAAGCCCAAATTTTGGAGGAAGTAGGTTGTAGCCAAGGCCGCCGAAGTGACCTCTGGGGCTGACGGGGCCTTGATGAGCCAGTCGTCGAGGTATGGGAACACCTGTAGACCCCTGTCCCGGAGTGCTGCGGCCACTACCACCAGGCACTTTGTGAAGACTCTGGGGGACGAAGATAGGCCGAATGGTAGCACTCGATACTGTAGGTGCAGATTTCCCACCCGAAATCTGAGGAACTTTCGGGAGGCCGGGTGAATGGGGATGTGAGTGTAGGCCTCCTTGAGATCCAGGGAGCATAACCAGTCGTTCTGCTCGAGGAGGGGGTATAGAGAAGCCAAAGTCAACATGCGAAACTTCTCTTTGACCAGAAATTTGTTGAGGGCCCGAAGGTCTAAAATGGGTCGCAGGTTGCCCGTTTTCTTCGGGACGAGGAAGTACCGGGAGTAAAACCCTCGGTTCAATTGGTCTGACGGGACCGGCTCGACAGCCCGAAGCTGAAGTAAGGTTTGGACTTCCTGAAGAAGAAGGGCGGTCTGCGTCGAGCTTGAAGGATACTCTCTTGGAGGATGGTCCGGGGGGACCCGATGGAATTGAAGAGAGTATCCTTCTCTTATGATGGTAAGGACCCATAGGTCCGTGGTTATGGCCTCCCATCGATGGTAAAAAAGATGGAGGCGGCCCCCTATGGGAGAGGCTGAGTGCAGAACGGTGTCGGTTATGCTCCCGGGGGGGGAGTCAAAAGGGCTGGGGAGCCTTAGGTGCAGCCGGTGGCTGAGGTTTTTGCTGAGACTTCTGGGGAGGTTGTCTCTTCGCAGGTTGTCTCGCAGCAGGCGTTTGTCTGGGCATGTAACGCCGCTGGTAAATCAGGGGTGGCCTGGAAGGTCGAGACTGTTGAGGTTTGGGTTTGGGCCGCAGGATGGATTGAAAAGATTTTTCATGATCCGACAGCTTCTTGGTAACAGTTTCGATAGACTCATCGAACAGGTCAGCTCCAGCACATGGTACGTTGGCGAGTCTGTCCTGGAGGTTGGGATCCATATCGATTGTACGGAGCCATGCCAGGCGACGCATGGCTACCGCGCTTGCGGCAGCACGTGCCGAGAGTTCGAATGCATCGAAGGAGGATTGCATCAGCTGGAGGCGTAATTGGGAGAGGGAGGCTACCACTTCCTCGAACTCGAATCGAGCTTGGTTGTCTATGAACGGAGTGAACTTGCGGAGCACCGGCAAGAAGAACTCCAGATAGGAAGAGAAAAAGAAATTGTAGTTCAGCACCCGTGACGCCATCATGGAGTTTTGATAGAATTTTCTACCAAATTTGTCCATCGTTCTCCCCTCTCGGCCCGGCGATACAGAGGCGTAGACCTGGGAGGGATTAGAGCGTTTAAGAGAAGACTCGACCAGTAGGGATTGGTGGGAGAGTTGAGGGCCCTCAAACCCTTTATGGTGCACGATGCGGTATCGAGCATCGAGTTTGCTGGGGATCGCCGGTATGGAGTACGGTGTTTCGAAACACTGCATGAAGGTCTGGTCCAGCAATTTATGCAGGGGGAGCCGAAGCGACTCCGTTGGAGGGTTAGGTAAATGCATGGTGTCCAGATACTCTTTGGAGTATCGGGAGCCCGTGTCAAGGGTCACATCCAGATCATCCGCCATTTGTCGGAGGAATGATGAGAAGGACAATTGATCCGCCAGCGTCGGCCTGTGGGACGGGCTGGAGGAGGAGGAGGCCTCCAGGTCCATGGACATCGGGGAGTGGCAAGGAGAATCGGGCACCGGTGTCTGCTCGTACTCCGGGCCCCCCGGAGGGGACACCTCTGATGAGGAGTATCCCCTACGTTGCAGTTTTTTCTGCGGTGACACCTCCGAATGGCGTGAAGAGTGCCAGGATGAGTGTCTCGATCGGTGCCCGTCTCGGTGGCGGGACGGGGATCGGGATCGTCTGTGCATCGCATGGTCTCCCGAGGCCCCCAAGTGGTGGATAGGGCTGGAAGCGGTGGATCGCAACTGGGGTTGCGATGCGGGTTCTTGCGATGCTACCCAAGTCTGGTAAGGAGTACGGAAGAACTCTTCCTGACTATGCCCAGGGCTTTGAGTATCGATCGGAGGTCTGGTCCCATGTTGGCGCGGAGGCGTAATGGGTTCTAATGGCGGCATATCGGTAAGCGAGGCTTGCCGCGTGGGCATCGCCGCCCTCCCCCGTTCGTCCTCGTCGGTTTTCGAGGAGGGGGAGGGGGCGGACCGCCCCTTTGGACCGGTACCGGGAGGTCACCCTGTATGGCAGCGATGAGCCCGGGTCCGATGGTCTGCATGAGCTCAACGAATTGAGCTTCCAGCACGGACCGTAGCGAAGCCGATAAGGAGGGATCCGCACCGAAAGGGGGTCCTCCTGCACGGACATCGCGCTCCTTCGAGGCCGAGTGCTTCTGCTTAGTAGCTTTCGGCACTTTGATGACCACTGGTGGCACTGTGGAAGGAAGAGGTACCTGAACCGAGGAGACCGGGGCAGGCACCGACGTCGAGCTCGTGGATGGTGTCGGGATGAACGATGCCGGTTTCACCACACTCGATGCAGGAGGGGTCGATACCGGTTTCGCCCGAACCGGGGAGGTATCAGATGAAGTGGAGGCTGAGGGATCCTTAGCTGCGTCCATCTTGAACATCGATTCCCACAATAGGCAACGCCGCTTGAATGAGCGTGCCGTAAGGGTAGAGCAAGGCCTGCACGATTTCGGGATGTGGTCAGGGCCCAAACACTGCAAACAGCGCCAGTGAGGGTCCGTGAGTGAAATCGCGCGTTGGCACTTGCTGCACTTTTTAAACCCGGTGATTGGCCGGGACATAGGCCGGAAAATCTCCGCCGCGAGGTCGAAGCCAGTGGGCCTGAGCCACGTGGCCGGCCCGTTCGACCCGCCGGAGGAAATAATCTTCTTTTTTTTTTTTTTTTTTTTTTACTGAAAAAGAAAAGTACTGTTAACTGTAATTAAAAGAAAGCGAAAACGCGGACAAGGAAGGCAAATTTAACTGAATTCAGCTAGCGCATGATGAAGTTGAACTTCTCAGCTCCGCGGAAAAGAAAGAACTGAGGAGACACGCCCGGATCTCCGGGCGGGAAGGCACCGGCGCATGCGCGGTGCGGGCATCTAGAAACTTTAAGTTTCTACAAGCAACACGTGCTTGTGAGACGTCCGTACCGGGGCTCTGTCTGATGACATCACCCACTAGTGAGAATACCTGCCTGCTTGTCCTGGGATAAACCTTATAACAAACCAGCAGTGTCGGCTGCAATCCAGACCAGCTGCTTCACAGCCGTGTTGCTGACATCATCAGTGATGAGGCAGAGGAACGGCCGGGCGATAGAAGGCCGCGAAGCAACATGTGTAGATTTCTGCTGACACTGCCAGTTTGTTATAAGGTATTTATTTCTGTCTCGCGGATCAGATGGGAGGGAGCGATGGGAGGGGGTGCACTGTAGGGAATAGAAAGATGTTACACGGGGGTTGGGAGGGAGGGATATAAACTGCAATGGTTCTGCAGCATAAGGATGGGTGAGAGGGGAGGAAAGATGCTGTACATGTGGGGGAGAGAAAGGAAATAGGAAGCATTGGGGTGGAGGAGAGGAAGGGAGAGATGATCATTGTACATGAAAAAAATAAGACATCCCCCAAAATAAGACCTAGTGCCTATTTTGGGCCCAAAATTAATATAAGACAGTGTCTTATTTACAGGGAAACACGGTAGGTCTCTTCCAATAGAATGGAAAATTTTCTGGCAAGTTTAAAGACGTTCTCCCCAGCTTGGTTCTTTGTTCTCTTAGGCTTCCGCAGCAGGTATCATGCTTATTGCAGTTTTCCTCACAACATACCCTGAAGCAAGCCACAGCATGAAATCTTATTGCTACCAGATGAAGTTGATAAAGCCTATACTTTGAAGATATTTTGTGCATTTAATGAAAACCATAGGAGACAAAGACAACTTCCTATTTGTAATGGTTGTCTTGCAGAAGGAAGTGCAGATATTTCTTACATTTGTGACATGTAGGCAACTATAGACAATCCATTTTAAGCAAGTAGGGGAGAGTAGAATATGTTCATTTTGAATATCGTTGCATAGGAACAAGGATTGTAACCCTCCCATCTTACTAGGAATGAATTAATACCTGGCATAAAATATGAATTCCTTTCCTGGACTTGGAACATGGTCCCTTGTAGTTACTTACAGGAGTAGGTTGGTATGAATTTGTGATAGATGAGAGCAAGTTATGGTCTCTCTGGAAAAGTGACAGAAACCTGAGGTGATAACCAGATTTGACTAGGCCGAGTATCTAAGAATCAGTTGAGGTTTGATATTCTTGAAGAGAAGACTATACCTGACTCTCTATGGCTAGAGCAGGATGTAGATTATGAAAGAAAATTGGATGTGATGGGAGGAAAGTATAAAAGAGAACCAAGTTGGTTGTACAAATGCAGTTTGCTTTTTCTTTTCTCTGCCTAAGTCCAGCAAAAACTTGATGCTGGACTTAACCATAGTAGTCTATAAGAGCATGTGTTTTCCTGCAGTATAAATTTCTTCAAAACTGCTCTTCCATCTAAAGCAGGGGTGTCCAATGTTGGTCCTCGAGGGCCGCAGTCCAGTCGGATTTTCAGGATTTCCCCAATGAATATACATGAGGTCTATTTGCATGCACTGCTTTCATTGTATGCTAATAGATCTCATGCATATTCATTGCGGAAATCCTGAAAACCCGACTGGATTGCGGCCCTCGAGGACCGACATTGGACACCCCTGATCTAAAGGATTATAGAAACAGAGGAACTTCTATAAACACATTGTGTAAAGGACAGTGATCCTTAATGGCATCTAGACTAAATTTGTCAGAGTGAAATTGTCATTGCATGGCACATATGCTAATCTAGTATGTATATCTTCAGATAAACCCTTGTAGTGATGGCAGAAATTGATTCTAGAACAGGGGTGTCCAATGTCGGTCCTCGAGGGCCGCAATCCAGTCGGGTTTTCAGGATTTCCCCAATGAATATGCATGAGATCTATTTGCATGCACTGCTTTCAATGCATATTCATTGGGGAAATCCTGAAAACCCGACTGGATTGCGGCCCTCGAAGACCGACATTGGACACCCCTGTTCTAGAACATCTTCCAAATTTGTCATATGCTGAGCAGATATGGGTTCTATACTTATCTGTCTCAGAGAAAATGATCAACTAACTAAAGACGGCAATCATACGCCACATCTCCTGGATTAGACATGCAGTTCAATTCTTCATGGTATGCTCCACTTATCCTGGCTCGAATGTTCATGCCTTTCATGTTATATGCAAAGCTAACCTATCCTATTTGCAAAAATCATGCTGGGTTGAAAAGCTACAATGATCCTTACAGAGATGACCCCATGGATTATATTTTAAGAAAATACATAAGAATAGCCTTACTGGGTCAGACCAATGGTCCATCTGGCCCAGTAGTCCATCTTCATACTGGTATAAACCCAAATAGTAGCAACATTCCATGCTACCTGGAAATTTTGCCAACTGGTATTACAAAATGCTCTGTTTGCTTTTTTCACTGCCAGTCAACAACGTTACTTACCTCTAGCAGGTGCTCTCCGAGGACAGCACAGCAGGCCAGATATTTTCACAGCTGGGTAACATTAGCTGACAGAGCCCAGCACAGAAGCTTGCTAGCAAGATGGCTGTAGAAATTTCTAACATCACAGCACTGCAGGTATCTTCCCGCCTGCCACACATAACTTAAGAATACAACTCTTAAAGGAAGAGGGAATGTATGTGAAAATATTTGGCTTGCTGTTCCCAGAATACACCTGCTACAGGTAGGTAACTTTGCTTTTTCTGAGAACAAGCAGGCCTTCATAAGTTCACAGTTGGGAACTCCTAGTTCCCGGCTCACCGAAAAAAAGGCTAGAACAGTGACTCAAAGCATTGAAGCCTGTATAGCAATTAACCTGAAAAATAAAACATACTAATGTGAAGGTACAGCCTGGAAAATAATTTTTAAAAACTGGCCCAAATAGCGGAGTTGGATTCTAGACACTGAACACATTCCTCTGGATTGTCTAACTAAACTGGCTGTCACATCATAAGGCCTTGTTGCAAGGAGTTAAGCCACATGACAGACTTTATCCTATTCTCAAGACATCAAATACTTGGAATGCCATTGATAGATGACTACACCAAAGTGTACATGTTTAGCTATTAGCGAAGAATGTTAAATTTCTGTTATTTTCCACACTAAAATGTAGATATTGAATGTTCATTTAATAAAATACTGTTAGATTTTTTTTTTTTTTTACATAAAATGTCTTTATCAACATATTATGTGCTAAGTGTAAAAACATAAAGTTATAGCTATAATACCAAGAAATTTGCTCCATTAAGCAAAAATGGGAAATTTAGAAAAAAAAAAAAGAACAATGCAACTTTCTGTAATCCATGGCTTTGAGTAACCCCAGGATGAGCTTTAAAAAAATTTTTAAATTATTTTCTGATCAAACACAATCAACTTCATGGGAAAAACTTCAATTCACACAGTTTATCCCAACTTTAGGTTTTTCTGGAGAACCCTAGTATGCACATCTCCTCCTCATTTAAGGTTGATCTCAAGTAGGCTACCAAAGTCACCATGGCTCTGACATTATGAGTCTTGACAAGATCCTCACAAGTTAACCCAACCTGGGAATAAGAGAAATGCAATCTACTAGCCAATTAGAAATTGTGCTTTTGGCAATAGCTATCCCCAACTGGTTTGGGTCAAAAGAAACAAAAAGCTGGGAGCACTGTCTATGGGTTTTAAGTCACATAGAAGGCTATGGCTCACTAGCAGTCTAAGATATACAGGGTGAGTGTGAGGTTTTGAGGAACAATGCTGGTGGAACAACTGCCTGGTTAAGATGGAACTTTGTCATAACTTCAGGTGGGTGTGGAGGACTACTCTGTTGTGATGATATTTAGTAGAACCTCTGTGCTGAAGTTACCACCAAAAGACCAAAGAACAATACTGCAGAGACGTACTTTATTCCAAGTCTTTATTATAATGTACTTGAGTCCAAGTCTTTATAATAATCAATGAATGTTGCATTTAGGGTGTTGTCCACCTTTGTAATAAAAGAACAAGGATCCAACACGGTTTGTTTTGATTAACACATCTTCCGCAGGGGTCTGAATTGTTCCAACATGCAAAGTATCCAAAACTCATGATGAAGTGCAAATATCACAGAAGGTTGCTGATGGGTATGTGGCTGAAGTTACCACCACCAAGAGTACCACTTTTCAGGTGAAAAACTTCAGATGACAGGAATCAAATGGTTCTCAGCAGCTGGGTGAGAACCACATTCAAAGCCCATGATGCAGTAGAAAATTTGATAGGAGACTTAATCAACAATAAACCTCTCATGACTAGAACTACTACTACTATTTCTAGAGCACTACCAGCCATACAGTGCTGCACAGTCATGAAGGTCGCTGTTCGAATGAGCTCACAATCTAATCTAGACTGACAAAAAGGATGCCAGGGTAGGGGTTACAGTTAGTAGGGGATAGTTAAACTGCTGGCGAGGGTGATGATAGGGAGAGAGTTATGCATTGAAGGCAACCTAAAAAAGATAGGTTTTCTGTCTATTTTTGAACAGGGGAGGGGGCATGATGCACAGACTCAGATAGTCCATTCCAGGTATATGGGGCAGCGAGGTGAAAGGAACAAAGTCTGGAATTGACAATGGAGGAGAAGGATTCAGATAAAAGTAACAGCTGAGGAACAGAGTTCTCAGGGAGGCAGATAAGGAGAAACGAAGAAAGGAGAGATGTTGAAGGGCTGCAGAATAGACACTTGTACATTAGTAATAGGAATTTGAACTGTATGCAGAGGTGGATTAGGAGCCAGTGAAATGATTTGAGAAGGGTAATGTGAGTGTAGTGAGGTTGGAAGATGAGTTGTACAGCACAGTTTTGCATAGATTGCAGGGGGCAGAAGCAGTTCAGTGGGAGATGTATTCTAAGAAAATTGCAGTAGTTAAGTGTGAGGCTACAAGGGTATGGACAAGGGTCTGAGTAGTGTACTCAGAGATGAAAGAGCAAATTTTGGTGATGTTGTAAAGCAGGGGTGTCCAACTTTTTGGATTCCCTGGGCCGCATTGGCCGAAAAAATGTTTCTGGGGCCATGCAAACACTGCAACACGACAGAGGAGGGAGCTGGCAAGACGGTAAACACCCTGGGGCAGCAGAGGAAAACACTGCATTGCTCTCGACCAGGGCTGCACAAAATACTTCACAGGGCCGCAGGTTGGACACCCCTGTTGTAGAGATTGCAGTCTGCTGGATGTGCATAGAAAATGAGATGTCGTAGTCAAAGAACTACTAGAGGCTGTACAGAGATGGCCTTACCTTCTACAAGAGATTATAAGAGTACATCTTGGTGCAATCAGTGCTTACTAGAGTTGGTTTTCAAACCAGACTCAGAGAGGTGCAGGAGATGTTCAATTTCTGAGTAGGGCAAGATAGTCTACAGACCCTCCACTCAAGAATACCACTTCTTAGTGGTGTTCTTTTCTGGAAGCCAAGCAAGCTTCGAGACACCTTCAGACAGCCTAGAGCAGGGGTCTCAAAGTCCCTCCTTGAGAGCCACAATCCAGTCGGGTTTTCAGGATTTCCCCAATTAATATGCATGAGATCTATGTGCATGCACTGCTTTCATAGAAACAGACGGCAGATAAGGGCCACGGCCCAACTAGTCTGCCCACCCCAATGACCCTCCCCTACCTTACTCTGTGAATAGATCCCACGTGTCTATCCCATTTGGCCTTAAAATCAGGCACGCTGCTGGCCTCAATAACCTGAAGTGGAAGACTATTCCAGCGATCAACCACCCTTTCAGTGAAAAAGATTTTCCTGGTGTCCCTGTGCAGTTTCCCGCCCCTGATTTTCCACGGATGCCCCCCTTGTTGCCACAGGACCCTTGAAAACCCTATTGGATTGCAACCCTCAAGAAGGGACTGAGATCCCTGGCCTAGAGAGAGTAAAATTCTCTTTCAACATCCAGGGATGTGAGGGCCAGAGGTTGGGATGTAAAAAGAAGATGAAGATTAGAAAACAATCTAATCTCCACAGTTCTTTGGAAGGCCCCCATAAGAGCAAACCAGATCAGTTTGGCCAGCGAGAGATTAAGATCATGGTTCTGTGATCTTGCTTGAATTTCAGCAAATTCTTCCCTATGAGAGGTACTGGAGGATAAATGGACCGAAGATGACCTCTAAATAAGGAACGCATCTGATGCTAATCTTCTGTGTTACCTGAACCTGAAACAGAACTGGGGGACCTTATTAAGATGAATGGCAAGCATTCACCAAAGGGGTGACCCACTCCAAGATCTTATGGACAACACTCATGTTGAGCAACCACTCATGGCTGCAAAGCACAGTTACTTACCGTAACAGGTGTTATCCAGGGATAACAGGCAGATATTCTCACATGTGAGTGACATCACCGACAGAGCCCCGGTACAGACACTTCAAAAGTGCATTGCCACTTTCTTTCACAAAGTTCACGATAGCCCACACTACGCATGTGCAAGTGCCTTCCCACCCAACGTAGGCACGCGGTCCCTCAGTTTAGAAGCTAAGGTGGGTGGGTTGTGAGAATATCTGTCTGCTGTCCCTAGATAACACTGTTATGGTAAATAACTGTGCTTTATCCCAGGACAAGCAGGCAGATATTCTCACATGTGGGTGACCTCTAAGCTAACCAGAATGGGATGGTGGGAATGTTGGCCTTTAGGAAAATAAATTTTGCAGTACTGACTAGCCGAAGTGCCCATCTGTCTGGAAAAAGATTCCAGACAGTTGTGTGAAGTGAATATATGAAAGGAAGACAAGGTAGCAGCTTTACAGATTTCCTCAATAGGAGTAGATCAAAGGAAAGCTACTGAAGCTGCCATAGCTCAAACTTTATGGGCTGTGACACGACTCTTCAGTTGCAGTCCAGCCCGAGCGTAACAGAACAATATACAGGAAGCTAGCCAGTTTGAAATCGTTCTCTTGGAAACAGGATGGCTCAACTTGTTAGGATCATAGGAGATGAAAAGTTGAGATGTTCTATTCGGCTTTGTTCTGTCGCGGTAGTAGACCAAAGCTCGCTTGCAATCCAAAGTATTAAGAGCTGCTTCTCCAGAGTATGAGTCTTAGGAAAAAATAATGGAAGCACAATTGATTGATTAGGATGAAATTCAGTGACAACTTTCTGTAGAAACTTAGGATGTGTATGCAGGACCACTGTCATGGTGAAACACAGTGAAAGGTGGATCTGCTACCAAGGCTTGAAGCTCACTAACTCTCCTTGCAAAAGTGAGTGAGAGAAGAAAAACAACTTTCCAGGTAAGGTATTTGAGATGAGCCATTAACACTGGTTCAAATGGAGGTTTCATTAACCTAGCAAGAACTATAGTGAGGTCCCAAACTACTGGAGGAGGCTTGAGAGGTGGCTTCACATTGAAAAGTCCTTTCATGAATCTGGAGACCAAAGAATGAGCAGTGAGAGGTTTACCTTCAACTGGTTGGTGAAAAGCAGTAATAGCACCGAGATGGACTCTGATAGATGTAGACTTGAGTCCCGAATTAGACAAATGAAGAAGGTAATCCAGGAGTAGAGAAACTGAAATGGATGTAGGATCATAATGATGATGAAGACACCAGGAGGAAAAACGTGTCCACTTCTGCTGATGACAATATTGAGTGGCTGGTTTCCTGGAGGCTTCAAGTATAAGTCTCACCGGCTGAGAAAGGTGAAGCTCAGCTGTACACAGCCCGAGAGATACCAAGCTGTCAGATGTAGAGACTGAAGGTTGGGATATAACAGTGCACCTTGACTCTGTGTAAGAAGAGAGGGGAAATATCTGCAGAGGAATGGGTTCCCTGGAACTGAGCTGAAGTAGAAGGGAGAACCCGGGTTGGCGGGGCCACCGAGGAGCTTTGAAGAGTCTTTAGAATGAGAGGAGTAGGTGGAAACACATAGAGAAACTTGCGTGTCCAGTCCAGCAGAAATCCATCCGCTTAACAAGTCCACCTGAGAAGTGCCCCATTGAGCAAAGATGGGATGGAGAGCTGCTGAGTTTAGCGTCCATTCTTGAGGGTGGAGAACTCTGCTGAGCCTGTCCGCCAAGCGATTCTGTTCCTGCTGAATGTAGATTTCTGACAGGTAGATGTTTTGAGCTGTCACCCAAAGCCAAATCTTTTGAGCTTCCTGGCAAAGGAGAGATCCTGTGCCTCCTTGCTTGTTGACATAGTACATTGCTACTTGATTGTCCGTGCGGAGCAAGAGGACTTGATTGGTGAGAAGATGCTGAAAAGCATTGAGAGCATAATAAATCGCCCTGAGTTACAACAGGTTGATGTGGAATCATCGTTCTGTGGCGGACCAATGACCTTGAGTTTCAAGACCATCAAGATGCGCTCCCCACGCATAGGTTGAAGCATCCGTAGTCAAAACCCTGTGATGAGGAGGCAAGTGAAACAAGAGTCCCGTGGAGAGATTGGATGAAATCATCCATCACTGTAGCGATTGCCGAAGAGATAATGTCACAGAAATAGGCTGAGACAGAGAATATATTGACTGGGACCAACGAGAGGCTAAGGTCTATTGAGGTGTTCTGAGATGAAGCCTCACCAAGGTGTCACATGAACCGTAGACTCCATGTGGCCTAGAACCATCATTCGCCTGCTGAGATGGATTGAAGCCGGTCTATTTGATGGCAAAGTTGAAGTAGAGTATTCTGACGGTCCTGTGGAAGGAAGGCTCTCATACAAGTAGTGTCGAAAATTGCCCCGATAAACTGGAGTCTTTGAGACGGTTGAAGTTGTAATTTGGGGAAACTGATCTCAAACCCTAAGCTCTGCAGAAACTAAACTGTAAGCTTATATACCGCATCTTCTCTATAAATATAGAGCTCAATACGGTTTGTAAAATTTAAAAGTGAAGTACAGTGGAAGTTGGTGGTAGGGGGAAGCAGAAATTTACATTTTTTAAAATAGCCAGGTTTTCAGGTGTCTGGGATAGTTGGAAAGAGCCTAGGTTGTGCAGTTGGGCAGGAAAATTATTCCAGAGCTCTGTAGTTTTGAAGTGAAGAGATTTCCCTAGTTTTCCAATGTAGGTAATACCTTTCAGTGAGGGGAAAGATAAATTTGAGGTTTTGGATAGATCTGGTGATGTCAGGTTTCGCAGCATTCCAAGACAGAGGAATTAAAGGGGGAAGAATGCCATGGAGGATCTTGAAAATTAGGCAGGCACATTTAAAATAGATCCTGGAAGCCAGCGGAGTTGTAGCAAGAGCAGCAAAACATGGTCAAATTTGCTCTTTGCAAAGATCAGCCTAGCTGCAGTATTCTGGATTTGCTGAAGTCTGAAGACTTCTTGGTCAGACTTTGGAGTTGCAGTAGTCCAGCCTTGAAAGAATGATTGAACAAAGGACAGCAAAATGTTGTTGGTTGAAACAGGATCTCACTTTCCTCAACATATGGAGGCTAAAAAAGCATTTTTTTACTAGAGTTAAGATGATTAGTAAATGAAAGTGTTGAGTCTATGACGCCCAAAACTTTGCTTGATAATTCAATCTGCAGTGAAAGTCCAGAAGGCAGTGTAATGAACAGAGTTAGCTGATCTAACTTTGGGCCAAGCCAAAGAACATAAGAATTGACGCTGCTGGATCAGACCAATGGTCCATCATGCCCAGCAGTCCACTCCCGCAGCGGCCCTTAGGTCAAAGTCCAGTGCCCTGAGTCTAGCCTTACCTGTGTACGTTCTGGTTCAGCAGGAACTTGTCTAACTTCGTCTTGAATCCCTGGAGGGTGTTTTCCCCTATAACAGCCTCCAGAAGAGCATTCCAGTTTTCCACCACTCTCTGGGTGAAGAACAACTTCCTTACATATCTACGGAATCTAACTTTAGAGATTGCCCTCTTATTCTCCCTACCTTGGAGAGGGTGAACAACCTGTCTTTATCTACCAAGTCTATTCCCTTCATTATCTTGAGTGTTTCGATCATGTCCCCTCTGTCTTCTCTTTTCAAGGAAGAAGAGGCCCAGTTTTTCTAATCTCTCACTGTACAACTCCTCATTTAGCTTTATTTGTACAGTAAGGGCGCAAGATTGAAGTTTTGTTATGCATTCTATAATATTCTTGGTGAGGTTAGTAAGATTTGAATCTATCTCAAGAAGAACAAAGATGTCATCTGCATATGTATATAATGTTTCAAAGGGGGAAATATGGAAAAGCTTCAAGGTGGACATATATATTGAAAAGAATAGGGGATAGAGGTGATCCCTGCAGGACTCCGCATAGCGACTTCCAGGGTGATGACCTGGTGCCATTCATATTAACAGTGTATGAGCGAGATCGTAATAATTTTGAGAACCAATCTGACAGTAGAATCAATACCTATCTCAGAAACTTGGTGATGAACAACGTCAAAGGCCACAGATAGGTCAAATTGTAATACAATAGTAAACTTATTACAAGAGTGTAGTTATTGAACCTTTGAGATTAGTGAGACCAATAGAGATTCGGTACTGAAGTTAGGTCTGAAACCATATTGGCAAGGTGATGGTACGATTGATTGCGAGGAGAACCTCCTGTGGAGATGGTTCCTTGATAAGCCAATCGTCGAGGTAGCGAAACACATGGAGACCGTAAGGCTATAAGGTCGCTGCCACCACAATCAGGCACTTTGTGAAGACTCAGAGAAGATGCTAGGCCAAAGGGCAGAACTTTGTACTGGTAATGGTGAGCGTCTACTTGAAACCTGAGGTATTTGTGGGAAGCCTGATGAATTGGGATACGAGTATAGGCTTCCTTGAGATCCAGAGAGCATAGCCAATCGTTGCGAGCCAAAAGGGGATAAAGAGTTGCTAGAGGTAACATCCGAAACATTTCTCTGACTAGAAATTTGTTGAGAGCTCGGAGGTCGAGGATTGGACGCAGACCTCCTGTTTTGTTTTGTTTTTCCTGGAACCAGAAAGTAACAGGAATAAAATCCTTGATGTTGCTGATCCACAGGAACTTCTTCAATGGCATTTAGGCAAAGAAGGGATTGAACCTCCTGAAGAGGATCTGAAAGAGACTCTTGGAGGATGATCTGGAGGGAGGGTGATGAAATGGAGAGTAACCCTCACGAATGATTTTTAAGACCCAAAGGTCTGTAGCAATTAGTTCCTAATGATGGATATAAATCTGTAGACGTCCCCCTAAGGGATGGGGAAGAGGATGAAAGATGGAAATTGAGGCTACACTCTCTTGTAACAGGTCAAAAGAACTGTTGCGATTTAATGGGAGCAGGTTCAGATTTCTCAGGACGTTGCTTCTGCTTTTGTTTCCATTGCTGAGGCCATGGTGGAGCAGAGGCCGTTGCTGAAAACCTCCTTTTTATAAGAGGGAGTAACTTTGAAGGTTAGTTGTGCAGCTGATTTCTTCTTTGGCTTTAACCAATGTGTCCCACGAGTTTCATGGGCTGACAACTTTTGGGTGGCAGTGTCTGCTGAGTCACCAAATAACTTGTCACCCAAACAAGGGATGTTGGCCAGTTGATCTTGGTGATTAATGTACATTTCTTTATTAGGTCAGCAACTTCCTCCACCTTCCGCCAACCTCTCCTGAATCTCCAACTCTATGTCAGACAGGCAGCCATTGTGGAGAGTCTGGACACGATTAAAAAGTGCTCCTGGCCACATATTTTCTACACTGCAGGTGCTTATTGGCCAGCTGGCAAAGCTCTACATACTGCTCTGGAGTGAGTCTGCAAGACGCAGCATATTGTGCACCAAAGACTTCAAGTATATGCTCATGTAGAGCTGATAGGACTGTATGTGGGAAATGACTAAAGATTGAAAAACTTCTCTCAAATGAATCTAAAGTCCTGGTCACTCTACCAGGGGCTTTCTTCTCCTGTGTTGATGAAAGATCAGAAGGGACACCTCCAAAAAGTAATATGGATTCTCCTCTGAATTACACAGTGACAGAATTTGTCACCATCCCTGCAGATAACCACAGGAAACCATCCCCATGTCATTCTTTGAGAGAGGGAAGAATCAGAGTATGACTGGGCACAACCATTGACCCTCAAAGCCTTGCACTGAAGAATGCTGGTGCAAGACTGAGATTGAGATAGACACTAAAGAATAACACAGGATGTTTCCCACGGCTATCCATGGGGAGAGTGACAAATTCTGCCACTGTCATTCTCTAATCTGAATCCCATATGCAATCCTAGCCAGATTCCTCTCCAAAATCAGAATGGATTGAAAGGGCCTCAGCTTGCCTCTGCTCAGTAGACAGATGCCCACATCTCAAAGGGCAGCGAGGTATAGCCCTACCCTCTGACACCAAGAAGATTCCTCCCCCGATACCGAGGGCGGTACTGCATGGACCAAAGCAGGTACCCCTAGGGGCACCAACATTGAGGATCACTCCATAGGTCTTGTGTGAGTCTTAAGGGAAAGCATAGGACGAGCCTCAACTGGCACAAGCACCCTCAATGCCCGAGTGGGATGCAGTTGTAGAATCTATCAGTTTCTCCCTTACTATGATCTGGCATCAGCAAAGGCTAGGGAGCCATTACCGGGACAGCCAGATGAGGCAGTGATGTTGAACCAGAAGGGGGGACCTGATCATCTGTAGACTGATATACACGCACCTCCACTAAAGAGATCGAGCTATCCTCACAATGCACTTCTTGGGTATAGGGGATTCTGATGTCCTGGCCCTATGCAAAGAGAACCGATGCTTGTGCTTCCTCGGTGTCTGGTCCGATGTTAACCGGTCCTGAAGCAGACTATCAGCATCCGATGTCAAGAGAGAAGATCTTCTCAATGCTGATGCATTCCCAGTGTGCTCTTGCTGTCTGGGCAGCCATCAATATTGATTCTTCCAAGGCTGTAGTCAATGGACCGGATTTTGAGTAACCAAAAAGCTGCTCCTGTTGAAGCTGCCAAGCTCTGTCCTCACCAGCATTTTGCAAACAGAGAACAAGAGCTAGGATCATAATCAGATCTGAGGCACCCAATGCACCAAGGTCTGAAATTGAGATCACACCTCTTGAAACCACTGAGGACCCTCTTCGATCCCCCCAAAAAAGAGGCTAAACTAAACTCCAACTGTGAAGCAAAAAGGAGCAGACAAATTGAGGTAGGGGCTCTGGCTTACACAAAGGCCTAGCACTGCAAAAAATAAAGGAAACGGAATACAAAAAAAATAAAGAAAATTAAGGTAAAAAATGGGAAGGTATCATCACATATGTGAAAATCTCTGACATGTGAGAATAGTAAACACATCTTCTCTGCTTCCCACAAAAATACTAAGGGATCTGCACTTGCACTTTGTGGCGGGAAGGCACCTATACATGCATGGTGCTGCTAGAAATTTCTACAAGCATTTTGCTAGCCAGCACCCTTGCCAGGATCTGTCAGATGATGTCACTTAGATGTGAATATGAAGGCCTGCTTGTTCCTAGAGTACAATTACTACAGAAGCATGAGACCACTCAACCTTGCTGAATATAGGAGTTAGTGGTAATATACCCCCAAAATGGGAAGACCTAATGAAGAGGAAAGCCTCTTCAAATATAGAACTTTGACATGCAAGAAAAACTGTGTGTGCAGAGGGCTGTATATGCTCAAAACTTTACACACAGTTCTGTGCTCAGCTGTGCCTTAGAACCATCTCTCACCACCACACCATTTGTGTGCTTGATTATATCCACTTCTTTATTGTCTAAAGTTTAAAAACAGGAGACATTCTCAGGTTCAATGAATATCAACTGATTTCAGTCTGTACAGTGAACCAAAAAGCAATTCCAAATCAGATTAAGGTACTCTTGGCTTTCTAAATAAATTACAACAGGAAAAAGAGTCATTAAAATACTTGTTTATTGGAAACTATGAAATCAAAGTCCAAATAGATAACAAGTTCCTTCCACTGGATAGTGTACATTAAAAGGAAAATGCCAAGAAAGCCATATTGGCTTTTGTTTGCACACACAAAGCATGAACTATAACTAAGAACTTTCTGATCCCCAAGTCATTAATAAATTATGTAGAATATATAAAAACAGCATCTGGTACCACTTGTATGAAATGGTCTAAGACTTATATTAGCTAGATACTTATATTGACTCCACGTTCAAATCAGGCGCAAACTACTTAAAAAAAGTTTCTCTGGGATTTACCACTTTGCTCATTTAAACAGCAGAATTCGGGATAAAGATTATCACAGGTTACTTTCTGGTTGAAAAATCTGTCTTTCCTAAAATCTAGGGTTTTTCCCCCAACTTAGACAAGATAAATTAGTTAAGGTGATATTCCAAATGTCAAAATGAGTTCTGAGAAAAAAAAAAAAATAGATGTGTCCATCCAAAACAAAACCCTACACAAAACTCCTTTAACCATATATTAATTTTTTTTAAAATCAGAGAGGGATTATTTACTAAGCATACTAAAGTCATGAAAAGGCCTTAAAGTAAATGTGCATTAATGGCATTAGCATATGGTTAGTAAATAACTCC
Source organism: Geotrypetes seraphini (assembly GCF_902459505.1). Taxonomy (NCBI): domain Eukaryota; kingdom Metazoa; phylum Chordata; class Amphibia; order Gymnophiona; family Dermophiidae; genus Geotrypetes; species Geotrypetes seraphini. The sequence continues at coordinate 182,533,856 of NC_047085.1, read as the reverse complement.
CCCCCCCCCACGAGTTAAAACAATGCTATATAAAATGCTACAGCAGGAGAAAGCAAGGCTGTTTTCAGTTTAAATTTTGGAATTGAGATCAGGTGGATGCATTTTGTTCCTTTTACTTGCGAGACGGTACATTCACAGTCATTCATTGAAAAGTGTAGATGCTACTGAAAAACTTCTAGGATGGCAAAAAAGTGGTTGGATTAAGTTAAGGGAAAATTATATACATGAACATTCCAACAATAAAGAAATGCTTATTTCACCTTGCAAATTTTGGAGATATGCAATACATACAGAATAAAGATAATCTGGTTAAGGGTCATGAGAAATTAGGAAAAAGACCGACATATGATTGCATCAAGTCACAGCAGAAGTGGACTAGTCAAGTCTTACTGTTTTGATAAAAGTACAGAGGCAGCAACTACAGAGCTACTGTCTCAAAAGCAGAAGAGATGTTAACCAAAAAGGTGAATTATTACAGCCAAGTATTACTTAGCTGATGTGCTCCACAGCCAATAACTTGTATTTGTCCGCTTTTGTGAAAAATGTGTCATCCTATATCCCCAGCAAAACTGTTGATTTTAAAAAAAAGGTGCTCTTTTTGAAAGTTGGAGGAAAGTAAACTGGCAAAACAGGAAGCAATGAGCATCTTAAATTAACACTGACATTTATCTGCCTAGTATGAACATAACTCAAGTCCCTCTCCCCAACCAAATTCCACCATATTCAATCTGGCTTGCTACTTAGTAATCATTTGGCCTTTCATATTGCATTAACAATTTTAATTAGAAGGTATGCTTGTGTCTAAGAACAAAGCCCTAGTGTAGATACTGCAAGAGATATGCGGTACATTAGTCTTACCATGAAAAAAATAATTCTATAATAGCCTCCCTCTCCCAACACACACACACAAAAAAACCCTGTACAAGTGTTATTAAAAAACGATTACTCAAAATACATGAACTATGAAATATGCCACCCTTTCTAGTCCAGATTGTAGCCATTTTGGGGCACAGACAAAACTGAGGCTATTTGTCTACTGCAACCCAAACCTCATGTTTTGCAAACTGAAAAAAAAAAAATACAATTTCTAAATTCAAAACTATGTATGACGTTTTGTCCCACAAGACTTAAAATAGCTTCCTAGATTTTTCTCAGTTTATTCCATTTGTATACTTAAACTGTGTTTGACATTTTTAAGTTCTGACATCTTGAAGCCCAACAGCACATAAGGTTTACAAGTTTCGATTGCCCTTAGGCATGTATTTTGCTTTTTTCCAAAAAATGATGTAACATCAATTTTCTTAGCCCACAACAGAGACGACAACAATTCTACCTCTCTCTTAGCAGGATATGGCCTTTTATGAAAATAATCTGATAGAAAATGCTTTCTATTTTCATGTGATCCTTTTTCATATTGTTTTGGATCCAGTGCAAGAATGCTGTGTATCTCATCTCCCGATGGAAAACCTGTAGGTTTAGCCACGGTCTCAGTTTTTTTTCTTTTAGAATATACAGGGATAAGCTCCTTCCCAGACATTTTAAAATTAGTGTAGTTAGACAATGCCTCTTGTACTTTATCCTTCTGGTCACCTGCTAGTGGCACACCTGAAGAGGAATCCGATGACTTCCTTTTATTAGAAGGTAATGCAGAGTCATGTACCTCCCCATTTACAGGCTGACCATTCTCAGTACTTTCGTCTAGCGGAGCTAATACACCTGAACTACTGTCTTTGGGAGCACTCCTGCAGCGGAGCAAGTGCACAGCAATGGCCGTTAGAGTCATGTTTCCTGTGTATACTCCACAACAATGAATGCATTTGAAAGCTGGTGTCTTTAGAATTGTATGCACAGTTGGCATGATATGGTGTCTATCCTTCAGATGAGTTTCATATACTTCCGAGCCAAAAAAATTACACAAACAAAATGGACATTTTAATGCTTGCTTGATGCACTTATTGATAGTTTCTGTAATTTGATGTTGCACTTTAATGTAAATCGGCACAAATGTCCTCGAGTTTGCAACAGCAAGTACTGCCAAATTGATTTCTTTTTCTCCAATTTCCTCTTTTGGTAAAGCTGTATGAAAATCAAAGTGAGGAAATAATATGTTACCATTATTATCATTGCTTAGCTCAAACCCTCTTTTGATATAATCCACATGTAATTTCTTCTTTTCACCGTGCAGCGATTTATTGTGCATCACTAAGCTAGTTAGATCATGGCAAGTCCATGAACAAAACAGGCAAATTATACCATGCATCATTAAATGCTTTATGATTTCATCCTCTCTTAAAAAACATTTGCAAGAAAGGCATCTGACAGTCTTCTCTCTTATCCACCTTAAAAATGGGGCTCGTGCTGCAAGTTTTTCTGCTTCAACTCTATCTTTCTTTTGTGGGTTCTGTTCGCCAGCTCTCAACACACCCTGCTGCTTATGAGCCACCTCCATATGCACCTGATAGACATTAGAAGGAAACAGTTCATTGCACACTGGACATGTCTTCCACTGCTTAGCTTGTTTACCAGGTGTATTTGTTGGTAGTCCACGTCTGGATGTCTGGTCAAGCATATTTTTAGAAGTCATTACTACAGGAGAAGGTGCACTAGCTGGAGAGTGCGAAATCTGTGCAACTGTATTGGTCTGGGTGAGTTGTATAGGTACTTGTGGTGTTGTCACATTGGCTACACCACCTGGTGCTACAGGCAAGGTAACTGGAACTGGTGCAAGTGTATACATGGGCATCCCATTAATCTGCTTACCAGTTGGAATTAACTGCCTTAGCATTGGTGCTGCAGTCATGAAAGCAGTATTTTGTGCTAACCCAGGTTGATTTGCAGGAAAAAACCCAGGTCTGACAGATTGATTTACTGAGAAAACTCCAGGAGCAACAGGCTGATTCATACCAAGAGCACCAGGTCCAACTGGTTGATTTAAAGAGAATCCTCCAGCAGGGAGAACTGGATTAACAGGAAGAACACCAGCTTGCACTGGCTGATTAAAAGAAAGAGGTCCTGGCCTAACAGCCTGAGGATGAGGGAAAATTCCAGGCTGCAATGGCTGAGTTGGAGGGAGAATCCCAGCTCCAGCCTGATTAAGTGGAAGAACTCCAGGCCCTACAGGCTGTGTAATAGGAAACCTATGAGAAACAAAGACTGACTGAGGCAGTGATGGCTGCAATGTAATATTCTGACTTGTTGGAAGAGAGTTGGGTACAAAACCCATGTGTGGTGGAACTCCAACTGAACCAGAAGTTTGCATAATACTCCCAGATGCACTAGATGTAACAGGCACTGTGCTGGCATTGCTATGAAGGGCACCTTGGGATTGTTTTGCAATAGCTAGGTTTTGACCATTCTGTGGCATTGAAAACATATTAACAACTTGAGAAGACATGGAGACCGCTGCAGTACTAGTAGGTATCAATCCTGGGTGATTTATTTGTGTCCTAGGGGTAATGCTTGATGACTTTAAATGTGCCATTTTCTTAAAGTGACTTTTATTGAATTCAGAAATGACACTTCTAAGTTCATATTCCAGATCTCTGTGTTTTTCAGAAGTCAAAATGTGATAAACCAAGGCATCCTGGGTGTTAGCAAAGGCATTACATTGTTTACAGTAGAACTTGTGGGATGGTGGGCTCTTCAGTTCATTTGCAGACAAAGCTTCATTTCCGTTCAGCAAACTTGTGTTATCTGACCGCTCACCAAAATAGGTGCTTATTAAATTTTCAAAATGGGTCATTAACACATGTCTTTTCATGCTGTAGTACAAAGGGTCTGTGAAGGAACATTTCAAGCATGAGAACTTCACCGTATCTTTCCTGGACTGGCTTACACCACCCAAACTGTTCACTGCATAGTGCTGGATTTTCCGGACAGATGTATGAAACATCCGCATGTGCTTTACCACAGTTTTGGACTGGGAAGCAAATGCACAGCTAGGGCAAGCAACCATCAGCTCTTGATCCATTTCATCTTCATGGTAACGATGTAAGTGATTCTTGAATGAAGAAGGCAGCTTTGTTGAGAAATTACACAGGCTGCAACAATATGGCTTGGTTCTGTATTTCTGAAAGAAGAAAAACAAAATGTTAAAATAGCAGTATGTATTTCTTCACTCAATCAATTTTAGCATGTTTGCCATTCAGTCACACTATAATTTAATTACAGCTAAAATAATCAGATTTTTGTTGCTTAATTTCTCCATTTAAGTGTTAAACATTTTTGTATTCGCTCCTGAACGACATCTATTCTCCTATTAAATACATGTACTTCAGTGCTGTGAACAAGTCTGCCCTGTGAACTTCTAAAAGCTAAGTTACTCAGCATTTCATATTCTGTTCTTTTCACTGTTTTCAGCATTATATCTGCTTAATTTCTCTTCTGCTCCGTTTCTTACTTTAAAAAAAAACTACAAAATAAATAAACCCTTCTCTTTCCTCTTTTAAATCTTATTTCCTCTTCCTTTTCATAGGAATAAGGGTAAGACTTTATTAACTCTAATTAAATCCTGGTGCCTATGGCACAGGGTGACTAAAGTAGGGAAAATGCTATTATAAATCCTGTGTTTTAGGGTGGTATAGAGCCTGCAGTTCTGTTTAAAATCCTATGTTTTGGGGTAGCCACAGTTCTAGTATAGAACCTGCAGTTCTGTTTAAAATCCTATGTTTTGGGATAGCCACAGTTCTAGTATAGAACCTGCATTTCTGTTTAAAATCCTGTTTTTTAGGGTGGTATAGAGCCTATATTTCTGACTTACTAGTTTTCATAGGAATAAGGGTAAGACTTATAGTCCCACCCACCCCAGTGATCACTGCTCATATATAGAGACCCAAATAATCAGGACTACTCAAATCAAGTCACGTCCCAACCAATCAAGATGACCTTTATTCTATGCAATCACTGTGGTGCTTTAATTCCAAAACACACTATTTGGAGGCTTAAGGCTTGCCCCATCTGTTTTCAACTTGCTAGTATTAAGGAGGAGCTCTACAAACTTAAATAGGAATTGAATACAATTAAAGCAGCTTCCATCACTCCACAAAATCATACCAACTTACCACCTCTACCTCAAAGAATAAAACAGCCCAGGAATAAATGGGTCACAGTAGGCTCAGGAAGACTGCGACATGTAACACAGAAACATCCACCTTCACTAATATTACCTCTACAGAATTCCTTCGCTCCACTAGTGCACAAGAAAACAAAAGGGAGGTGGGACTGGAACCAATGAAGGTAACTCAAAGAGAACAAATGCACCTTAACCACAAATAAAAAAGCCAAAAACAGAAAACTATTACTGTTGGGGGATTCCATCATCAGAGGCATTAACCTTGGAACACAGGGCGAAGAGACCAAAATAGTGAAATGTCTTCCAGGATCCTCAGCTACCAGGAGTTACAGGCAAATACTGACTATAATTACGGAAGAAACTAAGGATTTTAACACCTATGTTGTTATCCATCTGGGAACAAATGACCTGGCCAACAACTCCAAACTTGCAGAACAGAAAGCTTTTCGGGAGCTTTGTGAGGGTTTGAAACCTTTTGTAAAGACTTTAGCTTTTTCTGAAATACTGCCTGCATATGGAAAGGGAGAGCAAAGAGTGAAAAACACAGAGGACTTTAATAGATGGCTCAAAACCTGGTGTCATCAAGAAAGGCTTCAGGTACATAGGAGGATGGGGAAATACATGGAAGGGGAAGAAGTTATATTGCACTGATGGACTACATATTACTACAGCAGGAAAAAGAAACCTTGCAGAGAAATTTAGACAATATGTTTCTAGGCATTTAAACTAGAAGGTGGGGGTGGTGTATGTATGAAGGACAATTATAGAGACCACCCACGGCAAAAGAAAAGATGTGATAGTAGTAAAGATTGCAAAATAAACAATATCAGCAACTCATTTCTTAGTATTGCCAACGGAAAGTGAAACGAAACAAAAATCAATACGAAAAAGGAGATTACTGCTGAAAAATAGCTGGAAAGCGATGACCACAAATGCTCGTAGTCTAAGCAACAAGGTTCATGATCTGCAAGCCCTGATGTTAAGAGGCAGATCTAGATATTATCGCTATCACAGAGACATGGTTCAGTGAATCCCATGGATGGGATGCAAATATACTGGGACATAATCTTTTTAGGAAGGACAGAGATGGTCAAAAAGGTGGAGGAGTAGCTCTCTATGTAAAGATCAATATCCAAGCAACCGAAATGCAAGGGACCTGGGGAAAGGAAGAAGCGATATGGATCACTCTGAAAAGAGAAGATGGAACTTCTATCTACGTGGGTGTAGTCTACAGACCTCTGACTCAATCGCAGCAAATTGATAAGGATCTGATTGTGGATATCCAAAAGTTTGGAAGGAAAGAGGAGGTTCTGCTGTTGGGAGATTTCAACCTGCCAGATGTGGACTGGAATGTTCCGTCAGCGGAATCTGAAAGAAGTAGGGAGATTGTGGATGCCTTTCAAGAGGCTCTGCTCAGACAAATGGTGACGGAACCCACAAGGGAAAAAGCGATATTGGATCTGGTCCTCACAAATGGAGAGAGTATCTCTAATGTTCAAGTGGGTGCTCACATGGGAAAGTAGCGATCATCAAACGGTTTGGTTTGATATAACGGCTAAAGTGGAGAGCGGCCACACGTTACTTAAAGTCCTAGATTTCAAATGTATGGACTTTAATGCAATGAGAGAGTACCTGAAGAAAGAGCTGTTAGGATGGGAGGACACAAGAGAAGTGGAAAGACAGTGGTCTAAGCTGAAAGGAGCGATAAAAATGGCTACGGACCTTTATGTGAAGAAAATCAATAAAAACAAGAGAAAAAGGAAGCCGATATGGTTTTCCAAACTAGTAGCGGAGAAAATAAAGGTGAAAGAGTTGGCGTTCGTGAAATATAAAAAAAAAAAAAACAAGAAGAGGAGTGCAGAAAGGACTACAGGGTGAAACTGAAAGAAGCCAGAGAGAGATATGTCAGGCGAAAGCACAGGCGGAAGAACAAATGGCTAAAAATGTAAAAAAGGGAGACATAAATTTTTTCAGATATATTAGTGAAAGGAGGAAGATGAAAAATGGAATTGCTAAACTAAAAGATGCTGGGAACCGATATGTGGAGAGTGATGAGGAAAAAGCAAATACTTCTGTTCTGTGTTCACAGAAGAAAATCCTGGAGAAGGACCAAGATTGTCTGGCAAAGTTACACGAGAAAATGGAGTAGATTCTGCGCCATTCACGGAGGAGAGTGTTTATGAGCAACTTGAAAAACTGAAGGTGGACAAAGCGATGGGACCAGACAGGATCCATCCCAGGATACTAATGGAGCTCAGAGAGGTTCTGGCGAGTCCTATTAAAGACTTCAACAAATCTCTGGAGACGGGAGTGATTCTTGGGGATTGGAGGAGAGCGGATGTGGTCCCTATTCATAAAAGTGGTCACAGAGATGAAGCAGGAAACTACAGGCCGGTGAGCCTCACTTGAGTTGTTGGAAAAATAATGGAAGTGTTGCTGAAAGAAAGGATAGTGGACTTCCTTGAATCTAATGGGTTACAGGATCCGAGGCAACATGGCTTTACAAAAGGTAAATCGTGCCAAACGAACCTGATTGAATTTTTTGATTGGGTGACCAGAGAGCTGGATCGAGGACATATGCTAGATGTAATTTACTTAGATTTCAGAAAGCCTTTGATACAGTTCCTCATAGGAGGCTGTTGAACAAACTTGAAAGGCTGAAGTTAGGACCCAAAGTGGTGAACTAGGTTAGAAACTGGCTGTCGGACAGACGCCAGAGGGTGGTGGTTAATGGAAGTCGCTCGGAGGAAGGAAAGATGAGTAGTGGAGTCCCTCAGGGTTCGGTGCTGGGGCCAATCCTGTTCAATATGTTTGTGAGTGACATTGCTGAAGTGTTAGAAGGAAAAGTGTGCCTTTTTGCAGATGATACCAAGATTTGTAGCAGAGTAGACACTAAAGAGGGAGTGGAAAATATGAAAAAGGATCTGCAAAAGTTAGGGGAATGGTCTAATGCCTGGCAACTAAAATTCAATGCAGAGAAATGCAGAGTAATGCATTTGGGGATTAATAATCGGAAGGAACCGTATATGCTAGGAGGATAGATGCCGATATGCACGGATGGGGAGAGGGACCTTGGGGTGATAGTGTCTGAAGATCTAAAGGCGAAAAAACAGTGTGACAAGGCAGTGGCTGCTGCCAGAAGGATTCTGGGCTGTATATAGAGAGGCGTAGTCAGTAGAAGGAAGAAGGTGTTGATGGCCCTGTACAGGTCATTGGTAAGGCCCCACTTGGAGTATTGTGTTCAGTTTTGGAGACCGTATCTGGCGAAGGACGTAAGAAGACTTGAAGCGGTCCAGAGGAGGGTGACGAAAATGATAGGAGGCTTGCGCCAGAAGAGGAGAGAATGGAAGCCCTGAATATGTATACCCTAGAGACAGGGGAGATATGATTCAGACCTTCAAATACTTGAAGGGTATTAATGTAGAACATAATCGTTTCCAGAGAAAGGAAAATGGTAAAACCAGAGGACATAAGCTGAGGTTGAGGGGTGGTAGATTCAAAGGCAATGTTAGGAAATTCTACTTTACGGAGAGGGTGGTGGATGCCTGGAATGCGTTCCCGAGAGAGGTGGTGGAGAGTAAAACTGTGACCGTGTTCAAAGAAGCATGGGATGAACACAGAGGATCTAGAATCAGAAAATAATATAAAAAATTTAACTAAGGCCAATACTGGGCAGACTTGCACGGTCTGTATCTGTATATGGCCATTTGGTGGAGGATGGGCTGGGGAGGGCTTCAATGGCTGGGAGGGTGTAGATGGGCTGAAGTAGGTTTTAACCGAGATTTCGGCAGTAGGAACCCAAGCACAGTACCGGGTAGAGCTTTGGATTCTTGCCCAGAAATAGCTAAGAAGAAAATATTAAATTTAAATTGAATCAGGTTGGGCAGAATGGATGGACCATTTGGGTCTTTATCTGCCGTCATCTACTATGTTACTATGTTTCTAAGGACAAGATTCTTTCATACTTACTTATAGTCTCACAAATTGTGCTAAGGATTGTAATTTTATTAGAGTAAGGGTTGGTGGGGAAATGGCTGATTTGATAGTTAAATTGTGGGGGGAAAAAATCATAACACAGGTAGAATGATCCTTTAATTACATTTACTGATAGTAAAGACTTGCAATACAGGCAAGTCCCCAGGTTAAGAACATCACTCATACTTACAAACTGGGGTCCTGCGTCTCCCTTCCTCTGCCAATGTGCTCCCCCCCCCCCTCTTTCTCACTTCCTGTCCAAATGCAACCCTCCTCCTTCCTTCCATGTCCCTTGTCATCCTGCCCTCTCATCACCGTCCCAAACTCATGCCTCCCTCCCTCAGGTGTTTAACTCCACTGGCTTCTAGCAACTTCTCTTCGTAGTTGCTAGAAGCGGCTCCTGTACACGGCTAACCCAGAAGCTTTCCCGCCGAGGGAAGGCTTCCAAGTCAACCGCAGACTGTATAGGAACTAGAGAATGACACGGACAAATTAACATAAGAACATAAGAAGCGCCATCTCCGGATCAGACCTTCGGTCCATCAAGTCCGGCGATCCGCACACGCGGAGGCCCCGCCAGGTATACACCTGGTTTATTTATAGCCACCATATCTTTATATGCCTTTCTCAAGGAGATATGCATCTAGTTTGCTTTTGAAGCCTGGGACTGTCGATTCCGCAATAATCTCCCCTGGGAGAGTATTCCAGATGTCCACCACTCTCTGTGTGAAGCAGAACTTCCTGACATTAGTCCTGAACTTGTCCCCCCTTAGCTTCATTTCATGTCCTCTTGTCCATGTCAAATTGGACAATGTAAATAATCTTCTCTGCTCTATTTTGTCGATTCCTTTCAGTATTTTGAAGGTCTCGATCATATCCCCCCGCAGTCTCCTTTTCTCAAGGGAGAACAATCCCAGTGTTTTAAGTCGATCCTCATATACCAGTTTCTCCATACCCTTCACTAGTTTAGTTGCTCGTCTCTGCACCCTCTCCAGCAGTTTTATATCCTTCTTTAGGTAGGGAGACCAATGTTGGACGCAGTATTCCAAGTGAGGTCTGACCATTGCCCTATAAAGCGGCATTATTACTTTCTCCGATCTACTCGAGATTCCTTTCTTTATCATGCCCAACATTCTATTTGCCTTCTTTGCCGCTGCCGCGCATTGTGCCGACGGCTTCAGGGTCCTATCTATCAGTACACCCAGGTCTCTTTCTTGTTCACTTTTTCCCAGAGTTGCACCTGTCATTTTGTACTCGTATTCCTTATTCTTACTGCCTAAATGCATTACCTTGCATTTCTCCACGTTGAACCTCATTTGCCATTTCTCCGCCCATTTTTCTAACCGACACAAATCGCTCTGGAGTTCCTCACTATCCTCCTGCGATCTGATTGCCCGGCAGAGTTTTGTGTCGTCTGCAAACTTGATGATCTCACTGGATGTTCCGTTTTCCAAGTCATTGATATAAATATTAAAAAGGATCGGCCCAAGTACCGAGCCCTGGGGTACACCACTAGTCACTTTCTCCCAGTCAGAGAACTTCCCATTTATGCCCACTCTCTGCTTTCGGTTTTCCAGCCATTTGCCTATCCATCTTTGTATATCTCCCTCTATGCCATGGCTTTGTAGTTTCCTGAGAAGTCTTTCGTGTGGAACTTTGTCGAACGCTTTCTGGAAATCCAAGTATATTATGTCCACCGGCTTTCCACTATCAATTTGCTTGTTCACGGTCTCAAAGAATTGGAGTAAATTCGTCAAACACGATTTCCCTTTCCTGAATCCATGTTGACTGGGTTTCATCAAGTCGTGTGTGTCCAAGTGCTGAACTATGCTATCCTTGATCAGTGATTCAATCATCTTGCCGGGGACAGACGTAAGACTCACAGGTCTATAGTTGCCCGGTTCTCCTCTCGATCCTTTTTTGAAAATTGGTGTGACGTTTGCTTTCTTCCAGTCGTCTGGTATCTGTCCAGTTCTGATTGACAGGTTTGCAAGTTTTTGCAATAACTCTCCGATTTCAACCTTCAATTCCTTCAAGACTCTCGGGTGAATTTCATCCGGTCCAGGGGATTTGTCACTTTTAAGTTTGTCGATCTGGTAGTATATCTGATCCAAGTTCACTTCAACTGTGGTGAGGCTGTCCTCTATTTCTCCTGTAAACAGTTTCTCCGCTTCAGGTATTGTTGAGGTGTCCTCCTTCGTAAAGACGGAGGCAAAGAAGGAATTTAGTTTGTCTGCGATTTGTTTATCTTCCTTGATGTACCCTTTTATTCCCTTGTCGTCCAGGGGTCCCACTGCCTCTTTTGCAGGTTTTTTCCCCTTCACGTATCTAAAAAAGGGCTTGAAGTTTTTGGCCTCCCGGGCTATTTTTTCCTCATAGTCCTGTTTTGCATCCCTCACCGCTTTGTGACATTTCTTCTGATCATCTTTATGTTTGTTCCAGGCTTCGGTTGTCTTCGTGCATTTCCATATTTTGAAAGAGTCCTTCTTTTCTTTTATGGCTTCCTTCACCTGTATGGTAAGCCATGCCGGTTCTCCTTTGCCTTTAGTTCTCCGATCTTTAGAAATCCTCGGAATGTAGAGATCTTGTGCTTCTGCAATAGTATTTTTCAATAGGCACAGAACTCAATTTCCCCGTCCCAGCAAGTTTTGTCTGTGTCTCTGCCCCATTCCTGTAAGCTCTACCTTAACTGCACAAGTCTCGGTCACTTATAATTTTAAAGTGTTTAAGGTTTGTGCAGATGAGTACAGAGCTTGCAGGAATGGGGCAGGGACAGGAAAAGAACTTGCCGAGACAAAACAGGAAAATGAGTTCCTCTGGGGATGGGGGAAAATTTGTCCCCATGTCATTCTCTAGTAGGAACTATAGCCATGGTTTTGTGAAGAGAAGTGCAGTTGGGAGGAGGAAGCTGGCCAAAGGAAGTAAACACCTGCGGGAGGGAGGAAGGGATGAATTTGGGAAGCAAAGGACGACAAGGGGTGTGCTGGCACAGAAAGGGAGAAGCAGGGTCATGTTGGGACACAGAAGGAAGGGAGGGAGCACAAACTTCGGACAAAGGATGGAAGGAAGAAATAGAGGGAGCATGAATTTGGGACATAGGATGGAACAATGGGAGGGAGTGAGGGAAAGATGCTGAGGTGGGGAGGGAATAGAAGACTTGTTGGGCATAGGTGTCTGAGAGAAAGGGAAAGATGGTACACATGGAGACATGAAGAAAGCGATGAATTGTTGGGCATAGGGAAAGAGAGAAATATTAGACATGGTGGTGGGAGAAGAGTGAGGTACAGATGCATGGGGGAAGAAAGATGAGGGAGAAATGTTGGATGTGGTTTTGGAGAGGGAATAGTGGGACGGGTGAAGAACAAAAGTACTGTATTTTTCATTCTATAAGACACACCCTTCCATAAGACACACACCCCTGAAGAGGAGGAAAAACCAAGGAAAAAAATTTCCTCCTCTCCAAGGGGTGTGTCTGGTGCTGGGAAGCCTGAAACAATCCACCCACAGCATGAAGATGGCTGCCCGTAACGCCCCCCCCCAAAAAAAAAAAACCCCTTTTTAAAGTTACAGTGGTCCAGCGTGCTCTCCTGCTGGACGGCTGGCTTTGGTAGTATTTTGTATTAAAGTTTTTGAGTTGTGGAATGAAATGTCTGAGTTTCCATTATTTCTTTTTTTTTATATTTATTTATTGAATTCTTCAAATTATTACACAAGCACTTCAATATAGATTTACATCATTAATCAAAAAACTTAATACACCTAACATCACTACAGTAATGCAAGGAAAAGAAAAAGTAAAAATTATTTAGTCCACAAACTTAAAATATAGATCCAAGTATTAGTATAATAATAAGGAAATATACTTATTAATTACAAGAACAGCTCAGGAGACAATAATGTAAACCCCCGACAGCCTGGACTTAGACTGCTGGTGGAGCTATTGGACCAATCATCACTCCCCCCACCCTTCCTTAGCAGATATAAACTCCAACAATTGCTTTGGTTTGAAAAATAAAAAATGTTTTCCTTGTAGTGAAACACAGCATTTTGCTGGAAATTTCAAAATAAAGGATGCTCCCAGAGCCAAGGCTCTAGATTTATAAAGAAGAAATTATTTCCGCCTCTTCTGTGTCACTTGAGAGATATCAAGAAAAATCCAAATTGCCGAACCAAAGAACTTATCCATTTCCATTATTTCTTATGGGGGAAATTTGCTTTGATATATGAATGTTTTGGATTATAAGCATGTTTTTGGAACAAATTATTGTCCAAGGACTGGATTAAGAAGCACTGCCCTAAGGTCCACTCTACATTGCTGGCAGAAGTCAGCATACTTTCAGCAACATGATAGTATCTCTTAGAATCACCATGGCCTGGTTCCCACCAGTCATACTTTCCTAATCATCTACCTCAGGTCCTCACATCTTCCACTTTTTCATATATGCCCCCTTCATAGGGTCCACCCAATTTCTCCCTCCTCTCTCCCCCCTACCCATCATCCTCCATACAACTAATAACCTTGCCACTTGTTCTCACTTGATGACAACTGCTTTTGTTACCACTGAAGGAACAGCTGTTTCCTAACTCCTTACCATGCAATCTGGTTCTCTGAGTTTGAGATGTGCAATACAAGAACTTCAGGCTAGTCTTGAAGTGTAAGTTTCACCAGACATCTACCACCCCTTTCTGTGAAAATACATTCCTGATAATTCATGAGTCTGCCCCACAACCCAATATTCTCAGTGTTCTGTGCACTCCCATGCCCTCTGGACCCAAGGTGATGACATTTATAGGATACTGTTGTTTAACATGGATCAATAACAACAAAAAACACCCCATGTACATGGATTAATGGCTTTTGCACTGTTGGCATTTGCCTAAAAAGCTGGTCTTGCTCCTTGGGCACACCTTGGAGCATCTCATCTTCAATGGCTTTGTCTTTCTATTTACTCTATATTTGGATTTTTGGAGTTTCAGGATGTTTTGCCCTATGCTTCCATTTGCTAGTCATCATATAGCTCAGGACAGGTGACACCTGACAGCTGCTTTCCTAATGCTTCACTAGGTTAAGTTCTACTAGCAAGTTGTTTCACCAGGATCACTTTCCATTCCCAAATCCACCTCATGATTGAGATTACTCCCCAGAAATGCCATCTTCTCACTGGGAGCTTTGGATGGGACTCCTTAATATCTATTGTTCACATACTAAGACTCTGGCCACCTCTGATCTGGTGTTTGGTTCTGGCCTTCAAGTCTGGCAACTTAGCTTTTGAATTTCTTATCTCATTGTTATCAAATTGGGATATGTGGAGGGAAGGCTGCAGCAATACTGCTGAAAGGTTACAGGAAAGAAAAATGTCTGCCTTTATGTGGATGCAATGAAGATTGGAAACAAGAGGAAATTGAACGTATGAGAAGTAATTTACAAAAATTAGAAGCTTGCCATTTAAGCTTTAATGTGAAGAAATGTGCAGTGAAGCATTTGGGATACAGAAATCCAAAGCTGTATACGATAGAAAATAAGAGCCCAATAAGACCAACCTTGACATAAGTGTCCAAGGATCTCAAGATTACATTACATTAGTGATTTCTATTCGCCATTACCTTGCGGTTCAATGCAGATTACAGAAGAGGATTTCTGGACATATCCAGAGGTGTTAGAGTGATAGGAGACTTGCTTCAGAGGATTGAAATGTTTCATACGGTGTTAGTCTTCATGGATTTCTTGAATAGCAGAGTTTTTATTTCTTTTCTGAAAAAGTTTTGAAGTCTGGGGTCGCGATCAGTAGATTGGAGAGTTGGTGGTCTAGATTTGCTGCCTGTGTGGCTAGAAGGCCATCGTACAATTTTTTCCGTTTGATATCTCTGATTGGAGGGTATGTGAATGGAGTCTGGGTTCTCCTGTGTCTGGTTGTGGTAGTTTGGATTAGGCGGTTGTTCAAGTAGGTTGGGCTGTCACCATTTATGGATTTAAATAATAATCAGTAGACTTTAAATAGTATTCTTTTTTGAATTGGGAGCCAGTGTGAGTCGAGGTATGCCTCGGTGATGTGGTTGTGTTTTCTTACTGAATAGATTAGTCTCAGGGCTGTGTTTTGTACTGTTTGTAGTTGTTTTATCATTGTTGCAGGGCAGGGTAAAAAGAGGATGTTACAGTACTCGAGGAGACTTAGGACTAGGGACTGGACCATGAGCTGGAATTGTTTTCTGTCGAATAATTTTCGAACTTGCCTTAGGTTTCTCATGACTGCAAATGATTTCTGTATTGTTTTGTTGATTTGTAGTTGGTGCAGCATCTGTCTATCGTCATTCCCAGAAGTTTTAGAGTGGGTTGAATGGGGTATGTGATTGAGTTTACTAGGTTTGTTATGGTTGGGGGTTTTATTTTTTCGAGAAGTATGAATTTTGTTTTGTCTGGGTTCAGTTTTAGTTTGTGGTCTTTCATCCATGTTGCCATTGTTTCTAGAGTTCTGTGTAGTGTGTCTGTCATGGTGGCCATTGGCTGATCAAAAGGAAGGAGAATGATGATGTCTGCTTAGCTATAGGTTAAGCCTATTTTGTCTAGGCAGGTGCCGAAGGATGCAATGTAGAGATTGAAGAATGTCGGGGATAATGGCAAACCTTGGGGTAAGCCACAGGGGTTAGACCATGGTTCTGATTTTTCTTTCTCTTTACTCCGTAGGTCCTGGATTGTAGCAATCCTTGAAACCATGTGTGTACTTTGCATGTGATTCCTATTGTATCTAGTATTTGTAGCAGGATGTTGTGGTCTACCAGGTCAAATGCTGTGGCGAGATCTATCAGCATTTTTTTACCTGTGCTGAGGTGTTGTCTAGCTGTGTCCATAAGGGAGTCTAGTAGTGTCTCAGTGCTGAAATTGGTTCTGAATCCAGACTGTATAGGGTGGAGCAAATTGTGGTTTTCTAGGTAGTTGGTGAAGAGTTTAGCTACAAGGCCTTCCATTAGCTTGACATAAAGTAGAATTGAGGCTACGGGTCTGTAGTTAGATGGTTGATCTGTTGCTCCTTTTGGGTCTTTCAAGATCGGGATGACGATGATTTTGGAGAGATCTTGTGGGAAAAGACCATCTGTGAGCATGGTTTGTATCCATTGTATGAGGAGAGTGCAGAATTTTAGGCTGGAGGTTTTTAATAGGTATGGAGGGCATTGGTTGAGGTCGCAAGCTGCATGGCTGTATTTTTTATAGAGTTTGTTAAGGTTTGTATTGTGGAGAAGTGGGACCAGGTTCTATCTGCTGCAGCCAATTCTTTTTCTGTGGGGGGCATTGTGATATCTTCTAGGTGGGTTGGGGTTCCTGCAAAATTTGTCCTGGCAGTTGTAATTTTGTTTTTAAAGTATTCAGCTAAAAGGGTGGCTGAAGGGGGAGGGTTGTCGTGTCTGAGTTTTTTTAGTAATTGGAAGTTTTTTTTGTCTTGGGCCTCTATGCCTATTTGGTTTGTGTAGTATATGTCTGTCTTTTTTCTTTTAGTTTTAGTTTGTATTATTGGTTTAGTTTTTTTCCATGCTGCTCGTGTGTTCTTGGTTACTCTTTCTCCATTTTCTTTCTAGTCGTCTGCATTGTCTTTTGAGTAGGAGTAGTTCGTTGTCGAACCATTTGTCTGATCGTCTGCTGATTCTGGTTTTTGTTTGTATTGGGGCTAGCTCGTCTAGGGTAGTTGTACTTATATTGCACCATTGTGAGATGAAGTCTTTGGGGTCACATTCTTGGATTGTAGCGTCTGTTTTATTCCAGAATTTGGAGGGGGTCGATATATGTATGTGTATGTATGTAGGTTAAGCTTTGGGATTTTAGTTTGGTTTTGCCTTTGGCTCAGTTGATATTGAAGATGTATGTGTAATGGTCTGAACAGATGGATCTGGACCATTTTCCATTTGAGATTTGAATCTCTGATAGAATGGGCTGTTGGGTCATGAAGGCTGCAATGTCTAGTTGGTGACCTTTCTCTTGTGTGGTTTGTGGGTCTAAGATCTTGTAGGTTAAGGCTTTGAGGCAAGATTGTAGGTTTTCTACTTGTTTAGAGGTATGGTCTTCGAGATAGAGGTTTATATCTCCTAGGATTAGGTTGTAAGTTGCCGTTAGTGAATTTCGGTGTATAAAATCTTCGAATTCTGGTCTTGCTGTGTTCCAATTCCCTGGTGTTATGTATCAGAGAATGCAAGTTATGGATCATTTTAGTGTGGTGCATGAAAGTTGGCAGGCTAGTAGATCCATGTGTGGGGTGGACATTTTGTCTAGTATGTTTAAGTTTAGGGAGTTTCTGACTAAGATGGCTAGACCTCCTCCTCGTTTTTTTCCCCTGCAGACCACTGTTATCTTGTATGCCTTCGGGAAAACTTCCATTATCCTGGGGTCCGATCTGAGGTTAGCTAGGTTTCAGTGAGGAAGAGGCAGTCTAGATTTTCAGTTATTATCCAATCCTTTATGTGTTCTGTCTCTGGGTCTAGAGTTCTGATGCTTATGTAGGCACATGTTAGTGTGGTGTATTCTGTTTGCACACTATTTGTTGTTTTGGGGTAGACAAGTGCTCTTGGTTGGGGGTGTGGTTTAGTCCTGGAAAGGTTTGTTGGTCTTCTCCTCCTTGTTGGTGTGATGATGTGGTGTATGCAGGTCTGGGAGTTTATGTTACCGTTTGTAATGGTTTTCCTTGCTGGGTGGTAAATTCTATTTGTAGCTGAAATAATTGGTATTGGGGAGATGTTTGCTGCAGTCTTCCAGTTGGTTAGGAACAAGATGATCAGTTGGATAGTTTATGTTTGTGATATAGCTTTCATTGTGAAAGATAGGAAATAACAAAATAGCAGTGCCAAAGGAAAGGGGAACTTTTAAATAAGCAAGGTTTCCCACTGAGCCCTCCAACTGGCTCAGCGGCTGGAGCGTCGGTGAGGGGCGGAGTGCTCTCCCACGCCCGAGGGGATCCTCAGTTGCTCCGGGAAGATCAAAATAGCAAAACAATGTGACAAAGTACCTTGTTTCCCCAAAAATAAGAGTGTCATATTAATTTGGGGCCCAAAAAACACACTAGGTCTTATTTTCGGGGGTATGTATATGATCATCTTTCCCTTCCTCTCCTTCACCCCAATTCTTCCTCTTTCCTTTTTCTCCCCCACATGTGCAGCATCTTTCCTCCCCTCACCCATCCCCTTGTGCCTTCCCTCTGCAGCATCTTTCTATCCCTTCCATCTCTCGTGCAGCAGAACCTTTGCCCAGCTTCCATCATTCTCTCCTGCCCACCCCTCATGCAGATCCCTTGCCCAGCTTCCACCCTTCCCACCCTCATGCAGCAGGACCTTTTCCCAGCTTCCATCCTTCCCTCCCTCCCTCCTATCCCTTGTGCAGCAGAACACCGCCACCGCCCCACCACCACCACGCAGCCATCTTTCCCTCCCATCCAAAACACCAACCGCGAACCCTACATACCGGTACCTCCCTCCAAATCAGCATCTGGCCGGCAGCATTCTAAACAGGCTGCTTCAGCATTGTCTGCCAGTGAATTCCCTCTGCCATATCACTGATGTCATCAGTAATGCGGCAGAGAGAATAACAAGCACACCAGGCTGAAGTAGCCTGTTTAGAGTGCTGCCAGCCAGCCGCCAATTTGGAGGGAGGTACCGGTATGTAGGGCTCGCTCGCTGTCAGTGGTTCAAATGGGAGAGAAGGATGGCTCTGGAGGGCAGGAAGCGATGCCGGCAAATCCCAACTAGGGCTTATTTTTGGGGTAGGGCTTACATTAAGACCTACCTTAAAAATCATACTAGGGCTTATTTTCAGGGTAGGTCAGCCAAGGGCTGCACTGAGAGGGGCATAACCCGAATACATATACAGTAACATCAGCAGATAAGACATGCAGTCTGCCCAACAAGGTGGCCAGAGTTTAATCCGGCATGCACAGGTTCTACTTCATTAAAACACTGTCTTTCCCTACCAATTTTGGGGCACAGACTATAAAAGTGTTCCTGGCACCAGTCCTTCTATCCAACTACTGTATTTGTTGAAGCCCACTCCAGCCTTGATTCTGATCTGCTTTTTTGCCATTTACAAGACCCAAACCATAGAAGTCTGCTCGACACTGGTCTTACTATCCAATCTCTGAAGCTACTATCAAAGCTCACTCCAGTTATGAGACCATTTAATTTTTGCCTTAATTATCAATACTTTTAGACCGTTATTCCATGAATTATATGCATGGTAAAAAGCTTAATGACCACAAATTATGCTTGAATTTCTCTACATCTAAGGCTATTTGGTTTATGAAGCATGTGCCTCTCTGCCTGGTGCTGCCTCACTAGTGAGGAAGCACCTTTATTGCTTCCAAACTCATCACAACAATTATTTTAAGATTCTGCTATTTTCTAAGGCCTTGAATTTTTAAATGATTGGGTTATCTTTCACAGCTCTTCATAAAATCAGACTGGTTAAAACTTGGCTTGGTGCTCAGGACCTTAAGCCACTACTTCACTCTTAAGATCTATAACATGCCTTCCATTGGTCTCCCTCAAATGACCTTAATTCAGAGCACAGTTGTTAATGGGTACATGGAGATCTGATCATATCTCCACTACTGGCTAGACAAACACTGGCTCCCAGTTGCCTTCTGCTTCATAAAATACCAATTCTTATCCACCATGCTTTGCATGCAGATAAACCAGCATATTTAGTGACCCATCTTCATCACCAACTCCCCTTCATAGATCCTTCTCTGCTCACTGCAGGCCTTGTCATCTCTTTACCATCTCATATTCATTATCTTCCCGTTTCATTTGCATATTTAGTTTCTGGTCTCTGGAATGCCCCTCTATCTTTTGTGGAATTGTTTTAGTACATGTAAAAAGCAAAGCACAAAAACAGGGTTGTTGAGATGACTGCTTTTGGATTATTTTCACAGAGTTTGTTCTATCTCTTGTGTTTGTTTAGTAAACATAAAACATGTTTTTTCCTAACAAGCACTTGAAGGACTGACTGGGTTCCTGCTTGTACATTTTGTCCTTTTCTGCATGGTCTCTGATGAGCCCTGGCTGAAAGAGTAAGCAAGCAAATTTTGCCAATAAAGATCATCATGATTTCCAAGATCTACGGCTTATTTTCCTCACTGAAAGATATTTGCTTCCAACACATCAGTATCTTTCAGATACAAATATCCTCTATAGTATGTATGTCTTTAAGTCTCATATGCATTTTTGAGATGGCCTCATACTTATTTTATGGCCGTTAACATATCTAAATTGAGGCATGACCTTCAGAATTATGTACTGTATACCAGGTGAGGCATCATCAATGAAATATGTAGTATGCTAATACCTTTTTTTTAATTTATTTATTATGTAGCAATAAAAGTACAACTTTGCAAAGCACCCACAAACACACACATGGGGGGATACTGTATTTATAGTTAAGGTTGTACCATGTGATCTTGATATCCGTCGATGCTTTGAAGGAGTGCTGGAGTCTGTACCTCTGGGCCTCGATGTGCCATACTCAGACTGGGCTGGTACCGAGGGAATCGATGTAAGCACTGGTGCTGTTTGCAGTTTAAACAAGTCACTGAACTCCCTCCAAAAGAACTTTTTCAATTGGTCCTGGCCGAACTGCACAGGTAATGTTGGTTCAACAGGTGGTACCATTGGTGCTGCAGGTTGTCGAGAGGTGGGTGACCTCGATGAGGAAGCACGCCCTATAGGGGAGACAGTCTGCATAGAAGGGGGACCGATGATGGCATATGCATTTGGCATGCATTGAGATACTGAAGATGCCTGCAATGCTGATGGAGTAGAGCATGGCTTCTTAGCAGGTTTACCCGATTCAGAAAGCGACCAACATCGAGAGAGGCTTTGATGCCAGTACCAATGGCATCGATTTGTCGCCAGAGGCCATGGTCAGTCCAAACAAGTTCTGCTGGATGCGTCAAGCCTTGAGTGTTTTTGTAAAGTAGAATAGCGGATACAGATGCAAGTGCCCACTCAATGCTCTGCGTCCAGACACTGAATGCACTAGCTGTGCAGGTCAGTGATGGGAGATGGGCAGTTAGCAATGAGTGTACTTTTTGAACCTGGCAGAAGGCCTCGACATGTGAGGAAAAATCTCCAACGGCTAAGTCAAAAACTCAATGGTTGCATTCCAAGATGAAAAAAAAAAACAGAGGGAAGGCGCAACTGAGGAAAAACTGAATGTTTCTTTTCTTTTTTATTAAAAGAAAACAGAACCGAAGAAAGAAACTTTTACTGCTAAGAAAAGAAAAACCAAGCAGATTAAGGCAAAAAGGTGTTGGAAAGGCAACATGATTTGGACAGAGTTCAAAACACAACTTCGCTCTGCAAAGCATGAAAAACTGAGGAACTGCAAGTCAATGTCGGATTTGAAGGCACGCGAAGCTTCTTAAGAAGTTTAAAATAACAGCACACTTTTAGCACTGTCCATAACGGGATCTGTGGATGACGTCACCCACATGAGAAGAATATGCTGCCTGCTTGTCCAAAGATTAAGAGGTTAGCTTTCATAAACTAGAAAAGATAGCAGAAAGCGAGGCAAAAATATCTGGAAAAATTAAGAGAAGCTGGTCAAGTAGTCAGGAAAGCAAAGATACAAATGGAAGAAAAAATAGCTGATAAGGTAAACAGGGGACAAGACATTTTATAGGTATATTAGTGATAGGAAGAATTGCAAAAGTGGCATTGTAAGACTTAAAGGTGAAGGGGAGACATATGTAGAAGCTGATAAAGGTAAGGCTGGTTTGCTTAACAAATATTTATGTTCTACATTCACAGATGAAGTGCCAGGAGCAGGACTACAGAAGACAAATAGTGATAGAGGTGATGTAGACCCTGATCGATTTTCAAAGGATTTTGTTCTTGAAGAGCTAGCTAAACTGAAGGTGGACAAAGCAATGGGGCCAGATAGCGTACATCTGAGGGTACTAAAGAACTT
This sequence comes from Geotrypetes seraphini, assembly GCF_902459505.1. Taxonomy (NCBI): domain Eukaryota; kingdom Metazoa; phylum Chordata; class Amphibia; order Gymnophiona; family Dermophiidae; genus Geotrypetes; species Geotrypetes seraphini. The sequence continues at coordinate 182,511,870 of NC_047085.1, read as the reverse complement.
AGGGAAGTTCTGGTGGCTCCACTGTCTGACCTTTTCAATGCTTCTCTAGAATCAGGAATGATACCAGAGGACTGGAGAAGGATAGATGTGGTCCCTCTCCCTCTCCACAAAAATGGAAGTAAGGAAGAAGTAGGAAACTACAAGCCAGTAAGTCTGACTTCCGTGGTAAGTAAATTTATGGAAACATTTTTGAAACAGAGAATGCTGAAGATTAAGAACATAAGAATAGCCTTACTAGTTCAGCCAGATTCTCATTACTTTCAAGGTTTTGAAAGCAGATGAGCCACACTCTCTCGTATATTTTCTCACTTCCTAAGTAGCTGGTAGGAACTTGAGATCCATAAATAAGCAAATTGCTTACAATGCCATCATACAAAAAAAATTGTACATAAACATGTTTGAGACCCAATTTTCTCTGTAACTGGTCTAAGATATTGGAATGTGATCCCTTTGGTACTTAAAACAATATCATCAGTGAATAAGTTTAAAGAAAATCTAAAGACCTCTCTTTTCGGATGATTATTCATAGGTATAAAGGGTGGTACTGTTGGCATCAATAAAACCAAAAGAAATATTTCCTGATGTATCCTCTTTTCTGTAAAAGTTTTTTATTTCTTCCTTGAACGTCAGAGAGGAAGTTCTGGGCCAGCCAATCACTGCCATTCAGTTGAGGATGGGCTGGCGTGAGCTTTGACAAAGACTCCAGTAGATGGAACCAATGCACAGTATCAGGCAGAGCTCTGGGTTTCTGGCCCAGAAATATTTAAGAAAAAGAACAATTTAAAGTAAATCATTAAGTTGTAGAGACAGTATGTCGGGCAGACTGGATGGACCATTCGGGTCTTTATCCGCCATCAATTTCTATGTTACTTACCTGAGGGCTTTGATCATCCTGCCCCAACAATTCTAGTTTAAAGCCTTCCTCAGCAGGTTAGCCAGTCTGTTGCTGAAGACACTTCTTCCCTTCTTTCATAGATGCACACCATCCCTACTCAGCACCCCTTGAAAAAATGTCAACCCATGGTCCAGGAAGCCGAAACCCTCTTGAGGACACCATCCATGCATTTATCTCCAGGATGTGAGCTTCTCTGCCCAGGCCTTTACCCTCAATAGGGAGGATCGATGAGAATACCACCTGTGTACCCGAATGCTTTACCTTTTCTCCCGCAGCCATAAAGTCACTTCTGATATGTTCAGATGGGTACCTAGCAGTGTCATTAATGCCAACATGGATGAGAAGCACTGGATAATAGTCATTAGGCTTCATGAGTCTCGGCAAGTTTTCCATAACATTTTGGATTTTGGCACCAGGCAAATAGCATACCTCCCAGGGCATCATGTTTGGTCTGCATATGGACACCTCTGTACCCCTCAGAAGGGAATCACCAACCACCACTATCTTATGTCTCCTAGTGGTCTTGAGCATGAGCTTTAGTCCTTCCTCTCCCTGGTATGCTGTCATCTCCTCCACTTCCAGGGCTGCATACCGGTTCTTCAGTTCAATGGTAGATTCAGTTCAATGGTAGATAGAGTTACACTATCAATCCTGCAGGGTCCTGTAATCCAAGTCCAGCTTTCCCCTCATCACAGCCTTTTGTTCCCCACTGCTGGAAATCTCTGATGCCTCATGAAGCATTTCTTTGATGCACCTCTCATTCTCACGGATGCTTCTCGGACTTACCACCTCTTTTCTCAGTTCATTTAGTTCCTTCATGAGGGATTCAAGCTGAAGAAAGCTTGCACATAAAACCACTCACTCTACCTTGTTAACACTTTCTGTTTGCATAGAGACGGAAGCTGTAACCTGAACAACAGCTTTGGTCACACAATGCTTCCCAGCCATACTGTGGATGCAGAAGTATTTGTACCTGATGAGAAGGGAAAAAAAAAAAAAAAATTCTGCACAAGCAATGCCATGTTCCTAATTGGCTGAAGTTCTGATAAAATCAAAAGATCAGCCTTGTGGAGGTGGGAAGGAATTAAAAACTAAACAGACTTTCCTCAAATGCTATCTGTGCTCTAATCTGACGTTATGCTCTGAAATATAAACCTAAAACACTAATCTAGACTAAAACACTTTTTTTTATATAAAATTTTAACGTAAAGGCTACACTATTGCTCAAAGTGACTTTGCTGAAAAATCAGAGTACAGAACTCAAAAAGTAAAAGGCACGACCAATGAAATAGCCTACTGAAGCCTAAGTTTACCTTTTTCCAAGTTTGAGTGCTAGCAGTTAATATATTCCAAAATGTAGTTTCTTCCCTTTAGCAGATCCTCTCAGCACCTCTTCAGCTGTGCTTCTAAATTATAAATGGTGTCAGCTACATGTCCTGGATGAGTCACCTTGCACTGATCCTGGCATTTTGAATTCTTGTTAAATCAGGCACTATTGTTTTAACTGAAAGGCAACTAAACAAAAGAGTAGTTTCTAACTGCCTAACTGAAAACCCTTTGCAAATAATATGCTCTGTATGACTTTTTTCCTAGCTGTATTTTAAACTAATGTTAAACACTAAACAGACTTTGGTGTCCCACTACCTGATATTTGCGCCGGCCCGGCAAACCTGGAAGTGGGTCTGTAAAACAGCAAAGTTGTCCTCTGGGATTTCTTTATACTTGCCCATCCAGGGCAATGGAGCCTTTCAGCCGGGATTACAAAACACCTCCTTCCAGAGGTGGAGTGTGCAGGGACTTCAATACCTTTTCCACTTATTCTTGGAGGAGAGGAGAATGGCAACTTTTGCAGAATTATGCCAGACTTTTGATTTACAACCCAATGACTTCTTTGCCTATTTCCAGATCCGACATTATGTTCAGTCTCTACCAGGGGATCATCTTACTGAGGACACTCGGGACGCCCTTTCGGAACTCTTTAGTCTATCTGCACAACAGAGGATTCCTCTTTGTTTTCACATTGTGGGGATCCAGGACTGCCAATCTGGCCCCAATTTGGACATTTTGGCCACAGCATGGGCAGAGGACTTGCAATGCACATTAACGGCCCTGCAGATACAGCGAGTACTGAAGCATATTCAGAAGGTGTCTCCTAATATCACTCACTGGGAAATGCAATTGAAAATTGTTCTGAGATTCTATATTTCACCGGGACGAGCACCCAGGATGGGGTTCACCGCATCCCATTCTTGCCCGAAATGTAACCAGACTCATGCCTCTTTGGGCCATATGCTTTGGACCTGCCCTAAAATTCTGCAGTTTTGGAGACATCTAGGGCATTATATTACGACGCTTTGGGGGAGGCGCTGGCTCCCACAACAGAGAGCATTATTTGGATATTACAACTTAGCCACGCCTAAGCCCAAGGGAATGTCAGCTTTCGTAACTAGAGTGATCCTGATGGGGAAGAAGGCCATACTCATTAACTGGCTGTCCCGTGAGCCCCCGACTTATGCACAATGGAGATCGCTGATGATAATCCATGCCACGCTGGAACGGCGACTGGTAGGAGACTTGGATTGTGGACCGGGTCATATATTTTCTCAGACCTGGGAATGTTTCTGGCAGGATCTCACCCCACATGCTCGCAGTAGACTCTTGAATCTTTAAGTTTAACTCAGACTCTCAGTTTTGTCTCTAGCACTGGACTCGGGATGGGGAGGGATAGGGAGTAGGGGGGATATGATTGCCCTGTGGTTTATTGGATGATTCTGCTTATTGTATTTGCTTGTTTATAGTTGAAACAATAAAAAACAATTGAACATAAACACTAAACAGACTTTCCCCAACTGCTATCTGTGCCCTAATCTGATCTTTTATGCTCTGAAATACAACCTAAAATACTAATCTAAACACTTTTTATACATAAGAACATAAGTATAGTCTTACTGGGTCAGACCAATGGTCCATCTAGCCCAGTATCCAGTCTTCACGGAGGCCAATCCAAGTCACACAAGTACCTGGCAAAAACCCAAATAGTAGCATTCCATACCACCGATCCAGGGCAAGCAGCGGCTTCTCCCATGTCTGTCTCAACAGCAGATAGACTTTTCCTCTAGGAAAGTGTCCAAACCTTTTTCAAAAGCAGCTACATTAACCATTACCACATCCTCTGGCAACGCATTCTAGAGCTTAACTATTCTCCAGGTGAAAAAAATATTTCCTCTTATTGGCTTTAAAAGTATTACTCTAACTTCGAGTGTCCCCTAGTCTTTGTAAATCTTGATGCAGTAAAAAAAAAAAAAAAAACAATCCACTTGTATCCATTATACCACTCAGGATTGTGTAGACTTCAATGATCTCCCCTCAGCCATGTCTTTTCCAAACTGAGAGTCCTAACCTTTTTAGTCTTTCCTCATACAAGAGAAGTTCCATTCCCTTTATCATCTTGGTTGCTTTTTTTTTTAACCTTTTCTAAAGCGGCTATATTTTTAAGATACGGACACCAGAACTGAATGCAATACTCAAGATGATGTCACACCATTAAGCAATACAGAGGCATTATAATATTCTAGTCTTGTTTACTATCCCTTTTCTAATAATTCCTAGCATCTTATTTGCTTTCTTGGCCACCACTGCTGCACATTGGGAAGGTCTCAGTGTATTGTCCACGATGACACCCAGATCTTTTTCTTGAGCACTGACCCCCAAGGTGGACACTAGCATCTGGTAACAATGATTTGGATTAATCTTTCCAATGTGCGTCACACTGCATTTGTCCACATTAAATTTCAGCCATTTGGATGTCCAGTCTTCCAATTTCCTATGGTCTTCCTGCAGTATTTCACCATCCGCAAGCGTTTTAACAACTTTAAACAGTTTGTCATCTGCAAATTTAATCACCTCAATCGTCGTTTCAACTTCCAGATCATTTATAAATACGTTAAATAGTAGAAGTATAGATCCTTCCTCACTCCGAGATACCAGCTTTGTCAAGGGTTCTCAAGGGCTGCTGCTTGAACCTGTAATACATAATGCTCTCTTTACTTAAAAATACTTCTCCATACTCTTACTATGCTTATCATACCTAAATATTGCTTTGCATTCCAGCGATTCACCTGGTTATTTTCACCTCATAGATGTTACCATACTTAATCCCAACTTTACTCACATAGTCACTCTAACTGTATATTTTAATTCCAGCTTATCCTACCTGTTAACTTTATTGTGAAACATTCTCTCTCATTGTACTTTTTAGACTTCAAACACACAGAGCACTCTCTCCTATTAACAATCCCTAATAAGTGGTATACTTACCTATTAAGCCTCTCACTTCTGTTATATTTAGATTTTGTTTTAATTTAATCTTCTCCTTTCTTAATCATGTTTTCAAACATTTAAAACATGATGCCCTTCCAATAGACGCCAGCGCATTAATTTCCTCTACCTCAAATGTTTGTGTTGAACACATTTATTCAACATTTCACACTTTAAAAAAGTTTATTTGCTATTTTCTACATACCACCTATTCAACACACAACATTCCTCTTCCTATCTTAAAATTCATAAACTAATTCCTTACTTCTCAAGTGTGCTGATCTCGCATTCCACACTGTCGCCACTTCAGCTGTGTTGGTTTTCAATCTCGTGCATGTGCCACTGGGACTAGGGCAGCTTATTCAGGCGCTTGGAACGCCACTGGGACACGGTCAGGCACTTGGATGTGGCAGTCACCGCGGGCCACACAAAATTACCAGGTTTGCCGGATTGCGGACCTTTTGTTTGATATCTGTACCTTAGCAGATCCTCACTCAGCACCTCTTCAGGACAACTTAGTCCTATCTTCTAATCTAACTTCTGCCCAATTCCACAATTACCATTCATCTAAAAAATTAGATAACACTTTGTCTTATAACAGCTTACTCACTACTTGGATAAAACCCCAGTAGACTGACTTCAGGAAAGCACACATCAGCACTGAAACTGTTCTACTTCAACTAACCACTACCATTTTTCATTATCTTGATCAAAACAAAAATAGTACCTATCCTAAGATCTTGACCACACCATTCTACTCTTGACTCGGGTGTTTCTGGTGTAGGCTACAACTGGTTCCAAGCCTATCTTTCAAACACATTCTTTTATGTTCACTGGAACAACATCTTCTAACCATTACAAACTTGATTGCGAAGTTCAAGGTTCTCTTCTTGCTCCTATTCTATTCAATATCTTCTAGCTCTACTCTTTGATGCTTGTTCAAACCCTTGGCCTTACTGCTTATATCTATGCCAGTGGTTCTCAACTCTGTCCTGGGGGACTCCCAGCTAGTTGGGTTTTCAGGATATCTCTAATACATTAATTAAATAAAAATGAGCTATTTATTGTTAACTGAAATAAATTTTTTTAATTCTTTTAATAAATCCTTATACAGTGCTTCCCCTGCGAATTCATGGTCTGCGATTCGCAGTCCTGGTCATTCATGGTATTTTCCAACCGCGAATGACCAGGCAGAAGAGGGCAGCCAGAGTGCCGGCGAGTGAAGGAAATCACTCGCGGTGTGCTCCGACTGCCTCTTCCTGTACTAAAGTCGGGCCCTTACCAATCAGGAGCTCCTTTGACACGCAGCTCCTGATTGGTACGCAGCTACTGATTGGTGAGGCCCGACTTTAGTACAGGAAGAGGCAGTCAGAGCATACCATGAGTGATTTCCTTCACTCGCCAGCACTGCGGCTGCCCTCTCCTGTCTCCCCTACTAAAAACCGTATTTGCGGTTTTTCAACATTCATGGGGGTTCCTGGAACAGAACCCCCGCGAATATTGGGGGAGTACTGTACTACCACAATCCTTTGTTATTCATAGTATTCATCTCATTACAATATCATAAATATTACAAACATTTTAAATATTTTCAATGTGTGAACCTCACAATTACATTTCAAATGCATTCATAAACCCACTCATACTAAATCAACTCAATCACACTATAGCAGCAGTTCATATAGCTCCAGCAATCATTTGCATGTATTCTGCGATAAACAAATTTCAGTTCAGAAGAGGGGAATTGTAAAAAAATAAATAAATAAAAAAATTTCAGGACAATAAACCGGCACCAATTGCCATTCTTCAAATCTCGTCAGTCCACTGTTCCCCTCTTCTTCTCGCTTCTCCATGGCTAATGGGGCTGTATGGGTATTGATAAAAATAGTCAAGAAAAAGCGAGGAGGAAGAGGGGGAACAGTGGACTGTGACTGATGAGATTTGAAGAACAGCAATTGGTGCCAGTTTATTGTCCTGAAATTTTTTTTTATTTTTTTTTTACAACTCCCCTCTTCTGAACTGAAATTGTTTATCGCAGAATATATGCAAATGATTGCTGGAGCTATATGAACGCACTGGAGCTATGGTGTGATTGACCTGATTTAGTACAAATGGGTTTATGAATGCGCTGGAAGTGTGGTAATTGCGAGGTTCATGAGTTGAAAATATTTTAAATGTTTGTAATATAAGAACATAAGAATCGCTGCTGTCGGGTCAGACAAGGGATCCATCGTGCCCAGCAGTTCACTCACGTGGCGGCCCTTAGGTCAAAGACCAGTGCCCTATTTGAGTCTAGCTTCACCTGCGTATGTTCTGGTACAGCAGGAACTTATCTAACCTTTTCTTGAATCCCTTAAGGGATCTTTCCCCTATAACAGCCTCTGGAAGAGAATTTCTACCACTCTCTGGGTGAAAAAGAACTTCCTTACATTTGTACAGAATCTATCCCCTTTTAACTTTAGCGAGTGCCCTCTCGTTCTCTTCACCTTGGAGAGGGTGAACAATCTCTCTCTCTCTCTACTAAGTCAATCCCTTCAATATCTTGAATGTTTTGATCATGTCCACTCTGTCTTCTCTTTTCAAGGGAGAAGAGGCCCAGTTTCTCTAGCCTCTCATTGTACGGCAACTCCTCCAGTCACATAACAATTCTTGTCGCTCTTCTCTGGACCTTTTTCAAGTAGTACTATGTCCTTACGGGTAAGGGTAATCTAGATAGCGATAGCTAGAAGGATGCTAGGGTGCATAGGAGAGGTATGGCCAGTAGGAAAAAGGAGGTACTGATGCCCCTGTATAAGGCTCTGGTGAGACCTCATTTAGAATATTGTGTTCAATTCTGGAGGCCGCACCTTCAAAAAGATATAAAAAGGATCGAATCAGTCCAGAGGAAGGCTACTAAAATGGTGCGTGTTCTTCGTCATAAGGTGTATGGGGACAGACTTAAAAGATCTCAATCTGTATACTTCGGAGGAGAGGGAAGATATGATACACGTTTAAATACCTACATGATGAGACCAGCAGACACATCCTCGGTCAAAAACTCCAAGATAAGTGGAATTACATTATAAAATAACAGTCTGTCATCACTTATCTGAAAATGTAGTCTTCCAAATGTTCTTTGACGTAGTGCTGAGACGTGAAAGCAGGAAAAACCCGCACAGTGGAGCGTAAGCATCCAGCACAGCAGCTAAACAATCATCTCCCCCAACTACATTTCTAAAATCCCTCAAACACCCCTCAAAATATAAACTCCCATAGCTGAGCCACCTTTCCCCACATACCACACAATAGCTATCTTTCAGTCCTTACCCTTCCCACAGCAATAAAAACTAGGGTAGCCAATGTCATGCCGATTTTAAAAAAGAGAGTCCAGGGGAGATCCGGGAAATTACAGACCGGTAAGCCTGACTTCAGCGACGGGCAAAACGGTGGAAACAATTATAAAAAATAAAGTTGTGAAACACAATAATAATAATAATTTTATTTTTGTATACCGCCATACCCAGGGAGTTCTAGGCGGTTCACAACAGTTAAATGCAGTACAAACAATGTAGTTGGAATTGAAGAACATAACAAAGCAATCATAGAGTCAAACAAGTTATACGTCTACAATTTAAGTAAAAGGAAAAAAAGTACATACACGCCAATAGGAGGGAGCAACAATCTCAAAAGAATGGGGAGGGATAGTGATGGAGAACATTAAGGATTTGGTCTGTTGAAAAGTTGAGTTTTAATCTGTTTTCTAAAATTGAGATAAGAAGAGGCATCAAGTTTTGGGTATGGGGAGTCCGGGAAAGGTGCACATTGCAGCTCTGGGTCTAGGAAGAATACGAGACATGCAAATAATGCTAAAGGTGGCCTAGCTGCTATAACAGGAATGTCCCCACTGAGACATAACAAACATACAACATGGAGGGCTATGTACGTCAACGCCCACAGTCTGGGAAACAAGATCCTGGAACTGGAAACAGAAATGATAAATGCCGACTTGGATGTGGTGGCGATATCTGAGACCTGGCTCACAGACTCCCACGGGTGGGACATGGTCATACCGGGTTACAACTTGCTTCGCCGGGACAGGGAGGGCAAAATGGGAGGAGGTGTAGCATTATATACTAAAGATGACATTAAAGTCACCAGAATCACAGATGTACGGTACACTGGAGAATCCCTTTGGGTAAATTTGGCCAGAGGGAAGGACAAATGCTTGTATCTTGGCGTAGTATACAGACCTCCAAGACAACAGGATGACCAAGATATGGAATTAATCGGAGATATAGAGAATATCACCTTGCGTGGGGACACAGTATTGTTAGGTGACTTCAACATGCCTGATGTGGATTGGGTCACGCTTTCCTCTGCTTCATGCAGCAGCAGGAGGCTATTAAATTCCTTGAAGGGAGCAAGACTAAGGCAACTAGTGTTGGAACCAACAAGGGATCAGGCAATCCTAGACCTGATACTTACCAATGGAGAAAGTGTCACAGAGGTCTCGGTGGGCGACACATTGGCCTCCAGCGACCACAACATGGTATGGTTCAATCTCAGAAAAGGTTTCACTAAATCTACCACACTAACCAAGGTCCTTAAATTCAAGGACACAAACTTCAAAGAAATGGGAGACTTCGTTCACCAGGTGCTACAAAGCCAAACAGAAACCGATAACGTGGAAGAAATGTGGTCAACTATAAAAACCACCATACAGGAAGCAACAAACCGCTATGTTAAATCGGTAAGTAAACGGAGTAGGAACAATAAGCCACAATGGTTCTCTACGGAGATCTCGGACCTCATCAAGGAGAAGAAAAAAGCATTCATCTCTTACAAACAATCAGGGAAACAGGACTCCAGGGAAATCTATCTGACCAAGTCAAAAACAGTCAAAACAGCAGTTAGAGAGGCCAAATTCCGCATGGAGGAGTCTTTAGCAAGGAACATAAAGAGAGGAGATAAATCCTTTTTCAGGTATATCAGTGACAGGAACAAAAACTCAGGTGGGATAGTACGCCTCAGGAAACCAGGGGGAGACTATGCAGAAACGGACTCGGAGAAAGCCCAACTGTTAAATGAATACTTCTGCTCAGTCTTCACCCGCGAGGCGCCGGGACTTGGTCCTGAGCTGCAGACAAGGGTTGACTCAGCTGATCCATTTAGTAATTTTGAGTTTACGCCCAGCAGTGTCTACTGCGAGCTGTCAAATCTCAAGGTTAACAAGGCAATGGGGCCTGACAACCTACACCCCAGGGTGCTCAGGGAGTTGTGTGATGTCTTGGCGGAACCGCTATCCGCACTCTTCAATCTCTCCCTTAGTACAGGTGACGTCCCGTTGGACTGGAAAATGGCTAACGTCATTCCACTTCATAAGAAAGGCTCCAAGATGGAAACAGCAAACTACAGACCGGTGAGTCTCACATCAATAGTGAGCAAACTAATGGAAACTCTAATCAAATGCCAATTGGATACGATCATGAACGAGGAGAATCTACGTGATCCCCGTCAACATGGATTTACTAAGGGGAGATCCTGCCAATCCAACCTGATCGGCTTCTTTGACTGGGTGACGAGAAAGCTGGATGTTGGGGAGTCCCTGGACATCGTATACCTGGACTTCAGCAAAGCATTCGATAGCGTACCACACCGCAGGTTGCTGAGCAAAATGAGTTCTATAGGATTGGGCGACACGCTGACGAAATGGATTGGGAACTGGCTTGAGGGTAGGCTTCAGAGGGTAATGGTGAATGGCACCCCCTCCGAAACGACGGAGGTGATCAGTGGAGTGCCACAGGGCTCCGTCCTGGGCCCGATCCTGTTCAACATCTACATAAGAGACTTGGCAGAAGGTCTCCGAGGTAAAATAACATTATTCGCTGATGACGCCAAACTAAGCAATGTAGTGGCCAAGAGTACAACAGACAAAAACTCAATGCCCGACAACATGATGCACGACCTACTACTACTGGAGCGCTGGTCTAGGTCCTGGCAACTCAGCTTCAATGCCAAAAAATGCAAAGTCATGCACCTGGGCAGCCATAATCCATGCAAGACTTACACCCTAAATGGCGAGATCCTAACAAGAACTAATGCAGAGCGTGACCTAGGGGTGATCGTCAGTGAGGACATGAAGGCTGCCAATCAAGTGGAGCAAGCTTCCTCCAAAGCAAGGCAAATCATAGGTTGCATACGCAGGAGTTTCGTCAGCCGTAAGCCTGAAGTCATTATGCCATTGTATAGATCCATGGTGAGACCACACCTGGAGTACTGTGTGCAATTTTGGAGGCCGCATTACCGAAAAGATGTGCTGAGACTAGAGTCGGTGCAGAGAATGGCAACCCGGATGATCGCTGGGCTCAAGGATCTCCCTTACGAGGAAAGGCTGGATAAGTTGCAGCTCTACTCACTCGAGGAACGCAGAGAGAGGGGAGACATGATAGAGACGTTCAAGTATCTCACGGGTCGCATCGAAGTGGAAGAAGATATCTTCCTTCTCATGGGTCCCACGGCAACCAGGGGGCACCCGTGGAAAATCAGGGGAGGGAAACTGCACAGTGACACCAGGAAATTCTTTTTCACTGAGAGAGTGGTTGACCGCTGGAATAATCTTCCACTTCAGGTCACTGAGGCCAGCAGCGTGCCTGATTTTAAGGCCAAATGGGATAGATACGTGGGATCTATTCACTGAGTTAGGTGGGGAAGGGTCATTGCGGTGGGCAGACTGGATGGGCCGTGGCCCTTATCTGCCGTCTATTTCTATGTTTCTATGTTTCTATGTTTCTATGTTTCTAAGCACAATTTGGGCAGGACAAACACGATTTAATGAGACATACTTTATATACAGGTAGTCCCCGGATTATGAACGATTCTTTAAGGAGAAAGGGAAGAATCAAGAGTATGAATGGTCACAACCACTGACCCTCAAGCCTTCCACTGAAGAATGCTGGTGTAGGTGGAATGAGGTTGAGATAGACACCAAGATTGTTTCCCACGTTTATCCATGGGGATGGGAATGATGATGAATTTTGTCACTGTGTCATTCTCTACACTGGACACAGTTACGAACAGGATTCTGCTTCACCCTTCCATGTCCCAACATGTCAGAGAGAAGGCTTTCAGGTCAACTGCGGGCCGGAAGTAGGAACCACTGCTCGCGGCTTTGTGAAGAGAAACAAGTGCAGCTGGAAGAGAGGAGGGAGCTGGCAGTAAATACCGGTGTGAGGGAATCACAAATTTGGGACACAGAATGAAGAGAGGGAGGGAGAGAGGCATTTTGGGACACAAAAAGAAGAGAGAGAGGGGTAAACTTCAGACAAAGGAAGGAGGGAGGGGGCATGAAGTTGGGGCACAGAATGGAAGAATTAAGGGAGAGAGAGATGCTATGATGGAAGAGGGAATTGTTGCGCCTGGGTGTCTCTTGAGTGAGAGGGAAAGAAATGGTGCACATGGGAAAATGAAGAGAGAAGAATTGTTGGGCATAGGGAGGGAGAATTGTTGGGCATAGCTGCTGAACAAGAATGTACACTGGTAGGGCTAGTCTCAGTTAGGGCGCTGGTCTTTGACCAGAGGGCCGCCGCGTGAGCAGACTGCTGGGCACGATGGACCACTGGTCTGACCCAGCAGAGGTAATTCTTATGTTTTTATGAGAGGAGTGAGGTAGAGATGCATGGGGAAGAAAGATGAGGAGACGCATTGGATGTGGTGGTGAAGGAACAGTGGGACGGATGGAAAGGGATGCAAGAGGGGCCTCACATGATCTGTTACATACAAATTCAACTTAAGAATGGAAATCATTCTTAAATCGGGGACTGTCTGTATTTAGCCTAGATTCTATTCTAAGAGAGGCTTGTGAGATTATACCAATGTGTTAGACATCTCACCCAGACCACAAGCTACATTATTTCCCCTACCATGCAGGTATTTAATTCTGGGGACAGGCAGATGTGATTTGTATTTTTGACACCTGGAAGGTCATCAGCAAGGGCTGTGTGCAGATGTATATATACTAGTGGCCAAAATTGTGTAAACAGTTTGAGATCACAGAATTTTATTCAACTGTTGCTCTAGTTACTTATTTAATCCTGTAATGTATGATATTTATAAACATTCATTAATTAATGTTTCTAAACAATGCTAGTAATATTTGTGTAGTAATTGTTTATTTTGTGGCTAGGAATGATTTTTTTTTAATTAATTAATTTATTATTCTTGAAATAATTTACAAGCAATAAAACTTGTGTAGGCAAAATGAGAAGAAACAAAGATCACAACAGATATTAAAGATAAAACAAAAAAAAAACCCCCCAAAGTCCTTTTCTTCTATCCTTTTTTTTTCCTTCTTAGACCTCTACATTTGAAGGGGGAGAGGTTTTAATACTTGGGACCTAAAATATTAAAGCAACAAAAACAAGAAAGATAAAGGCTTAACGGCTTTCCAATGGCCCCTTATTTTATCAATTACATCCCTTAATTACCCTCTGGTGATTTTCTTTAAGTCCAGGAAAGCTCTCAAATGGTCTGGGACAAGAAAAATATATTTTGTCCTAAATATTTAATGAGGCATTTACATGGATACTTCAGCTGAAACACAGCACCAATTTCTTTAGCTTCTTGCCTCATTACTAGGAATAGTTTTCTTCTTTCTTGAGTCTCTTTGTTGACATCTGGGAAAATCCATATTCGTTGTCCCAAGAAAGGAATCTGTGTTTTATGAAAGTAAATCTTCAGTACTGAGTTTAAGTCTTGTTGAAAAATAAAAGAAACAAGTAGTGTCGCTCTCTCTTCAACTGTTGAAGTAGTTGTCTCCAATATCGCAGATAAATTTTCCAATTCTATAGTAGTTTGAACTTCGTTCCCTGGCTTTTTCTTTGATAGAGGCAAATAATAAATATTATTCAATGGGGGAATGGCCTCGGGAGCAAAGTTTAAATTTTGTACTTAAGTACTTCCTGAACAGTTGAACAGCTGATGATTCCAATGACTTTGGAAAATTTAAGAAACGCAAATTGAGCCTCCTATTAAAGTTTTCTAGTTGTTCAATTTTCCTATGCACCATCAATTTGTCTTTAATTAGACCATCTACTGCTGATTTCAATGTTGTTATGTCTTCATTTACTACTTTAAATTTAACTTCACTATCAGTTTTCAAATTTTCAAGTCTTAGAAAGAGAGTCCATCTTCCTTACCAGGTCTGTCGTTTCCTGGGCCGACTTCTGTATTGTCCCATCCATTCTTTGAAGCATTCCCCAAACGTCCAGGAGTGTAATCTCCAATGGAGTTGAAGGCAACCCTTGAATTCCCAATGATTTCACTTTCACCGTGGGAGCCTTTCCCATCTGACTCCCCTCTATAGAAGACATACCCGCAACCACTTCGGTATCTGGATGGCTCTGAGTCTCAGGCAGCTCGACCGCGGGACAAGGAGGAACAATGGGAGCTGGAGGGGATAGTGAAACTTCCAGCTCATGCGCAGGTGCAGGGTCCCGAAACTCTGACGCTAGCGAGCCTCTCCCTCCAGAATCCAAAGGAGCTCTGGCAGCAAAGTCAAGCAAGGTCTGACGCATAGATGTCAAGAAGTCTGTTGGTGAGGGTCCCAAGTGGACAACTCCTTTTCGTTTAGAATGAGGTATTCTGGAAAAATTCTAGCAAAAAAAGCAACCGCTCATCTGACTAATACTTGCCAGCTGCCGCCGTCTTGGCCACTCCCCCCTGGTTAGGAATGACTTTTAATGATTTGACATCAAAAAGATAAGCAATCGTATTTCTTTTGAAATGAAACATAGAAAGTGACGGCAGAAAAAGGCCGAGGCCCATCGAGTCTGCCCACACCATTGACCCACCCCCCTATTTAATCGCTCTCTGATGACCTTTCCCTCGTAGAGATCCGACATGAGCATACAGTACAGTAGGTTGTTTGTATGTTTCGTTTTGATGATCTGATGTCACAGCTTGTGAACGCTGTCTAAAGGCCTGTTGTACAATATGACAATTTCAATTGCTATTTTTCATTAATTGCAATTAAATTGAATTAATTGAATATTAATTGTCTAATTACACTAAAATTACAGCTGGATGCTAAACATTGCAGAAGAGACTTGACTGGTCACCTAAAAAGAGAGCAACAGCCATAACCTTAATAAAAAGAAGGCTACAGTTACTGAACGATTGCAGCCAAAATTGGTCAAGGTATATCACTGGCCAGGGTACTGAAACACTGCAAATGCATATTTTCCTTGATATACTTTCAGACTAGAAGCATCAGAACAAAGACTGGGGGGGAAAAAAAAAAAAAGGTTACACCACCTCAGACAGATAGAAGAATAATGAAAATGGCTCTACAGAATCAGAAATTAACTGCTGCTGACATCAATAAGTCAATGGCCAAAACAGGGGTGTTGGTGTCAAGCCGGACAGTTTGCTGGGGATTGGTGAAAGTAGGCCTGCAAGCAAGAATTCCCAGGAAAAAGACCTTCATCACCACAGTTCAGAGTTGTAAACATTTGAACTGGGCTATAGAGCATGCCAGCTGGATCACAAAGAACTGAAAGTAGATGTTGTGGAGTGATGAGATCTGAAAAAACATGATAGCAGCAATAATCAACTCCTGGTTCCACATAACGCCACCTATTGACCTCCAAAAATTTATGGACAGCATACCAAGAAGATGCGAGGTAGTAATCAAGTCTAAGGGATATCAAATGTGCTACTAGTGAGATTGATGAAGTCATTTGCTAACTGGAAAAATCATCATTATTAGCTTGGGTAGCTTATGAACAGCATTATTTTTTGTAAAATGTACCAAATATGCTAATCTTAAGTGATTACAGAGTTTAAGTCAAAAATTCATGCATTAAATTATGATGTTATAGCCACAGATATATATATATATATATATTTTAAAATGTAATGCCTAAAATGCTAGGTGCGCCCACAATTTTGGGCATTAGTGTAAGGAGAAGATTGAATGGGACACTATGGAAAAAGACCAAGAATCAAAGCTTAACATGAACCTGAAGTTCAGCAAATGTAAAACCTGTTGTGCCACACCCTAAAACTGACAGCTTCCAGCATACACAGAAAATAATAACATACATAGGTTAACAAAGCACAACCTTACCATTTTCCTTCCACTGGAATCCCAAAGAGACATGTCACCCCATGATGTATTGTAAAAATATTTCTCTCCAGGGTCGTAACTGTTGATTGCCTGGAAAAAAAAAAAGGAACTGCCATGTAATTGCTTCTACCAAAAAGAAAAAAAAAAACACCACACCACACAAACAAACTCTTGCTTACATAGACTAGATTACAAGTTACCCCAAGAGCACAACCCAACCATCTGAGCCAAACTTAGGGTTACCTGTGAAGTTTATCAGATTCAGCCAGTATAGCAACAGAAAAGCAAAAGTAAATGTGGGAAATTCAAATCAGATGAACAGGAGAAAACAAACTATTATGACCAAAAACAACAAGGAGCTCTAATAAATCGTTGATGTGACAATCGCTTGACAAATATCTGCATCAAGAGTACTGTGGCAGAAAGGTGAGCAGATCAGATCAAAGAACAGATCAAATAATCCAAATCAGTATTAATAGCAAGAACACTGGAGGGGTTAAATATATAGCACATGACTTGGTCAAGTTTTGCCCTCCTTAAGCTGCTTCAGGTCTGCTCAACTTTCTGCTGGTCTGGATTTTACAGACCAGCTAATTACTTGTGTAGCCCCTGGTCTCCTATAGTCCCTGTGAATAGTTCTGAGCAAAGGATGCAGGCCAGAATAACACTATCAGGTAAAGGACAGTAAAATGGACAGCTTAGAAAATTCCCCCTTTACCAGTATAGTCAAGAGTTCTGGGATGCTGATCCCCAGAGCTATATGCATAGAGGTAGCCTGCTGCTTAGAGAAATTCTCTGCCAGCTACCACAAAGCTGGGAGTGTGTAGTGCAGTAGTTAGTGCTACAGCCTTGGCACCATGAGATTGTGGGTTCGAATCCTGCACTGCTCCTTGTGACCCTGGGCAAGTCACTTTATTTAATGTACCTGGGGCAATAGGGATTAAGTGGGAGCCCACTGGGACAGTTAGGGAAAAATGCTCGAGTACCTGAATAATTTGTAATCTGCATTGAAGGATATGTGGAATATAATAAAAAAAAAAAGCTATTAACCAGAGGGAGACAAAACTGTTTCTCCCTACTCCCTTCCGCTTCCGATTCCAACTGCCTCTCTGTACTTTTCTCTACACTGTTTATCAGGCAGAAAAATAACCCTCTACTGTTTCAAAGAGCCAATAGTAGCTCTCTGCCCCTGGCAGTGGGAGGAGTCCACACAGTGTGCATGATAGCTTCACTGTTGCCATGACGTCAGAGGCCTGCCTGCTGAATCTCTGCACTTATATTCAGGGAACACAGGAATCACCCTTTTCACACTCTCCCCTTGCCACAATTGTATGGGTCCCCCACAACCACCTGTAAGGCCAGTGCAGTAAGGACAAGTGCTACCTGGTACATCAGAGTCGATCTGAATAGCCAGTTGAACTGTCAACAAATTGGTTTTTAAAAGTATTTCCCTGCAGTTTCGAATGTCCTAGTCTTTGTAATTTTTGACAGTGAAAAATCAATCCACTTGTACCTGTTCTACTCCACTCAGGATTTTGTAAACTTCAATCATATCTCCCCTCAGCCTTCTCTTTTCCAAGCTGAAGAGCCCTAACCTTTTTAGTCTTTCCAGACCCAGATTCAAATTACATTGTATAAAGGCGCCACAGCATGAAGTAACCCTTACACCTTTCATCAAAGGAAACAGGTAGAAGAAAGCATTCAGAACAAAATCAGAAGAAAATAAACCCTCCCCATTCCTTATCTATCATGGTAAGGTTGCATAACCCATCAGTCTGGACTTGTCTAGCAGGATTGTGGAACAATGTAGTACAAGGAAAAAAAGTACATACACGCCAATAGGAGGGAGCAACAATCTCAAAAGAATGGGGAGGGATAGTGATGGAGAACATTAAGGATTTGGTCTGTTGAAAAGTTGAGTTTTAATCTGTTTTCTAAAATTGAGATAAGAGGCGGCATCAAGCACAATTTGGGCAGGACAAACACGATTTAATGAGACATACTTTATATACAGGTAGTCCCCGGATTATGAACCACCCATTTATATGGACTGACTAGGTGACTGATGGTAAGTGCATATTTTCCATGATACACCATCCAACTTAGGAGGAAGGCTTGCCTCCTGTTACAAAGGTGATTTTAAGATGCAATTCCCCCAGAAGTTTTTCTAATAGTCTCTTATAAAAAAAGCAATTACTTACCTGTAGCAGATGCATCCAGGAACATCAGGTAGATATTCTCACAGATGGGCGACGTCATCCACGAAGCCTGGTATAGACAGTGGAAAAGTGTACTGTCACTTTAACTTCCTAGAAGTTTCAAGACCGCCCATACCACACATGTGCGAGTGCCTTCTTGCCTGACAGCTTCAGTAAACAAGCTAAGCAGCTAACTAGGGAAGGTTGTGAGAATATCTGCTTGCCTGTCCCTGGATAATACTTGTTACAGGTAAGTAACTGTGCTTTATCCCAGGACAAGCAGGCAGTATATTTTCACAGATGGGACTCCCTAGCTATTACGAATGGGATGGAGGGAAGTTGGTGACTAAATAGAGATTATTTAAAAAAAAAAAAATTAACTGTTTGGCTGAATTGACTATCCCATCCAGTATCAGTCTTCAGACAGAAATAGAATGCAAAAATATGGAGTAGGGACTTAAGTCTGCTTGATAAATATCCACAATGAAAGAAAAATGGAGTAAACTACCAAGGCTGCTATCGCTGTTATTTCAGGCTTTGAAGCACTACTGTCAAGTGGCAGCCAAACCCAAGTATGCCAGCATGTTATGCAGTCCACTGACTATGGAGAGATGAAGTTCTTGATCACCAAAGGTCCTAGTCTGTTGGTATTAAAGGACAATAACAGATGAGTTGTAGCTCGGAAAAGTATAGTTCAATGTAGGCGGCAAGCCAAGGTAGGTTTACAAACCAATAAGTGAAGTACAGTTGACCCAGGGAGACAGTATGGTCTGGAGAAGTTCGGTACTCTAGTAGGAACATGAGATGAGTAAGAACTATCTTGAGGAAATGTTGAGTAAAGTGGATCATTTATTAGAGACTGGAATACACTGGATCTGTGCACAGAAGGGATTCAATGGGAGAAGACTATTGGCTAAGTAATGTGCTGTAGAGATGAAGTCATAAGCACTTCAAACGAAGACATCAATGTTTGAAGACAACCTATGGATTTGAAACAACTGGAGGAGGTTGGATTAGAGGCTTTGGCATCTTGAGGCCCTTCAAGGAGTGAAAAAGTGTGGACATGTATCCAGATGGTTGGTGTTTAAAGGCACTTACATGGCACTTAAGACTGTAAATAGTGCACCGACAGAGGTAAGATAAGCACGTATTGCCTCCTTGAATTCTGAATTTTTATTTTTTTTTTAGCAAGACCAAAAAAGGAAATGCAGCCCTGATATAGGATATGTGTTTAGAATCCAGTCCTTTAAGCAATACCAGCAGCTGTGTGCACATGATGCAGTAGAATTATCATGTTAAGAGTTGATCTAGAAATTATGATGTCAACCCTGGAATAGAGAGATGGAAGTTATCATACAAGGGGAGTCAGAATGAAAGTGCCTATACTATAGATTGGTAGGCAGAAAAGATTTTTCACTCTGAGTCCAGATAATTGAAAGGAATGAACTCCCTGACATTGAACTGAAGAAGTAAAGGTAATGAGGGAAAGATTCCAGAAGACTGGAAGGTGGCGAATGTTACACCGATCTTCAAGAAAGGTTCAAGGGGAGATGCGGGAAACTACAGACCTGTGAGTCTGACCTCGGAACTGGGAAAGATGGTAGAGTCACTGATAAAGGACAGCATCATTGATCACCTTGACAGACACGGGCTGATGAGGACCAGTCAGCACAGTTTTAGCAAAGGCAGATCGTGTTTGACGAACTTGCTGCACTTCTTTGAGGGAGTAAACATGCAGATAGACAAGGGCGATCCGGTCGACATTGTATATCTGGATTTTCAGAAGGCGTTCGACAAAGTTACGCATGAACGACTACTTTGGAAAATTGCGAGCCATGGAATCGAGGGTGAAATACTCACGTGGATTAAAAACTGGCTGGAGCATAGGAAACAGAGAGTGGGGGTAAATGGGCAATACTCGGACTGGAAGAGCGTCACCAGTGGGGTGTCGCAGGGCTCGGTGCTTGGACCCGTGCTCTTTAACATCTTTATAAACAATCTAGACATAGGAGCAACGAGCGAAGTGATTAAATTTGCAGATGATACGAAGTTATTCAGAGTAGTGAAGACACAGGGGGATTGCGAAGATCTGCAACGTGACATAATCGGGCTCGAGGAATGGGCATCGACATGGCAGATGAGGTTCAACGTGGATAAGTGTAAAGTGATGCATGTCGGTAACAAAAATCTCATGCACGAATACAGGGGCAGTACTTGGAGAGACCTCCCAGGAAAGAGACTTAGGAGTTCTGATCGACAAGTCGATGAAGCTGTCCACACAATGTGCCAGTGCAGTAAGGACAAACAAAATGCTAGAAATGATAAAAAAGGGGATCACAAACAGATCAGAGAAGGTTATCATGGCGCTGTACCAGGCCATGGTGCGCCCTCACCTGGAGTACTGCGTCCAGCACTGGTCGCCGTACATGAAGAAGGACACAGTACTATTCGAAAGGGTCCAGAGAAGAGCGACTAAGATGGTTAAGGGGTTGGAGGAGCTGCCGTACAGCGTAAGATTAGAGAAACTGGGCCTCTTCTCCCTCAAACAGAGGAGATTGAGAGGGGACATTTAAGGCACTGAAGGGGATAGACTTAGTAGATAAGGACAGGTTGTTCACCCTCTCCAAGGTAGGGAGAACGAGAAGGCACTCTCTAAAGTTGAAAGGGGATAGATTCCGTACAAACGTAAGGAAGTTCTTTTTCACCCAGAGAGTGGTAGAAAACTGGAACGCTCTTCTGGAGTCTGTCATAGGGGAAAACACCCTCCAGGGATTCAAGACAAAGTTAGACAAGTTCCTGCTGAACCGGAATGTAGTCAGGTAGGGCTGTTCTCAGTTAGGGTGCTGGTCTCTGACCAGAGAGCCGCCGTATGAGCTGACTGCTGGGCATGATGGACCACTGGTCTGACCCAGCAGCAGCAATTCTTATGTTCTTAATCCTGTGCCATTCTTTCAGTCCATTCTTCCTTAGATGGTCAACTTTAAGAATTATTATTACTCAGAAACAACAACTTTACCAAGAGGTGCTAGAGTTTAAATGTTCTCATTACAGCTTAACATAATGTCTCTGAATCTATTGTAGTTACACCACACTTTTCTAGCGGGGAACTCCAGGTGTTGATTTGTCACTCACATAAGGGTATACAAATGCATCCAACGTATAAACTGCCCCCCCCCCAATAAAAAAGTTGAGGAGAGGGAACCACTGCCTCACTTCCGGAGTGCAATTTTGAGTGCAATGGGCATGTGCAACACAAGACGTTGCCAAAGCAACTGAAACAAAGCAGCTACAACAAAGAGCTTCTTGAGGACCACCCCATACAGTAGTCCTGCATATCTTCCAATTCTAAACCACTCACATTGGGGAGAAAGGTATATTTTGTCACCTGCGCCATCAAAAATCCACCCTTGGCTGATCCAAAAGTTGCTGATACTCCCGTGCTATAAAATCCCAGTGTGACATAGCACTAGTAATAGTCAGAGCACCCTCCGGAGTGTAAAACTACTCTAAGACCGGAATACATAACAGGGTACTAGGGAAAGGTAGCAAACTGCAAGCACATACCACAAAGCCAGGAGGAAGAAGTGGATGGAGCCGACTGAGTGACCAAAAGACCACCTGTAAAGATTCAGAAAGAAGGGCTGGCAAAGCCGCAAATTTAAATAGGCGCAGGCTCGTGAGAGCATTTCAGGCTCCCAAAACCCCCAAGGAATCTACAGATATCACACAGTCCCTGATCCCCGTCCTGGGAAAACTGCACCTGTAAAGACAGGGTCAACAAGCAAACCATTTGCAACCAGACTCCCCCAGAGGGGATCAGGCAGCCCAAGCAAAGTGGCAGGGAGAATCTAGGACGTGTCCGAAGGAATAATGCCAATGATACACTGTGCAGGCACCGTGGTCCAAAATTCAGGAATGCAAAAATTTCAAAAATCGTGAAAAGGTGTCTGGCTCCTAGGGCATAGATCACCCTAAGGTGGTTAAACTAAGCCTTTCTGAAGCTGTGCAGAGTCCGCAGCCTGACAAGACAAAATTACCAGCCACACCGAGCCCCAAAAAGCACGAAAGCCACCCTGCCGGGCTCACCGAGCCTTTGGGCACCTAATTCAACAGAAGAGAGGCTAGGCCAGATTCTATGGCACGTTGAGCAAAAACACTTTAAATGTGCTAAAACTGCGCAATCCTGGCAAGAATCCACAAGAGGAGAGCCTAGACTCCATCCAACAGATTTTCAGGCAAAATTTGCAGTTTTGAAGAAGCAAGGAGCTTTAGAAAATAAAAATTACTAAAATCCAAGATGGCCAAGGCACAAAATTTGCACCAAAATCGTGTTATTTTTACACTTCCTGAACTTCAAAACTGGTGATTTTAAGGAGGGGGAACATAGGATTGAGGAGGGGAGAACATAGGGGGAACACCCAGAAACCTCCAAAATCCCACTTTTCAAGCTTTCCCCCCGATGTCTCTCACAGGTTGTCAAGCCTATGTACTCACTGTGACGCGAGAAGATCAGTTAGACGTGCTGCAAGCCTGCTTTCAGCTCTCACAGTAGCATGAGAATAATCACTGTCACAATGCTGGGAATGCTGCTACAAAACTGATCTTAAGGGTGCTAGTCAGACTCCAATGTCTGACTATACCTCCACCCTTGCGGACCATCATATGTGTACCAGAACGGGCGGAAGTGCGATGATGCAAGACACCGCTGAACCTCCTAGGGTGCCTAACAGCCTGTGCTCAACCCCTGATTAACAGAAGGTGAGACCACCGCAGGGATGGCCCTGAGATCCAGAGAAAACTATGCAGGCTGGCCAACAGGAACCCAGAGGGATTGGCCTGTCAGCTACAGACTAAAGTCACTCAGCTTGTGAATTCTCAAGCAGGCAGAGCTACAAAATTGCTCCAAGCACTAATTTACTCAAAAAGGGGATTAAATTACATTGAAAGTGTGTATTAGAGAATGACACGGTGAAAAAATTGGTCCCCGTCACCGCCCCGTCCCCGTCTCACCATCCTCTGCACCGCCCCGTCACCGCCATTCCCTTCACCGCCCCGTCACCGCCACTGCCACTGCCACCCCATTCACCGCCCCGTCACCGCCACTGCAACCCCATTCACCGCCCCGTCACCGCTGCATATATAAAAGCCTCAAACGGGTACGATTTTAAATACTTTTCTTTATTTACGTATAAAGGAAACATTCTTTAAAACTTTAAAACTTAGTTAAATATTAGTTAATAACTATACAAAAACAAACACGACATGTACTTTTAATGCTTACAATGTTAGCCTACATGGTAAGTAGACGCGGCCGCTGTACCTAATCGCGGCAAATCGTGTACCTAATCATGTACCAAATCGTGTACCTAATCGCGGTCACTATGCTAATCGTGATTAGCATAGTGACCGCGGCTACGGCTGCAAGTCTCCCCTCCCCCCAGCGATCACGGCAGGAGGGCACCAAACCCCTCCTGTAGACCCCCCCCAGCGGCCCTCCCGACAATCGCAGCAGAAGGGTACCCAACCCCTCCTGCCGGTCCTCCCAATGGCCTCCCCTAAGATCGCCGGCAGGAGGGTACCCAACCCCTCCTGCTGGACCCCCCCCCCAACGAACCCTCCCACCCCGGAACCCCCTTAGTCTTACTTTCCAAGTTGGACCGGACGGCTCCTCACACGTATGGCCAGCAGGCTTGCCTCCGTCCAAATGAGGCGGGCCCGCCCCCACCCTGCCCAACCCACAGGATCCTAGGGCCTGATTGGTCTAGGCACCTAAAGCCACTCCCGCTATAGGAGGGGCCTTAGGTGCTTGGGCCAATCAGGCCCTAGGATCCTGTGGGTTAGGCAGGGGAGGGGCGGGGCGGGCCCGCCTCATTTGGACGGAGGCAGGCCTGCTGGCTAGACGAGCGAGGAGCTGTCCGGTCCAACTTGGAAAGTAAGACTAAGGGTGGTGTTTCGGGATGGCGGGGTTTGTTGGGGGAGGGTCCGGCAGGAGGGATTGGGCACCCTCCTATTGGCGATATAGGGGGCCATTGGGGGGGCCGGCAGGAGGGGTTGGGCACCCTCCTACCAGTGATCATAGGGGGGCTGTTGGGGAGCTGGCAGGAGGGGTTGGATATCCTCCTGCTGCGATCGTCGGGAGGGCCGTTGGGGGGGGGTTGGGGTAGGCAGGAGGGGATGGGTACCCTCCTGCCGCGATCGTTGGGGAGGGCTGGTTCTGTCGGCATGAAGGGCTGAGCACCTTCCTGCCGGCGATCGTCGGGGGGGGGGGGGGCGGGTTCTATTGGCAGGAAGGGTTGATCTGACAAATGAGGAGCCAGTATATTGGGGGGCGGAGTCAATGCGGCAACATGCAGGTGAAACACAGGTAAATAGCGGTTCCTAGAAGGGGGGACATTGGCCTGCGGGGACAAATCTATTCACCGTTTTTGTGGGCGGTGAAAGGATTTGTCCCCGCGTCTGCGGCGATTTGCTAATGAGGTCACCATAACCCGCAGTCAAACCGCAGCCACGCAGCGGTTCGCTGCGGGGATCGCTCCCCGTGTCATTCTCTAGTGTGTATAAACATGTGAATAAAGGTGAGCCAGTTGATGTACTGTACACTTCTCCCTCTATATTCGCTGTGATAGGAGGATTAACAGACCCACGAATACAGAAAAACCGTGAATAACTTTTTCATATGTTATTCGCTATTTTCTATTAAAAACCATTGTGAATATAGTGAAACCGTGAAAACATGGTGGGAGACCTGGCCTGTTCCTGAAGGAGAGGCAAAACATTGTGAAGAAAGTGCTAGGAATTGGTGATTTTCTCTGTAAAAGCTTGGAATCAACAATTTCTCTATGCAAGCTGACATAATTTGGGGGGAGGAGCCAGCAAGCTAAAAACCACGAATAATCAAAACCGCGATTGCTGAAACCGCAAATACTGAGGGAGTAGTGTATCTAGATTTTCAGAAAGCTTGGATAAAGTTCCTCATGAGAGGCTCCTGAGAAAATTAGAGTCCTGGGTTAGATGGTAAAGTTCAGTTGTGGATTAGGAATTGGTTATCGGACAGAATACAGAGGATAGGGTTTAAATGGTCATTTTTTTCAACGGAGGAGAGTAAACAATGAAGTGCCACAGGAATCTGTACTGGGACCGGTGCTATTTAACTTATTTATAAATTATATGGAAATTGGAACGTCCAAGTGAACTAAACTAAACTAAACCTTAAACTTGTATACCTCATCTTCTCTATAAATATAGAGCTCGACATGGTTTACAAAAATTAAAAGGGAAGTACAGTGGAAGTTGGTGGTAGGGGGAAGTGGAAATGATACTAAACTGATGATACTAAACTGTTCAAAGTTGTTAAAACACATGCGAGTTGTGAAATATTGCAGGCAGACCTTAGGAAATTGGAAGACTGGGCGTCCAAGTAGCAGATGAAATTTAATGTGGACAAATGCACAGTGATGCTCATTGAGAATAACCCAAATCACAGAACATAAGAATAGCCTTACTGGGTCAGATCAACGGTCCATCAAGCCCAGTGGCCCATTCTCAAGGAGACCAAACCAAGTCACTAATACCTGGCTAGAACCCAAAGAGTAATAACATTCCATGCTACCGATCCAGGGTAAGCAGTGGCTTTCCCCATTTCTCTCTCAATAATAGACTATGGACTTTTCCTCCAGGAAATTGTCCAAACCTTTCTTAAAACCAGCTATGCTATCTGTTCGTACCACAAGCTCTGGCAATGGGATCCAGAGCTTAACTATTCACAGAGTGAAAAAATATTTTCTCCTATTAGTTTTAAAAGTATTTCCCTGTAACTTCGAGTGTCCCCTAGTCTTTGTAATTTCTGACAGAATGAAAAATCAATCCACTTGTACCTGTTGTATACCACTCAGGATTTTGCAGACTTCAATCATATCTCCCCTCAGCTGTCTCTTTTCCAAACTGAAGAGCCCTAATCTTTTTATACGAGAGGAGTTCAATCCCCTTTATCATCTTGGTCGCTCTTCTTTAAACATTTTCTAATGTTGCTAGGGTCTACCTTGGGGGTTAGTGCCCAAGAAAAGGATTTGGGTGTCATCATAGACAATACGATGAAACCTTCCATCCAACGTGCAGCGGAGGCCAATAAAGCAAACAGAATGCTAGGAATTATTTAAAAAGGGATGGTTAACAAGACTAAGAATGTTATAATGCCCCTGTATCACTCCATGGTGCGACCTCACTCAGAGAATTGTGTTCAATTCTGGTCGCCTTATCTCAAGATATAGCAGCACTAGCAAAGGTTCAAAGAAGAGCAACCAAGATGATAAAGGGGATGGAACTCCTCTCGTATGATTGAAATCTACAAATTCCTGTGTGGTGTAGAACAGGTACAAGTGAATCAATTTTTCACTCTGTCAAAAATTACAAAGACTAGAGGGACACTCGAAGTTACAGGGAAATACTTTTAAAACTAATAGGAGGAAATATTTTTTCACTCAGAGAATAGTTAAGCACTGGAATGCATTGACAGAGGTCATGGTAAGAACGGATAGCGTAGCTGGTTTTAAGAAAGGTTTGGACAATTTCCTAGAAAAAAAGTACATTGTCTGTTATTGAGAAAGACATGGGGGAAGCCACTGCTTGACCTGGATCAATAGCATGGAATGTTGCTACTCCTTGGGTTTTGTCCAGGTAACAGGGACCTGGATTGGCCACCAAGAGAATGGGCTACTGGGCTTGATAGACCATTGGTCTGACCCAGTAAGGATATTCTTATTAGAGAATGGCACGGTGGCGGTTACCCGCAGCTAGCCGCGGGTAACCCGCCAAAATGGGAAGAAAAAATAATGGCCTCTGTGGGACGGGGACAAGGCCATTCACCACCCTGTGGAGCGGTGAATTGACTTGTCCCCGCAGTGAGGCAATCAAGATCGCGCGGTCCCCGCCATCTCCCTCCCTCCACCTTACCTTAGCACTGTTCCGCAACCGCCGGTTGAATTTCTGCCGGACCGCGCGCGCAAAAAAAAAAAAAGCATCTCCTTTTCCCCTGCTCTCAGTCTAAAGCCGACAGGAAGTCTTTCCGACGTCAATTCTGACGTCGGAAAGAACGTTCTGGGCCAGCCAATCGCTGCCTGGCTGGCCCAGAATGTCCTCTCTGACTTCAGAACTGAGTCGGAAAAAAGACTTCTGGCTTTAGCAGCTGCAGCATGGCGGTAAGAGAAGAGGAAAAGGAGGGAGGCTTTTTTTTTTTTTTGAGCAGCAGGGAGGCAGCAGGCTGGCTTTGGCTAGGGAGGGAGAAAGGTAGACAGGCAGGCAGGCTTCGGGGGTGGGGGTGGGACAAAAGTTCTTAGTATGGTGGATGGGAATCATGGTTTAAAAGCTTTACTGGGTAGTCCTGCTCTAAAGGTGGGGCTAAATCCAGAATATCTACTGCATTATTGTATTCGGCCAGACAGGCTCATCCTAGCACGCTGCACATGCTGAGAATTTGCAGACCGAGGCCAGAGCGGAGGCACTGGGGGCACTAAAGACATGGGAAGGAGGCACTAAGGATATGGGAAGGAGGCACCGGGGGCACTAAGGACATAGGAAGGAAAGAGGGAGGGAATAGAAAGGGACAATTCTTGGGCCTGAGTGCAGAAAGAAAGAAATGAAAGAAAGGATACACAGACAGAAGGAAACGCAACCAGAGACTCATGAAATCAATCACCAGACAGCAAAGGTAGGAAAAATGATTTTATTTTCAATTTAGTGATCAAAATGTGTCAGTTTTGAGAATTTATATCTGCTGTCTATATTTTGCACTATATTTGTCTATTTTTCTATAGTTACTGAGGTGACTGAGCTTGCAGAGATGGGGCGGAAACAGGATTTTAAAATTTTAGTCCTAGTAGTTTGCCGGTCCACAAAATAATTCTTTTAATTCTACCGGTCCACGGGTGTAAAAAGGTTGAAAAAAACACTGATGTAGAGTATGCCGGCTTTCTTTTTCACCCAGCCGCACGCGCGGCTGCTCGAATTGTTCAATCTTCTCCTCTCTTGCAATTTCCTGTTTCCGGTTGCATCAGAGGAGAATATTGAACAAATGAGCAGCCGTGCGTGCGGCTGGGCGAAAAAGAAAGCCGGCATACTCTACATCCAAGGTGAGGTGGAGGGAGGGAGATGGCGGAACGCTGCAATCGGTCGGGTGTCTGCTGTTTTTGTATCACTGCCTGCCTGCGCTCACGTTCCAGATCCTCCTGCATTTTTAGTGTGCACAACTGACCTGATTCGAGCTATAGGTGAACATGGGGGACACGTCATTGCAAGGGAGGACAAGTCAATTGATTTATTTTATGTTCTGTTTTTACTACAGGGCAGAGGCACTGAAACAGATTCTCAGTGCAGTAGTAATAGTGGCAGGACTCTTCTGTCTTCATGGTGTTTCGCAGTACTGAGGCTTATATGGATGCTGTGGGGACGGTGGAGGGGCGGTGAATGGGATGGAAGTGGCGGTGACGGGGTGGTGAAAGGGATGGTGATGACGGGGCGGTGCAGAGGATGGTGGGCCGGGGGTGGTGCAGTGACGGGGACAGATTTTTTCCCCACGTCATTCTCTAATTCTTATGTTCTTACGAATTAAAACAATAAAATAGGGAGAGCAGAACACACACAACTGCATCCATGCGTGTAGAAGGAAAGAACTGTAGAGAGAGCTAAACAGCACAGAGAAATACCATAGAGGCAGAGTGAAAAATCTGGAGTGGATTCCTTCTGCAACCATGCAGCTAAAAGGAAACAACCCTACTGTCTAGAACAGGGCTGCCCAAGTCCGGTCCTCGAGATCTACTAGCAGGCCAGGTTTTCAGGATATCTACAATGAACATGCATGAGAGAGATCTGCATACCAAGAAGGCAGTGCAGGCAATGAATCGTCTCATTCTGTACTCAGCAAGCCTTTTCCAAATCAAAAGTGATTAGAGAATTGAGACTTTTTTTAAAAGAAGAAAGCTCTGACATTTATGCATTTAGGATTATTGTAATGTTTATGCACTGTGACCAAGCAGATGTAAGCCCGACCAAAGCTCTAGATGAAGTAAAAACCTCCAGGGTTAAACTAGAAACCCGGCAGGGAAAGTCCAGGATCTGGGAAGATGAAGGTGAGGAACATAATATGTATCACCACCAGGGGAGCTCTAGAGGTCCCTGGTCGTCTGCTGACACTGCTAGGTCAGGCCACGCCCCGAGAGTAGAAAAGCCAACAGTGGCTTTCAAACAAAGCAACAGGTTAGGGAGGAAGTTTGTGCCTTGCCTCCCTAGGGTGCTTCCCAAGCCAAACAGGGTCAATGGTCCTGTCCCTATGGAATGGAGTGAGATTGACCCAGCAGAGGACTTGTCCAGGCTCAGGGAAGAGCTTATGGATTTTGAAGAAACCTGTGCTGATGTGGGAGTTGATTACCCTGAAAGAATGCAGGTGGACTTAGCTTGTTGCCACAAACTGTGAGTGAAATTTCCAGTGAAATGTTTGGGTAGTGTTTTTGGTTTTTTCTCTAAATCACTAACTTGGAATTATTGTGGAAAAGCTTGGAGAAGCGGGGAGAGGTTTTGCTCCAGCTGGGAGGGAATTTTGTAAAGCTATTTTTTTTTTTTTGGCTTTAAATTGCAAAACCTAGGGCTATCTCCTTTTTCCTGGCATTTGTCATAAACCTGCCAGAGGCTTGATTTTGTTTGAAGCACTGTAGTTTTGTTAAACAGTGCACTGGACTGTGTTTTGGACTACTACCCAAATGGTTTAAGAGAATTTTGGAGACTCACAGAGAGAAGCTGAATTTTCAGCCTGAGTTTGTGTTGAACTTTATTTCGTCTTATTTTTGACATTTTGTTTGGACTGCTCGATTGGCTACTGACATTGATATCACTGATGATGAACTGCTTACCTGTATATTGAACCATAGTAAAGCTGAATGATGTTTTCAACCATCTGATTAAGGTTTTTTTTTGTATTTTGCATATTAACTCCAGTCCAGCCTGCAGGGTGACTCCAGGTCGGGTCACACGCAAAGTGAACTGTGTTTGTAGTCACCTGTATCTTTGCTCAGCCTGTGCTAGGCTAAAGTGGTGGCCACAGCACGTATCATCTATGATGCTGCTTGGAAAATTACAAGCCCTCCAAAATACAGCTGCAAGAGTGCTACTGGGTAAACTGCACTGGGAAAAGGCGAGTCCTCTATGGCCCAATTACATTGGCTCCCTATTAGAAAAAGGGCCCAGTTTAAACTCTTGACCATGATTTAAGGTTTTATAACTTCGGAAACAAAGATATTTGAAAGAAAAGCATATTTCTTATATGCCAAATCATGCTTTATGTTCTGACTAGGGTAATTTACTTCAAATTCCTGGTACAGGTATTATAAGGAAGTTAGTGTGGCAATTAAAAGCTTTTAGAGTTGTAGATCCAGAGTTATGGAATAGACTCCCTCTGGATTTCAGGTTAGAAACAAGCCTCACAGTTTTCAGAAGAAAGTTAAACTATTTCCAGGTTAGCCTGATTATTTAATGCTTATGTCTAGATATAGTAGGAAGGACTACTGGTGTTTTAAATATTTTGCTTTCTTTTCTTCTGTGATTTTGTAAACCATTTTAACCAGGAACATGGTATATAAATGTGACTAGATAAATCCTCCTCTTAGCAAACTAAATTTAGCCAAATTTAATGTTCTTAAGTTAAGCAATGTTCTTTGGGTGGCCCGATTGCATTTGTGCATGCATCTCATTCAAATAATAAATATCCTACTACATTTCTCTCTGCTTGCAGATGTTAAATTACCTATCTGGGAATCCTTACCTGTAACAATTCTCTGCAGCTATCAAGTCCAATATCCACGAGAATTCCTTTCACTTTTTTACGAGCCTTCCTGATTTTGTCAAGATTCTGGACAGGGATCTGAAACATGTTTGCACGTTTTCTGAAAAAAAGTAAACAAATGTAATAGTGTTATTTATTTACACCTATATATAATACAATCATTCTCTTGAAGACAAAACAAACTTAGAATCTTTTCAAATGGCAACGGCTAGCCCTTTAGTGCCCACAGCCAACTCTACCAGTGCTGAAAAGCACAGTTACTTACCGTAACAGGTGTTATCCAGGGACAGCAGGCAGATATTCTTAACACATGGGTGACGTCACCGACGGAGCCCTCGGTACGGACCTTTTTAACTAGAAGTTTCTAGTTGGCCACACCGCGCGTGCGCGAGTGCCTTCCCGCCCGACGGAGGAGTGCGTGGTCCCCAGTTAGGATAAGCCAGCTAAGAAGCCAACCCGGGGAGGTGGGTGGGACGTAAGAATATCTGCCTGCTGTCCCTGGATAACACCTGTTACGGTAAGTAACTGTGCTTTATCCCAGGACAAGCAGGCAGCATATTCTTAACACATGGGTGACCTCCAAGCTAACAAAGAGGGAGGGGGGATGGTTGGCCATCATGAAAATAAATTTTGTAACACCGATTGGCCGAAGTGACCATCCCGTCTGGAAAAGGCATCCAGACAGTAGTGAGTAGTGAACGTGTGAACTGAGGACCAAGTGGCAGCCTTGCAGATTTCCTCGATGGGCGTGGAACGGAGGAAAGCTACAGAAGCAGCCATAGCTCGGACTCTGTGGGCCGTGACAGCACCTTCCAGTGAGAGACCGGCCCGAGCATAGCAGAATGCAATACAGGCAGCAAGCCAATTCGAAAGTGTCCGTTTGGAGACAGGGCGACCCAAACGGTTGGGATCGAAAGACAAAAACAGCTGAGGGGATGCACGGTGAGCTCTGGTACGATCAAGGTAGTAAGCAAGGGCACGCTTACAGTCCAGCGTGTGCAGCGCCTGTTCCCCAGGGTGCGAGTGAGGCTTAGGGAAGAAGACGGGCAGCACAATGGACTGGTTGAGGTGAAAAGCCGAGACCACCTTGGGAAGGAATTTAGGGTGGGTACGCAGAACAACCTTGTCATGGTGAAAAACAGTGAACGGTGGGTCAGCAACCAGTGCATGCAGTTCGCTAACTCTCCTGGCAGAGGTGATGGCAATTAGGAAAAGCACCTTCCAGGTAAGAAGCCTGAGCGAAGTTGTGGCAAGAGGCTCAAACGGAGGTTTCATGAGTGCTGAGAGAACCACATTCAGGTCCCAGACGACAGGAGGAGGCTTGAGAGGCGGTTTGATATTGAAGAGCCCTCTCATAAATCTGGAAACCAGAGGATGAGCCGTGAGGGGTTTTCCGAGGATAGGCTCATGAAACGCAGTGATGGCACTGAGGTGGACTCTGATGGAGGTAGTTTTGAGGCCAGCATTGGACAGCGAGAGCAAATATTCCAATACAGTTTCCACCGCTAAGGAGGTGGGTTCCTGATGATGCCGGAGACACCATGAGGAGAATCTGGTCCATTTCTGATGGTAACATTGGAGGGTGGCCGGTTTCCTGGAGGCGTCCAAGACGAGGCGGACCGGCTGAGATAGATTCTCTGGAGAGGTCAGCCCGAGAGAAACCAAGCTGTCAGGTGGAGCGAAGACAGATTGAGATGCAGTAGAGACTGATGCCGCTGCGTAAGTAGAGTAGGAAACACAGGAAGAGGAATGGGCTCCCTGGAGCTGAGTTGGAGCAGGAGGGAGAACCAGTGTTGTCGAGGCCACCGAGGGGCGATGAGAATCATGGTGGCGTTGTCCCTGCGGAGTTTGGACAAGGTCCGCAACATCAGAGGAAGTGGAGGGAAGGCATACAGGAACCGGTCCCTCCAATCGAGCAGGAATGCATCCGGGGACAGACGGTGAGGAGAGAAGAGTCTGGAACAGAAGAGGGGCAGTTGATGATTGTGAGGTGCTGCAAAGAGGTCCACCTGCGGCGTGCCCCATCGAGCAAAGATGGAGAGCAGAGTCGGAGGGTCCAACGTCCACTCGTGAGGTTGAAGGATGCGGCTGAGATTGTCGGCCAGGGAGTTCTGTTCGCCCTGGATATATACCGCCCTGAGAAAGAGATTGCGGTCTGTGGCCCAGGTCCAGATGCGCAGAGCCTCCAAACAAAGGGGGCGAGATCCGGTGCCGCCTTGTTTGTTTATGTAGTACATGGCGACTTGATTGTCTGTGCACAGGAGGAGGACTTGAGGACAGAGGAGATGTTGGAAAGCCTTGAGGGCGTAGAACATGGCTCTGAGTTCCAGGAAATTTATGTGATGACGACGCTCCTGTGGGGTCCAAAGTCCCTGGGTGCGTAGATCTCCCAGGTGAGCTCCCCACGCATAGGGGGATGCATCCGTGGTGATGATCATAGAGTGAGGGGGTAGATGAAAAAGAAGACCCCTGGAAAGATTTGAGGAGTTCAACCACCATTGAAGAGATTGCTGAAGAGATGATGTCACAGAGATGGGATGAGAAAGAAGATCCGTAGTCTGTGACCATTGGTTGGCGAGAGTCCACTGAGGCGTGCGAAGGTGGAGACGTGCCAGAGGAAGGACATGCACCGTCGATGCCATGTGACCCAGGAGGACCATCATCTGACGGGCAGGAATGGAGGGATGCATGAGCACCTGACGACAGAGGTGGAGCAGGGTCCGCTGACGATCGGAGGGGAGAAAAGCCCTCATTAGTGTGGTGTCCAGAACTGCTCCAATGAACTGAAGTCGCTGGGTGGGAAGCAGATGCGACTTGGGGTAGTTGATCTCGAACCCCAGGAGGTGGAGGAGAGAGATGGTGTGATGAGTAGCCTGTAGCACAAGTTGAGACGTAGGTGCTTTCACCAACCAATCGTCCAAATAGGGGAACACCTGGAGGTTGTGAGACCTGAGAAAGGCCGCCACTACTATAAGGCACTTGGTGAAGACCCTGGGTGAGGAAGCGAGGCCGAACGGTAGCACCTTGTACTGATAGTGGTGGTGCAGCACCTGGAACCGCAGGTAGCGGTGAGAATTCTGATTGATGGAGATGTGAGTGTAGGCCTCTTTGAGGTCCAGGGAACATAGCCAGTCGTGTTGAGAAAGAAGAGGGTAGAGTGTGGCAAGGGAGAGCATTCTGAACTTCTCCTTGACCAGACACTTGTTGAGGTCCCTGAGATCGAGGATGGGACGGAGGTCTCCCGTCTTTTTGGGAACCAGGAAGTAGCGGGAGTAGAATCCCTGACCCCTTTGATCTGGAGGTACTTCTTCGATGGCATTGAGAAGGAGGAGGGATTGAACCTCCCTCAGGAGGAGGGGGGTTTGAGATGAGTGTGAAGCAGACTCTACGGGAAGGTTGTCCGGTGGAAGAGTCTGGAAGTTGAGAGAGTAGCCGTGGCGGATGATGTTGAGGACCCACTGGTCCGATGTGATGACCTCCCAACGGCTGGAGAATATGGTGAGACGACCTCCGATTGGTTGTGGAAGAGGTAGCGAGGGCGGGTGACTGGCTATGCCCTGGAGAGAAGAGTCAAAAGGGCTGGGATTGCTTAGCAGGCTGAAGAGGCTTGGAGGGTTGAGTGGCCTGAGAACGAGCCTGGGCATGGTGCTGCTGTTGACGGGGCCGCCGAGGTTGTTGAGGAGGCGGATTGAGTGGCCTGGCTGAGAACCTGCGCTGGTAAGATGACTGAGGTCGATAAGGTCGGGCAGGCGGAGCCTTCTTTTTTGGTTTGATCAGGGTGTCCCACCTGGTTTCATGGGCGGAGAGTTTCTGGGTGGTGGAATCCAGTGACTCTCCAAAAAGTTCATCCCCGAGACAGGGGGCATTGGCTAGACGATCCTGGTGGTTGATGTCCAGGTCGGAGACTCTCAACCAGGCCAAGCGGCGCATGGCAACGGCCATGGCAGAGGCACGGGAGGTGAGCTCGAAAGAGTCGTATATCGAGCGGACCATAAACTTGCGCAACTGAAGAAGGCCAGAGATGTGCTGCTGGAACAGTGGGACCTTGCGCTCCGGCAGGTACTTTTGAAGGGCAGACAGCTGTTGGACCAAATGTTTCATATAGAACGAAAAATGGAAGGAATAGTTGTTCGCCCTGTTGGCCAGCATGGCATTCTGGTAGAGCCTCTTGCCAAACTTGTCCATGGTCTTACCCTCTCTGCCAGGAGGGGTAGAGGCATAGACACTGGAGCCCTGAGTCTTTTTCAAGGTGGATTTAACAAGAAGGGACTCATGGGGCAATTGAGACTTGTCGAACCCTGGAATAGGGATGACTCGATAGAGGTTGTCCAGTTTACGTGGAGCCCCCGGTACCGTAAGGGGATTCTCTAAGTTTTTGTAAAAGGTCTCCCGTAGGATGTCATGCACGGGGAGCTTGAGGAACTCTTTAGGAGGTTGTTCGAAATCTAAAGCCTCCAGGAAGGCTTGAGACTTCTTTGAGTCAGATTCTAAAGGAAGGGACAGGGCTGCAGACATCTCCCTCAGAAATTTAGAAAATGAGGACTGCTCCGGTTTGGAGGTGGCATCGGGTGCCGACGGGTCCTCATCAGATGAGGAG
The DNA here is from genome assembly GCF_902459505.1 of Geotrypetes seraphini. Taxonomy (NCBI): domain Eukaryota; kingdom Metazoa; phylum Chordata; class Amphibia; order Gymnophiona; family Dermophiidae; genus Geotrypetes; species Geotrypetes seraphini. The sequence goes on along the minus strand of NC_047085.1, from coordinate 182,475,933 downwards.
GGATCCTCCTCGGTACCGAGAGGGGTTTCCTCCCATAAGTCAGGGTCCCGGACCTCTGGTGCATGTCGAGACACCGGGGTGGAAGGTGAGGTATGGCGGGTCTTGGATAAAGATTTCCCAGAACGCACCGAAACGGTACCAGGAGAGGAAGATCGGCGTCGATCCCGGTCCCGGGAAGAATGACGCACTGCTTGGTGCCGAGGAGGATCCGATGTGGTATGGGAGTGAACCACTGGATGGGCATGAAGCTGCTCAGCCGAAAGAATCGGCATGGAAGTGTTGATGGGTACCGAAGGGGTGGATACCGGGGGCTCGGTACGGGGCTCGGGCCGGTCTGGTACCGGAAGGAGCGGTGCCAGGATAGTGGGCAACAGGTGCTTGAGTTGCTGCTGCAATTGTTCCTGGAGTTGAACCTTTAAGATGGCCGAGATACGGTCATCTAGGGGTGGCATCGGAACCGCTTTCTTTTTCTTCGGTTCCTTAGATGCCGCTCCACGCCCCGGCGATGAGGAGGCCGATGACGAGGCACTCACCGAGATCGGGGCGGAGCGCTTGCGGGACCGGTGCGATGCCGGCAAGGTCGGCGTCGCCACCGTAGTTGGAGGGCGCTCGAGGGAAGAGGAAGGCTTCTTAGCCAGCTTACCTGGCGCCAGAGACGCCGATGTGGGGTCGGGCGGTGTCGAGGTAGACGGTGCCGATTTCTGTGGTACCGTTGTTGATGTCGAGGAGTCCATCGCCGACCCGGTGCCGAAGAGGAGAGTTTGTTGAATTCTTCGGTTTTTAAGGGTTCTCTTTTGAAGAGTGGCACAGCGGGTGCAGTAGTCCGCCCGATGCTCTGGACCCAAACACTGCAAACACCAATTGTGTGGGTCAGTGAGGGAGATCGGGCGTGCACACCGCTGGCACTTTTTAAAACCGACCTGCGGGGGCATGAAGGGGAAAACGGCCTCCGCAAAATCGAACCCCGAGGCCTGTATAATGGCAACAGGCCCCGCCGGGGCAAAACGAAAAAAAAGGGAAAAAAAGCAAAGTTTTTTTTTTTTTTTTAAACAAAGCAAAGAAAAAAGAAACCCGAAGGCAAAGGAAGATAAAAAATGGAAAAAAGCGCGAGCGGGAAGGCAAAAAGTGGTTTCAACGGCCGTTGAAAAAACACACGCGTCTTCTTCGCTCCGCGGAAACGAAGAAACTGGGGACCACGCACTCCTCCGTCGGGCGGGAAGGCACTCGCGCACGCGCGGTGCGGCCAACTAGAAACTTCTAGTTAAAAAGGTCCGTACCGAGGGCTCCGTCGGTGACGTCACCCATGTGTTAAGAATATGCTGCCTGCTTGTCCTGGGATAATAGCATTACTGCCAACATCAAAAAAAGAAATCTGAATGTGTGAATATGATTAGAGTGCCACTAAAATGGCATCTATAGTGGTATTACCAAACCACCTTAAAGCACAGTTACTCACCTCAGCAGATGTTATCCAGGACAGCTGGCAGATATTCTCACATGTGGGTGATATCATCCAGGGAGTCCCAGTACAGACAGTGAAAAATGAAAGCTTTTGGAATGCCCACACCGCACGTGCGCGAGTGCCTTCCTGCCCGATGTCAGCTTTCGAGGTCATCAGTTCTATGACCCAAGTGAAGAAGCCAACAAGGGGAGGTGGGTGAGTTGTGAGAATATCTGCCTGCTGTTCCTGGATAACATCTGTTACGGTAAGTAACTGTGCTTTATCCCTAGACAAGCAGGCAGCATATTCTCACGTGTGACTCCCTAGCTATGATAAAAAGGGATGGAGGGAGAGTTGGGTTCCAAAGACACACAAAACATGAGTTGCTGCGCAAAACCTAAACCCAATAGCTGATATGAGAGCATGGAGGTAAGAGAAGGAACAAAATGGGAAAAAATGAGTAGAGGAACTCCATGCTCTACTAGAGGTAAAAGGAGGACCCAAGAAAACCTATATGCATGAAGGTCGGAAATAATAAACATCCTAGAGGCAGGTGAATCTAAATATAGGCAATGGAGATGCCAAAGAGTCAAGAACCAAATAAGAAATAACTACTGGATAATGCATACACGGGGCTTACTGTGGAGAAAACTTCCAGATTTAAAAAAAATTTTTTTTTTGCAAAGGCTGAGAAAGAATTGTGATAAGCCTTGAAAACAAAGTCAGTACAGAACAGAAGAGGAAGCATATTACACAACAATATGCCGGTAAGCATGAAATTCCCACCAGATATTTAGCAAAGTAAGTAAAAATGGATTTAATATCCTTGTAAAAGCAAAGAGGTGTCAGTGTTTGGTTTTTTAAAAAAAGCTCCTCATGTACTGAAAAAGAAAAAAAGTTTAGTGAGGTTAGAGTGCTACTAAAACTGGGTCCTGAACCCTTGACGCATATATGTAGAGGGGAAGTAGTTGACCTTTTAAACTACTTTACCCTGTTATTAGAAACTTGAGTCAAGATATATAGAATTTTACTCAAGTAATAAGGAATGATGAAATGAGGCACAATAGATGTGGTCGCGAGCAGTAGATAAGTGCCACACGAAAACACGTGCACCTAAAAAAAAGAGAATGGGACAAGCAAAGTTTTAAAAAACCCGTGTTATTATACTCCTGCACCCTCTTACTTTATGCAGTGTGCTACCAAAAAATGAAAGAGTGGCATCAACTGAATGTAACGAGATGCCATCCGAGTTGACAGTGACCTAATTAATCAAAAAGAGGCAATGTGCCTGCAGAGTTGAATTGCCGAATAGATCTTATTGAAAAGCAATAGAGGCACTTCAAAGAAAAGTGGTCACGAAGTAACAGAAAACAAGAGAGTAAGTGTGCAACCAGGAGAAAACCCTAGTGTTCCACAGATAAGTAGACAATGGAGAAAACCAAAATGTGGAAAACTAGAAGTACTGGAACAGAAGCATAATACCAGCGGTCCAGCAACAAACGCAGTCTCAGAACAAGGTCTTGTGAATTGTAATAGAAACCAGGAAAAACATGAAAGAGCATTGTCTGCACCCAAACCATAAAGGAACTACGAGTAGGATGAAATGCACACCTTGATATTTCATATAGAAATATAGAAGCATAATGGCAGCAAAAGGTCAAATAGTCCATCCATTCCGCATTTCTGCAGCCATCCCAAACTCTTCTTCTCTAGTCAAAAGCAAGAAGCAAATCCAAACTGCTAGACCATTATAAAATAGTTGCAATGAGATATAACAAGGTCATCAACTAAGAAATTTTATTTTTTTTTAAATTTATGACCTCCAGGGCATCTAGAATGATGCCAATGGTGGATCAAGATTATATGCTTCGGTGCCACCATGGAGGGGTTCAGATTCTGCTGAGGTATACAGAGAAAATGAAAAAGTAGGATTGAGTCCTACAAAAATAAGTAACTTTACTATGTTAGCAGGAACTGGTATACTATCAGTAAGAAGGTGGGGGAGGGAGGTGACCTAGAACTGGTTTAGAGATCACAATATTAGACGTAATCCCAGCACACTCCAGAGAAGTGCAACAGGTAGATCAGTAACACACTGAATGAAGATGGATATAAAACCAAAGGACTCGTGAAAGAGGTTTGGCTTGGTTTCAGAACTGGAACGATACCCAATGGTAATAAGCAATGCTATAGAAACTTGCATACAATCAATGCGGCTGAGCATGTCCATTTTTTTATTTTTTTTTTTGAGAGGTTGAAATTGAATCTCAAAAATAGGAGTGTGATCTATGTAGAATGCAGAGCAGGAACAGGTTCAGAATTATAAAGCTTAATTCTATTGGAATTTGGGTAGTGCGCACTAATGTTCAAACATACAACCCTCTGACCTTAGTGTATGAAACCTTCGGTCCAGAGACTCTGGTATAAACTGAAGTAACGGAATAAAATAAAAAATATCTTAAAAAGGGCCTCCTCCTCCTCCCCTCCTGCCACTCCCAAACTTCCAGACTCCTTTAGAATAAAAAAAAAAAAAAGAAAAAGGAGATGGAGTAAAGGGTGATTTGGATAATGTCCATCAAAAACAACAGGAAAAAACATGTAGGGAGAGATACTTCAAGAGAATTGTATGAGCAACCTGGAAAGTACTATATGATCATTGATGGTACAGTGGGAGATATGCTTTAGTTAAAAACAAACAAACACACACCTGGTTGATCCTACTTAGAGAAACAAGGCAGTAAACCATTCATAGTATTTCCCAACTTCCAGCTTAATTGGAGAATATGGAGGAAAGAACATCCATAAAGAAGGCAATCCACTTGAGAGTGCAGGAACACAAGTACAGTCACTCCTCCTCTTATTATTTTTAACTTTTTTATGTGGTAGGGAATCTAAAATAACAGGCTTTACACCTAGGTTAGATTCCTCAACTAGTTCCTGGAGAGAAATAGGAGAGACCCATGTTTTTCATGTGTAAGCGCTCAAACAGAAAAATACCTTACAGGCTCTACACCAATGGTGGATTCCTAAAGTAGTATCTGGATCACAGCCTTGATAGAAAACTGGAATTGGTACCTTGTAGCCTCAAAATGCTATGCTTATATGGAGGGAGAAAGTCTCTAGAAGCAGGTCAAAAAGACTGAGCTGATTTCTGAGATGTGGATGAAGCCTCACGATATCCTGATGAAGACCTTTGATGCAGAATCTCGATGTGATGGGTGTCAATGCTACGATGATGGATCGATGTTCCAAGTAAGATGATCACCAGCGTTGAGAACGAGAGTGTCGATGCTTTTTGGACACAGACTGACGCTCCAAAATAAGCATCAATGTCATCTGCAAAATACGACATATAATTCCCTTCTTATGCGAGTCTGCGCAATGGAGATAAAGCCCAAAGTCCAAGAAGAAATTAAGAAACTAGAGCTGGAATGCTGTGCCATGGCCAAGGTCGAGAAGAGCCTTTCAAATCTGAAGATGAACATCTGGAAGGCAAATACTATCCAGAAATCATGATCTGGGATCCATTTTTCATCAAAAATGAGCCTATCCACAGTACTCGATACACTGAAGGAAAAGGATAGGAACCAAAGAGTGTGGAGAGAATGATGTTCCTCCCCCCCCCCCAATGTCTTCAGTACTGCTCCGATGAAAAGGAACTGCCACCAAAACGCCAGATGATGTGATGCTCTGTTAAGAATAAATAGGTGATCTAGAATTGACTCAGAGGTTTATTTGGCTTGTTCAAAGAGCTCCAGATCCGTCTCAGTTGAATTCCAAACGTCAAGTCCATTCAATGTACTAGAAGAGCATTGATAGTGTTCTGCGGATGTAAAACCAAAAATCAGTACTGCGCAGCTGCGAACGTCTACACTTAGATTGTGCCAGTTCCAAGGGAGGCGATGTAAGCAGTAGCATCAACAAATCCCTTTTGGCACAATACATGGAGGTATTCAATAATAAACATCCATACCCTTGAATCCAGGACTTGTACCAATGGTGTAGGCACCGCAGTACTGAAGAAAAGACCACTACTGCAATAATATACTCCATTAAAGCTCAATGTTCATCGTTGCTACGATGAAAGAAGAACCTGGAGAAGGTGCCATTACTGAATATGCTACACTTAGTATGGATCAGTACAGACTCAAGATTAATGCATGAAGAGGAGGCACCAGTATCACATTACATCAGGTGGTACCAAAGGTGCCACAGGCGTCGAAGCGTGGGTGCCTAAAAAGGCGATGCACTTCAGAATGACAACCTGTATCACCCATGAAGCCATGCATCAAATAGACTCAATGCTCAATTGGCAGGGCACTGTCCACTTCGATGCATCTCTGCTGAGAAGGGTATGCATGAATACTCTTATGCAAATAAGCCCTTGAAATCTCTCGAAGTGGCTGAGACATTGGCAATAGAAAGGCATGCATCAAATAGACTGGTTGTTAATATGCCACTGATGCAGGTATCAATGTCTACCGGTACCGACAAGACCCAGTTGCTGGAAGTCCTACTCAAAGATCTAATATTCTGAAATAAAGAAAAACTGACATTTATCAATAGAGTTTGTCTTCTAATATATAGCCCAAAGTCAGATCCAGTTGGAGAGGACAAGTCAGGGTGGAGTAGAAACAAGGACGAAAATCCATCAGTGATCACAGAGGAATGAAGGATGGAAATTTGTGTGAAGGCCGAAAGAAGTGAAAAAGTCCCAACATTTCTGTTCATTTCTACTTTTCTTCTTTGTTTTTAAAAGAAAAGTACACAAAGGATATAACATACTTGAAAATATTTAGAAAGAAAAACAGAAAGGCAATTTGACGGAGTAACAAAAGATATGTCTTCTTGACTCTACAGAAAACAAAAAAACTGATTATCTCACAAATTGAAGTCGGGCGGGCAAACACTCGCGCATGTACAGTACAGGCAGTCTAAAAACTTTCAAAAGCTTAAAGTGACACTATACTTTTCACCGTCTGTATCGGGGCGTCATGGATGACGTCACCCACATATGAGAATATGCTGCCTACTTGTCTAGAGATAACACAAAAATATATCAAATGTAGGCAATACAAAGGGTTCTCAACCTACCTGCTTGCTTATCAAGCAATGTGCTTAAGGCAGAAACATTTTTGCTTGGGGCAAAGGTCTCAAAAACCATGGCCTAAGGTGGCCAAACAATAGGCAATTAGTCTGAAAAGGCATTTTGGGCTAGCGCTGTTCCAATATGCAAAATACATTAGCAGTATTACTGTATAAAAAGATATACATGAGCATCATGTCTTTTCTGATAGTTTTGATAAAAACAAAAACATTACAACTACATTATGCAAATCCACTAAATTAGAAAATACTGTAGTAAGAAGGCAGGATTGTATGGGAAGAGGTCAAAGTTGTACACTGGAAGAAGGCCTGGTTGCATAACAAGATATAAAACATAACAGGATATAAAGCAGAGGTAAACAATTATTCTTGTGAAGCTAAAAAAAAAAACAACCCAAATACCACACATCCAATTTTTATTAGTGAAAATTTAACATATGCTAAGATGTTAAAAATAAAAAAGGAGAGGATAAAAAAACCTGCAGACCAGATCAGGCGAAGTACATAAGCCAACTGATCTTTGCTTTCATCCCTGATGTTTTTTCCCCTCCCTTCATTTACTTTTATTTTTATGATGTAATTATAAAAACTTTCCTCTCCCACTCTCCCCTAAGTCCATATATGTCATTGTCTTCATCTACTTCAAGTTTTACCTATTTCTTTTTTTACCCCCTTTTTTATTTTTACTATTATGTTTTTAGCTTTGTAAACTGGCCAAATACACGTTGATGGTTGGTTTAAAATATAAATAAACTTGGAGACTTGGATTCTAAGCTACAGAATCTGTGTTGCACAGTTCTATGTAATCCTTGTAATAATGCAGTAGGTATGTCATTCTGGACAGTAGGATATTCTATCTGTGCTTGCAAGCCATGAAAGAGGAATCCATTCAAGGTTTTCAACTCCTCCAGAATGTTCTGCTGCCCTCTTCAGTTTTTCCTTCTATATGAGTCAGAAGGTGCCTTTCTGATTTGCTCTGTATATTTCTTTATTATACTATATGCGGTATTTTTTCTGTGTTTGCGGCTGTCTGTGCACCAGAGCTCCCAAGTGCAGGGGGGGGGGAGGGGGGGGAGCTCTGCCTCTATGGAGAAAAAGCAGTACAACCTGATCTTCTATCTCAGGCCCAGTGGTCATAGAAGATCAAACACACATGGTCCCAATCAAACAGATCCACAGTTCACTTCACAGTTGGTCAAACTCTGCTCTCCCTACTTAAGGCAAATAGCTATTTTTCTTGCAGGAAATTTTTAATTTACGGTAGTTATGAATAACCAGTTGGATATATCTTCCCCTTTGCAGTCAATGGAGAGCAAGAGGGAGAGGCTGCTTCCCTTATTTTGTCAGTCTAGATTTAGTTGACCTTGGAGACCGCTACACCCAGGCATCCGTGATTATATGCACCTGTCCAAGGCACATGGTACCTTTTCGAGATTAAATGTTTCAGCCAAATTTACACCTGTCTGGATAGATTTACATTTTAGCTCCCAGTATGGACGGTGGCCACAATGGAAATTCCTAGCTTACTTCTATTTCGATCAGGACTTTCGTAAAAGTGGAATGCTTTTAGCCAGTCTAATCATCATCATATTGACACTCCACTGCTCTTCTGGGATACGGCAAAAACTGTGTTACATGGTGACAATTTCCTATGTTAGTGCTAGAAATAGACGTCTCAGTATGGACTTAATTACCTTAAACAATAGCACTCAATAAGACCAAATATATCTATAATAAATATTATACTCCTATAAATAAGGAAAATTACTCAGCCACTCAAGCTAAACTCAATACACTTTTGCATGAGAGGTACCAGAGGACTGGAAACTGGCGAATGTCACACCTATCTTCAAAAAGGGATCGAGGGGTGACCCCGGGAACTACAGGCCGGTGAGCCTGACTTCAATTATAGGGAAGATGGTGGAAGCTATGATCAAGGATGGTATTTGCGAGCACATCGAGAGAAATGGCCTACTGAGAACAAGCCAGCACGGATTCTGTAAGGGAAGGTCATGCTTAACGAACCTTTTGTACTTCTTTGAGGGAATAAGCAGTCGAGTGGACAATGGGGAACCCATAGACATCATTTACCTCGATTTTCAAAAGGCTTTCGACAAGGTGCCACATGAAAGGCTGCTTAGGAAGCTGTGGAACCACGGGGTGGGAGGGGATGTGCACAGATGGATCAAGCACTGGTTGTCGGGTAGACTGCAGAGGGTCGGAGTAAAGGGACAATATTCTGACTGGCGGGGAGTCACGAGCGGTGTGCCACAGGGATCGGTGCTGGGGCCGTTACTCTTCAACATATTTATCAATGACCTGGAAAAGGAGGCAAAGTGCAAGGTTATAAAATTTGCAGACGATACCAAACTGTGCGGCAGAGTTAGATCCAGGGAGGAGTGTGAGGACTTGCAAAGGGACCTGGACAAGCTGGAAGACTGGGCAAACAAATGGCAAATGCGCTTTAACGTGGAAAAATGCAAGGTCATGCATATAGGGAAAAAGAACCCGTTGTTCAACTACAAATTGGGGGGGGGGCATTGCTGGGAGACAGCAGTCTAGAGAGAGAGACTTGGGTGTGCTGGTGGATGCATCACTGAAGCCATCTGCGCAGTGCGCAGCAGCCTCGAAAAAAGCCAACAGGATGCTGGGCATCATAAAGAGGGGCATAACAACCAGGACGCGGGAAGTCATCATGCCATTGTATCGAGCAATGGTGCGTCCACATCTGGAATACTGCGTTCAATATTGGTCGCCGTACCTCAAGAAGGACATGGCAGTACTTGAGAGAGTCCAAAGGAGAGCAACGAAACTGGTAAGAGGGCTGGAACACTGCCCATACGCCAAGAGGTTGGATAGGCTGGGGCTCTTCTCTCTGGAAAAAAGGAGGCTCAGGGGAGATATGATAGAGACCTTCAGGATCATGAGGGGCATAGAGAGGGTGGATAGGGACAGATTCTTCAGGCTGAAGGGGACAACAGGTACGAGGGGGCATTCGGAGAAACTGAAGGGAGATAGGTTCAAAACAAATGCAAGGAAGTTTTTTTTCACCCAAAGGGTCGTGGACACCTGGAATGTGCTACCGGAGGAAGTGATCAGGCAGAGTACAGTACAGGGATTCAAACAGGGATTGGACGGATTCCTGAGGGATAAAGGGATCGTGGGATACTGAGAGAGGTGCTGGGATGTAACACAGGTATAGAAAGCTAACCAGGTAATAAGTATAGAAACTCAACCAGGTCGTGCATGTGCAAGACCAGAGGGTTAGGACTTCGATGGGAAAATAGGACTCAATGGGAAACCAAGGTGGCAAAGGGGCCCCTTCTGGTGATTCAGACAGGTCGTGACCTGTTTGGGCCGCCGCGGGAGCGGACTGCTGGGCAGGATGGACCTATGGTCTGATCCGGCGGAGGCACTGATTATGTTCTTATGAGTGTAACAAGTGGCGGCATATATATCGTAAATTTCATAAACGTGAATAAAACAGGAAAAATGTTGGCCACTCACCAGAATTTGGCAGGGTTGGAAGCAGTATTTTCTGTAAGCAAAAAAAAAAAATGGTACTCTGATAAAATTGTGTTTTCCCTGATTTTTTTTTAAGTAAGTATAAAAGGCAGATATTGAATTCTTCCACCCCGACATGGTCAGTGACTATTTGCAGCAATCTGGTATGCTGAAGTTGACCGAAGAGGTTATAAAGTCTTAACAGACCTTTGCAGGCCACAGAACTCCAGAAAGCAGTAGGAAGAGGAGGGAGATTGAACTCAGCTCCAGGTCCCAATGGATATTCCCATGAATTTTACAAGGTACTTTTCCCTCAGCTTTGTGGACCCGTGTTGGCCTATTATAATGAAGTAGTGTCCACTGTTATCTTCTCAAAATAAGGCAATGAGGCTCTGTTAACTTTACTGCTTAAACCTAGCAAACCAGAAGATCTTCCTGATTCCTATAGACCAGGGGTGTCCAACCTGTGGCCCGAGGGCTGCATGAGGCCCAGTGAAGTATTTTGTTCGGCCCTGGTTGAGGGCGATGCAGTGTTTTCCTCTGCTGCCCCTGGGTGTTTACCGTCTTGCTGCAGCGTTTGCGCAGCCCCAGAAACATTTTTTTTTGGCCAATGCAGCCCAGGGAAGCCAAAAGGTTGGACACCCCTGCTATAGATGATATCCTTACTCAATGTACATGTGAAGTTGTTTGCTTGGGTTTTGGTAGACCAATTGTCTCAACCAATAGATAAAGGGATACAGTTGTATATTTTACTGGATGAGAGTAAGTTCCTGCTAAACAATTCAATAGTACATTAATTTGTTTTTGTTAGACCAATTGTCTCCCCCCATCTCCCACAGAGTATTCATATGGACCAGGCAGGTTTTGTGAGGGGGAGGCAGTTTGTTCGCAATGTACAAAGGGCCCTCACAGCCATTGCATATAGTCAACAGGAGGCAGTCCCAGTCCTTCTGGCGAGTCTGGGCACAGCAAAGGAATTTAACTGAATCAGCTGGAACTCTATGTTCCGAACACTGGAGAATGTTAGCATCAGAGGGTGGTATAAAGCATTAGCAGCCTTGTATTCTAATCCTGTAGTCGCCCTCCTAGTGAATAAGTGGCGCATGTCCTTTTCTTTAGCTAAAAGGCACTAGCCAATGTTGCCCACTTTCTCCTCTTTTATTCTCACGCTGGAACCTTTCCTTTGTACCTTGATGCATGATGCAATAATATTGGGACTTCAAGTGGGGCTCGAGAAGCTAAGTACAGGCTTTTGCAGATGATTTGTTGTTGATTTTAAACTCGGCTGAGTCACGTGATGATATGAGCGAGTGAGGACGTCTCCTCGTTCGCTCCGGGGCAGCCCTGTAAAATCGTGCCTGATTTCTTGCTCATCTGACTTTCACCGCAGCTTGTAAAATATCCGACGCGAATCGCCGTTGCATGGACCGGTATCTCGCCAGGTCGCCCGACTCTATGCCGCCGAAATTAGCGAAAAAAGACAAAGAACGTGCCAGACTCGTGGACCCTAAAATGGCGGCGAGCCCCGCGACGGCGGTCTCTGGCCTGACTGAATCGGCCCTGAGAGACATCAAAACTGCTCTGGAACAGGTCCTGGGGCCCCAAATGGAGACGCTTACTGCCCGGATCTCCAACATTGAATCCTTGCTAGCCACAGCTGCAGCCCGCACGACGGAGCTTGAACAGAGGGTGTCAGACCTCGAAGACTCCACTACAACACGGGACTCTGCTATTGACACGCTGCAGGCGCAGGTTAGAGCTCAGGCAGACAAACTTGATGACCTGGAAAACAGGTCTCGTCGCTCTAACCTGCGTCTGATGGGCATCCCCGAGACGCTGCCGGACCGCTCTCTGCCGGAGCGATTGGAGAGCTGGTTTAAGGCGGAATTTGATCTGCGCCCTTCGATGGGTCCCCTGCACATTGAGCGGGCACATCGTTTAGGCCTTAGACCTGGCCTGGAGGCGCGCCCGCGCGTGGTGATCCTAAAACTCCTGAACTACCAACACAAGATTGAATTGCTGCGACAATACAGACTGATGAAAGATACTCTGAAATTTGATGGAAATCCGGTCCGCATTAGCCAGGATTTTTCTGTGGCTCTGCAGGAACGGCGGAGACCCTATTACCCTCTGTGCTCCCGCCTGGTGGACTTGAAGCAGCGTTTCCAATTTACTTACCCGGCTCATCTGAAGATTCAATGTAATGGCCTTTGGAAATCCTTCCAGACCCCGGAGGCCGCAGATGACTACATCAAACAGCTAGCGGTCCCGAATGAGTGACTGGCATGATGGATATGGCTGCGAGTGGTGGCTGACATGGATACTTGGGCTACATTACATTTGAAGACTGCACGCTTCAGGAAGGTTAACTTTGGGGCTGACAATTTTTGTAGGGGCTGTCCCGGGGAGGTCATTTTCTGTGACTCTAGATCTCCTAAATGGGAGGTTTTGGGTGTATTAACAGGGATGTGGGGGTTGGGATTTGTTCTGGGGCAGCAGCGGTGTGGTATAATTTTCCTTACAGTTATATTTTTTCTGTTTGCCAGGTACACATACTGACCAATAGAGGGACTGATTGGGAGTTGAGTGATGGTCCTCGGGGTGAGGCTGGGCGCCCTGGGACTTCTAGTTATAGTGGGCATAGATGTTTTTCCAGGCACCCTATAATATATTATGGGTGATCGGAAATTACGCATACTTTCTTGGAATGTGTCGGGGATAACTTCGCCTGTTAAGCGTACTAAAATATTGAATCAACTGAAACATCACTCTGCAGATATAGCTTGCTTACAGGAGACCAGGCTGACTGATAGTGAACACTTGAAACTTCGGAGAGGCTGGGTTGGAGAGATATTCTTTGCCTCCTCCCCGGGGAAAAAAGCTGGGGTGGCAATATTATTTCGTAAGGGCTTTTTAGGGGTAATGCGGGTCCTACGACGTGACCCTCTGGGCAGGTATTTGTTAGTGAAAGTGGAGGGGCCTAGTGGGACATTTCGATTATTGGTGGGCTATGGTCCGAATAATTATCAGCATGAATTCTGTTTAATAAAAATGATTCAAACATAAACTCGGCTATAGAGTGCCCTGCCAACAGCTATAGAATTGATTGAAGAATATAGCTTTTTAGCAGGGTTAGCTTTAAATTTACAGAAGTCCAAAGCTTTGCCTACAATGCCCTCCGTGTGAACCAACTAGGTGGTCCGTTTCCTCTCCAGTGGGCAGATGGATGGCTTTGATATTTGGGAGTTTTGATACAAATGAATCTGAACTGCCTGTATACATTGAATGTACTATCCCTTTGTTACACTCAACAAGCTCTAAGTTGAAGATGTGGAAATCTTACTCTCTCCCGTTGATGGGCTGCATATACTTATACAACATGATGAGGGTACCGAGTTGCCTATACCCTTTTCAGATGCTCCTGTTATACTTACTGGTTCAAGAGCAGTAGGCATTAGCTGGGCTCCTACAGGGTTATCTTTGGAGAGGCGTTGTTGCTGCCAGACAAGGGGGGCATTGCCCTGGTTAACCTGAGATATCCACTAGTAGGGTGTGATATGTGCCATATCAATAATTGGTTTAGAGGAACATAGGATTTACATGCACCGATGTGAAATTATTGCCATTTCAAAATGAACATTTTAGTGCATACCTGCACTCAGTCCAGCTTCTGGGTCCTGTTCCATATACTCTTCCAACCCCTGCACAGGTTGAGGAGCTGGGTTTGGTATTTTCATGGCATTTCCTATACTTGCACACCATACTTACCAGAATGGGGACTGGCAATTTTAGATCTGGATGTAGGGGGGGGTGCATTTGTACACTGGAACAAACTGGGAATAGTTTATATGTTTCCTGTTTTGAATGAGGATGGAACTGTTAAATCCTTTTGTGCACTAAAGAAGTTCCGCCTCTCTGAGGGATATTTTGCATACCTGCAATTACAGCACCAATGTTCTCCCTAGGGCCTTTTAGCTGGGCGGTCCGCCCAGGTAATTTAGATGACTGCCGAGCTATCATCCGCTGTGAATTCTGCTGCTGCTGCCGGTGCTACTCAACACCAAAAAAAAAAAAAATAAATAAAATAAAAAGGCTTGGAGATTTCATGCCTTAGCCCATAGCAAACTTATGCTCCAGGGCTCTAACATGTGCATGCCAGCTTCCCTTCTCTTCCCTCCCAAACTGCTAGTTATGTCCGGGGGGAAGGGGGGAAGAGAAGGGAAGCCGGCACACACATGTTAGAGCCCCGAAGCATGCGTTCGCTACAGGCTACAGTGGGAGACAGGTCAGTGAAGCTTACAATTTGCTCTTTTTACTGCCGAGTCCTGCTTACTTTCTGTTTCCGCGAAGGCAAGACCCGGCAGTATTTTCCCAATAGGTCGATCGCGATCTTGGGCTGATCAGCCTTCCTCTCCCCGATGGCAGAATTGACATCGGGGAGAGGAATGCTGGTCGGCCCGAACCAGGAAGAGCTTGGGCCAGCGGCGACTTTGGGTCCTGTTATCCGATGGCAGCAGCTTGGGGAGGGCAGGGAGAAAGAAAGAGGGTAGGCAGGGAGACAGAAGGAAAGAAGAGAAACAGAAAAAAAGAAAGGGGGCATGAAGAGAGAAAAGAAAGGGAGGCAGGGAGAGAGGAAGAAAATGTTGGGTGAGGGAATGAGGTCTGGAGGAGAGGAAGCAAACAGGCTGAAAGAAGGGAAGATAGATTGGATGCACAGTCAGAAGAAGAAAGTGCAACCAGAGACTCATGAAATCACCAGACAACAAAGGTAGGAAAAATGATTTTATTTTAAATTTAGTGATCAAAATGTGTCTGAATTTATATCTGCAGTCTATATTTTACACTATGGTCCCCTTTTACTAAACCGCAAGAGGTTTTTAGCACAGGGAGCCTATGAGCGTTGAGAGCAGCGCTGGGCATTCAGCGCAGCTCACTGCACTAAAAACTGCTATCGTAGTTTAGTAAAAAGGGAGGGCATATATTTGTCTATTTTTGTATGGTTGTTACTGAGGTGACAGTGCATAGAGTCATCTGCTTTGACCTCTTTGAAAAAAACCCTGGAATAGGAATGATAATTAACAATTTCTATGCGTACTGTGTGCTTTGTGGGATTTTTTTTTTATTTTATTGTTGGCAGATCATTTTGACTTGGTCATTTTAAAAGTAGCTCGCAAGCCCAAAGAGTATGGGCACCCCTGCTCTAGAACATCGCTCCTTAGTTTTATCAAGTGGTGCAGTGAGGGGCCAGCACTTTACATCTTATCACCTTATTCTTTCTTTTTTCTCCTCATGTACAGCACGGTTCTTTATTCTAAGCAGCTCTGGCACTAACTGTACTATGGGTGCCTTATGCTACTTTCAGTACCACTTGCAGTCAGGTTTGGCATTTTATCATGGTTTTGGTTTTTTTAGTTTTTCACCAGTATTTTCATTTATTTATTAAAGCAGCCTTTAACAGCCCGATGCCCCTCCCCTATCATTGTTCAACCGTACAAAATGGCTTAAAATCTTCACTTAGAGTATTCCAACACTGCTTCAAACAAATATACTCTAAGATATTCTCCTCTCATTAATTCTCCTTCATACCATATTTATCACCATCATATTAGCTGATTTCCCAAAGACCTCAGAACCACCGCTCCTTCTTCCATATTCCATATTTTTGTGGGGAGCTTACTGCGCCAGTCGTCATTGGTCAAAGGTTTTACAGCATTGTACTTATGTGGCTTTCCGTTCTCAATTCACACTACTTAATTTAATCTTTAATTTAATCTTTAAATGTTGAATTTTGAATTAAACTTTCACTTATCTGTGTCTTTGATTTAGCTTTTAGCGGTAGGACCCGACATGTTTCGCCTCAGCTTCGTCGGGGATCCACTCTAAAATCAAACAGTAGATATGTATTAAAATCTTTACTCTCATACTATTAACTTAATTTAAACTTTGAGAGCATAACTCGATCTTTACCATTACCGCTGCCATCCAAACCGCTCATTCATATGTCTGTTCTGTTACAAGATGGCGGCGGCGTGCTTAGGGCTCATTTATATATAATTGTTAACTCAACCCGCCAAAGACCAAGTTAATTGTGGGAGCGCTACTTTTCAATGGATCCATCCGCCCTTTGTCCAAACCGTGCAGAGAAGATCCAACCCACATTTATTGACGTCACTTAACAGCTGAGATAGCCCGGCTACTATTGGAGGAATCAAAATAAGGAAGCCCATTCGATTTCTACGTTTAATCCAGCCGGCTCTACAGATCTAAGCCGATGGATCCAACGTTGCTCTTTTATATTTAAAATTTTTTCTACATTACCTCCCACCCTCCCTTCTTGTATTGTATCAATCACCCTCCATTTCAATTCAGCAACTGTATGATTGTACCGCCCCATATGCTGCACCAACGGGGCTTGCTGTACCTTATTCATAATCCAGGATTTGTGTTTGAATGACATCAATAAATGTGGGTTGGATCTTCTCTGCACGGTTTGGGTAAAGGGCGGATAGATCCATTGGAAAGTAGCGCTCCCACAATTAACTTGGTCTTTGGTGGGTTGAGTTAACAATTATATATAAATGAGCCCTAAGCACACCGCCGCCATCTTGTAATAGAACAGACATATGAATGAGCGGTTTGGATGGCAGCAGTAATGGTAAAGATCGAGTTATGTTCTCAAAGTTTAAATTAAGTTAATAGTATGAGAGTAAAGATTTTAATATATATCTACTGTTTGATTTTAGAGTGGATCCCCGACGAAGCTGAGGCGAAACATGTCGGGTCCTACCGCTAAAAGCTAAATCAAAGACACAGATAAGTGAAAGTTTAATTCAAAATTCAACATTTAAAGATTAAATTAAGTAGTGTGAATTGAGAACAGAAAGCCACATAAGTATAATGTTGTAAAACCTTTGACCAATGACAACTGGCACAGTAAGCTCCCCAGAAAAATCTGCTACATGGAAGGAGGAGCGGTGGTTCTGAGGCCTTTGGGAAATCAGCTGATATGATGGTGATAAATATGGTATGAAGAAGAATTAATGAGGAGAATATCTTAAGAGTATATTTGTTTGAAGCCTCCCCTATCAGTGTGCATCCAATCCACTGCCGACACTTTTGGCACCTCTTTCAACGGATCAAATATCATAGCCCCACTGTTGCACGTTCACATTTATTCTGTGTACGAGTTTCTCATCAGTGCAGAGACCTTTTCGGTAAGTCCATTTTACTCTCCCTTTTTACTTTCCCGAGTGCTGTGGTTTTATTCTTTGGTTTTAATAGAAGCTCATTTGAACAATAATTTAGATCTTTCCCAGGTTTCACTTTTCATCTACCCGGTCGGCTTGTCTTTGAGCTACTATCGACTTATGTTTTCAACATACACTGTATTATCAGCTGTTCATTTCCCATACGTTTACTTTTGCCCTGTCTATATAGTCTAAGCCATACTGTTTGTAACCAGCCATCATTTTAAGTATGTATATGCCCTATTTTAGGGGGGGGGTTTAAGTTCTTTTAGCATGTTATTTCATTAATTCTGAGTTTGGTATTACAATATATTGTTCTTGGTTTTTAGTTTACACATTATTCTTTTCCGACATGTCCGCATCGCAATTTTACTCAAGTATAAATAGGTATCCATATTTCCATTCAAGTTTCATCACGGTGCTCTGGTTTTGGCTCCAGTATTTGTCACTTCCGTCCACAAGGTCTGGCTATCCGTTACCATCTCATAATTTTAAAGACTCACTCGTTATAATTAGTGGTGATCCACACGTCTTTTCATAACGTACATGTCTAATTTTAGCATTTGGATCTTAGTACTATGGGTTTAGTCTTTTATGGTTTCCTTTCTATAGTCTGCTTTTCGTCTAGAGTCTTGAGTTTAGAATTACATTTTATGACATTTTTGTGGTTATAATTGTATGACAAGTCTAAATTGGTCAAGTTATCCATTCTTTTTATTATTTTTTGTCCCCTCACAGTGGCAGACTGCCCCGGGTGCCAGCCCTAGGGGGGTACACAGCCGGCTGGATCCAGAACCTTCCGAGATGCTCTAAATGGCACCTGCACCTCAGCGTGGCTGCCGTACTTATTCCGAAGCACAGTCGGCAGCCACACTGAACTGCAGGAAGGTCCCGCGATGACTGCATTTGCCGCCTCTGCCTCCGGAAGATGTAAGTGACATCAGAAGGAGTGGACCGGCAGCTGCAGTCATTGCGGAATCTTGCCGCAACTCCTTGCGTCTGCCGGCCCACCCCCTCCAACGTCACTTACATCTTCCAGAGGTAGAGGCAACAGAAGCAGTCATCATGGGACCTTGCTGGTTTGGAGGGAGAGAGGAGCATAGAAGGGTGGTGGAGGGAGAAATAGGGGGTCAGGGTGGTATGGAAGGGTGGTGGAGGGAGAGAAAGGGGGCAGATGCTGATGGAATTGGTGTGCAGGGAAAGGAGAGAGACACATAAGGGGGAAGGCTACTGGATGGAATTGGGTTGGAGGGAAAGAAAGGGGGCAGATGCTGATGGAAGTGGGGGGGAAGGGATAGGAGAGAGTGAAATGCCAGACCATGGGGGTGTGGGAGAGGGAAGGGAAGAAGAGGAGAGAGATGCCAGACCATTGGAGGAGGGAAGGGAAGAAGATGGATGCCAGAATAATAGGGGTGAAGGGAGAGATGGAAATGGAATACAAGGAGAGAAGATGCCATATAGAAGGGGCAGAGAGAGGGTAGACAGTGGATGAAAAGAAGAGAGTGAAAAGACTATGAGGAAAGCAGAAACCAGAGAAGACAATGTAGAAAAAAATTATATTTATTTATTTTTTTGCTTTAGGGGAGATGCATTGTTGTTTCTGTGATGTTGCATTGTATACAGAGTCCAGCTTCTTGGTGGTTCAATTTAACCTTTGTCTACGTTTTTCTATTTTATCCCCCCTTGCATTTTTTTAGCACCAGCCATGGTGGTAATTGCTCAGAATTCTGAGAGTCTGAGCTGTTACCACCATGGCTAAAAACCACATTACAGTTTTGTAAAAGGGAGAGGGGTTAGTTTGTGATTACATATTCCATACTAGGCGAAGGTGTTTTCTGTGTTCTGTGTGTTTGAAAGACATGATTTTCAGTTAGGTTGACTGTGTAGGATTGATTTGTACTAGTCTGGCTTGTTTAGTTTTACAATGGGTGTATTGATGTACTGCTCACTGCAGTATGTAAGATGCTGCCTTTCCCTACGTACACTCTTGTGTGATGTGTGGATTGTTACTAAAAATCATGTTTTTCATACAGATGGGGGGGTGTCAAAAAATGATGGGTTTCGGGTGTCACATATGCTAGGTACACCACTGCCTTCATGGTTTATATCTAATCCACAAGCCTGCTTTTCGGACCTACAGGGTATGTATCCCTCTGATTCATGACAATTTCACTTCTCATGTTATCTTATCCATTCTTTTTATTATACAACTGCTCAGATAAGCATCAGTCTTTGACCTGATTGGACCTTGAAAACTAACGGCAACAGTGTTCTCCCCAGAAATTTTTTCTAGCCATGAAAAACATTTGCTGCATTTAGTGTGCCACAAAAAACATTTGCTCCGTTTAGTGTGCCAGAATTAAAGTTTGAGAGACGCTGCTCTATACCATTTGAAAGAGGGGGAGGGGGGTTAGTCCCATCACCTCAGGACAATTCATCACAGCCATTCATTTCACAGGATTCAGTGCTGAAATATCCTCGACCCTCTCTAGGAACATACATCCATAATGGACTTTGCCACTCAGCTAGACAAATTGTCTAGAGCACTGTTCTTCAATGTAAGGCCCAGGCACCAATGGTAGCCCTCATCATCATTCTGGTGATGCTTTATGCTTCTCTAACAAGTTCATGACAGAAATGGGGAAACAAATGGGAAGAAGAGCCACATGCTTAAAGGACAAGGCATTTCTCAGTAGGTGAAGAGAATGCATTTGGAGATGTCCATCTCCTAAGGATAAGCCCAATAGTTTGAAAGTGGGTTGATGGGATATATGTTATTGATACACACTGGTCAGCAGTGTCATGACCTTGATGGGAAGATATTTGGTGGCTCTCCTTCAGCTCACTGAATCCAAAGTAGGCCCGACTTAAAAGTTAGTAAAGCCCACTGGTCTAGAGATATATCTGTCTCCCAGCAGATATGCTTTCCCAGGCTATCTCCAAAGCCTCTTAGATTCAAGGTGTCTGTCAGAACCACAATACAAAATCATTCAGAGATTATATGTGGCTACAGCTGCTTGCCTGAAATGTGGTAATCCGGAACAACCCTGGGATATATGTTATAGCCTTGTGTTATAACTGTAGTGATTTGGAAGTGGATTTTCCATTTTATTTCAAATATTTGACAAGTGTCCATTACTCCCTCAGTTTCCATGTTTGGGATATTACTGAGAATACACCCTAAGAGGAACTTAGTCTGTAAGATGCCCTACCCTCCCAAATTGTAAATTACTCATATCTGTTTCCATTCCCTCTTTACTCCCCTACCTCAAAGTCCCTTATATTTCCTTACCTAAGTAACATGTATAAGTCTTTGTCCTATGTATATCTTAGAGTGTAAGCTCTTTGAAGCAGGGACTGTATCTTGCACATTTGTTGTACAGAACTGAGTGCATCTGGTGACACTTTATAAATAATGGTAGTAGTGCGATGGTCAGTGGCTTTCATTTGACCCTCCCACAGAGCAGCTATTGTGCTCTTACTTGCTTCAGCTTGTGACAATGGAATGCTGCAAGATCACAGAATTTTCCTCCTTTAAGGGACAGTTGTTTCAAGCCACCTGGGAGCCGTTTTGGTCTACATTAACATCTTTGGCTCACAATAGACTTATGCATATGTGCATTTCCTGGTTACTTCTATGCTTCTCCTAGAATGTAGTTTTTTTTTTGGGGGGCAGTAGGGAGAAAACAAATGGTGGATTGTTGAACCTGTTGTGGAATGTAATTCTGAGTTGTTACTATTTTGTTTAACAATAAAACAAAATGTAAAACAAAGTACTACTGTTGCTCAGAGCCAATTCAATATAATTATAAGAACATAAGAATAGCCTTACTGGATCAGACCAATGGTCCATCTAGCCCAGTATCCGTCTTCACAGAGGCCAATACAAGTCATAAGTACCTGGCAAAAAAATCCAAAGAGTAGCAACGTTCCATCCCACTGATCCAGGGCAAGCAGTGGCTTCCCCCATGTCTGTCAACAGCAAACTATGGACTTTTCCTTCAGAAAAGTGTCCAAACCTTTTTTAAAACCAGCTACATTAACTGTTCTTTACCACGTCCTCTGGCAACGCATTCCAGAGCTTAATTATTCTCCGAGTGAAAAAATATTTCCTCCTATTGGTTTTAAAAGTATTACTCCGGAACGTCATCCAATGTCCCCTAGTCTTGATGCAGTAAAAAAACAAACCAATCCATTTGTCCTTATTCTACACCTCTCAGGAATTTGGAGACTTCAATCATATCTCCCCTCAGCTGTCTCTTTTCCAGCTGAAGAGCCCTAACCGCTCTAGTCTGCTTTTTGTAAATTTAGGTATAAAAACAACTAAGGCAGCCTATAGGCGAAAAAGGTAGAGCTGGCCAGTGTACAGATTTTAACATCTGATTGTTTACAGCTACTGCTCATATGGACAAGTAAACTCACCTATTCAATATTTGGGGAGGGGAGACACAAGGGACTGCAAGTGTTCAATTCATCCAGAGTTATATAACGTACTTACTTTTTATCCAAGTACTGGTATTACACAAAAATTTCAATTCTCAAATAATTGGTTTTAACCTCTTAAGTAAAAAAAATAAACTACAGGTCATAGGTGGCAGGCAGGAGACCACTGCACTATCCACTTAGACTATGGATAAGGAAGTACCATTGATTTTTATTTACTGAATGCTTATATTCATGGTTGCATGGTCCTCTGTGACTATTTTGTATGTCATTGAAGCAAAATGTTAGTGGTATATAAGTGCTTTTAAATAAATAACAGGTTAACTTCAATGTGCAAACACTTATGATTGTTCTAATATCTAATGACAACTCAGCCCAACAAGGGCAGCCTACATGTCCGATGTATCAAGTTACTGCCAAAGAGAGCAACTTTGATGTTATCTGAATTCCTCTCTTATTCC
Organism: Geotrypetes seraphini; assembly: GCF_902459505.1. Classification (NCBI taxonomy): domain Eukaryota; kingdom Metazoa; phylum Chordata; class Amphibia; order Gymnophiona; family Dermophiidae; genus Geotrypetes; species Geotrypetes seraphini. The sequence goes on along the minus strand of NC_047085.1, from coordinate 182,453,731 downwards.
TCCTCTCTCAGTTCTTAAGTCTCACCTCATAGGGGTTTTGGTGCAGATTTTGAATAATCTTGGTAAGATTTTTTTGAATGAAATATATTTACATTCGAGACTGATGAAGATTGTGGAGTATAAATCCCTAGTGAAAGCTGAAGTTAGCAGTCCTGGTTATCACCGCTGAGGTCTGTTAGTGAAAAATCTTTCTGAAGCTAATTTATTTTTTTTGCTCTGGTTATGCAACATTTTTGTTGAAGTATAAGTTTACAACTTGGTCCAACCAGTGAAGATTGTTTGTATTTGTAAAACCGTGCTTTATTGAGAAGTAGAATGGATGCACATATACAAATAGCATTTTTTTTTTTTTTAAAAAAACACCTCACCAAGTAGAGGCTGAACAAAACTGGCCCAAAATACTTTCTGCCATGTGTTCTGTTGAAATGACCATGACTTCCACCAAAAACAAACTTGTACTTTGTCCTATCTTATAATCCCTGCCAATCCTCTGTCTTTGCGCTGATCTTCCACGCTCTGGTATATTTAGAAAAGGAATGAAAACTGTTTGAGCACTTCTTTGGTGTGAGCTCTGACTTGATTGAGCAATGGTAGTTCTTTTTTATGTTGTTTCACTTTTGCTGTTTTGTAATTGTATGTGTTATTTTGTATGTGATTTTTGTTCTCCGCTTAGATTTGTAAATAGGCGGGTTATAAATAATTTTAAATAAACAATCTAGGGGTATAGTCACAGCAGGAGTGATCCCTAGTCACTCGTGCTCATACTGGCTCTTCTCTCAAAACAGCTGCCATGATATCTATTGCGAAACTACCGCAAGAGGTCACAGTAGTCATTTTGAGCCAACATGGGCACAAGCAACAGGGAATCACTCCTGCTCTGAATATACCACTAGATCACCAGAAATTGAAAGATAGTCAGGGAGGGGAAACTATTGCATTTCTTGTGCAATTCAATCAAAAGTAACATAGTTATTTTGCTTAGTAGTTTATATGACTGCCCCAAATTTTTTTTGTATCAAAAACATTTAGCAGGAATTTGTAAAATTGGGATAAGCTCCTTATGAATTAGCTTCTCTGTAGAGAAGACATCAGCTGTCACTCAAAATGTGGCACAAAGTCAGTTATTGTAAGTGTACTGTGACTTTCAGTGCGGAGTCAAACCTCTGTTTGCGAGTAACGCGGTTTGCAAGTGTTTTGCAAGACGCGCAAAACATTCGAGCAAACTTTAATTCGCAAAACGAACATTAACTCGATTAGCGAGCGAGTCCACCCCAAGAACCGGCTTCTCTTCTCTCGCAGCCCACCTCCAAACCCTTACCTCCAGCGGACACCGGCACCGGATAAGAGGAGCAGGAGGCTGGCGGCAGAGAGCAGTATGCACCCGGAACAGGAAGTACTCATGCAGGGTCGGGTCACGAATGTTTAAGGGCCGTAGGGTGGAGCTGGGGGTGGCCGTGGGTATATAGGGCACTTCCATGCTATCGGCCTCAGTTGGCAGCAGGGCCGTGGGGCTGCTCTGAGTCCTTCAGCTGCTGCATGCTGGCTGCGATTCCGAGCTCCCCTCCTACCTCCTACTGCGACCAATTACAACCACCTCTTCTGGCCTCTCTCCCATTGGCCTATATCACAACGTGTTAGCTGGACGTTGGAGAGAAGCATAAGAGCTTCCCCCACCCAATACAACTTCTCCCGCTGCCAGATTGAAGCACTTCTCCTGTCGTCACCCTATAATTTTGCGCACCAGGTTTGAATGTTGGCAGCGCGGTGATGGCAGCCTGAGAGTGCTTAAATGTGGAGGGGAGAATCCACGAGTGCAGACAGCTGCGGGGATAAGTGTGCGGCTGACATTCTTTCCAGAGTTGTGGGACAGCTTGGCACCAGAGCCAAGGAGGTGGGTTGGCAATGAGGGGCTGGTTTGTGCTTAGAGATAGGAAAGAAAGAGGCAGGCTGGAGGTAGAGGAAGGCTTTCTTGAGCAATAATGCACAGACGGAGGAGAGAAAGCTGTTCGGGGGCCAGCGGCTGATGCAGAAATTAGATTAGATGCAGAAATCCGAGGTATTGGGGTGGGAAGTACTGCAGTAGATACTGAAAGTTTGCAGGGGAGGGTGAGCTTTTATTTGCAACATAGGCCTGTTTTGGGGATGTGGAACGAATTGTCTGAGTTTCCAATACTTGCTATGGAGAAAGTTGCTTTGATATACAAACACTTTGGATTACGAGCATGCTCCCGGAACGGATTATGCTCGTAAACCAAGGTACCACTGTATTTTCATTAGTCGAGTTCCATGTGTACAGAGGTTATACCGCTTGGAGGTAAAATATGGTCTTATTACATATATTCTGGTTTGGATACTATTTGAGTCAGAACTTTTTGGGTGTAGGCGGTATAGAAAAATAAAGTTACTATCATTATTCTAAAGGATTTCCAGACTGATGGATATGATGATGATCCAACATTTTAAGCAAACTTGTGACAAGCAGAAGCTAGATTCTATGAGAAAGGAACATGTGATGGCCAGCTGACAGTAAATGGAAAGGGAATGGGACTTGATATATACTACCTTTCTGTGATTACAGAGCAGCTTAAGAAAGTTACAATGAAATAAAGTTTATATATTAGAAAATAATTTGATTAATGTATTGCTCATTTGCAATTTTTCAGGAGTATATAGTCCTTGCAACACCCATGGGGTGACGCTGGAGGACCTTACCGGACTAACACAAAACCAATTTCTTTTTAGATCTGTAATTCATCAAAGTCACTAGGACTCTAACACAAGTCGATGACACCTAACTATAGTCCTCACATTCAGTGATGATGTGCTTTTTTTTTATTCTCGACTGGGCATCAGGCTGGTATTTCTGGTATTTTAATAAGAATCTACATATCATGCTTGTCCTTAAATCAGTTTTATAACTAAATACAAAATGTGAATCATCTCAAAGCTACTTTCTCTTGTTACCTGTGCACAGTCTGGGTAAGCATAAAAAGCTGTTATGATTTTTTTTAAACACATTCTCACAAAGTTCCAGATTCATAGGATATTTTACTGTATCTGCATTGATTGAGAGCCTAAACGTGCCAGACTTGAAACATCCTTGTTAAAATGGCTCTCCCAGTTGATAGCCTGAACTTGCAGTTCACTCACACAACTAATATTTAGTTTTGGGTTTCTGAAACCAAGTGATAAGTTTCAGATGCAATTTTGGCTGAAAGTGTTTGTTTCAATAGGTTATTTGCAACTATATTCAGCTGCGTTTACAGTTCATTTAAACCTCCCCATATTCCTCCGATTATATACACTGTAAATCAGGGGTGCCAAAAAGGTTGATCGCGATCGACCAGTAGATCACAAAGATAACGTGAGTCGATCGTGGAGCCCATCCCGGGCTCCATGATAGACTCGCATTGCCTTCTGTTCTACCTACTTCCCGACCCTGTAAAGAGGACGCTGAAGCGCTGGGCCGAACAACATTCCTCACTCGACGTCAATTCTGACATAGGAGAGGAAGTTCCAGGCCAGCCAATCGCTGCCTGGCTGGCCCGGAACTTCCTCTCCGACATTAGAATTGACATCAGGTGGGGAAGGTTAGTCGGCCCGGCGCTTCAGTGTCTTCTTTATGGCGGCGGCCCATTCCCTGATGGTGGTGGAGGTGGCCTGTTCGCTGATTGTGGTGGTGGCTTAAGGGAGGGCTGGGAGACATAAAGAAAGACAGGCAAGTTGACATAAGAAAGAAAGACGGAGAGACAGAAAGAATGGGGAGGAGAGCAGGGAGAGATGAAGAAAAAGTTGGGGGAGAGAATGAGGTCTGGAGGAGAGGAAGCATACAGGAGGTTGAAAGAAGGGAAGAAATACTGGATGCACAGTCAGAAGAAAGTGCAACCAGAGACTCATGAAATCACCAGACAACAAAGGTAGGAAAAATGATTTTATTTTCAATTTAGTGATCAAAATGTGTCCATTTTGAGAATTATCATCTGCTGTCTATATTTTACACTATGGCCCCCTTTTACTAAACCGCAATAGCGTTTAGCGCAGGGAGCCTATGAGCTCGAGAGCAGCGCAGGGCATTCAGCGCAGCTCCCTACGCTAAAAAGCGCTATTGCGGTTTAGTAAAAAGGGAGGGGGTATATTTGTCTATTTTTTGTATAGTTGTTCCTGAGGTGACAATGCATAAAGTCAGCTGCCTTGACCTTTTGAAAACCCGCGGAATATAAATAATTAACATTTTCTCTGCATACAGTGTGCTTTGTGTTTTTTAAAATTTGGTCATTTTAAAAGTAGCTCGCAAGCCCAAAAAGTGTGGGCACCGCTGCTCTAAATCTTAACATTTAGTTCCAGTAGTGTATGAGCATGCGGCAGGCATCAGTGATTGCTTACACTTTCCTGGCTAGATCTGCAGCCGCTATGGGTACCCAACGTTGACGCAGACATGACAACTATTGACCATCTTATAGCTATGCTGGTACACCTAGTACTCCTGGCAGAAATCTGCGTGACTGCAAAATGCAGAATTTCTGTAGTCACACAATTTTCTTTTCTTACATTGAATCTTAACCATGTCAGCATCTTTGGGTTACTGTACTGGCAGAAATTCCCACATGCTGCCTGCCTCTAAACCAGAAGTCTCTCCGCAGCAGAGGAAAAGCTTCCGAGTTAGCGGCAGGCAGCATGTGAGTCGCTGCCGATACCGTGACCTGAAGAGGCCCTGAGATAGGCATGTGTGATCTCTGAGAGAGAAAGATAATGGTTACTGTGGATGGGCAGACTAGATGAGCCATTTGGCCTTTATCTGCCGTCATGTTTCTTTGAAGAAGCAAACTTTAGAGTACAGGGAGGAGAGGAAAGAAAGATGCTGGCACAGGGGGAGACAACATGGTGAGGGGAGAGAATGAAATTCCACATAATGGAGGGAAAGAAAGGAGAAATGGTGCATGGAGGGGGTAGAAAGATTTGACATAGGGCAGAGAAAGAAGACAGCAGATGCTGGGCTATAAGGGTGGAGGAAAGAAGATGCTGAGAATGGTAGAACTCGAGGGGGAGAAGAGGTGGCAATAATAAGAGGATAGATATAACAGAGGGCAGAACTATGTTAATGAGGTACATTGAAGATGAAAGGGAATGGAAGGCTGAAGAAGGAATCAGATGGGGAATGGTAGAGAAACTTAATCAGATTCATCTATGGCTTGACAATAATAGATTGTCTTTAAACATTAATAAAACTAACACTTTACTTTTCCCCTGGAAAGATAATCAGAAAATTGCGGTTCCCATTAATATCCAAGGGACTGCGCTCAAACAAATAAACAAGATTCGAATTTTAGGTGTCATCCTAGATGAAAATCTAACCTATCATGACCACGTCAGTCACGTGGTTAAGGCCACTTTTTATAGATTACGTCAAGTACAATCTATCTCAAAATTCCTTTGTCCTAAATCTTTAAATATACTAATTCATTCAATGATTATCTCTAAAATTGACTATTGTAATACTTTATTCAAGGGAATGGCTCAAAAAGAAATTAGAAGATTGCAAATTATCCAAAATGCTTCCATCAAATTAATTATGGGAGCCAAGAAGTTCGATCATGTCTCTCCATTACTCCAAAAGGCACATTGGCTCCCAGTTGCACACCGAATCTTATATAAATTATCCTTACTCACTTTTAAATCGCTACTATACAAAACCCCAGCTTTTATTTACAAAGTTTTAATTCCATATACTTCTCCTAAAATTTTAAGATCCAATGAACAGCTTTTATTAGTCATTCCCACTCTTAAAACCATAAATACTCGAAGACAATACATTTTTACTGTTACGGCACCACAGATTTGGAATTCACTTCCACTTTATTTAAGAGAGGAGAAGAATCTGGATAAATTCAAGAGCCAACTTAAGAGCTTTCTTTTTAAAGATGCTTTCAATATTTAATTGAAACGCTAATTGCTCTTTCTGCCTGCTCTCTATTTTACCTTTTTAAGTATTTTATTTCCAATACTTTTATGTTTTTCCCATTCCTTTTGCATTTTACCTTAATTGTTCTCTCTTTCCTATCATAAATTGTATTTCTTTCCCTTCTACCCCATTGTCTCCTTGTAATAGTTTTAATTACCTTGTTTTAATTTGTCAGTTTTTAATGATGTTTATATTGTTGTTTTTGTTTACCTTATATTTTTTGTATATTTTAAAAATGTATGTTATTATTTGTACATCGCTTAGTAATTGTGATAGGCGATTAATCAAATAATTAATAAACTTGAAACTAGAGAAGATGGAAATTTAATAGGTAGCTGAAAAGTGAAAAAGAGAAGGGTGAGAGGCAGAAGAGCTAAAAAGGAATGATCAATATATCTGAGGTAGGTGTAGTAAGGAAATAGGCAGGAGAGAGTAAAAGACAAATGTATAGCAGCCACTTGAAGGAGAATTAGATTGGCCACTTACTCAAGGCAATATGCGCAGCGAGGAATCCACCCCAGGAATGGTGGCTCCACTACATCGCTGCTGCCCAACATAGGGCCCCTCAGCCTACACCTCCTGGTATTTCCAAGGTGGTCTCCCATCAAGGTACTAGCCTGGCCCAACCCTGCTTAGCTTCTGATAGTAAAAGCAGGCTACTCAGGGTGGCCAGGCTGTAGGCCTGAAGGAGAATTAGCAGACAGGAAAGCAGAAAAAAAGAAACAAGCCAAGATGGAAAAATAAAACATCCAGAAAACAAAGGCCCCCTTTTATCAAGCCACATTAGGGTTATCACTGGCCCTGTAAAAGCTCTGATGCTCATAGGCATTCCATGAGCATCAGAGCTTTTACCACAGCAGCCAGCGATAAAAAAAATCCTTAATGCGGCTTGAGAAAAGGGGGCCAAAGGTAGAATAAAATCATTATTTTTAAATGTTTTAAATGGAATATGGATAATTAGCAAAAATACTGTTTAAATTTTGACAAATAAACTTGCAGAATTTGCTAATTTTGTGCGCAGAATTTTGCAAGGAGTAATCTAGGAGTCTCCTACCTGCAAAGGTTGAAGCACACAGCTGCAGGCTGGCTGTGAGGATTACAACTTGTAGTCCTAACCAGGGCTGCTTAGTTCCAACAGGTGAAAACAGCTTAGGAAGCTTAGTTTTATGGCAGGGCTTGGGCCAGCAAATTCAAACTCTGAAGCCTTGTCCTGGTCACTGTGTTTCCTAATATTTACACTTTTTCAATTGTTTAAATTTTAACATTAGTTAATCTCAGTGAACTATAATGCACTTGCCCATTTAATTTTGTCTGTGCTCTCAGAGTGTTCAATCACTGCAGCAAATTAAAGTTCTTTCCAAAAGAATTTTTTTCTAAACCCCCCCCCCAAAAAAAAAAAAATATATATATATATATATATATCCTAAATTCACTCCGAGGAAAGAATAGTAATCTAGCCATGTTAATCTCTCTCAACCAGTTTTTGATCCAATCAGCCACCTTGATACCCACTTCCAAGCTGCTTAGGGGCCTCTCACATGAGATATAAAAAGCTTTACAGTACTGAAATTCAATTAAACCACATCCACTGGATGAACAGCTAAAATCAAATAACTTGAAACTCATATGCAGAGCTTTCATGTATGCTGATGTACCTAGATACATTTTTATCCACAACGAATTTCTGATTAGCTGGATATCTATTTTTATACTATTCCAATTATAAACCAATTGCTTTCTGAATGAACACAATCTTACTGTAACAGAGATTCCTTCCCTTATTAGATGACCTCTGGTTTTAGACAGCCAAATAGAGTAGAGTAAGCTGACAACCACACCACTTCCTATTCTGAGATACAAGACAGCAAACCGGTGCGATTGTTGCGCTGCCTTTGTTCTGTGGTTTACATAAAACTCCTTGATAACAGATCAGAATTAAAACGATTTTTATGTTTACAATATACTTTCCATATAATACTCTTAAGAACGCCAATTTTGTTTTGACCTGGAGAGTGTTAGAATCACTCAAGTTCTGCTATCTCAAACTTTTACTACCAAATTCCAAACAAGGAAGTCTTTCTTCAGCTCAGAGAGCAACTGCTCTACAGGGTAGGAGGAGATTAGTTAAAACCACACCCACACTGAGCAAAAATGTCATTTACATATTTCCCCTTTTTTTTTTGTTATTCCCATCACAGAGTAAAGCCATCAGGTTATTCCTTGATAAATACCGTCCTTCCCGCACAGGAAGGGGCAAAACCCTCCCCCGAGGCCATGAAACCAAAGCATCCTCCACCTACGAACCATCCACTAAAGTAGCCCAAAGGAGCTGAAGTTACACAAACGCCGCGCGTGTGGAGAGGAAAGCGGGAAACGGATGGGCAGCGGTAGAAAAAAAAAAAAAAAAAGCTTCTTCCAAAAGGAGCCCTGGAGCAAAGCCATCCAGATCCACCCCTACCCCCGCGAGGGCTGCTACCTGCAGGAGAGAAAAGGGGGTCCTGCCCCGGGATTGATCCGAATAGCAGTCTAATGAATCGGGGAGAAAAATAATGCCTCCCCGTTCGCCGCCATCAACCTACAAGCATCTTTTCCCTAAAAAGAAGGTCCTGGGGAAAGGTTGGAGGGCGTCTGTCTGCCACTCGCCTTCACCTTGGCGTGTGGCCCACGTTGCTCTCTGCCCCGCCCCTCCCTCCGGTAGAACAAGGGGGTCCCGGCCTCTGCTCACCCATTGTTACTCAGTAATAATACTCGGCACGGAACAGCGGCACATGCCAGCAGCGTGCACTGCACACACTAGAAGTAAAGTTACCAGGAGGACAAACTAGCAGAGGGGCAGCTACTGCAGGGCACCATAGCGGATTGAGCATTAGCCGGCGCTATGCCGGGCCAGTTTCCTTCCTCCCTCTCCCGGGGGCGGGAATCCTCCGCCCGACTCTGGTGTCTTGCAGGTTTGCAACTGCTTTCCACACGCCCTTCCCCCGTGTAGGAGCATCCCCATCTCTCCTCCTCCTCCTCCTCTCTTGCCAGGGGCGGCCGCGCGGCTCCTTCCTGGCTGAGATCAGGACTGCACCTACCGGTGCGCGGGGCTTGCACGGGTCGTCCTCCAGCTGCCGCAGGCTTCTTCACGCACCCACCGCTCTCCTCCTCCTCACTGCTTCCGGCCGCGCTCTGCTTTCCCGCCGGGAAGCGGCACCTCACTTCAAACTAACGGGCCCGCGCATCTACCCCGCACCAAAATCCACTCCGTACGGGCTGGGAGAGTGAACATAGCAAGAAAATGGCGCTCGATTTATACCAGGAAGTGACGTAACCCCCCTCCTCATTTGCATGCATAACAAACTGACCAATAGGGAGGCCAGGTGAGGTTTGGGCTCCCTTGGTCGATTTACCCCTCAAGGAGGCTCTAGGACAAAAGTTACCTGTTGAGGAATCGGGGGTGGGGCTATAGTTGCTTTGAGTTACTTTTTGCTTCTTCCTCTAATACACAAAAATAAGTTTGCACCTTTGATTGGGAGAGTATGGATGGAAACCATCGCGAGATTTTGTGCCACTCTTCTGGTGACGTCATTGTGAGGAGGAGGGGAGATAATGGCATCACGAGTTAGCTAGAACCATGTGATCATCCTCAAGCACATACCTCATTTGCATTGAATGGAGGAGGAGCTACCAAGTCCCACCTATATCCAGCAACCAATCGGAATTTTTCACTTCTAATACTGTATTACAATTAGAGAGTGAAAACTTTTGCTCAATGGCTTTTAACTGAGTTTCTTATGACTTTTTAGCCATTGTTTTTGAATATATCCTATTTGTTGAATACTGGATAAGTATCTATGGAAAATATGGGCAAAACTAACAAATTTGAAAGCTCATAAATGGATGCATTGGTAACCATTTACAAGTAAAAGAAAAATAAGCTACTATATGTCTTACTCCAATAAATCATTAAATGAGGGTTTTTAAACGGGTTCTCAAAGGAGTGGATGATTCAGAAGATGTCAAGTAAGAATCTTTCATTCATCTTAGTCAACATCAATTGCTTCCAGAAGGGAATGTAACTACAGGTAGTCACAGAGAGGACTGGAATGCTGCCATGTCTCTGAGTGGTTCCATTGCTTTTTTTTTTTCAGTTGCTCTAGTCATTCTATTGTATCTATTAATATTGTACTTCAAGTTCAAGTTCCAAAGAAAACTACTTCATTCCTTAGTAGTTTTAGGGAAGTTACCTTCTTTTCTTTATTGATTTAGTTTAGACATTTCTAATTATAGGTTGGTTACCTCATTAGAGCTAAAAATCCTTATAAAAAGACAAATGATTTCCCGAAAATTTTAATTATGTGAAATCTAACTTCTGATCTTGAAAGAAACAGAAAACATGGTACATAAGGACAGAGGACGGATCAGGCTAGTTAGGTAAAATTATTCAGTTCATATAGATCTGGTTACATCCTACACCGTGAAAACTTACAATGCCATCAGACTCTCTGATATGATAAGATTGTGTCATGAAATTCAGTGTTTTTGTATGTAGGTGATTGGAAACTATTTCACTTTCCAAACTCAAAAAAGCTTCATTTGATATTTCTGTGTTCCTTGAACAACTAAGTGGAGCAAGACCAGGGAATCCTGGGTGCAAAACTCAGTGCTGGTTCTTGTGAACTTCGGCAAGTCACTGAGGGCCTGATTCTATAAATGATGCCTAGCGCTCAGTATGATTGTCAATCAACCACTAGGCGCTGTTTATAGAATCCTGCCTAGTTGCACTTAGGTGTGCTTAAATGTTGCTAGTTGTCAAAAGAACATAAGCAATGCCTCTGCTGGGTCAGACCTGAGGTCCATCATGCCCAGCAGTCCACTCACGCGGCGGCCCAACAGGTCCAGGACCTGTGCAGTAATCCTCTATCTATACCCCTCTATCCCCTTTTCCATAAGAAATTGTCCAATTCTTTCTTGAACCCCAGTACCGTACTCTGCCCTATTACGCTCTCTGGAAGCGCATTCCAGGTGTCCACCACACGTTGGGTAAAGAAGAACTTCCTAGCATTCGTTTTGAATCTGTCCCCTTTCAACTTTTCTGAATGCCCTCTTGTTCTTTTATTATTCGAAAGTTTGAAGAATCTGTCCCTCTCTACTCTCTCTCTATGCCCTTCATGATCTTATAAGTCTCTATCATATCCCCTCTAAGTCTCCTCTTCTCCAGGGAAAATAGACCCAGTTTCTCCAATCTCTCAGCGTATGAAAGGTTTTCCATCCCCTTTATCAGATGCATCGCTCTCCTCTGATCATGAGTAACGCCATGTCCTTCTTAAGGTATGGCGACCAATATTGGACGCAGTACTCCATATGCAGACGCACCATCGCCCGATACAATGGCAGGATAACTTCTTTCATTCTGGTTGTAATACCCTTCTTGATTATGCCTAGCATTCTGTTTGCCTTCTTAGTGGCCGCTGCGCACTGTGCCGTTGGCTTCATTGTCATGTCCGCCATTACCCCCAAGTCCCTTTCTTGGATACTCTCATTTAATAACATCCCTCCCATCGTATAGTTGTACCTCGGGTTTCTGTTTCCCACATGTAATACTTTACATTTCTCAACGTTGAACTTCATCTGCCATCTCGTCGCCCATTCCCCTAGTTTGTTCAAGTCCTAGAGATAGGCGCTGGAATATTAGGCCGGGTTTTACCGGGCCTAATTTACCAGTGCCTAACTCAGACACCTAGTGACATCTAAGTCAACCATGCCTATTCTCTACCCCTAACCATGCCTACTTTTCAGGTAGGCGTTGTTAAGTGTCGGAAGGCACTCCACATAGGCGTTGCTAGGCACCACACAGAAATCTGTGCATAACTTTTAATTTTTAAAATTATTCTATTAACTTTAATGGCATGGTCAGTTACCACAATAAAAAATAAAGCAAACTTCTTCACAAATACTTAATAGATGTAATAGAAAATAGGTAAATATACATTAAATGATAATCCAGTCTCAATGTGAAATATATAACAGAAAACCTCCCGAAAGTTTCCAGTATACAAATGAAGACCCCCCTGAAGATTCTGATGTCCTTCTTCCCTCTCACCAGCAGACCTCAATTCTTATTATAGTGTCAGGTGGGCTAGGATTACTTTTCCTTCTTCCACTAGCTTTAATAGAACCTGCTATGGATAAGGAAGGATCATAGGGGAGCAGATGTGAAGGGTATCAATTTAAGCACCAGTTTCTGCTGAGGAGAAGAAGGGAGAACATAGAGGCTGTGCAGAAACTTCACATAAGCAATTGGGTTTGCTAGGGTCTAAAAAGGAGTGCACTGGGAGGTCTGTGGTGGAGAGAAAGGGTGTTTTAGCAATCATAACTCTAGAGAAAGGAGGAATAAATTATCAGAGGGTTGCTCAGTAGTGACCTAGACCAGAGTGGCCTAATGGTAGAGCTGCTGCCTCTGCACCCAGAGGTCATGGGATTAGACGTATTTTTGTTTCAATTTTGTACTTCATAATGTTTACAACAGAAATAGAGAACTGAGTTTGAGGCAAATAATACATAGGAATTTGATCCTTTCTTTTGCTCCTTCCCTAAAAAAATAATTCCAGCTGAACTTCATACCTAGGGCTTGATTATCCAAAAATATTTTCCTCATTCTCTGTCTATGGGAAGCTACCTTAATGGATCAGGCACCCACTAAAGATGTGACAGTCGCAATAGATACTGACAAACTCCAGCTGCGTCTGGAGGGCATCTGAGCATGCGTGGATGTCACAAATATCTGCACATGCTCCAGGCCCTCCAGACATGACCGGTGCTTGTCAGGGAAGAGGAGGTTTGTGGGGGTGGAGTTGGAGGCTGAACTGGGAGGGGCTGGGGCAGAGCTGAAGGCAGAACTGGGTGCGGCTGTGGTAGAACAGGGCAGGGCCAGAGGTAGAATGGGGTAGGGCCATGAGTCCGGGGCATGACACTTGGGCTTACCTGGGGGTGTGGCCATGGGTCCAGATTGTCTGGGAAAATCTGGTAACCCTATGTATAAGTGACCTGTGAGCCTAAGGGCTATTGTAGTGGTGTACTGCTGGGTACAGTAGGTTATCTCTGTTCCTGCAGGGTTCACCATACAATATAAAGGGGTTTAGGTGAAATTTGTACCTGGATACCTTTATGTGAAGTCCACTGCACTGACCCTCTGCACTGCTGTGTCAGATATCTGTGTGGCCAGTTTACTAGGAATGCTGCCAGAGAGCATGCTGCCAAAGGGCTCGATGTAAGAGGGAGTTTTAGGGCAACCCTCCCCCCATTCTGCCCATACTTCTTCCCAACTCTGCCCACAATTCTTCCCAGCCCCACCTATAACTTTGCCGAGCCCCACCCTTAGCAGCACCCTCTCCTTTCAATGCTAGCAGGAGAGGCCTTCTACTTTTTTTCTAACATGTCCCCTCTGAAATGCTTAACAAACTGTACATTGTAATTCGCTGCATTTTTAAGATTCCACATAGTATAATTTCTCTGACTATCTGCATATTGTAACTCGCTGATTGTCTATCTCTCTTCAATGTGAACCGCCTAGAAGTCGCACGATTATGGCGGTACAGAAGAATAAAGTTATTATTATTATTATAAAGTGGAACCTTGGTTTACGAGCATAATTCGTTCCAGAAGCATGCTTGTAAATCAAGTTACTCATATATCAAAGTGAGTTTCCCCACAGGAATGAATGGAAACTCGCTTTGATTCATTCTACCTCCTCCTCCCCCCCCCCCCCGAGGCTACCAGCGCTGCTCCATCACCCCCTCCCCTCCGCTCTAACCGGCATTGCACCCCCCGAACCAGCATCGCGCATCTGCGCGTGCTCAAGGCCTTCTGGCTCTCGTTCTCTCTGAGATCTCGGAGAGAACGAGATCTAGGAGAGAATGAGAGCTCATCTTGCAAAACACTCGCAAACGTCTTGCAAACGTCTTGCAAAACACTCGCAAACCGGGTTACTCGCAAACTGAGATTCCACTGTATTAGATAGATTGTAAGCCCACCGGGACGGATAGGGAAAATGCTTGAAGTATCTGTACTGTATGTAATCCAGTTTGAGTGTGGTTGTAAAACTACAAAATGGTGGGATACAAGTCCCAATCCCCTTTCCCTTCCTTAAGTATTTTTTTTTAATGGTACTGTTCAATTAACAGCACCAATTAAGAAAATTAAGGCGCCAATCTAGGCACCTAACTTCAGATACCATTTATGGAACCTGGGCCTATTAGTGATTTCTATTCCGCCAATACCTTAGTGCTGTTCTATAAAGGGTGCATGCTTTTTATAGAACAGCACATAGGCCTAGGGTTACCAGATTTTACGTTCAGAAAATCTGGACCCCTTCCAGGGGTAGGCAACGAAGGCTGGAATCCAGTCGGGTTTTCAGGATTTCCCCATTGTAGGCAATGCTGTTGTGAAACTGCTGCTGTGAGTCTAGCAGCAAGAAGGAGTTGATATTTTAGGAAGGCCTCTCCTGCTGCCACTGGAAGGAGAGGCCGCTCAGCGGGAGTGCAGGAGATGACCTGCAAAAGCGGGAATCTCCCTCTGAAAGCAGGAGACTTGGCAGGTCTGAGAGAGATGTTTTGCTACATTTTATCTGGGATTATTTTTCCCTAAAATACCCCAACTCCTAGATCTGAAGCCACACCCTCTGAATATACTTCCCCAACCCCCATGTTCCTAACAGAAAGTCCCTGGTAGAGTAGTGGGTACACAGGCATAAGAAATGCCTAGAAACTTCTGTCTTTGCAAGCACCATTTGATAAAATGGTGTCCTAGCAGTAATTTCATGGTGCTACCACTAGGGGTTATTTTAAAAACTATACAATAGCTCGTGGTGCACATTGCAAGCCTCAATATAGCATTTATCTGTTAGTGAGCTGCTTTATATTCATTTGCATGTTTTCCATCTTATTATAATTTACCCTGTGAAGACTTAACAAACTGCATTGGGGCAAGACAACCTACATTAGTGTCCTTTAAGTCACATTAAGGGACAAATAACACAGGTTATTGCCCTAATACAGCTTGAAACACCTGTATTATTAAAGTATTAACATAATACAAATACTGTATACAGATTAGTATGGCGGTATAGAAGAATAAAATTATTATTATTATTATTATTATTACATTTATACTTTATAATAGCAACCAGGCATTTTCAGGGATGTGTTGTTCTCAAAATGTATTCTTTATAAGAGCAAGTCTTTAGAATCCCACCTGATAAAATAACTGTGGTATAAAACATAACATATCACCTATTGTGATGTAGCAACTAAGGCTGAGTCCTAGATTTTGAAGAAAATCAGAATCATAATGCCAATGCTAACTGCCAAAACATATCAGGCAGTGTCAGAAAACTTATAAAGCCTTGTGAGCAGTGTTGATTATTTCACAGTACCTTTCAAAATATCTACTAATGTAAAAGTTGTTCAGTGTCTAAGAAATTGCTACATATGGAGACATTATGAGGGGCATTTTCAATAGGACATATAAGTCTAAGGTTGGACGTTTTGGGCAAGACGTCCACAAAACCAGTAGAAAAAAGTCCATTTTCAAAGCTGCCAGACATCTAGCTTTTATTTTTGAAAATAATCTATGCATAAGTTTTGGTCCTTAGGAGATCTATCTTTTTTGGCCATTTTTAAATATAAAAACGTCCACATGAAAAATGCACAAAAGTAAGTTTTGTAAACTACCCAACTGCTTTGTCTGATCATGGCAGGGGAATCCCCATCAACTGAGCCAGTTTCGGGGATTCCTGCTGGCTCAGCTGATGGGGATTCCCCTGACAGGATCAGCTGAACTGGCAAGGAGATATCTCTCTCCCTTCGTCACAGACACCGATTTCCTAGCCCCCTCCACAGAAAGCCCTCGCACTACACCTCTCCCCCCGGTATCCCTCAATGCCCCTGACAGCACTGGCAACCCCCCCCCACACACACACACACACATCATCCAATACCCCTGAGAGCACTGGCAACACCCCTTGACATCACCCAACACTCCCATACCTTACACTGCAAAATCAGCAGGATAGAAGCCCACTCCTTCCTGCCTACAGGGCCATGTGCTGCGAATGACAGGCCTTCCCTCTCCCAAAGCATCTTGGGATGCAGTGGGAGGAGCCTGATTGGGAGGGGAAGACCTGTCATTCGTAGTACGCAGCCCTGTAAGCAGGAGGAAGTGGGCTTCCTTCTTGATGATTTTGCAGCACAGGGTACAGGAGTGTTGGGTGATGTGGAGGGCTGTTGCCAGTGTTGTTGGGGGTGTCGGGTAATGTGTGGGGTGCAGGAGGGTCCATGGACCCCCACGGAAAGCTGCAACCATTTTGAACTAAAGATTAAAACACATTTCTATTGTGTTTTGCCCTGGAGATGAACTTGTGGTCACGAGCCTAAGTTTCATTGCTCAAAAAGAGATAGCTTTACAGAAAATTCATGTGCACATCAGCAATTGTTGAATCAGCATCTTGTAGTCAGTACACATCTGGACGAAGGACCTGGTCACAAGAAAACCACAGAGAACTATAAGCGACCCTCCAGATATGGGCACAGGAACAAGGAAGTGATGGGGATAGGGCAGCGTAATAGCACATTTGCCCCAATTGGAATAGTCCTCAGGTGACATTGGATGTATGGGCATGGACCAAATAAAGGTTGTATAAAGAGCCTCCCTTCCTGGTTTTATGCAGAGCGCCTCTGTACAGCCAGACTCTGCTGGCTTCTGTCTGTATAATCTCTCCATAGTATCTTCAGACTGATAATACAATCTTATTACTGGTATGCTTCTGCTGTTACAATTTATATACTCTACTTGCAAATAAATATATTATCTGATTTTGAAATACACTGCACGTCTGGAGTAGAGAGCTGCACGGGAACGGGGATGACGGGGATCCCTTGGGGATGCCCCTAGGGTCGCGGGGATCCCATGGGGACGCCCCCTAGGGTCACGGGGTTCCTGCGGGGTTGGATGCACTCGAACCACGAGGCTCATTTTCTTTTCCCTACCTGCCCTGCCGCAGCACACAGCCGACCTGGAAGTCTTCCACAATGTCAGTGCTGACATCGGAGGGAGGGCTTAAGCAAAGCCCTCCCTCCCTTCGACATCAGCGCTGACATCGGGAAGACTTCTGGTCGGCTGTGTGCTGCGGCAGGGCAGGTAGTAAAAATTTAAGGCAGTGGCGTACCAAAGGGGGGCGGTCCGCCCCGGGGCAGCCTTTTACTCATTCCCTTTTACTCATTGTTAGACCTTTGCATGCCTGGCTCCTCATGTTCAGAACACAAGACTTTGTGGATTTTGGGATATGTGTGGGGTGGCTATATAAAAACTTTTTTGTTATGTTAACTTGCTGAGCTGGGGAAAATATGGAATTTATTTTGCAGTTTAACTTTCTCTTCATTTATTTTTAATTTTGTGTGTGCCATGCTTTGCTGTATTACAGGAAGGCAGTTTATTTAATCTGTGTATAGACCATTTCTCTCTCTCGGGATTCATTCCATTATTTGCCTTTATTGTCCATGTTTGTCTCATAGGCAGAGTTTGCATTGTTCAGTGGAACACATGTGGAAAAGGATTTTGTTGAAGCTCCATCCCAGATGCTGGAGAACTGGGTTTGGGAGAGCGAGCCACTTCAACGCATGTCCAGGCATTATAGAACTGAAAGGACATGGGGAAGACAGAGGGAGGAGAAGGACGCTGACAGGACATGGGGAAGATGGGGGGAGAAGGACGCTGAAAGGAAATGGGGAAGAGAGAGTGGGGAGAAGATGCTTAAGGGAAATGGGGAAGAGAGAGTGGGGAGAAGATGCTGGCAGGGAAGAAGACAGAGATGCCAGACTATGGGGGGAGCGGAGGGAAGAAGATGGGTGCCAGACCAATTTGGAAGGGGGAGAAAGGGAGAGGCACAGTAACAGAGCAAATGGAAGATGAAGAGAGATAGTGGATGGAAGGAATTGAATGAGAACATGAGGAAAGCAGAAACCAGGCAACAAAGGTAGGAAAAAAATTCTATTTCTTTTTTTTTTTTTTGCTTCAGCATAAAGTAGTATATTAGTTGTGTTGATAAAAATTTATAAACATTAGAGGCTCTGGTAGAAACCCGTTTACAAAGTATGTATTCTTCCCAATTAATATTTCCAAATTAATAAAGTCTCTTTGCTTATTTGTAAATGGGTTTCTACCAGAGCCTTTAATTCAGTAGCATAATTAAATGAAATAACTATTTCTGAAGTTTATAGGGAAGGACGGGGACGGGTGGGATTCCTCACGGGGATGGGTGGGGACGGAGGGGATTCCTCACGGGGACGGGTGGGACTTTGACGGGGACGGGTGGGATTTCTGTCCCCGCGCAACTCTCTAGTCTGGAATGGTCATTCCCTTGGAGTCACAGTGAGAAGGTAAGCAGCACCTCTTCAAGGGGTGTTACCAGAGCTGTCGGGAGGAGGGGGGGTGTCAAGAGATGTTGGAGGGAGAGGTGCATGAGCTTTCTGTGGAGGGAGCTGGGGGATCAGTGCCTGTGAGGGAGGAATCTTCCTGCCAATTCAGCTAATCCTGGCAGGAGGAATCCTCTTCAGCTGAGCTGGCAGGAATCCCCAAAATTGGTTCAGCTGATTGGGGATTCCTCTGCTGATCAGCTGATGGCAAGCCCTCAATATGCTGTTTTTCTCCCATCTCTGGGTGGTGGGAGAGGGTTGGTGACTACAGGGGGGAAAGAGGGATCATGCCTTAATTCCTCCAGTGGTCATCTAGTCAGTTTGGGCAGCTTTGTGACACTTAGATGCAACTAAAACAGGTTTGACTGCTGGCGTCTAAGTTCTCTCTAGGAAAGCTTTGATTATAGCTGCAGTATGTCCAGGTTTAAGCCTACCTGATTCCTGCCCATAACACACCTCCCAACACGCCCCTTTGAGCTCTGGACATGCAGCAGCAAAGTTGGTTTTGATTAACACACATGCCACAGCAAAATATGCCTTAGGCAGCAAAGATTTTGCAACAACGGAATGTCAGTGGTGGTTTCAATAAGACAATGTAATATTTACCAAATCTTAGGGGAAAGAAATCTAAGATGCTTTTCTCTTCTTCTTTTGCTTTTCAAGCAGTTACACATCTGTTTGCTTTATGGGTAATTATAAAATTTTAATAAAATTGTCTATTATGAATCTTTACCCAATTATAGGATCTCTAAAAACATTCTGCTCCGTAGTTTCCTAGGAGAATTACCAACCCCCTCCATTGCTAACACGTAGCACGGGTTTTAGTGCCGGCAGCGGCAGTAACTGCTCCAATGCTCATATGGATTCTATGCCGCCGCTATAACCCCTGCTATGCGTTAGTAAAGGACGGGGCTAGAGTTTTTTATAATGTTATCCACTTAGAATTTGGATGGTATTCAAGAAATATAAGACATTTTAGGGTCCTTTTACCAAGCTGTGGTAAACAATAACACGTGCCTTCCATAGGGTAAAAAACACTACCACAGGGTACGCTCAGGCATCCCGTCTTAGTTCTGGGATCTGTGCATGCTACCCATGTCATAAAAATAGAATTAATTTTTTAGCACTGCGGGCAAGTGTGGGGGGCAGAGTAAGCATGTTCTGTGGCTAATCAGTTAATGCAGCTTCATGGTTGAACGTTAACCAATTAGTGCATGGTTAGAATGTGAGCCTTGAAGGACAGATTCTATAAATGGTGCCTACTTTAGGCATCTCTAGGCACCCTAAGCGCGGACGACTAGCAACACCTAACAACACCTAACTTAAATCTGCACAAAAGTAAATTTTTGTTTAAATTCGTTAAATGGCATGGTATGATGGTAATTGACTACAAAGTTAAACAAAAAAAGTGCACAAAACACAAAAACACAAAGAACAAAAAAGCCAAGTACTTAGCTGGGAGAAAAAATAGTAGTGGGTCCTCCAGGTCGGTTCAGGAACTGTCTCAACTCCAGTTGCACACACTCCGGTCTCACAACGGCTAGCAATACACAGCAAGTACAAAAAAAGAAAAACTAGCCGTGCTTCCACACACACACAGTCCTACAAAGAGTTCTCACAGGAGCCAACTTCAGTTGTAGCACATACTCGATTCCAAAAGCAAACAGTTCTTCAGCTATGCCCAAAGGAAGCCCAGCACACTGTTCACAGACTTCCCAGAGTGTACTCACAGCCAATTGAAAATAAAGAAACCAAAACAAAACAAACTATTCTTCAACAAGAGTCTTGTTTCACATTCAAATTGTTTGCTCAGGAAAAAGGGCTTCACAAGCACACAGCACATTCTTTTGTGAACAGTGTGCTGGGCTTCCTTTGGGTGTGGCTGAAGAACTGTTTCCCTTTGGGATCAAGTGTGTGTTACAACTGAAGTTGGCTCTGTCTTGTGAGAACTCTTTGTAAGACTGTGTGGAAGAATGGCTAGTTTTTCTTTTTTGTACTTGCTGTGTGCTGCCAGCCACTGTGAGACCGGAGTGTGTGCAACTGGAGTTGAGACAGTTCCTGAATTGACCTGGAGGACCCACTACTATTTTTCTCCCAGCTAAGTACTTGGCGTTTTTGTTTTGGGCCTTTTTTGTTTAACTTTGTGGCACACTGCTGTGTGTCTGTACACTGGTGATTATACCTTACTCTACAGTCAGGTAGGGTTCAAGTTTTTCTCGGACTGTGTCTGAGTTTTTTTACTGAATTTCCCACCAGACATGTAAGAGGAGCTGATGATTAAGGACATATTGCCTTATTGGCTAAAAGTACCTGACTTGTAATTATATATTTAGTCTGTGTGTCTGAGACTCGTTTGATTAATATGTTGTGTACAGTAACAGTTCACAGGGTAGTGAATTTTTGGCTAATTATATACCTTCAAAGTAAAAATTTGACAAAAAATCCTTTTCAATTTGATGGTAATTGGCTACACCATTAAAAACTGATTTAAAAAAATTATTTTAAATAATTGAATTTATGCATGGATATCCACGTGGCGCCTAGTAACACCTAAGTCGCGGTATCTTCTGATGCCTAATGACACCTACCTGAAAAGTACACATAGTTAAGGTTGGAGAATAGGCATGGTAAACTTAGGTATCACTAGTCATCCAAGATAGGCACCGGTAAATTAGGCCAGGTGTGATTCTATACAGGAAGACTAGCAGTTGATTGACAACCACAAGGACTAGTGCCTAAAGGTTAGGTGTGGTTAGGCACTGTTTATAGAATCTAGCCCTTACTGCTTTCAGAATAGATGGAGGTAGATACTCGCACACTAATGGCCACATGCTAATAGGGAAATTAGCATGTGGCCATTAATAGAAAAAATGGAAAATTAAGACATTTCACTGGCACACTAAAAGTGGCCTCAGCGAGCAAGAAAGACTTACGCTGGAGATAGCTCTGACCACTTTTTAGCACTGCTTAGTAAAAAGGACCGTTTATGTTTTATAGGCAATGCTCCTCTTCCTGTGAGCTCCAAATATCTTTCTTTTCCTTTCACAATTTGTTCCTGTTAGCTCCCTTTATAACAGTTGTAGTTGACAAAATCTTAATCCATATTCACTCTCCAGAGCACAAAAATTAGGTGGATTAATTTTATCCCTTGTAGCTTTGTCACTTATGAGCTGTGCAGCCTATTATAATTGCCATAGATCTGATGATTGATATGGATGGGAAGGAGCAATATGATCTATTGGAATTGTATTAATATAACTTGATATGATTCTTACATTTTTTCTATTTTATGTAATGCATAATGAATTGTTAAATTATTAAACATACTAATTTCCAGTATTATCCATATATTGAGGCTTTAGTCGGAATACTATCCCCCCTCTTCTACAAAGCCACGCTAGCGGCTGCCACGCGGCAACAGCCCTGTAGCCCTTTAAATCTCTATGGGCTTCGGGGCTGTTACCGCACGGCAGCCACTAGCGCAGCTTTGTAGAAAAGGGGGTATATGAGTTCTGGAGGGCATGACTCAAAGGATATAAATAGACTAGAAGCCATTGGGAAAGGTAGTAAAAATAGTGTGGAGTCTGTATAAAAATGCATTTAAGACAGAAAAGCTTAAATGTAAATAGGGGAAAGAAAAGGAAAAAAGTGATAGACCTTGAAAGGTATTGAGGCACTTACATTTTTAAAAGGAAAATAAGCCGTAGAACTAGGGAGTCATGATATGATGTTTCAAGAGGGATGCCTCAGAAAAATCAGGTAATACATTTGAACAGAAAGAATGGTAGATACATGGAATGCCTTCCCAGAGGATATGGTGAAGACAAAACCAATAATGGAATTCAAAAGGACATGGATAGAGTTATTCTTAGGTCTTTCTACATTGTAAATTCAGGTGTTCATCAGTGTTTTTGTGGCTGTTGCCTGGTACCTTTTCTGGTTGAATCAATCTGAGTAGAAGATCCAAAAGAGGCAAGTGGGGCAGTGTGAGAGTACCATTTTTCCAATATTTATCCAATAATCACCCTTGTAACCTACCACTGAGAGTGTTTTATTAGTGTCTATTGGTTAAATCCAGAAGCCCTAAACACAGGGTACACACAGAGGATCCCTGGTGGCAAGATGATAGAAATGAAGCATTGGTTAACCTGTGTAAAGCAGTGGTCATAAATGACATGAGCAGTGTACTTGCAAGAAGGCATTGGGATCCCTGCATGAACCAGCAGTTTCAACCCCAAAACAACACCAGCACCACGGAAGCCATTGAGATAACAGGTATAGAATGGCAGGTGCCATCTCAAAGAGCAATGGTATATTTATATTGGAACCCAAGAAAATCAGGAAACCCAGAATTTCTATAAGGAGGCTGAATATTAACATGAAAGTGGTGCTGATATAAGTGTTGATCTTGTCAGAAGCAAAGTTGAAAATGGCAAAACCTGAGGAGACCTACCAGCAGCTTTGATAGAAACTGTTACAGAAGTAAATGTTGGATATGCTGGGGAAGGTATGGAGTGGTAAGGATGTGAAAAATCATGTAAAAGATATGGGGAAAAGTTAGGCTAGGCTGCACGTGAGAATGCCTGTGCATATCATATAAGTACATGAATTTCAGTTGGCTGTCCTGGGGGGGGGGCATCTTGCTCTTTATACGCCGTTTATTCATTATCCTACTATATACGTTTCTAAAACCATGGCATACAATTCTAGCCATCTTATTATGTGAATTCCTACTGCACCTGGAGACCACATTTGCACGTTGCCTAGCAACACAGTAAAACTCTCTTCCTCCTCTGGCAGGTTGGCTTAGAATTTTTAATGTAGTTAGTAGCGTATCACTGAGCAGAACCACTAAAATTCTGCATTTGCTTCTATAAAATTTACAAAACTAAAAATGGACAGTAACAGAATATAAGACAAGAATGTATATTTTATTGTAATTTGTTAACAGTTGCTCTATATCTACTCGTGTGGCTTTATCATTCACAGTCAACATAAATTCATTATGCATCACATAAACACTTTTATTGAAACAGTCATAAATTAGTCTCTACTAGGTACTAATAAGACCTTATCTAATTTGTTATTGTTTTTATGCATATTGGCCAAAGTGCTATATTTAACAGTAGGCCCTTTAGGTGCAGTTTTAGGAATAGGCAACAACCGGTTATTGGCGATAAGAAATATTCTGCTACAATGTTAAAGTCACTTTGAATAAAGGTGACAAATGTGAATGAGCTGCATCTTTAAATGGTAGAAATGATTCATATGTTTACTGCAACAATTTCTAAGAAATACGATCCCAGAAGAAACTTTTAAAGTGAAACGGCAGAGCCTTTGTCTGGAGTTAAAGCTCAGTGTTTAATTTATTTATGCCGAAAGTTGGAAAAAAGGCAAATGAAATTTTTATTTAAGAATGCAATAGGACATTATTGGTTTTTCACATTTTGGTGCATAAAATAAAAAGAATTAAACAGTGAGGTTTTTCTGAACCAATGTTAGTATTCATTACCCCATTAAAGATATAGGTCTAGGTGTTTGAGGTCCTTTTTGAAATCAGTTAGATTCAGTACACTAACAGATTTGGCTAATTTTCTGTTTGCATTTTACAATGCAAACATTTTTGAATACATGAAAATCGTCAGGAGTCTTCTGTAAAATGTCCAAACTCGGATTTGGATGTCATGTTGAAAATGCCTCTCCACATTTCCTATTACATGTTTTCAGAATGTAACAAACTCAAAAGGTTTTTCATAAGGTAGGATAGTAAATTTTAATAAAATTTGGAGGCAAGGGAAGGAAGGAGTGAGACAGGCATGGATCTCTGCTAAAACAAGAACATATGTAAGCACATAAGCATTGTAAGCAAATAGAGATAATATATACTTTAACATAAGCATTGCCATAGTAGAACAGATAGAAGGTCTATCAAGCTCAGTATGCTGTTTCCAAAAGTGGCCAACCCAGGTCACAAGTACCTGACAAGATCCCAAAGAGTAAAACAGATTTTATGCTGCTTATTCTAGGAATACGCAGCAGATTTTCCCAAGTCTATCTTAATAATGGGTGAGAGTAAGTACATGAAAACAGAAAGAGGGAGAAAAATAGAAACATGATGGCAAATAAAGGCCAAAGGGCCCATCCAGTCTGTCCATCCATAGTAACCATTATCTCTTACTCTCTCTAAGAGATCCCATGTGCCTATTCCAGGCTTTCTTGAATTCAGACACAGTCTCTGTCTCCACTAGTGCTGCTCGATTCGTGATTCAAATTGATTCACCGATTCTCTTCGGGTGAAACGATTTGAATCGATTCATTTTTACAAAAAAAACGAACTCACCGATTCAAGTCGGCCCCCTTGCTAGAGGGGCTTTCCCTCTGCTGCTGGAGTCTTTCCATCTAATGTAACTTCTGGTTTTGCGAAACCAGAAGTTACATCAGATGCAAGGACTTCGGCAAAGAGAGCACTAAAAAGTAGCCAGAAATCCTAGATTGGTCTAAAGGATCCACCCTGGAACAGGATAACTTGATAGGTCTTATGCTGTTTCTTCACTAGGGTGGAGGGGGAAGATGGATGGTGGAGGGGGAGGGAGGTGGACAGGGGAGATTATAGAGAGGGGAGATGGACTTGGGGGAGATCATGAAGAGGGGAGATGGGGGGAGGGATGGAAGAAATAATGGATCTAAAAACAGGAGAGGGAGAGAGATGGTGGACAATGGGATTTACGGAGGGAAGGAACAGAAAGGGTGAGAGAAGTTGGACACAAGGGATGGTGTAGGGGGGATAGAGACACTGGATAGACAGGAAGTTGGGAAGAGAAAGGGAACGCTGGTGGACCTTGGGGTGGTGGGGAAGGAGGTAGAGATGCTGGATGAAAGGGTAGTTGAGAAAAGGACGGATGGTGGGGCCTATTGCTGCAGCTACGGGAATAGAGACTTAAAAAAGGAAAGATGCCAGACCTCTGGGGGAGGAAAGGGAAATGGAAGAGGAGGACAGAGATGGAAGATGGATGGTTACCACGGAGACATTACCTATTTTTTTCTGAGGCCCTCCAAATACCTACAAATCCAAAATGTAGCCCTGCAAAGGGTTTGAGTTTGAGACCACTGCTCTAAATTGTACCATTCCTTTGGGTTTTTGCAGCCCATATGCATGACCTTGCTTTTCTTAGCATTAAATTTTAGCTGGCAAATTTCAGACCATTCTTCAAGCTTTGCTAGGTCTTTCTTCATGTCATTCACACCATCTGGGGTGTCTACTCTATTCCAGATTTTGGTATTAAGCTCTTGTAAACCGTGCCGAGCTCTATAATTATGAAGAGAATGCCGTATATAAACTTAAGGTTTAGTTTAGTTTATCATACGCAAAGAGGCAATGGTATCATCAGCCCTTCAGCAATATAACTTATAAAAATGGTTAAAAAATGGAGAAGAGTATAAGAGATTGGGGAAGGAGAGAGGCTAAGGGGCAATAGGAGTACAGAAAAGGGTATGAGAGAGAAATGAAAAACAAAAACAAAATAATAAGTAGATGAGAAGTGAATAGAAAACTAAGGTGGGCTTTTACAAAGGTGTGCTGCTGAGCAGTGCATGCTAAATGTAAAGCCACCCATAAGAATAGAATGGGCGGTTTGGTATTTCGTATGTGCAGCTCAGCAGCGCACCTTTGTAAAAGGACATTTAAGAGTAGAGAGTGATCGAAACGGTAAATGAGGGTACAATCAGATTGGCAGATATAAACATTGAGACAAGAAAAGTGAAAGATTGGTGCCAGACAGATAGAGAGGCAGAAAGGAAGAAGTCAAAAGGAGAGAGAAGAAATAGAAAGGCCAACCTGGAAAAGAATTTAGGAGAAGACTGACACAAGGAAAGTGGAAAAGAGACTAGAACCAGCTCAGTTAGAAAAAAAAAAAAAATGCCCAGACAACAAATGTAGAAAAGAAAAAAAAACCCAAAAACCCCACAACATTTTATTTAGTCTTTTCATATCAGGATTAGGGCTGTTACAGATTTTTAGTGTCTTGCATAGATTTTGGGCTTGCATAGATTTTGAGTGGCTTTTTGCAGGGTTTTATGTTATTCTGCAAAGCATCTGGCACAATTTGAAAGCAGGGTGTGAGGCAAGGGTGGCTCAAAGGTGGTCCTTGTTACCCAAAATAAAAATGCTCAGGACTAATGGTCTCCACATCATGAAGAATCACAACTCAAACAAAAACCCATCTGCTTCAAGTGTTTGGAAGTGTGTGCTTATCCTGAGATAATCATCACAATTTGAATATTTTGTGTATGGTGAATTGTGGGTGGGGGGAGAGGAATAAATCCATTGTTGAAGACTATGAAATTTTTGATACAGAACTGGATGTGCAGGGATTATGTTCAGATTCTGAACATTCCTGTAGAGCAGTGGTTCTCAAACCTGTCCTGGGAGACTCCCAGCCAATCAGGTTTTGAGAATATTCCTAGTGAATATGCATGAGACAGATTTGCATACCTGTCACATTATATGCAAATCTCTCTCTGCATATTCACTTATGAGCAACTTGTAAAACTGAACGAGGTTCACCTCATCTTTGATACTTCTGCTGGTTTAAGCAGTCATGAAGGAATTTTGATAAAAATATTTTCTATGGAGCAGAGTGTTTGGAGCCATTAATAGCCATATGATTTGTGCCGTGGTTTATGTCCAAATCTTGAGAAAGCTTCAGCGAAACACAGATCTGTCTCAAGTTGGTGGACAGTACATTATGTATGAATTGATTTTTGACAGTGCAAGGACTGTTTGAATACAATTTCAGTGTAATACAAAGTGGAGAGATTAAGAAAGAGAACGTCAGCTTGGATGAATTTAAAAAAAGCATTTCAGCCTAAGTGGACAGCTGCCGCATGGTCAATTAAAAAACACAATTTTTCCATTGCAAATGATAAAAAATATTGTGGTTGTTGTAAAGATTGTTTGTATGGTTTCAAGTTTGCAATATAACACTTATTTTTAAATTTAAGTGCTAGCACATGCTATGAAGACAATTGTAATAAACTTATTGTGAGGTGATTATTAATAGTTTGTATTTTATCATATTATAGATTTATCTGAAAGGTGAGAAACAAGTGAATTGATGTTTGAAAGTATTAGGTATGATAGCTTTATTTTAAAATTCATGCTTATTCATTAGGGATATCTTGAAAACCCAACCAGCCGGAAGTCCCCAAGGACATGTTCAAGAACCACTGCTATAGAGAATCCAGACTTCACTCCCACACAGCAGAATTTGTTGAGTGATGCTATGAATTATAATGGTGGTTTTACTGAATAGCTGAAACTGGCTGGAGGGGAGAGGGTTTCTTTCTGCATAAAAGGCCCCGGTGTCTTGTATTGCTAATTTAAAAATGGAGGGACAACCAGTATGATATCTTTTAGCTTGCCTCCCTGTAGGATATAAATGGTATATAAATAATTAATAGAAAAAATAAAATAACATTTAGATGAACTACTGATCAACAGTATAGATATCTGTCTAGAAATAGGTTTCAAAAATAGCAAATTGGAAGGGTTTGGCAAGAAAAACATCCATATGACACTTTTTGGGCATTTTTCTCTTTTGAAAAGGAGCCCCAGAAGCTAGTGCTGCCACATGTAATTGGCGCATAAATGTCCATTCCTCAATGAATTCTAGAACAGGCTGTATGTTGGCTAACTGTTCTAAAATACTAACAGAACATGAGATGTCAGGACCTGGATGTTCTTCCTAAAATAAGCTTCTTAGCAAATCGGCCTTGTGGAGAGTAATTGCATAAAAGGACATGTATGATACAGTTCCAAAAAGTTCTCTTTCACATTCTCATTCTTATCAATGAAATGCTGGGCTATTAAAGACCTTGAGAAACACCACCTAAGACTCATTCCATTCATTGTCTTTAGGATTTAAGTGCTGTCTCCTCATCGGGGCATATATAAAAGACTAGCTCTCTTTATTGTGAAATATATTGCCAATGGTGTGGACATACAATAGAAGGACATACATGGCAAGACCCCCAAATGAAACGCACCATAACAGCTCGTAAGAACACCACTTGTAAGTCCAGTAGAATAATCTACATTATAAGTTGCCCTTGTGACTTAATATACGTGGGTCGTACGAAAAGAACGAATTGGGCTGAATGAGCACAAGTCACGTATTATAATAGGTAACCTCCAAGCCCCGTTGGTTCAGCATTGGGCTGAACATTCTCATACAGTTGAGGAAATGAAATGGAGAGTTATAGATAAGCTTGAGATAGAGAATGAGGGAGGGAATTGGAAGGATAAACTAAATTTTATGGAACAAAAATGGATATATCGTTTGAATACAGTCATTCTCAAGAGGTTAAATTTGGAACTAGAATGGGCCTCGTTGATTTGATGGGTTTAGAGGGGGGTTCCTCCAGGAATCTAGTATAAGGGAGTGCATAATGCAACTACAAGTAGTAGAATTAGAACTCCCCCTTCAATGCAATCGCCCTTAGACGTGATGACATCAGAGGTGCAACGCACGAAGAGAGGATATTTAAACAGGCTTTGAAAAAGCGGCGGCCATGTAAACTCAAACCCGTGGTCAAAAGGGATAGCATATAGCGAAATAAGGTAAGGAAAATTGGCTCTGTTAACAGATAGAGAAAGTATTTAATGTTAATGAAGTATAAATAAGGTGAGGATTTAAGGCACATATTGAGTAGAAACTGATATCTGTTATTGTAGAATTGCAGGGGGTTATAGCCTTGACAAAACCATTTGGTAAAACATGTTGGCTAAGATACCCTTCAACGGAAGACCACAATAAGATAAGTTATTAGTCACCTTAAAGAACGAAAAATAAATTATATTTCACAATAAAGAGAGCTAGGCTTTTATATATGCCCCGATGAGGAAACACTTAAATCCTAAAGACAATGAATGGAATGAGTCTTAGATGGTGATTTTGAGGGTCTTTAATAGCCCAGCATTTCATTGATAAGAATGTGAATGAGAATAGTTGGTGGAATAAGAGAACTACTTGCTCCATTGTTGAAATAGTTGATTTAAAGTTCTCATTGCAATATTATACTTAAACCCAGTGCTGTTTGAAAATTTATTATAGTTCCAAAAAGAACATATTTAACTTCTATTTTATAAAGACAATATAGCCATCCAGAACTACACTAAAGAGCATACATAAGAACATAAGAACATAAGAACTGCCATCTCCGGATCAGACCTTTGGTCCATCAAGTCCGGCGATCCGCACACGCGGAGGCCCTGCCAGGTGTACACCTGGCATAATTTATAGTCCACCATATCTTTATATGCCTCTCTTAAGGAGATATGCATCTAGTTTGCTCTTGAAGCCTAGGACGGTAGATTCCGCAATAATCTCCCCTGGGAGGGCATTCCAGGTGTCAACCACTCTCTGAGTGAAGCAGAACTTCCTGACATTAGTCCTGAACCTGTCCCCCCTTAGCTTCATTACATGTCCTCTAGTCCGTGTCAAATTGGACAATGTAAATAATCTTCTCTGCTCTATTTTGTCAATTCCTTTCAGTATTTTGAAGGTCTCGATCATATCCCCACGCAGTCTCCTTTTCTCAAGGGAGAACAATCCTAATGTTATAAGTCTATCCTCGTATTCCAGTTTCTCCATACCCTTCACCAGTTTTGTTGCTCGTCTCTGCACCCTCTCCAGCAGTTTTATATCCTTCTTTAGGTAGGGAGACCAATGTTGGACGCAGTATTCCAAGTGTGGTCTGACCATTGCCCTATAAAGCGGCATTATAACTTTCTCCGATCTACTCGAGATTCCTTTCTTTATCATGCCCAACATTCTATTTGCCTTCTTTGCCGCTGCCGCACATTGTGCCGACGGCTTCAGGGTCCTATCTATCAGTACACCCAGGTCCTTTTCTTGTTCACTCTTCCCCAGAGTTGCACCTGACATTGTATACTCGTATTCCTTATTCTTATTGCCTAAATGCATAACCTTGCATTTCTCCACATTGAACTTCATCTGCCATTTCTCCGCCCATGTTTCTAACCTACACAAGTCGCTCTGGAGTTCCTCTCTATCCTCCTGCGTTCTGATTGCCCGGCATAGTTTTGTATCGTCTGCAAACTTGATGATCTCACTGGATGTTCCTTCCTCCAGGTCATTGATATAAATATTAAAAAGGATCGGCCCAAGTACCGAGCCCTGGGGTACACCACTAGTCACTTTCTCCCAGTCGGAGAACTTCCCATTTATGCCCACTCTCTGCTTTCGGTTTTCCAGCCATTTGCCTATCCATCTTTGTATATCTCCCTCTATGCCATGGCTTTGTAGTTTCCTGAGAAGTCTTTCGTGTGGAACTTTGTCGAACGCTTTCTGGAAGTCCAAGTATATTATGTCCACCGGCTTCCCACTATCAATTTGCTCGTTCACGGTCTCAAAAAATTGGAGTAAATTCGTCAAACATGATTTCCCTTTCCTGAAGCCATGTTGACTGGGTTTCATCAAGTCGTGTGCGTCCAAGTGCCGGACTATGCTATCCTTGATCAGTGCTTCAACCATCTTGCCGGGGACAGACGTAAGACTCACAGGCCTATAGTTGCCCGGTTCCCCTCTCGATCCTTTTTTGAAAATTGGCGTGACGTTTGCTATCCTCCAGTCGTCCGGTATCTGTCCAGTTCTGATTGTCAGGTTTGCAAGTTTTAGCAATAACTCTCCGATTTCAACCTTCAATTCCTTTAAGACTCTCGGGTGAATTCCATCCGGTCCAGGGGATTTGTCACTTTTAAGTTTGTCGATCTGATAGTATATCTGGTCTAAGTCCACTTCAACTGTGGTGAGGCTGTCTTCTATTTCTCCTGCAAACACTTTCTCCGCTTCAGGTATTGTTGAGGTGTCCTCCTTCGTAAAGACGGACGCAAAGAAGGAATTTAGTTTGTCTGCGATTTGTTTATCTTCCTTGATGTACCCTTTTCGTCCCTCGTCGTCCAGGGGTCCCACTGCCTCTTTTGCAGGTTTTTTCCCTTTCACGTATCTAAAGAAGGGCTTGAAATTTTTGGCCTCCTGGGCTATTTTTTCCTCATATTCCTCAAATCATAATGGTCCAAAGAAGGTGTAAATGTGCACACACACCAGTTTATCCAATATGTGGAAATATTGCAAATTTGCCCCAGGTCTACTCAAATTATACTCTGGAAATGTTTATGTACCTTCTTGGTGGCACATGTACTATATAGTTTACAGGTGGAAAATACTTAAAAAAATTATCCCCTGAAGGACTAGTAATAAAATATTTTGAGTCTCACTTAATAGACTACAAACCTTCATGGACTATACTAAAGAAGCTTCACTGGCTTCCAGTGCAATTTTGCATAAAATTTTGGCTTTTTCGCTAAGATCATGTATAGTATCTGTTCTTATCAGTTTAATATCAGATATGTCCCTAATCTAGAAAAAAAATGAGATAATAAAATTGGCATATCAGGGGATATATGGTGAATTGCCCAGATACTTTAATGAAATCTTACACATATACAAGCCAGGACGTACATTGAGATCTGAAAGTCGAATGTTGTTAGATGTGGGAAGATGTGAAGAGGAATATTATGTTGATACAGCAAAATCCTCTTTTTCAGTGGCTGGCCCAGTTATGTGGAATGATATACCTGGGAATTTATGTTTTTGTGATAATGCTTTGAGGTTTAGGAAATTGTTAAAAACTTATTTTTTTTTTGTCCAGGCATTTAATTGAAAAGAAGTTCTATGAACTTCCTGTATTATTATTACAGCTTATGGGTGATGTAAATGATGTGGCATTTGTTTAATGTTAATTTGTTCAACTAATTATGAATGTTTTATTGTAAGCTGCCTAGGTTTTAGGCGGATAATAAATATTATAAATACATAAATAAATACTATTAGCAATTAACAGTGTCCTTCATGCACAAAATGAGGCTGGTGCGCAATAGTCAGGGCACTTTTTATTTTTATTTTTTTTTAGCAGGGCTCCTAGGCTCTGGAATAGCTTGCTATTTTCTTTAATGGGGATGGACAGGTTTTCCAGAACAAAAGTAAAGGGCTACTTATCTGACCAGGCTTTTCATTAGGTAAACTGGTTTTAGTGCCTCTACATGGAATATCTACTCAAGCAACAAGAAGCAGAGCTTATCAACAAGGTCTATGAACTTTACCCAAATTTCATTGACCCTTGGACCACCTCCTCAGAAGGCAGACAAAAGAGTGCTCATTGAATGCCATGCATATTTTTACTCATGGACACTCTGGGCAACAAACAAAGCTCCCAATTTCTACCGGCAAAATGAAATCTAGCCTATGGAAAAGGCTTGGATTACTGTCCTATAACGAGATCTACATTATCAAAATAAAATAGTGGACAATATTGTGTACATTAACTTATATAGAACCTTTTATTTATTTTAACTCTCCCATACCTCCTTCCAAATTTAACTCATCTCCCTATATTTCATATGCATGTGATCAGGGATGGCTCAAGGAACTGTGGTGCCTTGAGCCAACTTTTGCTTTGGCAGCCCCTTCCAATATCAGTGAGCACCCTCACCCCACCCCCCACACACATACATTAACTCCCTTCTAGCCAGCCACCTTGACTAAATAACCCTGACACACCCCAGGGGTCCCAGTAGTTGTGGGTGCAGGACTGACCCCCAGTTGCTGCTGACCTAGTGGCTGCCTTCTTCCAAATGGTGCAACTAAGTGTGTGTGTGTGTGTGGGGGAGAGGGGAGTCAAGCTGTCATATAATGAAAAAAAGCCTTTACATGGCAACTTGAAACCCACAGTTCTTAACCAGTGTGTCGGGATGCATTGGTACGCCACCAAAAATTTGATACAAAAAGCAAGCTATACTTCCTTAACAACAGCATGTTCTTTGAAAGCTGGGGAGAGCACAGCACAGAGAACCAGGTACTTGACCCTTAACTCTGTTAGCTTGTCTCCATTTACTTTTTCCTTCTATCCACTAAGATTTCACTCTTTGTTTTTACTTTCCAAGCCTAAATCGTTTTTACTGCATTTTCCCCACAATTTTTCATCTCTTTTCCTCATTCATCACTCTTCTTCCCCAGCCTTTCAGTAACTTCCCCCTCCATGTCGAGCATCTTTCCTCCTCTGCCCAGAATTTACCCCTTCACTCTCTTCCATCTAGTGTACTTTCTATCTTGTTCTCCTCTTGTCTATTGTTTACCCCCTCTCTCCCTATCTTTCCAACATCCCCATCTCTTTCTCTATCCTGTACCATTTAATGATGCCCCCTGTATCCAACATTTCTCCTCCTTCTCTATCTGAAAAGGTCAGTTTACGAATGGGAGCCGTGACCTGACCGTTTCAGATAAGTGGTCTACTATTAAACAGCTTTTGTAGAGCCATAACATTTGACACTCCAGTAGAAGCAAGATTCCTTGCTCCATGCAATGTGTTATGATTAAAATTCAAGCACCTTTCCAGCGACGTTGTACCACTGTTATGGCGCCTTACTAAAGAGCTTATGAGCACATTTAAATATTTAAAAGCCTTTAAATGTTATATGATGATATTTGAGAAACTTGCCCAGTATTGATGAGAGGGGGGTCTTCTGTGTTTTGTTCTATTTAGAAAGATGGATGTAGAGCAGAAAGTGAAGGAGAAAAAAACAACAAATGGATAAGGCGGCTCTGGAAACAGAGTTAAGTGCCCAGACGGAAGTACAACCAGAGACTTGGAAAAGATGGATTCTGCAGTTTAACAACTGCAGGCTGCCAATATCCCATAGCCATGTCCAGATTAACATTAAAATGGACTCTAGGCAAACATATTTGTGGGCCCCTACCATAGGACCACTATTTACTTCTTTTCCATAAATTCTCCTTCACTTTTTCTCAGCCCCCAATAGGATCTTGGTTTATGGCTTTTCCTCCACACTTTACCTTTCCAGAGTAAGGAAAACTGCAGGGCTTAGTCCTTGGTGTGAGGGCAGCTGCAGGTTATGGGTCAGCACGAGGTCTGTGAAAGCAAAATTTTTAAATGGACTGGCCTGGTTTAAAGAAGCAGGCAAGCTGTGCAAGTAATTTTAATCCTCTATTGCAGTGGTCTTCGCTAATTTTTAAGCAAGGGCTATTTTGGGTCCAAAAGGGCTGACAGAGAGCCGACAAATATCATCCTACTTGGGACCATGACACCAATAACGCTTCACGACATTCATTCCTACCAGAACATCTAGCCTAGGTCACACATGCAGAACACAGATAAACTCTTTGCAAATACATGACTACAAACTAAAAGTCCTATAGAAACAAAACCCTAAGATGCCAGAGTCTGCATGTAGTACACCAGAAAAATAGAAAGAAGGAGGGAAAGCCATAAACCAAGATCCTATTGGGGGCTGAGAAAAAGCAAAGGAGAATTTATAGAAAAGAAGTAAATGGTGGTCCATGGAAGGGACCCACAAATATGTTTGCCTAGAGTCCATTTTAATGTTAATCTGGACATGGCTATGAGATATTGGCAGCCTGTGGTTGCTAAACTGCAGAATCCATCTTTGAACTTTATTGTCAATGACATCTAATGGTTTGATATATGAGTCACATTTGGTTTAATTTAATTATTCTTTCCAAACCACCAGAATATTTGGCTACTGTATCATCCTTTCTCTCCTCCAAATCAGAGACTGTGACAATTAGCTAGGACAAGCTTTTTGTGTGAAAATGTTAAGGGTAAAAGTTAGGTTTAATTTCCACTCCTTAAACATAATGAAATGTAAAACATAAACCTCTTTGAGAAAGCTGGACTACATTTCCCAGCAGGCAGTAAGACTGAAGTTGGGAAGCAGCAGATGATCGAGGAACTGGGAGGAGTACTAATTAGCAAAGCTCCCAGGTGTTCAATTACCACATTTTCTCATATATACCCTGCGGGTAATGCATGATTTTATATTTTGATGGGGTATGCCACATGTTATACTTGATTTTTGTTTCATGTACTCTAACTAATGTTCTTTGGATTAATGTTTTTGAATGGACTTTATTAGTTTTTGATTTTCTTTGTCACCATTGGTGGATATCTTTTTTCTTTTTTTACTTTTTGGAACTTTTTGGTATTTAAAGACAGCTGGTAGTGCTTTTGAAAAAGGAATCTCTGGTTCTAATCCTCTCCTGCCTGATTTTGCAACAAAACACGTCAAGGTAAGTAACATTTTCTTTTTTGTGCTTTAGCTAATGTTTACAGTTGTTAGGCAGGAAGTTCTATGATGGTTCAGATTACACCATGACCAATGGGGGAATGTGTTAATTTCTGACTGAACACTATTATTAATTTATTACATAGATATTTAATTTTATTAGATCTTATTTGAGGTATATGACTTATATTGAAGATCTAGAATTATATATAATAGAGATTTTCTCCCGAGACCTTTTTTGCTTGTTTTAAACAACAATAAGAAAAAAAACCCCCAAATACCCAAACCCCCAAACCCCCAAATACCCAAACCTCAACACCTATATTTTTTTTAATGTTTTAAGTTGTTCTATTTATGCATTCACAACAATTTAGTAATATCAACAAGATGATGAAAAACAAAATGTATTTGTTCTTATGATACTGGTCAACATATTTTTTAAATGGTTATGGAAAGGTTCAGGCTATACAACTAACAAACCAAAAATGTGCTAACCTGAGGGTTATACAGTATACAAGAAAATATGATACTAACCTGTTGCATGCTATGAGAGGAATTTAAAAAGAAAGTTTTTGTGGGGGTTTTTTTTGTCTTAGAAGAGAGACATACCATTTGGGGAAACGAGGATGGATTCCCCCCCCCCCCCCAGAGAGTATGTTTAGCAAGGCTCCCTCTCCTTGCTTGTTTTCCTAGGCACAGATGCAAGCATATGGGAGTTGTTTAGTTTCCCCAATAGGTAGCTGAGAGTCTGAGGAAGGAGAACTGGTTTGTCTCCAACAGGCCACCATGTCAGTTGTTTAAGGAGTTTAAGCTTTTTAAAACCATTTAGGTGAAAGTGTGCTTTGATTCTAGTTTGAAAAGATTTGCTCTCTTATCCAGATTCTAGAAGACAAGTGATAAGAGGGAAAGCTTAAGGGTACACCTGCAAATGCATAAGGTTGCCCTGAAATATGAAGCACAGGTGCATAAAATGGAAGGTATGTTAAAGCTGTACAGTACAGAAAAAAGAAGAACATAAACTTTTGTATTAAGGCACTATACTGTACTGTATGTATGCGCTTGGTGTCAGAGGTATTCATGTAAAATAGGATGTTTGAAAGTTGTATTGTGGTTCTGCTGTGTATGAGGCCCTTGATAGCAGAGCAACTGCTTAGTAATAATAATAAGGCCTTGGCAGGGTTGTCTCGCTGGTCTATATCATCCTGTTTTGAACGGGACAGTCCCATTATTGGATCGCCCATTCCATTGTCCTGACGCACTGCTTCGGGATGCCAAAATGTCCCGTTTTCTGCCGCTGCCATCATTCGCGATCCTTCCCTGATCTCTCGCACCTCTGTTCCTGATCCTGCACTGCCGATTCGCTGCACTGCCTTGTCCTGCCTTATGGAGCCGCACTCTCTTTTGTAAGTGGCTGACCCACAAGCCTCTCTCCGTCGTAACTCTGATGTCGGAGAGAGGCTTGTGGGTCAGCCACATGTAGGGTAGCTGTCTTGTCGTCTTGTGCCATCCTGTGCTGTCCAACCCACCATTGGCCTTTGCGGGGAAAGCTGCAGTGCTGGGGACTGAGGAGCAATTGAAGTAAGAGCACTTGAAAGAGGAGCAGGACAAGAGGAAAAAGGAGCAGTTAAAAAAGTAAGTAAGGCCGGGAGACAAATGCTGGAAGGCAGGGAGGGGCAGAGGGCTGAGATGAGTTTTCATATAGTGGTGGCAGGTGGAGAGGGAACAGAGGGGATGCAGGGTAGGGGGTTATTGGACATAGTGATGCGGGGAGTGTTGCTGGGGACAAATGAGTAGTTCAACAAGGCGGGGGACAAGAAATGCTGGAAGGCATTGAGGGGGAGGGGGCATGAACTC
The DNA here is from genome assembly GCF_902459505.1 of Geotrypetes seraphini. Lineage (NCBI taxonomy): Eukaryota > Metazoa > Chordata > Amphibia > Gymnophiona > Dermophiidae > Geotrypetes > Geotrypetes seraphini. The sequence continues at coordinate 182,416,287 of NC_047085.1, read as the reverse complement.
AGGACATAGGAGGGAAGGAATAAAAAGGGACAAAGGGTGTTGTTTGATGGTCAGTAGAGTGGGAGCCATGGTCCCGGTCTTTGCCGAGGCGAGGGAGACCAGGCCACGCAGAGGGATCGCCACTCCACTGATGGAGCAGGCAATTGTAGTTGGCCTTGTGGTGCCTGCTTCTTGCCGGGCTCAGTTAGATGGAAGCCCAAGTATGCAAAGGAAGAGCCAGCAGGTCCCAAGATGCATGAATGGAAGAAATTGTGGACAAAGATAGGGCGGGGCTAGGGCGGGATTGGGGGCAAGGCTAAAATTAGTAGATGTCCCCTTTTGAGGAAAAAAATAAATGGTAACATTACCTATAGAGGACGCTGGGCCCAGAACATTGAGGATCTGAAATCAGGACAGCCTGATGTCATCACAAGAAGCACACACAGATGCAGAGGAGTTGGAAAGAATTCCATATGCCATGCTCTGCTTGGCACAGCTTTAAGAAGACATTAGGATAGTTTACATTTATAACCTTAGTCAATCCTTTCTACACTTATCATTTTACTGAATCAGGCAAAGAAACTGAAATAATTAACATACCTTTCTATCTGGGATCGTAAGCCTTTGTTTGCTTCTTTGCTATTGCTGTTGTAATGGAGATGCATTGATAGATAATAATGAAGGAACAGGAGGCTACTGTTACATAGCTGTCTCTGTGCTGTCTCTTCTGGTAAAATGACATCCTAACAAAGAGATCAAAGGTCAAGGGTATTATGATGTCATTAGAATGCAGAAGGATACTAGCAGCCTTACATGCCAGTGTGATGAATAGCATTCCCCTCCCCCACCCCCCTCTTTTACATAATACAGGGGCCATGTTTTCTACAGATTTTCCTCTTCCCCAGGGGCGTCGCCACAGGCGGGCCTAGATAGGCATGGCCTACCCATTTTGGGATCAAGCCCATCCACTTAGCAGCTACACGACGCTGGCAGTGGCTCTTACACTCTGCCAGTGACTGACCCAAAGTCTTCCCTCTGATGTGTTTGCATTTCGCATCAGAGGGAAGGCTCAGTCACCAGCAGCATGCAGGATCAGTTGCTAGTGGCCAGAAGAGCGAGGCTGTACAGACTAGGGGGGGGGAGGGAATATGAGGCTGCACAGGCTGGGGGTGGGTGGGAAGCTTCCCCTCTGCTGCAGCTTCCTATTTTCACCTGTTTGGATCACAGCAGAGGGAAAACTTCAGGGCCGATGCTGGCAGCTTGTAAGAATGGCTGTTGCACCTTCTTATATGAAGGTAATCGTGAGGGGTTCCGAGGAGCTATTGGGAGAGTGAAGACATCAGTGTAGGGAGGATGGAAGTGAGTACCGTAGATATCCTATCAGGTTCCTGATTTTGGATCCATTCTATCCCATCCCTCCCTTTTGTCTACCTTCTCCCTGATTCTTCCTATATTCCTCTCCCGCTTTCCTGCAGCTTCTTCTGAGATACACTCTCACTCTCCTCTTTTCCCATTCTCTAAATCTCTTCTCCTTCCTCCTCTATCCCCTTCCTCCCTTTTTAGCATCAATTGTTAAGATCCCTTTTCCTTTAAAAGGCCCACATGAAGTAACTGGTCACACAAGAAATGACTTAACAGCTTTGATGCACATTTATGAAAACTTGCCATATAATTGCCACAGATTTTGCAAACTCTGCTGCAGAACCTTGAAAAATATGCCATGGGATATTTTGGGCTTTACACAGCTCTACTGAGTTTATTCCTTCAAGCAAATCACTCATAGTTTTAATTATTGTTCCTAAGAAAAACAAATTATTGGGACTTATTAAAACTTGGGTTGTTTGTTTAGTGAGTAGTCGGTAGACTATAAGTAATAAATACGAATGGCTTTTGACCACATATATTTAGAAATAAAATCTTGAATGTTTAATGTACAACACTGCACAGAAACGATTAGTTGTAGTAAGGGAGGGAAAGATAAAAGCCCACCCACTTTGGGCTGTCTGGCTACGCTACTACTTCTCCCCTATTTTGTACTTCAGTAAAACTGTCCAATAGAACTAGTGGTGTTCCCCCCATTTTGTATGTGAACATCGGGTTCTTTTTCCCCACGTGCATGACCTTGCATTTCCCTATGTTGAAGCTCATTTGCCATTTTTCGGAAAAGTGGGCCGAAAAATGGCAAATGAGCTTCAACATAGGGAAATGCAAGGTCATGCACGTGGGGAAAAAGAACCCGATGTTCACATACAAAATGGGGGGAACACCACTAGGGGTCAGTAACCTGGAGAGAGACCTGGGAGTGATGGTAGACGCAACACTGAAGGCATCGGCGCAATGCGCCACAGCCTCAAGGAAAGCAAACAGAATGTTGGGTATCATTAAGAAGGGTATTACGACCAGGACGAAGGAAGTCATCATGCCGCTGTATCGTGCAATGGTGCGGCCGCATCTGGAGTACTGTGTCCAGTACTAGTCACCGTACCTCAAGAAAGACATGGCGGTACTTGAGGGAGTACAAAGAAGAGCAACTAAACTGATAAAGGGAATGGAAAATCTCCCATATACCGACAGATTGAAGCAGTTGGGACTTTTCTCCCTGGAAAAGCGGAGACTTAGAGGAGACATGATAGAAACCTTCAAGATCCTGAAGGGCATAGAAAAAGTAGACAGGGACAGATTTTTCAAATTAAGGGGCACCACAAGTACAAGGGGGCACTCGGAGAAATTGAAAGGGGACAGGTTTAGAACAAACGCTAGGAAGTTCTTTTTCACTCAGAGGGTGGTGGATACATGGAACGCGCTTCCAGAGGCTGTTATAGACAAGAAAACATTAAATGGTTTCAAAGAAGGTTTGGATAGATTCCTAGAAGAAAAAGGGATTGAGGGGTATAGACCATTACTCAGGCAATGGGCCTGATGGGCCGCCGCGGGAGCGGACCGCTGGGCAGGATGGACCTATGGTCTGCCTCAGCGGAGGCAACTTCTTATGTTCTTATGTCCTACACAATCATGTATTGTCCTCCTTTCTCCAAGGACTGAAAAATCTTTACTGAATTGGAGCTTCCCAAAGGAAAAACTGATCATAATTATTGGCTGAGAGGGGACATGATCGAAACATTCAAGATAATGAAGGGAATAGACTTAGTAGATAAAGACAGGTTGTTCACTCTCTCCAAGGTAGGGAGAATGAGAGGGCACTCTCTGAAATTGAAAGGGGATAGATTTCGTACAAACGTAAGGAAGTTCTTCTTCAACCAGAGTGTGGTAGAAAACTGGAACACTCTTCCGGAGGCTGTTATAGGGGAAAACACCCTCCAGGGATTCAAGACAAAGTTAGACAAGTTCCTGCTGAACTAGAACTTACGCAGGTAAGGCTAGTCTCAGTTAGGGCATTGGTCTTTGACCTAAGAGCTGCTATGTGAGCGGACTGCTGGGCACGATGGACCATTGGTCTGACCCAGTAGCGGCAATTCTTATGTTCATCCTATCCAATCCGGTTTGCATTTGTGCACACCACTTTTGCTTTGCACAGCCAGGATCTTTAATAATATTGCAATGGCATATTAATATTTTTGTCACACTGCACTATGTACTGTAGAGACAAAACTAACTACAGGTAGTTTTAGAAAATGCCCAGTAATTTTCACTACCCAAAGAGTCTTTTACTAAAGATTAGCTCATGTTATCTGCAGGAATGAAAAGGGCCCTGTGGCAGATACCATGTGCTAACCTTTAGTAAAAGACCCCTACGAGTTCCTTTTACAAAGCTGTTCCTACATGGCAAATGCAGTGAAACCCATTCAATCAGTGGCGTAGTAAGGGGGAAGTAGTCCACCCCAAGTACGGTCTTCCTAAGGGTGCAGCACCCCTCCTCCTCTCTGCCCTCCCCCCACTCCTCTCATTGCCACATGCCCCTTGCCTTCCCCCATACCTTTTACTTCCCTGGCGCGAGGTTGCTGCCCGCATCAGCGCTCTGTCACTTCCAGAACCCGTGCCTCGGAAGTGACGTCAAAGATGCTTCTCACACCAAAGGGACATGCACGAAGGGCAAATGCCCCTCCAGAGCTCTAACATAGTAGCATAGTAGATGACGGCAGATAAACACCCGAATGGTCCATCTAGTCTGCCCAACCTGATTCAATCTAAAAATTTGTTGGGTTTTTATTTTTTTTTCCTTCTTCTCCTTAGCTATTTCTGGGCAAAGATCTAAAGCTCTGCCCGGTACTGTTCTTAGGTGGTTCCAACTACTGAAGTCTCTGTCAAAGCTCACTCCAGTCCATTTACACCCTCCAAGTCACTGAAGCCTCCCCAGCCCATCCTCCCCCAAACGGCCATATACAGACACAGACCGTGCAAGTCTGCCCAGTACTAGCCTTAGTTCTTCAATATTTACTATTTTCTGATTCTAGATCCTTTGTGTTCATCCCATGTTTTTTTGAACTCCGTCACCATTTTCTTCTCCACTACCTCTTTCGGGAGCGCATTCCAGGCATCCACCATTCTCTCCGTAAAGAAGAATTTCCTTACATTGGGGGGCGTGGCTTGGAGCGCGACAAAGATGGATGGGTGATTCAGAGGCTCTCCGTCCCAGGCTCATTTTAATGGTATTACAGCTTCCCCAAAGCTGATTATAACCTTTTTTCGATAAGATTCATATATCTTAAATATGGCGTCGTCAAAACAAACAAAAATTGATGCAGCTTTTTTAACAGGAGCCAAATCAAAAAGACTCAAAACAGATGCCATTATGGCATCTAACGCTCCCTTACCGGCGGATGCAGCGGAATCGGTCGATATTATATCTGAACTTTGGCCCATCAAGAGTTTACTAAAGGAAACTGCTGAAAACATGGTGGCGATTCGGAAGGAAGTTACCCAATTGAAAATACAGATGGAAATCGCTAATCAACGAGTAGAACAGCTAGAGTGTCGAGTGGCCAAAAATGAAGCAGGACAGGCACAGTGTGAGAAAGATCGGGCGGCAATATGAGAACTGGAAAAATAAATGGAGTCGTATGAGAATTACTCTCATAGAAATAATTTAAGGGTCTTAGGGCTCGCAGAGGGGGTTGAGGGGAAAGATTGTATTTCGTTTTTGGAGAATTCCTAAAATCCTTCCCCTCTCTGCTGGGCATGTTTTAGAAATTGAGAGAGCACACAGGATTCCAGTGAATAAGTCAAGCAATCAGTTAAGACCCATTGATTTTTCGTGTGCTCCGCTTTCAGCAAGCAATGGAGATCCTGCGTCTTGCTAAAGCAAATAGACAGTTGAAGTTTCAAGGAACAAAGATTGTGATAGTGCCTGACTGCACAAAAAACTGCTAATATATGTAAAGAATTTTGTCTCTTCAACCTCAATTACAACGTATGGGAGCAACATATGGCCTTTTTTATTCGGCTATCATGAGGGTTACTCATGATAACCATACGGTTAAATATGAAGATCATAATAAATTAAAAATTTACATTTCTCATCAAACCAAACCAATGACTTAATTGTTAGTGACCATCTCCTTTGATGATCATTTTCAGGTTCAGTTGATCTGACTAGGAATTTGAATTGGCTAGTTATTGATGAAACATTGTAAATGGAATTCTAAAGATTTTAAAACTATGGCAGGAGGTTTATGCTTTATCTGATAATAAGAAAGTGCTTCTTTCAAAGCTTATGTATCCTCTGTTACCTATTGAAGCTCTGGGGATTTTAATTCACGTTTTGCACTCAAATAAAAATATGTACTGATGTGCAAGGCTAATATATAAAAAAAAAAAAAAAATGAATCCCTAAGTTGCAATTCTATTAATAGGTATTAATATATGAATATATGGAGTAGAGATGTGGTCTGCTGAACGTTTATAAGTCAAACAACATATCTGGAGGTTGCTTCATGAATTTTACCAAGCATTTTAAAATGAAGTAAAGTGAGGAATGAAATCACCAATATCACTTTGTTAACACAGATCTGACATGGAACTAGCAGGAATTGTTTCTTATTTCTGCAGTTGGTGAATGCTACGTACTGAAGACGTTTAAGGATATAAAGCGGTGGATGAATATGATTATACTTTAACAATGAATTACTGATTGAATAAATACTGATGTTTTTGGTAGGAGAATTTGCTATATTTGATGATATGGCAATAGTTTCCTTTGAAATTCTTCAATGGAGTTTTGTAGTTTTTGATAGATCTATTTTGACAGCTACATATAATTGCGAAATATTGTGCAAGACTAATCTGAAGTATTCCTTATCAATAGTTCTATTGAAGTCAGTGGGATATGGTGTGGTCAGATGGGCGGCTGTACGGAAAATCTTTATGCTATTTTGTAGAAGGCTGAAGATTGAAGATAGCATTGGCTTTTGATTGTCTTAAATTCCGCAAAAGAATAATAATAAATGATTCTCATTTCATGCTGCTGAAGAAGTAGTATAAGATTACAAGTTGCTGGTTTTATACGATTATCCTTTAACAATGAAATACAGCTCTACATTAGAATGAAATTTAGTAATATTTATTATTCTAGACTAAATTCCAGTAATATGTTTAGATGAAGGTTTCTAATAATACCAAAACCTATAGTGATTTATAAATTATTATGATTGTTACCAAAAGATGATTGTTGACGCGTATTGCAGTAAGGCCCAGATTCTCTAAAAGTGCGTCCCGATTTTAAGCAGCTGTAGGCGTCCTACAGCTGTCTAATCAGCCAATTGGGATGCACGTTTTTAAAAAAAAAATGCTCCCCAGGCAGGCCTGAAGGCACCTCCGGGAGCCTAGGGAGACCCGCAAGATGCCTAAGCTCGTCTAAGGGCCTTAGGCGGGCCTTAGGCTGAACCTAGGCGGCCCTACGCGTCTCCCTAGTAGATGAGAAGCTTAAAAATGTAGGCCAGCAAAATGCTGGTCTACATTGTAAGTAAACGCGGCCGCTATACTTATCGCGGCAAGGGATCTCTCTGCCGCTATAAGTATAGCGGGCCGTGGCCCCTGACCGATCACTGGCAGGAGGGTGCCCAAACCCTCCTGCCCAAAGACGCACCCCCCCGACACTACCGACCGCCCCCCCCCCCGACATTACCGATCCCCCCCCGACAATATCGGTCGCTGGCAGGAGGGTGCCCAATCCCTCCTGCCCGAAGACGCACCCCCCCCCCGGCGCTAACAACCCCCACTCCACCAAACCTGTTCTTACAGATGGGTCTTGCACGTCGAGCAAGCAGGCACGCCTCGTTGAAATGAGGCGGGCCCGCCCCTTCCCGGCCCATCCCGCCGAAGCCTAAGGTCTGATTGGCCCAAGCTCTAGAAGCCTGGACCAATCAGGCCTTAGGAATAGCGGGTCCGCCCATCCCTACTAAGTCTAAGATTGGCCAATCAGACCTTAGACTTAGTAGGAATGGGCGGACCCGCTATTCCTAAGGCCTGATTGGTCCAGGCTTCTAGAGCCTGGGCCAATCAGACCTTAGGCTTCGGCGGGATGGGCCGGGAAGGGGCGGGCCCGCCTCATTTCGACGGGGCGTGCCTGCTTGCTTGACGTGCAAGACCCATCTGTAAGAACAGGTTTGGTGGAGTGGAGGTTGTTAGTGCCGGGGGGGGTGCGTCTTCGGGCAGGAGGGATTGGGCACCCTCCTGCCAGTGATCGGTCAGGGGCCACGGCCCGCTATACTTATAGCGGCAGAGAGATCCCTTGCCGCGATAAGTGTAGCGGGCCGTGTCTAATCTAACCCGATTCTCTAACCCGCGTCTGTAACATGGACGCCGGTTACAGAATCGGGGTTTAGTTTAGGCCGATTCTGAATAGGACACCTCTCCCGGGCGTCCTATACAGAATCAGGGCCTAGGTGTCTTGCGGGCCTCGCCTTCAATATAGGCGGCCTGCCTGGGGAGCATTTTTTTTTTTTAAACGTGCATCCCGATTGGCTGATTAGACAGCTGTAGGACGCCTACAGCTGCCTAAAATCGGGACGCACTTTTAGAGAATCTGGGCCTAAATGTCTAATACCTTTAATTATACTTAGTCTTATGGATTGGTCATTACATATTTTGAGACAATCTATATTTGTTTGCATTATTATGAGGGTGTCATATATTTTAGGGATTTTAGTAAATTAATTTCATATTAAATAAGCACATGATTGCTTCTTTATAATTAGTTTCATTTAAGAAATTCATTTTAAAATTTGATTTGGGCAGCATTGGAAATATGACGTTATACAGAAATATTACATTGTGTTTTAAGGTTATAAGTTACTTTATTTAATCAACTGAGTATGGTGAGATTTTTATTATTTTATTATAGCTGTAATGAATATTTTAAGGATTTAGTAACTGATTTTTACACATAAATTTAAAAGGTATACTAGTCATAATATCGTTTTAAATACTTAACAAGTCTCATTATATGGAGTTAGAATTATAATGGAAGGGATGTTTCTCTCTTTAAATAAGTTTAGAATTTCTTTATGTCAATCAATTCGAATTCTTATTATACATAAATATAGTATATTGATGTTGTTGTAATTTACTTTTTGGATCTTCTTTTAAATGATTAAATATAATAGAATAATATTAGTTATGGATGATATATTTTCTTGAGCTATGAGGTTTCTAAACTTAATATTATCAGAATCTTTGAATACTAGTGTTTCATATATTGCTTTCCTCCTGTAAGTTATTTAATTAATTTGGGTAATTTTGGTTAAATTCATAATGAATATTATAATAAGTACTTTTTATCTGTTTTAGTATGATGAAGATATTTAATGATTAAAATTATACTTATCAATTGATTAATAAGCTTAATGATAGTATATAAATTATTGCTTATATTGTTTGTTATTAGACGATTACTATTAAATTTATAAGGGGAAATTAATTAGAGATTAAAATTATAAGTTGCCTGGGAGAGCGTCTGATTACTAGTCTTAATGTGCGTTATCAAGCAATCATATTATGTATGGGTTAGGTGGGTAGGGGGATAAGGTATATAAATGGGGGGGAAATGGATGTGTATTAGGTAAACTAATTTCTGGTGGATGTGGTTCATTTTAAGTTTTTTCTGTTGGTACCTTATTAAAAACATATTGTAATGTCTTTGAAAATATATTCACTAAATGTCAATGGGCTCAATCACCCTATAAAGAGAAGAAAAACATTATCTTTCCTGAAACGGCAGAGGGCAGATATATATTTTATTCAAGAGACCCATTTATCTGCGATAGAATCTAGAAAATTAGAAGGTGATTGGGTTAAACACTGTTTTTATGCCCCTGCTGTAGGGAAAAAAGCTGGAGTTGCAATTTTGGTACATAAAAGGTGTTTAGCGACATTCAACATGTTATCTATGGATCCTCTGGGAAGATGGATTCAAGTGGAAATGAGCTCAGGGAAAGATATATATGCATCTAATTCGAACAAGGCTGAATTTTTAAAAAATCTTCAAAAATTGGTTTTACATCATCCATCTCTAGTATTTGACTAGCAGGGGACTTTAATGCGGTAATAGATCCGATTTTGGATAAAAATCCTAGTAAAATATTAAAATCTTTAGGATTAGATAATTTGATAAGTTCTTGTGGTTTAAAAGATGGGTTACTGGGCTAGATGGACAGTTGGTATGAATCAGTAGGACTGTTCTTATGTTATATTGTGGACAAAAGTTTAAATCCTCTGCTCAGTGTGTCATGGCAGCAGCAGTACCAGCTAAGGAAGCAACTAGAAAGCACAGTTACTTACCATAATAGATGTTATCCAGGGACAGCAGGCAGCTATTCTCACATATGGATGACGTCATCCATGGAGCCCCGATGCGGACAGCTTCGCAAGCATACTTTCTTGTAGAAAACTTTAGAAGTTTCGAGTCAGCCACACCGTGCATGCGCAAGTGCCTTCCCGCCCAGCGCAGGGCGAGTCTCCTCAGTTCAGATAACTAGCAGAGAAGTCAACCAGGGGAGGTGGGTGGGTTGAGAATAGCTGCCTACTGTCCCTAGATAACACCTGTTCGGTAAGTAACTGTGCTTTATCCCAGGACAAGCAGGCAGCCTATTCGCACATATGGGTGACCTCCAAGCTAACCAGAATGGGATGGTGGGAGCGTTGGCAACTTAGGAGAATAAATTTTGTAATACCCTCTGGCCAAAATAGCCATCCCATCTGGAGAAAACATCTAGACAAGAGAGAGAGTAGAAAAATGATTTTGAATCCTAAGCTGTGTAGGAACCACGTAGTCCGTTGGGTCACAATAACCTCCTGAGATGTAGAATCTTTGATGATCCAGACGTCGAGGTAAGGGAACACAGGAAGACCATGGTTCCTTAAAGCTGCTGTTACCACCACCAGGCACTTGGTGAATGCTCTGGAAGATGAAGCCAGGCCAAAGGGTAACACTCTGAATTGGTAATGCAGATTCCCCATCCGAAATCTGAGATACTGACCGTAATTGTCTGTGAGTAGAAGGCTCCTGGAGATCCAGAGAACATAACCAATCATTCTGATCTATAAGGGGGATAGGGACGCCAGGGACAACATGCGAGATTTTTCTAAAAAATTGTTGAGCCCTGAGATCCAAAATGGGTCTCAGATCACCTGACTTCTTCAAAACTAAGAAGTAACGGGAGTAAAACCCCCTGCTCTGCTGTTCCAGGGGAACTTCCTCGATGGCACGGAGACGAAGCAGAGCTTTAGCTTCTTGAAGAAGAAGGGCGGTCTGGGATGGATTGGAAGGATACTCTCTTGGAGGAAGCTCTGGTGGAACCTAAGTGAAAAGAAGAGAGTATCCTTCCCTGATTATTGTCCTGAGTAGAATATGAAGGTTTTGTAGGAGCTGACTTTGGCTTTGGTCTGACAATGGAAGCAAAAGATTTTTCATGATCTGACAACTTCTTAGTGGCAGCCTCTATGGATTAATCAAAGGGGTCATTGCCCTGATAAGGAATGTTAGCCAGTCGGTCCTGAAGATTAGGATCCATGGCAATGGTGTGAAGCTAGGCCAAGCGGCACAGCATTACAGAAAAAGCAGTGGCCCTAGCCGACAGCTCAAAGGCAGCATAAGATGACTGAAGGTGCAATCTGAGTTGTGACAAAGTAGCAGTAACTTCTTGGAACTCAAAATGGCTATGTTAATCCAGGTTCTTCAGAAAACCTGGAAGAAGATCAATAAGGAATTTGATATATACGGCGTCCAAACTTGTCCATAGTCTTACCCTCCCTTCCAAAAGGAACTGTAACAGAGACCTTGGAAGGATGGGGTCTTGTCAAAAAGGACTCCAGAAGGAGGGATTGGTGAGATAATGGTGAATTCTCAAACCCTTTGCAATGCAGAGATCTATACCTCGAGACCAATTTGTCTGGAACAGCAGGTATAGCAAAAGGAGTCTCCAGACAATGTGTGAAAGCTTAAGACAAAAGCTTGTTAAGAGGAAGCTTAAGTTGAGGTAGATGCATGACCTCGAAATACTCCTTAGAGTATTTAGAACCAGCATCGAACTGAATTTCCAGATCAGCAGCCATCTGACGAAGGAAGAAGAAGAAAGACAGCTGATCCGCCAAGGCCTTGCCTCAAGAAGGGCTTGATGACCTTGAGGCGGCTCGAGCGGAGAACGAAGGTGAAGCCTCTCTGGAGAAGTGACAATCCAAAGAATGAGAATTGGAGGAGGCAATGAAAACAGTTGATTCCTCATGGTTCGGAAGCGGAGACCTGGAGCGAGGAGTTGGTGGCCTTGCAAAACTGGAAGGTCTGGAATTAGGCCCAGACGAAGAAGGTTTCTCTTTAGAAGATCTGCGCTTCGATGGATGTCTTGATGAAGGCCTCGATCGGCAACAAGAGTGGTGCCTGGTGGCAGGCCTCTGCTAGGCTGTCCCGCCTCCGAGGAAGAAGGAAGCTGCATCATCTGAGGCAGGACGGCCTAGCAGAGGCCCTGAAGCTGCAGAAGGGAATTGATTCGCTAAAGCTACGGAAGGAGAGAGCGGTGCAGCTGCTAATCCAGGCTAGTGTTACCAGGAGGGTTTGAAAAATCGCCTGGTTTATCGGAGGTTTTTTTCTTTTTTTTAGCCGGAGTCAAACACAGAATGTCAGGCTGTGCCGAGTCAGACCGGGGAATCCACAAGCCGGTGAGAGCTGATGAGCCTGTTAATCGGGAGGGGAGTGTGGTGCCGAAGGACCTGGGAGACAAGAGGGAAGGGTGTTGATAGGAGGCGAGGAGAGGAGGGAATAGTGCTGCTAGACCAAGGAGGTGAGTGGGTAAGGTACTGCTTCTAGTCAGAGGGAAGGGAAAGGGAAGGGAGAGGAGACCTGCTAGTCGGAGAGGAGAGGTGCTGCTTGCCCTGGGGGTGGAAAGGAGAGGTGCTGCAGCTAGTTGGTGGGGGAAACGGAAGTAGAGAGGAGGGAGAGGTACTGTTGGAGCTGAGTGGTGGAGGGAGGTGTGAGAGAGAGATGCTGCTGGATTGGGAACAGAGGAGAGTGCTGCTGGACTTAAAATGGAAGAGGGAATGCTGCAGCAGGACTGATGGGAGAGCGGTGGAGGAGAGGGGAAGAGCAGTGGAAGAGGAGTGAGGGGAAGGGGGAAGAGAAATGCTGCTGCTGCACCCAATTGTGGAGAGAGAGAGAAGGAGGGAGAAGGAAGACCAGGAAGGGAGAGGAGACCAAGACCATGGGAGGGAGGGAAAGGTAAGGTGATACTAGACCATGGAGGGAGAAATGTCAGGGCATTGGGGGGGGGAAGAAGACAGATGCCAGACCAGGGGAAAGGAATGGAAATGGAAGGGGAGGACACATATGGAAGATGGATGGTTAGCACGGAGAAAGAAGAAAGAAGCAAGTTAATCAGAAGACAACCAGAGCCTGGGGCCAAAATGATTTCAATAATGACCAGACAGCAAAAGGTAGAAAAAAATCATTTATTTTCTGTTTTGTGATTACAATATGTCAGATTTGAAATGTGTATCATGCCAGAGCTGGTGTTAGACCGCAAACGTGAGCTAGGATTGAACAGAGAGAGAAAAAGTCTTTTTTTGTTTACACCACAGCGCCAGTGTGGTTAGGAGAGGGAAAAGGGGGTGAAGAAGCTATAAAATAAATCCACCAGGATGTTTGAAAAAACACCCAATTGGGCAGGAAAATCGAATCAAAAATTTTTTTCCTGAATTGGGCAGCACTAAGGAGGACCACCGCAGGAACCTTCTGCTGATGTATCTGACCTGAGGGGAGCTCAGGGAAAGATAAAGCAGGTGTACTCGAGGCTAAAGATGATCCAAATGAGGATGGCCAGATGAGGCTCGAGGTCGGAGTAGTGGAAGCAGGAGGACCCTCACTGGAAGGCGGGACCGAGGTAGCACTCGAGGTCGAGGGTGTTACCGAGGAGTTCATGCTGAAGAATGTTTCCACTACAACTGAACGACGTTGAAGGGCTCGAGGTTGAAGAGTAGCACAGCGCTCGCATGACTTCGGATGATGGGCAGGCCCAAGGCACTGGAGGCACCAGCGAAGTGGGTCCGTGAGAGAAATCTGATGCTGGCAGTGGCTACACTTCTGGAAGCCCGTGACTGGCCGGGACATAGTAGGGAAGATAGCCGCTGTGAAGTTGAAGCCTGCAGGCTGCGGTCGCATGGCCTGACCCGCTAGTCAGTCAATGAAGAAAAGATTAAAATAAGTCTTTTCTTTTTTCTTAAACTGAAAAGAAAGAAAATAACACAGCGATTCGTGAAGAAAGAAAACACAAACTACGGTGATAGAAGGCACGAAGTAACAAAGTTAAACGCAGAGTCAAAGACGGACTTCTCGGCTCCGCGGGGAACTGAGGAAACTCGCCCTGCGCTGGGCGGGAAGGCATTCGCAGCGGTGCAGCTGACTCAAAACTTCAAAAGTTTTCTACAAGTATGCTTGCAAGACTTTCCGCATCAGGGCTCCGTGGATGACGTCACCCATATGTGAGAATAGGCTGCCTGCTTGTCCTGGGATAATGATATCAATTATTAGGAAGGGAATGGAGAATAAAACAGAACATCATAGTGCCTCCATATAAGTCTGGCAATCGCATCTCAAAAAAGATGCAGTGGAATAAGGAAAGGTAGAGAAGAGGAACCTAAATGATAAAGAGGATGGCCTAAGATTCCTATAAGGAAGTGCTAAAGAAGTTAGGGCTCTTCAACTTGGTAGAAATGGCTGAGAGGAAAGGACTTTAATGTACTGGAAATTAAGGAGCAAAATCTCTGAGGTCTTTTTTTTCTACCTAATTTTTGGGTTTATTATGTTCAGGGGTCTTCTGAACATAGAAGTATGACACTACTATACTATTGTAAATGAGAGGAAAGATGCCTGTTAAATGATGAATGAAGTGAAATGAGTAAATGGGAACATGGTTATTTAATTTTTGTTGAAGTACAAAGATGAGAGGGCTCACAATGAATTTATTCAGTAGTACATTTAAAACTAAATTAGAGAAAGCATTTTCCAACCAACACATAAAGAAGTTTGGGAATCCATTGTGAAAGTATAGCAAAAGCTGTTAGTGTAGCTAGGTTTAAAAAAAAAGTTTGGATAAGTTTCTGGAGGAAAGGTCCATGAAATATTATTAAGATGGACACACAGAAATCCACCATTTATCCCCGGAATAAGCAGTGTGGCAGGTGAATAAGCTTTGGAGGATTACCAGATGACCTAGATCAGCCACAGGATACCTTAGGTTGATTCACTATGTTATGATAAGGAAAGTAAAAATGCAAAGAACAGAACCAATGCAACTAGAATAATAAAATACTGTATCTAGAAAAAGAAGGAAAAGGTATTTTATTTTGCAATGTGTCAGCCTGGGGAATATTAATCTCTTATATATTTGTATTTTGCACAGTACAGGAGCCTTTGTGTTTGCTTCTTTGATTTTGCATTTTATGCAGAGTCCAGTTATTTGGGTTTCCAATACAGCTTTGCGTATAACTTGTCACTTATTCTGTATTTGATAAGGGTCTCTATTCTGCTTCCAACTGGTCTGGTATTCTGTTAGGATGTAGGTTCTGTGTAAAGAACTGTAGCAGTCCAACTTGTTTTGTTTTCCCAGCAGGAGGTACACTAGTTTTCTAAAGTCAGCTGTAATATTTGCAGTTTTGCCTTTTCCCAGATAGGATTTGAGTTCTTGAGGCCTAGGAATTATTGCTATTTAGGTAAGGTAAATTTACTGTACAGGTTCAGTAATTGCTTTGATTGCCACCACAGCAGTGCACATAAATAAGAACATTAAAAATACCTATTAACTATTCCAAAAACTTTTTACAGTTAGCTATATTCTGTATTTAAGGTCTTTCTGCATTTTGTGTGACATGGAAAGAAGTATTTTTCAAGCCTTTCTCTCCCTGCTGCACAAGAACAGAAATTTCACTCATCACCAATGGAATCTAACTCATACCTGCTCAGATCCATTCCATTCCATTCCCACAGGAGTCAACACTATTACTTATTTTCTTGCAGCCTCCAGTTTCCTCCCAAGCCCAACAGCCTCCCATGGATGGAATTTATTATTCAACCAATGAGTGTTCCGAGCCTCAGTCTACTGTTCTGTCTCCCTCTATTATTTCTTTTATGGAAAGTCTTTGAATTTATCCCTTATCTTTAGGAAAATGCATCTGATATTTCTGTACTTTACACAGTATAAGAAGAAATGTGTCAGATCTGTTTCTCTCCCTGTCAACACTATTTATAATTCTTTGATATACCACTAATTGCATAAACACACTGTTTTGCTTCCAGGCAGATTATATGCAAAGTCTGGTTCCTTATGAGTTTCCTGTTCAGTTTAAAGCTACATATTTCTAATTTGAGTTCTTATATAGGATCTGTAACAGTACAGTTGTACTGTTTTCTCAGCAGAGGATGTAGTGTACCAGGATCTGATGTAATATTTGCATTGTTTTCCAATACCCCAGGGCTATTTAATCCACTTTGTATTGAAGAATCTCTTAATGAGGTTCCAGTTGATAGATATTGGCATAATTTCAGTATAATAATAGAATGTCAATTGTTGAAGCTCTGTGCCAAACTTGGTCACAAAAAATGTTTACTGGATCCTAGTTCCTTCATATATTTTCTGTAGTATTCCTACATATGCTATTTCTTGGTTCACTGTGTTGGTAAACAATATTCTTACTAGTGGTTTGGTTTTTTGTTGATTTTTTACATGGGTTGTATTATACTTATTCCATTGTTAAAAAATTCAGAAATGGATCCAACATTGGCCTCCCATTACCGTCCAGTTGCAAATATACCACTGTTAAAGATTTTGGAATCCATTGTTTCAAGGCAACTTTTGGATTATCTGGAGGAATTCTCCATTCTCCTTCCATTCTAACATGGATTTCGTCTGAATCATAGTACTGAGGCTCTTATTTCATCAGTAGCAAAAGCTCAGAATTTTTTGGTCCATGGTCGATGTGCTATTTTGTTACAATTTGATCTTTCTGCAGCCTTTGATGTTGATCACGATATCTTAATGCAATTATTGATTGATATCGGCTTTGATCATAGAGTTCTGAATTGGTTCAATGGTTTCCTCAAATTACAATCTTATCAAGTACATGCTGAGGGTAAATTTTCTCTATCTTGGTCTCCTGTTTGTGGAGTACCTCAAGGGTCTCCACTGTCCCCCCATATTATTTAATATATATGACATTAAAATATCTGATTTATCTACCTCAGAACTGATTTTTACTTATGTCAATGATATTTTCATCTTGCATGATGTTGATCCATCAATGTCAAATTTAACAGCAGACATTAATTCTTGCATTTCTAGACTTCAAGTTTGGGCTTCCTCCGTACATATGAAGTTAAATACCACTAAAACTAAACTTCTAAGGTTTGGCCCTACTGCATACAACTTACCTTCTTCCCTACAATTAATTTCTGGTGATACTTTGAAAATTGAATTTTCTTCTAGAATTCTTGGGTTCATGTTGGACTCTACTCTCTCTTTGACTAATCAAATTAATACTGTATCAAAAAAAATGTTTAATTTATGGATGTTGAGGGTACGTTGTTTTTTCCAACAGTATCATTTTGCCATGCTGGTCCAGGTTATTATATTAGCTCATCTGGATTATGCAAATTCTCTTTACATCAGTTTAAGTAAGGGCAATTTAAAGAGATTGCAGCTTATTCAGAACACAGCTGCAAAATTAATTTTTGGTAAGAGAAGATACAATCATGTCACTCCATTACTGAGGGCATTACACTGGCTTCCTGTGTATTAGAGCAGTGGTTCCCAACCCTGTCCTGGAGGACCACCAGGCCAGTTGGGTTTTCAGGATAGCCCTAATGAATATGCACGAGAGAGATCTGCATATAATGGAGGTACCAGGCATGCAAATCTGTTCCATGCATATTCATTAGGACTATCCTGAAAACCCAACTGGCCTGGTGGTCCTCCAGGACAGGGTTGGGAACCACTGTATTAGAGGTTCAGTTTAAATGTACTAATGTGGTATTCAAAAGTTTATATGGGATTTTTTTCCCTATTATTTACTCTTTCCTTCAATTCTCAACATCCCTTCTCTACTAGAGGAATACATAAATGTAAATTAGTATTCCCCCTCTATTAGGGGTACTCAAACTTTAGATAGGCTCTCCCATTCTTTGGCATTTGCCTTGGTAAAAACCTGGAATGACCTCCCTTCAGAAAAATTTTGAAGATGTATTTGTTTAAGAAATTCTTAAATGATGAATAATGGATTGTAATAGTTGTACTTCCTATTTAATTATTGTTTTCTCCTACCCTTTTTGGGTTAACTTTGTGAACCGGATCGAGTCCCTTTTGGAAAAGACCCGGTATATATAAAACTAAGGATTGGATTGGATTCATTTGAAGGGTTCTTGCTGTAAGGTGGTCTTAAGATCCACTATGGTTTTGGAATGGCAGGGTTGTTACATAGCTGCTAAGTATGTTTCTGGGGTTTTATATCTCCTTACACAGTGAGGAAGTCTGAGTTGCTTTAACTAAAATGACATAAAAGTGAGCAGTAAGAGGAAGTGTCTTAGCAGCATACAATGACATAAGTCATAAGATAAGCCATGCTGAGATAGATCAAGCTCCTTCAAACCTAACATCCTGTCTTCAACAGCAGACAGTCCAATTCATTAATACCTGACAGACACCCCAAAATACATTCAACTTATTTCTTACAGCTTATTATCAAGCATAGAGCAACTGCTTTTCTTAGTTTAACTATGCCACCCGTTTGACAGTTTAATAGTACTTTAGATGACTTTTTAAAAATTTAATTCATTTTATTAGACTTTAGCATTGTGTGTTCTATTGTGTTATTTTTAATTGTATTTAATATATTGTAATTCACCTTCAGCTAAGGGATGGCAATAAATGTGACTAAATAAAGAAATGTATAAAATGTAAAGGGGCTGATTTTCAGAAGGAAATATCTCCCTAATGGAAGCAGTTATCCAGATAGTGCATACTTCTGCCAATTCTTCTACAGCACCTCAACACTGTTGAAACAGTGCCAGTATGGTATGGGCAATGGAAGTTGTCCAGAGAGGGACTGTATTTAACCAGCTACTGATCCAGATAGTAAATACTGCCATGCCACTCTCTGGATAAGTTCTTCTGCTACTATGCTAGCACTATCAGTCCAAATATTGCCAGCATGGTCTGGGGGTAAAGAAGTTACCTGGAGAGCAGCAGTATTTAGCCAGCTATCTAGATCCCTATCCAAATAACTTTAGAATAGCAAAAAAAAAAAAAAAAAAAAAAGTCTGTCCTAAAGTTTATCTGCACAGTGGACCTAGTATTGCCATTGAATATCTAGAACATTTTTAAACATCATGGTTGTTTAAAAACACTGACCAATTGGGAGAGAGGGGGGAGGGTTTTGCATTGAAATTTTGAATTGGGAAATTTATGGGATTGATCTATGTATGTAATTATTTTTCTTGAATATTAGGTGGGAGGGAGGGGTAAAATAATTGCTCATGTATATCTGTAAGTTCAATGTGCTTTTCTTGTAATATTATATGTACAGTACTCCCCCGATATTTGCGGGGGTTCCGTTCCTGGAACTCCCGCGAATGCTGAAAAACTGCGAATACGGTTTTTAGCAGGGGAGATAGGAGAGGGCAGCCAGAGCGCCAGAGAGTGAAGGAAATCACTCATGGTATGCTCTGACCGCCTCTTCCTGCACTAAAGTCGAGCTCCTGATTGGTGAGGCCCGACTTTAGTGCAGGAAGAGGCGGTCGGAGCATACCGCGAGTGATTTCCTTCACTCGCCGGCACTCCGGCTGCTCTCTCCTGCCGCTTTGGCTGCCCTCTCCTGCCCAGTCATTCGCAGTCGGAAAATCCGCAAATGACCGGCACCGCGAACAGCGAATGACCGGGGGAACACTGTATATGTATTTGTTTAGCACAGTTGTAGTTTGAAAAATCAATAAAGATTTTAAAAACAAAACAAAACTGACCATTGTATTTTAGTATCAGGCTGAAATTTTATGGACTTTTGAATCACCTCTTGAAAACGAAGCCTTAACCTGTTTCGCATGTTCTCTATAGAGAAGCTGCTCCATCCCCTTTATCATACTCGTTGTTCTTCTTTCTATCTTTTCTAGTACTACTATGCCTTATGTACGTGGCATGACCAGAACTGTAAACAAAACTTAAGGTAGTTGCACCACAGATTAATATAGAGATATATTTCAATATTCTCCATTTCCTTCCAAAAATTCCTAACATCCTATTTGCATTTCACTATCCTACACTGATCTTTCAACACTGTCTCAAAGATCTTTGCTTGTTTGGGTAGTAACTAACTACCAATATAGAACCCAGTTTTGCATGCATAGTTAAAATTACTTTTCCTTCTGTGCATACATCGTTTTGTACTTGTCATTATATTTCATCTGCCTTTTAGATGCCCAGCCCCTGTTTGCAAGGTTTTCCTGCCTATTTCACAATCTGCTTATGATTTAATAATTCTGAATCATTTTGAGTGTGTTGCAAATCTGATCACTATCCATGACTAGACTAATAGATCTAAAGATGCATGCTATGGAGGAAAGAGATGAGAAATAAGAATACAGGCCTCTTTCAGGCTGAAGGATAAAGGGGGCAGACTCAGGAATTTATTTAAGGGAATATTTTAGATAGTAGGTACATGGAACAGCTTCTCAGGAGAATATGGAGACCAGAAAACAAAGGACAAGCACCAAGGATATCCAAGGAAGAAGACAGCATTGTATAGCAGAGCAGGTGGTTTAGATCAGGGGTCTCAAAGTCCCTCCTTGAGGGCAGCAATCCAGTCAGGTTTTCTGGATTTCCCCAATGAATATGCATGAGATCTATGTGCATGCACTGCTTTTAATGCATATTCATTGGGGAAATCTTGAAAACCCGACTGGATTGCGGCCCTCAAGGAGGGACTTTGAGATCTCTGGTTTAGATGGACAGACTGAATGGGGGGTTGTGGTGTATGCTTATCACGATCTATGAATCAAGAAATTTTGAATTAATTCTATTTTGATTATTTCTTTTTCGGCGTATATTAAAAAACAAATTAAAAATCAATTTTCCAGGTTAGACCAATAAATTAAAATATTGGAATCAAAATTAATGGATAAATGGGAATATTCTATTTTACAGGATCTCTTGACAGCTAAAGGTAATTATAATGAGATTTCTTCTAAAATGATAAGGAAAGATTTATTTTCTCAACAGGCATTATATTATGCAAATTCAAATAAGGCAGGAGGATTACTGGCAAATTATTTAAAAGCAAAAAAGCGAAAAACAAATGTAGTGGCGATAAAAGATGAAAAAGGAAATGCTTTTACACAAAATGATTCTATTTTAAAACAATTTTATAAAGATCTGTATTCTTCTGAGCCTTATTTAGATAAAGAAAAGGATGGATTGGAATTTTTAAATTTAATTAAGGGATCGAAAATTCCTGAGCATATAAAAGAAAGTTTAGAAAAGCCAATATCAATTAAGGAATTGCAAGCAGCATTGAAGTCCCTTAGAGTTGGATCTGCTCCAGGTGGAGATGGTTTTACAGTAGAGTTCTATAAATCATTCCAAATTACCCTATTACCATATTTATTAAATTTATATCAGAATCAACTAACTAATGGTTGTATTACATGTACCATGGCGGAATCATTAACTATAGTCTTGCCAAAGCCAAATAAAGATCCCACTCTGGTTTCAAACTACAGGCCTATTTCTTTAATTAATGTTTACAGAAAACTTTTAGCCAAAACTTTGGCTATACGTTTGACTAAAGCTCTCCCTTTTATTATTGGAATGCACCAAACTGGATTCGTTGCTCAAAGACATTCTTCTAACAACACTAGGCTTGCCTTGCATATGTTGAATTTATCAAAAGCCTTAAATGATCCGGCTTTTTCTGTATCCCTTGATGCAGAGGCCTTTGATCGTGTTGAATGGACCTTCATGTATCAAGCGTTGGAATGGTTTGGTATTGGTTCAATATTTATACAAATGATTCAAACATTGTATAGCTCCCCTGTTGCTAAACTATACATTAATAATAATTTTTCAGATGGCTTTAAGTTGCAGAGGGGGGTTAGACAAGGCTGTCCCTTATCTCCTCTGCTTTTTGATATTGTATTGGAACCCTTGTTATTAGCTATTCAGCAAGCAGATGAGATTCAGGGTATTCCTCATAGAGATCGGGAATATAAGGTCTCGGCCTACGCAGATGATATATTGCTATATTTGAGAAATCCTGAGACAACCATTCCTTGCTTACTTGAAATGATTGAGAAATTTGGAAAATTTTCAGGTTACAAGATAAATTGGAGTAAATGAGAAATTCTTCCACTCAATTTTCATTGTACAAAAGGTTTGTTTGATTCATGGAGGGAGGATGGAATAAAGTATTTAGGCATTTGGATTAAAAATACAATGGAAGAAACAATAAAAATAAATGAAAAATCATTATTACAGAAGGTCACAGAAATGTGTGAGCAATGGAATCCTTTACATCTTTCATGGTGGGGGAGAGTACAAACTATTAAGATGATGATCTTGCCTGTGGTTTGTTAACAGATGGGTATGTAAATTTATTTGGCTAGGTAAAACTCCTAGAGTGGCCTTGATATCTTTAAAAAGGCCAATATCAGAGGGAGGGGTAAATTTTCCCAATTTTTATAGGTATCATCAAGCCTATATTTTGCGCCAGGGTATGTATTGGGTCCTCCCAGAGCTCATGGAAAAACTCCCAGACTGGTTGTGGCTTGAATGGCAGCTCATGTCTCCTTTGCGCCTTTGCCATGTGCTCAGTATCAAAATGCCTAGTTACAGTAAAGATAACAGAATATTAGCTGATACATGGGAAACATTGTGTTATGTAAGTAATTTAACAACTATTCCAATTCACAAATCAATCTATATGGCTAAACTCCAAGATTCAAATTGGCGAAGAAAGGCTCGCCTGGAAGCATTGGATGATAGCAGGAATACGTCTATTAGATGATGTTATTTCTAATGGTAAAATGCTTGAATTTTCACAGTTGCAACATAAATTTGGCATTAATAAATCAAAGTTTTAGATGGCTGCAACTGAAGCAGGCCATTCAGGCGGGGTTCCCTGACTGGAAAAACCTTAATAAGCAATTTAGTATGAAGTTCTTATGTTTTCAGGCAGACTTCTTGGGACACCAGGCCGCCCAGTGGTATAAATTGCTGACTGGATTTATTAAAAAGAAACCAAATACTGGTCTGAGAGACATTTGAAGTATTGAGATTAAGCACCAAATTACTGCGTCTCAATGGCCATGAATT
Source organism: Geotrypetes seraphini (assembly GCF_902459505.1). Classification (NCBI taxonomy): domain Eukaryota; kingdom Metazoa; phylum Chordata; class Amphibia; order Gymnophiona; family Dermophiidae; genus Geotrypetes; species Geotrypetes seraphini. The sequence goes on along the minus strand of NC_047085.1, from coordinate 182,393,515 downwards.
TGGACTTGGAGGATAAGATGTATAGTGTTGGCATCTATGAGACAAACTTGTTTTTTTCTGTTACATAAAGCATTATGGACCCCTGTTCGGTTACAAAAATTGGATAGCTCTAATTAATGTCATCTCAAAGCAGGGACTTTAGATCATTTATTATTAATTTCTGGAAATCAATTTGGGACCAAATTAATTGTTTATTAGATAACCCAGTGGCATTATCATATGATACTGTGCTATTTGGTATGTCAATGAGAGCAAAAAGTCAGATTTCTACAAATTACGTATAATTGGAAAAATTGGAGTAGATTAAATTATAATTTCTGGTGGAATTCCTTATGTCATGTTTATAAAATGGAGAGATTTATTGCAATACAGCGGGGTTTTTTCAGGAAATTTCAAGATGTGTGGGAGCCATTTACAAAGTATTGTACTGATTAGATGACATTTTATTTTATTTTATTCCCTTAAATTTACAAGTTCAATGATGAGGGGGGAGGGTAAATTCATTGTTACATATTGTATAAGGTATTGATTATATTATAAGAGAGGGTGGGAAGGGTGGGAGATAAGAGCATATCATTTGTACCATTGATGATTATTAAGTGTTATATTTATTGTTAATTTGTTTGAATATAGTTACACTTATTGTAAATTTGAAAATGAATAAAGAATTAAAAAAAAAAAAAATTCTATTTTGATTCTTCATTGCTCTTGTTCTAAATCCATTTTTTTTTTAAGATATAAAAAATAATCAGGAATCATTGTCCATATGGAAGAATGCGTCCATAGCTATGCAGCCTGCATCCTACTTCCACGAAGGAGGCAGAAGCACCTCTGCAGCCCCTGCTCCCTCTTGAACAGACTTCTCCAAGTTCAGTCCTTGAAGGCAAAACATGACAGGTTTTCAAGATATCTCTAATGAATATGAATGAGAGATCTGCATACAGTGAATTATAGACCGATGAGTCTCACATCAATAGTGTGCAAACTCATTGAAACACCAATTAAAAGCAAATTGGACACGATCTTGAATGAAGGGAATCTTCGGGATCCCAGTCAGCATGGATTCACCAATCCAATCTCATCAGCTTCTTTGACTGGGTAACAAGAAAGTTGGACTTGGGAGAGTCTTTGGACGTCGTGTACCTGGACTTCAGTAAAGCTTTTGACAGTGTCCCACACTGCAGGCTGCTAAGCAAGATGGAATTGATGGGGTTAGGAGAGACACTAACTGCATGGGTCAATGATTGGCTGAGTGGCAGACTTCAGAGGGTGATGGTTAATGGTACCCTCTCTAAAACATCAGAGGTGACCAGTGGAGTGCCACAGGGCTCGGTCCTGGGTCCACTCCTTTTCAACATATTCATAGGGGATCTGACTCAAGGGCTTCAAGGTAAAATAACACTATTCGCCGATGACGCCAAACTATGTAATATAGTAAGTGAATGCAGTTTATAGAATTATATGGCGCAGGACCTGCTTACATTGGAAAGTTGGTCCTCAACCTGGCAGCTAGGCTTCAATGCTAAGAAATGTAAGGTCATGCACCTCAGAAGCGGAAATCCATGCAGGACGTACTTCTTGAACGGAGAAACTTTAACTAGGACTTCAACAGAACGAGATTTAGGAGTAATCATCAGTGCAGACATGAAAACTGCCAATCAAGTGGAGAAGGCTTCATCTAAGGCAAGGCAGATATTGGGTTGTATCAATAGAAGTTTCGTCAACCGAAAGCCTGAAGTCATAATGCCGTTGTACAGGGCTATGGTGAGACCTCATCTGGAGTACTGTGTGCAATTCTGGAGGCCACATTACAGTAAAGATATGCGCAGAATTGAATCGGTTCAGCGGACAGCCACCAGGATGATCTCGGGGCTCAAGGGTCTCTCGTACAAAGAGAGACTGAACAAATTGCAGCTCTACACTCTTGAGGAACATAGGGAGAGGGGAGACATGATCGAAACATTTAAGTACCTCACGGGACGTGTTGAAGTGGAAGATGATATTTTCTTTCTCAAGGGACCCTCGGCCACAAGAGGGCACCTGCTCAAACTCAGGGGCAGAAAATTTCATGGCGACACCAGAAAGTATTTCTTCACAGAGAGAGTGGTTGATCATTGGAACAAGCTTCCAGTGCATGTGATCGAGGCAGAAAGCGTGCTAGACTTTAAGAATAAATGGGATACCCATGTGGGATCCCTACGAGGGTCAAGATAAGGAAATTGGGTCATTAGGGCATAGACGGGGGGGGGGGTAAGCAGAGTGGGCAGACTTGATGGGCTGTAGCCCTTTTCTGCCGTCATCTTCTATGTTTCTATGTTTCTATAGTGAGCATGCAGATCTCTCACACATATTCATTATGGATATCCTGAAAATCTGGTCTGCTTGCAGCAAGGACTGAACTTGGACAAGCCTGCTCTAGACCAATTTCTAGTTTCTGCTACAGGGCTGAAGATAATAGTAGTACCATTAAAGACGCACAATGAGTGCTGGAAAGGGAGGATGAGGTCTAATGAAGAGACATCACAACCCAAAGAACACTAAATAAATTACTATTTTATTACAGAACAAGACCATTGAAAAAAAAAGTGGTTTGATGTCAGTTTACTGAAAGGAAATGCAGTCTTCCCATGTTACTACATACCTCAAGGGCTTGAGTAGGTAGAAACATTCTTTCATATATGATCTAATTCATTTTTTTAATGTACCCTATATCTCATTAGTATCATAGCTGGTCCGGTTTTGATTTGGCTGTGTTTAAATGCAAACTTTGACATATTCTATAATACTAAATTGTTCTAGAACTTGTCACAATTACTCTGTAGTGAGAAAAGTGCTTTAACAACTATTTAATTACTACATGAACTGATAAAAGTGACTCATAGGAAGCTCTGAGCACGGGGATGGGGAGATAACTCAAGAGTGTCAACTGTTCTTTCCTGTTTTGGAAGGTATGTGATGCTATGTTAAACCCACAGAGGATCCTGTTGACTCAGGCTGTCCTATCATATTCAACCAATACCAAAGCCAGCACACATTCACTAGAGGGCAAAGTTCAGCACGAGCACAAGTAAGCATACACTCGCCATCACTATGGAAATTTTTAAAAGGTAATTTTTAATAGGATTAATTCACATCAATAATAATAATTTTAAAAAAATCCCACAGCTTTACTAAGCTGTCACCCGAAAGCAAAAGCTCAAACGTGCATTTTGCTATTGCTTCTGTAAACTCCTCCAATGAGAACAAGAGGTTGTCAGTCCTGTGTGAAACTGCTCTGCAATGAAACAGAGAGCAGCAGGTTCTGGACACAGGAGAAGATTCCCTGAGGATATGCATTTACATGGGTATTCCAGGACGGGGTAAAGGCTCATGGGTTCCTTTCAGGTTATCCTGTGAAAGAACCCAACCAAGAAGGAGAATTGTCATAAGCTTGTAAGGTTTCTGGTCTCATCTAATGACATCAGGATGAGATCATATCCATTATAAAGATATTCACACTTTCCACTTTGGAAGGGAAAAGGCCTCTCTTTCCATTTGCAAGATGAAAAGGTATTATATGGTGTACTTAATGACCTTCAGAATTCATTACAACAATCTAAATTTAACAAGTACGTTTCCCATTCCTCCTCCCCAGATGCCTTTGCCAAACTCATGTTTCATACACATCTGTAGGCAAGAGGCTTGAGCTCAGTTGTGCCACAAATTACCAGTGACCTCCACGTGCTCGTGGCTTCGCGACATGACTCTTCCTCTCCCCTGAGCTTGGCTTGCCATTATTGGCATCTTCTGTATCCAATTCTTCAACAGCTTCCTGAAGTTCAAGCTCTTCTTTGCTCCCTAGAGAGGTCATCTCGTCACCCTCTTCTAGAGCCTCATCACTGTATTTCTGCAGCAAGTATTTTTGGGGCGTGATGTCATCAAGAAACGCTTTCTTTGCTTTCTTCATCTTCTGTTTCAGGATCTTATGCCTTCGCAGCTCAGCTAGCTGCTCCTGGTGCTGCTGAAGCAGCCCGATGCCCTCCATCCGTTTCTTCTTTTCTATGCCACTCTTTTTGTACTCGGCTATTTGTCTATTCAGCTCTTCATGGTTAATCCCAAACAAATTAGGTTGCTGAGGAGATGACAATGGAGCAAGAGAGGTCTCATGTTCCTGACTGATGGAAAAAAGGATAAAGATAAATCAGTATGTGTGCGCAAACACCATATCACCATTATATAGGATTATATTCTTGTTTTATCAAGCTATAATCAAAGCATTGTACTATGGCTGAAAATACTGGCAGTATATCCTTCAAATGTCAAAATATAGTAAGTCTAGATTTAGATCCCAGCTGATCAGCTGTAAGTCTCAGATTCACCAAAGTTTACCAATAGGCTCCATTCTGTTTAGAGCAGGTTAATCCAGTCCTAGCTTTTAGCCTCAACAATATGACAGAGCTGTAGCCTCGTATGCCCTAGAAAATCAGTCTGTGCATACAATGAACTAAAAAAGCAGGACTCGAGCAGCCTGCCTTGAAAGAAGCAGAGCCAGTAAAACAAAATAAAAAAGTAAAATAGAACAAAAATAAAATATAGTCCATTAATAAACGTTGGGACCTAATGAAGGTTGAGGTGGTGGCAGGAAGATATATATACTTCTTATGAGCTGCTATTTTAAGGAGTATTCCACTTTTAGCCACAGCTGCTGTTTTCACCTATGTACTAAAATATTAGGTGTCCCCTGTGTTTTAGTTCCATGATAACACTTAGCATTATTATCTGAGTATCTAAACTTTCTAATACTGAAGGAAAGCCATGCTTTCTCCATGCTAAACTATATTTCCCAGTCTCAGGCCCAATGACATCTATACTAATCAATTCTGCCATCCCTCTCCTATTCTTGCGGGAAGCTACTGGCATTGAGTGAGGAAGAATTGGACTATTCCTTTCTCTCACCTGGCCCCACTTCATAGTTTAGCACATTAGCTGCTTCCAGTAGTCAAAACCAGAACAAGGTTTCCTTAACAAAGTAGGTTAACCACTCTTATCTGGCAGGCCAATGCTCAGAACTCCTGCGCTGTTTTGTACGATGCAGAATACCATGGGAACAGCACTGAAAAATAACTTCCAAATGTTCAGCACTAATAGCATGCAAATCGTATGCACACTATTAGGGTTGAGCATCGGGGAAGTTATTTTTTCAGAAAGGGAGAGGAACCTGTATGCACACAAGACCTGCGTAATAAGCAAAGCTCTTGTGCACATGCCCAGTCACACTGGGGAGCTGGAGCCAGGAAGAGGAAGGGAAGGCTGTGCAGGGTTTTCTTCGCCCATCAGAGCCTACTGAAAGTTGTGGAAAGGAGGAAGACAGTCTCCAGTGTCCACAAAACTTGCTGCTAAAAGACAACATGGCGCTGCACAATGGACCAATGACCCCTGACTCCCAGTTAGCCAGAAAAGTTTGGCAATCACAGGGGTGCAGCACCCTAGGATAAGAGCAGCATGTGAGAAAGTCAATGTGGGGAGGGGTAAGAGCTGCGGCCCTCCCTCCCAGGGCGAAGGACTTGCATTTTTCTTTTTTTTTCTTTTCTGGGAACGATTAATAGACAGTATTTTTTTTCCCTTCACTTTGGACAACTCTAATGCCCCCTCCTTTCCTAATGTTAGCTTTGAGCTGGCATTAGGGTTTTTAGCAGTAAAAACAGTTTGATTTGTGCGTTGTTTCTAACCATTGAGAGGAAATACTGAGCACCTTGTTTACATCAATATAACTAACATTTGCAAGTTATGTGCACTGACCTTCAGTGTTCATGCTGTTCCCTGCGTTAGTGCCTGATGAACATGTGCGCAGTCAACAGTGGCGCTAATTGACTCTAGCACTGGCGATAGGTTCTGAGCATCACCCTGTTCCTCTCATTCTGTACAGATATTATCTCTGAAGGACTTTCAGCCTCAGAACATTCTCCTTGTGTAGAGAATCAAACTGGCAGCGACAGTAAATGGCAGAATTGGGCTTGCTTCTATACCACCACTTCATATGAGTTCCAGATGTGGAAGTCAACATAAAGCTCTTTGGATATTCAAGGGGATGCCAGATAATTGAGGTAAGCCCTGCTTAAAACCTTCGCTAATCAAACAGGTATGAGGTGCTACCAGTTTAAGGTGCAAGCACCGAATCAATCTCAACCTGCCTGAATAGAGGACACGACGAGTGTCACTGGAGAGCACCCCAATGACTCAATTGCCAAACAACCCGTCCAATAACATACATTTAGTCCTCAGGATCCAGGGTGAAATGCCAATCCCCTCAACATGATGGAACATGGGTCTCAAAATTATTTGGATTTAATTATTTGTCTTTTCAAATGGAGATCCAAGCTCAAGGCGAGTTATAGTCAGGTAGATTAGATAGCTCTCTGTCCAATACAACTTAACAATCTAAAGCTATACCTAATGCAACAGATGATTAAGTGGCAGGGCTAGAAGTTTGGGTAGCAGGATGCTCTCACTCTCAAATTGATGACACTATGTTGTCAGTAAGGGGTGCAAAGCTTTGGGAAGCTTTGCCGGGAGATCTGCGCTTATGTGCAGTTAGGTTAGGTTTCAAGAAACTGTTGAAAATGCAACTGTTTGTAAATGCTTTCTTATGATGAGATAATGTGTAAACGTTATTACCTGCTTATGCTTTAATGCAATAGATTTTTTTGATTTGTATGAGATGGGGTTTGAAGAGCAAAGTGCTCTTCTTTTTATTGAGCATGCATGTAATGTCCAATCTTATGTATGTTTTTATGTAAACCGTATAGGCCTTATACAGAATATAAATTCAGATACAGCAAGTTATAAGAAACATCAGTGAGAAACACAGGATTTGAACCGTGATTTCCCTTCTGCATAGCTTGCTGCTCTAACCAAATTATATGATCTGATATGGCGGTATAGAAGAATAAAGTTATTATTATTATTACTGTCTAGCAAAAATTACCTGCTTTGACTGCAGCTATTGCCCTAGGTGACAGCCTAGTCTTATCTAATGACTGAACTTGCCCTATCCACTTCCACAGGCAAAATACAAATTTTACCCACGGAAAAGATCCTTTAGTACTGATCACTTCAAGCCCAACATGAAGTTCACAGTCTACAATTATAACGGCACAAAGCATATTCATGAAATAAACGGAGAAAACAAAACCAGAGAGAGATGGTTAGCAAGTTCTGGATGTTCCTCATTGGCAGCTATACCTGGACTTCTCCTGGTGGTGTATGAAAGGGTTATTCTTCATTCTTCAGAAATCCACAGGTAAACCAATCTTTCATCATGGTTCTTCCACATTTGGAAACAATATAAGTAGATCATAAACAAAAAAAATCCCCATCGCTTAACACCAACCTGACATCATCATGATTGTAGTCTTCATCATCTGGTCCGAAGTCAGCAATTGCTAATAATTTTTCAACCTGTTAACATATGAAGCCAATATGAGCCCTTTAGCTATTTTAACAGTGTAATCCTATGCAGTCTTAGCTCTAGATAAATGACCGCCATCTCTTCAACAAGTTCACTGGACAACAGAAAGAAAGATTAAGTTCTCACCTTGATCTTTTTCCTTGTAGATGTGTCTAGTGGTTCTGAAAGCTAGGGTTATATATCTGAACCTGCAAGTTGCTTGTAGAATGCTGCCAATCATCTTTTGAACTCCACCTCCTTCCCAGGGAGCTGCTCCTGCCCCCTCAGTGTGTACAAAAGCAATCAAGTAGCACTGTAATGACAGACATAACCAGAAGGAGGGAAACTGTGAAAAATCCCCAACACTACAATTCTTTTGTGATCTGTAACAAACATATCCATTAACTTTAAAACATTCTAAGTAACTGATCAAAACAGACAGAAAAACTGTGTGCAACCAGCACCAATCTTATACAAAGCTGATAGGTAGTTGAATGTCCTGCAATCGAGCAGAGACTTAAACTAGACTATCGGCCTCTTTTACAAAGCCGTGCTAGCAGCTGCCGTGTGGCAACAGCCCTGAAGCCCTTTAAATCTCTATGGGCTTTGGGGCTGCTAGCACGGCTTTGTAAAAGAGGCCCTATGTGTTCTTGAGTGTTTTCTTTTATTTTTTTATTCTCTCAGTTCATCTGAGAGACAGAAAATTCTCCAAATTCAGATTGATCTTAAGGTAGAAGACAGGCGAAGCTCACAGACAGGGTGGGGCTTCAGGACCACTAGACACATCCACAAGAAAGAAGATTATCAAGATAAGAACCTAATCTTTCTTTCTAGTGCAATATATCTAGTGGTTATGAACGCTAGGGATGTACCAAAAAAATCCCTGGAGTCTAAGGTGGGCCCGCCAAGCCTGCCTTCAAAACAGAGGACCTGAAAGTGGAGCTTATCCTGGCTGCTACATTCACCCTATAGAACCTACGAGGGACTGATGAAGTTCTCAGCCCAACCAAGAAGAGAATGAAGTGGATATGGATCAATCAATGATTGAAACAATGACAAAACATATAATTTCGTTTCTGCACATTGGCACTTAACAAAATAAGAACACTCTTTTCAGCTACAGTGGCAAAATAAAGCCCAGAATTTAGGAAGTTAGTTGGTTGGGCTGAGAACTTTTCAGCACCCTCCTCATACTAATAGTATAAGGCAGTGACCCGCAAACTTTGTTGAGCCGTGGCACACTAAACATAGAGGCTGTGGCTCAAGGCATCCGGAAGCACGTGGATGTTGACGTAATGATGCAACGTTCACGCATGCACAAAGTCCTTCCAGATGGGCCCTGAGCCGCCAGTGGGGGATGCTGGCAGAGAAGACACAAGGAGAGGAGAGGCGCTGGTGCCTCTCCTCCTTCCCAGTGTCTCACGGCACACCTGAAATTTCAGGCGGCACACAGTTTTCAATACACTGGTATAAGGGGTAGACCAAGTAGCTGCTCTACCGATTTCCTCGGATGAAACCGCCCAAGTCTCAATCCATGAGGTGGCGACTCCTCTAGTGAAGTGAGCTTTCAATGCAATCGACAGCTGCTTACCGCAGCCCACATACATAGAGAAAATGGACATTTTAAAATCCATCTGGAAATCGAGGCTGGCCTCCCTTTCCTGGTATGTCTGGTCAGAACAAAAAGGTGATCCAATAAGGGAAACTCATTGGTAACTTCGAGGTGCCAGAGGAGCACTCGCTTAACATCCAGCAAATGCAATGCTTTATCCTTTTTCTTAGACTCCCTAGGGTGAAAAGCAAGCAAACAGACTTCCTGATTGACATGGAAGGCCGAGACTACTTTCAGTAAGAAGGATGGAACTGTGTGTAAGGCTGCTTCTATAAACTTAAGGAACGGTGCTCTGTGGGTCAGAGCTTATAACTGGGAAACGCATCTCATTGACATAATCGTCATCAGAAATACCATCTTGACTGTAAGATTCAGAAGGGAAGCCTACCGTAAGGGCTCATAAAGAGCTCTACTAGGACCTTGTAACAAAAGATTAGGTTTTTACCTTTGCTGATCTTCTTTCTTGTAAATCCACACTTTATTCCGGGAACAATGGATTATTTCCCTCTACCCACCAGGACTTTGCAGGAAGCCTCAGAATTTCAGAGACTTAAGCCCCTCCCCCTCATATCTCATCACCTCAGTCAGTATAAAAGCAGCCAGGAACATCTGTAGAAGACAAGAGAGAGGGGAACGAGGAGAACTCCTCAACAAGTAAATCAATTCTGCTCATATCAACAAATGCAAAACAGCAACAATAAAAAACGCGAGTACAGGTCATTAAACAGTATAAACCTGAACAACAAAACAGTGCTATAGGGAGACACAGCCTGCACTGTCAGAAAGGGGCGCCTGAACCAGGGACTCCCTAAACTAAGTGCTAAATCCATTCTGGTGACACTCTTATAAGTACTTGTAAAGGCAGACAATTGGCAAATCAGCAAAGAATAGGGCGGGTTCCCAGAATAAAGAATATTAGCAAAGGTATGAACCTAATATTTCTTTCTTGTATAATCCCACTTTATTCTGTGACCAGTGGGATGTAACAAAGCAGTCCCGAAAAATCAAGGTGGGATGAGCCTGCTGCCAAAACAGGGGCACCAAAAGCAGCATCCTGCTTGGCCACCACATCGATCCTGTAAAACTTGGTGAACATATGCAAAGAGGACCAGGTAGCGGCTCTGCAAATCTCATCCAGAGAAACAGCCAACTCTGCCCAAGAGGACAAAACACCATGTCCCAAGAACCTGAATGTGCTACCATGCCATTGGAACCGGAGTGGCCAGAAAGTCCCTGACAGCCTGTCGAAGCTTCTCCTGATGGGAGACAGGTAGTAACACTTTGTTCTGTCTCATATGAAACTGAACTCCAAGGTATTCCAAATCCTGCATCGGCTCAAGGTGAATTCCTGAAGTTGATCACCCAGCCCAGGTGCTGCAGCAATTGCACCACCTGTTGAAGAGCCTGATGCTTCTTGGACAGCGAGGGAGCTCTGATCAACCAGTCGTCCAGATCCGGGTGACCCAGGACAGCCAGGGTGTGAAGATGGGCCACCACCACCATCTTCACTCTGGTGAAGGTCCTGGGTACTGTCGCCAATCCAAAGGGCATCGCCACAAACTAAGTGATGCCCCAAGACATGGAACATCAGATACTTCCGGTGTTCCGGGAAAATGGGATTCCGGGAAAATCTAGGGAGGCTCCAGTGCCACTGATGCTATCAAAGGCGTGTCTCCATGCAGAAGTAGGGCACCTTCAGCGCCACATTGACTGCCTTGAGGTCCAGAATCGGTCTCCAATCATCTTTGGAACGATGAAGTATATCGAGTATCTCACAGAGCCCGAGTCTCACTCTGGAACAGGTTCTATGGCCACAATATCCAGAATCCTGTGGATAGTGCCCTGCACCCAAAGTACCTTCTCGGGGTGACCCGCAGGAGAATCCAGATAATACTCTGTCAGAGGACAGAGAAACAGTAGCTTGTAGCCATCCCTGAGAACCTCCAGGACCCAGTGGTCAGAGGTAATTACCTGCCATTCTGCCAGAAAGGCCAACAACCCCCCCCCCCCCAATCCGCCAGGTTGGCATCAGAACTGTTTCTTTGCTGGAGCCGCCGGCCGACTTTCTGTGGATTGCTGGCGTCGGGACCTACTGAAGCGCAGTCAGGCAGATGAAGAGGATCACTATCCTGAGGACGGACCCACATACGGACAAGAGTGCCTGAAGGGATGAACATTAGAATACCCCAGCCCCCTGGAAGGGCGGGATCTATTCACAGGCAGAGACTTAGGCCTGTTATCCTGTACACTGGCCATAAGGTCATCAGGACCCAGACCGAACAACAGCTGGCCTTTAAATGGCAACTGGCTCAAGGCTGCCTTAGAAGAGGAATCGCCAGACCACTGCTGGATCCAAAGCATCCTGTGAGCTGAAATAGAATAGGCGCCAAGCTTTGTGAAAACTTTCAAGATGTCGTACAAGGCATCGGCCATATAATCCACACTGGAGATGAGAAAATCCAAGTTGCAAATAACCACAGTGTCAGAATCATGGCGCAGCTTGGAATGGCATCCCTGAGCCACGAAAGAGGAGGCCAATGCTGCCTTGATACCAGTAGCTGCAGAATCAAACAGATGCTTATGGACAAAATCCACACGTCTGTCCTGAACATCCTTCAGGACCACTCCCCCATCACTAGGGAGAGAAGTGCGCCACTGAGTAATCCATCTTCGGGGAAATGAAGCACTTGTTAAAGGAATCCGTCATGGGATAAAGCCATGCCATGAGCACACTTCAGGGGACCTTCAAGAGTCTCCCAGATGTCCATAAGAATCTGAATGAGGGGGAGAGGAAAAAATTGTTAGTCGGCTGGGACAGATCCCTCCTGTCCCAGCTTACCACTCAACCATCAGAGGTGATAGGTTACAGGTCAGGGAAGAGGGGATAGGGTGCAGAGCCTGGCAGGGAGGTGGGACATGGTGCAAAGCCTGGCAAGGAGTATGGGGTTGGGTGCAGAGCCTGGCAGGGAGTGAGGGAGGCTGGGTGCACAATTTTGTTTAGAATGTTATTTTTTTCTTGTTTTCCTCCTCTAAATCTGGGGTGCATCTTATGGTGAGGTGCGTCTTATGGAGCGAAAAATATGGTAAATACCCATTGGTCAAGACTGATATTCCTGTTTACAAGAAAGAAGATTAGCAAAGGTAAGAACCCAATCTTCCAATCCCACAATATCATCACTGATAGGACCATATAGAATGTGAGGCAACACAATGTCAACATGAGAACAATTAAATGTGCCTTCTTTAGTGGATATTCGTTTAAAACAGTGTCTCGCAAACTTTGCAAAGCCGCAGCATGCTAAACGTGGTGGCTGAGGCTCGAGGCATCCGGAAATGCATGAACGTTGATGTGATGACACCACGCACATGCGCAAAAAAACTTCTGACAGGACCCTGAGCCGCCAGTGGAGGGTGCTGGAAGGGAAGAGGCGTGGAAAGGAGAGGCGCTGGTGCCAGCTGACTGCCTACAGGATGTGCCTCACCGTGAGATGCACTTCCTGTACGCAGTCAGCTGGAACTGACGCCTCTTCACCTCCAAAGCATCTCACCTGGAATCTCGGGCGGCACACTAGTTTGCCGTGGCACATAGTTTGCGATACATTGGTTTAGAGCAGGAGTGTCCAACCTGCGGCCTGAAGGCCGCATGCGGCCCAGTGAAGTATTTTGTGCGGCCCTGGTCAAGGGCGATGCAGTGTTTTACTCTGTTGCCCCTGGGTATTTACCGTCTTGCCGGCTCCCTCCTCTGTCTTGCTGCAGCGTTTGCGCAGCCCCAGAAACATTTTTTTCAGCCAATGCAGCCCAGGGAAGCCAAAAGGTTGGACACCCCTGGTTTAGAGTATAAGCTGTTTTGTTAACTGCCTCAAAGTCATTGAATGAACCTTAACATTATGAGTGGAGAAGGATTATATACATTTCAGGAAAAAATTAAAAGCTCATCTATGTTGCATTTGATTGACTGGATTATAATTCATTGCCCTATATTATGGAAGTGTTATTTTATTTTCATTGTATCTTTATTGTATTGATTTTGTTGTTTCGTTTTTGAATGTTCACCTTTTTAAAATTGCCTCTCTGGCAGCAAGTGAATCTATGCTCTCAAATGTGCCCTGTGTTAACACTTCCATTTTGTCTTACAATAGCAGCAACTGGTGACAGAAGTGCACTAGAAATGGCAGGTGCCTCCTGGCCTTTGGTTTTTTATTTTTTTTTTGCGTGTTTGGTTGTCTGGTGACTACTGTGGCTTACCTCTACTAAGGCAGCATCTTCTTTGTCTCTGACAAATACAAATTGGGGGATGCCTCCCATGACCTGTCGTGACAACAGAAGATACCTGTAAAATACAGAATGGTCAACTAATAAAGCTCCACTGCAGGAATCACCAATCTGTCAGTGCAGCAAAATTCACCGATGCATGGGTGTCTGATAAAAAGCCACATTAACATGCCTGACCAGACAGTTGGAACTAGAGCAGTGGTCTCAAACTCGCGGCCCACCAGGTATTATTTTGAGGCCCTCAGTATGTTTATCATAATCACAAAAGTAAAATAAAACAGTTTCTTGATCATATGTCTCTTTATGACAATATTACCTCATGCAAAATTGTAATTTCTTTAATAAGACATTAACTATTTTTTCTCCAAGTATCTACAAATCCAAAATGTGGCCCTGCATAGGGTTTGAGTTTGAGAACACTGAACTAGATGGAGACCACTTTAGCTAGAAGATGAATGTCTCTGTAATACCTTGGACATTCCCCTGAGCTCAGATCCCACTATTACTCTCTGCTACACTTAGGTTTCTTACCAAAACCCTTCTTAGCCTTACCATCAAAAACATGCCATTTCTTTTCAATCACTGCTATGTCAAGAGTTTTTGAGGCTTTTGTTTCAAAAACATTTCTGAGGCGGGGGGGGGGGGGGTATGATGTCATCAACTCTGATGGCTGCTTAAACTCTGTGCTCTGCAGGACCCAGCTTGTAATTGGTAGACAATCTCAGCCTAAATCTAACATCGATAGCAGAAAAAAGTGCCCATTACTACCAAAGAGATCCGCTTGGCTTTGTTAAGAAATGGGGAGCTGCAATTCATAAAGAACTAGCGAATTTTGTATATCAGCCTTTCCCCCCTTGCTGTCCCATGCTCTGGTCAAGATGGTGCCTTGAACAAGAACCCCAATTTGAGCAGTGGGCCTCAGGTGATTCAGCAATGAATGTGCAACCTGTAGGGAAGGACCTGATGGCAGTATTTCACAAACTACTCAAAGAAATTAAATCTGATGTCAAAGCAGTACACTCAGAATTAACAACTCTTGCAACTGATCTGTGAGGAGAGATCGACGTGTTGGACAACAGAATCCCGAGCTGATGAACATAAAGAGGCGATTTCCATCATAGAAATATCTCTTCAGCCTAGGTGCAAATGTTCCTCGTGATATCATGGTGTGCTTTGTGGATTATAAACTCAAAGAATCCATATTGGTGAAAGCGTGTAAGATGGGAGACTTTTCTGTGGAACTCCTGTCCTATAGAGATTTAGTTGCCACCACATTACACGGTAGAGGAGAACTGAAACTATACACACGTCTCTTAATGGACAAGGGCATCAAATATAGATCACAACATCTTTTTTGCACTTACTTTCTATTTGGAAGGAAAACTACAGAGATTACGCACAGTGGAAGATACACAAAATCTGTTTCCAGAAGTACTTGCTCCCTCTTCCAAACTGAAAACTCCCTTGAAATCGAACTCACAAACAGTGCAATCATCACAGAACCGATCAAAATGGCAACGGATGTCCCAAGGAAAGGGATGTCTGACCCGCCAAATCTCAGTTACCCAGATTCAGAGTACGAGCCCTAATTGGAGTCAGATGAGATTTGGGTAGAGTGATTTTTTACATTCAGTCCTTTGCTGTGGACTTTGAGTATGAGTAGAGCAGGTGGTAGAAACACAGAGCAAAGAGTGCATACCTAAAACGAGGACCATTTTTCTTTAGGACATCTTCCATGTGTTTGTCTCGCTCTGCGTCACCTGTGGTCCTCCAGTAGAGGCGACATGCTGAGAAGTCAGGTGTTAGCGACACCTGCATGAAAAAAGTCACCCCATTAAGTGAGCTGTTTAACCTTTGCAATTAACTAGGGTTGCATTTTAACTGCAGTTAATTCTGTGATTAATGCATTATCATTAATCACAATTGTAACAATTAATCAGGTTGCAACATAACTTGTCTCCGCCAGTCTCTCTTCTACTCCCAACCCCGGTCCTTCAAGTAATCCAACATCACCCCAAAGGCATGTACTTTAAAGGTGGTCTTCTGTTGGTCATAGCCAGCAACAGCATTGCACATATGCCGCCTACAGCCTGTTCCAATGCTTTTTCTCTGCCCAAGCAGAAACAGGGGGTGATATCAGAAGAAGCGGGACAGGCCCAAGGAAAGCTTTGGAGTAGGCCACAGGCGGCCACTTCTGGGGAAGAACAGAAGACTACATTTTAAGGCAGACCAGTGGAGAAGAGGGAATTGAGAGGGAGGCATTTGTTGACCTGCAGCGGGGGAGGGTGGGAGGGGGAGCTGCTGGTGTGTGAACTGCAGACTTACCAGCGGCAATGAAGGGGCCACCGATGAAAGCTAAGAGATTATATTAAAGGTAATTTGTAAACCACATAATACCAACTAGAGTTCAAAGCGGTTAACAAAAGAAAGACTGCCAACCATCAGGAATTCCGTCATATCCATATCTAACTACTCCCAGCACAAATTTCCTAAATAAATATGGGGGCCTTTTACTAAGGCGCGCTAGCCGATTTAGTGCACGCTAATTGTTAACGTGTCCATAGAATATAATGGGCAAGTTAGCATTTAGCGTATGCTAAATCGGCTAGCGCGCCTTAGTAAAAGACCCTCTGTTGCAAAGGCAACAAGAGTTAATCGCGGAGCCCATCTCGGGCTCCATGATAGACTTATGTCACTTTCGTATACTACCTGCATCCTGACGCCATAAACAGGATGCCTGGATGGCCCGGAACTTCTACTCCAACATCAGAAGTGACTTCGGAGAGAGGAAGGCTGGTTGGCCTGGCGCTTCCTTCAGGAAGCAGGAAGAGCTAAGGGCGGCGGTGGCTTGGGGGCCTGTTCCCCGATTGCGGCGGCGGCAGTGGCTTGGGGGAGGGCAGGGAGAAAGAAAGAAAGGGGGCAAGCAGGAAGACAGAAAGAAACAAAGGGGGCATGGAGAGAGAAAGAAAGGGGAGCAGGGAGACAGAAAGAAGGGGGGCAGGAAGAAAGAAAGAAAAGGGAGGGGGGCAGGGAGAGAGGAAGAAAAAGTTGGGGGAGGGAATGAGGTCTGGAGGAGAGGAAGCATACAGTAGGCTGAAAGAAGGGAAGAAATATTGGATGCACAGTCAGAAGAAGAAAGTGCAACCAGAGACTCATGAAATCACCAGAAAACAAAGGTAGGAAAAATGATTTTATTTTCAATTTAGTGATCAAAATGTGTCCATTTTGAGAATTTATATCTGTTGTCTATATTTTGCACTACGGCCCCCTTTTACTAAACCGCAATAGCAATTTTTAGCACAGGGAGCCTATGAGCGTCGAGAGCAGTGCGGGGCAATCAGCGCAGCTCCCTGCGCTAGAAACTGCTATCGCAGTTTAGTAAAAAGGGAAGGGGATATATTTATCTATTTTTGTATAGTTGTTACTGAGGTGACATTGCATATAGTCATCTGCCTTGACCTCTTTGAAAACCCCCCAGAATATAAATGATAATTAACATTTTCTCTGTGTACAGTGTGCTTTGTGTTTTTTTTAAAATTTTATTGTTGGTTGATCATTTTGACTTGATCATTTTAAAAGTAGCTCGTAAGCCCAAAAAATGTGGGCACCCCTGCTCTATGTTTTTAACAATTTACAAAACACAGGGAAATGAGATTTTTGTCTTAAACAGTGGAAGAGAACACCGTACAGATACTACCTGATAACATAAATGATCATTGTGAAATCTGTATATATATATATATATATTTTTAAATCTTTATTGATTTTCAAACTTCGATAGTGCAATACAAATCGTAAATCAGAAAAACTGCACAAAACACACTATTCACTATACAATTATTACATTAAACAATCATTTTCTCCCATCCTCATCTTCATTCTTAATATAATAATACATATGATGTGATTACAAATTATAAATAATTATTCAAAATATATTAATATGACAATGCCAGCATCTATTAGATTTAGAACTGTCTAGTTTTTGTAAACAAACTGGGGTCCAAAAAATCCTATGTAATAAAAATAACCAAGTTTGTCTCATAGATGCTGACGTTGTACATTTCAACCTCCAAGTCCAAATTTGTGGCCAACGAGATACAGAAATATACTGTTTTATCTCGATGCTCCAAATATCTCTAAGACTATTTTTTGGCTTCTTATTTAAAAATTCAGAAATCAATTTGTACCACTGAGCTTATGAATGAAGGCAGGTTCTTTGGTGTTCATGGTGTTCTTTGGTTTTAAAGGAAATTAAAGCAATTTTATATGTTATTCAATGAGGGATTGGTAACCAGTGTGCACTCTTTAGCAAGGGGGTAACATGATCAAATTTCTTCTTGTTCGTTATAATTTTTATGGCAGTGTTTTGTATTAATTGTAGACATCAGATGTCTTTTTGACAGACACCTTTATATAAAGAATTACAATAATCGAGCTTGGAAATAATAAGAGAGTGAATTAGAATGTTGAGAGACTGAGGGTCAAGAATGTTTGCTAAGGATCTGATCATTCTGACCTTGGAAAAACAGTTCTTAACAACTGTGGGAGCAGAATCGTTTGTAATGCTTTGTTTCTGTTTGAATTGTCTCAGATTTTTTAAAATGGAAAATAGGGCCGAGGAGTTCTTTGCTTTTGAAATACAATTTTTATAATATTTTTTCTTTTCCATATTAATTGATTGTTTGTAGAATTTTGAGTGTTCTTTATATTTATTAAGATTGGATGGAGTGGGATTTGCTCGTCATTTCCGTTCTAAAGAGCGTAATTGACATTTAAGAAGAAGATCTGATACAAGGAAAGCTTAATAAAAATTTGTCTTCCCATTCACTGCAGCCATTGAAAATAAGTATACAAATATGGGAGCAATTCCCCACATAATGACTTAAGTCAAAAACAGAGAATCTGTAAAACATTCGACACACAACTGACAGCCAATGCAGCTATATGAGAAAAAATGTAACTAATTCAAATTTAGAAGCAGAAAAAAAAATTAGGATCATAGCCGCATTTTGTATTATTTGAAGACTGCCCCTTTGGTTCTTTGAGCAATTAATATAAACAACATTAACATAATGTATTTGTGAAAGCACAAAAGCTTGCACAAAGCATCTAAAATATAAAAAAATTCAAAGAAATTTTTATAACAGACCTCAATTTCTTCACAGCCAGAAAAGCATTTTTCACTACTTAGCCAATAACAGTCTATTTCTATCCCTAAATATAAGAAGACACTTCCCACTTATAATTTGAATCAAATTCTAATAAAGGGATTTCAGTGGCCATAATAAGAGCTTGGTGCTACTCAGCATGTAGAGGTTGTGAATCTGATCCTAGCCTGCTCCTTGTGACTCTGAGCATTTCACCTAAACCCTCCATTGCCCCAGGTATCACAGTCAGATTTTGAGCCTCTCGGGACAGATAAGATACTTAAGCGTACCTGATTACTAATCAATGTTGTAAACCATTTTGGGTGAATCTCTTCATGAAAAGGCAGTTAATAAATCCAATAAATCTTCCTTCGATGTTTGTGAATTGAGAATTTTTATGATTGTCATTTTATATTTTGACTTGTATTGAGATTTGTATTTGATTATATTTTGCTTTGTTTCTTTTTGTAAACCGCTTTTAAACTTTATATTAGGCGGTATATAAAGCCAAATCAAATCAAAATAATAACTCCTGAATGGCTTTCTAAAGCAGTTTTCTTTACACTGCTTCTCTAAAGCTCCCCAAGCACCGAAAAGTCCTTCAATTAAAAGGTTAACCAACTCTAAAGCGAAGTTAATTAATTGAAAGCAATTCTTGAGCCTGCTGCTTTCCTTGACAGTTAATATTAAAATTGAAGAGTTCCTTGACTTTCTGAAGAGAAGCTAAAGCATAATTTTTTCCACCCAGCTTTTGACTAGTTTTATGTTGTTTTGTAAACTAAACAATTTTTTTCCACATTTACCCCTTTTACAAAATCATAGTGCAGCTTTTAGCATCAGCCAGGCGTAACAGCTCCCACGATCACAGAATTCCTATGAGCATCGGAGCAATTCATGCCGTGTTACGGTTTTGTAGAAAGGAGGGTTAATGTTTTATATTGGTTTCATTTGCTTTTTTAATAAGTGTTATGTTTTTATGTTACTATTTCATATGTGCAATTATAATACAGTGGAACCTTAGTTTACGAGCATAATTTGTTCCAGAAGTATGCTCGTAAACCAAATTGCTCGTATATCAAAGCAGTGGCGTACCAAGGGGGGGGGGGGGGGGGGCGGGGGGGCGGTGCGCCCCGGGTGCCAGCCCTAAGGGGGTGCTCCCGGCCTTGCCGTTCAGTCCCCCCCCACCCCCGAAGGACCGCTCGCCCCACTGACCTTCCTGCACCACCTGTGAAGCAGCCCACAGCAGGATCGCGAAGTCAGCGTCAGCGATCCCTGCGCTGCTTAGGCGCTGCTTTCTGCGCCACGATCCCGCCCCTCCTCTGATGTCAGAGGAGGGGCGGGACCATTGCGCAGGAAGCAGCGCAGGGATCGCTGACGCTGACTTCGCGATCCTGCTGCAGCTGCTTCATAGGTGGTGCGGGGAGGCCAGGGGGCGAGCGGTCCTTCGGGGTGGGGCGGGCGGGCAGGCAGGCAGGCTTTCAAGGGGGAGGGGGTAACAGGCAGGCAGGCAGGCCTTCAAGGGGGGACAGGCCTTCGGGGGGGTGCAGGCCTTCAAGGGGGGCAGGCAGGCCTTCAGGGGGGGTGCAGGCCTTCAGGGGGGTGTAGGCCTTTGGGGGGGTGCAGACCTTCAAGGGGGTGCAGGCCTTCAAGGGGAGGGGACAGGCCTTCAAGGGGGGAAAGGCAGGCAGGCCTTCAAGGGGGGGACAGGCCTTCAAGGGGGGGACAGGCCTTCGGGGGGTTGCAGACCTTCAAGGGAGTGCAGGCCTTCAAGGGGGGGTGCAGGCCTTCAAGGGGGAGACAGGCCTTCAAGGGGGGGAAAGGCAGGCAGGCAGGCCTACAAGGGGGGGACAGGCCTACAAGGGGGTGGGACAGGCCTTCAAGGGGGGTGCAGGCAGACCTTTAAGGGGGGACAGGCCTTTGGGGGGGACCATGATTTAGAAGTACACGGAGGGAAGGGGGTGTTCAAAGAGACGTGCATATGCCAAACTTTGGGGGGGGGGAAGAAATAATGGGTCTGAAAATAGAGGAGACGGAGAGAGATGATGGACCATGGGATTTAGGGAGGGAAGGAACAGAAAGGGAGAGAAATTGGACACAAGGGATGGTGTGGAGGAGGGATAGAGCTACTGGATAGGAGGGTAATTAGGAAAAGAAAGGGAAAGATGGTGGACTCTGGGGTGGTGGGGAAGGAGGGA
This sequence comes from Geotrypetes seraphini, assembly GCF_902459505.1. Taxonomy (NCBI): domain Eukaryota; kingdom Metazoa; phylum Chordata; class Amphibia; order Gymnophiona; family Dermophiidae; genus Geotrypetes; species Geotrypetes seraphini. Next base: position 182,372,860 of record NC_047085.1, on the reverse strand, counting down.
GAGATGCCGGATGAAAGGGTATTTAAGAAAAGGTGGATCTGTGGAGGTGGGGAAGGAGGGAGAGATGCCGGATGAAAGGGTATATAAGAAAAGGTGGATCTGTGGAGGGAGATGAAAAAAAGGAAAGATACCAGACTTCCTGGGAAGGGAAGGGAAATGGAAAGGGAGGACAGAGTTGGCAGATGGATGGTTAGCATGCAGAAAGAAGGAGACCCTGGCAAGCAAGTTATCAGAAGAAAACCAGAGCCTTGGACCAACAAGATTTGAAATATAACCAGACAACAAAAGGTAGAAAAATTAATTTTATTTTCTGTTTTGTGATTATAATATGTCAGATTTGAAATGTGTATCCTGCCAGAGCTGGTGTTGGACTGCAAACGTGAGCTAGGATTTAACAGAGAGAGGAAAAGTCCTTTTTGTTTCTTTATTTTATTTACACCACAGCGCCAGTGTGGTTAGGAGAAGCCAAAGGGGGTGAAAAAGCTATAAAACCCACCAGGAGTTTTGAAAAAAATCACCCAACTGGGCAGGAAAATCGAATTGAAAAACCAATTCAATATAGGCTGAATCGAATCAAAATTTTTTTTCCTGAATCTGGCAGCATTAGTTTGTGCTACTGTCTTAGACTTTAGGACCTGGGATTGGGGAGAGATGGCATCCTCAGTACTTTATAATGCAAGTGAAACGAGGATTTGGTCAGACTTTTGAAGGATCTGCAGAAAAAAAATATTGTATAGGCCGGGGACATGAGACAGCAGGAAATGGGAACTTTTCTTCCTTCTATTTTTGTGAATGGAAAGGCTGAGGATGTCAGAGAGTTCAGTTAAAATATGTGCTTTATAAGAAAATATAATAATGTGTTTTATAAAGTTTATAGCATAGCTGGCCTACCCAGTGAGGTGTTCCTAGTGGTGATGGTGGCAGCGTGTCAATGTGTTGAGAGGAAGAGGTGGTCTGGGAAATTCTGCTGAGCAAACTCCGGGCCCATTTCCACCCCCCAGTTAGTCCACTCCACTCAACTGGTTCACACACTGAGTGGGTCTTTGGGTGTTGTTTTGGGATCTCTTCCAGTGGTTTATCTCCTTCTGGTCCAAGGAAGGAAACTTTGTTATCCTTAGCATTGACCTACAGAATATGTTTGTAACAGCGCTGCTTGTGTGGCATTAGGCTATGTAGTGATCGAAAGAAAAAAACAGACCTTTGCACATTTTTGCACTATATGGTGGGTGTATGAGGAGATTCACATTTCCTGCACAGCTAAGTCCATGTGAAGTTACCTTGTGCTGTATTTGACATCTAGCAAGGTCTCTGTTTGAAAGGAAAGATCTAAACTTAAAAATGAAGTGGCCAGAAGTTATGGTAAAAGCAGATAGTGTACTGGTTTTAAGAAAGATTTGGACAAATTCCTGGAGGAAAAGTCCATAATCTGTTATTAAGACATGGGGGAAGTGTCTGCTTGCCCTGGATCGGTAGCATGGAATGTTGCTACTCTTTGGGTTTTGACCAGGTATTAGTGTCCTGGATTGGCTACCATGAGAATGGGCTACTGGGCATGATGGACCATTGGTCTGACCCAGTTAGGCTATTCTTATGTTATGTTCTCATCTGTAGGGGCCTTTGTTTTCACTTCTTATTTTAATGTATTTTTTTTCTGGGAACTTATCAGTGTTTTTTATAATGGGAACAAAAATGGAAGAGAATTAATGTGTGTGGGATGAGGGGGTAACTAATTTCTTTAGCTAAATAATTCAATCCACTTCAAACAGACATAGGAGAACTCACGCACCATTCACACCCCCCCCAACCAAAAATGTCAAAAGAAAAAAACTGTTCGACAACCTCCTAGCCATTCGAGCTGCAACACTCGACCCCCAACCCTACAACCAATTGACATCGACCACATACTGCAAAACCTTCAAAAAGAAATAAAAACCCTTCTATTCAAAAAACACATAAAACCGAACTAACACAATCAGAACTGTCCCAAGCATCACCTGCAACTACTCCATATGTACTTCTGATGTCATGACAATTCAGACATAATTTATGTTATGTTATGTTTGGAATATAAGAAAATTTTCACAGCCTGTTTCTATTCTGACCATTTATTCCATTTCATGGTCATTACAAAAAATATTTTTTTACATGGGGGGGGTGTCAAAAAATGATGGGCCCCGGGTGCCACATACCCTAGGTACGCCACTGTATCAAAGTGAGTTTCCCCATAGGAAGTAAGAGAAACTCGCTTTGATTCGTTCCACCTCCTCCTCCCCCTCCCCCCCCGAGGCTACTGGCGCTGCTCCATTCTCCCCCACCTTGAGGTCACCAACGCTGCTCCATACCCCCCCTTCGATCCAGCATCCCCCCCTGCGAACCGGCATCCTCCCCCCCCGCTTGTGTCGCCCCCCCCCTGCAATCCTACATCCCCCCCAGAGCACCGAAACAACATCCCTTACCCCGATTGGGCACCGGCACCAGCACCAACGCACAGGACATGCCGGTGCCTGAAGATCCTCCCTCTTCTGGGCTGAGCTGGGTGGTGCGTCGGAGATCCTCCCTCTTGCCTGTGCTGGGCTGGACTGGGCCTTGAGAATTTGGGCATGCTCAAGGCCTTCTGGTCTCGCTCTCTCCGAGATTCTGAATCTGAGAATCTCAGAGAGAGCGAGGCCAGAAGGCTTTGAGCATGTGCAAATGCTCAAAGCCCCAGCCCAGCACAGGCAAGAGGGAGAATCTCCGATGCACCGCCCAGCCCAGCACAGAAGAGGGAGGATCTTCGGGCACCGATACAAGCATGTCCTGTGCGTTGGTGCTGGTGCCCAATCGGGGTAAGGGATGTCGTTTCGGTGCTCGGGGGGGATGGGGACGACGCGAGCAGGGGGGGAATGTCAGATCGCGGGGGTGGCTCTCGTAAATCGAGTCAAACTCGGTTTCTGAGGTGCTGATTTTGCAAATGTTTTGCTCGTCTTGCAAAACACTCGCAAACCTCGGTTGTAAACCGAGGTTTGACTGTACTCTAAAAATTTGGACTGAACTGCTGCTATAAGAACACAAGCAGTACACTACCCCCTCCCCATTCACGGTTTCGACACTCACGGTTTTACATATTCGAGATTTTTTTTTTTTTTTTGGGTGGGGAACACCATAGTTTCGGACGTTCCCGCCTCCCTCCAGCCTTCCTCCTGGCATCCCGGCCTTACCTGGTGCTCTAGCGGGCTTCCAGTTCAGGAGCGATCTTCCTATGCTTCTGCCCCGTGTAGATCGCCAAGTCTCAAGAGACTACGGGAATTCCCGGCAGTCATTTCCTATTGGCGATCTGCACAGGACAGGAGCATAGGAAGAAAGCTTGCTAGACCACCAGGTAAGGCCGGGATGCCGGGGGGAAGGGGGGAGGTGGGGGGGGGTCAGAGCCGGATGAGAAGTTATTCGTGGTTTTTCTCCATTCGCTGTCCGGCTCTGCCCCTATTCCCTGCGAATACTGAGGGAGAAGTGTGGCATGACTATAGTCTAGGCCTGCAGAACTGCTAATGATGCACTAAAGTTGCTTTCCTTACCTTGGAAAGTTCCACCTGGAGGTTATACACCTCCAGACTGACCTCAGCAGTGTTCAATAGGTCAGTTACTGCTCTATATAAGATAACATTCAAGGCTTTCATGCGTTTGCTGTCCTCCCGGCTCCTTTTTGGTGCCAAAGCTTTCAGTGTGCCAGTCAAGCTGGGCGGCTTGTATGTCTACACAAAAACAAAATATAAATCCTGAGAAGCGCACACGCCCAGAAATACAAGAGAATTTATACAACATCCACCTCGTTTGTTTCTTTTGCTTTGAAAACTAGAAGAATTGAAGACTGAATAAGGTACAGTAGAATCTACCTACACCAAAGGCTGCAGCCTCCTGATGCTAAACTAGAAACAAAATGAAATCCTTCAACAGCAATGTCTGAGGAACAAAAAGCAAGACAAAAGCTTTCAGGTTTGCCTGCTGGCACAATTTGAAAAGAGCACATTTTAACCCAATGCTTTAATTTCCTGCAACTTCAAGAAGGGACAAAATTCCACGAAGGGGAGGAGCAAAAAGAGCTGTGGGACTTTTGTGCATAATGACTAAATATTGGGAACTGGGCAGTGGTTCCAACTCTGCTTTTTTTGTGATATTCAGTAGTTCCAACCCTGCATATCTAAAGCTGCCATAAGTTCAGCTTCACTTCCACAACTGGAGGTGAGCAGGAATGGTCCTCGAGGGCCACAACTCAGTTGGGTTTTCAAGATGTTCACAATGAATATGCATGAGGTTGATTTGCATGTTCTGCTTCCATTGTATGCATATAGACCTCATGCATAGCCATTGTGGACATCTTGAAAACCCAACTGGGTTGTAGCCCTTAAGGTCTGTGGTTACTCAATCATGTGATCAAGAATTATGGTTCCTTGTAGCTCCTGACCCAGTGAAAATGTCTATGCCAAGTAGACCAAAACAGCTTTACGAATGGGAACTGAATTCACACATTAGACAATTTCTGAGGGGAGCGCAACTTCAGCAGACACCTAGGGCTCCTTTTACAAAGCCCCGCTAGGGCCTTAACGCATGGAATAGCACGCGCTAAATTGCCGCACGCGCTAGCCGCTACCGCCTCCTTTGGAGCAGGCGGTAGATTTCCGGCTAGCGCGCACTAATCCGGTGCGTGCGTTAAAACTGCTAGCGTGGCTTTGTAAAAGGAGCCCCTGGTGTTTTTCTGATTTTAAAATAAAGGCCCCCTCTCACATCTCAACATATATCCTCTCTTACCATGGATAATTTAAGGGATCACAGTTTTAATCTGCAGTACTTACCAGCTGAGATCCTAATGTAGGACTGTCATACCAAAACTTCTTTCTGTTCGGGTTAAAGAGGAAAAAAGCGCAATGAGCAGCAACAGAACTGGAGGCCTGCATTATCCAATTGCACTGGCTACCAAGTACAATGTAGGTGTATTTTTAAAATACTATGGCCTCCTTTTACAAAGGTGCGCTAGCATTTTTAACGCGCGCTAGCCGAAAAATTACCACCTGCTTAAAAGGAGGCGGTAGCGGCTAGTACGCGTGGCAATTTTAGCGCGTGCTAAAACCGCAAGTGCACCTTTGTAAAAGGAGCCCTATGCCTTATTTTTTAAACTTTACAAACAGGTCAGCCATTGTATTTAGCTTTATCATTATTCCTTATACTCCATCACGGGCATTGTTGTTCTCTTGATTCTAACAGATTAGTTCTACCGCCACCTAAATCAGCTCATTACGAATCTACTCATACTGCTGCCTATTTTTTTTATTTCATCATTGCACTGGAACAATCTTCCTCAGTATATTCATGGAGAACTTTCTTACCCAAAATTTAAATCCTTATTAAAGACATTTTATTTTCAGAAAGCTTTTAATATTTCTAAAGTGGACAATTGGGCAATTCAGTTTGGGTCATCGTTTGGGAGCTGCAATTATGACATCATTAATTTTAGTCCAAATTCCAAAAATTGGTACTGCAATGTATATAAACTCCAAAACTGAACCTACAACGGAGTGAGAAAATGCACAACCAGCTTACTCCTTAAGTGAGGAAAAAATATATATGAAAATTCAAAAAGTCAAAGGGCACTAATCAGTACGGGCCTTTGACTTTTTGGAATTTCATATATATTTTTTCCTCACTTAAGGAGTAAGCTGGTTCAGTTTTGGGGATTATATACATTGCAGTACCAATTTTTGGAATTTGGACTTATTGTCAGTATTGGTATATTTTTTGGTTTTCGTTGATCATTAATTTTAGAACTTTGAGGTCTGAGGGTGCAATGTGACTGTCGGTGATGGACTGCTCAAAAGTGCACTATGAGAATACAAGAGCTTCTGCTTTTTCCATTATAGGAGTTAACTCTGTGGAACAAGTTAACTGGACCACAAAGAGCTCTCACTGATATTCAGAAGTTCAAGAAAATGCTTAAGACTATACTTTTTGTAGAAACATTGTAATGAATGATGATTCTTGTTTACTCTGGTTCTGGATTGCTATATAAGAGTGCTGTGGATAAATTTTCTTACTGAATGATTTGAAATGTTTATTGATTGTATAAATTTTAGGTTTTTTTTGTATGTTTTTAGTTATTTTTTGTATGTTTTTAGTTATTTTATGAATGTAAGCCACCTAGTAATAGGCAGTTGAGAAATTTGTAAAATTTTAGGAACAGAATTTTGATTTTATAATTTTATGGAATTTGATTATTTGTATTGCTACTTATAATTGCTTGTTTTATTATGTTCGTAAGCTGCTGTGACTTTTGACATTCAGCGGGGTATCAAATATACAATAAACATAAATGTGTTATAATCTGTCTCTGGTTTTTATGGATTTTTTTATACTGTATCTGCAATAGCACAGGGCATAGTTAATTGGGTGGACATGACACATCTGCCCCCCCCAGGCAATAAGGGGGGTCACTTAAATCCATTCCCTCAACCCCCTTCAGTACTTTTAATTATTTAGGACATCACCAGGAGAGAGCAACTCAATTCCCTTGCTTGCGCCATTTCCAAGACTTCCCTCTGATGCAATTTCCAGGCCCTGCAAACATAAGTTGTATCAAAGGGAAGATTTGGGTGGGAACAAGCAGGAAGAAGATGTTGGTGCTTGCTGCCAGCTAAAACCTAATGGATTTAAAGATACCAGAGGGAGGGGAGAAGTCAGAAGAGAGGAGTTAAGTGACTCATCAATCTCCTGGAGGGAGAAATGTTGGAATCTTCAGCTGGTGGGGCTTAGGGATCCCTGCACCACTGCTAGATGGGCCTGAATCCAAAGTGGCTAAGCCACTGCAGAAACACACAGCCCACTAGACAGAACAGCATTTGAAACCACAGGCCCTGGAATGTTCATAGAGATGCTCTTTTACTTGATACACTGTGAGGTCATCACATATTTTTGACATCACAAAGAATGCTGCCATACAAATATTTGTTTGAAATTACACAAGTTTTCTTCATTTTACCTAGACAGCCATGAGAAAGCTAGTAATTGGACCAACAGGTGGTAAGCCCTCATTTATATTCTTTATTAACCTTTGACCTCCACCTGAAGGAGGGTTTCCCCTTAGACACAAAAGTAGGATATACTCCTTTACTCACTGGCAAACACATTTATATTTATATACAGTATATACTCTTTTCAATTTGCAGGATTCTAAAGGCTAACAACTTTCACTCATCAAGGAAGAGAATGCCATCAAGGCTGTGGGGATGAATAGAAATTCATTTGGTAATGAATTGTACTTTTCAAATATTTAGCAGCATAATCAAGTTTTCTGGAAGGGGAGGGGAAGGACCGCGTTGGGGTATAATTCTGGGACAATGGCTGGAAGGCGGGGAGAGGTATGAACCTGACTCAGAAGGAAGGGAGGTGGCATGAACATGGGACACAGAAGGGCTGGAGGAAAGGGGCAATAACTTGGGACATAGGGAGGGAATAGAAAGGGAGAATTGTTGGGCATGAGTGTGTGAGTCAAAGGGAAAGAGATGGTGGCACATGGGGAAAGGAAGAACGGAAAATTGGGCATAGAGAGGAAAGAGGAAGAAATGCATGGGGAAGAGAAGAATGAGAGGGAGAAATGTTGGATATGGTGCTGGAGAGGGAACAGAGGGACAGATTGAAGGGGATGCAAGGGGGAGGAATATTGGACATAGTGATGGAGAGAGAGATGTGGCATGATACTGGAGAGGTGTGATAGGAGAAATGGGCATGGGGCTGGTGAGCAGTGGTGAAAAATACTGCACATGATCCGGGAGATGAGAGAGGGAGAAATGTTGGACTCATGGAAGGACAGAGAGAGAGATGTTGGTTGGGGAAGGGAATGAGGTCTGGAGGAGAGGAAGCATGCAGGAGACAGAAAGAAATATTGGATGCACACAGTCAGAAAGAAGTGCAACCAGAGACTCATGAAATCACCAGCCAACAAAGGTAGGAAAAATGACTATTTTCAACTTAGTGATCAAAATGTGCCCATTTTGAGAATTTATATCTGCTGTCCATATTTTGCACTATGTTTTTCTATAGTTGCTACTGAGATGACATTGCATATTTTAAAATCATCTGCCTTGACTTCTTAAAAAAAAAAAAAAAAGCCCCAAATAAAAATTTTCTCTGCATACCGTGCACTTTGGGTTTTTAAAAATTTTGTGGTTACCATTAGATTATGGGCTCCTTTTATTAAGCTGCACTAGTGTTTTTAGAGCGCGCTAACCCCACGCTACACAAAAAATACTAATTGCAGCTCTATGGAGGCGTTAGCGTGTAGCGCACGCTAAAACCGCTAGCGCAGCTTAGTAAAAGGAGCCCTATATTGTGTGTATATGAAAAATAGATGGGAGAAATTGCATTACAATTAGTACCATGTTTCCCTGAAAATAAGACAGTGTCTTATATTAATTTTGGGTCTAAAAAACGCAATAGGGCTTATTTTCGGGGGATGTCTTATTTTTTTTAATATACAATGATCTCTCCCTCCCTCTCCTCCACCCCAATCATGTATCCTTTCTCTCCCCCACATGTTCAGCATCTTTCCACCCCTCTCACCCATCCTCTTGTGCTTTCCCTCTGTAGCATCTTTTTATCCCTCCCTCCATCCTGAAGCAGAACCCTTGAGCAGCATCTTTCTATCCCTCCGTCCCATTCCCCCCATGCTGACCCGCCCACCGTGAGATCGACATACCTCCCTCCAAACAGCAGCATCGGCAGCACTTTAAACAGGCTGCTTCGTGGTCTTCTCCCGCCGGGACCTACCCTCTGCCGCATTGCCTTGAGATCAACATACCTCCCTCCAAACAGTAGCGTCAGCAGCACTCTAAACGGGCTATTTCGCAGCCTTTTCCTGCCAGGGCCTTTCCTGTCCTGCGTCACTGATGACATCATCAGTGATGCGGCAGGAGAAGACCATGAAAGCAGGATGTTTAACATATTGCCGACGCTGCTGTTTGGAGGGAGGTATGTCAGTCTCACATTGGATCAGTGGGGTTCGGATGGGAGGAAGAGATGGAAAGATGCTGCACAGGGGGATGGGTGGGGAGAGCGCGGGGACATTCGGAAGGGGCTTCAGGGGCGATCTAGCTAGGGCTTATTTTCAGGGAAACATGGCATTACTATGGAGGTAGGGGTCTGGGGGCGGAGCCTGGCCGGGGTACTCGGCTGATATTTGTTAGATTTAGGAGGTACTTGGCTTGAAGAAGTTGAGAAACACTGCCTAGGGTATACAATATAACTCACTTTGAACTATTACACAAATAAATTAAGTACCATCAACAGAAAAATGTAAAATAACATTTTAAACTGCTTTTCAGGATTCTATGATATTTTGGTTGCTTTCCTGTACCTCCTCATTTAATACAAACCAGAAAAAGGCAGTTTCAAAGAGCTCCACTCTCGCGCAATACACTACAGATTCTCTAACCAGGTATACACGAACGTCTGAAAGGGCGAGAGCTAGCAATGCTAACACATTATTTTCAAGATGTGATTGATAGACCGTTTCCCTGAAAATAAGACCTATCCTGAAAATAAGCCTTAGCATGATTTTTAAAGATACTCCTAATATAAGGCCTACCCCAAAAATAAGCCCTAGTTAAGATCAACCCCTGAAGCTCACCCCCAAATGTCCCCAACACTCCCTGACTCCATCCCTGATTCGCCAAAAAAATCTGACTTGTCAATTCAGCTATCCCCACCCCAGTCAGACTTGACATACCTCCGCTCCGAGTCCTCCAAAAACAGCTGTTGTGGCTGCTGTTTTTGGAGGCCTCGGAGTGGAGGTATGTCAGTCTCACTGTGGGAGGGTCAGTGGGGTTCTGCTGCACAGGGGGATGGGAGGAAGGGATAGAAAGATGCTACACAAGGGGATGGGTGACAGGGGAGAAAAAATACTGCATATGGGGGAGGGGGAGAGAAGGAAAGAGGAAGAATTGGAGTGGAGGAGAGGAAGGGAGAGAGAATTGTTGTATCTGAAAAAAATAAGACATCCCCTGAAAATAGCTCTAATGTATTTTTTGGACCCAAAATTAATATGACACTGTCACTATCTTATTTTCAGAGAAACACGGTAGAAGTTTAAAATGGAAATGGATGACATGATAGCCAACAAAAATCAAGATATTCTCTAACAAGATTTATCTTGTTATTGACTCCACCAAATAAGAGAGGGGTTATGGGGCTGACTATATGTGCTCAAGCTTTGAAAATCTATATCCATCATAAATTGGCCTCATCTCTGGCTTTATGGAAGATGATTATCCTAAACTATGGAGAACTGCTGAAGATCGAGGTTGCAAAATAGTGTGACGAGGCAGAGGTCAGAGCAAGAAAGAGGTGCATAGAAAGTACATAGAAAGAGGTATAACCAGCAGAAACAAAGGAGGTAGTAATAACACCTCTAATGTGAAGGGAGCCAGCCACATACATGCACAGTTCCCGTGCATCCTTGTTTCCTTGTCCCACAATTAGTTTCTTGTTTAGGAAAGAAGGAGGGGGCTGGGCTGCTGCAGAAATCAGCACCATGCAAGGATTACCTACAAACTGCAGTGTAATATAAGCAAAAAGAGTAAAAGGATCGGGAGACTAGTCTGAAAAGCATTCACTAAAATAGCGTAAAATTAAGCGGTCTTCATTACGATTTCTCAAGGAGTAACATTTTGCTTGAAACCACCTAGCTTTAGTCACACCACACCTTTTACCCAGACCCTAATCCACTATAAACATATCACCTATACTTTTGTTTCTAGACTAATCTGTTTAGAAAGGCGACGACACTACTTTAAGCAAGTAAACAGAAATTTGGAAATCGGGGCTTTTCTGCTTTCGTTAGAGCGAAATCGCAGCCAGTGTAAGGCCATGGCGCGCTATGCATACTTGTTCTTAGTAAGGAACTTGCGAAGCAGATTCTTAGCAGCAGCCGGCTGGGAGCAGTGCAAACCTCTAGCCGATCCCGTGCCCTCCAGCTGTATCCGCCACTGCAAGGCAGAGCATGTCACGCGCCGCCACATTATGACGTCACTGACTAGCCAGCGGCTCTCTCGGGCTATCGTTGCACATTCGAGTTCCGGAGCCCGCGACCCGGTCTGCCGCGCGGGATCCTGCTCAACTCTTCAGGTCCGTCCTCTGCAGTGACGAGCGTATCTTGAAGCTCAAGCGCGCCTCTGGTGCCCCGGAGGACGCACCAATGTATTTATTTATATTTTTAAAAATGAGTATTAACCGTTTCATCCAAAGTTCTGAGCAGCTAGCCAATTCAATCAGAATAATGTTTTATCCTAGGACAAGCAAGCAGCATATTCTCACATGTGGGTGACTTCATCCACGAAGCCCCGGTACAGTGAAAAAGTGCTCAAAAGCTTTAAGACTGCCCGCATCACGCAAAGCCTGAGTGCCTTCCCCTAGATGCCAGTTCACGAGGTTGTCAGTTTTTCGTTTTCTGTAGAGTGAAGAAGACATATCTCTTGTTTCTCCATTTATAAACTTTTTCAAGTTGGGTTTTTTTCTTGTTCTTTACTTTTCTTTTGAAAAACAAGTAAAGAAGAAAAGAAGTTTTGGATTTTCTTCAAACTTCGTTCACTTGCATCAGTGGCATATTAGCATCCAGTCTATTTGATACATGCCTTTCTGTAGCCAATGTTTTCAACCAAGTCAAAGCAGATGTATCATAGTGGACGGTGCCCTGCCAATTAAGCAGCCAGTCAATTTGATGCATGGCTTCCTGGGTGATACAGCTTGTCATTTGTGAAGCATATTGCCTTTTCAGGCACTCACACTTCGATACCACTTGATGTTACATGGTCATGGTGCTTCCTCTTCATTGATGAACATCAGTGCATCGCCTTTCAGGCTTCCATTCTTCAATGCTTGTGATATCTTCGATACCACTTGAGGTAATATGGTATTGGTGCCTCTTCTTCATGCATCATTCTGCATCAGTACCGATACATGCTAAGTACTTTCTCCAGGTTCTTCTTACATCTTAGCATCGATGATCATTGAGCTTTTATGCAGTATAGTGTTCCCGCTAAGCTGCGCTGGGGTGCGTTGGCGCTCAAAATATTACCTCGCAGCGCACAAGTTTCTCGTCACAGCGCACACAGTGTAGAGCACAGTTCTTCAACCGCCGGTCCGCAAACAAAATCTTGCCGGTCCGCGAAGGATTCGGTCCCCGCCGCAACGAAAGGCCGGCGTCAGCTGACTTGCAACTTCCTGTTGCAGTCGCTGTGCCGGGACTCCTGCCTTCGCCGGGACTCCTGCCTTCCACCGCGTTTGCCTCCTGCCTTGTCTCCGCACCTCCAGACCAGCAGCGGCAGCTGTGTATGCTTTTAACTTCGGCACAGAGCTGCCCCTAATCAATAGTTTAGCGCGGTTTCATAAGGCAGCCTCGGGGCCTTTGCTAGGCCGGCCCACATCGCATCATCGAAGCGGGCCGGCTATCAAAGGCCCCGAGGCTGCCTCATGAAACCGCGCTAAACTATTGATTAGGGGCAGCTCTGTGCCGAAGTTAAAAGCATACAGAGCTGCCGCTGCTGGTCTGAACTCTTGGGCCGCTGAAGGAGGGCAAAAAGCAGCTGTCCTGGAGGTTTCCCTTCCTCTCGCCTTTACAGGTTCCTTTTTTCCACCTTTTTTTTTTTTCCTTCAAACGGCAACGGGCCCCAGCATCGACATCAATCAAGTAAGTTCCACTGTCAATCAAGCGGTTCTGCTCGGCCAAAGCTTCCCCTGTGACATGAGCCACCCTCAGGGGAAAGAAAGTGACCCACAAAGGTGAGGGGAAGGGGGGCAGATGATGGAAGTTGGGGGGGGGGGGAGAGAGAGAGAGAAGGGGCAGATGATGGAATGGAGGAGATGAGAGAGAGAGAGAAGGGGACAGATGATGGAAGTGAGAAGAAGGGAGAGAGAGCAGAAGGCAGATGGATGTCAGTTGAGAAGGGAGAGCAGATGCTGAATGGAAGTGGGGAAAGAACACATACTGGATGGAAGGAGGAGATAAATAAAGGGGGAAGAAAATAGTAAGATAATGGAGGGGTGAGGGAAAGGGGTGACAAGCTGTGTGTAGACACAGTGAAAAGAGGGAAACGGGAATAAATAGTAAGAAAGAATTTAATTTAGATGGAGGCAGAAAATAGAGAAGGAAGACCAGAGAAGAAAAGGGAAGAGAGAGCAGAGAATGATCAGATCTGAGTGGAGGAAATGAGAAGAGAGATATGCTAAAAACCACAGGGGGGAGGGAAGGATAGAGATGCCAGACCATGAGGGGAACAGAAGGAAGATGATGGATGCTAGACCAAATTGGGGGGTGGGGGGGGGGGCAGGAGGAGAGATGGCAGGGAAAGACAGACAGTGAATGGAAGGGGCAGATGCTGGACTGAAGAGACAGAGAAGGTTATCATGCTGCTGTACCGGGCCATGGTACGCCCTCACCTGGAGTACTGCGTCCAGCACTGGTACTTTAAGAAGGACACGGTACTACTCGAAAGGATCCAGAGAAGAGCAACTAAAATGGTTAAGGGGCTGGAGGAGTTGCCGTACAGCGAAAGATTAGAAAAACTGGGCCTCTTCTCCCTTGAGCAGAGGAGATTGAGAGGGGACATGATAGAAACATTCAAGGTACTGAAGGGAATAGACTTAGTAGCTAAGGCAGGGAGAACGAGAGGGCACTCTCTAAAGTTGAAAGGGGATAGATTCCATACAAACGTAAGGAAGTTCTGTGGTAGAAAGCAACATATTTATTTGGCTCATAACTTGCTGGCGCCCGATATTTTTAGCTCACAGTGAAAAAAGTTTGCTCACAACACCCGCCCGCTTAGTTACAGTAAGTTACAGTAGCAGTTTTTTCTTCAGTACTGCGGCATCTGCATCGATGATATCTGTCTAGGATACATCGTTGAGGAATAACTCCACAATAGAGAATGACACGGTGACGGTTTACCCGCGGCCACCGCATTTAAGCCGCGGGTCACCGCCGAAAACGGGGAAGAAAACTAGCAGTCGCTGCGGTGACGGGGACAAGGCCATTCACCGACCGCGGAAACGGTGAACAGGTTTGTCCCCGCGGGCCAATGTACCCCCTTCTAGGAACCGCTATTTACCGCCCGACGCCCGATTCACCCCCCCAGCAGGACCGCTCGCACCCCCACCCCGAACGACCGCTCGCACGCGCTCCCACCCGCACCCGCGATCGGAGCAAGAGGGAGCCCAAGCCCTCTTGCCCGGCCGACTCCCCGACGTCCGATACATCCCCCCCCCCCCCCGGCAGGACCACTCGCACCCCCACCCCGAAGGACCGCCGACTTCCCGACAATATCGGGCCAGAAGGGAGCCCAAACCCTCCTGGCCACGGCGACCCCCTAACCCCACCCCGCACTACATTACGGGCAGGAGGGATCCCAGGCCCTCCTGCCCTCGACGCAAACCCCCCTCCCCCCCCAACGACCGCCCCCCCCAAGAACCTCCGACCGCCCCCCCAGCCGACCCGCGATCCCCCTGGCGACCCCCACGACCCCCCCCACCCCCCTTCCCCGTACCTTTGGTAGTTGGCCGGACAGACGGGAGCCAAACCCGCCTGTCCGGCAGGCAGCCAACGAAGGAATGAGACCGGATTGGCCCATCCATCCTAAAGCTCCGCCTACTGGTGGGGCCTAAGGCGCGTGGGCCAATCAGAATAGGCCCTGGAGCCTTAGGTCCCACCTGGGGGCGCGGCCTGAGGCACATGGGCCCAACCCGACCATGTGCCTCAGGCCGCGCCCCCAGGTGGGACCTAAGGCTCCAGGGCCTATTCTGATTGGCCCACGCGCCTTAGGCCCCACCAGTAGGCGGAGCTTTAGGATGGATGGGCCAATCCGGCCTCATTCCTTCGTTGACTGCCTGCCGGACAGGCGGTTTTGGCTCCCGTCTGTCCGGCCAACTACCAAAGGTACGGGGAAGGGGGGTGGGGGGGTCGTGGGGGTCGCCAGGGGGGTCGCGGGTCGGCTGGGGGGGGCGGTCGTTGGGGGGAGGGGGGTTTGCGTCGAGGGCAGGAGGGCCTGGGATCCCTCCTGCCCGTAATGTAGTGCGGGGTGGGGTTAGGGGGTCGCCGTGGCCAGGAGGATTTGGGCTCCCTCCTGGCCCGATATTGTTGGGGAGTCGGCGGTCCTTCGGGGGGAGGGATGTATCGGACGTCGGGGGGGGGGGCATCAGGCTTTCAGGATGGGGACAGACCTTCAAGGGGGGACAGTGCAGGGAAGTCAGGGAATTTATATTAATTAATTTTTTCTCTGCGTGTTTTGTTTTTGTATAGTTATTAACAAATATTTAACTAAGTTTTAAAGTTTTAAAGAATGTTTCCTTTATACGTAAATAAAGAAAAGTGAATGGGATTGCAGTGGCGGTGACGGGGCGGTGAAGAGGATGGTGAGACGGGGACGGGGCGGTGACGGGGATGGTGAGACGGGGACGGGGCGGTGACGGGGATGGTGAGACGGGGACCAATTTTTTCACCGTGTCATTCTCTACTCCACATCAACACCGGTGTTTTCCTGTGCAGGTTATGTCTTACTGGGCGTGCATCCTCTGAGGTCTCCCACTCCTCGACACTCTGTGGCACCATTAATATCCATTCAGTCTCTGGTATCAGTGCAGGATATTCATCCAAGGTCAATGACTTTATGCGCACTGCTTCACATTGTTTACATTGACTAAGACCTACTTACTCTTGACAGAGCATCAAATCAGCTGCAATTTGGGGGACTATTCCTTCTCATCGGAGCAGTACAGAAGACATCGGCAAGTTTCATTGTTCTCCCCTTTACATTCATCGGTTCCACTTCAGCCTCTGTTCATGCACATTGCTCTGCTTTGCATAGACATTCTTCAAGTTGATGATGACGCTCATCCTCGGAGCATCCTTCTGCTTTCATAAGGTATTGTCATCATCAACGATCCTCTTCATTGGAGCATCGATCACCAGCGAAACACTAATGTTCTTCTTCACATCGAGATTCTGCATCAAGGTATCAAAGGTCTTCATCAGGGCACTAGAAGCAGTGGCGTACCTAGGGTATGTGGCACCCGGGGCCCATCATTTTTTGACACCCCCCCCCATGTAAAAAAATATTTTTTGTAATGACCATGAAACGGAATAAATGGTCAGAATAGAAACAGGCAGTGAAAATTTTCTTATATTCCAAACATAACATAACATAACATAAATTATGTCTGAATTGTCATGACATCAGAAGTACATATGGAGTAGTTGCAGGTGATGCTTGGGACAGTTCTGATTGTGTTAGTTCGGTTTTATGTGTTTTTAGAATAGAAGGGTTTTTATTTCTTTTTGAAGGTTTTGCAGTATGTGGTCGATGTCAATTGGTTGTAGGGTTGGGGGTCGAGTGTTGCAGCTCGAATGGCTAGGAGGTTGTCGAACAGTTTTTTCCCTTTTGACGTTTTTGGTTGGAGGGTGTGTGAATGGTGCGTGAGTTCTCCTATGTCTGTTTGAAGTGGATTGAATTATTTAGCTGAAGAAATTAGTTACCCCCTCATCCCACACACATTAATTCTCTTCCATTTTTGTTCCCATTATAAAAAACACTGATAAGTTCCCAGAAAAAAAATACATTAAAATAAGAAGTGAAAACAAAGGCCCCTACAGATGAGAACATAACATAAGAATAGCCTAACTGGGTCAGACCAATGGTCCATCATGCCCAGTAGCCCATTCTCATGGTAGCCAATCCAGGATACTAATACCTGGTCAAAACCCAAAGAGTAGCAACATTCCATGCTACCGATCCAGGGCAAGCAGACACTTCCCCCATGTCTTAATAACAGATTATGGACTTTTCCTCCAGGAATTTGTCCAAATCTTTCTTAAAACCAGCTACACTATCTGCTTTTACCATAACTTCTGGCCACTTCATTTTTAAGTTTAGATCTTTCCTTTCAAACAGAGACCTTGCTAGATGTCAAATACAGCACAAGGTAACTTCACATGGACTTAGCTGTGCAGGAAATGTGAATCTCCTCATACACCCACCATATAGTGTAAAAATGTGCAAAGGTCTGTTTTTTTCTTTCGATCACTACATATCCTAATGCCACACAAGCAGCGCTGTTACAAACATATTCTGTAGGTCAATGCTAAGGATAACAAAGTTTCCTTCCTTGGACCAGAAGGAGATACTGATAAACCACTGGAAGAGATCCCAACACAACACCCAATGACCCACTCAGTGTGTGAACCAGTTGAGTGGAGTGGACTAACTGGGGGGTGGAAATGGGCCCGGAGTTTGCTCAGCAGAATTTCCCAGACCACCTCTTCCTCTCAACACATTGACACGCTGCCACCACCACCACTAGAAACACCTCACTGGGTAGGCCAGCTATGCTATAAACTTTATAAAACACATTATTATATTTTCTTATAAAGCACATATTTTAACTGAACTCTCTGACATCCTCAGCCTTTCCATTCACAAAAATAGAAGGAAGAAAAGTTCCCATTTCCTGCTGTTTCATGTCCCCGGCCTATACAATATTTTTTTTCTGCAGATCCTTCAAAAGTCTGACCAAATCCTCGTTTCACTTGCATTATAAAGTACTGAGGATGCCATCTCTCCCCAATCCCAGGTCCTAAAGTCTAAGACAGTAGCGCAAACTAATGCTGCCAGATTCAGGAAAAAAAATTTCGATTCGATTCAGCCTATTGAATTGGTTTTTCAATTCGATTTTCCTGCCCAGTTGGGTGATTTTTTTCAAAACTCCTGGTGGCTTTTATAGCTTTTTCACCCCCTTTGGCTTCTCCTAACCACACTGGCGCTGTGGTGTAAATAAAATAAAGAAACAAAAAGGACTTTTCCTCTCTCTGTAAAATCCTAGCTCACGTTTGCAGTCCAACACCAGCTCTATCAGGATATACATTTCAAATCTGACATATTATAATCACAAAACAGAAAATAAAATTAATTTTTCTACCTTTTGTTGTCTGGTTATATTTCAAATCTTGTTGGTCCAAGGCTCTGGTTTTCTTCTGATAACTTGCTTGCCAGGGTCTCCTTCTTTCTTCTTTCTGCGTGCTAACCATCCATCTGCCAACTCTGTCCTCCCTTTCCATTTCCCTTCCCTCCCCAGGAAGTCTGGTATCTTTCCTTTTTTTCATCTCCCTCCACAGATCCACCTTTTCTTAACTACCCTTTCATCCGGCATCTCTCCCTCCTTCCCCACCACCCCAGAGTCCGCCATCTCTCCCTTTCTTTTCCCAATTACCCTCCTATCCAGTATCTCTATCCCTCCTCCACACCATCCCTTGTATCCAATTTCTCTCCCTTTCAGTTCCTTCCCTCCCTAAATCCCATGGTCCATCATTTCTCTCCCTCTCCTCTATTTTCAGACCCATTATTTCTTCATCCCCCCCCCAAAGTTTGGCATATGCACGTCTCTTTGAACACCCCCTTCCCTCTGTGTACTTCTAAACCAGGGTCCCCCCAAAGGCCTGTCCCCCCTTAAAGGTCTGCCTGTCCCCCCTTGAAGGCCTGTACCCCCCTTGAAGGCATGTCCCACCCCCTTGTAGGCCTGTCCCCCCACCTTGAAGACCTGACCCTCCCCCTTGTAGGCCTGTCCCCCCACCTTGAAGACCTGCCTGCCTTTCCCCCCCTTGAAGGCCTGTCCCCCCCTTGAAGGTCTGCACCCCCCCCAAAGGCCTGCACCCCCCTGAAGGTCTGTCCCCCCCTTGAAGGCCTGTCCCACCCCCTTGTAGGCCTGTCCCCCCCCTTGTAGGCCTGTCCCCCCCTTGAAGGCCTGTCCCCCCCTTGAAGGCCTGTCCCCCCCCCCTTGAAGGCCTGCACCCCCCCCCGAAGTCCTGCACCCCCCCTGAAGGCCTGCACCCCCCCTGAAGGCCTGTCCCACCCCTTGTAGGCCTGCCCACCCCCTTGAAGGCCTGTCCCTCCCCCTTGTAGGCCTGTCCCCCCACCTTGAAGACCTGCCTGCCTGTCCCCCCCTTGAAGGCCTGTCCCCCCCCTTGAAGGTCTGCACCCCCCCGAAGGCCTGCACCCCCCTGAAGGCCTGTCCCCCCCTTGAAGGCCTGTCCCACCCCCTTGTAGGCCTGTCCCCCCCCTTGTAGGCCTGTTCCCCCCTTGAAGGCCTGCCTGCCTGTCCCCCCCTTGAAGGCCTGTCCCTCCCCCTTGAAGGTCTGCACACCTCCCCCCCCCGAAGGCCTGTCCCCCCCCTTGAAGGCCTGCCTGCCTGTCACCCCCCTCCCCCTTGATTGCCTGCCTGCCTGCCCCCCCGCCCCCCCCCCCCCCCGAAGGACCACTCGCCCCCCTGGCCTCCCCGCACCACCTATGAAGCAGCACTACCTATGCTCCCGGCCTTGCCGTTCAGTCCCCACCACCACCACCACCTCCGAAGGACCGCTCGCCCCACTGACCTTCCTGCACCACCTATGAAGCAGCCGCAGTAGGATCGCGACATCAGCTATCCCTGCGCTGCTTCCTGCACCGCGTTCCCGCCCCTCCTCTGACGTCAGAGGAGGGGCAGGACCGCGGCGCAGGAAGCAGCGCCCAAGCAGCTTAGGGATAGCTGACCTCGCGATCCTGCTGCTTGCTGCTTCACAGGTGGTGCAGGAAGGTCAGTGGGGCGAGCGGTCCTTCGGGGTGTGGGGGGGACTGAACGGCAAGGCCGGGAGCACCCCTTCAGGGCTGGCACCCGGGGCGGACCGCCCCTCCCGCCCCCCCCCTTGGTACGCCACTGACTAGAAGCTTTTTATAAAAAAATACAGCTTAAATTTGAATTCGCCCTTAGCCATGGCTCAGCATTCGAGCTCTAATTTCTTAAT
This sequence comes from Geotrypetes seraphini, assembly GCF_902459505.1. Taxonomy (NCBI): domain Eukaryota; kingdom Metazoa; phylum Chordata; class Amphibia; order Gymnophiona; family Dermophiidae; genus Geotrypetes; species Geotrypetes seraphini. The sequence goes on along the minus strand of NC_047085.1, from coordinate 182,353,020 downwards.
TTCCAACAGTCTTTGAACTTTATTTTCCTATTGACTCCGCTGTGCAGACTCGCATAAGAAGAGAAATTGATGTTTTTTCACAGATGCCGTTGCTGCTTATCTTGGAGCATCAGTCTGGGTCCAAAGGGCATCAATGTCTTGCTCCAGTTGTTGGTGATCTTCCTCCTAGGACTTCAATGATCTTCAAAGCATTGACGCTCTTCTTTGCATCGAGTTTCTGCATTGATATTGATGATTTTTCATTGGGAGACTATGAGATTTCATCTGCATCTCAGAAATCAGCTCAGTTTTTTTGACCTCTCCTAGAAGCTATTTTATTTGGTACCAGGCCTACCTAAGCATAGCATTTTGGGACTACAAGAGGTACTGAATTGAGTTTCCTATTGAGGCATCGATCCACATTGCAACCGTCTTTCCATACTACTTCAGGAATCCAATAGAGCCTGTAAGGTGTTTTTTTCCTGTTGTCTGGACATGAACATGAAAAACATGCAAGATCTAGTGGGGAAATCTAACATGGGTATAGAGCCTGTTAAATTCCTTACCATGTTAAAAAAAAAATTCTGGTCATTCTCTTTCTCCATAATAATCAATGAAGCTGTATGGTTTTCTGCTTTAGCCCCTAAGCAGGATCAACCAGGTTTTTTACTGAACATACATAGTAACCTAGTAGATGACGGCAGATAAAGACCCGAATGGTCCATCCAGTCTGCCCAACCTGATTCAATTTAAATTTTTTTCAAAATTTTTCTTCTTAGGTATTTCTGGGCAAGAATCTGGTACTGTGCTTGGGTTCCTACTGCCGAAATCTCCGTTAAAACCTACTCCAGCCCATCTACACCCTCCCAGCCATTGAAGCCCTCCCCAGCCTATCCTCCACCAAATGGCCATATACAGACACAGACCGTGCAAGTCTGCCCAGTACTGGCCTTAGTTCAATTTTTAATAATATTTTCTGATTCTAGATCCTCTGTGTTCATCCCACGCTTCTTTGAACTCAGTTACAGTTTTACTCTCCACCACCTCTCTCGGGAGCGCATTCCAGGCATCCACCACCCTCTCCGTAAAGTAGAATTTCCTAACATTGCCTTTGAATCTACAATTCGCCTTCCATTGTACCATCAATGTTCATTCAAGTACTTTCCAGGAGGTTCATACAATTACTTTGAAGTATCTTTCCCTACGCGTGTTTCTCCTAAGGTTTAATGGACATTATCCACAACACCCTTTATGCCATCTCCTTTTTTATTCTAAAGGAACTGAGAAGTTTGGGAGTGGCTGTAGGGAAGGAGGAGGCTACTACATCCTTTTTCAGATTTTTTTTCATTTTATTCCAATTTATCTCAAACAGAGTCTCTGGACTGAAGGTTTAATGTACACGATCTAAAGTTGGAGGGTTGTACACTCGAACATCAGTGTGCAATACCCAAAGTCTAATAGATTAAGATTATAATTCTAGACCCGTTCCTGCTCAGCATTCTACACAGGTTACATTCATATTTTTCAATTTCATTTTTAATCTCTAGACAGAGAAAATGGATATGCTTGAATGTAATTAGCATATGCAAGTTTTTATATCATCACATAGTACCATTGGGTATTGTTTCAGTACTGAAATCAAGTCATACCTTTGTCACAGGTCCTTGGGTTATATATCAATCTTCATTCAGTGCATTACTATTCAACCTGTTACACTTCTCTGCAGTATGCTGAGATCTTGTCTAACATGGTTTATGCGTTGTGACCTCTAGATTACTCCTAGGTCATCTACTCTTTACCTCTCATACTGAAAGTAGATTCATTCCTGCTAACATAGTACAGTCATGACTTTGTAAGACTCATTCCTGTTTTTCGTTTTTCTCTATTCCTCAGGAGAAGACCCAGAACCTCTCCATGGTGGCATTGAAAGCCTGTAATCTTGATCCACCTTCTAATTATTTTGATTGACCTGGAGGTTATTTAAAAAAAAAAAAATCGGTTGATGGCCTTGTTTGTTTTCCTGATACAGACATTTCTGAATGGTCTCACAGAGTTATTTTACTTCTTGTGTTGACCTAGAGAAGGGCTGTAGAAGAAAAGCAGAGTGGTTGGTCTGTTTTACTTTTTTCTGCCATTATGCTTCTATATGTCTGTAGGAAATATCGTGGTGTGCATGTCATCCTACTTGTAGTTCCTTCAATGGGTTTGTGTGCAGGAAATGTGCTTGCACATTTTCTCTGGTTTCTGTTTCTAAAATCCACACACAAAGCCTTATTTTGAGTCTATGTTGGTTCTTGCTGGACCTCTGTTTTTACGCTTCTGATCCAGCAATTTTAATTCTCATTTTGTTTTTCTCCATTGTGTACTTCTCTGTGCAACATTGAGGTTTTCTCCTGGTTGCCATTTCCTCTCATGTTTTCTGATGTTGGTGACAACTTTTCTTGAAGTACCTCTTGCTTCCTAAGAAGATTCTATTCAGCACCTTCTCTGCAGGCACATTGCCTCTTGTTGTTTAGTTAGGTCACTCTCAACTCTGCAGTACATTTCTCCCTCCGGATTCGCGGGGGATAGGGGGATAGGACCGCAAATGGCGAAAAACCACGAATATCCGGCTCTGACCCACCCCCGCCTCCCTCCCGCCTTCCCGGCCTTACCTGGTGGTCTAGCGGGCTTTCGGGGCAGGAGCGATCTTCTTACGCTCCTACCCCGTGCAGATCGCCATTAGGAAATGGCTGCTGTGAGTTCCCGTAGTCTCTCGAGACTATGACGGGAACTCCCTACAGCTATTTCCTAATGGTGATCTGCATGGGGCAGGAGCATAGGAAGATCGCTCCTGCCCCGAAAGCCCGCTAGACCACCAGGTAAGGCCGGGATGCCGGGGGGAATCCGACTTAAGGATGGTTTTTTTTTCTTTTTCCCCCTCCCCAAAAAACCGCAAATATGTGAAATCGCGATTACTGAAACCGCGAATGGGGAGGGGGAAGTGTATTTCCTTACCTTCAGTTGATGCCAGAAGTAATTGATTCAATTTTAGAGGGTTAACACATGGCTAAGCTCAGGTTACCCATGTTCCCTGTTTTATATTAAAGTAAGAGGGTACAGGAGTTCAATGACACGAGTTTGTTACTTTGGTTTTCCTATTCACCTTCTTAGGTACTCATGTTTCATGTGGCACTTATACTAGAGCAGTGTTCTTCAACCTTTTTACACCTATGGACCGGCGGAAATAAAATAATTATTTCGTGGACCGGCAAACTACTAAGACTGAAATTTTTTTTAAAAAACCATCGCCGCCCTGTCCCCGCGAGCTCGGTCCCACAAACCATCTGATCCCATCCACACAAGCCTCAAATAGTTATAATTTTATATTGAACATATTTTATTAAAGTATAAAAAGAAACAATATTCTATACAATTGTCATTTTATAAATACAAATAATAAAGGGCAAAGATCAACAAAACCCCTGTCTCCCCTCCCCTTCACATATATCCCCTCTACTATCAAGAAAACTGAATAAGCCAAATTATTACAGAATGCTACACAAATATCAAGTAACAGAATACCACAGTCACACATGACAGGAATGGTGTTAGGGGAGTGGAACTAGGGCAACTGCCCCCTGGTCAGAGAGAGCCCTAAGCCAGCTGGAAGCTAAAGCACTGCCTGGGCTTTGCACTCCCCAATTATGTCTAGCAAGATACATATTTCAAATCTGATATATTTGAATCACAAGATAGAAATAAAATTATTTTTTTCTACCTTTTGTCATCTCTGGTTTCTGCTTTCATTGCCTTTTCACTCTCTTCCAGCCAGTGTCTGCCCTAAGAACATAAGAATTGCCACTGCTGGGTCAGACCAGAGGTCCATCATGACCAGCAGTCCACTACGCGGCAGCCCTCTGGTCTAAGACCAGCACCCTAACAGAGACTAGCCCTACCAGCGCACATTCTTGTTCAGCAGGAACTTGTCTAACTTTGTCTTGAATCCTTGGAGGGTATTTTCCCCTATAACAGCCTCTGGAAGAGCGTTCCAGCTTTCTACCACAGAACTTCCTTACGTTTGTACGGAATCTATCCCCTTTCAACTTTAGAGAGTGCCCTCTCATTCTCCCTGCCTTGCAGAGGGTGAACAACCTGTCCTTAGCTACTAAGTCTATTCCCTTCAGTACCTTGAATGTTTCTATCATGTCCCCTCTCAATCTCCTCTGCTCAAGGGAGAAGAGGCCCAGTTTCTCTAATCTTTCGCTGTACGGCAACTCCTCCAGCCCCTTAACCATTTTAGTCGCTCTTCTCTGGACCCTTTCGAGTAGTACCGTGTCCTTCTTCATGTACGGTGACCAATGCTGGACGCAGTACTCCAGGTGAGGGCATACCATGGCCCGGTACAGCAGCATGATAACCTTCTCTGTCTCTTCAGTCCAGCATCTGCCCCTTCCATTCACTGTCTGTCTTTCCCTGCCATCTCTCCTCCTTTCCCCCCTCCCCCAATTTGGTCTGGCATCCATCATCTTCCTTCTGTTCCCCTCATGGTCTGGCATCTCTATCCTTCCCTCCCCCCTGTGGTTTTTACCATATCTCTCTTCTCATTTCCTCCACTCAGATCTGATATCATTCTCTGCTCTCTCTTCCCTTTTCTTCTCTGGTCTTCCTTCTCTATTTTCTGCCTCCATCTAAATTAAATTCTTTCTTACTATTTAGTCCCATTTCCCTCTTTTCACTGTGTCTACGCACAGCTTGTCACCCCTTTCCCTCACCCCTCCATTATCTTACTATTTTCTTCCCCCTTTATTTATCTCCTCCTTCCATCCAGTATGTGTTCTTTCCCCACTTCCATTCAGCATCTGCTCTCCCCTCTCAACTGACATCCGTCTGCCTTCTGCTCTCTCTCCCTTCTTCTCACTTCCATCATCTGTCCCCCTTCTCTCTCTCTCATCTCCTCCATTCCATCATCTGCCCCTTCTCTCTCTCTCCCCCCCCCAACTTCCATCATCTGCCCCCCTTCCCCTCACCTTTGTGGGTCACTTTCTTTCCCCTGAGGGTGGCTCATGTCAGAGGGGAAGCTTTGGCCGAGCAGAACCGCTTGCAAGGAACAGTGGAACTTACTTGACTGATGTCGATGCTGGGGCCCGTTGCCGTTTGAAGGAAAAAAAAAAAAGTGGAAAAAAGGGACCTGCAAAGGCGAGAGGAAGGGAAACCTCCAGGACAGCTCCTCTTTGCCCTCCTTCAGCAGCCCAAGAGTCCAGACCAACAGCGGCAGCTCTGTGTACTTCTAACTTCGGCACAGAGCTGCCCCTAATCAATAGTTTAGCGCGGTTTCATGAGGCAGCCTCGGGGCCTTTGATAGCCGGCCCGCTTCGATGATGCGATGTGGGCCAGCCTAGCAAAGGCCCTGAGGCTGCCTTATGAAACCGCGCTAAACTATTGATTAGGGGCAGCTCTGTGCCGAAGTTAAAAGCATACAGAGCTGCCGCTGCTGGTCTGGAGGTGCGGAGACAAGGCAGGAGGCAAACGCGGTGGAAGGCAGGAGTCCCGGCACAGCGACTGCAACAGGAAGTTGCAAGTCAGCTGACTCCGGCCTTTCGTTGCGGCGGGGACCGAATCCTTCGCAGACCGGCAAGATTTTGTTTGCGGACCGACACCGTTCGCGGACCGGCGGTTGAAGAACTGTGTACTAGAGGCCACATATATCATGGCTCGTTTCTCCTTTCCTTAATTTATTTGGGTAAAATTTTATATATATTCTTAATTTCCCAAGTTTCTAATGTGCCATTACCAGGGGACAGTAGTTTTCAAAGTTCAAATGCTTTCCTTCTAGACATATGCTTTCAGTAGTGTTCTATCCTTACTAAGTTCCTCTTTTTTTCAGTATATGAGAAGCCTAAAAAACCAACAACAATTACCAGAATATTAAATCCTTTCACACTTTCCTTGTTACTGGCATATTGTTTCGGTAATATGCTTCCCTTTACTGTTTTATTCTGATTTTCTCATTTTATGGCTTATTACATTCCTTTCTCAGACTTCGTGAGATGTTACAGAATAATAATATTAATACAAATATTTTTATCAGGAGGTTGTTTTTCTACACAGTAAGCTATTATGTCGTTCTAATTTTATACTCCATAGCATCAGGTTTTCTTTCTTTCTAGGATAGTTCCTCCTTTTTATCCTGTAAAGCTTTTCTTTTCAAGAAAATCATGTTTTTGTTTGATTAAAAAATGTCTTTCCCTTTTCATTCGTATCTGCTCAGGGACATGACTGGTTTCAACTGCTCATTTGGTCGGCTGCTCCATATGGGTGCATTAGCCAGTAGTCCTCTCTTATTTGGTTCTTGAATGTTTTTGCGTCTCCATCGCCTATATTTAAATTTATCTACCTCTAGGAGGTTGTTGATTATTTTTTCAACTTCCTTGCATATAGTTTTTCTCAGAATCCTCCTTTTACCTCTAGTAGAGCATGGAGTTCCTCTATTCATTTTTTCCATTAGGTTCCTTCCCTTACCTCATGTCAGATATTAGGTCTAGGTTTTCGCGAGGTAACTCGAAATTTTCTAAGCTTCTTGGAACCCAACTCTTCTTCCATCTCTTTTATTGAAGCTAGGGAGTCCAACATGTGAGAATATGCTGCCTGCTTCTCCTAGGATAAAGCACAGTTACTTACCATAACAGGTGTTATCCGGAGACAGCAGGCAGATATTCTCACATCCCACATCCTAAGTGGTTTACATTCAGATACTTTGTCATATTTCCCTATCTGTCTTGGTGGGCTCAAACTCTATCTAGTGTACTTGGGGCAATGACTTGCCCAGGGTCACAAGGAGCAGCGAGGGATTTGAACCCACAGTCTTAGGGTACTGAGGCTGTAGCTCTAACCACTGCCTAAAGCCTAAAGCCTGTGAATGTTCACTGACTCCCTAGCTCTAAGCTGAATGCCTATACTAGTTGGCTTCTTTGCTTGGGTATAAAATTGATGACCTCACAAGCTGGCATCTGACGGGAAGCACTCATGCATGCGTGATGCGGGCAGTCTTAAAGTTTTTGAATTCTTAAAGTGCCGGTGCACTTTTTCACTATCCGTACCGGGGCTCCATGGATGATATCACCCATATGTGAGAATATCTGCCTGCTGTCTCTGGCTAACACCTGTTATGGTAACTGCTTTCTTGATCTGATAGGCTTTAATGTGACCTGCAAGGAAGTTCTGTGCACCTAGGGTTACCAAATTTCCACCCTCAGTCCCAACCAGTTCTCCCGGCCCCACCATCTCACTCCCCTCCTTCCTTTCCCTTCTCTCCCCTTTGTCTTTCTGTCTTTCCATTCCTTTCCTTGGTCTGACATCTCTCTCTTCTTCCCCATCCAGTGGTCTGACATCTCTATCCCCTCCCCTCCTCCTGTGGTCTGGTATATCTATCTGCCCCTTCCCTTTCTTTCCCTGGAGGTCTAGGGTATCTTTCCTTCTCTTTCCTCATTCTTGTGGTCCAGCATCTTTTTCCCCTCCCCCGATCCTTTGCTTGCTCATCCAGCGCTGCTGTAACCCTTCAGTCGGTGTCAGCGTTAGTGAATTAAACATACTCTCTTCAGCAACTCGTAAGCTTCATCGAAGGTAGCGTGTTTAGTTCACTGATGCTGATGACAACCGAAGAGTTACAAAAGCACCCGGGTGAGCAAGCACAGGATCCTGCAGGGGCAGGGAGAGAGGAGGACTCCAGATAGATGCACCAGTGGGATGGGGGAGGCTGGAAAGGGAGTAAGACTCCAGATAGGTGCGTGGCATGGAGGTGGGCCTGGAGAGGCAACAGGACTCCAGATAGGTGCATGTGGGGGGGGAGGGAGGAGGACTCTGGATAGGTGCGCGTAGGGAGGAGGAGGACTTCAGATAGGTTAAGCTGCTGTAGGATTACTAGATGTCCGGTTTCCTCAAAGAAAAGTTGTTAAATTGAAAATCCATCTGGACTTTCGACACAGTCCTCAAAAAAAGGACATGTTCGAGGAAATCCAGACATCTAGTAACCCTATGTGCACCCTACCTTGTAGTATATTAATTACAGAGATGCCAAGGATGAACTATCTCAAAGAGTGAGATTTACCAAACCAAAAAGTGAGAAGAGTGAGAATTTTTAGTCAATACATCCAGGGTATAAATCTGAAGTCATTTTAAGTATAGTATTGCTTTGCAAATTAATCAAGGTAGCATTAAATGATATTGGTTTTCTTTTAAGCCTCTGAAAGAATACAAAAAAAGTGGGGAGCAATTTGGGTAGGATAGGGTTACCAGATTTTGGGCCACAAAACCCTGGACAGATTGACTTGCCCCATTCTGCCCCAGCCCTGCCCAGTTCCACCTCCAGTGCCTTAGCCCCGCCCAGTTCCACCTCCAGCCCTGTCCCATTCTACCCCCTAGCCCCGCCCTCACAAAGCCTCCTCTCTTCTTCCCTGATGAGCTCCAGCCACTTCTGGAGAGCCTGGAGCATGCACAGATGTGTGTGACATCATCTGTGCATGGTCAGAGGTCCTCCAGATTTGGCCGGAGCTCATCGGGGCTTTCCAAAACCCAGGTAAACTTCCGGGTTTTGGAAAGTCTGTCCAGGCACTGGATGTCTAGTAACCCTAGGGTAGGGTTACCATATTTAGCGAAATAAAAACTACATGGCTCAGCCCTGCCCCATTCCACTCTGGCCCCATCCCCTTCTCTTCTTCCCTGAGCTCTAGGCAACATCTGGAGGGCCTCTGAGCATGTGCAGATGTGTGTGACATCATCTGCACATGCTCTGAGGCCCTCCAGACATGCCAGAGCTCAGGGCTTTTCAAAATCCAGACAAACTGCTGGGTTTTGGAAAGTGTCCGGGCACCCGATAGTCCTCTAAAAAGAGGACATGTTTTGGTTTCCCCAGACATCTGGTAACCCTAAATTTGGGAAAATCTTTTGGACTGAAAATTGTCTTTCACACTGGAGTTAGAGGTATTTACCTTGGTTTCAGAGCAGATGTATTTGCTATAAAGGGAAAAGGGACAGGGCAAGGGGAAGCAGTAGGCAGGTTGGTATGCTCAGATCTCTTCTTACTGGCTGGACTACTTGGTTTACTTCTCTTAGGCTTACCTCTAATGAAAGCAGTGATCAGGCTCTGATGAGTAAGAAATAGGAACCAAAGTATGAGAGTGAGAAAGCTTTCAAATGAGTGTGACACATTCCTCCTAATGAGTGAGACTTGGCATCTCTGTAATTTTGGCTCCTAAGTAATTGTAATGGGGAAAAAAAGGAATGATTAATATTTAGTGCAGCTGCACCACTATGTCTAACATTCCTCCCTCTTGCGTCCCTTTCAATCTGTCCCACTGTTCCCTCTCCACCACCATAACATTTCTCCCTCTCATCTTTCTCTTCCTCATGCATCTGTATCCAACTCCTCTCCCTCCCTAAGCCCAAAAATTATCTTTCTTCCATTCCCTGTGTGCATAATCTCTCTTTCCCTCTCACTCACACACTCATGCCCAACAATTCTCTCTTTCTATTCCCTCCCCACCTCAGCATCTCTTTCCCTCCCTTCTTCCATCCTATGTCCCCTTCTTGTCTCCCTTCTCTATCCCAAGTTCATGCCCCCTCCCTCCTTGTGTCCAAACATGCTCCCTCTCTGCCTTCTGTACCTCAAGTTTGTGCCTCTCCAATGTCCCAATGCATTCCCTCCTTTATCCCAAGTTCATGCTCCCTCTCTCTCCCTTCCTTGGTCTAATGCGCCCCTCCCTCCTTCCTTTCTGTGGCCAAACTACTTTGTTGGCCTCCTCCTGCAAGACTGTACTGGAGCTGTCCAGGTCAGTCGCCTCCTTCCTGCCTTCAAGCTGCACTTCTTTACAGGGCCACAAGCCCTGCATGCTGCAAATAGCTGACCCAAAAGCCTTCCCTCTGACATCAGAAGGAAGGCTTCCGGGTCAGCTATAGGAGGTGTGCAGTGCAGATGGAGGGCAGGAAAAGAAGGCGCACTAAGGTATTCAAGCCCCTCGAGGTGCCTCCAACCGTGCAGGATCCCCGTGACCACTGGGGGAACCGCAGGATTCCGCAGGATTCCCATCATTCCCGTTCCTGTGCAGCTCTCAACATGGACATGTCCTCTTTTTAGAGAACTGACCAGGTGTCTGGACTCTTTTTTTCCAAATGGGGGAATCCAGGTTTAGCTAGCTTTCCTGACTCTCCCACTTACCTTCTTCCTTGCCACTGTAATTCAATCCTTGGGCAGCCAGCAGCAGCAACAAGGTGCGCTTGCTGTCACTGGCCTGCTCCAGAAGCTGCTTCTCTGCAGGTCCCATTTACACAGGAACAAGAAGTCACAGCAAAGAGGCAACTTCTGGGGCAGGCCAGTGGTAGCAAGCTCACTGGTGCCACTGCTAGCTGCCCAAAGTTTGAAATTGCAGTGGCCAGGGTGGAAGTAGGTGGGGAAGTCAGCAGCTATAAAGAGAAGTCATGAAAGGAAACAGCATCAAAGGTTGGAAGGAAGGCTGAAGAATCAACATCGGGAGGAGAGGAGGCTGGAAAAACAGCATGAAGGGAGGGAGGGTGGGCTGGAGAACTAGCATGGAGGAAGAGAGGGAGGGTTGGAGAAATAGCATGGAAGAAGAGAGGGAGGGTTGGAGAAATAGTATGGAAGGGGGCTGGAGAAACAGCATAAAGGGAGGGAGGGGAGGCCAAAGAAACAGTATGGAGGGAGGATGAGCTGGAGAAACAGCATGGAGGGGGGCTGGAAAAACAGCATGGAGGGAAGGAGGGAGGCCTGGAGAAGCATTATGGAAAGGAGAGAGTGCTGGAGAAAATATGAAGTAGGGTAGTGCTGGATGGGAGGGGAGACAGAAACAGCAGGAGAGGAGGATGGAAGGAGAGAGGGGGCGCACTCTTGGGGAGGTTAGGGATTGGGAGAGAAAAAGAAAAGCATCCACAGGACAGGGGGGTTGGAAGGAGAGAGAAAAGCACCTGTGGGGAAAAGGGGTTGGAGGGAGGGAGGGAGAGAAAGAGTGAAGTACTAAAAGGGTATAGAGGATGGGAAGGGAGAATAAGGAAATGGGTGAAAGGTAGGGGGACATAGGCAGAGTGGGGGTGGGGGTGGGGGGTGAAATGTGGGCAAGGATGTGGGTGGAGTGTGGTGGGCATGGTCATGTGTCCTCTGTTTTGTCAAGGTAACCCTACTTTGTCAAGTAGTATAAAATCCTTCAAAGAACACACAGGGCAAAGAAGCATCAGAGGTGCAGGATTAAGTAAGGATTGCTTTTGCCCCCATGAATCCCAAGAGAGAATTAGACAGGTGTGGGGAAATGTTCAAGATTGGGTTTAGAGGAGGGAAACACTCTAATCACTGCGCCACACAATCTGAAAGGAAAAGAGAAAAAAATGACAAATGGACAGGAAATCCTGGCAAGAGAAGATGAGGCAAGCATAAACTAGAGACTGGGAACAACACAATTAGAAAAAAATAAATGGTCATACTTTAGTAGAGAAAACAATTTTTAGTTTAGGATAAAGTAGTATGGAAACTGTATTAATAAATGTTAATAACTATAAATAAAAATGGAAACAAGGTGATATCTTTTTACCAAACTAATTTTAATAACTTTATGACCAACTTTCAGAGCCTAAAATCTTCTTCAGGTCAGGGCAGGATACTCTAAAAACGGTATACTGTCCTGACCTAAAGAAGGAGGGTTTCACCTCTGAAAGCTAATTGAAAAATGTATTTAGTCATGTGGAGGGGCATAATTTAAAAAAAAAAAAAACCCCGTCTAAGTCCAATTTGGTTATAGGGTGCTAATTGGCTAAAGTCGGCAGTGACAAAATGTCCATTCTTGACAAATATGTCTAAAAAAATTTTTTCAGCAATTATCTATTTGTACATCCAGTTGTTTGATTGTCCAAATTGCCAACTACGTCTTATCTTTATACCACAAATTTGTCCAAGTTCTAAACGCCTAGAACATGACTTTTAGGATATGGGAGGGGCCAGCATTTTGATGGACTGGCCACCCAAACATGGCAACAGAGCAGAGGGGCACCTTACTGGGCACTGCTGTGAACTTCACAAAAAGGGTGCCACATAAACATCTCACCAAAACTCACTTAGAATTATGGTGAGCCCTCCAAAACACTCCCAAAACCCACCTGTCTACAATTCCAATAGCCCTTATGGCTGCAGGTGGCACCTATATGGCAGTACAGTAGGGTTTTAGGGGTTTTTGTGGGCTCACAATTTCCACAGTGAATGTAGTGATTAGAGTGGGTCCTCCCCACTAACCCACCCCCAACCCTCAGACTACTTAAGCCATCTCTGTGCAGCTCTACTAGGCTTTCCTATAGGATACCAGGTGCTGATGTTCCGGAGGCAAGTATGTATGTTTTTATTCTGAACTTTGTAGGGGTGTGATGGGGTCAGCGAACACGGGAGGAGTGTGTGGGTGTCTTTACTTTGTCTCTGCAGTGGTTATCTAGTCACTTTTGATACCTTTTGGGCACTTATACCTGTCTTTACATTGTCTAACTCACAAGGTATAGGTTTCGCCGAGGCAGTCTCATCAAACATTTGATTATCCCTGCAGGACAACTAAGGGCCTCTTCTATAAAACTGCGATAGGAGTTTTTAGCGCGGGGAGCCGCATTCAATGGCCTGTGCTGCTCCCGACGCTCATAGAGTTCCTATGAGCGTCAGGAGCAACGCGGGCCATTCAGCGCAGCTCTCTACGCTAAAAACTGCTAGCACAGTTTGATAGAAGAGGCCCTAAGTCTAGGTCAGTCCACATCCCGCCCTAACAGCGGAATTCAGAGGCTTAAAATACCCCTGGATACATCCAAAAAGCCATTTTGATTATTGGCACTTGGACGACCTATCTTTTAGATCGTCCAAGTGCTGACTTAGGGCGGGTCTTTAGATGTATTTAAGTTTCGATTATGAGCCCCAAAACGTGGTATCATCTTATTTTCTGATGTTTTATTTGTATTTGTTAATTTGTAATGTAGTCATTGGAATATGTCAGTTTTTGAAATTTACATCTGCTATCTATATTTTGCATCACTTTCTCTTTTTATGGTGTGCTGGTATGCTGAGTCTGAGGGTTCAGTTTAATTTTTGTCTACATATATCTGTTTTTAGTTTGTGGTTACTTGGTCTTATTCCACTGGGTGAGGGTCTATCTGTGTTCTGTGAAGGATACATGATTTTCTGTTAGCACTGTTTGCAGGACTGATCTGCACTAATCTGACTTGTATAGTTTTCCAGTAGGTGTATTGATGTACTAATGCCTAATGTTGTTTTTTTTTTTATTTTTGTGCCTCTTTTTCCTAGATAGGCTTATGCTGTGTGACTCATGGAAGTTGTGCTATGGTAAAGTTGCTCTGTAAGTCCTGAGGAGTAGCTCAGGCAAGTTACATTCAGGTACAGTAGATACTTTCCTGTCCCTGGAGGTCTTATAATTTAAGGGCTCCTTTTACAAAGGTGCGCTAGCGTTTTTAGCACATGTACTGGATTAGCGCGCAGTATAGTACGCGCTACCTGAAAAACTACTGCCTGCTCAAGAGGAGGCGGTAGCGGCTAGTGCGCGGGGCATTTTAGCACGTGCTATTCCGCGCGTTAAGGCCCTAACGCACCTTTGTAAAAGGAGCCCTAAGTTTTATTCCTGAGGCAGTGGAGGAGTAAATGACTTGTTCAAGATTTCAAGGAGCAGCAGTGGGATTTGAATCCTGGCTTCCCTAGTTCTTAGCTTGTTGCTCTAACCATATTATCTGTACCTAATGTATGGCAACTCAACAGTAAACTGAGGTTATTATGATTATTTTTCACTTCCTGATTATTACTGCAGATCATTTTGGGGTGGGGGTGTTAAAAAATGATCCACTCTGGGTGTCAAATATGCTAGGTACACCACTGACAGTAGCAACCCTAAAAAAATTAATCTGATTTATCTGACTTTAGAGAGGTTTAGGCTATATAGTATGTAATTCTTAAAAATAGTTTTCAATATTCTAATCAGGATGAGTAACAGAAAATGATGCAGAGCACTGACATATCTCCACACTGCTGCTGCTATAAAGGTAGTGGGAACTTCAAATCCTAACACATTTACTAAAGTGTAGTTGTATCACTGAGATGAAGAATAAACTTTCACAAACCCTCGCACAGGCTGCTGGAACTTCAGAGAGGGACCCCATCTCCTGAGATTTTGTGGAGAGCTGCTTAACCCAGAACACAGCCTGATTCTGGGCCAGATGGGTAGCAGTGCTCTCCTTATCTTAACATAGTCCTGAAGTATTTACAGTAGACATGCTTTTTAAAGATTTTCACCATTTTGTGCCTAGAGGAAATGTGTACATACAGTATAATTTCTACACCATTTCTGCCCTGCCCATTTCTTTGAAGTTCACAATTCAAGCTTGGGCTTTGTGTAACAAAGCTGCCATCCCTCAAACCTCTCCAGAACCAGGTCTTTGCAGGATGACGTGCTTATCTCCTGCTGTGTTACACATCCACTGTCAAATTATGCCTTCTCAACACTGCTCCACATGAGGTGGCAACATTTTAACAATAATGAGCAAGACAGCAGGAGATAAAGAAACTCATCTTTCTGCTTACAGAGGGGTATGGATGGGCCAGATAAACTTTGAGGAGCTCTGGGTATCATTGTTTTTTTGTTGGGGGGAGCAGCAGGGATGTTGAGGTCTGTGTGGGTTTGTTGTCTCTTAAAGACAGGTAAGCAATCAAAATCTAAATGGCATTTTGTTGTTATTGTTTTGAAATGGTTGCCAAAGTTGTTAATATGGTGACCTTGTGATGCAGGGTTGGCATGCTAGTCTTTTCATGCTTCTTCCCCACTCCAATACCATTAATTTTCTAATTTTCTCACAACTACATTGACTATGAGAAAGTTAATGTACTTTAGTGCTTAGGGGGATATGAAATTAGAAGTTCATTATCCATCTCATTTAAATAATTAGCATGGTCTTAATTTGTTCCTGAATCACATAACAGCAGCAAATTTTCTTTTGGTCCACCACCAAACAGTCAGTCTATATCCTTGGGCACAGAGAGGAGAAAGCAGGAGATTGTGTGAGTGTAAGAGTGAAGGAAAATAAATTATTCCAGGTCAAATTATGACCAGGTCAAGTAAGCAGCATATTCTCATGTGGGGTGATGTCATCCACGGAACCCGACATAGACTGTCCATAGTGAACTGTCACTCTTAAGAAATGACAAGACTGCCCGTACTGTGCATGCGCAGGTGACTTCCCACCCGCTGCCAGCTCACAGAACCATCGGTTCTTTGTTTTTTTAGAGCAGAGAAGCCATCTTTTGGTTTTCTCTTCACATACCTTTCAGCATGTATCGTTTAATATACACATATTATATGCGTTTATTTTGCCAGTATAACTGAAAGGAGTGCTTTCAGACCTACTAGTCTTCTTCTCTCGAAGAACCTCGTGTCAGCGGCTTTTCTCGGGGTTGTTCTCCCAATAATTTTTATATTTTCAGGTCATTTTTGAAACAGTGTTGAGGATGGCTAATTCTGGCTCGGAGGCTCCTCCTCTTCACAGCCCTACGCCTAGGGTGTCGACTTCCATGTCTAGCTATACCTCAGATACTTTGGTGCTGTCATTATCGAAGGAACTGCTTAAGAAGCTAAGAAGCTCAAGCACTGTTCCTCTTCCACTGCTACTACAACACAAGCATCTCCAGCGAAGAAGCAATGACCGGATGCCTCTGCACAGGCATATTCTGTGCCGACTACCGCACAGACACCAATTCCAGTATCTGTGCAGCAACAAGTGTAATTTGTGCCACCTACCACACAAGCTCTATCTTCTGGATACAAACCAGACACGTGCTTTCTTCCCTCAGCAGAGACTCTTTACACTACTTCAGCTGTGCCAGCAAGTCGTCTCTTTTTGCCACCTGATGGCACATCATAGAAACATAGAAACATAGAAATTGACGGCAGAAAAGGGCTATAGCCCATCGAGTCTGCCCATACCAATGACCCTCTCCCTGATTCTTACTCTCCTAGAGATCCCACATGAATATCCCATTTTCTCTTGAAATCTAACACGCTGCTGGCCTCAATCACCCTCTGAGGCAGCTCGTTCCAATGATCTACCACCCTTTCAGTGAAGAAGTACTTCCTCGCATCACCCTGAAATTTCCCTCCCCTGATTTTCAGCGAGTGACCTCTGGTTACTGAGGGCCCTATAAGACTGAAGATATCATCTTTCACCTCTATACGCCCAGTAATATACTTAAAGGTCTCAATCATGTCCCCTCTCTCTCTTCGCTCCTCCAGTGAGTACATCCGCAGTTTTTTTAACCTTTCTTCATACGTGAGTTCCCTGAGCCTCAAAACCATCCTGGTAGCCATTCGCTGAACCGACTCAATTCTCAACACATCTTTTCGGTAGTGTGGTCTCCAGAATTGAACACAATACTCGAGATGAGGTCTCACCATGGATCTGTACAGCGGCATTATGACTTCAGGTTTTCTGCTGACAAAACCCCTACGGATACAGCCCATCATTTGTCTTGCCTTGGACGATGCCTTCTCTACTTGATTGGCAGCCTTCATATCGTCGCTAATGATCACTCCTAAATCACATTCCACCGTGGTCCTGGACAAGGTTTCACCATTTAGTGTGTAAGTTCTGTGTGGATTTTTTTTGCCTAGGTGCATTACCTTACATTTTTTAGCATTGAAGCCCAGCTGCCAAGTTGATGACCACTGTTCAAGCTGTCTTAGGTCCTGCGTCATAAAGTCAGGCACACTGCTTTTGCCAACTATGTTGCATAGTTTGGCATCGTCGGCAAACAGTGATACTTTTCCTCTAAGTCCTTGGGTCAAATCTCCTATGAATAAATTGAATAGAATCGGCCCTAAGACGGAGCCCTGAGGTACTCCACTCATCACTGCTGACGTTTTGGAGGGGGTACCGTTTACCATCACCCTTTGAAGCCTACCATCTAGCTAATCCATCAGGTTACAATTTCTGGGTCACATGGCTTCTAAAGTATATGTGGTCCCATTTGCCCATCTTCACCTCAGACATCCTCAGTGGGCGTTATCCTCCCAATGGTATCAAGCAACTGGTCTTTATCCCAGCACTTGTCAGTGACCTTACAACTCAAAGACTCTTTTTTTGGTGGATGTCTCCAACCATCTCTCCAAAGGTCTCCTGTTTCAAGTACCCCCTCATCAAAAGATTTTGATGACTGATGTTTCCATGTTAGGATGGGGAGCTCACTTATACAGTCTCCACACCCATGGAGTTCTATGGAGGCACATCTTCATATGAACCTTCTGGAATTATGAGCAATTCGCAATACCATGTTCACATTCCAGGATCATCATCTCAATCAGGTAGAACTGATTTAAACAAACTACCAAGTAGCCATGTAGTATGTGAACAAGCAGGATGGAACAGGATCTCACCGTCTTTGCCAAGAGATCATCCAAATCTGGTCCTGGGCCATTGCTTGCAACATTTTCCCAAAAGCAGTCTACATAGCAGGAAAACGGAATGTATTGGCCAACAAACTGAGTAGAATTCTACAACCACATGAGTGGTCCCTCAACCTCTCCATCTTACAACAGATTTTGTGGCTTGGAGGACCCCAGAGCAGGGCCGGATTAAAGGGTAGGCCCAGTAGGCATGGGTCTAGGACCTGAAATGGTCAGGGGGGCCCGCCGGGTCTGGAACCACCCTCCCTATTGTCAGGGCTGGAATTAGAGGGTGGCAAGTTGGCCCCGTGATCCAGGCAGCTCACTTAACTGCCATCAGCCCTACCTTCAGCTGCGCCGGTACCGCTAAACCAGATGGCAAAAACAAAGAAAAAAGTCACAGGACTTTTCCTCTTGCCTGCCAATCTTGATCCTGCCCCCCTCTGAAGTGACTTCCTGTTTTTGAGGGGCAGGATTGAGAGCAGCAGATTTTAGAGCGATGCAGGCAAGAGTCCCGCAGCTTCTTTCTTTTTGCTGTTCGGTTTAGCAGTACCGCAGCCGAAGGCAGGGCTGATGGCAATGCCTGTAACATCACAGAATCGCCTCCAATCTCGCAACAGCTAATCAATTCTTGGCAGCAGTACTGGAACACTCGCCTCTAAATTAAGCTGACGGCATGCACCCAAAGATTTTAACTGCACTCATACATATTAATTACAATAACGGAATGTATTTCTATGGGAAAGCATTTGATGCTGTATTATTGCAGGCCAGTATAAATACAGGATTACATGAGGCCGGCAGGCATCTGATATTATTCTTCTCAAAACCATAAGCTTAGTTCTAATACGCTGCAGGCTGATTCCCTGAGGGACTTCTACACCATCCCAGCCTATTAAGATGGGGAAGTACTGGAATGGGATGGGGAAGATGGTGGGTTGGTTGGCTCAGGAAATGGGAGAAAAGAGCTGCTAAATCAGATGAGGAAGGAAAAAAGGAACACAGGAAGATGCTGGACATGTAGGTTGTAGGGTGAAGGGAAAAAAACACATGAAGTGAGTAGGAAGACAGGTGGGAGATGCTGGACACAGGGTGGATGCAGTAAGAAGAAAAAGGAGGTTCTGGATATTAGAGTAATAGGTAGATAGAGGGCATGCTGAAACTGAAGGAAGGAGAAGGAAAAGGGAGAGGAACGAGAGATGCCATCCATGGGAGGGAGAGAAAGGAAAGAAGGAGAGGAAATACCAGAACATGGAGGGTGAGGGAGAGATGCCAGGGCATGGGGGGAGGGAAGGAGACAGATGCCAGACCAGGGGAAAGGAAGGAAGGAGGAAGGGAGGGAGAGAAAGGAAAGAGATGCCAGATAATGGAGGCGGAGTTTGAAGGAGAGAAGAAAGATGCCAGGGCATGGGGGGAGGGAAGGGAAACTAAGGAGACAAATGCCAGACCAGAGGGAAAGGAGAGAAAGAGGAGGTGCCAGAGCATGGAGGGAGAGAGATGCCAGAGCATGGGGAGATGGAAGGGAAGGAGATGGAGATGCCAGACCATGGGGTGGAGTGGGAAGGAAGGAAGGAAGGAAAGGAGAAGAGAGAGATGCCAGAGCATAGGGGAGGGGGGGTGGAGACAGAAAAATGGAGAGAGGATGAAGCTGAAATGAATCATGTACAAAGGAGATAGTTTATGGAAGGAGCATAGAAAGAGGGAAGATACCATATGGAAAAGGGAGAAGGTGGACAGTGGATGGAAGGGGCAGAGAGAGAGAGGGCAGACAGTGAATGGAAGGGACTGATGTTGATAGGAAGACAGAGAGAGGACAGATGCTGGCTAGAAAGAAGAGAGTGAATACAAGATGATTAAAGCAGAAATGACAAAAGGTAGACATTTTTTTGTTGTTGCTTTAGAATAAAATAGTATTGTAGTTGTACTGATAAAATTTTTGTAAACAGAAAATAAGGTAATCTTTTTATTGGACTAATTTTAATACATTTTTTACTAACTTTTAGAGACCAAAACCCCCTTTCTTAGGTCAGGACAGTATAATGTAACAGCAGTATACTATATTGACTTGAAGGAGGCTATGGCCTCTGAAAGTTAATTGAAAATGGATTAGTCAAATAAAATGGTATATTCTTATTTTTTATTTATTTCTATCTGTTAATTTTTA
This sequence comes from Geotrypetes seraphini, assembly GCF_902459505.1. NCBI lineage: Eukaryota > Metazoa > Chordata > Amphibia > Gymnophiona > Dermophiidae > Geotrypetes > Geotrypetes seraphini. The sequence goes on along the minus strand of NC_047085.1, from coordinate 182,333,430 downwards.
AAGTGGTGATTGTCAGTTTCTTCAACTTTACATCTGCTATATTTATATTTTGCAGAGTATTAGGGGCTATGTGTCATTGTTTCTGTCGTGTTTCACTATATGTAGTTTGGCTTCTTGGCGGTTCAGTTTAACCTTTATCTACATATTTCTATTTTTAGTTTGTGATTACTTTTTCCATACTGGGTGAGGATGTATCTGTTTTCTGTGTGTATGAAAGATATGGTTTTCTGTTACTGTTGACTAGCCTTGTTTGGCGAAATGCATCGGGCACGGTTCTTGGGAGAATAAACCTGATTTGAATCTCCTTATTTTCTGCTGATCTTCTTTTGTTTTCTTTGGTGGATTCTTTGGATTCTTTGGTGGACTGCTTGCCTTGTTTCATTACAAATTAACATATATGGAGTGGCACGGACTACAGGAGTTACAGATTTGGCTGTTTATACAAACATATGGGTTACAGTTGGTTGACATAGAGTGAAGCAGTTGAGAGGCGTTGTAAACTTGGTTATTAATATAGTCTTATATTTTGGATAATATTACTGCTTTACAGTATATTTGAACACTTTTATATATGTATGGAAAGGGTTCATAGTTAAAGTCCTGGGTAAGTAGGTGGGAAGGTAAGGAAGGGGGATTTGTTCAGAGATGTTTGGGGGTTGCATAGAAGAAAAACTGTGCACTAGTATGCTAATCTTTGTTTGTTTTGAATTTTTTTTTAAAAAAGAAATACAAGTGGAAATAAAGAAGTAAAGAAAACAGATAAATGGGGGTGGGGTGGGCAGGGGCAGGGGGGCTCAGTGCACTTGTGTGCCTAGGGGCCCTCAAAGAATTAATCCTGCCCTGCCCCAGAGGTGGACCTATTTGCTTCCACGTACAATCACAAGTTCCCTTTTTTCTGCTCCAGGCTCCACACTCCCAATTGCCTGGAAATGGATGCTTTTCTACTAAACTGGTGAGGCAGATTCCTCTATGCATTTCCTCCAATTCCTTTAATCAAGACAACACTGCTCAAACTTCACTAGGAACTAACCACCATGATACTCATTGCACCTCAGTTGCTACGTCATCCTTGGTTCCCTCTCCTACAAATGAGCAAACAGGACCCAATCACCCAATCACTCTGCAAATCTGTCCAACACTGCTGACACAGAACAAGGGCTCTCTACTGCATCCCAATCTACGTTCTTTAGCTCTCACAGCATGGTGTCTTTCTCTCAACCAGTAGATAATCTTTCATTGTCTGTACCAGTGTCAGCTATCATTAAAGCCTCCAGGAAATCTTCGAGGCGGCGCTGCTATCACTTCAAGTGGACTTGCTTTTCCTTGTAGTTTAGTGGCAAATCTCTGGACCCAGTGATCTGCCCTGTTCCTTTTGTACTGTATTATCTCCTACACTGCTCTAATTCTGGCTTAAAGACTAATTCAGTGAGAGATCATCTCAGTGCTATAAGTGTTTTCAACACACTTAGCAGTACATCCTCTGATTTCTAGATTCATGAAAGGCCTTTACAATATCAAGCCTCCAATGGCTTGGGACCTTAATGTGGTGCTTTCCGTACTCATGATGCCTCCATTTGAACTTTTGTTCACATCTCTCAAGCACCTCACTTGGAAAGTCCATGGAGGGGGTGGGTGGGTTGGGGGTTGGGGTTTTTAAATAAGGTTAAATGGATGTGTATTAGGTATATTATTTTAGGTTGGTCATGGTTTAATGTAAGTTCCTTATGTTGGTGCTTTGTGATAATTATATTATAATGTCTTTGAAAATATATTCGCTAAATGTCAATGGGCTCAATCACCCAATAAAGAGAAAAAAAATATTATCTTTTTTAAAAAGGCAAGGGGGCGGATATATATTTCATCCAAGAGACCCATTTATCTGCAATGGAGTCACATAAATTAGAGGGGGATTGGGTTAAGAAATGTTTTTATGCCCCTGCTATAGGAAAAAAAGCTGGAGTAGCTATTTTGATACATAAAAAATGTTTAATGACGTTTAATATGATATCTATGGATCCGTTGGGAAGATGGATTCAAATAGAAATGATCTTAGGGGAAAATACCATGATGCTGTTTAACATATATGCCCCTAATTCGAATTAATTGGCATTTTTTAATAAGCTCCAAAAATTAATATTATCATCAGCCTCCAATTTAATATTTGCAGGGGACTTTAATGCGGTTATGGATCCGATATTGGATAAAAACCTAGTAAAATTTTAAAATCTTTAGGTTTGGATAATTTGGTAGGGTCTTATGGTTTAAAAGACATCTGGAGAATTCTCCATTTCAATGAATTGGAATTTTCATTTTGCTCTCATGTGCACAAGTCATTTTCAAGAATAGATATATATTTGTATCAGATAACTTAGTTCCAAAGGTAACAAGGGCATCCATAGATCCGATTATTTTATCGGATCATGGAAGTATTTGGATTGATTGTAGTATAGATGGACAAGAGAATAATAGACCTGCATGGAGATTCAATAATACATTGCTGGCAGAGTAATTTTAAAGAGGAATTTCAGTTGAAAATAAATGAATATTTTCAGATTAATGATTCAGAAGAAATAACTAAAGAAACAATATGGGATACCTTTAAGGCTACCATGAGAGGTCATATAATCTCATATTCTTCATATATTAAAAAACAATTAAATAAAGAATTTCTTATTTTAGAACAAGATATTACTAAATTAGAGTTACAATTGAAGTCAAATTGGGATCCAAATACTTTTCAGGCTCTTTTAAAAGCAAAGTTTAGATACAATGAAATTTCTTCTCAGCTGGCTAGGAAACAATCGGTGTCTCTCAAGGCTTTGTATTATGAAAACAAATAAGGCGGGAAGACTATTGGCTAATTATTTAAAAGCTAAAAAGAGGAAAATAAATTAAAGATGAAAACATGGTAATTCATTATCAAAATAACAATATATTAAAACAGTTTTTGAAATTTTACACATGCTTGTATTTTTCTGAGCATTATTTAACTAAGGATGAAGATGGGTTGGAATTTTTAAATCTGATTGAAGGTCCCAAAATTCCTGAGCATGTGAAAGGAAAATTAGAAGCACCCATTTCACAAAAAGAAATACAATCTGCATTGAAGTCCCTTAGAGTTGGATCCGCTCCAGGCGGTGATGGATATACGGTTGAATTCTATGCATCATGTCAAAACATATTAATACCCCATCTATTAAATTTATATCAGGATCAACTGAATAATGGTTGTATAACATGTACTATAGCGGAATCATTAACTATTGTTTTGCCAAAGCCAAATAAAGATCCCTTGTTGGTTGCTAATTATAGGCCGATTTCTTTGATTAATGAAGATGGGAAAATATTAGCGAAATTATTAGCTTTACGCTTGGCCAAGGCTCTTCCTTATATTATTGGTGTCCACCAAACAGGGTTCGTTGCTAGTAGACATTCTTCAAATAATACTAGATTGGCCTTTCATATGCTAAATTTGACAAAAAAAATGGATGATCCGGCCTTTTCTGTTTGTTTAGATGCAGAGAAGGCTTTTGATCGAGTAGAATGGTTATTTATGTATCAGGCTATAGAATGGTTTGGTATTGGTTCTGGATTTATACAAATGATTCAAACATTGTATTGCTCCCCTTTTGCTAGATTGTACATTAATAATACTTTTTCAGAGCGGTTTCGCTTGGAAAGGGGAGTGAGACAAGGATGTCCGTTATCTCCTTTGCTGTTTGATATTGTTTTGGAACCCTTACTGATGGCTATTAAACAAGCAGAGATTTGTGGTATTCCTTGGGCAGGTCGGGAATACAAAGTTTCTGAATATGCAGATGATATTTTGCTTCATTTGAGAAGTCCTGAAATTACCATACCATGTTTACTGGAACTGATTAATAAATCTGGAAAATTCTCTGGTTACAAAATAAACTGGAGTAAATCAGAAATTCTTCAATTGAATGTACATTGTACGAAAGGATTATTTGATGAATTTCCGTTTATTTGGAAGGAGGATGGTATTAAATACTTAGGTATATGGATTAAAAATACATTGGAAGAAACAATGAAAATAAATGAAAAATCATTATTATTAAAGATCACGGAGAGGTGTGAGCAATGGAACCCTTTACACTTGTCTTGGTGGGGGAGAGTTCAAACAGTCAAAATGATGATCTTGCCGGTAATTTGTTACCAACTGGATATATTACCAATTTATTTTCAAGGGTCCTTTTACAAAAAGTTAAATATTATATTGACAAAATGTATTTGGTTAGGAAAGAAAGCAAGAATTGCTTTAGTATCTCTACAAAAACCAATTGCAGAGGGTGGGGTAAATTTTCCCAATTTTTATAGGTATCATCAAGCCTATATAATGCATCAAGGTATGTATTGGATCCTCCCTGAGCTCTTAGAACATTAGCCAGACTGGCTATATCTTGAGTGGAAAATCATGTCCCCGATGAGACTGTCTCATATATTAAGTATTAAAAAACCTAGGTACACTAAGGATAAAGTGATTTTATTGGACACATGGAAAACAATTAAATTTATTGATAAGTTAACAGATGTTCCCATAATAAAGTCTACTTTGCAGTCCTTATGGTTAAACTCCAAGATTCAAATAGGCGGTGCTGGGATCGCTTGGAAGAATTGGGTGCAGGCAGGTATTCGGACATTAGATGACGTTATGTCTAATGGAAATCTGCCTGATTTTTCACAATTGCAACAGTCATTTGGAATTTTAAAATCTCAACAATATAGGTGGTTGCAGTTGAAACAGGCTATTCAGAGTGGGTTCCCTTTTAAGGAAAATTTTTAAAACATATTTTAGCCTGCAAATCCTTTGCTACCAAACTGATTTAGTAGGTCATCAGGCTGCTCAGTGGTACAAATTGATTTCTGGATTTTTGAATAAAATACCAAAAAATAGTCTTGGAGACATCTGGAGCATCGAGATAAAACAGTATATTTCTGTGTCTCGTTGGCCACGAATTTGGACTTGGAGATTGTAATGTACAGCGTCAGCATCTATGAGACAAACATGGTTATTTTTGTTACATAGGATTTTCTGGACCCCAGTTCGATTAAATAAAATAGATAGTTCTAAGTCTAATAGATGCTGGCATTGTTATACTGGTATAGGGACTTTGGATCATCTGTTGTATTTTTGTCCATTTATATTAATATATTGGAAGTCAATTTGGGGACAAATAAATTTAATACTAGATTCAAAATGTTCCAATGTCATATGAGGCTATAATTTGTGGAACAATTTTACATGTGAAACCCACTCTAGATAAATATAAGAGTCATCTATTTATGATCCTAACAGGTATAGCCGTGTAATTGGAAAAACCATGATAGAATTAATTATACATTTTGGTGGGTGAATGTGTGTACTACATACAGATGCGAACGAATTAACGCAGAATGTAGGGGTTTTAGTGAGGTATTTAATAAAATTTGGAGCCCATTGACTAAATTTGTAAAACATAATAATGTATTTTCATCATATTTCTTCTTTTCTTTGGTTTATTTATCTTTACACATCCAGGGAGGTGGGGGGTTGGAGGGAGGGGAATAAATATTGATTGTGATATTTGGGTAACTTTATTCTTTATTTGTATTGTATATTAGGATATATTATGATATTATTATATGCAGGAAAATGAAATTATTGAATGATATTTATGTTACCTGTATAGATAATAGTGGGATATGTGGAATATCTTTTGTTCTTTCATTTGTATGACACTGTTTTTGATTAAAAATCAATAAAGAATTAAAAAAAAAAAAAAAAGAGAAAGACATGGGGGAAGCCACTGCTTGCCCTGTATCGGTAGCATGGAATATTGCTACTCCTTGGGTTTTGGCCAAGTACTAGTGACCTGGATTGGCCACCGTGAGCTACTGGGCTTGATGGACCATTGGTCTGACCCAGTAAAGCTATTCTTATGTTCTTAAAGTGGTCTTCCTCATTGCTCTCACATAAGCCCTCCAAGTCAGTGAATTCCAGATGCTAGTAGCAGACCCATCTTATCCTGACAAGGTGGTTTTTCGAACTCATCCAAAATGCCTCCCAAAAGTTGTTTTGGAGTTTGATTTCAACCAGTCCATCAACCTTCCAGTTTCATAGCTAGGCTAGAAAGAATTATAAAAAGACAGCGCAATACAGAATTGAGATAGTCATCTCTGAGATTTAGTTAGTGACATCCATGGCCCCCCGATTCGAGTTTCGGCTCTTCATCAGGAAGGGTCACTTATATCAGCAAAAAATGCCCCTTTTTCGATGTTCCTTTCTGGGCATTTGTTGCCGATATAAGTGACCCCTCCTGATGAAGAGCTGAAACTCGAGTTGGGGGGCCATGGATTTTAATATGGTGATCTAAGTTTATACAATTGCACCGTTGAACACTTCTGAGCACTGGCACTGGCACGTTTTGCAGCTGTGGTTATTGAATTCCCAACTCGTCAGAGATTTCAGATAAGTTGTTTCATCATTATTTAGTAATTTATGGGTTGGGTTAGGGACAGTAAAGGCAATGATGGTTCCTATAATAACCACAGTTAGGTGTTATCATCTAATTAAAGGTTATATGGTCTGAGCACTTTACTATAAAGACATAGGATTATATAAGTAAAGTAATTAGTTATTAGAAGAGCTGTGATTGATTAGAAATACTGTTGATATTTTCATCACAGAGTCTGACTCTGATATCTCCCTATGTTTATGAAGTATCAGCTCTTCTTGAGACATCAGATAAAGAAATTGTGACCCCAGCAACACTAATAATATCTGTAGCCCTTCAACTAGATAAGGCATGAATTTCTGGGTTATAAAATACAGATGTTTCCCAATATATCACGCGAGATGCAGAAGCATAGGCGTGAATTTCTTCTACTTAAGCCAGGTGTTTTAGCTTTGGGGGCTACTTTTTACTTGCGACATCCCTGCAACTGTATTGTGTATCACCAATCGAATAAGTAAGTCTTTTTTGAACCGTTTCAATTAACTACCTTAAGCTCATTAAACTGTTATACATTTTGCTCTCAGCTTCAAGCTTTGATTTATTTATTGTATTTTCTTATTTTTCTCGCCAAGTGTTTAAATCTTGGACCCAATTTGAGGACTTGAGTAAAATTAAACCTGTGTAATTGAATTTCTTATTATTTTTGATTGTTAAATAGCCAATTTTATTGGAGTGTTGGAGAATGTCCTAAGTTTAATTTCTTTCTGCACAAGTTAAATGCTTGATATTTAAGTTGAAACTTATAAATTAAATAATAATAATTAAAAAAAAGTTAGCATGCTTACTTCCTCTTGTTTATCTGATTGGAATTTGCAGGAAGATAAAGATTCTGTTTATTTTGCCTCTTACCTCCTTGATTTTGAGAGGAAGGAGTTTCAGCTTTGGAATGTTTCGAGGTAGCTGCATCTTAGACACCATGTAGATCAAAAAAGGTGAGTCAACAAGCAATCTACCATATTTGATATCAAGAAAAAAAAGCCTGTTGATGTGCAGAGCAAAAGCTCTAAGCTGCTATATTAGTTGCTGTTCATGAGTGACCCCCCCTCTCATCCAATTAATCTGTTAAATGGAATGATCATAGCTTTACAGTCAGATGATTTTGAGGTTAAGAGGACATAGACTGAAAAAAACCAGATTGATAGAAATCTCTCAGAAAACTAAATATATAAGCTTTTAATCAGTATTGGATACTGTATCTTCTGTGGAAGATGAAGAAATAGTTCTCATTATTTTCAGTCTAAAACATCATCAGTCACTAATTAAGGCACATTAATTAGAAGTTACTTCATAAGGAATTCTGTGACCATTAAGAACAGCCAATATGTTCTCTATCATACTCTGCATCATCAAACGGCAAGTATTGTGAGTCGCACTTCCAATGTGGGGAGTCACAATAACATTCTTCATTCTTAACAATGGATGAGATCTAAAAAAAAAAAAGAGGGTAAAGCATTAGTACGTGTTCTGTAAATGATTCCATATGACAAACTTGAATTATTTATGTATGTACCTCCTCTGCTGAATCCAGTATTGATAGAGGGCAGTCCAGTGAAGGGGTGTTTATATGCAGTCACCAATCAGCATATACAATAACTAGTCTTTAAGCCCGTTATATTAATGGGTGCTAGAATATATGTCTGTCTGTCTTTCTGTCTCTCTCCCTACCTGTCTCTTTCTGTCTCTCTCCCTCCCGCTGTCTTTCTGTCTCTCTCCCTGCCCCTATGTCTTTCTCCCTCCCACTATCTGTCTTGCTCCCTCCCTCCCTCCCGCTGTCTGTCTTTCTATCTGTCTCTCTCCCTGCCCCCTATGCAGCAGCATTTCCCTCCCTCCCTTCCCTGTGCAGCTGCCGCAGCAGTATTCCCTCCCCCTCCATTTCCCTGTGCAGCAGCATTTCCCTCCCCCCACCCCACTTCACTGTGCAGCAGCAGCATTTCCCTCCCCCCACTTCCCTGTGCAGCAGCAGTATTCCCTCCCCCTCCATTTCCCTGTGCAGCAGCATTTCCCTCTCCCACCCCACTTCCCTGTGCAGCAGCATTTCCCTCCCCCCACTTCCCTGTGCAGCAGCCGCAGCATTCCCTCCCCCTCCATTTCCTTGTGCAGCAGCATTTCCCTTCCCCCACCCCAATTCCCTATGAAGCAGCAGCAGCATTTCTCTCCCCCTCCACTTTTCTGTGCAGCTGCAGCAGCGGTATTTTCCTCCCCCTCCACATCCCTGTGCAGCAGCAGCAGCATTCCCCCTTCCTTGTTCCTTTCCCTTCCCAGCAGCACGCAGCTAAAACGGCTCCCTTAGTTCCTTGCCAGAGTTATTAAGTTTAAAGCTACCGCGGCGGCTTCTCTCACGATCCCCGCCTGCGTCGGAAGCCTTCTCCAACGCAGGTGTGGCTCGTGAGAGGAGCCGTGGCGGCGGCTTTGAACTTAAAAATATCTTCAGCCAGGGAGTGTAAGGGAGCAGGCCAGACCGCAGAACATTACCTTGGGGTCTGCGAGTGTGGGGCTGTTGTATTTCCTCCCAAGCTAATAGAACCCTAAGTGCGCATGTGCACTCCTACCTGCCACGGACTCACAGATCACGCAGGTAGGAGTGCACATGCATGCTTAGGGGTTTATTATATAATATGTGACTGGTTAAGGAATATATGAATCTAATAAATAATCACAAATAAAAGTTAAAGAATTTTATTATATGTAGTTCCACATATGTAGGGGGTTGATATTCAGCATAATTTGAGAGAGAAGGATAGGTTCCTGTCCATTTACCATATAAACTGACCCAAATATAAACCGAGGCAACCTTTTCCCCTCAAAGAGGAGGAAAAAAGGTTGACTCGAATATAAATGGGGCGGGGGGGAGAGGTGTTAATATTCAAGTGCTCTGCACCCTGCCCCATTTCCCTTCTCCTACCAGGCTCTGCATCCAGCCTCCTTCTCTCCCTGCCAGGCTCTACAACCAGCTCCTTCCCTCCCCTCCCTGCCAGGCTCTGCACCATCCCCCCTCCCTCACAATGCCTTGCAGGCCTCCAACAGGCCTGCCCTAAGATCTGGTGGTCTAGCAGTGAGCCAGAGGGAACACATGGCAGCCATTCAGCGGCTCTGCACAGGGTAGGAACAAAGGAAGATTGCTCCTACCTCGGTTCACCATTAGACCACCAGGGATTCAAAAGGTATGCTGGAGAGGTGGCAGGGAGGTAAAAGTTCTTATAGGAGGCAGGAGGGATCCCTCCTGTCCTGGCCCACCACTGGACTACCAGGTCTTAGGGCAGGCCTGGTGGAGGCCTGCAACAGGTCCAGGAGGGGTGTGGGTAGGCACTGACATGACTATAAACCAAGACCCCCATTTTTGGGCCATTGCTTAGCCCAAAAATCTCAGTTTATATTCAAGTACAGTGGTACCTCAGTTTACGAGTGCACCGGTTTTGCGAGTGTTTTGCAAGACGAGCAAAACATTTGCAAAATCGGTACCTCAGAAACCGAGCATGGCTCGATTTACAAGCACTCCCTCCGCAATCCGGCACCCCCCCCGCCACGATCCGACCCCCCCCGACACGATTGGGCACCCCCCCCGACACGATCCGACCCCCCCCTGATAAAATTGGGCACCCCCCCGCCGCTTCTTATCCTCATCTGGGCACTCTTGAAGCTCGGCCTCCTCATCTGCTGGGCCTTGAGCATGCTCAGATGCTCAAGGCCCAGCAGACGAGGAGGCCGAGCTTCAAGAGTGCCCAGATGAGGGTAAGAAGCGGCGGGGGGGTGCCCAATTGTGTCGGGGGGGATGTCGGATCGTGGCGGGGGGTGCCCAATCATGTCGGGGGGGGTCGTGTCGGGGGGTGCCCAATCGTGGCGGGGGGGTGCCGGTTCGAGGCAGGGGGGGTGCCGGATCACAGGGGGGGTGCCTGATCGCAGGGAGGGGCCTTCGAGGGGAGCAATGCCGGTTCTCGGGGGGGGGGGAACGCATCAAAGCGAGTTTCCATTATTTCCTTTGGGGAAACTCACTTTGATAAACGAGCATTTTGGATTACGAGCATGCTCCTGGAACGGATTATACTCGTAATCCAAGGTACTATTGTATATATGGTCAATCACACTAAGTATGCCAACTGCTGATATTCAGCGACACCCAGGCAATGCCACTGAATTCTGGCTCTAACTACTCAAGTGCGGCCTGGATAATGTTGGGGTGATCTGGGAGCAGACTTGGGAAGGAGCTGGCAATTATGCAGATATGGGCCATATTAAGCACCATGGGCCATATTCAGCACCAGTTCCTGCATAGGTAAGAGGTCAGACAGAATGACACAAAAGACTTGACACTCTCATCCCCCAACCCATCCTGTGGATCTGATCCTTCCCATTAGGTCAATTCCTTATAAGAAAGGCTGACCCAGTAGTTGTACTGCAAGATTATTACTAGGGGTCAACATTTTGAACTTAGAGCCTGATGGAAGTGAGGTATGTGTGGAAGGAGATCACTCCTGCCCTGTCCCACTAGAAAATCAGGGGGTGCTGAGGGATCCAGAGGGAATTAGAACTGGGGGGGGGGGTGGATTTGGGAGGGGGATCTTTCATGTAGCTATTCCAATCCTTCTCCCAAACCCAAACCCTTAGTTCCAATTCCCACATACTGTAAATGTCTTATGGAGATCCAAGAGACCAGCATTAGTACCAGTGGCTACTTTCTGGCTGTTCATACCCAGATATTCATTGTCAGTGCCCAGACAAAAATGTTGACTGGTTCTGGCTGAATATTGGGGGGGGGAGGGCAGTAGTTTATATCATTAAGTGGGTAATTTTATAAGGGAGTGCTTAATTTAAGAGGACAAGTAATTTTATTGAGAGACACAGATATAAGTTAGACTTCCCTTCCTTTAAGGGAATTAAATCTGCTGGGAAGCTCAGTCGATCTTTTGTTTTTAAGTTTGAGAAGATCTGGAATGAACTTCCTGACTCCATTAGGCTTTTAGGCCAGCTGCAATTATTTCATAAATTCCTGAAAACTTTGTTGTTCTCGCAATTTTTAAATGGTTTAACTACAGTCTCAATGAAATGACAATATTATAGTTATTTTTCTTATGCTTTTCTTATGTACTTTAGTTTTTAATTAGTTCTTCTCTCTAGTCTTAATTATATGTGAACCGAGTCGAGCTCCACTGGGAGATGACCCGGTATGTAAACCAAAGATTAGATTAGACTATGGGCTCCTTTTACGAAGGTGCGCTAGCGTTTTTAACGCATGCACACGATTAGTGCGCACTAGCCAAAAAACTACCGCCTGCTTAAAAGGAGGCGGTAGCAGCTAGCGTGCGGCATTTTAGCACATGCTAAAACCGCTAGCGCACCTTTGTAAAAGGAGCCCTATGTGTCTTTAAAACATACCGGCATAATCAGCAGAAATTGTTTCTATGTTATTTAAAGTACATGTGTGTATTAATTGATTTTATACTAATGTACGTATGTACTTTAAATAACATAGAAACAATTTCTGCTGATTATGCCGGTATGTTTTAAAGACACAAAGGCATCTGTTTGTCATAATAAAATTACTTGTCCTATTAAACTAGGCACTCCCTTATAAAAAAATTACCCTCTTAATACTGTAATATAAACTGCTGCCCCCCCCCCCATTATATGCATACTTGTGAACTCCGCCTATGTTCTTTGTCAGAAGGTATGTCCAAAAGAGTAATTTGGGCAGAATGCACCACCATATTAAAGTGCATATTTTTACACAGTCAGAATTTCATAACAGACCATATATGCAATAAAAGAGGTTCAACCACCGAATCAAGGATAGTGGGGTATTTAAAATAGAGAAAAAATCTTTACCATATTGTTAAGTTCAGCTGTCATGAACTACTGGTGAAGAAACAAATGCCTTCAACAACAGGTAAGCAAATTTCAATCAGTTAGGTTTAGAAAATTGTTTTTTGAGACATTACAACTATTTTATAGATTTTGCAAAGATTTTGTCGCTGTTGTAGCCATGTGTGAAATGTATGCCATGTCAGATGTTGTGCTGATCATTGAGCAGCCTATCTAGACCTTTTTTAAAAAAATTAGCTGATACGTTGGAAGAACTGAAAGCTAAGGGGCTCATTTCCAAAACAGAAAGATGTCCAAAAAACGGCATAAAGTGGAACTTGGACATTTTTCTCGCCAAAACATCCAAATTGCCATTTTCTAAACTGACTTTATGGAGTTTTACTAGGCTTTTTGTCTTCAGTGTGTCTAAATCTCAAGGGGGCGTTTTGGAGGCATGTTATGGGTGGGATTTGGGTGAGCTTAGCACTTGCATGTTTTGCAGCAGTAATTGAAATTTTTACAAAATGTCCAAGGCATAATTTGGATGCTTAGGGCTAGACCTGTTTTAAAAACAAGTAAGAGCCAAAAAGGTGCCCAAACTGACCAGATGACAGCTGGAGGGATTAAGGCATGGCCTCCCCATGCTTTCCCAATGGTCAATGACCCCCCCCCCCCTCCCACCCCCCAAAGATGTAAAAGAAACAGTACATTCCAGCCTGTATTACAGCTTCAGATGGCCACACAGACATTTCAGCAGAGCACAGGAGCACTCTAGGGGGTACGGCAGTGAACGTCACTTTAAAAAGTCCCAGGTACAGATCTCACCATAACCTGCTTATATTATATGGTGACCCTCCCAAAACCTATTTGTACCTGCATAAAGATGACGCCTGCAGGCATAAAAGGGCTATGGTTGTGGTGTACAGGTTGGTACAATAAGTTTTTTTGGGGTGGGTTTTGGAGGTCTCACCATATAATATAAAGCAGGTTATGGTGAGATTTATATCTGTGACTTTTTAAAGTGTCGTTCACTGCCGTACCCTTAGAGTGCCCCTCTGCTCTGCTCAGATGTCTGTATGGCCAGTTTCCTAAGAATGCTGGATGCTTACATGTCCCAGTGGCTTGTTTTCGTGCGTTTTTCATTTGGACATTTTCGTATTCAAAAATGGCCCCCCAAAATACATGCATTAAGGGTCAAAACATCTAGATAGGTCATTTTTGGAGAAAAAAAAAAAAAGAGACATCTTGCGGTTTCAAAAATGGACATTTTCTCTAAAGGATTTTTGGATGTCTTTCCCAAAACATCTAAACTCAGACTTAGACGTCCTAACGAAAATGCCCCAAGTTGAAATGATGAAATGCAAGATAGAGAAGACATATTTTAGGTGCTTTTTTGGAACACCTTTTTTGCTGTTCAAGAAAATGTTTTTCTCTTCCATTATTCTTCCCTTCTACTTCCTCTCTTTTTTCTTTCCTATGCAGCCTCTATTTTCCACTAGCCCTCTATCCCTCCTTTCTCTATTCATGGTTTTGATTGTGTTGGAATTAGAGAATGACACGGGGACAAATTTGTCCCTGTCCCCCCGCATGAACTCAATTTCCCTGCCCCAACCCCACGAGTTTTGTCACTGTCCCTGCCTTAACCACACAAGCCTCGAACTTATGATTTTAAAGTGTTTGAGGCTTGTACAGATGAGGATGGAGCTTGCACAAATGCGGCAGGGACATGAAAAGAACTTGCGGGGACGGGACAGAAAAATGAGTTCCTGTGGGGACAGGGAAAAATTTGTCCCTGTATCATTCTCTAGTTGGAATGAATACTACTACTACTATTTATTATTTCTATAGTATTACCAGGCACACACAACAGAGCTTACAATTCAATTATGACACACTGGACAAAAATGGTGAACCAATATATGATTATCCTGTTTATATGGTAATTCTTTACTTCCTCCTAATCATCTGCCCAATCATTAGTGCTATTTAGCCGGCCAGAAATGGCTCCTAAGCCAGCTAACTGCTAATATTTAATGGTAGATAGCTGGCTAGGCCAGTCACCAGCTATGTTGCGCGACATAGCCAGTCCATGCAAATATACATTGGCTGATTGCCTACGTCTAGCGGTCAGACAGACCTACTATTTAGGCGCGTCTATCTTTGGCTGTTATAATTTAGCTGGTTAGCTAATGAATATTGGCTTGGCCGGTTAATTATACTTATACTGGAAATTCAATACCAGTGGACAGATATGGCCCCAGCCTTGAATTTACAGGTTTGCCACCAACTGCAGGAGGTAGTAAGGCTGCCTCCCATGATTTGAAAATCGACCCTGATGATTTTCGATTGTAAACCACCTTGATCTGCTAGTTAATTAAAATGGTATATCAAATTTTTTAAATAAACATAAAGTCAAGCACTACGTCATACACAATGAGTTAGAACTATATTCAGCCAAAGTTTGAGTACTGTAAATGAGTCTAAATGTGACTCAAAAGTCAATACATTTAAATTTGATTTATATGCATTGTTAGAAAGGTGCCTGGGTTGCAGAGGGAGGAGCTAAGGTCCTGATTGGCTTAGGCATCTGAGCCAATCAGGGCCTTAGGCCTCTCCTCATGCATCGCATGATGCACCAGGGAGGGGAAGGCCCACCATTTTGGACTGGTGTACCTCAGAGCAATAGGGACCTAGCATCCCTCATGCTCTCAACTTCTCACAAAGATACGGGGGTGGGGGAGGTACAGGGAGCATCCGGTGGCAGGAGGGAGTGGGCATCCCTCCTGTCTTTTCTTTTTCGGGGGGGTGGGGGGGCATGGGAGGGGAGGGAACAGTTCATGGAGGATCACCTGATGCGGGGGGCCTCCATTGGCAGGAGGGAGTAGGCATCCCTCCTGCTAATTTTTGCTGCCATGGGGGGGTCTTCCTGTGCCAGTTCTTGGTGGGGGGGGTCTTTGGGGGAGAGCTGTCATCGGCAGTGAGGGCAGCATGGCATTTTTTTTAATGGGGCAGATATTGTGCCCAGCACACGCACAATATCTGTGCCATTGAAGAAAAAAGCCCCAACAGCTGAGGGGCTTCCCTTGCCACTCAGCTATTAGGGTTTCCCCAAACCAGCTCTTGGAACAACTGATAGAATGGGGATTACCACAAACCTCCGTGCAAATGGTATGTATGGAGGTTTGTTGGTGTATCAATCGCTGTTCCGGAGTAGGCCAAAAAATCGGCCAACAGCGATTCACATGGTCTTAACGACCGTGTTTTGCCTCTGGTTGGTTACATCACCTGTTTAGGGCTAAATGCTAATTTTCAGCAGCACTTAACTGGTTAGTGCCACTGAAAATAACTGTTTAGTGATAGTCAGCACTTAACCAGCCAAGCTAACCTTGTATGTAGGTTCTATCTTTATACAGTAATCTATCGTCAGTTAAGTGCTGAATATCACATAGAACTGGCTCTGCAAATCCGGAAATTCAATGCTGGCGCTCAAAACACTGATTATTGCCAGCTGAATATGGACCTCATTGTCATATTTAAAACTGTAAAAGAAATCTTAGAAAATTTCTTCACATTTTGAAATATACACAGTGCAATCATGCCACATACATGTAAGCCACTTTAGCAAGGCCAGCTCAGATACAAGGAAGGCTCGACAACCACTAGGGCAGCAGAATTGGTGAGGTGGCACTGATTTAGTGCATGCAAGAGTCTTTCCCCACTTGCTGTCACTTCCTCCTGAGCCAGCTAGAAAAATAAAGAAGCATTGGCACTGTGCATGCCCTGTAAGCACAGACCTACATGAAAAGCCACTTTGTCCTGTCCTCTTTTAGAGGCACACTTTATGTCATAGAAACATAGAAAGATGATGGCAGAAAAGGGCCACAGCCCATCAAGTCTGCCCACTCTACTGACCCACCCCATTAGGTCTGAGCACTAATGACTTAGTACCTTAACTCGAGCCTCGTAGGGACCCCACGTGGATGTCCCATTTATTCTTAAAGTCGAGAACGCTAGTGGCCTTGACCACCTGCACCAGAAGTTTGTTCCAGTGATCTACCACACTTTCTGTGAAGAAATACTTCCTGGTGTCACCATTAAATTTCCCTCTTCTGAGTTTGAGCGGGTGCCCCCTTGTGGTAACAAGACAAAGCAGCACTTCAGTGCAGGGGTCTGTGCTTACAAGGCCCAATTCTTTAATCTAATCTAAACCTTAAGTTTATATACCGCATCAGGAGGGGATTAGGGGGTAGCAGTGGCAAGCAGGGAAGGGAAGAAATGCTGGATGTGAGGTGGAGGTGGAGGTGGAGGAGGGGGGCAGTATGACTAATGTTTCACCTACAGTGTCTGATATCCTTGGGCTGGTCCTGAACTTTAGTATAGGGATGTTCAGGATAGGATCTGAGCAGAGTCGCATGTTATGTGTTTATTTCCATAGAAAATGTGCTAGTATTTTATAAATTCCTTTATTTAGATTTTGCTTGCACCTTTTCAGCAGTGGCTCAAAATGAGGGGCCCAGGCAGAGTGGAGGCAGGCCTTTCAGTAGTCACATGTTCTTGTTGCCTCATCATGACCCCTCTGACTCGAAGTCTGCTTCTGAATGCATAGGAATAGCAGTGCTTGAGAGCCTGTACAGAAATGCCCACCACCATACTATGTACTATTACAGCTTTGAATCTGAGAGGAAGTAGAATGGTAGCAGCAGGCCCCACAAGGGGAACATGATGAACCAAGTGTAAGAAGGGGGCTGTAAGGAAGGGAAGATTAAATGCTAGACTAGGGGAAGGAGAAATGAGATACTGCACATCTTGAAGGAGGGGAGTAGGGAGGGAAAGGAGAGATGCTGGACCGCCGGGAGAGGAAGGTAGGGAAGGAAGGAAAGGACACGAACGGAGAGGAGCCCTTGGGCTGGCTGTAAGAAAACCTAATATAATGCAGTTCAGTTTAACACTGGATTACTTATAATGTGGTCAAGAGGTGAAGCCCATTATTTTTGCTATTATGTATTACTATGCAGACACAATATGTGGATTCAGTTACATGATCACATAGTGTTGATCCCAATGTCCATGTTATATTGGGTCTACAGTGTATAAGATTTTTTTAACAAGCTCTGTAGTTTTCACTTTTTGCACCTTAGCAAAAAATGATAAAGAGAATTTTCATAACAGTGAATGAAAGTGTCAATATTAGAGCATTTCTGCACATGATTGTGCCTCTGAGGTCTTTTGCTCCTTGGAGATTTTAAATTAATGTAACGTTTATTGACTAATAGTGAAGATTTATTTTTATTTTTATTTTCCTTTTTTATATTTTATGTATCATTTTTTCAAAATAAACAGCACTTACATGCATCAGGAAATAGAATTCAATTGCGACCATAATTTAACAAAAAAGAAAATTTTTTTTAGAATATTCTGACCTAAATTTAAACAACAGAATTCCCTATAAGCTCACAATATAATGAGAGGAAATTTAGGAAAAGAGGCATAATAAAGCATAAATCAATTACAAACCAAATCAGGAGACCTAGACAGAATATCAATTATAACTTCCCTTTTCCCCCTAACACCTAAGTATCTACGTCCAACTCCCTCACATCCTCTCTTGGAACAGTTACCAAGATTTATTTTTATTTCCTTAGAAGAAATGCCACTTCAGGTTCAATGGGATGTACTTTGTCTAGGTCCTAAAATATATCTGGTTCTTATCCTCTACAAATCCACTTGATTAAACATGATTAAACATCAATTTCTCTTGATTCCTCTCTCCTGTGGTCGCTGCAGAGGTCCTTTTGAATAATAATCCCAACATGTCTCCAGTCTCTGTCCTTAATGCCAAATAAATCAAAGTCTATGGGGTTCATTTTCAAAGACACACAAAGTACCATAGAAACATAGAAGCTTGAGAGACTGATCTTGTAGAAAATGAGGGATTCCTCTTAATGAAGACAGAGCCTGCTCATTAGAACAATATACAGATAACAGGGAAACCATAGTTCCAATCTTACTTCACCCACTGATACCTTTTGTGACTTTATGCAAGTAAATTTAGCCTCCATTACCTCTGGTACAACTTAAGATTGTAAGCCTTTTGGGTGGGGATTTACCATCTCCACTACTCTTCTTTCTTTCTTCTGAATGAATACCATTTATTATTTCCCTCTGTTATCTGTCAGTCAACCAATTTTTTTATCCAGTTGACCACCTTGGAACCACATCCATCATATGATGTTTATCCAGTTATTTGGTCACCTGGTCAAAGATATCAATCAGATTTGTTTGACACAGTTTGCTTTTGGTAAAACCCATGTTATTTTGGATTCTTTAACCTATAGGACTGGTAAGAAATTTACCATTTTCTCCTTCAGCATCTCCAGTAATTTTCCTATCACCAAGCTGAGGCTTATCAACCTGCAGTTTTCTACCTCTTCTTTGCTATCATTTTTGTGCAGAGGAACCAAATAAGCCTTTCTAAATCACATAGAGGGGCATAATAAAAAAAAACGTCTAAGTCCCCTTTTGGCCTAAGTCCTTAAATGTTCAAAGCAGAAGCAGGGAAAGTGTCCATAACCAAAACAAATGTCCTTGTTTTGATTATGGCCTGCCTCTACTAAACGCCCAGATCACCACTATGTCTAAAAGTACACCCCCAGGACGTCTACACTTTTTGGCCATAATGAACCAAAAAAACGCCTAAGCCCCAAACGTCCAACAGAAGGGCTTTTAGGCGAAGGAGGAGCCAGTCCTTCGCCTAAAAGCTGGATTCTGTAACTGGTGTCTGTCAAAAACAACACCGGTTACAGAACCCCCTCCCCACAACGATCCAGGCAGGAGGGTGCCCAAGCCCTCCTGCCATGTCGAACCGCGACCCCCCCCCCCCCCCGACAACATCGGGGCAAGAGGAAGCTCAAGCCCTTTTGCCCCGTCCAACCGCAACCCCCCCCCCCCCGACAACATCGGGGCAAGAGGGAGCTCAAGCCCTCTTGCCCCGCCGACTCCCCGATGATATCGGGGCAAGAGGGAGCCCAAGCCCTCTTGCCCCACCAACTCCCCAACTCCCCGACGATATCGGGGCAAGAGGGAGCCCAAGCCCTCTTGCCCCGTCAACTCCCCGATGATATCGGGGCAAGAGGGAGCCCAAGCTCTCTTGCCCCGCCGATTAACATAGGGCCAGGAGAGAGCCCAAGCTCTCCTGGCCCCAGCGACCACCCCCCCGCGACTGGATTGGGCCAGGAGAGCCCAAGCCCTCCAGGCCTCAGCAACCACCCCCCCGCGACTGGATTGGGCCAGGAGGGAGCCCAAGCCCTTCTGGCCCTGGCGACCCCCTACCCCTCACCCCCTACTACATTACGGGCAGGAGGGATCCCAGGCCCTCCTGCCCTCGACGCAACCCCCCTCCCCCCAATGACCGCCCCCCCAGAACCCCCGACCGCCCCCCCCGCCGACCTGCGACCCCCCGGCCGACCCCACGACCCCCCCACCTCCACCCCCTTCCCCGTATCTTTTAAAGTTGGACGGACGGGTGCCAAACCCGCCCATCCGGCAGGCAGCCGACGCCAGAATGGTCTAGGTTCTGCCCAAGGCCCCGCCCACAGGAGGGGCCTAAGGCTCCTGGGCCTATTCTGATTGGCCCAGGCGCCTTAGGCCCCACCTGTGGGCAGGGCTTTGGGATGGCTGGGCCAATCCGGGCCCATTCTGGCGTCAGCTGCCTGCCAGGCGGGCGGGTTTGGCACCCGTCCGTCCATCCAACTTTAAAAGGTACGGGGAAGGGGGGTGGGGGTGGGGGTGTTGTGGGGTCGGCCGGGGGGGGGTTGCGGCTCGGCGGGGGGGGGGCGATTGGGGGTTTTGGGGGTGGTCATTGGGGGGAGGGGGGTTGCATCGAGGGCAGGAGGGCCTGGGATTCCTCCTGCCCATAATGTGGTGGGGGTAGGGGGTCGCCGGGGCCAAGAGGGCTTGGGCTCCCTCCTGGCCCAATCCAGTCGTGGGGGGGGTGGTCGCTGGGGCCTGGAGGGCTTGGGCTCTCTCCTGGCCCAATCCAGTAGTGGGGGGGGGGGTGGTCGCTGGGGCCGACCTACACCTAGGCATACAACAGGCATCTCTCCTGCCGCGGGTTGCGGCAGTTCGGATAAAGGAGTGATGGCATCGCGGTAGGGGAGATGAGGCATCTCTCCTGCTGCGATGCTTGCGGTGGGTAGGATGCCGGGCCGCTGAACTGATGGCGCCAGCGGCCATCAGGTCAGCGGCCCCTTTTTTGGCACTTAGACCTGGTTTGACTTCGTCTGTCAAAAAGGTCTAAGTGCCGACTAGGCAACCTGTTAATGTTTTGGTTATACCTGTTGTATGCCTAGGTGTAGGTCGGCCCACCTCCCACCCACTGCCCGCCCTTTCCCCTCCTCTAAACACATCTCTTTTCTCTCTGTGCGTTTAGTGGCAGGGGAAAGGCATAAGCTGTTTTTAGATACGTCTAAAAACTAGCTTTGGTTATGGGTACTTGGACGATCAGGCTTTTTGATCGTCCAAGTAGCCATTTAGGACACTTTTTAGACGTTTTTATTTTTTGATTATTAACCCCATAGAATCTTACCAGTCTCCAGGGATCTGTTAAATATAGTCTTCAGGGGACTCACCAGAACTTTCAGCCTCAGACAAAACCCCACAGCAAATTTCAGCTGCAGATTTGAAACCGAACCCCCTCCCCCCAGTTTTGGTTAGTCTTTCTTCTTCACAGACATCCTCTTATGGGAATGGTGCCATAACTACTTCATTTTTATATATATTTTTGCTAACTAGCCATGGTTCTTCTCCATGTCTTCTGTGAATTCTGAAAAGAAATGTTTATTTAACATTTCTACTTTTTCTTCATCACTCTCCATGAATCAATCCATAGCATATCTCAGTTTTAGAATTCCACTAATGGCCTTTTTCCTTTCTGGTCATACCTAAATAAAGTCCTGACCTGTCATCTTAGGCCATCTTTTTTTCCACCCTCAGTGTCACTTTCCTGACTTCTGTTTTTGCTTCTTTTAGTTTCACCTGATATTCTTTTCTATTTTCCTCCTTTTGTGATTCTTTGTACTTTCTGAATGCTAACTTTTTGCTCTTAATTGTTTCAGCTACCTCCATGGAGAACTATAGTGGTTTTCTTTTCATTTTGCTTTTATTTATTTTCTTAACATAAAGATCTACTGTCCTTTTTTATAGCTCTTTTCATTTTGGCTCACAGTTCTTCCACTTCCTTGATCCTCTCTAGCATTTTAAGCTTGGTGCCTTTGGGTGCCAGTTTAGCTTTTATATCCTATAGGAATGTTAAATAAAATGCTTTGTTATATTGTATATACAAGTACCATGTTCCACTACATATGTTCTAACCTACCTGGAACAGCATAATCTTGTACAATGTATATAGAGGCTGGTGTTTAGATTACATTCATATCTGTGTGTTACCTAGGAAGTGGTTCAGGGTATGTCACATCTAAAGCTGCAGCTTTAATGACCCCATTTTGTAGTGCTTCCACCAGGGCATCCTGGTCCACCACTGCACCTGTGTTTAAACAAAAATGTTCTTTTAGACACACCAAGGAGAAATTATAGGGTCAAAAATCTGAAATAGCGTACAAGATTCAAATTTAATCAAGCATGTACTTATGTCCATTTCTCTGTACATTTTGTATTAGGATAACATCATAACTGTGTTCTAGTCTATAAGGAACAAATTAAAATAATCAAGGCACTTAACTTTGAAAGGCACTTAGGCTCATATTCCATATAAGGCCTTAAGTTAGGCACCTAACATAATTATTTAATAGGGATTGAGACTTTGTATACTGTCTTTTTGTAGTTATACAACCACACTCAAAGCAGTTTACATAGATGCAGGTACTTATTTTTATCCCAGGACAAGCAGCCAGCATATTCTTGACTGATGGGTGACGGCACCGACGGAGCCCCGGTACGGACAATTTTAGAGTGATTGCACTTTAAGAACTTGGAAAGTTCTAGCAGGCAGCACCGCGCACGCGCGAGTGCCTTCCCGCCCGACGAAGGCGCGCGGTCCCCAGTTTCTTAGTTTCCGCGGAGCTAAGAAGTCGCACTTTTCAACGGCTGTTGAAAAGATTTTTTTCTGTCGCCTTCCCGCTCGCGAAATCTTTTTGGAAATTATATTTCCTTTTTTTCTTTTATTATTTTCTTTTAAAAACAAAAAACAGTTTTTTTTCTTTTTTCTTCATTTCGTCGGTTTTGCCCCGGTGGGGCCTGCTGCCACCATCGAGGCCTCGGCCTTCGATTTGGCAGAAACCGTTTTTCCTTTCATGCCCCCCCAGCCAGGTTTTAAAAAGTGCCAGCGGTGTGCACGGCCTATCTCTCTTACGGACCCGCACAATTGGTGCTTACAGTGCCTGGGTCCAGAGCATCAGGCTTCTACCTGCACCCACTGTGCCACTTTGAAAAATCGTACATTAAAAAACCGACAAATCCAACAACGTTTGCTTTTCGGTGCCGATATGTCTGACCCTGCGACATCGACACCGGCACCACCTCAGTCGGCACGCACTTTGTCGACACCGCGCGACACTGCGCCGGCATCGCAACACTCAGGTAAGCCGGCTAAGAAGCCATCTCTGTTGGAGCGTCCTCCGGTCTCAGTAGCAGCGAGTCCAATCCTGCCGACCTCGAGGCGCCCACGGAAGCGCTCCGCTCCTATTGAGGTGAGCCCCTCGACATCGGGTTCCTCATCCTCGGAGCGCAGAAGAAAAAGGCGGTACCGGTGCCTTCGCTGGACGAGCGGATTGCTGCTGTCCTGCAAGTGCAACTTAAGGAGCAGTTGCAACAACTCCTTCCCGCACTTTTGACACCGAGCCTTCCAGTCCCGGTCCGGTCTGAGCCACCGGTACCGACAGTGGAGCGCCCTCTTTTATTGGCATCCACTTTGTCGGTACCGGTTCACACTGCTTCCTCGACTTCGATGCCAATCTTAGCACCGGAACCGAGAGCTCAACACCAGGCGGTGCAGACTTCGGTACCGACGCAGCATGTCACATCTCCTGGTACCGTGTCTATGAGGTCGGGTAAGTCGGTGCGCAAAACCTGACACCTGGAACCCTCCACTCCGGAGTCTCGAGACCGTGGCTCTCAGATTCGGGACCCTGATTTGTGGGGTGACTCTGAAGAGCCCTTTCTGTCTGAGGGTGAGTGTTCCTCTGATGAAGAGGACCAACTTGTTGCTGATCCCTCTTCTAAGCAGGATTCCACATCTTTTACCTCTTTCTTAAAAGAGATGTGTGAATCTCTTTCTATTCCCTTGGAGGCTGAGTCGAAGAAATCCAAGGCATTCCTTGATGCTCTGGACTTTGACCAGCCTCCAAGGGAATTTCTCAAACTTCCTCTCCATGACATCTTAAGAGAGACTTTTTATAAAAATTTAGAGACTCCCCTGACTGTACCGGGTGCTCCTCGTAAATTGGACTCCTTATACAAGGTTATCCCTATTCCTGGTTTTGACAAACCTCAGCTCCCGCATGAGTCTCTTTTGGTAGAATCCACACTTAAGAAATCAGCGGGAGCTAGTGTGTATGCCTCAGTCCCTCCTGGCAGAGAAGGAAAAGCCATGGACAAATTTGACAAACGTTTATATCAGAATGCCATGTTAGCCAATAGGTCAGGGAACTACGCTTTTCATTTTTCATTTTATTTAAAGCGCCTCATTCAAAACATGGCTGCTTTTGAAAAGTACCTCCCTGACCGCAAGAAATCTGCATTTCATGCCTGCTCTTCCTTTCTTCTCCAGTTACGCAAGTTCCTAGTTTGGTCAATTTATGACACATTTGAATTGACTTCTAGGGCCACGGCTATGTCTGTTGCCATGCGTCGGTTGGCATGGCTCAGAGTCTCAGAGCTCGATGTAAATCATCAGGACCGCCTAGCAAATGCTCCCTGCTTGGGTGATGAGCTCTTCGGAGAGTCCATGGATTCCACTACACAAAAGCTGTCTGCCCATGAGACTCGGTGGGATACTCTCCTAAAGACTAAGAAAAAGACTCCACCTGCTCAGCCTTTTCGCCAACAATCTGCCTACCAGCGCCGCTATGCTGCCCGTCCCTTGCCACCGGCTACTCAACAGCCTAGACGTCAGCGTCAGCAACAGCGACAACCACCTAGGCCAGCCCAGCAGCAACAGGTGAAGCCTCCTCCACCACAAAAGTCTACCCAACTCTTTTGACGTGGTTCTCCAAAGCATAGCCAGTATTCCACCATCTGCCAATCTCCCTCGACCCATAGGAGGACGTCTTTCTTGTTACACCAGCTGTTGGGAGAACATCACATCGGATCAGTGGGTCCTCAACATCATCCGCCACGGCTACTCTCTCAACTTTCAGACAAGTCCTGCACAAAGTCTGCCAAGAGAGTCTGCTTTGAACACCTCTCAGTCTTCTCTCCTTCTTCAGGAGGTTCAATCCCTCCTCCTCCTGAACGCCATAGAGGAAGTTCCTCTAGATCAGAAGGGGCAGGGATTCTACTCCCGTTATTTTCTGGTCCCCAAAGGGGATCTCAGACCCATCCTAGATCTTCGCGATCTCAACAAATGCTTGGTCAAGGAGAAATTCAAGATGCTTTCTCTGGCAACTCTTTATCCTCTTCTCCATCAAAGCGACTGGCTATGCTCCCTCGATCTCAAAGAGGCATACACTCACATTCCGGTCAATCTGGCTTCCAGACAGTACCTCCGCTTCATGATCAATCATTAAGGCCTTAAGTTAGGCACCTAACATAATTATTTAATAGGGATTGAGACTTTGTATACTGTCTTTTTGTAGTTATACAACCACACTCAAAGCAGTTTACATAGATGCAGGTACTTATTTATTTTGTACTTGGGGCAAGGAGCAGCCCTGGGATTTGATCCTATAACCTCTGGGTGCAGAGGCAGCAACTCTACCACTAGGCAACTACTAGGCTTAACTGACATCACTAACAAGCTAAATTGGCCCAATAATTGGAATACATTAGAATTAATTGCTAGTTAGGCACCTAAACCAAAGTGTGGAATAACTTGTAAGTTTCATGGTTCCACATCATTCTTTTCTTGGTTGAACGGAGAACCTTCCAGCGGCCCATTGTATAAACCCAAATTGGTGCAACTACATTTAGGTGTGATCATTTATACCAGGTCAATGGTAGGCATGAATGGGCGTGCCCAAGTGTGCCATGCAATGTGTGTAACTTGAAGACACATCCATTCTTTGCTCAAAAGAATGCTCCTTTGCAGTTGTGTGCTAAGATACATGCTACATTATAGAATAGCATGTAGTGATCTTAGGTGCATTACTGCCAATTTTGGTGCTTCTGGCACACATGATGGCACATAAGTGTAGGCACCAAGTTATACAGTAAACTTGCCATTTTAGATTCTAAGCTTTCTAGAGTCAGGGAAAAATGTCTAGTGTACCTGAATGTAACTCACCTTGACCTATTATTAAAAATAATAAAGTAGGGGAGACTGAGTTACTGTGGGCAAGTAGGTCACCTTTGAAGATTAACATGTTTTTTGAAACTCTTTATTGAAAATTCAAAGGTCACACAGAGAGCTATAGCTCCCGTTTCTAACAGAACTTAATAATAAACATACAGAAAATATTCTCTGTTATAGATCTAGAAACAAATATCATTTTTTAAAATTTAAAGTAATCCCCTTCAATTACAAAATACCAAACGAAATTAGCCCCGCTCCAATGTTTCTTCAGAGCAGGACTGTTGAAGCCTCTAAGCTCTTCCCCCCTTCCCCCAAAACAGATAAAAAAGAACAGACTTTCAGCTAATCCAGCCAACCTGTAATTCTGTCCTATTCAATAGGCGTTCGAGGTGGATTTCTTTTTTTTTTTTTTTTAAATAAATCTTTATTGATTTTCAAAACTTATAAAAAGTGCAACAATTATACATTCAAATATCAAATAACAGCACTTATACTCTTGCAAAACACTGAAACAACTTATCCTAACCCCTCACCTCCCCTTTTCCCTCCCTACCTGAATGAGTGTGGAAATCTAAGTAAATCTAGGACCTAAGGACTCAAAATTTCTACTGCTTGACAAATGCCTCCAATGAACTCCAAATTTCTTTAAATCTATTACTATTTCCAGATTGTTCTGCTATCATCCTTTCATAGCTATAATATAAACAAAGTGATTCCCACCAAAAAGAAAAGTTTAGCCTATCCCAATTTTTCCAATTTCTAGTTATTAATTGCATGGCCACCCCTGTCATAATAATAATAAGTCTATTTTGATATTTGTCAATTGGACTATTAAGTTTTAACAATGTCCCAAATAAAACCACATTATATGACAATGGAATAGAGACATCTAATACCAATACGGTATTAATTTTATCCCAAATTGAATTCCAAAAATTGAGTATCAACAGACAATAAAATAAAAGATGATCCAGTGTCCCTACTTCAAGTTGACAGTGCCAGCATCTATTAGACTTTGAATTATCTAACTTTTGCAAACGAACTGGGGTCCAAAATATTCTATATAACAAAAAGAACCAAGTTTGCCTCATAGATGCTGATGCTGTACATCTTATTCTCCAAGTCCAAATCCGTGGCCATTGCATAACAGAAATATGTTGCTTTGTTTCTATACAACATAAATAAAAAAGAAGAACCAACAGAGTCTGCAGTAGAAGATGCGAAGATAAAATAGAAGCACCAACAGGGTCTTGCAGTACGTATGTCTGCAGTTCTTCTTGTTTTAGCTTTGTTTCTATACTCCAAATGTCTCTTAAGCTTGTTTTAGATTTTTTCGCCAAATATTCAGATATTAATTTATATCACTTGGCAGCCTGATGTCCTCGAAAATCTGTCTGAAAACATAGACCAGGCAAACTATACTGAGTTTTTAAATTACGCCAATCAGGGAACCCTTTCTGAATGGCCTGATTCAACTGCAACCATTTACCGTATTTTCACGCAAATAACGCGCACCCGTATAAAACGCGCACACGGGTATAGTGCGCAGAAATCACGATGATATGTACAAAAACTTTGGTATACCGCGCTCACGGGTATACCGCGCATGCTGCCCGACGCTCCTTTCGCCCGCCCTGACTTTCCGTGCGCTGTCCCGACTCTCCGTTCACCCCCCCTGACTTCCGTGCACTGTCCCCCCTTGAAGGTCTGTCCCCATCCTGAAAGCCTGATGCCCCCCCCCGACGTCCGATACATCCCTCCCCCCCGAAGGACCGCCGACTCCTCAACAATATCGGGCCAGGAGGGAGCCCAAATCCTCCTGGCCACGGCGACCCCCTAACCCCACCCCGCACTACATTACGGGCAGGAGGGATCCCAGGCCCTCCTGCCCTCGACGCAAACCCCCCTCCCCCCAACGACCGCCCCCCCCCCAAGAACCTCCGACCGCCCCCCAGCCGACCCGCGACCCCCCTGGCGACCCCCACGACCCCCCCACCCCCCGTACCTTTGGTAGTTGGGCCAGAAGGGAGCCCAAACCCTCCTGGCCACGGCGACCCCCTAACCCCACCCCGCACTACATTACGGGCAGGAGGGATCCCAGGCCCTCCTGCCCTCGACGCAAACCCCCCCCCCCCCCAACGACCGCCCCCCCCAAGAACCTCCGACCGCCCCCCCAGCCGACCCGCGCCCCCCCTGGCGACCCCCACACCCCCCTTCCCCGTACCTTTGGTAGTTGGCCGGACAGACGGGAGCCAAACCCGCCTGTCCGGCAGGCAGCCAACGAAGGAATGAGGCCGGATTGGCCCATCCATCCTAAAGCTCCGCCTACTGGTGGGGCCTAAGGCGCGTGGGCCAATCAGAATAGGCCCTGGAGCCTTAGGTCCCACCTGGGGGTGCGGCCTGAGGCACATGGTCGGGTTGGGCCCATGTGCCTCAGGCCGCGCCCCCAGGTGGGACCTAAGGCTCCAGGGCCTATTCTGATTGGCCCACGCGCCTTAGGCCCCACCAGTAGGCGGAGCTTTAGGATGGATGGGCCAATCCGGCCTCATTCCTTCGTTGGCTGCCTGCCGGACAGGCGGGTTTGGCTCCCGTCTGTCCGGCCCAACTACCAAAGGTACGGGGAAGGGGGGTGGGGGGGTCGTGGGGGGTCGCCAGGGGGGGCGCGGGTCGGCTGGGGGGGCGGTCGGAGGTTCTTGGGTGGGGCGGTCGTTGGGGGGGAGGGGGGTTTGCGTCGAGGGCAGGAGGGCCTGGGATCCCTCCTGCCCGTAATGTAGTGCGGGGTGGGGTTAGGGGGTCGCCGTGGCCAGGAGGGTTTGGGCTCCCTTCTGGCCCGATATTGTCGGGAAGTCGGCGGTCCTTCGGGGTGGGGGTGCGAGTGGTCCTGCCGGGGGGGGGGATGTATCGGACGTCGGGGAGTCGGCCGGGCAAGAGGGCTTGGGCTCCCTCTTGCTCCGATCGTGGATGCGGGTGCAGGTGGGAGCGCGTGCGAGCGGTCGTTCGGGGTGGGGGTGCGAGCGGTCCTGCTGGGGGGGTGAATCGGGTGTCGGGCGGGGTGGGAACTATGTTTTAAAACTTTTGTATACCGCGCTCACGCATATAACGCGCGAGGGGTATGCGCGGTAGGTAAAAACGCGTATAACGCGCGCGTTATATGCGTGAAAATACGGTATAACCTTGAGATTTTGAAATATCAAATGATTGTTGTACAATTGTAAAATACAATTTTTTCATTCAAAATTACATCATCTAAAGTACGAATGGCAGCCTGCAACCATTGTTTCCAGAGGATTTTAGCCTCGCCGATTTGTATCTTGGAGTTTAACCATAGGGATTGACACCATTTTAGGTGGATTTCGATATTGCAAATATGTCAGTCTCTCCATATCCACTAAAAGTTGCAAAAGATTGTTCCAAGCAGAAAACAGTAGATACAACAAGGATTATTTCTAATAAGAGGCTATGACGTATTTGGCTTCTGCCAATCCCAGGCGCTTCACTTTCTGTTGCCACTTCATGCCCAAATCATTATACAGTCTCAATAATCACAATTGAAACATTCAATATTTTAGACAATGCCACCCCCACCTATGTGGTTTACAATAAG
Organism: Geotrypetes seraphini; assembly: GCF_902459505.1. Classification (NCBI taxonomy): domain Eukaryota; kingdom Metazoa; phylum Chordata; class Amphibia; order Gymnophiona; family Dermophiidae; genus Geotrypetes; species Geotrypetes seraphini. The sequence continues at coordinate 182,304,050 of NC_047085.1, read as the reverse complement.
AGTTAGATCAAGTTCTTGAAGTTACATTTTTAAGCCCAATTTTGCAGTTGTTAGAATGAGGATGTGAAGGATAGGAGGTTGGCTATAGAGAAAAGATATATATCTTCTTCCGGAAGTCAAGGTAAGTGGTGAGTTATCTTAGGTATGTTGGTTGATGCAAGGTCCTTGGTATTCAAAGGTAACCTCAAACATCTTCTTCTGCTGAACTTGCTGAGCTGATGGGAAGGATAGTTTGAAGTGTTGAGATACTCCTGAGTTGAAGAAGGAGTGTGGGACTTTAATATCAGAAGTTAGTCCATCTGAGTTTTCTCCATAGATCTCTTTCTGAACCAAGCAGGCTATCTTGAACTGGATTAGATTTTTCATTGGCAGCCAGTGAAGTTGTTCTAATAGCGGACTTGCCCTCTTGTACAGATTAAGTCTGAAAATTAGCCTGGCGGCCGTGTTTTATAGTAATTGTAGTCTCTTGTGTTCTTTTCCTGTAATACCATAATATAATGAGTTGCAATAGTCCAGATATTACATTACATTACATTAATGATTTCTATTCCGCCAATACCTTGTGGTTCAAGGCGGATTACATAAATATTGTCATAATATTATTAAATACATAGGTGGATTACATAAGAATTGTTGTGATATTAGGAAATACATAAGGGTTAGTTTGAACATTTTAGGTTTGCTAAGGAGTAGATAGTATTGTAGGTGAAGCTTGGGATGGATCTGGATGTGTTATATAAGTTTTATGTATTTTTTTTGAAGAGTAGGGTTTTTGTTTCTCTTTTGAAGGTTTTGTAATCTATGGTCGAAGACAGCAGATTGGTGAGTTGTCTGTCCAGTTTTGCTGCTCTGGTGACCAGTAGGTATGGTATTAGGACAGATTGTGTTACTATCCTGAAACTGGTCTGGGTCAGGACTTGTCTAATTGTCCTTAGTTGTCTCATCTTAAAGAAGAATTTTTTTCACTACAGAGGTGATATGTGTGTTGAAGGTTAAGCTCAAGTCTAGTGTAACTCCCAGTACTTTGGAGGAGTTTTCTATCTTTAGTCTCTCGCCTATGGACAGTTCTAGTTCTGTGCTAAGAAGAGAGTTATAGTCTCCGAATCATAATATTCTTGTCTTTGATTTGTTTAGTTTGAGGAAGTTTCTCATCATCCATGCACTTAGGTCATCAATAGTATTTTTCAAATAATTTAGGGAGTTATTGAAGGATTCTTTGGCTATACAGAGTACGAAGATATCATCTGTGTAAGAGAGGATGTGATCCTGGACGGAGGACAGAGTATTTCCCAAAGTTCTCAAATAGATGTTAAACAATGCAAGTAATAATGGTGAGCCTTGTGGAACACCACTGTAGTACCACATCCTGTACTCCAAGTTCCTTTAATTTAAGAAGTAAGAGTGAGTGGTCCACTCACATTCCAGAGCAGTAAGAAACTATCCTGAGGTGGCGAGCCACAACCACACTTCTGAGTCCAAGGTAAGTACCCATACTATACAAGATAAAATGGGAGTCACACTAAATCAGAAGGGAATCTCTTCACAGGGACTTAACAACAATAAGGTATGGAGGGCAATGTATGTTAATGCACACAGTTTGGGCAACAAAATTCTGGAATTGGAGACTGAAATAATGAACGCAGACCTAGATGTGGTGGCAATATCTGAGACTTGGTTCACGGACTCGCACGGGTGGGATATGGTTATACCGGGCTACAACTTGCTTCGTCGAGACAGAGAGGGAAAGTTAGGAGGAGGGGTAGCACTATACATTAAAGAAAACATCAAGACTACCAGAATCACAGATGTTAGATACTCCAGGGAATCCCTCTGGGTGAACCTGGCCAGAGGGAACGAAAAATGCTTATACCTTGGTGTGGTATATAGACCTCCTAGACAACAGGAAGACAAGGACATAGAACTGATCGAGGATATAGAGAACATCACTTTGCGCGGGGACACAGTTCTGCTAGGAGACTTCAACATGCCCGATGCAGATTGGAACACACTCTCTGCGACTACCTCTGGCAGCAGAAGAATATTAACCTCCACAAAGGCAGCACGACTCAAACAAATGGTACTGGAGCCCACTAGAAACCAGGCGATACTAGACCTGGTACTCACCAACGGAGACAGCGTCACAGAAGTATTGGTAGGAGATACGCTGGCCTCCAGCGACCATAACATGGTATGGCTTAACCTCAGATGGGGTTTCTCTAGATCAAATACAGTGACGAGAGTCCTCAACTTTAAAGGCACAGACTTCGAACACATGGGAGATTTTGTCCACCGGGAGCTGCAGAACCAAGCACAAACCGACAACGTGGAGAATATGTGGTCGACTCTGAAATCCACCCTGCATGAAGCAACAAATCGCTATGTAAAAACGGTCAGCAAAAGTCGGAGAAACAAGAGACCCCAGTGGTTCAGTACTGAAATTTCGGACCTCGTTAAGGAGAAGAAAAAAGCATTTATCGCCTACAAACATTTAGGAAAGCAGGAGGCAAAAGAAGACTATCAGGACAGGTCTAAAGCTGTCAAGAAGGCAGTCAGAGAGGCCAAGCTCCGAATAGAGGAGAATCTAGCGCGGAACATTAAGAAAGGGGATAAATCCTTCTTTAGGTATATTAGTGACAGGAAAAGAAACAAAGATGGGATAGAACGACTCAGGAAATCGGACGGGAATTATGCAGAATCGGATTCCACTAAGGCCGAGCTACTAAATGAATACTTCTGCTCGGTTTTCACCTGTGAGGCACCGGGATCCGGTCCACTTTTACAGACAAGGGAAAGCCAGAAAGACCCATTTCAAGACTTCAAGTTTACTCCCAGTAGCGTCTACTGCGAACTTTCAAGACTCAAAGTGAACAAAGCCATGGGACCAGACAACCTACACCCCAGGGTGCTCAGAGAGTTGAGTGAAGTCCTGGCGGAACCATTGTCTGTGTTCTTCAATCTCTCCCTAAGCACGGGAAGAGTCCCCTTGGACTGGAAAACAGCTAACGCTATTCCACTACACAAAAAGGGCTGCAGGACAGAGACGGCAAATTACAGACCGGTAAGTCTCACATCCATAGTATGCAAGCTCATGGAAACACTGATCAAACAGAAACTTGATACAATACTGGATGAAGAAAATCTACGTGATCCCCATCAACATGGATTTACCAAGGGCAGGTCCTGCCAATCAAATCTGATTAGCTTCTTTGACTGGGTAACAAGACAACTGGATGCCGGGGAGTCCCTGGACGTAGTGTATTTGGACTTCAGCAAAGCTTTTGATAGCGTCCCACACCGCAGGTTATTGAACAAGTTGAAATCGCTGGGATTAGGGGAAACACTAGCTGCATGGGTTAAGGATTGGCTGAGCGGTAGAATTCAGAGGGTGATGGTAAATGGTACCCCATCCAAAACATCAGATGTGACCAGTGGAGTGCCACAAGGCTCGGTCTTAGGTCCAATCCTATTCAACATATTCATAAGTGATATGACCCAAGGGCTCAGAGGTAAAATATCATTGTTCGCCGATGACGCCAAACTGTGCAACATAGTAGGTCATGCCTGACAGTATGACGCAGGACCTACTACTATTAGAACAATGGTCATCGACTTGGCAGCTCAACTTCAATGCTAAAAAATGCAAAGTGATGCACCTGGGTAAAAGAAATCTGTGCAGGACTTACCCGTTAAATGGTGAGACCTTAGTTAGGACCACGGAAGAACGGGATTTAGGAGTAATCATTAGTGATGACATGAAAACTGCCAATCAAGTGGAAAAGGCTTCCTCCAAGGCAAGGCAAATGATGGGTTGTATCCGTAGAGGTTTTATCAGCAGGATGCCAGAGGTCATAATGCCACTGTACAGGTCCATGGTGAGACCTCATTTGGAATATTGTGTTCAATTCTGGAGACCACATTACCAGAAAGATGTGCTGAGAGTTGAGTCAGTTCAGCGGATGGCCACCAGGATGGTCTCGGGGCTCAAGGATCTTCCGTATGAAGTAAGGCTGAATAAATTGCAGCTGTACTCACTTGAGGAACGAAGAGAGAGAGGAGACATGATTGAGACATTTAAATATATCACGGGTCGTATCGAGGTGGAAGAGGATATCTTTCGTCTTATGGGACCTTCGTCCACCAGAGGGCATCCACTGAAAATCAGGGGAGGGAAATTTCATGGGGACTCCAGAAAGTATTTCTTCACTGAGAGGGTGGTCGATCATTGGAATGAACTCCCACAGCAGGTGATTGAGGCCAACAGCGTGGCAGATTTCAAAAATAAATGGGATATTCATGTGGGATCTCTAATGAGGTAAGGGCAGGAGGTTGGTGAGCAAACTCATGGGGGAAGGGTCACTGGAGTGGGCAGACTTGATGGGCTTTGGCCCTTTTCTGCCGTCATTTTTCTATGTTTCTATGCATCAAACACTACAGAGATGTCAAATTGTAGCAGAATTGATTGCTTGCCTTTGCTGAGTTGATATCTCACTTTAGATATTAGTTTATGTAATAGGGATTTGGTGCAGTGCCTTGGCCTGAAGCCATGTTGCAATCTGTGGAATCCATCAGTTTGGTCTATGAATGTAGCTAGTTGCTTACTTATACAGAATTCTAGTAGTTTGGCAGGCTATGGAATCCCTGCTACTGGCCAGAAATTTTCTACTTTAGTCAAGATTTGCAGCTTTAGGTATAGGCATCAATGCTATAGCTGACATTGTTTTGGGTTAAAGTCTGTTTTCTAAGCATCTGTTTACTAGGTTTGTCAACCACAGCAGAACGTTAGGGGAGGGGGGTACATGAGTTAGCAGACTAGCTGACATATATCTAAGTAACAATGATTTTTAAATATTCTCTTCAACCAGCTTAAGATCTCTTGTGTGTTAAGGTGAATTTTGATCAGCATTAGAGAATGACACGGGGAAAAAATCTGTCCCCGTCACTGCACCGTCCCCGGACCACCATCCTCTGTACCGCCCTGCAACCGCCGTTCCCTTTACCGCCCCGTCACCGTCACCGCCATCTCTTTCACCGCCCCGTCACCGCCACTGCCATCCCATTCACCGCCCCGTCACCGTCCCCGCAGCATCCATATAAGCCTCAGTACTGCGAAACACCATGAAGACAGAAGAGAATCCTGCCACCACTACTACTACTACTGCACTGAGAATCTGTTTCAGTGCCTCTGCCCTGTAGTAAAAACAGAACATAAAATAAATCAATTGACTTGTCCTCCCTTGCAATGACGTGTCCCCCATGTTCACCTATAGCTCGAATCAGGTCAATTGTGCACACTAAAAATGCAGGAGGATCTGGAACGTGAGCGCAGACAGGCAGTGATACAAAAACAGCAGACACCCGACCGACTGCAGTGTTCCGCCATCTCCCTCCCTCCATCTCACCTTAGATGTAGAGTATGCCGGCTTTCGTTTTCACCCAGCCGCATGTGCGGGTGCTCATTTGTTCAATATTCTCCTCTGACGCAACCGGAAACAGGAAGTTGCAAGAGAGGAGAAGATTGATCAACGCGAGCGCGGCTTTTTGAACGCATGCGGCTGGGCGAAAAAGAAAGCCAGCATACTCTACATCAGTGTTTTTCAACCTTTTTACACCCGTGGACCAGCAGAAATAAAAGAATTATTTTGTGGACCGGCAAACTACTAGGACTAAAATTTTAAAACCCTGTTTCCGCCCCATCTCCGCAAGCTCAGTCACCTCAGTAACTATAGAAAAATAGACAAATATAGTGCAAAATATAGACAGCAGATATAAATTCTCAAAACCGACACATTTTGATCACTAAATTGAAAATAAAATCATTTTTCCTACCTTTGCTGTCTGGTGATTGATTTCATGAGTCTCTGGTTGCGTTTCCTTCTGTCTGTGTATCCTTTCTTTCATTTCTTTCTTTCTGCACTCAGGCCCAAGAATTGTCCCTTTCTATTCCCTCTCTCTTTCCTTCCTATGTCCTTAGTGCCCCCGGTGCCTCCTTCCCATGTCTTTAGTGCCCCTGGTCCTCCTTCCCATGTCCTTAGTGCCCCAGTGCCTCCTTCCCATGTCTTTAGTGCCCCAGTGCCTCCTTCCCATGTCTTTAGTGCCCCCAGTGCCTCCTTCCCATGTCCTTAGTGCCCCTTCCTGTCTTTAGTGCCCCCAGTGCCTCCTTCCCATGTCTTTAGTGCCCCAGTGCCTCCTTCCCATGTCCTTAGTGCCCCCAGTGCCTCCTCTGTCTCTTTTTCTCACATACAGGTCAGCTCTACATCGACACCACAAATCGCCCTGAGGAACAGATATCAGCTGCTAGAGGAAGGTCCTGAGAACGAGGTACAAGAAGATGATCAGCAGACGGTTCCAGCTCAGCAGACGGTTCCAGATCCGGAATCATCAGTACGACCCACCCCTAAGAAGAGCAGAGTGGTGATCATCGGGGATTCGCTGCTGAGGGGCACCGAGGGACCCATCTGCAGGCCAGATCTACAATCAAGAGAGGTCTGCTGTATGCTAGGGGCCAGGATTCGGGATGTAACCGCTTGCCTTGACAGACTCATCAAGCCCCAAGACCACTTCCCCATGATTCTAATCCACGTTGGAACCAACGACACCGCCAGGAGTACCCCAGACAGCATACCTGAAGACTTCAGGGCCCTGGATGAGAAGCTGAGGAGGATGGATGCACAGGTGGTCTTCTCCTCGATCCTCCCAGTGAGGGGCAAGGGCAGAGCCAGAGAGGATAGAATACAGAGGGCGAATGACTGGCTGCGAGGATGGTGCAAGGAGATGAACTTCGGGTTCCTGCACCATGGAGAAGCTTTGCAAGGGCTACAGGGACACGACGGGCTTCACTTGACCAGAAGAGGGAAGAATGTTCTTGGACACCGTCTAGCCCGCCTACTTGACAGGGCTTTAAACTAGGTAAGTCGGGGGAGGGTACATGCACAAACTACATTCCTGGCGAACAAAGCTGCCAATACTTTCTAGTCACCAAAATTCTGGGTCAGGGGCGAGTACACACACTTTCGAACCGGGGGTATGCTCATGTCAGCATCATGGGTCACATTGTAATTCAGGGACTAGGGGGTGTACACATTATAGTTCTGGGTCTGCAGTGAGCACAAAGAATGCTAAAGGAATTCAAGAAGCTCAAACGGGATTACCCCGACCGGGATGTAACAAAAATATAACATGGAAGGCTATGTACGTCAACGCACACAGTTTGGGAAACAAAATCCTGGAATTGGAAACAGAAATAAGGAATGCCGACCTGGATGTGGTGGCGATATCCGAGACATGGCTCACAGACTCCCACGGGTGGGACATGGTCATACCGGGTTACAATTTGCTTCGCCGGGACAGGGAGGGCAGAATGGGAGGAGGAGTAGCATTATATACTAAGGATGACATTAAGGTCACAAGAATTCTCCAATACACTGGGGAATCCCTTTGGGTTAATATGGCTAGAGGGAAGGACAAATGCCTGTATCTTGGCATAATCTACAGACCCCCAAAACAAAAGGGTGACCTGGATTTAGAAATTATAGGAGATATAGAAAATATCACATTGCGTGGGGACACAGTATTATTAGGTGACTTCAACATGCCTGATGTGGATTGGGATACACTTACCTCTGCTTCCGGCAGCAGCAGGAGGTTATTAAACTCTATGAAGGGAGCTGGGCTCAGGCAACTGGTGTTGGACCCAACAAGGGATCAAGCAATTCTGGACCTTGTACTTACCAATGGTGAAAGTGTCACAGAGGTCTCTGTGGGCGACACTTTGGCCTCCGGTGACCACAACATGGTATGGTTCAATCTTAAGAAAGGTTTCACTAAAACTACCACACTGACCAAGGTCCTCAATTTCAGGGACACGAATTTCCAAGACATGGGTTCCTTTGTCCACCAGGCGCTACATAGCCAAGCAAAGACCGATAGCGTGGAAGAGATGTGGTCAACTTTGAAAGCCACCATACAAGAAGCGACAAACCGCTATGTTAAATTAATAAGTAAACTACGGAGGAACAATAAGCCGCAGTGGTTCACTACGGAGATCTCTGACCTCATCAAGGAGAAGAAAAAAGCATTCATATCTTACAAACAATCGGGAAAACAGGACTTTAGAGCAGACTACCTGACAAAGTCAAAGGCCGTCAAAACAGCTGTCAGAGAGGCTAAATTCCACATGGAGGAATCTCTAGCTAAGAACATCAAGAAGGGAGATAAGTCATTCTTCAGATATATCAGTGACAGAAGTAAAAACTCAGGAGGGATTGTACGTCTTAAGAAACCAGATGGAGGCTACGTGGAAAAAGATTCAGAAAAAGCACAGCTGCTTAATGACTACTTCTGCTCAGTATTTACCAGAGAAGCACCGGGGCTTGGCCCTCAGCTACAGACAAGGGTTGCCTCAATTGACCCGTTTAGTAACTTCAAGTTTACGCCCAGCAGTGTCTACGGTGAGCTGACAAAACTCAAGGTTAACAAGGCGATGGGACCTGACAACCTGCACCCCAGGGTGCTTAGGGAGTTGAGTGAGGTCTTGGCGGAGCCACTGTCCGCACTCTTCAACCTGTCCCTCAGTACAGGCAACGTCCCGATGGAATGGAAGACGGCTAACGTTATTCCACTCCACAAGAAAGGCTCCAAGATGGAGACGGCAAACTACAGACCAGTGAGTCTCACATCAATAGTGAGCAAACTAATGGAAACTTTTATCAAACATCAATTGGATACGATCCTGGATGAGGAGAATCTACGGGACCCCCGTCAACACGGATTTACTAAGGGGAGGTCATGCCAATCCAACCTAATCAGCTTCTTTGACTGGGTGACGGGGAAGCTGGATGTAGGGGAGTCCCTGGACATAGTGTACCTAGACTTCAGCAAAGCATTCAATAGCGTACCACACCGCAGGTTACTAAGCAAGATGAGTTCTATGGGATTGGGCGATACATTGACGAAATGGGTTGGGAACTGGCTTGGAGGTAGACTTCAGAGGGTGGTGGTGAATGGCACTCCCTCAGAAATGACGGAGGTGATCAGTGGGGTGCCGCAGGGCTCGGTCCTGGGCCCGATCCTATTCAACATCTTTATAAGTGACTTAGCAGATGGACTGCGAGGTAAAATGACATTATTTGCCGATGACGCCAAACTAGGCAATGTTGTGGGCATCAACCCAACGGACAAAGATTCAATGCCTGACAACATGATGCACGACCTGCTCCTCCTGGAGCGCTGGTCTAGGGACTGGCAACTCAGCTTCAATGCCAAAAAATGCAGTTATGCACCTGGGCGGCCATAACCCATGTAAGATATACACCCTTAATGGAGAGATCCTAACAAAAACGGTAGCTGAACGAGACTTGGGGGTGATCGTCAGTGAGGACATGAAAGCTGCCAATCAAGTGGAGCAAGCTTCATCCAAGGCAAGACAAATCATAGGTTGCATAAGGAGGGGTTTCGTCAGCCGTAAGCCAGAAGTCGTCATGCCATTGTATAGGTCAATGGTGAGGCCCCACATGGAATACTGTGTGCAATTCTGGAGGCCGCATTATCGTAAGGATGTGCTGAGACTGGAATCAGTCCAGAGAATGGCCACCCGGATGGTCTCGGGACTCAAGGATCTCCCGTACAAAGAAAGGCTGGATAAATTACAGCTATACTCACTCGAGGAGCGCAGAGAGAGGGGTGACATGATTGAGACATTCAAACATCTCACGGGCCGCATCGAGATGGAAGAAGATATCTTCTGCTTCAAGGGTCCAGCGGCAACAAGGGGGCATCCGTGGAAAATTAGGGGCGGAAAACTGCATAGGGACACGAGGAAATTCTTTTTCACTGAAAGGGTGGTTGATCGCTGGAATAGTCTCCCACTTCAGGTTATTGAGGCCAGCAGCGTGCCTGATTTTAAGGCCAAATGGGACAGACACGTGGGATCTATTCACAAAGAAAGGTAGGGGAGGGTCTTTGAGGTAGGCAGACTGGATGGGCCGTGGCCCTTATCTGCCGTCTATTTCTATGTTTCTATGTTTATGTTTCCTATGTCTTTAGTGCCCCAGTGTCTCCTTTCCATGTCCTTAGTGCCTCTTTCTGTCTTTAGTGCCCCCAGTGCCTCCTTCCCATGTCTTTAGTGCCCCCAGTGCCTCCTTCCCATGTCCCTAGTGCCCCTTCCTGTCTTTAGTGCCCCAGGTGCCTCCTTCCCATGTCTTTAGTGCCCCTAGTGCCTCCTTCCTATGTCCCTCTCACTGCCTTCCACACTTTGTCCCACCCCCACCCCCGAAGCCTGCCTGCCTGCCTGTGCCTATCTACCTTTCTCCCTCCCTAGCCAAAGCCAGCCTGCTGCCTCCCTGCCGCTAAAAAAAAAAAAAAAAAAGCCTCCGTCATTTTCCTCCTCTCTTACCGATCTTAGCCGATCTTAGCCGATCTTAGCGATTGGCTGGCCCAGAACGTCCTCTCCGACGTCAGAATTGACGTCGGAAAGACTTCCTGTCGGCTTTAGTAGCTGCAGCATGGCGATAGGAGGAGAAAAGGAGAGGCTTTTTTTTTTTCTTCGTGCGGACCGGCAGAAATTCAACCGGCGGTTGCTCTTTAGTTCAAAGGTGAGGTGGAGGGAGGGAGATGGCGGGGACCGCACGATCTTGATTGCCTCACTGCGGGGACAAGTCCATTCACCGCTCCACGGGGCGGTGAATGTCCTTGTCCCCGTCCCGCAGAGGCCACTATTTTTTGTTCCCTGTTTCGGCGGGTTATTCGCGGCTAAACGCGGGTAACCACCACCGTGTCATTCTCAATCAGCATCTGTCAGTTGGAATCCCTTTGTTCTCGTTGTGTTTGATTGGGTATAGATCTATGTTATCTTCTGGTATGTTTGTGAATGATTTCCTCATAGTTCTGATTTTTTCTTGAAAGTAATGTGCTAGATTGTCTACGTCTGGTTGTTGGGATCCATTCTTGATGGTATCTTGGGTTGTTGACTTGAGCGGGAATTGTGTTTGATTTTTAGTCGGCATGCTCTATTAAATAATAATAATAACTTTATTTTTCTATACCGCCATAATCTTGTGACTTCTAGGCGGTTCACAGTGAATAGGGCTGTGCAATCAGCGAATTACAGGGTGAAAATTAGGTAAGAAGTCACTGAACGGTCAGTGATTACAGGGTACAAATGGTTACAGAAATAATCTTAACAAGGCATTTTATTGCTTGTCAGAGTGGTGTAAATTGGATTGCTGCTTTTTTGGGAGGCTTTATCCATTAGTCCTACTTCAATTAAGATTATGCTTACTAGTGTCAGGCTTGCTATCAGTGTCAAGTTCATCTTGAAACTTATTATGTGGACTATAATTGTAGGATTACAGGCTTTAAGTGAACATAATTCTTGTAAACCTCTCTGGCAAACACTGCACCTTTACAATAAGGCCTTAAGTCAACATACTACTGGTAACCTTTCTAGTAAATATTAAAATATCTCTATCAAACATTGAATCTTCAGGGCTAAGGTTTATAAATCAGCATACTTCGTGTAACTGTTCTGGTTCACTCTATAACTTTAAAACAGAGTACTTCTAGTGTACATTTCTAGCACACCCTTCTAGTAACTGGAAAAGGAAAAGGAGCAGTTGATCTCGCATAGTATCTAGAGTGGCTGATTCTTTTCAAGAATTTGGCCACAGCACCTGTACAACATCAGTTATTGTTGCAATTTTCCCCTCAACACATTTCACATGATAGTGGAGCTCTCCCAGTTTGGAATTCAAATCAGCAAATGCTGCCTAAACGTCTTGCCAGACTCGTGATATATCTTGTTTTAATTATTTAAACTAGAGTATAATCTCACTTTTAGAGATTTCCTGAGAGTTCAAATTCTGCGTCCGGCACCATTTTCTTAGCTTACTAGTACTTAGTGGTGGATCAATTTTCACATGGTCCCCTAATTCCACTGCAAACTTAAATTTTTCAAATTTTTTGCGTTTTGATATCTTGGTGCAATCAGCCATCACAGATGGGAAGCGATTTGTTCCAGCACTACTGCAACTGCATATTTGAAAACTTAGACTCGATGGAGCTCTTGTTTCAAGCTGCCATCTTCTTCCATGACATCGCTTCCTCCTCAGATCCATGTGATTTTTCTCGTGGGCTCTTCCTACTTTTATCTCCATGTGTAATTTGGGGATTCTGATGGACCCTCAGTTGAACATGAAAGCTCATTTCAGGTCAGTGATTGTTGCCTCATTTCACAAATTGCAGTTGGTGTGGAGATTATGGGATTATTTATGCTCTGCCAGTTTTCAGTTAACCCATCTGGATTACTGCAACTCGCTAGGATTGCCAGTTTATCAGATATGTGTAAATAGCAGCTCTCTGAAAACAGTATTTGTATGTGTATGCAATATAAATGTGTAAATACTCTTATTTACACATGGATATGTTTATAAAATAATGAACTTGGTGCAAAGTCCACAGATTGAAAGTACCCTCAGACTTTGTCCTACTATTAATAAAACCTGGAAGATGGGCTGATGGAAATGAGCAGTTCTGAAGGGAGGGAAGTATACCTCTGCTTATGTTTATCAGAGTGGCTGTGGGTTTCATTAGTTGGAGCTCCCTTTTACCAATCAGTTTATGTGTTTCAGGCATCAGGTTTACCACCAGAATCACAAAGTCAGACTGCTGCAGGAGATCATCCATCTTTGCACAGTATGTGGCACCGACAGCTCTCTCCTCCTCTTTTCTGAAAAAAACAACAAAATCAAAGTCCAATTGCCACTAAAGTGGGTTAATATGAATTCATGGTTTGCAATGTTTAAACCAATTTAAGAGCTCATGGGAGCGTGACAAAATTGAAGAGAAGCTGTAATCTAAAATAAGTATTCAAGAGCTCAGACACTTGGCCAAAACAATTCAAAATTATAACAGAAAGATTGGGAATTCTGGATTATATCTTCTGAACCAGTGAGTGTACCGATTATAGCAGGGGTCTCAAAAGTCCCTCCTTGAGGGCCACATTCCAGTCGGGTTTTCAGGATTTCCCCAATGCATATGAGATCTATGTGCATGCACTGCTTTCAATGCATATTCATTGGGGAAATCCTGAAAACCCGACTGGATTGCGGCCCTCAAGGAGGGACTTTGAGATCCCTGGATTATAGGAGAAAAAAACCCAAAAATGGAAAAACAAGGCTCTTCTATGATCTGGAAATAAGCTGGAGTTAGCATGTGCCAACTTATTTGCAAGACTGGACTTTCTAACATTTTTATGTAATATTTCTGTGAATTGGTATATCCAAATATTTTAAATTATATATTAAGATGCCTGTATAGAATATTTTCTTGTTAACTACAAAGAAAATGTTATTTAATATTTTTTCTTAGTTTCCTCTTGGCCATGTTAAGTTTAAGGTGATGGGAAATTCAAATAAAGATGCCAGATAAATAGGCTGAGATTTTGGACTGGATTCTTGCTACAATTTCTGATTTAAAGAGGTTGATGTTAGAGTCATCATCTCAGAAATGGTACTGACAACTTTGAAAGGAGTTTTGAGAGAACAAGTGTCAATACACTCCACACTCATTAATGCAGAATTATTTACACAACAAACAATTCTTTGCAACATGAAAAGTCACATGCTAGTAACTGAAGTGTAGAAAAATGTGCAAACACTTTTCACAAGTGTTTTACTAATTTACCCCAGAGCCTTGCATTAGACAGGTTGGGTTCCAAGTTTATAAAGCATACCCAAGCAAAAGCAAGAACAAAAATAGCTGTTCATAAATTACATTTCTAAAATATATCTTTAAAATATGCCTCCCAATAATTTTTAAATTGTTTTACAATCTTTTGTTCTTGTCAAGATTGCAATTTGTTCTATATTAAATGCCTCTGTTTAGGGTTACCATATTGGCACCAGAAAAAGTATCCTCATCCTTTGGTGGATAAAGACAAAATTGAAGAGCAGCAGGTCTGGCAACAGATCAAAAACTGCTGAACATGCTCAAACTTTCAAATAATCCTCTGAGCCAATGCACCCACCTGTGTGCCCTTACTGCACCTGCTTGCCAGAAAATTTAAAATATTAAGGGCCCAATATTCAGACATGCTGAGCTCTTAAATTTATGCTCCTAAGTTAGCCTCTTAAATTTGTGCTCTATTTTCAGCCAAAGTTAGGAGCTTAACTCTTCAGCTGAAAATTCATCTTAATGTAGCAGCTGTTATGCTCATAAATTTAGACCTGCCAATCATTTGCCTAGATTTATGAACCTAATACAGAAAATCGGTGCTATTAACTTCTTTTCCTTGCTCTAAATCTACTCCTTGCCTTATCGTTATTCTATATTTAGATTTAGCCCAAATATTTTCATTGGCAGCTCAAGTCAAGTTACATAGGGTGTAGTGACTTGACCAAGGTCATAAGAAGTGTTAAGGAGAAATTAGATTCTTATCTGCTAATTTTCTTTCTGTTAGCCTGTAGACTGGTATAGTCCTTACGAATGGGTTATATACCTCACTGCTACCAGCAGCTGGAGACTGAGAACAAACTTATATATCGGGATAGACTCCCCCCTAGCAATCCAGTCTGCCGAACAGCCAAGCAGAACCTAGGAAAGACTTCAACTGAAAACAGTAAAACACACTCCGAAGAGGAGTGGAAAAACAACAAACATCTGTAAACAACTGCTGGAACTTGTGTAGAACTTAATCCTGGTATAGAAAACATCCCCACAGCTCACCAGCTAAGTCAGCTGAGCCATAGCCGCTGTTCTTATTTCTCACTGGCCCTAGAAAATACTAGAACCAGCAAAAAACCACAAAATCTGCATGCGAGCAAAACAAAAACCAGCAATCACTGCACAAAGACAGATAGGGTGGGGGACTATACCAGTCTACAGGCTAACAGAAAGAAAATTAGCAGGTAAGAACCTAATTTCTCCTTCTGTAGTGCCTAGTAGACTGGTATAGTCCTTATGAATGGGTCGTACTAAAGCAGTACCCATCAAGGGTGGGACCCCGAAGGGCTGACACCAGAACACGTTCACCGAATACCACGTCCTGACACGCTTGAACATCCACACAGTAGTGTCTGACAAAGGAATGCAGAAAAGACCCAATTGCAGCCTTGCAAATATCCACTGGAGGCACTAGTGAAGATTCAGCCCAAGAAGCTGCCTGACCCCTAGTGGAATGAGTCTTGAGAAATTCTGGAACAGACTTTTTCTTCAGAAGATAAGCAGAAGCAATAGTCTCCTTGATCCAATGCGAAATAGTAGCCTTAGAAGCGCCATCCCCCTTACGAGGACCAGCTAGAAGGAAAAAGAGATGATCTGATTTCCCGATCTCCTGGGTCCTCTGCACATAAGAATGAAAGACCCGACCGACATTCAACTTGCGCAACTGTCTCTGCTCATAAGAGCCCTCCTGGCTACCCAACACACATGAAAAGGAGAAACTACCTTTGGCAGAAAGGAAGGAACAGGCCACAACACATCCCGCTCCCTAGAAAACTCCAAGAAGGGAGCCCTACAAGAGAAAGCCTGAAGCTCAGAAACACGTCTAACAGAAGTAATGGCCACCATGAAGACCACTTTAAGAGTAAAGTCCTTCAAAGAACAGTCGCCCAACAGTTCAAAAGGTGGGCGCACTAGAACTGACAGAATCAGATTCAGATCCCAAGATGGAACAGAGGGTCGTACAGGAGGCTTGAGCAATTTGGCCACCTGCAAGAAGCAAATCACATCAGGAATAGCAGTCAAACACTGATCTTTCAACAACCAACGAAAGGCTGACAAGGCTACAAGCTGAACCCGGAGAGAAGACCAAGCCAGTCTCCTGTTCAGGTCATCCTGCAAGAACTCTAAGATGTTAGGCAAGGAATCACAAAAAGAGACCACTCCACGCACATCACACCACTCCTCAAACAGATGCCACACCTCGCATAAGCCTGAGAGGTAGAAAGCCTCCAGGACCCAAGAGAGTTGAGAATACTTTATCTGAATATTTGAAGCCAAGCCGTAAGACAGAAAGGACCCGGATCGAACATTGGAATGGGACCCTAAGTCAGAAGGTCGTCCATGAGAGGCAGAGGAAGAGGATCCGCCACCAGATACCTCACCAGATCCGCATACCACGATCGTTGGGGCCAATATGGAGCCACCAGAACCACGAGGCCCGGATGTTGAATTATGTGGAGAAGAACTCTGCCCACTAATGGCCATGGCAGGAACACATACAACAGCCCCTCTATTGGCCATGGTTGAACCACAGCATCCAGGCCCTCGGCCTGACCATCTCTGCAAAGACTGAAGAAGCGGGGTGTTTTGGCGTTGATACTTGTAGCCATCAGGTCCATGAGGGGCCGACCCCAAGACTGCATATCAACTGAAAGGCCACAGGGCTTTGATACGACTCTCCGGGATCTAGCATGTGACGACATAGGAAGTCCGTTTGAACATTCTCCACTCTGGCTATGTGGGAGACTGAAATTTCTTGAAGATGAGACCGCCCAAACCATGGGCAGAGCCACCTTCTGTGCCACCAAAGTGCTCCTCGTGCTTCTCTGATGATTGACATAAGCCACCGCTGTGGCATTGTCCAAAAGAACCCTGACTGACTTGCCCATCAGAAAGGACTGGAAAGCCAACAGCGCCAGTCGGATGGCTCTGGTCTCCAAGACATTGATTGACCAAGAAGCCTTCTCCGTGGACCAGGTGCCCTGAGCTGAGTGACCTAGACACAGAGCTCCCCAACCAAGAAGACTGGCATCCGTGAGCAGCACTGTCACCTGCAGCTGGTCCAGACTTGCCCCTTGTACAAGATGGGAGGTCTGGAGCCACCAACGAAGACTGCACCGAGCCAAGCAGAACATGATGATCCAGACTGTGCCTCTGAGGCAACCACCTACGAAGAAAAGCATACTGAAGAGGATGCATGTGGGCCCGTGACCACCTCACTACATCGAGGGAAGCCGCCATCAACCCCAGGACTTGGAGAAAATCCTGTGCCCAAGGACACTGGGACGCCATAAGCAGGCAAATCTGAAATTGCAATTTGCTTAACTAGGCTTCTGGAAAAATGACCTTCCCCAAGGAGATGTCGAACAGCACTCCTAGATACTCCAGGCACTGAGATGGAGACAACCAGATCTTGGAAAGGTTGAACACCCATCCCAGCAACTGCAGAAACTTCACCACCCGAGCCGTGATCCGGGTGCTGGGTGCTCTCCTGGAACAACTTTGCTCGAATCAACCAGTCCAGGTAGGGATGAACTAGAATGCCCTCTTTTCGCAATGCCGCCACAACAACCATCACCTTGGTGAACATCCTTGGAGCCGTCGCCAGACCAAAGGGAAGTGCATAGAACTGATAATATTGCCCCAAGATCACAAAGCACAGGAATGATGGGAAGATGATGGGAAGCCCGAATAGGAATATACAAGTAGGCCTCCATCAGATCTAGGGAGGTCAGAAACTCCCCTGGCTGAATCACCAGAATCACAGACCGCAGGGTTTCCATGTGGAAGGAAGGCATGTGAAGAGCTCTGTTGACCCCTTTCAAATCCAGGATGGGTCAAAAGGTCCCTTCTTTCTTTGGCACCACAAAGTAAATCGAGTATCAACCTATACCCCACTCCTGCGGGAGAACTGGAACCATCGCGTGGAGATCCAACAATCTTTGAAGGGTCTGGCGAAAGGCCTGCTGCTTCCACGTCACCTGTGAGGGAGAAACGAGAAAACAATCTGGCAAGGTACGGGCAAACTCCAGAGCATAGCCGTCCCGAATCACCTCCAGAACCCACTGATCGGACATGATGTCTGCCCACTTTGAATAAAATTCTTGCAGCCGGGCGCCCACCGGACCCAAGACAGGCGCCGGCAAGGAGTCATCAGGCAGGATGGGCGGCAGGGGACCCGGCGAAGGTGCTACCTGCACCCTGGCGGGCCCCACGAAAGGGCTACATGCGCTGGAGCCCAGGAGAATGAAAAGAGACAGCCCTTCGACCAGGGGAGAAGCGGCGGAAATCACGCCCACGAGCAGCCTCACCTCAAGCCAGGCAAATGAGGCACTTTAGGATCAGTGAGAGTCTGAACCAACTTGTCCAGGTCCTCACCAAACAAGAAAGATCCCTTAAAAGGAAACTTTGTCAACTTAGCTTTGGATGCCAAATCCACTGAGCAAGCGCGAAGCCACAAGGTATGGTGAGCTGCCACTGCAAACGCCAATGACTTAGTAGAAGCTTGCAAGAGATCATACACGGCATCTGAAAAATACGAAGCACCCAATTCAATCTTTGCCACCTCGTGCTTGAGCAATTCCCAATCCTCAGATTTACTGTCAAGCACATGCTCGGCCCAGCAAACACACGCCTGAGCCACCAGCCCGCCACACATCGCCACCTGGACTGCCAGAGCTGTCACATCAAAACTCTGTTTAAGGAGGGACTCCAACTTATGTTCCTCCAGGTCCTTCAAGGCCGCACCGCCCTCAACAGGCACGGTATGCCTCTTGGAGATGGCCGAGACCATCACATCCATCACAGGCAACTTCAGAGTGTCCCTATCCCCTTCAGGAATGGGATACAAGTGGGCATGGAGCGCGCAAAATGAAAGGGAGCACCTGCCACTATGCGAGCATAATATCCCGAATATCCTGATGCATAGGAAAAGAGCGGGAAGAAGAGTGGATCCCCTTAAGCAAGGAGTCCACCTTACGTGGGGGCTCCAACACGGTGTCCTCAAAGTGCAAAACCGAGGACACCTGAAGAATCAGCTCATGAAGCTCTTTCCGCTGAAAAATGCACACCACAGACGCATCTTCGCCAGCAGGGGGGTGCTCGAACCCCTCGCTGGTGGAAGCCGACCCCCCAAGAGGATCCTGGAAATCTCCCTAAGGGTCCAGGTCCTCATCAATTACATCTTGCTCCTCTGGACAAAAATCCTCATCCCTAAGAGACCCTCGGGCGCTTGTATGAGAGAGGAGTAGAGGGGCAAAACCGCCGCTGCATGGGGCCGCACCTGGGAAGACATCGAGGGCAACCCCCCCGAGTGGACATGGAACCTCCAGCCACCAGCACATAAGCTTTACAAAGTGCTAACAAAGGAGGCCCCAAGGGACTCCGTGCCCCAGCAGGGGATCCTGCCATACCTTGCCCCTGTATTTCCAGAACAGGGGAAAGGTCACCTGAGGCCATAGAAATGAAGGAGGAGGTTCCCGCCAAAATTGGACCTGAAACCGCAAAAGAATCGGAGCTCCTGCAGCCTGCCACATCTGAAAAGCCTGGGACTTTCCTGATGCTGACACTGAGGCCGAGGAACTGACAGACGCGAAAAGGGAACCCCAGCTATTCTGGCAGCAAGGGAATCTTTTTCTCCTTGACCGTTGGTGGCTGGGGAACCCTCTGCGTGGGCATCGGAAGCCCAGGCTTCCCTGCAATCTGAAGCTGACTCATGAGGTACCTCGCATCTGGAGCACAATGAGCACTTTTTCCCTTTAAAAGTGCTCATTGTACTGAAAACCGCCCTAGCTGGAACGAAAAGTGCCGGTTAGTTGAGAAAAACACAGAAAAAGGCAGTTTTAAAGGGAAATGAGCCCTTTTGACTGGCACACCTCAGGATTTAATTTTTTTTTTTTTTTTTACTTAAACAGAACAGACTCCAAGGCTCTCAAAGCTGGAGGGCTGACCAACCAGGGGGCCAGGCCGCCTGTTGAGGCACCTCTACAAAAATTTGGGGAGGTGGAGGAAGGGGGGGAGGGACCCAGCATGAGACCTAGTTTAACACCCCCGAGGTCAGACGGATCCCCAAACAGGACCCATCCAAGTTCTATCCAGCACAAAGGGGGAACCCAGGAATCCAAAACAAAATTCCAACAGTACTAAGAGGGGAGCCGAATTAGTCTTACCACCTGCTTTAATGGAGACTGAGGAAGACTGAATTGCTAGGGGGGAGTCTAACCTGATATACAAGTTTGTTCTCTGTCTCCACCTGCTGGTAGCAGTGAAGTATATAACCCATTTGTAAGGACTATACCAGTCTACCAGGCGCTACAGAATCAGGTTCAGACTTAGGCCCTCTTTTACTAAGCTGCGGAAGAGGTTTCTACCATGGCCTGGGGTGCTAAATGCTTTGATGCTTATAGGAATTTTATGAACGTTGAAGCAATGTCGGAGCATTTAGCACCCCAGGCCACAGTAGAAACCTCTACCGCTGCTTAGTAAAAGAGGGTCTTAGTGTAAAAAGTAAACTACTGACTACAGCAAAGGCCTGAGAATCAGAGTGCTGGGGTTCAAATCCTATTGGTCCACTTTAATGAAAATTATCATGCCTCCAAGTGGATGGTCAGATAAATGGATGGATAGCTGGAGAAAACAACCATGTAGGCATATTTCAGACAAGCTGGAAAACACTGGAAATTCTGTTTAATTCAATAATTAAATCAATAATTATAAGCAACAATCCATGTAAAGAACAGTCTTTCAGTGTACAAAAACCCAAATTAAAGAAAATTGATTTAAGAAATTAATCTGTTAAACCATAAGAACCAAATATTCAGTTAGCAGCGATCAACATTTGTTAAATCCAGAGCCAGAATTTCTGTGTTTCCAGGACCAGCTAACACATAGCTGGTTAAGTCTAATATTCAACATTTAACTGGCTATGGGTTACTGCATAAAGACAGGAATTACTTTTATGTAGTTAACCAGACTGGTTAAAAGCTGAAAATTGGCACTTAACTGACCAAATGCCAACTCACCTCCATAATGCTCCTTTAAGAGCAGGTTTCATTTCTGGTTAAGTGCCACTGAAAATTATTGCTCAACCTCAAACAGGCAATTTAACCAGCTAGGAGCTGTTTCTGGCCAGTTAAATCACCTTGAAAATTGACCTCATAAACTTACTGTGTTTTTGAATAGTCATTTTCCTATAACTTCTCTTAAAGAAATAAAATGATGAGAGCAGTATTTGTGTAAAAAGATTTTCAGACAGACGTCTTTATTACCTTTGGTTTCTGTTGTGATACAGAATTTTCATTTCAAAGGCTTTGGCTCGCTGAGCAATCTTGAGCCCAATACGGCCCATTCCAATGATACCAAGTGTAGCTCCAGTGACTTCATCTGCCATCCAGTTAGTAAAAATTAGTTGAGTATCAGGAGATGAGGCAATCCGAATAGCTGCAAATATAATCACAAGATACTGGTGAGGTCATCTTAAAATTATATGCATTGTTCTCTTAGGCTTCCACGTCTGGTGTCATGATTGTTGCAGTTGTCCGGGTCTTGCCACAAGACCCAAAAACTGAATTATACTTAGATGCCCTTACACAAGTCATTTGCTTTTGCATGATATCAGGCTAAAGAGACAAGATTAGGGCTTAAGAAAGGAGCACACTAGTGTATGCTCCACCCACAACATCACTGTCAAAATGTCATTCTTCAATAAACAATTAGATGTGTTCTTTTATTTAACTAATTCTGCTTTAACCTACAGTATTTCAATATATATTTCAATATATCTCGCAGAAGTAATAATGTACTCTTCAGAGTGGTTCGATTGCTACTAAATTATTGTTTAGTGTTAATTAATATTTATTTACCATCTAAACCAGAAGCTATAGTTTGCAACATATAAAAGAATTGCATAAATTGAAAAAAAGAATAAAAATACAAAACAATAATATCAGATATTATAAAATAATAATATATAATAATGACAATGGGATTAATATTCAAAGTGTTTTAACTGGCCAGAAATGGCTCCTGGCCAGTTAAAATCAACTGTTTAGGGCTAACTGGTTCTTTTTCAGCAGCACTTAACCAATTGGTGCCACTGGAAATAACCAGGTAGGGCGTCCTACTGCTGCCTGGCAGCCAATCGGGATGCACATTAATTTCTTTAAACCCAAAGGCAGGCCACCTACCTGGTAGGCATTTTTTGCAGGTGCAGGGCAACACCTAGGGACACTTAAGCTTGTCCAAGGCTGGGCATGGGCATAGTTTCACCTGAAAGTGGCATTGGGCAAGCTTAAGTTGCCCTAGGTGTCTCCCTAGGGCCGCAACAGATGCCTGAAATGTAGGCCAGAAAATGTCAGCTGGAGGGAGTAAGCATCCCTCCAACCAGACTTTCAACTATAAAGGGGGTGGGGGTGTCGCCTGTGACATAGGTGCTGGTTAGAAAATCAGGAGGATAAGGCAGGGTTAGGCACCTGTCTATTAGGGTAAACACTATTCTGTATAGGTCGCCAGAAAGTTCAAGTTTAAAAACTATAGCAGGCTTTTACTCTATGCAACTAGCTAGGTAGCTCTTTTAAGATCTAAAATTATCTATAAAGGACCCTACAGTTTAGCTTTATCCCCCAAATTAGCAAAGCTCAGAGCTAAATAATGTATACTTGTCCAGAGAAATATCCTGTCTCCTCTCTTGAAGATATGTCCTCTCCTCAGAGAGAAATATGTCCTCTGTTCCTCTCCTCTCTTCTCAGAAAGACTTACCTTGGGCTATTCCACTCACTATATATAAGTTTGAATTATAAGGGACTGCAACAACAGTCTCTTTGAAGCTAACACAGTAATAAGATTACCCTGATGACCTTTAGAGCTATTCTACCTTCCCCCACAGATCCTTAATACCTAATTCAGGTCAGATGAGAGAACTCTTTATTTTTTTTTTTATATCAAACAATAAGTCTGACTTTAATAATAAATAGGTCAACAAATAACAGCTAAATCCATGTAATATATACCATACCATATCATGCCATGCATTTCCATGTAATATATGACAAGAGAGGCATATTAATTCTCATTATCATGGGCAGCCATTGTAAAGACTGAAGTAAAGGAGTCGCTCTATCAGATTTATGTTTTCCTAAAACAGTATTGGCAGCTACATTCTGAAGCTGCTGAAGCTTTGCTAAAGCTATTTATAGGAGGCCTAAACATAAAATATGACTGTAATTGTGATAAAATAGAAGCATAAACTAATTTCTGAAAATCATCTAATAGACATAAGCTCAGAATTCTCACAGCATACATACTTTAGCAAAAGTAAACTCTTGAGTTCAAAAAAGAGTTAAGGACAACAGTGTACCTCTCTCCGAGGATAAGCAGCCATACTACTCTAATATGTGCTCATGTGGGTGACGTCATCCAAGGAACCCAGTGTGGAGACTGCTAAGTATAATAATAGCCAGCTGAGGCAGTGCCTACACTGCACATACGCCAATGCCTTCCCACCCTACACTCAAGCACGGGTTCATCAGTCTCAAGTTTTCTGTGGAGCAGATAGATTGTATTATCAATCTCTCCCCAGTATGTCAAACTTGTTTTTGTAATTTTGGTGCCTTCCCATACTGGTTTTTTCTTTGTTGTCTTCACAATTCTTTTTATTTTGCCATTTTCTATCATTTTGTATGATTTCAGCAAATTTTTGTTTTTGCAGCCTTCTGGGCCCCTGAGGCTCTCTTTTTGGCTAGGGAACCTTGACGATTTTTGGTTCATTGAGTACTCAAGCTCCCCAGGTCACTGAGGCTTTTGACCTCATGTTGGCCATTTATCCCTCCATGTCAAAGAGAGTGCCAAGTGGCTTTAAGAAGTATGCTTGGTGTGATAGGACCATATCAGGCTTTGACCCCTATAACTGGTGTGTTCAGTTCTTAGATCCAGAGCAATCTCTGTCTATGAAAAAAGAGATCCCTTAAAGCCTGCAGAATTCAGTGTACTAAGCTTTTTGGATTGGTATCGGCATTGAGCATGGCAGGGGGTTTGGTGCCAGACACAAAACCTACATCAGCATCAGGTGCGCTGACGTAGCAGCGAGAGCGCCAACATCAGATCTAGTACCACAGCCGAGATAGGACTCTATGTCATCATCATTGATGCAGTGTGCATCGAGGGACCAAAAGTATAAGAAACCTAAGAAGCATTACCATACTTCTTCCTCCAAGCATGGTGCTGACAGCTCTCCTGCATCAGAGTCTCCGACATTGGGGAAGCATTGATGCCACAGTGACTTTTTTCCTTCTCTTCCACAATGACAGCCTTCTGGATCCTTGAAGTCCCTTACACCTCAGCAGGCTGTACCACAGGGAACCTCCATAACAGCTTCGCAGCCTGTACCCACACCTTCTCTCCGGGAGGAGATCTAGGCTATGCTTAAAGAACAGCTTTCAGGGCTACTGCTTCAGCAGTCTACACAGGTTTACAAGGTGCTTGCGCCAGCCTCAGCCGAGCCTGAGGATGCTTTAGATCATCAGTCACAGGGGAGGTCCCGTACTCCGGCTCTGCTTTCACTATCAGGGGCAGCACGAACCTGACAGATGCCTATGCTGACATTGGTAGAGGTGCTCTTTCCAGGTTCGGAGGACAAACCTCTGCATTAACACTCATTCACAAAGAGCCAATACTCTAGCCATCACTCTCTTCCATGCACTTCCTGAGAACACTACTTTTATTCAGACTATTCCTGGGAAGTGGAACAGGATCCACAGAACCTATCAGCTAAGGAATCCTATGGCATACTTTCTGAGCCCTCTCAGCCACCTGAGAGGTGTAAGTCTCCAGAAAACATTTCCTTTCCTGGGTTTGTCTGTGAGATGGTACAAACAATACCTTTTAAATTTTAAAAAAGGAAGATACTCATTCTTTTTGAAGATACTCATAGCTTTTTGAAGTACTGGATTATGATTCCTCTCCTAGAGAGGGTATCACAGTACCCCTTCACAGAATTACGAACGATGCCCTTTCCAAAACTGGGAGGCTCCACTAATAGTTCAAGTTGCCCCAAAGAAAACTGATACTACCATATCATTACTTGGTTGTAGAATTCGCATGCTTGCAGTACAAGATCCCATTCCTCTGCTCCTCCAGGGAGAGAGGCTAGAATTCTAGACTCCTTTGGTAGGCAGATATTTCAGGTTTCTATGTTGACCACCCGCATGTTAGATAGACTACCAACTTTATTTCACAATATACTTAAGTCTATCATATAAAGCATGCTTTTATTTACAGACTTCCTATCTCCTAAGTTTATTAAATTCCACAAGAAATTGCTAGATTGTTGAAAATATCTTGCAAGAGATGACTTTGATGCTTTTGAGGTGTCATCTCTTGTCTCCACACTGGGTATAGCCATGCATTGCCTTTCCTGGCCCAGAGCATCAAATATTGAACATGCAGTGCAGGAGCACTTAGCAGAAGTTGAGGAGACAACTTGTTCAGTGACAAAGTTGAAGAAGCAGCCACCCTTATCATAAGAACATAAGAATTGCCGCTGCTGGGTCAGACCAGTGGTCCATCATGCCCAGCAGTCCGCTCACTCAGCGGCCCTCTGGTCAAAGAACAGTGCCCTAACTGAGACTAGCCCTACCAGCGAACGTTCTTGTTCAGCAGGAACTTGTCTAACTTTGTCTTGAATCCCTGGAGGGTGTTTTCCCCTATGACAGATTCCGGAAGAGCGTTCCAGTTTTCTACCACTCTCTGGGTGCAGAAGAACTTCCTTACGTTTGTACAGAATCTATCCCCTTTCAACTTTAGAGAGTGCCCTCTCGTTCTCCCTACCTTGGAGAGTGTGAACAACCTGTCCTTATCTACTAAGTCTATCCCCTTCAGTACCTTGAATGTTTCGATCATGTCTCCTCTCAATCTCCTCTGTTCGAGGGAGAAGAGGCCCAGTTTCTCTAATTAAAACAATCTCCAGGCCACAGCCTTCTATTCCTTCTAGAAGATTTTCAGGGGGTGCACATTGCTCTATTACTATTCCCCCTTCCTTCCACCCTGGTCCAATCCCCCCTCCTTCCTTACCCTAAACTGCATAAACCCCCCTTCTGATTCTCCCTCCCACCCCGATATTACCAAATTATAGTGAAGCTGCCACTAGAGGCTGTGGCAGCCATTTTCAAGAGACAGTTGCACCATGCTGGACTGAATGGACATTAAAGCTGCCTGTTTTTCCCTACAGACCACCAGGAAGCAGCCAGGTACACTCAGGGTGGCCTACTGCGATGGGGGTGGGCAGAACCTTGATTTTCTTTAGAAGGGGGAAAGAGGGTTGGAAGGGGGTTTATGCTGTTCCAGGGGGTGTGCAGGAGGATCAGAAGGGGATTTTATACCATTCCAGATGTGGGGGTGGTTGAGTCAAGGCACTATCCAGAGATTTACTGGGCACCAGTCAATATTCAGACTGTTGTCCAGTTATCTCCAGGCTAAAGTTAGGACAGCCTTTTTGCTGTCCTAACTTTAGCTGCTTACTTAACCATTTAGTGGTGTGACTACAATGCAATACAACATTTATTTATATATTGTAAATACCTCAACAAAGTTCAGTGTGGTTTAACACTAATAAGAAGTGGAGACAATGTCCAGAATTACAATCTTAAAATCAACATTGAATTTACTGCTCCTTTAACACATGCACATTAAACAAATAGGTTTTCAGAGCCTTCTTAAAACTTTTATAGTTATTCTCTGAAGTCATATGGTCTGATAAATTTTTTCAAAGTTTTGCAGCTTGATGTGCTCCACTTTCAAACTACCTTGACACTAACCAATCGGTGCAGGGTTGGTTAGTGGTGATATTCAGCGGCTTTTGAATATCAGGAGGCTCTCCTGCCCTGTTAAATCACTTTGCGTATTGGGCAGAATGCTTATTGGTGTACAACATCTCATATACATTGCAAGCCACCTTAATAAGGATTTGATTATTATTACCTTCCTGTAAATTTCTTGCAGTTGCCAGCAGTAAGGCCATTCCAAAGTCTGCAGTTGCATTGGTAACTGCCAGTGGAGTGTTGGTAACTTTTACTCCAAAGCTGGCAATCATGTCCAGGGCCAAATGATCCACTCCAGCTCCTGCACTTGCAATCACTTTCAGGTTAGGCAGACCCTGAAGGAGTTCTCGATCAATAACAGGCCTGGTTTCCCACACATAAACAGCTCTTATCTTTTCTCTAAAGTGTTCTCTCTTTTCTGTAAGTTCCTTCATGGTGACCAGGCTGAAGTTCTTTTTTAGAAAAGGTACATGATCTTCTACAATACCATCTGGGTCTCCAATTCCTTGAACTAAGACAACAGGCAACTCATCCATGATTTGCACTGGTGAAGCAATGGAGAAACACGAGCCAGTGCAAATTCCTGAAACAAAAGGAAGTAGGACATAAAAATCATATATATAGCAGCACTTCAAGTTTCTTTTGCAGCTGAATGTCTCCCCGTTCCGGGCCTATGTTTCTGGATATGCCTCTCATGCTCGGTGTCCTAGGTGCCAGTCCACCCCTGCAGGGTTGCTTCACATGTTTTGGTCTTGTGACCGTATTTAATCATTTTGGTCTTTTGTAGCACTGTACCTGCAGTCTACTCTGCGCGAGCAGATTCCCTTGAGGGCAGACGTTCTGCTCTTTTCTCAGGGGGTTCATTTGGATTTGTGTAGAGGGGGCAACATGTTATTGCAAAAAGCCTCCTTGTTGGCCCGGAAGTGTATCGTTCTGTTCTGGTGCCAAGCTTAAGTGCCTATCCTTACTATGTGGAGAAATGAATTGTTTACTTTGTTGAAATTTGAATATCTGGATGTTCGGAGGGGAGGTCCTGGGCCACGGAGGAAATTCAGGAGAATATGGGCTCCTGTTTGGGAGGGATTGTTCCTTAGAGCTCGAAGTTCTTTATTGAACTTTTGACACTGGAGTGCGGGGGGGGGGGGGGAGTGGGGATTCTAGGGGGGGTGTTGGTTTCTGCGGGTCTTCGTGAAGGAATGACGCGAAAGACCTGACTGTTCCTGCTATTTCTCTTGTTAGTTGTTGTTATATTGCTTGTATTTATATACCTGAAAAATTTAATCAAAACGATTAAAAAAAAAAATCATGTATACAATGTACCATTTTCCAGTGCTTTACCCTCATCAGATTTAAGTCAATTTAAACAGGGTAAATTCCAAGTCCCTGAAGAGCTTTCATTCCAAACTTAACTCTGATCAGTCCACTTAGAGAAAAGCTATCATGTATCTAGGTGGCTGGTCCGATGAAACTCCATAATTGTGTAAGTGCTTTTATGCTCAATGTTGGGAAACACTAGAAAACCCCTTCCCATATGCAGTTCCCAGGAGTTATATCAGCATTCCCAAATACACAGTAAAAGATCAACAAGATAAATTTATGTGATACAATAAACACAACATTCATCTAGTCATCCAAGCAAACACAAGAGCCATAGAAAAATTAAAAAGCATGCCATTTGTTGCAAGATTAAGCATGTTTCACAGTTCTTACAGGGAAAGCTGCTTTGCAGAGACCTGATCACAGTCAACAGTGTGCAGGAGTTCAGCTTTATCTATCTACCAGATGAATTGTGGGATGTTATAAGAATCATTTTCTAGCTTAGACTGCGGTTTTTGTACTTTCTGTCCTCATCTAATCTGCTCGCTCAAGCTTACACTGACTGGTTGGTGCCACTCAGCTCAGGATGCAGAAAGGAGGGAGGAGAAAAGGAAACTGTTTATAAGAAGTCCAAAAGTACCATTGAAGAAGAGGGGAGGAAGGAAGGGGGTGGAATATAAAACTGTAGTTGAAAAAGAGCTGATAAAGCAGAAAAAATGGCTGGCATCGCAGTTTGTGACATTTTGCCACAGTTCAAAAAAAGCTTCCAGTTCAGTGACATAACATAAAATCAGAACAGCTATCCAAATTCCTGCTCTTTCATTTCGGTGTGCCTTCCAGCTACTTACAGAGTTTGATAGCCAGAATTGTATTCTAAGAACAGTCCTTGCAAAAATGTTGTCAACAAATATTAAGCTTGATTGCCAGTTAAACCAGAGTATAGAGCATTACTGAATTCTTGAACAAATCTTTAAAAAAATCAAACATAAGGACATAACTTACAGTTAGAAGTTCTGAACAAGAATCTTGGCTTTGAAACAAGGAGTCTATCTCAAGCAGAGAGCTGAGCAGCATTCAATAGCAAGCTGAGAGTGACGCTGATGCTATAAATATAGTACTTTCCTAGTGACAAAAAAAATAATGGATTGTGTTACAAGGGTTTGCAGAGATAACACATTAGCAGCTAGATACAGGTAGGCATGCTATCTACAATATACAGTACCAGCTATACAAGAAGGGACAGGGGAGTAACTTGCCTAGCAGGCCTAGAGACCCAGGCAAGCCAATAGAAAGCAGTACCATAATCCATAGGGAGCTTACATGTGCTCTGAAGGAGCCTATTAGAGAGAGAACTACAATTACATCATTTAGTAGTTCTATCCTATTTAAAGACACAGGTACTAGAATCTCCTATAGGCAATGCTTAACATACTGTATACATAGGGTTACCAGATTTTACTTTAGTAAAATCCAGACCCCTAGACCCACTCCCCAGGCCCACCCAGTTCCACCCATCCTCGCCCCATTATGCCTTAGTCCTGCTCCCAATTCTGCCCTAGCCCTGCTGCCTGCTCTCATCGAGCAGGAGGGCACATGCGGATGCCCAGGCCCACCCAGTTCCACCCATCCTCGCCCCATTATGCCTTAGTCCTGCTCCCAATTCTGCCCTAGCCCTGCTGCCTGCTCTCATCGAGCAGGAGGGCACATGCGGATGCCCTTATGTCTGACGAGATTTCAAGGAAGCGTTCGAAAAGGAGGACATGTCCGGGGAAATCCAGACGTCTGGTATACACAAACACAATACACCTAACTTCTCCTTTTTATGGCGCTATATGGTAACCCTAGCAGGATACATATTTCAAATCTGATTTTCTACCTTTTGTTGTCTCGTCATTTTATTCTTCAAATCATGTAGGTCTCAGGCACTGGCCTGTTTTCTTTTCTCTTCTCTTAATTCACTTGCCAGGATGTCCTGACCATTTGACATTTCTTCTTTCTCCATGCTCACCATCCATCTTCTATCTCTGCGTATGTATTGTTTCTCATATTCAGCTTCTCCCTTCTCTATGTCTCCTATACTTCCCTTTCTAGTATTTCCTCTGTGCCCATCTCCCTGCCTTCATCATCTCACCATTCTATGATTCCCTCTCCTGTGTAAAGTATCACTCCTCTATATCCCTATGCCCCGCTGTCCAGCATCTTCCTTTTGTGTTCTTATTCTCCCCATCTAGCCATCTTCTCCCATGTCTATATACCCTCCCATGTCTAGCATTGCCCCTCTGTGTCCATATACCACCCCCATGCAGATGCAGTGTAGTCCCCTTTTTGTCTCTGGTCCTATGCTCTCATCCATGCCCACCATCTCCCCTCTTTTTTGTATATCTCCCTGTGCTCAACTTCTCCCCTCTTACTCCCTTACACCAATGTGTCTCAAACTCTCTCTTTCCTCCCTCTGCTATGTTCAATATTTCACTCACTCCAGCCAGAAGTTACATCGGAAGGAGGGACTTGGTAGCAAGAAGGTTCTGGTTGGAGCAGCCCTGGAAGGTGCAAAAGAGTCAACCCAGGAGCATCACAGGTTTGTTTGGTTTTTGTTTTTGCCACCCACTATCAAGAGGGAGGGTGCAAGGGTGGGGGGTTATTAGACCCATGATAGAGAGGGAGGGGGCTGCTGGACTCGCAAGGGGTGGTTACTGTTGCACCTGCGATCACAAGGGGGGCTGCTGGACACACAATCGTGAGAGGGACTGCTG
This sequence comes from Geotrypetes seraphini, assembly GCF_902459505.1. Classification (NCBI taxonomy): domain Eukaryota; kingdom Metazoa; phylum Chordata; class Amphibia; order Gymnophiona; family Dermophiidae; genus Geotrypetes; species Geotrypetes seraphini. The sequence goes on along the minus strand of NC_047085.1, from coordinate 182,273,455 downwards.
ACCAAGAGGGATAGGAAGGGAGGCAACTCACAGCAGATTCTTTACTGCAGGGACAGTGAATGACCTTGTCCCTGTACCCGAGGCAACCAGTTGATTTTTTCACCCGTTCCTGGGGGTTACCTGTGACTAGCCACAGGTAATAGTCACCGTGTCATTCTCTACTACTAAGCACTCGCATCTGGAAGAAAACAGACCTGATCACAGCCAACACATGTGCCTGCATACTCAAGGTAGTATCTAACCAAACCCCTAGTACCTCCTCCTATGGTCTACCACCTTTCTCTCTCTCCTTCCCTTCCTCTTCTTGTAGTTTAACATCTCTCTCTTTGTTTTCCCCCCTTTTTGCAGTCTGGTATCTCTCTCCTCTCCTTCCTGCAGACTTGCATATCTCTCTCCCCTCCTTCCCTTCCATTCCATGGTCTGGCATCACTTCTTCCCCTTCCAATGGTCTGACATCGCTCTCTCCCTCCATACATCACCCTTCTCCAGAATCTGACATCTCTCCCTTGAGTCATCTCTTCTCCCTCCCAGTATAACATTTCTTCCTCTGCCCGCTCCATCACTATCATGTCCAATAATTCTCCATCTTTCTTCTTTTTCCCATGTATACCATCTTTCTTTCCCTCACACTCCATGCACCTATGTCTAACAATTCTCTTTTTCTCTTCCCTCCCCCACTGGCAACATCTCTCTTTCCTTCCCTTTCTAACCCCCTTGCTCGTGCAGCATCTGTCCTTCCCAACCCCCTCCCAGCCCATGCAGCATCTGTCCTTTCCTGCCTTCCCAACCCCCCAGCTCATGCGGCATATGCCCTTCCCAGCCTTCCAACCCTTCCAAGCCTGTGCGTGTTCTTTCCTCCCTTCCAAACCCCCCAGCCCGTGAGCATCTGTCTTTCCATACCTTCCTAAACCCCTCCCAGTCCATGCAGCATCTGTCCTTCTTGTTTTCAAAACCCCACCAGTCCATGTATCTGTCCTTCTCCTTCCTTCCCAACCACTCAGCCCGTGAGCATGTCCTTTCCTGCCTTCCCAATCCCAACTCTTCCCTGCCCGTGTACCATATGTTCTTCCCTCTGTTCCCAACCTCAGCCCCAACCCCCCCTCCTCAGCAGGATTCTGTGGCACAACCTCTCAAACTCCTGACTCCCCCACTCCCTACTGCCTCCTTGGCCACTGTAATTTTAAATCTTCAGGCAGCTGGTAGTAGCAATAAAGTGAGCATGCCACCATCGACCTGCCCCAGAAGTCATCATTCTGCAGCGTACCACCTATGCAGGAAGAGGAAGTCGCTGCAGAATGATGATTCCAAGGCAGGCCAATGGCAGCAGGCTCACTTTGTTGCTACTGCCAGCTGCCCAAAGATTTAAAATTACGATGGCCAGGGAGATGGTAGGTGAGGGAGTTGGGTGAGCTGTAACTGACTTTGTCGATGTGTTGCACTATTTGCTGACAATTTTGGTTTCTGATTCAAGGATTTTTTCTTTGTGTGTTCATATTGAAATACATTTCAACTTGACAACTATAAATTTGTTGTACTTGAAGGTCTGGATTCTCCAAATGGTGCCATTCAGAAGGCTCCGGTATGTGCCCGAACAGCACCTAAGTGTTTTAATTGGCTATTAATGGCATGGTAATTGACCTGCACAGTTAAAAACTAAGAAAAAAAAAGTAGGTGCCTGAATCATGTCTATGCAGATACTTACCGGCACTGAACATCAAAATAGGCGAAAGGGTAAATGATCGATGGAATGGTCTTCCACGTCAGGTAGTCGAGGCCACGTCAGGTAATCGAGGCCAGTATCACGCTTGACTTCAAGGGACGATGGGACAGACAGGTGGGGTCGCTCCAGAGGAATGCTTAAAAGATGGATTCTCGAGGGAGGGAGGGTTCTTGAGTGGGCAGACTTGTTGGGCCGCCAGCCCTTTTCTGCCATCATACTCTATGTTTCTATAAGTTAATATTTGGCACTGCTAAGCCTAATTCTACATCAAAGATAGGCACCGGAAATGTAGCCCTGGCCTACAATTCTGGCGCCTATCTTTGACACAGACTGTAATTCTCAAAATGGCACTATAGTTTGAGTGATGCATGACCAGTGCCATTTTTTCAGGTGCGAGACAATTTTGGCGTTGTTTTGAGAATTCAGGCCGAAATCTCTTTCCCAAGTGCCACACCAATTCAAAATAAAAAGATTTTTATTAAAAAACTGTTCTCTGTGTTTGATTCTCCTGGGTACATAAAACCAACTGCTGCATAATACCCATGGTACCCTTGCTCCTCTCTAGACTTCATGCTTTTCTGGATCATATTCTACCTTCATAGAGCTACTGCCAGATTAGATCAGATCAATTCAGTTAATCTTTATTCCTTCCAATTAAAAACAGAGGTAACCTCCCCTTCCCCATAATATTTATCAGTTTATAATGGAATGATCTTTTTATTTCATAGCTCACTAATCAAATGTGTCAGTTGTTAGGAAACTAACCTGAGCAGAGCAAAAACAGAGCAATAAAATCCAAATACAAGATTCTAGCAATATGTTTTTAATTAACATTAGCCACCATATCTTCCATGAAACTTACAGAAATAGATCTCATATATTTTCAGTCTAAAACATCATCATCATCAGTCACTAAGGCACATTATTTAGAAGTTACTTCATTAGCAATTCTGTGACCATTAAGAACAGCCAATATGTTCTCTGTCATATTCTGCATCATCAAACGACGAGTATTATGAGTAGCACTTCCAATATGGGGAGTCACAATAACATTTTTCATTCTTAACAATGGATGAGCTCTGGAAAAAAATGAGGGTAAAGCATTAGTACATGTTCTGTATGTGATTCTACAGTACAATCACATGCTAAAGCTTAGACACCACTGGTACAACTGTATGTTTCAATGAATCCCTAAGTAAACAGAAGCTGATATAGTGTGCATAATACAAAGTTAGAACAAGATCTTTCTGCAAATAATGCAGTTACAATTGACTTTTTAATATCAAAGTCCCTTATGCCTTTTTTAACTAGTTCAGATATACATGACATTGTTATCTTTGATCATGCAGTAGTCTCATGTTTAGAGGGGTCTTTTTCACTGGCTCGACACCCTTTGTGGCATTTTAATGCTGCTCTACTCCAGGACTCGACTTTTATAGAGCGGGTTATGTTGGAGTCAAGGTCTTATTTTGAGTACAACTTGATGACTGTCTATGCACCACATATTTGGTGGGAAGCATATAAAGCAGCAATCAGATGAAGATGTAAGAAAGCGGAAAGCAGACCTGAAAGCTATGGAAGCAGAAATATGTGAGCTTGAACATGCCTGTATGCATACTTTTCAATCTGATGTGTATGTTAATCTCCACAAACTGAGATATAATTTTAATACTTTACTAAGTAAGGAAGCGGAATGCTCAATTTTCATGTGTCGCTCTCTTTATTACTCTGAAAACAATAAATCAGGTTCCCTGTTAGCTCGGTATTTAAGAGGTAAAAAAAAAGGTCATGTGACCCTGGTGTTGGATGCAATGGGGAAAAGGCATTTATGTGATGAGGATATTGCTTCAAAGTTTTACAATTTTTATAAAAAGTTGTATACCTAGGAGACAAAATCTCTGGAGGACATAGATCCATTTTTGATGCAGTTACCTCATCCAATTTTAAGTGAACAGCAATGTGAAGAATTAATGCCCCAGTTAGTGTGGCTGAGGTACAGGAAGTTCTCCAAGATCTTCCAAAGGGGAAAGCACCAGGTCCAGATGTGATGACTGTGGAATTTTATTTGGCATTTCAAGATGTGTTTGAACCTAATTTGGTGCAGTTCTATCAGGCTTTGTTAGATGATACCTTGGGATTAGCATCCTTTGGGGAATCATGCATAGTGGTAGTTCCCAAGCCAGGACATGATAATTCAAAGGTAGAAAACTATGGGCCCATCTCTCTGATTAATTTAGATTGTAAAATTTATGCAAAGGTTTTAGCTATGCGGTTGTCCAAATATTTGCCATCTCTAATTCATGTAGATCAAAGTGGTTTTATTCAAGGTAGATACACATATGATAACTCATGTATCTTTTTGAATATTCTTACAATTGCAACTGGTATGCCTGATCAGCTAATAGTTTTATCTTTAGATACAGAAAAAACTTTTGACAAAATAGAATGGGCATATATGTTCTGAGTTCTTGAGTGGTTTGGAGTAGGACCTCAGTTTATTTCAATGGTTAGACTTTTATACAGATTTCCATTGTCTAAAGTTTTTCCTTTTGTGTACTGTCTAAAGCTTTTCCTTTGTTCAGGGGTACCAAACAAGGGTATCAATTCTCTCCCTTGTTGTTTAATTTGTCTCTGGAGCCTCTAGCAATTGCAATTTGACTGAATGAAAATATATTGGGGATACAATGTAGAGAGGTGAATTGTAAGTTGTCTGCCTATGCCGATTTGTTGTTATACTTAAACGTGCAGTCTTTGCCAGTATTGTTTATGCTGATTGGTGAATTTTCTCAGATCTGGGACAGGTCAGTGGTTATGCCTTTAACTTTGTATGCACAAAAGCATCTTTTACCATTAAAATGGGTTACCAAGGGGAGCTATTTCCGTACCTGAGGACGCCGGAGGAATCATTTTTGTCCCGACCAGCCCTCTGTAGCAGCAGTGCTTTGTAGCACTATCGGACAGGCATTTCCCAAAGATGGACCCCTAACGTCACTGGGTCCGTCTTCCGTGCCTTTGCATTTCCGCATAAATTCAGCCTGCGGCCGCAGGGCAAGCCCTAAGGGGCAGGTCACACCCCTTGGGAGCCCCTTGGAGCAATGTGGAGCTGTGGAGCAGGATATCAGGTCGTATAAGTTACGATTATGGGGAAAAGGAAAGCTAAACCCATAAGTTCAACACCAGTGGTTTTAGGTCCTATGGATAGACACTTGACTTTTTCCTTAGAGACTCCAGCACAAAATTTACCTGATTTGAACTCTCCCATATCCAGAGCATCGATGAGTCCTCTAGAAAGGACACCCCCCCCTTCATCCAATATCTGGTGTCAGTGGGAAAATAACTCCCACTATTTCCACTGGTCCTGTGGTATCACCCACTTCAATAAGTAAATCGATTTTTACTGATATTCCAAAACCACTTGAGTTTACTAGTGTCGTGGATGAACAACCACAAGCAGTGGAAAAACAAGATATTACTTTAAAAGATTTATGGTTAGGCATTTCTAGAATTGAGGGGTTTCTCAGAGAATCAATTAAACAAACATCTGATTACTCAAAGTCTGTGGTTCAAAAGTTTGAGAATGTGGATACCAATTTAAATTGTTTGGAAACTAGATTAGGAGTGGTTGAAACTCAAAGTATTGCAAGCTGTTTCACTATCTGCAGTAAAAGATTCTACATCACTGCATTTAAAAATGGAAATGTTAGAGAATATGCATAGGGGGAAGAATCTCCGCTTGGTTAATTTTCCAGTGACTCATTTGTTACTACCTGAAATATTGTTAAGAAAATATTTCAAAGAAATACTGGGATTACCTAATGCGGATAGCTTCCCAATAAATAATTGTTATCACATTCCCCAGAAGAGAAAGGAAACTGTACGGGATGTGGACCATCTGGTAACAGATGAAACTAATTTGACAGAATTCTTAGAAGATTCTCAAGATGTTATCCAGACTCGGTCCACAATGATTCTAACTTGTATGAGTGAGACAGATAAAATGTTGTTAATGAAACTTTATTTTAAAAATAGACTGACCAAATTCTGTGGGGATTTGGTTAGCATATTTCCTGATGTCTCAAGAGCTACACAGTTTAGAAGAAAGAATTTCTGAAATTGAGAACTAGAGTATTGGCACTCGAGGCATCCTTTTATTTAAAGTTTCCTTGTAAATGTTTGGTTAAGTTACAAGATACGGAATTTATTTTTTGGGATCCCATTCAATTGCAACAATTTTTATTAGCACGTGAACAGAAGTGAGATCATTCTTTGATGAGAAATTAGGGTAGGAAAGTCCGTGTCCTAATACAGTAGGGAATGATTTGGGTTCATTTGGAATTCAATCCATTTCTTTGTTTTCCTTAAAAAATTAAGTTAGTAAATAAGTAAATATGTTTCCCCATTCAGTGGGCTTGTAAAGGATTGTCTTTTGTATTGTTTGTCGTATTGAAAATTTGTATTGAAACCTTTTTTTTCCTTGATATCTTTTGATATTGTAAATGTATTAAATTCAAATAAAAAAAAAATGGGTTACCAAATTGAAATATCTGGGTATCTGGTTTGGATCCTCTGTTGAAACTTCTTTAGAGTTAAACGAACAGTTAATACTTACCCTGTGGATGAGCTTTCCACATGATGGTCCCTTTTACACCTGTCCTGGTGGGGAAGGCTGGAGGCAATTAAGATGGTACTGACTCCTAAGGTGAATTATATGTTAAGTATGGTGCCTATCCTGTTTCCTGATGCTTTTTATAAATCTATGGAGAGCAAAATCCTTCACTTTCTATGGAAAGGGAAGCCCCCATACATTGCTTTAAAAAAAATAATCAAAGAGACTTTGGTGGAATTAATTTTCCAGATTTTAAACTATATCATTCCACTTTTCTAATAGCTTTCACTGTGTATTAGTTTACTCAAGCACTTGATCCTGATGTACCCAAGTGGCAATTGGAAAGAGAGATTGCTGTCCCATTCCCTTTATGTGGGCTGTTGACTATGCAGCTTCAGCAGGCAGTACCACAATCCTTGGTCTTACAAGCCATACTTGCTGTGTTACGATCTATGGCTAACAATTTAGGACTTTTGTGGCCTGACTCTTGAGTATATTTCCATTTGGTTCAATCCAGAAATCAAAATTCAAGGACTGATTATTAATTGGGCTGAACAACAACGGAGTGGGATTTGGTTTGTCAATCAATTATAACAGGGTAATAACTTTAAAATGTTTGAGGATCTGCGTGCTATCATTTACCTACTACACTATTTTTTTAAATGGTTGCAGTTAAAACATTGTTTGGCAAAGCCATTTTACAAAGATTTGATAAATGGGCTTATAGAATTTTTGTGTAGGTCTCAGTAGGCAATCATAAAGAGCCTCCTTCAGTTTATCAAAAAGTTAAATTTAAGAGGTTAAATGCATGTATTACTTTGCAGGGGAATGACACTGATGAAGGTAGAGTGATAGGGAACCTAATGGGGGGAGGAAATAGTAGGGGGCAAAGGAAGGCAGATCAGGAGGAAGTAGAGAGAAGTAAGAATGGGGGAGTAGAATAGGTATGGGGGCACTAAGCATTCTACCCTACCCCAACACAAAAGTTAGACTGCATTGGGAGAAAGAAGTGAGAGAAAAACAGAATAAGAAAATGAGAGGAGGAAGATGACATTAAGGCAGGGAAAGACTGAGAAAGAAGTGGGGATAGTCTGAGAGAAAAGAAAATGTATAAATGTATGGTGTGTACAGGTTAGGTAGGTAAGAAGGAATATTGAGGACTGGCTGGGATGGGTAGAATATGGGTTGAATATGGACCAGGGTGGACTGAAAGCATAGTCTGAGTGTGATGTGGATGAGTAAAATGGTAAACTGTGGTAATGAGTTGGGGTTGAGGAGGGAGAAAAACTGGTGGCAATTGCTGTGTTACCCCTAGCATTTCTTTTAGACACAAGTTCTCCCTGTTGTGCTCTTCATTTAACAACAAACTGACCAGTTGTGTTCATAACCCATCATACTTTAATTTCTTTTATATGGACTTGGTAATTTGTTCTGAGTTGAGCATCCCCAATTATTTTGAATAATTGGCTCCTTCACCTAGAGAGTAGTGGAGGTCTGGAACGCTCTCCCGGAGGCTGTTATAGGGGAAAGCACCCTTCAGGGATTCAAGACAAGGTTGGATAAGTTCCTACTGGAACAGAACATACGCAAGTAAGGCTAGACTCAAATAGGGCACTAGTCTTTGAACTAAGGGCCGCTGCATGAGCGGACTGCTTGGCACGATGGACCACTGTTCTAATCCAGCAGCGGCAAATCTTATATTCTTATGAACAGAGGATGAAATCTGGAGATGAAAGTGCATTCGCACCACATCCAGAGAAGGAACCATGCTCGAGATGCAGCAATGACAGCTATGCTCGAGACTCAGAAATGATAGTAAACTCATTGTATACCCCAAGATGGAACAAAAAAAAACTGTGGAATGACGATGTTCCTTAATAGACTTTATTTGGAAATGTCAAAGTTCCAAAGGTACATTAAAATTATCCACATAAAATAAAATCATCCACATAAAAGCCTTAAAGAACCTAATCAGCTAGGGATGCAGGACCCAAGACGGTTCGTGTTTTGACAAAAAGTCTTCTTCAGTGGTCCCTGGGGGGTCCTATAATGGTGAATACATGGGAAAACATTTTCAAATAAAGTCCATTAAGGAACATCGTCATTCCACAGAGTTTCTTTTGATTTCTTCTGGATTTTCTTCTCTGTGGATATTTTGGGGTCATTTTTTGCTTGTTGCATACCCCAAGATGGAGCCATGCCTGGGATCCAAAAGAACATAAGTGGTGCTCTACATCCAGAGATGGTGCTTTGCTTAAGATCCCGAGTTGCCAGTGTGCTCAACATCCAGAGCCAGGGCTACCCTTGAGATCTAGAGATGACCATACATCCACTCTACATCTAGAGCTGGAGCCATGCTTGAGCTCTGGAGATGGCAGTATGCCCGCTCTACCTCCAGCGAAAGAACTGTGCATGAGACCCAAAGAGGGTGCTTTACATCCAGAGATGGAGCTATGCATAAGACTACTACTATTTATTATTTCTATAGATGCACACAGTGCTGTACATTAAACATGCAAGAGACAATCCCTGCTCGAAAGAGCTTACAATCTAATTATGACAGACACACAGGACACAGGGTGGATCAATATATAACAAATTTCTCAACCGCCTATTACTAGGTGGCTTACAAGTAGCACAGTTCATAAAATATACTGTTCATGAAGGGGGATACAAAGGGATGAAGAGGTAGAGAGGGTAGGGGCTATAGAGAGAACGAGAAACAGATGTGGAGGGACATAATTGAAAGGGACATCTAAGTCCGTTTGCGTCCAACTCTCAAGTCGTCCAAAGTAAAAAAACAGCCTAGGACACATTTTCGAAAAATACATCCAAAATTTTTTTTCTTTCGAAAATCGTCTAATTATGCATCTTGCCGATCTGATTGTCCAAGCCGCTAAATCGTCCACCACATTTCCGTCCAAGTCAAAAACGCCTAGAACAAGCCCTGATGGACATGGGAGGGGTCTGCAAAGTGATAGACTGAACACCCAGACATAGCACCTAAATAGTGGGGTACCTTACAGGGCACTGCTGTGAACTTCACAAAAAGGGTGCCATGTCTTCTCCTCACTACTGCTCCCTTATAGGTCACAATGAGCCCCCCAAACCACCTCTAGAATCCCCTAGACCCACTTATCTACCACCCCATTAGATCTCATGGCTGCAGGAGCCACTTATATGCCAGTAAAAAAGGGTTTTGGGGGTGTATAGGGGATTGCACATATTTAAGTATCGATGCAGTGATTACAGGGGCTTATGGGCATGGATCCTCCTCTGCATGAGTCCCTAACCCACCCCCCAAGACGGCTTAAGCCGCCTCTGTGCTGGACAACTAGGCTTTCCTATGCCAGGCGGCCAGTTGATGATGGTCTGGAGGCTCAATTTTAAAGGTGTGATTAATATTTTTATGGTGGTGGTGGGATGGGGGGGGGGTCGGGGATAACTGGGGTACTGTATGGGGGTTTATTTTATGTGTTTTCAGTGCTTATCTGGTGACTTTAGGTGGGTTTTTGTGACTTAGTCCATGGTCTAAGTCACAACATCCAAGTTCCATCGATCCTGGGCTGTATAACTTTCGGTTATACATGCTATACGACAAGGTCTAAGCCAGCCCACGTCCCGCCCAACTCCTGCCCTCGACACTCCTCCCGAAATGCCCCATTTAGCTTTGGTCATTCAGCAGTACTATGTAGGCCTAGGTCGTTTAGAAATACATCCAAAACCCGTTTTTGGGAAATGTTCATTCAAGTGGCGACTTAGGCCGGTTTTTGGATGCTTTTCTCTTTCGATTATGAGCCCCATAGTGTATTACAAGTTGGATGCATTAGGACCTGAGCCTGACATACTGATTAAGGCAGGTTGTTCCAGGCATATGGTGCAGCAAGGCAGAAGGGTTGGAGTCAGGAGTTGGCAGTAGAAAAGAAGGGTACAGACAAGAAAGACATACTCGAAGAATGAAGTTTCTGGGGTGGGGTGTAGGAAAAAAGAAGAGAGGAGAGATATTGAGGAGTCGCAGCATTTGAACTAGATGCAGAAGTGGACAGGGAGCCAATGAAGCGACTTGGGGGGGTGTTAAAAAGAGCATAATGACCTTAGCAGAATATGAGGCGAGCAGCAGAATTCTGAACAGACTGAAGGGGGGGAAATATGGGTTAGTGGGAGACCTGTGAGAAGCACATTGCAGTAATCCAGACAAGAGATGACAAGGATATGGATAATGGTCTTGGCAGTGTGCTCAGAAAGGAAACTCCAGATTTTAGCAATGTTATATAGAAAGAAGTGACAAGTTTAGGTGATTTGTTGAATATGCAAAAAGGAGAGAGAGGAGTCAAAGATGACCCCAATGTTATGCACCGATGAGACAGGGAAGATGAGCGCTATCCACCAGAATAGGGAAAGTAGAGACAGGTTTAGGAGGAAAGATAAGGAGTTCTGTCTTGGTCATGTTTAGCTTAAGATGACAGCGAGACATCCATCTAGCAATGTCAGACAGACAGCACTACTGCCAAACAGTGCCCTGATGAAACGGCTGTTAGACCATGAAACGATGGCCACTGTCGGTTGCAATGAACACAGGCTAAAGTAAGCACAGTGTGTGGTGAAAGTAATTAGAAGGCTGATCCTAAATGGGACGTCATTCAGATAAGCTCTTTTCTACTTTTTGTCAATAGTCTGTGCCTTTGAACTGTAAGATTGAAAAGGAAGTTTTTTTCTGGCCAGTGATAGAAGTGTGTAGGAAAGCTTGTATTATTTATAGCTCTTTTCTTCATAGCCTTGGGGTAGAGTTGCTTCCCGCAGTTTTTGAGGCCTTTTTCCTCCTTAAAGAAGAAATGTCTATTCTTGTTGGGAAACATTAAGGCTTCACACTCGGTATCAACTGGAGTTTTGAACGTGCATGTATTTTTTTGTACTCCGGTTCCTCCTAATTGTTTAGATTTTGTGATTAGAAAAGAAATGAGCCCATAGTTGATCATTATTTGAATTTAAACCATAGATTTGAAGATTCAAAATGTTCTGTCATTGACCTGTAGCCGAGCTGGAATAAAGGAGAAGACAGTGTTAATTGACTGAGGAGGAGGAGGAGAAAAGCACATTGGATCAACCAATTAGGATCTTTAGAATAAAAGGGTTTAAACAGTGAAATAGAATGGAACGTATTCTTTCAATGAATAGCATCTGATTGGTTCCAGTCTGGTATGACTTTATTCCAACTAGTGCGCATGGTTGAGCGTTATTATAAACACGTCATTCTGAATGTCAGCTGCTCTTGGGAAGAAATGAGATTTTCAGGAATTGAAAGTAAGCTTCACTGTGATAAAGCTGCAAAAGCAGGCTTTAGTTTATAAGAATGTTAATTGATTGTTTAGAATTTTAGACTAGCACTGACCCTGATGATGCCCAATAACCAGGGAGAAACGGGACCCGTCGGACCATCATTGAAATTGTCTAAACAAGACACTGATTATGAAAAGATAAGGTGCCGAGCAAAATTGATTTTGTATTTTACACAAGTTTTTACACTCTAGCACAATAGAAAATAAGCAGGTTTTTAATTAATCAGTTATTGTCAAATATATTTTTATTGAGCAATCAGGAAAGCAACAGGCAACACAACAAAATACAAATCCAGCTCAATAGAGTATAAAGTGGCCCCAAAAAAATCCCCCCCCAAAAAAACCCAACCAAAACAACCCCCCCCCCCCCGCCCCCAATCCCACCCCTGGGTCCTCCTTCAAATACAATGTAGCAAAGAACATGAGAAAAGAAATTAAAACACCAAGCGAAACAAAAGGGTAAATACAAACAAGAGCATCAATTGAGTATTCGGCTACGAACCAGAGGGGTCAAAGTAAACCAAAAAGGTTCCCAAGTGGTCTGAAAAAGGCAGCCCTGGCGAGAAGACATATCAGTCACATCCTTCCGCTCCCACATCAGAAGAGAAATCATTCGGCATCTCCAAAGGGAATAGTCCGGAGCTTCGGCCTCAAGCCATTTCAGCAAGATGCATTTCAGAGCAATCTGTATAGACCACTTAAGGAAGGCTACAAGTCCTTTAGAACGTGGAAAGTAATGAGGAACAGTCCCAAACAAAAGCAAAGGGGAGCTGCGAATGTTGACATGCCAAAGATTCTCCACAAAAGCAAAGATAGCAGTCCAAAAAAGCTGTACCTTAGGACAAGTCCAGAACATGTGTCCCAAGCTTGCTTCCGGAGCCTGACAACGAAGGCAGGCTGCATCGGGGCGGAAGTGGGATAAAAAGCCCTTCTAGGAGAGATATATAAACGAAAAATCAATTTAAAATGTTGTCCCCAAAAGATGGTATATTTACGAAAAGTAGACAGATGGCGAACCGCCTGAAGGAGTATATCAGAAGGCAAATCAACAGCAAGATCACAAGACCAAGCATCCCGCAGCCGGGAATGGTCAAACAAAGGGCATTCATCTTTCAAGTGGCGATGATGGAACTTGAGGGGGACCGGTTGTTGGGAACCAATGGTAAAAGCCGTGGACAACGACTCTTGACAGGAGGCCTGCAATGAGCTAGAAGGTAAGGAAGAAAGGTAATGATGGATTTGCATGTAAGCAAAATAGTCAGTAGAGGGAAGATCAAAGTCTGTTTTCAATTGAGCAAAGGATTTAGGGTACCATCATCGTCAACCAAGTGAAATATATAATGAATGCCCTTCGTTTCCCACCGAGCAAAACTCGGCCCATCAATCCCAGGCAGGAAAGACCCGTTAAAGCGAAGAGGCAGAAAGGGAGAGACAGAGGGAGAAAGAGTGTGAAATTTACAGACCCAACGCCAAACCTTCCGCAAGGGTCGGTGCAGTATTTTCACAGAATGAGACTCAGGTTCAAGAGAAGGGATAGAATGCAGATAGGCACTAAAGTGAGCAGAACGAAAACAGGAAAGTTCCAGAGAAGTGTTAGTGAACGCTGAAGTACCCCCAAAGAGATCATTAATATGCCGCATGCCACAACTAACTGTCAAGTATCGAAGATTCAATAAGCCCAAACCACCTCTATACCAGGGAGTCGCCGCCCGCTTATAAGACAAACGAGGTCTCTTACCAGCCCAAATAAATTTCTGGACCAGGCGCTCTAGTCTGCGCTCGTCACAAAAAGTCAAATAAAGGGGAAGAACCTGAAAAACATAAAGCCAACAGGGAACTAGAAGCATGTTATACAAATGTACTCGACCCAGAAGCGAGAAAGGAAGAGTTTCCCAAAAGTGTAATTTATTTTGTAGAGCCTGAAACAATGGCGTCACATTTAACCGGTACAGACTAGATAAATCCAGCGGAATGGTAACCCCCAGGTACCGCAAAGCGGAATCAGCCCAACGAAGAGGAAAAGCACCCCTCCACGAAGTTCATAAATCCGGTGGAAAGGGTAAGGCCAAGGATTTATCTAAAATGAGAGACAGCCCTAAATAAAAACCAAATTCAGAAATGAGATCCAGAGCTGCCGGGAGAGAGTCTTCAGGCCGGGTAAGAATTAAAAACATGTCATCCGTGTACGCCAGAGTCTTAAGTTCGAAGTCGCCAACCGAGAGACCTCGGACCTCCGCGAACCCCCGAAGAGTGCATAACAAGGGTTCCAAAGAAAGAAGGAACAGAAGAGGGGAAAGAGGGCAACCCTGCCGGGTACCACGAAGAATAGGGAAAGAGTCTGAGCGAGTCCCGTTGACAAGCAGAGAAGCCTGTGGATTGGAGTAGAGTGAACGCACGGCATCCAGAAAGAACCCCCTGAGCCCCACATACTCCAAGGTACGAAATAAGAAAGACCAGTGAATGCTATCAAACGCCTTAGAAGCATCTAGGCTAACAAATAGAATTGGAATTTGGCGAGATTGACACTGAGCAAGAGCAAGAAGTACCTTGCGGACATTGTGGACAGACTGACGGCCCCGGACAAATCCAACCTGATCCTCATGTATAAGCTGTGGTAAATGAGGAGCCAGACGATCAGCCAGCATGCGTGCAAAGAGTTTGAGGTCAACATTTATTAAAGAAATGGGGCGATAAGACCCCGGCAAATCAGCTTCCTTACCCGGCTTCAATAGCAAAGTAATAAGAGCCTCGTTCGCAAAGTGCGGAAAAGAACCACGGGCAGTAGCTGCATTAAAATATGCCAACAAAGGTCCATAAAGAGTAGAAGAAAGGAGCCAGTAAAAGTCACCCGAGAACCCATCCGAGCAGAGCGTTTTGATGGCAGACTCCAGTTCAACCGCCCGAAACGGACTGTTAAGAGAAGAAATCACTTCTGCCGATAAACGAGGAAGACCACAACAGTGAAGATAGTCCGTCAACAGTTCCAGCGATGCGTCATCCGAAGCATCATATAACCGGCGAAAAAAGTCAAAAAGGACCCCAGAGATTTCAGAAGTCTGGGACACCACCCCACCATTCCGGGTCCGTAAAGATAGAATCGGCTTCTTGCCAGTCGTAGCAGTAACTAAGCGGGCCATAAGACGTCCAGGCTTGTTCCCATAACGAAGAAATCGGTGTTGATAAAAAGCTTTACATTTTTGAGAACGAGAATGAAGAAGAGAGTTCAAAGCAGCCTGAGTAGACAGATAACATTCGAGTCTCCCGGGAAGGATGGAGAGAGAAGGCCCGCTTCGCCGAACGCAAGGCTCGTTCCAAAGTAACTATTCCTTGATTAATGCGCTTGTTACGGGCGCACAAGAAAGAGATGATATGCCCCCAGATCACCGTTTTCCCAGCCTCCCAAAACAAAATCGGGTCATCCATGTGAGAAGCATTATTGGTAGAATAGTCATCCCATTGAGTCTGGAGAAAGGTCCGAAATTCCTCATCCCGGGCAAGATAAAAGGGAAACCTCCAGGACGAAAGCCGGCAATATGTAGTATCTAGGACGACATCCACCCAGATCGGAGCATGGTCGGAAATTGATAGAGCCGATCTCGGCTGACCGAACAGAAGGAAACAAGGAAGAAGACAAAGAAAATATAGTCTAAACGAGACCAGGTGCCATGGGTACGAGAAAGATGAGTATAGTCACGGACTTCAGGGTGAAGGAGACGCCAAGGGTCCACTACAGAAAGAGTATCACAAAAATCAGAAAGAAGACGACCCTTTGCACCAGAAGGAGAAACTGGGGAACTAGATTTATCCAAATCAGAACCAAATTAAAATCTCCCATAAGAAGGAGAGGATCCCCAGGAAACTGAGAACAAAGTGTAAGCAGGTGTTGTATGAAGGCCGACTCCCCCGAATTGGGGCCATAGACCACCAGAAGAAGATAGGAACGGGCCCCCAAGGTAAGGCGCAAAAGCAGAGATCTCCCATCAGCGGCCTTATCAAGAACTTGCACCCCAATCGGAGAAGATTTCCGAACCAACACAGTGACCCCACCATGACGGCCCTGAGAAGAAGCAAAATAAACCTCCCCAACCTAGGAACGACGCAACTTAAGATGTTCCGCGTCAGACGAGTCTCCTGCAAACAAGCAACATCCGAGTGACCACGCTGCAAGGCAGCCAAGATTTTAGACCGCTTCACGGGGGACGTAATGCCCCCAACATTCCAAGAGGTGAGTCTAAAAGGGGTACTCAGGTCCGAAAGTTAGGAAAAGGCACAGAAAAGAATAGAAAAAAGCAAAAAAACTACCCCAAGGGCCCAGCCACCCCCCAGAGCAGGAACACATAATAGCAGCAATCAAAAAGAGAACCAATGAAAACATTCCAGAAGGTAACAGAATGAAAAAAAACGGAAGGAGGACCCCCCCACCCCCCAAACCCAACCCATCCCACCCTATCCCAGTACCCCTTAACTACCCAACCCATCCCAACACCCACCCCCTAGGAAAGAAAACCCGCTCCACAAAAGGGGGAACAGAAAGGAGTCACACAAAGATGTAAGCGGGGCCCCAAATCCCCCAACCCCACTCCCATCACACGCACCCCAGGC
Organism: Geotrypetes seraphini; assembly: GCF_902459505.1. Taxonomy (NCBI): domain Eukaryota; kingdom Metazoa; phylum Chordata; class Amphibia; order Gymnophiona; family Dermophiidae; genus Geotrypetes; species Geotrypetes seraphini. The sequence continues at coordinate 182,257,191 of NC_047085.1, read as the reverse complement.
GCTACAACACTCCTCCATTCAGCCAAACAAACCCCACCAGAAGCCAGGAGTACAGCCCAAACGACGAGGTCAAGGAACTAGAAATGTTCATAGAGGAAGCTCATCAGCACCACGTAGAGATCCCAGGGCTGGAAAACTGTACTCAGGAAACCGATGTGAGGAGAGAAGACACCCATGCAAACACAGAAGAAACCGAAGACGAGGTAGGAGACAACCGCACATCAGGAGGAATAGTGAGAGCACAGGAAGACATCGCCCCACCCAAAGAACAGGAAACAATTTCAAGAGTATCATTGGAGGAAGAAGACTGGCCCTACTCCAAGGACTTGGACCTACGCCCCCCAAGGAATCCCCGAATAAAGAAGATGGGGATCATCGTAGGCGACTCCATTATACGACATGTGGACAGCCACACCGCAGGAGGAAGAGAGGACAGAGTCGTCACCTGTCTGCCTGGAGCAAGAGTGAAGGATGTGACCAACAGGATCTCCAGGATCATAGATGGCGCACGGGGAGAGGACACCGCTGTGCTTATCCACGTGGGAACAAATGATGTGAGCGGGCGGAAGTATGACAGGGAAGAGCTGAAGGGCCAGCTCCGCTCACTTGGAAGAAAACTGAAGATCAGGGAGGTGAAGGTGGCCTTCTCTGAGATCCTCCCAGTACCAAGAGCGGATGGAAAGAGACAAGGGGAATTGCAAGTAATCAACGCCTGGATGAGACGATGGTGCGAAGAAGAAGGCTTCGACTTCGTGCGCAACTGGACGGCGTTCTGGGGAAAAAGCAAGTACTACAGAAGGGACGGACTACACCTCAACAAAGAAGGAGCAAGAGTTTTGGCAAGCAACATGAAGAAGGCAATCGAGAAGGCTTTAAACTGAAAGATAGGGGAAAGCCGACAGTCGACCACCAGTCGATGGCACGGATAGCAGGATGCCCCGACGAAGAAGCCAAGGAAAACTACTCCTACACAAGAGAAGACGACCTCATGGCAAATAAGGGAGAAAAAGCAGGAAGAGACAATTCAGACACAGGAGGGGACGACCACACAGCAAACAAGGGTGATAACACAGGAGCAGTAAAGGATATCGTAATTGAAACTACAGGGACGGCCAAGAGTAGAAGGTCCAAAAAGGTAACACGTAGGGAACTTAGATGTATGTATACGAATGCTAGAAGTCTAGGTAACAAAATGGGGGAACTAGAGACAATAGCAAGACATGACATATTGGATATCATTGGCATAACAGAAACATGGTGGAATGAAGAAAACAAATGGGACACAGTACTACAGGGATACAAGCTGTATAGAAGAGATCGAGTAGGGCAGAAAGGTGGAGGTATTGCTCTATATGTTAAGGAGGGAATAGATTCTGTTGAAATGGTTACAACAGAAATGAAAGAGAAGCTTGAGTCACTCTGGATCAAGATTCCTGGTCAATATGGAGCAGATACGAAAATTGGCCTTTACTATCGTCCCCCAGGACAGGCGGAGGAAACTGACTCAGAAATGATGGAGGAAATCAAACAAGAATGCAAGACAGGCAATGTAATTATATTGGGAGACTTCAATTTCCCAGGGATAGACTGGAAACTAGCAACCTCCAACTGCGGCAAGGAGGCCAAGTTCCTGGAGGTGCTAGGGGATTGCTTCCTGGAACAAATGGTAAAAGAGCCGACAAGAGGCAACGCCACCTTGGACTTGGTCCTAAATGGCCTCACGGGACCGATAACAGTAGTGGAAGTCATGGTTCCACTGGGAACGAGTGATCACAATGTAATTAACTTTAAACTTGACATCGGGAAAGGGAAACATGCCAAAACCTTAACCACCACATTGAACTTTAAAAAGGGTAAATACGATAGCATGAGAGCCATGGTAGAAAAACGACTCGAAAAGAAGGTGGACAAACTTGAAACGGTAGATCAGGCATGGTCCCTACTGAAAAATACTATCACAGAAGCACAAGATCTCTACATTCCGAGGATTTCCAAAGATCGGAGATCAAAGAGCAAAAGAGAACCGGCATGGCTTACCAAACAGGTGAAGGAAGCCATAAAAGAAAAGAAGGACTCTTTCAAAAAATGGAAATACATAAAGACAACCAAAGCCTGGAACAAACATAAAGATGATCAGAAGAAATGTCACAAGGCGGTGAGGGATGCAAAACAGGAATATGAGGAAAAAATAGCCCAGGAGGCCAAAAACTTCAAGCCCTTCTTTAGATACGTGAAAGGGAAAAAACCTGCAAAAGAGGCAGTCGGACCCTTGGACGACCAGGGAAGAAAAGGGTACATCAAGGAAGATAAACAAATCGCAGACAAACTAAATTCCTTCTTTGCGTCCGTCTTTACGAAGGAGGACACCTCAACAATACCTGAAGCGGAGAAAGTGTTTGCAGGAGAAATAGAAGACAGCCTCACCACAGTTGAAGTGGACTTAGACCAGATATACTATCAGATCGACAAACTTAAGTGACAAATCCCCTGGACCGGATGGAATTCACCCGAGAGTCTTAAAGGAATTGAAGGTTGAAATCGGAGAGTTATTGCAAAAACTTGCAAACCTGACAATCAGAACTGGACAGATACCGGACGACTGGAGGATAGCGAACGTCACCCCAATTTTCAAAAAAGGATCGAGAGGGGAACCGGGCAACTATAGACCTGTGAGTCTTACGTCTGTCCCCGGCAAGATGGTTGAAGCACTGATCAAGGATAGCATGGTCCGGCACTTGGACGCACACGACTTGATGAAACCCAGTCAACACGGATTCAGGAAAGGGAAATCATGTTTGATGAATTTACTCCAATTTTTTGAGACCGTGAACGAGCAAATTGATAGTGGGAAGCCGGTGGACATAATATACTTGGACTTCCAGAAAGCGTTCGACAAAGTTCCACACGAAAGACTTCTCAGGAAACTACAAAGCCATGGCATAGAGGGGGATATACAAAGATGGATAGGCAAATGGCTGGAAAACCGAAAGCAGAGAGTGGGCATAAATGGGAAGTTCTCCGACTGGGAGAAAGTGACTAGTGGTGTACCCCAGGGCTCGGTACTTGGGCCGATCCTTTTTAATATTTATATCAATGATCTGGAGGAAGGAACATCCAGTGAGATCATCAAGTTTGCAGACGATACAAAACTATGCCGGGCGATCAGATCGCATGAGGATAGAGAGAAACTCCAGAGCGACTTGTGTCGGTTAGAAACATGGGCGGAGAAATGGCAGATGAAGTTCAATGTGGAGAAATGCAAGGTAATGCATTTAGGCAATAAGAATAAGGAATACGAGTATACAATGTCAGGTGCAACTCTGGGGAAGAGTGAACAAGAAAAGGACCTGGGTATACTGATAGATAGGACCCTGAAGCCGTCGGCACAATGCGCAGCAGCGGCAAAGAAGGCAAATAGAATGTTGGGCATGATAAAGAAAGGAATCTCGAGTAGATCGGAGAAAGTTATGCCGCTTTATAGGGCAATGGTCAGACCACACTTGGAATACTGCGTCCAACATTGGTCTCCCTACCTAAAGAAGGATATAAAACTGCTGGAGAGGGTGCAGAGACGAGCAACAAAACTGGTGAAGGGTATGGAGAAACTGGAATACGAGGACAGACTTATAACACTAGGATTATTCTCCCTTGAGAAAAGGAGACTGCGTGGGGATATGATCGAGACCTTCAAAATACTGAAAGGAATCGACAAAATAGAGCAGAGAAGATTATTTACATTGTCCAATTTGACACGGACTAGAGGACATGTAATGAAGCTAAGGGGGGACAGGTTCAGGACTAATGTCAGGAAGTTCTGCTTCACTCAGAGAGTGGTTGACACCTGGAATGCCCTCCCAGATGAGATTATTGCGGAATCGACCGTCCTAGGCTTCAAGAGCAAACTAGATGCATATCTCCTTAAGAGAGGCATGTAAGGATATGGTGGACTATAAATTACGACAGGTGTACACCTGGCAGGGCCTCCGCGTGTGCGGATCGCCGGACTTGATGGACCGAAGGTCTGATCCGGAGATGGCATTTCTTATGTTCTTAGGAGAAACCAGTGCCCAAAATGTGGCAGTGCTGCGAAACCAGGGGAACAAAGAACCCCTCGAACTGCCAGTACAACATCCCCCCCCACATCCAAACAGCGCACCATCAGCCCAACAAACGAAAAACAGAAAGAAGAAGCGAACCCCAAACCATGCGAATTCCTTTCAAACCAAGAAAACAAGCAGTCACTCCCCCTATCAAACAAACCATTCAAACACACTCACAGCAGGACCTAAGCCATACAAGACCCCACAAGCAGCCCAACCATGCAGGATAGGGCATCCAAGCAAAGCAAGCAAGGAGCTGACACCCAAAGGCCCACAAAAAGGAAAGGGTCAGCAGGCGTCTCAGAAAAGCCCTCCAGAAACTGATCCCACCACAGACCAAGCTGGGGAGGATACCTTCCCTCGCAATAAGGTGCCTGAAACAATGGTACAGCAAGGGCCCCCTCAGGCACCGCACCCAGGCAGGCGGCCCGCAAAAGCTCCAAGTAAACACAGTAGGAGGGCAACCAACCAAACAGGCAGAACCGGGTCTGCCAAAAGTGCAGGGCAGGGGATGCAAGGAGGCGATGACAGCAAAAGTCAGAGGGGCAAAGTCAATGTGGAAACGTATAGACACAAAAGAACAGCCAAATCAAAAGCAAGGGAGTGTTAACACTCCAACAGGGGCCAGAGTGCCAAAGGGTCCAAAAGGAAACAGGGAGCCATCCAAAAGTCACAAAACTGGGTCCCGCATACTAGATGAGAATCTCTCCACAGAAGAGTGCTAGGTCAGCGCAGCAGCCATGACAGGAAACTCAGGGGGCCGAAGAAGGCCCTGCTTCACCGGGTAATGCATCCAGATAGGTTTGCGTGGCCTCAGCTGAGTGGAACATCCGCCATCCCGAAGGGGTCCAGATCTTGAGCTGCGCTGGGTAAAGAAGCTGAAATCGCAGTTTTCGGTCGTAGAGAGCCGAACACACAGGAGAGAAGCGCCTCCGGCGTTCCTGTAGCGCGGGGGAGTAGTCCTGGAACAGGCGCACAGGGGTGTCCTCAAACGAAAGAGTATTCCTCTTCTGCCGGTACTGCCTCATTAACTCAGCTTTAACAGCAGAGTTGTGAATTTTGAAAATAGTAACACGAGCCCGCTCCCGATCATCAGAGCGCTGGCCCAGGCAGTGTGCACAGTCAAGCCGCAATGGTCCCACGCCAGACGGAAGCGGCAGCGCCGCTTGGAGCCAGGATTCCAAGGTAGAAAGAAGTCTGGCGTCAGGGACCGTCTCAGGGAGACCCACCAGGCGCAAGTTGTCCCGCCTCGAGCGATTCGAGGTCCTCCAGCTTGTCGGCTTGGCGCTGGAGTTGCGCCTTCATGGAGACCAAATCAGCAGCGGAGGCCGAACACGTGTCTTCAACTCCTGAGACGTGGCTCTCCAGTTCGCCCGTGCGCTTGGTGGTCTCCCCCAATAGAGCTTCAAGCGAGGTAAGCTGGCTAGAGAGGTGGTCAAATCGGGAGTCAAGAGCTCTCACCACCAAAGCCGAAAGCGCTGTGATATGGGCCTCAGACAAGGGAAGCGCGGAACCCAAGTCCCCTGCCACCATTTTAGGGTCAGGCCGCGCCGAACGAGTCTCCCTGTCTTTAGCTACACGACTCGGTTTACTGCTCATGATCGGGCTAGTCTGCTGCACGAACCGGTCCATGCACGATCCAGAAGGTCCTGGAATACACGGGCCAACAAAAACAAGAAAAGTAAGGAATTGAGAGATTCGGGGCCCCGGAGCACGAGTAAGGCACGTCTCACTCGGCTCAGCACATCACGTGACTCCCTTAATTAATCAGTTATATTTTGCTTCTCAGACAAAAATTGCACCCCGCAGTTAGAAATGAACGAACTTCTGCCAATCCAAGATGGAGCCACTATAACTACCTGATGATGGAACTGCACTGACCCACTGCCATAGAAGGCTGTGCACTATCCCCAGGGTGGGTATCCATTATCTCCAGAAGGGAGACCATACTCAAGGCTGAGGGGAATACGTCCTGCACACCTCAAGCAGAACCCCTTGCTGGATCATGAACCAAGATACAGTCAATACCTGTAAATCTGCAGATCCTCCCATGCAAACTATGGAAAATGACTGGGTCATAGACAACCCAAGCAAGAGACATATACAGAGTACATATGACAGAGGAATGCCACAAGACCTCAAGGAAGGAGGAGACAAAACTGGAGGACTCTGTGCTGGACCTGCAAACAAATGCCGACAGTTGGATAAACTGAAGCACTGGAACATATTTCCTGCAAACTACTGAACTACTAAATTAACAGAAAAAAACCCATAAAGGCAACAGGCAAAGGAGCCCTAGAGACCAAGCGTGGGGAAGAGAATGCAAATCCAGAAGAGACAGAGAGAACGGCCTCCCCCTTGACCTCACATGACCAGATGCCAATGTAGGCACAAATACCTCCTGGGTAGGAATAGCAGAAAAGGTATCCAACAGGCATCCAAACTGCCGCATGTACGTATCCTCCAAGTAGCCGGCCATCAGCTAGGACTGTGCAAAACACCCAGGAATATGCAAATGTCTTCACAAGGTCCCCAAAGCTTAAGCAGCATAGAGGAAAAGGAGTCAAAGAGCCCTGAAGCCAACAATGCAAATCCCGAGAATTCTACCTAAAGGTTGCATTTTTTTTTTCTTCCTTCAAAAACAACTGCAGAGCAGTACAGGGAGATGGAAAGGGCTCAGCTTGGGGCTTGCCCATGTGAGCGGGAGACTCCCACACCATTGAGCGAGAGAGTCCAGTGACTGGCACAAAGAAATATATGCTGCCAATGGTGCTACCGGCTGTGAACAACTCTAAAAGGCTGCCAGTCACAAAGGAGAAGGGAACTGGAAACAAGTGTCCCCCTATCACACCAACTGCAGAAAGGACATACTGTCAGCTCCCTGGTTCTTTTAAATCGACAAATGCAGGGAACTTGCTTCAGAGCCACACAACCAGGCTGCCAGCACCCCGTTCAATGAGGAGCAGGAAACAAAGTCCAATGCGCTGCCAACAGCAGAGGAGCCCCCCTCATGAGAATAAGAGGCTTTATTAGAAAGCAGCAAAAAAGGCTTAAACCAGCTCACATGGAAATAAAATGGCAGCCACAGCAAGAGAGTGCACCAAACGACCCATGAGGCCAACGATCCAGCCTAACCAAAAGAAAAAGGAGCCCACTTATGACGTCAAACTTGCCCTTGAAACACAAATGGCATACTCACCACAGCATAGGACAGGGCACACAAAGGTAATACAATGGTACCTTGGTTTATGAGCATAATTCGTTCCAGAAGCATGCTCGTAAACCAAAGCGATCGCATATCAAAGTGAGTTTCCCCATAGGAAGTAAGGAAAACTCAGATGATTTCTTTCCACATCCCAAAAACAGACCCCTCCCACACCCCCTCGAGGCCACTGGTGCTGCTCGCTTCCACACCATTCCACCCCGGGAACTGGCTTCTCTCCCCCTGCGATCCACTCCCAAACCCTTACCTCCAGTGGACAGTGGCACGCACCAACTCACAGGACTACGTGTGCCAGTGCTGAAAGAGCCTGCCGCTGATATTCTATGCTGGGCTGCTGCGGGGCCTTGAGCATCTGTGCATGCTCAAGGCCTTCTGGCTCCCACTCTCTCCGAGATTCGAGATTCTCGGAGAGGGTGGGAGCCAGAACGCCTTGAGCATCCACAGATGCTCAAGGTCCCGCAGCAGCCCAGCATAGAACAGCATCAGCAGGCTCTTTCAGCACCGCACACTTATGTCCTGTGGGTTGGTGCATGCTGGTGTCCGCTGGAGGTAAGGGTTTGGGGATGGGCCGCGGGGGAGAGAAGCCGATTCCCGGGGTGGGGTGGGGTGACACACTCGCTTATCGAGTCAACGCTTGGTTTGACAGTTTGCTTCAGTGTTTTGCTCGTCTTGCAAAACACTCGCAAACCGAGGTTTGACTGTACACCCCTGTCATGAACTCTGATCAGATCTGTTAGAAGCAGTAGACTTACCAACAAGGAACAAGAGGAGAAGACCCAAATTCCCACAGAAGAAATGGCAAACCAAACACAAACAAAACTGTGGAAACAATGTTCTTGACCTTCATTTTATTTCTTCAAAAAACCTTTAAAACACTGTCCACATTTGTGCTTTACGGACCCAACATGGGACATATTTCAGTAAAACACCTTCCTCAGGGGTCCGATGGAGGAATAATAAAGTCTATGCAAATATTGCAAAATGACGTAGCAAACCAAACGTAGAAAAAACCTCCAAATTCTGAACGTGAGTTGGTGCGTGACAGCGTTCAGACTTTGGAGGTTTTTTTCTACATTTGGTTTGCTACGTCATTTTTAAATATTTGCACACTTTATTATTCCTTCATCGGACCCCTGAGGAAGGTGATTTACCGAAACACGGCCCTTGTTGGGTCCGTCAAGGACAAATGTGGACAGTGTTTTAAAGGTTTTTTGAAGAAATAAAACGAAGGTCGAGAACATTGTTGTTTCCACAGAAACAGTAGACTTGCCATTATGCAGGAAAGTCCCCATTCCTACAAAGGCCAAAGTAATAAAACTGCTTTTTTTTTTTAGACTGCGAGGAGGGTAAAGGTAGCAGCAGGAGGAGGGTGTAGGGACCAGGCACCACCTGGTATACCCCCATATAATAGGCAGACCCAGCACCTAAAGCCCATAGGCTCAACTGAACTGGGAAAATCAGAACAGGAGCTGTCCAGTAGATGAAACCAGGGGCCTGTGAGGAGATAGAGAATACTGGCTGACCAGGAGGCATTCAACATAGAACTGGTTATTGCTGAGTTAGACTGTGGAGAATTGCCATATTTTGGCTAAGTACCGCTTTAACCTGGCTGGCAATACTGTTTTAATACACCAGCTGGAATTTCATGCATTTTAGCACATCCACCAGAATACATTTGATGTGATTTTTCTACAGGTCATCCATTTTAACACTCCTGATGCAAACCTTGGGGGTCGAAACACGGTCATGTCAAGTCTTGTTTGAAATAAGACTTTAGTACCATAAGGTCATCTCCACTGTGTTTGGCTTTTGACCAGGGGACATACCATCCTATAGGATAGAACTCAATTTGATCTGTCTATTTCTGCTTTCTGGTGGATAGTCATAACCCACTCATCTCTGGATTCATCTGCTGCTGATGACAAGGAAGTAATTAATAATTTAAAAAAAATACTAGCAATAGATAACATGAAACATAAGACCAAGTTACCAAACTAAACACTTTCCGAGTCAGGTTCTGCACAATTTGCAGAATGAAAGGGAATTGTCTAACAGTATTAAATCTATGAAAATGAACATTGTTGAAAACACAGTTGCGGCATTTCAAAACAAATGTTGTTTCCTCTATCTTACTGCAGTCAAGACAGGATTAACCCTTTTGTGGTCTTTAGGCAAACAAGCATATTGGCCCCTCTGTTGTAATATAAATACAATTTAAAATTCTCATGAACAGAAGCCGTGTATGGTTCTGACTGCAGAAGAAAATCATCAGAGGAGGAAGCAGCAGGTAAGAAGTTCAGCTCACTGACTTTTCCTGCTGATTAGAAGACAATGCATAGAACAATGGCTCTGGTCCTCCTTCCTACTCTTCTCTCTGCCTTATTAGGGCCAGATCTGCCTTGGGAACCTTTGAATTACAAATCTAAGTGCCCCTCCTATACATCCGGGGCATAACCCTGCCCTAACTGCAGGCCCTCACTCTAACTGCAGCTCTAATCTTGCACCCTGTTGAGGCTGGTATTTAGATTATATTCATATCTCAGTGTATTACCTTGGCAGTGGTTCAGGGTATGTTACATCTAAAGCTGCAGCTTTGATGACCCCTTTTTGTAATGCTTCCACAAGGGCATCCTGGTCCATCACAGCACCTAAGTTTAACCAAAGACGTTTTTATAGACACATCCAACAGAAATCACAAAGTCAAAATTCAACAGCAATGTACAATAGAAAATTTTAATTTAGCATATACTTGTACTTTTATATGTGTACTTTAGGCCAACACAATTGTGCTGCAGCCAACAAAAAAACAGGCTAATATTCAGAAGATATATGCAACTAACTTTAAAAACTAGGGGGTAGATAGTCAGCGGTGTTCAGCATTTTTCAAATGTTGACCATTACTGGGTAAATTAGTCCTAAATATTCAGCGCCAGGCACTGGCATTGGCACCAGATATCTAGGGCTAATTTGGATTGCCCTGGCTGCCGGAACTTATGTGGATCCTAATGTTCAGCCAGAGCCTGCATAAGACAGTTAAGTGGACCTCGATGGAATATTGGCCATGACTCATGTAAACTAAAAAAAATTCTTCCCATGTCCTCTGATCTTCCTAGCAATCCTCTTTCCCCCTCCTCCCCCTGGAAATAGTAGAGTAGGCTCCTCTAATGCCTCAACTCCCATTTCCTCCTGGCTTGCCATTATTATAGGCCCTCTCCAGGCTTACCTGTATCCCTGGTGGTCCAGTGGGTGTGCTGGGGGCAGGAGCAAAGTTCACTCTTGTCCCTAGCAGCAGTTGCCTCAAAATGGCTATTGCAACCTGCCTGCTTTAATCGTTTTGAATATTTATCTATCATTTCAACACATCCAATATACATATAAATATGTAGACTTCCCTCAGTACACTTTTGGTGCGCATAAGGAAGCACGAACAAGGAGAAGACTTAGGTGTACGTCGCAAAGAAATGTAAGTCTTGGGTTATGTGTCACTTCCAGGGTGAGAAGTGGGCAGATCTAAAGTCACCACATTTGCGGCAATAGTGGAGAGATACAAGAGAGACTTAGAACCTTGAACACACACTACAGAAAGCACAGTCATATAATAAGCAGAGTCAAGTAAACTAATTTATTTATTTCATTTGATATACCATCACAGGCCCATAAAAGGTTTCCAAGTGGTTTACAATGAAATTAAACAAAGTGGTTGGGGAGGGGGGAGGGAGATAAAGGAGGAGATATGTGCTGGTGTCAGCCAGTTGAACACAAATGTTTTGAGTGTTTTCTTAAAGAGGACAGTGGAAGTTTGATTTTTGACATAAAGGAGCAAGGAATTTCACAATTTCGGTCCAAGGTAACAGAAGACCGGAGATGGTAAAGTTGAAAGTCTGAGGGAGAAAGGAGGTAGAGGAGATTATGATCTGCTTGGTGGAGACTATGTGAGAGAACATAGGGAATAAGGATACTGATGATTTTTATGATTGAAATGTGTATTTTTTGTTCTGTGTGCTTTCCTATTTTATCTGGCGTTCCTTTTTTATTTTTATACTCAGTGTTTTTGTAAACTGCTGCGAACTCTGAGTAAGATTCAGCGGTATATCAAATTTGAATAAACAAACTGATGTAAATGGGGGCAGAGGGGAGTTTGCCTTTAATGCAATAATAGGTAACCAATGTTCAGAACAGAAGAGGGGGAAAACATGGTCACAGAGGTAAGCATTTTAGAGTAACTTCATGGCCCTTAATTGGATCAGTTGCAAGCATCTAAATGAGTGAAAGGGGAGGCCTGAATAGAGAGAATTACAATAATCCAAGCATAAGATGACTAGTGCAAGAAAGTGTGCAAATAAGAGCTCATTGGATGACGAGACGGACAGAGCAAATGCGATGAATAGTAAAGTAAGAAGACTGAATTACTGCATTGGTTTGTGATTCGAAGGTTAATTTGGAGTCAGAAAATGATCCCCAAGATTTAACAGAGGCTCAGAAGGGAAGTGACTGATCATTAAAATTGGAAAAGGCAGCAGAGTCTAGTAGAGAATAGGAAAGCTGACAGCCTCACATTTTAATGTGTTCAGGAATAAAAGAAGTGGAAGAGTCTGAAATAAGGCACAGTATATGAATGTCATCCGTGCAATAGTAAGAAGTACAGCTGGGATCCTGATTGATAGTACAGAGGAGAGGAAAATTTTGATTAGTGTGGGTAGCCCTGAGGTATTCCAGATTCAAGAGGGAAGGTAGAGAGGATGTTTGCTGGAACAAGAGCTAAGAGGTGCTATTAGTAAGGTAGCTGGTGAAGCAACTGAAGATTGTATATGAGAGGCTAATAGAGTGTAGTTGCTGGAGGAGTAGAGAGGGATTGGGACTTGTATACTTTATTTATTTAAAAAATCTATAGCCCACATAATAAATATTTATGCAGGTAACAACATTACATACATAACTTAAAACAAAACTTAACAAATTATAATAAAATAACAGCATACAACAAACATTCTGCATCCGTTCCTTACAATAATTAAGGCCCCAAAACGACCAAATTATGAATTACCCAGATTGAAAAAGGCCAATAAGAAAAGATAGGCTTTCAAGCTTTTCCAAAATGCCAAAATATCAGAAATCAAATGAACGGAGTCTGGAACAGAATTCCATAGTAAAGGTCCAACTACCGTATTTTCACGCATATAACGCGCGCGTTATACGCGTTTTTACCTACCGCGCATACCCCTCGCGCGTTATATGCGTGAGCGCGGTATACAAAAGTTTTAAAACATAGTTCCCACCCCGCCCGACGCCCGATTCACCCCCCCCAGCAGGACCGCTCACACCCCCACCCCGAACGACCGCTCGCACGCGCTCCCACCCGCACCCGCATCCACGATCGGAGCAAGAGGGAGCCCAAGCCCTCTTGCCCGGCCGACTCCCCGACGTCCGATACATCCCCCCCCCCGGCAGGACCACTCGCACCCCCACCCCGAACGACCGCTCGCACGCGCTCCCACCCGCACCCGCATCCACGATCGGAGCAAGAGGGAGCCCAAGCCCTCTTGCCCGGCCGACTCCCCGACGTCCGATACATCCCCCCCCCGGCAGGACCACTCGCACCCCCACCCCGAACGACCGCTCGCACGCGCTCCCACCCGCACCCGCATCCACGATAGGAGCAAGAGGGAGCCCAAGCCCTCTTGCCCGGCCGACTCCCCGACGTCCGATACATCCCCCCCCCGGCAGGACCACTCGCACCCCCACCCCGAAGGACCGCCGACTTCCCGACAATATCGGGCCAGAAGGGAGCCCAAACCCTCCTGGCCACGGCGACCCCCTAACCCCACCCCGCACTACATTACGGGCAGGAGGGATCCCAGGCCCTCCTGCCCTCGACGCAAACCCCCCTCCCCCCCAACGACCGCCCCCCCCAAGAACCTCCGACCGCCCCCCAGCCGACCCGCGATCCCCCTGGCGACCCCCACGACCCCCCCACCCCCCTTCCCCGTACCTTTGGTAGTTGGCCGGACAGACGGGAGCCAAACCCGCCTGTCCGGCAGGCAGCCAACGAAGGAATGAGGCCGGATTGGCCCATCCATCCTAAAGCTCCGCCTACTGGTGGGGCCTAAGGCGCGTGGGCCAATCAGAATAGGCCCTGGAGCCTTAGGTCCCACCTGGGGGCGCGGCCTGAGGCACATGGGCCCAACCCGACCATGTGCCTCAGGCCGCGCCCCCAGGTGGGACCTAAGGCTCCAGGGCCTATTCTGATTGGCCCACGCGCCTTAGGCCCCACCAGTAGGCGGAGCTTTAGGATGGATGGGCCAATCCGGCCTCATTCCTTCGTTGGCTGCCTGCCGGACAGGCGGGTTTGGCTCCCGTCTGTCCGGCCAACTACCAAAGGTACGGGGAAGGGGGGTGGGGGGGTCGTGGGGGTCGCCAGGGGGGTCGCGGGTCGGCTGGGGGAGCGGTCGGAGGTTCTTGGGGGGGGCGGTCATTGGGGGGAGGGGGGTTTGCGTCGAGGGCAGGAGGGCCTGGGATCCCTCCTGCCCGTAATGTAGTGCGGGGTGGGGTTAGGGGGTCGCCGTGGCCAGGAGGGTTTGGGCTCCCTTCTGGCCCAACTACCAAAGGTACGGGGAAGGGGGGTGGGGGGTCGTGGGGGTCGCCAGGGGGGGTCGCGGGTCGGCTGGGGGGGCGGTCGGAGGTTCTTGGGGGGGGGGGCAGTCGTTGGGGGGGGGGGGGTTTGCGTCGAGGGCAGGAGGGCCTGGGATCCCTCCTGCCCGTAATGTAGTGCGGGGTGGGGTTAGGGGGTCGCCGTGGCCAGGAGGATTTGGGCTCCCTCCTGGCCCGATATTGTTGGGGAGTCGGCGGTCCTTCGGGGGGAGGGATGTATCGGATGTCGGGGGGGGGGCATCAGGCTTTCAGGATGGGGACAGACCTTCAAGTGGGGACAGTGCACGGAAGTCAGGGGGGGTGAACGGAGAGTCGGAAAGTCAGGGCGGGCGAAAGGAGCGTCGGGCAGCATGCGCGGTATACCCGTGAGCGCGGTATACCAAAGTTTTTGTACATATCATCGTGATTTCTGCGCGCTATACCCGTGTGCGCGTTTTATACGGGTGCGCGTTATTTGCGTGAAAATACGGTACTTGGAACATACAAGATTGATTCACTACTTTCTTAACAGAATGAATAGAAGGGACAATCAAAAGATCTTTATCTTGTGATCTCAAAGTACGACAAGGTACATATGCCTGCAAAAGAGAGGCAATTACCTTAGGCCAGGGATGGGAAACTCCAGTCCAAGGGCCGTAATCCAGTCAGGTTTTCAGGATTTCCCCAATGAATATGCATGAGATCTATTTGCATGCACTGCTTTCAATGCATATTCATTGGGGAAATCCAGAAAACCCAACTGGATTACAGCCCTCAAGGACCGTAGTTTCCCACTCCTGCCTTAGGCAATAGATTATGAACAGATTTAAATAACGTTAGTATCTTAAATTGTATTCTCCATATAACTGGCAACCAGGGAAGTTCAGCTACTACAGGTGTAACATGAGAATAGCAAGGTAATTTGGCTATAACCCTAGCAGTGGTATTCTGAGCCACTGAAAGCTGTTTAAATACAGGTATGTCAATCATTTTCCCTATCTTTCCCAATGAGCTTACAATTTTTCTAACATACCTGGGGCACTGGAAGATTATGT
The DNA here is from genome assembly GCF_902459505.1 of Geotrypetes seraphini. NCBI lineage: Eukaryota > Metazoa > Chordata > Amphibia > Gymnophiona > Dermophiidae > Geotrypetes > Geotrypetes seraphini. The sequence continues at coordinate 182,242,186 of NC_047085.1, read as the reverse complement.
GATTTACCCAGGCTAGGTTGCATAGGGAGAGGTATGGCCAGTAGGAAAAAGGAGGTATTGATGCCTCTGTATAATACTTTGGTGATACCTCATTTAGAAAATTGTATGCAATTCTGGAGGCCGCATCTTCAAAAAGATATAAAAAGGATGGAACCTGTCCAGAGAAAGGCTACTAAAATGGTGTGTGGTCTTCGTCATAAGGAGTATAGGGACAGACTTAAAGATCTCAATCTGTATACTTTGGAGGAAAGGCGGGAGAGGGGGGAGATATAAGATATGTTTAAATACTTACATAATATAAATGCACATGAGTCGAGTCTCTTTCATTTGAAAGGAAGCTCTGGAATGAGAGGGCATAGGATGAAGTTAAGAGGTAAAAGGCTCTGGAGTAATCTAAGGAAACACTTTTTTACTGAAAGGGTGGTAGATGCGTGGAACAATCTCCCTGAAGAGACGTGTCTAAATTCAAGAGGGCCTGGGATAGGCACATGGGATCTCTTGGAGAGAGAAAGAGATAATGGTTACTGCAGATGGGCAGACTAGATGGGCCATTTGGCCTTTATCTGCCATCATGTTTCTATGTTTCTACATTACACAGAGGTGATAGGATTTTAAGAATCAAGGCAAACTCCTCACCACAACTAAACAAGAAATAATTTGGTGTGACCCTGGGAGCTTTTTGACAGACTAATTTGGTCTAAAAGGATAATGTATGCCATAAATATCTTGGCTTAATGGAAGAGAAGGGAGGATTCTTCTCTTCCAGGCAGACTATAGATTCCCGAGGGCTAGAATTCCAAAGAGCTAGATTCACAAAAGAGCTAAGAGCTGTGGATCAGACAAGAAGACTGGTTCAACCAGCAGAAACAGAAGATGGCTCCAAGCAGCTCAGGTACTGTTGTATGGTCCAGCTATATGGTCCAATGGGGAGCACCCTCAGGTAAAGTTATGGGGTCCAGCAGCAAATTATGTGGGCAACTCCAGGCAGCTTGGATGGAGCTGTGAGGACCAGTGGGAGGTAGCGCAGGTAGAGCTACAGGGCCAAAGGAGACCAAGTGATGAGAAATCATAGACCCACTGACCAAAACAGGTAGAGCTTTGGAGAGGCAGAGTTTAAGAATCTGTAGCAGCAGAGGCTGGCCAGGCCTGACACTACTGGACCTCACAAGATACTCAGCAACCACCCAGTCCAGTTATGCTCCAGCTCATGGATGAGCCTCACATCATGATGAGGTATGGATATGGGGATCAGCCTTAGTGAAAGGATGAGAAGATATTGTTAAGACTGCCATAATTAGATCAGATGTACTATGCAGGGAATGATATCACTATGCAGAAGTAGTAGCCAAACTTTCAGTGGTTGCATGTTCTAAGAACATAAGAATAGCCTTACTGGGTCAGACCAATGGTCCATCAAGCCCAGTAGCCTGTTCTCACGGTGGCCAATCCACGTCTCTAGTACCTGGCCAAAACCCAAGGAGTAGCAACATTCCATGCTACCAATCCAGGGCAAGCAGCAGCTTCATTTTTTTTTTTTACTAGGGTTAAAACATTCAATAGAACCTCCAGCATTGCTCCTTTTTCTCCTGTCCCTTCCCCATATAGTCACTCTCCAAATTCTGTACTTGACTCTTCATTATCCAAGGCTCTAACATTGGATTCCCACCCCCTTTCCCTGAACCTCCAGTCTTTCAGCATCTCTATAGCTCACATTACTGATACAGCCACCAGACCAAGTAGCAGAAGAAGGAGCTCCCTCATCAGAGCTTAAGGGTACTGAATGAAAGGCTTCTCTCCATCATACTTTCTCCACTTAATACCACAGCAGTGGTCAGGCTGAACTCTTCATTGGACAAAGGCATGTATATGGCACAAGTCCTGAGCATTTAGTTACCGTAATCTGTTTTCTTTTCCTAAAACTTGGTCATCAAGAACTATTGACACATGATCATTTATTTTCCCTCATTATCAGGTATTTGTTATACAAAAAAATCTGAATCGTTTGGTTTGTTATTAAGCTGTGTATGCTTGGTGCTTTTTACCAAAGGAGCTGATGACTCAATTCTTATTCTTCTTTTTGGAAAGCACTAGAAGACATTTGTTCAATAATATCTATTGTAATCTGCTGTATGCTGCTTTTATTGAAATCCTCCTATATATAGTCCACTTTGGGTCTTATTAGAAGTTAGCAGACTATAAATGGTACATTACATTACTCTACCCTTCTTTTCTCCAGTGCTGTAATAATCCAAGCATCATAGTGAAGCTCCAAGGCTCAACTGTCTGCCATCTGCTTCTCCTTGCTCAATTTTTTATTAAATTGGTGGTGTTTTCTCGGCCTCTCTTTTTAGCAGCAAATCGAAAAAAATCAAGATAAGAGTCAAGTGCATGTCCAGACAATAGTATTCACGAAATTAGAGACTTGTGTGGCTAAGCTCATAAACAGCTTTAGGAGGCACTGTTTGTTTTCTACTCTATGCTCATACATTTTTCCAAGGAAAAAGTACCTGCACACAAAGCAAATGCAAAAACAAGTTTAACAGTGAAAGTACATGTGCTTTCATGTTTAAAACTTGGTGCACAGTGTGCAGGTTGACCAGGCCCAAAGACTTTGTCTTATTGCAGACAATTTGAATATTGCCTCCTTAATAAAACCTGGAAGATGGGCTGATGGAAGTGTACCTCTGCTGACGTTTATCAGAGTAGCTGTAGGTTTCATTAGTTGGAGCTCCCTTTTACCAATCAGTTTGTAGGTCTCTGGGGTTAGGTTTACCACCAGAATCACAAAGTCAGACTGCTGCAGGAGGTCATCCATCTTTGCACAGTAAGTGGCACCGACAGCTCTCTCCTCCTCCTCTTTTCTGAAAGAAGAACAAAATCCAAAGTCCAATTACCACCAAAGTAGAAGTAAGATTAATTCATGGTTCTTCAATATTTAAACCAGATTAATGTTTTATTTCTGTTTGCTATATTGCCCTTCACTGTGCAAACTTCAGAGCGGTTTACAAAACTAATTAAAGGCTGATGGGATTATGAAAAAACAGCAGAGAGGCTGAAATTCAAGAAAAGTATTCAAGCGCTTAGTGGGTGAGAGAAGTAAAGGAATGGACAAATTAAAAGTGTGCCTTCTGGATTCAGTGGCAGCTCTTTGCATACTCTTAGAGGGGTCATTCCATAAAAGGTGTGTACAGATAGGTGCCTAACTTGATTAGTAAATTGGCTTTAATTATGAGCTTTAACAAGCTCATTATTGAAAAAAATAAAAATGAATTGGATGATAGATGCCTATCGTCTTAGGTGCAATTCTACAAAAGATAGTGCTCTTCACGTGGCACATACATCCAGTGGCGTATCTAGCATATGTGACACCCCGGGGCCCATCATTTTGACACCCCCCCATCTATATGAAAAATGATTTTTTGTAACAATCCACATATCGCACAAGAGTGTACCTAAGAAAAGGCAGCATCTTAAACACTGCAGTGAGCACTAGAACACCAACACATACATTGTAAAACTAAACAAGCCAGATCCCGCACAGTCAATTGATCCTGCAGTCAATGCCAACTGAAAACTATGTTCTTTTCATATACACAGAACAGAGGAGGATCACGTGATGCAGTGAGGAGTGAGGACGTGAATTCCGTAGCTCCCGGGCCCGCGCACACATTTTAGCGGAATATACCTCTCTCTGTTTGGCATCTGGATAACTAAGGCTGTCCTTATCTCGGATCCCTAATGGACTCTTTTGTGTCTAAGTCGGGAGGCAGTAGATCGAGCAGATCAGCGGTTAAAGCAAAAGAAAAATCGCCACCGGCAGCTGACAAGATGGCGGCGTCAGGCCCATCAGCTGCGGCAGAGTTCACAGATGAGCAATTGAGACAGCTTACCTCGGCGGTTCGACTCGCCATGGCCCCGCAGATAGATAAATTATCGGGTCAGATATTGCATCTGGAAACGCTGCTGGGAGATACTGTGACCCGCACTACAGAACTTGAGACGAGAGTCTCTGCATCGGAGGATTCAGCGCAAGCCCTGCAGAGTCAAGTTATTCAACTACAGCGACGTTTGGATGACACAGAAGGAAAATTAGAAGATCTTGAGAGTAGATCTAGAAGGGATAATCTTCGATTTATAGGAGTCCCTGAAACTGTGTCAGAGCGGCAGCTTTCTACTGCCTTTAAAGATTGGCTTGCAGCAGAATTCCCATTGCCTTCGGGTATGGGTTCTTTGTGTTTGGAGCGCATTCATCGAGTGGGCCGATTAATGGAGGATCGTCAGCGGCCGAGGGTAGTGATAGCAAAAATACATAATTACCTTCACAAGATGGAAATTTTAAGGCAGTATCGTCTCAAACGGGATAGCCTTAAATATGAGGACTCCTCGATTCGGATCTTTCAGGATTATTCCATGGCTTTACAGGATCGGCGTCGGAAGTTTCAGCCTTTGTGTTCTACCTTAGCTGCAAATAAGACCCGGTTCCTGTTTTTGTATCCGGCTATTCTAAAAATACACTCCAATGGGGTCTGGAAGTCCTTTGACTCTGTAGAGGATGCAAAAACTTTTGTGGCACAGCTTACCTAAGACTGTATAGGGATCTTATCTTTGGGTGAAACTGGATGTTATCGGGTAGTATTTTCTATTTTGTGGGAGTTGTTTGGGTGTCTAATACTGTGTGTTTCTGAGTGTGTGTGTGGGCCCGTTGCATTTTACTGATCCTTATGGGCTCCACTGGGTGGATCCTTTCGGTGGGTGAAGAAGATGGGGGGTTTTTGGGAAAGGGGAAGAGGCGGGATTTGGGTGGGTTTTGTTTTTGGAGTTGTTTGGGGTATGTTTTGGATACTTGGGTGGGGGGATGTCCAGAGTTGCCTGGGAGAGTGGGGATAGTAGGTTTGATAGGGTCATTTTTCTTTTCTCAGTTAGATAGTTCTGATTACTGTGCATTTCTGGTCACTTGGTGTTGTGTACCCCTGGGGGAGGCTGGGCTCCCGGGGTCAGTTTTTATAGGTTTTGGTTGGTACATATTTCCTGAGTTTATTGATGAGTGCGTCCTATAGGCTGGTATCCTGGAATGTGGGGGGTATCTCCTCTCCTGTCAAGCGACAGAAGATCCTTGCTGCGTTACAGCGTACTAAGGCAGATTTGGCGTGCCTCCAGGAGACCAGACTTACGGATGAAGAGCATTTGAAGTTACGTAGGTCCTGGGTGGGTGAGGTATTTTTTTCTTCCCCCACGGGGCGTCATGGAGGGGTGGCATTGCTCCTTCATAAGTCTTCTCCTATTGGGGTCCAGGTCCTAGAAAAAGATACATGTGGACGTTATTTGTTGGTACGTTTGCAGATAGGGGATAAACGGTATTTGTTACTAGTGGTGTATGGGCCCAATTCCACCCCACTTCCTTTTTTTCAGAGTTTAATCGCACTTCGCGCTAAATATCCAAATGAGCCATTGTTGTTATTGGGTGATGTCAACTTAGTTATGGACCCTGAGCTGGATAAGTCATCTACTCCTCGGACTTCTCTGGGGTCACGGGGGCTTTTACTTTCAAATTTTTGCTCTACGTTAGATTTGGTGGACCCCTGGCGGTTATTGCACCCAGAGGTACGGGATTATACCCATCTGTCCCGTGCCCATGGATCTTGGTCCCGCTTGGACTATGTTTTTGTGTCTTCTTCTTTATTTTCCCAGGTAAAGGCGGCACGAGTGGGCTCGATTCAGATATCAGATCATGCCCCAGTTTGGGTGGATCTCCAATTGGAAGAGAATTTCGTTTGTCCTAGTCGTTGGCGATTTCCGGCTTATTTGAAGCAGGATACTGATTTTCAATCTTTCCTTTTGGCGCAATGGGAGGAGTATGTTACTCATAATGAACAACATCGAGAAGACCCATCTTTATTTTGGGAGGCAGCAAAATCTGTTCTCAGAGGTCAGGTTCTCTCTTATGTTTGTTCTCGTACGCGGAGAATAAATAGAGCGATTGTAACTCTGGAGCGTACTTTGCGGGTAGTTAAGAGAGCTTTTGTAGCTTGTCCTTCGGCGACAAATAAAGAACAGTATTTGGCTGCGCAGACAGCGCTTAATTCTCTGTTACACTCACGCTCCCAACGTTGGTCCACCTACCGCAAATTTAAATTTCAGCGCTTTGGTAATAAACCTGGCCGACTGTTGGCAAAGATGGTAGATGAGTCCACGGGTAGGAAACCTATTTTGGCCTTACGTTCTGCAGGAGGGCGTGTGGTGACTCGCACAGATGATATAGCGGAGGCCTTTCATGATTACTTTGCGGCTCAGTATAGTAGTCATTCAGCCTCCTCTGGGGATATGATTTCTGATTATCTTATATCTTCAGGGATGCCCCGCTTGCCAGCAGAGGCAGTGGGCCGTTTGAATAGTCCTTTACAAGCAATAGAACTGCAGCGGGCCATTAAGACCAGTAAACTGGGTACGGCCCCAGGGCCCGATGGCTTTACAGTAGAATTTTATCGGATGCTGGAGCCTCATATATGTGGTCCTCTGCTTGCTTATTATACTAGCGCTGTGCAGGAGGGGGCTTTCCCACGTTTTGCGAATGACGCTTCTATAGTATTGCTTCTTAAACCGGGTAAACCATCTGATCTTCCTGGCTCATACCGTCCTATTTCGCTGCTTAATGTGGATGTTAAGCTTTTTTCTAGGATTTTAGCGGATAGACTTCTCCCTTTTATACCTAGTTTAATTCATACTGATCAGGTGGGGTTTGTCCCTGGAAGACAATCTGTCTTGAATGTCCGTAAGATCTTGTTGGCCTTAGCCCACGCCCAGCAAGTTACACTCCCTACTTTGTTGGTAAGTCTTGATGCCGCCAAGGCATTTGACAATGTCTCCTGGGATTATCTTTTTCGTACTTTAGATTATCTTGGGATATCGGGTTTTTATCAAGCGGCTTTATGTTCTCTTTACGCTAATCCTACTGCTTCGTTGATAGTTAATGGCCGGCATTCAAACACCTTTTCTATTAGAAGGGGAACACGGCAGGGGTGCCCACTTTCCCCTTTACTTTTTATTCTTACTTTAGAGCCATTATTGTGTACTCTCCGGCATTTTGATGAGGTGCGTGGACTGACTATCTCTGGGCAGGAACTTAAAACCTTAGCTTTCGCGGATGATTTGCTGTTAATTTTAACGAATCCTGCTCATTCCTTAACGGTGGCGTTGGATCTTATTGCGGAATATGGATTTTTCTCAGGTTTTATCATTAATCTTGAAAAATCGGTGGCTTTGCCGTCACATTCTTTTATTTGTGAACAGTGGGAGGGTGAATTTCCTTTAAAGTGGGCTGATGGGGCTATTAAATACTTGGGTGTACATATTCCCTCTGATCTTTCTGTATTATATGATATTAATGTTCAGCCCTTATTCCATAATTTGACCGTTCGTTTACGTTTTTGGCAACCCTACCCTCTTTCTCTTATGGGAAGGGTGGCCCTTCTCAATATGATAGTTATTCCTACCTGGCTATATGTGTTTCAAGTTTTGCCGCTTTACTTATTGAGTCGAGATGAGACCAAATTCAGCCGCTTGGTTCAGCATTTTTTATGGCGGGGCCGCCGTGCTCGGATACCTTACCGACAGGTGGCGACGTCTACTTGTAAGGGGGGTCTGGGCCTGCTGAATCTTCGGTATCTCACAGCGGGCTGTGGTATGAGGCATATCAATGACTATTTCAGAGGTACATCAGATTTTACTAACACGTTTTTGGAGCTTCAGTGTTTTTCAGGGGAGCATTTTAGTGCTTATTTGCATTCTGTCCCCTCGACTCTTTCTTCTGATTCAAGGATTCGGGTGTTTGGCCTCCCCTTGCGTCGAGTGTGGAAATGGGTATGTAAATTTCATAACATTAGTAATAGAGAGTCCCCTTTCCTGCCTATCCGTTGGAATAATAATTTTTTACCTGGTACTAAAGGGTCCTGGTTTGCGAGGTGGGAGGCACGGGGGTTGCATTTTTTATTTCAATTATTGTTGGATGATGGTTCGATAAACTCGTTTGACCAAATGTGTCAGGATCATGGTCTGGTGCTTGCAGATCGTTTTGCATATTTGCAAATTAAGCATTATGTGCATTCTTTGTCCCGGGCTAACTTATGCCGTGTCAGGTATGATTTATTATCTGAGGCCTATACCTTTGATTCTCAATTGAAGGTTCCTCTTCGATTCCATCATAGGCATTTACAGGATGCAACCCCCCTGCCTGGATATGAAGGTCTTCGGACGTCATGGTCACATGATTTGGCAATGGTGTTCTCAGAGGACTTTCTTTCTCGTGCTGTAACTAGACTGGGAATGTTACGGAAATATATGTACTTTTGGGAAATGCAATACAAATTAATATTTCGGGTGTATGTGTCACCTCATAGGGCATTTTGTGCAAAATTTCGACCTACTGACTTATGTGACAAATGTGGCCAGGGACCTGCTACATTGGGACACATGTTATGGCATTGTTCTGCTGTTCAGGTCTTTTGGACTAGCCTTTTTGTATATATTGGGAACCTTTGGAAAGCAACAATCAGAATGTCATCTACATTGCTTTTTGGAGTTGTTCCTTCTCATCACCCTAGGTTGCCAGGATTGAGTGCTTTTCTTCGCTGGTCCATTCTGATGGCGTTGAAGTGTATTCTCCTGCGGTGGTTGGATTTGGATGCTCCGGACCTTTCTTTGTGGCGTACACAGATGATTCTTTTATTATCTTGGGAACGTAGAGATATTACTGATTTTTCCTCTTTACGGGGACAGCGATTTACAACAGTGTGGGAACCTTTCTGGAATACATTGACTTCGGTGGCCAGAAGTCGTCTTTTGAATTGTTGAATGTAGAACTTGCTATTTTATTTCTTTTGTATTCTGTATGGGGAACTCTGGATTGGGGGGTTGGGGGGTTGGGGGTGGGTGGAGGGCGTTTCTTCTTATAACTAACTTGGAGTGTTCTTTTTCTGGAGGTTTCTGTTTTGTGTTACTCCAATAAAAATTATTTGACTATACACAGAACAGAGATACACCCTCGCCCAATATGGAATAATCAAACTAAAAATAGAAATATGTAGACAAAAGTTAAACTGAACTGCCAAGAAACCAGACTCTGCATATAATGCAACACCACAAAAACAGTAACACATGTCCTCTAATACTGTGCAAAATATAAAGACATTAGATGTAAATTTGAAAAAACTGATACATAACAATCACCACTTTACAAATTAACAAATAAAAATAAAACAAATAAGGAGAAATAAGAAAATACCATTTTATTGGACTAATCCCTGTAAGCTCGGTCCTCATCCCCGCAAACCACCTGATTTCAACCACACAAGCCTTGAATTGTTTTATATTGAACTTATTACATTAAAGTATAAAAAGAAACAATATTCTGTACAATTGTCAATTTATAAATCAGCGTCTTCTTCCCACTCTCTCTTCCCCATTTCCCTTCAGCGTCCTCAGCCCACTCTCTCCACTTTCCTTCAGTGTACGCACATAAAAACAAGCAAGTAATTTTATATCATTTTCATTCTATTCATTCATAGAAATTAAAGTCTAAATAATGCCAGTCACATAACAAAACATGATTTTACAAAAATAATTCCCTGCACAGTCAAGCCGGCAAAGATTACTAGATGTCTTTCAGCAGCTTCCCTCCCTCCCTCCCCCTTACCTTTGTGGCCAAGTCAAAATGATCTACCAACAATAAAATTTTAAAAACACAAAGCACACTGTACGCAGAGAAAATGTTAATTATCATTTATATTCTGCAGGTTTTCAAAAAGGTCAAGGCAGATGACTTTATGCAATGTCACCTCAGTAACAACTATACAAAAATAGACAAATATACCCCCTCCCTTTTTACTAAACCGTGATAGTGGTTTTTAGCGCAGGGAGCTGCGCTGAATGCCCCACGCTGCTCTTGATGCTCATAGGCTCCCTGCACTAAAAAACACTATTGCGGTTTAGTAAAAGGGAAAAATATAGACAGCATATATAAATTCTCAAAACTAAATTGAAAATAAAATCATTTCCTATCTTTGTTTGGTAATTTCATCAGTCTCTGGTTGCACTTTATTCTTGACTGTGCATCCAATATTTCTTCCCTTCTTTCAGCCTCCTGTATGCTTCCTCTCCTCCAGACCTCATTCCCTCCCCCAACTTTTTCTGTTTCATCATGCCCACTTTTTTTTTTTTCTCTCTCCATGCTCCCTTTCTTTATGTATATTTGTCTTTCTCTCTCTCCATGCCCCATTTCTTTCTTTCACCCTGCCCTTCTTTCTCTCTGCATGCCCCCTTTTTCTCTATGTCTGTCTTTCTCTCTCTCCGTGCCCCATTTCTTTCTTTCTCTCTCCATGCCCTTCTTTCTGTATGTCTGTTTTTCTCTCTCTCCATACCCCATTTTTTTTCTTTCTTTGTTTCACCCTGCCCCCTTTCTTTCTTTTTCTCCCTGCCCTCCCCCATGCCACCGCCGCCGGGGAAAGGCTGCCACTGCCTCCATTGGGAACAGGCCGGTGCCGAGTTCTCCCTCCCTGCTTTTCTTCCCCACGGGGTCGACCAATTTTCACTGCCTGACGTCAATTCTAATGTCGGAGAGGACGTTCCGGGCCAGCCAGGCAGCGATTGGAAGAAAAACAGGGAGGGAGAACTTGGCGCCAGCTTGTTCCCGATGGCGGCAGTGGCAGCCTATTCCCTGGTGGGTGGCCAGTTGTGCACCCCCTTGGGGCGTGCACCCGGGGCGGACAGCCACCCCCCCCTTGGTATGCCACTGCCTACATCCAAGATGGAACGGATTTCGTAAAATGCACACTATCGAGACTATATTGGCAGGTTTAAGTGAGGCGCATTCTATTTTAGATGGTGGTATCTTCACATTGGTAGTATCATTGGATTTGAGTTCAGCTTTTGATTTGATTGATCACTTTTAATTAATCTATTGTGAAAGGATGGTATAAAAGGAACAGTTTCAAATTGGTTTTCATCTTTGCTTAAGGATCGCATGTTTAGGATAGTTTGTGAATGTTCAATATCTCACGAGATCATTAGAATGTGGGGTGCCACAAGGCTCAGCTTTATTACCAATCTTATTTAATATATTTCTAAGTCCTTTAGCTAGACGAATACAAGAAATTGGAATTAGCACATAAAGTATATATATGCTGATGACATTTTATTAGTTTATAGACTTTCCCCTCTGACATTAGATTTGAGTCCTTTACAAGATTCTTTGAAGAATATCGATGGGTAGTTGAGAAAATAAATTTAGTGTTAAACATGTCTAAAACAGTTGCCTGTTATATTTCAGGGTATAAAACGACACCACAATTAAAGTTGTCATTGGATCAATATTGTGTTAAGATGGTAAATAGTTTAAGTATTTGGGAGTATTAATTGATTGTCATCTAAATTTTGAGGAACAAGTCTCTACAGTGGTAACCTAGTATGTTCTGAATGTTGCAGAATGCTGCTATTTGGCTATTACAGTGTGTAGCAAACTTTTTGAAGCCATGGCACACTAAACTCGGGGCCACAGCTGGAAGGCCTCTGGACATGCGTGAATGCCGATGTTATGATATCAAGTACATATGTGACATCATCACATCGATGTCTGTGCATGCGCAGAGGCCCTCCAGACAGGGCCCTGAGTTTGGAGAGGTACGGAGAGGAGAGGCTCTGGCACCAGCTCACTGTCTACAGGATGTGCCTCACTGTGAGAGGCATGTCCTGTAGGTAGTCAGCTGGCGCCGGTGCCTCTCCTTGTTGGCATAAGAACATAAGAAGTTGCCTCTGCTGGGTCAGACCAGAGGTCCATCGCGCCCAGCAGTCCGCACCCGCAGCGGCCCATCAGGTCCATGACCTGTCAAGTGGTCCCTGACTCACCCTATAACCTATCACTACCTCTATCCGTACCCCTCAATCCCCATATCCTTCAGGAATTTATGCAAACCTTCTTTGAATCCCTGCAGTGTGTTCTGCCCAATTACAACCTCCGGGAGCGTGTTCCATGTGTCCACCACTCTCTGGGTGAAGAACTTCCTGGCATTGGTTCTAAACCTGTCCCCTCTCAGTTTCTTTGAGTGCCCCCTAGTGCTTGTTGTTCCCCACAGCCTGAAGAATCTGTTCCTGTCTACCTTATCTATGCCTTTCAGGATCTTAAAAGATTCTATCATGTCTCCTCTAAGTCTCCGCTTTTCCAGGGAGAACAGCCCCAGCTTTTCTAGCCTGTCGGCATATGAAAAGTTTTCCATACCTTTTATCATCTTCGTCGCTCTTCTCTGGACCCCCTCAAGTATTGCTATGTCCTTCTTGAGGTATGGCGACCAATACTTGCAGAGAGGCGGCTTCCAGGGCAGGTTGATGGTAGCAGACTCACCTCATTGCTGCTGCTGCCCACAAATTAAATTACAGCAGCCAACCAGGGAGGATGTAGGAGAGGGAGTCAGGGAGTAGAAACTGTGAGGGGAAGCGACATTGGAAGTCAGAGGGAAGGAGGGAGGGGCTAGAAAAACAGCATGAAGGGAGAGGGGCCGAAGAAACAGGTGGGGGAATCGGAAGAGTTGGCTAAACTGACAGACTCCCCCGTTTTTCAAAAATTTTCCGGGCACCAGACAGTCCTCAAAAAAGAGAACAGGAAGTCTGGTAACCCTATCTCTACCTGAACTTACCAGTTCCACAAATCCTTGAATGCGTGAGTAAATATGTTCAACTGGCTAGTCAGGACAACTCTGCTGTACTAGGTAGTACTTGTGCTTACCACACTAGCCTTACAGGTGGATGTGGGGAGCCGTCCAATTGCGGCAGAGGGAGAGTGTGAGAAGAGGGGATTAGTCTGTTCACTGAATCTTTTAGAGCAGGGGTGTCCAACCTTTTAGCTTCCCTGGGCCGCATTGGCGGAAAACAATGTTTCTGGGGCCGCGCAAATGCTGCAGCAAGACAGAGGAGGGAGCCGGCCAGTCAGTAAACACCCAGGGGAAGCAGAGGAAAACACTGCATCCTCCTTAACCAAGGCCGCACAAAATACCTCATGGGGCCACATGCGGCCCTTGGGCCGCAGGTTGGACACCCATGTTTTAGAGGTTTCTCTATTGCCTCTGATGTCAAGGCAATGGGGAGGTTGTCATGCACACTGTGTGGACTCCTCCCATTGCCAAGAACAGAGAGCTCCTATTGGCTCTTTTGAGTCAAAGAGATTTTTCAGTCTGAAAACAGTGTGCAGAGAGAGACAGAAAGTAGTTGGTGGGAGAAGGGGAAGGAAGCAGTTTTGGAGACAAGAGAGAGCCAGCTTGTCTCTCTCTGGTTAATAGTTTTGTAGGAGCTGGAAGATAATTTTTCTAAGCAGCTGACTACTTCTATATATTAGCTCTAAGGATCAGTGTCCCAGAACCTTGAATAGACTGGTAAAGGGGGAATTTCTATTTGTTCTATTTGCGCTCCTTTTACCTAATACTGTAGTGTTCTTTTTGCTTACCACCTGTGCATATAACCAGCCACAAGGGCTACATAAAGAACAGTTTTTCATAAAATCCTGAATTAAAGAAAACTGACATAAGGCAATAATCTATTGAAGTAAAAAATTCAGTGTATGCTAACAGTCAGTTTCCTACAACAGTGAAGCCCCTGCAACCTCTCTAAGGAAAAAGAGCAACATTGGGAGGGAAGTGTGGCTTAGTGGTTAGAGTTGCTGCCTCAGCATCCTGAGGTTGCAAGTTCAATCCCAGCCTGTTCCTTGTGACTCTGGGCAAGTCACTTAACTCACCATTGCTCCAGGTACCACAGTTAGATTGTGAGCCTACCAGGAGAGATAGTGAAAATACCTAAGAGTACCCAATTACTATTTAGTGTATTGTAAACTGCTTTGGGTGAATCTCTTAATGAAAACACTGTTAATAAATCCCAATAAATAAATTTGTTCAAGAAGATGATTTACAGAAGTCTTTATTACCTTTGGTTTCTGTTGTGATACAGAATTTTCATTTCAAAGGCTTTGGCTCGCTGAGCAATCTTGAGCCCAATGCGGCCCATTCCAATGATACCCAGTGTAGCTCCAGTAACGTCATCTGCCATCCAGTTAGTAAAAATTAGTTGAGTGTCAGGAGATGCTGCAATCCGTATAGCTGCAAATATAATTACAAGATGCTGGCGAGGTCATCTCAAATTATAAAAGCAATGGGGGTAATAATAAAAAATAAAAAAAAAACGTCTAAAAAGTGTCCTAAGTGGCTACTTGGACGATCAAAAAGCCTGATCATCCAAGTACCCATAACCAAAGCTGTTTTTTAGACGTATCTAAAACCAACTTAGGCCTTTCCCCTGCCTCTAAACGCACAGAGAGAAAAGAGGTATGTTTAGAGGAGGGGAAAGGGCGGGCAGTGGGTGGGCCGACCTACACCTAGCCGTACAACAGGTATAACCAATACAGTTTAGTAGGCACTTAGAGCTTTTTCACTTAGACGAAATAAAACCAGGTCTAAGTGCCGAAAAAGGGGCCGCTGAGCTGATGGCCGTTGGCGCCATCAGTTCAGCAGCCCGGCAACCTAACCATCGCGGCAGGAGAGATGCCTCATCTCCCCTACCGCGATGCCATCACTCCTCTACCTGAACTGCCGCGACCCGCGGCAATTCCGGTAGAGGAGTGATGGCATCGCGGTAGGGGAGATGAGGCATCTCTCCTGCCGCGATGGATCACTCCCCCCCCCAAACAACATCGGGGCAAGAGGGAGGCCAAGCCCTCTTGCCCTGTTGAAGCCGCGACCCCCCCCGACTCGATCGGGGCAAGAGGGAGCCCCGTTGACCCCCCCCGACTCGATTGGGCCAGGAGGGAGCCCAACCCCTCCTGGTCCAGGCGACCCCCCTACCCCCACCACATTACGGGCAGGAAGGATCCCAGGCCCTCCTGTCCTCGATGAACCCCTCTTCCCCCCCCCAACGTCCGCCCCCCCCAGAACCCCCGATCGGGCCCCCCAGCTGACCCGCGACCCCCCTGGACATCCCCACGACATTTGAAACCAAAGCGGCCTTCTTTTTCTTTTGCCTTTGCGTTCGTTTCTAAAAAAGGTTTTATCACTTTCATCGCCCTTCTCTTACCTTTTCTAGTTCCACTATATCTTTTTTTTTTAGATATGGTGATCAGAATTCCACACAGTATTTGAGGTGTGGCCGTACCATTAATCAATACAAAGGCATAACATTTACATTTTTGTTTTCCATTCCTTTCTTGATAATTTTAGCTGCCACTGCACACTGAGCCATGAAAGCAAATAGAATGCTAGAATTATTAAGAAAGGAATGGAGAATAAAACAAATTATAATGCCTTTATATCACTCCATGGTGTGACTACACCTCAAATTTGTGCATTTCTAGTCACCACATCTCAAAAAAACTATAGAAGAATTAGAAAAGGTACAGAGTTGGGTGATCAGAATAATAAAGGGGATGCAGGAAAGGCTAAAGAGGCTAGGGATCATCTGCTTGGAGAAAAGTTGCTGAGGAGAAATGTAATGAAGTCTATAAAATCATTTGAGGGATGGAATGGGTAAACGTGAATTGCTTGTTTATTCTTTCCCAAAAATACAAGGACTAAGGGATTATGCAATGAGTTACTAAACAGTACATTTAGACATATTGGATAAAAATAGTTCTTCATTCAATGTATACTTAAGCACTGGAATTTGTTGCTAGAGAATATGGTAAAAGTGATTAGTGTAATAGGGTTTTAAAAGGTTTTGACATGTTCCTAAAAGAAAAGTCCAAAAACCATCATTAAGGTGGGCTTGGGAAAATCCACTGAAGGTGGAGATGTGGTAGACCCTGAATGAATGATTTTCAGAGGGCTGTGTTCATGAAGAGCCAGCTAAACTAAAGGTGGACAAAGCAATGGGGCCAAAGGGTACGGATGGAACTTAGGAAAGTTCTAGCAGTTCCTCTGGCTGACTTTATTAATGCATCTCTAGTAAGGAGTGGTACCGATGTGCTGACTAAATCACATTATACAGCTACAGCTTACTGTATAGATCTCAGGTCTTTGTGCTGAAAGCAAGGACTCCTCTGAGTTATATTGGCCGCTGTAAGAGGTTCCTATTCAGCCAACCCCTAATTCTGTAATCTTGGTGTCACCAGCCAGACTCTGAATTGATTGAACAGTTTTTTAAAATAATGAAGCAAAAACAAACTTACAATTAAATTGATTCAATGCAGTTTGAGCCTGTCACATAATCACATAAGTGATTAATCAAATTTATAATTTATAATAAACTTGAAACTTCTTACTCTACCAGCATATCAGAGTTAAGTTGGGAGTGTCCGCCTTGTAGAATGACATCGTTCTCCAGACAACCTTCAAAACCATTCCATGACTAGAGTTATAAGGAACAGTACTGATAGATATAGCAGAGCCGATACTAATAGCCTCTTTTACAAAGCCACGCAGCCCTGAAGCCCTTTAAATCTCTTTGGGCTTCAGGGCCGTTAGCGCAGATGCTAGCGAGGCTTTGTAAAAGAGGCCGTAATCAATTTCTGCACTGACAGCAAAATAGTGCTGAACTACATATTGTGAGCCTGCCGGTGCCGGGTTTTGCAGATGGCCACCGCCCAGGGCTCAGTAAAGACCGACCTTGACGTGCCTTCAAAGGAAGTTGAAGGTCCTGCTGGTTCTTAATAGTGTAAGGGAAAACAAATGTCAGGAACAATAAAGTATTTCAAAAGAACTTGAGTCCAACTTTATTTCTCAGGTAGCAAACAGCTACAGTTTAGGCTTTGCTCTCAAAACATCAACATAAAACTTGGGCTTACAAAAATACAGCCCACACCTTTCTTGCAGGTAAGTCCAAAATAGCTCTATTGTAGCCTTGCCTGTCGGTTCCACAGTCAAAAGGGCAAACTAAGGCTACATAAATTACCCAGCCTTTACACTGGTCATTCACTATTGTTTTTAAACATTGTTAGAATGTGCTGCCTAGGCCTGGGTTTAACAGGCCTTCCCCAGCCAACTTAATCACCAGCTGGTGGGGGAGGGGAGTAGCTGAATCCACTTATTTAAAGCTTGCCAAAAATTGGCCCCACAATCTCACCCTGAGGATCTTGTGTGGATTCTCCCCACTACTACCCCTTTCACACGGTCAGCCACAAAGTCCTCTCAAAAATACAAAAAGGCAAAAGTGAAAATGTTCAAACAAAGCACACTTTCTTCAATGTCCCACAAATAAGGCACACCTGCAGCCGTGAGCCTAGCACTGCACACGCAGCCCCAAAAGAAAACCGGCTTCAAAAGGAAACAAAACAGCAAGTAAATCCAACTTAGCTTTGATCCATGTAGCTTTCCTCTGGTTCCAGGGAAGTATCCATAAGTTCTATGGTGTCCTAGCTGGCTGGCTGGTTTGCCTCAGGGACAGTGGCTACATCTGCCATCTCAATGTCCTGATTCTGTGTTGATTCAGGAGCCCAGTCCCTCAAGCCTCCTTCCTGGGCTGACCCAGGGTAGACTGAATTGTTTCTTCTCAGCTCAGCTTCTAAAGCCCTGAGCTGGACACGCCCTAATCTGTAAGGGGGAAGGACAACCTGTTGCTTCTGCTGAGCTTTCTGTTTGGCCTTAATTGGACCCAGCAGTTGGGCCTTAGCTGAGCTGTGAGCCTGCCTCTTAGGCTGTTCTTTTTTGTAAGGCACCTCCTGCTGCTCCAGGCTGTTCTCACCCTCATCTTCCCCTCCCCAGGGACCTGTAACCTGGTGGTTCAATGGGAACTCAGACCCTATCTGTTTGTCTGAGTTCAGCCTGTCACTCTGGTTAGCCCTTTTCAGGGTAAGGGTTGGATTTGGAGGAGATTGACCTGGCACAAGCTTAGCCTTAAGGCTGGGGTTGTGACAATATACAATCAATCCAGGAGGTTTTGTGTATGTAAGCAACACAGTCAAATGTATACAGAAAAAAAATGGCTAGAACAGTGTCATTATTTGCTCTCTGACCAAACCTCAGCTAATAATGCTACAAAAATTGAACCAGTAATGTGTGCAGCAATCTTTTGTACTGTTATACTATCACTCGTGTTCTCCAAAAACAGTACTTTACAGCATGTTTACTTATAGCTTTTTACTTATTCATCGGTCTTCAGAAGTGCCAGTATTAGCCAATTGATTTGAGTGGCCAAATACTTTCTTAAAATTTGTTTTTAGAGAGGTTTGTAATAGCAGAAAGGCTTGTTTACTAAATTGATGTTTTATACTGAGTTTAATGAATGTATTTTATTGCAGAGGACTTTTTTCTTGATACAGCCTTTGGGCGAAAAAATGTCGGAATGACAGGTCCCTTCCCGATAATTACTGAAAAAGGGAAAACCCAGAAAAAGAAAAAAAGATAAGTTGAGAGACTAATTATATATTTACTGAAGTATTGAAGCACTAATACACTAAAGCACTTTATATAAAACACAACGGTCTGATGAGGATGCTAGTGCCACATAGTATTTGGCCACTCAAATCAATTGGCTAATACTGGCACTTCTGAAGACCAATGAATAAGTAAAAAGCTATGAGTAAACATGTTGTGAAGTACTGTCTTTGGAGAACATGAGTGATAGCATAACAGTACAAAAGGATTGCTGCACACATTACTGGTTCAAAATTGTTTTTGGAAAACACAAAAATTGAACCAGCATCCTAATTAATGCAGGCAAGATGGTTAACAGGACCAGATTTTGTGTTTAAAACTATTATATGCCTTCAGCTTTAGAGAACTCATTTGACCTTCTGGACCCTGTACCTCACTTAGAAGTCCATCCAAAAGTAACTTCCCTTGCTACTAGCATTATTTCTGGAAGTAACCTGGAAGTTTTTTGCTTCAACTGCTTCTCAAGATATGCAGAACTCAAAAAAATCCATGGTGCACCTTCATTCCACCAGACAGTTCTTGGAAGATCTAATACATGGAGATTTACACTTCATAAAATGGAAGAAGGATCTTAAGGCAGGCCAAGGGACAACTCTGAAGTGACCTCTGGTTTTTACTCAGAATCTTAGGAGAACTCAAGAGTTGACTCAAATACCCTCTACAGCAGTGGTTCCCATGAACTTTTTCTGTTCATGGCTCATTTAATGTTTCAAAATTTTTCCACAGCTCCCCAAGTCAAAACAATAATTCTGTAATCTAATATATATGTGATAGTTGTTGGCTTGAGATGATTATTAATTTAAAAAATTAAAACAGCTTATCATAAAGGTTGTCACAATAATCTTGAATTACCAGTATTTGAAAAAAAGTTTAACAATGAATTTTAAAAAATAATCACAAAAAATAATGATAGAACTAGTGAGATGGATGAGCTTGCTGTTCATTACAAATCTTCTCAAACCTCGGAATCATATTTAATACGGCCAATCTCATTTCTTGCTCCACATTGATTTTCGCTTGGTATTTGCTTTTTATCACAGCGAGTGCCGAAAACCCAACCTTGCATAAATAAGATGTCACAAACAGAATTAAGATTCTCTGCGCTCTACTGTTTAACAGTGGATATTCATCTCTTACCGAACACCAAAATTCAGTAATATTCATGTTGCTAAATCATGCCTTGAGCGTATTGTCAATGAGATTTTCTTCTTCTTCAAAAGTAAAATCAGCAGGAGGTTTGGCTATGAAGAGATCCTGAATCCAGGTGAATTTTGTGAGATCATCTTCTTGAAAATATTTTTCAAACCATTTGATACTTTGCAATAGGTGATCTTCAAAAGCTGATTTTATATTGTCAGACAAAACAACTTCATTGGAGATCATGAACTGCTGCAAAAGGGGAAAACAATCTTTGCCACCATCTTCATGCATTTTTCTCCACCATAATTGTAATTTTTTTTTGAAAGCTGAAATCTTCTCGATCAATTTCAAAATGTGCATATTGCCTTCTTGCAAGGAGAGATTCAGCGTATTTAACTTTTCAGAATCATCACACAAGTATGCCAGTTTCATCAAAAACTCTGTTTCTACAGGCCTTCTGTGCTCGCGGGTACTGAGGGCATGAGCAAGCTTTTTGTTTTTGCTACTAAGTGCTGCCTGATTCACCTGACGTAGCACAGAAGCAAGGAATTGGAGAAGAACTACGAAGTAATGCTGCACCACCAGGTTAGCAAGGCTATTCCATTACATCTTCTCTTATTGGACCCCTGAGGAAGGTGTTTCACTGAAACACAGCCTGTGTTGGGTCCGTGGAACATAAACTGTGGATAGTGTTTTTAAGCCTTTTCTGAAGAAACAAAAATAAGGTTTTAACATTGTCAGTTTCCACACTTCTTTGTTTTGTTTGGTTCACCATTTTTCCTGTGGAAACTTGGGTCAACTTTTGGTCTATGATTCAACAAGAATCTGGGGCTATAGCTTCTGAGAGTGTCCTAAATTAGCCTACTTGTAGTTGCTGCATCAGGCCCATGTGTGTACCATCTGTCAAAGTCAGAGTAATACTGAGGAGTTGAAGGCAATACCAACCCTGTATAAGAGAAATGATCAGCTCTTAGCTGTTTTTCTCTGGCTCTGGCAGAGGGGCATGTCCATGTCCGGACTGGTCTGGCATGGACAGTAAGGAATAATACTTATTAGTAAACATTACAACATATCTTATACATTGCAAATAATATAATAAGGATTTAAGTATTACCTTCTTGTAAATTTTTAGCAGATGCTAGCAGTAAGACCATTGCAAGGTCTGCAGTTGAATTGCTAACTGCCAGTGGGGTATTGGTAACTTTTACTCCAAAGCTGGAGATCATGTCCAGGGCCAAATGATCCACTCCAGCTCCTGCACTCGCAATCACTTTCAGATTAGGCAGACTCTGAAGGAGTTTTTGATCAATAACAGGTTCATAGAGCCATATAAAAACCGCTCTTATTTTTTCACTGAAGTGCTGTTGATTTTCTGTGAACTCCTGCATGGTGACTAGGGTAAAATGCTTCTTCAGAAATGGCAAATGATTTTCCACAATACCACTTGAGTCTCCAATTCTTTGTACTAGGACAACAGGCAACTCATCCATGCTTGCACAGACAAGGCCACGGCCAAATTTTGACTGGGTTACAGAAAATGATGTGAATTTCTAAAAAACAAAAAAAGAGAGGAAGTGAAAATTATGCTATGCTGAATTTCTCAGTACTTTCAACTTCATTCTTGTCAAGTTAAGGTCATTTTTAAGAGGCCCATTGTCTCTTAGTGATACTAGTAAGCACAGTTACTTACCGTAACAGGTGTTATCCAGGGACAGCAGGCAGATATTCTTGACTGATGGGTGACGGCACCGACGGAGCCCCGGTACGGACATTTTTAGAGTGATTGCACTCTAAGAACTTGGAACGTTCTAGTAGGCCGCACCGCGCACGCGCGAGTGCCTTCCCGCCCGACGGAGGCGCGCGGTCCCCAGTTAGGATAAGCCAGCTAAGAAGCCAACCCGGGGAGGTGGGAGGGACGCAAGAATATCTGCCTGCTGTCCCTGGATAACACCTGTTACGGTAAGTGTGCTTTATCCCAAGACAAGCAGGCAGCATATTCTTGACTGATGGGTGACCTCCAAGCTAACAAAAAGAGGGATGGAGGGAAGGTTGGCCATTAGGAAAATAAATTTTGTAAAACAGATTGGCCGAAGTGTCCATCCCATCTGGAGAATGCATCCAGACAATAATGAGATGTAAAAGTATGAACTGAGGACCAAGTAGCAGCCTTGCAGATTTCCTCAATAGAAGTGGAACGGAGGAAAGCTGCAGATGCTGCCATAACTCGAACTCTATGGGCCGTGACAGAACCTTCCAGTGTCAGTCCGGACTGAGCATAACAGAATGAAATGCACGCTGTGAGCCAATTTGACAGCATACGTTTAGAAACAGGACGTCCCAATTTGTTCTGATCAAAGGACAGAAAGAGTTGTGGGGATAATCTGTGGGGCTTAGTACGGTCTAAATAGTAAGCTAAAGCCCGCTTACAGTCCAAAGAATGCAGAGCCTGTTCTCCAGAATGTGAGTGAGGTTTCGGAAAGAAGACAGGCAGAACAATGGATTGGTTGATATGGAATTCAGAGACAACCTTAGGGAGAAACTTTGGATGTGTATGTAGAACCACCTTGTCATGATGAAAGACTGTGAAAGGTGGATCAGCAACTAGTGCGTGCAGCTCACTGACCCTCCTGGCAGAGGTAAGCGCAACAAGGAAGAGCACTTTCCAAGTGAGAAACTTGAAAGGAGCTGTAGCCAAAGGTTCAAATGGAGGCTTCATTAAGGCGGAAAGAACCAAATTGAGATCCCAGATTACAGGAGGGGCTTTAAGAGGTGGTCTGACATTGAAAAGACCCCGCATGAATCTGGACACCAAGGGATGAGCTGAGAGAAGTTTCCCATGAACAGGCTCATGAAAAGCCGCAATAGCACTGAGGTGGACTCTGATGGCAGTAGACTTGAGACCAGAGTCAGACAAAGAAAGAAGATAATCCAATAAGGTCTCCACTGCAAGCAAAGTGGGATCATGATGATGAAGAAGACACCAGGAAGAAAACCGTGTCCACTTCTGATGGTAACATTGCAGAGTGGCCGGTTTCCTGGAGGCATCTAGAATGGAACGAACGGGCTGAGACAAAAGAGTATCATGAGAAGTCAGCCCGAGAGAAACCAAGCTGTCAGGTGCAGAGACTGAAGGTTGGGATGCAGAAGGGTCTCCTGATGTTGTGTAAGCAGAGAAGGAAACAGTGGAAGAAGAAAAGGCTCCCTGGAACTGAGTTGAAGTAGAAGGGAGAACCAATGTTGCCTGGGCCACCGTGGAGCAATCAGAATCATGGTGGCTCGTTCCCTCTGGAGCTTGAACAAGGTTCTTAACATGAGAGGCAGAGGAGGGAAAGCGTACAGGAACAGATTGGACCAATCGAGGAGAAATGCATCTGCTGCCAGATGGTGAGGAGAGTAGAGTCTGGAGCAGAATAGGGGCAGCTGGTGATTGTGAGGAGCTGCAAAGAGGTCTATCTGAGGAGTGCCCCACTGAGCGAAGATGGACTGCAGAGTTAAAGGATCGAGTGTCCACTCGTGAGGCTGGAGAATTCTGCTGAATTTGTCCGCTAAGGAATTCTGTTCTCCCTGAATGTAGATAGCTTTCAGGAATAATTGGTGAGCTGTGGCCCAAGTCCAAATTCTCTGGGCTTCCTGGCATAAGAGGCGAGAGCCTGTCCCACCCTGCTTGTTGATGTAGTACATCGCAACTTGATTGTCTGTGCACAGCAGGAGGACTTGAGGAAAGAGAAGATGGTGGAAGGCCTTGAGGGCATAAAACATCGCTCTGAGTTCCAGGAAATTGATGTGATGCTTCATTTCCTGGGCTGTCCAAAGTCTTTGAGTTTGGAACTCGTTCAAATGAGCTCCCCAGGCATAAGGGGAGGCGTCGGTGGTGATGACAAGTTGATGAGGAGGTAGATGGAACAGAAGACCTCTGGAGAGATTGGAGGATATCAACCACCATTGTAGAGATTGACGAAGAGATGATGTCACAGATATGTGTCGTGAGCAAGGATCCATCGCCTGGGACCACTGGGTAGCTAGGGTCCATTGAGGAGTGCGCAGATGAAGACGTGCGAAGGGTGTGACATGAACTGTGGATGCCATGTGACCCAAGAGTATCATCATTTGCTTGGCAGAGATGGAACGTTGTGGAAGCACCTGCTGACACAGAGATTGAAGAGTTTGAAGACGGTTGGATGGCAGGAACGCTCTCATGAGGACTGTGTCCAGCACTGCTCCAATGAATTGAAGTCTCTGAGTGGGGATGAGATGAGATTTGGGTAGATTGATCTCGAACCCCAGAAGTTGTAGAAACAGGATGGTTTGGTTGGTGGCCAGGAGTTCTGTCTGAGATGAATTGGCCTTGATTAACCAGTCGTCCAGGTAAGGAAAGACCTGAAGGTGGTGAGAGCGCAGAAAGGCAGCCACCACAATCAGACATTTGGTGAACATTCTTGGAGAGGAGGCAAGACCGAAGGGCAGCACCTTGTATTGGTAATGACAATGATTGATCATGAAGCGGAGATACTGTCTGGAGGCCAGATTGACCGGTATGTGAGTGTATGCCTCTTTGAGATCGAGGGAGCATAGCCAGTCGCCTTGATTGAGAAGAGGGTAAAGAGTGGCCAGAGAAAGCATCCTGAATTTCTCTTTGACCAAGCATTTGTTGAGATCGCAAAGATCTAGGATGGGTCTGAGATCTCCTGTTTTTTTGGGAACTAGAAAATAACGGGAGTAAAATCCCTGTCCCTTTTGATCTAGAGGAACTTCCTCTATGGCGTTCAGAAGAAGGAGGGATTGAACCTCTTGAAGAAGGAGGGAAGACTGAGGAGTGTTCAAAGCAGACTCTTTTGGTAGACTTTGGGTAGGAAAAGTCTGAAAGTTGAGAGAATAGCCGTGGCGGATGATGTTGAGGACCCACTGATCCGAGGTGATAATTTCCCAACGGCTTAAGTAATGAGCAAGGCATCCTCCTATGGGCTGCGGAAGATGGGCAGATGGTACAATACTGGCTATGTCCTGGAGAACCAAGTCAAAAGGGTTGGGAGGACTTTTGTGGAGGAGGAGGCTTCACCTGTTGCTGCTGTTGTGCTGGTCTAGGGTTTTGCCTCTGTTGTTGCCGCTGACGCCGGGGCTGTTGAGGGGCCGATGGCAAAGGACGAGCTACAAATCGGCGTTGATAGGCTGATTGTTGTCGAAAAGGCCTGGTAGGTGGGGTCTTCTTTTTTGTTTTGAGGAGAGTATCCCACCTAGTCTCATGAGCTGAGAGCTTTTGGGTAGTGGAGTCCATGGATTCTCCAAAGAGCTCATCCCCCAGGCAAGGCGCATTAGCCAGTCGATCTTGATGATTGACATCAAGTTCTGAAACCCTGAGCCATGCCAGACGACGCATGGCAACCGACATGGCCGTGGCTCGAGATGTCAGCTCAAAGGTGTCATAGATCGACCGGACCATGAACTTGCGAAGTTGTAAGAGCGATGAAGAAGTTTGGCGAAAGGCAGACCTCTTGCGGTCAGGGAGGTACTTCTCAAAAGCAGTCAGATTTTGTATGAGATGCTTGAGATAGAATGAGAAATGGAAAGCGTAATTCCCTGACCTGTTGGCCAACATCGCATTCTGGTACAACCTCTTGCCAAATTTGTCCATGGCCTTACCTTCTCTGCCAGGAGGGACTGAGGCGTACACACTAGCTCCCGTGGATTTCTTTAGAGTGGATTCCACCAAAAGAGACTCATGTGGGAGCTGTGGTTTGTCAAAACCAGGAATCGGGATGACTTTGTATAAGGAGTCTAACTTGCGGGGGGCTCCTGGGATGGTTAAAGGCGTCTCTAAATTCTTGTAAAAAGTCTCTCTCAAGATGTCATGGAGAGGCAATTTGAGATATTCCCTTGGAGGCTGGTAAAAATCCAGTGCATCAAGAAAAGCTTTGGATTTCTTTGACTCAGCCTCCAAGGGAATAGAGACAGAGTCACACATCTCTTTCAAAAATGATGAGAAAGAGGTTACATCTGGTTTAGAGGATGGGTCTAAAGCAGAAGGATCCTTGTCACCAGATGAACATTCCCCCTCAGAGAGAAGAGGGTCTTCCGAGTCACCCCACAGATCAGAATCCCTAACCTGAAAACTGCGGTCTCAAGACTCCGGTGTGGAGGGTTCCAGGTGTCGGGATTTGCGTGCCGACTTACCTGACCTCATAGACACGGTTCCAGGAAACGTTAAAGGCTGCATCGGTGCCGAAGTTTGAACAGCCTGGTGTTGAGTTCTCGGTTCCGGTGCAAGGACTGGCATGGAGACCGATGAAGCAGAATGTACCGGTACCGACAAAGTGGATGCCGATAAAAGGGGCTGCTCCACTGTCGGTACCGGTGGCTCAGACCGGACCGGGACTGGAAGGCTCGGTGTCAAAAGTGCGGGAAGGAGTTGTTGCAACTGCTCCTTAAGCTGCACCTGCAGGACAGCCGCAATCCGCTCATCCAGGGAAGGCACCGGTACCGCCTTTTTCTTCTGCGGTATCTGTGGTGCCGCTCTACGCCCCGAGGATGAGGAACCCGAGGTCGAGGGGCTCACCTCAATTGGGGCGGAGCGCTTCCGTGGGCGCCTCGAGGTCGGCAGGACTGGGCTCGCTGCTACTGAGACTGGAGGACGCTCCAGCGGGGAAGGCTTCTTAGCCGGTTTACCTGAGGGATGTGACGCCGGCGCGGTGTTGACGAGGTGGGTGCCGACTGAGACGGGGCCGATGTCGGTGCCGCAGGATCAGACATATCGGCACCAAATAGTAACTGCTTTTGGATCTGACGGTTTTTTTAAGTTCTCTTTTTTAAAGTCGCACAGCGGGTGCAGGTGGAGGCCCGATGGTCAGGACCCAGGCACTGTAAGCACCAGTTGTGCGGGTCGGTAAGAGAAATGGGCCTCGCACACCGCTGGCACTTCTTAAAGCCGGGTTGGGGGGGGCATGAAAGTGAAAACGGCTTCTGCCAAATCGAAGGCCGAGGCCTCGATGGTGGCAACAGGCCCCGCCGGGGCGAAACTGAAAGAAATGAAAAAACAATCAAGGTTGTTTTTTGGTTTTTTTTTTAAATAAAGAAAAGAAAAGGTGAAAATGAAGGAAATAGTATTTCCTTGAGGGTTTACGCGAGCGGGAAGGCGATACCAAAAAAGTCTTACAACAGCCGTTGAAAGAAACGCGTCTTCTTAGCTCCGCGGAAACTAAGAAACTGGGGACCGCGCGCCTCCGTCGGGCAGGAAGGCACTCGCGCGTGCGCGGTGCGGCCTACTAGAACTTTCCAAGTTCTTAGAGTGCAATCACTCTAAAAATGTCTGTACCGGGGCTCCGTCGGTGCCGTCACCCATCAGTCAAGAATATGCTGCCTGCTTGTCCTGGGATAAAGTAGTGCTGCCTACTAGTATCATTAGGAGCTTGGTGCTGGACCAGGGATGAAGTAAGAGCATACTTCCTCCAGCTGCCCAGGAATAAACAGGATATTGTAGGCTGCAAGGGGGTTTGATTTTACCGATATGAATATGTGGGGTGGGAGGAAGATTGGAGATGTAACTTCTGATGAAATTGGATAGGAGGTAATGTTTTATTAAAACTTGTTATACCGCTTGTTCTTACGACAGCTCCATGTGGTTTACAATTTAAAAAATACAATAGAAAGGAACACCAAATTTTCAGCTTTCCATACTAGCAATACTCTGTCTTGCATTAAGGTAACTTGAGACTTTTGTATCCCTGTTAAATTTAAGAATACTCAACTTCCCCAAAGTACTAGCAATGTCTCCTCAAGATTTATTTAATAAATTTCTTAAGGAAGTATTTAAATATCCTGATTCGGGACTTCCACCTCTACATAAAAATATATTTCCTTCCAGTATCAAAGAAGGTTTCACAACCTGAGGTATTACCTGATCCAGCGAGCTTAATGGATTTAACAAGAATATTGGAAACCCCAGTGGATGAAGCCATCTCGTACTCTACACTTCTGGTGACTTTTGTCTTTCAACAAGACAAACAAAGAGGCACTTCTTAGGCTGTTTTTTAGGCTTAAAGAGGTGACCTTTATGGACTCTAAGATCTCCATGTTCCCAGATGTTTCAAAACTAACTCAGACTAGAAGGAAAGGGTTCCTGCAATTGAGACAATCCGTACTGTCTTTGGGTGCTAAATTTCAGCTTAGATATCCCTGTAAATGTTTGATCCTTTTGAATCAACAAAACAAAGAAAGGAGGTCCAACTTCGTCTGCAGTAAAAAAACAGACCAGAGCAAACAAACCAAAACTGTGTACAAATCTGCAGTTTTGATTTGTTTGCTCTGATCCTTTTGAATCAACATTCATATATTTTTTTGACCCTGCTCAGTTACAGTTTTTCCTAGAGGGGAAAGTAGTCCCTCCCAGTACTCCCACACGGACTTAGTCCTTAATAAAATAGAAGATGTAACACCGCTGTATAGATATACTTGTTTTGTGTATTTCCTTGATATTTATCAATTCTCATGATGAAATGTGAATTGTTGAACTCCCATATTGTAGGCTTTATTTGAGAGACTGTT
The DNA here is from genome assembly GCF_902459505.1 of Geotrypetes seraphini. Classification (NCBI taxonomy): domain Eukaryota; kingdom Metazoa; phylum Chordata; class Amphibia; order Gymnophiona; family Dermophiidae; genus Geotrypetes; species Geotrypetes seraphini. The sequence goes on along the minus strand of NC_047085.1, from coordinate 182,214,119 downwards.
TAATCCATAAGGACTTTGTTTCCTATTTAATAGTGTGTTAAATCTCTCTTTTTCTTTATACATATACTGGAATGGTATATTTATAAAATCAATAAAATAAAATTTAAAAAAAAGAAAGGAACACCAATAAAAAATAGGACAGACCTACCACACTACTTCTTACACACACACAATCCTACTAAAATGGTGCGTGGTCCTTATAAGGCATATGGGGACAGACTTAAAGATCTCATTATGCATTCTTCGGAGGTGGATGAGGTTGCTGATTAAAAATAAAAAAATTGTACCTAAATATCTCTTCTGGGGTACTAATAGGCTTATCCATTGTTAACAAAGGGGCTCTTTTACTAAAGTGTATTGAAATCTGAACTTAACATGTTTTAACAGAAGACTTCTGCTACACACTAAGCCCAGATTTAATATAGCACTTCTGGTTGTACACTAATGTTCCCATTAGTGTGTGGTTCCTGCCAAGAGTTAACATGGGTGCACTTACTGTCTGTTACCGTGTTTCCTGAAAATTAGCCCTTAATATAAGCCCTACCCCTAAAATAAGCCCTAGTCCCGGGATTTGCCAGCAGTTTCCCTTCCCTCCCTCCAATCCCTTGTGCAGCACCGCCCCCGAGCATCCGCACCTGCCGCACAGCCAAATCCCCATCCTTCCCTCCCATTGGAATCCCACCATGAGCCTTACTTACCTCCCTAAGCAGCATCAGGCCGACAGCACTCTAAACAGGCTGCTTCAGCCTTGTCCGTCCATGAATTCATTGCCGCCATGAATTCATGGGCGGACAAGGCTGAAGCAGCCTGTTTAGAATGCTGCCGGCCCGACGCTGCTTAGGGAGGTAAGTAGGGCTCGTGGCGGGTTTCCAATGGGAGAGTGGAAAGGATGGGGTTTTGGCTGCATGGTGGGTACGGTGCTCACTCAATTCTGCTGCACAAGGGATGGGAGGAAAGGGAAGCTGGGCAAGGGTTCTGCTGTACGAGGGATGGGAGGATAGAAGCTGGGCAAGGGTCCTGCTGCACGAGGGATGGGAGGGGAGGATAGAAGCTGAGATCCTGCTGCACGAGGGATGGAAGGGAAGCTGGGTAAGGGTCCTGATGCACGAGGGATGGGAGGGAGGGAAGATGCTGCACATGTGGGGGAAAGCAAAGAGGAAGAATTGGGGTGAAGGAGAGGAAGGGAGAAATGATCATGTGCATACCCCGTAAATAAGACCTAGTGCCTTTTTTGAGCCTAAAATTAATATAAGACACTGTCTTATTTTGGGGGGAAAAACGGTATTTAGGAGGTGCCAAGTGCTCCCAAGTTAACTCTGCATTAACCAGGTAGCATGCATTAATCATAAAGCACGAGCTGGTTAACACTTCCATACCCATTCTTCATCTATGACATGCTCTCTCTGAAAAGTATTTTTAGTGCATGCAAATAAGTATTTTACCTCAAAGTGCTTTTGACATTTTTTTTTGTACAGCCTGTTTTCTTGCACTAATGCTACACTGGCTTGATGTCCTTTAGTAAAAGGTCTCCATACTTCTTTAGGAAGTCTTGATGTTATCATGAGTAGGATAAAACTACTGGGTCTTCTTAAGCATTTCTCCATTAAGCTTATATAATATTTAGATTTTAAACTGAGCACTTAACGCTGGAAGTCACAGGGCAGATGCAAACCACAAAGGTGTAATTTTCATGCAGTGCTTAGAAGAGGTCAGAATCATACTTTAAGGTCTGGATAGCTCAGTCTGTGTCAGTTTTTTTATTTGCTGACCAATTGAGCCTTGTTCAGCTATATAGAAAAAAGACTGATTTTCAAAGAATTTTAAATTAAAGTACAAGGGCTTTAAAAAAAAAAAAATTCTTATTCCGTGCCACAGAAAAATAAATTTTATTCAATAAGGTCCAGTTTTATGTTTCTTGTCAAACAGGATATTGGAAACTTCTTCTTTTTTTTTTCCCATTATTTTTTATTTTCAAATTTTTCATAAAGTGAACAAAATATTAAAATACAATTTATGAATATACAATATCACTTTTATAGCTAATACATCAAGTTCTAAATATATTTTCTCCCTTTCCCTCCCCCACCCTTCTATTACTTTTTCAATCATACATTACATATTATATATCATATTATGTAAAAATTATTTTCACTACCTCCCCCCTATGTGTGTGACTAAAAAGTTATTAAAAAGAAGAAAAGAAGAAGAAAAATTCTATTATTTATTCATTGCAATACTTTGTCAATGGCCCCCATATTTTTATAAATTTAGTATATGTCCCTCTTTGTATTGCTATTGCTCTTTCCATTTTGTATATATGACAAATTGTATTCCACCAAAATGTGTAATTTAGGTTTTTATAATTCTTCCAGTTGTTGGTTATATGCTGAATGGCAACCCCTGTCATGATTAATAAAAGCTTGTTATTTTCTGGTGAAATTTGACTTTTTTTCTTCATCATCATTCCAAATAATATTGTATCATATGATATTAATATATGATTTTCCATCAATTTATTAATTTGTGGCCAAATTGAATTCCAAAAAGTTTTAATGTAGGGACAATGATACAATAAGTGATCTAATGTCCCTGTTTCCAGATTACAGTGCCAGCATTTATTGGACTTAGAACTGTCTAATTTTTGCTAACGTGTAGGGGTCCAAAAAGCTCTATGTAATAAAAAGAACCAAGTTTGTCTCATAGATGCTGACACTGTACATCTTATTCTCCAAGACCAAATTTGTGGCCATTGAGATGCATTAATTTCTTCTGAATAATCTTTTATTTTCATACAGTGGCTGATATGAGTTGTGTCCTTGAAAAAGAAAAAAAGTTTACTGGCATAAAATAAAATTTTTTGTTCCATACTTGAGCAGGATACAGTTTGGGCCAGATTTTAAGCAGTGACAGTCAAATTAGTTAAAATTCTGATCTCGGCTCTTAAATTAATATGCATATTCAGTTTTGCTGTACATTTATATTCATTTGCCATCGACCACCTACTATCACTATTTCATTTAATTTAGGCCTGCTATTTAGCACAGTTACTTACAGGCATATATTCTCACATGTGGGTGACGTCATCTACGGAGCCCCGATGCGGAAGCATTTTCAAGCAAACTTGATTGAAGATTTAAGTTTGCTCTGCTGCTCCACGCATGCGTGCCTTCCTGCTCCACTAGGGGGTGCATCCCCTCGTGGTCTCCAGTTCACTTAATTAGCAAAGAAGCCAACCTCGGGGAGGTGGGTGAGTTGTGAGAATATATGCCTGCTGTCCCTGGATAACACCTGTTACGGTAAGTAACTGTGCTTTATCCCAGGACAAGCAGGCATGATATTCTCACATGTAGGTGACCTCCAAGCTGACTGAAAAGGGATGGAGGGAAGTTGGCAATTTAAGCAAATAGATTTCGTAAAACCGATTGGCCGAACCGGCCATCGCTCCTGGACAGAGAGTCCAGACAGTAGTGGGAGGTGAAGGTATGAACCGAAGACCACGTGGCAGCCTTGCAGATTTCCTCAATAGGTGTCGACCTGAGGAACGCTACGGAGGCTGCCATCGCTCGGACCTTGTGTCCCGTTACTCGACCATGCAGTGCGAGACCAGCCTGAGCGTAGCAGAAGGAGATGCAATCGGCCAACCAGTTGGATAAGGTGCGCTTGGAGACTGGGTGACCTAACCGGTTTGAGTCGAAGGACAAAAACAATTGTGGGACTTTCCGGTGTGACTGAGTTCGTTGGAGGTAGAAGGCCAACGCTCTCTTACAGTCAAGAGTATGGAGCGCCACCTCTCCGGGGTGAGAGTGGGGCTTGGGAAAAAACACAGGTAAGACAATGGACTGATTGAGGTGAAAATCAGACACTATTTTAGGCAAGAACTTAGGATGGGTACGGAGTACCACCTTGTCGTGATGGAATACCGTGAAGGGTGGGTCCGCTACCAGAGCCTGTAACTCACTAACCCGCCGAGCGGAAGTGAGCGCAAGCAGGAAAATTACCTTCCAAGTGAGGAATTTTGGATGGCATTTGTCTAGGGGCTCAAATGGAGGTTTCATTAGTTGAGCCAGAACCACGTTGAGGTCCCAAACCACCGGAGGGGGTTTGAGAGGAGGGTGGACATTCAGAAGACCCTTCATGAAGCGAGAGACTAAGGGATGGAGCGAGAGGGCTTTCCCTTCCAGGGGCTGATGAAAGGCCGCAATCGCACTGAGGTGTACTCGAATGGAGTTGGTCTTTAGGCCGGAATGAGATAATTAAAGTAAATAGTCAAGGACCAGAGGGACGGGGACCGACACCGGGTCCTGGCTGTGGGAGGAGCACCAGGTTGAGAATCTGGTCCACTTTTGGGAGTAGCAGGTTCTCGTCGAGGTCTTTCTAGAGGCCTCTAATATCTCCTTGACTGATTGAGACACGGGGAGAGCAGTCAGGGGGAGAGAAACCAAGCATTCAGATGAAGAGATTGAAGATTGGGATGTAACAGCGAACCATACCCTGTGATAGTAGAGAGGGAAACAGAGGCAGAGGCAGTGGATCTCTGACACTGAGTTGAAGTAGAAGGGAAAACCAAGGCTGGCGTGGCCAGCGAGGAGCAATCAGGATCAGGGTGGTTTGCACTGTTTTCAGGTGGACAAGCGTCCGCAGTATCAGAGGAAACGGCGGGAACGCGTATAGGAACCTTCCCTCCCAGTCGAGGAGGAAGGCGTCGGCCTCGAGCCAGTCCGGGGAGTACATCCGGGAGCAGAAGAGAGGCAGCTTGTGGTTGTGGGGGGATGCGAATAGATCTACTTGAGGCGTCCCCCACTTTTCGAACACCTGTCGTAGGATTTGAGGGTGCAGTGACCACCTTGTGTGGCTGGAGGAGGCGGCTGAGTCTGTCCGCCAGACAGTTTTGTTCTCCTTGTATGTACACCGCTCGAAGGAAGGTGTTGTTGGAGATTGCCCATTTCCAGAGGCGCAGGGCTTCCCGGCAAAGGGACCAAGACCCTGTTCCCCCTTGTTTGTTTACGTAGTACATTGCTACCTGGTTGTCGGTTCGGATGAGAACCTCTCGGTCGTGGAGCAGATGTTGAAAAGCTACAGCTGCGAGATAGATGGCCCGAAGCTCTAGCACGTTGATGTGGCAGCGACGGTCCTCTGCTGACCACATCCCTTTAGTGCGTAGGCCGTACAGATGGGCTCCCCAAGCGTACTCCGACGAGTCCGTGGTGATTACCTTGCTGTGGGGTGGGGCGAGGAAGAGCAAACCTTTGGAAAGATTTGAAGAGTCGGCCCACCAGCGGAGCGATCGTTGCAATGAAGGAGTCACTGTCACGGGACGGTCGATCGGGTCCCGGTCTTGACGCCATTGAGCGGCCAGGGTCCATTGAGGGATTCTCAGATGGAGGCGGGCGAAGGGTGTGACATGGACGGTAGAGGCCATGTGGCCCAGGAGAGTCATCATCTGTCGAGCTGATACCGAGGTCAGCAGGGAGATCCTTCGACTCAGACTTACTAACGCCTCTAGGCGCGGAGGGGGGAGGAAGGAACGGAGGCGAACCGTGTCCAGCGTGGCCCCGATGAACTGTAGGGACTGGGAGGGGCGTAGTTGGGATTTTGGGAAGTTTATTTTGAACCCCAGACTCTGTAGGTAGATAATAGTCTGTTGGGTCGCTGAGATAACCTCTTCCCTGGACGGGGCTTTGATCAGCCAGTCGTCCAGGTAGGGGAATACCTGAAGGCCCTGGGAGCGTAAGGTAGCAGCGACCACCACGAGGCACTTGGTGAAGACTCGAGGTGACAATGCTAGGCCGAAGGGGAGGACACGGTATTGTAGGTGCCAGTCCCCTACCTGAAAACGCAAGAACTTGCGGTGGGCGGGGTGCACCAGGACATGTGTGTACACCTCCTTCAGATCAAGGGAGCAGAGCCAGTCGCCCTCGTCGATCAGGGGGTAGAGGGTCGTTAGGGAAAGCATCCGAAATTTTTCCCGTACCAGAAATTTGTTGAGGCGTCTCAAGTCTAGTATTGGGCATAGGTCTCCCGTTTTTTTCGGTACCAGGAAGTAACGGGAGTAGAAGCCTTTCCCCCGTTGATCGGGGGGAACCTCCTCCACTGCTCTCAGGCGAAGCAGGTCTCGAGCTTCGGAGAGGAGCAGGGGTAGCTGCGTCCGGTTGGGAGGGCAATTCCTTGGAGGGTTGTCTGGAGGAATGGCCCGAAAGTTGAGAGAGTATCCTGATGAGATCATGCCAAGGACCCATGCGTCCGACGTGACTTGTTCCCAGCGAGGGTAAAAGGCTTTGAGGCGACCCCCGATGGGAAGGAGGCCTGGGACTATGGCGGAGGGGGCCCGCCCCCTTCCGCGTATCCCGTCAAAAGGACGGGGATGGTTTGGTAGTCGCAGGCGGTTGGGACTTGGGTAGAGCCCGATGGTGGGCCTGCGGGCGCCTGGGTGGAGGCCGCGAGAAGGCAGGAGTGGATTTTTGTGGGTATCGGCGCGGAGGGGCCCTGAACGGCCTGGACGCGGTCGGTTTAGGCTTTTGCCGGACGAGGGAGGCGAACGAGCGTTCGTGTTCGGAGAGGCGTTTTGTAGCCGCCTCGATAGTGTCATCGAACAGTTCTTTTCCCACGCAGGGGAGGTTAGCCAACCGGTCCTGCAAGTTGGGGTCCATGTCGACCAGGCGCAGCCAAGCTAGTCGGCGCATGGCGATAGCAAAGGCTGCCTCTCTGGAGGAGAGTTCGAAGCCATCGTAGGCCGCTTGGAATAGATGGAGGCGCAGATTGGAGAGGGACTCTAAAAGCAGGCCAAATGCTCCTTGCCGGGAGGCCGGTAGGTCAGTCTCAAAGTCCAATGAGGTGTTTGAGGTAGGATGTGAAGGTGAAAGTGTAGTTTTGCACCCTAGAGGCCATCATTGCATTTTGATATAGTCTCCTGCCGAACTTGTCCAGGGTTCGGCCTTCTCGGCCTGGGGGGACCGCAGCTGAGACCCGGGATGGGTGAGCCTTTTTCAAGGAGGCCAACCTCCTGGGCCGAGGTAGAGGGTTGGTCCGGGGCGAAAAGGTCCGCCATGCGGGCTTTTCTTCGACGGAGGGCCCGGTTCTGGAAAGTAGCACACTGGGGGCAGGAGTCGGTTGGATAAGCTGCCCCCAGGCAGAGGATGCACCGGCGATGCGGGTCTGTGATGGAAAGAAGCCGCTCACACCGGGTGCACTTTTTAAAGCCGGTCAAAGGCCGGGACATAGAATCGAAAGTAGCCGCGGCTCGAGTAGCCACGCGGCCACGGAAGCCTCCGGGTCGTCAAAAACGAAGCAGGAATCAAGTTGAAAAGTAAAGAATTCGCGCACAGCGACTTAATCGAGAAAAAAACAAGAAAAAATTGCGGTGCTAGAAGGCAGTTGGGGCAGAGCCTGAAAAACACGACTTCTAGGCTCAGCGGAAAATTTTGAACTGGAGACCACGAGGGGATGCACCCCCTAGTGGAGCAGGAAGGCACGCATGCGTGGAGCAGCAGAGCAAACTTAAATCTTCAATCAAGTTTGCTTGAAAATGCTTCCGCATCAGGGCTCCTTAGATGACGTCACCCACATGCGAGAATATCATGCCTGCTTGTCCTGGGATAATTAGACATATGAACTATCCAGGGTGCAATTCTACAACAGGGCACCTCCATTTAGGAGCCCTAGAAATGTGGGATGAGAGCCTATTCTATATACACTTGGGTGTCCAATTTTGGTGTACATTTTAGCCCCTCATTTACATGTGCTATAGATCTGCTATAAATGGGGATCACCTGGGTCTTTATCTGCCGCCATCTACTATGTTACTATGTATGTTACCTAAATGTGACAGGCAACTTATAGTATTATGTAAGTTGTCTGCTAAATCTGCCTGTGTGAATTAGAGAATGACACGGTGGCGGTTTACCCGCGGCCACCGCATTTTAGCCGCGGGTCACCGCCGAAAACGGGGAAGAAAACTAGCAGTCGCTGCGGCGACGGGGACCAGGCCATTCACCGCCCGCGGGGCGGTGAATGGGTCTTGTCCCCGCAGTGAGGCATGAAGGATCGCGCGGTCCCCGCAGCTCACACCCGCCTGCCCTATCGATTCTAGTGTTTAGCCAGCTCTCTCCCTTCTCCTCACCTTAGTTTGTAGATTTTCTTTTTCGGCGACCCGCACGCTATCAAAGAGCCGCTGCTGCTCAGTTTCAATCTTCTGCTCTGACGCAACCGGAAACAGGAAGTTGCAGCAGAGCAGAAGATTGAACACTGAGCAGCCGCGCGTGTGCGGCTCTTTGGGAAAGCGTGCAGGTCGCTGAAAAAGAAAGCCTGCTAAATAAGGTGAGGAGAAGGGAGAGAACTGGCTAAACACTAGGATCGATTGGGCAGGCGGGTGGGGGCTGCGAGGACCGTGCGATCACCCGTGTTCCCGGCTCAGACTGTAAGGAGGGAGTGAAAGGGAAAAGGATTCTGGGCCAAGGTGATGAAAACGGAAAGAAAAACCCACAGCAGGAAAGAAAGGGAAGGACAGGCAGGTGAGCCAGATGCTAGAAGCAGGGGGGGGGGAAGAAAGAGGGAAAAAAGCTAGATGGGGTTGAAAAGAAGAGACACACTGGTATGGAAGAGGAAAATAGGGGAAATCTGGACACAGGAAGGTAACAGAAAGAGGGGAAATTATGTGCATGGGGCATAGGGACAGAGACAAAAAGGGGACATGCCATGGGGATGGTATATGGACACAGGGGGGGGGCAATGGCAGATACATAGGGGAGATATTAGAAAAGTATATAAAATCGTACCCATTTGAGGCTTTTATGTATGCAGCGGTGACGGTGACGGGGCGGTGAATGGGGTTGCAGTGGCGGTGAATGGGGTGGCTGTGGCGGTGACGGGGCGGTGAAGGGAATGACGGTGACGGGGCGGTGCAGAGGATGGTGAGACGGGGACGGGGCGGTGACGGGGACCAATTTTTTCACCGTGTCATTCTCTAGTGTGAATGTCCCCTTATAATTTGAGTGCCTATTTGTAGAATACCATTTAGGCACCCAAGTGACATTTTCTTGGTTAAGTGTACATTTAGATGTCTAAATGTTAATATTCTAAATGTTAGAATTGAAAAGCAGACTGAAAACCTTTTAGAGATAGCCTTCATTCCTTAACCCTACTCCTCTGCCCTCCAACTCAACCAGCTGATTAACCATTCCCTTTAATTGAATCTATGACATCCTGTTTCTCTGTCTTGGCTGTTTAGATTGTAAGCTCTTTCGAGCAGGGACTGTTTTCTTCTTCTTTGTGACTGTACAGCGCTACATAAGTTTGGTAGTGCTGTATAAGTAATAGTAGTAGATGTTTAAAATATACCTACGTGATGTAAATGTTCATGAAATGAGTCTTTTTCATTTGAAAGGAAGCTCTGGAATGAGAGGGCATAGGATGAAATTAAGAGGTGATAGGCTCAGGAGTAATCTAAGAATACTTTTTTACAGAAAGTGTGATAGATGCGTGGAACATGAGTAATCTAGGCTCAGGAGTAATCTAAGAAAACAGAAAGTGTGATAAGTGTGTGGAAACAGTCTCCCAGAAGAGGTGGAGACAGAGACTGTGTCTGAATTGAAGTTTTCCAGTGTATATACTGTGATGAAGATAATATATTGGTGAAGTACTATCATTGATTTTCACGAGAAGGCAGCAGTGCTTAAATTACAGGTTGACAAGGTCTGTCATATAGATAGGTTTTGAGTTAAAAAAACAAAACCCTACATAAGACTCCTCCCTTTTTGTCTCTCCTTGGAACATATACTCTTATAGCCTGGAGGACAAATCTCATTTAAGAATGATAAATTGGAATCTGTGAGGTATGTTTCAGTAATAAATGTAAAACCTAACTCTTTTTACTTATTAAAATGGTCTTATTATATAATCAGATCTAGCATTAAAATAAAGGCATGGGGTAGGGATAAATGGATAATCTTCCTTTCCAATCATTCTAGGAGTATAATGACAAAACCTAGTTAAATCAACATTTATCTATCTCTCTGTACTTAATGGCCCCCAATAGGTCTTCACCCCTTATTCTCTCCCCTTTGCCTCCCAACCATTCTAGATTGCTTCTTCTCTCCACCCCCTGTGTTTCCTTTTCCTCTATCCCTCCTATTTGTTCACCTGCTCTTCCATCAGGTCCTGCTGAATTCCCAAGCCTGCAGAGTGGCATAGCCAGCAGTGTGCAATGAGCAATGTCCCCAGCCAGCCCCATGTTGCTGCTACCACTCTGTACACCCGAGGAAGCAGCAGGCCTAGCAGAGGAACCAGTGATCAAGTAAGCAAGCTGAAGGGGGAGAGGAAAGAGAGAAACAAAACAATGCTATATACCATGTTTCCCTGAAAATAAGACCTAGTGCCTTTTTTGGGCCCAAAATTAATATAAGACAGTGTCTTATTTTCGGGGATGTCTTATTTTTTTTCGTGTACAATGATCATCTCTCCCTTCCTTTCCTCCACCCCAATTCTTCCTATTTCCTTTCTCTCCCCCACATGTGCATCTTTCCTCTCCTCTCAACCATCCCCTTGTGTGATATATTTCTATCCCTCCCATCCCTTGTGCAGCAGAACCCTTGCAGCTTGTATTCCCCCTCCCATCCCTTGTGCAGCAGAACCCTTGCAGCTTGTATCCCTCCCTCCCATCGATTATGCAGCAGAACCCTTGCAGCTTGTATCCCTCCCTCCCATCCATCCCTTGCAGCTTGTATCCCTCCCTTCCTCCCAGCCCCCCGTGTAGCATCTTTCTATCCTCCCCTCCCCCCGCGAGACAGAAAGAAATGTACCTTATAACAAACCAGCAGCAAGCTAGACAGGCTCCTTCGCGGCCTGGGCCGTTCCTCTACCGCATTGCTGATGGTATCATCAGTGATGCGGTAGAGGAATGGCCCAGGCCGCAAAGGAGCCTGTCTAGCTTGCTGCTGGTTTGTTATAAGGCACATTTCTTTCTGTCTCGCGGTCAGAGGGAGAGATGGGTCAGGGTAAGCACTGCTGCTGCCGGCAACTAGAGTTTATTTTTGGGGATAGGGCTTATATTAAGACCTACCCCAAAAATCATGCTAGGATTTCTTTTCAGGGTAGGTCTTATTTTCAGGGAAACATGGTAGTAGTAAGGAAAGGGGGGGCACGGGATAGGACAATACTAGGTGGTGAGGAGAGCAGAGAAATAAAAAGAGGTGATAGCAGGGATGATATTAGATAAGGGGAAAGAGAAAAAAACAAAAAAAAAAAGAAAAGAAGATTCTTGAGCTACAGAGGGGGAGAGAGAACAAGAAGATGGTGCACAGTAGGGGGACAGTTACAGTAATCCTGTATAAAAATATACCTTAAAACAAAGCCATATTAGTTGGTTTATACAATTAGTCTTCTGTCTAGAAGTTTTAGTTGTGATCAAGTTAGTTAATATTTTTAATTAAAAGTCAAATATACTCAACATTTTTGCTTTAAAACAATAATATAAGCTACTGCTTCTGCTTGTGTCCTTTAATTAAATAAACAAGTTGGTTTTACATCAGTGATCTTCAGTGGAGTGTTCATTGTCCGTTTCCACTTCCTTTTGTACTGTTTTATATCTGTGGGTTCTCTGTCCTGTTGGACTTTTTGGTGTTTAATTGGACTTAACATAAGGACTGCACCATGCCTAGATGACCTTCTTGACACAGCACACCCATGCTTGTACCACAAAAACACCAGCTACATGCCTCAACCTTAGGACTACCCAGCTCTGGCAAACAGAGAATAGTAGCAGCCATATCAGCCTAGAAAACCGTGCCTAAGCTGCCTAAAGCTTACGTCCTCCCTGTTCTTCCCTAGTTATTTCCTACTTCTTCCTCCTCACCTTTGAAGGCTGACACCCTTTACCTTTCACAAACGCAGTAAAACTGAACCCTTAGCAACCTGCGTTACACAGCATTACCACAGCTGCACGACTAGACTACAAAGCCAGGAAGGAAGACAAAAGAAAGCAACGGTTTTTAGAGAACTGAGCTTCAACCATCGTTCCAGTTCCCTCCATAAGCTACTATAAGCACGAGACACTCTCTGTCTTGCGTCACACCTACGCCTTTCCCCTAAAACAGCTATTACAAGCATGCGCGTTCTTAAACCGGAGAACTCGGTTATCCCGGGTATGGTACATACGTAGACGAGAGCTGCTGGATACCATCTACCCACTCTCTTTCCCTCCACGCTTTACAAAACCGTAGTGCGGTTTTTAGCGCCGGCCAGAATTCCTATGAGCGCCACAGCTGTTTATCGCCACGGCCGGTGCTAAAAAAAACAACCCCCCCCCCCCCCCCCAAAACCCCGCACTACTTAGACACGCTGCCCGCGACCAACCCGGAATTATTTCCTAAGCGTCACGTCTTTTTCTGACGCAACTTCCTGTTTCCGGCGGGACTTTTACAGAAAGACTCTAGATGCGTATTTGAATCGTTGCTGTTGCTGGAGCCCTCTTTTGTGAAGTAAAGACAAGGTAAACGGGGGTCGGGGGTGGACTGTACCGGACAGTGGAAGAGACATTGGAACTAGGGGTGGGGGTGGGTAGACTGGACCGGCCGGACAGGACGGTGGAAGAGACATTGGATCTAGGGGTTGAGGAGAGCCTCTCTTGTTTGAATCGAAGGGAGAAAAGGGTTATTTATAGTAGAACCTTGCCGTCATGAAACTCTGATAAAATATATACCAAATTTGAAAACTAATGTTATATTTCTGGAAAAAAAAGCAAAAATAATTGTTTGATTAAAAAAAAGCATTTGTTTTTTGCTAAGAAGATTTTTCAAGACAAGTGCCTGGATTGGGTCTAGTATTCATTGGGTCTAGTATTTGGTTCAAGTTTTGTCCACAGTGGTTAGCAATGTTGGTTGCTAAAGGCTGAATATGGTCCTGTTCGTTTTTCTGCCGTACAGTGTTGTAGCCACAAATGAGTCAGGGATCACCCACAACTGGTGTTCCGTGGGTGGTTGGTAGAGATGCCCAAGACCTGCTGCAACCTAGGTATCAGACAGCGGTGTCTTTGAGTCCCCACTGGCTCCCTTCCCCCCTCCCCCACACGTGCTCAGTTTTGCAAGCATAAGTTGAGTCCAGCAACAGTCGCTTACGGAGCACTGCTGCCGGTTGCCCAGATTGCAGGACCTGCTGGGATGAGTTCTTTGTTTCCAATAAACAGGGACAGTGTAACAAATAGAGTCAGAAAAAGAATATAGCAATAGGAAAACTGACTCAGTTAATTGAACCAACATATGGGAAGGACCTGCTGAACTGTGACGTGGCTCAGAGATATATAACTCTGAAGAGGGGGAGGTTACCCCCTCTTGGGCTAAGAGTTTTTCATCCAATCATAGCTTGGTATACAGTAAAGACAGGTCCAACTCAAGAAGGCATAAGAATTACTTATAACTGTATTCAGTAATTCTAGATAATACTGCTTGCAAAACTTTAAACAAAAGGAATTGCATTCAGGTTGTACAGAAGGTGTAAAAATGCACTTAACTTATATGTAAAATACAACTTCTCAGGGTCCCGACGCGGCCCCGTTTCGGCGTCTGCTTCAGGAGACCCCGCCACTCGAGAATTGAATTTTTGCAAAATATCACAATAGTGAAAATATTCAAACTATGGTCTGAAATACAAAAACAAAAAACAAATACAGTGCATCAGATACAGGCGTAGAAACTCAAAAGGCGCAATTCATAAGTATTACCAGCTGGCAAGGGTGAGAGAAGCACAAAATAAATACATACCGGTCAAAAGCTGAAAAATTCTGTGCAACGGAGAACGCCGACACCCGCTCTGATTTTTAAACCCGGGAGGGGGAGGGGTGCCCCGTGCGAGCGAACATAATGACATCATGAGTTCACAGTGCAGAAGTATGAAAAATGCTGATGATGGAAAACGTAAAAGACAGAGTTAGATGTAATCAAAGAAATGCTATCCATTCGATTTCGCTATTAAGGCCATTCGGGTGAAGGGAATTCAAATTAAAGATCCATTTTTGTTCTCTCCTCCACAGAATGCGGGCGATATCTCCACCCCTAGGGCAAATTATACAGTCCAAAATTGTAAAAGTGAGATCTTCCAAAATGTGATGAGCTTGTTGCCAATGCTGAACCAGGGGTGCTTCCTGCACCCCTGTACGAATACGGCTCATATGCTCCCCAATCCGTAGTCTCAAATGACGGGTAGTGCATCCAACATAAATAAGCTGACACGGGCATGAAATAGCATACACGACATGATGTGAATTACAGTCAGTGCTTAACTGTGTGTACTTCAGATGAGGAGGAAGTAATATGTTGAACTGTAACACTGTGAGGGCATATTTTACACCGCCCACACGAAGAATGTTGCCCCCGTGGGGATTGTAGAGAAGGTTGGCTCAAAAATTGAGAATGAGTAAGCTTCTGTTTAAGATTCAAGGCTTTTGAAAAAGCAAACCTAGGAACCTCATGAAAGGCTTCATGGTACTGCAAGATTGACCAAAGACGTTTAATGATTTTCTTAATTTGAAAAGCATGAATGGAGTATGGTATAACACACACCAAAGAACAAGGTTTAGGTTCAGATGATGACTGTAGTAGCAAAGATCGATTGGCATATAAGCCTCTCTTATAGGCTTTCTTAAGTACTGCTGACGGATAACCTTTTAGTAAGAATCTATGCCTTACTTCCTCTGCCTTGTGCACATATTCTTCCACTGTAGTGCACAGTCTCCTAAGACGTAAGAATTGTCCAACAGGTATATTGTTTCTTAAATGTTTGGGATGAAAACTGTCATATTGAAGAAGGTTATTCCTGTCAGTAGACTTACGATAAATTGATGTCTGAAAACTACCCTGATGCAAAACAATCTTGATATCTAAAAAGGAGACTTGATGACAATCCTTAGTCATGGTAAACTGGAGGTTAGGGTCGCAACTGTTAAGCCAATCAAAAAATGCCAGCAGATCAGGCTCTGTACCAATCCAAACAGCAAAGACATCATCAATGAATCTTCTCCAAAACAAAAAGTACTGCCAATACTCAGACGAATATAAAAACCGTTGTTCAAACTGTGACACATATAGGCATGCTATAGAAGGAGCCATTTTTGACCCCATAGTGGTGCCCTTGACCTGTTTTTAAAATTGCTGATCAAATTGAAAGTAGTT
This sequence comes from Geotrypetes seraphini, assembly GCF_902459505.1. NCBI lineage: Eukaryota > Metazoa > Chordata > Amphibia > Gymnophiona > Dermophiidae > Geotrypetes > Geotrypetes seraphini. Next base: position 182,198,964 of record NC_047085.1, on the reverse strand, counting down.
CATACTGAGTGCCACTTGTGCCAAATCCAACAAGAACTGGGTCCTGGATGTAGAAAATTCCAAATCATGTAACTCTGCTCGAATGACTTCAATAGCTTCGCGCTGAAGAATGTTGGTATACAGAGCTGCAATGTCGAAAGTAAGTAAGATGGCATCCTGGGGTACATCCTGAAAAGATGACAAAAACTGGATAATACTAGTAGAGTCCAAAACATAAGAAGGAGCCAGCGGGACCCTGTCTTTGAGATAAAAATCTACAAAGGCTGATAAAGGTTCAAGGAGAGATCCAATACCAGATACAATCGGTCTACCCGGAGGGTTAGACAAGGATTTGTGTATCTTCGGAACGAAGTAAATAACTGGTATCCGTGGATATGGACAACTCAAAAATCTGAATTCCCTCTCTGTGATTACCCCCATTTCGAGAGCTTGTACCAAAAGATGAGAAATGATGTCCTGTATGGATTGTGTAGGGTCCTGCTGCAACTGCTCATAATATGTAGAATCACTGAGTTGACGATGTGCTTCCATAACATAATCATGAGTATCTTGAATAACCACTCCCCCTCCCTTATCAGCAGAATGTATAACTATACTCCGATCAGTAGCTAGAGTTGAAACCGCTAGATGTTGTTGACTGGATAGGTTGAACCGGGTAGGGGGAGTGACCCTCTCTAAACTACTAATGTCACGCAATACTAGATCTTCAAAAGTTTGAATATGTGGGTCGACTATGCCTGGAGGGCACCAAGTAGATTTGACATGTAAAGTATGAGTACTGTCATACGATTGCTCTGTGTTAACTTCGTCTGTGTAGAAAAATTGTTTGAGTTTACAAGACCTGATGAATTTGAACAGTGCCACTCTGGTATCAAAGGAAAAATATTGGCTCGTAGGTACAAAAGAGAGACCTTTGTTTAATATTGAAGTCTCTGCTGGAGTCAACGTCCGATGTGATAGATTGAAAATATTAGATGTTAAGGTGGTGCTTTTGTGGGTCTGGACCTCACCGGTCTTTTGTTGGGTGGTTTGGGACCCCCTTGAAAATGGACATTGTGAGTTGGATTTTGGACAGACCCCTGCCGTGTTTTATGATCATCCTCTGAAGAATCTGATGATGTGTGAGTATATGTAGGACGTTTCTGACGTTTGGTGTTGCGGGCTTTGTCCATCCATATGTAAACAAAACCTTTAGTATAATCCATCTCATCCCGACGTAATTTTTTAATTTTGGTCTTCCTCAAGTCTTCCCTAAATGCCTCAATTTTAAGATTCAACTCCTGTAAAGATTTAGTGTAGTCATCATTATTAACACTTTGCTGAAGAGTAGTCTTAGCCTGTTGAAATTCCTCCTGGTAAGTATCTAACTCTGTTTTAGTGGTTTCTATGATTAAGAGCATGAGATCTAATGAACACTTATTGAGTATCACGTTCCATTTGTCAAGGAACGCCGTATTGTCCAAAAACAGCCTGGGTTCTGTCCTCATACGGAGTCCTCGAGGAATCCTTTTTAATCTACAGTATTCTGCTAGGGATCTTTAATTTGAATTCCCTTCACCCGAATGGCCTTAATAGCGAAATCGAATGGATAGCATTTCTTTGATTACATCTAACTCTGTCTTTTACGTTTTCCATCATCAGCATTTTTCATACTTCTGCACTGTGAACTCATGATGTCATTACGTTCGCTCGCACGGGGCACCCCTCCCCCTCCCGGGTTTAAAAATCAGAGCGGGTGTCGGCGTTCTCCGTTGCACAGAATTTTTCAGCTTTTGACCGGTATGTATTTATTTTGTGCTTCTCTCACCCTTGCCAGCTGGTAATACTTATGAATTGCGCACAGGTACAGTAGCCTTTTGAGTTTCTACGCCTGTATCTGATGCACTGTATTTGTTTTTTGTTTTTGTATTTCAGACCATAGTTTGAATATTTTCACTATTGTGATATTTTGCAAAAATTCAATTCTCGAGTGGCGGGGTCTCCTGAAGCAGACGCCGAAACGGGGCCGTGTCGGGACCCTGAGAAGTTGTATTTTGCATATAAGTTAAGTGCATTTTTACACCTTCTGTACAACCTGAATGCAATTCCTTTTGTTTAAAGTTTTGCAAGCAGTATTATCTAGAATTACTGAATACAGTTATAAGTAATTCTTATGCCTTCTTGAGTTGGACCTGTCTTTACTGTATACCAAGCTATGATTGGATGAAAAACTCTTAGCCCAAGATGGGGTAACCTCCCCCTCTTCAGAGTTATATATCTCTGAGCCACGTCACAGTTCAGCAAGTCCTTCCCATATGTTGGTTCAATTAACTGAGTCAGTTTTCCTATTGCTGGGATGAGTTCTTTGGCTATCAAGGTTTGAGGATCTTGTCACTGGTATATCTGCTTATGGATTTTTTAAAATTAATTTTCTATGGAGGGGGGAGGGGTTGTGAGGAGTACAACAGCTATGATACTCCCTCTCTGATAAAGCTGTGTAAAGAATGGTACTAAATCTAGGGGGAAAATACATCTAAGCACAGGTCCCAAATTTATAATTCCCTTTTATTATGCACAGATAAACAATGTGGCCATACAGAGCAAACAGAAATATTTATGTTTACAGTATGTTTTATTAACATTTGATATACCGCTTAAGCATATTACAGATCTAAGCTGTTTACAATAAAATAGAGGTAAATTCCTGAAAACTTTGTTCTCACAATTTTTAAATGGTTTAACTGCAGTCTCAACGAAATGATAATATTATAGTTATTTTTCTTATGCTTTTCTTATGGACTTTAGTTTTTAATTAGTTCTTCCTTCTCCTATGTTTTCTGCTATATACTCTAGTCTTAATTACATGTGAACTGAGTCAAGCTCCACTGGGAGATGACCGGTATATAAACCAAAGATTAAATTAGGTACTTAGAATTTATTTACAAAGGTAAAGTTTAGAGAAAAATAAAGTTTTAGGACAGATTTATAAGTCCAAAACACTATTTCTTAATGCAAAAAGGATAATAAAATTAACTGAAGTTAGAGCAGGAGTGTTAAATTCAATCACATAAAGGGCAAAAATCTAAAACATAGGCTAAGTCACAGGCCAAAATTTTTATTAAGATACTTAGCCCTTTTATTAAAGTACGCTAACCGATTTAGCATGCGCTAAATGTGTACCTTAATAAAAGGACTCCTTAGTCTTAGTAGAAGTATAAGGTTATAGCCTCTCCAACCCCACGCCGGCTCTATGATGTAAATAAAATAAATAAAAAAAGACGTCTGTACTAAGGTGAACCAATGTATATGACTACACAATTTATAAGAAGTTTGTATCCCTGGAAATCTTTTGAACAACCCCCCCACACTGTGAAACTGATCTTTTATTTGGGAAAAACAGTAAAGCCCTACTTTTAAGAATGAGGACCCTGCACATGCATACAAAGCCAATACTCACGTTTCAAACTCGTAGCACATCAATTACTCATACAAATATTTAAAAAAATTGTTTGAACAGTTAGTTATACAGCTTTGAATTGAAAGGTCTGCCCTTTCGATCCATCGGGATTTCTATCTTTCCTAGGATCCGGTGAGTCTTCCCTGCAATCTTCTTGCACGGTATTTTCTGGGTATACCGTTTCCTGAACCATCAACTCTTGGTCAACTGTCGGCTTTCCCCTTCTTCTTAGTTTAAAAACTTCTCAATTTCTCGCTTGATGTTGCTTGCAAGTAGCCTCGTTCCATCTCCGCTGAGGTGGAATCCATCCTTCCTGTATAGCTTGCTCTTCCCCCAGAATGTCGTCCAGTTGCGCATGAAGTGGAATCCTTCTTTCTCACAACAGCATCTCATCCATGTGTTGACTGATTGCAGTTCCGTCTGCCTCTTCCCGTCAGCCCTGGGTACCGGCAAGATCTCTAAGAACGCTACCATCGGCGTTCTGATCTTCAGCTTCCTTCCTAGAATCTAGAACTAAGAACATAAGTATTGCCGCTGCTGGGTCAGACCAGTGGTCCATCATGCCCAGCAGTCTGCTCACGCGGTGGCCCTCAGGTCAAAGATCAGCGCCCAACCGAGACTAGCCCTACCTGCTTACGTCCGTGTTCAGCAGGAACTTATCTAGCTTTGCCTTGAATCCCAGGAGAGTGTTTTCCCCTATGACAGACTCCGGAAGAACGTTCCAGCTCTCCACCACTCTCTGGGTGAAGAAGAACTTTCTTACATTTATACGGAATCTATCCTCTTTCAACTTTAGAGAGTGCCCTCTTGTTCTCCCTACCTTGGAGAGGGTGAACAACCTGTCCTTGTCTACTAAGTCTATCCCCTTCAGTACCTTGAATGTTTCGATCATGTCCCCTCTCAATCTCCTCTGTTTGAGGGAGAAGAGGCCCAATTTCTCTAATCTTTCGCTGTATGGCAGCTCCTCCAACCCTTTAACCATCTTAGTTGCTCTTCTCTGGACCTTTTTGAGTAGTACCATGTCCTTCTTCATGTACGGCGACCAGTGCTGTATGCAGTACTCCAGGTGAGGGCGCACCATGGCCCGGTACAGCGGCATAATAACCTTCTCGATCTGTTCGTGATCCCGTTCTTTATCATTCCTAGCATTCTGTTTGCCCTTTTCGCTGCCGCCGCACATTGCACAGACGGCTTCATCGACTTGTCGATCAGAACTCCCAAGTCCCTTTCCTGGCTGGTCTCTCCAAGTACCGCCCCAGACATCCTGTATTTGTGCAGGAGATTTTCATTACTGACATGCATCATTTTACACTTACCCACGATGAACCTCATCTGCCATGTTGATGCCCATTTCTCGAGCCTGATTATGTCATGTTGCAGATCTTCGCAATCCCCCTGCGTCTTCACTACTATGAATCGTCCTCGAAATTTAATTACCTCGCTCGTCGTACCTATGTCCAGATCGTTTATAAAGATGTTGAAGAGCACGGGTCCAAGCACCGAGCTCTGCGGCACTTCACTGGTGACGCTCTTCCAGTCCGAGTATTGTCCATTTACCCCCACTCTCTGTTTCCTATGCTCCAGCCAATCCAATTGAGTATTTCACCCTCAATTCCATGGCTCACAATTTTTCAAAGTAGTCATTCATGTGGAACCTTGTCGAACGCCTTCTGAAAGTCCATATACAATGTCGACCGGGTCGCCCTTGTCTATCTGCCTGCTTACTCCCTCGAAGAAGTGCAGTAAGTTTGTCAAACAAGATCTGCCTTTGCTGAAACCGTGCTGGCTGGTCCTCATCAGCCCATGTCCGTCAAGGTGATCAATGATGCGGTCCTTTATCAGCGCCTCTACCATTTTCCCTTTACCGAGATCTGTAGTTTCCCGGGTCTCCCCTCGAACCTTTTTTGAAGATCGGCGTAACATTCACCACCTTCCAGTCCTCTGGAATCTTTCCCAATACGATTGACAGATTGGCTATTAGTTGAAGAAGTTCAGCTATGGTCCCTTTCAGTTCCTTGATAACCCTCGGATGGATGCCATCCGGTCCCGGGGATTTATTGCTCTTAAGCCTATCAATCTGCCTGCATACCTCTTCTAGACTGACCGTTAACCCTGTCAGTTTCCCCTTTTTCACTCCCAGCATATAGCCTAATGGGTCCTGGTATGCTGTGTATATCCTCTTTGGTAAATACAGATGCAAAAAACATGTTCAGTCTGTCAGCGATTGCTTTGTCCTCCTTTAGCGCTCCCTTTATTCCTTGGTCATCCAACGGTCCCACCGCTTCCTTTGCGGGTAGTTTCCCTTTAATATATCGAAAGAACGGCTTGAAATTTTTCGCCTCCTTGGCTATTTTTTCCTCGTAGTCTCTTTTGGCCCCTTTTACCGCCTTATGGCACCTGCGTTGATGCTGTTTGTGCTTATTCCAATTTTCATTAGTTTTTGATCTTTTCCATTCCTTAAATGAGTTTTATTGTCTCTGATCGCTTCCTTTACCTCTACAGTGAACCACCCTTGTTCTTTATTCTTTTCCCTCTTTGATCCCTTGTTGATACGCGGTATATATAGGTTTTTTCGCCTCGGTGACCATATCCTTAAAAAGAGACCAAGCTTGCTCTAGCGTCTTTACAGTGTTTATCCTCTTCTTAATCTTCTTCCCCACCATGCGTCTCATCCCTTCATAATTCCCTTTTCAGAAGTTTAGAACCGTGGCCGTTGTTCTGGACCGATGTTTCGCCCCTGTTTCCAGGTTAAAGTGGATCATATTGTGATCGCTGTTTCCCAGGGTCCCTTCTACTTCTACATCTTGTGCTGATCCTCGCAATCCATTTAGAATTAGGGCCAGAATTGCGTTTCCTCTCGTGTTTTCCTTGACAAGTTGTTCCAGGAAGCAATCGTCTACCGTTTCCAGGAACTTGGTCTCTCTGGCACAGCCGGAGGTGCCTAGGTTCCAGTCTATCCCCAGATAATTGAAGTCGCCCATGATAACTGTGTTGCCTCCCTTGTAGTTGCGTTTCATCTCATCCGTCATTTCTTCATCAATTTCTTTGGACTGTCCTGGGGGTCGGTAGTAGATGCCTATCCTCGTTTCCTGTCCATTAGCTCCCAGAATTTTGGCCCATAAGACTCTAACTTATCCGTCTGTTGTGGCATGTTCTCTCCAGTAGCTTCAATTCCCTCTTTAACGTATATGGCAATGCCTCCTCCTTTATGAGTCACTCTGTCTCTGCGGTATAGTTTGTATCCCGGTAGCACCGTGTCCCAGACATTTTCATCAGTCCACCATGTTTCCGTGATGATGATGATGTCAACGTTTTCCTTTTGTGCCACAGCTTCTAATTCACCCATCTTACTTTTAAGGCTCCTTGCGTTCATGTACAAACACTTGAGTTTGCAGCCTGTTCCCTTCTTGAGTGTCCTTCCCTCTTGTGTCCCTTTTGGTCTGTCTTGTCTGCGATCTGGTGAGTCTTCCTCTCCATTTTCCTGCCTGGTATCCTCCGGGTATTCCGGTTCCCGGACCATCGACTCTCTTTCTCGGTTGAGTTTGCAGCTGGGACCACTGCTGTTCAATATATTCATTAATGACCTGGAAGTGGGGACGAAGTACGAAGTTATAAAATTTGCGGATGACGCAAAACTCTCCAGTAGGGTTAGAACTGTTGAAGAATGTAAAGAACTACAAAGGGACCTGAACAAACTGAGTGAATGGGCAAATGTGCTTCAATGTAGAGAAATGCAAAGTCTTGCACATAGGGAAAGGAAACCCGATGTACAACTACAAGACGGGGGGATGGTATTGAGGAAAAGCAACCTAGAAAGGGACTTGGGGGGGGGGGGGTTAGTGGACCAATCAATGAAGTCGGGAGCACAATGCGCAGCGGCCTCAAAGAAGGCGAACAGAATGTTGGGCATTATCAAAAAAGGAATCACTACCAGAACCAAAGAAGTTATCCTGCCGCTATATCGGGCGATGGTAAGCCTGCATCTGGAATACTGCGTTCAATACTGTTCGCCGTACCTTAAGAAGGATATGGCGACACTCAAGAGGGTCCAGAGAAGAGCAACAAAAATGATAAAGGGCATGGAAGACCTTTCATATACTGAGAGGCTGGAGAAACTGGGGCTCTTTTCCCTTGAAAAACGGAGACTTAGAGGGGACATGATAGAAACTTACAAGATCATAAAGGGTATAGAGAAGGTAGAGAGGGGCAGATTCTTTAGACTGGCAGGGGAAACAAAAACAAGAGGGCACTCAAGAAAATTTAAGGGAGATGGATTCAAAACAAATACTAGGAAGTTCTTTTTCACTCAGAGGGTGGTGGATACCTGGAATGGGCTTCCGGAGGAGGTGGTAGAGCAGAGTACAATTTTGGATTTCAAAAAGGGGTTGGACAAGTTCCTGAAGGAAAAGGGGATTGAGGGGTATAGTTAGAGGGGTACTATATAGGATAAAATGTCTTAAGTAAAGATCACTTACAGGTCACTGACCTGGTGCACCGCCGTGGGAGCGGACTGCTGGGCACGATGGACCTATGGTCTGACTCAGCAGAGGCGATGCTTATGTTCTTATGTTCTGTTCCCTTCTTGAGTGTCCTTCCCTCTTGTGTCCCTTTTGGTCTGTCTTGTCTGTGATCTGGCGAGTCTTCCTCTCCATTTTCCTGCACGGTATCCTCCGGGTATACCGGTTCCTGAACCATCGACTGTCTTTCTCGGTTGACTGTCGGCTTTCCCCTTCTTCCTAGTTTAAAAACCTCTCAACTTCTCTCTTGATGTTGCTTGCAAGTAGCCTCGTTCCGTCTCTGCTGAGATGGAGTCCATCTTTCCTGAATAGCTTGCTCTTCCCCCGGAATGTTGTTCAGTTGCGTACGAAGTGGAATCCCTCTTCCTCACACCAGCACCGCATCCACACATTGACTGCTTGTAGCTCCATCTGTCTCTTCTCATCTGCCCTGGGTACTGGCAGGATCTCCGAGAATGCTATCCTCTGGGTTCTGATCTTCAGCTTCCTTCCTAGCATCCGGAAGTGGTCCTTCAGTACTTCTCTGTTGTAGTTCCTGTTGCTCATGTTGTTCGTCCCCACATGGATCAGCACCGCCGTATCGTCCCCCTTCCACACTGTCGATGATCCTGTCGATGCAGCTCACTATATTCTCCACCTTGGCTTCTGGTAGGCAGGTCATCAGTTGATCCTGCCTTCCTCCTGCTATGTGGCTGTCGACTTGGATGATGGAGTCTCCCACGATTGCTGTCTTCTCTATCTTCTCTTGTCTCTCTAGCCTCAGGTCCATGTTCTCGGTGCCCTTCCATCTTTCCTCCTCCCGGCGTTGGCGTGCACTGGACTCGTTTTCCTGTGGGTTCCTCCCGCTGTTTCCAGGTCCTGCTGCTGTGTCATCTAGTCCTTTCTTATGATTGTCCTCCAGATGGTCCTCACTCTCTGTGGGTGTATCAGTTCCTCTGTTGTTGGTGATGTTCCACGGCCTCTCTGTATGCCTCCTCGATGAACTTTTCCAACTCCCTGACTACTTCTTCAATGTTCCTCTCTTTCATGAAGTTCAACGCCTCCCTGACTTCTTCAGTGTTCCTCTCTTTCATGAAGTTTTCAGCCTCTCTGATCTCCTCTGCAACTGCTCAAAGTGCTTCCAGTACTCTGCTCTCCAGTAGCCTGACTTGCTTCTTCAGGCCCTCCAGTTCCTTGCATTGAGTGCATACATAAGATTGTCTCCCAGAGGGGAGGTAGTCATACATATGACAAACGGTGCAGGAAACTGGGTAGCTCAACATCCTGCTTCTATCTGCTGCTTCCATTGCTATCTGCTTGCCGGTCTGTTGTCTGAAGTGGCTTCTCCTTGTTTCCCAGGTCTTCTGTGCTTCTTGCTCTTCCCTATATGCGTTCTCCCACTGTGGGTAGCGTCCTTGGTGCTGTTACTGTGCAGTCTCTCTCCTAATTATATACCTGCTACCCCGGCTTCTGTTGTGTATGTCCTCTGCATCTGTTATGTTTGTTCTCCACGACTGCTGTGTTTATCTGCTGTTTGTATCTGTCCTGTTGCTCTTGTGGTACTTGCTTGTATAAGTGTCCTTACCTGGTGTTTCCTCAGTGCCGTGACTTTTCCCTTCTTATGATCCTTTGCAAGGTGCTCTCACTAAGACGAGCATCTTCGACGCTCGCCTTCAACGTTCACCGAACAGCTGAGTGCTGTTGGCCCCTCCCCTTTTAAGGGGGAGCTCCAGATCAGCTGCCAATGACGTTGGAGGGGTGGGCGGTGCTACCTCTCGCCGCTGCCCCTCACTTGCTGCTGCTTTCCCCTTGACTCCTCTCTGGCCGACTTTCTCCTGCTCGCCTGCCTCCTCTTCATGAGATCACACCATGGAGCGATATAGAGGCATTATAACACTTAGTCTTTTTAACCATCCCTTTTTTAATCATTCCTAGCATCTTGTTAGCTTTTATGGCCGGCTCTACATGTTGGGCAGAAGGTTTCAATGACACCTAGATTTTTTTCTTGGACGTTAATCCCCAAGGTGGACCCTAGCATCTGGTAACTATGATTTGGGTTATTCTTTCCAATGTGAATCACTTTGCATTTGTCCACATTAAATTTCATCTGCCATTTGGATGCCCAGTTTGCCTGCAATTTTTCACAATCTGCATGCGTTTTAACAACTTTGAACAGTTTAGTGCCATCTTCAAATTTAATCACCTCATTGTGGATATCCTGAAAACAACTGGCAAGGTTTGTACTCCAGGACCGATTTGGGAAACACTGGTCTATAAGATGTAATGGAACAAATTGGAAAACTCAAGAGCAACAAATCACCCAGACTAGTTTTTAATATCCAACCTAGGTCAGTCTGAGTCATGAATAGCAGACATCCCAAAAAGCATATCCTTTTTCTTATTTCCAGGGATAAGCAAAGGCTTTTCCTCATGAAACTTGTCCATACTTTTCTTGATCCTTGCTGAGATAGTCACTTTGAACACATTTTCTAGCGAGAGATTCTACAGCTTAATTATGCCTATGTGAAAATGTACTTTATGCAGTTTTGTTTTCAGTTTATTTTTCATTCTATGGCCTCCTTTTAATGTTTGAAAGATGATAAAACAACCTTCCTGTATTTAACCATTCCACTCTGCTCATTTGTAATTTTATAAACTTTCAACAGATCTAAATTATGTAAAACTTTGACAATGGCCTTAGGTAGTTGATAGCACCAATGTGCTTGTTATGGTACTAATCAAAGATTAGAAGAGTGAAACATTATACAGTCTTTATTCATGTGTATAAGGATGAAACTATCCTTAAATGGATCTGCTTTCTTCTCAGGCCTAGCAGATAGCTGTGAAGATGTCGTACATGCTTCCTCATTTGCACAATGGCTGGCAGGTTGACCAGGCCATCCTTTCGGAAGAAGACCGTGTTGTAGTTAAACGCTTTGGACATGATTGGGATCCAACGTGCATGAAAATGGATGAAGTTTTGTACAGCATTGCTGAGAAGGTATGCTTGGACTCAGAATCCTGCCTTATTTTCATTGGTACAGGTATTGCCTTAAGGTTAATAATAGTTTCAATGGTATTAAAGTCCAGCATAAAGTAAAAAAAACAAACAAAATCACACTGGGCTTACAATTAAATTATCAGTCTTAAGAAAGGAATGAAATTTTTTCTCTTTGAAAATAAATTTGGAAAATTACTTGTGTATGTAAATTTTGTGAATCATCCTATTACACAGTTTTTTCTAAATCATGTTTTCAGATCTCATAATGGTTTACTGTATATAATCGAATATAAACCTATATTTTTGGGGACAAAGAAATGGTCCAAAAATGGGGGTTTATATTTGAGTTTACAATCTAATAAAAAACAGACACACAGGAGAAATAAGGGTTAGGGAATTTCTCAAAGAGGGAATGATAAAACAGACATGGATCTATCACAGGCCTCTCTCCTGCTGGTCCAATGATGAGCCAGGGCAAGAGCAATCCTCCTATGCTCCTGCCCTGTGCATTCTCACTACTCAAAATGGCTGACGTGTGTTCCTACAGTAACCTCACGGGACTGCTGCAAGTTCTGTTATATTCAAGTCAACCTTTTTTTTCCTCCTGTTTTTGTGGGGAAAAGGTTACCCCAGTTTATATTTGGATGGGTTTATGTTCGAGTCTATATAGTAATTTTCTATGCACATCGACTAATTCTTGGACCAAACTTATGCAAATGTTCCATCGATATTCTAGTTACTGAAGAGAGGGGAGAAGAAACAACTCTGATTAATGGGGAGAGAGGCAGGGATGGTGGGGGAAGAACTGGCATGATAAAGTTAAGGAAGCAGTATTAGAACTCCGGCAGGATTTGGCAGAGATGTGTAGCCAGACTGACATGGTGGAGCTCTGGGTCGATGCATGCGAGGAGAAATTTGTGGGCAAGCAGCAGGGCGTGAAGGACTTGCGTGGAGAACTATCCAAACTCATCGATACAGTTGAAGATATGGAAGATCGGGCCCGGTGTAACAACATCAGGGTCCGGGGAGATTCCTGATATGCCGGCATGTTTTTCTCTTTTAGCTTCTAACTGATAAGGGGGCGGTGAAGGTATCTGACTGTGTGGGGGATTCAGAGACAAAGCAATGTAAACATGGTCATGTCAGATGAGGAAAAAAAACCCCAGATGTGATGTTGAAGCCTCAGAAAGCCAAATTCACACACTATGTAGGACCAAGTTTCCACTGACAAAGCAGGTTTGTACCATTCTGCATCACCCTGGATATTCAATGCAAGAGCATGTCTGATATTCAGACCAGAGTTCAGTTAGTTTGGCAGATAAAGTTAGGATAGCTTTTCAGCTGGTTCTCAGCCCACTGTTCTAACCTTAGTCCATATCACTCAAAGAATGTGCTTGTATAGTCCCCATACTCACCATCTGCTACTGCTGCAACACCCAAAACTAGGTCATGCAGTATTTCCCACTACTTCTAGAGAAGTGACTTGTGGAGGGAAGGCCATAAATGAAGATCTCAGGGAGAGCAAGACAACAGGGAAAGAGTTCTTATGACTTTGGAAAAGGGTAGTAGAATTTTGAAAAACAGTAAATGGAGGTGGGAAATGATGGTGATGGGGCTACAAATATATGTTTGCCTAGTATTGGAACGATTGATATCTCGGTTTTGTTGGAATAGACGGAAACCTTGGATTCATTGTTCCTTTCTGGGGGACAATTGGTCTCAGGGAAGTCTTGGAATCCCTAATTTTTGGGCTTGTTTGTTAAGACATTTAAAGGATTTGGTTTTGAGAGAAGAACAATACCCTCTGTCTCTGGAAGAGGCGTATTAAGCTCCATATTATTTGCATGCTTTTGTTGCATTTGTCAGGGAGAGCCTTGCCTAGTGGTTTGAGGAGGAGCATTCTGTTAAAATCATTGCGGGATGCCTGAGGTTATCTGGTGTTCAAATTTAGGGGGTGATCCCCGAGTTTCTAATTATCCTTGCGAGGTAACACTTCCTTTGAACCTGGGATGGATAATCCTGTCTTCTTAGTATAGGGAAGGCTTTGGTAGAACATCTGTTGGATGATATGGGTAAATTATGCCCTTTGGCTGTTTTAGCACCCTGGTTGGGCGCTGGTTGTGGGAATACATACGCTTACTGCTAAGTTAAACCTTATATAGTGTCCCTCCCAGCAGAGAAACTGGAACACAGCTAGGGGCAGAACCTTTGCACCTTTTTTCTGGGAGTGGTGCTTAGTAACACATCAGTGTAATCTTTACATGGAGCGCTGTGTCCCCTGGAGAGCAGTAAAGATGTTCAGTCCCTCAAGTCTGCTTGGGTGGGAGAACTTGGATTGTCCTTGGACTCCTAAGATCTTTTGAATACTGTTAGAGGCATGCCACGCTTGATCACGGGAGCGATATTGAGGGAGTGTTATATCCAGGTACATTACAGAGCTTATTTTACCCACATGAACTTGCATAAAATAGGCAGCATTGAGTCTTCTTTATGTCTCGAATGTCATAGGGAGCCCAATACTTTTTCTCACTTCTTTGGGACTGTTGGCTTGTTCAGCGATTTTGGGTCGCAATCCAACATTATTTGCAACACTTCTTGGGAAACCCAATACAGGGTACAGTGGCACAGATGGTCTTGGATCTACCCAGAGCATTTTGAGAACTGCCCAGAGGGGCCCATCTCATGTCGTATGCATTTTGCAGTCCTGGACTTCTGCCGACCCACCATCTTTTTGGAGGAATCAACTGTATACCTTGGAGGCCTGGGATGCACGGATGATACAGGGGCATCCAGGACTCCGAAGAAAATTCTTGCTCATTTGGAACGTTTGTTTGCAATCTCTTCCCCTGCGGGAAAGTAGTTTACTGTTGAATATGTTAGGCTGATTTGTTGAATAGAGATGCACAGTTACCTCAGTGGCTGTACTTGCAATTTCCAGGGGTACACGGGTGGGAGGATTTTTCATATCTGGGCGCCATAAGAGTCCAGGTCCTCTAGACTTTTTCCCTGGGAATTTTTGTTTATATATGTCTCCTGTCTTCTCCTGGGCTGATATCGGGGATGGGGGGAAATTTTGATGACTTGGAATTTTTGTTCCTCTTTCTGATTATATCTGTCTGTACATTGTTTACTATTTGTTCTGTTGCTATGTTGTCATCAATACAAATTTTAAACATATATGTTTGCCTAGTGCCAGATAAGTGTTCATCTAACACTGGCTTTGGTCATACTGTATGTCATTAAATGGAATCTTGTGATATGTGACTTTTTTTTTTTAATAGAAATACTCTCTAATTGTGGAAAACCTTTTATAATGAAGCTAAAATGTACAACTTTTCCAGAGAATACTTCCCCGAAGTCCTGTGAGCTGCTTTGTTTTATTTTGTTAGTTGAAATACTCTTATCTGGACTTATCTCCCCATTATTTAGCAATTCTTTCATAGTGCAATAGGCACCTCATTCCTGAACTCTTGGGTAGCCGATCCCTTCCTGCTAGATTTGTGTAGAGATCCTCATTAGCATTTTCTTTGCTCTGTTTCCCATCTCTTTGGACTGTTCTGATACTCCTCAGTTTGTCTCTCTACATGTGAGATGGTAGGAGCCAGTCTATTCTGCTCGTGTTTATTTTTCCTTTATTTCTATTTTTTTGTCCAATTGTGAGGCTTTTTTCATTACTACAGAGGCTTCCAAATTGGGACATCTATGGCTGTGGAAGAGCTCAGACTCTGAGGTCAGAAATCTGTAGCCAAAGGGCAGACTGCATTGCAGTGCACCCATTTGGCCAGCCTGCACTATCAGTTCGGGAGTTTGGGACCATTCCCTTGGGAGCACAGCTTATTCCAGGTTCTGTCCTCAGTGGGCTCTGTGGTGGTTTTCTACCACGATTGGAGCTGACTTCATTTCCTCTCCTCTGCTGTGTGTGTGGATTCTGTTGAGGGTTGAGGTCTCTGGCAGGTTAGTGAGTCGGAGAGGCAGTCAGAAGAAGCAAGCAGTCCAGATTCCAGGCTTGTTTGAGGCAGAAGTTCTCCCATTTCTCTGGCAGCAGTTTCAGCCCAGGCAGCTTCTACTACAACTATGGCACAGTGAATACAAGGCTGAAAGACGGGGAGAAAATTGGGAGGGGTCTTAGAAACCTGATTTTTTTTTTTTTAGATGCTGGGGCTGGAAATAGGATCCTCTACCTCCAAAATTGCTAATTTTTGACCCCTAGTGTAGTTCCCATGGGCCGTTTGTGGCACTAAAATTACTGCTGTGGTGGCCATCTTAGATGTCCCAATTTGCAAATAAAAGCCTCAAACACCTTGATTTAGCTTAAAATCAGATGGGATAAGAACATAAGAATTGCCGCTGCTGGGTCAGACCAGTGGTCCATCGTGCCCAGCAGTCCGCTCACGCGGCGGCCCCCAGGTCAAAGACCAGTGCCCTAACCGAGACCAGCCCTACCTGCGTTCATTCTGGTTCAGCAGGAACTTGTCCAACCTTGTCTTGAATCCCTGGAGGGTGTTTTCCCTTATAACAGACTCCGGAAGAGCATTCCAGTTCTCTACCACTCTCTGGGTGAAGAAGAACTTCCTTATGTTTGTACGGAATCTATCCCCTTTTAACTTTAGAGAGTGCCCTCTCATTCTCTCTACCTTGGAGAGGGTGAACAACCTGTCTATTCCCTTCTTTATCTTGAATGTTTCGATCATATCCCCTCTGTCTCCTCTTTTCAAGGGAAAATAGGCCCAGCTTCTCTAATCTCTCCCTGTACGACAACTCCTCCAACCCCTTATCCATTTAGACGCTCTTCTTTGGACCCTTTCGAGTAGTACCATGTCCTTCTTCATGTACGGCGACCAGTGCTGGATGCAGTATTCCAGGTGAATGCATACCATGGCCCAGTACAGCGGCATGATAACCTTCTCCGATCTGTTCGTGATCCCCCTTCTTAATCATTCCTAGCATTCTCCTCAGGCCAGGATGCTTGAGATTCATGTCATATTTGTGCTGTATGGCGGGCCAAGGACCATCTGTGTTCCACGTGTCACATGGGAGCCATGGGTTTGGCCTCCTCTAGTTCCCATAGGGGTGTAGGATTCCAGGTGGTTCAAGTTTCAGGCTAAAAGTCCTGGTTAGAACTGGGAAAGAGCAAATGTGAATCCCCAGCAAAGGTCAGCCGTTCACATGCCTCAAAACCCTAGAAAGGAGTGACTAAAGGACCTCGGGGCATCGCACGGTTTTGCTCCAGGATTTATCAGTATGATATATTAAGCATATTTAACAGCAGCCACTGTTGGCGACAATGCTAGCACCAGGGGTCTCTCCCTCCAAGGATGCACATCCTCCTCAGTGGAGCCATGTGCAAGAGATGGGGGCTCAGTTGGAGGACAGCTGGGATGATACGGATTTGGTATCCATGCCTTTACTTTCCTAGTCTGGGTCTTCAATAGCAGGGGATTCTGCATCACGTCTGGAAGAGTTAGATTCAAAATGGGTAGAGGCTGTGGATTTTGGAGAGCACCCAACTGTGTACAGGCTGTTCAAGCTCTCAGCGCTTTTGGAAATAATTACGGAGTGCCTTGGCATAGTAAGGGGAAGGAGGACGGACTGCCTCAGATGCCATCACCTTTCCTGTGTACCTTTTTGAAACATTTGCCAGCACAAGCAGTATCATCTACCTGCTGCTCACGGCGACCTCGGCTCCCTTCTGATGTCACATTCTGGTTATGGAACCAGGATGTGACATCAGAAGGGAGCCGAAGCTGAACAAGCAGTAAGTGGAAGATGCTGCTCGTGCCAGTGAATATTTCAAGAGGTATGTGGGGGGCTTGGAGGGAATATGGTGCAGTGGGGAAGAGTAGGTGTGCACACGGTGTGGTGATGCAGGGCACCAACCTGCTTAGCTACACCACTGATGGAGTCTCTTCAGGAATTAAAGAAGAAATTGCACAGACCTCAGCTGCATAGTGTTCGATTATGAGTAGCACTGAGGCTCAGACCACATGTTTTCCCTCACATTAGGATATTACTCGCATGCTAATGGACCAGGGGGGAGGTCCTCCCTTTGGGTGGTCAGGGCCATGGCAAAGCTTTATCCAATGGATGCTGAGTTTATTCAACTTTTTGGCCCACCAAAGGTTGATTCCCTGGTGACCCAGGCAACTAAGTATACCTCTTTCCCCAGCGAAGGCTGAGTGGTATTGAAAGATACCCAGGTCCATAGGTTGGATTTTGTTCTTAACAGTTTGAGGCCGCAACTGTGGGATTAAAGGCAGGGGAATCCTACATAGCACGTACCTGCCATTCCAAATTGCACCGTGATCTGGAGGTTCGGTGGCTGCTCCTGTCGGAAACAGAATATGTAACAGATGCTCTATATGATATTTTCAAGGTATTGAGCAAAGTTTCTGCCTGTGCTGTATCTACCTGTACAATGCTGTGGATCAGCCAGTGGGCGGGGGGACTTATCCTCCAAGGTGACATTGAGCAAGTTGCCTTTTAAATGACAGTTGCTCTTTGGAAAAGGTCTGTATGATTTTATGGCCATTGGGCAGGATCATAAGCTAAAGTCTTTGCCTAACAGCAGACTGAGAGCCCCTAGGGGGTCGGTTGGAGTAATTTTTGCAGCTCTAGGTGTATTCACCAGTACTCGAGAGGTGCTTCATCTCAGAAATCATTTCAAGGCTTGAGGCAGAGTTTGAGATGCCAGGTGGATCTTGTCCCTCCAAAGATAGGTGGGAGGTTATTGGCTTATTGGGAGGCGTGGGCGGGGATCACTTTAGAATGCTGTGCCCTGGAGATTATTCAGAAGGGGTACAAGCTCGAGTTCTGTCCCCATCCAGACCTTTTTATAGGATCTCCAGTAGGGAGACCAGAAAGAATGGTCAGAGTCCAAGCGACAGGCTGCTGAAGCTAGCGGCCGTAGAACCCATTCCAGAAGAAGAATTGGGCTTAGGCAGATGCTCTATTTTTTATAGTTCCAGAAGAGACTCGGCAGACTGGAGGCCAATTCTGGATCTCAAGTTGGTCCTCAAGATACCCCTTTTCCTAATGGAGACAGTGCGGTCGATCATCGCTTGAGTGGTGTCGGGGGAATTTCTTATCTCTCTGGATTTAACAGTAAGGGTATCTACACATTTCCATTTTTCCAGAGCACAGGAGATTCTTGTGGTTCCATGTTCTGGAGAAGCACTTCAGGTCTCAGCCTTGCCATTTTGTCTGGCCATGGCGCCACATAACTTCACCAAGTAGATGGTGGTAGCAGTAGCATCGATGAAAACAAAAAACTGTGGATACAGATGTTTTGGAGATAATTTATTATACACTGACATATAAAAACATGAAAATTCAATTTAAAAAGTATAATGATAAAAAATACAGTGATAAAAATCCAACCGGACCCTACACGCCTTCCTCAGGAGCAGTGGCGTACCTAGGGTATGTGGCACCCGGGGCCCATCATTTTTTGACACCCCCCCCCCCCCCCCATGTAAAATTTTTTTTTTTTTTTTTGCAATAACCATGAAATGGAATAAATGGTCAGAATAGAAACAGGCAGTGAAAATTTTCTTTTTTTTTTTCCAAAGTATTTTTATTGAGAATGGCAAAAGGTCCAGACAAGCAACCATGGTCTGTACAGAAACTTATACATTATCAAAAAGAACACAGAATGAGAGTAACAGCAACAACAAGCATGAACAAGCCTCTCCCAAGAGAAAATTGCCAATGAGAGGCATAGCAATACACAACAAAAGGCCAAAACTTGGGGCAAGCAAACAAATCCCACCCCAGAACCCACAAGAATAATAAGCCGGACTAGACCCTCAGCCATATTTTATAATGAAAAAAACCCCCACAAGCAACAACACCCAGACCGCTCACCAGACACACCAATCCGCACAACAAGCACCCAAGAAACACCCAGCCACCACCCAGACAAAACTACCAGACACACCTACCCCACCAAGCCCAGACCCAACCCCCCCTCCCCAGAGAGTGCAAGCGCAAAGTGGACCGTGAAAAGGGCAGCTGCAGAAGTGGAAAGCCCCAGATAAGTAGGTTAGCTAAAGAAAGCCCACAGATAGAAGAAATCAGGATAACAGAAGTTCCAACAAATGCTCCCACAGAAAATTTTCTTTTATTGAACCTCATTTATGTAACCATTATTCCAAACATAACATAACATAAATTATGTCTGAATTGTCATGACATCAGAAGTACATATGGAGTAGTTGCAGGTGATGCTTGGGACAGTTCTGATTATGTTAGTTTGGTTTTATGTGTTTTTTTAATAGAAGGGTTTTTATTTCTTTTTTTAAGGTTTTGTAGTTTGTGGTCGAGGTCAATAGGTTGTAGAGTTGGGGGTCAAGTGTTGCAGCTCGAATGGCTAGGAGGTTGTTGAACAGTTTTTTTCTTTTGACGTTTTTGGTTGGAGGGTGTGTGAATGGTGCGTGAGTTCTCCTATGTCTGTTTGAAGTGGATTGAATTATTTAGCTGAAGAAATTAGTTACCCCCCCCCATTCCACACACATTAATTCTCTTCCATTTTTGTTCCCATTATAAAAAAACACTGATAAGTTCCCAGGAAAAAAATACATTAAAATAAGAAGTGAAAACAAAGGCCCCTACAGATGAGAACATAACATAAGAATAGCCTAACTGGGTCACACCAATGGTCCATCATGCCCAGTAGCCCATTCTCATGGTAGCCAATAGTGCTGCCCGATTCAGAGAAAAATATTTCATTCGATCCGATTCACCCTGTTGAATCGATTTTTCGATTAGATTCACTGTTAATGACACCGCTTTTTAAGTTTAAACAAAGTATAACAATAAATTTCACAACAACAATAAATTTCACAAAGTACTTAAAAAAAAAAATCACATTTTTCCATTATGTTTAAATATGTTTATTGATTTTACAAGAAAATGGCATCACACAAGACAAACCATTATCCTCCCCCCACCCTCCCCCTCCCTATCCCCAACACCCACCCTCCCAACATCCCACAGTAACAATGATCAACCTCCATCTATTGAAGTATTACAAATTCAATAAGTGACTTCGTGCTTTATGAGTCAATGTTAACCAGAATGGTTCCCAAACAGAACTAAATAACCGGCCTCTGGGTGAGTCCAATGAAGTCAAGGACATACGCTCCATCGAGGCTTGACGAAGCATAAGAATTCTCCAGAATGACAAAGTTGGTGGGTCTGATACAATCCAGCAATGTAGTATAGTTTTCTTTCCCATGAGGAAAGTCCTGGCCAAAAAACCTCGGAAACCTCTCGGAGACCCCCGAGGAAGTGGGTCCATCGTGAACAGCAATTCCGGACGGCTGACATATCCCTGATGCCACATGGAAGTAATATGCCGCTGTAGTTGAATCCAAAAGTCCACTATCAATGGACACGACCAGAACTGGTGTCCCAGCGTTGCTCCTGGATGAGCACATTTAAGACACGTATCCGATGTTCTGAGGTTAGCTCGATACAGGTACGTTGGTGATCTGTAGAGTCGTAAGTAGAACTTATAGTTCATTTCAATAAGGGTCACATGTGAGGTAAGAGAGTGGATAGAGTGAAGACCCTGTTGTATATGATGGCCAGTCACCTCACAGGCCAGATCCTCCGTCCAGCGGGCCGCATAGGCTTCATAAGAGATTGACCCCAGACTGTCCCGTAAAAAGCGTAAGTGGAATTTCAAGGGGATTTGTGTCTGTGCTGTTAAACATAAGGCTTCCGAAATTGTCTCCTGACATTGGTTCGTGAGCCCCTCCGGCGGGAGAGATCTGACATAAGATGTCATCTGAGCATATGCCAACCAGTCCCGAGGCGTCCAACTATATTCAGTCTGCATTACCGCAAAGGATGGCACCATGCCCTGGGCTGTTACAACCTGTGAGATATAGTGCAAGTTTGACGTTTTCCACACAGACATCGGAAACCGAGACGTCCCAGGTGGAAAGTCTGGATTGTCCAGGAAAGGTAAGTATGCTGTAGCGGTATGGTTAATCTTTAGCATTTTACACAAACGTCTCCACACTTGACGTAACGGTTGAAAAAGAAACTTTCCAAGAGGTGGTGGACCCCCCGGGAGACGCAAAGCGTGCAGCAGATAGCTAAAGTGGTATGGGGAGCATAGGACTAGTTCCGAAGAAGTAGCCGAAAAATGGCTAGTCCCCCGGAACCAATCACTCAGGTGTCTCATTTGACACGCCTGAGAGAACAGTCGTATACTATGAAGACCCAGTCCCCCCTGCGCCCTGGGAAGCATCAAAACTGACAGTGAAATTCTGGCCTTTTTCCCATTCCATAAGTAAGAAGTGAGGTATTTCCCCACCTCCCTCTCATGTTTGACAGACAATAATATAGGGAGCATTTGAAATATATAGAGCCACTGGGGCAACAGCACCATATTATATAAAGCAATTTTACCCATGAGTGATATCGGAAAGTCCCTCCAAAGTAACAGTTTCTGTCGTGTAAGCGTCATGAGTGGTAGGACATTCACTGAATATATGCTGGTAATGTCTATTGGTATTTGTATACCTAAGTATTTCAGAGAGGTGGTAGCCCATTGTAATGGAAAAGGTCCCCTCCACTGGGCAGGGAGTCCTCGAGACAGAGGAAGTGCCAATGATTTCTGTAGGTTGAGTATCAATCCCGAATATAGACTAAATTCATCTAGGATGGCTAATGCTCTTTTCAGGGAATCCTGCGGGTCGGCTAATGTCAGTAACATATCATCAGCATACGCCAATACTCGTAACTGGGAGTCTCCTTCCGGGAGTCCCACTATACCATCATCTCTCTGCAGTGTTCTCAGGAAGGGATCCAGATAGAGCAAGAACAACATGGGAGAGAGAGGACTACCCTGTCTCGTACCTCTCGCAATTTGAAAAGACGGCGTCTTCGTACCATTCACCAGAATGCTGGCAGTGGGTGACGTATATAACAATCGTATCATATCATAAAACCAACCGGTAAAACCCATATAGGAAAGTACCGAGAATAGGTAGTTCCAGTTGACTTTATCAAAGGCTTTCGCCGCATCTAAGCTAACCAAAATTCCATCTGTGTGTGTTATGTGAGCTCTGTGCATGGCCGTCAAGAGTCTTCGTACATTGAGTACCGAATGGCGCTGCTTGACAAAGCCAACCTGTTCAGGAACTATCAGTTGGGGAAGCAGTGGTGCCAGTCGATTGGCCAATACCTTATCCAATATTTTAATATCTACATTAAGTAGAGATATGGGCCTATAAGATTCTATATCTGTGTCTCTTTTCCCCGGTTTTGGAATTAATGTTATGTATGCATGGTTTGCTCCCTCCGGAAAAGCTCCCTCCTCCTCTGCCGCTTGATAATATGCCTCCAAGGGTCCACAAATTTGTGTAAGTAATAATTTATAAAATTCCGGGGAATACCCATCAGGGCCCGGAGATGTTCGATTTTTCAGTTGCTTCACAGCTGATTGTATTTCCTTCCCCTGTATTGGCCTATTTATAGCGGCACGCATAGGAGAGGACAATCTTGGCATCCCCGCATCCTCCAAGAAGTCCCCCGCCTCCGGTCCCCGTGTGCCCTCCACCGAAGAGTAAAATTGTTTATAATAACGCAGAAAACTATCAGAGATGTCCCCTGTGCCCGTCACCTTCGTTCCATCAGGTAAGTGCAAACAAGGAATATATCTATCAGGCCGTCTAGCTTTGGTGAGTGATGCAAGTAGTCTACCCGGTTTGTTCCCATATCTATAGTATTTATGTTGGACGAAGTATAAGTGTTTTTTTGTTCGTTCATGAATCAGAGAGTTTAGGGCGGCCTGAGCTGATATCAAGAGTTCATTAGAACCTCTTGTAGGATGTGCTAGGTGTTGCTTCTTAAGCGTCTTGCATTGCCGCTCAAGATGTATAATGCCCTGAGATACGCGTTTTCGATACGCCACTACATAGGCGATAATGTCGCCTCTAAGAACTGATTTGGCCGCTTCCCAAAATAAGAGAGGTGTCTCCCTATGCTGAGCATTAAAACGAAGGTAGTCCTCCCATTTCTCCGTTAGGTATGTTATAAAGTCTTGATTATCCACTAAATACGATGGGAACCGCCACCCACTAAAAATAGGAGATGTGTCAGTAAGTATATCTACCCATATCGGGCAGTGGTCCGATACGGAAAGGGGACCTATCTCTGAGGCTTCAATCTGGGAAAATAATGAATTTGAGACGAAAATGTAATCTATTCTGGAAAAGGATTGGTGTGCCCGAGATTGATGTGTAAAGTCCCTCTCTCGTGGATGTAATAATCTCCAAGGGTCTACAAGATCCAGTGCCTCACACAAATAGGGTAAGCCTTTGCTCGGAGGCAAGCTTTGGCTGAGGCCTGGCCCCGTACGATCCTGCTCCGGATCCAGAACTTGATTAAAATCGCCCAAAATCAGTAACGGTATTGTAGGGTCATGTTGACCTAAAGTAACCAGGCCCTGAAAGAATTTGTGATCGTATTGATTAGGCCCATAAGCTATGAGAATGTGGAATACCCTGTCTGATGTGGTCACCTTACAAAGTAGGGCTCTACCCTGTGTATCTGCATGTATCTGTTCCACCCGTCCCGGAAAGCCTCTACGCACCAAGAGGGCCACTCCAGCGTGTTTAGTAGTGGCCGAGGCAGAAAAAATCTGGCCCACCCAGCCCTTTTGTAATTTAGCATGTTCAGTCATAGTTAATCGTGTTTCCTGCAAGCAGGCAAGATCTACCTTGTGATGTTTTAACCTGCTCAAGATCTTGGTCCGCTTCACTGGAGAAGTTATGCCCCCGACATTCCAGGACAATATTCTAAATGTCCTACCACTCATCGGGACCACCGAAAAAGAACATGGTCAGCAGTGTATCCTGACATCCCCCAGGCGCCCAGCCCTCGCCTGAGGAACCACCAGCACTGAAATCAACATTGGACCCATGCATATTCTCTACTTTTCGTAACCATGTCACATGAGAGGATAGATCAAAAAGTACACACTTCCCAACATTCAAACCCCCCCCCTCCCTTCCCAATCCCCCCCTTTTCCCCCCAATTCCCCCCCCGAAACAGTGACCCATCCTGCAGCACTACGATACAGGAAGGTAGAGCACGTCTATGATGCGTGGAAACTCGTCCCCCCCTTATACATAACATGAAAATTGACCCATAATTGGGTAAACAGCATTAACCATGACTTGTCGTGGCGAAGCCCACAGAAGTATGTAAACCTTGTCCAATATGTTCAGGTCGTTGATGACCCAGGGGCCCCCAGCTTATTAATAAAGTCCCCAGCCAACATCTCTGAGTCAAACACATGCCATTTACCCTCTAGCTGTATTTTCAGGACAGCAGGATAGAGAAAGAGGAAGCGGCATTTAAGATCAGCCAGCCTCCTACAGAGAGGGTAAAATACTTTCCTTTTTTCCACATTTTTCCATTAAAGCAGTTCTGGAGACATTTGCTTGAACAGTCTTTTTTCCCAGTCCATAAGCAAGCAATATGAAAAAGATTTCCTTAATTATCTACTCAAACATTTTTGCTATTTACTTTCATTGTACCTATACTATTATTCAGTAGAAAAAATGGACTTAACTGTGCAGGAAATGAATCTCCTCATACACCCACCATATAGTGCAAAAATGTGCAAAGGTCTGTTTTTTTCTTTCGATCACTACATAGCTTAATGCCACACAAGCAGCGCTGTTACAAACATATTCTGAAGGTCAATGCTAAGGTTGACAAAGTTTCCTTCCTTGGACCAGAAGGAGATACTGACAAACCACTGGAAGAGATTCTAAAACAACTACCCAGAAATAACACCCAAAGACCCACTCAGTGTGTGAACCAGTTGAGTGGAGTGGACTAACTGGGGGTGGAAATGGGCCCAGAGTTTGCTCAGCAGAATTTCCCAGACTACCTCTTCCTCTCAACACACTGACATGCTACCACCACCACCAACACTAGGAACACCTCACCGAGTATGCCAGCAATGCTTATAAACTTTATAAAACACATTATTATATTTTCTTATAAAGCATATATTTTAACTGAACTCAGCCTTGCCATTCACAAAAATAGAAAAGTTCCCATTTCAAGCTGTCTCATGTACACTTTTCAAATCTAACATATTGTAATCACAAAACAGAAAATAAAATTATTTTTTCTACCTTTTGTTCTCTGATCAATATTCAAATCTTGTTGGTCCCAGGCTCTTGTTGTCTTGCTTGCCAGGGTCTCCTTTCTCCGTGCTAACCATCCGTCTGCCATCTCTGTTCTCCCCTTCCGTTTCCCTTCCCTCTCCCGGAGATCTGGCATCTTTCCTTTTTTTTGTCTCCATCCACAGATTCACCTTTTCTCAACTCCCCACCACCCCAGGATCCACCATCTCTCCCTTTCTGTTCCCAACTATCCTCCTATCCAGTATCTCTATCCCCCCTCCACACCATCCCCTGTTTCCAAGTTCTCTCCCTTTCTGTTCCTTCCCTCCCTAAATCCCATTATGCACCATCTCTCTCCCACTCCTCTGTTTTTAGACCCATTATTTCTAACCCCCAAAGTCTGGCATATGCATGTATCTTTGAACCCCCCCTTCCCTCTCTCCCTCTGTGTACTTTTACACCAGGACCCCCCTCCCCCGAAGGTCTGTCCCCCCTCCGAAGGGCTACACCCCACCCCTGAAGACCTGCACCCCCCGAAGGACTTTACCTCCCACCCGAAGGTCTGTCCCCCTCTGAAGGCCTAAACCCCACCCCTGAAGGACTGCACCCCCCCCCCGAAGGCCTGCACTCCCTTGAAGGTCTGCACCCCCCGAAGGCCTGTCCCCCCCTTGAAGGCCTGTCCCACCCCCTTGTAGGCCTGTCCCCCCTTTAAGGCCTGCCTGCCTGCCTTTCCCCCCCTTGAAGGCCTGTCTCCCCCTTGAAGGCCTGCACCCCCCTTGAAGGCCTGCACCCCCCCTTGTAAGGCCTGTCCCCCCCCTTGAAGGCCTGTCCCCCCCCCTTGTAGGCCTGTCCCCCCCCCTTGTAGGCCTGTCCCCCCCCCCTTGTAGGCCTGTCCCCCCCTTGAAGGCCTGCACCCCCTTGAAGGTCTGCACCCCCCCAAAGGCCTACACCCCCCCCCGAAGGTCTGCACCCCCCTGAAGGCCTGCCTGCCCCCCTTGAAGGCCTGCACCCCTTGAATGTCTGCACCCCCCCCCCCGAAGGCCTGTCCCCCCTTGAAGGCCTGCCTGCCTGCCTGTCACCCCCCTCCCCCTTGAAAGCCTGCTTGCCTGCCCGCCCGCCCCACCCTGAAGGCCTGATGCCCCGACCCACCCCGAAGGACCGCTCGCCCCCCTGGCCTCCCCGCACCACCTATGAACAGCCGCAGCAGGATCGCGAAGTCAGCGTCAGCGATCCCTGCTGCTTCCTGCGCCACGGTCCCGCCCCTCCTCTGACGTCAGAGGAGGGGCGGGATCGCGTCGTAGGAAGCAGCGCAGGGATGCTGACGCTGACTTCGCGATCCTGCTGCGGCTGTTCATAGGTGGTGCGGGGAGGCCAGGGGGGCGAGCGGTCCTTCGGGGGTGGCGGGGGACTGAACGGCAAGGCCGGGAACACCCCCTTAGGGCTGGTACCCGGGGCGGCCCGCCCCCCCCCGCCCCCCCCCTAGGTACGCCACTGCTCAGGAGTCCAATGGTTTGCAAACTCACATATAAAGAATTGGACTGAAAACAGTCTATTGTCTTTAAACATGTGAGCAAAGAACACCGCAGACAAGCTGAAGTAGCATACCTCCTCAAGACGGGGATTCAGGTGCATCCATATCTAGAGGATTGACTAATAAAATCTCCATCCAAATCCAAAGGGAAGATGGCAGTGCACTGTGAGGGCAAGAAACCAAAAGGAGAACTGTGGAGTAGATGTTTGTGATGCTGGATTTATTGAAACACTAAACAGATTGTAGTAGTCTGTATCATCAATTGTATCCACATAATTTGTAGAGTTCAAAAAGCTATGGACCCAGCACAGGTCATGTTTCAACTCTCATCTTCCTCAGGGGGTCCTAAGATAGAACATACATTTTCTTAAATATTATGAAAATAAAATGTGAGATTGAAAACTGTGAATGAGTGTAATTGTGAGCAAATTAATATGTGTATTCCATGTGAAGAGAGAGTACAACGTGTGGTTCTGCTTCTGCAAAACCTGGGCTGGGTGGTCAACTTCCAGAAGAACTACCAGGAGCCAACACAGTTCCTTGAGTATCTGGGGATGCTCTTCAATACAAAGGAGAACAGAATTTTTCTGCCAGAAATCTGCAGAGCGAGACTTAAATGGCAGATCAGGGAGTTTTGTGACAAGCCGGTATTGACAGCTTGTCATTGCCTGCAGGTGCCGGGGTCGATGGTAGCGACTATAGATGTGGTTCACTGGGCAAAGGCACACCTGCACCCTCTCCAGGAGGCGCTTCTATCTCGCTGATGCCTGCAAAGGGATGTGTTGCAGATGCATGTACCTTGGACAGCGGAGGCGAAACGCAGTCTGATCTGGTGACTGGAGCCTCAGTCCCTGGCTCAAGGAGTTCCTCTCTGCATCTCCTCATGTGTGATTCTGACTGCAGATACCAGCCTCTACGGTTGGAGAGCACGTTGCAAAGGGCATCTGGTTCAGGGACGCTGGTTCCCCTCCCAGAAGAAGTGGTCGATCAACTGGTTGGAGCTGAGAGCCATCCACCTAGTGCTGCAGGTGTATGGATTCGGAAGCATACTGTAGAGCAGTGATTCCCAACCCTGTCCTGGAGGAACACCAGGCCAATCGGGTTTTC
Organism: Geotrypetes seraphini; assembly: GCF_902459505.1. Classification (NCBI taxonomy): domain Eukaryota; kingdom Metazoa; phylum Chordata; class Amphibia; order Gymnophiona; family Dermophiidae; genus Geotrypetes; species Geotrypetes seraphini. The sequence goes on along the minus strand of NC_047085.1, from coordinate 182,171,237 downwards.
AGGCTAGCCCTAATGAATATGCATGAGAGAGATTTGCATATGATGGAAGTGATAGGCATGCAAATTTGCTTCATGCATATTCATTAGGGCTAGCCTGAAAACCCAATTGGCCTGGTGTTCCTCCAGGACAGGGTTGGGAACCACTGCTGTAGAGCAAGGCTGTACAAGTTTTCTCAGACAGTGCAATGGCAGTAGCTTGTGTTAATTGGCAGGGGGGCACCAAAAGTGCTGCTGTATACTTAGAAGCTCAAATATTGTTTCAGTGGGCAGAGATGCACCTACTGTCTCTCTTTGCAGCGTATGTAACTGGAGTGGACAAAGTGCATACGGATTTTCTTACCTGGAAGACCCTAGATCTCGAGAATGTGCTCTCTCTTAGGAGGCATTTAACAGCATTGTGAGTCATTGGAGGTGTCTGACGTTCAAATTGTTGGTATCAATAGCCAACAAGACAGCAACGTGGTTCTTTTCAGTCAAAGATATGAGCCAGGAAGGGAAGATTAGTAATCTTCTTTCTAGTAAATAGATACCTCATTCCTGAAGCCCATTCTGTCAGATGTTCATTAGCCTGCTTACTACCTTGAATGAAAGGAAGTATGCAAAGAGAGTGCGATAGAAGCACGTAGCAGAAGTGCGATAGAACGTTTGGGGGTCAGCAACATTTTATTATCCCCCAAGGAAGGCTTGTTGAAGCAGAAACGCCCTTGATATAGGAGGGCGTCGGGTGTTGAAAGGAACATCTACCAACGTTGGAGTGGCCAAATAGCTAACTAAGCTAAGTGTTGCTGTTTCTTTTTAGAAATTTAGGTGCTATATTTGTCACCATAGATCATTCCTTGAGCTAGACATTAAAAGAAAATTCATGTTTAAGGGTGGGAGGGAGGTCTGAAGTAAATGATTATAAGGCAAGTTCTAATTCCAGGCTAAGAACTTGAAATAACAAATGTTATAAGAGGTTCTATGTACTGACACGTCGCCTCTTATGATACTTTAACCTCCTAGTTAATTCATTATTTAGGAGAGTATTTGATAAGTTGGGTTGCTGTATGAACAGCTTGAGCAGGAAGTTATTTATCTTGCATCAATGTCTATATAAGTTGATTACATTGGCTTGTGAAAGAAACTTTTTTGAATCATTTGTACTTTATTATCCATAGGAACCTCTTTTTTAAATTAAATTACTACCTTAAATGAGCCAGGAAGCCCAGTTTTCTTTTTTCTTTCCTTTATCAAATAAGGACAATGATAGAGGAATGCACTGTTACTTGCATTCAGGAGGTATCTCTCAGAACCCTAAAACTGTTGGTGCAAGTGGCACTCGGGTAGGTGGTTAGTTCATTTCGCCTCATTTTATGCTTAAATGTTGTATATGTTCAATGGTTCATGTTTTCATTGTTATGTGTTGTGAACAGAACAAACTTGTTTTGTGGAGAGTATCCCTGTACCCCTCTCTTTTCTGTTTCCTCTCTAGGCTGACCATCTGCTTTGATATGAACTGAGGAGTAACAGGACAGTCCAGAGAGATGGAAGGCAGAGAGAAGAAAATGCTGAGGAGGCTATGTGTACAAATCTCGCAGGAAGGGATTGTAATAAAGGAATATAATGGTTACAAATGTAAAAGTAAGGCCAAAAATATTAATGAAATTAAGTATTTATTAAATACTTAAACACACAAACCCCACCATGGCCATGTTTCAGCTCATGTTATCTGGATTTAGTTAAAATTGAACCAAATAGCTATCATAAGAGAACTTTTTTTGCAGTTTACTACAGTATATTTCTACCAGCAAAAGAGAATGATTTAGTTTTGAAGGTTATTCTGGAAGTTACTTAGAGATACCCGATTTATTTTCATGTATGCTATATGCACTGCCTTTAAATGTGTTTCTTCTCTACAGGTTAAAAATTTTGCTGTTATTTATCTTGTGGATATTACTGAAGTGCCAGACTTCAATAAGATGTACGAATTGTATGACCCTTGTACCGTCATGTTTTTTTTCAGGTATGTAAATTGTTTTATACTATCATTATGAAGTCTTTCTCAATGCTATTTGTAAAAATTAAATAACCAGTCATTTAGGAATGGGACAACAACAACAAAAATAGAACTTTTATGTTGATTGCAGAATGATGCATTGTGTTTTCTCATATCTTTATCTTAAACACTGATATCTGGAGCACTACTTTCTTCTCTGAGGCTGGAAATAGGTGCCTGATTTCTCACTGCAGATACTAGATATTGAACAATAATATTCTTTGGCATCATCAATTGTTTTCCAGAAGTGAAACCCATTACTGATTGATGTTACTGGGTTCAGATCTTTTCTTGTACAATCTCCCTTTATTCCGGGACCAGTGGGTTGTGTATCCTCTGATAGTATATCTTGGAGCATGCCCCTTGGACACCAGTCTTGTCTTCCTACAAGTCAGCCTGTAGGAGCTTATCTTTTCTGCTCGTGTTTCTTTTGGGTGTTTTTCAGTATTTTTTTTCCGTATTTTCATTCGTGGGTTTGCCCTCTTGCTTGGGAGGTTCCCTCCGGGGACATCTTGCAGCAGGAGATTGCAGACTGTTGGAGAACGTCTGCTTCTGGGGGGGGGGGGTTCCCTGTTCAGCAGTAAGCCCCTAGACAGCCTGCAAGTCAGATTGGGGCTCCTGGATTGGGAGCTAGCTCACCCCAGATTCGTCCGCTAGTGGGTTTAACGGGCACTACGAGCAATTTAGCCTTGAGCAGGGACTCATTAGATGACAAGCACCAGATTAAAAAGTCTACATAAGCCCTGCCCAGTACATCACGAAGTGTGTCTAAGATTGTTTCACTTAAATTTCTTTCTTTAATTTAATGTCAAATTTCATTTATGAAATATAATAAAGTCTGCAATTGTACACTATGAATTTTAAGCAGAAGGGAAAAAGTAGGGCGCAATAAACGCTCCCCACTATCCAAATATTCAATTCAAAAATCTTTACAAGAATCTTTGAAAAATCATTGGAAAAAGCCATAAATAAGATTTTACTTAACTGAATCCTGAGTCCTATTTTAAATGGAACGCCGATATGGCAGAAGTCCCATTGGGTATGTAGACTTTTCAGTCTGGAGCTTGTCATCTAATGAGTCCCTGCCCGTGGCTAAATCGCTGATAGTGCCCGTACTAAACTAAACCTTTTTTGGTATTTTGCTTGCCATGGTGTTTTCTTAGCGAGAGTGAAAGAGGTTTTTTGTGCCAATTATTATTATTTTTGATCACTGCTATATGCTTATTGGCATTTTTAGGCTCTTTTTCAACCTATTTTGATGCATTGTATGACAGAAGTTTTCACCCAGCTGGGCACTTATTCGGTGTCTGCCCGGAAGATGCTGTGGATCAGGCAGTGGTCTGTGGACTCCTCCTCTAAGCCCACCTTGAGCAAGTTGCCCTATCAGGGACAGCTCCTGTTTGGCCAGGGTCTGGATGACCTTATGGCAAGTGTCCAAGATCGCAAACTCAAGGCTTTGCTCGGAAACAGGTCTCATCCTTCCAGGAGTTCGGGCGTTCTAATTTTCGTCTGTTTCGACATCCTTATCAATACTCGGGTACTCCCTCTTCAGGACAGAGGTACTCTTCATCTTCCAGACCGTGCTTCATGGAGTCTGACCGGCAGCAGTCCTCAACTAGATGTTCGGCAGCTCCCTCTAAGAAACAGTTCTGGCACCAGGCCTCTAGCCCCTCCTGCGCATCGTGGGGAGGTTGTCTGCCTTCCTAACAGAATGGGAGACCATCAGGTCCACCCACTGGGTCTTTGAAGTACTCTGCTATGGGCTCAAATTGGAGTTTCTCTGTCCTCTCACAGAATATTTTCTGGATTCCCCTGTGGGCCACCCTGAGAAGTTCTTCTGGTGCAGGCCATAGTCTGCAGACTCTTAGACCTGGCAAAATCGAGCCCATGCCAGAGTGAGACTTGGGCTCTGGGAGATACTCGATATACTTTATAGTTCCAAAGAAAGGCTACGAAGATGGATGATTCTGGATCTCAAAGCAGTCAATGTAGTGCTGAAGGTGCCCCGATTCTGCGTGGAGACAGTACGTTCTGTCATTGCTTCGGTAGCACCAGGGGAGTTTCTGGCCTCCCTGGACCTCATGGAGGCATATTTTCATATTCCCATCTTTTCGGCACACAGGAAGTTTCTGTTTCACGTCCTGGTGCAACACTTTTTCAGTTTGTGGCTCTTCCCTTTAGACTTGTGACGGCGCCCAGGGCTTTTACCAAGGTGATGGTTGTGGTGGTGGTGGTGCTTCTCTGCTTCCTGGGTGTCATGGTCCATCTGTCTCTGGACGATTGGCTGATCTGGGCTCCCTCTCTGGCCTAGGGGTTCCAGGAGGTTCAGCAGTTGGTGTCTTACTGCAGTGTCTCGGCTGGGTGATCATCCTTCAGAAGAGTCACATGGAGCCCACCCAGGATTTGGAATAACGGGGGGGGGGGGGGGGGAGAGGGTCCATTTTCACACAGGGTAGGCCAAAGAGTCCATCCCAGTGTCTTAGCAAGAGATGCTTCGGAGAGTCATCAGAGGCCTGTTGGCCACTCCAACCTCAACAGTTTCGCAGTATCGCTAGGTCCTGGGGCTTATGTTGGCGACATTCGATGTAGTTCTGTGGACCAGAGCCAGTCTATGTCCTCTGCAGGAGGCTCTGTTGTCCCTGTGGAATTTGCTGTGGGATTAGTTGCTTGCCTTCAAGCCCTGGTTGAAGGCGGCGCACAGCAGCAGGGAGTGGTGGTTGCATTCCCTCTCGCTGGCCAGGAGCCTTCAGCTCTAGAGTTTGAATTGGATGACCCTGTCTGCAGATGCGAGTCTCTCTAGTTTGGGGAGCAGTCCCACCCTAATGTTTTTGAGACTGCTCTGTTACATCCTACTAGTCCCAGAATAAAGGGATTGTACAAGAACGAAAGATTAGGTTCTTTACTTTGCTAATCTTCTTTCTTGTAAACTCTCCCTTTATTCCGGGAACCCATCCTATATTTGTCTGATTTGCCGATTGCCTGCCTTGAAGTACAGTGGTACCTTGGTTTACGAGTGCACCGGTTTGCGAGTGTTTTGCAAGACGAGCAAAACATTTGCAAAATCGGCGCCTCGGAAACCGAACATGGCTCGATTTTACAAGTGCACCCTCCCCCCGTGATCTGGCATCCCCCTGCCGCGATCAGGCACCCTCCCGCCGCTGCTTACTGTCATCTGAGCACCGGCACCAGCATGTCCTGTGCGTTGGTGCCGGTGCCCAAAGATCGGCCTAGTCTTCTTGCTGGGCCTTGAGCATCTGCTCAAGGCCTGCGAGTTCATGGAGAGAACGTTGCAGTCAGTTAGTAATGTTGCAGTAATTAGTAACTTTTTGCTTTTTATATATTTATAGATATATAACTTTTATATATAATTAGTAACTGTTATATATATATATATATATATATATATATATATATATATATATATATATATATATATATATATAAATAAGCAAAAACAGTTACTAATTACTTTACTTAATTTTATATACTGTATTTTTCGCTCCATAATAGGCCCTTTTTCCATCCCCAAAAGGGTGTGGAAAAATGGGTGCGTCTTATGGAGTGAAGACAACCCGACCCCCCTCCCCCTCCTCCCAGTACCTTTTTAAAGCACGGCCTGCCCGCAGGCCCTTGCTTTTTAAACACCCCCTTAAGCCTGGTGGTCCAGCGGTGTATGTGCCAGTAGGAACGTGCTTTCTGCGCTGCTGCCTGGGCCCGCACCGCTTTCTGAATGGCTGCGTCAGTTCTCGTGGGACTCGCGAGAACTGACTGCAGCCATTCAGAAAGCAGGGTAGACCCATGCAGCAGCGCAAAAAGCACTCACCTGCTGGCCCATACACCGCTGGACCACCAAGCTTAAGGGGCATTTAAAAAGGTACTGCAGGGAAGACTGCATACAATCGCTGCTGCTGGAGTAGTAAGGAGGAACACGGGGATGGGGAAGAACAGGTGGAGAGGAGAGAAAAGGACTGCATTGAAAGAGGGGGAAAGATGCCAGTATCGGGGGTGGGAGGCCGGGAAGATATGTGGCCTTGAGGTGGGGGGAAGGGATCTTCTAGAAGAAGGGAAGAGAATGGAGAGAAGCTGAACATGGGGAGAGATAAGAACATAGAAGAGAGATGCTGGGTGAGGAGGGATCGCAGGGTGAGGAGGGATCGCAGGGTGAGGAGGGATCGCAGGCTCAGGGATGCAGGGACAGACAGGGAGAGGGTAGGAACAGTGGCACATAGAGGCAATGCTGGAAAATCATAATCAGGATCAGATAATTCTGGAGTGACCAGCTGCTGCATCATCACCACATTCCTCATCATGTTCCACAGAAGTAAGTCCATCTTGTGGAGGTACAGGAACAGCAAATGAGTCATCATGAGGAACAGGCCTAATAGCAAAATCCAGAGTAGGATATTTAATTTTGTGCTTCGTTTTAGCTGAGAATCCACTTGTGTTCACAAGGCAAAAGTAGCAGTCTTTAATATGGTCTTGCAGTTCCCTCCATTTCATTGGGATTGCAAATGACATCGCTGCTGTTCATTGATTGAGCCAGTCACGAAGTCCGTTGAAACAACTGTTACAGATGTTATGTGGAGCCCAAGACTTATCTTGGTCGCCCAGTCGACAGCCAAAGTATAATTTGTATACCTTCTTCAGATCTACGGTAATTGGGTGATGCTGTGCTTTCGTCGTGCATGAACCACAGATGTAACAGAAACTATCTGGATGATTAGTACAATGTCTTGGCATGATCAAGACTGATATTAATTACCGTCTGTAGCATAAAAAACAAAGACAACTGTTGTTAACCCTCCTCATACATTTATCCTATAAACACATGATATTTTGCCCAATTAACATTTATAATTAGATATAATGAGCCTCATTACAAAAATGTGACGTGCTAGTGGAAAACTAAACACAGATTTGAAATCAGCATGAAAAATACAAAACTCGTCCAACATTAACTGATGAAAATGATGTGTTGACCTGTGATAATTACTTACTATTTTTATACACTGCTTATCCTGTGGGTACATTGAATAGTGATAAGTGTTTTCCCTATCTATCCTCGTGGGCTCACAATAACTAGAATCATGGTTATTACAAACTTTAACAAGTTGTTATTTTTGGTATATACTTCTGTTCTATACTTTGGATTGCTAGGGTTCACAGGTCAAGCCAGTCTTAATTTTCAGGTGTCCTCTGCAGGTTAGGTGCTTTCCTGTGTGATCTGGTCTTGCTCTATGGAGCATGCAGTTTAGCCTTTTGTTTGGTCATACAGCATCCACATGCCCTGCCCCCAGAGACCAGCACTGTGTTGTCAGTCACCTGTGTTGTCAGTCACAAAGGACACAATAGGTTACCGGGTAAAAAATAAAATAAAAATCAAACTAGGAGGTCCCTTCCCAAAATGCACCTGATGTGTAGGTTAAAGAGGGGCAGTAGATGCATTTACTATATGTCCATGGAGATCCTCTGTACTGCATGTATCCTTTAGGTATAGGAGCCAGCTCTGTGGGTGGTATAGGAATGCACCCCCAAAACTGAACAAACTTCTGGGCTGTATCCAAGGAGCAGTAATTTCTTTTGGGTTTAGCACCCCTAATAATTTTCAGAAGTTGGCTCCTATGCTTATAGGTACTTCTTGATAATGGTGACTGAAGTGTTTTCCCCTCAGGCAATAACACTGCTTCCCCATCCCCCCTTCTAAGTGTTGTATGATTTTTTATATTCTATTATAATCCCTACAAAATGGCTTCAAATATAATCTTTTATTTTCAGCTAAATTAGCAGAATTTTGAGAGAATTTGACAGTGCTTTTTAGTTTGGGCACTATATTAGTGCTTCAGTCCATGTTCTTAGAGGCACAGTAGTTTTTACCAAACATCTCAGATTAGCTTTACAGTTGGGAGAAAACTCCATTATAGTCGTGCATGTTCCATTTATTGAAAATGACTGGAATTTCGTTAAAAGCCACTTGAAATCTCACGCATATGCATGTTCTGCATTTCTTCCTTGTTTAAAATGGGAGCAATTATAGGAAATAGCCAGGGTTTTTAATATTCACCACATACTCCCCTACTGGCAAGTGCATAGCTCATCCCCATCCCACTCTCCTCCATTCCTTATTCTTCTGTCTACAGTCTGTCCCTGTAGTCCTATGTCTCGTTCCTCAGCCACCTCACCAAACCTTGATGCCACTTTCTTGCTTCCAAACTCGAGATGCTTCATGTTCCTCCTGCAAAGACACTTCTGCTATCTCCTGTCAACACCTAAGTTCAAGTTGTTTCTGATGCTTCCCGCTCACATGCTTGCTGTCAGAAAAATTGCACTCTAGATGAGCAAATGCATTTTAGAAATACTATAAATGTCATTTTCCTTCTAAAACAATTACATTATATATATATTGTCTGATTTTAACTGGAACGCACCTCCGATGCAAAAAAAAAAAAAATTTTAAATAAGTTTTATTTGGTGGGGATGGGGATTGGGTAAAGGGGAGAATGGAGGTGGGAGGAGGATTGGGGTGCAGGATACTGTTTATATAAGCCTGAAGGTGACAGACGGTGGTTGTATGGGGGAGACAGCTGATGTGGGGTGATTTTGGTTTGGCACAAGACATACTTGTCAACATATATTGTCTGATGACCAGGAGTGCACGGAACCATTGATTATTGTGTACTTTTCGGTGCAGTTATCACTAAAAGTTGTTTCAACAGGGAAGAGTTCTAGGAGGGGTACGAGTAATAAAGAGCTTGTTATATTCTAAAACCTTTTGATGAATATAGCCTGTTGACCTATTGTACTATAATGCTATGAGTGTTTTGGCATGCCAGAACTGGGGGAGGGGTTCTTTTTGTATTTGGCTATATGTTCCTGTCCTTGTTTTCATCAATAAAAATTGTTTAAATATAAACATCCAAGTGCCTCTCCTGGCTGTTTAAAAAATTTTGGAAAAAAAAAGGTGTTTATTGGATAATCCCAGAAAATGTTTCCCTAGTACACCCTCAGCCTTCCCTTGGTTTGTTTTATATCCTCCATTTAGCTTTTGTGCCTTTTCTGCACTGATAATTCCTCTGTGACACAAATATATACATATTTGATTTCACAGGAAAAGTTACCCAGTACTATGTTCAGTGCAGTGATAAACACAGAATCGTTGCAAGAACCTTGGGCTGTATAGGAATGCCCCACAAAACATATCTGTGTGAAAGCTGATGTGATTAGTCTTTCAACATTCTCATGGCTTATAGGTACAGAAAAGTTACAAAAGGGTAATATGACTAGACTGCAGAAAGGAATTTTCTTTTTCTGTTCATACTTTTTATCAGTTCCTCCTCCCCCACAAGCACTTTTCTGAGACCGTTGCTCTGGTTAAGTTTTGTCCTCTTACTAGATTAACTTTCTCCCATGAAGCTGCTGTATGTTTGCATATCTGTCAGACTCGGGGCTCCTTTTACTAAGCTGTGATAGCATTTTTAGTGCATGCAGAATTTTAGCGCGAGCTAAACCCGCGCTATGTGGCTAGAACTAATTTCAGCTCAATGCTGGCGATAGCGTCTAGCGTGTGCTAAAACCGCTATTGCAGCTTAGTAAAAGGAGCCCTTAGTCTTCTGCATAAAATATACTTTCTTCCTGGAGTTGGAAATAATAATCTTGAATATTTATGACTATCAGTAAATCCTGTTTGGGGTTTTTGTTGTTGTTGTTTTATTTTTGCATATCCAAGTAAAGGAAAGCAGTTTCTTGATATGGTTTTATTTTATTTTTTAAGGAACAAGCACATCATGATCGATTTAGGTACCGGTAACAACAACAAAATCAATTGGGCAATGGAAGACAAGCAAGAGATGATTGACATTGTGGAGACTGTTTATAGAGGAGCCCGAAAAGGGAGAGGTTTAGTGGTGTCTCCAAAAGACTATTCTACCAAATACAGATACTAACCTCTTTTGCCCAAAATGTTTCTAATGTGAAAGTTGCCTGTAAAATGTTTGTACACTTAACTGTGCAGTGACTTGGACTGTTGACTCTGAAACAAAACAAGATTGTTTATTGGTTTTAAAAGCTTCATTATCTTTTAAAAACTGAATCCTCATCCATTTATTAGTATGATCTAATGTTTATTTATAAAATCTGTTTTTCTGTAGTAGTATACCATGTGTAAGCTCCTGCTCTGCCTTAAGAGTATGCCATTTTTCACAAAGTAAATTACTATCTGTATACATTTTATATATATAATTTTGTTGGGCTTTGGTAAACCAGAGCTTCGCACAATTACAAAATGCATTGAATAAACAATGTTGGCAAAATAAACATTGAATCCATTTGACCATTTGTGAAGCAGTATTAGTCATTAAACAAAGACAACAACAAAAGTGACCCGGAGTACTCAATTTCTTTATTATATATTGTGACTCAACATGATCGTGTTTCGGTTAAAAGGCCTGCTTCAGGAGTCTAAAATTAAAATAACAAATATATTCAAAGTACCATAAATAATATACACTATCAATAATAATGGTGTAAAACAGTGGTCCCCAACCCTGTCCTGGAGGACCACTAGCCAACTGAGTTTCCAGGATAGCCCTAATGAATATGCATGGGGCAGATCTGCATTCCTATCATCTTCATTACATGCAAATCTCTTTCATACAAATTCATTAGGGCTAGCCTAAAAACCTGACTGGCTGGTGGTCCTCCAGGACAGGGTTGGGAACCACTGGTGTAAAACATGAATATAAACCACTAAGTGCTTATTAATATAATTCTTATTGGCTATGGTTGGATCTAAGATGGCTGCTGGCTGAGTTGCACGCCTCTGAAAACTGCCTCAAAAAACTAAGGTTCCGCTATTCCAAATACCTACTTTTTGGCAATGCCGAAGAGAAGAGGGCAGAGTGCTGCTGGAGCCTTGGGTCCTGAGACATCATTGAGAGCCGACGTTAGAGCATCTCCCCCATGTCCTCAGTTGGCCATCTCCCTGTAGGTGGAGGTGCTTCCGGAGGTCGGAGTTCACCTTCCCTCGGAGGCCAAGGAGATCAAGAAGGGGAGTGAAGCAACAGACTCTCTGTTAATACACAAGCCTGAATATGGAAACTGAGGACATAACGGTAAAGGGTGCTGAGCAGGAAGACATGGCGAGGAGTGTTTCCAGAGGGTAAGCATACTGTTCCACAATTGCATTTGCTCCAATTTGAAAAACCCTCGGAGATGACCCTAGAATCTATATGGGACCTTGTACTCAATTTGGCAAAATCTGTTAACCCCCAGTTACAACAGCTGGAAGGGAAGCTTAAGGGTCAAGAAAGTGAAATTAAGACTTTGAAGAAAGAAGCTGAGTACTAAAATTTCTTTAGAGACTATTCAACAAGAATGAAAGACCTATAAGCAAATTAGTGAAACACTAATCAAGGATAACATAAATTTAAGAAGGAAAGTGGAGGCATTAGAGAACTTCTCAAGAAATAACCTCAGACTGATTAATTTCCCTAGGGATACAATGGTTGCACCTAGGGAAATGTTGAAACGTTGTCTGTTATAAGTTCCTGAGGAATCAGTACCCCCATTTACACAGGTCTATTATCTTCCAAATAAGGCACAAGACTGACAACAGATATTAGAACAAGATTCAATTAATATATCTAACCTGCTGGAATTGACTGATAAAGAGCTGGTGACCCGAGCTACATTGCTTCTGACAGTAGCTCTTGCACCAGATAAAAACTGGTTGCTAAGACTTTTCTTTAGACATAAGCAAAAACAATTTCTTGGTTGCAAGATTCAGATGTTTCCAGATTTGGCAAAAGACAGAGAAGGAGATGTGAATTTTTGTTAATGAAACCTAGTGTAACTTCCTTGGGAGCAATTTTCGATTTGTCATCCATGCAAATGTATATAATACATTATTGAAAGCAAAAATTTGTCTCTTTTGAACCTTTCCAACTGTTGACGTTCCTGTCTATGTCACACCTGGACTTGAGTTAAAATTTAAGCTAATATTGATTTTTTGTTGTAATTAATTTAAATTTCTTTCTTCTATTTGCTTTGCTTTAATTTCCTTTCTGTACAAGTTTATGCTTGATTCATAATGAAAATTAATAAAGAATTAAAAATATATAATGAACATCAGTAAACAATATTTAGTAGGTCTTTAGACAACACATAAATCTCTGAAGACAGATAAAATGTATTTTGGACCAGACAAAATGCTAATGCATAAAAGATTAATTTTATTATGGTGTTGCTAATATAAAGTGAATACAGAAAAACATACCTGAATATTAGTTGAAAAGATCTGAGAGTATCACCTTAAATTGACTGTATGTTTAAATGATTTTTATTATTCCAGCAGTAAGAAGCAAATACAAACAGTAGTACCATTCAGGAAATAACATTTTCAACAATATAATCAGTTCCCCTCCCATCCCCCCTCCCAGAGAATCCATGGCCAGTCCAACAGCTGAGAGTGGGAATAAAATCTTAAAGATTCAAAAGTTTACTGCGAGCACGCGGTGTGAGGTCCTGCCAGAAGTGCTCCCACACCTGACAAAATTTGCGACCCAGGCCAAGAGTCAAGTCTCCCACCATGCATCTCTCCAGTGTTGCGTGCACTATCATTAGGGATCTCCATTGCAGATGACGGGGGATCACGGGAGAACCAGTTGGTGAGGATGGCTTTTTTTTCCCGTCAAAAGGGCTCTTGAGATAAATGCTGACATTCCCCTGGGTTTGGGCGAGGCTATATTATAAAATCCAAATAACGCCCTCGGTTGCGGAAGCCATCGCCGTCCCCAAAGCGATGTGGTATATAGGCCAAGATGTCTCCAAAACTGTTGGATTGCGGGGCAGGCCCAAAACATGTGACTCAAAGATGCGTGAGCCTGATTGCATTTCGGGCAAGAATGTGACGCAGTAATCCCCATCTGGGCTGCACGTTCCGGTGGAATGTAAAGTCTAAGAACAATTTTCAATTGCATTTCCCAGTGAGTAATATTGGGTGACACCTTCTGAATGTTCTTCAGCACCAGTTGTAATTGTTGAGCAGTCAACTGGCAATGCAAGTCCTCAGCTAATATATCCAGATTCGTACTTGGTTGGCAATCCCGGATCCCAATATGAAATCGTAGAGGAATCCTCTGTTGGGCTGAAAGGCTGAAGAGTTCTGAAAGCGCCTCCCTGCAGACTTCAGTAAGGGCAGCCACTGGGAGGGACTGAACATAGTGACGGATCTGGTAATAGGCGAAAAGATCATTAGCCTGTAGGTCAAAAGTCCGTTGCAGCTCGGCAAATGTGACCAGGCTTCTCTCCTCCGAAAACAGGTGAAAAAGATATTGTAGACCTTGTGCTTGCCACCTAAGAAAGGTGGCATTTTGCATGCCCAGCTGGAAAGCTCCATTGCCCTGTATAGGCAAATATAAAGACACCCTAGAAGACAATTTGGCTGTTTTACAGACCCATCTCCATGTCCTTCTGGCCGGCGTAAAAATGGGGTAGTGAGACGCCAAAGGATGCATCCTCGGATCCGCCACATGTAGAAAATAGCTCACATGAAATGGAGCCAGCAAAAATAACTCCAATGGTGTAGCAGAAAAATCAGATGTTCCTCTAAACCAATCATTACTATGTCTCATCTGACAAGCCATAGCATACCAATGTACATTTAATAAACCATAGCCCCCCCTATCCCTGGGCAGACACATCTGTAGCAAGGGCATACGTGGTCGCTTACCACCCCATAGAAAATGCTGTAGCTCTTTCGTTAAACGAATGTTATGGGCATGGGACAGCAGCAGAGGTAAAACCTGAAAGCGATATAACCATTTGGGAAAGAGCACCATATTAAAAAGGGCTACCCGTCCCGCCACCGATAAGGGAAAAGTGGACCAATTCTGTAGATGTTGTGAGGTGTCTTGAAGCAATGGGGTGATATTGCTGGTGTACAGGGTCGTAAGGTCTCTGGGGATCTGTACCCCCAAATAGCAAATTGAAGTCTGAGCCCACGTAAATGGGAAGTGACCGCTCCGTGTCTGTTGTAGTGTCATGGGGCTAGCTAGGGCCACAGATTTCTGGTAGTTCAACGTAAATCCCAAATAAAATTTGAATTCGTCAAGCGCTTGCAATAAATATCGAACAGAGTGAGCGGGGTCAGTTAGCAAAAATAATAGGTCATCTGCAAAGGTCAAAACTTTGAGTGAATGAATCCCGAAGTCCACACCCACTATGTCGGGGTCCTGAGACACTGTGCGAAGAAAGGGTTCGAGGTACAATAGAAATAAGAGGGGTGACAGGGGACAGCCCTGTCGAGTTCCCCTCTCAATAGGTATTGGGTCAGTAATAATGTCATTGACAAGTAGTCTTGCTGTTGGAGTGGAATATAAAGTGCGTAATGCCGAGGCGAACCAGCCAGATATCCCCATACAATTTAACACTTCAAAGAGGTACATCCAATTGACCTGGTCAAACGCCTGTACCGCATCCAAACTGAGTAGAAGCATAGGAGTGTGATGGAGTTGCGTGTGCGCTAAGGCTATCAATGCTTTACGTACGTTATGTACTGCTTGTCTACCCTGTACAAAGCCGACTTGTGTGGATGCAATCACATCGGGGAGAAGGGTCGCTAATCTATCAGCTAAGATTTTGGACAAAATTTTGATGTCTACATTCAGCAAAGAAATTGGGCGATAGGACTCGGGAGCAGAACTGTCTTTGCCAGGCTTCAATATCAACGTGATTAAAGCCTCATTTGCTTCTCCAGGGAAATGTTCATCCTGGATTACCTGGGAGTAATAGGACTAAAGGACTAAGCTGCCCTGAGAGCAGTTTATAAAATTCTGCCGTAAAGCCATCCGGCCCTGGAGCTGAAAAGTTTTGTTGATTGTGGATAGCTTTATGTAGTTCTTTAGGGGTGATAGGTGCATTAAGAAACCTAACATCCGAGTCAGAGAGCGGCTGGAAACCGGAATCCGTGAAATAGTCCTTAATAAGGGGTTCAGCTCCCGAGTCCCGGCGCCCATATATCTTCCCGAAGTGGGACTGAAAAAGTTGTGCAATGCGGTCAGTAGTGTGGTGAAATTGGCCCGTACTATCCTTCAATCCCAGAACATAACGGTGACCCCGCATCTGGGAAGTCAAGCAGGCTAATAACTTCCCTGCCCAATTTCCATAGTGATGGTAGCGAAATTTTTTATTCAAGAGCATTTTCACCGTGCGCTCATGTATATAGGAGTTGAGGGTCGTTTCCACAGAAGCTAAGTGTTCCCTAGTGTGGCGGGTTGGGAACAGGGTATACTGACGCTTAGCGCTTGCTAGTTCTTTTTCCAACCGCAGTATTCCCCGGGACAAACGGCGATTACGTGCTATTACATAAGCTATACAATCTCCTCTGAGCACCACCTTAGCCGTGCTCCAAAACAGTGTCGGATCATTGCTATGCTGACCATTAAAGTCTAGGAACTCACCCTATTTAGTCGTTAGGTATGTTTTGAAATGGTCATCAGAAAATAGATAACTAGGGAAGCGCCAACGTACAGATCCGCGTAAACCGAAGCCCACATTCACATCTAGCCAGATCATCGCGTGATCTGAAATCACCGCTGGGCCTATTACCGTTGCATCTACATTTAGAAATGCTCTGCGCGTGGTAAGGATGTAATCTATCCTAGATTGTGTGTTATGTGCTCTGGAGCGGTGTGTGTAATCCCATTCAGTGGTATGGAGAATTCTCCACGGGTCCACCAGATCTAAAGTGGCGCAAAGATAGGGCAGGCCTCTGGTATGAAATATACTCGCACCAGGTCCCGGCTGAGAACGATCACAAGTCGGGTCAAACACCTGATTGAAATCCCCTGCAATGTATACCGGATCAGTAACCCGCCCAAGAAGCATGGCAGTGAGACCCTCAAAGAAGGAATGGTCATAGGTATTAGGTGCATATACATTCATCAAGTAAAAGGAATATGTGCCTACTGACAACTGCAGCAAGAGGTAGCGGCCCTGTGGGTCCGAGGCTACTACTTTCGCAGTGTAAGGCAATGTCTTACTAATCAGTATCGCCACCCCTGCCAGCTTATGAATTGAAGATGCTGCATGCACTGCGGCTACCCAGGACCTCCTCAATTTCTGATGTTCCAAGTCTGTAAGTCGGGTTTCTTGCAGACAGGCTATGTCGACCTTATGTCGTTTGAGCTATGTTAAAATTTTTGTTCGTTTTATGGGAGAGGTAATGCCCGAAACATTCCAGGATACTATTCTCAAAGTGTTAGCCAGCAGGTACAAAAGGGGCTAGTACAAACATATAAAATGCTAAGTGCGGAAAAAAATCCACCCCGGGTTCCCAGCCATACCCAGGGCAACCACATGACGCTCAGGACCTGCCCGAGCAGCACCAGTACCATGGTAAATGTCAGGTGCAGGAGTCTCGCAGCAGGGTCTGATCCCACCCTTCCCAATAATCGAAAGAATACCAGCAACAACCACGTAGGCCAAGGACTCCCCCCCCCTGGAACCCCAACCCTCCCTGCCTTCCCAACCTTCTCCCCAATTGCATGGTTGTAGTCACAGCCTCAGGTTCGCCCTAGGCGGTCCCAAAGGTGTGAAAGATCACAAAACAATGCCACTCCGGGCCCCGAGTTCCCATACAGTAAATACAATAGTCATAAGAGCAGTCTGCAGAGCAAATGAACGTTAGGATGAGCTCAAATATACAGTATATATACAGTTAATATACAGTAAATATACAGTTCTGAACTAGAACAGGAAAAAACACAAAATTGTAAACAATCTTAAACCAGAATAGCAAGTAACAGCCATATTATCTGAGATCCAGGCTTCCCCCAAACCAGGAGATCCCGGTGCATCCACAATGCCACAGGCACACAGGAGCATGTGACAAACGAAGCACACCATGTGCTCTTTCATGTAAGGTCCGACTGGGGCAACACCTGAGTGTTCACATAAAGGGCCGCCTCAGCCGCGGCCTCAAATACCTGCCAGCGTCCCTGATGGTAAATTTTCAAAGTGGCTGGATACAAAAAGAGAAAGCGTTTTTTTTTTCAGCCAAAGAGGAGCAAAGTGGGTAGAATTACTTCCTGCGCTCCGTTAGGGCCACAGAGTAGTCCTGGAAAATGCGCACCTCAGACTCCTCAAATGCTAAAGTCTCCCGAAGTTTTTTATATTTGCGCAAGATTTCCACTTTATGGTTATAGTTTAAAAGTTTGGCTATTACCATGCGAGGCCTCGCCACTCTTGCTTGTTCTCGGCCTAGCCGGTGTGCGCTTTCCAGTCGAGTAGGCCCCAGGCCCTCCTTCAAGGGAAAGGAACTGGTCAGCCAGGTCTCCAGCACCTGCAGGAGCTTAGGACCGGGTACTGTTTCCGGAATCCCCAAAAAACGTAAGTTAGATCTTCTGGATCTATTTTCAAGATCATCCAGTCTTTCTGCTTGTTTTTGAGTCAGAGCCTGCAGTTCCTGTAACGTGGTGTCATGTGCCTGCTGTGTATCCTCGATGCTGGAAATCTGAGTCTCCAGCGCTGTGGTGCGGCTAGTAGTCTCCATAAGTAGATTTTCAAGCTTTTGGAGCTGTTCAGAAAGTTTTTCTATGCTGGGCTGCATTGCCACTGTTACTGCTTGAGTAAGGGCCGTCAGCGCCTCCAGCGCTATTTGCTGAATCGCGGCTGTGGAGGTGACCGGCTCCATTTTGTCAGTGCCGTGCTGCGGGCGGTCCTGATCCTTTTTTTGAGTGCGGGTGGACATCGGCGACGCAGGAGAGGACAGAGACCTGTCCGTATATTGTGCACAGCAAGCGCTGCAAAGCGCTGTCTCCCGACTCACCTCCAAAGGCTAGTCACAGGGAGCTTCAGGACTCGGGGCCCGGGAGCTCAGGCAGCCTGCTTCTGCCTTGGCTCAGTGCATCACGTGATCTCTTAAATTGACTGTAATGGAGTTGTGTGAAAAAAAGAGTAGAAAAGTGTAAAATGAAAAGAGAAAAAAAAAAGAAAGGAGAAGAAAAAAGAGAAGAGGAAGAAAAGAAATAGAAGAGAGAAGAAAAAAGAAGAGAAAAGGAGATAGGAAGAAAATAGAGAAGAAAAAGTAAAATGAAAAGGGAAAAGAGGAAGAAAAATGAAAAATTAAAAGGGAAGAGGAAGGAAGGAAAGAGGAAGAAAAATTAAAAGGGAAAAGAGGAAGGAAGGAAGGAAAGAGGAAGAAAAAAAGAGTAAAATGAAAAAAGGCGAAAAGAGGAAGGAAAGAGGAAAGAAAAAGGGGAAGGAAGAAAAAAGGCGAAAAGAGGAAGGAAAAGGAAAGAGGAGGGAAAAGAGGAAGAAAAAAAGAGTAAATTGAAAAAGGGGAAGAGAGGAAAGAGGAAGAAAAGAAAGAGAAGAAAACAGGAAAGGGGAATAAAGAGAAGAAAAGAGAGAAAATGTGGATGGGAAAAAGGGGGGATGAAAAAATACAAAGGAAGAAATAAAGGAAAAGGAGGTATAAAGGAGAAATGAATGACAAGTAAAAATAAAATAAATTTAATATTCGTTTATCATATCTTATGAGCAAGGAACTTAGGCTGATAAAGCACGATGAGATAAAAATTAAATAACTCATAGAAACATAGAAATCGACGGCAGATAAGGGCCAAGGCCCATCCAGTCTGCCCACCCTAATGACCCTCCCCTGCCTTTACTTTGCGAATAGAACCCACGTGTCGATCCCATTTGGCCTTAAAATCAGGCACGCTGTTGGCCTCAATCACCTGAAGTGGAAGACCATTCCAGCGATCCACCACCCTTTCGGTGAAAAAGAATTTCCTGGTGTCACTGTGCAGTTTCCCGCCTCTGATTTTCCACGGGTGTCCTCTTGTTGCCGTGGGACCCCTGAAAAAGAAGATATCTTCTTCTACCTCAATGCGGCCCGTGAGATACTTGAACGTCTCGATCATGTCTCCCCTCTCCCTGTGCTCCTCGAGCGAGTATAGCTGTAATTTATCTAACTGTTCTTCGTACGGGAGATCCTTCAGTCCCGAGACCATCCGGGTGGCCATTCTCTGGACCGATTCCAGCCTCAGCACATCCTTACAGTAATGTGGCCTCCAGAATTGCACACAGTATTCCAGGTGCGGTCTCACCATGGATCTATACAAAGGCATAATGACTTCAGGCTTACGGCTGACGAAACCCCTGCGTATGCAACCTATGATTTGTCTTGCCTTGGAAGAAGCTTGCTCCACTTGATTGGCAGCCTTCATGTCCTCACTGACGATCACCCCTAAGTCTCGTTCTGCAACTGTTCTTGTTAGGATCTCGCTATTAAGGGTATAAGTCCTGCATGGATTCTGGATACCCAGGTGCATAACTTTGCATTTTTTGGC
Organism: Geotrypetes seraphini; assembly: GCF_902459505.1. Taxonomy (NCBI): domain Eukaryota; kingdom Metazoa; phylum Chordata; class Amphibia; order Gymnophiona; family Dermophiidae; genus Geotrypetes; species Geotrypetes seraphini. The sequence goes on along the minus strand of NC_047085.1, from coordinate 182,151,851 downwards.
ATTGAAGCTGAGCTGCCATGTCTTAGACCAGCTCTCTAGTAAGAGTAGATCATGCATCATATTGTCGGGCATTGAATTTTTATCTATTGTGCTTTTGCCCACTACATTGCTTAGTTTGGCGTCATTGGCAAATAATGTTATCTTACCTCGGAGCCCTTCTGCCAAGTCCCTTATAAAGATATTGAACAGTATCGGGCCCAAGACAGAGCCCTGGGGTACTCCACTGATCACCTCCGTCATTTCAGAAGGGGTTCCATTCACCATTACCCTTTGAACCCTACCTCCAAGCCAGTTCCCAACCCACTTCGTCAATGTGTCGCCCAATCCTATGGAACTCATCTTGCTTAGTAACCTGCGATGAGGCACGCTATCAAATGCTTTGCTAAAGTCCAGGTATACGATGTCCAGGGACTCTCCAACATCTAGCTTCCCCGTCACCCAGTCAAAGAAGCTGATCAGGTTGGATTGGCAGGATCTCCCCTTAGTAAATCCATGTTGACGGGGATCCCATAGGTTCTCTTCATTCAGGATCGTATCTAATTGGTGTTTGATATGAGTTTCCATTAGTTTGCTCACTATTGATGTGAGACTCACTGGTCTGTAGTTTGCCGCTTCTGTCTTGGAGCCTTTCTTGTGGAGTGGAATGACGTTAGCCTTCCTCCAGTCCAACGGGACGCTACCTGAACTAAGGGAGAGGTTGAAAAGCGCCGACAGCGGCTCCGCCAAGACATCACTCAACTCCCTGAGTACCCTGGGGTGCAGGTTGTCCGGTCCCATTGCCTTGTAAACCTTGAGCTTGGACAGCTCAACGTGGACACTGTTGAGCGTAAATTTGAAATCGCTAAATGGGTCAACTGAGTCAGCCCTTGTCTGTAACTGAGGGCCATGCCCCGGAGCTTCTTGGGTGAAGACAGAGCAGAAGTATTCATTTAACAGTTGGGCTTTTTCTGAGTCCTTTTCCACATAGTCTCCGTCTGGTTTCCTTAGACGTACTATTCCCCCTGAGTTTTTACTTCTGTCGCTGATATACCTGAAGAATGATTTATCTCCCTTCTGGATGTTCTTTGCTAGAGATTCCTCCATGTTGAATTTAGCCTCCCTGACTGCTGTTTTGACGGCTTTTGACTTGGTCAGATATTCTGCCCTGGAGTCCTGTTCCCTTGATTGTTTGTAAGAGATGAATGCTTTTTTCTTTTCTTTGATGAGGTCTGAGATCTCCGCAGTAAACCACTGTGGTTTATTGTTTCTTCAGTGTTTACTTACTAGCTTAACATAACGGTTTGTCGCTTCCTGTATGGTGGCTTTCAGAGTCGACCACATTTCATCCACACTATTGGTTTCTGCTTGGCTTTGTAGCATCTGGTGAACAAAGTCACTCATCTCTTGGAAGTTTGTGTCCTTGAATTTGAGGACCTTGGTCAGTGTGGCAGGTTTAGTGAAGCCTTTCCCAAGATTGAACCATATCATGTTATGGTCGCTTGAGGCCAATGTGTCTCCCACTGAGACCTCTGTGACACTTTCACCATTGGTAAGCAACAGGTCCAGTATTGCCTGATCCCTTGTTGGGTCCAACACCAATTGCCTGAGACGTGCTCCCTTCAAAGAGTTTAATAGCCTCCTGCTGCTGCCGGAAGCAGCGGTAAGTGTGCCCCAATCCACATCAGGCATGTTGAAGTCACCTAACAATACCGTGTCCCCACGCAAGGTGATATTCTCTATATCTCCAATCAATTCCATATCCAGGTCATCCTGTTGTCTTGGGGGTCTGTAAATAACGCCGAGATACAGGCATTTGTCCTTCCCTCTGGCCAAATTAACCCAAAGGGATTCCCCCGTGTATTGGACATCTGTGATCCTTGTGACCTTAATGTCATCCTTTGTATATAATGCAACACCACCTCCCAATCTAACCTCCCTGTCCCGGCGGAGCAGGTTGTAACCTGGTATGACCATGTCCCACCCATGTGAGTCTGTGAGCCAGGTCTCAGATATTGCCACCACATCCAGGTCGGCATTCCTTATTTCTGTTTCCAGATCCAGTATCTTGTTTCCCAAGCTGTGTGCGTTAACGTACATAGCCTTCCATGTTGTGTTTTTATTATGTCTTAGTGGGGATATTCCTGTTTGAGTTACTTGGACACTTTTAGCATTATTCGCATATTTGGTATTCTCTCTAGACCCAGAGCTATATCTTGTACCTGACCCGGATTCCCCAGACCCAGAGCTACAGTGTGTACCTATCTCAAAAACGGAAATGTGTGTATCCTGTGAGGGGAGTTCCCGCATGGGCTACTTGAACTCCTTTCACAAAATTTGCAATGTGTATACCCCTGCTGAACCCAGGATTACAATGTGTACTGCCCTTAGTCCCGGAATTACAGTGTGTACACTCTCCGGACCCAGAATTGCAATGTGTAGTCCTCCTAGATCCTGAATTGCAATGTGACCCCGAATTGTAATGTGAACCTTCCCTAGACTCGATAGTGTGTATATTACTTATCCCAGCCTCATAAAAGTATTGACAGTTTAGCACACCAGGTAGGTAATTTGTGCCCGTACCCTCCCCCAACTTACCTAGTTTAAAGCCCTGTGAAGTAGGCGGGCTAGACGGTGTCCAAGGACATTCTTCCCTCTTCTGGTCAGGTGTAACCCGTCTTGTCCCAGTAGTCCCTGCAATGCATCTCCATGGTGCAGGAATCCGAAATTCATGTCCCTGCACCATCCCTGCAGCCAGTTGTTAGCCCTCTGGATGCGATCCTCCCTGGCATTGCCCTTGCCCCTTACCGGGAGGATCAAGGAGAAGACCACCTGCGCATCCATTCTCCTTAGCTTCTCACCCAGGGCCCTGAAGTCTTCAGGTAAGCTGTTTGCGGTGCTCCTGGCGGTGTCGTTGGTCCCGACGTGGATGAGGATCATGGGGAAGTGATCTCGGGGCCTGATGAGTCTGTCAAGGCAAGCGGTTACATCCCGGATCCTGGCCCCTGGCAAACAGCAGACCTCTCTTGATTGCAGGTCCGGCCTACAAATTGGTCCCTCGGTGCCCCTTAGCAGCGAATCCCCGATGACCACCACTCTACGCTTCTTAGGGGTGGGTCGAACTGTTGACTCTGGAACCATCTGCTGAACATCTTCCTGTACCTCGTTGTCAGGACCCTCCTGTAGCAGCTGGTATCTGTTCTTAAGGATAATTTGTGGTGTCGATGTAGAGCTGCCCTGTATGTGAGAGAGAGAGACAGAATTAGGTCCTCTGCGTTTCCCTGTGGAGGAAGTCACCAGCTGCCAGGAGTCAGCGTCACCAGCTACTTCTTGCATTCCAGCAGTTGGTCTCAAATTTGCGGGTTTGGATGCTTTGGGTGTTCCCAGGGTGGTCCTGTCAAACAAACTTATTCATTGCATATACCAAAAAGTGTCTGCTAAGAGAATTAATTGAACTATCGATTTATAATGAAAATAAGTGAAAATTTAGTCACTGGATATAACAAATCGTAAAGCCCTCTGCATGTATTGCATATGGGACAATGAAACTATTACAATGTGCCATTTTTTAAAAAATATCAAATTGTGTAATTAAAATCCATAATTATGGGTATTTAAAGTGCCATTGTGATGTTATGGCAGGGAGGACATCGTATCTACCTCATTACACTGTAGTTTACAATTTACTGGTGCTTCGCTTTGACCGTACTATTTATGTTAACACCCAATAGCACCAATTTTATAGAAAGTATGACTGCGTTTATGGTATATGATTTTGAGTGAACAAATAGCATAAGAAACACACCGAAGACTGCTACGCTAGATTTGAAATTCATAACTGTGTGTAAACTGTGAATGACTGGTATATCGCCAAACGGCATATCCCCTTCATGTTATCATATTGAAAGAATTGCTGTTTTACTACTTACTTATATACAGGGAAGCGATGGATGGCTAGATGTAAATTGTATTTTGTAGCTAATATTCTCAACAGCAAACGCTGAAACCTAAAGCCAAAGAAAACAGATGTTCATTGTCGATGCTGATCAAATTTAAACCTTATAATAAAATGTGTTGTAACTTACCACATGCACCCTGTTGTGGTGTGTATATCAGCTACTGTTCGCACAAAAATGAAAGTGAAACTGATTTGAAGCTGCTGCAGAATTTATAATTCGGCGTGTGTCGTCATCTCTCCTGATTGCCTCTACCAATCAAATCACAGTTGGCTAAACTTTTGTTGAATGATGTGGATAAAATTGCTGTGTCATAAAAAATGGCCTTGTGATTTCTCCTGATCATGCTGTAGTCAGCTAAACTTCTGTTATGTGGCATGGACGAAATGCTATGTAATGAAAATGGTCTCGTAATTGATATGTCAGTCTTGTGTGCCACCATCTTTTGCCCAATATATAAAGACATCTCCTTTTAGGCTGTAATAGATATGACTAGTATTTTCTAATCGTATGAACTGGATGATATACATTTTCTTTATTTACAAAAAAATACAAAATAACCAAACAGGTTCAGGCTTAAAACTTGCAACCACTCAAAACGTATATTGTAACAAATTTTAATCAGATGTTGGAAAAGACTTCAAGAGCTCAGAGAGAAAAGACTTTGGAACATGACAGCATTCCTGTCCTACTCCTATACTGTTGTATTCAACCAAATAAAGAATCAGGACAAACATCCATATAGGCTCCTCAAAAAAAATAAACTACATACTGTTGACTTTGTTCTTGCAGAAACAATCACACATCCAGACAAATCAAAACACATCAAAAGAAAAAGTAAAAAATCATAACTACAAAAAATGTGGAGAAAAACAGACCACCGGGACTGCACTGTACCCTATGTGGTTTGTATTATCACAGGCCTGAAAAAAACTGCACACGTCAATAAAGTACAAATCTTTCATGCATGCATAACTTTCAGTTTCAATTTTAAAGTCAAACGAGATTGCAGACTGGATGAGTGATAATAGCAAACTTGCAAAAAACTTTAGAAACAAGGGCTACAGCTGGGAAATGCACAGTTCTTTTTTGAAAGTAGGCTGTTTTCAATGTAATTTACAAAGCGTGAAACAAACTTATCTGAGTCAGTGGCACATGCGGCTTCAATCAGCGTATCACATGCTGATTCATCCCAACAGCAAGTACTACTGTTTTGCAGGTTATCACTGCTACATTAGGGAAAAAAATCAAAATCTTTTACAGCAAGGATGTGTATCCAAATGACTTCCACGTCACTAAACAGGAAGCCAGGCAAGATGGAAATGTCCGTTGATCAAAAGATAATTTTTACTATGATGACAAAAGCAGTCCTACCTTTGTCTTTCATGAATTGCACTGTACAGGCATGTTTTATAATGAGTTCTTAAAATGAGATCATATTCATTTACTCTTTTCCTACAACACTAAGGGCTCCTTTTACTAAGCTGCGATAGCGTTTTTAGCACATGCAGGATTTTAGCGTGCGCTAATCCTGTGCTACGCAGCTAGAACTAACACCAGCTCAATGCTGGTGGTAAGGTCTAGCACGTGCTAAGCGCACACTAAAACTGCTATCACAGCTTAGTAAAAGGAGCCCTAGGTCTAGGCAAGAACATACATTAAATCAAAATTTTATGTCTTAACACTGCAAGCATGGAACAGCTTTCTAAGCATACAAACAAGAGAGATACAGACTAGAGAATGACACGGTGACAAAATTCATCACCGTTCCAATCCCCGCGGATAACCGCGGGAAACCATCTTCATGTCATTAAGGAAAGAGGGAAGAATCAGAATATGAATGGCCACAACCACTGACCCTCAAGCTTTGCTTTGAAGAATGCTGGTGTAGAAGGATTGAAGTTGAGATAGACATTACAGAATGGCAGTCTCTGGTATCCAGAGCAGATATTGTGATGTCATAATGCCTCATTTCACCAGTGCCTAAGAGCCAATCACATCAGTGATGTCACAATGGCTTCATTATCCTTGGCTCCCATAAGAATCAGAGTATGAATGGCCACAACCACTGACCCGCAAGCTTTGCTTTGAATAATGCTGGTGTAGAAGGACAGAGGATGAAAAAGACACTAGAAAATGAGATGGGTTTATTTCCCGCGGTTATCCGCGGGGACGGGAACGGTGATTAATTTTGTCACCGTATCATTCTCTAATACAGACGCACACACTAGTGACATCACTGATGGAGCCAAAGTGCCAGAGCTTTCCCTTACATAAAGTTAAGTTATGATGTATATGGACATGCGCAGAGGTTCCTCATGTGGAGAGTTATCGAGGATAGGTCAGTCTACCTCATCCATGCACCTCAGCCTGCAGCAGCTCTACTTCCATCAGAAGAGCCTTGCCTGTCATTTTCTAGGTTGTAACTACATCCTTCAATGAATACAACTGGAATTTCTAATCAACACCGCATAAAACACTTATTTTGAAACTTTTCCACCACCATGCTCCATGTTATCATCACCAGATTATTTATTTAAAAAATTTATTTCCTGCCTAAAACCTAGGTTGGTTACAATTGACAACTGAACATACAGAATACAATCAATTTCCAAACATACAGCAATACAAACATTCAAAACAATATTGCGCTTAATCCCTTTCCTGGTACCAAAAATTCAGCAGCAAAACTTAAATAAATGTTTTAAGTAATTGCCTTAATTGTTCAATCTTTTGAATATACATTAAGCATACCTGTGAGCTGCTTATCTGCTTTGAATATCCTTAACTTGGTGAAAATATACCTGGTAACAAAGTTTAAAGCATATTTCCTGCAAAGAAACATTAAGTGAAGCTGCTAATGGTTTCACATTAAACTCTGTTATCTGGAACCTGTGGGGATTGGTGGATGCTGGATAACTAATTTCTTTTTTTTAATTCCAATCTTTTTATTGAATAATGAACATATACAAAAAAAATACATTCGAAAACAATCAGAGTTCACAAAAGCCACAGACATGAATCTGTAAAACATAACACACATAAAAGAACATATGGTATCATATATATCAAAATGATTACATAGATTGTAAGTACTCGTCAATGGGAGACCAAAGGGTTTGAGTCGATTGTCTCTGTCGATATGGTAGTTTTTCAGCCGCATATTGTTCAAAACGCTTATATAGGCATAAAGAATGCCACCAGAAGGTAAAGTTCAGTCTTGAGGCTGATTTCCAATTTTTCAGAATATGTTAGATACCAACTGAAATCATAATGTCAATCAATTTATCTTCACATAAACTATATTCAAAACAGGGATTTAAAGAACGCTTGATAATAATATCAAAGGAAAGATCTGCAGTACAGTTGGTAATCTGACAGATAAGGGACCAAACTTGAGTCCAAAAAGGTTGGATCTGAGGACATGAGAAAAGCATATGTTTAAGCGTTCCTTGTGATTGTAGACAATGCCAACAAGCGTCATCAGACTAATTTCTAGTTGCTTGAGAGTTACTGTACAAATAGTTTTATCTCCCCACCTCATTCTTATCGTACCCCCACTTGTAGGTCCTGCATCTGTTATTCCCTTCTTTCTGGGTCACTTTTTTCTCCCCCCCCCTTCTCTCCCCCCCCCCCCACACATACTTATGGTTCACCTTCCCCTCTCTCATCTGCTCTCCCTCCCTCTACATGGGTCTGGTCTCCTGGACCCCCCTCAATTACCGAAGCGCAGCCGAGGCAGATGAAAACATCAGCAGAGGCAGATGAAAACAGACTGCTAGCCATAATTCTGTAAACAGCACCTAAATGTGATTGACATGCAGCTGGCACCATTTTTTAGGTGCTGGGTGATTTAGGCACTGTTTGTAGAATCAGCCCATCAATGTCTTCTTGAAATAGGATAAAGTCTGCAATGCTGTTCAGTTCCTTGCAACAAGGCCTTACACTGCACAGATTTTAAGAGAAAATGGGATATTCACGTGGGATCTATAGGGGAGTAAAAGTCAGGGAGTGGGTCATTGGTATGGGCAGACTCGATGGGCTATGGCCCTTTTCTGCCGTCAATTTCTATGTTTCTATGAATGCACTGCAATTACCTCCAGGATACAAGTTTCTCTGCCATAGTTTTTAGTTTGGGGGGACTTATGGGGGATGCTCCCCCCATGCTCTAGAAGATGATGCTGGATTAGCTGTTCTCTCACTGATAATGTGACCTAACTGCTATATTTCAGTGTATCAATCAATGTTCTATACTGTAAATACTGAAATTGCCTCTCCCATAAATTTCCTTTGAGAGACTATTTCTTTGGGACTCCTAGTCTGATCTGACACATTTTTAAATTCGATATGTCTTTTTACCAAGTTTTGTCCCATGCCAACTTTGAACACATTCTGTGGAATTTTCACAAAGTTTGTTGACTGCCTTTTTTTCCAACTCCAGAATCTTGGAGCTCCGGATGACTGCTTAGTTTGCCTAATGGAAGCCCCAATCCTTCCAACAAGCTCTGTGTTGGGATATACATGTGCATCCCATTAATCATTATTGCAATGAAGTGCCACTGCTCTGTCATGATACGGGAAAATATTTGCAGGAATGTATTCATATACGATAATGATCTTTGACAAAGAGTGACAAATGTGGAATGATACTGAGGAAAACTATGTGGCTATTCCTTGCTAGCTTGGGATCTCTTCATATCACATAAGAATTTTTAACCTTTGGTTTTCAACTAAAAGTATGTCATTACATGTTTAAATGTCCCTATATCATCTTTTCACAGGGACAGAGCGTGATGTTTTTACATACATTTTCCTAATATAGAGGCCTTTTTACTAAGCTGCACTAAAAAAATGGGCTGCGCTAATTTTAGTATGTGGGTTACTCGCATGCTGAAGACCCTTTTTAACGTAGCTCTAAGATGGTCATGTGCTAATTTTGAAATTAGCGCATAGCCAATAGCAAGTGAGCTCTAACCATTGCCTGTTTTTTAGGTAGTTAGAGCACCTGCGCTAATTGCTCATGTGCGCCAGTGTCCATGTGCTAATCAATTAATGCAAGGAAAGTTTACTGTATCCCCAAACACCTCCTCCACGCTAAAGAATAAAAAGTGTTTAGTACATGGGTAGTGTATGCTGAACCCGCAGTTAGCTCCTGACTGAGGCCTGCTGGTGCCATTTTTAAATGGTGGTAGGCATGCATAATTGTTTACCACTGCATAGTATATGGGCTCCAGTCTATAGCTTGTAATTTGTTTGATTTTAAAGGTCTATGATTTATAGCCAAAGTGTTTTCTACCCACTCTACTACTGGTGTGACACCACAACTTTTCCCAGCCAATCACCAAGTCCAAGGCCAACTTTGAAAATGCATTATATAATGAAATTCTAAATTCAAATTTCATGCAATACAAACAGTCTTTAAGGAACTTATTTTATTTACAGATGTTTGCTTTAAATTAAACATAACCAAGATAAACAAGACTGATATCAGTTAACACAATGTATCTAAAAATGTTACTAATATACATAATATGCCTGTATCTGGTCTAACAAACATTTCAGGCAGGTCTATTTACGCAATACAGTACATGGATGTCATGAAAATTTATTAATTCAACCAGAATAGTGACTTGATCAAAGTGCTGTGATTTGTCTGCATCTGGAGTACTGCATCCAATATTGGTCGCGGTACCTAAAGAAGGATATGGCGATACTCGAGAGGGTTCAGAGGACAGCGACACATCTGATAAAAGGTTTGGAAAACCTTTCATACGCTGAGAGATTGGAGAAACTGGATCTCTTTTCCCTGGAGAAGAGGAGACTTAGAGGGGATATGATAGAGACTTATAAGATCATGAGGGGCATAGAGAGAGTAGAGAGGGACAGATTCTTCAAACTTTCAAAAAATAAAAGAACAAGAGGGCATTCGGAAAAGTTGAAAGGGGACAGATTAAAAACGAATGCTAGGAAGTTTTTCTTTACCCAACATGTCGTGGACATCTGGAATGCGCTTCCAGAGGGCGTAATAGGGCAGAGTACAGTACTGAGGTTCAAGAAAGGATTAGACAATTTCATGTTGGAAAAGGGGATAGAGGGATATAGATAGAGGATTACTGCACAGGTCCTGGACCTGTTGGGCCGCCACGTGATCGGACTGCTGGGCACGATGGACCTCAGGTCTGACCCAGTGGAGGCATTGCTTATATTCTTATGAGAAGGAAAAGCTGCTGGTAATGGATTAGTTTGCTTTAGGTGCACAGTGAATTATCTAAACTAATCCTAACCACTAATAATACAAAAAAAAAAAAAAAGTTGTGCATTTTTTTAGCAGCAATCCTGCAAGCCACCCTGTAGAAAATTACCTCCAATCTGACTTCCTGCATATGATGTATAGCAGGGTTACATGAAAACAAGTCAGATTTTCAGGATATCACAAATGAATAGGCATGAAAAAGATTTTATTAGGGATATCCTGAAAACCTGACCTGTTTGTTGCCCTCATGGACTAAACTTGTGTACTCCGTTCTACAGGTAGTCTTCACAGCCCCTTAAGGCATAGGGTAGTCTTGCATCCAATAAATCTCTTATATTTGCAAATCAATCTCATGCACATTCATTGTGGTACTGTGCTCCCCCGCAAATTCGCGGTCCTGGTCATTCGCAGTATTTTCCGACCGCGAAGGGGAGGCAGGAGAGGGCAGCCGGAGCGCCGGCGAGTGAAGGAAATCACTCGCGGTATGCTCTGACCACCTCTTCCTGTACTAAAATTGGGCCTCACCAATCAGGAGCTGCGTGTCAAAGCAGCTCCTGATTGGTGAGGCCCGACTTTAGTACAGGAAGAGGCGGTCGGAGCATACAGCGAGTGATTGCCTTCATATATGAGCTGACATATATGAGCTGACAGTTATAATTGCCTTGTAATTATTTGAGTACGTGTGTTATTCTACATAATGGGCTTGTCATACCTGCTTAATGACCATCACTAAAGAACATACAGTGCTCTATCACTAAACTAAGCTCTTTAAAGCATATGTCAGGGATGTTGATACTTAAGCTGTAAAGTTCAATGATAGTATTAATAGCATAACAGCGATGACTGTAATATTCAAACACACCCAAAAGACCATCACCAATGAAAGTTGTTGTAACTTGAGACTTTGCAAATGCTATTAAACTGATTGCTAATTTTTTTTCCCATTGTAACTTTAAAGACCACATTCTATCACAAGATCATCAGAGGAGTCTCTTTTTCAGGAAGTGCAGAATTTCTGTCTGTGAAAGGAAGGAGCGTATTACAAAGCATAGGGTAGACTTGCATCTAACACACATATCAGACAGGTCTATTTAAGGAATGGATGTCATGAAGAGCTCAACAATTTATTCATTCAACCAGAATAGTGACTTGATCAAAGTGCTGTAATTTGGGCATTGAACTTTGAAGCATCAGTCCCAGCTATTGTCCTCTAGAACAGTGGTTCCCAACCCTGTTCTGGAGGACCATCAGGCCAGTCTGGATTTCAGGATAGCCCTAATGAATATGCATGGAGCAGATTTGCATGCCTGGCATCTCCATTATATGCAGATCTCTCTCATGCATATTCATTAGGGCTATCCTGAAAATCCGACTGGACTGGTGGTCCTCCAGGACAGGGTTGGGAACCACTGCTCTAGAACATTGCTCCCAGCCTTGCCCTGGTGGACCACCAGGCCAGTCGGGGTTTCAGGATAGCCCTAAGGAATATGCATGAGAGAGATCAGCATATAATGGAGGTGCCAGGCATATTCCTTAGGGCTATCCTGAAAACCCGACTGGCCTAAGTGGTCCTCCAGGACAGGGTTGGAAATCACTGCTATAGAACTAGTCACTAGAACTAGTCATCTAAAACTTTAAATGACTGCTCTGCCTCTGAAGGACTGTTAAAGAATCTCAGGTTCTGTTTTACTGTTAGAAGGAAAAAAAAAAAAAGTCATTGTGTAAAGCACATTATCTTGTCTTCTTTGGTTTTGGCTTCCCTGTCTCCATAGATGTCCTTGCTTGTTCAGTACTTCTTATTGTCACTGCTGCAAGAGAATTAAAAAAATCATGTAATGCAGTGCTGTGCATGATTGAACAGACATTAATTTGGTAACACCACCTCTTCCTTGTGGAAAATACAAATTTGCTGCTAGCAGGGCAGCCTTTGCTCTAGTACAAGTGAAGGTGTGTTCAATAGCATCTCCACCCATACCCACGTGCCCACTGGCAAAGTATGAACCATCAAATCATGTTGTATACTGTTCTTCTAGAAGAGGCCACTTACACTTGTAAATTACAGAATTCTAGTCATTCACACTTAGGTGGCTCCTTACTGAATTACCTCCCCCCCCAGTGCCACTTCAATATGTAACTTCCACAAAGAAGCACTGATATTCAGTGCCTCTATGTATATTGCAAGGGTACAGGTAAACTATATGTGAATTTTCAGTAGCGCTCACGATGACATTGGCACCATACTGCCACCTTGAGGAAAGGCTGTTGTAAGATGCAACTGTGTGCTCTTCTACAATTTGCTCACCATGGTGACCTCCCAATGGGCATCCATCCCCTTCCCTGAATCCCTCCCCAAATATCCACTTCCTTCCTGACTGCCCCCCTGAAGAAGCTTCTTTCTGAAGAGCTTTCCATCCTCAAAACTACCCACCTCTTCCCAAAGACCCCCCCAGGCCCACCTGAAGGATGCCTTGTTAGTCTACGGTAGGCAAGCAGCCGTGATCACTAGTCACTGCTGTCCATGCCAGCTTAGGGTTCAAAATGGTGACTGCAACCTCTAGCAGTAGTCTTGTGTCACTAACTGTTAGAGGTCATGCCTGCTATTTTAGGCCTAGGGAGGACCTACAGTGAGGTTGGGTATCTTTAGGAAAGGTATATGCACTTTGGAGGACATAGGGAGAAGGAGAGATATTGGCTAAACAGGGAAAGCAATGAATGGGGTCCCACCTCCACTGCACCTCATGAGGCTGCAATGGCCACACATACCTCACTATGGCCTAGCCACAATGATCTATGTAGTCATCTACTGAGCTCATTTGGTCGATGGACATTCAATTTTGCATCTATGAAGGGAATATACAGCTAATCATACCTACTGAACCAGACTTGCCTACTGCCCTGAATAAACTGACTTGTCTTTCTAACATCAATTCAAGAATGGCTTAAAAACAATAATCTTTGTCTAAATCCAAGTAAAACACAGCTGATGTAGGTCCCTAATGCAAGTGGTCACATACTCAACATCAAAATCTCTTTCAGGAGCTACAAACTTCTCCATAAATCACAGGTCAGAAACCTTGAGGCATAATCCCCCAATTTTGAGCAACCTTCAGGAGCTGGACTCAACATTTAAGCCGATCCCCCAATTCCAAGCAACCTTTAGGAGCTGCCTCTACACTTAAGCTGATCCCCCAATTCCAAGCAACCTTTAGGAGCTGCTTCTATAATCTATGACAACTACTGTACATTGTCTCTGATTATACTTTGAGAAGGCAAGTCTTGCCATAGTGGTTGACACCATGAAAACATCAAAGCTGGATTACTGTAATACACTTTACAAAGAGCCTGTACCAAATTCAGTTAGGTCTAGTCACCATGCTGGGACAGTCCGAAGGTCTGTATCCTATTCCAACAGTGGAATCCAGTACCTGGCAGGATTCCAAAAGAATAAAGTAAATTTCATGCTGTTTATCACAGGAATTTATTCTAAGGAAGTAATCCAACCTCCTTTTAAACCCTGCTATGCTAATCACTTTTACCATATTTTCTGGCATCGAATTTCAGAGCTTAATTATACAATGAGGCCCAGATTCTTTATACGTCACAGATATCAGTGGCCATTTTCGCATGTCAATCATGCAATGGTGCTATATAGAGAATTGTGCCTCCGGGAAAGGCATCGGAAATGTAGGCCAAGGTTTCCCAGGTCTACATTTCCGGCGCCTATCTTTGTTGTGAATCATGCCTACATAGATGCTTTATGGTGCCTAATGCCACTTCTGGTGGTAGTCATGCCCATAGTGGCATTAAGCGCTGTAAAGCGCCTATGTAGGCATGATTTAAGCACTGGCAGGCACTTTAAATTTAATGTTTTTTTGTCATTTTAAATGGAATGTCTCAATTATCTTAGGTACTAGTAGGGCGATGTTTATAGAATTTCCACCTCAATGAAGAAAACTTTTCTCTGAATTTAACATTTATAGCCCACCTATTAACTAGGTGGATAACAGAATACATACATAATATACTGAAACATTAAAACATTAAAATGCTTGTCCATACGTTTTCCTCAAACTACCCAGCATTGTCTAGATCCCAAAATATGCTTGGACAAACAAAAACACCTCCAACAAATGTAATCTCAATGGCAATTCATTCCACATAATAGATACTACATAAGACAATGTTGCCTTTGTGGTAACAAAGTAATTTAACCTACTCAATGGGGGAAAAACCAAGTGCTGTGAAGTAGCTGATTGCAATAAATGATTAGGTTCATAAATATGCAAAATCTGAGAAAAATAAGCAGTTTAAAAAACCCAGCAACGATACTTTAAAATGCACTTTTATCAACAACTGGAAGCCAACAACGAGCCTTCATCACAGTAGTAACAGGATCACAATGATGCAAAGCAAAAATCCTATAGAAACATAGAAAGATGACGGCAGATAAGGGCTACAGCCCATCAAGTCTGCCCATACCATTGACCCCCTTTTAAGTCTACTGGCCCCCTTAACTCTACTGACCTGCTCTATTAAGTCTATATCCTAGCGACCCTATTCATTGGTATGACTCTCGCAGTGATCCCACATAGGTATCCCATTTATTCTTGAAGTCTGGGATACTGCGGGCCTTGATCACCTGTACTGGAAGCTTGTTCCAATGCTCTATCACTCGTTCTGTGAAGAAGTACTTCCTGACGTCTCCACAAAACTTCCCTCCCCTGAGTTTGAGCGGATGTCGTACCTGAAATCATCCATACACGAAGCTACTAATCGCTACATAAAATCGGTAGACAAACGGCAAAGAAACAATAAACCCCAATGGTTCACTGAGGAGATCTCACACCTCATTAAGGAGAAGAAAACAGTATATTGCAAAACCTGAAGCTTGGAATATACTAGGTAAAGACTATTAACAATAGTCCATCTTTGAAAGCACTAAGCTTTGATCACAATCTGAAAATCATATTTTGGCAACAAAGGCTTCAATTTTGTCAAGACTTAGTTGATAAAAACACATTTGCCCTAGTTTAGACACCTAAGCTTGCATCATCCGCTGTGAATCAACAATAACACCTAAACTAATAATCTTTTTTTTCAATTGGAAGTGTCATGCCCTGAAAAAGCAACAGGGTGATGGCCTTCATCAACAGAGGTTCTGCTCACAATCTAATCTCAGCTTTCAAAACATTCAATGCCAACCTATTCACTCCTACTACTACGTAACTTCATTGCATGCTCCCTAGTCCTTGTATTTTTGGGAAGGAGTGACAAGCGATTTGCATTTACCTCCACTTACTCCTTGTGCTTTTATGCGTTATAGTATGCCACTTCCAATGTCAACACATTATAGTGTGTACTGCTATTTAAATGTTTTTTGTTTGTTTGACTGCTGCAGCTTATTCTTGTTGTACACACCTTGGGTGAATTTCTTTAAAAAAGGTGATACATTTTAACAAGTAAATATGAATAATTTGTAAAACATCTAGATTAGACATTCCAAATTATTCCCAAGATGTTCTGCTCCATATTGGACTCCATCAATTTTGTCAAGGTATCTGTGCTTCATTTAATTGTATAAACCTTGCTTTTCTGCTATTTATGGCACTGAGTATTGGAGGATGTGGTTATTAATCTAAAAAAAAAGGCAAAATAGTGCAGTTTCTTACCAGTGCTTCTTCATTGTTCTCAATCCCAGCTGTTACCATTAGATCGGTCACATTTTTCTGCAGTTCATCAATGCCATTCCCCATTTCATCCAGTGAGTAGTTAAAGAAGGTGATTTATGCACACTGACAGTGAAATCACAGGGCCTTGGTTTGTTAGTAGAACAAATATAGAAACAATAAGGGGAAACTAATGCAAAGTAGAACAGCTTCAGACAGTGGAGAAAGCATGCAGTGTGTGGCATTTTGTCTGTGGGGGAGTAGCTGCGAATGGTGGTGCAGTTTATGGGAGCAGAGTAGTTTGTGGGGTGGTGGGTGGGTGTGGATTTTGTGGGTGGGGATCAGTGTTCCCGCTAAGCTGCGTTGGCCTGCGCTCACGCACAAAATATTACATCGCAGCGCACAAGTTTCTCTTCACAGCGCACACACGCGTCGCAAAGGTAAGGGGACGCATTGGGGGGATTGCACTTCCCCACAATTGCCATGCTTCGGTTCCTCTTCTTCCTTCCTTCCTCCCCCCCCCGCGGGACCCTGCGGCACCATCAACTCTTACTCCCTCTAATGTCGGCCCTGCAGCTCCAGACTTCCTCGCACCTTCTCCCCTCCCCCTTTGGATCGCTATTATTTTAAATGTTATAGCCGCGGAGCTGTATCCATCAGTGGAGATGTCTAACCTCGGCCTGCCCCGGAACTCTTACTGCAACAGTGACTTCCTGTTCCTGCCTAGACGGGCGGCTGCTGCAGTAAGAGTTCCGGGGCAGGCCGAGGTTAGACATCTCCACTGATGGATACAGCTCCGCGGCTATAACAGCTCCTGCAGCTCTGCACTTCCCCACAATTGCCATGCTTCGGTTCCTCTTCTTCCTTCCTTCCCCCCCCCCCCGCGGGACCCTGCGGCACCATCAACTCTTATTCCCTCTAATGTCGGCCCTGCAGCTCCAGACTTCCTCGCACCTTCTCCCCTCCCCCTTTGGATCGCTATTATTTTAAATGTTATAGCCGCGGAGCTGTATCCATCAGTGGAGATGTCTAACCTCGGCCTGCCCCGGAACTCTTACTGCAGCAGCCGCCCGTCTAGGCAGGAACAGGAAGTCACTGTTGCAGTAAGAGTTCCGGGGCAGGCCGAGGTTAGACATCTCCACTGATGGATACAGCTCCGCGGCTATAACATTTAAAATAATAGCGATCCAAAGGGGGAGGGGAGAAGGTGCGAGGAAGTCTGGAGCTGCAGGGCCGACATTAGAGGGAGTAAGAGTTGATGGTGCCGCAGGGTCCCGCGGGGGGGGGGGAGGAAGGAAGGAAGAAGAGGAACCGAAGCATGGCAATTGTGGGGAAGTGCAGAGCTGCAGGGAAGAGTGTTGCGGTACCCAGCTGGAGGGAGAAGGAAGATGAGGGAGGGAATTAAAGGAGATGCCAGGGCTTGGAGCGTAGGAGGAAGGTATGCCAGTCTAAGGGAAAAGGAAGGGGGAGATGTGAGAGCATGGAGGGGGAGCGAAAGATGGAAGAAAAGGAAAGGAGAGAGATGCCAGAGAATCAGGGAAGGGGAGATACCAGACTATGAGGAGAGGTGTGGGAGAGGGAAGGCGAGGAGAGAGATGCCAGACCAATGGGGTGAAAGGAGAGATGGAAGGGGGAGGCATACAGTTTCTGGAAGGGGCATAGAAGGAGAGAAGATGCCATATAGGGGAAGAGAGACGGCAGACAGTGGATGGAAGGAAGAGAGTTACAAGAAGATGAGGAAAGGAGAAACCACAGAAGACAAAGGTAGAAAAAAATTTCTATTTATTTATTGCTTTAGGAGACATGTGTCACTGTTTCTGTGAAGCATTGTATGCAGAGTCCAGCTTCTTGCTGGTTCAATTTAACCTTTGTCTATGTATTTTTATTTTATCCCCCCTTTTACAAAACTGTGAAGCGTTTTTAGCACCAGCCTTGGTGGTAGCAGCTCTGATGCTCAGAATTTTATGAGCATCAGAGCTGTTACCTCCGTAGCTAAAATCCACACTACAGTTTTGTAAAAGAGGGAGGGGTTAGTTTGTGATTACATATTCCTTACTAGGCGAAGGTGTTTTCTGTGTTCTGTGTGTTTTCTGTTAGGATTGACGGTGTAGGATTGATCTGTGCTGGTCTGGCTTGTTTAGTTTTACAATGGGTGTATTGATGTACTGCTCACTGCAATATGTAAGATGCTGCCTTTTCCTAGGTACTCATGTGTGACGTGTGGTTTGTTACTAAAAATCATGTTTTTCTTACAGATGGGGGGGGGTGCCAAAAAATGATGGGCCCCGGATGTTACATATGCTAGGTACGCCACTGTATGTAAAGATACCAGAAAGCTGGCGTAGCAAAAACTTCTAAGTTTTGAGTATTTAACCCTCCCACAATCTCACGGGCACTCGTTTCAAGTTTATTGAGATTTTGATTTAAACGCAATATCAAATATTTTCAATGCGTATAACAAAAATAAATTTGGGGAAATAAATAAAACCATTTGAACCAGTGTTCCCGCTAAGCTGCGCTGGCGCACAAAATATTACATCGCAGCGCACACGTTTCTCGTCACAGCGCACAATCGGAAGAGGCGTACGGCAGATGGCAGGGCGGCGAGAGGAGAATCGGGCGAGTTGGCTCATAACTTGCTGGCGCCCGATATTTTTGGCTCACGGTGAAAAAAGTTTGCTCACAACACCCGCCCGCTTAGAGGGAACACTGGTGGGGATATAGTTTTAGGGAGTGGAGGCAGTTGTAGGAGATATAAGTGATAAATAGGAGTAGTAGGAAGGGCAGCTTGTGGGGTGGTGATACAGTTCCATATATAATAAAAAATGAAATACAATCATAGTTGGTTTCATAACTGATTTCAGTGTACTCTTTATTTATTATATCATGTTTGCTCTTCACTCTATACATATTCCCGCTTTGATTGATGTCGGGGGAGGGAGGGGAGGCTTGTGGGCCCATCACTTGTACGTGCCTAGCCTGGCGTTGGTGAAGCAGGGAGAAATCAGTAGTTGTGGCGGGAGAGAGAAAGAAAGAAAGACAAATTGAAAGAAAGGGGGGCAGAGAGAGAAAGAAAGAAAGACAGACAGAAGAAAGAAAAGGGGGACAGGGAGAAAGAAAGGGGGCAGAGAGAGAGAAAGAAAGAAAGAAAAGGGGGCAGGGAGAGAGAAAGAAAGAAAGGGGACTCATGGAGCGACAGAGAGAGATGTTGGTTTGGGAATGGAATGAGGTCTGGAGGAGAGGAAGCAGAAAGAAAGAAATATTGGATTTACAATCAGAAGAAGGAAGTGCAACCAAAGACTCATGAAATCACCAGACAGCAAAGGTGATTTTATTTTAAATTTAGTGATCAAAATGTATCCAAATTTATATCTGCTGTCTATATTTTGCACTATGGCTCCCTTTTTCCAAACTGCAATAGCGGTTTTTAGCGCAGGGAGCCTATGAGCGTCAGGAGCAGCATGGGGCATTCAGCGCAGCTCCCTGTGCTAAAAACCACTATCGCAGTTTAGTAAAAGGGGGCCATAGTAAAAGGGGAGGGGTATATTTGTCTATTTTTGTATAGTTGTTTCTGAGGTCACATTGCATATTTTAAAGTTATCAGCCTTGACCTCTTTGAAAAAAACCCCGAATATAAATAATAATTAACATTTTCTCTGCGTACAATGTGCTTTGTGTTTTTTAAATTTTATTGTTGGTAGATCATTTTAAAAGTAGCTCGCAAGCCAAAAAAGTCCCTGGTTTAGGACATATGGCCTTTATCTGCTGTCATTTTCTAAGCTTATATGAATGTTTTGAAAGGGAGCTCTAGATTCTGGCAAGATTTTACTGTAATTCTCCTAGTACTCTATATCAAGACCTCCTACAGGCTGTTTGGTCTGTAGTTACATTCCTTAGAAGAGCAGAGAAACAGTATTTGAGCAGTGGTTTCTTCTGCGCATGCGGAGGCACCTTAAGCAGGGACGCACGGAGGTGACTCTCCTCTCCCGCCCTCATTCCATCTAACACAGTGCAGCCCTCGGTCTGGCCGGCTCTCTTACAGTCCCTTGCCGAAGTTATTTTTAAGTTCAAAGCCACCGCCGCAGCTCCTCTCACGAATCGCACCTGCATTGGAAGCCTCTCTGACGCCATGTCAGATAGAAGGCTTCTGATGCAGGCGCAGATAGTGAAAGGAGCTGCCGTGGCAGCTTTAAACTAAAAAATAACTTCGGCAGGGGACTGTAAGGGAGCTGGCCAGAAACAAACAGAAATGCTGCTGCACAGGGAAGTGGAGGGGGAGGGAATGCTGCTGCACAGGGAAGTGGGGTGGGGGGGAGGGAAATGCTGCTGCTGCCCAGGGAAATGGAGGGGGAGGGAATGCTGCTGCTGCTGCTGCACAGGGAAGTGGGGGTGGAGGGAAATGCTGCTGGTGAGAAAAGGGGACTGGGGCTGGAAGATGAAAGGGAAAAGATGGGAGAAGGAGGCTGGGGGGGGAAATGGGTTTGGAGCTGGGGAAGGAGGCTTTACTAGCACCCATTAATGTAACGGGCTTAAACACTAGTTAATACATAATTAGACACCAATATTTTGTATGATTAGAAAAAAGTTATCAGCATATCTGCTTGTCAAGTGAAGGGTATCTGACAGAATATGTAAAGGATATATTTGGAAGTTAATTGGTCAGTCAGAGCTTGAAACTTATCCTGAAGTTTCAGTAAAAGATCTTCTGCCTGTAATTAAAAAAAAATCAGTAACAGTTATTGTAGCCCAAGGTATCAGAACAAATCTTGATTATTCTGCATGAAAGTAAAGCAAGTGAACTGTCAGTACACACTCTTAAAATCATAATTAAAATGAGTTCATATCTTCAGTCTCTGCTTAATCTTCTAACATCCACTTCCTTTGTGACATAGTAACAAAGGTATGCAAATTGAAGCAACAGGCTTGATGAGTCAGTTTCAAATGACACTGCACCATAGTTCTGAACAAAAAAATGTTAATTAGGCTTTTCTATATAGCATGAGAATCATTGAATATGCAGGGAATGCCGTACACTGGTTCCAGAAAACTTTATACAGTGGTGCCTCACACAACGAACTTAATTCGTTCCAGGAGCAAGTTTGTTATGCGAAAAGTTCGTTATGTGAAACGCGTTTTCCCATAACAATACATGTTAAAAAAAATAATTCGTTCTGCAGCATAAAATATGCTAAGATGACATAAAAAAAGATAAATTTGTCAAAATGGTGAAAATGGTGGTCTTGCTGAGGCCAAACTCTTTGACGAGGTCACACTGTTTTACCCCACATTCACTCCTTCTAATTATTTCCCGTTTCATTTCAACAGAAATCACCTTCCTGCTTTTTTTAGAAGCCATGATATATAAAAAATATTGAGTTTATCTTAAAAGGACGACTGTATACAGTGAGAGAGGGCAGTTAAGCGCAGTGACTAACGACTGCCTGCAGTGCCTGCGCGGAAGGATGCAATACATCGGCAGCTCGGGCGACTTCGTTGTGTGAAACGAAGTTCGTTGTGTGAAACGAAGTTTGTTGTGTGAAACGAAGTTCGTTGTGTGAAGTTCGTTATGTGAAACGAAGTTCATTGTGTGCAGCGTTCGTTGTGCGAGGCGTTCGTTATGCGAGGCACCACTGTAATTAGAAGCATGCAAACTTCCCCTGTAGAGCAGGAAACAGTATAGGACAGGAAATTTTCAAACCTGTCCTGGGGACCTCAGAGCTAGCCAGGTTTTTAGGATATCTGCAATGAATATGAATTTGCATATACTGAGCCTGCAGGTTTGGAGGAACCCTGGAACAGAGTTTCATAATTAAGGAAAAAAGTAATGAACATAAGAATTGCTGCTGTTGGGTCAGACCAGTGGTCCATCGTGCCCAGCAGTCCGCTCACTTTGGCGGCCCTTTGGTCTAAGACCAGCGCCCTGAGACTAGCCCTACCTGCCTTCGTTCTGGTTCAGCAGGAACTTGTCTAACTTTGTCTTGAATCCCTGGAGGGTGTTTTCCCCTACGACAGACTCCGGAAGAGCGTTCCAGTTTTCTACCACTCTCTGAGCGAAGAACTTCCTTACGTTCGTATGGAATCTATCCCCTTTCAATTTTAGAGAGTGCCCTCTCATTCTCCCTACTTTGGAGAGGGTGAACAACCTGTCCTTAGCTACTAAGTCTATTCCCTTCAGTACCTTGAATGTTTCGATCATGCCCCCTCTCAATCTCCTCTGTTCGAGAGAGAAAAGACCCAGTTTCTCTAATCTTTCACTGTATGGCAACTTCTCCAGTCCCTTAATAATCTTAGTCGCTCTTCTCTGGACCCCTTCGAGTAGTACCGTGTCCTTCTTCATGTACGGTGACCAGTGCTGGACGCAGTACTCCAGGTGAGGGCGCACCATGGCCTGGTACAGTGGCATGATAACCTTCTCCGATCTGTTCGTGATCCCTTTCTTTATCATTCCTAGCATTCTGTTCACCCTTTTCGCCACCGCTGCACATTGCGCAGACGGCTTTATCAACTTGTCGATCATAACTCCCAAGTCTCTTTCCTGGGACATCCTGTATTCGTGCATGAGATTTTTGTTACCGACATGCATCACTTACTTATCCACGTTGAACCTCATCTGCCATGTTGATGCCCATTCCTCGAGCCTGATTATGTCACATTGCAGATCTTCGCAATCCCCCTGTGCCTTCACTACTCTGAATAACTTCGTATCGTCTGCAAATTTAATCGCCTCGCTCGTCGTACCTATGTCTAGATCGTTTATAAAGATTTTGAAGAGCACAGGTCCAAGTACTGGAAGGACTAAAAATAGCCAGAGCATGAAGCAGCAGCACACACACTTGTAACAGGTTGGGGAAAATGTTACCATTAAGCTTGGTAATCAAGAATACAGAGGATTAGTTTATCTTAACACAAAATGCTAGTTTTTAATCCAAACTGGTACCCATCTCTCTCCATCCTACACAGGATAATAGGTGTAGTTTGTGTGCTCACTTTGGAGGGCAAAGGGTAAGGAAGTCATATTCCCAGTAGTGGAAGGGCAATTAAATCAGCATTGGCACTCCCATACTTATCTTGAACTACACCCGTGCATACAGCTCAAATATTCCAAGCTAGACATAGGCCCTCTTTTACTAAGGTGCGCTAACCGAATTGGCACGCGCTAAACACCAACGTGTGCATGTTAGTCTATGGACGCATTAGCGTTTAGCATGCGCTAATTCGATTTGTAAACTAGTCGTTAAGCCCGTTACATTAACGGGTGCTAGAATTTATGTCTGTCTGTATTTTTCTTTCTGTCTCTTTCCTCCCTCCATTTCCCTGTGTAGCACTGTCTCTGCTTTCTTCCTCAGTCTGCACTCTCAAGCTGTAACATTACTGCTTAGCTTTTTCTCCCTGCAAGCATCTCTGCTCTCTTTCTCATCCCCAGTCTCTTTGCTATTTTTCTCTTCTTGCAGGGGTCTCTGCTCTCCTTTCTCTATATGTTCCTGATTCCTGCAAACTTCTGTTTTCTCTGTATGCTCTTGATCCTGTGTTTCCCTGTAGGTGTCTTTTCCTTTTTTTTTTTTTTTATTCCTTCTTCATGTATGGTTGATTTATTATAAGTTTTTTTATTTTTCCTATTTGTTGCATGCCTATCTCCTTGGCCGCTGTATGTTTCTCTTTTTTTGCTTTGTGTGTTTGTTTGTGTTTTTTTGCTGATTGTCTACTTGGTCGCTGTCAGTCTGTCTGTCTCATTGGCTGCTGTATGTCTGTATGCCTTTTTTTCAGTCTAACTCCTTGGCCACTGTATGTCTGGAAGGTTTTTTTTTCCTGAATTTATCCTTGGGCATTGTATTTTTTTTTTTTTTTCTGTTTGTCTCCTTGGCTGTTTGTATTTTTTATTTTTTTGCTGTCTCCTTGCCCACTGTCTCTCTGTCTGTTTACTTGGAGGCTGTATGTAAGTATGTCTGTCTCCTTGGCTGCTGTATGTCTGTTTGTCATTTTTTTTCCTGTGTCTCTCTCTGTGTTTTGTTATTTTTTCAATCTGTCTCTTTAGCCCCCTGTCCTTCTGTGACTGTCTGTGTGTCTCTCTCTGCTTGTGCACTGTTGTTTGTTTGTTTTTTTCAATCTCTCTTTAGCTCCTGATCCCCTCTCACTGACCCTTGCGCGACTGCATGTAATTCCGGTTAGGTTTCCATGGCAACCCTGCTCGCGGGTCTGTGAGTGTAGGGCCGTTTTGTCGGGTCTGGCGGCGCCGGGTTGGGAAGAGTCCTGGCTCCTTTTTTGGTTTGGGCCCGTGCAGAGGGGCTCAACAGCGCACAACCACCTTTCCTTCCCTCCCTCCATCAGGTGCAGTGCAGCTCCACCAATGTTAAAAGCAGCCGCGTCAAAATCGGAGCCCTGCCACTGCCGTAGCACTTTCCCCTCTGCCTTGGTCCCGCCCCTTCTCTGACATATGGGACCGCGCCAGAGGGAACGTGTTATGGTGGCGGCAGGGCTCCAATTTCAAAGCAGCTGCTTTTAACATAGGCGGAGCTGAACTGTACCTGATGGAGGAAGGGAAGGAATGGTGGGGCAAATTTGGTCAACGGCAGGAATTGTTTGGCGGACCAAGCACCGTTTTTTGCGGGAGGGGAGGGGGGGTGGAGTCGGCGATATGCAGGCTGCTGTGAACAGGAGCGGCAGCAGCGGCAGGACCATGAGGCGGGAGTGAGTTGTTCGCCTTCCCCTATCTGGGGAAAGCGCCGTGCCGAGCAGAGGTGTGAAGGCAGGAGTGAGCTGTTCGGCTTCCCCTATCTGGGGAAACCGCCATTGCGAAAATGGAGGGAAGTACCGCGTTGTTAAATTTGTCAGTTTTGCGTGGGGCCGTAGTAAGAGCGGGGCATGCTGCACTCTTGGCGGCCACGGACATACGGATCATGGAAGCACGCGGATAAGAGTGCGCATGCGCCGCCTACGGTTTTATTATATAGATTCTCTCACAAAAAAGGTTTGTATACAATAATCACATAACTATACTGAGGTTTCCTTATAGCCCATATTATAAATCAAAGAAAAACTGCAGACAGACGTACAAGGATGCAGGCTAAATTTATTACAACAAAACTATGAATGCGGTTAATGTTACCACCTTAAAACGAACCGAAGGACCGTGTTTCGGTTAACACGCCTTCGTCAGGGGTCCTAATAAACCAAAATTTAAAAAAACTCAGAATTTGCATAACATATATATAAATACATATTTATATGTGAATGTGTGGACCCCTGACGAAGACGTGTTAACTGAAACAAGGACCATGTCGGGTCCTTCGGTTCGTTTTAAGGTGGTAACATTAACCGCATTCATAGTTTTGCTGTAATAAATCTAGCCTGCATCCTTGTACGTCTGTCTGCAGTTTTTCTTTGTTTTATCTTGTGTTTTGCTTACTGCAGACCTTGTTGGTTTTCCCTTTTATAGTTTGTGTTGCATTCCTTATAGCCCATATAACATGATAATCTTCCTCAAATGAGGATTATTTGTCTTTTTACACAATTTTTCTAACCATAGGCACATTCTAAAAAGCAATGTTACTTACCGTAACAGTTGTTATCCAGGGACAGCAGGCAGCTATTCTCACTAGTGGGTGATGTCATCCGACAGAGCCCCGATATGGACATCTTGCAAGCATGTCTTGCTTGAAGAAACTCAGAAGTTTCGAGATGCCCGCACCGCGCATGCGCCAGTGCCTTCCCGCCCGATGTACCGGGCGTGTCTCCTCAGTTCAGGTAGCTAGCCTGAGAAGCCAACCCAGGGGAGGTGGGTGGGACGTGAGAATAGCTGCCTGCTGTCCCTGGATAACAACTGTTACGGTAAGTAACATTGCTTTATCCCAGGACAAGCAGGCAGGTATTCTCACTAGTGGGTGACCTCCAAGCTAACCCCAATGGGATGGTGGGAGAGTTGGCAACTTAAGAGAACAAATTTTGTAACACTGTTTGGCCAAACTGTCCATCCCGTCTGGAGAAAGTATCCAGACAATAATGAGAGGTGAATGTGTGAACCGAGGACCAAGTGGCAGCCTTACAAATCTCCTCAATCGGTGTCGATCTGAGGAAGGCTACCGAGGCTGCCATTGCTCTGACCTTATGGGCTGTGACCTTAGAGGGAAGGGATAATCCAGCCTGGGCATAGCAGGAAGAGATACAAGCCGCCATCCAGTTAGAGATGGTGCGCTTCGATACCGGTCGTCCCAACTTGTTTGGATCAAAGGAGACGAAAAGTTGAGGAGCATTTCTGTGTGGCTTTGTGCGATCCAAGTAGAAAGCTAGAGCACGTTTACAGTCCAGAGTGTGCAAAGCAGATTCCCCAGGATGAGAATGAGGCTTTGGAAAAAACACTGGAAGCACGATGGATTGGTTGATGTGAAATTCAGAGACCACTTTAGGCAAGAATTTTGGATGAGTACGGAGAACCACCTTGTCATGATGGAATACAGTGAACGGTGGATCCGCCACTAGGGCCTGAAGCTCACTGACCCGACGAGCTGACGTGAGGGCCACCAGAAAAACCACCTTCCAGGTGAGATACTTAAGTGGAGCCGTGTTGAGAGGTTCAAACGGAGGCTTCATAAGATGAGACAGGACAACATTGAGATCCCAAACCACAGGAGGAGGTTTGATAGGAGGGTTGACATGAAAAAGCCCTTTCATAAATTTGGAAACCACAGGATGAGCAGACAAAGGTTTCCCTTGTAGAGGCTGATGAAAAGCCGCAATAGCACTCAGGTGGACTCGTATAGAGGTAGACTTGAGACCAGACTGGGACAGGTGTAGAAGATAGTCCAATACAGAAGATAGGGAAGCTCGCTGAGGTTCCGTGGCATTGGAAATACACCAGGAAGAGAATCTAGTCCATTTTTGGGAATAGCATTGTCGAGTGGCAGGCTTCCTGGAAGCCTCCAAGACCTCCCTCACTGCTTGAGAGAACTGGTGAGGAGTTATGCTGAAAGGAACCAAGCTGTCAGGTGAAGAGACTGCAGGTTGGGATGAAGTAGTGAACCTTGATGTTGAGTAAGTAGTGAAGGAAACACTGGAAGAAGTACTGGCTCCCTGCTGCTGAGTTGAAGTAGAAGGGAGTACCAAGGTTGTCTGGGCCACCGAGGAGCAATCAGAATCATGGTGGCATGGTCTGATCTCAACTTGACCAGAGTCTTCTGAATGAGAGGAAAGGGAGGAAACGCATATAGGAAGCGATTCCCCCACTCCAGTAGAAAGGCATCTGCCTCGAGGCGGAGAGGAGTGTAGATCCTGGAGCAAAACTGAGGCAGTTTGAAGTTGTGGGGGGCTGCAAAGAGGTCTATCTGAGGCGTTCCCCACTGAGCGAAGATCTGATGAAGGGGTTTGGAATGGAGCGTCCATTCGTGAGGCTGGAGAAGACGACTCAATTTGTCTGCCAAGACGTTGTCTTTCCCCTGAATGTAGACAGCTCTGAGGAAGGTGTTGTGGCGAACCGCCCAATCCCAGACTCGAAGAGCTTCCTGACAAAGAGGGGCCGAGCCCGTGCCCCCTTGCTTGTTGACATAATACATGGCGACCTGATTGTCTGTGCGAATAAGGACCACCATGTCGTGAAGCAGATGCTGAAAAGCTTGGAGAGCATTGAAGATGGCTCTGAGCTCCAGAAGATTGATTTGATGGAGTCGTTCCGCAGGGGTCCAGAACCCCTGAGTTCGTAGACCATCCAGATGGGCCCCCCATGCATAGTTCGATGAATCGGTCGTGAGAACTTTCTGGTGGGGAAGAGAGTGAAACAGCAAACCTCTGGATAGATTCGAAGAGGTCATCCACCAGAGAAGAGACTGCCGTAGAGCAGGAGTGACGACAATGTGACGGGACAACGGGTCGGACACCTGAGTCCATTGAGATGCCAGGGTCCATTGAGGAATTCTGAGATGTAGTCTGGCAAAAGGCGTCACATGAACTGTAGAGGCCATGTGGCCCAAGAGGACCATCATGTGTCTCGCCGAGATGGACGGGCGAGAAGACACCGACTGGCAGAGTAGAAGGAGAGCATCCATGCGTTGAGGAGGAAGGAATGCTCGAAGTTGAATGGTATCCAGAACAGCCCCGATAAAGGGGAGAGACTGGGTGGGCTGAAGATGTGATTTGGGGAAGTTGATCTCGAAGCCCAGACTCTGCAGAAAAGAAATTGTAGTCAAGGTCGCCGAAATGACCTCTGGAGCCGACGGTGCCTTGATGAGCCAGTCGTCGAGGTATGGAAACACCTGGAGACCCATGTTCCGGAGTGCCGCGGCCACCACCACCAGACACTTCGTGAAGACTCTGGGAGACGAGGAAAGGCCGAATGGAAGCACTCGATACTGCAGATGTAGATGTCCCACCCGAAATCTGAGAAACTTGCGGGAGGCCGGATTTATCGGGATGTGAGTGTAGGCCTCCTTGAGATCCAGAGAGCATAACCAATCGTTCTGCTCGAGTAGGGGGTAGAGAGAAGCAAGGGTCAGCATGCGGAACCGCTCCTTGACCAAAAACTTGTTGAGGACTCGAAGGTCCAAAATGGGACGCAGATCACCCGTCTTCTTCGGAACCAAGAAGTACCGGGAGTAGAACCCCTGGTTTTGCTGATCTACTGGCACCGGCTCGACGGCTCGAAGCCGAAGCAGAGCCTGCGCCTCCTGTAGAAGAAGAGTGGTCTGCGTCGAGTTGGAAGGATACTCTCTTGGCGGGTGGTCCGGGGGGACCCGTTGGAAATGAAGAGAGTATCCCTCTCTTACGATGGTAAGGACCCAAAGGTCCGAGGTGATCGACTCCCATCGATGATAAAAATGGTGGAGTCGACCCCCTATGGGAAAAACAGGGGAAGACAGAACGTCGGTTATGCTCCCTGGAAGAGATTCAAAAAGGCTGAGTAGCCTTGGGTGCAGCCGGCATCTGAGGCTTCTGTTGAGTCTTCTGTGGAGGCTGCCTCTTCGCAGGCTGTCTCGCTTGGGGAGCCTGCCTCGGTTGATAACGCCTCTGGTAGATTTGAGGCGGTCTAGAAGGACAAGACTGCTGAGGCTTCGGTTTAGGGCGCAGAATAGACTGAAAAGACTTCTCATGGTCCAAAAGCTTTTTAGTAACAGTCTCGATAGACTCATCGAACAGATCCGCTCCCGCACAAGGCACATTAGCCAGTCTGTCTTGGAGGTTCGGATCCATATCAATAGTGCGAAGCCAGGCCAGGCGACGCATGGCGACTGAACAGGCCGCAGCCCGTGCCGAGAGCTCGAAGGCATCGTAGGAGGATTGCATCAGCTGCAGCCGCAACTGGGACAGGGTCGCCACCACCTCCTCAAACTGGAAACGAGCCTGAGCATCGATGAAAGGGATGAACTTGCGGAGTACCGTCAAGAAAAAATCCAAATATGATGAGAAGAAAAAATTGTAATTGAGCACTCGAGTCGCCATCATCGAGTTTTGGTAAACACGTCTACCAAACTTGTCCATCGTTCTCCCCTCCCTGCCCGGAGGCACCGAAGCGTAAACCTGGGAAGGGTGAGACCGCTTGAGAGAAGACTCGACCAGAAGGGACTGATGAGAAAGTTGAGCCCCCTCAAACCCCTTGTGGTGAACGATGCGGTATCGAGCATCCAGCTTACTGGGAACCGCAGGGATAGAATACGGTGTCTCAAAACAGCGCATGAAAGTCTGGTCCAGCAATTTATGCAAAGGAAGCCGAAGAGTCTCCGCTGGAGGGTGAGGCAAATGCATAGTATCCAAATACTCTTTAGAATATTTAGACCCAGTGTCCAAAGTCACATCCAAGTCATCCGCCATCTGTCGGAGAAAAGATGAGAAAGACAATTGGTCTGCCAAGGCCGGCCGCCGAGACGGACTAGATGAAGTGGAAGCCTCCGGGTCCAGGGAGAGCTGAGACCGGCATGGAGAATAGGAGGTAGATGGTTCCTCATACTCTGGTCCCTCCGGCTGGGATACATCTGACGATGAGTATCCCAAACGCTGCATCTTTTTCTGCAGAGACACCTCCGAATGACGTGAGGAGTGTCGAGATGAGTGTCGAGATCGATGCCCCTCCCGGTGACGGGATGGGGAGCGAGATCTTCTGTGCATCACACGATCCCCCGAAGCCTCTAAGGAATGGATGGGGCTCGATGCGGTGGACCGCAGAGGTGGTAAGGATGCGGATTCACGCAGCGCCACCCAAGTCTGGTATGGAGTGCGGAAGAACTCTTCCTGCGATGTAGTATGCCCAGGACTCCGAGTATCAGGGGCTGCCCCAGCACCCTGCTGGCGTGGAGGTGTGATGGGCTCTAAAGGTGGCATATCAGGAAGGGAAGCCCTTCTGGAGGATTCCGCCGCCCTCCGCCGATCCCCCTCGTCGAGCAGCGAGATCGAACGGCGAGGAGGAGGGGGAGGGGGCGGACCGCCCCCTGAAACCGGTGCCCGGACTTCACCCTGGATGTTGGCGATAAGCCGGGGTCCCATAGTCTGCATAAGCTGGACAAACTGAGCTTCTAGCAGGGATCGAAGCGAAGCCGATATGGAGGGATCCGCACCGAAAGGGGGTCCTCCTGCACGGTCTTCGCGTTCCTTCGTGGCCAAGTGCTTCTGCTTGTTAGCTTTGGGCACTTTGATGACCACGGGAGGGACAGTGGAAGGCGGTACCTGAACCGAGGAGACGGAGGCAGGCACCGCAGCTGAAGTTGAAGCCGTAGCCGGTGTAAACGATGCTGGCTTCACGATGCTGGATGCGGGAGTCGTCGATGCAGGTTTCGAGCGGACCGGCGAAACCTCAGCAGACGTAGAAGCAGATAGATCCTTGGCAGTCTCCATCTTGAACATCGACTCCCAAAGCAAGCAACGCCTCTTAAACGAGCGCGCAGTGAGCATGGAACAAGGCCGGCACGATTTCGGAACGTGTTCCGGACCAAGACACTGCAGGCAGCGTCGATGCGGGTCCGTTAACGAAATCGCACGCTGGCACTTGCTGCACTTTTTAAAACCGGTGATTGGCCGGGACATAGGCCGGAAAATCGACGCTGAAAGGTCGAAAGCGGTAGGCCGCAGCCACGAGGCCGGCCCGGCCGAACCGCCGGAAGAAATAATTTTAACTTTTTTTTTTTTTTTTTTAAAAGAAAGTAAAAACGAAAGAAATTCAAAGAAATAAACTAAAACGCGGGTAAAGAAGGCAAAGAAAAACTGAAATTCAGTCAGCGCAGAATGAAGATAACTTCTCAGCTCCGCGGAAAGAAAAGAACTGAGGAGACACGCCCGGTACATCGGGCGGGAAGGCACTGGCGCATGCGCGGTGCGGGCATCTCGAAACTTCTGAGTTTCTTCAAGCAAGACATGCTTGCAAGATGTCCGTATCGGGGCTCTGTCGGATGACATCACCCACTAGTGAGAATACCTGCCTGCTTGTCCTGGGATAAGTTCTGGTATGCATTAGATACAGACTCCATGGGTTGTAGCTTCTTCTTGAATGGGAGAAGAAGACACTTAAATCAAATGGTACCTAAACAATATTTATAGCTCTATAACATAGATCTCAAAGTCCCTCCTTGAGGGCCGCAATCCAATCGGGTTTTCAGGATTTCCCCAATGAATATGCATTGAAAGCAGTGCATGCACATAGATCTCATGCATATTCATTGGGGAAATCCTGAAAACCCAATTGGATTGCGGCCCTCAAGGAGGGACTTTGAGACCCCTGCTCTATAATATATTTATTTAATATATACACTTATAACCCACCAGTTGGTGGGTCGCCCCCTCTGGACAGTGAACAGAACAACACATATCCTCAAGAGATCAAAGATGCTAACTCAAGATCTCAACCCTATTTCTATTTCAGCTGGAATCCCAAAGAAACGGGAGAAAAGCTTTTCTCCATTAATATGACCATTAGATCTGATTGACCAAGTTCCCCCACCCCAAACATAAAATGGTGAGAACAACCCTGGGGTGCTACAGGTCTCCAAATGTCTTAAAGAATTTAAGACCTAACTAATTTAATGATACCACTGCATCAAAATCAATTGTTACAGCTCTCTCTGAATCGAACTATCCCTGTATCTTGGTGATGCAGGAGTAGCTATTGAGTTCTTTTACTAAACTGCAGTAAATAGTGCATTCTTACTGCAGGATTTCCTCAGGCGTCCTGCAATAAATTCCCCATTGGCTGCCTGGGAACTAAAATATACGTTGTTATTTTTGTTTGTTGTGGTAATCAGCACATTCACATTACTGTGTATTATCTGATTAAGGGCTAGATTCACTAAGCCCACCGATCGGGCGACCCTGACCCGATTCATTAACCTTCCTCCCGATCTGATCCCGATACAAGCATGCAAATGAGGGGAAGGGCATCCAAAAGTAGAAAGGCAGCGATTCACAAAACAAATTTTAGGAACACCGACTGGGCTGGCCGATCAAAAAAAGAAGCGACTGCTGAGGACCAGTCGCTCACGTCCTTGCTGACCTGAAATCCCAGCCCTGCAGCCCTGAAACCATCAAAAAAGCACCCTGTTCTCTGCCGCTCTGCTCTCTTCCGCCCTGCCACCCTGCTCTTTGCCGCCCTGCCTCTCTGCTCTTTGCCACCGTGTCTCTCTGCAAGTCCGTGTTTTTAACCCGCGGGTTAAAAGCAGGGCTGCACTAACATTTACTTGACAGCTGCCCCATAATCCTTGCAACCAAGCATAGGCGTAATTGCTCACTTTACCTCTGGCCAAGCCCCCCCTTGCTGCGTGTTCTGTTCCATTAAAGCCCCCCCTTGTGCGGAGAGCAAGCGCATGCACGGATCGCTTCTACAGGCAAGAAGATGGTCTGCGCATGCGTCAGGATCGCTCTGCAGCGATCCGTGGGATCGATGTGGGGCATGCCTCCGATCGGGTTAATTTGCATAAAGATTGGTAGAGAATTGGTTGCCTGGCCAGAGATCGCCCACGGATTGGGTGGGATAGGTAAGTTTAGTGAATCTAGCCCTAAGTGTTGGTAAGTGTCTTGTAGCATTTTTTTTTTAAAGGCTGTGCACTAATAGCAACATTAATCCATGGTCATTAATTGAAAAAAGTATAAAATCAGCTGGCCTTAGTACATGGGGAAAGAAACCCAAGTAAGCGTGAACTAAGGCCAACTTTGACAGCTTGGTAAAGGACCCCCCCTATGTTTGTTATTCACCTTATTTCATGTGGCTGCGATTCTATGCAAGGATCTTTGGTTTTGTTTTCTACCCTTGTTCATTTTTTGTTTTGGCTTTTATGAAAACGAGAAATTTCCCAGTATTTTAAAACAATTCAATTTCTAGTGGAAAATCAACAATTCTTTCTAATGTGCTCCTATAAAATAGTTTTAAAAAGCTTTGATCCATTGATGAAACTGATATCTAAAGATTCTTTCATATATTAAGCAAGGTACACGCTGAAAACTGATTGCCCATTTGCTTAGTAACGGATGAAAAATGAATGAAACTCAGTATTCATTCAAGTCCCCAAAACTTTTTTTTTTTAGTATAAATCAAAGGCTTCCCATGCCAGCGCATTATTCAACAATCTTATTTTAAATAAATGTTGGTTTCATAGCGTGCCAGATATAACTCTGGTCAACTTGTTGAGCAGGCTGGATGAATATTCACTATACTGTATATGTTCACTATAGACCAGTGGTTCTTAACCTGGGTTCGACCGAACCCCAGGGGTTCGGTGAATCAGTTTCGCGGGTTCGGCGAAGGTCAAAACACACCTCCGACTCGTATAGCGCTTCGGTCACGTTCAATCATCTATCAGTTATTCAGTGATTTTGATCAAGACTGATCGTGTACTCGGTTTCTTGATCTATCAATCTGTAACTAACGCCTTATATACATCAATCAATTCCTGATCAAAATTTGTGATTTAACTGATAGATGATTGAACGTGACCGAAGCGCTTATGATTCGTGATGATACACCCCGCTTGTCCATAATTGGCTGCACGCAACATCGCTTGGCTTATCTGTGCTGCAGGGGATTTGATGCGCACTGTAGTCGAATTGTAACTGTTGTGATGGTACGTCGTGTGATACCTATCTTAATCCCTTACTAACTCTGTCGAGCAAATACGAAAGTGGTCGGACGAATATGTACAATATGGATTCACATGTATAATGGAACGTGATGGGAGTCAGCGTCCTAATTGCATGATTTGCAATGCCAAGTTGAGTAATTCTTAATTCTAGTCTAGCTCCGGAAAAACTAAGGGAATAAAGAAGGGTTCAATGAACACTTATATGAAACTGGTGGGGTTCAGTACCTCCAACAAGGTTAAGAACCACTGCTATAGACAGAATGGAAGGAGCGATTGTTTCCCCCCCCCTCAGAGTTCTTCCGTCATCCCAGATGGTCTTTTCAAGTTTATTAAAAAAATTTTATACCGCTTAATCAAATTTCTAGGCGGTGTACAGAAATAAAAAAATATCTTAAAAAAGAAACAAAACAAGTTAGAGTTAAAATACTAAACAGAACCAAGTTAGGTTAGTAAAGACATACAAAAACACATATACCAACTACACACAATCTTTGAGAAAAAAAAGCACACTTAGGGGAAAAACAATAGGTGAGGGTAAAAGCTATAATTTGTTTTTTGTCCTTAAAAGGACAATTGTTATCCAAAAGCATCTTGAAATAAGAATGTTTTAAATTTTGCTTTAAATTGCTTTAGCGCGGATTCGACCTGTAAATGATTATAGGCAGCGAATTTCTCGGTTCTGGTTCCAGTTCAGGACAGGAATGAGAACCTGCTACTTCAATATACGTTTATGAACTTTGAAATTCCTGGGGAGCAGCGGACAGGCGAGAGCGCCCCCCCCCCCCTTCCCCGGCTTCCAAAAGGTCGGGGGAACCCGACGCTGCTCAATCATACTTACAAAGCGGGAGAGCTGCTGGGGGCTGCGGGCGTCGCTGTCCGTCATCGCGCTCAGCTCCAGTCCAAGCCGCGTCTGCAAACATACGGGACGGGAGCAAAGGCAACGCGTCCCGGCAACCAACCGCAGCCAAGGAACCGACTCTCGCTTCCACCACCAGGGGGCGGCAGAGAAAGGATCTCACCAGCCACTTGACTACGTAGCTTGTGGGGGTGGGGGATACGTGGTGACATTCCCATCCCGTTCACACACGCACACACCTAGGTATGAACGGAAGCTCCTTAATGTTTGGGAAAACAGGATTGAAAGTTACACCGATGGGCGCTTTTTATGGCTAAATGTGGGTATCATGAACAGAACGAGACAGCAAAAAGAAATAGGAGAAATAAGCAAAAAAAAAAAAAAAGGGGGGGGGGGGTTCTTACCTAAATTCATATTATGACACATACACTGAAGTGATTTCACTTACAAAAATATTAAACAGGAAGGGATAGGCTTAAATTGCAAGTGAGTCACAGGAAGATGGGTGGGAAGGGCAGAAATCATGGAGCTTATCTAGCAGCCAGGGAGGAGCTTCAATACAATACATAGATGTCTTCTATCCCGCCAATACCTTTCAGTTCTAGGCGGTTTACAACAAGAAATTAGCCTGGGCATTCCCAGGGAGATTACAAGGTTGATAGCTATAGTATGCGTCGGGTTCTGGGAATGGTCCATACAATACTCTAATAAATTTTCTGTTGGACTAATACTACGTTTTAAAAAATCATCTTATTTACCCTTTTTTTTGTTTTGTTTTATTTCTATTTATCACTAGCCACTACAGGCACATTACTGGAGAGTGAAATCTGTTCCTAGAGAACCTTATCAGTAAATTAGAGAGGATGTTTATTTCCCTGAAGCAGTGATGCAGCCACCAGATGCAGTTTAGGTTGATGGGGGGTCAGTCACTGTAAGTGTAAACTGAGTGGAAATCCTTCTGCCTCCGGCTTTAGGATACACACCCCATGTACTGTCTTATAAAAGTTTAATCATCTGCGATCTCCAAGCACTGTCCTTGCCCTGGTTTTTAACTAAGCAGGTTTTTCTGTCCTATAGTTTCCCTAAACCCTTTCTGGTTCTGAAGCTGGGGAAGGATAATGTTGAAAGACAGTATGTTTGGTTTCAAGCCACACTGTTGTTCTTAAAAACATAAGAAGCATAATACTCATCAGTCTCATCAGTCCAGCACAGTGTCCTCTCTCTGATAGCACTGGGATAGGAGGCAATGTCCTAGTATGGATTAAGAACTGGTTAAATCAGGGGTAGGCAATTCCGGTCCTCGAGAGCCGGAGCCAGGTCAGGTTTTCAGGATATCCACAATAAATATGCACGAGATAGATTTGAATCTGAAGGAGGCAGTGCATGCAAATCCATCTCATACATATTCATTGTGGAGATCCTGAAAACTCTGGCTCTGGCTCTCGAGGACTGGAATTACCTACCCCTGGGTTAAATGGTCAGCATTCTCAATGGAGAAGGGTAAATAGTGGGGTTCCACAGGGGTCTGTGCTGGGACTGTGGCTTTTTAACATATTTCTCAATGATCTAAAAATGGGAATAACTAGTGAGGTAATTACATTTGCTGATGACATAAAGTTGTTACGTTGCAAGAAGATTGTGGAAAAATTGCATCAAAATGACAGATGACGTTTAATGTCAGCAAGTGCAGTGCAATGCATGTGGGACAGAATCCACATTAGGAGTCACCAGCCAGGAAAAGGATTAAGTGTCATCACTGAGGATATGTTGAAACCCCTTAGCTCAGTGTGTGGTGGCAGCGGCTGCTAAGAAAGCAAATAGAACGTTCGGAATTATTAAGAATGACTATGAATCCAACGCTCATCCCTAACGGTGACGGAACTAAATCACGCGAGACAACGGCGCGCCGACAACTGAGCACAGACAACTGAGCGCAAGGTTGATGGCGCGCCGAAGAAAAGCACTATTTTAAAGGGCTCCGACGGGGGTGTGTGAGGGGAGGAACCCCCCCACTTTACTTAACAGACATTGCGCTGGCATTGGGGGGGGTTGTAACCCCCCACATTATACTTAAAACTGAACTTTTTCCCAAAAAAACAGGCAAAAAGTTTGGTTTAAAGTATAATGAGGGGGGTTACAACCCCCCAAACCCCCCACAACGCCAGCGCGATGTCTGTTAAGTAAAATGGGGGGGGGGTTCCCCACCCAACACCCCCCATCGGAACCCTTTAAAATAGTGCTTTTCTTCGGCGCGCCGTCAACCTTACGCTCAGTTGTTTGCACGCCGTTGTCTCGCGTGATTTTGTCTATGAACCTCCCTAACGCCTATCAATTTGTAACTGATTACAGTAATCCTGCTTGTCTCAACAAACTATCAGTTGCATGCCAGCTGTGCCCAATATCAAATCAAATTGTAAAAGTTGTTGCTATTTGTCTCGATCTAAGTTGAAAGCCCTGTTCAGCCTGTACAACAAGTTTATTGTAATACCGATATGTCCTTCAGTTGTCAGCTCCCCCTGCTCTAACAAGGGTTCTCATAATTGCCTCAGATCTATGTAGGTATACTGTAGTGTGATTCATAAATAAAAGATTAGATTAGAAATGGAAAACAAATATTATAATGTTCTTGTATCACTTTATGGTGCAGCTGCACCTTGAATACTGTGTGCAATTCTGATTGCATCTAAAGAAAACAAATACAGCGGAATTAAAAAGGTACAGAGAAGGGTGATGAAGACGATAAAAGGGATGAGATGAGTTCCCTACGAGGAAAGGCTAAAGCAGCTAGGGTTCTTCAGTCTGGAGTAGAGGTGGTCCAGGGGAGATATGATAGAGGTCTATAAAATACTGGGTGGAGTAGAGCTGAAAGGGTAGATGTGGATTGCTTATTTACTCTTTCCAAAATTATTAAGCGTAGGGGGCTCGCAATGAATCTACATAGTAGTAGATTTAAAACAAACTGGAGAAAATATTTTTTCACTCAATGTGTAATTAAACTTTGGAATTAAAGTTGCCAGAGAAAAAATACCTTAATGATGAGATGCATTTCCCCAATTGTGGATGTCTTGCAGGGTTCCTATATTAGTTTTCCAAACCTGCTTGTAAGTGATTTATATGTATCCCAACATTTCAACAGTCATAATCTAGTGAAAGAAAAAGCTTTTAATTCATAGTCAAATATAGTGGCACACCAGCTTCGGCCAGCTGTTTTGGACAGCTTTACCTTGTGCGTTATACAGTTGACTGAATAATCCAATAAGAAGTAGGCAGAGCAACAGAATTCTGGAAATAGCTGGGGTAGCTGAGAACAAACATTTGACTGTTGCTGCCATACTACGCTTCTGGCTAATGCAGCTGTACAAGGCCGAAGTAGCCACTTTCCACAGCTGACCAAAGGAGCCACACTACACACTGGCCAATGCAACTGTACTTATTAGCAGGCCGACGCAACTGTGCCATATAGCTATCTGGTGCAAGCATGCCAAAAGAGTCTACCCCTTCAGAGTATGACTCTAGGAGGGCGGGCTTAGGGGCCCTACCCCTAATGGTTACTGCTTTGGTACTTTCCATCACTCTGGAGGAGGTATTGAGAAAGGCAAAAGAAAGGACATGGCTTGTCACATTTTCATGGGGACCTTGATGTAATCGATCAAACCAGGCATTATTTTGTTAAATTCAAGGCAATATATTTACCAGAAATATGGGTTGCTATCAAAGGCTTTCTTATAGTCAATCTATGTTATACTGAGATTTCTGCTTTTCTTAGCATTGGCCATGATGGCTTAATTGTCTATGACTTCCTGTGCACCCTTCTTATTGATTTTCTGCTGTATTGCCATGATGTTAATTGGAGTTGATATTGTTATATATTCTATCAGAATCTTTTGCAATGATTAGCTTATACGTAGATGGTTGGTAGACAAGTTATGGATCTGTAATTTTGGAGAATGGTGCTTGAATCTTCCTTTGGAAGAATCTAATCTAATACAGGATTTATGAATCCACTAATACCACATAGTTCAAGGCAATATACTTCTTAAGCCATACACAATCTATGGGAAAATACAAAACCAATCTTAACATAATACCTCACATTAAAATAAAATTGTAAACACTCTCAAATAGTTGGATTCAGTTCTTGTGTACACAGGTAAATTATTTCACATAGTAATAGCAGCATTTATAAATGAGAAGTTAAACTGATGTTTAAACCATGCTCTAACTTTTGGAAACTGCAATAATAATGTACCACTTAGTCTAATAGAATAATGATGTAACAAGAAAAAAAATAAAACAAGGTATCACAGGAGAATCTGTTTGTAGAATGTAATAAATCAAACAGGCAGATTTCCTGTTCTTCTTGTTATTAGTCACTGTGATGTTAAGTCTGGCTGGCTGACAGATTGATTTTTGCAAATGGCCAGAACTTGGTAGAATGATGGTAACTGTTTGAACCGGTTGGTCACTCCATCTAGGCCAGAGTTTTTCTATTTTGGGGTTCTTTCTAATCTGTTTTCCAATTCTTTTGTCATCACTATAGGCCATATTCTCCTGTAGGCAAGGTAGCCATTCTGCTTCTCGATTGTACACCACAGGGTCATTGTTTAAGTTTCTCCAGAAAGTTTCACTTTCAGCTTTAGTTGGTGACATTTTCACTGTACTACCGCTCTTTCCTAGTTTCCTGTAGAACTGTTTTGGGTTCTGTCTAAACAGTTTATTTTAA
Source organism: Geotrypetes seraphini (assembly GCF_902459505.1). Classification (NCBI taxonomy): domain Eukaryota; kingdom Metazoa; phylum Chordata; class Amphibia; order Gymnophiona; family Dermophiidae; genus Geotrypetes; species Geotrypetes seraphini. Next base: position 182,112,383 of record NC_047085.1, on the reverse strand, counting down.
TCTCTCTCTGTTTTCTTCATATCTCAACAGTTTTTGTGTCTCAGATACTAATGTTATTAAAAAGCATATAAATTGAAGGTCTTCATGTTTCAGTTTATTGCTGTGGATTTTTCTCATTATCTTTGGTGATCTTGAACCTTTTAGCTACCCTTTTTCAGGGACATTGCTGCCCACAATGACTTAATTTTTCTTCATTGTTTTTTCAAGGAGTTATCTTTCTCTTCTTACTTTGTACCTGCATTCTTACCAGATTTCTCTTGATAATAATTTTTACTGCATTATATTGTATTCAATTAATTTTGGTGATGTTAGATGGTCCCTTTACACAGCTAATGGCCTTATCCATCTTATTTATCACACTCTTTACTCTAAGTGTGAAATTTAAGTCAGGTAACTTTCCTATCTACTGGAATCCATGTTTCTCTATTTCCATATAGTCTAGGACAGTGTTCTTCAACCATCGGTCCGTGGATTGGTGCCGGTCTGCAGAAATTTACTGCTGGTCCACAGGGCCGGCAAATGCATCGGACCCAAGACAGTGTTCTTCAGTTGCCGGTCCGCAGAGCAATCAATGCGGCATTATCTTCAGGCCGGTTCCCTCTTCCTCACTGCTGCATTGCATAAAGCCGCAGGCAGCGGCTCCTACGCGCATCTTGCGCCTGAACTGAAAGCCTCTCTAATGTCGCAATGTCAGAGGGAAGGCTATCAGCGTGTGAGGAGCCACTACCCGTGGCTTTGTGCACTGCGGAAGTGAGGAACGAGAGCTGTCCCAAAGATAACACCGGGGGCAGCATAAAACAGCCAGGTGGGAGTAGGCCAGAAGGTAAGGCACAGCATGGAGGGAGGGAGACAACAAAGGTAGGGGGAACAATTTTATTTTTTAATTTAGTGATTGAATTGTGTCAGTTTTGAGAATTTACATCTGCTATGTCTGTATTTTGCACTGTTCAGGAAGAAATGCATTTGTTTCTTTTTCTCTGGAGTTGTACTGCATGCAGTCTTGCATCTTAGGGTTTGTTTGTATATACTGTGTTTCCCTGAAAATAAGATCTACCCCGGAAATAAGCCCTAGCAGGATTTAAATATAAGTCCTACCCCTAAAATAAGCCCTAGTCCCGGGATTCGTTGGCAGTTTCCCTCCTTCCCATCCTTTGTGCAACAGACCCTTTGAGTGAGCGAGCTCCGCCCCCCCGAGCACCTGCACCTGCCGCGCAGCCGAATCCCCATCCTTCACTCCCTCCCATTGGAACCCTGCCACAAGCCTTACTTATCTCCCTAAGCAGCATAGGGCCGGCAGCACTCTAACAGGCTGTTTTGGCATTGTCTGCCCATGAATTCACTGCTGTGTTACTGATGACATCATCAGTAATGCGGCAAAGTGAATTCATAGGCGGACAAGGCCGAAACAGCCTGTTTAGAGTGCTGCCGGCCCGACGCTGCTTAGGGAGGTAAGTAGGGCTCATGGTAGAGTTCTGATGGGAGGGTGGGAAGAATGAGGATTAGGCTGTGTGGCAGGTGTGTGTGGGGGGGGGGGAGGGGCGGGGGTGGTGCTTGCTCAAGGGTTCTGCTGCACAAGGAATGGGAGTGAAGGGAAGCTGGGTAAGGGTCCTGCTGCATTCTGGTTTTAAGTTCTCCATGATGAATTTGCATGAGAAAAATTTGTATGCTTTTTCTTGAGTGTTATGCAAATCTACCTTGTGCTTAGTCATTGTGGATAGCCTGAAAATCAAACTGGCTGGGTGTGTCATCAAGATTGGATTGAGGGCTACAGTATTTACATGGTTCAAATCCTATTTGTCAGACAAACATTCAGTTTTGTTCAGCAATAGCACATCGTTACCTTGGGCATTGGACTATGGGGTGCCACAGGAGTCCATACTGTCTCCCATCTTATTTAATATCTACCTCAAGCCTCTGGCTGAGCTGCTTCGATCAATGGACACAAAATTCTTTTATCTATACTGGTGATGGGCAACTACTCATACTCATTGAACCAGACCTATCCACAGCTTTGAGGAAACTGCCTGACTGTCTTACTGAAACTCAGGAATGGGCAAACAACAACAATGCTGCTTGAACCCAAGCAAAACAGAGATTCTTTGGGTTCCTAACCCAAGTGGACAAATACCTGACTTCAAAATATCTTTTGGGAAGTATGAACTCCCCCAAAAATCACAAGTCAGGAATCTCAGGATGGTACACTGACAATTGCATGCAGGACATTTACACACCAGCGCACACTGAGACACGACCACTACACTTAAAAATTCAGGTGCTATCTAGATGAATGTTTTAAGTGTATCCCTCCCCAACCCCACCCCTCAAAAAAAAAAAATTGTCGAGTCTCAGTGCAGTGTGCACTGGCGCGCAAAAGTCCGGTGTGCGATTGTCACACAGGATTGTTGGTGCGCCATTGTCCTGCGTGTATTTGATGAGTCACCTCTCGTGATACTACTAGACGCATTGCTCAATCTGATCCTGCATATTCAAAAACTATGAAATATCTCTCCATATATTGAAAAGACAAGTCTCACTACAGATGTTATCATGGCATTTCTTGTAGATGCCTCTAGTGTTGAAGTTCCCAGGAGGGTGTCAAGTTATCACCGATGATCCACAATTTCACACTCTGACAGCACTTTGGTGTCTAGGCTTCCATCAATTGGTTGATGAAATGAAAGTGCAATATGGATGAGGAGTGCTACGGATTTTCTAAGTGTTACCAATGTTGAGAAGCAGTTGAAGCAATGAACTCCCAAGTTACTCTCTGAAAAATTGCTAGTAGCATGAGTAATAATTTCTTGGCGGACTTCTGAGTCAGAGTCAGGGTCTTCAAACTCAAGTTCCCTGAAACGGAAGAAGTGTGATCAGGTTTTAAAGGAAATCTGCCCATCAACCATATTGTCCTCATTAGATGGAATGCCAGCACGGTTCTTGTAACATGATCTGGGTTGGTTGGTGGACATATGGTTGTGAAAATTTTTGTATATACTGAACTCTGTTGCAGATATACACATAGAATCTCCTAGTTTGTTGTAGATGTGGCCAAGTACTATTTTACTATCAATGTAGAATTTGTGTCTAGTTCAGGGGTAGGCAATTCTGGTTTTCGAAAGCCACAGGCAGGTCAGGTTTTCAGGATATCCACAATGAATATACTGTATACAAGATGGATTTGCATGCACTGCCTCTTTGAGATGCAAAATTATCTCATGCATATTTATTGTGGATATCCTGAAAATCTGACCTGCCTATGGCTCTCGAGGACCGGAATTGCCTACCCCTGGTCTAGTTGAATGTCCATTTCACTTAATATCAGCTTTGCTATCTCTATTGTCAGCACTACTCTACACAACTCTAAGAGTGGAATAGTACAATTAGGTTATAGTATTATTTGGCTTTACCAAAGAGAAATCTCATATGAGATGTTCCTTCTCCATCTGTTACTTTCAAGTAGGCCACTGTAGCAATTGCTTTTACAGATGTGTGTGAGATGCAAAATTCATTGTGACAAGCAATATTGAGTACCATAGGGATGTGGAATATAGAACTGTTCAAGGGATTTTAAAAAATCCTTCCATACCTGCTATTCTTGTTTCATTTCTTGTGTTAGTGGTGCATAAAACTCATTGGTACTTAAACTTCTCTTAACAGGCTCTTTCTTGGATGGCGACTACAGCTACAAATCCCAGTGGATCATATAGACGAGTTGTCTTCATTGCAAGGCCTGTGGGCCAATGGCGGCCCTCCAAGACCTCTGTGGCAGCCCGTGAAGCCTGTGCAGAATGTCGCTCCCCCCTATCAGGATCCGGGACTTTCTTTCCCCAGTGCGTCAGTCCTGCACTCTTCAGGCTGTGGGAAGTGTGAATGAAGTAAACACGCTGCCTTCAGTGGCCCCAGAAGCTTTCCCTCTGCTACATCTTCCTGTTCCCGCAGTAGGAAACTGTAACAGAGGGAAAGCTTCTGGGGCCACCGAATGCGTAGCGCGTGCTATTCCACACGTTAATGCTCTAACGCAGCTTAGTAAAAAAAGCCCTTATTTGTGGTCTTGTGTTTGCATAGGGTTCATAGTGTAACCAAAGCCAGGTGTTCTGGTAGGAATGAATGTATCAGGCTATTGGCATCTTGGCCCAAAAATGACCCTCGCTTAATAATTAGCGAAGACCACTGGTATAAACTGTTCAATGCAAACAAAACACTTCATACTATTTGATTTATCCTGGGTTGAGACTTGAAAGGTAGAAAGACATCTCTTTTTAGTTCCCAATTTCATCCAGTGATTTGCTGGAGTTTATCTAGTCTCAAATCCAAGCTCTTAACTACGAGGGTCATTTCATAAATAATGCACACTAATTTTTTTAATTTACATGTTTTATTTTTTTTTTTCTTTCAAGTACTGTACAGTAAAACCTTGGATTGCAACATTTGATTAAATTTTAACTTGATATACAAACAATGTCTAGTAATACAAGTACATATCACAACTGAGCTGACGGTTCTTCTCTCTCTGACAAGCAAAGTCTTGCAATAAGAGTACATACAGTATACACGCGTCACATCATCACAACTGAGCCGATGGGTCTTCTCTCTCTGACGCTGCTGGAGTATAGTGACTGTTCTAAATGAGTGAGGTCTTGCAATACAAGTACGTGTGGAGGGGCATAATCGAAAGAGATGTCTAAGTCTGTTTACGTCCATCTCGCATGTCGTCCAAAGTTAAAAAGAGCCTAGGACACATTTTCGAAAGAGACGTCCATCTTATTTTACTTTTGAAAATCATCTAATTATACATCCTGCCGATCTGATCGTCCAAGCCGCTAAATCGTCCATCTTTATACCACATTTCCATCCAAGTCCAAAACGCCTAGAACGGGGGTCGGCAACCTGTGGCTCTTTTCCACCTTTGCTGCGGCTCCGGTAGTGTGTCACGCAGGCATGCAGCTTAAGTCCGGCGTCGCGGCGGGAAATAGCCATGCTGAGCAGTGAGCTCAGCACATACACAGATGAAAGCCTTGCTTGCTGATTGGTCCAGCGGCCCCGCCCCGCCGGACCAATCAGCAAGCAAGGCTTTCATCTGTGTAGTGCTGAGCTCACTGCTCAGCATGGCTATTTCCCGCCGCGCCGCGCCGCTAGACTTGTAAGGTGCCTGAAAAAGAAATCATCCTGGCCGGGGTCGGTGTCATGCTCCGGAGATCTACAGCCTTCCTATCTCCCTCTCCCTTCTACCTGCTTCCGGCCACATCCCCTGCTCCGCGGCTCTCTTCGGCAACTCAGCAGCAGCTTCTGACGTCGGGGCCTACCCTCTGCGAGTCCCGCTTGTTTCAACTTCTTTTTTCCACAAAGGCGGGACTCGTAGAGGGAAGGCCTCGATGTCGGCAGCTTGTCTTGATCACTGCTGCTGACGAGTTGCTGAAGAGAGCCGCGGAGCAGGGGGGTGTTGCCAGGTGCAGGTAGAAGGGAGAGGGCCAGATGCAGGACTCGTGGGTGAGGGAGGAGAAGAGAGAGAGAAAGAGAGAGGGGAGGGAAACAAAAGGAAATCTTTCATACTGGGCTGGGCCGGAGTGGAGGGAGGGTGGAAAGATTCTAGCTACAGGGTGCAGTAACAAAGGAAAAGGGGGAAAGCTGAAAATGGAGATAATGACACAAAGAAGAGAAAGGGTAAGCAGGACCTACTGAATAAGGATAGAGATACAGAAGGGACATGAAGAGGAGGTGAAATAGAGACATGCTGAAAAAGTGTGTGTGGGGGGGGAGATAAAGACATTGAAAGGGCAAATGGTGAACATGGGGTAAAGACAAGGACAGAGACAAATGAAGATTCTGAAAAAGTGGTGAGATAGGGATATAGGTGAGATGGACACAAAGAAGGGTGATGCTGGAAAATAGGTGGAATGGTAATTCTGACAGACACAGAAGGGAAATGCTGGATCAAGGAGAGATGGGGCTCAGGCTGGATGGAATGAGGAGAAATGCCTTGTTGGCCCGGAACTTCCTCTCCTACGTCAGAATTGACGTCAGGGAGCGGAATGCTGGTCAGCGCAACACTTCTGCAGGGAAAGCTTGGGACGGCGGTGGCTTGGGGGTTGTTCCCCGATTGCGGTGGCAGCAAACCGAGTGGCTTGGGGGACGGCACGGAGACAGAAAGAAGGGGGAACAGGGAGACAGAAAGAAAAAGTTGGGGGAGAGAATGAGGTCTGGAGGAGAGGAAACATACAGGAGGCTGAAAGAAAGGAAGAAAGATTGGATGCACAGTCAGAAGAAGAAAGTGCAACCAGAGACTCATGAAATCACCAAATAGCAAAGGTAGGAAAAATGATTTTATTTTCAATTTAGTGATCCTGTATATAGCATTAAGATAAGAAACAATATATGCAGTGTTAGATTTGTTTTATAATGGTTTTGCGGCTCCAAGTTTTTTTTTCTTTTCGAAAACGGGTCCAAGTGGCTCTTTATGTCTTAAAGGTTGCAGACCCCTGGCCTAGAACAAGCCCTATTGGATGTGGGAGGGGTCTGCAAAGTGATGGATTAAACACCCAGACATGCCACCTAAATAGTGGGGTACCTTACAGGGCACTGCTGTGAACGTCACAAAAAGGGTGCCATGGCTTCTCCTCCCTACAGCTCCCTTATAGGTCATGGTAAGCCCCCCAAACCACCTCCAGAATCCCCTAGACCCACTTATCTATCACTCCAATAGTCCTTATGGCTGCAAGAGCCACTTATATGCCAGTAAAAAAGGGTTTTGAGGGTGTATAGGGCAGTGCACATGTTTAAGTATCAATGCAGTGATTACAGGGGCTTATGGGCATGGGTCCTCCTCTCTATGGGTCCCTAACCCACCCCCAAGATGACTTAAGCTGCCTCTGGGCTGGACAACTAGGCTTTACTATGCCAGGCGGCCAGGTGATGATGGTCTGGAGGCTGAAATTTAAAGTTGTAAATAAAATTTTTATGGGGGGGGGTTGGTGATCACTGGGGTAGTGTGTGGGGGTCTGTGTTATGTGTTTGCAGTGCTTATCTGGTGACTTTAGGTGGTTTTTTGTGACCTAGACCATGTTTTACATGGTCTAAGTCACAACGTCTAATTTCCGTCGATCCTGGGCTGTATAACTTTCGGTTATTCATGCTGTATGACTAAGTCTAAGCCAGAATAAATAACTCAGAGACTATCACCCAAAGTGGCTCTAAAGAATATTCTACCAAAAATGTAAAGAAACACACCACTTATAGAGGTGCTACAACCACCTAAGCTTTTTTACTTATTTTTTACTTTTTAACAAAAATTTCCTTCAGAAAAACTTCTTCAGAAAAATTAATATACTGTATTCACTCAGGAAAAAGCCTCAGAGTAGGAGCCCACGCTCAGTCTTATCATAGACTTATCTTTCCGCGTGGTTTTTTCGCTCCGTGGTTCCAGTCATTGGCTAAAAAACCTGAGACTCAATTTTTAATAATAAATAGTTCAAAACGTTTTTATCATAAATATCTTTACAAATTTTTAAATCTTTGAAATAACTACTTTTTTTATATATAGCTGTGGACGCAACACTTCCTTAGTTTGAAAAAACTAGCAACCAAGCACTTATCTCAGCGTTCGTTTTATGTGCTGTCATGCTGTCAAATAATTGCCGCTGCCTGCCAACGTTTCGCGGATATAACATTTAGTCCACTGCTTCAGGGCTAAGGGCAGAAGCATTCAAGCATTGTTCTCAGTGTTCTCAGCTGCGAGAACACTGAGAACAATGCTTGAATGCTTCTGCCCTTAGCCCTGAAGCAGTGGACTAAATGTTATATCCGCGAAACGTTGGCAGGCAGCGGCAATTATTTGACAGCATGACAGCACATAAAACGAAAGCTGAGATAAGTGCTTGGTTGCTAGTTTTTTCAAACTAAGGAAGTGTTGCGTCCACAGCTATATATAAAAAAAGTAGTTATTTCAAAGATTTAAAAATTTGTAAAGATATTTATGATAAAAACGTTTTGAACTATTTATTATTAAAAATTGAGTCTCAGGTTTTTTAGCCAATGACTGGAACCACGGAGCGAAAAAACCACGCGGAAAGATAAGTCTATGATAAGACTGAGCGTGGGCTCCTACTCTGAGGCTTTTTCCTGAGTGAATACAGTATATTAATTTTTCTGAAGAAGTTTTTATGAAGGAAATTTTTGTTAAAAAGTAAAAAATAAGTAAAAAAGCTTAGGTGGTTGTAGCACCTCTATAAGTGGTGTGTTTCTTTACATTTTTGGTAGAATAAGTCTAAGCCAGCCCACGTCCTGCCCAACTCCCGCCCTCGACACGCCTCCCAAAACACCCCGTTTAGCTTTGGATGTTGAGCGGCACTATGAAGGCCTAGGTAGTTTTTTCAATAACGACATTCCCTATGTGCGGGCGAGCGTTGTCACCCAGCCAAGAGCAACTGAGGTCGAGTTTTGTGCATTTTTTATGCACATTTTTTGAAAAAAAAATCACAATATACTGCTGTGACACTTCTTCCACATGGAACTTTGTCTGTGATGATGATGTCTTCATGATCATAAGCAAAAATCATTTTTTGACTTTTGATTGAGCTCGTTAAAATTTTTTTGGTCATGGGGAAGATGGAGTTTTCCACTCATCATTGGAAAACTACGCAAATATGGCTGGGAGGTGTTACCTCATGCTCCCTACAGTCCAGTAATGAGTCCACCAGATTTCAACCTTTTTCCAAAGTTGAAACAACCTATGCGTGGACATCGTTTTGCATCTCTGGAAGAGCTTTCTTCTGCCGGTATCTGAGCCATTCGGTAACTGAACAAAAACAATGTCTTGGATGGAATAATGAAGCTTCCCGGACATTGGGATTCAGTCATTGCAAAGCAGGGAGACTATATTGAAGGATTATAAAACCTTGGTTTGCGAACATAATTCGTTCCAGAAGCATGCTTGTAATCCAAAACACTCATATATCAAAGCGAATTTCCCCATAGGAAATAATGGAAACTCAGACGATTCGTTTCACAACCCAAAAACTTTAATACAAAATGCTATACATACTTGTATTGCAAGACCTCGCTCATTTAGAACAGTCACTACACTCCTGCAGCGTCAGAGATAGAAGAATCATCGGCTCAGTTATGATGATGTGACGCGTATATGTACTCATATTGCAAGACTTTGCTTGTTTAGAACAGTCACAACACTCTTGCAGCGTCAGAGAGAGAACCATTGGCTCAGTTGTAATGTTTGTATACTATATGTACTTGTATTGCAAGACATTGCTTGTATATCAAGTTAAAATTTAATAAAATGTTTTGCTTGTCTTGCAAAACACTTGCAAACCAAGTTACTTGCAATCCAAGGTTTTACTGTACTTGAAAAAAAATAAAACATGTAAATAAAAAAAAAAAATAGTGTGCATTATTTATGAAATGACCCTCATATTTTGCATAATCTTCTGCAGTGAATGCTCTTATTACATCAGCACTTTAGGAAGCTATTTTGTAGAATTTCAGGTTGGCCTATGGTAGCATTACTTGCATTTTTTTTAAACAAGTTAATGGCTTTTTCCCCTCTTTAGAACTGAAATGCATTAAGCTAATTTCCTGGGATAGAGTGATTGGACTAGCTGGATAACTAAGGATCACCCTGGTACTAGCCAGATAGTGCCATTGAATATCTTTATGGACCACCTCAGCGCTAACTGGATGGTGTCATCTGTCTCAGCAGGACTTAGCTAGGTGGTAGATGCTGTTACCTTGATAAGTCCTTTTAAATAAGTGATCTTCGAGTTTTTGCGGAGAAATTGTAAGAAAAGTAGAGTGTCCTAAGGCTTTTGTCATTGCCGGGTGTGCACTTTTAAGTTGTATGCAATACCTTCCAGAGAGAGGAGGCCAACTGAGATTGTTTAGCCTTGCTGAATTGAACTGTTGGTGATCTGCAATGACGAAACTCTGCTAGACAATAATTTGCCATTTGTATATGAATGCATAAAATGGTAGGCGTGCCAGTGTCTGCTTCATCAGCTATTTTCCTGTTTAATCATCTTAGTTCCATCAAAGACTGTGACAGATGTGAGAACTCTCTGTCCTGATGGCTTTTCTTATTGCCAGAAGTGCTCTTAGTTAATTGTAGGTCGGTGGATTCTCCCTCACCCCCTCCTCCTGCATAACTCAATGGCATATTTCCATTTCTAATTTGTAACTACTTTGAAAAAGTGTCTGCAGCCAGGGTATGCCAAATAAATGATGAACTCTTCTGACAGGATGGGGACAATATCTGAACTATTTGCCACATGGACTAAGGAGTATGCTCTTTAATATTTAAGAAACTTATATACCAGTGTAGGGTCAATAGTTGTGCACCTTCTTGAAAAATTTCAATATATTGATACTACCAGGACCGAGGCAGAGTTGGTGGGGATTATAAACAAGATATCTGGAGATGCTTTGACCAGCTGTACATGGACTTGTAGAACTTTTGAACTACATGCTAAATGTATCTTTTGTTTACAATGCTCAATAAACAGATAAAAAAATATTAAGAACATAAAATTAAACATACACAGACCCTTAGTTATATCCATGAAAGTGCATCACCATAATATATCCTACTCAATACAAGTACCCGCATAGCTGTCCTCAGATGCCTTGCTTAAAACCATAAAAACAATACTGCGACATTTTAACTAGACTATCCAGAAAATCATTCAAAATATTGTCTGTTTCCGACAGTCTTCAGAAGCTATCCTCAATGTACGTCATTGGAAATAAGTGACACATACCACTGTGTCTGAATCACTTCCACCAACGGAGCAATAGACCGAGGGGAGGGGTGACCTAGTGGTTAGAGCTGCTGCCTCGGCTCCCTGAGGTTGATCCCAGCCTGTGACTCTGGGCAAGTCACTTAACCCTTCATGCCCCACGTACCACAGTTAGATTGCTAAGTTTTTTTGCTAAGTTGTTAGTCTCTAGAATACAAACTGTTCTACCATATCTCATCTCAAAAGATCAAAATGGTTTCATGGTTGGTAGGCTTGCCAGCGATAATTCCAGAGTATTAATTAATGTGATCTCACAAGCTTCCCTCTCCTCCACGCCTATGGTAGCTATGGCACTGGATGCAGAAAAAGCTTTTGACCGTATGGAATGGTCCTATTTATTTTCTGTTCTGCATTGGTTTAAATTTCCTCCTACACTTATTAATATGATTAAAATTTTGTACACCATCCCTACTACAAAACTTTATGTCAATGGTTTATTTTCAGATCCTTTCCAACCGAAACGTGGTACCAGACAAGGTTGTCCGCTTCCCCTTTACTCTTCAACTTGGCTATAGAACCTCTCCTTATTAAATTCAGATCCAACCCCTTAATCATCAGAGAAAAATTTGACTCCTTAGAAATCAAACTGTCGGCATATGCCGATGACGTGCTACTCTATTCTAACCCTAGCTCTATACCACATATACTACAAGATATTGCTCAATTCTCTGAAATCTCGGGCTACAAACTTAATATCTCTACAACTGAAGTACTACCACTGAATTGTCCCGAAGCTATACACATTATTAAATCACATGGACTTCAATGTTCCACTACTAAGATAAAATATTTAGGTATTCAAGTTGCAGCTACCATTTCAGATATGCAAAAATATAATTCTGATCTCCTTTTAGACCTTTCAAACAAACTCACTTCTAAATGGACGCCACTAAAATTATCATGGCGGGGTAGGATAGAGACAGTCTGTATGATGATTACCCCTGCTATCAATTATATTCTAGGAATGCTACCTTTCTATCTCACTTATACCAAAATTGACTCTATTCTAACAAAATTTATTTGGAACAACAAAACCCCGAGAATTAGTCTCAAAAAACTGAAAAGGACCAGAGTTGAAAGTGGTATTAACTTTCCTTGCTTCAAAATGTATCACACTGCCTTTATAATGAGACAAGGTTCGAAATGGATAGCCACGAGATCATCTGAAGAAATTCCTACTTGGCTCCACTTGGCTCGATTGCTCTCTTTCCATTTTTGGATAGACCCCCAAAACCTTTGGTACACCTTCATATACAAGATAGTTCAAAAGTAATCAAATATATTGATGGCAAATTGAAAATTCCCTGGTTATCTACTAACTATATGCCCATCTGGAACTCAACCAAATTACTGATACAAAGTCAACCCATTCGTTGGCCTTTATGGAAAAAAGCAGATATCTGGACTCTCATACAACTCTTACATAACAAATCCACTAAATATCATCTCCTTATGACCTAATACTTCTCCTGGCTCCAACTGAAACACTGCATTACAGACTTCTGTACTACCCATACACTTACTGATTCTACTCCCTCCATATTAGATCTTAGTATGAAATTTAGCAAGAAAAGGGGTGAAGCTTCCAACTGGTATCAGACTTTACAATTAAAATCATTAACTGGCACACCTGGGGTTCAAGATATCTGGAGTAAAGAAACAGGAACACAGTTAGACGAAGAACAATGGCACATCATTTGGTTACATACATTTAAACTCCTTAGACCCTCTGCTATAATGCAATCTTGCTATTTCTTATTATATAGGGCAGGGGTGTCCAACCTGCGGCCCAGTGAAATATTTTGTGCGGCCCTGATCGAGGGCGATGCAGTGTTTTACTCTGCTGCCCCTGGGTGTTTACCGTCTTGCTGGCTCCCTCCCCTGTCTTGCTGCAGCGTTTGCACAGCCCCAGAAACATTTTTTTTGGCTAATGCGGCCCAGGGAAGCCAAAAGGTTGGACACCCCTGACATAGGGCATTCTGGACACCAAACAAGCTCTCTAAATTGTCCTCGGAAGGAAATAACAGATGTTGGTCCTGTAAATTGGTCGTTGGGACTCTTGACCACATGATATATTACTGTCCCATCATATCCAAATATTGGTCCCAAATTTGGGACTTCATTTCCCAAATTTTATCAATTAAATTAAAGAAACTATATCTTTAGCGAAAATACTTTTTGGTGAGTTTGATCTAATTCTACTCTGTCTAAACATCATATTGCTCTCTTCCAATCCATAACTGCCAAAAGGATGCATAGAATCCACAAATTTATGTTTATATGGGACCCAATCATTAGTTACTGTAAATCACATCTGACTTCTCCCTTAGCTCAATTATTTCCCTCTGATCAGACTCACTCATAATGATATAGCTTGTACTTTTGATATGTATTAATGTCATGAAACTGCCCAATGATAGATCGATGTTGCCCTTGCTAGTTTCTCTCTACAATATGCCACTGTGATATTCCTATTTCTTCCTGGTGATGCCAGTTTATAATGCCACACTATCATACTTATATTGCATAAGTTGTTAATCATATTACCAAATGCTCATGTAACGATATTATACCTGTGTACTTATTATATCTGTGTAACTCGTCATACCTATGTTAAAGTTGTTGTATAACTTTTCTTATTGTTTAATCTATAATAATAAAATGCTAAGCGCGCATGCGCACTCTTATCCCATGTTCCCTGAGTCAGGATGTGGCCACAAGAGTGCGCATGCGCGCTTACCACCATCTCTCTCTAGCAGCGGGCTTCAACACTTGCAATTACCTGACAAAGTTCATTTTTTAGCTCAAACTGCTGCCGCGGCTCCTCTCTCTAGAACCGCACCAGGCGAGGATCGAGAGAGGAGCTGCGGCGTCGGCTTTGAACTAAAAAATGAACTTTGAAAGCGGGCCGAGGACCGCAGCCAGCCGCCGATCGCCTCCACAAGCGAAGTGAGGAGCCGGCCTGGGCGGTGCAAGGTCCATGCCCGACCCCGGCTCTGCCTAGCGCTGGTTGCACAGCCGAGCTGCTGCCATTGCTGCTCCGCACAACCCCGGCCTCCCTGCGAGCCCTGGCCTCCTCCTCCTCCCGCAGATGTGTGCGCACAGATGGGCGGCTGGCCCGCAGACAGGAGGCTGCTGAAGCCGCGGTGGAAACGCACAAAGCTTTCCTGGGGGAGGGGATGGCGAGGAGGGAGTGGGGCAGGCTGCAGAGGCTGTCGGTGCCTGCAGGCTGCGGCGACTTGAGGCGGATGTCGGTGGAGGGCAGACAAAAAAGGCCATGGGCTGGAAGGCCATAGGTCTGGGAACCGGCACTGGAGTATTAGTGGGGACCTGGTCCAGTAGTGGCCAGGTCCCGAAGATTAAAGGTATGCCTCAGAGGGCCTGAAGAGCCCAAGGAGGTTGGGAATGGGTGCAGAAGTACAGGTGGTTGCCGATTGCTGAAAATACTATTTTTAGGGCTGCGGTGGGGAGTGACAGGGACCCTGGCAGTAGGAAGCCAGAGTCCTAAGGGTGATTTTTGAAGGCTACAGAGGCCTGGAGGGTGCAGAGAAACGTACAAGGCTAAAGTACAGTGCAGAGCAGGCTTAATTCCCTGCATGTGCAGAGGCACGAATTTCACGGCCTCCAGGGGTCCGGCCTCAACCACATTGCCATAGACGAGAGCCTGATCACCAAGGGAAGGCCTGCTTTTGACCCGGCCACCTACGCCCGCATGAGTTATCCAGGTGACTATCAGGAAAATAGCATAGTCTAGCACAAAGTCAATCCTAAACCTGTCCAGATAAGTTATCACGATCGCAGCTAAATATCTAAGCTTTTGGAACCTCACTGTTCTATCCAGATATTCAGCAGACAGCCACTGATCAAATACTGCTACTGAATATCCAGATTATTTTCAGCTGTAGAGGCTGGCATTAAAAAAAAAAAATGTGCAGGCCAGAACGCGGGAAGGGAAATGGGGGTAGGGGAAAGGACGTGCTGTGGCTGCTGCACAGGGAGGGGGGGAATAAATGCTGCTGATGCATAGGGGGCAGGGAGAGAGACACATACAAAGAAAGACAGATAGACAGACAGCGGGAGGGAGAAAGAAAGGAAGGACACAGGGGCAGGAAGAGAGACAGAAAGACAGACAGACAAAGGGAGCCAGGGAGAGAGACAGACAGACAGAAAGAAAGACAGACAGCGGGAGGGAGAGACAGAAAGACATATTCTAGCATCCGTTAGAATGGACAGGAGGAGCAAGCAAGGGGTGGTGGTGGATAGCCGAGGAAAAAGAAAGACAGAAAGAAAGAAATACAGAAACAGGCTAAGGAGAGAGAGAGAGAAATAAATAAATAAATACAGACTCACACACACATATTCTAGCACCCGTTAATGTAACGGGCTATAAGACTAGTAATATAATAAAAATATTGACCAAAAAAACCCCACGAGGAGGATGTTGATCCACGATAAATTGATTACCCTTTAATTTGGTGATAAGAATGAAACAAATATCTCATAATGGTCTCAGAAGGTAGGGTGGTCCAAAAAAAATTAATACATTTTATTTGTCCACAAGACTAATTATTCTCCTTTATATAAAAATGAAAACCACACAAAATTTTACTTAAAATCAAAGTTTAGGGGGTTGCCCAACCTAGTATATTGCAATTCTTGTGTGCTCGACAAATAATGGTCTATGACTTAAGAGCCGCCTTTGATGCAGAAGGAAATATCTTTCAGTGGCTGGCCACTACCCGAAGAACAAATTGCTTTTGTTCTTCATCTTTTGTGAAAGTATCGTATTTTTCATTGAAGCTTATCCCGCATTCTGCTGCATCATTAACAACAGTCCGTTTGGATGCTCAATTCCAAAGTTCCTTGAAAACTGGATCATCAGTTGAGGAAGGGCTCTCCCTGTCCCCCAAGGGCCCGCTGTCCCCCATGCAATGGAACTCTTATGAACTACTGATGTCAAGACATTATATGCAGTTCTGTTCTGTACTTCACCTTGGATTTTTTAGGCTAAGGGATCCTGCTGGATCCAAGGTTTTGCTGGAGAAAAATACAGGCCTATATTAAGCTTCATTTACCAGAAGCAAGTTTCAGACCATGTGATCAAGAGTGTGTGTAAGTTGCAGGTGCAGTCCTTGGTACAGAATAACAAGTCTGTATAGAAAATACAGGTGTCAGTCCACAGAAATGTGCTCATTAACATCAGCCTAACATTCAACCTGACACTGCAGCACACAAAAATACAATTGACTATTTTGCCAGCAACTTTCCAAATAAGGAACGTAAGAATTATTATTTTTTTTTATTTATTCAGTTTTCTATACCGTTCTACCAGGGGAGCTCAGAACGGTGTACATTCATTCAGGTACTCATTCAGGTAAGCATTTTTCCCTGTCTGTCCCGGCAGGCTCACAATCTATCTTATGTACCTGAGGCATTGTGGGATTAAGTGACTTGTCTAGGGTCACAAGGAGCAGCATGGGTTTGAACCCCAGGGTGCTGAGGCTGTCACTTTAACCACTGCACCGCTCTAGAAATCAGAATGTAGTAAAAGTGAGCCAAGTATAGGACAATCAAGCCATTGTGACATCACTGATGAGGTTGGCTCTTAGGCATCAATGGAATGAGGCATTATGATGTCACAATAGCAGCTCTGGTTATCAGAGGCTGAAGCTTTTCACACTATTTATTTAATGCAATTTTCTATACTGTTCTCCCAGGGGAGCTCAGAATGGTTTACATAAATTTATTCAGGTGCTCAAGCATTTTTCCCTATCTAATGTACTTGGGGCAATGGGGGGATTAAGTGACTTGCCCAGTGACATGCATATGATTCCGTCACTGATGCAACCTGGGAGGCAAAGCGTGTATCCATTGGAGGAGCATCATACATCGTTTAGCAAGCAAACATGGTTTCCGCAAAAATAACACTGAAATACGAGTCCCTTCTTATGTCATCCATCTTGTCCAACAGACTGTGATGTGAGGAGGCCTCCCACCGTAGGGAATACATCACACTCAAATGTTTCCAAAGTGATTGCCAAAAAAGAAAATGACAGGACATTCCCACATTCAGTGTTTATAAGATGCCTCCACAGCTCTACATTTCACGCATGACCCACATGTAGGAAGATGCTCGAGCTGGATGTATTAAATTTTCAATTAAAACTTGTATAATGAAGCTCCTGCAACTGCACACTTTATGAGGGCCTTCCTTCAAGCTCGTCAAAAACGTTTCTAAGGTATAATCACCAAAGTCTTGTTTTCAGGACTCACAATTTTCTGGAGGGGCGTGAAACCAAGCACTTTTTTTTTTTTTAAAGCCCTCATAGTATTGACTCGTGCATATAAAGCATACCTTTTATTTAGCTGGCTTATGTTCAGAGCACCTTCATTTCATGTTCTACCTATATAACCTATGCTGGCTCCCACCCAGCATGCCCTAACACCGCCCCCCATTCTATGAATAAAATTATTTGCATTAACAGCTCAAATACAAAAAAAAAAAAAAAAATCCTTTTATGCGATTAGCTTATAACTCCTGGTTAGCGCTTTGGTGGCAGCAACACCACCCCCGCCGCCGATTAATTAGAAATGTGCTGTAAGTCCTCCGAGTCCTCGCGAGCTTCAACAATTCAGTACAGCTGAACTTGTTCTCTGCTCGGACTGGCACAGCTTGGCTCACGCGCTGAGCCGTGCACGGACCAGCGACCTCGGAGGTCACCAGATCCACAGGCGCGCGCGGGTGCGGCGACCTCCACGTGCAGCGGTCTGGCCGCACGTAGAAGTCGCCGCCTTAGCCCGAACGGACGGTCTGCGCGACTGCGCTGAAATGAGGCGGCGCACTTGGACGTCTCGGAGGACCTCGGGCGCTGTAGTTGGGTCTCCGGGAAGCTCGAGCCCACGCAGCTCTCGTCCACCCTGGCTTTGCGATCACCCGCGGCAGACCCCCCTGGGGCTTTTCTTCCTCCTCTGACGTAACGTTTTCAATTTAGCGGCGTCTGGCTCTCCTCTGACGCAATTTCCTGGTTCCGGCAAGGTGGGACGTATCCGGGAAAGAGAAATTACGTCAGGGACAAGCTGTGGGACTGCTGATGCCGATGAGTGACTTCAGGTAGGAGTTTGACAATTGACTGTAGAAAGGGAGGGTGGCGGCGTGAGGAAAGGCACCGGGAGACCTGGCCTCCGGTTCCCGAGCGCGTGTGATAGAGAGGGGTGAGAGTGTGAGGGAAGTTGGATGTGTGCAATTTGGTGTCTCTGCGGATATCGGTGCCGTATCCATCGCATTTGTTCGGTAGCTTTCGAGTGAGTGCAACGGACTCCTAAGCACCGGAAAAGTTGGTTTTTAGATACAAGCGCGATAGATTCTGCCCACCTGTCTGTGAACTCAGGGGTCCCAATTCAACATGCCGGGGCTCTGCGTAGAAGTTTGATCGATGTGCACGCGGACACTCCTCACCCACCATCACTTTTCCATCCAGGGTACTTGCTCGCATGCACCGTCTGCACAGACCGAGTAATGCTGTAAAAGACGAGCATGTACTGTAGTGAGAGCTGAAAAATTACCTAAGCATAAAAAGTAAGTACAGTACTAAGAAAACATAGCACCTACCCTTATTCAATATACATGTGATATTCTTGGATGCATTACTGGGGGGAGGGGGAGGGGACTGTAACCCCCCCCCCCCTGTACAGCCAGGACAATCAGTGTTGGCGTTTCTGAGGGAGGGTTCGTGTTTATATGCAGTTTTCTGTTCAATAGTTAATATAATTGGTGGGTGGATCAGTTTTAACATTGACATGAAGCTTTTCTTTGAGCTTCAAAGGTGACTTAAGTGCAAAACTTCTCATAGCTGGAAACACTTCCCCTGCGTGGAGTGCCTCAAGATATTTCCATTATATTCCCCTTCCCCGTCAGTATTTGTGTGTGTGACTTAGGGGACTTGATCCAGGGTGCGTCTCCCATCATTCTTAAGCGGATTAATTTTTAGCTGCTCTACAGCTGAGGCTTTTTGGTAACTTTTCACAATTATGTGGACAGTATTAGTGGATGGAAAATAATCCTTTAAAGCTGCACTTGAATAAGACCATGATTTTGTAGATAGGGAGGTATCCTGAATTTCTTCTTGGAAAAAGTTAATAGTAGTGGAATAAACAATTAACTACAGTCACTTATTAAAAAAAAGTCTGGGAATCCTTTCTAACCCAGAAATTTTTGCTAATTGGATGGGGCAAGGGAGTACAGGTATAACTTTCTGTTAACATATGTATTTGAGTGGTCAATAAAATCAGGTAGGGGTACACCCATTCAGAAGGTACCGGGGAGAACACTGGACCCACTGGACTGTGCATTATCTTAGAGAGCTTGTGTGTCAAATCCTTTTTATAAAATCATTGTGTTCATTGATGGCCACAAAAAAACAAATAGACTGTTAACCTTTTCCTATCGTGTGTCCCGGATGACGGGACATTCCAAAAAAATGTCGTTGCCATCGTATGTCCCATGGCATGGGACATACAGTACGCCTTCTACCTATCATTTGTCCCATCTATTAGGCCATTGTGTTTACAATAGCCGTAAATGATAACGGTGAATAATACAAAACTTTGCTAAAATAATTACGATTGGAACCAGCATAACATAAAATTTATTACGATAGGAAAAGGTTAATAATAAGCAAGGGAAAGAGAACAAAACAAAGTATGTCATAATGCCTCTGCATTGCTCCATGGTGAGAGACTGCACCTTGAGTATTGCATGAAATTCTGATCACTGCATCTCAAAATACATATATAGTGCAGTTTAAAAAGGAATGGAGAAGGGCAACCACAGTGATCTTAGGTAAGGAATGATTTTTCAAATGAAGAAATTATGGCTCCTCAGCTTGAAAAAGAAAGGGCAGAGAGGAGAAATGATAGAGGTCTATAAAATTCTGAGTAGAATGAATAAATGTGAAACAAGTGTTTTTCTTTTTTAAGTACAGAGACTAGAGGAGATACCATTAAGTTACATAGTAGTACATTTAAAATAAATACAAGCAAATATTTTTTTAACTTGATGCATAGCTAAGAATTGAAACTCATTGCCAGAAGATGTGATAAAAGTAATTTAATGTAGCTGCGCTTAAAAGTTTGGACTGATTCCTGGAGGTAAATTACAGAAATTGCTATTAACATAGATCTGGGGAAAGCCACTGTTTATGTAGCTGAAGTAGCAGAGAACCTTACTACTTGGTATCCTGTCAGGTGCTTACTTGTGACTTGGATTTACCACAGTTAGAAATGGGATACTAGGCTAGATAAACCTTTGGATCTGACTCGGTCTGGCAGCTCTTTATGTTCTTATCTGAGGCAAGTGATACAGGTGATGTTATTTTAATACTTTGATTACTTTACAAGACAGTTTTATGGAGGTTACAATGGTTGAATACAATTGCAAAAGTGATTTTGCATTAGTAAAAGGTAGAAAAGAACACGCTTCTTATTTGAAGTCTCTACTTTGGTTGCTATTGGATTGGATAATTTTTAGACTTCTCACAGTACTTCTATATCCAATGTCTTCCATGGGCTTGCCCCAAAGTGTCTCTTTAAATTTCTGACCCAACACTGCCTAGCAAGAACTCTTTGGTCGCAGGCTGATGGTTGGTTATTTCATCTGTAAAAGAACTGAGGTTGATTTCCACAAGAGAGACAGTGGCAGAACATATATGGTTTGGATTAGGCTTCTATCAGAAATTTTAAATATTTGATGCTAGGTTACCTTGGGACCTGGGATTTTGTACCCCGAACTGGTTCCTGCCACAGCTGAAGAAAAAGCACTTTTCTGTTCTGTATTTGTACACACTGTTTTTACTAAGTTTAAGCCTTCTGATGCAGGAAAGAACTCCACTGCAAGTCTCATGAGGCTTGCACTAGAATTTTTCCTGCACTGCACAGCTTAAATCTAATAAGAACCTTATGAGGTCAGTGCTTGTTTTTGCAGCAGTAGGGATGATCCTGCTGTTTGGCTAAGGCAGGGGTAGGCAATTCCGATCCTCAAGAGCCGGAGCCAGACCAGGCCAGGTTTTTAGGATATCCACAATGAATATGTATGAGATGGATTTGCATGCACTGCCTCCTTGAGATGCAAATCTATCTCATGCATATTTATTGTGGATACCCTGAAAACCTGACCTGGCTCTGGCTCTTGAGGACTGGAATTGCCTACCCTTGAGCTAAAGGAATGTTTCCTGGATGGTGGGTGGAAAAGAGTCAACAATTACACCTTTCACTTCTCCTTCTACATGAAGCATCTGGTTCAACAACTCTCTTCATTACAAAAGTATCTTCCTGAACGTAAGGTTCCTCTTTTCCAACAACACATTTCCAGTCTGCTCCAACCCCGCAAATTCATGGTGCGCTCTATTTATGATTCTTTCGAGCTCACCTCTCGAGCTTCGGCCATGGCGGTTGCCATGAGACGTCTGGCCTGGCTGAGAGTTTCCGACCTCGACGTTAACCACCAAGACCGCCTGGCTAACGCACCTTGTCTTGGTGATGAACTTTTCGGAGAGTCCCTAGACTCCACCACCCAGAAACTCTCTGCTCATGAGACCAGGTGGGATACTCTCATCAAACCGAAGAAGAAGACTCCGCCTGCTCGCCCCTATAGACAGCAGTCTTCATACCAACGCAGATTCTCAGCCAGACCTCTTCATCCACCTCCGCAACAACCTCGCCGACCTCGTCAGCAACAGCAAACTCAGGCTCGCTCCCAATCTCATCAACCTGCCAAGCCTCTCCCTCAGTCAAAACCTTCTCAGCCCTTTTGACTCCTTTCTCCAGGGCATAGCCAGTCTCTCACCAGCGTTACCTCTTCCTCAACCTATCGGAGGACGCCTGCAACTTTTTCTCAGCCGTTGGGAGGTCATCACGTCAGACCAGTGGGTCCTTACCATCATTCGCCACGGCTACTCTCTCAACTTCCAGACTCTTCCACCAGACAATCCTCCCGTAGAGTCTGCTTCTCACTCCTCTCAAACCCTCCTCCTTCTCAAGGAGGTTCAATCCCTCCTTCTTCTCAATGCCATCGAAGAAGTCCCCCAAGACCAAAGGGGTCAGGGATTCTACTCCCGCTACTTCCTGGTTCCCAAGAAGACAGGAGACCTACGTCCCATCCTTGATCTCAGGGACCTCAACAAGTGTCTGGTCAAGGAAAAGTTCAGAATGCTCTCCCTTGCCACGCTTTACCCTCTTCTCTCTCAACACGACTGGCTATGTTCCCTAGACCTCAAGGAGGCCTACACTCACATTCCAATCAATCAAACTTCACGTTGCTACCTCCGGTTTCAGATACAGATATAGTACAAAGTGCTACCCTTTGGCCTCGCATCATCGCCCAGGGTGTTCACCAAGTGCCTTATTGTGGTGGCGGCCTTCCTCAGGTCTCACAACCTCCAGGTGTTCCCCTACTTGGACGATTGGTTGGTGAAAGCACCTACGTCTCCGCTTGTGCTACAAGCCACTCAACACACCATCTCTTTCCTCCATCTTCTGGGGTTCGAGATCAACTACCCCAAGTCGCATCTGCTTCCCACACAGCGACTTCAGTTCATTGGAGCAGTTCTCGACACCACTCTGATGAGGGCGTTTCTCCCCTCCGACCGTCAACAGACCCTGCTCCATCTTTGCCGCCAGGTGCTCCTTCATCACTCCATCCCTGCTCGGCAGATGATGGTCCTCCTGGGCCACATGGCTTCCACGGTCCATGTGCTCCCTCTGGCACGACTCCACCTCAGAACACCTCAGTGGGCTCTAGCCAACCAATGGTCTCAGACCACGGACCTTCTTTCTCATCCCATCTGTGTGACATCGTCTCTTCAGCGATCTCTTCAATGGTGGTTGAACTCCTCCAATCTTTCCAGGGGTCTGCTTTTTCATCTACCCCCTCACTCCATGGTCATCACCACGGATGCCTCCCCCTACGCATGGGGAGCCCACCTGGGAGAACTTCGCACACAGGGTCTCTGGACCCCTCAGGAACGTCAAGAACTCAGGGCAATGTTCTATGCACTCAAAGCTTTCCAACACCTTCTCTACCCTCAGGTTCTTCTCCTGTGCACAGACAACCAAGTCGCCATGTATTACATAAACAAGCAAGGCGGCACCGGTTCTCCCCTCCTCTGTCAGGAGGCCATCCGCATCTGGATCTGGGCCACGGCCCGCAATCTCTTCCTCAAGGCTGTCTACATCCAGGGCGAACAGAACTCCCTGGCCGACAATCTCAGCCACATCCTTCAACCTCACGAGTGGACTCTGGATCCGACCACACTCCACTCCATCTTCGATCGGTGGGGCACTCCTCAGGTGGACCTCTTTGCAGCTCCTCACAACCATCAACTGCCCCTTTTCTGTTCCAGACTCTACTCTCCTCATCGTCTGGCCCCGGATGCGTTCCTGCTCAACTGGACGGGTCGGTTTCTCTATGCCTTCCCTCCACTTCCTCTGATGTTGCGGACGTTGTTCAAACTCCGCAGAGACAATGCCACCATGATTCTCCTCAGTGGCCTCGCCAACACTGGTTCTCTCTCCTGCTCCAGCTCAGCTCCAGGGAGCCCATTCCTCTTCCTGTGTTTCCTACTCTACTTACGCAGCAGCATCAGTCTCTATTACATCCCAATCTGTCCTTGCTCCACCTGACAGCTTGGTTTCTCTCGGGCTGACCTCTCCACAGAATCTGTCTCAGCCTGTCCGTCGCATTTTGGATGCCTCCAGGAAACCGGCCACCCTCCAATGTTACCATCAGAAGTGGACCAGGTTCTCCTCTTGGTGTCTACTGCATCACCACGATCCCACCTCATTGGCGGTGGAAACTGTACTGGACTATTTGCTCTCTCTGTCTGACGCTGGCCTCAAGTCTACCTCCATCAGAGTCCACCTCAGTGCCATCACTGCGTTCCATGAGCCTATCCTCGGAAAACCTCTTACGGCTCATCCCCTGGTTTCCCGGTTCATGAGAGGCCTCTTCAATGTCAAACCACCTCTGAAGCCTCCTCCAGTCGTCTGGGACCTGAATGTGGTTTTGTAAGCTCTCATGAAACCTCCGTTTGAGCCTCTTACCACTACTTCACTCAAATTTCTGACATGGAAGGTGCTTTTCCTCATTGCCATCACCTCTGCCAGGAGGGTTAGTGAGCTGCATGCACTGGTTGCCGACCCACCTTTCACTGTTTTTCACCATGACAAGGTGGTTCTGCGCACCCATCCTAAGTTCCTTCCCAAGGTGGTCTCGGACTTTCACCTCAACCAGTCCATTGTTTTGCCTGTCTTTTTTCCCAAACCCCACTCTCATCCTGGGGAACAGGCGCTGCATACGCTGGACTGTAAGCGTGCCCTTGCTTACTATCTTGATCGCCCCAGGGCTTACCACTCATCCCCTCAGCTCTTTCTATCTTTCGACTCTAACCGTTTAGGTCGCCCTGTCTCTAAACGGATGCTTTCTAACTGGCTTGCTGCCTGCATTGCCTTCTGTTATGCTCGGGCCGGTCTCTCACTGGAAGGTGCTGTCACGGCCCACAGAGTCAGAGCTATGGCTGCTTCCGTGGCTTTCCTCCGTTCCACGCCCATTGAGGAAATCTGCAAGGCTGCCACTTGGTCCTCAGTTCACACGTTCACTACTCACTACTGTCTGGATGCCTTCTCCAGACGGGATGGACTCTTCGGCCAATCTGTGTTACAAAATTTATTTTCCTAATGGCCAACCATCCCTCCTCCCCCTCTGTTAGCTTGGAGGTCACCCATACGTTAAGAATATGCTGCCTGCTTGTCCTGGGATAAAGCACAGTTACTTACCGTAACAGGTGTTATCCAGGGACAGCAGGCAGATATTCTTAGGACCCGCCCTCCTCCCTGGGTTGGCTTCTTAGCTGGCTTATCTTAACTGGGGACCACGCTCTCCTCCGTCGAGCGGGAAGGCACCCGCGCATGCGCGGTGCGGTCAACTAGAACTTTCTAGTTAAAAGTGTCCGTACCGGGGCGTCGGTGACGTCACCCATACGTTAAGAATATCTGCCTGCTGTCCCTGGATAACACCTGTTACGGTAAGTAACTGTGCTTTCAGGGCTTCCAGTCTCTCCTCATACGTCTTCTGGCGCAAGCCTCCTATCGTTTTCGTCGCTCTCCTCTGGACCGCTTCAAGTCTTCTTACGTCCTTTGCCAGATACGGTATCCAAAACTGAACACAATACTCCAAGTGGGGCCTTACCAATGACCTGTACAGGGGCATTAACACCTTCTTTCTTCTACTGGCTACGCCTCTCTTTATACAGCCCAGCATCCTTCTGGCGGCAGCCACTGCCTTGTCACACTGTTTTTTTCGCCTTTAGATCTTCGGACACTATCACCCCAAGGTCCCTCTCCCTGTCCGTGCATATCAACTTCTCTCCTCCAAGCATATACGGTTCCTTCTGATTATTAATCCCCAAATGCATTAATCTGCATTTCTTTGCATTGAATTTTAGTTGCCAGGCATTAGACCATTCCTCTAACTTTTGCAGATCCTTTTTCATATTTTCCACTCCCTCTTTGGTGTCTACTCTGTTACAAATCTTGGTATCATCTGCAAAAAGGCACACTTTTCCTTCTAAACCTTCAGCAATGTTACTCACAAACATATTGAACAGGATTGGCCCCAGCACTGAACCCTGAGAGACTCCACTACTCACCTTTCCTTCCTCCGAGCGACTTCCATTAACCACCACCCTCTGGCGTCTGTCCGACAGCCAGTTTCTAACCCAGTTCACCACTTTGGGTCCTAACTTTAGCCCTTCAGGTTTGTTCAACAGCCTCCTATGAGGAACAAAGGCTTTGCTGAAATCTAAGTAAATTACATCTAGCATATGTCCTCGATCCAGCTCTCTGGTCACCCAATCCAAAAATTAAATCAGGTTCATTTGGCACGATTTACCTTTTGTAAAGCCATGTTGCCTTGGATCCTGTAAGTTTATTATTAAATTTGATTTTTTTTTTTTTGATTTTACGCAATATCCAATATTTCAATGCGTAACACTATCCTTTCTTTCAGCAACACTTCCATTATTTTTCCAACAACTGAAGTGAGGCTCACTGGCCTGTAGTTTCCTGCTTCATCCCTGTGACCACTTTTATGAATAGGGACCACATCCGCTCTCCTCCAATACCCAGGAATCACTCCCATCTCCAGAGATTTGTTAAACATGTCTTTAATAGGACTCGCCAGAACCTCTCTGAGCTCCCTTAGTATCCTGGGATGGATCCCGTCTGTTCCCATCACTTTGTCCACCTTCAGTTTTTCAAGTTGCTTATAAACACTCTCCTCCGTGAACGGCGCAGAATCTACTCCATTTTCTCGTGTAAGTTTGCCAGACAATCTCGGTCCTTCTCCAGGATTTTCTTCTGTGAACGCAGAACAGAAGTATTTGTTTAGCACATTTGCTTTTTCCTCATCACTCTCCACATATCGGTTCCCAGCATCTTTTAGTTTAGCAATTCCATTTTTCATCTTCCTCCTTTCACTAATATATCTGAAAAAATTTTTGTCTCCCTTTTTTACATTTTTAGCCATTTGTTCTTCCGCCTGTGCTTTCGCCAGATGTATCTCTCTCTCTTGGCTTCTTTCAGTTTCACCCTGTAGTCCTTTCTGCACTCCTCTTCTTGGGTTTTTTAATATTTCACAAACGCCAACTCTTTTGCCTTTATTTTCTCTGCCACTAGTTTGGAGAACCATATCGGCTTCCTTTTTCTCTTGTTTTTATTGATTTTCTTCACATAAAGGTCCTTAGTCATTTTTATCGCTCCTTTCAGCTTAGACCACTGTCTTTCCACTTCTCTTATGTCCTCCCATCTTAACAGCTCTTCAGGTATTCTCCTATTGCATTAAAGTCCGTATGTTTGAAATCTAGAACTTTAAGTAACGTGCAGCCACTCTCCACTTTAGTTATTATATCAAACCAAACCGTTTGATGATCGCTACTTCCCAGGTAAGCACCCACTCGAACATTAGAGATATTCTCTCCATTTGTGAGGACCAGATCCAGTATCGCTTTTTCCCTTGTGGGTTCCGTCACCATTTGTCTGAGCAGAGCCTCTTGAAAGGCATCCACAATCTCCCTACTTCTTTCCGATTCCGCAGACGGATCATTCCAATCCGCATCCGGCAGGTTGAAATCTCCCAACAGCAGAACCTCCTCTTTCCTTCCAAACTTTTGGATATCCACAATCAGATCCTTATCAATTTGCTGCGATTGAATCAGAGGTCTGTAGACTACACCCACGTAGATAGAAGTTCCATCTTCTCTTTTCAGAGCGATCCATATCGCTTCTTCCTCTCCCCAGGTCCCTTGCATTTCGGTTGCTTGGATATTGATCTTTACATAGAGAGCTACTCCTCCACCTTTTTGACCATCTCTGTCCTTCCTAAAAAGATTATATCCCGGTATGTTTGCATCCCATTCATGTGATTCACTGAACCATGTCTCTATGATAGCGACAATATCTAGATCTGCCTCTAACATCAGGGCTTGCAGATCATGAACTTTGTTGCTTAGACTGCGAGCATTTGTGGTCATCGCTTTCCAGCTATTTTTCAGCGGTAATCTCCTTTTTCGTATTGATTTTTGTTTCGTTTCACTTTCCGTTGCAATACTAAGAAATGAGTTGCTGATATTGTTTATGTTGCAGTCTTTACTACTATCACATCTTTTCTTTTGCTGGGGGTGGTCTCTATAACTGTCCTTCAGACATACACCACCCCCACCTTCTAGTTTAAATGCCTAGAAACATATTGTCTAAATTTATCTGCAAGGTTTCTTTTTCCTGCGTTCTGATTAATACAGGTTGCTAGAGTGGTCCATACTAGAGGTTATTTACATCCAAAGATCTTTAAGACTCCTGACGCAGGCCGTAGGGCCGAAACATGTACATGTCGGGTCGAGTATTTTTGGAAGAATAAAGAATAACCTGATTGTCCAGATGAGTTGAAAGACATCTTTATTTGGTGCACCTTTTTATTGGACAATTCCACTTGTTTCCATTGTTCTATCCTTTGTGGATTTGTTTCCCCTGTGTTTTGCGTAATAATATGTAGCCCATCAGTGCAATATAGCTTCTTGACCTTCCATGTATTTCCCCATCCTCCTATGTACCTGAAGCCTTCTTGATGACACCAGGCTTTGAGCCATCTATTAAAGTCCTCTGTGTTTTTCACTCTTTGCTCTCTCTTTCCATATGCAGGCAGTATTTCAGAAAAAGCTAAAGTCTTTACAAAAGGTTTCACGCCCTCACCAAGCTCCCGAAAAGCTTTCTGTGCTGCAAGTGTGGAGTTGATGGCCAGGTCATTTGTTCCCAGATGGATAACAACATCAGTGTTAAAATCCTTAGTTTCTTCCTTAATTATAGTCAGTATTTGCCTGGAACTCCTGGTAGCTGAGGATCCTGGAAGACATTTCACTATTTTGGTCTCCTCGCCCTGTGTTCCAAGGTTAATGCCTCTGATGATGGAATCCCCCAACAGTAATAGTTTTCTGTTTTTGGCTTTTTTATGTGTACTTATGGTGCGCTTGTTCTCTTGAGTTACCCTCATTGGTTCCAGTCCCACCTCCCTTCTGTTTTCCTGAGTATCGCAGTGCACTAGTGGAGCAAAGGAATTCTGTAGAGGTAATATTAGTGAAGGTGGATGTTTCTGTGTTACATGTCGCAGTCTTCCTGAGCCTACTGTGACCCATTTATTCCTGGGCTGTTTTATTCTTTGAGGTAGAAGTGGTAAGTTGGTATGATTTTGTGGAGTGATGGAAGCTGCTTTAATTGTATTCAATTCCTGTTTAAGTTTGTAGAGCTCCTCCTTAATACTAGCAAGTTGAAGACAGATGGGGCAAGCCTTAAGCCTCCAAATAGTGTGTTTTGGAATTAAAGCACCACAGTGATTGCATAGAATAAAGGTCATCTTGATTGGTTGTGAAGTGACCTGATTTGAGTAGTCCTGATTATTTGGGTCTCTATATATGAGCAGTGATCCCTGGGCTGGGTGGGACTATAAGTCTTACCCTTTTTCCTATGAAAACTAGTAAGTCAGAAATATAAGCTCTATACCACCCTAAAACACAGGATTTTAAACAAATACAGGCTCTATACCACCCTAAAACACAGGATTGTAAACAAAAATACAGGCTCTATACCACCCTAAAACACAGGATTTTAAACAAAAATGCAGTCTCTATACCAAATCAGTGGCTACCCTAAAACACAGGATTTATAACAGGATTTTCCCTACTTTAGTCACCCTGTGCCATAGGCACCAGGATTTAATTAGAGTTAATATAAATAAGTCTTACCCTTATTCCTATGAAAAGGAAGAGGAAATAAGATTTAACAGAGGGAAGAGAAGGGTTTATTTTTTTGTGCTTTTTTGTTTTTTTAAGTAAGAAACGGAGGAGGAGAAGAGAAATTAAGCAGATATAATGCTGAAAAACAGTGAAAAGAGCAGAATATGAAATGCTGAGTAACTTAGCTTTTAGAAGTTCACAGCACTTCAGAATTGTACACAATATTCTAACTGGGAACTTTATGTAATACATGTGTTCCTTTTGTAATAATGTCTAGCTTATTGTGGCATTCTTTAATGTAGATTTCTCTGTGCACATGAGTGAAGGAAATCTAATTGCGTTTCTGCTTTTATTTTACAGTTTGGAAGAAGCTGGTCTCTGTAACCTGAGCCATGGCAGCACACTGCTCTATAGTGAAATTACTTTCTGCTAAGTGGCTGTGAGGCAGGAGGGAAAATGGAAGGAGAAGACTTGGAGTGGCTCTTATTGCTTCTGCACCAGCTGGTGGCCTGGGGGGCAGCTGGTGCTATGGTCTTTGGAGGTGTGGTGCCATACATCCCTCAGTACAGAGACATTAAAAGGACACAAAATGCAGAGGGCTTTTCCACTTATGTCTGTTTAATGTTGCTGATAGCAAATATTTTAAGAATATTTTTCTGGTAAGTGTTATCAGTATGTTAATATTTTATCAGAATGTTAATATTTTCTGTGGGGCATAGACCAAGCTGTTTTTTCAGTGCAATAGGTGTGTCATTCTGGATAAAGCCAGTAGTCTCTCCATGGCTGCGAGCCTTTGCAGAAGGAATCCACTCTGGATTTTTTCTGTAACCTTCCTAGTTCATAGAGAGCTCTATTGTACCTACAGTTTTTCCCTTCTGCATGTGAGCTGGAAGGAGTGTTTCTGTTCTGCTCTACTTTTTTTCTTCTTTATTTTAGTCAGTTTTTCATCTTCTTCTTTGGGTTTCGGTGCTTAGAGTTTCCCATTTACAGGGTTGGCTCTGCCTGCGTGGAGAAGAAGCAGACAATATGTGCAGCAGACAGGCCAATCCCTTGTGGTACATATCAGCCAGCCTGCAGAAGTGTTTTTAGCAGGTTAGGATTGCTCACTTACTGCATTTCAGGGGTCTGAGCGTAGGCTGTTAGGCATCTGCAGGAGGCTTAGTGGTGTCTCGCAGGGTGCCGGCTGCATTTTCACCTTCCCCCTTCTAATTTTGCACATCTGTTGGTCTGCGGGGGGCAGGGGGGAGGGAGCCTCAGTCAGACACAGTTGTCCGACTGGCAGCTCAAAGATCAGCATTGGAGGAGATGTTCTTAATGAGGCAGTGATTTCTTCTCCCTTCCAGCTACTGTTGAGGACTGAGGCAGGCTGCAGCACATTGCCAGCAGAGGCTGTGAGTAAGGCTGTTACAGCCTATGAGGTGAATCGGTGGGGGGGGGGGTCTGAAAATCAAAGATTTAGTGGTTTATCCTTGTTCCCCTATGTTCCCCCTCCCCTAAAATCCTAAATTCACTGGATTTTAACTTTTATTTTGGCTATTTTAACATTTTTGGTGCTAAATCCTGCAGCTCCTGGTTGGTGAGGCCTGACTTTAGCGCAGGAAGAGGCGGTCAGAGCATACCGCAAGTGATTTCCTTCACTCACCGGCGCTCTGGCTGCTCTCTCCTGCATCTCCGGCTGCCCTCTCCTGCCCGGTCATTCATAGTCAGAAAATACCGCGAATGACCGGGACTGTGACTGGGGGAGCACTGTAGTCGCTAAGTTTTACAGAATGGATGTTGTGGCAAGAGAGGATTCTGCCTTTGGGTCCTCAGTGCTATGTGCTGGCGCAGTCATCTCGCCTTAGATTTCTGGGACTGCTTTTGTACATTCCGCTTGTCCAGAATGAGACACCTATTGCACTGTTCCAGTAGATAGGTATGTCATTCTTATTTTTCCAGTGCAATGGGTGTCTCATTCTGGACCCCTGCCCTGTCATTTTTTTCCTGTGCCTGCCCACTGTCTCATTAAGAATGTCCTTCTATAATTCTGTTCTTGGAGGCCAATTAGCTTTTTGGGCCATGAAGCGTAGTCTTATTACTAGTGCAATTTGGGGTACTATTTAAGCTCTTTTAATGCTTTTGCTGGCCTATTTTGTTGCTTTGTTTGGTTGTTCATAGTTCTTATGTTACTTTGTTGAGCAGAACAGACTCAGTTGGGGTTGTTATCCTATATCCCTACTTCATCTAATTTTAGAAGAGCTCTTGCTTGGGAACTAACTGTAGGTGGCAGAGGTGCTCTTTATGAAGTAGGAAGGTTACAGAAAAAAATCTGGAGTGGATTCCTTTGCAAAGACTCATGGCCATGGGGATATTACCTGTTTGTCCAGAATGACACACCTATCTACTGGAAAAGGTATTAGCAAGGTAAGAACCTAATCTATTTTTCCATTTGCACAAAAACACAATTGCTCTATGGTTTTTTTTGAAAACAAACAAACTATTTTTATCTTTTTTACATGTATATTTTCATGTATATTTTTTACATGTATATTTTCATGCCATATTGACTAGTTTCATTTAATTTTTGAAAGTTTGTGGGATCAGACTTCAGACCACCTTGGAATAGATTTGCATGCTTGTTTGTTATACTGTGGAAGCTTAGAGGGAATTAAAAATTACAATAAAGAAACCACAAACATTCTGGAATGAATGAATGAAAGAAAAAAAAATATATTCTTGTCCTCATAAAGGTTTCAGTGTTTTGGGGTTTTTTGTCCCTTCTGCCTGCAGATGGAGACAGAGCAAAACTATCCTTTGGGTGATCTGAATATTCTATATAACCTCCAATCAGTTTCTAGGCAGATAACAATTATTTAAAAATAATACATCAAAGTTCTCAGCAAATTTACAATAAATCAACTAAAATGAGTTAAAAAATTTTTTTTGAAAGATATAATATGAAGAAACTTTCTTTTAATTCAGAAGGAAGATCATTCCAAAGTTTGATTCCCATATATTCAAAAGATTTACTCAAAAACTTCAAACGAATATATTTACTTGTTTCCAGCATTCTTTGAAGCTCAGTTATTCAACGAGAAGCAATCCTACTTACTGGAAAGGATAAATATCTTAATAAAACTTACTAGAAAGGATAAATATATTAATAAACCCTAATAAATACCTTAATAAACCATACCATATAACATTTTTCACGGTCGAGTCACATTATTATGACCACCTTCTGGCAGCACAGACGCTGTGGGAGTGATTCAATAAGATGCTATATGGTTGCTAGAGGTATCTGGAGCCATGCAAACTGCAGTTTGTCTGATGGATGCTGATGGGTACATGGTGGTGTATCCAGTTGTCAAACATGTCGATCAAGGTGGTCCCAAATGTGCTTAATTGGGTTAAGGTCTGGGGAATTCGGAGGTCAGATAAGTAGCTGGAAGTCTGGGTCTTGCTCTGTGAACCACTTGCGAACAATTCTGGTGGTATGGCATGTTGCATTGTCCTGCTCAAAGATCCCATGGGCCGTAGGGAAGACCGTCAATATGTATGGGTGTACTTGATAAGCAAGGATGGAGAGACCCATATTGGTTGAGAGTGCCTTCTAGCGGTATCAAGGGGCCCAGATCATATCAAGAAATTTCCCCAGACCATAACACTGTAGCCACCACTTGTGTACATCCAGACCATAACACTGTAGCCACCACTTGTGTACATCCAGACCATAACACTGTAGCCACCACTTGTGTACATCCAGACCATAACACTGTAGCCACCACTTGTGTACATCCAGACCATAACACTGTAGCCACCACTTGTGTACATCCAGACCATAACACTGCAGCCACCACTTGTGTACATCCAGACCATAACACTGCAGCCACCACTTGTGTACATCCAGACCATAACACTGCAGCCACCACTTGTGTACATCCAACTGTGGTTGCTGGGTGTTTGTTCTTGGCGGTTTCACTCCTGACACGCCAATGTCCATCTTTTTGTTAAGCTCAAAATGTGACTCGGCAGAGAAGACAACCCTCTGCTAGTTGGTGCAGGTCCAATGTCAGTACTTGACTTTTGCTGTCCCACAGTTACCACTTTGGGTCGTTGAAAAGGTTCCATTTGTCAACTCACAATACATTTTAACCACAGCTGCCTGTGAACTGTTCACAAACTGCCATTTCTGAAATGCTGCCACCTTTTGCCCATTAGCTGACGATCATGTCTTTTTCAATGTCTAATAAATCACACTTTTCCCTATGACAGCCACGGTGGCTATATTGGCAACTTGCTTACATCCCACCTTTTATACCTGTATATCCACAAAGTTTGCATGTGACACATGAATTTGTTCATTGGCAGTGTGTCCTTGACTTCGGAGGTAGGCAGTGGTCATAATAATGTGACTCGACCATGTATATATCAATGTAACCTCCTTTAAAATTTATTTTCTATGCAGCCGTCAACCAATGAAATTGATTTGGTGACTCCATTTTTAAATCATATTTCTTAGCCCTGAATATTAGATGTACTCTTGTGTTTGGAAGCAATTGAAGCCTTTACAGTGTTTCAGCTTCAGCGTAGTACCACAGAACAATGAATTAAAATAATCTAACTGGGATAAAATAATTACCCTAACAATTGTTTGAAAATTATTAGTAGATGCAGTTGGGCAGGGCTATATGGCCTTTGTCCACAAATTGGGCCTCTCCTAGCTCATTTCTTTTCCAACTCATAATGCAGGTCATATTCTTGACAATTTGGTACTTCATACCACTCACTCTTCCATTTGCAGCTTGTCTACTACTTTTTTTTAAAGTTCAAATATTTTTATTAAAAATTTTATAACAAATTATTTAGAACAGAAGAATATACATTTCTAACACTCTTTCAGTTATAATATTCTTATCCAATGCAAGGGATTCATTGCAATCTAGTTATAGCTATAACCCATCCCACCCTTTTCCTACCCATACAGAGAGTGTACACACAATCATACACATTCATCCATACTATTCAATCCTTATTACTACTTATTTCTATAGCGCTGCTAGATGTATGCAGTGCTGTACATCAAAACATTCAAGAGACAGTCCATTCTCAGTAATGCTTACAATCTCACAAACGAGACAAGTAGGGGGTTAGGGAGTTTCTCAGGTATTACATTACATTACAGATTTCTATTCCGCCATTAACTTTCGGTTCAAAGCGGATTACAAAAAGAGTTATGGAAGAAGGGTTACAAAGTTAGATCAGAGATTGTTTCCAAGAGAGGGATAAGAAGGATCAGGGGTTGGGGAAGGGAAGGGAAGAAGGGGTATTCATGGTATTAAGCTTTATTAAGGGATTTCTTGAAGAGTATAGTTTTTATTTCCTTTCTGAACATCTTGTAGTCTGGGGTAGTTATCAATAAGTTGGAGATTTGGTTATCTGTTTTTGCAGCTTGAGTGGCTAGTAGGCTGTCGTATAGTTTTTTCCGTTTTACTTCTTTGATTGGGGGGTAAGTGAATGGGGTGTGTGTTTTTCTATGCCTGGTAGAGGTAGTTTGGATGAGGCGGTCGTTCAGGTAGATTGGGCTGTCTCCATTTATAGTTTTAAATAGTATACAGTAGAATTTAAATTGTATTCTTTCCTGGATTGGAAGCCAATGTGAGTTGATGAAAGCCTCAGTAATGCGGTCATGTTTCTTCAGTGAGTAGACGAGTCTGTATTCTGAATTGTCTGTAGTTGTTTAATCATTATTGCAGGGGAGGTAAAGGATGTTGCAGTAGTCTAGGATACTTAGGATTAGAGATTGTACTAGGAGCTGAAATTGTGTTTTATCGAAGAATTTTCGGACTTGTCTAAGGTTTCTCATTACTGCGAAAGATTTCTATATTGTTTTGTTTATTTGGGTTGCATGGTTCAGCCTTTTTCAATAGTCATACCTAGTAATTAGGGTGGTTTACAAAGGGTAATTGATAGAGTTGATTTCTAAGTTGGTTATGGTTGGGATTTTGTTATTTTCTAGGAGGATGAATTTAGTTTTGTCTGGGTTGAGTATGGGCTCTTTTACAAGTGAGTGGGGGTTAGGAGTTAAAAAAAAAACCTAGCCTGTTAAGTGCCAAATATCAACCCTTAACCAGCCAAGTGCCAACCACCAGCACATTACAAGCATCTTAAATCTATCACTCTGCCAAAGTATTCAAGAAAATGGTCTAGTTTCCCTTCTACCTTTTCCACTCAAAGAACAAATAACCTGCTGGGACTCCTGTCTCTGTGGTACCCTGGATAAGGTAGCATTTTAATGCACATTTAGGAAATCTGACTTCCCTTCAGGCCTTGTAATTCTAAGATGTCAAGTTAGAAGAACTGACTTGCAACTGTCACGCTCACCCTACTTGTCGCAAGTCACTTGTCTTTTGGGAACAATCTCACTTCAACAGATAAGGATAGAAAGGTTTTTTTTGTTGTTGTTGTTGTTGCACAAGATTCAAATAATACTAGTTAGTATATCATTCTAATGCTCGAAGTATGGGAAACAAGATTCTGGATTTAGATGCTGTGATGGAAGATGATGATTTGGATATAATGGTGATCACGGAGACCCATGACCTGGGATGCAGTTTTGTTGGGCTATAATCTGTTCAGGAAAGATAGGGTAGGAAGGATGGGGAATGGGGTTATATGTTAAAGATCATATTAAAGCCACACAATTGCTGGATCTCTCTGTGGGGTGGGGGTGTTGCTTTGATCATGGAGGACATCAGAGTCCAGTCCTCTGCGGTTGTTGGTTGAAATTGTATACCATGTTTTCTACTACTGTTGTACTTGCTGTTGTCCTTGCTTAATAAAATAGAATTGAACATAAAAATACCAGTAACAATAAGATGCATAACGTATGCTGTTTACATCAAGCATACTAAGAGGTAGTTATGCATATGTTCTGTCATTTTGTTCTTTATAATATTCTCTGCCATTTTGTCCTGCACCGACATTGGATTCACTGGTCTATAATTTCCCAGATCACTTCTGGAACCCTTTTTTTTTTTTTTTTTTTTTAATAAATCATCTTTATTCATTTTCAACCAAATAGGAACATACAAACAGTAGCCAGTAAATACAGTAAGAAAACCACCAGGCCAACAATAATGATAAGAATTAAATGAACTCAGAAGGAAAGTAGTCGATAAGCATAGCATGTTCAGAAGCAAACAGGGAGCTTCCCCTCCACCCCTTAACCAGAAAAACCCTCTAAGTGTGGCGCAGTGATTAAAGCTACAGCCTCAGCACCCTGCGGTTGTGGGTTCAAATCCACGCTGCTCCTTGTGACCCTGGGCAAGTCACTTAATCCCCCCCTTTACCACAGGTACATTAGATAGATTGTGAGCCCGCCAGGACAGATATAGGGAAAAATGCTTGAGTACCTGAATAAACTCATATAAACCATTCTGAGCTCTCCTGGGAGAACGGTATAAACAATTGAATAAATAAATAAATCCCTCCCCCCAAACCCCTCCTCCCCCTTCTCCATGCCTGGTGGGTGTTAGGAAATAATAAAGCACATGCTAAAAAAACAAAGTAATGCTACATCAAGCATTCAGAAGTCGACTACGGGATACTGGTGTTAGTGTGGACCAGAATGGTTCCCATGTTAGGGTGAATTGCTGACCCAATCTAGATTCCATGTCTTTTATCGTTCTGCGCTCCATGGAAGCTTGCATGATCATTAGAGATCGCCATTGTGCTAGTGAAGGTGCAGTTGGAGTCGGCCAGCATTGCAATCCTCTTGATCTAGGGTGTGCCACTTGATAGCAGACAAATAGCAGCAATGGTGCACACCATCAAATACAGTTCCACGAGCGAGATACAAAAACAATCAAAGAGGATCAAAAAGACAAAATCTGCGGGCAAGTCCAAAATGTATGTCCAAGGGATGCATCCTCCCAGGAACATTTAGGATTCTGACCAGTCGGACATAATGTTGCAAGGGAAACACAGTGGGGTGAAATATACATATGCAATAAGAATTTATAATGTTGTTCATATTGAGGGGCAGACATAAAAGAAACTCTAGGAGAACTCATTCTTGCAAAATGCCTCAATGGTTAAAGTACAACCCAGATCTCTATTCCATTTGGTTATATATTGGTCCCATGCTATGTCAGGTAGCTTATCAAATAAATGTTTATGATAACATTTCAGGGGAACCAGTAAATAAGCTTCTACCAAATATGCATCAGTCAGAACCTCCTGCATCTGCTCTGGAACCCTTCTTAAAAATTGTAATCACGGACACCCTCCAATCTTCAGTACTATGTTGGATTAAAAAAAACCCAAAACCAATTGCTAACCATAGCTTTGCAAGTTCATTTTTCAATTCTATCAGCACTCTGGGATGGAAACCATCTTGTGCAGAGGATTTGCTATTGTTCAGTTTGCCAGATTGACTCATTACATCTTCCAGTGTTAGATTTTGTTTGAGGTTCTCTGGTTCAACAGAATTGAATACCATATCTGGCCAGGAACAAGTCGAGACTTTTTAGCAAGGGCAGTTTCCATAGAATGGAGTGGGCAAAAGCCTGATTTGAAGTGGGCCTAGAATAGCTTGAGATGAAAGGAAGTCCAGGCAACGGTGGTGTGCAAAATGCTCAAATAGTTTGGATAAGAAGGGGAGAAGGGAGATGGGGCGCAGTGGTTAAAGCTACAGCCTGAGCACCCTGAGGTTGTGGGTTCAAACCCATGTGCTCCTTGTGACCCTGGGCAAGTCACTTAATCCCCCCCATTGCCCCAGGTACGTTAGATAGATTATGAGCCTGCCGGGACAGAGAGGGAAAACTGCTTGAGTACCTGAATAAATGCATGTAAACTGTTCTGAGCTCCCCTGGGAGAACAGTATAGAAAATTGAATAAATAAATAAATAGTTGAAGGGGGATATGGGGGTTTAGTGAGTTTTTTGAGGAGAAATGTGACTGACATGTTTAAAGACATCAGGAACAGTTGTAGTGGAGAGTGATAGGTTGAGGATGTGATAGATAGGAGGGATGACAGTGGGAGAGAGAGTGACGAGTAGGTGGGTAGGGATTGGATCAGAGGAGCAGGTAGTGAGTTCTTTTACAAAACTGTGCATGCTATATGCTGAGCTGCCCATTTTATTCCTACAAGTGGCTCAGTATTTAGGGTTCATTGCTTGGCAGTGCACCTTTATAAAAGCCAGTCTTAGAGAGCTGTGTATGGATTTTTAAAGGAATTTTGTTTTATTTGTATATATGGGTGATTCTTTAGATCAGTGTGTGTGAAAATGATTCTTATTTTGTTTTTTGAATTTTAACACCATTAATACTTCTCTCTTGTTACCCCTTCTCTTTCTGTTTTTAGGTTTGGAAGGCATTTTGAGTCGCCGCTCCTGTGGCAAAGCATGATTATGATCGTAACGATGCTGCTGATGTTGAAACTCTGTACTGAAGTCCGACTAGTGAATGAAGTCAACACAAAACGCCGCTCCTTTTCAGGTTGGTGAATGTGGCAGAGGTGCTCTACCTTATGAAGATTCACCGGCTTCTCATGAGTGATTGGCAGGTGTTGGCAAATGCTTTCAGACTGTTAAAGCTGTACAGATTTGTGCAGCTCACCATGCTTTACAAGGGATCAGCTGTATCTTTCTGCTGACATGCTGGCAGAAGCTAGCAGGGCTGTGAAGTCGGTACACCAAACTTTTTGACTCCATTTTCTGTCTGACTCCAAATCCTACTATGTGTTGTAAATCTAAGAGAAATTTGATTAATTGCAGAAACAGGAGGACTAATAGACCACAAAAATATTTATTTAAAGTGTGAACAAAGAAACTGCGCAAATATTTTTTTCATGGGGTACTCAGAGGTACCAAGTACGAGCCCTTTTTTCATTGCTTGATAATACTTGGGGACCAAGGGTCATTTTTAATAAGAGCTCGGGTTTTGCACACTCAGTACTGCCTTTTCATGGATTCTGTAGCTGGTTGCCTGGCTACAATGAGGTGGGTCGTTCGGTGATCACCCCACTCCTGAAGAATGGTCTTGTGTTTTGAATACTGACATATATTTTGCTAGGAAAAATGCACTGTATGTGCTTATTTGTATATATGACATAATAAACTTAAAATGTGGTAAGTATTTTGATGTGGAGTCTGAGTTGGTACATTTTTACTGACTAACACCACCCAAATCTGCTTCAGACTCGCATCTTCGTGACTCCCCGCTATAGACCTGGAAGCCGGCATAAACAGCAAATTGCCTTTTCTCGAGTTCAGTCTGCGGTATATTGCTTCTTTCTCTGGTCAGGGGACACTTGTTTGTTTCTGCAGGGGAATATTAAGCATTTGAGCTAGGTGGTGCAATACGGACTTGATTGAGAGGTGCTGTTCTGTGTCCTATTTTCTGCGTCAGAGGATTCTGCTGGACAAAGAAATGAAGTAACCTTGAAGAGTTTCATTAAATTAGAGGTGGGAAACCTGAATTCTTGAGGGCTGCAACCCTGTCAGGTTTTTAGGATTTCCCCAATGAATATGCATGAGATATATTTGCATGCAACAGAGGCTAGTGCAGGCAAATAGATCTCAAGCATATTCATTAGGGAAATCTTGAAACCTGAGTGGATTGAGGACCGGGGTTGCCTATTCCATTTTTATTGCAAATATCTTAAATTTTGTAGGCACTGGAGTTTGTTGTTTGTTGCTGTTCGGTGCCATCGACTCATGTTTTGACTCCTAGTGACTTGATGAACAGTGGAATGACAAGCCCATGTACTCATGACTGGCGTGTGTGTTGTTAGGAAGATAAATATATTAAGTACAGTAGTTATATAGCATTTTAATGTAGTTCAACAGTAACTAAGGAATATTTTGAGGATCCCATATGGAATAGAAACATAGAAACATAGAAAAGACGGCAGAAAAGGGCTATAGCCCACCAAGTCTGCCCATTCCAAATTCCCGCCCCCCTGATTTTACTCCCTTAGAGATCCCACGTGAACATCCCATTGTCTCTTAAAATCTGACACGCTCTTGGCCTCAATCACCTGCAGTGGGAGTTTGTTCCAATGATCCACTACTCTTTCAGTGAAGAAGTATTTTCTGTAGTCGATATGGAACTTCCTTCCCCTGATTTTTAACGGATGCCCCCTGGTGGTCGAGGATCCCTTGAGGTAGAAGATATCTTCTTCCGACTCGATACGGCCCGTGATATACTTAAATGTTTCAATCATGTCTCCCCTCTCTCTTCGTTCCTCAAGTGAGTACAGCCGTAGTTTATTCAGTCTTTCTTCATACGTGAGATCCCTGAGCCCCAAGACCATCCTAGTGGCCATACGTTGAACCGACTCGATTCTCAGCACATCTTTCCGTTAGTGTGGTCTCCAGAATTGAACACAGTATTCCAGATGAGGCCTCACCATGGACCTGTACAGCGGCATCACTACTTCAGGTCTCCTGCTGACAAAACCTCTACGGATACAACCCATCACTTGCCTTGCCCTGGAGGAAGCCTTCTCCACTTGATTAGCAACCTTCATGTCATTACTGATGATCACCCCTAGATCACGTTCCGTCGTGGTCTTGGCCAAGGTCTCACCATTTAGTATGTAAGTTCTTTGCGGGTTTCTCTTTCCCAGGTGCATTACCTTGCACTTTTTAGCATTGAAGCATAGCTGCCATGTTGCTGACCACCATTCTAGCAGCAGTAGATCCTGCGTCATATTATCAGGCAAGGTGTTTTTACCTACTATGTTGCAAAGTTTGGCGTCGTCGGCGAACAGTGATACCCTTCCTCTAAGTCCTTGGGCCATATCTCTTATGAATAAGTTGAATAGAATCGGGCCCAAGACCGACCCCTGCGGCACTCCACTGATCGCGCCTGACGTTTTGGATGGGGTACCGTTTACCACCACCCTCTGAAGTCTACCACTCAGCCAATCCTCAACCCATGTAGTTAGAGTGTCCCCTAATCCTATCGACTTCAGCTTGTTCAATAACCTTCGGTGTGGGACGCTATCAAAAGCTTTACTGAAGTCTAAATATACTACATCCAGTGACTCTCCGGCATCAAGTTGTCTAGTAACCCAGTCAAAAAAGCTGATTAGGTTAGATTGGCAGGATCTGCCCTGGGTGAATCCGTGCTGGTGGGGATCACGTAGGTTTTCCTCGTCTAGGATTGTGTCAATATTTCGTTTGATCAGTGTTTCCATGAGCTTGCACACTATAGACGTGAGACTCACCGGTCTGTAGTTTGCCGTCTCTGTCCTGCAGCCCTTTTTGTGGAGTGGGATAACGTTGGCGGTTTTCCAGTCCAAGGGGACTCTTCCTGTGCGTAGGGAAAGATTGAAAAGAACAGATAGTGGCTCTGCCAGGACTTCTCTCAATTCCCTGAGCACTCTGGGATGTAGGTTGTCCGGTCCCATGGTTTTGTTTACTTTGAGTCTTGATAGTTCGTAGTAGACGCTACTGGGCGTGAACTCGAAGTCATGAAACGGGTCCTTCTGGCTGTCTCCCATCTGAATCTGTGGACCAGCTCCCGGCGCTTCATGGGTGAAGACTGAGCAGAAGTATTCGTTTAGTAATTCTGCCTTGGCAGAATCTGATTCTACAAGATTACCGTCCGATTTCTTCAGGCGTTCTATCCCATCTTTGTTCCTTTTCCTGTGACTAATATAGCTGAAGAAGGATTTATCCCCTTTCTTAATGTTCCGTGCTAGATCTTCTTCCATTCTGAGTTTGGCCTCCCTGACTGCTATTTTGACAGCTTTTGACCTGTCCAGATAGTCTTTTTCCGCCTCTTGTTTTCCTAAATGTTTGTAGGTGATAAATGCTTCTTTTTTCTTTTTAACGAGGTCCGAAATTTCTGCACTGAACCATTGGGATCTTTTGTTCCTCCTGCGCTTACTTACTGTTCTTATGCGGCGGTTTGTTGCTTCATGTAGGGTGGACTTCAGAGTCAACCACATATCTTCCACATTGTTAGGTTGTGCTTGTTTTTGTAACTCCTGATTGACAAAACTTCCCATGCGGTCGAAGTCTGTGCCTCTAAAGTTGAGAACCCTCGTTGCTGTGTTTGACCTTGAGAAACCTTTCTTGAGGTTAAGCCATACCATATTATGGTCACTGGAGGCCAGTGTATCTCCAACTGAGACATCCGTGACGCTGTCTCCGTTGGTGAGTACGAGGTCTAGTATCGTCTGGTCCCTGGTGGGCTCCAGTACCATTTGCTTGAGTTGTGTACCCTTTATGGAGTTCAAAATTCTTTTGCTGCCACACGTAGTCGCGGAGAGTGTGTTCCAATCTGCATCGGGCATATTGAAGTCTCCTAACAGCACTGTGTCTCCCCGTAGAGTGATGTTCTCTATGTCTTCGATTAGTTCTATGTCTTTGTCTTCCTGTTGTCTTGGAGGTCTGTATAATACCCCATGGTATAGGCATTTTTCATTTCCTCTGGCCAGATTCACCCAGAGGGATTCCCCAGTGTATCTAATATCTGTAATTCTGGTAGTTTTGATGTTATCCTTAGTGTATAGTGCTACCCCTCCCCCTAACTTGCCCTCTCTGTCGCGACGTAGTAGGTTGTAGCCTGGTATAACCATATCCCACCCATGCGAGTCCGTGAACCAGGTTTCTGATATTGCTACCACGTCTAGGTCAGCGTTTATTATCTCAGTCTCTAATTCTAGAATTTTATTGCCCAAGCTGTGTGCATTGACGTACATAGCCCTCCATATCTGTGAAGAGATTCCCTTTTGGGTTAGAGTGATTCCTAAATTTTTATTGCTAATTCCCTTTAAATTATCGTGGATAGCGTGGGTACTTACCTTTGACTTAGAAGTGTGGGTGTGACTCGCTTCCTCAGGGTGATTTCTTACTGCTCTGGGATATAAGTATGTACCCTCCCCCAACATACCTAGTTTAAAGCCCTGTGGAGTAGGTGGGCCAGGCGATATCCGAATACATTCTTACCTCTCCTGGTTAGGTGGAGTCTGTCTGGTCCCTGTAGTCCCTGGAGTGTCTCACCGTGGTCTAGGAATCCAAAGTTCATTTCTTTGCACCATTTGCGGAGCCAGGCGTTCCCATGAATTGAATTGACTGCACCTAGATTGATTACAAAACATTTTGCTGCTTTAAATGAACTCTGTCTAATTGAGCTCATAGTAAATGCTGGAATGGTGGTTGTTTAAATCCTTACAGTATTCCATGCTGGCTGTCCCAAAAGAATTAACTGTAGTGTTGTAGCCTGGAAATAACTTTGCAGTAAATGAAGTGTCCGCTACCCAATAAATGGATATTTTATAGAGATATTTTTTTATTAATGTGTAATAACTGTAAATGGTGGCCATACACTGAAAGGAATGTACAGTTGGCTAACAAAATAGCTTATTTATTGGAAAAGTGTATGTTGATGACGTGTGTTGCTTGTTTCTCTTCACTAGCTGGAATGGTGTCGGTACTCATAAGCAGGGCTGTCCGTGAGGGTGGATGTGGGGGAGGGAATTATGAATCGAGATCATTGGGACTCCGCACAAATCCTCTGTAATTGGCTGCAGAGCCTTATCGTGATAGGGTCCTCCCCATCTTTTATGCCTACAAGGAAGCATAAGAGAACGGTATTGGATGCTGACATGTTCTCATCTGCTGTCATTGGAAAATTACTGGTCAGAGAAAAGCACTTGGAGCAGGGGGGAAGACCAAGGAGACCAAGCGGAGTATCGCTGATGCTTTTGTGTCTTACTTTCCTCC
Organism: Geotrypetes seraphini; assembly: GCF_902459505.1. Lineage (NCBI taxonomy): Eukaryota > Metazoa > Chordata > Amphibia > Gymnophiona > Dermophiidae > Geotrypetes > Geotrypetes seraphini. The sequence continues at coordinate 182,068,529 of NC_047085.1, read as the reverse complement.
CCACCAGCATATGCGCAAAAAGTGTGTATGCGCACATAATTGCTTCCTCTCTTTCTCCATACATTTTTTTTTTTCCTCTGGTTTCCATCACACCTCATTTTGGTGTATCTTATTCACTTGTTTTTAAAAATATATCAAACTGGAAAACATAGTCTTGGTTGAAAAAACACCAATGACTTTTCTTCAAAATGCAGTAATAAACTAGTACAGTAGAATCCCAATTATCCGGTACTCAAGCAACTGGCAAAAAAACCCAACAAAAAAAGTCCTCTCTCTAGCGCCCAAAGCAGCAATGGTAACGGACCTGACATGACAACCCTCCCTACAGCCCTGAAGCAGTGGCAGTGGTCCTGAGCTGCCAACTTCCCTCCCTCCAGCCTCAAAGCAGCGGTCCTGAGCTGTCAAACCCCCTCCCTCCCTCCCTTACCTGAAGCAGCAGAGGCAGTACTGTAAGCAGGCTGCTCACAGCCAGCTTCTGATGCGACGGAGATTGGCTATTAGTTGAAGCAGTTTTGCTATGGTCCCTTTCAGTTCCTTGATGACCCTTGGATGGTCCTTGGACGGTCCCGAGGATTTATCGCTCTTAGGCCTATCAATCTTTCTGCATACCTCTTCTAGACTGACCGTTAACCCTGTCAGTTTCCTGTTTTCACTTCCAGCATATAGCCTGATGGGTTCCGGTATGCTGTGTATATCCTCTTCGGTAAATACTGACGCAAAAAACGTGTTCAGTCTGTCATTGATTGCTTTGTCCTCCTTAGCACTCCCTTTATTCTTATGTCATCCAACGGTCCCATCGCTTCCTTCGCGGGTTATTTCCTTTTAATATATCGAAAGAACATCTTGAAGTTTTTCACCTCATTGGCTATTTTTTCCTTGTAGTCTCTTGGCCCCTTTTACAGCCTTATGGCACCTGCGTTAATGTTGCTTAAGTGCTTATTCCAGTTTTCATCCGTTTTTGATCTTTTCCATTCCTTAAATAGAACTTCCCATCTACCACTCAACTAGGTTGCTGAGATCCCAATTAGAACTCTGGCTGTGTATTCTGCCAGTGAACCGTCTCCACCTGGAAACTGCCCAGAAATGATCATTTTCCCATTTCATATCTTAAATTGTGGAACCAACTTCTTCTTGTCATCAGAGCTATAGACAGCCTGTTACCCTTCTGGAAAGCAGTGGAGACCATCTTGTTCTCAAACCAGCACATACCTGATTTAAGACTCTAACTGCCCAAGTCATGGCATACCCTAATTGCACATGGCTGCCTGGGACTCATAGCTTATATGCCATTTAATGTTCTCCCGTCTAATCTTTGTTGCATTGTCTAATGTTTTCAGTTTTTATTGTGTATGTATCGCTGTAACCCGTTCTGGACTCCTAGGGAGAATGGGATATAAAAATTAACTAAATAAATATAACAAACCAGAAAGAAGGGTGGGACGGGAGGAACAGAAGCTGCACCTGCTGTACAAGTGACGGTGGGGGGATGATAAGGAAATAGAAAGAGGAAGAGAGTGAGGTGAGAAAGGAGACAAAACTAGTTTTAGAGTACGGTAACTCTCAAGCAATCAGAAACTACAGATATCTGGCATCCAGCAGTCCCCATGGGTGCTGGATAACAGAGTTTACTTTATTAGATAAGTTTTATTAAATGTAATCCTCCCATGTGACCATTATATGGTGTCAAAAGGTTAACAATTTGGGCACCTTTTACAAGGCCGCAATAGCGATACTGTCATGGTAAATGCACCAAAGCCCATAGGAATTGAATGGGCTTCGATGCATTTAGTTCAGCAGCATCACTAGTGCGGCTTTGTAAAAGAGTAGGGCTATGAAGTCGGAGTCGAGGAGCCGGAGACAATTTGGGGTACCTTGAGTTGAAGTCGTGGGTACCAGAAACTGAGGAGTCAGAGTCGAAGAATTATCTACTGACTCCACAGCCCTGTAAAAGAGGGCCCTTTATTTGTGTTTAGCTCACAACCTTTTAATTGGTAGCTCAGGACACATTACATTTCAGATATAATAGGTATTCTAGTGTGATAGGTGTCATTCTGAATGGACGAGTATTCTCCCCATGCTTGTGAGCCGTGCAGAAGGAATCCACTCCAACTTTTTAACACCTCCTCCACTAGAGGGCTCTGCTGCCCCCTTCAGTCTTCCTTCTGCATATGAGCTAGAAATATTCTTTCTGATCTGCTCTGATTATTTTTTTCAGTATTTTTTGTGGGTTTTGGTGGCTGACAATGCTCAAAGCTCCCCAGATAAGGGGAAAGCTCTTCCTGTGTGGAGAAGCAGACTGAGGTCTGCAGCTGACAGGCCAATCCCTCTGCGGTACCTGCAGAAACCTTAATGGAGCTTAAGGCTCTGTCCCCTAGAGGTTTTGCTCACCTATTGGGGCTTGAGCGCAGGTTGTTGGGCATCCACATGGGGCTCTTCAGGGTGCTGGCTATGTTTTGCCTCCTCCCTTTCGTGTGCATGGGTCCAAGGAGGGTTGAGGATCGGTGAGACCGGTCCTACTGGCAGCCCAAAGATTTCAGGCAGTGATTCTTCTTGCAGATCCAGTTACTTTTAGAGCACATTCACAACACAGGTCACAGTGAGTATGGCTGTTGTAGCCTTTGGGGGAAAATTGGGGGTGAGGGGTTTGAAAAACCTGGTTTTAAAGGTTTCTACCTCTTCCTAATTTACCTTGAGGTTGATTTTACCCTGGTTTTAAAGTGTTTGTTTTGAATAAATTATTCTGGACATCCAGAGACTTATGTTTCTCTCTACATAACACATTCCTCTTTGTGTTTTCGTATCAATATTTTGTTTGTGGAACACTGGTCCTTTTTCTTTGTTTGAGATTTTATGTAGAACTTTCTCTTGGTGACAGCCTGCATATACATAATTTCTAACACTTTTTTTGGTTTGAGAAGGGTTGTTTTTTGTTGTTTTTTTTTTTACATTTGTTGCATATATGCCTCATTAGCTTAAGACCAACTCTGTGTTCATAAGATATAGATAGATGTTGAATAATGCATTTTGCAAGTGCATAACTTGCCTTTATTGAAATGAGAGACACTTAAAAATCTGTAGTCTTCTTAACCAACAGGATGGCTATCTGTAGTGACATTATTCTCCTAATTATCAGAATTATTGCATAATATTTGCTTAATAGAAGCATGCATGAACAGAAGTATGCATGAGTATTCAGTTCACTCTTGGTCTGTGTGCTTATTGGAAACCTGGAGTAGTAACCTCAGAAAGATCTGCTACAGAAAAATGATGTGGAAGCAAATGTGAACAAAAACTGTGGATACAGATGTTCTGGAGATAATTTTTTAAACACTGACATATGAAACCATGAAAATTCAATTAAAAAAGTACAATGATAAAAAATACAGTGATAAAAATCCAACTGGACCCTACACGATCCATGTTTCGGTGAACATGCCTTCCTCAGGGGTCCAATGGTTTGCAACCTCGCATATAAAAATTGGACTGAAAACAGTCTATTGTCTTTAAACATGTGAGCAAAGAACATCGCAGACAAGCTGAAGTAGCAAAAAAAAAAATGCTTGTCTGTGGTGTTCTTTGCTCACATGTTTAAAGACAATGTTTAACAGTATTTGTTTGCATATAATACTGTACAGTATAACCAGTATTTCATTTTACTAGACAATACTGTATAAAATATACTACGTTGTATGGTATTACAATAGAGTAATGTTCAATATCTAAATATAAAAAAATATTTTACCTATAGCTGTGGCACTACCAATTTTATCACCACATTTAAAGCAGAAGGAAAAAGCCTCAAAAGCTGGAATTGTCTCTATTTTCAGTGCTCACACTTGCTTATAATCAAATCATTGGCATTGAAACCTCTTGCTTGTATGAATGTAAGTCTTAACCAAAATTCAAGTAAAATCAGCACTTTAGTGTTCAAGGGGCAGTGTGTATATGCTTATTTCAATCTTTTCTGGTGGTGGCAGTGTTTCATGGTCTATTTACCACTGCATCATATAAACTGTGTATTTTTGGAGCCACTGATAATTGCCTCCCCTCTTATAGTCTGTTGCTCAGAGAATGTCCTGTACAGGGCAGGATTAACCAATAGGCCAAGTAGGCACATGACTAGGGCCCAAAATGGTCAGGGGGGCCCGATGAAGTAGGGCATCAACATTGGTTTTTCCAAAAGGCGATGGGACCCTCCAGCATCGATCGGCAACGCAGGCCCCCCCAATCGGCAAAGCGGGCCCCACCCCCATCAACGGAAAGTAAGACAAGCAAGCAAGGCGGGTAAGAAAGGCAACGGTGCTGCTTGCCCAAAGCTTCCCTCTGACGCAGCTTCCTGTTTCTGCCTGGGCGCATGGTGGGGTGGGGCGGGGTGGGGCAGGGGGGCCCAGTGTACTTGTGTGCCTAGGGGCCCTCGACAAATTAATCCTGCCCTGGTCCTGTATGGACACCTCGGCCCTATTTTTATAAAATGGATCCTGGAATAAATAATAGGGTGGGAAGAATAGTTTAGTTTATTTGTGGTGAGATCACTCTACTTAAATTATTTTATTAAAAAAATAATTAGAAAATCTTACATGGTCTTTACATAAATGTTCCCTTTTTAAACTCTTTGTCATTCAATTCTTAATTTCCTCCTTTTCTCTTTTATCCTTCTGCAATGATTTTGAGGAGATTGGTTATGGGTGCATAATTTCAAAATCATCCTGCTTTTGATACACCAGTCTCTGCTTTTGTTTAAATGGTAACACCTAGTCTTATTCTGAATATGAATCCTGTCTTGGTGAGAGGTTGCACTGTTATTAAAGCCATTCAAACCTGTGCTGACCACCGAGGCTAGCCAAAAACAAAATTACTAAGCATTTAGCCTCTTGGATGATAGAAAGTAATGGATCCGATGACCCATCTCTTTTAGAAAGTTGCTGTGCAGCATATGTGAAGGCTGAAAGATTCCACTCTGCACAGCTTGCAAATTATAACTAAAGTGATTTAATGTATCATATCAAACTTTGTCTCTTTTGTCTTCTTTTTCTGTCCTTTAATTTGTTTTATTTTATGTATAGCCACAGATAGTAAGGATGAAGAACTAAGAGCTCACCCCAAGACATCCTTTCTGGGTATGTACTGTACAAACCCACATTGCATGAGGTTTTCCTTAGCTCTCCTTTCTTTTTTTTTTCTTACTTGTGTGTGTGTATGGTGTTTTTACATTTTAATTTTGGTGGCTCGTTTGGTGTGACAGCATGTGATGGTCCGGGCTTTCTATCTTATAATAATTAGCACCAATAGGGTTTGCTGTGTGTGTTTTTATTTAATTGTAATACTAGTTATTAGAACAAAAAATGAGATCTACTATTTACTATCTACTATTTACTCGCTCGGGAAATGACCAGAGATCTTCTTTTGTAACCACCTTCTATAACTCTTTTGTAATCCGCCTTGAACCGCAAGGTAATGGTCGGAATAGAAATCTCTAATGTAATGTAATGTAATATGCTTTCAGGGTGTTGTTAGGAATTCAGTGTTTGAACAGCGTTTGGATTTGGCATTTTGTTTTCAAGACCAATATCTGCTACTTGGCGGTTTTATTTTTTTCAGTTTTGCTTTTTAATTAACAGAACCTTGACCCCTGCCCTATTACTGTATTGTCGCTGTCTGGTGTCCTCTATAACCACTAATACATGCCTATTTCCCATACTGGAGTGCAGCAGAGTGGGAGCAAACTTGGCTAAAGAAATGTTAACGTGCCTGAAAGGAGGTGGTCCAAGATACCGTAGTAGTAGATTCATTCTTACTCAGTGGAATCCTGAATTTCTCAGCCAGGCAACACAATTTTGATGAGAAGGCAAATTGCAGCTGTTTTGTAAAAGTTTGGTGGCATGTAATGCAGCTTATTCTTGAGACCATTCTCTCCATTTGAATAACAGCCACATTTAATATTTATCCCATACAATTTACTGTATTTTTTGCTCTATAAGATGCACTTTTTTCCACCGAAAAAGTGGGTGGAAATGTCAGTGTGTCTTATGCAGCGAAGATGACCCCCCTGTACCTTTTTTAAACACCCCCCCGCCCGCCCTTTTAAAACACCCCCGCCCCTACTACCTTTTTAAAAGCCCATTAAACCTGGTTGTCCAGTGGTGTATCGGCCGGCAGGAGCGTACTTTCTGCGTTTATGTCTGGGAGCAGGCAAGAAGGTAAACGCCCACGGCACAGAAGGGAGAAGGGTGTGTTGGGATTTGAGAGGGAGGCATTGCCCACAGCTTTTAGTAAAAAAATGACTGTAGTAGTTAGGAGGGAGTTGGTCTGAAGGTAAACACCCGGGGCATAAGAGGGAGAAGGGCGTGTTGGGACTAGAGAGGGAGGGAGTACAAACAGGAAAAATGATGGAAGGAAGGAGGGAGGGGCATGAACTTAGCATACAGAATGAAGGGAAAGAGGGAGGGGGAGCATGAGCCATAAGATGGAAGAATGGAGGGAGTGAGGAAAAGAGATGCTGAGGTGAGGGAGATAATAGAAAGGGAGAATTGGATGTCTGAGAGAGGGAAAGAGATGGTACAATTGGGGAGGTAAAGAAAGAGGAGAACTGTTGGGCAGAGAGAGGAGGGACGGAGACACAGAGAGAATTATTGGACATGGTGGTAGGAGAGGAGTGGGGTAGAGATGCATGGGCGCAGAGAGAGGAGAGAGGTAGAGATGCATAGGCACAGAGAGAAGGGGGAGAACATGCTGGGCTGAGGAAGCCTCCTGGACTTTTTTTTTTTTTTGGGGGGGGGTATTAAAAGAGGTGACAGATTGGGCCTGGGGGGAGAACTAATGGGGCCAGAAACAAAGGTCAGAGAGATGATGGGCAATGGTCTGAAGGGAGAGAAGTTGAACCTGGGGTGGTGTGGAGAAAGAGGAAAAGAGATACTTGAAGGAAGAACTGTTAGGAAGAGAAAGGAAGAAATGGTGGACCTGGGGAAGGGAGGCAGGAGGAGAGATGGGGTGGGGGCTTTTGGGAAGAGAAAGGGAAATAAGTTGGATCTAGGGATGGGAGGGAGGGAGGGAGAAATGTTAGGCCTGTGGATAGAAGGCAGAGAGATGCAGCATCTCTCTTTTTTTTTCTCCATTTCATTGTTCAGCATCAAGAGGGGAGAGAAGAAGAAGAAAAACAGAAAAGAGAGGGAACAAAATGTTGGACCATGGAGATAGAGGAGGAGAGATGGAACCATGGGAGTGCAGGAGGGAAGAGAGCTGGGATAAGATGATGCTAGGGGATGGAAAGAAAGGGACAGGGAATTATAGCCTGACCAGTGGAGAGAGGGACAGGAAGTTATAGCCTGACCAGTGGAGAAAGGGAAGGGGATTCTGATAGTGAGCCATGTGGATGAGGTCAAAAGGGAGATGACGAGATGAGTGAGAAAGCAGTGAGTACAGTGGTAGAAATGTGATAGAAGGGAATAGGAGACTGGGAAAGGAGTGAGATGGGAAATGGGAGAGCTAGGGACTGAGAGAAGATGGAGAATTGAGAGGTAGCTGAACATTTAAAAAGAAGGCTGAGAAAGAAGGCAAGATTTGAGTGGACAGGCAGAAAAGAAAAAGTTAAGAAAGCTGAAAGGGAAAAATCAATACATTAGAGATATGCATAAGAAGGAAATGGAACGATAGAAGAGGAGAAAAAAATGGACAGCAGACACTGGAAAGAGAATTAGTTGAAGATAGACAAAAATCAGAAAGAGAAACTGGGACCAAAATGATGGAAAAACAAAACATCCAGACAACAAGGTAGAAAAAAATTGTTCTATTTTGAATTTATTAACTGGAATATGTTAGCTTTGGGATATGTGCATTACAGTTATTTTTGTATTCAGTGGCATAGTCATATACTGTACAGCTGATTTGGGGATGGGACTGGAGCCCAAAATTAGTGGATGGGCACCAAAGTTTCTCACCGCCTGAGTGCTATTTATAAATACTTGAGCTAGTGGGGATTCCCAAGCCCTGCCAGCTTAATACATCTTCCTCCAGTCTAGCAACTCAAAATCTCCAAGCTTTGCAGCCAATGGCAATATCCTCAAGCTGCCCCTGCTTTCAAGCAAGCATGAAAGCCAAGGGGGGAGGAGGGAAGGCAGCCGCTCTGCAATATTGCTGCCAGCTGCAGAACTTGGAGGGGGAGGAGGTGACCGTCAGTTGGTGAGGCTTGGGGATCTCTACTAGCTACAGCAGGGGAGATATTCATTTTCAGGGAGCCTAAGCTCAAAGTGGGAGGCTCAAAAAAGCAGTAATATTTACCCTGATTAAACGATCCTCCACGTGCGCTGCTGACAGCTGATTCAGCATCCCTGCTCTCATGAGGCTTACCTCAGAAGAGGCTCATCGTAGCTGTAATAGAAGTGAATGGGAGAACCAGGAGCACGCATTCCTGCTCATCAGAGTGGGGATGTGGAAACCTGTGGCTGCTCCCACTATCAGCGGTGCACGTGGAGGGATCACTCAGTCAGGGTAAGTATTACAGCTTTTTTAGGTTCCTCTCCACAGTGTCCCTTTAATGAAGGTTTATTATTAGATACGTACATCTTCTATATTAGTGATTACAAATTTGGGACCTTCTCAACCTTTTTTTTGCTCATCAGCTAGTGTTAGTGTTTGTGTGGCCCCAGAAAATTTTTTTTTGGCCAATGAGGCCCAGGGAAGCCAAAAGGTTGGACACCCCTGTTCTAGAAGGTTGTGAAAGGTGAAAAGGAGCAGAGATTGAAAAATGTGGCAGATAGCTTGGACTTGACTAATTTTGGGATAATTCCCAACCTGCTTTATCCACTTGTGCTACACTTCCCCCTCCCCATTCGCAGTTTCGACACTTGCGATTTCACATATTCATGATTTTTTGGGAGGGGAGGGGGAACCCCTCCCATAGTATAGCACGTTCCCGCCTCTCTCCAGCCTTCCCTCCGGTATCCTGACCTTACCTGGTGGTCTAGCAGGCTTTCGGGGCAGGAGCGATCTTCCTACGCTCCTGCTCCATGGAGATCGCCAATAGGAAATGGCTGCCATGAGCTCCCTCGTAGTCTCGAGAGGCCCCGAAAGTCTGCGCCTGCTAGACCAGTGGTTCCCAACCCTGTCCTGGAGGACCACCAGGCCAATCGGGTTTTCAGGCTAGCCCTAATGAATATGCATGAGAGAGATTTGCATATAATGGAAGTGACAGGAATGCAAATCTGCTCCATGCATATTCATTAGGGTGATCCTGAAAACCCGATTGGCTTGGTGGTCCTCCAGGACAGGGTTGGGAACAACTGTGCTAGACCACCAGGTAAGGCCAGGATGCTGGGGGGGAAGGCGGGGGTGGGACAGAGCCGGACGAGAAGATATTCGCGATTTTCCCCTATTTGCGGTCCGGTTCTGCCCCTATCCCCCGCAAATACCGAGGGAGAAGTGTACTTTGATAGTGACCTTGTCTTTGGGTTGTTTTTCCATTAAAAAGATTCATGAATTCTGGATCAGAATGTATTTGTATTTCATATTTTCCAGGAGCCATTCAGTCAAGGCATAAGAGTGTTTTGGATCTGAGAGCAACTTTATATAGGAACTGTAAAAAAAAAAAATAAAAGTTATGGTATGTAAATTAAGGGAAAAATTGAGTATTCTTTACTTCAGGCATTTGAACAGGGGTATATGGGTGTGGGGTTTTTTAATGGGGTTTTTTTTTTAATATAAAGGTGTTTTCTAATAGTTGGCTGTGCCTACCACTATTTCTTCTGATAAAGCTAGGGTGATTATCAGATGTTAAAGATAAAGAGCATGAAATACTAAGATGATCATTTTAAATAATAATAAATTGGGGATTCTCAACCCAGTCCTCAGGATGTACCCAGCCAAATGGGTTTTCAGAATATCCATTGTGAAATATAGGTCTGCATTCAGGGCCTTAATTGTGTGGAGACCAAGGCACAGCTTTATAGTTTTATTAAAAATTTGATAAAACGCTTAACATAACATTTCAAAGCATTGTACAGTTAAAATAAAAAAAATAAAGAACAATATGAAAACAGACGTACTAAGGGTGTGTGTGTGGGGGGGATGGAAGAGAACAGAAGGGAAGAGTGGGAAAAATTATAATTCTTAAAAAATTAAAAACAGAGGAAAAAAATGGAGGGAAAGGATTGGGAAATATTTTAATATTGATAAAAATAAGAATGAATTAAGATTGCATGGGATACATTAGTCATATGCATCTTTAAAAAGGAAGCATTTTAAGCTGCTCTTAAATTTAGCCAAATTTTGTTGTTCTGCTCTTAAATGTAATGGTAGTGAGTTTCAAATAGAAGGTGCTGTTACTGGAAAAAATGTATGTGTGACGAGTGCCGATTTTTTTTTTTTTTTTAGAGAAGGGACATTAAGGGTAAATTGTGATGAGGACCTTAAGGTTCTAGGAGGATCGTATGGTTCCTTTACTATTAATAATCCAGTTATCTACCACTGAGGTGAAGCTGGTTAACACTACAGCAGATAGTATCTGAAATAACAAAAAAACATTCAGTAGCAATATAATTCCTTCCAGGAAACATTGGCATGGAAGGAAATAGGAGAGAATGAGGACGAGTTAGTGAGAGTAGAACCTAATAGTAGCAGAGAGCAGGAATGACTGAACAGTTCTACATTTGAACAAAACACAAAAAGGCTTTGGATTAACCCCCCCCCCCAACACACACACACAAAAAAAAACCCAAACAAACCCTGCCACAGTATACCAGGTAAACTACATCTGGTTTAAATTTTTTTTAAACTTGCCACTCTCCATAAATGTTCTATGTACCAAACATTTAATGTGCAATGGTTGCCTGCCTAACTTCTGCTCACAAGAGACCATACTTAGGATGTGCTTTCTGGGGTATCATATACAGGTGCTCAGGGACTGTAAGCCAACCAGCCACTGTATGTCACTATTGCACCATTTAGAGGAGCTTTTAATGTGATTGTGACAGCAATGTGAAAGTAGGAATTAAAAAAGATAGAAATCAAATGTTTTCCTCTACTCTCTACATACCAACTTAAGAGACCGTTTCAGATTTATGTCATTGTTAGGAATTTTGTTTTCTCAAGAAACATTAATGATTAATATTCATGCTTCTGTGCTAAATTACTTTTGAGTATGAATATTTAACACTGACCTTTTAAGCACAAATTTCTGTTTTGTACAAACAGTGCGTCATCTGTGACTTGTTTTTGGTGGTAGAAATAATGCTAGAAAACCACTATGTTTTACAACACAAAGGATTTATTGCTGTTAGTAGAAGTTGGAGGTTGATAGCAGGAAGGATGTCGGTGCTTGTGATTTAACAAGGATGTATAAATTCACATCCGGACAAATAGCAAAGGACAAGCTAGTCCTTTGCTGAGGAGAAATGATAATAGTGAGCACACAGCATTATCTGTGATTAAATATGGTGCTTGTCATCTGTTCATAGGACTGCAGGATGGGAGTCCAGCATGAATTTAAGATGAACAAATTTTGCTTTCTTTAATGCAGTGGTTCTTGAACCTGTCTTGGGGGACCCCAGCCAGTTGAGTTTTCAAGATACCCCTAATGAATATGCATGAGGCAGATTTGCATGCCTTTCAACCAGGGTGGAACCAGTTTGCTGGTGTCGACATTTAAAAAGGAGCTAGAACAGCTTTTAAACTAGAAACTGGGGGAAGGCTGATAGGTGCTCAAAAAAGCATGGTTCAGAAAAAAAAGCATGGCAAGAGTAAGGTATCTTTAAAAGATATCAAAAAAGGGAAGACAGAGCATCCCAGTAGCGAGATTGCAATACAGGCCACGGTAGACCGGGTTTCCTTAAATACAGAGCAGGCTGATTTTAAAGATTGCAAATCCATTCCAACTGCTGAGCAAATTGTAAATGGGTCATTCAATGTCAAGTAGTCTAATATTAAAAATCATCCCCACTCAACTGCCTCCAAATTAAATAAAATTTTGTTTGGATGTTCTCTATAGCTTCAAATTAAACCATGTACAGCAGTTTTTCAGCTGGATCTCTATTGGTTTCAGACCTAGAGGCTGTTGAATATAGGTGACTCTCTGAGGACTGTGCTCTTTGTAATCCAAAATGGCAATTTTGTCTAGCCACTGTAGCCCAACATAGCCTCCAAGAGAAACTTGCAGAATGAGGCCCAAATTGGGGCCCAGTATCCTGCCAGCTAATAACACCAGTGTATAGTGTCTTATCTGAAAAAAAGGTGAGAAATGAAAATCAAAGATAGACTTATTTATTATCAGCAACTACCCTGTTTCCTTGAAAATAAGCCCTAGCATGATTTTTAAAGATGCTCCTAATATAAGCACTATCCCAAAAATAAGCCCTAGTTGAGATCGACCCCCGAAGCCCCCTCCCCCGAATGTCCATGACACTCCCCGACTCTATCCCTACCACTAGTGCTGCTCGATTTGCTGAAAAAAATCAGACTCATCAATTCAGCAACCCCCCACCCCAGTGAGACCTGACATAGCTGCGCTCCGAGGCCTCCTAAAGCAGCAGTGGCGGCAGCGCTCTGAACGGGCAGGGGGAAGGCCATGAAGAAGCCCGTTCAGAGTGCTTCCGCTGCTGCTGTTTTTGGAAGCCTTGGAGTGGATGCATGTAATTCTCATGGTGGGAGGGTCAGTGAGGTTCTGCTGCATAGGGGGATGGAAGGGAGGGATAGAAAGATGCTGCACAAGGGGATGGGTGAGAGGGAATGAAAGATGCTGCATATGGGGGGGGGGGCAGAAAGGAAAGAGGAAGAATTGGGGTGGAGGAGAGGAAGGGAGAGATGATTGTTGTACATGAAAAAAATAAGACATCTCCCGAAACTAAGCCCTAATGCATTTTTTGGGCCCAAAATTAATATAAGACATTGTCTTATTTTGGGGGAAACACGGTAATTATAAAGAGAAATAGTTAGGACCAAGTTTCAAAGAGGAGAAAAGAAAACCAGAGGGACAAGGCCTGTGTTTTTCTCAGTCTTGGTTCAATGCTCAGTCCTTATCTTGCTGCAAGCAATACATTCCTTTCCCCAGTTATCTTATCTTCAGTAGCCAAGGGGGGTTCATTTCTGTGTCTGATTCTTCCACCTCTGGATTTAAAACAAAAATGGTTGTAGCAGAGATGGCCTACTTAATTTCTCCAGTCCTAATTTTTCCTAGAACCATCTATGATATTAACCTATTATACCTCTCTTCCCATGTCTCTCTCTACAGGGGGGCACTGCAGTACTGGAGAAGGAGGCGGAGCTGAAGAATGCAAATTTCATCTTTTTGCAATCAGCATGCGAGTAAAGGGATATTACCTATTGTCAGGACTCATTTGTCTTTCCTCCAGAAAGAAGAATTTTTTTTTTTAAATCTTTATTAATTTTCAATTCGAGAACAAAGTGCATTAAATTATACATACAATTAATATTTTAAATAGCACTTACATTCGATCAAAGAATACTACAAAATATATTTCCCTCCCTGGATGTACAAATCAAATAGGAAATAAATGCATTAGTCAACTAATCAGAGTAAACAAAAATTGTCAATGGACCCCATGTTATTTTAAATAGTTTATTATGACCTAATATTTCTGAATTCATTTTTTCATATCTATAACATAGACATAAAGGCCCTGATTCTCCAAAAGTGCGTCCCGATTTTAGGCAGCTGTAGACGTCCTACAGCTGTCTAATCAGCCAATCGGGATGCACGTTTTTTTTAAAAAAATGCTCCCCAGGCAGGACGCCCGGGAGAGGCGTCCTATTCAGAATCGGCCTATACTAAACGCCGATTCTGTAACCGGCGTCTTTAGAGAATCAGGTTAAATTAGACGCGGCCGCTATACTTATGGCAGCAAGGGATCTCCCTGCTGCAATATGTATAGCGGCCGCGGTTGTTGCGGCCGCCTGTCCCATCACCGACAGGAGAATGCCTAACTCCTCCTGTCGGAACCCCGAGCCCTCTCGACCCCAAACTCGTAATCCGCCCATCCCCACTAATCCTAAGGCCTGATTGGCCAAGGTGCCTAGCCTGGGCCATTGGGGATGGGCGGACCCGCTATGCCTAAGGCCTGATTGGTCCAGGCTTCTACAGCCTGGGCCAATCAGGCCTTAGATTTAGCGGGGATGGGCCGGGAAGGGGCGTGCCGTCTCATTTCCACAAAGCAGACCCGTCGGCTGGACGGCAGCAAGACCCGTCCAGCTGACCAACATTGAAAGGTTAGTTGGGGGAGGGAGATTAGTTGGGGTGGGGGGTCGTTGGGCTTTCCGGCAGGAGGAGTTGGGCATCCTCCTGTCGGCGATTACGAGTTTGGGGGGGAGGGGGTTCCGGGGTTCCGGCAGGAGGAGTTGGGCATCCTCCTGTCGGCGATTACGAGTTTGGGGGGGGAGGGGGTTCCGGGGTTCCGACAGGAGGAGTTGGGCATCCTCCTGTCGGCGATTACGATTTTGGGGGGGGGAGGGGGTTCCGGGGTTCTGACAGGAGGAGTTGGGCATCCTCCTGTCGGCGATTACGAGTTTGGGGGGGAAGGGGGGTCCGGAGTTCGGGGTTCCGACAGGAGGAGTTAGGCATCCTCCTGTCGGTGATGGGACAGGCGGCCGGGGCCGCTATACTTTATTGCAGCAGGGAGATCCCTTGCCGCGATCAGTATAGCGGCCGCGTCTACTTACAGTGTAGACCAGCATTTTGCTGGCCTACATTTTAAGCGACTCTTCCTCTACTAGGGAGACGCGTAGGGCCGCCTAAGTTCGCCTAAGGCCTGTAGGCGAGCTTAGGCATCTTGCGGGTCTCCCTAGGCTCCCGGAGGCGCCTTCAGGCCTGCCTGGGGAGCATTTTTTTTAAAAAAACGTGCATCCCGATTGGCTGATTAGACAGCTGTAGGACGTCTACAGCTGCCTAAAATCGGGACGCACTTTTGGAGAATCAGGGCCAAAGTTTCCCACCAAAAGGAAAAATTAAGCCTGTCCCAGTTTTTCCAATTCTTGGTAATCATTTGCATGGCAATCACAGTCATAATGATAAGAAGTCTGCTTTTATATCTGTCTAATGGAGGTTTAGCTTTCAACAATTTCCCACAAATGACCACTTCGTAGGACAATGGAATTGATTTATCCAGTATCATATTAATTTGTCCCCATATTGATTTCCAAAAATTGAGTAGCAAGAGACAATAGAACAACAAATGATCCAGTGTCCCTACTTTAAGATGACAATGTCAGCATCTATTGGACTTTGAACTGTCTAACTTTTGCAAATGAACTGGGGTCCAAAAAACTCTATGTAACAAAAAGAACCAGGTTTGTCTCATAGATGCTGACGCTGTACATCTCATCTTCCAAGTCCAAATCCGTGGCCATTGAGTGACAGAAATCTGCTGCTTTATCTCAATGCTTCAAATGTCTTTTAGGAACATGATCAAAACATTCAAGGTACCGAAGGGAATAGACTTAGTAGATAAGGACAGGTATTTACCCTCTCCAAGGTAGGGAGAAAGAGAGGGCACTCTCTGAAATTGAAAGGGGATAGATTAGGTACAGAGAGTGGTAGATTCATCCAGAGAGTGGTAGAAAACTGGAATGCTCTTCCGGAGGCTGTTATAGGGGAAAATACCCTCCAGGGATTTAAGACAAAGTTAGACAAGTTCCTGCTGAACCAGAACGCACGCAAGTAGGGCTAGTCTCAGGTGCTGGTCTTTCACCAGAAGGCCGCCACGTGAGCGGACTTCTGGGCACGATGGACCACTGGTCTGACCCAGCAGTGGCAATTGTTATGTTTTTTTGTTTTTTTAAATAAAAGCTTTTTATTTATTGAAGAAAAATGAATAACACCAGCAGATATAAACAAGACTGATGAAAAGTACAAGAAAGTACAACCAGTAAAGAAGAATACTAGCAAAACCCCAGCAATAATACAAGCAAATATCAACAAATCCCCACTGTAATTATGTCATAACCCCCCCTCCCCCCGTGACAGATCCCATGACTCAAACCATAAACTAGGAAAGGTCTCTGAGCACAAAAAGAAAAGAAAGGGCAATAAAGCAATCCCCAACCAGCCTCACAAACCTAAGGATCCCATACACAACACCCAACTCAAACCCCACTATGGGACCCTACAAGGAGCACTCCCGGAATTGGCGCCAAATAAAGGCATACCCATGCTGCAAGGCCGTAAGCTGATAGAGAAGCTGCCAGTGCTGCAAGCGCCGCTCTAACAACTGCCAAGTAAGGGGCATCACCCGATTCCAGGAGGAGGCCAATACCAACCGGGCTGCAGTGAAAGCCAACTTGCAAAACAAGGAATCTCCCCATTCAAGATCCAGTTGATGCCAAAATAGGAGAGCATGGCGCCAATCCACCAGGACTGGCTTATGCAGAATCCGAGAGATATGATTAAAAACCTCGGCCCAGAAGTCCCGCACCCTCCCACACGCCCACCACATATGGAGATAGGAACCTACCTCCCCTCCAGCATAGACCCATCCTATCCCCTCACCACCTAGCCAAAGCCTGAGGGGTGTAGTACCACCGAAAAGGACCTTATACCCATTTTGAACCAGTAAGGCTGCTATACCCTTGGAGGACACCTCCCTCCAAATAACCTCCCAAGTTTCCAGAGGGATAGCGGACTCCCAATCCCCCTCCCAGGCTTTCATATAAGGTAGCAGAGTATCCCCCAGACATTAAGGCAACTATACAGAGCCAACAGAGCACCCTTCCGAAGTACCGGACCCAGCAACAGCTTAAAGGGTGTCTTTCCTCCACTCAGATCTCTCACAATCCCTGAGGTCTGGAAATAATGGAGAACTTGCAAATAGGGGAATAGATCTCTAGAAGGTAGATCATAACGAGTCTGAAGCTCCCCAAAGGACTGTATTCGATGCAAAGCCAGATCCCACAACTGTCCCACATATACCAATCCCTGGGTCTCCCAACGCGCAAACACCCCTCTCCTCTACGCAATTCTTATGTTCTTATGGGCTAGTTTTAGGCTTCTTATTCAAATATTCTGATAAAAATTTATACCACTTGGTGGCCTGATGCCCTAGGAAATCTGTCTGGAAACATAGGCCCGGCAAGCTATACTGATTTTTTAAATTTCGCCAATCAGGGAACCCTTTCTGAATGGCCTGTTTCAACTGCAACCATTTATAAGCTTGAGACTTTGATAGGCCGAATGATTGTTGCAGTTGTAATAAATTTAGCATTTTCCCATTTGAGATCACATCATCTAAAGTATGTATGCTTGCCTGCAACCAATGTTTCCAGAGGATCTTAGACTCGCCAATTTGAATCTTGGAGTTTAACCATAGGGATTGACACATGGATTGTTGTATTGGAGTAGGTGTTAAATTATTAATAAATTTTAATGTGTTCCAGGTGGAAAAAAATACTATTGTCCTTATATATTCTGGGCAGCTTGATACACAATATGTAATGGGGACATGCGATAACTCTCTAATATCAGCCAGTCCGACAGATTCTCCATGAGTTAAGGAAGGATCCAATACATACCGTGATGCAAAATGAAGGCTTGATGATTCCTATAAAAATTTGGAAAATTTACCCCCCCTTGCCGATTGTGATTTTTATAAAGATACTAAAGCTATTCTAGCAGTTTTACCCAGCCAAATAAATTTTGTAAGAATCCCATTCAATTTCTTATAAAATGAACTTTGAAAATAAACCGGTAGCATACTCATTTGGTAACAAACCACAGGCAAAATCATCATTTTGATAGTTTGGACTCTCCCCCACCAAGAAAGATGTAGTGGGTTCCAATGCTCACACATTTCTTTGACTTTCAGCAATAAAGACTTTTCATTTACTGTCATTGTGTTTTCCAAAGTTCTTTGAATCATAATACCCAAATATTTTATTCCCTCTTTTCTTCCAAAGGAAAGGGAATTGGTCAAATAAACCTTTTACACAATGCACATGTAGTGGAAGAACCTCTTATTTGCTCCAATTTATATTGTAACCAGAAAATTTGCCAAATCGATCAATCAATTCCAGTAAATGCGGGATGGTAGATTCAGGTTTCTTCAAATGAAGCAAGATATCATCTGCAATAAATTTTCCCTCTAAGCTGAGCAGGTGTCCTCCAGCTGCATTGCTACCACTAGGGGGTGGAATATTTTCAGTCGCTAAGGACAGGTATGTTCCCTGGAGTCCTGCAGAACTTGCCTGTCCCTCACAATTGAAAAATGTGACAGTGAAACAGCACCCTCTATTGGTGAGACTGTGGGTGGAGGACTCCTGCTCAGCTTAGAGGGAACACTTAATTCTGCATAGGTGGAAATCTTATAATCTTGACCTGCACATGGAATTCCCTGTATCTCCTTTGCCTGCTGAATTGCCAACAACAAGGGTTCCAAAACAATATCAAAAAGCAAAGGAGACAAGGGACATCCTTGTCTAACTCCCCTCTTCAGACAAAACGATCCAAAAAAGTATTATTAATGCATAATCTGGCAGAAGGGGAAACTATACAAGGTTTGAATCATTTGAATAAATCTGGATCCTATACCAAACCAGTCCATTGCTTGATACATGGAAGTCCATGCTACACAATCAAAGGCCTTCTCTGCATCCAAAGAAACAGAAAAGGCCGAAACATCCATTGTTTTTGCTAAATTTAGCATAAGAAATGCCAATCTGGTATTATTTGAAGAATGTCTTTGAGCAACGAACCCCGTTTGGTGCATAATCTTATGTTTAAATGTATTGAATAGAAAAATGCAAGACAGTGTGCCAAACAAAATACAACAATTTTCTTATATATACGCACCAAAACACATCCCTCCTCCCCACCCACCTGCCCCCTGCCCAGGAATTGAGCACAAAAAGAAAACAAAAACAGTCAACTGCAAATATTCAACAATCTGCTGCAAGCATGTGGAGTGAGATCCATCCAAAAATGTTTCCAAATTGAACAGAAACGATGGCCTTTCATAGTGTCCAGGTCCTCAAGTGCCGGTGCTCCAAAGAAGCATGGATGATCATCAGAGATCTCCACTGACTATAAGTCGGCGGGTCAGCAGACAACCAGTTGGTCAAAATGGCCTTCTTTCCCATCAATACTGTTCTGGCCACAAATGCAGACAATCTTCTTGGCTTAGGAGAAGCTATGGTATAAATTCCAAAAAGAGCTCTAGGTGTGGGAGTCCACGCCGCCTCCAGAGAGCAGAAATATACTGCCCCAACCGTTTCCAAAACTGTATGATATATGGGCAAGCCCAAAGCATATGTCCCAACAAAGCATGAGCATGAGTACATTTTGGGCAGCCATGAGAAGCAGTAATGCCCATTCGATAGGCTCATGATGGTAGTATATACAGATGTAATATAATCTTAAATTGTAATTCCCAATGAACAATATTAGCTGAAAGTTTTCTGGAAGACTTTAACACCTGCTGAAGGTGTTGCGCCGAAAGAGAGCAGTGAAGATCCGCTGTCCAGGATGTCACCAAAATCTCCCAAGTTGATGCCGGGTTGACAGTCCAAAAGTCCCACCAGATGAAATCTTAAGGGGATGTCTTGCTGAGCAGAAAGACTAAACATCTCAGAGATGGCTTCCCAACAAGCTTCAGTTCAATGACAAGCTGGTAATGGAAGGACATAATGGTGAATTTGATAATATGCAAAAAGGTCCATCTCCTGGAGGCCATAAGTCCGCTGTAAATTGGTGAAAGAGGCCAACTGTCCAGATTCTGTAAACAAGTGAAATAAATAACATAATCCCCTTTGGACCCATCTATGAAAGGGTGGGTCCCCTAGCCCAGGTAGAAAATTACAGTTTCCCTGAAGCGGGAGAAAGGGTGAAATCTCTGGGGACACATTAAGACACCCACAAATCCAGCGCCACGCTCTCCGCACAGGGGCAAATAAGGGATACATCGCAACCAGAGGTCGGAGGGCAAGCACTGATAACTCCAACCTAGTGTCGGAAAAATATAATGTACCTCTATACCAATCGTTAATGTGTCGCGTCTGGCAGGCTATTGAATACCAACGAATATTAAGCAGTCCATAACCTTGGATAATCTTAAAGCCAATAATTTAGCCATGATTTTCCCATTCACATTAATTAAAGAAATAGGCCTATAGTTTGAAACCAACATGGGATCTTTATTTGGCTTTGGCAAAACAATGGTTAACGATTCTGCCATAGTACCTGATATACAACCCTTAATCAGTTGTGATTGATATAAATTTAACAGATGAGGTAACAGTAAATTTTGAAAAGCTCCACTGAATCCATCACTACCTGGAGCAGATCCAGCTCTGAAAGATTTCAATGCTGTCTGGAGTTCCTTAAATGATATAGGCACTTCAAGATTTCCTTTTATATGCTCTGGAATTTTGGGCTCATTAATTTAATTTAAAAATTCTCTACCATTATTTTCTTTATTTGAATAAAGCTCAGAAGCAGAAAGAAGATTATTGAGATAAGTACCTAATCTTCCCTTTTGTCTCCCTCTAAACTCCAACATGACCCATAATTCTGTCTGCCCTTAAAGTCTTTTCCCTCATGCAATACACCAACCTCTTTCTCCTCACTTCCTCAGTTATCACTGAATCATTCCTCTCCTCCCCATCCCACATGGCAAGCCTTCAGCCCACATTTACCCCTTTACTCTGCCCCCAATCCCCATTGCACACACCCCTTTTTTTTTTTTCTGACCCCTTCTCATTTTCAGCTATGGCAGTAGCTCTGCTCACTCTGTTCCCCTCCCCTCTCCTCGGCAAGGAGGAAATGACTTGCTGCACAATAGTTCACTTCCTCCTTCTGTGCTAACTTAGACCTGACTGTTTATGTGAACCAAGAGATCGCAGTTCATGTAAACAGTTGGGTCCAAGCCATCACAGGAGGACGCGATGACCTGTTTTGCAGCAGGTCACTTCCTTCTCTTCTTGCTGCAGGAATAGAGAATGATGTGGGGAAAAAATTTGTCCCCGCCCCGTCCCCACGGACTCTGTCTGATCCCATCCACATAAGTCTTGAATAATAAAATGATTTCAATATAAAATAGCTAAAGTATAAAAAGGAAAAATATGCTGTACAACTGTCATTTTATAAATCACAATTACATAAACCCATCTCCCCTCACAATATCCCCTCCATTATCAGGAAAGCTGAATGCTACATAGAAAATTCATCCTAACAGAATACCTCAGTCACACACACACAACATAAATGCCAAATACATAATAACTGACCAAAAATGATAAACATAAATTAAACCAAAATCCCAAGAAGTTACACCTTCAATATAGTACACCACCAAAGAAATAAGATTCATTTCCTCCTATACTGTGCAAAATATAAAGATCACACATGCCAGGGATGATGTTAGACCAAGGAGTGCAAGTAGAGCAGCTGCCCCCTGGCTAGAGAAAGCCCTAAGCCTCCTGGAAGCTGAAGATGGCACAGGCTTGTAGAGGGCTTTGGGGTCCCCTCCCAAATTTGTGCCCTGGACCCTACCCAGTACCGGCGGGATAAACATTTTGGTTCTTATATATTCTAATCACAAATAGAAAATAAAATTATTTTTTTACCTTTTGTTGTCTGGTCATTTACTCAAATCATGTTGTTTCCAGTCTCTGGTTTCTGTTTGTCTTCTGTTAACTCGCTTGTCAAGGTCTCATGTTAAATTCGACATTTTCTTCTTTCTCTGTGCTCACCATCCATCTTCCATCTCTGTCCTCCCCTTCCCTTTCTCTTCCCTCCCCCGGCGGCCTGGCATCATTCCTTTTTTAATGTCCATCCCCACAGTCCAGCATTTTTCTAATAACCACTCCCCCTCGCGATCCTCCAGCGACCCCCCCCCCCCGGCGTTCTTTTCCTCCATGGGATCCGATATTTTCGGGCCACCGGTAGCGTGAGTGAAGCTTTCCCTCTGCTATTGCTTCACATCTATGCGGGGCCAGGAAGCAGTAGCAGAGGAAAAGCTTCCAGCTGCAGAAGGCAGCGTGTTTTCTTCACTCACGCTGCCAGCAGCGCGAAGAATGAAAGTGGCTGCAGCGAATGATCCGACCATTCCCAGATCCACCTCTCCTTTTCTCAACTACCCTTTCATCTAGCATCTCTCCCTCCTTCCCCATTCCCCACCACTCCAGGGTCTATCATTTGTCCCTTTCTTTTCTCAACTGCCCTCCTAGCCAGTATCTCTATCGCCCTCTCAGCACACCACCCCTTGGGAGCCTCAGGGATGAGGTGATACGCCTGAGAAGCATCCGAGAGGATGAGGCCTATATCGATGGAGTCGTCCAGGAGCTGTCCCAAATCACCGAGCAGGCCCATGACAAGTCCATCCTCGAGACACCCAAATCATCAGCTTTGAAACCAACAATTGGGATACAGGAAATGGCTATCGGCACTGACTCCTGGCAGCTGGTGACCTCCACGGGCAAACATAGGAGACCCCCCCCTTTTTTTCAATCTCTTCATCTTCTCCTTCTTCTTTCAAACATGGCAGCTACACATCAACCCCTCAACTCACCCTGCGGAACAGATTCCAGATTCTTCAGGAAGGAACTGCCGATGAGGAACAGGAGCAGGCCCAACACACAGCTCTATCTCCAGGGACAACTGACCGGCTCCCCCCAAAGAAGCGCAGAGTAATAGTCATCGGGGATTCCATGCTGAGGGGCACTGAGGGACCAATTTGCAGACCGGATATGCAATCTAGGGAGGTCTGCTGTCTGCCTGGAGCCAGGATACGAGATGTCACTGCCAGTCTGGATAGACTACTCACGCCCCGAGACCACTTTCCTATGCTTCTTGTCCACATAGGAACCAACGACACTGCCAGGAACACACCGGAGACCATCACCAGAGACTTTGGAGCACTGGGTGAGAGGCTGAAGCAGACAGGAGCGCAGGTGGTTTTCTCATCGATCCTCCCAGTTAGAGGCAAGGGAAGAGCCAGAGATGAATGTATCCAGAGGACGAACGAGTGGCTACAGGGATGGTGCCGGGATATGAACTTCGGATTCCTAAACCATGGGGAAGCGCTACAAGGACTTCAGGGACCAGACGGACTCCATCTGACCAGTAGGGGTAAGAACGTCTTCGGACACCGACTAGCCTGCCTGCTTCACAGGGCTTTCAACTAGGTAAGTCGGGGGAGGGTATCCATTCACATATTAGTGCAGAAAGGAATTATCCTGATGAGGTGAGTCGAAACTCCGCTTCCATGTCCAAGGTAAGTACCCACATTACAAACAGTTCTTTAGGAGTCACACCGACTCGGGTAGGATACGCCTCACAGAGACTTAGCAAACACAAGATATGGAGGGCCATGTATGTCAATGCACACAGTTTAGGTAACAAAATTCTAGAATTGGAGGCTGAAATAAGGAATGCCGACCTAGATGTGGTGGTAACATCTGAAACTTGGTTCATGGACTCACATGGGTGGGATATGGCTATACCGGGCTACAATCTACTTCGTCAGGACAGAGAGGGCAGGTTAGGAGGGGGGGGGGGTAGCTCTATACATTAAAGAGGACATCAAAACCACCAGGATCACAGATGTCAAGTACACCGGGGAGTCCCTCTGGGTAAACCTGGCAAGAGGCAGAGAAAAATGCCTTTATCTAGGTGTGGTATACAGACCCCCAAGACAACTGGAAGACATGGATGCAGAATTAATTGAAGACATAGAGAATATCACTCTACGAGGAGAAGCTGTACTGCTAGGGGACTTCAATATGCCTGATGCAGACTGGAACTCATTTTCAGCGACAACCAGTGGTAGCAGGAGGCTCTTAACCTCCATAAAGGGAGCACGTCTCAAACAAATGGTAACGGAGCCCACTAGGGCCCAGGCGATCCTCGACCTGGTACTCACCAACGGGGAAAGCGTCTCAGAGGTCTCAGTAGGAGATACGCTAGCCTCCAGCGACCACAACATAGTGTGGTTCAACCTTAGGAAAGGCTTCCCTAGATCAAACACGAAAACAAAGGTACTCAATTTCCGGGACACAGACTTCGCACGCATGGGAGATTTCGTCCATCAGACACTGCAGGACCAAGCGGAGACCGATGATGTAGAAGCTAAGTGGTTAACACTGAAATCAACCATGCATGAAGCAACTAGCCGCTTCATAAAATCAGTAAATAAACGACAAAGAAAAAATAAACCCCAATGGTTCACCGCGGAGATCTCGCACCTCATTAAGGAGAAGAAAAAAGTGTTTCTCTCCTACAAGCGCACGGAGAAAAGAGAGGCAAAAGTAGAATATAGGACCAGGTCTACAGCAGTCAAAATGGCAGTTAGGGAGGCAAAACTTCGAGTGGAAGAAATTCTGGCAAAAAACATTAAAAAGGGGGACAAATCCTTCTTCAGGTATATTAGTAACAGAAAAAGGAACACAGGTGGGATAGTACGCCTTAGAAGACCGGACGGAAGTTACGTGGAAGCAGATTCCGATAAAGCCGAACTACTGAATGAATACTTCTGCTCAGTCTTCATCTGTGAGGCACTGGGACACGGTCCGCAGTTGAAGACAACACAAAACACAGAAGACCCGTTTCAGAATTTTGAGTTCACACCAGGTGAAGTTTACAGTGAACTGGCAAGACTCAAGGTGAACGAAGCCATGGGACCAGACAATTTGCATCCAAGAGTGCTCAGAGAATTGAGCGATGTCCTGGCAAAACCGTTGGCTGAGCTATTCAATCTCTCCCTAAGTAAGGGGAAAGTTCCCCTAGACTGGAATTTAGCTAATGTCGTTCCTCTGCATAAAAAGGGTTTCAGGGCAGAGGCTGCGAATTATAGACCGGTGAGTCTTACATCAATAGTGTGCAAACTCATGGAAACACTAATTAAGAGCAAATTGGACACGATCTTGAATGAAGGGAATCTTCGGGATCCCAGTCAGCATGGATTAACCAAGGGTAGGTCCTGCCAATCCAATCTCATCAGCTTCTTTGACTGGGTAACAAGAAAGTTGGACTTGGGAGAGTCTTTGGACGTCGTGTACCTGGACTTCAGTAAAGCTTTTGACAGTGCCCCACACCGCAGGCTGCTAAGCAAGATGGAATCGATGGGGTTAGGAGAGACAGTAACTGCATGGGTCAATGATTGGCTGAGTGGCAGACTTCAGAGGGTGGTGGTTAATGGTACCCTCTCTAAAACATCGGAGGTGACCAGTGGAGTGCCGCAGGGCTCGGTCCTGGGTCCACTCCTTTTCAACATATTCATAGGGGATCTGACTCAAGGGCTTCAAGGTAAAATAACACTATTCGCCGATGACGTCAAACTATGTAATATAATAAGTGAATGCAGTTTATAGAATTATATGGCGCAGGACCTGCTTACATTGGAAAGTTGGTCCTCAACCTGGCAGCTAGGCTTCAATGCTAAGAAATGTAAGGTCATGCACTTCGGAAGCGGAAATCCATGCAGGACGTACTTCTTGAATGGAGAAACTTTAACTAGGACTTCAGCAGAACAAGATTTAGGAGTAATCATCAGTGCAGACATGAAAACTGCTAATCAAGTGGAGAAGGCTTCATCTAAGGCAAGGCAGATATTGGGTTGTATCAATAGAAGTTTCGTCAGCCGAAAGCCTGAAGTCATAATGCCGTTGTACAGGGCCATGGTGAGACCTCACCTGGAGTACTGTGTGCAATTCTGGAGGCCACATTACAGTAAAGATGTGCGCAGAATTGAATCGGTTCAGCGGACGGCCACCAGGATGATCTCGGGGCTCAAGGGTCTCTCGTACAAAGAGAGACTGAACAGATTGCAGCTCTACACTCTCGAGGAACGTAGGGAGAGGGGAGACATGATCGAAACATTTAAGTACCTCAAAGGACGTGTCAAAGTGGAAGATGATATTTTCTTTCTCAAGGGACCCTCGGCCACAAGAGGGCACCCGCTCAAACTCAGGGGCGGAAAATTTCATGGCGACACCAGAAAGTATTTCTTCACAGAGAGAGTGGTTGATCATTGGAACAAGCTTCCAGTGCAGGTGATCGAGGCAGACAGCGTGCCAGACTTTAAGAATAAATGGGATACCCATGTGGGATCCCTACGAGGGTCAAGATAAGGAAATTGGGTCATTAGGGCATAGACAGGGGGTGGGTAAGCAGAGTGGGCAGACTTGATGGGCTGTAGCCCTTTTCTGCCGTCATCTTCTATGTTTCTAACTTCTCTCCCTTTCTTTTCCCTCCCTCCATCCCATTGTCCATATCCCTCCCTCTCCTCTGTTTTCAGACCCATTATTTCTTCCCCTTCACCTCCCCCCTCAGTCTGGCATTTGCCCCTTCCTTTGGCCCCCCCCCTCCTTCCCTCCATGTACTTAATAGCTACTATACCAAGGAGCCCCCCCCAGAAAGGCTGGCATGCTTCCCCCTTCTCTCCATCATTATCCGGCATCCCCCTGGTGTCCCGGTCTCCCTTTAAAAACTAATTGCGGCCTGTGGAGGATTGATGCTGCACTTTCTGTCTGCTGCGGTCTGCCCCAAACCAAAACATGACGTTAGGTCAGAGGAGGGGTGGGACCGCAGCAGAGGGAAAGTGCACTAGCGATCCGCCACAGGCCGTAATTAGTTTTTAAAGTGAGACCGGGAGGCAAATTGGGCAGCACTAGCTCATGGGTCCAGCCAGCTTCCCTCCCTCCCTTGCCATTGGCACAAACCTTGCACAGCGAGCCATCGAACACAGGCTTGCTTGATGATGCTTGTGGCATTCCCTCTGCCATGCTCCTCCTTCCTTTCTTTGGAAAAAAAGGTAGTTGCCTCTTAAGGAGGAGCCCGGCAGAGCAAATGCTGTGAGCACTGTCCAACAACCCTTTGTAGAGTGTTAGGGAGGGAAGCCAGCTGGAGCTTCTGGACCCACAAGCGGGGGATGGGTGGGCTGGAACTGCTGAACAAGTGATGATGGGACATCAGGGGAGCTGTGGTAGGTGGGGTTCACTGTGAGGTGGTGAAAGGGTTTATTCTCATTCCGGCGGTGAACAAATATTGATTTTACCTGTTCCTGTGATGGAATGGGTCACGTGTCATTCTCTACACAGGAGCTTAGCACTGGAGGGGAAAACAGAATGAGTGGAGCCAGTACTACCTGTGCTGAATTCTGCACAAATTCTGCCAGGAGCAATGTGCCAGACAGCCACTTTGATAAATAACAAGGAAGGGGGGGGAGGGGAGTCACATGACCTAGTGTCCTACTGTACTGTACTTGTACCAGACAAGCTCAGGCCCACTTCCAAAACCCATGACTACTTATGGTAACATGGTTCTCGCGCCAGCACCATTTCCTTGAGGTTTTTTTTTTTGTCTTTTTTCTCTTGGATTTCAGAGGGAGAAAGAAACTCTTATTAGGAAGCTGTAGGCAAAAGAGTGAATATAATAGACAGAGAAAGCAAACAGCATGCACAAAGCTCAGGTACAAAGGGGCTAGACACTTTTAGGTGTCAGAAAAGTCAGGGTTTATGGCATAGAGCAGATGGACTTTGTAATGAAAAAATTGCAAGAAAATAAATTGAAGAGAGCTCTGATGTTGGTGCCACTTTACCCTTTTTTGTGGTGCTTTGGGGCCTTTCTACCTCTCCTGATACCGTGAAGGGGGAAGTAATCTTCATTCCATTGTGCAGCTTTGCCCTCCTTACAGTGGCTATCTTCATCTCACTCTGTATGTTTTTGTGTATATATCTACATTGATACTGCAAAACCTGCCCGTTGTACTTCTGTGTAGTTTACAATATTGCATCTATAAAGGAGGAAAGAAAAAAAAAAAATATTAGAATTCTGTAAGATCTTCCAGAGATTGAGAGAGTGCGAGATCAATTCATCCAATTTCTATACCGTTCTCCCAGGGGAGCTCAGAACTGTTTACATGAATTTATTCAGGTACTCAAGCATTTTTCTCTGTCTGCCCCAGAAGACTCACAATCTATCTAATGTACCTGGGGCAATGGGGGGATTAAGTGACTTGCCCAGAGTCGCAAGGAGCAGCATGGGTGCTGAGGCTGTAGCTTTAGTCACTGCTCCAGAAAGCAAGATGACCAGGTAGTAGCGTAGTGAAGATAAGAGGTACCTGGGGCGGTGGCACCCCTCCTTCCCTTCCCTATACCTCTAGTTGAAGTTGTTGCTCGCGGCGGTCAACAAAGTGCTGCTCACGATGCCTTTGGCTCTCCCTCTGACGTCACATCCTATGCGCGGTACCAGGAAATGATGTCAGCAGGAGAGCCGATGGGGTTGCGAAGAGCACGCTGTTGATCGCCACGAACAACTTCAACTAGAGTTATGGGGGAAGGGAAGGTGGGCGTGTGGAGGGGAGAAATGGGAAGAGATGGGGGACCGGAGAGGAGGAGGGGTGCCGGTACCCCCCCAACATGGCGCCCGGGGTGGAATGCCCCTCCTCGCCTCCCTTATTATGCCACTGTGATAAGACCATGGAATGCTCTTCTTTTTGATACTACAGTACTCTCCTGAAATTCGCGGGGGTTCCGTTCCAGGAACCCCTGCGAATTTAAAAAAAATGCAAAAGCAGTTTTTCACCTGTCAAAAGGCAGGAGAGGGCAGCTGGAACGCCGGTGGGTGAAGAAAATCACTCGCGGTCTGCTCTGACTGCCTCTTCCTGTAGTAAAGTCAGGCTACACCAATCAGGAGCTGCTTTGACACGCAGCTCCTGATTGGTGTAGCCCAACTTTACTTCAGGAAGAGGCGGTCAGAGCAGACCTCGAATGAGTGAGTCAGCGATTCGCAAACCACAAATTTGCGGGGGAACACTGTATATGATATTTTTGCTACTCAATGCCTTGTAATGCTGTTGTCTCTGTTATAGCTACTACTGAGAAGGTAGAAGATGTGCACTAATTACATTATAAGTTCATACCTGAAATAAAGAGGCTTAGTGGAATTTGTACCCTAGCTTGTCTGGTTTTCAGCCATTGCTCTAAACCACTAGATTATCCCTTTGCTCCAGTTTAAGCAATTTTTATTGAAAATGGATTGAAAACATCACTGTTAATAGTACAAAATTGCTTGCCCTATTGACTCTAATGGACTTGAATGAAACAGTATCCGAAAACAAGCAGAATCAACAGTTTTCCTGTGGTAATTACTTGTTTTTACCGTTAAAGGAAATGCCAATTCTTCTTTATACAGTATCAGTTTGCAAGGGAAATGTGAGGCAGAAGAAAATGAAAATTACAGGAAATTTGTTGCCTTATCTGTCGCTGGTACATAAAAATTTGAAGGGAGGGGAAGGGTACCAAGAAGCAGAATTTTTCTATAATTAAACTACACTTCAGTCGCAATCCTTTCAAGAAACCCATTTTTCATTAGCTTTTATTGGTGCATGCATGTCAGTCTTAATCCTTTTGCATTTTTGGTGTCTACATACAGTAATGATAGCAGGTATGCAGTGTCAGGCTTAATCTGGGTTGGCATTTCTCAGAAGCCCACAGAATAGATAAATTTAAGAGGGCATGCATATGTTTTCATTAGCAAGGTTGACAGATTTATTTTATGTTTTTTTTCACCCAAATGCAGAATGAGTGCCTCTCTTTAGCATGGCACACTTCCACAATCCCATAAGAATATAAGCATCTGCTGTATATTTATTTATCCATACATTTCTGCTATGACTCCTGTCTTGCTTCTCTTTGTTGTTGTATTTGTTGTGACAGTGACTTGGGCCTCATTGCTGTAATTTTGGACATTCAGCTGGCATCTGACATAGGGGCTTACATAGAGATATTGCCAGCATTTTCAGGGCCAATTCTAAAAATAAAAGCTTTGTTTCCAAGTTTTCATACCTGGTGGTATCCCTGTGTGTTAAACCTGTGGTCTCAAACACGCGGCTCGGGGGGGCCACATGCGGCCCGCCAGGTACCATTTTGAGGCCCTCGGTATGTTTATCATAATCACAAAAGTAAAATAAAACAGTTTCTTGCTCATATGTCTCCTTAGCTATAATTGACAATATTATTATTAAAACATAGCCAAAAGGAAAGATTTATAAACTATAAAGAGTTTTACCTCATGCAAAATTGTCATTTCTTTAATAAGACATTAACTATTTATTTCTGAGGCCCTCCAAGTACCTACAAATCCAAAATGTGGCCCTGCAAAGGGTTTGAGTTTGAGACCACTGTGTTAAACCAATGTGCAAATTTGCTGGCTAATGTCTTTATATCCTTCTCTCAGGATCACAAATTTTCCTAGGGACCAAAGAACCATAAGTAATATGGAATATTTTAACAGTAAAATCCATTTTCAGTTGGGTAAGATCAGCAGTTTAGATTCCAATTGTAGCTGCATAGGAGACCAAGAAAAATGTTTGATCTAGTGATCTTCTCCTGTGCATCCTTGTACTTTGTGCTGTTTTCTGGCACTATGAATTTTTATTCAAGTTTATTAAGTTTCAAGTTTATTAGGATTTTATATACCACCTATCAAGGATATCTAAGCGGTTTTTACAATCAGGTACTCAAGCATTTTCCCTCTCTGTCCCGGTGGGCTCACAATCTATCTAACGTACCTGGGGCTATGGAGGATTAAGTGACTTGCCCAGGGTCACAAGGAGCAGCGCGGGGTTTGAACCCACAACCCCAGGGTGCTGAGGCTGTAGATCCAACCACTGCGCCACACACTCCTAGTGATATTTTTCCTTCTTATTCCATGTACCTGACTAATTAAGTTGTTATTCCACCAATTCTTAATTTTTTTTCCCCATTTCCTATTGTATTTTCCTTTTATGTATTTTTTCTATAAAAAATTGCAATTCTGCCCCCTTCTATTGTTTTTATGGACTGAGTTTGACTGTTTAGTCCATGTTTGTCCAATAATTTAGTACATGTATGTCTACAATGCTGACATGTAATTTTTAAATACTTTGTACAATGCTTTGTACTGTTGGATAAGCGTTTAATCAAATATTTTGAATAAGCAATAAACATTGCAGTAACCATCCTTGGGTGGGGTGGGGGTCATGCACCTGATCTCCTTTTGGAACTTTACAGTTATGGGTTGTTAACCTGGACTACATTACATTAGTAATTTCTATTATCCCAGGACAAGCAGGCAGCCTATTCTCACATATGGGTGACGTCATCGACGGAACCCTGATGCGGCAGCCTTGCAAGCATTCTTGCTTGTAGAAACTAGAAGTTTCGAGTCAACCGCACCGTGCATGCGCGAGTGCGTTCCCGCCCAGCACAGGGCGCGTCTCCTCAGTTCTCAGTTTTCCGCGGAGCCGAGAAGTCCCTCTTTGACTCTCTGCGTTCAACTTACTTACTTTGTGCCTTCTCTCACAGCGGTTTGTGTTCTTTTTCTTCACGAATCGCTGTATTTAGTTTTTTTCTTTTATTTCTCGTTTAAAAAAAAAGAAATGTATTTCTTCCGTTCGGCTGCCAGGGCAGGCTGCTTGGCCGCAGCCCAGGGGCTTCAACCTTGCAGCGGCTGTTTTTCCTACTATGTCACAGCCAACAACAGGCTTCAAGAAGTGTAGCCAGTGTCAGCGTGCGATTTCTCTTACGGACCCACACAGTAGGTGCCTCAAGTGCCTTGGGACAGACCATCACCTGAAGTCGTGCGAGCGCTGTGCTATTCTTCATCGTCGAGCCCTTAAACGTCGTCTGCTTTCAGTGAAGAAGCTCTTCGGGATGGATTCACCCACTTCCTCGACTCCGAAGCCGACCTTGGTCTCACCTTCGACCGAGGGTCCTCCTGCCTCCACTTCTTCGACCTCGAGCCTCATCAGACCTTCTTTGTTTGCAGCGGCTCTTTCCTCAACGACGTCTGCTGAATCTACCCCTGTGTCCTCAGGTCATATAGCTCAGCAGAAAGTTCCAGCGGTGGTGCTTAAGGTGCCTAAGACTTCCAAGTCGAAGCACATTTCCACTGCCTCTGTGGAACCTCCAGCCAAAGCAGGTGGTCTGGTTTCAGACGCGGATCCATCCTTGCCGGCTTCTTTCCAGACCATGTTAGAGCAGCAATTCATTCAGTTCCTCACTAATATGGGATCGAAGCTTGTTACTCTAATCCAATCTGGGCATTCTGCAGACTCTCGCGAGGTCGAGCCTCTCCCTATGCCTCAGAATGAGACTACACACTCTATGCAGGGAGCAGAGTCTCTGCGAGTGTCTGGTCTGGCATCTATGCACATAAAGCAAGGAGCAGATTCTTTGCAAGTTCCTCGACAGGAATCCTCACACTTCATACAAGGAGCAGAGTCTTTGGGGGTGCATTGAGGTTCCTTCATCAAGCCTCTAGAGCTTTGATCCACAGCTTCCAGCTTCATCCATTCCTTGTTGCCATCGACTGTTTCCATCTCCGGGGCGAAGTCTCCTCGAACTTCAAGATCTGCTTCCAAGCACCGACGTTCGAGGCCTTCATCGAGGCATACTTCCATGTATAGCTCTTCCAAAAAGCGTCCTTCTTCAACTAAGCCTCGATCTACACCTTCCAGTTCTACTAGACCACTGACTCCTCGATCGAGGTCTCCACTTCCAAACCTCGAGGACTCAGCCGCTTCGTCCAAGTCTCTCTATTCTTTTGATGCCTTTTTTCCGGCCGAAGCTTCATCTTCAACCAGGCTGCCTCGACCACCTCAAGTCCTTCTCGAGGCAAGGCATTGGCAGATCAGCTATCTTTCTCCTCTTTTCTTCGTCAGATGCCGTCGACTTGGACCTTCAATTGGATGCTGGTTCCAAATACTCCAAGGAGTATCTCGAAGTCATGCATCTTCCTCAACCTCTGGCAGAGTCACTTAGGCTTACTCTTCACAAGCTTTTGTCTCAGACTTTTACCAGATGCATGGAGACTCCTTATACAATTCCAGCTGTTCCAGGCAAATTGGACTCTAGATATAAAACACTCCATTGCAAAGGATTTGAGAATTCACAATTATCTCACCAATCTCTACTTGTGGAGTCATCCTTGAAGAGGTCCCATCCTTCCAAGGTTTATGCTACCGTTCTTCCTGGAAGGGAAGGGAAAACTATGGACAAATTCGGACGTCGCATCTATCAAAATGCCCTGATGTCCTCAATTACAATTTTCATTTTATAACTTATTTTGAGTTCCTCATTGCTCTTTTGCCTAAATTTATCAGTTATTTAGATACTCAAAAGCACTTTGAATTTCAAGAAGTTATAGCTTCTCTATCACAACTCAGGTTACATCTACTTCAGTCTTCTAACAATGCCTTTGAGTTGTCTGCCAGGGCGGCTGCTTGTTCTGTAGTAGAGAATGACACGGGGAATAAAATCTGTCCCCGTCACTGCACCGTCCCCGACCCACCATCCTCTGCACCGCCCCGTCACCGCCATTCCCTTCACCGCCCCATCACCGCCATCCCTTTCACCGCCCCGTCACCGCCACTGCCATCCCATTCACCGCCCCGTCACCGTCCCCGCAGCATCCATATAAGCCTCAGTACTTCGAAACACCATGAAGACAGAAGAGAATCCTGCCACCACTACTACTACTACTACTGCACTGAGAATCTGTTTCAGTGCATCTGCCCTGTAGTAAAAACAGAACATAAAATAAATCAATTGACTTGTCCTCCCTTGCAATGACGTGTCCCCCATGTTCACCTTAAGCTCGAATCAGGTCAATTGTGCACACTAAAAATGCAGGTGGATCTGGAATGTGAGCGTAGGCAGGCAGTGATACAAAAACAGCAGACACCCGACCGATTGCAGTGTTCCGCCATCTCCCTCCCTCCATCTCACCTTAGATGTAGAGTATGCCGGCTTTCTTTTTCGCCCAGCCGCACGTGCGGGTGCTCATTTGTTCAATATTCTCCTCTGATGCAACCGGAAACAGGAAGTTGTAAGAGAGGAGAAGATTGATCAACTCGAGCAGCCGCGCAAGCGCGGGTTTTTGAATGCGTGCGGCTGGGCGAAAAAGAAAGCCGGCATACTCTACATCAGTGTTTTTCAACCTTTTTACACCCGTGAACCGGCAGAAATAAAAGAATTATTTTGTGGACCGGCAAACTACTAGGACTAAAATTTTAAAACCCTGTTTCCGCCCCATCTCTGCAAGCTCGGTCACCTCAGAAACTATAGAAAAATAGACAAATATAGTGCAAAATATAGACAGCAGATATAACTTCTCAAAACTGACACATTTTGATCACTAAATTGAAAATAAAATCATTTTTCCTACCTTTGCTGTCTGGTGATTGATTTCATGAGTCTCTGGTTGCGTTTCCTTCTGTCTGTGTATCCTTTCTTTCATTTCTTTCTTTCTGCACTCAGGCCCAAGAATTGTCCCTTTCTATTCCTTCCCTCTTTCCTTCCTATGTCCTTAGTGCCCCCGGTGCCTCCTTCCCATGTCTTTAGTGCCCCCAGTGCCTCCTTCCCATGTCCTTAGTGCCCCTTCGTGTCTTTAGTGCCCCCAGTGCTTCCTCCCCATGTCTTTAGTGCCCCCAGTGCCTCCTTCCCATGTCCTTAATGCCCCTTCCTGTCTTTAGTGCCCCCAGTGCTTCCTCCCCATGTCTTTAGTGCCCCAGTGCCTCCTTCCCATGTCCTTAGTGCCCCTTCCTGTCTTTAGTGCCCCCAGTGCCTCCTTCCCATGTCCTTAGTGCCCCTTCCTGTCTTTAGTGCCCCCAGTGCCTCCTTCCCATGTCTTTAGTGCCCCTAGTGCCTCCTTCCTATGTCCCTCTCACTGCCTTCTACACTTTGTCCCACCCCCACCCCCACTCTCGAATCCTGCCTGCCTACCTTTCTCCCTCCCTAGCCAAAGCCAGCCTGCTGCCTCCCTGCCGCTCAAAAAAAAAAAAAAAAGCCTCCTTCCTTTCCCCTGCTCTTACCGCCATGCTCATGCTGCAGCTACTAAAGCCGACAGGAAGTCTTTCCGACCCAATTCTGAAGTCGGAGAGGAGGACATTCTGGGCCAGCCAGGCAGCGATTGGCTGGCCCAGAACATCCTCTCTGACGTCAGAATTGACGTCGGAAAGACTTCCTGTTGGCTTTAGTAGCTGCAGCATGGCGATAAGAGCAGGAGAAAAGGAGAGGCTTTTTTTTTTTTTTCTTCGCGCGGACCGGCAGAAATTCAACCGGCGGTTGCTCTTCAGTTCAAAGGTGAGGTGGAGGGAGGGAGATGGCGGGGACCACGCGATTTTGATTGCCTCACTCCGGGGACAAGTCCATTCACCGTGTCATTCTCTATTCTGTAGCAATGCACCACCTTACTTGGCTTCGTACCATTGACGGATCCTAATCTTCAGGATCGTTTGTCTACTATTCCTTGTGCAGGCAATGACCTCTTCGATGAATCTATTGAGGCAGCCACCAAGAAATTGTCTGAGCATGAAAAATCCTTTGCTTCTATTGTCAGACCTAAGCCAAAGCCAGCTCCTGCCAAGCCTGCACGCCCGCCTCCTATTTATCAGAGGCGTTTTGCTCCAAGAGTGGCTTCTTACACTCGCCCTCCTCTTAAGAAACAGCAGAATCAGAAGCATCAGAAACCTCAACCTTTTGCTTCACCTAAGGCTACGCAGCCTTTTTGACTGTTTAAAACAGAGCACAACCTCCACCGTTCTGTCTCTGTCCTATCTTCCCCCTATTGGAGGTCGTCTCCATCATTTTTACCACCGATGGGAGTCAATCACATCTGACCTCTGGGTGCTGTCAATCATCAGGGACGGATACTCTCTTCATTTCTCTCAGGTTCCACCAGAGTTTCCTCCAAGAGATTATCCTTCCAGTCCATCCCAGACCGCCCTTCTTCTTCAGGAAGCTCAAGCTCTGCTTCGTCTCCATGCTATCAAACCAGTTCCTTTGGAACAGCAGAACAGGGGGTTTTACTCCAGTTACTTCAGTGTTCCGATCTGTGGCCCATTCTGGATCTCAGGGCTCTCAACAAATTTTTAGTCAAAGAAAAATTTTGCATGTTATCCCTGGCATCTCTTTATCCCCTCCTAGATCAGAACGACTGGTTATGCTTTCTGGATCTCAAGGAGACTTATACTCATATTCCCATTCATCCGGCCTCCCGCCAATATCTCAGATTTCGGGTGGGGAATCTGCATTATCAATACAGAGTGCTGCCCTTTGGCCTGGCTTCATCTCCCAGAGTGTTCACCAAGTGCCTGGGAGTGGTAGCCGCAGCTCTCAGAAACCATGGTCTTCAGGTATTTCCCTACCTGGATAACTGGCTCATCAAAGATTCAACATCTCAAGGAGTTATTGTAGCGACCCAACGGACTATGTGGTTCCTACAGAGTTTGGGATTTGAAATCAACTTTCCCAAATCCCAACTTCAACCCTCTCAGAATCTACAATTCATTGGAGCTGTTCTGGATACTATCCAACTCAGAGCATTCCTCCCGCAAGAACGTCTGGAAGCCCTCCTTCAACTCTGTCATACAGTGTCTTCCCGCTCCTCCATTTCAGCGAGACACATGATGGTACTCCTGGGTCACATGGCCTCCACAGTACACGTGACTCCTTTTGCCAGACTTCACCTCAGAATTTCTCAGTGGACCCTGGCGTCTCAGTTGGCGCAGGTTTGCGACCCACTTTCTTGACATATTGCAGTCACTCCTTCATTGAAACAGTCTCTCCACTGGTGGATGCTCTCTTCCAATCTCTTCAGAGGCTTGCTGTTTCAAACGCCCCTTCATCAGAAGGTCCTCACAACAGATTCCTCGACCTATGCTTGGGGCGCTCATCTCGATGGTCTCCGTACTCAAGGCCACTGGACCAGTACGGATCGTCAGTGTCACATCAATCTGTTGGAACTCGGAGCAATTTTCAAGGCTCTCAAAGCTTTTCAACATCTTCATGACCAGGTAGTCCTTGTTCGGACGGACAACAAACAGGGAAGGACGGGATCTTCCTCCCTTTGTCAAGAAGCTCTGAAGGTTTGGGACTGGGCAATCTGCCACAACACCTTCCTCAAAGCTGTTTACATCCAAGGGACGAAAAATTGCTTGGCGGACAACTTGAGTTGTCTTCTGCAACCTCACGAACGGACACTCCATTTCTTGCTTCTTCATCACATTTTTTCACAGTGGGGAACGCCTCAGATAGATCTCTTTGCAGCTCCCCACAACCACAAACTGCCTCAGTTCTGCTCCAGCATCTATTCTCCTCATCGCCTTGAGGCAGATGCTTTTCTTCTGGAATGGACGAATCTCTTCCTGTACGCATTCCCTCCATTCTCTCTTATTCTCAAGACTCTTGTCAAGTTAAAAAACGACCGTGCCACCATGATTCTGATTGTTCCTCGGTGGCCGAGACAACCTTGGTACTCCCTTCTACTTCAACTCAGCAGCAGGGAGCCATACCTTCAACCAGTTTTTCCATCTCTGCTTATACAGAGTCAGGGATCTCTGCTTCATCCCAACCTGCAGTCTCTACACCTGACAGCTTGGTACCTCTCAGTATAACTCCTCTTCAGTTTTCCCAATCTGTAAGAGACATTTTAGAGGCTTCTAGGAAACCTACCACTAGTCAATGCTATCACCAAAAATAGACTAGATTTTCTATGTGGTGTTTTTCTCACGATAAGGAGTCTCAACATTCCTCCTTGTCTTCTGTTTTAGACTACCTTTTGCACTTATCCATCTCTGGCCTCAAGTCTACATTGATCCGAGTCCATCTTAGTGCACTTGCTGCTTTCCATCAGCCTGTTGAAGGAAAACCCCTTTCTACTCATCTGGTGGTTTCCAGATTCATGAAAGGACTTTTCAATGTCAAACCTCCTCTCAAACTGCCTCCAGTGGTTTGGGACCTCAATGTTGTTCTTGCTCAATTGATGAATCCTCCATTGGAACCAATGTCTATGGCTCATCTGAAGTATCTCACTTGGAAAGTGGTGTTTCTCATTGCCCTCACTTCTGCTCGAAGAATCAGTGAGCTGCAAGCTTTAGTTGCTGATCCACCTTTCACTGTGTTCCATCATGACAAGGTGGTTCTACGTACTCATCCTAAATTCCTACCTAAAGTGGTTTCAGAATTTCATCTCAACCAATCCATTATTCTTCCAGTGTTCTTTCCAAAACCTCATTCTCATCCTGGAGAATCAGCTCTTCATACTCTGGATTGTAAACATGCTTTGGCCTTCTATTTGGAACGCACCAAACCACACAGAACTACTCCTCAACTTTTTGTCTCTTTCGATCCAAATAAGTTGGGACATCCTATCTCTAAGCGTACCATCTCCAACTGGATGGCTGCTTGTATCTCCTTCTGCTATGCCTAGGCTGGATTACCCCTACAGAGTAGAGTCACAGCCCATAAGGTCAGAGTAATGGCAGCTTCAGTAGCTTTTCTCAGATCTACACCTATTGAGGAAATTTGCAAGGCTGCTACTTGGTCCTCGCTTCATACTTTCACTTCTCACTATTGTCTGGATGTTTTCTCCAGGTGGGATGGCCATTTTGGCCAGACAGTATTACAAAATTTATTCTCCTAAACTGCCAACACTCCCACCATCCCATTCTGTTTAGCTTGGAGGTCACCCATATGTGAGAATAGGTTGCCTGCTTGTCCTGGGATAAAGCACAGCCACTTACTGTAACAGGTGTTATCCAGGGACAGCAGGCAGCTATTCTCACAACCCACCCACCTCCCCTGGTTGGCTTCTCTGCTAGCTATCTGAACTGAGGAGACGCGCCCTGTGCTGGGCGGGAAGGCACT
This sequence comes from Geotrypetes seraphini, assembly GCF_902459505.1. Taxonomy (NCBI): domain Eukaryota; kingdom Metazoa; phylum Chordata; class Amphibia; order Gymnophiona; family Dermophiidae; genus Geotrypetes; species Geotrypetes seraphini. The sequence goes on along the minus strand of NC_047085.1, from coordinate 182,029,913 downwards.
CGCGTATGCACGGTGCAGCTGACTCTAAACTTCTAGTTTCTACAAGCAAGTCTGCTTGCAAGGCTTCGGCATCGGGGTTCCGTCGATGATGTCACCCATATGTGAGAATAGCTGCCTGCTGTCCCTGGATAACACCTGTTACGGTAAGTAACTGTGCTTTCCGCCATTACCTTGTGGTTCAAGGCGGATTGCATAAGAAGTTATCTAGACATTTCCAGAGGTATTACAGAATGGAGCGGGTTGCTACAGGGGATTGAGATGATTCTTGCGGTGTTAGTTTGTCTTTAAGGATATCTTGACTAGCATGTTTTTTTAAATTTCTTTTCTGAAAGTTTTGTAGTCTGGGGTCGTGATCAGTAAATTGGAGAGTTGGTAGTCTAGTTTTGCTGCTTGTGTGGCTAGAAGGCCATCGTATAGTTTTTTCCGTTTGACGTCTCTGATTGGAGGGTGCATGAATGGTGTGTGGGTTCTCCTGTTTGGTAGCGGTAGTTTGGATTAGGTGGTTGTTCAAGTAGGCTGAGCTGTCTCCATTAATGGTTTTAAATAGTAGACAGTAGAATTTAACTAGTATTCTTGCTTGTATTGGGAGCCAGTGTGATTTGAGGTATGTCGCTGTGATGTGGTCGTGTTTCCTCAGTGAATAAATAAGTCTCAGAGCTCTGTTTGTAGTTGTTTTATCATTGTTGCAGGGCAGGGGAGATAGAGGATGTTGCAGTAGTCTAGAAGACCTAGGACTAGGGACTGAACCATGAGCTGGAATTGTTTTCTGTCGAAGAATTTTTGAACTTGCTTTTGGTTTCTCATGACTGCGAATGATTTCTGTATTGTTTTGTTGATTTGTGGCTGCATGGTACAGCATCTGTCTATCATCATTCCCAGAAGTTTTAGAGTGGGTTGAATGGGGTATGTGATAGAGTTTATTACTAGGTTTGTTATGGTTAGGGATTTGTTATATTCGAGGAGTATGAATTTTGTTTTGTCTGGATTCAGTTTCAGTTTGTGATCTTTCATACATATTGCTACTGTTTCTATGTAAAATCACTAAAAACTGGAATTTCTGGACTATGGCTGTACTCCTGTAGGAATTCTGCACCAAAATGCTTATTTGCATCTTTAATTAAGAACTTGTTTCTGTTTTCAAGTTAATTGCTGCTCTAGAACAATGGTTATTTGATTTTTACAGATGATGTATGCTGAATTTTAGACACTCCCTATACAAAAATGCACACAGATGATGCAAGCTCAGCGGTTGATGCCTCTTCCTTTCTTGGATTTAGCAAGTATACCTTGGTGATGAAGCTTACTCTAGTTTCCCAAATATGACATTCCCTGATTACCACCACCTGCCCCCATATCCTCAAGCACAAAACCTATGAAGAAAAAGTAGTTGGTTATGGTCCTTTCTTGTCCCTGCCACTAATCAGGTTGTTTGCACTACCCCACTCCACCCCAATAACTCCATAAGTTTTCCAGAATCTATTAGTAAAAGAGTGACAGACTGGGAAAGACACCATTTATTGTACCAGATAGGAAACTTGACTAATGTTTTCCTAAAAGCAAAGTAGTAATGAAGCAGAAATAAGTCATACAAGTACAGTAAAACCTTGGATTGCAAGTAACTTGGTTTGCAAGTGTTTTGCAAGACAAGCAAAAAACATTTTATTAAATTTTAACTTGATATATAAGCAATGCCTTGCAATATAAGCACATACAGTATACACACATCACAACTGAGCCGATGGTTCTTCTCTCTCTGATGCTGTGGGAGTGCAGTGACTGTTCTAAATGAGCAAAGTCGTGCAATACGAGTACATACGGTATACACGCGTCACATCATCACAGCTGAGCCGATGGTTCTTCTCTCTCTGACATTGCAAGAGTGTAGTGACTGTTCTAAACGAGCAAAGTCTTGCAATACGAGTACATACGGTATACACGCATCACATCATCACAACTGAGCTGATGGTTCATCTCTCTCTGATGCTGCGGGAGTGTAGTGACTGTTCTAAACGAGCAAGGTCTTGCAATAAAAATATGTATAGTATTTTGTTTTAAAGTTTTTGGGTTGTGGAATGAATCGTCTGAGCTTCCACTATTTCCTATGGGGAAATTCACTTTGATATACGAGTGCTTTGGATTACAAGCATGCCTCTGGAACAAATTATGCTCGCAAACCAAGGTTTGACTGTATTTGTAGTAAATGTGATAGAACTGTGTTTTTTTGAACATCCTTGGAAAAGAGTTGTGACTACTGCTGGGGCAGTTATCTTTCACATTTGGTTGACTTAGGAGACAGGCTGTAGAACTGGTCACATCTGCAATAGTTTATCTTGGTTGCTCTTCTTTGAACCTTTTCTAGAACCACTATCTTTCTTGAGATAAGGAGATCAAAATTAAACGCAATACTCCAGATGAGGTCACACCATGGAACGATACAGGGACATTATAACATTCTTAGTCTTGTTAACCATCCCTTTAAAAATAATTCCTAGCATCCTGTTTGCTTAGAAAAGATATAAAGATAATACATGGACAGCGTTGATAGAAGGTGGCAGACTGTGTGAATAGTAGGCTCAGGGCTGGGGTTGGGGGGATGTCCCATAGAAGGATTCCTGCAATTCAAGGATTTGAAGGCAGAGAGGAATTTTGCACATGTAGAAAGGAAAACACAACCAATAAACTTAGGGGTACAAATTTGATTTCCAGATTTTCTCTCTGCATAATTTCATCCAGCAAAATGGAAGTGGTATTGCCTCCCACTCAAGCTGAATAGAGATCTGCACACTGCACAGAGGCTGACTGCTGCCCACCCGCTTGCCTTTTGCTGTTACCATGCAGCTAGCTACCTGTATGAGAATTCATTTTTTTTTAAACTGAAAACTGACAATCCATTAGTACTGCAGCTGAATGGCTCTAAATACCCATTATTAACATGCTTTGTAAAAGCCTATATTGTCTCTTCATGTAATTTCCACAGGGGTGGCCTCCATTCATGCTGCTTTAGGCTTACTTTTGTGGGCGATGCAGGAAATGAGGGCTGATCACCAACCCTTCCATTCTATATAAGTACTTGCTAGAACTTTTATTTGTGAGATTTGATATTTTATTTTATATATGACTTAATAGCTGAGTTTCCAGTAGGAAATGTGGTCTTACAGGATCACCATATCTTTCTGCCTTTCTCTTCTCTCAACCTCCCCTTAAATTTCGTTCTATGCAATAAACCAAGTCCCATTCATGTTCTTTGAGGGAAGGGGGTAGGATTTTTCTGCTGCCTTATTTTTTTTGTTTTTGTTTGGGTGTCTAGGTCATTCAGAACTAGAGCTAGAATCACAGCTCATTACTATTATTTATCATTACAGCGCTGAAAGATGTACACAGCACTTACGTTTAACATTCAAAATTCAGAAGAGCTTACACTCTAATTTGGACAAACAGGCCATTTCAGGGTTGGAGTTTCAGGTAGCAGAAATGATATAAGGAGCATAAGTATTTGACAGTGAGTGGGAGTTAAGAGTTGAAAGCAACATCAAAAAAGTGGGCTTTCAGCTTGGATTTGAAAATTGCTGGAGATGGAGCATGACGTATTGACTCTGGTAGCCTGTTTCAGGCATATGGCGTGGCAAGAAAGAAGAACAGAGTCTGGAGTTGGTGGTGGAGGAGAAGGATACAGATAAGAGGGACTTATCCGATGAACGGAGTTTATGGGGGGTAGGAGATATTGAGGGGGCAAAGAATGAATGCACTTGTAAGTTAGTAGGAGGAGTTTGAACTGTATTTAGAAATGGATGGGGGGCCAATAATGTGACTTGAGGAGAGGGGTAATGTGAGTGTGGCGGCTCTCATGGAATACGAGTCATGCAGCAGCATTTTGAATGGATTGAAGGGGTGAGAGATGGATGTGCAGGAGACCTGAGAGAAGTACATTGCAGTAGGCTAAGCGTGAATTGATGAGAGCGTGGATAAGGGTTTTGATAGTGTACTTAGAGAGGAGAGGTTGGATTTTGGTAATATAGAGGAGGAAGCAACAGGTTTTAGTGGTTTGTTGGATCTGAGCAGAGAAGATGAGAGAGGAGTCAAAGATCACCCCGAGGTTGCGAGCTGATGAGAAAGAGAGGAGGGGAGAGTGTTATCTACAGAAATAGAGAATAGTAGGAGGGGGGGAGGTTTAGGCAGAAAGATAAGGAGTTCGATAATTATGTTCTGAGCACTAATTCTACGACAGCATTAGAGAATACTAGACTTAACAGTGTTCTCCCAAGAAATTTTTTCCAGCTGGGTGGCATGAAAAATTATACGGATACGGTGGGATGGGGAAATGTGGTGGTCGTGAAAATTAAGAGCTCCTTTTACTAAGCTGCAATAGTGTTTTTAGCGCGTGCAGAATTGGCGCGCTACTTGGCTAGAACTAACGCCAGCTCAATGCTGGAGTTAGCGTCTAGCGCAGGGGTGTCCAATGTCGGTCCTCGAGGGCCGCAGTCCAGTCGGGTTTTCAGGATTTCCCCAATGAATATGCATTGAAAGCAGTGCATGCAAATAGATCTCATGCATATTCATTGGGGAAATCCTGAAAACCCGACTGGACTGCGGCCCTCGAGGACCGACATTGGACACCCCTGGTCTAGCGCATGCGGCACTTCTGCGCGAACTAAGCGCGCAGTAAAACCGCTATCGCAGCTTAGTAAAAGGAGCCCTAAATGTGTACTATTTGTATTAGTTAATTATTATTAGTTATTTTTCAATGCTCAATATGACTGCCTTTCTTAAGGTTTGACACTTGTTCCATAATATTTTTATTAAATTTAAGAAGTATCCAATTCTAGAAGTGAATAATTAGATATTTGCCCTCTTTCAAATGGTATAGAGCAGCGTCTCTCAAACTTTTTTAGCTCCGGCACACTAAACGGAGCTAATGTTTTTTGTGGCACACTAAATGCAGCAAATGTTTTTCATGGCTGGAAAAAATTTCTGGGGAGAACACTGTTGCCGTTAGTTTTCAAGGTCCAATCACATCAAAGAATGATGCTTATCTGGGCAGTTGTATAATAAAAAGAATGGATAAGATAATATGAGAAGTGAAATTATCATGAATCGGAGGGATACATACCCTGTAGGTCCTAAAAGTAGGCTTGTGGATTAGATATAAACTATGAAGGCAGTGGCATACCTAGCATATGTGACACGCGAGGCCCATCATTTTTGACACCCCCCCATCTGTATGAAAAACATGAATTTTAGTAACAATCCACACATCACACAAAAGTGTACCTAGGAAAAGGCAGCATCTTACATACTGCATTGAGCAGTACATCAATACACATATTGTAAAACTAAACAAGCCAGACTAGTACAGATCAATCCTACACAGTCAATCCTAGCTGAAAATCATGTCTTTCGAACACACAGAACACAGAAAACATCTTCACTTAGTATGGAATATGTAATCACAAACTAACCCCTCTCCCTTTTACAAAACTGTAATATGGTTTTTAGCCATGGTGGTAACAGCTCAGACTCATAGAATTCTGAACAATTACCACCATGGCCGGTGCTAAAAAAACGCTCTACAATTTTGTAAAAGGGGGGATAAAATAGAAAAACGTAGACAAAGGTTAAATTGAACCACCAAGAAGCTGGACTCTGCATACAATGCAACACCATAGAAACAGCGATGCATCTCCCCTAAAGCAAAAAAATAAATAAATATAATTTTTTTCTACATTGTCTTTTCTGGTTTCTGTTTTCCTCATAGTCTTGTCACTCTCTTCCTTTCATCCACTGTCTACCCTCTCTCTGCCCCTTCTATATGGCATCTTCTCTCCTTGTATTCCCTTTCTCCCTTCAACCCTATTAGTCTGGCATCCATCTTCTTCCCTTCCCTCCTCTAATAGTCTGGCAACTCTCTCCTCTTCTTCCCTTCCCTTTCCTTTCCCACACCCCCATGGTCTGGCATTTCACTCTCTCCTCTCCCTTCCATCAGCATCTGCCCCCTTTCTTTCCCTCCAACCCAATTCCATCCAGTATCCTTCCCCCTTATGTCTCTCTCTCCTTTCCCTGCACACCAATTCCATCAGCATCTGCCCCCTTTCTCTTCCTCCATCACCCTTCCATACCACCCTGACCCTCTTTTTCTCCCTTCACCACCCTTCTATGCTCCTCTCTCCCTCCAAACCAGCAAGGTCTATGATGACTGCTTCTGTTGTCTCTGCCTCCGGAAGATGTAAGTGACGTTGGAGGGGGTGGGCCGGCAGACGCAGGGAGTTGCGGCAAAGTTCCACAATGACTGCAGCTGCCGGTCCACCCCTTCCGACGTCACTTACATCTTCCAGAGGCAGAGGCGACAAATGCATTCATCGCAGGACCTTCCTGCACTTCAGTGCGGCTGCCTACTCTGCTTCGGAATAAGTATGGCAGCCGCGCTGAGGTGCAGGTGCCATATAGAGCAGCTTGGAAAGTTCTGGATCCAGCCAGTTGTGTACCCCTCTAGGGCTGGCACCTGGGGCGGTCTGCCACTATATGAGGGGACAAAAAATAATAAAAAGAATTAATAACTTGACCGATTTAGACATGTCATACAATTATAACCACAAAAATATGTCATAAAATGTAATTCTAAACTCAAGACTCCAGACGAAAAGCAGACTATAGAAAGAAAACCAGAAAAGACCAAATCCATAGTACTAAGATTCAAATGCTAAAATCGGACATGTCTGTTATGAAGAGACGTGTGGATCACTGCTAATTATAACGAGTGAGTCTTTAAAATATGAGACGGTAACGGATAGCGAGACCTGGAAGTGATAAATACTGGAGCCCAAACCAGAGCACCGTGATGAAACTTGAATGGAAATATGGATAGGTATTTATACTTTTGAGTAAAATTGCGATGCGGACATGTCATAGAAAAGAATAAATAATGTGTAAACTAAAAACCAAGAACAACATATTGTAACACTGAACTCAGAATTAATGAAATAACATGCTAAAAGAACTTAACCCCCCCCCCCCCTAAAATAGGTCATATACATACTTAAAATGATGGCTGGTTACAAACAGTATGCCTAGACTATATAGACCTAAACAGGGCAAAAGAAAACGTATGGGAAATGAACAGCTGATAATACAGAGTGTATCTTGAAAACATAAGCCGATAGTAGCTCAAAGACAAGCCGACCGGGTAGATGAAAAGTGAAACCTGGGAAAGATCTAAATTATTGTTCAAATGAGCTTCTATTAAAACCAAAGAATAAAGCTACAACACTCGGGAAAGTAAAAAAGGGAGAGTAAAATGGACTTACCGAAAAGGTCTCTGCACTGATGAGATAAACTCATAAGCAGAATAAATGTGAATACACGACAGTGGGGCTATTATATTTGATCCGTTGAAAGAGGCGCCAAAAAAGTGTCGGCAGTGGATTGGATGCGCATTGATAGGGGAGGGGCATCGGGCTGTTAAAAAAGGCTGCTTTAATAAATAAATGAAAATACTGGTGAAAAACTAAATAAAAAACCAAAACCATGATAAAATGCCGAACCTGACTGCAAGTGGTAGTGAAAGTAGCATAAGGCATCCATAGTACTGATAGTGCCAGAGCTGCTTAGAATAAAGAACTGTGCTAAGGAGCGATGTTCTAGAGCAGGGGTGCCCACACTTTTTGGGCTTATGAGCTACTTTTAAAATGACCAAGTCAAAATGATCTGCCAACAATAAATTTTTTTAAAAAACACAAAGCACACTATGCATAGAAAATGTTAATTATCATTCCTATTTCGGGGTTTTTTCAAAGAGGTCAAGGCAGATGCCTCTATGCACTGTCACCTCAGTAACAACCATACAAAAATAGACAAATACCCCTCTCCCTTTTTACTAAACCACGATAGCAGTTTTTAGCGCAGGGAGCTTCGCTGAATGCCCAGTGCTGCTCTCGACACTCATAGGCTCCCTGCGCTAAAAACCGCTAGTGCAAAATATAGACATCAGATATAAATTCAGACACATTATGATCACTAAATTGAAAATAAAATCATTTTTCCTACCTTTGTTGTCTGGTGATTTCATGAGTCTCTGGTTGCACTTTCTTCTTTTGACTGTGCATCCAATCTTTCTTCTCTTCTTTCAGCCTGTATGCTTCCTCTCCTCCAGACATCATTCCCTCCCCCAACTTTTTCTTCCTCTCTCCCTGCCTCCCTTTCTTTTTTTCTTTCTTCATGCCCCCTTTCTTTTTTTTCTGTTTCTCTTCTTTCCTTCTGTCTGTCTCCCTGCCTGCCCTCTTTCTTTCTTTCTCCCTGCCCTCCCCCAAGCCACTGCCACTGCCGCAGCCATCAGATAACAGGCCCCAAAGCCGCCGCCATCATCGGATAACAGGCCCCAAAGCTGCCGCCGTCCCAAGCTCTCCCTGCTTCCCTGCATCGAGCCGACCAGCTTTCCTCTCCCCAATGTCAATTCTGCTGTCGGAGAGGAAGTTCCGGCCCAGCCAGGCAGTGATTAGCTGGCCAGAACTTCCTCTCCAACGGCTGAATTGACGTTGGGGAAAGGAAGGCTGATCGGCCTGGTAGATTATGATTGACCTATTGGGCACCCCTGTTCTAGAGAAATGCTGACGGGTCCTTCCTTCACGGAAATAGAAAGTAGGCAGAACCCGGCAGCAAGAATAGCAAATTGTAAGCTTCACTGACCTGTCTCCCGCCTTAGCCAATAGCGAACGCATGCTCCGCAGCTCTAACATGTGCGTGCCGGCTTCCCTTCTCTTCTCTTCCACCCCTCCCTCCACCCTGGACATAACTTCCGGTTTTGGAGGGAAGAGAAGGGAAGCTGGCACGCACACGTTAGAGCCCCAGAGCATAAGTTTGCTACGGGCTAAGGCGTGAAATCTCCAAGCCGTTTTTTTTTTAATGTTGAGCAGTGGCGGCAGCAGCAGAATTCACGATCGGATGATAGCTGGGCGGTCATCTAAATTAGCTGGGCGGAGCACCCGGCTATAAGGCCCTAGGGAGAACATTGCTTAAGTTAGCATTCACAACTAAATGTAGGCATGAATAATTATATCAGGTATACCTGTATAGTGAGCATAACTGTTCACAGATAAATGTGGCACTCTAGCAAATAACTCTAGCAAATAACTTAGCAGATGAATCCAGCTTCGGACTTGAAAGGTTGGGAAATGATGGGCTTATGCTTCAAAACTATGAGCTCACTGTCCTGCCTGGTATCTATATTACTGAAGTACCTGTATGTAAACTGCTTTGAGTGTGGTTATAAAACTACAAAAAACAAAGTCAGTATACAAGTCCCAGTCCCTATGTAGGGGAAAAATGTTAGAATGAACTCAAATCTATCACTTGCTTTTGTGATTTAGTGGCTTCTTAGGGATTGATATTAAACATAACTTCTCCATCATATGGATTAGTGGAGTTATGTGCTAAATAATAAAGCGATTGTATTTATTGTTATACACACATCGCTATTAGTTCACATACCCATTCATTATAGAAACACAAATGTATTTATTTTTAAAAAGTTGATATTCTGCCTTAATTACTATTACATGCAAAATGCAATTAACTGATGCTTGAATTTCTTTTATTTCAGACTTTGACCTGAACTGCTTTTGGCACTGGAGCAGGTTTACAGACTATGTGCAATGTGTGTTGACTTTCACCGCAGTGACGGGATACATCACCTACCTTTCCCTCGACTCTGTTGTGTTTGTAGAGACATTGGGCTTTCTTGCAGTGTTCACTGAAGCCATGCTGGGTGTTCCACAGCTCTATAGGAACCATCAGAACAGGTCCACAGAAGGCATGAGGTAGGACTGCGTGCCTGCTTGGGGGTGGGGCAAAAGAGGAGCCAGTATCAACTCAAATATATAGAATTGTTTCTGGAAGAATTTTGCCAAGACTAGATTCTAGGGAGGAATTTCTTGCAGAGGAATGGGGTCAGTTGTTTTTGGACTCTTGGGGAGTCATTTCTATAAAGGGTGCCAGAATTTAGGCATCTTAAATCCAGCTCGCTGAGCACAATTTCTGTGTTTGCATCAGGGTGCCCAGATTCTGTTATAGAGTTCTAGCCTAAGTCAGCATTTAAGCACACCTATTAAGCCATATCAATGTTGGGCATAAATGTGCATTCTTAAATGTCGCATGTAAATGACAGTATTCTATAAACTATGCACATAAATGTTTTGACATGTCCATGCACTGCCTCTCTTGCATTTATGTGCTATGCAGTCTGCAAACTAAAGTTATAGAATACTGGTCAGCACATGCCTAGCACTTAAATATGTGTTATGCTCATGCATGGAAGTTCTAGTCATATTTTATAATCTTTATCACGCAAGTGATGCTTACATTTAGATGCTAGATGATAGAATTATGGAGTTGGTGATATGCTGCCAGTGTCCTTCAAAACATACTCGAGAGAGACAACTAGAATCCACTTCATGAACTGTTGAAGGGCTGAAATAATGATTCCACTTACTCAAATGTGGCAAGATCCAAAGTACAAGTAAATTGTAAAGTATAGTTAAGTATAAAAATGATATACTATAATACAGGGTAAATTTAAGTTTTATTTTGAAGTTGGAGTTGGTACATTTTACTGACTCCAACTCCACAGTCCTTGTAGAGGGTGGATATATTTATTTATTTTAATCAGGCAGATTGCAGTGAAACAGGTAAATGGAGAGCTGATGAATGTAACCTCCTCTTTCTTAGAATTAGTAACCTTTGAAAGATTTTATTTTCTTAAATGAGCCATTAACCCTAGGTAGGAATTGGAGTACTGTGTGTTGGAGTCGAAGCAGCCGCATGATGGTAAAGCTGCATCATTATGGTCTTGACAGGTTTTCAAAAGTATAATTGCAAATCTGTCATGTTGCCATGGCAATGAGAATAGTGACTTACTTAGACTTCCTTTCTTTATATATATTTAAAATATAAATTTTTTGTTTGCCTTTTTGGCAGATGACACTGAGATCTGCAGCAAAGTGGACACCTTGAATGAGTAGGCAGAATAAGATATGATCCAAGACACTTCAAGCAGTGGTTGAGTGCTTAGCAGTCACTATTATGTGCAAATAATTGACAGATTCTATGCATTTGAAGTGCAGAAATTAGAGAGAGCAGTGCACTATGATGGACACCGGTATCAAGGATGCTAGTTTGATCTCATGCTAGTGAAATAGTGTGGCATCATCCAGAGGGATGCTGTGTATATATTTATATTTATATATATATATATATATATATATATATATATATATATATATATATATATATATGTAAAAGGAGAGGCATGACAAGCAGAAAAAATATACCTCTGTTCTGGTTGTTGAGAACTTGCTTAGAAGTTTTAAGGCCCTACCTTTAAAAGGCTATAAGTGGTAAACAGATAAGGTTACCAACATTTTGAATGGTTTATACCAAAAACTGTAGGAGATGAGACTTAAGAACCTAAATGTGTGTACCAAAGAGGAGAGGATGACGACTATAATAGTCTTTCAAATATCTCAAAAGTAGGCTTTAGATGTTGAATGTTTATACTGGACTGTTTTAATGGATTGAAACTGGATGACTATCTTGTCTGTCCTTTCATGCAATGGGGTTTTCTCTTTTTGTTTTGTTTTTATCCACATGCTTAGATCCACATGTTTGGAATATGCAGTGTAACAAGTTTTTAATAAACATATAATAATGCACAAAAAGAAAACATGTTATAATGTTCTAGAATAGGGGTCCTTAGATTATAGCGCTTGAAGAGATATTTTCTAGCCTGCCATATTTTCCGTCCTTGTGGTTTGATGCAGGTAATAGATCAGTTTTATCCCCCATGTACAGTAGCAGACAACCTTTAGTTAGTTGAGCCTGATATAAATTTAATAAATGAGGTAATAGGGAAATTTGGAATGATTTATAAAACTCTACAGTGAAACCATCACCACCTGGAACAGATCCAACTCTAAGGGACTTCAATGCTGCTTGTAGTTCTTTCAGTGATATAGGCGCCTCAAGGTTTCCTTTTATATGCTCGGGAAATTTTGGTCCCTTGATTGACTTTAAAAACGCTAAACCCTCTAATTCTTTATTTGAATAAGACTAAGAAGAATATAAAGCTTTATAAAAGTTCAAAAATTGAGAATGAGTTTCCCCCCTTCTCATCTTTAATAGCCACAATCTTTATTTTTCTTTTTTTAGCTTTAAGATAATTAATTAATACTCTTCCCGCTTTATTCGAGTTTCCATAAGTCAGAGCCTTTTGAGAAAACAATTCTTTCCTAGCCAGCTGAGAGGAAATCTCATTGTATTTATATTTAGCTTTTAAGAGGACCTGTAAAATAGGTTGTTCCCATTTCAAGGCCGATTGTGACTCCAAGTCCTTAATATTTTGTTCCAGATCAGTAAATTCCATTTTAAGTTGTTTCCTAATATGTGCCGAATATGATATGATTTGCCCCTTCATGATAGCTTTGAAAAAATCCCACAGTGTTTCTAATGATATTTCCTCTGAGGCATTGATTTGGAAATATTCATTCATTCATTTTCAATTGAAATTCTTCAAGAAAGTTTGAGTCTGCATGCAATGTATTATTAAATCTCCATACAGGTCTAATACAATCTTGTTCAGCAAACTTAAATTCAATCCAGACTCCATTATGGTCTGTCAAAATAATTGGATATATGGTGGCTTTTATTACCTGCTGTACTATTTTATCTGATACAAAAACATAATCTATTCGTGAAAATGATTTATGGACATGGGAGCAGAAAGAAAATTCCCAATCATTAAAATGGAAAATCCGCCATATATCTTTCAGTGCACAGGATTGTACCAAGTTATCTAACCCTAATGATTTTATTATTTTGCTTGTTTTTTGTCCCATAATGGATCCATAACAGTATTAAAGTCCCCCGCCACTACTACATTAGAAGCAGCCAGTGGTAGTATCAACTGCTGAAGAGTTAAAAAAAATTCAGCTTGATTTGAATTAGGGACATAGATGTTAAAGAGTGCCAGCGTATCTTTCCCCAAGCTCATGTTCACATGGATCCATCTACCTGAGAGATCAGCAGAATTCAAATTAAAAGTAGCTAAGCATTTCTTATTAACTAAAATAGCAACTCCAGCCTTTTACCTACAGCAGGAGCAAACAAACATTGTTTAACCTACCACTTCCAACTTCTTTGATTCCATGGCATTTAAATGTGTTTCCTGGATATATTATATATCCACATCCTGCTGTTTTAGAAAGTTAAGTGTTCTTTTCCTCTTGATTAGATGGTTAATCCCATTGACGTTTAAGAAAAAGAATTTTAAAGTCATTGTATAATTTTATCACAAAGGAACCTTAAAAAATAATCTTTCTATTTCCCTATAAATCCATTAATCAATAAATTCATTTTCCACATCCAGAACCCCAATTTAAACCCTTCTGTTTCTCACCCCAATCCCCTCCCAATTCCCATCCTTATCTGAATACAGAACCAGAATCCCATAATAACCCCCCCTGTACTCCCCCCAAATCGCTATCCCCATTATCATGCGAATGCTTGAAGGTGCACATATGGACCAGCAACCAGAACCCTCCCCCAGACATAAACACTTTCCCCCAACATATAAAATTTTCTAATAAATAACTGAAAATTAAATAAATAAATAGAATAAATAATTAAAAATCTATTATGATTTAATAAATACTGAGCAGCTGACTATATTTATTAATTTTTTCCTTATTCTTATCCTAATAGAACTTCATTGAATTACTAAATTATTAGATTTCTAAACAATATACATAACTGAAATCATCTATAGATAGAATGTATCCCAGAAAAGCACACTCTAGACACTAATATTTACCTTTATCACCCCATAAATTACCCTCAGTTAAGACAGCATATCTCCTTTTTATATACTAATCATATTATATTTAAATATTTAAATATATAATCCAAAATAGGTAAAAATCTATAAAACTCCATGAAAATCTTAAAGTAAAATCACTTTGAAGAATCATAAAGTGCTTATGTGACACCCCGAAGTCAATTCATTAACTTTAATAACTATCATTATCCTACAAACCATTCATCTTCCTTCTATCTATATATTCGATACCCCCTCCCATTAAGATATCTAGTACCATACAGTTCTCCTCCAGACACAGGAACCCAAGACTTGGGCAAAAGATTTGTGCTGTAATGAAATCCGGCACCAATCAATTTGTATTTCCTCAGATATGTAGTCACACTGGTGTGGCCAAAACGGCAATTCTCTCCCAAACCGCAGGCAATGTCCAAGAATTCTGAACAAGCAGGATACACGTGGCAGGCAACTGCAGGGGAAAGGAGATGCAGGCACTCGACCAGTTCAGCACATTTTCACTAAAAAGAAAAAAAAAAAAGCAGCCTTCTGCTCATGCGCACCCTCTGCCCATCTGTAGAAACTGGAACTCTCACGTGGTTTACCTCCGTAGCAGGAACTCAAACCTCTCACTACTCTGTAGACGATGCAAATCCTTAAAAACTCAGCCATATCAAATGATCACTGCAAAGATGCTACAGATCCATCTGTACAAAGAGACCACAGGCTAAAACTCTCACATGCAGTCATGACCCTTCAGCCCCGCTGATCCGTGTTGTGCCCCAATGCCGACTCGGACTTGATAACTTAATGGAGGACTTAACTTGCTTCTGATTGGAGCTCCCGAATCATTCCTAGGGAGGGACTTGTCAGTCTAGACCAAGCTCATTTGCCAGAAGTAAAAACACCTATCATTCTTGCTCCTATACATTTCTTTAGAGGGCGGAAACTGGATCTCTCAAACCTTTGCCATTGGTGAGATGCCAAGCAGAGATCAAACTTGCTCCTATTTTGCGGCAGACTCAAATAAAGTAAACTGTCCTCGTGCACCATGACAGTTAGAGTTTTAACTTCCAATTCACTTTATTCTTGTTGTATTTTCCAAACTTTTCAAGGCATCACACAAGCAAATCACACAAAAACACCAAAACCCACAACAGTCAAGTACCACAACATTGTTCAATAAACGTTACATTTTGTGCTCAAATTCCTTAGCACATTGGTACCGTTTGTTGAAACAAAAACTCTTAAGTTTAGCAAATTGGACAGTTTTATTATTATATGTCACCCACATAATTGCAGGGTAAAAGAGCCCATACCTTGCCTCAATTTGTTGCAGCTGTGGTCTCATTGTTAAGAATTGCCTCCGGAAATTCACTGTTGCCCTTGCAAAATCCAGGACAAATATGATTTTTTTATCCTTGTATTTCAAGCTTTTATTCTCTTTTGCCACCTTTAAAATATCCATAGCCTGCTGGAAACGGAGGACATGAAAAATTAGCGGGCGAGGGGCAACTGAATCGTTGAATCTCCTCGCTGGTATTCTGTGTGCCCTTTCAATTTTTAGCAGCATCTTCAGGTTAAGGGGGAGCAGTTTAGCTATTAAATCCTCCAGAAACGCCACTGCATCTTTCCCCTCTGCCCCTTCCAGAAGTCCCAGCACTCTCACACTGTTCCTCCTCAACCTGTTCTCATAATCCTCCATCCTTTTTTCCATATCCAATAAAGCCCTGTGGTCTTTTTTACAGTGCACCTGCTCAGCTTCCATTTTCTCCACTCTTGATTCAAACTGTTCCATTCTGTTATTTATCATGTCAATCTTCTGAGATAAATTCACAATCTCCTCTGTCATCACTGCTAGCTGATTCGTGTTTTCATTCATCACTGCTTTTAATGCTTCATAGCTTTTCAATTAACACTATCATATCAAGAGCATCAGCCAGCAGAGTCTTAGATGGCGTGGGTGGATCTTCCTTTAATCTTTTTGCCTTTCCACCGGTTTCAATCTTTGTCTGTCTTGTAGCCATTATATAGTTTTCTTGCCGCTGAGGCAAAAAGTGTGCCTGGGGGCAGGAGCTTCACAGCTACACGTCCATGCAGTAACGGCTCCAAGCCACGCCCCCCCCCCCCAAAAAAAAAAAAAAAAACCAACGTAGAGAGAGTAAAAATATATATTTTCTTTTTCTAGAACCTTGGGCTTCAGCCTTGAGAGATCGAGATGAGAGATGGGGTTTTCGTTCACCATTGAGTTTAATCTCGCTGATGCAATTTTTCCCATGTCAAAACTAGTTTGCCCAGAAGTGTGTTTTTGGTAGAGACATAATTGTTCACTAGGAATTGCTATCAGCTTCAGCTTTTTCTCTGCTTCAAGGTGACCCAACTCATCACTATTCTGTTTGGTTGGAGACCAGTAACTGGTTGCAAAAAAACACAGGAAATTCCACTGTTCTCATAGGCCATATTCGCTGAACAGCAAAATTTTAAAGATCAAATGATTCACTGCTTGCTTGATGAGGTTAGCAATAGAAAAATCCTATTCTAGATTTTGCTGTTTGACTTGGCTTACTGAGGAATCATTTACAGCTTGCTTCTGCTTTCAGTTTTAACTGAAAACATATCTATAATAATAAAATGCTAGCCGCGCATGCGCACTCTTGCCGCTTGTTCCCTGAGATCTGATCTGTCGCGCTGTGCCAGCGAGAGTGTGCATGCGCGCTTAGTACGTCACTGGCGGAGATGAAGAGAAGCAGCGCTGCTGGGCAAGGGGCCGTCCTCGCCCGCCCCGGCTTCCTGGTCACACTGAGACCAGGGCAATCTCAAGGCGCAGTGGTCATGCTAGGGGTAGGGTAGGGAGGAGGGCTTTGAGGCAGGCGGCTGTTGGTGGAGAGCAGCCGAATGCAGGAAGCGGAGCGGCCAGGTAAGAAAAAAACAACAACAACCAACCGAGCGAGCCGGGCCGCTGAGAAAGCGCGGGAGGCCCGGGCCGGGCTGCGGACGGGGACGGAGCTGGGGCGGTGAGCCTTCCCTGCGGCTGTCCGCTGAGGCGAATAGCTTTCCAGCGGTTACGTTTCACTCCCTCTGCCACAACTTCCTGTTTCCGCCAGGGCGGGATGCGGCAGATGGAAAGAAGTTGCGGCGGAGGGAGCGGGACGTTGGAGAAGCAAACTTTTGGGTGGTGTTGGGAAACTTCAGAGACAGGTTTATAGGTCGGACGTGGGGATGGGGCGTTTGAGAATGAGGGAGAGAAGTCGGGCCGCAGACGATGAGACTCGGGAGAATGGGAGGAAGAGATGCCAGACCGTGGGCAGAGCAATCCACGCGCTTTGAATTCGGGTGAAGAGAGCTGTTTGGGTTGTGAGGGCAGTGAAATGCGCGTGACTTGGTATCTCTGGGTTATCTGTTCTTTAAGGCTGGCTGAGTTTTGCTTAATATCTTTTTGGAAGGTTGAAAACAATTGCTATTGTCTTTAAAATTGGCAGTCTAGATGATGACGTCAAAATTCAATGCAATTCAGGGAAGTGGTATGGAGGGGGAGGGAATGCTGCTTTGGCTGCTGCACAGGGAAGTGGTGGGAGAGAAATGCTGCTGCATAGGAGGCAGGGAGAGAGACAGATAAATAGAAAGATAGACAGACAGCGGGAGGAAGGGAGACAGAAAGAAAAGAAGATAGACACAGGGGCAGGGAGACACACAGAAAGACAGACAGACAAAGGGGGCCAGGGACAGAGACAGACAGAAATAAAGACAGACATATATTCTAGCACCCATTAATGTAACGGGCTAAAATACTAGTTTTAATATAATTGAATGGCTTCCAAAAATATGGATATGACATTAAGTTCTTCCAAAGCTTTATCAAGGATACTCGCCAGAAATGTCTGCCATCCAACTCCAGTAAATTATCAAGTCAAGAATGCATGGATGATTCTAGGGCATATCCTTGAGAAAATTATGGGCAATATAAACAAACTTCCCAGACAGTTGGACCAGTAAAACCATGAATAAGTAGAAATATTTTTCTTACAGTTATTAAAAAATTTTTTTAAAATTTTTTTTAATGAATGCTAAGAGAAGTACAAATGATGATATATGACATGTAAAGCTTTTAGCTGTGAAACTTTTTGAGCCTTGGGTTGTGTCATTGAGGCCCTGTATAAATACTATCTATATACTGACTTTTTTTTTTGTAGACTTTGGGTATAAGATAAGTTCTTGACATAACTCTATTTAAGATATATTGATGTCTTCCATGTTGTATAATGGTTGCATACTACTTAGTTGCACTACAAGGAATCAATAATATTAAAACGCTAGAGCACGCATGCGCTCTCGAAAATTCGTGAGGTATGGCGCCGTGAGGTGTGCTTCTGTGGCAACATTCTAACCTCACGGCGCATGCGGGGGCTGAAAGCGCGCGACTGTGCTCTCTCCCTGTCCTCGGCGCGTCACCACCCGCCCTCACTCGTCGCTGCCTCTCACTCGCTGCCTGCCCGCGTCCTCGCCATGTCACCTCACTCGCTGCCGCCGCCGCTGATCCTCCTCTTCAGAGCAGCCTGCGATCGTCGCCAGCTTTAAAGAACCTCGCAGGCCGCTCTCCAACCTCAGTAGCACGCTCCCTCTGACGCACGGGATCGCGTCAGAGGGAACGTGCTACCGAGTTGGAGAGCGGCCTGTTAGGTTCGCTAAAGCCGGCCACCAAGATCGCAGGCTGCTTTGAAGAGGAGCAGGCCAGAAGACGCCGGGATGGAGGGGAGGGTAAGAAGGGGATCAATACCGGGAGCCAGGGGGAGAGGGAAAGGGAAAGGGGGCTGCTTTGGGGGGAGGGGTGTGCTGGGGGGAGACAGAAGGGGCCATGGAGAGGGAGAGGGAAAGGGGGCTGCTTTGGGGGGGAGGTGTGCTGGGGCCAGCTTTGCTCTGGGAGGAGACAGAAGGGGCCATGGAGAGATAGAGGGAAAGGGGGATACTTTGGGGGGAGGTGTGCTGGGGACAGACAGCTTTGCTCTGGGGGGAAGACAGAAGGGGCCATGGAGAGACAGGGAGAGGGAAAGGGGGCTTCTTTGGGGGGAGGGGTATGCTGGGGGGAGACAGAAGGGGCCATGGATAGATAGGGAGAGGTGTGCTGGGGACAGACAGCTTTGCTCGGGGGGAGGGGGGAAGCCAGAAGAGGGCCATGGAGAGACAGAGGGAGAGGGAAAGGGGGCTGCTTTGGGGGGAGGTGTGTCCTGGGGGCAGACAGCTGTGCTCGGGGGGGGGGGGGGAGACAGAAGGATACAGACAGCGGCCAGGGAGAGAGAGATAAAGAAACACAGACAGACAGACATCTATTCTAGCACCCGTTAATGTAACGGGCTTAAAGACTAGTTTGTTAATAAGAGAATAGATAGTACATCTCAGTTCTGTATGCCTAGTGCCCTATGTAACATGCCCCCCCTAAAATAAATCATGTGTTATATGCAACTGTGAGATACTGAATCATAAAGCTTTCTTAATGGTTGCTATGTCTACTGCTAACTATGAGGAATCTTCAAAACATTTCTGCACTATTTTTTTTAAAACACTATTTATTAAATATCTCAAAAGCAAATTGCATCACTTTTCCACGTAATCACCGTTTTTGTGATATATTTTTTCCAGCATTCTACTAACACGCCCTTTTACCACATTCCTGCACCAACCATTTCCCACAAAAATATGAAAGTGTGGAAACTTTTTGAAGAACCCTCGTATTACCCGTTGCTGTGGGCTAGTGACTCTTTGTGGTTAAACTATAAAATACGTCCTTCTGAATTTTGTTGATTGTGACATCTAATGGTTTGGTATATTTTCACACTTGGTTTCATTGATCTTTCCAAACCAACAGAATATTTGGTTACTGCTCCATTTAAATTGTCTTCCCCTTCCTCCCTCGCCAGATTAAAGATACATACAGAATAATAAGATAGGGGCATAGCTACTATTGAACGAGCCCGATAAAACGCCCAGGGTCACTCACTGGTAGGGGCCGCCTGAAGTTGGACCCTGATTCAGTTGCATGGATCCAGCTTCCACTTCAGGTTCTCCACATGCTGCTGCAGTCATAGCAGAGGTGGCAAGGCCTTTCCATTGCTGTGTCCTACCCACAAGAAGTCACATCATAGAAGTAGGATGTGGCAGAGGAATGGCCCTTCTGCCGGAAAGCGACAGCTTTCAGTGCTGCTTCTGCAGCAACTGTGGCAGCATGTGGTGGGAAGCTGGAGGAGACCGAACTCTGCAGGCATATGGAGGGGGGACAGGAAAGGAGAGATGCTGTGTACGAAGGGGAAGGGGGGCCATAAAGAAATGCCTAAATGTTGGGGAGGGGAAGCTGAGGGAAAAGAGAGAGCCCTAGAGAAAAGGGGAAGATGGTCAAAATGCTGGACTGGGGAGGGGGGTGGAAGTAAAGAGAGAGAGGGGAAGGAAGGTTGGTTGAGTTGGTAGGGTGCAGGAGGAAGGGAACACAGAAGCTGCACATGAAGAGAAACAAAGACACAGAGATGGCTGACCATAAAGTGACATAGACACAAGTCTTGCTGGCTGTGGAGAGAACATAAGGACAGGGACATAGGTGCATTGCAGGACACGAGAGAAGGGATAGGAACACAGCTGGACAGAGTAAGTTAAGGACACAGAAGACATTCTGATAATGGTGGAAGATGGGGATAGGGACAGAGGGGGAGACATGGGTCAATGACTGGCTGAGTGGCAGACTTCAGAGGGTGGTAGTTAACGGTACCCTCTCTAAAACATCGGAGGTGACCAGTGGAGTATCGCAGGGCTCAGTCTTGGGCCCGCTCCTTTTCAACATATTCATAGGGGGCCTAACTCAGGGGCTTCAAGGTAAGATAACGCTATTCGCTGACGATGCCAAACTATGCAATATAGTGAGAGACGGCAATTCACCCGATAGTATGACACAGGACCTACATTTGTTGGAGCTTTGGTCCTCGACCTGGCAGCTGGGCTTCAACGCTAAGAAATGCAAGATCATGCACCTCGGCAGCTGAAATCCATGCAGAACTTACACCTTGAATGGTGAGACCTTAGCTAGAACTTCAACAGAACGAGACTTGGGAGTGATCATCAGCGCAGACATGAAAACTGCTGATCATGTGGAGAAGGCTTCATCTAAGGCAAGACAGTTGTTAGGTTGCATTCGCAGGAGTTTCGTCAGCCAGAAGCCTGAAGTCATAATGCCATTATATAGAACCATGGTGAGACCTCATTTGGAATACTGTGTGCAATTCTGGAGGCCACACTACCGAAAAGATGTGCTGAGAGAGTCGGTGCAACGGATGGCCACCAGGATGGTCTCGGGGCTCAAGGATCTATCGTACGAGGAAAGGCTGAAAAATTTGCGGCTGTACTCACTCGAGAAACGTAGGGAGAGAGGAGACATGATCGAGACGTTTAAGTATATTATCGGCCGTATCAAGATGGAAGAAGAGATTCTCTTTCTCAAAGGACCCTCAGCCACAAGAGGGCATCCGCTCAAACTCAGGGGGCGGGAAATTTCATGGCGACACCAGGAAATATTTATTCACCGAGAGAGTGGTTGATCCTTGGAACGAGCTCCCGGTGCAGGTGATCAAGGCAAACAGCGTGCAAGAATTTAAGAGCAAATGGGATGCCCATGTGGGATCCCTTAGAGGGTTAAGCCAAGGGAACCTGTCACCGGGAGTGGGATCCCTAGGATAGTAGACTTGGGGGTAGGTCAGTAGAGTGGGCAGACCTGATGGGCTATGGCCCTTATCTGCCGTCATCTTCTGTGTTTCTATGGACAAGACAGACGCACAGAAAAGATGAATGCTGGATATATAGAGAAGAAATGTCAAATGGACTGAAAGTTAAGAAAAAGAACAGAAAAGCAGAAGACGCTACAACCAAAGCAATGTTCAGACAACAAAAGTAAGACATTTTTTTCTGAATTTATTAACAGTTAGCTTTGGGAAATGTGCATCCCCACCCCCATCTCCCAGTATCTTGGGAGCAATAGTATTATAGGAGACCCATCTCAATTTTTCTGCCCAGGGCCCATTTAGTACTAGTTATATCACTGAAGATAGTGATACAATGCAAAGGGGTTGGAAAGAATTGCATGAACCATTCTCTTGTCTGCTTTCCTCACTTGTTTCCCACATGGATGCAGATGTGGGGGGGGGGGGGGAAAGCATTACTAAATAAAGCTCAAAGCAATTGAAAAGATTTGAGGGTGAGGTCTTATGGAACTCTGCTGAGCCATGTTCAGCAAGGGAAGACAGAGTGGGCTGAATTTTCCTCTCTCCCCCCTCCCAATAAGTATAGAAATGCCCGTCTGTCAAAGTGGATCCACATGTTAATTTTCCCTGTGTGTTCATTGAAGAATAGAACACACAATCCTGAAAATGTTTTCCATCAGCAAGTTGTAAAATCTTGTACTATTACTTTGGATTGGCCTAGAGTTTTGTATGAAAAGTATTAATGATAGGGAGAGAAATCCTAAAAATAATCCCTTTTTAATTATGACATTGATCTTGATAACAGTAGGCATATACAGCAGAATTGTCCAGTGGGGAAGCCTAATATAACCTCAATTCATTACTTCTCTTGAGGTCAACCTAAGCATTCTTGTTGGGGAAAAAAAGTAATTAATTGGCATCCAGAAAACTCAAAGCTTGTGATTAATGGAGATTAGTATTTTAGCTTTACATGCTCCCTGCCATAATTCATTTTATTTTTGCCAAAGTAGACATCTTAAATCACCTTGGACAAAGAGAAAACAGCAGCATAATTTCAGGAATGGAAAAAATTAGAAAATGTTGCATGCTAGCAAGACAGTTCCAGGAGATAGGTGGGGATGGCAAACATAAATCTGTATGTACTACAAGCTGGTCTGATTTGCAGGGCAACTACATCATGAAAATAAACCTGAACCTTGGATCAAATGTGTTTAAAATGTATCTCAGATATTTAAGGTGAAAATCCTGTAAGCTGTTGGCAGCATTTGAGGACTACAGTTCTACATTTCTCTGGAAGATGCAAACTAAACTCTTTCTTTCTGTTCCTCCAGTCTTCCAGTGTCTCCCTAGTGCCACCGTTTCATGATCCCACTCTTCACCCTCTCCAGCCCTCCCATCTCTCTCCAGGCTATTCATCTTTAACTTTTATCAGTGTCATTTTTAGATAGAAGCATTCAAGAAAGCTAAAAGGGAGGGGGGGGGGGGACTAGAGAATGACATGGGGAGCACTGGAATTCAATTTCCCTGTCCCATCCCCTTGAGTTTAAGCTCTGCCTTAACCACACAAGCCTCAATTTAAAGTGTTTGAAGCTTGTGCAGATGAGGATGGAGCTTGCAGGAATGGGACAGGGACAGGAAAAGAACTTGCAGGGATGGGACGGGAAAATGTGTTCCCATGGGGATGGTGAAAAATTTGTTCCTGTGTCATTCTCTAGGGGGAGCAAGTTAATTGTAGGCTGGCGAGAGCAAACCAAATTGACTTTCACGCATCACCCCTTTCTTTCACATTTAAATTAACTATAAAAGATGCTGCATTAAATCAATAAAACTGCCATTATACAATTTAATATCATTTAGTGAATTATTCTGCATGGGGTGAAGTCTGTAGTCTATAAAGGATGGGACAGAATCGTATAACTCCTGCATCTCTTGTTTCTGTAACATAATTTCCCCTTAGTACTCACCATAAAAACATCAGCTTTGGAATGGCACACTTAATTCTACTACCAGAGACTCTTACCAAATTTAGGAATATCACTTTGGAAACAAACATGAAATAGAAATCTCTAAAGGCTAGACATTATGAGCAATACAGTACTGGAAAAAGAGAGACATATTTTTCTTATGTCTTTTGCAAAGTGCAAAAAGAGAAGTACATGTCCCAAATCTAATGCATCCCAATCCTTAAAAATTGAAAAGAAACTCTGGAGTCAGTATTTAGCCTGAATTAATTAAGAGTAACTCCTGCCCAGCAGACTCCCACTCATTGGCTCTTGGCCAATTTTAGCAGTACTGAACTAGACAGTGCCACTGAATATCTAATGCATTTGTCTGCTCCAGAAACATCTCTCCCAGTTCTTTTGGAATGCTTCAAGGAAAATGGGGCCTTTTGGGGCTTTAAGCTCAATATGGAGAAATCTGAATGTTTACCTTCTAATTCCCAACTGGAAATTAGCTGGGTTGAAGACTTTCCTTGAAATGGACGACAGAGGTTTTTAAATATTTTGGTGTTCAACTATCCATAAATCCAGTTCATTTGTATCACCATAATATTGAAACCCTTCTCAGTTATACTAAGCAGAAGCTGGCTTTTTGACAAAATTTACCATTATCCCTTTATGGTGTATCATAGTTCTTTTCCCATGTTGGCTGTACGTTATACAAATTCTTCCCTTTCAGATACTGCGGAAAGATCTTAATACACTGCAGCATCTGATTGGGAAGTTTTGTTGGAATTGTGAAAAAGTCCCAAATTCACATTAGGCTTTTTTATATGGTACCTGGGCTTTTGGGAGGTTTGGTTTGCCTAATATGAAAGATTACAATTTAGCTTGTCTTCAACTTTTGAAAGACTGGGTTCCGATTACTTAAGACTTTACCTCATGGTCTATGAAAAAAGAGTTCTTCCATCCTATATACCCACATTTTTTTGCTGCATGCTCCATTGCAATTGGTACCTTCTATACATAGGCACAATGCACCATTTTCTCCTTTGCAATTCACTTGGGAAAACTTTTGTGGGCCTGATGGGGCTTACACATAATAATTCTGCCCATTCTTGGCAATTTGCAACTTACTCTGGGCATGCATCAAGCCATTTTTGCTAGATGGGTCAATCATGGCTTACTGCATGTGGCTGATGCTAAACTTCGGACTTTTGAAGATCTGCTGCATGATCTACGGGTTTTGAATAGTGATTAGTATGCTTATTTGCAACTCTCCCATTACATTATTGCTTTATTGAAAACTTACTGTTCATTAAATATGCTTGGGATGCTTTCTATTAGGATAAGGTTTCGATTGCAGCCCTAACACAGTTATAGTCCTTTAGCGGTTATCTGGACAGTGGAATTAAATGTGGCGGTCACAGAAGACGAGATCTTGTCTAGCTTGTGGAGAATGCCACTTATTTATAATGCACGTTATAGAGAATGTCACTTTTGAACTATCCTAAGAGCATATTTATCTCAAGTGCAATTGTATCACATGAGAGGTGTAGTTTCCTCTTTATGTACTAAATGTGGCACACAAGTTAACACTACCTCTCATACTTTGTGGTTTTGCTCTACTGTGCACCAGTTTTGGAACTATCTTTTTCAGTACCTGAGTACTTTAATTGGGAGAGTGTTAGTCCCTACTCCTAAGGGTGTTTGTTCTCTTTGGGAGTTTCAGGGTTGTGGGGATGTCATCTATTTGTCATCTATTGTGGACAAGAAGTGTATATTACAAATGTGGGTGCAGGATACATCACCATCCTTTTGGCAATGGAAAAATCTGATGCATTGTTTAAGGACTTGGGAAGCTAGAGGTGCATGTTTGAGTTTCAAAAGGAAGAAACGCTTTTGGTCTGTTTGGAAACATTATATAGGTGCGCTTACTTGATACTTACGTAAGTTAAATCTGTGACTGGGCAAGGAGGCTGTCAGATGCTATCTTGGTATGTCATCTATTTAAGGTGTTTAATCTGAGAGAGGGTAGGGAAGAGTTGGGGAGGTTTGATGTATATTATTATATTGGTTTTTTTATGTGCAAAAAAGGTCTTAATATATGGGTTAACTCTTGATGGGATGGTCGGGTGGTTGGGGTAGTTCACTGGTTTCATAATGCTGTTCTCTCAATTGTTTGGTTCTGTATTTTACTACATTTTGCTGGTATCATTACTATTGTTGATAACAATATGAGGAGGGGAAGGGATTAAGAACATAAGAATTGCCGCTGCTGGGTCAGACTAGTGGTCCATCGTGCCCAGCAGTCCGCTCCCGCGGCGGCCCGTAGGTCAAAGAACAATGCCTTAACTGAATTTAGCCCTGATGCTTGGTATTCTGCAATTTTGCTCACAATATGATTTGCTGTATCTAAAAAGATTTCTCATACATGTGAGTACCTAAATGTTAGGTGTATCGATACTGGGTTACAGTAATATTCTATAGTAGAAAAAGGGCTCCTAATATGTTATAGACTAGGCTCTCACCATACAGCATGATTGACTTAAAAGTGCATTCACTCTACAACTCCACAATATCTCTCCTCTCTTATTAGAGAATGACACGGGGAAAAAAATCTGTCCCTGTCACTGCCCCGTCACCGGACCACCGTCCCCTTCACCGCCTCGTCCCCACCGCCCCCTTTACTGCCCCATCCCCGCAGCATCCACCCTTCCCTCTCTCCATCTCACCACCCTTCAGCAGCCTGAGAATCTCTCTCCCTCCCTCTTACCTTTGCAGCACGTTAGTGAAGAAACTTAAGGGAGGGAAGGCACGTGGTCACCAATCGTGCGCGGCCCTCTCCCTCCCTCCCTCCCCCTTACCTTTGCGGCGCTTTAATAAAGAAACTTACTGAAGCTGGCAAAGCCTGCCTGTACCTGTAGTCGCATCGGAGGAGAAACTTCCGCCCACACACATGCGACTGCAGGCAGGCTTCGCCAGCTTCAGTAAGTTTCTTTACTAAAGCGCCGCGAAGGTAAGGGGGAGGGAGGGAGATAGATTTGGCCGGAGGGAGGGAGGGGGCTGCGCGCAATCGGTGACTGCGCGCCTTCCCTCCCTTAACTGCGGGGACAAGGGCAAGATAGAGTTTGATACTAAGTGAGTGGCAGACTGTTGTGATGGATGATGCCAGGTCAGGGAAGGAATGTTGGAAGCTGAGTCGGTAGTGAGTACAAGCATTCATGTTTCCTGGTGACAGGCAAGAAGTACTGTATATACTTGAATATAAACCGTGATTTTTGGGCCAAAAAATTGGCCCAAAAATGGGGGTCCCGATTTACATTCAGGTCATCCCCCAGTGACCACCCGAAACCCTCCTGGACTTCCTGCAGGCCTGCCTTAGGCCGGAATAGGAAAGATCCCTCCCGTCTCCTGCCCCGGCCGACACTAACAATTACCTCCCTCCCTCCCTCACGTACCTGTTTGTTCCCTGGTGGTCCAGCGTGTTTCCCCCGCTGAAATCCTCCAGAAGATTGTAAAGGTAAGTAGCCAGCGGCGCACCCGGGCCGGCACGCAGGAGCGAGCTTTTCGTGCTCCCGGCCGGCCCTGCACTGCTCCTTGATAGGCTGCCGCAAGTTTTTGCGGGATTCATGGTTCTCGCGTTGTCGGAGCAGTGGCTGGCTTGACTCGGGAGTTGAGAGGTCCTGAAAATGCTTCTGCAGGATGGCAGCCGGCTTGAATCGGGAGCCGGGAGGCACTGGCAGACGGCAGAGGCATCAGCCGAAGCGGGAGGGCAGCCGCACGGGGACCCCAAGGGAAGGAAGCCATCCCGCTAAAGGGGCTGCAGCACTCACAGGCAGGTACCCGCCCCTGGGCCACCATAGCTGAGAGCTCGTTTAGCGAGTCAACACTCGTTTTGCAAGTTAAGTTTTGCGGGAGTATTTTGCTCGTCTTGCAAAACACTTGCAAACCGCGTTACTCGCAAGCCGATGTTTGACTGTATTTGCAGGAGAGTACCTACTGTATCTGAATGTAATTCACCTTTTAACTACCAATTAAAAGATGTGTCCTAAATCCAAATAAAAAGGCAACTAGTATTCCTGCTCTGGAGCTAGCTTGAGAAGCGGGAGGAACAGAAGTGGATTTCAAGACTGATGCTAAAGCTGGGGCTCAATGTACAAAGAGGAATAAGGAGTTTTAAATGCAAACAGCTTTGAGATTGGCTTCCTGGGCTTTTTCACTCCCTCTCAGGTCCTGAAGGCTTTCAATCTTAGCACTTCTACCTGTGTGTTAAAGTAAGGGTTTTTGGGGGTTTTTGTAACAAAAATGATCAACTTTTCAAAAAACAATTTATCAGAGTAAAAATGGTGTATATCAGGTAATGCATGTAGTTATGTATATCAGAATATATTTATTTGCAAGAAAATAATGTATCATGAATTGTTACCCATTAAACATTAAAGGATATAAATAATATCAAGAAAAAACAGATCAACAAAAGCAATATAAAGTCTATTTAACCCACCATAAGGTAAAATTAAGAGTGGTTAAACAATGGATATACAGCTTCAGAAGATTCAGGGTGGAATTTATGCTCCGACGTCCACAGAAATCATTTGCTCTTCCATAACCCATAACACTTTTAATGGGATTTTTTTTATTGCGGTGGTTTTTCCATGTATTGTTCGGTATCCACTGCCTTAATAGCAGTCTATATCCCTATTCAAGTATCTATTGAAATAATTTCTCTAAGTCATTAGCTGATGGAAAATTGAGCCTTCAGCCTCCAATTAAAACTGATTTATGTATTTTCTTTTCTTTTTCTTTTATTTGTTCAGACATTTTAAATTCTGGCAAGGCTGTGTTATTGTACGATGTGATCAGTGTTGCAAAAGTGATGACAAGCACAGTGCTGGAGAAATTTTTGTTACTTGGAGCAATCAAGTCTGAAAATGGAGATGGCATGGACATCTGCCAATATTATAGCATTTTGTAGAAATTTCTCACTAATTATTTTAAATCTGGCTGAATACTATTTATGACTTGAATCTATGCATGGATTACAAGAACATTTACAAATATCTGACTTTCAGAACCAGATAACAAAAATGTATATGTGTAATCACTTTACAATAGCCAGTGAAATCCCAAGTTTCAAGTTTTATTTAAATTTGATATACCGGTAATCGCCTATCAAATGTATTATTGAATTTCTTTGTAAGAATATATACGATCACCACTGTTCTGAGGCTTGGCAGATCCGGGTGGGGGGGGAGGTGGAAAAAGGCAGGAATTTTTCAGATTCTCAGGCCCAGTGCTCAAAAGCTTTCTGTGCACATAAGACTGGTTAAAGCTATTCTTATTTGCAAGAAAGCTGTCTCCAATGCTCAAATCAGTTCTCTGTGGCAGCTACCGATCCAAAGCCGTGAACATCTGGGCAGAGGGAGAGCAGTGGCTATCGGCAGGAAGAAGGAGCAGCCTGCGGGAACTACCGTATTTTCACCCGTATACCGCGCGGGGAACAGAAATTTATGTAAAAAATTTTTACTATACCGCGCATGCCGCCCCAACTCTCCTCTTGCCGCCCCGACTCTCCGCTCGCACCCCCACAGCCTCACCCCCCCTCCCCCTCCCGTATGGAGAAGCTGCCTACCGTTGTTTCCGGATGCCAGTGAGCCCAGCTGCTTCCTCTGCTGGCGGTCCTGCCCCTTCTCTGAGCCCTGCGCTACGCTGCTTCCTCTTCCGGCGGTCCCGCCCTTTCTCTGATGTCAGAGAAAGGGCAGGACCGCCAGAAGAGGAAGCAGCGCAGCGCAGGGCTCAGAGAAGGGGCAGGACCACCGGCAGAGGAAGCAGCTGGGCTCACTGGCATCCGGAAACAATGGTAGGCAGCTTCTCCATATGGGAGGGGGGGGGGCGAGGCTGTGGGGGTGCGAGCGGTCCTTTGGGGTGATGAATCGGACGTCGGGGGGGAAACTATGTAAAAATAAATTTGTACAACGCGCTCACGTGTATAACGCGCATGGTTATGCACGGTTTGTAAAATTGTGTATAATGCGCGCTTTATATGCGTGAAAATACGGTGCTGGGCCTGCTTAGAAGAATTATGCCTACTGATTTGCTCTTCCAAACAGGTGCCAGGCACAGTTCCTCCCCTTTTTACCAGGCTACTTCACATAAATAGCATGCATATGATTTGCATACTATTTATGTTGTGCATCATCTGATTTAAAAAAATTGCTCTCATTACTATATTTTATTACCATGTTGTCTGAGCTTTGAGCATCAGGGTCTCAGTCATATAAAACCAAAAAGAAGCAATAATTAGGTTGGTGGTAGAATATTTCAAGGAAAAGGGAGTGCTATATCCTTCTCCTTTCTCAGTCAGCCAAGTCATTCCAAACTCTCCCCATGCCTGGAAAGGGCTGCCAACACCTTATGCATTAGTCTGTTTTTATTCCTAGTCTCCTTTCTGAGGAGGAGTAGAGATGCAGATGAAACCTTGGCACATTTTGTCAAGAAAAGAGCCCCCTCCCCAGTAATTTTGGAAAAAAAAAAAAGTCTACTCTGAAGTAATCCTGTTATCCACTCTTTCTGATAGTCATGCATTGGTGTCTCAAAGTGCTTCTGTCTCTTCTCTGATGTCACTTTTTGGTCATTTGTGTTTTAGAGAATGACATGGGAAAAAATTTGTGCCTGTCTCCGTCCCCATGAGTTCTAGTTGATCTCATCCGCATAAACCTCGAATAGTTATAATTTTATATTGAAACCATTTTATTAAAGTATAAAAAGACACAATATTCTGTCAACTGTCATAAATAAATCACAACTAATATAGAACAAGGATCAACAAAACCCCTGTCTTCTCTCACAAATATTCTCTCCACTATTGAAAAAACTGAACAAGCCAAATTACTACAGAATTCTACATAGAAAAATTATACTAATAGAATTCCTTGATCATACACTCAGAACACAAATGCCAAATCCGTAATAGCTGACCAAAAATGATAAGCATATAGTAAGTTAAACCAAAATTCCAAGAGGTCACACCTTGCATGTAGTAAGATCCAGTTCCTTCTGTTTTCTGCAAAACAAAGATAACAAATAGCAGGAATAGTATTAGGGGAGTGCAATTAGGGCAATTGCCCCCTCACCAGAGATCCCTAAGTTTGCTGGAAGCTGAAGAAGGCACAACCCAATAGTGGGTTTTGTGGTCCCCAGTTACATCTAACATCAGTTCTGTCAGGATCCAGATTTCAAATTTGCTATATTCTAATCACAAAATAGAAAATAGATTTATTTTTCTACCTTTTGTTATCTTGTCATTTTATTCTTCAAATCATATTGGTCTCAGGCTCTGGTTTCTGTTTTCTTCTCTCTTAACTCACTTGCCAGGGTCTTCTGACCATTTGACATTTCTTCTTTCTCCATGCTCACCATTTATCTTCTATCTCTGTGTATGTATTGTTACCATGTTCAGCATCTCCCTTCTCTATTTTTCCTTCTCTTCTTCCCCTGTGCCCATCTCCCTGCCTTCATCATCCTCACCATTCTATGATCCCCAACCCCGTGTTCAGTATCACTTCTCTATACCCTTATGCCCCCTAAGTCCAGCATCTTCATTCTGCATTCTTATTCTCCCCATGTCCAGTCATCTTCCCTCTGTGTCCATATATCCTCCCATGTCTGGCATTGTCCCTCTGTGTTCCTGTTCCTATGCTCCCATCCATACCCACCATCTACCCTCTTTTTGTACATCTCCCTGTGTCCAGTTTCTCCCCTCTCTTACTCCCTTACACCAATATGTCTCTCACACTCTCTTTTTCTTTCCTCCCTCCGCTATGTTCAATATATTCATTCTCTCTTCCTTCTTCCCCTTGGTTCGACTTTTTTCCCTTCTCTCTCCTCCCTGCAGGTCTTGCACCTCTTTCCCTTCCCTCCCGTCACCCTCCCATGGGTCCCACACCTCTCTCCCTTCCCTTCAACACCCAGGTGTGAGTCTAGCACCTCTTCAGCTCCAGTTCCCTCACCACAAGGGCCCAGCACCTCTTTCTCCTCCCCCCCAAGCTCCAGACCAGATCCAGTACCTCTGTCTCCCTTCCTTCAGTTCCAGCTCTGGAGCCTGCCAGTCAGCAACCCCCACCACGTGTCAAGCAGTAGAAGCAACCCCCCCCCCTTTGTGGGTGCAGCATCAAACCCCTCCCAACAATCATGGGTCCAGTAGTCCCCCCCAATCGCAGGTCCAGCAACCCCAGCAAATTCTGCCCCATGATTTTAAAAAAACAAACAAACCCCAAAACCTGTGCCTCATCTATCACGTTGGTCCCTTTGCGCCTCTTGCTCCAGGCCTACCAGTACCGTAGAAGCTTCAACAATTGAAGAAACAATGTTGCAGGCCTGCGCCAGAGCCTTCCTGTGGCCAAGTCCCTCCATCCGAAGTAACTTCCTGTTTTGCGAAACCAGAAGGTACATCGGAAGGAGGGACTCCGCTGAAAGAAGGCTTTGGCACAGACCTGCGACAACGTTTCTTCAGTTGCTGAAGCTTCTAAGGCACTGGTAGGCCCAGAGCAGGAAGGCAGGAATAGAGGGGTCGACCCATAGCAATCTCATACTTTATTGCAGGAGCAAGGCCCTTTACCGCTCCTTTGAGGCGGTGAAAAGCCTTTCTCCCTAACCTGTGACAAACAGGCCAAAATTTTCCCCGTTCCTGCAATTTTGCCGCAGTTTACCACAGGAACAGGTATCCCTATCATTCTCTAACTTATGTGCTAGGTGTCTCGGGGAGCTGTCAGCTCTTTGTGGTGTATTCATGTAGCTGGTGTTTCAGGGTGCTGCTCTCTGTTGCCTGAAGTCTCTTTAGCTGTTTGTGCTGTTTTCATATAGCTGGTGCCTCAGGGTATTTTGCTCATTCTTGCCCACTTTGTTCCAGTTGTTTGTGCTATATTCGTACCATGACTGTATCAGTTCAGTGCAGCTGTCATGTTAGTAGGCTGGAGCCTGGCACTGCAGGACCCACAGAATTGTTTCCTCACCTCTGTGCAATTTTCTAACCTACACACCGAGCAAAGCCTTTACACCTGGTGCAATAAACAAATGATAAAAATGACCTTGGTGTTAACAAATGTGCACTGACAGAAAAACCAGTATACACTGCCTGGTACAGTTAATATAGATGGTTTAAAAAAAGATTTGGACAAGTTCATGGAGGAAAAGTTCATAGTCTGTTATTGAGATAGATATGGGGGAGGTCACTGCTTGCTCTGGATCCGTAACATGGACTTCTGCTAGGTACTGTGACCCGAATTGGCCACTGTTGGAAGCAAGAGACTAGGTTAGATGGACAATTGGTCGGACCCAGTATGACTATTCTTATGTTATTATGCCTTAAAACAGCACCTCCTCCAAAATCCTTCTTAAATTTCCAAGACTCTAGGTTACCTTAATTCTAGCAGACCTTATTACTGCTAGATAGCAAAACTTGTTGGTAGATCTGTTCTGGTTTCAGCTTCTCTCTTAGGGCACTTTACTGTATTACATCCAAAGTTAAATTTTGGCATTGAGAAGATTTCACAATTTATTTATTTGGATTTACATTAGAGAATGACACGGGGAAAAAATCTGTCCCCGTCACTGCACCGTCCCTGGCCCACCATTCTCTGCACCGCCCCGTCACCACCGTTCCCTTCACCGCCCCGTCACCGCCATCCCTTTCACCGCCCCGTCACCGTCCCCGCAGCATCCATATAAGCCTCAGTACTGCGAAACACCATGAAGACAGAAGAGAGTCCTGCCACTACTGCTACTGCACTGAGAATCTGTTTCAGTGCCTCTGCCCTGTAGTAAAAACAGAACATAAAATAAATCAATTGACTTGTCCTCCCTTGCAATGACGTGTCCCCCATGTTCACCTATAGCTCGAATCAGGTCAATTGTGCACACTAAAAATGCAGGAGGATCTGGAACGTGAGCGCAGGCAGGCAGTGATACAAAAACAGCAGACACCCGACCGATTGCAGCGTTCCGCCATCTCCCTCCCTCCACCTCACCTTAGATGTAGAGCAGTGGTCTCAAACACGTGGCCCGGGGGCCACATACGGCCCGCCAGGTACTATTTTGAGGCCCTTGGTACGTGTATCATAATCACAAAAGTAAAATAAAACAGTTTTTTGATCATATGTCTCTTTAACTATAAATTACAATATTATTATTAAGACTTAGCCAAAAGGAAAGATTTATAAACTATAAAGAGTTTTACCTCATGCAAAATTTTTATTTCTTTAATAAGACAGTAACTATTTTTGCTGAGGCCCTCCAAGTACCTACAAATCCAAAATGTGGCCCTGCAAAGGGATGGAGTTTGAGACCACTGATGTAGAGTATGCCGGCTTTCTTTTTCGCCTAGCCGCACGCGCGGCTGCTCATTTGTTCAATATTCTCCTCTGACACAACTGGAAACAGGAAGTTGCAAGAGAGGAGAAGATTGATCAACTCGAGCAGCCGTGCGTGTGCGGCTTTTTGAACGTGTACGGCTGGGCAAAAAAGAAAGCCGGCATACTCTACATCAGTGTTTTTCAACCTTCTTACACCCGTGGACCGACAGAAATAAAAGAATTATTTTGTGGACCGGCAAACTACTAGGACTAAAATTTTAAAATCCTGTTTCCGCCCCATCTCTGCAAGCTCAGTCACCTCAGTAACTATAGAAAAATAGACAAATATAGTGCAAAATATAGACAGAAAATATAAATTCTCAAAACTGACACATTTTGATCACTAAATTGAAAATAAAATCATTTTTCCTATCTTTGCTGTCTGATGATTGATTTCATGAGTCTCTGGTTGCATTTCCTTCTGTCTGTGTATCCTTTCTTTCATTTCTTTCTGCACTCAGGCCAAGAATTGTCCTTTTCTATTCCCTCCCTCTTTCCTTCCTATGTCCTTAGTGCCCCCGGTGCCTCCTTCCCATGTCTTTAGTGCCCCTGGTGCCTCCTTCCCATGTCTTTAGTGCCCCCGGTGCCTCCTTCCCATGTCCTTAGTGCCCCCAGTGCCTCCTTCCCATGTCCTTAGTGCCCCTTCCTGTCTTTAGTGCCCCCAGTGCCTCCTTCCAATGTCTTTAGTGCCACTTCCTGTCTTTAGTGTCTTTAGTGTCCTTAGTGCCCCTTCCTGTCTTTAGTGCCCCCAGTGCCTCCTTCCCATATCTTTAGTGCCCCAGTGCCTCCTTCCCATGTCCTTAGTGCCCCTTTCTGTCTTTAGTGCCCCCAGTGCCTCCTTCCCATATCTTTAGTGCCCCATTCCCATATCTTTAGTGCCCCAGTACTTCCTTCCCATGTCCTTAGTGCCCCTTTCTGTCTTTAGTGCCCCCAGTGCCTCCTTCCCATGTCTTTAGTGCCCCAGTACCTCCTTCCCATGTCCTTAGTGCCCCTTTCTGTCTTTAGTGCCCCCAGTGCCTCCTTCCCATGTCTTTAGTGCCTCAGTACCTCCTTCCCATGTCCTTAGTGCCCCTTCCTGTCTTTAGTGCCCCCAGTGCCTCCTTCCAATGTCTTTAGTGCCCCTTCCTGTCTTTAGTGTCCTTAGTGCCCCTTCCTGTCTTTAGTGCCCCCAGTGCCTCCTTCCCATATCTTTAGTGCCCCCAGTGCCTCCTTCCCATGTCTTTAGTGCCCCAGTACCTCCTTCCCCTGTCCTTAGTGCCCCTTTATGTCTTTAGTGCCCCCAGTGCCTCCTTCCCATGTCTTTAGTGCCCCAGTACCTCCTTCCCCTGTCCTTAGTGCCCCTTTCTGTCTTTAGTGCCCCCAGTGCCTCCTTCCCATGTCTTTAGTGCCCCAGTACCTCCTTCCCATGTCCTTAGTGCCCTTTCTGTCTTTAGTGCCCCCAGTGCCTCCTTCCCATGTCTTTAGTACCCCTAGTGCCTCCTTCCTATGTCCCTCTCACTGCCTTCCACACTTTGTCCCACCCCCCCCCCCCCCCGAAGCCTGCCTGCCTGTCTACCTTTCTCCCTCCCTAGCCAAAGCCAGTCTGCTGCCTCCCTGCCGCTCAAAAAAAAAAAAAAAAAAGCCTCCGTCCTTTTCCCCTTCTCTTACCGCCATGCTGCAGCTGCTAAAGCTGGAAGTCTTCTTTCCGATTCAATTCTGAAGTCGGAGAGGACGTTCTGGGCCAGCCAGGCAGCAATTGGCTGGCCCAGAACGTCCTCTCTGACGTTAGAATTGATGTCGGAAAGACTTCCTGTCGGCTGCAACTGAGAGCAGGGGAAAAGGAGAGGCTTTTTCGCGCGGACCGGCAGATATTCAACCGGCGATTGAGGAACAGTGCTCAATTCAAAGGTGAGGTGGAGGGAGGGATATGGCCGAGTGGGGACCGCGCAATCCTTGCTTGCCTCACTGCGGAGACCAGCCCATTTACCGCTCCACGGGGCGGTGAATGGCCTTGTCCCCGACCCCGCAGAGGCCACTATTTTTTCTTCCCCGTTTTGGCGGGTTACCCGTGGCTAGCCGCGGGTAACTGCCACTGTGTCATTCTCTAATTTACATCCCATCCTCCCAGAAGAGCTCAAAATGGGTTCCAAGTTTACAAACATAATAAAACATAGCAGGGTGTAGTAATGTAGAGCATGACAGTACATTTTAGATCATGACATGATAGGGCAATACATAGGGGAGCATGATAGTACTCGAAAACATGGCATTACTTAATATAATATGACAGAACAAGACCTCATACAGCATGGGGTGGTGATGTTATGAGTTTGATACTGTGGTAACTAATAGAGTTTGACAGTTGACGGTATGTTATAGTGCCAGACGGTACAAAGTATAGTGAGGCAGTACGTACATAAGAGAGCATGGCAATGGATTATGATTGCTATAACCTTTATAGTAACCTTATGTTTATTATGGGTGATCTGTTGGTAATCTGAGCATATTACACTATATTATATTGTACATCTTTAAAAGTTTGTATAATATATATTTTTTTAAAAATGTTAATTTTCATTATAAATACCACCAAGAAGACATATTGAGAGGATTTAAAATGATTATCCATCTGCTAAAAATGAGTTATGTATAAGTGAGATGGCTGCATATGTTTAATGTTACTGATTGGAGCACTACAATTTTCTAGTGGAATATTCAAGGTTGTTGATTTTAGGAGGGTCAATTGGGATATATTTTATATAGAAGATCTAAATAACTTCAGCTGTAATTGAAATAGTAAGTCATTAACAGCTTCTAAAATCACATCAGAGGCTCCCAAGCCAGGTAATGCAGTAAGATGAGTAAATGGATCAGTTGAGGTAGAACATAGGCTGGCGTGTGCAAATGCTGTTTCTGTTTTGGGCATAGCCACTAATGACTCACTCCTGTAAGAGGGTAAAAAATTTGTTCATGGGGAAGGGCAGTGGCAGTAGTTCAAATTAAGGGCTCCCAAGCAACAATTCAGAAGGGGGATCCCAGAATTTTGGGTAGGGGTGGAGGATCCATCTCAGAATTTCCTGCAAATGGGCCCCCTTCTTCCTTGGAGGCTTCCCCGGATCACAGGGGCTGCTGGGTAAAATCTATGCCACTGGGAAGGGAGTTAACAAAACTTTGTGTGTGTAGGATAGGGAGGTGTGCACGCTTTATAATTTTTGATTGGTCTTTAACCACTTTTAGAAGAAATTGTTGAGAGCTTCAAAATTTCGACTTCAGGATCCCTCTAAATTTTTATGCATTTGGTATACAGTCAAACCTCGATTTACGAGCGCACCGGTTTGCGAGTGTTTTGCAAGACGAGCAAAACATTCGCAAAATCGGCGCCTCGGAAACTCAATTTACGAGTGCACCCCCCCCCCGCTCGCATTGCCCCCCTCCCCGGCCGCGATTTGGCATCCCCCATGAACCCACCTACCCAAACACGTTGGCTTACCCCCATATGGCACCAGCACCGGCACCAATGCACAGGACATGCCAGTGCCCGAAGATCTGCTGTCTTCCTTTTGCTGGGCCTTGATCATCTGCGCATGCTCAAGGCCTGAGAGTGAGACTAGAAGGCCTTGAGCATGCGCAGATGCTCAAGGCCCAGCAAAAGGAAGATGGCAGATCTTCGGGCACTGGCACTGGCATGTCCTGTGCGTTGGTGCCGGTGCTATATGGGGGTAAGCCAACGTGTTTGGGTAGGTGGGTGCATGGGGGATGCCAAATCGCGGCCGGGGGGGGGCATGTGGAGCAGCACCAGTGGCCTCGGGGGGGGGAGGGAAGGGGGTTAAGGTGGAGCAGCGCCGCTGTCCTCGGGGGGGGGGGGGGGTCGGAACGCATCAAGCGAGTTTCTCTTAGTTCTTATGGGGAAACTCGTTTGATATACGAGTACTTTGGTTTACGAGCATGCTTCTGGAACGAATTATACTCGTAAACCAAGGTTCCACTGTATGTGCAAAGTCAGGATAGCTTTACTTGCTACTGCATTGTACAAAACATGAGGGTGTATAGAGAAAGCTGAAACGGTTTCCTAATGGCAGGGAATGAACCTTCCTTTAATAGGATTCTTCTTTTTAATCATATACATTGTTTGACTTGGGAATGAAATAAGATCCTGCGAGTATGAAACCCAGTCAACATGGATTCAGGAAAGGGAAATCATGTTTGACGAATTTACTCCAATTTTTTGAAACCGTGAACGAGCAAATTGATAGTGGGAAGCCGGTGGACATAATATACTTGGACTTCCAGAAAGCGTTCGACAAAGTTCCACACGAAAGACTTCTCAGGAAACTACAAAGCCATGGCATAGAGGGAGATATACAAAGATGGATAGGCAAATGGCTGGAAAACCGAAAGCAGAGAGTGGGCATAAATGGGAAGTTCTCCGACTGGGAGAAAGTGACTAGTGGTGTACCCCAGGGCTCTGTACTTGGGCCGATCCTTTTTAATATTTATATCAATGACCTGGAGGAAGGAACATCCAGTGAGATCATCAAGTTTGCAGACGATACAAAACTATGCCGGGCGATCAGATCGCAGGATGATAGAGAGAAACTCCAGAGCGACTTGTGTCGGTTAGAAACATGGGCGGAGAAATGGCAGATGAAGTTCAATGTGGAGAAATGCAAGGTAATGCATTTAGGCAATAAAAATAAGGAATACGAGTATACAATGTCAGGTGCAACTCTGGGGAAGAGTGAACAAGAAAAGGACCTGGGTGTACTGATAGATAGGACCCTGAAGCCGTCGGCGCAATGCGCGGCAGCGGCAAAGAAGGCAAATAGAATGTTGGGCATGATAAAGAAAGGAATCTCGAGTAGATCGGAGAAAGTTATAATGCCGCTTTATAGGGCAATGGTCAGACCACACTTGGAATACTGCATCCAACATTGGTCTCCCTACCTAAAGAAGGATATAAAACTGCTGGAGAGGGTGCAGAGACGAGCAACAAAACTGGTGAAGGGTATGGAGAAACTGGAATACGAGGACAGACTTATAACACTAGGATTGTTCTCCCTTGAGAAAAGGAGACTGCGTGGGGATATGATCGAGACCTTCAAAATACTGAAAGGAATCGACAAAATAGAGCAGAGAAGATTATTTACATTGTCCAATTTGACACGGACTAGAGGACATGTAATGAAGCTAAGGGGGGACAGGTTCAGGACTAATGTCAGGAAGTTCTGCTTCACTCAGAGAGTGGTTGACACCTGGAATGCCCTCCCAGAGGAGATTATGACGGAATCGACCGTCCTAGGCTTCAAGAGCAAACTAGATGCATATCTCCTTAAGAGAGGCATATAAGGATATGGTGGACTATAAATTAAGCCAGGTGTACACCTGGCAGGGCCTCCGCGTGTGCGGATCGCCGGACTTGATGGACCGAAGGTCTGATCCGGAGAAGGCAGTTCTTATGTTCTTATGTTCTTATGTTATGGCTTGGGGTGTAATTACATCATGTTAGCACATGGTCCCTATTTTTATTGAACTATGCTGCATTTGTCTGGTTGGACCTCAGTGGAATGCAATAACTGGAAACTACAGCCTGACTGGCATGTCTTCATTTATTGCATTTTATGTTGTTAATTTTCCAGCATTTTCCTACAATAGTGTGGTAGTACAGTAGAGACCAACTTTGTTCATTTAGAATGGAAGAGCATTAATGTGCTTTTTAAATTAGTTTCTTCCAAGTTGATGCATTTATACTTGTTTCCTTTCCTTCACAAACTGGAATGGCTGCTCCTCCAATCGCGGCCAGCTGTGCAGGGCAGGAGAGATCTTTTCGATCTCCAACCTCCAACCCGGCCCCGTGCTGCTTCCTGTGTGCCTTTGTTGTCAGTTCTCGTGGGACTCGTGAGTCGTGTGAGAACTGACTAGCAAAGAAAGGTATGCAGGAAACAGCACGGGGCCGGGCTGAAGATTGAAAAGATCTCTCCTGCTCTGCACCGCTGGCCGCGATTGGAGGAGCAGTGATTCCAGTTCGTCCAGCGAGGGAGGTAAAGGGGGGGGGGGGGGGAAAATACGGTATGTGAGTGTATATCCATGTTCAGTGATTGAAAATTCTGGGACTTTGATCATACAATTGTGTGAATATTAAAAATTTCTCTATTTGTGACAATTCCTGAGAGACTAGTTGGTAAACATTTAAAAATTCATCTTGTTGTATAACTATTGATCATGGACCTTTATTATCAAAATGGGGAACTAGAGATTTGCTGTTGGTGAAAGAAGAAAGGAAGCCTTGTGGATGTACACATTACTACCTGAGAGATGTGTGGGGAGGAAGGTGTATTTATAGGCTCCTACAGTAATCCCCAGCAACACCTCAAATCTCTTACACAGAGGTGTGTCTGCTCTGATGGATGCACTTTGAAGCTTTGCCTCAACACTGCCTACAGGAATACTTGCTCACAGACTGTATAAAAGCGGTGCCTTTTTGATATGCAATAGAGTTTTAAAGCTGAATGCATACTCAATTCAGACCCCTGAAGAAGCCAAGAACAGTGGTGAAATGGGTCCCGTCGGGCCGATTAAGATCCTGACTTGCACACAGATAAGTGCATTTTCTTTTTTGCTGGCCCATTAAATTATTATTATTGCTTAAAAAAATATAAATACAGAAGCCTGTTTTTTGATCAGCCCATGAGAGGTTTTGGGACCGATGAAAGAGAACCTTTTCCTGCATATACTATTTGTGAATCTATCGTCTTCAATAACGCAGGCATCTGAGGCCCTTTTCCTCTCAATTCCACAGTAGTTGTATGTATGAAACCTGTTTGTTATTGCATGTAGGCATGAGCATATGCATCACATCATCCCATTTTGTAGAAACAATTACAAATTAGCCCTCCCCCCCACTTTTTATCAAGCTGTGCTAGATGTTTTTAGCATGGGCTGGCGAGGTAAGTTAATAGGAATTCAATGAGCATCGGAGCATTTACCACGCTGGCTCGCACTAAAAACCTTTAGCACAGCTTGATAGAAGGGGCCCTAAGCAAGGAAAAATATAAGGGAAAAAGTTAAAGAAAGAAAAACTAATTTAAAAGGTGCAAAACTGACCCCCTCCCGCACCACAAACTTATCCAGCAGGAAAGGTAAAAAAAAAACCCCTTAACTTGAAATCGTTCATTTAAGGGAGATTTCATCAAGGTGTGGTAAAGATTTGCCCTTTACTGCACCATGATGCCTTACAGCAGGGGTAGAGAACTCCGGTCCTCGAGAGCCGTATTCCAGTCGGGTTTTCAGGATTTCCCCAATGAATATGCATGAGATCTGTTTGCATGCACTGCTTTCGATGCATATTCATTGGGGAAATCCTGAAAACCCGACTGGAATATGGCTCTTGAGGACCGGAGTTCCCTACGCCTGCCTTACAGGATTCACCAACCTGTGGTATCTTAGTACCATAGGTTGCTGAATCCTATCTTAAAGAAATAACACTGCTTAAGAGCCATGCTGTAAGCAGCATTAATCCTGTGACCCAGGAGCATCAGGCCGCTCAACCTACAGGCTAATGCTCCTGGGCTGCAGCGCTGAGTTCCCCCCCCCTCTCTGTTCTGCTAGCTACCTAACACATCATTGGTGTTCTGGAGGGTGGGGGAGGGGGGCAGGAGTGTCCACTGGATTCCTGAGATCTTCAGCCAGGAGTGATGCCTAATTGCTCCTGGCCACTCCGACACTGACATGAAAATGGTGGATGCCTGGAATGCGCTCCCGAGAGAGGTGGTGGAGACGAAAACAGTGACGGAGTTCAAAAAAGCGTGGGATGAACACAGAGGATCTAGAATCAGAAAATAATAGTAAATATTGAAGAACTAAGGCCAGTACTGGGCAGACTTGCACGGTCTGTGTCTGTATATGGCCGTTTGGGGGAGGATGCGCTGGAGAGGGTGTAGATGGACTGGAGTGAGCTTTGACGGAAGACTTCAGTAGTTGGAACCTAAGAACAGTATCGGGGAGAGATTTAGATTCTTGCCCAGAAATAGCTAAGGAGAAGAAGAAGAAAAAAAAAATACCCAACAAACTTTTAGATTGAATCAGATTGGGCAGACTAGATGGAACATTCGGGTCTTTATCTGTTGTCATCTACTATGTTACTATATTTGGAAAAGCAGCCTTAGGGTTGTTTAAGTCATGGTAAGGGCCAATTACTACAACTTAAAGCTTAATGCTGCTTGATGAATTTCCCCCTTATCCATCTAGTTGTAATGAATTTGTGTGTATCCACAACATTTCTCCTTTCCCGCTCTTCTCTCCCATACCAACAGCAATTCTCTAATTCCCTATTTTTATAATAATGTTTTATAATCAATAGTTATACAAGATGAGATCAGCTATCTATTCTCTTTATGTTTAGTCATCAATCTCTTTTGAGTTCACATACAGAACAACTTACTTTTGCACACAATCTTGTTTTCATGTCTTGTCTGTTGATAACACCTATGCTTTTAAATCAAATGTTGTGTTACATAAGTTTGCACTTTGCTAAAAATCTGCTGTGAGTAATGGATGTTTGAACTTTCAAAGATTTACTCTTTGATATATCTTATCCCTCTCCCTGTTTGAGTTTTGGTTTAGAGGTTGAACACCCAGTGTTGATATAGGGTGCATCTTATGGTCAGGTGTGTCTTATGGAGCGAAAAATATGGTATATGTTATTATTCGTTGTAAAGTAGTTATTACTGAAAAGAGCCACCTGGCCTACCCAGTTGCCCTGCTATATTTATTACTGATATTCCTCAATTGTTTGTAGCATAAACTTCACCATCTGCAGGTTTTTCTTTCTTTCTTTTCTTTTTTTTTGCCCTCAGCTGGGAAGTGTAGCCAAGTCTATCTGTTGCCTATGGTGTAGGAAATTTACCATTTCCTGATCATGAAACTTAAGGCTATACTAGATTAACTTTATTATGCATGTAGAAAAAGAATAAGTCCAGTGCAGTTGCTCACAAACAATTGATAAAAGCATAATGTCCATATCACCTCACATTTTAAAGAAACAGCTTGCTGGAACCTCTGATACTCACTCATGGGCACAGAAAAGACATAGGCTTCCACCTGCCTGTTAGCACAAGGAAATCTTAGTGGGAAAACAAAAGATCTCAGAGCATATAAAGTTCCCTTTCGCCATATACTTATACAGTCAGTGGTTCTAAAACTTTTTTGTGTATGTTTTATCTCTAAATTTGCTAGTATTGTTCTTCTAAATAATAAATCAGCGATTACATCAAAGAAGAATTATGAAGAATAGAACGTGAAAGAAAAAAACAAGATCATCTTTTGTCAAGCTTTGTGGATACACTTGGTTAAAAGCTACAGAGAAAAATGTATTTTTAAACATTTTTTTTTTAATCTATTGATTTTCAAACTTTGACAGTGCAATACAATTAATTGAACATAAAATACTGCATAAAACACACTATTAATTACAGAAGTAATACATAAAACAATCATTTTCTCCCACCCTCCTCCCAATTATTAATACAATAAGACATATGTGACTACAATATTATGATTAAGTAATTTTAATCCTCAAAATACACTTCCGTCCCCTCACCCACCCACCCTGGATGTGTGAGGAAAACTAAGAAAAGGAGAAACACATGAGCATTATTGCGATGTAACAAATATTGTCAATGGGCTCCACACTTTATTAAATGAATTACTAACCCCCAAACATTCCGCATTCATTCTCTCATATTTATATGTGGAACACACATTTGCCCACCAAAATGCGTAATTAAGTCTGTCATTTTTAAACATCTTATGTTTCTGAAATTGGTTTAATTCCTAAGATATTAGGGCAGAACATTCCAGAAAGCCAGGGCTAAGTAGAAAAATCCAGCTCTCGTTAACCATAGAAACACAAAATGAGGTAGGCTGAATATATAGTATGTCCAATCCAGTGTGCTCATCCTTACTTTTTACTATCTCTTCCTTGCCTTTAAGAAACCACTAGCTGATTCATTTCTTGAGTATAAAGGTCTTAAGACAAAGGAATAAGATGATCAGATCAATAAGGGAAACCTCTATAAAATGTTTAATGTGACAGTATGAGAACTTTAAATTCAGTACAGTAGGATAATGGAAGCCAGTGGAATTCCTTTAGTCATGTATATACATGAGTGAATAATTAAATTGCCATATTCCAAACAAT
The DNA here is from genome assembly GCF_902459505.1 of Geotrypetes seraphini. Taxonomy (NCBI): domain Eukaryota; kingdom Metazoa; phylum Chordata; class Amphibia; order Gymnophiona; family Dermophiidae; genus Geotrypetes; species Geotrypetes seraphini. The sequence continues at coordinate 181,985,802 of NC_047085.1, read as the reverse complement.
TTGAAGATAATAAAATAGTGAAAGAGTAAGGTCATAAGAATATAAGAATAGCCTTACTGGGTCAGACCAATGGTCCATCTAGCCCAGTATTCCATCTTTGCAGAGGCCAATCCAAGTCGCAAGTACCTGACAAAAACCCAAATAGTAGCAACACGCCATGCTACCGTCCCATGTCTGTCTCATGGTCATTGTACAATGAAGTAGAGAATGACACGGTGACAAAATTCATCACCGTCCCCGTCCCCGCGGATAACCGTGGGAAATAATCCCATGTCATTTTTTTGTGTCTATTTCAACCTCAGTCCTTCTACGCCAGCATTCTTCAAAGCAAAGCTTGAGGGTCAGTGGTTGTGCCCATTCATACTCTGATTCTTCCCTCTCTCCTTAAAGAATGACATGAAGATGGTTTACCGCGGTTATCCGCAGGGACGGGAACGGTGATGAATTTTGTCACCGTGTCATTCTCTACAATGAAGTACAGTAGTTGGTGACAATATATAGAAATAAAACAAAACATAAAGGAGAAAAAGTGATTCTTTTTTATTGGATTAACTGAATACATTTTTTGATTAGCTTTCAAAAAGGTAGCCCTTCAGATCAGAATATATAAGTGAAACTTAAAAGCAGTTTTACAGGAAGAGGGGAAGGGGGAAGAGGCAAGGAGGTAAGAGAGTGACAAAGCAATATAATTTTATGGTTTATAATGCAATAGCAAACTCAGGTCTTTAAGTCCTCCTGTCTGATGGGTGTCGAAATATTTTATTTTGATTTCAAAGCTTGTACGTTCCTGGATTGTCTTAAAATATCCTTTTAGTATTCTCACCACAAAACTGATGCAATGTTCTTGTTTTGTGAAATGCTGTCCTACAGAGGTAGCATGCTGTTTGGCATTTTATGTTCAAATCTGGTTTTATTAATAGTGAAGGCATAAAACTAGAACCATCAGAATTCATAATATACAAATAGTCAATATAATATCTGTGTAAATTGATTCACAGTTTTTAGCAACTGGCTTGTTTCTCTAATGTAGCACCCTTTTTCACACTTTTTGCATTGAATTATATATACCACATTTGAAAATGAGCCTGCTGAATGTTTTTCTCATGCGAGTCACCCTGGGATCCTGTGCAATGTGTTGCATAGTTTGCAGCTTGGTATATTGCAGGGGCATGTGGTGTTCTCTTTCTGAGTTTGTTAGGAGTTTGCTTTTCATTAAGTTTTGGTTCAGAACAGGAGGCAGTTGGAAGGCCAGCATAGGTGGAGCTAGGAATATTTCTTTCAGTAATTCATCTTCCCAGAGTAGTGGCTGTAGATCTTTCCATGTTGGTCTTTCTTTTTGATTAGTCATCAATTATCTGTAAAGTTAGGAATTTCTATGAAATATTCTACACGCTTCTCTCCTCTCCATTCCTTCCTGCCCTCCATAGTCCTCCCTATCCTCTTCTAACCCCTTCCTCTGTAATGTTGCCTAGAGCTTGTATAGGTATGTGCGACACACAAATGGAAGAAATAGAAATACATAAATAAAATAAATGATAAAAGAATGGCTTGATCAAAAAATGTTATAATAGCTCCGATGTATTTCAATACCAAAAAAAATAAGCCTCAACTACTGAGGCAGCCTGACCCTCAAAGGAAAGCTGTAGGTCAAAATAATAGCTAAAATATTTTTAAAGATGACATTAAGGGAAGAGCATGTCTTAGAAACGTAGCAAATATTTTAGGGTTGAGGCACATTGTTAGAAGCAGAGGATTTAGTTTTAAATGATTTTCTTTTTTACCAAAATGCTATAGCTGGATCTATGAAGGCATCAACTGGCCATCAGCAAAAATATATTATTATGTTTATGTTATGTTTATGAGGGTTAAATGAAAAGTAATTCCTCCACCTCCATAATTTTTTGTTTGAAGATGATATAATGAATAAAAAGTAATAATGCTTGAAACTTGCTGTTTTGTTATTTTTCTACATATCACCACCATTCTCCACCATTTCTTCCAACAATGGACCACTTTTGAAAGCCTTTGCAAAAGAACTGTACATCTTATCCCTTCAACCAGTTGCTCACAGTCCTTTCTACCTCTTCATTTGAGTTAATTTTGCCCCAAAGTTATTCCTTCAGTTTTGGAAAAAGATGGAAATCGCATGGTGATAAGTTTGGGCTGTATGGTAAATAGGGTAAGATTGTGAGACTCATCTTCACAATTCCCTCTGTGGTGTTTCATGCTCTGAGGCCTAGCGTTGTCATGTTGCAAAAAAAAAAAAAAAATTCCTCCTGCTGCTGAACTCTTCTCAATCATTCTTTTAAGGTTTTAGGGTTGCAATGTAATATACTTTGGGCTCCTTTTACTAAGCTGCGATAGCAGTTTTAGCGCGCGCTAGACCTTAACGCCAGCATTGAGCTGGCGTTATTTCTAGCCACGTAGCGCGGGTTTAGTGCCTGCTAAAATCCTGCATGCGCTAAAAACACTATCGCAGCTTAGTAAAAGGAGCCTTTTGAGTGATCCTCTGATTGTCCTTTACGAGTTCTTCAGCTTTTTTTTGTATTGAGACTCATCTATTCCTGTCACAGATCATCCACTTTGTTTTTGATCAGACAAATCAGGTATTTCCAGTCCACAATCTTTACATTTTTTGACCCAGAGTCATACCGTATGCACATAAACAGTCATCACTTTAAACAATGTACATGTGGCCTCTTCACTCACTGTTCTCGCCAAATGAGGTGAAGGAAGAGATTTTCAAGAAACAGCACATATAGCTATGGTTGTTGAACTATGAAGGTGGAGGCATTACTTTTCATTTAACCCTCCTATAAACATGCAGCACTTTGGAAAGCTAGTAGACAAACTGAAAAACTTGTGGTTTTTTTAATTGTGATACAATTGAAGTTTAAAGCCATGAGGTCTCAAAAGCTTCTGTAATGTAGGATTAGTTGTTTCATGTTGACTAGATTGTATATATCAGTGCAACAAACCTTGATTTAATTACATTTTGAAATATATTTTTTAGTCAACACAACGTGTAAAATGCACAAGGGTGTGAAGATATTTTGCAAGGCACTTTAAACTTAAGATTAGATTATATTTGAGGTTCTTCCACTACAGCTGCTGAAATATCCCAGTCCTTCAAGTGCTTGTTTTTCTTTCTTAATGTAACCTTGGCATTAAGTGACTATTACCACTTTGACAATTCCCTATGGCAAGGACAGCTGTTCAGAATGAGGAAAGCTACTTGCTCTGCAAAGTTTGTTGTCATCTGTTACCTTGGTGGTAGTTTTGTTATGAGAGGTGCTATTTTGGTTGCTATCTACTCTGGTCTTGCACTTTATGCTTCATCCTAGTTTTTCCTTGCTTCCTAAATAACTTGCTGCCATTCCACAGCAAATACAATTTCCGCTGTAAAGATTTTTTCACATCCTGCCTCCAGCATAGCCTCTTTATTTTTTCTACTGCAGAACAGATGCTGAAAAGAGGCACTGTTTCACTGTTTTCACACCAATGTTATCAAGTTTGGCTTTCTAAATATTGCCCAAGGTAACTTATAATTGCATTATTAGTAATGCAGATGCCATCATTTTCCTGCGCCCAAACAACTTACAATCTAAGTATTGTACCGAAGACTTGAGAGGTAGTGACTCACCTAAGGTCACAAGAAGTGTCAGTTGGGAAAGTGGTATTTGAGCCCTGATCTCTCACATTCTTAGCCCATTGCTGTAATCTCTAGGCTACCTCTTTGAAGTAGTTATATTGTAGAAGCTAGCCCCTAACATTCTTTCCATCCCTCATATATCTTTTTGTATCCAAGTGACAAATCTCTAATTTTTAGATTGTATAAATAGCATCATATTTTTTTTTAATTGGAATATAAAAATGACTTCAAAGCAAAATAATTTGAATAGCAAAGAACTCTCATAACACAGTAATAATTCAATGAATAACATTTCCATTCAATACTGAAATCAGAAAAAACAGTGAGATCCCCCCCCAAAAAAAGGAAACTTAAGAGATACAAACTAAGATAAAAAAACAACTTATCTTTCAGGAAAAAATCTGGTTCTCCATTTTACCTAAATAGAACCTATAATGTATTCAACAATTGGATTCCCCCCCCCTGCAGCTCCTTCTTGCCCATATTAGTTTCTTCAGCATCAGTAGATCTCTTTTTACTTTCTATAAATCTTTGAAATTGTAAGGGATTAAAGAAAATATATCTGTGTGTATTACAAGTCACTATACATTTACAAAAAAACCTAACAAAGACCTGCATTCCTAGACTACATACCACTTGAGCAACTTCCAGGAATTTTTCTTTTGTCTTGTGTAGTCTTACATAAGCTGGGAAAACCCCACAATTTCTGACCAAGAAAGAAACCAGAATGATAATGGCAGTACAAAGTAAATACTCAATCCAAATACAAAAGCCACCTCTCAAGGATGGCTGACACATTAAGTTTATCTTCAAAAATGTTAACTCTCTCATCCCTTGTTTGCCTAAATCTAATTGGCAAGAAGTAACATTTAGCATGAAGAGGATGTAGCTGAGGTAGGGATCTTTAAAACATCCACAAAATATTTCTTCAAAGTGTCTCTAGGAAGCTCAAATAGCACTTTGGGAATGTTCACAAATCTCAAATTAAGATGTCTTAATTTATTCTCCGTAATGTCTCTGTGTGGTCGATCTATCTTGAAAAATGGTAGGTAGAAATACACCAAGCGGTTTCATAATTTGCTCCATTTTTTTCCAGCCTCTCAGCCCTTGCTGACCTTTATCCAATTCTAGTTTATTTGCAATTAAAGCAAGATCGGAAGAATTCTTAGAAAGAGTTTCTAAGAGAGACTTTAAGAGACTACAATTGCTCCAAAATACAGCGGCAAGGCTAATCTTATGCAAGACCAAATATGAGAGGGCAACACCTCTCCTTAAGGAACTACACTGGCTGCCAGTCAGAAGCAGGGTCCAATTCAAAGTTGTATGCATGGTACAAAAGTCCATATACAGAGAAAACTCAGCTAGACTCGCATCCGCCATCCAAATCACAATCCTTCCACAACTCGAGGACAACCCAACGATGGAAACTACCAAGCCCCTCTGCCCGCTGTGTTCAAAGGAAGGCTCTCTTTGAGACCACCTTCAAGTTCCAAGGCCTCAGAATCTGGAACAGCCTCCAGGGCAGCCTTTGACAAACACCCACATACTTCCAATTCAGGAAAGTGCTGAAAACACACCTTTTCTCCTCACTGCTCTGACCCATTCCAATGCAGTCACCTGTATGATGTCTGTATCTATGTAGCAATTCTAATATTGTGTAAGCTGTAATGATTCCAAGCTAACATTTGAAGGATAGAAGAGTTGGAATTGTATGGTATGGTTCTAACTGGACCAGAATAGCCCAGATAGTCCAAAGTTGCTATGGAGAGCTTACTCAGGGTGGCCTTTTGTGAAATATCACACTCAGGTTGAGCCCAAACAAGACCTCTGACTTCCATTCATGGTTGTAAACTCCCTGCTCTTACCAACAGCTCCATTAATCGCTGAACCAAGGAGATGCTTGAAAGCATCCAGACCAGCTCACAGGAGGGTATTCCGTACATGGACACTCCTCCACCAGAAGTCTGGCACAATCCACACATGAAATCATCTGATTAGAGGCTGAGGAGTCCATCTCTAGCAATTTTTTACCAAATCAAGGGGGTCAGGAAGTAGAAAAAAGAAGTTGAAAAAAAGATCAGTAAAATCCAGGATGACTACTGCCAGTAAATTTGCACCAAAAATGATCTGTGGAGACGAGTTAGAAAGATAAAATTGCTGAATTAGGGGTTTTGGGAAGTAGAGACCTGAACCCTACCCTCAAAAAGTGCTACAAACCAAATTTTTAACCCCCCCCCCCCATTTTTCCCATAGGAAGCAATGAGGCTGTACTCACAGTCTCCAGAGTGCCTACCTTCCAGTTCTATCTTGCAGCTGCCATGAAGAGAAAGGAATTTCTGCCCCAATATTTCTCCATATACACCAATCTTCAGGATCTTTGGGCTGCCAGTCAGACAGTCTACGACCGAAACCTTTGCCCCCTCAGGACCTCGCCACACGACCGGGGGCAGGAAAACACAGCCTATGCCCTGATATCCCAAGGGCTCTTAGGGCACATAAAACCTGCGCTTAAACCTCTCACAAGATCAAGGCAGGGTAGGGGGCAGGAGCTTCAGGCTTTACCCCTTCTGGGTCCTCTAAGGCTGGGGAGCTGATGTGAATTGGGCAAAAAGTCCCACCCAGTGCTGGTTTTTGATGATGGCGCAAATCGTAACTGTTGAGTCTGGGGACTCCTTGCAAGCTTTATCTGGGGGTTGTCATAAGCCAGCCTCGGTCCAGGTATATGGCTTTTCTTTGGACTTTGTCTAGCTCATGTGAAAAGCATATCTTATGGCCTCAGCTCATGCGGTGCAGCTGGCAAATGCCACCAGTTTCCAGACCAGTGCCTTATTTGGATGAGGTCACTCCCCAGTACCCAGGCCCCTGTGGATCCAGATGGCCCTGATGGGCGCACTGATGCTTTAGTTTCCACCCTGGTGAGCAGAGTTTTGGTTCTACCCTGCCCATAGGTGCCATTTAGGTCAATATATTATCCCATATTTGTTTTATCTGGTTTATGTTCTGGCTTCTCCAATTGTAATTTTATCTAGCCATTTAAACCTTCCTCCTTTGCCCTTGGATAGGTCCTTATCTTATAAACAAACCCTGACTAGTAAATCCAGAGCAATGGAAGGAAAATATAATGGCTATTTTATTTTTCATGCTTACCCATTCTACTATATAGCTGTCCATTTTTAATAGGCTGCCACGCCCAGGTTCAAAAGAGCCTCATCACTGGATGGCACTGTTTAATTTGTGGAACAATTCAGCAAGATGCCTCAGGGAGCCCTGATCCGGGTGGTGACCCCTCTGTAAGCTGCCTGTTTAAATTGGTCTCAGTCCACAATTTTATTACAAATCCCATGAAAGAACTGAAGTTGGAAGGTTAGCCCTCCACATCTCAGCTTTTTCCTGCGCATCCAGACATCCAGATCTCCCTGCTCTTGTCACAGAACAGTGGGAGACGCCAGAGAATTCTTTCACATTGTCTAAGCTTTATCCTATGACGCTGGAGTTTCAGCAGTTATTTGAGCAGTCGAAGGTGGATTCAGCAGTGGTTTAAGTTACCAAGCACACAGCCCTTCCTAGTGAAGGAGGCGTAATGCTTAAAGATTTCCAGGATTGTAGGCTGGACATGGTCTTGTAGAAGCTTTTTGATGTGGCTTCTTCAGGCATTAATGCTACAGCAGCTGCTTCATTTGCGGCACATTCCTGTCATACGAGATTGCACCATGATCCCTCAGCGGAGGAGGATGCCTACCCCCAGCTGGTGCTGGAGGGCATGGATAATGTAGCAGGGTTCTGGGCAAGGTCTTGGCTTAGCAGTGTCAGCCCATAGGATGCTTTGGATTCAACACTGAGCTGGAGATTTGGCTTCTCGGGCAACTTTAAGTGGGCTCCTCCTTCAAGGAACAAATGCTCTTTGACAAGGGGCTGGATAACCTCATGGCTAGAGTGATAGACTGCCATCCTAAGTCTCTCCCGGATGGCAAGCACTGTCTTCCGGGGGGCAATCATGATAATTTTAATCTCCCACACAAGTTCTGCCAGAACTCATGAGACTCCTCTGCCCAGAGATACTCCCAGGAATTCAGACAGCACTTTAAAAATCCCAGGCGCTAGCAGGCTTTAGGTTCTTAGACTAGCCCCTAAGAAGTCCCAATGACACCAGGACTTCAGTTGCACCTCCTTTCATTGGAGGCCGATTGTAAGAGTTTCTCCAGCAATGGGAACTGATCTCCTCAGACCAATGGTGCTGGAAATCCTAAGGGATGGTCACAAGAGAGACTCCCCCCCTCTTGGATTTCTTTCTGAATTCTCCAGCAGAAAAGGAGTTAAAAGTCCAGGCAACACTTCAGCATCTCTTTGACATTCATGCCATAGAGTCATTTCCCAAAAGTGAATTGGGTTCTGGCTGATGCTCCATTGTGCCAAAGAAAGGCTCAAAGGACTGGAGATCCATTCTGGATCTCAAGGCAGTTGATGCCTTTCTGAGGGTCCCGAACTTTTGTATGGAGACAGTGCATGCAGTGATCACAGCAGTGGCTCCGGGGGAATTTCTTCTATCTCTGGATCTGTCAGAGGCTTATCTTATGTCCCTATATTCCCGGGACACCAGAAGTATCTCAGATTTTATGTTCTCCAACAGCAAGCCCCCTGCACCTTCATCAAGGTGATTGTGGTAGAGGTGGCTCATTTCCGCAGAATGAAGGTCCAAGGTGACTGGCTGGTCAGAGCTCCGTCCAGACTGGAGTGCAGCAAGCAGTGGAGACAGTGATGTCTCTTCTACAAAGAGAAGCTCCGGAAATAGATCATGGATCTCTTAGTGCTCCTGAACCCCAGTGCATGGCATTTCTTTTAAAGAACTGGGGTCCATGGCGGCCTCCTTGAGCCAGGGCGCGCATGCGGCCTCTACAAGAGTCCCTCCTGTCTTGGTCGTCCTGTTAGCATCATCCCTTCAGATGTCACTCCCCTGGATGGAACCAGCACCAAGCAGCCTGTGCTGGTGGATTCAGGGAGAAGCTCTGTTGCAGGAGATGCCTCTTTGAGTCATGAAGTGGATTTTTCTCATTACCGACGCCAGTCTTTCAGGCTGAGGTGCTCATTGTGGGACAGCTCCATCCAGGGTCAGTAGACTCCCCATCAAAAGGGTTGGTTGATAAACCATCTAGAGCATCAAGCCATATGTTTGGTGTTGCGAGATCTTCAAAACACCCTGGAAGGAAAAGTGGTAAGGGCATTTTCCAGCAATGCCATAGGGGTATACATGAATTGACGGGGAGGCACCAGGAGTTCTCATTTAAGTCGGGAGGCTCAAATGTTGTTTCAGTGGGCAGAGCTCCACTTTCAGGCTCTCTCCACAGTGCATGTGGCTGAAGTGGAAAATGTGCAAGCAAACTTTCTCAGTTGCCAAGTCTTGGACCCAGGAGAGTGGTCTCTCTCACAGTGGGCCTTTTGTTTCATTGTGAGGTGTTAGAGCAAGCCAGCAAAGGGCTTGATGGCTTCAGCCAAAAACTCGAAAGTCAAGCACTTCTTAAGTTGAAGAACAGAGCCAGGAAGCTTAGGGCTAGATGCATTGGTTCAGCCCTGGTTGACTCGGGAGTTCCTTTACATCTTTGCGCCTTGGTGAGTCAAGTCATCCGCAGGTTTGGTGATCCTAGTGACGATGGACTGGCCTCGCCATCCCTGGTATGCGGATCTCGTCCGTCTTCAACAGGACAAGAAGCTCAAGTTCCCTCTTCATCTGCTTAATGAAGGACCAGTTCCCATGGAGAACCCCCAGTGCTTTGGTCTTACAGCATGGCTTTTGAGCACAAGGCCTTGACTCAGAGGGGCTACTCTAACGAAGTTGTTGCTTCTCTCTTTTAAGAGCAAAGAAGCCACCTACCATGACTGCTTATGCCAAGGCTTTCCAGCAGTGGTGTACTTTTGAGACCAGTTGGAGCCGGTGTGTGCTCCCAATCCGATGGTCTTAGTCTTCCTCCAGGCTGGCCTTGAGAAAGGCATTGCGGTGGAGTCTCTCAAGGGACAGGTGACAGGCCTTTCCTTTTTCAAAGTGCACAGCGGTTCCAGTCCGCTTACAGCTCATCCCGATGTGGCCAGATTTCTCAGGTGGGCGCTTCCCTTGTGGTCTCCCCTTCAGCAGCGTTTTCTTAAGTAGCATCTTATTCTAGTGCTGAAAGGGCTTGCTAAAGCTCCTTTTGAGCCGCTTAAGGATGCATCCTTTCTGGACCTTGCGATCAAGACAGTGTTCCTAGTGGCAATTATTTCTACAAGGCATATTTCTGAACTGCAGCTCTCTTGTAGAGAGCCCTTTCTCTGGTTTGTGGAGGTGGAGGTTTTCCTTTTTACAGATTCTTCCTTTCTTCCAAAAGTGGTTTTGGCTTTCTATGTCAACCAGGAGGTTCATCTGCCTGCCTTTTGTCCCACAGGATCGGAGAAGAAAGATAAGATATTGCAGAAACTGATGTGCAAAGAGTTTTCCTTCACTACTTAGAAAGGACTTATGAATTCTGTCTTTCTGCCCATCTGTTTGTCCTGACTAGCCAATCCAGGTGGGGTAGGCCGGCATACAAGGTTTCTATTGCCGTTAGATCCGAATGGCCATTTTGTCGACTTACATCACCTAAGGTAAGCAGCTGCTGGTTTCTCTCAAATCTCACTCGACCAGGGGAGTCTCGAGAGGTTTATCCGGCAGAGATTTGTAGAGCAGCTACTTGGGTCTTTCCTTCATACCTTTACCAGGTTCTACAGAGTGGACGTGGCGGCTTAGTCTGACTCCACCTTTGGGGCCTTGGAGTTGCGAACAGGCTTTTCTGTCCTACCCTAAACATTGCCATTGCTTTGGTACGTCACATATTGATTCCGGAAGGAATATAACAGAATAGAAGATTAGTTTCTTACCTTTGGTAATCTTTCTGTTAGCCCCCAGAGGAATCAATATGGCCTCCTCTTTATCTACTCTGTTTCTGTATATCGCCTGCCTTTTCTGCCTTGCATGTTTCTCCTTTCAGGCTTCAGTATCTTTCAACCAGCAGAAGGACCCTGTGGAGAATCATTCCACGTACGAGAGTGCATCTGCTTGCCACTGGCTTTGTTCCAGTTAGTGTTCATTGCACACAGCAGGTTGGTTCCATATTGCTGCCATGTTCTCGCCTGATTTTAATGTTGCCTGTTAATTGTTTGCTTATCTTTTGCAGAGCTGAATAAAATGCTGTCATGTGGCGGGGAAGTTCCCCATGCCCCCTTTTGTGTGTATGCTTTGTTTCAGTACTATTAATTTGCTTTTGGACTGAACTGCAGGGGCTCTTTATTCCTCAGATAAGTGGGAGGAGCAAAGGAAAAAAGTGTGTGGTTGTCTGCAAGACTCGGTTTGCGGGTTTAGATAAAACACCTATCATATTGATTCCTCCAGGGATTAAAAGAAGATTTCCAAAGGTAAGAACAAACCTCTGTAATGCTGTCGTGGTTGTGGATCCTGTGAATTTTCCATTGTTCTTGGCTCTTTGGTAGAGTCTAAAGCTAAAAAAGAAAAGTGGGAGCCACAAGATTTAAACAAAAAAACCTAAAAGCTATGGCCAAGGAAAATCAGTGAAATGAATGCACAGCCCATGTCATGTGTTTGGGCAGGGAAAGCATAGTCTATTTTCAACAGCAAATTTTATAAACCTCAAACAACGGTGAGCTTGTTTTTGATTTTAGCTGACAGGAGAGGTTATAGTGTGTAGGCTGAAATTAAAACTGTACATAGAACAGTGAACACTTTTTCTTGCCTGTTTGGAAAAGAACACTAGGGGTGCATTTAGCATAGATGTGGGTTTTTATTTTTTTAAACGTGTTCCCTCCTTCTCCACACAAAATTTTTTTTTTCTTTCAAAAGTGTTCTCCACATGGTGGTAATTATAGTGTGCCAGAACTCATTTACTTTTTTTTTATGGAATATAGAATGCTGTAAATGTCTCCTAATAATAAAGCACTTTCCCTTTTTCTCTGTTTCACTGCTGTTTGCCACTTCTCCCACTGAATGTTTTTCAAGTTAGCTGGCCTCAGATGTGTACTGGCATGGGTCTATGATCTCTGCATGGTCTAGATCAGGGGTGCCTAATAGGTCGATCGCGATCAACCGGTAGATCGCCAAGGCAAAGTGAGTCGATCGTGGAGCCCATCCCGGGCTCCGTGATCGCATTGCCTTCACAATCTACTGGGCCAATCAGCCTTCTTCTCCCCAATGTCAATTCTGCCTTTGGAGAGGAAGTTCGCTACCTAGCTGGCCCGGAGCTTCTGAGAACCTTGGCAGAAGTATTGTCTGTCGCTATCTCTGTGCTGAGACAGAAAGCCAGCTTTGTTGCTTTGTTTTTTTGTTTGAATTAAAACTGTTGACCATATGCGGTGTATCTGATGTTGATTTAGTTAATACACCAGTGAACTGAACTACTAAGTAGGGTCTTCCCTCATTGGGAGCCACGCCAGGGTTGTGCTGCCACCCAACGGTGAACTCCGCAGTGCCCTCGCGGGCCCGACTGGGTGACAGTATGGAGAGAGAAAGACAGACAGAAAGAAAGAGGGGCAGGGAGACAGAAAGAAAGAAAGGGGGGGGACATGAAGATAGAAAGGGGGCATGGAGAGAGAAAGAAAGACAGAAAAGAAGGGGAGGGGGGCAGGGAGAGAGGAAGAAAAAGTTGGCGGAGGGAATGAGGTCTGGAAGCATACAGCAGGCTGAAAGAAGGGAAGAAATATTGGATGCACAGTCAGAAGAATAAAGTGCAACCAGAGACTCATGAAATCACCAGACAACAAAGGTAGGAAAAATGATTTTATTTTAAATTTAGTGATCAAAATGTGTCCGTTTTGAGAATTTATATCTGCTGTCTATATTTTGCACTATGGCCCCCTTTTATTAAACCGCAATAGCAGTTTTTACTGCAGGGAGCCTATGAGCATTGAGAGCAGTGCAGGACATTCAGCGCAGCTCCCTGCACTAAAACCCGCTATCGCAGTTTAGTAAAAAGGGAGGGGGTATATTTGTCTATTTTTGTATAGTTGTTACTGAGATGATATTGCATAAAGTCATCTGCTTTGACCTCTTTGAAAAAACGCAGAATATAAATGATAATTAACATTTTCTCTGCGTACAGTGTGCTTTGTGTTTTTTAAAATTTTATTGTTGGTAGATCATTTTGACTTGGTCATTTTAAAAGTAGTTCGCAAGCCCAAAAAGTGTGGTCACCCCTGGTCTAGATCCAGGGGTAGGCAATTCCAGTCCTCGAGAGCCACAGACGGGTCTGGTTTTCAGAATATCCACAATAAATATTCATTAGATAGATTTACATCTCAAGGAGGCAGTGCATGCAAATCCATCTCATACATATTCATTGTGGATATCCTGAAAACTTGATCTGCCTGTGGCTCTCGAGGACCAGCATTGCCTACCTTCTTGTCTAGGTGGCCAGGGCAACCCATGATGAAGAGCCTGAACAAGCACAATATAGATGAGCCTTTTTCCAATGTCCACTACAATAATATGTTCTAATATAAAAGCAAGTTGCATTTGATCCTGTTCTAGTTTTGAAAAATTGGGAGTGCCATTACAGAAGATTATTCAAACAGACAAACTTTATCCCCCCCCCCATCCATAATATTAATTGCTTTGGATGTCCTTCATTTGAATTTCTGTTTCTGGGTGCATTTGTAGTCCTGTTTTCTGTTTTGCTCTTTTAAAGCAAATTTTTATTTAAGACCAGCATAAGACTGTAATATGGTTAAAGAATTCTTTTTAATTAATTAATTTATTTATCTATTTTCACAGTATCAAAATGGTGCTAATGTGGACCAGTGGGGATACCTTCAAAACGATTTACTTTATTCTGAACCAGGCTCCATTGCAGTTTTCCGTCTGTGGGCTGATTCAGGTCTTTGTGGACATTGCCATCCTTCTGCAAGTTTACATCTACAGGGGCTATCTTCAGAAGCCAGTGCCACACACACCCCACCCTGCCAGTGCCAAAGCCCTCTAGACCCGTTGGTGACATAGACAATCTGCATGGGCTAGAAGTGTCCTAAAATTTGCACTGCAACCTCACTTCTACAGATTGGACTTGTAAATACAACCCTTCCGCCCCTTTCATTCCAAAAACAAAAGGCAGACAAAGCTGAAAACATTTATTTAGTTTTCTGTTCTGATTATTTTTGTTTAATAGCTTGTGACTTTTTTTTTTCTTTAAGTTCATCCAATAGATGTTTATCTGAAAAATAGATTGTGGGATGCTACTATATGAGGACTTATCAAAGGTTCTCATGACAAAGGGGACTGTTTTCTGTGGGATTTATCTATCGGACTGCAGAGTTAAGAAGTTAAGTCCCATGTGGTGAGATTCACTAGGCAACAAGATTTATCCACATTACTGTCTAAGAATCAATTTTGAGGATACCATGATGTGTTATCTGATGCAGGAATACATTGTTTATAAAGTGATCATTTGTATTTGTGATAGAACATCCCAAAATTACTACTTATGGATTCCTGCTTCTGATGGCATATTTGCTATGGAGATCATGACTTAATGTTCACAATTTTTGTGTGTTCACACATGCAAGTATATATGAGGTGAGTCAGTAAGGTAAATCTAATATAGCTTCAGAATAGTTGTTACCTTAATGATTGTCTTTCCTCTTGTATGTGTGTCTCTTGTATGTGTGTGTGTGTGTGTGTGTATATATATATATATATATATATATATACACATACCGTATTTTTTGCTCTATAAGATGCACTCTTTTTTTCCCCCAAAAAGTGGGTGTGAATAAGGGTGCATCTTATGGAGCGAATACAAACTTACCCCTCCCCTATCTTAATTCCTCCAGCGGTCCAGTGCTGTAAGGCAGGAGCTTTCAGCTTCCTGCCCTTCCCTCCGGCTTTCTCCCCATCGGCAGCAGCAGAATCGGAGCAGCAAGAAGGTAGGCGCGAGTTTTTCGCTTCCTGCCTTGTCCTGTGTCGCTCTGTGAATGGCTACCCCAGTTCTCGTGAGAATTGGGGCAGCAATTCACAGAGCGGCGTGGGACAAATCAGGAAGCAAAAAACTCACACCTGCCTTCTTGCTGCTCTGACTCTTCTGGTGCCGCTCGGGATAAAGGAGGGAAGGGCAGGAGGCTGAAAGCTCCTGCCCTATAGGGCTGGTCCGCCTTTCACAGAGCGGTGTGGGACAAGGCAGGAAGTGAAAAACTCGCACCTGCCTTCTTGCTGCTCTGACTCTGCCGCTGCCGCTTGGGAGAAAGGAGGGAAGGGCAGGAGGCTGGGCCGCCATTCACAGAGCGGCACGGGACAAGGCAGGAAACAAAAAACTTGCACCTGCCTTCTTGCCGCTCTGACTCTGCCACTTGGGAGAAAGCAGGAGCGCTGGACTGCCGGAGGAGTTAAGGTAAGGTTGGGCCCTGCCTGCCTGTCTGCCTCCGGGTGGGGTGCCCTGCCTGCCTGCTTGCCTCCAAGGGGGGATCCTGCCTGGGGATGGGGGGCCCGCCCTGCCTGCCTGCCTGTCACTAGGCCTGCCTGCCCTATGCCCTATCCCGGCCTACCACTAGACCACCAGAAGGGGGGACAGGGTTCAGAGCCTGACAAGGAGAATTTGGTTCAGAATGTTTTTTTCTTGTTTTCCTTGGGTGCGTCTTATGGAGCAAAAAATACTGTAGGAAGAAACTTCCAGAATAATATAGTGTGTGAACACATCAGATAGTTAGATGTCAAATGCACTAATATAGAGAATATTATTATATTCTGTGCATAAGGGCTTCCATTTGCTGGTGTTTTTATGATCACTTATAAAGCTACAGCAGTGATCAAGCCAAGACCAAATATGAATGTGTGTTTGTATGTTTTGGAGAGCCTCAAGAAAGAGAGAACCTGTTAGAAGCACTTTTTTCTCTTTTTACCCCAAGCCCTGAAACTCGCTGCTGGATCAGTGGGTCAAGTTCTCTTATTAAGGCTCTTCAATTGTGCTCATCACTCAGTTTTCATTAGTGTTACTTTGTGGCCACATGTGAAATGAAACCAAGTTACAAAGCAGAACCAGAATAGCCTGGGAGCTAGGGAAACCTAATTGAAAATTATTATAATAGGAAAAAAGGTCACGTTTCTTCATTCAGCTAATGCCTGTGGGAGCCAAGACAGCTGAGAAGCTACCTCTGGATTCCAGGTCTCTAGTACTGGTTCAGTCATAGTGAGTTTGACAGTAAAACTATTTATTTTATTGATTTCTATTTAGAACAGGGGTGTCCAACCTGCGACCCCGTGAAGTATTTTGTGCGGCCCCGGTTGAGGGCGATGCAGTGTTTTCCTTTGCCGCCCCCCCCCCCCCCCGGGTGTTTACTGTCTTGCCGGCTCCCTCCTCTGTCTTGCTGCAGCGTTTGCACGGCCCCAGAAACATTTTTTTCGGCCAATGCGGCCCAGGGAAGCCAAAAGGTTGGACACCCCTGATTTAGAACGACTTAAAACTTAAATTTGTCTTTATTTGCCAGTGTTGTAAAAAAAGCAGTTGCCGGTATAAGTAGTGTAATGAATTTCTCTGTGCTCTTTTTTAAAAGTCCCCCTTTGCAAAGTCTTGTTGCCTGTCTGGGCAAAGCTCAAAATTAATATGTGGTGATTACACCGATATGCTGCCGTATGCTGTAGTTAATTAAACTCAGGATTCTCATTTTCTGTCTAGACTGCATAAATCTTAAAGGTGAGCATTTGGTGTGTTAAGTGCATTTCGACATATGCTGAAACTGCAAAAGGGGGCCCAATTTGCAAGTGTTCCCCTCCTTTATGCATATGTGAAACATCTTCCATAAATGAGTCCCAGAAGGTGGGCATGAGCCACTGTAGAGAGAGCATGGCCTGTGTACAGCCACAACCAAGTATTTTGTGGTATGTTATCGATGCTTGTTTCTTGGATGAGTGTTTCTTGGAAGCTGAGTTTTGCTTTGTACACGTCTGATTTTTTTTAAATTTCTAATTGTTAGTAGTGACTTTCATTCAGAGTTGACCAGTATGTGAATGTCTCCTATAAACTCTCTCTTCAACATGTAGTGGGATCATATTAGTCACTACCACTATTATAGAGCTTCAGCTTTAGGCTGAGTAATCGAAGAAAAATTCCCAGGCTGACCACAGCCCATTGAAAATCTCAGTCGGGAACAGTGTGGGATGATGTGTTAAAATTTGTTTTCCCCTGAAACGCCATTATCAACCACAACGCTCCTTCTGCCAAAAGTGTACCCTGAATGATCTTTTTCTGTTATTTTTTCATGTGTTCCTGTTCTTTTCAAGGAAAGCCATTCCCATAAGAACATGTCATACTGGGTCAGACCTATGATCTATCTAGCCCAGTTTCCTGCTTCCAACAGTGACCAATTCAAGTCACAGTTCCTGGCAGAAATCCAAATAGTAGCAGCATTCCATGCTTCTGATCTGTTGTCATGTTTGCAATGTAAACTACACTGGGTACAAAGTAATAGTACCCTTTCCAGTTAATTATTGTTATTTATATGCAGCTCTTTCTTCATCTTGCAAGGTTAATGGCTACCAAGTGTCACAACTAACATCACATGTGGGTGAACCAGTAACTTTGCACTGTTACATAAGAACATAAGAACTGCCACTGCTGGGTCAGACCAGTGGTCCATCATGCCCAGCAGTCCGCTCCCGCGGCGGCCCTCTGATCAAAGACCAGTGCCCTAACTGAGACTATCCCTATCAGGGTACGTCCTTGTTCAGCAGGAACTTGTCTAACTTTGTCTTGAATCCCTGGAGGGTGTTTTCTTCTATGACAGACTCCGGAAGAGCGTTCCAGTTTACCACCATTCTATGGGTGAAAAGATCTTCCTTTTGTTCGTACGGAATCTATCCCCTTTCAACTTTAGAGAGTGCCCTCTCGTTCTCCCCACCTTGGAGAGGGTGAACAACCTGTCTTTATCTACAAGTCTATCCCCTTCAGTACCTTGAATGTTTCGATCATGTCCCCTCTCAATCTCCTCTGTTTGAGGGAGAAGAGGCCCGGTTTCTCTAATCTTTCGCTGTACGGCAGCTCCTCCAAACCCCTAACCATCTTCGTCGCTCTTCTCTGGACCCTTTCAAGTAGTACCGTGTCCTTCTTCATGTACGGCGACCAGTGCTGTACGCAGTACTCCAGGTGAGGGCGCACCATGGCCCGGTACAGCGGCATGATAACCTTTTCCAATCTGTTCGTGATCCCCTTCTTTATCATTCCTAGCATTCTGTGCGCCCTTTCGCCACCGGCGCATATTGTATGGATGGCTTCATCGACTTGTTTTGGTATAATTTGATATTCTCCTTAAAACATGGTAGCTCTAAATATTCAGGGGAGCTTCTCCAAGAAGTGTGAAATGATTCTACAGTAATTATTAATTGTTACAGTATACTAAAGGTACCATTCTCTTTTTAATGAAAATATGTGATTTCCAGCCTGTAATGTATTGAACCGTTTCCTTTTGCAGGCTGCAATGGTCGAAGTTGTATTTGTATTCAAAGAACTCATCTTACATTTTTTTTGTCATAAATCTGAATCAGTGTCACATTCTCTTTGTCATTTTATGAAGTGAATGATTTATGCTGCAGTTCAGCAGCTGTTTGAGAAGCTTTGATGGAATAGCCTGAAGAGGCCAAGTATTGGACATATTGCTGGTACCTAGCTGCTGAAGATATATTTACTGTGACCGGCATTTTCCACTTCCAGTGGATGGGCTGTGTGGACAATCCCAAATCTGCTGCAAACAGCAAAATACACGAAACATCTTGAAATGTTTTGCACTGTGATTTGTATAGTACTGCAGTGTGAATGCAGATGTGCGTAAAGGGAGTCTGCTCTTTGGAACTTACAGTCTTGTCAAGACAGACAAAACCATATAAGAGAGATTAAGTTAAAAACAGTGATACTATGATTGGGGGAGGGGTGAGCTGAGACTGAACCAGATATAGGGGCAGCAGCAAACGCCTGTCTCCCCAAGCGCTCTAGTTGATTGCTGCATGGTGCAAAATGTTGGGGCCATGGTGGCCTTCTCTGCTCTACTACCTGTGAATGGGATTCATTCAGGAAAGGTCAGTGCAGGTCAGAAGGGCAAAGCATATGGGAGAGGGGGGATACCAGTATGCGGTATCAGAGTGGAAGCAAGCTCCTGTGGTTCTGACCATGGCTGCATTTGGAAGCAGATTTCTATGTGTGTGCATCATCACTAACATCCATATGTGTCATTGGGTATTCCTAGGTAACCCCATCAACTATTAGAAGGGGACATCATCCTTCTCCTTCTGGGTGTGATGAATTGAAGGGTAAGGAGGAAGATGTTTACAGATTCTATAGCATGCAAGGTTTTCATTTCATTTCACTGGAATTGCCTCCGTATTGGGCAAAAAGTTGAGGAGTTGAAAGAGGGTTATAAGCTTTTCAAATTTGGATGATCTTAATAGACGAATGGGCAAATCCATTTTTCACATCTGAGGTGTTTGGTCCAGTTATCAATGTAGGCTAATAGCCCATTCAATCACACGCAAAATCTGTGAAATTCATTGGCGCTTAGCTTAGGCCACTTGTCTATAGGTAAATATTGATGTCTAAATGTACTGAATCCAAAAAGCGACAAATCATCAAAATTGAAGATTAAGACCATCCATTTGTCAGTCACTTTCATTATTTTGTCAGTTTTTACCTTTTTTTTTTTTTTTTTTTTATAAAAATATAAAGTAGAGCTGCACCAATTAACATATTTTACTATTTGGCCAAATATGAATAATGAAAAATATTATTTGGCGGAACACGAATAATGTGCATTAAGTTTTAACATAAATAATAAAAGAAGCAATGTAAAATTAGAGATCAACTGTTTTATTTCAGTAGGATTTAGCACAGTAGAACCCCCAAATTATTTGTGTTTGAATTTAAATCACTATTCTGCTGAATACGAATACTCTTTACAACCCTAATCGTGTGTTCAGTTTTATCTAAATGTAAACATATGGAATGTCACAACCCTCTTCTTATGTGATACTAATAGGAAGTAAACTCTTTCCTTTTATAAATTCTTTTTTACTGATACTTTTATACACTAGTGCTTTTTTTCTCTTTTTTTTACCTTTTCTTCTTTGGGGAACAATAAGCTCAGAAACTCATAGTTGTTTGACTTTGGAACAAGTCTTGTCAATACAACCAATTCATGAGCTATTACAGGTCAAATGTAACCCCCCCTATTTCTCCATTATTATTGTGAATTTATTTTAATATAATAGTATATCCTTTTATGAAAGTTAACCTTGTTGTTGGTTATTTCTTTGTTATAAAGTTCTTAATATAGAAATTAATAAATATTTATTAAATTTCCAAACTACCATAGTACAAACAAACAATTTCTTTTTTTTTTTATAATTCTTTATTCATTTTCAAACTTACAATAAGTGTGACATTAGTTCAAACAAATTAACAATAAATACATCACTTAATAATCATCATTGGTACAATTCATAAGTTCTTATAACCCCCCTTTCCTACCATATAATCAAATAACATATAGAATATGTAGTAATAAAATAACCCCCCCCCCTCACTATTAAACTTGAATTTGTAAATTTAAGGGAAACAAATTTATCTAAACAAACAATTTCAATATACATAAGTTTACACAAAATGCACATTAAACTTATAAAAATTAATGCACAACTATTTTCCCCTATCCCCCCCACCAAATAATCAGAAAAATTACATACCTACAGGAATCCCTCCATATATTCCTTAAATGAAATTCCAATGCAAAACCCTCCCTCCCCCACACCCTGGATGTGTATACTTAAGGGTTGATAAAATCAAATCAAATGTTTATTTCTCTCGCCAGATACTTAGCTTTCATCTGTATCAGGCTGCCGGAGATATTCACTTTCAGCTGTTAAAAATGGTAGTTCAAAAAATAGCTGTTAACGATGTTACTCTTTGCTCAATGGAGGGTCCCCGTTTCACTCCCCTTGGAGCTTCTTCAGGAGATGATCTCTTTTACCACTTCTTTAACCACTATTAACCTTGTTAACCAACTCTATCAGCCAACTCTGTCGGAAAGAGATACGACCCAAATTAGATAGGAAGAAAATGAATTGGTTGTATTGACAAGACTTGTTCTAAAGCAGGGGTGTCAAAGCCCCTCCTCGAGGGCCGCAATCCAGTTGGGTTTTCGGGATTTCCCCAATGAATATGCATGAGATCTATTAGCATATAATGAAAGCAATGCATGCAAATAGATCGCATGCATATTCATTGGGGAAATCCTGAAAACCCAACTGGATTGCGGCCCTCGAGGAGGGACTTTGACACTCCAGCTCTAAAGTCAAACAACCATGAGCACTTGAGGTTATTGTTCCCCAAAGAAGAAAAGGTAAAAAAAATAGGAAAAAAAGCACTAGTGTATAAAAGTATCAGTAAAACAAAATTTATAAAAGGTAAGAGTTTACTTTCTATTAGTTTCACATAAGAAGGGGGTTGTGTCATAGACGGAAATTAAATACGTTTGAACATATGGAATGTACCATACATAATTGTTCTTCATTGCAAATAATTTTTAAAAAATGTATGTATACAGTATTCACTAGCTAGACAAAGTTCATATTATTTTTACTGATATGTGAACATAATTTCTGCCACTGTAGGAACTGTAGTCTAAATTCATTTTGTACCCGTAGGCACAAGCATCTGAAAATTCTCTATAGGTTGTGATGATATAACTTTCAAGGAGATGGGAATATTATTGTGATTAAGCACATGAAGTTTTAGAAGAGCTAAACCCCAAAATGGATTGAGGAGCCTTGCTTTAAAACCTTCTCAGGATGAAATCCATGTTTTGTTTTGTTTAATATCTTGGTCATAGTATATGTTAATGAAACCTATGATCCTTTTTAATGTGGTGCAAGCCACTAATTACTCTTTACTTTGGTGCATGAGAGGCAAGAAGAGAAAATGGATACAGTGTTATATTAAACAGCAGTGCTGGCTGTCACTGCACTTTACTTTTCTTCCAGTGCCCTGGTGTAGCTAGACAGCATTAGAAAGCCGACAGTGATGGCTTCTTGTAAAAAAAAGAAAAAAGTACAGGGGTGCAGGGTTGTAAACAATGGGGGTTTGGTTGTTTTTTTGTTGTTTTTTTTTTTTTTTGGGGGGGGGGGTTCATGGTAGAAATTCTGCACATAAAGCTGCAAAAATGAGCAGACCTATCACAGTTATGAATTCTGCCTTAAGATATTAGCAGGTAGTTGGCCAAGTGCATGTATTTAGGAGCTTTCTTATTGGATCAGCTATATTTAAGAGCATTATATTATTAAAGCATCACATTGCAGACAGAGCATTGTTTATCAATTTTGTATCCACCTTTGTGGAAGCTGCATCATACAATAATGTATTGATTCAAATGATGAAATCAAAAGCTGAGGTATGCAAAATGAATATGATATGAAATGAGAATGTGTAATAACATTGTTTGGACTTTCTTCATTAAGATCCAGATTGAAATAAAGATGTATGTTTTTATAAATCTGAATTTCTGGTTTTGTCCTCCATATGTGCACTGCAGTGATAGGGGGCTGTTTGTTTACTTGAATTGGTGGGGGGGGGAAGGAAGACAGTCATAAGTGCAATTGCCAGGGCTCTCCAGGACTGTAAGGGGCCCCTTTGGTGCTGGGTAGACATCATGGAGGCAGAGAACATTGGGGTACCTTGAATGAGCTGGGCCAACTCTTCTGTTGCTGTCCTATGCTCTAGTACAGGGCTTCCCCAGTCAGTCCTGGAGTTCCCCTTGCCAGTCAAGTTTTTTGGGATATCCACAATGAATATGCATGAAAGATTTGCATACAATGGAAGTAGTGTATGCAATTAAGTCCATGCTTGCTTATTCTGGATAGCCTGAAAACCTGACTGGCAAGGGTGTGTGTGCTCCAGGACTGACGTGGCAAATGCTGCTTTAGTGCGTCTTTAATACCAGCCCCACTAGGCCGGATGCCTCAAAGAACTTTTGCTGCAGGGCGTGAGTCAACCCTAGAGCATGTTCCTGTATTGAGCAAATATGGGTAATCTCCTTGGAAGGTGCAAAACTCAAAACTTATATTCAAGGGATGCTTACAATACCTAATCCAGGAGCCCTTTTCTTTCCCTGGAATAATTTTTATTTCAGGTTTTCAACTCCAAACACCTCTTTAGAGACAAATTAACTCCTAATGTTCTATCCATCCCCCTCCCTCCTTTATATTTTTTCTTTATATCAATGCATTTTTTTTTTTTTACCACCTCTTGTACCTTCCTCCCCTGTCATGTCAGTTTCAAGTAATATATGATCTCCCTCCCCCTCCTCCCCATTTAATTATCAGGTGGTGGAGTGGTTTTTTTTTATTTTCTTTTTTAACTCTTGCTTTTAAATATTTTTAGTGACTTTGACCCGTCTAGATAAATTTTGATGGATGGTATATCAAAGAAATAATAAACTTGAAATAGTTAAAGCTACAGCCTCAGCACCCTGAAGTTGTGGGTTCAAACCTTATGCTGCTCCTTATGACCCTGGGCAAGTCACTGAGGCCCAAATTCTGTAACTGGTGCCTAATGTTAGGCACCTATTTTGGAGGCGTTCAACTAGATAAGCGCCTATCTAAATTGATTAACAAATTCAATTAAGCTTTTTAATCAGCACTAATTGAAACTTAGGCGCCTATCAAGAAAGAGTGATTCTCTAACAAGTCACCTCTAAAAATTTAGGCAACCTTCAAAAACAGGTGCTATGCACGTTAGGCATGGGCCTGGCTACATGATAGGCACTTTGTGGAATTGCTGCTCTTAAGCGTGCTTAAGGGCTCACATAGGCGCCTAATTTTTAGTTGTACCTAAAGCTGGCCTATTTATTGGGCACCTCCAGAATTTTACTTGAATCGCACTGAACAGTGCCTATTTCGGCACCTAACTTTTGGGCACTTCTTACTTATAGAATTTTCCCTTTAATCTCCCCACTCTCCCAGGTACATTAGATAAGATTGTGAGCCCACTGGGAGAGCCAGGGAAAATGCTTGAGTACCTGAATAAATTCATGTAAACCAGGGGTCTCAAAGTCCCTCCTTGAGGGCCGCAAACCAGTCAGGTTTTCAGGATTTCCCCAATGAATATGCATGAGATCTATGTGCATGCACTGCTTTCAATGCATATTCATTGGGGAAATCCTGAAAACCCGACTGGATTGCGGCCCTGAAGGAGGGACTTTGAGATTCCTGATTTAAACCATTGTGAGCTCCTTTGGGCGAACAGTATTGAATAAATAAATAATAAATTTCGTATACTAGAGTACATTCCGAGTTTTTGTCCGTCTGCAGGGGAATTTGACAGCAACACTGCATGCTCCGAGTACTGTGTACCAGCTGTGAAGAACATCTACTGCGACTCTTGACAAAACTCATGAAACTTTTTCTTTTATCAGAGGTTATCAGAAGAGGTAATGCAGGACATTCTGACAGCAGTGAGATAAAAGTGTAATGCTAGTCCTGAGAGAGAAAATGTCCCAGCCCCTTTAATTTAAGTGTAAGACATCTTAAACCTCTCGGGAGCTTTTTCTGAATCACTGCTCTCTTTGTATTTTGGAAGAGTCAGCAGTACCCCTACCTCCGTATGAAAAAAAAAAAGAGCCAACATTTTCTGTAGGTTTGTTCTAGCTTAACACAGATGAGTCCGAATGTGAAAGTCTGGTGCCCTCATGACAAAAAAACAGTCATTTACATGCAGTATTGTCAATGAAAGTTAAGAGTTGACATAAAACAGCAGTTTTATTTTTACAATGAGAATGGTGTGTCATCAAGCAAGCACCCCCCAATCCACAGTCTATAAGCAATGGAAAGTACCCCATTCAGGCTTTTGGGTGTGGTTAGAGAATAAGTAGTGTTGCCCTCACACCCATAACACAACACTGCCCTCACTGCAGCGACACCTGTTGTGTTGACAATTACTTTAATACAAAGACTGGAGGGTAGGAAAACTCAAGAGGTTGACTCTTTATCCTGTCTGAATTTTTTTGTATTCATTTGAATAGATGCTGTGTGTATTCAAAGCAGATTCAATAAAAACTGCAATTTTTTTAAATATTACTGTTCATGACAGTGAGCAGCAGTTTAAAAAAAAAAGGAATCTAATCTCATGGCACACTGCGACAGAAACTGGCAGTCTGCTCAGTAGCAATTCATAGCAGAGCATTTAATGGTGTATTTTTTATGGTGGAATAGAAATTTACAATGCCTGTGTCCTAGTCAATCTATCAATAGGGTGTAATAAAGTCTAAGCATGTTCTGTTCTTATTAAAAACAATTACTGTCCCTCCCCCTGTTTAGAAATTGAACCCAAAGCTTTTTCCTTACAGCAAAAGCTTTCCTGACGACTGGAATACCTATTTAGTCATCCCGCAGGGTATCTGGAAATTGGCATTGCACAAATGATAAAAATGCTTTCTTTAGCTCGATGGTTTTAAAACTTGTCCTGGGGGGACCCCCAGTCAGGTTTTCAAGATATCCCTAATGAATATGCATGAGGCAGATTTGCATATAATAAAGGTGACAGACATGCAAATCTGCCTCATGCATATTCATTAGGGATATCTTGAAAACCTGACTGGCTGAGGTTTCCCCAGGACATGTTTAAGAACCACTGCTTTAGCTGACTGAACCTGTTTTACCAAATTATGTGTGAATAAGTTAGCCCTCTACATCAGTGGTTCCCAACCCTGTCCTGGAGAACCACCAGGCCAATCGGGTTTTCAGGCTAGCCCTAATGAATATGCATGAAGCAGATTTGCATGCCTCTCACTTCCATTATGTGCAAATTTCTCTCATGCATATTCATTAGGGCTAGCCCGAAAACCCAATTGGCCTGGTGGTCCTCCAGGACAGGGTTGGGAACCACTGCTCTACATACCTTTCAGGCCTCTTGAGGGCCTTTTAAAGAGCTTCCTTAACTATACACTCATCAAAGGAGTCTTGCATTGTGACACCCACCATTGAGCTTTCTCATAATCCAGGAGTGTCAAAGTCCTTCCTCGAGGGCCGCAATCCAGTCGGGTTTTCAGGATTTCCCCAATGAATATGCATGAGATCTATTAGCATACAATGAAAGCAGTGCATGCAAATAGATCTCATGCATATTCATTGGGGAAATCCTGAAAACCCGACTGGATTGAGGCCCTCGAGGAGGGACTTTGACACCCCTGCCATAATCAAACTTTCCCAGAGGTGCTAAACCTGGCTCTTCTCCCAAATGTTTAATACATTTATGGGAGAATTCTATGTATGGGGCTCAAAGATATTAATGAGCCAATTTAGCAACAATAATTGGGGGCTAACAATCATTGGCACCACTTGGCAAGAATTTGGATTTACCCAGGTATCTTATCAGGTGGTGGTTTATAGAGATGTGTACATAAATTTTGTAGTCTGGACCAAGAAAAAGGGGGGTGGGCAGGCCAGGGGAATTCACTAAAGATGTGTATACGATTACTGTAATTTTGGGAATCTATCCCTGATTTAAGTGCAAGGATTTTACACCAGGTTTCAATTGGGTACAGGTTTGGGTGCAGAACCCA
Source organism: Geotrypetes seraphini (assembly GCF_902459505.1). Taxonomy (NCBI): domain Eukaryota; kingdom Metazoa; phylum Chordata; class Amphibia; order Gymnophiona; family Dermophiidae; genus Geotrypetes; species Geotrypetes seraphini. The sequence goes on along the minus strand of NC_047085.1, from coordinate 181,959,554 downwards.
GTGCCATTTCTTTTTTTAAATATTTTTATTTAGTTACAATAGCGTAATACATTTAGATTGAAAATAACAAAATATAACAAAGAATACACTATGTCAAAAAATAATATAGAATCATAGCTATACCCAACCCCTTTCCATCAATTATTAATACTGACAATATTAAACATCTTCAATATGAAGAATTAATATCTATATTTTCATTACCTTTCCCTACCCCCACCCCATCCCATCCCAGATGTGTAATGAAAAAACTCAGAAGGGAACATATCTTTTAATGTGAAACAGCAAATAAAGCCAATGGACTCCATATTTTGTTAAATAAACCCCTAAACCCTAAACATTCTGCATTCATTCTCTCATATTTATATGTTTTACATACATTTGTCCACCAAAATGTATAATTTAACCTGTCATGATTTTTCCAGTTTGTTGTGATCATTTGAACCGCAATTCCAGTTAAAATCAAGAAAAGACGTCTTTTAAATTTATCAAGAATAGCACTTGGTGCTCATTTAGGTTTTTTTCAGCCCCCAAATTTGGGCATCATTTACTAAATCTAGCACTTGGAGATTCACACCACATCTGGACTAGCTTGCTACACACATTGGAGCTTAGACCAGTGTTTGTTTATATGTCCCAAACTGCCTATTAAGGTGTTTCTCTCCAGCCCCATGAAGAATGAGTTGATCTCACTCTCCCCCCTCCCTACCATCATAGCCCCTTTGGAGCACCCCTGCCATACTGTGGCAATGACAGCGTTTCCTCTGGGGCACCCCTGGCAGCAATGAATACTCCCTCTGGGGGAGGCTACTTGCAACCCCCCCCCCCCCACACACACACACACAACCTCTCCAGAATGGACACTTAACAGAACTACACCTTTTCTTCACTGACAGAAGAGACCGCAGAACTCTTCTGCTGGTCCAGCTGCCAAAGTCCAGATTAAGACAGTAACAGAGCTAGCAAGTTATCCCGCTCCAGCAGAGAGACTTTTGGCCAGAAACACATACATCTTGTGGCCTGATGCTCAAAAGTCCCTGTTAAAATCCAGTGTGCCTTTTTAGTGCCAGTAAATTTTCTGATTTCTAAACGAGCGATGCTCACAAAATTTTGCATGCACATGAAGTTGGCGGAAATTCCATCTGATCAGTCATTGGAGAAAATAACTGACACGTGCACAAAATAGTTCACGGAAAAAGGCATAAATGTTTGCATGCATCAGGAAAATCTTTGTTTTAGGCACGCAGACCTGCTAGTATACACTTCAAACAAATGTGCATGAGACATGCTTTTAATGCGCATATATTACAGTATATGGTGCCCCCCAACCAGTGGCGTACCTAGGGGGGGGCGGGGGGGGCGGGCCGCCCCGGGTACCAGCCCTGAGGGGGTGTTCCCGGCCTTGCCGCTCAGTCCCCCCCCACGCCCGAAGGACCGCTCGCCCCACTGACCTTCCAGCACACCTATGAAGCAGCCCGCAGCAGGATCGCGACGTCAGCAATCCCTCAGCTGCTTGGGCGCTGCTTCCTGCGCCGCGGTCCCGTCCCTCCTCTGACGTCAGAGGAGGGGGCGGGACCGCGGCGCAGGAAGCAGCTCCTAAGCAGCGCAAAGATAGCTGACGTCGCGATCCTGCTGCGGCTGCTTCATAGGTAGTGCGGGGAGGCCAGGGGGGCGAATGGTCCTTCGGGGTGGGTCGGGGCATCAGGCCTTCAGGGTGGGGCGGGCGGGCGGGCAGGCAGACTTTCAAGGGGGAGGGGGGTGACAGGCAGGCAGGCAGGCCTTCAAGGGGGGGTGCAGGTCTTCGGGGGGGGTGCAGACCTTCAAGGGGGTGCAGGCCTTCAAGGGGGGACAGGCAGGCAGGCCTTCAAGGGGGGGACAGGCCTACAAGGGGGGGGGGGACAGGCCTTCAAGGGGGGACAGGCCTTCAGGGGGAGTGCATGCCTTCAGGGGGGGTGCCGACCTTCAAGGGGGTGCAGGCCTTCAAGGGGGGGGACAGGCAGGCAGGCCTTCAAGTGGGGGGACAGGCCTTCGGGGGGGTGCAGGCCTTCGGGGGGGTGCAGACCTTCAAGGGGGTGCAGGCAGGCAGGCCTTCAAGGGGGGGACAGGCCTACAAGGGGGTGGGACAGGCCTTCAAGGGGGTGCAGGCCTTTGGGGGGTGCCAACCTTCAAGGGGGGGTGCAGGCCTTCAAGGGGGGGGACAGGCCTTCAAGGGGGGACAAGCAGGCAGGCCTTCAAGGGGGGGACAGGCCTACAAGGGGGTGGGACAGGCCTTCAAGGGGGTGCAGGCCTTTGGGGGGGTGCCAACCTTCAAGGGGGGGGACAGGCCTTCAAGGGGGGACAAGCAGGCAGGCCTTCAAGGGGGGGGTCAGGCCTTCAAGGGGGGGACAGGCCTACAAGGGGGTGGGACAGGCAGATCTTTAAGGGGGGACAGGCCTACAAGGGGGTGGGACAGGCAGACCTTTAAGGGGGGACAGGCCTTCAAGGGGGGACAAGCAGGCAGGCCTTCAAGGGGGGGTCAGGCCTTCAAGGGGGGGACAGGCCTACAAGGGGGTGGGACAGGCAGACCTTTAAGGGGGGACAGGCCTACAAGGGGGTGGGACAGGCAGACCTTTAAGGGGGGATAGGCCTTCAAGGGGGGACAAGCAGGCAGGCCTTCAAGGGGGGGTCAGGCCTTCAAGGGGGGGGACAGGCCTTCGGGGGTGCAGGCCTTCAGGGGTGGGTGCAGGCCTTCGGGGTGGGTGCAGGCATTCGGGGTGGGTGCAGGCCTTCAGGGGGGGACAGACCTTCGGGTGGGGGGTACAATCCTTCGGGGAGGGTGCAGGCCTTCAGGGGTGGGGTTTAGGCCTTCAGAGGGGGACAGACCTTCGGGTGGGAGGTAAAGTCCTTCGGGGGGGGGGTGCAGGTCTTCAGGGGTGGGGTGTAGCCCTTCGGAGGGGGGACAGACCTTCGGGGGAGGGGGATCCTGGTGTAAAAGTACACAGAGGGAGAGAGGGAAGGGGGGGTTCAAAGATACGTGCATATGCCAGACTTTGGGGGTTAGAAATAATGGGTCTAAAAACAGAGGAGTGGGAGAGAGATGGTGCATAATGGGATTTAGGGAGGGAAAGAACAGAAAGGGAGAGAACTTGGAAACAGGAGATGGTGTGGTGGGGGGATAGAGATACTGGATAGGAGGATAGTTGGGAACAGAAAGGGAGAGATGGTGGATCCTGTGGTGGTGGGGAGTTGAGAAAAGGTGAATCTGTGGATGGAGACAAAAAAAAGGAAAGATGCCAGATCTCCGGGAGAGGGAAGGGAAACGGAAGGGGAGAACAGAGATGGCAGACAGATGGTTAGCACGGAGAAAGGAGACCCTGGCAAGCAAGACAACAAGAGCCTGGGACCAACAAGATTTGAATATTGATCAGAGAACAAAAGGTAGAAAAAAATAATTTTATTTTCTGTTTTGTGATTACAATATGTTAGATTTGTACATGAGACAGCTTGAAATGGGAACTTTTCTATTTTTGTGAATGGCAAGGCTGAGTTCAGTTAAAATATATGCTTTATAAGAAAATATAATAATGTGTTTTATAAAGTTTATAAGCATTGCTGGCATACTCGGTGAGGTGTTCCTAGTGTTGGTGGTGGGGGTAGCATGTCAGTGTGTTGAGAGGAAGAGGTAGTCTGGGAAATTCTGCTGAGCAAACTCTGGGCCCATTTCCACCCCCAGTTAGTCCACTCCACTCAACTGGTTCACACACTGAGTGGGTCTTTGGGTGTTATTTCTGGGTAGTTGTTTTAGAATCTCTTCCAGTGGTTTGTCAGTATCTCCTTCTGGTCCAAGGAAGGAAACTTTGTTATCCTTAGCATTGACCTACAGAATATGTTTGTAACAGCGCTGCTTGTGTGGCATTAGGCTATGTAGTGATCGAAAGAAAAAAACAGACCTTTGCACATTTTTGCACTATATGGTGGGTGTATGAGGAGATTCACATTTCCTGCACAGCTAAGTCCGTGTGAAGTTACCTTGTGCTGTATTTGACATCTAGCAAGGTCTCTGTTTGAAAGGAAAGATCTAAACTTAAAAATGAAGTGGCCAGAAGTTATGGTAAAAGCAGATAGTGTAGCTGGTTTTAAGAAAGATTTGGACAAATTCCTGGAGGAAAAGTCCATAATCTGTTATTAAGACATGGGGGAAGTGTCTGCTTGCCCTGGATCGGTAGCATGGAATGTTGCTACTCTTTGGGTTTTGACCAGGTATTAGTATCCTGGATTGGCTACCATGAGAATGGGCTACTGGGCATGATGGACCATTGGTCTGACCCAGTTAGGCTATTCTTATGTTATGTTCTCATCTGTAGGGGCCTTTGTTTTCACTTCTTATTTTAATGTATTTTTTTCCTGGGAACTTATCAGTGTTTTTTTATAATGGGAACAAAAATGGAAGAGAATTAATGTGTGTGGAATGGGGGGTAACTAATTTCTTCAGCTAAATAATTCAATCCACTTCAAACAGACATAGGAGAACTCACGCACCATTCACACACCCTCCAACCAAAAACGTCAAAAGAAAAAAACTGTTCGACAACCTCCTAGCCATTCGAGCTGCAACACTTGACCCCCAACTCTACAACCTATTGACCTCGACCACAAACTACAAAACCTTAAAAAAAGAAATAAAAACCCTTCTATTAAAAAAACACATAAAACCAAACTAACATAATCAGAACTGTCCCAAGCATCACCTGCAACTACTCCATATGTACTTCTGATGTCATGACAATTCAGACATAATTTATGTTATGTTATGTTTGGAATAATGGTTACATAAATGAGGTTCAATAAAAGAAAATTTTCACTGCCTGTTTCTATTCTGACCATTTATTCCATTTCATGGTTATTGCAAAAAAAAAAAAAAAAAAATTTTACATGAGGGGGGGGGGGGGGGGGGTGTCAAAAAATGATGGGCCCCGGGTGCCACATACCCTAGGTACGCCACTGCCCCCAACCCTATAAAAGTACGATGAATGTATCCTGTATTTTAACTTTCACCTCTCATGCAATCGGCAGCCACAGATCTGCCGAAATGCACATGAGCCTCAGATGCACCGGCACCTCCAGACCTATTTGTAATTTTGGAGCGTTAAAGGTCAGCACTTCATTTTGGGCATCACCCGGCAATGTCTCGACATTGCCCAGTGCGCTCTTTTTAATTTAATGAGCTTGTACATTTCCATAGTATTCTCGGAGGCATGTAAAAGCACGCAGAGTCATTTTGTGCATCAGAAGCTAAAATGCATGTTAAGTCAATTAGAACTGGTTTAGCATCAAACGTTAAAGGCATGGTAAGTTATGAGCATCGGGGTATTTGTTGTCCTTGATTCTACTCATTGAAATCAGTGTTATGGAGGAATAGGCTAATGGTTACAGCAGTAGCGTAGTGAGGGTAGGAGGCGCCTGGGGTGGTGATGCCCCTCTGCGCCCTCCTCTTCGTCCTGCACCCCCTGCACCACACTCATGCCCTCCCTTCCCACCCCTGTACCTCTTAAAATTTTCACCAGCAGAAGTGGCTTCTCCAGTCAACTCCTTGTGCTGGCTTTCCCTCTGAGATTACTTCCTGGTCCTGTGACCCGGAAGTGATTTCAGAGGAAGCCAGGCCAGTGCTTGCGCTGGCAAAGATTTTAAATAGGTACAGAGGTGATGGGGAAGGGAGGGTATGAGTGTGAGTGTGGAGTGGGGTGGGGGCAGCGAGGTGCCGGTACCCCCCCCCCCCTTACTAATTCACTGGGTTACAGCAATGGGCTGAGAACCATGGAAGTCGGATTTCAAATTTGCTGATGCTTCTTGTGATCTTGGAAGGTCACTTACCCCTCCATTGCCTCAGATACAAACTTAAGCCCTCTATGGACAGGAAAATACCTAATAATGCTGACTGTAACTTGCTTTGAGTTATTCCTGAAAAAGGCATAAGCCAAATCTAGAATCCCCTTCCCTTCCGAATTGCACAGGATGGAGCTGTCAGAAATTCAGAACTGGTGTAGAATCTTCCTCCTGAAACTGGGTAATTTTGCAGCTCTGCAGAATGGAGTTGAGTGTTGTGATGAACAGGAAAGGTTATGAAGAAAAGTTTCCTTGCTAATTGGTCCTTTCACATAGGGTACCTTAGCACTGGGCATTTCTCACTCAGCTTGCAAAAAAGTCATAACCTGTTGCAAGGCAGTGTTACATTTTTGTTGCTAATGAGCCCATGATAAATAGTGTGAGGGGAGCATGCCAAACAGTTTTCTGTGCACACATTAAAGCCTTATTGGTATCCAGTATCCCCTCATTTACATTCACCCATCCACCAGTTTTAGTTGCACACCCTGGCTTCCCAGATAGGACCTGTACAGTCGGTTTTAGGATATGCACAGTGAATATGACAAGAGAAATTTGCATACAGATATATTTAAACACAAATTTAGCTCATACATGGTGTGAATATCCTGAAAACCAGATGAGCTTTCTGCTTTCAAAGTACGGATTTGGAGACTCCCTATGTCAGTATATTGGAGGACTCTCTAAACATGACAGCAAGTTATTTTTTTTAGAATGCACATTTGATCCTTATCCAATGTCAAGTTCTTAAACCTCATGTAAAGATACTCTCAGGATTCTTACTAGCCCAGCATGCTTCTGTATTCAGGACCATACAACTCTGTGTAGACAGGAAGTATGTACAATTTGGTTACAGCATCTGGGATGGCTGTAATAGCTCTCCCCACCCTTATGTAAGTCAGAGGACCCATAGAATACAATATGTGATGGTGGATTTTGGATTGCTGTAAAGATTTGCTGATAGAAGCAATGTTTTTAGGCTCTTCCTTTGGACTTATTTAATGTCCAGTGGGAAACTTCCCTTGAGTTTTGCATTTTTTTGGTCCAGTGTGAAGTGTAAAAGACAGAGGCCAATATTCAGCATGGTTTAAACAGGCAGGAGAAGCTCCTGCCCACTTAAACGGTGCTAGGATGGCCAGCTTCCACTATTCAGTGGCATTTCAATGCATAGTGCCACTGAATATTGACTTGTGACCACCACAGCATTGTCCAGTTAGTGCTGAGGTGGTCTAAAAGTAAAGTCAAGAACGAGTAGGCACTTATGCTAAATGGTCAGATAGGACTACACAAAAGGTTATCCTCCCATTGACTGCTTGGGTATGTGGATGCTGGCCCTAGATATTAGCTGGCACCAGGATCACTGCCTTGAATGAATCTTTTCATGAAAGAAAGAAAGACCACCAAATTTTATGAAAGGCTGAACCCAAGTGGTATTGCTGTGAGTATATTTGTTAGGGGTTAAGACCACCATAGTTGAACCTAGAGCTGAACAAGGGATGGTTGGGAAGCTGGGGTTACGGTTAGGAGGAATTTGGGGGATGGGAATAAAAGGGGAGGGAGGGATGCAAAGGGGTGTTGGAAAAGCCAGTGGTCAGATATGCCTGAATATTCAATGCTGGTGTCCAGACATGGCCTGCCATTGAATTTTTGGGTCAAACTTAGCCTACGATGGTCAGTATTTACCAAAAAAAAAAAAAAAAATGCTCACTGCCATTGGCTGAATATTGACTGGAGAGGTTTTACTTACCCCTCTCTCTGCTATTGAATTAAAACACTTAACTGCAGCCTGATCCCTCAAAGCCAAAAGAACAAGGAGAAAGAAGCCCTAATCATGAGCTGCTGGAAATTGGAGGAGTGTGCAAAATAATTCCTTAATTAAGATTTAGGGCAGGTCAATGCAATTACACTGCACAACAAAGTTTTTGCTTCCTGAACACTGCTGGGTGTTTCTTATAGAATTTTGGGTGCTGGTCATGAATATTACATCAAAAATTACCCATCACGTACCATTTCAGAGAAATCTTCAATTTTGTCGTGATTTTTTCTTATATTTGGATGCAAACAATTTTTTCTCCCATAAGTGTCTTATCAACAACGGTTTGTGCCGCCTGGGTATGTCCATGCATAAAATCTAGCCAGGTTGGAAGCTGTTTTATGGAAGATGACATCCTGGGCATGTCTGGGCAGGTCTGAACGAGCTTGCGCTGTCTCACCATGCTATAATGGTGGCTTCCATACACCGATCCTGCTCATTTGGTTAATATAGATAGTCCGTGTGTGTATATAGTATCAGTATAGTAAAGTATAGTAGTATAGTAGCTGTAGCAATATAACAGTAAGTAAGCTTGATGCTATAGACGTTTTGGTGTCGGGCAATATGTCTCGTCGGTGTCGTAACAGCCGCGACACATTCTGCTATATCTGTGGGGAATATACACTTACGCCTCAGAGACGTTCGATGACTGCCCTTGTAAAGAAAGCCTATCATCTGTATTTTGGCTGCAAAATAGGTGATCAAGACAAGCAATGGGCGCCTCACATTTGCTGTGCGACATGTGCTGTTAGTCTGAGAGCCTGGCTCAGAGGTACTCGAAAGACGATGCCATTTGCTGTTCCGATGATATGGCGAGAACAGAAAGACCATGTGACGGACTGTTATTTCTGTTTGACTAATGTGTCTGGTTTCTCTGCCAAAAACAAGAAGTCAATTGAATATCCTAATCTGCCTTCAGCAATGAGACCCATGCCACATGATGACAGTCTTCCAGTTCCGAAACCACCAGAGGATTGGACCTTAGACGAACCAGATGAAGAAACTGCAGTGCAGGGTTCTAACAGTGACATTGACCCGGATTTTGAACCATCCTCATCAGGCGATCCACATCTGATAACACAGTCCGAATTGAACGATTTGGTCAGAGATTTGGGTCTGTCAAAAGCAAAAGCTGAGCTGCTAGGTTCGAGACTGCAGGAATGGTGTTTGCTATCACCAGGTACGAAAATTTCTGTGTTTCGAGACCGGCATCATGATATAACCAAATTTTTTGCACAAGTCGACAGTCTCTGTTTCTGTTGTGACATTGAAGGATTGTTCTCGGTCTTTGGTTGTGATCACAACCCGGAAGAGTGGCGTCTTTTCATTGATTCGTCAATGTTAAGCCTGAAAGCTGTTCTGTTGCACAATGGCAACGTTTATCCTTCAGTACCTGTTGGCTATGCAGCACATATGAAAGAAACATATGAGAATATGGAAATGTTACTAAAGTATGTCCAGTATACCAGGTATAACTGGAATATCTGTGGAGACCTCAAAGTCGTTGCTCTGTTACTAGGACTGCAGCTTGGCTATACAAAGTACTGCTGTTTCATCTGCGAATGGGACAGCCGAGACAGAGAGTCGCACTATTCTAGAAAGAACTGGCCACTCCGTAAAAAGTTAGTTCCAGGACAGAAAAATGTAGCACATGAATCGCTTGTTGACCCGACAAAGATATTTTTGCCTCCTCTTCACATTAAACTGGGACTCATGAAGAATTTTGTGAAAGCAATGAACAAGGAAGGGGAAGGTTTTCGTTATTTAAGACAGATGTTCCCAAGAATAACTGATGCCAAGATCAAAGAGGGTATTTTTGTTGGCCCCCAGATCAGACATGTTATGAGTGACAAGCGATTTGAAGATCTGTTAGTTGGGCCGGAAAAAATTGGCTGGAAAGCCTTGAAAGACGTTGTTGACAATTTTCTGGGCAATTACAGAGCCCCAAACTACATTCAGCTGGTAGACAAACTTCTCAAAGCATACAAGAGAATGAAGTGCAATATGTCACTCAAGATTCATTTCCTCCATTCACACTTGGACTTCTTCCCCGCAAATCTCGGTGCTGTGAGTGACGAGCACGGTGAAAGGTTTCATCAAGACATAGCTACGATGGAGAAACGATACCAGGGCAATTGGAATCCGTCAATGCTTGCCGACTATTGTTGGATGCTACAACGTGATGCACCAGACACTGAATATAAAAGAAACTCGGGAGCAAAACACTTTTAATTCTGTTTCATTTAGTCGCTTGTGCGAAACGTAAACTTGACTATATATTTTATTGTCAGTAAACATAAAAATGTCTATTTCTCATAGTTCTTACGTGATGCAGTAAAACCAAAACCATATTTGAGCATACCAAGTTGGTACCTGTCATAATCACCAAAAACTTTTCAGGAATCAAGACTTAACCAAAAAATTGTTGTGCAGTGTTATTAAGAAGCCTCAGCTTTCCAAAAGTTTGTTGTTTAGAGATAAGAAAAAGGGAGGCCTGGGAGTATCAAATTTACCCCCTCCTTTACAAAGCCATGCTAGCGTTTATAGCGCCAACCACTTGGAATTCTGTGAACATTGGAGCTGTTAGTTACCATGGTGGCCTGTGCTAAAAATGCTAATGCAGCTTTGTGAACTCACTATTATGGAGCAGCACTAGCTAAGGCTGAAGTTGAGTGGTTCATGGTGGCTCATTGGTTGAGCTGCTGCCTCTGTACCCAAAGGTTGTAAGATCAAATCTTTGTGCTGCTCCCCTTGTGACCCTGGCAAGTCACTTACTGGGGGATGCACAAAACTTACCGATTGTGTCCTGATCGTCGCTAAACTGGTTTGACCGGTTTAGCGATTGATTGGACCAGATTCCCTGATGCACAAAACTGCCCACCAGTTTTTTTCCTCCTTGATCACCCATTTAACAATCCGATCCAACCCACGCAAATTTGTAAAACCCCATGCAAAATAGCCAAGCGACTGATGCACAAATATCGCTTGGCTATTTAGCATCGGGTTGTACCAATCGTAAAACCCGATTGCTCTAGACCTGTCAGTAACTGTGTTACCGACTGGTCTGCCTGGGTTTTTTTTTCATTAGCACAGATATTTTGCATGTACTACACATGTAAAATATCTGTCCCATTAAAAAAAAAATGAAAAATATCCACTGCTGCCACAGGCCCTCCCCAATAACCTCCGACAATCATATCCCCCTTGACAAATGGCAGAAATAATGCCCACTCCCTCCTGCCAAGATGGACCTTCCCCCCCTGCAAAAAAGCAGGAGGGATGCTCACTCCCTCCTTCCATGAAATAACTCCCTCCCTCATATCTAAAAAAAGGCAGGAGGGATGCTCACTCCCTTCTGCCACAAAAGAACTCCCCTATACCTAAAAAAAAGGCAGGAGCGATGCCCACTCCCTCCTTCCATGAAGGCACCCACTCCCTCCTGCCATGAAGGTGTCCACTCCCCCTCTAGGCCCCCCCCCACCCCTTACCTTAAAAGTTGGGAGCAGGTGGTACTGAAAACACCTTCTGCTCCTCCTCCCTTGATGATGACACTGGGCCTTATGCCCTGATTGGCTCAGATTCCTCATGCCCTTCCCTTGGGAAAGGTCTGAGCCAATCAGGGACTTCCTTAGGAAGGAGCCTAAGGAAGTCCCTGATTGGCCAAAACAAAGGAGGGGCCTGAGGCATCTGAGCCAATCAGGGCCTTAGGCCCCTCCCTGTACATTACATGATGCACTGGGAAGGGTCCTAATGCCCAGTGTCGTCATTGAGGAAGGAGGAGCAGGTAGTGTTTTCAGTACTTCCTGCTTCCAACTTTTAAGGTATGGGGCATAGGGGCTTGGAGGGGGGAGTGGGCGCTATCGTGGAAGGATGGAGTGGGCGTCCCTCCTGCCATTTTGCTGCGGGTTGGTGGGTCAGGGAGTGGACTGTGGCGCAGGGTGGGAAGGTATGGTGCAGGGGCTTTTTTTTTTTTTTTTTTTAAAGGGACAGGTTGTATTTAACACAGCACATCTGTTCCATTAAAAACCAAACCAGAAGCCCTAACAACAGTGACAAGAGGCTGCTTTCCTGTCACTGTTGCTAGGGCTTTGCACATGTGTCAATCACTCACTGAGCAATCAAATCAGACGGTTTGCATGCAAACTTGTTTGTGCATTGATTGCTGTTGGGGAGTCGGCCAGTGAATCAGCCAACAGCGATCCAGTCGGTAATGCCGACTAATTTTTGTGCATCTAGGCCTTAATCCTTCAGTGCCCACCGCTTTGAAATGCCAAAGACACAAAAAGGTGGCCTACAAGTCTCCATTCCCTTACCTCCATAAGCTGTAAATGAGCCTTAAGCAAAACTTGTATGTTGAAACCCAGTTGATGTGCCTGCCTCATTGTACTCACAGTCTTCCTCGGGATTTATATCCTCCTATTCTATGTACTTTTAGTTCTCTGAGAAGAAGCAGGTATAACATTATCACTTGTGGGTGATGTCATCCAAGGAACCTGGTACGGACACTGTTAAGTGCACTGTCACTTTAAATTTTTAGGCAGTTCCCATACCTGTTTGTGCTGGTGTCTTCATGCTCAACAGCTCGCGGGACCATCACTTTATGTCAGAGGGTGCCGAGTGGCTGCAAGAAATGTACTCGATGTAATCGAACCATTTCAGGCTCTGACCCCCATGATTGGTGTGTCTGGAGGGGCATAATCAAAACAAACATTTAAGTCTGTTTGGGCCTAGGGCACTAGTCGCCCAAAGTCAGCAACATCCAAAGTCCATTCTCAAAAATTACATCCCAAATTTTTTTCTTCAAAAATCATCTACTTCTACGTCCAGCTGTTTGATCATCCAGACTGCTAGTACGTCTGTCTTTATTCTACATTCTCATCCAAAAAAAATCGTCCAAGTCCCAAATGCCTGAAACCAGACCTTTTGGACGTGGAAGGGGCCAGCAAAGTGATAGACTGGCCACTCAGACATGGCATCTGAGTAGTGGGGCATCTTACATGGCACTGCTGTGAACTTCACAAAAAGGGTGCCACATAAACATTACTATTACTATTACAATTATATTGGTGTCTTCTATCCCGCCAATACCTTTCAGTTCTAGGCGGTTTACAACAAGAGTTGGCCTGGGTATTTCCAGGGAGAATACATGGTTAATAGATGTAGTATGCATCGGGATCTGTGGAGGATCGATCAGGTTTAGTTAGATCATTTGACAAATCTTTTGAATAGAAAAGTTTTTAAGTTCTTTCCTGAATGTTATGTAGTTGGGTGTCATAGTCAGCAGATTGGAAAGGTGGTGGTCTAGTTTCACTGCTCTGGTGGCTAATAGTCCGTTGTATATTTTTTTGCTTTGTATACCTTTGATTGGGGGGTGGGTAAAGTGTGCAGGAGTTCTCCTTGGTCTGGATGTGTTTTTCCTGATTAGGCGGTTGCTCAGTTAGCTTGGTCCATTTCCATTTAGGAGCCCCACCTGTCTACAACCCCAATAGCCCTTATGGCTGCAGGTGCCACCTATATGGCAGTACAGTAGGGTTTGGGTTTTTTTTTGGTGGACTCACATTTTCCACTATGAATGCAATGGATAGAGTGGCTTATGGGCCTGGGTCCTCCTCTCTATGGTTCACTAGCTTACCCCCCAGACTACTTAAACAACCTCTGTGCAGCTCTACTGGGCTTTCCTATGCCAGGTGCTGATGTTCTGGAGGCAGGTATGTACGTTTTTATTCTGATTTTTATGGAGGTGTATGTGTGTGTGGGGGGGGGGGAGGGGCGTGTCAGTGATCACTGGGGGAGTGTGTAGGGGTCTGTACTTTGTCCCTGCAGTGGTTATCTGGTCACTTTGAATATCTTCTGAGCACTTAGATCTGTTTTTAGATCGCCAAAGTCACAATGTATAAGTTCCATCCAGGCAGCCTCGTAAAACTTTTGATTATCCTTGCAGTACAACTAAGTCTAGGTCAGCCCACATCCCACCCTAACCACTCCTTCAAAAACACCCCTTTCAGCTCTGGGCACACAGTGGGATTCAGAGGCCTAAAAAGTCTCTGGATACGTCTAAAAACCCATTTTAATTATTGGCACTTGGGACGTATTTTTGTTTCAATTATGAGCCCCTTCTTGTCTAGGTCCTGATCATCAGAACACTCGCTGTGAACTCTGTGTATGTAAAAGAGGTCACTAAAAGCCCATCAAATCCAGTGTGATAAACTTTGTATCAGAATCAACATCCAGCATGGTAGGAGATTCAGATCCTGATGTTCACCCTGTATCAACACTGGCATTGGTATGAACACCAAATTGAACTGCGGGCCTCTTTCATCCACAACTGAACCTGCAATCGGCAGCATTCAGCAACTTCGGGCCGGCTCCTCCACAGAGCCTCGTTTTGAGCCCCCCCCTACCTGCAATCGGCAGCTTCTAGCGACCGGGGCCGGGCTCCTCCACAGAGCCTCCATCGAAACCACCCCCCAGCCGGGCATGCGAGCCAGCTCCGCCCCTCCCGACCTGTAGGAGCATTAAATTGAACTGCGGGCCCCTCTCATCCACAACTGAACCTGCAATCGGCAGCGTTCAGCAACTTTAGGCCGGCTCCTCCACAGTGTCTCGTTTTGGTACCGCCCCCCCCCCCCCACCTGCAATTGGCAGCTTCCAGTGACCGGGGCCGGCTCCTCCACGGAGCCTCCATCGAAACCACCCCCCAGCCAGGTGTGCGAGCCAGGTCCACCCCTCCTGACCTGCGGGAGCATTAAATTGAACTGCGGGAACGGCGCACAGTCATTCAGAGTGCTGGCGAAGACGCACGGCAAAGGCCTTAGTGCGTGCCTTCGCAAAGTGACAGAGCGGAGCCAAAGAAGAATATCCTTCACATCACAACATCTTCCCCCCCTGCAACTAAGCCCTATCCCTGGCGGCCTAACCCCGGAAGTGGCAACTACCCCACCTCTGCCTCCACCTCCCATCAGCACCAGATTTGTCAACCCTGCACCACCAGTCTGTCCTATCTTGGAAGACCTACTCACAGACCCATTGACTGAAGATTGATAAGTATCTGCATCTATTTTTTTTCTTTAATTTGCATATTTATCCAACTGACTGATAAATTAGTCAAATACCTGCATGTCTAACCAATCGACAGGATAATTGATAAGATTATGCTGTCTATCCAATTACTGTCTAATGGCTTCTGTAAATCAACATTTAATACTATTTCTCATGTTTTACTGGTCCTGCTACAGATAACAGGTCAGCCGATGCCCTTTACTCCACACCAATCCCAATCCTCCCTATACCCTGTCACACCATCTTATAATCCCAGAGACCTGCCCCTCAATTCATTCATAACTGTTCCAAAAAGGCCCTTTTCAAATCCCGGTCTTATCCCCCTCACGTAAACCTAACAGACCTCACCGTAAACACCAGCAGAAGCTGAGGAAAGTCTCCTTCTCAGCAACAACTGACTCCCCCCACTTTCAAAAGGTCCAAGGTTTTTACCTTAATATTAGATCCATTAGGAATAAGTCACAACTGGTCAAAGACTGGCTCGAGAAGACCAACCCTGATTTCGTCCTTTTAACGGAAACATGATCACTGACAATGACATCATCATACGCGAGTGCCTCCCTCCTGGATTCAAAATCACTTCTCTACCCAGAAGCAGGGGAAGAGGGGGAGGATTAGCCGTCATTGTAAAAGACTCATACGAATCCACCATCATAGCTTCGAATTCCTCAGTGGACATGGAAATCCTTTCCTGCAAACTCTGGTCAGACAAATTAGAAGAGGCCTTAATCATCACGCTATTTTACATTCCTCCCAAGAAATGGTCCACTGCCAAGGACACCTTCTTCGAATTCCTCCTTACAAACTCAACTGCTGGCCCCTACAACTTACTGACTGGTGACCTGAACATCCACCTAGAGCAGGTAGAGCAGGGCGACACCAAAGAGTTACTATCCTTTATCACTTCTCTCAACTTCCGTGTGCCACCCCCTGATAGAACCCATCTAAAAGGACATCAACTAGATCTAGTTACCTTTTCTTCTAAAGCCCCAGCCCATCCCAAAATGCTCTGGCACCAAGCCACTTGGACCGACACCCTATGGTCGGACCATTGTTTAATGCAATTTCCAATTCAACTGGCAAATCAAACACTCCCCAACCAAACCCCTGGAGAAAAAAAGGATTAGGAAAATGACAGCAACCAGAGGCTTGATAAAACCAGTGGAATTCTGGCCACATTACGATATCTCATCAGACTCAAACTCCCTCTCTATTGACACCTGGTCCAATACGAGCATGCAGATTCTTAACAAGATGGCCACCATCAAACTAAGAAAAACGAGAAACCAAAACCTAGATGGCTGGTTCGACGCCAAGCTAGGAACAGTGAAATGAGAATTACGAAAACTGGAAAGACAATGGCTGAAATCTGGTGATAACATAGAAAGAACAAACTGGAGACTAAAATTAAAAGAATACAAAAAACTTATAACTACAAAACGCACAAATTTCTACGCAAAAAAAATAGACTATCCCAACACCAATACCAAGAATCTATTTAAACTAGTTAACAATCTCTATGATATACAGGCCTTTTCACGCCAGACTCCCCACCTTCAGCAGATGCGCTGGTTGAATTTTTTAACAACAAAATCAATTTCCTAAGATTCAACCTACCACCCTCCACAACCAACCATCTGAACTACCCAGTCGCCCAACACACAAATGAACCCAGAGTAGACATGTATTGGAACAACTTTTCTATCCCTACCTGGAATCACTTCAGCAAATTCTTCTCAAAATACATCGATTCATACTGCAGATTAGACAGCTGCCCACCAAACATCATGAAAGCTGCTCCAGTCACCTTCAAAGCCACGTTATACGATTGGCTCTCCTCCCTATTACTGTCAGGTACATTTCCCGAGGAATTAGGTCACATACTGATCACACTGATTGTAAAAAATCCCAAGGAATCTATCATGCTGACATCTAACTACAAACCCATCGCAAACATTCCCTTTTTTGTAAAGCTGATGGAAGGCTTGGTAAACTAGGATTTAGTAACACACCTGGACAAATTCAACATACTTCACGACAATCAATCAGGCTTTCGATACGGGTTCAGCACGGAAACGGTTATTGCTTCATTACTGGATTCCCTCCTGAACCTATTCAGCCAAGGTTCTAGTGCACTAATCCTTCAATTAGACCTAAGCAGCGCCTTTGACTTAGTCGATCACACCATCCTAATTGACAGCTTGGAGACAATTGGTCTCTCAGGCAATGTACTAAAATGGTTCCAAGGTTTCTTGACTAAATGATCGTACCAAGTCTATAATGACAATATCCAATCCTCCAGCTGGGTAAACCCATGTGGAGCCCCACAGGGTTCCCCCCAATCCCCCACTCTGTTCAACATTTACCTAGCCCCATTGGCAAATCTACTGCAAAAATTAAAAATCAAATTTTATATCTACGCCGATGACATCATCATAGTCCTGCCCCTAGCAAGCCTGACTCCTGAGACGAAGAATCATCTAGCACTAACTCTAAAACAAATCGAAACATGGATGACAGAGTTCAAACTGAAACTCAACCCTGAAAAAACCAAATTCTTCCTGGCAAGCCCAAATGACAAAATCAAAGATACTACAATAACCCTGAACAGACAGAACTTCCCTATTGTCAATACCATAAAAATCCTGGGAGTGACACCGGACCGCTATCTCACTCTAGATATGCACTCAGAGCTACTGATCAAAATAGGCTTCTCGACACTATGGAAACAGAACCATCAGAAAGTACTTCGACACAACATCATTCCGCTTACTGGTGCAATCCTCCATTTTAAACCTACTCGACTATTGCAATATCATTTATCTGGAGTCTCTCAAGAAAACCATTCAAAGACTCCGAATCATACAAAACTCAGCTGTGCGATTGATTTTCGGCATAAAGAAATGGGATCACATAACCCCCTACTACCAAAAACTCCACTGGTGGCCCCTGGAGACAAGAGTATTGTTCAAATTCGCCTGCCTCTGTTTCAAATCCATTCTCGGTTTGGCCCCTCTATACCTGGTCTCCCACTTTAAACTAGTCTGCTCCAACAGGCCTACACGCAGAATACGTATGTTTAGCCACCCTACAATAAAAACCTGCCGATACAAAAGATTCCTTGACAGAACGCTTGCCTTCCAAGCAAGTCTACAGAACAACTGGCTAAGCAGCAACATCAAGCACTTCTCATCCTACCTCAACTTCTGAAAACTAGTTAAAACCAACCTGTTCAACCAATTTGTGACCAAGAATTCCTAAAGTCTTCACTGCTTATCCCACACTGTATGACCAGCCCTTCTTATTGTAAACCGCCTCGACCTACTTCTTATTGTAAACCCGCCCCTTCAATGTAACCTTACTTTGTACAAATATTCATGTACTCAAAGACTTCATTGTTTTTTCGCTGAATGTCCAGCTCTTCCTTATTGTAAACCGCCTTGAACTACTTTGGCTTTGGCAGTATATAAACAACAAATTATTATTATTATTAATGCCAAATAAAGAGCTTCAACCATCAGCTTCTTTGAAGAGACAGGACTCAAAATTGTCTTTGGCCATGCCTCCCCCATCAGGGGGAGGCATCACATACTAAAGCTAAGAAGCACAAATATTTCTTCCCTTCTAGACATTATATGACATAGTCACAGACATACACCTCCGCCCGGCATACAAAGATGAAAATGTTATAATGCCTTTGTAATGCTCAATTGCAATTCTGGTCACATCTCAAGAAAGATAAAGTGGAATAAGAAAAGGTACAGAGAAGGGCAACGAGTATAAAGATAGATGTCCTGACGGTCTGGGCACCCCAATGGCCTGGACATCCAGAAAGAGGATTTAAAAAAAAAAATTTCTAGATGGACATTTTCTTACTGCCGACTTTGGAAGTCCAGCAACATACGTCCAAATTGGACTTAGATGTATTTTTTGAAAATGTCCCTCCACAATAATAGGAAGAAGTGCAAAAGTGGCACTGTGAGACTCAAAGGCGAAGGGGAGAAATATGTAGAAGCTGATAAAGAAAAGGGTGAATTACTTAACAAATGTTTCTATTCTGTGTTCACAGATAAAGCACTGGGAGCAGGAACGCAGAAGGCAAACTCAAATAGGGATGGAGGTGTGGTAGACCCTGATCAATTTTCAGAGAACATAAGAATAGCCTTACTGGGTCAGACCAATGGTCCATGAAGCCCAGTAGCCTGTTCTCAAGGTGGCCAATCCAGGTCACTAGTACCTGGCTAAAACCCAAAGAGTAGCAACATTCCATGTTACTGATCCTGGGCAAGCAATGGCTTGCCCCATGTCTTTTTCAATAACAGACTATGGAATTTTCCTCCAGGAAATTGTCCAAACCTTTCTTAAAACCAGCTATGCTATCCGCTCTTACCACAACCTCTGGCAATGGGTTCCCGAGCTTAACTATTCTCTGAGTGAAAAAATATTTCCTCCTATTGGTTTTAAAAGTATTTCCCTGTAACTTTATCGAGTGTCCCCTAGTCTTTGTAATTTTTGACAGATTGAAAAATCGATCCATTTGTACCCGTTCCACTCCATTGACTTACTGGAAAGCACCATGTATTCAGTGGAGTGAACTAGACAAGTGTCAGTCTTTTTGGTTGACCAGGGATGAGGTAGCCATCCTAACTCTACCAATACCTTTTATTTCAAAATTGTAACAATTTACTAAGACAGGGTCTCTTAAACTAGCCAAATCAGGTGTTGAAAATATCCTGAATGAACATGGAAAAAGAGTGTGGTACAGTGGTTAGAGCTACAGTATCAGAACCCTGAGGTTGTGGGTTCAAACTCTGCACTGTTCCTTGTGACCCTGGGCAAGTCACTTAATCCTTCACTACCCCAGGTACATTAGAGAGATTTTGAGTCCACCAGGACAGATAGGAAAAACGCTCGAGTTCCTCTATGTAAACAGCCTTGAATGTGGTTGTGTAACTACAAAAAGGCAGTATGCAAGTCCCTGGCCCTAATCCATGAGATAGATTTGGATTCATGGCCTCCACTGTATGCATATTCTCATACATTGGGGATATCCTGAATGGCTGGGTGTGATTTGAGGGCTGGGCAGAGAATCACCATCTAAAGATAGTTCAAAATGTATAACAAAAAACAGACTCAAAAATCCATTCAAACAGATAAATTACCACTTTAAGCCTTCTAGTACATACCCACGCACACAGCAATGTCTGAATGCAATAGCTGTGGAACAGTACAATCATAGTTTTCATTCATTTTATTGAGAATTTCTAATACAAATTCCTAAAATTCATCTGTTAGTTTTATCATCTGTGGTGTCATCAAGTGGCAAACATGTGTTAGACAGATAAATGTAGTTCTATTAAATGATTGTGGCTAAATTCAGGCTGCTTTAAGTTTAAGAAGGTGGAGCTAGCACGGATTTGAAATCTAGGAGTAACAGCACTAATGATCAGGGCTTCCACCAGCTACTCTCCATTTGTGTGTCTTTCATAAACATTCAGAATTCAATCATCTTCAAATTCCTTTTTATAAAAAAAATTATCAAAAGGTAAAATATAAATCTTATATTAACTCAAATGAGATATTTTGTCCTTTCATCTATTCCAGTGGTTCTTAGCCCAATCCTCGGGACACACCCAGCCAGTCAGGTTTTTAGGTTATCCACAATGAATAAGCATGAGATAGATTTCTATACATTGGAAGGAATGCATGCAAATTGATCTCATGCATATTTAGGGATACTACATGACTCCAGAAAAAGGAGGCTGGATTGAGTTATCCGGGTTTTACTTCCATTGCTTTCCATGGAAGTAAAACCCAGATATCTCAGTCTGTCCTCCTAACTTCCATTGCTTTCAATGGAAGTAAAACCCGGATGTGTCAATCCACCCTCCTTTTTCTGGAACCATATAATAACACTAGTATTTTAGCCAGTTACATTAACGGGTGCTAGAATATGTGTCTGTCTGTCTTTCTGTGCCTCTCTCCCTCCCGCTGTCTTTCTATCTGTCTGTCTCTGTCCCTGGCCCCCTTTGTCTGTCTGTCTTTCTGTGTATCTCCCTGCCCCTGTGTCTTTCTTCTTTTTTTTCTGTCTCCCTTCCTCCCGCTATCTGTCTGTCTTTCTATCTATCTGTCTCGGTCCCTGCCTCCTATGCAACAGCATTTCTCTCCCACCACTTCCCTGTGCAGGAGCCAAAGCAGCATCCCTCCTCCTCCATTTCCCTCCCCCCACACCACTTCCCTGAATTGCATTGAATTTTGACGTCATAACAGCTCTCTTCACCCGTGGATTGCTCTGCCCATGGTCATCTGGCATCTCTTCCTCCCATTCTCCCGAGTCTCACCGTCCGCGGCCCAACTTCTCTCCCTCATTCTCAAACGCCCCATCCCCACGTCCGACCTACAAACCTGTCTCTGAAGTTTCCAACACCATCCAAAAGTATGTTTCTCCAACGTCCTGCTCCCTCCGCCGCAACTTCTTTCCATGTGCCACGTCCCGCCCTGCCGGAAACAGGAATTTGTGGCAGAGGGAGCGAAACGTAGCTGCTGGAAAGCTATCCGCCTCAGCAGACAGCCGCAGGGAAGGCTCACCGCCCCAGCTCCGTCCCCGTCTGCAGCCCGGCCCAGGCCTCCCGTGCTTTCTCAGCGGCCCGGCTCGCTCGGTTGTTTGTTTTTATACCTGGCCACTCCGCTTCCTGCATTCGGCTGCTCTCCGCCGACAGCTGCCTGCCTCAAAGCCCTCCTCCCTACCCTACCCCTAGCATGGCCACTGTGCCTTGAGATTGCCTTGGTCTCGGGGCGGGCGAGGACGGCTCCTTGCCCAGCAATGCTGCTTCTGTCCATCCCCGTCAGTGACGTACTAAGCGTGCATGCGCACTCTTGCCGCCACACCCCGATAGAAAAGGGATCAGGGAACATGCGGCGCGAGTGCGCATGCGCGGCTAGCATTTTATTATTTAAGATAGTAGATGACGGCAGATAAAGACCCGAATGATCCATCCAGTCTGCCCAACCTGATTCAATTTAAATTTAAAAATTTTTTTTTTTCTTCTTAGCTATTTCTGGGCAAGAATCCAAAGCTCTACCTGGTACTGTGCTTGGGTTCCAACTGCCGAAATCTCAGTCAAAACCTACTCCAGCCCATCTACACTCTCCCAGCCATTGAAGCCCTCTCCAGCCCATCCTCCCCTAAACGGCCATATACAGACACAGACCATGCAAGTCTGCCCAGTACTGGCCTTAGTTCAATATTTAATATTATTTTCTGATTCTAAATCCTCTGTGTTCATCCCACGCTTCTTTGAACTCAGTCACAGTTTTCCTCTCCACCACCTCTCTCAGGAATGCATTCCAGGCATCCACCACCCTCTCCATAAAGTAGAATTTCCTAACATTGCTCTTGAATCTACCACCCCTCAACCTCAAATTATGTCCTCTGGTTTTACCATTTTCCTTTCTCTAGAAAAGATTTTGTTCTACATTAATACCCTTCAAGTATTTGAACGTCTGAATCATATCTCCCCTGTCCCTCCTTTCCTCTAGGGTATACATATTCAGGGCTTCCAGTCTCTCCTCATACGTCTTCTGGCGCAAGCCTCCTATCATTTTTGTCGGTAACACTATCATTTTCATATGGTAACACTATACATATTCATTGTAGATATCCTGAAAACCTAACCAGGTCGAGAAGCCCTGTTTTAGAGCAATTGAATTATGAATGCTTTTTTGAAAGGAGCAAAAACTGAAGCCTTGACAACTGGCATTATGGTCCCCAGATTGCAAATTCAACCCCTTAGTCTGCATATTACCATGTGTCCAATACTTTTCAGTTCACATTCAAAGAAAGCAGTGGAAGAAAAAGCAAAATACAATTCATGTCAATTTTCCTGTGCAAAGTTAAATAGTGTATGTTTGGTGTAAGACTTAAAGAGGAATTGCAGCATATTTTCTAATGACTATTACTATAACTATAAATGGTGTTCGTGAAAGGCTTCTTAATTTTTTCAATGTGAGGATTCAGTATCTCAGCTGCATAAGTGGTGGTGGAATTTACTTCCAAATCCCACATATGATAGGATTTTACAGAATTGGAGTGAGGAGTTAGGGATCCAAATATCACTTTCTGATTTTAGTTAAGGTATTCATCGGTTACCTAAAATTATCATGGGTTTTGTATGGAGGGAATGTGCATATAGAATGTTACATAGGGCATATTTCTCACAAATACAAGCTTTTCATGCGAGTTTAGTAACTTCTCCAAATTGTATTAAATGGGATAAAGAACTCAACACGTTATCTCATGCTTTGTGGCAATGTTCTCTTATTAAGTCATTTTGGTCTGCTATCATATTTGGATTCATTATGGGATAGTTCAACAGTGGAATCTCCAAGGGGGTGCTATTTGGTAAGGTTGCTGCTTGTGGGGTATATGGTCAGGGGAGATGCCTTTTATTTCAGAAAGCATGTATGATAGGTCATAAATGTATTATCTCAATATCTATATATATAAAATCGGAGGTATGTATGTGTGTATGTATGTGTGTATGTGCCGCGATCACGCAAAAACGGTTTGACCGATTTGAATGAAACTTGGTATGCAGATCCCTCACTACCTGGGATGATATGTTCTGGGGGTCTCGCGGCCCACCTGCACACGTGGGCGGAGCTACAAACAGAAAATCAGATTTCACCCATTCATGTCAATGGAAAAAATGTAAAAAGCTGCCAACGCAAAAACGGCTTGCCCGATTTGAACGAAACTTGGTATGCAGATCCCTCACTACCTGGGGTGATATGTTCTGGGGGTCTCGCAGCCCACCTGCACACGTGGGCGAAGCTACAAACAGAAAATCAGATTTCACCCATTCATGTCAATGGAAAAAATGTAAAAAGCTGCCAACGCAAAAACGGCTTGCCCGATTTGAACGAAACTTGCTATGCTGATCCCTCACTACCTGGGGTGATATGTTCTGGGGGTCTCGCAGCCCACCTGCACACGTGGGCGAAGCTACAAACAGAAAATCAGATTTCACCCATTCATGTCAATGGAAAAAATGTAAAAAGCTGCCAACGCAAAAACGGCTTGCCCGATTTGAACGAAACTTGCTATGCTGATCCCTCACTACCTGGGGTGATATGTTCTGTGGGTCTCGCGGCCCACCTGCACACATGGGCGGAGCTACAAACAGAAAATCTGATTTCACCCATTTAAGTCAATGGAAAAAATGTAAAAAGCTGTGGGACCGATTTGAACGAAACTTGGTATGCAGATCCCTCACTACCTGGGGTGATATGTTCTGGGGGTCTCGGGGCCCACCTGCACACGTGGGCGGAGCTACAAACAGAAAATCATATTTCACCCATTCAAGTCAATGGAAAAAATGTAAAAAGCTGTGGGACCGATATGAACGCAAATTGGTATGCAGATACCTCACTACCTGGGGTGATATGTTCTGGGGGTCTCGCGGCCCACCTGCACACATGGGCGGAGCTACAAACAGAAAATCAGATTTCACCCATTCACGTCAATGGAAAAAATGTAAAAAGCTGTGGGACCGATTTGAACGAAACTTGGTATGCAGATCCCTAACTACCTGGGGTGATATGTTCTGGGTGTCTCGCGGCCCCCCCTGCACATGTGGGCGGAGCTACAAACAGAAAATCAGATTTCACCCATTCATGTCAATGGAAAAAATGTAAAAAGCTGCCATTCTCAAAGTAATTCACAAACGGCTTGACCCATTTGGATGAAACTTGGTATGCAGATCCCTCACTACCTGGGGTGATATGTTCTGGGGGTCTCGCAGCCCTCCTGCACACGTGTGCGGAGCTACAAACAGAAAATCAGATTTCACCCATTCATGTCAATGGAAAAAATGTAAAAAGCTGCCATTCTCACTGTAATTCAAAAACGGCTTGACCGATTTGGACAAAACTTGGTATGCAGATCCCTCACTACCTGGGGTGATATGTTCTGGGGGTCTCGCGGCCCACCTGCACACGTGGGCGGAGCTACAAACAGAAAATCAGATTTCACCCATTCATGTCAATGGAAAATATGTAAAACGCTGCCATTCTCACACTAATTCAAAAACGGCTTCACCGATTTGAACGAAACTTGGTATGCTGATCCCTCACTACCTGGGTTGATATGTTCTGGGGGGTCTCGCGGTCCACAACTCTATGTTGCTTGCTCAAAGGTGGGCTCACCCAAGAATTTATATGTTCTTGCTCCAGGAGGTGAAACTAAAATTGTTGTTTATAATCACGTTTTGCGTTAGTTGTATTGTATTCATTTTGTCAAATATTTCACATTATTATTTGAATATTGTACTTTTTATTAAGCTGTAAAAAAATACTTTCATTCACCACTATAAAGTATCTTTATTTGAATCCATTTACAGTGTTATTGCTATAATTAAATACCTGTGCAACGCCGGGGCATCAGCTAGTCCTCAATAAAGGCCAACAGTAGAAAGAAAGAAAGAAACAGAACCACTTGCTCACATTCAGAGACGAAGACTATTAATCTCAAGTGCCCAAAGTTTACAGCCAGAGCATATCATGGTTGTTAAACCTGTCAGGGCAATCATTGATTGTTGTCTTATTTTCCCTGTAAACTGTGAGCTGTGATATAAATTATCTTACCCCTATAGAGCTGTGGACTATTATTACAAAATTTTTAAATAGCTTAATTGCACAAAACTGTTGCTACTGTTTGCTGTAGATAACTTAGCTCGGGTAAGAAATTGTGCCCAAGCATTTACTCACCAAACAGGGTTACCATTTCTATAATTTAATTTATGGTGAGTCATTTAGAACAGTTTTCTTCAACCACTGGTCCATTGACCAGTACCGGTCCTCAGAAATTTCCTGCCGGTCCACAGTGTTCTTCAACCGCCAGTCCACGGTGCGATCGATGCGGTGTTATCTTCGAGCCAGCTCCCTCTTCCTGACTGATTCAGTGCACAAAGCCATAGGCAGTGGCTCCTACGGGCATCCTGTGCCTGAACTGGAAGCCTTCTCTCTGACGTTGCAATGTCAAAGGGAAGGCTTCCAGATGAGGCACAGGACGTGCAAGGTGCAATTAGTACTATTATGGGGGCGGGGTCTGGGGTGGAGATTGGGTAGAGATGGGCTGGGTCTGGCCCACGGCTTAGCTCAGTGTTCTTCAACCGCCGGTCCACAGAATAATTCTTTTATTTCTGCTGGTCCATAGGTGTAAAAAGATTGAAAAACATTGATTTAGAAAACTTAAGGTCCCCTTTTACTACAGTGCAATAAATGTTAGTTAGTTTCAAAATCTTGCATATGGCAAGTACAAAGCCAATGCAGTAAATACAAAGGGAATGCACAGTCTCTGTCCTGTATTCAGTGGCGTAGTGAGGGTGAAGGCACCCCGCGCAGTGGTGCCCCTCCCCCACCTTCATCTCTGCCCTCTCGCTCCTTCTCCGATCCTGCCAGCTATATGTGCCCCTCCCTGCTCCTGCTTGCCCCTGACGCCCCCCCTTCCCTCTCTAGTTGAAGTTGTTGCTCGTGGTGCTCCTCGCAACCCTGTCAGTTCTCCCTCTGATGTCATTTCCTATTCGTGTCACTCGGAAGTGACGTCAATGGGAGAGCCAACAGGGTCACGAAGAGCATGTTGTTGGCTGCTGCGAACAACAACTTCAGCTAGCGGTATGGGGAAGGGAAGGGGGGCGTGCATGTGGAGGGGAAGAATGGAAAGAGGTGGGGAGGGGCAGAGAGAAGGAAGGGTGTCCGCACCCCCACCAATATGGCGCCTGGGGCAGAACACCACCCTCGTCCCCCCTTTACTATGCCACTGCCTGTATTTACCACACATGGCACTGCATGTAATGCGAGATGGAGCAGGAGCACCTGTGCTACCTGACAATACAGACGGCGTGGTGTGGGCCCATCAGAAATAACTAAAGATTGAGAGAGCTGCTGTGGTGGCTCACCTACCCATACATTCCTCCCCCACATCTGAATCCCCCTCCCCAAACTCTGAGCACCTCTGACCATCCACAGCACCCCTGACACTCTGGGCACCTATGATGCTCCATCTTGAGGCCCCCAACAGTCTGGCCACATCTGATCCCTCCCTCAATATACCTCCCAATTTAAGATGCCACCCTTCTGGATTAAAACTATGCCCTTCTTCCCAAGCAAAAGTATCCCCTCCAAAAAAAAATCTTCATTTTTGATCCTAACCAAGGCCTGGGCAGAAGCACAAGAATCCATTCCTGCTCAGAACCACCGACCATGAATGCTGACCAGTGGTAGGTCCAGAGGGTAGAAGGACAGGCTGCCTTTGTGTGCCATGCTTATATGTGAGTTATGGTTAGGAGGCAGGTTTAAGCCCAGGGGGGGTGGGATATCATAGAGGGATGTCAGTGGGGAGGATCAGATCTGCTCAGGGGGCATCAGATATACTTCAAGTGTCAGTGTTATAGGGACAGGGGGATCAGATGTGCCCTGAATGTTGGGGTAGAACTGAATGTACCCTGTCAAGGGTGTTGGGGAGGAGGTGGACCACTGCCATGCCACCTATTGTAACAGTAGCAAGCTGCTGGCGCTAGCTGAAACATGGTCATGTCAGATCTTTTAATAATGCAAGATCTTTTTTAATACACTTTTTAATACTTTTTATATATGTTTAATAAAAATTAATCTTAAAAGTTCCTTAAGAGTCCTTTCTAAATCTTTAAGACCTTGACGTGGCACCCCTGCTTAGTGTATTTCTTCTTCTTCTCTGTGTACGACACTCCTCTCTGTTTGAGGCCCTTCTCCTAAAAGGCATTAAGTTTTGGTCTTAATGCACTCTAACACATGGCAAGCCCACAATTATTGCTGCGTCAAGAAGAGACATTCCTTCTACTTTTTAATGTAGGCCTTGTGTTGACATTTGGGTGCATGTACAGTACCTGCTCCTGGTTACAGGAGAAGCACTTGGTAAATGGTCCCACATTGACTCTGCTTTAGGCAGTTAGCATGGGGTAAGCGCAGCAACACCTTCCATGCGCAGTGCCCAGTCTCCATCCATGCCACACCAACAGAGAAACTCAACAAAAATTAACATGCTGTTTAAAGCATGGTAATATGCAAACTACTCCAAAATGGTAATGTAGCCTGCATCCACACATTAACTGCATGATAATTCCCTTTAATAGAAGGGACCCTTTGTATTACATTACATTTATTGACTTCTATTCCACCTCGACCTTGCGGTTCTAGGCGGATTACAATAAAAATAGAGCTGGGCATTTCCAGGAATTACAGGTTATAACACAGCAGATTAGCACAATTTAACATATTTCCAAAATAACATTAATCAAGCATTTACTCAACAGAGATAAAATGTGATTACTTGACATGTGCTTCTGCCACTGCCTTCGTCCCCAATAATTTTCTTTGTGGAGATTAGGGAGCAGAAATACAAGCCAAGACAAGAGAGGCTCCACCACACTGCTGTGGCAAAGCTTCTTTGGCAGCCCAATGGGAAAAGTGGGGAGGGGGGGTGCCTGAGGAACTCCGGCTACAGAATGACACGGGGACAAATTTATCCCCGTCCCCACAGGAGCTCAATTTCCCCATCCCATCCCCGCAAGTTTTATCACTGTCCCTGCCCCATTCCTGTAAGCTTAACCTTAACCGCACAAACCTCAAACACTTATGATTTTAAAGTGTTTGAGGCTTGTACAGATGACGAGGGAGCTTGC
The DNA here is from genome assembly GCF_902459505.1 of Geotrypetes seraphini. NCBI lineage: Eukaryota > Metazoa > Chordata > Amphibia > Gymnophiona > Dermophiidae > Geotrypetes > Geotrypetes seraphini. Next base: position 181,931,105 of record NC_047085.1, on the reverse strand, counting down.
AGGAATGGGGCAGGGACAGGAAAAGAACTCACCGGGATGGGAAAATGAGGTCCTGCGGGGACGGGGGAAAATTTATCCCCGTGCCATTCTCTAACTCCGGCAGCTCTGTTGTTCCTCACTGTATACATCTTAAAATAGCGACCTTAATTCAATTTTAATTTTTTTCTTACACCCCTATGTTGCGTATGATGGGATTCGAAAAGAATCTATGGCATTTTCTTAGATTTGGCTTCTAGCCGAGGAGTAGCAGTTTGTTCTGCAATGGTGGCGTTTCACGATGTCCTGTGTGAGTTTACTGCACCCACCCTGGGCATCAATGTAAGTAGTGAAGACAGCAAATAGAAGAGAGAAAGAAAAAAAAAAAAAAGCAAGCAAGCAATGGCAACTTGATCTTGGCAGTTCTGAAATTGTCTTCCTTCCTCCATCCCAAGCTTTGCCAAGGTACTCCTTTTCTATTTTTATGTTTGAACAGAAATAGAAAGCACTCCTGGGTAGGTCCATATCAGTGCATAGGCAAAAATAATACTGTACAATTTTGCTATGATGAGATTTCTCAATGCACTCATATAAAGAAGAATAAATTAAAAGCGCTCCTATCTTGTATTTCTGCTTCGCTGCTGATCAGTTCTCACTCTTTTCTTCTTTTAATTTTGCCTAGTTTTGAGCTCACACACTCTAGGCCACAGTGTACAATGAATCAGTTTTGTGCCTCAGGAAACAATGGGATTGGTAACTGACCGTAGAGATCTACTTCCTACTTTATCTGTTGTTGTAATCTCCTTATTTAACTGATAACCAACTTGTAATAAATAGAGGATCCTTGGGTTGTTTTTTTTTTTTTATAAACATGCCTAGATGTTGACGACATTCTTAAAATGTTAGGAAAAATCTCTTATTTATGGTTTCAGGGCTGCTGCCTTGACTCAGCACCTTGTGACCTACTGTATTGGCTTAACTCATCATGTTTCTCAAGCAGCTGGTGCTGTCCTGCACCCTGGGGAAGTAAATTATCAGCTCCCTGAGAACTGTTGCTCTCTGAGGACAAAAGCCTTTCCTGCAGCCTAGGCATCTGTCTGCTAGCTCGCTGCTGTTGCTCCTTCAGCTCTGTGTAGGAGCGAGAAAACGTGTGAAAGATGGAGGTGACTGGGAAGGCCATAAGCAGGATGCCACTCAATATGCTGCTCAAGGCTACAACTTGCCCTGGGATGCTGCGAGGAACCATATCGCCATAGCCAACTGTGGTCATGGAGATCACCGCCCACCAATAGCTTCCTGGGATGCTGGTGAATTCCTGCTTGGCACCAAATTCATTTTCTGCCAAGTAAACAAGGGGTGAAAAGAGTGCCATCGCAACACACAAAAAGAGGAGCAGGAGGCCAAATTCTCTGGTGCACCTCCTGACGGTGAGTCCCAGAGTCTGCAGGCCGAGGGAATGCCGAGCCAGCCTCATGACATACATGATCCTTAGAGCACGGAGAACACGAAGTACCAAGCCCACTTTCTCCAGGTATTTGTTTCCAACTCCACCGGGTTTCTTGTTTTCCACCGAGACTGTATCTACTATCAACGTGATGTAATAAGGTAAGATGGCCATGATGTCAATAATGTTCAAGGGAGTCCTTAGGAACACACATTTGCTTTCTGTCTGAATGAAGCGTAGGAGAAACTCAAAGGAAAACCATGCTACACAAACCGTTTCCAGCACGAAAATGTTGTAGCACTTCTGGGAGCATTCACCCTGAAATACAAAGAGAAGCATTAGCAACAGTACACCAACAAAATGTCTACAGAAGTCTTTTGATAGCATTCATGGCAGAAGACAGCTGGTACAATGCACCAGTGCAGTGCCAGAAAATAAAGTATACCACTGCTGTTTTCCAATTTGGGTTGCTATGTTGTTTGGCCTTACAGCTGACTATTAACACCGTCCAATTAAACAAATACCATAAATAGATTGTAACCTACCCTCTCTAACTGCATTCCATATGTATTTTTCATACAGTTCTTCACTGTCAGTTTAATTTCCATCCTATAAATTCACATAGAATTTTTCTTTTTTCAACCATCTTTATTTTCTCTTCTTTATTAATTTCCAGGTACTTTAGTTAGATTGTGAGCCTTCGGGACAGTAAGGGAATTTTTAAGTACCTTCTTACTTCTCATTTATAATTTTAATGTATATTTTCTTCAAACCGCTTAGAACCTAACGGATGTAGCGGTATATAAGAAATAAATTACATTACATTACATTACTATCTTATGAAACGTTTTGTGTTGGCTATCCCAAAACTTTCCCCACAAATTTTGACATTCTTTGCCTCCGCTTCTGTCAAGGACTGTTGATACAAAAGTTATTTTAACAGATTATTTTCTTTTCAGGCAGCAATTAGAGACAAAGAATTAAGCCAGTTAATAGCTAGTGCACTTCTCAATATATTTAAAATCTTGGATCTAATTTGAGGACTTGAGCTGAAGTTAAGCTATATTTTACTTTTTCTTAAGTATAATGTAATTGAATAATTGTGCTTTTTTGCTTTTCTTCATCTTTCTGCACAAGTAGATACTTGATATGTAAACTTGAAACTTGATTAAAAAAAAATAAAAAAAATAGATAGTGCAGTGTTCTATAAACATTTCAGAAAGCTCCTGAAAAGGTATCTGTTTGATAAATTCTTATAAGAGATGATGTGTATTGAACAATTTTGAAGTTGTAAACCGCATAGAACTGGAAGGTAATGCGGTATACAAATGATAATATAATGTAATGTTTATTTTTATGGTTCTCTTTCCCATGAATATCACATTATCCTGAGATAACATAAGCAATAAAGGCCAGATTCTGTAATGCATGCCTATTGCATGTCAAGCACACTTAGGCACCCATTACAGAATCGCACCTAACTTAAAACCAAAGTACCTGTAATGTAGGCCAGAGTGACCTTATGGAATGCTTTGATTGGACAATTGAGGCTATGTAAGGACTGCCCTAAATTCAAGAAATTAATAAAAACTCAGTTCGTTGACACTTATATGTAGAGGTCGCAGCAAGTTCCATTTGTTTCAATTTTTGGAAACATTATTATGCAGGATGTTCATTATTGCCTGCTTGTAGGCTCCAGAAAATAATGTATGTTGTATGTGGACAAGGTCTTAAATGTAGATAATGGTGGGTGGATGTTATTTTAATTTTATGAATGTTTGCTACTTGGAAACTGCTTAAAGCTTAGGCAGTATACAAGCCTTTTAAATCAATCAATAAATGAATGAATAAAGGCCTACGTTATAGATACCTTAGAGAATTGCCTAGTGGTGCCTGAATCTTTCTTCAACCCCTACACAGCCTACTTTGGTGTTTGGCTCTGCTGGGAACCATGCGATAGAATCACACCGAAGAGGATAAGCCCCTATCTCTCGATTAAATCTTTTTTTTTTTTTTTCCAATTAAGAGCTGGTTAAAGCTCATTATTGAAGCCAATTCACCAATTAAGTTAGGCACTCAGCACTGTCTCTCTGATAGTGGCCAATTCAGATCCTTTCAAGTGCCCAGCACATCCTAATAGACAGATACATTTCCTGTTGTAACCACGTCTTCTTGACTAATAATTATTATAATCTTTTTTTGTTTACAACCACCTATATTTTATTGCATTATCTGGTAACAGACTGTACTTGCTTGACTTTGGTTATTATTGGGAACAGCCATGAAAGTAATTGGTAGCAGATTTAAAACATTCACAATTCACTTGTTTCATATCACTCATGATTTCATAAATCTCCATAATCTCCCTTCCAAGTTGAAACCTGTTCAGACTTTCTTTACAGAGAAATCATTCATTCCATTTATCATTTTGGTCGCTCTTCTCTATGCCTATTCTGGTTCCCTTATATCTTTTTGAGATGGCATGACCAGAACTGCACCCAAGGTTATGGATCAAGTTTCAAGTTTTCAAGTTTATTTAAAATTTGTTATCCCGCTTATCAAACTTTTAAGTGGCGAACAAAGGTAAAATGAATAAAATATGGGTAAATATATAAATATCCCATTAACAGAGGTACATTATCATATATTAGGTTATGGGGTTTGAAATACAATGAATCGATAGGATAGAGATACGTGAATTTATGGACAATTATATAGGTATACTCAGTCACGGTAGATGGGCTTGTCGTGCCACTGAGAAGCTGAAAGCTATGCTATTGGTAGTTTCACTACCAGAAGGGCCTCCCAAGGTGGACAGGTTTCAGCGGAGATGTCAGACTAATGATGTATCACCCATCTTGGCAACAGCAGATGGTCAGTTGAAGGAGGAGGATCGTGTTTAATGCGACAACGGCAGCAACATTGAATTTATATTGCGCAGAAGAAAGGCCCAGCAATCTACCGGTACTTCTGTATTCTGCCACTCAAACATGAATCAATGGCACCTAAAATATAGATATTATATATATACAGTAAAACCTTGGATTGCAAGTGTTTTACAAGACAAGCAAAACATTCTATTAAATTTTAACTTGATACACAAGCAATGTCTTGCAATACAAGTATATACAGTATACACACATCACAACTGAGCCAATGATTCTTCTCTCTCTGACGCTGCAGGAATGTAGTGACTGTTCTAAATGAGCGAGGTCTGCAATACAAGTACATATAGTATTTTGTATTAAAGTTTTAGGGTTGTGGAATGAATCGTCTGAGTTTCCATTATTTCCTACGGGGAAATTCGCTTTGATATACAAGTGCTTTGGATTACAAGCATGCTTCTGGAACTAATTATGTTCGCAAACCAAGGTTTTACTGTATATATGTGTGTATATATATATATATATATATATTTATTTATTTATTTATTTTATTTAGATGTAATAATGGTGCCTTTTTGTCACGCAAAGGGAGTTTGCCAAATAGTTTAATACGATGCATTATATAAGAGTTGTTTTGTATTGCTACATCATTGTGTTTAATATTGAAGTTGTTTTCTTTTTTTTAAACAAATGTTTCTTCTCAGGCACCATCTTGTCACCATCTTGGTAAGGGCATCCATCCTCCTCTCCGCCCACCCCGCTCCTTCTGTGCCCCTCACTCCCCACTGCTGCAAATGCGCACCACTTCCCTTTCCCTGTACCTCTGTAACGTTCCTGGCTTGAGCAGCAACCCCCAACCTGCTATCATGCTAGTGTTGGCTCTTCCTCTGATGTCACTTCCTGGACCCGCACCTGGGAAATGACATCGGAGGGGAGCAGGAAGCGGTTGTTGATTCACTGCTCTGAGAGGAGGCAGGCGGCGTCGGTGCTGAGCACCGAAGGAAATAGTCAGGAGGACAGCAGGCTCGGGGTAGCGGCGAGAGTTCGCTCCGCCCCCCCCACGCGTCACAGGCAGCGCCGGACTCCCCCTTAAAGGGGAGGAGCCAGCGCGGCACATGCGGTGCCGAAGAGAGAGCTGAGAAGGGGAGCAGGAAGCGGTTGTTGATTCACTGCTCTGAGAGGAGGCAGGCGGCGTCGGTGCTGAGCACCGAAGGAAATAGTCAGGAGGACAGCAGGCTCGGGGTAACGGCGAGAGTTCGCTCCGCCCCCCCCACGCGTCACAGGCAGCGCCGGACTCCCCCTTAAAGGGGAGGAGCCAGCGCGGCACACGCGGTGCCGAAGAGAGAGCTGAGAAGGGGAGCAGGAAGCGGTGTTGATTCACTGCTCTGAGAGGAGGCAGGCGTCGTCGGTGCTGAGCACCGAAGGAAATAGTCAGGAGGACAGCAGGCTCGGGGTAGCGGCGAGAGTTCGCTCCGCCCCCCCCATGCGTCACAGGCAGCGCCGGACTCCCCCTTAAAGGGGAGGAGCCAGCGCGGCACACGCGGTGCCGAAGAGAGAGCTGAGAAGGGGAGCAGGAAGCGGTTGTTGATTCACTGCTCTGAGAGGAGGCAGGCGGCGTCGGTGCTGAGCACCGAAGGAAATAGTCAGGAGGACAGCAGGCTCGGGGTAGCGGCGAGAGTTCGCTCCGCCCCCCCCACGCGTCACAGGCAGCGCCGGACTCCCCCTTAAAGGGGAGGAGCCAGCGGCGCCCAGCCGTTCGGCGCCCGGCAAAGGCGCGCGGCAAAGGCGCTCGCCTTAGCGAGAGCGCCTTTGCGAAGGGCCTCAAGAAGGGCCAAGTTACTACACCCAGGAGCACCAGGGAAAGACTGAAGGGTACAGAAGAAGCAGGCGCAGAAGGAACGAACACACACAAGCAACAGTAAGATAAGGTAGAACACAGCACACACAAGAAGTAGGCAGTAAGGCAAGAAGCAGGCTCACAAGGAACACGTAGTCTTAAGTGTTATATTAAAGTAGGAACAACTATGGAAGCAGAGGGAAACCAGAAGATGAGCTTTCCAGTGTTCTGCACCGACTGTCATATGTATGACTACCTCCCCTCGGGGAGACAGTCGTATGTATGCGGTCGGTGTCAGGAGCTGGAAAGCTTGAAGAAGGAAGTCAAGCGACTAGAGGACAGGATACAGGAGCTAGAAGGACTTTACACCACGGAGGACCCAATCAGGACAACTGAAGACTTCATGAGCGAGAGGCACATCGAGGAGGAAGTCAGGGAACTCGAGAAATTCATTGAGGAGGCATACAGAAAGAGGGTGGAAGAGAACGAACTTCAGATGAAAGAAGAAGTTACAGCAACATCGAAGGGAGAGCAAGAAACAGAAGACCACAAAGAAGACACCGACGGAGGAAAAATGCAAGAAGGCGAGAAATTGACCAGTCGATGCCCAGAGGAAGAAAGAGAGAAACATACCGAGGACATCGACCTGAGACCGAAGCGAACATTGAAGAAGGGAAGGTCAGCGATCCTAGTGGGGGACTCGATCCTGAGGCAGGTGGACAGCCACATAGCAGGAGGGAGAGAGGACCGACTGGTGACCTGCCTCCCGGGAGCGAGAGCCAAGGACATCGTGGACAAAATTGGAAAGATCCTGGAAGGAGCGGAGACGGAAGAGACTACAGTAATGATCCACATCGGGACAAACGATGTCAGCAGGAGGGACTATAGAAGAAACACACTGATAGAACAGTTCAAGATTCTGGGAATGAAGCTGAAGATGAGGACCCAGAAGATAGCGTTCTCAGAGATCTTACCGGTGCCGAGGGCAGATGTGAAAAGGCAAGAGGAACTACAATCAATAAATGCATGGATGAGGAGATGGTGTGAGGAAGAGGGATTCCACTTCGTGAGGAACTGGACGACGTTCTGGGGCAAGAGCAAGCTCTACAGGAGAGATGGACTGCACCTGAGTGCAGCGGGAACTAGACTTCTAGCAAACAACATCAAGAGAGGAATAGAACAGGCTTTAAACTAACAAGAAGGGGAAAGCCGACAGTCGACCAAGCGTCGATGATTCGGAAAAAGGTATCTTGTGAAGATACTAAGGAGATAAAAGGCTGGGATGGAACAAGGGACAAATTACAGGAGTCGACTAACAAAGGAGAGGAGATTAGAAAGATCATAACCAAAGAGAAGAATCTAATGACCAAAGCACAGGGAAAGGAATTGAAGGCAACAAAATTCCAGGAGCTGAATTGCATATATACTAATGCAAGGAGCCTAAGAAACAAAATGGGAGAATTAGAAGCCATGGCCATTGCAGAGAACATAGACATCATTGGAATCTCCGAAACATGGTGGAATGAGGAAAGCAGATGGGATACCGCACTGCCGGGGTACAAACTCTATCGCCAAGACAGATTAGGACAGAAAGGCGGAGGAATAGCACTATACACAAAAGAAAACATACAATCGACAAGAATGGACATAGCAGAGACGGCCAACAAGCTAGAATCGCTATGGGTTAAAATACCAGGAAGGAAAGGGCCTGAAATAAAGATAGGTCTATACTATCGTCCACCCGGACAAACCGGAGAAATCGATGAAGAAATGGAAGCCGAGATGAAGCGAGAATGCAAAAGCGGTAACACAGTTATTATGGGAGACTTCAACTACCCTGGGATAGACTGGAGTCTTGGAAGCTCAAGATGCGCCAGGGAGGCAGACTTTCTAGAGGCTGTACAAGATTGCTTCATGGAGCAGCTTGTTAGAGAACCGACGAGAGGAAATGCCACTCTCGATCTAATCCTAAATGGGCTAAGGGGACCTGCAAAGGAAGTGGAAGTAGTGGGACCGTTGGGAAACAGCGATCATAATATGATCAAGTTCAAGGTGGAAATAGGAATACTGAAAGGAAAGAGAACCATAGCGACAACTTTTAACTTCAAGAAGGGAAACTACGAAGCAATGAGAGGAATGGTAAAGAAGAAACTTAGGAACACTTCCAAAAAATGGCATACGGTAGAACATGCCTGGTCCTTTTTCAAGAATACAGTGAGCGAGGCGCAAAATCTGTATATCCCCAAATTCAGAAAAGGGTGCAACAAGAGTCGAACAAAAGACCCGGCGTGGATAACTAAAATAGTGAAGGAAGCGATAGGCAATAAGAAAAACTCATTCAGAAAATGGAAAAAGGACAAATCTGAGGGAAACTGGAAAGATCACAGAAAGTATCAAAAAGAATGTCATTGTGTGGTTCGAAAAGCCAAAAAAGAGTATGAAGAGAGGCTAGCCAGGGAAGCACGAAATTTCAAGCCGTTCTTTAGATATATTAAAGGGAAACAGCCGGCTAGGGAAGAGGTGGGACCACTGGACGACGGAGACCAGAAGGGAGCGGTGAAGGAAGAGAAAGAGGTCGCAGAAAGACTTAACATGTTCTTTTCATCGGTATTTACAAACGAAGACACAACCAACATACCGGAACCTGAACAAATCTTCAAGGGAAATCAAGCTCAAAAGTTAACATCCATGGAAGTGAGCCTTGATGAGGTGCGCAGGCAGATAGAAAAACTAAAAACTGACAAATCGCCGGGTCCGGATGGAATCCATCCAAGGGTTCTGAAGGAACTAAAGGAGGAAATAGCAGAACTACTGCAGCAAATTTGCAACCTATCTCTGAAAACAGGTGTGATTCCGGAGGATTGGAAGATAGCCAACGTAACGCCCATCTTTAAAAAGGGATCAAGAGGGGACCCGGGAAACTACAGACCGGTGAGTCTGACCTCAGTTCCGGGGAAAATGGCGGAAGCACTGATAAAAGAAAACATCGATAAACATTTTGAAAGAAACGAACTTCTGAAAACCAGCCAACATGGTTTCTGCAGGGGAAGATCGTGCCTGACTAACTTACTGCACTTCTTCGAAGGAATTAACAAACAAATGGACAGAGGAGACCCCATAGACATCATATACCTAGATTTCCAGAAAGCCTTTGACAAGGTGCCTCATGAACGTCTACTCCGGAAACTGAAGAACCATGGGGTGGACGGAGACGTGCATAGATGGATCAGAAACTGGTTAGAAGGTAGGAAACAGAGGGTAGGGGTGAAGGGCCACTACTCAGACTGGAGAAAGGTCACGAGTGGTGTTCCGCAGGGCTCGGTGCTCGGGCCGCTGCTTTTTAACATATTCATAAATGATCTAGAAACAGGGACGAAGTGTGAGATAATAAAATTTGCGGACGACACCAAACTATTTAGTAGAGCTCGGACAAAGGAGGACTGCGAAGAATTGCAAAGAGACTTGGACAAACTAGGGGAATGGGCAGAGAGATGGCAGATGAAATTCAATGTTGGGAAGTGTAAAGTATTGCATGTGGGAAGCAAAAACTCGAGGTATAATTATGTGATGGGAGGGATGTTTTTGAATGAGAGTGCACAAGAAAGGGACTTAGGGGTGATGGTGGACATGACAATGAAGCCGACAGCACAGTGCGCAGCTGCCGCTAAGAGAGCGAATAGAATGCTAGGTATAATCAAGAAAGGTATTACAACCAGAACGAAAGAAGTTATCCTGCCGCTGTATCGGGCAATGGTGCGTCCACATCTTGAGTACTGCGTCCAGTATTGGTCGCCGTACCTTAAAAAGGATATGGCATTGCTCGAGAGAGTTCAGAGGAGAGCAACACGACTGATTAAGGGAATGGAAAACCTTTCATATGCTGAGAGATTGGAAAAACTGGGACTCTTTTCCCTAGAAAAGAGAAGATTAAGAGGGGATATGATAGAGACTTACAAGATCATGAAGGGCATAGAGAGAGTAGAGAGGGACAGATTCTTCAAACTTTCAGAAAATAAAAAAACAAGAGGGCATTCGGAAAAGTTGAAAGGAGGCAAATTCAAAACTAATGCTAGGAAGTTCTTCTTTACACAACGTGTGGTGGACACCTGGAATACAATTCCAGAGGAAGTTATAGGGCAGAGTACAGTACTGGGGTTTAAGAAAGGTTTGGACAAATTCCTGCTGGGAAAGGGGATAGAGGGGTATAGATAGAAATTTACTGCACAGGTCCTGGACCTGTTGGGCCGCCGCGTGAGCGGACTGCTGGGCGCGATGGACCTCGGGTCTGACCCAGCGGAGGCATTTCTTATGTTCTTATGTTCTTATGTTGCTGCTCACACCAGGAATGGGGGAAGGGAAGTGGTATGTGCACATCAGGAGGGGGGTGGGGAAGGAGCGTGTGGAGGTGGGGGACAGAGAAGAGGGCAGGGGAGGGACACCACTGCCCCGGGCGCCTCTCATCCTTGCTATGCCACTGAATGGAGATTCTCCACAAAATTGTATGTATATAATTTGCATGCTATTATACTTAAAATCACCTGTAAAATAAAAATCAATCCCACCAAGGCCACTACATGGACTCACTGAATTTTACTTGTGAGTTTTGAGAATCTGGCCCCTAGAGACAGATCACAGGAAGAATACACACAGGCTGAAACCCTTTGGGCAGTGTCTAGGACCCAGAAATAAGGTGCTCCCCAGGCTGAAATTTCTTGGGAAGTAACTGACCCCAAATTAATGCATAAACTAGCTTTGGGGAAGTTTGAAGGTTTAGTACATCTTGGAAGCAGGGGTTGTGTAAAGGAAAGCTTTGGGGAAACTGTAAAGAATTGTTACAGCCTGGAAGGAAAACCTAGAAGAAGGTTTGAGCTGGTGAAGGAAGGCTGTAGTTTGGGGACTAGAGATCTCAGGCAAAAAGGCTAGGTAGCAGTAGCACTTAGGAAGGTATTATGTGCAACTGAATTTGTTCACATGGTAAAAGGTTACAGCAATTAAGAGCACTTTATGCTGGATACAGAAAGGGGTGAAAGGAGAAATCTCCTTCTGCAGTGCTTTACAGCATAAGGGAAGCAGCACTGGAAGGCTTAACTGGGAAATGGGTTTGACAGCCTAGGTTTAAAGCACATGTTGTATGCAGAGGGGGGGAAAGGCTAGATCTTCATATGCAGTACTGGCAGACTTAGCCTGGAAGAGGGGTGAAGTGCTTGAGAGCAACCAGTGCTGTACAACTACGGTTACCAGATTTTGTATCTAGAAAAAGAGGACCCTTGGCACCAACCCATTCTGCCCTCACCCCCATGCAAACCTCATCTATTTGGGCTGAGTCTGGAGATGCACCTCATTTGGAGTATTGCGTTCAATTCTGGTCTTCTTATCGCAAGAAAGATATAGTGGCACTAGAAAAGGTTCAAAGAAGAGCGACCAAGATGGTAAAGGGGATGGAACTCCTCTCGTATAAGGAAAGACTAAAATGGTTAAGGCTCTTCAGCTTGGAAAAGAGACGGCTGAGGGGAGATATGATTGAAGTCTACAACAGTGATCTTCAACCGCTGGTCCTTGGACCAGTGCCGGTCTGCAGAAAATTCCTGCTGATCCACAGGGCCGACACGTGCATTGGGCCCGAGACAGTGTTCATCTGCCGGTCCATGGTGCGGTCGATGCAGTGTTATCTTTGGGCCGGCTCCCCTCTTCCTTACTTCCGCAGTGCATAAAGCCATGGGCAGCAGCTCCTATGTGCGTCCTGCGCCTGAACCAGAAGCCTTCTCTCCGACGTCACAACGTCAGAGGGAAGGCTTTCAGACGAGGCGTGGGACATGCGAGGAACTAGCTCAATGGAGTCATCAAACAATTAATTGCCCTGACAAGGGATGTTGGGCCAGATGATCTTGAAGATTGGGGTTCATGTCTACAATGCGGAGCCAGGCAAGTCGGCGCATTGCTACTGAGAAGGCAGTGACCCTCGAGGAAAGTTCAAATGCATCATAGGAAGATTGAAGGAGATGCATGCGGAGTTGAGCCACAGTGGTAGTCACATGCTGAAACTCTGGAAGATGATGTTGAGGAATATATTTGCAAAATTCAGGCAGGATGTTAACCAAATGCTTGAAATAAGAAGTGAAAATAAAATTGTAATTCAAAACTCTAGTTGTCATAAGAGAATTTTGATACAAACGATGACCACACTTGTCCATGGTCCTGCCCTCTTTTCCAGGAGGGACAGTGGCATAAACTTTGGCAGGATTGGTCCTTTTCGGAGAAGACTCCACGAGAAGGGACTGATGGGATATCTGAGATTTCTCGAAGCCCTTGAGGTGGACCATCCTGTAACAAGATTCCAGCTTTCCTGGCACAGCAGGAATGGAATAAGGTGTTTCAAGATTCCGCTTGAAAGTTTGAGAAAGAAGTCTATTGATGGGCAATTTGAGAGACTCCACAGGAGGACGAGACCTACCCATTTCCTCTCAATACTCCGTAGAGTATTTGGAATCAGAGTTCAAAGTAATATTGAGGTCCTTACTCATCTGACGTAGGAAAGAAGAAAAAGATATCTGCTCCAAGGAAGGTTGACCTCGAGAGGAAGAAAGTGACCACGAGGCACATCAGAAAGCAGAGAATGAAGGTGAAACTTCTCTAGAGTACTGATACTCGAGGTCTGAATATGCAGGTATAGATGACTCACTGAGAGAATGGATAGAATCCCTCGCAAGAGAAGAAGCATAGGTGTAAGGCTCTAGAGGTGGTGTCCTCGACTTTGGATTTGGAGGCCTCGAAGAGTCTCGAGACCAAGAGAAACGAGGCCTTTTCTCGAGAAGAGGACCTGTGCCTCAATGGACGCCTCAACTGATGTGGGGAACTGTGCTTCGAACCAGGCAGGTCCGACTGAGAGGAACATCAAGGAGTCTTCGCCCTATGCCTCGGAAAGGGTGACGCCTTATGTGAGGAAGGAGGGCTGGAGGCTGAGAAACCAAAAAGGACTGAGCTCCTTGTGTCAAGGTATCTCGAGGTACTGACAAGGACTCGGCTCCTTGAGTAGCGTGCTTATACTTCAGATGAGACACTCACAAAGACTTGACTCCTTGCAAAGAGTGTGTAGAATCCTCTTGAGGCACTGCCAAAGACTCGTCTCCTTGTGATACTGCTAAATGCTCAGACTGGACCGTAGGAAGCAGAGTCGAGGTAGCAGTATGTTTGGCAAGCATATTACCAAACTGCCGATCCAAAATGGTCTGGATCATAGCCTCCAAATGTGACAGCGAGACTTGAAGATCTGGTACATTTGGTGTGGCTATAGACTCCGAGGAAAAACAACTCTTCAACTTTGAGACATGCTTCTTGTGCAGCTTGATGACCACTGATGATTCCTGTCCTGAGGGAGGCAGCGAGGCACGCGTCTCCTCAGGAGAAGACTTAGCAGATTTGCCCGAGGACGAGGACCCACCAAACGAGGAGGGTTTAATTAAGGTCGAGGTCGAGGCAGAAGATGGAACCCGTGAGAAGTTTGACTGGATTCAAGGTCGAGGTCGAGACCGGGGTAAGTGGATCCATACCGCCAAAGAGTTTCTGCACCTGAATTCGATGACATTTGATGGCTCGAGGTTGAAGAGTAGCACAGCGGGCACACGACTCCGGACGATGGTCAGGTCCCAAACACTTAACACACCACCTATGTGGGTCAGTGAGGGAGATTGCGTGCTGGCAATGGCTACACTCCTTGAAGCCTGTGACCGGCCAGGACATAAACAGAAAAATAGCCTCAGCGAGATCAAAGCCCGCAGACTGAGGCCGCGAGGCAGGCCCTGCCGTGACACAAATGCAAAATAAAATTAAGTTAAAAAAAAAAGAAGAAAAGAAAACATGCAAAGAAACATAGCGACCCTGTAAAATAATAAAACACGAGCCGTGGTGAGAGAAGGCATGAAGTAGAACTGAGTTTAGCGCAGAGCGTCGAAATAGGACTTCTTGGCACCGCGGAAAACTAAGGACTGAGGAAACGCGCACCCTGCATCAGGTGGGAAGGCACTCGCACATGTGCAGTGCAGCAGTCGCAAACTTTCTAAGGTTCTTCAAGCAAGTTTGCTTGCGAAGCTGTCCGCATCCGGGCTCCGTGGATGACGTCACCCCACATGTTGAGGATAGGCTGCCTGCGTATCCTGACATAATGAGCTATATTGGCTGCCTATAGAATTTCGCATTAGATTTAAGAAAGTTTTTTGGTTTTTACCAGAAGTTCATACATGGTATGTCATCTAATTAATAGGTTACGATTTTGCAGCCTTATAGTTTTACTTATTTATCTGTTCCTGTCATTTCAATACTTTGTGGTAAGCAGATTACTTGTGCCAGGACCTTCTCAGCCATTGCTCCAGGGTTTTAGAATTCTCTTCCCAAGGACTTCTGATTTGTGATCTCCTATCATGCCATAAAAAGGTTAAGACTTGCCAAAGTTTCCAGAGAATTAACATACAAAGAATCAAAATTACATATTGTTCCAGACTTTGCAAAAAGTACAGCTAATAAATGCAAACAATTTCTACAACTTTGACCAAAGCTTAGGGAACTGGGGGCTACATATGGCCTCCTGTACCCAGCTGTATTGCGAGTTACGCTTGATAATAAAACGATACAATTTGAAGACCCTGCAAGGCTGGTGGAATTTTTGGAACAACAAAAAGAACCTATGTCTATATAGAATTTGAAAATGGTACTAAGAAAATTTGCAGCAAAGAATTTTTATTGACTCTTGATTGGATTACTAGCAAAGAAGGAAAAAGAAATGGATAAGAGGAAACAAAAGAAAGAAAAGGAAATAAGAGAAAATAATACCAGGGTATAATTGAAAACAATTCATAGATGTATATGTGAGTATCTCTTTAGTTTTACAGTGAACTGAGGCTATGAAGGAAAACGTCTGTTCTTACATGATGAGATTAATTTTTTTCTTTTTCATAGAAATACTTTGAAACGTATAAATTCAAGAGATGATTGTTAAAGGAGAATGAGATGTTAAAGTAAAGAGGTTTTTAAGAATTAATTTGTTCTTTAAAGGATAATACTTGATAATAGGCTTCTCCTACAGGTATAGACAATTATATATAGTTTTATTATCATAAATTTTGGAAAAAATACAATATTTATGCTCCTAATGATAAGTTATAAAAGGGAACTTTTTGCAGAATGACACCTGGGGAGGGGGGGAGGTTTGTATTGTAGATCCGCCTGAGTGCTTCCAAGCAGGCATTTTGTGTAATGGGGAGGGTAGGTGAGGGGGGAGGGGTTTATATGCGAGTTCCTGAATATATTTGTATGATTTATGGGGGGGGGCGAGGGTTGGGTTATATAATGAGGGGGGGAATGGATGTGTAATAGGAAAAATAGATTAATTTGGATGAAAATTATTTTAAGTTGGTTAAGATGGTACCGTATAGCTAAAATAATACAATGTCTCTGAAAATTTATTCATTAAATGTCAATGGTCTCAATCACCCTATTAAGAGAAAAAAAAATTTTCTTTTCTGAAAAGGCAGGGGCATATATATTTTATTCAAGAAACTCATTTATCTGCAATAGAATCAAGTAAATTAGAGGGGGATTGGGTCAAACAGTATTTTTATGCTCCTGATGTTGGGAAAAAAGCTGGAGTTGGTATTTTGGTACATAAAAAATGTTTGGCCACGTTCAATATGATATCAATTGATCCCTTGGGAAGATGGATTCATATGAAAATGAGCTCAGGAAAAGATACCTTATAGCTGTTTAATATATAAGCACCTAATTCAAATCAGGCGGAATTCTTTAAGAATCTACAGCAGTTGATTTTACCATCATCTGCCTCCAATTTAATATTGGCAGGGGACTTTAATGCTGTAATAGATCCATTACTGGGTAAAAAGCCTAGTAAAATATTAAAATCTTTAGGTCTGGATAATCTGATAAAATCTTGTGGTTTAAAAGACATTTGGAGGATTCTTCATTTCAATGATCAGGAATTTTCATTTTGTTCCCATGTTCATAAATCATTCTCAAGAATTGACTAGGTGTTTGTATCAGATAATTTAGTTCAGGAGGTAAAAAAGGCAACCATAGATCCAATCATCTTATCGGATCATGGGGGTGTTTGGATTGAATGTGATATAAATGGACAAGAAAATAATAGGCCTGTTTGGAGATTTGATAATGCAATGCTGGCAGATTTCAACTTTATAAAGGAATTTCAAATAAAAATGAATGAATTTTTTCAGATCAATGTCTCAGAAGAAATCTCTATAGAAATGTTATGGGATGCCTTTAAGGCTACCATGAGAGGACATATAATCTCGTATTCAGCATATATTAGAAAACAACTAAATAAAGATTTTCTTATCTTAGAACAAAATATTAAAGATCTGGAGTTAAAGATGAAATCAAATTGGGAACAAAATACTTTTCAGGCTCTTCTCAAAGCAAAATGTAGATATAATGAGATTTCTTCCCAGTTGGCCAGGAATGAATTGGTTTCTCATAAAGCTTTGTATTATGGAAACTCGAATAAAGCGGGAAGATTATTGACTAATTATCTTAAAAAAAGGAAAGTAAACATAGTGGCTATTACAGATGAGAATGGAGTAATTCATTCTCAAAATGGAAATATTTTAAAACAATTTTTGAAATTTTACAAAAGCTTGTATTATTCTGAGCATTATTCAACTAAAGAGAAAGAGGGTTTAGAGTTTCTGCAGTTGATTGAGGCGTCTAAAATTCCTGATCATATGTAAAGTACAGTGGTGCCTCACACAACGAACTTAATTCGTTCCAGGAGCAAGTTTGTTATGCGAAAAGTTCGTTATGTGAAACGCGTTTTCCCATAACAATACATGTTAAAAAAAATAATTCGTTCTGTAGCATAAAATATGCTAAGATGACATAAAAAAAGATAAATTTTTGGTTATTATTTTTATTTAGATACATCTAAAAACATAATTGTTTTTTAAAACAACACACATTTTTTAAATTTAAAGACAGACTAAGTAGAGTCTAATTTTACAGTGAGAGAGGGCAGAGTCTCAGCGGCAAAAACTGGGACTTAACTGTTCATTTTTTTTTTTTTTTCTACCGTGTTTCCCCGATGATAAGGCAGGGCCATCAAATAAGACAGCCCCCCCTTTTTAGAAAAAAATGTAAAATAAGGCACCCCCCCGCAAATAAGCCACCCACCGATACCTGCGCTTACCCGAATCGGGTGGTACGGTGGGTGACTCCGTGTGGTCCCTGGCACCCCCGACACGATCGGGGCAAGAGGGAGCTCAAGCCCTCTTGCCCCCCCGACTCCCCGACACGATCGGGGCAAAAGGGAGCTCAAGCCCTCTTGCCCCCCCGACTCCCCGACACGATCGGGGCAAGAGGGAGCTCAAGCCCTCTTGCCCCCCCCGACTCCCCGACACGATCGGGGCAAAAGGGAGCTCAAGCCCTCTTGCCCCCCCCGACTCCCCGACACGATCGGGGCAAAAGGGAGCCCAAGCCCTCTTGCCCCGCCGATTCCCCAACTCCCCGACAATATCGGGCCAGGAGGGAGCCCAAGTCCTCCTGGCCACGGCGACCCCCTAACCCCACCCTGCACTACATTACGGGCAGGAGGGATCCCAGGCCCTCCTGCCCTCGACACAAACCCCCCCTCCCCCCAACGACCGCCCCCCCCAAGAACCTCCGACCGCCCCCCCAGCCGACCCGCGACCCCCCTGGCCGACCCCCGACACCCCCAACCCCCTTCCCCGTACCTTTCTGTAGTTGGCCGGACAGACGGGAGCCAAACCCGCCTGTCCGGCAGGCAGCCAACGAC
Source organism: Geotrypetes seraphini (assembly GCF_902459505.1). Classification (NCBI taxonomy): domain Eukaryota; kingdom Metazoa; phylum Chordata; class Amphibia; order Gymnophiona; family Dermophiidae; genus Geotrypetes; species Geotrypetes seraphini. The sequence continues at coordinate 181,913,151 of NC_047085.1, read as the reverse complement.
GGAATGAGGCCGGATTGGCCCATCCGTCCCAAAGCTCCGCCTACTGGTGGGGCCTAAGGCGCCTGGGCCAATCAGAATAGGCCCGGGAGCCTTAGGTCCCTCCTGGGGGCAGGGCCTGAGGCACATGGTCGGGTTGGGCCCATGTGCCTCAGGCCCCGCCCCCAGGAGGGACCTAAGGCTCCCGGGCCTATTCTGATTGGCCCAGGCGCCTTAGGCCCCACCAGTAGGCGGAGCTTTGGGACGGATGGGCCAATCCGGCCTCATTCCGTCGTTGGCTGCCTGCCGGACAGGCGGGTTTGGCTCCCATCTGTCCGGCCAACTACAGAAAGGTACGGGGAAGGGGGTTGGGGGTGTTGTGGGGGTCGGCCAGGGGGGTCGCGGGTCGGCTGGGGGGGCGGTCGGGGGGTCTGGGGGGGGGCGGTCGTTGGGGGGAGGGGGGGTTTGCGTCGAGGGCAGGAGGGCCTGGGATCCCTCCTGCCCGTAATGTAGTGCAGGGTGGGGTTAGGGGGTCGCCGTGGCCAGGAGGACTTGGGCTCCCTCCTGGCCCGATATTGTCGGGGAGTTGGGGAATCGGCGGGGCAAGAGGGCTTGGGCTCCTTTTTGCCCCGATCGTGTCGGGGGGGCAAGAGGGAGCCAGGCGGAGAGAGGGCAGTTAAGCGCAGTGCCTGCGCGGAAGGATGCAGCTCGGGCGACTTCGTTGTGTGAAACGAAGTTCGTTGTACGAATCAAGACATAAAGTTCGTTGTGTGCAGCGTGCGCTGTGCGAGGCGTCCGTTGTGTGAGGCACCACTGTAGTCTTGAATCACCAATTTCACAAAAAGAAATTCAGACAGCCTTGAAGTCTCTTACAGTTGGATCCACTCCAGGTGGTGATGGATACACGGTAGAATTTTACAATGCTTTTCAAATTACCTTGTTACCTCATCTATTCAATTTATATCAGGCTCAACTGACTAAAGGTTGTATTACAGGTACTATGGTGGAATCTTTAACAATAGTTTTGCCAAAGCCAAATAAAGATCCTGCTTTGGTTTCAAATTACAGGCCTATTTCTTTGATTAATGTAGATGGAAAATTATTAGCAAAGTTATTGGCTTTATGTTTGGCCAAGGCTCTCCCTTATATTATTGGTATGCACCAAATAGGGTTCGTTGCTCAAAGACATTCTTCAAATAATACCAGATTGGCCTTTCATATGTTAAACTTGACAAAGGAAATGGATGATCGGTCTTTCTCTGTATCCTTGGATGCAGAAGGCCCTTGATCGAGTAGAATGGACCTTTATGTTTCAGGCAATGGATTGGTTTGGTATTGGTTCTGGATTCATTCAAATGGTTCAAACCTTGTATAGTTCCCCTTCTGCCAGATTGTATATAAATAATACTTTTTCAGAGCGGTTTTCTATGGAGAGGGGAGTTAGACAAGGGTGTCCGTTATCTCCTTTGATATTGTTCTCGAACCTTTACTTTTGTCTATTCAACAAACGGAGGAGATACGAGGTATTCCTTAAGCAGGTCGGGAATATAAAGTCTCTGCGTATGCAGATGATATTTTGATTCATTTGAGGAATCCTGAGTCAACCATTCCACATTTACTAGATTTGATAGATAGATTTGGAAAATTCTCTGGTTACAAAATATAGTGGAGTAAATCAGAGGTTCTTCCATTAAATGTACATTGTGCAAAAGGATTATTTGATGAGTTTTCTTTTATCTGGAAGGAAGATGGTATATTTAGGGTATTTGGATAAAAAGTACATTGGAAGAAACGAATAAAGTAAATGAAAAATCCTTACTGTCAAAGGTCACTGAAATGTGTGAGCAATGGAACCCTTTACATTTGTCTTGGTGGGGGAGAGTTCAAACGGTCAAGATGATGATTTTGCCTGTAGTTTGCTACCAAATGGGTATGTTGCCAGTTTATTTTCAAGGGTCCTTTTACAAAAAAGCTAAATAGTATTCTGACAAAATTTATTTTGCTTGGGAATTGCTTTAGTATTGTTACAAAAATCAATTGTGGAGGGAGGGGTAAATTTTCCCAATTTTTATAGGTATCATCAAGCCTATATATGCGTCAAGGTATATATTGGATCCTCCCTGAGCTCATGGAACATCAGCCGGATTGACTATATCTTGAATGGAAAATTATGTCCCTTATGCAACTATCTCATGTACTAAGTATCAAGCTACCTAGATATGCTAAGGACAATATAATTTTATTGGACACATGGAAAGCAATTAAATTTATTGACAAACTTACAGATGTTCCTATAATGAAATCAACTTTGCAGTCCTTATGGTTAAACTCCAAGATTCAAATAGGCGGTGCTGGGAATGCCTGGAAGAATTGGATGCAGGCAAGTATTCGGACATTGGATGATGTTATGTCTAATGGAAAACTGCTTGATTTTTCATGGCTGCAACAATCATTTGAAATTTTAAAGTCTCAACAATATAGGTGGTTGCAGTTGAAGAATCAGGCTATTCAGAGTGGGTTCCCTGAATGGAAAAGTTTAAAAACTTATTATAGCTTGCAGATCCTTTGCTACCAGACAGATCTAGTAGGACATCAGTCTGCCCAATGGTACAAATTGATTACTGGATTTTTAAACAAGAAGCCAAAAAATAGTCTTAGGGATATCTGGAGCATCGAGATAAAACAGTATATTTCTGTATCTCATCGGCCACGAATTTGGACTTGGAGGTTGAAATGTACAGTGTCAGCATCTATGAGATAAACATGGTTATTTTTATTGCATAGGATTTTTTTGGACCCCAGTTCGCTTACAAAAAAACAGATAATTCTAAATCTAATAGATGCTGGCATTGTCATATTAATATAGGGACTTTGGATCATCTGTTATATTTTTGTCCATTGATACTTAGTTTCTGGAAGTCAATTTGGGGACAAATAAATCTTATTCTTGAATCATCTATCCCCCTTGTCATATGAGGCGATAATATGTGGTACACTACTATATGTCAAACCTACTTTAGACAAATTTAAAAATCGCCTTTTCATGATATAGACAGGAATAGGGGTTCAGCTGATTACCCATAATTGGAAAAATAATGATAGGATTAATTTTACTATTTGGTGGGTAACTGTGTGTACTACGTACAAGTATGAAAAGATGATGGCAGAACGTTTTGGGAATAATAAGTCTTTTAAAGATATATGGAATCCATTGACTAATTCTATTGTATTATAATTAAGGTCATGTTTCTTTCTTTTTTCATTACATTCGTTGCACATCCAGGGAGGGTGGGGGGAATATATTTTGAAAAGTTTATTTATTTCATTATAATATTGAAATTATTTTATATGTACTGTATTATTATTTAAATAATAAGTTCAGGAGGGTTGGAAATGATTGTTAATGTAATAATTACATAGTTGATAATGTGTTTTTGTGCAGTTTTTCTGATATATCAATTGTATTACATTATTGAAGTTTGAAAATCAATAAAGATTAAAAAAAAAAAAGGTTAAGACTGCCCCATTTTCCCAAAGCTTTTTCTCCTGAAGGACTGTAATTGGAACGCTTGTGATGCAACTGTTGACATGTTTTGATTTACTCATAGGATAATGTAATGTTTTGATGCGTTGTATCATATTACATTGTTTTATGCTTACTTGTAAAGAGAACTTTTGGCATATATGTCTCTTAAATGCATAAATAAACAGAATAGATTTTATGCATAACTCTTATACCATGTCGCAACTGCAGAAACAGTGGTGCACTTTTGAAACACTAGCCACAGTTTTCAAGAGAGCTTGGACACATGTCCCGCTGTACCGGATGGATATGTTCTCCCTGATTTCATTGAGATTCTGGAGAGTACAAATCACATTTCCTCCCTTTCCTGCTTGTGTCCTGCTGTCTTATTACATTCTTAGATCAATCTCTATGCCATTCTGCAGCACCGTGGCCGATGTCCACATAAACTCATATTTTGATATGCCTGGTGGCCTGGATCCACCCAATCATTCAGAACATTTTTCCCCTTTTTATTGCTCCCCTTCGCATGGGTCTATACCGCAATGCAGCGTCTGGTGGCCAGGATCATAATTAGTCTTCTACATGATGATGCTCTATCACTGGTTTTACTCGGCTATCAAGAGGGCTGCTACAAGACAATTCGGTTCTATCCTCTTCCTTTTCAATCCAGAGACAGGAAGCATGTCCTGACATTCCAACCCTTTGCCAACACTATAAATAACATAACTACCTGGGATAATCAGTTTCTATGGTCAGTTCTCATCCTTCGCTTTCTGGGATCACATTATTAATCCTTCCTTAATCAGTGGCTCTTGCTTGATATTTGGAGGTAGTGAAAAAAACAAAAAAAAGTTACCTCTGCTGTGGCTTGGTGTAATTTATATGCTTATCAAAAGATAGAAGGGCTTTGCATGCTTTAGAGCCGTTAATGAGCTGTCGAGAATAGCTGAAAATAAATCCTATGGCTCATGTACTACAAAAAAAAATCTGCTGCTTTTATATTACAAACACAGGAGTTGGGTCCAACGCGTAATGAGCACCCTCAATACCGAACATGCATGGGATAGGCGCGTGGGATTAAGAAGGCATGAGATAGACACGTGGGATCTCTCAGAGAGAGAAAGAGATAATGGTTACTGTGGATGTGTGTAGACTAGATGGGCCATTTGGGCCATCATGTTTCTATGTAATTATGTCGAGGGAGGGGTTATTTGTATTGCGTATGGTACCCCCAAATCATTTTGAAAAGTTGGTATCTATGATTACAAACCTTCAGCCTATTAAAACATGAGCCAGTTTCCATAGGCAAGTTGGGATCCAAAGAATTATGTCTCAGATCCCCCCCACCCCTTTTACTAAACCGTGCAGGGAGCTGCTTTGAATGCTCTGTGCTGCTCCCAACACTCTTAGGAACTCTATGAGCATAGGGAGCAACACAGAGCATTCAGTGCGGCTCACTGAGCTCATAACTGCTATCGCGGTTTAGTAAAAGGGGGTGGAGAGAATTTGGAGACAGCATGCCCAAGTTGTGTGCCAGGATTTACAACAGGTTTCACCTGGTGTAAGTCCTTGTGCCCAAAGTTGGATCATTCAGAATCATTTTTCCCCTTTTTATTGCTTCCCTTCGCATGGGTCTATACCGCAATGCAGCGACTGGTGGCCAGGATCCTAATTAGTCTTGTACATGATGATGCTCTATCACTGGTTTTACTCGGCTGTCAAGGGGGCTGCTACAAGGCAATTCAGTTCTACCCTCTTCCTTTTCAGTGATCATAACATGATCAGATTTGATATAATCTCTTGTGTACACAAAGGCAATACAATATGTTAGCATTTAACTTTCAAAAAGGAGGTTATGATAAAAATGAGAATAGTAAAAAAAAAAAAAAAAAAAAAAAGAGAAACAGCTGTAAAGGTCACAAATTTACATCAGGCGTGGATGCTGTTCAAAAATACCATCCTGGAAACCCAGACCAGATATATTCCATGTCATCTTTATGGTTTGCATGAGTACACTGGAAGAGTTGTTTACATTTGTGGAGGACTTCCCTGTCTGAAAAATAGTTGCATTTAAAAATCTGTATCATATCTCCCAATCATAATTTATAAATGTCTTCTTTTTCTCAAAAGCTGCCCTATTTTGGTAGCCCTTCATTGGACCATCTCTGTCTAGATCCTTCTAGAGGTTCTGTTTCCAGAACTGCACACAATACTATAGGAGAGACCTCACAGCAATGTGTACAGCAGCCTCATCATCTCCTTTTCAGAGGCATTTTGCTTGTTGTTTAATCCATGTCTTTTTGTCTGTTGGCCCTTCTGCATGCATCAGATGATGAGCGCACGTGGCCATGCATTTCTACTGAATTGTCCGTGCATTTTGCACATCAAACAGAGGAAGAGTCAAGACCATGAGGCAGTGCAAGGACAAGAATTTCAGCATGGAGGGTGCCAAGGTGCTAGCAAAGTCCCCAGGGCCAACTGGCTGAAGGAAGAGTTTGCAGTATTTAATTTCTATGGGGATGACTTTGAAAGCGATTGAACTGGCCAGAAACAACTAACATAAGAACTTAAGAATTGCCGCTGCTGGGTCAGACCAGTGGTCCATCGTGCCCAGCAGTCCGCTCACGCAGCGGCCCCCAGGTAAAAGACCAGTGCTCTAAATGAGTCCAGCCTCACCTGCGTACATTCCAGTTTAGCAGGAACTTGTCTAACTTTGTCTTGAATCCCTGAAGGGTGTTTTCCCCTATAACAGACTCTGGAAGAGCGTTCCAGTTTTCTACCATTCTCTGGGTGAAGAAGAACTTCCTTACATTTGTACGGCATCTATCCCCTTACAATTTTAGAGAGTGCCTTCTCGTTCTTCCTACCTTGGAGAGGGTGAACAATCTGTCTTTATCTGTTAAGTCTATTCCCTTCAGTATGTAGTTAGTGCCGCTGAATATTCCAAAGACTGCTAAACTCAAAACTGTCTATTTTTACAAGAATTAAGAATAGCCTTACTGGGTCAGACCAGTGGTCCATCTAGCCCAGTAGAGGCACCACTTGTTGAACATTACCATGAGTATCAACATAGTTTTCAGAGTTTTTAAACTACAGAAGTGCACAATAACTAATACATTTACATATAATATTAAAATTAAAGCACCTTAACTTACAAAAATGTATAAAAAGGAAAATTAATTCCCCCCACCCTTCCACTTATTAATCAGTACATAAATACCTTCAAGAACAATCAATACAAAGGAGAAAATGTTAATTATTTATATTCCGGTTTTCAAAGAGGTCAAGGAAGATGACTTTATGCAATGTCACCTCAGGAACAACTATACAAAAATAGACAAATATACCCCCTTCCCTTTTTACTAAACAGCGATAGCGGTTTTTAGTGCAGGGAGCTGCACTGAATGCCCTGTGCTGCTCTCGATGCTCATAGGCTCCCTGCACTAAAAACCGCTATTGTGGTTTAGTAAAAGGGGGCCATAGTACAAAATATAGACATCAGATACATGAGTCTCTGGTTGCACTTTATTCTTCTGACTGTGCATCCAATATTTATTCCCTTATTTCAGCCTGCTGTATGCTTCCAGACCTCATTCCCTCCACCAACTTTTTCTTCCTCTCTCCCTGCCCCCCTCCCCTTTCTTTCTGTCTCCCTGCCCCCCTTTCTTTCTGTCTTCCTATCCCCCCTTTCTTCTTCCTTTCTGTCTCCCTGTTCCCCCTTTTTTCTGTCTCCCTGCCTGCTCCCAAGCCACTGCCTCCACCATCGGGGAACAGGCCTCCAAACTGCCACCACCATCGGGGAACAGGCCTCCAAACCACCGCCACCCCAAGTTCTACCTGCTTCCCCACACAGAAGCATCGGGCTGACCAGATTTCCTCTTCCCAACGTCATTTCTGAAGTCGGATAAGAAGTTCCGGGCCAGCCAGGCAGCGATTGGCTGGCCTGGAACTTCCTCTCCGATGTCAGAATTGACTTCGGGTGGGGGGAAGTTGGTCGGCTCGGTGCTTCTGAGTCGGGAAGCAAGTAGAATGTGAAGGCAACGCGATCGACTCGCGTTGCCTTCGTGATCTACCGGTTGATCGACCTTTTGGGCACCCCTGCTTTAGAGTCTCTGTTAGGGTTTAATACAAAACAGTGTTTTAGCCTAGATTAGTGTTTCAGGTTGCATTTCAGAACATAATATCAGATTAGGGCACAAATAGCTGTTGAGAAAAGGTTCTGGTGTTAATTTAATTCCATCTCGCCCACCCCAAGTCAGAGCTTTTTGATTTATAGACTCTTCAGCCTATAAATTTTGTAGGATTTTTCTACCTTTTCTTTATCCTTCCAGGTGTAAGTACTTATGCACCACAGTATGGCTGGGAAACATCGTCTGACCAAGCTGCTGCTCAGGTTACAACTTCTGTCTCTGTGCAGACAGAAAATGCTACCCAGGCAGAGGGAGTGGCTCCATGTGCATGCTGTGTTCAACTTGAATCTCTTGTGAAGGAAGTAAAAGAACTGAGAGAGGAGATGGCAAGATTGAGAAGCATCCATGAGAATGAGAGGTACATCGATGAAATAGTTCATGAGGCATCAAAGATTTACAGCAGGGGAGAAGAAGAGGCTATGCTGAGAGAAGACAGCTGGACTCAGATTACGGAACACTGCATGATTAGTACTGTGACTCCCCATGCCCTTGAACTGAAGAACCGCTATGTTTGGATGGGTCCCAAAGTGATGGGCTGGATCAAGAACTGGTTGAGTAGAAGGCAAAAGAGGGTAGTGATCAATGGAGATAGCTCTGAGGAAAGGAATGATACCAGTGGTGTGCCACAAGTTTTTGTTCTTGAGCAGGGCTGTCAGGTAAGATTTGCCTCTTTGAGGATGATACCAAAATCTGCAATAGAATAGACACCCAGGATGGTGTGAATAACATGAATAAAGATCTGGTGAAGCTTGAAGAATGGTCTGAAATTTGGCAGATAAAATCTAATTCTAACAATTGCATGGACATGCATTTGGGCTGCAAAAACCCAAAGAAACGGTATAGTTTAGGGGGTGAAGAACTTACAATATGCGCATGATAGAAGAGCGGGACTTGGGTGTGATTGTATGTGATAATCTTAAGGTGGCCAAACAGGTTGAAATAGTGCCTGTAAAACTAGAAGGATGCTAGGGTCCATAGGAAAAGTTATGGCCAATAGGAAAAATGAGGTATTGATGCCCCTGTATAAGACTGGTGAGACCTTATTTAGAATATTGCGTACAATTCTGGAGGCTGCACCTTCAAAAAGATATAAAAAGGATGGAGTCAGTTCAGAGGAAGGCTACTAAAATGGTGCGTGGTCTTCATCATAAGGCGTATGGGGACAGACTTAAAGATCTCAATCTGTATACTTTGGAGGAAAGGTGGGAGAGGAGATATGATAAACGTTTAAATACCTACGTGGTGTAAATGCGCATGAGTCGAGTCTCATTTGAAAGAAAGTTCTGGAATGAGACGACATAGGATGAAGTTAAGAGATGCTAGATTCAGGAGTAGTCTAAGGAAATACTTTTTTACAGAAAGGGTGGTAGATATGTGGAACAGTCTCCCACTAGAGGTGGTGGAGACAGAGACTGTGTCTGATTTCAAGAAAGCCTGGGATAGTCACGTGGGATCTCTTAGAGAGAGGCAGAGATAATGGTTACTGCAGATAGGCAGACTGGATGGACCATTTGGCCTTTATCTGCCATCATGTTTCTAGAGAATGACACAGAGACAAATTTTTCCCCATCCCCACAGGAATTCATTTTCCCATCATAATGAGTTCTTTTCCTGTCCCTGCCCCATTCCTGCAAGCTCTGTCCTCATCTTCACAAGCATCAAACACTTTAAAATCATACGTGTTCAAGGCTTGTACGGTTAAGGCAGAGCTTACATGAATGGGGCAGGGACAAGGACAGAGATAAAACACTTGGGGACAGGATGGGGAAATTGAGTTCCTGAGGGGACAGGGAATGTCCCCGTGTCATTCTCTAGTGTCTAGTTTCCTTTATAAAATATTTCATATAGGTACCTCTGGGTATCTACAGTATATCTAGACTTCTACTTTCCTTTACAGAATACTGGTATGACCAGATATACTCACATACAGTGCTTCCCCGCACATTCACGGTCGGTGGTTCGCGGTCCCAGTCATTCGCGGTATTTTCCAACCGCGAATGACCGGGCAGGAGAAAGCAGCTGGAGCACTAGCGAGTGAAGGAAATCACTTGCTGTATGCTCCGACTGCCTCTTCCTGTACTAAAGTCGGGCCTTACCAATCAGGATCAAAGCGTGTCAAAGCAGCTCCTTATTGGTGAGGCCCGACTTTAGTACAGGAAAAGGTGGTCAGAGCATACAGTGAGTGATTTCTTTCACTCGCCAGCGCTCCGGCTGCCCTCTCCTGCCTCTCCAGCTGCCCTCTCCTGTCTCTCCTGCCTCTCCTGCCTAAAAACTATATTCACAGGTTTTCAAAATTCACGGGGGTTCCTGGAATGTAACCCCCGCAAATTTCGGGGGAGTACTGTATACTTTACATGGGTTGGGCACAAACATTTACATCAGCCACAGAGTTTGTATAAGTGTTCATCCCTAAGTGTCAGAGTTAATTATGTAACTATAGTACTCTATAAGTTGAATCCCTAACTGTGAGTCCCACCCATACTCTACCCGTTGTCACTGCTGTGGAGGCACAGCCATTGAAGATATAGTAAAGCAAGGCTTGGCAATTTCAACAAGTGAAATGCAAGTTATAGGTTTCCTTCTTAGTGCAAGTGTCTAAAAGAGCCTTTATGCCTACGAAGTTCAAGAGTCCTTCTTTTCTGCTCCTGGTACACTCGGGAATGAGCTGCTTGAAAATTCACAATAAACTCCTCTATTTACAGATGAATAAGCTCAGTTTAGTCAGCAGTTCTTTTCTTTCATTTTTACCAACTTCCAAAAGTCAAGGACTTGCATTCATAGATAAAAGAACTGGATTTATGCAAATGAGATCTCCAAGATGTCTATGATAACACTTCTTAGTTGCAAATCTCAAAGTTCTATGCAAATTAACTTGGCTTGCCACCTGGATCAGATAAGTAATCAGAAGTTTCAGCTCACCAGGGGGGCGTAAAGATTACAAAATAGAAGCTGAAAGCCCCAGAGTTCCCCCAGCACTAGAATATACCGACCCTCCTTATTCTGAATGGTCTTATGAACGTGTAAGGGTAGGTGTTTATGCGCTAGAATCACCACCCCCCTCTGCCTACTATTATAAGCAGACTAGCTCACATCTTCCACCCAGTCCCTGCGCAGTTTCTCATGCTCAGCAGCAGCCAAATAAGTTTCTTGTAGGAACGCTACATCAACATGATGCTGTCGAAGCCAAGTAAGAATTTTCTTGTGCTTCATTGGGGAGTGTATACCATCAACGTTAAGGGTAGCAATAGTTAAATTAACCATAGCTGCTGAGCAAAAAGAGCCACCAGTGCACCCAGAGGGTAACAGATATCAAGCAAACCAAGAAGAAGACCCCCCAGCTAGGTCCACTCCCATGAAAATTTGGAAAAAGAAACTGGAGCGCACTCAAAGACCCCCCAGTCTCCATTCTGCCATCAGACCCACCCAGACTTACCCTAATCCCCCACGCACTCCCCGTACCAAGCAACCACAGCCATACCACACACACACATAGAAACATAGAAGATGACGGCAGAAAAGGGCTATAGCCCATCAAGTCTGCCCATCCTACTGACCCATCCTCTTAAGTCTATACCTAGCGACCGATATTCCAGTTCGACCCTCGTAGGGATCCCACATAGGTATCCCATTTATTCTTAAAGTCCAGCACGCTGCTGGCCTTGATCACCTGTGCTGGAAGCTCATTCCAACGGTCAACCACTCTTTCTGTGAAGAAATACTTCCTGATGTCGCCATGAAATTTCCCGCCTCTGAGTTTGAGCGGATGCCCTCTAGTGGCAGAGGGTCCCCTGAGAAAGAAGATATCATCTTCCACCTCGATACGTCCCGTGATGTACTTAAATGTCTCAATCATGTCTCCCCTCTCTCTACGTTCTTCTAGAGTGTAGAGCTGTAGTTTGTTTAGTCTCTCCTCGTACGAGAGACCCTTTAGCCCCGAGATCCTCCTGGTGGCCATCCGTTGAACCGATTCGATTCTAAGCACATCTTTATGGTAATGTGGCCTCCAGAATTGTACACAGTATTCCAGATGAGGTCTCACCATGGTTCTGTACAATGGCTTTATGACTTCAGGCTTCTTGCTGACAAAGCTTCTACTGATACATCCCATCATCTGCCTTGCTTTAGATGAAGCCTTCTCCACTTGATTGGCAGTTTTCATGTCTGCACTGATGATTACTCCTAGGTCTCGTTCCGCCAAAGTACAAGTTAAAGGAGAACACAGAACCTTTTCACCTACCCACCTCTCAACGGTACTCGTCGTAAGAAACTTTACGACAACCTTCTGGGGACACAGGCAGCTAAAATTGACTCTGACATCTCAAAACTACTGACCAAAACAACAGACATAAAAGAGTTCCGTAAAGAAATAAAAACACTACTGTTCAAAAAATATCTCCCATCACTCTAACCACCATCCAATGAGTTCCCAATCAACGCCTTTGGAAACACCCACCTATAGTATCTCTTTGTCTGTGATCTAGAATTACTGTAACTCTTTTACACCCCACCTGACTTAACTTGTTTCAGTTGATATGTATTATCTTCTGTGATATGTATTATCTACGGTGATATATATTATCTTCTGTGATATGTATTATCTTCCGTGAAATTGAAGTATCATAATTCTTTACGGTTCCTGTAACTTACTCTTATCCTGTAATGTAATTCTACTGGAAATGCCCAGATATCTTCTATATTGTAATCCGCCTAGAACCGCAAGGCACAGGCGGAATAGAAATCCCTAATGTAATGTAATGTAATGTAAAGTTTCTCCATTCAAGGTGTAATTTCTGCATGGATTACTGCTACTGAGGTGCATAACCTTACATTTCCCAGCGTTAAAGCCCAGCTGCCAGGTCGAGGACCATCTTTCCAATGTAAGCAGGTCCTGTGCCATACTATCCTGTAAATTACATTCCCTTACTATATTGCATAGTTTAGCGTCGTTGGTGAATAATGTTATTTTACCCTGAAGCCCCTGAGTCAGATCCCCTATGAATATGTTGAAAAGGAGTGGGCCCAGGACTGAACCCTGCGATACTCCGCTGGTCACCTCCGATGTTTTAGAGAGGGTACTGTTAACCATTACCCTTTGAAGTCTTCCACTTAGCCAATCATTGACCCAAGTAGTTAGTGTTTCTCCTAACCCCATCGATTTCATTTTGCTCAACAGCCTGCGGTGTGGGATGCTATCAAATGCTTTACTGAAATCCAGGTACATGATGTCCATAGACTCTCCCAAGTCTAGCTTCCTTGTCACCCAGTCAAAGAAGCTGATGAGATTAGATTGGCAGGACCTACCCCCGGTGAATCCATGTTGATTGGGATCCCGTAGATTTCCCTCAGACAGGATCGTGTCTAATTTGCGTTTAATTAAAGTTTCCAAGAGTTTACACACTATTGATGTGAGACTCACCGGTCTGTAATTCGCAGCCTCTGCCCTGCAACCCTTTTTGTGCAGAGGAATGACGTTGGCTGTTTTCCAGTCCAAGGGTACTCTCCCCGTGCTTAGGGAGAGATTGAAGAGTGCGGCTAGCGGTATCGCCAGGACATCGCACAACTCTTTGAGCACTCTTGGGTGCAGATTGTCTGGTCCCATGGCTTTATTTACATTTAGTCTTGACAGTTCGCTGTAAACTTCACCTGGTGTGAACTCAAAATTCTGAAACGGGTCGTCCGCACTTGACTTAGCCTCTAACTGAGGACCATGTCCTGGTGCCTCGCAAGTGAAGACAGAGCAGAAGTATTCGTTCAGTAGTTCAGCTTTATCTGAATCTGCTTCCACGTAATTCCCATCCGGTTTGCTAAGGCGTACTATCCCGTCTGTGTTCTTTTTCCTATCACTAATATACCTGAAGAAGGATTTGTCCCCCTTCTTAATGTTCTTTGCTAGAGTTTCTTCCACACGAAGTTTGGCCTCCCTAATTGCTGTTTTGACCGCTGTAGATCTGGTCCTATATTCCATGATGGCTTCTCTTGTTTCCGTACGTTTGTAGGAAAGAAATGCTTTTTTCTTCTCCTTAACAAGGTGCGAGATCTCTGCGGTGAACCATTGGGGTTTATTGTTTCTTTGTCGTTTATTTAATGATTTTATGAAGCGGCTAGTTGCTTCATGTATGGTTGATTTCAGTGTTAACCACTTAGCTTCTACATCATTGGTCGCCACTTGGTCCTGCAGCATCCGATGGACGAAATCTCCCATGCGTGCGAAGTCTGTGCCGCGGAAATGGAGTACCTTTGTTTTCGTGTTTGATCTAGGGAAGCCTTTCCTAAGGTTGAACCATACTATGTTGTGGTCACTGGAGGCTAGCGTATCTCCTACTGAGACCTCTGAGACGCTTTCCCCGTTGGTGAGTACCAGGTCGAGGATCGCCTGGGCCTCGACCTGGTACTCACCAACGGGGAAAGCGTCTTAGAGGTCTCATACCCCCCTCCCAAACCCCCCCGAAAGTCCCTTCGACTTCCACAGCCCCATATCCAGAAAGACTCAGTGCACTCACCCGCGCAACCCCCCCCCCCCCATTCCCGTGTATGGAATATCAGCAAAAACAAAAAAGAAAAAACCCCACGGGCCCTAGGCGGCCCAATCCCGGTCTCTGAATACCCCTCCAGGTGCCAAACTCCCTCCCTCAATGTAAGATGAAGCACCCCAGGCCCTCTAGCCTCTAGTTACCTCCATAACAAAAGCTACTCTACATCCCTTCCCAAATAACCAATATGCCAACGCTTCCCTTCGGATCCCAAACCCCCCAGCATTTCGAGGGCCCCCCAGCCCGAGGCAAACCCACTAATCTCCCCCTCAACTGTGTCAATAGCATGAAACCTTGAAGGGTGGCAGGCAACCGAGGGACACAGAAGCAGAACAGTTTCTCATCAAAACAGACCAGAGCAGATTCCCCTCTGAGCATAGGTCCCGCCACCCCCCAAACAAACAACCCTCAAACAGATGCATGAAAACCCATGGTCTGCCCACAGTGCAGGCCAAGGGAGAGAGTATCAAAAGAAGAAAAGAAAAGAAAAAGTGGTAGAAAATGCATATGAATACCAAGAATATACAGTCCGTAAATGCTGTCTCACTCCCAGCCAGTCGATATCCATAACCACCGCCTCATGCTAGGTCACAAGAGGGTCCCATGTGCCTAGAAGGCGTGCACCGAGGCCTGCATCTCAGCATAGAAGGGAGGGGGAGGGGGGAGCGATGCAAGGGAAGGGAGCACAAGATAACAATGTCCACAAACCTTGCAGCCCATCAGTCTCTAGGTCATAGAAAAATAATTAAAAAATAATGAAGAAAGGAGAAAGCATCAGAAAAAGAATAGAAAAAGTGGGAAAGAACAAGGAGAGAAACAGTCGGAACACCGAGTCCCTTGGCAGATATCAGCTCTCAGGAATGAAGGGTCCGATCCATTCCCTGCGCCAGTCGACATGTCACCTGCCATAGTGGGGATCCAGAACAGCCACAGCGGAGAGTCACTCAGCGTGGTAGCTCCTCCAGAAAGGCGTGGATGTCCTCCGGCGTGGTGAAGTAGAGCGCCCTGTTGTTGTGATGTACCTGGAGCTTAGCAGGGTACTGCAAGGCAAACCGAATTTGGTTCTGGTGGAGTTGGGTACAATACGGTGCCAGCGCTCGCCACTGCTCCGATACCCGGATAGAACATTAGAAGATGATGCCCTTCATAAGAGACCTGCCCTTTCGCCCAAAACCGGGTCAGAAGCTGATGTTTGTCTGCAAAGTTGAAGATTCGAGTGATCACTGGTCTCGGCTGCTGTTCCCCTTCGCAGCACGCCCCGATTCGGTGCACCAGCTCCACCAGCAAGGGCCCACCGCTGGTCTCCATTTCCAACTCGCGGGGCAGCCAGGTTGATACCAGGGAAAGTAGCGCCGCATTGGTCGCCGATTCTGGGACATCAATAAGCCGGATGTTATTTCGGCGGCTACGGTTCTCAAGATCTTCTGCTCGGTCTTCCAACTTAGGGCACCGCTCTTCCAGCGCCCGGGCCCCAGCCTCCAGCGCCACTGTGCTATCATCGTGCGCCGACACCTGGTCTTCCACCCGCTGAAGTTGGGAAGCTTGCCGTTCTAGGGTGTCCTTAATGCCGTCCACAGTGGTTTGCAGGTGCGTGAGCTTGTCGTCAAGAAAGGCTGTTATATGCTTCTTAAGCTCCTCAAGTGTCTCAGCTTGAAGCGGGAGCCAGGCCGCGCCCGCACAGGGGGAGTTGGAGCTGCCATCTTAGCTGGTGTTACAGGGCCTCTTGGAAGCTTAGCAGGCTTCGAGGCACGAGCCGGCATCCCTTGGAAGCTGCTGAGACACGGACATGCTCTGGATGAGCCCTAAACGATCACATGCTCAAAAAAGCCGTTAGAAAGGAGTTTAATAGGAAAAAAAGCAGGTTAAAGGAGAGGTGTGCAGGCATGTCCTCCTAGGTGAAGCGCATCACGTGACCCCCACTACTTTGACTGTAACCACATAAAGGTGGTATATCAAATTCCTTTCCCTATTCTAGTTTTATTTTAAGAAGGAAGAACATTCTATGCAACCAAATTTTGAAAGCATTCTCTTCGGTTTAGTGTTTTTCTTTTGTAATTCAGAATGATAAAATTTGAAATTCCAGAAGTTTAGTATTTAGATGCCTCTCTTGTATTTGGCACAAAAATAAAAAACTCAAAAAACATCAAAAAGCAACAAAAGTTGTGCACACAATTTTTGGTTGGGCATTCAAATTGCATACATAATTTAATGAACAACAGTCTAATTAGTACCATACAAGCAAACTTTGACATTAATTAGAATCAATTAAGAGTTGTGTATGTAAATTTAGGCACAGGACCCATGCCTAAATTTTACAAGAGTCAAAAAAGGGGGTGCAGAAATGGGCAGATCATTGGCTGATCGGGGGGCGTACCTTTAAATATGCACACATAATTACAGAATTAGGACCTCCGTGCCTAAATTTAGGCGTGAGTATTTGCATCACATTTTCCTTGGTGGAAGTGGCTGTGCCTAAATTTAGTCACAGTTCTTGGACATAAGCATTATTCTATAAACCATGCCTAACTTTAAGCACGGTTTATAGCAGTGGTTCCCAACCCTGTCCTGGAGGACTCCCAGGCCAGTCAGGTTTTCAGGATAGCCCTAATGAAAATGCATGGAACAGATTTGCATGCCTGGCACTGCCATTAAATACAGATCTCTTTCATGCATGTTCATTAACCTAAAGCCTAAGGGGCTCATAATCGAAAGAGAAAAAAGTCCAAAAACCGGCCTAAGTCGGCACTTGGACAACCATTTCCCAAATACGTCCAAGTGCCGATAATAAAAACAGGTTTTGGACGTATTTCTAAACGATCTAGGCCTACATAGTGCCGCTGAATGACCAAAGCTAAACGGGGCGTTTCGGGAGGAGTTGTACAGCATGTATAACCAAAAGTTATACAGCCCACAATCGACGGAACTTGGACGTTGTGACTTAGACCATGTAAAGCATGGTCTAAGTCATAAAAACCCACCTAAAGTCACCAGATAAGCACTGAAAACACATAACAAAGACCCCCACACACTACCCCAGTGATCACCGACCCCTCCATAAAAATATTAATCACACCTTTAAAATTCATCCCCCAGACCACCATCACCTGGCCACCTGGCATAGGAAAGCCTAGTCGTCCAGCACAGAGGCAGCTTACGTCGTCTTGGGGGTGGGTTAGCAACCCATAGAGAGAAGGACCCATGCTCATAAGCCCCTGTAATCACTGCATTGATACTTAAACATGTGCACTCCCCTATACACCCCCAAACCCTTTTTTACTGGCATATAAGTGGCTCCTGCAGTCATAAGGGCTATTATGGTGGTAGATAAATGGGTCTAGGGGATTCTGGAGGTGGTTTGGGGGTGGGCTCACCGTGACCTATAAGGGAGCTGTAGTGAGGAGAAGACATGGATGGCAGCCTTTTTGTGAAGTTCACAGCAATGCCCTGTAAGGTACCCCACTATTTAGGTGCCATGTTTGGGTGTTCAGTCCATCACTTTGCAGACCCCTCCCACGTCCAACAGAGCTTGTTCTAGGCGTTTTTGACTTGGACGAAAAGTTGGATGGAAATGTGGTATAAAGATGGACAATTTAGTGACTTGGACGATCAGATCGGCAGGACATATAATTAGACGATTTTTGAAACATAAAAAATTTTGGACGTATTTTTCGAAAATGTGTCCTAGGCTGTTTTTTTACTTTGGACTACTTGTGACTTGGACGCAAACAGATTTAGACCCTTTCGATTATGCCCCTCCACGCTTGGGTTTTTTTCCCCAGTTAGTTAAATAGCTGCCTATTGGATAACTCAAATTCTTAAAACCAGCTATTAAATATTTAATACAAAAAAGTATTATCTGAATCAATTCAATTTTAATCTTATCTCCCACAGTTCATTTCATTACAAATTACCAATAGTTAATTTATTTATAAGGATTGTTTATAAGATGTCAAGTGTATTTGAAAGTGAAATTGATATTTGTATTGATTGTACTTGATTTAAGATATGAAATGAATAAAGTATTAAAAAAAAAAAAATCAGAATAATTTAGTCAGTGAACCTAATCCCCATCACTCACTTCCCAACTTTCACACACATACTACAGTCATTGTGATTATTTTTATCCAAACTGGATCTTGGTTAGTTCATTAGTCAGTGCATATGCATTAGGGCTATCCTGAAAACCGGACTGGCCTGGGGGTCCTCCAGGATAGGGTTGGGAACCACTGGTTTATATAATAGTGTCCTTTTCTGCAATGATTTTTTTTAGGCACAATATATAGGATTCAGTCCCAAATGGAAAAAAGTGAAGCCCAGCTGCCCACTGAAATAACATTTAAATGATTAATCAAGAAACACTGCTTGGCTGCTGATGCTGTTAACTCTGCCTTCCAGACATGAAGCTTATCACAGAACTCGCTTCAGGACTTAACATGTCCCTTCTAAACACCCCGTTCACTAAGTGAGATCATTTTATCTAATTAGAAATATCTTGTTGGCATGCTTCTGTTTTCCACTCAACCTGATTAATGGTACATTAGGACCCTCAAAACCACTGAAGCCATTAACAAGCTGTTCTCATGGCAATTTTTTTCCCTAATCTTTCAGGTACTGCTGTAGCAGGCTCATAGTTTTAATGTATTCCTGTAGCCCTGGTGTACACATGCTTTCTGCCTTTGTTCACCTTTGCAGATCAAAAGCATGGCTCCTGATTTCTTGCTTTCATTTCTTTTTGCAAATACCTTGGAGGAAAAGAGGATTTTTTGCCTAACAATGCAGAAACTTTACAATGTAGAGGGCAATTCTATAACTGTGCTCTTACTATATATTTAGGTGCTAGAGGGCACCTATGTGACACCTATGCTATAAAAGAATATAGGTATTTACTTTCCTTTCTACAATACTAGTGTAATAGGTGAACTGCAGTATGTACCTATAATTTAGACATAAACAGTTATGTCAGCCATAGATCTGGTGGAAATGCTTGTGCCTAAGGGGCTCATTTAAAAAAAAGATAAGATGTCCATAAGTCAGCACTCGGACGTCTTACTAGTTAAAATGTCCAAGTGGGCATTCTCACAACAGACTTTCTAGATGTCTTTCTGGTCGTTTTGTCTCTAGTGTGTCTAAATCATAAGGGGGCATATTAGAGACATGTTTGGGGTGGGCTTAGGGTTTAGGACTTGGATATTCTGCAGGCATAAACAAACCTTTAACAAAACACCCAGGGCTTTTTTTAGATGTTTGGAGCTAGACCTGTTTTAAAAGTGTCTTAATGCTAAAAAGGTGCCCAAACGGACCAGATGACAACTGGAGGGATTAAAGCATGACCCCCCCCTTACTCCCCTCCCACCACCCAAAGATGTGAAACCCCCCCAGTACATTCTAGCCTGTATTAAGAAAGGATGCTGACAAGTTCTCAGCCCAACTAACCAACTTCCTAAATTCTGAGTGTTATTTTGCCACTGTAGCTGAAAAGACAGAGCTATCTCCTTAAGTGTCAATTTGCAGAAACAAAATTCTATGTTTTGATATTGTTTCAGATCATTGATTGAACCATACCTGTGCCATTCTCTTCTTGGTTGGGCTGAGAACTTTTCAGCACCCCTCTTACAGCTTTAGACACAGACAGCTGAGTCCAGCAGAGAAGAGCAGAGGGGCACTCTTAGGGGACACTGCAGTGAATGTCACATTTAAAAGTCCCAGGTACACATGTCACTAGAACTCACCCAAAACCTACTGTACCTACATAAAGATGACACCTGCAGGCATATGATTATTATTGTGGTGTACAGGTGGGCACAGTAAGTTTTGGGTGGATTTTCCAGGGCTCATCATACAATATAAGCAAGTTATAGTGACATGTGTACCTTGGAATTTGAAATGTGACATTCACTGCAGTACCCCCTAGAGTGCCTCTCTGCTGTGCTCAGCTCCCCGTGAACAGTTTGCTAAGAATGCTGGCTGCTAGCACATCCAAAAAACTGGCTTTTATGCATTTTTCATGTGGATGTCTTTATATTAGAGAATGGCCAAAAAAGATAAAAGTATAACAACAGCAGCTTATTATTTCTATAACACTACCTAGGCAGCCAAAATCCATGCAAGACTTATACCCTTAATGGTAAGATTCTAACTAGAAAGGTAGCAGAACGAGACTTGGGGGTGATCGTCAGTGAGGACATGAATGCTGCCAGTCAGGTGGAGCAGGCTTCATCCAAGGCAAGACAGATCATAGGTTGCATACGCAGGGGTTTCGTCAGCCATAAGCCGGAAGTCATTATGCCATTGTATAGATCCATGGTGAGGCCCCACCTGGAATACAGTGTGCAATTCTGGAGGCCGCATTATCGCAAGGATGTGCTGAGACTGGAGTCGGTTCAGAGAATGGCCACCCGGATGGTCTCGGGACTCAAGGATCTCCCGTACGAAGAACGGTTAGACAAATTACAGCTATACTCGCTCGAGGAGCGTAGAGAGAGGGGGGACATGATCGAGACGTTCAAGTATCTTACGGGCCGCATCGAGGCGGAGGAGGATATCTTCTTTTTCAAGGGACCCGCGGCAACAAGAGGGCATCCGTGGAAAATCAGGGGCGGGAAACTATGAGGTGACACCAGGAAATTCTTTTTCACTGAAAGGGTGGTTGATCGCTGGAATAGTCTTCCACTGGAGGTGATTGAGGCCAGCAGCGTGCCTGATTTTAAGGCCAAATGGGATCGACACATGGGATCTATTCACAAGGCAAAGGTAGGGGAGGGTCATTAGGGTGGGCAGACTGGATGGGCCGTGGCCCTTATCTGCCGTCTATTTCTATGTTTCTATGTGCATGCAGCGCTGCACATTGTACTTGTAAGAGACGGTCCCTGCTCGGAAGAGCTTATAATCTAATTATGACAGACACAGTACAAAAGAGGAATCAGAGCAAGGACCAAAATGTCTAGATAGGACATTAAAAAACAAACAAACAAAAAAACAGATAGACATCTTGCTGTTTTGAGAATGGACATTTTCTCTAGTGGATTTCTAGATGTCTTTCCCAAGATGTCTAAACTCAGACTTAGATGTCCAATCGAAAATATTCCTCCAAATGTCTAGAATACTTATAGTATTCTATATGTTATGGACTGCATTCTGTAAATGACACCCAAATTTAGGCACCAGAAAAAAAAAGAATGTTAAGCACTCTTCTATAAATGATATCCATTTATAGACTAGCTCTTAGTGCCAGGATCTGCACCCAATTTTGGGCATGAGGATTTAAACCGACTGAAACCTGGTGTAAATTCTTGCACCAAAATTAGGCATGGATCGGCCATATCCTATAACACAACATAGTTTCTAGGCATGCCACTGATCTGACACAATCTTCTCGTGGTGATGCTCCCTTTTCAGATCCATACAGAAAGTTTATGCACACATCTTTATAGAATTCAGACTAGGAAGATGCATGCGTAAGTTTTAATTGCTGCAAATTAATACCAATAATTAATAGTGTCCAGTTGTTCCAATTATTACATTACATTACAGATTTCTATTCCGCCATTACCTTTCGGTTCAAAGCGGATTACAAAAAGAGTTATGGAAGAAGGGTTACAACGTTAGATCAGAGAGTTATCTACTCATTTGTCATTTAAGTTGTGTGCACATTTACAGAATATGCCTGATGCATGCCAAATACAGAATTCAGGGGTATATGCATATGCATAAGTCCCACCCATGCTATGCCCATCTGTCAAATATATTATAATATAGATGTATTTTAAAAAATAGCGCTTAATTGGATTTTCAGCATTTATATACATATTTGCACACAGAAAACTAGCACTACATAAAGGCACTCAGATCACTCAATATTTCAAAATTAGCAGGGCTCCAATTGCCCCACTGAAATCCCCACCGAGATCTATCTCTTAATTCTTCAGATGTCAGCGGCTTCACTCATAATCAAAGCTCATCAAATATGAGTATATTCAAAGCCAGCATCTTCATCGGTCATATGTTCTCATCTTTAATGATATATTTACAGTCTTTCCATAACCTGAAATAGTAGAGAAGACATTATAGTGGGACCGCTGAATATCACCACATTAATATCAATCCATTTCCTTTGCTTGACTGATAGTTTATTGAAACATAGTATTTTTGATAAATTTATTTTATTGAAAATTTTTCAAAACCAAACAATCTTTGAAAGTTTTGAATATTTAAAAGTTTTCTGCTATTTAATGGATGCATTGTAAATAAGAGTAAAGAAATTGATCCTGGAGAATCCACAGAGAAAAAGTCCAAAAGAAACAAAAAAAAGACCACTTTGGAGAGATGATGTTCCAGATATGGACTTTATTTAAAAAAATCAATATAGCAATCCACATAAAAAAACCTTTAGGACCCAGTCCGCTGGGAGCGTTGGACCCAAATGAGTCCTAGGTTTTTTTATGTGGATTGCTATATTGATTTTTTAATAATGTCCATATCAGGAACATCGTCTCTCCACAGTGGACTATAAATAAATCAGTAAAGATGAAAACATATGACTGATTAGGCTGGCTTTAAATATACTCATATCTCATGAGGTTTGATTATGAGTGAAGCCGCTGAGGTCTAAAGAACTAAGAGATAGATCTCTAGGGGTTTTCATTGGGACAATGTTATTTGCACACAGAAGCATGTTTATGCTGGTGTTCTAATTATTTACATGTGCAAATCTTAGTCCCCAGATTACAGAATTGTCCCCTAACCTAATTCTATAAACGTGCACATCTAAGGTTACACTTAGCATACAAAGCTGTGCACGTAAGTTATAGAATAGTGTCAGTTGCATATTTAATTTAATAATTAGTTGTTAATTGGCATCAACCAATTAGGGGTAATTGGTGTTAATTGGCACTAATTAGCAATTACGTGCACTTCATGGGGCTAGATGCACAAAACTGTCCGATCTTGTACCGATGGTTGCTAAACCAGTTTGACTGGTTTAATGACTGACGGCATTTGTCGATCTGATGCCCAAAATGGCTCATCGTGTGGTTTTCGGTGTAGTCAAACATTCTCCAATTCTGGTATACAAATGAGGCCATTAATATTGAAATGAGCCATCTGACTGATGGCCTCATATTGCATGCCATAATCAGATTGCTAAGACCGACCCAAAAACACAGACAGGTCTAGCTAGACCTGTTGATAACTGTTACCGATAGGTTTGCCTGTTTTTTCTTTTTTTTTTTTCTATGGGCCCAGTCCCTCCTACTGTACTTGCAGGCTCGCCACTCCAAAATGGCAGGCCTTCCCCATTCTTGGATGCATGGGGAGGGGCTAAGGTCCTGATTGGCTCAGATGCATAAGGCCCTGGCCTTAGGTTTCTGAGCCAATCAGGGCCTTAGGCTCATCCCTGTGTATCCTGGGATAGAGAAGAAGGAGCCTAAGGCCCTGATTGGCTCAGATGCCTAAGACATGTGTCAAAGTTGCTCTCACAGCAACCGATCAGACGGGATTATGGTGAACCTCCATGCAATTCATTTGCATGCAAACTTGTTGGAACATCAATCGCTGTTACAGAATCGGCCCAAAAATCAACTCACAGTGACCTGCATGGTCTTAGCGGGATTCTGTAAATTGTGTGCACAAAATCCACTGTGTGCAACTGGAAAGGGGTGTGGATGGGAGGGACATGAGCAGGGCAGGGGCTGTGCCTAGCACTTACACATGCAGACACTGGAATACTAGCATTTACACACCTACATTTAGGCATGAGCATTTAAACCAGCCACTGAGCTAGTGTAAGTACTTATGCCTAAAGTTACGCATGTAAATATGGACTTGAACTAGTATTCAATAATAGCAGCGATAATTGAAAGTTTAACAAGACTTCCTAGACGGAACTTATACGTTGTGACTTAGGCGATTTAAAAACAGGCATAAGTGCCCAGAAGGTATCAAAAGTGACCAGATAACCACTGCAGGGACAAAATAAAAACCCACACACACACTCCCCCAGTGATCACTGATCCACCCCCCCCCCCATGCCATAAAATGTGGAATAAAAAAGTACATACCTGCCTTCAGAACATCAGCACCTGGCATAGGAAAGCCTAGTAGAGCTGCACAGAGGTGGCTTAAGTAGTTGTGTGTGGGGGGGGGGGGGGGAGGGAGGGGCAAGTGAACCACTAAATAAAACCAGGAAGATGGTTTGTGGGACTCCTTAAGAAAAACATCCTCAAATACAAAACAAGTCTCACCAAAGGGTACTATTATGGAGAAACAGTGAGGAGGAATGGTCTCAGAAACCTACTTGGATAAGGATATTTTAATCCAATACTGTCATGCTTATCAGTACTCTGCACATGTTAAGATAAGTAAAGATTTGCTGTCTATAAAACAGAAAAATAATTAAAAATACTATATGACACATTGGAGATTTTATACACAAATTAGGTGGTGGAGGTAAATTGGTCAGTGATGGAAACTATCAACCTTTATGACTTGGTATTGGGTTAAAATATCCTTATTCAAGTAGACCATTCCTCCTCACTATTTCTCCATAATAGTACCCTTTGGTGGGACTTGTTTTGTATTTGATGGTGGGCAAGTGAACCCAGGCCCATAAGCCACTCTATGCACTGCATTCATGGTGGAAAATATGCCTAAGGAAGTCCCTGATTGGCTCAGATTCCTCAGGCCCCTCCCAAAGGAGGAGCCTGATGCATCTGAGCCAATCAGGGCCTTAGGCCTCTCCCCGTACATCACATGACATACCGGGGCAGGGCCTAAGGCCCAATGTCATCGGAAGAAAGAAGGAGCAGGAGGTGTTCTCTTTCTCCCAATGTTAAGGTACGGGGCACAGGGGCGGGGGGCTTCTGGTGGCAGGAGGGAGTGGGCATCCCTCCTGCCATTTATGGATTGCCATGTTTGTTGGGGGGGGGGGCGCGTGTGTCAGGGGTCGTTGGAGGAGGACTTGCTGCAACAGTGGGGGAATTTTTTAAAAACGGGATAGATATTTTGTGTGTGTAATACACGCAAAATATCTGTGCCATTAAAAAAAAAAAAGAAAAACCCCAGCAGACCTCTCATGATAGGTCTAAAGCAACTGGGTTTTTGCATCAGTAAACCTAATGCTAAATAGCCAAGTGAATCAATCGTTTGGCTATTTTGCATGGGGTTTTACTAATTTGCAAGACTGGATCAGATTGGAAAATGGGCGATCGAAGGGAAAAACACATGGTGGGCTGTTTAGAGAATCAGGTCAGTTAGCAGCGATTGTCACTAAACCTGTTAGCGATGATCGCTAACTTTAGTAAATCTAGGGCTTATAGATTTAGCAAGAAAAGACCCTCTCTGTAGGGATGAGTCATGCCAATCATAACCTTTTACAGCTATACCCCTTACTGGAAAATTCCATATTATCCACAATAGTAAAAGCTTAGTGGGTCTTACAGGTGTATAAAGATCTTTTAAAGACCCTCACTGGTCCAGTATTCTCCTGATTTCAGGATCATACAAGGTTAATGGAGAAAGAAGGTGTGTACTGTTATGTTACAGCATCCCCTTCTGGGATGACTGCAGCAGTTCTGCCTGTGCATATATAAACTAGAAATTCCTAGTGTATGTGGATTTTTGTAATAGATTGTTGCGTGGCTTTCAGAGGTAAAGTGGTTCTGTGTTTAAGCCTTAGCCTTAGATAATCATGCCTGGTGTGAAATGCCATTTGAGCTTTCATTTACTGTCTATATACTGTCCAAGATTGGAGGTTTCACCCACTCCTCTGTGGTTTACATATTTTAGACAGGTACTTATTTTGTACCTGAGGCAATGAAATGCTAAGTAGAGGTCTGCACGGGAACAGGGATCGCGGGAATCCTGCGGGTCCCGCAGGGGTCCTGCGGGAATCCCACCCTAACCCACGGGACTCCCACGGGGACCCCCCTCTAGCCCATGGGATTCCCACGGGGACCCCCTCTAGCCAATGGGACTCCCACGAGGATGGAAGGCTTTGGAAGCAGGGTTCGTCCATATAATTTAATGGACACGTCAGCCTTAGTAAAAGAGGGGGTTTATAAGTTAATTACCGGAACAGAAAACAAAAAAAGGGTTCCACCAAAGAGATTTCACAAGGAAAACAGCAGCGCAAACACAAAAGAAACTGTGGAATTGATGATCCTGTCAGAAGTAATTGCTGCTTCTTATGGGGACGGGCGGGGATGGAGGTAATTCCTTGCGGGGACGGAGAGGATCCTGGCGGGGACGGGTGGGGATGGAGAGGATCCTGACGGGGACGGGTGGGGATGGAGAGGATCCAGGCGGGGACGGGTGGGATTTCTGTCCCCGTGCAACTCTCTAGTGCTAAGTGACCTGCCCAGCATCGCAAAGAGCTGTAATGGGAATTGAACTTGCAACCTCAGGCTACCGAAGCATTAGCTCTAACTACTCCTCCACAGAAAGAGATGAAAGAGATTTAAGTTGTGTATTATACAGTATATACCTAATGCAGTACCACAAGTCATCAATAAAATTGGTAGGAGCACCCTGTGTCAGTCTCTGAGTATTTCTGATGAGAGCTAAATCTAAGCTTGGGTTCCTTCTGGAAGTGAGATCCAGAGTGTGCGGGGCTTGCTGGTGGGTATCACATTACACAATTTTGTTTGATGAAATTACAGTAGGGATGCATCTTGAGAGGACTGTAAAAGTTTCAAAACTGTGTAGAGGGCTAACTTATTCTTTAGGTACCTTAGCCCATTTTGTTTCAGCGCCTTAAAAATTAGGCATAAAGTCCAGTTTTTGCAGGAAGGGTGTGATAGAACCATGCTGCTTGCAGTTCTCTCAGTTGTGCTGCCACATTCTGAATTAATTGGACCTGTGAAAACTCTGTGACCTGACCAGCATACAGGGCATTGCAGTAGTTCAAGGTCAAAATTCCCTTTATTTTTGATATACTGCCTATCATTAAGCTGGTAACTGACTGTGATGAGTCTTAACAGTTTCCTAAGATTCCTGACCTGTGATTTTAGGGTGAGTTCCTGCTTCCCAAATGGGATTTTGAAGTCAGGTACCGACAGAATTTCCGTTTTACTTGGGTTAAGGCGACTTGTTCTTTTTTTTTGTCTGCTCTTGAGTTACTGTTAGGCAGGCAGTCAATTTACTCAAAGGTATGGTTAGAGTTGGTTTAATGGGTGTGCATATTTCTATATCACCAGTATGGAATAGACTTTTGTGTCCATCAACCAAAGCAATACAGCTAAAGGTTTCAGCTAAGTATTAAATGACAATATGGATCCCTGTGATACTCCCCTCCCTCCCCTCAGTTCATTGCCAAGTTAATGATATGATGTTGCTGAACTAATTGTCTTCATGACAGATTTGAATCATACCTGTTTCTGCCAGTTGGGTAAATATGATATTAATTGTTCACAGTGCTGAAGGTTGCGGAGAAATCCAGCAACACTAGTATTGAGGCAGAACCCTTGTCACAGTTTCTGTGGTGACAAATAGGGATACATGAACTGTCTCTGTTGCATACTGAAGTCTGAAAACAAACTCAAGAAAAACTGCAGACATGATGTACAAAGCACAGGAACGTCATTGGAGTCAACAAAATACTGTTGTCCAAACAGTGGTTCTCATTTGTAAGAAGACAAGACCTGACAAGGTCCATGTTTTGAAAAAAACATTCCTTCCAGGAACCCCCGCAAATGCTGATAAACTGCAAACATGTTTTTTATCGGGAGAGATAGGAGAGGGCAGCCGGAGTGCCAGCTCTTGATTGGTGAGGCCCGACTTTAGTGCAGGAAGAAGCGGTCGGAGCATACCGCGAGTAATTTCCTTCACTCGCCGGCGCTCTGGCTGCCCTCTCCTGCTTGGTCATTTGCATTCGGAAAATCTGCGAATGACTGGGACTGCGAACAGCGAATGACCGGGGGAACACTGTAATTAAAAGTTATAGAAACATGATGGCAGATAAAGGCCAAATAGTCCATGTAGTATGCCCATCCACAGTAACCATTATCTCTTTCTCTCTCAGAGATCCCAATGCCTATCCCAGGCCCTGTTGAATTCAGACACAGTCTCTGTCTCCACCACCTCTTCCAGGAGACTGTTCCATGCATCTACCACCCTTTCTGTAAAAAAGTATTTCGTTAGATTACTCCGGAGCTTATCACCTCTTAACTTCATCCTATGCCCTCTCATTCCAGAGTTTCCTTTCAAATGAAAGAGACTCGACTCATGCACATTTCATATCTCCCCTCTCCCATCTTTCCTCCAAAGTATACAGATTGAGATCTTTAAGTCTGTCCCCATATGTCTCATGATGAAGATCACGCACCATTTTAGTAGCCTTCCTCTGGACCGACTCCATCTTTTTTATATCTTTTTCAAGGTGCGGCCTCTGGAATTGTACCCAATATTTTAAATGAGGTCTCACCAAAGTCTTATACAGGGGCATCGATACCTCCTTTTTCCTACTAGCCATTGTCACAAACCTGACACTGGAGTTAGGTTTGTGCCAGGGAAAGGACAAAAACCCCTAAACTTTAGGAGAGCTGATCAATGTGGCAGCCCTTCCAACAGCAGACAGCAAGACTCTAGCCCTTATGAGAGCGCCCAAGAGCAGGAGCCTTGGGAGGAGGGGAAGCAGAATGAGTTTATTAACTTTTCTAAGCCTAGAGCAGCTCCTAGCAAAATGCACCCTAGCAGGCAGACTCCTAATCAGGCTAGTACTCATCTGCTGCAGCTAATTGAGCAGCAGCAGAAGACTCAGCAAAAGCCAGCCCATCCCCCACTCAGGTTAGGGCATGGCTTTCTAAGGTCTAGTAAAATTCAGCAGAGCAAGCTTGACAGAGGCAGTCTGGATCCAGCAGTGGAAGGAGACTCATTGCCAGGAAATGAGATTGAAATGGAAGACTTAGAAGCTTGCCCTCTGGTGAACCAGCCAGTCTGCTCCCAAGCAGAGGAAGATATGGACACTTACCTGAGGAGGTGCCTATGGAACAAAGCTAAGTTTGATTTTGGCTTTTTGAATTGCTGACTGTGTTTGTTTTTGAATGCTGAGACTTGTGCGGGGAGAGTGAGCTTTACCAAGCTCATTGCTGAGGGACTGTGCAATCTTTCAGAGGAAGTATGTTTTTGTCTTTCTTTTCCTCTGTTTGAAGAACTGTGACACTGAGCATTAGTGGGAATTGTGGGGAGAACCCACAGAAGATCCTTGGGCTGGGATTGTGGGGCCAGTATTGGCAGCGTTGATTGTGGATTCAGCAATTCCCCATCTCCACCAGTTTACTGAAGCCAGTTGGAGAGGCCTGATTGAAGCTAGGCAACTACAGTGTGCTTTATTGAGAGCAATGAACTTTTATGATTGACTGCTACAAAGACTGTGCTAGTTTATCCGCTCCTGTTTTTGTAGTTGTTCTTTGTTTTGAACAAGCTGATTAAGGACTGTTATACTTACCTGAGGAAAGGCTGAGTGCAGTCTCCTGCAAGACCAAGTTATGTTTGCATTTGTTTCTTTTGATTTTGCCTTAAACTTTGGAGCATTAGCCACTTGGCTGAAGGAAGCTATGTTAGGCATTAAAGACTTATTATTCTGAGGAGAACCAGGCTGTTCTGATCTTTATTTTTACTCCTCCTATTACCACCAGCAGGGCCTTCAACCCGTGAAGGCACGCCAGTGACTGTGTTTTGCACACCACCCGGTAGCCATTCTGACAACCCGGTACCGGGGGTGTGACACCATACCTCTTCCCTATGCAACCTAGCATCCTTCTAGCTTTCGCCGTCACCTTTTCAACCTGTTTGGCTATCTTGAGATCATCACATACAATCACACCCAAGTCCCGCTCTTTTGTCGTGCACATATGCTCTTCACTCCCTAATCTGTACCATTCCCTCGGGTTTTTGCAGCCCAAATGCATGACCTGGCATTTCTTAGCATTACATTTTAGCTGCCAAATTTCAGACCATTCTTCAAGCTTCGCCAGGTCTTTCTTCATGTTATTCACACCATCCGGCATGCCTACTCTATTGCAGATTTTTGTATCATCTGCAAAGAGGCAAATCTTAACCTTTCAGCAATATCATTTATAAAAATGTTAAAAAGAACAGGCCCAAAAACAGAACCTTGAGGCACACCATTGGTAACATCCTTTCCTCAGAGCGATCTCCATTGATCACTACCCTCTGTCGCCTTCCACTCAACCAGTTCTTGACCCAGCCCATCAGGTTGGGACCCATCCCAAGGGCACTCAGTTTATTTATTATACATCTGTGTGGAACACTGTCAAAGGCTTTGCTAAAATCTAAATACACCACATCTAGCCCACATCCTCTATCCAATTCTCTGGTCACCCAGTCAAAGAAATTAATCAGATTTTCCCGGTACCAGGAAAGATGGTAGAGGTGCTAATAAAGGACAGCATCATTGATCACCTTGACGGACACAATCCGATGAGGACCAGCCAGCACGGCTTCAGCAAAGGAAGATTTTGCTTGACGAACTTGCTGCACTTCTTCGAGGGAATAAATAGGCAGGTATACAAGGGTGAGCCGGTCGACATTGTACATCTGGATTTTCAGAAGGCATACGACAAGGTTCCGCATGAACTACTACTTCGAAAAATTGCAAGCCATGGAATCAAGGGTGAAATACTCATGTGGATTAAAAACTGGCTGGCGGATGGGAAACAGAGAGTGGGGGTAAATGGGCAATACTCAGACTGGAAAAGCGTTATGAGTGGAGTGCCGCAGGGTTCGGTGTTGGACCCAGGCTCTTCAACATATTTATAAACGACCTGGAAATTGGTACGACGAGTGAGGTGATTAAATTTGCAGATGATATAAAGTTATTCAGAGTAGTGAAGACGCAGCAGGAATGTGAAGACCTGCAATGTGACATAAACACGCTCGAGAAATGGGCTGCGACATGGCAAATGAGGTTTAACGTGGATAAGTGTAAGGTGATGCATGTCAGTAACAAAAATCTTATACATGAATACAGGATGTCCGGTGCAATACTTGGAGAGACCCCCCCCCCAGGAAAGAGAGTATTGGTTGACAAGTCAATTAAGCCGTCCGTGCAATGTGTGGCGGCGGCGAAAAGGGCAAACAGAATGCTAGGAATGATTAAGAAGGGGATCACAAACAGATCGGAGAAGGTTATCATGCTGCTGTACCGGGCCATGGTATGCCCTCACCTGGAATACTACGTCCAGCACTGGTTGCCGTACACGAAGAAGGACACAGTACTACTCGAAAGGGTCCAGAGAAGAGTGACTAAAATGGTTAAGTGGTTGGAGGAGTTGTCATACAGTGAGAGATTAGAGAAACTGGGCCTCTTGGGACATGATCGAAACATTCAAGATAATGAAGGGAATAGACTTAGTAGATAAAGACAGATTGTTCATCCTCTCCAAGGTAGAGAGAACGAGAGGGCACTATAAAGTTAAAAGGGGATAGATTCTGTACAAACATAAAGAAGTTCTTCTTCACCCAGAGAGTGGTAGAAAACTGGAACGCTCTTCCGGAGGCTGTTATAGGGGAAAATACCATCCAGGGATTCAAGAGAAAGTTAGACAAGTTCCTGCTGAACCAGAACGTATGCAGGTAAGGTTAGTCTCATTTAGGGCACTGGTCTTTGACCTAAGGGCCGACACATGAGCGGACTGCTGGGCACGATGGACCACTGGTCTGACCCAGCAGCGGCAATTCTTATGTTCTTACCTCTAGTGAATCCATGTTATGCTCACAACTTGGAAAGCACAATTCTATACAAAACTGTGCCAGTTGCAGTGTGTGAATTTGGAAAGAAGGCATGACCAGGAGTGGATTGGGGCATTCCTAAAAGTTATACGCATTGTTATAGAATAGCTTGATGTGCACACAACTTAGGTGCAGGCATTTGGATCAGCTAAAACCAGATCTATATGCCTGTACCTAAGTTATGCATTGCACACAGGTGCTACATGTAATCCTATAAAAGGTATGCAGACTTTGTAGAAGCATGCTAAGCGCCATTCTAGCCAGCTCTGATTTTTTTTTTTTTTAGGTGTCAGATATAGAATAATGTCCATAATGCTTCTGGAAGAACTCACATCTCTAAGATATATTGAATAGGTCTTTCAATGAGCTCCCCAAATCCTTTTCTGAAATCCATAATATCTTGCGCATTATTTTACATAGGCATTGGAACGGGGGGAGGAGGGGGGGCGGAGAGAGAGACATGGGGGCCTTGGCCTCCCCAAAAATTGGCACGGGAACAGGGCCAATGGAAGTCCCACAGAATCCACGTAAGTCTCCTCCTCCTTCCTTCCAGCCGCAGTTCTTTACAGAGACACAGTCAAAGGTTCCTACACGCTGCCTACGGCTGACCTGGAAGCCTTCCTCTGACATCATCACATTGATATCCACGCATGCGCAGAGGCCCTCCAGACCTGACTCCGAGCTTAGGGCCTTCCAAACCTGACAAACTGCCGGGTCTTAGAAATTGCTCTGGGTAACTGGACAGTCCTCTAAAAAGGAGGACATATCCAGGTTTTCCCAGACATTTGGTAACCCTAAACATGGTCCCATTTAAGTCTGTGTTATCCAGTTAGCACATGCTAGTCAGAACGAGCTAGCTGGATAATGCTGGAATACCCATTCTCCACCCATACTATGCCCCCTCCCATAAAAAATACAACAATAAGTAGCAAGTGATTAGCACTTGCCAATAGGCAAATTACCACAAAATGCTTTAACATGTTTTGTGGTAAGCTTGTTTCGGTATGTTAGACACACATTAAGGTTAACACCATTTAGTAAAAGGGCCCCTTAGTGAGCATGCATGTTTCATAGGACTAATTAATAGTTTGTCCCCACGAGGAAAATGTGTTTTCAGGTGGAACCTTGCCAAGTCCTAGAAGAGTCTAGTCAACTCTTACCAGTGAGTGCTCCATTATGGGCTTGTCTACTACACCATTTGTTGAATTAAGGCTGTTTCTTAAAGCCAGTAACCCAAGCAGGATTAAAATCAACATACCAATATAAAAGGCTTACCATGAAATTGCCATTGTGTTCCCAATTGCGACATATGGCTGCAAGACATGGGCATTCATGAAAGCAGATAGAAGAAAAATTGATGCCTTTGAGCTGTGATGCTAGAGAAGACTTCTATGAATCCCATGAACAGCTAGGAGCACCAACAAAGATGTCCTTGATCATATAAACCCAGAGTTGTCCCTGGAAGGCAGGATTACCAGACAGAAACTGACCTATTTTGGATATGTAATGAGGGTGAATATACTAGAAAAGGAGGTGCTACTCATAATGGTCAGTGGTAAAAGGACGCAGGGGAGACCAAAGGCCCATTGGCTGGATACCATCAAGAATGACAAGGGAATGAACATCAAGCTATTGAAAGAAGCCGTGGAGAACAGGGTGAGCATGGTGAGGACTGGCCTACAAAGTATCCAAGAGTCAGGAACGATTGCTGTATTTTCAGGCAGCCTTATGGACTAGAGATCTAACTCACATATTCACATTTTCAAATTTGTATCAACAATTTTGACGAGCCTTAAAGATGCATCTTTTTAAGGAATCTTTCAGAAGTTAGATATTGGATGTTTATTCATTTGTATTACCAGTCTTTCTGAACCGCATAGAACTTAATGGTATTTGCTGTATACAAGTTTTTATGTTATGTTATGCTATGTTATGAATGGATTGTAGTAGTAGTATCATGAAATTATATACATTTCCTACTTTAGTACCTAAGTGAGGAGTTGGATAAGAGGGTTGAAAAGATGTGGAATAATAAAAACCAAAAGACATGAATCATAGGAATTTGTTCTAAGCCACTAAATAGCATTGAAGAAAATTAATTAAAATTACAGCTAGAAAAGTCAGCTGGCTTGAAATAAATCATGATAAAGTTTAATTATCAAAAGATTAATGGGAAAAAGAGGAACATGCAACAGTTGGCAGTAGGAGGTTTAGAGATGTCCTCAAGCAGAATGATTCTTTGCAACGGGCTACAGAAACAGCTACAGACAGGGCAGTATTGGACCAGTCATTCTAAACAATGGGGAGGGTATGACAGATTTATAGCAGAGGGCTGTGAAAATTCTTACAACTGTGGTAATGTGATTAGGTTAGAAATGACAATGTGGCTGAAAATGAGGAGAAAAAGAGGGCATGAAAAATTCAATAAAGCAACCATGGCAAGAATGAATGAACTATTGTCAGGAGTAAAATTGTGCTAGGAAGTTCGGTTTACAAAAGCACACAGGAAGAAAAGAGAACACAGTTATAAGGGTTGTTCGGGAGGCAGAAAACTAATGCATATGAAACCGCAAAGAAACGTAACAGGAAAAAGTTCAAGTCAGGGCAGCTCAGTAATGAGGTGTGGCTAAAATAGCAGCAATTATTTTAAAAAATTGCTAGTTTGCAAATACGTTTTCTAAATTTTATAAACTGCACATTTTAGTCCTGTCAGCTGTCCAGGAAACTGAAAGGCAGACGAGTTTCAGACATCAACCTGCCAGCTTAAAGCTTTATTTTTAGGTTGGACATCTTGGCTACATATTACCACTCTTTCCAATACAGATCATTTGCATCCATTCCAGAGATCTCAAAGTCCCTCCTTGAGGGCCGCAATCCAGTCGGATTTTCAGGATTTCTCCAATGAATATGCATTGAAAGCAGTGCATGCACATAGATCTCATGCATATTCATTTGGGAAATCCTTAAAACCCGACTGGATTGCGGTCCTCAAGGAGGGACTTTGAGACCCCTGATTTTAAACCATCATTTCACCCTTGAAAGAAAGCAGTAAAGTCACTATTTTGTTCAAAACTAAGGGGCTTTCTTAAAACTAAAGAGTGGAAATGTAGAGTAGGATTTTACTGGTCTACATTTCTGGCACCTACTTTACATGAGAATTGTGTCTACAGTAGTGATGCCCAATTCACCGATTCACCAATTCACTTTGTTTAATCAATTCATTGTCTGAAAAAACTGGACTCGCCAATTCAGCAAAAAACACCCCTGCCCCCAGCAAGACCTGACAGACCTCTGGGTCTCCTAAAGCAGCATCAGTGGCGGTGGTGGCCGATCAGCAAATGCAGCACTCTGAACAGGCTGCTCGCAATCTGCCTTGCTAGGACCTTCCCTTTGCCGCGTCACTAATGACATGAAAGAGGGAAGCCCTGATGGAGCAGGTTGCAATCACTGCTGCTGCTTTGGGAGGCCCAGAGGTCTGTCGGGTCTCGTGGTGGAAGGGCCAGTGGGGTGCTGCTGCACATGGGAATGGGAGGGAGGGATGGAAAACTATTGCATAGGTGGATAGGAGGGAGGGATGAAAAGCTGCTGCACAGAGGGATGAGTGGAAGCAGAGGAAAGCTGCTGCTCAGGGGGATGGGAAGCAAGAAAATATGCTGCACATGGGGGAGAGAGAAGAGAGGAAGAATTGTTGGGGTGGAGGAGAGGAAGGGAGAGATAAAACAAATAGGTAGAAAGGGATGAGAGGGAGAAATCCTGCTTATGATGGAGGGGAGAGAGACATGCATGCAGAAGAGAGAGGGATAATTGATGGATATAGGGTGGAGTGCAGGGACAGATGATGTATGGTGAGAGCAGTGGTGTACCAAGGGGGGGGGGCAGACCACCCTGGGTGCAGCTTTAGGGGGGTGCACAGCTGGTCAGGTCCGGAAAATGGTTGATCGCCAAGGCAAAGTGAGTCGATCGCGGAGCCCATCCCGGGCTCCGTGATAGACTCACTCTGCCTTGGCAATCGAACATTTTCCGGACCTGGCCAGCTGTGCACCCCCCCTAAGGCTGCCGTCGGAGAGGAAGTTCGGGTCAGCCAATCGATGCCTGGCTGGGCGGAACTTCCTCTCCGACGGCAGAATTGACGTCGGGGAGAGGAATGCTGGTTGGCCCGACGCAGGGAAGCAGAGAGAGCTTGGGGCAGCCACGGCGGCGGCTTTGGGGCCTGTTCCCCGATGGTGGCAGCAGTGGCTTTGTGGAGGGTAGGGAGAAAGAAAGAAAGGGGGCAGGCAGGGAGACAGAAGGGAAACAGAAAAAAAGAAAGGGGGGCATCAAGAGAGAAAAAAGAAAGAAAGGGCAGAAAGAGAGGAAGAAAAAGTTAGGGGAGGGAATGAGGTCTGGAAGAGAGGAAGCATACAGGTTGAAAGAAGGGAAGAAAGATTGGATGCACAGTCAGAAGATGAAAGTGCAACAAGAGACTCATGAAATCACCAGACAAGGTAGGAAAAATGATTTTATTTTAAATTTAGTGATCAAAATGTGTCTGAATTTATATATGCTGTCTATATTTTGCACTATGGCCCCCTTTTACTAAACCGCAATAGTGTTTTTTAGCGCAGGGAGCCTATGAGGGTCGAGAGCAGCGCTGGGCATTTAGCGCAGTTCCCTGCGCTAAAAACTGCTATTGTGGTTTAATAAAAAGGAAGGGGGGGTATATTTGTCTATTTTTGTATGGTTGTTACTGAGGTGACAGTGCATAGAGTCATCTGCCTTGACCTCTTTGAAAAAAAACCAGAATAGGAATGATAATTAACATTTTCTCAGCGTATAGTGTGCTTTGTGTTTTTTAATTTTATTGTTGGTAGATCATTTTGACTTGGTCATTTTAAAGTAGCTCGCAAGCCCAAAAAGTTTGGGCACCCCTGAGCTAGAGCGTTGAAGCTGTGTATTTCTATTTTATCCCCCCTTTTACAAAAGTGTGGAGCATTTTTTAGCGCCAGCCGTGGTGGTAGCAGCTCTGATGCTCAGAATTCTATGAGCGTCAGAGCTGTTACCACCGTGGCTAAAATCCACACTACAGTTTTGTAAAAGGGGAAGGGGTTAGTTTGTGATGACATATTCCATACTAGGCGAAGGTGTTTTCTGTGTTCTGTGTGTTCGAAAGACATGGTTTTCTGTTAGAATTGACGGTGTAGGATTGATCTGTGCTGGTCTGGCTTGTTTAGTTTTACAATGGGTGTATTGATGTACTGCTCACTGCAATATGTAAGATGCTGCCTTTTCCTAGGTACTCATGTGTGACGTGTGGCTTGTTACTAAAAATCATGTTTTTTGTACAGATGGGGGGGGGTTGCCAAAAAATGATGGGCCCCGGGTGTCACATATGCTAGATACGCCACTGGGTGAGAGAGGAAAAAATGTTGCACATGATATTGGAGGAGAGGAAGGAAAAAAATGCTGCATGGTGGGGAATAGAGCAGTTTGACCCAGGGCACAATGCAGGGAGAGAGAGAGAGGGTAGGCAGTGGGAAAGAAACAAATGTTGGATATGGCAGTGGAAAGTAGAAAAAAAATTTTATTTTTTATTTTGTGATTACATTATGTCAGATTTGAAATGTGTATCCTTGGATTGTAGAGCTGTTCCTTTTGTTCCTTCTCTTCTTGTTTCACTTGAGGGTGGGCTCCCCCTCTGTATGTCCTCCCTTATGCGGCCTGTAGACTGGCTTTTTCTCTCTTCTCTGTCTCAGACTGCATATCCGTTGGATGTCATCTGGGGCCCCATACCTACGTGGCTCTGTTAGGCGTTCCCTGGTGGAGAGAGTGTGTTTGTCTGTATGTGTCTGGGTGTGTGTGCTTGTAAGGCTGTGCTATGGGGTATATGGGTGAGTCTTGTCTGGTTTGAGGCTATAGCGATTGGGTGATGAGAGTTTGTTTTGAATCATTTGGGGATTCTGGTTGTTTTTTTATCTCTAAAATTGACGGGGGTCCATGGCTAGCAAGTTGTTTTAACGCTTCAATTTGCTTCTGATGTGGCTCTGATGCACCTTTTTTCTGTACCTCTGAGTTAGCTTATTACTTGTACCACTTTGCTCTTGTTGGCTGCATTGTTTGCTTTGTTACCTAGTGCTTTATACTTGTTTGCTGGTTGCCTCTTGTCTCAAACATGATATTTAAAAAAAAAAAAAAAAGAAAATGTGTATCCTTGCAGAGCTGGTGTTAGACAGCGAACATGAGCTAGGACCTAAAAGAGAGGAAAAGTCTTATTTGTTTATTTTGTTTATACCATAGCGCCGGCTTGGAGTTGGAGAGGGCAAAGGGGGTGGGGTGGGTGAAAAGGCTACAAAATAAACCCACCAGGACATTTGAAAAAATCCCCAAAACGCCTAAGTGGGTGGGAAAAGCAAAGCAAATTGAATCGAAAAAATCTATTCAATAGGCCACATCAAATCGAAACAAATTGGAAATGTTTTCCCTGAATTGGGCAGCACTTACAGTCACTTCCAGAGCAAACCATGCCCACTTTGACCATAGGAGCCGGTAGGCACCTCTGTGAATGTGGCATTGGCAGCCTGTTCTGTAGGTGCCTATATATGTGTGTTAATTTTTCTGTGCAGATCTAAAAAAAGGGGGCATGGCCA
Source organism: Geotrypetes seraphini (assembly GCF_902459505.1). Classification (NCBI taxonomy): domain Eukaryota; kingdom Metazoa; phylum Chordata; class Amphibia; order Gymnophiona; family Dermophiidae; genus Geotrypetes; species Geotrypetes seraphini. The sequence goes on along the minus strand of NC_047085.1, from coordinate 181,874,561 downwards.
TGAGACTGGCATATGCTGGTCAGGGTCATTTCAATGATTTGTGCAGTGCTATAGAATTTGGGGGATTTGAGTCTAATTTAGGCATGGGGATTTACACTAGATGCACATCTGAAAAATGGACATTTTTGAAAACCAAGATAGACGTTTTGTGTTTTGAAAATGGCCACGTTTAGTACTAGATTTTTGTGTGTTTTCTGCAAAAGGTCCAAACTCAGATATAGATGTCATAAAAAATGCCCCTCTTTGGGACACTCATTGAAATTACATGAAAATGTTTTTATAACCAATAAGAAGAAATATTTTTTCATTCAAGTTCTAGAATTTGTTGCCAGAGAATGTGGTAACAGCAGTTAACATAGATTGGTTAAAAAAAAAAAAAAAAGGGTTTGAACAAGTTCCTGGAGGAAAAGTCCATAGTCTATTGAAACAGATATGGGGAAAGCCACTGATTGCCTTGGAATTGGTAGTATGTGTAACAGGAAGAAAAAATTAATAAATTTAAAGCACTTACAGGGAGAGGCAGGAGGGAAATGCTGAGAGCTGCTCAGAGGCTGGGCCCATGCAAAGAGCTTGGGAGCTACAGGGAGATCAAAAAGATAACAGAGTCTGAGCAAGACACTTGGGGGAAGCTGCACTTAATAGCAGCTGTCTCATTCAGAGCCCCAGGACCCTTGTGAGCTGCAGGAGCGTAGAGAGATTAAGACAATATAAGAAATTGGTGAGGAAATGGTGTGTGGTTGCTGAGTGAAAATTTGTATGTCAGTTCTGGAGTTTGTGTGTGAGTGGAAGGAGATAGTATTTTAGAAGTAATATTTTCTATAAATGTTTGATTTCATGAGAAATTCTATCAATTAAACCTGTTATGGGCTGTTAAACTGAGGTGTATAATGAGAAGACTGTGAAGGAGAATACAGCTGAGTTTGTGTGAATTGTGGGCCAAGTATTTATCTGATAACTGTTGGTTCTCATGATTTATTGAGATTTCTAAATTAAGGGCTTCTTTTATCAAGCTGCGATAGAGGTTTTTAGTGCAAGCTGGCATGGTAAATGCTGATGCTCATAGAATTCCTATGAGCGCCAGAGCACTTACCTCACCGGCCCATGCTAAAAATCTCTTGAGCAACTTGATTTAAAAAAAAAAAAAAAAAAAAAAAGGGGGGGGGGGGAGTAAGTTTGGAATGATATTTCAAAGGAAAATTGATAAGAACTTTTAAAATGTGTTTCAGAATTTAAACTGGATTTTTGTGACTCATAAGCACATAAGCACATAAGCATGGCCTCTGCCGAGTCAGACCATAGGTCCATCACGCCCAGCAGTCCGCTCCCGCGGCGGCCCCCCAGGTCAATGACCTGTAGTGATCTATTACTCAAGAGCATTTTGTCTTGTATAGTAACCCTCTAATTGTACCCCTGGATTCCCTTACCCCTCAGGAATTCGTCCAATCCCTTTTTGAAACCTAAAACCGTACTCTGCTCAACCACCCCCTCTGGAAGCGCATTCCAGGTGTCCACCACCCTCTGGGTAAAGAAGAACTTCCTAGCATTTGTTCTAAAACTATCTCCCTTCAATTTTTTTGAGTGTCCTCTAGTTCTTGTTGCTCCCGCCAGTCTGAAAAATCTGTCTCTCTCTACCTTCACTATACCCTTCATGATCTTATAAGTTTCTATCATATCCCCTCTAAGTCTCCTCTTTTCTAGGGAAAAGAGCCCCAACTTCTCCAGCCTCTCAGCATACGAGAGGTTTTCCATGCCCTTTATCATTTTTGTCGCTCTTCTCTGGACCCTCTCGAGTATCGCCATATCTTTCTTTAGGTACGGCGACCAGTACTGGACGCAGTACTCCAGATGCGGTCGCACCATTGCCCTGTACAGCGGGAGGATAACTTCCTTGGTTCTGGTAGTGATACCTTTTTTGATAATGCCCAACATTCTGTTCGCCTTTTTTGAGGCCGCTGCGCATTGTGCTGCCGGTTTCATTGTTTTATCCACCAAAACCCCCAAGTCCTTTTCTAGGTTGCCCTTTCCCAATGTCATCCCCCCCATCATGTAGTCGTACATCAGGTTCCCTTTCCCTATGTGCATAACTTTACATTTCTCCACATTAAAACTCATCTGCCATTTATCTGCCCACTCACTCAGTTTGTCCAGATCCCTTTGGAGTTTTTTACATTCCTCTACAGATCTAACCTTACTGGAGAGCTTTGTGTCATCCGCAAATTTTATAACTTCGCACTTTGTCCCTGTTTCCAAGTCATTAATAAATATATTGAATAGCAGCGGTCCCAGCACTGACCCTTGTGGGACGCCACTTGTGACCCCTTTCCTTTTGCTAAAAATAAATATTAAGTACTGGGGAAATAGATAATATTTTTATATATAATAATAATAATAATAATAATAACTTTATTTTTATATACCGCCAGCTATCTTGCGACTTCTAGGCGGTTTACAGTAAAAGAGATTGTGAATACAATAAAAGAAAATGTAAATACAGTAAATAGAAGCTTTACGTACAATGAATTAAGGAGTTTAGCAGTGTACATCTCAATACAATATATATCATCTTTATTAAAGAGTCAACAGAGAACAGAAACATTACAATAAGATACCCATATAAAAAAGGGTAGTCACCAAATGCAAACAACATGAAGCATGAAACAGGCATGAAAGGCAGTATTGTGTCCTGTTATGCCAGTAATGCCCCAGCATATTACTGATAATTTTGTTTATGTATTCTCAAGTCTGCTGACCTGAACTCCTTACCCCCAAAGAAAAGTAATACCAGATGGTCTCTACAATAACCTTGCTTATTTGAGATCCTGACCTCTTTGATCTGACTTCCTTGACCACACCAAAAGGATAAGTAAAGACAAATGGCCTCTGTAACACCTTCTTGATAGCATCAAAGAGACAGTGCAACACCTATCCTGACTTCCTTTATTTGAGTGACAACTGGATAGCATCAAAGAGACAATAAACTGCAACACCTCCTTGATTATTTGAGATCCTAACCTCCTTGATCTTCAAAGGGACAGTGAAACCAGTCTCATGGGAAAACAATTACTGCAAACACCTCCGTCTGACATCCTGACCTGGGTGTTGTCAAAACACAGAACAAAAGAGCAGGACTAATTGTAACAGCAGGACCAGCTGTTTATGCTTTTACTATGAACTCCGCAGTGTGCATCCTATATAAGACCGGGATTCTGACCCTGACAGCAGAATCCATGACGTTTGGCCACGTCTCACGGGACAGTCCTTTGGTCTATCCATCTATCTATTGCAGGGGTTCCCAATAGTGAGGATGGTCTGGGGTCAAGGTGAGGATAATTTATATTTATATATATGTATAATAAAGTGTTATTGTTTATGCTTTATATTGTCTGGGTGCTTTTCTGAGTGTTACTGATCATCCCACCTGTCAGAAATTAGTGGCAGAACATGTCCCCATACCAATGATACCCAACTACCGGAAGGACACCTACAGGAAGAGAACACAATAGTACAGATAATTTTTATTCCTTCACTGTTTAAAAACACAGATTCAATCAGATTGCCTAATATTATGGTTATTTAAAGCAAATGTTTTATATTTAATTTAGTATTCAGCTGTTTTTCTGCTCTAGTATTGGAGTGCATTCCTGCAGTCTGTTTTTATTACTAATCTGCTGAGACCTTAACCAGTATATAGAAACATAATGGCAGATAAAGGCCAAATGGCCCATCTAATCTGCCCATCTGCAGTTGCTTGACGCTTGGAATATCTGAAACTATTTTGAAAGCTAAATATTCTTTTGAGAACTGAAGGTCAAAAGCCTTAAGAGTGATCTCTTGTCTTAGAATTCTAAGCAGTTCTGTGGTACAGAGCTGTTTTCAGTCAGTATTCCTGATATATTATCAGACTCTGTGTGAGAAAGCTGTGAGACTGTGAGGTAATTACTGAGGAGTTTCATTATTTCTGAATCACAAGATACTAGGATAGTCAGATAAAGCTGAGGTTGCTCAGATATTGTATACATGTGTGTGTTAAAACTGTCAGCTGATTTCATATCAGAAACATTTTTTAGGTTTTCCTGTGAAGGTCAGCTTAGGGATAAAAGAATTATCTGTTCTTTTGTACATTCAGTTAGAAAGATATGACCTTAGCTTAAGAAGACACTGACTTTTGATTGCATCGATCCAGGGAGGTTAGGGTTTTGCTTCCTTTCATTTGTTTACAGATAGGATAGTAGCAAACATCTGGATCTTCAGAGAAGCTACTGGTTCCAGACAGGTGACAGGACAACAACTCAGCATTACCCAATGCAAGAAAGCAGTGATAATAGGGTTTCTTGAATACCTTAATTTTGTGTGCATACATATATATACTTTTTATATTTTATTGAATGTTGGGACTGAGAAACACTCTCTGGTTTCAAGAGTCACCTAGTCAAATACTTACCTGTGGTTCTGGATATCCTGAAACAAAGTTAGTATGTATTAAGTTAAAAGGCACAATATATTTGTTTGAGATTTGAATATTATCACTAACTATAATGGTGTCATCAATGTAAATTTGATCACATGTGATTGGTAAATTAGCTTTGCTATTCTTTTATATTTATCTTTAATTTACCTTGTTTAAACAACATCTGATTGTTGGACATACCTTTTGCCCTCAATTGTTAGTTTTTTAAAGTAGAAACATATAAATACAAATATTTAAATGTTTAACCTATGTTGGTGTGAATTGAAGGGGAAACCTATTTAAGCATCTCACCAAGTTTATAACATCTCATACATTTAATTGTAATAATTACTGTAAATTGTAATGTAATTGCATCACATCACCACTAGGGGGTTTTATACATGGAATGTTGGTACTACAGTAGAATCTCAGTTATCCGGCATCCAAAGAGATCTTTGGATACCGGATAATTGTTTTTCTGATTCAGAGTGTGTTAGAAACCTTGTCTAACACACTCTCAATTCCCCCATCCCTCCTACCCCAAAGCACCAGCATGGCAGCACTGCAAAGCCCTCCTCTCTCCCTCAAGTCCCAAAGTGGCAGAAGCAGGTGGCAATCTTAAGTCGTGAACCCCCTCGCTCCTTCTCTTTCTTCCTTACCCGAAGTGCAGCGGTCAGGAGGCAGCCTCAAAACAGGCTGCTTACGGCCAGCGCTGGCAGGGTCTTTCCTCTGATATGTTGGAAGTGACACATCAGAGGAAAGGCCCTGCTGGAGCTGGCCATGAGCAGCCTGTTTTGAGGCTGCCTCCTGCTGACCGCTGCACTTTGAGTAAGGAAGGGAGGGAGGGACAGAGGGAGCTCAAGGCTCAGGACCACCACCTGCTTCTGCCACTTTGGGGCTTGAGGGAGGAGGGCTTTGTGGCTCAGGACCACTGCCGTGCTGGTGCTTCGGGGTGGGAGGGAGAGGGGTTTGCAGCTCAGGATGCTGCTGCTGGTGCTAAGAGGGACATTTTCTTTTTTTTTTTTTTTTACACCGGCAATTTTTTTGCCGATTTGTATGAGAGTCCCAGTTAGCTAAGACTCTACTGTATTTGAATTTTTGCTATACACTTGTGACCTAGATTGGCAATTGTGGAAACAAGATATTGGGCTAGATAGACCATTGTTCTGATCCAATATGGTTATTCTTATGAACTTATGTACATATGTCCCTAGCCCTGAACCGATACCATATAACTTGTTTTGCCCCTCTATGGCAGCCTGATCCTTAGCAGAGTACAAATAATTACTTAAGGTAGGCCTCTGGGGAGTCTAGACACGTGGGGAAGGCTTGGAGGAGGCCTGAAAGTGCCCAATGGGGATGAGGTAGAGCTTAAACACTTATAGATTTATGATTCTTTGGAAGAGTGGGGAGTTTGGGAGTATCCTCAGGGAAGTCTTTGCTGGATACTCATCTGCGCTCATCTGGGTTCAAATCCCCTGCTTGCTGGGACTGGTTTAGCCTGGACATGTTGCAGAGCTCGTAGGTCCAGTGAGAGAAGTGGCTACTAACATTTCCAGGGCTAACAAGAGTCCCTCGGTACCTTCCTTTTCCTAGACAACAAGTTTGGATGACTGACAGTGGGAATAAAATAGAGAAAATTTAATCTACATGATCTAATTTACTGTACTCTGCCTTGAACCAGAATGTGTCTGATAAGCAAATTATAAAGGCAAATTTAAATTAAACTAATTTCTGCAACTGAAGCAATATGAATAATACTAACTGTTCAATGTAAATTGTGCCTAAAATATGAAATTCCAGCTGAGTTGGACATGAATAATACTTGTGAAATAAAATATTCAGACACTATTCAAAGGTGATCATTATTAAACCATGACTTTTCCTATATGTTGATAAGAAAACAGATTTTTACTGTCCAGAGAAGAAGAAAAAATTATTAGGGGACCTCTGTGCCTTACAGTACATTAACTTTCTTATGTACTTCAACATAGAGAATGACACGGTGGCGGTTTACCCGCGGCCACCGCATTTTAGCCGTGGGTCACCCGCCGAAACGGTGAACGAAAACTAGCAGTTGCTGCGGCGACGGGGACAAGGCCATTCACCGCCCATGGGGCGGTGAATGGTCTTGTCTCCGCAGTGAGGCATGAAGGATCGCGCGGTACCCGCAGCCCACACCCGCCTGCCCAATCGATCCTAGTGTTTAGCCAGCTCTCTCCCTTCTCCTCACCTTAGTTTGTAGGTTTTCTTTTTCGGTGACCCGCACGCTATCAGAGAGCCGCACACCCGCTGCTGCTCAGTTTTGATCTTCTGCTCTGACGCAACCGGAAACAGGAAGTTGCAGCAGAGCAGATTGAACACTGAGCAGCCGCGCGTGCGCGGCTCTTTGGGAAAGCGTGCATGTCGCCGAAAAACAAAACCTACAAACTAAGGTGAGGAGAAGGGAGAGAGCTGGCTAAACAGTAGGATCGATTGGGCAGGCGGGTGGTGGCTGCGGGGACCGTGCGATCGCTCGTGTTCCCGGCTCAAATTGGAAGGAGGGAGTGAAAGGGAAAAGGGTTCTGGGCCAAGGGGATGAAGACGGAAAGAAAAACCCACAGCAGGAAAGAAAGGGAAGGACAGGCAGGTGAGCCAGATGCTAGAAGCAAGGGGGGGAGGAGAAGAAAGAGGGAAAAAAGCTAGATGGGGTTGAAAAGAAGAGACACACTGGTATGGAAGAGGAAGATAGGGGAAATCTGGACACAGGAAGGTAACAGAAAGAGGGGAAATTATGTGCATGGGGCATAGAGACAGAGACATAAAGGGGACATGCCATGGGGATGGTATATGGACACAGGGGGGGGCAATGACAGATACATAGGGGAGATATTAGAAATGGAGAAAATAGGAGCACAGAAGCGAGATGGTTTGTGGAGATGGGACAGGGACCGAGCTTGCAGGCTCCAGTGGCTTGCACAAATTACATTGTAACGTGCCATGAAAATAAGAGGGAGGAAGGTAGATAGATAGGCCACGCGAGAGGAGCTGAAGGGTAGTAGAAAGGAACAGATGGTAATGGAGGAAGGGAAGGGTGGTGGTGGAAAGGAATAGGACAGACATTGAAGGAGAGTGGAGAGGAACAGACCCCAAAGGGAAATGTGGAAGACAGAGTGGGAAGAAGACAGATGCCAGACTATGGGGGAGCGGAGGGAAGAAGATGGGTGCTAGACCAATTGGAGGGGGGGGTGAAGGGAGAGGCACAGTAACAGCAAGTGGAAGACGCAGAGAGAAGACACACAGTGGATGGAAGGAATTGAATGAGAAGATGTGGAAAGCAGAAACCAGACAACAAAGGTAGAAAAAAAAATTATATTTATTTATTTATTTTTTGCTTTAGGATAAAATAGTATATTAGTTGTGTTGATAAAAATTTATAAACAAAGCCCTGCCAGCTGAACATCTCTTTCTCTAGTTCAGCAGCAGGAACTTTGATTTATAAGAAAGGAATAAGCTAAATATTACAGTACTAAGGCTTATATGGATGCAGCGGGGTTGGTGACGGGGCGGTGAAAGGGATGGCGGTGACGGTGACGGGGCGGTGAAAGGAACGGCGGTGACGGGGCGGTGCAGAGGATGGTGGGCCGGTGACGGGGACAGATTTTTTCCCCATGTCATTCTCTACTTCAACATACATCACTCATGCTGCTTCATATCACCACATCCTGCTTTGACAGAATACTTATACTTTCTGTGAGAAAAATAATACAGTACAATTATTTTCCAGGAAATAAACCAATTACACCCCCCCCCCCCCAAAAGAAAGAATATACAATTTAAGGAATAGAAATAGTAAAACTCACAAGCTGTGGTGAAGGAAAAATGGTTTATAACATTGTGTATTTACATCCTGCAGGGTTACCACTGGCCCTGGTCGCTCTATAATTTTAGTCTATTCATGTTCCAACTAATAGAGTTAAAATGATTAAGGCTTTATCTCTAAGGGTGAACGTAAATGTAACACAACTGCACTTCAAGGAAAAAATTTAAAAGCAACACTGTCTTCCATTCTGAAATAAACCAGTTATTAATAAAATTAACTACTGTGGCAAAGAAATATTTTGGGGCTCTGATCTCCTCTGTGGTTATCAACATACTGCCTTAAATTCTGTTTTTGCCTCTTGCCATTTTCCATAAGGCAGTTCCACAAATCGACCAGCCTTTCTATAACAAAATACGTCTTTATCTTCCTTCTCTTGTCTATCATTTCAAAGACTAATATGATGACACCCTTCTTCTAGAACTCCCTTTCCACTGGAATATGTTGGCTGCTTTTGGATTATTGATACCTGTGATAAACTTGAGTGTTTCTATAATATTTCTCTTCTCCTTTCTCTCAAGCATGCATATTCAGGTCTTAAAAAATTATGAGACAGGCTCTAAATCATTTGTTGGTCCACACTGACTGCTTCTAATCTGCAATGAGAGGGCAAAGGATGAAGTTAAGAGGTGATAGGCTCTGGAGCAATCTGAGGAAATACTTTTTTACGGAAAGGGTGGTAGATGCATGGAACAATCTCCCAGAAGAGGTGGTGGAAACAAAGACTGTGTCTGAATTCAAGAGGGCCTGGGATAGACACGTGGGATCTCTCAGAGAGAGAAAGAGATAATGGTTACTGTGGATGGGCAGACTAGATGGGCCATTTGGCCTTTATCTGCTGTCATGTTTCTATGTCTATATACATGTGGAGATATATATAAACACACAGTATACTAAAATAGATGGTAATTAGTCCATTAAGTATTCTGTCACAATGCACAGTAAACAGGGAGAGTGTGGCGCTGTGGTTAAAGCTACAGCCTCAGTACCAAGTGGTTGGGGGTTCAAACCCATGCGGTTCCTTGTGACCCCGGGCAAGTCACTTAATCTCCCCACTGCTCCATTGGATAGATTGTGAGCCCATCAAGACAGACAGGGAAAAATGCTTGAGTACCTGAATAAATTCATATAAACCAGTCTGAGCTCCCCTGGGAGACTGGTATAGAAAATTAAATAAATAACGTGAGAAATTTGCCCTCAGTATAGAATGGGTCGTGCAGGTGATTTAATGCCAGTTTTTTTCTTTTGAGCATAGCAAGTGATCTGCAACTCTAAAAAACAGGATGGGAGATAACAGCTCTATACACGTGTCTAAAAGAAAATGTGTGCATGAATCAAAATGTTGTTCTGTGCATAAATATTAGCCTCACAAACATTTATGTGCAAAAAATTGTGAGACTAATATTTATGCCTAGAACAGCATCTGATTCATGCACAAATGTGTGCTGTTACTTTTTTTTCTCATGTATTTGGTCCAGTGATATAGCCACATGTGGCTTGGGCCCACCCAATTTGGGTTCAGACCTACCCAGCAATGTTGCCCACTTGACAACCAGCATAGGGGGGAGGGGAGAAGGTCTACAGTTTTGTACCTCCATTTTCTCCCCTCCAAAAGTGAGATTTTTTCTTCAAAAAAGCAGAGGCAGCGATTCCAATTTGCTGCTGCAGCTGACCCCAAAGCTTTCCGTCTGCCGTGTCATGCCCAGGCAGAAAGAGGGAGGTGGAATGTGGCAGATGGAAGGCTTCAGGGTCAGCTGCAGCAGTGAATAGTGTGACCAGGCATGGGCCTGGCCGGTGAGGGTTAGGCCTGTAAATACCCAGCACACAGACCTTAACCAAGCGGCGAAAAGGGAGAACAGAATGCTAGAAATGATTAAGAAGGGGATCACAAACAGATCATAGAAGGTTATCATGCCGCTGTACCGGGCCATGGTACACCCTTACCTAGAATACTGCATCCAGCACTGGTCACCGTACATGAAGGACAAAGTACTACTCGAAAGGATCCAGAGAAGAGCAACTAAAATAGTTAAGGGGCTGGAGGAGTTGTCATACAGTGAGAAATTAGAGAAACTGGGCCTCTTCTCCCTTGAAAAGGAGACTGAGAGGGGACATGATCGAAACATTCAAGATAATGAAGGGAATAGACTTAGTAGATAAAGACAGGTTGTTCACCCTCTCCAAGGTAGATAGAACGAGAGGACACTCTCTAAAGTTAAAAGAGGATAGATTCCGTACAAGCATAAGGAAGTTCTTCTTCACCCAGAGAGTGGTGGAAAACTGGAATGCTCTTCCGGAGGCTGAGGGGAAAACACTCTCCATGGATTCAAGACAAAGTTAGACAAGTTCCTGCTGAACTAGAACGTACGCAGGTAAGGCTAGTCTCAGTTAGGGCACTGGTCTTTGACCTGAGGGCCACCGTGTGAGTGGACTGCTGTGTGTGATGGACCAGTGGTCTGACCCACAGCGGCAATTCTTATGTTCTTATTATTATAGGTGTTGGTGAAAATATGGCACTATGAAAAAAATATACAGTTCCAGTGGCACCAGTGTCCCTGAAATATATATTTCTTTATTGGCTAGGGTTACCATATGGCTCCAGAAAAAGGAGGATGGATTGAGAGATCCGTGATTTACTTCTATTGCTTTCAAGTAGAAGTAAAATCCGGATGTCTCAATCCATCCTCCATTTTTTGGACTCATATGGTAACCCTATTATTAGCACATAGTTGCTTTTCAAACAGTTCAAAGGAAAAAAACAGTTCCACAAAGCAAAACCCAACAAAACACCTTCTCCCCAACTGGGTTCTATAACAGTGCTGCTTTAGCTCCTTTTAAAGCATCAAAATAGATTTAAAGTTCAGCATAAAAACAAAAACTTTTCTTTTGGCTTTCACAATCACCCGACCAGTTAGGCAGGCTTCCAGTTTGGCCTTATCAGGCTGTGCCAAACTCTCCTTTTCTCTTAGGCTAGGCCAGTGTTTCTCAACTCAGTCCTGGTGTACCCCCTTGCCAGTCAGGTTTTCAGGATATCCACAATGAATATGCATGAAAGAAATTTGCATACAATGGAGGCAGTGTATGCAAATCAAGTTTATGCATATTCATTGTGGATATCCTGAAAACCTGACTGGCAAGGGGGTACTCCAGGACCGAGTTGAGAAACACTGGCTGGGCTAGGCAAATCAATGTCCAAAGACTTCCGCCTGATAAGGTTGAATTTCTACTATAGTCTTATTGACCACTCTAATCAGCATGCAGACCTACCAGATGTCTTTCTGCAACACATGCTATGACTTACAACTTTCCAAATAGAAGTGACATGTCTCCATTTTTCTGAGATTTTTCATTATACTAATGGATAGCTAAATTATGAGGGGGACGCTGAAAAGGTCTCAGCCCAACCAAGAAGAGAATGACATGGATATGGTCCAATCAATGACTGAAACAATGTCAAAACAGAGAATTTTGTTTCTGCAAATTGGCACTTAATGAAATAAGATAACACTCTTTTCAGCCACAGTGGCAAAATAACATTCAGAATTTAGGAAGTTGGTTGGTTGGGCTGAGAACTTTTCAGCACCCCCTTGTATGTTTAGGGCTTCTGTTATTTTGTGCTTATAAAAAAAAAAAAAGTAGGTGGGTTGTTTTTTTTCTTTGAAAGTTTTTAGACTATTGATCCAAAATCCTTTCCCTCTGTGATTTATAACAAAAGAAAGACAAAAGAAAATACAATATCATACAAAAAAAACCCCTCATGAACTAAAATACTCACATACCCTATTAGAAGGAAAAGTTTGCCTTTTTGTAGATGACACCAACATTTACAACAGAGTGGACATCCTGGAGGGAGTGAACAACATGAGAAGGGATCTACAAAAATTAGCAGAATGATTTAATGTTTGGCAGTTAAAATTTAATGTAAAGAAATACAAAGTGATGCCCTTGGGGTGTAGAAGTCCAGAAGAGTATATGCACACACATGAAGATAGTTGTATTGGAAAAAATTCCATGAGCCATGCTCTGTATGTTTCCCCACTTCTTAAACCTAATTTCTAATTGTGTATTTATAGTACCATTTTTCTCTGTAGAATCCCTTTGGGGCTCATAATCGAAAGAGAAAAACGTCCAAAAACCAGACTAAGTCGGCACTTGAATGAACATTTCTCAAAAACGTCCATGCGCCGATAATAAAACCGGGTTTTGGACGTATTTCTAAACGACCTAGGCCTTCATAGTGCCGCTCAACGTCCAAAGCTAAACAGGGCGTTTAGGGAGGCGTATCGAGGGGGGGGAGTTGGGCGGGACATGGGCCAGCTTAGAGTTAGTCGTACAGCATGTATAACCGAAAGTTTAATAACAGAGCCTAGACGGAACTTGGACTTTGTGACTTAAACCATGTAAAACTATGGTCTAAGTTACAAACACCCACCTAAACTCACCAGACAAGCACTGAAAACACATAACACAGACCTCCACACACTACCCCAGTGATCACCAACCCCTCCCCACCCCCATAAATATTTTATTCACAACTTTAAATTTCAGCCTCCAGACCATCATCACCTGGCTGCCTGGCATAGGAAAGCCTAGTCATCCAGCCCAGAGGCAGCTGAAGTTGTCTTGGGGGTGGGTTAAGGACCCATAGAGAGGAGGACCCATACCCATAAGCCCCTGTAATCACTGCATTGATACTTAAACATGTGCACTCCCCTATACACTCCCAAAACCCTTTTTTACTGGCATATAAGTGGCTCCTGTAGCCATAAGGGCTATTGGGGTGGTAGATAAGTGGGTCTAGGGGATTCTGGAGGTGGTTTGGGGGGGCTCACCATCACCTATAAGGGAGCTGTAGTGAGGAGAAGCCATAGCACCCTTTTTGTGAAGTTCACAGCAGTAAGGTACCCCACTATTTAGGAGGCATGTCTGGGTGTGCAGTCCATCACTTTGCAGACCCCTCCCACGTCCCAACCAGGGCTTGTTCTAGGTGTTTTGGACTTGGACGGAAAGTTGGACGGAAATGTGGTATAAAGATGGACGATTTAGTGGCTTTGACGATCAGATCGGCAGGACGTATAATTAGATGATTTTCGAAAGTAAAAAAAAATTGGACATATCTTTCGAAAATGTGTCTTAGGCTCTTTTTAACTTTGGACGACTTGCAAGATGGACGTAACGGACTTAGACATCCCTTTCGATTATGCCCCTCTTTCTGTTCTTAAACAGTACCTTTCCCATCAAAGTTGAATTTATGATTTTGGCACCAGTATATGGCCCTAACAAAATTCAGAAGTGCTTTGACATTAGGATCATGGATTTAAAATACCATCTTTCTGTGGTACAACCAAAGTGGCTTATTCTATTCTGGTATTTATTGTCTGCTTTGTCTTCTATAGCAATTCAAAATGCATTACAAGAGGAAACCTACAGATCAGGTGATGTACGTGCAAAAGAAAACTCAGTCAGACTACTGGATTCTCTTCTTTTGCATAAGCAGATGACATCCAACTTCTGTACCCTTTAAATACAGCAGATCCCAATGAGATAACAACTATAAATAACAAGTTAAAACAAATAAGCCAATGGCTTAAGGATAATATGTTGGCTCTGAACGCAACAAAATCTTCTGTAATGTTTTTCCCATGGAAAAATGATCTTAAATTTTCATCGCAGATACTCCTAGACAATATCCCTCTCCAAATAGTAACTACAATGAAAATATTGGGAGTAATATTAGATCAGGAACGTTCTTATCATGACCAGATTAGTTCAGTGGTTAAAAATTGTTTTTATAAGTTAAGTCTCATTAGATCCTTATCAAAAGTTTTAAAACCTGAAGCTCTTAACATTCTAATACACTCATTAATCATTTCTTGATTATTGCAACACCTTATATCATGGCATAACCCAAAAAGAAAGAAGAAGACTACATATAATACAAAATACAGCAATAAAAATTTTTACTAATTCAAAAAAATATGATCACGTTACACCATTTCTACAAGCCGCACACTGATTACCAATCACACATAGAATAACTTTTAAAATTATACTGTTAACTTTTAAAATTCAACAATCACACGCTCCGATATTTTTGGATCGTCTCTTGACACCGTATTCTCCATTCAGGGCACTTAGATCAACACAACAACATTTACTGACTATCCCTTCTTTAAAAGTAATAGGGACCAGGAGATCTACCCCAGCTTTGGAACAATTTACCAATATACTTACACAATGAACCTTCTTTAGAAAAATTCAAGCATTCCTTAAAAACCTTCCTGTACAAGGACGCATTTGAAACATAGATAGCTTAACTTACCAATCACTAAATTTTTTTAGATCTTAATTAGACCTATGAGTAGGTTGTAAATTTATCTTCTTTTTTCTATGATCATTTCTCCCTTTATATCCCTTTTTTTTGTTTTTCTCTTTTGTGTACCTACCATATGTGTTTTTCCCTAAATGTTTCTTCTCTTTCTTTAAAGATTGTAGTTCATCCCCCTTGCCCTCTGTATCAGTTAGTATTAGAACGTATATAATTTGTATTTAATTGTATAAAAAATGTTTTGTTTTGTCCCCTATTTTTAAAAATGTTTTACGCATTGAAGTTAATAAAACTTGAAACTTGACTTGTATACCACCTTTTTGCTGCTTTGGCATTTCAAAGCTGACATTCAAAGGGGTGGGCACTGGAGGATTGAGTGACTTGCCCACCTCTGGGTGCAGAGGCAGCAAATCAGCCAGTGAGCCACAGCCCTTCCCAAATCCCTGTGCTGTTCCTCGTGACCCTGAGCAAGTCACTTAATCCTCCAGTGCCCACTTCTTTGAACACCAGATTTGAAATGCAATGTGACAAAAAGGCAATTTACAAGCCCCCTTTCCAAGCAGCACAAGCTAAATGCCAAGCCATCCATTTTAATCTTATGGGCAGCTCAGCATTTAGCTTGTGTTGCTTGGCAGCGTGGTTTGATAAAAGGAGGAAGAGGGAGGGGTAGTTATTAGTGAAGTACTAATCGTGAATAGAAACAACCTCATTTAGAAAACCCCCTTGGATATGTCTTTAATAATTTCCTAAATTTCAAATGATGTTGAACTGCTCTAATCTTAATTGGAAGATGATTCCAAATCTTTCTCTGTCCCTAGCGGGCTCACAATCAAAGTTTTTGTGCAATGGAGGATTAAGTGACCTGCCCAGTCACAGTGTGACTCAAACCCAGTTTCTCCTGTTCCTAGCTCATTGCGCTACCCATTAGGCTGTTCCTACACTGCTGCTTTCAGACAGGTGCCTGCTTCACATTGCGTCATACTGTCATAAGAACCAGCTCTGTGGGTGCCTGCACAGTCTGTTTGCATGTATAACATCTAAACAACAAGAGGGGCATAATCGAAACACCTAAGTCGCAAGTTGTCCAAAGTCAGACACAGCTTAGGACACATTTTTGAAAAATACGTCCAAAATATTTTTTTTTCAAAAATCATCTAACTATATATCCAGCTGTCTGATCATCCAAGCTGCTAAATCGTCCATCTTTATACCACATTTTCATCCAAATATTCATCCAAGTCCAAAACGCCTAGAATAAGCCCTTTTGGACACAGGAGGGGTCAGGAAATTGATGGTCTGGACACCCAGACATGGCATCTGAATAGTGGGGTACCTTACAGGGCACTGCTATCAACTTCACAAAAAGAGTGCCCCATAAATATCTCACTAGAGCTCCCTTATAGGTCATGATGAGCCCCCCAAAACACCCTCAAATGTACTATACCCACCTGTCTATAACCCAAATAGCCCTTATGGCTGCAGGAACCACTTATATGGCAGTACAAAAGGGTTTGGTTTTTTTTTGGGGGGAGTGCACATATTTCACCATGAATGCAGTGATTACAGTGGCTTATGGGCCTGGGTCCTCCTCTCCATGGGTCCCTAACCCACCCCCAAGATGACTTAAGCCGCCTCTGTGCAGCTCTACTAGGCTTTCCTATGACAGGCTGCCAAGTGCTGATGTTCTGGAGGCAGATATTTAAAGTTGTGATTACGATTTTTAGGGGGGGGGGTCAGTGATGACTGGGGTAGTGTGTGGGGGTCTGTACTATGTGTTTGCAGTGCTTATCTGGTCGCTTTATATAGGTTTTTGTGGCCTAAGTCACAACGTCCAAGTTCCGTCTAGGCCAGTGGTCTCAAACTCACGGCCCTGGGGCCACATGCGGCCCGCCAGGTACTATTTTGAGGCCCTCAGTATGTTTATCATAAACACAAAAGTAAAATAAAATAGTTTCTTGATCATATCTCTTTAGCTATAAATGACAATATTATTATTAAGACTTAGCCAAAAGGAAAGATTTATAAACTATAGAGTTTTACCTCATGCAAAATTGTAATTTCTTTAATAAGACATTAACTATTTTTTTCTGCAGCCCTCCAAGTACCAACAAATCCAAAATGTGGCCCTGCAAAGGGTTTGAGTTTGAGACCACTGGTCTAGGCTGTGTTGTAAAACTTTCGGTTATACATTCAGTACGACTAAGTCTAGCACGGCCCACGGCCCTCCCAAATCCCGCCCTCAACACTCCTTCTGAAATGCCCCGTTTAGCTCTGGTCGTTCAGTGGCACTGGGAAGGCCTAGGTCATTTGTAAACACGTCCAAAACCCATTTTGATTATCGGCACTTAGGCGTCTTTCGTATATGATCATCCAAGTGTTGACTTAGGCCGGTTTTTGGACGTTTTTCTCTTTTGATTATGAGCCCCCAAGAGTTTGGCTCATAATTTAAGTGAATTTAAAAGAATTTGTTTAAAAGAATTTGAAAGTGTTTGGTGAGGAGGAGGATTTGTTAGCAGTAGGCGTGAGTCTGAGGCTTTTTCTTCCTTCTTTAAAAATATCAATAAAAACATATTTAAAAATACATTTATTTAAAACAAATTCAGTAATTGTGAGCCGAAGGTTTTAATAGCAATCCTTTACTTAGAATAGCTTGTGTATTATTCAAGGGTTGTTGAGGGTGCTTGAGCACTCCCCATATTGAACAAACTCTTTAACCGTGACCAGTGAAGGGAAATTTCCGTTGGGTTTAGCACCCCCAATCATTTTGAACCCTTAGCTCCTAAGCCTCCTGTTACTTGTGCAGGCTCATTCTACAGGAAAGCTCCAGAACTGATGCTCTAATATTGTCCTTTAAGAATTCTTCGATCTGTGATACTGCAATACTTTACCTTTTCTCATTGTGTAAGCCCTTTTGCCTTTTTATTTATTTGAATATTATATTTCCCCCCCTCTTGTGTCTCTAGTTAATATGTTATTTGTTTATTTATCCTAGTATGATGGGTTTTTAAAAAAACTTTGTTTTAACCCATTGTAAACCACCTAGACATAATGGTAGGTGGGATGCTGTCTAGCACTATCTTGCCATTATTGGATTGTTGTTTCTCTGTTTGCACTCATGTTGTGTGGAGTTATTTGTACCGTATTGTTATTTCTTTTCTCTGGAGGCAGAAGTTATAATAAACATATTTGACAAAAAAAACCCCAAACCAAACCTTAATAAACTTGAAACTTGTCTTCCATCCATAAAGCAAATTCAAAACAGGCCACAAAATTCTATTTCTAAGATCGTATTCCTTTATTCAGGCTCTCTTGCAGTTTTTAGAAAAAGGAAGAAATGTATACCAAGTTGCACTTCTTATTAGTGATTCTGGATAAGGAAAGCACGCAGCTTGAAATGTTGCTGACAGTGGAGCTTCCAGTTCCAGAGGTTAAAAATAACCGCTTTTCTTTATCAGGGCAATTTGTCAAAGTGATTCCCTTGGCAAACTGGAGTTGTTCAAAATCCTTCTTTCAATCAACTAAAAGTTTGTGCAGGCTTTTAACTGGGTTAAAGAGACTTTCCTAGAGTTTATGATAAGTGAAGGGAGAAACACGGCACATGATACAGACTTTTCAGATATGCACCAAGTGGTGTCTGATTAAAAAAAGAATCAGATGCAAGGTACACAGACACTTTGAATACACTGCACATACTGTGCTCTAGCTAATTTTCAAAAAGAAAGTGCTAAGGTTGGCTCCCTTGCAAGTGAGCTTGTGTAAAAATATGCACATACCAAGCACCTGTCTGAGTTCAAGAAAGCATGGGACAGGCATGTGGGAACTCTTACGGAGAGGAGGACATAGTGGATGCTGTGGTGGGCAGACTGGATGGGCCATTGTCCTTTATCTGCCCAGTGGCATAGCGAGGGTGAGTGATGCCTAAAGAGGTAGTGCCCCTGCCCTGCCCCCCCCTGCCCTGCCCACCCCTTCCCATACCTTTTTAACTTTGGTATGAGCAGGCACCAACTTACTGCCTGCGTCGGTATCGGCGCTCTTTCTGATGTCACTCACTAGGTTGTGGGTCCCGGAAGTGACGTTGGAGAGATCACCGAAGCTGACATGGGCAATGTGGTGGCTACTTGTGCGGAAGTTAAAAAGGTACGGGGGAAGGGGCATGCACACAGCAGGGAGAGGAGTGGGAAGGGGGGCTGGAGAGGAGGCAGATCGCCTTCTGGGGCCCCCTTACTACGTCACTGTATCTGCCTTCATTTTTCTGTGCTTCTGGCAACAAAGATCAGCGGACTTGTGGCCCATCTAGTCTGCCCAACCAGGTGGCCAGAGCTGTACCTGCTGCTCCGTGCAGGTTACACCCTTCTATGCCTTATTTAAACTGCAAAGGTTATTTACAGTATATGGTAATCTCGTTATAACAGACTTCAAGGGACCCAAAAAAACAGTCCGTTATATCCAGAGTTG
Source organism: Geotrypetes seraphini (assembly GCF_902459505.1). NCBI lineage: Eukaryota > Metazoa > Chordata > Amphibia > Gymnophiona > Dermophiidae > Geotrypetes > Geotrypetes seraphini. The sequence continues at coordinate 181,855,472 of NC_047085.1, read as the reverse complement.
CATTTTTTAAAAAACTTTATTTAGGTCAACTTGAAACAACGTTCAATCAATGAACAACAGTCACTGCACAACCATATCAGAAACATCAAGAACAAAACTCAGCAAAACATTGATTTGGCATGAAATGGTTGCAAAACCAGAACAACTAAAAGATGTTCTAAAGCAGGGGTGTCCAACCTTTTGGCTTCCTTGGGCCACATTGGCTGAAAAAAAATGTTTCTGGGGCCGTATAAACGCGCAAACGCTGCAGCAAGACAGAGGAGGGAGCCAAGGTAAACACCCAGGGGCAGCAGAGGCAAACACTACATCGCCCTCGACCAAGACCACTCAAAATACTTCATGGGGCCGCAGGTTGGACACTCCTGTTCTAAAGCATTGTGTTGCACTGTACTGGAAACAAAAATACTCTACCATTTTCTTCTGAGCTGCATTTTGATACTATATCACCGGCATGCCGGTGCATTTTGATACTATATCACCTTGTAGGCGGAGCCTGTATGTCCGTTATAGCTGAAGAAAACTACAGCTAAAAGAGGCTCTGGGGACCAAATTGGTTGTCCGTTATATCCGAGAGTCTGCTATATGCGATGATTTTCTGTATGTTTATAATGGCGCACGGCCAGGACTAGCGTACCTCGTCTGCTATAGGCGAGGTTCTGCTATAAGCGAGTCTGTTATAACGAGATTATACTGTACTGTGCTTTGATTCCATCTTTTTCTATATTGAGATGTTCTGTCCACTTGTAGATGCTATTTGTGCAGATGGGTTTACAGGAGGTAAAAGAGTACACATACAGTACATTTAAAAAAATATAGGGGTAATTCTAGGGTTACCAGATTTTGTCCTAAAAAAAGAAGACACGTGGCCCCGATGTGTTCCACTCTTGTGCCCGCCCTATTCTGCCCCCCAACCCCGGCCCCGAACAAATCCAGTCTTTGTTCATAAGTTCATATAATCCTTTTTCTTCTTCTCTACCCACTATTTTAAGTTCTTGTAAACCGTGTCGAGCTCCATTCTCATGGAGATGATGCGGTATATAAACTTAAGGTTTAGATTAGATTAGATTAGATTTTCAGGGCTGCGTCTGGAGAGCATCCGCACATGTGGCTTTCAAATCCCGGACAAAGTGCCAGGTTTTGAAACCCCATGGGGTCCGGACAGCTTTTCAAAACCCGGTACCCGGTATTGCTTTATAGAATACTAGCCAAATAGGGAATATATGTATGTTTGTAGCTGGGTCCAAGCACCTACGCCAGCCATAGAACTTCCATAAGAATCCTCCCTTAGGCCTATCACTATGACTGGGTCACCCCTCTCTTGACTCTTTGTTTTCTTCCATGTCCAACATAAAACTCTGATCTTGGCACACAAAGGCCCAAATTTTATAAAAGACGCCTAAAGTTAGGAGCCTACATTGGGTGCCTAGCCAATCTAGGCACCTAACTTAGGCCCTCTTTTACTAAGCCATGGTAGAGGTTTCTAATGCAGTCCAGAACTCTAATAAGAGCTCTCGCAGAATAAATCTCTTTAACTACCCATCCCTGAAATCATGCTATTACAAGAAGTTCCTTGACAGAATGTTATCATTCCAGGCAGTCAAACTGAACACATGGCTCGTAAAACCCATACTCGAAGCCACTTCATACGCCAACTTCAGAAAATCTCTGAAGACCCGTCTGTTTAACAAATTCCAATCCCAATTCATGCCCAATCATCCTCAGCTATCCTCTTCCCAAACCCCAAATCTCTAGACCTTAGACTAACTCATGTTTTTCCCATTTTGTAATGATATTCCAACCCAAATAGTTTTCCCCTTATCTTAATCTTTGACTATATACATCCTTTAGATTCAAACCAACTTGGTTCTCTTCCATTTGTAATTGTATCCCAGTTCGACTTGTTTTTTCTCCTTACATCTCATTCTCTGTCTGTATGTATCTTGTTGTAAACTGCTTTGAACTTATGGTATAGCGGTATATAAGAAATAAAATTATTATTATTATTATTAAATTCTACAAGCATCATAAGAACATAAGAATTGCTGCTGCTGGGTCAGACCAGTGGTCCATCATGCCCAGCAGCCCGCTCCCGCAGTGGCCGTGGTGGTCAAAGACCAATGTCCTGCCTTACCTGCGTACTTTCTGGTTCAGCAGGAACTTGTCTTTCTCTTGAATCCCTGGAGGGTGTTTTCCCCTACGACAGACTCCAGAAGAGCGTTAAAGTTTTCCACCACTCTCTGGGTGAAGAAGAACTTCCTTACGTTCGTACGGAATCTATCCCCTTTCAACTTCAGAGAGTGCCCTCTCGTTCTCCCTACCTTGGAGAGGGTGAACAATCTGTCTTTATCTACTAAGTCTATTCCCTTCATTATCTTGAACGTTTCAATCATGTCCCCTCTAAGTCTCCTCTTTTCAAGGGAGAAGAGGCCCAGTTTCTCTAATCTCTCACTATATGGCAACTCCTCTAGCCCCTTAACCATTTTAGTTGCTCTTCTCTGGATCCTTTTGAGTAGTACTGTGTCCTTTTTTAAGTACGGCGACCAGTGCTGGCATCAGAGCATTTAGCACTCTGGGCCACAGTAGAAACTTCTACTGCAGCTTAGTAAAAGGGTGGATGGTGTGTTAATTATTTAATAGGCTTAATTGGCACCAATAACAAACTTAATTGGCTTAAATTAAAATTACTTGGGTGACAGGCGCCTAACTTGGTAGGTGCCTATCGCTTTCAGGTAGGTGCCTAGACCAAGGCGCCTATCAGAATATGAGCGCGGTTAGTGGCGGATCGTGGGCATGTTTTGAGTGTAGGCACCTAAATTGGTCTTGGGCCCCAGTATTTAGGCTAAGAAAACCCTGGCATAGAGGGCACCTAAGGGCTTAATACCTACTGATGCCCAAGTTCAATTTAAGTGCCGCTAGGCGTGATTCTTTAAACAGCACCTAACTCATGATTGTTCCTCTGCATCTATGTTTTTGGCACCGTTTATAGAATCCGGGCCAAAGTGCTACATTCAGGAACCCCCCCTCCTATCTCTCCTCTCAAATCACTCCTTACATTCTGCCAATTCCATTTTCTCTGTTCTGCTTCCTCCAATCATGTGTCCATTCCTCTAAACTTGAATCTGCTTGACAGTCAGCTTTCTCCGTCATGCCCTTTTCTTTGGAACACCCTTATAAAAAATGTTTTATTGGCTCTTAGTATGTCACCTTTCACAAACACAATCAAAGCGGCTCACAATTCTAAAAAATCAAAGAGAAAAGAACTTCAACTAATTAATAAGGGCAGAGGCCTTTCCTCTGGGTTCATAGGGCAGTCTGCGCCACCTTCCAGCAAAGGGATGCTTTTCTGATCTGCATTTTCTCCTTTTTTAAATTTTTTTCCTCTATGATACTGTAGTTCTTTTTATTTATTTTATGATTGTGAACTGCCATTAAATATTACAAGTGATGGGGCTTGATATACTGCTTTTTCTGTGTGGTTATAATCACAAAGTGGTTTACACATTTTAGATAGGTACTTATTTTGTACCTGGGGCAATGAAGTGTTAAGTGACTTACCCAGAGTCACACAGAGCTACAGTGGGAATTGAACTCACAGCCTCGGGGTACTGAGACAGCTGCTGTAACCACTAGGCCACCCCTCTACTCTATTATATGCTGCCTATAAGATAGCAAGCTATCTAAGCGGTATAAATTTTGGTAAGTATTATTCTATCTCTGGCAAGTTCACAATCTTAAGTTTGCACCCAAGGCAATGGAGGATTAAGTCACTTGCCCGAGATCACAAAGAGATGCAGTGGGAATTGAACTCGCAACCTCAGGGTGCTGAGGCAGCTGCTCTAACCACTAGGCCACACCTGCAAGATAGAAAGCTATTAAAGAGGTGTAAATTCAGGTACAGTAAGTAAAAGTTAAGTCACTTGCACAAGATCACAAGACACTGCAATGGGATTTGAACCAGGCTCCCATGTTCCCATGCTGCTTTAACCATTAAGCTACTCCTTCACTCTAATGGCAGGGATACAAGTGCCACTTATAATATTGTATGCTATGTGCACACATGCGAGTTCTGCCCGCGATTTGCCCAGATTTGCACACTACAGTCACCCCTCGTTGTTCAATGCAAGTGTATGTTAATTGCACTGAACTACCACCCTCTCCATGCTAACATGTTGTGTTGCACCCGGATGTGCAGTGGTCTGAACAAATTTCTCTTAAATCATCTGGATTAGATTGTGGGTGTCTTAATTATCAGCAAGCCCCATAAAATGGATCCCTTTACAGCATATTTTATGAACTTTCATGTTTTTCATAGTTCCCGCTTTTCTTCTGGTTTTAATCTCTCTGGTCCAGCTTTTTAATCAAAATTCACATATTTCTTAATGACAATGTGCTTTAAGCAGTCCTGCTGCTATGTGCGTAAGAATTCACTGAGTACAAGACATTCATTAACTGTTTAGAGTAGGGTGCCAGCAAGTGTCCAGTATTTTGTGAAGTGTGAAGGACGCAGCAGTGTTCATCCTGTCCTACACCATGTGTCAATCATCTGTTAGTTCCATAATCCTTGCACAATGTGTGAAAGTTTCAGAAGGAACCTGTTCTTTTAAATATATTTTTTCATTGTTCTTTTCTTTTAGTTACTTATTTCACACTTTCTCAAACCCTGAAATAGCTTTTAACCATTTCTAAATAAGCAACAGGTGTGGGTATAAATCACTGTATTTTTTATCATTGTACTTTTTTAATTGGATTTTCATGGTTTTATATGTCAGTGTTCAATAAATTATTTCCAGAACATCTGTATCCGCAGTTTTTGTTTTTATATAGGGAACTACTAAGCAGGTACTTTGGACTTAAATTGAATTTGCAAGATTATATGAGCTCTAGAAGAGTGAGTACAGTAATTGTCAATGAAAACACACTCACCCGATCTTCCTCTTCTCTCAAGTCTGGCATGGTGCTGATACAGAGGCTAACTGCAGTGATGGCCACAAAAGAGACAGAAAGACAGGCAAAAATCTTTCCAGGGATACCTGAATGAGGGTTCTCCACCATGTCCCTAAGCTTCTTCATACACTGAGCCAACCGGCTACTGTCTTGTAAGGCACATTGTGAGTTGTCCGTCAAGATACAGAGCTCACCCTCGTACATCCTGGTTTCTGCCAGCTCCTCCTCTTTCTGTCGCAGCTTCCTCAGGCAGCACCATTCTAGATTTTCCTCCTCTATCCCCCAGTACATCAGCTCTTCCTGGAAGGACAGGGCACACATCTCCCGCAGAATCCGCAACTTGCCAGCTGCCAGGAAAGTCATGATGGTCCTGAAGGCACAAGGGTTGCGGTCAAAAAAGAACTCATTGCAGCTGACATCATAATCATCACAGACACCCATTATCTCTTCATAATTGTTGCAAGCTTTCAGCTTCCCAAGCCGGGTCAAAGGGCAATCCTCTAATGTGGTCCAGGCAATTCTGTATTTGATGCCACCCACATTGATGATCACATACCGGGTCCTGTCTTCTCGATGCCCCATGCAGAAGAGTTCTTCCCCAGGGTGGAGGAGCTTGGCATTTCTATAGAAGAACCCTTTCTTGGTTTTCACCTCATACAGGTTTTCCAGATTTTTGAACGTAAATGAAGTGAAATCCGGATTTGTTTTTCCGGCCAGCAATGCCATTTCCTGATACATTTGGTCGCTTCATTTAGACACCCAGTCCTTAAAAAAAAAAAAAAAGAAAAAGTTCTTCTGGGTAAAGTTATCGAATCAGTAAATGGGGAAAAAACCACACTGATGAGCCTGAAAAATAAAAGATGGGGGGAGGGGGAAAAGGATACAGAGATGTTTATTTAAAAAAGTGAGATGTTTGATGATACATTGATGAAATTCATAGTCTACCTAATGAAAAAATGGTCAAGGCAGATTCCAACCAAACATTCATAAAACAGCAGGTTAGAACAGGATGTTTACCATGGTGCTGAGTAACAGCAAAACAGTTGTCACTAAATGCCAATAAATACGGTATGTAATAGGGCTCGTTAATTATTAACTACTTAAATATGAGTATGAGCAGAGGAAGGCTGTTTGATTTATTTGGAAGAAGTGTGAGGAACACCTGGGTTCAGACCCCAGTTCTGCCTTTTAGAGGCCCAGTTCCTTCCTATTCTTCTGGTACTCCAACTTTAATTAGATAACAACTGTGTCCATTTCATTCCACATTAGAGGGCATGTGCAGTATTCATGAACTAAAATGCTGTCTGGGCATTTTGACTGTGCTTTTGACAATGTGCCTTGGACGTAAAACTAGTTGAAAGACATTATACTATGGCAATGAATTTAGAAGCCCTATTTGCAATACAAATATATAGATATATGTAGATATAGCAGCACTTCCTTGCTATATTTAATCCACACTGAAACTGCCATCTCAGAAATGACACAATTTCAACATGGACCATCCATCAACTCTTAGAGAGCCATCTAGGAAGGAGGTGTGTCAGGACACTGCAGCATCATGGATGTCTATCAGCGATTATGCTATATAACCAACAAAAATGGACACAGCCAGACTAAAGTCTGGTAGCTTAATAATAATAACGGTTTATATACCACAAGACCGTGAAGTTCTATGCGGGTTACAATGATTAAAAAAATGCTACAAATTGAGTGGAGTTAAAGTTAAAAGCTAGTGATTAACATCTCTAGGGATCAGTTATTATGGAATAAGATTGTGCAGGTTAGTTGCCTAAATACTTCAGGATAATTCATTTAATTATATAATTGATTCAGGGAAGAAAAATGACCATGGTGAGTGGGACATCCTGCGCCAATGAACACCATATTGTAGCTCTGTAAACCCAGACTCAGTAGGTCTAACCCCCCTCCCCCCATAACTGCTATTTATTTATTTAAAAAATCTCTATTCCGCCTATCAACTAGGAAGATTACAAGTTGAACATACATAAATGACACATAACAAAAAAATACATATTAAAATAAAAACAATACTATAATACAAACCCAATAACAGTCAATAAAAAAGTCCTAGGAGATGAATACATCAAAGCAGTGGTTCTTATCAATAGAAGGCTTTAACAAATAGGTAAGTTTTCAGTAGTGTTTTGAATGATCTAAAATTGGAACATAATCTTAATGGTCCATTCAGTGCATTCCACAATTTTGGGCCAGCTAAAGAAATAGTCGATATCCAAGTTTTTTTAATAGTGCACATCTTGGACACATTCAAGTAACAATTTCATTGCATATTGTGAACGCAGATTATGAATTGGAACATATTTTTTCAAGGCCTGGATCAAATACTGTGGTGCTTTCCCATAAAGTACACAATGTATAATTGTCAAGATCTTATACTTAATGCGATATTCAACAGGCAGCCAATGTAGTTGTTTAAAAAGACTGGAGAAATGTGCTCAAAACGGGACACCCCTGTAATCATCTTTGCAGCAGTATTCTGTGCAACCTGTAAGGTTTATATCCTTGATTTTACAATACTCGAAAACAAGGCATTACAAAAATCCAATTTTGGAATTACAAGACTTTGGATTACTATCTGAAAATCCAGAATTGACAGCATTGGTTTTATTCTAGATAGTATTAGTATATTCAACAGATGTGCATTTGGTGGGACTTGTAATATTAAGGGCTACATTGCAGTCTGATCCATTGAACTTTAAAGAGTTGCACCAACATCCAAGTACATGACCTATATTCTATCTGGGGTTGTGTTTTTGCATGGAAAGAACAGCATATCGGCGAATGTTAGCAATAGATCTAGTATTATTGCAAACACACTTGTTTACATAGAGACTTTTCCCCAAGGAACCTAACAGACCAGCAATGTTGTGCTTATGTAGTGGAGTGAGGGCTGACAATGGCATGCCTTTCTGAAGAAATGTCCATGCACAGAATGATATTGAGGCATATGTCTCGCAGGCCACAACAGATTAGGGAGTTCACATATCCTGGCAGAAGGCCCAGAAAAATGACACATATATGTAGTGTGTTAGGTTATTAAGCAGGTGAAAGAGCTGGAAGTAGGGAGATGGGAGTTAAGAGGTGTGCATGATGTACTCTTTGGTGGCCTCGATGTGGTGAGATATGTCCAGGCACTCAACCACACGCAAAATCTCTCATCCTCACTCAACAGTTGGGACCTTCCACTCGCTTTCCATTTGGCAATGTTCAAGAGCTCCTTCCATTTGCATTTCAGATCTTCTGTTTCTCTGCTGCAATGAAAGACAGTGTTAATCCAGTGGCAGATCCCAACCCAGATCTTCTGTCAGGGACAGTATCTCCAAATGGGTTATTTTTGTGCATACCATGACAGTAATAAACTGCACTCCTGCGCAGATGTGCTTGAAAATTCCTTTTAATCAAGTCTGTGGCACCGAAAATGATGGGAATATTTCTATATCTTTCTTTCACATTTTATTGGTCTTGGACTGCATTTCTTGGTACTAGAGGATCTTTCTTCTCTCTAAACAATTCACAGAGTAATCACTTTGGACTGACATTCTATGATCAATGCTGGTCTTCTCTTTTACCACTATGCTCAGTTTCTTCACATCTAGCTATTTATTGGTTGGAATGGGAATGTCCCATGTGATCATAACCTCTCCCTTCTCCATAATTCTCTTAGGGCCATGATCCCAAAATTGTCTTGGTACAGCGATGTTGTATGTTGCAAAGTTTCCAGTGAATAAAATGTGTTACCTTGTTGTGCCTTTCTGTACAGAAATTTTCTGCTATCAGAACTTCATAACCAGTTTACAAAATGAGTGATCATTTTCATCTCTTTCTTACAGAATAACAGATGTCTGTTGTATCAGTTTTTTTTCTATGCATAAGAACATAAGAATAGCCATACTGGGCCAGACCAATGGTCCATTCAACCCAGTAGCCTGTCCTCATGGCGGCCAATCCAGGTCACTAGTACCTGGTGATGTGGCCCTTTGGCTCAAATGAGCCTGGGGTGTGGCAGCCTATTAAAAATGGCCAGGTATTTGGTGGAATGGGCAAACATGAAATTAAAAAAAAAGCAGCCACTAAACTTTCTTACTATTGTTCAAAAGGATTTACTAGTTAGGGATTGATTGAGAAGACAAGGCCACATTTTCCTGAGCTACAGAGATCACATTCCAGGGGGGCCCTCTCCTTTTTAGCAGAGTAAAGTTAGAAACACTAATTGGATACACATGTGTAAATGCATATATGATGAATTAAGTTTTAGTAAGCTATTAAAATATAAGTTAGTAACTAACTATGTAGGAATTTTCATTTAACTACCTTAGATTAGAATATAACTACCTCAAAAATGTATTAAAGGACGTATATAGGAAAAATTAGGTTGTTTTTTTAAAAAAAAGTGAGTTAGCCACTCCCCCTACTATTTCACTGTGAGACAAAGGACTTTGCAATGCACGCTGGAAAATCACTCCGTAGCATGGGAGAAGCAGTTTGGCTTTTTTATAAGGGACACAGAAAGGAGAGATGATTTAAAGCTGTGTGCATTGATATTTTCCTTTGTAAGTATATTATAATATTAGAATTGATGTCTTCTGTATTTTTATTTATTATGATGTAAGCTAGTATTAGAATGTAACTTTTAGGAATCCTTTTGCAAGGGGGAAAAAACCACAACCCTATGCAAATGTATAGAAGGGAGCCTTATATGGTATTAAATATTTTTGACCAATTATATGTGGTCGTCATTTTAGATATATAAGTAAACGCAGCAGAACAGCATTTGAGACCGTTATTCAGAAAATCTGCATTTACACTTCTGACTGTAATGTGTCTCCATTGTACAAATGCCTTTTGAAACAAGATTATTCTGCTGATTTTTAATAAACAATATTTGATTGGAAATATTTGTACAATTATCATTATTCCAGTGCATCTAAGAGCAGTGGCACTGGCAAAAACCAAAAGAGTAGCAACATTCCATGCTACCAATTCAGGGAAAGCTGTGGCTTCCCCCATGTCTTTCTCAATAAAAGACTATGGATTTTTCCTCCAGGAAATTGTCCAAACCTTTCTGGAGGAAAAGTCCAGGAAACCATCTTGTTTATAATTCATTGTCATGGGGTGCAACTATCGATTGCTCATCCTTAGGTTTTAATTAGCATCTCCTTAACTATTCATGTGTCTGGTTTCAATCAATGAATAGTCCGGGGAATAATACTTTATTTCCTGCAACATTCCTGCATTTGCCACTTATTTTTTTTCTTCTTTGCTGGTCTAATTCCTTTAAGAATGTTTTCTCTTCCTTCACAAATTCTGTTGCTTCTTTCTTTTTTGGGACTGGTGGATTCTCACTCATTCTTTCTATTTGTTGAAATGCTTGTCCAAGTTTAATGATGGAGATGAATTCTGGAAGTTTACCTTCATATTGCAACATCTTTGGCTTTTCAAAATCTTCTGCTTTGTGTATGCACTTATGTGTTGACCAGACTGACCAGAGTCCTATGATGCCTGAGGACCTCTTGCACCAGGAGATCCACCTCAGCTGCAGTGAAACTGACCTTTCTGGTCACATTGTTTCTTGGAAGCCATACATTTAACAATAGCAAAATTGTTTCAGTCATTCAAATATAAATATATAGTTATTTTAGAATGACTGAAACAATTTTGCTATTGTTAAATGTATGGCTTCCAAGAAACTTTTCCCCTAAAAAATAGAGAACAGTATTTAGTGGGTTCCCCTCACACACACCCTTCGGAGCCCTTTAAAATAAGGTTTTTGTGCGGCACGCTGCTGTCTTGCGCTCAATTGTCCGCTCCAATTCGTCGGCACTCATTTGTCCGGCGCGCTTATGACTATGAACCCTTTTGACCTGCCTCTCTGCAGCAGACTTCCTGTCAAGAGGGAGGAGGAGCAGGACAAAGTACACAGTGCCAATGCTTCTTTAAACTTTGAGCTGGCCTGGGAGGAGGTAGGAGGGTGGTAGCAGCAAGTCCAGCAGTAAGAATGGAAGAGGGAACATGAGAAGCTAGCCAAGTGAATGAGGGAGATTTAGGGGAAGTAGAGATGATGGCCTGCTGTGGAGAAGGTGAGGAAAGAAAGGGGTAAGGGAGATGCTGGCCACCTGTGGGACAGAGGAGGTAAGAGACGGGAAAGGGAGATGGTCAGAGGAACTGAAAAAAATCTCAATAAACCTGGACGACATACTAAACCAAATTGACAAGTTAAAGAGTGATAAATCACCTGGACTGGATGGTATAAATCCCAGGATACTGAAAGAACTCAAACATGAAATTGCTGATCTGCTGTTAGTTATTTGTAACCTGTCGCTAAAATTGTCTGCAGCCTGAAGATTGGAAGGTGGCCAATGTTATGCCGATATTTAAAAAGGGTTCCAGGGGAGATCTGGGATATTATAAACTGCTAAGCCTGACTTCAGTGCTGGGCAAAATAGTGGAAACAATAATAAAAAATAAAATTGTGGAACACATAGAGAAACATGATTTAATGGGAGAGAGTCAGCATGTGTTAAGCCAAGGGAAGTCTTGCCGCATCAATTTTTTGAAGGTGGGAATAAACATGTGGATAAAAGTGTACCTAGATTTTCAAAAAGCTTTTGAAAAAGTTCCTCATGAGAGACTCCTGAAAAAATTAGAGTCATGGGATAGGAGATAATGTTCAGTTGTGGATTATTGAACAGAAAACAGAGGATAAGGTTAAATGACCATTTTACTCAATGAAGGAGGGCAAATAGTGGATTGCTACAGGGATCTGTTCTGGAACCGGTACTATTTAACTTATTTATAAATGATCTGGAAATTGGAATGGTGAGTGAGATGAGATTAAATTTGCAGATGACACTGTTTAAAGTTATTAAAATGCATGTGGGCTGTGAAAATTTGCAGGCAGATCTTAGAAAATTGGAAGACTGGGCATCCAAGTGGCAGATGAAATTTAATGTGTACAAATGCAAAGTGATGCACATTGTGAATAACCAAAATCATAATTACCAGATGCTAGGGTCCAACTTGGGGGTCAGCATCCAAGAAAAAGATCTGGGTATCATTGTAGACAAAACACTGAAACCTTATGCCCAATGTGTGGTGGCAGCAAAAAAAGCAAACAAGATGCTAGGAATTATTAGAAAAGGGATAGTTAACAAGACTAAGGGCTAGATTCACAAAGCAAACCGATCGTGTACCGATCGGTTTGCGACCAGATTTCCCTCGGGCCCCATTCACTAACCTCTCCTGCAATCCGCTTCAAATCTGTGTATGAAAATGAGGTGAAACGCATGCAAAGTAGGCAAGGACGCGATTCACAACACAAAATTCCACATCCGACTGGGCTAGCTGATCAACTGAAGAAGCGACTGCTGGGGACCAGTCGAAAATGTTTTTCTGACTCTGAAAGCCCTAATCTTTGCCCTGCTCGCCCTGAATTGCCACTCTATGGTGCAACCTTACCTTGAGTATTGCATTCAGTTCTGTATCTTCTTATCTCATAAAAGATATAGCAGAACTAGAAAAGGTTCAAAGAAGAGCAATTAAGATGATAAAGGGGATTGAACTCCTCTTGTACTTTTCTCACATCAGGCAGCATTATGGGGTAAAGATCTGGAACAATTGCTTATATCTACTACTTATGGGGAATTTAGGAAATACCTAAAAACATATCTGTTCCTGAAGTATTTAGGCAACTGACCTGTACAATCTTATTCCACAATAACTGATCTCTAGAGTTGTTAATCACTAGCTTTTAACTTTGTTAATTCTACTCAATTTGTAGCATCTTTTAATCACTGTAAACGGCATAGAACTTCACGGTCCTGTGATATATAAACTGTTATTATTATTATTAATAAAGAGAATAGGGCTCTTCAGCTTGGAAAAGAGATGGCTGAGGGTAGATACGATTGAAGTCTACAAAATCCTGAGTGGTGTAGAACGGGTACAAGTGGATTGATTTTTTACTCCATCAAAAATTTAAAAGATTAGGGGACACTCGATGAAGTTACAGAGAGATATCTTTACAACCAATAGGAGGAAATATTTTTTCACTCAGAGTATAGTTAAACTCTGGAACCCTTTGCCAGAGGATGTGGTAAGAACAGTTAATGTGTCTAATTTTTAAAAAAGTTTGTATAAATTCCTGCAGGAAAAGTCATAGTCTGCTATCGAGACAGACATGGGGGAAGCCACTGCTTGCCCTGGATTGGTAGTACGGAATGTTTCAACTATTTGGGTTTTTGCCAGGTAATTGTGACCTGGATTGGCCACCGTGAAGTTGGGATACTAGGCTAGATGGACCATTGGTCTGACCCAGTAGGGCTATTCTTATGGTCTTAGGTGAAGGGGGAGCGGCTAAAGGTTTAGCTACGGCATACAATACTCATGGGCCAGCCCTGATACTATACCTTAGAAACAGACACTTAGGACCTGATTTTCTAACCATGTGTCCCAATTTTAGGCAGCAGTAGGCATCCTACCGCTGACTGGCAGTTAATTAGGACATATGTTTTCTAAAATAACTCAGGCGAGGAAGGCCACCTACATTGTAGGCATCTACAGAGATGCATAGTGGCGCTTATGGACCCCCAAGGCATGGCATGGCATGAGTGGGGTTTCCCCCAGAAGTGGCCTTGGATGTCGTTAAGCATCCCTACGCGTCTCTATAGGTTCAAGGCAGATGCTTTAAATGTAGACCTGTGTAATGCTGGCCTACATTTAAGGTGTCTGTCAGGAAAACTAGCTGTGATTCCTCATAGGACAGCCGATGCTTCTTAGGCATCTGCCGAGATTGGTGTCCTATAGAGAAACATACCCTTATTGTAGGGAAGGGGAAGAAAGTGTTAGTGGTAGCAGAAGTCTGCAGATTTGAAGAAGGCTGAAATCTCCCTGGTTTTATTCAAATTTGAAAAAATCCAAATATTTTTATTAAGGATCTCTTGGCCAACCCAGTTACTAGTCCTTATTACTACATATCACGGCTCCTTAACCTTCAGTTTCTTCCGTGTCTTTTATTTTATGAAATCTGGTAGATAAATTGTACTAGCATGCAGATAATACTAGAGCCATGCACTGGAATAAGATGAGTGAGATTTTAGAAAAAGTTATTACTAAGGCTATCCATTTATTTTAGCTCTTTGCTAAGGTGAAAACAAATTAAAGCATTTATAATGATGTCGCTATAATGTACTCATCAATTTAACTTGAATATATGATTTGGAATCCTCAAGACAAGCCATTTTTCAATACTATTTTCATAAAATGTTCTAGTTAGTTGTAAAATTAAAGGGCAACAGAAATGAAAAATAGAAAGACAGAGATTACCAGTACCACATCATTGAAGCAGACACCTAACGCCCCCCTTCCCCAGATGCAAATGTAAAGGATGGTCAAGAAACACTGAGGTGAAACAGAGATCTTTTTAGCAACTCTGCACCAATTACAGAGCCACCTCTGTCCCTCCTCCAAATTCAAGAGAAAAGTACATAGTCTAATGTAGGGTGTGAGAGACTAACCTGGTTTGGCTGGCCTGTCTTGCCCACAGAGGTCAGCACATATACAGCCAAGACACAACTGCATATAAAGAGAATTTTTATTTCTTATTGTTTGCCTCACACAAAAATAGAATAAATTTGGCTTTCTTCAACTGGGTCTCTCTAGAATGAACCCAGCCAGGGTAGAAATACCTCTCTCCTGTGAGTCCTGTCTCTGTAACTCAGCACTGAGCCCCAAAGTTCATGGTATTCTGGGACATGTAGTCCATTCTCTCCTGATTGGCATCCCCTGCTGCCCGGGGGTATAATATTTGCATGGGGGAGGGAAAATCCATTAATCCGTCACATAGGAGTTCTCAACCTAGACCTCAGAATATATCATCCACTCAGTCAGTCGTGTTTTCAGGATACCCACAAGAAATATGTGTGAGATAGATCTGCATACAATGGACCAGTGCCTGCAGATATATCTCATTCATAGTCATTACAGATATCCTAAAAACCTGACTGGCTATGTGTGTCCTGAAAACTGGATTGAAAACTCTTGGTCTATAATAATAGACAATGAAGATTAGGCAGAAATGCATCTTCTCCAAAGTTTCAGGTTTGTATTACAATTGGTTGTTAAGGCCAATTAGCAATTATTAACTCATTAAGACCACCGCGTGCTCGCAGTAGACTTTTGAATCTTTAAGATTTTATTCCCACTCTCAGCTGTTGGACTGGCCATGGATTCTTGGGGAGGGGAGGGGAGGGGGGGGGGATGGGAGGGGAACTGATTATATTGTTGAAAATGTTATTTCCTGAATGGTACTACTGTTTGTATTTGTTTCTTACTGCTGGAATAATAAAAATCATTTAAACATAACTCATTAAGGACTCTTTTACTAAACGGAGGTAGAGGTTTGTACCGCAGGCCTGGGAGTTAAATGCTCTGATGCTTATAGGAATTCTATGAATGTTGGAGCATTTAACTTCCCAGCCCGAGGTTTACCGCCATGTGTATGTGTGTGTGTAAATATAAGAAATCTGTGGGAGGAGTTGGAGGCCTCATATAAAAGGGAACTGAGGAGTAAGAACAGGGCTTTTGGTTATCTTGATTCTCCTGCCAGAGCCCTAGTACTGAGGGAGACTCCTAAAGGTACTGATTGCTTGTGGAGGGAAAGTCTGTGAGGGTTTGCCAGAAGAACAGACAACAGAGTGTAAGGAGAGAAAGTAGAACCTAGAGAGTTTTATCAAGAGAGCGTATTTACTTTTCCAAGGGGTCACCAGGAGAGGACAGAACAAGGAGTGTGTGGAGATCCATCTCAAATGGTAATAATGTGTGGAAAGACCCTCTGTGGAGTGTTTCAACTTGGCGGGAAAGATAAAGTGGTCCTGGGCTGAGGAAAGAGGGTGGGACCCTGGAGCGGCTCATCTTGTATAAACAAGGAGTGGAGTGGAGAGATTGGGAACATAACTGAAGTGTTTTGAATTGACTATCATAAAGTTTTGAAAACCAGTGTCAGTATTTCAGAAAGTGAACTGTAAATAGTTTGTGATTATATCTACAATCAAGTTCAAGTAAAGTTACAATTATCAATTGCATCTTGGTCTGCTGATTTCCTTAATAAGCAATAAAGTAGTACCTGAGTATGGTGACTAAACCTGGGAAAGTGATCCTTTGGCCTACTGGAGTAAGTCCAACCACGGCCTACATCCAGCTCAGAGACAAAGACTGTTCCGAATAAATTCTTTTTGTAAGCCCTGGTTTCGGGTACCCAGTGGCATAGTAAGGGGGGTGCAGGGGGTGGAGACCATATTGGACACCAGCTTGTTGGGGGTACTAGTACCTGTCCTCCTCTCCACCCCCTGCATACCTCATGAAATATTCACCTGTACAAGCAGTATCTTCCACCTCCTACTCGTACTGGCCTTTGCTTCCTTTTGACATCACTTCCTAATTGTGGAGCTGTAGAGAGAGAAATTGAGGGGGCTAAGAAGGGGTAAAGGAAATTGAAAGGGATTATTGGTTGGAAGAGAGAACGTTGCTGTAAAGAGCTGGAAGTGTCTGAAGGAAAGAGAGGCTGAGTGTTGGGGTCAGCAACTGGAAATGTAGCTGTGATCAAGAAGAAACAGGCTGTGAGGGGAACTCAGGGAGGGATCATGGGCTATGAGGGAAGGGAGCTGGGAGAATGCGACATGATTTGGTCGAGAGGATACAAGATGCGGAGGAAAGAGATAGGAGTATCTTTGTGTGCTTGGAAAAAGAGGGGCTAAGAGGAAGGTGAGAAGAAAGAGAGGTCATGATGGAGGGAACAGACATGAAGGTGACAGAGGTGAGAAGTGGCATGACACTAGAAGGAAGTGAAATGAGAGAAGACAGACAGGTAGGTCATGGAGAACCAAATACATGGAGTAAAGATCAATGAAAGAAATGAGAAGAAGCTTGTAAAAGAATTTATAAAAGCACAAAGAACATGAAGGCAGAGAAGAGCAAGAAAAAGCAGAGACAGAGATATAAGAAACTAGATACAAAAGTAAAGATTTCTGTCTATTTGGGTTGGGCCAAGGATAGAAACAACTAGTGTTTTGCCCTAAAGTCACCAGGATATACAAGTTATTTTACCGAAGTGACAGGGGAGAGCAGAGGGAGTTTTGGCAGTATAAGATGTCATGATATAGAAAGGCTTTGAAATGGAGAGGACCTATAGTCCAGTCTCAAAATGAAAGAGAATTAAAGAGAAGCAGTGTTCTTTTTTCACAAAAATTCACTGTCATCCTGAGTGTGGGGGATATGGAGAAGACAGGATGGACTGGGAGTCTAGATAGGCTGTGGGGAGGGAGGAGAAGAACATTGGAATGGAGTAAATTGGTGGGGATGAGGTAAGGTTAGGAAGGAAGATAAACTGGTGGAACATTCAGATGGGAGCTTTCCTAGTTCTTCTTTTAACAAGTCCTTCCAGTGTGCATACTATCAGCTGTGCTCTACTTGTTTTCCTTTTTACAATCATTTTAAAAAGCTGGCTCCTATACATTTAGACACACATTATAGAATGAAGAGGAATGTGCAAAATTGAGCATTAATTGCTGGGTTGTTCCCAGCATCTTCCCATACAGATGGAGCACATAACTCTCTATCATAAGGTAAGTGTAGTGACATCATGGATGTACTTGCCACCTCCTATTAATCCATGCTATCTGCATGAGTGCCAAGGTGCAGGAAATGTGTTAGCTGTGAGGTGCCCATGCCCATTCCCCACCCATAACAGGCTATGCAGCTAGCATGTGAATCAACACAATGTGCCATCTTCATGCCGGCACAATAAGTTACCACTCACTGTTTCACACTAACCCCCAGTTTCTATATATGGCACCTAAAATAGCACCCTGAAATTTGGGCAGATGCCCACGATGCACGCACAAATAAATTGAGTAACAAACCCTTCACTATCAATAACTAGGTGATAATAACCAGTTGTTGATGTTATTTGGCATTCATTAAAATTTGTGCATGCATCTGGCTGTGCGCTATTCGATAAGGCATGATGCCTAAGTTTCTGGAATCCTGTGGATTACAAGACTGGAGGCAACATGGATTCACTAGAGGTAGGTCTTGTCAGACAAATCTGATCAATTTCTTTGACTGGGCGACCAGAGAATTGGATAGAGGGAGTGCGCTAGATGTGGTGTATTTAGATTTTAGCAAAGCCTTTAACAGTGTTCCACACAGACATCTAATAAATAAACTGAGTGCCCTTGGGATGGGTCCCAAAGTGACGGACTGGGTCAAGAACTGGTTGAGTGGAAGGTAGTGATCAATGAATATAGGATATTGGGTGTGACATTAGCCAAATGCGAACAAGAAAGGGATTTGGGGGTACTGATAGATAGAACCCTAAAGCCATCGGCTCAATGTGCGGTGGCGGCGAAGAAAGCAAACAGGATGTTGGGCATGATTAAGAAGGGGATCACGAGTAGATCGGAGAACGTCATAATGCCACTTTACAGAGCTTTGGTCAGACCACACTTAGAATACTGTGTCCAACACTGGTCTCCATACCTTAAGAAGGATATAACTCTACTAGAGAGGGTGCAGAGGCGAGCCACGAAACTAGTCAAAGATATGGAGAATTTGAACTACAAAGAACGCCTCAGAAAACTGGGACTGTTCACCCTCGAAAAGAGAAGACTGCGAGGAGATTTGTTAGAGACTTTTAAAATATTAAAAGGATTTGATAATATTGACCAGGAAACAGCATTACTGACATTTTCAGATGTGACACGGACAAGAGGTCATAGCCTGAAACTGAGCGGCAGCAGGTTCAGGACAAATGTCAGGAAGTTCTGTTTCACACAACAAGTGGTGGGTGCTTGGAATGCTCTCCCAGAGGAGGTTGTGACAGAGACTACTGTTCTGGGTTTCAAGCGCAAGTTGGATTCATACCTTCTTGCAAATCACATCGGGGGATACGGGAAATCCGGGTCTCCAATAAGGAGCACCTAACAGGGCCTCCGCGTGTGCGGATCGCTGGACTAGATGGACCTAGGTCTGATCCGGCGAAGGCGTTTCTTATGTTCTTATGTTAATGGAGATCGTTCTGAGGAAAGGGATGTAATCAGTGGTGTGCCTCAAGGTTCTGTTCTTGGGCCTGTTCTTTTTAACATTTTTATAAATGATATTGCTCAAGGGTAGATACCCAGAATGGTGTGAATAACAAGAAGAAAGACCTGGCGAAGCTTGAAGAATAGTCTGAAATTTGGCAACTAAAATTTAATGCTAAGAAATGCAA
The DNA here is from genome assembly GCF_902459505.1 of Geotrypetes seraphini. Lineage (NCBI taxonomy): Eukaryota > Metazoa > Chordata > Amphibia > Gymnophiona > Dermophiidae > Geotrypetes > Geotrypetes seraphini. The sequence goes on along the minus strand of NC_047085.1, from coordinate 181,836,223 downwards.
GGTCATGCATTTGGGCTGCAAAAACCCAAGGAATGGTATAGTTTAGGGGGTGAAGAACTTATGTGCATGACAAAAGAGCGAGATTTGGGTGTGATTGTATGTGATGATCTTAAGGTGAAAACAGGAGATGTCACAGCCAACTAATGGTCACGAGTCTTATTTGATAATAATTAAAATGTATAAAAACATAGTCCCAACTAGGATCCAAGTTTCAACGACAGCGTCGCCTTCCTCATGGGACAGTATCAAACTGAAGAGTACATAAAAAATATACATATGAATTAATATACATCATAAACAATCAATACTTTTGCATAAAATGTATGTATATTGCAAAAAAGATAAAGAAATATAATAGGAACAAATGACCAATGTGGTGCATTAGAATACTTTTTTGATCAATATAAACTGCTCATTATGATAAAAAGTTTGTCTTCCAAATACAAAAAACAGGTTGTTAATCTAATAAATGAAATGCCAATGAACACGACAAATTTTCCTAATATGTCAAAAAAGTTTTGAATGAAAGCTTAAGAAAACAATATATCAGCACCATACAATACATAGGGGCCCTTTTACTAAAGTTTTGCATACATGAATGGATATTAGCATGTGCTAAGTGCTACATAGTCCATAGGAGTGTGTTGCACAGTGATTAGAGCTACAGTCTCAGCACCCTGAGGTTGTGGGTTCAAATCCCATGCTGCTCCTTGTGACCTGGGCGAGTCACTTAATCCCCATTTGCCCCAGGTACATTAGGTAGAGTGTGAGCCTACTGGAACAGATAGGGGAAAATGCTTGAGTACTTGAATGTAAACCACTTAGGTTATATGTGGTATATAAATACTAAAAATAAATAAATAAGTATAAAAAGAATGACATGCAATAGTTAGTGCACACTGTTTTGTAAAAGGGCCCCATAATTATTTAACAACACACATACATAAATGTATAAATAAATGGATGTGGTTTTAAACCTTATGAAAGGGGGGGGGGGGCAGTATGAGCCTTTTAAGATTAAAATCTAAATGATAAAAAGTCACTAACTGCAAATGCTTTCAATTGCTTCTGGAAATGTAATGCATTACATTCTGAGCACATCTAAGCTGGTAGTGAATTCCATAATTAGGAAGCCACTATGGAAAAAGTCATTGAGCAGGTAGATGCTAGTTTGCAAATTTTAATGAAAGGATCAGTTTCCCTCTTTGTAAACAAAAAAGAAGTGGAACTGTGGAGTCAGAGAAGAGGACAGGCGAACCAGGGTCAGGAGCAATAGTAGAAGAGGGATAGTCAAGGGAGCGGACTGCTGGGCACGATGGATCACTGGTCTGACTCAGCAGCTGCGATTCTTATGTTCACTTTCAAAATCAATAAACACTCCACAAACTTCACTTGTTATGTGACAGGCAACCAGTGTAGAGATCTCAATATTGCTGACACAGGATCCCTATTCCACACCCAGTAAACAATTTAATGCCTGAGTTTTTTTTAATATTTGCAATACATGCAGGCACTAACTGATAAACCCATATACACTGCATTACTGTTTTCAAGGACCATTACTTGAAAAAAGCTGAATAAAAATCAAGTGACAATAAAATGTGTCTTATAAATCTCAAAAGTCCCTTCCGGAACTCCTTTCCCCCCCCGTCACAAGAAGTAGACTTTTGAACTTCTGAGATGCTGTGCGCATCAAATGATGTATCTTCTATTTATGTTACTTCCTCTAGTCCTCCTTTTTTTTTTTTCTCTCTCTCTCTCTCTCGTTTTTATTTTCTTTGCTCCCTTGCCCTGAGATGGGTGGTTGGCTGGGTAGGTGGGGGAGGATGGGATGGGCTGGGACTGGGTTGGAGGTTGAAACTATAAAATGTTTGAGCTTGCAATTTACTGGTTTTAATACTCCTTTTTTTTCCTGTTTTGCTGGTTCACGGGTTAGCTGCATTTGTTTTCTGTTGCTCAATAAATATGATTTAAACATAAATCTCAAGTCATAAATTAAAGAATGCAACACTGACTATTTTTTGGGGGGGTTTGAGTCATTATCAACAGATGTTTATCCAACAGTACCCCTAGAATATACCACTGGGCCACAAAAGGTACTCTGTTACAGATAAAGAAAAAAAAGGAAGTAGTGAGGATGAAAAAACAGAAACCAAAGAGTTAAAGGAGTATGAAAAATCCTTTTTATTCAATTAAACCACATGAAATGGAGGACAGTCCATATCACTGTCAATCAATAAAACAACTGGACAGACCAGACTTGACACAACCATGTTTCGACAATAGCGCCTGCATCAGGAGTCAAAATAGTCCAATTGTATATAATTGTGAGCTTGTGTACACAAAGGTCAATGTGAATGAAGCAGCTATATGCTCTAGTGTAGAAATTAAAACTCTATCTTAGATAGGGATGTTGCCCTACACATAAGAGGGAATTGAGTCTACCAGGGAGAACATGCCGGAAATGAACAATAGGATAGAGTCTCTAAGAGTCAAAATACCGGGAACAAATGGAATGGATACGAAAATTGGCATCTACTACCGATCTCCAGGGCAGCCCGAAGAGACTGATGGAGAAATGAACAGACAAGATTAAACATGAATGCAAGGGAGGCAATACAGTTATCATGGGCGACTTCAATTATCCGGGGATAGATTGGAACCTAGCTGCAGCTGCAGTAGGGAGACCAAATTCCTGGATGCTGTAGGCGATTGCTTCCTGGAACAACTTGTCAAGGAAAATACGAGAGGAAATGCAATTCTAGACTTAATTCTAAATGGACTACGAGGACCGACACAAGGTGCAGAAGTAGAAGGGACACTGGGAAGCAGTGATCACAATATGATCCACTTCAACCTGGACACAGGAACAAAAAATCGATCCAGAATGACGGCCACGGCATTGAACTTCCGAAAAGGGAACTATGAAGAGATCAGAGCCATGGTGACGAAGAGGATAAGCACTGTATATACGCTAGAGCAAACATTGTCCCTTTTTAAGGACACAGTCTCCGAGGCACAAAATCTATATATACCACATATCAACAAGAGTTCCAAGAGGAAAAAGAACAAAGAACCGGCGTGGCTCACTGTAGCAGTAAAGGAAGAGATCAAAGACAAGAAGACTTCGTTTATGGAATGGAAAAGGACAAAAATGGACGAAAACTGGAAAAAGCATAAACAACATCAAAGCAAGTGCCATAAGGCGGTGAGAGGGGCCAAAAGAGACTATGAGGAAAAAATAGCCAAGTAGGCAAAATTTTTTAAGCCATTCTTTCAATATATTAAGGGGAAGCGACCCGCAAAGGAAGCAGTGGGGCAGTTAGATGACCATAGAACCATGGAATAAAGCCATCACTGACAAATTGAACACATTTTTTGTGTCTGTATGTACCGAAGAGGATATATCCAATATACCAGAAGCCGCAGGCTATACACAGGAAATGAAGATGGGAAACTGACAGGGTTGACGGTCAGCCTAGAAGAGGTATGCATGTAGATTAATAGGCTTAAAAATGATAAATCACCGGGCCCGGATGGCATCCATCTGAGGGTAATCAAGGAAATGAAAGGGGTTATAGCTGAACTGCTTCAACTAATAGCCAATCTGCCTATCAAATCAGGAAAGATTCCGGAAGCCTGGAAAGTGGCGAATGTTACGTCGATCTTCAAGAAAGGTTCTAGGGGAGATCCGTGAAACTACAGACCAGTGAGTCTGACTTTGGTACTGGGAAAGATGGTAGAGGTGCTGATAAAGGACCGCATCAATGATCACCTTGACGGACACAATCTGATGAGGACCAGCCAGCACGGCTTCAGCAAAGGAAGATCTTGCTTGACAAACTTACTGCACTTCTTCGAGGGAGTAAACAGTAAATAGACAAGGGTGACCCGGTCGACATCGTATATCTAGATTTTCAGAAGGCAATCGACAAGGTCCCGCATGAATGTCTACTTTGAAAAAATTGCGAGCCACGGAATCGAGGGTGATATACTCACGTGGATTAAAAACTAGTTGGTGGATAGGAAACAGAGAGAGAGGGTAAATGTAAAATACTCAGACTGGAAAAGTGTCATGAGTGGAGTGTCGCAGGGTTCGGTGCTCAGGCCTGTGCTCGTCAACATATTTATAATGACCTGGAAGTTAGTACGACGAGTGAGGTGATTAAATTTGTGGACGATACAAAGTTATTCAAAGTAGTGAGGACACAGAAAGATTGCGAAGACCTACAATGAGACATAAATGCACTCGAGGAATGGGCTGTGAAATGAAAAATAAGGTTCAACGTGGATAAGTGCAAGGTGATGCATGCTGTTAACAAAAATCATATACATGAATACAGGATGTCCAGTGCTGTACTCAGAGAGAGCCCCCAAGAAAGAGACTTGGGAGTGCTTGTAGACAAGTCAATTAAGTCGTCTGCACAATGTGTGACGGCGACGAAAAGGGCAAACAGAATGCTAGGAATGATTAAGAAGGGAATCACAAACAGATCTGAGAAGGTTATCATGCCGCTGTACCGGGCCATGGTGCACCCCCACCTGGAATACTGCATCCAACACTGGTCGCCCTCCATGAAAAAGGACATAGTGCTACTCAAAAGGGTCCAGAGAAGAGTGACAAAAATGGTTAAGGGACTGGAGGAGTTGCCATTGTGACAAACCTAGCTCTCATACAAGCTTTGTTTCAGGATTTAGTACTTAAGCAAAGCCCTCCCTCCGACGTCAACGCTGACATCGGGGAAGACTTCCTGTCGGCTATGTGTGCTGGGGCAGGGCAGGCAGGAAATAGAAGACGAGCTTCGCGGCACATGGTCCCAGTCTGTTCCTCGGTATGTTTAAAGTATTCACTCATGGTTTTATTTTCTCTTCTGTATTGTCTGGTGAAAAAGTTAATCTTGATCTGAGGTGGGATCCCAGGTAGTAGGTTTCCTAGAAATTTTGATCTGGCTCACGTGTTGTTACACCTCCCCCCTTAAAAAAATTTACTCTAGAGCAGGAGGAATTTGCCGATCCGAACTCCCTCAGAACTCTTTGGACCTGCTACGACCGGGTGGGGAGCAGGAGGCTCTAGGACGAACGTTTTTCATGTTGACAGTTTGCATCTCTGTAACTTCAGATCAGGCTCTGATGTTATTCAAGATAAGTTGTTTATCTTACGTCCTTTTAAGAATGTTTTTAAATGTTATTAATTAATACAGTAATAATGCACAAAGGCATGAAAATGCAATCGGATAAATAAAAATCATATGCAACAAAGCCGCTATTGCACTAATGACCATTTTTTACATATGGTAGTGCTGGGGGGGGTCTCCATGACAGCACGGACTAGTTTAATTCAGATTAAGTGAGGAAGGGAGGGGTGCCACTTGCTTGAGTCATTTAGGGAAGAGGGGATAAACTGAAGTCCATTTTATTGTCATACCATTTGCCAGCTGCTTGGATTTGCCAAAATTGGAATCAACAAGATGGAATCGTTTTTAGCACACAAGATTATGGTATTCCCATCAAAACTAGCACATATATGGGATTTTTGTTGTCAGTGATGGTCGTTTTAATTGTTATTATATTTTTATTAGCAATAAACTTGTTTTTTTCCAGTTCATCCACTCCACTTTGCCGTCTTTTTCAGCTGGTGTTGTTTTTTCTGGGGTGTTATTTATTTATTTTTTTTTAAATAAATTTATTGATTTGTCACAACAAATAACAAGTTCAGGTAATACAAAACAAGTATAGAGGAGATTAATCAAACTGAAAATTACTTATCAAGTCCACATTATAGAGGGCTGAGTATCTCTAAGATAATACAAGAAATAAAAACAAAAATACACTCTGGTTCTCCTTGTATTAAGTAGAGTTAGAGGTTTTCTCTGGCTGTGGTTTCCTTGGGTACTAATGTAAACATTGACCTCTGGGTGCTGGAGACTCATGGTACACCACTTCATCAATGCCATTAACACCGAGATGAATGGGTAATATCTCTATATCTGCTTGTGTACCAGGGTTGGTAGCAATTGATCCCATGCTTTCCCCCCATTTTCTAACCCACAGGCCTCTGCTCCTTTTATAACCAACCAAAAAGCTCAGCCGGTTAGTCACCACACATATTTATACTCTCTTACACTGCTATGCTTTTATCAAATTCTAGTTTAAGAAAACAAAACAACAGAGGTAAAGTAATCATAATAATTCCCTCAGCTAATTACATTTTCAAGACAATAAAAATCTCACTAGTTCTATTACCTCACATATGACTAAAATCTCCCTGACCTCTATCTGCCAACTTAATTTTCCCTTCAGACTATGCCGCCACTGTGCTTGCTCTGAATGAATACATTCCAAACTCGAGGCTGGAAGCCTGCTTCTTTAATGCTTACCTATCACTTAGGATATCAAGTTGTCTACAAACAATAAGTACCGTAACCCCTTTGGAGATTAATACTGTGACTTTCTAGCCTATCAAGTACACAGAAAAAGAGACAATGACAGCATATAACTTACTTGCTCCACTTCATCACCGACGCTGAAACTGTAGATTGAAGACAATGTTTTATTTTTCTTTCCAGTTTATGAATTATTTTTAATCTTATTAATTGTTTTGCCACTTGTTTTATTTTGTTCTATTTTTATTATTTAAATTTCTCCAGAATCCTATTGTTCAATGGTTTCTCCTCCTGCATCTATTCCTTTCTCTCCTCTCTTCTACCTTCCAAAGTACTTAGATCAATGCAGTCTTGTTAGAATGTTTATTTTCTTATTTTTTCCTCTATCTCTATTTTTCACTTCTTTATTACTTTCCAGGTACTTTAGTTAGATTGTGAGCCTTCGGGACAGTAAGGGAATTTCTAAGTACCTTTTCTTATTTATAATTTTAATGTATATTTTCTGTAAACCGCTTAGAACCTAACGGATTAGCGGTATATAAGAAATAAATTACATTACATATAAAGACTATATGGCCTACCAAAGCATCCATACCTTCTTATCTCCTGCAGCAGATCAAGAAGAATCAATTTGATGTTTGTAGGTCTGCCCAAAAGCATAATGGAAAGTGAACCGCAATAGTTCATAGAAACCTGGCTCTCTAAAGAGCTGAAGATAGATGAGGAGCGAGGCAGATTGAAGATTGAAGCAATTTATAGATTAGGTCCAAAGAGAGACGGTGCTGGGTCTCAAGTGTACATATAATAAAAATCTGTAACTTTTTCTCACAGCAGTCTACATGTGGCATGAGGGAAAAAAACCTTTGAGAATAGAAAAAGTACTCATCTATCAGGATTATTTCAACAAAAGCTGTGGAACAAAGTAGAAAAAAGTTCTCTGCCACTTGCTTTTTATTTATTTGCATCATTTAATATACTAATCTTAAAAAAACCCAAAACAAAACCCTAACCTGCACAGCGGTATACAATCAATTAAAATACTGTAAAATAAAGAATCACAAAATCATAAGACATAGACAAACAAGGAAGGAATGGTTTAAACTCTATGATATCTATTTGATCTTAAAATAGCCAATTGAGGGTGTCATATTCACCACAAAAGTAGATGGGTGGTACATCATTAATCTGACATCTCCGCTGAAACCTGTCCGTCTTGGGAGGCCCTGCTGATGGTGAAACTATCAACGGCATAGCTTTCAGCTTATTAGATGTGTGCAAGCCCCAGTGGCATGGCAAGCTCATGTGCCATGACTGGAATGTAGACGTAGGGCTCCTTTTATCAAGCTGCGGTAGGCGGTTATACCACCTGCTGCGCTAGTCGCTAACGCCTCCATTGACGACGCGTTAGTTTTTTTGTGCGTCACGGGGGTTAGCGCGTGATGAAATGTCCGACGCGCTAACCCCCGTAGCGCACCTTTATATAAGGAGCCCTTAGCGTGCCAAAAAACACTTGTCACAGGACACATTAAAGTGTCCTGCAGTAATTTTCTTGTTTGCATGAGCTAAGTGCACAGAAACCATTATTTTCCCCATTTTTGTGAGGGGTGGTTTTCATGGGCGGAGAGCGGGCATGTCTGTGCTAACTGAGACTCACATTACTACATGCTAACTGGTTATGGCAGGGTTATTTGTAACTACATAAGCTGTTACAGAGACTGTAAATTCAGCTTGAAACTCAGATTTATTTCTGTAGTTGAGATTTTTTTTTTTTGCTTTTTATCAACCCTACTCTATTTGATCATGTCTGAATAACACACTCTTCTTCTTAATTAGGCAATATACTCTATTATAGCATTAAATCAATCATCCTCAAGATATCTGCAGAATATCAAAATGTAGCCATTAGCCTACTTTGTTCAGAGGGAAATTATAATCATGCTTCCATACCCCTGTTATAATGGAGCACAAATCTTCACAGAGAGCAAAAAAAGTGGTGTCCAACAAAACAAGAATCCAAAATATTATTTTATTTAGAAATTCACTGCGACCTTTCTAAATAAAGTTACATTTGTCTTCACAGCTTGGATTCCTTGTTATTTTGGACCTCTTCTCTACTCCTAGCATCAGAGCATTGGCTCTCAGCGGCTTCCTGGATCAAATTTAAAGGTCTACTTCTTGCTTATAAATAATTTCTTATTTATTCAATTTTCTATACCATTTTCCCAAGGAAGCTCAGAACAGTTTACATGAATTTATTCAGGTACTCAAGCATTTTCCCCTGTCTGTCCCAGTGGGCTCACAATCTATCTAATGTAGATGGAGGGATTAAGTGACTTGCCCAGGGTCACAAGAAGCAGTGTGGATTTGAATCTACAACCTCAGGGTGCTGAGGCTGCAGTTTTAATCCCTGCACCACATTCTCATACCTTAGCTAGCTTCTCATCTTCTACCCTTTTCTTATCTATGAGATCACATAATTGCAATCTCTGTCATCAGGTGGACGGCTAAAGTTCATCAGTCAGTGTTTTTCTAGGGACAGAGAAAGTAGCTGCATATAATATGTAAAACATTTAGGTTGTAACACAGAAAGGCGGTATATAAAATCCACAACTGCTTCTATGTTCCACCCTCACTTTGAAATAGCGTGCTTGTCTATTTTAGAACAGAACATGATAAATACAACTCTAAACAGTTGCTACTCTAATGAAATATATCAAGCACTAAAGGGCCCTTTTACTAAAGTTAGCACATGCACTAAACACCATGTGGCCCACAAGTATAAAATGGGCTTCATAACATTTAGTGGGAAGAAGGCATATCCCTTTATATGATCATCTACTTCTACTCTATACTTGTTGGATTCATAGATGATTCTCATGTATTCCCTCATGTATATTATATTGATATTATAAGCTGCCTACATAATTATCTAATAGGTGGTATATCAAATACATTTCAAACCTGAAACTTAGATAGGGAATACAACTACCGTGTTTCCCCCAAAATAAGTCACTGTCTCATATTAATATTGGGCCCAAAAAGGCACTAGGTCTTATTTTTTTTCATGTACAATGATCATCTCTCCCTTCTTCTCCTCCACCCAAATTCCTCCTATTTCCTTTCTCTCCCCCACATGTGCAGCATCTTTCCTCCCCTTTCACCCATCCCCGTGTGCAGTAGAACCCTTGCAGCTTCTATCCCTCCCTCCCTCCTATGCCCCCATGTAGCATCTTTCTATTCCTCCCATCCCCCCCCACTGCCGCGCACCCCCCTTCGCTGACCTTTAATCTCTCCCTCCCATCCAAACCCCGACCGCGAGACCAAAATACCTGGTAACAAATGGCAGCGTCGGCAACACAGGCTGCATTGTGACCTTCTCATGTCCGGACGTTCCTCTGCTGCATTGCTGATGACATCATTAGTGATGTGGCAGAGTAATGCCCAGGCCTGAGAAGGCCGCGATGCAGCCTCTGCTGCCGATGCAGAATCGATTTGGTCAGCAGTGGAAACTCTCCATAAGGTGAGCGTAAACTTTGTATCTGCTACTATTGCTAACTCTTCCCTTTCCAGAATGTTTGACTGTCAGGTACAAAGCCAAGAAAATAAATTGTCTGAGAAGATGGAGTCTTCTGTCTCTCAGATGAAAGCAGTTAAGAGCCAAGTACAGCAGGATGCCTATTAATGTACCATAGAATTGAGAACTTAAACAATTGGGCTAAACCAGGGGTAGGGAACTCCGGTCCTCGAGAGCCGTATTCCAGTCGGGTTTTCAGGATTTCCACAATGAATATGCATTGAAAGCAGTGCATGCAAATAGATCTCATGCATATTCATTGGGGAAATCAGCTCTCGAGGACCGGAGTTCCCTACCCCTGGGCTAGACCTTTGAATATAAGGATTCTTAATTTTCCATCTATTAAACTGTTCCCTATTCATGATACTTTTACACATGGGCAGCCCTATAATTAGGCCAACTGAGGCTTTTCCCCTTTTCCCCACAATAGACATTTTTCCCATTCTATCCCCCTATTGCCACATCTATCTTTAGTTTTCTGTTAAAGTCGCCAGGTGGCAATTCCCTGCCACCGGTCCTTGTGTCTTCTTTCACTGCAGCTCACCCTCTCTGACAACTTCCTGTTTCTGTTGGGGCAGGCTGCAGTGAAGAGAAGATGTAGAGACCAGCATCAGGGAATTGCTAGCGCCACATGGTGACTTTAACAGAAAACTAAACATAGATGCGGCAGCGGGGGGGGGGGGGGGGGGGATAGGATGGGAAAAATGCCGATTGTGAGGAGAAGGATGAAAGCCTTAGATGCCAAGAAAGAGAGCAGCAGAGAGGTCTGGCACCAAGATGCTGCTCCCTTAACACTGCTGTCTGAAGATAGATATTGGACTCAGGGAAGAAAGTGGGAGAAGGGAGAGATGTTGGCTTCAAGTGAGGAAAGGAGGGAAAGATAGACTCAGGGATGGGGTAAGTGAGAGAGGGAGAGATGTCAGATTTGGGAGATAAGGACGGAGGGGGATAGAGAGGGAGATAAGGCCTTGGGGAAGGAGAGAGGGGGAAAATGGGATGAGAGAGCGAGAGATGCGCACTTGGTGGAGGGGGACGATGGGATGAGAGAGCGAGATATGCGCACTTGGTGGAGGGGGACGATGGGTTGAGAGAACGAGAGATGCGCACTTGGTGGAGGGGGAAAATATGGGAGAGAGAAAAAGCGAGAGAGATGGGAATAGGAGGCTGGGGAAGGAGCAAGATGGGAAATAGAAGAGGTAAGGGGTGAGAGAAGGAGATGGAAAGTTGATAGGCAGGTGAAAAGTAGGAGTAGGGTAAAATTTGAGTGGACAGGGGAAAAAACCAAAAAAGAAGGAAAGAACTAAAAAGGAAAAAAAAAATCAGTATGTCAGAGACAGATGCTGTATATTGAGGTAATAAGAGAAGAGAGAGAAGACTCGAAAAAGAGGCAACAGCCACTGGAAACAGAAGACAGGAAAGCAGACAAGTAACTGGAACATGAAGAAGGACATGGTACTATTCGAAAGGGTCCAGAGAAAAGCGACTAAGATGGTTAAGGGGCTGGAGGAGTTGCCGTACAGTGAAAGATTAGAGAAACTGGGCCTTTTCTCCCTCGAACAGAGGAGATTGAGAGGGAACATGATCAAAACATTCAAGGTACTGAAGGGAATAGACTTAGGGCTCCTTTTATCAAAGCGCGCTATGAGGGTTAGCGCGTCGGACATTTCATCACGCGCTAACCCCTGCGGCAGCCTAAAATCCTAACGCCTCGTCAATGGAGGCGTTAGGTACTAGCGCAGCAGGCGGTTTAAAACACGGTATTCTGCGCGTTAAACCGCTACCGCGCCTTTGTAAAAGGACCCCTTAGTAGATAAGGACAGGTTGTTCAACCTCTCCTGGGTGGGGAGAACGAGAGGGCACTCTCTAAAGTTGAAAGGGGATAGATTCCGTACGAACGTAAGGAAGTTCTTCTTCACCCAGAGAGTGGTAGAAAACTGGAACGCTCTTCCTGAGTCTATTGTAGGGGAAAACACCCTCCAGGGATTGAAGCCAAAATTAGACAAGTTCCTGCAGAACCAGAACGTACGCACGCAGGTAGGGCTAGTCTCAGTTAGGGTGCTTGTCTTTGATCAAGGGCCGCCGCGTGAGCAGACTGCTGGGCACGATGGACCACCGGTCTGACCCAGCAGCGGCAATTCTTATGTTCTTATAATAGAACATGAAACCATCTAGAAAACAAAGGTAAAATAAAATGTTTTATTTGAAATGTATTAATTGAAATATGTTAGCTTTGGGAAATATTAATTGCAGTACAAAATATGGAGTTCTTTTTCAGGTTTTGTATTTCACAATGTGGAGAGCTTTGTGTTGCTATTGCTCAGGTAACATGAAGATCAGGATTTTTTTTTTTTTTTGTATGGTGACTTCCATGGAGAAATGTTCTAGTTCTGATCTGAATGTTATGGAGAGGTAGAATATCAGCTTCCATATAACTAATTTTATTATGGCGTGTTAAACTGAGCTTTTCATTTACTTTCTTTCTCATTTTGCTCCTTGTTTTTTGAGCATTTTGTATCTCTGCTGTGTTTTTGCAGAAAAGTAGGTTAATGTATGTGTGGCGAGAAACATGTTTTTTGTTTTACTTTAAACATGGGTGACCTTGGCTAAAAGGATTGGTGTGTGAGGCTCTGCTGTCATTTACTGTGTTACTGAAGCTACTACCCTCTAAAAAGCTGCTGCCAAGTCTTGCCTAATAGTTGGGGCAGCCCTTGCCCCACCCCCATTTTGGATGCTCGGGGGGGGGGGGGGGGGGAGCCAGCTCATCCCATCCCTCACCTCAGGCAGCAGATTGCCTTGAGCCGACCTTGCTTTTACAGATTCTTAAAAGAAGTTCTCATGTATCCTGAGAATGGTTTACCACCTTGGCAAAAGACATTTTCTAACAAGGTCCTCAAATCAGGTGGAAAACATGGTTGCTCCTGTGGCTGCAGAACTTTCTTTTGATAAATAAGTCAGCTATTTTGGAAAGATCTCATAATGAGATAGCCTTTAGAAGTACATTCTTTTGTCTTTCTACAGAATAGGGATGCCTTATTTAGGCTTTTCTTAAAACAGGGTTCAGATATTTCCAGATCTTTCTACAGAAAGAGACAAAAAAGGTTTCTGTATATGGTACAGGAAGTATTGACATTAGCTGCAAGATTCCAACTAAGATTTCCTTGTAAATGTATAGTGACTTTAAGCCATGTTACATAAGATTTCTTTGATCCTTCTCAGTTCTGTCACTTTATGTACTCTGGTAGATCTACTAAGTCTTCATTCCAAAGTTTGTAGGGTAAAATGGATTTTGGTTTCTGGTGGTTTCTCACTCTTTACAAAGTCTTTTTCTCTCTCATAAGAATATGTGTATATTCTCTCCCTGGTTCTTCTCAGTAACAATAACTTAACCCTCTATTGCTCCAGATAGAAAAACTTATATTGTGAGCTCACTAGGGACAGAGAAAGTACCTGTGTATAATAAATGAAAACCTGTGAATAATAAATGTAAACTGCCATAGTCTAAGGTACTTAAGATCAAAGATTGAACCAGCAGTTGAAAGGAGAAGAAATCGAAATAATGTTTAATGGTACAAAGTTTTCATAAAATGAGAAAATGGTTTAAAAGAAGCTAAAAGGATTGGAGGCAAAGGCTAGGACTGTAAACCAGGCATGGACATTATTTAAAAATACCATTGTGGAAGCCCAGACCAGATGCATTCCATTTATTAACAAAGGTGGAAAGAAGAGAAAACAAGAGCTGGCATGGTTAAAAGGTGAGGTGAATAAGGCTATTAGACCCAAAAAATCTTTAAAGTATTGAAAAAGGATCAAAATAAAGAAAATAAAAAGAGACATAAGCACTGGCAAGTTAGATGCAGAGCAATGATAAAGAACGCTAAAAAAAAAAAGAAGAATATGAAGAGAAGCTTACCAAAGATGAAAAACACAAAGTAACAACTTTTTTAAGTATATCAGAAACAGAAAATTTATGAAAGAATTTATGGGATAATTGGATGATCAAGGAGCAATAGGGGTGCTCAAGAAGGATAAGGCCATAGCAAAGAGTCTGAATGAATTCTTTTCTTCAGTCTTTACTTAAGATGTAAGATCTACCTGATCCAGAAATGGTTTTCAAGGGTGATGATGTGGAGGAGCTGAAAGAAATCTCGGTGAACCTGGAAGATGTACTAACTCAGATTAACAAGATAAAGAATGATAAATCAACTGGACTGGATGGCATACATCCCAGGGTATTGAAAGAAATCACCTGTCACTAAAATCATCTGCAGTATCTGAGGATTGGAGGGTGAACATTATCACGCTGATTTTAAAAAGGGTTTCAGGGGATCCAAGAAATTACAGACCGGAAAGCCTGACTTCAGTGCCAGGTAAAACAGTGGAATCAAGTATAAAAAATAAAATTGTGGAACATGTAGATAAACATGATTTAAAGGGACAGAGTCAATCTGGGTTCAGCCAAAGGAGGTCTTGCCTCACCAATTTGCTTGACTTCTTTGAAGGTGTAAATAAACATGTGGCTAAAGGTGAGCCAGTTAATGTAGTGTATCTAGATTTTCAGAAAGCTTTTGACAAAGTTCCTCATGAGAGGCTCCTGAGAAAATTAAAGAGACATGGGATAGGAGGAGCGTTCAATTGAAGATTAAAAATTGGTTATCGGACAGAAAACAGAAGGTAGGGTTAAATGGTCGTTTTTCTCCAAGGAAGAGTGTAAATAGTGGAGTGCCTTAGGGATTTGTTATGGGACCGGTGCTATTTAACAAATTTATAAATGATCTGGAAATTGAAACAACGAGTGAGGTGATTAAAATTGTTAAAATACATGCAGATTGTGAAAAATTGCAGGAAGACCTTAGAAAATTGGAAGACTGGGTGTCTAAATGGCAGATGAAATTTAATGTGGACAAATGTAAAGTGATGCACATTGAGAAGAATAACCCAAATCATACTTACCAGATGCTAGGTTCCACTTTTAGGGTCAGCACCCAAAATAAAGATCTGGGTGTCATTGTAAACAAAGCACTGAAACCTTTTGCCCAATATGTGGGGCGGCCAATAAAGCAAACAAGATGCTAGTAATTATTAGAAAAGGGATGGTAAATAAGACTAAGGGCTCCTTTTACTAAGCTGCGTTAGGGCTTTAAGGCGCGGAATAGCACGCGCTACATTGATGCTCGCGCTAGTGTTAGTTCTAGAAGCGTAGCGCGCGGTAATTTCCTGCGTGTGTTAAAAATGCTAGCGCACCTTAGTAAAAGGAGCCCTAAGAATGCTACAATGCCTCAGTATCGCTCCATGCTGTGACCTCACCTTGAGTATTGTGTTCAAGTCTGGTTGCCATATCTCAAAAAATGAGCCCTCTGACCAATGCCCTAACATCACTTAGGGATGCACAAAATTTTTTTATTTATTTATTTTTTCATTTTTCCATACCGTTCTCCCAAGGGAGCTCAGAACAGTTTACATGAATTTATTCAGGTACTCAAGCATTTTTCCCTGACTGTCCCGGTGGGCTCACAATCTATATAATGTACCTGAGGCAATGGGGGATTAAGTGACTTGCCAAGGGTCACAAGGAGCAGCGTGAGTTTGAACCCACAACCACAGGGTGCTGAGGCTGTAGCTTTAACCACTGCGCCAACTTCTAATGATCTGAAATTTCCAACAGGGACCTGTCAGTAACTGTATACTACATGAACAACATCTGTTCCCTTAAAAAAAAAAAAAAAAAAAGGTATTTCTCCCCTGATCAGCTGAGCGGCAGGAGGCTGCTTCTGGGTTTCCCCTGCCTCTCAGCTGTTTGGGCTTCCCCTGCCGGCTCTGCGCATGTATCAAAGTTGCTTTTCCAATGACTGATTGGATGGGATTACAGCAGACCTCATTTGCATATGAAGTCATTTGAACATTGATCACCGTTTTCAAATCGGACAATTTATCGGCCCCACAGTGACTCACAGGTTTTTTAATGATGATTTTTGTGCATCCGGGCCTGTGTGTCACTTCAGATACCCTTATACGCAGATGCTAGGGATGTACGTAGAAGTGTTCTGGATTTTTCTACTTATTTGTACTTTTATGAGTCAAATGTGTTCTGACTGGCAAAAGCATTAACCATCAATTTGCAGCTGTCAGTATTCAGGCAGTATCACAAGCTATTACAGAATTAATCTGCTATAATTTACAACACAATACTGGGAAAAATAAAACAAAAACTAACATTCTGACCCCCCGACAAGGTAATAATTTTCTAACTTTTAGATTTCACTAAAACGCACAACCATTTAATAACACATAGAGGGCCAATTATTACCAGTATATGCTAATGCTATTAAAACACATTATATAGCATAGGCACAATGCTTGCTGATAGTAAATGATACCCTATAATTTCTAGTAGCAGACAGTTTAGCAGTTTGTATTTTTTCCATCCTAATAGAAATTGGAAAGAATTACACAAAAAAGGGTTGAAAATTTCAGTCTGTCTATGTCAAAATAATTTTCCAAAAAATTAAAGACGTGAGATGAAACTTGGCTTGTGAGAAAATCCAATATAAAAGATGCACCGAATACATAGTATTACCAAACATCCGGGAAAACCCAGACAAATCCTCTTTTTGGAGGACTGTCAAGGTGCCTGGAGGGATTTCCAAAACCCAGCAATTTTTCTGGGTTTTAGAAGTCCCCAACCACAGGGCTGTGTCTGGAGGGCGTCTGCACATGCGCAGATGTCAACACGATGATGTCATATGCATGCGTGCATGAGCGTGATGTCATTATGGCACTGTTTGCATATGCGCAGACACGGTTCCAAGCTCGGGGAGGTTTGTGTGGGGGTGGGGTAGGGCAGAACGTGGCAGATCTGGAGGCGGAATGGGGCAGGACCAGGTGTCCTCTTTTAAACTTAAGAGGGTTAGATAACGTCACTGACAAAAAACTCCTTTCCACCTGTATTACAGCTACTAGATTTAAAGAGCTTCTTAAAAGTAATGCATTCATTACCACAGTCCAAAACACTGACTTTTAAAGTGCTTTTCAAAATGCTGCAAAAAGTTTTTGCTGTTGTGTAGAGACAATGTTTCAAAGCATTAATTAAGAACAGCTTGAAAGTACTTGTATCAGTTTGAATAAGAAACAGTACTGAGTAATTTGAACAGCGCTTTAAAAGCACCTTAAAAAAGCACTTTATGACCATTTTTTGACTGCAGTAATGGATGAAGCATTTTGAAAAGCACTTTAAAGTCAGTTTTTTGGACTGAGGTAATGAATGCAATACTTTGAGAAGCCCTTTTAGTAGATGTAACACAGGTGGAAAGGAGGATTTTGCCAGTGACGTTATCTAACCCTCTTAAGTTTAAAAGAGAGTCTCCCCATAGAGGTCTGAGGCTTTTCTTCCTGAAACAACTATTGTTTGTCCATTTTTATCCAGCTTATTTTGTGTGATATAATTCTTAGCTGGCAAAGGGTTTTGGTTTTGATCATAGACCCCCCCACTATTTACCCTTCTCCATTGAGAATATTGACCATTTAGCCCTACCCTTCTCTTTTTTTTAACTAGTCCTTAATCCTTAATAGGACTTTACCTCCTATCCCATAACTTTCTAATTTCCTCAGGAGTCTTTCATGAGGTGCTTTGTCAAATGCTTTTTGAAAATCCAAATATACAATACCGATTGGCTTGCCTTCATCCATATAATTATTCACCCCTTTAAAGAAATGTAGAGTACTGAGGCAAGATCTCCCTTGACTAAATCCATGTCGGCTTTGTCTCATTACTCTATGTGCTGTATATGCCCTGCAATTTTTTTTCTTTATAATAGCCTCTACCATTTTGCCTGGCATCAAAGTCAGACTCACCGGTCTATAATTTCCCGGGTCACCTCTGGAACCCCTTTTTTAAAATTGGCCACCCTCCAGTCTTTGGGTACCATGCTGGAATTTAGAGATAAATTACAATAGTTCTGCTTCTGCAAGTTCATTTTTCAGTCTATCAGTACCCTGGAAAAAGTGAGTGCTGGGCCATATCCAAGGGAGGTGCACAGAGATATCAGTTGTCTGCTTCAAAGGAGGTTAAATTAAAATTACCTAGGACTAGGAGAAGAAATAAGTTTATGGGTAAGTCTGCCAAAAACCACTGGCAGCTCATCTGAGACCTGAAGACAAGGGGTGGGGGATGATAAATGAGTGATATAAGACAAGGAGGGACAGGTGATATGCAAATTATAAAAATCAGATTGACATCTGTCTGGCTTTTTTCATGATTCAACAGCTTTTTTTTTTTTTTTTTGCATTAATGACCAGAAACTGGAAGGACGGCTCATCTGTCTTGACATTTTTAAGAGTTTACAACCTTTATCTACATATTTCCTACCCCCCCCTACCCCCCACTATCAGCAAGCTTGCCTTGCCTGTTTCCAGAACACCTAGAAACAGAAATGGTGGATATGATCCAGTCAATGAGAAGGCTTTGGGGACAGAGCTACTGCTCAGATAGTCACGGGAAAGAAAGAGGCAATTTTGGGAGAAGTTCATGTGCTGGACATCTTAAGCTTCTGCTTGTGGTTGGGGGCAGCGGTGAAACAAAGCCTCCTAAAAATGTCCCAATGTATTTCTGTTCTAACTGCTGCAGCTTACAAATACCGATTCACTGTACTAAAGTGACTATTTCAAACGATCATCAACTCTCATCTCTCCCGATCACAGACGCACAGAAACCCAACATAAATAGAAATACACACACCATACCAACATGTCCATGCACACATACAAACACGTGCACCGACACACACATAATTGGGAGGGGGGGGGGAATTCTATAAATTGTGCTCAAACAGGTGCTGGAAAATATCAGTGCTAAACACTGTTCTATAAAGGTGCTGATTCCCGTGCCCAGCTCTGGATGCCAGATCTGCGTCTGAAAACTGGTGTATATCCTGGTGCCCAAGTTGGGTACTAAGGCTCATTATTTTATAACAATGCGCACAACTTTTTAGAATGCCCCTTTTAGGTAGCATGCTATGTGATTTAGGTGTCCAGCATTATAGACTAGCATTCTCACGGTGGCCAATCCAGGTCCCCTAGTTCCTGGCCAAAACCCAAAGAGTAGCAACATTCCATGCTACCGATCCAGGGCATGCAGAGGCTTCCCCCATGTCTTTCTCAATAACAGACTATGGACTTTTCCTACAGGAAATTGTCCAAACACACGCACATACAAACCAAGTGCATACAATAATAGAAATAATAATGATATTATTAATAAAATATTTGAATTAAAAAAACATAATTTATTGTCCACTCATACTATTAAGTTCAGAGTGGAAACAGTACAAGTAGCTTGCCATTTCCAGGATTTACAGCAGTGAATCGCAAACTGTGTGCCACCTGGAACTGAACAACACATGACATATAAAAAGTGTCACTTCTGGTGTCGGCGCCTCTCCTCATCTCGTTTTCTCTGAGTTCGGAGCTGTGTCTGGAGGGCCTCCGAGCATGCGCGGACGTCGACGTGATTATGTCATGCACATGCCTGCATGTGTGTGACTTCCGATGTCATGGAAAATGAGATGAGGTTTGTGTGGGGGCGGAGCGGGGTGGGATTGTGGGTGTGCCACAAAAAAAAATTTGCTCCGTTAATGTGCTGTAGCAAAAAAAACAACAACAAAACTTTGTGGGACACTGATTTACAGCAATTGATATTCACATATTAGAAAAATAAACAGTTAACATCCTGCTACATATTAACTTGCTGCCCTGCAAACATACCTCCCATTATTCAGACTGTGGGAGATCACCGGTGAACCCGGAAATTCAATGCTGGTGCTGGCATTGGATTTCCAGTCTATTTTTGGCCAGATGAGACATAACCAGCTGCTAGACCAATATTCAGCAGATAGCCATCTAAGTCTCAATGGCTAAAGACAGACCACCTTTTTAAGGCAGCTCTATCCGACTAGTGAACTTAGTTGGCGAGCCACTGAATATTGGCAGTGACTGGTGACATAGCCAGTCACCGGCCAATTCACTACGCCAGATATTCAGTGGAAGATAGCACACAGCCAGCTATTCTGCGATATTCACTGGGAGCTAGTTATTTAGCCAGCCAAGAGCTTATACAGAAATCATTCACAGTTATGAGAAACTTAAGACAAGTCAGAAAATTCTTCGAGAAAACACAATTTCAGCTCATACACAATCACTAATACTAGAACTACTAGACTATTGCAACATCCTCTATCTCCCGTGCCCTGCAACTGCAAACAATTCAAAACACAGCCCTAAGTCTCATCTATTCATTGAGGAAACACGACCACATCACAGAGGCATACCTCAACTCTCACTGGCTTCCAATTCCAGCAAGAATACTATTCAAATTCTACTGTCTACTATTAAAAACTTTAAACGGAGATAGCCCAACCTACTTGAACAACCGCCTCATCCAAACCACCTCAACCAGACGTAGGAAAACTCACACCCTATTCACACATCCGCCAATCAAAGAAGTTAAACGGAAAAAACTATATGATGGCCTCCTAGCCACTCAAGCAGCAAAAAATAGACAACCAAATCACCAACCTTCTGATAACGACCCCAGATTACAAAACTTTCAGAAAAGAAATGAAAACTATACTTTTCAAAAAATCCCTGAAAAAGTCCTAACCTCTCAAGCTTCCTTCTTTTATTCCTCTAACCCCCCGAACCCCCAAATCAACCTGCTCTCCTCTTTTTTCCCCCAAAAAGGACCAGAAATCTTTTTGTAAAATACCCTCTTTAACTCTTTTGTAATCCGCCTTGAACCGCAAGGTAATGGCGGAATAGAAATCCCTAATGTAATGTAATATTGGTCAGCTAAATAGCACTGAATATCAACATCATAGTTTTAAAAATAAGTAAGTTTTAATATAGCAATGAAAAGGATGAGGATGTAATAATAATCATGGAAAAACATACAAACAGAAAACCATACAAAATGGAGAGATACGCGCACTTGAGCTGGAAAGAATTCTGTGAGCTACGCTCTGCATGCTTCCTTCATTTCCCATTTCAGTGTTTATTCAATTAGAGTATCTATTGTCTCTTTTTAATGCAGAAAACAAAGGGCTTTTTTGTTCTTTTCAAAATCAGAGACTTAAAGAGCCCAGGAAAACTGCATGTTACATAAACACGTTTATTGTAATAATACTCCTACATCTTTGTTATCTTCTTGATTCTGGCAGTATATAATACTGAAAGAATTGCTCAAAACTGATCTATTTAAAAATGAGTCTCATCATATAAATGAATTACATAGTTATTAAAAGGCAACCACTAAAAGGATATAAAAAATAAAACCATTCCAATTGTCACTATAATAAAAGAAGGGACCAAAAAAGGTTTATATAACTGCAAAAAATTAAGGGGAGGAACAATGTTCAGGGTTTTCATCTGAAAATTTCCTTAGAAAATGTAAAAAAAAAAAAAAAAAGAGAGAGAGTGTTCATAAAGAAGTTTTAAGGAGGAAATCTTTGAGGAAGAAAAATGAACTCCAACTGAGGTTGCCTACCGTACACAAATACAATGCTGGCTCGCCAGATTCTGGGGAGTTATGGGGGAGTTCTGGCATGTAACAAGGGCACATAATAGCAAGACTAGCCCCCTCTTTTACTAAGGTGCGCTAACCGATTAGCGCGCGCTAAACGCTAACACGTCCATAGACTAACATGCATGCGTTAGCATTTAGCGAGCGCTAATCAATTAGCGCACCTTAGTAAAAGAGGGCCTAAGTGCCACAATGACAAAGTTCTAAAATGTGCCTTGGAACATGAACCCAAACGAGGATTAGGGCACAGACTTTCATATAACACCATACAATATTAATTTTTGGATCTCAGTAAATGCATCTTTCTTTCCTTCCTTGCACACAAATTTATTTTTCACGTTGCTAAAGAGGAGATCCTTTAATTTTTTAATTACTTATTTCAAGTTTTAATGTAACATTTAAGTTTTAAATTTTTAAATATATTTAGAGTGGTTTAGATTTAACTTAGCTTTAAGTTGTCGGCTCAGGGGTTCATTTCACCAACATGCATGTTTCGCTGTAGTTGTATCAAGGTTAAAAAAACCCTACAAGCAAAAAGATCAAATCTAAATCATCTTTTCTAAAAACAAATACTATTGCTAGTTCATATACTGAACATCGCCTATTTAGCAATTTCCCAAAAGAACATGCAGCATTTACAATTGATGCAAAATGCAGCGGTCAAACTGATCTTTGGGCTGAGGAAGTTTGACCATGTGACACCCTACTACCGGCAGCTGCATTGGCTGCCAATGGAAGCGCACGTAAAGTTTAAATTTGCCTGCTTCTGCTTCAAAGCACTACACGGACTTCCCCCTAAATATATAACTGACCTTTTCGTCTTCTCAGCCAACAGACACAAGAGAAGCTCACATTCCAACTTCGTTCCCCCCCCAGTGAGAGATTGTAAACTGAAAAAACACCATTAACATCTTCTCTCGCACCAAGCAGCATCATGGAGTAAAGACTTAGAACAATTGCTTTCGCCCACTACTTATGAGGAATTTAGGAAACGTCTGAAAACACACCTGTTCCTAAAGTATCTAGACAACTGATCCTCTCTTCTCTCTCCCCTCTATAGCGATTAACTTGTTCTATTGATCACTCTCTCCTCAAAAATGGATTTCCTGTCCTATTAACCCTCTTTCTTCCTCCCCTCTTAAAGTCAATCAATTTGTACCTTTGCTTAATCTTTGTAAACCGCATAGAACTTCACGGTATTGCGGTATATAAGCTGTTATTATTATTATTATTATATATTTAAACTTAGCAATATTCAAATACCTTTTGAGCATGGCGGAGATGCTAAACAACATAAGAAGAAAAACATGGCCCTGCGCCATGTCAAACTGAATGCCCAAGTGGGTGTTAGCTGGCTCTTCTTGAAATTGACAATCCTGCCTGGGCACTGTAGAAGGATCAGTACTTCCTGCACTGTCTGCTCACATTCCAGCTTGGGCTCATCAGCCATTCATCTAGATAGAGGTGTACTTGGACTCTTATTTTTAAATCCAGAGATGCCAGTCATTCTCCTGGAGTCACTGTCACAATGGGCCGTTTCCATGTGAAACCATGGAATCTTCAGAAATGCATAGACTGTGTTGAGATCCAGAATGGGTCTCCAGTCATTTGAGCCTTTCTTGGGCATGATAATGCATAAGGAGTATCTGCCTGAGCCCAATTCATCATTGGGGACCAGCTCTATGGCTTGAATATCTAAGAGCTGCTGAAGAGTAGTCAGACCCTAATCTTACTTTCTGGCTGGAGAATCCAGAAACAAATCCAGGGGGAGATAAAAGAATTCTAGCCTGTGCTTCACCCGTAAGATGTCCAGTGCATATCAGTCTGAGGAAATCGGCTCCCTTTCCCTTCAAAACGCTGACAACTGCCCCCCAAAGCGAGGATATGCGGTTGGAATCCTGGTGTAATTGGGACTTCTCTTGGAAAGATTTCTGGAACTCTGCGACAAGCCTGCCAGCTGCGAGGCATGATCCAGGACTTTAAAAAAGGGTCTCCTCATGAACTGGACAAATTCTGGGAAAACCCAATACACAGGGGTTGTAATGGACCCCCGACGAGGCTTTCGAGGAGTCCCCAAATTCTGCTTGCTTGCACTTTGCGCTATTGCCAGATTCAGGTACTGAGCAGAATTATTGCCCATTTCTCGGACCCACATTGATTCTCCAGTCCTAGATGACCCAGAGAGGCGAAGTCCAAAGCTCCCGCCCCCTCCTCATGTGTGCCGTGGCGCACAGGACATGGACGCTCTTTAACCGGTAATCCAGCGCAAATGGCACACAAATTCATATTACTTGCTGAGGAGATCCTCCCTATCAATTTTTAATGAAATTGAGGGGTTTTGAGGCAGAAAAAGACTTAGGAAAAAAGATCATTTAAAATCCAAGATGGCCACTGCAAGAAAAACTGTGCCAAAATCAGCCCATGGAGACAAAGAAAATATGAAAACTGCAGAAATAGGTGTTTTAGAGGTGGGAGACCGGAACTCTACCATCATAATCCCCTAAAAATGATTTCTTTAGCACCCCTCCCCCTCCCAATTTTCCCATAGGAAATAATGGGGCTGTACTCACAGTTCTGTGCAGTGCCTGCCTGTCAGCTTTTTTACTCTGCAGCTAAAGTGAAGGGAATCAGCTTTGCATGGCCGGATTCTTGATCTTTGCCCGCCTAGGGTTTTCCCTGGTATTTTGGAGGCATGGCAGCGGGACTTGGGTAGGGATCTGGGGGACAATTTCTTGTTAAAAACCCTGACTCGAACTGCGGGCATGGTACATAGTGCTGAGCTCCGTGAATGTCACTATCGAACTGTCCTGCGGGCCTACGCCTCCCAGAGTCAGGCTTACCATATGGGTTGTGTAGATACTCAGTTATGTATCCGCTGTTCGGTGGAGGTAAATTCTTACTTTCATGGTTTCTGGAGTTGTGAGGGGATTCAGACCTTCTGGACCGAGATGGCCTCCTTTTTACAGGGCTTGTTGCGGACCCCTGTGCCAGTCTCCGTGCAGTCTATGCTGTTTGCCCATTTTTCATTCTTGTATATGTACAATTCTTATGAAAAATTATTTCTTAGTAAATGTTTTATTTTGGGGAAGAAATGTATCTTGTGTTGCTGGCTGTCTGCTGAACCACCTTCATTCTGGTATTGGAGGAATCGCCTCCATGAACTTATGGGTTGGGAAGCCCGTTTGGCTCGTTCTTCCCGACGCCGGAGCAGAGACTTTGTTCACACTTGGACTCCATATTTGAACATTTTGCCTCCTGAGAGTCGTAGCCGGGTCTTGAATAGACTCCACCTCTGAAACTGTGCTTCTAGATGTCTCTGCTGTTCCCTGCTTGCGAGTTTTCTGTACATGTGGGGGGATGGGGAGGGGTGGGTGGGAGTAGGGTTTTCTTTGTTGGGGGGTGGGGGTATGGTGGGTCCGGGGAGGACATAAGAGTCCAGTCCTCCGCGGGTGTTTGATGAAACTGCATTCCATGGTTATTATTGCTGTTGTACTTACTGTTGCTTAATAAAATAGATTTAAACATAAAGTGAAGGGAATGTTCTCTAAACAGTCCAATCTTCGAAATCTTTGGGCTGCTGGTCAGATGGACCCTGACCAAGACCTCAAACCCCTTGGAACCTCAAGTGTGATGGTGTGGGAAATACGCTGCCGGCACCAATACCCTGAGGGCTCTTACTCAGGGTCCCCACAGTCTGAGCTTAAGCCTCTGAGAGTATCAGAGGCAAGCTTACTCCCAGGGGAATGGAGAACCAAGCTCCAAAGTGGCACACAGCATACTGGCCCCATAGGTCCACCCAAATGCTTGCCCTGTGAAGCTGAAGTCTGACTTCGCAGGATCTGCTTCCTTTCCCAGGTAAAGATTTCCTAAAAAAGGGGTCTCAGGGTATCAAAGTCACTGAAAAAAGTCAAACGTACACTGTAATAAAGAGAAAGATCAGAAAAATAAATCAAATAAAGCAGAAACACCTCTTGCAGAAGGGAAAAAAATGAAGGGGGCACTATAATCCACTGCTATGTGGGAGGTGCAGAAAGCTTTAAGTGTAACTTCTGCACGACCCAGTTCATGGGTTTGGATTGAACACCTAGGGGCTCATAATCGAAAGAGAAAAACGTCCAAAATCCGGCCTAAGTCGGCACTTGGACGATCAAAAACGTCCAAGTGCCGATAATAAAACCGGGTTTTGGATGTATTTAAAAACGATCTAGGGCAGGCCTTCACAATGCTGCTGAACGACCATAGCTAAACGGGGCGTTTCAGGAGTATCGAGGGCGAGATTTGGGCGGGACGTGGGCAGGTTTAGACTTAGTCGTACTGCATGTATTACTGATAGTTATATAGCACAGGATCGACTGAACTTGGACATTGTTACTTAGACCATTTAAAACATGGTCTAAGTCACAAAAACCCACCTAAACTCACCAGATAAGCACTGCAGACACAAACTACAGACCCCCACACACTACCCCAATTGATCACCGATCCCCCCCACCCCCTTAAAAATATTAGAGTTCAACTTGAAAATTGTGCCTCCAGATATCATCACCTGGCAGCCTGGCATAGGAAAGCCTAGTCATGCTGCACAAAGTCATCTTGGGGGTCATCATGGAGAAGAGGACCCATGCCCATAAGCCCCTGTAATCACTGCATTGATATTGAAACATGTGCACTCCCCTATACCCCCCCAAACCATTTTGTACTGACATATAAGTTGCTCCTGCAGCCATAACGGCTATTGGGGTGGTAGATAAGTGGGTCCAGGGGATTCTGGAGGTAGATTGGGGGAGATCACCATGACCTATAAGGGAGCTGTAGTGAGATGATGACATGGCATCCTTTTTGTGAAGTTCACAGCAGTGCCTTCTAAGGTACCCCACTATTTAGGTACCATGTCTGGGTGTTCAGTCCATCACTTTGCAGACCCCTCCCACATCCAACAGGGCTTATTCTAGATGAAAAATTGGACAAAAATGTGGTATAAATATGGACGATTTAGCATCTTGGACGATCAGATCAGCAGGATGTATACTTAGACGATTTTCGAAATGGAAAATAATTTGGACGTATTTTTCGAAAATGTATCCTAAGCTGTTTTTATTTTTATTTTGGATGACTTATATATCTTATCACCTTATATTCTTTTTCTTTTTGTTTATTAAACTTTAAATTAAAAAAAAAGGTTAAAAGAAGATATGATTTCCAAGGTGAAAAAGCAGCTATAGTGCATAGGCCAAAATGAGGAAACCAGAAATGAGAATAAGCACTAGTAGGTTAAATGTAAAGGAGTAATAAAGTAGATCAGGAGATATTTTAGGTGATCTTTTACTAAGCTGCAGAAGAGATTTCTACCATGGCCTGGAGCGCTAAATGCGCCAATGCTCATAGGAATTCTAAGAACGTCAAAGCATTTAGTGCTCTGGGCTGCAGTAGAAACCTCTTCTGCAGCTCAGGATGATAATAGCAAAAATAAATCCTTTTTGCCTTTCCTTACCACTCTATCGTTTCCTTTTTTGAAATCTTGATATTGTTTTACTCTCCTATATTTATTGTTTATCAATTATATTTGAGTTTATTTTAGTTTGCTAAGTTATGCTGAATCCTTATATCATTTTTTTTTATTGTGTTAATTTGACCTGTTATTTTCACTTACACTGTATAACTATCATACCCTCTCCTTTTTATGTATTTTACTTTTCTGCCTTTTGGTACAGGCAGTGATCAGATTTTGTTTTTTTGGGGGGTGCACATTCTATATTATTAGCCATATCCTATCTCTAGCTTTCCTATCTTTAATGGAAGTCCTTTCCTAATTTATCTGTATTTTACTAAAAACCGCTTAGATCTGTAAAATGCTTAAGCAGTACATTAAATGTTAATCAAACATAAAATAAAACAGAGGGTTAAAATGGCCATTTTTCTCAAGGAAGTGTCACAGGGATCTGTTCTGGGATCAGTGCTATTTAACATATTTACAAATGATCTGGAAATTGGAACAAGTGAGGTGATTAAATTTGCAGATGACAAGTCAGGCTGAAGAGGCACTTGCACAGATCCCCAATCATCATCAGAGGACAGTGGAGGAGATGGGAGCTGCAGAAATGCTGGTAAGAAAAAAAGAGTTTGAAATAGAAGGAACGGGGAAGGAAAGGAGGGACATGAAAAAAAGCAAAAATGAAAAGGGGCAAAAAGAAATGGAAGGGAAAGGTACAAGGGAAAGGGAATAGGTTGATTCAAACCAGTTCCTCAGTAATCGCTACCTCCCCCACTCCTTATTTACTCATACTTCCATAGGGCACTTATTCAGCTTCCCTTTCACTCCCTCCACTTCCTCTAAGGATAAACTAAACTAAAGCTTAATTTTATAAACCGGGTCATCAACCAATTTGAAGCGCAACTCGGTTAACACTAAGAATAATAAAAGCAAAACAGGGGAATAAAGCAAAGGTAGACAGTTAATTTCCCAAATATTTGGCGAACAGAACTGTCTTCAAAGCCTTCCTAAATGATAAGAAGGGACCTAAGCTTCTTAGCGAGAGTGGCAAGTTATTCCAAAGGTCTGTTAGTTTGTAAGAGAAGGAGTGGCTAAATTTTCTAATAGATTTATTTTACCCCTAAGGAAAGGAAGGCTGCCCAGCCACTCATGTCTTACTCACACCAATCATAACAGACACTCACTGAGCTCTCCAACCATTGCCACTCTAACCCTGCATACACTTGCTCACTAAGCCTTACCAACCACTAAACTCCCTTACTCATTCAGACCACTTCTACTGATTGTCCTCATCCACTCAGTCGTGCTGTCCACTTATGTTCAGTTAACTACCACCACCACTCACAGTCCCCATCCTCTCCACTTTGAGGTTTTCTGCCTCTCTGATCCCCATCATTTAATCAGTTGCACACAACCAAACACTGCCAACAGTGGCATAGTGAGAGAGGGGGCACCCATCATTGCTGCTCTGTGTGCTCTGCCCGCACCTCATCAAATCTTCGCTGGCAGTGAGCAACATCTTCTATCTCAGCTCTCTGAGGTCACATCCTGGTCCTGTGACCAGGAAGTGATGTCAGAGGGAGAGCTGAGGCCATTGCAAGCAGCAGGTAGGAGATGCAGCTTCTGCCAGCAAAGATTTGAAGAGCTAGGTGGGAAGAGACAAAGGTGCCAGTGCCCCTGCCAAGATAGAGCCCAGAGCAGTCCATCCCCTTTACTACGCCACCGACTGCGAAGAGCTTTGGTGCAAAGCTTAGAGTATGCACTTTTCAACTCGTTACTTTTTAACATTGCAAAGTCTTTTTTTGTTATAACCCCATATTACATAGTAAAAAAAAAAAATATGAAACTTTGCAATCCTTACAAAACCCTCACATATTTCTTCTTTTTACAGAAACATAAAACTTTGGTTTTTTGCAACCCTTGCAAAACCACTTTTTTTAGTATTTTCGAAATATAAAAAATGAGACCTTACACTGATAAAAAAAAATAAATGTAACCCCAAAGAACAAAAAAATGAAAAAAATAAACCTACATATTTAACTTTGCCTTTCTGTTGTCTTTTAGCAAGCATTCCAATATAACCATCCCTCCAAAATATCCCTCAAATGATTTTCAGAAGAATATTTTGTTCACACTTTTTTTTTTGGTAGGAGTCACGATAAGCACTGAACTCTAATAACAGAGAAATGCTTTGTGAAAGTGCTGACTTAGTGCCTCAAATTGCTTTAAGAAATTAATAAAGTCATGTGTTATGAAAGCACCTGGTTATTAGACAGAATGCACATAAATTTACATGCATATTTGCAAGCGTATTGGGTTACCATATGGCTCCAGGAAAAAAAAAAAAAAGAGGATGGATTGAGACATCTGGGTTTTACTTCCATTGAAAGCAGCCATATGGTAACCATGTATGCGCAACATATGCTCCTCCCAAATTCCACCCGTACACCATCATTCTTTTTTACTAGTCAATATTCTATAAGAAGTCATTTACATACCTTATAAAATTACCCCGACACCTAGTTGACATACATATTAAAAATTCAGTACTTCCCAAGATGAAAATGTGCTTTTTAAAAAACAAACAAACATGTAAATTGAGTGAAGCCCATCATACTCAACGAACCCTGTAATTAGTGTTAGTAAATTGATTTTTCAACATCTTATGCTACTAAGTTATAATACAGAGTAATTTTTACAGAGGTGAACTTTGAAAGGTCTGACTCATTGCCTTACTTAAAACTTACACAAAACGCCTCAAGTTTAGTCTCAGCCACAAAGGAATCATTTATCCCTCCACAAGAAAATAACCGTTCCCAGTTCTTTTATGAGTGAGAAGTATCACACTTATGAAAACTTCTATGCTGCCCCAGGGTTTATTCGGCTTTCTCCCCGATATATTTGTTTGACACTAACCAACCCACAAAGGGAAAGAAACTTTGGTTTATGATTAAAGCAGAATCATCTGTAGACCATAGTTTAGGCTGAATCAGCATGCTCTTTATCCCAAGAATGTAACTCAAAACAAAAATATCATTTCTGGAAACAAAAATGCTCTCCTCTGTCTTAAAGTGTAATGTATTCTAGGCTCAAAAGCTCACATTCTATTTTATTGTCTTACTGTTGGACAACTGATTCCAAAACATAGAATATATCAAGCTGATTCACAAAGATTCCAAAGCATACGTTAACATTGGGGCTGTAAAATGGCCGTATTTCTCCATTTGTGCAATAATAGCTACGTGCTAATCTTTCCATTATTGCATAGCCATACAAACAACAACAAAAAAAGAGAACAACTTGCGTTAGTCAAGGAACAAGAACAACAAAAAAGATAAATATGATGTCTATTCCAACTACAGCAATTTTATTATATAAATTGGTCCTGACCAAGATCCTAGTTTCAGCATACAAATATGCCTTCCTCAGGGGACACTAGAAATTAGCAAAGTACCTGGCAATGGTGAAAAAAAAACCCCTAAGGGCTCCTTTTACAAAGGTGAACTAAGCGTTTTAGCGGGCGCTAAATATTAGCGCAGGCTAACCACGCGCTATACACTAACGCGTGCATGTTAGTCTAAGGCCATATTAGCGTTTAGCACATGTGTAGATTTAGCATGCGCTAACAGTGCTTGGCGCACCTTTGTAAAAGAGGGGGTTAAGTGTAGTCTGAGGCGTGGGTATTGAAATAAAAAGGACATTGCAGAAATGTCAATGTGATTTTATATCAACATCCTTTTCATTTATTAATTTCCAGTGTCCCTGAGGAAGGTATTGGTGCCTGAGCCATTAACTACGAGGGGCCGCTAAAAGTTCTCAACCCAACCAACAAATTTGGGGCAGTCTTTATCAAGTGGAGATTCGCTGGACTAACCCCCCTCCCCTCTTTATTAACATGTAGTATAAATATCATACCCTCTCATTTTAATGTATTTTACTTTTCTGCCTTTTGGTACAGGCAGTGATCAGATTTGGGTTTTGGGATTGTATTTTTTGGGGGGTGAGGTACACATTCTATATTATTAGCTTTATCCTCTCTCTAATGGAGTTCCTGTCCTAATTTATCTGTATTTTACTGTAAACTGCTTAGATTTTTAATATGCTTAAGCGGTATATCAAATGTTAATAAAACAAACATCAAGAAGACCAAAATCATGACTACCGCCAACAAGAAAGTCCACATAAAGATCAAAAATGAAGAAATAGTTGTCCCTGGAAGGCAAGATTGCCAGACAGAAACTGACCTATTTTGGACATGTGATGAGGGTAAATTCACCAGAAAAGGAGGTGCTACTCAGAATGGTCAGTGGTAAAAGGAAGCAGAGGAGACCAAAGGCCCTTTGGCTGGATATCATCAAGCATGACACGGGAATGATCATCAAGCAATTGAAAAAAAGCCGTGGAAAACAGGGAAGCATGGCCTACAGAGTATCCAAGGGTCATAGAAACATAGAGTATGACGGCAGAAAAGGGCCGTCGGCCCAACAAGTCTGCCCACTCGAAGAACCCTTCCTCAACAAGAACCCTCCCTCTAAGAATTTCCCAGAGCGAACCCACTCCAAGAACCTTCTTTTTTAAGCCTTTCCCTGGAGCGAACCTACATGTTTATCCCATCGTCCCTTGAAGTCGAGTGCGTTACCTGATGAGGAAGACCATTCCATCGATCAACCACTCTTTCGGTGAAGAAGTATTTCCTGATGTCACCATGAAATCTCCCACTCTTGAGATTGAGCGGATGCCCTCTGGTTGCCGTGGGACCCGTAAGGAAGAAGATATCTTCCTCCACCTCAATACGGCCCAGACACAACTGAATGGATAGTAGTAGTAGTAGTAGTATTTCAGAATATACACATGTATGTCAGCCATTTTAGATACATATATATGTAGGTTTTTCAAAGTTGTCATACAGCCTTATATTCTTTGCCTTGCTTTTGTAGTGAAAGGGTGGGGGGTGAACTACAAAAACACTTGGGGATTAAGGGATGACAACCCATAATACATCCAGTGAAGCACTAAACACAATGAGAAAATTTCTCCAACCTAGGCATTGATTGATCATCTAGGCACTGAAAGTGACATGTGAATCTTTTTGTCCTGCCCTAGTCCTGCCCAAAATATGCCCAGACAATGCTACTTTGCAACCTGCACATATTTGCATTTTGGACATATATATCCTGGCTTTCTATAATCAAGATTTAGATAGGTATATACCGTATATACTGGAATATAAACTGGGATTTTTGGTCCCAAAATTGGCCCAAAAATGGGGGTCCCGGTTTATATTCGAGCCAATACACCCCTTTCCGAAATTATTGCAGGCCACCGCCACCTCAAGGCTCTGCATCCTGCTGTCCACCCTGTCCTAACCTCATACCTCTACCACTGATCCCCGGTGGAGGTGCAGCAGGCAGGAGCGAACTTTCCAAGTTCCTGCCCCACTGTTAACAGGCTTCCATGAGTGTCTTCGGCCACGCTGAGAAGCACAAGCAGGTGCACGATTTGGCGCTGCTGTTCAGCGCTGAGCAGCTTCCTTAATGGCTCTCGCGAATTCTTGTGATTTCCTTCACTCGCCGGCGCTCCGGCTGCCCTCTACTGCCTCCCTTTCACAGTCGGAAAATACCGCGAATTCGCGGAGGAGCACTATATTTGTATTTATAAAATGGCAATTGTACAGAATATTGTTTCTTTTTATACTTTAATAAAATACATTCAATTTAAAATCATAACTGAGGCTTTTGCGGATGGGATCAGATGGTTTGTGGGGACTGAGTTCATAGGGACAGGACGGAGATGGGGTTTTTATTTCAGTCTTAGTAGTTTGCCGGTCCACAAAATAATTATTTTATTTCCACTGGTCCATAGGTATAAAAAGGTTGAAGAACACTACTCTAAGATATACATGTTGAAGGCAGTATTAAAGGGCCACACTGTGCTATGGGTTCACCCTATGTTGTATTCCATTAGCTAGTTCACTAATAAATGAAAACATTCAACCTGCAATGATGTGTCTTAATTTATTTCTTTTTAACATTGGGAGCATGCAATCTTTCCAGCTGCAGCAATGCAAAGACAATTACCACTGGTTTGGAAATCCCGTGGTAATTTTCCTGCATTAAAATTTCCATGCAAATGTGATATCTATCATAGGTTAATAAATAGGCTACCATTATCAGTTATAATTATCTGCCAATGTTTGGCCATATAACAGTTGATCGCAGAACTTTTTGGCCTCATATCGGTTGATCACAACTTTGTAGAAACTGCATTCAAAATAAATAAAAATGTCCCACATTCATGCCCTCTCCCTCCTTCTATGTTTGGCCGCCCAAATTTAGCCACCAACATTTGGTTGTGTAATGGTTAGTTGACCACAGGATTTTCTGGCCTCATAACAGTTGACCGCAACTTTGTAGAAACTACATTAAAAATAAATAAAAATGTCACAAGTTCATGCCCTCTCCCTCCCTAGTTTCTGCTTCCTCCCTTTCTTTTGTGCCCTTCCTCCCTCCTGTGTCCCAACATGCCCCTCTTCCTTCCCTCCCTCTGTTCTGGGGACGCAGAAGCTTTCTCTCTGATGTCGAGGGAAGTCCCTATGACATCAGAGGGAAGGTTTCTGGCTCAGCCGCGTGCAGCATGGAAGACTCACACACTACTCATGGCTGAGCCGGAAACCTTCCCTCTGACATCTTAGGGACTTCCCCAATGTCAGAGGGAAGGCTTCCGGCTCAGCCATGTGCAGCATGCGGGACCTGCTGACCACGGAAGAATGAGGGCGGGGGAGTAGTTCAGGCAATTGAAGACTTGGATAAGTAGCTTGATTATGGGACAAGTGCTTTAACATGTAAAGATCTCCATTGATATTTCCCATATCATTACAAATGAATATATCTCTAGCAATTTTTTTAAAAAACCCTCCATACATGTATGTAAAATAAGATTTCCATGCAAGATAAGATTTATATAATTATCCCTATTGTGGCAGCTTTTAGGCAAGTAAAAGGATGTTAGGCCTAACAAAGTTAGGGTTTTCTGCTCCATGCATAGCCAAGGGTTATGAATTAGCAGTGATTTTCCATCTCTCTCTATCCCTAGTGGGCCTTACTTTCAGCCATTTATCTCCCATTCTGTTGCCATTATGATTATGATACTCAGTCTCAGAAGGCACTGTCAGCTCATTCTTGTTTAATGTAAGTGCTATTATGGGATGTGATTTATGGTTGTTGTACTGTGCCCCACCCAGAGCTGTGGAGAATGTGAGCTATAAATTTAAAAAATAAATAAAAAGTAAATTAGCAAGAATCTCAGTGAGTTGTATGGAAATAGCATCTGAATTCAGCATTCAAGAATGCCTTTGTTCCTCAAAATTACCAAGAAATGTAAAGACCGCTTGTCTCAGTCATCTGGTCCTAAAAGTTGTAGGCTGGAACTCCTGGAGAGTCAAAAGTTAATTAGGTTTAAAATTGTAAGTCTATTTGAAATACACAAATTATACTTGAGCAAAACTCAGTCCGTAGAGGGGGGTTGCATATATGATCAAACTCGTTAACACTGAATTCAATGTATGATGATTTTTGCTTATTTCAGACCAGAAACAAGTGTGGCTCAAGTAAGAAGGAATAGGGAGACGACCGGAAAGAACAGTTATTTACCATAACAGGTGTTATTCAAGGACAGCAGGCAGCTATTCTCACATATGGGTGACGTCATCAACGGAGCCCGGAGGCAGATGCCTCACAAGCAGACTTGCTTGAAGAAACTCGAAGTTTCTAGTCGCCCGCACCGCGCATGCGCGAGTGCCTTCCCGCCCAGCACAGAGCGCGTCTCCTCAGTTCAAATAGCTAGCAGAGAAGCCAACCAGGGGAGGTGTGTGGGTTGTGAGAATAGCTGCCTGCTGTCCCTGGATAACACCTGTTACGGTAAGTAACTGTGCTTTATCCCAGGACAAGCAAGCAGGTATTCTCACATATGGGTGACCTCCAAGCTAACCAGAATGGGATGGTGGGAGTGTTGGCAATTTAGGAGAATAATTTTTGTAATACTGTTTGGCCAAACTGTCCATCCCGTCTGGAGAAAATATCCACACAATAGTGAGAAGTGAAGGTATGAACCGAGGACCAAGTTGCAGCTCTACAAATTTCCTCAATAGGTGTAGATCTGAGGAAAGCTACTGAAGCTGACATTGCTCTGACTTTATGGGTGTGACTTTACTGTGAAGGGGTAATCCAGCCTGGGCATAGCAGAAAGAGATACAAGCCGCCATCCAGTTTGAGATGGTACGTTTAGAAATAGGATGGCCCAACTTATTTGGATCGAAGGAAACAAAAAGTTGAGGAGCAGTTCTGTGTGGTTTGGTGCGTTCCAAGTAGAAGGCCAAAGCACGTTTACAGTCCAGAGTATGAAGAGCTGATTCTCCAGGGTGAGAATGATGCTTTGGAAAAAA
Source organism: Geotrypetes seraphini (assembly GCF_902459505.1). Taxonomy (NCBI): domain Eukaryota; kingdom Metazoa; phylum Chordata; class Amphibia; order Gymnophiona; family Dermophiidae; genus Geotrypetes; species Geotrypetes seraphini. The sequence goes on along the minus strand of NC_047085.1, from coordinate 181,800,766 downwards.
CACTGGAAGAACAATGGATTGGTTGAGATGAAATTCTGGTAGGAATTTAGGTAGGAATTTCGGATGAGTACGAAGAACAATTTTGTCATGATGGAACACCGTGAATGGTGGGTCAGTAACTAAAGCTTGCAGCTCACTGACTCATCGAGCAGAAGTGAGGGCAATGAGAAACACCACTTTCCAAGTGAGATACTTCAGATGAGCCTTATCAATTGGTTCAAATGGAGGCTTCATGAGTTGAGTAAGGACAACATTGAGGTCCCAAACCACAGGAGGTGGTTTGAGAGGAGGTTTGACATTGAAAAGTCCTTTCATGAATCTGGAAACCATCGGATGAGCAGAGAGGGGTTTCCCTTCAATAGGCTGATGGAAAGCTGCAATTGCACTGAGATGGACTTGTATAGATGTAGACTTGAGGCCAGAATTGGATAAGTGCAAAAGATAGTCCAAAACAGAAGATAAGGAGGAATGCTGAGGCTCCTTATGATGAGAAAAACACCATGTAGAAAATCTAGTCCATTTTTGGTGATAGCATTGTCTAGTTGTAAGCTTTCTAGAAGCTTCTAAAACATCTCTTACAGATTGAGAAAACTGAAGAGGGGTTATGTTGAGAGGGGTTATGTGTAGAGACTGCAGGATGGGATGAAGCAGAGATCCTTGACTCTGTATAAGCAGAGAAGGAAAAACTTGTAGAAGGTATGGTTCCCTGCTGCTGAGTTGAAGTGGAAGGGAGTACCAGGGTTGTCTCGGCCACCAAGGAGCGATTAGAATCATGGTGGCATGATCGTTCCTCAATTTGACCAGAGTCTTGAGAATGAGAGGGAATGGAGGAAATGAGTAGAAGAAAAGATTCGTCCATTCCAGAAGAAAAGCATCTGCCTTGAGTCGGTGAGGAGAGTATAACCTGGAGCAGAACTGAGGCAGTTTGTAGTTGTGGGGAGCTGCAAAGAGGTCTATCTGTGGTATTCCCCACTGTGAAAAAATGTGATGAAGAGGCGAGGAATGGAGTGTCCATTCGTGAGGTTGCAAAAGACGACTCAAGTTGTCCGCCAAGCAATTTTTCGCCCCTTGGATGTAGACAGCTTTGAGGAAGGTGTTGTGGCAGATTGCCCAGACCCAAACCTTCAGAGCTTCTTGACAAAGGGAGGAAGATCCCGTCCCTCCCCGTTTGTTGACATAATACACGGCGGCTTGGTTGTTCATCCGAACGAGGACTACTGTGTCGTGAAGCAGATGTTGAAAAGCATGGATAGCTTTGAGGATCACTCTGAGTTCCAACTGATTGATATGACACTGACAATCGGTACTGGTCCAGAGGCCTTGAGTATGGAGACCATCGAGATGAGCGCCCCAAGCGTAGGTCGAAGAGTCTGTCGTGAGGACCTTCTGATGAGAAGGTAAGCCTCTGGAAAGATTGGAAGAGAGCATACACCAGCGGAGAGACTTCTTCAAGGAAGGAGTGACTGAAATGTGTCGAGAAGGAGGGTCGCAAACTTGCGTCCATTGAGATGCCAGGGTCCACTGAGGAATTCTCAGGTGAAGTCTGGCAAAAGGAGTCATGTGTACTGTGGAGGCCATGTGACCCAGAAGTACCATCATGTGTCTCGCTGAAATGGAAGAGCGGGAAGACACTGTGCGACAGAGTTGAAGAAGAGCTTCCAGACGACGTTATGGAAGGAATGCTCTGAGTTGGACAGTGTCCAGAACAGCTCCAATGAATTGTAGATTCTGAGAGGGCTGAAGTTGAGATTTGGTAAACTTGATTTCAAATTCCAAACTTTGTAGGAACCAGGTAGTCTGTTGGGTTGCTACAATAACCCCTTGAGTTGTGGAATCTTTGATGAGCCAGTCGTTGAGGTAGGGAAATACCTGAAGACCATGATTCCTTAGAGCTGCTGCTACCACTACCAGGCACTTGGTGAACACTCTGGGAGACGAGGCCAGGCCGAAGGGTAGTACTCTGTATTGAAAGTGCAGATTTCCCACCCGAAATCTGAGGTATTGACGGGAGGCAGGATGAATGGGGATATGAGTGTAGGCCTTCTTGAGATCTAGAGAGCATAACCGGTCGTTCTGCTCGAGAAGGGGATAAAGGGATGCCAGGGACAACATTCAAAACTTTTCTTTGACTAGGAATTTGTTGAGAGCCCTGAGGTCCAGAATGGGTCGCAAATCGCCCGTCTTCTTCGGAACAAGGAAGTAACGGGAGTAAAACCCCTTGTTCTGCTGTTCCAAGGGAACTGGTTCAATGGCATGGAGACGAAGCAGAGCTTGAGCTTCCTGAAGAAGAAGGGCGGTCTGGGATGGATTGGAAGGATACTCTCTTGGAGGAAGCTCTGGTGGAACCTGAGTGAAATGAAGAGAGTATCCTTCCCTGATGATGGTAAGCACCCAGAGGTCGGATGTAATTATTATCCATCGGTTGTAAAAATGATGGAGACGACCTCCTATAGGGGGAAAAAGAGACAGAGATAGAACGGTGGAGGTTTAAACAGTCAAAAAGGCTGAGAAGCCTTAGGTGCAGCAGAAGGTTGGGGTTTCTATTGCTTCTGAGGTTGTTGTTTTTTCAGAGGAGGGTGAGTATAAGGAGCTGGCTTTGGAGCATAACGCCTTTGATAGATAACAGCAGGGCGTGCAGGCTTGGCAGGAACTGGCTTTGGTTTAGGTCTGACTATAGAAGCAAATGATTTTTCATGGTCAGATAATTTCTTGGTGGCTGCCTCGATGGATTCATCAAAGAGGTCGTTGCCCTCACAAGGAATGTTAGCTAAGCGGTCTTGAAGGTTAGAGTCCATACAATGGTACGAAGCCAGGCAAGACGATGCATAGCTACAGAGCAAGCAGCCGCTTGGGCAGACAACTCGAAGGCATCATAAGATGATTGGAGGAGATGCAGATGTAATTGAGAGAAAGAAGCAATGACTTCTTGAAACTCAAAATGCATTTGGTTATCCAAATAAGCCAAAAACTTTGGTAGAAGAGAAAGAAGAAATTCAAAGTAAGTGATGAAATAAAAATTATAATTGAGGACTTTAGAGGACATCATAGCATTCTGGTAGATGCGACGTCCAAATTTGTCCATAGTTTTCCCCTCCCTTCCAGGAGGAACTGTGGTATAGACCTTGGAAGGATGGGATCTCTTCAAGGAGGATTCAACAAGCAGGGATTGATGAGATAACTGTGAGTTATCAAACCCTTTACGATGCACAGTTTTATACCTAGAGTCCAATTTTCCTGAAAAGCTGGTATAGAAAAAGGTGTTTCCATGCATCCAGCAAAAGTCTGATTCAAAAGCTTATGAAGTGGAAGCTTAAGACACTCTGCCGGAGATTGAGGAAGATTCATGACTTCTAGATACTCCTTAGAATACTTGGAGCCAGTAAACAATTGAACATCCAAGTCTACAGCCATCTGTCGCAGGAAAGACGAGAAAGATAGCTGATCTGCCAATGCTTTGCCTCGAGAAGGACTCGAGGACGTCGAGGCAGCCTGTGTCGAAGAAGAAGCTTCGGCATGGAAAAAGGCATCAAAGGAACCTGGTGACTTGGACGAGGCAACCGAGACCGGAACATCCTGGAGGTCCGGCATCGGAGCCCTCGAATGAGGAGTCGGTGATCTGGTCGAGGTTGGAGTAAATCGAGGCTTCGAGGAAGATGGTCTGTCCTGAGAAGAAGAACAATGCCTGGAAGGATGCCTCGATGAAGGCCTCGAATGTCGGTGAGAACTGTGTCTGGAACCAGATCTCAAGGATCGAGGAGATTTCGCCTCGGAGACATAGGCAGCCGATGCCGATGTATGAATAGGGCTAGAGGCTGTAGATCGAAGCTCCAGAGGCTTGGTGGAGGAACCTCGATACACTCTCAAAGACTCTGCTCCTTGTTTAGAGTGTGAGGATTCTCGTCGAGGCACTCGCAAAGAATCTGCTCCTTGCTTTTTGTGCTTGGATGGCAGACCAGACACTCGCAGACTCTGCTCCCTGCAAAGAGTGTGGAAGTTCAGACTGGGGCAAAGAAAGCGGCTCGACCTTTCAGGAGTCTGCTGAATGCTCAGGCTGGATAAGAGGAAGCAGTTTAGGTCCCATGTTAGTAAGGAACTGAATAAACAGCTTCTCTAACATGGTCTGGAAAGAAGCCGGCAAGGATGGATCAGCGTCTGAAACTGGACCACCTGCTTTGGCTGGAGGTTCCTTCGAGGTAGTGTGAGGTTGTTTCGACTTAGGAGTCTTGGACACTTTAATCACCATCGGTGGAACTGACTGCTGAGCTATCTGACCTGAGGAAACAGGGGAAGATACAGCAGATGACGTCTAAGCAAGAGCCGCTGCAAACGACGAAGGTCTGATGAGGCTCGAGGTAGAAGCAGTAGGCGCAGAAGGAGCCTCGATGGAAGTCGAGGCCGAAGACACTTTCGAAGTCGAGGGATCAGTAGGAGACTCCATCTTGAAAAGCTTGTCCACCAGAATGCAACGACGCTTGAAAGCATGAGGCTGAAGTGTTTGGCAAGGCAGGCAAGACCCAGGATGATGTTTCGGCCCAAAGCACTTGAGGCAGCGTCCGTGAGGGTCCGTGAGAGAGATTGCGCGCTGACACTTGCTACACCTCTTAAAGCCTGTAGCAGGCCGGGACATAGATGGAAAAATAGCCGCCGCAAAGTCGAAGCCCTCGGGCTGTGGCCGAGCAGCCTGTCCCGGAAAACGAACGGAAGAAGAAAATTTTTTTTTTTTTAAACTAAAATAAAATAAATATAATAAAACAACGATTCGTGAAGAAAAAAACACAAACCACGGTTGAGAGAAGGCACAAAGTGAACAAAGTTAAACGCAGACAGTCAAAGACGGACTTCTCAGCTCCGCGGAAAACTGAGGACTGAGGAGACGCGCCCTGTGCGCGATGCGGGTGACTCGAAACTTCAAGTTTCTTCAAGCAAGTCTGCTTGCGAGGCATCCGCATCCGGGCTCCGTCGATGACGTCACCCATATGTGAGAATACCTGCCTGCTTGTCCTGGGATAACAACTAGACCGTGGGAGGAGGGAACAAACGGTGGACATAGAACAGAGGAAGGAAGGAGGAAGAGGGGCGCGTTGAGACATGGGAAGGAGGAGGGACACAGAAGGGAGGGAGGGAGAGGACAGAACTTGGGACATAGGAAGGAAGGAGGCAAAGAGATGATGAAGTATGGGAGGGAATAGAAAGGGAGAATTGTTGGGTATGGGTGTCTCAGTGAGAGAGAAAGAGAGATGGTGACCTGGGGAAAGGAAGAAAGAGAATTGTTGAGCATAGGGAGGAAGAGAGACTTATTGGATATGGTAATAGGAAAGGAGCAAGATACAGATGAATGGGGAAGAGACATGAGGGAGAAATGTTGGATGTGGTTATTAATCCAGGGACTGCCTTTTTTGAATATACATGAAGATTTTAGTCCTATCCATATTACATCCAAACCATGATCCTTTGCATATAGCATCTCTCTCTTCTTCCTCTCTCCCAACCCATAGGTTCCCCTAAATGTCTTCCCCACTGGTCCTGAATTCCCCCCCCTAACTTTATATGAAGAAAATCAGACATCAATTTGATTTATGTAGAAATACATAAACAGAATTCTAATACAATACATGTTTAGCCAATAATCCTAGCCAGAGAAAAATGATCCATTCTTCAACTCACAAAAATCTAAATACCACAGAATCCCACTCAAACATTCTTTTTCTAAATAAGATATTGAAAAAGATACTGACCTTTCAGGTCTTTCCATTTATTTGTCCAAGTCATATTTATAGTTAGAAAGGTCTCTGTTTCCCAATATTCCTAATATTTCTGTCTGGCCTCACATTTTCTATAAAGTTTCTCCATGCAAAATATGTCCCATAACTTTAAACATAGCTTCTAAAATTACCTTCCACATGTATAAGCTTTTGGGATTGCAACAAGTAGAGTCTAAAAGGAATTCTATGAGCATTGGAGCTTTTACTGCAGTGGCCAGCGATAAAAAACCCTAACGTTGCTCGATAAAAGGGGGCCTTAAGCACTTTGACTCCTTTTATAAAATAAGCATTCAGAAGCAGCTCCAGTAACATGCAAATTCCAATGCACTAATTTACACTTGCTCCAAGAAAGCCTGTTAAACATGTATGTGTGTATTTTACAAATTATGTATATACCTCACAATTCCATCCCTGGGAATGCCTACGTTATTATATTTGCATAAAGGTATATTGCCATGCAGTTTTATAAAAGCCCCTTTCCAAATCTCTAACACCCTTTCCATAGGGAAAAGCCTTTTTTAAAATTGTGTTTTTTTGACAGATCCTGCAGTTACTTCAAGATGCCATGGAACAATGGCTAGTATAAGTCACTCCAATATAAAAACACTATTATATCTGGATTTATAGAGTTCGTGATTTGGTTCTCCAAATTTGAGAACAAGGCAAGTTACAATGCAGGTATAATAGGTATGACCCTGCCCATGGAGACATATAAACTAATTTGTATTTGAGGCAATAGTGGGTGAAATTACTTGCCCAAGATCACAAGAAAAGTCAATTGGAAATGCAGGATTTGAATTGTGACTTCCCAGGTTCTCAGCTCTAGCCACTGACTAAGCATATTTTCTTGATTACTGATCTGTCACCGTCTGTGAAGGAGGCCTGTATATTGCATCAATGTAAATATATTTACCATGCCCTCTTTCCAAATTGATCTACAGTGCCTCTTCCTTGACCTCCACATCCTGCAATTGTGTGGCTTTAATATGATCTTTAACATATAACGCTACTCTCCCTCCTTTTCTTCCTACCCTGTCTTTCCTGAACACATTATAGTCTGGCATATCTACATCCCAGACATGGTTTTCTGTGAGCCACATCTCCGTGATCGCCACTATATCCAACTCCTCTTCTTCCATCACAGCTTCTAGATCCAGAATCTTGTTTCCCATACTTCGAGCATTAATATATACAGCTTTCCAGACATTGCTCCCTTTTCCCATCCATGTATTCAATGATTTACTTACCTGAGGGCTTATACTCACCTGGGGGCTTTGATCACCCTGCCCCACTTCTTGTTTAAAGCCCTCTTCAGTAGATTAGCTAGACTGCCGCCAAATTCTTCTTTGATAGATGGATACAGTCCCTGCTCTGCAGCCTTTAGAAAATCATCCCATGGTCAGGAAGCCAAAACGCTCTCAACAACAGTATCCACGATGCGTGCTTCTTTGACCTGGCCCTTACCCTCGACAGGGAGGATGGATGAGAATACCACCTGTGCCCCTGACTGCTTCACCCACAAAGTCACTTTTGATACATTTGCAGGGGTAGCTGGCAGTATCATTAGTGCTAAAGTGGATGAACAGCACTGGATAATAGTCATCAGGCTTGATAAGTATTGGCAATCTTTCTGTAACATCCTGGATTTTGGCACCAGACAGCATACTTCTCAGGACATCATGTCTGGTCTGCAGATGGATGCTTCTGTACCCCTCAGAAGGGAATCACCAACCACCACTACCTTATGCCGTCTAGTGGTCATGGATCTAGCAATTTTTGGGATTTCAAGCTTTGGCCCTTCCTCTCCCTGAGATGCTTTCACTTCCTGCACTTCCAGGGCAGCACACTGATTCTTCAGTTCAAGGGTGGGTGGAATCACAGTAACAATCTTGCAGGGTTTCATAATCCGAGTCCAGTTGTCTTCCCTCAGCACAACCTCTTCCTTCCCTACTACTACTACTGCTATTATTTCTATAGTGCTACCAGACAAATGCAGCGCTGCACAGAGTCACAATGAAGAAGAAAACAGTCCCTGCTCGAAAGAGCTTACAATCTAAACAGCCAAGACAGACAAACAGGATGTCATGGATACAGTTAAGGGGAACGGTTAAACAGCTGGCTAGGTTGGAGGGCAGAGGAGTAGGGTTAAGGATTGAAGGCTATATCAAATAGGTGGGTTTTCAGTCTACTTTTAAACACAAGAAGGGAAGGGGATTGACAGACAAACTTGGGTAATTTTATTCCAGGCATAGGAGGCAGCTAGATGAAAGGAACAAAGTCTGGAATTGGCAATGGAGGAGAGGGTACAGCTAAAAGCAGCCTATCTGAGGAACAGAGTTCTCCGGGAGGTGTATACGGAGAGAGAAGTGAAGAAAGATATTGAGGGGCAGCAGAATGAACACACTTATAGGTCAGCAATAAGATCTTAAACTGTATGTGATGGCAGATAGGGAGCCACAGAAGTGACTTAAGGAGAGGGGTGACATGGTAGAAGATGAGTCGTGTAGCAGAATTTTGCACAGATTGCTAGGGGGAGAGGCGACACTGCGGGAGACAGGTTAGAAATAGATTGCAGTAATCTAAGCGTGAGGTTACGAGAGCGTGGACAAGGGTCCGGGTAGTGTGCTCAGAGAGGGAGGGGCGAATTTTGGTGAAATTGAAGAGATAGAAGCGACAGGTCTTAGCAGCTTGTTGGATGTGCATAGAAAATGAGTCGAAGTCGAAGACCACTCCAAGGTTGCGAGCAGAGGGGACTGGAACAATGACAGTATTATTTACCAAGATGGAGAAAGGAGGAGGAGGAGCAGAGGGTTTAGTAGGAAAGAGGAGCAGCCTCATGAACCATTTCATTGATGAACCGGTACCTCTCATTCTCATGGATGCTTCTCAATCTTGCTACCTCCTCTCTGTACCTTTACTTCCTTCATGAGGGATTCAAGCTGGGGACAGCTTGCACATGGAACCACCTCCTCTGCTTGGGTAACATTTTCTGTCTACACAGAGGCAGAAGCTGTAACTTGAGCAGCAGCTTTGGTGACATGATATCTCCCAGCCATACTGTGGTTGCAAAGTACTTACACCTGGAAGAAAAAATGAAAGAGCAGAAAAACCCTACCAAAACAATGCCCTATTCCTGTTTGGCTGAAGAGCCAAAAAAGCTCAGCCTTGAGGTGGGCAGGAGGGAATTAACCTTAAGGGTCACCTGTGGAGTATGATGTCTAAGAAAGTCCTCAGAGTTTAATGGAGGGGGATGTTAAAAATGATCGTCCTAGGGTGTCAAATATACTATGCGCCAATGACAGTCTTATTGAATATTTAAAAAATATATATAATTAATGTTCAGCCAAGAAGAATAGATACAAAGCCTTTTTTATTTTTCTGGAGTGTAAATGGAACTTGTAACCTGTGTAAATGTGCATCTCTTCTCATATTTTACACAGTACAGAGGAAATAGTAACATAGTAACATATAACATAGTAGATGACGGCAGATAAAGACCCGAATGGTCCATCCAGTCTGCCCAACCTGATTCAATTTAAATTTTTTTTATTTTTTTTTTTCTTAGCTATTTCTGGGCAAGAATCCAAAGCTTTACCCGGTACTGTGCTTGGGTTCCAACTGCCGAAATCTCTGTTTAGAGTTACTCCAGCCCATCTACACCCTCCCAGCCATTGAAGCCCTCCCCAGCCCATCCTCCACCAAAAGGCCATACACAGACACAGACCGTGCAATTCTGCCCAGTACTGGCCTAGTTCAATATTTAATATTACTTTCTGATTCTAAATCTTCTGTGTTCATCCCATGCTTCTTTGAACTCAGTCACAGTTTTACTCTCCACCACCTCTCTCGGGAGCGCATTCCAGGCATCCACTACCCTCTCCGTAAAGTAGAATTTCCTAACATTGCCCCTGAATCTACCACCCCTCAACCTCAAATTATGTCCTCTGGTTTTACCATTTTCCTTTCTCTGGAAAAGATTTTGTTCTACGTTAATACCCTTCAAGTATTTGAACGTCTGAATCATATCTCCCCTGTCTCTCCTTTCCTCTAGGGTATATATATTCAGGGCTTCCAGTCTCTCCTCATACGTCTTCTGGTGCAAGCCTCCTATCATTTTCGTCGCCCTCCTCTGGACCGCCTCAAGTCTTCTTACGTCTTTCGCCAGATACAGTCTCCAAAACTGAACACAATACTCCAAGTGGGGCCTTACCAATGACCTGTACAGGGGCATCAACACCTTCTTCCTTCTACTGACTATGCCTCTCTTTATACAGCCCAGCATCCTTCTGGCAGCAGCCACTGCCTTGTCACACTGTTTTTTCGCCTTTAGATCTTCAGACCTATAACCCCAAGGTCCCTCTCCCCATCCGTGCATATCAGCTTCTCTCCTCCCAGTATATACGGTTCATAGTAACATAGTAGATGACGGCAGATAAAGACCCGAATGATCCATCCAGTCTGCCCAACCTGATTCAATTTATTTATTAATCCCCAAATGCATTACTCTGCATTTCTTTGCATTGAATTTTAGTTACCAGACATTAGACCATTCCTCTAACTTTTGCAGATCCTTTTTCATATTTTCCACTCCCTCTTCGGTGTCTACTCTGTTACAAATCTTGGTATCATCTGCAAAAAGGCACACTTTTCCTTCTAACCCTTCAGCAATGTCACTCACAAACATATTGAACATGATTGGCCCCAGCACCGAACCCTGAGGGACTCCACTAGTCCCTTCGAGCGACTTCCATTAACCACCACCCTCTGGTATCTGTCCGACAACCAGTTTCTGACCCAGTTCACCACTTTGGGTCCTAACTTCAGCCCTTCAAGTTTGTTCAACAGCCTCCTATGAGGAACTGTATCAAAAGCTTTGCTGAAATCCAAGTAAATTACATCTAGCATATGTCCTCGATCCAGATCTCTGGTCACCCAATCAAAACATTCAATCGGGTTCGTTTAGCACGATTTACCTTTTGTAAAGCCATGTTGCCTTGGATCCTGTAACCCATTAGATTCAAGGAAGTACACTATCCTTTCTTTCAGCAACACTTCCATTATTTTTCCAACAACTGAAGTGAGGCTCACCGGCCTGTAGTTTCCTGCTTCATCCTTGTGACCACTTTTATGAAAAGGGACCACATCCGCTCTCCTCCAATCCCCAGGAATCACTCCCGTCTCCAGAGATTTGTTGAACAAGTCTTTAATAGAACAGAACCTCTCTGAGCTCCCTTAGTATCCTGGGATGGATCCCGTCTGGTCCCATCGCTTTGCCAATCTTGAGTTTTTCAAGTTGCTCATAAACACCCTCCTCTGTGAACGGCGCAGAATGTACTCCATTTTCTCATGTAACTTTGCCAGACAATCTCGATCCTTCTCCAGGATTTTCTTCTGTGAACACAGAACAGAAGTATTTGTTTAGCACATTTGCTTTCTCCTCATCACTCTCCACATATTGGTTCCCAGCATCTTTTAGCCTAGCAATTCCATTTTTTATCTTCCTCCTTTCACTAATATATCTGAAAAAATATCTCCCTTTTTTACATTTTTAACCATTTGTTCTTCCGCCTGTGCCTTCGCCAAACGTATCTCTCTCTTGGCTTCTTTCAGTTTCACCCTGTAGTCCTTTCTGCTTTCCTCTTCTTGGGTTTTCTATATTTCATGAACGTCAACTCTTTTGCCTTTATTTTCTCAGCCACTAGGTTGGAGAACCATAACGGCTTCCTTTTTCTCTTGTTTTTATTGATTTTCTTCACATAAAGGTCCGTAGCCATTTTTATCGCTCCTTTCAGCTTAGACCACTGTCTTTCCACTTCTCTTATGTCCTCCCATCCTAACAGCTCTTTCTTCAGGTACTTTCCCATTGCAATAAAGTCCGTACGTTTGAAATCTAGGACTTTAAGTATCGTGCGGCCGCTCTCCATTTTAGCCGTTATATCAAACCAAACCGTTTGATGATCGCTACTTCCCAGGTGAGCACCCACTCGAACATTAGAGATACTCTCTCCATTTGTGAGGACCAGATCCAATATCACTTTTTCCCTTGTGGGTTCCGTCACCATTTGTCTGAGCAGAGCCTCTTGAAAGGCATCCACTATCTCCCTACTTCTTTCCAATTCCGCAGACGGAACATTCCAGTCCGCATCCGGCAAGTTGAAATCTCCCAACAGTAGAACCTCCTCTTTCTTTCCAAACTTTTGGATATCCACAATCAGATCCTTATCAATTTGCTGCGATTGAGTCGGAGGTCTGTAGACTACACCCACATAGATAGAAATTCCATCTTCTCTTTTCAGAACAATCCATATGCATTTGTTTTCTATTTTTCCAGTGTTCTACTGCATAGAAGGTTTATCTCTCTGGAGTTTAGGTCTTGTCTGCATATTTGTATTTTTAATTTTTGGTTACTTATTCTATATTTGTTGAGAATCTGTTTTGGTAGCAGGGCAGCTTATGCTGTTTAACCCATAGGAGGTGATGGTGTATCGGTATTCTAGATCTCAGTGTGATAATTATTGAAGTACTGCCCCTTCATAGACAGGGTTGCTGCTTGAGCTCTTTCAGTTCTGTAATAGCATGACAAGCTTGATTTATAGGTTCCAAGTATATTTTTGCCGGATACTGTGGTCATTAGTATAAGAGTTTGCTGCTTCTCAGTGCACTGCATTTTTCTGGTATCATCCCATTTTGAGGTGAGCTCTCCACATCTTCAAATTCAACAAAATGTAAGACTATTTCTTTTTTGGTGGTGGCCGGGGGAGGGAGAATATTGGGCACCCTCAATGATTTGGAAAAGTTGCCTTCTATGGTTTGAATGCTCTGCAAATTTTCAGCAGGCTGATGGGTCTATGGCAGATTTCTTCTGAGCTTGTTGAAAATAAGACCATATGGGGCTCATAATTGAAAGAGAAATACGTCCAAAAACTGGCCTAAGTCGGCACTTGGACGAACATTTCTCAAATACGTCCAAGTGCCGATACTAAAAACGGGTTTTGGACGTATTTCTGAATGAGCTAGACCTTCATAGTGCTGCTGAAAGACCAAAGCTAAATGGGGCGTTTCGGGAGGAGTGTCGAGGGTGGGAGTTGGGCAGGACGTGGGCCGGCTCAGACCTAGTCGTATAGCATGTATAACCGAAAGTTATACACCCGACGATCGACGGAATTTGGACGTTATGACTTAAGACCATGTAAAACATGGTCTAAGTCACAAAAGCTCACCTAAACTCACCAGATAAGCATTGAAAACACATAATACAGACCCCCCCCATCACTGACCCACCCCCACCCCCATAAAAATATTAATCACACCTTTAAAATTCAGCCTTCAGACCCAAAGTGGTGACTAGTGGAGTCCCTCAGGGTTCGGTGCTGGGGCCAATCCTGTTCAATATGTATGTGAGTGACATTGCTGAAGGGTTAGAAGGAAAAGTGTGCCTTTTTGCAGATGATTCCAAGATCTGTAACAGAGTAGACACCGAAGAGGGAGTGGAAAATATGAAAAAGGATCTGCAAAAGTTAGAGGAATGGTCTAATGCCTGGCAACTAAAATTCAATGCAAAGAAATGCAGAGTAATGCATTTGGGGATTAATAATAGGAAGGAACCGTATATGCTGGGAGGAGAGAAGCTGATATGCACGGACGGGGAGAGGGACCTTGGGGTGATAGTGTCCAAAGATCTAAAGGCAAAAAAACAGTGTGACAAGGCAGTGGCTGCTGCCAGAAGGATGCTGGGCTGTATAAAGATAGGCGTAGTCAGTAGAAGGAAGAAGGTATTGATGCCCCTGTACAGGTCATTGGTGAGGCCCCACTTGGAGTATTGTGTTCAGTTTTGGAGACCGTATCTGGCGAAAGACGTAAGAAGACTTGAGGCGGTCCAGAGGAGGGCGACAAAAATGATAGGAGGCTTGCGCCAGAAGACGTATGAGGAGAGACTGGAAGCCCTGAATATGTATACCCTAGAGGAAAGGAGAGACAGGGGAGATATGATTCAGACGTTCAAATACTTGAAGGGTATTAACGTAGAACAAAATCTTTTCCAGAGAAAGGAAAATGGTAAAACCAGAGGACATAATTTGAGGTTGAGGGGTGGTAGATTCAGGGGCAATGTTAGGAAATTCTACTTTACGGAGAGGGTTGTGGATGCCTGGAATGCGTTCCCGAGAGAGGTGGTGGAGAGTAAAACTGTGACTGAGTTCAAAGAAGCGTGGGATGAACATAGAAGATTTAGAATCAGAAAATAATATTAAATATTGAACTAGGCCAGTACTGGGCAGACTTGCACGGTCTGTGTCGGTATATGGCCGTTTGGTGAAGGATGGGCAGGGGAGGGCTTCAATGGATGGGAGGGTGTAGATGGGCTGGAGTAAGTCTTAACAGAGATTTTGGCAGTTGGAACCCAAGCACAGTACCGGGTAAAGCTTTGGATTCTTGCCCAGAAATAGCTAAGAAGAAAAATTAACAAAAAATTAAATTAAATTAAAAAAAAATTTTTTAAATTGAATCAGGTTGGGCAGACTGGATGGACCATTCGGGTCTTTATCTGCCGTCATCTACTATGTTACTATCACCTGGCCACCTGGCATAGGAAAGCCTAGTCGTCCAGCACAGAGGCGGCTTAAGTCATCTTGGGGGTGGGTTAGGGACCCATAGAGAGGAGGACCCATGCCCATAAGCCCCTGTAATCATTGCATTGATATTTAAACATGTGCACTGCCCTATACACCTCTAAAACCCTTTTCTACTGGCATATAAGTGGCTCCTGCAGCCATAAGGGCTATTGAGGTGGTAGATAAGTGGGTCTAGGGGATTCTGGAGGTGGTTTGGGGGGCTCACCATGACCTATAAGGGAGCTGTAGTGAGGAGAAGCCATGGCACCCTTTTGGTGAAGTTCACAGCAGTGCCCTGTAAGATACCCCAATATTTAGGTGACATGCCTGGGTGTTGCAGTCCATCACTTTGCAGACCCCTCCCACGTCCAACAGGGCTTGTTTTAGGCGTTTTGGACTTGGATGGAAAGTTGGACGAAAATGTGGTATAAAGATGGACGATTTAGCGGCTTGGACCATCAGATTGGCAGGACGTATAATTAGACGATTTTCGAAATGAAAAAAAATTTGGTCATATTTTTCGAAAATGTGTCTTAAGCTGTTTTTTTTACTTTGGACGACTTGTGAGATGGACATAAACAGACTTAGACGTCCCTTTCGATTATGCACCTCCACGGTTCCAGGAAAAGGAGAACGGATTGAGACATCTGGGTTTTACTTCCATTGCTTTCAATGGAAGTAAAACCCAATGTCTCAATCCATCCTCCTTTTTCTTGAGCCATATGGTAACCCTAATTGAAATTGTCAGAGGATTCAATCCATCAGAATTTACTGTGGATTGTTAAGGCCGTTGTGGAGGTCATCATAGCTATGCAGTTGATTTTACAGGTCTGCTAACTAAAAAAAACAAACTTTTGCGTAATTGCCTATGAATTTTTTGGGCCTGACAAATATGTTAAAAAAATGTACTCAACCAAGATGGCAATTCTCATGCTTTCATTTCAAGAGTGAAATGTCTGTTAGGCCCTCTTTCACTAAGCTGCGGTAGAGGTTCTATTGCAGCCTGGACCGCTAAATGCTTTGATGCTGCTCCAATGCTCCTGATGGCAGTGAAAGATGCCTTTGTAGATTCCATCCTTCCTCTCATTTAACACCTCTTTACAAACAGATGTAATGCCCATAACTGGAAGTCAGCAGTCAAACCAATCTCGAAAAAACATGCCCAGAAACTTTAGACCTGACTCTAATCTACCTTTCATCTCCAAGAACTTGGAAAAAAACAGTGTTAAACCAATTGCACCCCTTCATCGATAAACATGGAGCCCTATCTGCCTTCCAATTGTGATTCAGAAAATTCCACAGTACTGAAACAGTCCTTCTTGACATCATTGACAACTGCTGGAAACTCATGGATAAGGGTAATGATGTCCTTCTGATGCTGCTGGATCTCTGTGCAGAGTTTGACACTGTCGACCATCCTCTCCTCATTGAACGGTTCTCTGAAATTGGTATCTGAAACATTGCGCCACAATGGTTTGCCTCCTTCCTGAATAACAGATTCCAAAGCATTTTGCTCAAAGACATGCTATCAAAACCGAAATCGATTAAATACGGTGTTCTGCAGGGGGCTTTGCTTTCTACCCTATTATTCAATCTCTATGTTAGACCTGTCCTAGACATAGCCAACAAATATCAAATACAGATTCACTCCTTCACAGATGACAGTCAACTGTACCTACCACTAGGAGAAACCCATGACGTCCAGATCGCGAAACTTCTACAGCTGTCTCTCAGAAATCAAAAACTGGATGTCTGTCAACAAATTACAACTAAACACCTCCAAAACGTAACTCCTTTGGATCCGCAAAGAACATTGCAACTACATCTGTCCTTATTATGCTGGCACAGCCTAGGAATACTCCTTGACTCCAACCTATCACTTTCCAACCACATCTCTCAGGTATCTTCCTCATTTACTACCTGTGACAACTCTGAAAAATAAGGAAATACTTTTCCGAGTCCGAATTCACCCAGCTACATTATGCCTTAGTCCTCTCCCACATGTACTACTGCAATGCACTATTCAACGGTCTCACGGCGAAGAATGTGCATGTACAAAATGCATCAATCAGGCTTCTAAAAAACCTACATGCCCACAACCCTGTTTCCCAGGCTCTAGCATTGGCTCACATTGTGTCTTCAAGAGCCTGATGCTAGTTTTCAAGTCCTTGTACGACATGATGCCAGACTTCGTGATGGCTAAGCTTCCTCTGAATGTGTCGACCGGGTCCCTCTGCTCCCAAGATGAAATACGCCACAAAACGCCCCCTGGTCATGCCTTTCAACTGCAAACAGCCAAACAACGTTCCTACTATCACTTCATACCAAGTCACTTGAATAATTGCCATCGTTGATCAAATTTCTTGAAGGACTCCTCAACTTTAGGAAAGTAATAAAAACATCCCTCTTCTAATCTAATCTAGTCTTCAGTTTATATACCGGGTCATCTCCCATCAGAGCTCGACTCTGTTTACAAGTGATCAAAGACCAGAAGACACATGAAAATAAAAAGATTTAAAAAAAAAAAGAGATTAGTTAAAAATAAAAGTAGATATTGCAATGCTGTCAATTAGTAGATTCTATAGGTAAATCTCTTCACCTAACTCCCCTGCCCATGACCAATGAATTACAAAGAAATGTATATTGGAACCAGATCCCAGTATGTGTCACATTAGGAGAACTTGCATTGAAAAATCCTGCACTGTAACTATGGCAAATTTAATCTGTAGACTGTATATTATATATATTAGTATTCGACCCCCAAGTATGTGACATTAGGATGAAAATTTGTATCAAACTTGTACTGTAATTATTGTAAATCATAATCTAACTGTATATTATGTATGTTTAACCTGTAACCCATTCTGAGCCTGTGTGGAAAACTGAATAGAAAATGAATTAAATAAATAAATAAATAAATACCTACATAACTTTTAGTCAAGAATAATTCAAACAATTGAAGCTATCTGCTAGAAAACTAATGGCAGAAAGACAGTGTCATATTTTGTCTCATCTCCCAGGTAAAGAACTGTCCTCATGTTCACAAAAGTGGTTATTTCCTTAGACCAGTACGATAATCTAAAATCATTGCACCTTTCCAAAGTCCAGTAATTAAAAAGAGCACAGCCAGGAAGAAAGAGGAGCGATAATGACAAGTAAATGGAGCAGAGGTGAGCTTTTTAATAAAGATTTCAATTAAGTCATTAAAATTGCTGATTGAATGGCAATGGAAAGTTAATTCTAATATATCAGTGCCGATAGGGATAAAAGTTGGAAGTCTGATAAGCTGTTAGTTGAATTAATTGTGGTTTAAGGGGACTGGTAACGGAGTAACACACCTAGAAAGAAACTAAGGCCTCAGTTCTATAAAGTCCACCTAAACTTAGGCACCAATATCAGCACTGGTTCTATAAAACTTTGGTGCCAATTACAAAATCACACTTAACGTCTCCTAAGCATCCTAATATTTAGGTGTTCCCAATTATGCTAGAGTTTTCTAATGCCTAAATTTAAGTACTGATAGCAGAGCCTAACAGCAACTGATTCACAAAGAGGTACCTAACTTGGAAACACACCTATGATCTGCCCCTAACCATGCCCACTTTTAATGTGGGCACTTTTGAATAGGTACCTACTTTTTATAGAATTGAGTTTTTTAAGTTAGGCACCTAACTTTCAATCAAGACCAATTAAAGCTTATTCTAAGTTGTTGAGTGCCAATATCAGCACCAATTAAGTCTTTTTTTCAATTAGGTTAGGCACTGATATTGGCACCTAACTTTAGGCAGACTTCATAGAATTGTTATCGGTGGTCACCTTAAAAACAACTGCTGATTGCGTGTCAATCATGCAATGGCACCGTTTACAGAATTGTGGCTATGTGAAAGGTAGGCCAAGGTTTCAAAGCCTACAGTTCTGATGCCTACTTTTCATGAGCATCGCATCCATGGAGGCATCTTACATCGGAAGGTGCTTCCATATGTGTGATAATGGTGCTCATTTTGGAGGCACCCTTAGGCACCTCCATTCTTTTAAAATGGCATTTTAATTGTTTTATTAATCTGTGCAGCCAATTAGTGCCATTAACCAAGACAAGCTGTAGGAACCACTGGACCACAGAGTTCCAAAAGATTTGGTAGCCAGCAGAATTTCTATTTGTCAGCTATAAGAAAGTTATCATAAAGTCTCATGTAGGGCCATGACGGTATCTGACCAGATCATGTGATTTGGTGCTCTTAAACCTGGTTAAGTTTCTTTTTGGTATTCTCTTTTCTTTGTTGGAGGAGCATGCCAAGGACCAACTTCTCCCCAACTAAGAGACCCCTTTGCCATGACAAACTATGACTACAACTTTCACGCAATGCTTACATTTAGTGGGCAAATCTGCTGCTTTTACTGTGGAGAGGAGCCCATGCTGCAGGGCAAAACAACACAGCTCAAGAGGCTCTGAGACTTCTCCAGGGCTGGACAAAAGGGTTGGGTTTGTGCGGCCAGGTGTGATCTGGAGACTTTCTAACACTATCATCTGTGAATGTTCAGTCAGCAATGCAAAAAGGAGAGGCAGATATTGGAGGTGGTGTTGAGAAATCTAGTGGATGGTGACTTGGTGCCTGAGAGGTCTTCAGAGAGAAGATCGAATCCCAGGTGCTGCATCTTTCAACCCTTGCTTCAGCCGGACATCACACTGGACTCAATCTAGTCAGCTTTGGAAGCCCTACATAAGGTGTGTTCTGCTTTTATAACTGTTTCTTTGGGTGATTCTTCTATTAAAGATTTGACTTTTTAAAATATCATCAAGCCTTCATAATGCGTCAGGACTCATTATGGCTTCTTAATAAAACTACATCTGACACCCCCCCCCCCCTTGGCTGTCTCTGGAAAAAACCTTATATGGTACCAACAATCTTGCTTGCATCCTGTCAATATATTCCTCTCTAAAAAAAATATAATTGCATTTTCCATTCAACATATAAGGTTCTCTTACATTTTGATAGAATTATGAAAATCAAATGGAAGGACACCACATTGATTTCATTATGGAACAATAACACTTTTAAAATCAATAACATTGCCTTGAATTGGCCTATTTGGCAAAAATATGATATCTGGACACTGCAAGATCTTTTATGTAATAATCGATGGTTGACTTTTGAAGAAGTGTGTGATAAATTTAATCTACCAGCCAATATTAATTGACTTCAATTAAAACTTGTGGTGTGTGCTTCAAATCCGGAACTTCTAAAATTGAAACCAATACCTGATCTCCTTCGAAATATTATTACTATAGCTCCTCTTAAAAGGTGTTACCTCTAAATGGTACACTTTATTGAGACAAACTTCACCTGTGTCTATATCACTAATGATGAGTGCATGGCATCCAGATTTAGACTTTTCCGCTGATGATGAGCTTTGGCAGAAAGTGTAGACCAGAGTATTCAAATCTATTAGATCGGCTACAGTCCTTCAATCGATATACTTTCTACTACATCGATCCCACTGGACGCCACATAAACTCACTAAATTTTCCAAAGAAGGCTCCAATCTATGCTGGTCCTGTGGAAAATTTGAAGGTACACTGCCACACATGTTATACCAATGCTCACATATTAAATTGTATTGGGCTAAAGTCTGTAGCACCATATCCACCATTCTAAATATTAATGAATCCTTACATCTTAAAATTATTATTCTTGGACAACATGGTCTCACTTATTCTATGCCCAAACCCAATGCTCGTTTACTTAACATCTTATTATTCTTGGCTATTAAAAACATCTTGCACTGTTGGAAGGCCTTATCTACGGTAGAATACATTGTATGGTGGAACACGGTATGCATAACCAGCAAATTTGAAAGTGTAATAGCTGAAAAGCATCATTCTATTAGCTCATTCCTTAGAGTATGGAGACCTGTCCAACTTTATTGTGACTTGGACCGTAATATTTATAAAATATATAGAGAGTCACTTGTCAGTTAATTAAGTCACTTGGGATGCTCAGTATGATGCTCATTGGGAATTCTCTTCTATGCTTTACATGTATACCCTCAGCTGAAATTATATGTACTGGCTCTGCTGGATTTGGTTGACATGAGACACTGGTTGTATTGACTTATAATTAATACTATCTTCCCGCTTATTAACTGTGATATATACAACTAGTCTGTTTCATGTTTAAGTTATCTTTTGTATATTTGCATATATGTATATTTGCATATTTATAATAATTACTAGCTTTATAGCCTGTTACATTAACGGGTGCTAGAATATATGTGTGTGCCTGTCTTTATTTCTTTCTCTCTCTGTCTCCTTAGCTGCTTTCTGTATTTCTGTCTTTCTTTATTTTGGCTGTCCACCACCATCCCTTGCGTGTTCCCCCTGTCCATTCTCCCTTCTTTTTACCTCCCCTGTGTCCACCACCACCCCTTCACTGCTCCCCTTATCCAGTAGCAGCCCTTCTCCCTTTGTTTTACCTCCCCCCTGTCCATCAGCACGTCTTATATTCTCCTTGCTCATTAACAGTACTTATCTGCTGTATTTCAAAATTTTCGGCCTTCAATCTCTAGCTGCTTCAGATCATACACACAGCACTCCTAATAGTTAAGCCGCTTCTGTTTGTCCCAACGTGGCCTGTGTTTCGCAGTTCAAAAGTTGTTAACCGCTGCTTCAGGGCTTTATTTGAACAGAGTCCTTGGCGCCCCCTCCTTCACTTCCCGCGGACCAACTACGAACCCGGCGAACAAGCAGCGTGTGCAGCAGTCTTCACACGCTGCTTTGGGCCCTTCTACTGCCCTGATTTACTCTGGCACATCCCTGATGACATCATCAGAGACGCGGCAGAGCAAATCAGGGCAGTAGAAGGGCCCGAAGCAGCGTGTGAAGACTGCTGCACACGCTGCTTGATCACCAGGTTCATAGTCGGGTCCGCAGGAAGGGAAGGGAAGGGGGGGTGGCGGCAAAGGACTCTGACTCCTCTGGTCTATCGCGGAGGCCGGCCCGGCTCCATTTCTCGTTTTGACCAGGAGAGAGGAGGGTGGGGGGGGCAGGAGGCGCTCTAAGTGTAAGGGAGCCGGGAGAGGAGCCACCGCCGCCGCTGTGAACTTTAAAATAAGGGAGGCAGAGTCGGCAAGACCGCACATCACTTTGCGGTCTGCGAGAGAGGGAGCATTAGCCACGGACCTACGGATCACGGATCACGCAGGAATGAGTGCGCATGTGCGGCTAGCTTTTTATTATATAGGATTAGTTTACTTTGTATATTTATTTTGAAAAATAAAATATTTATGAAAAAAAGATGATTTGACCACACAGATGGAGTCTCAGATTTCTAAGATGGCAGAGCAGAAAACTACAGTCTCTCAGGTTAAAGTACTTAAGTTCACATTTCTCAAGATAGACTAATCATTCTTTGAAAGATAGAAAATCTTGAAAATTGTTAGAAATTTGAATTTGAGATTTATGAATTTTCTGTGTTCTAAAATCTCTCCACCTAAAAACTTCTATCCTACATTTTTGAAGAAGGTCTTCAAATATCCTGATAATGGATTACCTCCACTACACAAGTAGTAATATATACCTCTTGGTCAAAGAACAGTACAAAGGATTGGTGATTCTGCAATAGTCGAGATATTTTCAGATAGTTTGGAATTATCTGAAGAAGAGAACTTGTAGACCAACACTGCTTGTGTTTTGCATTTCCTCAGAATAAAGAGGCATTATGGCATCTATTTTAAATTATTTGTTTCCTGTGAGGGAGGCAGATTTCAAATTTTCATGGATGTCTCATTGGAACAAAAGGGTAAAAAATTTCTAACCATACATCAAGAGGGTTACTTCCATTGGTGCTCGATTTCAGCTTCATTCCTCCTGTAAATGTGTGATTAACTTGAAAGAACATATCATTTATTTGATCCTGCTCAATTGCATTTGTTTTTGGATGGTTAAGAACCTTCATGATCTGACTATGATTGAGATGTTGGGATAGTTTGTTGAATGTAAGGTTATCCTACTTTTTTTAAAATCTTGTTTTCTTGATCCAATGTCTTCCGGTTTTTGTTCTTGGCACCCTCTAAAGTAGGCTTGTACAACCTAAGGTCCAAGGGCCAGAACCTAAGTGCATTTTTCTGGCCCTTGGAAGCTTGGCAAATTTTTGTGCATACAGTGGGATTCTTGCATCCCTGCCATGACTTGGCAGTCTACAAATATGAGCTGTACAGTGCTGCAAGTTCAGGTTGCAATGTTCCCTCTATGCTGAGCAGCTGCGTAACTTTTAGCAGGAAGCCATTGCGACATCGCGATAGCTAGGGTGGTCACAGTAGCTTATGGGAACTCCAGATCCCAGAAGGCTGTGTCACTGTGCCAGGAAGGATGGCATGCTGGAAAGCCAGGAGTGGGAGGTCCAGATGGAAAGGAGTAGGGGTAACCTTTGAACTCTATGAAATATAGCTCTGAGGATTGCCGATTACTCTCCCTTAGAATCCTTGTAAGCAGCTGGGTTCTAGGAGCGGGTGAGGGTAGAGTTTCAGTCCCTGGGGAGCTAGGAGAAAAGCTAGACTGTCAGGTTCCCTAAGAGCTGGATCCTGCACTCATTCCAATCCAGAGCCTCCAAGTATCCCTGATTGGATTAGGGACTACATAGTGAAGTAGTCCTGAAGAAAGAGGCCTGAGGTTAGGCTGGATGGTGAGAGCCTCACAAAGTGCAGCAGTCCCTTGAATGAACTAGACTTAAGGAAGCATGTGAGCTTCCCGTTTGCGAGATGTTTTATTGACCTTATGGTGATCTAGTGAAACTTTTGTCACGGTACCAGAATCAGAGGAAATTATTTATAATAAATTGCCTTAATCATCTTATGAGAAATGAAACAAGAAATAACAGAATAATTAATAATGGAATGATGTTAATTGTTGCAGAGTGTAATAACCTATAAATTCCAGTAGAGGGAATTTATTTAACACTGTGTGCATATAGCAGTAAGAAATATTGCTGAATCAGAAGATGGGGGGGGGGCATTCCTGGAATAGTATTTATTACTGTATGAACACAATGCCTACAGTCAAGTGAGCATGGAATCTGATTTCTCAGCATAACTAACCATAAGGGCTATTATTCAAGTGACCAACCTGAGTGCATCACATGGGGGTGAGCATGTGAGGGGAGGAGCAAGTGCCCAAATATGGGCAATTGTAAATAGTCAGAGGTCTGGGGAATAAGAGTAATGGGAGAAGTAATTATTAGAGGCAGAGGAGAGGAGATAGTGGATGCTGTGGATGGGCAGACATGATGGGCCATTTGGCCTTTATCTGCCATCATTTTCTATATTTCTAAGTTTCTAGGCCCCAATTATTGATATTGCTGAGCCCATTACTCAATTTATTTGCTTGTGCACGCACAAAGTTGAGCATGGAAATTTGGATATGATATATAGAATCTGGGGATAACTGAATTCCTGATGAAAGCAATGCCAGTCCCTCAAAAAGCTTGCCTTTTCTAGACAAGTTCAACCCCTATTTCCAGTATTTAAATTATTAGGGGGTAATTCTATAACTGGATGCCTCCATTGTGGTGGTCCACGGCTGAGAAGTAAAAAGCCTATTCTATAACAGAATAAGGGCATCTAAAGTTAGATAACTCTAAATCTGATAAATGCTGGCATTGTCATCTTGAAGCAGGGCCTTTAAATCATTTGTTATTCTATTGCCCATATATATTAGAATTTTGGAAATCAATCTGGAATCAAATTAATTCCTTATTAGAAAATCATGTGGCATTATCATATATGACAGTTTTATTTGGTATAAAAATGAGGGCAAATAAACAAATCTCATCTAACAATAACAAATTATTGCTAATTTTAACAGGGGTTGCCATTCATCGGATCACTTACAATGGGAAAAATTGGAATAGACTTAATTATTATTTTTGGTGGAATTCTATTTGCCATATATATAAAATGGAAAGGACACTAGCTGTCCAAAAAGGAAATTATAGTAAATTTCAAGATGTGTGGAGGCCATTGATAGATTATTGTAAAGATTAAAAATATTCTTCCCTGAATAAAAAATTTTAAGACATTAAGGGAGGGAGGGGGATGGGTATTTTTGATTATAATTGAAACAAATCATTTTCATAAATGAATAAGGGAAGGGGGCAAAATTTTATATTATAAGTGTATTTGAAAGTTCAATTGATAAATGCCATTATTGTACTTGATTTAAGATTTGAAATGAATAAAGATTTAAAAAAAATAAAAATAAATAAATTTCTGTTACAAAATTCAATAATGACCCAGTACTGGTGCACTAGACATCTAGGCACCTTCACTTATGCCAGCCATACAGCTGATGTAAATGCTGCAGAGACATGTAACTTTTTTCTGTAAGTTGCATATGTGAGAGGGAGCCCCGCCCATGTGTTTGCATCCATTGCAAATGTGTGGGGAGTGTGTGGTGCAATGGTTAGAGCTACAGCCTCAGCCACCCTGAGGTTGTGGGTTTAAATCCCACACTGCACCTTGTGATCCTGGTCAAGTAACTTATTCACCCTTTGTCCCAAGTACATTAGGTAGAGTGTGAGCTCACCAGGACAGATAGGGGAAAATGCTTGAGTACCTGAATGTAAACCACTTAAGCCATAAATGGTATATATAGGCTCTTAGGTAGAGGAGTAGCCTAGTGGCTAGAGCACTGGGCATGACATCAAGTTTAAATCCCACTGTAAATCCTTGTGATCCTGGGTGATCCTCCATTGCCCAAGGTACAAAATTAGATTGTGAGCCCTTCAGGAACAAGGAGATACCTAGTGTACTTGAATGTAACTCACCTTGAGCTACAACTGAAAAAGGTGTGAGCAAAATCCAATAATAATAATTTAAGCATGTTTAAATGTTAATGCCAAGTTTACAGAATTGTCCTTCACATGTTTTAGAGCAAGATGAAAGGAAATCTTATAGACTTCTAGAGGAGGGCAGCTTATAAACTAGTATACTTATCTGTTCTATTTGGGGAAGGACCCAGAGAGCTATTGCATTTCAGCCAGACATGACCGAAAAATCATTTTCTCAAAAGACTACTGTACAAGAATTGACTGTGGATTAGAGAAAAAGAGTAAATGTGGTGTTACTAGCAAATGCAAAGGGCAGACTTTTTATACATAGGAATCTCTCCAGGTAGACTGAGTAACAAATAAACATTGGCATTTTTACAATTTCAAAGAAATGTCAAGAACAAATTAAACAGATTCGGAACTGAAAACTTTAACAAGCTGGAATGCAAAAAGCAATGTCACAATGAATTTAATTTACTTTCCCCCTCTACAAAGCCACGCTAACTTTTTTAGTGCCGGCCACAGCAGTAACAGCTCGGATGCTCAAAGGAATGATCCTTTGTTATTTGTACTCCTACTTTACTTGTATCCTCAACTCTTATGTATGATTTTTCAGTTAACTTCTGTTAATCGCATCGTACTTCACGTGCCCTCCCTCCCGACTAGAACAGGTTAGGGGGGTAGGACTGGGGGCGTGATATAGGCGTATTGGGGCGGGCCAGGGGGACGGGGTTATGGGTCCAGATTTTAGTCAACTAAAATCTGGTAACCCTAATCTGTGGCTTTCTACACTGACTAGTCTTATAGCCCGTTACATTATGTGTGTCTGTCTTTATTTTTTTTTCTCTCACCTTAGCCGCTTTCTGAATTTCTGTCTGTCTTTTTTTTTTTCCTTGGCTGTCCACTACCACCCCTTGCCTGCTCCCCCTGTCCATTCTCCCTTCCTTTTACCTCCCCTGTGTCCTCCACCAGCCCATCACTGCTCACCTTATCCAGCAGCAGCCCTTCTCCCTTTGTTTTACCTCCCCCTGTCCATCATCACCTCCTTCCTGCTCCCCCTGTCCAGCAGTAGGCCTGCGTTCATTTTTCTGCCCCCCCTGTCCATCAGCACCTCTTCCCCTGTCCATCAACCCCTTTTCTGCCCCTCCATTTCTGTGTGCTGAAGCATTTCCCTCCCACCCCACTTCCCTGTGCAGTATTTTCCTCCCCCCATACCTTCCTCCTTAACTCCATGCCCTACCATTCTCTCCCCTTCTGCTCTCTTTCCTCCTTCACGTTTCAAGCAAAGGGTCTAAACTTGCTATATTGTTTCCTCCATTTAAAAAACAATATGCAAGGAGAGCTTTGAAATGACTCCAACTGAACATGTAAAGGGAACTTACTTGTCTTCAGCTTTTGCTGTACTGTTGAGTTGCACAAATTTATGTGAGGTCTTTTTCTCTACCTGTTTATAGTTTTCTGTATTTTTCCCACAATAGAAGGGGATAGAGTTTTTTTTATATACTATATATTATGATATTTATTATCCCACCTGGTGTTAAATAACATGTGTTACAGTCCCTCGCGGCGCTGGGGTGGGCGGGGCTGCGCTCGCACCTCTCCCGCGCTGGTTAAAGGCTCGCGCTGGACACGGTCGTTACTCGGGGCGCCTGGAATTCCCGTGCAGAACGAAGAGCTTCAGGAGACCCTTGCTCAAGGGAAACGGTGGGTGAGTGAGAGGCGGCGCTACCCCTATCCCCCCTTTGAGGAGGTAAGCCCGGCCGTCCCCGCTAGCAGGTGCCCGGCACGCTTTATGGAGAGCTGGCTCCCTTCGCGGGGGCGGGGCGAATGCCGACCAGGCACGCGAGGCGGGCAGCTACACGGATCATCGGGGACTGATGCTGGAGCTGCCGTGCGAGCTGCTGGAGGGGGTGGCGGCGGGTGTGCAGTGGCGCTGCTGTTGGTGTCAGAGCTCGCCGCCTTCTCTGTCCTTTACCGGGTCCTTTGAAAGCAGCGCTAGGTGGAGAGCAGAGAGGCTGTTGTGAGATAATACGCGCACATGCGCACTCGTGCGGCCACATCACGACAGAAAAGGGATCAGGGAACGCGCGAGTGCGCATGCACGGGCTACCATTTTATTATTTAAGATATTACTAATATTTACACAGCAAATAAATCATTTAAACTACCAAATAGCAAAAGTGTGGAACTCACTTCCTATCAAAATGCATACAACCATCATATATGCACTGTTTTCCAAAAATCTAAAAACATGACGAAATCCCTGCCAGGGGCTCAAAGAGATTCAGATTAATATTTATTTTTTAATTTAGATTTATTAACAGCCTTTTCATAAAAAGATTTACCCAAAGCATTTTACAATACATTAATCAGATACTTTTAAGTATTTTTCCTATCTGTTCTAGCAGTTTCACAATCTAACTGTGGTACCTGGGGCAACAGAGTGTTGGGTGACTTGCCCAGAGTCACATAGAGCAGGCTGGAATTGAACTTACATCCTCTGGGTGCTGAGGCAGCAGCTCTAATCACTAGACCACTCTCTACTTATTGCATAGGATCCATTACCAGAAGCTCTTATTGCATTAATTTCCATAGGATCCATTAACAGAAGCTTTCCAAATATGTCCAGTGTCCAAACACCAAAATCAAGAAATTCCAATCGCTAAAAAATGTTTATAATGCCACAAATTGTATCCTCAGGCGATGAAATATTCCATCATCCTAAATTGAAGTCTCAGTCCTTTTCCCGAACCTTCAGTTTAGGATGATGGACTATTTCATCACTTGAGGATATAATTTGTAAAATTAAACATTTTTTAGAATTAGAATTAGGATCAACCAGCATGGTTTGAAATGGAATGCTTTTTATGTGCACCACTACACATCTCCTGCTTCCTTACAGTGTCGATACCTAGACACTTGAGAAAATATTCTTTGCTAAGTGCAACGCAACATGCTTTTCAACTATTAGATGCAGCTGCTGAGATCTCTGTTGCTGAAGGCCCACTCATGTCCCTTTGGAATAATCCTAAAATTCAAAATAAGGGTAGATCTCTTTCATGGAAGAGGTGGCAGCGGGCGGGTGTGTGGTTTGTTCATCAATTAATCTCCTCCACTTCATTTGTCCCATTTGATACCTTCTGTTCTGTAAACTCACTCCCATCCTCTACATATCCTCAATGGCTTACGCTTACTGGAATTCTATCTAATGTTCAAATCCGCCTTGACTTTATGACCTCTCAACAAACTATTCGTCACTGGTCTACTTTGGCTTTACTGAAAGGTAAGGCGATATCTTTTTTTTATAGTATCTTAAGAGACCACACCTTCACCTTTACACCTCAATCTATGAACCATTGGGGTTCTATCCTAACGACCACACTTTCTGAAATAGACTGGGAACTCTTCTGGTCATCTACAAACCGTCCTCTATTATCCGCAAGAGTTTCACAATCAATGTTCTTTGTTATGTGGAATGCTATATGGACTCCATTTCGAATGTGGAAAGCGAAACTGAAACAAGATCCTACTTGCTGGAACTGTTTGAAAGAGCCTGGAACTCTTGATCACATGCTTCTTCACTGCATTATGGTTCATTCCTTTTGGATTCGTATATGGGACACTATAAAATCTATTACCAAATGTTCAGAAGATATTTCCATGGACATTATAATCCTTCGTTCTCAACATCCTTGTTTTGCACTATCAAACTGTCCTCCTAAACTCATTGACACCATGTTTGTGACAGCTCTTATGCACATTTTGAAAAATTGGAAGTCATCCACACTACTAGACTACACCTTTTGGTGGAACTCTTTGAGCATGTACCACAAATTCGAATCATATGCATATGAAAAGAATATGATATCCCGTTTCTCTACAAATTTGGTGCGAAATAAATCACCTTGGTCACTCTGCCTCGTAGACACTTCTGCCACTCTCTCTCTCTCTCTCTTTCTCTATCTCTCTTTTTTTAAATTGTTGTTTTTTTTTTTTTTTTTTTCTTTTATTTCATCATCTCTGCTTCATCTATCCTTTCTATTTCTTTTCTTAGCAGTTTCAAATACATTGAATTCTTCTTACTAATCTGTTATATGCAAATGAATGCAATTATGGTTTCTCTTGTTTATACATCACTATTTTTTTTTATTCAATCTTTATGTACTTGAACTGCTTTTTGTATATTATTTATAATATTCAATAAAATTATTGAAATAAAAAAAAAAAAGAATTTATTGATTTTGGGGTTTTGGTGTTTGGACACTCTGGTCACGTTTGGAAAGCTCTTGGTAGTAGATCCTATGGAAATTAATGAACATAAGATAAATACCTTTTATTTATGCTTTGGCTGTTATATTGTGGATGCAATCATGTTATATTTAATTTTCCCTTACCAGTGAGCATAGATGATATGAATGTTTATACTGAGCATCTTCCTTAATTAATAATTTTTTTAGAAAGATGTTTTCATTTTGACAATTTTTATTTGTTTTTTTAGAATTCCTATGAGCGTCGGAACTTTTACGGCCAGAAGTAAAAATTGCTAACACAGCTTAATAAAAGGAGGGGGTAAGATTTGTATTTTGATTTATAAAGGTATTCTGTTATTTATTTTCTCTGTTAACATTTTTATTACACTTTGAATTTGAGAAACAAAATATAGATTATCAATGCAATAAACCGTAACAGAAACAAAACCTTTCCCACTTGATCCCCTCTTTCCCTCCTAATGAGCTCATGTTCTATGGACATCTTGGCCTGGATTCTTATGGCCACCAATGGCAATGCAGCTCTCATTTTAAATGGTAGCACAAGCAGTGGGGTTCTGCCCTGGTTAAAGTGGAGCCCATCCTTTTAGAATAGACTTTCCCTTCCTGAAAATATTGTTCAACACCTTATTGTTCAAAACATAACGGTGTCTGTCTTATACCACTGTCTCATCCAAGAACTGAGACTTCTGAGCTCTGCCTGCCTCTGGGGTCCTGCATTTTTTCAACTAAGGACATAGTGGAGGCAATTCTATAAGGAAGGCACAAATATTTAGGTGCTAAGGATATAAGTATATAGCCAGAACACTGACGTGGAGGGGCATAATAAAATAAAAACGTCTAAGTTCCCTTTTAGCCTAGGCCCTAAACGCTGAAAGTAGAAGCAGGGAAAATGTCCATTCTCAAAAAAAACATCCAAAAGGATGTTTTTGGGTTTGTTTGTTTTAATGGCCTACCTCTACATTCAGCAGTGGCCATACCACTACCACTACGTCTACATTTGCAACACATTATCAAACATAAAAAAGCCTAAGTCCCAAATACCCAGAACCAGACCTTTCAGGTGAAGGAGGGGCCAGTCCTTCGCCTAAAAGCTGGATTCTGTAACTGGTGGCTGTAAAAAGAACATCGGTTACAGAATCCACCCCCCATCCCCAGCAACAATTGCAGCAGGAGAGATAGCCAATCTCTCCTGCCGCGATCCACCCCCCCCCCTGATTGAATCGGGTAGGCGGGATCCCAAGCCCTCCTACCCAGGCGAGCCGCGACCTTCCCGACACGATTGGACCAGGAGGGAGCCCAAGCCCTCCTGCCCCGGCGAAACTGCGACCCTCCCGACATGATTAGGGCAAGAGGGAGCTCAAGTGAAACCACAACCTTCCCGACACAATCGGGGCAGGAGGGAGCCCAAGCCCTCCTACCCTGGCAAAACCCCCCACCCCCTCTAAGATACGGGTAGGAGGGTCCACAGGGTTCGGGGGGCCGACGAGGACAGGAGGGCCTGGGATCCCTTCTGCCCTTATCTTAGAGGGGGTAGGGGGTTTCGCCAGGCAGGAGGGCTTGGGCTCCCTCCTGCCCTGATCGTGTCGGGAAGGTCGCAGTTTTGCTGGGGCAGGAGGGCTTGGGCTCCCGGTCGTGGTATCGCTGGGGCAGGTCTTGGGCTCCTTCCTGCCCCGATCGTTGCTGGGGGGGGGGGGTGAATCGCGGCAGGAGAGATGATTCATATCTCCTGCCGCAATGCTGATCGCCCACTCCCCCGAATCGCGGCAGGGAAGATGCCCTGCCGCAATCCTCACCCCAAAGTGTCGTGGTTCGGGGAGGTGGGCGATCACAATCATGGCAGGAGAGATGAGCATCTCTACTGCCGCGATCATTGTGGTAGGGGGTAGGCAGGTTGCTGGGGCCGCTGAGCTGATCACGGTAGCTGCGATCAGGTCAGCGGCCCCTTTTTCGGCACTTTTACCTGTTTTGACTTGCCTGCCTAAACCTTTGGTTATACCTGCTTTACGGCTATGTGTAGATCAGCCCCCCTCCCGCCCCCCCCTCCTGCCCTTCCCCCGCCTCTAAAAACAACTCTTTTCGCTCTGTGCATTTAGAGGCAGGGGAAAGGCCTAAGCTAGTTTTAGATACGTCTAAAACCAGCTTTGGTTATGGGTACTTGGACGATCAGGCTTTTTGATCGTCCAAGTACCCATTTAGGCCACTTTTTAGACATTTTTTTGTTTTATGAGCCCCATACTGTATATGTGCGGATGTGAGCATATGTGGACATCTGCCAATATTCTGGCTATGTGCTATTCAATAAAATAGCACCTAAATGTGATGGCACATATAGTCTGAAGGTAGAAGTACATATGGGCAGAGTCTGAGTGGGGCACACAGTTAAATGCATAAATTAAACAGACTCAGAACTGAAAACTAACAAGCTGGAATGAAAAAAGCAATGTCACAATGTATTTAATTTACTTACCCCCTCCATAACGATTCTATAATTTACACAAGATTTATTTATTTTTTTTAATAATCTAGGCACAAGCTTTTACACAGGCTCTATGGATGATGTAAGTGGCTCCCCCTAATACCGTAAATGAATGATACACTAGTGGTCTATAAAGGAAAAAAAGGCACCTACGTTACATTATATTATTGATTGTAATTCCACCTTAACCTTGCAGTTGTAGGTGGATTACAAATGAGGTAAGCTGGACATTTATAGGAGAATTCCTTTATAGAATAGACTCCAAATAGGCCCCTTCTTGACACCTAAAAATAGGAAACCCTTTTATAGAATTACCGTGTCGCTGTCAGTAAAGTAAATGAACTGAACTATTTGTGGGGCTCTCCCCTGAAGAGCTGGGCTACAATGGTATATTCTAGAATTCATCAACCGATCACCACCAGGGATAGAAACTAAAGACTAACTAGGGGATGCACTAAAAACTGACTGATTGCCTAACGATTGTCGCTAAATCAGTTTGACCAGTTTTGCAATCGATCAGATTTCCCGACCCGATGCATAAAACTGCTGGCCATGAATTTATATGAGTGATCACTCATTCTCTGATCCGAGCATGCAAATGAGTTAATTAGTATTGAAATGCCATGCAAACTAGGCGAGTGAACGATGCACAAAAAGCACAGTTACCGTAACAGGTGTTATCCAGGGACAGCAGGCAGATATTCTGAACATATGGGTGACCTCAACCACGGAGCCCCAGTGCAGATAGCTTCACAAGCAGACTTGCTTGAAGAACTTTTGGAAAGTTTGCAAGTGCCTTCCCGCCCAACGTAGGGTGCGCGTCTCCTCAGTTCAGATAGCTAACTATGAAGCCAACCAGGGGAGGTGGGTGGGTTGTGAGAATATCTGCCTGCTGTCCCTGGATAACATCTGTTACATAAGCAACTGTGCTTTATCCCAGGAAAAGCAAGTAGCATATTCTCAACATATGGGTGACCACCAAGCTAACCAGAATGGGATGGTGGGAGTGTTGGCAATTCAGGAGAATACATTTTGTAAAACTGCCTGGCCTAAGTGGCCATCCCATCTGGAAAAAGAATCCAGAAAATAATGAGAGGTGAATGTATGAACCGAGGACCAAGTGGCAGCTTTGCAGATTTCCTCAATAGGAGTAGATCTAAGGCAAGCTACAGATGCCACCATGGCTCTAACTTTATGGGCTGTGACTCGACCCTCTAGATGCAGTCCAGCCTGAGCATAGCAGAATGAGATGGAAGCAGCCAACCAGTTGGAGATGGTTCTTTTAGACACTGGATGCCCCAACTTGTTTGGATCGAAGGAGACAAAAAAGTTGAGGAGAAGATCTATGTGGCTTAGTCCGTTGTAAATAGAAAGTCAAAGCACGCTTGCAGTCCAGAGTATGAAGAGCTGTTTCTCACGGGTGGGAATGAGTCTTTGGAAAAAACACTGGAAGTACAATGGATTGATTTAGATGAAATTCTGAAACAACTTTTGGTAAGAATTTAGGATGAGTACGAAGGACCACCTTGTCATGATGGAATACTGTGAAGGGAGGGTCTACTACTAAAGCTTGTAGCTCACTGACTCTGCAAGCAGACGTGAGAGCAATAAGGACAACCACATTCCAAGTGAGATATTTCAGATGAGCCGTAGACATTAGTTCAAATGGAAGCTTCATCAATCTAGCAAGAGCCACATTGAGATCCCAAACCACTGGAGGCAGTTTGAGGGGTGGTTTGACATTGAAAAGTCCTTTCATAAATCGGGAAACCACAGGATGAGCAGAGAGGGGCTTCCCCTCTAGTGGCTGATGGAAAGCAGCAATTGCACTAAGATGAATTCTAATGGATGTTGATCTGAGGTCTGATTGAGATAAATGCAACAGGTAATCCAGAACTGAAGACAAGGAGGTAGATTGAGGCTCCTTGTGATGAAGAGCGCACCAAGTAGAAAACCTAGCCCATTTCTGGTTGTAACATTGTCTAGTGGTAGGTTTCCTGGAAGCCTCTAAAACGTCCTGTACAGATTGAGAAAACTATAGATTGGCAGTTACATTGAAAGGTACAGGTACAGAGACTGGAGGTTGGGATGAAGAAGAGAACCCTGACTCTGTGTAAGCAGAGATGGAAAAACTGGTAGAAGAAGTGGCTCCCTGCTGCTGAGTTGAAATAGAAAGGAGAACCACAGTTGTTTGGGCCACCGAGGAGCTATCAGAATCATGGTGGCATGTTCACGTTTGAATTTGACGAGTGTCTTGAGAATTAGAGGGAATGGAGGAAACGCATACAGAAATTTGTTTGTCCATTCCATAAGAAAGGCATCTGCCTTGAGGCGGTGGGGAGAGTATATCCTGGAGCAAAACTGAGGTAGCTTGTTGTTGTGGGGAGATGCAAAGAGAACTTTTTGAGGAGTTCCCCACTGAGAAAAAATGCGATGGAGAGGTGACGAATTAAGTGTCCATTCGTGAGGCTGTAGAAGATGACTCAATTTGTCCGCCAGAAAGTTTTTCTCTCCTTGAATGTAGACCGCTTTCAGAAAGATGTGAAAAATTGCCCAATTCCAAACCTTCTGAGCTTCATTGCAAAGGGGAAGGGATCCTGTTCCTTCTTGCTTGTTGACATAGTACATGGCTACTCGATTGTCTGTACGAATGAGGACTACTTGATCATGAAGAAGATGCTGAAAAGCTTTGAGAGCATTGAAAATCACTCTTAATTCCAACAGATTTATGTGACTCCAACGATCTGTGATGGACCAATGGCCTTGAGTACAGAGACCATTGAGATGAGCCCCCCAAGCATAGGTTGAGGAATATGTCGCGAGGACCTTCTGATAAGGGGGTGTTTGAAACAGTAAACCTCTGGAGAGATTGGAAGAAAGCATCCACCAGTGGAGAGACTGAACTAAGGAGTCAGTGTAATGTGCTGAGAGAGAGCATTGGAAGCCTGCACCCATTGAGAAGCCAGGGTCCACTGAGGAATTCTGAGGTGAAGTCTGGCAAAAGGAGTCACGTGAACTGTAGAGGCCATGTGACCCAAGAGAACCATCATGTGTCTAATTGAGAGTGAAGTGAGGGGCAACACTTTGTGACAAAGTTGTATGAGAATATGAAACAACATCTGAAATTTTTCTTTGACAAGAAATTTGTTGAGAGTTCTGAGGTCCAATATAGGTCATAGATCTCCCGTCTTCTTCGAGATGAGGAAGTAACAGGAGTAAAACCCCATACTCTGCTGTTCCAGAGGAACTTCCTCATTGGCACGGAGATGAAGCAGAGCTTGAGCTTCCTGAAGAAGAAGGGTGAGCTGCGATGAATTGGAAGGACACTCTCTTGGGGGGAGATCTGGTGAAACCTGAAGAAATTGAAGAGAGTAACCCTCCCTGATTATTGTGAGGACCCAGAGGTCGGATGTAATTAGTTCCCATTGTTGATAAAAATGATGGAGACGACCTCCGATGGAAAGAGGGGAAGCAGAGGCAGAAAGATTGATGTTATGCTCTGTGTTAGATGGTCAAAAAGGCTGAGTGGACTTGGGCGCAGCAGCAGCCTGAGATTTACGCTGCCGTTGTTGTTTCTTAGGAGGCGGCCTTGAATAAGGTGCTGACTTCTGAGGATAACTCCTCTGATAAGATGGAGGAGGCCTATAACTCTTAGCAATGGAAGGCTTCGGCCTAACTAGAGAGGCAAACAATTTCTCATGCTCAGACAAGCGCTTTGTGGTTGCCTCAATGGAGTCATCAAACATCTCATTTCCCTGACATGGAATGTTGACCAGTCGATCTTGCAGGTTTGGATCCATGTCCACAGTGCGTAACCAGGCCAGACGATGCATGGCCACCGAGAACGCAGTGACCGTGGAGGACAAGAGTTGAGGTCAAGATCGATATCAGGGTCAAGGGTTTGGCAGATGGAAGATTCATAGCCCCGAAGATCTTTTCAATTTGAACTCGACGTCGTCTGAGGGCCCAATTCTGAAATGTAGCACAGCAGGCGCATGACTCCAGATGATGATTCAATCCCAAACACTGCACACACCACTTATGTGGGTCAGTGATGGAGATCGTGCGTTGACACTGGCTACACATCTTGAACCCCGTGACCGGCCATGACATGGAATGAAAAACAGTCACGGCCAAATCAAAACCCGCAGGCTGAGGCCACGGAGTAGGCCCCGCTGTTACATGATGAAAAAAAAATAAATTCCTTTTTTTTTTTTTTTGCGTGGAACACAACGACCCTGTAGAAAAAAAAAGAATACATGAGCCGCGGTGAGAGAAGGCATGAGTTAAAACTCTCATGCAGAACCTTGAAACGAGGGCTTCTCAGCTCCGCGGAAAACTTAGAACAGAGGAGATGCACACCCTACGTCGGGCGGGAAGGCACTCGTGCATGCGCGGTGCGGCAGTCGCAAACTTTCCAAAAGTTCTTCAAACAAGTCTGCTTATGAAGCTGTCCGCATCAGGGCTCCGTAATTGGCGCCACCCATATGTTGAGAATATGCTGCCTGCTTGTCCTGGGATAATGGCTTCTGCCAGTAGAAGAAATAGCGATTGGGTTTACCGATCCAAAAAAGCAATTGGTGAAGACCAGTCGCCCACGATCCTTGCTGGTTCTTCAGCTCTGAAAGTAACAGAATCTGTATTAAAGTTATACTATA
Organism: Geotrypetes seraphini; assembly: GCF_902459505.1. Lineage (NCBI taxonomy): Eukaryota > Metazoa > Chordata > Amphibia > Gymnophiona > Dermophiidae > Geotrypetes > Geotrypetes seraphini. The sequence goes on along the minus strand of NC_047085.1, from coordinate 181,764,170 downwards.
AAACCAATAAGAAAATAGTGGCAAACAGGAAACAGAACGAAAAAGCATAAATGCCGCCTCACTGCTTGCTTTGAAAACAGCGCCATCCAACAGTTTTCAATATCTCCTTCCAACACTACCTTCGAACTTCTTTCAACAGCTCCTTAGAACAGCTCTGTCCAACAGCTTTGAACAGCTACTTCGAACAGCTCCCAAAAGAAGGGAAATCTCTACTGGCATTCCTTCTTTTCTTTTTCTTACTTTGAGTAAGTATTTGCTTCAACAAAGCGCCCTTATCCCTCTCGTTCCATCCCCACCCCACTTTCTCCTTTTTCATCTAAATTATGTAACTTTTCCCCTCCTCCCCCTCTTACCCTCACTCTCTAGTCTGTTTAGTCTTTGTCATTTATGTTCACTCCATGCTTTTTTTTTTTCTTTTTTTTTAATCAGCCTCTCTAAATTTTATTGTTAACCGGCCAGACATTTGTTTGATGGTCGGGATATTAAAAACTAATAAACTTGGAAACTTATATTGCATTTTACAACAATGCTTTGTGGCCGACGCCTTCAACATGCACAAATAAACTACGCCTATGACTGGCGTACAACAGGCGCATGCACACATTGCAGCATGAACCAACAGGAATAGTCTGCGCATGCGTTTAAATCGCTCTTACAGTGATCGATCAGATCATTTGCATGTCAACTCGGTTGTGCATGTCAACTTGTTTGTTTGGGTTTATTTTTCTGTTAATACCATCCTGTTCTACCGTTTGTTACCGCTTCTTACCTTCAAGCTCATGCAACCACTAGGGAACTTTCATGGGCAGACCACAAAAATACAATTTTCTCAAAGGCTTCTCAAGCTACAAGGGGATGTGGGAACAAAAACCTAAAATCAGAGGAACTGTTTAAATTGCTGTTATGGTAAATGTTGTGTGGTTTTATGCTAATAAAAATATTTAAAGTAAAAAAAAAAAAATTGTGTTAAAACTTATGGCAAGAATGTCTAAAATCTTTGTAGGCTTTCTCACCAGGATCACCCAAATTTTTAACTGACAGCTCAGAATATTTCATTGTTTTATGGATTGTGTATTAGGCACAGCTTTTTAATGTTAGATCTGATAGTTTTATGTTCATTTTAGTAGTTTTAATGATGATGCTTTAGGTGTTTGCAATGATGCTAATGTGTGCTCTCTCTTTGTTTCCTCTTTCCACTTTTGGTTTTGCCTCCACACTTCTAGCAGTGAAGCAATAAGCAAATTTTTGTGCAGCGGTATATTAATTTGAGTCTTATTTTAGATTGGAAGTTAAGCTCTATAGGTATGCAGAAAGCTTCCTCAATAAATAACATCCAATGATACAATTAACACTTTGGACCTGCACTATGCCATGTGTTTCTCAATTTATTTATATTACTTGGGATGTTGTATGTTGATATGTTAATATTCTTATTTTATGAACCCATTTCGGCTACTTAATATCCTATTTTAATACACTATTTGAATGTAATCTGCTTTTATTTTGCATGCTTGTCTATGCTTTAACAATATATTTTTACCCTTCAAACCATATTTAATCAATTTACTGTATATATTTATGTATTAAATTACATATCCATGTAATCGCATAATCACTAACATGTATTTTTATTTTTCAGTTTCTATGTACATCATGTATGTATAGAGGATTGGATCTTTGATAAACACAGCATTGCTGAAACACAGCTAGTGTCTGGTCACACTTCTTGTTGCACTATTTTAGGGCTCCTTTTATGAAGCTGCATTAGGCTTTTTTATCACCCACCACAGTGGTATGAGCTCCAATGCTCATAGAATTCCTATGAGCGCCAGAGCTAATACTGCTGTGGCCAACGATAAAAAAAAAGCCTAATGTGGCTTCGTAAAGGGTAGGGGAGTGGAGGGGTCAGTGTTGCTTTGTCAGGAAATATGATTGACCTCTGGAACTGGTTTCCTTGGACTTTTGTTTGTACCTCACTTTGGTTGGGGATTGTAATAACACACATACATTTTGTATTTTCAGGTTTGAAAATAAGTACCCATGAAAGATGCAAGTGACTACTTTTTTCTTATGTGATTTTCAAAGTGAGAGTGAAAATTCATGCAGGGCCACAGATTTAAAAAAACAACAACAAACAAACCTGCAAATTGTGCAGCTCTGTGAGCAATGTGAAAACTGTTCTATTTCTTAGTAACTGCACAGCACAATACTCATCTGGCATGTGCTACACAATTAATTATTTTATTTATTTATTTCGATTTATTAACCACTTTTTCATGAAGATATTCACCCAAAGCAATTTACAATACATTGAATAGTAATCAGGTTCTCTTAAGTATTTAATTAATTATTGGAGATAATAAAAACCATACATTTCAAGGTTATATCTTATGTTGTATGTAATCAATGCTATTTCCTTTTAAGTGTGTTCCCCTAGAAACATTCTAAAATATTACAAATAGAGAATTAAGAAAGTTCGGTTCAGGAATAAATTTCCAAAACACTGAAGAATATCCTCATAACTGACAATTGCATTATCTAAAAGTTGACCAATCCTTATTCTTCATTTCCATGTACAGTACTTTCCTTATACTTCTCTCTGTTTTCTTTTTTTTTTTTTTTTTACCACAGGCTATTAACAGCCTTTGAATTCAAGCCCACAAATGACCAGCATCTGGATAAAGCATACAAAAATTAGCTTGGAAGATTATATTTACAAAGTCAGATTTCTCTGTTTTCAAGGGGTTGCTTTTAACTAAACCAAATGTTAGATGTACAGTACCCAAACATCAGAACAAACGATTCTTCAGTTTCAGTGAGCTTTTATGACAGTAAATTACTCCCCCCCAAGAAACCCCCATGACGATCTTTCATTGTGTGCAAGTCTCCATACGAAATGTGCACAAAGGGTTAACAACAGCTATCCAAGCACTTACCCAGGGGACTCTCCTGTCATCAACTCTTTCCTGGCAATGCCATAATCCTCACACCTTCATGCTAAATAGCAAATAGGATCTCGGAACCTATTTTCACTAGAGTTAAAGAAAACCTCCACAGCCTCCAAACAGGTAATCATCTGAAATTAAAAACGTCAGCCGCTGTGCCCAAACCAAAAAAAAAAGAAGGCATTTTTATGCCAACTTCAAACATTTTCTTCATGGGTGCCACCCCGAATAATAAAAATAGAATTAACACACAACAAACAAAACACCAGAATAACTGCAGATATCAAGCACCACAGCATCCAGAGGCTTGAACAAACCTAGGACAACAGGATCGTCTCCCACCTGGGAACTCTGCAAACAGCTGGGCACTGCATCCTTTGCCACCGCCACAGCCTAGTGTCAAAACACCACATTAGACACAGCCTTAACATTCAGTTTCACTTAATAACCTTTAAATGTATTGTGTAGCAGGGAGGTTTCTACACTGCTCACTTACTAAAGAAAAAAAACAAAAAAAGGCAGGCATGACCCTATAGACCAGGGGTAGGGAACTCCGGTCTTCAGAGCCTATTCCAGTCGGGTTTTCAGGATTTCCCCAATGAATATGCATTGAAAGCAGTGCATGCAAATAGATCTCATGCATATTCATTGGGGAAATCTTGAAAACCCGACTGGAATACGGCTCTCGAGGACCCGGGTTCCCTACCCCTGCTATAGACTCAGGCTAAGTAACCCCACTGCAAAGTAAACCAAGTCACCAACCTACCAGATCTACACCTTGCTGCCCATGTAATTAATGCCTGCTTCTTTCACATGCTTTTCATCAACTTTTTGGCTCTGCCATGCAAAGACGTACAAAACAATAGCCGAGGAAAGCATTGGTTTATTGCAGGACAATATCAGGTACGAGGATTTTTTTTTTTTTTTGGGGGGGAGGGGGGTTAACGATCTTGAATAAAACGCCTTTATTGCGCTTATTCCTACCCTACATAAACGCAGCATTCCGGTATTCTTTTAAGTTCCTCCCCTCTTATCTCTGTCCTCTGAGATGGCCGACACAGCTCACAGCCCATGGTTTAATAACTTGGAATTAATCCCCCTGGTCATTGTTTCTTATCAACATTACTGAAATAAGATTTTTTTTTTTTTTTTTTTTTTAAGCAGCTGCTTTGCAAAATGTTCTGTGGAGAACACACACACGCACACTCATTTACCAAAGTTTCTTCCCTCCCTTGTCTCCGATCAACAACTCAGAGCCAGAAAAGGTTCAAAACTTTGCTGCCAAAAGAGAACAAACTCCGGAGACGCTAATGAGGGAAAAGCGCTCCGGACGAAGCAGGGAGACAAATACAACTTTCCCTTTCTTCGCCGAGAAGACAAAGCAGCGAGGAAAGAAAAACAAAAGTCATACCGGGCTCGTCTGTCAACCGAACCAATTACTGGAGGAAAACAGGGTTCCTGCTGCGCCGCGCTTCAACCCATTCTTGCAAGTTAAGACAACAGAACATCGGCAGTACAAACATTTGCCAGCGACTCGCTGCTGGAAAACAAGCAGCCTTCGCGCCCTTCTTTGCCTTAATTACAGATTAGGCCGGGCCACCTCAGGAGACCGCGAGGAGCAGCCACCACGCGCCAGTCTGCACGCGCACTATCCCCGGACGTAAGTGTAAGGGAGAGAGGCACCTGCTCAACTCGGCTCGAGCCAAAGTGCACCAGAGGGTGTGGAAAAGTAGATGCTGGGATGGTCTCCCCCTCCCCCGCAGGTATAGAGCAGAAGCGGATGCCGGAACTTACCAGGTCGGGACACACGGGCGCTCGAGCCCCTCGGCTTGTTGCTGCGGCGATGTCCCAAAGCTTCCCCAGTAACTGTAGGGCTAAGAAGAAACCGCCCTCCCCTCGCCGAGCGGCTGGAGCCCGCCTCTTAAGGAAGACCCTGCAAAATGAGCGGCTCAAAGAGGGCTGAGTTTCACTGAAAAGCAATTAGAACAAAAATGGGTTTTGACTGTGACTGTGACTGGAAAAAAAAAACCAAACAGTGCCAGTGGGAAAAATTATTATACATTTAAGGCATAAAATAAATTCTGGAGGGAGTAAATTTTTGTGTAAATCAACTGCAAAATAAATGACTTGCTGGATTATTATTCTATTCATTAGACCACAGGGAAAATTAAATATACATATATAAGGTAAAATCTAGAAGGGTAGGAGCTAAGCAGAGAACATGACTGGGAGGGCTGAACACAGTGCAAGGACCATAGGAGCCAACTTTTGAAAATGATGGGGGTGCTGAACTGAAAATGCACTACAAGTTTCCTCTCACCCAGCAAACAAAAACTAAGTCATATGGTAGGGAACTACCACTCTGTATCTAAATGATAAGAGCAGGGCAGGCAATGTGGACAAATCAAAAGTTAGGGTCCTGCCACTCTCTCCTCCCCCTCACAGATTGTCAGCATCATACAACTCTCTTTATTCAGGCCTTCTAAAATACTTTTCTGCAACCAGTCCCTCAGTCCATAATCTGCACTACACTTTTATTTCAATTTTTTTTTCACTTTCCCTTAATTTCTCTCCCCCAGTTCCTCTCCCAATCCTCATCTGTTTATTTTTCTTCAGTACATTCCTCAACCAATTATCTTGCTATCACAGCCCATGCTTTCCCCCAGCTTATATGCACTTCAACTCTGTTCTCTCTTTTACAGTCCATATTTCTTCCCTCAGCCTCAGCCACATGGAATGGAGAACTAGAGGAAGATGACTCCAAGGAAGAAACCCACAGAGGAATCACGCAGGAAGGGGAGGCATGGTCTTGCCGATACCTAGAAGAGGAAGCAGCGAAGTACACCGAGGACATAGACCGGAGCGAAAACTGAAGAAGGGAAAGTCTGCGATCCTAGTGGGAGACTCAATCCTAAGGCAAGTAGATAGCCACATAGCAGGAGGAAGAGATGATCGACTAGTGACCTGCCTCCCAGGAGCGAGAGCAAAAGACATCGTCAACAAAATTGAAAAGATCCTAGAAGGAGCAGAGGCGGAAGAGACTACAGTGATGATCCACATCGGGACAAATGATGTCAGCAGGAAGGACTACAGTAGAAATGCACTGATCGAACAGTTCAAGATTCTGGGAAGGAAGTTGAAGATGAGGACTAAGAAGATAGCGTTTTCAGAGATCCTACCAGTGTCGAGGGCAGATGTGAAGAGGCAGACGGAACTACAGTCAATAAATGCATGGATGAGGAGATGGTGTGAGGAAGAGGGGTTCCACTTCGTGAGGAACTGGACAATGTTTTGGGGCAAGAGCAAGTTCTTCAGGAGAGAAGGACTGCACCTGAGCGCAGTGGGAGCTAGACTTCTAGCAAACAACGTCAGGAGAAGAATAGAGCAGGCTTTAAACTAAGAAGAAGGGGAAAGCCGACAGTCGACCAAGTGTCGACGATTCAGAATAAGGTATCCCATGAGGAAACTGAGTGGGAAAAATGCTGGGAAGACACAACAGGCAAAAAACAAGAGTTGACAGATCAAGAAGAAGATGACAAGATGATCGTAGCACAGGAAAAGAAAATAAAGATCGTAGCACAGGAAAAGAAAAGGAAGACAGAAAAATACCAGGATTTAAATTGCATGTATACTAATGCCTAAGGAATAAAATGGGAGAATTAGAAGTCATGGCCAAAAAAGAGAACCTAAACATCATTGGGGTCTCTGAAACATGGTGGAATGAAGAAAACAAATGGAACATAGCACTGCCGGGGTACAAACTCTATCGCGAAGACAGGTCAGGCCAGAAAGGAGGAGGAATAGCCCTATACATAAAGGAAAACATACACTCGACCAGAGTGTACACAGCAGCAACAACCAACAAACTGGAATCACTATGGGTTAAAATACCAGGAAGGAAAGGGCCCGAGATAAAGATGGGCTTGTACTATCGTCCACCTTGGCAAACCGAAGCAAATGATGAAGACATGAAAGCCGAATTAAAGCGAGAATGCAAAAACGGTAACACAATTGTTATGGGAGACTTCAACTATCCCGGGATAGACTGGAGTCTTGGAAACTCACAATGCGCTAGGGAGACTGGATTTCTGGAGGCTATGCAGGACTGCTTCATGGAGCAGCTTGTCAGAGAATCGACGAAAGGGAATGCCACTCTGGATCTAATCCTTAATGGGCTAAGAGGACCTGCAAAGAAAGTGGAAGTGGTGAGACCATTGGGAAACAGCGATCACAATATGATTAAGTTCAAAGTTGAAGTAGGAATATCGAAGGGAAAGAGAACCACAGTGACAACTTTTAACTTCAAAAAAGGAAACTACGAAGCAATGAGAGTAATAGTAAGGAAGAAACTTAGAAACAGCTCATCGAAATCGCAGACTGTAGAGCAAGCCTGGTCTTTATTCAAGGACACGGTGAACAGGCACAAAATCTGTATATCCCCAAATTTAGAAAAGGATGCAAAAAGAGCCAAACAAAAGACCCGGCGTGGATAACTAAAGAAGTGAAGAAAGTGATAGGAGATAAGAAACATTCAATCCGGAAATGGAAAAAGGACAAAACCGGGGAGAACTGGAAAGAGCACAGGAAGCATCAAAAAGAATGTCACCTCGTGGTTAGAAGAGCAAAAAGAGAATATGAAAAGAGGCTAGCCAGGGAAGCACGAAATTTCAAACCGTTCTTCAGATATGTTAAAGGGAAGCAGCCAGCAAGGGAGGAGGTGGGACCGCTGGATGACGGAGATAGGAAAGGAGTGGTAAGGAGGAAAAAGGAAAGGAGGAAAAAGAAGTGGTGGATAGACTAAACATGTTCTTTTCGTCAGTATTTACAAAAGAGGACACATTTAACGTGCCGGAACCTGAAAAAATCTTCAAAGGAGATCAAGCAGAAAAATTTACATCTATAGAGGTAAGCCTTGAAAACATAGATAAGCAGATAGATTAAAAACTGACAAATCTCCAGGCCCGGACGGAATCCACCCTAGGGTATCGAAAGAACTAAAATAGAGGAAATAGCGTAACTACTACAGCAGGTTTGTAATCTATCCCTGAAAACAGGCGTGATCCCGGAGGATTGGAAGATAGCTAATGTTACGCCCATCTTTAAAAAAGGATCGAGAGGTGACCTGGGGAACTACAGATCGGTAAGTTTGACTTTGGTTCCGGGGAAGATGGCGGAAGCGCTGATAAAAGACAGCATCGATGAGCATCTAGAAAGGAATAAACTGATGAAAACAAGCCAACATGGATTCTGCAAGGGAAGATCGTGCCTAACAAACTTATTGCACTTCTTCGAAGGAATTAATAAACAAATGGACAAAAGGGACTCCATAGATTTCCAAAAAGCCTTTGTCAAGGTACCCCATGAACGTCTGCTATGGAAACTGAAGAACCATGGGGTGGAAGGAGACATACATGATGGATCAAAAATTGGATGGCGGGTAGGAAGCAAAGGGTAGGAGTGAAGGGCCACTACTCTGACTGGAGGAGGGTCACGAGTAGTGTTCCACAGGGGTTGGTACTCGGACCGCTGCTGTTCAATGTATTTATAAATGATCTTGAAACAGGGACGAAGTGCGAAGTAATAAAATTTGCAGATGACACCAAACTATTTAGTGGAGTTGGGACAAAAGAGGACTGTGAAGACTTACAAAGGGACCTGAACAAACTAGAAGAGTGGGCGACGAGATGGCAGATGAAGTTTAATGTAGAGAAATGTAAAGTCTTGCGTGTAGGAAACAAAAACCCGAAGTACAGCTATATGATGGGAGGGCTGGTAATGGGTGAAAGTGCCCTAGAAAAGGACTTGGGGGTAATAGTGGACAAGGCAATGAAGCCGTCGGCACAGTGCGCAGTGGCCTCAAAGAAGGCGAATAGAATGCTAGGTATTATCAAGAAAAGTATTACAGCCAGAACGAAAGAGGTTATCCTGCCTTTGTATCGGGCGATGGTGCACCTGCATCTGGAGTACTGCATCCAATATTGGTCGCTGTACCTTAAGAAGGATATGGCGTTACTCGAGAAGGTTCAGAAAAGAGTGACGTGATTGATAAAAGGTATGGAAAACCTTTCATACGCTGAAAAATTAGAGAAACTAGGGCTCTTTTCCCTGGAAAAGTGGAGACTTAGAAGGGACATGATAGAGACTTACAAGATCATGAAGGGCATAGAGAAAGTGGAGAGGGACAGATTCTTCAAACTTTCGAAAACTATAAGAACGAGGGCATTCAGAAAAAGTAAGAGGGGACAGATTCAGAACCAATGCTAGGAGGTTCTTCTTCACCCAAAGGGTAGTGGACACCTGGAATGCGCTTCCAGAGGGTGTGATAGGACAGAGTACGGTATTGGGGTTCAAGAAGGGATTGGATGGTTTCCTGAAGGAAAAGGGGATAGAAGGGTATAGATAGAGGATTACTATACAGGTCCTGGACCTGATGGGCCATCACGTGAGTGGACTCCTGGGCACAATGGACCTCTGGTCTGACCCAGCAGAGGCACTGCTTATGCTCTTATGTTCTCACAACCCATGCCTTCCAGCTCTCAATGCCTGTGTCTACAATTTCCTTCCTCATTCCTTTTCTAGTGCCTTCCTCACCACTTTCCCCCCTCACTATGGTAGACCAAAGGCAAGAAGAGTCTCTAACCAACACTACAACTCTTCTTCTTTGCTCCCTGCTATTAACCCATTGCTCAGATATTCTTTAGCCAGCCAATAAACTGCAGAGGGGGCAGGACTAAAAGCTTAGGAGACACCAACCTTCAGTCCTACTTTCCCCTGCAGCCTTTTGGCTTGCTAAGGAATGTCTGACCAATGGTGTCTCCTAAGAGCTACTGGTCCAGCTTCCTTTGTAGCTTACTAACTAAGGAATGTCTGACCAATGGGCTGCAGGTGGAGGCAAGAGCAGTAGATACATAAACAAAGCCTTTTTTTCCTGCTTTCCTCTGCAGCTCTACCTACTTAAGAATTCAGCTCTGATGTCTAAGCGGTGCTGGAAAGAATATTGAGGATGCTCTGGCACCCTCAGAGCTGGCAGGATTGACAGGGGGTGGTAACCAGGTCATTTGCTTTGGGATCTCATGCCACAGAAGGGCCCAAACCTGCCTAAAGCTGAGAGAAGCATAAGCTAAAGGCAGGCTTTGGGGCCTCCTCCCCAGTTTCTGCAAGACTAACACTGGCCCTGGCTAAAGCAAGAACTTTATTAAATGAAGCATGGCTGAGAGTGCTAAACAAAGCTGGTGCAAAGCTATTGGATGATCCCAGTGAAACTTCAGACAGGTGCCTCCTTGCCCTTGCAACTTTACATTTCAATCATATTTATTGGAGGAAAATTGGATCATAACCATTCCAATATTACATTATTGCTATAGTCTTATCAGTCAACTTAGATGAAAACAAGCAGTAGTATAAAGCACAGTAAACTGACATATTCCTCCTCTGTTATAACTTTTTCATTTCTCCGTCCCTCCCCTCCTCTTTATCCACTTCTACTAATTCCTGGATAGTTCAAGTTAATCATCTGGCAAACTAGCATCAGTAAAAAAATATTAATCATGGAGAATTCAACATTCTACTGGAGGCACAAGGTGTGAGGGTGTTCCGAAAAGGCTTCCACATCTGTTGAAACTGAATCCTTTTAACAGATGTTATATCCTTGGCACTGTACTTATCCACATCATCTGGGAGGGTCACAATATTAAAGAAAGCTCATCTGGGGTTATCCAATCCAGTACAATAACTTTCTTCACCATTAAAATGTCTTTACACATAAAATTTTGTAGGCCCTTTGAGGTGGGTGCAGCAATACTGTTTTGTCAAACAACATCGGTAGATGGCACCTCACCTTCCGTTTCCATGTTGCATTATAAAGCTCACCACTTGCTTCCAAAATTGTTGCTCCCCTGGACAATGCCAGTACATGTGTCCGAGCATTGCTCCTACTTGTCCACATTTAGGACAACAGTCATGCTTTTGAAGGCTGGCAATATATGTTCGCCTTGGAGAAACATGTAAATCGCAAAAGGAATTTGTATTGTATTTCCCACAACAAAGCATTGTCTGAAATAGATCTCAGATTTTGATGGCATTGTGGATGAAGCCCTCTGATACTGTGACATTTAGCTACTTTTCACTGAGAGTCAAAGGTATATAAAGTAGTTAATTATTCCTGTACCTCATCTATAAAGTGAGCCTTTGCCAAAGAATGGATGTAATGATATAATTGCTAAAAGGCAAATAAATGTGATTTTGGAAGTGGAATTCCTGCTCCAGTTCTTGAAAGGTCTTTATAGTGCCATCTGGCTGTAAGACATGCATAAGGTAATACAGCACCAGTGGCATAGTAAGGAGGAGGCAGGGGGGCAGGCCACCCCAGACCCTTAGGCTCCCATGTTCCATGGGAGGCGCTGGCTCTCCGCCCCTCCACGCCATGCTCACGCCCTCCCTTCATCCCTCCCCTGTACCTATTTAAATTTTCACCAGTGCAAGCAGCTTCTCTGCCCTGCTGCTCATGCCAGTCTAGCTCCCCTCAAATCACTTCCTTGTCGCAGGGCCAGGAAGTGACATCAGAAGGACAGCCGATGCCAGTACGAGTAGCAGGCCGGAGAAGCTGCTTGCGCTGGTGACGATTTAAAGAATATAAGGGGAAGGGAGGGTACAAGAGTGGTGTGGGGAGTGGAGGGCATGGGGAGTCGCCACCACTCTGGGGGCCTCCTACCCTTGCACAGCGCTTTAGCATTCCAATCTCTGAAAGTCTGATGTTCCATCCCTGGTGAAAACTGGTTTCTACTGATGGATATGTAGGAGGAAGTAGTAGATAATCCTAAATAAGAACAAGTCCATTTCCAAGTACTGTACAGCACACAGGCCTTAAAAGGATGGACCTTTTCAAGGGAGATGGAATTTTTCCAGCATTTGCATGAGGAATAGTGCTAAAGTGAATTGGAGAACAAAGTTTAGTTTCCAAGTCTGTCATTGAGAACGTCTCTGTATTCCTGTACCAGTCATTTATATGATGCATATGACTAGCTAGAATCGTATACTTAATATTTAGTCATCCTAAGCTTCCTTTTCACAAGGCTGCATAAGTTTCTTGATGGGCAGTTTTGGCCTGTTTCTGTTCCACAGAAACCTCTGAATAGATGTATGAAGTAACTGTTCATCTTTACTCTTCAGATATAGAGGTAACATCTGGTATTTGTACAGCCAACAAGGTATATTAATCATATTAAATAACTGTACTCAACCCAACAGTGACAAAGGCAAGGCTTGCCAAAGAACTAATTTATCCCATTTGTCTTGTAATATTGATGTTATATTCAGTTTACCGTAGATCACGCAGTTCTTTAGGTATCAATAACCCCAGATATTTAACATACTCAGAGGCCCACACCAAAGGAAATGGACCCTCCCAATGTGTCTGAACCCGGATCTGGAGGGGGAATGCTATTAATTTTAGCAAGTTAAGATTCAGGCCTGATAATGTTCCATATTGATATAATAATTACAAAAACAAGTTAAAGAAGATTGAGGGGTCTCTGTAAGATATGTTTTCATATTGAAGTCACTAATGGTGTCAATTTGATGTGACACGTTTAAAATTGTGTATTATGATTAGATTACTAAGGTGGACCAAAGTTTTTTTTTTAACTTTATGGTCGTTCCTTCATACAACAGTTTCTATGAGCACACTTCACATTCAAACATTGTTTTTAAGTGCATGACTAAATGTTCCATGACCAGCAATATTTTCATCACATTAATGACAGTCTTCCCTTGACAAATTCCACTTGATCATCCACAAAGAGAGACTTTTACGCCTTATGCCAACTATGCCTATATTAGCTTACTCCCCACACCGGGGAAACTCTTAGATTTACCAGCCTCATACTATCCAATATCACTGTTAAATGTTGACATTAAACTGCTTTCCAAAATTTTGGTGGACAGATTGTCTTCTTATTTGCCATGCTGGTAATTGAGTTCATCCTTTTGAAATTTTTTGATCTTTTGTAATCTCAAATCATTTTTAAATTTATCTATTTTAGATTGTAATTCTTGATATTGGCCAGCAACATCTGTATTCTCCTTACAGCTCATCACATATAACCTTTTCCTTTCCAATCTGCACTTGAAGACGTTTTATCAATAGCAACATCAAGTCAAGGGAACATCTATTCAGAATCATGCTCCATTGTTTTACAAATTCCTCCTCTTGTCTGAACTTAGTAGGGGCCTGTCGAACCCTTAGGCCGCTGGGGATAATCTGCTTACAATACTGTACTAAGGTTTCACTATGCAGTTCCAATCCAGTCAAAGTGCAATGATTGTCAAAAATTTCTGCCCATTTTGTCAAAACATTAGTGCCATTGTCTGTAGTTAACAATGAATCTCTGTCCTCTGCACATCTGAAAAGCCCAAGCCACTTCTTCACTCCTGTGCCATCTTCTACCGCTCTTATTTATGTAAATAATATTGTATACCAGGTAGGATTTTGTTTGTGCTCATGGAGTGAGGTTGAAAATGGACTGTAGTAAAGCTGTTTGAAAAATAGTGGGACATCACGGAGCGGCGTGGCAGGAGCTAAGTACTGTTCAATTTTTGAATGTTGAGTGCAATGTAATGCTGTTTCTTGATTATATTGGACTTTTTTGTGTGTTGTTAATATCTGATGCATTTTTGGACATCTTTTAGCAGCTTTTGATTTTTGCAACTGCACTTTAATTTTTTTTTTGCTGCTTTGTGCTGTCCCTGTGTAATGTGGCAGTTGTGAGGTCCTTGATTGATGGCTACCTTGACTTCCATGCTTTTTTGATTAACCACTGGACTTTGATCTTTTGATTTCATGGAATAATTTAACAGGACTGCTTAGATTGCTTTCTTTTTTTTCCCAAATCTTTATTCATTTTATAAACCAACACAAAATGCAACATATTATCAACAATTAACAATACAGATAGCACTTAATTCCATCAAATCATATAATAAGTATATATCCCTCCCCTTCCCCCCAACCTTTCAAACAGAATAAAAACAATCAAGAGCAATACAAATGATCAAGGTAAACAAATTACAATTCAAAAAATAAATTAAGTACATATTCCCCCCCCCCCGCCCCCCACTTTCCTGGATGTGTATAATCAACAGGCAAAACTAATAATCAATCTTTACAAAATGTTGTTAATGGGTCCCAAATTGCTTTGAATTTCTTATTGTGTCCCAATTGTATTGCACTCATACATTCAAATTTATAAGTTTCTTAATTCATTCTCTGGTTGTCTCTCACCTTGCCTACTGTAACTCACTATACCAAGGTATTACTCAGAAAGAAATCCATCGTCTTCAAATACTTCAGAACACTGTAATAAAACTTATCTATAAAGCAAAAAAAATTCAACAATGTCACTCCTCTACTCCGTAACGCTCACTGGCTGCCCATCACACATCACATCATTTATAAAATCCTTCTTTTTACCTTCAAAACTAGAATTACAAACACTCCAGCTTTTATAGACAAAATCCTCATCCCTTATCAATCAACAAGGATGCTGAGATCTAATGCACAGAATCTCCTGATAATCCCTTCTATACAAGAAATATTCTACGAATATTATACTAGCCGGAAGAAAAAGTTTTTCAGTCATGGTACCATCACTGTGGAATGCTCTGCCCATAGAACTCAGGCTGAAACGGGATACTGGGCTTGATGGACCTTCGGTCTGTTCCAGTATGGCAATTCTTATGTTCTTAGGATGGAGTCGGTCCAGAGGGCACCTACAAAACTGATGAGTGTTCTTTGTCATAAAGCATATGGAGACAGATTTTCAGACCTCAATATGTATACTCTGGAAGAAAGGTGGGAGCGAGGGTATATGATTGAGATTAAATATCTCCGTGGCTTTAATGTGCAGGACGTGAGCCTTTTTCAAATGAAGGAAAACTCCAGAATGAGAGGGCTTGGTATAAAGTTAAGAGGTTATAGGCTCAGGAGTAATCTAAGGAAATTTTTTACAGAAAGGGTGGCAGATGCGTGGAACAGTCTCCTAGTAGTGGTGGTGGAGACAAAGATTGTGTCTGAATTCAAGAAAGCATGGGACAAGCACATGGGATCTCTTAGGGAAAGGAGATAGTGGATGGGCAGATTGGAGGGGCCATTTGACCTTTATCTGCCATCATGTTTCTATAGTTCTGTTATAGTTATGCATTAGGAGGGGGTGCTGAAAAGTTCTCAGCCCAACCAATCAACTTCCTAAATTCTGAGCATTATTTTGCCACTGTAGCTGAAAAGAGTGTTCTTATTTCATTAAGTGTCAATTTGCAGAAAAAAAATTCTAGGCTTTGACATTGTTTCAGATCATTGATTGAACCATATCCACATCATTCTCGTCTCGGTTGGGCTGAGAACTTTTCAGCACCCACTAATATAGCTACCCCATATTGGTGAACAAAGATAGTGAACTCTTTTACGAAGCCGCGTTAGCGGCTTTATCGCATCGCAGCTTTCTATCACCCGCTAACCCCCACGCTAGCCAAAAAGCTACCGCCTGCTCAAGAGGAGGCAGTAGCAGCCAGCGCAGTCGGCAGTTTAGCGCATGCTATTATGCGCGTTAAACCGATAACGCGGCTTCGTAAAAGGAGCCCAGTATCTCTTTTAAAATTGTTCTTGTCTTGCAGTATAGTACTACTAATCACCCTGGATCAGCAGGTTCACAGACTTTTCAAGTGTTCAAAACCTTCTTGCTCATAGATGAGCAATATAACAATAATGGCCATAGTGTTTTTAGTAAAGGAAGCATCTAATTATTCCCAGTTTGATGTGTATCTGTTAGTGATAAATAGGCTTATCATTCCAATTGCCAGCCCACTGTTTGAACTAGTCAACCTTGTCATTTCAAACAGGGGCAGCCATCAAGAGGTGCCAAGTTTCAAGTTACAAGTTTATTCATTATTTGATTGATCGCCTATCATAATTACTAAGCGATTTACATATACAAAAAAATACCGGATAAAACAATAACAATAATATAAATAAAAATATAAAAATCATTAAAATACTAGACAAATTATTACAGGAAACACTAGGATAGAGGGGAAAGAAATACAATTTGTAATAGGAAAGGAGAGAACATTGAGGGTAAATTACAAAAGGAAGGGGAAAAACAAAATAAATTTGTAAATAATATCTTCAAATGACTGGTATGAATGATAGTAATAAAGAGCAATTAGCATTTCAATTAAGTATTGAAAGCGTCTTTAAAAAGAAAGCTCTTAAGTTGGCTTTTGAATTTTTCAAGATTTTTCTCTACCCTTAAATATAGTGGGAGAGAATTCCATGTTTGTAGTGCAGTAACGGTGTGTTTCTGAATATTAAACTGAACTGAGAAATGCCTTGGGCTATGTTCTAAACTGCTCCTCCTTCGGTTTCCAAAGCACAAACACCAACATAATAGAACACAATAACAAAAAAAATGTGCAGTACTTCTGACCAGTGGCTTACATATGAGTGATCATAAAAACAGCATATCATTTTTTAAAAACCCAGCACTATCCCTCTCCATTCTATACTTATGCACATAATTTCATAGAATATTAGCATTTATGCGCATGAATGGACACTTAAGAGTCAGATTCTGCAACCGATGCTGGTATCAGCCAGCACCTCCAAAACCAGCGCCAGTCCCATGTCAATCAAGCATCGGTGCCGGTTGAAGAATCGAAATCAGGTCAAACATAGGCGCTGTAAATTTAGGCCAGGGTTATAGAGGCCTATATTTCTGGCACCTATGTTTGACGTGAATCACGTCTATGGAGGAGCCTTCCAGTTCCTTAGGTCATTTCCGGTGTTAACCACGCCTCTGTTGACCTTAGGCAATGGTTGGCACCTCCACAGATGAGATTCTGGCATCAGAAATGAGGGTGTTGGTGGGCTTTTTAAATATGATTTTAATTGCTTTTAAATGATGACAGTCAATTACCGTGTCACTTAAAGGCAATTAAACCAATTAAGTTAGACGGGTTAGGGCGCCTATTGATACCTATCTTCTGGCGCCACTTCCAGAATCAGGGTCTTACTCTATATGCATAACTGCTTGCAGAGTACTCAGCAATATTCCAGAAACAGCGCACAACTGTCTTAGCACATAAGTGTATGGTTTTATACACAGACTTGTCCAAGCACTCATTTTCTCATTGGTCAATTACAGACACCACGGAAACAAGAGAGAAAGAAGATTGACTCATTTGAGCTTTGATGCTGAAGTAGGATTTTATACATGCCTTGGACCACCAGAAGAACTAACAAATCGATGAGAAAGGATTGACCTGCTAGTTAGAGCAACAGCCCGAGCATCCTGAGATTGCGGGTTCAAACCCCATGCTCCTCCTTGTGACCCTGGGCAAGTCACTCAATCCTCCATTACTCCAGGTATATTAGATAGATTGTGAGCCCTCCGGGACAGACAGGGAAAAATGCTTGAGTACCTGATTGTAAACAGCTTAAATAACTTTAAAAGGCAGTATATAAATACCTTAAATAAATAAATTAATAGATTCTGGAAGAGATCAAACTGGCTATGTCACTCAATGCCCAAATGATGAAGTTACGACTGTTTTATTTTGGTCACACCGTAAGAAGAGAAAGATCATTGGAGAAGGACAACATTATTTGGGAAGATTGAAAGAAACAGACAAAGAGGGTGACCTGCAACCAGATAGTTGGACACTTTGGAAAACAACCATGGGGATGGTGCTAGAGGACCTTACTGGACTAGCACAAACCCAATTTCTTTTTAGATCTGTAATTCATCAAATTGCTAGGACTCGAGCAGAAGTCAATGGCACCTAACTAACTTTGTACACATGGGTGGGGCATGGATAGAGCTCCCATTTATGTGCATAACTTACTGAATATTGTAAATTACACACTAAAGTGCCACATTTAGGCATATAGATTTACATCAGTTATAGATGCTGATGCCAAGTTACAATTGTTTTCTATAATGGCATTTTGGTGCACAGCGCAGGGTATTGGTGAGCCTAAACTGTGGCACCGAATTATAGAATTGCCCCCATGTTACACCTAGGGCTAGATATGGCACTGCAAAATTAGTGTTGAAAAAAATCAGCACTAACTGCTATTCTATAGAGGGCACTGCAAGATGAACACTCTTTATAGAAAAGCGCTTAAAGCCAATTCCTATGTCGAAGCTAAGTGTCAAAATTTAAGAACATAAGAATTGCTGCTGCTGGATCAGACCAGTGATCCATCGTGCCCAGCAGCACGCTCCCGCGGCGGCCCCTGGGTCAAATACCAGTATCCCAACCTAGACCAGCCCTATCTGCGTGCGCTTGAATCCCTGGAGGGTGTTTTCCCCTATGACAGCCTCCAGAAGAGCATTCCAGTTTTCCACCACTCTCTGGGTGAAAAAGAACTTCCTTACGTTTGTACGGAATCTATCCCATTTTAACTTTAAAGTGTGCCCTCTCATAAAGTTTATGCCCTCTCATAAAGTTTATGCCAGCTGAAACCTGGTATAAATGCTGGATCAGAATGCATAACATTTCAGTGTGTAAATGGCGCTATTCTATAAAACTGTGTGCTTTTGGTATACCCATGCTCCTCCTATGGTCATGCCTCCTTTTCATTTATGCGCTAGAGGATTTATGTGTTGGGTGTTATAGAATATAGGATCTTCAGACTGCTGATGGATGCAACCAACTTGGGTCATACAGCTGAATTCTTCATTGATCCCTATTTTTACTCTTCATTTATCTTATTCATTTTTACTTAAAATTTAGACTCAAATAAATATATAGAACTATTTATATTAAAAGTCATCAGATAAACACATATCTTATCATTGCTTACTGAACTTGCATCAGTTTGACTCAGTTCAAAATGGCAGCAGTGTCTACAAACACAGTCCTTTAAAAATCAGCTGATCATTATGTCACGATTCAAAGTCTGCTAATCAGGAGTAAGAGTACAGCGATCTTCAAGAAGTATACTTTTCACTCCAATCGGGCTTCTTATTCAATCCATTCCCGATCACAAACATCATTTTTACTACCATATATTTAAATCCTGAGTTTATTAGATTTCAAATAACCATTGTTACTCATACTAACTCCATCCAATCCAGTTCTTCATTCAACCCAAGAGGGGCTAGAGTATTGAGCTCAAAGATCCACCAATGTTCCTTCAAATTGAGCAATTGCTCTATATTACCACCCTCCCACCCAACTTTTACCATATCCACAATGCACCATTTGATCTCACAAAGCATATGTCCCATCAATTTCCAATGATGTACCAAAGGGATAGCATCATTCTCTGTACCTATGATTTATGTTCATTCAAATGGATTTTAATAGAATACATTATATGACCAATATACATTTTGCGGCATGGGCACTGGATTTTATCCCAGGACAAGCAGGCAGCATATTCTTGACTGATGGGTGACGGCACCGACGGAGCCCCGGTACGGACAATTTTAGAGTGATTGCACTCTAAGAACTTAGAAAGTTCTAGTTAGGCCGCACAGCGCGTGCGCGAGTGCCTTCCCGCCCAACGAAGGCGCGCGGTCCCCAGTTTCTTAGTTTCCGCGGAGCTAAGAAGACGTGTATTTCCAACGGCTGTTGGAAATTTTTTTCATTGTTACTCGCCTTCCCGCTCGCGCGTTCTTTTTCTTCGAGAATTGTTCTCTTTCTTATTTTATTTAGTTTGTGTTAAAAAAAAAAAAAATCACTTTTTTTCGATTTTTTTCGGTCGGCCCCAGCGGGGCCTGTTGGCACCATCGAAGCTTCGGGCTTCGATTTTGCTACGGCTGTTTTTCCCTTCATGCCCCCTTCACCGGGTTTTAAAAAGTGTCAGCGGTGTGCGCGCCCTATATCATTATCCGACCCGCAAAAATGGTGCCTGCAGTGTCTGGGTCCGGACCATAGGGCAGAAACTTGCACCCGCTGTAGTTCTCTTCAAAAGAGAACTTTAAAAAATCGGCAAATACAGCAGCGGATCCTTTTCGGTACCGATATGGAAGTTCCATATCGACTCCTGCAACTTCCTCCAAGTCGACACCGGTAGTGTCGACACCGCAAGATCCATCGCCGGTGTCGCACCCCGTAGGTAAGCCGGCTAAGAAGCCTTCCCCTACTGTTCTCGGGCCGCCAGTCGAGCATGCAGTGAGCCAAGTCCTGCAGACTGCGCGCCGGCCCCGTAAGCGCTCCGCTCCCATTGAAATTACTGCCTCTTCATCGACATCGACTTTGCCTGAGCGTCGAGCTGCACCACAGGTACCGAGCAAGAAAAAAGCGGTACCGGTGCCATCGGGACCGACTCTGGATGAGCGTATTGCCTCCATCCTACAGGTCCAACTTAAGGAGCAACTGCAACAATTGTTCCCGGCTCTACTGACTCCGAACCTTCCAGTGTCGGTACCTACTGAGCCTTCGGTGCCGATTGTCGATCAGCCTCTTTTATCGGCATCGACATTATCGGCACCGCAAAAATCTATATCTATGCCTGTTCTGTCGGCAGAGCTGAAGTCTCTTCGGCGTACTGCTTACTCGGCTTCTGATCCGGTACCGTTCTCTGACACCCGTACCGCTGTGTAGTCACCAGGTACGGTATCCACATGTTCAGGGAAATCGGTACGCAAGACCAAGCATACCGAATCCTCCACTCCCCTTTCTCAGGGCCGTCTTCAATCGGTACGGGACCCTGACTTGTGGGATGACTCTGACGATCCCCTCGGTACCGAGGAAGATTATTCGTCTGATGAGGATGATCCATCGGTGCAGGATCCTGCTAGTAAGCCAGAGCACTCCTCCTTCACCAAGTTCCTAAAGGAGATGTCAGACACCCTTTCAATTCCTCTAGAGTCTGACTCTAAAAAAATCCAAGGCATTTCTCGATGCTTTGGATTTTGACCAACCTCCCAAAGAGTTTTTGAAGTTACCCCTCCATGACATCTTGAGGGAAACTTTTTACAAAAATTTGGAAACTCCTCTAACAATTCCAGGAGCCCCTAAGAAACTGGAATCACTTTATAAAGTGATTCCTATTCCAAGGTTTGACAAACACCAACTTCCCCATGAGTCTCTGCTGGTGGAGTCGACCCTGAAGAAATCTACGGGAGTTAGTGTATATGCCTCTGTCCCTCCTGGCAGAGAGGGCAAGGCCATGGATAAATTTGGGAAACGTCTTTACCAAAATGCGATGTTGGCCAACCGTTCAGGTAATTACGCGTTTCACTTCTCTTTTTACCTGAAACATCTCATCCAACAGGTGGCCTCTTTTCAAAAGTATATTCCGGACCGTAAACTTCCTGCATTTCAACAATGCACCTCCAGCCTTTTGCAACTCAGGAAGTTTATGGTCCGTTCAATTTATGATACTTTTGAACTGACATCACGGGCCACTGCTATGTCTGTAGCGATGAGACGGTTGGCATGGCTCCGAGTCTCAGACCTGGATGTGAACCACCAGGACCGGCTTGCCAATGCGCCCTGCCTAGGGGATGAGCTGTTTGGGGAGTCCATGGATACCACCACACAAAAGCTTTCTGCCCATGAAACACGGTGGGACACCTTGTTGAAAAATAAGAAGAAGCCTCCTCCTCCTTGTCCATTTAGACAACAACCATCGTATCAGAGGAGGTTTTCTGCTCGGCCGGTTCAGCCTCATCCTCCTCAACCTCGGAGGCAACGCCAACAGCACCAACAGGCTCGTCAGCAACAGCCGCCTACCGTAAAGCCTGCCCCTCAAACTAAGCCGACGCAGCCCTTTTGACTCCCTTCTCCAGGGCATTGCCAGTCTTCCTCCCTCCTGTCCTCTTCCACAGCCCATAGGAGGTCGACTTCACGTTTTTCACTCTCGATGGGAAGTAATCACCACCGACCAGTGGGTGCTCTCGATCACAGTCCACGGCTACTCCCTAAACTTCCAGACTCTCCGCCGTTAGGCCTACCAAAAGAGTCTGCTTCCAACAAGTCTCAGTCCCTCCTTCTCACTCAAGAGGTTCAATCCCTCCTTCTTCTCAACGCCATCGAAGAAGTTCCTCAAGATCAGCGAGGCCAGGGATTTTACTCCCGGTACTTTCTACTACCCAAAAAGACCGGAGACCTCAGACCAATATTAGATCTCAGAGATCTCAACAAATGTTTGGTCAAGGAGAAGTTCAAAATGCTATCTTTTGCCACCCTATACCCTCTTCTCTCTCAGGGCGACTGGCTATGCTCCCTCGATCTCAAGGAGGCGTACACACACATTCCTATCCATCTGACGTCCAGGCAATATCTACGCTTTCTCATCAACCAACATCATTATCAGTACAAGGTGTTACCCTTCGGCCTGGCCTCCTCTCCCAGGGTGTTCACCAAATGTCTGATTGTGGTTGCGGCCTATCTCCGCTCTCACAACTTTCAAGTCTTCCCTTATCTGGACGACTGGCTGATCAAGGCTCATTCTCCTCAGGCGGTTCAGCTTGCCACTAATCAGACATTCACTTCCTTCGATTGTTGGGGTTCGAAATCAATCTACCCAAGTCGCACCTCATTCCAACTCAGCGACTTCAATTCATTGGAGCCATTCTGGACACTATTCGGATGAGGGCGTTTCTTCCACCAAACCACCTTCACACCATCCTTTATCTCTGTCAGCAGGTGTTTCAGCAAACTTCCATCACTGCAAATCACATGATGGTGCTCTTGGGACACATGGCCTCCACAGTACGTGTCACACCCTTCGCACGTCTCCACTTGCGTACTCCTCAATGGACCTTAGCGACCCAGTGGTCCCAAGCGACGGATCCTTGTTCACAACACATATCTGTGACCTCGTCTCTTCGACAGTCGCTTCTTTGGTGGTTGACATCCTCAAATCTATCCAGAGGTCTACTGTTCCATCTACCTCCTCATCAACTAGTCATCACCACGGATTCCTCCCCCTATGCCTGGGGAGCTCACTTGAACGAGTTCCAAACTCAGGGGTTTTGGACTACCCAGGAAAAGAAACACCACATCAATTTCCTGGAACTCCGGGCGATGTTTTATGCCCTCAAGGCATTTCAACATCTTCTCTTCCCTCAGGTACTATTCATTTGCACAGACAATCAAGTTGCAATGTACTACATCAACAAACAGGGAGGGACGGGCTCCCGCCTGTTGTGTCATGAAGCCCAAAGGATTTGGTCTTGGGCGACAGCTCGTCACTTATTCCTGAAGGCTGTCTACATTCAAGGGGAACAGAATTCCTTAGCAGACAATCTCAGCAGAATTCTTCAACCTCACGAATGGTCTCTCAATCCCATGACTCTTCAGTCCATTTTCGCTCAATGGGGCACTCCTCAAGTGGACCTTTTTGCAGCTCCCCACAACCATCAACTGCCCCTGTTTTGCTCCAGACTCTACTCTCCTCACCGTCTGGCGCCCGATGCATTTCTCCTGGATTGGACCAGTCTCTTCCTATATGCATTTCCCCCTCTACCGCTCCTGCTCCGGACATTGTTCAAGCTCAAGAGGGAACGGGCCACCATGATTCTCATCGCTCCACGGTGGCCCAGGCAACATTGGTTCTCCCTTCTACTTCAATTCAGTTCCAGGGAACCCATACCTCTTCCACTGTTTCCTTCTCTGCTTACTCAGCATCAACAGTCCCTGCTGCATCCCAACCTGCAGTCTCTGCACCTGACAGCTTGGTTTCTCTCGGGCTGACTTCGGCTCATTCACTCCTTTTTCAGCCTGTCCGTTCTATCATTGATGCTTCCAGGAAACCGGCCACTCTTCAGTGTTATCAACAGAAGTGGTCTCGGTTTTCTTCCTGGTGCCTCTTACATCACCACAATCCCATGTCTCTAGCAGTGGGACTGGTGTTGGACTATCTTCTTTCATTATCTGACTCTGGTCTTAAATCTACTTCTATCAGAGTTCACCTTAGTGCAATTGCTGCTTTTCATGAGCCGGTCCATGGAAAACCCCTCTCGGCTCATCCTTTGGTTTCTAGGTTCATGAGGGGCCTTTTCAATGTGAAACCACCTCTTAGGCCCTCTCCGGTAGTCTGGGATCTCAATGTGGTTCTTTCTGCTTTAATGAAGCCTCCTTTCGAACCTTTGGCCACAGCGCATTTCAAATTTCTTACTTGGAAAGTGGTCTTCCTTATAGCTCTCACTTCTGCCAGGAGGGTCAGTGAGCTGCATGCACTAGTGGCCGATCCACCTTTCACTGTTTTTCACCATGATAAGGTGGTCCTCCGTACACATCCAAAATTTCTCCCTAAGGTTGTGTCTGACTTTCATCTTAACCAATCCATTGTCCTACCTGTATTTTTTCCAAAGCCTCATTCTAATCCAGGTGAACAGGCTTTGCATACCTTGGATTGTAAACGTGCTCTGGCTTACTATCTTGAACGCACCAAACCTCACAGATCATCTCCTCAACTATTTTTGTCCTTTGATCCTAACAAGTTGGGTCATCCTGTATCTAAACGCACCCTGTCCAATTGGCTTGCTGCTTGCGTTTCATTCTGTTATTCTCAGTCGGGCCTGACACTGGAAGGTTCTGTCACGGGCCACAAAATTAGAGCTATGGCAGCGTCTGTAGCTTTCCTCCGTTCCACTTCCATTGAGGAAATCTGCAAGGCTGCTACTTGGTCCTCAGTTCATACTTTTACATCTCACTATTGTCTGGATGCATTCTCCAGACGGGATGGACACTTCGGCCAATCTGTTTTACAAAATTTGTTTTCCTAATGGCCAACCTTCCCTCCGTCCCTCTTTTTGTTAGCTTGGAGGTCACCCATCAGTCAAGAATATGCTGCCTGCTTGTCCTGGGATAAAGCACAGTTACTTACCGTAACAGGTGTTATCCAGGGACAGCAGGCAGATATTCTTGCATCCCTCCCACCTCCCCAGGTTGGCTTCTTAGCTGGCTTATCCTAACTGGGGACCGCACGCCTTCGTCGGGCGGGAAGGCACTCGCGCACGCGCGGTGCGGCCTAACTAGAACTTTCTAAGTTCTTAGAGTGCAATCACTCTAAAATTGTCCGTACCGGGGCTCCGTCGGTGCCGTCACCCATCAGTCAAGAATATCTGCCTGCTGTCCCTGGATAACACCTGTTACGGTAAGTAACTGTGCTAAATAGACCATGTATGGAGTAACATAAGAACATAAGAAACGCCTTCACCGGACCAGACCTAGGTCCATCTAGTCCGGCGATCCGCACACGCGGAGGCCCAGTTAGGTGCTCCCTGTTGGAGACTCGGATTTCCCGTATCCCCCGATATGATTTGCAAGAAGGTGTGCATCTAACTTGCGCTTGAAACCTTGAACACTAGTCTCTGCCACAAGCTCCTCTGGGAGAGCATTCCAAGCGCTCACCACTCGCTGTGTGAACACTACTGACAAGTAGTATGGCATCCTCTAGTCTCACTTTGTTACATAGGTTGTATAGTTGAATTAATTATTTCCCCCAATGTTCCTTGTATGACATCATAATACAAAGTCTGCCAACTCAGGAGTAAGAATCAGCGATTTTCAGGAAACATACTTTTCACCCCAATCGAACTTCTTATTCAATCAAGTTTCAAGTTTATTGGATACTTGATATACCGTCTATCAAGGTTATCTAAACGATTTACAATAAGATCATTAATAAATATATAAAAACAAAATTTTATTATTATATTAATATAGGGGTTTCATAGACATACTGAACTAACATGAGACCAAGAGGAAGGAGGGGGAGGAATACATAATTACATTGAGAGGAAAGAAAAAAAAAAAAAAAAGGGAGGAGAAGAACACAATTGGAGGGGGATATCCATATTCAGGTTAGATTGTCATCATTGGAGGGGATTAATAGGTGTCAAGTGTTGAAAGCATCTTTAAATAAGAATATTTTGAGTTTCGATTGAAATTTTGTTAATGAAGGTCCCAAGTACCTAGCTAAATCCCAAGTAGTAAAACAGATTCTATGCTGATTAGCCTAGGAATAAGCAATGGCTTTCCCCAAGCCATCTGAATAATGGCCTATGGACTTCTCTTTTAGGAAATTATCCTAGCCGATTCACATCTACCCTTTCCACTCCATTCAGTATTTTATAGACCTCTATCATTTCACCCCTGAGCCGTCTCTTCTCCAAGCTGAAATGAAAAGTGTCAAGAAAAGTGTGTAAATTTCATGGCTCTACATCATTCTCTTCTTGGTTGAACTGAGAACTTCTCAGCGGCCCCTTGTATTCTTTTTTTTTTTTAAATCTTTATTAATTTTTCAAAACTAATACAAAGTGCCAGGAATTATACATACATTAAAAAACAAAATAGGCACTTAAATTCAATCAATAACAATGCAGAAGAAAAATATCCCTCCCCTCCCATCCAATACATTTAATCAAAGAATAAACCAACAAGATATCCCCCACCCCCACCCACCCTGTCCTGAATGTGTATGGAAATAAACAAAAATTAAAAACAAAAAATACCTATAATGAAGTTACAAAGGATATCAATGGGCCCCAAACCAATTTAAATAAATTGCTATGCCCCAACATATCAGCATTCATCTTTTCGTATCTGTATCCTAAACATAATCTGGCCCACCAAAAAGGAAAATTGTATTCTATTGAAATATGTATGTATATAGAGTTTTTCTATACTGACTGCAATGATAAAGGGTTCAAATAGAGTCTTAGGGCAGCTATTCTGGGCATGATGCTTGTGTTTCCTGTGCAGGGTATAGTACATTTCTGACCTATATTTTCACTGTAAACAGGCTATTTGTTGAATCAGTGGATGAGTATTTTCTGGAAACTGTTTTTGAATTGTAGTGTTCTGATTGTAAGAAACATCATATTCAAAAGGTGGAACACAAGTAATAAATTATTTGTTCTTTGGCCTTGTTCTTTGGACTGGCTGATCAATAGTCAAAATGCAATAGTGTTTTTGCTGGCTTTTAATACCATTGCCCATTCTTTATGATTTGATATACTAGTTTATTTCTTCAGCTGTAGGGCCCCTTGTGCAAGGGAATCTTCTCCAAAATGGCATGGAGCCACAGCTTATTTATCCTGTGAAAACACACTTGACAGTCAAACCGAAATAAATGGATCATTTTAAGAATGTAACTACCAGCAAATGAAAGCAGTTTAACTGCAGGTAGAGGAAAATAAAGGCAAGTCTACTTTCCTTTTATTGCAGATTTCATAAATTATCTGACCCAAGAAAACAAAGTCAGCACTGTGCTGAAATCAACTCTTTTTCTGCTGAGTGAGCATCCTTCTCTATTGCACATCATCAAAAGCAATGATGGACAGATCACACATTTTATTATTTATAGAAACCCTTTCATTGGTTGCACATGCAATTGTGTAATGAAACCAGCGTTCCACAATAACACAAAGTAACTCAATTCTCAATGCCCCTCATTTCATCCAACATAGGACTATTAACAAGTATAAAGCCCCAATCAGCTGCTTTTGCCTCCCTCCAGCAGGGACTGCTGTGTTTCAACAGGCCGAGTCCTTGCATCTCCTGGGACAACACCACTCTGATAACAAAACACCAAGTGTCCAGCTTGGACATCACACTGGACGCAGGCCTGACTCTATCAATACAAATCTCCAAGGTAGTATCCTCCTCCTTCTATTACCTACGGCAACTAAAACCCATCCGCCGTTACTTCACCGAAACTGACCACTCAACTGTTATATGCCTTTGTGCTGTTCTGCCTGGACTATTGTAATGGTCTTTACACTGGTCTACTGGCCAAGGAATAAAACTGACTACAGAGAGTCCAAAATGCAGCAGTGAGACTCCTAAAGAACCTTGGCCCTTTTGCCCATATCTCCTCTGCACTGAACCAGGCTCACTGGCTCCTAATACACTAGAACAGGGCTGTCCAAGTCCGGTCCTCGAGATCTACTGTCAGGCCAGGTTTTCAGGATATCCACAATGAATATGCATGAGAGAGATTTACCTGCACTGCCTTCTTGGGATGCAAATCTCTCTCTCATGCATATTCATTGTGGATATCCTGAAAACCTGGCCTGCCAGTAGATCTTGAGGACTGGACTTGGGCAGCCCTGCACTAGCACATCATCTTTAAGCAACTAGTGTTGGTGTTTAAATGCTTCCACGACATGACACCTGACTATATAACAAGGAAGCTCTCAATCTACCATCCTCAGCAGCTCCTCTGATCGCAACTGGAACTCAGGCTGTCCAACCTTCCATCAAATAGCCTCCACCTGGAGACAGCCCGAAAGCGATCATATTCCTACATCATACCCAAACTATGGAATCAACTCCCTCCTGCCATCAGGGAAATTGACAACCTACTGCCCTTCCGGAAAGCAGTAAAGACGCTGCTATTCATGAACCAGAGTGCTCTTGGCCTCAAACTTTAATGGACCAAGACTCGGCGCACCATAACTCAGACCACCTGAGCCTGTCAACCAATTCTGTTCTACTGTCCACTGCAGCCATGTAGATAACCATTATGAGATTCTATTTGCTTGTAGTCTCTTAGATTCAGCAAAACATGTAGGTTCTTAGTTTCTCCATAGCATGCTTTTAGTTCCATATTGGCCCAGATTCTAAAAGTGGTGCTGTAATTGGCAGGTACCTGGAAAAATGGCACCGGTCACACATCACTCAGATTATGGCACCATTTTCAGAATCACAACCTGTGTTGAAGGTAGGCACTGGAAATATAGAAGAAAAATATCCCTCCCCTCCCATCCTACATTTCTGGCGCCTACCTTTGACATAGTATTATGCTTAGTGGTGCAAAATGTCAACCCCACCAATAACTATGCCTCTTTTGATGTTTGGCACTGCTAGGCATTTGCGTAGACGCAATTCTGGTGCTGCGTTATGTAGGTGCCTTGTGGCACCTACTTATTTCTCTTTTAATTTGTTTTTAATGGTGTGATCAATTATCACACCTGTAACAGCCAATTAAAAACAATTAACTTAGGCACCAGTAGAGCGCCTACTGCCACTTCCTAATGGTGTTGTTTTTAGAATCTGGGCCATTGTCTTTATCTGCCTTGGTTTTTCTCTGTTTCTGTGTTTACTTTATAAAACTAGTAATTTTTTTACTTTTCTTATATGTCTGGGTAATTTTGGCTTATATCAGAAGGAAGGGGCAGAAGGACTTTAATAGTTTATGCTGGGAAGGGAGCAAGATGGACCTGCAAGAGAAAAGAGGGAAGGAAAACTTGGCATTCTGTGGAAGTGAAGGGCAAAAGAGAAGAGATGCTGAAGTTGTAAGAAGATAGAAAGGGAGGATTTGGGATTAAGGTAGGTAAGGAGGATAAGTGGAAAGTGATGCATGTCGGTAACAAAAATCTTATAAACGAATACAGGATGTCTGGTGCGGTATTCAGAGAGACCCCCCCAGGAAAGAGACTTGGGAGTACTGGTCAACAAGTCGATGAAGCTGTCCGTGCAATGTGCAGCGGCTGCAAAAAAGGCAAAAAGAATGCTAGGAATGATTACAAAGGGGATCACAAACAGAAGGTGATCATGCCTCTGTACCGTGCCATGGTAGGCCCCCACCTGGAATACTGCAACCAGCACTGGTTGCCGTACATGAAGAAGGACACTGTACTACTCGAAAGGGTCCAGAGAAAAGCGACTAAAATGGTTAAGGGGCTGGAAGAGTTGCCATACAGTGAGAGGTTAGAGAAACTAGGCCTCTTCTCTCTTGAAAAGAGGAGACTGAGAGGGGACATGATCGAAACATTCAAGATAATGAAGGGAATAGACTTAGTAGATAGAGACAGCTGTTTACCCTCTCCAAGGTAAAGAGAACGAGAGGGCACTCTCTAAAGTTAAAAGGGGATAGATTCCGTACAAACGTAAGGAAGTTCTTCTTCACCCAGAGTGGTAGAAAACTGGAACGCTCTTCCGGAGGCTGTTATAGGGGAAAACACCCTCCAGGGATTCAAGGCAAAGTTAGACAAGTTTCTGCTGAACCGGAACGTACACAGGTAAGGCTAGTCTCTTAGGGCAATGGTGTTTGACCTAAGGGCCACTGCGGGAGCAGATAGTTGGGCACGATGTACCATTGGTTTGACCCAGCAGCGGCAATTCTTATGTTCTTATGAAAGATTATTAAGAATAACGGAAGGATGGAGGATGAGAGAGGAATAATTCCCTCTCTAGTCCCCTCATTATACTGCACAGATCATCTTTCTTTGACATCTTTCTTTGCAAAATCTTCATACAAACATATACAACTACCCTGCATTTATCCATTTTCTTTTACCCTCCAATGTTTAATCCATACACCTCTTCTCATATGCCCCCACCAGACATATCATATACAGTGCCCAACCCCTCTGCCCAATACATATCTGATAGACTCTTGCCCAAGTCTAGTTTTTCTCTCAAACTTCCTAGTTATTCCATCTCTTCCCCTCCCCCCACTAGCTAGTCTTCTCACATCTAATCGGATGTTTTGAACTCAAATGGTTTTGTGGTGAAAAATGGCAAACAAAATTGGATGCCCTTAGGAAGGACATCCTGATGGCCAAGGCGGCTAAATAGGTGATTTTCAAAAAAATAAAAACTGGATATCTTGCAGTGTTGCCAGTTTTGAAAATGACCATTTCTCCACCTCCAACTTTGGACATCTTGCAGGAAACGTCCATAGTCGGACTTAGATGTCTCATCGAAAATGCCTCTCCACGTCATTATAGTTTCCTGAACAATTTGAGATAAATATCTCACACAGTCTCAGGGTCTCAGAGCATATATTGAAACAACATATTTACTTTTGATAATATTTTACAATCTAGTGTTTTAGCAGTTTAGAATTCTTTGAGAAGAAGGGGTGAATTATATGCATTATTTATTTCAAGTTCCCTTCTGATATATATATATGGCTGGTTATACTAGGAGAAGCTATGCTGTAATGTCCAGTTCCCCCGACCTTGAGAAAGTTTGGCGAAACGCGTCGGGAAGGGGAATGGACTTTGAATAAGCTAAGTCTATTATTTATTATATATTTATATAAAATAATTGAAATAAGTAAATAGTTGGGAAATAGTACTTGGAATCATGAAGAATCCCACCACCTGTATCTATTGATAAGGGTGGATATCTGAATTCCTAAGATGTACTGTTGTAAAGAAACTGGACTAAGAACGAATTTATAAAACATTGATATATTATCTAGCGCTACTATACTATCTAAGTTGGAGTGAACTGTTTTGGTGTAAAGAATGAAATTCTCTTTATATATACTATAAATATTGAAAGATGGCTCAAATTTATAGAACTGACATAAAACACTCCTGTGGAATGCTAGGGTGCCTGTATAGAGAACATATGCTAATTTAGAATAAACAAACTGTATGCAAAACTATTTTCTCTCTGTGAATGCTAATTTAAGAAGATCAAATTGTATCATATGAATGTCTTATAATGTAAACCGTATGGACTAATTATTCTGTATCTCGTTTTGTCTAAATTATTCTGTATGTTATTTTGTAAACCATTCTCTCTGGGGAGGACAGGATATAAAACAAATTAAATAAATAAATAGCGCTAGCAGTATAAAAGTATTTTCCCTTTTTGTGTTTGTGGTACTACTATCTCTGGACTGTTTTATGTACAGATCCAGTAAAATCACAGGTCTGAGCACAATACAATACTTTAACCCTTGTACATGATTGTGGATTTTTTTAATAAAGCATTATGAGTATCTGGAGCACATCTTGTAAATGCAAAATTTCAGTGGTGGGGGGACCTTTGCCTTGCCTTACAGTTATCAAGGTATGCAAGGCAGGACTATTATACCTACACAGTGGAAACTGTTTATTAACTCAGAACTCCAATATGCACAAAATCCATGTGTTCTTTCTTTCTCTCTGACCCTTCACTCCCAGGCGCACACTTTTGTTTTGCACCCAGCTCAGCTCCCTGAGAGCTGCAAGAGTTGTTCACTCGGCAGTAGCTGTGGCAGTTCACCAGAAGCTTCTTGTCCAGCACAGAGGGTCAAGATAGAACTAATGGCAGTTCATCTTCCCAAATTAAAGGGCCCGAAGGCATGCTCTGCACATCATTACAGCGTGTTTTATTTTTATCTCATGAAATTTCTCTCCAGGATGGTTTCAGCATTCGTTTCTCGGGAGTCTCATTTTTCAGGTACTGCACTGGCCAGTAATATTTTACTTTTTGAAGCCCCCATGTTGGCCATTACCTTTGCCTGGTGAGGAAAAGCACTGCTCTCTGTTTCTTTTGTGTATGTAATTAGACAGTGACAGAGATGAACCACCTGGAGTATAAGATATGTTTTCATTAAATCAACTTGTGCTGCTCGGCAAATGCTCATTATAAGGAGACTCTAATAAGCTTTGTATTCCAGGGCTTCTGGAAATATTTACCATAGCAGGAAATACACTAACACAAAGTTCCATAATACCAGTAGATTGTTATTGCTCTCAAGCATCACGCACAATGAATTCCTACTGGTCTGTAATAGTAATAATGCACATAAGTATCATGGTACTGTCTCACAAAACAGCAGTTCTCTTCAGAGATTAATTCAAGCAGATCAATCTAAAAAAAAAAAAAAAGCTAAATCTGAATGTGGCAGAACCACAGAGCATATCATATGAATTTTATTTTCCAGTTTGTGCTTAGTGTCACTGCATTTAATTATTTTAAAAATAGACAAGATGATGTTTTTATCTTGGTCGGAAGGCATGAATAGAAAAGCATTTCTAGCAGTAGTTAGTATGTTAACTAGATTTAAGGACAGCTACTCAAGTGTAATGCATTCTGATTCAGCAGTATCTGATAATGGAAATGAGGTGGTTTTGTATTGATCAAGTCCCACTGAATAACAGAAGTGGAGAAAGGACCTTGGTATTGTCATGGTTAGGACAGTGGATCTATTTATGTAAAACTCCTCTTGGTTTTAATTTAAATATTGAAAGGAGCACCTTTTTATTTTTAATTCATGAGGTGAATATGAACCTATTTTGGAAATATAATCTGATTGTGAGGTTTGAATGGAAGTATTTTTGTTTCATTGAGCTGGAAAAAAACTATGCAGTGGATTGGTTAGAGTAATCATGTGATATGGATATGGATATTGAAAAGCCTTAAGAGTCAAGTTCTCTGCCTAGCACACGGTTAATGAGAGAGCGGGTAGATATTTTCTGCAGCAAGTAATGGTTTGTTTTATAACCAGTATACTTTATTTATTTACAGTATCCTTTAGTTATATAAGGATAAATAATGACCAGTATTGTATTTTTCATATTTTGTTCCACTACTTTCCTCATATAACTTGACACAAAATGACTGGTCAAAACAAAGAAATTGACCCTGGGAAATCCACAGAGAGGAAAATCCAAGAGAAATGGACTTTATTGAAAGTTTCAAAAGTCAATGTAAACAATCCACATGAAAGTTAAATAATCCACATAAAAACCTCAAGGACCTCTCTCCCATTAACCGTGTGCTTGGCAGTGGTTACAGATACGTGTAATTGGCTATGTCCTTAATTGACGTGAAAGTCATTAGCATTTGCGTATGGCCTTGAAGCAATTTACCATTTACGCATATCATTATCAGATTGGGTTGATGGTCAAAAACTACCTAAAATTATCTATCCCCAACACCCTTCTGATGGGGCTTTCTAGAGGTTATCTGGCATGACCTATGCCCCCTCCAAAACAGCCCAAACCCTCAGCTGGTTCCGCATTCTTCTGAAGGGTAGGTGCTATGGGTTTGAGTACGTGCTTGGCTAGAATCCATGCATAGGCCAAGTGGCAAGTGACTTCTGACTGTCTGTGCTGTCCTTAAGGCTATCTGATGTGCAGTGGTTGAAAGAATGTCTTCACCAGGCGCTTACTGGGAAATTTCCCCACCTCAGGTTGGCACCTGTTAGCAAGGCAAGACAGGATTGTCAGAGGGTTTTGCTAAGACATAGAATCCCTGTAGGCCTGCTTTCCATGACTTTTCCAGGCTTGGTTCTCTAGAGCAAGGAATGTCTAGTGCTGGAGGGCCTTACACCTGCAAACCATAGCTGGTCTGTCTCTGCCTTTTAGCTATGCAATAGTATCATAATTTTCTTTCCATGCAGCACATTATTCAGCCTTTTCCCTCTGTGTGCCTTTGTGCTTGCTTATCTTGATTCTATGTTTAGCTTCTGTAGGAAGTTGCCACATATTGCAAAGACTCAGCGTTCCATTTCAGAGTGTGTGAGGTGGCTTGTTAGAGATTACACTTGCACATAAAGTAATTCAGCTTATCTTGGCCTGCTTTTTTCATGACTTGTAGCAATACACCCAGGGCCTAATGTGAGGGGGTCCATCAAGGGTCTTGTCCATCCTTCTTCAAAGACACTGGATGGAAAGGGAGAGAGGGGCAGATGCTTTATAGAAAAGGGGAGTGAAAGAGGGCAGATGGTTTGAGGTGGTAGGTG
Organism: Geotrypetes seraphini; assembly: GCF_902459505.1. NCBI lineage: Eukaryota > Metazoa > Chordata > Amphibia > Gymnophiona > Dermophiidae > Geotrypetes > Geotrypetes seraphini. The sequence continues at coordinate 181,729,790 of NC_047085.1, read as the reverse complement.
ATAGGGGGTGTGAATGGGGAATTGCTGGTTGAAAAGAAGACACTGTATGGAAGTAGGGGGGATAAAGAGAGGTGGCCTGCGCTAGATGGAAGGGGAGACAAACAGGAGGAAGATATGGATGGAAGGAGAGAGAAAGGGAGGGGACAGATGCTGTATAGAAGTGATAATGACAGATTTTGGATAGAACAGTGGGAGAGAGAGGACAGATGTTGGGAGGACAGAGAGGAGGGATATGATGGAAGGAAGAAGCAAAAGGGGAGATGCTGCATGGAAAGACGGGAAGAGAGGAGCAGATATTGTATGGAAGGAAACAGATACAGAGAAGAGAGAAATATTGATGGCAGGGGAGAGAGCAGAAGAAGAAGCTCTATAGAAGAGGAAGACAGGTCTGGATGGAAGAGGGGAGAGACAGGAGGGAGATGTGATAAAAGGAGGAGGAGGTGAAAGAGAGGAAGACACTGGATGAAAAGAGAGAGGGGGCTGATGCCATTTGGAAGGGGGTGAAATTAAGAGATACTGATGGAAAGGAAGAGGGGCAGATGCTTTATAGAAGGGGGAGAGAAAGGTGGTGTGAGGAAGAGAAAGGAGAGATGCTGGATGGAAAGGAGAGAGTAGGCAGAGCAGATGCTGTATGGAAGTGGGGGAAAGACAAGAGAGTTTGCTGACACTGGATGGTAGACAGACAAGAGGAAGATAAGGATGGAGGGGGGGGCAGATGCTGTATAATAGTGGGGAACACAGATTCAGATAGAACAGGGGGAAGAGATTGGATAGAACAGGGGGAAGAGAGGGTAGATGTTGGGGGAAGGGATGTGAGAGACAGAGAGGAGGGAATGATGTAAGGGGGGAAGTGAAAGTGGAGATGCTGGAAACCAGAGACTGGTACCAACATAATTGAAAAAAATAATTTTATTTTTAGTTTATCTATATATATAAAATCGGATGTATGTATGTATGTGCCGCGATCACGCAAAAACGGCTTGACCAATTTGAACGAAACTTGGTATGCAGATCCCTCACTACCCGGGATGATATGTTCTGGGGGTCTCGCGGCCCACCTGCACACGTGGGCGGAGCTACAAACAGATAATCGGATTTCACCCATTCATGTCAATGGAAAAAATGTAAAGAGCTGCCAACGCAAAAACGGCTTGCCCGATTTGAACGAAACTTGGTATGCCGATCCCTCACTAACTGGGGTGATATGTTCTGGGGGTCTCACGGCCCACCTGCACATGTGGGCGGAGCTACAAACATAAAAGCAGATTTCACCCATTCATGTCAATGGAAAAAATGTAAAACAGCTGCCAACACAAAAACGGCTTGCCCGATTTGAACGAAACTTGGTATGCAGATCCCTCACTACCTGGGGTGATATGTTCTGGGGGTATCGCGGCCAACCTGCACACCTGGGCGGAGCTACAAACAGAAAATCAGATTTCACCCATTCATGTCAATGGAAAAAATGTAAAAACTGCCTCCGCATAACCGGCTTGCCCGATTTGAACGAAACTTGGTATGCGGATCCCTCACTACCTGGGGTGATATGTTCTGGGGGTCTCACAGCCCACCTGCACATGTGGGCGGAGCTACAAACATAAAATCAGATTTCACCCATTCATGTCAATGGAAAAAATGTAAAAAGCTGTGGGACCGATTTGAACTAAACTTGGTATGCTGATCCCTCACTATCTGGGGTGATATGTTCTGGGGGTCTCGCGGCCCACCTGCACACATGGGCGGAGCTACAAACAGAAAATCAGATTTCACCCATTCATGTCAATGGAAAAAAATGTAAAAAACTGCCATTCTCACAGTAATTCCAACTACCTGGGGTGATATGTTCTGGGGGTCTCGCGGCCCACCTGCACACATGGGCGGAGCTACAAACAGAACATCAGATTTCACCCATTCATGTCAATGGAAAAAATGTAAAAAGCTGCCATTCTCACAATAATTCAAAAACGGCTTGACCGATTTGAACGAAACTTGGTATGCTGATCCCTCACTACCTGGGGTGATATGTTCTGGGGGTCTCGCGGCCCACCTGCACACGTGGGCGGAGCTACAAACAGAAAATCGGATTTCACCCATTCATGTCAATGGAAAAAATGTAAAAAGCTGCCATTCTCACAGTAATTCACAAACGGTTTGTCCGATTTGAACGAAACTTGGTATACAGATCCCTCACTACCTGGGGTGATATGTTCTGGGGGTCTCGCGGCCCTCCTGCACACGTGGGCGGAGCTACAAACAGAAAATCACATTTCACCCATTCATGTCAATGGAAAAAATGTAAAAAGCTGCCATTCTCACAGTAAATCAAAAACGTCTTGACCAATTTGAACGAAACTTGGTATGCAGATCCCTCACTACCTGGGGTGATATGTTCTTGGGGTCTCGCAACCCCCCTGCACATGTGGGCGGAGCTACAAACAGAAAATCGGATTTCACCCATTCATGTCAATGGAAAAAATGTAAAAAGCTGCCATTCTCACAGTAATTCACAAACGGCTTGACCGATTTGAACGAAACTTGGTATGCCGATCCCTCACTACCTGGGATGATATGTTCTGGGGGTCTCGCGGCCCACCTGCACATGTGGCGGAGCTACAAACAGAAAATCAGATTTCACCCATTCATGTCAATGGAAAAAATGTAAAAAGCTGCCATTCTCACAATAATTCACAAACGGCTTGACCGATTTGAACGAAACTTGGTATGCAGATCCCTCACTACCTGGGGTGATATGTTCTGGGGGTCTCGCGGCCCACAACTCTATGTTGCTTGCTCAAGGGTGGGTTCACCCAAGAATTTATATGTTCTTGCTCCTGGAGGTGAAACTAAAATTGTTGTTTATAATCAAGTTTTGCGTTAGTTGTATTGTATTCATTTTGTCAAATATTTCACATTATAATTTGAATATATGTGTGTGTGTGTATGTATGTATGTTCCAGCATAACTCTTCAATGCATGGACAGATTTCAACCAAACTTGACATACACATTACTTACTATCTGAGGACAAACACTGTGGGGGTGGGAAGGGGGGGATATGTAAAAATGATTGAAAATGACAGATTTTAGTATCTACCCCATAGTGTTTTCGGGCTCACACATGAATACTCAGCATAACTCTGAAATGCATGGAGAGATTTCAACCAAACTTGGTACACATATGACTTACTATCTGGGGAAAAATATTGTGCAGGTGGGACGGGGTAAAATACTGTGGGGGTGGGAAGGGGGTGATATGTTAAAATTATCAAAAGCGACAGATATTAATGTCCAACCCATAGTTTTCGGGCTCGCAGAGATGAATACCGACACTCCCGATGCCGTTTAAGTCTAAGTTCAGCCCCATAGAGAGGGACATTCCTTTGGGACATGTGGAGGGTAGGGGGTTGGGACATGGGGGTGGGGCATATGGGACATGTGGGGGGGGGTGGGACATGTGGGGGGTGGGACATGTGGGACATAGGGGGGTGGGACATGTAGGTGGTTGGACATTTTGGGATAAATAAATATCCGGGCAACGCCGGGTTATCAGCTAGTATTTGTATAAATATATTAATATGTATAAATATATTTTATGTACAGCTTTATATTTTCATTCCAGTTCAATAGAAATAATTTAACTTCTCAATTTTTTAAATATAATGTGGCATAATTTTCAAAACTTGCTTGCCCCCCCCCCCCACACCCCATGCACCAACCCAGCCCAAATCAACTGCTACTCAGAACGTATCATGACTTGCACATTGCTAGGGCCTTGTAAGTATTTAATATAGCTTGTCAAAAAGCCATGACGTTCTTAAGTCTTTCCTTCTTTCTAACTAAACTTGTGGATGTTGGTTCTTATACAAGTTAATTAGCAAGAAATGTTGGTGAACTATTGTGATATTTTTATCTTGGTCTGAGGGCATGAATAGAAAATAATTTCTAGTAGCAGTCAGCGTGTTAGCCAGATTTAAGGGTAGCTAGCTACTGCCAACAGTTAAGCAGTTTCTGATACAGCAGTGTTTCATAATGAATGGAACCAAAACGATAAATGCAATGACTTTCCTATGAGGAGAGGCTAAAGAGGCTAGGGCTCTTCAGTTTGGAGAAGAGATGGCAGAGGGAAGAGAGAGGTCTATAAAATGAGCAGATGTGGATTGCTCGTTTATTCTTTTCAGGACCAGGGAGCATGCAGTGAATTTAGAACAGAATTTCCAAACTGTGGGTTGGGACCCCAAATGGGGGTCACAAAATCTGCCTTTAGTTTCATGACCTAGGTGAGCTCTCCATAGGTGCATTATTATTCTGTACCTCCAGAGGATCACACAATTTTATTTGGCCACAATCATAGTGTCACAGCACAAAAAGATTGGGAAACATTGATTTAGAACAAATCAGAGAAAATATTTCTTCACGCAGCATATAATTAAGCTCTGGAATTCATTACCAGTGAATGGGGTAAAAATGGTTAGCATAGCAAGGTGTGAATGGGCTGAGCGGTCATCACCCATCACTTCCTTGCCCCCAAGTTCTTCTGGTCTTCTTCGGTTCTTCCAGGTACTGGTCTAACACCTTTATCACAAGATCTCCCTGGTCTCTTGGGTCTCTTAGCTCCAGCCGGTCACTCCAATTCCTCTGCTGGCCACCACCAGTCTCCCCACCGATCTCTCCACCAGCCACTGCCTGGAAACTTCACCAGTCCCTCTGCCAGTTGTCATGCTTGAGCTCCTCCCTGGACTCCAGACTCTACTGGGACCCTCTGGCTACTCCTTTTCTCAAGCCCTTCTCACAGTCTCCCAGCTGTCTTTTCCTGCACACACGCACTGAAGACTCTCTCAGCACTGAGGACTCTCTCAGCCCCTCAGTCATCTTATTGCAGACGCACACACTGAGGACTTATTTCCAGTTTCTCTCTCTTTGAGTATTCTCCAGGTTGTCAAGCTTGAGGGCTCTCCAGTTACTCCAAGCTCTACCAGGTAGGCTAATATAAGGCAGGATCTCTCTCTCACTCTCTCTTCTCCCTGTCAGCACCGGCCAGTACTGGGCTTACCAGAAGTTAGACAAAAGCCAACATTCCTCCCTCTGAGGGTCACCTAGCTCCTGAATAAGCTCTTGGGTTTCTCTGCTTGGGACCTGTCCTTTTCAGCACCACTGTTCCCTCAGGGTGAGTGGACAGCTCCCAGCAGCCCTTGCAGGATGGTATACAGATAAACTCTTTTTCAACTGCTCAGGCTCCCTCTGCTGGCCTGGAAGAGGTACTTCACCCTGTCATACAAGGTTTAAAAAAGATTTGGACAAGTTCCTAGAAAAAAAAGAAAACTCCATAAATCATTATTAAGTTGGACTTGGGGGGGGGGGTCCACTGCATATTCCTGAGATAAGCAGCATGAATTCTATTTTACTATTTTGAGATCCTGCCAGGTGTTTGTGACCTGGATTGGCTAATGTTGGAAATAGGATAATGGATTTTCAGTCTATCCCAGTACAGCAATGCTTATGTACTTCTGCCCCAGTTAAAAAATATCAATAAGATGAATTGTAGGAATAAATGGTTTTCTATGAAATTAAACATCTTAAAAAGGAAATATCAAATATTTTAAGAAAGAGCCTGTAGAAAATCAAAATTAGAACAGGGTAGAACTCAGTAATGGAAAAAAGTTATGTAGGGGCCTACAGTTAAGTAACAAAGAGAAAATGTTTTATTGACATCTGTGGTGGTAGTTGTAAACAGTCACAAAACTGTGAAAATTTGTTGGAGGCAGATACAGTGAAAGATGGAAGGGATAGAGGAGAGAAAATCTTGGGCTGGAAATGTGTGTGGGTGGGTTATTATTAAAATATTTAAAGAATTAAATGAGAAACCAAGGTGGCAAGGGAGCCCCTTCTGATGATTCAGACAAGTCTTGACCTGTTTTTGGGCCACCGCGGGAGCGGACTGCTGGGCAGGATGGACCTGTGGTCTGACCCGGCAGAGGCACTGCTTATGTTCTTATGTTCTAATTATTTTAAAAAGCAATACCATGTTTGAACTAAAAACATTTATGAATTAAGTTCACAGGGCAATAGCAGTCAGGGTCTGGGGGAGGAGCTAGTAGGTGTTCAAGATGAAAATGGAGGAATCTGAAGTTTCCATGAGTAAGGATCAATGAAAATGTTCCTTTGCACATTGGATCCTGAACCTTCATATCTAATAAAGGTGTCTCTGAATCACTGGTATGTTTGATTAAAATGATTGCTAAAGCATTATTGCATTAGCTTCAGTGTTGGTCTACTGGACAGGTTTAAGGAGTCAATTATAAAACCTATATTTAAAAAGGGAGCTGAGGATACAACTGATTGTGCAGATTTTCATCTAGTGTTCAACTTGCTAGTGCTATTAAAAGTGATGGAAATGGAGGAGGTGTATTGATTGGGTGACATCCTAGAAAACAAACAGGCCTTTGATAATGAACAGGTGGGATTTAGAGTATGATCCAGGACAGAATCCTTAAACATGGCAGCTATGGACTTGGTATATGAATATCTTTGACAGCAAAGAAGCAGTTTTGCCTGTATCTGTCTGGTGCTTTGCAGATCCTGATATATTACTGTAGGTTTTAAGAGGTAAGATATTGACTAGATTCTTGACTAGATTCTTTCTTTTTTCAAAGAGTAGAGCCTTTAAAGTACAATAAAACATCCAGATTTCGACACTCAGATTCTCACAATGTGGGTTGCAAAGGGAAGACAGCTCCTGAGGCCTATGGCAACCTGCAAGGATCGCTAAAGTACCAGCGATCCTCTCTGCAGACTGCTCCCTGCTGGAATTAGGTAAATGGATGTGGGGAGGGTAGGCCTTCGGGGGGGGGGGGGGAGTGCAGTCCTTCAAGGGGTAGTGCAGGCCTTCAGTGGGGGAGTCAACCTTTGGGGGGAATGTGCAGACCTTCAGGGGGGGTGAGGCCTTCGGGGGAGGGGGGCTGTATAATAAAAAAATATTTGAACATAAATACAAAGTACACTCGGTGTGTATATATATATTTATATATATATATATATATATATATATATATAAATAAATATATATATGTTTAGCATTTTTATTGTTGGTAGATCATTTTGACTTGGTCATTTTAAAAGTAGCTCGCAAGCCCAAAAAGTGTGGGCTCCCCTGATATAGAATTATTGAGGCTAAAATTGGATCTGGAAGGATCGTTTTAACCACACATATCAACATTGCAAAAGCCTTTTCTGAGCTCCTAGCTAGCTAAATTTTTCTGAAAAGAACTGCATTTGTCTGTTTTCCAGGTACTTACATCAGTGCACTGGACTACCATAATATCATATATGTTCTTTCCTGGAAACAGGTTATAAGGCTAATGACAGAACACAATTAATTATGAAAATGTGGAGGAGAGAAAGTGCTTGTTGAGTGTTGATCTTGTTACATTAGCTCCAATGGATAAGCATGAATAATTGAAACTGCTAGTGCTGGCATTTAAGATGTTGCCCATACATCATCCAGTCTAATACACCGGTATTTTTCAAGCAGGATATTTAAGATCAAACCTGGACTTCTTATTGGGAAATATGACTTTTTCAGTAGGAGTTCTGGTATTATGGAACAATCTTCTGCTGGAGATGCACAGTGAAGTCATTTACTGAAGTTTTGGGGAAAATCCCCCCAAATTTTTATCATTGTGAATTTTCCCATTGAGAAGGTTATTTTTATATATAATTGTTTGCCTTGTTTAGTTTAACAAGAAGGCATCTATTTTGCACTAATTTTATACAGATACAGAAGCACCTATGGTGCTCATTTTAAAAGTAGATGACTACCTCAAAATGCCTAAAAATACATTTGCTAAAAACATCCAAATTACAATTTTGGAAAGTCACAATTTGGACATTCCACACTGCACATTGGTGAAATTGCAAGGGGGGGGGATATTGTAGATGTGTCTTGGGAATATAAGAATTGCCACTGCTGGGTCAGATCAGTGGTCCATCGTGCCCAACAGTCTGCTCACACGGTGGCCCTCTGGTCAAAGAGCAGTGCTCTAACAGACTAGCCCTACCTGCATACGTTCCAGTTCAGAAGGAACTTGTCTAACTTTGTCTTGAATCCCTGGAGGGTGTTTTCCCCTATGACAGACTCCGGAAGAGCGTTCCAGTTTTCCACCACTCTCTGGGTGAAGAAGAACTTCTTTACGTTTGTATGGAATCTGTCCCCTTTTAACTTTAGAGAGTGCCCTCTTGTTCTCTCTACCTTGGAGACGGTGAACAACCTGTCTTTATCTACTAAATCTATTCCCTTCATTATCTTAAATGTTTCGATCATGTCCCTTCTCAGTCTCCTCTTTTCAAGGGAGAAGAGGCCCAGTTTCTCCAATCTCTCACTGTATGGCAACTCCTCCAGACCCTTAACCATTTAGTCGCTCTTCTCTGGACCATTTTGAGTAGTACTGTGTCCTTCTTCATGTACGGCGACCAGTGCTGGACGCAGTACTCCAGGTGAGGGCGCACCATGGCCCGGTACAGCGGCATGATAACCTTCTCCGATCTGTTCGTGATCCCCTTCTTTATCATTCCTAGCATTCTGTTCACTCTTATAGCTGCCGCTGCACATTGCGCGGATGGCTTCATCGACTTGTCAATCATAACTCCCAAGTCTCTTTCCTGGGAGGTCTCTCCAAGTACCGCCCTGGACATCCTGTATTCGTGCATAAGATTTTTGTTACCTAAATGCATCACTTTACATTTATCCACATTGAACCTCATCTGCTATGTTGATGCCCATTCCTCGAGCATGATTATGTCACGTTGCAGATCTTCACAATCCCCCTGTGTCTTCACTACTCTGAATAACTTCATATCGTCCACAAATTTAATCACCTCACTCGTCGTACCAATGTCCAGATCATTTATAAAGATGTTGAAGAGCATGGGTCCAAGCACTGAGCCCTGCGGCACCCCACTGGTGACGCTCTTCCAGTCCGAGCATTGTCCATTTACCCCCCACTCTCTATTTCCTATGCTCCAGCCAGTTTTTAATTTACATGAGTACCGTATTTTCGCGGATATAACGCGCACCTGTGTAAAACGCGCACAGGGGTATAGCGCGCAGAAATCACGATGATATGTACCAAAACTTTTCTATACCGCGCTCAGGCATATAACGCGCATGATGCCCGACGCTCCTTTCGCCCGCCCTGACTTTCCGTGCGCTGTCCCGACTCTCCGTTCACCCCCCCTGACTTCCGTGCACTACCCTGACTTTCCGTGCACTGTCCCCCCTTGAAGTCCTGTCCCCCCTTGAAGGTCTGTCCCCATCCTGAAAGCCTGATGCCCCCCCCGACGTCCGATACATCCCCCCCCCCCGGCAGGACCACTCGCACCCTCACCCCGAAGGACCGCCGACTCCCCAACAATATCGGGCCAGGAGGGAGCCCAAACCCTCCTGGCCACGGCGACCCCCTAACCCCACCCCGCACTACATTACGGGCAGGAGGGATCCCAGGCCCTCCTGCCCTCGACGCAAACCCCCTCCCCCCAACGACCGCCCCCCCCCAAGAACCTCTGCCCGTCCCCCAGCCGACCCGCGACCCCCCTGGCCGACCCCCACGACACCCCCACCCGCCTTCCCCGTACCTTTGTGTAGTTGGGCCAGAAGGGAGCCCAAACCCTCCTGGCCACGGCGACCCCCTAACCCCACCCCGCACTACATTACGGGCAGGAGGGATCCCAGGCCCTCCTGCCCTCGACGCAAACCCCCCTCCCCCCCCAACGACCGCCCCCCCCAAGAACCTCCGCCCGTCCCCCAGCCGACCCGCGACCCCCCTGGCCGACCCCCACGACCCCCCCACCCCCCTTCCCCGTACCTTTGGAAGTTGGCCGGACAGACGGGAGCCAAACCCGCCTGTCCGGCAGGCAGCCAACGAAGGAATGAGGCCGGATTGGCCCATCCGTCCTAAAGCTCCGCCTACTGGTGGGGCCTAAGGCGCGTGGGCCAATCAGAATAGGCCCTGGAGCCTTAGGTCCCACCTGGGGGCGCGGCCTGAGGCACATGGGCCAAACCCGACCATGTGTCTCAGGCCGCGCCCCCAGGTGGGACCTAAGGCTCCAGGGCCTATTCTGATTGGCCCACGCGCCTTAGGCCCCACCAGTAGGTGGAGCTTTAGGACGGATGGGCCAATCCGGCCTCATTCCTTCGTTGGCTGCCTGCCGGACAGGCGGGTTTGGCTCCCGTCTGTCCGGCCAACTTCCAAAGGTACGGGGAAGGGGGGTGGGGGGGTCGTGGGGGTCGGCCAGGGGGGTCGCGGGTCGGCTGGGGGGGCGGTCGGAGGTTCTTGGGTGGGGGGCGGTCGTTGGAGGGAGGGGGGTTTGCGTCGAGGGCAGGAGGGCCTGGGATCCCTCCTGCCCGTAATGTAGTGCGGGGTGGGGGTAGGGGGTCGCCGTGGCCAGGAGGGTTTGGGCTCCCTCCTGGCCCGATATTGTCGGGAAGTCGGCGGTCCTTCGGGGGGGGGGATGTATCGGACGTCGGGGAGTCGGCCGGGCAAGAGGGCTTGGGCTCCCTCTTGCTCCGATCGTGGATGCGGGTGCGGGTGGGAGCGCGTGCGAGCGGTCGTTCGGGGTGGGGGTGCGAGCGGTCCTGCTGGGGGGGTGAATCGGGCGTCGGGCGGGGTGGGAACTATGTTTAAAAACTTTTCTATACCGCGCTCAGGCATATAACGCGCGAGGGGTATGCGCGGTAGGTAAAATCGCGTATAACGCGCGCGTTATATCCGCGAAAATACGGTATTTCATCCTCGATTCCATGGCTCGCAATTTTCCGAAGTAGTCGTTCATGCGGAACCTTGTCAAACGTCTTCTGAAAATCCAGATATACAATATCGACCGGGTCGCCCTTGTATATCTTTCTGTTTACTCCCTCAAAGAAGTGCAGCAAGTTCGTCAAACACGATCTGCCTTTGCTTAAATTCTTCTGACTGGTCCTCATCAGCCCATGTCCGTCAAGGTGATCAATGATGTAGTCCTTTATCAGCAACACTACCATCTTTCCCGGTACCAAGGTCAAACTCACCGGTCTGTAGTTTACCAGATCTCCCCTCGGACCTTTTTTGAAGATCAGCGTAACATTCGCCACCTTCCAGTCTTCCAGAATCTTTCCTGATTTGATCGACAGATTGGCTATTAGTTGAAGGAATAGGGAGGGCTCAAAAGTTGGACTCCAATGGAGATATCACTATAAAACACGATTTTGGTTTCTGGAGAGTAAGTGTAATTTCCTAATTGCTCATGCCTAAAAAGTATAGAAAAGGAAATTGCTAGTTTCCATAAAACTTTGCTTTTGAGACCAAGATAGTTAAATTTTGCAATCTACCTATTTAAAATGTGAAAACACTGAATTTTCATATTTTCATTCTTATAAAGTCATAAAAAGCAACATATGAATCACAATTAACATGTAATTATTTTGAAGTTACACAAAAATGACCACAGAAGATTTAGAAGAGCAATATTTGAGTTTATATTGTAACTCACTTTCAAGAATTAGTTCCCAGATATAGAGTTCCTTTTACTAAGCTGCGATAGCGTTTTTAGCACACACAGGATTTTAGCGCGCGTTAAACCCATGCTACGTGGCTAGAACTAACGCCAGCTCAATGTTGGCGTTAAGGTCTAGCGTGCGCTGAGCGCGCACTAAAACCGCTATCGCAGCTTAGTAAAAGGAGCCCATAGTCTCCCATCATGTTTTCATTAAATGGTCCTTGGTTTAAGTCCAGTATATCCTGGTAGAAGCACTCACCTTGCTCCTCTGAATATGCTCCCATATTCTCCTTGAATGTCTCAAGATGACTTTGAGAAACATCCTACAGCTCATTTTACTGTAATTCTTCACCAGATTCTCAAACAACTCCACATAGTTTTCAGCCTTGTGATTTCCCAGGAAGCCCTGAACCACTGCAATAAAGCTGTTCCAAGCCGCTTTCTCCTTCCTAGTTAGCTATTTGGGAAATTCCATGCACTCCAGGATCTTCTTTTTTAAAATTTAATCTTTATTGAATTTTAGGGCTCCTTTTACAAAGGTGCGCTAGCGTTTTTAGCGCACGCAACAGATTAGCACGCGCTACCCGAAAAACTACCGCTTGCTCAAGAGGAGGCGGTAGCGGCTGGCGCGCTATTCCGCGCGTTAAGGCCCTAACACACCTTTGTAAAAGGAGCCCTTAATTTTTTTTAGAACAACAATCATAATGAAATTAAACATTTCCCAACATATATCCAATTACATATAAGGAATAATATAACATGGAAATTAAAAACTGTTAATTAGTTCACAATCATTGGGGGAGGAATATCGATAAAATCGAAGATTGTTTTACTCCATCTACTTTTTAAAGGAAAAAGTCAGGCAAATTGAAGTAGACCCAAGTTATTAACTACTGAGCATTATTCCTGGCTATTGATAGAGGTACTTGCAATAGTCACCTCTTTTTCCAAAATAAATCTCGATAACAGTGTGCAATCAAAAAATATATATCTAGCTCCCTTGAAATTCACCAAACACGTACATGGGAATCTAAATACAAAGGTAGCACCCATTTTTAACACCTGAGGTCTCAAAAGTAAAAAATGTTTCCTCTTTTTCTGTGTTACCCTGGACACATCAGGATACATTCTTCTTTTTGATTCAGAAAAAGAACATCTTTATATTTGAAAACCAACTTTAAAAGCCACTCTCTGTCTGAATCTAAGGCTAGTTGAACAAAAAGTGTAGCAAAGGTTAACTGCTCTGATTCTGACTTCTCTAGTATATTCGTCAAATCAAACACATCTATTGGTAATTCCTGGTGATACTCCATAGGTTTCTTCTTTCCCAAGGAAATATAGTCAATTTTTGAGATAGGAGGAAAAGAATTTTGTGGGACTTTCTGAACCTCCGAGAGATATCTCTTAAACATATCCAATGCTGAGGTAGCAATTAATTTAGGAAAATTGATCAGTCTCAAATTTTGTCTCCGTGATAAATTTTCCAGCAGTTCCATTTTAAAGTTAATACTCCCATTATCTTTAATAAGGAGCTGATTTTGTGCTCCTAGAATTTTTTTTTTTTTCTTGCTCCACTGATTTTTACTCCAATTTGCCCACATTTTGTTGTAATGTTATAGTCTCAGATATTATCCCAGCGCAATGTGTGGATAAAGTTTGTGTTTGAGTTCCCAGGGAGATATGTATAGATGAAATTGCATCCCAAATGGAGTTCAAATCAACCACAGGAGGTTTTTCCAAGTGAGCTAGTGAATGGCTAAATTTTAGATCCTTAAGTTTCACAGTACCTGCTTGTATACTTGACAATAGTAACTCTTGCCGTTCCCCAACCGATTCCAGGGCTCCACGCGGCAGCAGCTGTGGTAGAAAGGCAGCAGAAACCCTCTGGACCTCCAGATCTTCATCCTCCTCTTCTTCGCAACTCTCGGAGGGAGCTGCATAGCTCCCTTCACTCCCTGTGTCCTGCAACTGGGGGAGTGACTGCGCCGGTGTGTTACACTCTTTCGGCAAAAGACTAGTTGCCTTGAATGAGGTGTCCGGGCTCTCCGTTGTGCTCCCACCTCATGCCGAGGACTTTCTGTCTGGTTCTCCTTGGGGCCCACGTTGGACGACCGCGTCCATCGGCCTAGGCAATTGCTGTGTCCCAGGTTCCATGGGATAGACCCAGGTCTTGGATTTATGCTTCACCATAAAAATGGTAAGTAGTAAAAGGCTCAATAGCGTTCAGCCCAGCACCTTCCGGTCGCCATCTTAGTTAGACTCCTCCCTCCAGGATCTTCTTTATCCATGGTCCGACCTTTGGCTCGGACAGATTGGAGAAAATGTCTTGAAGGTACTTGAAGGATGCCAACTCCTTATCTAGAGCTCTGACAAATTGTTTCATTAGGCCCAATTTGATGTGCTTCCTCTCCTCCGGTCCTTATTCCCTCCCCCAGCCAACATCTCTCTCTCCCTCTATGAGTTCAATTTTTTACTCTCTGCCCTCTCCCCCTTCCCCTTAGTGTGACATTTCTCCTTCCCTCCTTTATGCCCTCCCCATCCATCTCGGACTCTCTCTCTCCATGAGTCCAACACTTTCTGCCTCCTGCACGCTTCCTCTCCTCTGAACCTTATTCCCTTCCCCAACCAACATCTCTCTCTGTATCTCCATGAGCCCAACTTTTTTTCCTCTCTCCTCCACCCCTATTGGCAACAAGTCTCCCTCCCTCCCTCTCACTGTCCATCTGTCTTGAGAGATCAAGGCATCTTTTCCACTCCCCTCTTATTGTCACATCCAACATTTCTCCCTCCCTCATCCCCCGGATCATGTGCAGCAATTTTCAACATTGCTCACCAGCCCCATGCCCATTTCTCCTTCTATCACCCCTCTGCAGCACCATGCCACATCTTTCCCTCCATCACTATGTCCAACATTCATCCCCCATCTTCCACTTCAATTTATCCCTCTGTTCCCTCTCCACCACCATATCCAACATTTCTCCTCTCATCCTTCTCTCCCCATGCATCTCTCCCTCTCTTCTCTTTCTCTCTATGCCCAATTTTGCTCTTTCTTCCTTTTCCTCTCATTCACACACTGATGCCCAACAGTTCTCCCTTTCTCTTCCCTCCCTTCAGTCCCAAGTTAGTGCCCCCTTCCTCCCTCCCTTCTGTGTTCCATGTTCATGCCCCCCTTCCTTCTGTATCAAGTTCATGACCCCTTCCCCACCCCCTCCCTGCCTTCAGCTGTTGTCCAAGAATCGTACCCCTCCAATGTCCAATGTGTTCCTTCTCCCTCCCCCCCCACTCCTTTGTTCTCTTACTTGTTCGAACTGTACTGCTCCTTGTGCCTTCAGCGGCTTGTTCAGGGAACGTGCAGCACGCAGCAATTTACACATGGCTGACCCACAAGCCTTACCTTTAATGTCAGCCCTGACATCGGAGAGAAGGTTTCCGGGTCAGCACCGTGCAGCGTGTAAATTGCTGCCTTCTGTGCGTCTCCAGAACAAGTCGCTGAAGACAGAATGAGCAAGGAGGTAACTGGGAAACACCCCCTTCCCTCCTGCCGCTGACCTAGAAGGCTTTCCTGTGACATCAGCTCTGATGTCAGAGGGAAGCCCTATGGGTCAGCTTCGGGAGGGAGGGAGGAGCAGAGAACCCTGGCAGCGGGTGGGGCAGGAAGCAAGGAGGAATCCCTGATGGTGGTTGCGACTTTGACGGGCGGGCAGGGAATATCCTCTGTGGTGGACAGGCTGCGTACCCCCAACAAGCAGCCCATGTACCCCTAAGGGTATGCGTACTGCGTGTTGAGAAACACGGTCTAGTGCACATGAGCACCTGTCTAATCAATTCACACCATCAATGGCATCTTTGAAATGCCTAAGTGGCAGATATAGCTAGACATCAGCTTATCGAATTGCCCAGATGGTATTTATTTATAAATAATTAAATTAACCAGATGAGATCCTTTGTAAATATAACAAGCCTGTTTGATATTCTAAATTGTAGACTATGGGGCTCATTTCCAAAAGAGAAAAACATCCAAAAAGTGGCATAAAGAGGCACAGAAGTTTTACTTGCCAAACCCTTCCAATGTGCTATTTTCAAAACCTATTTTCCAGATGGATATCTATGCTGTTGATGATTATAGTTCATCTAAATATCAAAGGGGTATGTTAGAGGCATGGTTTGGGCAGGACTAGGGCGGGGCTTATGATTTGGACGTTTTTCTCCCATAATCAAACATTTCAGAATACGTTCAGGGTTACACCTGTTTTAAAAATGAATAAGTGCCAAAAAGGTGCCCCAGCTGATCAGATGACCACTGGAGGATGTAGACATGACCGCCCTCACTCCTTCAGTGGTCACTGACCCCTTTCCACCCCCCAAATATCTGAATGAAACAGTACATACCTGCCTGTATGCCAGCTGCAGATGTTATGACCTAGCAGAGCAGCAAGCAGGTTCTTGGAGTGGCCTATTGGGCGGTGTATTCAACCACAGAGACAGAGACTCAGGCACATATCCCACTCTAATTGCTACTCTTAGGGTGAAATATTTGAGCCCAGTGAAACCCAACCCAAACCTACTGGACCATCATATAGGTGCCATCTGCAAGCAAGAGGGCTAATGTGGTGTACAGGTAGATTTTGGGTGGGTTTTGGAGGCCTCACCATACACTAGAAGGGGGTTTTAGATGAGATGTGTACCTGGGTCTTTTTAGGTGAAGTTCACTACAGGGCCCTCTAAGGTGCCCTACTGCTCTGCTTGGATGTCTGTGTGCCCAGTCTACTAAAACTACTGGCCCCTCCTACATCCCAATGACTTGTTTCATGCATTTTTGGGGGGGGACATTTTTTTTTTTTTTTTTTAATAATTCATAAGGATAAATGCACATCTGAAAAATGGCCATTTTTGAAAAAGCAAGATAAACGTTTTGCAATTTTGAAAATGGGCATGTTTGATACTGAATTATTGTGCGTCTTTTGTAAAATGTCTAGACTTGGATTTAGATGGCATTGAAAATTTCCCTCTATGTTTATAGAATAATTTACAGTATATGCATAAATACTGTATATTGCGAATTATAGGAACATCTCTTTTGGGAAGTTGTATTTATGTCATATGTCTAACACCTGCTTTTTTATTTATTTAGGGCTCCTTTTACTAAGCTGTGTTAGAGCATTGCCGTGCGCGCTAGACGCTAACGCCAGCATTGAGCTGGTGTTAGTTCTAGCCGCGTAGTGTGGGGTTAGCGCACGCTGATCTGCTGTATACGCTAAAAATGCTAGCGCACCTTAGTAAAAGGAGCCCTTAGTGTGCTATTGTCTTGCCTATTTTGTTTTAATGCATTTCAATTGCTGGTTCATGAGCTATGCTGCTCAGCCTAACAGTATTAGAATTTATAATGGCACTCTTCGTAAATTGTAAAAACAGGCTATATTTCTTGTTTAATCTAGAGAGTTTATTAAACAAGAAACAATTCCACTTGTCTGGAAGTAATAGGTAAGAGATTTCACAAAAAAATTAAGTGTTATTTTTAATGCCTGGAACTTCTTCAATTGTTTCTTGAATATTCTAGTGCATGCTAGTGCATTTAATGGAGAATTTTACTGCTGCTATTATATCACAAACCTTGTATTTGATTACAGGGAATAAACAAACTTAGCTCATAAAAATATAAAGAAGAAAAACATCTAAAGAAAAGCTGTAAATGTCAACCAAAACAAATATAAGATCGTTCATTAGACACATTAAAGAAAGGTACCTGAGTAAGGACATTTTAAATCAGCTGAGCATTGCTGCAGAGAAAAAATAGAGAGAAAAGGGGTAGTGAGATGGTGATTATTTATTTATTGGGATTCAATAACTGCATTTATGGTTGAGCTATCTGTGATGGATGAGGGTGTGGAGTGTAAGGAAGAGAATGATGTGAGGCAGAGTGGGAAGTTGAGGAAGGAAGAGATGCGGGACAAGCCGGTGGGTGGAGCTATGCAGGAAGATGCAGGAAGTGAGGAAATTTAGGGAAAGAGAGCATACACATGGACAGAGTCTGGACAGATTGTGGGTGGGACACACAGTTATGAAGGCAAATTATAGAACAGTATACTTTATGCATGTTCTTTGGCTTTCTAGATTTTGATCATATACACGATTACAGAACAGACTCAAATAGGTGCCTTCTAGGCACCTAAACTAGGTACAGTGTTATAGAATCGTCCTCCACAAGAAAAATTTTAATTTTCAAACAGGTTGCCTATGTGGGAAGCTCAAACAGGCACCAATCAAGCATCTATGGCATTAAATATTACTAGGGCCGGCAGGGCAGGATTAATTCGTCGAGGGCCCCTAGGCACACAAGTACACTGGGCCCCTTGCCCCGCCCCACTCCACCATGCGCCCAGGCGGAAACAGGAAGTTGCGTCAGAGGGAAGCTTTGGGCAAGCAGCACCGCTTGTACAATTACAGTTCACGTTGCCTTTCTTACCCGCGTGGCTTGCTTGTCTTACTTTCCGTTGATGGGGGGGGGGCCGCATTGCTGATCGGGGTGGGGCCTGCATTGCCAATCGATGCTGGAGGGGCCCATCGCCGTTTGGAAAAAATAATGTTGATGCCTTCCTTCATCGGGCCCCCATGACCATTTTGGGCCCTTAGGCACATGCCTACTTGGCCCTGAGGGCCAGAGAGGGTGGGAGCTGGCAGGCCTTGAGCATATACAGATGCTCATGGCCCCTGACTGGCCCAACATGGAGGATCACTGGCAGCGTGTTTAGGCAGTTAATTGCATACATCATGTACTCTACTTCTAACAAAAATAATAATGATTGGGAGTAGAATCCGAACAGCAGGTTCTACCATATCCATGTAATTCCCCTCCACCCAAATGAAACCATATTCACTGTTCCTTTTCCATCTTGAAAAACTTGCCATCGTTTCTCAAAAAGGGTTTGCTTGTTATTACTACTACTATTAATTATTTCTATAGCACTACCAGACGTACGCAGCGCTGTACAGAGTCACAAAGAAGACAGTCCCTGCTTGAAAGAGCTTACAATCTAAACAGACAAGACAGACAAACAGGATGTCATGGACAGGGCAGGATTAACCAATAGGCCAAGTAGGCACGTGCCTAGGGTTCGAAATGGTCAGGGGGCCCGATGAAGGAGGGCATCAACATTGTTTTTTCCAAACGGCGATGGACCCCTCCAGCACTGATCGCCAACGCAGGCCCCCCGCCAATCGGCAACTCGGGCTCCACACCAATCGGTAACGCGGCCCCCCCGTTGACGGAAAGTAAGACAAGCAAGCCACGCGGGTAAGAAAGGCAACAGGAACTGTAATTGTGCAAGCGGTGCTGGGCGCATGGTGGGGTGGGGCGGGGAAGGTGGGCCCAGTGTACTTGTGTGCCTAGGGGCCCTCGACAAATTAATCCTGCCCTGGTCATGGATACAGTTAAGGGGAACAGTTAATCTGTTAGCTGGGTTGGAGGGCAGAGGGGAGTACAGGACAATCAAGCCATTGTGACATCACTGATGAGGTTGGCTCTTAATTGTGGAATGAAAACAAGCAACGTATTTTATGACATCACAATCTCAGCTCTGCTTCCCAAAGACTGAAACTCTTCACACTACTACTATTAATTATTTCTATAGCATTACCAGAAGCACGCAGCATTGTACAGAGTCACAAAGAAGACAGTTATGACTTATGATGGTAAGCCTATGCATAATACACTATCCCTGCAGTTTCTCTACCCCCTTCTACCAGTCGGATGTTACTGGAAAGATAGCAGGAGATAAATTTTTCCCATTATGCAGTTTATAAATTTCAGAGATTTCTCGATAGGTTTTCTAGGTCCTCTTATCTGTGATGCAGGAATAATCTGTCCTTTCTTCATTCCTGTGGACCCTGCAGCCTACAAGGTTGTTAACGTGTGGCTCAAGAGTTTGTGTTCTTCCTTATGTAGTCTGGTTGCCTTATCTTTAAATTTTTCTAGAACTTGTCTTGAAAATTGTAACAAGCCACTGAGCCCATCTACCAGGGAAATGTCCTATTTAACCTCTTGTTCACTAATCTCCTCAATTAGGACAGGCTTGAAACTAACATAAACATAAGTGGGCCTCTAGCCAAGGGAGCTGCATTAGGGCAATATTCAAGTCAACCTTTTTATATTCAGTTATATTCAAGTCCCAACCTTTTTTTTTTTTTTGTGGAGGGGGAAAGGTTACCTCAGTTTATATTCAGGTCAGTTAATATTCAAGTATATATGGCACTTTTACATGCATAACCCTTGGAGTAATTTTCTAAAATCTTTTAACTTAGTATACATAGTAACATAGTACATGACGGCAGATAAAAACCTATGTGGTCCATCCAGTCTGTCCAACAGTCACATTTCATTCTCAAGTCAACAAACCAATAGTTATTCATTTTACTTGCTAAGTCTCAGTATAAGGGGTGCCCCCATGAGATAGGTGTCTCCTCCCCCACACGAGATAAGTAAGACCTGAACTCAGATGATTTGAATGTGGTATAAAATACTTATAATTGCTCGTGATCCATTTTGCCGCATATGAGATGGAGACTGAAGAAGTCTGTCTGGCATCGGCTACACCAACTTACACTGCCCCACTGCTGGAGTTGTCATCACCCCCAACTCCCCTCCCCCAATCCATCATGCTATGTATGGGACACAGATCATAGAAGTCTGTCCTGCATCATTTTCGTTCCCCGCTGCTGGGCTTCTATTTAATCACCACTCCTGTGCATCATAAATAAAGATATAGCTTTTGATCTGTCAAGTTTTGTGTTGATGCTATCATCTTTCTATTTAGGAATACTTTGTGTTTATCCCACACAT
This sequence comes from Geotrypetes seraphini, assembly GCF_902459505.1. NCBI lineage: Eukaryota > Metazoa > Chordata > Amphibia > Gymnophiona > Dermophiidae > Geotrypetes > Geotrypetes seraphini. The sequence continues at coordinate 181,709,429 of NC_047085.1, read as the reverse complement.
TTTTGAACTCCGTCACTGTTTTTGTCTCTACCACCTCCACAGGGAGGGCATTCCCAGGCATCCACCACCCTCTTCATGAAGAAGTATTTCCTGACATTACTCTTAAGTCTACCATCCCGCAACCTCTAGTTTTACCGCATCTCCATCTCTGAAATAGATTTGTTTGTAGATTAATACTCTTCAAGTATTTAAATGTCTGTATCATATCTCCTTTATCCATTATTTCCTCCAGAGTATAATACATACATCTTTCGGCATAATCCCGATATCATTTTTGTTGCCTTCCTCTGGACCACTTCAAATCTTCTTATCCTTAGCAAGGTATGCCCTCCAGAACTGAAAACATTATTCCAAATGGGGCCTCACCAACAACTTGTACAGGGGCATCAACACTACTCTTTCTCCAGGCAACTTCTCTCTCTATGCAACCAGCATTCCTCCTGGCTACGGCCACCATTTTGTCACATTATTCATTTTTTTTTTTTTTTTATTATTTATAATTTTATACTTTATTCCCAAGCATAAACATCTTGTACAGTAAGATTGTTTTGAATACAAAAAAAAAGAAATAGAAAACAAATTACAATACAATATAGACGATATTAAATATCATAACATCTTCTCCTTATAAAGACAATCTCTAGTCCACAATAATTGGATCCTAGACTTCAATAGGGTGAATTAAAACAAAAAGATCATAAAATAATCTTATACTTAAGAAAATCTAAATGGATGAAATTGCGGGGAGCTAATCATGTATTTCTGTTGTTACTTCTATTTTTTCACCTTTCTCAAGACGTTTCAATGCCACAAATTTGGTTAGGTGTATCGGATCAAAGAAAACATATTTATCAGAACCATAATGAACAATACATTTGCAAGGAAATCTAAGGAAAAATTTCCCTCCCACTGAATTTACTCCAGGTTTTAATAACAAAAACTGCTTTCTTCGTTTTTGAGTCTCTTTGGTAACATCAGAAAAAAATTGTACTTTCTGACCCAGGAACTCTTTAGTTCTATTTTTAAAGAACATTTTCATAATCCAGTTCTTATCTGGCATCAATACAACTGTTACCAGTAATATCGCAGGTTTGACTAATTCTTTCATTGAACTTTCCAATAATGTAGTAATGTCCAATTTTGATTCCTGTTGTCCCTCGTTGATCAATTGCTGATCCAATTTTCTATCAGGCAGGTAAAATACTTGTGTAAATGGTGGAATTAATTCTTCTGAAACTGAGAAAATCTCCAAGAAGTATTTTTTTAACATTTCCCTAGGAGACATAGAAGATATCCTGGGAAAATTTAGGAACCGCAAATTATTGGCTCGTTGGCCATTTTCAATCATTTCCAGTTTCATCCTGATATTTGTACTATCTCTAATCATAGTTTCTTGTACTTGTTTGACCCCTACTATCTCATTTTTATTTTTATCTGAGGTAACTTTGACCATAGTCAATTCTGATTGCATTTGAGTCAATTCTTGTTCCTGCTTATCAACTTTCATTTCTAATACTTTAAGTTGTGGGTTCAATGAATTTCCCAGTTTGACTACTAAGTCCCAGAGAGACTCCATTGTAATTTCAGTGGGTTTTTCAACCAAAAAGAAAGGAGTCTCACCTGCCATACTTGTAGAAATCGAGTCTTGTTGTATCTCCCTTTTCTTTGATGTTCCAGCCGCAGTATCTGTCTCCAGACTTAAAAAGTCTTTTGATAGATCCAATACATCGCTCGAAGATGAACCAGCCTCCTGGGCTACTGGAACTGCCTCTATGGACGTGCCTTGTGCCTGCGGCGAGCTAGTATGCTGCAGTTGGGGGGGAGTATCTCTTTCTTCCGGGCTCAGCGTGACCTCTAGCCCCTGGATTCTGGCGGCGTCACCCCGTACCGCCAAGTCCTGCGGGCGATTCCCCGAAGTTGCCGGCTCCCTCCACCGCGTCAAGAGGCGCTCAATAGTGAGAGGAGGAGGAATTACAGAATGCCGCGAGGCTCCGGCGGCACTTCTCCCTCTCCTCTTAGGCATGAGGAAACCTTCAGAGCAAGCTGAATACCAAGAAAAGGTAAATTATAAAAAAAATCTACCGAACGCTCAGGAGACGCTCCGAAATTCAACCACTCGCGGCCATCTTGGATCCAAGTGTCGAAAATATCATTTCCTGCCTTGTCACATTATTCTGGTATAAAAAGACCTTTGTGTGCAAAAAAAAAATTATAAAATTACTCCTATAATATTTGAGCTGTAGATAAGCAAAAGATTCTTTAGTTGATATGTGAAATTCACTTCAGGTACACTGAGAAATTCTAATTGCCTTCCTTGTCAAGTGCATTTAAATATCTGGTTTAGTCCTTTGTTATCTGAGTTGCAAATACTATGAGACTCATTTTCAAAAAAATATGGACATCCAAAAGATGGCATAAACAGGCTCTTGGATGTATTACTAGTCAAAACATTCAAGTAGGTATTTTCGAAACTGACTTTCTAGAAATCTTTCTAGATAATTTTTGTCTCCAGTGCTTATAAAGGGGGCATGTGTGCTTTGGGTGGGATTAGCAGTGATAATCAAACATTTTATATAGTAGTCAAAGATAGAAGATTGCAGGAACAAGAAAGAATCTTTGGTGATTGGAGGAGGGAGGTATAAAAGGAGAAAGTTTAGTTGTGGAGGCGGATATTTTAAAATGAAGAAAATCTTGATAAGGATGGTCAAAAATTTTTTTGAATCTAAGGGGTAAAGAAGAATTGTAAATAACCGCAATACCACCACCTTTCTGGCCATGACGGGCATGTAGTTGAAATGCATAACCAGTGGGACATGCTTGTGAAAGGTAAGTCTCTTCTCCCTCAGCCAAATTTCCTTAAGACAGAAAATGTGAAATTGATTGTGGACAATAAGATCTTTTATAAGGTGGTGTTTGGTTTTAGTAGATCAGACATTAAGTAGTCCAAAAGTTAAGTTATTGTTCGATAATGCAGGAGGGTGAGTTTGAGAGGTAAATGACTGTAGAGGGATTGACTGAAGGTATCTTGTATTTGATATTGGTTTAGTGTGGCGGTTTTTGGGTTGAATGCGATGACCCCAATGACCTGGGATATGAGATTCAAGTGTCATATTTTCAGAAAATGGAAGGAAGGAATGAAACTGGTACAGAAGTATTAAAATAAAAATGATAAGCTATTGCATCTTGGAGTTATAAGTTGTGCTTTCAGATTGCTCCTTAAGTGTGCTCCTTCGGCATGCACCACAGGGAACACTAAATTTAAAGGGGCTACTGGGTTCGCTTCCAGGGGGCAGAGTAGATGTATATGTAGGGTCTTATTTGATAATTCTTAAGGGATTAAGGGTATTCCAGAACACTGCTGTTCGCCTCTTCTTTGGGTTAAAAAAATGGGAGCATATCACTCCTTTCTATTACAAACTGCACTGGCTACCGGTGGAATCTAGAGCAGTGTTCTTCAACCACCGGTCCATGGACCAATGCCGGTCCACAGAAATTTCCTGCCGGTCCACAGGGCTAGCATGTACATTAGGCCCAAAACAGTGTTCTTCAACCACCGGTCCACAGTGCAATCGATGCGGCGTTATCTTCGAGCCAGCTCCCTCTTCCTAACTGATTCGGTGCACAAAGCCACGGGCAATGGCTCCTACGGGCATCCTGCGCCTGAACCGAAAGCCTTCTCTCTGACGTTGCAACGTCAGAGGGAAGGCTTCCAGATGAGGCACGGGACGTGCAAGGTGCAATTAGTACTATTATGGGGGCGGGGCCTGGGGTGGAGATTGGGTAGAGATGGGCAGGGTCTGGCCCACGACTTAGCCCAGTGTTCTTCAACCACCGGTCCACGGACCGATGCCGGTCCACAGAATAATTCTTTTATTTCTGCCGGTCCACAGGTGTAAAAAGGTTGAAAAACACTGATCTAGAGTACTGTTTAAATTTTCTTGTATTTGTTACAAAGTAACATTTGGTCTGTCACTAGGTTATCTCCTCTCACATTTTTCTTGGAGTCACTTTAATAAAAATACATGGAGAGTGCAGCTATTTACTTATCCTTCTATAAAATTTTGCAGCTACAAGAGGTTTCTTGAGAAAACTTTCTCTTTTCAAGCCGCTAAAATGAATACAAGGTTCGGAAAAATGATGTTAGAAGCTTCTTCTTATTTAGATTTTAGGAAATTACTAAAGACTCAATTATTTAATAGGCTGACATCGTAATGGTTTTATATTTTCTCCTATTTTCAACCATGCTCGCATTTTATTCCATATGCTTTTTACTTACATGGTTTTACATTTTTATCTTGATTAATTTTATTGAAATGTTTGTACTTTTTATTCTGATTAATTCTACTGAAATGTATGCACTGCCTTATATTGTATTGTATTGAGATTTTGTATTGAAATTGTATGTATGTACTGGTTTTTGGGGTTTTTTTTTTCATGCTGTGAGCCACTTAGAACCTCCCCGGTATGGCAGCATATAAATAAATAATAATGATAATAAATGATGCCACTGCTTTGCGGCAGCTGTATTCAAGGAAGGAGCCAATTAGAGCCTAAAGAGATAAGAAGCAGGGTTAAATGAAAAGAGGCTACCAATAGAACAGGACAGAAAATGAATAAAACACTTACAAAAGGTCTACAACTCTAGCAATAATTGCAGAGGTGACAAGTGATATTGGGAAGCAAAGAAAGTGGATGTGCACTGCAGGGAACACTTAATTTAAAGGGGCTACCGGGTTCACTTCCGGGGTGGGGAGGGGCAGAGTCGATGGCAACGCTTTGCGGCGGCTGACATCAAGGAAGGAGCCAACTGGAGCAAAAGGTACACAATATACAGTTGTAGCAATAATTGCAGAGATAACAAGTGATATTGTGAATTATTAGGAAAAGAATGGAAAACAAAACTGAAAATATTATATTACTTTTATATCGCTCCATGGTGCGACCACACCTCAAATACTGTGTGCAATTCCGATCACTGCATCTCAAAAGATATAGTGGAATTAGAAAAGGCACAGAGAATAATGACAAAAATGATGAAGGAGATGGGATGACTTCCTTATGAGGAAAGGCTAAAGAAGCTATGAGGAGATGCTAGGGCTTTTCAACTCGGAGAAGAGATAGCTGAGGGGAGATATGATTGAGGTCTATAAAATAGAGTGCAGTGGAATGGGTAGATTTTACTCTTTCTAAAAATTTAAGGACTAGGGAGTGTGCAGTAAAGCTGTTAAGTAGTAAATTTAAAACAAATTGGAGAAAATATTTCTTCATTGATGTGTAATTAAACTCCAGAATTCATTGCCAGGTACTTATGCGCTTTCCAACAGTGGCCAATCCAGGTCACGCTGGGCTTGATGGACCTTTGGTCTGTTCCAGTACAGCAACACTTATGTTCTTACTAGTATTTTAGCCCGTTACATTAACGGGTGCTAGAATATATGTCTCTGTCTTTCTGTCTCTCTTTCCCTCCCGCTGTCTTTGTTTCTGTCTGTCTCTCTCCCTGGCCCCCTTCGTCTGTCTGTCTTTCTGTGTCTCTCCCTGCCCCTGTGTCTTTCTTCTTTTCTTTCTGTCGGCCTTCCTCCCGCTGTCTGTCTTTCTTTCCCCCCCCACTTCCGTGTGCAGCAGCCACAGCGGCATTTCCTCCCCTTCCATGTCCCTGTGCAGCAGCATTTCCCCCCACCCTACTTCCCTATATGAATGGGCTTTAGAAAGGTGGATGTGATGCCCACGTAGCAGTGCATACTGACTGTGTAGAGAGGTCTGTGTTGGTGTCACTGTGCGTCAGTTGCGTTTAGGAGCACGTCGCTCTGTGTGCGCGTGGAGCTGCGGCGCTCCCGCTGGCGGCCGCGGGGTGGCACTTTGACCCAGGCTGCGACCAGGCTCTGGGCAGGGCCGCGGCTCCCTCACTCAGCGAGCGAGACCTGAATGGGCGGCGGCAGGCTGGGCCTCGCAGTGCACGGAATTGCAGAGCGGTGGCTGCTACGGCCTCCAGCCCGGCCCCGAGATGTCCGGCAAAATTGAGAAAGCAGAACAGTCACCAGCTGTGTGAGACAGTTGTAGGCACGCATGCGCATTCCTTCCTCCACAGACATACAGATCAGGCAACACGCAGGTAGGAGTGCGCGTGTGTGCTTAGCATTTTATTATATTAGATATGCCTTTCCCCTATTAGAATTCACACACTAAAGTTTCAGATGATCCATGGGATTTAGCCCTAGAATTGAGTGAACCTCTACTTGAGAGATATACCCAGAAGGGTTTTACATCCTATTAATCAGAGGTGCCAAACTGTAATCCTGGAGGGCTGCAACCTAGACAAGCTTTTAAGATATCCTAAATGAATATGCATGAGAGATTTTTGCAGGCATCACCTTATTTTTATTTATTTATTTAATTTGTTTTCTATCCTGTTTTCCCCAAAGAGCTCAGAACGGGTCCGTTGTACGCAAATATCTCCTGCATATTCTTTATAGGATATCCTGAAAACCTGAGGTTTGCACTTCTGCAGAATTGAATTTTGACACCCTATCAGTCAATTAAGGAATATCTTTTAACCTGAATATTTTTTAATTACAAAGTATGCAATATAAACTCTATAGATTTCATAGTTAAATCCAAGTATGTACCTGAACAGGCCCACCCCCAGCTTTGATCTTCTCCTCCAGGAGGAGCACTTATAGTATGCATACTTTCCCCTGCAGAGGTCCGCATGGAGGGGGACAGTTTTCAAATGGACCTTCTTAGCAGGCAAACTCTTGGTCATCTATGGACATTTATTTTAAAAATCGACCCTGTAATTAGTTAACAGGTCCAATTCATTTTAATGAGGCCAGAATTACTAACACTATGCATTTTGGGTTTCATGTACCAAAACACGTTAGTTATTGTTAGTATTCTGTTTTATTTTATAAATCTTTATTAATTTTCTAAGCAGATAAAAAGTGCAAACAGTATACATTCACAGAATTAAAAAACAAACAAAAAAACCCCCACAGCATGTACAACTGTAACCATGATCAATTGTAATTTCTTGTTAATTTTGTTCCAATATCTTCTTTACTTGTAAATATAGTTTATTGTAATTTCTTATTAAGTTTTGTTTAATTGATGTGAACCGCCTAGAACTCCCTGGGTATGGCGGTTTACAAAAATAAAGTTATTATTATTATTATACTTGCAAATTACTAAAACAAATTACCCATTCCTCCCTCCCTGGATGTGTATGCAAAGAAAACTTAATCTAATGAATTACTAATCATTAATTTGTTTAACAAAGGACTCTAATGGACTCCAAATTTCTTTAAAGTTTTTACTTTTCCCAGATTGTTCAGCTAACATTCTTTCATAACAATAGTATAAGCAAAATGTTTCCCACCAAAAGGTAAAATTTAAACGGTCCCAATTTTTCCAATTTCTAGTGATCAATTGAATGGCCACCCCAGTTATTATAAGAAGAAGTCTACTTTTATGTTTATCAATTGGACTATTAGATGTTAACAATGTCCCAAATAGAATTACATCATATGACAACGGAATATTCACTCCTAGAACAAAATTAATTTTTTCTGCAAATTGACTTCCAGAAGTTAAGTATCAACGGACAATAAAATACAAGGTGGTCCAATGTCCCAATTTCAAGATGACATTGCCAGCATCTATTAGATTTTGTACTATCCAATTTTTGCAATTGAACTGGAGTCCAAAATCATCTACAGTGGGGTGCAAAAGTTTGTGAACACCAAGTCAGAAGGTATAGATCTTGCAAGTGTGCTAAGGAAACTAAGGGGTTCATAATAAAAAAAAAACACCACGTCTAAAAAGTGGCCTAAATCGGTACTTGGATGATCAAAAAGCCAGATCGTCCAAGTACCGATAATCAAAGCTGGTTTTCGACATATCTAAAACCAGCTTAGGCCTTTCCCCTGCCTCTAAATGCATAGAGTGAAAAGAGGCATTTTTAGAGGAGGGGAAAGGGCAGGAGGTGGGCCAACCTAGACATAGTCGTACAGCAGGTATAACCAAAAGTTTGAACAGGTTTCCTAGTCGGCACTTCTACGTTTTGACTTAGACCAAGTCAAAACAGGTATAAGTGCTGAAAAAGAGGCCGCTGGACTGATCGCGACTGCCGCGATCAGCTCAGCGGCCCCGGCAACCTGCCCACCCCCCACTGCAACGATTGTGGAAGGAAAGATGCCTCATCTCCCCTGCCGCGATCCTCCCCCTGAAGTGCTTCTGTTGGCGGCAGTTCGGGCGATCGCTATCGTGGCAGGAGAGATAGCCAATCTCTATTGCCGAGACACGACTCCCCCACCCCCACTAAAATACAGGCAGGAGGGAGCCCAATCCCTCTTGCCCCGATGCAGCCCCCCACCCCCCCCAATTGGATCTGGGCAGGAGGGAGCCCAACCTCTCCTTCTCCGATGCAGCCCCCCACCCCCCCAATAGGATCCGGGCAAGAGGGAGCCCAACCCCTCCTTCCCCGGTGACCCCCCTGAAACCCCGATCGGCCCCCCCCAAACTCCGTGACCCCCCCACATCCGGCAACCCGGCAACACCCCACCCCTCACACCCGACACCCCCCTTACCTAAAATCCGTTGGATCACACCAGAATATTGCCAGCAGCTATGCCATTCGATGCCTGCCCAAATCCAAGCTGTACTCGACAACAAAGGACAACACTCAAAATACTGAAAAAAGTCTTTAACAGCCACAAACTTTGCTTATTTGTATTAATTTTGGACTAGTCAACAACTACAGTATTTTTGTGCATGTACTTCATTAAAAAAAATGTTTCTTGGATTGTTTGTTTGTACCTCTGAGTGTTTCTTGCACTGAAATTTGCACAGAATAGTGGCGTTCACAGACTTTTGCTCCTCACTGTATAACGGAAAAAACAAAGTTTGCCTCATAGATGCTGAAGCTGTACAACTCATCCGTTGGGTCCAAATCCGTGACCATTGAATAGCAGAAATATTCTGCTGTGTTTCTATGCTCCAAATATCTCTTAAGCTTGTTTTTGGTGTTTTCGAAAGATATTCACATATTAATTTATACCATTTGGCAGCCTGATGACACTGAAAGTACGCCATTCGGGGAACCCTTTCTGAATGGCTTGTTTTAACTGCATCCACTTAAAACCTTGAGCTTTTGAAATATGAAAGATTGTAGTAATTGAATTAAAGAGGCCAAATTATCATGAGTTCAGGAAGGATCCACTACATACCCTGATGCAAGAAAAAAGCTTGTTGATACCTATAAAAATTTGGAAAATTTATCCTTCCCATCGATTTAGACTTTTGTAATGTTACTAAGGCTATTCTAGGAGTTTTACCAAGCCAAAGAAATGTTAGTGTTTTGTAAAAAGATGATTGAAAATAAATTGGTAACATATTCATTTGGTAACAAACTATAGGCGAAATCATCATTTTGATAGTTTGGCCTCTCCCCCACCCGGAAAGATGTAGTGGATTCCATTGCTCACACATTTCTTTGACCTTCGACTGTAAGGATATTTCATTTACCAGAGTTTTTTGTATCATTACACCTAAATATTTTATACCCTCTTCCTTCCAAAGAAACGGAAATGGATCAAATATTCCCCTTACACAATGAACATTCAACGGAAGAACCTCTGATTTACTCCAATTTATCTTGTACCCAGAAAATTTTCCAAAACGGTCTATCAATTGTAATAAATGCAGGATAGTTAATTCAGAATTCACTAAATGAAGCAATAAATCATCTGCATAAGCCGAAACTTTATAGCTTTGACCTGCATGTGGTATTCCCTGTATCTCCTCTGCCTGCCGAATAGCTAACAAGGGTTCCAAAACAATATCAAAGAGCAGAGGAGATAAGGGACATCCCTGTCGAACTCCCCTCTCTAGTATTCTGTTAATCTCACAGTTCATTTAACTTCTCCTTAATGTGTTTGAAACTCTTTCCATTTGTGATTTGAGCAAATGCACTTAGATAAAATGAATTTATTTATTTATTTATAATTCAGTGTATAAAGTACATTTTCACAGTAGCCCAGAGCAAAAGGACAGAATAAAAGTTTTAAGATTATACTTATATGTGATATAGCATAATAAATGTATACTTTACCAAAACAGCACAAGTAAGAACCCTAAGTGGATAATAGCCAATAATATCCAAAAAGTAATGTTGTATTGTTCTCATAATAAATGTATAATATGAACATCTTAAAATCATTAAAACTAGCAACTTTATTTGCAGGTAAGTTTAAAAAAAATACAACCACATTGCACATTTATTTGATATGCCACAAATAAAAAGAATAATCTAAGCGGTTTACATAGCAAATTAACGCCCTCCCTCCCTTTTACAAAACCATAGAACAGTCTTTAGGGCTGGCCACAACTCCAAAAAACTTTACTATCATTTTGTAAAAGTGTGTGTGTGTGTGTGTGTGGGGGGGGGGGGGTAAGTAAGGGTCAGAAAGAGAAACAAACAAAAGGAGGTCTAAGTTTCAAATTATTAAGTTAAATTAATCACAGAGGGGTGCCGATTCTAGTTTGATTTCAGTTGCAAAGTTAGTTGACTATTAGCTGTGAACCAGTTAACAATGAGCTCTCATAGAAACACAGAATCTGATGTATTTTCGTCATATAAATGATAAGTTTTTGGGCTCTAATGTTCGAGATTTTCCAGATTTAGCTCAGAGGACCCAGAGACGTAGGAAGGAGTTCTTGTCCTTGAGGTCAAGAACCCTGGCTCTGGGGGCTACGTTTCTTGTTAAATTTCTTGCAAAGTGTTATGTATCTTTTCAAGATAAGAATTTTCTTTTCTTTGAGCCCAAACAACTTTTGGAATTTATTGGATCAAAAGAGAGAATGGTAACCATGGCTGTAATTCGGGAATCTAATGCCGTGACCTTAATTAATTAATCTGTTACTATTATTTAGAAGTTTATTTCTTTTCTTGATCTTTAAATTGTGGACTAAATAAGACATTATTACTTTTCTTTATAAGTTTCATTGAATATTATTACTGGATCTGTTGCATTGTGTAAAAGTAATGCTTGTATTTAAAATGGAAAATCTTATAAATAAAAAAACCCACAAAAAACAGGCTCTTATCTCATTTATAGGTCTAGCCCATTATATGTAAATTTTAAATAGTATGTCTAAATTTATGTTTATTTTTATTTTATTGTAATTCGCTTAGTAAATTTCAAATAAGTGATTCAAATTATAATAAAACTTGAAACTTGAAACTTTGTGCTTCTTCCATACTTAGTTCATTAATATTTCTCCCACATCTCCCTGAAAATCTGCTCCTCTTCTTTTTAGATGAAGTAAGGCATATTTATTGGTGATATTGGTACTCAGATTAAAGACCGGCAGGACCAAATGCAGGTAATTAGCCAAGAAAGCCATGTGAAGGGGTGGTACATGCAATGGAAATCTGACTGTAGATAAAAGTGGCTCAAACCATATCCTTAATGAGAGAGTCAGATGTAAGCCTAGAACCCTGACTGAGACACATAATCTGCTGGGGTAGTCTATTGTTGCCTTTTGAATGGTCTTGCTTCTATCTTGAAACTGCTTTCCCCTGGAATCTCACTCCTGGAAGTTAATCTCCAGCCTGATGAACAGAACAGTGAGGAGATGTATTCTAAAGTTATATGTTTGTGCTCGCTGCAAAGAGACATGGGAGATTTTGGTGTACCCTGTTAATCTTGTCTTTCAGATCTTCCATGAGCCTTTTACACGCTTTTGGCATTTTTTAGAGAATTCTTAAAGTTTGTATCCCAGCACTGGAGTGACACCTAGTGATGTATTCTTTTCAGACCAACAGACACACCCTTGAGGCAGGTCTCCACCTGGAGGCCGAAACATGGACCATGTCGGGTCATTGGCTGGATCCTTTCAATATAAGGACACTACATCCATAGGACTTTTTTAGACATGTGGTCTTATTTGTGTGCTCTTGCATTTATTTTGAATTTATAAAAATTGGTTTGTCCCACTTTCCACTTGTTCTCTCTTTGTTGGATTTTATATGGGGTTTCTGTTCCTTCTACTTTGCTTTATATTTGCCCTTACCTGGAAACAATGATAACAAATAAAATTGTGGAACATGTACATAAACATGATTTAATGAGACAGAGTCAGTATGGGTTCAGCCGAGAGAGATCTTGCCTCACTAATTTGCTTGACTTCTTTGAAGGTGTGAATACACATGTGGATAAAGGTGAGCCATTTGATATAGTGTATCTAGATTTTCAGAAAGCTTTTGACAAAGTTCCTCATGAGAGGCTCCTGAGAAAATTAAAGAGTCATGGGATAGGTGTCAAAGTTCAGTTGTGGATTAGGAATTGGTTATTGGATAGAAAATAGAGGGTAGGGTTAAATGGTCATTTTTCTCAGTGGAGAAGAGTAAATAGTGGAGTGCTGCAGGGATCTGTACTGGGACTGGTGCTATTTAACTTATTTATAAACGATCAGGAAATTGGAACAACGAGTGAGGTGATTAAATTTGCAGATGATACTAAACTGTTCAAAGTTGTTAAAACACATGTGGATTGTGAAACATTGCAGGCAAATCTTAGGAAATTGGAAGACTGGGCGTCCAAGTGGTAGATGAAATTTAATGTGGACAAATGCAAAGTGATGCATATTGGGAAGAATAACCCAAATCACAGTTACCAGATGCTGGGGCAAACATTGGGGATTAGCGCCCAAGAAAGGGATCTGGGTGTCATTGTAGACAATATGATGAAACCTTCTGCCCAATGTGCGGCAGTGGCCAAAAAAGCAAACAAGATGCTAGGAATTATTAAAAAAGAGATGGTTAACAAGACTAAAGATATTATAATGCCTCTGTATCGCTCTATGGTGTGACCTCACCTGAAGTATTGCGTTAATTCTGGTCTTCTTATCTCAAGAAAGATATAGCAGCACTAGAAAAGGTTCAAAGAAGAGTGACCAAGATGATAAAGGGGATGGAACTCCTCTCGTATGAGGAAAGGCTAAAAAGGTTGGGGCTCTTCAGCTTGGAAAATCCTGAGTGGAGTAGAATGGGTACAATTGGATCGATTTTTCACTCCGTCAAAAATTACAAAGACTAGGGGACACTCGATAAAACAGCAGGGATATACTTTTAAAACCAGTAGGAGGAAATATTTTTTCACTCAGAGAATAGTTAAGATCTGGAACGTGTTGCCAGAGGTTGTGGTAAATGTGGATAGCGTAGCTGGTTTTAAGAAAGGTTTGGACAAATTCCTGGAGGAAAAGTCCATTGTCTGTTAAGACATGGGGAAGCCTCTGCTTGCCCTGGATCAATAGCATAGAATATTGCTACTCCTTGGGTTTTGTTCAGGTACTAGTAACCTGGATTGGCCACCGTGAGAACGGGCTACTGGGCTTGAATGCCCATTGGTCTGACCCAGTAAGGCTGTTCTTATGTTCTTTAAAATGGCAAAGAACGATATGTCTTTGAAAATTTTATCAACACTGTAAGAAATGAAAATACTGATATTTATTTATTTGTTCATTTTTATATCCCATCCTCCCCAGAAGCTCAAAACAGGTTACAATAAAATTAAAATAATAATAAAAATTAAAATTAGGTACTTGGAAGTTTCCTAACTGTCCCAAAGGCTTACAATCTAGCTAAAGTACCTAAGAAAACAATTATTAAATAGTAAAGATATAATAATTCAAATAATAAAAAATAAATCCATTAAAACATAGTCAGATAGGAAAGATAGAGATAGAAACAAGTTATGTACATCCCAACAAGTATTCAATGAGTAAACTAAATTAAAATTAAAAATAAAATAAAATATAGAAAATATTTGGACTTTGGAAGGGTGGAAAAAGTAGAGAGAGGGAATAGGAGTAGAAGGAGGAACTGTTAAACAATAGAATTCTGGGGAATATTTTCTAATGGTGTTAATTATTGCAGAATAACACAGAGGGGGTGAACATTTAAATTGTATAACACTTGCATATGATCAGGTGTGGTCAAATAACTACCAGAGAAACTATGAAGATATTACTTATATATGTAATTCTAATAAGGCAGGAGTTACCAAAAGGTAATATTATAAAGAATATATTAATAAAGTGGTAATGGAAAACTAAATTAAATACTGGTAAAATTCCAGAAGGAGTTTATCAAACATACAAGTAACAAGTATTGCTGACTGAAAGGATGGGAGAGGTATTCCTGAGACATTGAATACAATGCCTACAGTCAAAGGAACATTGTATCGAGGTATCAGCAGAATTTACCATAAGGACTATTGTTTAAAAAGATGGTCTAAGCATTTCATGTGAGGGGCAAGTATGTGAAAGGAGGGAACAGTGCCCAAATATGGGCAGCTCTAAATATGGCCAGGGTCTGAAGAATAAGGGGTGGAGGGATAGGAAATAGGTGGGAAGGATTTGAGAGTTTGTAAACTGTACTGCTCTACCCAATGAGCAGACAGACAGGAGAGAATAATTAAAGATTGTACAGACTATATAGTCAATGGAAGTACTATGCCAGGTGTGTCCATCTTGCCAATTTCTGTGCAGAGGGCACCCATTTTGGGCCCAAAATGTAAATAAATTATATTGCTTACTGTACTTAAAGTCTCTCAGAGTCTTACTCATCTTGTTGGCAGTGCCTTTTCTCACAAACACCAACAACAAAGACAGGAACTTTTACTCCACTATAAATGTTGATGACATAAAGAATTTAGACAGTAAAAGAACTTGATAAGGTTGTGTTTTGGCAATAATGCCTGCATCAGGAATCACTCAGTCCAAAGTTGTCATGTAGTATTGTAGTGAGTCTCTACTTTTAGTTAAAACTGCTATGAATCTTTGGTAACAGCTGTCAGCTTAGACACTGATACATTACTTACAGGGCTGGTTTAATGACCCACAAGCACCCGTGCATGAGTGGCAATCATTCTCAACATTTACTAAACCACGGGAAGAACTTCTCACCACGGGCCAGTGAGGTAAAGGAATTTAATGGGTGTCGGAGCATTTACCTCACTGGCCTGCAGTATGAAGCTCTTCCATGGTTTAGTAAAAGGAGCCCTTAGTTTTATTAAAAGCAAAGTGGATTCAAATGTGGAGCAGTAGAGTTGGATAAAAATGTTAATAATAATTGTAATCACTGTAGTTACAATACTTTTACTTTTTTTTAAATATATTTATTTATTAACTTTCATTTTACATCCAAAGAAATTCTTTGATTAAGAAAAATAACAATCCCAAAGAAGAAATAATAAAACATTAAATAATACATATACGGTACCATGATAATAGTCCACTATTGAGGAGAGAGGATCAAGCACTTATCAAGGGTAGTTGATTATACAAAGAAAAATTCAATATTCATAACATAATACAGAGCATATCGGTTGTATCTGTCTATACGGTCTGGCCGGTGACTTCAACGGGCATCTGAGGAGTAACGGAAGCCGCTTTACCTTCCCAAAAAAATTGTAATTGATCAGGTTCATAAAAAACATATCTATTTGCTTGATGAGTAATACAACATTTACACGGGAAACGCAGCTGAAAGGTAGCTCCCAAACCCAATACAGATTGACGTAACATCAGGAATTTTTTACGACGTAATTGCGTCCATTTGGAAACATCCAGAAATATAGCTATTTTTGAACCATAAAATTCAACATTCTCAGTCCTAAAGAACAGACGAAGAACTGCTTCCTTGTCCTGTAAAAAAACAAAGGTTACAAGCAATGTAACCCTCTCAGAAATTTCAGGATAAGAGGACTCAAGAATATTTGTTATATCTAGTTCTATTTGTTGATTTTCCAAGTCCTGATTCTTTCCTTTAGGAATATTCAAATAGTATAATTTCTGTAGAGGAGGCATTGAAGTCTCTGAATACTTTAAGACCGATGTTAAGAACTGATGAAAAAGTTCCTTAGGTGATTGTAATCTGGTGACTGGAAAGTTAATTAGTCTTAGATTTAAATTCCTTTTTGCATTCTCCAGATACTCAATCTTCCTAAACAACATTGCTTTATCTTTAAATTGAAAATTAGAAGATTTCTGTAAATCAGAGACCTGTTTTTCAACTTTGTCTAGTCTCTGGTCTTGATGCTGAATTTTCCCCTCAACATTTTTCAACTGTAATAAAAAAGTTTGCAAAGTTGGTATAGTATAGGAGCATACCTTATGAAGGCTTTCGATAGCCTCCCAGAGTGCTTCCAAATCAATCACCGGTGGTTTCTTCAGCGGGGTCAAAAGGGAAGCAGGAATAGTAGAAGAAGCAGAAATCTCCATATCAGGATTAAAAGTTTCATTCCCTAAACCGCCCTGAATTCCTAGCCCCCCAGCAGCTGGCGCTTGATGTAAAGAGTCCAGCGAGACTGGAACTGCCTCCGGGGTCAGGGGTAAGCCAAACAGTGCTGGTGAGGTCAATGACATCCCCACTGCTTCCTGTAGTGCCGTCGGCATCCCTGACATTCTCCCTGGGCGTGGGGGAACTCCTGGACCAACTGGGCTAAGCGAGACTTTGCTTTCCGAAGCTGAGATCGACCCCTCTCAGCTTACCGGAGCGCCCTGAACAACCGGGACAGGAAACGTTATAGCTGTCTGGCGCGATAGCGAGGAGGCGATGGAGGCAGGAAGACCATCCCTCTGTTTCCCCCTGCGCTTAGGCATTCCGAAAGGCAAGTCAGTAAGCAGTTAGAAATATTTAATTTGCCGGTGCAGGGAGAGCCTCCAGCTATGCGACTAGCTCCGTCGCCATCTTGAATCCCCATACCTTTCTTTCACAATACTTTTACTTTTTATTCATAAAATATTATATTGGGCAATACCTGTTTTACTTTCACTTAAGTAATTTTATAATGTGCTAATCACTTTACTTTTACTTACAGCCCCTTTATCAAGTTGCGCTAGAGGTTTGTTTGTTTTTTTAGCATGGACCGGTGTGGTCCTAGAATTCATACAAAATGTACATACCTTTATAGTTGTTAATAATAATGAACAGAATATGATTTTTTTAAGGACATTAAAATATTCAGAGACAATAAATGGTATAATTCATTCTATAGTAGTTTAACTCTCCCCATTCCCACAAACAAATTAGCAAGGTGGGAAGTAACTTACTTTCTCCTCCCCACCTCAAATTAACATATAATTTTGTACCCTCCTTCTTTCTTCACTGAGGCCAGAAGGCAGAGTGGAAAAAAAATAGGTATATACTGTATATATCTAACTTAGGTTCCACTAGAACTGTTTTTCTTCATGTCATTTTGCTTTTCTGTTTGCTTTGTTTACACTTCAATTAATTAAAAAAATTTTTTTTGCTTGTTTTACTTTTCTTTGCTGTCTTAGACTCTCCTTACAGGTATTACACATATCTCTATCTGCTTCTTTCTTATCCTCTAGGTATTATCTCTCCTTACCCTACCTTTCCTTCTCCAGACATTTTCTTTTTCACTCCCTTACTTTTCTTCCTCCTTCATCTGGCATTTTTTTCTTTTTCTTTCAGATTCTCTCCCTTCTTTCCCATTTTATACATTTCCCATACCTCCAGGCATTTTCTATCCCTCCCAGAACTGTCTCTCAGGGGAGGGGGGGAAGGGGTTAAGGTATCATAGAAACATAGAAATATGATGACAGATAAAGACCAAATGGCCCATCCAGTCTGTTCATCCACAGCATCCACTATCTTCTCCTCTCCCCAAGAGATCCCACATGAATGCTCCATGCTTTCTTGAATTCAGGCAAAATCTTTGTCTCCACCACTTTTACCTGGAGCCAATACCACTCATTTACCACCCTTTCTATAAAAAAATATTTTCTTAGATTACTCTTGAGCCTATCACCTTTTAACTTAATCCTATGCCCTCTCATCCTGGAGCTTCCTTTCAAATGAAAGAGACTCGCCTCATACGCATTTATGCCATGTAGGTATATAAACTTCTCTATCATATCTCCCCTCTCCTGTCCTTCTTCCAAAGTATTTAGATCTTTAAGTCTGTCTCCATATGCCTTATTATGAAGACCACTGACCATTTTAGTAGCCATCCTCTGTACCGACTCCATCCTGTTTATATCTTTTTGAAGGTGCGGTCTCCAGAATTGTACATAATATACTAAATGAGGTCTCACTAGTCTTATACAGGGGCATCAATGCCTCCTTTTTCCTACTGGCAATACCTCTCCCTATGTACTCTAGCATCATTCTAGCTTTCACTATCATCTTTTTGACCTGTTTGGCCACTTAAAGATCATCACATATTATTGTTCCCAATTCCTGCTACTCTTTTTTTTTTTTTTAATTTCTATTCATTTGTTATAAATTATATATATAACAAACTCAGGAAAATCCACATTCAATGATCTAGCCCACATTATCTGGCCGACAGTACCTTCCTTATAGAAACGTAAATTTAGTAAGGAAAAACAACTAAGGGCTCCTTTTACGAAGGCACGTTAGTGGTTTAATGCGCGTAATAGCGCATGCTAAACAGCCGGCTGCGCTAGCTACTAATGCCTCCTCTTGAGCAGGTGGTAGTTTTTCAGCTAGCGCGGGGGTTAGCGCATGATTAAAAGGCGCTAACGCGGCTTCATAAAAGGAGCCCTAAGTAGGCAGAGTGTGGCATCTATTTCTATACGTTTCTTCAATTACCCTCTCTAGTTAAAGATAACCAAATAAACCTAGGATATTGTTTGAACCGGTTTATCTTTTAGAAAACCTTCTAACTGGACTGGATCTAAAAAGACATACTTATCACTTGCATATGAAATAAGGCATTTCCAGGGAAATTTTTAAGAAGAATGTTGTGCCCACCGCCAAGGCCTTAGGCCTGAGGATTAGGAACTGCTTCCTCTTCATTTGAGTCTGCTTAGAGACATCGGGAAATATAAGAATTCTTTGGCCTGTTTTTTAGTAAAATATAGTTTCAAAATAGTTTGTTCTGCTACTCTTTCATGCACAAAAGTTCTTCACCCCCTAAACTATACCGTTCCCTTGGGTTTTTGCAGCCCAAATGCATGACCTTACATTTCTTAGCATTAAATCATAGCTGCCAAATTTCGGACCATTCTTCAATCATTGCTGGGTCCTTCCTCATGTTATTCACCCCATCCAGGATATCTACACTATTGCACAGTTTAGTATCATCTGCAAAGAGGCAAATCTTACCTGGCAACCAGTGGCATAGTAATGGGGGGTGAGGGGGACAGTCTGCCCTGGGTGCCATTTTTGTGGGGGCACCGGCACCCCTCCTCCTCTCCGCCCCCTGCCTCTTCCCATCCCTCCCCTCCAAGTGCGCACCCCCCTTCCCCCAAACCTCTAGTTGAAGTTGTTGTTCGTGGCGGTCAACATCGTGCTCTTTGTGCCTCTGTCGGCTCTCTCACTGATGTCACTTCTGGGTGCCATGCATGGGAAGTGACGTCAGAGGTAGAGTCAACGGGGTCGCGAGGAACACGTTGTTGACCGCCGTGAGCAACAACTTTATCTAGAGGTACAGGGGAAGGGAAGGGGGGTGTGTGCTTGGCATGCGGGATCGGGGAAGGCAGGCGGGGTGGAGACGAGGGCAGGGGAGGGGTGCCACCTCCACATGCGCCTCTCACCTTTGCTACGCCACTGCTGACAGCCCTTTAGCAATATTGCTCACAACAAATGTTAAAATGAACAGGTCCATGAACCGAACCTTGAGCTACACCACTGGTAACATCCCTTTCCTCAGAGAGATCTCCATTGATCACTACCATCTGTCACCTTCCACTCAACAAGTTCCTGACCCAGTCTGTCACTTTGGGGCCCTTCCCAAGGGCACCCAGTTTGTTTATTATATGCCTGTGTGGAACACTGTCAAAAGGTTTGCTAAAATCTAAATACACCACATCTAGTGCACCCCCTCTATCCAATTCTCTGGTCACCCAGTCAAAGAAATTAATCAGATTGGTCTGACAAGATCTGCCTCCAGTGAATCCATGTTGCCTTGGGTCCCATAATCCACTGGATTCCAGAAACTTCACTATTCTCTGTTTTAAAGTGTTTCCATTAATTTACTTACCATAGAAATCAGACTTATCGGATTGTAGTTCCCTACTTCTTCCTTATTTTCACTTTTGGAGAGGGACTACATCCGCCCTTCTCCAGTCCTCCGGTACCACTCCTGATTCTAGAGAAGGTCAACCAGCGGAGCCGCCAGAACCTCCCTAAGTACCCTCAAATGTACACCATCCATGCCTCTATAGTGTGACCGCACTTTGAATATTGAGTTCAGTTCTCGTCACCTTATCTCAAAAAAGATATAGGTGAATTAGAAAAGGTTCAAAGAAGAGCAACCAAGTTGATAAAAGGGAATGGAACTCCTCTTGTATGAGGAAAAGCTAAAGAGGTTAGGGCTCTTCAACTTGGAAAAGAGATGACTGAGGGGAGAGATGCTTGAGGTCTACAAAATCCTAAGTGGCGTAGAATCGATTTTTTTACTCTATCAAAAATTACAAAGACTAGAGGACACTCAATGAAGTTACATGGAAATATTTTTAAAACCAATAAAATATTTTTTATTCAAAGAATAGCTCAGCTCTGGAACTTGTTGCCAAAAGATGTGGTAACGGTGGTTAAAAAAGGTTTGGACAAGTTCCTGGAGGAAAAGTCCATAGCCTGCTTGCCCTGGGATCAATAGCATCGAATGTTGCTGCTATTTGAGGTTCTACCAGGTACTTGTGACCGGGATTGGCCACTGTGGAAACAGTATACTGGGCTAGATGGACCACTGGTTTGATCCAGTATATCTGTTCTTGTGTTTTTATGTTCTTATGTTCTTATACACTGACTGGCACTAGCTGAATATTAACCCCAATATTTTTAAGAAGAGACTTATGATTTATATTCACTTTCAAATGGCATAAAATGAATTACTTGTTGAGCCCCATTTAACATGCAGCGTAGACATTGCAATTGAGAGATTCAGGTCAAGATGTGCTCAGTTCCACCAGTATTTTAGAAAAGCATCTGCAAATACGGAGCCTTTTCTAAAGTATCTGCAGGAGTGCAGCTATTTGCTATCACGTGCAGAAGGAACAGTCATTTAACAAATATACATGTTGAGAAAATGAACAGTACAAACCCAGCAGGTTCCACATAGAGGTGGTAATTTCACGACTTCTATCTGCAGTTGCCCCATTTTACAAGCCTATACATATAAAATGCTGCCAATTAAGCAGTGAAGCTGCAGTATTAACTTGGCTTCATTTTGGAAGTGGAATTATTGATAATTTTCTATATACAGTATATCCAAGAATTACACCTGTACAGCAAAGAAAAAAGTGATGAAGAAAATAAGACATATCCATATAGAAGAAGAAAATTCAAAGAAAATTAAAAAAAAAAAATCCACCCTCCCTCCCCCTTTGAATTTAATTTTTGAATTTTTTTTATTGATTGATGGGATGGGTTGGATTGGTTTGGGGTTTGAATAATTAAATATTTATATAGGTGCTTACTATTTCCTTATAAAGATGAAAAATATGCTATTTGTACTTTTTGAAGGATATAAATATATTTCATTAATAACTATATAGTAATTTTTGAAGGGAAAAATGTGTTGATCTATTTATATATTGTAAGGATTTTAAGTGATGTATAAAGTGTGAATTTATCTTGTATTCACTTAATGACAGTGTTAAAAATGAATAAAGATATTTTTTTTTAAAAAAAAAGAAGAAAAATAAACTTTACATTCTTTCACACAACTCCAGCAGATTTGAGGAGTCAGAGTTTAAGCAAATTACAAAGAAAAAAAGAGAAGCAAACATCTCCATATGGCAAAAACTCTCTAGCCCAGGGGTGTCCAATGTCGGTCCTCGAGGGCCGCAATCCAGTCGGGTTTTCAGGATTTCCTCAATGAATATGCATGAGATCTATTAGCATACAATGAAAGCAGTGCATGCAAATAGACCTCATGTATATTCATTGGGGAAATCCTGAAAATCCGACTGGACTGCGGCCCTCGAGGACCGACATTGGACACCCCTGCTCTAGCCCAATGGTTCCCAACCCTGTCTTGGAGTACCACCAGTCAGTCAGGTGTTCAGGATAACCCTAATGAAAATGCTTGGGGCAGATTTGCATGCCTATCTCCTCCATTATATGCAAACCTCTCTCATGCATATTCATTAGGGCTATCCCAAAAACCCGATTGGCTGGTGGTCCTCTAAGACAAGGTTGGGAACCACTGCTCTAGCTTGAACAAATGCAGAGCTTACTAACATACTAAAGCTAAACTTCATCTTGACCAGAAATCGTTTATTAAAACATGTGAAGTGGGTAGGATTAAAGAAGATATAACACACCAACTGGTATTTAATCACACATTTACATGGAAACTATAAAAAGAATAATGTTCCAATTGCAGAACTCCAGGCTTTAAGAAAAGAAATGCCTTCCTCCTTTTCTGCATTTCCTTTTGTAATATCAGGAAGTATGTGTTATGTTATATTATATTATAATCAGGTTTTCTGTTCCATCTTTACCTATTCAGTTCAAAGTCAGATTACAAGAGATTGGATCAGTTACCCAGGAAGTTACAATGGACAGATTACATTGACACAGACATTCAGCAGAGTTGCTACTACAGGTAGATCAGTATAGTTGCTAATATGTCATAGTTGTTAATATTAGTATTATACGAGAGCGAAACGGAGATCTTCCGTCGGGGGGAAGCCGGGCAATACATAATACCCGAGCTAAGTATTATACAGCACTATTGAACATTAAGAACAATAAGTTGTTTTACTAGCAATAAAATAAATGCACAAAATGCTCACATAGACTCACAAAGACTCTGATCAATGACAGCCCTTATGTAGGCTAAGTAACCAAGATTAGTTCTGGTAACTGGCCACGGGCACTTGAGATTTGCAGTCTTTAACCCCGATATTACTAAGCAAGAATCTTCTTGATCTTAAGTTGGCCTTTGCTCAAGAGACTTTAGTAGATATACTAGCGATTAGATAGGATTTATTATAGTTGCTAATACATTATTATGTTCCAGGAGTTGCATTGGACAGTTTAGAAATGGGCTTTTAAAATTATCATTTCTGTTACTTCAGGGTCGGCTCCCTGTCTTGGTACAGAAATGCATTTAAAAGTTTTCTGAACCTGAGATTGTGGTCACAAGATTGTAGTGTAAGTGGTAGTTGGTTCCAGCATTTTGCTAATTGATATTGGACGGATAAGGTGATTTGTCTGGTAGACTTTATATTGTTATATCACACTACACTCTCGACCTGGTTCACAGCACAGTAACCCTTATCATGAAAAGCCAATGGAGCCATAAAGAAAAATACTTATTGCTACTATAGGCACAAGATATTACAACCAAAAACGGACAATGCACAACCAGCACTTCAAAAATGCTTCTTCACTGAAAATTATCTTGAGGTAGGAAAAAGCCTCAGATCCCCCCTCCACCAAACCGATAACTCAGGTTGTAAATAAGTGGAGGCTAACCAGGGTACATTTAAGTCATTGGCATAAGAAACCTCCTCATATAATATTTCACTATGAGAAAAAGCCTTGTGCAATGCAAGTGGGTAAAAGTCCACTTAACGTTCAAAACTACTGGTGCCTACAGTAACATTAAAGAGCAATGTCTTGCAGAGATAGAGACAAAAGCAAACCACACATCGATGATGGCCAGCGTTTCGCTAATTATAAGCTGCCTCAGGATGTAAAAGGCGATCAGTCTCTCAATATGGCTCCAGGGTTAAACATGGCGGTAATTTTAAGTGGAAAAGACTTCTGGTGGAATATCTGTTGGAGGCACCCTGGAGTAGGGTGGCCAACTCTGTTAGGTAGTCGAGGCCATTCCCTTTCAGGATCTCAAAGGCAACAATGCCTAATTTAAACTTGATCCTTGCGGTTATGAGCAGCCAATGTAGTTTCATATAGTAGGGCTGTAGATGTTCCAATTTCCATAGTCCATATATGAGTCTTACTGCTGCATTTTGGAACTAATTGTAGAATAGCAATGTTTTAGAGCAATGTTGTAGAATAGCAATGTAGAATAGCAATGTTTTAGAGCAAAGAAATAGTGTTACATTACAATTTTCAAATTCAGAAAAAGTTTTCCACAATGTTTAAAGAACATCTTCAAATACCACTCTTTATCTGAGACTGAATCCGAAGACCAGCGAAGTTGCAGGCACAGCTGATTCTGAATCTGAACATTTCAGAATGTCTGAGACATCCAAAGTATCCATCATGGGAGAATGACTCCTTTAATCCCTCATGCTAAGACCTGGCCAAAAAGAGCACTTTTTAAGGAGATGGGATTTGATATAATGCCTTTCTGTGGTTACAAGCAAAGCAGTTTTTCATCTTATATAAAGGTACTGTATTTATTTTGTACCTGGGGCAAAGGAATGTTAAGTAACTTGACCAGAGTCACATAAAGCTGCAGTGGGAATTGAATCTGGTTTCCTGAGTTCTCAGACCGCTGCATTAACCATTAGCTTACTCCTTCATCTATATATATAAAATCGGAGGTAAGTATGTGTGTGTGTATGTGTGTATGTGCCGCGATTACGCAAAAACGGCTTGCCCGATTTGAACGAAACTTGGTATGCAGATCCCTCACTACCTGGGGTGATATGTTCTGGGGGTCTCGCGGCCCACCTGCACACGTGGGCGGAGCTACAAACAGAAAATCAGATTTCACCCATTCATGTCAATGGAAAAAATGTAAAAAGCTGCCAACGCAAAAACGGCTTGCCCGATTTGAACGAAACTTGGTATGCAGATCCCTCACTACCTGGGGTGATATGTTCTGGGGGTCTCGCAGCCCACCTGCACACGTGGGCGGAGCTACAAACAGAAAATCTGATTTCACCCATTCAAGTCAATGGAAAAAATGTAAAAAGCTGTGGGACTGATTTGAATGAAACTTGGTATGCAGATCCCTCACTACCTGGGGTGATATGTTCTGGGGGGTCTCGCGGCCCACCTGCACACATGGGCGGAGCTACAAACAGAAAATCTGATTTCACCCATTCAAGTCAATGGGAAAAATGTAAAAAGCTGTGGGACCGATTTGAACGAAACTTGATATGCAGATCCCTCACTACCTGGGGTGATATGTTCTGGGGGTCTCGCGGCCCACCTGCACACGTGGACGGAGCTACAAACATAAAATCATATTTCACCCATTCATGTCAATGGAAAAAATGTAAAAAGCTGTGGGATCTCCAGTTATTTTACTTAGCAACCTTGACCCACCAAAACTTTGCAATGGCACAAGGCTTTGTGTAAAGAGGTTACTGTCCAATGTAATTGAAGCAACTATCTTAACCGGAAAGGGACAAGGTGAAACCGTATTTATCCCGCGGATACCACTTATTCCAACAGATCTTCCTTTTCAGTTTAAGAGATTGCAAATTCCAGTGAGACTTGCATTCTCTATCACAATCAACAAATCACAAGGACAGACTATTACATACTGTGGAGTGGATTTAAGATCCCCCTGTTTTTCCCATGGACAACTCTATGTTGCTTGCTCAAGGGTGGGTTCACCCAAGAATGTATATGTTCTTGCTCCTGGAGGTGAAACTGAAAATGTTGTTTATAATCAAGTTTTGTGTTAGTTGTATTGTATTCATTTTGTCAAATATTTCACATTATTATTTGAATATTGTACTTTTTATAAAGCTGTAAAAAAATAATTTCTTTCACCACTATAAAGTATCTTTATTTGAATCCATTTACAGTGTTATTGCTATAATTAAATACCCGTGCAACGCCGGGGCATCAGCTAGTTCTACATAAAGATCTATGTGTGCCTTTGAGCTGGTGTTACACCTGAGATGGAAATTTTCCCCTATTCAAGCGTGTTCCCTTTGTAAAATGCCACCTTGAAATCTCTGCATGGTCTGGATCTCCAGGAGTAGATAGTGGACTTCTTTAATCAGTATTTACATATGTATGTGATATATATATATATATATGCCACTATTTACATGTGGATATATTCCTAATAAAATGGCCATAATCCACAAGACGTTATTGGGGAAATTCTACAACTGGTGCCAAAATTTAGGCGCTGGTAGCTGCCCTATCGACCCCTAAGTTAATTGACAAATGCCATTAGAAACAGCGAAAAAAAACCCCCCAGTGTTCAAGTGCCTACTGGTGCCTAAATAGAAGGCACTGGAATTGTGCCTATTGCCACTATAGGCATGGTTAACACCAGAAGTGGCATTAGTCACTAAAAGCGCCTACGTCGGTGCTATTCACGGCATAGATGGGAGCCGGAAATGTAGGCCTAGAAAATCTTGCCTGGAGGCGTGATTCTGAATACACCATTGTCATGTGATTGGCACGCGATCGGTGGCCACTTTTTAGGTGACTGCCGATAGTGGTGCCATATACAGATTACATATTAAGGTTGCACTTTCATTTAAAAATGAAATAAAAAATATAGTGAAATAGGCTCTATTATGGGTCTTTATCAAATGAAAGAGAAATAGAAAGAAATTAGGTAGACACCTCGAAGTGGTATGCACCTACTGAGTTAGGAGTCTACCAGCTTATTATTTTTTTTGTTTTTAAATTACTTTTTAATGGTGCTTTTCAATTATCGGATTAGGCCTAATTGAATAATTAAGTTAGGCACCTAGATCGGCTTGGTATGCCAATCAAAGTGCGTAACTTCAGGCATTATTTATAGAATCTGATAATGTTTAGTAAGCTTGGCCCTCAATGTTAATATCAGGTATAATAGGTTTTTTTTTTCAGCTTGGAATCTTTCATCTCTGTATTACAATTGATTGCAACCATTTAAAGTCTCTGGCAAAGAGGAATCTGGTAGGTTCAATGGATTATTTGCTTCCAAACTGGTTTTTATTCAGTTTTTAACAGGTACAATTCTCCAAGTCAAGAACATTACACAACATTAACAGTAAATGGAAGAGAAAATGAGATCATATTTAAAAGGAGAGCAGGCACACATCAAATCCAAAACAAGAGCTACATATTTGCCTTCATTGTAAAAACTGAACTGTCATTTTTTTTTTTTTTTAACCAGGAAACACAGTAATGTGGTGGTTTGCTAATGTTTTTGAAAACTGTGTGACAGTTTTCCATTAACACAAAGTGCAGTTCCTTTGGCTTTTGTTCAGAAGGCACACTGAAGCACATATCACTAATTATCTATGCACAAGGTAACAGCACAGAGAGTATCTTTCTTGTATTTTCCTATATGATTTCATTTACTTCAGTGAAGGGTATTTCATCCTCGAAAACCCCCCCAGAATATATTTTATATATCAAAGCAGCAGTATTAGCTTTTTTGATATTCGGTTGACAGTTCCATTTTTAAGATTTCCTCCCAGTTTTCTGATTTTTCTGTCATTCCTGAGCAGAGGGGCCATGGAATACATTTTTGGTTGGTTGCCGATGCTGTGTGGGGCAAGAGGTTGGTTGGGCTAAAGTCCCAGTAACATACAACCATTTCACTGTCTATGCCTAAAGAGATATTATATTAACACAAACTCCTCCAATTTAACCCCAGCCACCATTCTCAATGCCATTCAGGGCACTGCTCTGCTCATTGTTAGCATAACCTTACAGACCTACTAAGCCTCCTGCATTGAGCAGAATATGCTCTTTGGAAGGCCACCTCCTACCCAAAATCAAGAATTTATTGTGGATCACGCACATCCAGGGAGGGTGGGAGGGAGGGAAGAGGGGGGTGAAATGTACTTATATTATTATTTGTTAGAAATAAGTGCTGTTTCATTGTACCAATTGTTTGTATATTCTATTGCACTTTGTATTTGTTTTAAAATTAATAATTTTTTTAAAAAAATAGAATTTATTGTGGACTATGGGAGACTTGGAAGTCACTGCTTAGCTCAAATCCCCTTCAACTTCTTTTAAAACAGAGAATAGTAACGCTTTTGGAGCACATTAGATTACAGGACCTGAAGCAATATGGTTTCATTAGAAGCAGGTCTTGTCAGACAAATCTTATTAATTTCTTTGACTGCGTGACCAGAGAGTTAGATTAAGGGAGAGCACTAGATGTGGTATAGATTTTAGCAAAAAGCCTTTGACACAATTCCACATAGAAAACTAATAAATAAATTGTGTATCCTTGGTACGCTACTGCCCCTCCCCCCACCCTGACGAACTAGCACTGAGAACTGATCCCCCCTCCCACACCAGCAAAAATTGGCAGGAGGGATGCCCACTCCCTCCTTCCTTGCCAAAACCCCCCTCACATGAGAAAAAATTGGCAGGAGAGATGCCTATTCCCTCCTGCTAATGGAGGCCCCCCCATGCCAGGTGCCAGCCCCTGAATTAGTTTAATTTTGTGCAAGGACCTCAGGTAACACAACTCAATTTATCAGGACAAATCCTGCAGAATGAGTTGTAAACTGTGCAAACTCACAAGGGTTATTTAAGAATGTTATATCCCCGGACCTTTGTGCAAACGTGTTTTAAACTTAAAGTGCAAAAATACACACAGTGAGAAAGTATTATGATCTCTCCAATATACTGGTAGTGCAATAAAAATTGCTACATTACATTCTTGATTTGGGGTACAATTTCCTACAATGTTCTCCACTCCACGTACACTTTTTTCAAAATGATGTCATTACGTTTTTGTGACATCATGACGCTGACTCTTGATCAGTAGTTCCTGTGGACGTTTCCATGCCAGAGCGCCATTTTCATTTGGGATCCAACTCAGCTTTCCATGTTCCCACACTTCCCCTTTCAACTTTTGAGAAGTTCAATGCCGTTGCTGCCTCCGAAACAGAGCTCTGTTGAGCATTATCATCTTTGCACGAATGATGGATTGTTCATCTATTATACTGTGAGATATATACTCAGCTTTTTTATCTCAAAGCTGGTTCTCAATTTTTGAAAAAAGTGCACGTGGAGGGGAGAGCACTGTGGGAAGTTGTACCCCAAATCAAGAATGTAATGTAGCAATTTTTATTGCACTACCAGTGTATTGGAGAGATCATAGCACTTTCTCACTGTGTGTATTTTTGCACTTTAAGTTTAAAACACATTTGCACAAAGGTACGGGGATGTAACACCCTTAAATAACTCTTGTGGGTTTGCACAGCTTACAACTCATTCTGCAGGGTTTGTCCCAATAAATTGAGTTGTGTTAACTGAGGACCTTGCACAAAATTAAACTGATTTACTTAATGTTAATAATTGTCTATTTGTTTGGGGAATTTTGCGCAGATCTCCCAATACACTTGGCAGTTTATGTCGATGAAAGGCATGCATCAAATAAGACTTGATGCTAATATGCTACTGACACTCTTTGATGTCCACCAGTACCAATACAGAAAAATCCAAGTGACTGGAAATCCAACTCCAGGCCTAAAATTTCTAAAAGATTGTGGTAGCTTGTTATTATTGTTTTTCTCCTTCTAGTTCTTTTACTTTATTTGTGCATATCTAGCCCTGGAGTCAGGGCTAGCCAGAAAGAACGAGATCATGGTGAAGTAGAAAGAAGGCTGAAAAACTATTGACGCAGATGGCAGGGGCAAAGGTTTGAAAATTGTCCGAGGGCCCCTGGACACCAAAACATATTCATTTTTTTTTTTTTTTTTTTAAATAAAGTAGAATAATGAACAACAAACAAGTATGAAAATAATTGAAAAAAGAAGCGGGAAGGCAAACTCGAGGGAACAAAGTTGAGATACGTCTTCTTCACTCCACGGAAAATGAAGAACTGATGACCTCACAAGCCGGCATTGGGCAGGAAGGCACTCGTGCATATGCGGTGCAGGCAGTCTCAAAGCTTTGTTAAAAACTTAAAGTGACGGTACACTTTACCACTGTCTACCAGACTCCGTGGATGACGTCACGCACTTGTGAGAATATACTGCCTGCTTGTGTAAGGATAAAGAATGTTAGGAATTATTAAGAAAGAAATGGAGAATAAAACTGAGATTATTACTGCATAATGTACTCTTTCCTGGTACAACCATATCATGAATATTGTATGCAATTCTGGTCACTGAATCTCACAAAATATAGTGTAATTTAGAAAAGGTAAAGAGAAGGGCAAAAAAAAAAAAAATGTTAAAGGGAATGGTACAACTTCCCTATGAGGAGATGCTAAGCTTTTTAACTAGGAGAAAAGATAGCTGAAAGGAAATATGTTAGAGGTCTATAAAATACTGAGTGGAGTGGAATGGGTAGACATGACTCGTTTGTTAACTCTTTCAAAAATTAAAAAGACTAGGGAGCATGCTATGAAACTACTAAGTAGTAAATTTACGTAAAACAAATCAGAGAAAATATTTCTTCACTCATCCCCCCCTTTTACAAAACTGTGATAGTGGTTTCTACTGCAGGTTGGCGCGCTGAATGCTCTGTGCTGCTACCGACGCTCATAGGAATTCTTGAGTGTCAGGAGCAGTGCAGAGTATTCAGCACACTGGCCTGTGCTAAAAACCGCTATCACGGTTTTGCAAACGAGGGGGGTGTGGGGTTGATGTTTAATTAAACTCTGGAATTTGATGCCAAATAACGCATTAAAAGCAGTTAGCTTAGCAAGAGAAGGAGTGGCCTAGTGGTTAGAGCAGCTACTTCACCAGCTTGAGGTTCAAGTTTCAAGTTTTATTAAAAATTTGATAAAATGCTTATAACAAATTCCTAAGTGATTTACATTAATAAAAATAGGCATCTAGAGACATATAAGAGACAAACGTATACCAAGACTAACTTGAATCCAGGGTAAAGGGTAGAACTATAATATGATTATAAAAGAACAAATATGGGAAAAACATCAGGGAAGAGATAAGAACTGCCTAAAAAAGGCTGTATTTGAGCATAGCAGAGCAATGATTGTGTTATATAAAGTTTAACTGTTTATTTGATCTTATTATTAATCAAAAGCATCTATGTAGAGGAAGCTTTTAAGGAAGCCTTTAAATCTCTCTAATATAGTCAACATAAGAACATAAGAATAGCCTTATTGGGTCAGATCAATGGTCCATCAAGCCCAGTAGCCATTCTCACAGTGGCCAATCCAGGTCACTAATACCTGGCCAAAATCCAAGGCATAGCAATATTCCATGCTACCGATTCAGGGCAAGAAGTGGCTTCCCCCATGTCTTTCTCAATAACAGACTATGGACTTTTCCTCCAGAAACTTGTCCAAATCTTTCTTAAAACCAGCTATATTAGCTGCTCTTACCACAAACTCTGGCAATGTGTTTCAGAGCTTAACTATTGTCTGAGTGGAAAAAAAAAATGTCCTCCTATTGGTTTTAAATGTATTTCCCTGTAACTTCATCGAGTGTCCCCTAGTCTTTGTAATTTTTGACGGAGTGAAAAATTGATCCACTTTGTACCCGTTCTACTCCATTCAGGATTTTGTAGACTTCAATCATATCTCCCCTCAGCCGTCTCTCTTCCAAGCTGAAGAGCCTTAACCGTTTTAGTCTTTCCTCATACGAGAGGAGTTTCATCCCCTTTATCATCTTGGTTGCTCTTCTTTGAACCTTTTCTAGCATTACTATATCTTTCTTGAGATAAGGAGACCAGAACTGAACGTAGTACTCCAAATGAGGTCACACCGTGGAGCGATACAGGGGCATTATAACAATCTTAGTCTTGTTAACCATCCCTTTTTAAATAATTCCTAGCATCCTGTTTGCTTTTTTGGCTGCCACCACACATTGGATGGAAGGTTTCATCGTATTGTCTACGACAGGGGTCTTCAAAGTCCCTCCTCGAGGGCCGAATCCAGTCAGGTTTTCGGGATTTTCTCAATGAATATGCATGAGATCTATGTGCATGTACTGCTTTCAATGCATATTCATTGGGAAAATCCCGAAAACCTGACTGGATTCGGCCCTCGAGGAGGGACTTTGGAAACCCCTGGTCTACGATGATACCCAGATTCTCTTCTTGGGCACTAACCCCCAAGATGGACCCTAGCATCTGGTAACTGTGATTCAGGTTATTTTCCCCAATGTGCATCACTTTGCATTTGTCCACATTAAATTTCATCTGCCATTTGGACGCCCAGTCTTCCAATTTACTAAGGTCCACCTGTAATTTTTCACAATCCGTATGCGTTTCAACAACTTTGAACAGTTTAGTGTCATCTGCAAATTTAATCACCTCATCTGTCGTTCCAGTTTCCAGATCATTTATAAATAAGTTAAATAGCAACGGTCCCAATACAGACCCCTACAGCACTCCACTGTTTACTTTCCTCCACTGAGAAAAATTACCATTTAATCCGAGGCATGCTTACCAACCCTTCTCTAAGATGGGTTGGTAAGCACACCTTGTATTAATGACCTTCAGTAAAAGGATTGAAAGGAGATGTTGGTTTGTAGATCTTAGTGTCCTATGGCGTATGGAATGAGAAGCTTATCCAAGAATACATCCTGGTAGTTTTGATTGTCAAATTGTAAGTTCAATTCCCACTGCAGCTCCTTATGACTCTGAGCAAGTCACTTAACACTTCATTGTCCCAGGTACAAATAAGTACCTGTCTAAAATATGTAAATTGCTTTGATTGTGTAAATCACACAGTAAAAGTAGTATATCAAGTCCCTTCACCTTTACCCTTTAAAAAGGTTTGGACAATTTCCTAAAAGAAAAGTGCATAAGCCATTATTAACTTGGACTTGGGAAAATCCACTGTTTATTTCTAGGATAAGCAAAATAAAATCTGTTTTACTCTTTTGGGATTTGCCAGTTTCTTGGACCTGGATTAGCCACTGCTAAAAATAGGATACTGGGCTTGATGGACCTTTGGTCTGCTCCAGTATGGCAATGCTTATGGCTTTGGGGAGCAGTTAACATTAGCCTGCCAAATTTGGAGATGTAATTTTGGGCCTGTTTGTTCAAATATCTCTGTGACTGGCTATATGAGATGAGGCAGGTTACCAGACGTCTGAGAAAACCCGGACATGTCTTCTTTTTAGATGACTAATCTGGGTGCCCAGATGGGCTTTCCAAAATTCTGCATTTTGTACGTGTTTTGGAAAGCTCAGGGCTAATCTAAGAGAGCTGCTGAACTCTTTGACAACACCCTGCCAACCTGCTGTCAACTAAAGCACCACTTGCCTGTGGGAGCCTAAGCCTTCAAGAACAACGCACCACACCAGTTCTCCAAGTGGAATAACATAAGAACATAGCATAAGAGTTGTCATACTGGGACAGAGCAAAGGTCCATCAAGCCCAGTATCCTGGTTTCAACAGTGTCCAACCCAGGTCACAAGTACCTGGCAAGATCCCAAGGAGTAAAACAGATAATATGCTACTTATCCTAGGATTCGACTCAAGGAACCACACACCACACTGATGACGCCAGTAAGCACACTCTTGTCTCAAACGACGACTCAAAAGCACTAGAGAGAATGGTGATCAACAAACCTGTCCACCTGCCTTGGGCTCCCTAAAAAAAAATTATTTTCAGCCCACCAAACCTGCCTTTTATCCCAGCAACACTTGATCCCTCTGATTGGTGCAGCACCTTCCACCTACTGTAGCACCAATCAGAGCTGACCTGCCCTCTGTTCCTAGCTGAATTCCCCTCTATCCAGACTGCTTAAGTGTAAACTCAATCAATGAAGTAAAGTTGGAGATTGCAAACTGAATCCTAGAAATAGGAGTAACATGAGAGTTGTGAAATTCACCAGCAACGACAATAATCCCAACCATGGGATGACTGAACATTATTATATCAGGAAGATGTAGACAAAATATCCCTGGGGAGTAGAAGGATGGAGCGTAATCCAGAGTACTGCAGTTTGGACTAGCACCACAGGTCAATAATTAGCAGCACTTTGGGTTTGCTGAAATAGGAAGCCACTTATTTAAGGTTTGGCACAAAGGTCCAGGTTAGGATTCAGATCACCATTAAGAAAGCAAGACTGGGACTCCTGCCAGATAATGATACCTTTCCCTTTGTATTTTTGAAGAAAAAATAGTCTTTCAGTAAATGTTTGTTCAACAGGATCGCAAAGTTCAATTAAGCATTGGTAAGGAAAGAACGGAAAAGAGGAGACAAAATATAAAATGTCCTTTTAAGGAAAAGTGATAAAAAAGAGAGGACTTTTAGCTGGTTGCAAATTTTAAAAAGGTCAATTTTATAATAAGGCTTAATGGAACATATGTGTGGGAATGGCCAGCCTGAGTGAGATTTTATTTAGTATTTTTATATACCACTTATAACCTAAGTGGTTTACATTCAGGTACTCAAGCATTTTTCCCTATTTGTCCTGGTGGGCTCACACTCTATCTAATGTACCTGGGGCAATGGGGGATTAAGTGAATTGCCCAGGGTCACAAGGAACAGCATGGAATTTGAACCCACAACCTCCAGATGCTGAGGCTATAGTTCTTATCACTGTGCCACAGAGACCAGTGGACTATGCACCTGCTTTTTTGGCAGGCAGAATTTCACCGAAAAGACATACATGCAGCTTTGAAAATTTTAACTGGCAAATAAATTCAAGCTAATTATAAACATTCAGAACCTGAAAGTTAAAATGCAAGAGATATCTTTCTGTGGAGGGATCCCTCAGCTTTCCAATTAATTAATGTATCCCCTTTTTAGAATATACTTTTCTGAAGTAAGGAGTTTCTATGCTCCATTTGTAAGAGCACTCTTTCAGGAGATTGCCAGAATGGATTATGCTATCAGCAGCATGGAAATCCCCCTAGGAGTTCTGGGTTGAAAGAACATTAGATTTTATTATCTGGAGTGTGAAGCAATGAAGCACACAGGAAGCATTGGCTGTTATGTGCAGGGGAGTAAGTGAAGACCTAACTCACAGTAAATGACAGCAGAAAAAGACTTGCATGGTCCATCCAGTCTACTCAACAAGGTGGCTAGAGCCACACCCTCCATATTGTGCAGGCCCCGTCACCAATATTTAAACACTGGTTGTCAAGTCTTCACCATGACAACCATAAAGGCAGACAAACATGATGGAGATATATGGTTATAACCAAGACTTCAAGTATTGCTGATAGCAGGACCAGTGCTAGACTTGATGGGTCCAGGGCAGAAGCCAGGGAGGGCCCCCCAAATCTTACTTGTAGGCTATCCCTCTTTCAGCTAAAGGCAGGTTTAGGGCCCCCTGTAATGGGGTAGGCAGGGCAATTGCCCTGTTTGCCCTCCCCTAATGCCAACCCTGGCTTATAGGATTCAGAGTACCAGTCCAGATGTCTTTCTCTCCCCCCTGAGCTGCACATCACCTCACTCACAGTAAGTGACACAAAAATGATCCAAGACATGGAGTTGTTGAAACTTTATGGTCTTTAAACTGTTTCCCTCTTTTTTGGACAGTTAAGGAGGGGAACCTACCTGAGGCATTCTAGTCTTAATTTTTTCTCTAAACTTGAAAAGCAGTGAGCCTTTCCTATGTCTCAGTGATAACACTTTCTCTTAGGGTTTTTATGAGAAGGACAGGATCCTATATTGGCATGAGAAAAGTTCCTTTGGTTTGCTAAAAATGGCTATGAAAACCACAACACTTTTCAAGGAAGCACTTTTCAGGACCAGACCACTGCATCAATGATCTTATGATCAGGCCACTTAAAGGAAAATTTAACACAATCCAGGAATATAATGATTTTTGAAATTAAAATGATCAGATACTTTGGAACTGAAAAGAGAGAACTATAAAAAGATCCATTCTTTTTAATTTATTATGAGATGTAAAATTCTACTGCCCCTCACTTTCTCTTCACTGATCAGCCTATCACACCGCAATGTAACTAATCTTATTCCTATTCCTATCCTCCCCCCTGCCTTTCTCATGCACCCTTGGAATGCCTGTGGTGTCCAGGGCAGGATTAATTCTTTGAGGGCCCCTAGGCACACAAGTACACTGGGCCCCCTGAACCTACTCCATTTATTTACCTGTTTTCTTATTTCTTTATTTCCACTTGTATTTCTTCTTTTTCTTTTTTTAAATTCAAATCAAACAACAAAGATTACCATACCATTGCCAGTGTAGTTTTTCTTCTATGCAACCCCCAAACATCTATGAACAAATCCCTCCTTCCTTCCCTTCCCACCTATTTGCCCAGAACTTAAACTCTGAACCCTTTTCATATATATACAAAAGTGTACTGCTCCTATGTTTCCTGTGAAGAAATAGCCATGTCTTTTTTTCCTTGCATGAATATTTAATTAGTACATTTGAAGTTTATCCTGTATCCAGTGAAGTGACTTCTAAATGTCCTACAAATCATTCCAATGTATATCTTCCCTCTGCATCTCTATCTATCCCGCCTAACATCTACCCTCTGTGACTTGTCCCTTTGTACCCCTGTGATTAGTATTGCACTTGTATCCCCATCCCCTTTCCATCCAGCATTTCCCCCTCTGTGTCTGTCCCTATCCTCCATGCACAATATCTCTTCTCTGGGCATCATCTCTCTATTCTTTTCTGCCTGCAGCCCCCACCCCCAATCTATGGCTTTTATGCCTTCCTCTCTCTCCCCGTTGTTAGCATCTCTCCCAATTCACGCTCTCTGCCCTCTTCTCCACTGCCCTCCCCACAGTCCAGCAGCATCTTTCCTTCTCCCTCCCTCCAGGTCCAGCAGCTGCTCTCCCTTTCTTTTCCCCTGTCCATCAGCAGCTCCCCCTTCACCATCCTCCATGTCCAGTGTGGCAACTCTCCTGACCAACAGAAACAGTGCCCCCATCTCCACCCCCCCAGCCAGCTCTCGCTCCCCCTTCTCCTTTCACCCCTAACATCAGCAGCTCCCCCTTCATCATCCTCCGTTTCCAGTACAGTGTGGCACCTCTCAATCCCACTCCCAACCAGCAAAACCAGCTCTCCTTTCCCCCTAACCAGCTCTACCTCTCCTTCCCTGGTTCACCCTACTAGCATCAGCTCCCCTTTCTATTTCTAACCAGTGGCAACAGCACCTTCCCTTACCCGGACTAGCAGCAGTAGCTCAGTGTTTTGACTTGCCTGCAGCAGTGTCAATAGCATCAATATGATTCACTTAGGCAACCTTGGGTCCTTTGATGGGCTGCGCCTGCCTCTGAGGAAAGAGGAAGTTGCATCATCAGAGGCGGGCCGCAACTCAACAAAAGACTCAAGGCTGTCTAAGTAAATCGCTGCTCTGATGTTACTGGCACTGCTGCAGGCAAGTTAGAATACTGTGAGCTGCTGGGAGGGGGGGAAGCTACTGTAAGTCTGGAGGCTGGGAAGAGAACCACTGCTATTTGACTGGGTTGGGGGGAAGAGCAGGGAAGAGAGGAAAGCAAAACGGCAGCTGCTGCACAGGAGGGAGAAGGAGGGAGACACGCGGGTGCCCAGCTCATCAAGCCCATCTGACCTCCTCAGGCCCAAGGCACGTGCCTACTGGGCCTACCCTTTAATCCGGACCTGGTTGTGTCGCTAACAAGTTTATCTGCATCCATGATCTCTTTATCTCCCAAACTCTCCACCTGCTGGCATTGAGAGTTGGATCTGCCCTGAAGACTCTGCTTCAGCTGCCACCCTGTGTCATGAAGGCTACCTTTTCTCACATACACTTTGTCCAGTTGGTCGTAGAGGTGGGGTTGGGCTCTTATTCTCACCATCACGTATGAGGAGAGACTGGAAGCCCTGAATATGTATACCCTAGAGGAAAGGAGAGACAGCACAGTTACTTACCGTAACAGGTGTTATCCAAGGACAGCAGGCAGATATTCTTGACTGATGGGGGTGACGGCACCAACGGAGCCCCGGTACGGACAATTTTAGAGTGATTGCACTCTAAGAACTTTAGAAAGTTCTAGCTCGGCCGCACCGCGCACGCGCGAGTGCCTTCCCGCCCGACAGAGGCGCGCGGTCCCTCAGTTAGTATAAGCCAGCTAAGAAGCCAACCCGGGGAGGTGGGTGGGGCGCAAGAATATCTGCCTGCTGTCCCTGGATAACACCTGTTACGGTAAGTAACTGTGCTTTATCCCAGGACAAGCAGGCAGCATATTCTTGACTGATGGGTGACCTCCAAGCTAACAAAAAGAGGGATGGAGGGAAGGTTGGCCATTAGGAAAACAAATTTTGCAAAACAGATTGGCCGAAGTGTCCATCCCGTCTGGAGAAAGCATCCAGACAATAATGAGATGTAAAAGTGTGAACTGAGGACCAAGTAGCAGCCTTGCAGATTTCCTCAATAGGAGTGGAACGGAGGAAAGCTACAGAAGCTGCCATTGCTCTGACTCTATGGGCCGTGACAGAACCTTCCAGTGTCAGTCCGGTCTGAGCATAACAAAATGAAATGCACGCTGCCAGCCAATTAGACAACGTACGTTTAGAAACGGGACGTCCCAATTTATTTGGATCAAAGGACAGAAAAAGTTGGGGAACTGATCTGTGGGGTTTCGTACGCTCTAGATAGTAAGCCAGAGCCCTTTTACAATCCAAAGTATGTAAAGCTTGTTCTCCAGAATGAGAATGAGGTTTTGGAAAGAAAACAGGTAGAACAATGGATTGGTTGAGATGGAATTCAGAGACAACCTTAGGGAGAAACTTTGGATGTGTACGCAAAACCACCTTGTCATGGTGAAAAACCGTAAAAGGTGGATCTGCGACCAGTGCATGAAGCTCACTGACCCTCCTGGCAGAGGTAAGAGCAATAAGGAAAAGGACTTTCCAAGTGAGAAACTTGAAAGGAGAGGTAGCCAAAGGTTCAAATGGAGGCTTCATTAAGGTGGAAAGAACCACATTGAGATCCCAGATAACAGGAGGGGCTTTAAGAGGTGGTTTCACATTGAAAAGCCCTCGCATGAACCTGGATACCAGGGGATGAGCTGAGAGAAGTTTTCCATGGACTGGCTCATGAAAAGCTGCAATGGCACTGAGGTGGACTCTGATGGAAGAGGACTTAAGGCCAGAGTCAGACAAAGAAAGCAAATAATCCAACAAAGTCTCCACTGCCAGAGAAGTTGGATCAAGATGATGAAGAAGACACCAGGAGGAAAATCTCGTCCACTTCTGATGGTAACATTGCAGAGTGGTTGGTTTCCTGGAGGCAGTCAGAATGGAACGAACAGGCTGAGATAAAAAAGTATCATTTGAAGTCAGCCCGAGAGATACCAAGCTGTCAGGTGCAGAGACTGGAGGTTGGGATGTAGAAGGGTTTCCTGCTGTTGCGTAAGCAGAGAAGGAAACAGAGGAAGAAGAAAAGGTTCCCTGGAACTGAGTTGAAGTAGAAGGGAGAACCAATGTTGCCTGGGCCACCTCGGAGCAATCAGAATCATTGTGGCTCGTTCCCTCTTGAGCTTGAATAAGGTTCTCAACATTAGAGGCAGAGGAGGGAAGGCGTACAGGAACAGATTCGACCAGTCTAGGAGAAAAGCATCCGCTGCCAGACGGTGAGGAGAGTAAAGTCTGGAGCAGAATAGGGGCAGCTGGTGATTGTGAGGAGCTGCAAAGAGGTCTATCTGAGGAGTGCCCCATTGAGTGAAGATAGACTGCAGAGTTACAGGATCGAGTGTCCACTCGTGAGGCTGGAGAATTCTGCTGAGTTTGTCCGCTAAAGAATTCTGTGCTCCCTGAATGTAGATAGCTTTCAGGAAGAGATGGTGATCTATGGCCCAATTCCAGATCTTTTGGGCTTCTTGGCATAAAAGGCGAGAGCCTGTCCCACCCTGTTTGTTGATGTAGTACATCGCAACCTGATTGTCTGTGCACAACAGAAGGACCTGAGGAAAGAGAAGATGTTGGAAGGCCTTGAGGGCATAAAACATCGCTCTGAGTTCCAGGAAATTGATTTGATGCTTCTTTTCCTGGGCTGTCCAAAGACCTTGAGTCTGGAACTCGTTCAAGTGAGCTCCCCATGCATAAAGAGAGGCGTCGGTGGTGATGACCAGTTGATGAGGGGGCTGATGGAATAGAAGACCTCTGGATAGATTTGAGGATACCAACCACCAT
Organism: Geotrypetes seraphini; assembly: GCF_902459505.1. Taxonomy (NCBI): domain Eukaryota; kingdom Metazoa; phylum Chordata; class Amphibia; order Gymnophiona; family Dermophiidae; genus Geotrypetes; species Geotrypetes seraphini. Next base: position 181,669,520 of record NC_047085.1, on the reverse strand, counting down.
TGAAGAGACTGACGAAGAGATGATGTCACAGAGATGTGTCGTGAGCAAGGATCCGTCGCTTGGGACCACTGAGTAGCAAGGGTCCATTGAGGAGTGCGCAGGTGAAGACGTGCGAGGGGCGTGACATGAACTGTAGATGCCATGTGCCCCAGGAGTACCATCATTTGCCTGGCTGAGATGGAAGGTAGCGAAAGCACCTGCTGACATAGAGACTGAAGGGTCTGAAGACGATTGGATGGTAGGAAAGCTCTCATGAGGAGTGTATCCAGGATCGCTCCAATGAATTGAAGTCTCTGAGTGGGGGTGAGATGAGATTTGGGTAGATTGATCTCGAACCCCAGAATTCGTAGAAACAAGATGGTTTGGTTGGTGGCCAGTAGAACTGCTTGAGCGGATGTGGCCTTGATTAACCAGTCGTCCAGGTAAGGGAAGACCTGAAGGTGGTGAGAGCGTAGAAATGCCGCTACCACAATGAGACACTTGGTGAAGACCCTTGGAGAGGAGGCGAGGCCGAAGGGCAGCACCTTGTATTGGTAATGACAATGATTGATCATGAAACGGAGATACTGTCTTGAGGTTACATGGATCGGTATGTGAGTGTATGCCTCTTTGAGATCGAGGGAGCATAGCCAGTCGTTTTGATTGAGAAGAGGATAAAGGATGGCTAAAGAAAGCATCTTGAATTTTTCTTTTACCAGGTGTTTGTTGAGATCGCGGAGATCCAAAATTGGTCTGAGATCTCCTGTTTTTTTGGGGACTAGAAAATAACGGGAGTAGAATCCCTGCCCTTTTTGATCTTGAGGAACTTCTTCTATAGCGTTTAGAAGAAGGAGGGATTGAACTTCCTGAATGAGGAGGGCAGATTGAGGACTGTTCAAAGCAGACTCTTTTGGCAGGTTTTGGGATGGAAGAGTCTGAAAGTTGAGAGAGTAGCCGTGGCGGATGATGTTGAGGACCCATTGGTCCGAAGTGATAACTTCCCATCGGCTGAGGAACAGAGAAAGTCGACCTCCTATAGGTTGAGGCAGGAGAGCAGGAATAGGAATACTGGCTATACTGTGGAGAATAAAGTCAAAAGGGCTGTGACTTCTGCTGAGGAGGTGGTTTCACAGGTTGCTGCTGTGGCTGCTGTCTGGGAGGCTGACGTTGTTGCTGCCTCTGACGCCTAGGTTGCTGAGCAGTGGTAGGTAATGGCCGAGCTGTGAAGCGGCGTTGATAGGCCGACTGCTGCCTATATGGTTTTGGCGGAGGAGGCTTCTTTTTATTTTTAAGCAGGGTATCCCAGCGTGTCTCATGAGCAGAGAGCTTTTGTGTGGTTGAGTCCATGGATTCCCCAAAGAGCTCATCCCCTAGGCAAGGGGCGTTGGCTAACCGATCCTGATGATTAACATCAAGGTCGGATACCCGAAGCCAGGCCAGGCGACGCATAGCTACCGACATTGCTGTCGCTCTGGATGTAAGTTCAAAGGTGTCATATATGGATCTAACCATGAACTTACGTAATTGAAAAAGAGACGACAAGCAGGTATGAAAGGAGTGATGTTTTCGTGAAGGAAGGTACTTTTCGAAGGAAGCCATGGTGGTAAGGAGATGCTTCAAATAAAAAGAAAAATGAAAAGCATAATTGCTAGCTCTATTTGCTAACATAGCATTTTGGTAGAGCCTCTTACCAAATTTATCCATGGCTCTACCTTCTCTGCCAGGAGGTACCGATGCATATACACTGGCTCCTGAAGATTTTTTAAGGGTGGATTCGACAGTTAAGGATTCGTGTGGAAGTTGAGGTTTGTCGAACCCAGGAATGGGAATTACCTTATATAGAGAATCCAGTTTACGTGGGGCCCCTGGGACAGTTAAAGGAGTCTCTAAATTCTTATAGAAAGTCTCCCTTAAGATGTCATGAAGAGGGAGTTTCAAAAATTCCTTTGGAGGCTGGTCAAAATCAAGGGCATCCAAAAAAGCTTTGGACTTTTTGGATTCAGCCTCCAAAGGAATGGACAAGGAGTCACACATCTCTTTCAAAAAGCAGGAGAAAGAGGAAGTGACTTGTTTGGAGGATGGGTCAGGGACAGTTGAATCCTCCTCTTCTGAGGAACATTCGCCTTCAGAAAGAAAGGGTTCCTCTGAGTCTCCCCACAGATCAGGATCCCTGACATGGGGAGTATGGTCCCGAGACTCAGGTGTCGATGATTGTAAGTGTCGGGTTTTGTGTAACGACTTACCCGACCTCATCGATATCGAGTCAGGAGATGTTATTGGTCGCACCGGTGCCGAAGTCTGCACCGATTGATGGTGAGCTCTCGGCTCCGGTGCAAGAACTGGCATCGATACCGATGAGGTTAGTTGAAGCGGTACCGAAATAGTGGAAGCAGGTAACACAGGCTGTTCCACGATCGGTACCGGTAGCTCGGTGCGGACCGGCACCGGAAGGTTCGGAGCCAGGATAGCAGGAAGGAGCTGTTTCAATTGGTCCTTAAGTTGCACCTGAAGGATGGCCGTGATGCGGTCATCAAGGGATGGCACCGGTACCGCCTTTTTCTTCTGCGGTACCTGCGGTGCCGTTCGACGCCCCGGAGATGAGGAGCCCGATGTCGAGGGACTCACCTCTATAGGGGCGGAACGCTTCCGCTGGCGTCTCACAGTCGGCAGGATTGGACTCACTGCACTCGAGACCGGAGGACGCTCCAGCGGGGAAGGCTTCTTAGCCGGCTTACCTGACTGGTGAGACGCCGGTGCGGAATCACGCGGCGTCGAAGAAGAGGGTGCCGACTGAATCGGTGCCGAAGCTGGAGTCGATGGAACGGGGTCGGACATCTCGGCACCGAACAATAATCGCTGCTGGATTTGGCGATTTTTTAATGTCCGTTTTTTTAGAGTGGCACAGCGGGTGCAAGTAGAGGCCTGATGCTCAGGACCCAAACACTGTAAACACCAGTTGTGTGGGTCCGTGAGAGATATAGGCCGAGCACACCGCTGGCACTTTTTAAAACCCGGTTGAGGGGGCATGAAAGGAAAAACGGCTTCAGCCAAATCGAAAGCCGAGGCTTCGATGGTGGCAGAAGGCCCCGCCGGGGAAAGATTAAATTAAAGAAAAAATGAAGGTTTTTTTTTTTTTTTTACAAAAAAGAAAAAAGAAAAGAAATAAGATTAAATAATCAAAAGTTTACGCGAGCGGGAAGGCAAAGAGAAAAAAGTTTCAACAGCCGTTGAAAACGCGTCTTCTTAGCTCCGCGGAAACTAAGAAACTGAGGGACCGCGCGCCTCTGTCGGGCGGGAAGGCACTCGCGCGTGCGCGGTGCGGCCGAGCTAGAACTTTCTAAAGTTCTTAAGAGTGCAATCACTCTAAAATTGTCCGTACCGGGGCTCCGTCGGTGCCGTCACCCCCATCAGTCAAGAATATGCTGCCTGCTTGTCCTGGGATAAAGGGGAGATATGATTCAGACGTTCAAATACTTAAAGGGTATTAACGTAGAACAAAATCTTTTCCAGAGAAAGGAAAATGGTAAAACCAGAGGACATAATTTGAGGTTGAGGGGTGGTAGATTCAGGGGCAATGTTAGGAAATTCTACTTTACGGAGAGGGTAGTGGATGCCTGGAATGCGCTCCCGAGAGAGGTGGTGGAGAGTAAAACTGTGACTGAGTTCAAAGTAGCGTGGGATGAACACAGAAGATTTAGAATCAGAAAATAATATTAAATATTGAACTAAGGCCAGTTACTGGGCAGACTTGCACGGTCTGTGTCTGTGTATGGCCGTTTGGTAGAGGATGGGCAGGGGAGGGCTTCAATGGCTGGGAGGGTGTAGATGGGCTGGAGTAAGTCTTAACAGAGATTTCGGCAGGTGGAACCCAAGCATAGTACCGGGTAAAGCTTTGGATTCTTGCCCAGAAATAGCTAAGAAGAAAAAAAAAAAAAAAAAAAAAATTTAAAATTGAATCAGGTTGGGCAGACTGGATGGACCATTCGGGTCTTTATCTGCCGTCATCTACTATGTTACTATATGTTACTATCTTGTAGATATCAACCCCTCCTTCTGTCCCAGTCTCCCTCCTTTGAAGTCCACGCCTTCCGTTTATTTGCTCATCTACTCCCCCTAGTAGCAGTCATTTACTGACCCCCTGATAAATCTCTCTCTTCCTTCTTCACCTACTTTACCTGATTTTCCTTCTTTCATAAACCCTCATCTCATTTCCTCATCCTTGGTAATTTCAACATCAATGCTGACAATCCCTCTGACTTCTACACTTCCAGGTTTCTCACTCTAACATCCTCATTCAATCTCAGCTGTGTTCTACCACCCCCCACACCAGAAAGGCCACTGCCTTGACCTCTCCAACTGCTCTACAACCAATTTCTGCACCTCACCTCCTCCCCTCTCTGACCATCATCTGGTAATGTTCACAATTTATCACCCTTCCCTCCAGACCTGACCAATCACTTCCAATACATTTAAGAACCTTCAGGCTATTGCCCCTGGTGCCCTCTCCACCATTGTTTCATCCCTCCCTTCAACTACTATGACATACAAATCTGTCAATGAAGCTCTCCCATCTTATAACACCATCCTCTCCTCTGATCTAGATACCCTTGTTCCTCCCATTTCACATCCTGTAAGGCGCACCAAACCCCAGCCCTGGCTGACCTCCAACATCTTCTACCTGAACTGTGCCTGATCTGCTGAACCTCTTTGATTTAAATTACACACACATACTGACTTCATATACTTCAAATTCCTACTGACATCCTTCCAGTCTGCTCTCTCATTTGCCAAACAGGAATTCTATGCCCATTTAACTAATTCTCTTAGCTCTAATCCTTGCCCTCTCTTTACCACACTAAACTCCCTACTCAAAGTGCCCTCATCACCAATCTCCCCTTAACTTTCTCCCCAGACTATGGCTATATTCTTCTATATCAAGGTTCATAAGATTCTCTACCAGGTCATAAGTTCTCTACCAGGTCATCTTCCCATCCCCCTTCCATTTGTCCCTTCTACCAACCTTCCCTGCCACCTTTTTCTCCTTTTCTGAAATTACTGAAGAAGAAACTGCATATCTTCTCTCCTCCTCCAATCCCACCACCTGTTCCTCTGTTCCAATTCCCACCCACCTACTCGCCACTTTCTCTCCCACTGTCATCTCTCCTATCTTTGTCAGTACAAATCAAAACTGGCTCTATACTTGCAGCACTATTGTATACTTAAGACCCAAAGTTATCAAACTCAAGACAAAAAAAGTCTTAAGAACTATATCTCACAGACCTCAGCAGAACCACTTGTATGAATCAAACTTTAAACACACAAGTATTAGGCACCTAAATTGTCATCGGTCTCAATTCCCTCCTATCTGTCACATCCTCAACGCTCAACGGCAACATTTCCCAATGTCTTCAAATATGCCATAGTTACACCTGTCCTCAAAAACCCTCACTATACCCCTGCAAGTATCACCCCATCTCCCTCTTTTCCTTCTTATCCAATCTACTTGAATGTGCTGTTTATCCCCATTGCCTGGTCTGTAGTGATGCCAATGGCAAAGTCAGTTATGAGTTTAACACCTTGCTCAGCTGTGTCGTTAACCACTGAATTTGTGGTGATGCCAGTGACAAAGTCAGTGTTGTCACAGTGAAAGTGGTTAACGACACAGCCGAGCAATGTGTTAAACTCATAACTGACTTTGCCACTGGCATCACCAAAGACCCAGTGCAGCATGAGGCCTTGTTGAATAGAATCACAGGCTTAATCCTATCTCAAGAAGACATTGAATGATTGAGTGTTTGGAACACCATTAGTAGTCGACTACACTACACCAAAGTGTACGTGCTTAGCTATTAGCAAAGTATGTTAAATTTCTATTATTTTCCACAATAAAGTACAGATATTTAAGGTTCATTTAATAAAATACTGCTAGATTTTTTGCATAAAATGTCTTTTTATCATTATTTGATAATAGAAGAATGTCTTCCTATTCTTTTATGATTGTAATACTATATTAGTGGGATTCTAAGTGATCTGACCCCACTTGTTATATAATAAGCATATTGGAGACTCTGTAGTGTTATTTCGGTACTAAAACACCTTGCCAACTGCACTGATTTTTTGTTCTCTTTCAATAAAACAGATGACATAAAATGTCTTTTTATCAATGTATCATTGCTGAGTGTGAAAACAAAAAAGTTATAATACCAAGAAATTTGTTCCATTAAGCAGTGAAATGGTGTGATGGCCATGTTAGTCCACTTTTCAAGGTAATATCTATATCTGTATCTATAAAATCGGATGTATGTGTGGATGTATGTTCCAGCATAACTCTGAAACAGATTTCAACCAAGCTTGGTATACATATCACTTTCTTTCTGGGGAAAAATACTGTGGGAAGGGGATGACATTTAACAATGCCTCCAAGGAAACGTAAGGCAATTGGCCAAGTGCAATCGCATGCTAAAACTTGGTATACATATGACTTACTAGCTGGAAAAATGCCTCCAAGGAACAATGCTGTAACAATGCCTCCAAGGAAACATATAGCAATTGGCAAAGTGCAATCAAAGGCTAAAAAAAAATGAAACAACAGCGTAGACAAGAAACTCATGAGGACAGGAATTCAGAGACTGGGATAAATACATACCCAGGGTAAATAAATACTTGGGCAACCTGCTAGTATAGAAATAAAACAAAAGACAAAGGAAATAAGTTAATACTTTTTGGGGGGACTAACTCAATGCATTTTATGATGAGCTTTCAAATCAGAAATAAGCAAATGTTGGCAAATATCAGTATATATAAGGGAAATATGAAAGCATTTCCGTGATAGTTTCACAGGAAGAGGGAGAGATGGGTGGGTAAGTAGGAGACAGAAAAGTGACAAAGCAATTTTAAATTTCTTTATAGTATGAAAGAAAGCCCAGATCTTTAAGTCCTCTCTGGTAGGTATCAAAATATTTCATCATTTTAATTTCAAAGGTTTTATGTTCTTGGATTGTCTTAATTCTTTCCATTTTATTTATTTATCTCTTTATTTAATTTAGGTTTTATTGTTCTACTACTGTTAGTGTATATATTTCCTACCATTCATATTGCATGATTTATTCTTAATGTTAATAATTTATTTCCTTATTGCATTCTTCTTTATTGTATTCTTAATGTTAACAATTTCTTCCTATTATATTCTTATTTTACACTGCCTAGAACCGAAAGGCATTGTGAGGTATACAAATAAAGAATTGTTATGTTAAAATTTCCTTTTAGTATTCTCATCATAAAATCATTGGTGCAGTGGCCAGTTTTTCCAAAGGGTTGTCCAACAGAGGTGGCATCCTGGTTGATATTGCAATTTTAAATATGGTATCTGTGTAAGTTGATCCTAGTCTTTAGTATCTGGCCTGTTTCACCAATGTAACATCTTTCTTTGCACTTTTTGCATTGAATGATATACACCATATTAGAAAATGAACATGTGAAGAATTCCCTTATGTTGAATGTTTTTCCCATATGAGTGACCGTAGGATCTTTTGAGGTATGCTCACACAGTTTGCAGCTTGCCACATTGCAAGGATATGTGCCGTTCTCTTTGTGGGTTTGTGTGGGGAGTTTGTTTTTTACCAATTTCTGTTTCAGATTAGGTGGCTAACGGAAGCTCAGCACAGGTGGAATTGGGAATATTTCTTTTAGGAATTCATCTTCCTGGAATAGTGGTTGCAGATCTCAAATAATTTTTCTTAATTTTTCCAGCTCTGGATTATATGCCACTACCAAGGGGGTCCTATCTGTGGTTTTCTTGACCTTGTAGTGCAATAGGTTTTCTCTGGGTGTTTTAAGGTATGAGGCAATATTTTTGGAGTCTATTGTAGGTTGTATCATTTTTGTTTGACGGATTCTATCAGGGTCTTTAGGTGTATTATCTCTGTCTCTTGGGGCAGAGCAGATATAGTGGTATAATGTGACTTGGTTGAATATAATGGATTTTTATATGTGAAGGTTGGAAGCTCGGATTGTGGAGGTAGCTGCATCTGTTGGTAGGTTTCTTGTATATAGATGTTTGTATGTAACCAGTAATAATTAAACAGAAAAAAAGGAGGTGGAGGTTACATGGGTCAGTGATGAAAAATATGAATCGTTATAAAACCTGGTATTGGATTGAATGTCCTTATCCAAGTAGATTTCTGAGACCCTTTATCCTTCCTGTTCTCTTGAAACACTCTACTGTGGGATTTTTTTCGTATTTGTGAGCCATCCTGGTAACATAAGAATTGCCGCTGCTGGGTCAAACCAGTGGTCCATCATGCCCAGCAGTCTGCTCATGCGGCAGCCCTCTGGTCAAAGACCAGTGCCCTAACTGAGACTAGCCATACCTGCATATGTTCTGGTTCAGCAGGAACTTGTTTAACTTTGTCTTGAATCCCTGGAGGGTATTTTCCCATGACGGACTCTGGAAGAACATTCTACTTTTCTACCACTCTCTGGGTGAAGAAGGACTTCCTTATGTTTGTACGGAATCTATCCCCTTTCAATTTTAGAGTGCCTTGGAGAGGAAAACAACCTGTCCTTATCTACTAAGTCTATTCCCTTCAGTACCTTGAATGTTTCGATCAAGTCCCCTCTCAATCTCCTCTGTTCGAGGGAGAAAAGGCCCAGTTTCTCTAATCTTTCACTGTACGGCAACTCCTCCAGCCCCTTAACCATCATAGTCACTCTTCTCTGGACCCTTTCGAGTAGTACTGTGTCCTTCTTCATGTACGGTGACCAGTGCTGGATGCAGTACTCCAGGTGAGGGTGCACCATGTCCCGGTACAGCGGCATGATAACATTCTCTGATCTGTTCATGATCCCCTTCTTTATCATTCCTAGCATTCTGTTTGCCTTTTTTGCCACCGCCGCACATTGCAAGGACGGCTTCATCGACTTGTCGCTCATAACTCCCAAGTCTCTTTCCTGGGAGGTCTCTCCAAGTACCGCCATGGACATCCTGTATTCGTGCATGAGATTTTTGTTACCTACATGCATCACTGTACACTTATGCACGTTAAACCTCATCTGCCATGTTGATGCTCATTCCTCGAGCCTGATTATGTCACGTTACAGATCTTTGCAATCCCCCTGTGTCTTCACTACTCTGAATAACTTTGTATTGTCCGCAAATTTAATCACCTCACTGGTCGTACCAATGTCCAGATCATTTATAAAGATGTTGAAGAGCACGGGTCCAAGCACCGAGCCCTGCGGCACCCCACTGGTGACGCTCTTCCAGTCCAAGTATTGTCTATATACCCTACTCTCTGTTTCCTCTGCTCCAGCCAGTTTTTAATCCACGTGAGTATTTCACCCTCAATTCCATGGCTTGCAATTTTCCGAAGTAGTCGTTCATGTGGAACCTTGTCAAACCCATAGCATTGCCTATGATTTGTACTGCGTTGATACTACAAAGAAATTTAAAACTGCTTTGTTACTTCTCTGTCTCCTACTTATCCACTAATGTGACGCTGTCTAGTGGAAACAGTATAGAGCAAATAGCATGGCATAACAGAGACCTTTCCAAGTTCTGGACAGAGCGTGTGTGTATATATGTGAACATAATAAAAAAATTTTTTATAAGGATAATTAACAACAGATCAGGAAATATATAGAGAGGGAAAAAGGGAATAGTAAGAAAATCATAGCAATAATAATAATCATATATATTATTTTGTAACTTGCTAGTTAAGCAGAACTTAGGGAAAAACTGAGTGCATAAAACATCTATATATAGGTAAAGATTTAAAAGTATAAGAGTTCTTGCTCCTTCTCTTTGTTTAAAACACACCAAGCTCCTGCTTTCTTCTGTGTTCTTTGTTTAAACTAGCAATCTCAGGAGATTGGTAACAGAAGCCTCTGGTTTCTAGTCTTATAATGAAGATATATGATTTCACATTACTGAGCAGAGGAAGTCTGTATGCTAAAATCTCCTATATGTGCTGTGTATGAGTTATTGGCATAAGGTACCCTATATGTTGGGTCGCAATGCAAGAAGCGTGCTCACCATCCATCCCTCCCTCTTCCTGTAAAACTATCAATAAAATGCTTTCATGTTTCCCCTACATATACTAAATTTGTCAACATTTGCTTATTTCTGATCTGAAGAAACATAGAAACATGATGGCAGATAAAGGCCAAATGGCCCATCCAGTCTGCCCATCCACAGTAACCATTATCTCTTCCTCTCTCTCAGAGATCCCACGTGCCTATCCCAGGCTTTCTTGAATTCGGACACAGTCTCTGTCTCCACCACCTCTTCCAGGAGACTGTTCCATGCATCTACCACCCTTTCTGTAAAAAAAAAAAGTATTTCCTTAGATTACTCCTGAACCTATCACCTCTTAACTTCATCCTATGTCCTCTCATTCCAGAGCTTCCTTTCAAATGAAAGAGACTTGACTCATGTGTATTTACATCACATAGGCATGTAAACGGAACTCATATATCTCCCCTCTCCCACCTTTCTTCCAAAGTATACAGATTGAGATCTTTAAATCTGTCCCCATATCTTATGATGAAGACCACGCACCATTTTAGTAGCCTTCCTCTGGACCAACTCCATCCTTTTTATATCTTTTTAAAGGTGCGGCCTCCAGAATTGTATACAATATTCTAAATTAGGTCTCACCATAGTCTTATACAGGGGCATCAATACCTCCTTTTTCCTACAGGCCAGACCTCTCCGTATGCACCCTAGCAACCTTCTAGCTTTCGCTGTCACATTTTCAACCTGTTTGGCCACCTTAAGATCATCACATACAATCACACCCAAGTCTCGCTCTTCTGTCATGCACATAAGTTCTTCACCCCTTAAACTGTAGTGTTCCCTCGGGTTTTTGCAGCCCAAATGCATGACCTTGCATTTCTTAGCATTAAATTTTAGCTGCCAAATTTCAGACCATTCTTCAAGCTTTGCCAGGTCTTTCTTCATGCTATTTACCCCATCCAGGGTGTCTACTCTACTGCAGATTTTGGTATTCCCTACTTCCACTTTTGTGGAGAGGGACTACATCTGCCTTTCTCCAGTCCTCTGGTACCACTCCCGACTCTAGAAACTCATTGAAAAGGTGAGTCAGCAGAGCCACCAGAACTTCCCTAAGGATGTACACTATCCGGCCCCCATCACTTTGTCAACCTTTATTTTAGCTAGCTCTTCACGAACACAACCCTCTGAAAATCAATCAGGGTCTACCATTCCTACATCCCTATTCACATTTGTCTTCTGCAGTCTAGAAGTAAGGAAAAAGTAGGGAATTACAGGCTGTGGCAAGCAAATTAATGGAAACATTTTAAAACAGAGAATAGTGAAGTTTCTGGAATCTAGTGGATTACATAGATTCATTAGAGACAGGTCTTGTCAGACAAATCTGATCAATTTCTTTGACTGGGTCACCAGAGAATTGGATAGAGAGAGTGCACTAGATATGGTGCATTTAGATTTTAGCAAAGCCTTTGACAGTGTTCCACAAAGGCATCTAATAAACTAGGTGCCCTCTGGATAGGCCCCAAAGTAACAGACTGGGTCAGGAATTGCTTGAGTGGAAGGTGACAGAGGGTAGTGGTTAATGGAGATCTCTCAGAGGAAAGGGATGTTACCAGTGGTGTACCTCAAGATTTGGATCTTGGGCATATTCTTTTAACAGTTTTGTAAGTGACATTGCTGAAGGGTTGTCAGGTAAGATTTGCCTCTTTGCAGACGATACCAAAATCTGCAATAGTGTAGACACTCCTAATGGTGTGAATAACATGAAGAAAGACCTAACAAAGCTTGAAGAATGGTCTGAAATTTGGCAGGAAGAAAGAAGGTCCTAGGCCTCGTAGTCTAAAAGAGCAGCAAAAAAGAGGCACCGAAACACGGATCCTTGTCGGGACTTAATCAGTATTGTATGTGAAGAACTTTTTAATACTTTGGACATTTGTTGACATTAATAAAGCTCATATAACTTAAGATTAATTTAAGACATCTCCTTGACATGTCTCTTTTTTGCTGCTGAAATTTGGCAGCTAGGAGTTAATGCTAAGAAATGGAAGGTCGTGCATTTGGGCTGCAAAAACCCGATAGAATGGTACAGTTTAGGGAGTGAAGAACTTTTGTGCACGAAAAGAGGAGTGGGACTTGGGAGTAAAAGTATGTAACGATCTTAAGGTGGCCAAACAGGTTGAAAAGGCGACAGTGAAAGCTAGAAGGGTGCTAGGGTGCATAGGAGAGATATAGCTAGTAGGAAAAAGGAGGTATTGATGCCCCTTTATAAGACTCTGGTGAGACCTCATTTAGAATATTGTGTATAATTCTGGAGATTGCACCTTCAAATACATATAAACAGGATGGAGTTGGTCCAGAGGAAGACTACTAAATGGTCGGTAGTCTTTGTCATAAAGTATATGGCAGTGTTTCTCAACCTTTTCAAGCCAAGTACCCCCTAAGCCTAACAAATACCAACCGAGTACCCCTGCGAAGAATTGACCTTGGGGGAAGGCTTGTGGGCTGGCAGTGTTGTCGCTGTAAGCACCTGGCCTGTTCCTGTTCCGGCAGCAGCGAGGGGTTGGAGATGGGAATGAAATGTGTCAGGTGGCTGTTGCGGCGGTGCTGGCAGGGATGGGTGGGAATGGAGCGTGTTGGGTGGCAGGGTCGGCTTCAGCGGTGGGGCAGGGAGGAAGCAGCAGCTTCAGCGAGCTGACAGGTAGAAATCCCACGTGGTAGCGGCCAGCCCATGTACCCCCAACAGGCGGCCCATGTACCCCCTAGGGTATGCTTACTGCAGGTTGAGAAATACTGGTGAATGGGAACAGACTTAAAGATCTCAATTTGTATACTTCGGAGGAAAGGCAGGAGAGGGAAGATATAACAGAAACATTTAAATACCAACATGGCATAAATGCGTAAGAGGCGAATCAATCATTTGAAAGGAAGCTCCGGAATAAGAGGGCATAGGGTGAAGTTAATAGGTGATAGGCTCAAGCAGATGTAGAAAGTAGAAGCCAAAAAGCAAATTAATAAGCAAATAATGATCTCAACCAGGAGCTCACCCCAAGGAGTGTTACCTGCTCCTTGGACGCAAGCTGCCATGGTACAGATGCCTCAATGTTGAACAGTTTTAAAGATAGTTCTACAGAAGTGCTTACTCAAAACTTGCATTCATGTGACCGATGTTTGTAATCAGGTCTTCAGGAGGGAAGCAAATCTTGAACCCCAATTTCTTCTGGATTCCTGAGTTGTAAGTTCTTGAAGTTTAGAACAGTGATCAGCCAAACATCATGTCTAGTAGTTGGAGTCACAGCCTGTGGTTAGAATCCTTTTCTTCTCATCAGACCTTGTTTAAGGAGTTGAACAGCACCAGAAGCAGAAAACCTGTGAGGGAATCCGTGGGACCATTGGATGATCAAGGAGCAAAATGGACGCTCAGGAAGGATAAGGCCATAGCGGAGAGACTGAATTAATTATTTGCTTTGGTCTTTATAGAAGAAGATGCAAGAGATCTACTTGAACCGGAAATGGTTTTCAAGGGTGATGATGCGGAGGAATTGAAAGAAATCTCAGTGAATTTGGAAGATGTACTAAGCCAAATCGACAAGTTAAAAGGTAATAAATTACCTGGACCAGATCATATACATCCCAGGGTACTTAAAGAACTCAAACATAAAATTGCTGACCTGCTGTTAGTGATCTGTAACCTGTTGCTAAAATAGTCTATAATACCAGAAGATTGGAGGGTGGCCAATGTAACACCAATTTTTAAAAAGGGTTCCAGGGGAGATCTGGGAAATTTCAGACCGGTAAGCCTGACTTCAATGCCGGGCAAAATGGTGGAAATAATTATAAAAAAATAAAATTGTGGAATACGTAGACAAACATAATTTAATGAGACAGAGTCAGCATGGGTTCAGCCGATGGAGATCTTGCCTCACCAATTTGCTTGACTTCTTTGAAGGTATGAATAAACATGTGGATAAAGGTGAGCCGATTGATGTAGTTCATCTAGATTTTCAGAAAGCTTTTGACAAATTTCCTCATGAGAGGCTCCTGAGAAAATTGAAGAGTCATGGGATAGGTGGCAAAGTTCAGTTGTGGATTAGGAATTGGATATCTGGTAGAAAACAGAGGGTAGGGTTAAATGGTCATTTTGCTCAATGGAGGAGAGAGTATACAGTGGAGTGCCGCAGGGATCTGTACTAGGACTGATGCTATTTAACTTATTTACACATGATTTGAGAATTGGAACGAGTGTGATTAAATTTGCAGATGACACTAAACTGTTCAAAGTTGTTAATATGCATGCAGACTGTGAAAAATTGCAGGCAGACCTTAGGAAATTGGAAGACTGGGTGTCCAAGTGGCAGATGAAATTTAATGTGGACAAATGCAAAGTGATGCATATTGGGAAGAATAACCCAGATCACGGTTACCGGATACTAGGGTCCACCTTGGGGGTTAGTGCCCAAGAAAAGAATCTGGGTGTCATTGTAGACAATATGATCATACCTTCTGCCCAATGTGTGGCGACGGCCAAAAACGCAAACAAGATGCTAGGAATTATTAAAAAAGGGATGGTTAACAAGACTAAAAATGTTATAATGCTTCTGTATCGCTCCATGGTGCGACCTCACCTGGAGTATTGCGTTCAATATTATTTATTTATTCATTCACTTATTTAACCTGTCCTACCAAAGGAGCACTGAACTAGTTACAAGAGTATATACACAGAATGGTTGAGATAATATAAATAAGATGTAATAGGAAAGAGTAGTAAAGTCACATTACAGCAGATATAAACTTCTGTGATACACTAATTTACAATGCCTACTTTAGGATAGGACTTAGATATGCAGGCCTAGATGGTGGAACTAATGGGTTCTTTAATGCTTGGTCTTTTCATGGAGCTGAGTTCATGGTGAAACAAATTCGAAGTATAGTAGGTATAAACATCAGAGATATAACAATTTACATACATCAGAGGTACATTAATTTACATCAGAGATACAGTAAATTGCCTACATCAGATATATACTTATTTACATATCTACTTCGGTGAGTGTCTCCTTATCTCAAGAAATATATAGCGACACTAGAATAGGTTAAAAGAAGAGCGACCAAGATGATAAAGAGGATGAACTCCTCTCGTATGAGGAAAGACTAAAAAGGTTAGTGCTCTTCAGCTTGGAAGAGAGATATGATTCAAGTCTACAAAATCCTGAGTGGAGAAGAATGGGTACATGTAGATTGATTTTTCACTCTGTCAAAAATTACAAAGACTCGATGAAGTTACAGGGAAATACTTTTATGTAAAGGAGGAAATATTTTTTCACTCAGAGAATAGTTAAGCTCTGGAATGCATTGCCAGAGGTTGTGGTAAGAGCAGATAGTGTAGCTGGTTTTAAGAAAGGTTTGGACAATTTCCAGGAGTCCATAGTCTGTTATTGAGAGACATGGGGGAAGCCACTGCTTGCCCTGGATCGGTAGCATGTAATGTTGCTACTCTTTGGGTTTGTCCAGGTACTAGGGATCTGAATTGGCCACAATGAGAACGGGCTACTGGGCTTGATGGACCGTTGGTCTGACCCAGTAAGGCTATTCTTATCAAAGTAGTAGTAGTAGCTTATCAGAACAACTATCAGAAAATGCTTTAAGTATTACAGATCAAGGTAAATATTTAGATTCTCTGGAAGTGAAAATAGAGAAACTAGAGTATATATTACATTACATTAGTGATTTCTATTCTGCCATTACCTTGCGGTTCAAGGCGGATTACATAAGATTTCTCAGGAGGTTACAAGAATTGTAACTTTACATAAAAATTGTTATAAGAATTGCATAGAAATTACATAAGAATTTACAGGAACTTGATATGATACATGTTAGGTAATTCGAAACATTTTAGATTTGAAAGGGGTAGAGAGTGTGGTAGGTGGAGATTGGGAGGGAACTGGTTGTGTTAAATAGGTTTTATGTATTTTTTGAAGAGTAGAGTTTTAGTTTCATTAAAGATAATATACTTACCTAGCAGAAATTAGAAGCTTTTTGAAAATCTATCCAGAATGAAAAGTCTTAAATTTATAAATTTTACAAGACAAGGTAGACTGAATGCAGAAGGCAGGTTGACATCTGATTCTCTTCTTGTGTTGAAAGTTTAAAATGAGAATGTTGCTACTTCTGAATCTTCTCTCTTATCTCTTTTACTTTGATTGCAACAATTGCTACAGAGATGATAAAAGAAAATATCTTGAGACTTTATTCCATGCACAGAACTAAATGTTCTCTTGGTTGACAGATAAGAGTTTATCCAGATCTAAGAATACACAAAAAGACAGAGGTAATTCTTATTGCAGACACCTAGGTTAAGAGACCATTTCCTTGCAAAGTCATGGTATAGGTGGCAAAGTTCAGTTGTAGATTAGGAATTGGTTATCTGATAGAATTGGACACCGGATATGGATCAATAAGTATGTAATTTTTGAATCGTCATAACTAGTTGCCTTCCAGCAACAGAAAGAAATTGTCAACAATTGAGACAGATCCTCTACGTCTGTTAATTCTCGATAGAAAGTCTGAAAAAGTTGTTTGGAGCTTAGACTGCCTGCCTGAGTTGTCCAGAAAAACCTAAAGTTCGAAAAACTGTGCACATTGAAGTTTTTCCCCATGAATTTGATTGTGCTTGATCAGAAAATAATTTTTAAAGCCCAGGGACCCCTTAAAGCCACTGATTACACTGGACAACAAAGTTTTTGCTTCTTCAACACTTTCAGGTGTATCTTACAGATTTGTGGCTGGTGATCACAAAAATCATATTTAAATTTATGTATCATGTACCATTTTAACAAAAAGTTACATTTTTACAATTTTTTTCAGGCTAATGCAATTAATTCTCAGCCTAATTCTCAATATAGGTCTGTTGCTCACGTTATACCTTGCTGGATATAGTGTGGGCATGTCCAAGCGTACATTCAGGGCAGGTTGCATAACGTCCATGGAAATGATGTAGTCTGGGCATGCCTGTACATGGGTTTGATAGGTGCTGCCTGAAAAGGCTATATAAAAGCATATGAAAACATGGAACTGCTGTTAAAGCATATCCAGTACACAAAATACAACTGGAACTTCTGCAGTGATCTTAAAGTAGTAGCTCTGCTACTTGGAATGAAGCTTGGATATACCAAGTACTGTTGTTTTATTTGTGAATGGGACAGCCATGCTAAGGAGTTGCACTAAATTCAAAAGAACTGGCTACTCTGTAAGAATTTGGTTCCAGGACAGAAAAATGTGGTACATGAACCACTTGTTGACCTGACAAAGATATTTTTGCCTCCTCTTCACATAAAACTTGGAATGATGAAAAATTTTGTAAAAGCGATGAACAAGGAAGGCAAAGGTTTTATTTATCTAAGACAGATGTTTCCAAGAATAACTGATGCCAAGATTAAGGAAGGCATTTTTGTCGGTCCACAGATCAGACATGTCATCAATGATGAGAGTTTTGAAGATCTCTTAGTCAGACCAAAGAAAATTACCTAGAAAGCATTCAAGAATGTCATTGAGAATTTCCAAACTATATTCAACTGGTTGACAAACTTCTTAAAGCATACAAAACCATAGGAAATAGGAGTATTCAGCAAAGCTAGTTGGTCTGGTGTTAATATAGGTAAAGTTAGTCCCTGAAAAAAGGAATCCCGAGCTTGCACATGAAATGGCAGTTGAGAGTATAACGTCTCGTAGAACCGAACAAACTGTTGTCAGATTTGTGGATCAGTGTTATAGCGGGTACCATGTTTATCCTTTATGGACAAGATAACTTGATGTTTCTTATATGGACACACTAAATTTGCCAAAAGACAACCTGCCTTACCCCCACCCCATCTGTAGAGCTTATACCTTTGATAATAAATGTCCTGAGATGCTCTTTGGGTAAGAATCAAATCAATTCAGTGCTGTAGATCTTGCAAGTGTCTTTTATCCTCTGCATTCAATGTTGCAATATATCTCCCTCTCAAAGATTGCATCTGCCTAGATAAGGTCAGCAACTCTGCCTTCTGTTTTTTTCTTTTGCAATAATAAACCCCCAGGCCTCCCAGAAGAGTATGGGATCAACATTGCTCCCTGAGATATTTGTGGAAAGCTAAGTCATGGTATAAGTAACAGGGGAACTTCCAACTACGCTCTGTGGAGTCTGAAGTGAAATTCAGCGCGAGAACCATTGGGGAGTGGTCAGACAGCGGGGCATCCAGGATGCTAACATTGGCAATTCCATGGAGGAGAGAGGGTGGGACCAGCAGATAGTCCAGGCAGACATAAACATCAAGGGGGTGGGAGAAAAACATGTCACTGAAGATGTACTTTCTACATTCACACTTGGACTTCGTCCCCGCAAATCTTGGTGAAGTCAGCAACAAACATAGCGAAAGGTTTCACCAGGACATTGTCACTATGGAAAAAAGATATCAGGGAAACTGGAGATTTTAAATGCCTCAAGTAGTATATCATCAATGTAGTTCTCACTGTCATGGATCCTTCTCAGCCTTGATACTACCTCTAAATTTTCCTACTTGTTTCTTGAGGGAATCCAATTGCATGAATATTTCACAATAAATTGTCTCCCATAAACAATAAGGATATCCATATAGAAAGAAGCATGAGTAGTGAGTGAGAATGCTAAAAGCTTTGTGACACAATGATTCTTAGCCATTGTTCTGCTACTCAAGAGCTCCCATACCATTTAAAGGATTCTCCCCCCCCCAAAAAAAAAACAACAACCCCAAAACGAAAAATAAAACACTTACCCAAGTCCTTATCTTTTCCTTAGCTGTCCTCAAGTATTATCAGCTAACCATTTTTATCCCTTCACACACTAATTCCTTGTATAGAGTCCTATTTGCTTACTCATCTGTTATCAAGGTATGAAGATTCTTACCCTATAAAATATGTTTATGTATCTAAGAGGTATGTAGACCAGTATAGTTCCCTGCAAAGAATTCTCTCAAAGAACTAATAAGGTATTACTTGTCAAGACAGTTATTTTACTCCCAAACATTTGTAACCTGTCATGTATAGTTTCTTTTCAAATTCCATTACATTGGAAATTAGAAAAAGTATGAAATTTGATGATGTGGAATAAGTTGATTGATTTACAATTTTCTCTTATTCTTTTACAATAGTGCTAAGTGTTCCCCTTGAGGGAGACAATGGAATATAAATATTTGAGTGATACGAGAAAGGGATACTGAAGTTAGAAAAGAGCTTTTTTTAATTAAATGAAAGACATATGCATTTTGTGGGTCAATACGAAATAGAATATACAAAAACTTTACATCAGGCCTTTCAAAGAAATACACTCCTATCTGAAATAAACTTATAATCATTTCTTCAATGAAGAATAAAAATGGATGAAGGCTATTCCAATGGCAGTAGAGAAGGACATAGTGCATTGTGCTAAAATTCCAAGGATACAGAGAAATAAGGTTCTACAGAACCCAAATGAGTCATGAAGTATTTTTAAAAACATGAAAAATAATCATTACATATTTTTTGAAGGTAGTGACAAATAGATAAAGTGGAACATTCACAAAGTTTGCATATCACATTGGTGTTTTGCTATACAAATATAAATGTTTTTCCTTAAAAATATTTTTGTGGGTTTTTTTAAGTCTATGGAAAAACTTAACTATGTCAACAAGGTTTGTCCAGCTATTACACTTGACCTTTTTGACCCCCATGGCTCTGGTGTTTTATGAATATCACTTTTTTTCTATGAGATGCTGCATTAAAAAAAGAAGTAAATATTAACATGACAAAACTAAGAGCTCCTAAGCTGTCTTTGGCATAGCAGAATTCACCCTTAATACTTTTCCATGTAAAAAAGTATATATATATTTTTAATAAAACACATAAAAAACATCTATTTCAGATTTTATAAAATAAGGTTACCTCTTATAGCGCTGGCAAAATATACATACACATTTCAGGGAAACAAAAAACCATCATTGAAGTACTTAATAGAGGGAGTTCATTTTAAGTCTGCAATCTTTTATGAAAGGTAAAGTAATAGTTTACAAATCTTCCCCTAATTCATGAGTATCACATGAAGTCATTCAGTTCCGCTTCAAGTGCTGCTGCCATTTCATCAGCCTCAGAGCTACTTCCTTCCTCATCTTCATTGCTTGATTCTTTACTAGACTCACTGGCAGCATCTTCTTCCTCCAGCTTGCGCTTGTGACCCCTTCAAATGCAAACAGACAGCAGAAGTGAGAAATTTGCCAAGTACGGTATGTTAAACTATGTGCTTTAACTTTATAACAAGTCTGTGAGTCATTATTTCAAATGATATAAAGGTTTGATAATATTTTATCAAACTGACATAGCAATTAAAGTCCAACATGTAAAATTAAACACAGTAATAACAAATGGTATTTATTATTTACAGCAAATTATATTTTTAAACACATTCTTTTGAAAACCAATATTCCTGTTCTTTGTCATAATTCTAAATATTTCAATGGTGTGCAAAATTATGAGGGAAGACTACAACCTGGTAGGCACTTGCCCATCAGCAGGCCCGCAATTCCTCAGCCCTAGTCTATCCAAGATCCCAATGCAATTCCTAACTATCCACTTGTGTTCTAAAAGCTCTGAACACTTTTGTGCTACCTGAAAATCTGACAACCTTACTTATAAATATGTTAACAAACACTGATCCCATTTCAGATCCCTGGGGTGCTTTACTATTTTCCACCTAGAAAACTGAAAATTTGACCAATTTCCAATCCAGAATAATACACTCCACTCTGTTCCATGATTCAGCAACCGCTTCCCTTGTTACTGGAAGTGCAGTCTGCGATGGTAGCTGCAGCCAGCTACCCTCTCAAGAGCATAGCTTTCCAAATTTCTTCCTGGAAGATTCTAATGACCAATGAAAGCCTTTACAGTTGGGGAGGGGGCCATTGCAACGGACACCCAGTTTAGGGTCATTGGACTCTGGTTCAGCAAAAGTGGTCCATAAATCAACTAGAACACAGTGCTATTCGACTAGCGCTTCAGGCAGTCAGAGTCTTCGTGGACAATGTGACAGCAGAGGCCTATGTCAACAGGCAAGGAGGCACCAGAAGCACTCCATTACACCTAGAAGCTCAACTCCTCTTTTGGTGGAAAATGTGCAGGCTGACTTTTTCAGTTGGCAGACTCTCGACTCTGAATAGTCTGTCCCCCCCAGACGTTCACCTCCATAGTTCAGCAGTGGGGGCATCCACAGGTGAATCTGATGGCCTTGGCTGTAAACACAAAGGTGGATTACTTTTACTGCCAAAGATACGAGCCCGGAAGCGCTAAGTTGGATGTGTTAATCCAACTGTGGTCAGAGAAAGGGCTCTTGTATGTGTTTCCCCTTTGGCCCATGCTAGGGCATGTCATCCGTAGGACTGCGAGTCATCTGGGGTTGGTAGTCCTAACGGCACCCAGTTGGCCCCTTTTGAATTTCAAGCAACAATGCTCTCAAGGCATTCAAAAATAGACTTTTTCAGTAAGTAGTCCTCATTTGAACTGACAAATGAATCACCATGTTCTATCTGAACAAACAAGGAGGTGCAGGCTCTCGCCCTCTTTGCAAGGAGTCACTCCACATTTGGACCAGGGTAAGTGCTCATAGTATTCTTCTCAGGGCAGTATATCAAGAGGGGAAACAAAATGCAACCCCACAAGTGGTCTCTCAATGCAACCATCTTAAGTCAGATTTTCTCCAAATGGAAGACTCCGGACATAGACCTCGTCACTTCCCCCCACAACAACAAGTTGCCGCTCTTCTGTTCCAGACTACATGCCTCCAATCATCCGGAGTCAAATGCTTTCCTTCTCCATTAGGAGAACAAATTCCTCTATGCCTTCCTTCTAATACCTCTCATTGGGAAGACTTTACTCATACTTTGCCAAGAACAGGTTATCATGATCCTCAAAGCACCATGCTGTGTGTGGCACAGGGGTTAGAGCTACAGCCTGTGGGTTCAAATCCCTCACTGTTCCTTATGACCCTGGGCAAGTCACTTAATCCCCTCATTGCCCCAGGTACACTAGAGTTTGAGCCCACTGGGACAGATAGGAAAATATGATAAAGTACCTGAATGTAAACCACTTAGGATATAAGTGGTATATAAATAATTGAACAACTAAATAAATAAATAAAATCAACCTTGTTTCCCTCTCCTCCTAGAGCTCTTGACCCAGGACCTATACTACTTGGAGCCATCCTTAGTGCTGACACAACAATGGATCTCTTCCCCATTCCAACCCTTGTTGGATATACAGTACTTAGATTTGTCTCCCAATTTTCACACCTCACAAGTTACAATATTGTAATATTGCAACTCACAACTCAAGCCTCAATCTGGCAGCTTTTAACCCTTCGCCTTTTTGTTTTAGTTCTTTGTTTTCCTTTTCTGTATTAATTTGTAGTTCTACCCCTACTTCCATGAGTTTCAAGTAAGTTAAAGTCAATGTCTCTTTTTTATGTTTTCTCCCCAATTGTATTACGTAATTGCTTAGAAAGTTTTTATAAGCATTGTATCAAATTTTTAATAAAAATTGGAAATTTTGTTAGCACTAGTATCATGGTTTCTTTCACCGAGCAAGAAAATGCCTTCACCCTTTCTGAGGCAGTATCTGAGATCATTCAAGCATCTAGAAGAGCTTCCACTCAATGATGTTATTACTGCAAATGGACTAGATTCTCTGCTGGATATGTACTACATTCTCTTGAACCTGTCTCATATCCATTCTGTACTATCTTCTTTATATCTCTAATTCAGGCCTCAAGATCAACTCGGTTCAAATACATTTCAGTGCCATCAGTGCCTTTCACGCTCTCTTGGACAACAAACCTCTTTCTGTTCAGCCATTGGTATCCAGATTCATGAACAGACTTTACCACACTAAATCATCTATCAAGCCTCTACCTGTTGCCTGGATTCTCAATATGATACTATTCTGCTCTTTTGAAGTCTCCCTTTGAGCTACTCTCATCCTGCTCTCTCAAATTTCTCACATGAAAGGTTGTTTTCCTTATAGCCCTAATGACTGCCCACCGGGTGAATGAGCTTCAAGCACTAGTATCAAATCCACTATATATAAGATTCTACCATGACAGAGTCCTCCAAATGCAACCAAAATTCCTGGATAAGGTAATTTCAGAATTCCATCTCAACCAGTCTTTAGTTCTACTTGTGCTCTTTCCAAAATCACAGGTGAGGCAGCTCTCCATACCTTGGACTGCAAACATGTTCTGGCATACTACCTAGACCAGACTAAACCTCATAGAGGTTACTCCCAGTTTTTCCTCATAGAGGTTACTCCCAGTTTTTTTGAGCTTTAAATCCTAACAGACTCAGAGTTCCAATTAAGAAGCATTTCTCAGTGAAACCCGATTTCAAGTATAAGGGGAGTCTTGGAAATGTTTAAAGACACACAGGGAAGTGTTCGCTTCGGCAGTACATATACTAAAAGACACAGATATTTGATTCTTGGAGAAAGCTGGAGCTACCAGACATCTTTTATAATTTAAGTGTGTGTGTGTGTGGGGGGGGGGGGGGTAAAAAAAAATTCTCTATTGATGTAAATTTTATTGGCAGTTGTAGGACCTTGATGTGGCTATGATGGTCCCATGGTAACCTTTTGCTGATCTGTTGGCATAATGGTTATGGGATTGAGCACATTATATTTATATAAAGAATTTTTGTATATGTATTATTACATACAGTCCTGTGATTTTTAGAAGATTAGGAATATATCAACACAGGTGTTTTTCGATACACTCGGATAATAGTCAGGAATTTAATTATGGCCAGGGAAGAGATATGATATATTAACTCATAGAAATTGTTCCAGACATATTACAGTCATAGCAAGCAGTATGTCACCCTCCCCTCCCTTTGGTGAACAAAATGTAACTCTAATAGTAATAACATTTATTAGTTATTCCTTCACTCAAAATTATTAATACATGCCTTTGATGCCTAAAACAGTCTAATTGGGAGTTCCATTCCATCTTTATAACCTCTTTAAGGTTCATTGTTTATTCCCTCCCTATTGTTTTTTACCATAATTGTTCTCTTTTCTATCAGCAATATGTAGTTCTTACCCATCCTTTCCTTTCGTTTCAACATATTCATACTGTTAGTCCTTATCATGTTATGCATGTGCAATCTGTTTAATCTGTCTGTGTTGATGCCCTTTTAATTGTATACAATTTTAAAGATTTGTGCATCGCTTAGAAATTTGAGTAAGCGAATAATCAAATATACAATAAACTTGAAACTTGATAGTATTTTGTTCCAAATAAAAAGTTTTCATATCCAGAGAGAACATTTTCATGCAATTATATTTAATTATAACTTGTAATGACATGCCTTATTCTAGTAGACTTGTCTTTATGTATAGGATTACTGAATGCGTAGAGCATGGATGGGGCTGGTAGAATTGTGAAAAGCTATGTTTATGAGTCATAATAGGTATAACTATATACACAGTCAACCTAGACTCTGCTGGAAGAACAATTGTTTTAATTTTTCCACTATAAAAACATGTTATAACGTATTCCTTTTTTTTTAAAACTTTTACCTTGAAGATAAAAGTAAAATCAGCATTTTAACCGAGTTGCTTTTGTTCTTTATGCTGTTTAGTGACTGCTGTCTTAAATTGAGAAATGTTTTATATATACAAAACAAGTATTTTCTCACAAGTGTGATGAAAAATGTTAAGTATATAAGAAAAGTGTAATATAAATAAAAATAGTAAAAGGCTACTAAAATGGTCAGTGGTCTTCATCATAAAGCATATAGGGACAAACTTAAAAGTCTCAATATGTATGCTTTGGAGCAGGGGTAGAGAACTCCGGTCCTCAAGAGCCATATTCCAGTCGGGTTTTCAGGATTTCCCCAATGAATCTGCATGAGATCTATTTGCATGCACTGCTTTCAATGCATATTCATTGGGGAAATCCTGAAAACCTGACTGGAATACGGCTCTGAGGAACGGAGTTCCCTACCCCTGCTTTGGAGGAAGGCAGGAGAGGGGAGATATGATAGAGACGTTTACGTACTTATGTGGCATAAATGCTCATGAGGCAAGTCTTTAATTTGAAAGGAAGCTCCGGAATGAGAGGGCATAGGATGAAGTTAAGAGGTGATAGGCTTAAGAGTAATCTAAAGAAATACTTTTTTTTACAGAAAGGGTGGTAGATGCGTGGCATAGACTCCCAGTAGAGATGGTGGAGACAAAGATTGTGTCTGAATTCAAGAAAGCATGGGACAGGTACTTGAGATCTCTTAGGGAGAGTAGGAGATAGTGGATGCTGTGGATGGGTAGACTGGCTGGGCCATTTGGCCTTTATATATTTCATCATGTTTTTATGTTGACAAAGAATGACACAAGTTATTGCTGTTCTATGTGGTTTTAACTTTTGCTTTATAGTTAATATGAAAGAGTGGCAGCAGAAATGTGTGAGCTTTTAGAGAAAAAGGAGGTAAGTGGCATAAAGTGGGTGTTGCTTAATGGAATACAGTAGTCCCGGAAAATGGAAAGGGTCTCAAGAATTGGTGCTGGGGCAGATTGCCGAACAGTTAGAAGGTAAGGTTTGCATTTTGTGGAAGATACCAAGATTTGTAATAGAGCGGATATCCCGGAGGGAGTGGAAAACATGAAAAAGGACCTGCAAAAGTTATTAGAATGGTCTAATGTTTGGCTATTAAAATTCAGTGCAAGGAAGCGCAGAGTGATGCACCTGGGGAGCAGAAATCTGAAAGAACCATATATCCCAGGAGGTGAGAAACTGATATGCACAGATGGGGAGAGAAACCTTAGAATGATAGTGTCTGAGTATCTCAAGGCAACAAAACAGTGTGACAAGGCAATGACTGTATCTAGAAGGATGTTAGACTGTATAGAGAAAGAAATAACCAGCAGAAGAAAGAAGCATTGATATCCCTGTACAAGTCATCGGTGAGGCCCCACTTGGAGTATTGTGTTCAGTTTTGGAGGCTATATCATACTAAGGATGTAAACCCCCCCAAAAAAAAAACAACCAACAACTCAAAATGGTCCAGAGGAAAGCTATCAAAATTGTGTGGAGCTTGCACCAAAAGACATACGAAAAGAGACTGGAGGACCTGAATATATATACTCTAGAGGAGAGGAGGGACAGGGGAGATGTTACAGATGTTGATATACACAAAAGTTATTAATATAGGAGCAAACAGAGAAGGGAAATGGTAACACTAGTGACATGAGTTTAGGTTGCAGGGTGGTAGACTTAGGAGTAATGTCAGGAAATTCATTTTTACGGAGAAGGTGTTTGAGGCCAGCAATGCCCTCATGAGGGAGGTGGTGGAGACAAAATCAGTCATGGAATGAACATAGAGGATGAACAGGCATGGGATGAACACAGAGGATCTCTAATTATTTTTATTTTTAAAATTTCTAGACTGCCTATGACTAAGCGGTTAACAAATGAAACATTCACAATAGTTTAAAGACAGTACAAGTACAAAATACTTTCAATTACAGTGCAATCATGTAATAGCTTAATCCACTAAAGATAACATCAAAAACTGGAGGAAATTATATGTTGTCAATCTTCATTAAGTATAGTGCAATGATATCAGTTTAAGTTTCTTATTAAATATACCTACAAGCAAAATTTCAAAGAAAAGCCTCCATATACAGTTGTGTCTTTAACATTTTTCTAAGCTGTAAATGGTCAGAACAGGCTCTCAGAATGCCAGGGAGGGAATTCCATAATTTTACTCCCGCCAAGGACATAATTACCATTCTAGATTTAGCATACCAAACAGTTTTCTCCTTCATAGAGGTCAGTCTCATAGTACCCTCAGATTCCTCCTCGGCTAGTACACCTCCCACAGAATTAGAAAATGAATGGTATAAAACCAAAACTCAAATGGTTGCCTGTGTGTTTGATGTGTCAAATGCTACTTAGATGGTAACTTCGGCTATGAAGAACTAAGATCAGTACTTGGCAGACTTGCATGGCCTGTGACCTATATATGGAAATTTAGTTTAGAATGGGCTGGAGAGGGCTCTGACAGAGAAACTCCAGTATTTTGAAAATAAGAACAGTGCTGGGCAGACTTTTAGTCTGTGTCCCACAAATATCAAGATAGTTTAGATAGGCTGAAGTGGGCTTCGACAGCAATTCCAGTAGCTAGAACCTAATGAATAGTACCAGGCAGACTTCTACAGTCTATGTCCTAGAAATGTCAGAGAGATAATTTAATCATGAATTAATAATGCGTGGGGAAGTGAAGCCAATGCCAGATGGGACTCTTACAGTCTGAGTCCCATATATGGCAAGACAGATTAGGATGGGCTGGAGTTTACTTTGATGGCAACTCCAGCAGTGAGAAAGTTTAGTCAATGCTGGATAGATTTCTATGTTCTGTGTCCAGTATGTGGCAAGACAGATCAGTAGGTACTGAGGGCATCTCAATAGCTGGGAAGTAGGGCTAGTGCAGAGCAGACATTTTTATAGTCTGAGCCCTGAAAATGGCAAGGATGAA
The DNA here is from genome assembly GCF_902459505.1 of Geotrypetes seraphini. NCBI lineage: Eukaryota > Metazoa > Chordata > Amphibia > Gymnophiona > Dermophiidae > Geotrypetes > Geotrypetes seraphini. Next base: position 181,641,971 of record NC_047085.1, on the reverse strand, counting down.
TCATGAGCAAGTATGCATATTTTATACTACATTTATATCATCTGAGTATAGGTCTTGCATATCTTGAGGGGAGTAGAAGACATCTTATAGTGGAGCTTAGCAAGTAAAATGTAATAATATACTGAATTGTTGGTTCAACATTGCTTTCAATGTGACTGTTGGGCAGACTGGATGGACCACACAGGTCTTTATTTACCGTCATTTAACTATGTTATTATGTTACCCTTTCTGTAAAATAAAACAGGAAGAATCTGGCTATAGGACGGTGTATGAAATTCTAGATATAAAACACATATATCAGTTGTTTTACATTTAATGACATAAATGAAAGGGAGCTATCAGTGTAATCTTAGGAAATCACATAACTAGACCAGCTTCATAATATAGGATGCAAATGTGATAATACTAAATTTTTCATGCTTGAAAGGTATATAGATTTATTTTTTCCTCTGCTTCCACTATTCTAATGTGTGTTTGAAATGGCCATTATATTCTTTCGTTCCTATTGAACCTGCAATTTAGCTGTCAAGTTTCAAAGCAAAAAGAGGCTGTGATTGTTCCACAGATTTATTTTAAGAAAATTATATAGACATTTTGTCTAATTTGTTGGTTTAGTGCACTCTGACTTAAAATATGCTATTTTAAAATAGGCATAACTATAGGATGACAGTGGATATTTTTTATTCATTTATTTAAATATTTATAACCTGCAAATCCACAATTCTAAGCAGGTAACAAAATCATTACATACATATTAAAAACACAAAAATGCACACAGTCTCAAAAAACAAACACATATTATTCTATATAAGGGTTGGATAAGGAAGCAAGTTACTGACATTTTGACTCTCAACTTATCAGCCTGATCACCACTAAAACCTTTAGAATAGCTAAAACTCCTGTTAAAGTGACAAAATTATTGCCAGAGATTTGGAGACAATACATTCCATCTTCCTACACTAAGGTTAATAGATGTCAAAATGGAGACAAACTGGAAGGGTGCATTTAATGAGTATCTGTGAAAACATAGGCAATTACTTTAAATATATCTGAATTGTGTGTAGCTGAAAATTTATATCAATAAAAGAAACTGATATTTGCTACTGTAATTCTGTGGCAAATGATTTTTACAGTTCCTAAAAAATAGCTTGACTGTAGTGTATCAAATCTGCGTATGCAGATGATATCCAATTAGTACATCAGATAGATCCAGAGAATGTCAATGAGATATTTGAGATGAACTAAAAAATGGAACAAATCAGAAACTGGCTGAATGAGACTATGGGCTCCTTTTACAAAGCCATGCTAGGGCCTTAACGTGCGGGCTAACTTGCCGCACGCGCTAGCCGCCACCGCCTCCTTTTGAGCAGGCGGTAGATTTCCAGCTAGCGTGCGCTGTAGCGCGCGTTAATCTGGTGCATGCGATAAAACTGCTAGCGCGGCTTTGTAAAAGGAGCCCTATGTTGGCATTGAACATTAATAAATCAAAAACAATGCTTTTTGTGTCTAGGAATGGACTTACTCTTTCTAGCCCTATTCAGATCAAACCAATTCCACTACAAATAGTAACTTCAATAAAATTGTTGGGCATCATACTAGATTCTAAATTATCCTACCATGAGCAAATTAGAGCAATGGTTCAGAAATGGTTTCAGGTTTTATTAAAATTTTATAATATCACTTATAAAACTTCTAAGTGATGTACATTTAAAAGCAGTGATACAATGTTACAAGTTTATAAACCTAGACCAGGGGTAGGCAATTCCGGTCCTCGAGAGCCGGAGCCAGGTCAGGTTTTCAGGATATCCACAACGAATATATACGAGATGGATTTGCATGCACTGCCTCCTTGAGATGCAAATCTATCTCATGCATATTTACTGTGGCTATCCTGAAAACCTGACCTGGCTCTGGCTCTTGAGGACCGGAATTGCCTACCCCTGACATAGACAAAAGCAAATACGGACCAACATGATATAGAAAGATCAGGGGTAGAACTACAATTATTATAGGAAAGAAACAAGCATGGAAAATATGTATGATATGCTATCTTACAAAAATTCTTGATTCCTCTTCTATTAGCATCTTAATACATTCATTGGTGATCTCATGTCTTGACTACTGTAATGCACTTTACAAAAGCTTTACTCAAAAAGAACTAAGACGTTTAAAAACAATCCAAAATACATCAATAAAGATAATCACTAATTCCAAAAAATATGACCATGTAAGTACGTTATTAATAAAAGCCCACTGGTTACCAATTGGACATAGGATTACATACAAATTCTTCTATTAACCTTCAAAACTCGAATTTCTAATTGTCCAGAATTCATAGATACCTCATTCCATACACCCCATCAAGATCTCTAAGATCTGCTTCACAACACCTCTTATCTATTCCTTCTATAAGCCATACCAATACGGTGCACACAACTATTTTTTCAGTAACAGATCCATCGCTGTGGAATTCTGCCCCTGTTCACTTAAGAGAAGAAACGTCATTGGTACGTTTTAAATCAAAACTAAGGAATTTTTATTAAGAACGCCTTCAATATATAACCATCCTTGTTAGGATGACATGTAAATACCCATTCCCCACGTGTTTACCTGTTATGTTTATTTACTTTTTTTAAATATTGTAGTTCTTACTCTTTACCTTCTGAAACTTCAACATTAAAGTCCTAGCCATGCACTCCACCCCCCACCTAGACCTTCTAGCCTGCCAACTTTCTGACAACACTCTCACAGGAACTCTGAACTGCCTTCTCTGCTATGTCACACCAGGAAAATGGAACACCTCTAAACAAGAACTCGAAGAATTTATCCTCCAGCATTCCCTCTCCTCCACACATAACCTGATCCTAGGAGACATCAATCTCCACTTAGAAGACCACACCTCCAAACAAGTAGCGGACATTCTTTCATACCTCAACACCCTATCTTACCAGATACTCAATCCCGAACCCACGCATGAAAAGGGCCATCAACTTGATATAGCCGCTTACACTTCCCCCAACCTTAACACACAAAACATCCACATCACCAACGGCTCATGGCATCCCACCTTATGGTCTGACCATTACAAGTACACCTTCACAATTAACTGGGTGCAGAACAACAACAAACCCACGCCACACACAACAAGCTTCAAGTCCAGAAAGAAAATCGAACCTACCACATTCTGGGACACAGTAGACCCAGAAATAGACCTAAACAATACCAAAGGATTCATAAACACCTGGCGCTCCACAAGTGAATCCGCTTTAAACAAATTAGCACCACTAAAAACAAAAAATAAAATATGCAGACCATCAGACAAATGGTTTGACGCCGAACTCCTACACCTAAAAAGACAATGCAGACAATTAGAAAGGACATGGAAAAAACAGAAACAAGACCACACCAAAACAGAATGGAGACACCAAATCAAACAATACAAAATCAAACAGAAGGAAATAAGAACAGACTACTACTCCAAACTCATTGGCACCGATAAACCGGACACAAAAAAACTTTTCAACCTTGTCAGAAATCTCACTGATACCAAACCCCACCTCGCCACCCTAGGAAACCAAACTCCAACAGCCTCCCAACTAGCGGACCATTTCAAACACAAAATCATCACAATCAGATCCACATTCAACAACTCTCGAAACATCTTAGAAGAGATACTAACAAAACCCACAAAAGATGAAGCCACCTCAGCAGATAGGATCTGGACCGACTTCCCAACGACACAATGGTCAGACCTAGACCGGCTGTATAAAAAATACAGCAAATCTTCATGTGATTTGAACAATTGTCCTCCTTATCTACTAGCTACAGCGTCCACTAAATTCACAGCTGGTCTCACGCTATGGCTGCAAACCACCCTAAGGGAAGGTCAGTTCCCCCCGGAACTTGGCGAAATCATAATTACTCCCATACTAAAAGACCCCAAAGGCCCAATAGACCAATCGCTTCTATACCTCTATACGTCAAACTCATAGAGGGTCTAGTAGCACAATATCTCGCCAATTACCTAGAAGACCACCACATCCTACACCCTACTCAATCCGGATTCAGAACCAATCACAGTACTGAAACACTTCTGGTTTCCCTACTAGACATAGCCCGTCAGCACCTCAGCAAAGGAAATAAGTTACTAATCATCCAACTCGATCTTTCAGCAGCATTCGACTTAGTTGACCATTCCATACTACTCCAGATACTAGATGCCATAGGAATATCAGGTAATGTTCTCAACTGGTTCCAAGGATTCCTCAAAACAAGATCATACAGAGTCAAGTCAAATGATCTTCTATCCAACTCATGGTCAAACCCCTGCGGAGTTCCACAAGGATCCCCTCTATCGCCCATACTTTTCAACCTCTTCATAGCATCCCTAGGCACGGCCCTAGACGCCCTAAGCATTACATCCTTCAGCTATGCGGATGATATAACCATCCTCCTCCCCTTCGACATCCAAGACCCCACCTCCAATGGACGCCTGAAAACAACATTGGAAACTGTAGAAAAATGGATAACGAACCACAAGTTAAAACTGAATGCGGAGAAAACCAAATTCCTACTACTAGAGAAGGAACAAAAACCATCCCTAAAAGAACTAGATGTAAACACAATCAAATATCCAATACAGAATACTCTCAAAATTCTGGGAACACACCTAGACAGAGGCTGCACAATGCAAACACAAATACACAAAACCATAAAAAAAGCATTCTTCACCATGCGAAACCTAAGAAAAATAAGAAAATTCTTTTCCAAAGAACACTTCAAGATCATTGTACAATCCCTCATACTCAGCTCCTTAGATTACTGCAATAGCCTCTACCTACCTTGCCCAAATACTATGATAAAACAACTACAGACCGTTCAGAACACAGCTATCAGACTCATCTACTCGCTCAGCAAATTTGACCACGTCACACCCGCCTATGTAGACTCTCACTGGCTTTCGATAAAAGCAAGAACTCAATTCAAACTCTACTGCTTACTTTTCAAAGTAACCCATGGTATGGCCCCCAATTACCTGAACAACCGTCTTTGCCGCTATCGACTACTCAGATCAAGAAGAACTCAGAATCTTTTCACCTTCCCCCCTCATAATGGTACCCGACGTAAGAAACTTTACGACAGCCTTCTAGCAACTCAGGCAGCGAAAATTGACCCCACCATCACCAAACTGATGATCAAAACAACAGACATCAAAGTGTTTTGGAAAGAAATCAAAACATTTCTTTTCAAAAAACATGTCCTTACTTAATATTCCCCTCCCCAATCGCACATGCACTCTCCCCAGCAAATAACACACTAGTCATCCCCTTGAACCTCATTTACGAAAAATATCCAAACTCCTAAATAAGCATCTCCCTTAGGTATCCATTTAACCTTCTCCTAAATAAGCATCTCCCTTAGGTATCCACTTAACTGATTCCTTCAAAGTTAGGTATCTTTCTTCAGTTGCCTATATTGTTTTCCCCACTGAACCTTGTAACTACTTGAACCCTGTCAAGTTATTCTATCGATAAATCCAGATATCTTATACTTGTATTTCTATACCACAACATGTAATTTACTTAAATCATTGTAATGTAATTCTCTCGGTAATGTCCTGATCTCTTTTAACTGTAATCCGCTTAGAACCGCAAGGCACAGGCGGAATAGAAATCACAAATGTAATGTAATGTCTGTCTAACTAAATTATGGTCTAGAGCAGTGTTCCGTGACGCATTTCAAGATCGGCAGCGGGCTACCCCAGCACTCAAAATCAGCAACGGGCCTTCCCTCCCTCCTGCGGCTCAAGTTCGGCAATGGGCCTCCTTCTCCCCCCGGCATCAATAGAACTTTAGATCGGCAACGTGGTGCTCAGCCCACAGCTTCCCCTCTGATGCGGCTTCCTGTTTCCGCCCAGGCAGTTCGAGTCAGAGGGAAGCTGTGGACTGAGCACCGCATTGCCGATCTGAAGTACTGTTGATGCCGGGGGGAGAAAGAGGCCCATTGCCGAACTTGAGTGTCATCACAGGGGGGGGGGTGACTATTTTGTTGCTAAAATTGGAGAGGAAGGGAGAGAGATGGGCCTGTGGTGGATGGAGAGATTGAGAGAAGGGGGCAGATGATGGAAGTGGGGAGAAGGGAGGAGAGAAGAGGGCAGATGATGGAAGGGGGGAGAAGGGGGCAGATGACAGAAGTGGGGAGAAGGGGCAGATGATGGAAGTGGGGAGAAGGGGGAAAGAGAAGAGGGCAGATGATGGAAGGGGGGAGAAGGGGACAGATGACAGAAGTGGTTAGGATGAACTTCCATTATACTTTTATATTCGAATACTGTAAGAAACAGATGATCCCCTGTGGTCTACGCATCATGAAAGGACCGACGATGTTCTGCAATGATCAAGATTTTTTGGACTGTTGGTGCAAAATTCTTAACAAATGTTCCTTAGACTTATGATCTTACTTATTGAGACCTCAAAACAAAAATCAGATGATATCACCAAAAAATTAAAAGAAAAACTTGAGCAGGTCAAGAACGAGGACAAGAACTTTGAGGAAATCATACAAGACGTGAACCTTAAATGAATAAACTTAAAAGGGACCACAATGATTATCAAAAAGGTAACATTTATATCTCCAGAACATCTGTATCCACAGTTTTTGTTTTCATCGGTGGATTGTTTTCACTGTGGATCATTGGATCTCTCCATTTTTTTTGTTGTTTACCAAAGAGCACAAAAGATTAAAAACTCTTTACAATGTCCATTCTATCACCTTCAAGTTCAAGCTTTTCATCATTTTCCATATTATAGTATAATCTCGTTATAATGGACTTCAAGGGACCTGGAAAAACTGTCTGCTATATCCAGAGTCCGTTATATCCAGAGTTGCATTTTTTAAAAATTTTATTTAGGTCAACTTGAAACAAAGTAAAATCAATGAACAACAAGTCACTTCATAAGCATATCAGCAACATCAATAACAAAACTCAGCAAAACATTGGTATGGCACGAAATGATTGCAAAACCAGAACACTAAAGCATTATGTCATATGTACTGGAAAGAAAAATAATCTATCATTTTCTTCTGGGCTGCATTTCTTTCATATGTTTTAGTGATGTACGCATCACGTTTTCCAACGCAATTCTTATCTACTCACTGAGAAAACACGACCACATCACAGCGGTTTATCTTGATTCACACTGGCTCCCAATACAAGTAAGAATACTATTCAAATTCTACTGTCTCCTATTTAAGACCATAAACGGAGACTGCCCAGCCTACTTGAACAACCGACTAATCCAAACAACCACAACCAGACATAGGAGAACCCACACTCCATTCACGCACCCTCCAATCAGAAACGTCAAATTAAAAAAATGTATGATGGGCCTCCTAGCCACTCAAGCAGCAAAACTAGACCACCAACTCTCCAATTTACTGATCTTGACCTCAGACTACAAAACCTTCAGAAAAGAAATAAAAAACCTGCTATTTAAGAAATCCTTAAAGACAAACTAACACAGCAAGAATCATCTCAATAGCAACCTGCTCCACTATGTAATACCACCAAAACTGTCCAGTTAACTCCTTATGTATTCTTAAATGTCCAGATAACTCCTTTATGTAATCTGCCTTGAACCGCAAGGTAATGGCGGAATAGAAATCACTAATGTAATGTAATGTAATTCATCAGTACATCTGCTTCAACAGCATCATTAGCGTTATGTTCAATGTAATGTTGCAGCAGTGTCAATGCCCATGCTTGCTTCACATGTAGATGGTGGAAGCTCAGCTGGAGCCTCCTCATCACTGGATTTGTCACCAGTTTGTGCAATATGGACTTTGGACAGCCAGACTTTGCTTTGACTTCTGCTACAAGCTCCTGATCAGTCAACACAGCAAATGTCTGCACCTGCTCATCAATGGCAAGACGTAGTCTGGTCCAAGAAATTCAATTCCATCAGCCGTTCAAAAATGTTATCACAGTCACGAACAGACAATGTTGTCGATAGAGGTGTCTCTGAACGATCTTCTCTTGTCTCTGCAGAAATATCAGAAACAACGTTCTTGACAACTCCCACCATCCTGAAACAATTATTCATTGCTGTCGCTGTGATTTTGTTCTCCCAGACTGACCGAGCCCATAGCAGACACTGCAGTATGTCAATGGCAAAGTTGTCCATGTCTCTGTTCTCAATGGCTAAGATAGAACACAAGAACATAAGAAATGCCTGCACCAGATCAGACCTGGGGTCCATCCAGTCCGGTGGTCCGCACATGCGGAGGCTCAGCCAGGCGTACCTTGGTACATACATTAGTCACTCGTATCCCTCAATGTGTCCTGCAAGAAGATAGGTTTATGCATAAGTTGCTTTCTGTACAGAACTTTGAAGTTCTGTATGATGCCCATGTCACATGGCTAAAGTTAACTAGTACAGTTTAGTGGCAAGAACTCCAGCTGTATTGCTTTAAGCTGTTCAGCTACAGCTGGGTCATGTGCGCTGCAGTTATCAATGATCATCAGAACGCGACGCTTTTCCTTCACAAATTTTCTGTCAAGATCTGTCAACCATTCACTGAACAGACTGGCTGTCATCCATGCTTTACAATTGTTTCTGTACACAACTGGCAGCAACTTCGCACCTTTGAAACAATGTGACTTGGCAGACTTTCCAATATCTAGTAGCGGTAGCTTTTCAGATCCATCCATATTGGCAGCAAACAATAATGTAAGGTGCTCCTTACTTCTCTTGCCACCGTGGCAGCTGTCTCCTTTGAATGTCATTGTGCGATCCGGCAACAGCTTAAAAAATAACCCAGTCTCGTCAGCGTTGAAGACTTGCGTTCGTCATATTGGTCCAGCAGCCATGGCAGTTTGGTCTGTAGCCAGTCTGCAGCAAGTTCTTGTGGTACAGACTCTGATTTGCCACTCAGGACGCGAAAGATAACAGCTCTGAGTTTCTTGAACCAATCCAGCCATCCATCACTACATTTAAAGTCATTGTGACCAAGTTGAAAAGCAAGACTGACTGCTTTTGCTTTCAGAATTGGACCAGAGACTGGCGCACCAAGTGAGCATGCTTACTTCAACCAAAGAAAAAGCGCATCTTCAACATCATCAACATAAGTGGATTTGCACATTTTCTTACTGCCATCTGCAAACTGCAGAGAACTCTTGTACTTCTCACGGTTACTCCAGATGTCACTGACTGTAGATTTGCTTATACCATAGTCACATACAATATCCGCTTGTGCTTTCTTTTTTGTTTCGATTAAAAGAATGATTTTGCATTTTAAATCTAATGTTATAGAATGATGCTTCATAGCAGACTTCTCAGCCATTTTGATTTTATATCACCAGTACACTACGTGCCTTGTAGGCGGAGCCTGCATATCCGTTATAGTTGAACAAAACTACAGCTAAAAGCGGCTCTGGGAACCAAATTGTTTGTCCGTTATATGCGAAAGTCCGTTATATGCGAGTCCACTATATGCAGTAATTTTCTGCATGTTCATAAAGGCGCACGGCTGGGATCAGCAGACCTCGTCCGCTATAAACGATATTCCGTTATAAGCGAGTCCATTATAATGAGATTATATTGTAATAATCTTTGTTTTATTTATATTTAGTTCTAATCCCTTATTATGACTTTTGGCTTTAATTTTCCTCAGTAGGTACATGTCTTCTTTACTACATGAGAAGATCAGACTCCCTGAGTGTAGAGGCTGTCGAGATAAGCCCCTAGCCTAACACTGAAGCATCTCTGGTGAAGAGTTTCTGATGAGAAGGAGGCTGTAAGGGGTAAAACATAAGCTCAGAGCCATGAAGGAAAACCTAAATTAATTCTTTTGCTTCAGTCTTTACTGAGGGAGGATGTTGAGAAAATGACCATGCTGGAAACAATCTGATGGTATTGATTCAGAGGGTTTGAAGTACACCATAGTGAACCTGGAAGATCTAGTGAAGCAGATTGACAAACTATAGAGTAACAAATACCTGTGCTTGATGATATGATGAGAGTTCAGAAAGAAAAAACCTTAGAAATTAAATTGCATACTTGTTCATGACAATCTGTAACACTATCTTTTAAATTGGCCATGATACTTGAGGATTGGCCAATATAACACCATTAAAAAAAAAAAAAAAAGATCTAGGAAACTATACCAGTAAGACAGATTTCAGTACCAGGCAGACTGGTAGAGGGCATTCTGAAAAACAAAATTGCTGAAAATATGGATAAATGTGGCTTAATAGAGAAGGCCAACATGGATTTAGCAGAGAGAAATCATAGCTTACAAATCTAGATTTTTTTTTTGAAGGGGTTAACAAACACGTGGGCAAGAGTGAACCAGATGATATATGTTTATCTGGGATTTTGAGAAAATATTTTACAAAGTCTCTCATGACAGACTCTTGAGGAAATTTGGGGAGACTCTGGAGAGAGAGGAGTCTTAGAGGACTCATTAGTGCTCATGCCCAAGGGATCACCTATATGGCTGCCGTCATTGACCCCAGGATCTGAAGATAATGCCAAGCTGTGGGAGTCGGACTCTGGAGCAGTTTCAAAATCTGCTTCCAGAGCTTCAGCCTAAATAGCTCTGGAAGAAATCTGGTCCAAGGCAATGCTGAAAAAAAGTCCCAGGCACTCCAGGTGCTGGGTTGGCTTCAGCTGGCTCATCTTGAAGTTGACAATCCAACCCAAGTCCTGGAGGAGTTGGACCTCTCTCCAAACTGCCAGTTCGCCTTCCTCCTTGGTTGGGGCTCTGATTAGCTAATCATCCACATATGGATGCACCTGGATCCCTGCCTTACGGAGGTGCGCTGCCGCCGCCACCAGGTAAACGTGCGAGGAGCCATCGTGAGGTCAAAGGGGAGCGTTGAGAATTGGAAATGCTGTTCCAGCACATGAAACCGCAAGTACCTCCTGTGGGCCAGAAAAATGGGAATGTGGAGATAGGCAAGAAACTCCGTCGGCGCTACTGCCATTATGACAGATCGAATGGTCTCCATGTGGAAATGCGACACTTTCAGTGCAGCACTGACTGAAGTCCAGAATTAGCCTCCAGTTGTCTGAGCCTCTCTTTGGTACGTTGGGCCACCTCATTTGCAACTACGGCCCCCACAATATGGCATTCCTTACCACTTCATATCAGGGCAGAAAAAAATTTAGACAAATTTAAGCGAAATCTAACGTGTTACCTCTTCCAAGATACATATGACTGTTAAATAGACTTAAGATACAACCAGTTGTTTAATCATCCTTATTCCCTAGCTTCCCTATTGTGGTTTACCTTTCAAGTATTCTTTACTTTTAATTTGTAGTTCTCCCTACTTTCCTCTTGTTTTATGCTTGTCAAGTATTGTTTAGTGGGTATTTATTTGTTTACTAGTGTTTAAGCCCGTTACATTAACGGGTGCTAGAATATATGCCTGTCTGTCTTTCTTTCTTTATGTCTTTCTCTCTGCTCCTGTCTTTTTCTTCCTTTCTTTCTGTCTCGCTCCCTCCTGCTATTTTTCTCTCTCTCCCTGGCACCCTTTGTCTGTCTGTCTGTCTTTCTTTCTGTCTGTCTCTCTGGTCCCCTGTCTGTCTTTATTTCTGTCTGTCTCTCTCCCTGGCCTCCTTTGTCTGTTTGTATTTTTTTCTGTCTCTCTCCCCCCCACTTTCCTTTGCAGAAGCAGCAGCAGTATTTCCCTTCCCCTCCAGGTCCCTGTGAAGTAGTAGCAGCATTTTCCCCCACCCCCATTCCCTTCTCTCCTCCCCCCACTTTCCTTTGCAGAAGCAGCAGTGATATTTCCCTTCCCCTCCAGATCCCTGTGAAGTAGTAGCAGCATTTTCCCCCACCCCCCATTCCCTTCTCTCCTCCCCACTTTCCTTTGCAGAAGCAGCAGTGATATTTCCCTTCCCCTCCAGATCCATGTGAAGTAGTAGCAGTATTTTCCCCCCCCACCCCATTCCCTTCCCTCCCCCCCCCACTTTCCTTTGCAGAAGCAGCAGCGGTATTTCCCTTCCCCTCCAGGTCCCTGCTGAAGCAGTAGCAGCATTTTCCCCCACCCCTATTCCCTTCTCTTACCGTGAGCAGTCCTGCTCCGTTCGGCCCCTCCCCCTTCCCTTCCCGCGGGCTGGCCTGCTGCTTTTTTCTAAGTTTCAAAGTACCGGCGACTCTTCTCACGATCCCCGTGGTGGCTGATCCTCCTGTAAAGAGCAGCCTGCGATTGTGTCCGCCCTATGCGCTCCATTGCACATGGGACATGGATGCTCCATGGCTAGCTATCCAGCGTAAACCTGGCATGATATAGGGGTAAGAAGGCCTGAGGCATCCACCCATGTCAATTTTAAGTAAAATTGAGGGAGTTTGAATATTTATAAGCTGTCAGCGTGGGAAACGCTTTGTACTTATGTGGATGCCATTTTTATACTGATTGAGATTGATCCAAATATTACCAATTTAACTTTTAAAATAAATCACTGTATCGCTAAACTTCAAACTTGGGCTATGTCCGTCCAGATGAAGCTAAATGCAAGTAAAACTAAACTTCTGTGGTTAGGTCTAAAATTGGATCATCTTTCTTCCACTGTACTTTTGGATTCTGGAGCCTCCCCACAAATTGAGTTCTCTTCTAATATTTTGGGAATACTTTATGATTCTTCTTTTACTTTTAAGGATCAAATAAACTCTGGTTAAGAAATGTTTTTTCAGCTTACGAATGTTAGGAAGGTCAGATCTCTTTTCCATCAACGTCATTTTTCTGTTTTGGTCCAATCTATTATATTATCCCGGTTAGATTACTGTACCACCATTTATCTTGGCATCACTAAGAACTGCCTTCAAAGACTACAATTGATTCAGAATACCGCCACAAAGTTGATCTATGGAAAGAGCAAATTCGACCATGTGACTCCTTTGCTTTTCTCTCTCCATTGGCTCCTGGTTTATTTTAGAATTCAGTTTAAGTGTTTATGTTTTGTTTTTAAAATTTTACATGGTATCTTTGCTCCTCTTGTCCCTCTGCTATGGAATATTTATAGATTTTCATATGCGAGAGGCATTCGTCGATTTAAACTGTCTCTTCCTTCTAGGAAATGAATTCAAGGAGTTAAGAATTTTAGCAGCTCTCTGGCGTTTAAATTTCCCCAATTATGGAATGAACTTCTCCTAATTTTGAGGTGTCCCAGTTCCTTCCAACTCTTCCGTAAACTTCTAAAAACTTTTTTATTTGCTAAACATTTTGAAAAGTAACTCTTGTATTTCAGTTCACTTTATTTTTTTTTTTTAAATTTATTGTTAACTGCATCAAGCTTCCTTTGGTTGAAGACCCGGTATATAAGGTTAAGGTTAGTTTAGTTTATATGGAGGCTTTAGAAAAAAAAGATTGTTTAAAATCAAACATGGCCGTTGCCGGTAAAATCACACCAAAAATGGACCGTGGGGACTTCCATTAAGTACAAAAATTGCAGGGAAAGGGGGCTTTACAGGTGGGGGACTCTAGCTCTGGTTGCAGAAACCTTTTCAATTTCAGTTTTGGACCCCCCCCCCACACACACACACAAATTTCCTTATAGGCTATAATAGCCTTACTCTCTGTGCCTTGTGCCTGCCTGCTTCAGTTCAGGAATGAAGCTGGGATAAATGGAGAAAAACTGCCTCCAATGTTCACTAGATGTGCTGCCAGTCGGATCGTGGTCAGACTGAACCTCAACCCTGGAAAATCTTGCACCGTAAAGGGAGAAAGGACCACTCAGTCAGCCCACTATTAATCCTGGATAAGATAGGAAGGAACCATCCTGCACTCAAACTCCTGATATATGAGGGAAGTGAGCAGCTATGCAGGGGACAACTCCTGAGCTCAAACATACAAAAGCAGGATGGCTAGCTAGGTGTCCCCAAAGATTAATTCTGCTAGCAGTAGACTTCCACAGAGTGAGTCTGCATCTTTTCCCAGGAAGATCCCAACAAGTGGGAACCTCTGGGTACCGAGCCTCTGACCGAACACTTAGAACAGGGGTGTCAAAGTCCCTCCTCGAGGGCCGTAATCCAGTCGGGTTTTCAGGATTTCCCCAATGAATATGCATTGAAAGCAGTGCATGCACATAGATCTCATGCATATTCATTGGGGAAATCCTGAAAACCCGACTGGATTCCGGCCCTCGAGGACCGACTTTGACACCTGTGACTTAGAAAATAATACCCAAAAATACACTTCGGAGTAACCTGCTTGTAGAAAAAAACTGAGGGCGCAAGAGCAGCTCTCTTGGAAGGAGGCGGAGTTCAAAACATGACTGAGAATTCTGCAAGAAACTTGCAGATTCAGATGCAAAAGTCTAGCCATCAAAATCACTAGACACATTGCACTAGAATCATTATGTGTCTCTCTACATTTTTGAAATGACATTGTTAAGAAAGTGGGATTCAAACAAGTTTGGTACTGATGTTACTTAGATCTTTGTAGTATAATACTTTTTTGTCATGTCATTTTTATATTTTTTTAAATGTGTATTTCTGGCATTATAATAAGGCCTACTACTTTTCCCAAGTCTTTGTGAGAAAGTTCCTCTTTGCTGCCTGAATTGGGATTGTGTGCCAGGTCTTTTTTTTCTAGCCTTTCTTCTTTATATTTCTGATTTTATTTTGATTGTAAACCATGTTTATGATCGGGTAAAAGGATAGTATATGAAGATTTGTAATAAATAGATATTAGCAATCTGTGGCAATGATACCTCTACCCAATCCAAGGGGTCGATATTCAAAAGGGTTTAACCAGGTATGAATGATTCTTGCCTGATTAAACTCCACTGAATGGCTGGCTGCCAATATTCAACAGCTTTTACATAAGAATTGCCATATTGGGACAGACCAAAGGTCCATCAAACCCAGCATCCTGTTTCTAATAGTGGCCAACCCAGGTCCCAAGTACCTAGCTAGATCTCAAGTAGTAAAACAGAATTTATGCTGCATATCCTAGGAATAAATTTCCCCAAGCCATCTTAATAATGACCAATGGACTTATTTTTCAGGAAATTATCCAAACCTTTTTTAAACCTTGCTAAGCTGATTTCACCACATTTTCTGGCAACAAATTCCAGTTTAATTACACACTGTGTGAAGAAATATCATCTTCGGTCTTGTTTTAAATCTACTACTTAATAGCTTCAATTGCATGCCCCCTAGTCCTAGTATTTTTGGAAAGAGTAAACAAGCAAGTCACATCTACTCCTTTACAATCCACTTGGGGCTAGATTCACTAAGCCCACTGATCAAGTCCCGACCACTTAGCGACCCCTTTGCTACCTGATTTTTCTCTGACCTGATTCACTAACCTCGTGGCCGATCATCCTCCGATCAGATCCGATCCGCGCATGCAAATGACGGGAAACGGCATGCAAAACGGGAAGGACGCGATTCACTAAACAAATGCAGGCACACCAACTGGACTGGCCGATCCAAAAACAAGCAACTGCTGAGGACCAGTCGCTTGTGTAAAAACCCTGCTCTCTGCCCCGATTCTCCTGCTCTGGCTGCCCTGTTCTCTGCCGCGATTCTCCTGCTCTAGCTGCCCTGCTCTCAGCCCCGATCTCCTGCTTTTCTGCTCTCAGCCCCGATCTCCTGCTTCTCTCAGCTCTGATCTTTTAAAAAAAATTTCTTTATACAATATATAACAACTTGAATCAGATCAATAATTTCCAAAGGAAAAAGAAGAAAAAAGAAATTTCTATTCAATTACACAGACCACAATACTTTGAGAACGGACTTCAGGAAATTAATTTCTAGAAGAGAATTATACAATTGATCAAACGAGAAAATAGCAATACTCCATTGGTCCTAGAACCAGAATTATGACAAGTTATATATCTTAAGTTACAGATGCTGCACCCTCTCTAAATTCTACAAATTCTAACAGCTGTTTAGGCTCAAAAACAAGTAATTCTTTGTCTGATATGTAATAAAACATTTCACAGGAAATTTCAACATAAATGTTGCTCCCAGGGCTAGGACTCTTGGCCTTAATTCCAAGAGCTCCTTTCTGCGCTTCTGGGACCTCTAAGACATGTCAGGAAATATTTGCACAGTAGAGCCCAAAAACTGATCAATTATATGTCTGAAATAAAGATGCAAAACATATTCTCTATCACTTTCCAAAGCAAGAGTTATCAGCAAGGTTTTTCTTTCCGTTATGATCTCAAGTGAACTTTCCAAAAAAGCTGTTAAATTCATAGCCACCACTCTGTCAACTTGAGTTCATTAGGGGTAGAACCCCCTGCAGGTTTCTTCATTTGAAGGTAATTAGCTCTCACAATTGGAGGCAAATTGTGCATTGGAATAGTAAGAATTTCTGTAAAATATTTTCTTACCATCTCCAATGGAGAAATCAAAAGTCTCAGGTTATTTTTTCTTAATTGATTTTCAAAAGATTCCATTTTCCTTGCCATAAAAGTTCTTTCCTTCACAAATTCATTTTCTACTACCTTCATGTTCCGAATCTTTTCTTCCTGTTTCTCCAACTTTTCATTTACCTTTGTAAGGGCTAAACTTTGTTGCTCAACTTTAGAAAAAATAGTTCCACAATCAGTACTTAAAGTTGAAAAGGAAAGTTTGAAGTTAGCATCCATTACTGATATGGCCTGCCATAATGCTTCCATATCAATTTTTTTTGGCTTTTCAAGTACCCCAAAAGCACCTCTGCTCCAGTGCTTGGCAACTCTCCTACTGCTCCTTCTCCCAAAGAAGTTGGTGTGGGAGAGTCTCCAACGCTGAGGTCCGAAATCTCCATTCTGGGCTCAGCTAACTCGGTCTCTCCAAGCATTGGTGTGCTTCCTGGTTGGGGTGGGACCAGCCGCTGCTCCGGGTTTAGAGATGCCTGGTCAGAGTAGAAGCCAGGATCACCCGAAGTCGTCGGGCTCTCCCCCAAAGTAGGGAAAACTGGCTTGCTGGAGAGGGAAAAGGCTACTGGTAAGGTCTGCCTTAAACGCTGCAGGACCGCCACCGCCGCTGGAGGATTAGAGCACGGGGTTCCCTTCCTCTTTCCCATAACAAACGGGAAAGGCAGTTTGAACCAGTGCGAGTGGGGAGCTGACTGCTCAGATCCTCCCTCTCAGGCGTCTGCTCTCGACGCCATTATAGCCCCTTCTGTGTTTCAGCCTCGATCTTCTGCTCTCTGCCCTGACTCTCCTGCTCTCTGCCCCGACACTCCTGCCTTTCCCTGCAGTGCAAGCCCGTGGTTTTAATCCGCAGGTTTAAAGCGGGTTAAAACTATGGGCTCGCAAAGTTAAAAGTAAAAAGGGCTCGCGAAAAGTAAAGTTTAAAAAAAAAAGTTTTGTCCCAGCTCTGCTGGGCACGGAGGGCCAGCGAATGCGCAGACCATCTACAGATGGTCTGCGCATGCGTCAGGATTGCTGGAGAGCGATCCGTACAGTCGGTTGGGGGCGTGATTCTCATCATCCTCATTTGCATGAGGACTCGTCGTGAATCAGCCCTAGATCAGTAGGCCGTTTTGTGAATCTAGCCCTTGGTATTTTATAGACCTCTTATCTTATCACCCCTGAGCCATCTTTTCTCTAAGCCGAAGACCCCTAGTTGCTTTAGCCTTTTCTCATACAAAGTCGTCTCATTCCTTTTATCATTTTCATTGCCCTTTTCTAATTCTGCTACATCTTTTTTGAGATATGGCATCCAGAATTGCACACAGTATTCAAGGTGCAGCCATACCATAGAGCGATACAATGGCATTATAACATTTTCATCTTTGTTTTCCATTCCTTTCCTGATAAATTCCTAATATTCTATTTGCTATCTTAGCCGCTGTCACACATTGAGCTGAAGGTTTCAACGTATCATCAACAATGACACCTCTTCCTGGGAAGTGACTCCTAACATAGAACCCAGCATCATGTAGCTATAACTCAGGTTCCTCTTTTCCACATGAATCACTTTGCACTTGCTCACTTTAAACGTCATCTGCCATTTTGATGTCAGTCTTAGAGAATGACACGGGGAAAAAATCTGTCCCCGTCACCGCCCCGTCACCGGCCCACCATCCTCTGCACCGCCCCGTCACCGCCGTTCCCTTCACCGCCCCGTCACCGTCACCGCCATCCCTTTCACCGCCCCGTCACCGCCACTGCCATCCCATTCACCGCCCCGTCACCATCCCCGCTGCATCCATATAAGCCTTAGTACTGTAATATTTAGCTTATTCCTTTCTTATAAATCAAAGTTCCTGCTGCTGAACTAGAGAAAGAGATGTTCAGCTGGCAGGGCTTTGTTTATACATTTTTATCAACACAACTAATATACTATTTTATCCTAAAGCAAAAAATAAATAAATAAATATAATTTTTTTTTTCTACCTTTGTTGTCTGGTTTCTGCTTTCCACATCTTCTCATTGAATTCCTTCCATCCACTGTGTGTCTTCTCTCTGCGTCTTCCATTTGCTGTTACTGTGCCTCTCCCTTAACCCCCCCCCCCCAATTGGTCTAGCACCCATCTTCTTCCCTCCGCTCCCGCATAGTCTGGCATCTGTCTTCTTCCCACTCTGTCTTCCACATTTCCCTTCGGGGTCTGTTCCTCTCCACCCTCCTTCAATGTCTGTCCTATTCCTTTCCACCACCACCCTTCCCTCCCTCCTTTACCATCTGTTCCTTTCTACTACCCTTCAGCTCCTCTCACGTGGCTTATCTATCTACCTTCCTCCCTCTTATTTTCATGGCACGTTACAATGTAATTTGTGCAAGCCACTGGAGCCTGCGAGCTCGGTCCCTGTCCCATCCCCACAAACCATCTCGCTTCTGTGCTCCTATTTTCTCCATTTCTAATATCTCCCCTATGTATCTGTCATTGCCCCCTCCCCCCTGTGTCCATATACCATCCCCATGGCATGTCCCCTTTATGTCTCTGTCCCTATGCCCCATGCACATAATTTCCCCTCTTTCTGTTACCTTCCTGTGTCCAGATTTCCCCTATCTTCCTCTTCCATACCAGTGTGTCTCTTCTTTTCAACCCCATCTAGCTTTTTTCCCTCTTTCTTCCCCCCCCCCCCTGCTTCTAGCATCTGGCTCACCTGCCAGTCCTTCCCTTTCTTTCCTGCTGTGGGTTTTTCTTTCCCCTTGGCCCAGAATCCTTGGCCCAGAATCCTTTTCCCTTTCACTCCCTCGTTCCAATTTGAGCCGGGAACACTAGCGATCGCACGGTCCCCGCAGCCACTACCTGCCTGCCCAATCGATCCTAGTGTTTAGCCAGCTCTCTCCCTTCTCCTCACCTTAGTTTGTAGATTTTCTTTTTCGGCGACCCGCACGCGCGGCTGCTCAGTGTTCAATCTTCTGCTCTGCTGCAACTTCCTGTTTCCGGTTGCGTCAGAGCAGAAGATTGAACACTGAGCAGCCGCGCGTGCGCGGCTCTCTGATAGCGTGCGGGTCGCCGAAAAAGAAAATCTACAAACTAAGGTGAGGAGAAGGGAGAGAGTTGGCTAAACACTAGAATCGATTGGGCAGGCGGGTGTGAGCTGCGGGGACCGCGCGATCCTTCATGCCTCACTGCGGGGACAAGACCATTCACCGCCCCGCGGGCGGTGAATGGCCTTGTCCCCGTCGCCGCAGCGACTGCTAGTTTTCTTCCCCGTTTTCGGCGGGTGACCCGCGGCTAAAATGCGGTGGCCGCGGGTAAACCGCCACCGTGTCATTCTCTAGTCAGTCTCTCAAGGTCCTCTTGCAATTTTTCAAAATCCTCTTCTGATTTAACAACTTTGAACAACTTTGTGTCATCAGCAAATTTAATTATCTCACTAGTTATTCCCATCTCTAGATCAGTGATAAATATGTTAAAAAGCAGTGATCCCAGCACAGACCCCTGGTGGTTGAGCACGTATCGAGTGCCGATTAGAAGCTCTGTTTTCCCAATTCCCTGAAGAAGCCGTGTGGTGAAATACTTGGCCATCGTTGGTGGGGATATGAGCCTGGCTGCCTTACAAGCTTTAAGTTTTACTTTAACTTTCTTAACATTTGCGATGCTACTGTGACCTGCTTTAAAAAGTTTCAATGACACTTTATAAGCACCTGTGACTCACTCTGAATGTTTTGTCAACTATTAGTACCTGTTTCAAAAGTGTTACTGATCTATGGAGGTTTTTGATTTTATGAAGTTATTTACCCTGTCTAGTTAGACTAGGGTTTCCTCCCTAACAGGGCTCTGAGGCTTTTTCTCCTAGACAAATTTAATATCTGTTCGCTTACGTTAACTGGCAATAGCATGGAATGCTACTACTATTTGTGTGTTTTGCCAGGTACTTGTGACTTGGATTGGCCTCCATGAAGACGGGATACTAGACTAGATGGACCATTAGTCTGACCCAGTAAGGCTATTCTTATGTTTTTATGAATGAACTTTAGCTGTGCAGGAGTTTTTTGTGTATGATTTTGTGAATCCCACTATTTACCCTTTTCCATTCAAAATATTGACCATTTAAACCAGTTCTTAATCCATAATGAGACATTAACTTCTATCCCATGACTCTCTAATTTCCTCAAAAGTCTTTCATGAGGTATTTTGTCAAATGCCTTTTGAAAATCCAAATCCAAAATATGAACTAGCTCACCTTTATCCACATGTTTATTCACCCCTTCAAAGAAATGCAGCAGATTGGTGAGGCAAGAGTTCCTTTGACTAAATCCCTGTTGGCTTTTTCTAATTAATTCATGCTCATGTATATGTTCTGTCATTTTGTTCTTAGTCTCTACCATTTTGCCTGGCACCAACATCAGACTCACTGGTCTAATTTCCTGGATCACCTCTGGAACCCTTTTTAAAAATTGGCGTCACACTGGCCACCCTCCAGTCTTCCGGTACTATGCTGCATTTTAGAGAAAAATTGCAAATTACTAACAATAGCTCTGCAAGTTCATTTTTCAATTCTATCAGCACTCTGAGATGTATACCATTCAGTCCAGGTGATTTGCTACTGTTCAATTTCCAGTGTTACAGAGATTTGTTTGAGTTTTTCCGATTCATCAGAATTGAAAACCATTTCTGGTACTGGTAACTCCCCCACATCTTCCTCATTGAAGAACGAAGCATAGAATTCATTTAATCTCTGCGCTATGGCTTTGTCTTCCCTGAGAGTCCCTTTTATCCCTTGGTCATCTAGCGGTCCAACTGATTCTCTTCCCGGCTTCTTGTTTTTAAGAAACCTAAAAAAGTTTTTACTGTGTGTTTTTGCTTCCAGCACAATCTTCTTTTCAAGCTCTCTCTTTGCCTTCTTTATTAGCACCTTCCATTTGACTTGCCATTCCTTGTGCTGTTATAATTATTTTCAGTTGGATCTTTCTTCCACTTTCTGAAGCATTCTCTTTTGGCTCTAATAGCTTCCTTAACCTCACTCGTTTGGTCTTCCTTCCTCCTTTTTTAATACAAGGAATATATCTAGTCTGGACTTCCAGGATATTATTTTTAAATAACATCCACACCTGATATAAATTTTTGACCTTTGCAGCTGCTCCTCTAAGTTTCTTTTTCACATTCTTCTCATGTTATTATAGTCTCCTTTTTTAAAGTTAAATGCTGTTGTATTGGATTTCTTGTATGAACTTATTTCAGGGATTTTATCAAATCTGATCACATTAGGATCACTGTTATCAAGCGGTCCCAGCACCATTACTTCCCACACCAATTCATGTGCTCCACTAAGCACTAGGTCTAGAATTATTTTACCTCTTGTTGGTTCCTGAACCAATTGCTCCATAAATCAGTCCTTGATTTCATCAAGGAATTTTTCTTCCTAGCTTACCCTGATGTTACATTTACCCAGTCAATATCAGGGTAGTTGAAATCACCGGTTATTATTGTTTTACCAAATTTGTTATCCTCCCTAATTTCTGATAACATTTCAGCATCTGTCCGTTTATCCTGGTCAGGTAGATGGTATAACACTCCTATCACTATCCTCTTCCCCTTTACATATGGAATTTCTAACCATAGGGATTCCAAGGTATGTTTCTGCTCCTGCAGAATTTTTAGTCCATTTGATTCAAGGCCCTCCTTTACACATAATGCTATGCCTCCACCAATTCGATCCACCCAATCACGGCAATATAGTTTGTATCCCAGTAAGACAGTGTCCTGTTGGTTAACTTCCTTCCATCAGGTCTCAGAGATACTTACTATATCTATTTTTTCATTCAGTGCAATATATTCTAACTCATCCATCTTGTTTCTTAGGCTTCTAGAATTTGCATACAGACATTTCAAACAATATTTAACATACTTATTTACAATTTGCTCAGAAGTTGGCCTGGATAATTTACAATTTTTAAAATCAGCCTGCGCTGTATTTAAGGAAACCTGGTCTACCGTGGCCTGTACTACAATCTCACTATCGGGATGCTTTGCCTTACCTTTTATGATGATATCTTTTAAAGATACCTTGTTCTGAACCATGCTCATTTGAGCAACTGTCAGCCTTCCCCCAGTTTCTAGTTTAAAAGCTGCTTTATCTCCTTTTTAAATGTTGATGCCAGAGCCTGGTTCCACCCTGGTTAAGATGGAGCCCATCTTTGCGGAATAGGTTCCCCCTCCCCAGTATGTCACCCAATTTCTAACAAATCTAAAACCCTCCTCCCTGCACCATCACTTCAGCCACACATTGAGGCTCTGGAGCTCTGCCTGTCTCTTGGTTACTGAGTGTGGAACAAGAAGCATTTCTGAAAATGCTATCCTGGAGGTTCTGAATTTTAACTTCCTACCTAAGAGCCTAAATTTGGCAGGAGACTCCACCCAACACTGTCTAAAATCTTATCTAGGTGACCTGTGAGGTCGCCTCCTTCACACAAGGCAGGCAAGTGACTAAGCAATCCTCATGTCCACCAGCAACCCAGATATCTACATACCTAATGATCGAATCTCCCACTATAACGGCCATATCCTAACCCTTCCTCTCCTGGGCAGAAGTCCCTGGAGACACATCCTTGGTGGGCAGATCCTGACTACAGGATTACCTCCTACTTCACTAGGGTGATGCTATCTTTTAAGAAGACCTCCCTCTTCTGAGGCAGCACAGGTAGTGTTGCAGAATATCTCCACTAACTGTCCATTCCCTAACTGGCTAGGTAAGGGGCAATCTTGGGGTGGAACCAGCACTTAGCATCAATATTCACTCTGCTAACCAACTAAACAAGTGTATGTTTATTAAAATTTTTATATACCACATATACAGCCAAAAAAGGATCAAAGCAGTTTACAATATAATTCAATCAAAATTATGAAAAGAACTCCATTTAAATAGAAAAGAAAAAGAAAAGAAATAACATTTCTAATACATAATATTATATAACATCTAAATTAATAAAACATGTCCTAATTTTATGCTCTGAGTTAACTGGGCTCTTGTCTGAGTATTAGCTGGTGCTTAGTTAACTTCTGGGTCAGCACACATACTCAAATATTTAAAAGCTGGGAGTTGCACATGTCCCATCTTTGAATATTGAGGTTAGTTCAAGCTACAAATTAAATTTGATGGGCACTTTACGTGATTTTCTGATGATTATATGTTAATGTTTGCTTTATTTTATTTGTTTTATTGAATTATGTATGTAACGATATGTCCAGAAAAAATATTTTGAGAATTTTAAAGATATAATTGCATTGGAAACACTCATACCTGGATAAGCTGCCTGCCAGACTGCTTTCACTTGATAAATAAAAGCCAGTTTTATGTTCCTTTTTTATTCCAAGATTCTCTGTTGTGCTATTCTGCTCCACCTCTTCTTCTGTCTTCTTTTTTTCACTGTCACTATCATCACTGCCTTCTCCCAAGATGTCATCCACCTGTCAATGGTCAAGAGTCTATAAAAATGCTGCACCATTTCATATAACATATCAAATACAGTACAGTTAAATTTAAAGCCTGGAATGTCCTCCTGATTGATATGGTGGGGACAAAAAGAAAATAAAAAAAAGACATGGGATAAACAGAGGATCCCTATGTAGGAAAAATTAAATGACTTTCACAATTCAAAAAAAGGCATACAGGGTAGCATGTTAAACTGCAGGAACTGTCAGGTACAAATTTAAACAAAGAAATAGCTGTAGCCTGTATGGAGCAGCAGGTACAGCCCTAAACAAAGGTATAAAGAGGTATAACTCATTTGGAGGGGCAGATACAACAGTAGCCCCCTTCTGGGCCTACTAGATGAACTATACTTTTCTTTATCTGCCATCATTTATGTTGCTACAATGTTAAGAATTCAATTATAAAATGGAAAGAACAATAGCTATACAACAAGGGAACTATAAGAAATTTAATAAAATTTGGGAGCCATTAACTTTTTATTGTAATGAGTAAACACCATTTTCTATTGAAATTTACACCGTCTAATGTTTGGGGGGAGGTATATTTTTTAATATTCATATTGGGAAAATAATAGAGGAATGATAGGAGGGGAGGGTGGTAATTTTATGTATTGTAAGATAAATTAGAAAGATTGTCAAGTGATGTGTTTAATTGTATTGTTTCACTGTTTGTACACTTGGGCCCTGATTCTACATAGTGCGTCCCGATTTTAGGCAGCTGTAGGCGTCCTACAGCTGTCTAATCAGCCAATCGGGATGCACGTTTTTTTTTTTAAAAAAATGCTCCCCAGGCAGGCTTTCTATATTGAAGGCGAGGCCCGCAAGACACCTAAGCTCGCCTAAGGGCCTTAGGCGGGCCTTAGGCGAACCTAGGGTGCCCAATCCCTCCTGCTATAAGTATACTGACCAACCGCCCCCCCCCCCCGACACTACCGATCGCTGGCAGGAGGGTGCCCAATCCCTCCTGCCGGAAGACGCACCCCCTCCGCACCCCCCCCCGCGCTAACAGCCCTCAAACCTCCCCCCAACCAAACTAACCTTTCCTTGTTGGCCAGATGGGACTTGCCCGTCTAGCCGGCAGGCCCATCTCGTCGAAATGAGGTGGGCCCGCCCCTTCCCGGCCCATCCTTCCGAAGCCTAAGGCCTGATTGGCCCAGGCTCTAGAAGCCTGGACCAATCAGGCCTTAGGCATAGCGGGTCCGCCCATCCCCACTAAGTGTAAGACCTGATTGGCCCAGGCGCCTTAGAGCCTGGGCCAATCAGACCTTAGATTAAGTGGGGATGGGCGGACCCGCTATGCCTAAGGCCTGATTGTTCCAGGCTTCTAGAGCCTGGGCCAATCAGGCCTTAGGCTTCGGAAGGATGGGCTGGGAAGGGGCGGGCCCGCCTCATGCCTCATTTCAACGAGACGGACCTGCCGGCTAGACGGGCAAGTCCCGTCTGGTCAACAAGGAAAAGTTAGTTAGGTTGGGGGGAGGTTTGAGGGCTGTTAGCGCGGGGGGGGGGGGTGCATCTTCCGGCAGGAGGGATTGGGCACCCTCCTGCCAGCGATCGGTAGTGTCGGGGGGGGGCATCTTCTGGCAGGAGGGATTGGGCACCCTCCTGCAAGCGATCAGTAGTATCGGGGGGGGGGGGGGCGGTCGGTATACTTATAGCAGCAGAGAGATCCCTTGCCGCAATAAGTATAGCGGCCGCGTCTACTTACAATGTAGACCAGCATTTTGTTGGCCTACATTGTAAGCGTCTCTTCCTCTACTAAGGAGACGCGTAGGGCCGCCTAGGTTCGCCTAAGGCCCGCCTAAGGCCCTTAGGCGAGCTTAGGTGTCTTGTGGGCCTCGCCTTCAATATAGAAAGCCTGCCTGGGGAGCATTTAAAAAAAACAAAAAACGTGCATCCCGATTGGCTGATTAGACAGCTGTAGGACGCCTACAGCTGCCTAAAATCGGGACGCACTATGTAGAATCAGGGCCTTGATGTAAGACTGAAAATGAATAAAGAATTTTTTAAAAAAAGAATTCAATTAAAAATATTTAAATTAGGGTTGTATTTTGTTTAAAATTTTAATCACAATTTATTTATCCCCCCCTCCCCAATAGCTCCTTGTGACTCTTGGCAAGTCATTTAACCCTTTATTGTGCAGAGTCACAAGGTGCTACAGTAGGGGGAAAAAAGAAAAGAAAACAAAACATACCTTTAATCACACGATTAATTGTGATTACAATTTTTAATCAAAATGAAGCCCTAAAAAATTAAAGAATATAAAAGTAATGAAAAATTAAGAAATACAAATTGAAAAATTACAAATTAAAGAATTTAAAACAGCACACAGAATAACTATAAACAGCCGTACAGTTTTCACAGCCTACTTCAGAAAAGCAAGCCTAATTTATAACACCTTTTACTAAGCTGCGGTAGAGATTTCTATCATGGCCTGAAATGCTAAATGCTCTGACACTGCTCTGATGCTCATATAATTGCTATGAGCGTCGGAGTAACATCAGAGCATTTAGTGTCCTGGGCCGAGGTAGAAACCTCTACCGCAGTTTAGTAAAAGGCGGCCTTAAATTGCACTGTTTACAGTCTGCAAAACAAACATATCAACCTGTAAAGCCTGCAATGATAACATGACTATCAGCAGAAAATGAGATTATGTACATATCCTGATAAGCTCTTTTCCAGTAGATAAGTGAGACATTCTAGACAATAGGGTTATTTCCCCATACTCGTATGCTCTGCAGAAGGAATACACTCCAGATTTTTTTCACTCTGCCTCTGTAGTACTTCACTGATTGGTTTTGCACACTCTATAGTCAGTACCCAAGCACCGAAACACTCCCACCTATGCAATGTTGGTAGATCAGGATAGGTGGCCAAAGGAATTAAAGGTAATGGATGTAGTTCTTCCAGTGAGAGAATCAATAACAATCTTAGGAGTTAGACTTGATTCAGGTTTTACAATGAATTGTCAAATGGCAAAGACTGTACAGACATACTTTGCACAAATACATCTATTGTATCGAGTGAAGCCGATTCTGGCATCCTTTGATTTCCACACTATAGTGCGGGCAATGGTCCTGCTGAGGCTGGACTATTGCAATGCTCCATATCTTGGAGTGACTAAGACAAGGTACAGGGCATTACAATTGGTATAAAATGCTGCAGCCAGACTGATTACAGGAATATCAAAATATGCTCATATTACACCTTGGCTTCAGCAACTGCACTGGCTGCCAGTGGCTTTTAGAGTACAATATAAAATTGTGATGATTTGTCTTCAATTTTTGTAAGGTACAATTCCAGGGTACTTCAAAAGTAAGATGACCACTTATCAACCCAAAAGATTGTTGCATTCTGAAAATTCTGCTTTATTAAAGGCCAATGTTAATCCAAAGTATGTAGCAACCTGTGTAATGACTTTTTGTTGTGCTGGAGTGAAATTATGGAATTCGATGGTAGGGCAGCTAAGGAAATGTGTTGATAGAGGAACTTTCAGAAAACTCCTCATAACACCATTGTTCGTTAATGATTTTTTATAGGGTCTGACTTATCTTGATTGAGGATTGACTGTGAACTTAATGTTTGTTGATTTGTCCCTCTTTTGTAGTGTTTTAGTATATGTGGCTATACTATAAACCGCACAGGAACTAGACAGTATAGAAATTTTAAAAATAAATAAAATAAATATGTAAAGTAGAGGCACCAGTAATAACAGGCTAAACAAAGTGTTCTGCTGAAAATAATGAAACAGTACCATTAACATCAAAACAGGCTCCAAAGGAGTGAAGCACAATCCCCCAGGAAAATGAACATAGAAATAAATTCTTCCCAACCCTTAAGGGCTGAGAGGCCTCCAAGAAGCAGCTTGGAGAAGCATAAACAGACTGAAACTGTAAGCAGGCACAGAAAAGCCAGGGCGGAGAGTCTAGAATGTCTCACCTATCTACTGGAAAAGAGCTTACCCAGGTAAGTACATAATCTCTTTTTCCAGTGCATAGGTGAGACATTCTAGACAAAAGCAGTCCCCCCCAAACAGCTAGGGTGGGCTTGCTGCTCCAGCCCCTAAGACCGAGGACCTGAAGGCCAAGTCTTGCCTTGCAGCAACATCCACTCAGTAAAACTTGGAAACGTGGGAAGAAAAAAAACCCCACATTGCTGCCCTGCAAATTTCAGGAGGGACAGATCTAGCTTCGGACCACGAAGAAGCCACACTCCTGGTAGAAAGCGTATTGACAGAAGCAGGGGAATGTTTCCCAGAAAGAATTCAGGCTGAAAAAATGGCCCTACAGAACCATCTGGATATCTGGACCCTAGAAATGGGAGCACCCCACTTAATCAAATGAGTCAGCACAAATAAAGAGAGGCAAAACTCGTGAGTGACCTCCTAGCCATGCAGGAGAACCCTGCGTACATCCAGAGGCTACAAGAGGTGGTCCTGAGTCAAGGAACCTGTCAGCTGAAAGCTAGCAAACACTGCCCGTGTAACATGAAAAGCCAAAACAACGGCCTAGGGTAGGGGTGTCCAACCTTTTTGCTTCCCTGTGCTGCATTGGCCGCAAAAATTTTTTCTGGGGCCGTACAAACGCGCAAACACTACAGCAAGACAGAGGAGGGAGCCGGCAAGACGGTAAACACTTGGGGGCAGCAGAGGAAAACACTACATCGCCCTCGACCGGGGCCGCACAAAATACTTCATGGGACCGCAGGTTGGACACCTCTGGCCTAGAGCATCAAATCCAACAGAGAAGCATCTGATAGAAGGCCAAAGGGAGACTAGATAAAGCTAGTCAGCACCAGGCTAAGGTCCGAAGCAGGGATAGGATGGACAACCTGCCGTCTGACATGATAAACCCCCTATAAGAATTGAGCGACAGCAGGATGAACCACCAAAGAGGACCATCTGTCCTGTGATCTAAATAAGAGAGCATAGCTACCGGGACCCGAAGAGAAGCCACCATAAGGCCAGTATCTTTCCTGTGGGAAGAAAGGCGAGCATCAGCGAGATCGGAGCTGAATACAGATCCACCTGCTCTTGGATGCACTCTTTGGAAGGCCTTCCACTCTGTAGCATATGTTGACCCCGTGGATGACTTCTTAGACTAGAAGAGTCTCAACAACAAGGGCAGAACATCTCATATGCCCAAAGATCGCGTGCTCATGAGCCATGCTGGAAGAGCAAAAGCCCTGGAACTGGCATAGTAACTGGTCCCTGTGTGAAAGGGTCCGAAGAAGCGTTCAGCCCAAAGGCTGCTACCTACACACCTGTGGGAACTAGCTGAAGCCACCAGCATAACGTGGCCAAGAAGAACCAAAATCCTTTGAAGGACATGGTCGGCCAACGGCCCAGGAGTAAAAACAGACAGGAGAAAGTTCCTGCTGCCAGATTACTGTAATGCCCTTTATTAAGGTATAACCCAGAATGAAATCCGTCGACTACAACTATTGCAAAACACTGCTGTTAAATTAATCTATCATGCAAAAAAATTTGCCCATGTCACCCCTCTCCTCCGCAAAGCACATTGGCTACCTATCACTCATCGTCTCTCCTATAAAATACTCCTCCTCACTTTTAAAACAAAAAACTCTAACCAACCGGCATTCATAGATAAACTTTTGATCCCTTATTCATCATTCAGGACCCTCCAATCAAATTATCAAAATTTACTCTCCATACCATCAATATGGGAACTATTTTACAATTCTACTCGCAAATCCATCTTTTCAGTTACCGCCCCCTCTCTGTGGAATGCCCTCCCATTAGACGTTCGATTAGAGAACTCGCTTGAAAAATTTAAAGCCAAACTTAAAACTTTCCTCTTTAAAGATGCCTTTATTCTTTAATATTAGCTTCAGCCTTTTAATTCCTTGATTCATGTGAAGCTATGAAACATCTAATACTTCTTTTGAAATGATTCCCCTCCTGTTTTTGCCACTCCCCATTTACCATCCTTTTTAAATTAATTTTATTTCGATGTATTTTAAACAACCTTTCCCTCCCCTACTTTCCTTCCGTCTCATGTATGTTAATCCGAATTCGTCTAGTATTTTTAATATTTGATAAAATATTGCTTTTATTTACCTCTTTTAATTGTCCCTTACAATCTTTTTATACTGTACACCATCTAGACATTTGTTTTGACAGACGGTATATCAAAAATAAAGAAACTTGAAACTGCATCAGTGCATCGAACCATCTGCTTCCGGGATCAGAACTTTGACAGAAGAAGTAAAGCACCTTCCTGTATCACGAAGCGGCCATGAGATCGACGCAAGAACTCCTCCAGCGCTCCACAATCATCTGAAATGCCTGTGGGAACCGTATCCACTCACCTGGATCCAGAGACTGTCGGCTGAGGAGGTCTTCTTGCAAGTTGTCCACTTTTGCCACATGTGCTGTTGTCAGTACCAGGAGATGACGTTCTGCCCAAGAAAAAGAAGGTGGGCTTCCTGATCCAGAGGATCCAGAGGAACACTCTTGGTCCCTCCCTGGTGACTGACATAGGCTATTGCCACCACATGAAGACCTTGACTGATCGGTCCTCTGGAGTCTTCTGCAACCTCATCTGAGCCAAACAAATGGCAGATGGACCACTTTCTCTGTGAGGGTGTCCACCCCCTGAACAAGACAATGATTGCAATGAGTACTCCAGCCCCAAAGGCTGGCATCTACCATCACTACGATCCAGGAGACAATGAGGAATGGAACGCCCCTGCAGAGGGATTGTGGGTGAATCCACCAGTCCATGCTTGCCCAAGCCTCTAGAGGCCACGGCAGACAAATCTGCAAGGCATCTCAGTGTGGCACCCAGTGAGAGAGTAATGCATGTTGAAGAAGACGCATGTGTGCTCTTGCCCAAGAAACCACATCCAGTGTGGCAACCATGGAGCCTAGAATTTGATAATCCCACGCCGAAGGAGCTGGCTGTTCTAAAAGTTTCAAGTTTTCATTGGACTTTGATGAATTGCTTATTTAGTTTTACTAAGTGAGATACAAAAATCAAAAATTAATAAAATACAAACATATGTTTTTACATACAATTTAAAATAATGGGGTAGACAACTGGATATATAGACCAACTAATACAAAAAGGGGAGAGGGGATAGAACTACAATTTAGTATTTTTAAAGTTCAGAGGAGAGACATATATGGAAAGAACAACTGGACGGGGAATCTAAAAAGAGAAAGAAGAGGAAAAAGGAAAAATTTAAAAAAAAGAATTAGAAAAGGAATTCTGTATAAGAACCGAACGTATTTTAAGGGTTAAAAGCATCTTTAAAAAAGAAGCTTTTTAAATTACTTTTAAAACGGGTCAAATTTATTTCCTCTCTTAGATGTTGTGGCAAAGAATTCCAGAGCTGCGGCACCATCACTGAGAATATATCGTGTCCCAATAATTTTCAAACGGGGACTGTTAGGAGCTTTTGATTTATAGACCGACATGAACGTGAAATACTGTAAGGGATGAGTAATTTCTCAATGAATTGTGATTCATTTGTAGAGAGGATTTTAAATGATAAAAGTAGAATTTTGAAAGTGATTCGATGGTTAATTGGAAGCCAGTGAGATTTAACTGTCTGTGAGTCTCAGACATATAGACGGCCTGCAGCTGTATTAAAGAGGGCTCCCAAGTATGCCAACAACTACGTAGGCTGCAGTGACTCTTTCTGAGGATGACAATCCAGCTCAAGTCCTCCAGTAACTGAAGCACCTGCTGTGTGATGTCCCTCGGCCAACGAGGGAGCTATGACCAATCAGTCATCTAGATAAAGGTAAACTTGCAGACCCATCTTCCTCAGGTAAGCTGCTACCATCACCATCACCTTGGTGAAGGTCTGAGGCAATGTTGCCAGGCCAAAGGGCAGGTCTGAAAACTGGTAATACTGCTCTAGAACATGAAACCGCAGAAACTTGTGGTGGGCTGGAAATATGGGAATGTACTCCTCCATAAGATCCAGAATAGGCCTCCAATCTTCTGAGCCTTTCTTTGGCACAATAAAGTATACAAAGTATCTGCCTGAGCGATCATGTGACACTGACTCTCTAGCTTGAATATCCAGAAAGCATTGAACCTGGACTCTGAGTGCTTTGTCTGGTCATCTGGACGGAGAAACCACAAACCAATCTGATAGAGGCTGAGCTTGTATCCTGATCGAATTATGTCTAAGACCCATAGTCTGCTGTAATGCGCATCCAGGCAGGCATAAACTCCGAAAGCCAGCCCCCTATTCGCAGAGGGGCATGCGGCGTCCTGGTGTCATTGTATCTTTCTGGTAGGGTATGCAGGACAGGTGGCGGAAGGTTGGAAATGCCTGTAGCTCACATATCGAACTTGGGAGCTCTGGGAAAATCTGTTTGGAGGTGCAAAAATTAGAATGCCCAGAACCTCTGCAGGGTCTGGGTCTACTATCAGACAGGGACTTTGGGCAACGGTCCATTACCGAAGCCATGAGGACCTCCAGGCCTGTGCCAAATAATAATTGCCCCTTAAAAGACATCTTCGCTAAAGTTGCCGTGGAAGTGGAAACACGAGCACACTGCCTGACCTAGAGCACTCAGTGGGCTGAAAGGGAGAAAGCTGAAACCATTGACAGCAACTGTCAAAAGGTCATATAAGGCATCCTCTATATAAAGTATCCCAGCCAGAAGCAGTTGAGGAGGAGGCTCCACTGCATCAGGCTCTAGCATGCGCAACAGCGAGAGACAGGCATGTGCGACAAAAGACATCACCATAGCAGCTCTGATGCCCAAATTGGCTGTTTCAATTGGCTGAGGACCACAGCCACATGGCGGTCTTGCATAGCTTTCAACACAACACCTCCTGCACTGGTAAGAGAGGTGCACTTAGTCACTTGTGCCACCAAGGAATCCACCTAGGGCTGCCCCAAAAGCTGCTGACACTCCTGCGCCAGGGGATACAAGCGAGACATAGCTCTAGCACTCTTCAAAGTACCTTCCAGAGAGTCAAACTGCTCAGAGACAATAAAACTCATATCTGGATGCCAGGGAAAGGTCACAGAATGCGAGTGTCCACTACAAAGCCTGGACAGAGCCGGCTGAGTGGCTAAACTCAATCCTGCAAAGATGCAGCAGTAAGAAAAAAGCAGAGCTCCAAACTTGATTAAGCCCAGGATCACCACCAGGATCCAGAGCCCCCAAAGGATCCGCAGATCCAGCACACAAGTCCAGATCCCCTAATTCAGGAAGGGTTGCACTGTTAAACAAGGAATCAGATCAGGATCAGCAGCCAGATCCCCCAAATCAGGAGCAGGCAGATCAACAGCTGGATCAAGCTGAGGCGAGGACACGCCCGAAGACACCACACCACACTCTGGGAGGGAAAGGAGAATGCTCAGAAGAACATGTTGTTTTTTTTTTTTACTCCGAGTATTAAACCTCATGATATTAGAGAAGGTATCCAGCTCCTGGGGCATAGAGTCACTCCTTAGATGACTTAAATTTGCGTGTCTTAGACTGTGGAGAATCCGCAGCCAGGCTGACCGAAGAACCAGCTATGCCCCAAAAGTAATGGAGGCCGCCCCACTAGGCTGAGCGTCTAATCACCTGTTTCTGTGGGGAGGAAACTAAACTGGTTACTACAGCCCCCTCCCCCAAGTTGCGCCACATAGCATAAGGATGCTCTAAAAGCGCTAAATGTGTGCAATCCTGGCATGAATTCACAAGAGGAGACCCCAAAAACTCCATCCCAGCAGTTTTCCAGGCAAAAATTACAGTTTTGAAGAAGCAGGGAGAAGAAGAAAAAAAGATTGCTAAAATCCAAGATGGCCACCAGCACTAAATTCGTACCAAAAACACAATATTTCTCACACCTCTCAAAGTCCAAAAACGGCGATTTTAGGATTTTTCAGGAGGGGGAACACAAGGAAACATGCAGAAACTCAGAAAACCCCACTTTTTAAACTTTCCCTGACAAATCTCACAAGCTGTCATCTCCTTGTACTCACTGTGACCTGATACACTGTTCACAGCTCTTACTAAGTAGCTGTATAAGTATTCACTGCCACAATGCTAGGAATGCTCTCACAAAGCTGATCTTCAGGCTGCCGGTCAGACTCCATTGTCTGACTATGCCTTCACCCCAGCGGACCACCGGATGCGCACCAGGACCTGCAAAGGTATAAAAATGTAGCCGGCACAGTGTGGAACACCACTGAGCCCCCTAAGCGTGCCTAACAGTCTGAGCTCAACTCCTGCTTAATAGAAGGTGAGACTACTTCAGGGATGGCCCTGAGCTCCAAGGAAAACTATGCAGACTGGCTAACAGGTACCCAAAAAGGGATCGGCCTGTCAGCTCAGACCAAAGTCTGTGAATTCTCAAGCAGGCAGAGCTCCAAAACTGCTTCAAATGCAAAATTACCCGAAAAGGGGATGACATTACATCGAATTTAAAACAATAAAATGAGGAGAGCAGAACACACAGAGCTGTAGACATGCTTGCAGAAGGAAAGATTGTAGAGGGTGCTAAAACTGATCAGTGAAGTACTACAGAGGCAGAGTGAAAAATCTGAAGTGGATTCCTTCTGCAGAGTATGCGAGTATCGGGAAATAACCCTATTTTCTAGAATGTCTCACCTATTACACTGGAAAAGGATGTTATGTTGTAATCACCGTATATAAAAGAGGGGGTATTGTGCCAGAGCTGTTACCACCAAATGAGGTGACAATTTCCACTTTGGTAGAAGGCACTAGAGTCAGTTCTATATCAGCTACCAAAGCCAACCATTTACTCTGTGATCGATAGAGCTCTAGCAGGTGGGCTGGTATACAGTGGGTTGATATGAATGCATGCCTCTGGGTTCACTGATTTCCTACTCAGCATGCAATATTTGGAATTTTCAGTCTGAGGGCAGGAAGCACCACATGTAAATGTTGCCCTAGGGGCTGTGAAGCAACTGATTACCACAGCTTTCAAGGTATGTGCACGAAAGTGGTGGAGCAGCTCATAGGGCCTTTCTAAATGCTTAGACAGGCCTCTTCTGTGTTATGCTTTAGGAAGGAACTTCAAACTATTTTATTTCTGCGTACTTATAGCAGTGAGTGAATTGACAAGAGTTATTTCTCAGTCAAAATATGGAAGGGTGGGAATTTTCCATGCTGCTGAGATATTTTATGTGATGTTATGTTGTTTTAAGCTTTTCATATGTTATTAGTATAAGTTCACAATTTGTTACTTGCATATTCATGATTTTGGATGTTTTACTATCATCTGCATAGAATTGTGGGATATGCGGAATATAAATTTTTAAAATAAATAAATAAATAAATAAAAAGAGTTCGTGAGTGCTAGAGATGAATCTTGAAGGAGGAGTAGGAATATGATCCTTTCCAGGAAGGGTGGGGATAAAAAATGTTCAAAATGAATCTGCTTAGGACAGAGGTGTCCAATGTCGGTCCTCGAGGGCCGCAGTCCAGTCGGGTTTTCAGGATTTCCCCAATGAATATGCATGAGATCTCTTTGTATGCACTGCTTTCAATGCATATTCATTGGGGAAATCCTGAAAACCCGACTGGACTGCGGCCCTCGAGGACCGACATTGGACACCCCTGGCTTAGGAGGTATGAAAGATAGATGAGCCTACAGGAGTGGGAACCTAATGGGGGGAAGGAGCAAATAGTAGGAGACAAGGCAGGTCAGGTCAGGAGGAAGTAAAGAGCAGAGAAGTACAGAATGGAGGAGAGGAATAGGTATGATGGTGGTGGTGGGATTAAATGTCTTACCACAAAACAAAAGTCAAACTGCATTGGGAGAAAGTTAGGGAAAAACAGAATAAGAAGTAAGGGGAGGAAGAAGACATTAATGTGGGGAAAGACTGAGAAAGAAGTGTGGATGGTCTGAGAGAAAAGAAAGTGCATGGTGTACACAGGTTAGGTAAGGAAGAGAGATTATTGAGGACTGGCTGGGAGAGGGAGAATATGGGTTGTATAGATGGGCCAGGGTGGCATGTAAGGCATAGCATAAGTGTGGTGTAGATGGGCTGGAAGTATGATGGGGGAATAAGTTGGGGAGGAAGAGAGACTGCTGACACTTGCAGTGCTACCTAGCATTTCTTTAGCCATATCCTCCCTTGTGGCACCATATGCTGTACTCTTCATTTAAAGACATCCTGAACAGTTGTGATGATAGCCCACCTTGCTTTAATTTCCTTTATATAGACACAATAATTTGTGGTGAGTTAAGCGCCCCAAATCTTTTTGACAAGTTGGCTCCTTTAGAAACCAATGTCTTATGTTCTACGGAGCTTCCATTTCACTATGGATATATGGATAGAAATTCCATGTGTGAAGGGAAGGAATATATTGGTAGGATTATACTACCACTCCCTGGGAAAGACTAAGCAGACCGATGAAGAAATGTTTTCAGAGATTAGGAAAGCTGGCAAATTGAGCAACAGTATAAGAAAGGGTGATTTCAATCACCAATTAAATCAGAAAAATACCACTCTCTTGCCCCAACACTGGATAAATGTTACATCAGGGAATGCTAAGGAGGAAAAAATCTTTGACATCTTGGAGCAATTAATCCAAGAACCAACAAGAGGGGGAGCTATTTTAGATTTGGTCCTTAGTGGAATGCAGGGCATAGTATAGGAAGTAAATGGGTTGGGATACAGTGATCATAACATGATCAAATTTGAGCTGCTATTTGGAGTGATGTTGCTAAAGAAATCTACTGTAGCAGCATTTAATTTTCAAAAGGGCGACTACAATAAAATGAGGAAAATGGTTAAAAAGAAGCTAAAAGGATTGGTGGCAATGGTTAGGACAGTAAACCAGGTATGAATATTAAAAATAAAATATCATTGTGGAAGCCCAGACCAGATGCATTTCACGTATTAACAAAGGTGGAAAGAAGAGAAAATAAGAGCAGACATGGCTAAAAGTTGAAATAAAAGATGCAATTAGAGCCAAAAAACATTCTTTAAAGAATGGAAAAAAGGATCCAAAAGAAGAAAATATGAAGAGACTTAAGCTCTGGCAAGTTAGACGCATTGATAAAGAAATCTAAAAAAGAATATGAAGAGAAACTTTCTACAGAGACAAAAACTCATAGTAACAATTTTTTTAGGTACATCAGAAGCAGAAAGTCTGTGAGGGAATCCATGGGACCACTGGAAGATCAAGGAGCAAAAGCAACGCTAAGGGCGGATAAGGCTATAACAGAGAGACTGAATGAAATGGTTTTCAAGGGTGATGATGCTGAGGAACTGAAAGAAATCTTGGTGAACCTGGAACAAACCAAACTGACAAGACACTGATATATCCCAGAGTACTGAAAGAACTCAGGCCCAGATGCACTAAAGTCAGCGGTGGTCTAACGATCATCGTTAAACTGGTTTTGACTGGTTTAGTGACGATCGGATTTGCTGACCCGATGAATAAAATGGCTCACCGCATGGTTTTCTGCAGGATTGTTCATTCTCTGATTCAGCCATGCAAATAAGGTCATAAATATTGAAATGCCATGAAACTAGAAGAGAAATTGATGGCTTCACGATGCACATAAAAAGGTGAAAGTGGCCTAAGGCCCAGATACCTAAGGTCCCTCCCTTAGGAGGGGATTAAGGCATACAGGCCAATCAGGGCCTTAGGCCTCTACCCGGTGCATTCCAGGATTTACTGGGAAGGCCCACCATTTTGAAGAAGAGGGCCTGCTGGCAAGAGGGAGTGGGCATCCCTCTTGCTGGATTCTACAATGAGGTATGGAGGAGTGGCTGGAGGAGTGATTGAGCTGGGGGGGGGGTGGTCTGAGCTGATTCCTCCAGCCCACCAAACCACAAGGGCAGTCTTTGGGGTCTTGTTGGTTGGGTGGTGGGAGGAGGGATCTTCGTATAGGGTGGGTGGGGGTGTCAGAGCATGGGAGGAGTGTTGGGGGGGAGTTCTAGGTGGCCCGGATGCACAACAGAGTTGCTGAGGCAGGAGGGAGTGGGCATCCCTCCTTTCTCTCTGAGTATGTTGCTGTATGAGGGGTGGTCGCCATCGTCGAGAGGAGGGGGGTTCGGGGACCCACGCTTGTCTTCAGTATGGGTTTGTATGCGATGACTGTGGTCAGGAGCAGGGGCTGGCACGACTTTTTTGAAAAAATGGGGACAGATATTGTGCGTGGGTAACACATACAACATCTGTGTCCATTAATTTTTAAAAAATAGAGTTTCCTGCCCTGACTAGCTGAGTGACAGGAGGCTGGTTCGGGGCTTCCCCTGCCGGCTCTGCGTATGTGTGAGTGTCACTCTCATAGCAATTCATCAGCAAGATAGGACGGAGGATTACGACAAACCTTCGCTCAAATCATTTGTATACAAACTTGTTTAAGCACCAGTTGCTCTTTTGGAATGGCCAAAAATTGGACCGCAGTGGACCCATGCGGTCTTATGGACTCTGTTTAGTACATCTAAGCCTCAGACATGAAATTGCAGATCTGCTGTTAGAGATCTGTAACCTGTCACTAAAATTTCCTGTAGTACCTAAAAATTGGAGGGTGGCCAAAGTTACACTAATTTTTACAAAGATTTCCAGGGGAGATCTGGGAAATTACAGACCAGTAAGCCTGACTTCAGTGCCAGATAAAATAGTGGAAACAATTATAAAAAATAAAATTATGGAACATGTAGACAGACGGAACAAAAACCAGGAAAAAAAACCTCCACACACAAGTCTAGAACCAACAAACCACAGTGGAGGTCCAAAACAGTTGGTGTGCAATTTTATTGGTCAAATCACAATGTAGTGTGGTGGCTCGACACGCATGTGTTTCAGCCTCTAAGGCCTGCCTCAAGAGCTTTTGTGAAACAACGTAATTTTTTCTATGAATAAGAAAATGGTGGCTCACAAACACTATGACAATCACCCTTGACGTGTGCAGTTTGCGCCTGCGCTTTCAAGGTTGATTGTCTTAGTGTTTGTGAACTACCATTTTCTTATTCATAGAAAAAATTACGGTTACAGGGAGATACTTTTAAAACCAATGGGAAGAAATATTTTTTCACTCAGAGAATAGTTTAGATCTGGAATGAACTGCCAGAGGATGTGGTAAGAGCTGCTAATGTAGCTGGTTTTAAACAAAAGTTTTGGACAAATTCCTGGAGACAGACATGGGTGAAGAAGCCACCACTTGCCCTGGATCAGTAGCATAGAATGTTGCTACTATTTGGTCTTTTGCCAGGTACTTGTGACCTGGATTGGCCACTGTGAAGAAGGGATACTGGGCAAGATGAACCATTGGTCTGACTCAGTAAGGCTATTCTTATGTTCTTCTTCAGGAACAAACACCGTTAAATAACTTGTAGTGCAGAGAACTTAAATGCTGTCTGATTGTTGCAGCTGCCACTATTCCCTATGAAGCCCTGTGAACTATAACGAAGAGTAAACATTTTATACGGTTCAGCTAAATATTCATGGACTCAAAAGTGTATTTAAAAAAAATCACTTAATTAAATGGTTGTCACATTAAATTCCCACAGATTTTACTGCTGCAATAGAAGGACACACTGATAGCTGATGCTCAATTTATATGTCATCCCTATGGGACCAGATGACATCCTCTGAATACTCTTTGTTTCTGCATATTTTAAATCTTGCATGTGGCAAAATAGCTCTAAAATATGATTACAATATTATCAAAAGGACACAATTATATCAAGTTGTAAAACTGCAGGCATGCTCTCCACTCGATTTTCATATTCAGGCCACATGGAAATATATTATTGAATTTAAAGATCCATTTTTTTTCTCTGCTTGCAACAATTTTTCCCGCAATTCCCTCCCCATGTATTATATACTATCTTAAAAATTGCAAAAATGCTTAAATCAGTAAATAAATGTGAAAATTCTAAACAACGAGATACTATCAGAGCTTCTCATCTATGATGGGTTATACAGACCTGAGGCACAATTATTCTAGTTTTTAGTTTGCGAATGGTTTTACCTATGCAAAATTTAGGACATGGACATTGAACAACATAGACCAAATGATTGTTGTCACAATTGATGTGATGTTTCAATTCATACCGTGTACTATCC
Source organism: Geotrypetes seraphini (assembly GCF_902459505.1). Taxonomy (NCBI): domain Eukaryota; kingdom Metazoa; phylum Chordata; class Amphibia; order Gymnophiona; family Dermophiidae; genus Geotrypetes; species Geotrypetes seraphini. The sequence continues at coordinate 181,602,108 of NC_047085.1, read as the reverse complement.
ACTAAATTAATGAAGTGATCCATGGAAAAAGTAATTAGTCATACTCTATAATGACTATACTGAAAATTACCTCTACAATACATGTTGAGTGTAATGCTGTTTAAGATATATATTCAAACTTTCTTTTCAATGGACCTTTGCGGTATATAAGAAATAAATTACATTACATTACATTACCTTTAAATTTAATAGTTTATCTCCATATGGCCTGAATATGAACATCAAGTGGAGAGCATACCTGTAACTTTACAGCTTGGTATAACTGTGTTCTTTTGAAAATATTATAAACATATTTTAGAGCTCTTCCGTCATATGCAAGATTTAAAATATTATGCAAATATAAGGAGTAGCCTGAGGATGTTGCATAAATAGAGCATCAGCTACTGGGGCATCCTTCTCTTGCAGCATTAAAATTGGTGGAAACATAACAATCCACTTGTATACCACTATATCTTTCAGTTCTAATTAGCTCACAAGAATCAAAGAAACTGTACATACACAGTGAACTACAAGCTCCGATATAAAAATTTATCAAATAAATGTGTCTTCGACATCTTTCTAAAAGTTTGATAAGAACTAGATCCTAATGCCAACCTACTATAGTTCTTGTCCAAACACACTGCTTGATAGGCCAAGATTCTCTGAAAATAGCGCTTATAAGTGCAACCTTTAACCATAGGAAACGAAAATATAGAATTTTTACGCAATGATGATTTTCTATTTGTGAATTTGAAATGTTCTACCAAATAGGCTGGCACCACACTATATAGTATTTTGTAACAAAAGCCATCATCAGAACAACAATCAAACATCAGAACAATCAAAGAGGTTTTATGAACCTATTAACGATAAAACATTGAAAACAAGGAGACTCAGTCTGCACTAACAGTGTGGGGCACAGTAGTAAAAGACCCCATGGAGCAAAGCACACGATATTTGCAGATGTTAATCTTTAAAAGGGATGGTAAAAAAAAAAATAAAAATCGGCGATTATTACCAAGGCACGAACCTAATCTTTCCTTTGTGTACAATCCCACTCTATTCCTGAACAAGTGCACGTAATAGAGCAGTCCTTTAAATTTAGAGTGGGACTGACAAGCCTGCTACCAGAACCGAAGATCCAAATACGGAATCTCCTTTGGCTGTCACATCTATTCTGTAAAACTTCGTAAAGGTTTGCAAAGACCAAATGGCAGCTCTACAAATCTCTTCTGGGGAAACCGCTGAAGATTCCGCCCACGAGGAAGCAACACCTCGTGTGGAGTGTGCCTTTACCGAAACAGGAGACCACTTTCCAGCTCCAATATAGGTGGATGAAATCACCATTCAAATCCTTCTGGAAATGGTGGCTTTTGAAGCTAGTCTGCCCTTATGGGCTGCCCCAACCAGCACAAACAGGTGATCTGACAAATAAAATTAATTTGCAACTTCTAAGTACCACAGCAAAAGCCTGCGCACATCTAACAATATCAACACTCTGTCTTGTTCGCTTGAATCCGATGGCATAAACGCTGGCAACCACACCTCTTGGTTGATGTGCAAACTAGAAATCACTTTCGGCAGAAAAGAGTGAACAGTGTGCAGGATCACACTTGATTCCTTAATCTAAAAAAAAAAAAAAAGGATCTCTGTAGGACAAAGCCTGAAGTTTGGACAGTCTCTGGGTCGAGGCAATGGAAACCAGGAATACAGTCTTGATGATAAGATCCATCAAAGAAGCACGTTCCAAAGGCTTATAGGGCAAACTTGCAAGTGATCTAAGAACCAGATTAAGATTCCAAGTTAGAAACAGAAGGCGGAGCTGCAACGCACCCTTCAGGAACCTAAGTATATCTGCAAGAGAGCCCCCCAGGAGCTTACGACCGAAGCAGGAAAGCCTGGCTATCTGAACTATCAGAGAGCCAAATGCAAGGCCCTTTTCCAGGCCTTCTTGGAGGAAAGCAAGTACCATTGGAATCAATGTCGAGCTAGGGTTTTTGCTCTTCCAAGTGCACCAGGTCTGAAAACACTGCCAAGCCTTAGCATACGCTGCAATGGTCAATTTCTTTTTGTTGTGCAAGATGTTAGCAGCCACTCCAACTGAATAGCCTCTGTGCACTAAAACTGCATGCTCAAGAGCCAGGTCATAAGACCAAAGCAGTCTGGATCCTGAAGGGCTATTTGGCTCTGTGTGAGGTGGTGTGTACCCATCTAGCAGGATGTCCAGCACCCAGCAATCTGTGGTGATGTTCGCCCACTCCTCCAGGAATGCCAAGAGCCTCCCTCCAATTCTCAGAGGGCCTGGTATAACTGCTTCTTTAGAGTGGAAGTAGAGCATGCTCCTGAAGATTGAAGGCACCTAGCTCCACCAAACCTTTGTCTAGTGCTTTGATAAGATCTCTGACCCGAAGGACATCCGGAACATTGATATCTCCTGGAGAAATGAAAACTGGGATGCCCTAGCCCTTTAGAGGACCAAGGTCTGTTGTCCAGCAAGGACTTAGGTTTATGGTCCTGCACACTGGCTATAAGGCCATCCAGACCTTTCCTGACAATAACTGCCCCTTAAATGGCAGTTTAGTGAGAGTCACCTTGTATGAAGAATCACCAGACCACTATTTAATCCACAGCATCTGGCGTGCAGAGATAAGAGTAGGCTGACAGCTTGTTCACCACTCTGAACAGGTCATACAAGGCATGGGCCACATAGTCCACTCTAGAAATAAAAAATGGAAGATCATTATCCACGATAGTATCAGAATCATGACATTGCTTGGAGTGACAGACTCTGGCGACAAAGGACACTGATGTGGCCGCTTACAAACAGAAGGCCATGGAATAAAAAAGCCTTTAGAGCACGAAATCGATTCTGTGGTCTTGAGCGCCCTTCAACACCACACTGCCTTCACTGGGAAGAAAAGTGTGCTTAGTAACCTGTGTAACACTGATTAAAGATATCTGCTATCGGAGAGAGATTAGAAGTAGCCTTAGCCACTCTCAGAGGATCTTCCAAGACCTCCCAGTGATCTATGAGCATCTTTGTGATGTCTGGATGGTCAGGAAAACAGGAAGGCTGAAGTTTCATGCTATTCATAAGAAAGCACTGCGTTGTTGAAGATTGAGCAGTCTCTAATTTTAATTCCTGAAGGGATGCTGAGATGATCCCTATCAGTGCTGAAGTTCTGAAAAGTCTCTGCACAGTGGGGTCTTCCTCAAGATCCATAGTATCCCCAAAATCTGAGTCCTGGAGATCTGTGACTTCAGCTAAATCCTCCACTGTGGAAGTGCCTGTCAGAGAAAGTAAAGGCATGAGAACATCACCCGGATCATCTGGGCTGTCCGCTGGTGGACTGTCCCCCGATTGCACATGGTTCTGTTGCTGGGGACCCGCACCTTTGGGAGAAGGGACCTCTGGCACCAACAGGGCCACCATGGTAGGCCCCCTCTGAACCCTTTTTAAAGCTCTTGGAGCTTTTGTAAACTTTTGGCACTAAATCACGGCTGCATTTCGCTGGGGACATACTTACGCTGCTTCCTGGCCCTATTTTGGACTTCTTTGATGGTCCTCGGATAGACTGAGCACTAGACCCCCCACGTGCTGTGCATCACGTGGAATACGGATGCTTGCCCGACAGCCATCTGCCACAATCAGGGCATGAATCCAATGTATCCTACACTGAAGAATCTATCCCACCTGTTTTCTTGCAAAAACAATACCTCTGTTTTACTAAGGTGCGTTAGCGTTTAGCGCATGGTTAGCGCAAGCTAAAATGCTCAGCACACCTTAGTAAAAGGAGCCCAAAGTGTTTTGAGGCAGATAAAAGCTTTAAATTCAAATTGGAAAAATCCAAGATGACCACCTTGGGAGTGAGTTTTGTGCTAAAATGGCCTGGGAAACGCATATAAAAAAATAAAAAATGTCGATTTTAGGATTTTTGGGGTGGGGGACCTAGGACTAACCTACAAAACAAATTTTGAGAACCCCAAAATTGATTTCACAGGTTGACAGCCAGTTACTCACTGTGAATGCTGTGTGCTGGGCGCTGCAAAATGGAAGCTGAAACAGCTTACAGGGAGATCCTCTGCCTCAAAAAGCCTGGAACCTGGACTTGTTATCTACTGACTGCATTTCGGGCCCAACGTACCGGCCAGAGACCTCCACCCCTCCTGGAAACACACACACACTAAAAGATGCAGGAACGCAATTAGCCACAATCCTGGATAAATCACCACAGATTCACAGCCTGCGCTCAAACCCACTAGCATATGAACCTGGGGTGAGCAATGCTCTCAAGTAAACAGTCCCTGAGCCCCAAACTGAAATTGCAGGCTGATTAGGTGGATGCATTGCCAAGAAGTCAACCCCCTGGAAGCAGACTTTGCCAGTAAAGTCTGCAATCTCCCATAGCCAGAGGTGCCCCCATAGGGACCTTTTCCATCACAAATGTATGCAAAGCAGCGAAAATACTGAAATTAAAGAAAAAATAAACATGAGCAAAAAAGGCTAGTTCCTACTGTCTCGCTTGTAGGAAGACAACTGGAAGTTGGGCAGTCTAGAGGTAATAGGAATAGAGTCAGGAATAGGTCAGGAGAGGTCAGGAATAGAGTAGGATTGTACAAGAAGCCAGTATTAGTTTTAAAGAAGTGTATCCTCAACTGGCAGATGGCAAAATAACAAATATTAATGACATCAGCATACATAAGAACATAAGAATTGCCACTGCTGGGCCAGACCAGTGGTCCATCATGCCCAGCAGTCCGCTCACGCAGCGGCCCTCTGATCAAAGATCAGTGCCCTAAACTGAGACTAGCCCTACCTGAGCACGTTCCGGTTCAGCAGGAACTTGTCTAACTTTGTCTTGAATCCCTGGAGTGTGTTTTCTGCTATGAAGACTCCGGAAGAGTGTTCCAGTTTTCTACCACTCTCTGGGTGAAGAAGAACTTACTTACGTTCGTACGGAATCTATCTCCTTTCAATTTTAGAGAGTGCCCTTTCGTTCTCTCTACCTTGGAGAGGGTGAACAACCTGTCCTTATCTACTAAGTCTATTCCCTTCAGTACCTTGAATGTTTTGATCATATCCCCTCTCAATCTCCTCTGTTCGAGTGAGAAAAGGCTCAGTTTCTCTAATCTTTCACTGTACGGCAACTCCTCCAGCCCCTTAACCATCTTAGTCACTCTTCTCTGGACCCTTTCGAGTAGTACTGTGTCCTTCTTCATATATGGCGACCAGTGCTGGACGCAGTACTCCAGGTGAGGGCGCACCATGGCCCGGTACAGCGGCATGATAACCTTCTCCGATCTGTTCGTGATCCCCTTCTTTATCATTCCTAGCATTCTGTTCTCCCTTTTGGCCGCCGCCGTACACTGCATGGATGACTTCATTGACTTGTTGATCATAACTCCCAAGTCTCTATCCTGGGAGGTCTCTCCAAGTACCGCCCCGGACATCCTGTATTCATGCATGAGATTTTTGTTACCTACATGCATCACTTTACACTTATCCACGTTGAACCTCATCTGCCATGTTGATGCTCATTCCTCGAGCCTGATTATGTCACGTTACAGATCTTTGCAATCCCCCTGTGTCTTCACTACTCTGAATAACTTCGTATCATCCGCAAATTTAATCACCATTAGTAACTGTCAAACCTTGACAACCATTTTAACACCTATAAGTTGCACATAGAGGGGCATCTCCCACTACTTCATCTGTACTACTTGAAGGATGTTGTGTATGGATACTGTTACCACCTCCTTGGGGGTGGGGGGATGGGGGTGGGAATAGCATCAAGGGAAAGATGGGTTCAATTCTCACTGCTGCTCTTTGTGACTTTGGGCAAGTCACTTAACTTTCTGTTGTCTCAGGTACAATACTTAAGAGTGTGAGCCCACTAGAGACAGAGAAGTACATGCATATAATTGAAAAACTGCTCTGACTGAACACAGAAAGGTAGTATATCAAATCCCATTACCCTTACCTGTGATAAAGGAGTTTATAAACTAGATCTGTACAGATAGTCAGTGAGTCGAGGATATAATCATTTTAGGAAGGATAGGGAAGGCTAAATGGGTGGTGGAATGATGCTGTACTTTAAAAAGAATATTGAAGCAGCTGAAATACAGGGACTCTGGTAAAATAAAGATATAGATTGTCCTGGACAGAGAAGATGGAACTCAAGTAAAAGTGAAAAAGTGCCTAAAATAACACTTTTTGAGTAAAAGTACCGCAACTACAATATCTGTTCATCAAGAATTGCTACCAGCTTCAGGTTCACCTCCACTTTAAAATGACACAATTCATCTAACCAGTTCAAACACAGGCAACTCCACTGTTCTTATAGGCTATATTCACTGAACAGCAAAATTTAAGATGAAATGATCCACTGTTTGTATTAATAAGGTTTGCAATAGCAAAATCCTATTTCCCAGTTTTGTTGTTTCATTTGGTTTACTGATGAATTGTCATTTACATCTCCCTTTCACTTTTACCTTTAAGAATCAAATGTAACTAGGTAAAAGTAGTAAAAATAAGCCAAATTATTACTTCAGTAAAAGCAACAAATGTTATCCTGTACTTCTTAAGGGCAACAACAAAAAAAGAATCCAACGGGACTGCAGTAAAATAACAAATCGAAGAACAAAAGCAAAAAACTGCAGTGATGGTATACAGGATACCAAGTCTTTATTAGACAAACATAAAAATATAATCATGAAACAGTTTGTATCTAAAAGGACAGATAAAGGCCGGACCCGACATGGTCCGCGTTTCGAAGAAACACTTCTTCCTCAGGGGTCCTAATCTGAAATATGTCAATGCAAGAAAACCTGATGGATAACAACTGGATAAAAACTGGAAACAGCCGTGAATAGCTGAACAGACGTAAGGGCTCCTATGTAGGGCATATTACAGATTAGGACCCCTGAGGAAGAAGTGTTTCTTTGAAATACGGACTGTGTTAGGTCCAGCCTTTATCTGTCCTTTTGGATACAAACTGTTTCATGATTATATTTTTACTAGTTTTTTAGCCATTACAATAATGGGTGCTAGCAGCCCTTCTTCCTTACTTTTTTCTCCGCCCTGTCCAGCAACACCCCCCCTTCTCTGCTCCCACTGTCTAGCAGTTGGCCTTTTCCCTTACTTTTACCTCCCCCCTTCTCCATTGGTTTTACCTCCCCCCTGTCCAGCAGCACCTCTTCCCTGCTCCCCCTGTCCAGCAGTAGCGCTTCTCCCTAACTTTTACCTCCCCCCTGTTCAACAGCACCCCTTCCCTGCTCCCCTTGTCAAATAGTAGCCATTATCCCTTCCTTTTACCTTCCCCCTGTCCAGCAGTACCAATTCCAGCGGTTTCTCCCTATCATTGAGCCCTCTCCTCCTCTTCCCGTTGCCGGGGTGCCTGCAGCGGCGCATATCTCCAACGCTCACACTCTCTCCCTGTCCTCCTGCTCCAGGGTGCTTGATTTCTCCTCCCCCCCCCGAAACAGACGTTAGTGTTGATTGCTCGACTGTGTGCGGCGCTCCTTCGCTTCCTGTTTCCTGTGGGCAGTGGTTTTTTTTTGTGTAGGCTGGCTTCCAACCGCCGCATGCGCCACGTGCCATAAACAGCCGCATGCGCCACAAATAGAATACAGCCACAGAGTCAGACACCACGGCAGCGGGGATCACGGTGTTTTAAGTGTGCATGCGCACTCAGGGTTTTATTATAGAGGATGTTTGTCTAATAAAGACTTGGCGTCCTGTACACCATCACTGCAATTTTTGCTTTTGTTCTTCATCCTGTACTTCTTTACAAGAATCAAAATGTTTACTTAAGTACAGTAATTACTCATACATTTATTTAGCTATTATACAACACTGCTCAAAGCACTGGATTTCACCAGAAAGGAGAAAACAGCAGCTGACAAGATGGGTAGACATAGGAGAAGTAGAAAGACCAAAGTGGTCTTAGGTATTAAGTGTGGCAACAGATCTTTATATAAGGGAAGTAAACAAAAACAAGAGAAATAGGAAACCAATATGGTGCTCCAAACCAGTGGCTGAAAAAATAACAGCAAAAGCAGCAGCATTCCAGAAATACAGAAGGCGGCAACAAGAGGACAACATAAAAGATTACCAGACAAACTCAAAAAGAGAAAGAGGAAGTACCGCAATCAAAAGCACATGTAGAAAAAAAAAATAGCTAAAAATGTAGAGTGGTGACAAGTCATTTTTCAGAAATACTATGTAAAGGAGGAAGGCTAGAAATGGAATTTTAAGCCTGAAAGATGCTGAGATCCGCTTTGTGAAGAGTGATGAGGATACAGTGGATGTGCTAAACAAATATTTCTGTTCTATGTTCATGGAGGAAAATCCTGGAGAAAAGCCATAGTTGGCTGCCAATAGTATATCTGGGAATGGAGTGGATATTGCTCAGTTCATGGGAGAAACTGTTTATGAACAGATTGAAAAAACCCCTCTGAAAGTGGACAAAGCCAGGGGCTAGATGAAATACACCCCAAAATACTGAGGGAGCTCAGAGAAATCCTGGTGGGATTTCATAAGGCTTTATTTAATAGGTCTTTAGAAATGAGAGGTTCCGTGGTATAGGAGACTAGCAAATGAACTCCCTCTTCACAAAAGTGGGGATAGGGAAGAAGTAGGAAACTATAGGCCAGTAAGCTTCACACCAGTAGCGTACCAAGGGGGGAGGGCGGTCCGCTCCGGGTACACGGCTTGGGGAGGGGGGTGCACAGCTGGACAGGTCCGGGTCCTCCTGCTCTTCCTTTCCTCTGGCCGCGCCACTATAATCCTACCTCCCCCGCCGACAAGAAGTCTTTCCGACGTCAATTCTGACATTGGAGAGGACGTTCTCGGCCAGCCAGGCAGTGATTGGCTGGCCTGGAACGTCCTCTCCGATGTTAGAATTGACGTCGGAAGACTTGTTGGCAGGGGGAGGTAAGATTGCAGCGGCGCAGACCAGGGGAAAGGCGCTTTTTTTTCCCCCCGCGGCAGGGAGGGCAGGATGTAGGCAGGCAAGCTGGCTGTCTTTAGCGTGGCAGGGAGGGAGGGAGATAGGTAGACAGGCAGGCTGGCTTTGGGGTGGCCAAAATCTGGAAGGTAGTGGGGGGACATAAGAAGGAGGCACTGGGGGCACTAAGGACACAGGACGGAGGCACTGGGGGCACTATGGACACGGGAAGGAGGCACTGGGGGCACCATGGACACCGGACGGAGGTACTGGGGGCACTATGGACACGGGACGGAGGCACTATGGACACAGGACGGAGGCACTGGGGGCACTAAAGACACAGAACGGAGGCACTGGGGGCACTATGGACACAGGATGGAGGCACTGGGGGCACTAAGGACACAGGACGGAGGCACTGGGGGCACTATGGACACCAGACGGAGGCATTGGGGGCAGTATGGACACAAGACGGAGGCACTGGGGGGCACTATGGACACAAGACAGAGGCACTAAGGACATGAGAAAGAGGCACTGGGGGCACTAAGGACATAGGAAGGGGCACTGGGGGCCTTATGGACACAGGAAGGAGGCACTGGGGGCACTATGGACACAGGAAAGAGGCACTGGGGGCACTAAGGACACGGGAAGGGGCACTGGGGGCCTTATGGACACAGGAAGGAGGCACTGGGGGCACTAAGGACACAGGACGGAGGCACTGGGGGCACTAAGGACACAGGACGGAGGCACTGGGGGCACTATGGACACAAGACGGAGGCACTGGGGGGCACTATGGACACAAGACAGAGGCACTAAGGACATGAGAAAGAGGCACTGGGGGCACTAAGGACATAGGAAGGGGCACTGGGGGCCTTATGGACACAGGAAGGAGGCACTGGGGGCACTATGGACACAGGAAGGAGGCACTGGGGGCACTATGGACACAGGAAGGAGGCACTGGGGGCACTATGGACACAGGATGGGGGCACTGGGGGCACTAAGGACATGGGAAGGAAGGAGGGAGGGAATAGAAAGGGACAATTGTTGGGCCTGAGTGCAGAAAGAAAGAAATGAAAGAGGATACACAGTCAATTAATAGATGTCCCATTTTGATGAAAAAACATAAATGGCCACATTACCTCTGACTTAATTTCTCTGCAGCAGAGTCGGCAGCCGTGCTGAGGTGCATGAAGGTCCTGCGCTGACTCGTCTGCCGGCTCTGCTCCGGAAGAAGTAAGTTACGTCAGAGGGGCTGGACCCGGCAGATGCAGTCATTGCGGGACTTTGCCACAACTTCCTGCGTCTGCTGGGTCCACCCCCTCCGATGTAACTTACTTCTTCTGGAGCAGAGTCAGCAGACGAGTCATCGCGGGACCCCTCAACATGTGGCTGCTGAGTCCACTCCAGAGCAAGTACGTCGGTGTGGGGTGGACTGGCAGCTACAATCATCGTGGGACCTTGCTGCATGAAGGGAGAGAAAGGAGCAGGATTGCTGGAATGGAATAGTGGTGGAGGGAAAGAAAGGGGGCAGGGTGGTATGGAAAGGTGGTGCTGATAGAATTGATGTACATAGAAAGGGGAGAGACATAAGGGGGAAGGATATTGGAGGGAGAGAAAGGGGGCAGATACTGATTGAAGAGGGGTGGATGGCGAGAGAAAGGGCAGACATTGGATGGTAGGGGGTAGCCTATGCTGGATGGAAGTGCAGATGGGAGAGATAAGGGAGCAAATGCAGAAAGGAAATGGGAGGAGAAAAAGAGGGGAGCAGACGCTGGATGGAAGTGGACAGAGAGGAGAAGGTACTAGATGGAAGGGTTGGAGAAAGAGGGTACATGATGGAAGGAGGGGATAAATAAAAGGAGGGCAAATGATGGGGAGAAAAGGATTGAGTTAGGGAAACACTGGAGGGGTGAGGGAAAGAGGTGGCAAGCTTTAGGTAGACATTAAAAAAGGACATTGATGAGAGGGTAGTAAGAACGTAATCTAGACAGATGCAGAAAATAAATTAAAAAGGAAAATGAGGGAAAGGGATTGCAGAGGAGAGGTGTGGGAGAGGGAAGGAGAGGAGAGAGATGCCAGACCAATGGGGAGATGGAAGGGGGAGGCATACAGTTTTTGGAAGGGGCATAGAAGGAGAGAAGATGCCATATAGGGGAAGAGAGACGGCAGACAGTGGATGGAAGGAAGAGAGTTACAAGAAGATGAGGAAAGCAGAAACCACAGAAGACAAAGGTAGAAAAAAATTTCTATTTATTTATTGCTTTAGGAGACATGTGTCACTGTTTCTGTGGTGCACTGTATGCAGGATCCAGCTTCTTACTGGTTCAATTTAACCTTTGTCTATGTATTTCTATTTTATCCCCCCTTTTATAAAACTGTGGAGGGTTTTTTTGCGCCAGCCGTGGTGGTAGCAGCTCTGATGCTCAGAATTCTATGAGCGTCAGAGCTGTTACCACCATGGCTAAAATTCACACTACGGTTTTGTAAAAGGGGGAGGGGTTAGTTTGTGATGACATATTCCATACTAGGCGAAGGTGTTTTCTGTGTTCTGTACTAGTCTGGCTTGTTTAGTTTTACAATGGGCGTATTGATGTTGTACTGCTTACTGCAGTATGTAAGATGCTACCTTTTTCCTAGGTACTCATGTGTGACATGTGGCTTGTTACTAAAAATCATGTTTTTCGTACAGATGGTGGTGGTGGGGGGGGTCAAAAAATGATGGGCCCCGGGTGTCACATATACTAGGTATGCCACTGCCCACACTGGTGATAGGAAAATTAATGGAGTTGCTGCTGAAGGACAAGATAGTGAACTTTCTAAAACCTAACAGGTTGCAAGATCCAAGGCATCAAGCAAGGTTTTAGTAAAGGAAAATTGTGCCTTTTCAGAAGTACTGCCTACTTATGGAAAAGGAGGAAAGATTACAAAATACTGAGAACTTCGATAGGTGACTCAGAGCCTGATGTCATCGAGAAGACTTAAGGTACATATGAGGATGGGGCAACACATGGAAAAACAAAAGCCTATATTGTAATGATGGGTTACATCTTGCTGAGAAATCCAGGTAATACGTTTCTAGGCATTTAAACTAGAAGGTGGGGATGGCATACGGTTGAAGATCACTTCTGGTGGCCACCCCCAGCAAAAGACAAGATGCCACAGTAATAAAGATAACAATGTAAACAACAATCTTAGCAATTCACTTAGCAATGCAATAGGAAGTGAGATTAGACAAAAAAATAACTATGCAAAAAATGGGAGCATCGCTGAAAGGTAGTCTAAGCAAAAAAGTTCATGATATGTAGGCTCTGATGTTAGAGGCAGACTTAGATATTGTTGCTATCTCAGAGACATGGTTCAGTAATTCCCATGGATAGGATGCTAACATACCGGGTTATAATCTTTTTTAGGAAGGACAGGGATGGCTGAAAAGGTAGAGGTATAGCTCTCTATGTGAAGAACAATATCCAAGCGACTGAAAAGCAAAGGTGCATGGGAAAGGAGTAAGTGATATCGATAGCTTTGAAAAGAGAAAATGGAACTTCTATCTACATGAAAGTTGTCTACAGACCTCTGACATAATTGGAGCAACTTGATAAAGATCTGGTTGCAGATATCTAGAAGTTGGTTGGGAAAGAAAGGGGAGGTGCTAATGCTGGGTGATATCAACCTGTCTGATGTGGATTAGAAAGTTCCGTCTGCAGAATCGGAAAGAAGCACAGAGATCATGGGTGCCTTTTAAAATGCTCTCACACAAATGGCGACAGAACCCATGCGGGATGAAGCAATGCTGGATTTGGTGCTCACAAATGGGGAAAGTGTACCTAGCATCCAAGTTGGTGCCCACCTGGGTGGTAGTGATCATCCAACCGTTTGGTTTGATATAACAGCTAAAATGGAGGGTGGCCACACAAAACTCAAAGTCCTGGATTTCAAATGTGCGGACTTTAGTAAAATGAGGGAGTACCTGAAGAAAGAGCTGATAGGATGGGAGGATATAAAATAGTGGAAAAACAGTGAACCAAGCTGAAAGAATTGGCCACTGACATTTATGTGAGGAAAATAAAAGCAAGAGAAAAAAAGCCGATACGGTTTTCCAAAGAAGTGATGGAGAAAATAAAGGCAAAAGAGTTGGCATTTCGAGAGAGCTATGTCTGGCAAAAGCACAAGCAGAAAATCAAATGGCTAGAAATGTATAAAAAGAGAGACAAAACTTTTTTTTCAAGTAAACTATCGTTAGGAAGGAGGAAGGCAAAAAACGGAATTGAGAGAATGAAAGAAGCTACAAACCACTATGTGGAGACTGATGAGGAAAAAAACTAAATTGCTAAACAAATACTTCTGCTCTGTGTTCACGTGAGAATGGAGAGGATAGTGCACTGTTTACACAAGAAAGTGTTTATGAACAACTTGAAAATTGAAGGTGGACAAAGCCATGAGACCAGAATGGCATCCAACCCAGGATATTGAGGGAGCTCACAGAGGTTTTGGCAGGACCTCTTTAAAGCAGTGTCTCTCAAACTTTTTCGAGCCGGGGAACACTAAAGGTATTGGCCACAGCTCGAGGTACCCAGAAGTGCGCGGACGTCGCCATGATGACATCATGTGCATGCGTGATATCATCATGCTGACATCCACGCATGCACAGAGGCTCTACAGACAGGCCCTGAAATGCCAGTAGGATGTGCCAGCAGGGAAGTCTAACAAATATTAACTGAGTACCCCCAACCACAGACCTCCCAAATTCCACCCTAGACCCACCTAAGCTTTTCCCCAGATCCCAACCCCTTTACTAATTGAAATGTAATTTTTTTCCATTCATTTTTCATATACACACAATATATACAGCAGATATAAATTCTCAAAACTGACACATTTCAATCACTATACAGTATATAAAATCATTTTCCCTACCTTTGTTGTCTGGTGACTTTATTTTTCTGTGCTTTTAACTATGTTTCCAGGGCCTTCTTATCCATTGACTATTTTTCTCTCCATCTTCACTTTCTGCCTTGCATCCATCTTTGTCATTAACTTAACATTCAATGTTTCAATTTTTCTCCTCAAAATCTTCTATCTCTCTCTCTCCTTCCCTCTCTATTTCCATGATCTGACATCTCTCTCCTTCCCCCCCAGTGGGCTGACGACATCTCTCCTTCCTTTCCCCCCTTCCCAGTCTGGCATTTCTCTCCTCTCCTTCCCATAATCTAGCATCTCTCTTTACTACTATTATTTTTACAGCACTACCAGACTTTCCTCCTTCCCTTCTATTCCCTGGTCTGATCTCTTCCTTCCTTTAGTCATCTTCCCTCCCCCCTCCCCAGTGTAACATTTCTCTTTCCCTTCCTCCTTTCTGCCCCTGCAGTCCATCTCCCTTCCTCTTTCTAGCCCCTCTCCCAGTCCAACATTTCTCCCTTCTTTCCACCAGTCCATTTTTTTTCTCTCTTCCTCCTACATGCTTCTCCTCTGATCCTCCTTCCCTCCCCCAAACAACATCTCTCTCTCCCTCCATGAGTCCAACTTTTCACTCTCTGCCCTCTCCCTCTTCCCCAGTGTAACATTTCTCATTCCCTTCTTTCTGTCCTCCCCATCCATCTTGCCCTCTTCATGAGTCCAACACTATCTCCCTCCTGCACGCTTTCTCTTTTTATTTGCCTCTTCCCTCGAGTGGCATCCCTCCTTCCTACCCCCCAACCCAACATGCTCTCTCCCCCATGCACCATCTCACCCTCCCCTCCAGTGTGTAGCACCTTTCCGCCAGATCCAGCAGCACCTCTTCTCTCTTCCTTTTACCTCCCCCTTGTCCAGCAGTACCCCTTCTCCCTTCCCTGCTCCCATGTCCAACAGTACCCCTTATCCCTTCCCTCTAACTCTGTCCAGCTGTACTACTTCCCTCTTCCCTGCTCCCCATGTTCAGCAGTACTCCTTCTCCCTTCCCTAAACTTCGGCACATAGTTGCCACTAGCAGTAGTTTATCCTGGTTTCATCAGGCAGCCTCGGGGCCTTTGCTAGGCCGGCCCGCTTCAATGATGCGATGCAGGCCAGCCTAGCAAAGGTCCCGAGGCTGCCTGATGAAACCGGGCTAAACCACTGCTAGTGGCAGCTGTGTGCCAAAATTAAAAGCACACAGAGCTGCCGCTGCTGGTCCGGAGGCACAGAGACAAGGAATACAGGAGTCCAGGGGGCGCAGAGATGAGGAAGACAGGAGTCCTGGCAGATACGTGCATCGCGATGGTAGAAGTCTGCTAATATAGGCACCGGAGCCTCTCTTTCTGCCCTGTGAGCCGTGGCACTCTTAAAATCTCAAAAGGCACACAGTTTGCGATACACTATCTTAAAGATTTATTCAATAACTCCTTGGAGACAGGAGAAGCTCCATGGGATTGGAGAAGAGTGGATGTAGTCACAGAGATGAAGCGAGAAACTACAGGCCAGTAAGCTTCACTTCAGTTGTTGGAAAAATAATGGAAATTTTGCTGAAGGAAAGGATAGTGAATTTCCTAGAATCCAATGGGTTACAAGATCTGAGTCAACATAGCTTTAATAAAGGTAAATTGTGCCACACAAATCTGATTAAATTGACAGGGCGAGCAGAGAATTGGAACAAGGTTGTGTGATAGATGCAATTTACTTAGATTTCTGCAAAGCCTTTGACATGGTTCCACATAGGAGACTCTTGAATAAACTTGATGGGCAGAATTTAGGACCCAACAAGGTGAACTGGATTAGAAAGTGTTGAAGGACAGAAGCCAGAGGGTGGTGGTGAATGGAATTCGCTCGGAGGAAGGTAAGGCGAGTACTGTTAATATCCTATTTGAATATTTGTCATTGTGTTATGTTTAACTTGGTTTGCTCCCAGTAATAGAAATACATTGTTATCCGCCATGATCTCATAAAGGCTTTGGCAGAATATAAGTCAGTCTGTAAAGTAGCGGAGTGCCACAAGGGACAGTGTTGGGGCTAATTCTGTTCAATATATTTGTGAGCAACATTGCTGAAGTGTTAGAAGGAAAGGTTTGCCTTTTTGAAGATGATACCAAGATTTGTAACAGAATGGACACCCCAGAGGCAGCGGAAACATGAAAAAAAGATCTGCAGAAGAATGGTCTAATATTTAGCAACTAAAATTCAATGCAAAGAAGTGCAGAGTGATGCACTTGGGGAGTAGAAATTTGAAGGAACTGTAAGTGCTGATATGCAAAGACAAGGAGAGGGACTTTGGGGTGTTAAGTGTCTGAGGATCTGAAGGCAACGAAACAGTTTGACAAGGTAGTGGCAATAGCGAGAAGGATGCTGGGCTGTATAGAAAAAGGCATAACCAGCAGAAGAAAGAGGTGTTGATACCCTTATAAAGGTCACTGGTGAAGCCCCACCTGGAGTACTGGCTGAGCAGGTCCCTGCAAGATCCACCCGTCAGTTTCAGACCGAAGTCTGCTCCTTTCACGCAGGCTAGGTAATCACTGGAGCTAAGCAGAAACACAAAATTCTGTGATAAACTGCAAAAAATAGGACCAAATAAATCAAAGTTGCTCCTGCAAGCTTGCTTGCAGAATTAATAACTGACTAGGGGCAGCAGCGAGCAGGGAGAAGGAGGAGGTACTGAAAACAGTGATCAGAATCTCCTTCAACAGACTAGCGGAAGTGGAAGCAAGACCATTGGTTCAGCATACCATCCCTATTGCACTGGAAATAAAAATTAGGATCTTATACTCAATTCTGTTGACCTATAGCAACCAATGAAGCTCAATCAGATATGGTGTCACATGATCATAACTTTCTCCCACCCAAAATTATTTTGGCTGCTGCATTCTGAACAGCTTGCAACCTACAAATTTGATTCTGAAGGAGACCCACTAAAACAACATTACATTGGCCCAGTGTGGTAAGCACCAACAACTGGACAACTCAATAAAAACAGTTCACCTCTATATATTATCTAAGTCTTCTTAACAGTTTCAATTTATGAAAGAAAAATTTCTGTACAATACAGCTAATATAAGATCCCATGATTAAACCCTGAATCAAGAACCCCTTAGAGTTTTACTTCTAATTTAAGAGAAACCTCTAAGCCAGCTAACACTGGGTTCCTTTGAGGTAGTTTCCAACCCATAAAATATTTATTTTATTTGGTTTAATCTTAAGAGGATTAACAGACATACAGCACAGTTACTTACCGTATCAGGTGTTATCCAGGGACAGCAAGCAGCTACTCTCACATATGGGGGATGTCATCGACGGAGCCCCGATGTGGAAGCCTCGCAAGCAGACTTGCTTGTAGAAACTAGAAGTTTCGATTCAGCCACACCGTGCATGCACGAGTGCCTTCCCGCTCAGCACAGGGCGCGTCTCCTCAGTTCAGATAGCTAGCAGAGAAGCCAACCAGGGGAGGTGGGTGGGTTGTGAGAATAGCTGCCTGCTGTCCCTGGATAACACCTGTTACAGTAAGTAACTGTGCTTTATTCCAGGACAAGCAGGCAGCCTATTCTCACATATAGATGACCTCCAAGCTAACCAGAATGGGATGGTGGGAGTGTTGGCAATTTAGGAAAATAAATTTTGTAATACTGTCTGGCCAAAATGGCCATCCCGTCTGGAGAAAACATCCAGACAATAGTGAGAAGTGAAAGTATGAACCGAGGACAAAGTCGCAGCCTTGCAAATTTCCTCAATAGGTGTAGATCTGAGGAAAGCTACTGAAGCTGCCATTGCTCTGACCTTATGGGCTGTGACTCTACTCTATAGGAGTAATCCAGCCTGGGCATAGCAGAAGGACATACAAGCAGCCATCCAGTTAGATATGGTACGCTTAAGAGATAGAATGTCCCAACTTATTTGGATTGAAGGAGACAAAAAGTTGAGGAGCAGTTCTGTGTGGTTTAGTGTGTTTCAAATAGAAGGCCAAAGCACGTTTACAGTCCAGAGTATGAAGAGCTGATTCTCCAGGATGAGAATGAGGCTTTGGAAAGAACACTTGAAGAACAATGGATTGGTTGAGATGAAATTCTGAAACCACTTTAGGTAGGAATTTAGGATGAGTATGTAGAACTACCCTGTCATGATGGAACACAGTGAAAGGTGGATCAGCAACTAAAGTTTGCAGCTCACTGACTCTTCGAGCAGAAGTGAGGGCAATGAGAAACACCATTTTCCAAGTGAGATACTTCAGATGAGCCATAGACATTGGTTCAAATGGAGGCTTCATCAATTGAGCAAGAACAACATTGAGGTCCCAAACCACTGGAGGTGGTTTGAGAGGAGGTTTGACATTGAAAAGACCTTTCAAGAATCTGAAAACCACCGGATGAGCAGAAAGGGGTTTTCCTTCAATAGGTTGATGGAAAGCAGCAATTGCACTGAGATGGACTCGGATCGATGTAGACTTGAGGCCAGAGGTGGATAAGTGCAAAAGGTAGTCTAAAACAGAAGACAAGGAGGAATGTTGAGGCTCCTTGTTGTGAGAAAAATACTACGCAGAAAATCTAGTCCATTTTTGGTGATAGCATTGTCTAGTGGTAGGTTTCCTAGAAGCCTCGAAAATGTCTCTTACAGATTGAGAAAACTGAAGAGTAGTTATGTTGAGAGCTACTAAGCTGTCAGGTGTAGAGACTAGGTTGGGATGAAGCAGAGATCCCTGACTCTGTGCAAGCAGAGATGGAAAAACTGGTAGAAGGTATGGCTCCCTGCTGTTGAGTTGAAGTAGAAGGTTGTCTCGGCAACCGAGGAGCAATCAGAATCATGGTGGCATGGTCGTTCTTTAACTTGACAAGAGTATTGAGAATGAGAGGGAATGGAGGGAATGCATACAGAAGAGATTTGTCTATTCCAGAAGAAAAGCATCTGCCTCGAGGCGATGAGAATAGATCCTGGAGCAGAACTGAGGTAGTTTGTGGTTGTGGGGAGCTGCAAAGAGATCTATCTGAGGCATTTCCCACTGTGAAAAAATGTGAAGAAGAGGCGAGGAATGGAGTGTCCATTCGTGAGGTTGCAAAAGACGACTCAAGTTGTCCGCCAAGCAATTTTTCATCCCTTGGATGTAGACAGCTTTGAGGAAGGTGTTGTGACAGATTGCCCAGTCCCAAACCTTCAGAGCTTCTTGACAAAGGGAGGAAGATCCCGTCCCTCCCTGTTTGTTGACATAATACATGGCGGCTTGGTTGTCCGTCCGAATGAGGACTACCTGGTCGTGAAGATGTTGAAAAGCTTTGAGAGCCTTGAAAATCGCTCTGAGTTCCAACAGATTGATGTGACACTGACGATCCGTACTGGTCCATCGAGGAGACCATCGAGATGAGCGCCCCAAGCATAGGTCGAGGAATCTGTTGTGAGGACCTACTGATGAGGGGGCGTTTGAAACAGCAAGCCTCTGGAGAGATTGGAAGAGAGCATCAACCAGCAGAGAGACTGTCTCAATGAAGGAATGACTGAAATGTGTCAAGAAAGTGGGTCGCAAACCTATGTCCACTGAGATGTCAGGGTCCACTGAGGAATTCTGAGGTGAAGTCTGGCAAAAGGAGCCACGTGTACTGTGGAGGCCATGTGATCCAGGAGTACCATCATGTGTCTCGCTGATATGGAGGAGCGGGAAGACACTGTATGACATAGTTGAAGGAGGACTTCCAGACGTTGTTGCGGAAGGAATGCTCTGAGTTGGATAGTATCCAGAACAGCTCCGATGAATTGTAGATTCTGAGAGGGTAGAAGTTGGGATTTGGGAAAGTTGGTTTCGAATCCCAAACTCTGTAGGAACCACGTAGTCCGTTGGGTTGCTACAATAACCCCTTGAGATGTTGAATCTTTGATGAGCCAGTCGCCCAGGTAGGGAAATACCTGAAGACCATGGTTTCTGAGAGCTGCGGCTACCACTATCAGGCACTTGTTGAACACTCTGGGAGATGAAGCCAGGCTAAAGGGCAGCACTCTGTATTGATAATGCAGATTCCCCACCTGAAATCTGAGATATTGGCGGGAGGCCGGATGAATGGGAATATGAGTATAAGCCTCCTTGAGATCCAGAGAGCATAACTAGTCATTCTGATCTAGGAGGGGATAAAGGGATGCCAGGGATAACATCTGAAAGTTTCCTTTGACTAAAAATTTATTGAGAGCCCTGAGATCCAGAATGGGCCACAGAATGCCCGTCTTCTTCGGAAGTAACGGGAGTAAAACCCCCTGTTCTGCTGTTCCAAAGGAACTGGTTCGATGGCATGGAGACGAAGCAGAGCTTGAGGTTTCTGAAGAAGAAGGGCGGTCTGGGATGGACTGGAAGGATACTCTCTTGGAGGAAGCTCTGGTGGAACCTGAGTGAAATGAAGAGAGTATCCTTTCCTGATGATTGACAGCACCCAGAGGTCGGATGTGATTTTCTCCCATCAGTGGTAAAAATGATGGAGATGACCTCCAATAGGGGGAAGATAGGACAGAGACAGAACGGTGGAGGTTATGCTCTGTTTTAAACAGTCAAAAAGGCTGCGTAGCCTTAGGTGTAGCAGAAGGTTGAGGTTTCTGTTGCTTCTGATTCTGCTGTTTCTTAAGAGGAGGGCGAGTGTAAGGAGCCGCTCTTGGAGCAAAACGCCTCTGATAAATAGGAGGAGGGCGTGCAGGCTTGGCAGGAGCTGGCTTTGGCTTAGGTCTGACATAGAAGCAAAGGATTTTTCATGCTCAGACAATTTCTTGGTGGCTGTCTCAATAGATTCATCAAAGAGGTCATTGCCTGCACAAGGAATATTAGCCAAGCGGTCCTGACGATTAGGATCCATGTCAATGGTATAAAGCCAAACAAGGCGGCACATTGCTACAGAACAAGCAGCCGCCCTGGCAGACAACTCAAAGGCATCGTAAGAAGACTGAAGTAAATGTAATCTGAGTTGTGATAGAGAAGTTATAACTTCTTGAAATTCTAAGTGCTTTTGAGTATCTAAATAACCGATAAATTTAGGCAAAAGAGCAATGAGGAACTCAAAATAAGTTATAAAATGAAAATTGTAATTAAGGACTTTTGAGGCCATCATGGCATTTTGACAGATGCGACGTCCGAATTTGTCCACAGTTGTCCGAGTTTTCCCTTCCCTTCCAGGAGGAATGGTAGCATAAACCTTGGAAGGATGGGACCTCTTCAAGGATGACTCCACACATAGGGATTGGTGAGATAATTATGAATTCTCAAATTCTTTGCAATGGAGAGTTTTATATCTGGAGTCCAATTTGCCTAGAACAGCTGGAATTGCATAAGGAGTCTCTAGGCATCTAGTAAAAGTCTGAGACAAAAGCTTGTGAAGAGGAAGCTTAAATGATTCTGCCGGAGGTTGAGGAAGATGCATGACTTCGAGATACTCAGAGTATTTGGAACCAGCATCCAATTGAAGGTCCAAGTCAATAGCCATCTGATGAAGAAAAGAGGAGAAAGATAGCTGATCCACCAATGCTTTGCCTCGAGAAGGACTCGAGGTCGTCGAGGCAGCCTGGGTCGAAGATGAAGCTTCGGCTGGAAAAAAGGCATCAAAAGAATAGGGAGACTTGGATGAAGCAATCGAAGCCGCTGAGTTCTCGAGGTTTGGAAGTGGAGACCTCGATCGAGGAGTCGGTGGTCTAGTAGAACTGGAAGGTGTAGATCAAGGCTTAGTTGAAGAAGGACGCTCTTTGGAAGAAGAGCTATGCCTGGAAGTATGCCTCGATGAAGGCCTCTAACTTCGGTGAGAACGGTGCTTGGAAGCAGATCTTGAAGTTTGAGGAGACTTCACCCGGGAGATGGAAGCAGTCGATGGCACCAAGGAATGGATGGGGCTGGAAGCTGTGTATCGAAGCTCCAGGGGCTTGATGGAGGAACCTCGATGCACTCCCAAAGACTCTGCTCCTTGTATGGTGTGTGAGGATTCCTATCGAGGCACTTGCAAAGAATCTGCTCCTTGCTTTACGTGCATAGATGCCAGACAAGACACTCGCAGAGACTCTGCTCCCTGCATAGTGTGTGTAGTCTCAGTCTGAGGCATAGGAAGAGGCTCAACCTCGCGGAAGTCTGCAGAATGCCCAGGCTGGATTAGAGTAACAAGCTTCAGTCCCATATTAGTGAAGAACTGAATGAATTGCTGCTCTAACATGGTCTGGAAAGAAGCCAGCAAGGATGGATCTGCGTCTGAAACCGGACCACCTGCTTTGGCTGGAGGTTCCACAGAGGCAGTGGAAATGTGCTTCGACTTGGAAGTCTTAGGTACCTTAAGCACTACTGCTGGAACTTTCTGCTGAGCTATCTGACCTGAGGATACAGGGGAAGATACAGCAGACGTCGTCGAGGAAAGAGCCGCTGCAAACGAAGAAGGTCTGATGAGGCTCGAGGTCGAAGCAGTGGAGGCAGGAGGAACCTCGGTCGAAGGTGAGACTGAGGTCGGCTTCGGAGTCGAGGAAGTGGTCAAATCCATCCCGAAGAGTTTGTCCACTGAAAGTAGATAACGTTTAAGGGCTTGAGGTTGAAGAATATCACAGCACTCGCACGACTTCGGGTGATGGTCTGGCCCAAGGCACTTACTGTGTGGGTCCGTAAGAGAAATCGCACGCTAACACTGGCTAAACTTCTTGAAGCCTGTTGTTGGCCAGGACATAGGAGGAGAGACAGCCGCTGCAAGATCGAAGCCCCTGGGCTGTGGCCAAGCGGCCTGCCCCGGCAGCCGAATGGAAGAAATAATTTTTTTTTTAACGAGAAATAAAAGAAATAAACTAAAGACAGCGATTCGTGAAGAAAAATAACACAAACCGTGGTGAGAGAAGGCATGAAGTAAATAAGTTGAACGCAGAGAGTCAAAGAGGGACTTTTCGGCTCCGTGGAAAATTGAGAACTGAGGAGACGCGCCCTGTGCTGGGCGGGAAGGCACTCGCGCATGCGCGGTGCAGTTGACTCGAAACTTCTACTTTTTACAAGCAAGTCTGCTTGCGAGGCTTCTGCATCGGGGCTCCGATGACGTCACCCATATGTGAGAATAGGCTGCCTGCTTGTCCTGGGATAAAGACACAATCCCATCAGAAACTCTGTTCATCAAAATATACTGTACACCACAGATAAATTAGAATACATAGAAAATAGAAGGATTATATCATAAGAATATCAAAAATACTGGATTTTCAAAGATTGAAATATCTTCCCTAAGTATCCAAGCTATATTGACTAAGATGGGTGAAAGAGGGGAAATCTGTGGGACATCCTGAACCATTGTCCATTCATCTAACTTTTTCCTGCCAATTTACTTGAATGGGCTTAGGCTTTTAAAAAACATTAAATCAGTTCTATACATTACTAATATCACACAGCTTATTTAACAATCGAAAGGGACTCAATTCTTTCTAACGCAGTTAGATTTATCTAACACTATTGTAATCTCAATTCAGTCAATAAGGCTGCCAAAACTGTTTCTGGCTAAATTGTGATCTAAACTCAGATTGTACTGGATCCAGTACCTGATGACAATTTAAATATCTCTGAAGTTAATCGGCAACTATCACTTGCATAATTTTTGACACAGTAGCTAAATTTACAACCAGACAGTAGCTACTGCACTCATGCCTGTCCACTTTTCCATTTGGTCTAAAAAAAAGTCCAGCATGTAAAGATTGATTCATCAAAAGTGAAAAACACTTTATTAAATAATCAGGAAGCAAACCTGCATGACATGGATTTAACAGACATATATCCTTTGCAAATCTTCTTAATATATTTTTCCATCTGAACTTCTATGACTATAGAAAAAGCATCCCAATGATGATTTCTAGGGCTACCCTCAGCTTCCGTTCACTGTTTGAATGGCATACCCTCATCTCAATCTGTGGAATAGAGGGAAATTTTTCCATAATCAAACTTTTTCCTGGAAAAAAGCAAAATCCTGAGCTGTAATATCTACGCCAGGTTGCAGATCTACCTAATCAAAATAATTCTGTAGACGAACGAGAGCTCTCTCTAATTCTAGGTGAGAAGTATTTCTTCTTGGCTAGGACTAATTGTTCTTTATCATATTTAATTTTAGCCCTCTACTTGTTTTTATAGTTTCACTTTTTAAGTTCATCCATTTCATCTCTAATTTCCTACAATCTTTATACTGTATTTTATGTTTACTTATGGATGTATCAAAAGACAAACAGGTGAAACTGCCTTCACAACAGTGAGGGGCACAAAAACAACAACGAAGGAGACCAGATGGTACTCAATCCTTTTTGGGCCGAAACACGATCATGTCGAGTCTGTTTTACAATAGAAAGGATAGAGCACCATCTGGTTGTTGTTGTTTTTGTGCTACTTATGGATGTATAACATTTTGATGATTTATAATAGAAAATCTTTTTTTTTTTTTTTAACTTATACAGGTCTTAAACTAGTAGCCAACACTATAACAGGGTAAAACAAAGTTAAAACAATACAGCACATAAAACTGAATACCAAATTAGAAAAGTGTTTCCTGCCACATAGGCTAGCTAGTGTCTCACAAACTACAAGATGGAAGTACACTTCTCTCTCCTTATTGGCGGTGGATGTGGGCGGAACATAGCTGTGAATATGGAAAACCCGCGAATAACAGCCAGCGCTTTTACTATTGAAACCGCAAATAACTTTTCAACTGTTATTTGCAGTTTTTAGAAACAGCTACTAATATTACTATTGAAATTCGAAATTTGGGGGGAATAACAATATTTATTGCATAACAATACAGTAGTGTACAGTAATAATCTCAACAGGGTAAAAAAAAAAAGTTCAACACTGATTTCGCATCAAGGAAAAAAAAAAGTTCAATACTGAGTGTTCAATACTTTTGCGCTTTGTAGCCATGGTGGGAGACCTGACCTGTTCCTGAAGGAGAGGCAATATTTTTAGGCTGATAGCAGGCAAGCGGTGATTTCCAGGGTAATAGCGATTTTCTCCATGCATGCTGGGAAGCAGCGATTTTGAAGGTAAAAGATTTGAAGAAGCAATTTTGTGGGAGAAAGCATGGAAGCAGTGATTTTCAGAGTGAATGTTAGTAAGAACTAAACTTTTTTATCGGTACAGTAAAGGAAAAGGAACTTTAATCATGATATAATTTTTAGGGGCGGAGCCAGCATGCGAAAATCGCGAATAAGTGAAACCGCGAGTGTAGAAACCGTGAATACGGAGGGAGAAGTGTAACATAATAGAACTGTTTTTGATTTTTATATAATTAGGGTATGCACAGATTATTTTATTATTCAGCATTATAAAAACACCTTAAAAAAAGACCTATCCCCCTCCCAACCCTTTAGTAGCACACAAACGTAAATAATCGGTGAGACAAGATGAAAAGCATCACTCCACCCCACAGTATCATGCCCCAATAAGAATATACAGAAACACTCGTATAATTACACAACAGTACAAAACAAAACAATTCCAGACTTTTTCACATTTATGAAACACCTTGTATTTCTCTGCAGTCAGTCTCTCCATTTCACAAATGTAATGCAGCTTCTGGAGCCATTTAAGAACAAGAGAAGTCTCCATTTTCCAACATGTTGCAATAGGCAATTAAACTACATTCACACTAAGGCAAATCAAATTTTGCTTAAGATTCAAAGAAATCTGGCACAGGTTTATTAAACAAGTAAATACCAGGATCCCAGGGAAGGAAAGAGCACAACCAGCATTGTAAATGATTTTGAAAGGCTTTCGAAAAGACCCTCATATCTTTCTACAGGATTACCAGATATGACCCATCAATTCTACTTCATCTTAATGATGCCAACACTCATACATGTGCTGGAGTCTTACTGGCATCAAGTACCACCTGAACATCACTTTAGCACCATTCTCTTATATATTACACTGGCCAACACTCATTTTGGTGCCTCAAATGTTAGACCTGTTTCTGGGTATATTTGACCTGCTGATTCCAAAAATGGCACCAGTTTTCACCTATCAGTTCTAGTTTTTGAGATACAGAACATGTGCCATATA
Source organism: Geotrypetes seraphini (assembly GCF_902459505.1). Classification (NCBI taxonomy): domain Eukaryota; kingdom Metazoa; phylum Chordata; class Amphibia; order Gymnophiona; family Dermophiidae; genus Geotrypetes; species Geotrypetes seraphini. The sequence continues at coordinate 181,576,242 of NC_047085.1, read as the reverse complement.
CCATTCTTCACTTTGCTTGCTCATTAAAAATCAGGACATTTTAAAGTAGTGTTTAAATTAATATCTTTTAAGCATGAAGGAAACACTAAATATTAAAAGTGTATAACATGAAAATCTACTTATGTTATACCATAAGCACAAGTTTGTAATACAAACTATCCAGTCATTCGACACAAGAAGCTCCTTTTCTAAGGCTTCCGAAAGTAGAATCTGCCAGTACAATTCCAAATAAGATTCCAACAATAGTCTGCCATCATGTGTTCATCCCATCTTCCTTGGTATCTGGCTTCCATTGTTTTTATGTCTTGGTGAAATCTTTCACCTTGCTCTTCACTTAAGTCACCAAGGTTCTCTGGAAAGTGATCTAAGTGACTGTGCAGATAATGGACTTTAACACTCATGTTACAGCCAAGCCTGTGGAAATGAAAGAGCATATCCGCTACTAATTGTGTGTAGTTGTCTGCCTTCTTGTTGCCAAGAAAGTTTTTCATAACAAGAACAAATGAAGACCAGGCACATGATCTGATTTTGTTCACTGATGCTATGATATGTGGGTCATTTATAAGTTGTTTGATCTGTGGACCATCAAAAATTCCTGTCTTCAGTTTTCCAATGGTAAGTCCAGGTAACATATGCGCTATGTATTCAATTCACAAAACATCTTTATTCAAAGCCTTTAAAAATTGTTTCATCAGGCCTAGCTTTATAGTTGTGAAACAAAGGTCATTAATATACACACACAAAAAGTGGGTAACTTAAATACATAAATTTCCCATTCAAAAAAGAAAGTTTGTTATGACAGCCCCATTCTTCAGAAGAGATCTTTTAAATAGCAGTAAAAAAAAATAATCAATTCAACCATATCTAAGAAACTAGAGCTGATGTGGTCTATCCAATGCAATTTTCTGAATCAGCTCCCCAAATAACTCCAGGAACAGGTAAAAAAACCCAAACCAAGGCACCAAGAATTTTTTTTTTGTTGGCCTGTGTTAACAAAACACTTCACTAATGCCTGTTCTAGGAAATCCTATTCATGGCTCTCATATTCTATCCCAATTTCACTGTGTCATTTAACCCTGTGTCCTAAGCTTTTAAGGGTAGCATCCCTGAGGGAGTGATAATAAGGTTATATGTGCAAAGGAAGACTGCAGATTTTTACTAAGAAGTCGTCTTTCTTCAATATTTTTGTTTAATTAGACTAAAGCATAGGAAGTGCTCAAACTGGTAATAAGGAAAGTCGTCATGAGCCAGTTTTGGTTTTTTTTTTTTTTTTAAATAAAGGAATTAACTCTTCTAAATTAAAAAAAAAATTTGCCCCAATAGGACAGCCCCTGTATTTCCTACCTCCTAAAAGAGGGGTCCTGAAATCCAGTTCTCAAAGTCTACAATATAGCTTGGTTTTTAGGATTTCCACAATGAATATGTATGAGATCTGTTTGTGTGCAGTGATTCCAAATAGATTTCATACGTATTCATTGTGGAAATCCTGAAAACCAGGATGGGTTGTGCTCCTCGAACACTGGACCTCAGGACACCTGTCCTAAAGCATTCGGGATCCATTCCTAATGGGAACAATGGATTAAACATAATGGGAGTAAAATGCGAAAGGTGAAAAATCAGTGTCCTCTGCGCAAGTGTATATAAAATAGTGGGACGAAAGGCATAAAGGCGCGGAGGGAACAACATCACATGCCTTAACCTCTGATGTCCCACTAGGAATTGTTCAGTTTTTACCCAGATTTTAAAGGGTGGTTTTGAAACCATTCTATAGCATATCTAGCTGCTGAGCAGCACAATAGTACAACAAAGTTGGGAACCCTCCCAAACATCCTTTTTTTCTATTTCTATAAAGTATGTACCTGAAAAGCCTTGGTCTTTTATTGTTCCAAATATAGTTAATCAAGCGGTCTTGCACTGCAGACAAGTACGCTCGTGAAAGATTAATGGGAAGAACCTGGAAGAGGTAGAAAAGACAGGGGACAATATTCATTTTTATAATGGCTATGCTACCAAACCAGGAGCAGTTCAATAGTCCCTATCTGTCTAGATTCCACTTAATTTCCTGTGTAAGCCTTGTGTAATTAGCTTCAAAAAGAGCTGTATAATGGAGCATCAGGTTAGCGATAGGTTAACTCCTAAATGACTAAGGTGATTACAGCCCCAATTAAATGAAAAGAAGACAGCTAATCTGTCTTGAAAATTAGGAGGAAACTTAAAGGCCAAGGCTTCCTTCTTAAATATATTCACTACAAATCTAGCTACCGTACAATAACTTTGAATATATAACAATGATTAGGAAAAGATGTCAAAGGACAAGTAAGGGACAACAATACGTCATCAGCAAATGATGCTATTTTTGATTCTAGGTCCCTTAGACATATCTCAATGATATCAACATTAGCCTGTATTTGTGTAGCGAAAGGCTCCATGACCAATGCAAATAGCAGAGATGAGATAGGGAGTAGCCCTTCCCAGTACAAACATACCAGAATTACTCCCACTGACTCTCATAAAGACATGAGGGAAGGAGTAAAGAGCCTGTTCAAAGGTTTGAAAATAATTACCTATGGTACATAGACCTTGTCCAAAACTTTGTCCATGAATGGACAATGAACTCTATTTGATAATGAGCAATAAGCTGCAAATTTACTATCCTACGTTGATTATTTGCTGCTTGCCTTTTGGTTATAAAACTCACTTGATCAGGGTGAATAAGAAAGAAAAATCTCTGATAATCTGTTAACTAGAACCTTTGCCAAGATCTAGGGTGGATAAAAATCAATGATTTTTTTTTTTAATCTGATGTTTTTGGGTTAAATCTGATATTTATTTAATTGGATTTTTAAAAATAAAATGCTTTTTTGAGGAAAAATCTATCTAAAGATAGTTTTCTATTTAAAATATATTAGTTCAAAAGTTAGGATTAGTTTTTAATTATATAGAATGAGGCTGTATATTCATGAAATGCTAACATTTTTGGTAAATGAATTCTATTAACCCATTCATAATGTCACAGGTAAGTTTTCTATCTAGAAGATATCACAGATACTTGGTTTTGCATTTCTCAAAACTGCTTTTATATCTTATATATGTCATGGCAATGACACAAAAGTCTATTTTATATGTCACCGTGGTATACAGTATATGGCAAGGTTCAGCAGTAAGGCGGTTCCACTTCTTCACTGTGTTCTTTCTTGTTATGCCTGTTGTTCCTCTTTTTATATTCTGTTTTATTGATTATCTATGTTTGCCCTTTGTATTATGCATTGTTTATTAAATTTTAATAAGTGTTAATGTTTTGAGAACTTTTTAATTAAGAACATAAGAAGTTGCCACCACTAGGTCAGACCATTGGTCCATCGCTTTTGTTTAATATACTTTTGTTTTATCATTATTGTTTTATCATCATTGTATTTATGTATATTATGCTACTTATAGGTTGAAATATTTTTATATCCATTTTAGTATCTCACTAGTCCCCTGAGGAAGGCTTTTGCTGAAACTGGGATCCTAGTTGGGACCACTACAGATTAAATAGTTCTCTCTGTTGGACTTTATTGTGGACTAATAAATGTAGCTTTTCTAGTTGGATTAAGACATCTCACTTGCCTCTTTTTGTGTTTGTTTTGTTATTGTCACTGAGGCTTGTTTGGTGCTTTTCTTTCACTTTGTCTGCAAAGATTAACATGCTGCTTTTTCACAGCAAAAATGTTATAAGAGTTTGTTCTAAAATGTTGAGAAAACAACCTTAGTCCCACTGATCCTTTGCAAATTGATGTACATAGAATCAACCCCTTACCTCATAAGTGCTAAGTTTATGTATCTGCACAAAGAGCTAACCCACCTTTCACTAAGCTGCGGTAGAGGTTTCTACTGTGGCCCAGAGTGTTAAATGCTTTGATGCTTATATAATTCCTTAGCGTCAGAGCATTTAGCATTCTGGGCCGCAATAGAAACTTCTGCTGCAGCTTAGTAAAAGGGGGAGAAGGAGGGAGGGACAATCAGTAGTAAAAAAAAAAAAAAAAGGGAAGGACAATCAGTAGTTGTTTTTTTTTATTTATTTAGGGGAATCTATCATCAACCTAAAGGATTCTAGAAACTGTCCACCTTCGAGATCACCATTCTCCTGTTCTAGTTTCAGTTATCTGTCCAGGATAGTGTTTCAGTCACATCATATAAATCACATATCCACAGTATATCATCTAAAAGAAAGAAAAAAATCCAACCATCCAGGAACCACCATAGATATGTTTGTAATAAAAAACAGATTAGAAAAAGATTATTGATGAAAAAAAAGAGTTACCCAGTTTGTTTATACAACAAACTCTTCTTTCCATCTGACTGAAAACCCACACTTCATTAATAAGGTTCAATCACTGAGACCAGGATACAGTCCACCCAGCAGAGCAGATGTTGCAGGGAAACTGTTGGAGTGTTTTTCAGATAAACGGAGCAATGTGCAACAGATCTAGAGGGTAAAATTGTTAAGTCTTGATGACTGGAGTACCGCATTATTGCAACGGTCTACACATCAATTTTGCAAACCGGCCTAATGGGTGCAGCTTGCTTAAATGGGGTGGCCTATACATGGAGCAATACATCACCTCCCCCTTAAATGCCTCCCTCGCCGGTAAATACCTCCTAGACGGCTGCCTCCAATCACGCAGTGCAGGGCAAGAGTGATATTTGCAATCTCAAGCCTTGCCCTGTGCCCCTTCCTGATTGGCTGCTGTCGCAAGAACTGACGGCAGCCAATCAGGAAGCAGTGCGGGGCGAGGCTTGAGATCGCAAACATCGCTCTTGCCTTGCACAGCGTGACTGGAGGAGGCAGCCGGCAGCCGTCCAGGAGTATTTACTGGCGAGGGAGGGGAGGGGGGTGATGTATAGGCCGTCCCATTGTATAGGCTGACATAGGTTTTAAAACTCTTAGATAAGCCACGGCTAGTAACATGGGGTGGCTTATCTAAGAGTTTTAAAACCTACATTGGCATTTCCTGCAGCCTATACTAAGGGGCGGCCTATACATGGGGAAATACGGTAATGTCCGCAATGATTCTGTTGCATGTGCTTGTATAACAGAAGAAGGGAATGTCTTTCTTGTAAAAACAATTGATACTTCAGAAAATGCACATAAAACAAAATAAGAAGTAGCAGCAAAAGCTACAAGGGCATGCTGAAAACTTCTCAGCCCAACCAAGAGGAGAATGATGTGGAGCCATGAAACTTACAAGTTATTCCACGCTTTTCTTGACACTTTTGTTTCAATGATATTAAATGAAATAAAAAGTGTTAAGAAAAGTATGGAATAACTTGTTAAGTTTCATGGCTCCACATCATTCTCTTCTTGGTTGGGCTGAGAACTTTTCAGCAGCCCCTTGTATAATAAAATGTTAACAAAAATTCAAATGTTTAATACACAGTTTAATTACAGATAATGTTACAAATGTATCCAAGAATAGAAGAAATTTAGAAGAGCATGAAGAGAATACCAAGCTAATAACATATATATGGTTGCTCATTTGCTGCGCATCCTAGCCAAAGACTTCAGTGTCCCAGAAATAAGACTATTGTTATTAAAATTACTAAATACTTCTGCAAACATCATTTTGCTGCAGCAGCAGCTCTGAAAAGAATGAGTAGAATCTAACTAATACTCCCACTAGATGTTAGATGAAACTCTGTAGTGGACTATTTTGAGCAGTATATAAAGAACTGGCCTATTCTGATGACAAGTGTGTGAACAAAATTGAGAGAAAATAGATGGTACTGTTACAGCCAAAATCCTCAACATTGGGCTTAAGAGAAATGTTGAAGATATGCTGAGAATCCTGAAACACATTTCTGAAGCTTTAAACAAAATACAGAAAAATAGTGTTTTTTTAAAATCTTAATTTATTTAATGAAAATTATGTAACCATATAACAATAAACAATTTTAAAACAGAAAATAATGCATGTAATAACAAGAGGTTATAAAGATCACAATATGACTATCATAATACATACAAAGAGCTGCGAGAATTACTGTATTTACTTGAGTTAATAAATAACATTTTATGGCAGACTACTTTTTCCTCACAATTTTTAACCAAATTAGTTTTTTCACAATATAACATTCATATCTAAATGTTAAACATGTTAAGTTCCACCATAACTCAATTGTGAAAGATCTTTCCAGGAGAAGCAAATAATTTTTTAAGCAATTGCTATGAGGAATTTAATAATAAGCAATTGTCATCTGACAAAAGGGAGTGAAAGGAAATGCCTTTCAGAATAACAAATTTTATAAGAAATAGGGATAGAAATATTGAAGATTGCACTAATGGTTATCCATATTTCTAACCAAAATTTGTTTGTAAATTCAGAATCAAAAACAAGATGCTTGATATTGCCAATACATTTTTGCAGGGCCAACATTCTTTAAAAAAAAGAGAAACTAATACGATGTGACTCGAGGGGTGTCCAAAGGGCTCTGTGGGCAAGATAATAAAGTGATTGAATGATGGAAGAGGATCAAGAGCAGTGTTTCTCAAGTCGGTTCTGGCCAGTCAGGTTTTCAGGATATTCACAATGAATAGGCTTGAGATTGGTTTGCATACATTGCCTCCATTGAATGCAAATCTTTTCCTTGCATATTCATTGTGGCTATCCTGAAATCCTAACTGGCAAGGGGGTACTCCTGGACCGACTTGAGAAACACAGATCTAGAGGACTTATATAAAGAGGACCAAAACAGATCCCATTCATGATGAGAAAGGTGCATTAGTGTTCCCTTTCCAACATTTTCACAGCCCATTTAAATTTGGTGAAGAAGATTGTTTAAGGATTTTATAAAATTGAGATGTTGAATGGAGAGTCACGTGATGTGTTGAGCCCGGCAGGATGAGTTTGGTCAAGCTCTTAGACCCTGTGCCTCATTCACCCCCATCACACCCTAAACTTTACAACTTCTTGTCTTGAATGTGTGTATGGACAAATACTTATTGAGGGCTGAAGCGGCGATGAGTGGCAAAACAACTCGGAAAGAGAGAGAAAAAGAAAAAGCCAAACCGGAATGGCTGGATTCTAAGATGGCAGCATCCTTGGAGGAGTGAGCATAGCAGTGGTGACTGCATTAGATCCCGGATTTATACAGCTATCTGGACAACAGGCCGACTTGGAAATGCTGACTGCAGAAACCACACGGTGTACATTTGGCAGTTGCTATAAGACATCTCTGCACATCCTGTGATATACCATTTTAAGCTACATTAGGTGCATTTTAGTACCTAATGCAGCTTGAGTAAAGTGACCCCAAGTTTTTATTGCTTTTCATTCATTACAATTCTTATTAACACAGTTTATCAACAGTAAGTTCAACAAGTAAGAGTTCAACAGTAACCATGCAATCACAGCTCATGAAAAGCAAATCAAGTGCCTCAATAAACAGCATCCTCAATTTTCCAACTTTATCAAAAGATTCTTTCAGATTTGCCTTATATTACTCTCTCCCATCTCCTATTACCTGCCTGCCTTCCACTGCTTCTTTCCCTCTCTCCCCAGAAGTCTTGTTTCTTTCAGACATTACATACAAAAGTGACCAACCTTCCAGATCTTTTGGAATACCTTTGCTGTCCCCTTTAATTCATAAGAAATTTTATTCAACATATCTGTTTTAAGTATCCCATAAAAGGATGCATCTGTACTTTCCTCTGCCTGTTTTTGGCTGCCAGTATCAAAGTATGTAACAATCCATGGTCTGTCTTTTCAGCCCCCTCCCCCAGCCCAGAATCAGACCCAAGGGACACTTCCTAGGGTCCTCCACCTATGTATCCCTGTCCAGTGCTTCACTTGCGTCCAAAAAACAAACCAGAACTTCTTTAAAACCAGGCATTCTTACCACATGTGCTCCAGGATTTCCTTTTTTCTACAATTTCTCCCACATAAATCCTTTTTATCATCTCAAGCTTTCTCACCCTTCACTGGCATTCAATATCATATATGTACTAGGTTAAAATACAGTTGCTTACAATTTATAATATATGAGCAAGTATGAATGTGGATGGTCTACCACTCTTTCTATACCACCAGCTCTCCTAACTACCTTTCCCACACTAATATTTTCTAGGGTCTCTTTTCCTGCTTCAGCCTCCAATGCTTATATTTCTTTGACATCTTATCTCCCAGTCTTCAAATAAACAATAATATTTCCAGTTGTGTGGACATTTATGTGCGTTTTGCATTTCCTCCTAGTAAAAAATTTCACAATGGTATTGTTGTACCTTCATATGTATTCTCTCTTGAATGTGACCATGAATAATAATCAATACTCCTTGGTCTAACAGATTTTTGTACTTTGTCAACACTACCTCTCTGAAAATTTTTCTTAGCTCTTTAAAATTGGATGTGGACCCTAGATGATGGCCCTACAATTTGCTATAAGGGAAAATGAATCCTTGTACGTTTTGTGGCAGGGAAGAAGACTCTGTGGGAGATGGAAAATCAACAAAGGGTTTTCCATAGCCATAGCCAAGAAGTTTACCCAAAGCTATGCCTAAAAAGGAAATAGTGCCTGAAACCACTATTCAGTCTAGAGTTAAAGCGGCAGGTACCTGTTTGTTTCTTCCCAGGTCCAGAAACAAGCACAGCACTGCTCAGGTAAAATCTTCCAGAGATACAGCACAGAAAGCACAAGCAGAGTGACCTGGAGCTAAGCTGAGAGCTGTTTCAGGTCCATGCCAAGCCCTCATCCAATCAGAGGAAGGAACACAGCTGATAACAATCTGGCAGCACCAGGAGGGGAAAAGAGAGGGTTTCTCCCATTAGAGGTGAGCAGCAGACACCACCAGTAGCAAAACCCCGTGGAAGCAGAGTGGAAAAGGCAGCTTTATAGAAACTGCAGAATTCAGCTTTAATTGAACCTCAGGTATGCTCAGAGAGTGAGGGAATGCTGTGGGAGCAAGAGTCTCAAGATTCTGAATCTGCTGAATTTATGGAGGTGTAGGAAGGTGGGGGCTGGTCTACAAACAGTGGTAATGAAGAAAACGTTTTTGAAATGTCTGACATGGACACTGTTTAAAGGACGTTTAAAAGTACTGCTCTGCTCTATGAAAATGCAACAGAAATTAGCGTAAAGAATTTGTGCTGACCAAAACTAAGCATTGGAAGTTTGGGGAGGAAAACTGCTGAAAGTTTGCTTTAAGAGCTCAGTTCTGCAGAACTGTTTGTGAAGAAATAAACAGGGCTGTACAAGCAAGTTGGAAACTGTTTGACAACTGGTGAATGTGCAGTTGGAAGTTACTCACTGTGAAGACGACCTACTGGGATAGTATTATATCATTGGATGGAATCTATAGCAGGTCAAAGGGCGGATGATCCCATAGCTGGTTCCAAAACCGGTGCAGTGCTTCAGTGTGCATTTGAAATTAAGGAAGTCAGCCAAACTGGTGTGCTAATGCAAGCGCCAGTATGCTTTAAAGCAAGTAGGCAGAACTGAAGCAGGAGGCCAAGCTCTGGCCGGGACTAGTGGGAGATAAAAACCACAAATTGTTCCTGCGAGAAATAGTTCACTGTTTCGGAGAGAAAGTTTAAAGACAGTTATATTTTTGCTCTGAACTGTTTTGTTTGAGATTGAATGCACAAGTCTGCTTAAAGGAGAGAATCCTGTATTTTTGTTTGTATTGGAAAACTTTTGATGAATCAATATCCCTCTCAGGAAGGCCTTGTCCACGTCCCACACCATTCTAACATCCACCTCCCTCATGTCATTCATTTCTTGATATTTGCTCCATGTAGTTACCAGTTGCATCTTTACTACTTCCTATGACAACTGCTCCCACTGAGATGCTTACCCTCTAACTTTCCCTACTTGCAATATTTCTGTAACCACAGAACAAATTGCTATTACAACTGGGTTTTATTTGCACATTCCCTCACCACCATAAAGTGGCCTTCTCTGTTTAACAAAAGATTAGGTTCTTACTTTTGCTAATCTTTTTCTTGTAAATCCACACTTTATTTTGGGACCTATGGGTTATTTTCCTCCACCTGCCAGAATCTGTAGGAAACCTCAAACTCCAGAGGCTTTTACCCACTCCCTCCTCATACCTCATCACTGAGCATGCTCCTGTGCTCACCAGTCTTAAAGCAGCCAGGAACATCTGTAGAGAATAAGAACAAGAGAGAGGAACGGGGAACTTCCCGGCAAGCAAATCAATTCTGCTCATATAAACAAATTTAACAATGAAAAACAAAAAAACAGGTTATGAAACATTGGAAATCTGAAGGATAAAACAGGGCTATAAGGAGACACAGCTTGCATTGTCAGAAGAGGGTGCCTGAACTAGGGACCCCCTCCCAAATTAAGTGCTAAACCCAATCGGATGGCACTCTTATAAAGGCTCATCAGAAAACAGAAATCTAACTTACCAGTACTTGTAAGGCAGACAATCGGCAAATCAGCAAGTACATATAGGATGGGTTCCCAGAATAAAGTGTGGATTTACAAGAAAGAAGATTAGCAAAGGTAAGAACCTAATCTTTCATTCTTGTACAATCCCATTATTCTGGGGCCCGTGGGATGTAACAGAGCAGTCCCGAAAATTCAGGGTGGGACTGATGAGCCTGCTGCCAAAACATCGATCCTGTAAAACTTGGTGAATGTATGCAAGGAAGACCAGGTAGCGGCCCTACAAATCTCATCCAAAGAAACAGCAGATGACTCTGCCCAAGAGGCTGAAACTCCTCTGGTCGAATGAGCCTATACCCTGAGGGGCCGTCATGTAAGTCGTGGAAATGGTCACGCGAATCCACCTGGAAATGGTAGCTTTAGAAGCTTGCTTCCCTCTGTGGGCAGGACCTGTGAAAACAAGCAGGTGGCCAGAGAGGCAAAACTCGGTGATCTCCAGATACCGCAATAAACTTCTGCGCACGTCCAAGGACTACAATACCCAGTTCTGCTCCCTCAAGCAAGAGGAAGCAAAAGCAGGAAGCTAGACTTCCTGATTCACATGGAAAGTGGAAACTACTTTCAGAAGAAAGGAACAGTACATATTATCAAAACGGAATCTGTAATAAGCAAAAAGTGATCCCTGCAGGAGAGAACCTAAAACTCCGAAACCCTGTGGGCTGAAGTAATAGCCACCAGGAAGACCATCTTCATCGTGAGATCCATCAAAGACACCTGTTCTAGAGGCTCATACGGGGGACGAGACAAAGAGCGAAGAACCAGATTAAGGTTCCAGGTCAGGCACAAGGGAGGCCTTAGACGCAATGCACCCCGCAGAAAACAAACCACATCTGGATAAACTGCCAATAAGCCCCTCAGGGAAGGAAGACTCATACACGAAAGACCAACAATCTGAACCCGAAGCGAAGCTACTGCTAGACCTTTTTTCAGGCCATACTGTAAAACTCCAAGACCCGAGGAATCAATGGAAGAGAATGGTCCACCTGTTGCAGAGCGCACCAGGCCTGGTTAAACACCTCCAAGCCTTCACTTAGGCCATCACTGTAGACTTCCGTTTGCTGTGAAGCAACGTGGCAATCACCATCAAAGAATAGCCCCAGTCTGTCAAGGCTGCGCGCTCAAGAGTCATGCCCTAAGACCAAAGCAGTACGGATCCTGCATTGCAATCGGACCCTGTGTCAGGAGGTGAGAATGACAAGGTAACTGGAGTCCCCAATCCTGCTGGAGCCGAAGCAAGTCAGCATACCATGGCCGCCTCGGCCAATCAGGTGCCGCAAGAATCACTGGCTCCTCATGGACCACTAGCCACCTCAACAGATGTCATGTCATGGGCCATGGAGGGAAGACCAAAAAAAGACCCTCCCTGGGCCAGGGCTGAACCAGAGCATCCAGGCCTTCGCTGCCAGCCTCTAGACGCCAACTGAAGAACCGATCGGCTTTCTTGTTGGCTGCAGTCGCCATGAGGTTGAATGTGGGGCACCCCCATTGATCTACTCTGCAATCGAATACTTTTTGAGAGTGACCACTCTCCGAGGTCCAGTTTCTGATGACTGAGAAAATCTGCTTGAACATGTCCACTCCTGCCACATGCACCGCAGACATCGCCACAAGGTCTCTCTCCACCCACCAAAACAGCAGCTGAGCCTCCACACGCGGAGAAGGACTTTTCGTGCCCCCCTGATGATTGACTAAATCCACCACTATGGCATTGTCCGAGAACACACGGATGGCTCGATGACGGAGATGAACCTCAAAGTGGAGAAGGGCCAGCCGAATCGCCCATAGTTCCAGGCAATTGATCTACCACTTGCGCTCTGAGGGTGCCCACCGGCCCTGAACCGGGACAGCCATGCACACTACTCCCCAGCCTTTGAGAATCGCATCCATTGACAGAATCACACAATCCGAGATCTGGAGCAGAAGCCCCCTGGACAACGAAAGAGGACGCAACCACCAGGACTGGGGTGCATGTAACAGGTTCCGCTATGGATTCCAGCACGAAAGCAGAGCCTCCTGCAGCAGCCGCAGACGGGCTCTGGCCCATGGGACCAAATCTATCGTTTCCACCATGGTCCCCAGAACCTGGAGATACTGCCAAGCTGTCGGGATCAGAGTGGCCAGAAGGTCCCTGAAAATCTGTTGCAACTTCCCCTGACTGATATGAAATCAAACTCCCAGGTACTCCAAATCTTGGGTGGGCTCGAGGTGACTCTTTCTGAAGTTGATCACCCAGCCCAGACATTGCAGCAACTGTATCACTTGCCGAACAGCCTGACGCCCCTAGGACAGAGGGAGCTCTGAACGACCAGTCGTCCAGATAAGGGTGAATCCGGACACCCACGGTGTGGAGATGGGCCGCCGCCACCACCACCAGCCACCAGCACCATCACTCTAATGAAGGTCCGGGATGCCGTTGCCAATCCAAAGGACAGTGCTGAAAACTAAAAATGTTGTCCCAGAACATATAATTATAGATACTTCCAGTGGTCTGGGAAAATCGGAATGTGGAGATACACTTCCGTCAGATTCAAGGAGGTTAGAAACTCCCCCGGCGTCAGATTCAGGGAGGTTAGAAACTCCCTTAGCGCCACCGATGCAAACACTGAGTGCACTGTCTCTATGTGGAATTGAGGGACTTTCAGGGCTGCATCAACTGCTTTGAGATCCAGAATTGGTCTTCAATTGCTGGATCCTTTCTTTGGAATGATGAAGTACATCAAGTATCTCCCAGAGCCTGAGTCTCGCTTCGACATGGGTTTGATTGTCGCAATATCCAAAAGTCTGTGGACTGTGGTCTGCACCTGAAGCACCTTCTCAGGGCGGCCCACAGTGGAATCCAGAAAATACTCCGTCAAAAGACAGAAACTCCAATTTGTAGCCATCTTTGAGAACCTCCAGAACCCAGCGGTCGGAGGTGATGGCCTTCCATTCCACCAGAAAGGCCGACAACTGCCACCCAATGCACAGAGGAAGAGACATCGGCCTGGCATCAGAACTGTTTCTTAGCGAAAGCTGCCGGCCAACTTGCTTCGGACTGCTGATGGTGAGACCCGCCGAAGCATGGTCTGGCAGTCGAAGAGGACCGCTGTCCTGTCCTTGGGTTTTCGATCCTGAACACTGGACATAAGATCAACCAGACCCTGGCTAAACAGGAGCTGACCCTTGAAGGGCAACTAGCTCAATGTAGCTTTAGAAGATGAATCACCAGACCACTGCTGGATCCAGTTCATTCTGTGAGCCGAAACAGAATAGGTGCCAAGCTTGGTGAAAATTTTCAAAGTGTCATACAAGGCTTCAGCCAAGTAATCCACTCCGGAGATGAGAAGATCCAAATTACAAAGAACCACAATGTCAGGATCACGGTGCAGCTAAGAATGGCACGCCCTAGCCACGAAGAAGGCCGTCACCCGTTTAACACCAGCCATGGCCTAATCAAATAGACACTTAACGATGACATCCACACATCGGTCCTGGACATTCTTCAGGACTCCCACACCCTGTCGCTGGGGAGTGATGTGCGCTTGATGACCTGCGCCACCGAAGAATCCACCTTCGGGAAAATAAAGCACTTGTTAAAGCCATCCGCCAGGGATAAAGCCATGCCATGGCTTGAGCATATTTCAAGGGACTCTCTGGAGTCTCCCAGATATCTGTAAGAATCCGAACAACGTCAAGATAATCAGGAAAAGAGGCAGATTGTGGCCTCTGGTCACTTATGAGGGAACATTCTGCAGTGACTGGCTGTTCCATCTGCAGCTTCAATTCCTGCAGAGATTCAAAGATTAAATACACAAGGTGAGTGGGTTTGAAGAATCTACGCACAGTGGGAATCTCCCCCAAATCATGGTCTCCACATGGGTCCAGAGCCTGGAGATCCGCCAGATTCACAACATCCATGACCACTGCAGTGCTGCTCTGCAAAAACAGAGGAAGGGAAAGAGTGTCTGGCGCAACTGCGGGCACAGCCGATGTACTCCTCGGTACCCCCGTAGGAAGGCAAGAAGACAGACTCTGGTTCCTTGGAGCAGGGGTCCCTGCGACCGGCGGAAGGGAAACAGGCAGAGACTTTTTAACTGCCTGATAAAACATATTCACAAATTCCGGGGGGGAAAACCATCCTCTGCGACGGGAGCTGACTTATTCGCCTCATATTTGGAATGCTTGGAAGATTTATGAGGTTTATATCCCTGGAGCCACGCTTGTGTTTCACCAAAATGCTGCCAGCACACTCCCCAGGGCCCCCTCATGCTAATTTTGTGTGAGTCAGGGCATAAGGCATTTGAAGATCCTCTCTGGAGCTCGAAGGCATGAGAGTGAAAACTGCAAACAAAAAATACTGAAATAACACTAAAGTAAACACGAGCAGTAAAGATAAGCTCCTACAGCCAGGCTTGAAGGAAGAAAGACTGGTGAGCACAAGAGCATGTTCAGTGATGAGGTATGAGGAGGAGGGGGTAAAAGCCTCTGACGTTCGAGGCTTCCTACAGATCCTGGCGGGTGGAGGTAAATAACCCACTGGTCCAGAATAAAGTGGGATTGTAGAAGAAAATGTAGTAGTCTGCAGAAGTAGTTATTTTTCACAGACTAATATGTATATTCTCTACTTCTGGGTTAAAAGCCCACCATACATCATCTGAATAAAATAATTCTGAGAGAACGATATGAATACTACAATTAGTTTTGAGATATTTGAGTGGTCAAGGGAACAAACAACATTTCTGTAGAGTATGAGGAAGTATGTGTGAGTTTTTCCCCCTATAAACTTACCCCCTTCTACAAAGCCGCGTGGTAATGGCCCCGAAGTCCATAGAGGTTTTGATGCATATTCTGTATGGTTTATAGGTAAATTGGTGATACACCATAATAGTGTCCCATTGTATTCCTCTCTTGCCCATTTTTACTAAAGGGTGCATAATCCATGTCTTAAATTACTACTGAGTGCATGTTTTGTATATTTTAGGAAAAGACAAAGAAGATACCTGAATCATCAAGACATTTCAGCTTCCTAAACCTAGTCACTTATTTCTTCCACCAGATTTCTTGGTTTTCTTTAAACCTTTGCTTTCCATTTCTGCAGTCTTGTGCTGTATTTTCTCTAAATTCACAAGTATAATTTTAATCTCTTCTAACCATCTTAACCCTTTTCAGTATCCAACAATATTCAAGGTATATATCTCCTATTTGATTCTTTACATTTAAGTACCACCATATGGGACCCACATGACCACCCCAAAGCAGCTTATAACATATTAAAGTGTAATTACAAAAAATTGAATACAACATATTAAAATAGAATTCATCAGAATACATTAAATGCAAATAATTAAAACAGCTCAAAACAGCTCACATAAGAACAAAAATAACACAATTAAGTTAATACCCAAGTAAAACTGACTTGCTACTCTTGTTAAGAATAGTCTAAATTCATTTACAAATTTTAACTAAAAAATTGCAACAAAACCTAAACAAAGTTAAAACAAGTATCAACAATAACTCCTCCCCAATACCTCTTCATACCAGATACCTCTTCACTCCAAGCTTGATCACTATTCTCTCAGGGCAAGTCTGTATTTTTTAAAACAATTCTACCTATATATCTTCAATAACTTGTTAGCTCTTTCCCAGCAGTATTCTAATATGCACTTTCATTAACACTGAGTCAGTCTAACCAGCCTACTGCAAACTGCATTTTACCAGTTTTTAGATATACTATATAAGACTATGAAACAAAGTTCTCAATTAACCTAATAATCCTTTAGTCAGCAATCTCAATGTTGTCCCACACTAACAGTGTGGGATTAATTCAGCTCACCTCTTTATCCATACTTTCTAAGTCCTCTTTACACATTGTGTACAGCGGCATTGTTTCAGACATACTTGGCTGGCGTTTCCTTTTGGTTGGGCCAGGCTGCATCTCATCTTCACCTGCTGTCATCTCTTCATCAAATATCAGCTCTTGATGTGGCTGAACAATTCTGCAAAATTACACAGGTTCCAAATAGAAATAATCAATTTAAACCACACCTTTCTACAAATGACTCTTCAGATATACTTCTGATAACTCTAGAGCTCCTGTTAAATGAATCTAATAAATCTCATCACTGATAAAGCTCCACTCAGAAAAGCAATATGCTCACTTCTAAGTCTGCAAATTTGTTTGCAGAGTTCTCACTCTACAAGTTCACCTCCATTTCAACTATACAACTTAATTTAAAACAGATACAGCTGCTTCAGTCAAGAGTGCTATAACTACCATGCAGAAGATCCTTGCTTTGAATGAGTTGAGTCTTCTTTTTTTTAAATTCTTTATTGATTTTTAATCAAAAACAGTGTCATACAAATGAAAGAACAGTTGATATTACACATATTACACTATTATCTATAAGGTAACATAAATATCATTCAATAATTTCATTTTCCTGCATATAATAATATCATAATATATCCTAATATACAATACAAATAAAGATGTGATAGTAGTAAAGGTTGCAACATAAGCAATATCAGCAACTCATTTCTTAGTATTGCAACGGAAAGTGAAACGACACAAAAATCCATACGAAAAAGTTGATTATCGCTGAAAAATAGCTGGAAAGCGATGACCACAAATGCTCGCAGTCTAAGCAACAAAGTTCATGATCTGCAAGCCCTGATGTTAGAGGCAGATCTAGATATTGTCGCTATCACAGAGACATGGTTCAGTGAATCACATGGATGGGATGCAAACATACCGGGATATAATCTTTTTAGGAAGGACAGAGATGGTCTTAAAGGTGGAGGAGTAGCTCTCTATATAAAGATCAATATCCAAGCGACTAAAATGCAAGGGACCTGGGGAGAGGAAGAAGCTATATGGATTGCTCTGAAAAGAGAAGATGGAACTTCTATCTACGTGGGTGTAGTCTACAGACCTCCAACTCAATCGCAGCAAATTGATAAGGATCTGATTGTGGATATCCAAACGTTTGGAAGGAAAGAGGAGGTTCTGCTGATGGGAGATTTCAACCTGCCGGATGCGGACTGGAATGTTCCGTCTGCGGAATCGGAAAGAAGTAGGGAGATTGTGGATGCCTTTCAAGAGGCTCTGCTCAGACAAATGGTGATGGAACCCACAAGGGAAAAAGCGATATTGGATCTGGTCCTCACAAATGGAGAGAGTATCTCTAATGTTCGAGTGGGTGCTCACCTGGGAAGTAGCGATCATCAAACGGTTTGGTTTGATGTAACGGCTAAAGTGGAGAGCGGCCGCACGATACTTAAAGTCCTAGATTTCAAACGTACGGACTTTAATGCAATGGGAAAGTACCTGAAGAAAGAGCTGTTAGGATGGGAGGACATAAGAGAAGTGGAAAGACAGTGGTCTAAGCTGAAAGGAGAGATAAAAATGGCTACGGACCTTTATGTGAAGAAAATCAATAAAAACAAGAGAAAAAGGAAGCCGATATGGTTCTCCAACCTAGTGGCTGAGAAAATAAAGGCGAAAGAGTTGGCGTTCATGAAATATAAAAAAACCCAAGAAGAGGAGAGCAGAAAAGACTACAGGGTGAAACTGAAAGAAGCCAAGAGAGAGATACGTTTGGCGAAGGCACAGGCGGAAGAACAAATGGCTAAAAATGTAAAAAAGGGAGATAAAAATTTTTTCAGATATATTAGTGAAAGGAGGAAGATAAAAAAATGGAATTGCTAGGCTAAAAGATGCTGGGAACAAACAACAAATATGTGGAGAGTGATGAGGAGAAAGCAAATGTGCTAAACAAATACTTCTGTTCTGTGTTCACAGAAGAAAATCCTGGAGAAGGACCGAGATTGTCTGGCAAAGTTACACGAGAAAATGGAGTAGATTCTGTACCGTTCACAGAGGAGGGTGTTTATGAGCAACTTGAAAAACTGAAGGTGGACAAAGCGATGGGACCAGACGGGATCCATCCCAGGATACTAAGGGAGCTCAGAGAGGTTCTGGCGAGTCCTATTAAAGACTTGTTCAACAAATCTCTGGAGACGGGAGTGATTCCTGGGGATTGGAGG
The DNA here is from genome assembly GCF_902459505.1 of Geotrypetes seraphini. NCBI lineage: Eukaryota > Metazoa > Chordata > Amphibia > Gymnophiona > Dermophiidae > Geotrypetes > Geotrypetes seraphini. The sequence continues at coordinate 181,557,771 of NC_047085.1, read as the reverse complement.
AGAGCTGATGTGGTCCCTATTCATAAAAGTGGTCACAGGGATGAAGCAGGAAACTACAGGCCGGTGAGCCTCACTTCAGTTGTTGGAAAAATAATGGAAGTGTTGCTGAAAGAAAGGATAGTGTACTTCCTTGAATCTAATGGGTTACAGGATCCGAGGCAACATGGCTTTACAAAAGGTAAATCGTGCCAAACGAACCTGATTGAATTTTTTGATTGGGTGATCAGAGAGCTGGATCGAGGACATATGCTAGATGTAATTTACTTGGATTTCAGCAAAGCCTTTGATACAGTTCCTCATAGGAGGCTGTTGAACAAACTTGAAGGGCTGAAGTTAGGACCCAAAGTGGTGAACTGGGTCAGAAACTGGCTGTCGGACAGACGCCAGAGGGTGGTGGTTAATGGAAGTTGCTCGAAGGAAGAAAAGGTGACTAGTGGAGTCCCTCAGGGTTCGGTGCTGGGGCCAATCCTGTTCAATATGTTTGTGAGTGACATTGCTGAAGGGTTAGAAGGAAAAGTGTGCCTTTTTGCAGATGATACCAAGATTTGTAACAGAGTAGACACCGAAGAGGGAGTGGAAAATATGAAAAAGGATCTGCAAAAGTTAGAGGAATGGTCTAATGCCTGGCAACTAAAATTCAATGCAAAGAAATGCAGAGTAATGCATTTGGGGATTAATAATAGGAAGGAACCGTATATGCTGGGAGGAGAGAAGCTGATATGCACGGACGGGGAGAGGGACCTTGGGGTTATAGTGTCCGAAGATCTAAAGGTGAAAAAAACAGTGTGACAAAGCAGTGGCTGCTGCCAGAAGGATACTGGGCTGTATAAAGAGAGGCGTAGTCAGTAGAAGGAAGAAGGTGTTAATGCCCCTGTACAGGTCATTGGTGAGCCACAGTAATAGTAAGGGGGGGGTCTCCTAGTTCTTATGAAGAGTCTCATTGGGAATACCATGTAATGTTAGGCAAAGAAGTTATTTAAATGTTTCTATCATATCTCTCCTCTCCCACCTTTCCTCCAAAGTATACAGATTGAGATCTTTAAGTCTGTCCCTATACGCCTTATGACGAAGACCACGCACCATTTTAGTAGCCTTCCTCTGGTCTGACTCCATCCTTTTTGAATCTTTTTGAAGGTGCTTCTTCTAGAATTGTACATAATATTCTAAATGAAGTCTCACCAGAGTGTTATACAGGGGAATCAATATCTCCTTTTTCCTACTGGCCATACCTCTCCCTATGCACCCTAACATCCTACTAGCTTTCACCGTCACCTTTTCAACCTGTTTGACCATCTTAAGATTATCACATTCAATCACCCCCAAGTCCCGTTCTTCTGTAGTGCACATAAGTTCTTAACCCCCTAAACTGTACCGTTCCCTTAGGTTTTGCAGCCCAAATGCATGACCTTGCATTTCTTAGCATTAAATTTTAGCTACCAAATTTCAGACCATTCTTCAAGCTTTGCCAGGCAAATCTTACTCAACAGCCCTGCAGCAATATTGTTTATAAAAATGTTAAAAAGGACAGGCTCAAGAACAGAACCTTGAGACACACCACTGGTAACATCCCTTTTCTCAGAGTGATCTCCATTGATCACCACCCTTTGTCGCCTTTCACTCAACCAGTTCTTAACCCAGCCTGTCACTTTGGGACCTATCCCGAAGGCACTCAGTTTATTTATTAGATATCTGTGTGGAACTCTGTCAAAGGCTTTGCTAAAATCTAAATACACCACATCTAGTGTACTCCCTCTATCCATTTCTCTCGTCACCCAGTCAAAGAAATTGATCAGATTTGTCTGACAAGACCTACCTCTAGTGCAGTGTATCGCAAATTGTGTGCATCCTGAGATTTCTGGTGTGCCGCGACACACCGGCCAAGAGGAGAGTCATTCACACCGGCTGATTTCCTACTGGATGTGCCTCTCGCCGCGAGAGGCACATCCTGTAGGAAATCAGCCAGTGTGAATGACTCTCCTCCTGGCCGGCCTCTCTCCTCTTCTCCCTGTACCTCCCGGATCCTTGTAATGGCGGGGTCGCAGCAAGATGGGCCTCCGCGCATGCGCGTGACATCATCACATCGACTTCCAGGTGCCTTCCGGCCGGGACACTGCATTTAGTGTGCCGCTAGCTGGAAAAGTTTGTGGGAACTGCTCTAGTGAATACATGTTGCCTCCAGGTCATATGGCCTTTCAAGTCTGTCCATCCATACCAGATCATATCTGATTGTCACACATTTCTTGAGTTCAGATATGTCAATACATGCATGTATCACATCAAAAAACATGTCTGTAATACAGAGCTTACTAGAATATCTGCAGGTTCTCACAAGGCCTCTCTATGAGAGTCAATGCCTAATAAATTTGCAACTACAAACAGGCCTAAATATTTTGTGCTTCAACATCTTCTAAACAAACAAACTGACAACAAAAGAATAAATGCAATGGACTACACACATATCTTAGGTAGCAAATTTGTGAATAAAGTACATAATTATGAAACAGTACATTTAAAGTAATAAAAAAAAAAAAATATATAGATAGATAGATAGATATAGATATATACAGTAAAACCTTGGATTGCAAGTAACTTGGTTTGCAAGCGTTTTGCCAATGATTCTTCTCTCTCTGACACTGCAGGAGTGTAGTGACTTTTCTAAACAAGCAAGGTCTTGCAATACATACAGTATACATGCTTGACATTATCACAACTGAGCTGATGGTTCTTCTCTCTCTGACACTGTGGAAGTGTAGTGACTGTTCTAAATGAGTGAGTTCTTGCAATATAAGTACATACAGTATTTTTTATTAAAGTTTTTGGGTTGTGGAATGAATCGTCAGTTTCTATTATTTCTTATGGGGAAATTTGCTTTAATATATTGGATTACAAATATGGTTTCGGAACAAAATGGTACAATCTGACCTACAACTGTATACCATCATTATTGCTGAACCTCAGATTACAAGGTAGTGCCCATGTTTCAGAAGAAAACCAAAGTGTAGAACTTGAAAATGAAAAACTGATTAGTTTTAAATTTGACATAATAAAGAGAACAGAAGTAGTAACATTCATTACACAGGTATAATATAAATAGGTCCCTCCTATCAGAGCTGCCATCTGAGGTCACCATTGTGTCCGATTAATCTTTTGTGGAGAATGCTTATCTATGACAGGCATTGTCCACAAACAGGATTAATCAGGGACACAATGGTGACCTCAGATGGCAGCTGGACAGAACAGCTCTTCCAGAGTTCAGAATAAATGTATATTTCTCAACATCTACAGCCTTTTGTATGTGCACTAATCTCTTCAGCCCTCTCACTTAGTTTATAGTTCAAGTAGTAGAATTATCAGGGAAGTGGGAGGAATTGTGTGCCTCTATGAACACTAGTGCTGCCCAATTTAGGGAAAAAATTTTCGATTCGATTTTCCTGCCCAATTGGGTGTTTTTTATCAAATGTCCTGGCAGGTTTATTTTGTAGCCTCTTTACACCACAGCGCCAGCATAGGTACGAGAAGGCAAAGGGGGTGGGATGGGTGAACAAAATAAACAAGACTTTTCCTTTTTCTGTTAAGTCCTAGATCACACTCGCTGTCTAACACCAGCTCTGGCAGGATACACATTTCAAATCTGACATATTGTAATCGCAAAACAGGAAATAAAATTATTTTTTCTACCTTTTGATGTCTGGTCATTACTCAAATTATGTTGGTCCCAGGCTCTGGTTTCTATTTGTCTTCTGTTAACTTGCTTGCCAGGGTCTCCTGCCCATTTGACGTTTTCTTCTTTCTCCATGCTCACCATCCATCTTCCATCTCTGTCCTCCCCATCCCTTCCATTTCCCTTCCCTCCCCGGAGTTCTGGCATCTTTCCTTTTTTATCGTCTCCAACACCGCAGTCCAGCATTTCTCTAATGACCACTCCCCCTCCCTCATTCTTCTCTTCCATGGGATGCGATAAGGCAGTAAACTTGCACTCTTTGGGCCACTGGCAGCAAGAGTGAAGCTTTCCCTTTGCTACTGCTTTGAGCCTAAGTGGAACCAGGAAGCGGTAGCAGAGGAAAAGCTTCCAGCTGCGGAAGGCAGCGTGTTTACTTCACTCACACTTCCTTCCTCTTCCCAACTACCCTCCTAGACAGTATTTCTATCCCCTTCCCTCCACACCACCCTTTGGGTCCAACTTCTCTTTCTTTTCCCTCCAACCCATTGTCCACCATCTGTTTTCAGACCCATTATTTCTTCCCCTTCACCTCCCCCCTCCTCAATCCGGCATTTGCCCCTCTCTTTGGATCCCCTTCCTCCTGTGTACTTCTAATAACTACACCAGGGGCCTCCCTGAAGGCCGCCATGTTTCCCCCTTTTCTCCACTGTCATCCCTCTGGCCTCCCGGTCTCAATTTAAAAACAAATTAAGGCCTGCGGAAGATTGCTAGTGGCATAGAGGGATATGGGTGACTTAATTTATGCCAGGTGCATACCTGGCAGGGCCTCCGCGTGTGCGGATCACCGGACTTGATGGACCATAAGTCTGATCTGGTGATAGCAGTTCTTATGTTCTTATGGCAACTACTGCAATCGAGACCTGCCACAGCCAGATAGGAGGGCTCCCGAACAGGAAGCTCTGCCACAGGTGCAACAGACTGAAAAAGACCCAACGCACCTGCTGGTTGAATCAAATGAGTTGGGTCTGAAGAATACACCTTTCAGTGGAGCCAAATAAAATCCGGTGAAAAGGCCTACCCCGCAACTATGGCAGAGCTCTGTTGAGGTACATACGCCATGCCAAAAGAATTCCCAGGCTTGGAACGCAAGCGTTTTGCACTAGACTCCAGGATGGCCTCTGGGCGAGATTTTCTTCGGAAGGCATGAACCCAGGCTGGCTCCCCAGCCCAAGAGAACTCAGAAGAGGTGAAGTCCAAAACTCCTACCCCCTCTCACAGCAGTATTATAACCAAAAGAAGGAATCCTGGCTAGGAAAGGGGGAAAAGAACTGAGGGGAAGAGAATGGAGAAGAGGCTAATAGTGAAAATGAAGCAGAGGAAGAAGAATAGACATTTAGAGCTGGAAGAAATGGATTGTAAAGGGAGAAAAGTACAAGAGAAGAGACATGAAAGGGAGAATAGAATTGAAGTCAGTGAAAGCGAAAGTGCAGTGGGGGTGTGCGTGCATGGGCTATGAAATAAAAAGGGGTGGGCTTAAGAAAGAGAAACAGATGAGGACAGGGAGAAGAACTGTGTGGGACTCAGGAGGAAGGGCTAATAGAGGGGATAGGCTGAGAAAATAGCTCTGAGAAGAGAGAGGATTATAGTTGGAGTGTAAGAGGACTAAGAGGTAGAGAGAAGGATGGAAGTGACTGGAGGAGTGAGACTAGGAAGAGAAATAGAAAAAGAGGATATATTTGAGCCATATACTCGATTTAAAATTATCAGCTTCTTCCCACAAATGAGCAAGTATCGTTATGTGGGAGATAATTGGGCTGGGTCAGTTGAGAGGTGGCTACTGTTTTTTTTCCCAGCCTTGCAGTTAATTGGATAAATAAGGTATTTTATTTAGGGGGGGGGGGGGGTTGAGAAAGGGGAAGAGTTTGTGATAGCATGCAATACCATGAACTAAAATTCTCTTTGTTAAAAATTATTTTCATTTGCACCTCTGGCTCTGGGAAAGGGATTAGCACTTGTATACCGCCTTTTTGTAGTTTTACAACCACATTCAAAGTGTACTTCAAGCATTTTCCTTATCTGTACCGGTAGGCTCACAATCTATCTAATGTACCTGCTAATGAGAGGAACTATGTTTAGGGATTGAGTTAAAGTGGAATGGAGAGTAGCACTGTTCCTATCCTTCACATGTTAGAGGTGACAGGATTCTACTGGCACAGTTTCTGGGTATAGCAAGAGACATATTACTAGGATTATCATATTTTGAGCGATAAAACCCCAGACACATGGCCCCGCCCCTTTCCACCTCCAGCCTCACCCCCACAAAGCCTCCTCTTGCCCGATGAGCTCTGGAGGGCCTAGATAATGTGTGCATGTGTGTGACATCATCCGCCTATGCTCAGAGGCCCTCCAGATGCAGTCGGGAGCTCGTTGGGGCTTTCCAAAACCTGGGCAAATTGCTGGATTTTGTAAAGTCTATCCAGGCATCTGGACAGTCCTCTAAAAAGAAGACTATGTTCTCGGATGTCTGGTATCCCTATATATTAATATCACAGATGCTGTGTGTTTCCTGGCTTTCCTCCTGCTTAATTGCTGAATCTTTGTTTCCTTCTTTGCTCTGTAGCCACTTTTGAGATGTCAGTTTGACTCCCTGAGTTACGTACTTATTCCTTGGCCACTGCAGTGATATGCAGGCAGATCAGTGTGAGTGTATGCTCCCATGCCCTGAGCTGCTGGAACATGTTCTCCCACCCAAGCATATAATCTCTGAGGTTTGAAGATGTGATTATTGCTGGGATTCCAGGGCTCAAAGCAAGCATGTGGCAGAGAATCTCGACAAGACAGGGGTTGCCATTGACCTGAAGTTTGAGTACCAGGAAAAGTGCTACAGTGCAGGGGATGGGAAGACAGACCAGAAAACAGGAATGAGCCTGGAATCAGGCAGAGCAAAGCAGGAAAATGATCCAAGCCTGTGAGAGATGGGGAGTTATAAATTGAGAAATAAGTTAAACTTGTCAGTGAAAGGAAGTCTTGCCCACAGAGGAGAGTGAGAAGTTGGAAGAGTTTCTCATCGGACATTTATAGTACCTCAGCTAATGAGCTTGAAAATGTTGATTTTTAGTCTTAGCCTGTCCCAGCTCTCCCATTCTCTCACTGGTTGTAAGTTCTGTTTCTGAGAAGGACTCAACCCAAGTTTTAAGTGATTAAGATGCATACATTGGATCTGAGTGCTATTGCAGGTTCCTGAGGAAGAAATCTAAACGAGGCATACAAAACCTTTGCAACAACGGTTTCAGTGTGGCAGCACCTTTTATAGTACCACAAGTGCAATTACCTTTGTACCTGACCCCAGTATTCATTTCCCCATTTTACAAATGGGAATATATAAAAGGAAATTTCCATGTCTAGTTTTACATCAGCTCATAGGCATACACAGGTTTTTTTTAAAATTTTTAATAAAAGTACTTGATTTTTCCAGGGGTTTATATGGGGGGTGGGGGAGATAATGGAGTCATTCTCCTTAATCCCATGTAGTGCATTTCCACCACCAAAATACTATTTAAAATTGTAGCTTTGCTATATAACTGCCTGCATTTACATATATAGTTGCTCCATTTTACAAACCTACACATGGAAGTGCTGACACCTCAAAGCTGGGCAATTTTTTTCATTGTGTATATATGTAAAATGGCTGCTCCTGTTGTACATGCCAGCAAATGCACTTGCACTCTTGCAAGTATTTTAGAAAGGGCTGTATCAGTAGATGGTTTCTTAATAGATCACCAGAACAGAACAGAACATCTCAATTCTAATCTCTATGTTACAGGGGTTCAACTATTTAAAGTAACAAATGTGGCTGCTCTGGTAGGTTGGTAAAACTGATGAAGATGACTCATTAGCTACTCATTCAGGTTACTCTGCCCAAAACCAGAGGGGACAACACTGGAACCTGTGCCAAAGATCGTTGTGCTGGAGATGTCTGTCCTATGACTGCAGAACATCATGTCTGTGCTGGAAAGATCAGTGAGCAATAATCCCTGTCACTATCTGTACTGGTGTGCAACATGGTTTCATCTGCACGGGTGGGGGGGGGGGGGGGAAGAATCCATTGTCTCCCACTGAGGGCAGAAAACATAAGTCAGTGCTATGGTCTTGCTAAATTATTGTACATGGTTAGAAAGCGCAGGAAAACATAACAATTTTTATTTAGGGACTGTGTCTTGAGGATCATCTGTGCTGAGGTGCCAATGTTCTTCAGCACTTTAGAGGACAGTTTTGAATTTGCCTTGAAGACGACCATTTTAGGCCTGAAATCTCTCCTAAACTCTCTTTACTTTAGAACAGTGGTTCCCAACCTTGTCCTGGAGGACCACCTAGCCAGTTGGGTTTTTGTGATAACCCTAATGAATATGCATGAGAGAAATTTGCATATAATGGAGATGACAGGCACACAAATCTGCCCCATGCATATTCATTAGGGCTATCCTGAAAGCATGACTGGCTGATGATCCTCCAGGACAGGGTTGGGAACCACTGCTTTAGAAGATCCTTGGCATTGCTTCCTTGTGGTTGGCTCAAGGTCAATATGCCTGGAGATAAAGGCAACATCCTCAAAGGATAAACTTCTTGACCAAAGTCAGCTGATCTCTATACAGAAGACATTCTCACCTTATATGCAAATTGAAGTTTCTTTTCTGCCTTATGATCATGGACTCAATCAAAGCAATACTTATTAGCTCGCAGAGGCATTGTTGCAGTTTTCATAATCAGCCTGGTTATTGTTTGCATGCAGACAGATAAGCAACTGGAATGTGCTTTGAAGTTCCAGATCTTTCTACTGCACTGAGGGTGGAGTCAGAACACTGGCTTCATCTACAACATGTTCCAAGAGGGGGTGTGTGTCAAATAAGAGACCTTTTTTTTAAACAAAAAAGACACATGAGAAACCTCTTCCAATAATGGGGGTGCTTTGTTTTTGTACCCATAGCCTCACAATTTTTCACTTAATTTTGAACTCTGGGAGAGTTGTTCCATTCTGTCACCCATTTTTGTGCCTGATTCAATCCTGCTTGTCAACTTAGAACTGATAGTCTATACAAGTGTCTCGCAAACTTTGTCAAGCCGTGGCAGACTAAACATGGTGGCTCAAGGCATTCTTGAAGTGCGCAGATGCACGTGACTAGGATTGCTAGATTTCCCAATTGGAAAATCCGGACCACCTAGACCCACCTCCAGGCTCGCCCAGTTACATCCATCCCCACCCTATAATGCCCTAATCCTGCCCCCCCGCTGCCTGCATTTGTCAGGCAGGGAGGAAGTTGGTGCATGCGTGACATCATCGCGTGGCATCCGCGCATGCGTGGACTTCCTCCCTGCCTGACACGATTTGAGGAGGCTTTTCAAAACCCAAAGGAGGATATGTCCGGGGAAATCCGGACATCTGGTAACCCTACGCATGACGTCAACACGTCAACATCTGTGCATGCACAAAGACCCTCCGGACGGGGTCCTGAGCTATCAGTGAGGGGGGGGGCTGAAAGGGAAGACATGTGGAAACAAGGAGAGGCGCTAGCGCCAGCTGCCTACAGGATGTGCCTCTCGCTGTTAAGAGGCATGTCCTGTAGGCAGGCAGCCGGCGCCTCTCCTCCTACCTGCTGGTGTCTCATGGCATACCTGGAATATTGGGCGGCACATAGTTTGTGATACACTAGTCAATACTTATTTCACTCGCTGGTCAGGTGCTGAGAAGATTGCAAGCCGTTTGCATACTTCTCTTAGCCTCTTCTGTTATTACTCCCAGGTCTGCTGTGACCTACATGGCTTCTACTGCTGCTATCACATGCACTATCCAACAGTTTGCCAGAAGGCACTCACCAAACCAATACCTCAGGTTAGTATTTTTCTCTTCTCTTTAGATTTCCCTGACTCTGCTATACTGTCTCATCCAGATATTAACATTATCTAGTCTTATTCCATAACTCAAATGACTGAATGAAGATCAGCACCAGTAGAGAAAGTTGGGAAAAAAAGAGTTTATTCAGACCAATCTAAAATTTCATCATAAAACCCAACATGGCTATGTTTCAGCCTTAGGCTGCATCAAAGGTCAATATACATTATTTTAACATAGTAAATGACTCAAATGGTCCATCCAGTCTGCCCAAACATACACTCTCTATAATTAAATGATTTAATTTAAATTGTTCTTTTTCTTAGATATTTCTGGGCCAGAAACCCAGAGCTCTGCCTGATACTGTGCCATCTATTGGAGTCTCCGTCAAAGCTCACTCCAGCTCACCTAAACCATCCCAGCCCATCCTCATCTGAATGACCATATTCAGGACACAGACCATGCAAGTCTGCCCAGTATTGGCCTTAGTTCTTCAATATATACCATTACTTTCTGATTAGAGATCCTCTGTGTTCATCCCATGCTTTTTAGAACTCTGTCACTGTTTTCCTCTCCACCACCTCCCTCGGGAGCGCATTCAAGGAATCAACCACCCTCTCTGTAAAGAAGAATTTCTTAACATTACTCTCGAGTCTAACACCCCTCAACCTCAGATTATGGCTTCTGGTTTTTACCATTTTCCTTTCTCTGGAAGAGATTTTGTTCTACGTTAATACCTTTCAAGTATTTGAACGTCTGAATAATATCTCCCCTGTCCCTCCTTTCCTCTAAGGTATAATATTCAGGGCTTCCAGTCTCTCCTCCTATGCCTTTTGGCGCAAACCTCCTACCATTTTCATCGCCTTTCTCTGAACCGCTTCAAGCATTCTTATGTCGTTTGCCAGATATGGCCTCCAAAATTGAACATTATACTCCAAGTGGGGTCTCACCAATGACCTGTACAGGGACATCAACACCTTCTTTCTTCTACTGGTTACGCCTCTTTCTATACAGCCTAGCATTCTTATGGCAATAGCCATTGCCTTGTCACATTGTTTCTTTGCCTTTAGATATTCGGACACTATCACCCCAAGGTCTTTTCACCATCCGTGCATATCAACCTCTCACTTCTCAGCACATACGGCTCCTTCTGATTTCTAATTCCCAAATGCATTACTCTGCACTTCTTTGTATTGAATTTTAATTGCCAGATATTAGACCATTCCTCTAACTTTTGCAGATCCTTTTTCATGTTTTCCACTCCCTCTTTGGTGTCTATTCTGTTACAAATCTTGGTATCATCCGCAAAGAGGCAAACCTTTCCTTCTAACCCTTCAGCAATGTTACATTGATGTGTTCTATAATTACATTACATTGATGTCTTCTATTCCGCCAATACCAGGGCGATTACAAGGTTGATAGCTATAGTATGCGTCAGGATCTGGGAATGGCTGATACGGTCTGGTTAGATTATTTGACAAATTTCTTTAATAGTATGGTTTTCAGTTCTTTCCTATATGTTTTGTAGTTGGGCGTCATGGTCAGTAGATTTGAAAGGTGGTGGTCTATTTTTGCTGTTCTGGTGGCTAGTAGACCGTTATATATTTTCTTGCTTTGCATGCCTTTGATTGGAGGGTAGGTAAAGTGTGCTTGAGTTCTCCTTGGTCTGGATGTGTTTTTCCTGATTAGGCGGTTGTTCAGATAGCTTGGTCCATATCCATTTAGGGCTTTGAATAGGGTGCAGCAGAATTTGTGTTGTATGCGTGCTTGTACTGGGAGCCAGTGTGAGTCTTGGATAGCTGAGGTAATGTGGTCGCATTTTTTCAGCGAGTATATTAGTCTTAGGGCTATATTTTGACTGTTTGTAATTGTTTTAGCATGTTGGCGGGGCATGACAGGTAAAGTATGTTACAGTAGTGCAGGAGACCTAGGATTAGCACTTGTACTATAGAGTTTGAATTGTTCGTTGTTTAAGTATTTTCGGACTTGTCTTAAGTTGCGAATGGTTGCAAATGCATTCTGAACCGTTTTGCTGATTTGAAGTTGCATGGTGCAGCCTTTGTCTATCATTATTCCCAGCAGTTTTAGGTTGGGTTGTAAGGAATATGTGATGGAGTTTATTTCTAGGTTTGTTATGGTTGGGGTTTTGTTTCTTTTTAGTAGTAAGAATTTGGTTTTGTCTTGGTTTAGTTTTAATTTGTGGTCTCTCATCCATTTTGACATTGTTTCTAATGAAATGTGTAGTTTGTTCGTTGTTTTGGGAGTGGTTTGGTCGAAAGGCAGGAGGATGATGATATCGTCTGCGTAGCTGTATGATGTTATAGCTTGTTTGTCTAAGCATGTGCCAAGTGTGGCTATGTAAAGGTTGAAGAGAGTTGGTGATAGTGGGGAGCTGTGGGGGACTCCGCAAGGGTTGTTCCAGGATTCTGATTGTTCATTGTTTGCTTTTACTCTGTATCTTCTTGAACGGAGGAATCCTTCAAACCAATTGTAGACTTTGCCTGTGATTCCTACTGCCTCCAGTGTTTGTAGTAGGATGTCGTGATCTACTAGGTCGAATGCCACTGTGAGATAGAGTTGTATGAGTAGCATTTTTTTGCCTTTGCTTAGGTGTTGTTTGGCTGTGTCTAGGAGAGAGACTAGTAGTGTTTCTGTACTGTAGTTGCCTCTGAACTCTGATTGTGAGGGGTGAAGAATGTTGTGGGTTTCTAAGTATTTGGTGAGAAGTTTTGCTACGAGGCCTTCCATTAGTTTGACGTATAGCAGTATTGAGGCTATAGGTCTGAAATTGGATAGCTGATCTGTTGCTCCCTTTGGGTCTTTCAGAATAGGGGTTATGATGATTTTGGCGAATTCTTGTGGAAATTGACCCTCTGTGAGCATGTAACTAATCCACCGCATGAGGTGGGTGCGGAATCTAGTGCTGGCAGCTTTTAACATGTATGGGGATAGTGAGCATAACATAAGAACATAAGAATTGCTGCGGCTGGGTCAGACCAGTGGTCCATCGTGCCCAGCAGTCCGCTCACGCCATGGCCCTTAGGTCAAAGACCAGTGCCCTAACTGAAACTAACCTTACCTGCGTACATTCTGGATCAGCAGGAACATATCTAACTTTGTCTTGAATCCCTGGAGGGTGTTTTCCCCTACTACAGCCTCCGGAAGAGCGTTCCAGTTTTCCACCACTCTCTGGGTGAAGAAGAACTTCCTTATGTTTCTACGGAATCTATCCCCTTTTAACTTTAGAGAGTGCCCTCTCGTTCTCTCTACCTTGGAGAAGGTGAACAACCTATCTTTATCCACTAAGTCTACTCCCTTCATTATCTTGAATGTTTAGATCATGTCCTCCCTCAGTCTCCTCTATTCAAGGGAGAAGAGGCCCAGTTTCTCTAATCTCTCACTGTACGGCAACTCCTCCAGCCCCTTAACCATTTTAATCACTCTTCTCTGGATCCTTTCGAGTAGTACTGTGTCTTTCTTCATGTATGGTGACCAGTGCTGGATTCAGTATTCCAGGTGAGGGCGTACCATGGCCTGATACAGCGGCATGATAATCTTCTCTGATCTGTTCGTGATTCCCCTTCTTAATCATTCCTAGCATTCTGTTCGCCCTTTTTGCCGCCGCCGCACACTGCACAGCCGGATTCATTGACTTGTCGACCATTACTCCCAAGTCTCTTTCCTGGGGGGGTCTCTCCAAGTACTGCACCAGACATCCTGTATTCATGTATAAGATTTTTGTTACCGACATGCAGGCTGCATGACTGTATTTTTTGTAGTTTGTCAAAGGTCATGCCATTATGTGTCTGGGAAATCCGACCAGTTTCTGTCTGCTGCCAATCCTGTTCACAAACATATTGAACAGGATTGGCCCCAGCAACGATCCTTGAGGAACTCCACTACTCACCTTTCCTTCCACCGAGTGAATTCCATTAACAACCACCCTCTAGTATCTATCCACCAACCAGTTTCTAATCCACTAGTTCACCACTTTGGGTCCTAACTTCAGTCCATCAAGTTTGTTCAAGAGCCTCCTATGAGGAACCGTATCAAAGGTTCTGCCGAAATCTAAGTAAATTACATCTAGCATATGCCCTTGGTCCAATTCTCTGGTCACCCAATCAAAAAATTCAATCAGATTCGTTTGGCACAATTTACCTTTAGTAAAACCATGTTGCCTCGGATCCTGTAACCCATTAGATTCTAAGAACTTCACTATCCTTTCATTCAGCAACACTTCCATTATTTTTCCAATAACTGAAGTGGGGCTTACCAGTCTGTAGTTTCCCGCGTCATCTCTGCGACGACTTTTGTGAATTGGCACCACATCTGCTCTTTTCCAATTCCCAGGAACCACCCCCATCTTCAGAGACTTGTTGAACAAATCTTTAATAGGACCTGCCACAACCTCTCTGAGTTCCCTCAACATCCTAGGATGGATCCTGTCCGGTCCCATTGCTTTGTACACTTTCAATTTTTCAAGTTGTTCATACACACTTTCTTCTGTGAACAGTGTGGTATCTACTCCAATCTCGTGTGTAGTTTTGTCAGACAATATCGGTCCTTCTCCAGGATTTTCTTCCGTGAATACAGAAGTATTTAGCATGTTTCCTTAGTCCTCATCTCTCTCCACAGTGGTTCATAGCATCTTTTAGTGTCACAATTCCATTTTTCATCTTCCTCCTTTCAATAATATATCTGATAAAATTTTGTATTCCTTTTTCAAGTTTTTAGCCATTTGCTCTTCCGCTTTCGCCAGTCGTATCTCTTTCTTGGCTTCCTTCAGTTTCAGTAGCGCCAAGAAAAGGATCAAAAGACAATACGATGAAACCTTCTGCCCAATGTGCAGCAATGGCCAAAAAACAAACAGGATGATAGGAATTATTAAAAAGGGAGAAAACACCTAAAAAATTCTAGGCTGCTTCCTAGACTCCACATTATCCATGGAACTCAAGTATCCCATCTTCGAAAGAAAGTTCTCTTCGCCATGAAACAGTTAAGACTCATCCGGCCATACTTCCACCAGCATCATTTTGCTCTCATTGTCCAGATGATGATACTATCCCAACTGGACTACTGTAACTCCGCCTATCTGGGAATCACCACCACCCTCATCTACAAATTGCAGCTTATTCAAAATACTACAATAAGACTCATCTTTGGCCTGAAAATATACAACTCCATTTCAACCTACCTCTAACAACTCCACTGGCTTCCCATCTCATCCCGTATAAAATTCAAAATACCTGTATCATGCATCACATTATCTACGGCAACTCAGCTGCCCATCTCATCAAACTCCTATCTGATGCTTGGGCCATCTCACACAGAATTTTCAACAGAATCCAATTAAACCTCCACTCGACAAAAAATCTCAAATACAGAAGAATTTTCCAATCCATGACTTCCTTGGAGTCAAAATCTGGAAAGATCTCATAGAGACTATAAGAACTGAAGCCAACCACGCTCTATTCCGGAAGAAACTGAAAACCTCACTCTTTGACAACTAATTCCTCAAAGTTTGCCACACGCACCTGTCCTTTCACTTAATATGATTAGGATCTTCTTTCCTGTCCCCCTTCCTCTTCTTCCATCCTCTTTATCCTTGCTTCCCTTTTCTTCTTCAAGTCGCCTAGAGCCTATTTAGGTGTGCACGACACACAAATAGGTTAGCAAGACTAAGAATGTGATAATGCCCCTGTATCGTTCCATGGTGCGACCTCATCTGGAATATTGCGTTCAATTCTGCTCTCCTTATCTGAAGAAAGATATAGCGGCCCTAGAAAGGGCTCAAAGAAGAGCAACCAAGATGATAAAGGGATTGGAACTCTTCTTGTATGAGGAAAGACTAAAAAGGTTAGGGTTATTCAGCTTGGAAGAGAGATGGCTGAGGGGAGATATGATTGAAGTCTACAAAATCCTGAGTGGCGTAGAATGGGTACAAGTGGATCGATTTTTCACTCCATCAAGAATTACAAAGACTAGGGAACACTCGATGAAGTTACAGGGAAATACTTTTAAAACCAATAGGAGGAAATATTTTTTCACTCAGAGAATAGCCAGAGGTTGTGGTAAGAGTGGATAGCGTAGCTGGTTTTAAAAAAGGTTTGGGCAATTTCCTGGCGGAAAAGTCCATAGTCTGTTGTTTGTCCTGGATCGGTAGCATGGAATGTTGCTACTCCTTGGGTTTTGGCCAGGTACTAGGAACCTGGATTTGCCACCATGAGAATGGGCTACTGGGCTATTCTTATGCTCTTATGAGGGTCCTGGCAGGGTCTCCTGCACTGGCTTTTGATGTTTGTCCACTGGCACTTGACTGCCCTTTGTCTGGGACACCATCTCCACTTTCTCCAGTTCCTTCTGGAATTTCTGGCCCATAAAACACTCCAGCTGAGCACCTAAGCCACCAGAAGCATAATGAGAGGCCAAGCCAAAAGCTCCTGCCCTTCTCGAGCTACACAGCACATGGAAAAATAACCTCCTTCAGATAGGCATCCGTCGTAAATATGGCATGAATCTAAAGTATCTCCACTTAAGAATCCATTTATAATGGGGGGGAGGGGTTTGACAAAAATAAGGGGTATTAAAGCAGATGGAGGCTTTTAGAATAAAATCAGGAAATCCAAGATGGCTGCCACGATAGCGATTCTGGCGCCTAAAATGGTCCATGAAGAAAAAAGACAAACTCATAAAATGTAGGGAAGGGTGTTTGGGAGTTGGGGGACATGATCCCTAACTTCAGAAATGTTTAAAAATACTTAAGGACCAACTCCCCCTCCCCACCTCAATTTTCCCAATAGGCTGCAATAGCCTTACTCACTGTGCCATGCTTCTGTGCTGGAGCTGCATAGGGAAACCTCTGATCAGAGGGGAGAGAAGATTTCTGCCTCAGACAAGCCTGGAGTTGAACAGATGACTTGTTTCTTCAGACTGCCATCCCAGATGTGGAACTGGACCTCAGACCTCCGCTGGAGCCAAACGTCATGGGGGAACGCAGTTGGCCCCAATCCTGAATAAAACCATCAAAGAAACCGCTCGGTCTGCATTCAAACCCTCTGTGGACAGAATCTGGGGTGAGATTGCTCCCAAGGGTACTGAACCTAAGCTCTGAGAACTACTGTTGCAGACTAGCCATACAAGAATCATGCGAGGCATGTGTCAGTGTGCTACAAACCTCAGCACTGAGAGTCTGTATCTTCTTACAGCCAGAGATACCCTGGGGTGACCGGGATCCTCTGCAACACCAAAAGTCTCCAGACGGATAATAAAAAAAATCTGATAATAAAAAAACCCCTGAAAATAATAAAAATTAAACTTGGGCAGAACAAACAGGCTCCTTACTCCTTGCTTGTAGAGAGAAAAACTGAGAGGGTGGAGCTCATCCCAGAGTGATGGGAGGTGAAACATGACAACAAAATAGTGGGCTCTCTACAACCCTTGCGGCTAATGAGGGTTTTACCCGCTGGTCAAAGCTACCAGTTCTATTGCACAAGAAACCCTGTTTAGTACTATTTCTTACAGTATCTGTCCATGAAATCTTTCTGAGGTAGTACTATGGGAATACTGGTGCATGTTGATAATTTACATCTAACAACGTTTACCCTAGAAACCGAGACCTGTTGGTTAACTTGATCAACTTGAAAGACATATTGAAATGGTTCATATTCTCAGATGAGCCCGTTTCTCTATAATGTCTTTTGCTATAGACTAAATATATCACCATCATGGATCTAGATGACCTTCCAAGAATGAGATCCTTTTCTGTCTTTTGCAGGTTCCTTTGCCTCTAACAGACATTCATTACTCATCTGGCTTATAGCCAAATCTCAAATTCTACAAATACAGAGGTATAAGAAAAACCTGTTGGCAATTTATTGAAGTACAAGATGCACTAGAAAATAAATGACAATTTAGACAAAATGAAAATAGAAAAAAAAGTTTATTAAATGAAAAAAGGCACTGTAAAATTATATTAAGAGATGTGTGTAAACCAAAATAATCTGCTTTACAGAGTTACAAATAAGAATGCATTCTGTGGCAGAAAAAAATACAATAATAAAAATAAGGCCCAAAAAAGAAAAACATAACAAAGCAAATCAATAAAGCTAAAGAGAAAACCAGCTATTTTAAACATTTGTTATTCTCCCACTATATCTAGAACAAAACAGACATGATACTAATACATATTGATACAACTAATCAACATTTTACAAAGAAGCACTACCCCAATTTTATTAGTAGGACAATGTAAACAACATAGAAGAATTTGGTTAAACCACAGACCCTAATGCAGAAAGGAAATGCAGGATTTTTCTTTGATAATCAGATAGAAGGTAAGAGTTGAATTAATATTCTATTTGAAAGACAAGATGTCTTAAGCAAACATAAAATATACAATTTAAAATACTAAAGGGGAATCCCTGCAAAGGAATAATTTGATAAGGGATCTGACTGTGTACAACAGTGTTTTATACCCTCAAGAAGGCTCTTACACAATTTCCAAGGGCTATACACACATACATATTATATAAAGTATCGAATATAATGTATAGATAACACATTTTGACCATTTTTTAAGATCAAAAGTTGAGGGATTGGTAGGGAAGGGGGCAAATTTGAGTTCCTTCTCTACCCATCCAGCACTGGATCCAGTACCCCACTTCCCCTCCCTATCTTCTCTCCCTTCAGTATCCAGCGCTTTATCTCTCAGGCTCTCCTACCAGTTAGCAGCCACCAGCAGATTCACCTCCACTCTTCCCCATGTGGTCATTTGTCTTCATACCTCTTCCCAGGGCTTCCAAAGCTATTCTGTACTACTGCAGGGCTCTCCTGTACAGGCCTGATCCAAAAGAAAATAGGTCACAGATTCAGTGATGCAGCTGTGCACCAGAGTGTAGGCCCATATAGAGTGAAACTGCTATAGCTGCTGCCCATGGAATCGCCAGAGAGCTTAAGAGATAAGATGCTAGATCTAGGGAGGAAGGGAATAAGGAGATGAAAGGAAGATGGCCATGAGACTTACAGAATAGCCTCAATTATCTAATGTAAACAGGACGACCCATTGTCAGATAAGTGAAAAGTTTGCTAACATGAAAAACAATGGCAACCACAATACATAAACAAACACAGTAAAAGCAGGGTTCTGGGTCACAATTGTGCTATTTTGCAGTAAAAGCAGGGTCTTGGGTCCAAAACAAGTTATCTCAGGTGCGAAACTTTCCTCTATGCTAGGCTGGAAAATGAAAAAAGAAGTCACGCTTCTTAACGACTATAAAACGATATCACCAAGGGTTCTGTTTGATATGCCAGATGATCAGATTAGCAAAGGTTGGATAATAGAGACTGTAATGTTGAAGTGAGTCGCAGCGATGGGAATGAAATTTAATGGTGAAAGGGTGTAACTTATACATGAGGCCATATGGTTAGCATACAAACACTTATGTACTTTTATACAATATACACATATTCTGAGGGCAGAAAGTAAGCTAGAGTATGGATGAGCTTGGCCATTAGGCACTCATAAAATTCACACATATGGCTCTTATATGCACACACAATTATACTTCTCCTATGGACAACTGTAAATGTATGTACCTATTTTCCTGGAGATAATGTTATAAAGGCAAATAGGTTGTGCCTATTTTTAAAAGACTCTAACATATCACATCCAATATCCCAATAAGAAATAACAAGCAAAATTATTTTAAGACATTCAGAGGTGGAATGTAAGATGGACTTCCCACACATTCAGGACTCCGCAAAGAGAAAATTTACCACATATCTTCATAAGTATATGTATATATAGCAAAACTACTTTTTAAATTTTCACCGATTATAAACAATTCATTATATAAAAGTGTGTCAAAGTTGCTAACAATTTCAATTTTTTTTCTTTCCAATTTTTGCTTATCTTGAGAAGTATCAAAGTTTAAAGAGCTATAAATAAACTCAAGGAAACATTTTCAACATGAATTCATGTTTCACATACTGTATTGCTACATCCTAGAAAAGACCCCTTCCAAGTCAGCAGTCTTCACTTCTCACATTGCCACTCTATAACTAGTCTATATATGCACCTTGATAGGCTAGGTGCCTCCTATTATAAAATTATCATTTCAGAAGGTAATATGGCATAATAAGAATTTTCAGTAAACTTGCATAACTGCTCATATGCTTTTTTTCTTCTCCTGTTGGGCAAAATGTGGATCCTAAACTTTAACATTATATACAACTGTAAGCTTTGTTTACCAATGTGCAGGTTCATATCTATCTGATAAAATCTTTGAAAATCAAAAACAGATTGTTTAAATCAAACTTTCAGGTTGAGATTTGAAACCCTTCTAAAGTAAATTTAAGGTGGTTTTAATGCCCCTAGTTTTTACCTCTAATAACTGTCATTTGGGGGGGGGGGGGAATTCATCAAGTGGCATTAGGGCTGCAAGTTGTGTTAACTGGCCATTAACATATCTTAAAACAGCTCAAATGCTGTTTTTCTTAAAACAATATGGCGACAATTAGTGTGTTCCACAAGTCTTTTGAAGTGATCTTGTGACAATTAAGTAGCCACATGTTAGGGAGTAATGAAATGCAAAATATGTAAATGCATTTTTTGCATTTCAGTAGTGGCCAAAATCATGGAAACACTTCAAGTTTTTCAAGATTGCAGAACTTTATTCAACTGTTGCTCCAGTTACTTATTTAATCCTTCAATGTATGCCTGACACTACACTCTCCAGGAACCTCCTTCTTAAGTCCCAATTTCCCTATCTACTACCTCTCTGCCACTGATATTTAAAATCTTTGGGCAACAGATGCAAAGCCAGCCTCCTGCAATTGGCTTGCCCTGGAAGTGTTTTTTCTGCAGCGTCCTGCCTATGTGGGAAAAGGAAGTGCTGTAGAAAGAACACTTCTGGCTGGCTTTGCATTGGCTGCCCGAAGATTTTAAATTACAGTGGTGGGGAGGTGGTAGGTGGGGGAGTCAGGAACTGGGGACAGGTCATACCATAGGATTTAGCTGAGAGGGGAGGGCTGGGGTTGGGAATGAGGGAAGGACATGCTGCACGGGCTGCGGTGGGAAAGCAAGGACAGAAGCTGCATGGGCTAAGAAGGACAGAGGTTGCACGGGCTGGGGGTTAGAAAGGAAGGGAAAGAGAGATGCTGCCCGTGGGTGACGGAAGAGAAAAAGAAAATTCTTGGACATAGGTGTGTGGAGTGGGAGGGAAAGAGAGATTGCATATGTGGGGAAGAGGGAGAATTGTTGGACCTGATAGTGGTGGAGAGGAGGGAGAAACGTTAAATGGGAGGGAGGAGAAATGTCAGATTCCAAAGAAGAGTGATGGAAGGCGGGAAGTGAGAGATGTTAGATCACTGAAACGGGAAGGAAAGAGAGATGCCAGACCATGGAATGAAAGGGAAGGAGGGGAGAGAGATATGACAGACTGCAGGAAGTAAAGATGTCAGACCGCAGAAAGGAGAGGAGAGGAGGAGAGATATGTTATACCTCAGAAAGAGGGAGGGAGAGAGATGCCAGACCATGGGAGAGGAGTGAGATTACAGGCTATGGGAAGGAGAGGAGAAAGATGCCAGTCCTTAGGGGGGGAGGCAGAGTTGTTTGACCATAGGAGAGGGATGAGATGGTGCACAGGGATGGAGGGGAACGGTAGACAGAGGGAGGAGATGGTGTACAGCAATGTGTGTGGAAGGGTAGAGATAAGAAGAAATGCTTCTTATCGATAGATGGGAATAGGGGAGAAGAAAGAGGGAAGAGATGGTACACATGGATAGATGGGAAGGGAAGACATGGAAAAGTAGTTAGATTTTTTTTTTTAATTTTTATTAATTTTTTTTTTTCATATAACAACAAGTGTATCATAAAAATTCATACAATTACCTTAAGTATACACTTGATATCTCCGTAACATACTGTACATACAACATATCTTATATAATTCTTACTACAATTTAGACATCATATAAAATTTAATAATTTTATCAACTATTATTTAATTATGAATCCCTTTCCCTCCCCTTATTTTGTTAGTTGCACACAATATAATAACTATTATGATAATTTATTTATATTTTATGATAAAGAGAATAAACCTACCCCCCCTCCTTTATCAAGTATCTTATTATGGGAAAAAATTATATCAATCATTACAAAAATCTGTTAACGGTCCCCAAATCTTCTTAAACTTATTGATATATCCTTTTTGTGTTGCAAATGTACGCTCCATCTTATATATATGGCAAACTGAATTCCACCAAAAGTTGTAATTTAATCTGTCATAATTCTTCCAATTGTATGTTATTTGTTGAACTGCTACTCCAGTCAATATAAATAAAAGTTTGTTATTATTTGACGAGATTTGACTCCTAGTTCTCATTGCAGTACCAAACAAAATCGTATCATATGTCAAGGCTACCGGATTTTCCAACATCCTATTTATTTGAGGCCAAATTGATTTCCAAAATAGTATTATGAATGGACAATAAAATAAAAGATGATCTAATGTCCCCACTTCTAGATGACAGTGCCAGTAGTTAGATTTTGAGAAAAAAGCAGAAAACTGGAAGAAATTTGAATGTTAAAAGTTAATGCTAAAGATGGATATCAGGGGAACACAGCCCTTGTGTGGACACTGTAGGATGTGCAAACATAGTGTCAATTTGAAGGATATGCACTTCAGGTTGCACTTCTAGTATAGATCCCGCTGCTCAGCCACTAACTGCAATTCTCAGCAGGTCGTGTATATTATTCAATGCCCATGTTATCTTTACTATGTAGGATGCATCACTCGTAGCATTAGAGTTAGAATAGGGGAACACATTAGCAGGATTCGATCAGAAATCAGAAGCCCCCTTGGTCTCCCATTGGGTAGAAAAACAACATGATTTGACAGACTTACAATATTCTATCTTAGACACTGTCTCAGTAACCAGAGGCGGAGATAGATGTAGCTCAGATTTTACGGAAGAAAGAACAGAAGTGGATTTACATTCTCAACACGCTACACCCGAATGGTCTTAATAATGAGATTGAGTGGTTAGCGTTTCTTTAATCTATTTTTCACCTTTTCAGCCTGGAATAAACAGCACATAGCTGGAGTTTCAACACACTGTTTCAAACCTGACAGCTTTTGCTTCAGAGACATCCCTTACACTGACATCATTACGATGCCGTGTCATGACGTGTTCTTTTTAAAAAGCACGCTAGTAGATCATGTCTGTCTGGTGGTTGGAACATTCAGAATTGACTTTATCAACTTCCCAGCAGTGGTATGTACTCTTTTTGAATGTTCTGCGTAATCCATCCCTGGTTAGCTGAGTGAATGACTATGAGGTATAAGCTCTCGTGTGAGTATCAGGAATTTTTTACTCACACTCGATATGTAAAATTTGTTTTATTTATAGATGTGATTGCAAGTCACGAAGTCATATAATATCACCATGAACAGCATTCAGGAACTCTTTTGAACACGCACTACTCGGGTCTCCTGAAGCAGGGATCGAAATGGGGCCACGTTGGGACCCCATAAACCCTGTTTGTGAGCTAAGTGAAAGCATTATCATTTTAAAAGTGCAGTGACGTTTGCATGATTGATATAAGAAGAGAGAGAAGATATTATTGGGATTTTTTTGAATAATTGAAAGACTTTAATACCAGATTAAACAAATTATCACAGCCTTTGAATGTGTGATCAAAAACTTTTTATGAAGTGGCAATGACTGGAAGGTAAACTCTTATCAAAAGGAGGTTTTTCAATCTTCCCTTCAGTTTCATATCTCTGAGCATTTTATACATACTTTTTTGATCACCCTCTATAGGCTGGTTACTTTTAAGAGGTCAGTTGTGCTCTATATACAAAGATGGATATATGGCAGAAAGTGAAAGAGAGAAAAATAGTAAATGGATAAGGTGGCCCTGGATACACAGTTAAGACAGACAGAAGGAAGTACAGCCAGACTGGGAAAAGATGGTTTGAAAAACAAAATCACTAGACAACAAAGGTAGGGGAAATGATTTCATTTTCAAATTAGTGATTGAATTGTGTCAGTTTTGAGAATTTACATCTGCTGTCTATATTTTGCACTGTTCAGGAAGAAATGCATTTATCTAGCATCTTAGGGTTCAGGAAGAAATGCATTTATCTAGCATCTTAGGGTTTCATTTGTATATATTAGTAATTTTAGTTTGTTGTCCCGTATTTGCATAGGGGTTATCTGTATTCTAGTAGGAAGGAATGTTGAGAAGCATACAGTGTGCTTTGTTTAGTTTCATTTTGTGGTTAACCATTATGTGTTGTTAATAAGATTATATTGTGTGTACTGTATTTTTCGTTCCAAGAGACACATTTTTATTTCCACCCAAAAGTGGGTGGAAATGTTGGTGCGTCTTATGCAGCGAAGATCCCTTATTTTTTTTTAAAACACCCCCCACCCCGTCGCACCTTTTAAAATGTTCCGTATAGCCTGGTGGTCCAGTGGAGTATCGGCCGTCAGGAGAGAGCTTTCCTGCCTGGGCCCGATCTGCTTTCTGAATGGCTGCTGTGAGTTCTCACAGGACTCACGAGAACTCACAGTAGCCATTCAAAATGCATCGCGGGCCTAGGCAGGAACGAGCTTCTGATCTCTGCCGCCGCTGCTCGGCTCCCGCTGTCACCCGCCCACCACCGTCTTCAACTTAATGCTCGGCGCTGCTGCTCGGCTCCTGCTGTCACCCTCCCGCCGCCGTCTTCAACTTAATGCTAATACTATTGCTCAGCTCCTGCTGTGACCCGTCCGCCGCCACCTTCAACTTAATGCTCGGCGCTGCTGCTCGGTTCCCACTGTCACCCGCCACCATCTTCAACTTCATGTTTGGTGTCCTGCTGCCCTGCCTTCGCCAGGGGGGCATGCAGGAGCAAAGTCAGTGGGGCCTGATCGCGGAGCTGGGGAGTGCAAAGAGTTCTGGCAGAAAACAAATAGTCCATGGCAGCCATAAATGAAGCAACTACAATAATCTCAGAGAGTATTTAACTGTATGTTGGCAAAGGCCCTGCCAGTTCTGCCTCCTTTATCATGTATGAAATGCATCAGAGGGGGTAGAACTAGAAGGGTCTTCACAAGCACATATGCACCAAGGAGCCTTAGAACCTATTGTGTTGCTTCTTGCATTGCTGCTATGGGCCTGGAGATGGCAGCAGAAGGGAAGGGGGCTCTGTCCAGGAACTGTGATCCGATGCCTCTCCTACTGTTCCCTCGGGCTTGATGTCCCTCAAATGTCTGGAATGGGGTTGATATTTTGATGGAATAGTAGAAAGACTGTGATGAGGAGACTATGGAGAGCCAAACCAGCTGTTGGTGTTAGGAGTTCTGTTCCAATCAATAGTGGGATCTGAATCTATGAATGGAATCCATGTCACTGCTCTGCAAATTTCTTCTATGGAAGTTGACTTTGTAGTACAGGATGAAGAGAGAAAGAGGCTTGAGGGGAGCATGGGAGAACTTTTGGATGGTTGCATTTTCCACAATACAAGAAATGTTTTCTGTTTCTCTAATGCTACATTGACAAGCATAGTCTGGCTTCTCACGGTCTTCAATTCAGTTTTTGCCTGGCGAAGGGAAAGGTCGCAGCTGCTGGGGGTGGTAAACACCACTCGCATTGTTTATTGTACTGGCATCCTCCATGCTTTAAAACAGCTCAGTATTGCAAGCCTTGCTGCTCTAGCCCCCCCCCCCCCCCCCCTATTATTTGGGTTAATAAGGTTGGGCTGGAAGGGATTAAAAAAACCACTGCCCCTACACTCCCCAGGAAAGACTTGGATTCGGGCAATCAGAGAGGAGGAGGGAGGGGAGTATTTACCTTGGTTTTCTCTAACTCTGGAAGGGAGTAGAGGTTGGTTCTTACTCAGGGACCATAAGAGTCCAGGTCCCTGATGGGGGTAATACAGTTTTTGCATATTTGGGGTTTATGGGGTTTGGGAGGGTAGAGGGGATAGCCTGGAAGGGAGGGGGGCAGGGTGCAGAGCATTGCAAGGACTTGTAAAGGGTGAAATTTACCGCACTTTAATGAATTCCCTCCATAATATGCTGTGCTTTTAAAAATCATATTTCCTTATATTCTAGAATATTGGCAATGTTTTTTATATATATTTACTGAGTTAAGCTTGCGTGTTCTGCTACTGAGCAGCAGGCTTAATTTATGATAGCTTGTAAGGATGGACACTATCTACTGCAAATCAAACACATAGCCTGCAATATGTACATTAATTCCCAGATTTGTTTTTAATTCCATTTTCTCTAGATCTTTTATTTCCAAAATATTTTTTTCATGCCAAAGAATTCCCTTTTCAACTGAAAGTTGGAAGAGAAGGATGTTTAAACTTTGAACATACTAGTACTGTTCTCATTTTAGTACTTTCACCTTTGTAATATGAACAAGTAACTCAGCTAGTAAAAAGTACTATTCTCTTAAGAAAACTAAAAAGCACCAAAATCCCCCTAATTACAACAATTCAGAGAAAAAGCAATTTCATTTTGAGTTCTTTACCATTTCAAAAAATGAAATATAATACATTAGAAACATGGAGATTATCTGATAATCTAAGTTCATTAAATTCTAAATGAGACAAAAAACGTTGATTAAAAGAACACCTTATGCTACCATTTCATGTACCTGAATGAGGAATGTTCCCCATGCACTGGTAATGTCAGAGTAGGGGCTGGCGCTTGGATGTACAGAGACTGTCCCGAATTCTGTGAGCTTTTGCGGATCAGTTTTCCAGTGTTGGGATCATATGTCCGAATTTCTGGACTCTGCTGGCTTTTTGGATGGATGGGAGTCGGATGGAAAAGAGGAGTTTGAAATGCACTATGAATATCAGGAAACGTAGTAGGACTTGTTGCTCTGTAAAATGAATTTCAGAAGTTTAGCGACTCACAAAGGGGCTCTGTATTAAATACCTGTTTGTACATCTGAATAAAGAGGCTAAGTGTTACTGCCTAGGACTGGATTAAGACCAACTGATGCCAGAGCACAACAAATAATGGTGTCCCAAAGTCTTTCCACTGCTTAACTGACAAGAAAAAGACTCAAATCAGTGCTGAGAAATGTGCCCTGCTACATGTACCTTCTTTGGCATTCCCTAGAAAATACCGTATTCTAAACTTGCCTTCCACATTTTTACAAGCCGCCTTTTGTTGGTAGCGCATTGAAAACAAGTCCACCCACCAGCTCAGTGGCAACTTTTGCGCAAACTGGACTTTATTTTCCACATGTCTAAGCTGACTACTCTAGCAAACAATTGTATGTTGATCTTCTTTAAGGTTTGGGACCTTAAAATGAACAGCACTCTTCAGAGCCACGCTAATTATTTGCGGATGACTTCATATCTTATCTACCTAAGTTAGAGGTCTTCATATTTAGGGTCAGCCTTGTACAGAAGAACCAATGTATATCAGGACAAAACTGTTGGACTAGGACTGTCTTAACCCTTGTTCTTATGTTGGAATGTTATGTTTGCTATATTGCAAAAAAAAAAAAAAAAAAAAGTGCTGAGAAATATTATTGTACAAAACAAAACATCATACAATATATATTTATAATGATTAGAAAACACAAAATCACATTTTATAATGGGTGTGGCAGACGGCAGTGAAAAAGTATGTTAGTTACAAGACAAAAACTCTGGTGCCCTCTCTTCCCCTGGTGTCCTAATTTTGCTTTAATCTACTGCCACAATACAATTTCCATAACAAAACTAGTAGTTTGTTTTCTATTCTAGAATCCACACACTCTTTGCAAACTACTTGAAAAGTGAAGTTACTCACCTGTAGCAAGTGTTCTCTAAGGACAAGAGGGCAAGTATTCTCACATGAAACACAGAAAATGATGGAAGAAAAAGACCATAATGGTTCAACCAGTCTGCCCAGCAGCAACCAGAGCCCCGCCACCATTCTGTGTAGGTCCAGGTCATCTATGTTAAACTAAACCTTAAGTTTATATACCGCATCCTCTCCATAATTATAGAGCTCGGCATGGTTTACAAGAGCTTAATGTAAGGAAGGAACAACATAATGGATTGGAGGTTGAGTATAGGGGGGGGAAGAGAGCATTACATTTTTGTGAATAACCTAGTTTTCAGATTCTTTCAGAATAGTTGGAAGGAGCCTAGATTCCGTAGTGGGGGCAGTAACGTTATTCCAAAGCTCAGTGATTCTGAAGAAGAGAGATTTCCCTAATTTTCCCGCATAGAGGATACTTTTTAGCGAGGGGAAAGATAGTTTAAGTTTATGGGTGGATCTGGTGGTATCAGGACTCAAGGAATTCCAAGATAGTGGACTTAGGGGAGGGAAGATGCCGTGTAGGATCTTAAAAGCTAGACTGGTGCATTTAAAATGGACCCTGGAAATTACTGGAAGCCAGTGAAGTTTGGACAGAAGTGGGGAAACATGATCAAATTTGCTTTTTGCGAAAATCAGCTTGGCCGCAGTGTTCTGAATCCGCAATTTTTAAATGCTGGTTGTGATGTCACTACCATGTCAACCATACAGACAACCAAACTTGATGGGACTGATATGTAGTGTATTGCTGACAGTATTCAACTTAACAGTCAAGATGCTTTCCCCTCTGCTCCAAAGATGCACAGTTTCCCCACTCGCAGTATGTGACAATAAAATGATCAACACACTGGAGTTGTCAAACCTTCACCTGCCTCTCTTCACTTGTAGGACACAGACTGTACAAGTCTATCTGGCATCAGGCTCAGCAACCACTATTTTTGCTCAAGGCAACACCTCAACAGCCATATTGTGTTTCAACATTCTTCCTATTTAAGCATCCTCTGTATCTATCCTATGCATTTTTTAATTCATTCACAATTTTAGACTCCACCACCTCCCTCAGAAGGGTGTTCCAAGCATCCACCACCCTCTCTGTGAAAAAATGTTTTCTATCATTACCCCTGAGTTTACCTCCCTACAACCTCAATTCATGTCCTCTAGTCCTACTGCCTCAATGTCTCTGAAAGAGGTTTATTTGAATAGTAATACCTTTCAAGTGCTTAAAGGTGTGTATTACGTCACCTCTCTCTCTTTTTTTTTTCTCAGTGTATACATACGAGGTGCTACCCAAAAGTTTGGGGAATGTGAACAGCATGTGCGAACTGGATATAGTATGCTCTTCTGCCGCTAGAGGTGTCTAGCAGTATGCTTTGTGAATCAGTGTGCCAACAGGTGTGCAGCTGAGTGGTTGCATTGTTTTGTTCTGTGCGATTTTGTAAGGTTGTGTTTTAGTGTCTCGGCGGATTTCGATATGACAGATTTTACTGAGCAAAGAATCTGCATCAAATTTTGTTTCAAACTTAAAAAAACTACTGCAGAAACCTATCATATGCTCCAGGAAGCCTTTGGAGATGTCATGTGCTAAAGCAAAACCTGTTCACGACGATGACCATTCTGGACGAGTGTCAACAAGCACAACACCGTAAACCATAGCAAAAGTTTGTGAGACTATCCTTGAAGATCGTAGGCAAACTATTCACAATGTTTGTGAGATGGTAGGACAGTTCAACAAATTTTGTCAGATGAATTGAACATGAGACATATTTCTGCAAAATTTGTGCCAAGACTGCTAACCAATGAACAGAAGGCCCATCACATTTCCGTCTGTTTGGAACTTCTAGAAACATTACAGTAATTACGCACCCTCCCTATTTGCCTGACTTTGCCCCCTGTGATTTTTTTTTCCTATTCTCCAAAATGAAATTACGATTGAAAGGGCGCCGTTTTAACATGATTGAAGAGATCCAGGCAGAATCGCAGGAGGTCCTCAAGATACTCACCCAAGATGATTTCCATAGATGTATGGAATCATGGGAAAATGCTGGGATCACTGTATACATTCTCAAGGGGACTACTTCGAAGAAGACGGTGTAAATAAGCACATAAGCACTGCCTCTGCTGAGTCAGACCATCGGTCCATCACGCCCAGCTCCCGCGGTGGCCCCCCAGGTCAATGACCTGTAGTGATCTATTAGTTTCGGTAAGCATTTTTTTTTTTTACAACTGAATTCCCCGAACTTTTGGGTAGCATCTCGTATTCAAGTCCTCCAGTCTATTCTCATACGTCTTATGGCTCAAAACCTGTACTGTTTTCATTACCTTCCCCTGTAGTCTTTTTACACCCTTATAAAGATATGGCCTTTAAAACTAACACAGTACTCTTTTCTTCTGCTTACACCTCTCTCTAGCATTCTTTGGGGAAACAGTCACCCCCGTTCAAGGACTTTCTTCTGATCCGTGCATGTCAATCTCTCACTCCCTAGCACATACTGTTCTCTTGGATTTATGCACCCCAAGTACATCACTTTGAACTTTTTCACATTAAATCTTAACTGCCAAACATTAGACCATTCTTCTAATTTTTGTAGATCCCTTCTCATATTGTCCACACCCAACAAGGCATGCACTCTGTTGCAAATCTTGATGCCATCTGCAACAAGGCAAACTTTTCCTACCTCAGTAATGTCACTCACAATTATGCTGAACAGGATTGGCCCTGTATAGATCCGAGGCACTCTACTAGTTACATTTCTATCCTCTGAGAAAACTCCGTTAATATTTTATGTATCTAACCTTATTGTAAACCGTTTTGGAATAAAATGGTATAGAAATTTAAAAAATAAATAAACTACCACCCTCTGTTGTCTGTCTGTCAACTAGTTCTCAATCCAGTTGACCACTTTATATCCTAACTTTAGCCCATTTAGTTTATTTACGAGTCACCTGAGTCATTTAGTCATTTATGTGTCAAAAGTCTTACTGAAATCCAAGTAGACCACGTTCAGTGCATGTCCACTATCCAATTTTTGGTCACCCAGTCCAAAAAATCGATCAAATTCATTTGGTATGATTTTCCTTTGGTGAAGCCATGTTGCTTTGGAACTTGTAACCCATTTGATTCCAGGAAACTCACTATCCTTTCTTTAAGCAACGCTTCCATTACCTTTCCAACCACCAAAGTAAGGCTAACCAGCCTACAGTTTCCCACTTCTTCTCTGTCTCCAATTTTGTGAAGAGGAACTACATCCGCTCTTCTCCAATCCCGTGGAATCTTTCCCATATCCCTTCTGAACTCTCTCAAGATTCTGGGATAAATCCCATCCAGCCTTATGGCTTTGTCCACTTTCAGTTTTTTACTTTATTCTGTAAACGGTGTAGTATCAACTTCAATTTCAGATGCTTATTTAACAGCTGACGGAGGTCCTTATTCCTGGATTTTCCTTGGTGAAAACAGAACAGAAATATTTGTTAAGCACCTCTACCGTTTCCTCATTGCTGTCCACATGTGGTTCACAATATCTTT
The DNA here is from genome assembly GCF_902459505.1 of Geotrypetes seraphini. Lineage (NCBI taxonomy): Eukaryota > Metazoa > Chordata > Amphibia > Gymnophiona > Dermophiidae > Geotrypetes > Geotrypetes seraphini. The sequence continues at coordinate 181,526,877 of NC_047085.1, read as the reverse complement.
CAGTCTCACAATTCCATTTCTAGCCTTCCTCCTTTCACTAATATACCTGAAAAAAAATGTCTTGTCACCTTTCTTTATGTTTCTAGTCATTGTTCTTCCTCCAGAGCCTTTGGCAGCTTTATTTCTCTTCATTTCTTTCAGTTTTATCTGATAATATCTTTTATGTGCGACAAGGCGGTGGCTGCTGCCAGAAGTATTCTGGGCTGTATAAAGAGAGGCATAATCAGTAGAAGAATGAAGGTGTTGATGCTGCTATACAGGTCGTTGGTGAGACCCCACTTAGATTATTGTGTTCAGTTTTGGAGACCGTATTTGGCGAAGGACACAAAAAAGCTTGAAGCAGTACAGAGGAGGGCGACAAAAATGATAGGAGGTTTGCGCCAAAAGACGTATGTGAAGAGACTGGAAGCCCTTAGAGGAAAGGAGGGACAGGGGAGATATGATTCAGAAGTTTAAACATTTGAAAGTTGTTTAAACTGACGTGGGGTCCATTGACCAATTTTATCAATTTTAATTAAATGGTTTATTCCCCTATTTCCAGTTTGATTTGCACATCCAGGGAAGGGGGGTGGGTGGGAGAGAGAGGGATATTATATTAGGATTTGTTTATTAATTACATGTATGTACTGTTGTATGATTTTATTGAATACATTGGAATTAGGGTGGGTGGGAGGGGGTGAAAATGGTTTCTCATAAATTTATTGATTGATGTAAGTGCTCTTTTTCAAATTATTTGTATGTATTCCTTTATGCACGGTTTTTTTTTTGACTGAAAAATTAATAAAGATATATATATGGTTCTACCATGTTCCTTTCTCTGGAAAAGATTTTGTTCTACATTAATACCTTTCAAATATTTAAATAAATATTTGAAAGGTATTAAAGTAGAAAAAAATATTTTCCAGAGAAAGGAACATGGTAAAACCAGAGAACATAATTTGAGGTTGAGGGGTGGTAGACTCAAGAGCAATGTAAGGAAATTCTTCTTTACAGAGAGGGTAGTGGATGCCTGGAATGCGCTCCCAAGAGAGATTGTGGAAATGAAAATGGTAACAGAGTTCAAAAAAGCGTGGGATGAACACAGAGGATCTAGAATCAGAAAATAATATTAAAAATTGAACTAAGGCCAGTACTGGGCAGACTTGCACAGTCTGTGTCTGTATATGGCCGTTTGGTGGACGATGGGCTGGGAAGGGCTTCAATGGCTGGGAGGGTGTAGATGGACTGGAGTTAGCTTTGATGGAGACTTCAGTAGTTGGAACCTAAAATGGCAACTTTCAACAAATATCTACTGATACTGGGGATACTTTATTTAAAATGGTATAGAAGCTGGTGTAATGATGAAAACAACCCCAAACCAATTCCTATTCATTTTTCCTGGCACAGACCAACTAAGACGAACAAACCAACTGGCCCACATCAATTTCTATATGAATATTCAAAGCTAGGCCCATTACAAATACCCGTGGTAAATAGAGTTCGCAATTCAAACTCCATAAAAACAAGATCAAGGAAAGAAAACTGAAAAAAATAGAATGCTTTAGAACACCCACCCCAACTAAATATGGTAATCTCAAGGGATTACACCCGATCAGTAAGAAACAAAGCTCAAATACTACACGATTGGCTGGCGCAAACAAACCCCAACTTCCTATATCTGACTGAAACATGGATGGTTTCAGACACTGATACGATTATGAAAGAAATGTTACCCCAGGGTTACAAAATAATACCTCTATCTAGAAACTGGAAAAAAGGGGGTGATATAGCGATAATTTTAAAAGAATCCTTTGATTATAGCAAAATAGACTCAAAAACCACAAAAGACCTGGAAATATTAACTTGCAAGGTCACCAACACCCAACTGGAAGAGGCATTAACCATGACACTATTTTACATTCCCCCCAAAAATTGGACTAGTACTAGAGAAGAGTTATTCGAATACCTCACTATTAACACCCTAAAAGGAACGTACAACCTGCTACTGGGAGACATAAACGTTCACCTACAGCAAGTGGAAAAACCAGACGTGTTAGAAACGGACACTTTTTTTAAAACTCTAGGAGCTGAAAAGCTTGAAGAAGGAAGTCAAACGACTAGAGGACAAGATACAGGAGCTAGAAGAACTCTACACCATGGAGGACCCAGTCAAGACAGCTGAAGACTTCATGAGTGAGAGACACATCGAAGAGGAAGTTAGAGAACTCGAGAATTTCATTGAGGAGGCATACAGGAGGAGGGTGGAAGAGGATAAACTTCAGATGAAAGATGAAGATATACCAACACCAACACGGAAGGGAGAACAAGAAGCAGATGACCCCAAAGAAGACACCCACAGAGGAACACCACAAGAGGGGGAGAAATTGGCTAATCGATGCCCAGAAGAGGAAAGAGCGAAGCACACCGGGGACATTGACCTGAGACCGAAGCGAAAATTGAAGAAGGGAAAGTCAGCAATCCTAGTGGGAGACTCGATCCTAAGGCATGTGGACAGCCACATAGCAGGAGGGAGAGAGGATCGACTGGTGACCTGCCTCCCAGGAGCAAGAACCAAGGACATCGTGGACAAAATTGGGAAGATCCTGGAAGGAGCGGAGACGGAAGAGACCGCAGTGATGATCCACATCGGGACTAATGATGTCAGCAGGAGAGACTACAGAAGGAGCACGCTGATAGAACAGTTCAAGATCCTGGGAATGAAGCTGAAGATGAGGACCCAGAAGACAGCGTTCTCAGAGATCCTACCGGTACTGAGGGCAGATGTGAAAAGGCAGGAGGAAATGGTGTGAGGAAGAAGGATTCCACTTCGTGAGGAACTGGACAACATTCTGGGGCAAGAGCAAGCTCTACAGGAGAGATGGACTGCACCTGAGCACGGAGGGAACAAGACTTCTATCAAACAACGTCAAGAGAGGAATAGAACAGGCTTTAAACTAAGAGGAAGGGGAAAGCCGACAGTCGACCTAGCGTCGATGATTCGGAAGAAGGTATCACTTGATGATACTAAGGGAATGCAAGGCTCGGAAGAAACAACGGACAAATTACGACTAACCCAGAAGAAGAGGTTAGAAGGAGTGTACCAAAAGAGAAGACATTAAAGACCAAAACACAGGGAAAGGAAATGAAGACACTTAAATGCCAGGATCTAAACTGCATATATACTAATGCAAGGAGCCTAGGAAACAAAATGGGGGAATTGGAAGCCGTGGCCAATGCAGAAGACTTAGACATCATTGGAATCTCTGAAACATGGTGGAATGAGGAAAGCAAATGGGATACAACACTGCCGGGATTTAAGCTCTATCGCCAGGACAGGTCAGGACAGAAAGGAGGTGGAATAGCCCTATACATAAAAGAAACCATACAATCGACAAGAATAGACACAGCGGAGACGACCAACAAGCTGGAATCGCTATGGGTTAAAATACCAGGTAGAAAGGGACATGAAATAAAAATGGGCCTATACTATCGTCCACCCGGGCAAACCGGAGATATCGATAAAGAAATGGAAGCTGAGATGAAACAAGAATGCAAAAACGGTTGCACAGTTATTATGGGAGACTTCAACTACCCCGGGATAGACTGGAGTCTTGGGAACTCAAAATGCGCTAGGGAAACAGAATTCCTGGAGGCTACACAAGATTGCTTCATGGAGCAGCTTGTTAGAGAACCAACGAGAGGAAATGCCACTTTGGAACTAATCCTAAATGGGTTAATGGGACCTGCAAAGGAAGTGGAAGTAGTGGGACCGTTGGGAAACAGTGACCATAACATGATCAAGTTCAAGGTTGAAGCAGGAATACCAAAAGGAAAGAGAACCATGGCAACAACTTTCAACTTCAGAAAAGGAAACTATGAAGCAATGAGGAAAATGGTAAGGAAGAAACTTAGGAACACTTCCAAGAAATGGAGGATGGTAGAACATGCCTGGTCTTTTTTCAAGGACACGGTGAGCGAGGCACAAAATCTGTACATCCCCAGATTCAGAAAGGGGAGCAAAAAGAGTCGAATAAAGGACCTGATATGGATGACTAAAATAGTGAAGGAAGCGATAAGTAATAAGAAAAATTCATTCAGGAGATGGAAAAAGGACAAAACTGAAGGGAACTGGATAGAGCACAGGAAGTATAAAAAACAATGTCACCGTGTGGTTCGAAAAGCCAAAAGAGAGTATGAAGAGAGGTTAGCCAGGGAGGCTCGAAATTTCAAACCGTTCTTCAGATATGTTAAAGGGAAACAGCCAGCTAGGGAGGAGATGGGACCGCTGAATGATGGAGTCAGGAAGGGAGTAGTGAAGGAGGAGAAAGAAGTCGCGGAAAGACTGAACATGTTCTTTTCGTCTGTATTTACGAACGAAGACACAACCAACATACCGGAACCTGAGCAATTCTTCAATGGAAATCAAGCAGAAAAATTAACATTCATGGAAGTGAGCCTTGAAGATGTGCGCAGGCAGATAAACTAAAAATTGACAAATCTCCAGGTCCGGACGGAATCCATCCAAGGGTTCTGAAGGAACTAAAGGAGGAGATAGCAGAACTACTGCAGCAAATATGCAACCTATCCCTGAAAACAGGCGTGATCCCGGAGGATTGGAAGACGGCCAACATCACGCCCATCTTTAAAAAGGGATCAAGAGGTGACCCGGGAAACTACAGACCGGTGAGTCTGACCTCGGTTCCGGGAAAAATGGCGGAAGCACTGATAAAAGAAAACATCGATGATCACTTGGAAAGAAACAAACTTTTGATAACCAGCCAACATGGTTTCTGCAGGGGGAGATCGTGCCTAACCAACTTACTACACTTCTTCGAAGGAATTAACAAACAGATGGACAGAGGTGACCCCATAGACATCATATACCTTGATTTCCAAAAAGCCTTGGTGCCTCATGAACAATTATTCCGGAAACTGAAGAACCATGGGGTGGACGGAGACGTACATAGATGGATCAGAAACTGGTTGACAGGTAGGAAACAAAGGGTAGGGTTGAAGGGCCACTACTCTGACTGGAGGAGGGTCATGAGTGGTGTTCCGCAGGGCTCGGTGCTCGGGCCGCTGTTATTTAATATATTCATAAATGATCTAGAAACAGGGACGAAGTGTGAGATAATAAAATTTGCAGATGACACCAAACTATTTAGGGGAGCTCGGACTAAAGAGGACTGTGAGGAATTGCAAAGAGACTTGAACAAACTAGGGGAATGGGCGACAAAATGGCAAATGAAGTTCAACGTTGAGAAATGTAAAGTATTGCATGTGGGAAGCAGAAACCCGAGGTACAACTATACGATAGGAGGGATGTTATTGAATGAGAGTACCCAAGAGAGGGACTTGGGGATAATGGTGGACAGGTCAATGAAGCCGACGGCACAGTGCACAACAGCTGCTAAGAGAGCGAATAGAATGCTAGGTATAATCAAGAAGGGTATTACAACCAGGACAAAAGAAGTTATCCTGCCGCTGTATCGGGCGATGGTGCGCCCACACCAGGAATACTGCGTCCAGTTTTGGTCGCCATACCTTAAGAAGGATATGGCGTTACTCGAGAGAGAGTTCAGCGAAGAGCGACACGTCTGATAAAAGGGATGGAAAACCTTTCATACGCTGAGTGATTGGAGAAACTGGGTCTCTTTTCCCTGGAGAAGAGGAGACTTAGAGGGGATATGATAGAGACTTATAAGATCACGAGGGGCATAGAGAGAGTAGAGAGGGACAGATTCTTCAAACTTTCAAAAAATAAAAGAACAAGAGGGCATTCGGAAAAGTTGAAAGGGGACAGATTCAATACAAATGCCAGGAAGTTCTTCTTTACCCAACGTATGGTGGACACTTGGAATGCGCTTCCAGAGGACGTTATAGGGCAGAATACAGTACTGGGATTTAAGAGAGGATTGGACATTTTCCTGCTGGAAAAGGGAATAGAAGGGTATAAATAGAGGATTACTACTCAGGTCCTGGACCTGTTGGGCCGCCGCGTGAGCGGACTGCTGGGCAAGATGGACCTCAGGTCTGACCCAGCAGAGGCATTGCTTATGTTCTTATGTTCATAATACCAAATCCAGAGAAAACACACGAAAAAGGCCACCAACTAGACATAGTTACCTTTTCGCAAAAAGAAATCACTGACCCAAAGATCCATCATAGCACAGGGGCCTGGGAAAAATGCATCTGGTCAGATCACTACATATGTAAATTTGATCTATATTTGCAAAAAAAAAATAAAATAAAATAAAATCACCACAACCAAAATATAAAAGAAAAAACCCTAAACCACCCATAATAACCAGAAGAGGAACTATAAATCCAATAGAATTCTGGGCCCACTATGAACTACAACCCAAAACTGAGGAAATACAGGACTTCCCAACTAAATGGGCAAAGTTTAGCAAAGAAGTGTTAGACCAAATAGCACCATTCCAAACATACAAAAAGAAAGAAAGGGAACTAAATGAATGGTTTGACTCTGAATTACTAATTCTAAAACAGGAACTGAGAAAACTAGAAAGAATCTGGCAAAAACAAACAAAGAAGAAGACAAAATACAATGGAAACAAAAAATGAAAAACTACAAACTGAGGCTGCAAGCTCTAACCACCACGCCACACTCCTCTTACTGGGGAAAGAGTAGCAAACATTAAAGACTTCAAAAACAAACTTGTTCCAAACTATGGTATTGGAGCAATATCTTAAATGAACTTTAGCATGCATCATCTTTAGCCACACATAGGGATAGATTCACTAAGCTTACTGATCATGTGTCCCGATCGGTTTGCGACCCTGAACCGATTCACTAACCTTCCTCCCAATCCGATCCGCACACGATCCGATCATGCAAATGAGGGAGAAACAGCATGCAAAGTAGGAAGGACGTGATTCACTAAACTAAAGAAGGCACACCGACTGGGCTGGCCGATCAAAAAAGAAGCGACTGCCGACGACCAGTTGCTTGTGCAAAAACCCAGTGAACTACATCTATAGTCACAAACGTAGACCCTAGAACTTGCAGGTTTTGCCAGTCTGTTAGGGCCTGAAAGTCCAGAAAGGTACATTATCAACTGTTGAAGCTTCTTCTGGTGCAACTCAGGAAGAAATACTTTGTACATCCCCATGGTGAAACAAACCCCCCAGGTATTCCAGGTCTTGCGTCGGAACAAACCGACTCTTCCAAAAATTGACCATTCAGCCTAGTCTCTGGTGCACCGCTTGGTGCCCCTCTGATTCTGACTGGGCCTTGATGGGCCAATCGTTCAGATACGGATGGATTCAGATCCAGAGTTTTCATAGGTGGGCTGCCACCACCACCATGGTAAACGTCCGAGGCGTAGCCAGCCCAAAGGGCAAGGCTGCAAATTGGAAATGCCACTGCAAGATGTGGAACCTCAAGTACCTTCTGTGCTCTGGAAAAATGGAAATATGAAGATAGGCCTCTGTCAAATCCAGAGAGGCCAGAAATTCCCCTGGCGCTACCGAGACAATCACTAGCCACACTGTTTCCATTCTGAAACGGGAAACTTTGAGGGCCGTATTGACTGCTTTGAGATCCAGGATTGGTCTCCAGTCTTTAGAGCTTCTCTGGTAAGTTGAAGTATATCGAGTATCTGCTGGAGCCCGAATTGGACTCTGAGACGGGCTCCATGGACGCTATGTCCAGCAATCTCTGGACAATGGCTCTGACCTTAGCCACTCTGTCTGGTCTTCCAGCTGGAGAAACCAGAAAAAATTCTGACAGAGGCGTTTGTACCCATCTCGCAGAATGTCCAACACCTAGCAATCTGTGGTGATATCCATCTACTCCTCCAGGAATGTTGAGAGCCTCCCTCCAATCAGTGGAGGGTTAGCCGAGGGCCTGGCATAACTGTTTCTTTGGGGTGGAAGTAGGGTGGACTAATGAAGATTGCAGATGCCTGACTCCACCAAACTGTGGTTTTGTGTTCTGACAAGAACTCTGATCCAAGGGACCACAAAAATCTTTTCAGCACAAAAATCAATCCTGCGGTCCTGTGCGTCCTTCAACACTACATCGCCCTCACTGGGAAGAGAAGTCCGCTTGGTGACCTGTGCCCCATAATTTACCTTTGGAGAAACAAAATACTAATTAAAGGCTTCAGCCATTGGACAGAGCTTGTACATGGCCTTGGCCACTCTGAGGATCCTCCAGTGCCTCCCAGTGATCCATGAGGTTGAGGGGTGGTAGATTCAAAGGCAATGTTAGGAAATTTTTCTTTATGGAGAGGGTGGTGGATGCCTGGAATGTGCTCCCGAGAGAGGTGGTGGAGAGTAAAACTGTGACTGAGTGCAAAGAAGCATGGGATGAACACAGAAGATCTAGAATCAGAAAATAATATTAAAAATTGAACTAAGGCCAGTAATGGGCAGACATGCACGGTCTGTGTCTGTATATGGCCATTTGGTGGAGAATGGGCTAGGGAGGGCTTCAATGGCTGGGAGGGTGTAGATGAGCTGGAGTAGGTTTTAACGGAGATTTCGGCAGTAGGAACCCAAGCACAGTACCGGGTAGAGCTTTGGATTCTTGCCCAGAAATAGCTAAGAAGAAAAAATTTTAAAAATTTAAATTGAATCAAGTTGGGCAGACTGGATGGACCATTCGGGTCTTTATCTGCCGTCATCTACTATGTTACTATGAGCATTTTCACAACACAATGTCCATACAGTCAGGAAAGGAGGAAGACTGCAGCTTCGTACTGCTCATGAGCATATTGAGCTGTCAAGGACTGGCTAGCCTCCAATTTTAACTCCTGAAGGGATTCTGAAATAATCCCTACCAAAGCAGAAGGCCTGTTTACTGGTTGCACAAGAAGGCTTGAATAACGAAAGCACTGTTCCTTTAATGGTTTCATCAGTGTTTTATGCCTGAAGTAAGAAAACACCTTGCTAGTAAGAGAAGGGAATTCAAGGTTCTGTTGGTATTAGACAATGCCCCCAAACACCCAGAATCACATAAGTCCCATATGATGATGTTGAGGTCGTTTACATGCTCCCCAACACATCATCTCATCCAGCCTCTTGATCAGGGGGCAATAAGGACATTCAAGGCACACAGTATTCAATGGAAAGGATTGTCCATACGATGAAAGAAGACACCAATGTGGAGAACATTATGGAAACATGGAAGGACTTCACTATCGCCAATGTCATCAATGTTATTGAACGAGCACTGAAAGCTGTCAAGCCAGAGACAGTGAAATTGTGCTGGAAGAATCTCTGGCCTGAATGTGTAAAAAAGGAGTTCACTGTCATTATCACAGAGCCAGTTCAAAAATTATGGAAGACATTGTGGACTTGGCAAAGGTGTGTGGGGAAGGCTTTGAAGATATGGATCTGGGGGATATTCAAGACTTAATAGACACTAGATCTAACGAACTAACAGAAGATGACCTAACTGACCTGACTGTTTCCGAAGGGGAGACAATACCAGATGAAGAAGGGGATGGAGAACAACAACAAGAAGTGCTAGAAGACAAGTTTATATTGGACGATATTGCAGAGGGTCTACACAAGTTCAATTCTATCATGGACTTTTTTTTAATGACATGACCCCCCTCCATGGTACATGCCTTGAAGGTGAAGAAATTAGCAGAAGCAGCAATGTCTACATACCCGTATATATAAAGAAATGAAGAAGAAGAAGAGCCAGACGGAAATCACAATGTATTACCAGAAGATACAGAGAGTCCCTGCCATTCTATCTACCCCTTCCGCATCAGCCACCCCATGAGGAAGCACCCTTTTCGTCTCCTCCTCTTCCTCCTACTCCTGTACCACATACTGAACATGTACAGAATGATGAGGATGAAGACACCAAAGATTCACTTCCACTGCCTGAGGCAGCACCTGGTACTAATTTATCCTCATTGTCTCCTCCTCCTGCACTGCATGCGGAACATGTACAGGACGACGAAGATGAAGACACCGGCTGAATAAGAGATAGGTATGTGTTACAGTATTATGTTTAACATTACAGTACTGTATATGAATACTGTATATGAACCATGCTTTAATATTGTATAGTACTTGAAATGTACTGCAAAAGTATACAGTACAATGCAAGAACTGCAATACATAACTCCTTTTTTTAAAACAATCGCGAATATCAACAATATGTTTTATTCACAATTTTACGGAATTCGCGAGGGATTTAACCACAATACCGCGAATAAGATAGCAAAATGTTATTCGTGGGGTTTTTTTTTATTTGCGGGCTTTCATTGAAATGGAAGGAGAAGTATACAATGCCAAAGAATTTATCACACAGACAAGATACTAAGGCATCAATATCTATGTAAAATTTAGCAGGCAAAACTCATTTTAAAAGTTTTCAGATAAAATAATGAGGAAAATTGATTTTTCACACAAATTCATGAGCTAACATAAAATATGGCATAAAAGGCATTTTGTAGGAAATCTGTCCAATGAATCATTACTGTATTTAATTGATCACATGCATTAGTCGAGAGTCAGATGTTATACCCACTGTCCAATCATTTCTTGATTTAGAACATATTTACCTTTGTGTCTTAATATAATCCTCCTTCAAAGGAAACAGTTGTTCTTCTACCTTTTCCCATCGTTCCAAACAACTCCAAAGCCAGTCAGGATTTACAACATGAAGGTGCTCACAATCCTGAGCTTGTCGTACTTTTTCTGTACCTATAAAAAAAAAACAACTTGAATTGTTTCCAGAGAAGAACTGATTTAAAGATGATGTGAGAACCCCCCCCCCATTAACAGATTCTTATGCTTGAAGTGCAGGATGTGCCGGTGCCCAGATGAGGGTAAGAAGCGGCGGGGGGGGGGGCCCAATCGCGGTGGGGGGGTGCCCAATCGCAGCAGGGGGGGTGCTGGATCGTATCGGGGGGGGGGGGGGTGCCGGATCACGGGGGGAGGGTGACGGATCGTGGGGGGGGGGGAGGGTGACGGATTGCGGGGGGGCGCTCGTAAATCGAGCCATGCTCGGTTTCCGAGGCACCGATTTTGCAAATGTTTTGCTCGTCTTGCAAAACACTCGCAAAACGGTGCACTCGTAAACCGAGGTTCCACTGTACCGGTATTACTCAAAGTATGGAATTTTGCAGGCAGAGATGTTCAGAATCTTTTAGAATGTATAAGTCTGACAAAAAAAACACAACAGCTGGCAATCTTTATCAAACTGTAGATGCTGTTAATATGGTTACAAAAATGGTTAACAACAAAGATATGGAATGCTTTTATCACTGAGAGAAAGAAACTTACCTAACACTCTAAGTCAAGCACCTCTTCATCAGTGCTAACCAACTATCTTTAAATGGGCTAGTGGTAAATCAAAGTAAATTATCTAAAAGCACATGTGGCATGCTAAAAATAAACAACAAAAAAAGAGATTATGTTCTTACCTTGCTAATATATTTTCCAGTAGATAGAAATGGTATGCTGAACCTTAGAGTACTCTGTCCATTCTTGCAAGCATATTGCAGAAAGATGTCAATCACAGCTTTTGAAACCTCCTCCTTCTCCTAGGAGTCTTCTGCCCCCTTTAGTTCGTTCCAATGCATGCAAGAGCTCTAGAGTAAAAGACAGGAGAAGGAGGGACACGGGGAACTCCCTGAAATCAATGTTCTAATCTGCTCATATAACTTTATAACAGTCAATAATGAAACTATAATGTATAAATGAATTAACATTACCATTGAACAGTAAAACACATCAAATAAAAGTAACAGCTTGAATATTACTGGAGCTTAATTCTCTCTTTATATTCTATTTATAAACTGATTCTGAACCCATAGTCCGACTGGCAGAGAAGTCTTAGCTATGGAGTTGACCATGACACATAAGGCAAAAACAGGCGCATCAAAAATTATCAGGTGGGGGGGGTGTTCAGCATACCATTCTTATCTACTGGAAAAGATATTATCAAGGTAAGAACCTAATCTCTTTTTCTAGTGCAATAGGAATGGCATGCTGAACTTCAGGGATGTACCTAAGCAGTTCCGGAAGTCTTGGGTAGAAGAGATAAGCTAGCTTTCAGTACCAAGGATCCAAAAGCAAAATCCTCTTGTGCTATCGCATCTATTTTAAAGAATTTAGTGAAAGTGTGTAGGGAAGAACATGACTCAGATCTACATATCTCTTCCAAAGGTATTGCCCTCGATTCCACCCAAAAGGAGACTACTCCTCTGGTCGAATGTGCTTTCAATGACACTGGAGATTGTTTGCCACAGACAATGCAGGTGGAGGAGACTGAAACATAGAAACATAGAATATGACGGCAGAAAAGGGCCATCGGCCCAACAAGTCTGTCCACTGTAAGAACCCTCCCCCCTAAGCACTTCCTTGAAGTGAACCCACATGCTTATTCCATTTTTTCTTAAAATCGAGCACGTTGCTGGCCTCAATTACCTGAAGTGGAAGATTATTCCAACGATCAACCACCCTTTCGGTAAAGAAATTCTTCCTATTGTCACCATGAAATCTCCTACCCTTGATTTTTAACGGATGCCCTCTTGTTGCCGTAGACCCTGTAAGGAAAAAGATGTCTTCTTTTACCTCAATAAGGCCAGTAACATATTTGAATGTCTCTATCATGTCTCCCCTCTCTCTGTGTTCCTCGAGAGAGTATAGCTGCAACTTACCCAGATGTTCTTCATATGGGAGATCCTTGAGGCCTGAGACCATCCTAGTGGCCATTCGCTGAACCGACTCTATTCTTAGCACATCTTTTTGATAATGTGGCCGCCAAAACTGAACACAATATTCCAGATGAGGTCTTACCATGGACCTGTATAATTGCACTATAACTTCGGGCTTCTGGCTGACAAAACTTCTACGGATGCAACCCAGCATTTGTCTAGCCTTATGATGCTTTCTCTACTTGATTGGCAGTCTTCATATCTTCACTGATGATTATGCCTAGGTTCCGTTCTGCAACAGCTCTTGCTAAGGTCTCACCATTCAGGGTGTAAGTTCTGCGTGGATTTCCGCTGCCAAGGTGCATAACCTTACACTTTTTGGCATTAAAACTCAGTTGCCAAGTTGCAGACCATTGTTCTAGTAAGTGTAGGTCCTGCGTCATAGTGTCTGGCATGGTGCTTTTGACCACTATGTTGCACAGTTTAGTGTCATTGGCAAATAATGCAATTTTACCTCGAAGTCCCTGAGGCAGGTCCCGTACAAAGATGTTAAATAGGATTGGACCCGAGACTGAGCCCTGAGGCACTCCACTGATCACTTCCGATGTTTCGGAGAGAGTACCATTGACCATTACCCTCTGGAGTCTACCACCGAGCCAGTCTTTAACCCATGCAGTCAATGTTTCTCCTAATCCCAATGAACTCATCTTGTTCAATAACCTGCGGTGTGGGACACTATCAAAAGCCTTGCTGAAGTCCAAATACATGATATCCAGGGACTCTCCCATATCTAGCTTTTTTGTTACCCAGTCAAAGAAGCTGATTAGATTGGATTGGCAGGACCTTCCCTTTGTAAATCCATGCTGGAGGGGATCCCTCAGCCTCTCGCTGCTCAGGATCGTATCTAATTTGTGATTAATCAATATTTCCATAAGTTTACACACTATTGATGTGAGACTTACCGGTCTGTAATTTGCAGTCTCCGACTTGCATCCATTTTTGTGGAGTGGAATTATGTTAGCTATTTTCCAGTCCAATGAGACTCTTTCCATGCTTAGGGAAAGATTGAAGAGCGCAGCTAACGGCTCCGCCAGGACATCTCTCAATTCCCTAAGCACTCTGGGGTGCAGTTTATCCGTTCCCATGGCTCTGTTCACTTTGAGCTTTGATAGTTCTTGGTAGACGCTGCCGGCGGTAAATTCAAAGTTCAGGAACGGGTCTTCTGAGCTCTCGCTTGTCTGTAGCTGTGGACCGGATCCCAGCACCTCACAGGTAAAGACTGAGCAGAAGTATTTATTGAGTAGTTCAGCTTAATCGGAGTCCGATTCTACATAGTTACCATTGGGTTTCCTAAGGCGCACTATCCCATCTGTGTTCCTTTTTCTGTCACTAACATACCTGAAAAAGTATTTATCCCCTTTTTTAATATTCTTAGCTAGATTTTCTTACATCCGGAGTGTGGCGTCTCTGACTGCTGTTTTAACATTTCTGGATTTCACCAGATAGGCTTCTTTAGCTTCCAGTCGTTGTGATTGCTTGTAGGCTACAAATGCTCTCTTCATCTGTTTTACGAGTTCCGAGATCTCCGCGGAGAACCATTGGGGTTTATTATTTCTCCGTTGTTTGCTCACTGTCTTAATATAGAGGTTGGTTGCTTCCTGTAGGGTAGATTTCAGAGCTGACTACAGTACCTCCACACTATCTGTTGTGTCCTGGTTTTGCAGTGCCTCATAGAAAAATCTCCCATGCTCCTGAAGTTAGTGCCCTTAAAGTTAAGGACCTTTGTGGATGTGTTTGACTTAGTGAAACCCTTCCTGAGGTGAAACCAGACCATGTTGTGGTCACTGGATGCCAACGCATCACCCAACCGAAATCTCTGTGACACTGTCTCCATTGGTGATCCCTAGTAGGCTCCAATACCATCTGTTTGAGTCGTGCTCCCCTTATTTAGGTTAGTAACTTTCTGCTGCCGCTGGTCGTAGCGGAAAGTTTGTTCCAGTCTACATCAGGCATACTGAAGTCTCCCAATAGTACAGTGTCTCCACGCAGAGTGATGGTCTCGATGTCTTCGATCAATTTTTTGTCTATGTCATCCTGTTGTCTTGGAGGTCTGTATACCACACCAAGATACAGGCATTTGTCATTTCCCCAGGCCAGGTTCACCCAGAGGGATTCCCTGGTATATTTGATCCCTGTGAGTTTGGTAACTTTGATGTCCTCTTGGATGTATAGTGCTACTCCTCCTCCAGTTTTGCCTTCTCTGTCTCGACGGAGCAAGTTATATCCTGGTATAGCCATATCCCACCCATGGGAATCCGTGAACCAGGTTTCAGATATTGCCACTATATCTAGGTCGGCATTCCTCATTTCCGTTTCTAATTCCAGGATTTTATTGCCTAAACTGTGGGCATTGACGTACATAGCCCTCCATACACTGAGTTTGCCCGGTCTCCATGGGGATTTTCCCGTTTGAGTTAGTTTGTCCTCTACAGTTTTGTCTGCCATGCGAGTACTTGCCTCCGATTCAGAAATGGGGTGGCTACTCACCCCACCAGAAAGGTTACTTACCACACCGTAATGAGAGTGGGTACCCTCCCCCAACTCACCTAGTTTAAAGCCCTTCGGAGCAGGTGAATCAATCGTCGTCCAAAGATGTTCCTTCCTCTTCTGCGCCATTCTACCAATTCTTAAAGTGAACTCAAGACAGATCAACCAAAATACAAAATTTTTCAGTGATGAGAAGTATACTATTTTATGGGGTGTCAGAAAGATCTTTTGAAGTGGACTTCAAAAAATTCTTAAGATCTTCATTCATCCCCTATGGCTTTGTAAGTAGTCAATTAGATAATTGTTCACTCATAGTAAATTATATAGAAAAGATAATAACTTAGCTTTTTTTCTTTTATTTCTTTTTTTCTTAATTGTGTTGCACTGCTTTCTCTAGCGGTCAGCATATATCGCTCCCCTGCCGACGCGTTTCGCCTATCTTTGTCAAGGCATGGGGTCTAGGGAAAACACAAAAATCATGCAATTAAAATCTCTCCAAGACATACCTGAATCATTAAATGCTCCTATCTATAGTGTTCAGCGGCTTCTAAGAAATGGCCGCCGCGTTGTTCCACTCACTGAAATAGTGACATCCCCAGACGTCATATCCGGGGATCAATAACTAAGGTCAACTTGAGCTAACCAGTCAGCTGATTCATTTAACCCCTCCGGGGCCATGGAGTTCAACATGAACATCCATCGAAGTTCTTTTAAATTGAGAATTTTCTCTACATTACCTCCCTCCCACCCTACTGTAATACTATCCAACACTCTCCACTTCAAATCTTTAAGTGTGTGACCACATAGTTTCCAATGATGTACTAGAGCCATTGTTCAGACACATGGTTATGTGGAAGCGATACCTTGATGATATCTTCTGTATCTGGTCATCTACAGAAGCTAATTTTGATAAATTTGTGCAAGATCTTAATTTAGTGGACAAAAATATTCAATTCACTGTTACAAAGGACTTTCATGAACTAGCTTTTTTGGACATCAAAATCATTAAAGACCAAGGGAGACTGATAACTACTCTTTACCGAAAAAACACAGACCGTAACAGCCTGCTCCGTTTCCACAGCTTCCATCCCATAGGTATTCGGAGAAGCCTCCCTATTAGCCAGTTTTTGCGCTTACGGAGGATTTGTCATTCTACAGCAGAATATCGCTCGCAAGCCAAAATTATGAAGAAACGCTTCTATCAGCGTGGTTACCCTCAAGATATAGTAAAAAGGGCTTACACTCGAGCGAAGTATGCGCATCGCGAATGGCTGTTACAGGACAATAATCAAGCTTGTAATTCTGATGAGAATATAGCCTTTATTCAGTTTCATTCCACTTTAGCTTTCAAGATTTCTCAAATCATTAACAAACACTGGCATGTAGCTAGACTTGCCAATCCTCAGTTGGAAAATCGTCCAATTTGTTCGTATAAAAGACAAAAAAATATAGGTGAATATGTCAATCATAGTATTATTAGAAACATGACACCTAAGATTAAAGGCTGTCACCTTCCTTGTGGTCGGTGTCAATGGTGTCCGTTCACGATTCCAGGTGAAATGTGGGTTCATCCTACTACAGGGGTTTCTTATTATTCTAGAGCCCTCACAAATTGTAATTCCAGTCAAGTTATTTATTGTATACAATGTCCATGTCCCAAACTATACATCGGTCGTACTTCCAGACCCATTAAAATTAGATTGACTGAACATAAATCTCGGGTTCATACCCGTAAAGAAACCTCTCCTCTAGTACATCATTGGAAACTATGTGGTCACACACTTAAAGATTTGAAGTGGAGAGTGTTGGATAGTATTACAGTAGGGTGGGAGGGAGGTAATGTAGAGAAAATTCTCAATTTAAAAGAACTTCGATGGATGTTCATGTTGAACTCCATGGCCCCGGAGGGGTTAAATGAATCAGCTGACTGGTTAGCTCAAGTTGACCTTAGTTATTGATCCCCGGATATGACGTCTGGGGATGTCACTATTTCAGTGAGTGGAACAACGCGGCGGCCATTTCTTAGAAGCCGCTGAACACTATAGATAGGAGCATTTAATGATTTAGGTATGTCTTGGAGAGATACAGTGGTGCCTCACACAACGAACTTAATTCGTTCCAGGAGCAAGTTTGTTATGCGAAAAGTTCGTTATGTGAAACGCGTTTTCCCATAACAATACATGTTAAAAAAAATAATTCGTTCTGTAGCATAAAATATGCTAAGGTGACATAAAAAAAGATAAATTTTTGGTTACTATTTTTATTTAGATACATCTAAAAACATAATTGTTTTTTAAAACAACACACATTTTTTAAATTTAAAGACAGACTAAGTAGAGTCTAATTTTACAGTGAGAGAGGGCAGAGTCTCAGCGGCAAAAACTGGGACTTAACTGTTCATTTTTTTTTTTTTTCTACCGTGTTTCCCCGATGATAAGGCAGGGCCATCAAATAAGACAGCCCCCCCTTTTTAGAAAAAAATGTAAAATAAGGCACCCCCCCCGCAAATAAGCCACCCACCGATACCTGCGCTTACCCGAATCGGGTGGTACGGTGGGTGACTCCGTGTGGTCCCTGGCACCCCTGACACGATCGGGGCAAGAGGGAGCTCAAGCCCTCTTGCCCCCCCGACTCCCCGACACGATCGGGGCAAGAGGGAGCTCAAGCCCTCTTGCCCCCCCGACTCCCCGACACGATCGGGGCAAAAGGGAGCTCAAGCCCTCTTGCCCCCCCGACTCCCCGACACGATCGGGGCAAAAGGGAGCCCAAGCCCTCTTGCCCCGCCGATTCCCCAACTCCCCGACAATATCGGGCCAGGAGGGAGCCCAAGTCCTCCTGGCCACGGCGACCCCCTAACCCCACCCTGCACTACATTACGGGCAGGAGGGATCCCAGGCCCTCCTGCCCTCGACGCAAACCCCCCCTCCCCCCAACGACCGCCCCCCCCAAGAACCTCCGACCGCCCCCCCAGCCGACCCGCGACCCCCCTGGCCGACCCCCACGACACCCCCAACCCCCTTCCCCGTACCTTTCTGTAGTTGGCCGGACAGACGGGAGCCAAACCCGCCTGTCCGGCAGGCAGCCAACGACGGAATGAGGCCGGATTGGCCCATCTGTCCCAAAGCTCCGCCTACTGGTGGGGCCTAAGGTGCCTGGGCCAATCAGAATAGGCCCGGGAGCCTTAGGTCCCTCCTGGGGGCAGGGCCTGAGGCACATGGGCCCAACCCGACCATGTGCCTCAGGCCCTGCCCCCAGGAGGGACCTAAGGCTCCCGGGCCTATTCTGATTGGCCCAGGCGCCTTAGGCCCCACCAGTAGGCGGAGCTTTGGGACGGATGGGCCAATCCGGCCTCATTCCGTCGTTGGCTGCCTGCCGGACAGGCGGGTTTGGCTCCCGTCTGTCCGGCCAACTACAGAAAGGTACGGGGAAGGGGGTTGGGGGTGTCGTGGGGGTCGGCCAGGGGGGTCGCGGGTCGGCTGGGGGGGCGGTCGGAGGTTCTTGGGGGGGGGCGGTCGGTGGGGGGAGGGGGGGGTTGCGTCGAGGGCAGGAGGGCCTGGGATCCCTCCTGCCCGTAATGTAGTGCAGGGTGGGGTTAGGGGGTCGCCGTGGCCAGGAGGACTTGGGCTCCCTCCTGGCCCGATATTGTCGGGGAGTTGGGGAATCGGCGGGGCAAGAGGGCTTGGGCTCCTTTTTGCCCCGATCGTGTCGGGGAGTCGGGGGGGCAAGAGGGAGCCAGGCGGAGAGAGGGCAGTTAAGCGCAGTGCCTGCGCGGAAGGATGCAGCTCGGGCGACTTCGTTGTGTGAAACGAAGTTCGTTGTAGGGAGCAAGACATAAAGTTCGTTGTGCGCAGCGTTCGCTGTGCGAGGCGTTCGTTATGCGAGGCACCACTGTAGTCTGTTTTAGAGTATACCATTCTAAGATTTTAATTGCATGATTTTTGTGTTTTCCCTAGACCCCATGCCTTGACAAAGATAGGCGAAACGCGTCGGCAGGGGAGCGATATATGCTGACCGCTAGAGAAAGCAGTGCAACACAATTAATAAAAAAAGAAAAAAAGCTAAGTTATTATCTTTTCTATATAATTTACTATGAGTGAACAATTATCTAATTGACTACTTACAAAGCCACAGGGGATGAATGAAGATCCTTCCTCTTCTGGTCAGGTAAAGCCCGTCTGATCCCTATAGTCCTTGAAGTGCCTCTCCATGATCCAGGAATCCGAAGTTCATCTCTCTGCACCATCCGTGTAGTCATTCATTGGTCCTCTGGATTCGATCTTCCCTGGTTCTTCCCTTGCCTCTCACTGGAAGGATTGAGGAGAAGACCACCTGCACTTCCATCCGCTTCAGTTTCTCACCTAGGGCACCAAAGTCTTTAGATATCTTCTCCGGGGTGTTCCTGGCGGTGTCGTTCGTCCCGGCATGCATGAAGAGCATTGGGTAGTGGTCTTGGGGCTTGATCAGTCTTTCTAAGCAGGTGGTCATATTCCGGATCCTGGCAGACAACAGACCTCTCTTGATTGTAAATCCAGTCTGCATATTGGTCCCTCGGTGCCTCGTAGCAGGGAGTCCCCAATGACTACCACTTTGCGCTTCTTCGGGGGTAGCTGATCCTCGGGGGTGGTTGATCTTTGGGGGTAGATGATCTTCCTGCTGGGAATCCTCCTGGAAGTTGTAGGCAGGTCCAACCTGTAGAAGCTGGAACCTGTTTTTCAAGGTGATCCGTGGGGTTGATGTAAAGCTGTTCTGATTGCGTAAGAGGAAGGCCTTCTGTGTTTGCTTGAAGAGGAACTAGCTGCCAGGAGTCGGCATCTCTAACCTCTTCTTGCACCCCAATTGGTTCTTCCAAGGCTGCAGGTCTGGGCGTCTCAAAGATGATCTTGTCTCCTTGCGCCTGTTCGGAGACTTGGGACAACTCCTGGAGGACTCCATCGATGAAGGCCTCATCTTCCCGGATGCTTCTCAGGCGCTCCATTTCTTCCCTCAGGCACATCAGCTTCTGTCAGGTTGTTGCTGGTCGAACTCTTCTATCTGCACTGAGATTGAAGTCTTCAGCTGCGGTATAACTTCGGTCTGCACAGAGACTTCTGTCATCTGTCCTTGGTCATCCTCTGTCTGTACGGAAACTGTGGCCATCTTCTAGATCTCTTCAGTGATCGGAACGCCGGTTTTGATTGCAGTCTTGTTGCTTCTAGCTCTCCCTGCCATTCTTGAGTTTCTCACTTGCCGTGTGTTTGCTCAGGCCCGCCTGCTAGTCGGTTAACTGTATGTGTTTGGTGTTTACTAGTTAGTTAATTGTATGTGTCTGAGTTTCTCACTTGCCACAATAGATAGACTTGTCATGCAACAGATACGCTTGTTTAGCAATAGGCTATACTTTTGGTCTTTATCACTAGCTTGATTCGTTGCGCAGTAGCTGTCTTATCACTAGCTTGGCTTGTTGTGCAGTATACTTTTGGTCTTATTACTGGCTAGATTTGTCATGCAGTATCTAGTTAAACGTATCGTGCAGTAACGTTTTGATTAACAGTAAGTTTTGTTTAACAATAGGTTTTACAATAGGCTATACAATAGGCAATACAATAAACAATACAATAGGCTATACAATAGGTTATACTATTAGTTCTTAACAACAGATAGACTTTTTTTTTTCAGTTTAGCAATAGGCTATACTTTTAGTCTTATCACTAGTTTGATTTGTCATGCAGTAGCTAGATTATACTTATTGTGCAGTGCAAGGACCAGTAACTTTTTGTTTAATAATAGGTTTTACAATAGGCTATACAATAGGCAATACAATAAACAATATAATAGGCTATACTATTAGTTCTTAACAGATAGACTTTTTTTTCCCGTTTAGCAATAGGCTATACTTTTGGTCTTATTGCTGTCTGAATCCACTGGGAAATGGTGGCCCTTGGAGGTTGGTCTGCCTCGGGTTGACTCCTTGGTTAAGAAGAAGAGATGGTCTGATAGATGAAACTTATTAGTCACTTCCAGATAATGTAAGAGAACTCTGCAGATGTCCAGAAGCTTTAAAGTCTTGTCTGTCTTCTTAGAACCCATAGGTTGAAAGGTTGGTAGCATGTTTTCAACAGACAACGCAGGTGAAGGAGATTGCTGTCCGAATCCACTGGGAAATGATGGCCTTGGAGGTTAGTCTGCCTCAGGTTGACTCTTTGGTTAGGAAGAAGAGATGGTCTGATAGATGAAACTTATTAGTCATTTCCAAGTAATGTAAGAGAACTCTGCAGACATCCAGCAGCTTTAAAGTCTTATCTTTCTTCTTAGAACCCATAGGTTGAAAGGCTGGTGGTCTCACTTTCTGGCTGATGTGAAATGCTGAAACAATCTTTGGCAAAAAGAAAGGTACTGTACTCAAGGTCTCTCCCATTTCTGTGATCATCAGAAACAATTCCCTGCAAGACAAAGCTTGAATTTTTGACTCTTCTGGCTGAGGTAATTACAAATAGGAACACCGCTTTGATCATAAGATCCGTGAGAGAAACTTCCTCAAAAGGCTCATACGGGGCACTCTGAAGACCCTCTAACACAGAGGTGCCCAACTTTGGCCCTCGCCAGGCCAGGTTTTCAGGATTTTCCAAATGAATATGCATGAGATCAATATGCATACAATGGAAGCAGTGCAGGCAAATAGATCTCATGCAAATTCACTGGGGAAATCCTGAAAACCCAACAGGATTCGGCCCTTGAGGGCCAGAGTAGTGCAGGCCTGCTCCAACATGATGTTGAGATTCCAGGAAGGGAAGGGATCTTGGACTGGTAGCCTGAGCCTCAGGGCTCCTTTGAAGACTCTAATAATGTCTGGATGAGCAGCAAGGGGGATTTGCTTCTTTTGACCTCTAAAGCAAGCCAGGCCTGCTATCTGTACCTTAAGGAATAATAATAATAATAATTTATTTATATACCACAAAACCGTGAAGTTCTATGCTGTTTACAGCATTTACAAATACATTGTTTAATTTATAACATTTTATTGAAGGAATCAAATAAATATACAATAATATAATACAAAAAGATATTCTTTACAATTATAATCACAATTTTAATTTTTCCATACATATTACTATCATTCCTCCAAAATATATTTCCATATGACCTATTTCATACCTCTATACACTCTACCCCCCTTCCTCCTTCCCTTCCCCCCATTGTTTTTATTACCAATTATAACATTGTAATGAATGAATGAAGCAAATATACAATTCAAGTAATTCCTTACATATTACTATCATCCCTCCTATTCCCTCCCCTCCCCCAGAATGGAAGGTGACACAAATTACCAGGTGTTGGAATGCAATGAATGTTTCCAAAGCTTCAATATAAAACATTAAGAATCATACTTCGTGCTCTAGAGCAGTGTTCTTCAACCACCGGTCCGTGGACTGGTGCCGGTCCACAGAAATTTCCTGCCAGTCCACAGGGCCAGCACGTGCATCAGGCCCAAAACAGTGTTCTTCAACCGCCAGTCCACGGTGCGATCGATGTGGCGTTATCTTCGAGCCAGCTCTCTCTTCCTCACTGATTCAGCGCACAAAGCCACAGGCAGCGGCTCCCACGCGCTGACGTTACAACGTCAAGAGGGAAGGTTTCCAGATGAAGCACGGGTCACACAAGGAGCCGCTGCCCACAGCCCCGTGCACTGCATCAGTGAGGAAGAGGGAGCCGGCCCGAAGATAATACCGGGGCGGCATAAAATGGCCAGGCGGGAGCAGGCCAGAAGGTAGGGAGGGAGGGAGACAACAAAGGTAGGGGGGAATGATTTTATTTTTAAATTTAGTGATTGAATTATGTCAATTTTGAGAATTTACATCTGCTGTCAGTGTGCTTTGTGCTAATCCCTTGACCAGGCCCCCTTGAAGGAAGGCCAGTACCAATAATATTGGGGCTTTGTTGGGCTCCAGACTGTCATTGTAGCAAGGATGAAAAATATCTCATGCCTTTGCAAATGCCAAAAGAGTGGATGGTTTCTTGGCCTTCAGTAGGTGGTAGTACCACTTCTGAATATTCTTTCTTGGCTAGCGCTGCGCGCTCAAGAGCCATGCTGTAAGACCAAAGCAACCCAGATCTTCTAGAGCAATCAGCCCTGGTTATGAGCAAGTGCAGATACACCTGGAGCTGGAAACATTCATCCACTTGTAGGCAAACTAGATCTGCATACCAAAGATACCTGGGCCAATTTAGGGCCATGAGGATTATCCTAATTGATCGAGATGCTATGCGAAAGACCACCCTGCCTATCAGAGGCCATGCAGGAAAAATATAGCAGTCCGGACCAGCAACGATTGCACCATGGCATTCAGCTCTGCACTTCTAGTCTCGTATCTTTGACTGAAAAACTGAGATGCTTTCTTGTTGCATGCCATTGCCATCAGATCGAAATTCATTTGACAATGTCTTAGAACGCCTACGGGGCCAACAACTAGAGAATGACACGAGGACAAATTTTTCCCCGTCCCCGCAGGGAACTCATTTTCAAGTCCCGTCCCCGCGAGTTCTTTTCCTGTCCCTGCCCCATTCCTGCAAGCTCCATCCTCTTCTGCACAAGCCTCAAACACTTTAAAATAATAATAATGATCATAATAATAATAAACTTTATTTTTATATACCGCCCCTACCGCAAAGTTCTAGGCGGTTCACAACAAAGAGAACTGGACAATCATAGGAAAATACAAAAAGATCAGATACTATCAATTAATAAATTTTTCAAATAAATGTGTTTTCAATAATTTCCTAAACAGATGGTACGACTCAGTCAGCGGTACAATCTTACCCAGCCAGTTGTTCGCTTTTCCTGCCTGAAAAGCAAGTATCTTATCCAAATATCTCTTATAACAGCAAGCTTTTATGGATGGATAAGCAAACAAACGACTGATCCGAACTGATTTAATTCTTTTATGAAATTCAAAATGAGAGGCAAGGTAGGCTGGAGCTAGACCAAACAATGTTTTAAAGCAGATGCAAGCAAATTTGACATTATTCTTGCCTCAACTGGCAGCCAATGTAATTGACGGTACAAGGGCTGACATGATCGTGTTTTTTCAGACCAAAAATTAACCTGACAGTCGAGTTCTGAATTATTTGCAATCTTTTAAGAAGCTTTTTAGAAGATCCCAAATATATTATATTACAATAATCGAGAATAAACAGGACTGAAGATTGTACTAGTAATTTGAAGGCAGCAATATCAAAGTATTTCTTAATGGCCCGAAGTTTCCATAATACAAAGAAACATTTTCTAACCATTAAGTCAGTATGATCTTCTAAAGTTAGATAATGGTCTAAGGTTAAGCCAAAAATTTTAATGGAAGGAACTATGGAATAACTCTGACCATTTAGATGTAATTCTATATCTTTGATTTTATCAGTAGGACTTGCAAGAGAAAACTTACGGCCTCTTTTACAAAGCCGCGCTAGCAGCCCCGAAGCCCATAGAGATTTTAAGGGCTTCGGGGCTGTTGCCACGCAGTAGCTGCTAGCGCGGCTTTGTGAAAGAGGCCATTAGTTTTTTCTGGATTATGTTTAAGTTTAAAATCAATTGTCCAATGTTCAATTAAAGTCAAAATGGATATATGTGTTCAAGGCTTGTGTGGTTAAGGCAGAGCTTACAGGAATGGGGCAGGAACAATGACAGTGACAATACTCATGGGAACGAGATGAGGAAATTGAGTTCCTGCAGGGACAGGGACAAATTTGTCCCAAGTCATTCTCTACCAACAACCACTCTCCCAGGTCCAATATCTGTCTGCTGAGGTTGTCCATTTGCATGTTCAAGGTTTCAAGGTTTAATTAAAAATTTGATTAATCGCATTTTAACATTTTAGGCGATATACAATACAATTAAATTGAGGGGATCAAAATTAAAATAATTAACGAGAACCAAAACATGGACAAGATCCACAGACAAACGGAAAACAAGTGAGTAGAGGATGAAATATAATATTTTAGAAAACCTCCCTCCCCCAGCTAAGGATAACACAAAGGGGTAGGAGAAAGTCAGTTGAGAGATGCCTTTTCATAGATTGTAAGAGTCCTGAATTATGGAGTAAAAGTATCTCTATAGAGGAAGCTTTTTAATGCTCCTTTAAATTCATCAATATTTGATTCTTCCCTCAGATAAGAGGGCAGGGAGTTCCAGATTTGGGGTAACGGCAAATGAAGTGGTAAGTCAAATATGAAAAGTTTTGAGGGAGGGAACAAAAAGTAGATTTTGAGATCTTAGAAATCTAGCTGGAGTGTGCAGAATCAATAGCTAGCTTTTTAACTTGTCAATTTGGCTTAGTACATCTTCCAGATTCACCGAGATTTCTTTGAGTTCCTCTGCATCATCACCCTTGAAAACCATTTCCGGTTCAGGTAGATCTCATACATCTTCTTCCATAAAGACTGAAGCAAAGAATTCATTCAGTCTTTCCGCTATGACCTCCCTGGGCGCCCCTTTTGCATCTTGATCATCCAACGGTCCCAAAGATTCCTTCACAGGTTTTCTGCTTCTGATGTACCTAAAAAAATTGCTATGAGTTTTTGCCTCTTTTGCAAGTTTCTCTTCATATTCTTTCTTAGCTGTCTTTATCAATGCTTTGCATCTATCTTGCCAATGCTTGTGCTTCTTCTTAATTTCTTCATTCGGATTCATTTTCCATTCTTTAAAGGATTTTTTTTTTTACTCTAATAGCCTCTTTCACTTCATCTTTTAACCACGCTGGCTCGTTTCCTTTTCTTTCCACCTTTGCTGATACATGGAATACATTTGGTCTGGGCTTCCACGATGGTATTTTAAAATAACATCCACACCTGGTTTATACTCCTAACCTTTGCAACTGATCCTTTTAGCTTCTTTTTAACCATTGTTCTCATTTTATCATAGTTGCCCTTTCGAAAATTAAATGCCCCTACAGTAGATTTCATCATCAACTTCATTTTTCTAGTGCAATAGATGTGTCATTCTGGACAAGCGGTTAATCTCCCCATGGCCATGAGCTTCTGCAGAAGGAATCTACTCCAGGCCTTTTATGTCTTTCTCCTATTTCACCGAGAGCTCTACTGCCATCTACAGTTTTTCCCCTTCTGCACGTGAGCCTAGAAGGAGTGTTTCTGTTCTGCTCTGCTATTTTCTTTGAGTTATTTTCGGATTGTCTTCGGTTTTCAGTGCGTGGAGCTTCTCAGTTTGTGGGTCCAGCTCTACCTGTGTGGAGAAGAAGCAGATGGTAGTCTGCAGCTGACAGGCCAATCCCTTGTGGTACCTGTTAGCTAGCCAGCAGAAGCATGTTTGGAGCTCGGGCAGGGTTTGGGTTTAGGCTAGGTACTAGTGACCTGGCCACTGTGAGAACGGACTACTGGGCTTGATGGACCATTGGTCTGACCAAGTAAGGCTATTCTTATGTTCGGGGCCATCCATGGTTAGCGTTACTCACCTACTGCTTGGCAGGGTTTTGAGTGCTAGCTGTTAGGCATCCATAGGAGACTCAGTGGTGTCTCACAGGGTGCCAGCTGCATTTTCACCCCCTCAGTTATCTCAGTGTTCTCTTTTGAGCAGGGTCCAATCTCAGCCTATGTCCTTTCTGAGGCACCCAGACATGAAACTCCTGATTACAGAGCCCTGGGAGGTCCTGGAAAGCTCCCTCAAAGGGGCAAAAGCCATGACTAGGCTGTATCCTCTGGATCAAGTGTTTTAGCAAATGTTTGCTATGCCAAAGGTAGGCTCTCGAGTGGCACAGGTGTCTAAATGCACGTCTTTACCCAGTGAGGGAGGAGTCATGTTGGAGGATACAAAGGCAATATTGGGATGGTTATTGGTTATGGGGATGAGGAGGAGGAGGAGGATGTCGTCGGCATATGATAGCATAGTTTCATCTTCCATTTTGATGTGGCCCATGAATAAATTGTATAGGATTGGGGATAATGGGGAGCCCTGTGGGATGCCACAGAATGCCTTCCAAGGGTTGGAGTATGATTCTTGCCTTCTGACCTTGTATTAGAGAATGACATGGTGACAAAATTCATCACCGTTCCCGTCCCCGCGGATAACCGCGGGAAATAATCCCATGTCATTTTTTAGTGTCTTTTTCAGCCACAGTCCTTCTACACCAGCATTCTTCAAAGCAAAGCTTGAGAGTCAGTGGTTGTGGCCATTCATACTCTGATTCTTCCTTCTCTCCTTAAAGAATGACATGAAGATGGTTTACCGCGGTTATCCGCGGGGATGGGAACGGTGATGAATTTTGTCACCGTGTCATTCTCTACCATGTATCCTAGTGCTGTCATCAAGTTTGGAAGACAGATATGGTGGTATCCAAAGTTTCTATATATAAAGTCTCCCTTGATCGCCAGCTTTTAAAAATTCAAAGTCATCTCTGTAATCAGCTCAAGGAGTTCTTGCACAAATGATGTGTTGTTACGTGGTGCTCATTATACCATGAGCAGACAAATTGACTTCTCTTTTTCTAGCTGGGATTCTGATTCATTCATATAGGAGACAGTGATTCCTTAAAGTTTAATTGTGTCCCAAGTAAACAATGCTACCCCTCCACCTATCGTGTTTCCCTGAAAATAAGACAGTGTCTTATATTCATTTGGGGCCAAAAAACACACTAGGTCTTATTTTCGGGTAGGTCTTATTTTTTTTCATGTACATGATCATCTCTCCCTTCCTTTCCTTCACCTCAATTCTTCCTCTTTCTTTTCTCTACTCCACATGTGCAACATCTTTCCTCCCCTCTCACCCATCCCCTTGTGCCTTCCCTCTAAAGCATTTTTCTATCCTTCCCTCCCTTCCATCCCTCTTGTAGCAGAACCCTTGCCCAGCTTCTATCCTTCCCTTCCATCCCTCATGCAGCAGAGCCCTTGCCTAGCTTCTATCCTTCCCTCCCTCCCATCCCTCGTGCAGAACCCTTGCCAAGCTTCCATCCCTCCCTCCCATCCCTCGTGCAGAACCCTTGCCCAGCTTCCATCCCTCCCATCCCTTGAGCAGTAGAACCCTTGAGCACTCACTGCCACCCCTGCCGCGCAGCTGAACCGCCGACCCCTGGCAGGAGGGATGCCCACTTCTCCCACTGGAACCCTCCCTGGAACTTCCAAATCCCCCCACTCCCTCCAAGCTTCTAGACCCCAAACCCTGCACCCCAAAGACCCCCACACCTCTTTGTAGAAAGTCCAGATGAAGAGATGCTTAAATTCTCTAACCAGCAGGCTCGCAACACCAAAATGGCACCAAGATTTGCACTGGAGGGGCCTTAGACATCTGAGCTAATCAGAGCCTTAGGCCCCTCCCTGGTGCTTCCCACAATGCACCAGGAAGGGGAAGGCCTGTCATTTTGGTGTGGCAGGCCTGCCAGCCTGAGGATGTAAGCATCCCTCCAGCCAGACTTTCTACAAAGAGGTACCAAGGGGAGGGGGAGGCCTTTGGGGTGTGGAGTAAGGGATCGCAGCAGAGGGATTCCCTTCCGTGCGAAATCATGCTCACACCCAGCCTTGGACAAGTTAGAGTGTCCCAATGCATCTCCCTCAACCGTGACAAACGCTTACAGAGTAAAGGTCTGCATGGGAATGGGTCTTGTGGGAACCCCATAGGGATCCCCCCAAGTCCACGGTACTCCCGCAGGGATGTACGCTGGTTCTCCAAGGTTCCCACAGAAATGCCGGCCTTTGTTCCAATGTTCCCTCTAAGCTTCTTCAATTCCTCAGTGCACCAGTTGCTGATTGCCACTCACAAAGGAGAGCTCTGTACATTCACCAATCAGGGAGACAGAGCTGGAGCTTGATGGCCAATCCTGAGCACTTCCTTGTAGAAGTGCTCCTTATTGGCCTTCAAGCGCCAGATCTTTCACCCAGATTGGTGGATATGCAGAGCTCTACTAGTAGTGAGCCTTGGCGTGAGACCTTCTTTCAAGAATCTCAGTGGCTCAAGCCTGCCACCACTCACTGTGGCTATGCAGAGGAGCATGGGAGAGACTGGGCAGCATCCACAATCTGGGAGAAAGAGCTGGCGCTTGATGGTCACTCAGGAAGTGAAAAATGCTACACATGATCCAGGAGATGAGAGAGTGAGAAATGTTGGATGTAGCAGTAGAAGGGCTGGGAGAGATGCACCCTGGATCTCTCTCTCTTTACCCACTACCTTTGTAGCAAGGGAGGGAATGAGAGAAAGACAGATGGACAGTGAGAGAGAGAGGGAGACATGTTGCCAAGAGGAGTGGAGAAGAGGGGCAGAAAAGTTGGACTCATGGAGAGAGAGAGAGAGAGATGTTAGTTGGGGAAGGACATTAGGTCCGGAGGAGAAAAAGCATGCAGAAGGCAGAAAAGCACAGTTACTTACCATGTTATCCAGGGACAGCAGGCAGATATTCTCAACATGTGGGTGACGTCACCGACAGAGCCCCCTAGCGGACGTTTTCGCAAGCAGACTTGCTTGAAGACCTTCAAGCTTGCGATTGGCCCGCGCATGTGCGCGGGCCCCTCCCGCCCAACCTAGGGCATGCATCTCCTCAGCATGGCCTCAGTTCAGATAGCTAGCAAAGAAGCCAACCACGGGGAGGTGAGTGGGTTGTGAGAATATCTGCCTGCTGCTGTCCCTGGATAACACCTATTACGGTAAGTAATTGTGCTTTATCCCAGGACAAGCAGGCAGCATATTCTCAACATGTGGGAGACCTCCAAGCTAACTAGAATGGGATGAAGGGAGAGTTGGCAATTTAGGAGAACAAATTTTGCAAAACAGACTGGCCAAAATCACGCCTGGAGAAAGTATCCAGACAGTAGTGCAAGGTAAACGTATGAACCGAGGACCAAGTGGCAGCCTTACAGATTTCCTCAAGTGGAGTTGAGTGGAGGAAAGCAACAGATGCCACCATCGCTCTGACCTTGTGGCCTGTGACTCGACCCGGCAAGGCAAGCCTGAGCGTAACAGAAAGAGATACAAGCAGCTAACCAGTTAGAAATGGTCCGCTTAGAAACAGAGTGACCCAAGCAATTTGGATCGAAAGAGAGGAACAGCTGGGGAGCAGAACGATGAGGAGCGGTGCTCTTCAAGTAGAAGGCCAGTGCATGCTTACAATCAAGAGAATGCAGAGCCAGTTCTCCAGGGTGAGAATGGGGCTTCGGAAAAAACACAGGAAGAACAATGGATTGGTTGATGTGAAGCGCAGAAACCACCTTAGGCAAGAACTTAGGGTGGATACGGAGAACCACCTTATCATGATGGAAGACAGTGAAAGGTGGGTCTGCAACCAAGGGCCTGAAGCTCACTGACCCGACGGGCAGAAGTGAGAGCAATAAGAAACACAACCTTCCAAGTAAGAAACTTCAAGTGAGCCCGTGCTAGCGGCTCGAATGGGGGTTTCATCAAGCGAGTGAGGACCACGTTAAGATCCCAAACCAATGGAGGAGGTTTAAGGGGCGGATGAATGTGGAAAAGGCCTTTCATGAAGCGGGAAACCACAGGATGAACAGAGATAGGCTTCCCGTGAATTGGCTGATGAAAAGCAGCAATTGCATTAAGGTGGACTTGAACCAAAGAGGACTTGAGTCCAGCGCCAGACAAGTGTAACAGATAATCCAGGACAGCAGATAAGGAGGCAGACAGTGGCTCCTGCTGTCGAGTAGAACAACAGGAAGAAAAGCGGGTCAACTTCTGATGGTAACATTGGCAAGTGGACTCCTTCCGAGACGCCTCCAGGACGTCCAGCCCAGGTTGAGAGAACTGGAACGAGAGCATTAAGTCTCGAGGAACCAAGCCGTTAAGTGCAGAGACTGAAGGTTGGGATGAAGTAGAGAACCTCGACTCTGCGTAAGCAGAGAAGGAAAAACAGGCAGAAGAAGAGGCTCCCTGGAACTGAGTTGCAACAGAAGGGAGAACCACGGCTGTTGGGGCCACCGAGGAGCTATCAGAATCATGGTGGCACTCGTGGACTTGAGCCTTATGAGAGTCTTTAGAATCAGAGGGAATGGAGGGAACGCATACAGAAACAGGTCCAGTCCAGCAGAAAAGCATCCGCCGCGAGTCTGAGAGGGGTGTAAACCCTGGAGCAGAAGCAGGGCAACTTGTGATTGAGGGGGGACGTGAACAGATCGACATCCGGAGTCCCCCAACGAGCAAACATTTGATGCAGGGTCAAGGAATGGATGGACCACTCGTGAGGCTGCAGAAGACGACTCAACCTGTCCGCCAGACAATTGTGCTGGCCCTGAATGTAGACTGCTCGAAAGGAATATGTTGCAGCCGATGGCCCAATCCCAGAGACGCATCGCTTCTTGGCACAGGGATGACCTGGTTGTCCGTGCGGATCAGCACCATTCGGTCGCGAAGCAGGTGACAAAAAGCCTTAAATCACAAAGGTAGGAAAAATGATTTTATTTTTAATTTAGTGATCAAAAGGTGTCAGTTTTGAGAATTTATATCTGTCTATATTTTGACCTATCATTTGTCTATTTTTTTTGAGTTGTTACTGAGGTGACTTTGCATATTTTAAAGTCATCTTCCTTGACCTCTTTGAAAAAAACACCGAATATAAATAATTAACATTTTCTCTGTGTACAGATTATATTGTGTGTATATGAAAAATTAAAGTAAGAAATTGCATTACAATTAGTACTATTATTATGGGGATGGGGTCAGGGGTGGAGCTTGTGTGGGTCTGGGGCACAGCTTGGGCGGAAGTACTCAGCTGATATTTGTTAGAGGGTACTTGGCTTGAAGAAGTTGAGAAACTCTGCCTTAGAGTTTACAATATCTAGCTATTTTCATTTAAGAAGATCATAATCTATTTTTTCCCAACAACATTTAAAGCAGTGTACAACTTAGTTACAGAATATTAAACAGTAAAACAACTAACTATAGAGACAAATCTCAGAGACAAACAGTTAAACAATTCTTTCAGTGAATTTAATATTTATTGTATTTTTACCGTGCTGTATCTGACTTTGAACACTTTGTTAGATAGCCAAGCAACGTAATTACCGTATTTTCACGCATATAACGCGTACGTTATACACGATTTTACAAACCGTGCATAACCATGCGCGTTATACGTGTGAGCGCGTTTTACAACTTTTTTTTTTACATAGTTCCCCTCCCCCTGACATCCGATTCACCCCGCAGGACCGCTTGCACCCCCACCCCGAAGGACCGCTCAACTCGCCCTCGCACCCACACCCCGAAGGACTGCTCAACTCACACTCACACCCGCACCCCCACCCCGAAGGACTGCTCGCACCCCCACAGCCTCCCCACCCACCCCCACCATGGAGAAGCTCCTACCGTTGTCCTGCTGCTTCCTCTGCCGGCGGTCCCGGCCCTTCTGTGAGCCCTGCATCTGCGCTGCTTCCTCTTCCAGTGGTCCCGCCCTTTCTCTGACATCAGAGGAGAGTCGGGGCGGGCGAAAGGAGAGTCGGTGCGGCCAGAGGAGAGTCGGGGCGGGCGAAAGGAGAGTCAGGGCAGCCAGAGGAGAGTTGGGGCGGGTGAAAGGAGAGTCGGGGCGGGCGAAAGGAGAGTTGGGGCGGCGACGGGAGAGTCGGGGCGGCATGCGCGGTATACGGGTGTGCGCGGTATATAAAAATTTCTTTACATAAATTAGTTTCCCGCGCGCTATACCCGTGTGCGCGCTTTACACGGATGCGCGGTATATGAGTGAAAATACAGTAATAAATTTAATTAAACATTTTGCTAACATGCACAAAAATCCAGTAGTGAACATGACCATTTTCAAAACAAAAAAATATTTTTGTTTTGAAAATGGTCATTTCTCGGATGTGTTTGTCCATCTATCTTTATGAATCATTTTTGAAAAAACACACATCCAAAAGAAAATCGCATAAAACAAGTCATTAGGATGTAGGAGGAGCCAGCATTTTAGTAGATTGGCACCACAGGTATTCCAGCAGAGCAGTGGGGCACTCACCTTAGGGGGCTCTATAGTTAACTCCACATAAAAAGATCCTAAGTACACATTTCACCATAACCTCCTTACAGTGTATGGTGAGCCCCCCAAATCCACTGGACCCAGCTGAACACACACCAATAAACCCTATGCCTTAGGTGTCACCTATATAGAAGGATTTGAGTGGGTTCTGGAAGGCTCACATAGTCCACCATAAGTGTAGCAGTCAGAGTGGGATATGGGCCTGAGTCCATATCTTTATGGTTGATTATACTGCCCACTAGGCTACTCCAGGAACCTACTTGCTGCTCTACTAGGACTGGCCATAACATTTGAAGCTATCATACAAGCAGGTATGTACTGTTTCATTCACATCTTTTGGGAGTGGGAAGGAGTCAGTGATATTGGGGAGTATGGAGATCAAGTCTTCATCCCTCTAGTTGTCATCAGGTGAGTTTGGGCACTTTTTTGGCACTTATTGTTGTTAAAATAGGTCTAGACCCAAACGTCCAAATTGTGTTTTGGATGTTTCCTAAAATGTTCCAATTATTTCAGGAGAACGCCCAAATCAAATTCCGCCCTAGTCCCGCCCAAACCACACCCCAACATGCCCCCTTCAGATTTAGAAGCATTGCAACCACCATAGAAACAGGTTTCAAAAATAGCAAATTAGAAGGGTTTGGTGAAAAAAAAAGTCCATCTACCTCTTTATTCCACTCTTTGAATATTTTTCTTTTTAGAAAATGAGTCCCAAAGAGAAATTCATGCGTCTGATGGCAGAAAAGATGGTTTGTGTGCTGAAAACAAGCTGTACCATTTAGTTCCTCTGAAAACCAATATGCTATTTAGGGAACAGAATATTATGCTTCCCAAGAAATATTGTATAGACTCAAAGATAAAAAGATGTCATGTTTCATGTCTTTTGTTTGAAGAGTCACTTGCAACTTTAAAGAGAGACAATTGAGCCAGCCTAGCAGCAAACTAACATTGTTGCCAAATTATGTGGGAAACCTGGGTTTGACTTCTGATCCCATTTTAATGTAATGTAATGTAATGTAATTTATTTCTTATATACCGCTAAACTCCATTAGGATTCTAAGCGGTTTACAGAAAAATAGACAATAGGGTGCATTAAAATTATAAGTAAAATAGGTACTTAGAAATTCCCTTACTGTCCCGAAGGCTCACAATCTAATTTTATGCTCCTCAGACACAGTTAAGGATGCTGCAAAGACATTATTCACAATTCTAAAAGAGAGGTTACCTTTCTCTTAGCACATTTATGAGATCTAGTATCCAGACTCAGGATCCATGTATTCGTTTCCATTAGTACCCATAAGCAGTACCGAGATGGTCCCAGCAATTGCTGGGATAAAGTTAAGGGAGAAAGGGAAAAAAACATGACGAAAAAACTCCAGAGGAATAGCAAATGATTCATGATGGCATAGCCTAGCACAGGCTGATTTCAAATGATCTTGAAGACTGAAAAAGTGGGAGGAAACTGCTGGCCAAAAGACTACTACACAAAATTTACACTTTTTTAGCTTCTTTATTTTCCTATATGACACTGTGAGAAACTACAAGTAGTGATTTGCCACAAGAATGTAACCAAGGAATAAAAGTAATGCACTCACCTGCCTTTGCAGCAATAAGGTGGGTTACTCGGTCAGGATCATCAGGATTCAAGATGAGATTCTTGCTTATCCTAGCCCCAAGTGCTCTTGCATGATAATGTTCCCTTGTTCGTTCTACAGGAAAATTTGTAGGATGAAGTCCACTAAAGGCTATAATGGCATCTTCCAGTACTTTCCTTTTCAGTTCAGGTACAATCTTACGAATGTCTGGTATTTCCTGGATTTCTTTTTTCAAGTACTTATCATACTTGCTATAGTAATCAGTGTGTACCCGAACAAGAATCTCTTCCAGATAAATCAAATGGTCATCTTCATCTGTGTCATCATCTTCCTCCTCTTCCTCCATGCTTTGGTCTAAGGATTCACCTGCTGTTACTCCAGACTGCTCACTATTTTGGGACTCTGTTTCTGCTTCTTTCTTATCTGTACATCCGTTCCCTAAATCACAAAAACTATCTTGCTCACTTTCTTCTTGAACCCCAAGATCAGTTTGCTTTTCAAGAGGTTTTATACTAGCAGTTGAGGATTCTTCCCCAGAATTATTCTCTCTCTGATTTTTATCTTCACTGATGTCAACGCGAGCTTGCTGCTGAAGTGCTTCTTGAATCACTGCCTTTGTTTTTTTCCAGCTTCTCTTTTCTTCATTTTCACTATCTGAAGAAGTGGATTTTCTAGCGTTTTCTTCGTTGTCACTATCACTGGACAACTCAAAATCCAAATCATTGGCTGCTGTATTTTTGTCAGGTTGCTTGTTTGTTTCTGTCCTAACTTCTTGATCTGAAGTAGTTTGTGAATTTGTGAAAGACAAATCTTTTGTGTTGGCCACCTCTGTAATGTGCTCAGTTGTGGTTAAGGAGTCTCTCTCATGTACCTTATCATTTGCATTTAACTCCCAAGATTCACTCTTTACTGTGCCACCACCATTCATCTCCTTCTTAGGCTGTCCAAAGCCGTTGCTTTGCTCTTCTACCAAAGATGCTGCAGATTGCTCCAAGGCTTCTGTTTTTGAATGGTTTACTACATAAATGGAAAAAAAAAATTAACCAGTTGAAACAAATCTTAAAAATATTCTATAAATGACAATGCCCTGTACCAATGGATACAAAACTTATCATGTGAAGACTCCCAACTAGTCAGGTTTTTAAGATATCCACAACCAAAAGGCATAAACTTGCATAAGAGAGAAACAATCATCATACAATACCATCTACTGGCTGACTTAAAGGTTTATATGTACCATTTATAAGGAAAAGCCATGGTCCATACCTCTCTCCAGGGTTATTTAAAAGAAAGTCTTAAACACATGAGTCTTCATTCATTACTACAGGCTAATTTCATCTGAGCTAAAATAGCTAACACAAAAGGAAACAAAGAATCTTCTCCAAACACCTAAAAAAATGTTACAACTGCCATGGACTGTATCATAATGCATCTAGCTTCAGAGTTATGGGAAGATTAGGTACTTACCTCTGTAATCTTCTTTCTAGTAAATAAGCACGTCATTCCTGAACTTTTGGGTAATCAATCCCTTCCCATGAGATCTGTGTAGAGCCTCATTATCATTTTCTTGGCTCAACCTCCCATCACTCTGGAATATCCTGTACCTTCTCAGTTCGTACCAAAGCAGATACTCCCCAAGAAACAAGTCTGTTCTGCTCAAATGTCACATAACATTGTGCTCTCCAGTCCTGCTAATGATATTCAGTGGCATTTAACTGGGCAGTGCTTCTGAATATTGGCACAAAAGATAACCATGTTTATGCTGAGCCACACAGTGGCATTACGGGGGCAGAACCGGCAGTTATGCAGGTGCTGGCAATAGTCCATTCAGCACCTGCATAGATAAAGTAGTTAAATTTATGAATGCTTTCAAGAGGGCTTGGGATAGGCACGTGGGATCTCTTGGAGAGAGAAAGAGATAATGGTTACTGCAGATGGGCAGACTAGATGGACTATTTGGCCTTTATTTGCCATCATGTTTCTATGCAGGTGCCAAAACAAAAAGTCTCCCCTGACCCAAAAACAGGAAGAAGGGTAGAGGCAGCCAAACCAAAACAAACCGATTTACAATTAATAATTAATGTGAGTGAGAAACCCTCAGTCTCACAGCTTGAAGCGGGAACAAGTCCCTAAAGCACCAGCTGTCACAATCAAAACCCAGAAAGGGTATTACTTGTGAAACATCCCTGGGTTTCCCACCTAAATTTAACTAGTGCAGAAATGTGCTAAAAGTGAAAGGTGAAGTGAATAAATGAATGAAAAAAATCACTAAAATGCAGTGAATTGGTTCAGCTGTTTCTATCCCCCACCCAGGGGTTAAGTGGCATCCAAAATTAACCGGGCTAGCTCAAACAGAACAAAATAAAAAAGAACAAGAGTACTTAGCTTCTCCGAAAAGGTCCGGAGAGCAGAATGACCAGCTTAGAATATGGTGTCAGGTGCCAGCATGGAATATGGGCTAGCACCCACATAACTGCTAGGTCTTAACCTAAGTGTGCTAATTCCCCTCTGCTTCCTCTCCAAAGCACATGAAGATCTGTCACCCATTCCTCTTAGAATCCCCTTCTCCAAGATGGCATGTCCTTCCTTCCTCCCTCAACCTGCCCCCCCCCCCCCCCCGGAAGCACACAGTTCTTCCAATCCCCTGCTTAAGACCCTTCTTCCCAGCCCCCTCCAGAAGATCACAGAATTTCCAAGCCCTCTCCCTCTCAAGAAAGGCAAGAATCCCTGGGTCTACAGTCTACCCCTCGGACCTACCTGAAGTTCCTGGTGATCCAGTGGGGATGATGAGAACAGGAGCAAACCCCATTCACTCCTGTCCCTAGCAGCTGCTTGCCACAAAAGCAGCCTCAGCAGAAGTACTGGGAGGCTGCTTCAAGAGTTCACAGTAGCTATTTTCCAAAGGCAGCCCCCTAGGGAAAGAAGCAAATGGAATTCACTCTTGTCCCCATAGCCCTGACTGGACCACTCGGGAGCACTGTTCCCTCTAAGCTGTACGCTTGTGCGTGCACACACAACTTGCCGAACCCGCGCACACAAATTAAAATAGCGCGCACAAAAAAATAAATTTTTGCCTAAAATGATTTTCACTGCTGAAATGAAATGTTGCAGAAGACCAGCTGTTCCAATTTCCCATTTATCACATTTATTGAAGCGCTATAATATAAATTTTAAGTCATTCACGTGATTCTGTTATCTTTGGCAGTTGAACTTGACACGTCACTTGTCCCATAGGGCCATAGCCTATGGCCCATAGGATATGAAACACTTTCGATTCTTTGACTTCCTGAAGTTCTGCCATATTGTTTATTTCGTGGAATTGTAGTGTGCAGCGTGGTACTGCAGTTGTATAACTGTATTCGTTTATTAAATTGCAACCAGATATAACTCTTAAAATGTCTACACCGCGAATGGTGAAAAGTGTAAAACGCAAGAGAGCTGCAACATTTTTTAGGTCTGAATGGCTTGAAGAAATTGTTGAAACGGAGACACCGGAATCTCAAAATACAATGCATGTTCGACTGTGTGAAATATTTACCTATGACGAAGACGATGGAGTTGTGTCAAGAAGCCAAAGCAACTGGAAAATTCTCTACTGGAAAAATATGGGATGATGTTTGGAAACTGGACTTTCTGAAACGCCATCTATCAATTAAATCTCATACCGACAGTATTAGGAAACTCAGAAGTAAAAATCCAAATTTAAGGGGGACTGGTTAACATGTTGCTTGAAAGCCCAACCAAAAAAGAAAACAGGCAAATTAGTAATGAACGGGAAGCGTTCCAGTCCTGATGAAATTAAGGTTCTTGTCAACAGTGTTGTGCTGGCCTTTAAGATGAATATCTCAATGCTCTCTGTTCAAGATATCAATGAGCACATGGCGAAGTATGTTAGTTTACCTGATAGCTGGAGAAGCAAAAACTATGCATTTGAATTTCCTGGAATTATCAATGGCATCGTGCAAGATGATCATATGGCAGACATTAAATTAGCAACGTATCATACGTTAACTGTTGATGAAAGCACAGACATTTCTGTCAACAAGTACTTAATACTCTACTTTAAGTATCGGCCAGTCAATTCAAATGAGTATAGGACATTATTTGGTGGGATGCTACAGTTGGAAGCATGTGATGCTACATCAATAGTAACAGCAATTAGGGAATTCTATACGAAACATGAACTTGACCTTAATAAAATGGTTATGTTCACCTCTGATGGTGCCTCTGTTATGTTGGGCAAAATAGATGGTGTTGCAGCACAGCTGAGAAAAGACATTCCATATTTAGTGCAGCAACATTGTGTTGCACATCGGGAAGATCTGGGACTTTCTGATTCATGGAAAGAAGTAAAATTGATGAAAGAAGTAGAAACTGTAATGAGAACTGTGTACATGGTGTTCTGTTGGTCTTCTGCTAAACGATGCAAATTTCAAGAAATAGCAGATGCATCTGAATGTGAATCAATTGCTTTCAGACCTCTGAATGAAGTGCGCTGGTTATCTAGACACTTTGCACTTAAAGCAATTATTCGAAATTATGATCCCATTAAAATATTTTGAAGAAGACAAAGATAATGATCCTATTGCAAAGTACTGCTATAAGAAGCTGAACAGTGAACAATTTAATATTACACTTGAAGTTTTGAATGATGTCTTATCAGAACTGGCTTCCTTAACCATGGCATTTCAAAAACATGGTTTGACACCATTGGAAGCTTATCATCTTGCACAGGGTAAATTGAACAAACTTCGAATGCAATACTTAGGCGACAAGGTTAAGTGAAGTAATGTAATGTAATGTAATTTATTTCTTATATACCGCTACATCCGTTAAAGTCAACAGTTTTCTTGACAACAGGATGAGGTCTGGAGAAAAAGTTTCAGTGGATACTAATTCCATATTAACCTTCATCAATATCCTATGTTTTCATCTAGGTGAAAGATTTCCTGAAAATGAAGTTGAGGAATGATCTGCTTTTGACTGTACAGCAATATCACAATGCGACTTTGACTTCGGAAATGGACATATCAGATCTCTTTGTTTAAAGTATAAACAATTTCTTCTGAGGAAAGTGTTATATTATTCAGCAATACAATGACTTTAAATTCCTTGTTGCAGAAAAAAATCAAAAGCAATCTGATTGGGCCGCCGCGTGAGCGGACTGCTGGGCACGATAGACCTCGGGTCTGACCCAGCAGAGGCATTTCTTATGTTCTTATGATAAACAGCTTTCCAGATATGATGAAATTTGCATTTCAGAATGATCAATTTGCAGATTTAGCAAAATTGATGGACACTGATGCCTCATTCTTAGCATCTAGTTCAGATTGTGAGCGTGGTTTTAGTCTAATGAACAATTTGAAGACTAAACAATGCATTTGGAAATGCTGATGCGTGTTAAGAATCACCTTCAAGATGGAGGCTCAACAGATCTTGACAGAATTTATTCGGACTGGATAAATATGAAAGATCGCAGAGAAAAACTTTGAAAACTAAATTGCTGTTATTTTCTAAATTTTAAGTATAAAGTACAGTGGTGCCTCGCATAACGAACGCCTCGCACAACGAACGCTGCACACAACGAACTTCATGTCTTGATTCACACAACGAACTTCGTTTCACACAACGAACTTCACACAACGAACTTCGTTTCACACAACGAACTTCGTTTCACACAACGAAGTCGCCCGAGCTGCCGATTTATTGCATCCTTCCGCACAGGCACTGCAGGCAGTCGTTAGTCACTGCGCTTAACTGCCCTCTCTCACTGTATACAGTCGTCCTTTTAAGATAAACTCAATATTTTTTATATATCATGGCTTCTAAAAAAAGCAGGAAGGTGATTTCTGTTGAAATGAAACGGGAAATAATTAGAAGGAGTGAATGTGGGGGTAAAACAGTGTGACCTCGTCAAAGAGTTTGGCCTCAGCAAGACCACCATTTTCACCATTTTGACAAATTTATCTTTTTTTATGTCATCTTAGCATATTTTATGCTGCAGAACGAATTATTTTTTTTAACATGTATTGTTATGGGAAAACGCGTTTCACATAACGAACTTTTCGCATAACAAACTTGCTCCTGGAACGAATTAAGTTCGTTGTGTGAGGCACCACTGTACAATGATACCTTATTTATAGGTAGCGCTCAATGAAACATTTCAATGAAACATAATTTATGTTTATTGAAATGAGACTTTATGTTACATAAAGTGTAACTAAAATTACATTGTGTTTTGTTAATTCAGGCTAAACTCAAAGACCTGCCCATAAATGCCCATAACTTAACTCTGGGCCCTCTGGCAATCATTTTTATAGTGCACACAAATTTAGTTTTTCTTTAAAATGCGCACAGATGAATTTTTTGCGCACACAGCCTATGAAAAATTAGAGGGAACATTGCCCAGGAGGTGTCTATCTTGAGTAGGGGGTGAAAAGGGATATCGGGGGAGCAAAGGACATAAGTGTCTTAAGGGTATCTCAGCTGAATATTGACTAGAACCCACCTAGGCTCCAGAAGTCAGCACAAATACAAGCCCTATGGCAATCATTTTTATAGTGCACACAAATTTAGTTTTTCTTTAAAATGCGCACAGATGAAATTTTTTGCACACACAGCCTATGAAAAATTAGAGGGAACATTGCCCGGGAGGTGCCTATCCTGAGTAGGGGGTGAAAGGGGAGATTGGGGGAGCAAAGGGCATAAATGTCTTAAGTGGATCTCAGCTGTATATTGACTAGAACCCACTAAGGCTCCAGAAGTCAGCATAAATACAATTAGCCCCATATATTCAATGTCAGTACTTGGACATGGCCTGGTAGTGAGCACCCAAAGCTAAATTAGTTGGTGATGGCTGGTGTAGGAAAACTAAAATGCTAGATTGCCACTAACTCAATGTCAGCCAGAGAGTTTATATGATCGTGCCCCAGGCATCAATTATGGGTGTCCATGAGGGACATGATCATGTTGCACTTCTTGAAACCACTGGGAGGTTCATGGGACATGAAAGGAAAAATAGCTGAGGTGATAAAGACAGCTCAATGATGAAAAATTTCTCAACT
The DNA here is from genome assembly GCF_902459505.1 of Geotrypetes seraphini. Lineage (NCBI taxonomy): Eukaryota > Metazoa > Chordata > Amphibia > Gymnophiona > Dermophiidae > Geotrypetes > Geotrypetes seraphini. The sequence continues at coordinate 181,485,109 of NC_047085.1, read as the reverse complement.
GGTTGCTCAAGGGGCCTAGGGAGTCATCAAAAAGACTTTATGAAATTACCTAATGCCATTATCATGCATTTATTCTTATGGACCTTGCAGCAGACCCTAAAGAAAACAGGGATGAGAACAAGCACAGACAAGTAAGATAGACCAAGAAAAGTTTGCTGTAGAAGCAAGAACTAATACTAAAAACTTTTTAAAATACATCTGAAGCAAAAAGCGAGGGAGTCAAGTAGATCACAAGAAACAACCAAGGTGTAAAAGGAGTTTTCGGGAAGAGAAGGTAATAGAAAATCCAAACATTTTCTGTTTCACTCTTTACTGAAGAGAATGTTGGGAGTCATACCTACATAGGAAACTTTCTTTGACAGAATTTATTTAGAGCAACTGAAGTACATAATTGTAAATATAGAAGACACAGTTGATCGAACTGATCTAAACCAGTACTAGGCAACAAATCACTAAGGATGGTTGGCATTCACCCAAATTCTGAAAGGGCTCAATAAGAAACTGCTAGCCTGTTACTATAATCTGTAACCATTATTCAAAAATGGCTATGAACCTTTTGAAATGGAAGGTATCTAATGTAAAGTCTCAGGCTCCTGGAGTGATCCAGGAGACAGACTGGGGAGCTTGATGGCAGTGCTGTGCAAATGGTTGAAGCTACACTAAAAACCAAAATTTGACCATAGTTAAGAGTGGTAAATACATGCTGTAGACAATTTTCATAATGTTTTTTTTCTACCATTTTCCAATATAACAACTTTCACTGTTGGCAGTCTCTTAAAAAGTTCTCTCAGATGCCAGCAGTTGGTGTGATTACTGTCTGTATGATAACAGATCACATAGAGAAGGTAAGAAACATTTTAGCCTGCCACAAAAGGGACTACCTTCAAGTATTTTCATTTCATTATTTGTATGATGTTTTTGAATATCTACTGGGCTTGAATGTTTCAAGGCAGTAACACATCTAAATGTTTCCACTGTTTATCATTAGACATTTGTGTCATTTTTTTCAATATAGATGAAATCCTTTTATATAATCTTCTGAACATTTAGTGATTTTAATTTATTAATTAAAAGCAGATTCTTTTATGAAGTCCACTCAAAAACTGTAATCAACATTAGTACCCACATTTTATTCAACAAACTAGCACAACTGTACAAAATAGGTTTGTATTTTTGTTTTCTTACAATAATTGTGATAACATGGTAGACTAGAGAATGGTCAAGTTTCTGGAATCCTGTGGATTAGGACCGGAGGCAACATGGATTCACTAGAGGTAGGTCTTGTCAGACAAATCTGATCAATTTCTTTGACTGGGTGACCAGAGAATTTGATAGAGGATGTGTGCTAGATGCGGTGTATTTAAATTTTAGCAAAGCCTTTGACAGTGTTCCACATAGACGTCTAATAAATAATCTGAGTGCCCTTAGGATGGGTCCCAAAGTGACAGACTGGGTCAGGAACTGGTTGAGTGGAAGGCGACAAAGAGTACTGATCAATGGACATCGCTCTGAGAAAAGGGATGTTACCAGTGGTGTGTCTCAAGGTTCTGTTCTTGAGCCTGTTCTTTTTAACATTTTTATAAACAATATTGCTGCAGGGCTGTTGAGTAAGATTTGCCGCTTTGAGGATGATACCAAAATCTGCAATAGAGTAGACACCCAGGATGGTATGAATAACATGAAGAAAGTCCTGGTGAAGCTTGAAGAATGGTCTGCAATTTGGTACCTAAAATTTAATGCTAAGAAATGCAAGGTCATGCATTTGGGCTGCAAAAACCTAAGGGAACGATTCAGTTTAGGGGGTGAAGAACTTATGTGCATGACGGAAGAGCGGGACTTGGGTGTGAATGTATGTGATGATCTTAAGGTGGCCAAACAGGTTGAAAAGGTGACGGCAAAAGATAGAAGGATGCTAGGTTGCATATGGAGAGGTATGGCAAGTAAGAAAAAATGAGGTATTTATGCCTCTGTATAAGACTCTGGTGAGACCTCATTTAGAATATTGTGTACAATTCTGGAGGCCGCACCTTCAAAAAGATACAAAAAGGATGGAGTCGGTCCAGACTCAGAGGAAAGCTACTAAAATGGTGTGTGGTCTTCGTGATAAGGCGTTTGGGGAGACTTAAAGATCTCAATCTGTATATTTTGGAGGATAGGCTGGAAAGGGGAGATATGATAGTCACTTTTAAATACACACATAATATAAATGTGCATGAGTCGAGTCTCTTTCATTTGAAAGGAAACTCTGCAATGAGAGGGCATAGGATGAAGTTAAGAGATGATAGGCTCCGGAGTAATCTGAGGAAATACTTTTTTTACAGAAAGGGTGGTAAATGCATGGAACAGTCTCCCAGAGGAGGTGGTGGAAACAGAGACTGTGTCTGGATTCAAGAGGGCCTGGGATATGCATGTGGGATCTCTGAGAGAGAGAAAGAGAAAATGGTTACTGGATGGGCAGACAAGATGGGCCATTTAGCCTTTTTCTGCCGTCATGTTTCTATGTTTCTATATGATCTTTATCTGCCTTCATGCTTCTCTGTTTATATGATAGGCACATATTTATTTTCTTTTACATTAAGGACTGCTGTTTTATCATCTCTTTGGCAAACTGTATGAATTGGTATGTCAGATTTGAATATTTTTACAATACTAAGGATCAGCATAATGAGATATCTTATCAGTGGCTTTATTCCCATGACACCATCACATATTGAATCTAAATGTACTCAAATTATACACATGGAAAATTGGAAGTAAATGCAGCTTCTTTGTGCAAACATCCAAAGGAAACTGGAAGTGCCAGCACATATTGGCACCTGTTCTTTTGCACATACATGGAAAGATTAGATTCTTACCTTTCCTAAATTTCTTTCTTGTAAATCCACACTCTATTCCTGAACAAGTGGGTAGTCCATCCCATCTAGTGAGATCTCTTGTATGAAGATTCATTTTCATATTTTTGATCCTCCTCTCTTACCTCAGGACTGCCCCCTGACTTCTAGTTGGTATAAAAGCAGACAGTCATACCTGTAGAGCAGTGGTCTCAAACTCAAACCCTTAGAGGGGCCACATTTTGGATTTGTAGGTACTTGGAGGGCTGCAGAAAAAATAGTTAATGTCTTATTAAAGAAATGACAACTTTGCATGAGGTAAAACTTTTTATAGTTTATAAATCTTTCCTTTAACAGTTAAAGGAAAGATTTATAAACTATAAAGAATTTTACCTTATGCAAAATTGCCATTAACTATTTTTTCTGTGGCCCTCCAAGTACCCTATTTTTTCTGCAGCCCTCACATTTAAAGTTTAATATCTTTCCTTTCTCAAAACTGACACATTTCAATCACTATATTGAAAATAAAATCATTTTCCCTACCTTTGTTGTCTGGTGACTTTATTTTTCTGTGCATTTAACTATGTTTCCAAGGTCTTCTTGTCCTTTGACTGGTTTTCTCTCTGTCTTCACTTTCTGCCTTGCATCCATCTTTGGCATTAACTTAATATTAAATTTTTCTGCTTTCTTTTCAAAATCTACGTTTCCATGTCTTACCTTCCCTTCTATCTCTCTCTTCTTCTGTCCCTATTTCCATGGTCTGACATCTCTTTCTTTCCTTTCTCTCCCTCCCTCCTTCCTTCCTTTCCCCTGGTCTGGCATCTGTCTCCTTCCCTCCCCCAACTTTTTATTTCTTTCACCCTGCCCCCTTCTTTCTTACTCTCTCTATCCATGCCCCCATTATTTCTATGTCTGTCTTTCTCTCTCTCTCCGTGCTCCCTTTCTTTCTTTTTTTTATTTCTCCATGCCCGCCCTTTCTTTCTGTCTTTCTCTCTCCATGCCCCTTTCTGTCTGTGTCCCGTTCCCTTCTTTCTTTCTGTCTCCCTGTTCCCCCTTTCTTTCTTTACTTTTCCCTGCCCTCCCCTAAGCCACCACCATTGGGGAACAGGCCGCCACCGCCGCAATCGGGGAACAGGCTGCCGCTGCCACAATCGGGGAACAGGCCAGCGCCGAGGTCTTAACTCTCCCTGCTTATCTTCTCCAGCGCGGGGCCGACCAATTCACGCCACCCGACGTCAATTCTAATGTCACGGAGGAACTTCCGGGCCAGCCAGGCAGCGATTGGCTGGCCTGGAACTTCCTCCCTGACGAGACATCGGGTGGCGAGAATTGGTTGGCTCCGAGCTGGGGAAGATATGCAGGGAGAGCTAAGACCTCAGGCACTGGCCTGTTCCCCGATTGCGGAGGCTTGGGGGAGGACAGTGGGAAGGAAAGCAGATTGGGGACCCCTGCTTTAGGTGAGGACAGATTGCGGGCTGCAAAATAGTCCCGGGGGAGCCGCATGCGGCCCATGGGCCGCGTGTTTGAGACCGCTGCTGTAGAGGTCACATAGAAAAGGGGAGGAGTACGGGATACTCTCCAAGAAACAAGTCTAACCTGCTTATATTTTAAAACTGAATAACAACATGAACAATCAAAACAGGTTTTTGTAAACATAAACCATAAAATCTTAACAAGGAGACACAGCCTGCACTAACAGTGTGGGGCACATTAGCAAAAGACACCCCTCAGGAGCAAAGTGCTAGTCAAAGAATCATAAGTCCAACTTACTCTTACTTACTAAGGCAGACAATTGACTAATCAGCACTCCTAGGGTGGGCTTCAGGAACAGAGTGTGGATTTACAAAGCTAAGAGTGTGGATTAGCAAAGGTAAGAACCTGATCCTTCCTTCTTGTACAAACCCACTCTGTTCCTGAAAAAGTGGGACGTAACAGAACAGTCCCTCCAATTCAGGATGGGACTGATGGGCCTGCAGCCAGAACTGAATATCTGAAGGAAGAATCCAGTTTGGCTGCCACATCTTGCCACATCTATCCTGTAAAACGTCATAAAGGTACGCAAGGAAAACCAAGTGGCAGCTCTACAAATCTCTTCTGTGGAAGCCAACGAAAATTCTGCCCATGAGGAAGCAACGTCTCGTGTGAAGTGATCCTTTACTGAAAGCTGCTTTCCAGCTCCAATACTGGCGGATGAAATAGCAATGCAGATCCATCTAGAAATGGTAGCTTTCGCAGCCAGTCTGCCCTTATGGGCTGCACCTACCAGCACGAACAGTTGATCAGACAAATGAAACTCGTTCATGACCTCCAAGTACTGCAGAAAAAGCCTGTGCACATCCAGCAATTTCAACACCCTTTCATGCTTGCTCAAACCCAAGGGTGTAAAGGCTGGCAACTTCACCTCCTGGTTGATTTGGAAACTAGAGACCACCTCCAGAAGAAAGGAAGAGACAGTGCACAGAATCACACAGAATCTAAGAGATCCCCACCAACATGGATTTACAAAGGGAAGGTCCTGCCAATCCAATCTAATCAGCTTCTTTGACTGGGTAACAAGAAAGCTGGAAATGGGGGAGTCCCTGGACGTCGTGTACTTGGACTTCAGTAAAGCGTTTGATAGCGTCCCACACCACAGGTTATTGAGCAAGATGAGTTTGATGGGATTAGGTGAAACATTAACTGCATGGGTTAGGGACTGGCTTGGAGGTAGACTTCAGAGGGTGGTGGTGAACGGTACCCTCTTTGAAACTTCGGAGGTGATCAGTGGAGTGCCGCAGGGCTCGGTCTTGGGCCCGATCCTATTTAACATCTTCGTAAGAGCCTGAGGGGCTTCGAGGTAAAATTACATTATTCGCCAATGACGCCGAACTATGCAACATAGTAGGCAAAAGCACAGTGCCCGACAATATGATGCCGGACCTACTCTTACTGGAACATTGGTCAAAAACTTGGCAACTAAGTTTCAATGCCAAAAAATGTAAGGTCATGCACCTTGGCAGCAGAAACCCATGCAGAACTTACACCCTAAATGGTGAGACCTTAGCAAGGACTGCAGCAGAACGAGACTTGGGAGTGATCATTAGTGAAGACATGAAGGCTGCTAATCAAGTGGAGAAAGCTTCATCCAAGGCTAGACAAATCATGGGTTGTATCCGTAGAAGTTTCGTCAGCCGAAAGCCTGAATTCATAATGCTGTTGTACAGATCCATGGTGAGACCTCATCTGGAATATTGTGTACAATTCTGGAGGCCACATTACCAGAAAGATGTGCTGAGAGTTGAGTCGGTTCAGCGAATGGCCACCAGGATGGTCTCAGGACTCAAGGATCTTCCGTATGAGGAACGACTGGGTAAGTTGCAGCTATACTCACTTGAGGAACGCAGAGAGAGGGGAGACATGATTGAGACGTTCAAATATGTCACGGGCCGTATCGAGGTGGAAGAAGATATCTTTTCTCTTATAGGACCCACGGCAACAAGAGGGCATCCGTTGAAAATCAGGGGTGGGAAATTTCATGGCGACACCAGGAAGTACTTCTTCACCGAAAGGGTGGTTGATCACTGGAATGATCTTCCACTACAGGTAATTGAGGCCAGAAGCATGCCAGATTTTAAGAAAAAATGGGATAGGCATGTGGGATCTCTTCATGGAGGAAGTTAGGGGGTGGGTCATTAGAGTGGGCAGACTTGATGGGCCATGGCCCTTTTCTGCCGTCATTTTCTATGTTTCTATGTTTTCTATGTTTCTATCTTCATCTGACACTTCATTGTGTGCAAAAATCGGAAAAGATATGCAGCAAATTGAGCAGATATCTACATTTAAAATGGCAGTAACATAATGAACATAAGAGTTGCCATACTGGAACAGACCGAAGGTCCATCAAGCCCAATATCCTGTTTCTAACAGTAGCCAATCCAGGTCACAAGTACCTGGCAAAATCCTAAGGAGGAAAACAGATTTTATGCTGCTTATCCTAGGAATAAGCAGTGGATTTACCAAACCATCTTAATAATGGCTTATGGATTTTTCATCTAGGAAATGGCCAAACATTTTTTTAAACCCTGTTAAGCTAACTGCTTTTACTACGTTTTCAAGCAATAAATTCCATCTGCCTCAGCTTCTCACCTAGGGCTCCAAAGTCTTCAGTTATATTCTCTGGGGTTTTGCTGGCAGTGTCGTTCGTTCCGACGTGGATGAGAAGCATGGGGAAGTGGTCTTGAGGCTTGATAAGTCTTTCTAGGCAGGCAATTACATCTCGGATCCTGGCTCTTGGTAGACAGCAAACCTCTCTTGATTGCATATCTGGTCTGCAAATTGGTCCTTCGGTGCCCCTCAGCAGGGAGTCCCAATGACTACCACTCTGCGCTTCTTTGGGGGGAGCTGATCTGTTGTCCCCGGGACCGAAGCCATCTGCTGGACAACTTCCTGGAATCTGTTCTCAAGGTAATTTGTGGGGTCGATGTAAAACTGCCCTGTTTGCAAGAAAAAGAGACAGAAAAAGAGGAAGGTCTTCTGCGTTTGCCTGTGGAGGAGGTTACCAGCTGCCAGGAGTCAGCGTCTCTAGCCTCTTCTTGTACCCCAATTGTTGGTTCTAAGGCTGTAGGTTTGGTCGTCTCGAGGATAGTCTTGTCTGGCGCCTGCTCGGTGATCTGGGACAGCTCCTGGATGACTCCGTCGATGAAGGCCTCGTCTTCCCGAATGCTTCTCAAGCGCTTCACCTCCTCTCTTAGGCTCTTCAGTTCCTGCAAGATGTCTCCGTCTAGCTTGTCCACCTCTTCTGTCTGTGTGGAGACTGTAGTCTTCTGCTGGGGATGGCCTCGGTCTGCACAGAGACCTCTGTCCACCGTCCTGGCTCTCCCTCCATCTGCACATAGACCGTGGCCATCCCCTGGATCCCTTCGGTGATTGGACTACCGGTCTTGATTGTAGTTTTGGTGCTTCAGGTTCTCCCTGCCATTTTCAAGATTTTTTTTTTTTAGTTAGTTAGTTATCTATTAGTTAGGTCTGCCTCTTTGTTAGTTAGCTAAAAAAAGGTCTGTTCTCAACCTAAATACAGTGGTACCTCGGTTTACGAGTGCACCGGTTTGTGAGTGTTTTGCAAGACGAGCAAAACATTTGCAAACTTGGTGCCTCGTAAACCGAGCGCGCCTTGATTTGCGAGCGCCCCCCCCTGCGAACCGGCACCCTCCCCCCGCAATCCGGCACCCCCGCCGCCATCGGACACCCCCCTGCCACGACCTGAGGTCCCCCCAACCCACCCGAACCCTCTTCTTACTTTGATGTAGCCTCCGCACCGGCACCAGCATGTCCTGTGCTGTGCCGGTGCCCGAAGATCTGCCTCCGGTGCTGGGCCTTGAGCATGTGCGCATGCTAAGGCCTGAGAGTTCACGTCGAACGTCCAATGTGAACTCTCAGGCCTTGAGCATGCGCACATGCTCAAGGCCCAGCACAGGACATGCTGATGCCGGTGTGGAGGATACATCAAAGTAAGAAGAGGGTTCGGGTGGGTTGGGGGGACCTCAGGTCGCGGCGGGGGGTGCCCCATGGTGGCGAGGGGGTGCCCGATGGCTGTTGGGGGGGGGGAGGGTGCCAGTTCGTGGGGGGGGCCTTCGGGGGGAGCAATGCTGTTTCTCGTGGGGGGGGGGGGGCAGCGCTGCTGGCCTCGGGTGGGGGGTGGAGGGTGGGAACCTAACAAAGCGAGTTTCCATTATTTCCTATGGGGAAACTCGCTTTGATAAACGAGCATTTTGGATTACGAGCATGCTCCTGGAACGGATTATGCTCGTAATCCAAGGTACCACTGTATTAGCCTTGTAAAAATCTTATGTGGGGGTGACCTTCAATCACTTCTGGAATACAATTCCAAGCAGCACAAGCAGCATACAAGCTTCACCGAAAACTGCTTCTTTTTTTTTTTTTTTTTGCAGGAAGTTTTCATGAGACTCATATTTAAGCACAAATGAACAAGTGCAGATATGTGCTAGCATGCCAGAACTTTTTCATATATACAATTTGAATACATTTAACTTGAATATGTGATGAAGTGTCACCAAACCATCTCATATCATCATTTTCTTAATACACTGATATTACTAAGGATCAGCATAAAGAGCTAACATCATTTTCACCACACCTCGACTTTAACAATTTTTTGATACTTCACTGACATCTAGTGGTATCAACTGGAAATTAAAAATTTTATTTCTCATATTTTTGAATGACTTAGTCATAGTTTTATTACAATTTCCATGTTAATGTCACCTCTTTTACATCCGAGTTCTGTCATTCTTAAATGATAGATATGTTTTTTTAATATAGTTCTCACCAGTATGGTACTGTATTTGCTCAATTTATACTTAGATGTGTAAGTAAGTGTAAGTTATTTTGTTTTACTTTGGAAATTACGGTAACTCCTGTTGCAGGCATCTGCCAAAATGTGGTCATGTCAGATTTGTGTAAATTTTAATAAAATTTTATGTAACATATTGGTGTCTTATCATCATTATTGTTCTGCCATCTTGTTGACCACAGGTCATATAATATGGGGCCATTCCCTTTTTGTGTATGAACATTTGAATCATTAATGTCCCTTAAAAAAATGTAGTGTGCACAAAATCAATTTAACGATGTATGTAAACTTAATGTACTCGTAAGGTCAATTTGCACATCATTCAAAGTTCTAACAAGCATTTAATTTTTTTAAATTTTTAGAATGGTTACCTTAAACATATTACACCTACTAGAAAGCATTTAAAAACTGGAAAAAAGGTCCAAACTGAAAATGTTTTCCCTATGTAGTTGAATAGAGTAGCAGCCTAGTGGTTAGAGCAACAAGCTGCCTGGTACAAATTCTGCTACTGCTCCTTGTGATCACAAGTACTAACACTTCAAAATGATTAGTAGGGGTGCTAAACATAAATAAAGATTAGGTTCTTACCTCGATAATTTTCTTTCTTGTAGTATTCCTGAACTCTAGGGCTATGCATCTGAACCTGCAAGTTGCTTGCAGATCGATATCACTCATCTTTCAACTCTGCCTCTTTCACAATATGCTTCCTCCTGCCCCCTCAGTTTGTACAAAAGCAGTCAAGAACCACTGCAATAGAAGACATCACCAGAAGGATGGCAACAGGGAGAACTACCCAACACTATATTTCTGTTCTACTCTGAAACAAGTATACCATTATCAAAATTATACAAAACTCCATACACCAACAATTATGGAACTTGCAGCTACTCGCTATCCTGCTAAGAAGCAGAAACTCTGATACGATATCCCTTTTACTTTTTTTTTCCAGCTTAGCTGAGAGACAGAGAAATTCTTCACAGACATAGACTTAAATTAAGAGCAAAGGCAGGCGATGGGGATGGGGTTTCAGGACTACTAGACACATCTACAAGAAAGAAGATTATCTAGGTAAGAACCTAATCCTTTCTTTATAGTGCAATGTGTCTAGTAGTCCTGAATGCTGGAGATGTAGCAAAGCAGTCCCCTGAGTCAAGGGCAGGATTACTCAGACTGCCTTTAATACTGAGGACCCCAAAGCATCGTCCTTCCTGGCTGCCACATCTACTCGATAGAACCACTTGAGCCTCTACTCATGAGATAGCCACCCCGCTGGTGGAGCGTGCCTTCAATGCAATCGATGGCTGCTTACCACGGCCCACATATGTGGAGGAAATTGTTATTTTACTCTATCTGGAGATCGAGGCATTGGACGTAGACTGGTCAGAACAAAAAAGTGATCAGAGACTCAAAACTCATTGGTAACTTCGAGGTAGCAAACAAGCACTCCCCTGATGTCTAGCAAATGCAATATTTTGTCCATTTCCTTCGACCCCTTAGGCTGAAAGACGGGCAAACAGATTCCCTGATTGACATGGAAGGCAGAGACTACTTTCAGTAGAAAGGACAGAAACGTGCGCAAGGACAGCTTTGCTTCCATAATCTTAAGAAACAGCTCTCTGCAAGAGCTTGCAACTCAGAGACTTGTCTCACCGATGTAATCACTACCAAGAACATCACCTTGACTGTCTGGTCTAAGAGGGAAGCCTCCTGTAAGGAATCATACAGAGAGCCCTACCAAGACCTTGTAAAATGGTATTAAGGTTCCAGGATGGGAATGTTAGATGCACTAGCGGGCACAACCTGAGAGCCCATTAAAAGAATCTTGCCACATCTGGGTGAGAGGCCAGAGATGCTCTCTTCCCCCCAAGTTCGGAAACATGAAAGGCCTGATAGCTGCATTTTCCAACTGACAGGCCCTTCTCAAGTCTCTCTTGCAAAAATTCCAGGACTACCGAGATTGAGGCTTGTAAGGGCTCTACATTGATCTTAGCATACCACTGTTGGAAAGTCTTCTAGACCTTGGCATAGGCCACCACCTTGACTTTTAGCTGAATGGAAATGACCACATCGGAGTATCCCTTCCTTACTAAGGTAGTCCACTCAAGAGCCATGCTGTAAGCCCAAAATGTTCTGAATTTCAATGGGGAACAGGCCTTGAGTCAGGAGATCCATCTGAACAGACAACCTGAGACCTTTGTTTCTCTGTAGAACTAGGTCCGCACACCACGGTTTGCAGGGCCAATCGGGCACCACTAAGACAACCAGCCCTTGATGAATTACAATCCTGCAAATTACTCAATCTAGCATGGGCCACAGGGGAAACACATATGAGTCTCTTCTCTGGCCATGGCTGGACCAACACTTACAATCCTATGCTTCCAGGCTCTTAACTTCAACTGTAAAGCAATTTACCTTTGTGTTTGCTGCTGGTGCCATGAAATTCATCACTGGGTGCCCCTACCGCTGAACAATAGTCGCATGCTTGTAGGGACAGCGATCACTCCTCTGGGTCGAGCATCTGCTGACTGAGGTAGTCAGCCTGGACATTCTCCACTTCTGCAGCGTATATGGCTGATAGAGCCTGCAGATGAAGTTTCTGCCCACCAAAAGAGGAGCTGAACCTCTAGACATACCGGGGTGCTCCTGGTGCCTTCTTGTTGGTTGATGTAGGTTGCTGCATTGTCTGAAAACACCCTGACTGCTTGCCTTCCAGGGACTTCTCCAGGGTCCACAATGCCAGCCAAATGGTTCTGAATTCCAGGCAATTTATGTACCAATTTTGCTGAGTCGGGAACCAACAACCTTGAACTGGATGTCCGTTGCAAAGACCCTCCCCCAGCCGTAAGGGCTGGCATCAGTTGTTAGGATCTCCTAGGAGCAAATACGGAGTGGCATGCCCTTTGAAAGAGAAGCTATCTGCAGCCACCACCGTAGGCTGTTTCTCTCTTCCAGTGTCCAGTACATGGAACCACAAGTACCTCCTGTGAGCCAAAAAGATGGGAATGTAGAGATAAGCCTCCGTCAAATCAAGGGAGGCAAGAAAATTCCCCAGGCGTCCTGCCGCAATGACTGAATGAACGGTCTCCATGTGAAATCACAGTACTGTCAGTGCAACATTGACCAACTTGAGGTCCAGAATTGGTCTCCAGTCATCTGAACCTTTCTTTGGCACTATGAATTATATGGAATATCTGCCTGAGCCCAAGTCTTCGTACAGAACTGACTCTATGGCTTGGAGATCCAGGAGCCTTTGCAACGTTGCCTGGAATCTGTGGGCTCTCTCCAACCAGCAGGGGAATCTACAAAGAGGTCCAGAAGAAGGGCACAGAACTTGATCTTGTAACCTTCTCAAACAACTTCCAGGACCCATTGATCTGTGCCTATATTTGTGCCCAGAACGTCCTGTAAACCGACAGCCTGCTCCCTATCTGCGGGGTGCAACCACTGATCTAGCATCATTGAGATTTATTAGAGGTTGGAGGGGGCAAGAGCCAGAGGCTTGCTGCCGTCTGCCTCCGCTGAACCTGAAAGAACCTCTGCATCGCTTGGCCTCCCACATAAGAACGGAATCTTTGAGAGCCTAAAAAATTCCCACACCTCAAACTCCGAGCTGCCTGGGGTCTACTGTCTGGCAAGGACTTATGGCAACAGTCCGTAAAAAACTGGTCATCCAGACCTTTTCCAAATAGCATCTAGCCCTTGAAGGAAATCCTGCTAAGGGTGGCCTTAGGAATTAAAGCGACAACCATGGCTTCCTTTATGGCACGTGCTTACCACACTCTGCTATTTCAGGTACCGTCCTCGTAAGAAGACAACGACCCTCAGATGATCCTTTCTGGGGTGAATTATGTAGCAGACACTCTGTATGACATCATAAGAGTCAGGAGCAAGGTGTCAGCCTATTCTATCTCTGCCCAAAAGATGCTCTGGATCAGACAATGGACAGGAGACTCAGCATCTAGGACTAAAACTTCAACTTGCCGCTTGAGAGCCACATCTACCTTGTGATCCTGCATATCCTTCAACATCACACCTCCTTCATTGGACAAGGAAGCCCACTTGGTGACCAGCAAATTCAACTTCAGCTGAACAAATAGCTGTTGAAAATCCGGATCCATAAGGTAAAGCTTAGCCATAGTCTTGGCCACTCGCAGAAACCCTTCTGGAGACTCTCAGTGGTCTGTGACTGGCTTTGTGATGTCAGGATGTGAGGGAAAGAACATAGACTGGGTCACTGAGCCGCTTATTACTGAGAATTGTGACATGGAGGCTGATGGAAATTCCAGCTGCAATTCATGCAAAAAATTAGCTATTATGCATGGAGCATTTGTGCCTTGAACAGCTGCCACACCGTAGGATCTTCCTCCTGGTCCAGGGCCACCACTGATTCTTGTTTGCTGGTCCCATGCAGAGAACAAGACTCTACCAGGAAAACTGCATCCTGGGATAATATGGGTATGGAATTGGACCTTCCACCTTCCCAGTCTATGTCAGACTAGGCATCTTGGTCCTCGTCTGCACCTGGCACGGGCTGAGGACCAATCCCTGGTGCCACCACCACTGTCATGCCTTCAGCAGATTCTGGGGGCCCCCAGCAGCTTAAATAAGCATTCCACATCAGGCTTACAAAATCCAGGGTGAAATCTTGCACAGGGGGGTCTCGATAACCCTGGCAAAGACTCCCAGAAGATCTTTCTAGGTTACAAGGCGTACATGAGTCTGCATTTAGACAAATCTCCTTAGGAGGGCTCTGGAAAGGGCCTCTTCCTCTGGAATTGAGCCTCTGTGGATCCTCAGCCCTGGAGAACTCAAGGCTGAATTCAAGGCTCCCACTTCTCCCCCACATGCCCTCCAGCATGCAGCAATGGATGCTCCTTGACCATTCAGCTCAAACCTGGAATGATACAGGGGTAGAAAGGCCTGTGGGGTCCATCCCTATTGATTTTAAGTAAAACTGAGGTTTTTTGAGGCAGATGAAGACTTTAGAAAAAAAAAAAAAAATTGTTTAAAATCCAAGATGGCCGCTGCCAGTGAATTCGCACCAAAAATGGCCTGGTGGGGGGAGGGGGGCCTCCACTGAAGTTAATAAACTACAGGGAAAGGGGTTTTGGAGGAGGGGACCCTAGCTCTGGACCCAGAAACCCTCAGAATTTGACTTTTTCAGACCCTTCCCCCCCTAATACACACATAATTTTCCCCATAGGCTGTAATAGCCTTACTTACTGTGCCATGTGGTGCCTGCCAGCCTGAGCTCAGAAATGCAGTTGAAACAAATGGAGAAGAATTCTGTCTCATAGGTTTGCTCTGAGTTTGGTCTTTGGGCTGCTAGTCGGACTGAGCCTCAACTTCTGGAAACTCTCTCGCTACAACAAGGTGAGGACTACACAGCCGGCCCACTATTAATCCTGGCCAAGCCGAGAAATAGCCATACAGCCTGCACTTAATCTCCTAATAAATCAGGAATGTGAGCAGCTACTCAGGGAACAGCCTCCAAGCTCCAAAAATATTACAGCAGACTAGCTAAATAGGTGTTCCCAATGACTGATCCTGCAAGCAGCAGACTTCTACCACAAAAAGTCTGCGTCTTCTCCCAGGCAGAGGTCCTAGCAAGAGAAAACCTTTGAGCACTGAGCCTCAAACCTAAAATGAGAGGAAAAGTCCTGAAAATAATAAAACCACAGAACATATAAGAAACAAATCTGAGCAACTTGCAGAAGAAAAACTGAGAGAGTAGGAGGAAGCGGAATTGAAAGATGAGTGATATCATTCTGCAAACAACTTGCGGGTTCAGATGCATAACCCCAGCATTCAGGACTACTAGACAGATTGCACTAGAATACAAATTACTCTTCCCTGGACACAATGAAGGAGTTGCTCAATATTGTGGGTGGTAAGCATCTACTGGCACCCACAGTACTGGTTTCCATGCTTGTGATTTTGAGCAAGTCAGTTAACCTTACAACTTGTATGAAATGGGAAAAATCCTTGTATGAAATGGGAAAAAGTAGTATATCTGAATGTAACTCAACCTGAGCTACTATTGAAAAATGTGAAACATAAATTAAAATAAATATCCCTACTAACTTAAGGTTGGTATCAAAGAAATCCTATACTGCTAAAGTATGCAAAATCTCATAATTACTTTTTTTAGCTAGCATTTCCAAGGGAAGTACAATGTGCTTTACAGCATTATTAGACTTCAAATACTAGATATTTTCTAAAAAGTACTAGATTTAGCTTTTAATCCTTTCACCATGAGCAAATATTTAACATACAGTAGTAGTAAAAGTCATGATCATTTATTGTGACTCACTGTAGATATTCCAGTTTCCAATGAATCTATGAATTTAAGTTGAACTACATGCCAGTCTCAATATAACCAAGAAAAAAATTATATAGTTAACTAGTGTTTAAGCCCGTTACATTAATGGGTGCTAGTAAAGCCTCCTTCCCTCACATGTCCCCTATTTTCAGCCCCAGCTCCAGCTCCAAACCCATTTTTACCCCCCTCCCAGCCCCCTTCTCCCAACTTTTCCCTTTCAGCCCCAGCTCCCTTTTCTCACCAACAGCATTTCCCTCCCCACTCCACTTCCCTGTGCAGTAGCAGCAGAAGCATACCCTCCCCCTCCATTTTCCTGTGCAGCAGCAGCAGCAGCATTTCCCTCCCCCAACCCACTTCCCTGTGCAGCAGCACCTCTTCCGTGCTCCCCCTGTCCCTCTTCCCTGCTCCCCCGGTCCAGCAGCACCTCTACCCTGCTCCCCTGGTCCAGCAGCCCCTCTTCCCTGCTCCCTCTGTCCAGAGCACCTCTTCCGTACTCCCCCTGCCCCTCTTCCCTGCTCCCCCTGTCCAGCAGCATCCCTTCCCTGCTCCCCCGGTCCAGCAGCACCTCTTTCCTGCTCCCCTGATCCCTCTTCCCTGCTTCCCCGGTCTAGCAGCTTCTCTTCCCTGCTCCCCCCTCACTGCCTTCCATACTTTGTCCCTCCCGCACCCTCTGAAGCCAACCTGCCTGCCAGCCATCCCCCTATGCAGTAGAACCCTTTCCCCCCCTGCTACTATCGCCGCCGTGCAGCCGACCCCACTGACACTCCCACTGCGAGACGACCGTCAAACCTACTTGCTCCAGCAGCGGCCGCATCACACTAAAGACGCTGCTTCGCGGCCTTCCCATGCTCTGATTTCCTCTGCCGGTGTCTCTGATGATGTCATCAGAGACGCGACAGAGGAAATCAGAGCATGGGGAAGGCAGTATGATGCAGCCGCTGCTGGAGCCAGGAGGTTTGTGCGTCTTGCGGTGGGAGGGTCAATGGGGGTTCGTGTGCACCGGAAAAGGGGGCAATGACAGCGGCAAACTTACAGCGAGGGAGGGAGTCGACATGCGGCGGCGGCTTTGAACTAAAAAATGAACTTTGTCAGTTAATTGGGAGTGTTTTGGAGCCGGCAAGCCCGCTGTGAGAGAGAGAAAAATAAACTTTGTCAGTCTGGCCAGATGCGTGGTAAGTGCGCATGCGCACTCTGCCGACCACAGAACTACAGATTAGGGAACACGGCGGTAAGAGTGCGCATGCAAGCTTAGCATTTTATTATAGTAGATGCACATCATCCCAAAAGATAGAAGCACCCTGCCCCATGCTTTCAATGTATTTCTACTTTCTTAAATACCTGCAGTTGAGAAACGGAGAATTTCCAAAAGAAAAAGCCCATATAATAATTACTCCACTGGTTAAAAATAAAAAAACTCAATTACTGAGATTAATAACTATAGACCTGTTGCATCTATACCTTTATTTACAAAGCTATTGGAGGGTATTATCTGTCAACAACTGGTTGATTATTTGGATCATTTTCCTCTCAATCAGGCTTTCACTCTACATATAGTACAGAAACATTAATAATTTCACTTGTGAATTATTTGTATTCACTCTTTAGAAGAGGAATGGGACCACTGTTACTGCAGTTCAATCTGATCAGTGCTTAGGACATGGTCGATCATGACATCTTACTTGTCTTGATGCCATGGGTATATCGGGCAAGGTTTTACGATGGTTTCAGGACTTTCTTAAACTTTGTACTTATCAAGTATTTTTCAATGGTACTCTCTCTGGAATCTGGAGGAACCCAATTGGTGTCCCACAGGGTTCCCCCCTCTCCCTGATACTTTTTAACATCTATTTGGCATCACTGAGAGAGAAATTTGATTCTCTGAATGTAAAGATCTTTAGTTATGTAGTCGATATTACGATTATGGTACCTATTTTAAAGGATTTCTCTGTATCCTTAGCCATAATCCAAGAGATCATGTCTATTATGAACAACTGGATGAGAGATTATAAATTGAAGTTAAATCCGGATAAAACTAAATTTTTCTTTGCATCCCCTTCTAAAAAGGTGGTAGATAGAGAGTTAACATTGGGCGGAATTACCTACCCTATCGAATCTGAAATTAAAATCCTGGGAGTACATTCTAACTATGAAAGCATTTACTTTGGAGTTGGTGAAAAAATGTTTCTTTATCTTGTGGAAGCTGCGGATCATCAAATCATATTTTGAACTTATAGCATTTAGATTACTTGTTCAGTCGTTGATACTTAGTACTTTGGATTACTGCAATTTAGTTCATATTGACAGACATCGTACAAATGTACTTAGATTATGAAGAATGCAGAATATCACAGTATGTATGATTTTTGACCTGAAAAAGTCAGATCATTTATTACAGGATGCTTCATTGGCTCCCATTTGAGGCCTGTGTGAAGTTCAAACTTGGAACACTCCGTTATAAAATCTTATATGGTCATGCACCTGAGTACCTTTTAGAATTATTTACAGCAAACCGTCCACTGCGTAATACTGTCTTATTTGTTTTCCCCCCGGTTTGAGGTTGTGTGTATAAGAAGTTTCAGGAACATCTAATTGCTTTTCAGGCAACCAGCTGGGATAGGGAGTTATGTTCTTTATTTGGCAGGTGCTGTTCTTATATACATTACAGAAAATTACTGAAATCAATCTTGTTTGTAAAATTTTTAGAGAATTGAATTGATTGATGTCTACTTTGTAGTTCACTGGGAATGCACAGTTTTCTATTTTTATGAACCGCATCGATCTGCGAGGTTTTGCAGTCTAGAAATGTAATGTAATATAATTAACAGCAGGAAAATCTATAAGGTATCTGGAAATGTGCTAAAAGAAACGTAAGCAAAACAAGTCATTCAGACACACTTTTAATCTCAAAATACCAAGTACCTTTCTTTTTAATCTGAGCTTCCCGTGATCCAGGAAATGCATTAATATCACCAGTACCCTGAAAGTACACATATTTCTTCACAGTTATCAAATTGGGAGCAAACTTCCAAACATCTTCTCGATCATCAATTATGCAAACCATGGAATCACCACATGGAAAGAGGTTTCTAAAAGTAAAAATGAATGGGAAAGAGTTTATTAGATTTCTCTAAAAAATGCTTAGGCAATGGTAAAGGAATTATAAACAAAACTGGGCTTAAAATTATTTAGCAACATCAAAGAATTCTTAGTTCATAAAATTGTTTTGCACTGAAACTGGTTTTATAGATTATTCCAATATCTGAACTGGAAACCCTAATCTGTGGTTCCCAAAACTTTGGGTCAGGGCACTAAGTGAGGTCATATCAGCGGAGGGAGTCACAAAAGACTTTTTTCCCTCTTTCTGTCCTTCACTGTGACCTATGTAACCAGTAGTAGCAGACAACATGGAGCCTGTTGTTCAACCAATATGGCCAGGGCCAGCTCAATCTTTGGACCAGGTAACGCCCATGGTGCCGGTGATAAAGGGTGCCAAAATCCCAGTCTGGGCTACCTTCAAACTTTAAATAGGATAGATGCCAGATTGAGATTTTGGAAACCTTTATCATCAGTGCCCCGAGCCAGCAACTCATCTGGTCCAGCAAGCGGGGAAAACATCAGATCACAGGTGGGGGAGGAGGAAGAGAGATTTTAAAGGGTTGTGGGTGCCAATGCAAAAGTTAGCTCAGGTCACCACAGTCCCTTCAGGTGACCATGAATATGGTCTTTCAGTTAGATCTGAAATCTATGCATAGTACTGGGGTCTGAATGTAACCCAACATACAGGGCTACCACCACTGTTGCTGCTGCTTTCTTGCTTTGGATAAGTGGCAGGGGGAGGGAGGATAAAAGAGGGAGGAGTGGGTAGAAGGCTATTCTGTTTGTTTATGGTTATTTTTATTTCATATACTGCCTTTCCTCCACAGATATCAAAGCGGTTTACACTGAACAGTAATCAAGTACTCTAAGCATTTTCCCTATCTGTCCAGGCAGGCTCACAATATAATTATGGTATCTGGGGCAATGGAGGATCACAAGGAGTGACATCGGGATGAAACCCACAAAAATTATCAATAATCACATGATTTTAAGTGTTGAAAATGGGGGTTATTTTAGACAAAAGTTTCAAAAGCACTGCCTTAAATATTTCTGTGTATGAGACTTTTGCTGCCTTTGTCTCTTTTGAGGCAGTGGTTTGACTGAGGCAGAAGTAGTATATTGCCTTTTATAAGAAGAGGAAGCTGACTTTGGAGTGGGTTTGCTAGACTGAGGCCTCTTGATTTTATTAGGTGTTCCAGTCAACTTCTGCGTAGTAGACTCCACTTTTTCACCAAAAAGCTCTTCCCTGAAACATGGTATATTTGCTAATTGGTCTTGAAAGCAGTTACTTACCGTAACAGGTGCTATCCTGGGACAGCAGGCAGATATTCTCACATGTGGGTGACGTCATCCACGGAGCCCCAGTATGGACAGTGAAAAGTGTAGTATCACTTTAAGCTTTAGCAAGTTTTTAGACTGCCCGCATCGCGCATTCACGAGTGCCTTCCTGCCCAACGCCAACAGGCAAGGCCATCAGTTCTATGCCCAAGCGAAGAAGCCAACTAGGGGAGGTGGGTGGGTTGTGAGAATATCTGCCTGCTGTCCCAGGATAACACCTGTTATGATAAGTAACTGTGCTTTATCCTTAAGACAAGCAGGTAGCATATTCTCACATTTGGGACTCCCTGGCGTCAATAAAAGGGATGGAGGGAGAGTTGGATTCCAAGAACATAAGAAGTTGCCTCCGCTGGGTCAGACCAGAAGTCCATCGCGCCCAGCAGTCCGCTCCAGTGGAGGCCCATCAGGTCCATGACCTGTAAGGTGACCGGCGTCTAAGCCCTTTTAATCCCCTTAGCCTTCTCTGTAAGCCCTTACATAACTTATCTCTACCCCTATCTGTATCCCTCAACCCCCGTGTCCTTCAGGAAATTATCCAATCCTTCCTTGAAGCCCGGTAGGGTACTTTGTCCTATTACAACCTCTGGAAGCGCATTCCAGGTGTCCACCACCCTTTGAGTGAAAAAGAATTTCCTGGCATTGGTTCTAAACCAGTCCCCTTTCAATTTCTCAGAGTGCCCCCTTGTTCTTGTGGTTCCCAATAGGCTGAAGAATCTGTCCCTTTCTACCTTCTCTATACCTTTCATGATCTTGAAAGTCTCTATCATGTCTCCTCTGAGTCTCCGCTTTTCCAGGGAGAAGAGCCCCAGCCTTTCCAACCTGTCTGCGTAAGAAAGGTTCTCCATCCCTTTTACCATTTTCGTCGCTCTCCTCTGAACCCTCTCAAGTATTGCCATGTCCTTCTTGAGGTATGGTGACCAAAATTGGACACAGTACTCCAGATGCGGGCGCACCATCGCGTGATACAGCGGCATGATGACTTCCTTCGTCCTGGTCGTAATTCCCCTCTTAATAATACCCAACATTCTGTTTGCTTTCTTTGAGGCTGCTGCACATTGTGCCGTTGATTTCATTGTTGTATCTACCAGCACACCCAAGTCTTTTTCAAGGTTACTTTCCCCAAGCATTTTGTAACTGAACATTGGGTTCTTCTTCCCTATATGCATGACTTTACATTTCTCTATATTGAAGTTCATTTGCCATTTATTTGCCCACTCTTCCAGTTTGTTTAGGTCCCTTTGTAGGTCTTCACATTATTCCGCCGTTCTAACCCTGCTACAGAAAGATTCGAGTTGACTCACAAAAAACTATACCCAATGTCTGATATGAGCGCATGGAGGCAAAGGAAGGAACTTAATGGAAAAAGAAAGGAACAAAGGAACTCTATGCCCTACTAGAGGTAAATGGAAGATTCCGAGAAAACCTATATAAATGGAGGTTGTAAAAAAAAAAAAAAAAAATACACGACCTCCTAGAGTCAGAAGAATCAAAATACAGTCAAACCTCGGTTTACGAGTGCTGCGGTTTGCAAGTGTTTTGCAAGACGAAAAAACATTCTCGCAAACTGTGACTCGCAAACTGAGCATTGACTCGATTAGCGAGTCCCCCACCCACTAACCGGCATCAACCCCCCCCTCGTGCGAACCGGCACTCCCCGCCCAAACTGAATGCTTACCCCCAATGTGGCATCGGCACACAGCACCAACCCACAGGAGGTGCCGGTGCCCGAAGATCGTGCCTCACCCCCGACTGGGCCTTGAGCATCTGCACATGCTCAAGGCCTTCTGGCTCCCGCCTCTCTCCGAGATTTTTGGAGAGAACGAGAGCCAAAATGCCTTGAGCATGCGTAGATCCTCAAGGCCCAGTCGGGGGAGAGGCACGGTCTTCGGGCACCGGCACCTCCTATGGGTTGGTGCTGCGTGCCGGTGCCGCATTGGGGGTAAGCATTCAGTTTGGGCGAGGGATGCCAGATCAGGGGGGGGGCGAGCGTTGGCGAGGGAGGCGATGTTAGTTCATGGGGGGGAGGGGGGCTGCGTTTGCAGGGGGGATGCCGGTTCACGGGGGGATATGGAAGCGCACCAGTGGCCTCGGGGGTGGGGGTTCTTTTGGGGATGTGGTGGGAGTGGAGCAACGCCGGTGGACGGGGGGGAGGGGAAGTGTAACGAATCAAGCGAGTTTCCCTTACTTTCTATGGGGAAACTCGCTTTGATATACGAGTAAATTGGTTTACGAGCATGCTTCTGGAATGAATTATGCTCGTAAACCAAGGTTCCACTGTATAGGTGACTGAGACACCAAAAAGATTCAAAATCAAATAAGAGAGGACTACTGGCTAATGCACTCATATAGAGCAGCCGACCAAATGAGCAGTTGAAACCACATGTCCCTGAGCAGACACAAATGAAAAGGGAAAGGAATTTTGTAATAAAACAAAAGCATGATTTTCTTGAAAAGAATTGCTTTAGGGGATAAAAAGTAGGAACTATCCTAGAAAAGCCAATACTATGGAATATAAAAATAAAACAACATAGTAGCTTACTGTGTATAAAAACCAACCTCTTGAGAAAAATATTTGTAATATTATTAATACATCTCATGAAGGCTGAAAAAGTAATGTAATGAGCCTTCAAACGAGAAAGTCAGTAGAAACAGCCAGAGGATGCACATTATCAAAATAATATGCCAGCAAGTATGAAATCCCCTGAAAGATCAAACAAGGAAATTGTAAAGGGATTTGTTTAATATCCTTGTAAAATACAACAATTTGGTTTAGTGTTCTTAATTGGAGGTTTTTTTTGTTTTCTTTTTAAGTCTCCTCAAGAAGAGCTTAGCAAGGATAGACCACCACTAAAAATGAGATTTGAACCCATGAAAGTATATGTCTAGTAGGAAAGTAGTTGAACTATTTTTTAAACTAAGGTGGGGGGGAGGCCAGGGTTGGGCTGGGGGGTACCCGTTATGTTCAATAGTGGTGGGAGGGTTCCGGCAGGAGGGATTGGGTATCCCTCCTGCCGCGTAATATTCAGGAGCGGGTTTGCGGGTGCCGGGCAGGAGGAACTGGGCATCCCTACTGCCTCAGAATGTTCAGGGGCGAGTTTGTGGGTGCCAGGCAAGAGGAACTGGGCATCCTTCCTGCCATGCGATGTTCAGAGGGAGGTTCCAGAAGGAGGGATTGGGCATCCCTCCTACCAGTAATCTTTGTAGAAGTAAGGAGATTCTGGATTCTCTACAAGAACTTTTCCAGCAGTTGGTAATGGAACTCACACGGGATGGGATCAAACTAGACTTAGTGTTTACAAACGGGGAAAGTGTTTCTGATGTTATAGTAGGTGATCATCTAGCATCCAGTGATTACTGCATGGTACGGTTTAATATTAAGATGGGTACAGAAAGAGCTCATTCAAGAACAAAGGTTCTAGACTTTAAAACTAACTTTGTTCAGATGGGGGTTTACGGGAATGTCTGGAAGATATGGAAATGTAATGGGCAAAACTTAAAGAAGCGATTGTAAGGGTGACAAACCTTTTTGTGGGAAAAGAAGGCCGCTTTGGTTCGCAAAAGTACCGTATTTTCACGTAGATAACGCGCACCCGTGTAAAACGCGCACACGGGTATAGCGCGCGGGAAACCGACAAATATGTAAAAAAAATTTATATACCGCGCACACCCGTATACCGCACATGCTGCCCTGACTCTCCCGTCGCCGACCGACTCTCCTTTCGCCCGCCCCGACTCTGCTCTGGCCACCCCGACTCTCCTCTCCCCCTTGAAATCCTGTCCCCACCCTGAAAGCCTGATGCTCCCCCCCCCCGACGTCAGATTCACCCCCCCCCCCCGCAGAGAAAGGGTGGGACCGCCGGAAGACGAAGCAGCGCAAACGCAGGGCTCACAGAAGGGCCGGGACCGCCAAGAGGAAGCAGCAGGACACCGGTAGGAGCTTCTACATGATGAGCGGGGGTGGGGGGGGGGTCGGGAGGCTGTGGAGTTGCGAGCGGTCCTTCAGGGTGGGGGTGGGGGTGCGGGTGGGAGTGCGTGCGAGCGGTCCTTTGGGGTGGGGGTGCGGGTGCGTATGAGCAGTCCTTCGGGGTGGGGGTGCGAGCGGTCCTGCGGGGGGGTGAATCGGACGTCGGGGGGAACTATGTAAAAAAAATTGTGTAAAACGCGCTCACGCGTATAACGCGCAAGGTTATGCACGGTTTGTAAAAACCGTGTATAACGTGCACTTTATATGCGTGAAAATACGGTAGTAGCTGAGAACCAGAAAGAGAAAGACAGGCAAAAATATCTGGAAAAGTTAAGAGAGGCTGGTCGTGTAGGCAGGAAAGCAAAGACACAAATGGATGAAAAATAGTAAAACGGGGAGATAAGACATTTTTTATATATATTAGTGATAGGACGAAGTGCAAAAGAGGCATTGTGAGACTCAAAGGTGAAGGGGAGAAATATGTACACGCTGATAAAGAAAAGGCCAAATTGCTTAACAAATATTTCTGTGTTCATGGCTGAAGCGCCGGGAGCAGGACTGCAGTCGACAAATGTGAATAGGGATGGAGGAGTAATAGATCCTGATTGATTTTCAGAGGGTTGTGTTCGTGAGGAGCTAAAATAAAGGTAGACAAAGCGATGAGGCCAGATAGTATACATTCGAGGGTACTGAAGGAACTAAGGGAGTTCTGGTAGCTCCACTGACTGACCTTTTCAACGAGCCTCTTGAGTCGGGAGTGATAACGGAGGTCTGGAGAAGGGCGGATGTGGTCCCTCTCCACAAAAGTGGATGTAAGGAAGAGGTTGGTAATTACAGGCTGGTAAGAATGACTTCTGTGGTAAGTAAATTAATGGAAACACTTTTAAAACAGAGAATGGTCAAGTTTCTGGAATCCTGTGGATTACAGAACTGGAAACAACATGGATTCACTAGAGGTAGATCTTGTCAGACAAATCTGATCAATTTTTTTGACTTTGTGACCAGAGAATTGGCTAGAGGATATGCGCTAGATGTGGTATATTTAGATTTTACCAAAGCTTTTGAGAGTGTTCCACACAGACATCTAATAAATAAACTGAGTAAAGAACTGGTTGTGTGGAAGGCAACAGAAGGTAGTGATCAATGGAGATCACTCTGAGGAAAGGGATGTTACCAGTGGTGTGCCTAAAGGTTCTGTTCTTGGGCCTGTTCTTTTTAACATTTTTATAACGATATTGCTGAAGGGTTAGTGGGTAAAATTTGCCACTTTGCGGATTATACCAAAATCTGCAAGAGTAGACACGCCGAATGGTGTGAATGACATGAAGAAAGACCTGGCGAACCTTGAAGAATGGTCTGAAATCTGGCAGCTAAAATTTAATGCCAAGAAATGCAAGGTCATGAATTTGGGCTGCAAAAACCAAGGGAACGGTACAGTTTAGGGTGTGAAGAACTTATGTGCACAACAGAACAATGGGACATTGGCCACCTTAAGATCATCACATACAATCACACCCAACAGGTTGAAAAGGTGACGGCGAAAGTTAGAAGGATGGTAGGTTACATAGGGAGAGGTATGGCCAGTAGGAAAAAGAGGTATTGATGCCCCTTTATAAGACTTTAGTGAGATCTCATTTAGAATATTGTGTACAATTCTGGAGGCCACAACTTCAAAAAGATATAAAATGGATGGAGTCGGTCCAGACACAGAGGAAGGCTAATAAAATGGTGTGTTGTCTTCGTTAAGGGACAAACTTAAAGATCTCAATCTGTATACTTTGGAGGAAAGGTGGGAGAGGGGAGATATGATAGAGACGTTTAAATACATACATAACATAAATGTGCATGAGTCAAGTTTCTTTCATTTGAAAGGAAACTCTGCAATGAGAGGGCATAGGATGAAGTTAAGAGGTGTCAGGCTCTGGAGTAATCTGAGGAAATACTTTTTTTTACAGAAGGTGTGGTAGATGCGTGGAATAGTTTCCCAGAAGAGGTGGTGGAAACAGAGACTGTGTCTGGATTCAAGCAGGTCTGGGATAGACACATGGGATCTCTCAGAGAGAGAAAGAGATAATGGTTACTGCGGATGCCATCATGTTTCTATGTTTAAATCCTTAAAACTTTACACTTAGTTTTGAAGTCTGGGAAAATTGTTCCATCCTGGTTGTGTGATGCTATTCACTGTGGGCCTGATTCAATCTTACTTGTGCGCTCAAGCCAATCTTTCCCATGAAAGGAAAACATTACATAATTCTGCTAGAGAAGGATTTTTGACAATAGTAAGAACATAAGAATTGCCTCTACCGGGTCAGACCAGGGTCCATCGCGCCCAGCAGTCCGCTCCCGCGGCGGCCCTCCAGGTCCTTGACCTGTAAGTTCCCTCCACCTGAATTGTTTATGCCCTAATCCTGAAGTACCATGTAAAGTACTCCTCTATCTATACCTTGTAATCCCTTTCTCCTTCAATAAGTCATCCAAGCCTTTTTTGAAACCCATTATTGTACTTTGTCCTATCATCTAAACTAAACTAAGCCTTAGGTTTATATACCGCATCTTCTCCACTGAAGTGGAGCTCGACACGGTTTACAGAGTTTAAAAAATATGGGAAGAGGGAAGAGAGAAGAGAAGGAGTTTACAAAGCATAAAAAGAGGGGATGTAATCAGGAGAAGAGATTATT
The DNA here is from genome assembly GCF_902459505.1 of Geotrypetes seraphini. Classification (NCBI taxonomy): domain Eukaryota; kingdom Metazoa; phylum Chordata; class Amphibia; order Gymnophiona; family Dermophiidae; genus Geotrypetes; species Geotrypetes seraphini. The sequence goes on along the minus strand of NC_047085.1, from coordinate 181,458,531 downwards.
ATATGCTAGAGAAAAGCCAGGTTTTCAGTTGTTTTCGGAATAGTTGGAGGGAGTCACCTCTCTTGGAAGCGCATTCCAGGTGTCCACCACCTTCTGAATGAAGAAGTACTTCCGAGCATTCGTTCTGAATCTGTCTCCTTTCAGTTTTTCAGAGTGCCCTCTTGTTTTTGATGTCCCGCTCTACCTTATCTATACCTTTCATGATTTTATAGGTCTCTATCATGTCCCCTCTAAGTACTATATTGTCTCTGCCTGAAATGTTACATAAATACTACTATTTTGTTCAAATCATAATGCCAGAATCTACAACAGACTTAACTAAAACTAACCACTGCTTCTTAATTGTCACTCTTAGTTTTTCACTACTGTCAATCTGTCTTTATAATAGCTCAAAAGACTTATATTTAACCACATTAAAAGCCAAAACATTTTTCAAAACACAATCTATATCTAAACAGATCTCCGACAATTGGTAGCTCAGGTACAAGTTGTTCTTTGCCTGATTCCACCAAATGATGTAAACGAGTCCAAACTTCTAGTCTTGTTTTTCTTTGAAGATTTTCTATAATAGATTATCACTATTACAACGCTATGTCAAAAACATGCGAATGAGAAAAAGCACAGTTACTTACCGTAAAAGGTGCTATCTAGGAACAGCAGGCAGATATTCTCACATATGGGTGACGTACGGACCACTTTAAAAGTGCATTGCCATTTTAAGACTTTAGAAAGTTTGCGATAGCCTGAACCGCGCATGCGCGATTGCCTTTCCGCCTGTGTTCGCGCAGTCTAAGCCAGCTAAGAAGCCAACCCAGGGAGGTGGGTGGGTTGTGAGAATATCTGCATGCTGTCACTGGATAGCACCTGTTACGGTAAGTAACTGTGCTTTATCCCAGGACAAGCAGGCAGCATATTCTCACATATGGGTGACCTCCAAGCTAACAGAAATGGGATGGTGGGAGTGTTGGCCTTTAGGAAAATAAATTTTGTAATACAGATTGGCCGATGTGTCCATCCCATCTGGAGAATGACTCCAGGCAGTAGTGAGAAGTGAAGGTCTGAACTAAGGACCAGATGGCAGCTTTACAGATTTCCTCAATAGGAGTAGATCTGAGGAAAGCCACAGAAGCTGCTATAGCTCTAATTTTGTGGGCTGTGACACGACTCTCCAGTGCCAGTCCAGTCTGAGCATAAAAGAACGAAATGCAGGCAGCCAGCAAGTTGGAAATCGTTCTCTTGGAAACAGGATGCCCCAACTTGTTCAGATCAAACGAGATGAACAGTTGGGGAGAAGTTCAGTGAGGCTTTGTCTGGTCAATGTAATAGGCCAAAGCCCGTTTACAGTCCAAAGTATGTGGAGTGGTTTCTCCCGCATGAGAATGGGGTTTAGGAAAAAACATTAGCAGAACAATCGATTGAGATGAAATTCAGTGACAACTTTTGGAAGAAACTTTGGATGCGTACATAGAACCACTTTGTCATGATGAAAAACTGTGAAGGGTGGATCTGCTACTAAGGCTTGTAACTCACTGACTCTCCTGGCAGAGGTGAGAGCAATAAGGAAGACCACTTTCCAGGTGAGAAACTTGAGATGAGCTGTGGCCATTGGTTGAAATGGTGGTTTCATCAAACAGGATAGAACCACATTAAGGTCCCAGACGACAGGTGGAGGCTTGAGATGGTTTGACATTGAAAAGCCCCTTCATGAATCTGGAGACCGAAGGATGAGCAGTAAGAGGCTTTCCCTCTACTGGTACATGAAAAGCAGTAATAGCACTGAGATGGACTTGTATGGATGTAGATTTAAGCCCAGAGTCTGACAGGGAAAGAAGATAATCCAACACCAACTCCACTGCCAAGGAAGTGGGATCGTGATGATGAAGGAGACACCAGGAAGAAAACCTAGTCCACTTTTGTTGGTAACATTGTTGAGTGGCTGGTGGCGTGGTTGAGTGGCTGGAGGCATCAATAATATGACGTACAGGCAGAGAGAGATGTAATTCAGAAGAACTCATGCCGAGAGAAACCTAGCTGTCAGGTGAAAGGATTGCAGGTTGGGATGTAGAAGTGACTCTTGATTGTGAGTAAGCAGAGTAGGAAATTTTGGAAGAGGTATGGGCTCCCTGGAGCTGAGTTGAAGTAGAAGGGAGAACCAATGTTGCCTGGGCCACCGTAGAGCAATGAGAATCAGGGTGGCTGCTTCTCTCTTGAGTTTGAACAGAGTTCTCAACATGAGAGGGATTGGAGGGAATGCATATAGAAACAGGCCTGTCCAATCCAGGAGAAAGGCATCGACAGAGGAGAGTAAAACCGGGAGCAAAACTGGGGCAACTGGTGATTGTGAGGGGCCGCAAACAAGTCCACTTGTGGAGTGCCCCATTGAGCAAAGATGGACTGAAGAGTTGAAGAGTTTAGAGTCTATTTGTGAGGCTGAAGAATTCTGCTGAGGTTGTCACTAGGGAATTCTTCTCCCCTTGAATATAGACAGCCTTCAAGAACAGGTTGCGAGCCGTTGCCCAAGTCCAGATTTTTTGGCATAACAGGAGAGAGCCAGTGCCTCCTTGATTGTTTATGTAGTACATAGCTACTTGATTGTCTGTGCAAAGGAGGAGGACTTGAGGGCAGAGGAGATGATGAAAAACCTTGAAGGCATAAAACATCGCTCTGAGTTCAAGGAGATTGATGTGAAATTTCCGTTCCCTGATGGTCCAAAGACCCTGAGTTTGCAGATCGTCCATCTGAGCCCCCCGGGCATAAAGGGATGCATCTGTCGTAATGATCTTGTGATGATGGGGTAAACGGAAAAGGAGACCTCTGGATAGATTGAAGGAGGTCATCCACCATTGAAGCGACTGCAGAAGAGATGATGTCACAGATATATGTCCTGAGAGAGGATCTGTCGCTTGAGACCACTGAGAAGCAAGGGGCCACTGAGGAGTGCGAAGATGTAGCCTTGCCAGTTGTGTCAAAGGGACAGTGGAAGACATGTGGCCTAGAAGAACCATCATGTGTCTGGCAGAGATGGATTGAAGAGGAAGCAGTTGCTGACACAGACGTATGAGAGCTTGAAGGCGATCTGGAAGAAGAAAGGCTCTCATGAGGGTGGTGTCTAGTAACATAGTAACATAGTAGATGACGGCAGATAAAGACCCGAATGGTCCATCCAGTCTGCCCAACCTGATTCAATTTAAATTTTTTTTTTTTTTCTTCTTAGCTATTTCTGGGCGAGAATCCAAAGCTTTACCCGGTACTGTGCTTGGGTTCTAACTGCCGAAATCTCTGTTAAGACTTACTCCAGCCCATCTACACCCTCCCAGCCATTGAAGCCCTCCCCTGCCCATCCTCCTCCAAACGGCCATACATAGACGCAGACCGTACAAGTCTGCCCAGTAACTGGCCTAGTTCAATCTTTAATATTATTTTCTGATTCTAAATCTTCTGTGTTCATCCCACGCTTCTTTGAACTCAGTCACAGTTTTACTCTCCACCACCTCTCTCGGGAGCGCATTCCAGGCATCCACCACCCTCTTCGTAAAGTAGAATTTCCTAACATTGCCCCTGAATCTACCACCCCTCAACCTCAAATTATGTCCTCTGGTTTTACCATTTTCCTTTCTCTGGAAAAGATTTTGTTCTACGTTAATACCCTTTAAGTATTTGAACGTCTGAATCATATCTCCCCTGTCTCTCCTTTCCTCTAGGGTATACATATTCAGGGCTTCCATTCTCTCCTCATACGTCTTCTGGCGCAAGCCTCCTATCATTTTCATCGCTCTCCTCTGGACCGCCTCAAGTCTTCTTACGTCTTTCGCCAGATACGGTCTCCAAAACTGAACACAATACTCCAAGTGGGGCCTCACCAATGACCTGTACAGGGGCATCAACACCTTCTTCCTTCTACTGACTACGCCTCTCTTTATACAGCCCAGAATCCTTCTGGCAGCAGCCACTGCCTTGTCACACTGTTTTTTCACCTTTAGATCTTCGGACACTATCACCCCAAGGTCCCTCTCCCCGTCCGTGCATATCAGCTTCTCTCCTCCCAGCATATACGGTTCCTTCCTATTATTAATCCCCAAATGCATTACTCTGCATTTCTTTGCATTGAATTTTAGTTGCCAGGCATTAGACCATTCCTCTAACTTTTGCAGATCCTTTTTCATATTTTCCACTCCCTCTTCGGTGTCTACTCTGTTACAAATCTTGGTATCATCTGCAAAAAGGCACACTTTTCCTTCTAACCCTTCAGCAATGTCACTTACATACATATTGAACAGGATTGGCCCCAGCACCGATTGCCCCAATGAACTGCAGACGTTGAGTTGGAATGAGATGTGATTTGGGGAAGTTGACTTTGAATCCTAGAGCCTGAAGAAAAGAAATGGTTTACGATGTTGCTTGGACCACTTCCTGAGACGACAGAGCCTTGATCAACCAGTTGTCCAGATAAGGAAAGACTTGAAGGCCATGCGAACGGAGAGATGCAGCCACCACTATCAGGCACTTCGTGAAGACTCTGGGAGAAGATACCAGTCCGAAAGGAAGAACCTTGTACTGGTAATGAGATTAAATGATTTGAAACCAGAGGTACTTCCTGGAAGCTGGATGAATTGGAATATGTGTGTAGGCTTCTTTGAGGTCCAGAGAACATAGCCAGTTGTTCTGATCGAGGAGAGGATAAAGCAGGGTGAGAGATAACATCCTGAATTTCTCTTTGAGTAGAAATTTGTTGAGAGCTCTGAGATCCAGGATGGGTCTCAGGCCTCCGGTCTTCTTGGGAACTAAGAAGTAACAGGAGTAGAATCCCTGCCGCTGCTGAGAGGGAGGAACTTCCTCAATAGCATTCAGCAGGGAGAAGGGATGGAACCTCCTGAAGAAGAAGGGAGGACTGTGCAGGGTCCAAAGCAGACTCTCTTGGAGGATGGTCTGGTGGAAGGGTGTATAACCCTGACGAATGATGTTGAGTACCCAGAGATCTGATGTTATGAGCTCCCAGCAAGCTATGTAAAATTGAAAATGGCCTCTGATGGGCTGAGGCAGTCTGTAGAATGGTGACGTTGGCTATGTTCTGAAGGAACACATCAAAAAGGCTGAGGAGCAGGCTGCTGCTTTTGTTGCTGCTGACGCAGTTGTTGCTGTCTCTGTCTCCTTGGTTGAGGCGGAACAGGAGCTGTGGATTTTGCAGCAAATCTTTGATAAGAAGATTGTAGCTTGAAAGGACGAGCAGGAGGGGGTTTCTTTTTGGGTTTCACCAGAATGTCCCATCGGGTTTCATGCGTGAACAATTTCTGGGTAGTAGTATCAGTAGAGTCATCAAAAAGTTCATCCCCCAGACAAGGAGCATTGGCCAACCTGTCCTGATTATTAGTTCAGAGACTCAAAACCAGTCTAGACGTCTCATGCTGCCACCTGAAAAGTGAGTTCAAAAGAGTCATACATGGAATGAACCATATACATACGAAGCCGCAGCAGATCAGACATGAAGAGTTGAAAAGCAGGAAGCTTACATTCTGGTAGGTATTTTTGGAACGTAGCGACTTGCTTGATCAGATGTTTCAAGTAGAGAGAGAAATGAAATGTGTATTACCAGAATGGTTGGCTAACAGCAATTTGGAAGAGTCTCTTGCCAAACCGGTCCATGGTCTTTCCTGAGGAGAGACTCACGAGGAAGCTGGGCTTTGTCAAAACCTGGAATAGGGAATACCCTATACAAAGAGTCCAACTTACGAGGAGCCACTGGAATGGTAAATGTCGTTTCCAAATTTTTGTAAAAGGTCTCCCGTAGAATGTCGTGAATAAGGAGCCTGAGTGAGGAGTTTCTTAAGTGGCTGATCATAATCTAAAGCATCTAGAAACTCCTTAAGACCATTTAGAGTCAGCTTGAAGAGGAATAGACATGGTCTCAGACATTTCGCCCAAAAATGTAGAAAACGAAGATTTCTCAGTCAAAACAGGAAGCTCTTGAGAGGGTTGGTAAAGAGAATCCTCTTCTGAAGAGCCATCATGATCAGATAGAACAGGCTCTGGATCTGAATCATCCAAGAGGTCTGAATTTCGGGTTGCTCGACGCTGAGGAAGCGGCACCAAAGGTTGAAGATGTTTCAACTTCTGCAATACTTTACCCAACCTCACCAGCGTCGAGTCAGGAGATGTCTGAGTTGAAATAGATCGGTGCCGGTGAATGGTAGGTGTCAGTTCCTGGTCAAGCAGTGAAAGCACCGATGGAGATTCCACGACTGGCTCAACCGGTGTCGAAGGCTCAAACTGGACTGGCACTGGTGGAGTCGACGTCGACATGGGAAAAACTTGAATCAGGAGCAGAATTTGTAACTGGTCCCGCAACTCATCCCTAAGCAACTCCTGAATCTGTTGCTTCAAAGTATGCACTGGTACTGCTGGCTTCTTTGTCAGTACCTTTGGTGCAGTTCTACGCTCTGGCGATAAGGAGGCCGAAGTTGAGGCACTCACCGAAATCGGAGCGGAACGTTTTTTGGGTTTCCTTGAAGTCGGCAGGACTTGGCTCACTGTTGCTTTGACCTGAGGCCCAGAGGGGGTAGAGGAAGGCTTCCTAGCCAGCTTACACACTGTGAATTGCGACACCGGAGTTAACGTTGGTGGATCCACCCTCGGTGTCATCTTGATCGATGCGGTCTTGGGTGTCGCTGACGGTGTCTGAGATGAACTTGGCTCTGTGTCCATTGCAGCGCCGAATAGTAATCTTTGCTGAAGTAACAGGTTTTTTAGGGTGCGTTTCTGAAGGGAAAAGCAATGGAAGCAAGAGTCAGCACTGTGCTCAGATCCCAGACACTGCAAGCATCAGCGGTGAGGGTCAGATAACAAAATGGCCCGAGCACAACGACCGCACATTTTGAAACCCGTCAACGGCCAGGACATAGACGGGAAGACAGCCGTTGACAAATCGAACTCTATGGCGAAAAGTGGGCCAGAGCCCGCAACGGGAAAATAAAAAATACTGTTGTTCTTTTTTTTTTTTTAAATAAAAAAAACAAAACGATAAGAAAAGAAAAGAAACAAATTATGGCAAAAACGTCACACTCTGTGAGAGCAGGAAAGCAAGTGAAGAAAAATAAACTTCAACAGAAGCTGAAGCGCGTCTTACTAGCTATAAAGAAACTAGAAAACTGAGGGACCGCACGACCACGTCGGGCAGGAAGGCACTCGTGCATGCGCGGTTCGGGCTATAGCGAACTTTCTAAAGTCTTATAGTGGCAATGCACTTTTAAAGTGGTCCGTACCGGGGCTCTGTTGGTGATGTTACCCATATGCGAGAATACGCTGCCTGCTTGTCCTGGGATAATGAAACTAATGTGTTGGTGTCAGTATGGGAAAATGAGATAAATTGATAACTGAGGCATCATATGCAATGAAAACATAAAAAGAGATTAGGTTCTTACCTTGATAATGTCTTTTGTAGGATATAGGTGTGTCATCCTGGACAGACAGGTAATATCCCCATGCTCACGAGCCATGCAGAAGGAATCCACTCCAGCTTTTGAATCCCTCCTCTTTCACTAGAGGTCTCTGTTGTCCCCTTCAGTTTGTACCAAAGCAGGCGATAGCCCAATATAGAAACACATGTGAAGGAGGGATATGAGGAAACTTCCAAAACTACAACTTAGTTCTGCTCGGAAAATATAACAAACATTTATTTATTATTTATAAAATTTATCACCCGCTTAAAACCTAAAAAACCTATTAAACATTTGCCATTACAATATAATAATTTGAAAAAATGGCAGATAGACATGCGCGAGCCGGTTGACATTGTATATCTGGATTTTCAGAAGGCTACCAACAAGGTCCCGCATGAATGACTACTATGAAAAATTGCGAGCCATGGAATCGAGGGTGACATACTCATGTGGATAAAAAAAGCTGGTTGGCGGATAGGAAATAGAGAGTGGGGATAAATGGACAATACTTGGATTGGAAAAGCATCACGAGCGGAGTGCCGCAGGGTTCGTTGCTTGGACCCGTGCTGATCAACATATTTATAAACAACCTGGAAATTGGTACAATGGGCGAGGTGATTAAATTTGTGAAGCTATTCAGAGTAGTGAAGATGCAGAAGGATTGCAAAGACCTGCAACAGGACATAAACACGCTCGAGAAATGGGCTGCGACATGGCAAATGAGGTTTAACGTGGATAAGTGTAAGGTGATGCATATTGGTAACAAAAATCTTATACACGAATACAGGATGTCCGGGGCGGTAATTGGAGAGACCCCCCAGGAAAGAGACTTGGGAGTACTGGTCGACAAGTCAATGAAGCCATCCGCACAATGCGCAGCGACAACGAAGAGGGCGAACAGAATGCTAGGAATGATTAAGAAGGGGATCACGAATAAATCGGAGAAGGTTATCATGCCTCTGTATCAGGTCATGGTACGCCCTCACCTGGAATACTGCGTCCAGCACTGGTCGCCGTACATGAAGAAGGACACAGTATTACTCGAAAGGGTCCAGAAAAGAGCAACTAAAATGATTAAGGGGCTGGAGGAGTTGTCGTACAGCGAGAGATTAGAGAAACTGGGCCTCTTCTCCCTCAAAAAGAGGAGACTGAGAGGGAACATGATAGAAACATTCAAGATACTGAAGGGAATAGACTTAGTAGATAAAGACAGGTTGTTCACACTCTTCAGGGTAGGAAGAACGAGAGGGCACTCTCTAAAGTTAAAAGGGAATAGATTCCGTACAAACGTAAGGCAGTTCTTCTTTACCCAGAGAGTGATGGAAAACTGGAACGCTCTTCCGGAGGTTGTTATAAGGGAAAACACCCTCCAGGGATTCAAGACAAGGTTGGACACGTTCCTGCTGAACCGGAACATACGCAGGTAGGGTTGATCTCAGTTAGGGCTCTGGTCTTTGACCTGAGTGCTGCTGCGGGAGCGGACTGCTGGGCGCAATGGACCACTGGTCTGACCCAGCAGTGGCAATTCTTATGTTCTTATGTTGTTATGTTGTATCAACAAATTCAAAAAGTATGTATCTATAAAATGTTAATATCTGGTAAATTACACAAAAATATATTAATTCCTTTACCAACTGGCTTCAAAATTCATAGGGATACAACTCAATAGAGCAACTGCTCAAAAAAGAGTCCTTTCTGTTTATCATTGGCCGCTATGCAGAGAGGGGCGGGAAGTAAAAAACTCCCAAAGTAAAAATGGGAAGGAAAACCATTCACATCCCTAAACTCACATGCAATTAAATATCAACAAAATATAGATATATGTAATGGACCGGACAAAAACATGAATTGTAAGAAGGTTGAATTGAAAAACAAGGTTACTTAGCTCCAAGCAGTTCCAAAACCATCTATGTCCACAATCTTTGGTTGCCAAGGCAGCGTTTTGGCACACAATTAAAACAAAAAATTAAAAAACATTGATCTTGGAGCTGTGTAAACCTAAGAGAAGGGACAGAAACCTGAAAAAATGGCTTTAAAGACATCTCCCCCTCGATTTTCCTCATAAGCTGTAACAGCCTGTGCTGGAAATGTGCTGCAACCTGCATCAGCTCCAAGGTAACTGGATCGAGGAGAAGAAATCACTTCCTCAACGCTCCTCCAACACTGAATCTTTAGGCTTCTAGTCAGACCGGTGTCTGACCAAGCCTCGAACCCCCCCCGCAGACCTGAAAGGGAGGAGGCGAAACATAGTCAGCACCCTGCAGAGCACCACCGAGCACCACACAGATGCCTGATGGCCTGCACTCAAGCCCCTGCAACGCAGTAGGCAAGCAATGCTACAAGTGGAATGGACCCTGAGCTCCAGAAAAATATCTGCAGGCTAGACAACAGATACCACAGAGGAACTGGTATGTCAGCTGCATATCTCAGTCTGCTTCTCCTCCACACAGGCAGATCTGAGCCTCAACAAGAGAAGCTCTGAGCACGGAAAGCCTTCAAAATTTTGCAAAAAATAAAAAATACAGAGAATATCAGAAACACTCCTTCTGGTTTGCATGCAAAAGAAAAAAACGAAAGGGGCAGCAGAGCCCTCTAGTGAAGGAAGAGGGATTCAAAGCTGGAGTGGATTCCTTCTGCATGGCTCGCAAGCATGGAGATATTACCTGTCCGTCCAGAATGACACGTCTATTGCACTAGAAAAACTATTATCAGAGCACTTAAACATATTTCAGTAATTTGTGTATTTTTGCATCATTTCTTACAAGTTCCAGGTAGGTTTTAAATTCTTTATTCATTTTTGCACATTACAACAAGTGTAGCAGATAAACTCATATGAACTTATAAATACACACTTGATATTGAAACGATATTTTGGTAAATTTCAGAAGATATGGGGACCATTAACAGATTTTTGTAATGAATGATAAACTTTTCCCAAGATAAGATATTTGATTAGAGGGGAAATATTGGGGGGGGGGGGTTATTTTTAGTACTTCATAATATATGATTATGTCAATAGTTTCATTGTAATGGTACTTGAATGTAATATTGTGATGGGAGGGGAGGATTTTCTATCTAATAAGAATATTAGGTTTATTACATAATATTCAAAATATTACAGAATATTAATTTGTAATAAAATGTTATACTTAAAGTGTTATATGAGAATTAAACAAGTTCCAGGTAGGTAAATACAATACTAAATCTAAAGCTAGCTGTTGGTTTTCCACATGAAATTGTACGATTTTTTCATTAGTGCTTTTTTAAAATTATGACATCTTCAAAACTGACACACCCTAATCCCCCAGCCTCTGCCTCCAATCAGTACCCACCAGTCGCTATATATCTTGCTCCCCAATCAGACTCTATTCTTCTCGCCAATCAGTTTCCAGAAGTCAGTAAGTTTCCTTTTCTCTCTTCCTACCATTAGTACCTCTCTCTCTCTTCTCACTTTCTGCATTATTATTCCCAGGCTGTCACCCCCCCACTGCTGGCCCCTTACCTGCAATTGCTTCTACTTTCTGATCCCATCTTCTCTGCTACTATTGCTTCCAATATACACAGTGACCTGCAAGCCCAGCCGATAGCACCTACTATGCCTACTATCATCACTGCAGTCACTGCTGATCCCACCTATATTAAAACTTCTATTTTGCTTCAATGGATTACCGACAGCTGCTCACCCCTCCACACCTTGAAGTCAAAGGACAGCTGGAGGGATGACCACTCCCTCTAGTGAAGGAAGAGGGATTCAAAGCTGGAATGGATTCCTTCTGAATGGTCCACGAGCATGGAGATATTACCTGTCCATCCAGAATGGCACATCAGATGCATTTGTCATAGGCCTCAAGTGTCTGAGCCAATCAGGGCTTTAGCCCCTTCCAATGCATTCCAAGATGATCTGAGAAAAGGCCTGATTGGCTCAGGCACCTTAGGATCATCCCAGGGGGAGGGGCCTTAAGCATCTGAGCCAATCAGGGCCTTAGGCCCCTCCCAGTACATCCCAGAATGCATCAGGAAGGGGAAGGCCTGCCATTTTGAAGAGGTGGGCCTGCCGGCATGGAGGGAATGGGTATCCCTCTGGTTGTCCTTCGACTTCAAGGTACAGGGGGTAGGGGGGCTACTGGGAGAGCTGCGGTAGCGGTGGCCTGCCAGAAAGAGTGGATATCCCTCCGGACATCCTATGACTTCAAGGTAATGGGGGGGGTGGTAAAGTGTTGTTGGGGGACCCAGAAGCCTGCCAGCTGGAGGGAGTAGGCATCCCTCTGGCCATCCTTCAATTTAAAGGGATGGAGGTTCGGGGGAGGGATTATTGGCGGGGGGACCCTGGCGGCAGGAGTAGCCCCAGTCAGCTGAGTTGTCAGGGAGAGCAGCATCCAAGAGCATGTTTTTTGGGGGGAAGGGGGCGTTCCATTTTTGTCAAGAGGGAGGAGCTGTACTTAGCGATTACTCTTCTGAGCAAACGCTAGGCACAGTTCCTCCCATCCTTTACTGGTGATTCTCCGCACAAATAGCGTGCATATAATTTGCATACTGTTATGCTGAGAATCACCTGTAAAAGTAAAATTGCTCCCACTACCTCGACTCGTCAGATTTTATCGGTGAATTTTGAGAATCTGGCCCTCACTGTTCTATAATCGCTCTAGCACACACATTTATCTGTTTACTTTTACAATATCATAGTAAATTACGCATACCTGAGGTTCCCTGTTTTAGAAAATGGGTCAATACATTCATCTCGTGACAATATTCGATGTGAAAAAAGCTTCTTCTCAGGGTCCAAAAATCCTTAAAAAAGAAATTTCAGTAACCATTTTATTTAAATATATATGCCTTTTTTTCCAAATTCTTTATTCATTTTTCCATCTTACATCAAGAACACAATATTACATCATTTAAACCTTGTAAACATCACTTGTATTTCTTCTAACATCATCTTAAAAACATAAATTTATACCCTCCCCACCCACCCTTCCCACAAATATTTTAATCAAAAATATCATATAAATATTATATTATTATCTATTGATCAAACCTTTAATAGAACTTTATACCCTCCCCCCTCCTCCCTATGTATAAGTGTACTTTCAGTGGATAATGGTGTCTAATCATTGCAATTATTTGTCAATGGCCCCCAAATCTTTTTAAAATTATTATAGTTCCCTTTTTGTATGGCAATTGTTTTTTCCATTTTATAAATATGACATAGTGAATTCCACCAAAATGTATAGTTAAGCCTACTGTAATTTTTCCAATTACTGGTGATATGTTGTATGGCGACTCCTATCATAATCAATACAAGTTTATTATTACTTGATGAAATTTGACTTTTTGCTCTCATTGACATCCCGAACAGAATTGTATCATATGATAATGCTACATGGTTTTCTAGTAAACAATTAATTTGGGACCAGATTGATTTCCAAAAGACCATGATACAGGGACAATAGAATATTAAATGGTCCAGAGTCCCTGCTTCCAGATTACAATGCCAGCATCTATTAGACTTAGAGCTATCTAACTTTTGTAATCGAACAGGGGTTCAAAACAAAACAAAACAAAAAAAAAAAGTTTGTTTCATAGATGCAGACATTGTACATCTCCTTCTCCAAGACCAAATTCGTGGCCATTGAGACGCAGAAATTTAATGCTTAATCTCAATGCTCCAAATGTCTCTAAGACCATTCTTTGTTTTTTTTATTTATATATCCAGATATCAATTTATACCACTGTGCGGCTTGGTGTCCCAAGAAATCCGCCTGAAAGCATAAGAATTCCAGACTATACTGATTATTAAGATTTTTCCATTCAGGGAACCCCTTCTGAATAGCCTGCTTCAGTTGCAACCATTTAAAGCTTTGTGATTTATTAAGACCAAATTTATGTTGCAACTGTGAAAAATCAAGCAGTTTATCATTTGAAATAACTTTATACCTTTTGGTGGAATTCAGTATGTCATATTTACAAAATGGAGAGGGTGCTTGCCATACAGCAAGGAAATTATCATAATTTTAAAAATATTTGGGGGCCATTGATTACTTATATCTTAAACACCTTGGTATTATATAAGATATAGGTGGGGTGGGATTGGGAAAGATAATAATTGCTAATTGTTTTATTATTAATAAATGGGTGGGTGGGAAGGGATTCTTTTATATTTTAATGATTATAAGTAAGATTGTCAAGTGATTTGTTAAAACTTTTTCTGATTATTATACACTTGTTGTAAGATATGAAAATGAATAAAGATTTTTTAAAAAAAGAAATAACATCATCTAAAATTCGTATACCAGCAATAATCCAATGCTTCCATATGACTTTAAATCCCCAATTTGAATCTTGGAGTTTACCCATAAAGATTTATTTGTTGATTTGTGTATTGGACTAGGTGTTAAATTACTGACATAACGTAATGTTTTCCATGTATCCATTAATATTCTGTTCTCTTTATATTTCCTAGGCATCTTGATACTCAGAACATGAGATAAATGTAAAGGAAACATGAGTCGCCATTCCAAATACAACCAATCTGGGATATTTTCCATGAGCTCTGGGAGGACCCAATACATACCCTGGCGTAAAATATAGGCCTGATGATACTTATAAAAGTTTGGAAAATTTACCCCACCCTCCATAATTGGTTTTTGTAAAGATACTAAGGCAATTCTAGGCATTTTACCCAGCCAAACAAATTTTGTAAGAATACCATTTAACTTTTTATAAAAGGACCTTAAATATATATGCTGTAAAGCAGTGTATCACAAACTGTGTGCCTCCTGAGATTTCAGGTGTGCCGCGGCACACTGGAGAGGAGAGGTGCCAGTGCCGGCTGACTGACTAAAGGACATGCCTCTCACAAAGAGAGGAACATCATGTAAGCAATCAGCCGGCACCAGCGCCTCTCCACTTCTCCAGCCCTTATCCTTACAGGTCCCATCCCCCTCACTGTCAGCGCAGGGCCCGTTTGAAGGGCCTTTGTGCTTCTGCTGACGTTGACTTCCAGATCTGGGGGCTGATAAAGGAACACGTCTACCAGACAATGATATCGGACCTTAAACAGCACCTCATCTCTGTTTGGGCTGAGCTGAAGCAGAGTATCATTGGCAAGATCATTGTCTGCCAAGGATGAGGGAATGCCTTCGTACAAAGGAGCGAATTTCGAAAATCTGCTTAATTGAAACATTACTTTTTGGCTTTACATAATTTTTTTTATATGTTTTTATTCAGTTCACAATTCATTTTCAAAAGGTAGTGCTGTGGTGCAGTGAGAAAATTTACAGCATTTTATATCAACTTCATTCAGGACATGACACACTAAATTTCATAAGAATCGGCAGAGTTCTGTAGAAGATACAATAAAAAACATTTTGGTGTGGGTTTTTTTGGTTCACAGTGTATATTATTTTTATTTGAAACATCTCTTCAGCATTCTTGTTACTGCTGAAGATTTATACATCATAGCTTAACAAAAGATTAAGTTCTTACATTTGCTAATCATCTTTCTTGTAAATCCACACTCTATTCCTTGACTAGTGGGTTATTCTCCTATGGTCAGCAGACAGCCTACAGGGAACTCATTATACAGAGTCTTAAGCCTCTCCCCTCCTACCTCAGGACTGCCCTCCAGGAATCCAGTTTGTGACAAAGCTGCCAGAAACACCTATAGAGGACAAAGGCAAGAAAGAAGGGTACGGGGATACTCCCCAACCAATAAGTCTAATCTACTCATATCTTGAAACCAGAACAATTGAAACAAATAATTGAACAATAAAAATAACAGTGCTATAAGGAGACACAGCCTGCACTGACTGAACGGGACAGTGGGACAAGGGACTCCCTAGACAAAGTACTAAACACATACGGATGGAACTCTTAGAAAGGATGGTCAATAAATTAGAAATCCAGCTTACCAGTACTTGTAGACAATTGGCGAATCAGCAGTTTCCAGGGTGTGTTCCAGGAAAAGAGTATGGATTTACAAGAAAGAAGATTAGCAAAGCTAAGAACCTAAGCTTTCGTTCTTGTACAATATCACTCTATTCCTGGACTAGTGGGATATAACAGAACAGTTCTATATAGTCAGGGTGGGACTGATAAGCCTGTTGCCAAAATGGAGGAACCAAAAGCAGAATCCTGCTTGGCCACCACTTCGATCTGGTAAAACTTGGTGAAAGTATTCAAGGAGGACCAGGTAGCAGCCCTGTAAATCTCCTTCAATGAGATCGCGAAGGACAGCCCGAGGAAGAAATGCCTCTGGTAGAATGAGCCTGCACCAAAAGGGGAGGATTCTCACTGACTACTATGTAAGCTGAGGAAATATCCATATGAATCCACCTGGAAATGGCAACCTTGGAAGCCAGCCTGCCCTTGCGGGCAAGACCCGCCAGTACAAAACATGGTCAGAGACACGAAACTCGTTTGTGACCTCCAAGTACCACAACAGGATCCTAGGGACATCCAAGGACCACAACACTCGGTCCTGCTCCATCGAACAGGAGGAAGTAAAAGAAGGAAGCCGGACCACCTGATTTAACGTGAAAGGCCGAGACTACTTTGGGAAGAAAGGAAGGAACAGGCGCAGAATTACGCCGGAAAGCACAGTTACTTACCGTAACAGGTGTTATCCAGGGACAGCAGGCAGATATTCTCTACATGTGGGTGATGTCATCTATGGAGCCCCCTAGCGGACGTTTTCGCAAGCAGACTTGCTTGAAGACCTTCAAGCTTGCGAGTGTATCACGCATGTGCGAGTGCATCTCCCACCCGACTCAGGGCGTGCGTCTCCTCAGCGTGGCCTCAGTTCAGATAGCTAGCAAAGAAGCCAACCCGGGGAGGTGCGTGGGTTGCGAGAATATCTGCCTGCTGTCCCTGGATAACACGTTACGGTAAGTAACTGTGCTTTATCCCAAGACAAGCAGGCAGCATATTCTCTACATGTGGGTGCCCTCCAAGCTAACCAGAAAGGGACGGTGGGAGAGTTGGCAATTTAGGAGAACAGATATTGCAAAACTGACTGGCCAAAATGGCCGTCATGCCTGGAGAAAGCAACCAGACAGTAGTGAAAGGTGAAAGTATGAACCGAGGACCAAGTGGCAGTCTTGCAGATTTCCTCAATAGGAGTCGATCGGAGGAAAGCAACAGACGCCGCCATCACCCTGACCATATGCCCAGTGACCCGACATGGCAGGGAGAGACCAGCCTGAGCATAACAGAAAGAAATACAAGCGGCCAACCAGTTAGAAATGGTCTGCTTAGAAATAGAACGCCCCAACCGATTGGGATCGAAAGAGACGAAAAGCTGGGGAGTAGTCCGATGAGACGCAGTGCGCTGCAAGTAAAAGGCCAGCACACACTTACAGTCAAGAGTATGAAGAGCCGCTTCTCCAGGGTGAGAATGGGGCTTCAGGAAAAATACCGGAAAGACTACAGGCTGGTTAATATGAAAGTCCGAAACAACCTTAGGCAAGAACTTAGGATGGGTACGAAGAATCACCTTATCATGATGAAAAACAGTGAAAGGAGGGTCCGCCACCAAGGCCTGCAGCTCACTGACCCTACGAGCAGAAGTGAGTGCAATAAAAAACACAACCTTCCACGTGAGATACTTCAAGTGAGCACACGCCAGTGGCTCAAAAGGAGGTTTCATCAAGTGAGCAAGGACCACATTGAGATCCCAAACCACGGAAGGAGGTTTAAGGGGAGGATGCACGTGGAAAAGACCCTTCATGAACGGGAGACCACAGGATGAACAGAGAGCGGTTTCCCGTCGATCGGCTGATGAAAAGCAGCAATGGCGCTGAGGTGGACTCGAATGGACATGGATTTGAGACCAGCACCAAATAAGTGCAACAGGTAATCCAGCACAGAAGACAAGGGGGCAGATTGCAGCACCTGGCACTGCAGAGCACACCAAGAAGAAAAGCGAGTCCACTTCTGATGATAACATTGTCGAGTGAACTCCTTCCGAGACGCTTCCAGTACCGACTGAGAAAACTGGAAAGAGGCCATCAAGTCACTAGGAACCAGGCTGTCAAGTGTAGAGAATGCAGGTTGGGATGGAGCAGAAAACCCCGACTCTGCGTAAGCAGAGAAGGAAAAACAGGATGAAGAAGAGGGTCCATGGCACTGAGCTGCAGCAGGAGGAAGAATCACGGCTGCCTGGGCCACCGAGGAGCTATCAGAATCATGGTGGCATGAGTGGACTTGAGCATGACGAGAGTTTTTAGAATCAGAGGGAAGGGAGGAAACGCATACAGAAACAGGTTCGTCCAATCCAGAAGGAAAGCATCCGCCTCGAGCTGGAGAGGGGTGTAAACCCTGGAGCAGAAACGAGGCAACTTGTGATTGAGGGGGGACACAAACAGATCGATATCCAGAGTCCCCCACCGGGCAAACACCTGACGCAGAGTCAAAGAGTGAAGAGACCATTCGTGAGGCAGCAGAAGGCGGCTCAACTTTTCAGTCAGGCTGTTCCGCTGGCCCTGAATGTAGACCGCACGGAGAAAGATGTTGCGGCGGATCGCCCAATCCCAGAGCTGCATCGCCTCCTGGCACAGGAAGAGGGACCCCGTTCCCCCTTGTTTCGTTGATATAATACATGGCTACCTGGTTGTCTGTGCGAACTAGCACCACACGGTCGCAAAGCAGATGACGAAAGGCCTTCAAAGCGTTGAACACCGCCCGGAGCTCCAGGAAATTGATGTGACAGAGACGGTCCACACTGGACCAGAGGCCCTGGGTACGTAGACCGTCCAGATGAGCCCCCCAAGTATATGCCGACGAGTCCGTCGTGAGAACCTTCTCCGGGGAGGAGCGTGAAACAGAAACCCTGCAACAAAGGAGTCACGACAATGCATTGAGACACCGGATCCCGGTTCTAGTTCCACTGGGACGCCAGGGTCCACTTAGGTATGCGGAGGTGAAGTCTGGCAAAAAGAGTAAAGTGAACCGTGGAAGCCATATGGCCCAACAGGACCATCATGAGACGGGCCGGAACCGAGGACAGGAGAGACACCTTCTGACACAGATGGATAAAGGTCTCCTGATGAGGCCAAGGCAAGAAAGAGCAAAAACAAAAAGTGTCCAGCTCCGCCCCAATAAACTTGAGGGACTGGGATGGACATAACATAGAAACATAGAAGATGATGGCAGATAAGGGCCATAGCCCATCAGGTCTGTCCACTTTACTGACCCACCCCCAAGTCTACTATCCTAGGGATCCCACTCCTGGTGACAGGTTCCCTTGGCTTAACCCTCTAAGGGATCCCACATGGGCATCCCATTTGCTCTTAAATTCTTGCACGCTGTTTGCCTCGATCACCTGCACTGGGAGCTCATTCCAAGAATCAACCACTCTCTCGGTGAAGAAATATTTCCTGGTGTCTCCATGAAATTTCCTGCCCCTGAGTTTGAGCGGATGTCCTCTTGTGGCTGAGGGTCCTTTGAGAAAGAGAATCTCTTCTTCCATCTCGATACGGCCGGTAATATACTTAAATGTCTCGATCATGTCTCCTCTCTCCCTACGTTCTTCGAGTGAGTACAGCCGCAAATTTTTCAGCCTTTCCTCGTACGATAGGACCTTGAGCCCCGAGACCATCCTGGTGGCCATCCATTGCACCGACTCCACTCTCAGCACATCTTTTCGGTAGTGTGGCCTCCAGAATTGCACACAGTATTCCAAATAAGGCCTCACCATGGTTCTGTATAATGGCATTATGACTTCAGGCTTCCGGCTGACGAAACTCCGGCAACCTAACAACTGTCTTGCCTTAGAATAGATGAAGCCTTCTCCACATGATCAGCAGTTTTCATGTCTGCGCTGATGATCACTCCCAAGTCTCGTTCTGTTGAAGTTCTAGCTAAGGTCTCACCATTCAAGGTGTAAGTTCTGCACGGATTTCTGCTGCCGAGGTGCATGATCTTGCATTTCTTAGTCGGGACTTGGGAAAGTTCACCTCAAAGCCGAGACTTTGAAGGAGAGAAACAGTCCAATTTGTCGCTACCAGAACCTCCCGGCGAGATGATGCTTTGATCAACCAGTCATCGAGGTAGGGGAATACCTGAAACCCCTGCAGATGCAGGGCCGCAGCGACCACTACCAGGCACTTTGTGAAAACCCTCGGGAGGCTGCAAGGCCGAAGGGGAGCACACGATACTGGAGGTGGAGATTCCCCACCCGGAATCTCAGATACTGGCGAGAAGCTGGATGAATCGGGACGTGGTCATAGGCCTCCTTGAGGTCCAACGAGCACAGCCAGTCCCCCTCGTCCATTAGGGGATATAACGTAGGAAGGGTGAGCATTCTGAATTTTTCTTTGACCAGAAACCTGTTCAAAGCCGAGAGGTCCAAATCAGACACAGGTCTCCCGGTCTTCTTGGGGACCAGGAAATACCGGGAATAAAACCCCGGGTTCAACTACCCCGGAGGAACCTCCTCGACCGCCCGAAGGTGGAGTATGGCTTGAGCCTCCCGCAGAAGAAGGGGAAGTTACTCACTGGAAGAAGGAAACTCTCTTGGCGGAAGGTCCGGGGGTACGCAACTGAAGTGCAGGGAGTACTCATCCCAGACGATGGAAAGCACCCACAGATCCGTGGTAAACTTTTCCCATTAAGCATAGAAATGATGGAGATGGCCCGATAGGAAGGGGTGAGGGCTCCAGGAGGAAGGGAACCGGCAGGCTCAGACTGGAATTGTCAAAAGGACGGCCCAGGCTTCGCCGGAGTGGGCGGCTGGACCTTAGATGGACACTGCTGCTGCTGCTGGGGTCACCTCGAGGGCGGGTGAGAGAACGCAGGCGTAGATTTCTACGGGTATCGCCGAGGAGGAATCTTGTATGGTCGAGCCAGAGGAGTCTTCAGCTTGAGCCTAACTAGGGAAGCGAACGACCGCTCATGCTCCAAAAGGCGTGGCCTCGATGGAGTCATCAAACAGCTAATTCCCCACATACGGGAGATTCGCCAGACGATCCTGGAGGTTAGGGTCCATGTTCACTATCCGGAGCCAAGCCAGGCGACGCATGGCGACCGCAAAGGCCATGACCCTCGAGGACAACTGAAAGGTGTCGTAAGTCGCCTGAAACATATAGAGACGGAGTTGGGATAGTGTCTCCTGGAGGAGACAGAACTCCTGCCGATGAGGAGCAGACAAGTCCGACTGGAAAGAGTGGAGGGCGTCCACACAGTATCGAAGATAAGACATGAAGGTAAAATTATAATTGAGAATTCGGTTTGCCATCATTGAGTTCTGATAGAGATGGCATCCAAACTTGTCCATTGTACGCCCTTCCCTGCCTGGAGGGACAGTGGCGTAGACCTTGGAGGGATTAGACTTCTTTAACAAAGATTCCACTACCAGGGACTGATGGGAAAGCTGCGCATTTTCAAATCCCTTGACCGGGACCATCTGGTAACGGGACTCCATTTTGGAGGGAATGGCAGTGACAGCATAAGGAGTATCCAGGTTCCGCAGGAATGTCTGCCGGAGCAGCTGATGCAGAGGCAAACGGAGTGCCTCATGGGGCGGATGAGGGAGCCCCATCTCCGCCAAATACTCTTGATTGTACTGGGATTCGGACTGGAGATCCAGCTTCGGAGCCTTGCCCATGTCTGAGACAAACCGGGTAAAGGAGGAGGTTCGAGAAGAAGACTCTTCCTCCAAAGGCGAAGTAGAGCGAGATCTCGGAGCAGCAGAGAAATAGAAGGAGACTTCCCTCGAATAATAGGCGGGAGCCTCCGAGTCTCGAGAATGGGACACTGAGGACGTTCTACTGAACTGTCCCAGGGGCGTCAAGGAACGGCCTCGCTGAAGACGACTTGGGGAGGACCCCAGCGTCCGAGGTATCACCATCCGAAGCATCGGAGAAGCTGATAGAAAAGATAATTCGCCCACAGGCGTTGTCAACCTGGACTCAGAAACCCCTCGCCCCGAAGAAAGAGGTGGGGAAGGAGTCCGGCGTGTTTCACGGTCGGGGACCGGCCCCGATGAGGCGGGGACGACTTCTGCCACTTCGAAGGTACAAGGTGCAAAGAGGAGGAAGCTCCAGTCCGGGGTCCCGCCCGGGACACTCAGAGAGTAGCAGGCCGCGAATCAGAAGAAGAGGAATCACTCGAGGGCAAGCAGCGGGACTTGCGAGACATGCCTCGAGGAACCTCGGAGGAAAGCCCAGGCTGGTCAGCCTGGGACCGGGTCGGGGCCAGTGTCAGCTGACCCAGAACCGAGGAAAATCTGTGAAGTAAGGATAGCTTTAAGCATGTCCTCGAACATCAGCACCGAGACCAGCGAATCCAGGGGTTGAGGTGCAACAGTGCACTCCTTCGGGGGTGACCTCGAGGAAGAGTATTCCCTACGTGAGGAGGCACGCTTAGGACGATGTCTCGAAGAGGCGGATGAAGAAGCACTCGCATGAGATTCTGAGGGAGGTTTTTTTGCTGGCACAGCTGTGGAAGTAACAGGAGACTTACACGAGGCCGGGGTGGCAAGAGGAGCCGAAGTCAGGGCCTTCGAGGTCGAAGGGGACTTCACTGAGGTTGAGGCCTTCGGAACTGAGGCCCCCACTGGTGGGGCCGAGACTGAGGCTGTCCCCGCTGTCTCCATGGGGCCAAAAAGTTGTAGGATCTTGGCCACCTGCCGACGAAGAGCCCAAGGCTGGAGAGTAGCACAATGTGGGCAAGACTCGGCGCGATGATCAGCCCCAAGGCACTCCACACACCAACGATGCAGGTCGGTGATGGAGATCACTCGGGCGCACTTAGTGCAGTTCTTAAACCCGGAAAGAGGCCGGGACATAGGAAAAAAATACAGCAGCAGCCCTGCGAGGCCAGGTGGCCTAACAAAAAAACGGTAGCCCGGTCGAAAAAAAAAAAGTACGAGGAAAATTTTTTTTTTTTTTTTAAACAAGGCGTGCCGCACAGCGACTCACCCGAAAATAATTAAGCAAGCCGCGGTGCAAGAAGCACTACGAATTCGCGCAGAGCAAGGGAGCAGGGCTTTTGGCTCCGCGGAAAACTTAAAACTGAGGCCATGATGAGGAGGCGCACGCCCTGAGTCGGGCGGGAGGGGCACTCGCGCATACACGGTACACTCGCAAGCTTGAAGATCTTCAAGCAAGTCTGCTTGCGAAAACGTCCGCTAGGGGGCTCCGTAGATGACGTCACCCACATGTACAGAATATGTTGCCTGTTTGTCCTGGGATAAAGGAGAAATTAGGTTCTTACCTGCTAATTTTCTTTCTATTAGCTTGTAGACCGGTATAGTTCCTTACGGATGGGTATTATACCTCACTGTTACCAGCAAGTTGAGACTGAGATCAAACTTGTATATCAGTATTAGATCCCCTCTACTAATCCAGTCTGCCAAATAGCCAAGCAGACCCTAGGAAAATTCTGAAAACAGTATAACAAACTCCGAACAGGAGTGGAGAAAAAACAACAAATACTTATAAACCACTGTTGGAACATGTGTATAACATAAACCTGGTATATAAAACATCCTCACAGCTCACCAGCTAAGCCAGTTGAGCCATAGCTGCTGTTCTTACTTCTCCCCAGCTCTAGAAAAATACTAGAACCCGCAGAAAAATTCAAAATCTGCACACAAACAAAAACCTGCAATCACCGCACAAAGACAGATAGGGTGGGGAACAATATCGGTCTACAAGCTAACAGAAAGAAAATTAGCAGGTAAGAACCTAATTTCTCCTTCTGTATCGCTTGATAGACCGGTATAGTTCCTTACAGATGGGACGTACCAAAGCAGTACCCATCAAGGGTGGAATTCCCGAAGGGCCAACACCAGTACCTGTTCACCGATGCGCTTGAACATCCACACAGTAGTGTCTGCCAAAGGAATGCAGAGAAGACTAAACTACAGCCTTGCAAATATCCACTGGAGGCACTAGAGAAGACTCAGCCCAAGAAGCTGCCTAACCCCTAATAGAATGAGCCTTGAGAAATTCTGGAACAGGCTTCTTCTTCAGAAGATAAGCAGAAGCAATAGTCTCCTTGAAGCCTTAGAAGCGCCATCCCCATGATGAGGACCCACTAGAAGGACAAAGAGATGATCTGATTTCCTGATCTCCTGGGTCCTCTGCACATAAGAGTGAAGGACCCGACTGACATCCAACTTGTGCAGCTGTCTTTGCTCAGAAGAGCCCTCCTGACTACCCAACACTGGGAGGACTACAGATTGATTGACATGGAAAGGAGAAACTACTTTTGGCAGAAAAGAAGGAACAGGCCGCAAGACAACCCGCTCCCCAGAAAACTCCAAGAAGGGAGCCCTACAAGAGAAAGCCTGCAGCTCAGAAACACGTCTAGCTGAAGTAATGGCCACCAAGAAGACTACCTTAAGAGTAAGGTCCTTCAAACAGCAGATGCCCAATAGTTCAAAAGGAGGGCGCACTAGAACAGACAGAACCAGATTGAGATTCCAAGATGGAACAGAGGGCCGCACGGGAGGCCTGAGCAACTTGGCCTCCCGCAAGAAGCGAATCACATTAGGAATGGCAGTCAAATGCTGACTTTTCACTAACCCCCGACAAAGCCGCAAGCTGAACCCAGAGAGAAGACCAAGTCAGTCCCCTATCCAGGCCATCCTGCAAAAACTCTAAGATGTTAGGCAGGGAAGCGCGAAAAGAGACCACCCCATGCACATCACACCACTCCTCAAATAGATGCCAAACCCTCACATAAGCCCGGGAGGTGGAAAGTCTCCGAGATACCAAGAGAGTTGAGATCACTTTATCTGAATACCCTTTCTTACCTAGACCACTTTCAAGAGCCAAGCCGTAAGACAAAAGGGACCCAGATCGAACATGGGAATGGGACCCTGAGTTAGAAGGTCGTCCAAGAGAGGTAGAGGAAGAGGATCCGCCACCAGATGGCTCACCAGATCCGCATACCATAGTAATCGAGGCCAATCCGGAGCCACCAGAACCATGAGACCTGGATGGCGAATGATGTGAAGAACTCTGCCCACTAATGGCCACGGAGGGAGCACATACAACAGCCCCTCCGTTGGCCATGGTTGAACCAGAGCATCCAGGCTCTCGGCCTGACTGTCTCTGCGACGAATGAAGAAACGGGATACTTTGGCATTGATACTTGTGGCCATCAGGTCCATGAAGGACTGACCCCAAGACTGTACTATCAACTGAAAAGCCACCTGGCTTACACACCACTCTCCGGGATCTAGCACGTGACGACTTAGGAAGTCCGCTTGAACATTCTCCACTCCAGCTATGTGATATGCGTTTATTTCTTGAAGGTGCTACTCTGCCCAAACCATGAGCAGAGTCGCCTCCTGTGCCACCAAAGTGCTCCTGGTGCCTGGTGATTGACATAGGCCACCGCTGAGGCACTGTCCGACAAAATCCTGACTGACTGACTTGCCCATCAGAAAGGACTGGAAGGCTAGCAACGCCATATGGATGGCTCTGGTCTCCAAGACATTGATCGACCAAGAAGCCTCCTCAGTGGACCAGGTGCCCTGAGCTGAGTGATCGAGACACTGAGCTCCCCAACCGAGAAGACTGGAATCCGTGAGCAGCACCATCCACTGCAGCTGGTCCAAAATCGACCCTTGGACAAGATGGGTGGGCTGGAGTCACCAACAAAGACTGCCCCGAGCTAAGCCCGGAAGCGGAACAGGGTGATCTGGACTGTGCCTCTGAGGCGACCACCTCCGAAGAAGAGCATATTGAAGAGGACGCATGTGGGCCCACGACCACCTCATGATATCGAGGGAGGCCGCCATTGACCCCAAGACTTGGAGGAAATCCTGTGCCCGAGGACACCGGGATGCCATAAACAGGCGAATCTGAGATTGCAATTTGCTTACCCGGGCCTCCGGGAGGAAGACCTTCCCCAAGGCGGTGTCGAACAGGACCCCTAGATATTCCAGATGGAGACAACCGGCTCTTGCCAAGATTGACTACCCACTCCAGTGACTGCAGAAACTCTACCACCCGAGCCGTGACTCAAGTGCTCTCCTGGAATGACTTCGCTCGAATCAATCAGTCGTCCAGGTAGGGATGAACAAGAATGCCCTCTTTTTGCAACATCGCCACAACAACCACCATCACTTTGGTGAATGTCCGTGGAGCTGTAGCCAGACCAAAAGGAAAACCACAGAACTGATAATGCTGCCCCAAGATCGCAAAGCGCAGGAAACGATGATGGGAGGCCCGAATAGGAGTGTGCAAGTAGGCCTCGGTCAGATCTAGAGGTCAGAAACTCCCTCGGCTGAACCGCAAGAATCACAGACCAGTTTCCATGCGGAAGGAAGGCCCTGTTGACCCCCTTCAAATCCAGGATGGGATGAAAGGTCCCTTCTTTCTTTGGCACCACAAAGTAAATAGAGTACCAACATGTGCCCCACTCCGGTGGGGGAACCGGAACCACCGTGTGGAGATCTAACAATCTTTGAAGGGTCTGGCGAAAGGCCTGCTGCTTCCACGCAACCTGCGAGGGAGAAGCGATAAAATGGTCTGGCAAGGACCAGGCGAACTCCAGAGCATAGCCATCCCGGATCACTTCCAGAACCCACTGATCGGATGTGATATCTGCCCACTTTGGATAAAATTCTCTCAGCTGGGCGCCCACCGGAACCAAGACGGGCGCCAGCATGGAGTCATTGGGCAGGACAGGCAGCAGGGAACCTAGCGGGGGCGCTACCTGCACCCCGGCGGACCTCACGAAAGGACTGTATGCGCTAGAAAAATCTGCCTCTAGAGATCCCAGAAGATGGAACGGAGGCAGCTCCTCTACCAGAGCGGAAACAGTGGAAATCACGCCCACGCCCAGCACCACCACGAGCCAACGGCCAAGGCCCATCCTCAGGCAAACAAGGCACTTTGGAATCAGTGAGAGTCTGAACCAACCTGTCCAGGTCCTCACCAAACAAGAAAGATCCTTTAAAAAGGTAACTTTGTCAATTTAGCTTTGGATGCAGAATCCTACAAACCAAGCGCAAAGCCACAAGGTACAGCATGCTGCTACTCCAAAAGTCAAAGACTTGATAGAAGCTCGCAAGAGGTCATACATGGCATCCGAGAGACAAGAAGCACCCAACTCATTTTTGGCCACTTAGCAAGTTCTAATTCACCTCTTTACTGTCAAGAACATGCTGGGCCTAACGAAAACACGCCCGAGCCACTAGCCCGTCACACATAGCTGCCTGGACTGACAGAGCGTCACATCAAAACTCTATTTAAGAAAGGACTCCAACTTACGTTCCTCCGGCTCCTTCAAGGCCGCACCGCCATCAACAGGCAAGGTATGCCTCTTAGAAACGGCCGAGACCACCGCGTCTACCATGGGTGACTTCAAAGTATCCCTATCCCCCTCAAAAATGGGATTCAGGTGGGCCGTGGAGTGTGCAAAATAAAAAAGGGGCTTCTGGCATCTGCCACTGTGCGAGCATAATATCCAGAATATCCTGATGCATAGGAAAAGAGCGGAAAGCAGAGCGAATCCCCTTAAGCAAGGGGTCCACAGTACACGGGCGCTCCGACACAGGATCCTCAAAGTGCAAAACACAGAAGACCTGCATAATTAACTCATGAAGCTCTTCCCGCTGAAAAATACGCACCACAGACACATCTTCACCAGCTAGGGGATGCTCGAACCTCTCGCTGGCAGAATCCGACCCCCCCAAGAGGATCCTGGAATTCTCCCCAAGGGTCCAGGTCCTCATCAATCACATGTTGCTCCTCTGGGAAAAAAATCTTCATCCCAAGAGACCCTCGGGCGTTTGGATGAGAGAGGAGTAGAGGGGGGGGGGGGCAAAACTGCCGCAATATGGGGGCCGCACCAGGGAAGACATCAAGGGAACCCCTCCCCCCCTCCTGAGACCCCCGGAGTGGACACGGAACCTTCTGCCACCAGCACATAAGCTTTACAGAGTGCCATTAAAAAGTATGGGGGAAACCCCCTTGCGGCCTCAAGGGACTCCCTGCCAGAGCAGGGGACCCTGCTATACCTTGCCCCTGCATTTCCAGAACAGGGGGAAGGTCACCTGAGATCACTGAGATGAAGGAGTAGGTTCACGCTGAAATTGGACCCGAAACCGCCAAAATCAGAGCTCCTGTGGCCTGCCGCGTCTGAAAAGCCTGGGACTTTCCTGACGTTGAGGCCGAAGAACCGACCGACACAAAAAGGGAATCCTCAGCCGTTCTGGAAGCAAGGGAATCCTTTCCTCCCTGACCGTTGCCAGCTGGGGAACCCTCCATGTGGGCATCGGGGGAAGCCTGGCTTCCACGTGATCCAAATTCGACTCACGAGATACATGCGGCGGGGTGCCCTGGCCATCAGCATCCGCTGCCGACGAGCCTTCCCCAACACTCCAGCCTGCACAACGCTTGCACAGGCTGGCCGCGAGTACCTCGTGTCTGGAGCACTTTTTCCCTTTAAAAGTGCTCATCGTGTTGAAAGCACCCTAGCTTCAAAGAAAGTGCCGGTTAGATGAGAAAACCCAGAAAAAAGGCAGTTATAAAGGGAAATGAACCCTTTAGACCGGCACACCTCAGGATTTTATTTTATTTTTTAAACTTACAGAACAGACTCCACAGCTCTCAAAGCTGGAGGGCTGACCAACCAGGGGGCCAGGCTGCCAGCTGAGACCCTTCTACAAAAATATGGGGAGGTAGAGGAAGATGGGGGGAGGGACCCAGCACAAGACCCGCCGGGTTTAACACCCCCGAGGTCGGATGGATCTTCAAACAGGACCCGCCCAAGCTCTATCCGGCACAAAAGGGGAACCAGGAGTCCAAAAACAAAGTTCCAACAGGGCTAAGAGAGGAGCTGAAATTAGCCTACCACCTGCTACCGGAGACTGGGAAAGACTGGATTAGTAGAGGTGATGCTATACTGATATACAAGTTTGATCTCAGTCTCCACCCATCCGTAAGGAACTATACTGGTCTAGCAAGCGAAACAGAAGCAGTTACTTACCTAATAGGTGTTATTCGGAGACAGCAGGCAGATATTCTCATACATGGGTGATGCCATCCATGGAGCCCGGTACAGACAGTGAAAAGTGCACTGGCTTTCAGATTGTCCACACTGCACATGCGCAAGTGCCTTCTCGGAGTATCCAGAAAGCCCCTGATCAACTAGCACAGCTTCTCTTAACATGACTCGGGAAGAAACACCTTGTTCTGACCCATGTGGAAGATAATCCCTAAGTATTCCAAGTCCTGCGTTGGCTCGAGGTGACTCTTCCAGAAGTTGATCACCCAGCCCAGGCACTGAAGCAGCTGAATGACTTGGCGAACAGCCTGACACTACTTGGAATATGACACAGCCCTGATCAGCCAGTTGTCCAGAAACAGGTGCACTAGGACTCCTAAGGAGCGCAGATGAGCTGCCACCACCACCACCTTGGTGAAGGTCCTGGGCGCCATCACCAACCTAAAGGGCTGCGCCACAAACTGATAGTACCACTACAGAACATGGAATCTCAGGTACTTTATGTATTCTGGAAAGATGGGAATGTGGAGATATTCCTCCATCAGATCCAGGGAAGCCAAGAATTCTCCCGGCGCAACCAAGGCGATCACTAAATGCTTGGTCTCCATCCGGAAACGAGGTGCCACATTGACCACTTTGAGGACCAGGATCAGTATCTAGATGTCAGAGCCTCTCTTTGGCACAATGAAGTATATCAAGTATCTGCCGGAGCCCAAATTGTGCTCAAGGACGGGATCTATGGCCACAATGTCCAGCAGCCTGCTGATAATAGCTTCCACTCAGGCTGGATTTTCTGTCCTCTCTGCAGGGGAATCCAGAAAATAATCCACCAGGGGGAGATGAAACCTGTGCTTGTAACTGTGCTGAAGAACCTCCAGGACCCAACTGTCTGAGATGATGGCCTGCCATTCCACCTGAAAGGCAGAGAACTGCCCCCTAATCTGCAGAGGAGCAGTAAGAGGCCTGGCATCAAAATTGCTTCCTAAAGTTGCCACTGGACCGCTCCCCATTAATTGTTGGCGCCAGGAACTACTAAACCTCTAATTTGCAGACTGGGAAGATCGCTGCCCAGAGGAGCTGCCAAAGTATTGACAGGAACATCTGAATAGAAACATAGAAACATAGAAAGATGACGGCAGAAAAGGGCTATAGCACATCAAGTCTGCCCACTCTACTGACCCACCCCATTAAGTCTGAGTTCTAATGACCTAGTTCCTTAACTCGACCCTCGTAAGGATCCTACTAGGGCATCCCATTTATTCTTAAAGTCAATAACGCTGGTGGCCTTGATCACCTGCTCTGGAAGCTTGTTCCAGTGATCTACAACCCTTTCTGTGAAGAAATACTTCCTTATGTCACTATCGAATTTCCCTCCTCTGAGTTTGAACGGATGCCCCCTTGTGACCGAGGGTCCCTTGAGAAAGAAGATGTCTTCTTCCATCTCGACACGTCCCGTGATGTATTTAAATGTCTCAATCATGTCCCCCTTCTCCCTGCGCTCCTCTAGAGTGTAGAGCTGCAATTTGTTTAGTCTTTCTTTGTACGAGAGACCATTGAGCCACGATATCATCCTAGTGGCCATCCGCTGAACCGACTCAACTCTAAGCACGTCTTTACGGTAATGTGGCCTCCAGAATTGCACACAGTACTCCAGATGAGGTCTCACCATGGTTCTGTACAGTGGCATTATGACTTCAGATTTGCGGCTAACGAAGCTTCTATTGATACATCCCATAAGTTGCCTTGCTTTGGATGAGTCCTTCTCTACTTGTTTGGCGGCCTTCATGTCTGCACTGATGATTACTCCCAAGTCTCTTTCTTCTGAAGTCCTAGCTAGTGTTTCTCCATTTAAGGTGTAAGGTTTGCATGGATTTCTGCTACCGAGATGCATAACCTTACATTTCTTAGCGTTGAAGCCCAGCTGCCATGTCGAGGACCAGTTTTCCAACGTAAGCAGATCCTGCGTCATACTATCCTGCAGATTGCTTTCACTTACTATATTACATAGTTTGGCGTCATCAGCGAATAGAGTTACTTTACCCTGAAGCCCTTGGGTCAAGTCCCTTATGAATATGTTAAAAAGGAGTGGACCCAGGACCGAGCCCTGTGGCACTCCGCTGGTCACCTCCGATGTCTCAGAGAGGGTGCCGTTGACCACCACCCTCTGACGTCTTCCACTCAGCCAATCACTGACCCATGCAATTAGTGTCTCACCTAACCCCATCGATTTCATCTTGTTTAATAGTCTACGGTGTGGGACGCTGTCGAAAGCCTTACTGAAATCCAAGTACACTATGTCCAGAGACTCTCCCGAGTCCAGCTTTCCTGTTACCCAATCAAAGAAGCTGATAAGATTGGATTGGCATGACCTACCCCTAGTGAATCCATGTTGACTAGGATCCCTTAGATTCCCCTCATCCAAAATCGTGTCTAATTTACATTTAATTAGTGTTTCCATGAGTTTACACACTATTGATGTGAGACTCACTGGTCTGTAATTTGCAGCCTCCGCTCTGCAACCCTTTTTGTGCAGAGGAACGACGTTAGCTGTTTTCCAGTCCAGGGGGACTCTCCCCATACTTAGGGAGAGATTGAAGAGCATGGTTAACGGTTCCGCCAGGACATCGCACAGCTCCCTGAGCACTCGTGGGTGCAATTTGTCTGGTCCCATGGCTTTGCTCACCTTGAGTCTTGACAGTTCGCTGTAAACATCAGCTGGTGAGAACCCAAAATTCTGAAATGGGTCTTCCTTGCTTGGCTTTGCTTCCAGCTGTGGCCCGTGTCCAGGTGCCTTGCAGGTAAAGACTGAGCAGAAGTAATCGTTCAGTAGTTTGGCTTTTTCG
This sequence comes from Geotrypetes seraphini, assembly GCF_902459505.1. Lineage (NCBI taxonomy): Eukaryota > Metazoa > Chordata > Amphibia > Gymnophiona > Dermophiidae > Geotrypetes > Geotrypetes seraphini. The sequence goes on along the minus strand of NC_047085.1, from coordinate 181,427,288 downwards.
GAATCTGTTTCCACATAAATCCCATCTGCTGTTCTAAGGCGTACTATCCCGTTTGTGTTCTTCTGCCTGTCACTAAAATACCTGAAGAAGGATTTGTCTCCTTTCTTAATGTTCTTTGCTAGAGTTTCTTCCACTCGAAGTTTGGCCTCCCTGACTGCTGTTTTGACCGCTGCAGACCTTGTCTTGTATTCAATGTTAGCTTCTTTCTCCCCGGTACGTTTGTATGAAAGAAATGCTCTTTTCTTGTCCTTGACTAGGTGTGAGACCTCATCAGTGAACCAACGGGGTTTCTTCTTTATTTGTTGTTTATTTACCGATTTTATGTAGCGGATAGTTGCTTCGTGTAGTGTCCTTTTCAGTGTTGACCACATAGCTTCCACATCATCCGTTGTTTCTTGAGCCTGTAGCGTCTGATGGACGAAATCACCCATGCTTGCGAAGTCAGTGCCCCGGAAATTGAGTACCTTCGTTTTTGTTTGTGATCTAGGGAAGCCCTTTCTAAGGTTGAACCATACCATGTTATGGTCACTGGTTGCCAGCATTTCTCCCACCAAGACTTCCGTGACGCTTTCCCCGTTCGTAAGTACCAGGTCCAGGATGGCCTGGGCCCTAGTGGGCTCTAGTACCATTTGTTTGAGCTGTACTCCCTTCATGGATGTTAATATCCTCCTGCTACTACAAGTTGTTGCTGAGAATGTGTTCCAGTCTACATCAGGCATGTTGAAGTCCCCTAACAGGACAACGTCCCCCCGTAAGGTGATATTCTCAATGTCTTCAATTAATTCTGTGTCCTTGTCCTCCGATTATCTTGGAGGTCTGTATACCACACCGAGGTATAGGCATTTCTCTCCGCCTCTGGCCAGGTTTACCCAGATGGATTCCCCAGTGTACTTGACATCTGTGATCCTAGTTGTCTTGATGTTCTCTTTGATGTAAAGTGCTACCCCACCTCCCAACTTACCCTCTCTATCTTGGCGAAGCAGGTTGTATCCTGGTATAATTATATCCCACCCATGAGAGTCTGTGAACCATGTTTCGGATATTGCTACCACGTCTAGGTCTGCATTTACTATTTCTGTTTCTCGTTCTAGAAATTTATTCCCTAGGCTGTGTGCATTTACATACATAGCTCTCCACTCTTTTTGTCTACTAAACTCCTTTAGAGAGTTACCCATCTGAATTAGAGTGTCTCCTAGCAAATCTTTTGCAGCAAGGGTACTTACCTCTGACTTAGAAGTGGAGTTTTGGTTCACCTCATCAGGATTGTTACTTACTGCTCCGGTATATAAATGGGTACCCTCCCCCAACTTACCTAGTTTAAAGCCCTTCGAAGCAGGCGGGCTACTCGGTGTCCAAAGACGTTCTTACCTCTGTTGGTCAGGTGGAGTCCGTCTGATCCCTGGAGTCCCTGTAGTGCCTCCCCGTGATTCAGGAATCCGAAGTTCATTTCCCAGCACCATCGTTGTAGCCACTCATTTGTCTTCAGAATACGTTTGTCCCTGTCTCTTCCCTTGCCCCTAACAGGAAGAATTGAAGAGAATACTACCTGTGCTCCTGTCTGCTTCAGCCTCTCCCCCAGAGCTCCGAAGTCTCTAGCTATGCCCTCCAGAGTGTTCTTGGCAGTGTCATTCGTTCCGAAGTGGATGAGCAGCATTGGGAAGTGGTCCTCGGGCCTGAGAAGCCTATCAAGACAGGCTGTCACATCTCGTATTCTGGCTCCAGGCAGACAGCAGACTATATGGCAAATAAAGAACGGGAGAAAAAACGTTGGTTGAATGGTTGAAAGTTAGGGCGCCTAGAGAGTTGGGGCCTGTTATCCAGCAAGGATTTAGGCTTGCAGTCCTGCACATGTGCCATGAGGACATCCAGACACTTACCAAACAGAAGTTGCCCCTTAAAAGGTAACCGGCTTAAGGTGGCCTTCAAGGACGAATCACTGGACCACTGTTGGATCCACAACATCCTCTGCACAGAAACTGAATAAGCCAACAGTTTGTCAAAGACTTTGAACGTGTCATATAGGGTATTTGCCATATAGTCCACTCCTGAGATCAGAAAGCACAGTTACTTACCGTAACAGGTGTTATCCAGGGACAGCAGGCAGATATTCTTAACTGATGGGTGACGGCACTGACGGAGCCCTGGTACGGACAATTTTAGAGTGATTGCACTCTAAGAGCTTAGAAAGTTCTAGCTGGGCCGCACCACGCAAGCGCAAGTGCCTTCCCGCCCGACGGAGGCGCGCGGTCCCCAGTTTCTTAGTTTCCGTGGAGCTAAGACGACGCCATCTTTTTCAACGGCTGTTGAAAATTTTTTCTCGCCTTCCCGCTTGCATATTTTTGCGTGAAATCCTTCACGTTTTTTTCTCCCGTTCCTTAGTTGCCATATAGTCCACTCCTGAGATCAGAAAGATGAGATCCCGGATCAAAGTAGTGATATGCCCTAGCCACAAATGAAGAGGCCGTCACTACCTTCAGCCCGGTAGCCACCGAATCAAGACACGCTTGAGGATAAAATCCACTCTGCAGTCCTGAACATCTTTCAGCAACCCCCCCCCCCCAATCACCGCCGAGAGACGTGCATTTAGTAACCTGTGACACCAAGGAATCAACTTTCGGAAAAACAAAACGCTGGTTAAAAGGCATCCACCATTGGATAGAGCTGAGCAATGGCTCTGGCACATTTCAACAGACCCTCAGGCACCTCCCAAACGTCTGTAAGCATCTTACCTATGTCCAAATGATTAGGAAAAGAGGCCATCTGCGGTCTCTCATTACTCATAAGAGAGCATTCAGCGGTGTTGGACAGAGGAACCTCCAGGTTCCACTCCTGGAAGAACTCAGAAATCAAAGCAACCAGATGAGCAGGTTTTAAAATATCTCTGCATTGTGGGATTCTTACCCAGATCCGGGGGTCCACCTGGATCCTGATCTTGGAGATTGGCAAGGGCTGCAAATGGTAGTGCCAGCTTGTATAAGTAAAGGCACGGTCAGGATGTCCTGGTCAACCACGGTAACTGCCAGTGCACTAGCTTTGGGAGAGTGGGGCACAATCCCTATGTCCTGGGAAGGAGGGTCTCCCCCTCCCCTAGCAGGCAAGGATACCTATGGAGGGGCAGCTGGCAGTTTCTTTGCCAAATAAGCCTGAAACACCATGTTAATAATTTTGGGGGAAAACCTGTCATCTGCGGCAGGAGTAGCCTCCTGCAGACCCTTCTTGGCATGTATGGAGGACTTATGAGATTTGGCTGATGAAGCGCAGCTGCGCTTCGCAGGAACAAAAATTGCATTGTCCTCAGGGCCCACAGTTGACTTTCTTGGGTTCCCCCAGCCAGAATCAGAAGCAGGACCCCCCCCTTCAGAGGTCAAGGGTACTTGAGCCGCTGAAATGTCACCCCCCTCTCGTGCAGAAGCACGTGGAACACAGCCACCCTCCAGGTAGTCATCCACTACAAATAAGACCAAATCTGAAGTGGTTGGATTATATACGAGTGGTTTTCTTGCAAAAACGAAGCCCATAAAGGCAAAAAATAACTTTAAATTCCAATTAAGAAAAATTCAAGGTGGCCGCCAAGCAATTTTCAAAAGAAAATAGCTCAGGAAAAGCACAGAAAGCCCCCCAAAAGCAGCAATTTTAGGATTTTAGAAGCAGGGGGGGGGGGAGGGAGACTAAGCCTAATTCCCAAACTGCCCAAAAAACACTTTTAAGGACCCCCCCAAATCTCTGTGACAGGCCATGTGCACTATACTCACTGTGCAATGAGATGCTGTGTATTGCTGCATTGGAAGTTGAAAGAGCTAACATCGAGATCCTCTGCTAACATGAAAACTGGACTGCTGGTCTTCTGACTGCCCCACCGGCCTGATACCCAATGGCCAGAGACCTCTACTGCCACCAGACACCGGACACCCGCATGGACACAACCTGGCAAAGAGATGCAGTCGGCTCCAATCCTAGGTACACCTCCTCAGAGCCATGCAGCCTGCACTCAGACCCACTAGTGGACAAACCTGGGGTGATCCAGCTCCCAAGGGAACCATCCCTGATCCCCAAACTGACATGCAGGCTGTCCAGAGGGTGCACTGACCAGCAGCCAACCCCCTGGAAACAGACTTTACACATAGTCTGTGATCTCCCACAGCCAGAGTAGGGAAACCTCTGCAGCACAAGGGTGGATTTTGCAAAGAAAACCACTGAAGTTAAAGAAAAATAAACACAAGCAGAAAAGACAAGCTCCTACAGTCTGGCTTGTAGGAAAAAAACTGGATTCTTAGAAGGCAGCCCTGAGGTTAAAAGAACAAGGGCTCAAAACTCTGTATAATGAGCTCCCTACAAGCTTTCTGGAGTAGAGAGCTGCACAGGAACGTGAGGCTCGTCTTCTTTTTCCTACCTGCGCTGCCACAGTACACATAGCCGACCGGAAGTCTTCCCTGATGTCAGCGCTGACGTCGGAGGGAGGGCTTAAGCAAAGCCGTCCCTCCCACGTCAGCGCTGACATCGGGGAAGACTTCTGGTTGGCTATGGCTGCTGGGGCAGGGCAGGCAGGAAATAGAAGACGAGCCTCACGGCTCAAGCTCCATTTTACTGGTAATTTGCTTGCAGATGAGGGCTGGGAGGCAGAACACAAAAGGGTGGAGGGAGTGCATTTTTGGACACAAGGCATGAACTTGGGAAAGAGGATGGAGGAAGGGAGGGAAAGAGATGTTGAAGTGGGGGAGAGAGTGCGTTTTTGGACACAGAAGGCATGAACTTGGGAGAGATGAAGGGAGGGAAAGAGATACTGAGGTGGGGGAGGGAATGTGTTTTTGGACATAGAAGGCATGAACTTCGGAGAGATGAAGGGAGGGAAAGAGATGCTGAGATGGGGGAGGGAATGCATTTTTGGACATAGAAGGCATGAACTTGGGAGAGAAGAAGGGAGGGAAAGAGATGCTGAGGTGGGGGAGGGAATGCATTTTTGGACATAGAAGGCATGAACTTGGGAGAGAAGAAGGGAGGGAAAGAGATGGTTGTGTACATGGGGAATGGAAGAAAGGAGAATTTTTGGTCATAGGGAGGGAGTGAGGTACAGATGAGAGGGAGAAATATTGTGGTGGAACGGACAGATTGAAATGGATGCAAGAGAGAGGAATGTTGGACAAAGTGGTGAAGTGAATGGAGGGAGAGATGTGGCATGGTTCTGGAGAGGGGTGATAGAAGGAGAAATGTTGGGCATGGGGCTGGTGGGCAGGGGCGAAAGATGAGAAAGGGATAAATGCTGGACCATGGTAGGAGGAACCAAAGGACAGCAACAGAAAAAGGGAAAGCGGAAAAAAGAAACTGGGACCAACTTTATGGAAAAATAAGTCTCCAGACAACAAAGGAAAAAATGGAATTTATTGACTAAAATATGTTAGCTCTGAGAAATGTATATAGCGGATGTCTTTGTATTGTGTTCAAAAGAAAAGGAAATGCATTTCTGGTTTTATTTCTATAGTGTTGAAGTACTTGCTGATCCTTGCTGTGACTGGTGGGGATCCCCAAGCACCGCCAGCAGAGGACCTCCTCTAGAGACGGCCAGAACTCCCCTCCACCAAGCACAGCAGTCACTGGCAGCATCCATGAGCCACTGAGGTGCCAGCATCTGTGACTTAGGGACGCTACTGCTGCCTGCCAAGCTTGGCAAAAGGGACCCCCGGCCAACTGCAAAGGAACCCCCAAGCTGACAGCTTGGGGGTTCTCATCAGCTGAGTATTTATATTTTATACTTACATTAGAGGCTCTGGTAGAAACCTGTTTACAAAGTATGTATTCTTCTAAATTAATATTTCCAAATTAATAAAGTGTCTTTGCTTATTTGTAAATGGGTCTCTACCAGAGCCTTTAATTCAGTAGCATAATTAAATGAAATAACTATTTCTGAAGTTTGTAGGGACGGGCAGGGACGGAGGGGATTCCTCATGGGGACGGGTGGGGACGGAGGGATTCCTTGTGGGGACGGGTGGGATTTCTGTCCCCGCGCAACTCTCTAGTCTGGAGACCACAGGAAAATAACTCACTAGTCCAGGAATAGCATGGGATTGTACAAGAATTGTTAATTTTTATTATGGTGCAGCTGCTGGTTAATTTCTTTTAAGGTGCAAATAAAAGCCATGGTCTTGGGGGTATTCTTTCGGCTATGCATTTTACATAGATTACGAGATTATCTGTCTGAGGATAATTTTTAAATCACCATAGTGCTGATAATTAATCCTGTGCTGGATTATTGCAATTCTCTGTATCTTGGTTTACCTCAATGTGTTCTTAGGTCCTTCAAACTTGCTCAAAACGCCACTGCTTGTGTGGTGGCGCGTGTTTCTCGGTTTGCACATATTAGGGGCTCACATTGAGTTTAAGGTTCTATGTTTAACTTTTAAACTTTTGAAGGATGGTGCTCCAGAGCCGTTATGTTCACTGGTGCATTTTTATGTTTTGGCACGGAGTTTATGCTCTAGAGATAAACCCTGTCTTGATATGCCCTCCCTGTCTGTGGTTAAACTTTTGAGTCACCGGAAAGTGATGTTTACCGTTCAGGGCCCTATTTGTTTGAACAGGCTTTCTATGGATCTTAAGCAAGCAGCTTCAGTTTTACAGTTTAGAAAACAGATGAAAAAGTCTCTTTTCTTGCATGCTTTTACAATCAGTAACAGCGAGTAATGAATCAGCAGCCAAGTTTCAATCAAGTAACAGCAAATAAGTATTTCTGTTTGTGTTGTTTATTGTCGATAGTATTGTTACATGTTTATTATATTATGTTCCTTTGCTGTCTTATTGATATATGTGTTGTATGTGATGGTTGTAATTTGTTGTTTCTCATCTGGATGTCTTATTGTACTCTGCAGGATAAGCGGAATATAAATTTTTAAGGTAAATAAATAATTTCTTGAACGCAGTACTATGTTGTTTCATGTGATTAAGCTCATGTTATACAAAAATAATTCAATAACAAGATGAATAAAACAAAGGAAAAATAATTATGTTTACATGCAGTAAGTCTCAAGTATTATTTCTTCTATCAAAATAAACAGTATACCTGCAATAGTATGTGCATAAAGCCTGCTACCAAAGGTGAAAACATGCAGTTCATAGAGCTTCGCGATCTTTTCCAGGAACTCTTTGCAGTGAGGACGCAGACGAGTGTGCAGCATAGGCTCCCCTCGGCCTAACTGGAAATGGAAAATACCCTAGAAAGGAATTGAAAGAAGTTCTTGCTACTGTTGGTTTTAATATTACTGTGTAAAAAACGTCACTAGTATAATTAAGTTTCCAGTTTATTTTGTGCTTGATATACCACCAAAAGGAGCACCAGATGCACATCCATAAAAACAATAAATAAATAAATAAATAAATTATATAAACAATGACAAAAACAGATTTCTGTCTCTGGTGCTCCTTTTGGGATATCCTTGGTCCACTCCTACTTTTTGTTGACTTGATATGCCACCAAGTCAGAGAACTTTGAAGGCAGTTTACAGGTTACAATTAAAAGAAAAACTACACAAAGGGCTCCTTTTACTAAGATTAGTGCGCGCAAACCATGCGCTAAACGAAAAATACTAACACAAGCTCTATGGAGGCATTAGCGTTTAGCGCGCGGGGCATTGTAGCGTGTGCTAAAACCGCTAGCACACCTTAGTAAAAGGAGCCCAAAGCATAACAAAGAAAACCAAACATAACAAAACCAAATAGATCATAAAATACAAATGCAACTATAAATTACAATAAACATATTATAAAACAATTCACTATATTTACAAAGATGAGAATGATACCAGAACAGTGCTTTGACAGCATCCCAAAGGCATTCCCCGTCCATTTCTAAATACAGTTTAAACTCCTCTTGCTGACTTAAAAGTGCATTCACTCTGAAGCCCCCCCTCCCCCCGATATCTCTCCTCACTATCTCCCCCTATTCTCCCCCCGTGATCTCCGTTCATCGGGCAATCCCCTCTTATCTGTACCCTTCTCTTCCACTGCCAATTCCAAACTCCATGCCTTCTTTCTTGTGGCAACGTATGCCTGGAACAGGCTGTCTGAATCAATACGTCATGTTCCATCCCTAGCAGTGTTCAAATCCAAGTTAAAGGCCCATTTTTTTAAAACCGCTTTCAACTCTTAACTCCCACTCACTGCTGCAAAACATCTATACCCACCATATCGTTTCCTCTACCATAATCTCCCCAACCCTGTAATGTACTGTCGAAATTAGATTGCAAGCTCTTCTGAGCAGGGACTGTCTATTGTATGTTAACATGTACAGCGCTGCATACGCCTTTTCACCGCTATAAAAATAAAAAATAGTAGTAGTAGTAAGCAGAGGAAGATGTTCATGACAAGCAAAGGTACCATGAAACAGAACTATTTTTAAATTCATCTTATTTTTCTGGGAATATTCTGTTATTTGGAATGAACTCCAATTATTCCTAAGTATGGGCCCAGTCACACTAAATATTTTTGATCTAATGGTATCTAAACATACCTTGGCAAATCATATACCCTCCATGCCCCCATGTACAAAACTTAGATTGTGAGCCTATCAGGGACAGAAAAAGAACCTGCAAAGAATGTGTATAGTGCTGCGAATGTCTAGTTGCGCTATAGAAATGATTAGAGTTTTGGTATTGATTCTATCCCAGATGAACATATTCATTAATCTGAAGAGTGAATAGGCAATTGACCTGCAGTATTTTTCCTTCTTTTTTTTATGAGCGAGTATGATTGTATCTTGAATGAGTGAGTTTAGGTTATTTCTATATATAATGGAGTTTTATATTTTATATGTACCTAGTTATTTTAATGTGTAATTTGTATTTTATGTGATCCCTTGAACTTGTGAAAGATTTAGCGGAATATCAAATTTTAATAAACAAACAAACATGATACAAAATGATGGAATAACCAAACTATTATGTTGGGAAGATCTTAAGGTCCTAGTAGGAACATATAGAATTAGCAATCTAGAACAATATAAAGAGGAAATCTGAGTAATATACTTTGTGAACCTGAGAATTTTAAAATAAATGGGCAGCAAAGGCAGCAAAAGGGAATGTGCCAGAAAGAACATAGTGAATGTGTGTACTGTGTGAATAGACAATCCTATTTTAAATTGGAGTTCCTTTCTCATTTTAACTCTTCTATTTTTTTTTTAATTGTACACCGCTTAGGTTATGTTCTTATGTTCTTATAGGCAGTATATCAAGTTTTATTAAACTGTAAACTATATTCCATGGACAATAGGAAGCCTATTTTCTTCTCACATGATCAAATTTTTTTAACAACCATATTTTGTACAATTTGTAGTCTCTTAATGTCTGAAGTTTGGGCCCTTTGCATCAACCCATTGCAATAATCTAGACCAGTAGTTCTTAAACCTATCCTAGGGGACCCCCCAGGCAGTCAGGTTTTCAAGATATCCCTAATGAATATGTATATACATGAGTGAGATTTGTCTATAAAGTAGGTAGTAGGCATGCAAATTTCTCTCATGCACATTCATTTACTTAAATTGTTAAAACCAGCTATTAAATATTAAATACAAACAAGTATTATCTGAATCAATTCAATTTTAATCTTATCTCCCACAGTTCATTTCATTAAAGTACTTTTACAACTTACCAATATTAATTTATTAATAAATATCAGAATAATTTAGTCAGTCAAATTAATCCCCATCACTCATGCTCACTTCCCAACTTTCACACACATACTACAGTTATTGTGATTACTTTTATCCAAAACTGGATCTTGGTTAGTTCATGAGTAGAGAATGACACGGTGACAAAATTCTTCATCGTTCCCATCCCCGCGGATAACCGCAGGAGACCATCTTCGTGTCATTCTTTAAGGAGAGAGGGAAGAATCGGAGTATGAATGGGCACAATCACTGACCCTCAAGCTTTGCTTTGAAGAATGCTGGTGTGAAAGGACCGAGGTTGAAATAGACACTAAAAAATGACATGGGATTATTTCCCACGGTTATCCACAGGGATGGGAACGGTGATGAATTTTGTCACCGTGTCATTCTCTATTCATGAGTTTATTAGGCCATGATCATCTAGTCATAGAGGCTTCAAACTGAGAGTTGCATAACAGTCTAGCACATGAAAATCACAGTTTCTTAAAAGCAAACGGCAGGCCTCTATGTCCTCATGATGGTCCTGTTCTTCAATTCATAAAGCATTAAGCTCATCACAAGATTGTGTTTCGCCACCTGGCGTCTTCGGGAACTGTGTTTGCAAGGCTCACCAACATCATAACTTCACCAGTAAACTAAGAATGACTTGAGCAGGAAACACACCACTGCTTTGTGATTACAATATGTCAGATTTGGAATGTGTATCCTGCCAGAGCTGGTGTTAGACCGCAAATGTGAGCTAGGATTTAACAGAGAGAGGAAAAGTCTTTTTTATTGTTTATTTTATTTACACCACAGCACCAGTGTGGTTAGGAGAAGGCAAAGGGGGTGAAGAGGCTATAAAGTAAACCAAACAGGATGTTTGAAAAAAAACAACCAAAACACCACCCAATTGGGGAGGAAAATCGAATCAAATCGAAAAATTGATTCAATAAGCTGAATCGAATCTAAATTTTTTTCCTAAATCAGACAGCACTAATAAATACTAAATAAATAAACTTACTTTGTTGGACATCTGCTGGCAGTGCTGTTCTGTAGTATGGATTAAGGTCTGGTCCAAATCTACCATTAGCACTAGCTTTCGGTTTCGATGTAACCTCTGCTGGTCCTCTCGCCCCAGTTGTTCAGCTTGCTAGGGAACAGAAAAGTAGAAAATGACAACAGACTGTCACATGTACTTTTTAATAATGCTGCAAGCCCATTCATATTCAAATTATGCAATTCTGTTGGCAGAACCCCCCCCCCCCCCCAAGATATGTGCAAAACAGGTACAAAGTAGATACAATATGGTCAAATAATTGAAGTTTGGGCTTCTAGTAGCACTGGAATTCATAAAACAACATAAACTACAGTCCATTCTTGTTATTCGCATGTTTCTGATGCACAATTTCATGTATCTGCATTTGCATCTATTGCAACCAATATTCCCCATTTGCGGATCTGCTCTAAAAAAACAAAACAAAACAAAAAACCTAGCTTTCTTTGCTTTCATTTTCACTTTGTGTCTGGAGTTCAGTTCCAGATATCGCCCCCAAGTGTCCAGAAAGCAATGTTACTTACCGTAACAGTTGTTATCCAGGGACAGCAGGCAGCTATTCTCACTAGTGGGTGATGTCATCCAACAGAGCCCCGATACGGACATCTTGCAAGCATGTCTTGCTTGAAGAAACTCAGAAGTTTCGAGATGCCCGCACCGCACATGCGCCAGTGCCTTCCCGCCTGATGCTCCGGGCATGTCTCCTCAGTTCAGGTAGCTAGCAGAGACGCCAACCCAGGGGAGGTGGGTGGGACGTGAGAATAGCTGCCTGCTGTCCCTGGATAACAACTGTTACGGTAAGTAACATTGCTTTATCCCAGGACAAGCAGGCAGGTATTCTCACTAGTGGGTGACCTCCAAGCTAACCTCAATGGGATGGAGGGAGAGTTGGCAACTAAGGAGAACAAATTTTGTAACACAGTTTGGCCAAACTGCCCATCCCGTCTGGAGAAAGTATCCAGACAATAATGAGAGGTGAACGTATGAACCGAGAACCAAGTGGCAGCCCTACAAATCTCCCCAATCGGTGTCGATCTGAGGAAGGCTACAGAGGCTGCCATTGCTCTGACCTTATGGGCTGTGACCCTACAGGGAAGGGGTAATCCAGCCTGGGCATAGCAGAAAGAGATATAAGCCGCCATCCAGTTGGAGATGGTGCGCTTCGATACAGGTCGTCCCAACTTGTTTGGATCAAAGGAGACGAAAAGTTGAGGAGCAGTTCTGTGTGGTTTGGTGCGATCCAAGTAGAAAGCCAAAGCACGTTTACAGTCCAGAGTGTGAAGAGCTGATTCTCCAGGATGAGAATGAGGCTTTGGAAAGAACACTGGAAGCACAATGGATTGGTTGAGGTGAAATTCAGAGACCACTTTAGGCAGGAATTTCGGGTGAGTGCGGAGGACCACCTTGTCATGATGGAATACTGTGAAAGGTGGGTCCGCCACCAAGGCCTGAAGCTCACTGACCCTGCGAGCAGATGTGAGGGCCACCAGAAAAACCACTTTCCAAGTGAGAAACTTTAGTGGAGCCTTGCTCAGAGGCTCAAAAGGAGGTTTCATAAGCTGAGAAAGGACAACATTTAGATCCCAAACCACTGGAGGCGGTTTGATAGGAGGATTGACATGAAAAAGTCCTTTCATAAATCTGGAAACCACAGGATGAGAAGAGAGAGGTTTCCCTTGTAGAGGCTGATGGAAAGCCGCAATAGCACTCAGGTGGACTCGTATAGATGTCGACTTGAGACCAGACTGAGACAGATGTAAAAGATAGTCCAAAACAGAGGATAGGGAGGCTCGCCGAGGCTCCTTAGAATTGGAAATACACCATGAAGAAAATCTAGTCCATTTTTGGGAGTAGCATTGACGAGTAGCAGGTTTCCTGGAAGCCTCCAATACATCCCTCACCGCCGGGGAAAACTGGTGCGGAGTTACGTTGAGAGGAACCAAGCTGTCAGGTGGAGAGACTGCAGGTTGAGATGAAGCAGAGACCCCTGATGCTGAGTAAGCAGTGAAGGAAACACTGGAAGTAGGCACGGTTCCCTGCTGCTGAGTTGAAGTAGAAGGGAGAACCAAGGTTGCCTGGGCCACCGAGGAGCTATCAGAATCATGGTGGCATGGTCGGACTTCAGCTTGACCAGAGTCTTTTGAATGAGAGGGAATGGCGGAAACGCATACAGAAAGCGATTCCCCCAATCCAGCAGAAAAGCATCTGCCTCGAGGCGATGAGGAGCGTAGATCCTGGAGCAAAACTGAGGCAGCTTGAAATTGTGGGGAGCCGCAAAGAGGTCTATCTGAGGCGTTCCCCACTGAGCAAAGATCTGATGAAGGGGCTTGGAGTGGAGTGTCCATTCGTGAGGCTGGAGAAGACGACTCAGTTTGTCCGCCAAGACATTAGAAACATAGAAATTGACGGCAGAAAAGGGCCATAGCCCATCGAGTCTGCCCATATCAATGACCCACTCCCTGATTCTTACTCTCCTAGAGATCCCACCTGAATATCCCATTTTCTCTTGAAATCTAACACGCTGCTGGCCTCAACCACCCGCTGAGGCAGCTCGTTCCAATGATCGACCACCCTTTCGGTGAAGAAGTACTTCCTAGCATCACCCCGAAATTTCCCTCCCCTGATTTTCAGCGAGTGTCCTCTGGTTACCGAAGGACCTGTAAGACTGAAGATATCATCTTTCACCTCTATACGCCCAGTAATATACTTAAAGGTCTCAATCATGTCCCCTCTCTCTCTTCGCTCCTCCAGTGAGTACATCCGCAGTTTTTTTAACCTTTCTTCATACGTGAGATCCCTGAGCCCCAAGACCATCCTGGTAGCCATTCGCTGAACCGACTCAATTCTCAACACATCCTTTCGGTAGTGTGGTCTCCAGAATTGAACACAATACTCGAGATGAGGTCTCACCATGGATCTGTACAGTGGCATTATGACTTCAGGTTTTCTGCTGACAAAACCCCTACGGATACAGCCCATCATTTGTCTTGCCTTAGACGAAGCCTTCTCTACTTGATTGGCAGCCTTCATGTCGTCGCTAATGATCACTCCTAAATCACGTTCCACTGTGGTCCTGGACAAGGTTTCACCATTTAGTGTGTAAGTTCTGTGTGGATTTTTTTTGCCTAGGTGCATTACTTTACATTTTTTAGCATTGAAGCCTAGCTGCCAAGTTGATGACCACTGTTCAAGCTGTCTTAGGTCCTGCGTCATAAAGTCGGGCACACTGCTTTTGCCAACTATGTTGCATAGTTTGGCATCGTCGGCAAACAGTGATACTTTTCCTCTAAGTCCTAGGGTCAAATCTCCTATGAATAAATTGAATAGAATCGGCCCTAAGACGGAGCCCTGAGGTACTCCACTCATCACTGCTGACGTTTACCATCAGTACCGTTTACCATCACCCTTTGAAGCCTACCATCTAGCCAATCCCTTACCCATGTAGTGAATGTATCCCCCAATCCCATCGATTTTAGTTTGTTCAACAGCCTGCGGTGTGGGACGCCATCAAAAGCTTTGCTGAAATCCAAATATATCACGTCAAGGGACTCTCCGGCATCCAGATGACTGGTCACCCAATCAAAGAAGTCAATCAGATTAGATTGGCAGGACCTTCCCCTGGTAAATCCGTGTTGATGTGGATCACGTAAATTTTCTTCGTCTAGAAATTTGTCAAGTTCCTGTTTGATCAGTGTTTCCATGAGTTTGCACACTATGGATGTAAGACTCACCGGTCTATAATTTCCTGTCTCTGTTCTGCAGCCCTTTTTGTGGAGTGGAATTACGTTAGCTGTTTTCCAGTCTAGGGGTACTTTTCCCGTGCGCATGGAAAGATTGAAAAGTACGGATAGTGGTTCAGCCAGAACTTCACTCAGCTGAGAACCCTGGGGTGTAGATTGTCTGGCCCCATGGCTTTGTCTACTTTGAGTCTTGAAAGTTCGTGGTAGACGCTACTAGGTGTAAACTCGTAATCACGAAACAGGTCATTTTGGCTGTCTCTTATTTGTAGTTGTGGACCATTTCCCGGTGCTTCACAGGTGAATACTGAGCAGAAGTATTCGTTTAGCAGTTCTGCCTTGGTAGTATCAAATTCTGCGTAGTTTCCATCTGATTGCCTAAGGCGTTCTATTCCATTTTTGTTTCTCTTCCTGTCGCTAATGTACCTAAAGAAGGATTTGTCCCCTTTTTTAATGTTCTGTGCTAGATCTTCCTCTGTTTGAAGTTTGGCTTCCCTGACTGCCTTTTTGACAGCCTTAGATCTGGCCAGATAGTCTTCTTTTGCCTCCCTTTTCCCAAGATGTTTATAGGTGATAAATGATTCTTTTTTCATTTTAATGAGGTCTGAAATTTCCTTGTTGAACCATTGTGGTTTTTTGTTTCTCCGGCGTTTGCTTACTGTTTTTACGTAGCGGCTAGATGCTTCGTTCAGGATGGATTTTAGATTTGACCACATAGTTTCCGGATTGTCAGTTTCTGCATGGTTTTGCAGCTCTTGATGGACAAAGTCTCTCATGTGTTCGAAATCTGCCTCCCTAAAGTTGAAGACCCTCGTTGCTGTGTTTGATTTAGAGAAGCCTTTCCTGAGGTTGAGCCATACCATGTTGTGGTCACTGGAGGCCAGCGTGTCTCCCACTGATACTTCCGAGACACTGTCTCCATTTGTGAGTACCAGGTCCAGTATTGCCTTTTCTCTGGTGGGCTCTAATACCATTTGTTTGAGTTGTGCACCCTTAATGAAGGTTATTATTCTTTTGCTACCACTTGTAGTTGCTGAGAGGGTGTTTCAGTCTGCATCTGGCATGTTGAAGTCGCCTAACAGTACTGTGTCACCACGCAAAGTGATGTTCTCTATGTCCTCAATCAATTGTTTGTCTTTGTCTTCCTGTTGTCTCGGAGGCCTGTATACCACACCGAGGTAAAGGCATTTTTCGTTCCCTCTGGCCAGGTTTACCCAAAGTGATTCCCCTGTGTATCTAACCTCTGTGATCCTGGTAGTTTTGATATTATCCTTAGTGTATAGTGCTACCCCCCCTCCTGATTTGCCCTCTCTGTCCCGACGAAGTAGATTGTAGCCTGGTATAACCATATCCCACCCATGTGAGTCTGTGAACCAGGTCTCGGATATCGCTACTATGTCAAGGTCAGCATTCCTTATTTCTGTTTCTAGTTCCAGGATTTTGTTGCCCAAGCTGTGTGCATTAACATACATTGCTCTCCAAATTTGTGATGATATGCCTATCCCCGTTAGTGTGGCTCTTGTTTTTTTGTGTATACTATGGGTACTTACATTAGGCTCAGAAGTGTGGGTTTTACTTTCTTCCCCAGTATGGATCCTTACTGCTCTGGTATGTATGTGTGAACCCTCCCCCAACTTACCTAGTTTAAAGCCTTCCGAAGTAGATGTGCTAGTCGATGTCCTTCCCCTGAATGTAGACAGCTTTGAGGAAGGTGTTGTGGCGAACCGCCCAATCCCAGACTCTGAGAGCTTCCTGGCAGAGGGAGGCCGAGCCCGTGCCCCCTTGCTTGTTGACATAATACATGGCGACCTGATTGTCGGTGCGAATGAGGACCACCATGTCGTGAAGCAGATGTTGAAAAGCTTGAAGAGCATTGAAGATGGCTCTGAGCTCCAGAAGATTGATTTGATGGAGTCGGTCCGCACAGGTCCAGAATCCCTGAGTGCGAAGCCCATCCAGATGAGCCCCCCAGGCATAGGTCGAGGAATCGGTAGTGAGAACCTTCTGATGAGGAGGAGTGTGAAACAGCAAACCTCTGTATAGATTCGAAGAGGTCATCCACCAAAGTAGAGACTGCCGAAGAGCAGGAGTGACTATGATGTGTCGAGTCAACGGGTCTGACACTTGAGTCCATTGAGAAGCTAGGGTCCACTGAGGAATTCTGAGATGGAGCCTGGCAAAGGGCGTCACATGAACTGTAGAGGCCATGTGGCCCAGGAGGACCATCATGTGTCTCGCTGAGATGGACTGGCGAGAAGATACAGACTGGCAGAGACGAAGAAGAGCATCCATGCGCTGAGGAGGAAGGAATGCTCGAAGCTGGATGGTGTCCAGTACCGCCCCGATGAAGGGAAGGGACTGGGTAGGCTGCAAATGAGATTTGGGAAAATTGATCTCGAAGCCTAGGCTCTGCAGGAAGCAGATCGTGGTCAAGGTCGCCGAAATGACCCCTGGAGCTGACGGGGCCTTGATGAGCCAGTCGTCAAGGTATGGAAATACCTGAAGACCCCGGTTCCGGAGTGCAGCGGCCACCACCACCAGACACTTCGTGAAGACTCTGGGAGACGAGGACAGGCCGAATGGAAGCACTCGATACTGCGGATGTAGATGTCCCACCCGAAATCTGAGGAACTTGCGGGAGGCCGGATGAATGGGAATGTGAGTGTAGGCCTCCTTGAGATCCAGAGAGCATAACCAGTCGTTCTGCTCGAGGAGAGGGTAGAGAGAAGCAAGTGCAGCATGCGAAACCTCTCCTTGACTAGGAATTTGTTGAGGGCCCTGAGGTCCAAAATGGGTCGCAGGTCGCCCATTCGGAACAAGGAAGTACTGGGAGTAAAACCCCTGGTTCAGTTGGTCCGTCAGGACCGGCTCCATGGCACGAAGCCGGAGCAAAGCCTGAGCTTCCTGGAAAAGAAGGGCGGTCTGAGTCAAGTTGGAAGGATACTCTCTTGGAGGGTGGTCCGGAGGGACCCGATGGAAATGAAGAGAGTATCCTTCTTTGATGATAGTAAGGACCCAGAAGTCGGTTGTAATGGCCTCCCAGCGATGATAAAAATGATGGAGGCGCCCTCCGATGGGAAAAACAGGGGGAGGCAGAACGAGGTTGGTTATGCCCTCGACGAGACAGTCAAAAAGGCTGAGTGGTCTTAGGGACAGCAGGCGATTGAGACTTAGGCTGACCCTTTTGGGGAGGCTGACGCTTCGCCGGTTGCCTCGCAGGAGGAGTTTGCCTCGGCTGATAACGCTTCTGATAAATCAACGGCGGACGAGAAGGTCGAGACTGCTGAGGCTTAGGCTTCGACCGAAGGATGGATTGGAAGGACTTTTCGTGGTCAGACAACTTCTTCGTGACAGTCTCGATGGATTCGTCAAAAAGATCCGCCCCAGCACACGGGACGTTTGCCAGGCGGTCCTGAAGATTCGGGTCCATATCAATGGTCCGCAACCAGGCCAACCGGCGCATCGCCACCGAGCAGGCCGCTGCTCGGGCGGAGAGCTCGAACGCATCATAGGTAGATTGCATTAACTGAAGCCGAAGTTGGGACAGCGAAGCAACCACTTCCTCAAACTCAAACCTAGCCTGGGATTCGATGTATGGTGTGAACTTCCGAAGCACAGGTAGAAAAAAATTCCAAGTGGGCTGCAAAGTGGAAATTGTAATTCAGGACTCGAGACGCCATCATCGAATTCTGATAGATGCGTCGACCAAACTTATCCATGATTCTGCCCTCGCGGCCCGGAGGCACTGAAGCATAGACCTGGCCAGGATGAGACCGCTTGAGCGAGGATTCGACCAGGAGGGACTGGTGAGAAAGCTGAGGACCCTCGAAGCCTTTATGATGCACCGTGCGGTACCGCGCATCCAATTTGCCAGGGACCGCAGGGATAGAGTAAGGAGACTCAAAGCATCGTATGAAGGTCTGGTCGAGGAGCTTGTGCAGGGGAAGCCGCAAGGACTCTGCCGGAGGACGAGGCAAGTGCATGGTATCGAGGTACTCTTTGGAATATCGAGACCCAGCATCGAGAGTAATGTCCATGTCATCCGCCATCTGCCTGAGGAACGATGAAAAGGACAGTTGGTCTGCCGTCGTCGGTCTGCGAGACGGACTAGAAGAAGAAGAGGCTTCAGGCTCCAGAGAGGCCTGCGAGCAACAGGACGAGTAGAAAACCTCGGGGTCCTCGAACTCCGAGCCCGGAGGAGGAGACCCAGTCGAAGCAGCATACCCCAACCGAGGCAATTTCTTCTGAGGCGAGACGGTCGAGTGTCGAGAGGAATGCTTCGAAGAATGTCTGGATCAATGCCCCTCCCGATGCCTGGAAGGGGATCGAGCCCGTCTGTGAGAAACTGGCTCAGACGCCTCCAAGGAGCAGATTGGACTCGAGGCCGTCGATCGCAGAGGCGGCAGAGTCGGAGGCTCCCCCAACGCCGCCCAGGTTTGATAGGGGGTTCGGAAGAACTCGTCCTGCTTCCTGCTATGCCCCGGACTGGATGGCCCCGAAGGTGGATGCCAGACTGAATCATGGGGCGGAGTAATCGGTTCCAAGGGAGGCAGGTCACTAAACGAGGCTTTCCTCGAGGGGATGGGCTCCAAGGGAGGCATATCACTAAGGGAGGCCCTCCTCGAGGAAATCGGTTCCAAAGGAGGTACAGCGCTAACGGAGGACCTCCTCGAGGACCCGGACACCGCTCGCTGCTCCTCCTCGCCGAGTAACGAGGTAGTGCGGCAAGGAGGAGGAGGAGGGGGCGGTCCGCCCCTCGAAGCCAAAGCTGGAAGGTCACCCTGGATGGTGGCAATCAGCCGAGGCACCATGGTCTGCATGAGCTCCACGAACTGAGCCTCCAGGATGGACCGCAACGAAGCCGATATGGAGGGATCCGCACCAAAAGGGGGCCCTTCCGCACGGTCTCCGCGCTCCTTGGGTGCTACGTGCTTCTGCTTGCCAGTCTTCGGCACCTTGAGCACCACCGGAGGAACTGTCGGGGTCGATACCTGCTCCGAGGAGACGGATGAAGGCACCGGCGCCGAAGCCGGGGCCGAAACCGGTGTGAACGACGCTGGTTTCAGGAGGCCCGAAGCAGCCGGGGAGGCAGAGGGTTTCGCAGAAGGAGTCGAAGCACCTGTCGATGTCGAAGCTGCAGGATCCGATGAAGCTTCCATCTTGAACATGGACTCCCACAGCAGACAGCGACGCTTAAACGCTCTCGCCGTCAGAGTGAAGCAAGGCCGGCACGATTTCGGGAAGTGATCCGGTCCCAGACACTGTAAGCAGCGTCGATGAGGGTCCGTGAGCGAAATCGCGCGCTGGCACTTGCTACACTTTTTAAAACCGGTGATCGGCCGGGACATAGGCCGGAAAAGCTCCGCCGCAAGGTTGAAGGCGCGGGGCCCCAGCCACGCGGCCGACCCGGTATCGGAAGGAAAAATTTTCTTTTTTTTTTTTTAAAAAGAAATCAAAGAAAGAAATAAATGCACAGGAGAGCCAAAAGAACTCAACCCGCGGCAAAAAAGAAGGCAAAAAAAGAGATTCAATGGGCGCAAATTGAAGATAGACTTCTCAGCTCCGCGGAAGAAAAAGAACTGAGGAGACACGCCCGGAGCATCGGGCGGGAAGGCACTGGCGCATGCGCGGTGCGGGCATCTCAAAACTTCTGAGTTTCTTCAAGCAAGACATGCTTGCAAGATGTCCGTATCGGGGCTCTGTCGGATGACATCACCCACTAGTGAGAATACCTGCCTGCTTGTCCTGGGATAAAGTGAATTACAAGAATCTATAGTGTCCCATGCAAGAACATAACACTATTTTCTCAATAGGATTCAATGTTCTTTCCATGATTTTGAGATGCAATGTGTGCTGCTGGAACCTAACCTCTATTTCCTATAGACTCAACATTTCGTTAATCATAATTTCATAGTTCATGAACATTTCCAAGAACCATACTGCACAAATTGGTTGCCAATGTAATTCTCTAAGGACAAGTGTAGTGTCTTCATTTTTTTTTTCACAAGTACGTTCAGTCTTGCAGTAGTGTTTTGAGTTAATTGTATATTCGATGCAACTTTTTCCCCCTTTTTGGGGGAGTAAGCACAGTTACTTACCGTAACAGGTGTTATCCAGGGACAACAGGCAGCTATTTTCACATATGGGTGACGTCATCAACGGAGCCCCAATGCGGAAGCCTCGCAAGCAGACTTGTTTGTAGAAACTAGAAGTTTCGAGTCAGCTGCACCATGCATGCGCGAGTGCCTTCCCGCCCAGCACAGGGCGCGTCTCCTCAGTTCAGTTAGCTAGCAGAGAAGCCAACCAGGGGAGGTGGGTGGGTTGTGAGAATAGCTGTCTGCTGTCCCTGGATAACACCTGTTACAATAAGTAACTGTGCTTTAATCCCAGGACAAGCAGGCAGCCTATTCTCACATAAGGGTGATCTCCAAGCTAACCAGAATGGGATGGTGGGAGTACTGGCAATTTAGGAGAATAAATTTTGTAATACTATCTGGCCAAAATGGCCATCCCATCTGGAGAAAACATCCAGACAATAGCGAGAAGTGAAAGTATGAACCGAGGACCAAGTAGCAGCCTTGCAAATTTCCTCAATAGGTGTAGATCTGAGGAAAGCTTCATTGCTCTAACCTTATGGGCTGTGACTCTACTCTGTAGGGGTAATCCAGCCTGGGCATAGCAGAAGGAGATACAAGCAGCCATCCAGTTGGAGATGGTATGCTTAGAGATAGGATATCCCAACTTATTTGGATCGAAGGAGACAAAAAGTTGAGGAGCAGTTCTGTGTGGTTTGGTACGCTCCAAATAGAAGGCCAAAGCACGTTTACAGTCCAGAGTATGAAGAGCTGATTCTCCAGGATGAGAATGAGGCTTTGGAAAGAACACTGGAAGAATAATGGATTGGTTGAGATGAAATTCCGAAACCACTTTAGGTAGGAATTTAGGATGAGTCAAAGAACCACCTTGTCATGATGGAACACAGTGAAAGGTGGATCAGCAACTAAAGCTTGCAGCTCACTGACTCTTCGAGCAGAAGTGAGGGCAATGAGAAACACCACTTTCCAAGTGAGATACTTCAGATGAGCCGTAGACATTGGTTCAAATGGAGGCTTCATCAATTGAGTAAGAACAACATTGAGGTCCCAAACCACTGGAGGTGGTTTGAGAGGAGGTTTGACATTGAAAAGTCCTTTTATGAATCTGGAAACCACCAGATGAGCAGAAAGGGGTTTTCCTTCAATAGACTGATGGAAAGCAGCAATTGCACTGAGATGGACTCGGATCGATGTAGACTTGAGGCCAGAGGTGGATAAGTGCAAAAGGTAGTCTAAAACAGAAGATAAGGAGGAATGTTGAGACTCCTTATCGTGAGAAAAACACCACATAGACAATCTAGTCCATTTTTGGTGATAGCATTGTCTAGTGGTAGGCTTCCTAGAAGCCTCTAAAATGTCTCTTACAGAGTGAGAAAACTGAAGAGGACTTATGATGAAAGGTACCAAGCTGTCAGGTGTAGAGACTGCAGGTTGGGATGAAGCAGAGATCCCTGACTCTGTGTAAGCAGAGATGGAAAAACTGGTAGAAGGTATGGCTCCCTGCTGCTGAGTTGAAGGAGAAGGGAGTACCAAGGTTCTCTCGGCCACCAAGGAACAATCAGAATCATTGTGGCATGGTCGTTCTTTAACTTGACAAGAGTCTTGAGAATGAGAGGGAATGGAGGGAATGCATACAGGAAGAGATTTGTCCATTCCAGAAGAAAAGCATCTGCCTCGAGGCGATGAGGAGAACAGATTCTGGAGCAGAACTGAGGCAGTTTGTGGTTGTGGGGAGCTGCAAAGAGATCTATCTGAGGCATTCCCCACTGTGTAAAAATGTGATGAGGAGGCGAGGAATGGAGTGTCCATTCGTGAGGTTGCAGAAGATGACTCAACTTGTCCACCAAGCAATTTTCGCCCCTTGGATGTAGACAGCTTTGAGGAAGGTGTGGCGGATTTCCCAGTCCCAAACCTTCAGAGCTTTTTGACACAGGTAGGAAGATCCCATCCCTCTCTGTTTGTTGACATAATACATGGCGACTTGGTTGTCCGTCCGAATGAGGACTACCTGATCTTGAAGATGTTGACAAGCTTTGAGAGCCTTGAAAATTGCTCTGAGTTCCAACAGATTGATGCGACACTGATTATCCGTACTGGTCCAGTGGCCTTCAGTACAGAGACCATCGAGATGAGCGCCCCAAGCGTAGGTCGAGGAATCTGTTGCGAGGACCTTCTGATGAGGGGACGTTTGAAAAAGCAAGCCTCTGGAGAGATTGGAAAAGAGCATCCACCAGCGGAGAGACTGTCTCAATGAAGGAGTGACTGCAATGTGTCGAGAAAGTGGGTCGCAAACCTGCGTCCACTGAGATGCCAGGGTCCACTGAGGAATTCTGAGGTGAAGTCTGGCAAAAGGAGTCACGTGTACTGTGGAGGCCATGTGACCCAGGAGTACCATCATGTGTCTCGCTGATATGGAGGAGCAGGAAGACACTGTATGACAGAGTTGAAGGAGGACTTCCAGACGTTGTTGCGGAAGGAATGCTCTTGAGTTGGATAGTATCCAGAACAGCTCCGATGAATTGTAGATTCAGAGAGGGTTGAAGTTGGGATTTGGGAAAGTTGATTTTGAATCCCAAGCTCTTTAGGAACCACATAGTCCGTTGTGTCGCTACAACCTTGAGATGTTGAATCTTTGATGAGCCAATCATCCAGGTAGTGAAATATCTGAAGCCCATGGCTTCTGAGAGCTGCGGCTACCACTACCAGGGACTTGGTGAACACTCTGGGAGATGAAGCCAGGCCAAAGGGCAGCACTCTGTATTGATAATGCAGATTCCCTACCCGAAATCTGAGATATTGGCGGTAGGCTGGATGACTGGGAAAGCAATGTTACTTACCGTAACAGTTGTTATCCAGGGACAGCAGGCAGCTATTCTCACTAGTGGGTGACATCATACAACGGAGCCCCAATGCGGACGTCTCACAAGCATACTTGCTTGTAGAAACTTTAGAAGTTTCCAGTCGCCCACACCGCGCATGCGCGAGTGCCTTCCCACCCGATGCACCGGGCGCGTCTCCTCAGTTCAGATAGCTAGCTGAGAAGCCAACCCAGGGGAGGTGGGTGGGACGTGAGAATAGCTGCCTGCTGTCCCTGGATAACAACTGTTACGGTAAGTAACATTGCTTTATCCCAGGACAAGCAGGCAGGTATTCTCACTAGTGTGTGACCTCCAAGCTAACCACAATGGGATGGTGGGAGAGTTGGCAACTTAGGAGAATAAATTTTGTAATACTGTTTGGCCAAACTGTCCATCCCATCTGGAGAAAGTATCCAGACAATAGTGAGAAGTGAAGGTATGAACCGAGGACCAAGTGGCAGCCTTACAAATTTCCTCAATCGGTGTCGATTTGAGGAAGGCTACAGAGGCTGCCATTGCTCTGACCTTATGGGCTGTGACTTTACTGTGAAGGGGTAATCCAGCCTGGCCATAGCAGAAAGAGATACAAGCGCCATCCAGTTGGAGATGGTACCCTTAGAGATAGGATGTCCCAACTTGTTCGGATCGAATGAGATGAAAAGTTGAGGAGCAGTTCTGTGAGGCTTGGTGCATTCCAGGTAAAAAGCCAAAGCACGTTTATAGTCCAGAGTGTGAAGAGCTGATTCTCCAGGATGAGAATGAGGCTTTGGAAAAAACACTGGGAGAACAATGGACTGATTGAGATGAAATTCCGAGACCACTTTAGGAAGGAATTTAGGATGAGTTCGGAGCACCACCTTGTCATGATGGAACACTATAAAAGGTGGGTCCGCCACCAATGCCTGAAACTCACTAACTCGACGAGCAGAAGTGAGGCCAATGAGAAACACCACTTTCCAAGTGAGATACTTCAGAGGAGCCTTGTTAAGAGGCTCAAATGGAGGTTTCATAAGTTGAGAAAGAACAACATTGAGGTCCCAATCCACTGGAGGAGGTTTGAGAGGAGGACTGGCATGGAAAAGTCTTTTCATGAACCTGGAAACCACAGGATGAGCAGAGAGAGGTTTCCCTTGAAGAGGCTGATGAAAAGCAGCAATAGCACTCAGATGGACTCGGATCGATGCAGACTTGAGGCCAGAATGAGACAGGTGCAAAAGACAGTCCAAAACAGAGGACAAGGGGGCATGTTGAGGCACTTCGTGACGAGAAAAGCACCAGGTAGAAAATCTAGTCCATTTCTGGGAATAGCATTGCCTAGTAGCAGGCTTCCTGGAAGCTTCCAAAACATCCCGCACAGCTTGTGAAAACTGAAGGGGAGTTACGTTGAGAGGAACCAAGCTGTCAGGTGGAGAGACTGCAGGTTGGGATGAAGCAGAGATCCCTGATGCTGTGTAAGAAGCGAAGGAAACACCGGTAGAAGAAAGGGCTCCCTGCTGCTGAGTTGAAGAAGAAGGGAGTACCACGGTTGTCTGGGCCACTGAGGAGCAATCAGAATCATAGTGGCATGGTCGGACTTCAGCTTGACTAGAGTCTTTTGAATGAGAGGAAACGCATACAGAGAGAGATTCCTCCAGTCCAGAAGAAAAGCATCTACCTTGAGGCAATTAGAAGCATAGATCCTGGAGCAGAACTGAGGCAGTTTGAAGTTGTGGGGGGGGGCCGCAAAGAGGTCTATCTGAGGTGTCACCCACAGAGAGAAGACATGATGAAGGGGCGTGGAATGGAGAGTCCATTTGTGAGGCTGCAGAAGATGACTCAAGTTGTCCGCCAAGGCATTGTTCGCCCCCTGAATGTAGACAGCTTTGAGGAAGGTGTTGTGGCGAATCGCCCAATCCCAAACTTTCAGAGCTTCCTGACAGAGGGAGGCTGAGCCCGTGCCCCCTTGTTTGTTGACATAATACATGGCGACTTGGTTGTCCGTGCGAATGAGTACCACCATGTCGCGAAGCAGATGCTGAAAAGCATTGAGGGCATTGAAAATCGCCCTGAGTTCCAGAAGATTGATGTGACACAGGTGGTCTGCACTGGTCCAATAGCCCTGAGTGCGCAGACCACCCAGATGAGCCCCCCAAGCATAGGTCGAGGAGTCGGTCGTGAGAACCTTCTGATGGGGGGGCATGTGAAACAGCAAACCTCTGGAGAGATTGGAAGATAACATCCACCAGCGAAGAGACTGTTGCAGAGCAGGAGAGAAGTCTTAGGCACCTTAAGCACTACCGCTGGAACTTTCTGCTAAGCTATCTGACCTGAGGATACAGAGGAAGATAAAGCAGACGTCGTCGAGGAAAGAGCCGCTGCAAACGAAGAAAGTCTGATGAGGCTCGAGGTCGAAGCACTGAAGGCAGGAGGACCCTCGTCGAAGGTGAGACCGAGGTCAGCTTCGGAGTCGAGGAAGTGGTCGAATCCATCCCAAAGAGCTTCTCCACTGAAAGTAAACAACATTTAAGGGCTCGAGGTTGAAGAATAGCACAGAGTTCGTACGACTTCGGGAGATGGTCTGGCACTTGAGGCACCTACTGTGTGGGTCCATGAGAGAAATCGCACGTTGACACTGGCTACACTTCTTGAAGCCTGTAGCTGGCCAGGACATAGGAGGAAAAAGAGCCGCCGCAAAGTCGAAGCCCCTGGGCTGCAGCCAAGCAGCCTGCCCCAGCAGCCGAACGGAATAAATAATTTTTTTTTAAAAACTAGAAATAAAAGAAATACAGCGATTCTTGAAGAAAAAGAACACAAACCGCGGTGAGAGAGGGCACGAAGTAAGTTGAACGCAGAGAGTCAAAGATGGACTTCTCGGCTCCACGGAAAACTGAGAACTGAGGAGACGCGCCCTGTGCTGGGCGGGAATGCACTCAAGCATACGTGGTGCAGCCGACTCGAAGCTTCTAGTTTCTACAAGCAAGTCTGCTTGCGAGGCTTCCGTATCGGGACTCCGTCGATGACGTCACCCATATGTGAGAATAGGCTGCCTGCTTGTCCTGAGATAAAAAAAGGTTACCTCAGTTTATATTTAAGTAGGTTTATATTTGAGTATATACAATAACTGAAATATAACTGCTAACTTGCCTCAGAGCTAACCATCAGTTCTGGAACACTGTGAACCATAGATACTGTGGCTGTAGATAGTGGAACCTGCTGTTTTCCATTCTTGCTTTGTAACCTAAGAACATAAAGAAACAATACAGTGTAATTAAAATGCAATTGAACTACACAGATTTTATCCATAATTTGTTGTTAGCCTACTATAAAAATTTTATCAGTTCAGTTAGAGATCCATCAGACATCAAAGTTCAATTTAAAATATACTGTTTATTTTATTATAGGCAAAAATAAAGTGCCTGAATAAGAGTGAGCAGCTAAAATATTAGTTTATAGCAGAAAATTTTCTTCTTTGTTTCGGTCAATCTGATTTACTTTTAGCATGCATTAACATGAAACAAAAATGCATATCTATAAAATACAAACAGCTACTGAAAAACAAGGCCATTATCTGTAATGGGGATTTTCCACAGACAACAATATAAACTAAACATAAGTGGGCAATCCAGCTATGTTAATGCATGCTCTCTAAAAACTCAGAAAACGCTTCAAAATTATTCCTTATCAGGAAAAGGAATTCCAACACAGCAGTGGCTTCCTCACAAATTCCTTCAATCTATGTCACAACTTATGACTCATCATTTAGGGAAGCCAGACAAGTATGTGTGCCCGATTAATCCTGCTGTCTACAAAGTTGATAACTGCACAGGAGTAAGGATTATAGGAATTCTGCAGGAATGGAAGAACTTGCCAAGGGATTCCCCTGGGAGGGTAGTCAAAATTTCTAGCGATGCCAGAATAAGGCTTGGAATGCACTACATGAGGCAACTGATACGCTAGAATGAGGTTTGGAACCTACTTAGAGAGAAAACTGGAGAACCATAATGAGGCTTACAATGCCCAGAGGAGCCTCCAGAACATCAGATGGAGGCTTGCTTGATAGTGAATACAATTTAAACCACCACCGGAGGCTGTAGGCATTGGGAGGAAATGGAGGGCTGTGAGCGAGTAAGTAATAGCATCGGCTCCAGCAGGTGTGGATGGGGATGGAGCAGATTAACTACAGGGATGAAATGGATGTTAGCAGGTATGAGTCAAATTCTATTTGGGACGGGTGGAGATGGATAAAATTTCCTTCCCCATGCAATTCCACAATTGATCTCCTTTCTTTCTTTAGGAACTCAAAAATGAAGGGAAGAATATTCATCTTGAGGTCACCGAGATCAAGTTTCAAGTTTATTCAAAATATTTGATATAATCGCAAAATCCAAATCCAATGCGATTTACATTAGTTATAAATTAGGTTAAAAATAAAATAAATTAAAAAATCCAACAAACAGTATATAAAGACTAATTATAACAGACTGATACATTTGCAAAAGAAAATGAATTAAATACAATTCCAAAACAAATAAAACAGGGATGGATAAAAGAAACAGAAGGTTGGGGAACGTTGCCTACTTAATTTTTACTTGACAGTGCTCCTTGTCCAATATAAAATTATAAAATTTAAATGAATCAGTTAAAAGCGTCCTTAAACAGCCAACTTTTTAGGAGACTTTTAAATGTATTTATTACTTTTTCTTCTCTTATGTTGTATGAAAGCGAATTCCAAATTTGTGGGGCTGTAACAAAAAAGATCGTATCCCTCCTTGAATAAATGATTTTTAACGAGGGGATTACTAGCAAAGATCCAGAATAGGGTGGTAGATGCATGGAACAGTCTCCCAGAAGAGGTGGTGGAGACAGAGACTGTGCGTGAATTCAAAAGGGCCTGGGATAGGCTTGTGGGATTTCTCAGAAAAAGAAAGATAATGGTTACTGCGGGTGGGCAAACTAGATGGGCCATTTGGCCTTTATCTGCCATCATGTTTCTATGATAAATGGTAACATCACTTTAGTTTAACACCTTTCAAGGATGGATAAGAAAGTAAACTTCTCCTAACAGATTGTAGGTCTTTATGACTCCAAAATCTGACAATAATTGTTTATACCTATTGGATTCTGAGCTGTAGTATCACTACGCCACTCTCCTGTGGAAATAGTTCTCTTGGTTACTGGGCGGTTCAATCTGTTGGGATCAAAGGAGATGAACAGTTGAGGAGATGTCCTGTGAGATTGAGTCCTTTGTAAGTAATAAGCCAATGCTCGTTTCCAGTCCAAGGTATAAAGAGCTGTTTCTTCAGGGTAAGTATGAGGCTTCAGAAAGAAACTGGAAACGCAATCAATTGATTTAAATGAAATTTCGTAACCACTTTTGGCAAGAATTTAGGATGAGTGCGGAGAACTACTTTATCATGGTGGAATACTTTAAAAGGTGGGTCCGCCACTAATACTTGAAGCTCACTCACTTGACGTGCAGATGTGATGGAGATTAAAAATACCACTTTCTGAGTGAGATATTTAAAATGAGCAGAAGGCACTGGTTCAAAAGAAGATTTCATTAATCTAGTGAGAACAACATTAAGATCCCAAACCACTGAAGGCGGTTTAAGCGGAGGTTTGATGTTAAAAAGACCTTTCATAAATCTGGAAACAAGAGGATGAACCACAAGAGATTTATTGTTGACTTGAACATGAAAAGCACTGATAGCACTAAGGTGAACTCTGACTGAAGTGGTTTTCAGATCTGAGTTGAATAAGTGTAGAAGGTATTCAAACACTGAAGGTATGGAGAAGGATGAAGCATCTTGATGATGGAAGATCGCACCATGCTGAAAACCATGTCCATTTCTGTTGGTAGCACTGCTGTTTAAGTTTTCTGGATGCTTCTAAAATGACTCTGACTGTATCAGAGATATCAGCTTCTGCTGAAGTAAGGCTGAGAAGTACCAAGCTATCAGTTGCAATGATTGCAGATTGGGATGTAAAAGAGACCCTTGACTCTGCGTGAGAAGAGATGGAAAGATCTGAAGGGTATTGGATCTTTGACCTGGAGTTGAAGTAGAAGGGAGTACCACAGTTGTCTGGGCCACCAAGGGGCTATGAGGATCACAGTAACTGATTCTTGCTTGAGCTTGACCAGTGTTTTGAGAACGAGAGGAATTGGAGTGAACACATAGAGGAACTCGGCCATCCAATCCAGGAGGAAGGCATGTGTATCCAGACGATGAGGAGAGTATTGCCTGGAACAAAATAAATAGAGGATGAGTTCACGTTACAGCATGGGATTTGACAGACGTTTTAACCATGTGGGTTATGACGTCACCATCAGCTGGCTTTTAAGCCTCACTTTGATAACAAGTTTTCTCAGGGCATCTTTTTCAAACCAGGAGTGTCAGAGCCAGAGGACTCAGGTACAAGCCTGCCAGCTATGTTAATATGAATTTATTTGTACTTAGAATTTTCTTTATAAGATTTTTGATATAGTATTTTTAGTTTGTATATAATTCTCACAGTGATTTTGATCCTTTACAGGCACCACACTAAAGAAATAGAAAAATAAAAATAAAAATAAAGGAGACTTCTCATTTGGCTTCCTGACATAGCCCTAGCGAAACATAGACTGTGTAGAAGCCGAGACATACCAGCTCAGATAAGTGATTTATCTTTGTCTTTAAGCTTTATGAACATTCCAACGTCATACAGCAACCTTAGCGCTCAACATAATGTGTTGTGATTAAGAATCTATGCATTAGTGACTTCGTATCGCTGTATGGCACCCTGCTGAAGTGTCTAAGAGCACACCAAAATTTAAAAACATCTTTATGTGATATGAGCAATATTTTTCAAATCTGATGGTATACTGTTTGTATTAACTATTTGTCTGTTATTTCACCCAAAGCAATTGTTTGGACTTAAATCCCCTGTGTTTTTGGGAACAAAATTGAGGCAGTTTGTGATTGCTGAGGGATGCAAATAGGTCTATCTGAGGAGTTCTGCAAAGAGACTCGTGAAGTCGAAGATGTCTGCTGAGTTTGTCAGCACAGGGCTGTAGAGTTGGTAGATAAATCCTTCTACTCTGACTCCTCAGTTTCTGGTACCCACGACTTCGACTCTAGTACCTAAAATTGTCTCAGACTCCTCGACTCAGACTCCACAGCCCTGATCGGTAAGTGTATTTTGTACTCCTTGAACATAGACAGCTTTGAGGTATATGTTTCGAGCAACTGCCCAAGTCGAAATCTTCTCGGTTTCTTGCCAGAGTGCTAAAGAACCTGTACCTCCTTGCTTGTAATACACTGCAACTTTATTGTCCATGTGGACAAGGAGGACATGATTGACTATACTGTGCTGAAACGTCTTCAGAGTGTTGCAAATCACTCTGAGTTCCAAAAGGTTTATGTGGAGCTTCTGTTCTTGCGCAGACCAGTGACCTTGCATCCATAGGCCGTCCAGGTGAGCTTCCCAAGCATACATGGACGAGTCTTTGGTGAGGACCTTCTGATGTGGAGGTGTTTGAAACAGCAGCCCTTTGGAAAGATTTGAGGAATTCATCCACCACTGAAAAGATTGATGAAACAATGATTGAATTGGATTGAAAAAATGGGAGCATATTACACCATATTACTTGAAACTTCACTGGCTGCCGATCGAGGCCAGAGTTTTGTTTAAGTTTGCTTGTATCTGTTACAAATCTATTTTTGGCTTGTCACCTGGATACCTTGTCTCCCATTTTTCTCTGAACTACCCAAATAAGGTCACATGCAGAGTTTGTTTATTTACATTTCCTTCTGTTAAATTATGTTGTTACAAAAGATTTCTGGAGAGAACTCTCTCTTTTCAAGCTGCTAAATTGAATGGTTGGTTCAGTAAAATTATGTTAGGATCTTCTTCTTATCTTGATTTTAGAAAATTATTGAAGACCCAATTATTTGAAAAATTTGTATCCTAACTGGTTTTCTCTTTTAAAAATTTTATGCTTCTTTTATGTAAGATATCACCTTTTAAATTGCATTTTTACTGTACGACCGGTTCTTATTTGTTGTAAACCGCTTAGAACCATTCTTTTAAAAACTATACTTTTCTTTTAAATCATATTCTCCACTGTAGGATCAGTTCCTATTTATTGTACATTGCTTAGAATTGTATTTTCCTTTTAAATTGTACTCTTCACTGTATGACTAGTTATTATTTGTTGTAAACCGCCTAGAACCATTTTTTGGTTAGGCGGTATATAAAAATAAAATTATTATTATTATTATAATGCTCTGTAAGAAAGGATCGAACGCTTGAGACCATTGAGACGCCAGGGACCACTGAGCTGTTCTAAGATGAAGTCTCGCGAAGGCAGTAAAGTGGACTGTAGACGCCATATGACCTAACAGTCTCATCATTTGCCTGGCCAAGATGGACAGAAGATAGCATACTTGGATTGCAAAGTTGAATTAAGTCGTCCTGTCTTTATTGAGGTAAGTACACCCTGAGTTGAATGGTATCAAGCAGAACTCCAATGAACTGTAGAGTTTGAGAGGGTTGAAGTTGGGATTTTGGAAAGTTGAAGAAACAGATTTGCTGTGTTGCTGATAGCAACCCTTGAGGAGAGGCATCTTTTATGAGCCAGTCATCGAGATAGGGAAAAACTTGAAATCCCCGATCCCTTAAAGCTGCTGTCACTACTACAAGGCATTTGGTGAACACTCTTGGAGAAGAGGCCAAGCCGAAGAGCAAAACTTTGTACTGAAAGTGTTGATGGGCAATTCGAAAACTCAGAAACTTTCTGTGAGCAGGATGAATTGGTACAGGGGTATAAGCTTCTTTTAGATCTAGAAAGCATAGCCAATCATTTTGATCCAATAATAGGTATAGAGTTCCCAGAGATAACATTCAAAATTTTTCTCCGACTAGGAATTTGTTTAGGTTTCGTAGGTTGAGAATTGGACGTAGACCTCCCGTCTCCTTTGGGATGAGAAAATACCTGGAGTAGAACCCCTGACTTCTCTGAGAAGGGGGCACTACCTAGAGAATGACACGGTGGCTGTTACCCGCGGCTAGCTGCTGATAGCCGCGGGTAACCCACCGAAACGGTGGGGGAAAAGAAAGGGCTCACTGTGGGTACAGGGACAAGGCCATCCATCGCCCCATGGAGTGGTGAATGGCCTTGTCTCCGCAATTAAGGGAAAGAACACGTGTGGTCACCGATCGCATGCAGCCCCCCTCCTTCCCTCCCGATCGCCGCATCTATCTCCCTCCCTCCTTCCTACCTACCAATTGCCGCCGCATCTATCTCCCTCCCTCCCTAATACCTTCGTGGCGCATTTTAATTTGATTTGTTCAAGCAGCACAAGCCTGAAGTCGCGTGCGTCTGTGGAAGCTTCTCCTCTGACGCAACTTCTGATTCCGTCAGAGGAGAAGCTTTCGCAGACGCACGCGACTTCAGGCTCGGATTGCTTGAATAAATTAAATTAAAACACGCCATGAAGGTAAGGAGAAGGGAGGGAGATGCACGGACCGTGCGAGGGGTACTGAAGGGGGGTGGAAAGAGGGAAGGGGGTGGAAAAGAAAAGACGCTGGAAGGGAAATGGGGAACAGAGAGTTGGGAGAAGACGCTGGAAGGGAAATGGGGAACAGAGTGGGAAAAGACGCTGGAAGGGAAGAAGACAAAGATGCCAGACTATGGGGGGAGCAGGGATGGGGCGCGAGCTCACGGGGACGGGGACTGAGCTCATGGGGACAGGACGGGGACAAATTTTTTCCACATTTCATTCTCTAGCACTACCTCTATGGCATTTAGTTGAAGCAGAGCCTCTATTTCTCGAAGGGGGGGGGGAACGTCTACTGTGGGTTGAAAAAGGACTCTCTTGGAGGATGATATGGAAGAATGGTGAGAAAATGAAGAGTAACCCTCCTTGATGACTTTGAGAACCCACAAGTCAGTTGTTATCAGAGTCCAATGTTGATGGTAGATTTGTAGACGACCTCCGATTGGATGAGGAAGAGGTTGTGATAGGGGAACAGCGGCAATACTCTCGAGAAGTGCGCCAAAAGACTGAGTAGGCTTTTGAGGAGCTGCCACCTGAGATTTCTGAGACCACTGTTGCTTCTGCTTTTGTGGTGGCAGTCTAGAAATAGAAGGTTTAGTAGTATAATGCCTTTGATAGGAATAAGAAGGCTTGGCCGCCTGTCTTGAACTCAAAGGCTTAGTCTTTGTTCTGACCAAAGAATTCCAACTAATTTCATGCAGTTAATTTTTGTGTAGCTGCCTCGATGGAATCAACAAAAAGCACATCTCCTAAGCATGGAATATTGGCTAATCTGTCCTGAAGATTGATGTCCATATCAGAAACTCTTAGCCCAGCTAGACATCTCATAGCCACTGACATAGCCGATGCTCTAGATGACATCTCAAAAAGTATCAAAGGCTGACCTTGCTATATACTGTCTAGACTTTGAAATTTCACACAATCTGTTGATATTGTGCAAGGTGCTGTGAAGGAATATACTGGTCAAAGTTAGGCAATTGTCTTACCAGTTAACAGGAAATGAAGAAATTGTAATTAAGGATCATGCTCGCCAGCATGGAATTCTGATAAAGGCGACATCCAAATTTGTCCATAGTACGGCCCTCATGTCCTGGGGGCGCCGAGGCATAAACTTTTGCACTGGAAGATTTTTTTTAAAAAGCAGTCCCAGAAAACTAGGGCGGGCTGACTGAACTTGCCCTTAACACAAAGGAACTAAAGGCAGAGTCCTTGAGTGCCACAACGTCCATCCTGTAAAACCCTGCAAAAGTGAGTCGCATGGACCAAGTCACCACTGAACAATTTTCTCTGGAGAGACTGCACTAACTGCAGCACACACACCTGATAGTTCTGTTGTAGCCTAAACCATTTCTTTTAAGCATTGCAGGAGAATTTGCTCCAATGCTATGCAACTCTCTTCGCAAGGTGTTATTCTTTTCTGGTAAGGGGTTCTTTGTTTAGATATTCTAATTCTGGATACCATAGCAAAGGCAATTTGAATTACTGACCAAGCATTGATCTATATACTTTGAAGCAGAACAAGCAAGCACTGCTGACCCCCAAAAAAGCTCACAAACTGATTCCTCAACAGCAAAAATGTTAAGCAGCCATATTTTGTGAAATCTCAAGAGCCATCTTTCTGATAGAAAGGGTAAGAGATAGTGACTAGTATACTGCCATTTTGTAGTTATACAACCACATTCAAAACGGTTTACATACAGGTAACTCAAGCATTTTCCCTATCTGTCCTGGTTGGCTTCACAATCAGTATAATGTACCTAAAGCCATGCTGAGTCAGACAGTACCACTGTGGATAGAGAAATAGCCTAATGGTTAGTGTAGAGATATTGGGAAACTAGGCTCAATTCCTTCTGTACTTCCTTTTGACCCTAGGCAAGTCACTTAACTCTCCCTTGCCCAGGTACAAAATATATCTACTGGTATATAATATGTAAACCACTCCGATTGTAACCACAGAAAGGCGGTATATCAAATCCCATCCCCTTTCTCCTCTTTTACTTCTACTTTAATAGAACCAAAGAAAATCCACAATACTTACTGTGTCAAGTCCTGACCACATTCTGCGCATAGACCTTTCATAACAATAGGATGACTACATCCTTCCAGCCTTACCAAAACTCCTCTGAAAAAATGCAAAGAAAAATTTTTTTTAATATAAAGATTTAAAATATACTCCATTTTTATCACAAATGCTTTAAATAAACCTGCAACATATATAAACTTTTTGCTGTCATAACAAAAGAATTGCTATACTGGGAGAGACCGAAGGTCCACCAAGCCCAGTAACCTGTTTCCAATGCCTATGGGCTCCTTTTACAAAGGTGTACTAGTGGTTTTAGTGCGCGCTAAAATGCCATGCGCACTAGCCGCTACCGCCTCCTTTTAAGCAAGTGGTAATTTTTTGGCTAGCCCGCGCTAATCTTGTGTGTGCACTAAAAACGCTAGCGTACCTTTGTCAAAGGAGCCCTATGTGATTTTTAAAAGTCATATGTAACATAAGATAATCTTATTATAAGTACTGTATGTAAGTTAACACAAGGTTTTCATAGTGTAATAAAAATGAAATATCTGATAGAGAATGACACGGGGACAAATTTGTCCACATCTCCCATCCCCGTGAGTTCTGTCCCTATACCATTCCTTCAAGCTCTGTCCTCTTCTGCACAAACCTTAAACACTTTAAAATAATAAGTGTTCGCGGCTTGTGAGGTTAAGGCAGAGCATTCAGGAATGGGGCAAGAACACAGGCAGGGAAAAAAACCTGCGGGGACGGGATAGGGAAATCTGAGTTCCTAAGGGGACAGGGACAAATTTGTGCCCGTGTCATTCTCCAGTAACTGATACCTAACAGCATCTGTTAAAAGATTACTGTTACCATATATATTCAAATATAAGGAAAAATTATGTTCTTACCTGTTAATTTTCTTTCCTTTAGACGCAGCAGATGAATCCAGAGACCAATGGGATAGCACACATCTAACAGCAGGCGGACATAGAGAAACTGATTAACAGGTGATCCTATTGGCTGGCACTCCTCCTGTATCTTCAGTATAACGAACGTCACGCCAATTTTCAAAAAAGGATCGAGAGGGGAACCGGGCAACTACAGACCTGTGAGCCTTACATCTGTCCCTGGAAAGATGGTTGAAGCACTGATCAAGGATAGCATAGTCCGGCACCTAGATACACACGACTTGATGAAACCCAGTCAACATGGGTTCAGGAAAGGGAAATCATGTTTAACGAATTTACTTCAATTTTTTGAGACCGTGAACAAGCAAATTGATAGTGGAATGCCGGTGGACATAATATATTTGGACTTCCAGAAGGCGTTCGACAAAGTTCCACATGAAAGACTTCTCAGGAAACTACAAAGCCATGGAATAGAGGGAGATATACACAGGTGGATAGGCAAATGGCTGGAAAACAGAAAACAGAGAGTGGGCATAAATGGGAAGTTCTCAGACTGGGAGAAAGTGACTAGTGGTGTGCCCCAGGGCTCGGTTCTTGGGCCGATCCTATTTAATATTTACATCAATGACCTGGAAGAAGGAGTATCCAGTGAGATCATTAAGTTTGCAGATGACACAAAGCTATGCCGGGCAATCAGATCGCAGGAGGATAGCGAGGAACTCCAGAGCGACTTGTATCAGTTAGAGAAATGGGCAGAGCAATGGCAGATGAAGTTCAACGTGGAGAAATGCAAAGTAATGCATTTAGGTAGTAAGAATAAGGAACACGAGTATAGAATGTCAGGTGCAACTCTGGGTAAGAGCAAACAAGAAAAGGACCTGGGTGTACTGATAGATAGGACCCTGAAGCCGTCGGCACAATGCGCGGCAGCGGCAAAGAAAGCAAACAGAATGTTAGGCATGATAAAGAAAGGAATCACGAGTAGATCGGAGAAAGTCATAATGCCGCTTTATAAAGCAATGGTCAGACCGCACTTGGAATACTGTGTCCAACATTGGTCTCCCAACCTAAAGAAGGATATAAAACTGCTGGAGAGGGTGCAGAGACGAGCAACGAAGCTGATAAGAGGTATGGAGAACTTGGAATATGAGGAACGACTCAAGAAACTGGGACTGTTCTCCCTTGAGAAGAGGAGGTTGCGAGGGGACATGATCGAGACTTTCAAAATGCTGAAAGGCATCGATAAAATAGAGCAGGAAAATAAATTATTTACATTGTCCAACGCGACACGGACAAGAGGACATGGTTTGAAGCTAAGGGGGGACAAGTCCAGGACAAATGCCAGGAAGTTCTGCTTTACACAGCGAGTGGTAGATGCCTGGAATGCTCTCCCAAAGGAGGTTATTAAGGAATCCACTGTGCTAGGATTCAAAGGCAAATTAGATCCACATCTCCTTACGAGAGGCATAGAGGGATATGGGTGACTAAAACTACATCAGGTGTATACCTGACTGGGCCTCCGCGTGTGCGGATCGCCGGACTCGATGGACCATGGGTCTGATCCGGAGACGGCAGTTTAAAAAAAAAAAAAAAAAAAAATAGCTTCTTGCCCAAGCATCCATAACCATCAATAGGCATAGCATGGAAAAAGTTTATTTCCCATAACAAATCTCAAAAGGTAATAATACAGAATACAACCATCAATAATAACAAACTTCAAAAGTTGCAAAAGAAAAAAAAGACAATATCCAGAAAGGGTGGAGCTCTGGATTCATCTGCTGCATCTAAAGGAAAGAAAATTAACAGGTAAGAACATAATTTTTCCTTCCTTAGCAACAGCAGCAGATGAATCCAGAGACCAATGGGATGTAGCAAAGCAATCCTCAATCTGGGTGGGAACCAAACGCCGCCTCTGCAACAATCGAAGCACTAAATGCATCCACCGCATGCACCCGCCACATCCAACCGGTAATGCTGAGATAAATCACTCTCGGAAGACCAAGTAGCCGCGAGACAAAACTCCTCCAAAGAAAAAACCTCTGGACCGAGTCCAAGAAGTAGCCATCGCTCTGGCGGAATGGTCATGAAGTTCTTTCGCCAACCACTTCCCTGCCTTCAAGCAAGCATAAATAATGTCCTCCTGGACCCATCGAGCGATGGAGGCTTTGGACGCCGCCATACATTTGAGGCGTCCCTTGAAGAATAGAAAAAGGTGATCTAAACAACTAAAAGTCATTAGAAACCTAGCTCGCGGAGAACACTACACACCTTCAAAAAATGCAGTGAATAAAAGCACGTCTCCCCATTTCTCCTCCCAGGAAGAAGGAAGGAAAAGTGAGTGTCATAAAAGAAAGGATGACACCTCCTTAGAAAGAAATTGTGGTACCGTCCGAACTGATACCCCAGATTTTGCAAATCAGAAATAGGAATTCCCGCCGAACAAGCCTGCAACTCAGAAAACTGCCGAGCTGAAGCCATGGCCACAATAAACCCTGTGTTCAACGGCACATCCCTTTAGAGTCTCAAAAGACAAGGATGAAATGAAGCCTTTGGTAAACTGCAAAGAAGTACCTTAAGACTGTACTCTAGACAGGGCTTTCTAAAATGTGCACGAATATACCGTACTCCGTTTAGGAATTGAATTACATGAAGCTGAGAATTAAGCAAAGAGCAATATACCTAGCCCTTGTAACAAGCTAAGAATGGCACTTGAAGCTGAAGGGAATTGAAAGCTAAGCCCTTGGTAATACACTTGTGCCAAAAAAGAACTCTGGAAGGGTGCAAATGTTGAGAAGTACCCAAGAAAGGAAAAACTTCCAAAAGGAAGCAGAAGCCACAGGTGAAGACGTCTATATCACCTGGATAAGAGAAGAAACAACCTGCTTCGTATAACCCTTACACGTCAGCCATGACTTTTCAAAAGCTAGGTCATAATACCAAAGTAGTACGAATATCCATGTTGATCAGACCCTAGGTGAGCAAATCCGGAGATACCAGGAAACTCAACAGTCTGGCTGTCGAAAGACTCATCAGATCCACATAGCAAGGATGGCGCAGCCAATCCAGAGATTCTACAAATACTGTGCCCTGAAAGCGAGCTTGAGATGGCAAATCCAAGCCATCATCAGCCAGGAAAAAATACTGAAGAAAAAGAGAAACCAGAGGCGAGAAAGAAGCCACGCTGCTACCCCCTCTGACTCCCACTCCCTGTGCCCGCTGAAGAAGCTAGGAAGCTTAGAATTTCGAGACGAGGCCATGAGGTCTAGTTCCAGGAGATCTCACTTCCATAAAAAGAGCTGGAACGCCTGAGCCAAAATTCTCAATATCCAGGATGTAGAAGATTTCACTATTACTATCATTTACACTTTCTAGAGCGTACACAATGCTGTACACTGTAACATACAATAAATGGGCCATGCTCAGATTTCGCGGAGAGAAAGTCTATCCAAACTCTTTTCCTGACCCATAAAAAGATCTGCCAACAGAAGAGGAAGATGAGGG
Organism: Geotrypetes seraphini; assembly: GCF_902459505.1. NCBI lineage: Eukaryota > Metazoa > Chordata > Amphibia > Gymnophiona > Dermophiidae > Geotrypetes > Geotrypetes seraphini. Next base: position 181,387,978 of record NC_047085.1, on the reverse strand, counting down.
TCTACCCATTGAAGTAGAACCACAACTTTACCCACCAACTGAGTACATCATCTACTGCCCAGGCTGTAGAGAAATACCCCCATCATAATACTGACTGAAAAGACCGGAAGAATGCTCCAGAGTAGAAGAATGAACAAGTACTGAGTCGCCTCTTAAGACCAGACTCTTGGAGCTGAGGATGGAAGGCACCGAGCCCCCCAACCCGACATGTTTGGTGACCATGAGCTAGTCCAGCAAAGACCGAGGCATGCCTTTGAAAAGAGAAATCTCACTGAGCCACCAAATCATACAGAGCGATGCTTGAGGAGCCCACCAAATAATTGGAGCCCTGAGATACTGGGAACCACCGGAACAAAAGCGACTGCTGTAGCATTATAATGGGAAAGCAAGCCGAAGTTCCCAGTGGAGTCAGCAACATGGATCCTAGAACCTGTACAGAATCCCATACTCTTGGTCATGGTGACCGAAGAAGAATGCAAACCTGAGACTGTGACCCATCGCCCTAGTCTCTGGGAAGAAACACATTTCTCTCCTATATGAATAAAAACATCTCCCCGATATACCTATAAATAGTACAGGAGAAGCGAGCGCTGTGCAAATTCAAAGATTCACGTCCAAAGAACTGAGGAAAAGAAACCACCCTTTTCATATCAGTCAAATGGCCCAACTGGAAGACGTCCGAATCAAGCAGTCAGTCAAGAAGAAAGTAGGTGAATCGCCTGGTAGTGCCAAAACGGTACCACTACCCACATTTTCTAAAATGTTCGTGAAGCCTTGGGGAGGCGAAATGGCATTTGCCAAAACCGAAAGCGCTGCTCCAAGAGAGGCAAGCAAACCTAGTGCTGATTCGGAGTCCATAATAAAAATGTAAATATTCTCCCAGTTTTTCTGCAGAAATGTGTAACCCTGAGAAACTAATTCAGCAGATGGGATCCAACCTGCCCAATGCCCCCGTCTTGGGCACCATACAGTAAGTGAAACAACATCCCTTAGTTCCTGAAGAACTACAAGAACTGCCCTGAGGACCAGTAACACTTAAAAGGGAAACACAAAATATAGAGACTCCAAGAACGAACCAGAAATCTGAGGAGGATGCAAAGTTGCAAGCATCCTAAAAAATGTTCACAGCCCCCTGACCTGACATTATAGTGTCTTCCCCCTCATGAGAAAGCCTGAAGAGTCATTGGAAGAAGTCAAGATCCCCTCAGAATGAAGTGCAGAAGGTCAGGGAATGGCAAGATGAGAACTGTAGGATCTGTAAGACGAAAGAAATTCTCCTAGGAAAAATCAAGTTTCGCAATGTAAAGAGGACTATACTGGAACCATGAAAACAGTACTAACTCCAAGCAACGTGAGCAAAATATGTATGTCCTTTAAAGTGAATACGTACTAGATGCAATCAAGATGCTGCATCTACCGCCCCGTGGAAAACAACAGCATCCTAACAGGTATCAGACAAAGCTAACATCACTAATGAGAGCTTCAGGGATGAGGCTAACAGCCACATAGTGCGTGTTCCTCCGCGGGTTTGATAAAATAGGTAACTGGCTCCTGGTTAGAAGGAGCTGTACAGCCCTTCCTGTCTGGTCGAGGTGGGCCGTCTAGCATGTGCCATGAGAAAATGGCAACAGAAGAAACAAGCATGATAAGCATGGAAATCTGAAGTCCAGGCCCCCGCAGAAATAGAGAAAGAGAGTCCTGGCTGCAGGAAGATGCGAAGTGTCATTATGCCCATAGAGACAGCCCGAACTTGGAAACTGTTTGTACTACCTTTAGGCATATATATCCTATGCCACTACTAGACCCATGCAGCGCAGCACAGAGGCCCAAATAAGAAGGACAGTTACCAACAGACAAAGGCTCAATCTGCAGGGACCCAAAAGAGAGACAATGAGATACCCGTGTGAAATACAGGGAGGGCACTATCTTACTGCTGATTTCACTGTGACGTGATTTGCCGTATGTTGATCCAGTCCGGAGACAAACAAAGACTGGGTGACCTAGCTCAGGTCAGAGTCTCTCTGGTAATCCCCTTGAGTGCTAACCCCAGAGTCCGATTAAACTAGCAGCTTCCTTCAATACAGCAGGAGCACCGACATAGACATATAAATCTGCCCAAGCTTGTCCCAAAGCTGGTGAAACACGTACAACTGGAAAGGAGAGAAGCCGCAGCATACCCTGACCAAAGTCAGCTGGAAATAAACTACCGGAACGCTGCAGCTCTCCCGCCATCGCCAGAGATCCAAATGCGCGCCTGATTCTCGCCGACACGTGGCCGCTGCATCAATGCTCCTAGAAACATAATCGGATTCAAGCCCCGCAAAATTTACCCTGCTGCGGCCTGCATAGAAAGAAAATCAGACTCGGGGAATAACTAGAAGAACGGTGCGGTGCTTCCCACAGCACTGGAAAAAACATGTCCCATTTCATGCGTGCTGCTATAAACCGGCACTTGCACAATCAGCTGCACATGGCTGCGACAAACACCGACGAAAGAGAGCCTCGGAATAAACAGGACTACTATTGCTGCACTGAAACCCAACAAGGAGAACAATTGTGAGCATGAAATTGCATCACTACTGCCACGCTGTAACCAACAAGGAAACCAAGCGCGTGCATGCAAAGGGCAGGAAAGTCCCAGCTCCTTCAACGGATTTCTAATCATAAAACTTAGCCTCAATAAAATATCCATTCCTTAAAACGTACATTGACCGAACCCACAGTTCTAAGACTCCCAAACAGAACCTGAAGTTCAAACAACAGTAAAAAAAATATACATTCTCATAAGCTTGATGTTAGGGCCGGTTGAAGCCAGTAAGAGCTGGTTGTGCAGCACTAACAGGGCAGAATGTAGCAACTGCGGTCTCTTTTTTTTTTTTTTAACAGAGAAGGGAAAGAAGAAAAAAATCGAGACCCAGTCAGACCCTCTAGTAATGGAGGGAGGGTGAGGCAGGGACCGGGTGAGGGGGGGAGAGGGGGGGGCCAGGTGTAACCCCTAAAGCCGGCACCGTTCAGCCACACACCCCTATCTCACTGAAGAGAAACCTTAACAGGAGAATAAAATTGCAACCTCACTGAAGAGAAATCTCAACAGGAGAAATAGAATGGCAGTCTCTCTGAAGAAAAACCTCAACAGTCACAGCCAGAATTCAGGAGCTAGTTGAATAGCGACCATCACCTACTGGGAGACAAGAGCATACTGAAGATACAAGAGGAGTGCTAGCCAATAGGACCACCTGTTAATCAGTTTCTCTATCTCTGCCTACTGGTAGATGTGTGCTATTCTATTGGTCTCTGGATTCATCTGCTGCTGTTGCTAAGGAAACAGAGATTTTTAGGCCAAAAAATGGCCCCAAAACGGGGGTCTCGGCTTATATTCAAATCATCTGGTCTGCGCTCTCCCCTCCGCCCCCACCCAGATCTGTTGCAGGCCTCATGTGGGCCTGCCTGAAGCCCTGGTGGTCCAGTGGAGCAGGAGTGATCTTCATACACTCCTGTCCCATGAAAGCCACGATCAAAAATGCCTGCCATGAGTTCCCGTTGAAGTCTCATGAGAACTCATGGCAGGCATTTTTAATCTCAGCTCTCACGGAGCATGAGCGTAAAATATCACTCCTACCCCACTTCATCATTAGATCATTAGTGCTTTAAAAGTAAGGTATGCAGGAGGTAGGCAGAGTGGTTTAGAGTCGACTGGTACAGGATCACTCCTGTCCCAGCTCACCGCTGGACCACCAGGCAGGCCTGTAGTGGGCATCGGGGGGCTGGGTAGGAAGGGAAGGAAGGAAAGAGGTAGAGAAGGAAGGCTGGGTGCAAGGCAGGGCACTTGAATATAACCCCCCCTTCCAGGTTTATATTCGAGTCAACCTTTTTCCCTCCTTTTTGGTGGAAAATGGTTACCGCGGTTTATATTCGGGTGGGTTTATATTAGAGTATATATGGTAATACCATTTAGTAGATCAATAAGTTTTAATAATCTATTTATGGTATATACTGTATGTGAAAGAAAGCTATGTAATTCAATTGTTTTTAACACATTTTAGGAATTTAGGACCATTAGCAGTCTTAGAGAGTCCTTTTTATGTTTAAATCATGTTTATTAATCAAATAGAAAACAGTCTGCAAATACACAAGCAGTTCCATAACATGATCCATACCCCCCCCCCACCCCCCTTTTACCAATCCCATAGACAGATCAAATCAGGACATGGAATAGGAGTATCAACTATTCAAAAGTTTAGGGGCCCTTTTTTTAAGGGGCACTATTAGCATTTAGCGTGCGCTAATCATTAGCACACCTTAGTAAAATGACCCCCTAATATGTTCCACCACACAGTTAAAGACAATAGATAGAAGATAACAATTCAGCCTAACAAATTAACCTAAAGCCAGTTAAACTGAACAGATACACAAGTTAGAACTTATAGTTGTCAGTGTCTAGTCTCTCTACAACAGGGGTGTCAAACTCAATCACATAAGGGGCCAAAATCTAAAACATAGGCTAAGTTGTGGGCCAAATTTTTTATTAAGATACTTAGGAGCCCTTTTATTAAGGTACGCTAACCGATTTAGCATGCACTAAATGCGCACCTTAATAAAAGGACCGCTTAGTCTTAGTAGACATATAGACATATACAACTTCTCCAATTCCACACTGGCTCTGTCTAACACCAGCTCTGGCAGGATACACATTTTAAATCTGACAGAAAATAAAATTATTTTTTCTACCTTTTGTTGTCTGGTCATTATTCAAATCATGTTGGTCCCAGGCTCTGGTTCTCTTCCGATAATTCCCTTGCCAGGGTCTCCTGCCCATTTGTCTATATCTTCTTTCTCTGTATAGCGTATAGCACACGCTAATAACCATCCATCTTCCATCTCTGTCTTCCCCTTCCCCAGAGGTCTGGCATCTTTCTTTTTTTTGTCTCCATCCCCATAGCTGCAGTGATGGACCCCACCATCCCTAGATCAACCATCTCTCCTTTTCTCAACTACCCTTTCATCCAGCATCTCTCCCTCCTTCCCACCACCCCAGGGTCCATCATCTCTCCCTTTCTCTTCCCAACTACCCTCCTATCAAGTATCTCTATCCCCCCTCCACACATCCCTTGTGTCCAACTTCTCTCCCTTTCTGTTCCTACCCTCCCTCTATCCCATTGTCTACCATCTTTCTCCCTCTCCTCTGTTTTTAGACCCATTATTTCTTCCCCTCCCCCATCCTCAGTCCGGCATATGCACGTTTCTTTGGACCCCTCCTTCCCTCCCTCCGTGTACTTCTACACCAGAGCCCGCCCCCCGCACTGAAGGCTGGCATGTTTTCCTCCTTCTTCTTCCCAGTCTCACCTTCGAGATTTGGCCCGCTGTTCCTTCCCTCCCTTCATCCCAGCTTCCCGGTCTCAACATCAAAGCAGCCTGTAGAAGATCACCAGTCAGCTGTAGCGAACTTTGCCCGCTGCCTTGTACGTTCCTTCTGCCGCGGTCCTGCCCCTCTCTGATGTACAGGATCACGGCAGAGGGAACATGCTGTGGAGGTTGACGGCAGCCTGCAAGGTTCGCTTCAGCCATCCGACGATCCTCTGCAGGCTGCTTTGAAGCTGAGACCAGAAAACTGGGATGGAGGAAAGGAATGGCAGGCCAAATTTGACCCACAGGCCTGAGTTTGACACCCCTGCTCTACAAGGTATACATAACCCACTCTGGGCTTGTGTGAAGAGTCAAGTCATTAAATGGAAGTGCAGGCAGGTTTTCACCTAGTCCCACCATAGCTATTTCTTGACTGTTGCTTCTTCCTAGATCCAATGTATTCTATTTGTCAAGTGAATAAGTGGATTTATGAAAGTGAACCTCCCCCCAAAAAAGATAAACGTACCATTCATTCCCTTTAACAAATCACAAACCACGAGGGTTTTGGATTTTGGGGGGGGGGGGGGGGGTTGGGAGTAATATGTGATACTAGCACTTTTGCTTTGATATAATGCTTATATTTTCTATATCATGAAATTCTCTATTATATTCTACATTAGAGAAAATCTATTTAATATGGGGTCCTTTCACTAAGGCTCGCTAGCCGTTTTAGTGCATGCTAAATGCTAATGCATCCATTATATTCTATGGACATGTTAGCGTATAGCACACACTAATATTTAGTGCATGCTAAAACAGCTAGCGTGCCTTAGTAAAAGGACCCCTACATTTGTTGCAGTTATCCATTTTATATGAAAAACTTAAGAAAAAAATTAAAACTACTAAACGTTATAGTACCAGAAAAACTGATTATAAATTCCACCCAAAAATGATTTTTCACAAAATGCATTCCACAAACTCACTATTCAAAACTTTGTCCACATCAGCACACAGACCCAACAAACGCCCGAATTAAGGGCCAAGAAAAATTAAACTTATATTATATTCCGCAAAAAAAGAAAATTCCATCTGAATTGGGTATAGATCAATTTGCTCCCACACAATTTGATCTCACTGGCTTCTTGGAGAAGTCCCAAGATACGATTCAAACTAGAGCTACCCTGTTGATGAAGTTTTCCAATGAGTCAGATAAATTGATGATTCTTAAAGTATACTTTACTTTAGTGATGGCTCCGCAACTTTGGAACATTTTACATCAGCATGTAAGAGAGGAACTACCGTATTTTCATGTAGATAACGCGCACCCGTGTAAAACGCGCACACGGGTATAGCACGCGAAAAACACAAATTTATGTACAGAAATTTTTATATACCGCGCACACCCGTATACTGCGCATGCTGCCCGACTCTCCTTTCGCCCGCCCTGACTCTCCTCTGGCCACCCCAACTCTCCTTTCGCCCGCCCCGACTCTCCTCTCCCCCTTGAAGTCCTGTCCCCACCCTGAAAGCCTGATGCCCCCCCCGACGTCCGATTCACCCCCCCCCCGCAGGACCGCTCGCACCCCCACCCCGAAGGACCGCTCGCACGCACTCCCACCCGCACCCCCACCCTGAAAGACCACTCGCACCCCCACAGCCTCCCGACCCCCCCATCATGTAGAAGCTCCTACCAGTGTCCTGCTGCTTCCTCTTGGCGGTCCCGACTCCCCAACACGATCGGGGCAAGAGGGAGCTCAAGCCCTTTTACCCCAGCCAACCGCGGCACCCCCGACACGATCGGGGCAAGAGGGAGCTCAAGCCCTCTTGCCCCAGCCAACCGCGGCACCCCCGACACGATCGGGGCAAGAGGGAGCTCAAGCCCTCTTGCCCCAGCCAACCGCGGCACCCCCGACACGATCGGGGCAAGAGGGAGCTCAAGCCCTCTTGCCCCTCCGACTCCCCGACACGATCGGAGCAAAAGGGAGCCCAAGCCCTCTTGCCCCGCCGACTCCCCAACTCCCCGACAATATCGGGCCAGGAGGGAACCCAAGTCCTCCTGGCCCTGGCGACCCCCCCCCCGCTAGTTGTTCGTGCCAGGAGGGAGCCCAGACCCTCCTGGCCACGGCGACCCCCTACCCCCACCCCGCACTACATTACGGGCAGGAGGGATCCCAGGCCCTCCTGCCCTCAACGCAAACCCCCTCCCCCCCAACGACCGCCCCCCCCAAGAACCTCCGACCGCCCCCCCCCCAGCCGACCTGCGACCCCCCTGGCCGACCCCCACGACACCCCCACCCCCCTTCCCCGTACCTTTGTGTAGTTGGCCGGACAGACGGGAGCCAAACCCGCCTGTCCGGCAGGCAGCCAACGACGGAATGAGGCCGGATTGGCCCATCCGTCCCAAAGCTCCGCCTACTGGTGGGGCCTAAGGCGCCTGGGCCAATCAGAATAGGCCCGGGAGCCTTAGGTCCCTCCTGGGGGCGAGGCCTTGGGCACATGGTCGGGTTGAGCCCCCCTCCCAGCCGAACCCCCGCTGACCCTATCTCCCCCCCGTGAACCTTTCCGACCTTCCCAGCGAGAGCAGCAAACCTCCTTCGCGGCTTTCTCCTCCCTCTGCCGCGTTACTGATGACGTCATCAGGGATGCGGCAGAGGGAGGATAAAGCCGACGCTACTGGAGGGAGGTTTGCTGCTTTCGCTGGGAGGGTTGGAAAGGTTCACTTGGGGGGGGAGAGATAGGATGGTCAGCGGGGTTTCGGCTGGGAGGGGGGAGAAGCGGTCTGCCTTGGTGCTCCAAGGCCTGGCGCCATTACCTTTATCGGTAATGGCGCCGATGCTGCTTTCGCTGGGAGGGTCGGAGCGCGATAGGGATCGGGCCAGCTGTGCACCCCCCCCTAAGGCGGCACCCGGGACGGACCTCCCCCCCCGCCCCCCTTGGTACGCTACTGCCCTGGGGAAACAGCCTGCAACAAGATCGCGCGATGCCAGCGATCTTTGCTTGCTTCGGCTGTTTCCTCCGCCGCGGTCCCGCCCCTCCTCTGATGTCAGAGGAGGGGGCAGGACCGTGGCGGAGGAAACAGTCGAAGCAGGCAAAGATCTCTGGCATCGCGATCTTGCTGCAGGCTGTTTCCAGACGCGACACCCGGCGCAGGGGGGGGGGGAACTGGACCGGACAGGGAGCACCCCCTCAGGGCTTGGCACCCGGGGCGGACCACCCCCCCCGCCCCCCCCTTGGTACGCCACTGCCTATTATTTTATTTATTTTAAAAATTTCTATACAGTTTACAACTAAATGGTTTACATAATTTACATACATAGTTTTAAAATAGAAACATGATAAAATAAATCTCCAAGCAAACATTAAAAATCATGACTACAAAAAAATACCATAACTTTGCACAATAACGATCATAAAATATTCATCAGCTCTACCAGAAAAGAAAATTATTTCTAGAAAAAGTAATCTACAAATAGTTGCATCTTAAGTAATTTTCTAAAAATATACCCCTTTCACAACAATTCTGTATCTGACCCACCAGAGAATTCCATAGCTTGACTCCTGTGCAGCAAAAAGTCATTTTATCAGTCTCAACAAGCCTTGGGTTCACAGTCTTCAGTAAAGCCAAATTCTCAGAACGTAATGATCCATTTGGTGTATAGCTAAGTATGTTATTTTTAAATAATTCTGGAATGTTTCCATACAAGAATTGATGACAAATCATTACTGCTTTATACTGTACTCTGAAGGCGACTGGTAGCCAATGCAATTTTTGGAGATGTGGTGAAATGTGATCATATTTAGACAAACCCATTATCAATCTTGCTGTTGCATTTTGTATGACCTGCAATGCTCTACATCTTGCTTTTGTTATTCCAAGGTAAAGGGCATTGCAGTAATCAAGTCTCAACAAAACCATAGCCTGGACTACAGTACGGAAATCATATGTCGTTAACATTGGTTTTAATCGGTGCAGCAAATGCATCTGTGCAAAACAAACCTTTACATTCTTTGTTACCCCAAAAATAAGACCAAGTGCATCTTATTTTCCAGGAAACACAGCATAAGAGATGAGTCTTAAACAAAATTATAACTAAACACAACTCTAAATATTTTCAAGATATATCTCAGTAAGTCTATGTGATGCTTGCTACAGTTACCTAATACAGGAGAAATTATGACTAAAGAAAAAAATTATCCAGTAAGACAGTTACACCTTCCTACCAGCAGGCTGAGGTAGAGAAACTGAATTCTACCAGTGGCATCACCAATATAAACTGTGGTACTGTACTCCCTGGTACAATCAAGTATGCCTCTGCCTAGATGCCCTATCAACCACTGCAGCCGCAATGATAGTCAAGTGAGCAAAATACCATAGAGCGGTACTTACTACCCTGCATATAACCAGATTTAGCCACATCACAGGAAGACCATATGGCAGCTAATCTTTTTTTTTTTTTTTCTGAAATTAAAGCACAGAACACAACCAGCACCCCAGGCCAGGATCTTCCAAAGGAGGGATTACAGAATGGCATCTCAGATTTTAAAAAAATTATCCAGTAAGAATTTCTTCTCTCTTAGCATCAGCATCCTTTTGTATATGAAAAAATTATTTAACTTTCACTGAAGGATGGTTATTTCTGAGTTTGCATTGCATTTGGCTTCCAATATATCTGCTAGGGATTTAGCCTCAGCGAGTTTAGTTTTTAATTCAGCAATTTAGTTCCATGAGAGTACTATAGTTGTCCTGAAGAATGCCTTTAAAGGATAAGATTCCTTTTATTGCTGAAGGGTTAGAAGGAAAAGTGTGCCTTTTTGCAGATGATACCAAGATTTGTAACAGAGTAGACACTGAAGAGGGAGTGGACAATATGAAAAAGGATCTGCAAAAGTTAGAGGAATGGTCAAATGCCTGGCAACTAAAATTCAATGCAAAGAAATGCAGAGTAATGCATTTCGGGATTAATAATAGGAAGGAACCGTATATGATGGGAGGAGAGAAGCCGATATGCACGGACGGGGAGAAGGACCTTGGGGTTATAGTGTCCGAAGATCTAAAAGCGAAAAAACAGTGTGACAAGGCAGTGGCTGCTGCCAGAAGGATGCTGGGCTGTATAAAGAGAGGCGTAGTCAGTAGAAAGAAGAAGGTGTTGACGCCCCTGTACAGGTCATTGGTGACACCCCACTTGGAGTATTTTGTTCAGTTTTGGAGACCGTATCTGGCAAAAGACATAAGAAGACTTGAGGCGGTCCAGAGGAGGGCGACGAAAATGATAGGAGGCTTGCGCCAGAAGACGTATGAGGAGAGACTGGAAGCCCTGAATATGTATACCCTAGAGGAAAGGAGAGACATGATTCAGACGTTCAAATACTTGAAGGGTATTAACGTAGAACAAAATCTTTTCCAGAGAAAGGAAAATGGTAAAACCAGAGGACATAATTTGAGGTTGAGGGGTGGTAGATTCAGGGGCAATGTTAGGAAATTCTATTTTACGGAGAGGATAGTGGATGCCTGGAATGCGCTCCCGAGAGAGGTGGTGGAGAGTAAAACTGTGACTGAGTTCAAAGAAGCGTGGGATGAACACAGAAGATTTAGAATCAGAAAATAATATTAAATATTGAACTAGGCCAGTTACTGGGCAGACTTGCATGGTCTGTGTCTGTGTATGGCCGTTTGGTGGAGGTTGGGCAGGGGAGGGCTTCAATGGCTGGGAGGGTGTAGATGGGCTGGAGTAAGTCTTAACAGAGATTTCGGCAGTTGGAACCCAAGCACAGTACCGGGTAAAGCTTTGGATTCTTGCCCAGAAATAGCTAAGAAGAAAAAAATAAAAAATTTAAATTGAATCAGGTTGGGCAGACTGGATGGACCATTCGGGTCTTTATCTGCCGTCATCTACTATGTTACTATGTTATGTTTTAGATCCAGGGCTGTGGAGTCATGGAGTCAAAGTCAGAAGCAAATTTTTGGTGGTGTCAAGAGTCAGTAAAAATGTATCAACTCCTATTCCAGCTTCAAAATAAAAAAATCTTACATAGTAAATTTATCATTTTATATTTGTATATATTTTTCATTCTGGATCTAAAGTACTGGTAAATATAAGTTATATTTACAGTATCAGTACTTTAGGCTTTAAATATTTTGCACTGGATCTAATAAGTAGGAGCCAGAGTCGAAAGGTAGAAAAACAGAAGCAGAGTCAAAGCTAAAGGCTTGGTATACCAACTCCACAGCCCTGTTTAGATCATTGTCATGCTGCATTTAAGAATAATTAAATAAATTGAATAGATGTAGACTATAAGCACTTCCAGGATTTTTTTTTTTTAAGGCTCCAGGGGTGATCTGTGAAATTGCAGACAAGTAAGCCTGACTTCAGTTCTGCGCAAAATAGTAGAAACTATTATAAAATGTGTGTGTATGACTCATATTCCGGGAGAGCCGCTTTACTCATGTTACTCCTCTCCTAAAGTCACTTCGTTGGCTTCCCATCCATTTCAGAATACAATTCATACTCCACTTACTGACCTACAAATGCACTCACTCAGCTGCCCCTCACTATCTTTCTTCACTTATTTCCCTCTATAATCCCTCCCCATGAGCTCTGCTCAGCTGGTAAGTCCCTCCTATCTGTGCTCTTCTCTTCAACTGCAACTCCATCCCTTCTGTCTTGATGCAACATATGCTTGGAACAAGCTGCCCGAAACCCTACGGCAGACTCCGTCTCTGACAGTATTCAAAGCCACCTTTTAAGAGTGCTTTTGACTCCTAACTCCTCTCACCTTGGGTTCTGCATCTCCTACCCTCTATGTCATGTCTGTCTGTCCAAGTTAGATTGTAAGCTCTTCTGAGCAGAGACCGTCTATAAATGTCAAAATGTACAGCGCTGCGTACACCTTTCAGCACTATATAAAAGTGATAGATAGTAGTAGTAAGGCAGCCAGGCCAAATCCATATACACACACGAGATGTGATCAAAAAATACAGTGAATATTTAAATAAAAATTTTTTTATAAAAGACACATTGCCATTAATCCCCCTCAAAATACTCCCCATCACTTCGAACACACTTATCCCAGAGTTCTTGCCATTTTCTGAAGAAGTTCTGGAAGTCATAAGAACATAAGAAACGCCTTCACCGGATCAGACCCTAGGTCCATCTAGTCCGGTGACCCGCACACGCGGAGGCCAAGCTAGGTGCTCCCTGTTGGAGACCCTGATTTCCCGTATCCCTCGATGTGATTTGAAAGAAGGTGTGCATCCAACTTGCGTTTGAATCCCAGAACGGTAGTCTCCATCACAACCTCCTCCGGGAGAGCATTCCAAGCGTCCACCACTCTCTGTGCGAAACAGAACTTCCCGACATTTGTCCTGGACCTGCTACCCCTCAGTTTCAGTCTATGACCTCTTGTCCTCGTCACATCTGAAAAAGTGAATAATGCTGTTTCTTGGTCTATTTTGTCAAATCCTTTTAATATTTTAAAAGTCTCTATCATATCTCCTCTTTTCAAGGGTGAACAGTCCCAGTTTTTCGAGGCGTTCTTTGTAGCTCAAATTCTCCATACCTTTGATTAGCTTCGTGGCTCATCTCTGCACCTTCTCCAGCAGGGTTATATCTTTCTTAAGGTATGGAGACCAGTGTTGGACACAATACTCCAAGTGTGGTCTGACCATTGCTCTATAAAGCGGCATTATGACGTCTGCCGATCTACTCGTGATGCCCTTCTTTATCATGCCCAACATCCTGTTTGCTTTCTTTGCCGCCGACGGCTTCAGTGTCTTGTCTATCAGTACCCTTAAGTCTCTTTCTTGTTCACATTTACCTAATGTTACACCTAACATTCTATATTCATGTTCCTTGTTTTTCCTACCCAGATGCATCACCTTGCATTTGTCTATGTTAAAATTCATCTGCCACTTTTCCGCCCACTTCTCCAGCTGGTTCAGATCCTTCTGAAGATCCTCGCAGTCCCTTTGATAGCCAACTGCCCGACATAGTTTTGTGTCATCTGCAAACTTGATTATACTGCTTGTTGTTTCCTCTTCCAGGTCATTTATAAAAATATTGAACAAAATGGGCCCAAGAACCGAGCCCTGGGGCACGCCGCTAGTCACCTTCGCCCAGTCCGAGAATTTCCCATTTACGCTTACCCTCTGCATTCTGTTCTCTAGCCATTTGCCGATCCATCTGAGTACGTCTCCTTGTATTCCATGACTTAGTAGTTTCCTCATAAGCCTTGCGTGCGGGACCTTGTCAAACGCTTTCTGGAAGTCCAAGTAAATTATATCCACTGGTTCTCCGCTATCAATTTGTTTGTTCACCTTCTCAAAAAATTGAAGTAAATTCGTCCTCTTTCATGTCTTTAGTTGTGCTGTCTTGGCTACCTCAATGTCTTGAATCAATGCAAAACGTTTACCTTTCATGGGCATTTTGACTTTGAGGAAGAGCCAGGAGTCACACAGTGCCTGATCCAGTGAATAAGGTGGATGAGGGCACGCCAAAATGTTTTTATTTCACAGAAATTGCTGTAGATAGAGGATGAAACTGTTTGCCCATTGCTCAGGTCACATTCACTTGTCTTATGTTCAGATCTGTTGTTAAAATGTTTTGAACGGAACCATAAGAAATTTTCAGATCCTCAGAAATTTCCCTAATAGTCAATTGCCTTTTTCAGTGTACTGCAAACTGTGTGCTGCAGCAAGATTCAGGGTATGCCACAAGATGCTGGTGAGGAGAGGCGCCAGCGCTGGCTCACTTCCTATAGGACATGCCTCTTGTGGCAAGAGGTACGTCCTGTAGGCAGTCAGCCGGCGCCTCTCCGCACTTTTCCTCCCAGGGCCGCACCTTTCCTCCAGCTCAGGGCTGCAGATGTCAACATGACGAGATCACACATGTGCGTGATGTCATCACGTTGACGTCTGCACATGTCTAGATACCCTCCAGCCGCGGCCCAAGTTTAGTGTGCCACAGCTTTAAAAATTTGTGACACACTGGCCTGTTTGATCAAATCATTTCGCTTACTCTTTTAACATGATGTTAAAGGACATCCCAATCTCTCCTCGTCCTCAACCATTACAAAATCACTCGAACCACTTGGAAACCTTCTTCATGGTCACTGCAGGATCACCATAAACTAATTTTAACATTTTCTGTGTTTCTTTAGCACTTTTTTTTGCAGTCTGAAACAAAATTTCATGTTGTTCGTGATCCATAATTTACGGCATACTTTAAAAAAACATACCTTCTCTCAACCAGATTCCTGCCTTTCTGCTGTATGATGCTTGGCAATAGCATTCACCATATTTTAGATCACACCACGTGTGTGTGTGTGTAAATCAAAAAGAAAAGGCAAAATACATTTAACAGCTTTAACAAAAGTAACTGTAGGCAATTGAACATATCACTTTTCCACATAGTCTCTATGCAAGACAACACATTTGTTATCATTCAACTAGCTTCTGCATTCCTACAAAAAAGAAGATTTTTGGTTGCTCCTGAAGCCTGGTGAGCTTCCTTAACTTCACCATAGGAGGTGAATCTGTGTCCTCGCAACATCTCCTTCAGTGGACCAAAGATGTGATAATCTCTAGGCACCAGATCCGGGCTGTAAGGAGGATGTGGAAGATATTCGAACCTGAGTTATCATTGTTGAAGGAAAAAGGATCTCAGAAATCGAAACAATAGACCATATTCATGTCTACTGGTTATAAATAGATTAAGATATCTTTTATTGATCCTAAAAAACCTTCAATTTTTAAAATCAAAACACTTAAGTATTTTTTCAATATATTATTTTTTCATTTCAAATGTGCTTTTTTTGTATTCTTTTCAAAGTAGGTTTCAATTATGTCCTTTGACTAATTGTCATATTTCATACAGCACTTCAAAAAAATTTTAAGTGAGAGATGCAAAAACGCAGACGTAAATCTGAAATGTTAATTCATGAGGCATACATCAACCAAAACAGTTAGACAATTTGTTGTCAGGTATGATGTGCCATGTCAAAAGTCTGTATTCATAAAGACACAATAAGCACTAAAAACATTAAAACATACACTGTATCCGAAAATAATGGAATCGTGACCTAAAAGGATTGCAGCCAATGAAGAGGTTGTGATCATCAGGGACATTCTATAGTAATTCCAAATGATGAATAGCCTGATGTAAGATGACAGGACAAAGTGGCAAAGGAGGACAGAAGTGTCACTGCAAGTGATAATCCTTTTGTGGCCCTGGTTGACCAGAAGTAAATACCAGTGGAATTGAGTTTTCAGCATATCTCTAAAGGATATGCATGAAGCTGAATGCATACATCTCATGCATATCTATTAAAGGTGGCCTGAAAACCTGAAACTATAGGCAGTTCTCAAATGTCATTACTGAAAACCACTGGACTGCTCCATCCAACATACGAAGAAACAGATCACCAAGTACAAAGAAATGTAAATCAGAGACCAAGAAAAACTAGAAGGAAGATAGGTTGCTAATTGCATTGCACATCAAAGCGAGTTTCCATTATTTCCTATGGGGAAACTCGCTTTGATAAACGAGCATTTTTGATTACAAGCATGCTCCTGGAACGGATTATGCTCATAATCCAAGGTACCACTGTACTTCTCTTCAGGAAAGTTTTAATCAGCAATCCCTAAACTATACATTGCATCACCATGTGCGGTCCAAAAATCCTCACAATCTCCTCCTTCTTAAAAGAAAGATTTCAGAAAGTACTATTAAGACCTCTCTGCTACGGAGTACCCAAGGGTGCATAGTTATCCTCGCTCCTCTTCAACCTGTATGTCAAACCAGTACTCAACATCGCAGAAAAATATCAAATCAAGATCCACTCTTATGCAGATGACATATAGCTCTACCTCCCCCTAGGTCAACTTCAAGACGCACAAATAAAAAAACTTCATTGCTGCCTAACTGAAATAAAGAACTGGATGACTGCACACAAACTACAGCTCAACGCATCAAAAACCAAACTTCTCAGGATACACAAGGATTCCTGCACATACTCCCGCCCATCCCTCTCCTGGGGAAATGACACCCTTACAGCCAAAGACAACGTCCGCAGCCTGGGAGTGATTCTCGACTCTAACCTGTCGCTCTCAGATCATGTTTCAAAATTAGTGTCTTCATGTTTCTATTACCTACACCAGCTAAAGTGCATCCGTGGTTACTTCTCAGAGAATGATTTTACCCAGCTACTATATGCATTTGTTATCCCGCTTAGAAAATTGCAACACGCTACTAGTAAGCTTACCTGCAAAACTTGTCTCCCGTCTCCAAGGTGTGCAAAATGCTGCAATCTGACTCCTGAAAAACCTGGGCTTGCACGACCACGTCACCCCTGCACTAAGATCCATGCACTGGCTGCCTATCCAAAAACGATGCGTCTTTAAAGCCCTGGTTCTAGGATTACAGGATCCGAGGCAACATGGCTTTACAAAAGGTAAATCGTGCCAAACGAACCTGATTGAATTTTTTGATTGGGTGACCAGAGAGCTGGATCGAGGACATATGCTAGATGTAATTTACTTGGATTTCAGCAAAGCCTTTGATACAGTTCCTCATAGGAGGCTGTTGAACAAACTTGAAGGGCTGAAGTTAGGACCCAAAGTGGTGAACTGGGTCAGAAACTGGCTGTCGGACAGACGCCAGAGGGTGGTGGTTAATGGAAGTCGCTCGAAGGAAGGAAAGGTGACTAGTGGAGTCCCTCTGGGTTCGGTGCTGGGGCCAATCCTGTTCAATATGTATGTAAGTGACATTGCTGAAGGGTTAGAAGGAAAAGTGTGCCTTTTTGCAGATGATACCAAGATTTGTAACAGAGTAGACACCGTAGAGGGAGTGGAAAATATGAAAAAGGATCTGCAAAAGTTAGAGGAATGGTCTAATGCCTGGCAACTAAAATTCAATGCAAAGAAATGCAGAGTAATGCATTTGGGGATTAATAATAGGAAGGAACCGTATATGCTGGGAGGAGAGAAGCTGATATGCACGGACGGGGAGAGGGACCTTGGGGTGATAGTGTCCGAAGATCTAAAGGCGAAAAAACAGTGTGACAAGGCAGTGGCTGCTGCCAGAAGGATTCTGGGCTGTATAAAGAGAGGCGTAGTCAGTAGAAGGAAGAAGGTGTTGATGCCCCTGTACAGGTCATTGGTGAGGCCCCACTTGGAGTATTGTGTTCAGTTTTGGAGACCGTATCTGGCGAAAGACGTAAGAAGACTTGAGGCGGTCCAGAGGAGGGCGACGAAAATGATAGGAGGCTTGCGCCAGAAGACGTATGAGGAGAGACTGGAAGCCCTGAATATGTATACCCTAGAGGAAAGGAGAGACAGGGGAGATATGATTCAGACGTTCAAATACTTAAAGGGTATTAACGTAGAACAAAATCTTTTCCAGAGAAAGGAAAATGGTAAAACCAGAGGACATAATTTGAGGTTGAGGGGTGGTAGATTCAGGGGCAATGTTAGGAAATTCTACTTTACGGAGAGGGTGGTGGATGCCTGGAATGCGCTCCCGAGAGAGGTGGTGGAGAGTAAAACTGTGACTGAGTTCAAAGAAGCGTGGGATGAACACAGAAGATTTAGAATCAGAAAATAATATTAAAGATTGAACTAGGCCAGTTACTGGGCAGACTTGTACGGTCTGTGTCTGTGCATGGCCGTTTGGAGGAGGATGGGCAGGGGAGGGCTTCAATGGCTGGGAGGGTGTAGATGGGCTGGAGTAAGTCTTAACAGAGATTTCGGCAGTTGGAACCCAAGCACAGTACCGGGAAAAGCTTTGGATTCTCGCCCAGAAATAGCTAAGAAGAAAAAAAAAAAAAATTAAATTGAATCAGATTGGGCAGACTGGATGGACCATTCGGGTCTTTATCTGCCGTCATCTACTATGTATATATGTTACTATGTTTCAAGACATTCCACAAAATGACACCAAGCTACATAGCATCAAAACTACAAATTTATGTCCCCAACTGATCACTGAGATCCCAAGCAGAAAAACAGGTAGTCAGTCCACCCGGTCGCTCACTCACATCTGAAACAGCCCGAAAATGCTCTTATTCCCATTTTATACCCAGATTATGGCACACCATCATCTGTCAGATCTTTAAAAAGTCTATGGAACTTCAGGAAGGTCGTGAAAACCTTCCTCTTTACAAACCCAGCTCCTTAGCTTACATCTGCATCCCTGACTGATCTTTATGTCGGACCACTGGACCAAAAACCCACCACGCTTCAATGACGCACAAACCTACAAAGCTATTTTACCTATGTTAGGCTATGTCCATACAGGAAATGATGTAATTTAAACCACCATAGACTTTGTCTTCTCGGAAAATAATGCAAATTTTATAATACCCTATGTCCACTGTCTATATCTCCAAATCTGTTTGTTATGACTATACTGTAAAAGCTGAAATTTATACCTCTATGTACACTTCTATGTACTTAAAACTGTGAAAGGGGATAGATTCTGTACGAACGTAAGGACATTCTTCTTCACCCAGAGAGTGGTAGAAAACTGGAACGCTCTTCCGGAGTCTGTCATAGGGGAAAACATCCTCCAGGGATTCAAGACAAAGTTAGACAAGTTCCCGCTGAACCAGAATGTACGCAGGTAGGGCTAGTCTCAGGGTGCTGGTCTTTGAGCAGAGGGCCGCCATGTGAACGGACTGCTGGGCACGATGGACCACTGGTCTGACTCAGCAGTGGCAATTCTTATGTTATGAATGTAATCTTGTAACCCGTTCTGGGCTCCTTTGGGAGGACGGGCTAAATAAATGAATAAATAAATAAACAAGGGGTTGTGTGCATATCCACATGAGAGGGGAAAATGCCACTACACAACAACTAGCACCATGTACTTGTAGGCAGCTAATACACAAGGCCAGTCTGCACTTTCTTCTACTACTACTGTACATGTGTGGAGATAGCAAAACAGGAAAGCAAACATTCTCCACTGAAATCTTCCCTAGTCTGCTCAAAACACTTGCGTCAGAAGGGACAAAGCCTAGGGGAATAGGGGTGGCAGAGTCTACTGAAGGTGTTCCTGGGAGGGCTGAGCATGAGCATGGATAAGAGAGAAGGGAATGAGGCTGCAAGAATGACTGAGACAGGGGATGAATCTAAAGATAACAAGCACAGTAAGATAGCATGGAATTGAATTTAAAATATTTCTGTTTTGTATCTTTCACTAAACATGGAGTGTGAATCACAAATGGACATGTAAGGATGAGAGAAAATGAAAGGAGGGCATGAGATACAGTCGGTTGGGGAAAAAAGATGAGCAGCTCACCCTTTGGATGATGGGTGGGTATGCCAGAAGGAAAGGGAATGAAGAGGAATAGGTTGGGAAAAAACTTCTATACTCCACCTAATGTAATACATAGCACTCAATCACTTGCCAATGTTGTTATACATACACCCCCCCCCCGATCCATTCTGTTATATGAACAGCAGACCCAGCTCAACCTATGGACCTGGTGAGGCCCTGGCTTAGGGCACAAATGATAACAGAAGCCAAAATCCCAGTCCAGCATCCCTCTCTCTTTTTCTTCCCTCCCTCTGTGGATGGGGAGTGAGAGATGCTGGACTAGGATTCAAGATTATGGCACCCTTTATCACCAACAGCCAGGAGGGGGGGAGAGAGACTTGAGATAGAGAAGGAACTATTGATCATGGGTGGTGGCACCAATGCAAAAGCTGGCTCAGGATGCCACAGTCCCTAGAGCCAAACCACATCTACACACCTTTAGGCATTTATCCACCCATATACCCCATGCAAACACTCACTAGTCATACACCCTAATCCAGGGGTCTCAAAGTCCTTCCTTGAGGGCTGCAATCCAGTCGGGTTTTCAGGATTTCCCCAATGAATATGCATAAGATCTATGTGCATGCACTGCTTTCAATGCATATTCTTTGGGGAAATCCTGAAAACCCGACTGGATTGCAGCCCTCAAGGAGGGACTTTGAGATCCCTGCCCTAATCTATCCAAATGCATTTATTCAAATGCACACAGGCTTTAATTACACATCTATGCATACCTCCTACTCTCTATCCTCAACTCCCACCTCTAACCTCTTCCTATCCATGCATTCCATCCATCCCCATTCCCGAAATGTCTAACTGTGCGCTCCTGAATCAGACAGAGATATTCAATTTTATGCCATACTGTTAGCATGTACTTTCCAATTTATTGGGTTTACTGTTATTTTGTATAAGATCTAAGTTTGCTGATGCATGTTTGTTTTAAATGTTGTTATGATAAATTTTTTGTTGTACGCCATATTAGCAATTTTTAAATAGAAAAGTGGTAGATAAATGTGAGAAAGAGGGAATGAGAAAGGATTAAAAAGACATGTAAAAGAGGCATAATGTGTAACTGAGAGAATGAAAAATTTGGGGGAGACGCTAGCAGGAGAGGCCAGGGAGAGTAAAGAAAGGCTGTGTTTTGTTTTTTTTTTTAAAGGGGAAAAAAAAAAATCTAAAAACTTAAAATGAAGTAATGTGATCCAGCTATAATCCTGGCGTCTAATCTTCCACTACCCATGCTGGCTGGGGATCCTGCAGTTGTAACATTCACAACCCTAGGTGGTGTCAGAAACAGAAAGACAAAAATAAATATTATAGTAGTTTGCGACAGCTATGATCAAAAGTCCACTGTATATATGCTGCCAAACAGCTCATTAACATACAAGAGTTCAAAAAAGTAGAGAAAAAGAATAATGCTCTTTATTTTCAGTGCATCAAGTCCTGCAATGGCGCTAACACAGTCATTGGTCTCTCAAAAAGCTCCATATATGCAGTGGACGTCATAGCTGTCGTGAACTATTATAATATTGCTGTTTGTATTACTGTGTATTTATAGTAGGAGTTCTTTAGTTTGGGTTATAGAAACAGAAAGACTCATGAATATTGTTTAAAAGCAATAGCCAGCACCTGGATTTAGGACTTACAATTGCACCATGGTGTGTTAAATAGGAGAAAATATCCCTAGATAGTTGCAAATAAAGACTTATGGTGCTGGATCTCAATAAGTATTTGTACTTAAAACCTTTAAGAAACAAATGTACCAAGAAAAAAAATCTGTGTGTCACTGTAAACAATACGTTGAAATCTTCCTCTGCAGCGGCCAAAAAAGCAACCAAGATGCTAGGAATTATTAGAAAAGGGATAGTAAACAAGACTAAAAATGTTATTATGCCTCCGTATCTCTCCATGGTGCGACCTCACCTTGAGTATTGCATTCAATTCTGGTCACCTTATCTCAAAAAAAGATATAGCAGAACTAGAAAAGGGTTCAAAGAAGAGCGACCAAGATGATATAAAGGAATGAAAGACAGAAGAGGTTAGGGTTCTTTGAGGAGAGAAATGATTGAAATTTACAAAATCCTGAGTGGTGTAAAGCGGGTAACAAGTAGATCATTTTTTTACTCCATTAAAAATTGCAGACTAGGGGACACTTGAAGTTACAGGGAAACATTTTTAAAACCAATAGGAGGAAATATTTTTTTCACTTAGAGAACAGTTAAGCTCTAGAATAGCAGTCTCAAACTCAAACCCTTTGAAGGGCCACATTTTGGATCTGTAGATACTTAGTGGGCCGCAGAAAAAATAGATAATGTCTTATTAAAGAAATGACAACTTCGTATGAGGTAAAACTCGTTATAGTTTATAAATCTTTCCTTAATTGCTTCTGACAATTTCAGCTATACACAGCTGAAAGCAGTGCAACATGCAGAAAGTGAAGTTGCTCTGCTTTCAGCTGTGTATAGCTGAAATTATCGGAAGCAATTAAGGAAAGATTTATAAACTATAATGGAAGTGACAGGCATGCAAATCTGACCCATGCATATTCATTAGGGCTAGCCTGAAAACCTGATTGGCCTGGTGGCCCTCCAGGACAGGGTTGTGGACCACTGCTCTAGGGTTTTTTGTAGAGGGGAGAATCAATATCCGACTTGTGTCTGGAAAACTTCTGCCTTAAGTGTCCAGTGGTCACGTCCACAACTGCCTTCAACTCTCACCTTCTCCAGCACCAGACACAACTGCCAACTTACATCAAGCAGTCACCGCCAGGAGAGATGACAAGATTACGTACACACACACAAGCTGCACTGCCTCCAATAGTTACCTGTCTGCCTCACTGCTGTAACCTCACACAAGCGCTTTCCTACGTCTGTACGCGATTGTCCTCTCCACTCCATCTCACAATCACGTACAGACACAGGAAAGCGCTTGTGTGAGATTACAGCAGTGAGGCGGGCAACGTTCCAGAACAATGCATACAGAGGGCCTCAAAATAGTACTTGGTGGGCCGCATGTGGCCCCCGTACCATGGGTTTGAGACCACTGCTCAAGAATGCGTTTCCAGAGGATGTGGTAAGAGCAGTTAACGTAGCTGGTTTTCAAAAAGGTTTGGACAAGTTCCTTGAGGAAAAGTCCATAGTCAGCTATTGAGAGAGGCATGGGTGTAGCCACTGCTCAGCATGGGATATCTATCATGGCTGCAAAGAAACGGCCATGATGAACTGTCCTTTCAATGACAACTGCAATGATCCTCTTCTTCTCCCCTCCCCACCCCACCGGTGCCTCTCCTCTTCTCCAACCCCCCTGCCCCACACCGATGCCTCTCCTCCTCTCCACCCCCCACCCCCCTCCTTCCCATCCTCTCCCCAGTGCTCCCCTCCTTCCCCCGCCTTGCCCTATTTTCCTCCCCATTTCACCCCTTCCCCTCCCGTGCTTCTCCTCCTTCCCCGCCCCACTGGTACTTCTCTTCTTCCTCCTCCTTTCCACTCCCCACTCCACCGGTGCCTCTCCTCTTCCTCCCCTTTCCCGCCCCACCGGTGCCTCTCCTCCTCCCCTTTCCCACCCCACTGGTGCCTCTCCTCCTCCCCTTTTCCACCTCACCGGTGTCTCTCCTCCACCTTCCCCTCCACGCCCCACCAGTGCCTCTCCTCCCCTTCCCCGCCCCAACGGTACCTCGCCTCCTCCCCTTTTCCACCTTACCAGTGCCTCCCCTCCTCCTCCCTTTCTCTTCCCTCTCCTCCCATTCCCCTCCCCACTAGTGCCTATCCTCCCTTTCTCTTCCCCGCCCCAACAGTGCCTCTCCTCCTCCTCCATCTATCACTCCCTGCTCAGCTGGCCTTGGCTCCATTCTGACATCACTTCCTAGTTGCGGGACTAGGACGTGATGTCAGAGGGGAGCCAAGGCTGGCGTAAGCAGAAGGTGAAAGTTGCTGCTTGCGCCGGCAAACTTTTTAAGAGGCATGCAGGGGAGGAGTTCTCTTTGGGGGTAGGGAATGCAAGGGGGACACTCTAGTTTTGGGTGGGGTGAGGGTTTTTTTCTACTTTGGGGGATGTTGGGGGCATAGCCCCTCCACAAGAGGTCAGGTGCTGCCACGGATGATTCATCGTGGCCACTTCAGCAATGAAACTGTCCTAGACTCCCACTGCTTGCCCTCGATAGGTAGCATGGAATATTGCTACTACTGTATTTGAGTTTTTACCAGGTACTTGTGTCTTGGATTGGCCACCATGAAGACAGGATACAGAGCTAGATAGACCATTGGTCTGATCCAGTAAGGCTATTTTTATATTCTTTTGAATTTGCTCACCAACTGGGGCTAGTCAAGATTACAACATAGTCACATGAAAGAAAAATAGTGAACCAGTTACTCTGCTGGGACAATTAGCTTGTGAGCAATCCTAGAACCACCTGTTGGGCAGGCTAGTAATTTGGACAGCTGTATTTTAAACTTATTTACTGAAAGTTATGCTCTTCAAGACATATCAATTCTAAAAAAAAAATTATTGCAGGTTTCTCCGAAATGACTCTAAAAGAATTTCAAACTCATACAAATACTGTATATTAAATCATCACCGATCAACTGCTCCTAATGAAAATATTCCACGCCCGTTTTATACAGTATATAAGTTCCTGTGACAGTTCAGCTGCTTACTCTGTAGTGGCAGTATCGGGAGGAGACTCCTGTTTACAGTAGTACTAGGTCGAGAGGGAGCCGAGCCAAGCCTCGCCTCCAGGCCGCTCGCGAGCCTCGAGGTGTCCACGGGGAAGCCGCACGTGGGGCTTCCCGCCCTCCTTCTGCTGCCCCGACACTGGCGCTGCCCCTCCCCTCCAGCCCAGTTCCCTCTACTTACCCAGGTGGGACGACCTGCCCGGGCTGCGCGCACAGCTCCAGCACCACCCCGGCTCGGTCCGACTTGAGCCTCCTCTCGGCTGCCCTCTGAGCCCTCGGGGCCGCGGACGTCGCGCTCTCCTCTTTCCTCTTGCAGGCAGCGACCGGGAGCTCCGGCTGCGGGGCGAGTAGCGGAAGGCAGACAGCCAGCACGGAGCCGATCTGCACGGCCGCCCCGCGGCTCACCTTCCACTCTAGCAATCGCAGCGGCCGGGGCCCGGGACAGCGGATCTCGTTGACCACCGCGACCGGAGCTCCTCCGGCCGTCTCCTTGGGCCGAGCCAGCGCCTCTTCGTCCTCCATCCGCCGCGCCCGGACACCGCAAGTCTGCGTCGCCCGACGTCCGCGATGCTGCTGTGCCGAGAATAGCGCAAGGACAGGAAGGTCGCTATGGCAACCCACGCCCCACCGACCCAATATTCTCAACGGAATGGGCGCTAGAATTTTCCCAGAAAGTCAAAACAAATGTTTTCTGTTAAAGGGGTGGGGTGGGGGGGCACTCGGAGTCCTCCAAACACAAACACAGACACGCACGCAGGCGCAACTCGGCGTGAGCCAACAATTTAAAGAGACAGTAACGTGAGTGAAAGCGATAGCCAAACCAAAGAGGCGGATTTAGAAGGTTCACTCTTCCCGCCCGGGGACGGAAAAATGACACCGTTTGGCTCGCTTGTTTTCCAGGTCCTCCTCCTCCAGAACGTATTATACAACTTCCGGTAGAAAGCATTGACGGATATTACGTTATCTTTTCGTCATGAGAAGGTTGGAAGTAGATAGCAGCCATATTTGTACCGGGCACTGTCATTCTTTTCTGTTTACGGTACTATTGCTATTAATTATTTCTATAGCGCTACCCCAGACGTAGGTAGCGCTGTACAGTCACAAAGAAGACAGTGCCTGCTCTAAAGATCTTACAAACTAAACAGCCAAACAGGATGTCAATCATGTGTACAGTTAAGGGGAACGGTTAATCAGCTGGCTGGGTTGGAGGACAGTGTTAAAGACTGAAAGCTATATCAAAAAGGTGGGTTGTCAGTCTGTTTTTAAACAAAGTAAGGGAAGGGTTTAGCGGACAAACTCGGGTAATTTATTCCAAGCATAAGGGGCAGCTCGATGAAAGGAACGAAGTCTGGAATTGGCTGTGAAGGAGAAAGGTAAAGCTACGAGCAGCTTATCTGAGTAACAGAGTTCTCTGGGAAGGGTATAAGGAGAGAGAAGCGAGGAGATATTGAGGGGTAGCAGAATGAACACACTTGTAGGTCAGCAATAGGAGCTTGAACTGTATGCAAAGGCAGAGAGGGAGCCAGTGAAGTGATTCAAGGAGAGGGGTGAAATGAGTGTACCAGGTTAGTAGAAGATGAGTTGTGCAGCAGAGTTTTGCACAGATTGCAGGTTTGATATCTTAATTTCTTTGGAGTAAAGGATTTTGATATATACACTTATTACCATTTCCTGAAAACTTATTTTGGTTTTTTGTTTTTGCTTTTCTTCATGGTTGCATTTATGTTAAAATCCCAAATCATTCTTAATATCATTCAGGACCAGTCGACGGGTTGTGCCACCCTGAACCAACTCTTATATTTGCACCCTATACCACTGCGGTACTCTTACAGTGTGAACCTCACAAATCAGGTAA
Source organism: Geotrypetes seraphini (assembly GCF_902459505.1). Taxonomy (NCBI): domain Eukaryota; kingdom Metazoa; phylum Chordata; class Amphibia; order Gymnophiona; family Dermophiidae; genus Geotrypetes; species Geotrypetes seraphini. The sequence continues at coordinate 181,361,798 of NC_047085.1, read as the reverse complement.
AATCTCATCCAGTGTAGTCATCAGCTTAAGTTAAATGTTGATATTCAGCGTTCTCATTTAATCCATATGTATTCAGTTTCAGTATTTATAGTAACATAGTAGATGACGGCAGACAAAGACCCAAATGGTCCATCCAGTCTGCTCAACCTTACCCACTCTTTAAATTACTGATTTAATTTAAAATTTCCTCCTTCTTAGCTATTTCTGTTTCAGAACCCAAAAGCTGTGCCCGGTACTGTGCTTAGGTTCCATCTCCTAAAGTTTCCGTCAAAGTTTACCCCAGCCCATCTAAACCATCCTATCTATCAAAGCCCTCCCTAGCCAATCCTCAACCAAATGGCAATATATGGATACAGACCATGCAAGTCTGCCCAGTACTGGCCTTAGTTCTTCAATATTTACCATTATTTTCTGATTAGAGATCCTCTGTGTTCATCCTACACTTTTTTGAACTCTGTCACCGTTTTCCTCTCCACCACCTCCCTTGGGAGCGCATTCCATGCATCAACCACCCTCTCCCTAAAGAAGAATTTCCTTACATTACTCTTGAGTCTACCACCCCTCAACCTCAAATTACGTCCTCTGGTTTTACTATTTTCCTTTCTTTGGAAAAGATTTTGTTAACTATGTTAATACAATTTGAACATCTGAATTATGTCCCTGTCCCTCCTTTCCTCTAGGGCAGGGGTGCCCAAAAGGTCAATCACGATCGAGAGGAAGTTCTGAACTAGCCAATTGCTGCCTGGCTGGCCCGGAACTTCCTCTCCGATGTCAGAATTGACGTTGGGGGTGGGGGAAGGATTGTGGGCCCGGCACTTGTACGCGCCTGGCATCAGTGAAGCAGGAAGAAATCGGCGGCAGTGGCTTTGGGGGGGCATGGAGAGAGAAAGAAAGACAAAGAAAGAACGAAAGGGGGAGCAGGGAGAGAGAAAGAAAGGGGAGGGGGCAGGAAGAGAGGAAGAAAAAGTTGGACTAGTGGAGGGACAGAGAGAGATGTTGGTTGGGGAATGGAATGAGTCTGGAGGAAAGAAAGAAACAAAACTAAACCTTAAGTTTATATACCGCATCCTCTCCATAATTATAGAGCTCGGCACAGTTTACAAGAGCTTAATACAGGAAGGGATAACACATTGGGTTTGGAGGTTGAGTATAAGGGGGAGGAGAGCATTACATTTTTGTGAAAAGCCTAGTTTTCAGGTGCTTACAGAATAGTTGGAAGGAGACCTGATTCTGTAGTGGGGTAGTAAGGTTATTTCAAAGCCCTGTGATTCTGAAGAAGAGAGATTTTCCCACATAGAGGATACCTTTTAAATAATAATAATATTAATTTTTATTCTTATATACCGCCAAAGCCATGGTAGTTCGAAGCGGTTTACAACAAAGAAGAGCTGGACAAACAGCGAATACAGGTACAATGTAAGATCATCAAAATACAGGAGAGCATGATACAGAGGTGAGGCATAAGAGATTTTGGGAACAATTCGGTTAGGGTTGGAGAGGAGAGGCTTGAGAGGACTTGGTTACAAATTGGTTAAACAAGTTTGTTTTTACAAGTTTTCTGAAACTTAGATAGGATGAGGAGTGCGTGATAATGTTACCCAGCCAATCGTTCAGTTGACCTGCTTGGAAGGCAAGTGTTCTGTTCAGGTATCTTTTGTAACGTTAGGCCTTTAGTGTTGGGTGGCTAAATAGGTGTACTCTGCGTGTGGGTCTGGATGGACATTCTAAGTTGAAATGGGGAACCAAGTTTAAGGGGGCCGAACCTAGAATGGATTTGAAACAGAGACAGGCAAATTTGAACACCACTCTCACTTCGAGGGGCAGCCAGTGGAGCTTTTGGGAGTTAGGTGTTCCCATTTTTTTAGCCCAAAAATCAATCAGATTGCCGAGTTTTGGATGATTCGGAGTCTTTGAGTGATTTTTTTGAAAGACCCCAGATAAATGATGTTACAGTAGTCGAGTGAGCTTAGAATGGAGGATTGTACCAGTAAGCGGAGTGAGATAGTACTTTCTGATGGTTCTCAATTTCCACAATGTTGAGAAGCCTCTTCTGACCAGCAAGTCTGTGTGCGCTTCAAGGGTAAGGTAGCAATCCAGAGTAACTCCCAGAATTTTTATGGAATCCACAATCGGAAAGAGTAGACCATTCAAAGAAATTGATAAATCTTTGATTTTGTCGTTTGGGCTCGCCAGGAATAATTTGTTTTTTTCTGAATTGAGTTTTAATTTGAAATCAGCCATCCCTAGTTCGATTTGCTTTAAGATGGATGCCAAGTGATTCTTCGTCTCGGGTGTTAGGTTTGTTAGGGAAAAGATAATGGTGATGTCATTGGCGTAGATGTAAAATTTGATTTTTAGACTTTGCAATAGGTTCCCCAGTGCGGCCAGGTAAATGTTGAACAGAGTGGGAGATAGGAGTGAGCCCTGTGGGACTCCGCATGAGTTTACCCAGCTGAAGGAATGAGTGTTGTCGCTGTAAACTTGGTAAGAACGTTTACACAGAAAACCCTGGAACCATTTTAATACATTACCAGAGAGACCGATTGTCTCCAAACAGTCCATAAGAATAGCGTGGTCAACTAAGTTGAAGGCACTACTTAGGTCAAATTGCAGGACCAGTGCACTTGTGCCCTGGCTAAATAAACTGTGGAGGAAATCTAGCAGTGAGGGGAAGGATAGTTTAAGTTTTTGGGTGAGCCTGGTGTTGTCAGGACTCAAGGAGTTCAAAATGCTCAGATAAATTATTATTAATATACAGTCATTTGTATAAATCCTGAACCTATACCAAACCAATCTAATGCTTGATACATGAAGGTCCATTCCACCCGATCAAAGCTTTCTCTGCATCCAAAGACACAGAGAAAGCTGGTTCATTCATGGCTTTTGTTAAATTTAACATGTGAAAAGCCAACCTGGTATTATTAGATGAATGTCTCTTAGCAACAAATCCAGTTTGGTGCATATCAATAATAAAAGAGAGAGCCTTAGCTAAACGTAAAGCCAATGTTTTAGCTAAAAATTTTCCATCTACATTAATTAGTGAGATAGGCCTGTAGTTTGAAACCAAAGTTGACTCTTTATTTGACTTTGGCAAAACAATTGTTAATGATTCTGCCATAGTACCTGTGATGCAACCCTTAGTTAGTTGAGACTGATATAAATTTAATAAATGGGGTAATAGGGTAATTTGAAATGATTTGTAAAATTCTACAGTGAAACCATCATCACCTGGAGCGCATCCAACTGTAAGAGATTTTAACTCTGTTTCTATTTCTTTTAATGATATAGGCTCTTCTAAACTTTTTTTTATATGCTCAGGAATTTTCGGCCCAACAAATAGATTCAAAAATTCTAAACCATCTTTTTCTCTATCTTCATAAGGCTCAGAAGAATATAGGTCTGTATAAAATTTTAGAAATTGATTTAAAATATTTCCAATTTTAGTATGTGTATCTCCTTTCTCATCCTTTGTAGCAATAATTTTTGTTCTTCTTTTCTTCGCTTTAAGATAATTTGCCAATAATCTTCCCGCCTTATTTGAGCTTCCATAATACAAAGTTTGATGAGAAAACAAATCTTTCCTTATCAATTTTGAAGATATCTCATTATATTTACCTTTTGCTTTTAATAAAGCCTGTAGGGTATTTTGCTCCCACTTGTCAACCAATTCAGCTTCCAAATGTTTAATTTCTTTTTCCAAACTAGAAAATTGTTTTTTAATTTGTTTTCTAATATATGCCGAATATGAAATAATATTACCTCTCATGGTAGCCTTAAATGTATCCCATAATGTTTCTATAGTAATATCTTCTGAAGTATTAATTTGAAATAATTCAATCATTTTTAATTTAAATTCTTCAAGGAAATTTGAATCCGCAATCAATGTATTATCGAATCTCTATACAGACCTGCTATAATCTTGCTTATCAAACTGAAATTCAATCCATACACCACCATGGTCAGATAAAATGATAGGATCTATGGTGGCTTTTGTCACTTGTTGTACTATTTGATTTGAGACAAAAATATAATCTATTCTTGAAAAGGATTTATGAACTTGTGAACAAAAAGAAAATTCCCGATCATCAAAATGAAGTATCCGCCATATATCTTTCAAATTACAAGAATTCACCAAATTATCTAATCCTAATGACGTCATAATTCTACTTGGTTTTTTGTCCTTTATTGTATCCATAACAGCATTAAAATCTCCTGCCACTACTAAATTAGACATCTATATCTTTTAACATCTGGACCAAAAAGACTTGGAATCACTTAAGTAAGTAGTTAAGGACGCCTCAGCCCCACCACTCCACCGCTGTAATTTTATTTAGTATTACACCGGGAAGGCTGTGCGGTGCCTCATCATCGGCAGTCCATTAATATTTATTTTTTAGCAATTTTATTTTTTTGTGAATTTTTCTCAATCCCTTATTTGTGTAAATGTTAAATTTAGTAAAAATATAAATATTGACTTATCTCAGCCGCCTTGGGAGCCAGACCCGACATGTTTCGCACTGCTTGAGTGCTGTTTCAAGGGTCTCCCGGGGCTGCCGCTGTCATCCGACTCCTGCTATAAATTTTGACAGCGGCAGCCCCGGGAGACCCTTGAAACAGCACTCAAGCAGTGCGAAACATGTCGGGTCTGGCTCCCAAGGCGGCTGAGATAAGTCAATATTTATATTTTTACTAAATTTAACATTTACACAAATAAGGGATTGAGAAAAATTCACAAAAAAATAAAATTGCTAAAAAATAAATATTAATGGACTGCCGATGATGAGGCACCGCACAGCCTTCCCGGTGTAATACTAAATAAAATTACAGCGGTGGAGTGGTGGGGCTGAGGCGTCCTTAACTACTTACTTAAGTGATTCCAAGTCTTTTTGGTCCAGATGTTAAAAGATATAGATGTTTGATTCAGTTACACTGGACTCAAGTGTTTCTATAAACAAAGCCAGTGTTATTAATACTACTAAATTAGAAGCAGCAAGTGGGAGTAATAACTGTTGTAACTTCTTAAAAAGTTCAGTTTGATTCGTATTTGGGGCATAAACATTAAACAATTCCAGGGTATTATTTCCCATGCTCATTTCCAGATGTACCCACCTTCCCAAGGGATCAGAATCAATTAATTTAAAATTAGCTGTACATTTTTTATTTACTAGCAACCCCTGCTTTTTTGCCAACTGCAGGGGCAAAGAAACTTTGTTTTACCCAACCCCCTTCCAGCTTTTTTGATTCCACCAATGATAGGTGCGTTTCCTGTAAGTAATATAAATCAGCATTTTGCTGCTTCAAGAAAGGAAGCATTTTTTCCTTTTTTTATATGATGATTAAGGCCATTGACATTTAATGAGAAAATTTTAATCTCCATTATAAATTCTAAATCTCAGAAACATAATCAAACATAAATATTTAGGTTTATTAAAATTAATATGAATAGACACCATTCTCATGCACATCCAAAGTCCTCCCCACCATACCCCTCTCCCTTTACCCTCCCTCAACCCATTAAATGATACGAATACTTGAAAGCGCTTATCAAGACTAGCAACCAAAAAACTCCCCCAGGCACATATAAATAATCATATTAGAAAAATATAGATTTTCATCAATTATCATTCAAATTAATAATATTAATTGAATTAACTTAGTAGACATTGAATTAGTTTAAATAGAAAAGTATCCTAATCTTATTACATTCTTATATCTGAAAAGATCAGAATAAAAAATAAAATCATCCTTTAAAAAGAAGTATGAAGTTGTTATCTTTAAATATTATTTCATTAACTAATTCAAGAACCTTCCAATTAATTATAACATACAATTATAAACCAAGTTAAAAATATTCAATAATTACATGACCTACTATCATTTCCTTATGAAAGCAAGATCCTCTATTTCTAGCTTTAATAAAATATTTGAGATTTCCTCAGAATAATTGTAGGAAGATCTCAAGCGTCACTCTTATAACAATCATCAAACTAAATTATTTACTTTTACAGGGACTTCTATTTTGTATTGCATTAAATGTTATTTACCTATATTAATTGAAATACAAATTATTTTCATAAACAAATTAATTAAGAAGAATTAATTTATTCAGATTTATAGTTGTTAGAGACTAAAGAAACCTCAAATAGTGCACTCTACTTTTTCCAGCTACTTATTACAGTTGTAACATCTTTTCTTTATATGTGAACTCAGTAAATGAATTATAGCTAATATAAAAATATGGCTTTAGTTTAGTTTAGTACAATATATTAAATTGATGTATATTAAATTGAAGTTATTGTCTAACATATTGTTAAAATGTGTGTCCTTTAAGACAAAGAACACATGAATATCAGACATTATAAGCAGATTTCTTCCAATACTTACTTAAATTTATTAGTCACTGCCTTTCTCAATAATTCAATAACTCACCATTTTCTATTTATGACTCATTAAATACCAAAAATCAATTATACTCTGCAATCTATTATACCATATTCAGAATATTTAAAATAGAAAGGAAGGAGATGTAAAAACATATTATTATTGAAGAAAGCTTATTTTCATTGTCTACATTTTGGATCTAATCCTCATATCTTCTCCTCGTGTTCCAATATTGGTCTTATGAGATTGTCTCGAAAGTATAGGACACTATGTCCCAGACTTAATATTCATAAACCATCTCCAGCTTTCCTGATCCATACAATCCCTGGGTAAGTTCGTTTTCCAATAAATATCAAAGTATAGGGCTCATTATTATTCCTAGCACGATTAATTGTAATATCCAGAGTCCTTAGACAATTAAAAGGCAAAGCTCTAAGAACAAGAAGCCGGACATGTTATGTTGCAATTCAGATAAACTTATGACTCCAATACCATTCAGTAAATATTCAATAAAGGATCGAAGATCCTCACACAAGTTGAAATCAAACTTCAGAGTGAAATATGGAGCTTTCAAATGTGGCTATCTGATTGGACAGTTTCCTTTGATCCCGCCTCATTATATATTTCCGGTAAGGACGTAACTTTGACACGATATAAGTGAGCATAATATCTTTACTAGATGAGTTGCTGTAGTTTTGAAGAAACCAAATCGGATATACATGAACTGGATTTGCATTGCTTTTCGGTTTTTGAGTGATTATATCCAGAAGAAAAGAAACGGTGAAATTGATCTGTGAAAGCTCTGATGATTCAGTCCTAGGCGCTGAGGAAAATGAAGCATTGGGCATGGATAAAGAAATAAGATGGAACATTGTGAGGAAGTGCGTGCCAATCTGAGTTACGTCTCTATAACACTGCAGCGCACGAGGAAAGGAATAACAGTTGCTCTGTGTCTTATGCCTTAGATTTAATGAGGCATTTTCCTTTTCTACATAGCATGAAGAGAGTTTTGAGAATCTTTATTAATTTGATTTGTGTTTTAATTCAATTGCTTTGAGAAGACCTATACTGGCTGTGCATCCAAGATATACTCAAGGATAAATCAAGTGCTCTCTGTCTCCACCTGCTGGTTGATGGATGTAATCCCACTAGTCTGGATTCATCTGCTGTGACTAAAGGAAAGAAAATTATCAGGTAAGGACATAATTTTACCATTGCGGTTTAGTATAATGTAATGTAATGTAATTTATTTCTTATATACCGCTACATCCGTTAGGTTCTAAGCGGTTTGAAGAAAATATACATTAAGATTATAAATGAGAAGTAAGAAGGTACTTTAAAAATTCCCTTACTGTCCCGAAGGCTCACAATCTAACTAAAGTACCTGGAAATTAATAAAGAAGAGAAAATAAAGATGGTTGAAAAAAGAAAAATTCTATGTGAATTTATAGGATGGAAATTAAACTGACTGTATGAAAAATACATATGGAATGAAACATTTGACCCAATTTAAATATCTGACAAGTTTATGCAGTGGTGTGCAGAAATCTGACACCACTTGTAAACTTTGCATTCTATATTTGTCTATTTTTGTATAGTTGTACTGAGGTGTCATTGCATATTTTAAAGTCATCTGCATTGACTTCTGAAAAAACCCCAAATATAAATGATGATTAACATTTTTTCTGTGTACAGTGTACTTTGTGTTTCTTTAAATTTTATTGTTGGTAGATCATTTTGATTTGGTCATTTTAAAAGTAGCTCGCAAGTCAAAAAAGTGTGGGCACCACTGCTCTAGGGTATACATATTCAGGGCTTCCAGTCTCTCCTCATATGTCTTTTGGTGCAAACCTCCTACCATTTTCATCGCCTTCCTCTGGACCGCTTCAAGTCTTATGTACTTCGCTAGATATGGTCTACAAAACTGAACACAATACTCCAGGCTGGTGAGATGGGTTTATTTTAAGCTTGCTGTTCAGCAGGCCTGTATTAAAGGTATAATTTTTCCAGATACCGTCTAAACATCACTGCCTGGATAATTTTTTTAGCTGCCTTTGCTGCTGTCTTAAACTAGTCTACAAATATACCGATAATATCCTGTCACTGAGTGATTGAAAATATATGGATATGCTATGCGTTTTTGTATCTTTGTTTTATAACTTTTTTACCTGTTGGTTTGTTTGGTCCTAGTCTTTTCCAAGATCTCATTTCCATTTTCTTTTTCTTCTCTTCCTATTTTCTCCCTCTGTATATCTATCCTTCTGTTGAGGGCCATTCTATGTCAAGTGGTCTAGCCTCTAAGGCTGTGGAGTCAGTAGATAAATTCTTCAACTCCGACTCCTCAGTTTCTGGTACCCAAAATCGTCTCCAACTCCGACTCCACAGCCCTGGCTGTGGAGTCGGTAGATAAATCCTTTCATTCCAACTCCTCAGTTTCTGGTACCCATGACTCTGACTCCAGGTATCCAAAATTAACTCTGACTCTGCTAGCCTCCCCACTTGACCATCTCAGAAGCTGATGAAATTTTTACTGTAAATACAATAGGATATCCAGTGAATATGTGCAAAGTCTTAGAGCAGAATCTTAACTTCTTCCAAAGTTAAGAGCCTCGTTATTGGGCCCACTTTTTTTGTTCCATGGAAGATAGTGAAAAAAGGTCGACTTTTGGCTCAGGTTGTAGAAAGGATAGTTGCTTGACAAAGCTAAAAGTCATATTTCTAGTACAACTTTTTGTGCTGAATCCAAATATACCACAATCATTGGTGCAAGCTTTGGTATATCACTGGAAGACCACAAAATTGATGAAAAAGTTTTTTGTGGAATGCACAGGCAAATATTTGACACAACATGGCTCCTGACCAGAAAGCACAATAAGGCTCAGATTTATTCTTTGCAGACATGTGTACCTAAGGGCTTGAATTTGGCGGTTGAATGGCAAGCCTTTCTCTGATGTCAGCCAGTTTTGTTTTTTTAAATAGTGTGGTAGCATGGTGCAGTTAGAGTTTGATGCCGCCTCATTTATTTTTTCTCTCTCAAATGTTTCTCCCCTGAAGATGCGTTTGTGAAACAGGGTCTTCTGTTGGAAGTTTTGTTGGCTGGTGTGGCTTTTGTTGTAAAGTTTATTGGCTGCAGTGAGGCATGTGGTGGTTGTACAACTGAAGAGTAGGAGTTGATGCGCTCTACCTGGTGAATTGAAGTCGTTGAAAGATTGGGACGCAGTAGTATGGTGAACTCTATAACCTCCAGGACAGAGATACATCGGATGAAGATCATGTTGGACAGTTAAGTGCTTTATGTGAAATATTGACTATGGGGCTCATAATCGAAAGAGAAAAATATTCAAAAACCGACCTAAGTCGGCACTTGGACGAACATTTCTCAAAAACGTCCAAGCGCCGAAAATAAAAACGGGTTTTGGACGTATTTCTAAACGACCTAGGCCTTCATAGTGCCGCTCAATGTCCAAAGCTAAACGGGGCATTTCGGGAGGTGTGTTGAGGTCAAGAGTTAGGCGGGACATGGGCTGGCTTAGACTTAGTCGTACAGCATGTATAACCAAAAGTTATACAGTCCAGAATCGACGGGCTGTATAACCCACCTAAACTCACCAGATAAGCACTGCAAACACATAACACAGACCCCCACACACTACCCCAGTAATCACCAACCCCCCATCCCCATAAAAATTTTATTCACAACTTTAAATTTCAGCCTCCAGACCATCATCACCTAGCCGCCTGGCATAGGAAAGCCTAGTTGTCCAGCACAGAGGCAGCTTAAGTCGTCTTGGGGGTGGGTTAGGGACTCATGGAGAGGAGGACCCATGCCCAAAAGCCCCTGTAATCACTGCACTGATACTTAAACATGTGCACTGCCCTATACACCCCCAAAACCTTTTTTACTGGCATATAAGTGGCTCCTGCAGCCATAAGGGCTATTGGGGTGGTAGATAAGTGGGTCTAGGGGATTCTGGAGGTGGTTTGGAGGGCTCACCGTCACCTATAAGGGAGCTGTAGTGAGGAGAAGCCATGGCACCCTTTTTGTGAAGTTCACAGCAGTGCCCTGTAAGGTACTATTTAGGTGGCATGTCTGGGTGTGCAGTCCATCACTTTGCAGACCCCTCCCACATCCAACAGGGCTTGTTCTAGGCGTTTTGGACTTGGACGGAAATGTGGTATAAAGATTTAGTGGCTTGGATGATCAGATCGGCAGGACGTATAATTAGATGATTTTCGAAAGTAAAAAAAAGTTGGACGACTTGCTAGATGGACGTAAACGGACTTAGACGTCCCTTTCGATTATGCCCCTCCACATTTTTTGGGGGGGGATTTTTTTGTTGCTGTGATTTTTGGATGTCTGCATGATCAGATTGTTTTGCCGAAGTACATAGTGACTCTTCATTTTTTTGCCAATTTTGCTTCAATGAGCGCCTGTTGAATGATTACTTGCCACACTAATCTAATTGAGAGTTTTTTTTTCTTTTTTGACCAAAATACCTGAAGCTGGGTTGAAATAATTGTCTTTTGAAATTGAAGTAAACAGTGGAGTTTTTTGGCCTATGATAGAGGTCTGCTGGTTTGATTACTTCAGGCTTGTACTTGAGTTGAAAATTGCACTTGAGGTCTTGTTCTCCACTTTATATTCAAAAAAATCTACTTTATATTCATTATAGACTTACATTTGAACCCCTTCAGAAGAGAGTATAGATTTTTTTTTTTTTAATGTTGCCATAATTAATTCTTGATTTTCCAGAACACGTGCCATGACAGATTTTACAGCCTTGCTTATTATACTGAAATATGACTCCAGAATCTAAAAGTAAACTGCTGTTTTGAGATTAGAAGTCTACTTTCTTTAGTAAGTATGTAGAATCATAGAAAGTAATAATACCTACACCCAGACATACACATACACATTTAAAATTCAGCCATATATAAAGAATGGCTTGTTGGCTGCTCTCTATCTACAGTATGTCCTCTGACAAACAGAGCATATGTTTAAGTCTGGATCCCAGTACCACTTAAACTTTGTTAGTAACTTATTGGTTTTTAATTTATTGATCCCAGCCTTTGTATAAACATTTTCAGACACTGAACTGAGCAGATCTATGAGCTGGTGCACTATGGTGAAAGCAGTTGGAAGATCCTCTAGCTGTGTCCCAAACTTTTTCTGTAAAGATGCATGACTTGATGTCTGGTATTAGCAGATGGTGTGCATTAAGAAGCAGATGTTCTCCCAGTCTTCACTTGCAACAGGGCACTTTTAACTGAACCACACCCACATATTTAACTGCCTAGGATACAAGAAGCAAAGACATCTGTTTTAGATACAATAGTAACATTGCTCACCACGGCTGGTGTGTGATCGAATGCCCTTGATTTGGAAGCCCTGCAGACTTTGTGCCAAGAAATAACTTTTTACAAATGTCATGCGGGTGAATCCCTTGAAAATATTTTCTGAAAGGAACCCTTTAGTAGATTAGATTTTCTCTGTAATGGGCGAAATAGTGTGATTGCTGTGTTAGCCCACTTTTTAAGATGATATATAGAACAAAAGGAATAAAGGTAATACCTTTTTATTGGACTTAAAGTGCATTCTTTGATAAGCTTTCAAAGGTAATCCTTCTTCTTCAGATCAGAAACTAGCCAAGTCGACAGGAAGAGGAGCTGCCCTACACCAGCTTCCCTAATCACTGGAGATTTGAAGAAGTGCAGATTTAAGGGAGGTTCTGGAAAGAAGAACCATTCTAGTTTTTGAATAAGTAATACCTCAGAAGGCTAGTGGGACCAACATAGTACATACCATACTAACCAGAGTTTATATGTGAGGGACTGAATTTTAGTGCGTCCCTAGCATCCAGGAAAGAAGTGTTTTGAGAAATGTTTTATGAGCTCTTAGGAAAAATTTGCTCTTTCAAAAGATAAAATTACCAATTTTGTTTCTCTCCCAAGGAAGTATTTTTCAGGAATAATCTGAGGTTTGTTTGTTTTTTTATTGAAGGTCCTGTTGCACTATCTTTAAATATGTTTGAAGTGCTGAAAAAGATGTGGTGATTTTTGTAACTGGAACTCTTACAAGGAAAGTGAGTTAGTCGTCTGGGATCCTGAAGGAAAACAAAAATCAGAAATGGGTTTCCATTCTGAACCCCAGAAGAGGAACACAAAAGAAGACCATATTTGTATCTAAAAGGGACTTTTATCTTTTGCTACCTTGTAAATATTTGAGACTTATCATAATCCCTGGTAGATGAGATTTCTTGTGGAACTGTTGAGATGTGTTTTTTCCTTTTAATTAATTAATTTATGTATATACCACATGCCATTAAGACAGTGTACATATTATTGAACATATTATTCAAAATCAAAAGCATATCAGATTTTAAATAAAAACCCACAAGGAAAGAAAAAGTTATATTTTTCCTTGTGCCTCTCTTACAGATTTTATCATTTCTGTATTGTGACAACCACCAGCTTTAAAACCTCATGAATAAAACATTGGGATAATTTTAATATTGTGTTAGTCAATGTTGGGATGTTTTTTTTAATATGCTGGCTACTGTGAGTTTTTTATACTCAGATATTCAGTGCTGGACCATATGTAGATACTGGCACTGAATGAGTATATTGTATTTACTCTGATCCCAGTGATATTCAGCCTCTTTGCTGTCTAATTTTATCCAGATAGTTCTCTGCTAAGCAGACCGAATATTAATGCTGGCTAACTCCTGGATCTGCGTAGATTCAACCCCCAGACTGCCCTGGCACTGCTGGGACAATGGCAAGGAAGGCTGGCTAGATTTTTTAGAAGTGAGTGAATGAGGAGCTGCTGTTAGCCAGATAAATCCTACGGACTATCAGGCTCCATTTTAGCTCCTTTTTAAACCTATTAAGGGAAGATTCTTTCCTGATACCAATAGGCAGAAGATTCCACAATCTGGGAGTCGTATGGGCAAATGCAGAGAGTCTTGTTATCTTCAATCTTATTTTGGCAGGGGCAGGGATGATCATAAGATACTGTACTCTTGAGAAGATCGCAATGCCCTTGCTGGCACATATGGGAGGCCAAAAAAGGAGAGACAGAAAGTACCAAAATAATAATCCTGAAAAGCAAGAACCAGTATTTTTATTTCTCGCTGCTGTAGGGAGCCAAATCTCCTCCATAAGCAGAGATGTAAAGATCAACCAGTTTGAGTTTGAGGATACACTGTATATGCTTCCCCATCCACCAGAACCTTTTGGTTTGTTTATCACTCTATTTATGCATACCCTCTGGAGCAACTTTCACTCTACTGAAGGAGAGGCTAGATATGGATATCTTCCAAAGTTGTACTTACAATCTTTCTTCTTCACCTTCTGTTAAAAAATCCAAAGCTATAGCCTCCTACTGTGCATTTCTGATACTCACAGTTCATCCTTGATTTCACTTAGACTGTGTAGAGAGGGTCAAGCTTTCTTCCCTGGAGCAGATGACCAGAGGAAATTTTGCTATTCTCAGAAAAATGGTGTCATTCATGGAACTAGGCTCATCTGGTCTTTATTAACAAGATTAGAGACCTTCCTCTAGCATAAAGGAAACCCCCCTGCTGGAGAACAAGCCAGTAGCACTGCTGCTTCTTTCCATTCCTAACACTACATTAACCAGCTAAAACTCTGAATTGCTCCTAGTGACTCCTAAAATCACCACCTTTGAACTCAGTTTAATAAGACTTACCTCTGGGTTGGGTTGACACATCGCTCACTTCGTACTCAGTTTCCACCACTGGAGATGTCCATTCTATAGTGATGCCTAGTCAGTCTTATTGGGCTGTTGCCCTCAATTTTTCTAATAAGGGTGTGATGAAGTATATTTACAGTACCCCACAACTAACACAGAAAGGGAATAATCAGCAACACTGATATGGTAGCAATAACTCAAGGATAGGGAAGAATTGCCAATACAGCTTTGCAAAGGAACAAAAGAGCACATATATAAGGGAAACACTCCCTTATTTGGTAGTAAGTCTCTGCCTAGTGCATCCCAGAAAGCATCAGAGAGGGGGAGGTACCACCATTTTGATGATGCTGCCTCAGAGGGAAGAGAGGAGGATGCCTCCTTCCTCATCCCTGCTTTCTACCAGATATATTGGGGAGGGGGATATCTGGCATACCTGAAAGGGAGTCCCACTGGACCTCCAGGGCTTTGGTTATGGAATTTGAAAGGACAATGGGGGCCTTTTGTGAGAGAGACTGGTAAAAGTCCACTGTACCTCCAGAGATATTTTTGTAATGATTGGGAGGGAGCAATTCGGGAAGCCTGTTCAGTGCAAAGTGGTCAGGTTGGTGGGAGAGAGAGTGTCATTAGGTTCTCCTCCTTTCAACCAACCCTTCTAATGCTGCCCTGGATCAGTCATTTTTGCCAGTGCTAAACACGCCTGACAGTGGAGGTATTTACTTGAGCATGCCACACGGCATACTTAATGCAGTCATGGCTAATGGTTTCAGTGACCATGCTGAAACCATTATAGAACTGGGTAGCAGGTGCTTGAGCTCCCCCAATATTAACCAAACTCCTTGAATGTGTCCAGGGATGGATAATTTCTGCTGGATTTAGTACCCTCAATCATTTTGAAAAATTGGCTCCTATGTTGGGTGGCACACTAACGCCAGTGCTAATTGCTAAGTGCGGGAGTTAGGTTTTGAGCATCAGGCTATTGGAAATTATTAGGGATTAATTATTCTTTCTAACCTGTGTTGGAAAGAATTTATATATAAAGAGGAATGTCTGCCTGGGAAGCAAAATAACTTTCTGACAATTTAACAGGATAAGAACAAATCTGGTAATAAAAGAGATGAAGGGCAATTCTTTAACTAGGTGCTCATAGTTAGACACCACAATAAATGCAGTGTTATTCTATAAGGGTGCACATAAGTGGTATAGCGGGCCATTTTTGATGTGACGTCCAAATCCAAGTTTGGCCATTTTTAATGTGTACCTGTCTTTTTGAATCATTTAAAAAAAAAAAGCCCCACACACATCCAAAAGAAAAATACACCAAATAAGCAATTATGATGTAGGAGGGGGGGGGGGCCTTAATTTTTAGTAAACTGGCCGCATAGACATCTCAGCAAAGAAAAATGGGGAGACCCAATGATCCACAGCGAAAACAATCCACCGATGAAAACAAAAAACTGTTGATACAGATGTTCTGGAGATAATTTATTATATACTGACATATAAAAACATGAAAATTCAATGAAAAAAGTACAATGATAAAAAATACAGTGTTAAAAATCCAACTGGACTCTACACGGTCTGTATTTCGGTGAACACACCTTCCTCAAGGGTCCAATTGTTTGCAAACTCACATATAAAGAATTGGACTGAAAACAGTCTATTGTCTACTCTTTGCTTCTCCGGACTTTTCTAACCAGTGCAGAATAGTGGGACACCCTAGGGGACACTAGTGAGCGTCACATAAAAAGAACCCAGGTACACATCTCACCATAGCCCCCTTATAGTATAGGGTGAGCCCTTCAAAACTCACCCCAAACCTACTGGACTCAACTGTACACTACACCAATAGCCCTTATATTTGAAGGTGTCACTTATATGTAGGTACAGAGGCATTTTGGTGGGGTTTGGAAGGCTCACATATTCCACCATAAGTGTAGTAGTTAGAATGGAATGTGGACCTGAGTCCTCATCTCTATGATTGACTACATCACCCACTATGCTACGCCAAGAACCTGCTTGCTGCTCTACTAGTACTTGCTACTGGCCCCTACCTACCTTTTATCTCATTTTGTGCTATTCAACCCTACCAGGATAACCAGGGATTGCAATTTATTTGCCTATCCTAGGATTATTGGTTGTAGATACAAGTCTTTTTTGGATAGGATGCTAGCATTCCAAGCAAGTAAACAACAGTCCTGGTTGGGCAATTATATTAGCGAAACCATGCAATCTCGCAGCACATTTCGAAAAGGGATTAAGACTGTACTATTTGATAAATTCATTTCTTAACTGAAGTTTTATTTTTAACAATAATTTTATACTGTCTATACTTTAGATAACATGTACTTTTATTCTCAATACTTTGTACTTTGCTGATTGTCCAGTTTCTCTTCTGTGTAAACCACCTAGAAGTCTTTTGATTGTTGCGGGAAGGAAGAATAAAGTTATGTTATACGTTATGTTATACTAAACTATTAATAAAAGTAAGAATCCTTACTTAAACTCCTAAAATAGGCCAACGATAACTATGTTATAACATCTGAAGCTATCATACAGACAGTTACGTACTGTTTCGTTTACATTTTTGGGGGGTGGGAGGGGGGTCAGTGACCAGTGGGGGGGTAGTGTGTGGGAGTCGTGCTCACATCCCTCCAGTGATCATTTGGTTAGTTTGAGTACCTTTTTGGCCCCAGACATCCAAATTGTGCCCTGGATGTATTCTAAAATCTTCAATTATGGCAAAAAAGCATCCATGTCATATTTTTTCACTCAAAGAATAATTATGCACTAGAACTCATTGCCAGAGGATGTGGTAATGGCAGTTAATTTAGATGGGTTTAAAAAAAAGGATTGGACAAGTTCCTGGAAGAAAAGTCCATAGTCTATTATTGAGACAGAAATGGGGGCAGCTACTGCTTGCCCTGGGATCAGTAGCATGGAATGTTGTTACAATTTTGTTTTTTGCCAGGTACTTGTGACCTGGATTAGCCACCTTGGAAACAGGATACTGGGCTAGATGGACTATTGGTATGACCCAGTATGGCTATTCTTATGTTATAATGTTCTATTCCAGTTTTTATATGTATGTAATTCCTCTTGCTTCAGTATGTTAATTTCTTCATGTTGATTGAAAAGTGAGTGTGTGGGTTTGAGGCCTTTAATACTTTTTGAGTTTCTTGAAATACTGTAATATAACCCTGTAGTTGGGGAGCCAAAATATATTATAAATAGATTGCAACACGTATGGCACTATTTATAGCTAATCAACTGTTTTATTCAATCTCCTTAGGCAATATGACCTCCCTACCCATTTGTCTCAAACTAAGCCATTGTGAGGGTGTATACAGGTCCATTCCAGTCTTAAGGTGGGAATCCCTCAAACAGCATGTCTGGCTCCCCGGTGTACCCTTCTAATGACACAGAAATGTATTAGCATCTGCATAAAAGATCAGGGGTACTCCTATTGCTATAGCAGCAGCATATAATGCTTACACCCCAGTTCCCTAAGCAGTTGCTTGCCTCTCCCATCCTTACCATTGATCCTTTCTGGAAAAAGGTATAGCAAATTCCCAATAAATATAAACATATGTTCATAATATGCTTTAAATTGCAAGAGTTTTGGCCACAGTTGCAGGGCAGAAGAGTGATAAAGTTTTTGCCCCTCAAGAATTAATTATCCAAAAACCAGAGAACACTGCTGCCTCTAAATCTCTAATTCTAGGTAGTTGTCTTGCTGTATTGTCTAATGTATTCAGCACACATCAAGTCGCTAGGACTCGAGCATGAGTCGATGGCACCTAAGAAGAAGAATTCAGCACACAGGAGTGCTACCTGGGAGGACTGGAAGATGAGAGCTAGACTAGAAGAAGCTATAGTGGGTGTATAGACTTAGGGGTTGAGGTCCTGTAAAGGGCGAGAAGGTTAGAAGGCATGGATTTCCTATGTATTAGGGCTCTAGGCAAGATCTATGGGACTGGGGGCCACAGACTTCGGTTTCCTGGGTGTGAGAACCCTGAATTTTTTCCAGGGACTACAGACTTAGGCTTTTTGGGTACAGGGGCTTTCTGGATGTAGAGACCCTGGACTTTGTATCCCTGGACCAGTGAGCTTCTAATGTTTTTGTAATTTAGTTGTGAGATGTGTGAAAAGTTTAACTTTTACCTGTAACTACTAAAGTAATATAAAAGTTAATTACTGTTTTGGCTTACTTTTGAACTTTTCTACCATTGTCTGTTAGTCTTATTTTGGTCATACCATCAGAAGAGAGAGATCATTGGAGAAGGACATCATGTTTGGGAAGATCAAAGGAACTAAATGAAGAGGTTGACCTGCAATCAGATGGCTGGACACGTTGATAACAACCATGGAGATGATGCTGGAGGACTTTTCTGGATTAGCATAAAACCGATTTCTTTTTAGATCCACAGTTCATCAAACGCTAGGACTCGAGCATGAGTCAATGGCACCTAACAACAGGCTTTATTTAGCTCTCATATTTCAGACTTTCTAATATGATTTGTGGAAACTGAGTTAATTTGGGTTTGCTATGACAGGGGAAAACTATCTACCCTAAGCAATCAGATATTCAATGCCCAGTCTAATCTGGAAATTGGCACTGATTATCTGGGAGTTTTTATTTACTGGGATTAACTGCCTTAATGAAGAGATTCACCCAAGGCAATGTACAGCAAGTGCAATTCAACATAAAGCTTACAATTTTGTTAATAGCATAACAGTAGTAAAAATTCCAAATATAAACAAATACATTGAATGAGGTAAACTTAAAATCAGCAGATTGAAACTTAATAATAGGACTACCATGGTTAAAAAATGTACTTATAACAGCACTGAAATTCAAATAAGAGAGATATAATACAATGTTTGCATAATAAGAACATAAGAATAGCCTTAGTGGGTCAGGCCAATGGTCCATCAAGCCCAGTAGCCTGTTTTCACGGTGCCCAATCCAGATCACTAGTACCTGGCCAAAACCCAAGGAGTAGCAATATTCCATGCTACTGATACAGGGCAAGCAGCGGCTTCCTCCATGTCTTTCTCAATAACAGCCTATGGACTTTTCCTCCAGGAACTTGTCTAAACCTTTCTTAAAACCAGCTACGCTATCCGCTCTTACCACACCCTCTGGCAACGTATTCCAGAGCTTAACTATTCTCTGAGTGAAAAAATTTCCTCCTATTGGTTTTAACAGTATTTCCCTGTAACTTCATCAAGTACCCACTAGTCTTTGTAATTTTTGATGGAGTGAAAAATAGATCCACTTGTATCTGTTCTACTCCACTCAGGATTTTGTAGACTTCAGTCATATCTCCCCTCAGCCATCTCTTTTCCAAGCTGAAGAGCCCTAACTGTTTCAGTCTTTCCTCATATGAGAGGAGTTCCATCCCCTTTACCATCTTGCTTGCTCTTCTTTGAACCTTTTCTAGTGCCACTATATCTTTCTTGAGATAAGGAGACCAGAATTGAATGCAATACTCCAGATGAGGAGCGATACAGGGGCATTATAACATTCTTAGGCTTGTTAACCATCCCTTTTTTAATAATTCCTAGCATCCTGTTTGATTTTTTGGCCGCCACCACACATTGGGCAGAAGGTTTCATTGAATTATCTACGATGATACCCAGATCCTTTTCTTGGGTGCTTATGAAACACCTAAAAAGCACACATCAGAACATTCAAATAGCATAGATCTGATGCTAATGCTTTTCTACAATATAGCTTATCATGCTGTATAGCCAAGGAGCCAAAAGCAAATATTAGATGGGGACAAGATGGATGGTACAGTTGGGATTAATAGATGGGAGGCTAAACTCAAAGCAAGTTGTTTATACAGTTAAACAAGATATAAGGATTGATTTTGCTACAGTGTGTGTAGAAAGCTAGTCCTGGTACAGAATGAGTGTATAATCAATTACCATATATATTAAAGGGGTGAAGAGCCAGGCTTTTGCCTGCTTCCTGAAGCAGAAGTAGTCTGGAGTTAGATGTAGCTTCTCTGGGAGTAAATGCCAAAGTGTGAGTGCTCTCCTGAGAAGGCTCTCTGGCTCCGAAGCTCATAGGAACTCTATTACTATTGGAGCAGTGCAGAGCATTCAGTGCACTGGCCAGTGCTACATACAAACCTCTTCTGCTCTTTTGTAAAAGGGAGGGGGAGGGGTTAAAATATAGAAATATGAATACAAAAACTGAACCATAAAGAAGCCAGGCTCTGCATACAATGCAACACCACAGAAACAGTGGTTTATGTCCCCTAATACTGTACAAAATATAAAGACAGCAGAAGTAAATTTGAAAAAAGAGAAATAACAAATCACTACAAATTAACAAATAAAAATAAAACAAAAGATAATACCATTTATTGGACTAATACATTTTTTTTATTAAATTAGCCAAAACCTCTTTCCTCAGGTCAGTAAAGTATACTGCTGTTACAGTATCCTGTCCTCACCTGAGGAAGGAGCATTTGGTCTCTGAAAGTTAGTCAAAAATGTATTAAAATTAGTCAAATAAAAGGATCACCTTATTTCCATTTTCTAATTATAAACATTTATCAACACAGCTACAATACTACTTTATCCTAAAGCAAAAAAATAAATAAAATAGATTTTTTTCCTACCTTTGTTATCTGGTTTTTGTTTTCCTCTTCTTGTCATTCTCTTCCTTCCATCCAGTCTGCACTTTCCAGAAACTGTTTACCTCCCCCCGCCATCTCTCCTCCTGACCCTCTTCCCCCCTACCCACATCCATCTTCTTCTCTCTGTTCCCCTCATGTTCTGGCATCTCTCTCCTCTCTTTTTCCTTTCCTTTGCTTCCCTGGTCTTCCTTCTCTATTTTCTGCCTCTGTCTGAATTAAATACTTTCTTACTATCCATTCCTCCATTTCCCCTTTTCACTGTGCCTATCCACAGCTTGCCACCCCTTTCCTTCACCCCTCCAGTATCTCACTAACTCTATCCTCTTCCCCCCCCATCCAACATATGCCCTTTTTCTTTATCCCTCCTTCCATCCAGTATGTGTTCTCTTTCTCTCTCTACTTCCATTCAGCAGTTGCTTCCCCCTCCCAACTGACATCTAAAGTCTGCCCTCTTCTTTCTCTCCCTTCACCCAACTTCCATCATCTGTCCCCTTCTCTCTTTCTCTCCCTCTAACCCAATTCCATTGAATATCTGGCCCCCTTCTCACTCTCTCTCTCCCTCCAGTCCAATTCCATCACGTTATCCTGCCCCCTGCTGCTGCTTTCCCATACACATACCTGATGGCACAAGAAGCTGGAGCTGTGGGGCCCAGGACAGCTAACCTGGGCCCCACAATCCTCTCCTAACAATGGCCCTGGTCAAAGCACCACACCAACGGCAGACCCCCTGACATTTTCGGGCCTGCCCTTTAATCCAGCCCAAGGTAATGATGTGCTGTTGATAAACAGAATTGATTATTGTCTGTCTGACAAATAGTATTTGAACCACGTAAGTACTGTGCCACAGATACTTGTTTCTCTGCCAGTATTGTAAGCATGATATTGTGAACCACAGTGTCGAAGGCTGCTGAGAAATCCAGCAACACTAGTATTGAGGTAGATTTCCTGTCGCGGTTTCTGTGAAGATCATCAAGAATGGACACAAGAACTGTCTCTATTCCAAATCCAGACTAACATGGGTCTAGCCAATTACTTTCAATTGGCCAGTTGTTGAGTTAAATGCAGACTGTCTGTTCTATAAGTTTTGCCAGGAAAGGAATGATAGAGACTGGTCCTCATCAAAGCTTGTCCTCATCAAAGGAGCTCTTTTTTAGAAGGAGAAGGGGATGCTGCCAGGGGTAGGGTTACCAGACATCTGCAAAACCTGCACATGTCCTCCTTTTAGAGGACTGCCAGGTACCTGGCTGGACTTTCCAAAACCTGACAGTTTGTCTGGGTTTTGGAAAGCCCCAGTGATCTCCAGTCACATCTGTAGGGCCTCTGAGTATGAGTGAATGACATCACATACATCCGTGCATGCTACAAGCCCTCCAGACATGGTTGGAGCTCATTGGGGAAGAAGAGAGGAGACCTTGTAGGGGTGGGGCTGGATGCAGAACAGGGGGGCATGTGTCTGGGGTTTTGCAAACCAAAATATGGTAAGCCTACCCAGGGGCGGCTCAAGGCAATCTACTACCTGAGGCGTGAGATGAGCTGGTGGCCCCACCCCGGCATCCAAAATAAGGTTTAGACAAGGGCTGTCCCAACTATTAGTCAAGACTGGCCAATTGCCTATAACAGCAGCTTCTTAGAGGGTAGTAGCTTCTGTTTACAGCAAATGACAGCAGAACCTCGCACACCACTCCTTGTAGGCCCAGGTCACCCATGTTTAAAGCAAATCAATAGATCCTGCCAGACTAACTCAAAGAACCATGTTTCTCACCACACATACTTTAACCTGCTTTTCAGCATAAACACAAAGGACATAGATGCTCAAACAACAAGGAGCAAAATGAGAAAGAAAGCAAAAGAAAAGCTCAGTTTAACACACCATAATAAAATTAGTTATATGAGAGTGAATATTCAACCTCTCAACAATTTGCAGATCCGAACTAGAACTAGTGTCAAAGGGTGAGAAGTGCCCGGGGCGGTCCACTGCCATCATCTCCACCCCCCCTTCCCACTCTTTCCCTGATTCCCCCTGCTGCGCATACATACCCCCTTCCCTTCCCCTATACCTCTAGTTCACCGCCGCGAGCAACAAGAACTTCAACATGCTCCTCACGACCCTGTCGGCTCTCCATCTGATGTCACTTCCTATGAGCGGCACCTGGAAGTGACGTCAGTGGGAGAGACGACGCAGTCGTGAGGAGCATGTTGAATGGAAGAAAGGAGAATTTTTGGTCATAGAGAGGGAGTGAGGTACAGATGAGAGGGAGAAATATTGTGGTGGAACGGACAGATTGAAATGGATGCAAGAGGAAGGAATGTTGGACATAGTGGTGAAGGGAATGGAGGGAGAGATGTGGCATGGTGCTGGAGAGGGGTGATAGAAGGAGAAATGTTGGGCATGAGACTGGTGGGCAGGGGCGAAAGATGAGAAAGGGATAAATGCTGGACCATGGTAGGAGGAATCAATGGACAGCAACAGAAGAATTTACAGAAGATGGGAAAGCAGAAAAAAGAAACTGGGACCAACTTTATGGAAAAATAAGTCTCCAGACAACAAAGGTAAAAAATGGAATTTATTGACTAAAATATGTTAGCTTTGGGAAATGTATATAGCACATGTCTTTGTATTGAGTTCAAAAGGAAATGCATTTCTGGTTTTATTTCTACAGTGTTGAAGTATTTGCTGACCCTTGCTGTGACTGGTGGGGATCCCCAAGCACTGCCAGCAGAGGACCTCCTCTAGAGATGGCCAGAACTCCACCACACCAAGCACAGCAGGCGCTGGCAACATCCATGAGCCAGCATCTGTGACTCAGGGACGCTACTGCTGCCTGCGAAGCTTGGCAAAAGGGACCCCCAGCCAACTGCAAAGGAAGTCCTCAGCTGACAGCTTGGGGGTTCTCATCAGCTGAGTATTTATATTTTATATTTACATTAGAGGCTCTGGTAGAAACCCGTTTACAAAGTATGTATTCTTTGCCTCTCCTCTTCTCAGCATCTAATCTTCTCTCCCCACCCCAGTCAGCATTTTTCCATTCTCCTCCCCCTCTCCCCCCGCGTCTACCTTTAGATTTGTTGGCAGCAGCAGTGATTCACAGAGCGGCCCTGCCGACCCCAGTGCTTCTTTCTACTGCGGCCCATCCCAGTGGAAACAGGAAGTTATCAGAGAGGGCAGGCTGCAGTGGAGAGAAGCACCGTGGTTAGCAGGGCCACTCCTGGGTGCACCACAGCTCTTTTTAGTGCTGTTGGCAGCTGACCTTCCATAAATGAAGAGTTAACCATTTTTGTGGCCCCTTCAGAGGCCTATGCTGTGGTACAGTTGCCTGCTCACTGAAAATTATTCAAGTACAGAAGATATTTACTGCCAGTACCTATATAATTACTGTAAATTGGCAAGTTAAGGCCACTATTTATGGCCTTGTAAATCCATTTCAATATTTTTTACATTGACATCCTAGTTTTCTTCCAACCCTGGCCAATTTTAATTTTAAATGTTTACCAGCAGATGGCAGCACAGGACTTTTTTCCCCTCTTAGTGTTGTACAGTATAATTGAGCAAATACCTTTAAGAAATACCTTTCGTAATATAACATTTATATTGTACATTTGAAGTTTCTATGACAGAATAAGTATTTTGCAAGCAGTTTGCATCTGGACAATAAATTATGCTGTTGAAGGATTCTGTCTGAAACCTTATTTATAAATGAAAAGATCACAATCACAGGACTGATTGTTGCTTTCTTCAGTAGAATGAGCACAGAAGCCAGAGATAGAATGGTCATGAGGACTGAATACTCTGTCATCTGCAAAGGTGAATCTTCCAGGATATGACTGATGCATATTTGAAAGGTAGTAAAGAGAAGCTTGTACTATCTAGTAGTTGTTACAGTTGATGAAGTTCACCAGAAAAAGTAGTTTAAAAGATTCCAAATATTTTGTCTGAACCTGTAATTCTAGAATTGCTGCACAGTTTATACTGTCTGAATCCACTCTGCATTGGTAAGGATGGGATTTGGTGTGGGTTATCTATTAGAGAGTTGCGCGGGGACAGAAATCCCACCCGTCCTTGCCAAAATCCCCTCCATTCCCGCCTGTCCCCGTGAGGAATCCTCTCCGTCCCCGCCTGTTCCCCCTTAAAAGTTACCTGTCCCCCTTCAATTACTTCAGAAAGTTTTGATTTTTTTTAAAGTCTTAAGGCTCCTTTTGCGAAGCCGCGTTAGCGGTTTAACACGCATAATAGCACATGCTAATTTGCTGGCCGCGCTAGCTGCTACCGCCTCCTCGTGAGCAGGTGGTAGTTTTTTGGCTAGTGTGGGGGTTAGCGCGTTAAAAATGTGCCTGCGCTAAAAACCCTAGCACGGCTTTGCAAAAGGAGCCCTTAGTTTATTTAAACCAACAATAAAATACAATCATTTTTTAACACCCCCTCCTTTTTTTAATAACCCCTCCTCTCTATAAAAAAATATTTTTAGTAATAATCCATGAGTTCACCTAGGAAAAGGGAGCTTCATAAACACTGCAGTGAGCATTAGAACATCAATATACCCATTGTTAAACTGAAGCCAGATTAATACAGATCAATCCTGCACAGTCAACGCTAAAAGAAAACAGTCCTTTTCATACATACAACATCATGCAGAACACAGCTGGGAGCCAGAGAGCCATTCCGCTCCTCACTCGGGTGGCTGCACAAAACAACGCCTTAGATGCGCACAAAAAGGCAATGAAAAGTGAAGCACCGCAACTCCCCAGAAGCAGCAACTCAGCCGCCGGCTCTCCCTCCTCTGGAGCTCATCAGGTAGGCAGTAAGCTCAGCACAAGCACACATTGGTTCAGTTGCAGCACAATGGGCCAATCACAAACGACCTTAGAACTCTGAGGTCGTTTGTGATGGCCCGTTGTGCTGCAGCTGAACCAATGTGTGCCTGTGCTGAGCTTACTGTCTACGTGCTGAGCTCCATGCCTACGTAACAGAGACTGTTGCTGATGATTCATCGGGAGCTCGGTGCGGCGCCAGACCGGAAATTAGGTAGGCCTCAAGTCGGGAGAGGAACCACAGTTCCATCCCTGTGGGTATCCCATTGGCCTTTGAGGGATCCCAATGGGAATCCCATGGGTCTGGGAGGGGTCCCTGTGGGAGTCCCATTGACCTAGGGGGGATCCCTTTGGGTCCCGCGGGATTCCCGCGATCCCCGTTCCCGTGCAGACCTCTATTATCTATGCACAAGGGCTGATTGAAAAGTAATGAGACTGCTTCTGTTTTTCTTTCCAAGAAGAAGACGTGGCAATGCTGTGCTGGTTCTTGTGAGAAGCTCAACCTCAACATTTCTGAACCTGTTGTTTGACTGCCATAGCCTTCATTTTTAGGTCATAACAAGAGGAAGAACTTTGTATGTTTTGTTAGGACAACTGAAGAAAAGTAAGCAGCACAACTAATTGTTTCACCATTGTATGGTTGCCGTAACATTTCAAGAGTATCATTACTGCTCTTTCCAAGTTTAACACAAAATTCAATCACACGTCTCTGGTGTACCCTCGGACACATCTTCCTCATCTGCCATGTTGAAACGTACAAAGTTCTTCCTCTCGCTGTGACCCAACAATGAAGACTAAAGAAGCCGAACTTCAGCTTCAGAAGCATCGATGCTGAACTTCACAAGAACCAGCACAGCATTACCACATCTACTTCTTGGAAAGAAAAACAGGCAGTCTTATTGCTTTTCAATCAGTCCTCGTACTACTGATACTTGCCGAGTTCATCAAAATTCCAGTCAGGTGTAAATTGCCTCTGCATAGATCCCCAAAAGTCATGCTATGTGTGACTCATTCCTTCCTCCATTCCAGACTTGGTTCAAATTTGAGATCAAGGTAACTTCTGAGCACAAAAGAAGAGTGAGGCCTGGATAGGGTTACCAGATATCTGAATTTCCCCGGACATGTCCTCTTTTTGAGGACTCTGTCAGAAATCTGGGTGGATTTTCAATTTAACAACTTTTGTCCAGGGAAACCGGATATCTAGCAATCCTACAGCAGCTCAACCTATCCAGAGTCCTCCTCCTCCCCACATGCATCTATCCAGAGTCCTGTTGCCTCTCTAGCCATCCTTCATCTCTAGCTCCCCCACCCCCCTCCCTCAGATCCTGTGCTTGCTCACCCAGTGCTTTTGTAACTTTTCAGCTGTCATCAGCATCAGTGACCTAAACATGCTGCCTTTGACAACCCGGAAGCTTTCTCTCTGCAGAGAAAAAGCTTCTGGGTCGTCAAAGGCAGAGTGTCAGTGTGTTTAGTTCACTAACACTGATGACGGGCGAAGGTTTACTGCAGTACTGATGCTGGGGCTTGAGAGGAAGAAAGATGCTGGACTGTGGAAATGGGAGGGGGGGGGGGAAAGATGCCCTAGACCTCTAGGGGAAAAAAGGGAATTGGGCAGATATAAATAACAAACCATAGGAGAAGGGGAATAGAGAGAGATGTCAGACCACTGGATGGGGAAGGGGGTGAGGGGAAGAAGAGAGAGATGTTAGACCAAGGAAAGAAAGGAGGAGGAAGGGGAAGAAGGAAAAGACAGAGATGTCAGACCACAAAGGGGAGGTGGGGGGAGATAGAAGGGAAAGGAAGAAGGGGAGAGAGATGCCAGCCTATGGGAAGGAGAGGATAAAGATCAAGTTTCAAGTTCAAGTTTATTAGGATTTTATATACCGCCTATCAAGGTTATCTAAGCGGTTTTTACAATCAGGTACTCAAGCATTTTTCCCTCTCTGTCCCGGCGGGCTCACAATCTATCTATCTCCCAGATTGGGAGGGTTGTTGGGGGGGGAAGAGGGAAGACAGAAGTCAGACTATTGGAGAGGGAAAGAAAGGGAGGAGATGGTACACAGGGATGGAGGGGAAAGGGGAGAGAGAGGGAGGGCATGGTGCACAGGGATGTCAGGGGTGGAGAAGGGGAAAGGGAAAGGGAGGGAGGAGATGGTACATAGGGATGGGAGGAGTGGGGAAGAGAAGAAAATGGAAGAAATGCTGTTTATAGATGGGAAGAGGGGAAAAGAAAGAGGAAGAAGATGGTAAATATGGATAGATGGGAAGGAAAGACATGGGAAAATAGATAGATTTGAGGAGGAAGCATATAAATGGAAGAAAGTTGAATATTAAAAGTTAATGTCAAAGATGGATACAGGGCAGAAAATGATGGAGAAAAACAGCAATTTGATAAGAAGGCCATGGAAACCGTTAAGAGCACAGACAGAAGGAAGTGAAACCAGAAACTGGGAAAAGATGAGTAGAAAAATAAAATCACCAGAAAAACAAAGGTACAAAAAGTGATTTTATTTTCAGTATAGTGATTGAAATTTGTCAGTTTTCAGCATTTAAATCTGCTGTCTATATTTTGCATTGTTCAGGAAGAAATGTATTTCTTAGTATTTCTCTGGTGTTCTGCATGCAGAGCCTGGTATCTTAGGGTTTCGTTTGTGTATATTAGGACTTTTAGGGCTCCTTTTACGAAGCTGTGTTAGCGGCTTTATCGCACGCAACTTTTTAGCACGCGCTAGCTGAAAACTACCGCATGCTCAAGAGGAGGCGGTAGCGGCTAGCGTGGCTGGCAAATTAGCGCGCGCTATTACGCACGTTAAACCGCTAACGCGGCTTTGTAAAAGGAGCCCTTAGTTTGTGGTCCTGTATTTACATAGGGTTTGTCTGTGTTCTGCACGTGTGACCAAGGCCAGGTGTTCTGGTAGGAATGAACATCATGAAGTAGGAAGATATTTATAGGCAGTTTGTCCAGGTTTTACAAATTTTTAATTTCTGCATACATATGTAGACAAACATTACTAAATTACATTGCCTGCTGGTTTATGTTTAAATCTATTTTATTAAGCAACAGTAAGTACAACTACAATAATAACCATGGTATACATTTTCAGCAAACACCCGCGGAGGACTGGACTCTTATGTCCTCCCCGGACCTACCCGACCCCCCCCCCCCCCCCAACAAAGAAAACCCTACCCCCCCACCCACCCCTCCCCATCCCCCCACAGAGACAGAAACACTCGTAAGCAGGGAACAGCAGAGACACCTAGAAGCACAGTTTCAGAGGTGGAGTCTATTCAAGACCCGGCTACGACTCTCAGGAGGCAAAATGTTCAAATATGGAGTCCAAGTGTGAACAAAGTCTCTGCTCCGGCGTCGGGATGCCTGCTGGTTTAAGTCTTGACTTGATCACTGAATTCTTTTTTGTTTTTATTTTTATTTTTTTTTAATTTTGTAGAAGTTAGGAAAGCTGCATAGGCAGTTGGTGGATCAGCTGCTTGTGGAGGCTAAAGTCTGTGGGGCTGGGGCGAAGCAGGGCTTGGTCCTCATTTGTTTTACAACTTGCAGAAAGAAAGGTCAGCAAGATAGTTGCAGATAATACCTTTTATTAAATTTAGATCTTAAAATATATATCAAATGCAAATTAAAAAAATGTCAAATAAACATAAAAACTTCAGTAAATATATATAGGTCTTTTAGGCAATTGAATTAAAGTGAATTAAAAAGTGTCAATAGATGATACCTACACCTGCAACCGGTCTGCCTTCTCTCACATCTCCCACTTGCCCACGGCCTTTCTGCCCCTCTTTCTCTCTTACAGCTGCCCTGTACTCCTCTCTTTCTTTTACACACTTATTCCTTCCTCCCCTTGTTGATTTTTCTGTCTCATGAGATTGGGAGCTGCAAGTTCAATAGGTTCTTTTTATTAAAGATTTTCAATTTTACATAAAAGCATTGCATTTTGCTACTTGCTACAGATCTAGAAATTACATACAATATAGCATATAAAGTAAACAATTAACTAACTCTTATTTAGTCCACAAAAATGAGGATCAGGAAAGGAAATACATTTCCACTCAGAAATAACAAAAATTAACTTAAGGTCACGGCATTAGATTTCCCGTACTACAGCCAGATGGAAGGTCATACATCATTAGACCAGCCTTTCTTTTGATCCAATAAATTCTAAAAGTTGTTTAGGCTCAAAGAAAATAAAATTCTTATCTTGATAAGATATATAATAGGAAATTTAATAAGAAATGTAGCCCCCAGAGCCAGAACTCTTGGCCTCAAGGACAAGAATTCTTTCCTACGTTTCTGGGTTTTCTGAGCAAAATCTGGAAAAATACGAACATTTGAGCCTAAAAACTTATCATTTATATGACGAAAATACAAGCAGAGGATAAATTCCCTATCACTTGCCAAGGCAAGAGTTAACAGCATGGTAGTGACAACCTCAAGGGAATTTTCCAGAAATGAAGACAAATTCATATCCACTGCTCTATCTACTGGGATTTCTGTAGAAGTAGATTGATTCCCCTTGTGGTGTCTTTATATTAAAATAATAAGCTCTAACAATTAGAGAT
This sequence comes from Geotrypetes seraphini, assembly GCF_902459505.1. Lineage (NCBI taxonomy): Eukaryota > Metazoa > Chordata > Amphibia > Gymnophiona > Dermophiidae > Geotrypetes > Geotrypetes seraphini. The sequence goes on along the minus strand of NC_047085.1, from coordinate 181,331,666 downwards.
ATGTTTTCTGATGGAATGGCCAAAGTTTCACGGAAATATTTTCTAGCCATCTCAGCTGGTGATATAATAGGATACTTTGGAAAATTCAAAAATCTTAAGTTATTTTTCCTCAGTTGGTTTTCAAAGTTCTCCATCTTACGAGAGATATAAAATCTCTCTTTGACCAGTTCCATTTGTACTTTCTTTACTTCATTCAAATTATTTTCTTGGTTCTCCAAGTTTTCACTCAAATTAGTTAGAAGTACCCCTTGTTGTTCCACCTTGGAAAAGATAGTTCCGTAGGCTGTTTTAATAGTAGAAAGACTCAATTTAAGGTTGAAGTCCATGACTGATATGGCCTGCCACAGTGCCTCCATATCTATTTTCTCTGGTTTCTTCATCTCCCCAAAACTGATAACATTCCCTCTCGAAGCACCTCTCACCTCCTCCTCTGTGTTACAGGGAGACTGCTGATAATTCACATCTCCACCTTCTTCCAAAGGGTTCAATGGAAATGTCCTCCTGTACTGGGGTCAAGCTCTGTCTCTCGGGGCTGCAGGACTACAGACATTCCCTGCACTGAAGTACCTCTGGGTTGGGGAGGAACTAGCCTCTGCTCTGGGCTTAACGAAGCCCGGTTCACTGCGATAAGGTCCCCCGAAGATTCCAGGTTCTCCCCTGAGGTAGTTTGGGTCATTTCACCCGAACGGGCAAAGATGCTCATAAGCATCATCTGGACCAGTCATTGGGGGGACTACACCGCTGGAGGGGCAAAGTGGGGGACTCCCTTTCTCTTCCCCATATCGCTACCGGAAAAGAGACTCACAAACACGGCACCAGGCGAAATGAGCAGCTCAGCTCGTTCAGGCGTCCACTCCCGACACCATCTTGATCCTAAGTTCAATAGGTTCTTTGTGAACCTCAAGTTGCTCAAATTGTCATAGTGGAGTTGTGGAGGTAATGGTGGTGGTGGGGAAGTAAGGGAGTAAGGAATCTCCTGGACATGGTGGTAGCAGAGAGAATGAATATATTGGACCAGAATTCAGAGATGCCAAGAATGGCCCATCCAGAAGACTTAGTGATAACACAAAAACTCAAAGGAATAAGAAAGGAGGTATTCCCCACAGATTCATACTACAAAAGAACCTCATTTGTGAAAAAAGCCCACCAATGAAATAGTGAAAGTTTTATTGTCAAATATATTTTATTGAGCTCAACAAAAGAAATGAAACAGGTAAGAATACGCATAACAGCTAAAACAAGCTCAAACCATTTTCAAGAAACTCACATCATACTACAGCTCCCCCCACTCAAACCCCCAAACTCCCCACCCCACCCTACCCCAGGTCCTCCTTCCAAGTGAATCCCCAGTTGCGAACTGCATTGCAAAAATAAGCAGATGTACTTAGAAAGGGTATAACAATATAAAAGAATATCAACAGTTGAGTAGGCAGCTACGGGCCACTGAAGTCACAGTAGTCCAAAATGGCTCCCAAGTGTGCTGAAAAAAGCGACCTAGGAACGAGGAGAAGTCCTGCATATCCTGACGCTCCACATCAGGAGAGTAATCATCCGGCACCTCCACAGGTAGTAGTCGGGCACCTCACCATCAAGCCATTTAAGTAGAATAGATTTCAAGACAATAAGTACTGTCCATTTGAGAAAAGCAGCAACTCCTCATTTACGGGGAGAATAATGTGGGACAACTCCAAGCAGGACCAGTGGAGAACGCTTGACAGTGATACCCCAAAAACGTTCCACAAAAAGAAAGATGGAGCTCCAAAAGGATTGAATGGAAGGGCAGGTCCAGAACATATGTCCCAAACCCGCCTCAGGAGCCTGACATCGGAGACAGGCTGCAGACATATGAAACCCAGCGAGATAAGCCCGCTTAGGAGAAATATACAAGCGAAGAGTCAGCTTATAGTGCTATTCCCAGAAAGTAATATATTTACGAAACGCAAACAGCCTGCGAACAGCTTGTAAAATCACATCATCAGGCAGTTCTATAACAAGATCACGAGCTCAGGCTTCCCGCAACCTTGAATGGTCAAACAAAGGGGCCTCATCTTTTAAGTGACGATGATGGAATTTAAGCGGGACATGAAGTTGGGAACCAATAGTAAAGGCCGTAGATAACAGCTAGCAAGAAGCCATTAAAGAGCTCAAAGGTAAAGAGTGGAGGTAATGTTGAATTTGTAGGTAAGCAAAATAATCAGTGGGCAGGAGATCAAATTCGTCCCGCAACTGAGGAAAGGATCAGAGTTTCCCATCATTGTCCACCAATTGAAACACATAATGAATACCCCTTGTTTCCCATCGTGCAAAACTGGGTCCATCCACCCCAGGGAGGAAAGAGTTATTAAAGCGGATAGGCAGAAAAGGGGTTACAGAAGCAGTAACAGAATGAAATTTACAGACCCAAAGCCAAACCTTCCTCAAGGGTCGATGTAGCACCCTACGAGAAAAAGGCTCCGGTAAGGTAGATGGAATAGAATGAAGATATGCACTAAAATGATCAGTCTGAAAGCAGGAAAGTTCTAGAGAGGTGTTAGTAAAGACAGAAGTACCCCGAAAAAAATCATTGATATGGCGCATGCCACAACCAACAGTCAAGTAACGAAGATTTAACAAACCTAGACCCCCCTTGTACCATGGCATTGCCGCCAACTTATAAGGCATTCGAGGCCGCTTGCCTCCCCACAGAAACCGCTGTACCAACCGCTCTAGGCATTGCTCATCTCGAGAGGTCAAATAAAGGGGGAGAACCTGAAAAACATATAACCAACAGGGGACAATAAGCATGTTGTATAAGGCACTCGACCCAGAAGTGAGAAAGGGAAGTCTCTCCAAAGCTGTAGTTTATTTTGAAGGGCCTGAAACAGCAGCTCTATGTTCAAATGATACAAACGAGAGAGGTCAAGTGGGATGAGCACCCCCAAATATTTCAACAAAGAATCAGCCCAGAGCAAAGGAAATGTACCATGCCAGGCATTACGCAAGTCTAAAGAGGAAGGTAAAGCGACCGACTTATCCAAATTTAGTGAGAGACCAAAATAAAAGCCGAACTCTGAGATAAGGTCTAATGCCGTCGGTAAAGAAGCCTCCGGTATAGTTAGGATCAAAAACATATCATCAGCAAACGCCAACGTCTACAGTTCTACTCCAGCAACCGGAAGGCCCTGCACCTCATCAAACCCTCGAAGAATACAAAGTAAAGGTTCCAAGGAAAGGAGAAAAAAGCAAAGGGGAGAGAGGGCAACCCTGCCGGGTGTCCCGTAGAATAGGAAAGGAATCAGTACGCGTGCCATTAACCAACAACGAGGTCCATGGATTAGAGTACAGAGATCAGATCGCTGCGAGGTAGAATCCACCTAACCCAACATACTCTAGAGTACGAAACAAAAAGGACTAATGGATGCTATCAAAGGCCTTAGAGGCATCCAGACTTACAAACAAAGCCGGAATACGATGGTATTGACAATGAGCTAAGGCAAATAGGACCTTATGAACATTACAGACCAATTGGAGGCCTCGGACGAACCCAACCTGGTCTTCATGAATGACCCCAGGAAGATGTGGTGCAAGATGATCGGCTAGCATTCGCGATAAAAGTTTCAGATCTACATTAATCAGGGAGATAGGTCGATAAGAGCCAGGAGCATCAGTCTCCTTGCCAGGCTTTAGCAGCAAGGTAATAAGCGCCTCATTCGCGAAACGGGGAAAGGAGCCTCGAGTAATGGCTGCATTGAAGTACTCCAGTAAAGGACCACCATAAAAGAATATGATAAAAGTCTCCAGAGAACCCATCCAGACCCGGGGCCTTACCAGAACGAAGAGCCATAATAGCCGATTCCAATTCCACCACCCGAAAAGGACCATTAAGGGAAGACACAACATTGTCTGGAAGCCGGGGAAGTCCAGAGGACAGGAGATAGTCCTCCAACAAATTCAGGGGAGTGTCATCAGGGGCCCCGTACAAATGCTGAAAATAATCAAATAAAGCCGCAGAAACATCTGGCATACGGGTCACCCTGCCCCCACCTGGGGTCTGAAGAGCTAAGATTGGGTGTCTTCGGGTCTCACTTTTCACCAGACATGCCATAAGGCGTCCAGGCTTGTTACCAAAACGGTGGAAGCGATGAGTATGATATGCCGCCCATTTCTGGGAGCAAGAATGGAGAAGAGAATTAAGAGCCTCTTGGGTAGACAGATAACATTCTCAGGCTTCCCTCGAGGAGGTCGAGTGAAAAGAGCGCTTGGCCACATGAAGGGCCTGTTCCAAGGTGATAATTCCGCTATGAATACGCTTATTTCGAGCACTCAGAAAAGAAATAATGTGGCCCCTAATCACTGTTTTAGCAGCTTCCCAGAACAAAACTGGATCATCAGCATGAACCACATTATTGGCCGAATAGTCATCCCATTGGGCCTGCAAGAAGGTTTGAAATTCCTTATTTTGGGCAAGATAGAACAGAAAGCGCCAATAAAGCGCACAAAGATAGGCTATATCCAGAGTAACGTCAACCCATATTGGGGTATGATCCGAAATATACAATGAGCCAATCGCCGCCAAGGCAACCGAAGGAAACAATGTGGAAGACACAAAAATATGATCTATCCGAGACCAAGTATTGTGGGCCTGGGAAAGATGTGTATAGTCCCGCTCTTCGGGATTAGTGAAAGATTTATATTTGTGTGAGAGTTGCAGTAACCGGGAACTCAAAATAACTGAGCAATCCCCATGGAATCTCACGGAACTTTGAAAATTAAGCAAGAAATATCTGGAGTCCATGTTACGTCTTCAACTCTCGCTTTTTTGTTTTTTATATTGCCAGTGCTTCTATTGCAATAAAATAATCCAGGGTAATTCCAACTACTGGAAAATGACCATATTTCAAAATTTACTTAGCTGGATATTAGACGCAATCCCAATGGCACCCAACAGTGTGCTTTGTTTCATTTCTTCATCAGGGGTAATCCGCACTTTGTAGAACTACTAATTTCTTAGAAGTTTTTCATTTTCAGAGGATCTGCATCTGATTCTCACTTGTTTAAATTCCAAAAATCACCATTCACCAGCGGTTCTGACGTTCAGCTCATACAACGTACCCTCTTTCTCAAAAAGCGTCATCATGACGTCAATATTGAAAAAACTTTATTGCTTGATGCAGAACACGACCACATTCTTCTCTAATATAAACCAGAAGTCATATTCAGAACAAAATCAAGTTCTTCTCTAATGTAGACAAAAATCACATGTCCATAGATGGATTTTTTGTATGTATCCTGTATATAAGAAATCACCTACTGTTTAACCACTCCACCTGCTCATTCAACCCATAAAGTTGGTAAGTCTTTAAATAAAATATCCAATGTTGTTCCCATAACACTAAGAAAGCTTTTCTATTTCCATTAAAATTTTGAAAGATTGCCTCCAAATGCACCATCTTAAATCCAGAAATGTATGATTGTGCTGAATGTGATGGGAAACCATTGGTGGTTTCTCGTTTGGTGTATACAGAACTTTAATGTTCTATTAATTTTGACTGCACTGCTCTTGTGGTGCTACCCACATACAGAAGTCCATGGGGACAGGAAATAACACATATCATATAATCAGAATTACAAGTGGAGATGTTCCTCAAATTGTACATCCTGCCGGTGGAAGGATGTGACTATGAATCTCCCTCTATGGTGATACCACACATAGATCAGTCACCACAGGCTGAATGCCTGACCTATAGTACCTCAGAGTTGGAAACAGAGTGAAAGGTAGAAGACACCAAGTAATTGGACAAATTATTTTCTCTAGTATATGCAACACAAGGTTTCTCATTGAAAATGGCATGTAATTGGAGAACATGCCAGTGTGAATGAATACTTTTTGCAACTTCTTGAGCCTGTTTGGAAAATGGTAGTACACAGACTACCTGATCAATAATTTCTTTAGATCTGTCCCTCAACAATAAATCATGATTTGCATAAAGAGCTCTCATATATGCTTTATGAATGCAGTTTTTGGATAACTTCTCTGCAATAATCTAAGAATGAAGCTTCATTTTTAAATTCAATACCAGTCATGCAAATCCTCCTTATCCGTAGGAATTGACCAATGGGTAAAGATCATCATCCTATTTCAATTTTGCAGGATGACAACTTGTATATTGCAATAAATTGTTCCTCTCTGTAGGTTTTGTAAAGGGGGTGGGGGTGGTGTTAATGAGGTATTAAATTAATTTAAAGTCTCCCAAAGTGCTTCTATGGTTGTGCCTGCTGATTTCTGCAACTACTTTGGTCTTTTTAGTTAAGTAGTATATTAAATTTTTAATAAATATAAACATACTGTATTCTTCCAGAAGCTTCTTCTTCCTCAACTCAAACTGCTATAACTAACATAAGAATATAAGAATTGCTGCTGCTGGGTCAGACTCATGGTCCATTGTGCCCAGCAGTCTGCTCACGCGGTGGCCCTCTAGTCAAAGACCTGCGCCCTAACTGAGACTAGCCCTACCTGTCTAATTTTGTCTTGAATCCCTGGAGGGTGTTTTCCCCTATGACAGACTCCGGAAGAGCATTCCAGTTTTCTAACACTCTCTGGGTGAAGAAGAACTTCCTTATGTTTGTATGGAATCTATCCCTTTCAATTTTAGAGAGTGCTCTCTCGTTCTCCCTACCTTGGAGAGGGTGAACAACCTGCCCTTATCTACTAAGTCTATCCCCTTCAGTACCTTGAATGTTTTGATCATGTCCCCTCTCAATCTCCTCTGTTCGAGAGAGAAGAGGCCCAGTTTCTCTAATCTTTCGCTGTACGGTAACTCCTCCCTTAACCATCTTAGTCGCTCTTCTCTGGACCCTTTCGAGTAGTACTGTGTTCTTCATGTATGGTGATCAGTGCTGGACGCAGTATTCTAGGTGAGGACGCACCATGGCCTGATACAGCGGCGTGATAATCCTCTCCGATCTGTTCGTGATCCTCTTCCTTATCATTTCTAGCTTTCTGTTCGCCCTTTTCGCTGCCGCCACACATTGCATGGACAGCTTCATTGACTTGTTGATCAGAACTCCCAAGTCTTTTTCCTGGGAGGTCTCTCCAAGTACCACCCCAGACATCCTGTATTGGTGCATGAGATTTTTGTTACCTACATGCATCACTTTACACTTATCCATGTTGAACCTCATCTGCCATGTTGATCCCCATTCCTCAAGCCTGATTATGTCACGTTGCAGATCTTCGCAATCCCCCTCACTCGTCTTACCAATGTCCAGATCGTTTATAAAGATGTTGAAGAGCACGGATCCAAGCACTGAGCCCTGCGGCACCCCACTGGTGACGCTCTTCCAGTTCGAGTATTGTCCATTTACCCTCACTCGCTGTTTCCTATGCTCCAGCCAGTTTTTAATCCACGAGAGTATTTCACCCTCGATTCCATGGCTCACAATTTTCCGAAGTAGTCGTTCATGTGGAACCTTGTCAAACGCCTTCTGAAAATCCAGATATACAATGTCGCCCGGGTCGCCCTTGTCTATCTGTCTGTTTACTCCCTCAAAGAAGTGCAGCAAGTTCGTCAAACATGATCTGCCTTTGCTAAAACCGTGCTGACTGGTCCTCATCAGCCCGTGTCTGTCAAGATGATCAGCGACTCTACCATCTTTCATGGTACCGAGGTCAGACTCACCGGGATAGGTTCTTCTACCTTCTTGTGGATGGTCCCCTCTTTTGGAGAAGATGTCACAATAGGCAGGCTCCCAAGCCAAAAATCTGATTGTTGGCTCACTGCTTGGCTTTGGAATGCTGCTCTGTCAAAATGGGAAGACTTCTGGGTTGAAGGAGTGTAGTTCGCTGCTCAGGGTTTAGCAAAGCCCTATCTTCACTGCTGCCTGAATTCATAGACCCTAGCAGAACAGAAGCAGGAATGGTTTTGGGTCCGCTAGATACTTGATGGTATTCCAAAGTCATCTAGTGGAGTGGTAGGGACACCCTAGGCTTATTGGGAGCTGCCCTAGGAGTACCCTTTTTCTTACCCATTATGGATGTAACATTGAGAGAAATTCAACAGATTAGTTATATGAATTTATCCCTGCTGTTACCATTTCAGTTTTGTGTCTGTGAGTTCTTGTGGGTTTTTTTTTTTAATTTTTTAGATGTTCTAGCCAACCAGAGCAGGCTGCCTGAACATTTCTGCAGCATTTTATTCCTGCATATTGCAGTCCTAGAAATCCTAGGCAGCTCTTTTGCTCAACTTTTATGTTTTGCACCTGCTCAGGAATTCAGATATTCTGGCACCAGAACCTTCCAGAGATTTGGGGAAGTCTCTGTAAGGTATATGGATGCAAGCAATGCACCCTCTAAGGCAGTGTCTCTCAAACTTTTTTAGCTCTGACACACTAAAAGGAGCTGTTTCTCACTGCACATTATAATTGAAATTATAAAATTGCAAATCCAACAAAAAATTAAATTTGAGAGTTATTTATTTAAAGTTCTTTAAGCTATGTATGAGTAATTGTAACAACAGTGAAACTAAAGTACATAGAATAGAATTGCTAATCAATGCGATGGATGTGCTTGTTTTTGAGTGTAAATTAACTCAAAATGTGTCTCGATAGTCAACAAGCAAACACGCATTTCATCACCCACCATTTGCAGTCGTCATCTTTTTTTCGATTTAATTTCTGTCAGAGCTGAAAATCCAAGTTTGCAAAGATAAGAAAATCCAAATGGTAACAAAGCCTTGATTGCTTTGTTGCTCAAGTTAGGATAACTACTACATAAAAAGTAAAACTAAAATTACTTGCTGTTAGTTTTGAAGGACCAGTCATGTCAAAGAATGATGCTTGTCTGGGCGGTTGTTTCCATACACACAAAGACACTCATAACGTTGACAGACTCTTGCATACATGACGTACATATCATCTATTCTAGTGTATATTTATGACGGGAATTTTTAAAATTAAAGTAAAATTCTGGAATCTCTCGTGACACATCCGGAATCTCTTTGGGGCACACTACCGTGCCTTGGCACACAGTTTGAGAGTTTGCTCTAAGGATTGGCCGAGTGTGAGTAGGGTTTCCAGATTTTACGTATGTAAAATTCAGACCCATAGACCCGCCCCTAGGCTTGCCCAGTTCCACCCATCCTCACCCCATTATGCCCATGCCATCCCCCAGCCTCGCCCCCTAGCCCCGCCACCTCAGCTTGCTCATCTCGATCGGGAAGGCATCCATGCATGTGCGAATACCCCTCCCGACACAATCTGCTTTCCAAAACCTGGACAAAGTACCAGGTTTTGAAAAGCTTGCCCGGACAAGCCCTCTGAAAAGACATGTCCGGGTAAATCCAGACGTCTGGTAACCCTACATGTGAGCAACAAGTTCTAAAAACCCAACAATTTTCCAGATTTGCAAGTATATTTGTGAGCAACCATGTAAAATCTGTGAGCGATGCTCCTAGAATATATGAGCGATTGATCACGTGCTCCACTTAGAGGGAACATAGGAAGCAAAAGTGGAGTTTGAATTGCTAAAGGGGTTGGTCACTGGTTGCAGAAATGAACTCTCCCCAAAGTAATTTAAACTTCTTAACTGCTGCCAAAATTGTCTTTGGTCATCTCCTGCCTTGAATCATACATCTCCAAAGGGAAACCCCTTGACTTTTTTCCTGTCATACCTCAATGGTGGACAACAAAGACTCTTGTCATAAGATGGCAGGGGTTCACAAGATTTAGGGACAAGTATCAGAATGGGTGTTGCAGGCTCATTTTAGTGAGGAGGAGCAGGAAAACTTCTCATCCCTTTTTAAGTCTCTGACAGAGGAGAGAGGTGATAATTTTGGAAGTTGCTGAGACATCCAGGCACTCTATTACCATCAGGAATGACTATACCTCAGGCACAGGGAGTTATAAATAAACATGGCAAGATCTGATTACGTTCAGGCTGCAGAGCCTTAAAGTCTGACCGCAGGGAGATTTTAACAAGCTTGTTTAAAAATTCTGTCAAGATAAGGATAAAGGGACTTTGGGTTAGATTCACGATCGTGCCCGATCCGGGCAGGTCCAATGAATTCTGCAAACAACAATATGCAGATGGAGGCGATCGGAGGAACGCCCCCCCCATCTGCCTGCCCGGATCGCTCTATAGCGATCCCAGCGCATGCGCAGACCATCTGAAGATGGTCTGCGCATGCGCTGGACCTCCGGGCTAGCAGAGATTTTTTATTTTCTTTTTTTAATTTCTTTTGGAGCCCATGGTTTTAACCCGCTCAAGCTTGCAGGCTAAAACCACGGGCTAGCACTGCAGGGAAGGGTGGGAGAGTCGGGGCAGGCAGGAGAGTCTGGGCATTCCACACAACCACCACCTTTTCCAGAGAGAACTCCATGGGGCAGTTGAATGGGGAACAGTGGGAGAGTCAGGGCAGGAGGAGGCGTTCATGGCAGCAGGAGATCGGGGCTGACAGGGCAGAGAGCAGGGCGGCAGAAGGCAGGGCAGTTGGAAAGGGCTTGAGGGACTGGTCCTCAGCAGTCGCTTGTTTGTGATCAGCCAGTCCAGTCGGTGTTGCAGGGTTTTGCTTTGTGAATCGTGTCCCTGCCTACTTTGCATGCCATTGCCCTCATTTGCATGTGCGGATCGGAGGATGGTCGGCAGAGAGGTTAATGAATAGTGCAGGAGGGAAATCTGGTCACAAAGGGGTCGCAAACCGATCGGTAAACGATCAGTTTGCTTTGTGAATCTAGCCCTTTATCATCTGTTTTGGGAACAGCCCAGGTAAAGTGTGAAGAGAGGAGCATTTGTTATAATTTATGAATTATACCATCAAGGGTTGACTGGGACTGTAAGTAACATCTCTAATGTATTAGGTAGGGGTACCAGACGTCTAGGAAAACCCGGACATGTCCTCCTTTTAGAGGACTGTCCGGGGTTTCGGATAGACTTTCCAAAACCCAGCAGTTTGTATGGATTTTGGAAAACCCTGACGAACTCCAGCCGCATCTGGAGGGCATCTGAGCATGCACGGATGACATCTCACACACCCGTGCATGCTCCAGGCCCTCCAGACATGGTCGGAGCTTGTCGGGGAAGAAGAGATGAGGTTTGTGGGGGCAGGGCTGGAGGTGGAACTGGGAGGGGCTGGACCGGAATGGGGCAGAGCCAAAGACAGATCAGGGTGGGGCCATGTGTCTAAATTTTTGCAGCCTAAAAAATGATAACCCTATTATAAGGCCCCCTTTTATCAAGCTGTGTTAGGGGTTTTTTATCGTGAGTCGCTGTGGTAAAACCTCCAATGCTGGCATTAACAGTAGGTAGGAGATGCTGCTTGCTACCGCCAAAGATTTAAAAAGGTACGCAGGGGGCATGCACGGCGGGGAGAGTGCAGGATGGGGGCAGGGAGAGCATGGAGTGGCGATACTGGATGCCACTGCCCCAGGTGTCTCCTTTCCATACTGTGCCACTGGTCCTTTGTCTAGCTGTTGCTATTTCCTGATCAACTTTACTATCTTCATTCCGATGGCCAGGTGACCTTCTCTGTGACCGGGTCTGAAGCTCTGCTCCTATTGGTCCCTTTGCCTTTCCCTTGGTCTTGTGGGTGTTCTTCTTGCTCCCTTCTGACCCTGCAAGCCAATTATATTCATCTTACCTTTGGCGCATGTGCTCTTCTGCTCCCCTGAAATGAGCTCGTCTTTTTATCTCTCTCTACTACTGCATAACGCAGCATCTCACCTCTGAACTACTTCCATCTATCTGCCAATTCTCCCACCTCTGCCATAAAGCTTTTAACTTTTCAGAACTCCACCTCCATATCCACTTCCATCTACAGCCTTCAGAAATTCAAAGTGTCTTGCCTTAGGGCAGCAAGCTTCTGAAAATCTACAAACTGTGAGTAAATTGCTACATTTATTGAAAAAAAAAAAAAGTAATTTTCAGAAAAGAATAGACTTCTTGTGTGTCGATGTGCAATAGTTTATACTGCCTTGATATTATAGTATACACTTCCCCCTCCGTATGCGCAGTGATAGGGGAATAACAAGTCAGCACATTCAGAAAAACCACAAATAACTTTTCATATGTTATTCACGGTTTTATGTTAAAAACCCTAGAGAATATGATAAAACCGCAAATAACCTGACCTGTTCCTGGGAAGAAAGTACAGCAATTGTCTCTGTACAACGCTGGGAGCAGCGATTTTCTCTGCCGTAATTTTGGGAGTGGAGCTTGCAAACAAAAAACTGCGAATAACCGAAACCGCGATTGGTGAAAATGCGAAAAAGGAGGGGGAAGTGTATGTTAGAGTATATGTATGTTCTAAGAGGGTCAGGAACAGAAGGTAACTCTGGAAAGCTTGTCTCGGGTATATTAAGTCAGTCCAACAAAAAGGTATCACAATTTATTTCTTGACTGTGTATGGGAATGTCTTTGTGATGTTAACTATTACTGATTGGTCTCTAACACTGGGTTTTACTAAACCACAGAAGAGCTTCTTACCACGGGCCGGCAAAGTAAATTGAATGAGCATCAAAGCATTTACCTCGCCAGCCTGCGGTAAGAAGCTCTTCCGTGGTTTAGTAAAAAGAACCCTTCTACAAATCAACATGGGAATTAGCATTCTACTCTCTGCTGTTCAGAGGGGCTGATGCAGAAAGCCATTATTGGGTGCACTTTGCACATAGGGGTTCAGTGTAGAAGTTAACTTGTGTGGGACAAATGAATGCACAGTAAATTCAAATGAATAATAATGAAGCCATTAATATTACTACTATTAATTATTTCTATAGCATTACCAGACGTACGCAGCGCTGTACAGAGTCATGAAGAAGGCTGTCCCTTCTCAAAGGAGCTTACAATCTAAACAGACAAGAGAGACAAACAGGATGCCATGGATACAGTTAAGGGGGACAATTAATCTGCTGGCTGGGTTGGTGGGCAGTGGGGAGTAGGGTTATGGATTGAAGGCTATATCAAAAAGGTGAGTTTTCAGTTTGCTTTTAAACAAGGTAAGGGAAGGGGTGTGGCAGTCAAACTCAGGTAGTTTTTTCCAGGCATAGGGGACAGCTAGATGAAAGAAACAAAGTCTGGAATTGGCAGTGGAGGAGAAGAGTACAGCTAAGAGCAGCTTATCTGAGGAATGAAGTTCTCTGGGAGGTGTATAAGGAGAGAGAGGAGAGATATTGAGGTGCAGCAGAATGAACACACTTGTAGGTCAGCAATAGGAGCTTGAACTGTGCCTGAAGGCAGATAGGGAGCCGGTGAAATGATTTAAGGAGAGGGGTGACATGAGTGTAGCGAGGTTGGTAGAAGAAGATGAGTTGTACAGCAGAGTTATGCACAGATTGCAGGGGGGAGAGGTGGCAATGCAGGAGACCAGTTAGAAGTAGATTGCAGTAATCTAAGCATGAGGTTACAAGAGTATGGAAAAGGGTCTGGGTAGTGTTCTCAGAGAGGAAATGGCAAATTTTGGAGATTCGCAGGATATGCTCTACTATGGGTGGCTTTAAATTTCAGTCACATATCATGATGGATAGATTCAGAAGTCGGGGCTACCCTGAGCAAGTGATTAAGCAAGCATATTTACGGGTCAAATTTGCAACTAGGGACCTGCTCCTCCAGTATAATACGAAGAATCAAGAAGATAGAATGGTAGCAGTTTTTCCCTATTCTACTTTTAGTAGGACTTTAAAAACATTATCTGTAAACACCGGTACATTCTTAGTATTCATGAGGAATTATGCATGCCACCTATATTTGCATACCAAAGGGATAATACCATTGGTGAAATTTTAACCTATAAGAGACTAGATTATGAATCTCTTCGGTCTCCCCTACGAGGGCATATGAAATGTGGGACATGCCAATGGTGTGCTTCTACCATTGAAGGAGTGAGTTGGGCAGTTCCCAACAGTGGCCGTCTGATTTCTGCATGAACAAATACATCTTGTTTATCCAAAGTAGGGATTATCTATGCTATAATCTGCCCTTGTGACAAGTTATACATAGGGAGATCTATTATAAAGATTAAAATACGTCTCACAGAGCATAAATCTCGCTTAACAAAATCTGACCCCTTTAGCTCCATTAGTCTCCCATTGGGAATAATTAAAACATCAACTTATGCAGTTTAAATGGAGAATCCTTGAAGAGATTGTAGTTGGGTGGGAGGGTGGCAATATAGAATCTCTGTTGAACTACAAAGAGCAACAGTGGATTTTTGAGCTCCAAACTCTGGAACCTAAGGGGCTTAATGCGGAGTTGGACTGGATGACCTTAACATAAGCTTTATCTATAAATTAGTAAAAAGCAGTTAGAACAGTCATCTACTATAGAATGTATTGATAGTTAGGTTATTGCCGCTAGCCAATTAGAATCCTTCGTGTCCTTTATGATGCGTGGAGGGCGGAGCTCTTCCTCAGACGGCACTTCTGAAGGGAGCACACCTCCTTGTTAAGTGAAATTATACCATTGTAAAAGTAAGCCTGAATACATTTCTGGTAAAGAGTATTTGCAGATACTAGTACTTGTTCAGTAATGATATGGTTTTTTAAATCTTAGAATACCGTGCCCTGAAGCAGAGATTTGCATTGAAACATGCATGTCGGCGGCGGTGCTTTCTACTATTTATGAATGAATGTTAGGCTTTGGCTGCATACAGCAATTCAGATACATTCTTGGAATAAGTTTCTTTAAAAATTTATATATAAAAAAAATGAACAAAATTCTTAATATTATAAAAAATTAATATATGAGCCAATGAGGAAGCATAGTGGTGGATAAGCTCCATAAGATTTAAGTATGTGAGTATTTTGGAGTGCCGCTTCTGAAGGTTCTGAATATTATAAGTTTTATTCCTCTATATAAGATGTGCAATAAAGGTAATGCACTACTGAACTTGAAAAACTGTTTTACAAGTAAGAATTTGATTTGATTTATTGGAGCAATAGTAGAGATAGAAGCGATAGGCCTTAGCAGTTTGTTGGATGTGCGAAGAAAATGAAAGGTCAGAATCAAAGACAATTCCAATGTTGCACGCAGAGGAGACTGGAACGATGACAGTATTATCTACAGAGATGGAGAAAGGAGGAGGAGGAGCAGAGGGTTTAGGAGGAAAGAGAAGCAGCTCAGTCTTAGATATGTTTAGTTTCTGATGATGGTAGGACATCCAGGCAGAGACTTTTTCTTGGATTTTAGGTGAAATTTCGGGTGTAGAGAAGTAGATCTGGGAGTCATCAGCATATGGGTGATACTTGAAACCATGGGAGATCATGGCACCCATGGAAGAGGTGCAGAGAGAGAAAAGAAGAGATACTAAGACAGAACCCTGCTAGCGGGATAGCAGCCAGAACTCCAACTGCTAGCGGGATAGCAGCAGAAGAAGACCCACCAATACATACATTAAAGGTGCGATGGGAGAGGTAGGAGGCAGGAAAGGACAGATTCGCAGAATCCAAGCAAGGACAGGTATTCTTCTGCAATACACAGAGATAAACGGGGGATTTTTAATGTGCACACAGTGCAAGAAATTCACTGCCATGTCCGAGGCAGTGTAGAAGGGTTAGTGGAGCGGATGTAATACCAATTTTTAAGATTTACTACTGTTTTTTCCCTCTTTTTTTTCCTTCTGTGAGCATAGCAAGTGCCTGAAAAACATGAAAAAACCAGCACACATCCAGCTATGAAATGGAATATTGTTCAGTGCATAAATATAAAAAAAAATAATGTGCAAAAGATTGTGACAGAGAAATTTTTTTTAAAAAATGGATGATATCTTTTTGTTGGACTAACAATACATTTTTTGACTAGTTTTTGAAGGTCATCTTATTTTCGCTTTAAAAATTTTCTATCCCCCTCTTTTACTAAGGTGCGCTAATCGATTAGCGTGCGTTAATCAAATTAGCGCAAGCTAAACGCTAACGCGTCCATAGACTAACGTGCACGCATTAGCGTTTAGTGCGCGCTAATCGGTTAATGCACTTTAGTAAAAGAGGGCCTAAGTATTTTCTTTAAAGTAGATTAACACGGCAACCATACGACCTTATCCAAGATAACAGAGAGTATCAAAAGCCACTGAGTTATCTAAAAATATCATAACCCTCATCATACGGCTCACAGCACAAAATAAAACTTTAACATAGAGATAATGAAAGTCTCCTTGCTGTGGTGCTGTTGGAGTCTTAAAGCATCAAACTCCTCTGAGAACCCCTTAAGCTGTCTCAAAACTGCTTTTTGAATGCTTTTCCCTGACACTGGGATATTTAATACTGTTGATAAGTTAGAGGCCTGCTTTTTTTTTTTTCTTCTTCTTCTTCTTAATGGGTGAGACAGGAGTCAGTTATCTTTTTGCCCAAATACAGCTAGAAAATTTCCCTTGACACAAAGCCTCTTTGGTTAAGTGACTCATTCAGATTTCTGGTGACTGGCTGGCTGCTTCTGCTTGGTAAAATAGTAGATAACTATGTATTTTCCTTATTTTTCTTGAATCACAGTCTTGTGAGTTCCCACTGATCTCTTCTCAATATTGTGGGTACTACATATGCACACATTAAAATGTTACCTTCATTATTCCTTCACCCACTTTTTGACTTCATCACCCCACCGTCCCTTTATATCTTCTACCCTCTTCTTAGCTCTAAAGCTTCAACATTTTCTTCCTCAACCATCCCCACTCTGTGTGCATCTTACTACTACTTATCATTTATATAGCACTGAAAGGCGGAAGCAGCGCTGTACATCTTGTGTGTGGCGCAGTCCTCATACCTCTCCTACTCTTGTTCGTGTTCTCTTTCTCCTTCCTACCCATCTACTCTGCATTATCTCTCCTACTGTCAGCCTTTCCATCTGTCACATCTTCAATCTATCACTTTCCACTGCAACTGTCCCTGATGTCTTCAAATATGCCGTAATTACAACACTGCTCAAAAAACCTTCACTGGACCCTACCTGCCATTCCAGCTATCACCCCATCACCCTCCTCCCCTTCTTATCCTAGTTATTTGTACGTGTTGTTCACCATCGTTGCCATGACTTTCTGTTATCCCTAGCTATATTTGATCCCTTACAATCAGACTTTCACCCCCTGTACTCTACAGAAACTGGCCTTGCTAAAGTCTCCAATGACCTGTTCCTGGTCAGATCCAAATGTCTCTATTCTATCCTCATCCTTCCCAATCTATCTGCTGCTTTTGACACTGTAGACCACCACCTTCTCCTTGATACACTATCCTTACTTAGATTTAAGGGCTTTGATCTTTTTTGGTTCACTTCTTATTTGTCACATCACACCTTTAGTATGTGCAGTGGTGGATACTCCTCTACTGCTATCCCACTATCAGTCGGGATACACTAATTCTGTCTCCTGGGACCTCTTCTTTTCTTCATGTATACTCATTCCCTTGGTGCTCCGATCTCTCATGGTTTTCAATATCACCTCTATGCTGATGACTTTCAGATGTACCTCTCTACACCTACAGGAATCCAGGCTCAAATCTCATCCTGCCTATTCATGGCCAAGACTGAACTATGCATCCTTCCACCATCTTAAACCTATCTCTCCTCTTCCCCCACTCTCTTTCTCAGTTGATAACACTCATATCCTCCCTGTTTTGTCAGCTCAGGGTCATTGACTCCTCTCTCTTTCTCTGCACAGATCCAGCAGATCGCCATATCCTATTTATTTCTCTACATATCTCCAAAAATTGACCCTTCCACTCTGAGCACACTACCAAAATCTTTATCACCTCTCATCTAGACTACTGCAACTTGCTTCTCACAGGTTTTCCACATAACCATCTCCCCATCAATCCATTCAAAATTCTGCTGTAATACATATATTCCTCCAGAGTCACTATGTTCACATCACCCTTCTCCCTATCCATTTCCACATACAGTTCAAAGTCTTCTTATTGACGTACAAGTGCATTCACTTTGCAGCTCCTCAATATCTCTCCTGTCTTATCTCTCCCTATATTCCTCCCCAGGAGCTCCGTACATCAGGTAAGTCTCTCATATATGTACCCTTCTGTACTGCCAACTCCAGATTACGTTCCTTCTCTCTTGCTGCACCATATGCCTGGAACAAACTGCCTGAGTCAGTACATGAAGCTCTGTACCTGGCTGTTATGCCAGTTATGCCCCAGCATATTACTGATAATTTTGTTTATGTATTCTCAAGTCTGCTGACCCAGCATATTACTGATAAGTTTGTTTACTAATATGTATTCTCAAATCTGCTGACCTGAACTCCTGACCCCCAAGACCAGATGGTCTCTACAATAACATTGCTTATTGTAGATCCTAACCTCTTTGATCTGACTTCTTTGATCACACCAAAAGGACAGATGGCCTCTGTAACACCTTCTTGATAGCATCAAAGAGACAGTGCAACACCTATCCTGACTTCCTTTATTTGAATGACAACTGGATAGCATCAAAGAGACAATAAACTACAACACCTCCTTGCCGCTCAAATAACCTCAGTAAAGACAGATGGGAAACTACATCAAAAAGAAAGGGACAGTAAACATCCTAACCTCCTTGATCTTCAAAGGGACAGTGAAACCAGTCTCATGGGAAAACAATTTCTGCAAACACCTCCTTCTGACATCCTGACCTGAGTGTTGTCTAAACACAGAACCAAAGAGCAGGACTAATTGTAACAGCAGGACCAGCTGTTTATGCTTTTACTATGAACTCCCGGTCCTATATAAGACCGGGATTCTGACCCTGAAAGTAGAATCCATGACGGTTGGCCACGTCTCACGGGACAGTCCTTTGGTCTTTCCATCCATCTATTGTAGGGGTTCACAATAGTGAGGATGGGGTCTGGGGTCAAGGTGAGGATAATTTATATTTAATTCTTATATGTGTATAATAAAGTGTTATTGTTTATGCTTTATATTGTCTGGGTGCTTTCCTGAGTGTTACTGATCATTCCACCTGTCAGAAATTAGTGGCAGAACAAATTGGTACCAGGAGGTGGGGTAATCATGTGGTCAGGAAAGTTAACTAGAAAACAAGGGGTGGAGGAGCAGGCTCCCAATCCCTCCATTCCAAATGGGAATGAAATTATGGGAAAATTAATGGCCACTGAGTGGTCTGTAGAAGCAGGATTGTGTGAATCCTGTACTTTTGGAAGTGGGGATCCACATGAATTATGTGCCTCCTTACATAAGGTGAAAATCTCAAAAGGAGAAGAGCAAGAAGTAATTTCTAGACAAGGAAGGATGATTTTGTCAGACTGGAGGAATTTGCATGAAGCTAAACAGGAATTACAATTGAAATTAGGAGAGCTGGAAAAGAATAGGTGTAATCAACTGCATGCCTTTGGAATGCTGCAATGTCAGAATAAGTTGTTAATGGATAAGGCCGTGCGATATGCACAATATAAATACAAAAAACGGAGGTGGAAAGTGAGTTACAGAAAAGTTAAAATCTTAAATTATCATCTGCCGGATAATTGGAATCCAAACAAACGGGATGGGGAAATTTGTGATTCAAATTTTAATAACAGTAAGGAGGATATATGTATTGAAGGAACGCAGGCAGATAGTTCAGAAGCAAAGCCAGTGAGGAGAAATGATGTTGTGGAAGACTTTACTCAGCACGAAGTCATGGATACGATGGCACGCTTTACACAGCAGCCTGGGGAACCACTAATGCCATGGGTAATTCGGGTACAGGAGATGGGCGCAGCAGGGATTATGTGGGATGCCACAGATGCCCCTAAATTTGTTCAAATTAGTCAAGAAATAGCAGTACAAAATGCGTTACGGGAGGATCCTTATCCTGCAAAAAATGCCCAATGGTCTTTATTAGAAATAATTAGTAGGGGTGACACGAGGCGATATCCACTTGAATCTGATTGGCCCTCAAATGATAAGATTTGGTATACATTAAAAGATGCTCAAATCAGAATTAAGGAGGAGTCTATGAAGGCAGCCTTAGTAATAGGTCACGCTGACACATATATGTCATTACCTTTTACTGAGTCCATGAGAAATAAAATGATTAAGTATGCTGCACCAGCATACAAACAGGTAAAGATAACTTTGTTGATCAATCAAATAGACAGGACTATTTTGGAAGCCTTAGAAGCGATCCGACAGTTAGGAGATCGGGGGGACTGGGGACCTCAAAATACTTTTGATAAAAAGAGAACAGGACAATCCAATTCAAACAGGGCTGAGCGGGTGTCTCGGAGGAATATGTTTTTGGCATTAATAAAAGATGGTGTAAAGAGGGAAGAAATAGATGGAAAAAATACAAGGACATTATGGGGAATGTATAAAAGTAGAGGACTGGGAAAGAAATCTATGCCTCAAGCACACGTAAACAAAGGAGAGAGGGTGCCAACGGCTCCCCCTGAGGAAACTGCTTCCATTCTTTATCCTGATTTAAAAGGGTGGAAGTGTTGGGAGAATCAATAATGTGAATGCCGAGCCTCAGTGTGTGCCTGGACCAAATTAGAACAGTGTCCGCAGGTAGAGATAAATATTTAGTAGTAACCTGGGGAGCAACAGGTACAAGCTGTAGTGTACGCTGGGGTGTAGGAATATAAATATCAGGATTGGGAGGAAAATTATACAAGCAGGAAGAAAAAATTTTACAAATTTTAAAATTGGACAATTACCAATATGGGATTAATCTATGGGATTCCTTGCCAGATATCCAAAAAAGGGTTAACATGACAGCTTGCATTTTTACTATCCCTATAGTGGAGCAAAAATACTTACAGATGCCTAGATGTGATAGAGAAAGCTAAACTGTAGAAATATTGCTAAGTGACCTTTATAATGTATAAAGTTTTGTTAGATAGTATAAGGAAGTTGCACTCCAAGTAATTTTGCAAATGTGTCTTTTACCTAAAACACTAATATTGTGAACCACTGTAACTGCACGTAAACCTCTCTTGTATATTTTATAGATTAAAAATTCCCTGCGTGCATTCTCTTACGATTGAGTGACAGAGCTTTGAAATGGAAGAAAATAGAAAAGAAGACCAGTAAAACTATATAGAGCAATTAACTTAAGTTTCTATCTCTCTCTTTCTTTTAGAAGCTTATTATCTAAGACATGGTCCGGAGAACCAATTTCACTGTGCCACATTTAAAATACTTCCAGCAATGTGACCTGATAGTGGGAATCCAATGGATACCACATTTGTTTGTGACTCTTTTGATTAATAATGTGCTTATTTACAGATTAAATTCAACCCTGAATCATTACTGATGGAAGAAAGCATGCCGGAGCTCTGTGTTTGTCTGTTTCTGTTATGTGTTGTCTGTTCTAGCTTATGGGGTACCCCAACATTGCACATTGGCCATTTCCAGAGTTTATTCCACCCCTTCTATTAGTCCAAATGGTACCATATCCCTTTCCAAAAAAGATTCCCCCACATACCAGAAAGTATCTTATGAAGACCATGCTCACAATGATTTTATGCTATGGCTCACAGGTAATAGAGGCCATCAGCGTGCCAGATTTTGGGAATAAAGGGGACGCCCATGTGGAATCCCTACGTGGGTCAGGGCAAAGGGTCTATAGAGTGGGCAGACTTGATGGGCCTTGGCCCTTTTCTGCCGTCATCTTTCTATGTTTCTATGTTTCTATACAGCCCAATGATAATTTAGTTAGGGGTTATATTATAAAAGGATATCTGAAGAGAAATAATTAGAAAGCTTTATACCTGGTAAAATGGTGTTCAACTTACCAGGTATAAACAGTGCAGTGCACATAAATGACATAAGTTATTTTAGTATCACATTCTGTACGTGTGTATGGTCTCTCTTAAATGACATAATAATTATGTCCAGAACATAAAAAGGTATATTTTCTGAATGTCCTACAGAATACCTTTAAGTGCATTAGTGTTGTTTCTCTTATCTCACACAAATACTACCTTACACACAAGTATTGTGTCAAATGTTATCACATTCTGTACGTGTGTATGGTCTCTCTTAAATGACATAATAATTATGTCCAGAACATAAAAAGGTATATTTTCTGAATGTCCTACAGAATACCTTTAAGTGCATTAGTGTTGTTTCTCTTATCTCACACAAATACTACCTTACACATAAGTATTGTGTCAAATGTTATCACATTCTGTACGTGTGTATGGTCTCTCTTAAATGACATAATAATTATGTCCAGAACATAAAAAGATGTATTTTCTGAATGTCCTACAGACTACCTTTAAATGCATTAGTGTTGTTTCTCTCATCTCACACAAATACTACTTTACACACAAGTATTGTGTCACATGTTATCACCTTCTGTACATAAAGTGGTTTTTCTCCTTTTTCTCTTATACTCTCTTTTACCACTAGGGGGGTTTAATGTAATTAAAGCATTGAAGATAAACAATCATGAGGAAATATTTTCCTTGAAAAATCACGTACTGGGAAATGTTATTCCATATAGACTTTCATCCTTTTGTGATAAAATTGGTCAGCTCTGCTCTCTCATTCTGATGATTTGGCTAACATGCTGGGTTAAGAGAAAATTTCACCAGACCGAGAAGATGAAGACGCAACCAGATATACAGTGCCGTGCCATGAGGCTGTTATGTGGCACCAACTGGGGAATAGAAGTGAGCCTATATCCTGCCACTTCACATTAGGGCTGGTCTCTGGAGGTGGGGCCTGAAACTTACATGAGTGAAGGCATGTGAGTGGCATAGCAAGCCTATTGAAACCGGAGCATAGCCAGACCCTAACCAAAGATGCTAAGAAAAACGGGATACCAGATAACTGCGGTGATCGATGGTGAATATGAAGCTACCCTAAATGTATGCCATGAGTAAGAGCACAAATATAATATTAATAAGATTATTAATTTTCATGATTCCCAATACGTGATACTTTCAAGTGAAAGGCCTAATTAGCAAGAAATATTAGGGAATGCAAGGACACCAGGTTTAGCACATAAGGAAATAAATTATGAAGGGAAAATTAATTTTCCCATTTTACCTTTGCTTAAAAGTAGAATAGATACTATTGTTTCTGAAATACTGGCTGGCAAAGAAGCATATTTTGGCTCCAGAGTAGCAGATGTATTTAGAAGGGAAGGTGAATGGGTGACAAATACTGTACATAATTATGAACTAACGCTATGATATGATCAGTTAATGTTACATGTCGTTAATGATATCACAAAGAATTAACTTTATCGCATTGATTTAAAAACCACATCACATTCTGTACCCTTAGATAGAAAATGGTGTAAATTTTGAAATGAAACAATGTGTCCTTAGTACTGTTGAACTTGTGATTCCTGCTAGTCAAGCTCCCTTTTCAGTATGTTTACAGAATGTTAATGTGTTGCAGTGAGCAACTGAATTTTGAAATAATAACTTGCATTCTGTGGCAGATCATATTGAAGCTACCACTGCACTCCATGGGTGGGATGCTATTACTAGAGGCTGTGATATGGCACAAAAGGTGTTTAGCTATTAGGAGGACTTTTTATGGGAACAGACTTAAGAATCCAAGGGTGGAATGTTATGCCAGTTATGCCCCAGCATATTACTGATAATTTTGTTTATGTATTCTCAAGTCTGCTGACCCAGCATATTACTGATAAGTTTGTTTACTAATATGTATTCTCAAATCTGCTGACCTGAACTCCTGACCCCCAAGACCAGATGGTCTCTACAATAACATTGCTTATTGTAGATCCTAACCTCTTTGATCTGACTTCTTTGATCACACCAAAAGGACAGATGGCCTCTGTAACACCTTCTTGATAGCATCAAAGAGACAGTGCAACACCTATCCTGACTTCCTTTATTTGAATGACAACTGGATAGCATCAAAGAGACAATAAACTACAACACCTCCTTGCCGCTCAAATAACCTCAGTAAAGACAGATGGGAAACTACATCAAAAAGAAAGGGACAGTAAACATCCTAACCTCCTTGATCTTCAAAGGGACAGTGAAACCAGTCTCATGGGAAAACAATTTCTGCAAACACCTCCTTCTGACATCCTGACCTGAGTGTTGTCTAAACACAGAACCAAAGAGCAGGACTAATTGTAACAGCAGGACCAGCTGTTTATGCTTTTACTATGAACTCCCGGTCCTATATAAGACCGAGATTCTGACCCTGAAAGTAGAATCCATGACGGTTGGCCACGTCTCACGGGACAGTCCTTTGGTCTTTCCATCCATCTATTGTAGGGGTTCACAATAGTGAGGATGGGGTCTGGGGTCAAGGTGAGGATAATTTATATTTAATTCTTATATGTGTATAATAAAGTGTTATTGTTTATGCTTTATATTGTCTGGGTGCTTTCCTGAGTGTTACTGATCATTCCACCTGTCAGAAATTAGTGGCAGAACAATTTGTTCTGCCACTAATTTCTGACAGGTGGAATGATCAGTAACACTCAGGAAAGCACCCAGACAATATAAAGCATAAACAATAACACTTTATTATACACATATAAGAATTAAATATAAATTATCCTCACCTTGACCCCAGACCCCATCCTCACTATTGTGAACCCCTACAATAGATGGATGGAAAGACCAAAGGACTGTCCCGTGAGACGTGGCCAACCGTCATGGATTCTACTTTCAGGGTCAGAATCCCGGTCTTATATAGGACCGGGAGTTCATAGTAAAAGCATAAACAGCTGGTCCTGCTGTTACAATTAGTCCTGCTCTTTGGTTCTGTGTTTAGACAACACTCAGGTCAGGATGTCAGAAGGAGGTGTTTGCAGAAATTGTTTTCCCATGAGACTGGTTTCACTGTCCCTTTGAAGATCAAGGAGGTTAGGATGTTTACTGTCCCTTTCTTTTTGATGTAGTTTCCCATCTGTCTTTACTGAGGTTATTTGAGCGGCAAGGAGGTGTTGTAGTTTATTGTCTCTTTGATGCTATCCAGTTGTCATTCAAATAAAGGAAGTCAGGATAGGTGTTGCACTGTCTCTTTGATGCTATCAAGAAGGTGTTACAGAGGCCATCTGTCCTTTTGGTGTGATCAAAGAAGTCAGATCAAAGAGGTTAGGATCTACAATAAGCAATGTTATTGTAGAGACCATCTGGTCTTGGGGGTCAGGAGTTCAGGTCAGCAGATTTGAGAATACATATTAGTAAACAAACTTATCAGTAATATGCTGGGTCAGCAGACTTGAGAATACATAAACAAAATTATCAGTAATATGCTGGGGCATAACTGGCATAACACTGGCAGTATTGAAATCCAGGCTAAAAGCCCACTTTTTTTAGTTTTTAGTTTTTACTCCTAACCCCAATTTGTAAAGCATCCACACCCAAGAAACTCCTTAACCCCCTACTTGTCCTTTTTTCTCTGTTTGATTATTGTAAGCTCTACTGAGCAAGGACTGCCTCTTGAATGTTTTAATGTACAGCACTGTGTATGTTGCGCAGTTCTATAGAAATGACAAGTAGTAGTGGTAAAATACCCTCACAAGCTGCTTAATGTGGGTGGGAGCTGGGTGTGACAGGGGTGGGTGATAGAGTGGCTGACTGATAGTTAGTGCGTGGATGATATCATGCACTTGAGTGCCAATAGTGTGGCTGCTCTTACTGCCACTTGAAGAGGAGATGGCAAATGCAGCCACACTATTGGAAATCTACTAGGTTAATCAGATTCCCCAACCCAACCCTCCCTCCACCCTTCAGCTTTCCCTCTGGAAGCCTCAATCCTATCCAGAGACAAGGCCTGGTAGTCCAGTGGCAAGCAGTGGGAACAGTTCTCCACTTCCGCTCATCCAGCTCTGGATTCTAAATAACACTGATGACCCCTAGTGGTAGTTTTTAGATACTACTGCTGTGTGTGTGGGGGAGGGGGGGTGGACTTCAGCACTTGTGATCTGGGCTTGGGGGATTGGAACTTGTAACTAGGGGTGAGAAGATTGGGAGGGAAAGCTGATCAGATGGTGATCTGAAGGGAGAGGGGAGGGGCTGGGAACAAGTGGTACTGCAGCGGGTAAGTGGGTACCATTGCAAGTTAATTTACATGTCCAGGCCCATAGTGCAGAGGACTCATGTTATCAGTGCAGGCATATATCGTGATGTCCATGCTTTAATTATCTGCCCTGTACAATAAATGCAAAGCAGATGCAGGAATGCCTCCTGTATTTACTAATCCTGCCCGATTAAAAGAACATTTTTCGATTCGATTCAGCCTATTGAATCGATTTTTCGATTCAAATCACTTTTCCTGCCCAATTGGGCGTTTTTGTTTTTTTTTCAAACGTCCTGGCAGGTTTATTTTGTAGTCTTTCCATCACCCCACCACCCTTTGCCCTCTCTAACCCCAGGCCTGCACTGTGGTGTAAACAAAATAAAAAATACATTTTCTCTCTCTCTGTTAAGTCCTAGCTCACACTCCAGCTCTGGTAGGATACACATTTCAAATAACAAAATAGAAAATAAAATTATTTTTTACTATCTTCCACTGTCATATCCAACATTTGTTTCTTTCCCACTGCCTACCATCTCTCTCTCTCTCTCTGCCTTGTGCCCTGGGTCAAACTTTTCTATTCCCCTCCATGCAGCATCTCTCCTTGCCTCCCCTCCATTATCATGTGCAACATTTCTTTCTCTCTCCCCATGGACCATCTCTCCCTGCCCTCCACTCTTTGTCCAACATTTCTCCATCCCCTCCACCATATGAAGGATTTCTTCCTCTCACACCTTTCTACCTCTTTGTTTCATCTCTCCCTTCCTCTCCTCCACCCCAATTCTTCCACTCTCCTTTCTCACCCCCATATGCAGCATCTTTCCTCCCCTCCCATTCCCCTGAGCAGCAGCTTTCCTCTCACACCCATCTCCCTGTGTAGCAACCCCCCCCCCCCGATCCTCCCACTGTGAAACCTGACATATCTCCGAGGCCTCCTAAAGCAGCAGCAGTGATCTGAACAGGTTGCTTTGCGACTTGCCTCACTAAGGCTTTCCTCTGCTATGTCACTAATGACATCATCAGTGACATGACAGAGGGAAGCCTCCGGCGGGAAAGGCCGCAAAGCAGCCCGTTGAGCGCAACCGCTGCTGTTGTTTTAGGAGGCCTCGGAGGTATGCCAGGTCACACCAGGGTGGGGTCGCTGAATTGGTGAGTCCAATTTTCTCAGATAACGAATCAATTTACCAAAGTGAATCAGTGAATTGAGGTGAATCGAGCAGCACTAGTAAGTGCTATACTGGCTTTGCACTTACTTACTTTACAATAATTTTTGTTATTAATGTGCGGTAAGTGCGAAACCCCAATGCACTTTAGTAAAATAGCCCCATAACTGTATATTCTTTTTAGTTTTGTTAATATTATGTTTGCAACTGAGAAAAAATTGTGTACTGGAAATAATAAAGAAGTTTACTAGCTGAGGACCAGGTCACTTAATCATCACAGAATCATGCACAGTACTGGTGATTCACAAACATAATTTGTCACTGTCTTGTATTTCATGACAAATTGTCTGTTTTGAAGATAAAAATGGACTGCGTATTATGCACATGCATGATTTCCATGGACCTGTGGGAAGAGCAGATCTGTGAGGTAGAAAAGAGAAGTTTGGGTCAGTTGCACTTCATCTCAGCTTCCTTAGCAAACGCTACTTTAAAGTGCATACTTCCCATTTTTCTTTAAATAGTAGTAAATACAACTAAATCAATGACTTGGTGACACATTAAGGAAGATTTTGAAAAGCTTCATAAATTTTAAACTTTATTATTAGTCTTGGGGCTCCTTTTACAAATAGCGCACGCTAAAATGCCACGTACGCTAGCTGCTACCACCAACTCTTGCGCAGGCGGTAGTTTTTTGGCTAGCACGCGCTAATTTAGTGCGTGCGCTAAAAATGTTAGTGCACCTTTGTAAAAGGAGCCCTTGGTGTCAAAAATAAAAGATGAACTAGTAAAATGGGAACTTTCCAGACATGAGGATCAGTAATTTTATAAAAGGGCACTTATAATACGTCTCTAAAATGCACCTATTTTATATTATTATTGGACTATCAGAGCAGTGGCGTACTAAAGGTGTGGGGGGGGGGGAGGGCGATCTGCCCTGAACGCCGTTTTGGTGGGGGCACCGGCACCCATCCTTCTCTCCACCCCCCCACTCCTTCCCATGTGACCCTTCCCTTCCCCCTTACCTCTTTAATTTTTCCAGGCACGAGCAGCATCATGAACTTGCTGCCCACGTTGGAGTCAGCTCAATCTCTGTTTCTTCTGGGTCTTGCACCTAGGAAGTGATGTCAGGAGAGCCGACACCAACGCGGGCTGCAAATTCATGATGCTGCTCGTGCCTGAAAAATTAAAGAGGTATGGGGTAAGGGAAGAGGTGAGCGCACATGGCGGGGGGGGGGGTGTCGGGAAGGAGCAGGGGGGGTGTGGTGCCATCACCCCAGGCGCCACTCACCCTCGCTACGCCACTGCATCAGAGGTATATAGGGGTCCTTTTATAAAGTCATGCTAGAAAATGGTTTCCTACATGCTGAGGCCACTTTTTAGCATGGCTCTAAAATAGCTGCAAACTGGTTTTTCCTATTACTGTAACTACATACAAAAAGCTCCAAGAGCGTACCCGCGATAGAGAACTTCAAAAAAGCTCTCCATGTTAAGAACATAAGATTTGCTGCTGCTGGGTCAGACCAGTGGTCCATCGTGCCCAGCAGTCTGCTCCCACGGTGGCCTTTAGGTCAAAGACCAGTGACCTAACTGAGACCAGCCCTACCTGCGTACGTTCTGTTTCAGCAGGAACTTGTCTAAGTTTGTCTTGAATCTCTGGAGGGTGTTTTCCCCTATAACAGCCTCTGGAAGAGCATTCCAGTTTTCCACCACTCTCTGGGTGAAGAACTTCCTTACGTTTGTACGGAATCTATCCCCTTTTAACTTTAGAGAGTGCCCTCTCGTTCTCCCTACCTTGGAGAGGGTGAACAATCTGTCTTTATCTGTTAAGTCTACTCCCTTCAGTATTTTGAATGTTTCGATCATGTTCTCTCTCAGTCTCCTCTTTTCAAGGAAGAAGAGGCCCAGTTTCTCTAATCTCTCACTGTATGGCAACTCCTCCAGCCCCTTAATCATTTTAGTCGCTCTTCTCTGGACCCTTTCGAGTAGTACCATGTCCTTCTTCATGTACGGCGACCAGTGCTGGACACAGTATTCCAGGTGAGGGCGTACTATGGCCCGGTACAGCGGCATGATAACCTTCTCCGATCCCTTTTTAATCATTCCTAGCATTCTGTTTGCCCTTTTCGCCGCTGCCACGCATTGCGCAGACGGCTTCATCAACTTGTTGACCAGTACTCCCAAGTCTCTTTCCTGGGGGGTCTCTCCAAGTATCATCCTGGACATCCTGTATTCGTGTATAAGATTTTTGTTAATGGACATGTATCACTTTACACTTATCCATATTGAACCTCATTTGCCATGTCGCGGCCCATTTCTCGAGCGTGTTTATGTCATGTTGCAGATCTTTGCAGTCCTCCTGCGTCTTCACTACTCTGAATAACATCGTATCGTCTGCAAACTTAATCACCTCACTCGTCGTACCAATTTCCAGATCATTTATAAATATGTTGAAGAGCACGGGTCTAAGCATCGAACCCTGCGGCACTCCACTGGTGATGCTTTTCCAGTCCGAGTATTTTCCATTGACCCCCTACTCTTTATTTCCTATCCGCCAGCCAGTTTTTAATCCACATGAGTATTTTACCCTCGATTCCATGGCTTGCAATTTTTCAAAGTAGTTGTTCATGCGGAACCTTGTCAAACGCCTTCTGAAAATCCAGCTATACAATGTCGACTGGTCACCCTTGTCTATCCGCCTGTTTACTCCCTCGAAGAAGTGGAACAAGTTTGTCAAGCAAGATCTTCCTTTGCTGAAGCCCTGCTGGCTGGTCCTAATCAGATTGTGTCCGTCAAGGTGCTCAATGATGCGGTCCTTTATCAGTGCCTCTACCATCTTTTCCGGTACCGAGGTCAGACTCACTGGTCTGTAGTTTCCTGGCTCACCCCTCAAACCTTTTTTGAAGATAGGCTATAAGTGGTATATAAATTCAGTAAAACCTTGGTTTGCAAGCATAATTCATTCCAGAAGCATGCTTGTAATCCAAAGCACTCATATATCAAAGCAAATTTCCCCATAGGAAATAATGGAAACTCAGATGATTCATTCCACAACCCCAAAACTTTAATACAAAATAATATACGTACTTATATTGCAAGACCTCGCTCATTTAGAACAGTCACTACACTCCTGCAGCATCAGAGAGAGAGGAACCATCGGCTCAGTTGTGATGATGTGATGCGTGTTGATGTACTCGTATTCCAAGACTTTGCTCGTTTAGAGCATTCACTACACTCTTGCAGTGTCAGAGAGAGAAGAACCATCGGCTCAGTTGTGATGTGTGTGTATACTGTTTGTACTTGTATTTCAAAACATTGCTTGTATATCAAGTTAAAATTTAATAAAATGTTTTGCTTGTCTTGCAAAACACTTGCAACCCAAGTTATTGCAATCCAAGGTTTTACTGCACATAAATAATCCCCGCTTTTACAAAAGTGTAGCACATTTTTTAGCACCGGCCGCAGTGGTAAAAGCTCAGACACTCATAGGAATTCTAAGAATGTCGGAGCTGTTACCACCATGGCCGACACTAAAAACCGCGCTATTGTAAAAGGGGGTAGGGTGTTAAATAAATAAATAGCTGCAACCAATTCTTTAAGGCAACCAGAGGGTACAAAAAGCTTCAGCAATTGTATGGGAGTCATATAGAAAAATCAAACGATCCTTCCAAACTCCCTTTTCCAGTCATTGGCATAAAAACTTCCCTTCTGGTGTTTATTATGTATATATACTTCTATTTCTTAACGATATTGTTCTCATTTTCTATTTTTATAATGTTTAGTGCTATAGTGCTTCACTCTTTACTTAAACTATTCTCCAAACTTTTCATATCAAAACCTTGAGTTCAATAGTGAGCAAAATCTTCTTACAGTATCACAGTTAAATAATACTTTCAAAAAGTTTGCAACACTTAAAACATTACTTGTGTTACCACTTTCATTTCATTTGCCCCAGAGACTTTACTTTCAAGCAGTTGAAAGCATATAAATAAAAGAGATAGACATACTAAGGACCAAAATGTCTAAATAGGTCATTTTCAAAAATAAAAGATAGACGTCTGGCTGTTTTGAAAATGGACATTTTCTCTACTGGATTTCTAGACTTTTTTTCCTTTCCCAAAATGTCCAAATTAGACTTAGAAGTCCTATCGGAAATGCCCCTCCACATGTATTAACTTATGCCTGTTATTGACATAGAATAACTGTGTATTTGTAAATATAGGTACACCAATGCCAATTTATGCTATGTAATATTCTATAATGGATTCAGTGTCAGGGTGCCATTAAATAACTGGCACTAAGCACACGGATTCGGGATGCTGAAACTGAGGCGCCAATTTAACGTATTACCCCAAGTGTATTTCTTTCAGATATGCTGTGTGTTTGGAATAAAAGTAATAAAGTTTAAAATGTACATTTCTATTAAGTGATACTACTATATTCTATTAAGTACATTTTGTTGTATTGATGAACACTGGTATGTCATCCTGATTTGGAGTCTGTTTCAGGTGTGTCTGCACACTTTGACCTTAGTAGCCTTACTGGATTCTGAGCTCTTGTGCATGCCTTTGTCATGTCCCAGCTGGACTTTTTATGATTCATTGTGCATAGCTATTTCCCTCAAGCATTTCCCACTCGTGCAGAATGCTGCCCTGAGTTTTCACAAGGCCAGAGCATATTAATCCTGTGCTGAGAGAAGTCCAGAGGCCTCTGGTGCAGCTATGGATTAGATTTAACATTCCTTTCCTTCCATATGACTTTCAACTCTGAACAGGCTCACTACAACACCTACAAGTGAAGCCTAAAACTGGTCTCTTCAAACAAACCTGAATCTCTGAAAGATGACAGACTGCATTCAGTTCAACATTCAGCTTTTCAGATTACATTCTTCCCTCTGCACCTATTGACCTCATTTAAACTTCAGATGAGATTTACTAAGTGACCTCATATTTGTATCTGCAATTACAGAAGCATGATGGGTTATTTCAAACTGTAGTTATCCAAACTTTTTTTTTTAAACCCTGCTAAGCTAACTACTTTCACAATATTCTCCAGAATTCCAGGCTTTTTGTGAGTTCTTCAGGTGGCTTAGAATGTTGCTGCTCATATATCACTACTTTACTCTGATATTGCAAGAGCTACATTGGCTACTGGTTGCTTGGCACTTCCAGTTAAAAGTGCTAGTCTTAGTTTTCAAGGCCCTGATGCACCTTTCAGTATTGTTTTGAAAATTCATAATCTAATATGTTTGCTGAGATCTCACGGTAAATGTCTGCTGGATATCCTCGCCTTTCATCAAGTCTTTTTAGAGAAAGTTCGCTTGCATATGATCTTTATCGTAGAACTGACTCTCTAGAAAAATCTTCTATTGAACTGCGGTACATATCATCATTGATCTCCTTTAGGAAACATCTACAAGCCTATTTGTTTGAGCTGTTATATATATACAGTGGTGCCTCGCATAAAGAACGCCTCGCACAGCGAACGCTGCACACAACGAACTTCATGTCATGATTCATACAACGAACTTCGTTTCACACAACGAAGTCGCCCGAGCTACCACGATCGTTGCCGATGTATTGCATCCTTCCGCTCACTGCGCTTAACGCGTTTCACATAACGAACTTTTCGCATAACAAACTTGCTCCTGGAACGAATTAAGTTCGTTGTGTGAGGCACCACTGTATATATATAAGCCCTTTTGCAATAAGTGCTACCATGTGCTTCCTGCAGCTTTAAAATGAAGTACCATGGGAGACACTCAGGCCTCCTGTGCTAACTGCCAGATCAGTGTACACTAACAACACACAAAATAATTATTTCTATTTTTTCTTGGAGTGTGTCAGGGGCAGAGAGTGAGCATTCCTGCATGCACTAACTAGTTAGTGTAAGATTATCATTTCAGCTCTTACCGTCTACAAAACAGATATTGATAAATGCTCATGTGGTAATTTTTTCATGGCTGTGTGCTAGTGGCAACATCAATACATGGCTATTAATAGGAGAAATAGAAAATTAGCCATTTTACTGTTGCAGTAAAAATGGCCATAAGGTAGAGTTACCATAAGGCCCCAGAAAAAGGAGGATGGATGGAGACATCTGGGTTTTATTTCCATTGAAAGTAATGGAAGTACAACCCAGATGTCTCATCTGTCCTCCTTGCGTTCAATGGAAGTAAAACCCGGATGTCTCCATCCATCCTCCTTTTTCTGAAGCCACATGATAACCCTATGCTAAAGCCACTTTTTGACTCAGGTTAGTAAAAGGACCTCTTAGTCTTTAGTTTGCTGATTTTATGTATAGTATGCTTTGATTTTTTATTCTACTTGGTTTATTGATATTGCAGGACATACATTTATCTAATATATCAATTAATCTGTGACTCCAAGGAGACTGAAGAAATAGCACAGGGTGTACTTGAAAGCAGCAACTCTATTCACATATATTCTTCACATTTCTTTGATGAACAAAAGTTGCCAATATTCATAGTGAATTAGAAATTTGCCAGCAGATGATAAACATAACTTGCTTTATTCCTTACACTATAGTCTGGATGAATCTCTTGGCCTTTTGACTGAGAAGGACGGAATCCTTCCAGGCTGAAGACGATGAATTGAGGGCCACAAATTCTGAACTGGAATCATGAAAAACAAGATTTACAAAAGAGCTTATTTCACAAAGAGCTATGGACCTGGCAAGGAGGTAATCATGTGAGATGGAGGCTTTACCAAAGGGGAAGGATCCGCTTATTTTGGAGGAAGAGGGTTAGCAGAAGAAGACAGTGGAAGTGGAATTGTTAGGCCTAATTGTAGAGATAATGGGTGGCCCCAGGCAGTGGTCCAGAGGCAGAGGAAGTGGCCACTCACAAACTATGTCCAGTACTGCAGACCCTTTATCAGCCACTGGTCTAATTGTACTCCTGCCTATGGGTGAGACTAAGGACATGGTGGGAAGAAGAAATAAAAAGGACAGCTAATGATGGGAAGATTAAGAAAGAATGATTTGAATTTATGTTGTACTTTACAATGTTTCATTTATTTATTGTGTATTATTTGTTATGATCTTTTATCATTTGTGTATGTGTGATATATGTACACCTTTTAGATTTAAGCGGTTTATACATTTTTAAAATAAATAAAATATTATTATACTGGGCTAAGTATCCCAACTATTCTACATAATTAACTCTTAATTATCTGACTGGTAGGTGGGGGGGGGGGGTGCTATGCAGGGGGCTTGAGAGGGGACCTATAAAGGAGAATTATTCCAACATGTAATCATCTGGAAAAGATTTCTAGATGATATCTTTTTTTATTTGGTCCTCTACCTTGACAGAATTGGAAAATTTTATAGCTGGGCTGAACAGCAATGATACTAATATTAAATTCACAGCTACTATTGAATTTCAAGAAATTGTATTTTTGGACATGAAGATTATGAAAGCTCATCATTTATTACTGACCACTATTCATCGAAAGCCTACTGACAGGAATAGTTTGCTGCGTTTTCATAGCTTTCATCCATTAGGTTTAATAAGGGGGCTGCCCATAAGTCAATTTCTTTGACTCAGATAAATTTGTTATTCGCTTGAAGAGTTTCGCATACAAGCAAAAGAGATGAAAACCCACTTTTATCAGCGGGGATATCCCAGGGAAGCAGTCCTTAAAGCGTACTTAAGGGCCAAATATGCTCAACATGAGTTATTGTTACAGGATAAAATTGATAACATGGACCCCATGGAACCAGTTGCATTCATCCAAAAATACTCCGTTCATGCCCACAAAATCAAACACATAGTTTTAAAACACTGGTATATAGTGAAACTGGCAAATCCTGAGGTGGGTGATAGCCCTATATGTTCATTTAGGAGAAATAAAAACATAGGTGAAATGGTGAATCACTCCTTATTGAGAGAACCTGTCCCTAAGATCAGAGGATTTCACATGCCCTGTGGAAGTTGCCAATGGTGGCAGTATACTATGGCAGGGGAGACTTGGATACACCCGATCACGGGTAAATGTTACACATCCAAATATGTAACTAATTGCAACTCTGTTTATGTGATATATTTAATTCAATGCCCGTGCCCCAAATTATACATTGGCCGCACCACGCGGGCGATCAAAACAAGACTGACAGAGCATAAATCGTGGGTTAATACTCAAAATGAAACATCGCCTTTAGTGCAACATTGGAAACTCTGTCACCACACATTGAAAGATCTGAAATGGACAGTTATGGACATGACTGTGGTTGGGTGAGAGGGAGGTAACTCTGATAGGATTTTGAACATCAATGAGCTACGATGGATGTACAATCTAAATTCCATGACTCCTTTTGGGTTAAATGAAACATCGGACTGGATGGCTCAAGTAGATTTTTAAAATAAGAAAGAAAATAGGTTTCCTCTTTTGGATGTAGTCTGAGTCCAGTCCGGGTTTTGGCTCTTTTATTCTGAAGTTGGGCTCCTTCCTTTGAGTATATATACCTGGGTTTGCTTTTAGCCCTTTTTGAGTTCTTTAGCTGTGATTGGCCCTGTTTGGAGCTGATGTCATCAGAGTTGCCCTATTTTAGAGTGATAGAGAACGCTGTGGCCATTTTAAGCTGCCAGAGACTATGTTGAAGCATGCAAGCACTATGAATCAAGGTATGTAGTTAGAATTGGAGCGCTTCCCCTGTTATTATATTGAAATTGGGAGGGAATGCTAAGTTTTTAAATGCTCTTTCTTTATGTTTTGTAGATTTTTCTGTCCTGATGAAGTGATAGCGAAACGCATCGGCTAAGGGGACAGAAATCATACATATATAAAAGCTAAGTTGGCTTTATATACATACATAAAGTACATTACATAGATGAAATAAGTAAAAAGAAAAAATTTGTTAAAACGTCATAAATGCTAGGTTGGGATTAATGAGGATCTTACCACCATGAGTTATACTACTCGAGTGGCTGTCTGAAAATCCCTGGATACCGTATGCATAGTTAAGATCACTATAACACTGGTTCTTTATCACTTGTGGAAGTTATATATGGGGAAAAATGGTGGCATTTCCTATTTTTTTGAATCAATGTCCATGTGCTAATTTTGCCATTAGCATATAACATAACTTTATTCTTCTATACCACCACAATCAGACGATTTCTAGGCGGTTTACACTGAAGACAGCTGGAGAATCAACGAATTACAAAATACAAATAGTAAAAGTACAACATATTTCTCAAGAATAGTCAGAATAGAATTATTAAATTTAGTATGACTTCTATTTAAGAAATAGATCTGTCAAACAATACAGTCTTAATTTCATTCCGAAATGTGCTATAGGTCAATCTGGCTCAATTGATATAATTACCTAACCAAGACTGCTGTTTACTTGCTTGAAACATAAAAGTTCTATCCCAAAAGGACCTGTATTTACAACCAGTGATCCTTGGATAGGTAAATAAATTACAATTTCTGGTTATCTTTGTAGGGCTATATAACACGAAATGAGGTAAGAGATAGGTAGGAGCTATTCCCCAAACCATCTTAAAGCAAATGCAAGAGAACTTAAACATTATTCGTGCCTCCATTGGCAACCAGTGCAGCAATCTATAGTAGGGACTGACATGATCGCTTTTCTTCAGTCCAAATATTAAACGGATAGCCGTGTTCTGTACTATTCTTAATTTTCTCACAGTTCTTTTAGGTACACCCAAGTAAACGATATTGCAGTAGTCCAATATAGATAGAACCAATGACAGCACCAATAATCTACAAGATAAAGGGTCAAAATATTTTTTAATGGTCTTTAATTTCCATAGTGCAAAAAAGCACCACTTTGCCACTAAATTTATGTGTTCAGATTAGTGCATGGGCCCTTACCACCACCACCCATTTTGTTAGGCAGTAAGGGCTCCTGTGCTAATCACACGTTAATCCGTTAGCACATGGCAATGTAGCTGTATTAACTGATTAGCACAGAACATGCCCACTCTCTGCCCCCCGGACATGCCCCCCAATGTCTGCCCCCCAGACATTTTATTTTTTTAGTATATAGGTAGCACCCCCCCCCCCAAATTACTGAGGGATGCTTCAACACATTAATGCTTATGGCAGCTTTGTAAAAGGGCCCCCCATGAACACTGGCTATCATAGTCCCTCTAAACTCTAGACTAGATGCAATAGTTTTCCAATTCTAAATCATCTTCCAAGTCTAATAGACTTAGGGCTCCTTTTATGAAGGTGTTTTATGAATAGCGTTTTTAGCGCACGCACCGGATTAGCGTGTGCTAGCCAAAAAACTACCACCTGCTCAAGAGGAGGCGGTAGCGGCTAGTGTGTGTGGCATTTTAGCGTGCGCTATTCCACGTGTTAAGGCCCTAATGTGCCTTCGTAAAAGGAGCCCTTAGTTGAACACTCTTAGGAAGTGAAAATCAATAACCTCTTCAGGTGTTTCCAAACTATTTCCCAAAAGGTTGCATATGGACAGTGGCATAGCGATGGTAGGAGGTGGCTGGGTTAGTGGCACTCCCATGCCCTGCCCCCCATTTCTTCCGCACCACTCCCCTCTGCTTTTTCCACGCCAACCCTTCCTCTTCCATGCTCCATTCCACACTCGCACCCTCCCTTCCTACCTTCCTTTTAAAATCTTTGCCAGCATGAGCCGCTTCTCTGGCCTGATGCTCGCACTGGCTTTCCCTCTGACATCACTTCCTGGCCCCGTTACCCAGAAGTGATTTCAGAGGGAGCCAGGCTGGCGTGAGCAGCAGCCTAGAGTAGTTGCTTGCACTGGTGAAGATTTTAAAGAGGTACGGGGGGAGGGGGGGAAGGGAATGGAGGATGCGAGCATGGCTTTGGGGACAGAGAAGTGCCGGCGCCCCCACCAAGATGGAGCCCAGGGCAGTCCACCCCCCTGCCCCTCCCCCTTTAATATGCCACTGCATATGAACATGTTCACCAACAATGTCTATACTGTAGGTTCCTTCCACAATCCCACATTTATAACAGATTTGATCACCTCCCAAACCCTATTGACCCATCTGGGGTGTAAGAAGCATTAGCGTATTTCTTTTAATACAGAAATTTCAATCAAATCTACCCCTCCCTGTGCCCTTTCCAGAAAGTCCTCTTGTGTATAATCATCAGCTATATTCTTGGTCCCTTTTTGAATTATATGATGGAAAGGCTCACAATGCAATTTGGTCATATGATTACTTAAAAGCCCTTTACATTCTCCCAGTTGTGGCCTATAATAATAAAAATGAGCATCATTCCAGGCAGGATATTGGGCCAACAAAGGCTGGACAAAATGTTTCATTTGCATATACTGATATTTATTTTGTTCATATAAACCATATTTTCTTGAACCTCTTCACAAGACATGACTTGAAGCATAGCCTTGTCACATAAATTACTTATCACATATATATCCTTTCTGTTCTAATCTTTAAAACCCACCCCCAAAAGGACTAGGAAGAGAAGTATTTTGCCATTCCAAACTGCTTCCTATTCACTTTATGAACATAATAGCCATAGTGGGTCAGACCTATGGTCCATCTAGCCCAGTATCCTGTTTCCAACAGTGACCAATCCAGGCCACATGTACTTGGTAACCTCCCCCCCCTCCCAAATAGTAGCAACATTCCATGCTGTTGATCCCAAGATTTTCCCCCATGTCTATCTCAATAGACTATGGACTTTTCCTCCAGGAACTGATCCAAACCTTTTTTTAAACCTAGACACACTAGCTGCTGTTACCACATCCCTCATGCAACAAGTTCCAGAGCTTAAATATGTTTTTAATGAAAAAATATTTCCTCCTATTTGTTTTAAAAATATTTTGATGTAATTTCACTGAGTGCCTCCTAGCCTTTGCACTTTTTGAAAGAGTAAAAAATTGAGAGCCTTACCTCATATGAGCAAGGTCCATCTCCTTAATCGTACTGGTTGTCCTTTAAACCTTTTCTAATTCTATTATATCTTATTTGAGATACAACTATTAGAAACTAGGGTTACCATATAGCTCCAGAAAAAGGAGAACGGATTGAGACATCTGGGTTTTAATTCCATTGAAGTAAAATCTGGATGTCTCAATTCATCCTCCTTTTTCTGGAACCATATGATAGCCCTAATGAGGCATGCCAGGAGAACATGCAACCATTTGGGCAAAAGTATCATTTTAAGCATGTGTATTCAAGCACTCAATGAACAATCTTTCCAATTACATATTAATTTCTCCAGTTCCTCTAATAAGAGCCGTGTATTTAAATCATAGAATTTACTCAAATTCCTAGGTATAGATAGGCACAAATATTTAAAATGTCCTTTAGCTAACAAAGACAACACAGAGGATTTGTTCTTATTAACTCATTGACCAGTAAAGAGACCAAATTGATAAAAAATGATGCAGTACCTTGGGGATGTGTAAATTCAGATGCCATAAAAATATAGCTCTCTGTATTTTTTTGATGAAGCAAGGAATTAAGTAGATGTTGCATGGACAAAAATGCTCACGATTTGTCCAGCTGTTCTTTAGCCCTCTTAAGCTTTCTAGTCAATTGGATGATATCCTTATGTAATCTCATTGTTTTATATTTTACATAGAATATTATCTCCCCCCTCCAAAAAAAAGGATATTATCTCCCCTCTCATTATGGCTTTGCCTGCCTCTCAATCTAATCCACGGTGTTCTCGTGAACTTGGTTGTGTAAGGAGTATAATTCCTCTTTAAATAATAAAACCTTTTGAAATGAAACATCTTCTCCCAACCCTTTTGGAAAGCTCCAAAGAGGGGCATGGTCCCATCTTTCATAATTAAACTGCATGATTAGTGATTAATGATTACTGGGCAATGACTACACTAAGAACCAGAGAAAACATGGTTATTTCTGTTGCACAGGATTTTTTGGACCCCAGTTCGATTACAAAAAACTGATAATTCAAAATCTAATAGATGCTGGCATTGTCATATTAATATTGGGACATTAGATCATCTGTTATATTTTTGTCCAATGATACTTAGTTTCTGGAGGTCAATATGGGGACAAATCAATCTTATTTTAGAGTCATCTATTCCTTTATCATATGAAGTTATAATTTATTGCACAGGTAAAGCCTGTGTCGGATAAATATAAAAGCCGTCTTTTTTGATTTTGACAGCAATAGCCACTCAAATGATCACAAGAAATTGGAAATGTCACGACAGATTTAATTACACGTTCTGGTGGGTGAGCGTATGCAATACATATAAATGCTAGTCTTTAAGCCCGTTACATTAACGGGTGCTAGAACATATGTGTGTGTGTGTCTGTCTTTATTTCTTTCTCTCTCTCTCCTTAGCCGCTTTTTTTCTTTCTGCCTTTCTTTTTCCTTGGCTGTCCATCACCACCCCTTGCCTGCTGCCCCTGTCCATTTTCCCTTCCTTTTACCTCCCCTGTGTCCACCACCACCCCTTCACTGCTCTCCTTATGCAGCAGCAGCCCTTCTCCCTTTGTTTTACCTCCCCTCTGTCCAGCAGCACCTCTTTCCTTCTCCCCCCTGTCCAACATTAGTCCTCCATTCCTTTTCTTCAACCCCCTGCCCATCAGCATCTCTTTCGTTCTCCCCCTGTCCAACGGGTGCTAGAGTAGACAACTGGTTTTTTTTTCCTTTCTCTCTCTGTGCTTGGATGCTGTCTGTCTGTCTGTCATTCTTTCTGTCTGTGTCTCTGTCTTGCGCCCTTCCTGCCTGTATTTCTCCATTGCGCCATGCCTGCCTATCTCTCTGTGGCCCCCTTCTCTTCCCCGGCATGATTGGTGTGTGCCCCCAGAACACCCTTCCCCCCAAAGCAGCCCCGTTTCCCAATGCCCCTGCCCCCTTTTGTGCCATGCCTGCCTGCTCTGTGGCCCCCTTCTGTTTCCCCCCTATGATTGCTGTCTGGCCCAGCAAACCCCTCATCCCAAAGCAGCCCCCTTTCCCTCTCCCCTTGTTGAACCATGGCTGCCTGCTCTGTGATCCCCTGCCCATGATTGCTGTGTACCCCCAGCACACCCCTACCCCCAAAGCAGCCCCTTTCCCTCTCCCCCTGTTTGCCTGCCATGCCTGCCTGCTCCCTGTGCATCAGCATCAGCATTTCCCTCCCCCTCACCTGTTCCTTCGTAGCAGCATGGAGATAAAACGGCTCCCTTAGTTCTTTGCTGGATTTTTAAAAAAAGTTTAAAGATGCCTACGCGGCTCCTCTCACGATCCGGCCTGCGTCATAAGCCTTCTCTGACACAGGCCAGGATCGTGAGAGGAGCCAAGGCGGCAGTTTTAAACTTAAAAAAAAATCCAGCGAAGAACTAAGGGAGCCGTTTTCAAAGCCGCCGCCGCGGCTCCTCTCATGAGCTGCACTTATAGTATGTCGGAAGATGAGAGAGGAGCCGCAGCGGCGGCGGCAGATTTGAAATGAAAATAATTTATGCGGCCAGCCGGCTCCCTCGAAACCCTCCTCCTCCCCCCCTTTCCCTTCCCGCGGTCCGTCTGGCTGCGGTGCGGCCTGTGGAGGCAATCGGCTGGTGACGTATTAGCGTGCATGCGCACTCCTTCAGCCACAGACCTACACGCACGGAACACGCAAATAGCAATGCGCATGCGCGGCTAGCTCTTTATTTTATTAGATGAAAGAATAAATGCGAAATGCTTAGGTTTAAGTAATACATTTAATAAAATATGGAACCCATTGACTGCATTTGTTAACAAATAATAAGGATATTATAATTGTTGATTTTCTTTCTCAGATTTCTTTACACATCCAGGGTGGGGGGGGGGGGAGGGGAGGGAGGGATATTCTGAAGGTTTAAAATATTAGAGTATATTATTGCAATAAAAATATGATTTAAGATATTTATATTTGGATGATAGGGGGGGAAATGGTTGTTACATTTATATTTTGTGTATTAAGGTGCATTTTATGCAAGCTTTTAGTGTTATAATATCTGTAATGCACTGCCATTGTCTAAAATTCAATAAAGTTTATAAAAAAAAAATAGTAAACCAATGCTTTAAAACCAATAGATAATCCAATTGGCTCAGATTAATGTGCTTGAAACACTAAATGTGTAGGTCCATTCCAAAGGGTGGAGAAGATGCCAGACATCCAGTAAACCAAGGCCATCATTTAATATTTGTCTCCTCATATACCCCTGAGAACCTTAGGGACTGGCACTGTCTCTGCCCATATCCATATCTGCTACACAATTAAGGTCACCTCCTATTATCACCCCTTGTCTCTGCTATTAAATAAGATTTTCAAGGAGAAATGCAAGAAAATCTTGTTTTGAGTTGTTAGGTGTATATAATGTAATAAGGATCATATTTTCACCAAATCATTGCCCCTGCACAATGATCCAGTGATCATTTGGATCTTTTGACACTTTCAACAAAAGGTGTGTTTTTGCGAGCAAAGATTGCTACTCCTGCTTACTGAACACCCATTCTCAAACCAGCTTTTTATGTTCCTCATCTGATAAATGTGTCGCTTGAAGCAATGTGATCCAGGGCCGCCATCAGGGCAGTACCACCAGTCCTGCATTCAGGGGCCCGGAGCTGACAGGGGGCCCGGGCTCCCCCAGGGTCCTAGGCCACAGTCTAGGGGGAGGGGCGGTCCGCCCCACGTGGACAGGAGAGAGCTGGATGGGGGACCCGCAGAGTTCAATACATCTCGAGCCGCGAGGCTCGTCTTCTGTTCCTGCCTGCCCTGCAGCTCACATACAGCCGATCGCAAGCGTTCCCCGATGTCAGCGCTGACGTCGGAGGGAGGGCTTAAGCAAAGCCTGCCCTCCGACGTCAGCACTGACGTCGGAGAATACTTCCAGTCGGCTATTTGTGTGCGGCAGTGCAGGCAGGAAGCAGAAGACAAGCCTCGCGGCTTGAGCTTCGTTTTGCTGAGAAAGTTGCAAAAATGGGCTGGGAGGCAAACGCGGAACACAAAAGGGGGGAGGGAGTGCGTTTTGGACACAAGACATGAACTTGGGAGAGAGGAAGGGAGGGAAAGAAATGCTGAGGTGGGGGAGAGAATGGGTTTTTGGACACAGAAGAAATGGACTTGGGAGAGAGGAAGGGAGGGAAAGAGATGCTGAGGTGGGGGAGAGAATGGGTTTTTGGACACAGAAGGCATGGACTTGGGAGAGAGGAAGGGAGGGAAAGAGATGCTGAGGTGGGGGAGGGAATGCGTTTTTGGACACAGAA
Organism: Geotrypetes seraphini; assembly: GCF_902459505.1. Classification (NCBI taxonomy): domain Eukaryota; kingdom Metazoa; phylum Chordata; class Amphibia; order Gymnophiona; family Dermophiidae; genus Geotrypetes; species Geotrypetes seraphini. The sequence continues at coordinate 181,288,423 of NC_047085.1, read as the reverse complement.
GAAATGGACTTGGGAGAGAGGAAGGGAGGGAAAGAGATGCTGAGGTGGGGGAGGGAATGAGTTTTTGGACACAGAAGTCATGGACTTGGGAGAGAGGAAGGGAGGGAAAGAGATGGTTGTGTACACGGGGAATAGAAGAAAGGAGAATTTTTGGTCATAGGGAGGGAGTGAGGTACAGATAGTGGCATACCAGGGTGGGGGGGGGCGGTCTGCCCCGCCCTGGGTTTACGTCCCAAGGGGGTGCACAGCTGGCCACCCTCCAGTGTTCTCCCTAGGCCGGCAAACTGCGGCTCTTTAGCCACTTGAGTGCCACCGCCGCCATCGGGAACAGGCCGGCGCCAAGTTCTCCCTGCTTTTCCCTGTGGGGCCGGCCAACTCTCGCCACTCGCGTCAATTCTGACGTCGGAGAGGACGTTCTGGGCCAGCCAATCGCTGCCTGGCTGGCCTAGAACGTCCTCTCCGACGTTAGAATTGACGTCGGGTGGCGAGAGTTGGTCGGCCCCGCGGGGAAGAGAAGCAGGGCGAACTCGGTGCCGGCCTGTTCCCGATGGCGGCAGTGGCAGCCTATTCCCCAGTGGCGGTGGCAGCATTTTCCCAATGGTGGTGGCATAGGGGAGGGCAGGGAGAAAGAAAGAAAGGGGGGACAGGAAGCCAGAAAGAAAGAAAGGGGGCAGGGTGAAACAAAGAAAAATGGGGCACAGAAAGAGAGAGAGAGAAAGACAGACATACAGAACGAAAGAGGGTGTGGAGAGAGAAAGAAGGGGGCAGGGTGAGAGAGAGAAAAACAGACATACAGAAAGAAAGGGGGTATGGAGAGAAAAAGAAAGAAGGGGCAGGGTGAAACAAAGAAAAAGTTTGGGGAGGGAATGAGGTCTGGAGGAGAGGAAGCATACAGGAGGCTGAAAGAAGGGAAGAAATATAAGAAATATTGGATGCACAGTCAGAAGAATAAAGTGCAACCAGAGACTGATGAAATTACCAAAGGTAGGAAAAATGGTTTTATTTTCAATTTAGTGATCAAAATGTGTCTGCTTTGAGAATTTATATATGCTGTCAATATTTTGCACTATGGCCCCCTTTTACTAAACCGCAATAGCGTTTTTTAGCGCAGGGAGCCTATGAGCGTTGAGAGCAGCGTGGGGCATTCAGCGCAGCTCCCTGCGCCAAAAACCGCTATTGCGTTTTAGTAAAAAGGGAGGGGAATATTTGTCTATTTTTGTATAGTTGTTACTGAGGTGACATTGTATAAAGTCATCTGCCTTGACCTCTTTGAAAACCCGCGGAATATAAATGATAATTAACATTTTCTCTGCGTACAGCGTGCTTTGTGTTTTTAAAATTTTATTGTTGGTAGATCATTTTGACTTGGCCACAAAGGTAAGGGGGAGGGAGGGAGGGGAACTGCTGAAAGACATCTAGTAATCCTTGAAGGCTTGACTGTGCAGGGAATTATTTTTGTAAAATCATATTTTGTTATGTGACTGGCATTATTTAGATTTTAATTTCTATGAATGAATAGAATGAAAATGATATAAATTACTTGCTTATTTTTATGTGCGTGTGCTGAAGGAAAGTGGAGAGCGAGTGGGCTGAGGATGCTGAAGGGAAATGGGGAAGAGAGAATGGGGAGAAGACGCTGATTTATAAATTGACAATTGTACAGAATATTGTTTCTTTTTTATATTCATCCATAGCTGCATGTTAATGATGTGCTCATATGCACTTATTTATCATCATAACATATACATCATCATTAACATGCAGCTGTGGATGTGTAAGGACAGGCTGAGGAGGATGGATGGGAAGGAAGGAAGGTGCACATATCAACATATCGTACATTTTTAACATGCATGATGCAGCTATAGGCAAGCAGAGGAGGATGGGATCATACAGATGTGTATGTTCAGATATGCGCTCAGATGTGTAGTTTTTTCTGATATATTTATTAAGCTTACAGTATTTATAAAAACACATTTAATACTTGTTACAAAAAATATTGTGCAATTGTGATCTACTTCTGGCCTACAAAGGTCAAAAGAAATCCTTAACTGAGATTTTACATTCAAAAATGAATTATAGCTACTAGCACTATTATTTATTAGTTATTTATTATGCAGATGTTTGTTAGTTTGTTATTAGTTCAGTATTAGACATATGTTAGTTTAGAATAGATAGGTATAGATTAGATTAGTTTAGGTTAGGTTAGGGCCCTGCTGAAAGAGTCTACCTTGACGTGGTTGCAGGCTTACAAATCTTTTGGTCAAAGAGTGCGGCGACAGAGAAAAGTATGTGTGTATTCGGCCCATGGCAGAAGGGGGTTCGGGGGGGGGGGGAAGGGGTGCATGGGGGGCCCAATAGGATTGCTCAGTAAGGGGCCCAGAAATTTCTGATGGCGGCCCTGATGTGATCCCTGCATTCACCTTTTTTAGTGTTGATAGAACTGTTTTCCTTTTTATCAGGGAACACAATTCTCTCATATTCCAGGTTATGATCTTATCCAGCTTCATAATCCAATAACAAACCCCATCCCTAACTAGGGTTACCATATGGCGCCAGAAAAAGGAGGATGGATTGCAACATTCAGGTTTTAATTTCATAGAAAGCAATGAAAGTAAGGAAGGCAGATTGAGACATCCAGGTTTTACTTCCACAATGAAAGTAAAACTAGGATGTCTCAATCTGTCCTCTTTTTTCTGGAGCTTTGTGGTAACCCTATCCCTAACCCAACCCCACCTTTCCCATTCCATAGAAACATAGAAATAGACGGCAGATAAGGGCCACGACCCATCAAGTCTGCCCACTCTAATGACCCTCCCTATTTATCTTTGTGGATAGATCCCACATGTCTATCCCATCTGGCCTTAAAATCTGGCACGCTGCTGGCCTCAATAACCTGGAGTGGAAGACTATTCCAGCGATCAACTACCCTTTCAGTGAAGAAGAACTTCCTAGTGTCACCGTGCAGTTTCCCGCCCCTGATTTTCCACTGATGCCCCCTTGTTGTCGCTGGACTCTTGAAAAAGAAGATATCTTCTTCCACCTCGATGCGGCCCGTGAGATACTTGAATGTCTCGATCATATCTCCCCTCTCTCTACGTTTCTCGAGTGAATAGAGCTGCAATTTCCCTAACCACTCCTCGTATGGGAGCTCCTTGAGTCCCGAGACCATCCTGGTGGCCATTCTCTGGACCGATTCCAGTCTCAGCACATCCTTGCGGTAATGCGGCCTCCAGAATTGCACACAGTACTCCAGGTGTGGTCTCACCATGGATCTATACAGTGGCATAATGACTTCCGGTTTGCGGCTGACGAAACTCCTGCGTATGCAACCTATGATTTGCCTTGCTTTGGATGAAGCTTGCTCCACTTGGTTTGCAGATTTCATGTCTTCCCTGACAATCACCCCTAAGTCTTTTTCCGCTTCAGTTCTTGTCAGGATCTCGCCATTTAGGGTGTAAACCTTGCATGGATTTCGGCTCCCCAGGTGCATGACTCTGCATTTTTTGGCATTGAAACTGAGTTGCCAGGACCTAGACCAGCGCTCCAGTAGAAGTAGGTCATGCATCATATCGTCTGCCATTGAATTTTTGTCTGTTGTGCTTTTGCTCACTACATTGCTTAGTTTGGCATCATCGGCGAATAATGTTATTCTACCTCGGAGCCCTTCTGTCAAGTCTCTTATATAGATGTTGAACAAGATCGGGCCCAGGACGGAGCCCTGTGGCACTCCACTTATCACCTCTGACATTTCGGAGGGGGTGCCATTCACCACTACCTTCTGAAGCCTACCTCCAAGCCAGTTCCCAACCCATTTGGTCAATGTGTCGCCCAATCCTAAAGAACTCATCTTGCTCAGCAACCTACGGTGTGGTGCGCTGTCAAATGCTTTGCTGAAATCCAGGTAGACGATGTCCAGGGACTCACCAGCATCCAGCTTCTTCGTCACCCAGTCAAAGAAGCTGATCAGGTTGGATTGTCAGGATCTCCCTTTAGTAAATCCATGTTGGCGGGGATCCTATAGATTCTCCTCGTCCATGATCCTGTCCAATTGGCGTTTGATTAGGGTTTCCATTAGTTTGCTCACTATTGATGTGAGGCTCACTGGTCTGTAATTTGCCATCTCCATCCTGGAGCCTTTTTTGTGGAGTGGAATGACATTAGCCGTCTTCCAGTCCATCGGGATGTTACCTGTACTAAGGGAGAGATTGAAGAGTGCGGATAGCGGTTCCGCCAAGACATCACTCAACTCCCTGAGTACCCTAGGGTGTAAGTTGTCCGGCCCCATTGCCTTGTTGACCTTGATTTTTGACAGCTCGAAGTAGACGCTGCTGGGTGTAAACTTGAAATTGCTAAACGGGTCAACTGATTTAACCCTTGTTTGTGGCTGAGGGCCAATTCCCGGCGCTTCGCGGGTGAAGACTGAGCAGAAGTATTTATTTAACAGTAGGGCTTTATCCGAGTCCGTCTCCACATAGTCTCCGTCTGGTTTTCTGAGACGTACTATCCCGCCCGAGTTCTTATTTCTGTCACTGATATACCTGAAGAAAGATTTATCCCCTTTCTGGATGTTCTTTGCTAGAGACTCTTCCATGCGTAATTTGGCCTCCCTAACTGCTGCTTTGACGGCTCTTGACTTGGCCAGATATTCTACTCTAGAGTCCTGTGTCCCTGATTGTTTGTAAGAGATGAATGCTTTTTTCTTCTCTTTGATGAGGTCAGAGATCTCCGTAGAGAACCACTGTGGCTTGTTGTTCCTACTCCGTTTGCTCACTGATTTAACATAGCGGTTTGTTGCTTCCTGTATGGTGGCTTTCAAAGTTGACCACATTTCTTCCACGCTGTCGGTGTCTGCTTGGCTTTGTAATGCCTGGTGAACGAAGTCTCCCATGTCTTGGAAGTTTGTGTCCTTGAATTTGAGAACCTTGGTCAGTGTGGTAGATTTCATGAATCCTTTCCTGAGATTGAACCATATCATATTGTGGTCACTGGAGGCCAAAGTTTCACCCACCGAGACCTCTGTGATACTTTCTCCATTGGTAAGTACCAGGTCCAGAATTGCCTGATCCCTTGTTGGTTCAATTACCAGTTGCCTGAGTCTTGCTCCATTCAAAGAGTTTAATAGCTTCCTGCTGCTGCCGGAAGCAGAGGAAAGTGTGACCCAATCCACATCAGGCATGTTGAAGTCACCTACCAATATTGTGTCCCCCCGCAAGGTGATATTCTCTATATCTCCAATTAGTTCCATATCTAGGTCATCTTGATGTTTTGGGGGTCTGTACACTACGCCAAGATACAGGCATTTGTCCTTCCCTCTGGCCAAATTTACCCAAAGGGATTCCCCAGTGTACTGTACATCTGTGATTCTGGTGACCTTAATGTTATCTTTAGTATTTAATGCTACACCCCCCCCCCCATTTTACCCTCCCTGTCCCGACGAAGTAAGTTGTAACATGGAATGACCATGTCCCACCCATGGGAGTCAGTTAGTCAGGTCTCAGATATCGCCACCACATCCAGGTCGGCATTCCTCATTTCTGTTTCCAAGTCTAGGATCTTGTTTCCCAGACTGTGGGCGTTGACGTACATAGCCCTCCATGTTGTGTGTTTGTTGTATATCAGTGGGGACAATCCCTCTTTATCAGCTAGGACACCATGAGCATTATTCGCGTGTCTCCTACACTCCCTAGACCGAGCGCTACAGCGTGTACCTGTCCCTGACTCCCCATGACTACAGTGTGCTCCTATCCCAGACTCGGTAATGTGTGTACCCTGTGGGGGTATTCCCGTTTGGGCTACTTGAGCTCCTTTAGTGCAATTTGCAATGTGTGCACTCTCGCTGGGCCCAGAATTACAGTGTGTACTCTCTCTAGACCCAGAATTGCTATGTTTACTTCCCCTAGACCCATAAATGTAGTGTGCCCCAGAAATATAGTGTTTACTTAGCTCAGTCTCTAAAGAGTATTGGTAGCTTAGCTAGTCAGGCGGGTTGTTTGTGCCCGTACCCTCCCCCAACTTACCTAGTTTAAAGCCCTGTGTAGTAGGCGGGCTAGACGGTGTCCAAGGACGTTCTTCCCCCTCCTGGTCAGATGTAACTCGTCTGGTCCCAGCAGTCCTTGCAGTGCCTCTCCATGGTGCAGGAACCCAAAGTTCATCTCCTTGCACCATCCCTGCAGCCAGTCGTTCGCCCTCCGGACTCGATCCTCCCTGGCACTGCCCTTGCCCCTCACTGGGAGGATCGAGGAGAAGACCACCTGCGCATCCATCTTCCTCAGCTTCTCTCCCAGGGCTCTGAAGTCTTCGGGTATGCTCTCCGGGGTGCACCTGGCAGTGTCGTTGGTTCCGATGTGGATGAGAATCATAGGGAAGTGATCCTGGGGCTTGATGAGTCTGCCCAGGCAAGCAGTTACATCCCGGATCCTGGCCCCCGGCAAACAGCAGACCTCTCTTGATTGCAGATCTGGTCTACAAATTGGTCCCTCGGTGCCCCTTAGCAGTAAATCCCCGACGACCACAACTCTTCGCTTCCTAGGGGTGGGCCGACCTGTTGACTCTGGAACTGGAACTGTCTGCTCAACCACTTCTTATACCTCATTGTCAGGACCCTCCTGTAGCAGCTGGTATCTGTTCTTAAGGGGGATATGTGGTGTCGATGTAGAGCTGCCCTGTATGTGAGAGAGAGAAACAGAATGAGATTTTCTGCGTTTTCCAGTGGAGGAAGTAACCAGCTGCCAAGAATCAGCATCCCCAGCCACTTCCTGTATTCCGACGGTTGGTCTCAAGTTTGCAGGTTTAGATGCTTTGGGTGTCTCTAGGATGGCTCTGTCGGGCTCCTGTTCGGCGATCTGAGACAGCTCCTGGATAACACCGTCGATGAAGGTCTCGTCGTCTCGGATGCATCTTAAGCGCTGAACCTCCTCTCTCAGGCTCCTCTGCTCTATCAAAAGGCTTATATCTGGCTGATCTATTGCATCCGTCTGAGTGGAGACTGTAGTCATCTTTGAGGGGATGGCCTCGGTCTGAACAGAGACCTCTGCCCTCAATCCTGACTTCCCTTCCATCTGTGCGAAGACCGTAGCCATCCCCTGGGTGCCTTCGGTGACTGAACTGCCTGTCCTGATAGAAGTCTTGCTGCTTCTAGTTCTACCTGCCATATACAAGAGTTATTTATTATTATTATTATTTTTTTTTTTTTTTTAATTTTTTTATAATTTAATTGAGATATTTGTTTAGGATAAGATAGGGGCAGTTTGGTGTTTGAGGTTAGGGATAAAAGTATTTAGTTGTTCTTGGTCTGGGAGAAAGAGTAGTTAGTTAATTGTCAGTTAAGGATACCTGCTTGTTAGTGTGCTAGTGAGGTCAGTTAAGGGTAGTGATTCTCAGTTAAGGGTAGTGATTGTCAGTTAAGGGTACCTGCTTGTTAGTGTGCTAGTGAGGTCAGTCTGATTTAATGTTAGAGGATAGGGTGGCTTGCCTGTTAAAAGGGTTTGGGGATAGGGTGAAAGGTGTGGACTGCCTGATAAGTGTGAAAGATTATAGTTCTTTGTGATTAGGTAGAAGGTAGAAAGATTTGGAATAAAGTTGAAGAAAGATAGAAGTCAATTGGTTAATTAGTTAGTTGTAGAATTTAAGAGACCGGCTAAGGTTTATAGCCCTTCCTTGATGCCCTTCTCGAGGCCCTTCGCAAAGGCGCTCTTGCTAAGGCGAGCGCCTTTGCTGCTCGCCTTCGCCACGCGCCGAACGGCTGAGCGCCGTTGGTTCCCTTCCTCTTAAGGGGGAGCCCGGGCGATGACGCTGCGCTGACGCGGTGGGTGGACGGAGCCTCCTCTCGCCGCTACCCGCCGCTGAAAACTCTCCTCCGGCTCTCCTCTCCTGCTTCCCAGCGTCTCCCTCTGGTTCTCCTGCCTCTCTCTCCGCTCTCCTGCCTCTGCCCTGGCGGTGTAGCCCTCGCGCCGCGGCTCCCTTCCTCTTAAGGGGGAGCCCGGGCGATGACGCTGCGCTGACGCGGTGGGTGGGCGGAGCCTCCTCTCGCCGCTACCCGCCGCTGAAAACTCTCCTCCGGCTCTCCTCTCCTGCTTCCCAGCGTCTCCCTCTGGTTCTCCTGCCTCTCTCTCCGCTCTCCTGCGGAGTAATCCAACCTCCATCTTCCAAAATATCCTGATCATCACTGATTCAGGTTAGGAGCCCCCTTATGCCTTGAAATGCGCTATTATTTAATTCCAATTATCTTCTCATCCTCCCACCCCTATTTATATTCTTCAATGGTACTTCAACAAACATCAAACTCCTGGTATGTACAGTTCAATCACAAATTACACATACACAGTTTCAAGGAAGAAGAAAAAAAAAGAGGGGGATAGGGAAACATATAAGAGGGGGAAGACAATGGCATAGCGAGGGTGGGAGATACCTGGGGCAGTGGCAACCCCCCACTCCCTCCTCTCTGCCCCGTTGCTCCTTCTGCGCCCTACATCACACTCATGCTGTCCCTTCCCACCCCTGTACCTCTAACTCCTCGCCAGCATGAGCAGCTTCTCTGCATGCTGCTTATGTTGGCTTTCCCTCTGATGTCAATTCCTAGCCCTGCGACCCAGAAGTGATTTCAGAGGGAGCCAGGCCTGTGTGAGCAGCAGGCAAGAGTAGTTGCTTGCACTGGTGAAGATTTTAAAAATGTTACGGGAGGTGGGGAAGGGAAGGCGTGAGTGTGGAATGGGGGCAGAGAGGTGCTGGTATCCAAGTTTCAAAGTTTTATTAAAAATTTGATAAAACACAAAATATTTCTACGCAAATTACTTTAAAAGTTAAGGTAAAAACATAAAGACAGCACTAAGACATAAACTCACTTACTAGACATAAAGGGAAGAAGGGTAGAACTACAATTGTAATAGGAAAGTAATACAATAAAGGTAAAAACATTAAGGAGGGTTGGGTGACATCCTCATACAGGCTAGTTTGTAGCTATAATAAAGCTAATTTATAGCTGTGATTGCAACTAAGATTATTCCTGAATTTAACTCTGAAAAGCATTATTAAAAAGGAAACTTTTAAGGGTACCGAGATGGCACTTCTACCGGTCTACCCCCTGCCCCTTCCTTGCTATGCCACTGGGAGTAGGAATAGATGGGAAGGGGAAAAGAAGAAATGATTTATTAATTTTTACAGTTTGCACAGTCAAATAATATATGTTATCCTCAGGAAAAGGGTCACCAGATCATCATGATCCTATTCATATGCTGAGAATTCAGACACCATGCAGCTGCTGAGTGAAGTTCTTGCCTCATGCCAAAATTTGCTGCCACCTTGGGGTGCCGAGGTTGGACTGGAGGTTGGAGAGTGCAGTAGTTAGTCCAGTTGTAGTCAACATTTGTTTACCCCTTGTCATTGATTTAACCCAGTATTCACTCCCATGTGTTATGAATTGTAATCCAAAAGGAAGCAACCATTTGCATCTCACTTTTTGTGCTGTAGATAGGTAATAATCTTTCATTTTTGGGGGGGGGTTTGTGCAGTGTTAAGCTGGAGACATTGCTATATATTTCAGTAGGATTATCTGATCCATTCTTATGCGCTTTCTTAATGATTAAATCCTTAATAATATATGTATGTAGGCAAATTGTTCTGCTTTGGGCCCAAGGCGGGGTGCGCCTGCTCTATTTTAATTGTGCGATCAATTTGCAGTCCCCTAAATCCATTAGCCAAAATGGAGACAAAAATTTGTTAAACAAAGTCTTTTCAATTTTTGTTACCCTCTTGCTTTATTACTCTTCTAATGCAAAGGTTGTTCCCCTTGACCGATTTTCAACATCTTCTATTTGCTCCAAGAGGATTCTGTTTTGGACTTCCAGGTGATCAGTATGAACCACCAATGCCTCCAGATCTGCATGCTGTTCCTCCAAGCAAGTTTCAGCTTCCTCCAGTGACTCACATCAATTAGGACTTTGAGTTCTTCTAAGTTTGCATTTATTCAGAGCTTCAAGTCTCTCTTTAATCAGAGAACATAATTTGTATATTAGCTCTAAACAAAGCCTCCAATTCCATTTCATTATGCGCCAAGTCCAAATCTGCATCTGCATCCATTGGCTCCTCCAGGGTGTCAGCAAGCAAGTCTGCCATCTTGATATCATGTAATTCTTGAGCGCTGTCTTTCACTGAAGCAGGAAAATAAGTTTTAATGTCTGAACTTTTTTTTTCAAGGCATCAGTACCATGGTCAAATTAAGCTTATATAGCAGTAAGCAACCAAAATCGGGCAATAAAAATAGTTTTGAATGAGAGGCAATTTATTTTGGCCTAGTAGTCATTCGTTACTGACATCAGCCCAAAGTTAGTCTTTTTATGGTTCTACTCTACAAAATTAAAAGGTATGTAAAGTAAAGACATATAACCAGCTGAATAGAGCTCCCTATACAAGTAAATATTGGTGGCCTGAATGCCAGAGAGAGGAGGTAGGCATGTGAGAGTGTTTTGGATCAGAATTAATTTACTATTGTCTGCAATAAAGCAAGATACATGGATTGTCCACCAGGGGTCCTGCAAGTACTTTTGCCGGCTTTAGTTAACATCCCCCCCTAGAGAAGCTATTCATCTAAAGGTAAGAATGTGACATGAAAAGTGCTTTTGTTTAAATTATTGGGCCCTGTTTTGAATGGAATTTGAAATAATTGTCTGACTTCCACATCAGTTTTCTTCAAATGCCTGAGGATATTTTCAGTGTGCACTGTCTGTATTTGCAACAGAACATCTCTAGGTTCACAGGGCCTTGTAACTGCTAAAGGTGTACAGCTTGAGGCAAGGGCAAAGGGGAGAGGTAACAGGGTCTATCCATCCATGGAATTTACAACATAAACTGACCAGACAGATGGAAGATGAGAGAAATAGGCTTAAGCTGTAGAAAGTCTTCTTCACTTGACTAAGGCAAAAAAAAAAACAAACCCCAAACCAAACCCCCCCCACATTATTTTTTAATATCATACAGTCTTTATATAATAACAGTTATTCCTTAAACACAGAAGGGCTAATTTTATAAAGCATTTTCTGTATGTAAAGCATATTTTATAGCGGAACATTATTCTAGTAAAATTGCATGAATTTACATGTGTGTAAAGGTGCACATGCCAAGGTGCACAGTCCATGGCACATGCCATGGACTGTTTGTAGGCACTCCCAGGGACATAGTTGGGACTGAGTTGCAATGTCCACGCATACTTTGTAAAATACACACATACATGCATTGTATCTATTCACACATTTACATGTTCTTCTGAGCAGGTATAAAATTTGTGTGAGAGAATTTGTGAGATATTGGAGATTATACAATAGTAGGAACCTATTCTGTTCCAGGCCTCTGCGTATCTGCAGTCTCTTCCACACCGCCACTTACTTCAAAGTTAGGTGTAGCTCTGTGAGCCAGCGTTGCCAAGTATTCAAAAAATATGCAAAAGGACTGCTGATCTTACTGGCCCAGTGTTTGCAAAATCCTGCACTGCTAGCCAGTATAATCATACTTCAGTGGCCAACAGGATGGGCTTCACTGTTCACTGACTGCCTGCTGGCTCACCTCCCTCCCCCCCTCTATTTCAGTGATGGGAAATCAGTGAAGGTAATCCTGCTCATCTCCTTTGTCCCTCACCTTAAACCTTGGAACTTTTTTTTTTTTTTTTTTTTTTGGGGGGGGGAAGGCTGGATAGATGGGCTCTGTGGAAGCCCCCTCACCTTGAACTTCTTTGGCAGTCGCAAGTGCTTTGTAGGCCTTGAGAGAGTTGTCAGTGAGCATACCTGTTTGTGAATAGGATCAGTTTGTTTGTTCATATGTTGTGCAAATGTTGCTGGTATCGCTGTCCAAGCACAGCTGACTATAAACATAAACACCTGCCCCAGAGATGCCAAGGGTGGCCCATCCTAATGTTGGAGATTTAACACTGCAACGCTGGAGATTGATGGCCAATTAGTCAAGTTTTTCTCGCAGACCCCAGCTATGTCTAAAACCAGTTCTAGCAAAAGCACATTCCAAAAGCTGAGATATTTTAATCAATAAACAGAAAATAAAATTCATTTTTCTACCTTTGTTGTCTGGTCATTTTATTATTCTTTTGTGTTGGTCCTAGTCTTTGTTTTCTGCTCTCTTCATGCCAGAGTCTATCCAAATCTGTCCATTTGGCACTTCTTTTCTCTGCATGGCCACCATTCATCTTCTTTCTGCATCCCCATCTATCTGACCCAACATCACCTCTGTCTTCCCGGCTTGTTGAACATCTTCCATCTCTGTGTCCTTAATCTTGCTCTGTCCAACATAACTGTTCTGTGTTCCTTGTCCCCATTCCACATATCTGCATCTCTTTCTTCCTTCTCTCCTGTCTCTCTCTTTCTCTTCCCTACCTCTGCTCCCCAGGGGTCCAGCAAGTGTTCCCCTCTCTCTTCCTTTGCCCCCCCCACCCCAATTTCTTCCTTTCTCCTATCCTCTCTGTCTGTGATCTGGCTAGGGTGTTGCTCGATGAGATTTCCACCTCTTTCTCTTCAAACTGAGGTCCGTCCAATGAGTCCCAACAAACACCATGCTCAGGACTGTCTAAAAGGGGAGGAAACGGTGGAAACTCAGTAGAGAATGACATGGGGACAAATTTATGCCCGTCCCCGTGGGATCTCAATATCCCCATTCTATCCCATTCCTTAACCGCACAAGCCTTGAACAGCTATGCTTTTAAAGTGTTCGAGGCTTGTGCAGATGAAGACAGAGCTTGCAGGAATGGGGCAGGGACTGAGTCTGCAGGGATGGGGCAGGGATAGAGAGATCTGCAGGGGCAGGGAGAATTTGTCCCCATGACATTTTCTAAATGCTAGGGCCTCCTGTGTCCGCGATGCTCAGGACTGTCAAAGGGGGCAGTGGGGGAGGAAGTGGTGGAAACTTAGAAGAGAATGACATAGGGACAAATTTGTCCCCTTCCCCATCGGCTCTCAGTATCCCCATCCCATCCCATCCCTGCGAGTTCTTGCTTAACCGCACAAGCCTTGAACAGCTATGCTTTTAAAGTGTTTGAGGTTTGGAGGGATGGGGCAGGGATATAGAGATCCGCAGGGACAGGGAGAATTTGTCCCCATGTCATTTTCTAAATGCTAGGGCCTTCTGTGTCCTTGGCAATGGAAGGGGATGATTCAGCATTGTTGTTTCATTGAAGCCACGATAAAATGGCCATAATGAATCATCCCATTCCATAAATAGTGGGGTTCCCTAAGGATCTGTGTTGGGACCTCTGTGGGTTGTTGTTTTTTTAACATTTATCAATGATCTAGAGATCATTGATAAATAGATCATAACTAGATAGATCATTGATAGATAGATCATAACTAGATAATTAAATTTGCTGATGACACAAAGTTGTTAACTTGCAAGAGAATTGTGAAAAATTGCAAGAGGACCTTGGGAGACTGGACATCAAAATTGCAGATGTTTAATGTCAATAAGTGCAAAATGATGCATGTAGGAAAGAGGAACCCAAACTATAGGTATGTGATGCTGGGTTCCACGTTAAGAGTCACCGCCCAGGAAAAGAATCTAGGTCTCATTGCTGAGGATACGTTGAAGCCCTCGGTAAATAAATCCTAATAAAATAAATAAATATAAGCTATAGAGGGCATTAGGAGAAATGTTCTGCCTTGTCCTAGTTTCTGCTGCTGGAACCTCTTTCTTTCTTAGGAGTGGAGGCATGGTGTAGTGGTTAGAGCAGATGTCTCAGCTCCCTGCACTTCCCACTACAGCTCCTGGTGACCCTGGGCAAATCATTTAACACTTTATTGCCCCAGGTACAAAATAAGTACCTGTCTAACATACATAAATTGCTTTGATTGTAGCCATACAAGAAAAGTAGTATATCACCCTATCTCCTTTACTATTTGACCTGGCCTTGTGTTCTGTGCTCTTCTTGCCCCTCCTCCAGGTAAATAAAGTTTTCTTGTTTTTATCTGTTTACATTAGCATAGATGGCATTTCTTGAATAACATCATTAACACTTGGACTTGGGCAAAGGAAGTACATAGGGGCACTCTTATTAAAATGTATTAGAAAATGGACAATGTATTTTAACATGGGACTTTCCCGTGCCCTAAGCCCATTTTTAATGCTAGGGTAAAATGAAGTAACAGAACTTGCCCTGATGCCCACCATGGGCAAATCAGGGTTATCATAGTTTAAAGTCTTATTTAGTAGAAGTTCATTTGCAAAAAGGCAAAACCAAAAGCCCTAGCTCTCTTTCAACTATACTTCAACATATCTGAGTAAATGCTAACTGCTACTTGATCTAGGCTGGCCTAGCCATAAAACACAGCTTCACTTTGAACATCGCCGATTACAGAAACTCCAAGCTTCAAAGGCTTTCCAGTAGGAATTTAAAACAGTCCAAAATACCAACAAATTCTCCTGTCTCATATAAATGTTTAGGGGGTAATATTCAGACAGCATTCTTTAAACCACTGACTACTGCTGAAATTATGCCCAGATATTTAATGCTGGGCCATGTCTGGGTACCAGCAATAACATTTCTGGTTTGCTCAGTCCTTACCCAGTTAGGTTTAATCGGATGATAAGATGGCTTTTTTTGTTGTCTTGTTTGGCCAGTTAACTGGTTAAAACCTGAATAGCAGTACTTATCCAGTTAAGTGCCAATTCTACCCCTGGACCACCCCCACAATAGCCGATTTTGGTTTTGATGGTTAGGAAGGATACTCAGTGGCACTATCTGAGTAATTGGCAACTGCCACTGAATATTCCCTTGGGGCTTGGTCAGGGTGAGTTAAGAGCCTCTGTAAACTGGTTAATTGATCTTGAACATCCCCCTTTGGGAAAAGAGCACAGTCTAGTGTTTAGGATTAGGACTCGGACTCTATAGACTAGGATTTAAATCTTTCTTCTTCTACTGACATTCCTTGTGCTATTTTATTTAAAAAATTCATAATCTGCCTTTTCTTTCTCTGGAATGCACAAGGCAGAGTGAAATGAGCAAAATGGATGATGTATTAACAGTGTTCTAATGCCATTAAATGCGCATTATTTACCACAGGGCTGATTACACAATATGGACTCTGTGGTAAATAATGTTCGTTAACAGCATGAGCGCATGTAAACTCTTAATAAATGACCCCAGAGTAAATGACATGATCACAATGTAAATATCAAATAAAAAAATTTAAAACAACATAATTACAATTTAATGCATCAAAATAAAATAAAAACAAAAATCAAACATTGACATTTCTGATTAATACCATTGATGCAAAAGCACAATATCTCCCATTCATTCACCCCCCCCCCCAATCCCTTTTATGAAGCTGCGTTGGGCTTTTTTATCGCTGTCCACACTGGTATTAGCTCCGACATTCATAGAAATTCTCTGAGTTAATACCGCCATGGCCAGTGATAAGAAAGCCTAATGCGGCTTTGTAAAAGGGGAGAATCCATCTTAAAATAAATACCGTAAATACCTTATAGTTGCAATTACCCACAGACTCTCACTTGCTACAAGCTTTCTGCACAACCAAATATGGTTATTTATTTAATTCGTTTTCTATCCCATTGTCCCCAAGGAGCTCAGAATGGGTTACAGGTTAAACATACATATTACAGTGGAACCTTGGTTTACGAGCATAATTCATTCCAGAAGTATGCTCGCAAACCACATTGCTCATATATCAAAGCGAGTTTCCCCATAAGAACATAAATAATGCCTCTGCTGGGTCAGACCAGAGGTCCATCATGCCCAGCAGTCCGCTCACGCGACGACCTGTTTAGTAATCCTCTATCTATACCCTTCTATCCCCTTTTCCTTCAGGAAATCATCCAATCCCTTCTTGAACCCCCAAACCGTACTCTGTCCTATCACGCCCCCTGGAAGAGCATTCCAGGTGTCCACCATCCTCTGGGTGAAGAACTTCCTAGCATTGGTTCTGAATCTGTCCCCTTTTAATTTTTCCGAATGCCCTCTTGTTCTTGTAATTTTCGAAAGTTTGACAAATCTGTCCCTCTCCACTTTCTCTATGCCCTTCATGATCTTGTAAGTGTCTATCATATCCCCTCTAAGTCTCCGCTTCTCCAGGGAAAAGAGCCCCAGTTTCTCCAATCTTTCAGCGTATGAAAGGTTATCCATACCTTTTATCAAGCATGTCGCTCTCTTCTGAACCCTCTCGAGTATCGCCCTAACCTTCTTTAGGTACGGCGACTAATATTGGATGCAGTACTCCAGATGCGGGCGCACCATTCCCCGATACAACGGCAGGATAACTTCTTTCGTTCTGGTTGTAATACCCTTCTTGATTATACCTAGCATTCTATAGGAATGAATGGAAACTCGCTTGATACGTTCACCCCCTCGAGGCCACTGGCGCTGCTCCATTCCCCCCCCTCGAGGCCACCAGCGCTGCTCCATTCCCCCCCCCCTCGAGGCCACCGGCGCTGCTCCATTCCCCCCCTCGAGGCCACTGGTGCTGCTCCATACCCCACCCCCCCCGCAATCCGGCATTCCCCCACTCGCATCGCCCCCCCCCCCTGTGATCCTACATCCCCCGATGAGCACCCAAAAGCATTCCTTACCCCGATTTGGCACCGGCACCAGCACCTTGGAGAGAGCAAGAACAGAAGACCTTGAGCATGCGCAAATGCTCAAGGTCCAGTGCAGCCCAGCCCAGCCAAGAGGGAGGAGGTAGGTGGGGGAAACGGCAGACAGGTTAGGGCTGCAGCAGAATGACACTTTTCCCCAGACAGGGGAGAAAGTCGTCTGGACACCTAGACATTCCTCTAAGAAGACATGACTGGGTGAATCCAGACATCTGGCAACCCGCCTAGGCATAGACAAATTAGGCATTTGCCTTGAGCCCAAAAATTTAAGTGGGGGGGGGGGACCCTGGTAGATGTGCTCAGGATTTTAAAAAGTTGTAAATGAACTGTCTCAGAGCCAGAAGGGTGGCTAAGTGTGTGGATAGTTTTCAGAGTTTAGCCCACTACAGCTCTCCATGCTCCCTCTTCCATTGCAGAGGCTGTGGCAGGCTCCAGCAGATAGGAAGGCTGCTCTAATCACAGGAAGGAAGGGCTGCAAGGACTGGGGGGGGGGAACAGATCTTAACACAGGGTCTTTGGAGAGAATCTGTGGAACTAGGGTAACCAGATGTCTGGGGAAACCCAGACATGTTCTCGTTTAAGAGGACTGTCCGGGTGCCTGGAGAGCTTTCCAAAACCCGGCAGTTTGTCCGGGTTTTGGAAGGCCCCGAGGTTGGGGGCCACATCTGGATGTCTTCTGCACATGCATGGACAGCAAAGTGATGACGTCGCATTCATGCATGCATGCATGCGATGTCATTGTATCGACATCTGCCCTTGTACAATAGACATCTAGACAGGGCCCAACTCAGGGAAAGATACAAGTGGTTCGTGTGGGGACAGGGCAGGACCAGGTGTTCTTTTTGTTAAAAGGAAATCTGGTAACCCTAAGTGGAACTAGTGAGTGGTCTAGGGGTGGAGGTTGTTGAAAAATATTAAGACTAAAGAATGGGGGGATATGTGAAGGGTTTGCTGTCAGCTGATAAAAAGAACTGGCAGCAAATGTCAGAATTTTTATGATTGTGGGCAGGCCTGGTAGGGGGTGGGGGCAACACCTGAAGGAGCATATAAGCAACTGGACATTTCTAGGAAAGAGAGCTAGAGAGTGCCCTGGTTTGTTACAGTATCTCTGAAGTGTACAGTCTCATATAAATAAAGCTTCCCTCTGAAAATCCCATTCTCCCCAACGAGCTCAGAACGGGTTACAGGTTAATATACATAATATACAGTTAACGGGGTACAATATGAACCATTAACATACTGTCATTCTACAGTACATGCCATGAGATAATACTGCAGCTTTCCTATACACCCCTGCACTGTATTTTAGCACTAGGAGTGCTAAGAAATATGGCTGCCAGCTAAATAAGCATATGCTGTGAGTTACTGCTGGTCAAGGAATATGTAAACAAACCACAAACCTTCTCCAGGCATGGAGGAAGTTTTATTTGGAAATATTTTTAATTGGAACCCCTAACATTTGGTGTACCATCTTACACTTCAGGTTTTATGTTTCTCACTACTAGTGATATGTACAGGTAAGTGAAATAAAGTTTTCAGCCCACGGAATTTGCTATTAAGCCCCTCATAGGAATTCTGTTAGCATCGGAGCTAAAAATCTCTAGCGCAGCTTGATAAAAGGGGCCCTAAATTACTTGGGTAAATTCCTTGAACACTGTCCTAATACTGCCTATATCCTTTCAGAAGCATTTTAAAAAACCCTAAATATTTTATTTTACTTTTTCCATTTGAGAATCTTTTTTTCACTTGCAAAGCTTGGTAAATTTATATCTTGTACATTGCCCTTAAATATCACTCTTTCGAGCAATATGCCCTTGGAATCTCTGGTTTATACCAGAGGCAATGGAGAGTGAAAATGATTTACCCAACTTCCCTGGTTCTCAGCCCGCTGCTGCAGAGGTACCAAGTTACCCAGCTCCAAGAGGGGGTGTTCTGTTTTTGAATTTATATCCCAATTCAGTGTTATTTGATACCGCCAATTGAATACAGCACTTCAGGTCCCATAATGTACCAGGATAGGGTTGCAGAAATCAAGGACTGAGTTTCCCTTTTGAACTGGGTAATTTGGCTGCTCTCCAGTTTTATCCATTAAGCTTCTCCATTCAAAGCATGTGCTTGCATAATCCTCATGCTCACTCACAAATTATTACCACTAGCATACCCATGGCTAGGCTCTGCTACTACTGGAAAGGTGTAAATTGATAGGGGGAGTGGGTCTCTGGTAGGGGGGAGCTCAGAAATATTTGTTTGCCTAGGGCCCGATATAGTGTTAATCTGGCTCTGGTTGTTCCATCCCTTTTATCATAATTTTCGTTGCCCTTCTCTATACCTTTTCTAATTCCACTATATTTTTTTTTGAGATGTGCCTTCCAGAACTGCACACAGTATTTGAGTTGCAGCCGCACTGTAGAGTGATACGAGGGGCCAGTGTAACATTTTCAGCCCAACCAAGAATAGAATGATGTGGAGCCATGAAACTTACAAGTTATTTCATACTTTTTTTGACACTTTTTGTTTCAATGATATGAAATGAAAAGTGTCCTGGAACCAAATCCCTGTATGCAAACTGCTTTTATATAGCCTTTTCAGGCAGCATCCATCAAGCCCATGTAGACGCATGCCCAGGTATGCCCAGACTGCATCATTTCCATGGACGTTATGCAACCTGTCCTGAATGTACACCTGGACATGCTCACACTATATCCAATAAGGTATAATGTGAGCAATAGGCCTATATTAAGAATTAGGGCTAAGAATTAATTGCATTAGCCTGAAAGTATAACAAGAAATTGTAAAAATGTACTTTTTTGTTAAAACGGTATATGATATATAATTCTAAATGTGATTTTCATGATCAGCAGCCATAAATCTATAAGATACACCCAAAAGTGTTGAAGAAGCAAAAACTTTGTTGTCCAGTGTAATCTTTCTAATAGAAAGGCATACAAGTCTTGAAGGCCCGCCCTGTCAGATTTCAATTAGCCTGCTTTCTGTCTCAGACATGTATGTATTTCCAAATGCTGGTGTCTGTTGTCAGACTGATCTGAAAAGTGAGAGGCTTGAAAGCTACATAAGTGTTAGTGTTCATTATACTCAGGTAGGTGGCTTGTTCATTTCCACCTTGTTCTCAGTTATAATTATATTGGCATTGATTTGTTGCAGACAAAAACAGAATTGGCTGGTTAGGGAATACCTCATTTCCTGCCTCCTCATCTCTCCTCTTATAGGAATTGTCAACTGCTTTGATATGAACTAAGGAGATGGGGCACAGCCCAGAGATGCAGGAGGTGGAGCCGAGAGAAAAAGTAAGAACCTAATCTGGCATCTCCTCCTCCTCCTTTACCCCACCCCCATTGACATCTCTCCCTCCCTCCTTTCTTTCTAGCCCCCCCATAGAGTCCAACATCTCTTCCTTCTACCTCCTGTTCGCCTCGCTCTTTCTCTCTCACATCCCTACCCCTGCTGCAGTCAGGCATCTCCCCCCCTTCCCCAAGTCTAACCTTTTTAGTTTTCCAAAAGTCATCGTCAGCAGTGATTCCCAAATGCTGCCCAGCTGCCTGCCCCTGCTTCTTCTCTTTACTGTGGCCTGCCTCTGAGGAAACAGGAAGTACATGAGAGAGGTGGGACGAGGTGGGCCGTGGTAGAGAGAAGAGACTGGTGCAGTGTTTGAGAATCGCTGCAGACAATGACTTCTGGAAAGCCAAAAGTAAGGTTAGACTTGGGGAAGAGGACTGAGGATGGAAGGAGAGAGAAGTTAGACTGTGGCAGTGGGGTGGGGAGGGGGTGAGCACCTTACTGGCATGTACCAGCACAAAAGGTCTTGTTTATTATTAATATTATTATGGTTTGGATGTTCTTTTTTATTGCTCTGCAGTGGGGGAGGGTAGCTGAACATTAGTCAGCCAGATTAAGTCTGCTATTGTAGTACCTAGATTTGACTGTATAAGTTAGGTGGTAGCAGTGAGTATCAATGCTAGCCATCCCTCCCATCTAATCTTGCCCCTAGCTCCACCCATAGTTTGACTGGCTAAATTTAGCTGGTTAGTAAAAATTAGGTGACACTATTGTGTAACTAAGCCCTGCAACTTTTCAAAGACTTAGATCTAGCTGGCAAAGTCCTCATTTACTAAACTGTGGAAGAGCTTCTTACCACAGGCCAGCAAGGTAAATGCTCTGACACTCGTAGGAATTGAATGAGCATCGGAGCATTTATCTCACAGGTCCCGTAGCAAGAAGCTCTTCCACAATTTAGTAAAAGAAGCCCTCAGGCAGAGAGTTTTGAAAATGGACCTAATTTTCTTTTCCAAAATACTGTTTTAACACTTCACTATCAGATGTCCTTTCCTTGCTTTCCTGCATGTTTTGTCTCTTTCTCTGTTCCCATACTCTCCCAGAAGCTCACTGTAAACTTCCTTGCTGAACTAGATGGAAGAGAAGATCAAACTGAGCACGCTCAGAACTGCTAATAGGCTGAAACCCCATGCGAACAGACAGAAAAGGTCACTTCTGTGACATTTCAGTGTGAACCGGAATTGCCAGTGATCCGAGCCATGCTCGTGGTTCCTACAGCAAATCTCTAGTGTTCATTTTCCTAGTCATTCTTGGAGCCATAATCCCCTCAGACCCCTGGATCAAAGGAAGGTTGGATTGTAAAAATAATAATTAGCTCCTATCTCTATAAATCACAGCTGCCTGTAAATTGATAGAACAAAAGAAATGTTTAATCTCAAGGGTGCAATAGACAATATGCACAGATAGAGAGCATTAAGTCATGCTCGTAATCTTACAATGAGCATGCTAAACTTTTTTTTTTCTGCCCAACAAACCCCCATTTTGTTTTCATACAGAAGGACTAAGAAGCTGCAGCTACCAGTCAGTAAGCATAGAAAATAAATGAGAAATTATCTGGCAGGACACCAAAACCATGAAGACTTGATGAAAAACATTTCCTTTATGAGTGTCACCAGCACCCACATCGTCTCATTCAAGTGATTATGAACAAACTAAACATCTCTCCCGCATTTATGACAGAAGATTTTGCACATTCTCAGGGCACTATCTGATCTGGTCTTGCATTCATTTATCTTTTCATCTAATGCATTTCTGAATAAAGTTTTGTCAAGCATAAGCTATTCCTGGCTGATTCCATCACTTTTATGTTTTTATTAACGAAGAATCTCAAAACATCGTGCACCTAAACCCTTTCTTGTAGCCAATATGTCACTAAGCTGCACAGAAAATATTTATCACGGAGGCACTAAATATTTTAGTGTGCATGTTAAAATTGTATTGAATGTCTAATTCGTAAAAATAATGATGCACTGGACAGGGAGCAGAAGGGTAGTTAGGAAATGGAGATAAAGGAGGAAGGAGAGAGTCTACTTTTAAGATTCACTAGGCACAGGGATAAGCAGAGCAGGAAAGGATAGGGGACGAAAGGGGGATAGGAGAAAGCAATGGGATGAAGGACGGTCCGACAGCCTTTCCATTTTCCAACAGGCAAGTGTGAGATGAGAAACAGTTGTTGCTGAGCAAACACCATTCACTGCCTTGGTCATGATGTCCCTAGACTTCAACAATAACTGGATTCAATGGATTTGAAAATATATCAGTAATTCCTGTTACACAGAATGTTGAGAACTAGAAAGCAGTAATTGCTTTCCCTTCCACTATGTTCATACTAGCTCCACTTTGCAGGACTAAAATATTGGAGGGTTATAAATGGACCAAAGGGAGAAGGTCAGGAGCTAAACATTCATTCTATGGAGAGCCTGATGGATTGCTTTATCAGAAACATTCCTCAGGAAAATAATCATTTTTATGCTTTCCAACCAATGGGATATTGGAACAAATTCTATAAATGGAATTAATGACCCTCTGACCACCTACTATTACTATTTATTATTTCTAGAGCGCTGAAAGGCTTACCCAGCGCTGTACATTTTGACATACAATAGACAGTCCCTGCTCAGATGAGCTTACAATCTAATTTAGACAGGACATTTTAGGGTTGGGGAGATTATAGGCACAGCAACACTCCAAAGGAGTATAAGAAAGAAAATGTGAACATTTGGAGCAAGTTTGAAAATCAGAAATATCAAATCGGCATTGTCAGAGACCCAGACCTCCAAACAAATTCTTCATGGCTTTTTATGGGAAATTGGTCTTTTCCAAAGGCTTCCCTTCCAGTCCTTCAAGAGGTTTGGCTCACAGCAACAGGGAAAAATAACTGAAAGAACTGGTGACATATGGCACCACAAAGTACTTTCAAAGTCACCTCTACTCCCCCCCCAACACAGCTCTAAAGTCACACACATGTACTTACATTCCCTTAAAAACTACTCTCCATACCACTCTGCCATACACTGCACCCCTTATATACTCACTTTCTCCATACTCATATATACACCCAACATACACCCACTCCAGCTTGTACTCCCACAAACCTTATACACATCTAAACTCACTAATTAAAAAACCCTTCTAACTGGTTTCCTGCAGTTTTGCCTCTCCCCCTTGCAATCTTCCTTGTAAAACTCTGCTGCACGACTCATCTTCTACCAACTTGGCTACACTTATGTCAACCCTCTCCTTGAATCACTTCACTGGCTCCCTCTCCGCCTTTGCATACGGTTCAAGCTCCTATTTCTGACCTACAAGTGTGTTCATTCTGCTACCCCTCAATATCTCCTCGCTTCTCTCTCCTTATACACCTCCCAGAGAACTCTGTTACTCAGATAAGCTGCTCTTAGCTTTACCTTTCTCCTTCACAGCCAATTCCAGACTTCGTTCCTTTCATCGAGCTGCCCCTTATGCTTGGAATAAATTACCTGAGTTTGTCCGCCAAACCCCTTCCCTTACTTTGTTTAAAAGCAGACTGAAAACCCACCTTTTTGATATAGCCTTCAATCTATAACCCTACTCCCCAGTGCCCACCAACCCAGCCAGCAGATTAACCGTATCCATGACATCCTGTTTGTCTGTCTTGTCTGTTTAGATTGTAAGCTCTTTCGAGCAGGGTCTGTCTTCTTTGTGACTCTGTGCAGTGCTGCACACGTCTGGTAGCGCTATAGAAATAATTAATAGTAGTAGCAGCATATATCCTTTACATTTATCCCATTTATCATACACACATACTCCTATACCTCAAGATATGCTATACACCCCAGCTCCCTATACATTCTTGCTACTTGCCACCTCACATCCATTTTGCCCTAGGCACACTGCCCATTCAAAACTCTTATTAGAAGCTTACTTGACTAGGAAAACTCTGTGATTCCTGATTACTATTGAAGTCATACATATTGTCTCTCCTTTTCTTTCTTTCTTTTCCAGTCCCGGACCTTCCTATGTCTAATATTCTGTTTCTGTGCCTTTTCTCCTCACTGGGTTGCCCTCTTAAAACTTTCAACTGAAAGATTGCTGACATGCATGACTTACCAGTGTTGTTCTACCCACATCAGGGAAATCTCTTATCAATGTTATACATCATAACGTTTGAACAAAATCTCACTGTTTATTCCAATTGTGAGAAAGTGTATATAAGACTTACAATGACTTTTTTTTAAAGCTAGTTATCAAATATTTTGATTAGCTAAGTGGTTGTGACCCTTCAGTGTTGTGTTTATCATTTAAAACAAGTGATTCCTGCAATTGAAAGAGTATTTACATTATCATATTAGCAATTTTTCAGAGTAAGAAATGTTTAACTCTTAACACTGGTGTTCATAAGAAATTATTGCCATCAATTTAATGACTGATCCAGGGCTTTGGGCCTTCTTGATGGCTAACCCTTCCAGGTCCATTCTCTGCCCATGCCACACTCCTTTTTTTTTTTTTTTTTTTAGTTCAATATTTTTATTGAGTTTTATGAAGAAATACAAGAAGCAGTCCAGATACAAGATATCAGAACAAAGCACTTAGTATAACAAATATTCAGCTGCAATCTGCAATAAAGAACTAAATCATTCTAAAAGATCCAGAGTACTGGAACTGCTTGTGAAAACGAAAAATAATAATAAAAGGTAAGAGAAAAAGAAAAGAAAGAAGGAATAAGAAGGAGAAGAAGAAGAAGAAGAAGAAGGTGAAGATGAAGAAGAAGAAGACAGGAGTGTCTATGAAACAGATTGAACATAGGAATCCAAGAATTTCCAAGGTGATTTGCATCGCACCGAATCTGTGGAAAGTCGAACTATAGTTTTCTTTTCATATGCATATGATTCAAATTTATGATACATGCTCAAAGAGTTCCACCAAAAAGTGTAATCTAGTAACGAAGAGGTCTTCCAATTTTTCAAGATGTGCATAAGGGCAGTCACAAACATGGCATCAATGAGTTTAGGAGGACAGTTCGACTGAGCAAAACAGGGGTGTTGAGATCGAAGAATTATAGTGTCCAAAGAAATTTCTTCTGAACAGTTAGTAATAGATTTTATGGTGACCCATATGCGAGTCCAAAAGGAACGAACTGGAGTGCAATGGAAAAGCATATGATCAAGAGTTCCAGCTTCTTTCATACAGTTCCAACATATAGAGTCTTGTTTTAGGTTAGCTTTCCACATCCGAAAAGGGGTCCATACTGCATTCCACATAATGAAGAACATTGATTGTGAGACTCTGGAGGATAAGCGAGGTCGATTTGTCGAGGACCAAAAAAGTTCCCAGTCAACATCAGAAAGTGGGGTTGTCAGCATAGAGTCCCAATGTTTCATGGAATGAGAAGAAAAGGTAAAGGAGTGGTCTCTTAGAATACTATAGAAGAGAGATATCGCTTTACCTTTTGATATAGCCAATGTAGACCAGTGATGTATAGTGTGAATGGATGTCATAAAATCAAAGCGTATAGATATAGAAGATATTGCCCTAATAAGAGAGAGCCATTGTGAGTAAGCAGAAGGAGGCAACGAGTAGGCAGAGCAGAGCGTGTCAAAGGGAACAAGAGAAGTAAGAGTAGTTATCTGGTAAGGAAACCACAAACCAGCCCGCTGCCACCTTTTCCATGAGAAAGATTTATCATTATTTTGAATGTTAGGATTGTTCCAGATGGACATGAATGGGCTATCTTTAACTGAAATCTCTGCAATTGCATCTAGTAGATGAAGAGCATGCTGCGTTGCACTCAGCAAGGAATATTTCCTCAAAAGTCTGGGCACTGGCACCGTCAACAAGCAGGAGACGTGTAATGGTGCACAAAGAAATCGTTCCAGTTCAAACCAGGTAGGTGAGTCCTGGGTACAAGGGTCAGTGATCCAGTAAGCTCCATATTTGGCCAATGAGGCAATATAGTAAAAATAGAAGTCTGGTAAATTCAAACCCCCATTGATTTTAGAAGCTTTCAGCTTGGCAAGAGCAATACGAGGTTTTTTCTTATTCCACACAAAGTCAGAAATCTTCTTATTCAACCAGTGAAAAAATTTCTTCCTGCATAGAGAGGGAAGCATTGAGAGGGTATAATTTATCTGAGGGGCAAGGGTCATCTTGATGGAAGCTATTCTACCCCACCAAGATAGAAAGAGTGGAGACCAACGAGACAAGGTGTTTAGAACTAAGCTTTTAATTTTAGATATATTCAAATCTTGAGCGTGGGTCGGATCTTTATGTATTAACACTCCCAGGTATTTCACAGCTCCACGCGACCACGTGAAGGGAAAGTGGGCGAGATCTGAGGGATAAATGTGATCATTGAGAGGGAAAATCTCCGACTTCTCCCAGTTGACTGAGTATCCAGAGAGCAGGGAGTACTGAGAAACAATGTTGACAAGGGAGGGAAGGGAAGCAATAGGATCCCGGATAAAAAGAAGGACATCATCAGCGTATGCTGCTAATTTGATTTGGCGATCAGTGGTGGCGATACCTATAATTGTAGGGCATTGTCGGATAGCAGAAAGAAGAGGTTCCAACGCTAAATTAAATAACAACGGCGAAAGAGGGCAGCCTTGGCGAGTACCTCTGTGAAGGGAGAATTTGTTAGAGAGAGAATTGTTAATTAAAATACAGCTGTGGGTTGTCGATATAGAGCTTCAATCCACTCTGTAAAGAACGGACCAAAGTTGTACCACTTCAAAATTCGGAACAGAAAAGGCCACTCCACACGGTCGAAGGCCTTTTCAATATCAATTGCCAGGCCGATTACAGGATCTGGAAGTGTTTTAGCATGAGCGTTAATATGATGAAAGAGGCGTAAGTTGTCCCCTATAAACCTTTGTTTAATAAATCCCGTTTGATCTTTATGAATTAGAGAAGGGATCACTTTGTTGAGTCTCAATGCTAGAAGTTTTGCCATGATCTTATAATCTAAATTAAGAAGAGAAATGGGGCGAAAGTTTTTAACCAAGGTAGGATCCCTGTCAGGCTTGGGAATAACTACAATAGTGGCCTCAGTGAAGTTAAATTGTTTGTCCGGAGTGGAGTGAAGGAATTCGTAGTAGGAAAGAAGATGAGGAGCCAAAAGAGTGCGAAACTGTTTGAAAAACTCATTAGTAAAACCGTCGGGACCCGGGGCTTTGCCGTTAGGCAAGGATGATATTGCGTTTTCTATTTCGGATACAGTTATAGAAGAGTCCAGTTCCAGTTTTACAGAATCCGATAAGGTCGCGTGAACCAAAGAGGCAAGAAAAGAGTCTATCTCCGATTTTGAGGCAGAAAAATCAGATTTATATAAGGTAGCATAAAAGTTTTCAAACTGAGAAGAGATCAGAGACCAGGTTTTGACCATCTGCCCCGATGGGTCTTGAACAGCCGTGATATGTAAACATTTAGATTTAGATTTAAGATATCTAGCCAAAGGGCGTCCCATGAGGTTGTCTCCCATATAATGACCAGAAGTTGAGATAAAAATGTCTCGTCTAGCAGTGCAGGAGACCAAAGTGTTATATTCGTATTTAAGGTTTTGGATACGCTGAAATATGGATGGGTCGTGCAAATGGGCAGACATATGTTGTAGTTCTAACTCTTTGATAGAAGATTCTAAGTCTTTCTCTTTTTTCATGGATTGTTTCTTTTTCCAAGAGGCGAGATTGATCAGTTCACCCCTAAGGGAGACTTTGTAAGCCTCCCAAACAATGGAAGGGCAAATCTCAGGGTCTTTGGAATTAATTTCGAAGAATTCAGTGGTGAAGGATTTGATTTTGTCAGCTATTTCTGAGTCTAGAAGTAAAGCGTTGTTTAGTCTCCAAGAAGAGGATTCTTTGCGAGGGGCAGAAATAAGTAAATGCAGAGAGATGGCCGCATGGTCTGTAAGAGTAATTGGGTGAATAATATTGTTTGTCAGGTCCTGAATAAGAGAGGAGGATAAAAGAAAGAAGTCTATTCTTGAGTAGGTATTGTGAGGTGGTGAAAAATGAGAGTACTCCCTACACTTTGGGTTAAACAAAAGCCAGGGATCTACAAGAGAAAAGGCATCTTTGAGGGCATGTAGGGCTGCGAAAGACCTGGATTTGGAAGGTTTGCAGGATGATTATCTATCAATATAAATGTCTTGAATTTGATTAAAATCACCTCCCAGTATTAGAGGATAAGATCCGTATTCTACTAACGCCAGCTGAAGGTCTTGGAAAAATTCTGGGTGGTCCAGGACTGGAGCGTAAATGTTAAGGAACACAAAATCCACTGAGTGCAACGCAGCATGCACCAAACACCATCTGCCATCCGTATCTGTCCTAGATGAGTGAATGACAGGAGAGAGTTTGTCACTAAAAAGTATTGAGACCCCATTTTTCTTACGCTGAGTAGCAGGGGAATAGTAATGAGAGGAGTATCCCTTTAACTGGAATTTTAAGGCAGCAGCGGGTGGAAGGTGAGTCTCCTGTAAAAAAACCACAAATATAATTAGCTATCTTTTTCCTCTTAATGGGATGATTTAACCCATTCACATTAAAGGAAAAAACACGCAAGTCAGCCATAATCCTTAAGGTACAGTACTATTTTGTAGCAGATGTTACCCAAGTTTAATATGTGCAAATAACAGAGAAAAAGCATGGGGTAGACACTCCTGTCAGAGACTAGAGAGAGAAAAAGCATAAAAGTAAAAGAGAGAAAGCTAGAAATGTCAGCACAAAGCATAGCCAAAAAAGACCACACTGTCATGCGTATAATAAACAATTTAAGGGTGCTCCTGTGAGCACAGGGATATAACACAGATGGAATAACCAGCAAAGAACCCCACACCCATACAATACCAATAACGTGGAACTGGTGTGCTTATCAATATTTGTAATATAACTGAAATACCAGTAAATGCATTTTACAGCAACAGGAGAGAAAAAAGGCAGACTAGACCATCAGCAGCACAGCATGTCAGCGCATTTTTAAAGAGTCCAGAAATGTAACTAGGTCATCAGGGTCTGTATACGAAGTTGTGCGGTTGTTATAGGTCACTTTCATCCTCGCTGGATACATAAGACCGTATTTAGCTCCTATATCTTTGAGCTCCTGCCGATGGGACAGAAAAGCCTTTCTCTTCAAAGCTGTAGATTTAGCCAGGTCTGGAACTATAAAGAACTTCCTGCCTTGATAAAGCAGCTGAGGTTTAGATTTTGCAGCTGTAAGGATTTGCAGCGTGTGTTGAAATCTAAGCAGCTTAACCACTATGGGCCGAGGAGAGGAAGCATGTGAAGAGAGATGAGATGGCACGCAGTGAGCGCGTTCTATTTCCAATGGAGGAGAGAAGACAAGACCCAGAGTTGTAGGCAGAAAATTAGACAGGAAGAAGATCATATCAGAGCCCTCAGTTGATTCAGGTAGCCCAATGATTCTCAAATTGGACCTTCTGCTGCGATTGGAGAGATCTTCAATGTCCCATTGCAGGGTGGTAAGCAGTTTTTCGTGTTTATGTACCAGCGCTTGCGTTGATTGCAAATCAGCCGTTTTTTCTTCAAGGGCGTCAAGGCGGTGGCGTGCATCAACAAATTGAGAGTTCAGCGCCTCTATTTCACCCCGCAGAAGTTTTGTTTCCTCGACCTGCTCCTGCACTATGGTCCGAATTGACCTCATTTCTTTTAAGAGTAGGTCGAATGGAGCCTCGTCGTTCTTCGACGCCATTTTCTCCGGCGTGCTCGGATCCGGCTTGGGCCTCTTACCGCTGAGTGGCGCGGGCGCGACGGATTCGGCTTTCGGCGGTTTCGGCGGCGACATGCAGGCGTCGGGTATGGGCTGGAATCAGTTGCGGCAGCGGTTTTTCGCGAAAAAGCACTTTTTAATTAGTTTCGGGTGCTGGTGTGGAGGAGTCGCTAAACCATGCGTGCGATCCCCGTGGCAGTCAGGCTCCGCCCCCTTTCATGCCACACTCCTTGATTCAAGAATTCTGAAATATTCAGTAATGCTTGGTTTAATGTACGGTATCAGGCAAACTACTGCACAGTTCAACAATGGTTGTGCAGTAGCTTCTTTCTGGGCATCAACAGTGTATTAAGGCTCAAATTCTATATATGGCACCTAAAGAAATTGCTGCTAATCAAAATGGCACTTAGCACGGTTCTATATATAGAATCGCACTTAGTAGCTGTATGCGGCATAACATTTAGACACACCCATTTAGACCAAGGAAAATCAGGCCTAAACACTTGTGCCCAAGTTGTGCATAGATTGGGAGTATTTTAAAACCGGGCACCTTTTTGGAATGTCCATGATCCACCCATGCTCCTCCCCTGGCCATTCTCCCTTTTGAGATTCACACACTAGAACTGATAAGCACCACTTTATAGAATGCACCTACCAAGTTGTTTGTGTAACTTCTGAGTGTCAATTAGCATCAATTAGTAGCTGTTAATTGCCAATTATTGGTGCCAATTGGTTTGTTAAACAATTCAGTTGTATAATTGGCTATGCGCACTGATTTGTGCGCACAGCTTAGGGCACCATATACAGAACTTGGGCCTAAGGGCCCGATTCACTAACCTGCCTGATTGCGACCGATTCGTGTCCGATCCGGGCAGGACCGATCGATTCTGGAAGGAAGAATATTAAAATGGGGGCGATCAGAGGCATGCCCCCATCCGCTGACATGGATCGCTAGGTAGCAATCCCGGCGCATATGCAGACTATCTACTTTGCCTGTAGATGGATTGCGCATGTGTTTGCTGTCTGTTTTTTTAAAAAACTTTTTTTTACTGGCCCCAACTCACCTGCTCTCTGATGCCCTTCCCTGAAGTGCGAGCCCATAGTTTTAACCTGCGGGTTTAAAGCGGGTTAAAACCACGAGCTTGCACTGCAGGAGAGGGCGGCAGAGAGCAGGAGAGTCGGGGGAGGCAGAGAGCAGGTCGTGGTAGCGAGTCGGGGAGCCAGAGAGAGAGTTGGGGGAGGCATAGAGTAGGTCACAGCGGAGATTAGGAGAGCCGGGGAGGCAGAGAGCAGGTCGTGGCGGAAAGCCAGGGAGCCAGAGAGAGAGTTGGGGGAGGCATAGAGTAAGTCACGGCGGAGAGCCAGAGAGAGAGTTGGGGGAGGCATATAGTAGGTCACGGCGGAGATTAGGAGAGCCGGGGAGGCAGAGAGCAGGTCTCGGCAGAGAGCCGGGGAGCCAGAGAGAGAGAGTCGGGGAGGCAGAGAGCAGGTTGTGGCGGAGAGCCGGGGAGCCAGAGAGAGAGAGTCGGGGAGGCAGAGAGCAGGTTGTGGCGGAGAGCCGGGGAGCCAGAGAGAGAGTTGGGGGAGGCAGAGAGCAGGTTGATTTCAGGGCTGCAGGGCTGGCAGGACAGTCGGAAAGGACGTGAGCGACTGGTCCCCAGCAGTCGCTTCTTGTTGATCAGCCAGCCCAGTCGGTGTTCAAGATTTTTGTTTAGTGAATCGCATCCCTGCCTACTTTGCATGCCGTTTCCCCTCATTTGCATGCATGGATCGGAATCGGATCTGAATTGAATCAGCACAGAAGTTAGTGAATCGGGTCGGAGGAAAATCGGGTCGCAAACCGATCGGTACACAATCGGTTTGCTTAGTGAATCTAGCCCTAATGCACTTTAGCAAAAGGGCCTCATAGTTAGAAGCACAAAATATTAGGCCCTACCTGCTACCTGCTAAGCAACATATTCTATGACTTGCTATACTAATTAACGATAAACTAATTAGTGACAATATCCATAAGCAAAGCTAAGCTAAGAACAGTCTATATTCCGGTTCACATTTTGCTATGCAGTGGCGTACCTAGGGTATGTGGCACCCGGGGCCCATCATTTTTTGACACCCCCCCCCCCCATGTAAAAAAATATTTTTTGTAATGACCATGAAACGGAATAAATGGTCAGAATAGAAACAGGCAGTGAAAATTTTCTTATATTCCAAACATAACATAACATAAATTATGTCTGAATTGTCATGACATCAGAAGTACATATGGAGTAATTGCAGGTGATGCTTGGGACAGTTCTGATTGTGTTAGTTCGGTTTTATGTGTTTTTTGAATAGAAGGGTTTTTATTTCTTTTTAAAGGTTTTGCAGTCTGTGGTCGATGTCAATTGGTTGTAGAGTTGGGGGTTGAGTGTTGCAGCTCGAATGGCTAGGAGGTTGTTGAACAGTTTTTTTCTTTTGACGTTTTTGGTTGGAGGGTGTGTGAATGGTGCGTGAGTTCTCCTATGTCTGTTTAAAGTGGATTGAATTATTTAGCTAAAGAAATTAGTTACCCCCTCATCCCACACACATTAATTCTCTTCCATTTTTGTTCCCATTATAAAAAACACTGATAAGTTCCCAGAAAAAAAATACATTAAAATAAGAAGTGAAAACAAAGGCCCCTACAGATGAGAACATAACATAAGAATAGCCTAACTGGGTCAGACCAATGGTCCATCATGCCCAGTAGCCCATTCTCATGGTAGCCAATCCAGGACACTAATACCTGGTCAAAACCCAAAGAGTAGCAACATTCCATGCTACCGATCCAGGGCAAGCAGACACTTCCCCCATGTCTTAATAACAGATTATGGACTTTTCCTCCAGGAATTTGTCCAAATCTTTCTTAAAACCAGCTACACTATCTGCTTTTACCATAACTTCTGGCCACTTCATTTTTAAGTTTAGATCTTTCCTTTCAAACAGAGACCTTGCTAGATGTCAAATACAGCACAAGGTAACTTCACATGGACTTAGCTGTGCAGGAAATGTGAATCTCCTCATACACCCACCATATAGTGCAAAAATGTGCAAAGGTCTGTTTTTTTCTTTCGATCACTACATAGCCTAATGCCACACAAGCAGCGCTGTTACAAACATATTCTGTAGGTCAATGCTAAGGATAACAAAGTTTCCTTCCTTGGACCAGAAGGAGATACTGATAAACCACTGGAAGAGATCCCAAAACAACACCCAAAGACCCACTCAGTGTGTGAACCAGTTGAGTTTAGTGGACTAACTGGGGGGTGGAAATGGGCCCGGAGTTTGCTCAGCAGAATTTCCCAGACCACCTCTTCCTCTCAACACATTGACACGCTGCCACCACCACCACTAGGAACACCTCACTGGGTAGGCCAGCTATGCTATAAACTTTATAAAACACATTATTATATTTTCTTATAAAGCACATATTTTAACTGAACTCTCTGACAACCTCAGCCTTTCCATTCACAAAAATAGAAGGAAGAAAAGTTCCCATTTCCTGTTGTCTCATGTCCCCGGCCTATACAATATTTTTTTTCTGCAGACCCTTCAAAAGTCTGACCAAATCCTCGTTTCACTTGCATTATAAAGTACTGAGGATGCCATCTCTCCCCAATCCCAGGTCCTAAAGTCTAAGACAGTAGCGCAAACTAATGCTGCCAGATTCAGGAAAAAAATTTCGATTCGATTCAGCCTATTGAATTGGTTTTTCAATTCGATTTTCCTGCCCAGTTGGGTGATTTTTTTCAAAACTCCTGGTGGGTTTTATAGCTTTTTCACCCCCTTTGGCTTCTCCTAACTACACTGGCGCTGTGGTGTAAATAAAATAAAGAAACAAAAATGACTTTTCCTCTCTCTGTTAAATCCTAGCTCACGTTTGCAGTTCAACACCAGCTCTGGCAGGATACACATTTCAAATCTGACATATTATAATCACAAAACAGAAAATAAAATTAATTTTTCTACCTTTTGTTGTCTGGTTATATTTCAAATCTTGTTGGTCCAAGGCTCTGGTTTTCTTCTGATAACTTGCTTGCCAGGGTCTCCTTCTTTCTTCATGCTAACCATCCATCTGCCAACTCTGTCCTCCCTTTCCATTTCCCTTCCCTCCCCAGGAAGTCTGGTATCTTTCCTTTTTTTCATCTCCCTCCACAGATCCACCTTTTCTTAACTACCCTTTCATCAGGCATCTCTCCCTCCTTCCCCACCACCCCAGAGTCCACCATCTCTCCCTTTCTTTTCCCAATTACCCTCCTATCCAGTATCTCTATCCCTCCTCCACACCATCCCTTGTGTCCAATTTCTCTCCCTTTCTGTTCCTTCCCTCCCTAAATCCCAAGGTCCATCATCTCTCTCCCTCTCCTCTATTTTCAGACCCATTATTTCTTCCTCCCCCCCCCAAAGTTTGGCATATGCACGTCTCTTTGAACACCCCCTTCCCTCCATGTACTTCTAAACCAGGGTCCCCCCCAAAGGCCCGTCCCCCCTTAAAGGTCTGCCTGTCCCCCCTTGAAGGCCTGCACCCCCCTTGAAGGCCTGTCCCCCCCCTTGTAGGCCTGTCTCCCCCTTGTAGGCCTGTCCCCCCTTGAAGGTCTGCACCCCCCCGAAGGCCTGCACCCCCCCGAAGGCCTGTCCCCCCCTTGAAGGCCTGTCCCACCACCTTGTAGGCCTGTCTCCCCCTTGTAGGCCTGTCCCCCCTTGTAGGCCTGCCTGCCTGTCCCCTCCTTGAAGGCCTGCACCCCCTTGAAGGTCGGCACCCCCCGAAGGCCTGCACCCCCCTTGAAGGCCTGTCCCACCCTCTTGTAGGCCTGTCCCCCCCTTGTAGGCATTTCCACCCCTTGAAGGCCTGCCTGCCTGTCTCCCCCTTGAAGGCCTGCACCCCCTTGAAGGTCTGTACCCCCCCAGAAGTCCTGCACCCCCCCCGAAGGCCTGTCCCCCCCTTGAAAGCCTGCACCCCCTTGAAGGTCTGTACCCCCCCAGAAGTCCTGCTCCCCCCTGAAGGCCTGCACCCCCCGAAGGCCTGTCCCCCCTTGAAGGCCTGTCCCACCCCCTTGTAGGCCTGTCCCACCCCCTTGTAGACCTGTCCCCCCCTTGAAGGCCTGCCTGCCCCCCCTTGAAGGCCTGCCTGCCCCCCCCTTGAAGGCCTGTCCCCCCCCCTTGAAGGTCTGCACACCCCCCGAAGGCCTGCCTCCCCCCTTGAAGGCCTGCCTGTCCCCCCCCCTTGAAGGCCTGCCTGCCTGCCTGTCACCCCCCTCCCCCTTGAAAGCCTGCCTGCCCGCCCGCCCCACCCCGAAGGACCGCTCGCCCCCCTGGCCTCCCCGCACCACCTATGAAGCAGCACTACCTATGCTCCCGGCCTTGCCGTTCAGTCTCCCCCCCCCCCCCGAAGGACCGTTCGCCCCACTGACCTTCCTGCACTACCTATGAAGCAGCCGCAGCAGGATTGCGACGTCAGTGATCCCTGCGCTGCTTAGGCGCTGCTTTCTGCGCTGCGGTCCCGCCCCTCCTCTGATGTCAGAGGAGGGGCGGGAACGCGGCGCAGGAAGCAGCGCCCAAGCAGCTCAGGTATCGCTGATGTCGCAATCCTGCTGCGGGATGCTTCACAGGTGGTGCAGGAAGGTCAGTGGGGCGAGCGTCCTTCGGGGGTGGGGGGGACTGAACGGCAAGGCCGGGAGCACCCCCTCAGGGCTGGCACCCGGGGCGGACCGCCCCTCCTGCCCCCCCCTTGGTACGCCACTGTTGCTATGTCAGTGCATTAGACAGAATTTTGTACTCCACATCTTTCAGGGGAAAATGTTTTATTGGGAGACCAAAATACATCTAGAAAACAAAACCAAACTGCAGCAAATGGATAACTCTAATTTTCCTCTGAGTGGTAGCAGTTACAGCTGCAAGTCCTCAACCAACTTTGTATACTAGATTTGTCAGATTAGACAATCCCTCATAAAGCACAGTTACTTACCGTAACAGGTGTTATCCAGGGACAGCAGGCAGATATTCTTAACGCATGGGTGACGTCACCGACGGAGCCCCGGTACGGACACTTTTAACTAGAAAGTTCTAGTTGGCCGCACCGCACATGCGCGAGTGCCTTCCCGCCCGACGGAGGAGTGCGTGGTCCCCAGTTAAGATAAGCCAGCTAAGAAGCCAACCCGGGGAGGTGGGTGGGACGTAAGAATATCTGCCTGCTGTCCCTGGATAACACCTGTTACGGTAAGTAACTGTGCTTTATCCCAGGACAAGCAGGCAGCATATTCTTAACGCATGGGTGACCTCCAAGCTAACAGAGAGGGAGGAGGGATGGTTGGCCATTAGGAAAATAAATTTTGTAACACAGATTGGCCGGTGTCCATCCCGTCTGGAGAAGGCATCCAGACAGTAGTGGGCAGTGAACGTGTGAACTGAGGACCAAGTGGCAGCCTTGCAGATCTCCTCGATGGGCGTGGAGCGGAGGAAAGCCACAGAAGCAGCCATAGCTCTGACCCTGTGGGCCGTGACAGCACCTTCCAGTGAGAGACCGGCCCGAGCATAACAGAACGCAATGCAGGCAGCAAGCAAGTTGGAAAGCGTCCGTTTAGAGACAGAACGACCTAGACGGTTAGGGTCGAAGGACAAAAAGAGCTGAGGTGATGAGCGGTGTGCCCTGGTACGGTCAAGGTAGTATGCAAGGGCGCGCTTACAGTCTAGCGTGTGTAACTCCTGCTCCCCAGGATGAGAATGGGGCTTAGGGAAAAAGACAGGCAACACAATGGACTGGTTGAGGTGGAAGACCGAGACCACCTTGGGGAGAAATCTAGGATGGGTACGCAGAACCACATTGTCATGGTGAAAAACAGTGAAAGGTGGGTCGGCAACCAGTGCATGTAGCTCACTAACCCTCCTGGAAGAGGTGATGGCAATGAGGAAAAGCACCTTCCACGTAAGAAATTTGAGCGAATTTGTGGCAAGAGGCTCAAAAGGAGGTTTCATGAGGGCTGATAAAACCACATTCAGGTCCCAGACGACTGGAGGAGGCTTCAGAGGTGGTTTGACATTGAAGAGGCCTCTCATGAACCGGGAAACCAGTGGATGAGCCGTGAGAGGTTTTCCGAGGATAGGCTCATGAAACGCAGTGATGGCACTGAGGTGGACTCTGATTGAGGTAGACTTGAGGCCAGCGTTGGACAGAGAGAGCAAATAGTCCAGAACAGTTTCCACCGCCAATGACGTGGGATCGTGGTGATGCAGGAGACACCAAGAGGAGAACCTGGTCCACTTCTGATGGTAACACTGGAGGGTGGCCGGTTTCCTGGAGGCATCCAAAATACGACGGACAGGCTGAGACAGATTGTCTGGAGAGGTCAGCCCGAGAGAAACCAAGCTGTCAGGTGGAGCGAAGACAGATTGGGATGCAGTAGAGACTGATGCTGCTGTGTAAGTAGAGTAGGAAACACAGGAAGAGGAATGGGTTCCCTGGAGCTGAGCTGGAGCAGGAGGGAGAACCAGTGTTGCCGAGGCCACCGAGGAGCGATGAGAATCATTGTGGCTCTGTCCCTGCGGAGTTTGGATAATGTCCGTAACATCAGAGGCAGTGGAGGAAAGGCATAGAGGAACCGATCCATCCAGTCGAGCAGGAATGCATCCGGGGCCAGACGATGAGGAGAGAAGAGTCTGGAACAGAACTGGGACAGCTGATGGTTGTGAGGAGCTGCAAAGAGGTCCACCTGAGGAGTGCCCCAGCGGGCAAAGATGGAGTGGAGTGTGGGAGGATCCAGAGTCCACTCGTGAGGTTGAAGGATGCGGCTGAGATTGTCAGCCAGGGAGTTCTGTTCTCCCTGAATATAGACAGCCTTGAGGAAGAGGCTGTGAGCCGTGGCCCAGGTCCAGATGCGGATGGCCTCCTGACAGAGGAGGGGAGATCCGGTGCCGCCTTGCTTGTTTATGTAGTACATGGCGACTTGGTTGTCTGTGCACATGAGCAGAACCTGAGGGTAGAGAAGGTGCTGGAAGGCCATGAGAGCATAGAACATGGCTCTGAGTTCCAGGAAATTGATGTGATGTTGACGCTCCTGAGGGGACCTGAGTCCCTGGGTGCGAAGATCTCCCAGGTGAGCTCCCCATGCATAGGGGGAGGCATCCGTGGTTATGATCATGGAGTGAGGGGGTAGATGAAAGAGCAGACCCCTGGAAAGATTGGAGGAGTTCAACCACCATTGAAGAGATTGCTGAAGAGACGATGTCACAGAGATGGGATGAGAAAGAAGATCCGTGTTCTGTGACCATTGGTTGGCAAGAGCCCATTGAGGTGTCCTGAGGTGGAGTCGCGCCAGAGGAAGCACATGAACCGTCGAGGCCATGTGGCCCAGGAGGACCATCATCTGTCGGGCTGGAATGGAGTGATGAAGGAGCACCTGACGACAGAGGTGGAGCAGGGTCCGTTGACGGTCGGAGGGGAGAAACGCCCTCATCAGAGTGGTGTCGAGAACTGCTCCAATGAACTGAAGTCGCTGTGTGGGAAGCAGATGCGACTTGGGGTAGTTGATCTCGAACCCCAGGAGATGGAGGAAAGAGATGGTGTGATGAGTGGCTTGTAGCACAAGTGGAGACGTAGGTGCTTTCACCAACCAATCGTCCAAGTAGGGGAACATCTGGAGGTTGTGAGACCTGAGGAAGGCCGCCACCACAATAAGGCACTTGGTGAACAACCTGGGCAATGAAGCGAGGCCAAAAGGTAGCACTTTGTACTGATAGTGACGGTGCTGTATCTGAAACCAGTCGTGCTGAGAGAGAAGAGGGTAAAGCGTGGCAAGGGAGAGCATTCTGAACTTCTCCTTGACCAGACACTTGAGGTCCCTGAGATCGAGGATGGGACGGAGGTCTCCAGTCTTCTTGGGAACCAGGAAGTAGCGGGAGTAGAATCCCTGACCCCTTTGGTCCGGAGGCACCTCTTCGATGGCATTGAGAAGAAGGAGGGATTGGACCTCCCTCAGGAGGAGGGGGGTTTGGGAGGAGTGA
This sequence comes from Geotrypetes seraphini, assembly GCF_902459505.1. Classification (NCBI taxonomy): domain Eukaryota; kingdom Metazoa; phylum Chordata; class Amphibia; order Gymnophiona; family Dermophiidae; genus Geotrypetes; species Geotrypetes seraphini. Next base: position 181,249,756 of record NC_047085.1, on the reverse strand, counting down.
GAAGCAGACTCTACGGGAGGATTGTCTGGTGGAAGAGTCTGGAAGTTGAGAGAGTAGCCGTGGCGAATGATGTTGAGGACCCATTGGTCTGATGTGATGACCTCCCAATGGCTGAGGAAGATTTGGAGGCGACCTCCGATAGGCTGAGGAAGAGGCAATGATGGTGGGAGACTGGCTATGCCCTGGAGGAAGAAGTCAAAAGGACTGAGATGGTTTTGACGGAGGGAGAGGCTTGGTAGGTTGGTGAGACTGTGAGCGAGCCTGAGTTTGATGCTGTTGCCGAGGTCGGCGAGGCTGCTGTTGAGGCGGGTTGAGAGGTCTGGCTGAGAACCTGCGTTGGTAGGAAGACTGCTGTCGGTAGGGGCGAGCCGGCGGAGTCTTCTTTTTAGGCTTCACCAGGGTGTCCCACCTGGTCTCGTGAGCCAAGAGTTTCTGGGTTGTTGAGTCCAGGGACTCTCCGAAGAGTTCATCACCAAGACAAGGTGCATTAGCCAGGCGGTCTTGGTGGTTAATGTCGAGGTCAGAAACTCTCAGCCAGGCCAGACGCCGCATGGCAACAGCCATGGCAGACGCTCGAGAGGTTAGCTCAAATGAGTCATAAATGGAGCGCACCATGAATTTCCGGAGTTGGAGCAGACTGGAAATTTGTTGTTGAAAAAGAGGTACCTTACGTTCAGGGATGTATTTTTGTAAGGCGGAGAGTTGTTGCACCAGATGCTTCATGTAGAAGGAGAAGTGAAAGGTGTAATTATTTGCCCTGTTGGCCAGCATTGCATTCTGGAAAAGGCGCTTGCCAAACTTATCCATAGTTTTTCCCTCTCTGCCAGGAGGGGTGGAGGCATAGACACTGGAGCCCTGAGTTTTCTTTAAGGTGGACTCCACCAGGAGAGATTCATGGGGCAATTGAGGCTTGTCAAACCCTGGAATGGGAATGACCCAATACAAGCTATCCAATTTGCGAGGGGCCCCAGGGACAGTGAGGGGGTTCTCCCAGTTCTTATAAAAAGTTTCCCGTAGGATGTCATGTACGGGTAATTTGAGGAATTCCTTGGGAGGTTGCTCAAAGTCTAGGGCATCGAGAAAGGCCTGTGACTTTTTAGAGTCGGACTCTAAGGGAATGGAAAGAGCAGCAGACATCTCCCTGAGGAATTTGGTGAACGAGGACTGTTCAGGTTTTGAAACGGTATCAGTCACTGAAGGTTCCTCGTCCGTGGAGGAAGCGTCTTCCTCGGTACCGTGTGGGGATTCTTCCCATAAGTCTGGGTCCCTGATGTCAGGGTGCGCAAGACGGGACATCGGTGTGGAGGGCTCGGCATGGCGGGTTTTGGAGAGAGACTTGCCAGAGCGGACCGAGGCGGTACCGGGAGAGGAAGACCGGTGCCGTACCTGGTACCGAGAAGGATCGGCGTCAGAGCGGGTCTGTACCGTAGGTTGAGAAAGATGTGGCTCAGCCGAGAGGACCGGCATGGAAGTGTTGAGCGGTACCGAGGGGGGTCGACACCGATGGAATGGTGCGAGGCTCGGACTGGTCCTGTACCGGAAGGTGCGGTGCCAGTAACGCCGGCAACAGTTGTTGGAGTTGTTGCTGCAGCTGCTCCTGTAACTGGGTTTGGAGTATGGCCGCAATGCGGTCGTCCAGGGGGGGCACCGGTATCGCTTTTTTCTTTTTCGGTACCATAGGTGCCGCTCTACGCTCCGGCGATGAGGAGGCCGATGACGAGACACTCACCGATATCGGAGCGGAGCGTTTGCGGGGTCGATGCGGTGCCGGGGTTGCCAGTGTCGCAACCGTGGCAGGAGGGTGCTCAAGGGAAGTGGAAGGCTTCTTAGCCGGCTTACCTGGGGCCAGCGACACCGAAGAAGGATCCTGTGAAGTCGAAGTAGTCTGTGTCGACTTTTGCGGTGCCGTCGACGTCGCGGCAGATTCCATGGCAGATCCGGTACTGAATAGAATATTTTGCTGGACCTGCCTATTTTTTAATGTGCGCTTTTTAAGCGTAGCACAGCGGGTGCAGGTGTCCGCCCGATGCTCTGGACCCAAGCACTGCAGGCACCAATTGTGCGGGTCGGTAAGAGAGATCGGGCGTGCACACCGCTGGCACTTCTTAAAGCCCGGTTGAAGGGGCATGAAGGGAAACACGGCCTCCGCAAAATCAAAGTCGGAGGCCTGTATGGTGGCAACAGGCCCCGCCGGGGCCGGCCCTAAAAAATAAAGAAAACTCGACGAGTTTTTTTTAAAATTTTTTTATTTTTTATTTGTAAAAAGAAAATTAACGGGATCAGAAAGGAAAAAAAAACTGAAAAAAAGTACGCGAGCGGGAAGGCAGAACTAAGTTTTCAACAGCCGTTGAAACACATGCGACTTCTTCGCTCCGCGGAAACGAAGAAACTGGGGACCACACACTCCTCCGTCGGGCGAGAAGGCACTCGCGCATGCGTGGTGCGGCCAACTAGAACTTTCTAGTTAAAAGTGTCCGTACCGGAGCTCCGTCGGTGACGTCACCCATGCGTTAAGAATATGCTGCCTGCTTGTCCTGGGATAATAACTGTTTAAGCTCTGTCAGGTTCCTTGGAGAGGATGGACAGCAATTTTCAAGTCAAGCTACAGATTTTCAAAAGGCTGCGGCTTTGACTTGGCTACTCAAGTCCATTAACCCACTACAGGTTTGACTGTATAATTTTTGTGATAAGGAGTTTTATTGATTTACTTGACTATATAGTTCCATTCATCTGTGGTTGAACAATGTTACACTATTTTCAGGTATGTGTTGCTTAGTTCATTTTAAAAGGTTGCTTAAAACGTTTTTTTGTTTGTTTATTTTTCATCAGGTTTTCTCTGTTTTGGTTCCAGCAATTAGTGTGGAAGGGACACAGGTAACATAGTAGAGTGTTAGCAGGGTTAATGGTTTATTATCTCTTTTTTTTAGGGGGGGGGCTTCCCTATTTTGTTTAATGGAATTCTTTTCTGATTGTGTTTTATGTATATTTTAATACTGTAAATCGCATGAGTTTGGTTTTTGTACTAAGATGGTGCATCAAGACAAATAAATCTGTATCATTTTTATTCTACTTATGACTTAGGAATGAAAGGTCATAATTCTGCTTCTTGTAACTTACATCACCTGTTATAAGTTTGTTTGTTTTTTTTACAGTTTTTAAAGTATTTTTGTTACATTATTATTTGTAGTTACAATGGACACAGTGCTCAACATTTTATACTATTTGTCCTTTATAATCATTGTGCCAGCTATTTTATATGTTTAATAGATACAGATTGGAGCTTTTTAACTATTATGCATGATTTTCTATTCATTTTTTATTATTCATTATTTATGTATTCACTTATTTCATTTAATTATAATTTCTAAATTGATAGGGTTGTATTTTAATCATTCATGTATGCTTGTGAGATATATTTTTGACCTCTATGTCACTTTTATTAGTTTAATTTTTTAGATTCATTGTTTATGGGTTTTATCCGTTATAGTTGTTTTGTGATTGACACAACTTGAAAGGCCTCACTCCTGACACAGGCATATTTTTGTCAAAACATGGCCTTGTCAGGTCCTTTGTGCCACTAGATGCTGGGTATAATAAACTGACCTTGGTTCCATAATTGCTTACTCTATTGACTTGCTTTGTGCGATTTCTGTGACTTCCACGTGAAGCTTTTATCCTTCTTCATTCCTCCACCTTGGTGAACTTCATTTCCAGTTTTAGCTTTCTTGCAAAGAGCAGCAGGTTTTCCTCAAATACTTGACTGTACTTTTGCCATTACTTGTGCCCAGTATCCCGACAAGAGTCCTAGTTTCGACCAATGAGAAATAGACCCATAACATCATGCTGCCATCATGTTTCATAAGAGAAATGATGTGTTGTATGGAGTTTATTCCAAATATAACACTTTGCTTTCAGGAAAAAAGTTCTATTTTAGTTTTACCAGACCACAAAATATTTTGCCAAATGGCAACAGTATCTTAATGTTCCTTTGCATATTTCAAATGGGATTCAAGATGGACTTTCTTGTGTAATGGCTTCCTTCTTACAATTCTAACGTACAGGCATATTTGGATATTTTTGTCACATGAACACTTTGACAAGTCTTGGCCATAAAAGCCTTCCCTTGGCATCTTGATTGCTTCATTGACCAAGTCTCCTTGTTTGGTCATTCAGATTGGAGAGATAACCTGATGTAGGCCTTGGTGATGCCATACACCTTTCACTTCATAATAATCATCTTGACCATGCTTCAAGTAATATTCAAGGACTTTGCAAATCTTTTGTACCCATCCTTTGATGTGTACCATCTGCAAGATTGAATTGTTTTGCTGCTCTTAAATGCTCATGGTTGGATCTTTGCTTTGAGTTGTACTACTCAGCAGAGCCAACAACCAGGAATTAATATTTATCCAATCGTTACAATTTCAATTTGTTGAGTTTTTCAGTGTGAATGGAAATGTACAGACTAGAAAAGTGTCATATACTGTAATGTTTAACAGCTAGTATGAAATGAAAAGAAAATTGCATCTTTTGGTATAGTTGACAATGGCCCACTATGGAAAGTGAACTGTATTTCTAATTTTAACAAGACATCTGAATATAGTTCAGGGATTGGAAGATATGGAGAGGATCTCTTCAGTGTGGGATGCTACTTGTACAGTATATGCTGGATATTTGTGCATGCACTGTATACACTATGCTATATTTGATACTTCTTGTATCTATTTGAATAGTTAGGTGTGGCATGAGAGGATATTTGATATTTGTATCTGGTTGAATAGCTAAATGTGACATGAAAGGATTTGAATATTACTTCAGGAAAGAATGAAACCTTCAAAAATCTAGTTCCAGTGCAGGAGAAACAGGAGTCCTGAATATTGGGCTCTTTCTATTCACCCATGAGGATTGCAGAAGGCATCATTTACATTTTTCTTCAACTCCACCTACTTGTATCTCTGAGCGGTGCCTCAGTCCCTCAGTTTTTCCTTGTGCAAGCAAGTTGAGAAGGTGTCCTTTTTTTCTGCTCTGCATCTGTTTTATTGTTTTGGGGTTTTAAAAAACTGATTATGAGGTTTCCTGGTACTGCTCAATGATACAAGGTGGCAGAGTTGAAGAAAAATGTCAGTTGATAAAATTTTAATTTTGAAGGGTAATTTGTTGCCTTTCTGAGGAAATTACCCACCTCAAACTCCAGTCAATCAGTTTTGAGAACTCACTATGATATGTGATCAGAGTGCTGATCCGTGCAAATGTATGATACCATTGGACTTATCCAATGAGACACATAATAAAGTAATAGCATTGGATGAGGCCTGAGAGCTGCTAGAAGAGAGGGCATAGAGGTGCCCCCAAGTGAAGCTGTGAACACTGAGAGACTACCAGGCTTTTGTTAACAGGCTACCAGGCTTTTGTTAACAGAAGGTAGAGCGGCGAGGATGTGGATCTACTGCCCCTTAGGGAAGGGAACTTCAGATTGTGCATGCTGATTCTGGAAGTCAGCCAGGATGTGGGATGCTCTCTCTCGTTATTGGCACTATATTTCTGGTGCCTTGAGATGCCATATTATTGTACTTGGGCTGTAGGGACTGTTTTGAAGCTTGGGGAGGGGGGTGGGCTGATCTGTTTTTGTTTAACTTGTGGAGCTGGGTGTGGGATAACAGGGGAATGTGTGTATATGCTGGGGATTACATTAGGGTTACCAGACGTCTAGGAAAACCCAGACTTGTCCATATGGGTGCCTGGAGGGCTTTCTAAAACCTGGCAGTTTGTCTGGGTTTTAGTAGGCCCCAAGCCTGTGGCCGTGCCTGGATGTCCTCTGTACATACACATGTCATTGCATTGCATCAATGTCTGCGCATGCGCAGAGGACATCCAGACATGGTCTCGAGCTTGGGGAAGAAGACATATGGTTTGTGCGGTGGTGAGGCTAAGTACAGAGTGGGGCGGGACTGGGGGAGGAGCAGAGCAGGGCAGGGCAGGGCTGCAGGCAGAACAAGGCGAGGTCAGGTGTCCCTTTTTTTTAAAGAGAAAATCTGGTAACCTTAGACTAAATAAGAGTGTGCTTTTTTATTTATTTAAACATTTATATACTGCCTATACTCTAAGCCAGGGGTGGGCAACTCCGGTTCTCGAGGGCCGGAATCCAATCGGGTTTTCAGGATTTCCCCAGTGAATATGCATTGAAAGCAGTGCATGCAAGTAGATCTCATGCATATTCTTTGGGGAAATCCTGAAAACCCGATTGGATTCCGGCCCTTGAGGACTGGAGTTGCCCATGTCTGCTCTAAGTGGTCTCCATAAAATAAAACATCCATGTTTCAGGAGCTTTCGACACAGTGAATTTAGACCTTTTGATGTTGAAACTTTCTAATTTGGGATTGGGAGGTGAGGTCTATTCATGGTTTTCTTCCTCTTTACAAAGACGCTCATTTAGTGTGTGGCAGGGCCAGTTAGCATCTGCATCAGAAACAGTGAGAAAAGGGATGCTTCAAGGCTCTGCATTGTCCTCATTGTTATTTAACATTTTTATGGCTACTTTAGGCAAAATATTTTGATCTTTGGGAGTAATTATCGCTTGTATGTGGATGATATCTTCTTTTTCCTATGAAGCAGAACATTCAGGAAGTTGAGTTAGATTTGAATAGAGATTCATCTCCTAATCAGAAGCCACACTAAAATTATTTTTTCCTTCTGTCTATTCCTTGTGTAATATGTTGTATCTTTACCATTTGCTTTCTGTAATTCGCTGATTGTCCAGCTCTCTTCGATTTGAACCGCCTAGAAGTCATCTGACTATGGCGGTATAGAAGAATAAAGTTATTATTATTATATATGACTATGTGGATGGATGAGCATGGTCTACAGTTGAATGTTGGGAAACTGAGATCATGGTTGTGGGAAATAGCGGTGATGTGTGCACTCCTAACAATTTTTTGGTTATGGGTACACAGTTGATGAGGAATGCAATGTCAATTCTTGGTGTTTGTCTTGATTCTGAACTCTCAATGAGGAAAGCAGATTTCAAAGGTAGTTCAGGAAGGGTATGCACACCCACATATCCTATATAGATTGAAACCGATGCTTCTACCAGGGGATTTTCGTTCTGTGGTTCAGGCGTTGTTGTTAACTAGACTTGACGACTGCAACATGCTATATCTTGGATTGACAAAATGGAGATGTAAACCTTTGCAGTTATTAATGAACTCAGCTACATGATTGATTATGGGTATTCCTAGGACTGAACACATTACTCCAGTTTTGAAGTCTTTACATTGGTTACCAGTACAGCAGCGGATATGCTACAAGGTGTTGTCGGTAGTTTACCAAGTACTGTACTATATTCATCTGTTCCTTTATGTTTTTGAAATTTATGGGAGATTTACCAACCAATGAGAAACTTGAGATCAGAGGAAGGGATGCAGTTGGTGAGCATGAAGGAAGATGTGGTTCATTATGTTATATCAGAGTTTCTCAACTTCTTCAAGGGGTGGGATGATTTAAGAGGGACGGGGCAGTAGTGGGAAGTGTGGGATGATTGTAGGGCTGAATAGGAGATTTGGGATTGGTCCTGGAAGGGGAGGAACAAGCTGGTATCTTATAATGTTCAGTGGCCTTAATTCCCCACATAAACATAAAGCCGTTTTAAGGAACATCACAGGAGGACAGTGGCATAGTAAGGGAGAGGGGGACGGATTGCCCCAGATGCCATCTTGGTGGGGGCACCAGCAACTCTCTGTCCCTCACGCCCTCCCTTTTCTACTCCCATACCTCTTTAAAATCTTCACCAGCACGAGCAATTACTCTAGCCTGTTGCTCACGCTGGTCTGGCTACCTCTGAAATCACTTCCGGGTCACGGGACCAGGAAGTGACAGCAGAGAGAAAGCCAGCATGAGCAGCAGGTGGAGAAGCTGCTTGCGCTGGTGTGAAGGGACAGCATGAGTGTGGCTTAGGGGCATGGAAGGAGCGGGGGCAGAGAGGAGGGTATGGAGGAGTGGCATGGAAGGAGTGGGGAGCATAGAGGAGGGTGCAGGGGGGCTCCACTGCCCCGGGCACCTCCCACCCTCAGTACGCTACTGCAGGAGAAGGATCTTGGCCTAATTTGTGCAGGAGACACACCTCTTAAGAGCCATGAGTGCTATGCAAGAGACCCTTGATTTTCTACTGCATATTGGGCATCTACAGTAGACTCCTCCAAAAAGGAGGGGTACATATCTTGCTTGCAAAAGGGGATAGGGTGGATATTAAGCAGGTGACTAGGAGGGACGTTTAGTAATCAGATTTGTTTAGTGTCTCTACTACTACTATTACTATTTATTATTTCTAAAGCATCACCAGATGAACGCAATGCTATACATTAAACACACAGGTATTCCCAGTAGGTGTGTTGATGATCTAGAGCCCTTTTCAAAATGGTGTCACTGACCCTTAGCAATAGTCTTGCAATACTACCATTGTGTAGAAAGCTGCCACTTAAGGACTTTTCTTTTCCTTTATATGGCATCTTGGACCCTTTAATGACACCATTGTGAAGAAGGCAGCTACCAGGGCAAGAATAAGTGGGGATTGGGACACATGGACTGAATCAGAGTTATGCAGGTCGATTGACTGACTAGAAGGAAGCAGATGTAGGAGAGTACACACTAATGCGGGGAAGAGGGGGTGCTGAAGTGGGAGGGGGCGCCAAAGCAAAAGTTGGCTCAGGACACCAGAGTACCCTTGAGTCAGCCCTTCACAATGCAATACTTTAGTACAGCCAATACAGGTCTTTGCTATCTACCTGAAGCAGAATCTTAGTGCTCTCTACACATGAATAATAGAGGATAAATTACCTTTTATTTCCGTGAATTTGATAAGGCCCTGCTTGAAGTAAAGAGAGGTGACGGAGTGCAGTGGAGGATATTAAAGAGTAGCAAAAAAAGAGTGTGACACCTTTAACTGATCTCCCCATAGCTAATTATAGTGGAATGACTGGGCTTGTTGGGTATTTGGCCTGTGAATGAACTGGGTGCTTCACTGTCTGGCACAGTCAGATATTTAATTTTTGCCAACATCTGTGACTTCTTCTCCAAATACTGCAAAAACCGAGACTCTGTTTGCAGAGAAACTACACGGAACAACAGCCAAATGCAATCAACTGGTCAGTGCATGGAAGCCAAGCATAGGCACCTATGAGAAAACTGCCATGGTGGTTACCTCCTTTCATGAATGTTTTATTCATCCAAACAGATGTCCTGAAGAGGAGACTGTGGAATGCACACAAAAAAAACTCTAATCGGTGGAAAATCACAAGGTTACATCTGAAAGAGGCATTTTAAAGTGAATGTGCTAAGTTTGCAAAACCGCCATAATAATTGACTTGTCTCAGATTTCTTCAAACCACTGTCAGCTTCCTGTTTCACTAAAGCCCTCCAAGAAAAAATAAAAAAAGCCCTACTGCAGGATATAACTGCATTCAGGGTGGTAGAATCCAATCCCATGTTAATGAATTTTAAAGACAATTGTTTTACCTCTCTTTTCCTGTGCCATATTCAGTTATGAGCTACTATAAATTGGTAGTTCCATAAAAGGAAGAAATGGATTCTTAGGAAACCATGGGTATTAAAGTCATTCCATAAAATCATTTTATGTAATAATAGATAATTAACATTGAAAAGCAATGCTGCAAGGAAGTGGCTGGTTGAAAACAGCATGCATGCCAAAGCTTTTTAACAGAATATATGAATAATACTTCTCCCAATTTTAGATGTCTTAGACAGGATCGATGAAAGAATATTTGGTGCTTTATATTCTTGCACTCTCCTCATCCTGTCTGGTATCTCCTCTCCAACCATCTCTTGTCCATGTCTCTACCTCCATTGTTGCTACAATGTGTACCTGGGAGTCATAGCAGTATCTGTGGACATAAAAGAGATAGGGAGGGGAAGGGAAGGGAATACGAGAGAGATGCAAAACAAAGGTGGAAGGGAAGGAGGGGGAGAGAGAGTGCCATGAGTGGAAAGATAGTAGATTACGGAAAGGGGGGAAGGGAAGGAAGCAGATGTACCAGGGGAAGGGAGAGGGGAGGAAGGAGAAAGAGATGCCAGGAAAGGGAAAGAGGAGAGAGAGATGCTAGATCACAATAGGGAGGAGGAGGGAAGGGAAGGAGGGGAGAGATGCCAAACTGCAAGGAGAGAGAGATATCAGACCATGAAAAAGGGAAAGGGAAGGAGAGAGGTGTTTGACCACTGGAAGGAGAAGGACAAAGGGGAGGGAAAGAGAGAGAGAGATTCCAGACCACAGTAGGAGGGAAGGGAAGGAGAGAGAGATATGCCAGACTACGGGAAGGAGAAGAAGGTGATACCAGATCATGCAAAGGGGGAAGGGAAGGAGAAAGATGTCAGACCACAAGAAGGGGAGGGGGAGGGAGGGAAGGAGAGAGAGATGCCAGAGAAGGGAAGATGAGAAAGATGCCAGACCACAGTAGGGGGAAGAAAGGAATGGATGGAGGGGATAGAGATGCTAGATCAGGAAGGAGATAAGAAAGATGCAAGACCATAGGAAAGGGAGAAGCCAGAGATGTCAGAACATGGGAGGGGGAGAGAGAGGGAGGAGATGGTATACATGGGTGGGAGGAGTAAGGAAGAGAAGACAGATGAAAGAAATGCCATTTAGGATTGATGGGAATAGGGGAGAAAGAGGGAGGAGATGGTGCACATGGATAGAGAGGAGGGGAAGACATGGAAAAATAGACTGAGAAGGAAGCAGAAAACTAAAGAAAGCTGAATATTAAAAGTTAATGCTAAAGATGGATGTAGGGCAGAAAGTGAATGAGAGAAAAAAAGTAAATGGATAAAAAGGTCCTGAAAACAGAGTTAAGAGCACAGACAGAAGGAATGCAGCCAGAGACTGGGAAAAGATTAGAAAAAATAAAATCTCCAGACAACAAAGGTGATTTAATTATGCCAGTTTTGCAAATTTATATCTGCTGTCTATATTTTGCACTGTTCAGGAAGAAATGCATTTGTTTTTATTTCTCTGGTGTACTGCATGCAGAGTCTGGCATCTTAGGGCTTCATTTGTGAATGTTAGGACTTTTAGTTTGTGGTCCTGTATTTGGGTTTATCTGTGTTTTGCATTGTGTGACCAAGGTCAGGTGTTCTGGTAGGAATGAATGTCGAGAAGCACTATTGGCATCATGGCCCCAAGTAGGAAGATACTTGTTTGGTCTCCTTCACTCCTTTTAAATGATCTAGGATTAGAAAACTAGGACATATCCTTTTGATATGGACAGTAAAACAAAATTCAAAGGTTGGGGTTCTCTTTCACTGATAAAACCCTTTTGAGCAAAGGAGGAGTTCACTACCCACAAGAATGATAACAAATTTTTCTCCTGTATTGCTCAATGGAGAAATTCAAAGTTACAGGTCTATCTCCATATCACTCTTTGGGTTCTCACCTTCCTCTATTTCCATAGAGATTTCCTCCTCCTCACCAGGGGATTCCCATATTCCCTTCCCACCTGACACTTCTTTACTTATAGGTTTATACTTTAGGGGTACCTTCCTTACTGACTGGAACTCTCTTGAAGGGTCCCTCATACCAGGAGACAGGACTCTTCTTGCATTTTCTGATCTCCTACACTTCCCTTCTTGTAATTGTGGGATCGCATGAAGACTCTCCTTCAAACAGTTGGACTAGGTTGGGCAACAGGTGGAGAGTGTTGGGGGTGATTGGTGGGTGGGTCTATATATGTAATGTGAGCCTAGGGATGGGTGGAATGAGGGGAGGGCTTAGGCTGAGTTCGCAGTATTTTTCAAAAGTGTCCCTGGAAGACGGTAGAATTAAAAGTAACAAGAGATGAGTTGCTTGCCAGGTAGAAATAGCTGGGTTTATATGCCAACAGATAGTTGTAGAATGATTTGGGTTGCACGTTTCTTAAGGGGGGAGGGAGTGTGAGAGAAAGAGAGTGTCAGTGCTATGAGGGTTGCTTCCTGTTCATGAAGTTGATACCAATGCATCAATCTTCTGATTGCTGGGACCTGCCATCTGATTTAGCACTGGCATTTTTGCAGGCTGTCACTAAACTGACACTGGCCTTGCCTTTACCATTGCCTGCCTCTGAGGAACAGTTCCAGGCCATGCTGCAGAAGTTGAAGCTAATCCTAGCTTGGCCCAATGCTGAGGCCTGAAGGGCACCAATACTGGCCATGGTCCTGCCCCAGCCAATCCAGGAGGCTCATGCCTTGCCTGTCTCCTATATGTCAACACAACACTTGAAGGGGACAGGGTTGACCTTGGTGGAAAGCGGTGTTCCAGCCTCTCGGTGCTTGTATTCTGAGTCTAGACACTGATATAGTCACCTGAGGCAGATGCAGGCTCAGTTGTCTCAAGAAGAGTATTACGTTGAGTCTGACTCTGACCATTCCTAGGTATCTAAGGTGGACTCAGAAGCAGTCTCGGAAGAGGGCTCTGTTGGTCTACCTTCAGACCCATCCACCTCTCAGGAAGGGAGAAAGTCCTCACCAGATGAGCTCTTCTTTGTAAACCTTTTAAGAGAAATGACTAAGACCATTTCATTTCATTTGGAGATTGAGAACAAGCCCACAGCTGCTATTTTGGACATGGGTGCTGTCAATGGGTATGATAGTTTTTGTTTCAACCAAAACTGCACAGCGAATTTCAGCTGCAGATTTGTTTTTTGCCAAAATCAAAAAACCTGGTTTCAGTTCAAAGGTACTGTAGAAGTGCAGATAGCAAGCCCATATGTATTCCTCCCAAACATGATATTACAATGCAGTGTTCACATCCTAAGCAGCCTACAGCTCAAGGTACAGAAATCAAATCAGGGTTCTGATAAGCTACCACAGTCATAACCCAACATCTATATATCAGCAGCTATTGTACCACATCCCTTCCCTCCATATGTGCATACAAACATGGAAATAAGCACAAAGGGCTCCTTTTACTATGCTGCGTTAGCGTTTTTGGTTCATAGACAAAATCGCGCAAGACAACGGCGCGCAGACAACTGAGCGCAAGGTTGACGGCGTGTCGAAGAAAAGCACTATTTTAAAGGGTTCCGACGGGGGGTGTTGGTGGGGAACCCCCCTATTTTACTTAACAGACATCGCGCTGGCATTGTGGGGAGTTTGGGGGGTTGTAACCCCCCTCATTATACTTGAAACCGAACTTTTTGCCTTTTTTTTAGGGAAAAAGTTCAGTTTTAAGTATAACGTGGGGGGTTACAACCCCCCAAACCCCCCACAACGCCAGCGCAATGTCTGTTAAATAAAGTGGGGGGGGGGGTTCCCCCCCATGCCCCTCTTCGGAGCCCTTTAAAATAGTGTTTTTCTTCGGCGCGCCGTCAACCTTGCGCTCAGTTGTCGGCGCGCCGTTGTCTCGCGCGATTTAGTCCCGTCACCGTGTTTTAGCGCAAGCATTTTAGCGCGTGCTAAACCCGCGCTACGCGGCTAGAACTAACGCCAGCTCAATGCTGGCATTAAGGTCTAGCGTGGGCGGTAATTTAGCATGCACTATTCCGCGTGTTACAGCCCTAACGCGGCTTAGTAAAAGGAGCCCAAAGTAAGAACCAATTAAAATGTCACTAACAGTGGCCAACTCAGGCCACAATAACTGGAAGATCCCCAGTGCAACTAGATTCCATGCTACTTTATTCCCATGAATAAGCAGTGGCTTTCTCCAGGTCTACCCTCATAACAGTATTGACTTTTTCTACAGGAACTTATTCACACTTTTTTGAATTGGCTACGCTAATTGCTTTTACCACATCCTCTAGAAATAAGTTAAAAGTTTAACTATGTATTGAGAGGAAAAGTATTTCTTTATTTAAAAGTTTTACATACCAATTTACTGATGAAACAACATCATTAAAAATGGTTCACAAAAACATAAAAACAATAAAAAGATTGAAAACATAAAAAATGAAAAGATAAAAAAAAAAACACATTTATACATCAACTAAGGTTAACTGAAAACGAATGATCAGGGGATAAGTAGGTTTTAAGAAGTTTCCTAAACTGGGGCATTGTCTCAAAATTCTAATGGTAAATTGTTCCATTATGTTGGAGCAGTTATATTAAATGCCTTAGTCTGCCAGCAAGCTACCTTCTTAAATTGTGTGGAAGAAGGAATTTCTAGCAAATTCCACTGTGCTGATCGCAAAGGCCTGAAGGGAACATAAGACCACAATCTTTTCAGCAAATAAACAGGTTTCCAATTATGAATCACCTTAAAAACCAAAGTTAATAATTTAAAAATACTTATTTCCTTTGTGGGAAGTAAGTGTAATTGGAGCAATAAAGGTTTTTGCTTTTCCCAGTTCCTTTTTACCCAGGATCATTCAGACAGCAGACATTTGAATAGTATGCAATCTTCTTTTACAAATTTCATAGATAAACCTACAGATAAATTATTGCAATAATCCAAATGACTAATTAATAATGGCCAAAGCATCTTTAGTCAGATATGTCAAAAAGCATTTTTAATTTCTCAAACATTGTCCTTACTAGCTGGGAAAAGGGTTTCTGTCCTATTCATGTATTTTTCAAAATAATACCTAGAGACATAACTTACGCAGGCTTTTACAAAGCTGTGGTAGAGGTCTTTACCATGGGCCAGCAAGGTAAATACTCCAATGCACATAGAATTCCTATGATCATCGGAGCAGCGTCAGAGCATTTAGTGCTCCAGGCTGTGGTAGGAACCTCTACTGCGGCTTAGTAAAAGGGCGTTAATGAGGCATTTTGTGATATACTTTCTGAAAATCCAGATACACTATGGTGCTTATTTTCGGAATATATGGATGTCCAAAAATGACGAAACAGATGTCCATTTGCTTGAAGCATCCAAATCCCAATTTTGCAAAGGCAGGATTTGAATGTCTGACCCTACTGTAAGGGAAGACCTTATTTATACCTGCTTCAGGAAAGTCCAGGATACAGAAAGATGCTCTGTTTGAACAGCTGTCCACAGGAGGGTTTAAGGCATGACACCTCCTTAATCCCCCAAAAGTTGCTGTTCTTCTTCTCCCCTGAAACTGAAAGGGGAAGCCAAGCTCTATGACAGCTTCAGGTATTATGGGCTTTCTTAACAAAATAGAAGGTAGTTCTTAGAAGTAGCCTAATAGTTAATATTCTGGACTGTAAACCAAGGAAATCAGGTTCAAATCCCATATTAACTCTTATAATTTTTTTGTGAACCTTTCAGGAACAGAATAATACCTATTGTATCTAACTATGTAAGCCATCCACAAGCCTGAAGGCCATTGAAGTGATGTACCTTCAACTAGAGAGGGCTCACAATTAAAAATAAGAGTTACAGGGGATATAAACCTGAGTCCCTTGGTTTACAATCCACTAGGCTGCCCCTCTGATCTGCACGGATATCTGTGTGGCCATTCTTCTACGAATGCTGCCAGATAGACCAGGGGCGTAACCACAAGGTGGGCCTGGATGGGCCTGACCCATCCCGTTTGGGCACAGGCCTGCTCATCCAGCAGCCACAGGCCGCCAGCAGTGGTTCCAACATGCTGCCACTGGCTGATCCGAAATCTTCCCTCTGACGTGTTTGCATTTTGCATCAGAGTGAAGGCTTCCAGGTAAACAGCCAGCAGTGTGTAGTTACCTCTGACAGCGACCTGAAGATGCTGCATGAGCTGGGAGATGGGAAAGGAGGGAAAGAGAGAGAGATATGACTGCCCAAAATTGGCTATCTGGCTACGCCACTGAGACAGACATCCATGTCCCTTGTTTTCCCTGTTCCATAATTTGGACACAACTGTTTGTAAAATGGCTGTTCATGCTGGACTTCTCCAGCACATTGATGTCCATCTCACATATTTTCAAACAGGAAATTTCAACATATTTCCTGTTTGAAAATACATGTGAGATGGACATCCCAAGTACTGGATTAACACTATATTTGGCCCTAGGCAAACATATATTTATGGGCCACCTACTGAGAATTCCCCTTCTCCTTCTTCTCCCCTCCCCCCCCATTTCACCTCCAAAAGTAGCAAGGAAAGTGCAGAGCCTCTCTGTGGATGTGGTGTAGTAATACCGTATATACTTCAATATAAACCGAACCGAATATAAAAGGGGGAAAAAGGTTGTCTCGAATATAAACTAAGGGTTATCATGGTGAACCATTCTATAAAGACTGTTCACCCTTCCTCCCCATCAGTTATCTCATAAGTCATTAAACATAATACAAATATCTGTGATGCATATATCACAACAAGGCCCCTACACAGGAAACCGTAACTACAAACAAACACAAACTTAAATAAATGTAGACAAAATTCAAACTTAAACCTCAAGATTGGTAAGATATGCAGTTCAACGCCAATAATCGCCAGGGTCCACTATAAATGTGCCTGTTTAACTTTCAAAATCCTATATGGTATCCTCCCTCCCTTTATCCCTCTTTCTTGGAATTCCTCAAACCCTAATACCACCAGATCCTCCCACAAATTAAAACTATCCTTCCCCTCGCTAAAAGGCATTTTCCCACACAGGAAAGCTAGGGACCTCCCTCCACTTCAAAATCACTGAGCTCTGGAACAACCTTACCTCCCCTCTTCGGAACTTGAGCTCTCTCCAAGTTTTCCACAAACATCTGAAAACCTGGCTTTTCTCAAAAAATGTAAGTCTCCCTCCAACTTAGGAATCAAGGAAACTCTTATATCTTGGCATCCCAAGTCCTCTAAATTTTCTTCACACTTCTACCTCTAACCCTTTGTTGTAGTTCCTTCCTATTTCTCCTACTGTAAACCGCGTCGAGCTCTACGAACGTGGAGATGATGCGGTATACAAACCTAAGGATTAGATTAGATTAGAAAGAGAAACAGCACTCTACACTTTGTAATATAAAATGAAAGCAGTGCAAATTTACAGCAAAACTGCATTTTCTGTTCATGAAATTAAAAATAAATTTTTTTTCTATCTTTGTTGTCTGGACATTTTATTCATGTTTATCCCAGTTTCTGCTTTCTTTTCTTAATTTTCTTTTCAGGGTCTGCATTGTATCTGCCTCTTCTCTCCTTCCTGTCTTCACGTCCTCTCATACATCCATCTCTGACTTTAACTTTTTCCTTTCAGTTTTCCTCCATTTATTTTTCTATATCTCTGCTTCTGTTTATAGCTTTCCATCTTCCTCATCCTATTATTCTCCAGTTTTGTTTTGTTTAGCTAACTCTTTCCTCTCTCCCCCCTTTATTTTCACTTTTCTAACCAGTATCGACTGTCTTGCCCCTTCCATCCAGCATATCCCCTCCCCTCTTTCCTCCACCTCATCTCTCTCTCTCTCTCTCTCTCTCTCTCCATCCAAAATCTCTCCCCATCACCTTTTATCATTTTTTTCTTCCAACGCTACCTATCTTGGGCTCTGGGGAATGGAGTCGCAGGTCAGGGGCAAGTCTGACATGCAGGCAGGCAGCTGATTCCTCCCGCCAATGGCCACGGCGGTCCTTCATGCTGTTTGCCAGCCACTGGGAGGAGGGGAGAGTGAGGAGTCGGTGGCACATCCGGATTGCAAGCAGCCTTGCCTTTGGTCCCAGTCCCCCTAAGCTATCTGGCAATAATGAAGCCAGACACTGCAGGGGCCTTCCCTTTTGCCAAATTGCTATAGGCTCTGCCGGTCTTGATCCCGCCCCTCAAGATCTACTCTGTTAACTGAAGATGGAAATAACCGTATGTTAACTTAAAATGCCCAAATTGTATGCTAAACTTGATATGTAAATTCATAACTGTATGGTAACCGGTAAACTCTATGTTAGTATTAGACCCCTAGTATGTGTCAAATTGGGATAAAAACTTGTATTGTAAACTTGTACTGAAATTATGGCAAATCCAGTTTAAATCGTAACTTGTTAACTGTATACTATGTAAGTTTAACCTGTAACCTGTTCTGAGCTCTTTGAGGACAACGGGATAGAAAATGAAAGCGAAAGAAAGAAAGATGAAAGACAGAGCTTTGAGCCCTCTAGCATTCCACTCTCCACCTTAAACCCCACACACCTCCAAGGTGCTATAGTAATTTTCATCATGCAGAAGGAAGACAACTTTCTTGCTGTTGGTAGCAGTGCCAAATTTGGAATGGGGTCACTCTCGCTCGGACTTCTGCTAAAGAAAATTTCTATAATACCTTGGCAAAAGAGAGGGTGGGGGACAAAGAGGCCTATCAAGGGGGCTGGGAGATTGAAGAGTTAATTTGCATGTATATTAGCATACCTTAGCACAATAAAAGCATTAACTAACATTCAAGTTAAAGCATATTTAATACAAATATTAAGGATGACACTCATTAGCACATTGCCCTCCATGAGGATAGATATGTATATTTATTAATCTTCTTTTTTTCTTTTGCAAAATGTCCTGAGTTGAGCATGAACATTAATCCCTCAAAATCTAGTGTTTATCATATATGTGGGACTAAGGCCCAAATTCTGTAACCGGCGCTTAACGTTAGGCTCCTATTTCGGAGGCGCCAACTAGATAGACACCTAGCTAAATTGATTAACATGCACAATTAAACTTTTGAATCAGCAATAATTGAAACTTGGGTGCCTATCAAGAAAGAGCGATTCTGCAATAAGGCGCCTCTAAAAATTTAGATGGCCTTCAAAAAAATAGGCGCTATGCATGTTGGGCGTGGGCGTGGCTACGTTTTAGGCACCTTATTGCAGAATAGCTACTCTTAAGCGTGGGTTAAGCGCTCAGATAGGCGCCTAACTTTTAGTTTTGCCTAAAGCTGGCTTATTTAATGGGCACCTCCATAATAGGTGCCGTTCAGTGTGATTCATTAAACACCACCCAATTTTACTTGAATCGCACTGAACAGTGCCTAATTCAGCATCTAACATTTAGGCGCTTCTTAAAGAATTTGCCCTTAAGTCTTTCAGCTGCTAATATTTTTCACAGACCTGACACACCAAATGCTGAGTTGTGTGCACCTCTCACCCAGTGTTTTCATGATCAGCTCCATAAATGAAATCAGCAGGTTGGACCAAAGCCCACAATGACAGATATCTGTAAGGATGATTTAAAAAGAAACTTCCATGTTTCCTGCCGACCCCCAAACCAGTTCAGAAGCTAGTGTTTTATGACAGAAGCTGGGATATGAAATCTGTGAAATGGATGGTTATGAATGGCTATAATACTAATGTTAAAATGCATGACAGTTAGAGCTGTTTATTGCTGAGACTCTAAAATATCTTCTCTTTGGCTTTAGAATTATCCTTTCAAAAGAAATCAAATCAAAAGAAGTCAATGCAACAATAAGACTTGAATTGTGAAACAGAAATAACTCTTTTGGAAGTTAGGGTCTGCATCCTCTCACCTTCAGAGGTTTTTAATTTTTGTTTTTATTAAGTATAACGATATAGGTTTCCAAACTGAGGCAACTGACTGAAGTTATAGATCTTGCTTTTAATTTATGAGTGAATAGTATCTTTTTGATATGTTAGAATTATATAGAAGTACTGTTTTAAACAAAAAAATGTTATTTTGTAATGTAGTGTCTAGATGTAAAATCTTCATTATAATTTCTTTCTTTTAAACTACCTCTTTTGATATAATTGCTGTTAGATGGTGCCTGGCCTGGCCATGACCTTGATAGTCCTGTTAACAGAGTCTTCTATTCTTCCATATGCAGACCTGTCAGAGGGCCTAGCAAAAATCCTGACTGACATGATATCCTTAGGAAAGCTGGGCCCACAAAGTACAGAACTAATTTCCAAATGGTAAAGTGCAAATAAAGAGAGTGCAGGATTACCAATGAAACCTGTTTTTTTATTTTTATTTGCACTTGACAAGAAGCCTGGACAGAGGAGATCATTATTATCAATATGAGGATGTTTTGTGGTCATAACTTTAGCTTGCTGAATGTTTCATAAACTTTAAGGTCATGAAATTCACTATTAGCTCATGCACTATAACCACATTAGAGTGCATTTATGGAGAACTGCTTACCTCAATACCAGAGATCCCACTGAGTCTACTTTTCCCTAAGGTTTTTTTCAAGACAAAGCTGTTTTTGGCTGACACACTCGGCTCCAGCATGCTGTGTTACCAATGGATCACGTTGAGTCTACTGCTATTAAGTGCCCATCAACTCTTGTTAATGTTTGGCTGGTTGGGGATCATAGAAGCAATTCCTAGGGCTTTTGCATGCCGGGAGAGATAGCCACATCTTGTGGCAGACACATTAAAACCCAAAAGGGTGAATTAAACATGATTAAATTTGTGGGTTAACCAGAAAATCAACCAATGAGGTTACAGGTCTCTTCTGTGGAAAAATCTTATCACTGTGGGCTTCATGGGAAAAAAATACATGTATAGAACCCCAAACAGGAGGCAGAATGTTAATATACAGTATCTTTTTAGGAACATTTCAAACAAAAGCAAAAGTGTCTGTTCTTGAGACTATATCCATCTGTTTGTCGGTTGGGCTGTTAGTCCATCTGTCCAAATGCATGTTTCTCTTTCAAATATGTGGCCTGGGCACAAGTGCTGGTGGGGCTTCAGAGCCCCGTTGGCTGGAGAGGTAGCCAGGAACCACAGCAGCATGACTTTAATCCCTGGCAGGTTGAAAAAGCTAGGAAAAGAAAAAAAAGGAAGGGCAAGGGCAAAAAGATATAGGAGGAAAGAGGAGGGAAAAGGAAGGAAGGGTTGACTCACACACTTCTGCACTCACACTCCAAATGAGGATTTGAGTGGCCAGGTGTTGGGTAGGGACCACACTGATGGGGCCAGCCAAGCAAAGATGCAATGACCAACTGGAACTGCTATTGCCAAAAAAGGCTAGGGAAGATTAACCGACACTGGTTTCCCCCTGGGTGTGGTGGTATGGAGGAGAGGCTTTTGCTTTTGGCAGAGGTAATGGAAGTGAACCTTATTGAAGTGGGAACCTAATAGTAATAAGGAAGGGGAAACAAACACAGGAAATATTCTTCCAATTGAAGACAAATGATCTTGCTTCCAAATCACAGCCCAACCCAAAGGAGAAATAGCATAACAAATTCACTTATATACCGCAGTACCTTCTCAGTTCAACGCGGTTAACAACAATCAAGAGACTCTACAAACACAGTGTATTATAATCACATTCAGAAGAATTTGTCAAATAAGTAGGGCTTAAGCATTTTTCTAAAGGAAAGATAGGAGTTAGAGTTTGTTATCAGGACAGAAAAGGGTTTATCCCATGATCCAGCTTGAAAAGATAAAATTCTATGGAAAAAATCTTTTGTATATGCAACCTTTTACAGTAGGAAATGTAAATAAACTAAAACTAAACTAAACCTTAAGTTTATAGACCGCGTCATCGTTATGAAAATAAAGCTCGACTTGGTTTACAAAAATTAATATAAAAGATAGAGAATAAAAGCGGATTTACGATTTGGTGAATATGCTGAGAAAAACATTTTCTGTCAGCAAATTTAAAGTGATCAATAATAAGGTATAAGGCCAAACAATGTCTTGTAACAGGTACAACCTAACTTGAATAATATTCTTGCCTCAACTGGGAGCCAATGTAGCTTCCGATAGAATTTAGTTACATGATCAAATTTTTTCAAGTTGAAAATCAACTGAATAGCTGTGTTCTGCAAGATCAAAGAAAAATTAAAGAAAGAAATCAGTTATGTTTCATACTACATTGTATACTTCTACATGAAAGATCTTTCATGGTTGCTGTACCTTCTTCCTTCTCAGCCCTTTAGACATTCCAGTTTGGAGTACCATAGGATTCAATACTGGCCCCTCTTCTATTTAATATCTTTCTAAGTTCCTTGACAGTTTTTATACAAGATTTAGGCATCGCAACATTCGGTTCATAGACAACAACGCGGAAGACAAAGGTGCGCGCCGACAACTGAGCGCAAGACGGAGGCGCGCGCCGAAGAAAATTACTATTTTTAGGGGCTCCGACGGGGGTTTTTGTTGGGGAGCACCCCCGTTTACTTAATACAAATCGTGCAGGCGTTGTGGGGGGTTTGGGGGGTTGTAACTCCCCACATTTTACTGTAAACTTAACTTTTTCCTTAAAAACAGGGAAAAAGTGAAGGTTTCAGTAAAATGTGGGGGGTTACAACCCCCCAAACCCCCCACAACGACCCCACAACGTCGGAGCCCTAAAAACAGTAATTTTCTTCGGCGCGCACCTCCGCGCTGCGCTCAATTGTCTGCTTGCACCTTTGTCCCGGCACGCTTTTGACCTGACACCCAACATTCTGTTATACTGACAACATACTATTTATCCACTATTTGTCATCCACCATCACTAGCTTGTAATTCAGTTCAGAATACAATATAAAATTATCTTGCCTCATAAGGGTTTACACACTGGAATCCCTCCAGATCTCTCTTTTCTAATCATCCCTTGTACTCCAACCAGAGTATCACACTTACTTGCTGTTTGCATATTCCTTCTGTTTTTCATGAACTAGAGAATACACTGACATGTGTGATATGCTGGAAGCATTTGTGGTGTGCTGAATATCTCTTCTTTAATTTCTTTCTTGGCTGGGCAATAATATGTTTTTGTTTTTTTCTTTTTTTTTTCATAAAATGTCTTCATTTTAAGTAAAACTGGCCTGTTGACCTATATTTCCTGTAACTGTTAGATTTTAGGACCACCCAGGTTACTTTTGCATTGTTTTCATATATACTAGAAATGCAAATATGGGTGGAGAAAAGCATCTTCCCTGCATGTGTTTTCCATATTAAAAGAGGATCTGAAAAGGAACATTGTAAAAACCTTTGCTTCCTATGACTGGTTTGTATTTTCTCAAAATGCCCCTTTCTCTTACTATAGGTTATAGAAATACGGTATATGGTGATAATGTTGGATTTGAATTGTCTTTGGTTCAGTCACCTATGTGATAGATTTTTGGTCTCAAAATTATTTGTATCATAGTAAATGTCGGCAGATAAAGTCCTGTATGGTCCATCCAGTCTGCCCAACAAGGTGGCCAGATTTTTATCTGGCCCTCTGCACAGGTTCCACTTCTTCATTATTAAATTCTGATATAATTAATCTCTGTCTCTTCCTGCCAAATTTGGGCATTGAGCCATCGAAGACTACTCCATCCTTGATCCTGATCTGTTTTTGCCATTTATGGGACCTAGACCATAGAAGTCTGCCTGGCATGGAATCACTTCCCAACCTCAAAGCTCACTCCATTTATGAGGTCATTTAAGTTTTGCTTTAATTAGATTCCATTCTTTTTCTATATAATGTCCCTCTGTGATTTATCCCACACATTCTTGAATTCCAACCCCATTTTTGTCTTCATAGCTTCCCATGGGAGGGCACTGCAGATAAACTCCACCCTTTTTTGTGAAAAAGTGATTCCTGACATTGCTCGTAAGTCTGCTACCCTGCAACCTCACAATCTCCAGTTCTACCAATTCCCCATCTCTGAAAAAGATTAGTTTCCATATTAATACCTTTTAAGTATTTAAACATGTGCATCATATTCCCCATCCCTTTAGGGAAGAGGTAAGCAATTCCGGTCCTTCAGAGCCACAGGCACGTCAGGTTTTCAGGATATCCACAATAAATTTGCATGAGATAGATTTGCATCTCAAGGAGGCCATGCATGCAAATCCATCTCATGCATATTCATTGTGGATATCCTGAAAACTTGACCTGCCTGGGCTCTTCAGGACTGGAATTGCCTCTCCTGTTCTAGGATATACATATTAGGGTCTTCAACTCTCTTTTCATACATTTTTTAGTACAAGCTCCATATCATTTTTGTCACCTTCTGATATCCTTAGCAAGATATGGGCTCCAAAACGGAACACAGTACCCCCCAAATGGGGCCTCACCATTGACTTGCATAAAGGCATTAACCCTTTCTTTCTTCTACTAGATATGCCTTTTTCTGTGCAGCCTAGCATACTACTGACTGCAGCCTTTGCCTTGTCACATTGTTTCTCTGCGTTAATTAAGATCCTCTGATAATATCACCCGAGTCCCTCTCCTAGTCTGTACTTATCAGCCTCTCACTTCCTAGCAAACACAATTCTTTAGGGTTTCTACACTCCATGTATATCACTCTACATTTCTTTGCAAATTTTAACTGCCAAACATTAGACCATTCTTCTAATCTTTTTAGATCACTTCTCATGTTGTCCATTCCATCCAGGGTATCCACTCTGCTGCAAATTTTTGTGTCATCTGCAAAAAGGCAAACTTTCCCTTCTAACCCTTTGAAAATGCTGCTCACAAATATGTTGAATATAATCAGTCTTTGAGGCACTCTGCTACTCACCTTTCTTTCCTCCAAGTGAATTTCATTCTGTACCATCCTCTGACGTCTGTCAGTCAACTAGTTTCTTTTAAAAAAAATCTTTATTCATTTTCAAAAGCCAACAGTAAGTGCAACAGATAAGCAAACAAATAATACAATAATCAGCACTCAATATAATCAAATGATATAATAAATATATATCACCCCTTCCTATACTCTCCACCCTTCCTGGACGTGCATAACAGAAATCAAGGGGAAATACATATGATCAAGTCTTACAAAATTTTGTTAATGGATCCCAAACCACCTTGAATTTATTATAGTATCCCAATTGTATCAAATTCATACGTTCAAATTTAAAACTTTGACATAGGGTTTCCCACAAAAATTGTAATTTAACCTGTCCCAATTTTCCAGTTTTCTATGATCAGCTGCATAGCAACTCCTGTCATGATGAGAAGTAATCTATTCTGATTTGCATTAATTGGACTTTTGGACATTAATAATGTTCCAAACAACAAAACATCATATGTCAATGATAATGGAACTTCCAGGATCATAGTAATTTGACCCCATATAGATCTCCAAAATTTAAGTATCAAGGGGCAATAGAACAATAGATGATCCAGCGTCCCTATATCGAGATGACAGTACCAGCATCTATTTGACTTAGAACTATCTAACTTTTGCAACCGAACAGGGGTCCAGAAAATTCTATACAACAGAAAAAACCAAGTCTGCCTCATAGATGCTGATGCTGTACATCTCATCCTCCAAGTCCAAATCCGTGGCCATTGAGTAGCAGAAATTTGTTGCTTTGTCTCAATGCTCCAGATTTCTTTAAGACTAGTTTTTGGTTTCTTATTCAAAAATTCAGATATTAATTTATACCACTTGGCTGCCTGATGCCCCAGGAAATCTGTCTGGAAGCACAGACCCAGTAAGCTATACTGTGTTTTTAAGTTATGCCAATCAGGGAACCCCTTCTGAATGGCCTGCTTCAACTGCAATCACTTATATACTTGAGACTTTGCAATACCAAATGTTTGTTGCAGTCGTGAAAAGTCAAGCATCTTTCCATCTGATAACACATCATCCAGTGTGCATATGCCTGCCTGCAGCCAGTGCTTCCTTCCAGAGGATCTTAGACTCGCCAATTTGAATCTTGGAATTCAACTATAAGGACTGACACGTGGATTGATGAATCGGAATAGGTGTTACGTTATTAATAAATTTTAATGTTTGCCATGTGGAAACTAAAATTCTATTGTCCTTGTAAAGCCTAGGTAACTTGATACTTAAAACATGACACAAACGCAATGGAGACAGGAATTGCCATTCCAAGAAAAGCCAATCCGGAAGATGCTCCAAGACTTCAAAAGAAGGATCCAATACATACCCTGCCGCATGATAAAAGCTTGATGATAGCTGTAGAAATTTGGAAAATTTACCCCACCTACCGCAATTGGTTTTTGTAAAGATACTAAAGCAATTCTAGCAGTTTTACCCAGCCAAATAAATTTTGTGAGAATACCATTTAATTTTTTATAAAAGGACCCTTGAAAATAAACAGGCAACATACTCATTTGGTAACAAACTACAGGCAAAATCATCATTTTTACAGTTTGGACTCTCCCCCACCAAGGAGTACATATGCATCATTGATGGTGTTGGGCCTCAAATTTTGATGCATTCATTAATGAGCATCACCTTTTTAAAGCAAAGCATCTTCATACAGTCTAGAGACTATGGAAAGCTGTAGACTGCATACTCAAGCAGAACCTCTTATCGTGGAAGTCACCAGTGAGTGCAACAAATTCACAGCACAACGCCATCAATGATGCCACTCAGTGTTTCAACATTTTTGTACCTACTTCAAAGGCCAACATTTTCCTGTAAGAAGAAAAGAATTGATAAATTGGTATGGCAATCAATAACAAACCTAAGAGAAATTTGCAAAATTGTACCAGAAAAAGGTATCTCAAATGGTTAGTGTCTACCAGCTCACAAGATGTAAAAATCAAGCTGAAAATCAGTTTTGAACATTTTAACAGATTAGTTTGAATGAAGGATGATTCCACTTTGGAAATATGGCACAGAGACATTTTGGATTACATTTTAGAAAATTGAGGGTAAATAATTAGATGCTGGAACACCAGTCTGGACTTTAACACCCATGATTTCCATATTGGATATGCCCTTTCACATTAGTCATATGGATTTTTGTTAATGATCCAATATTATATAAATTAATTAATCTCTATGCAGCAGCAATTAAATTTGGGATAGATATTTGCTAGCATGGGATGAGCAACCTTACTAATGTCAAATTGATCTGGTATCCCTGGGGATAAGCAGCATGGCGTTTTTTACCTTTTGAGTTTCTGACGGGTACTTGTGACCTGGATTGACCACTGCTGGTCTGACCCAGTATGGAAATTCTTATGCTCTTATACCAATTACTTCACCCTGGATGATAGATTCCTGCAACTTATAAAGCCCTGACAAATGACTGAGCATTGGTTCTGCCTTTTTCTGCACTTTTCTATTTTTTCAGAACTACTCTAGATGCTAATACCTTATAGGCTATGGGCCTTTTCTATTAAATTGCGCTAGCAGTTTCTAGCTTGGGGACCACACTGAATGGCTCGCGCTGCTCCTGACGCTCATAGAGTTCCTATGAGCGTCGGGAGGAGTGCGGGCCATTCAGCGTGGCTCTCTGCACTAAAAACTGCTAGCACAGTTTAATAGAAGAGGGGGTATGTTTTACTGAAACTGCTAGATATGGTACTATAAGACAGCCTATTAAATTATTAAACTAAACATAGAAACATGATGGCAGATAAAGGCCAAATGGCCCATCCAGTCTGCCTATCCATTATCTCATCCTTCCTCTAAGACAGGAGTGCCCACACTTTTTTGGCTTGCGAGCTACTTTTAAAATGACTAAGTCAAAATGATCTACCAACAATAAAATTTTAAAAAACACAAAGCACACTGTACACAGATAAAGGGCCTGTTTTACAAAGTTGCGCAGTAATGGCCCCGAAGCCCATAGAGATTTAAAGGGCTTTGGGGCTGTTGCTACGTGGCAGCCGCTAGTGCAGCTTTGTAAAACAGGCCCAAAATATTAATTATAATTTATATTTGGGGGTTTTTTCAAAGAGATCAAGGCAGATGACTTAAAAATATGCAATGTCACCTCAGTAACAACTATAGAAAAATAGACAAATATACCCCCTCCCCTTTTACTAAACCACGATAGCAGTTTTTAGCAGAGAGCTGCATTGAATGCCCCGCGCTGCTTCTGACGCTCATAGGCTCCCAGCTGAGCAGTGATTGGCTGGCCCAGAACTTCCTCTACGACGTCAGAATTGACATCGAGGGGGGGGGAGGCTTGTGGGCCTGGTGCGGGTCTGGCTTTTGCAGTGTTGGGGAAGCAGGGAGAACACAAAGGCAATGTGAGTCTTTCATGGAGCCCGGAATGGGCTCCGCGATCGACTCACGTTGCCCTTGCAATCTACTGGTCGATCACAATCAACCTTTTGGGCATCCCTGCTCTAAGAGATCCCATGTGCCTATCCCATGCCTTCTTGAATTCAGACACAGTCTCTATCTCCACCACCTCTTCCAGGAGACTGTTCCACGTGTCTATCACCCTTTCTGTAAAAAAGTATTTCCTTAGATTACTCCTGAGCCTATTACCTCTTAACTTTATCCTATGTCCTCTCATTCCGGTGCTTCCTTTCAATTGAAAGAAACCGGACTCATGCACATTTATACCATGTAGGTATTTAAATGTCTCTATCATATCTCCCCTCTCCCACCTTTCTTCTAAAGTATACATATTGGCCTAGCTTAAGATTCAAGCTTGGTACATATCACTTGCTATTGAATCAACCAGCCTGACTTTGGTAACTTTTTACATAACATTTATATAATTATTTGCTTGTTTAAAATGATTTCTTGCACACCAGGTGGTCCATGAATTCTTCCCTATTACACTACCACATTAGACACAGTTCTGCTGCCAGGCAAAGAGTGTGACAATATAATAGATTTCTCCTTATCTTCCACTATATTTTTCTTCTTCTTGGTATTCTATCAAAACAGTATACAAGACTACCACTTAGATGCCCCAGTTCCCAATCCTCCCATGTCCAATCATCAAGCACTGTAATGATCCACAGGGCTATACTGTATACGGAGAAAGCTCGACTGGGCTAACTTCAGCTGTCCAAGTTTCACACTCCTCCTATAACTCAAGAATGACTCAACGCTCTAAATTACCTCTTCCCTCTCTACGTCAAGTTCAGAGGAAATAACTCTTTGAATTCACCTTCGAGTTTCAAGGCCCAAAATTTGGAACTGCCTCCTGACCTGCTTACGTCAGACCTTCTCCTATCTTCAATTTAGCAAGGTGCTAAAAACGCATCTGTTTTCATTATAGTCTTGCTATGATTCATAATGTCTATGTTGCTAACCATATTAATCTTATGTAAGCTGCAATGATTCCCAGTTGACATTTGCGGGGTATAAGAAGCAGTATGGTAAGGCATGGCATTCAAATAACCAGCAATAAAAGCATGGTCATTGCCTGAACATCTGACCTCCTAGGTCCCTCATACAGCCTAGCTGAAAGACCCAAATATTACATTACATTAGTTATTTCTATTCCACCATTACCTTGTGGTTCAAGGCGGATTACATTATTACAATTTACTGTATCACATATTACATATGAGGTATTAGGTCAATTGGAGATACATAAGAAGTAGTCTGGAAATTTACTAAGATGGAAGGATCAGGGAGTGTTGCAGGTGGTGCACATTTGGTTGTGTTAGTTTAGTTTAATGTATTTTTTTGAATAGTAGGGTTTTTGTTTCTTTTTTGATGGGTTTGAAGTCATGATTGAAGTTTTGAAGTCATGAGGTCATGATTAATAGGTTGGAGAGTTGGTGGTTCAGTTTTGCGCTCTAGTAGCTTGGAGGTTGTCATATAGTTTCTTTCGTTTGACGTTTTTTGTCGGCGGGTACATGAATGGTGTGTGGGTTCTCCTGTGTCTGGTTGAGGAGGATTGATTTAGTCGATTATTCCAGTATTCTGGGCTGTCTCCGTTTATGGCTTTAAATAGTAGGCAGTAGAATTTGAAGAGTACTCTCGCTTTAACTGGGAGCTAGTGTGTTTCGAGGTAAGCCTCTTTGATATGGTTGTATTTCTTCAGCGAGTAGATAAGTCTTAGGGCTGTGTTTTGTATTGTTTGAAGTTGTTGTATCATATTTGCTGGGAATGGGAGATTTAGTATGTTGCAGTAGTCTATTAGTCCTAGGACTAGGAATTGTACCACGAGTTGAAATTGTTTTCTGTCGAAGAATCATAACTGCAAATTATTTTTTTTATTGTTTTGTTGATTTGTGGCTGCATGGTACAGCGACTGCTTGCACTTCTGCTTGTCTTCTAGTTATTTCTACTAGCTTGTACATTGTGATTGTGTTACTGTAAGGCACTCTGGTCAGAGCACTATGCAAAAGATGAAAAAATAATGGGTTATCTCCCCCAAGCATGTGCTTTTTACTATCACACACTATTTCCAGCATCAGAATATCACAAAGGAGACTGGGGGAGATTTGGAATCATTCCGTGTCTCAGTTAGCAGACCCTAGGTGCTCCTTTTACTAAGGTGCACTAGAGCTTTAACGTGCGGAATAGTGCGTGCTAGTGCTGCCCGATTCAGGAAAAAAAAATTCGATTCGATTCAGCCTATTGAATTGATCTTTTGATTCAATTCGATTCGATTTTCCTACCCAATTGGGTGGTTTTTTCCAAACATCCTGGTGAGTTTATTTTATAGTGAAACACTAAAATACTTAACAATGGAAACAGGTCACATATATCGACAGATAATCCAAACACCAGACC
This sequence comes from Geotrypetes seraphini, assembly GCF_902459505.1. NCBI lineage: Eukaryota > Metazoa > Chordata > Amphibia > Gymnophiona > Dermophiidae > Geotrypetes > Geotrypetes seraphini. Next base: position 181,219,583 of record NC_047085.1, on the reverse strand, counting down.
TGTCTATAGCATTATCTTCATTAGAATGCACTTGAATAAATCTTTAACCTTTTTTTTATATATATATAGACGAAACTCTCAGATGCCTGCACTGTGCCATCATAACAGATGTCAACCACAGTTAAAGCAGGACAAGGGTATCTTTCATTGAGTAAAGTCTTACAAACGTGCTGTTGAATAATATTGTCAAAGTGAATAAATCAAAATAAGAATAAGAACCAGCACTTATCTTTTTACGACTTGAGTGCCGATGTCACAGTGGTAGCAGTAAAATTAAATGCCCAACGGGGACCCGTTTCACCAAATGAAGGCTTCCTCAGGGGTCAAATATATTATGTGCAGCTACGTTCTGACTATGAGCAAAATGGTGCCATCGGCACTCAAGTCGTAAAAAGATAAGTGCCGGTTCTTATTCTTATTTTGATTTATTCACTTTGACAATATTATTCAACAGCACGTTTGTAAGACTTTACTCAATGAAAGATACCCTTGTCCTGCTTTAACTGTGGTTGACATCTGTTATGATGGCACAGTGCAGACATCTGAGAGTTTCTTCTATATATATATATATATATAAAAAGGTTAAAGATTTATTCAAGTGCGTTCTAATGAAGATAATGCTATAGACAGGTCTGGTGTTTGGGTTTATTTTATAGCCTCTTCATCCCCTTTACCCTCTCCTACCCACACTAGTCCTGTGGTGTAAACAAAATAAACAAACAAAAAATACTTTTCCTCTGTTATATCCTAACTCACGTTCGCGGTCCAACACCAGCTCTGGAAGAATACACATTTCAAATCTGACATATTGTAATCACAAAACAGAAAATAAAATTATTTTTCCTACCTTTTCTTGTCTGGTTATTTTTCAAATCATGTTGGTCCCATGTTGGTCTGGTTGTCTTCTGATCAGGCTCTCCTTCTTTCTTCTTTCTCCGTGCTAACCATCCATCTTCCATCTCTGTGCTCCCCTTCTGTTTCCCTATCCTCCCCAGAGGTCCGTCATCTTTCTTTTTTTTTCATCTCCATCCCCCTGCAGCTGCAGCGATAGACCCCACCATCCCCTGATCCACCATCTCTCCTTTTCTCAACTACCCTTTCATCCAGCATCTCTCTTCTGTGTTCCTGTCCCTATTCTCCTCTCCAATACTTTCCCCGTTCCTATGCTCCCTCCATGTCCAGCATCTTATCTCTCCCCATATCCAGCTTCTTCTTTCTCTCTTCCTTACCTCTTGTATCCCCTTCCCCAGGAACAGGCTTTCTCCTACTATCTCTCCTGCCATCCTACACCCTGCCCACCTACTTTGGAGCAGTATCTGTCCCTCTTGTACCCTTCCCCTTGTGGTCTTGCATTTCTTCTCCCTCTCTCCTTTAGTCCAGCACCTCTCCTTTGCTTTCCTCCCCCTATTTTTTGTTTGGTCTCTCTCTTCCCTTCACCCCAGGTCTGGCATCTCTCCTCCCCTCTCTTACTCCTTCCTCCTCTTCCCTCTGCACAAGCCTGCCCCCCTGCTGTGAAGGCACTCTTCGGCCTGCTCCCCGCCACGAAGACCTGCCCCCCCTGCCGTGAGGCACTCTTTTCTCCTGCACCTCCCGCAAAAGCCTACCCCCTACCATGAGACACTCTTTTCTCCTGCTCCCTGCCGCAAAAACATGCCCCCCCCCCGCAAAGGCCTGCCCCCCTGCCATGAAGCACTCTTTTCTCCTGCTCCCCACCACAAAGACCTGCCCCCCCCCCCGTAATGGCCTGCCCTCCTGCCGTGAAGGCACTCTTCGGCCTGCTTCCCGCCGAACGCCTGCTCCCCCTGCAAGCCTTTATCCTCCCCCAGCTTCTCCGCTCTTACTTTTAAGTTAACACTGCAGCTTGCAGACTTGTTGGTGTTATAGCGATCCCTGCAGCTGCCCGTCGTCCTCAACGGCACATTCTCTCAGCCGCGATCCTGTCCCTGACATCAGAGCAGGGGCAGGATATAGCAGAGAGAACGTGCCGCTGAGGACGACAGACAGCTGCAGGATCGCTATAATACCAACGAGCCTGCAAGCTGCCTTAAGGAGGTAAGAGCGGGGAAGCTGGGGGAGGCCTTTCTGACTGACTCTTCCCCCTCAAGCAGGAGTGGCAGCGGATGGCCAACAAGAGGCAGCGCTGTAGCTCCTGCTTTTGGAAGGTACGGGGGAAGGGTCAATCATTGAATCGGGAGGCTGATTTTTTGGGAAATTGAATTGATTTGAATCGATTCACTTGATTCGAATCAGTGAATCGATTCAAATCATGAATCGGGCAGCACTAGCGCGCGCTACATTGCCGCACACACTAGACCTTAACGCCAGCATTGAGCTGGCGTTAGTTCTAGAAGTGTAGTGCGGGTTTAGCGCATGCTAAAATCCCGCGTACGCTAAAAACACTAGCGCACCTTAGTAAAAAGAGCCCTAGATCATAAAGTAGCAGGTGAGAGGTTAAAAATATAACAACACTAGCTGATCACCCAGCGTTGCCTGGATATCCCAATCCCGGATATCCCAATTTCAGCAGCAAGAAAGGCCCTCTTTATATCTCAACCCACTCTATGTTTCAGCGCTCTCTATTTCTCAGCGAGCTCAAAAACTATGGATTAGACACTTATCTTTCATATCGTGTAGTCAGGCCTCATGCTGTTGTATTATATCTGAAGCTCTAGATGTAGCAGCTCTCTCTTTCATATCCTGTAGTCAGGCCTTATGATGCTGGACTGTCTTTGAAGCTCTAGATGTAGCTTTGATTACATTACATTTCCTTGGAGGCATTGTTACAGCAGTGACAGCACAGCACAGTGTGGCATCATTCCCAAGCTTCACACAATTGGTCAAAGTAATATCTGTCTTTTTCGATGATTCTTTATGTCACCTCCTTCCCACCCCCAAAGTGTTTGTTCCCAGAGAGTAAGTGATATATATGGTTGAAATCTGTCCATTTGTTTGGTTGAAATCTGTCCATGCGTTTCCGAGTTATGCTGGAACATACATACATATATCCAATTTTATATATATAGATAGTAAATGATGTCAGGTAAAGACCCTTGTGGTCCATCCAGTCTATGCCTTGTTTAAAGCGCTAAGGATATTTAACGTTTGCTTTGATTTAATCCTATTTGTATTAAGGGATCCTCTCTGTCTATCCTATATATTCTTGAATTCTGTCACGGTTTTGGTCCTCTACCACCTCTTAAGACTTACTTATTCTCATATTTCTTGGGTCCTTAGTTTCTAACTCTCATCTATTGTTTATTCCTAGTTAATCTTGTATAAACCGCATAGAACTTAAAAAGTAATGCGGTCTAGAAATGGATTTTTATGTTATATTACCAGGAGGATATTCCAAGCGTCCACCACCCTCTCTGTTAAAAAGTATTTTCTGATGTTCTTCCTAAGTCTAGTACCCTGCAACTCTCAATTCATGTCTAATAGCTCTACTGCTGCCCCATATTATTATTATTTATTCCATATTGTTCTCCCAGGGGAGCTTAGAACAGTTTACATGAATTTGTACTCAAGCATTTTTCCCTCTCTGTCCTGGCAAGCTCACAAGCTAATGTACCTAAGGTAATGGGGGAATTAAGTGACTTGCCCAGGGTCACAAGGAGCAGCAAGGGTTTGAACCCCACAACCTGAGGGTGCTGATGCTGCAGCTTTAGCCACTGCACCACATACATACTTCAAATGTCTGTATCATATCTCCCTGATCCTCTCCACATTATCAGTTACTTCTTGAACCTGCAGCGTCTGGTAGACGAAATCTCCCATGCGTGCGAAGTCAGTGCCCCTGAAATTGAGTACCTTTGTTTTTGTTTGTGATCTAGGGAAGCCTTTCTTAAGGTTAAACCATACCATGTTATGGTCACTGGTGGCTAGCGTATCTCGGACGTCTCGGTGGGAGAGACGCTAGCCACCAGTGACCATAACATGGTATGGTTTAACCTTAAGAAAGGCTTCCCTAGATCACAAACAAAAACAAGGGTACTCAATTTCAGGGGCATTGACTTCGCACGCATGGGAGATTTTGTCTACCAGACGCTGCAGGTTCAAGAAGTAACTGATAATGTGGAAGCTATGTGGTCAACCTTGAAATCGATCCTTCATGAGGCAACTATCCGCTACATAAAATCGGTAACCAAACAACAAAAAAAAAGGAAACCCCAATGGTTCACAGATGAGGTATCATACCTCGTCAAGGAGAAGAAAAGAGCATTTCTCTCATACAAACGCATGGGGGGAAAAGAAGCAAACATTGAATACAGGACAAAGTCTGCAGCGGTCAAAACAGCAGTCAGGGAGGCCAAACTTCATATGGAAGAAACTCTAGCGAAGAACATCAAGAAAGGGGACAAATCCTTCTTCAGGTACATCAGCGACAGGAAAAAGAACACAAACGGGATAGTACGCCTTAGAACGCCAGACGGGAATTATGTGGAAACTGACTCCGATAAAGCCGAACTACTTAATGATTACTTCTGTTCAGTCTTTACCTGCGAGGCACCAGGGCACGGGCCTCGGCTGGATGCAAAGCAAAGCATGGATGACCCATTTCAGAAGTTTGAGTTTACACCAGCTGATGTTTACAGAGAACTGTCAAGACTCAAGGTTAACAAAGCCATGGGACCGGACAATCTGCACCCAAGAGTGCTCAGAGAGCTATGCGATGTCTTGGCGGAACCGTTAGCCATGCTCTTCAATCTCTCCCTAAGTACGGGGAAAGTCCCCCTGGACTGGAAAACTGCCAACGTTGTTCCTCTGCACAAAAAGGGTTGCAGAGCGGAGGCTGCGAATTACAGACCAGTAAGTCTCACATCAATAGTGTGTAAACTCATGGAAACTCTACTTAAAGGGAAATTAGACACGATATTGGATGAGGGGAATCTGAGGGATCCCTGTCAACATGGATTCACTAGGGGCAGGTCATGCCAATCCAATCTTATCAGCTTCTTTGACTGGGTGACAGGAAAGCTAGACTCGGGAGAGTCTCTGGATATAGTGTACTTGGATTTCAGTAAAGCGTTTGACAGTGTCCCACACCGTAGACTATTAAACAAGATGAAATCGATGGGGTTAGGTGAGAAACCAACTGCATGGGTCAATGATTGGCTGAGTGGAAGACTTCAGAGGGTGGTGGTCAATGGCACCCTCTCTAAGACATCGGAGGTGACTAGCGGAGTGCCACAGGGCTCAGTCCTGGGACCATCCCTTTTTAACATATTCATAAGGGACTTGACCCGAGGGCTTCAGGGAAAAGTAGCGATGTTTGCCGACGACGCCAAACTGTGTAATATAGTAGGTGAAAGCGATCTCACGGATGGTATGGCGCAGGATCTGATCAAGTTGGAAAACTGGTCCTCAACATGGCAGCTGGGCTTCAACGCAAAGAAGTGTAAGGTGATGCATCTCGGCAGCAGAAATCCATGCAGAACATACACCTTGAATGGAGAAACACTAGCTACGACCTCAGAAGAACGGGACTTGGGAGTAATCATCAGTGCAGACATGAAGGCTGCCAAACAGGTAGAGAAGGCCTCATCCAAGGCAAGGCGAATGATGGGATGTATCAATAGAAGCTTCGTCAGCCGTAAACCTGAAGTCATAATGCCACTGTACAGAGCCATGGTGAGACCTCATCTGGAGTACTGTGTGCAATTCTGGAGGCCACATTACCGTAAAGATGTACTTCGAGCTGAGTCAGTCCAGCGAATGGCCACTAGGATAGTCTCCGGACTCAAGGGTCTCTCATACGAGGAAAGACTGGGCAAGTTGCAGCTCTACTCTCTAGAGGAGCGCAGGGAGAGGGGTGACATGATTGAGACATTTAAGTACGTCACAGGTCGTATCGAGGTGGAAAACGACATATTCTTTCCTAAGGGACCTTCAGTCACAAGGGGGCACCCGCTCAAAGTCAGAGGAGGGAGATTTGGTGGTGCCACCAGGAAGTATTTCTTCACAGAAAGGGTGGTGGATCACTGGAACAAACTACCGGTGCAGGTGATCAAGGCCACTAGCGTGCTCGACTTTAAGAATAAATGGGACATCCACGTGGGATCTTTACGTGGGTCGAGCAACACTCTGACTTAGTGGGGTGGGTCAGTAGAGTGGGCAGACTTGATGGGCTATAGCCCTTTTCTGCCGTCAACTTTCTATGTTTCTACTTTCCTTTCTTTGAGTGGCTCACGTGCCTACCCGTAACAGGGTAGAAACCTCACGTAAACAAATATAATATTATTCTCTATCGAAACTTTATTCATTCTGCACTACAGGTTTGAGTTATGCCTAAGGATGTTTTCTCATCTGCAGATAACGAGAAAAATCCCTTAGTTTTCAAGTTTTCAAATCGCACTGTTTATTTTTTGGTTTTTTCCAGCCTACTGCATAATGCTGTGGTAAGCAGAAGTCTTGTTGGTAATGCAGCATGGAGTGTAATGAAATCATAGCCATAATTATTTCATGATACATATAACTGCCATTTTATCAAGGAAACAAGGGCAAAACCATCACGGTCCTCTTAAGGCAGGAAGATTAGAAATAGGTTTCTGTGGCTTAATGTTATATTCAATTAAACAAACAGAGACCAAACCTAATGGATGTAAACTTACTATGCTCACATTTTGTTGATTTATTCACATAAGTAATCACTCCTCCTCTCTACCAACCATATTTACAAAACCAGTTCACAATTAAGCCTTAAGGAACAATTATAATTGGCTGCAAGAATTTTAAAAGAAAACCAAGAATCTGTTAGAGATTTTTCCTATGTCTCCTTCCTCCCATCACAGAAACTTAATGGCAATTTTTCTGAATCTCAATCTGATGTTTTTGCCTGCATGTAAACAGGCTTTTAAAGCAGTACTAGCAGAAATTTTTAAAAGAAAGAGGGAGAGATATATTACAGTATTTAATGTGTGATAAAGGGCTTTTCCATATGTGATATAAAACAAATACCACTCAATTCACTAAATATTCACCATGGCTCTGAAATGGAAATAAATGCTGTTTTTATGCCTCGTTAAATGGAAAAGTGCCTAATAATGAAGGATAATGAAATGCATGTGCATCCACATTTTTGGCAAAGCAGAGCTAGCAGAGAGCTGCAGAAGCAGCAGGAAGAGTGCCACAGGGAAAGGCAAGAAACAGCTGCGGGACAGTAAAGAGCCAAGGGAGCCACAGATAGGAAAACTGCTTTTCATCACGTGGCCCAATGGGACTGGAAACCACAGAGAGTAAGTGCAAACAAAGCTGCTGCAGCTGCACAGAGAAGCACTAGTCAGGTACAGTCAAAGAACAGGCCAAGCAAGAAACCACAAGGAGGATGAAGAGAAAAAGAGGAACTATTTATTTATTTGTTTAGATTTCAATCCCGTTCTCCCGGGAGTTCAGAACAGGTTACAACTAACATTCACAATAAAGTTACACGACAATAAAATTATAGGCATTCGAAGAAGAGACAGGTGAGAAGATGTAGAGAGAGAAGGGGAGAGGGAGCAAGGGGAGCACGGGAAGCGAGGAGGGAAGAAGCAGGTAGAGATGGGGGAGCAGGAGGGAAGCAAGGAATTAAAGGAAGGGGAGCAGGGAATAGGAGAGAAAGAGAGAGGGAGGAGAGAAGGAGATAAGGAAGGGGAGCTAGGATGAGGTTGTCCATTAGCACTGTTCAATTGAAGAGATGGGTCTTCAGTGTTTTTCAGAAGGTCATCAGCGAGTCTTGTGAAAACCCAGAGAAGAAAAAAAGAAAATATATCATAAGGTGCATGGACAGGAGAAGAAAAGTCTGGGAGAAGCTAAGGCAGAACCATGAGGAATGCAGACATGGAGAATTAGTGGGGGTAAGAGGGAGCGGGAGGCTATGTTGAGCCTCAAGCGCCGAGGATGGGTTGTGAGAGTCCCAGGCACCAATGAAGAGCAGCTCAAAAGAGTCCAGCGATGGAGCAAAGAGGCCACTGGTGACAGAGATTTACCTAGAGAGAGAGAGAGAGAGAGAGATAACTAGAATAGAAACATAGAAACATAGAAATAGATGGCAGATGAGGGCCACAGCCTATCCAGTCTGCCCACCCTAATGACCCTCCCCTACTTTTCTCTGTGAAGAGATCCCACGTAACGATCCCATTTCGAATTAGCCTGGCCTGGAGAGACCCTAGCTTTAGACAGACAAAGAGGGAGAGACTAGTGGTAAAAAAAAGTATAGCCAAAGAGTGAACCCAGCTATGAGGGACAGTGCAACGACAGAGTCCCCCAGAGAGAAAGCCTAGACATTCATGAGGCTCTGTTTCACTGAAACTGAAGGGAGCTCTGGAATAGAAAAATTCTTCATATAAACCTGAGGGAAGGTCAAGTCAGAGCACAGCCACTGAAGGAGAAAGCAAAGCTGTAGGGATCCAAGCCCCAGGAGATCAGAATGTCTCAGGAGCACAGCAGATGAAAGGGACCAGTGGAGCAAAGGATCCAGAAGAATGACATGCTGCAGGGAGCCCATGGAAAGAGACAATCCAAAGAAGAACTGCCACAATGAATCTAATGAATACCCTAAGGGGAAACCATGGGGAGTACCACTCTTGTAGTGATTGCTGATGGGAAAGAAGGACTGGGACTAAGGGCCAGAACGAGTGATATAAGAGTACCCACAATCCAAGAGGCCCTTGAATCCTTCAGAACTGAAGCTGTGCCTCAGAGAGGTGAAATACTCTGTACCTTTGTATACAAGGGTGGTCTGAAAGTTTGGCAAAAAAGCAAGTTAAACAATGTTGTCTCCATTGAGGGTTATGCACATGAGTCCAGCGAGTTTGCAGTTTTTTCATAAGCTATTTTTTTCGATGATATGAAAAAAACAGGAAACTGGCTGGATTAAGTGTATACCAAACTTTTCAAACCACCCTCTTATTTGTATCGAATAGTTGAGAGTTGATTTAGTTAAAGAATCCTGAACTTTACTTTTCTTGATAGCTAAATCCTCTCAATGCAGTGGGATCTCCCTCTCTCCTATCCAAATATGGATAGAGAGCTTCACTCTATCTATTCAGATCCCTGACCCCCTACTGCCCACCAATAACTCTTGGATCCTTAAGTCAAAACCATCTGGTCATCTCATCTTTTTGTGAAATCATTCTCAACACTATTCATAGCTCTATATTTTCAGTTCAAGCTCCTGAACTATGGAACATGCTGCCCACACATCTTAGGCTCCAGACTTCTCTTGACAAATTCAAAACCAACCTAAAAACATTCCATTTTTCAGAAGCTTATTCTTGATTCCTTCTCTTGTTCCCTTGACTGAAGCAGTTTGAGCAACATGGAAGCAAAGCTCACTTATGAGACCCCCCTCCTTCTTTCCTATCAATTTTTGGTAGTTCTGCCCTTTCTCCATAGTCCTGTCTTGTCCTAAAACCCTCCCTCCCATAAAGCTAAAATATAAGCTGCTTTGACATCTCACTGATAAGTACGATATTAAGTCCTGAATAAACTTGGAAACTTGGTTGGGGGTTCCCTTTTCCACTGAGTTGATTAGTGGGAGAAACTCATCCCAATTAAATCTAGTTGGTCCAATTTTCATTCAAAAATGATAACAAGATAAAATTCAGCTGACTTCTCAGGTTTGAGATCAGCAAGGAGACAGCCAGCAGTGGTGGGACTGCACTACTCCCACAGCAGAAAGTTGGAGAACAATGAATAACATACAGACCGGGAAGCAGAGAGCCTCCAACCCTAAAGGTTTTTTTTACAAGCATAGGGTTAAAGGAACAGAGAGGAAGAAGATGGGGGGCAAAAGGACAACAAGCTTCAGGGATGGTACATTATGGAAATGTGCTGGGGCTATGTCTTGCTGATTTCACTATGTAACAACATTTTTAAAAAAATTTTCCTGAGTAATCAGAGATCTTTCTTAATTGCCTATGCCACAAAAATATAGAAAATGCCTATAATTCCCCTCAAACTTTGCTTTTATGGTCAGGACATTGATATTTTGAAATTTACCTTTTTTGCAGAACATTCCAGATTGACTCCAAGCTGAGTAAACTTAGAGGCCCTGATACTAAGAAAAGATGGTACAGAAGGGAAAAAAGAGCCAGGAAGTTTTCTATCCCAAGAATTTGGCGAGAATCCACTGACCACTGAAGCAACTGCTACTTTACTTCTGCATGGTGGACCCTTCCAATCATTGAACTGGCAAACCTGCATCTGCAATCACATATCTGAACATTCATTTATCCATCGTCCCGATGCCACAATGCTCTGAGCTCCCCATACCTACTCCCCAAAAAAGAAAGCAGCTGTCTTCAGAAGAGAGCATCAAATCAGAGAGTGAGGAAGATACTGTGGATCCAATTTATAATATCAGTGGTGTAGCTGATGAGAGAAACCCATACTATCCAAACCAAAAAGCCCTCAACTTGATCAGAGATCTTGGTCTAATCAAGTCCAATGCTGAGCTTTTAACATATAGGCTCAAGCAGTGGAACTTGTTGGATGAAAGTGTGCAAGTCACAGATCAGAGGAAGCTTTTTCTATCTTCTTCACCCAAGATGGGCTCTGCTTCTGCCACAGTGTGACAAGTCTGTTTGAGGCAATTGGAATTGCCTGTAACCTGAATGAGTGGCATCTCTTCATTGACAGCTCATCCAGGAGCATCAAAGCTGTGCTGCTCTATAATGGAAACAAGAACCCATCTCTTCCACAGGCTAACTCAATGCACCTCAAAGAGGATTACAACAGCATCAAGATCTTACAAGGCACCTTGAAATATGATGAGTATGGCTGGGAGATCATTGGAGACTTCAGAATGGTGGCATACCTAATGGGTCTCCAAAGCAGTTTTACAAGTTTTCCTGCTGTCTCTGCCTTTGGGATAGCAGGGACACAAAGGTGCACTATCAAAAGTAGGACTGGCCACAGCAAGCCGAGTTCTCTGTGGAGAGAAACAATGTCAAATGGGAACCACTAGTGGACCTCCAGAAGGTGCTGATGCCACCACTGCACATCAATTGGGCCTACTGAAACAATTTGTCAGAACTCTAATTAAGGGAGTTGGCAGCCTTCAAGTACCTTCAAGACATCTTCCCTAATCTATCTGCAGCAAAGGTCAAAGCTGGTGTCTTTATGAAAGAAGATATAATAGATCTACCTGAACTGAAAATGGTTTTCAAGGGTGATGATGCAGAGGAACTGAAAGAAATCTCAGTGAATCTGGAAGATATATTAAGCCAAATTGACAAATTAAAAAAGTGATAAATTGCCTGAACCAGATGGTATACATCCCAGGGTACTAAAATAACTTGCTGACCTGCTGTTAGTGATCTGTAACCTGTTGCTAAAATTGTCTGTAGTACCTGAAGATTGGAGGGAAGCCAATGTTACACTGATTTTTTAAAAAGGGTTCCAGGGGAGATCTGGGAAATTACAAACCAGTAAACCTGACTTCAATGCCGGGCAAAATGGTGGAAACAATGATAAAAAATAAAATTGTGGGACATGTTTAATGAGACAGATTTAATAAGACAGAGTCAGCATGGGTTCAGCCGAGGGAGATCTTGCCTCCCCAGTTTGCTTGACTTCTTTGAAGGTGTGAATAAACATGTGGGTAAAGGTGAGCCAGTTGATATAGTATATCTAGATTTTCAGAAAGCTTTTGATACAGTTCCTCATGAGAGACTCCTGAGAAAATTATAGAGTCATGGGATAGCTGGCATAGTTAAGTTGTGGATTAGGAATTGGTTATCAGATAGAAAACAGAGGGTAGGGTTAAATGATCATTATTCTTAATGGAGAAAAGTAAACATTCCAGAACATTGCAGCTGAAGGAGAAATGGTGGACCATTTTACTTATTTATAAATGATCTGGAAATTGGAATGACGAGTGAGGTGATTAAATTTGCAGATGACAGTAAACTGTTCAAAGTTGTTAAAATGCATGCAGATTGTGAAAAATTGCAGGCTGACCTTAGGAAATTGGAAAACTGGGCGACCAAGTGGCCGATGAAATTTAATGTGGACAAATGCAAAGTGATGCGCATTGGGAAGAATAACCCAAATCACAGTTACTGGATGCTAGCACCCAAGAAAAGGATCTGTGTGTCATCGTAGAAAATATGATGAAACCTTCTGCCCAATGTGTAGCGGCGGCCAAAAAAGCAAACAGGATGCTAGGAATTATTTAAAAAGGGATGGTTAACAAGACTAAGGGCTCCTTTTACGAAGCTGCGTTAGCAGTTTAACACACATATTAGCATGCACTAAACTGCTGGCTGCGCTAGACACTAATGCCAGCATTGAGCTGGCGTTAGTTCTAGCTGCATAGCCGTGGGTTTAGCGTGCGCTAAAAAGCTGCATGCGCTAAAACTGCTAACACGGCCTTGTAAAAGGAGCCCCAAGAATGTTATAATGCCCCTGTATCGCTCCATAGTGCAACTTCATCTGGAGTATGGCATTCAATTCTGGTCTCCTTATCTCAAGAAAAATATAGTGGTTCTAGAAAAGGTTCTAAGAAAAAGGACCAAGATGATAAAGGGGATGGAACTACCCTTGTATGAGGAAAGACTAAAAAGGATAGGGCTCTTCAGCTTGAAAAAGAAATGGCTGAGGGGAGATATGATTGAGGTCTACAAAATCTACAAAGACCAGGGGACACTCAATGAAGTTACAGGGGAATACTTTTAAAACCAATAGGAGAAAATTTTTTCACTCAGAGAATAATTAAGCTCTGAAACGCATTGCTAGAGGTTGTGGTAGGAGCAGAAAGTGTAGCTGGTTTTAAGAAGAACTTGGACAATTTCCTGGAGGAAAAGTCCATAGTCTGTTATTGAGAAAGACATAGGGGAAGCCACAGCTTGCCCTGGATCGGTAGCATGGAATGTTTCTACTCCTTGGGTTTTGTCCAGGTACTAAGGACCTGGATTAGCCACCTTGAAAACGGACTACTGGACTTGATGGACCATTGGTCTGACCCAGTAAGGCTATTCTTATGTTCATCAGACCACAGATAAAGAAGATCCTGGCGTGCAAGGAATTTCCCAAGAAGCTAACTAGGAAGGAGAAAGCAGCTTGGAACAGCTTTGTAGCAATGATTCAGGGCTTTGTGGGCAATCACAAGACCAAAAATTGCATGAAGTTGGTTGAGAATCTGGTGAAGAATTATATGTCCTTGGTGGTCATCTTGAGACATCCAAGAAGAACTTGGGAGCATACTCAGAGAAGCAAGGTGAGCAATTCTACCAGGATATACTGGACTTTGAATTCTGCTACCAAGGATAATATAATGAGAACATGATGGGAGAGTACATTTGGGGGCTGATTCGTGAAAGTGACTTACAATAGGTAATCACAAATCTCAAAATACTACTCACTTCTAAATTGTTTTGGTCATCTTTGTATAACTTCAGTTTAAATACATGTTAATTGCGATTCATATGTTGCTTTTCATGACTTTATAAGAATGAAAAGATGAAAATTCAGTGTTTTCATAGTTTAAATAGGTACATTGCAAAATTTGACTATCCTGGTCACAAAAGCAAAGTTTTATGGAAATAACAGACATTTTCTATACTTTTTAGACATGAACAATTAGGAAATTATACTTGCTGCCCTTGAACAAAAATCATGCTACATTTTTGTATGTAAGATGAGCTTTGGATTTTCAAGTCCTTTCATTTCAGAAAAGGGGTGGATTATGTAAATGCATTTCTAGCTACCCTGTAGGTTTTGGGGAAAAACTTACCAGAAACTACAAATTTCAGACTCACTACCAAAAAGAGTCAGACAGAGAAGAGTTTAACAAACATAAATACATTTTCGTTTCATGAGGCAAAATCTTTTGCATGTGCAGAGTTTTAAAAATAGATCCATCACATGGAACATTAACAAACATTTATTCAGCAATTATTACAATATCTTTTATGACAAGAACAAGCCAAAGTCATCAACCGTTAAAGTGTAGCACTAAACAGTGCAGCCAAAGATCACATTTCTATTCACAGCCTAATTCAGCAGGAAACCTTTTAAGTACTACAAAAGGCACATCATCTACTGTAGAGCAAGTCTGAAGGTCCTTCTTGCTCATCCTTGGTTCTGGATTCCCACCTTCTTGGGATTTGGGAACACTATGTGTGTGGAGTGATAACCTTCATATAGGATCTTGCAGCCTTGTTATCTTGACACTGGGTATTCGCAAGCCCTACCACCTTGTTTTGGATGGTTGCCACCAGAGCTGAGATACTGTATCCTGTTTGGCAAAAGACTGGTCCTTGATTCATCTTGCTGCTATAAAGCAGTTTACACTTCTCCCTCCGTATTCGCTGTGATAGGGGATTAACAGAACCGCAAATACAGAAAAACCGTGAATAACTTTTTCATATGTTATTCGCTGTTTTCTATTAAAAACCATCGTGAATATAGTGAAACCGTGAATAACATGGTGGGAGACCTGGTCTGTTCCTGAAGGAGAGGCAAAACACGGTGAAGAAAGTGCTGGGAATCAGCGATTTTCTCTGTAAAAGCTTGGAATCAGCGATTTCTCGTGCCAGCAAGCTAATAACCGTGAATAATCAAAACCGCAAATACGGAGGGAGAAGTGTAAATTCTGTTTTGACCAACTGGCCACTTAGGGCTCCTTTTACTAAGCTGAGCTAGCGGTTTTAGCAAACGCTACATTGCCGCGCATGGTAGACACTGTTAGTTCTAGCCGCGTAGCACGCGCTAATATTCTGCGTGCGCTAAAAATGCTACTGCAGCTTAGTAAAATGAGCCCTTAGATAAGAGCTTCGGAAAACATTTGAATGGTTATTATGATGTATCTTCAATTATCACTTCTTCAGATTACTCAGTCCTAGTAACATATTAGATGACCGCAGATAATGGGTTGTATGGTCCATCCAGTCTGCCCAACAAAATAAAGTTAGGGTTACCAGACGTCCAATAAAAACCTGGACATGTCCTCTTTTTTAGGGGACTGTCCGGGCTCCCGGACAGACTTTCCAAAACCCGGCATTTGTCCAGGGTTAGGAAAACCCCGATGAGTTCCAGCCGCATCTGGAGGTCCTCTGAGCATGCACGGATGATGTCCCACACATCTGCGCATGTTCCAGGCCCTCCAGACATGGCTGGAGCTTGTCTGAAAGAAGAGAGGAGGTTTTGTGGGGGCAAGGATGGAGGCAGAACTGGGAGGGACCAGAAGTGGAACTGGGCAGGGCTGGAGGTAGAACAGGGCGGGGTCATGTATTCAGGGTTTCCCAGAGAAAAATATGATAACCCTAGATAAAGTTACTAATGATGCAGTATATTATAAGCTTGGAAACTTTAAAACTTGTGCCTGCGATGAAATAAAATCGTGTGACTCCTTGGAGTTGCAAAATAATTATGTACCTATGGAGAGCCCACCCAGGTCCCAATCCAAAGTTTAGTGACCCCCACTTAGAGCCTTGACTCACAGTTTGAGAAGCTCTGATCTAGGTTACATCTGATCTAGGTTATACATGACAACTGGAAGATACTCGGACCTAAATTAATAGAGGATGGGACTTGATATACTACCTTTCTGTGATTACAATCAAAGCAATAGTTATGTTGTGCCTGTGGTAATAGAGGGTTAAGTGACTTGCCTAGAGTCACAGGGAGATCCTGGGAGCAGCTCCCAGGATCTCAGGCTGCTGCACTAATCACTAGGCTACTTTTCCACTCCTGCATGCATTATCGTAGATAGGGGTAAAAAGTAAGTCTGGGTTGATCAAAAGGCCCTTTACATACAATACCACTCCCTTCCAGAAAGGCATGAGGCCCGTTGCAACATGAAAAAGTGAAGAAAAAAAAGACCTCAGTACAAGAACTGTGCTCTGATAATACCAGCATAAGCTCCAAATTAGCCAGGCACAGCTTAATCATAGGTCAATAAACCCACCACAACATGTCCAAGAAATAATTTAACTGTCCATGCAAACAGTCACCCTTCTGGAAAAATACAGGCAAAAAATGCACAAAGAATCTTCTCTCGCATAAACCAAGCAGGGACTAAACACAGTTGATCAAAAGGGCCCCATACGTATGCCAGCATATAGTAACATAGTAACATAGTAGATGACGGCAGATAAAGACCCGAATGGTCCATCCAGTCTGCCCAACCTGATTCAATTTAAATTTTTTAATTTTTTCTTCTTAGCTATTTCTGGTCAAGTATCCAAAGCTTTACCCTGTACTGTGCTTGGGTTCCAACTGCCGAAATCTCTGTTAAGACTTACTCCAGCCCATCTACACCCTGCCAGCCATTGAAGCCCTCCCCAGCCCATCCTCCACCAAACGGCCATGCACAGACACAGACCATGCAAGTCTGCCTTAGTTCAATATTTAATATTATTTTCTGATTCTAAATCCTCTGTGTTCATCCCACGCTTCTTTGAACTCAATCACAGTTTTACTCTCCACCACCTCTCTTGAGAGCGCATTCCAGGCATCCACTACCCTCTCCATAAAGTAGAATTTACTAACATTGATCCTGAATCTACCACCCCTCAACCTCAAATTATGTCCTCTGGTTTTACCATTTTCCTTTCTCTGTACTATAATATTATATAAGCAACAAGTTGTAGGAAGCACCTTTTTGTTGCACAATCTAATACATTTCTGACTAGCATTTGAGTGCTATGCAATCATGGGCACAAGCTGGCCATGGCTCTAGGCGTGGGCCCAAGGAGGGGTCGCTGAAAGCAAGTAACAGCCCTGTGGATGGAAGCCTTCCTAATCCCGCTGAACGCAGGTACAGTGCGCAGCCCCCTTCGCTTCTCGCCTCGCTCGCTACTCGGCTGTGAGGAGGGAGAAGCTGGAGGACCGTTGAGGTCTATAACAGATCCATCCATAGTTGGAAAGAACAGCTGCATGGGAACCCCGTGATTGCATTCTCAAGGTAGAAAAAGAAGGAGGGATCTCAGCAGAATGGAGAATAATATCAGCGCAACAGCAGAAACCGTTTCTATGGATTGACGTCTAAAAGAAATTTCTGCCAAATTGCTCTCTAAGTTCTTATTGGGTTTTTTTAAAAGCTTACGTCCCTTCATAGGTGATCCTGCTGAAACACGGCCCATGCCGGGCCGTTTTTTTGTCTTACAGGGGTTTAATAAAAGTGTCCTCCGGCTACTAGTCATTTTTTACTGGTCATCTCTACTGTTGTGTTGTTGCATTCTCAAGGTCACATGGGCGGCTCCTCTGTATGTTTCTAGTTGTAGAAATAAATCTCAAGGGGGAAGAAAAGCAACTATAGGACCTTAACCACATTTATCTTCTTCTGTATCATTGGCCTTATGTAGGAGAAACTAAACTGGACCATGGATAATATGGGTTTATGAAGTAAGAATAAAGAGGAAATGATGGGTTAATGAAAGATAAAGGAACTTACTAAGGGCCTGCCACCTGCTGCTGCTCTGCTTCCTTTTCCTCCACATTTCTGACCCTGTAATCTTTCCCTTCCTGTGACCACCATTATTGAACTCTCCTCTTTGCCTGCTGCTTGGCTAACGAAGGGGTAGAGGAGCAGAGTCTTGCAGCTTATGAAGAAGGTCGGAGATGTGGGGTAGCTGCATAGGGTTAGCATATGGCATCAGAAAAAGGAGGCCGGAGTCCTTCTTACTTACATTACATTAGTGATTTCTATTCCACCATTACCTTACGGTTCAAGGTGGATTACACAAGAATTGTTATGATGCTACAAAATACATTTGATGGATTACATGAGAATTGTCATGATCATAGTAAATGCCTAATGAGTGGTTTGAATATTTTTTTATTTGCTATGTAGATAGTGTTTTGGGGCAGTTCTGGTTCTGTTATAGAGATTTAATGTATTTTTTGAAAAGTAGGGTTTTTGTTTCTTCAATTGCTTTAGATCAGTGGTCTCAAACTCGTGGCCCGGGGGCCACATGCGGCCCGCCAGGTACTATTTTGAGGCCCTCGGTATGCTTATCATAATCACAAAAGTAAAATAAAACAGTTTCTTGATCATATATCTCTTTAGCTATAAACGATAATATTATTATTAAGACTTAGCCAAAAGGAAAGATTTATAAACTATAAAGAGTTTTACCTCATGCAAAATTGTCATTTCTTTAATAAGACATTAACTATTTTTTCTGAGGCCCTCCAAGTACCTACAAATCCAAAATGTGGCCCTGCAAAGTGTTTGAGTTTGAGACCACTGCTTTAGATGGAAGTAAAACCCGGATGTCTCAATCCGTCCTCCTTTTTCTGATTCAAAAATGTATAAACCACCAGTTGCCAAAATGATACTGAAAGGATTTTGTAAATAAGGGAACAAGCCTCAGATTACGGAGCTACACCCATTTCGGGTTTTCTCAGAGAGACAAGCCACACTGTTCTCTTGCTCCTGCTTATATCACCGGCTTGAGCCCATCCTCCCTACCTTTTATACTACAAAACTTTCATTCATTCATTTAATTCATTACTTATTATTTTAAAAAATGTTTTAACTGGAAATTCATTTAGGGCTCCTTTTACAAAGGTGCGCTAGTATTTTCCCGAAAAACTACCACCTGCTCAAGAGGAGGCGGTAGCGGCTAGCCTGCGTGGCATTTTAGCGCACACTATTCCACCCTAATGCACCTTTGTAAATGGATCCCTTAATTTCAATTTTCTAATTCATGCTAGATTCATTAATCAATCACCTAACAATTCATTTTGGAACACAGAACAGACAGAAAAAAGTACTTATCTTAAAAAGTGCACTGGTGCTTTAAAGTGCTATATTGAAAGTGCAATCGTGCTGTAAACTTATAGCTTCTTTAATTCATTTCTGCTTGTGAAGCTTAAAGTGCATGGCTCCTGCTCTAGAAAACCAAGGCTGTTGCTGGTATCTTTTAAGTATCTGACACGGCCTGCATTTCGCAGGGCACACTGCCTCCCCGCTGCGTCAGGGAAAATATCTCTAGCAACGCTTCTCTTTGGCTACAAACATATTCCTGCCGGTTCTAAGCAAGAGAACAGTGTGGCTTGTCTCTCCGAGAAAACCCGAAATGGGTGTAGCTCCATAATCTGAGGCTTGTTCCCTTATTTACAAAATCCTTTCAGTATCATTTTGGCAACTGGTGGTTTATACATTTTTGAATTTAATTATGAGGTAACCACCTGGGTTTTTTCTGTTTATTGTTGTACTCCTTTTTCTGATGCCATATAGTAACCCTGGGTAGCAGGGATGGTATATTTTTTAATCTGTTTAGGGTTGAAGAAAATGTTATACTGACTCCTGGAACAAGGAAAAAGAAAGGAGAGGAGCATGACACTATTTATTTATTTAAGGTATTTATATACCTCCTATGAAGGTTATCTAAGCGGTTTACAATCAGATTACTCAAGCATTTTCCTTATCTGTCACTTGCCCAGGGTCACAAGGAGCAGCGCAGGATTTGAACCCACAACCTCAAGGTGCTGAGGCTGTAGTTCTAAGCACTAGACCACCGCTTCCATATCTGAGATAGGGTTGAAAATGATTTCTGCCTGTGACTCTGGTTTTAAGCTACAATGTTCTTTGGGTGTAAGGCTGAGAGTTTTAAGCGTGCCTCTTCTTCGTCTCATACTTGGTCATTTTTACTGTGATGAACAACTTCTCTGTGAGCTTAATTTTCCCTTCCATGCATTTTTTTTTTTTTTTTCTTTAATCCATTTTGTCTCATGCGGTTAAACTTTTCAATATGCTGGTCTTACACCTCTTCCAACATAAGCAGAGCCTCCCTCAGAGGCACTCCCTCATGCTCTCTTGCAGCCCTGCCCCCTCCGAGCTAAAGGAACAGCTCCTCCACAGGAGCCAAAATGGTAGCAGAGCGTTGATTGTTCATTTTCCTGCCCTAGCTACACCCTGCTGCAAATACGATGGGAATTCTGTTTCTCCTTACTATCCCTTCCCTTTCTCTCCCCATAATTAATTTATTTGTAATTTTTTTCACAAAGTTTACAGGGCGTAGTAAGTTGTCAGGTCAAATGAATAAAGTACAGTTTCATACAACACAGATCGTCTTTGGAGGTCTAAAAACTGTCCGACAGCCCTTAGGAAGTGGGAGTCCCAGACAAGAGGTAATGCAGTGAGCATGTTTAGTGCTCTTCACTCCAGGGATGCTCCGACTTTATATAACCAACGTTTGTTCATTTCATCAGCAGTGCCAGTTCTAAAAAAATAAAAAAAAAAACCCTCTCCCTCCCCTCAGGTCACAGTTCTGGGATTTACCTCAGAGCCTTTTAGCAGTTTCCCCCCCAGATGCTCCTTTCCAGCTTTATGTAAACTCTGGGGTTTGAAGGAATGAAAGTGCTCTCAGAGGGGTTTTTGTTTGTGTGGTGGTGTTTTTTTTTTTAAAGACTGAGCGTGGCTTTTAGGGTTTTGCAGCCTGCAAATTACTTCATGATGATCCAGAGCACACATCGCAGCTCGCCCAGTATGTAACCACCGGGGGAGGTGTGTGTGTGTAGGGTAAAAGAACCGCTTTTTGCTGCCACGGTAGCCAGACTGAAATTTATAACTGCAATCTGGGCCTTGTCAGACCTTTATGACATAATGTGAAGTGTACTGCTGCTTAGTCACTAATTTGTTTGGCAAGATCGGTTGGCTTAGGAAAGACAGAAATGGTCAGACAGTAGGAGTTTGTCTAGACATCCTATTTTGGACTTTATTCTGTACACGTTTCTGGGACAACCTATTCACATAGACACTCATATGTTAGCAATATTCTAAGCAGGGTTTATTTTGTTTCCTGCACTTGGCTACAAATGCTTTGCATCTAGTCTTAATAAATTTAATCTAGCCATGGGTGGCTTAGAAGCATGCAATACCATTTTCGAAATAGAACTGAAAGGGGAACAACTGCTATTCTCTCCAGCCTCATGAGTTGTTAGGACAAGTGTATAAAGTAATTCAGAACTGAAGAGACATTAGTGCTCTGTGGGGAAGGTCTTTCTGTGAACTGCAGAAACTCATTTCTGATTGCATCTAGTGACCATTGACATGGGGTGAAATGGCCTTTTGAGTGGGCAGGAGGAACAGAGCCAAACACACCCATACCAGATATGAGAGGCAGCTCCATTTGTAAACATCACAAAAAGTTCTGAAAGTGAAAGGAAACGGGGAAGGAAACGGTTGAAGGGTGAGACAGCCCAATGTGTTCTTGATCTCTTTCTCTGGAGCCTGTTTATTTCAGATACCATTTGCACAGATAGGCCTTGCAAAATACGTGGGTGAAGTATATACTAGGCACGTGCATATCAGTATGATACAATGTAGGAGCACCCTTTTGCTTTTTCAGAAATTTAAAAACATCTATACGGAGACTTAAAAAAAAAAAAATTATTTATTCATTTTATAACTTACATCAAGTACATTAATATTGATATTAACATTGAAACATAATTCACTTGAGATTTTACAATTGATCTTTAACATATTAAATTTATCCCCCTCCCTCCCTTCATTTTATATTTCATAAAATTATTTTCTTCAATAATAAAATCCCCCCTCCCCCACCCTATTTTTCATTTGTACTAAGCAGGGAAGAAAAATATATACGTTAATCTTTACAATATTCTGATAACGGCCTCCACACATCCTGAAATTTATTAAAATTCCCTTTTTGAATGGCTAATGTTCTTTCCATTTTATAAATATGGCATACTGAATTCCACCAAAACTAAAGTTCAGTATATTCCAACATTTCCAAATATATGTTATTTGTTGTATGGCAACCCCTGTCAAAATGAACAATAGTTTATTATTATTAGAAGAAATTTGGCTCTTGGCCCTCATTGCCATGCCAAATAATTCTGTGTCATATGTTAATGCTACATGATTTTCTAATAAGCAATTTATCTGGCTCCAAATTGATTTCCAAAATTCCATAATAAATGGACAGTAGAATAATAAATGGTCTAAAGTCCCTGCTTCAAGATGACAATGCCAGCATCTATCAGACTTAGAGCTATCTAATTTTTTTTAAATGAACAGGGGTCCAGAAGTCTCTATGCAACAGGAAAAACCATGTTTGTCTCATTGATGCAGATGTACATCTCATCCTCCAAGACCAAATGCGTGGCCCCTGAGATGCAGTAATCTCAATGCTCCAAATGTCTCTAAGACCAGTCCTTGGTTTTTAAATAATTAATCCAGATATTAATTTGTACCACTGTGCGGCCTGGTGTCCCAGGAAGTCCGTCTGAAAGCATAAGAACTCTATACTATATTGATTATTAAGATTTTTCCATTCAGGGAACCCAGCCTGAATGGCCTGCTTCAGTTGCAACCATTTATAACTTTGCGATTTATCAAGACCAAATTTATGTTGCAACTGTGAAAAATCAAGCAGTTTACCATTAGATATAACATCTTCTAAAGTACGTATTCCTGCTAGTATCCAATGCTTCCAGGCAATCTTAAATCCGCCAATTTGGATCTTGGCGTTAAGCCATATAGTTTGATTTGTAGATTTTTGTATTGGAATAGGTGTTAAATTATTAACATATCTTATCGTTTTCCATGTATCTATTAATATTTTGTTGTCTTTATACAACCTAGGAATTTTAATGCTAAGAACATGACACTATACAGAGACTTTTAAAAAACTGATTCCTTTTTCCATGATTTTGGAATTTGAGGTTCAAGTATGTTATATTTTCATGGTATTGGAACTTGGAGTTCCTTGTTTATATATAGCCTGACAGAGCAAAAATATGTTATTTATTTAGGAGCCTTGTACTAAAGCTTATCACACTCTAAGGGCCATATTCTATATATTGCAGCTAAAGAATTGGTGCCGACTGGAATGACTTTTAATTCCTAACCCCCACCATTCCTAACCCCAAGCCATTCATACCTGATGACCTCTATAACCCCTTACTTGTCTGTTGAGTAGATTGTAAGCTCTTCTGAGCA
This sequence comes from Geotrypetes seraphini, assembly GCF_902459505.1. Classification (NCBI taxonomy): domain Eukaryota; kingdom Metazoa; phylum Chordata; class Amphibia; order Gymnophiona; family Dermophiidae; genus Geotrypetes; species Geotrypetes seraphini. The sequence goes on along the minus strand of NC_047085.1, from coordinate 181,196,683 downwards.
GGGGCCATGTCTTGAATGTTCTAATGTGCAGCGCTGCTTACGTCTAGCAGCGCTATAGAAATGATAAGTAGTAGTAAAAAATCTGTGCCAACTAGAACAGGTCAGCGTGAGTCTATAAGCTGCGCGTACCTTTTATAGAATTGAGCTTAGTTCTTGTATGCAATGTACAGTTTAACTTAGGCGAATCCATTTAGGCCAGCTAAAACCAGGCCTAAGTGCCTGTCTGTGTTGTGTGTGGATCGGGCATGTTCTATAATAATGTACATAACTTTTAGGAATGTCCCTTTTCTGTCCCCACTACACCCTTGGCCATGCCTCCTTTTCAAATTCATGTACTGCAACGGGCGCATACTTTTTGTAGAACTGCACTTTCCGAGTTGTGTGTGCGACTTAATAAGTCCCAAATAGCATCAATTTTGAGGTGTTAGTTGCCAATTATCTAATTGCTAATTAGGCCAATTAATCAATTTCATTGTGTATATGCATCACCTATGTGCACACACAACTTTAGGCACCATGGGCTAGATTCACTAACCTCCATTAGGGTTCCCGATCCGTGGCCGATTTAAATGAGGGTGATCGAAGGAACGCCCCCCCCTTCGACCACACGGATCGCTAGTGTGCGATCCCGATGCATGCACAAACCATGCGCGGACCGTCTAAGAGCCATGACTTTTTTTACTTTTATTAACCCGCTTTAAACCCACGGGTTAAAACCACAGGCTTGCAGTACGGGGAAGGGCAGGAGAATTGTGGCGGCAGGAGAGATTTGGGGCAAGAGCAGGGTGGCGAGTTGGGGCGACAGGCAGGAGAGATTCAGGACAGAGCACGAGATCGAGGCAGGCAGGAGACAGCAGGAGATCGGGGCAGAGAAGCAGGGCAGAGAGCAGGGTGGCAGAAGGCAGGGCAGTCAGAAAGGACCTCAGCGTCTGGTCCTCAGCAGTCGCTCCTTGTGTTGATCGGCCAGCCCAGTGGGATTGCAAGATTTCAGTAGTGAATCGTGACTCTGCCTACTTTGCATACCGTTCCCTTCATTTGCATGCACAGATCGGAATCAGATCAGAGGAGATGGCTGGAGTAAAATCGGGTTGCAAAGGGGTCACAAACCGATCAGTACACAATCAGTTTGCTTAGAGAATCTAGCCCCATATACAGAATTTGGGGGTAAATACTAAGAAGCAAATATCGCTCAACTAAAGGTCTATGCAATTGTAAATTCATACCATTATAACATAATTAAATGTAAAAATAGATCTAAATGAAGGCAAAGACCTAAGGAGGCACCATTTTATTTGTGTTTGTAGTTCAACAGACAACACTATATGAGAATGCTGTAAGTTTTATAACATTTTTTGACACATTAAGAACAGATCGTTGAGAAGATTTAACCATTCCGTTATTGTTATTTTTAGAGATCGGCACTTACCTTGAAGAAGCCTATAAGGCGAAATGGGACCTGTCGGCACTGAAGATCCATAACCACCATACTGACCGCGAGTGTGGAGAGTGCATTCTGTCTAATTTGCAACCAAGACAAGTGGTTCTTTTTGTGAAATATATTTAGCAAAATGAATGCTGACATGCTGGGGCATAATAAGATATTCAAATTAGTTTGGGGTCCATTGACGTCTTTTGTAGATTTGCTATAGTTGTCCTTTATCTTTATCTTCCATTGTTTTTCACCCATACATCCGGGGGGGGGGGGAGCTGGGGAGTATATCTTTTGTTTTGGTATTATTCCTGATGGTAATGATGGATGGGGGAGGGAATTTTTATCTTTTGTATAGATACTGATTAATTATAAATGCTTGGTTGATTATCATTATTTGTATATAAATTGCATTGCACTTTTTGTTGGCATTAAAAACTAAATAAAGTTAGAAAAAAACTTGTACTGTAACTATGCCAAATTGTAACCAGTTAACTGTATAATATGTATGTTAACCTGTAACCCGTTCTGAGCTCGTTGGGAGAACGGGATAGAAAATGAATGAATGAAATAAAAATTGAGGGGGGGGGGGGAAGAAGCTCAAACCAAATGAAAGATTTTGCCTTGTGTGCACCTCCTAGTATAAATGGTTTCTCTCTTTTTTGATATTAGAATCAATGGTGTCTCCAAGCAAGGTTGTTTCTTAGATATATTATGTTAAAGTTTCAGTCATATAAAAGCAGATATTATACAAAAGCAACATAGAAACGGAGAACAACCACAGTCTATCATGTCTCACTGAGTTCATAGGCTGAACTTAAAACTATGACTGTTTTTGAAATCTCAGCCGCCAGCAAAATTAAACATAGGATTAGTCCCACATTTGGATGTATAATTTATTTTGTATTTAACTGGAAAAAATATATATATACATTCCAAGAATTTATATACTTGGAACTGACCATGTCATCCTGTTAGAATCACATCTATGCCAATGTAAACTTTGTAAAACGATTATGATACTCCAATGAAAAACTAAGGTCAGGTTTAGATTATTTTAATCAAAAGGAATAATCAAACAGGCCCATTAACAGGGTTATTAAACAAAAGCTCCAGTCACTGGAGTCCACAGTCATGATATTTTACCCATATTGGTATACAGTATATTCAAAAGGTCAGGTTTCCTAATTCAAGACCTTATGTGCCTAGATCTATGAGAATAAAAATACCCCCCTGCTGAGCACTATGGGCTCCTTTTACTAAGGTGTGCTAGCGTTTTTAGCGCATGCACGAAATTACCGTGCGCTAAACCGCGCAGTACACTTCTAGAATAACGCCAACTCAATGCTGGCGTTAAGATCTAGCGCGCGCTATTCCACGCACCTTAGTAAAAAGAGCCCTAGAATTCACAAAGCACATAAAATACTGGTGAACAGATAGGAAGATTTAGATCGGAGGAGAAAATTTAGGTACCTTGCAATGTCTTGTAGCAATTGATGCCTAATTTATGTGGCCACAGGGATAACTGGTCTAAATCTAGACATAATCCTTATACTCGAAACTGCAGTCCATCCTCCCTCGGAATCACTTAAGACATGCCATGCCGTGTCAGATAGTGGTGATCCCTGATCTCTTCTAAATGTTTCTATAGTTCAGCTGTACACATTATATGCAGGTACTTTCTCTGACCCTAGTGGGCTCACAGGCCCTGATTCTATAACAGATGCCGATAGGTGTAAAGTTAAAAGAAACGTTGAGCCCTGCTCTACTACAAGAGAGGCTTGAAAAAAACTAAAGTACAGCCTATACACACTGCTTGTGAACACTGTAAGAACTGTGCAATTATGCTGACAATATCAGAATTTACCAATCTGGCCAATCAGAAAAAAATATCCTTTTAAATATGTAATGTCATGTGAAACTGATTTTGTAGTATACTGTGTTATGTGCCCGTACTTGAAGTTATATGTAGGGCAAACTTCCAGACAATTAAGAGTGTGCCTTAACCAACATAGAAGTGCCTTAGGTAGAAAAAACACTGAGGCACCAATGGTACAACATTGTTTAGATCACAAGCATGATTTTTTTCAATTGAAATGCTGTGTGTTAGATCACATTGAACATAATATCTGCGGAGGAAATAGACAACCGTGTCTTCAGCAAAGAGAACAGTGTTGGATCTATGAATTGGACACTATAACTCCGAATGGTTTAAACTCTTGCATAGATTGGTATTATTTTTACTAGAAACATAGAAACATAGAGTATGACGGCAGAAAAGGGCCAACAAGTCTGCCCACCCGAATAACCCACCCCCCTAAGCACTTCCTCGAAGTTAAACCATATGTTTATCCCATTTATTCTTAAAATCGAGCACGTTGTTGGCCTCTAATCGAGCACACTGTTGGCCATAGTCTTCTTACATTTCCAAATAGTTCAGTTTCCTGCTAACTTAGAGAGTAAATCCAGAATTGCAGTGGCTGAGCTGGACATCCAATGAGATAGGTCCATTCCTTCCCTTGGAGCTGATGTGGCAGGAAGGGATTGGCTATTTTCTCTTTTAAACAGCTGAGACGCCACAGTTGCAGCAGGATGTTGAAGAGATCGTGATACAACTGTTCAGTGAGTAACGTTAAAACTTTTGGATTTAATAGTAGATTTAAACAGTAAAATGATAAATTATATATTGTTTTGAATTGCCTTCACAGAGCATGTAAACTGGAAGTCCACAAGCCCTGAGGAAGCTTCCGGGAAGCATTGATTCCGGGAAACAACTGGCTATATGAAGGACTCCTATAAAACTATAGTTCCTAACACAGTTCTCTATAAAAGTTGTTAAGAATCTAAGTCCCAGCAGCATAACTTTTGTGGCAATAAGTCACTTCTGACGAAAGTTTTTTTGACGATGATGTGGGCGGAGATGGTATGAGCATAGATCAACCATGAGACCTGAGGCTTTTTCTTGCGTCAGATAGAGACTCTTACCCCCCTCTTCTACAAAGCCGCACTAGCGGCTACCGTGCGGCAACAACCCCAAAACCTTTTAAATCTCTATGGGCTTCGGGGCCGTTACCGCGCGGCTTTGTGGAAGAAGGGGGATAGCCTTCTAAAGAGGTGTTTTTGAATTTAAATTATTGAATTACCCACTTCACCATAATCTTGAATTTCACAGTTAGGCACCTACATTGGCACACCATCTGATCTAAGCACCTAACCTAATTTTTTAAATTGGTTTCATCAATGCTGATAAAAGCACCATTAAAAAACAATTAAAAAAAATATCCTTTCAAATATGTTTCTGGAAGTCAATTTGGGAACAAATTAATCTCATTCTTGAATCATCTATCCCCTTGTCATATGAGGCGATAATATGTGGTACGCTACTTCATGTTAAACCTACTTTAAATAAATATATAAGTCGCCTTTTCATGATATTGACAGGAATAGGGGTTCAACTGATTACTCATAATTGGAAAAACCATGATAGGATTAATTTTACTTTTTGGTGGGTAACTGTGTGTACTTCGTATAAGTATGAAAAGATGATGGCGGAGCGTTGAGGGAATAATAAGTCCTTTAATGATGTATGGAGTCCATTGATAATTAGGGTTATGTTTCTTTCTGTCTTTTTTCATTAGAGACCTTGTACATCCACGGAGGGTGGAGGGGTGGGGGAGGGGAAAACATATTTTAAGGAGTTAAATTATTTCATTATAATAGTGAAATCATATCATATGTATTATTGCTTTAATAATTGAGATAAGAAGGGGAGAAAATGATTGATTAATGTATTAATTGTATAGTTAATAGTGTGTTTCCATGTAGTTTGTATGATTTATCATTTGTATCGCACTATCAAAGTTTAAAAATCAATAAAGATTTTTTAAAAAACCACAAAAAAACAATTAAACATTTTTTTAAAATTAACTTGCCGGTAGGCACCTAACACATCAATTTAGGCATGCTTGGGGGTGGATTCGGGGCATAGTTTGGCTATGGATTGAATTAGGCACCTACTTTAGACACACTCATGTAGACCAAGAAAACCCTGGCCTAAATGGAGTGCACCTAAGGATTTTATGCTTACTAGTTCCTAAGAATATGTGGGTGCTGCTAGGAGTTAGATGCCATTTATAAAATCAGGTTCACAATCTCTTAAGTTTTTGTAACTGGAGCAATGGAGGGTTAAATGACTTACCCAAGGTCACAAGGAGCTTTAGTGCGAATTGAACCCCCTATGATCTCAGTTCAGCGCACTAAGTTTATTAAGTTTAAGTTAAGTTTAAGTTTAAGTTTATTAGGATTTTATATACCGCCTATCAAGGTTTTCTAAGCAGTTTTACAATCAGGTACTCTAACCATTGGGCTACTCCTTCTAAGTAATGGTAGCAATACCCTACATATCTCATAGAATAAGAGCTCCTTTTACTATGCTGCGATAGCGTTTTTAGTGTACGCAGGATTTTAGTGTGCACTAAACCCGTGCAAAGCAGCTAGAACTAACGCCAGCTCAATGCTGGCGTGGAGGTCTACTGTGCGCTTTAGCGCGCCCTAAAACCACTATCACAGCTTAGTAAAAGGAGCCCTAAATCCATTCCTTGTAGCTCCTTCTCAAAGGATGAGCAGTAGCTTTCCAAGTCTTTCTTGACTAGTAATTGGTCATGGATTTTACTTCCAGGATTTTGTCTAACCCCTTTTAAAATCCAGCTTTGCAGATGCCTTGACCACATCCTCTGGATACAAGTACCATAGCTTGATTATTCATAGAATGAAAACATTCTTCCACCAATTTACTGTACATCTGTTACCTGCCAGTCCTAGTATAACATGAGCAGTGATGTTTTCTCTCCCTACAACCCTCATAACACATATCTTTGGGTGGTCTCCCTCTCTCTGCTTGTTAATGATCCATGCCCCTTTCCACTCATCAAAATCAACTTGGCTACCACTGTCCCAGAATCTGGACTGCCAGTTATGAAGTATTTTCCTTCTTTGTGAGCAGAAGGGATCTCCCTCCTATGGGCACTGTATATTTATTTTATTTATTTCGTTAAAAATTTATTTACTGTATATTACCTATACAGTTTACATAATAACAGACATAATATATTAACAAACATTATTGCAGAGCAACACTCCTTAAAATATGGTCAATAAGCACCCAAAAACTTTCAAATCTAGTTTGAATAAAAGATTCGACTCAAAAAAGCATTCGCAAACAGTTGGGTTTTTAACATTTTCTTGAAATTCGTTCTAGCAGTACATAAACGCAAGATTATGGAAGGGTATATGCTGGTTTTCCAAATATACAGCTTAAGCATTTACAAACATTGCAGAATTCAGTCATCAGAATTCTAGGATATGCTGAAAAGTTTGATTGTGTTACCTATCTGTTGATAAAGTTTCACTGGTTACCTATTCATTACAGAATAACATTTAAAATTCTTTGTATGACACACAAACGACAGCCACTTTATCTGAATCGTTTGACAGTTCCCTACACTCCTGTTAGATGTCTCAGATCCTTATTGAATCATAGAACAACTCTACCGCATTTCTCGAAGGCCCACTGGGAAGGCATGCAAGAGAGAACATTTTTGGGCTCACACTTACACTTTGGACTGTTTATCCAAGGAAACTCAACCTGAAGTTAATTATAAGAAATTTAAAACTCAGTTTAAAACATACTTTTTCAAACAAACCTTTGATGTTCAGCTATCTGTTTAAGTGGGATTGTGGTGATTTCTTGGGGACTTTATTTGAAGTAGTATTTCATATGTGCCTATATGATATTAAAGAAGGGATGATGTAGTAGTTCTATCCTTTAATTTATGGCATTCCTTTTTCAATTTTTTAAAATATCTGATTTTATATTGTAAACTGGTCTCAAAAAGGTAAGTGGTATATAAAATTTGTAAATAAACATAAACACCCTCCTTCTGGCCAATAAGTAACCTACAATAGAATGATAATGTCTTTAGTTCATGTTTTGCTATTATTATTACTACTATTAATTATTTCTATTGCGCTACCAGACGCACGCAGCGCTGTACAGAGTCACAAAGAAGAAGAAAACAGTCCCTGCTCGAAAGAGCTTACAATCTAAACAGGCAAGACAGACAAACAGGATGTCATGGATACAGTCAAGGGGAACAGTTAATCAGCAGGCTGGGTTGGAGGGCAGAGGACTAGGGTTAAGGATTGAAGGCTATATCAAAAAGGTGGGTTTTCAGTCTGCTTTTAAACAAAGGAAGGGAAGGGGCTTGACGGACAAACTCGGGTAATTTATTCCAGGCATAGGGGGCAGCTAGATGAAAGGAAAGTCAAGAGTTGGCAAAGGAGGAGAAGGATAACGCTAAGAGTGACTTATCTGAGGAACGGAGTTCTCTGGAAGATGTATAAGGAGAAAGAAGCGAGGAGAGATATTGAGGGACAACAGAATGAACACACTTGTAGGTCAGCAATAGGAGCTTAAACTGTGTGCGAAGGTAGATAGGGAGCCAGTGAAGTGATTCAAGGAGAAGGGGTGGCATGAGGAAGTGAGGTTGGTAGAAGAGCAGTAGAGTTTTGCACAGATTGCAAAGGGGAGAGGCGACACTGCGGGAGACCAGTTAAAAGTAGATTGCAGTAATCTAAGCGTGAGGTTACGAGAGTATGGACAAGGGTCCGGGTAGTGTGCTTATAGAGGAAGGGATGAATTTTGGTGATATTGAAGAGATAGAAGCGACAGGTCTTAGCAGTTTGTTGGATGTATAGAAAATGAGAGGTCGGAATCGAAGACCACTCCAAGAGAACTTTGTACCAGTTTTCAATAAGAAGGTACTTCCACTTTGATACATGACTGCTTTTTCTGAGAGTACATTTCCTTCAAAAAATATCATGCATAAACTTGAAAATACATTTTTAAAAATTAAATTTATTTATTTAAAAAATGTATATGCCGCTCTATCGACATTTCTAAGCGGATTGCAACAAACATACATAATTTATAATTTGGGCCTGATTTTATAAATGGCGTCTAAGTTGGTAGGTGCCCTTGAAAATGACACCAATTGCACGCCTTGCACAGAATCGTGCCTGGCAGTGCCTATGTTGACTTAGGCATTGGTAGGCGTCATAATATTAGGTGGCGGAATATTAGGGCAGAGTTTTCCCGGCCTAATTTACTGGCACCTAACACAGACGCCAACCAACGCCTAAGTTATTCCACGCCCACTTTTTGGGTAGGTGTGGGTAGGCACTGGCAGTTGCTGCACCAATTTCCATGTGGAACTTAATAGTTTTTGAATTAGCTCTTAATGGCATTTTCAGTTATTACGCCATTTAAGTCAATTAAACAGTTTTGAATTCCGCAAGGAAATTGGCTAGGAACTGCTAGGCGCCACTATTTAGTCACCTACCGGCACCTAGCCTAGATACCACTTATAGAATCAGGGCCTTTATGTGCATTATTTTATAAATTGTGCCGAAAAACTGGTGCCCAAAAATTGAATGTAAAGCGTGATTCTGTAAAACCAAGCACGCTTTATAGAATTACACTTTGCACCTATTTCTGTGCACATAAGTCTATGTACACATTTCTGCATGCCAAAAATCACACAGCATATACACAATTGAGCACCCTTTATAGAATACCATTTCATACCGATTCCTGTGCACATAATTCTGCTTGAAAATCAGCTGATTTAATCAGGGATAGTGCACAGTGCATGATCAAGTTTCAAGTTTATTAATATTTGATGAATCGCTAAATCGGTTTGCAAAGCGATGTACAAAATATAAAAGAAAGTAAAATTATAAAAAGACAAGCCCAATGACATTAATTTTAAAAACAAGACAAACTAGAATTGGGGGGAAGGAGATGACATGATGATGTCATCTGCATGGGGAAATTGCAGGAAACGGAAGATGGCTACAACAAGAAGGCAGCCAAATTTTTCTGACAATGACACCCTTCTGCTGGCCAAACTCATCCTCCCCAGGCCCTGCCAGCTCTTTATGATCCCTGGGCACCAAAGGAAGAGCTACAACAAATACAGGGCCTGGCAAAAACTGATTGCCACCAAGCCTTATTCTATAGGGAGCTAAGCGCCAGCACACTGGGCTCCACATTACATCAGTCAGCTATGACCCTAGTACAAGAAATCACCGTTTGCTTGCCACTTCTGTATCTGGGCTCAAGGTGATGGTGACGAGTCAAATGCACTCAGGACAATAGCGCCCTGACAATTGAGCACAAGACAAATGTGCACACGGAATGGGAACTGACCCGTCAAATGCGTGCAGGACAATAACACCCAGACAATTGAGCGCAAGACAAATGCACGCACGGAATGGGAACTGACCCGTCAAATGTGTGCAGGACAATAACACCCAGACAGTTGAGCACAAGACAAATGCGCGCACGGAATGGGAACTGACCCGTCAAATGCGCCCTGACAGTGAATGCTATTTTGACATTTTGAGGGTGGAGGGTAGGGGCAACCCCCTCCCCACACTATACTTAAAACATTCACTTGCTATCTAGTGTTAGGGTAAGGTTTACATCAGGATTATGGGAACCCTTAACATAACTGGATATCTGGAAGGCTCTGATTTGCTCAGACTAGAGAATAACATGGTGGCTCTTACCTGCGGCTAGCTGCGACTACCCGTGGGTAACCTGCCAAAATGGTGGGGGAGGGGGGGAAATGGTCACCGCAGGTATGGGGAGAAGGCAATTCACCACTCCGTGAAGCGGTGAATGGCCTTGTTTCCGCAGTTAAGGGAGGGAACGCATGTGGTCACCGATCGTGCGCAGCCCCCTCCCTCCTTCCTAAAGATCACCGTCGCCGCCGCCATTGTCCATCTGGGCATCTTCCTCATCCCTTCCCCTTACCTTCAGGTGGTTTTAAATTTTTTTTTTCTACAAGCAACCGGAGCCGCGTGATGTGTGTGGCTGCTGGAAAGTCTTCCTCTGACGCAACTTCTAGTTTCGTCAAAGGAGAAGTTTCCGGCAGTCACACGCAGCTCCGGCTGCTTGTAGAAAAAAAAATTCAAAATTGCCTAAAGGTAAGGGGAATGATTTATTTCTTTGAAAGAGTTTGCTGATGCACCATCTATTTGTGTAGTTATTTGGGGATTTCAGCTCCTCTCTGGAATCACTGAGTTTTCTTTGGGTTGTTCCTCTTGCACCACCTTGTAATTTTTGTTAAGCTGCGGGGGGTGGGGTGATGTTTGGAGGGAAGGGATAGTTGGTGGAAGGTGAAGAGGGGTGGGGGGTGGGGTTGTGTGCTTTTTTGCCATGTACTAAAGAATTATGGTACGTCAATTGTATTGTATCTGACCCTCTGCTATCTTATCTGTGTTACTGTGTTTGGGTGGTTTTTGGGTGTTTGATTGGCTTTTATGTTGTAATTTGCGGTTTTTTCAATAAAATATATATATATATTTTTTTTAAAATGAAGGTAAGGGGAAGGAAGGGAGATGCTCGGACCACGCGAAGGATGCTGAAGGGCGCTGGAGAGAGGGGGGGTGGAGAGGAACAGACGCTGAAGGGAAATGGGGAAGAGACATTGGGGAAAAGACAGAAATAGGGGAGAGAGAGTGGGGAGAAGATGCTGAAGGGAAATGGGGAAGAGAGAGTGGAGAGAAGACGCTGAAGGGAAATGGAGAAGAGAGAGAGTGGGGAGACATTTATAAACAAAGCCCTGCCAGCTGAAAATCTCTTTCTCTAGTTCAGCAGCCAGAACTTTGATTTATAAAATGACAATTGTACAGAATATTGTTTCTTTTTTTTACTTTAATAAAATAAGTTCAGTATAAAACTATTTGAGGCTTGTGTGGATGGGATCAGATGGTTTGCAGGGATGGGGCGGTGACGGGGACCGAGATCGTGGGGACGGGGAGGAGACGGAGATAAATTTTTTCTGTGTCATTCTCAGGGACAGGGCCTGAGGAGTCTGAGCAAATCAGGGCCTTCCAGATATCCAGTTATGCCAGATTCAGTCACGGGGCACAATTGACAGGCCACAATTGTTGTGCGCTCACTTGTTCGGGCGCACAATTGTCGGAGCGCATTTGTCAGAGTGCAGTTGTCCTGTGCAGATTTGTCAGTGTACCCTGTCAATCTAATCTGATAAGCTTCTTTGATTGGGTAACAAAAAAACTGGATGGGGGTGAGTCCCTAGACATAGTGTATTTAGACTTTAGTAAGGCTTTCGATAGTGTTCCACGCCGAAGGTTATTAAATAAGATGAACTCGCTAGGACTAGAAGAAACACTGACAGCATGGGTACAAGACTGGCTTAGCGGAAGATCTCAAAGAGTGGTGGTAAATGGTATCCCCTCAAAAACGTTGAGAGTGATCAGCGGAGTGCCGCAGGGCTCGGTCTTGTGCCCGATGCTATTTAATATCTTTGTTGGGGATCTGACTCAGGGACTCCAAGGCAAAATTACACTATTTGCCGACGACGCTAAACTATGCAGCGTTGTGAGCAGGGCCTCAGAACCTGATAGTGCAACCAGGCCCAACACTATGGAGCAAGACCTGCTTGTATTGGAAAAATGGTCCAGTACTTGGCAACTAAATTTTAATAACAAGAAATGTAAAGTAATGCTCCTTAGGAGTGAAAATACATGCAAAACATACACCTTAAATGGCAAAAAATTAACAAGAACTACTGCAGAAAGGGACTTGGGAGTTCTCATCCGGGAAGATATGAAAGCTGCTAATCAGGTGGAGAAAGCTTCAGCAAAGGCCAGACAAATGCTGGGTTGCATCAGAAGGAGCTTTATCAGCCGGAAGCCGGAAGTAATACTGCTGTTATACAGATCCATGGTGAGACCTCATCTGGAGTACTGTGTCCAATTTTGGAGACCACATTAGCAAAAAGATGTGAAGAGAGTGGAGTCGATACAGAGAATGGCCACTAAGATGATCTCAGGACTTAAAGGCATCCCATATGAAGAACGTCTGATGAAACTGCGCTTATATTCTCTTGAAGAACGCAGAGAAAGGGGGGACATGATAGAAACATTTAAATACATCATGGGCCACATCAAAGTGGAGGAGGAAATCTTTTTTCTAAAAGGTCCCACGGTGACAAGAGGGCATCCACTAAAGCTTAAGGGAGGAAGATTTCATGGTGACACAGGAAATACTTCTTCACTGAACGGGTGATTGATCGATGGAATGATCTTCCCCACCAGGTGGTCGAGGCCAGTAACGTGCTCGACTTCAAGAGTCGTTGGGACAAACAGGTGGTACTACGGAGTTATGCTCAATCGACACATACTCCAGGGAAGAAGGGTCCTTGAACAGGCAGTCTAGTTGGAGGGAGGGTTCTCGAGTGGGCAGACTTGTTGGGCCATTGGCCCTTTTCTGCCGTCATATTCTATGTTTCTATGTTACCCAAAGCGACAGGTACCATGGCTGAATGATAAGTTAACTGTCTTAACCATTAGGCTACCTCATCTACTACACAGCACAATGTTGCAGGCATTTGTAATGATCCATTAGGAGGGCAGCATGTTCATGTCAGAGGGTGACTGACATTTCCATATATGTCCTGATGTGAATATAAGATCACAGAAGCCACCATGTCATGAGGTAAATCTACACTGTGGCATGTGGAGGTAGAAGCAGCAGGAGTCATGCAATACAGTAATGTCAGTCCCCCATGTGAATAGCTAGGTATTATTATTGAAAAATGGTATACTAAATTGAAGAATGGTAATACTTGATAATTAGTTTGGATGCAGTCTTGTTGAGGACCTGATGATATAATACTGTGACTTTGTATTTTCCTCTAATTGACGTATGTGAGCCACCTTGGATAAAGACCGATTAAAAATGTTTTAAATAAAAATGATAAATCTGCCACATACTTGCCCACTCAATCTCTTTCTCCTTTCCCAATGCCCCCCCCCTTCAAACAGATGGAGGATCTGAGGAAAAAGAATCAGTACCCTTGGCAGCACAAGCCAGACTACCTCCGAGGAGTGAGACAACAGTTGAAAGCAGAAGCATATAAGTAACACTGCAGTGACAAATGTCTATACCACTGGCTCCCTCTCCATGCCTCACTCTTTTCTGTGGAAGCCACTTTGGGGGGGAGGGGCAGGCACTAATCTATGGTACTACAAAGTACAGGTATAGGGTAGAGACAGAGCACACACACCAAGATCACAAAATATCTAAGGAGGCATGATGCGCGGAGGGAAGCCCCAGGGTCTATTCAAAGGAGCCTGTCTTGCTGCTGCCACCATCATCATCAAAATATCAAAATCTTCACAGCACCAGGGGTGTGTGCGAGCGGTGCTAGACGTGTGGGGAAGGAGAGGAGAGACCAGATTTTTTTGGGGGTGTGGGGGTATGGAGAAAAAGCATAACCTAGAAACATGATGGCAGATAAAGGCCAAATGGCCCATCCAGCCTGCCCATCTGCAGCATTCACTATCTCCTCTTCCCTAAGAAATCTGATGTCCCTGTAGACCGGATGAGATCAGAGGCTAGATATTTGGGCTGTAGTCTTACTTGGTAACCAGCTGGTGAGGTACGACTTGAAACTTTGTCTGTAGCTTTTAAGGCAGCTATTCTAACCATCTTGCATTGAAGAAACACATTAGGGGGAAAAACAAAGACGCACACCAAATAAAATCCAAATATAAAGTCTGTATTAGAAGTATTCCCAGTAACACAAAGATGTGCCCAACATGACCGCGTTTTACCTAAATGGCTGCATCAGGGGCTAACCAGCTGGTGAAAGGCATACTGAAAACACCAAAGCTGCAAATACAAATGTGCCTGGCTTTGTGAAAATTTGCAATCAAGCAGTGTTTTTAGTGTACCTTCACTAGCTGGTTTGCCCCTGACACAGCCATATAGGCAAAATGTGGTCATGTCGGGCACATCTTTGTGTTGCTGGGAATACTTCTAATAAAGGCTTAATATTTGGATTTCATTTCATTTATTTTACTTATTTAAGAACATTTATAATCCACTTTTAACCAAAGCAGCTCACAATTCACATACACAGTCTAAAATACTTATAATTTCATGAGACCAAGTGTACAACAGGGAAAGGATTAGAGGTCAAAGTTACAAAATCTATGCCATAGTCTTCTAGGTAACATGATCACTATGGTGGAGTGTAAGTTTAACAAAGAAACGCCTGTGCAAAAAGATAAGTTTTGATCTGCTTCTTTGTTTTTCTCTATTGTCGATCTAGTAGACCCCTGCCTGCTTGTTTTCTCACCGTTGAAGAAACACTTTCCAGCGCAGTTGAGAATATTAGTACAGTTGTAACCAGGAAGCTCCCTTAATTCTACAGCAACAGCCAGCTATTAAGATCATCCAAGACAAATATCTGTGTTTGTTCTGACCAAATGAAAGATCTGGCTTACAAATGAGGAAATACAGTATATCATAAAGAATAAACCACACAGGAAAACTGGGCCAACAATAGAATACTATATTGTGTATAATTGGTTTTTTTAAAAATAGTTTTATCAGGGATAATCAATAATGCCTTCTGCCCAGTCTGTCGCATACACTTAGATCTTTTTACTAAGGTGTGCTAACAAATTTAGCATTCACTAATGAATTAGTGTGCATTAAGGCCCAGATTATGTAACCGATGCCATTGTCGGTGGTCACCATAAAAGTGGCCACTGATCGTATGCCAATCATGCTATGGCACCAGGTACAGAATCGTGCCTCTGGCAAAGGTAGGTGCCGGAACTGTAAGCCAGGATTTTCCAGGCCTTCATTTCTGTAAGCGCTTTAGACTACCTAATGCCACTTCCGGCATTAGCCACACCTACAGTAGCGCTAGGTAGCCTAAAGTGCCTATGGAGATGCGATTCCAGCACCAATTTTTTAAATGCCGATAAGCGCCTTGAAACTCAGTTTTAAAAAAAATTGGTGCCAGTTAGAAAATCCGGACCTAAGTGCTGTGCATGGGCTGCATAGCATTTAGCATGTGTTAATCTTTTGCATGCACTAAATCCATCAGCGCATTTTTGTAAAAGGACCAAAATAGATTTAACACTGAATACAGCGACCTACGGTAATAGAGGAGGCACATTAAGGCCCCCTTTTATTAAGCCTCGTTAGGATATTTTTATCGCCGGCCGCTGCGGTAAAAACTCCAATGCTCATAGGAATTTTATGAGCGTCGGAGTTTCTACCGCAGTGGCCAGCGATGAAAAACCTGAACACGGCTTGATAAAAAGGGGCCTAAATTTTAAACCCTTAAAAGTAAGCAATAAAATCCGAATATAGCATGTTTTGGCATACATAGCCAGTGTAAACCATAGAACAATTGTAAAAGTATTAGTATTTCTAGGATTCTTTGTAAGAAATCTGGCCACCATATTTTAGGCTACTTGTAATTTCTGTAATAATTTCCCAAGCAAACCTACAAATAAAGCATTGCAATAGTCCAGGGAATATAAAATAACTAATTCCACCACTGTTCTGAATAGATGTTAAAATATATTTATCTATCAATCTGCAAAATTCGTTTTGACCCAACTCCCTCATCTTCCAAAATTACCTCTAAAAACCCTCAGATCAATAACTCCTTATTCCCCAGTAAAATTTGAAGATGAATGTCTTCCCAATTAGTATCCCTTAAACATAAAGAAGCAATTTTATCTACATTGCTCATTAAACTACTCTGAGCAAACCAAAAATCTAATTCGGGCATACAACCTGAAATCTTCTCTTGTTGTCTCTGTTTATTTCCATCTATGGGAAAGAGGAGCTGGATGCAATCAACATAATTTTGTTTTTTAAAAAATTCTTTATTCATTTTCAAACTTATAATAATTGTATCAATATGTTAAAACAAATTATCCATAAATATATCACTTAATAATCATCAATAGTAGAAATAATATGCTGTTATCCCCCACCCTTCCCACACCCTTTTTTATATAATCAAATACCTTGTACAATATATAATAATAAAATTAACCCCCCTCCCCCCTCATAATTGAACCTGTAAATTAAGGGAAAAAATGTCATCTAATCAGTACAATATTTTGTTAATGGCTCCCACACATCTTGAAATTTCTTAAAACACCCTCGTTGTATTGCAATAAATCGTTCCATTTTATAAATTTGACATAAGGAATTCCACCAAAAATTATAATTTAATCTACTCCAGTTTTTCCAATTATACATAATTGTTGAATGGCAACCCCAGTCATTATAAGTAATAATTTGTTATTATTTGAAGAAATCTGACTTTTTGCTCTATTGCCATACCAAACAGCACAGTATCATATGACAATGCCATTGGATTGTCTAATAAACAATTAATTTGGTCCCAAATTGATTTCAAAAATTCCATAATAAATGGATAATAGAATAATAAATGGTTTAAAGTCCCTGCTTTGAGATGACAGTGCCAACATCTATTAGACTTAGAGCTATCCAATTTTTGTAACCGAACAGGGGTCCATAATGCTCTATGTAACAGAAAAAAACATGTTTGTCTCATAGATGCTGACACTGTACATTTCATCCTCCAAGTCCAAATTTGTGTCTATTGAGACACAGAAATTTGATGCTTGATCTCAATGTTCCAAATGTCTCTCAGACCAGTGTTTGGTTTCTTTTTAATAAGTCCAATCGGCAATTTATACCACTGGGCAGCCTGGTGACCCAGGAAGTCCGCCTGAAAGCATAAGAACTCCATACTATATTGATTATTAAGGTTTTTCCACTCAGGGAACCCAGCCTGAATGGCATGCTTCAGTTGCAACCATCTAAAACTTTCTGATTTATTCAGGCCATATTTATATTGCAACTGTGAAAACTCAAGCATTTTACCATTAGAGATAACATCATCCAATAAATGTATTCCTACTATCATCCAATTCTTCCAGGCAACCTTTTCTCCGCCTATTTGAATCTTGGAGTTCAGCCATATAGATTGATTTGTAGATTTGTTAATTGGAATAATTGTTAAATTACTTACATATCGCAGTGTTTTCCATGTATCAGCTAATATTCTGTTATTTTTACTGTACCTAGGCATTTTGATACTGAGCACATGGCAAAGGCACATTGGAGACATGAATTGCCATTCTAAACATCACCAATCTGGAAGTTTTTCCATGAGCTCTGGGAGGACCCAATACATACCCTGGCGCAAAATATAGGATTGATGGTACCTATAAAAATTGGGAAAATTTACCCCTCCCTCCGAAATTGGTTTCTGTAAAGATACCAAAGCAACTCTAGGAGTTTTATCCAGCCAAATAAATTTTGTAAGAATGCTATTTAATTTTTTATAAAAGGACCCAACTGATAATAAACCACAGGCAAAATCGTCATTTTAATAGTTTGGACTCTCCCCCACCACGAAAGATGTAAAGGATTCCATTGCTCATACATTTCTGTTACCTTCTGTAATAAAGATTTTTAATTTATTTTCATTGTTTCTTCCAGCGTATTTTTAATCCAAATGCCTAAATATTTTATTCCATCCTCTTTCCAAAGAAAAAGGAATGAATCAAACAAACCTTTTGTACATAAGAACATAAGAACATAAGAGTTGCCTCCGCTGAGGCAGACCATAGGTCCATCTTGCCCAGCGGTCCGCTCCCGCGGTGGCCCATCAGGCCTATTGCCTGAACAGTGGTCCCTGACTAATTTTATAACTTACCTCTAATCCTGTCCCTATAATCTACCTCTACTCTTATCTGTACCCCTCAATCCCTTTGTCCTCCTATCCAAAGCTTCTTTGAAGCCCTGTAGCGTGCTCCTGCTTAACACATTATCTGGTAGCGCGTTCCATGTATCTGATTTACTCCAATTTATCTTATATCCTGAAAATTTTCCAAATTTCTCAATCATTTCAAGTAAGCAAGGAATGATTGTCTCAGGATTTCTCGAATAGAGCAATATATCATCCACATAAGCAGAGACCTTATATTCCCGATCTCTACGAGGAATATCCTGAATCTCCTTCGCTTGCTGAATAGCTAATAACAAGGGTTCTAATACAATATCAAAAAGCAGAGGAGATAAGGGACAGCCTTGTCTAACCCCCCTCTGCAACCTAAATCCTTCTGAAAAATTATTATTAATGTACAATTTAGCAACAGGGGATCTATACAATGTTTGAACCATTTGTATAAATCCTGAACCAATACCAAACCACTCCAACGCTTGATACATGAAGGTCCATTCAACTCGATCAAAAGCCTTCTCTGCATCAAGGAATACAGAAACAGCCGGATCATTTAAGGCTTTTGACAAATTCAACATATGTAATGTCAGCTTAGTGTTATTAGATGAATGTCTCTGAGCAACGAATCCTGTTGATGCATACCAATAATAAAAGGGAGAGCTTTAGCCAAACGTATAGCCAATGTTTTAACTAAAAGTTTTCCATCTAATTAATTAATGAAATAGGCCTGTAATTTGAAACCAGTGTAGGATCTTTATTTGGCTTTGGCAAAACTATAGTTAATGATTCTGCCATGGTACCTGTAATATAACCTTTAGTTAGTTGAGTCTGATATAAATTTAACAAATATGGCAATAGGGTAATTTGGAATGATTTGTAAAACTCTACCGTAAACCATGTACACCTGGAGCGGATCCAGCTCTAAGGGACTTCAATGCTGTTAGTAATTCATTTATTGATATTGGCTTTTCTAGACTTTCTTTTATATGCACAGGAATTTTTGGTCCCTTAATTAATTTTAAAAATTCTAATCCATCTTTTTCTTTATCTAAATAAGGCTCAGAAGAATATAGATCTTTATAAAAATTTAAAAATTGTTTTAGAGTGGGACCAATTTGAGAATAAATATTCCCTTTATCATCTTTTACCAACACTTCTTTTGTTTTTCATTTTTTTGCTTTTAGATAATTTGCCAATAATCTTCCCGTCTTATTTGAATTCCCATAATACAATGCCTGTTGAGAAAATAAATCTTTTCTTATCAATTTAGAAGAAATCTCATTATATTTTCCTTTAGCTTTCAAAAGATCCTATAGTGTAGAATATTCCCATTTATCTATTAATTTTGATTCCAATATCTTTATATCTTGTTCTAACTTGGAAAAATTGACTTTTAATTTGTTTTTTAATGTATGATGAAAAAAAAATAATTTGACCTCTCATGGTTGCCTTAAAAGCATCCCACAATGTTTCCATTGAGATATCCTCAGTATTATTAATTTGAAAATAATCATTTATTTTTAACTGAATTTCTTCAATAAATTTTGGTTCTACAAGTAATGCATTATTGAATCTCCCTATAGGTCTACTATCCTCCTGATCATTAATTTTAATTTTAACCCACACCCCACCATGATCAGACAAAACAATTGGATCAATGGAGGCTTATGTTACTTGCTGAACTAATGCATTTGAAACAAATATATAGTCTATTCTTGAAAATGATTCGTGAACATGGGAGCAAAACAAAAATTCCCAATCATTAAAATGAAATATCTGCCATATATCTTTCAAATCACAATTTTGTACCAGATTATCCAAACCTAATGATTTCATAATTCTACTAGGTTTTTTATCCATTAAAGGATCCATAACAGCATTAAAATCCCCCGCCACAACTAAATTAGAAGCAGCCAGTGGTAACAATAATTGTTTTGGAGATTTTAAAAATTCAATCTGATTCGAATTAGGTGTGTATACATTGAATAATGCCAGGGTATTATTTCTCATGCTCATGTTTAAATGTATCCATCTTCCTAAAGGATCAGCATTAATCATTTTAAATAAAGCATTAAATTTTTTATTAATTAAAATTGTTACACCTGCCTTTTTCCCTATAGCTGGGACAAAAAACAATGTTTAACCCAATCTCCTTCTAACTTTTTAGACTCTGTCTCTGATAGATGAGTCTCTTGGATGTAACATATATCTAAGTTTTGTTGTTTTAAAAATAAAAGTGTTTTCTTTTTTTTATTGGATGGTTGAGGCCATTAATATTTAGTGAGAATAATTTAAGCTCCATTAAAATATTTACTTACTGAACACTTGAACCATATCAAATATTTTGTTTTATTATACTTAATATTCTTCTGTATATATCTATTTTCCCTTAATTTACTCTGTGTAACATCCCTAAAATTCCTTACTCTATTAAATATTGTATTTCTAAGATCCCCAAAACCCTTCCCTATGCCCTCCCATAAACCCTCCCTTTCTATATTACGACAACTTGAAGACATAAAAACAGACTGGCCTCCATATCCCTCCCCCTTACATCTACTTTAATTTACTTCTTTTATACTTTATAAAATAAACATATTTTAAAAATATATTTTCCCTCCCTTTTTTAATAAAACCTAACTTTCTATCATTTTGTATAAAATCTTTTCCACAGACAAGCATATAAATAAATGTTTCATTATGTTCATTACATCAAATCAATTTTCTAAAATATATAAAAATTCTCTTTATAAATTTCCCTTATCAGTATTGAATATAATTTAAGACATAAGTACATTTACAGTTGAAAAAAGAATGCCATTTAATTTATTTATAAAACAATCATTTTAAATCTTTTAAATCTTGTGTAAATTAGAAATTTTATACTAGAAACCTATTACCCCTTATTCTTAAAATAAAATCTCTATTTGCTGCATAACTAGATTTTAAGAATAAATGCTGCATAACTAGATTTTAAGAATAAATGGGATGCCTATGTGAGATCCCTAGGAGGGTCGAGTCAGGGTATTGAGTCATTAGGCACGGGGTCTCTAGGAGAGTAGACTTAGGGGGGTGGGTTAGTAGAGTGGGCAGACTTGATGGGCTATGGCCCTTTTCTGCCGTCATCTTTCTATGTTTCTATGTTTCTAACTAGAACCATGTTAACATTACTCATTCTCAAGATATTATGAATCAGGAAGTACATAAATGTCACCAATTTGTTTGGCATGCCAGCCTAATCCTCAAGAGACTAGGCTCTATGTTTGAGAACATATTCCTCTCATTAAAGATTCCCATATCATCGACAACCTTCATCTTTCCTTTCAATTAAACTTTACCAGCTTTCGGGTTTGAACTGGAACATCCAGATTTATAAGCATGGAAACCAGAGATACCAAATCTTCATTGTTTTCAGGTCATCTCACATGTTAAGCCGCAATTATATTAAGTCTCTCTCTGTTAAGCCGAAACCATCCGTAGCTGCAGAAGTCGATATGCAAATCACTATTCATTACATCAAAACAACAGATGTCTTCTTTCTCGCAGAGAATATAAAACAAAATCAATGCCATGGATCTCTGCCTGTATGACAATGTTCACTCTACAGCTGACAGAGGGAAGGAGAGCACGAAATTTCCTGAAGAAAAAACAAGGACAGGAGGAGGAGGGGCCCCATCATTCGCCCTGGAAGATTTACCTCTGAAACATCTGTGACTTCCATTTCCAACTGTACGGCCAATCAGATGCTACAGCCCCTTCTGTCCTCCAATCCTCTCTGATCCCTTCCGATCTAACCAGCCGGCATTGGAGAGCGCCGCAGCGGTGGATTAATTTCAAGCCGCGCAGCTAAGTCAGTGAGGAGGCGGATGTCAGGCAGACTGACTTTTTTTTTTTCCCCCCCAATCCAGCCGGCAGTGAAGCACATCGCAGCAGTGGAATCAGTGAGGAGGCAGCCCCTGGGACCCCGTACAGGCACGGATGTCAGGCAGACTGACCTTCTTTCAATCCAGCCGGCCATCGGCAGTGGAGCACATCGTAGCAGTTGAGTCAGGAAGGAGGCAACCCGGGGGATCCACTATTTTAGCAGTCTCATCAACTCACAGCTAATGCAGCATGTCTACCATTGAATTCTCATCGTTGCCTTATAAGGAAAATTCCATCCTCCAAATTCTCCTGACGTCAGCAATCAGCATAATTTAAAAAAACAAAAAAAACAACAACAACCCTCATTTCTCACAACCTCCCTTAATGGGGCTAGATCAGACATGGGCAAACTAAGGCTCACAGGCCATATCTGGCCCGTTTAGTTTTTTAATCCGGCCCGCTGACCATCCAAACCCCGCCGACCGCGAGCCCTACATACTTCCCTCCAGAGCAGCGTTGGGCCGGCAGCACTCTAAACAGGCTACTTCGCGGCCTTCTCTCTTTAGGGAATTCCCTCTGCCGCATCACTGATGATGTCATCAGTAACACGGCACACGGAAGGCTCTGACGAGAGTAAGCCACGAAGCAGCCTGTTTAGAGTACTACTGGCCCAACGCTGCTCTAGAGGGAGATATGTAGGGCTCGCAGTCGGCGGGGTTCAGATGGGAGGGAAGGATGGAGGGTCAGTGGGGGTTCGGTTACGTGACGGGGCAGGTGCTCAAGGGTTCTGCAGCACAAGGGATGAGAGGGAGGGAAGGATGGAAGCTGGGCAAGGGTTCTGCTGCACAGGGGGACGGGAGGGATGGAGGGATAAAAAAGATGCTCTTGGTCTGGACCCTCTGTCAAAAAGCATTTAAGAGCATAAAAATAGCTATACTGGGTCAGACCAATGGTCCATCAAGCCCAGAAGCCTATTCTCATGGTGGCTAATCCAGGTCACTAGTACCTGGCCAAAACCCAAGGAGTAGCAATATTCCATGCTACCGATCCAGGGTAAGCAGTGGCTTCCCCCTTGTCTTTCTCAATAACAGACTATGGACTTTTCCTCCAGGAACTTGTCCAAACCTTTTTTAAAACCAGCTACGCTATCCGCTCTTACCATAACCTCTGGCAATACGTTCCAGAGCTTAACTATTCTCTGAGTGAAAAAAAATTCCTCCTATTGATTTTAAAAGTATTTCCCTGTAACTTCATCGAGTGTCCCCTAATCTTTGTAATTTTTGATGGAGTGAAAAATCGATCCACTTGTACCCGTTCTACTCCACTCAGGATTTTGTAGACTTCAATCATATCTCCCCTCAGCTGTCTCTTTTCCAAGCTGAAGAGCCCTAACCATTTTAGTCTTTCATCATATGAGAGGAGCTCCATCCCCTTTACCATCTTGATCACTCTTCTTTGAACCTTTTGTAGCACCACTATATCTCTCTTGAGATAAAGAGTCCAGAATTGATACAAAAATAACGGTGCCTCTTTGGAGACTACTGGCAGCTTAGCACTGGGTGGTGAGCAGAAGGGAGCAAAGATGGCAGCATAGCTCTGAGACCGAGACTGAGCAGAACATAGACACAGAGTGCAGCAATCAGTTGGGGTGGCGCCTGGATTTTAAAATATAGATGCTCGAAATAGTCAGAAATGCAGATACTGTAGCAGGATCTACAAGAAGGACTGGATGATATTTTTTAAAAGTTACTGAAACTAACACGGCAACAGGAGGAACTAGTGGAAGCGTGGACTGTTAACATGGAGGAAGCCATTGGGGACCTGATAGAAGAACATGATGCAGCCAGTAAAGATGAGGTGTAGTTATGGGACCCAAAGGAGCAACATACTTATTAGGGGACTTCCTGAGACCACACTATATAAAGAATGTATACTGTATACAACAAGAAATAACTAATAGTCTATTGAAAGGACAATCAATGGAGGTGGGAGGAAGGCCAAAGGTATGAGTGGACAGAGCACATAGAGCCTTTGGACCCCAGAGAGAAAATCAACCAAGAGACATTATTTTGGCACAAAAGAGAAGGTTAAGGCAGCAGTGCGACAGATGAAAGTAGTCCATTGGAAAGACCTTAAATTGGATGTCTCCCCTCTGTACTGCAATGGTGGAGGGATCTGCGAGAGGTGACTCTATCCATTATAAGTGGGTTTACCCATTTGGTCTCAAGGAATTTTGAGGAGAGTTTAAATTCCAGATAAACTGCCATGTGTTTGTGCAGAACATACCAATAGAAGTATGTAAGCAACCTATGATGCAACAATCAAATAATTCACCAGCATAATGGCGGTATGTAATGGAGAGAATTGTGGAAATACACTTCCTGAAGCTGAGATAGAAACCAGCAGATTATTGGAATTAGCAGAGATTACAAATAATGCTTGAAGTTACATCTGAGTAACCATGGAAGATTGGGAGAGTACCTGAGAATGAATGAATAGGATGGTCTGTTAAACATGTGAATGGACGCAAGACAGTTTAATATGTGTGGAAGCTGGGTAATTTCCAGAGAAGGGTGGTTTCAAGAGGTTGTAAGATAGTGCTGGAGGTCATGGTGGTATGAGACCAATGGGAAGGAGTAGAGAAGGGGAGAGACAGACTGGGATTTCTTGGGGAGAGAGGCATAATATTGGGAGAAAGGGAGGGGGAATATTGAGGGAATCTAAGAGCATAGCTGGAGGGGATCAAAGGGATATAGAGTTGAAGAAAGGAGTCATGGTCATGCATGATACATAGTAATTTTAGCACGGGGACTCTGAACATTAATGGTCTGAATTCTAATCTAATCTAATCTAATCTAATACAGCACTTGTATTCCATCAACTCCCCCTAGAGATTCAAAATGGATTACAATTTAAATTCAAAACCAAAGCAAGACCCCTAGGAGTTTAAAAAAAAGATAGTAAAACATAAAGTTAACCTAAATATTAAATAGGAGAGTCTTAAGGGAACAGTGGAATAAAGAATAAGACTTTAAGGATTTTAACACAAATGATAATGAATTCCAGAATTCAACTGCTTGGAAATTTATGGGACTCTCAAGAGACCTCTTAAAATGCATCCTTTTAGCCAAGGGGAAATAAAGTAACAGTCTCCTTAGTTCTAAGAAAAGAAGAAAAGAGTTCTACCAGATATTCATGATACAGTAGTACCTTCAAAAATCTTAAACATCACTTTCATGTGGAAACGATGGAGATCATTTCAATTTAATAATTGTTTTTATTGTAAACTGCTTTGATTTGTCTGACAACTAAAGCTGTACATCAAATCCATTGAATGATAAATGATTATGCAGCCCAATTGAAAAGAATTCTGGCATGAACTGGTAGCCAGTGTGATTCAATCAAAAGTGGTTTAACACTGTCATATTTCTTCATACTGAAAATCCATCTTGCTGCAAGATTTCGCAGGTTTCAAGTTTGGTATCAGAGTATAGAAAGTTACAATAATGAAGTCCCTGAACCAACACTCAAAAATGTTCTTCAAGAAATTCTCTTCAAAAGTGAAGCTTGTTCTTTAATGAACTAAACCAAGGGGTCCTTTTATCAAGGCGCAGTAGGGGTTACCACACGTTAAACCGCCTGCCGCGCTAGTCGCTAACGCCTCCATTGACCAGGCATTAGTTTTTTTTGCTTGCTGCGGGGGTTAGCGCGTGATGAAATGTCCGACACGCTAACCCCGCTAGCGCGACTTGATAAAAGGAACCCCAAATGTATCTGGCTGACCTCACTATTAAATCATTTTCTTGAAAACGGTCAGTTCTTGGTGGGTATGAGGAACATAATCCTGACACCCCTATTGAAAAGTACCAGTTTGGACCCTTCCGTTCCCTCCCATTACCGTCCAATTGCAAATATACCCTTATTGACAAAAATGATTGAATCTATTATTTCTAGCCAACTTTCCAACTATTTAGAAAAATTCTCCATTTTGTTACCATTGCAACACGGGTTCAGACCAAATTTTAGTACAGAAACCCTCTGTGTGTCATTAACTTCAAAGATTCAAAATTTACAGACGCAAAATAAATATGCAGTACTCCTGCAATTTGATTTGTCGGCCACGTTCAATGTTATCCATCATGATATCTTGATCGGTATGTTATCAGATATTGGTTTAAATCAAGTAGTTCTGAATTGGTTTAGTAAATTTCTATCACTGTGATCCTACGAGGTATATTCAGAGAGTGAGTCATCCTCTGTGTGGAAACCGAGCTGTGGGGTTCCCCTTTGTCGCCAATTCTGTTTAATATCTATATGACCTCATTGAAAAACTTTTGTCTCACAACTGTAGAGACTATATTCACCTACGCAGATATTTTTATTTTACTGGAAGTCGATCCTGATCTCAGTAATTTAGTTTCAAATATAGACTGTTGTATTTCTAAACTTCAAATATGGGCGTTGTCCATTCAAATGAAATTGCACACTGCCAAAACTAATCTACTTTGGGTTGGGCCAAGATTGGAAAATCTCTCTTTCTCTGTTACACTAAAAACAGGTACAGTCAAACCTCGGTTTGCGAGTAACCCGGTTTGCGAGTGTTTTGCATGAAGAGCAAAATATTCTCGCAAAACTTGTCTCGCAAACCGAGTGCTGATTCGATTTGCGAGCACCCACCCCGAGAACCGGCATCACTCCCCCCCCTCTCGCAAAGGCCCCCATCCCATGCTCTACTCGGCACCCCCCCCCCCCCCGCGCGAACTGGCACCCCCCGCTCAACCAACTTTAACTCACCCTCCCATCTGGCACCGACACGCAGTCCACAGGACGTGCCGGTGCCACTTGAAGATCTTCTTCCTGCCTCTGCCGGCTTTGAGCATGCATCTGCGCATGGTCAAGCCCTTCTAATTCTCCCTCTCACCGAGATTCAGATCTCAGAGAATCTCGACGAGAGGGAGAATTAGAAGGGCTTGAGCATGCGCAGATGCATGCTCAAAGCCGGCAGAGGCAGGAAGAAGATCTTCAAGCGGCACCGACACGTCCTGTGGGCTGCGTGCCGGTGCCAAAAGGGGGGTGCCTATTCTTGCGGAGGGGGGGTGCCGATTCGAGCGGGGAGGAGCGATGCCGGTTCTCGTGCTGGTGCCAGACCGGGGGGAGGGGGGGTTTGAGTTCAAGTTGGTCGGGCGGGGGGTGCCGGTTCGCGCGGAGAGGGGCCTTTGCGAGCAAGGGGGGAGCAGCGCCGCTGGCCTCGGGGGGGGGGGGGAAACATATCAAAGCGAGTTTCCATTATTTCCTATGGGGAAACTCGCTTTGATATACGAGTATTTTGGTTTACGAGCATGCTTCTGGAACGAATTATGCTCGTAAACCAAGGTTCCAGTGTATTTCGTTACAGTTAGAGTTCTCTTCCAGAGTTCTGGGTATTATCCTAGACTCATCACTCACATTTCATGAACAGATAACTTCCTTTGGTAAAAAAGTGTTTTTTTAGTCTGTGTATGCTGAGGAAAGTTAGATCATTATTTTATCAAGACCACTTTTCAGTGTTGGTACAGTCTAATGTGCTCATCCAGTTGGATTATTGTACGTAATTCTGTTTATCTAGGTATCAAACAAGGTAGTTTAAGAAGACTCCAACTGATACAGAATACAGCAGCCAAACTCATCTTAGGGAAGAGAAAGTACGATCATGTCTCCCCTCTGTTGAGAGAGTTTCGTTGGCTCCCAATCCATTTTAGGATCCAGTTTAAATGTGCAAGTATCACTTTTAAGCTTCTTTACGGAATATTTGGCCCTCTGGTCCCTTTATATTGGAATACCCTTAGATCCTGCTATTCATGGAATACACAGAGATATAACTTACTGTTTCTTTCCTTTAAAGGAATTAAATCGGCCGGGAAGCTGAGTCAATCTTTCACTTACAAACTGGTAGAAACTTGGAATGGGTTTCCTGACTCTGTCAGATTGATAGGTCAGTTACAACAATTTCGTAAAGTCCTAAAATCTTTATCATTTACACAACACAACACCTGAACAGTATACCTAAAGATTCAATGAACTGATGACTTTACAACATTTTCTCCTCTTATGACCTTATTCTTATTTTTCTGGTCTTTAATTACTTGTAAACCGAGTTGAGTTCCGTTGGGAGATGACCCGGTATATAAATTGAAGATTAGATTAGAATAGTGTTTTTGCAAGACATACATTTCAGTAAAAAAGGGGAAAAGCTATTACACCATAAATCGTATTCTCAAATATTTTTTCATCTAAAGATGAGAGAAAAAATGTGGGGTAGCAATACTGATTCAACATGATGTTCCACTAGAAATCCAAACTCTATGAGAGGCCACTGAAAAGTTCTCAGCCCAACCATCAAAGTTGGGGCAGTTTCCCTCGAGGGCTATATCCAGTGATTTTCCACTTTTTTCATTCCGTCAGCTGCACAAGGGGAGTCACTTGAGTTCTGACGTTGGGACACTAGCAACCTGTGCCAAAAGATCTTTAAAGTGCATCTATTCTGTGGTTTCGTCGCAGGGCACAGTTGCAGGGTGTGACCAAATGGGCATGTACTAAGGTGCACACTTGCCCCCCTGTGAGTCCCTTGGAGCACTGAAGGAGCAATAGAGGAGGAAATCCTGCTGAATGCTGAACTTCTGACCATTAATCTGGTATATCATGGGGAAAAGAAAAGAAAAATCAAAGCTCCTTCCAACATCAAGTTGTCCACAATTGGGTACTATTGGCAAACGTTTATTAACTAGATCCCCTTCTGTTCCTTTAAATGCTGGCTTCCCACAAGAATGCATAACACTGAGCTCAGCTAAAAGGTCCCCTCCACCTATGTCTAGTATGTCAGTTTTGAATTCCATCTCCCCCAAGGTATAACTTGCTGTGGAAGCTGCTGGATGCGCTCTAACTGTTGGTTTCTCTATAGGAGACAATTCAATTCCACTTCCTAAACTGGTTGTTCTCCCTTTTCGGAAGTCATCTGATTTAGATATTGCTTCTGAAATTTCTTTGAAAGATATTTGGTAGGTGGTTATTAGAATTGAATCTAAATGGAAGATACAGTGGGACAGCTGTATCATTTTTCACAAGAAACAATCACAAGAATGGAGGATTGGATAAAAATATTTCTTTGGTAGAAAAGAGACTCCAAAAATGGAGCCTCGGGTTGCCAATCTTCAAATTATTGGCTTTGACGATTATAGATGGACTGAAATGGCTAGAAAATTCACTAAAAACCAGAAATCTGAGAGTATTGAGTGTGTGGCACAGTGGTTAAAACTACAGCCTCAACACCCAGAGGTTATGGGCTCAAATCCCAGACTATGTCTTCTCGGAAAATACTTCAATTTTTTTTAAATTTTTTTTAAATTAATCTTTATTGATTTTGAAACTTTGACAGTACCATTAATTAATTTAGATGAAAACATTACAGAAAAGGCACTTTAGCTACACAATTAATACAAAAGACAATCATTTCCCCCCCCTATAACTTATTATATTAATTAATCTTTATTCATTTTTAAAGCTCCCAGTAAGTGTAACATATAATACAATCATTTATACTTAAATCACACTAACTATGACATCAAATTCTAAACTTTATCGAATAATCCCTCTCCCTTGTATCCTATATTTATTCATAAATAAAAGAAATCATAAAATAATCCCATCCCCCACACCACCCTGGATGTATATGAATCAAAGGAAAAAAATTAATATTTATTCTATACAATACTTTCAATCTGTGCAAAACTTTGTTAATGTTTTGTTAATTTGGCGAGGTAATACTTCAATTTTTAAAACACCCTAAGTCCACTGTCTATATCTCCAAATCTGTATGTTATGACTATACTGTAAAAGATGAAATTTATACCTCTATATACACCAAGTTTGTTTTTTACACCAAAGTTTGTCTTACTTATAATGTGAATGTATTCTTGTAACCCATTCAGGGCTCCTTTGGGAGGACGGACTAAATAAATGAATAAAAATAAATAAATAATATTTCATCTAAGATCTGGGCAGTTAATGTTGATGAAGGGCATTTCACTCCTTGTATGTGGCTCTTTTTTGTTTTAACTAATTTTTTAAAAATCTCCTTCAGCTATTTCTGCTAGAGCCAGCCTCCTCATCACTTTTTCAGTAGGGAAGGATAAAATATGAGTGTTGAAGTCTTATTTCAGAAAAAGGATTTCCCTTTTTGTGGTCAAAAAATCCAGATGTTCCTGGATGTGGAGTGAGCCACACAGCTGAATAGGAAAAAGTTTCTGGATTTAAAATTAAAGGTTATGCAAGCAGGAAGAACCTTTTTTTTAAGGATTAATTCCCCTGTAAATGTTTGGTATATTGGCAAGAGAATCAATTTGTCTTTTTTAACCTCTCTCAGAGAGTCTTTCTCCCTCCCCATGATGGGGCCTAAGTACATCAAATTGCTATTATAGAAATTGATGTTTATATTTCTTTTTCCTATGTCTATGTTCTTGTTATGGGTGTTAATTTCTGAATTCTATTTGGAACTGAAACTATAAAATCTTTAATTTAAAAAAGTATTCAAATACATGTCATGCCATGATCTGGATAGAGGCCACAAGTACTGAATATCCCAGATAAGGCAGTTATTGCTGAAACTTATCCATACAGCGACAATATTCAATCTGCAATCAAAATAACTTATCTGGATAACTTAGGGCCTGTTCTATCCTAAGTTACCTGGAGAAATTATCTGGATAGTAGACTAGAAATGTTCTGGGACTGTCCTGACTGTTTAACCCTGGCACTATCTGCATGGTGCAGGAGCGATCTGTAAGGAAGTTCAGAGGTGCGATCTGGATATTTCCTCTGAATATCCAGCTCAGCAGCAGTTATCCAGATACGTAGAACTACGTAGCTCAAGGCGTGAGCCAAGTAAGGCACTGGCTCAGGGTGCCAAACCTCAAGGGTGCCAAAAAGCCTGCCTCACCATCATGCCTGCCGTAGCCAGTAGCCACTTCAATTCTCTGTCTAGTTAGCAGAAACATCTTCTCCACAGTCTTCTCTGACCCCTGACCCACTTCCATAACCGCAGCGCTCCCTGCTTCTGTTTTATACATATTCCTCCACCCCCACCCCCAATCCTTATATTCTATGGTACTTAGCCAGCCAGGAATGATTCTCAGCTGGCTAAGTGTTGCTTAGCTGGCCATCTGCCAGCATTCAATAGGAGATAGCCAGCTATCTCCCACTGAATACAGTATTTGGTTTGCTTTGATTAGCCAGCGAGCAGTTACGTCGCACAACATAGCTGGTTACCGCCAATATTCATCAGCTGGCCAGCTAAGGAGCAAGGCCAGATAGACCTGCCCAAAAGGCAGAGCTATCTTTGCTCACTAGACCTTAGCCAGCCAGCCGATGAATATCAACTTAGCCGGCTCACGTCTGCGGTGGCGAACTGCTGGTGGGTAGATACAATATACAGGCTCACCGCGGACCGCAGAAGGTAACTGAACTGCCTCCCATGGTCTCAATATCAGGTCCATTGACCCTAATTATACATCTAACAGGCAATTTTATACATACTGAAGATGCATAGCCCTTTCATTATTCACTGGATAGTTCTCGTGTGTGAACAAATAGCTCATAGATAGATAATGAGCTATTTATGAGCTATATATATCTCTTTCCATATTGAAGAAGGAAAGACCTCAGAATATCATGGCTTCCATTCAAAAGATTCTAAGAGCACTAATCCATATTTTGGTCTTATAATCGGTCAGAAGACCTCCTTTTAACAAAGTGCTCAGTATCTAGAATAACCTGAATTTCCTCCAAATATTTCAAAAAAGCAGTGACTTTTTTTTTCTTCCAAAATATTCCTTCCATAAATCAATAGTATGTATCTTGAGTGATGACCTGTGGAGGGGCCTTTCTTAAAAAACAGTTTTATTAATAGAACATTAGCCCCCTCTTTAACGAATGCATAGCACGGTTTTTAGCGCCAACAGTGGCAGTAACTGCTCTGACACTCATAGAATTCCTATGAGCATTGGAGCCGTGGTGCTAAATAATTAAACAATCAAGAAAATTCTTGTACAGAAAAGCTCAACCCATAAATAATACATTACAATAGAATTAAGTGAAACGTAAATGAAACATTATGAGTTTAAGCTAAAGTCCATTATGTGGAGGGTGGATCAGAAAATGACATAAGAAAAATTATTTTAATACCAATAATCAAAGGAATTATAATGAAACATCAGTGAAGTCCTTCTAATTAAATCTCATATAGTATCTTTAACAACAGGAAACTAAGGAGGAGTAGGAATCAAAGACTTCTTTGCTGCCAAAAAATTGGTTGGATGTAAAGGATCAAAAAATAGATAACGTACAGATTTGTACTTCACAAGGAGATTTTTAAAAATACAATGCTCCTAACTGTAATACAGTGTTCCCCCGGTCATTCACATTCGGCGGTTCGTGGTCCCAGTCATTCGCGGTATTTTCCGACCGCAACCGCCAACAGCTGGAAAGGCAGGAGAGAGCAGCTGGAGCACCGGCGAGTGAAGGAAATCACTCGCTGTATTCTCCGACCGCCTCTTCCTGCACTAAAGTCGGGCCTTACCAATCAGGAGCTGCGTGTCAAAGCAGCTCCTGATTGGTAAGGCCTGACTTTAGTGCAGGAAGAGGCGGTCGGAGAATACAGCGAGTGATTTCCTTCACTCGCCGGTGCTCCGGCTTCTCTCTTCTGCCTCTCCCGCTGCCCTCTCCAGTCTCCCCCATGAAAAACTGTATTTGTGGTTTTTCAAGATTCGCGTGAGTTCCTGGAACGGAACCCCCAAGAATTTGGGGGGAGTACTGTACTTCAGCTTTTAACAACAGAAATAGATTTCTCTTTTTTTTTTTTTTTTTTGCATCTCTCTTGAGACGTCAGAAAAAATATTTATTTTTAAATCAAATAACTTCTTATCACGATGATGAAAGAACATTCTCAACAGCCACTCTATCAGAGGTAAAAGCAAAAGTTACCACCATTGTAGCTGGTGTTACATTTCCATGATCTGAATGCTCCAATATATTAGAAACATCCATTTCAACTAAAGCTTCTACTTGTGGCTGTTCCTTTTGTTTTTTTTAAAGCAGAAAGATAATAAGCCTTTACAATGGGTGGAACAGGTTCAGGAGCAACCGCTAATATTTCAATTACATATTTTCTGAACACTTGTTTAGGAAAATTCAAAAACCTCAAATTTGCAGCTCTGGAAATATTCTCTAAATTTTCCACTTTAGCTCTAAGGTTCAAGTTATCTTTAATTAAAGTTTCATTCACAGACTGATTAGTGGTAACTTTCTTATTCAGATCCTCCACTTCAGGAGACAAAAACAAAATGTCTGTAGCAGACTTTTCAACTTTTCCTTCCAAGACTTGAACTCTCAGATTAAGAGCATTAGTTTGTGGAATTAATATCTTTGCCATCTCTGATAAGGCTTCCCAAATTACATCTAGGGTTGCCAGATTTTTTCAATCGTAAAATCTGGACCCCTAGACCCGTCC
This sequence comes from Geotrypetes seraphini, assembly GCF_902459505.1. Taxonomy (NCBI): domain Eukaryota; kingdom Metazoa; phylum Chordata; class Amphibia; order Gymnophiona; family Dermophiidae; genus Geotrypetes; species Geotrypetes seraphini. The sequence goes on along the minus strand of NC_047085.1, from coordinate 181,163,163 downwards.
CAGGCTCGCCCAGTTTTGCCCATCCCTGCCCTGTAACATCCTAGCCTTGCCCCCCTGTCTCACCCTAGCCCCCCTCCCTCCCCGCTGCCTTCTCTTGGGCAGGGAGGAAGTCCATGCATGGGCGGATGCCACGTGATGATGCCACGCACACGCACGTGTGCACATGACATCATCACGTGGCATTTGTGCATGCGCGGATTTCCTCCCTGTCCGACATGATTTGAGGAGGCTTTTCAAAACTCGGACAAAGTGCCAGGTTTTGAAAAGCCATCCGGACCCCTGGACATGTCCTCAAAAGGAGGACATGTCTGGGGAAATCCAGATGACTGGTAACTCTAGTTATTACAGAGGGGTGATTGACCAAAAAAGAAGGCATCAGAACTGTTACCATTGAAGAGGAAATTCCACCAGTGTCTTGATGAGCTACAGAAATCTCTACTACAAATATACCTGCCACATTCTCTGGGGTCAAAGATATCTGATTTTGCAGCACAGCTTCAGTTCCTGACTCTTGCAGGGAGCTCTCAGCTAGAGAATGACACGGTGACAAAATTCATCACCGTTCCCGTCCCCGCGGATAACCGCGGGAAACCATCTTCATGTCATTCTTTAAAGAGAGAGGGAAGAATCGGAGTATAATTGGGCACAACCACTGACCCGCAAGCTTTGCTTTGAAGAATGCTGGGGTAGAAGAACCGAGGTTGAAATAGACACTAGAAAACGACATGGGATTATTTCCCGTGGTTATCCGCGGGGACGGGGACGGTGATGAATTTTGTCACCGTGTCATTCTCTACTCTCAGCCACTCCTGCTGGTAGCACCTCCCCCCAGCAAATTCAACACCTCATGGGAGAAGAAATGATGGGTGGGGCAGAAACACTGTTGGTTGTCGAAGGCTACACAGGAGGGTTTCCAAGATCCAGGCTTTTAATGAGGCGTCAGGCCCAGGAGAAAAACCAGTAGCTCCTGCTTAGAGATTGACACGGGGACAAATTTGTCCCCGTTTCCACATTCATTTACCTTGCATCAAAACGATACAGGGCTATAAAATTATTCCATTTCTAGCAGCTTATACAATTGCAGCCAAATACAAAGTTTCAGGACAAAGTGTACAATGTTGGGTCTGAATTTAAAAATAAAACTTAAAATCTACACAGAAACGTGGTAGAAATCAAGCACAGGTACAAGGATGGAAAATTAAAACTCACAAGGGGAGTCTGGACTTCCATTCGAGTTCTTTATTCTGCTACAGAATGGTCAACACTGTAAAGATGTAAGCTTTATGATTAGTTTAAATTATACACTCTGTAAATACTATAACCAAGTTATGCATACAGAAAGAGGTGTCCATTAGAGAATGACACAGGGACAAATTTGTCCCCTGTCCCCGCAGGAACTCAATTTCCCCAACCTGTTCTCTTGAGTTTTGTCCCTGCCCCATTCCTGTAAACTCTGCCTTAACCTCACAAGCCTCGAACACTTATGATTTTAAAGTGTTTGAGACTTGTGCAGATGAGGATGGAGCTTGCAGGAAAGGGGCAAGGACAAAAAAAAGAACTTACGGGGATGGGAAAATGAGTTCTCGTGGGAAAGGGAAAAATTTGTCCCCTGTGTCATTCTCTACTCCTGTTTCCTGGCGTCTTTGAGCACCGGACACTGAAGGATCTGTTCCTCACTGAACAAAAGGGTCTATCGGACTCATCACATGAATGCTCATGGTCTCAGAGAGATAGACACGGGGCTTCCCCTTTTGTTTCACCATTGTGGCAGGTAAGGAAAGCAGTCGGAGAGCAAATACTAGACTGCCGCCAGCTTGACTCCACCCTCTTCACCTCTGGCATTTTTAAAAGAACATCCAAATCAGAATTGGGATTTCCTGCTCATAATGTTCTCACAGCTATTTTTGAACAGGGGATTTTCTATTTGAAAATATGAGAGAAGGCCATTCTTGTACTGAAAACATCCAAAATGAACAGCTATTTTTCGAAATGAAAAGTCCAAATAATGCTTGCAAAAAAAAGCAGGCACAAAAAAGTCTGTCTGGCATCATTTGTCTACAAATGGCCACACAAATGTCCCTGCAGCATCAGAGCATTTACCTCGCTGGCCTGCACTAGAATGCTCTACTGCAACTTGATAAAAAGGGGCCGAAGAAAACCTAGGGCTCTTTTACAAAGCTACGGTAGAGGTTTCTACCAAGGGCCAGCAAGGTAAACGCTCCAGCACACATAGAGATTCTATGAGTGTCGAATCATTTACCTCGACGGCCCACGGTAGAAACCTCTACCGCAGCTTTATAAAAGGAGCCCTAGGTTTTCTTCGGCCCCCTTTTATCAAGTTGCAGTAGAGCATTCTAGTGCAGGCCAGCGAGGTAAATGCTCTGATGCTGCAGGGACATTTATTTGTGTGGCCATTTGTAGAGAAATGATGCCAGACAGACTAGTTATTATTGAAATATTTAAACCTGAGGCATGCTTGTATTTGAAGTTTATTAAGCTATTTTATAATAATATAATATTGCTGTACTATTAGAATGAATGGTCTTTTCTATCCCACTGTAAACCATACTGAGCTAATGGTTGTGATGGTAAATAAGATTACTGTATTTTATTATTATCTATCATAATAAAACCCTTAGCGTGCATGCGCACTTTAATCTCCATGTCTCCGTGCGTCGTGATTCCGTGCCGCGCATGTGCAGTACAATAATTCGCCTGCTGCCGATCACCTGTGCCTGCCTCAGCTGATTTCCTGCCTTCTGCCCCGATCTCCGATGCCGGCTGACTTCCTGCCTTCTGCCTACGCTGCCGGGATGCCTCTTCTTCTCAACCCTGGACCAGCAGCGGCAGCAGCCGCGGTTTCATCAAGAGCCGCGGGGCCTTTGCTAGGCTGGCCTACTTGGATAATGTGAGGCAGGCTGGCCTAGTAAAAGCCCCAAAGCTGCCTGGGCTAACGGATGCGGGACAGGTGTCACAATCCGTCCCCTGTGGCTCCGCTCATCCCAGAGCTGCCGGTGACTAAACCCTATCCAGTCATACAGCGAGCTAACCACGGGGATAGGATTGTGACTAGTCCCAGGGGAAAATGTGGATTTCCCTTTAACTTAAAGCAGGCTGAACTGCAGGGAGTAGAGGAAGGGGAGCAGAACAGCTCAGAAGAGCTTCAGAGGAACCTCCCTCCTCCTGTTCACTCTCAGCTGAGACCCATAATGAAAAACCCAAGACAAACTAAGCAAACAGTGCAGGTAACTCCTCCCCCTCAGAGAGCAGGGTGTGTTCGGTTGAACAATATAGAGGCTGCTCTGAGGAGAGGAAAGTTAGTTGGCCCTGAGCCAGCTCAGGGAAGGGTCTCTCCTGATTATGTTCCTGACTGTGAGGATGTGATAATGCAGGAAGCTGACACTGACCCTATTGCCAACCAGCCAGCTCTGCCTGAACCCATGGATTGGGGAGAAAACCTTGGACTGCCTGAAGACATGCTCCTGGAGTGAGGATAAGTGGCAGGTCTGGAGGTTTGTGCAGGCAGGAGCTTTCTCTGTTTAATAGAGTATTGTTGTGCAGTAGTGCTGCGTGTGGGAAACTGCATAGACTTGTGCTAAGAAAAAAAAAAAACGTTTTTTTTTAGTTAATTCAATTGGCCTGAATTGGGGACTCATGTATGTGAATGTGAGGGAAGTAAATGTTGTGATTTTGGGGAGAATTCACTTAAGATCCAGGTTGGGATAGTGGGGCCATTATTGGCATTCTGAAGTATCAGAAAAGTGATAAGTGAATTCCTTTACTCCCCTCCCCCACCAACAGCTTCTCTGTTGGTTACAGCCAAGCTTTAAGACTTACTGAGCTTGGAGGCCCAGAACTTGTGTGAGAAAAAAAAAAGGTTCCTTTGCCTTCTTAAAGGTAAAGACAACCCCTCTAAAGTTCTGTTAGTGATTGCAATACTGAACTGTTACTTACCTGAATTGCCTGATTGAAGGTAGCAGTGGTAAACCCATTCCGGTGGGTCCACTCCATACTTTATTTTTTGATATTTGGATACAGCATTCTACTTGGACTTTGATTTTTCTTTGAATGCTTAAGGGAGACGTTGCTCCCATCATCGCTTCACTGAATAAAGTGACTTTAAACAAGTAAAGCTGATTTGTTTTATGTTTATATTTGATTCCTGACAAGTAAAGATATAACCAACAGGACTTCCTTCCTTCATCGGAAGCACGCCGGAGTTGCGCTCGGGTGAGCAGAGACCGGGTTCCGGAAAATACAGGTACCGGCTCTGTCACATATGGTATCAGGAGTGGGATAGAGCGCCTCCTGTTGGACACTAGTGGAACTGTTGGAAAAAAAAATTAATATATTGGAAAAAAAAAAAGTTTTTTGGACTTTGGAGCTAATTTGTTGTTTTAGCTTATTATTTTAGTTTGTTGTATTGGTTCCTGTCCTGGAGGGCCAGCTTCCTGAGTCTTCCGCCGGAAGCGCCGAAGAAGCTCGTGACCAGAGGGATCCTGGTTAGCCCACGGTGAACCGGTGTCGGAAGAGGACCAAGGGGAGCTGGAAGCTAAGATAAGAGGACAGAAACGCAGCTATATGACTGGGGGCCAAGGAGGCCTACAAACAAAAGGCAAAGACTCACCTTACGCTCTGGTAAGAGGCTTGACCAGGGGGGTGAGGGAGGTTGACTACCCTTATATAGTGGTACCGCACTTGGGTTGGTCTCTCTCTTTGTTTCTTGTAGGTTACCCGGCACGATGGACCAGCAACAGCTGATAGCGTTCCTGACGGCGGAGCGACAGAAGCAAAGCGAGGACTTACAAGCAGTGTTAAAAACCAACCAAGAGTTATGGTATCGGTCCCAGGAGCTATCTCGGCGGCAACACGACGAGATGGTGCTGGCGATGGGGGAGCAAACGCAAGTACTGTCTAGAATTTTGCAGAACCCATCGACATCTGCAGGCAGTGAGCCTGGACATAGTAGTTTACCACAACCCTCAGGAGCAGCTAACCCTCTAGCCACGCTGAATCTGTGCAAGATCACAACAGCGGATGCTCCGGATGAGTTCCTATCCGCATTCGAGAGGGTAGCTACTGCTGCTGGTTGGCCTCAGGGTCAGTGGGCGGTAAGGCTACTCCCATGCCTTGCAGGAGAAACCCTGTCTGCTTATCAGACACTAGCCCCTGAGGTAGCTAACAATTACCAAATGGTGAAAACACATATCCTAGAGTACTTAGGCTACACCCAGGAACATTACCGTCAGCGGTTTAGAGCAACCCTTATGCAGGATAAGGAAAGGCCTAAGGCACTTGCTCAAAAACTGTCTAAGTTGGCTGAGAGGTGGCTTAGTCCATGGCTTGGGGATGCCCGGGCTATTGTATTGGAGTTGATCAGGGAGCAGTTTCTGCAATCCGCTCCAAAGAATTTGAGGGGCTGGGTGCAGAAACAGGGCTGCAAAACCCTAGCCCAGACCTTAGAGGTGGCAGAAGCCTATTTGGACGCTCAAGGCGCCTATGAGGAGGAAAAGACAACCACCCTACTAGGCCTGGGAAAAGCTAAGGACAGCCGAGGTCAGGACCCGCCTAGGAGAACTACAGGGTATCCTAGGGCGAAGGAGCCTGTCCCTGAGAAAACCCCGAGGTGTTATCGTTGTGGGAAAATAGGGCATACCCAGAAGTTCTGCAACTCTAAAAGAGAGCTAATGGTAACTCAAGGAATACATACCCAGGTTCCGGAAGCTTATAGAGCTACAATCTCAGTTGCAGGGAGAATGGTGGCTGCTCTGGTAGACACAGGAGCGGATCAATCCATGATGTCTACCCCATGTTATAGGAAATTGTTTCCCTCCGAAGCCGAGCATAAGGAGGGAGAATCGGTGGTTATTAAGTGCGTACATGGAGACAGGGTAAGGTATCCTCTTCGTACCACGACCATATTGAATAAGGATAGGGTAGACCGGGTCAAGATAGCCATAGTACCCGGCGCACCCTACGACCTCATATTGGGTCGGGATTGGAAGGGGTTAGAGGAGTATCTCAAACCTAAACAAAGCCTAGTGAGCACTCGATCCCAGGGACCCCTTACTTCAGCCGGAGAGGAGGAACTGGGGAAGATATTTCCCTTTAGTGGGGAGGTAATAAGGGAAGCAACCCAGAGGCCGAATCGAAGCTCTAGGGCACAGAACCGCAGACAAAGGCAACAACGGAGCCAGGCTCTGAAACAGGTTAGCACAGGCAAGGATATTCCCTGGTTACCCAAGGAGGTGACACAGGTATTTCCTACCTTCGCAGCAGAGCAGAAAGCGGATGCCTCTCTGGCAGAGTTCTGGAAACAAGCTTCCCAAACCCCTAGGTCCCCAGTGGGCTTTAAGGTGAAACAAGGGTTACTGTACAGACTCACATTGGGGAAGGACTCCAATTGCAACAATGAACAGCTAGTAATTCCTCAGGGTTTCCGGAGGATAATAGTAGAAACAGCTCACGATCATCTGCTTTCTGGTCACAAAGGGACTGAGTCAACGGAAACTCAGGTCTCCCAAAGATTTTTTTGGCCAGGCCTCGTTCAGGATGTAGCAAGTTTTTGCAAATCTTGTCCCACATGTCAAAAGCTCTCATTGAATAGACCAGCTAAGGCCCCGTTAATACCTATACCCAGAGTAGGAGAACCTTGGGCCCGGGTGGCTATGGATATTGTGGGTCCATTAGAGAAGACTCCAAGGGGATATAGCTACATTTTGGTGGTGATGGACGTGGCCACTCGTTATCCCTGGGCCTTCCCGTTACGGAAAACAACGTCCTCGATACTTATGAGGGAATTAATGAACCTTTTTTGTACGATGGGGTTCCCTCGGGAGGTCTTAACCGACCAAGGAAGTAATTTCCTGTCAAAAGAAATGGAGAAGTTTTGGCAAGGGTTCGGGATTCGCCACCTTAGAACGGCTGCTTATCATCCCCAGGCTAACGGGATGGTGGAAAGGTTCAATCAAACATTAAAGCAAATGATTAAAAAAGTGGCGGGCTCCGAAAAGCGAGATTGGGATCTTTTTCTGCCATTGGTTTTGTTTGCAGCGCGTGAGAGAGTGCAGGATTCCTTGGGGGTAAGCCCTTTTGAGATGATGTTTGGGAGAGTCCCAAGGGGAATACTGGATGTGGTTAAGGACCAGTGGGGCTCACAGGAAAGCGAGGATATGAATGTAGTGTCCTACTTAGCCCAACTAAGGAAAAGATTAGAGCAGGTGGCCCAGGTGGGCAAACAGAATTTGGAGTGGTGTCAAGAAAAACAAAAAAGGTATTATGATAGGGGGACTCGGGTTCGCCACTTGGAAATAGGAGATAAGGTCCTGGTTCTGATACCCACAGACCCTCATAAATTCCTAGCAGAGTGGAAGGGGCCCTCCACGGTGATAGAGAGAGTGAATGAGGTGGACTATAAAGTCAGGGATGAGGCAAACCGCGTTCAGACTTTCCACATAAATCTCTTGAAGCCCTGGAGGGATCGGGAAACGTTAACTATGATGGCAGAGCAGAAATCCGATGACGACCTGGGCCCACAAATAGCGGACATGGCCCAAACTGAAGGGGTCAATATTGGGACTGAATTGTCCACCAGTCAAGCCAGACAGCTGGAGACTTTGGTACAGGCTTTTGGGGATGTATTCTCACCAATCCCGGGGCGGACCGAAGTAGTCACCCATGAGATAGTCACTACTCCAGGGAAGGTAATCCGGGTGAAGCCTTATAGACTCACAGAGGGAAAGAAAGAACTGGTTCACAAGCTGGTGGAGGAGATGCTAACACTGGGGGTGATCGAACCATCTCAAAGTCCTTGGAGCAGCCCGATTGTTATTGTTCCAAAGGCTGATGGCACACCCAGATTTTGCATCGACTTCCGTCAGTTAAACGAGGTCTCGCAATTTGATGCCTTCCCCATGCCCCGGGTGGATGACCTTTTGGACCGATTGGGTCAGGCCCAATTTCTCTCCACGTTAGACCTAACGAAAGGGTATTGGCAAATCCCGCTATCCCCATCGGCCAGACCAAAGACTGCCTTTAGCACACCCCACGGGCTGTACCAATTCAGGCGCATGCCCTTCGGCCTTCATGGGGCAGCTGCGACATGCAAAAGAGGAATCACGGAGGTCCTAAGGGGGCATCATAGTTACGCAGAGGCGTACCTTGACGACATCGTGATTTTCTCTAAGGATTGGGCCCAACATCTGGTGCATGTGCAAGCGATACTGGAGTCCCTAAGAAAGGCAGGGTTTACAATCAATCCAAAAAAATGCTATCTAGGGCAAAAGGAGGTGAAATACCTAGGGTATGTAGTAGGCAGAGGGCAAATTAGGCCTTTAGTGGACAAGGTACACTGTATAAAGGAATACCCCATCCCTAGCTCCAAAAAACAGTTGAGGGGGTTTTTGGGACTCCTAGGGTACTACCGCAGGTTTATTCCAGCATTCTCGACCAAGGCCGCAGTCCTCACGGACATGCTAAAAAAAAATAGTCCGGACACCTTGCGTTGGAAGGATGAGGGAAGGCAGGCCTTAACAGAATTAAAGGAAGCTTTGTGCACTAACCCGGTGCTCATAGCAATCGACTTTAAGAAACCATTAATTTTACAAACTGATGCGTCTGGAACGGGGCTGGGGGCGATATTAAGCCAAGAGGTTCAAGGGGTAGAACATCCAGTCCTCTTCCTCAGCCGCAAGTTACATCCTAATGAGAGGAATTATGCGACGGTGGAGTTGGAATGTCTGGCAGCCAAATGGGCTATGCAAACCCTTGAACACTACTTGCAGGAAAGAGAATTTACCTTAGTTACCGACCATGCAGCCCTGAAGTGGCTGAACACTATGCGAAATAACAACGCAAGGCTGACACGGTGGTACTTGGCTCTGCAAACGTTTAGGTTCAAGGTTTTGCATCGCCCTGGCAAGTTAAGTGTGAATGTTGACACTCTGTCTCGAATGCAAGAGGATAGTGAGTTGCCCCTGGAAAATAGGGACAGTCAATCCTTAAGGGTGAGGGTATGTCACAATCCGTCCCCTGTGGCTCCGCTCATCCCAGAGCTGCCGGTGACTAAACCCTATCCAGTCATACAGCGAGCTAACCACGGGGATAGGATTGTGACTAGTCCCAGGGGAAAATGTGGATTTCCCTTTAACTTAAAGCAGGCTGAACTGCAGGGAGTAGAGGAAGGGGAGCAGAACAGCTCAGAAGAGCTTCAGAGGAACCTCCCTCCTCCTGTTCACTCTCAGCTGAGACCCATAATGAAAAACCCAAGACAAACTAAGCAAACAGTGCAGGTAACTCCTCCCCCTCAGAGAGCAGGGTGTGTTCGGTTGAACAATATAGAGGCTGCTCTGAGGAGAGGAAAGTTAGTTGGCCCTGAGCCAGCTCAGGGAAGGGTCTCTCCTGATTATGTTCCTGACTGTGAGGATGTGATAATGCAGGAAGCTGACACTGACCCTATTGCCAACCAGCCAGCTCTGCCTGAACCCATGGATTGGGGAGAAAACCTTGGACTGCCTGAAGACATGCTCCTGAAGTGAGGATAAGTGGCAGGTCTGGAGGTTTGTGCAGGCAGGAGCTTTCTCTGTTTAATAGAGTATTGTTGTGCAGTAGTGCTGCGTGTGGGAAACTGCATAGACTTGTGCTAAGAAAAAAAACAAACGTTTTTTTTTTAGTTAATTCAATTGGCCTGAATTGGGGACTCATGTATGTGAATGTGAGGGAAGTAAATGTTGTGATTTTGGGGAGAATTCACTTAAGATCCAGGTTGGGATAGTGGGGCCATTATTGGCATTCTGAAGTATCAGAAAAGTGATAAGTGAATTCCTTTACTCCCCTCCCCCACCAACAGCTTCTCTGTTGGTTACAGCCAAGCTTTAAGACTTACTGAGCTTGGAGGCCCAGAACTTGTGTGAGAAAAAAAAAAGGTTCCTTTGCCTTCTTAAAGGTAAAGACAACCCCTCTAAAGTTCTGTTAGTGATTGCAATACTGAACTGTTACTTACCTGAATTGCCTGATTGAAGGTAGCAGTGGTAAACCCATTCCGGTGGGTCCACTCCATACTTTATTTTTTGATATTTGGATACAGCATTCTACTTGGACTTTGATTTTTCTTTGAATGCTTAAGGGAGACGTTGCTCCCATCATCGCTTCACTGAATAAAGTGACTTTAAACAAGTAAAGCTGATTTGTTTTATGTTTATATTTGATTCCTGACAAGTAAAGATATAACCAACAGGACTTCCTTCCTTCATCGGAAGCACGCCGGAGTTGCGCTCGGGTGAGCAGAGACCGGGTTCCGGAAAATACAGGTACCGGCTCTGTCACACAGGGGGAGCAGGGAAGGGAGAAGGGGTACTGCTGGACAGGGGGGAGGTAAAAGGAAGGGAGAAGGGCTAATGCTGGACAGGGGGGAGCAGGAAGCAAAGAAAGAAAGGCCTCAGCGCCCTATTGTGCTAAAACTTTACACATCTATTTTAGCATCCATTAATGTAATGGACTTAAACACTAGTAGTTAATATTTATTTTTAATGAAGTTCTGTCATTTGCCATTGTTTGCTGTGCCAGATTGTGATGATCTGATGACTCTATGCTATTTTTGATATGACGTATAAGTCCAAGTTTGGACATGTGCAGAACAGAAAAATCCAATAGCGAACAGCACCATTTTCAAAACAAGAAAATGGCTCTTTCTCAGATGTGTTTGTCCTCAGTATGTCTATTTTTTTTTTTTTACCATTTTGGAAAAAAAAAAGTTAATAAGAAATTTGCACAAAATAAGCCATTGGGATGTAGGAGGAGGCAGCATTTTATTTAGTAGACTGGCCACACACACATCCCAGCAGAGCAGTGGCCTTAGGGAGCAAAGTCTGAGGTACACATTTCACCATAACCCCCTTATATTGCATGGTAAGCCCTACAAACCCCACCCACAACCTACTGACCCAACTGTACACTCAGTGGCATGGTAAAGGGGGGCAGTCCGCCCCGGGCACCATCTAGGTGGGGGCACCGGCACCCATTCTCCTCTCCGCCCCTGCCATCATTTACTATGTTACTATGATGACCTTAAGGAATACGTCGGCATGCAAGGAGTCAGCCAAATAGATCTTTGCAATCCGAAAATTGAAAGTTATTAGACCTGATTGCGCGGGGGGAGATATGCAGACACTAGGCCAATAACTTTCTGTTTTGGTAGGTCAGTTAAGATTATGCTTAAACAGGCTACAATTTAAGAAACAGTTAAACTCAGCTGTTTGTTACATCATTCCTGTGATGTACTTTGGTCATTACGGAGCAGAAGAATTTAATTAAGAGGGAAGATTTTTTTTATTTATTTATTTTATGATGCTCATTTTATATATATTTTATTTTTGTAAACCATTTAGTTTTTAGACGGTATATACTTTTAAAAAAATAAATAAGAATGATGACAAGCCTGCGCTAATTATAATACCGAAAGGAAGTCTTGTTGTAAGCATCAAACAGTGCTCTTGCTTACGCAATATGATCCCATTGATTGGCTCATGTCATAATCTTAACTGTGGTGTTCTGTACTCTCTGTAAATGTTTGCTATCCATGATACAGAGGCCCCCAAAAAAGGGGATAACAGTAATTAAATTGCCCTAGCACGAAAGAATGAAGTAGTTCCTGTAAAGCTGTTTGATCAAAGCTATGGCCATTATCCTTTCTTACCCTTATCCATTCTCTGTTTTCTGTCTTTCAGCCAGTTCCTGATCCACAGTAGGACACTGCCTACTATCCCATGACTTTTTAATTTCCTCTGGAGTATTTCATACAGACTTTGTTAAATGCCTTCTGAAAATCCAGACATACTATCTCAACTAGCTTACCCCTATCCAAATGTCTATTAACACCTTTAAAAAAGTCTTCATATTTGTAAGGAAAAACTTCCCTTTGTTTAATCCATGTTGACTTTGACCTGTCAAATAACGTCTTTTCATATGGCCAATTATTTGTTGTTCAGAATAGCTTTTACAATTTTGCCTGTTACTTGCATCAGGCTTACCTGTTATTTTGGCTATCCTCCAATCCTCAACCACTGTAGCTAATTTCAGTGACAAATTGCAGATTACAAGTAATAAATCTGCAATTTCATTTTTGAATTCTTTTAGAACTCTGGGATATTTGTCTTTTGGTTCTGATGGGTTCTGATGATTTCTTAATCTTGGGGAGAAAGTGTGGCACAGTGGTCAAAGCTACAGCCTTAGCACCCTGAGGTTGTGGGTTCAAACCCACACTGCTCCTTGTGACCCTGGGCAAGTCACTCAATCCCCCTCCTTGCCCCAGGTACATTAGATAGATTGTGAGCCCATCAGGGCTTCTTTGGGAGAATGGCATAGAAAATTGAATAAATTTTTTAGTTTGCTCCATTATATCATTCAGGTTCATCATGGTGGCTTCAGTTCCTCAGTCATCACCATCAAATAGTGTGAATGTCTGTTCAACATCCTACTCAGAAAAGACCAAAGCAAAAATTACATTTAATTTTTTTTTTGCTACGGGCTTGTCTTCCTTAAGTGTCTCTTATACCCCTTATCATCAAGCAGTCCTGTCCTACTGACTCCCTCACAGGCTTTTTCAAAAGTACCTGAAAAAGATTTTGACCCTGTGGAAAGGTTTTGTGTTTTGTTTTCCAAAATTTATTTTAGACTGGCTTACCTTAGGTTTACTTCTAATATCAAAATATCAAAACAAATACTCAAAAACTGGCTGGTGAGAGAGATAAACCCTATAGATCAAATATAAGTGGAGGAAAAAACCTCAGTATCAAACAGGATAAGACAAATAGCATATCCAGGAGACAATCCAACTTCAAAAGAAATTTTTAAGAATCTTTTTTTTTGAAGAAATTTTGAAGAAATTTTTATGATCCCTGATCATAAAAAAACTCCACTCAAGCTAACATATTGATACTTTCAAAAATTGCACAAGTCTTTCAAGAAAATCTATAAATATAATTAAGTAGAATTAAATCAGCAGCACTTATCTTCAATAAAAGTCCATTCAACACACAGCTCCACTTAGGAAAGAGAAGGTACTATGAAAGTTCTTGATTCTACACTCCTCATACATTATATTGGGTTAATTCAACTCTAAATGTCCGTTTAGCAAATTACTTCTAATGTGTCATTGTGTATGTGCTTTCCTATTTTTTTTTATTTGGATCTGCTTTCCAGTTTTCTAAAGATGTCCTTTGGTCTTTAATAATAGTTTATAGTTTATTTAAAATTTGATAAAACGCTTTACAATATATTTCAAAGCGTTGTACAATTAAAATCAAAATAAAATAATGGGCAAAGATAATACAAGGACAGACATATTAAGGTGGGAAGGAGGAATAAAACAAAAGGGAGGTGTGGAAGAAAACTACAATTAAAAAAAAAAAATTAAAAACAGAGGGAAGAAACAAAGGGAACGGATAGGGAAGAATTTTAAAATTGATAAGAAAATAAAGGTGAATTAAGATTGTATACAATATATCAAAATTGAATCAGATACATTAATCATATGCATCTTTAAAAAGGAAACATTTTAAGCTGCTCTTAAATTTAACCAAGTTTTGTTCTACTCTTAACTGTAAAGATAGTGAGTTCCAAATAGTGGGTGCTGTTACGGAGAAAATGTATGAACGATGAGTACCAATTATTTGTAGAGATGGAACATTAAGGGTAAATTGTGATGAGGATCTTAAGATTCTAGGGGAGTCATATGGAATAAGTAGTTTGTCAATAAATGCTGGTGCATTAGTCTGCCAGGTCTTGAAAGTAAGGAGAGCAATTTTATAGATGATCCGATGATGAATGGGAAGCCAGTGGGCATTTTTCAACAGAGGAGTAACGTGATCATATTTTTTTGAGTTAGTGATAATTTTTATTGCTGTGTTTTGTATTAGTTGAAGACGTCTAATGTCCTTTTGGTATAAACCTTTATATAATGAATTACAGTAATCTCTTTTGCATTACCATTTAACTATGCTGAAAGTGTTTTAGTCTTCAGTCAATCTTTGTTAATTCATGGAATAAATGTGACATTCCATTTGGTATAGGGAAATGGGACATAGAGATTGAGTCATTCATATTTCCCCTATTACTTTACTCAGGAGAATTTGATCACATGAATCTACTTCTTGTCATACTACCAGAAAGATCACCCAAAAAGGCTTAGGGGCTCATAATCAAAAGAGAAAAACGTCCAAAAACCGGCCTAAGTCAGCACTTGGATGAACATTGTCAAAATATGTCCAATATAAATGACCTAGGTTTTCATAGTGCCTCTGAACGACCATAGCTAAACGGGGCATTTCAGGAGGAGTGTCGAGGGCGGGAGTTGGGCGGAACATGGAGCGGTTTAGACTTAGTCGTACTGCATGTATAACTGAAAGTTATACAGCACAGGATTGACGGAACTTGGAAGTTGTGACTTAGACCATTTAAAACATGGTCTAAGTCACAAAAATCTACCTAAAGTGACCAGATAAGCACTGCAAACACATAATACAGACCCCCACACACTACCTCAGTGATCACCAACCCCTCCCCATTAAAAATATTAATCACAACTTGAAAATTGTGCCTCCAGAACATCATCACCTGGTAGCCTGGCATAGGAAAGCCTAGTCGTGCTGCATAGAGGCATCTTAAACCATCTTGGGGTTGGGTTAGGGACCCATGGAGAGGAGGACCCATGCCCATAGGCCCCTGTAATCACTGCATTGATATTGAAACATGTGCACTCCCCTATACACCCCCAAAACCCTTTTGTACTGGCATATAGGTGACTCCTGTAGCCATGAGGGCTTTTGGGGTGGTAGATAAGTGGGTCTAGGGGATTCTGGAGGTGGTTTGGGGGGCTCACCACGACCTATAAGGGAGCTATAGTGAGATGAAGACATGGCACCCTTTTTGTGAGGTTCACAGCAGTGCCTTGTAAGGTACCCCACTATTTAGGTGCCATGTCTGGTTATCAAGTCCATCACTTTGTAGACCCTCCCACGTCCAAAAGGTCTGTTTCTAGGCGTTTTTGCTTTGGTTTTAAAGTTGGACAAAAATGTGATATAAAGATGGAAGATTTAGCAGCTTGAACGATCAGATCGGCAGGATGTATAGTTAGACGATTTTCGAAATGGAAAATAATTTGGACTTATTTTTCGAAAATGTGTCCTAAGCTGTTGTTTACTTTGGATGACTTGCGACTTGGACGAAAACGGACTTAGATGTTCCTTTCAATTATGCCCCTCATAGCGCCTCTTCTTTGAAATAAATATTGGAATACAACATGTATAAGCATCTGTACTGTTCACTTGTCATCAAGGAGTCAAGGAGATCCTTCTGACTGGTCCACCATATAATTTATGGCACAATTTAAATCAATCAGGTAACAAAGGAGGCTTAAGGCTGATATCTTTCCCTCTTGACCCCTTCTCAGCAAAGATAACATAACATAACATAATAACAGATTTCTATAGCGCATAACCCTTAGTTCAATGCGGTTTACAAAAGATTATGCTATGAGTAAATACAGAGATAATGCAAGAATTAGCTAGCTACAAATTTAGAAAAAAGAAAAGTTTTCAAAAGTTTTCTGTAATGTTTATAAGATATTGATCTGGTCAGTAATGGGTGGAATTCTTTATCAAATTGAGCTGCTTGATAAGAAAGACAGTGCCCATGATATTTCTTACTTTTACAGCCCTTAAGAGAAGGGAACATAAATAGGGCATGGGATTGTACAGCTAGGAACAAAGGAGTTACCGTAATTCTTTTCTTGTGGAAGAGGAGCTGCCAATGAAACTAAAAAGGACTGTGGAACACCCCTATTGATGAAGAGCTCATGTTCTAATCTATACCACCTCTCCCATAGGAGGCTACAAAATAGATTACAAAGTTTATATATATTAAAATAAAGCATAGCTGTTTCATAAAAACCATCAATTCAAGAACTAGTACTATACAAACTCATGTAAATTAACAGCGTTTCAAAACCAAAATACCATAACACACCCATGCCTTGCATTTTAAAAAAATATTAGAGTTGAGTCATCTAGGAATGCACTCTAATATTTTGGGCCACTATGTGAAAAAGAATGTTTTTTATCAGCTGATATTCAGCCAGCAGTAGTCTAGAGTTTTTAAGACAGCCTCAAATTGTATAAAAATCACAAAATATTATGCATGCAAATTTAATCGCATACCCAAACTGCATGTGCAATGTACCCAACCTTTTTTTTTTTTTACAAAAGCATAGCAGGGTTTTATCACCGGCCACGGTGGTAACTGCTCCTGCGATCATAGAAATTCTATGAATGTCGGAGCTGTTACCGATGCCACCGGTGCTAAAAACCACACTACGCTTTTGTAAAAGGAGGGTAATTGACTAGCAAGCTAATTAGCATCAATAATTGGCTTCTTAAAAAGCAATCATTGGTGCTAATTAAAATCAATTACTAGTTATGCACATAAATGTAGGCGCAGGATCCATGCCTAAATTTTAGCCCTGAATCAAAAAAGGGGACACGGAAATGGGTGGGTCAAGGCCAGATTGAGGGCATTATGAGGAGATGCTGAAAAGTTCTCAGCCCAACCAACCAACTTCCTACAATCTGAGCGTTATTTTGCCACCGTAGCTGATCCAAAGTGTTAGTCCTGTCCTAGTGAGCCAGTAACAGTATTAGTGTCCCTTCCTGATGAAGAGATGAAACTCGGGTCAGGGGGACAGGGACTTTAGAAAGAACGGCTTACAACGGCTTATTTTAATTCACCAGCACAAGTTTTAGGCACCCCATCACCATTGAGGAATAACGTTACACAATCAACCACCCGGCAAAGATAAGTACATCATTGGATACAACAACGCACGTGGAGTGCTTTGTATATAAAGGGTGGTTAGGGGACAGTGAAGGCGATGATGGTCCCCTTGTTAACCTCAATTTAATGACATCACTAAAGCACTGGTTATAAGGTCTGAGCACTTCACTTTAATTTGAGAAATATTTTACTATAAAGTTTAGAATTCAATTAGAGCTGTGATAATAATAGCAGTAGATGATCTTCATCACAGGATACTGAAACTTATTTCCCTATTAATTAGTTTATTAGATCATTAATTGAACCATGTCCACGTCATTTTCTTCTTGGTTGGGCTAAGAACTTTACAGCATCCCCTTGTACTTTCTGGGCATCCACGCCTAAATTTAGGCCCAGGCATTTGCAGCACATATGTCTGTATTTTGTCTTAGTTTCCAGGTGTAACTTTAAGCACAGCTTATAGAACAGTGTATTTTTTGGTGCCAATGTTTTGGGTGCCATATATAGAATTTTAGCCCTCAGTGTCGCCCATGGTTACTAGCCAAATTAGTCCAGATATCAAGGCACCAGTAGGTCAGTTGCAGACCCAGAAGTTATTGTGACGCCAGCACTTGCATACATAATTGTGCTATCTGCCTGGTTAGGTATGCTGGCACCAGCACTGAATATGGTCAGTGCCCATATATCTGTCATCTCATAGCAACATAGAACATGACGGCAGAAAAGGGCCACGACCCATCTAGTCTGCCCACACTAATGGCCCACCCCTAACTACCTCCATGAAGAGATCCCACATGCCAATCCCATCTTTTCTTAAAATCTGGCACGCTGCTGGCCTCAATTACCTGTTGTGGAAGATTATTCCAGTGATCAACCACCCTTTCGGTGAAGAAATATTTTCTGGTGTCGCCATGAAATTTCCCACCCCTGATTTTCAATGGATGCCCTCTTGTTGCCGTGGGTCCTTTAAGGAAAAAGAGATCCTCTTCCATCTCGATATGGCCCTTGACATATTTGAACGTCTCAATCATGTCTCCCCTCTCTCTGTGTTCCTCGAGTGAGTACAGCTGCAACTTACCCAGTCGTTCCTCATAAGGGAGATTCTTGAGACCTGAGACCATCCTGGTGGCCATTCACTGAACCGACTCAACTCTCCATACATCTTTTTGATAATGCGGCCTCCAGAATTGTACACAGTATTCCAGATGGGGTCTGAACAACGGCATTATGACCTCGGGCTTACGGCTGACGAAACTTCTACGGATACAGCCCATGATTTGTCTATCCCTGGATGAAGCTTTCTCCACTTGATTGGCAGTCTTCATGTCTTCGCTAATGATCACCCCCAAGTCACGTTCTGCTACAGTCCTTGCTAGGATCTCACCATTTAGGGTGTAAGTCCTGCATGGATTTTTGCCACCAAAGTGCATGACCTTGCATTTTTTGGCATTGAAACTTAGTTGCCAAGTCTTTGACCAATGCTCCAGCAGGAGTAGGTCCTGCGTCATACTGTCGAGCATTGAGCTTTTGTCGGGCACTGTGCTTTCATCTGTTGTGCGGTTGCCTACTATGTTGCATAGTTTGGCGTCATCGGCGAATAATGTAATTTTACCTCGCAGCCCCTCAGCCAAGTCTCTTACGAAGATGTTAAATAGGATCAGGCCCAAGACCGAGCCTTGCGGCATTCCGCTGATCACCTCCGTCGTATCGGAGAGGGTACCGTTTGCCACTACCCTCTGAAGTCTACCTCTAAGCCAGTCCCTAACCCATGCGGTTAATGTTTCACCCAGTCCCATCGAACCCATCTTGCTCAATAACCTGCGGTGTGGGACGCTATCAAACGCTTTGCTGAAGTCCAAGTACACGACGTCCAGGGACTCCAGCTCAGACTCCAGCCCCAGACCCTCTGGCACTAACTGGACTGTTCCATGACGGTCAAATAACATGCCTGGTAAAGTGCCTCCTAATATCCCCTCCTAGCCTGCTGATCAGGTTTAAGCAAGTAGGAGCTTCTATCCCTTAGTTCATACTTGAGGGACTCTGCAGTAAGCTTCTTTGAGATAGGCAAAGGGTTCTTGCTGGTGTATGTCATTAAATACTAACTGCAAGATGCTGGGGCATAATGTCATTTAATCCACTTTTTCTAAGGTAATTATAATCTCTTCAGCTCTTCCACCTTCGTACTTTATATAGCACATGCATCCAATATTCTGCCAAAGACCTCAGAAACACAACTCCTCCGTCCCACTATAGGTATTATTCTCCGGGGAGATTCATGTGTTCAAGCCTCACTGGTCTAGGCTCAATTTTATCAATTGATAACATTGATAAAAATGGATAAAATTGAGCCTAGATCAGTGAGGAGTTAACACATGAATCTCCCCGGAGAATAATACCTATAGTGTGATGGAGGAGTGGTGTTTCTAAGTGTTGGGAAGTTGAGGGAGAAGTCAGTAACAGAGGTTCACAAAGAAAAATGAACATTGCCTGAATGTGTTTTAAAGCACTGCTCTGCAACTGAAAGTGAAACAAATGATAGAAATGATAGAAAACCTGTGAGAAAACCTGTACTAGATGAAGCCAAGGATTATGAAGCTTTAAAGGAAACTGTGTCCTAGTTTACCTAAAAAAGCCAATACTGTTAGTTGCCAAGGAAGTAGTGCTGTGTGAGGCAATTAACCAATTAGGCAGTCAGAGGCAAATCAGTGTTTCTGACTGAAGAAAGAATTGTGTTGGAACTGTGTGAGAAAGTTTATTTCTGCTGGCAAAAGAAAAACTAACTGTATGAAGTCACTCACTAGTTACTACTATATAAATCTGATGGGATATTATGTTATATCTTGGGTGGGATCTACAAGCAGATCTAAGGGCGGAATGATCCCATGCATTGTTTAAAACAGTATTTAAACCAGTGGAGTGCTTCAGTCACATGGTTGAAATTTTGAGAGAGCCATCAAGGCTTGGGAACTGAGGAATCGAGCTACTGGGCTTGAAAAGTAGAAGGCAGATGTAAAGCAACTAGCTTAGATCGTGTGAAGACCTGCTGTGGTCAGGTCAGTGAACTGAGCTTGGGGAAGAAGAATGTTTTGTTTTGGTGGTATTTAAGTTCAGTTGAGAAATTCTGAAGCAAAGTAGCATTATCTACCAGAGGAAAGGTTCCTGTGTTTTCGTTTAGTACCAACTCCATATTAATCATACCGCTTGGTCAGAAATCAGTGACTGGGTCAACACCATTGGTTACATGCCACGGGCCAGTGCTCGACCACAATATGCATGAAATAGATGTGCGTACAATGGAGGCGGTGCATTCAGATTTATCTCATGCATATTCATTGTGGGTATCCTGAAAACCTGACTGACTTGGTGTGTGCTGAGGACTGGATGAGAAACCCTTGATCTAAGTGGATAAGAACCATGAGAATAGAAGATTGGATCATGTAGAAAACCAGATTATTTATTTAATTCATTTTCTATACCTTTCTCCCCAAAGAGCTCAGAACGGGTTACAGGTTGACATACCTTATGTACAGTTAACAGATTACAATTTTCCATAGTTCCAGTGCAAGGTTTTTCAATACAAGTTTTATTCCACTTGATACTAGGGATATAGAGGCTAGAGAAACTGGGCCTCTTCTCCCTTGAGAAGAGAAGACTGAGAGGGGACATGATCGAAACATTCAAGATATTGAAGGGAATTGACTTAGTAGAGAAAGAGAGACTGTTCACCCTCTCCAAGATGAAGAGAACGAAAGGGCACTCACTGAAGTTAGAAGGGAAAAGATTCCGTACAAACATAAGGAAGTTTTTCTTCATCCAGAGAGTGGTAGAAACCTGGAATGCTCTTCTGGAGGCTGTTATAGGGGAAAACACCCTTCAGGGATTCAAGACAAGGTTGGATAAGTTCCTACTGGAACAGAAATACGCAAGTAAGGCTAGATACTAATAGGGCACTGGTCTTTGACCTAAGGGCCACCGCGTGAGCAGACTGCTGGGCACGATGGACCACTGGTCTGACCCAGCAGCAGCAATTCTTATGTTCTTATGACACCAAAAGGTTGTTCTTGAAATATGCTAAAACTTTTTGCAGTCTCAAGAAATGTCCTTCCTATTTGGGCAAAGCTGCTTCACCAACATTTTTGAAATTTTTTAATGGCCCGGCATAACTTCTATCTCGATTCTGGAATTTTTCCCCCTTCCTGGGGTGATATTTTTCTCACCCCAATTCCAAAGAATCTAAAGATAAGCTTATTGGAAGAGATTGATTACCATCCTGTTGTTTCTATTCCATTGTTTATAAAGGTGATGGACGGACTAGTTAGAAGGAATTGGAGATATATTTAACTAAACAAGATCTTCTTTATTCCACACAATCAGGATTTCAAAGAAATCACAGTACAGAAACTGGTAGGCACTTTTGTGGCTTACGGGAAACAATTATTATCTAAGGATCAGTGTGTGATAGTAATACAGTTTGATCTTTCTAGCACATTTGACATAGTTGATTTAGATATGAGACAGAAATATTTCATCATCAATTTGGTATTTATGGTCAGATATTAAACTGGTTCTTAGGGGAGCGGTTATTGTTTTTTCTTTAAGAAAAATCACTACATAAATTAAATCAAGAAAATCAGGCAGAAGTAATTACAATTACGCACTTATTACAAATCTTATATGAAATAGTCCACATCATGAGAGGAAAGAGAGAGAAAAAAAATTACAAGTAATCACAGGATAATACAATCCTAAATGCTAGTGCCATTATCTTTTCCACTAATAATACCCTGAGAAGAAGAACTAAATAATTATTTAGGCAAATTAACCTTTGTTTTTTTGCTAACTCCTTAAGAAGGATGGAGTTTTCTCTGAGAAATGGAGGGTGCCCTATGGTGTTACCTTGGGCTCCCCTTTATTGCCTTTACATTTGGAAGGGGTTTAGATCATTTTGGGTTTAGCTATTTTACAGTATCTATGCTGATGACATTACTGTTATTCTATCTTTTGCCACAGGGCTTTTACTAAGCCGCGTTAGAGCTTTAATGCATGGAATAGCGTGCACTACATTGCCGCGCGCTAGACCTTAACGCCAGCATTGAGCTGGCATTAGTTCTAGAAGCGTAGCGCGCGGTGTAATGTGTAGTAATTTCATGCGTGCGCTAAAAATGCTAGCGCACCTTAGTAAAAGGAGCCCACAGTCTTGGTTAGAACATTGGGATGCATTTGAGAGTGTCAGACTTATTGATAACTGGATCCTTGTTCTTCATTAAAAAATAATAAAAAGTAGATGGGTAGGTCCCATTAACGATTCAATATATATTTGTGGTCTTGCTATATTTCAGGGATCTCAAAGTCACTCCTTGAGGGCCGCAATCCAGTCGGGTTTTCAGGATTTCCCCAATGAATATGCATTGAAAGCAGTGCATGCACAAAGATCTCATACATATTCTTTGGGGAAATCCTGAAAACCCAACTGGATTGCGGCCCTCAAGGAGGGACTTTGAGACCCTGCTATAGATGGTATTATCTTTAAATTAGATTCTATTTCCAAAATATTAGGAATAGATGTAGACAATTTACCACTGATAGCTATGCATTATTCTGTTCATACTATAGTAATGAAATCTTTAGAAAGTTGAGGATTATAAAGAGATATTTTTCTGCAGATTCATTTAGAGTTTTAGTACAATTGCTTCTTCTATCCCAGTTTGATTACTGCAACCTTACTTTGGCAGGTTGTTCTAAGGCCCTGTTTAATAATCTACAAGTTATTCAAAATAGAGCAGTCAGGATGTTTTTTGGGCTACATTAAAGTGAATCTGTTAGGTGTTTTTATGCTAACCCCCTCTTCTACTAAACTGTGCATGTGGTTATAGCACGGGGAGCCACGCTGAATGGCCCGTGCTGCTCCCGACGCTCATAGGAACTTAATGAGCATCGGGAGCAGCGCGGGCCATTCAGCGTGGCTCCCCGTGCTAAAACCACTAGTGCAGTTTAGTAGAAGAGGGGCAGTTTCACTGGCTACCTGTTATAGCAAGAAGGAATTATAAGCTTTGTATTATGGTTATCCTAGTCTGGGGCCTACAAGAGCCTTGGCTCCGTGCTTTAGGGGCTAAGGAGAAGAACAGGTCACAGGAGTTGCCAGTCTGGTCCACAGCTATCCCCTGGAGAATATTGGAAGCAGAGGGTCTGTTACCAAGAAAGAGTGAACTAATCATTCATTGCGTTCTGATCCACAACTATCCCCTGAGGCTCAGACTCAGAGTACCATAAAAGATGAGGTAAAGGTCATTGGGAAAACCTGATCTTAATCTTTTGAAGGAGAATTAACAGAGTGCAGCTGCTGCCAAAGACAGCCCTTACAATAAAAGGACCTAATAGCTGTGAGCACTGGAGCCAGTGAGTGGTGCTACCTTAAAGAGACAGAAGATAGAACCAACCAGGGTTCCAATAAACTTGCTAGTTCTAAGATGGAAAAGAGCACTGTTGACACAGGAATAAAGGTTAGGGTCTTCAGCTTGGAAAAGAGATGGCTGAGAGGAGATATGATTGAAGTCTACAAAATCCTGAGTGGAGTAGAATGGGTACAAGTGGATCGATTTTTCACAACGTCAAAAATTACAAAGACTAGGGGACACTCGATGAAGTTACAGGGAAATACTTTTAAAACCAATAGGAGGAATTTTTTTTTTTCACTCAGAGAATAGTTAAGCTCTGAAACGCGTTTCCAGAGGTTGTGGTAAGGGCAGACAGCGTAGCTGGTGTTAAGAAAGGTTTAGACAAGTTCCTGGAGGAGAAATCCATAGTCTGTTATTGAGAAAGACATGGGGGAAGCCACTGCTTGCCCTGGATCGGTAGCATGGAATATTGCTACTCCTTGGGTTTTGGCCAGGTACTAATGACCTGGATTGGTCACCATGAGAATGGGCTACTGGGCTTGATGGACCATTGGTCTGACCAGTAAGGCTATTCTTATGTTCTTATGAGAAAGTGGATACAAATGTGATTGGAGTAGTCTTTTCTTCAGGAGAAGAAAGTTTGATAGATTTGATATTGGAAGCACGTCGGGCCCCTTTTACAAAGCCATAATAGTGATTCCCGCTTGAAAAATGTGACGCATAGAAACATAGAAATAGACGGCAGATAAGGGCCACGGCTCATCTAGTCTGCCCACCGCAATGACCCTCCCCCACCTAACTCAGTGAATAGATCCCACGTGTCTATCCCATTTGGCCTTAAAATCAGGCATGCTGCTGGCCTCAGTGACCTGAAGTGGAAGACTATTCCAGCGGTCAACCACTCTTTCAGTGAAAAAGAATTTCCTGGTGTCACCGTGCAGTTTCCCTCCCCTGATTTTCCACGGGTGCCCCCTGGTTGCCGTGGGACCCTTGAGAAGGAAGATATCTTCTTCCACTTCGATGCGGCCCTTGAGATACTTGAACGTCTCGATCATGTCTCCCCTCTCTCTGCGTTCCTTGAGTGAGTAGAGCTGTAATTTATCCAGCCTTTCCTCGTACGGGAGATCCTTGAGACCCGCGATCATCCGGGTGGCCATTCTCTGGACCGACTCTAGTCTCAGCACATCCTTTCGGTAATGCGGCCTCCAGAATTGCACACAGTACTCCAGGTGTGGTCTCACCATGGATCTATACAATGGCATAATGACTTCAGGCTTACGGCTGACGAAACTCCATTTGTATGCAACCTATGATTTGCCTTGCTTTGGAGGAAGCTTGCTCCACTTGATTGGCAGTCTTCATGTCCTCTCTGACGATCACCCCTAGGTCACGTTCTGCTTCAGTTCTTGTTAGGATCTCGCCATTTAGGGTGTAAGTCTTGCATGGATTTTGGCTGCCCAGGTGCATGACTTTGCATTTTTTGGCATTGAAGCTGAGTTGCCAGGACCTAGACCAGCGCTCCAGTAGTAGTAAGTCGTGCATCATGTTGTCGGGCATTGAATTTTTGTCTGTTGTACTCTTGGCCACTACATTGCTTAGTTTGGCTTCATCGGCGAATAATGTTATTTTACCTTGGAGCGCTTCTGCCAAGTCCCTTATGTAGATGTTGAACAGGATCGGGCCCAGGACGGAGCCCTGTGGCACTCCACTGATCACCTCCGTCGTTTCGGAGGGAGTGCCATTCACCACTACCCTCTGAAGCCTACCTTCAAGCCAGTTCCCAATCCATTTCGTCAACGTGTCGCCCAATCCTATAGAACTCATCTTGCTCAGCAACCTGCGTTGTGGTACGCTATCGAATGCTTTGCTGAAGTTCAGGTATACGATGTCCAGGGACTCCCCAACATCCAGCTTTATCGTCACCCAGTCAAAGAAGCTGATCAGGTTGGATTGGCAGGATCTCCCCTTAGTAAATCCATGTTGACGGGGATCCCGTAGATTCTCCTCGTTCATGATCGTATCCAATTGGCGTTTGATTAGAGTTTCCATTAGTTTGCTCACTATTGATGTGAGGCATACCGGTCTGTAGTTTGCTGTCTCCATCTTGGAGCCTTTCTTATGAAGTGGAATGATGTTAGCCGTTTTCCAGTCCAACGGGACGTTACCTGTACTAAGGGAGAGATTGAAGAGCGCGGATAGCGGTTCCACCAAGACATCACACAACTCCCTGAGCACCCTGGGGTGTAGGTTGTCAGGCCCCATTGCCTTGTTAACCTTGAGCTTTGACAGCTCGCAGTAGACACTGCTGGGCGTAAACTCGAAATTACTAAACGGATCAGCTGAGTCAACCCTTGTCTGCAGTTGTGGATCAAGTCCCTGCACCTCGCGGGTGAAGACTGAGCAGAAGTATTCATTTAACAGTTGGGCTTTTTCCGAGTCCGTTTCTGCATAGTCTTCCTCTGGTTTCCTGAGGTGTACTATCCCGCCTGAGTTCTTGTTCCTGTCACCGATATACCTGAAAAAGGAGTTATCTCCTTTCTTTATGTTCCTTGCTAAAGACTCCTCCATGCAGAATTTGGCCTCCCTAACTGCTGTTTTGACGGCTTTTGACTTGGCCAGATAGATTTCCCTGGAGTCCTGTTTCCCTGATTGTTTGTAAGAGATGAATGCTTTTTTCTTCTCCTTGATGAGGTCCAAGATCTCCGCAGAGAATCACTGTGGCTTATTGTTCCTACTCCGTTTACTTACTGATTTAACATAGCGGTTTGTTGCTTCCTGTATGGTGGCTTTCATAGTTGACCACATTTCTTCCAAGTTATCGGTTTCTGCTTGGCTTTGTAGCGCCTGGTGAACGAAGTTCCCCATGTCTTTGAAGTTTGTGTCCTTGAATTTAAGGACCTTGGTCAGTGTGGTAGATTTAGTGAAACCTTTCCTGAGATTGAACCATACCATGTTGTGGTCACTGGAGACCAATGTGTCGCCCACCGAGACCTCTGTGACACTTTCTCCATTGGTAAGTATCAGGTCCAGGATTGCCTGATCCCTTGTTGGTTCCAACACCAGTTGCCTTAGTCTTGCTCCCTTCAAGGAGTTTAATAGCCTCCTGCTGCTGCCTGAAGCAGAGGAAAGCGTGACCCAATCCACATCAGGCATGTTGAAGTCAGCCCATTCAATTCCTATGGACTATGTCACATTTGCTATGCTGGGACACACTAGCATGGCATGTGAAAGGGGCCTATTTTTTGGGAAGGTAGATGTTGAAGAGGAGTCAAGTAAAGCATTATTATTTTTGTAGGTCCCTTATGCTTTCTCTCTATTTTTGTGTCTCGATGTGGACATGGAATCTAAATTGTTTCTTTATGATTTGTGGATCATTTTATTGTGTTTCTGTTACATCTCTTATTTCATGTATAATAATGAATCTTCCAATATAAATAAAGAGGAACACATAAAAGCTGTTTGCCACCAAGGGAGAGAGAGGAGTGAAATACTGGTCATAGCCAATATTCAATGCAACTGATAAAAGGGAGAGATGCTGCTGACCAGTACAAGGAAGAATAAAATCACCCTATAAAGGAATATGAAGGAAAGACTGTTACAGTTATCGGGGTAGGGTGGGGGTTTAGGTTAGGGAGGGTGGGATGTGTAGATAATGATATGTGTCTTTTAAGAATTTTCTTGTGTATGTTTACATATGTTAAAATATATTTGTGTGTTGCATTTCTCTTTAGAATGTAAAAATTTAATAAAGATTGAACTTAAAAATAAAAAAAGGTGTGAAAGATGCATGGCAAGGTCAGGACCCTCATACAGTATTGCGCTAGTTACTCTTCCAAAAGTAATTAATTAGTTACTAGTCGCTTCTCAGCTTAAGTAATTAGTTACAGTGATTAGAGTACTCATTTAGGAAAGCAATTGATTGCTGATTACAGTTACCTGCTTAGATTAACTAATTCCTTTTCCTTAACCGATACCCCATCCAAGAATATTTATCTTTATACATCTTCTATATATTGCATTTCCTTCAGTTAAAGGTGTTTGCAACAGAACTCATGTGTACATTCATATTTGTATATTTTTACTGCACTGTGGAATGAGTTGCCACTACAGATTAGAACCTGCGCTTCTAATCATATTTTCATAAATTACTGATAACTACACTTTTTAACTTTTAGTAGAATGACATTAATGTTGTTTGAAGATCCAATTAACTGTCTTAAATATCTGAACTTATTGACGTTATTGTGCACCAGGATGAGATCTAGATATATAGAGATAATCCAGTATACAAACCTAAAGATTAGATTATAGATGGTAAAAGCTTTATGGTATGTGAAAAGGTAAAATATTTTATACACTTCATCTCATGATGCTTATTTCAAGGAGGGTTGACCAACTTATGCTAACCGCATCCTCTGTCATATCATGTTATACTAACTGCTCTTCAAAAGTAATTAATTGCAGTTACTGGGATAGTAAATAAGTAGTTAATGACTTTATTGATTACTGCAACTAATTACTAGTAACTCAATATTGCACAACACTGCCCACACATGTGTAACTTACAGAGTAAGAGCTCCTTTTATCAAGCTCCGCTAGAGGTTTTTAGCATGGGCTGGCGAGGTAAGTGCGCCAATGTTCATCGGAATTCTATGAGCGTCAGAGCATTTATCGTGCTGACTCGTGCTAAAAAACCTCTAGTGCAGCTTGATAAAAGGGGGGAGGGGGTACATTATGCACATATCTCCAGCACTTAGGCACACACTTACTCCAGCTCTACGGCAGATAGAAATACTCAAACTTAACTTATAGGCACATATATACATGGTTATGCTAATATTCTAGAAAGCAAAGATGGGGGCCTATGTTCCTTTATAGAATCAAATCCTTCCAGGCACCCTATGGGCATCCTATGTGTTTACACTGTCATGTCAATAAATGTGATAGGAATATCTAGATAGTCAGTTTCAACCAGTAGAGCAGAACTGGCAATTGCCCCTTGATAAGAAGCTGGTGGCACTGGGAGCAGCCTTGATATAAAATTGATAGCACATCATTGGAACATATGCCCAACTGCAGCTGCTGATTAGAGATCAGATTTTCTTGTGCCACATTGATAACGATAACCGTTACAACTCTAATTTTTAGCACATGAACTTTCTGTGACTTTTCTATCATTTGTGACCCTGGAAAGTGTGATAAACATTATAACTCACTATCAGCAAGATAGAACGCTACAAGATAAAACAACAGTTCCTTGAAGGGCGTTAAAAAACATTGCTGTTGGGAGAAGTTCCTCAAATTGTGGACAGACCCCCATCCTCTAATAAAATTGTAAAAAATGCCACTCAGAAATAAGTACGACGGGCCACTGAAAGTTTCTCAGCCCAACCAACATAGGGCTCCTTTTACAAAGGTGCGCTAGTGTTTTTAGCACACATACACGATTAGCGCGCGCTAGCCAAAAAATTATTGCCTGCTTAAAAGGAGGTGGTAGCGGCTAGCGTGCGATAAAACCGCTAACGCACCTTTGTAAAAGGAGCCCATAGTTGGGGCAATCTTCATCGAGGGCTATACACTTAATCCAGCAATTTTCCACTTTTTTAGCTGCCCCTTGTACTAAACAAAGAAAGGACCTATGTAAGAAATCCCGGTTCTAATGTGTTCTATTTTTTAACTTAAAAAAGTTCAAGACAAGTTTGTTTTGCAGTTATGTTTCACCTACAGTATATCCCTTCTCATTTCCTGCCATGTTGCAGCAGAGATAGACAGGGACTCAAGAGCAGATTATAAGCATCTAATCTTATAAGTTTCTTTATAAGATTTCTAAATATCCTTCCCAAACTTCAGCAGTATTCTGCTAACTATTTGTAGTTTGCTCCATAATAAGGTGTGGTAGCTGCTATGCCAGTGGTGGTTTACATATTTTAGCCAGGTACTCATTTTGTACCTGGGACAATGAAGTGTTAAGTGACTTGCCCAGAGTCACAAGGAGTTACAGTGAGAATTGAACTCACAACCTCAAGTTGCTGAGACAGCCGCTCTAACCACTAGGCCACTCCTCCATTCCCCTAGCCCGGGGGTCAGCAACCTGCGGCTCCAGAGCCGCATGCGGCTCTTTTCCACCTTTGCTGCGGCTCCGGTAGTGTGTCACGCAGGCATGCACCTTACAAGTCCAGCGTCGCGGCGGGAAATAGCCATGCTGAGCAGTGAGCTCAGCACATACACAGATGAAAGCCTTGCTTGCTGATTGGTCCGGCGGCCCCGCCCCGCCGTGCCGCCGGACCAATCAGCAAGCAAGGCTTTCATCTGTGTAGTGCTGAGCTCACTGCTATTTCCCGCCGCGACGCTGGACTTGTAAGGTGCCTGAAAAAGAAATCATCCTGGCCGGGGTCGGTGTCATGCTCCGGAGATCTACAGCCTTCCTATCTCCCTCTCCCTTCTACCTGCTTCCGGCCACATCCCCTGCTCCGCGGCTCTCTTCGGCAACTCAGCAGCAGCGATCGACACAAGCTTCTGACGTCGGGGCCTACCCTCTGCGAGTCCCGCTTGTTTCAACTTCCTTTTTCCACAAAGGCGGGACTCGTAGAGGGAAGGCCTCGATGTCGGCAGCTTGTCTTGATCACTGCTGCTGACGAGTTGCTGAAGAGAGCCGCGGAGCAGGGGGGTGTTGCCAGGTGCAGGTAGAAGGGAGAGGGCCAGATGCAGGACTCGTGGGTGAGGGAGGAGAAGAGAGAGAGAAAGAGAGAGGGGAGGGAAACAAAAGGAAATCTTTCATACTGGGCTGGGCCGGAGTGGAGGGAGGGTGGAAAGATTCTAGCTACAGGGTGCAGTAACAAAGGAAAAGGGGGGGAAAGCTGAAAATGGAGATAGTGACACAAAGAAGAGAAAGGGTAAGCAGGACCTACTGAATAAGGATAGAGATACAGAGGGGACATGAAGAGGAGGTGAAATAGAGACATAGAAGTAATGCTGAAAAAGTGGGGGGGGAGATAAAGACATTGAAAGGGCAAATGGTGAACATGGCGTAAAGATAAGGACAGAGACAAATGAATATTCTGAAAAAGTGGTGAGATAGGGATATAGGTGAGATGGACACAAAGAAGGGTGATGCTGGAAAATAGGTGGAATGGTAATTCTGACAGACACAGAAGGGAAATGCTGGATCAAGGAGAGATGGGGCTCAGGCTGGATGGAATGAGGAGAAATGCCTTGTTGGCCCGGAACTTCCTCTCCTACGTCAGAATTGACGTCAGGGAGCGGAATGCTGGTCAGCGCAACACTTCTGCAGGGAAAGCTTGGGACGGCGGTGGCTTGGGGGCTGTTCCCCGATTGCGGTGGCAGCAAACCGAGTGGCTTGGGGGAGGGCACGGAGACAGAAAGAAGGGGGAACAGGGAGACAGAAAGAAAAAGTTGGGGGAGAGAATGAGGTCTGGAGGAGAGGAAACATACAGGAGGCTGAAAGAAAGGAAGAAAGATTGGATGCACAGTCAGAAGAAGAAAGTGCAACCAGAGACTCATGCTGGGGCCGTTACTCTTCAATGACCTGGAAAAGGAGGCAAAGTGCGAGGTTATAAAATTTGCAGACGATACCAAACTGTGCGGCAGAGTTAGGTCCAGGGAGGAGTGTGAGGACCTGCAAAGGGACCTGGACAAGCTGGAAGACTGGGCAAACAAATGGCAAATGAGCTTTAACGTGGAAAAATGCAAGGTCATGCATATAGGGAAAAAGAACCCGTTGTTCAACTACAAATTGGGGGGGGCAATGTTGGGAGACAGCAGTCTTGAGAGAGACTTGGGTGTGCTGGTGGATGCATCACTGAAGCCATCTGCACAGTGCGCGGCAGCCTCGAAAAAAGCCAACAGAATGCTGGGCATCATAAAGAGGGGCATAACAACCAGGACGCGGGAAGTCATCATGCCATTGTATCGAGCGATGGTGCGTCCACATCTGGAATACTGTGTTCAATATTGGTCGCCGTACCTCAAGAAGGACATGGCGGTACTTGAGAGAGTCCAAAGGAGAGCAACGAAGCTGGTAAGAGGGCTGGAACACTGCCCGTACGCCGAGAGGTTGGATAGGCTGGGGCTCTTCTCTCTGGAAAAAAGGAGGCTCAGGGGAGATATGATAGAGACCTTCAAGATCATGAGGGGCATAGAGAGGGTGGATAGGGACAGATTCTTCAGGCTGAAGGGGTCAACAGGCACGAGGGGGCATTCGGAGAAACTGAAGGGAGATAGGTTCAGAACAAATGCAAGGAAGTTTTTTTTCACCCAAAGGGTCGTGGACACTTGGAATGCGCTACCGGAGGAAGTGATCAGGCAGAGTACGGTACAAGGATTCAAACAGGGATTGGACGGATTCCTGAGGGATAGGGGGATCGTGGGATACTGAGAGAGGTGCTGAGATGTAACACAGGTATAGAAAGCTAACCAGGGGTCGCGGCCTGCTCTGGTCGTGCATGTGCAAGACCGGAGGGTTAGGACTTCGATGGGAAGATAGAACTCAATGGGAAACCAAGGTGGCAAGGGGGCCCCTTCTGGTGACTCAGACAGGCCGTGACCTGTTCGGGCCGCCGCGGGAGCGGACTGCCGGGCGGGATGGACCTATGGTCTGACCCGGCGGAGGCACTGCTTATGTTCTTATGTTCTTATGTTCTAAATCACCAAATAGCAAAGGTAGGAAAAATGATTTTATTTTCAATTTAGTGATCCTGTATATAGCATTAAGATAAGAAACAATATATGCAGTGTTAGATTTGTTTTATAATGGTTTTGCGGCTCCAAGTTTTTTTTTCTTTTCGAAAAAGGGTCCAAGTGGCTCTTTATGTCTTAAAGGTTGCAGACCCCTGCCCTAGCCCTTTCCAGTCCTGATATTGTTTAGTGTGTATTACGTTTTTGTGCATTAAGGCAGTTCTATTATAGACTGGGTTTTCTAAGCCCTCTCTCATCTCTGGAAGCCTAATTCACAGTTTACAAATCCTTGCCTTTTTATACTGTAGTTAGAGCCAGATAAGCCTGGAGGAGGAACAGAGAGCTCTGAGCTACTGAGACCCTTAAACTTCTTGAAGACAGCCTATCAGCACTATTCATAAAACAAGCATTATTTTCCAAGTAACTGGGGACTTTTGGAGAACAAGAGTGCCATACCTAAGTTCCTGGTGTACAGCCAACACTAAAAGCATCACAAAGTCCTTTCAAAACTATTCCCACTGTTCCAGTTGAGAACATATGCGAAATTCCCACAGTACTATGTTGTAATGTTATCAAGAGTTGGTTTTGCTTTTCTTGGATATCTTATTTGTAACCTTCTTTAATTTCTATGAGGAAGCTGTTTGCACATTTCATGTTGTCCTTGCAAGATATTAGTTCTCCTTTTACAGAAGACAGTGGTTGTATTAAGCTAAAATTCTAATACGTATGTTAAATTTCCTTTTTTTCAGAAAATATAATGTAGTTACCTGATGTAGGCCATGTTTAGCGTTGTACAAAAGTATTTCACAAAATCAACTCACAGGACTATGTTATTTCATGAGATTTTCAAATCTCTGGAGAGCATGGAGACCAGTTTGAAGACTAGCCTCGAATACTTTAAAATTATAAGTGTTTGAGACTTGTACAGATGAGGATAGAGCTTGCAGGAATGGGACAGGGACAGAGACAGAACTCACGGAGACAGGACGGGGTTGGAGATAGATTCTGCTATGATAGGGACAAATTTGTCCCCAAGTCATTCTTTACCTGGAAGTTATTAATTATACTTGTCCTCTTGCACCACCATTCAGGAATTGGCCAGGGACTTAGGAGCCAAAACCTAGCCTCCTTGCATTGAGGTGCTCTGGCTGGGGACATGAATCAAAAACAGTACTGTATTTATAACAGGTCATTTTTTTCCCCTCCAAGGAATGTATCCTTCCCCCCTTGGAGGGAAGGAAGACAACCCCTGTTCTAGAAATTGAGAGGTGAGAAAAAGTTCAGAATTCCTTTACTCTGGTAGAGAACTAAAAGGTGGTAGCAAAACTCAACAAGCAGAACTTTCATTGTTTCTCTACATATATTAATATAGCCAAGAGCTTCCATTTGTAAATCGCCTTGCTATGTCCAAGGAAAGTCAGCACAGAAATTTTTTTCCCAATAAATTTTATTGATTTTAGATTTTACAACAATAACAGTGTATAAACAAAAGGTTGACCCTTAATCCTCCACAGAAATGAAAGTCTAACAAAAACACTGTGGAGAAGATGATGTCCAAGATGCAGGCTTTATTGAAAATACAATCCAATAATCCACATGAAAAAGTATCTAGGACCCAAATCATTGGGGACTATGGATCCAACAAGGTCCATGTTTCGACAAAACTGCCTTTTGAGGATATCTCATCTGCGCAGTTTCACACAGGATTGTTTTCAGTATTTGATCCACAAGTTTTTGAATCAGGACCCTCAGGGACCCCTGAGGAAGACAGTTTTGTCGAAACACGGACCATGTCAGGTCCATAGTCCCCCAATGATTTGGGTCCTAGATACTTTTTCATGTGGATTATTGGATTGTATTTTCAATAAAGCCTGCATCTTGGACATCATCTTCTCCATAGTGTTTTTGTTACAATAACAGTGTATAAGAGAAATGCAGAAACATTGAACTATAGACAGAATAGTACATAAACATGAGTGCTTCTGAGAGTAATAGATATAGTAAAAACAATCTGTGAATATTGAAGTATTTAAAGATCTGATTTATGAATAGAAAATTTATATTGAATTAAGTTTGTTGCAAAAGGTATCAATAGGTGCCCAAACTTTATTAAAATGTAATAATGAATGATTTTTAATAGCAATGACTTCTTCATAATTACATATGGAACTTATGAAGCTCCACCATTTCATGAAGTTACATTTGGTACAGTATTGTCTTTCCAGTTACAAATGAGTACCCACCCCCACACCCCCTTTTACAAAACCGTAGCACTGTTTTTAGCACCAACCATGGCAGTAACATAGGAATTCTATGAGCGTCGGAGCTGTTACTGCCACGGCCGGCGCTAAAAAACGCACTACGGCTTTGTAAAAGGAGGGGGGGGGGTGTAAATGAGTAGCAGCAGCAAGTAGAATATTAAAAAGTTTTATTTAGTGATCAAGGATAATAATGTCAGGGTTGGAAGAACGTAATCACAGAAAATTAAATAAACTAGACTGTACTAAATGAGCACTAGCTTTGAATGGATACATTATCCTCTATAATAAAACCCTACACGCGCATGCGCACTTAGGAGTCCGTGATACCTGACAGCGTACTGTGTCCTTCCGTGGCTGTATTCTATTTGCAGCACGCAGAGGCTTGAGGCGTGTGCGCTGGCTTGCGACGTCTTGCGACACATGCAGCGATTTGAGCGGCGGTGGTGGTTTCACTCCTGTGCTGCCACTGCCGAGACGCCTCCTCTCACCCCGGACCAGCAAACGTACCAGCCACAGGGCTTTCACTTTGGAAAGGAGAAGGGATACTACTGGACAGGGGGTGAAGTAAAAGGAAGGGAGAAGGCCTTCTGCTGGGCAGGGTGAGCAGGGAAGAGGTGTTGCTGGACAGGGGGGGGATAAAAAGAAGGAAGAAGGCCTACTGCTGGACAGGGGGAGCAGGGAAGAGGTGCTGCTGGACAGGGGGGAGAAAAGGAAGGGAGAAGGCCTACTGCCGGACAGGGGGAGCAGGCAAGGGGTGGTGGTGGACAGCTGAGGAAAGAGAGAGATTCAGAAAGAAAGAAAAAAAGGCATACAGACAGAAAGCGGCCAAGGAGAGAGAGAAAGAAAGGCACATACATCTATTCTAGCACCCGTTAATGTAACGGGCTTAAAAACTAGTTTGTAAAGAACCTTTTTAGACTCAGATATGTGAAGTGCTCATCTACCATGTTAAAGCATCCTGCTTAAGCCCCTTGCCATTTTGAAAGCATGTAGAAGGTGTTTAGGCTTCAGACCCTTCATCAGATAAATAAAAACCGTTTTTCAATGTTGGTTGTTTTAAAGTCATTTTCAATTCCTCCTCTAACATTTTATTTTATATTGATTGATGCAGCTTGCAAGGGAAATGCTGGCCAGCGTAAGACTTTTGATAAGGTAACAGTGTAGGAGTGTTTGTGTCTGCCTTCAGATACCATGAAAGAAATATGGATGGTTGATTGCTTTGAAATTTTAATAACAACAGACAAGATAAGTCTTCTAAATAATATAGCATTTTCTGTGTCATTGAAATATACCAAAATTGTTAAGATCCTGGTTCAAAGACTGCTGAGGCTTTTTTAAAATCTATTTTGAGGTACATTATGTAATATCTGGTGGGCATCTAAACTTTTATTTGAACTTTAAATATGTTTGCATGGGTTAAGAAAATGTCTTTTCCGACACTTCCATTTCATGAAATTTTTTAAAATAATAAAATTCATAGAACATGAAACATAAAAGTAAGAAGATAGCATGTATTAAAAAACATATCTTTATTAACAAAATATAGAATGAAAAGTAAAGATAATGCAAAACAAAACAGAAAAATTAATGTAAAAGTTACTATGGAGGTTTTTAGACCTCTAATTGAGAAAGAGATGCACAACTTATGTAAATAGCCTTGACAAACACAAATGTCATTTGACAGTTCAAACCTTTGAAAATCTTGCTAAACATTTTTGAATATTGTTTAAGGTAATACAATTTAGTTTCATATATGTTGCTATAGATTTTTTTTTCTCTTTTTAAGTTTGTATTTGCAACTCCTAGCCCCCAATTGCCAAGTGCCAATCAGGATAATATTTCATAGACTAACATACAGTAGACTCTGGGTCCTAGTGATGCATCTACTATATTGCTGGTATTACCGGCATTGAGAGTATTGCCATGACAATACTCTCAATCCAGAATCCTCGGATCTTCTTCATACCATCTCAGGAACTAGGTTGCAACCTCCACACGCTGTTTGGGAACTCATTTTGCATACACTTTCCTGTATCCCAAGTCATCATGCATTATGGCGAATGCATATCCTTAGCTGATATCCAAATTTGCAGCCAACTGAGTCACTATTATCTGTCTGTCTTCTCTAATCAGGGCAGCTGCTCTGTCAATGTGCTCTTGTGTGCGTGATGCCGATGGGCGACCAGAAAAAAGAGCCCGAGAGCTAGTCTCGACGGGCGACTATAACAGTGGGTTGGATGGCCCAAGTTGGTTGCCCGTGGTGAGACTGCTTGAAAGGCTTGGAGGGAGGTAATAGGGAAAAAGTGGGGGAGAAGAGGTGGGTGAGGAGGAAGGTGATTTCCCGCCAGATGGCCGTAGGTGATTGGCTGCGAGAAGGGAAGCAGGGCATGATGGGTGGGGATATATATAGTCTTCATGCCTCTGAGGAACAGTGTGCTTCCCGGTCCCTCGGAGGCAACTTTCCCTCCCACCCTCCCCTTGTGTTTATTGGGTTCGCTTGGGAGATTTGGAGTTTCAGGGTTGGCGCAGTGGCGGTAATCCCAAGCTACAAAGTTTTGGCTCATCAAAAGATGAGCAGGTATTTGGCAGTCAGCTCAATTGAGTGGCATCCATGCCTACCCCCTAGGCTCATCTGCCTTGATACAAGTGCTACAAATGGGGCATGGAGGTCCATGCCACCCCCTAGGCTCCTGCTGAGGTGGCGGAGTCAGGGGTATACAATTTGATGGCATGGAATGGGGCATGGAGGTCCATGCTACCTCCTAGGCTCTTGCTGACGTGGCGGAGTCAGGGATATACAATTTTGAGTGCTTGTCAAATTGCAATGTTTTGTAGCTCGGGAGATGAAGCAATTGTTGATTGCTTATTGGTTGTCCCCAATAAACTATGCTGCGGCTTGGTTTTACCATCAATAAAGTGTCTGTGGTTTATTTATTGTCCACGTTATTACTGTGATTATATGAACTTTGGTAAGAAAGTATAGCGAAGGGCTTTGTGATGTGGGGTGTTAGGGGCGAGAACTTGGCCAGTCCAGATCCATATGTTATGACCTTTGTTGGTTATACCTGTTCTTCTCGCTTTATGCCCACTCAAACCTTTCATTGATTCATGGTGCTATGTCCATATTGAGTCAATAACCAATGGTGAATTTACACAGGTTTTACTCCCTCTGTCCAAAGAAATCTCATTTCTACATTGTTCTTTGATGGTGCAATCTTGTAATGGGCGTCCATGTTTCTAACCTCGTGGCTGCTACATGACCAAAGGTCAAGCACTGCACTGTGTGAGGATGAACTATCCAACAGGCACTGTAATAGTACTTATGTTATCACATAATTTAACAATTGCCTTTAATTTCTGACTCACCCTCTTATAGCAAACCTTTAGGCTGCTTGCCAGTCTCCATCTCAAAGGAGGGGCCTTAAATGATCTCTTTGGCAGTGCAACAGCCAGTAGGCTCTTGCCATCAAATTCTCCTGAATAAACCAGTCTATTGAGGCAAATACTCCTTCTTGCACTCATAAAACTGACTCAGTTCCACAAAACTCTGAGCTTTATCTAACTCTTCTAGTACTTGTTTGCTCTGTTCCTGACACCATGTGCAGCATTTCTCTCCCCCCCCCCTTGCCTGTGCAGCATTTCTCTCCCCCCTTGCCTGTGCAGCATTTCTCTCCCCCCTTGCCTGTGCAGCATTTCTCTCCCCCCTTACCTGTGCAGCATTTCTCTCCCCCCCTTGCCTGTGCAGCATTTCTAACCCCCGTCCCTGTGCTGCAGAAACATTTCTCTTCCTTGCACAGCATTTATGGCCGGTTTCCCTGCTCAAAGCCGCGGGCATCTACATCTCACGTGATCCGCGGTTGCATCGGAAGCCTTCTCTATGATGTCGTGACATCAGAGGGAATGCTTCCGACGTAGCTGCGGATTGCGCGAAGAGCCGATGGCCGCGGCTTTGAGCAGGGGAGCCGGCCAGAAGCTGAAGAACCGCCGGAGAGAGCACAAGATAGGCCGCGGATACCCCTCTTTACCATTTACTGCCGCTGCTGGTTAAGGAAAGCAGCAGTGGCAGAATAGGGAGGGTGGCCGGCTGTGCACTCCCTTGGGGCGTGCACCTGGGGCGGACCACCCCCCCCCCTTGGTACGCCACTGTTCAGACATTCAAATACTTGAAAGGTATTAACGTAGAACAAAATCTTTTCCAGAGAAAGGAAAATGGTAAACCAGAGGACATAATTTGAGGTTGAGGGGTGGTAGACTTGAGAGTAATGTTAGGAAATTCTTCTTTACAGAGAAGGTGGTGGATGCTTGGAATGCGCTCCCGAGAGAGGTAGTGGAGATGAAAACGGTGATGGAGTTCAAAAAAGCATGGGATGAACACAGAGGATCTAGAATCAGAAAATCACAGTAACTATTGAAGAACTAAGGCCAGTACTGGGAAGACTTGCACGGTCTGTGTCTGTATATGGCCGTTTGGGGGGAGGATGGGCTGGGGAGGGCTTCAATGGCTAGGAGGGCATAGATGGACTGGAATGAGCTTTGACAGGGACTTCAGTAGTTGGAACCCAAGAACAGTACTGGGCAGAGCTTTGGATTTTTGCCCAGAAATAGCTAAGAAGAAAAAAAACAACCCCCAACAAATTTTTAGATTGAATCAGGTTGGGCAGACTAGATGGACCATTTGGGTCTTTATCTGCCGTCGTCTACTATGTTACTATGTTATGTTAACTATATCCATGACATCCTGTTTGTCTATCTTGCCTGTTTAGATTGTAAGCTCTTTCGAGCAGGGACTGTTTTCTTACTCTTTGTGACTCTGTACAGCACTGAGTACGTCTGGTAGTGCTATAGAAATAATTAAGAGGAGGAGGATAATCTTTTAATAATACCATCTTTACCTAGAATCAGATTAGAATCAACTCATTAGACTGCCTTTAGTCACTTGGCCTCCTCTCACTGGAAGCCTGTGCCTCTGGATCTGAGATTAGAGCCCTAGACACTTTAAGGCAAGTTTCAAAATATGGGTTTGGAGACTAGCCTAGACTCCTTCCAAAATGGATTGTTGTTGCTGGGCTGAGTAGGAAGGAGTGAAATGTCCATATGACTGTAAAGGCTTTGTACTCCTCTTCAGTCCCTTGACTGGTAGTTTCCTTTTACTGTGTGTTCCCACTGTATTCTATTTATTTATTCATTCAATTTTCTATACCATTCTCCCAGGGGAGCTTAGAACAGTTTACATGAATTTATTCAGGTACTTCAA
This sequence comes from Geotrypetes seraphini, assembly GCF_902459505.1. Lineage (NCBI taxonomy): Eukaryota > Metazoa > Chordata > Amphibia > Gymnophiona > Dermophiidae > Geotrypetes > Geotrypetes seraphini. The sequence continues at coordinate 181,123,735 of NC_047085.1, read as the reverse complement.
GCATTTTCTCTGTCTGTCCCAGCAAGCTCACAATTGATCTAATGTACCTGGGGCAATGGGGGGGGATTAAGTGACTTGCCCAGGTCACAAGGAGCAGCGTGGGTTTGAACCCACAACCCCAGGGTGCTGATGCTGTAGCTTTAACCACTGTGCCACACTCTGTTCTTCATTCTCTCCAGTTTATTTCCATTGATTGTTTCTTGTGGCTGTTTATGTAGTTTTATATTAATACAGGCAGTATATATCAACATTAATAACAGTAAACTAAATTAATACGAGCTAGGTTCTGTTACTTAAATATTGAGCACTTCATGAGCATTTTCATTGTAAACGTAGCTTGGTGTTTTCTTTTGCATTACTTGTAGTCTATGTTGCAATATCAGAGTGCTCTAAATTAATAAAAATATTACCCAAGAAGCATGTAATTTTCAGTTTTGAATAAAACATTTTTTTCTTATTATACACTAGCATAGTGTTACAGCAAAACAATATAGAAAATGGATTTGTTTTGAAGAATTTCGCACAGAAAGATTAGAAGCCATCTTTTCTAAAGAGATCTGTTTTAAACTCAGAATGAGAGAGAAATGTTCACATGATAGGCCCTAGATCTCTGAAATAAGAAGCTTTGTAGCAAAAATGAATACCTGTGGGATGACTAATCCCTGACTGCCTTCCAAAACTGTTCCTCCACAGCTGCCAAGAGTACAGGCCGTCAAGGATTCTGCTATCAAACTGCTGGTTTTGCTCATGTTGAGAAAAAGTAAACTTTTTAGGGCACTTTTCGGATCCCTGACATGCTGCACTCCTCCCTGAGAAAGGAGGCTATTTTGTGTGGTTCTTCCTCGTACCTCTGGAGGACCTTTAGCTTGATGCCCTACTGATAGTTCCTGAGAATCGACATACTGCAGGAAGATATTTTGTTTTATCCCTGGTGCAGAGAGAAGATGGATATTTAGGTTGACAGAAAATGAAAACCTGCCTACTCCTACTTTCATTAGTCTTCATTATGTGACCAAGACAGGTTTAATTGCAACCCAAGCATACATAAGTAATAAAAATGTAAAATGTCTAAATGAACTGTGGCTCCCAAAAGCCATTATAAAAGATTAATGAAGAGCACTCTTTTATAACTTAAACAGGCTTGAGTAACACATCCCAGCAGCCCTTGTGGTTAGACAGTATTGGAGCAATATTTGCTGGACCACTTTGTCTCAAACCATTATGCAGCAGCAGCCTTGATGGTTTTGATTATTCTGTCTTTAGTGGGTCTGACTCGAGACATGTTTGATCCAATTTGCTCATTCTTGACAGCTTATCACAGTTCCATGATCCAGAGAGTCTTTAGAAGCTTTTACTAATATTTTAACTTTGAGAAGTGCTGATGCTTGTATAGAGAACTTTTTCTTCTGGGGCCCAGCAATCAGAATAATACCATAATACAGCTCCAGATCAGTACAGAGAATCCATTTAAGAAAGCTACGGTATGTATTCTAACTAGAGAACGGCATGGGGCCAAATTTGTCCCTGTCCCCAAAGGGATCTACCTCTATCCCTGTCCTCACGAGTTCTTTCCCTGTCCCCCATCCCCGCAAGCTCTGTCCTCATCTGCACAAGCCTCGAACTAACATCATAAGTGTTTGAGGCTTGTGCAGATGAGGACAGAGATTACAGGGATGGGGCAAGGACAGGGACAGAACTCGCAGGGATGGAGTTGGAGATAAATCACGCAGAGACGGCGACAAATTTGTCATTCTCTAATTCTAACTTCTGCTATTGCTGCTTCCATTTTTATAGCCCTATTAAAACATATGCAGCGCCCTTTTTTTCAAGAGTGCCACTTTGCCGTATTGCCGCAAATGCTTATATTGTCCCAGCTGGATTATTACAGCTCCCTCTATGCAGATCTAAACTCTACTCTTCTAAACAAACCTACAGATGATTCAAAACACGGCGGTCAGACTGACATTCAAACTACAAAACTTTGACTCCGTCTCACCTTACTATAAGAACTTACACTGGCTGCCTGTCAAAACTCATATCACCTTTAAACTATCAGGCATAATGTTCCAAATCCTGTATGCAAAAACTGTGAAACCACTAATAAACGTATTTGTCAAGTCCTGGTCTAAGTCAACCAGAAAACCGAAATCGCTTCAACTGCTCTTCCCATCTCCCAAAGGGGTTAAATAAAACCCATATTCGACTCGCTCTTCACATATCTTGGCACCAAGACCTGGAACAACCTCCCAACTGACATCAGGATGGAAACATTCTACATCAGATTCCGCAAAAAATTAAAAACTCTCTTTGAAAGCATACACACCGTAGACAACTAACTCGAAATACCTAATGTCATTAAATCCCACACTCTACTCAAATGCTATACCAGTATAGCCATAGAACCTCCATTCTCTCTTCCCTATTTTCTCTATTCACAACTCTGCCTTCCTCAAACTGATATAATGTAACATATACATTCTGTAATTCCTTATATTGTAAGTTGTCTTGAACCTGTTTAGGCATAGCGCAACTCAGAAATACTAGATTAGATTAGATACAGAAAAGAAAGTACATGATCCGTGGAGCTTATGATCAAGTCAAGTCACACTTAGAAGACAAACTTATCATAGAAAAGCAATGAAAATCTACAAAACTTGCATTAGGGTGAGCCAAAATTCAATATTTAAAAGCCACTAAAATAGAAGAGGTTTTAAGTTACAGTTGAATATGAAAGGAGAGGGAGCATGACACACCAACGGAGGAAGTCTGTTCCTGCATACAACACAACAGATTGGCGATGATATAAGATGTTCATGAGGAAGAATGTAGACCAGCGTCCCCCAAACTTTTCAACCGGCGGCACACGAAACCTGGTGCCCTAGCCAGAAGGTACCCGGGATTGCACAGACTTCGACACGATGATGTCACATGCATGTGTGATGTCATAACATCGACGTTCGTGCATGTGCGGAGGCCCTCCGGCCACGACCCTGAAGCGGTCACTATGGTGGGGGATCCTGGAGAAGGGGAGGTGTGGGAAGAAGAGGAGAGGCGCCGGCTGACTGCCTACAGGACGTGCCTCTTGCCACGAGAGGCACCTCTTATAAGCAGTCAACCGGCACCTCGCCTCCTCACTGGCATCTCGTCAGGGCACACCTGGAATCTGCTGTAGCACACAGTTTGCGATACACTGATGTGGAGATTGGATAGAGAATAAAAAAGAGGTAATGAGGAATGGCAGAATAAATATATTTCTAGAAGTGCAGTCAATGCAGTGACTTCAGAATGGTCATAAGGACTTTACAATAATATAGTGGAAAGAGATGGTTCAGAAGGAGACACAAGGAACACAAGTTGCATATTTTAACTTTGAGATGATTAGAGAATGGGGACTTGATCGAAACGTTCAAAATACTGAAGGGAATAGACTTAGTAGATAAAGACAGACTGTTCACCCTTTCCAAGGTAGAAAGAACAAGAGGGCACTCTCTAAAGTTGAAAGGGGATAGATTCCGTACAAACGTAAGGAAGTTCTTCTTCACCCAGACAGTGGTGGAAAACTGGAACGCTCTTCCGGAGGCTGTTATAGGGGAAAACACACTTCAGGGTTTCAAAACAAAGTTGGACAAGTTCCTGCTAAACTGGAATGTATGCAGGTGAGGCTGGACTCATTTAGAGCTCTGGTCTTTGACCTGAGGGCCACCGCATGAGCGGACTACTGGGCAGGATGGACCACTGGTCTAACCCAGCAGCGGCAATTCTTATGTTCTTATGAGAGTTTTGGTAAACAAATACAAGTACATTGATGAACATAAAATTGAATAAATACATAAAAGCAAATTAATTGATTTTAAAAATTTTACAACCTCCCCTCCTCTTTTTACAAAGCTTCACTAGTGGTTGCCGCTGCAGTAACTACCCTGAAACCCATAGGGATTTAAAGGGCTACAGGGCTTTTTCCACATACCAGCTGCTAGTGCGGCTCTGTAAAAGAGGGGGTTAGTCTGCCTATAACCTAGGCAGATTACAATCTACATACATAAAAACTGCAACATAACACTATTTAACAGCACAGAAATCTTCTAATAAACTTTCCATCCACAGACTAGTCACATCAACCCGGCATAAAATGCTTGCACAAACAGATGTGTTTTCAAATGTTTCTTAAAAATTGTTCTACTATGGTACAACCATAAAATTCCTGGGAGTGCATTCCATAATGCTGGACCTGCTACTGAAAAGGCCATGGACCTGGTATCAGCATAGTCCGTGGTGCGACCTCACCTGGAGTATTGCGTTCAGTTCTGGTCTCCTTATCTCAAGAAAGATATAGCGGCACTAGAAAAGGTTAAAGCAAGAGCGACCAAGATGGTAAAGGGGATGGAACTCCTCTTATATGAGGAAAGACGAGGTTAGGGCTCTTCAGTTTGGAAATGAGACGGCTGATGGGAGATATGACTGAAGTCTACAAAATCCTGAGTGGAATAGAACGGGTACAAGTGGATTGATTTTGCACTCCGTCAAAAATTACAAAGATTAGGGGACTCTCAATGAAGTTACAGGAAAATACTTTTAAAACCAATAGGAGAAATTTTTTTTTTTTCACTCAGAGAATAGTTAAGCTCTGGAAATCTTTGCCAGAAGTTGTGGTAAGGGCAGATAGCGTAGCTTGTTTTAAGAAAGATTTGGACAATTTCTTGGAGGAAAAGTCCGTGGAGGGGCATAATCGAAAGGGACGTCTAAGTCCGTTTACGTCCATTTCGCAAGTTGTCCAAAGTCAAAAAGTGCCTAAGTCCCATTTTCGAAAGAGACGTCCAACTTCTTTTGACTTTTGAAAATTGTCCAAATTATACGTCCTGCAGATCTGATCTAAAACGTCTAACTTTTTAGTCCATTTTCGTCCAAATGTCCGTCCAAGTCAAAAACGTCTAGAACAAGCCCTGTTGGACATGGGAGGGGCCTGCAAAGTGAGTGACAGAACACCCAGACAGGGCACCTAAATAGTGGGGTACCTTACAGGGCACTGCTGTGAACTTCACAAACAGGGTGCCATGGCTTCCCCTCACTACAGCTCCCTTATAGGTGACGGTGAGCCCCCCAAACCACCTCCAGAATCCCCTAGACCTACTTATCTACCATCCCTATAGCCCTTATGGATGCAGGAGCCACTTATATGCCAGTACAAAAGGATTTTGGGGGTGTATAGGGGAGTGCACATGTTTCAATATCAATACAGTGATTACAGGGGCTTATGGGCATGGGTCCATCTCTCTTTGGGTCCCAAACCCACCCCCAAGATGACTTAAGCTGACTCTGGGCTGGACGACTAGGCTTTCCTATGCTAGGCAGCCAGGTGATGATGGTCTGGAGGCTGAAATTTGAAGTTATGATTAAAATTTTTATTGGGGTGGGGGGGTGTTGGTGATCACTGGGGTAGTGTGTGGGGGTCTGTGTTATGTGTATTCAGTGATTATCTGGTGAGTTTAGGTGGGTGTTTGTGACTTAGACCATGTTTTAGATGGTCTAAATCAGTGTTCTTCAACCTTTTTACACCCGTGGACCGGCAGAAAAATAATAATTATTTTGTGGACCGGCAAACTACTAGGACTAAAATTTAAAAATCCCGTTTCCGCCCCATCTCCGCGAGCTCGGTCCCCACAAATCATCTGATCCCATCCACACAAGCCTCAGTTATGATTTTATATTGAATGTATTTTATTAAAGTATAAAAAGAAACAATATTCTGTAGAATTGTCATTTTATAAATACAAATAATTCAGAGCAAGGATCAACAAAACCCCTGTCTCTCCTCCCCTTCACATATATCCCCTCTACTATCAAGAAAACTGAACAAGCCAAATTATTACAGAATGCTACACAGAAATATCATGCTAACAGAATACTGAAGTAACACATGACAGGAATAGTTTTAGGGGAGTGCAACTAGGGCAACTGCCCCCTGGTCAGAGAGCGCCCTAAGCCAGCTGAAAGCTAAAGAAGCACTGCCTGGGTTTTGCAGTCCCCAGTTATGTCTAACACCAGCTCTAGCAGGATATATATTTCAAATCTGATATATTCTAATTACAAAATAGAAATAAAATTATTTTTTTCTACCTTTTGTCGTCTCTGGTTTCTGCTTTCAATCTTTTTTTCACTCTCTTCCTTCCAGCATATGCCCTCTCTGTCTCTTCAATCCAGCATCTGCCCCTTCCATCCACTATCTGTCCTCTCCCCCTTCCATATGGTATCTGTCTTCTTTCTATGTCCCTCTCCCCTTTCCATCCAGCTTGTGCCCTTCTCTCCTATTTACATGATTCATTCCAGCTTCACTGCTCTCTTCATTTTTATCTCTCCTACACCAGATCTATCATCGTTGTCCCTCTGCTTATTTTTCTGCTGACCCCTTCCTATCATCAATCTCTCTACTTTCTCATGCCTGTGTCTCCCCTTCCCCTCCTCTAATCTCTCTGCCAGCTGTTTCCTTCCTTTTTTCATTCTCCCTTCCCTCCTCCTCCTGTCCAGCAGTAACTCTCTTCCCTTCCTCCCCTCCCAGCAGCATCTCTCCGTCTCCCTCTCCAGTAGCAGCTGTCCCTTTTTTTTCCTTGCCCAGCAGCTTCCCAGATTCCTTTCCCTCCTCCCCTCCCAGAAGCATCTCTCCTTCTCCCTCTCCAGTAGCAGCTGTACCTTTTTTCCTTGCCCAGCAGCTTCCCAGATTCCTTTCCCTCCTCCCCTCCCAGAAGCATCTCTCCTTCTTCTCCCTCTCCAGTAGCAGCTGTCCCTTTTTTTCCTAGCCCAGCAGCTTCCCAGATTCCTTTCCCTCCTCCCCTCCCAGAAGCATCTCTCCTTCTTCTCCCTATCCAGTAGCAGCTGTCCCTTTTTTTCCTTGCCCAGCAGCTTCCCAGATTCCTTTCCCTCCTCCCCTCCCAGAAGCATCTCTCCTTCTTCTCCCTCTCCAGTAGCAGCTGTCCTTTTTTTTCCTGACCCAGCAGCTTCCCAAATTCCTTTCCCTCCTCCCCTCCCAGATGCATCTCTCCTTCTCCTTCTCCCTCTCCAGTAGCAGCTGTCCCTTTTTTTTCCTGGCCCAGCAGCTTCCCAGATTCCTTTCCCTCCTCCCCTCCCAGAAGCATCTCTCCTTCTCCCTTTCCAGTAGCAGCTGTCCCTTTTTTCCCCTGCCCAGCAGCTTCCCAGACTGATAGTGGTTTTCTCCCCTCCCAGCAGCTCTTCTTACTTCCCAGCGCAGCGATTCACGAAGGCAGCCTCGGGTCCTTTGTTGGGTCGCGCCGCCTCTGAGGAAAGAGGAAGTTGCATCATCAGAGGCAGCCGCGACTCAGCAAAAGCCCCGAGGCTGCCTTCATGAATCGCTGCGCTGGGAAGTAAAGGAGAGCTGCAGAGAGGGGAGAAAGCCACTGTCGGAGGCTCCCCAAGATCTCTCCGGCCCAGCGCACGCTTCCGATGCTGATCTTGCCGGTCCTGCGCGGACCGGCAGGAAGTTCAAATGAGTCAATCTTGCCGGTCCTGCGCGGACCGGCAAAAATTTCCTGCGGACCATTACCGGTCCGCGGACCGGCGGTTGAAGAACTGTGGTCTAAATCAAAACGTCCAAGTTTCCTCTAGGCTCTGTTGTTTAACCTTCGGTTATACATGCTGTATGACTAAGTCTAAGCCGGCCCACGTCCCGCTCAACTCTCGCCCTCGACATGCCTCCCGAAACACCCCATTTAGCTTTGGACGTTGAGCAGCACTATGAAGGCCTAAGTCGTTTAGAAATACATCCAAAACCCGGTTTTAGAGAAATGTCCATCCGAGTGCCGACTTAGGCCGGTTTTTGGACGTTTTTCTCTTTCGATTATGAGCCCCATAGTCTGTAATTGAGAAATACATGGGGGAAGCCACTGCTTGCCCTGGATCGGTAGCATGGAATGTTGCTACTCTTAGATTTTTGCCAGGTACTAGTGACCTGGATTAGCTACCGTGAGGACGGGCTAATGGGCTAGATGGATCATTGGTTTGACTCAGTAAGGTTATTCTTATGTCGCATAGCCAACTCAGATTGTAAGTGTTTACTAGGCTTATAAATCAGCAAAACCTGTTTCAGATATATGCCATGGAAAAACAATATCAAAAATAGTAAGAACATAAACATAGGGCTCCTTTTACTAAGGTGCGCTAGGGCTTTAATGAGCGGAATAACATGCGCTACATTGCCGTGTGCACTAGACCTTAACACCAGCAATGAGTTGGCGTTAGTTCTAGAAGTGTAGCGTGCGATAATTTCCTGCGGGCGCTAAAAATGCTAGCGCGCCTTAGGGCTCCTTTGACTAAGCTGCAGCAGCATTTTAGCATGCGCTAAACCTGCACTACGCAGCTAGAAATAACGCCAGCTCAATGCTGGCGTTATCGTCTAGTGCGTGCGGCAATTTAGTGTGCGCTATTCCGCACGTTAATGCCCTAACGCGGCTTAGTAAAAGGAGCCCATAAAAGTGAAATCATACCCAATGTATATATATATTTTCACGCAGACATTGTTCAGGTGAAATTTAGCCATGATAAATCCTTTGTTTTAAAGTTTTTGTATAATAGATATCTTTGTGTTTGTTAGATATGTGATCTGCTCTGTTTTCTATTTTTCTGGATTTACATATAAAATAGACAGAAATAAATTATTCCAAGTTACCTCCATCAATTTCTATGCAGGCTATAAATATGAAAAATAAATATTCTTTAAATTATCTGTGTGCAAATTCCAGAAATCTAAAAATTTAGATAATAGAGAATGTGAAGAGTTATATTTAATAGAAAGCTCAGAATGGTGATAGAAGGATTGTTGCTGTTTTCCGGGTCTCACTGCATCTTGGTAGGTAAAACCGGAATTTCAGCCATCATGTTCTGGATTTTTTCAGGCTGAAATGTCAGTTCTACCTACCCAAACATGACGAGACCCAGAAAACAGCAACAATCGTGACGCCAGCTGCAGAAGCCTAAGAGAATGTGGTAGAAGGAAGTCAAGCAATGGGGACATTGTGATACTGGAGCACAACCAATAATGTCACACTAACAAGTTGAATCAGATTAGTTGGTGATGGGGCACTATGGGTCCCTTTTACAAAGCCACAGTAGCAATGCTGCTGCAGTAAATGTACCGAAATCAATAGGAATTGAATAGGCTTCGGAGCATTTACCAAGGAAGCTTTGCTAGCGTTGCTTTGTACAAGAAGCCCTATATGCTATGAATAGCATAGAGTGAAACAGGACAAAAATTATAAGGAAACAAAATGTAATATATAATATTTATGAATAGAAATGTAATTGAATGATGGAAAGAAGCATAGTGGTAGGGGTATACTACCATCCACCTGGATAAATCAATAGATTGTGAAAAGTAACGGCTGAGGGGAGATATGATTGAAGTCAACAAAATCCTGAGTGGAGTAGAACGGGTACAAATGGATCAATTTTTCACTCCGTCAAAATTTACAAGGACTAGGGGACACTCAAAGTTACAGGGAAATACTTTTAAAACCAATAGGAGGAAATATTTTTTCACTCAGAGAATAGTTAAGCTCTGGAACGCATTGCCAGAGGTTATGGTAAGAGCAGATATCGTAGCTGGTTTTAAGAAAGGTTTGGACAATTTCCTGGAGGAAAAGTCCATGGTCTGCTATTGAGAAAGACATGGGGGAAGCCACTGCTTGCTCCATGTTTGGTAGCATGGAATGTTGCTACTCCTTGGGTTTTGGCCAGGTACTAGTGACCTGGAATGGCCACAGTGAGAACGGGCTACTGGGTTTGATGGACCATTGGTCTGACCCAGTAAGGATATTCTTATGTTGTTATGAAATAGCAAGAAAAATTAGGAAGGTTAACAAATTTGGGAGCACAATAATAATGGGAAATTTTAACTATCCCAGTATTAATTGGTTAAAAATCTCATTGAGCCTTGGAGAGCCTATAGAGCAACAATTGTTTCTGTAGGGTCTTGTTTAAAATGTGATCATCCTAAGGCGACATTACCACATATGTTTTGGGAATGCCCTTTGATCTCTCATTTTCAGTCAGAAATTTTTTATACAGTTAATAGTATGTGGCATGTTACATGGCATTGTAATAGTTCAGTGGTCTCAAAGTCCCTCCTTGAGGGCCACAATCCAGTCGGGTTTTCAGGATTTCCCCAATGAATATGCATTGAAAGCAGTGCATGCACACAGATCTCATGCATATTCATTGGAGAAATCCTGAAAACCCGACTGGATTGCGGCCCTCAAGGAGGGACTTCGAGACCCCTGTTATAGCCTATTTTGGCTTTTTGACGTACAACATCTAGTACCTAAGGGGTTTAAAGATTTTTTTAAAAAGGGTAATTCTCTCTGGGTTAAAAGCTATTCTTTATTCATAGATAGGGCCTACAGGACCGAATTATGGTCATTGGAGAGCACGAATGATAGATTTGGTGCTTATGGAGGCTAGTCTGTTTCTGACTGAGATAAGAAACAAGGTAGGATTTTACTTGTTATTTGGAAACCATTCTTAGAAACATTGACTCAAACTGCTTGTAGTCGTGTTTTGTTATGTAGACCTTAAAAATTTATTTATTTTTTATATGCTGTCCTGGAAGAAAGGGTGGGTAGTTCCAATTATAATCATAATTATTCTTTATTTATTTTCTGTTATATTTATATGCTTATTTAATCGGGAATTTGGGTGGGTGGTGAACAATGGGTTTGTAAAGTATACAGTGGTAGTTGAAATTGAAATTGTTTCAATTTATTGTTGATTGCTTATTTATATAACTATATCTATTTGTATTTTCTCATGTACAATAAAAATCACATTGAGACATGTCAAAGAAATAAAGTTTCTAGACCAACCAAAGGGGAAAGTACTTTTGATCTAGTGCAGGATCTAGTGCAAGTGTTTAATGGTGCTGGGGCCACTAGGCAATAGTGATCACAATACAACCAAATTTGTCACCACTGAAAGGAAGATACCAAATAAAAAGTATTAGTCCCAACCTAAGAGGGAAGTGACATGGGAGGGGTGGAGCCAGAGGGCATGACCTAGGAAATATAAAAGGCTAGGCCAGAGCTAGGTTAAGGAGGCCCAGAGGGAAGCAGTGACACTCACTACAGATGCCTCCATCCCAAAGGTGAAACACTGCAACCACCATGTTCAGACTGGAACCTTGAAGAGTTTGTGTTTTTGACCTGGCTAGCTGCAGGCCAACCTTGTGTGCCTGTTTGAGACTGTGCTGGTAACTCTGGATCTATAGACCCAGCCAGAGACCAGTAAGATCTGCTGCTGAGAGAAAGGCATTCATGTATGCTGTGGCCCTGCAGGAACAGAACATCCAGGGACACTGTTATATTACAGAACCAGGTTTGAGTATTAATTTCTCCTTTCATGTGAAGTGAACAGGAACCCTTACCAGACAACTTTAATAAATATTGCTTGTTTTCACTGTAACTCGCTGAGTGTGTGTGGCTTGTCTTACCTGGCCCCTCTGCCCGCTCTTGCTCAAGTTACCACAGGGAGACTATGATAAAATGAGGATATGAGAAAAAAATTGAAAGAAGTGGTTGCCAGGGTCAAAAGTTTGCATGAGTGGTAGATATTATTTTTTAGTTCTCCTATCTATATTTAGTTTTGGCATCATATACACAAGGCAAACATAAAAAATAACCATCCAACAACAGTTAAGCCTTGTGGTAAACTTGGTCAAGCAGGTAGCATGAGGTCCTTTTACATATACTATAATTTAATAGATTTCCATACTTTAACAAATGAGGCCAGCCTGCATACCTTTTGTACAGCATCTAATCTAATCTAAACCTTAAGTTTATATACCGCATCATCTCCATGCCTCATATGTGAATTTAAATCCAACATCAAATTGTTCTTCCAGTGATTTAAGATTTGTTTTAATGCTATCATCAGTAGGAAATCAAAAAGTATTTGCTTCCAAACAACCACTTTATCATTTAAATGTTGCTTAAGCTGCAAAACTGAGCAAATTTCTCCAGTACTTCCCTTCAGTAGATCTAAATATTGAAACAGAAAAATAAAATTAATCTGAGGGACAATGCCCTTCTGTTTCTGCCATGATCAACATTTCCTATCCCCCTGCACCACTTTACCAGGTGTCCAAAGAGCCTTATGGCTATTGACTGGGTAATAGTAGCAGATACAGACACTGAGAGGAGTTTAGGGCAAGATGCACTACAGTCTCTGTTCGTTGCTAAACCGGTTTGACTGGTTTAGTGACCGATCGTACTTGCCGACCCGATGCACAAATCAGCTCACTGTGTGGTTTTCTGTACAATTGCTTATTCTCCGATTCTGGCATGCAAATGAGGACATTAATATTTAAATCAGTTCTCTGACTGATGTCCTAACTTTGCATGTCAGAATCAGATTGGAAAACCTGACCCTGAAAAGCCGACAGGTCCTGTTGGTAACTATGTTACTGACAGGTCGACCTGGTTTTCTCATTTTTTTTTTCCTATGGGTACAGATGGGCCCATAAAAAAAATGGTCTGCCGTGCTATGTTGTTCTACCCCCTCCGTGATGACCCCAGAACCAAAAGAGACACTGGATGCCCCCGGCTCCCCGAACCTCCCCCGTACCTTGAAATTAGTTGACAGTAGGATGGACGCCCAGTCCCTACTGCTTCTCAGGCCTGCCACTGCAAAATGTTCCCCTTCCCAGTACAGCCTGGGATGCATGGGGAGGGGCCTAAGGCCCTGATTGGCTCAGACACCTAAGGCCCCTTCCAGCCTGGTGTCATCAAGAAGGTTTTAGGTGCATAGGAGGATGGGGCAATATAAGGAAAAACAGACTCTATTATAATGATGAGTTGCATCGTACTATGGCATGAAAAAGAATCCTTCCTGAGAAATTCAGGCAATATGTTTCTAGGCATTTAAACTAGAAGGTTGGGGGGGGGGCATTATATTACATTACATTACATATGCTTATTAACCGCATTACCAAAAGTTCTACGTGGTTTACAAAAGATTATTAAATTATAAACATGCTACACGGAATAGGATCAGTTGGGTAGTCAAGTATTTAGAGAAAAGATAAGTTTTCAGCTTTTTCCTTAAATGTTTGTAGGAATCAGTTGGAATCAGTGGTCACCCCCAGCAAAAGACAAGTTGTGACAGTAGTAAAGATAGCAATGTAAACAACAATCTTAGCAAATCAGCAATGCAGTAGGAAGTGAGACAAAACAAAAAAACTTTACAGTGAGAATACCACTGAAATGTAGCTGGAGTGCAATGACCATAAACATTCACAGTCTACTGTAAGCATGGTTCAGTGATTAAACCGAGCTATAATCTTTATAGGAAGAACAGGGATGGTCGAAAAGGTGGAGTAACACCTCTATATGTGAGGAACAATATCCAAACAACTGGAATGCAGGGGGCTTGGGGAAAGGAAAAAGCGATATGGATCGCTTGAAAAGAGAAGATGAAACTTCTGTTTCTATGGGTGTTGTCTGCCGAGAGAACATGGGCGTTTCCACGCCGCAGCGCCATGTTTCATTTGAGTTTCTTTTGCCTTTCGGCTAAGTTTGCTCTCATCTTCACTTCCACCAGTTCAGTTCTACCACTCCAGAGGAAGGAGGAGTGACCTTCCAAAACGGAGCCCCGTAGAGATTCAGCGTTGTAGCAAGAACTATGGACTGAATATGCCTTATTGGACGGCTCCACGTTTGCAAGGATAAGGACCTGCTTCTTTAAATATTTGAACTGTTTTGATTTTTGGATATCAGAGGAAGAAATTTGGAAGCTGAATCTCAAATAGATTTATGGACTTAGTGGCATTTATATGCACAATAGTATATTAGAGAGATGAATTTTGAATTATTTTTCAATTTTTGATTTTGGTTGCGTGGTTTGCACTCATTCACTATAAAATATTGGGTCCAGGGATGTTTCATATTGAATAACCTGTTTGGGTTAACACAACCCTCAACCCGATGTTACAGGCTGGGCCTGATAACCAAGTTGTGAAAACTGAGGAACATACACAAATTGAATTTATTAACTTAATTTAATTTTTATTCATTCATTTCATTCCCAGTAATCTCTCAATATATTATATTATTCAGGAAGAATTTCTCATATTACTGCTGTTTCATTTTCCTACTTGGATTTTGAAGTTTTACAAATAGTCTACAGACTTCTGACACAATCAGATCAGCTTGATAAAGATCTGGTTGTAGATATCCAAAAGTTGGGAAATAAAGAGGCGATATTGCTGCAGGGTGATTTCAACCTGCTGGATATGCATTAGAAGTTCCATCTATGGAACTGGAAAGAAATAGAGAGATAATGGATGCCTTTCAAAGTGCTCTGCTCAGACAAATGGTGACAGAACACATGAGGGAAGGAGTGATGCTGGAACTGATGCTCACAAATGGGGAAAGTGACTCTAATGTCCAAGTTGGTGTCCACCTGGGTGGTAGTGATTTTCAAACAGTTTGGTTTGATATAAAAGCTAAAGTGGGGAGCGGCTACACAAAACTCAAAGTCCTGGATTTCAAACAAATGGACTTTAATAAAATGGGGAAGTACTTGAAGAAAGAGCTGTGGAAAAACAGTGGTCCAAGCTGAAAGGAGCAATAAAAATAGCTACCGACCTTTATGTGAGGAAAATAAATAAAAGCAAGAGAAAAAGGAAACTGATATGGTTCTCCAAACAAGTGGTGGAGAAAATAAAGGCAAAAGAGTTGATGTTTGTGAAATACAAACCCCCCCCCTAAAAAAAAAAACTCAAGAAGAGCACCGAAAGGCATACCGGATGAAACTGAAAGAAACCAAGAGATATGTCTGGCAAAAGTGGAAGAACAAATGGCTAGAAATGTAAAGAGGGGAACAAAAGTTTTTTTCAAGTATATTAGTGAAAGAAGGAAGGCTACAAATGGAACTGTGAGACCAAAAGAAGCTGTGAACTGCTGTGTGGGGAGTGATGAGGAAATAGCAAATGTGCTAAACAATGTACTTCTGTTCGGTGTTCACTGAAGAAAATCCTGGAGAAGGACCACTATTGGTTGGTGTGACAGGGTATATATCCCATCACTGGCCAGCAGAGGGAAGTCTCAGCATCAGAAGAAGGAACTCATTTGCATATAGATGCTGTAAGGGCATCTGGATACTCTACTCACCCTGAGTGGGAAAGGGAGGTAAAAACAAGAGTTCCAGAGCAAAGCGCTGAGAAGAGCAAGAGCTCCTTTGGAAGCTTGGGTGACCTTCAAGAGGAGTAATGGTGGTGAAAGCCTAATTTTCAGTAAGTCTGACCTTGACTGGTCTTCCTGGTAGAGCTTGGAGTGATCAGAGAGTGCTCAAGCTTGACAACTGGCAGAGGGACCAGGGGAGTCCTTGGGGAGAGAGTCTGAGGGACTAGAGAATCCTCAGGGAGAGAGAAGAGGAATGCTGGTGAAAGTCTAATCCTCAGTAAGCCTGATCTTGACTGGCCTGCCTGGTAGAGCTTGGAGTGATCAGAGAGTGCTCAAGCTTGACAACCGGCAGAGGGACCAGGGGAATCCTTCAGGAGAGGGTCTGAGGGACTGGAAAGTCCTCAGGGAGAGTGTCTGAGAGACTGGGAGAGTCCTCAGGGAGAGATGAGTGACCATGAAAGTCCTGATCAGTGAGTGACTAGTGACCAGAGGATCCATGGAAGACCACTGTACTGGTAAAAGCTTGGCTGGAGGTGACTAACAAGTGACCGGTGGAGCGACCAGAGGAAGTGCCCAGAAGATTCAGAGGGAAGCAGCTAGAGGAATTCGAGGTCTTAGGCTGATGGTGACTGATG
Organism: Geotrypetes seraphini; assembly: GCF_902459505.1. Lineage (NCBI taxonomy): Eukaryota > Metazoa > Chordata > Amphibia > Gymnophiona > Dermophiidae > Geotrypetes > Geotrypetes seraphini. Next base: position 181,107,921 of record NC_047085.1, on the reverse strand, counting down.
AGTGACCAGTGGAGGACTGGCAGGACCAGTGACAACCAGCGGAGAGATTGGTAATGGTACAGGAAGCAGCCATTTGAACTAAAGACCCTTGACTAATAGTGACTTGTGAGTGACCGGCGGAGGGACCAGTGGTGACCAGCAGAGAGAGTGGTAATGGTACCAGCTGCTAGAAGACCTAGGAGTCCAGAAAGGGTTGAAGAAGACCTGGTGGCACCAGAGGGACCAGTGAAGACTGGAGTGATCTCTGGTGGCCAGATTGACCAGGAAAGTGTGTCAGTGAAGCATGTAAAGGTGGTGGTGAAGTGACGGGATGTGACCACTCGACTCATTCATAGTTGACAAAGGTACATATGACAATGCAGTGGATACTGCACCATTCACTGAAGAAAGGGTTTATGAACAACTTGAAAAACTGAAGGTGGACAAAGCCATGGGACCGGACAGGCTCCATCCAAGGATACTGAGGGAGCTCAGAGAGATTCTGGCAGGTCCTCTTAAAGATATGTTCAATAAATCTTTGGAGATGGGAGAGGTTCCATGGAATTGGAAAAGGGTTGATGTGGTCCTTCTTCACAAAAAGTTACAGAGAAGAAGTGGGAAACTAAAGACCAGTAAGCCTCACTTCAGTTATTGGAAATGTAATGGAAGCATTGATGAAGGAAAGGATAGTGAATTTCCTAGAATCCAATGGGTTATATGATCTGAGGCAACATGTCTTTAATAAAGGTAAATTGTGGCAAACAAATCTGATTGAATTCTGTGACTGGGCAACCAGAGAATTGGATTAAGGACATGCATAATTTACTTAGTTTTCCACAAAGCCTTTGACACTGTTCCTCATAGGAGGCTCTTAAATAAACCTGACAGGAAGAAGTTAAAACCCAAAGTGGTGAACTGGATTAGAAACTGATTGACGGACAGATGCCAGAGTGTGATGGTTAATGGGATAAGAACCATGACTACAGAGGCGCCTACTGAAGCCTAAGGGTACTTCTGGCATTAACCATGCTTATTTTACCCTTAGGCACCAGTAGCCGCCTCCGTAGTTGCGATTCCTGAGCTGCTTGTGAAGGCGCTGTCTTTTTTTAAAATGAGATTTTAATTGCTTTTAAATGATGCGATCAATTATTGTATCAATTAAAGGCAATTAAACCAATTAAAAATGGTGCCATTAGGACACCTAATGGTACCTAACTAGTGGCACCATTAATATAATTTAGGCATCTATGTTTAGAAACAACTAGCCTCACTGGCTTTAATGATGGGTATATCCTCTTATTAAAAAAAAAAACCCAACAAAAAACAGAAAAAGTACTGGAAGCATGCCATGCATATACAGAATCATAGGAGCCAAAGTCATTTTAATTGCTTCCAGCTTTCCCCACCACAAAAGGTGAAGGGGCATCCATTACAATTGTTGGCAACTATAGTATCTTCCAGCATCAAATAGACCCAAATTCCAATATACAGTACTTTATACTTCATTAGCAACACAACCATTGGAGCTATAGCTGTAGCGAGAGAACATTTGATTTAGCGTAATTAAGTTTAAACCCAGAAAATGCATAAAATGTTCAATAGCTCACAGAATCTCTGGCAGAGAGCCTGCATGCGCATATATTAAGACACCATTAATATTGAGTGAATGACCTAAACCTGAAGTCAACCAATGCAGGGTGTTGCTGAAGGGCAGAGCTAGGAGCCTCGGTACAATATTAAATAGCATAGGGGAAAGGGGATACCCCATTGGATTTGTCTTCCTTAGCCAAAGACCTGGGAGAGAAGACCATACATGTATAGTAAAAGGGATGGGACTTGTATACCAATTTTTTGTGTAGTTACAATCAAAGTAGTTTATCTATATTTAAGACAGGTTCCTATTTTGTACTTATTTAGTGGTTAGAGCAACAGCCTCAGCACCCTGAGGTTGTGGGTTCAAATTCCACGCTGCTCCTTGTGACCTTGGGCAAGTCACTCAATCCTCCATTGCTCCAGGTATGTTAGATAGATTGTTAGCCCACTGGGACAGATAGGGAGAATGTTTGAGTACCTGATTGTAAACCGCTTAGATAACTTAGATATAAATACCAAAAAAATATCTAGGGCAATGAAGTGTCAAGTGACCTGTCCAGAGTCACAAAAAGCTGTAGTGGGAATTGAACTCACAACCTCAGTGTGCTCAGGCAGCTCCTCTAACCTCTAAGTCACTCCTAGCCAATGGAGAAGTATACATTAAAGGCAATTCTATAAAGGGGTGCCTAATTTTAGGCATGATGAAGGCACCTATTTGGAGCCTATGCTATTAAAAAAAATGAAGGGTTTTTGGTTTGTTTGTTTTTTTATTATGACAGGGATTGCCATACAACAGATTACGAGTAATTGGAAAAACTCTTTATGTCATATGTCTAAACTGGAGAAGATAATAGCCACACAGCAGGGGAATTTTAGAAAATTTCAGGAGATTTGGGAGCCATTAACAAAATATTGTAATGATTGAATATTTCTTTTTCTTTTTTCTCTTTTTCCCTTAAAAATACACATCCAGCATGGGGGGAGGGGAAGGAAGGGATTTTTATTGATTTGAACATTAAATAAGGTATATAAGAATGGGGTTTATGATAGGTTTTCTGGAATTTTAAGAGTGTAATTGATTAGGGGGGAGAGGGGATAAAGTCTGATATAATGTTTAACAGAATATTAAGGGGTCCTTCTATCAAGCCGCGCTAGTGGGGTTAGCGCGTCGGACATTTCATCTCGTGCTAACCCCCGCTGCCGGCTAAACAATTAATGCCTGCTCAATGCAGGTGTTTGCGGCTAGCGCAGCAGGCGGTTTAACACGCGTTAAACCCCTACCGCAGCTTGATATAAGGACCCCTAAGTGTTGTATTTGAATTTTAAATGCTATAAATACTGTTACACTTATTGTAAGTTTTTTAAAAACGAATAAAGAATTTGAAGAATAAAAAAATTGAAGGTGCCTACTTTTCGTTATAGAACTAAACTAAAGTAAACTAAACCTTCAGTTTATATACCGCTTCCTCTCCATAAAGATGCTACCATAACCAAGTACAGTCAAACCTCAGTTTGCGAGTAACCCGGTTTGCGAATGTTTTGCAAGACGAGCAAAACATTCCTACAAACCTTAACTCGCAAACCGAGTGTTGACTTGATTTGCGAGCACTGCCCCCCCCCCCGATAACTGGCATCGCTCCCCCCCCCCCCCCGCTCGCAAAGGCCCCCCGCACGAACCGGAACCCCCCCCGTGTGAACCGGCACCCACCACCCGAATAACTTAAACTTACCCCCCCCCTCCGTCTGGCACCGGCATGCAGCCCACAGGACGTGCCGGTGCCGCTAGAAGATCTTCCTGTTTCTGCCAGCCTTGAGCATGCATCTGCGCATGCTCAAGGACTTCTAATTCTCCCTCTCGCCGAGATTCTCGGAGATCTCCTGTTGCCTTTCTTACCCGAGTTACTTGCTTGTCTTACTTTCCGTCGAGGGGGGGGGCTGCGTTGCCGATTGGGTGGGGCCCGCGTTGCTGATCGGGGGGGGGCCCACGTTGCCAATAGATGCTGGAGGGGTGCATCGCCGTTTGGAAAAAACAATGTTGATGCCCTCCTTCATCGGGCCCCCCTGACCATTTTGGGCCCTAGGCACGTGCCTACTTGGCCTATTGGTTAATCCTGCCCTACTCACAACCCATGTGTTCCAATTCTCAGTGCCTATGTCTATTCTTTCCTTCCTCATTCCTTTCCCAGAGTCTCTCTATGGTAGACAAAACCAGGAAGCCTCTCTTACCTACACTGCAGCTGTTCTGTGTTCTCTGCTGTTAGTTCATTTCTCAGACATTCTTTAGTCAGCCAATAAGATGCAGAGGAGACAGGACCAATAACTTATGAGACATCAACTTTCAGTCCTGTTTTTCCCTGCAGCCTATTATATTACCTAACTAAGCTTGCGGCAAGGAACCCCCAAACTCTACCTCAAGTCAACTGGCAAGAGGGATTCTCAATTCCTTCTGCTGCCACCCCCAAACACCCCCCCCCAACACTGTCCATGGCAGGAAGGATGCCCAATTCCTCCTGCTGCCACCCCTGAACCCCCACCCGACACTGTCCCCAGCAGGAGGGATGCCCAATTCCTCCTTCCACTATCACCAAAACAACCCCCTCAACTTCGATAGGTAGGAAGGATGCCCACTTCCTCATGCCAGAAAGCCCCCATGAACCTATGACCCCCTAATCTATGACCCTTCCCCCAGACTCGAACCCCCCAGCCTGATACCTCCCAAGACACAAACCCTTCACCCTGGCACCCCAAAAAACCTCGATCCCCCTGTACTTTTTATAGTATGGTGGGCCAGAGGGATGCCTACTCCCTCTGGCTACCAGGCCTACCTCTTCACAATGGCTAGCCTTTTCCTTCTCAGTGCATCCTGGGATGCACCGAGGAGGGGCCTAAGGCTCCGAATGGAAAGATACCAAAGGCCATGGGTGTGGTCATGGGTATCTGGCCAATTGGAGTCTTAGGCCATGCCCAGTGCATCCCAGAATGGGCGGAATGAGAAACTGGGCATCTCTCTTGCCGCGGACAGTATCAGGTGGGAATTTGGAGGTGGCAGCAGGAGAGATTGGGTATTCCTCCTGTCGCGGACAGTGTTGGGGGGGGGGTCACTGCCACTGCCACTCAGTTGATCGCAGCAGCGAGATTCTCTTGCCACGATTGGCAACGCGATTCTCTAAGTGGCACCTGTGACTTGGGCGCTGGTTAGAGAATTGGGGTGGTTAGGCAGGGTTAGGCATCTTTCCCTTATGGCAGACACAATTCTGTATAGGATGCTGGTGTGCAATTCGCAGCCCCTTCTTATGCGGCTGCAGAAACCAACATCCTATACAGAATTTTCCCCTTACCGTCAACTCCATTTGTAGGCAGTAAGGGTACCTGCGTTATCTATGTACTAACCAATGAGTGTGCGGTAAAGTAGATGTGCTAATTGGTTAGTGTAGAGATGACCACTCTTCACACATAACAGGTCCCCTCGAAAACAAAAGGAAAAATTATTTACCCCCCCAATTCTATAAAGTCCATCTAAAGTTAGACGCCTACATCAGCATGCCTAGCCGATGTAGGCACCTAACTTACCCCCCACACCCACCCCTTTAACTAAGCCGTGCTAGAGATTTCTACCATGGCCCGGAGCGCTAAATGCTCCAACACTCATAGAATTCCTCCTGCTTCCTGCATTTAACACTCCAGGCTACAGCTGAAACCTCTACCACGGCTTAGTAAAAGGGGGGGGGGGGAGAGTTAATTAATAGGCCTAATTGGTGCCGATAATTGGCAATTAATTTACATTAATTGGACTTAATTGAAAGTTAGGTGCACAACTCAGCACAATAATAAAAAATATGCACCTTCTCCAAGGCGCATACCTAAAAATGGATATGGTTAGGGACAGATCGTGAGCATGTTGTTCAGTCAGACGCATGTTTTCGCCACTGTGCACACAAATTAGGTGCAGGCATTTAGGCGCAGAAAATCCTGGTATAAATAGGGTGCGCCTAAATGTTAGGATGCCTAGTGACGCATAGCTGCACTAAGGGGCTCATAATAATAATAAAAAAATGTCTAAAAAATTGGCCTAATTCAGTACTTGGACGATCAAAAAACCAGATCGTCCAAGTACCGATAACCAGCTTAGGCCTTTCCCCTGCTTCTAAACGCATAGAGCGAAAAGAGGCGTTTTTAGAGGAGGGAAAAGGGCGGGAGGTGGCCGACCTAGACATAGTCGTACAGCAGGTATAACCAAAACTTTTGACTGGTTGCCTAGTCGGCACTTATACGTTTTGACTTCGACCAAGTCAAAATAGGTATAAGTGCCAACTAGGCAACCTGTTTAAACTTTTGGTTATACCTGCTGTACGACTATGTCTAGGTCGGCCACCTCCCGCCCTTTCCCCTCCTCTAAAAATGCCTCTTTTCGGTCTATGCGTTTAGAAGCAGGGGAAAGGCCTAAGCTGGTTATCGGTACTTGAACGATCTGGCTTTTTGATTGTCCAAGTACTGAATTAGGCCAAGTCAAAATAGGTATAAGTGCCGAAAAAGGGGCCGCTGAGCTGATCACGGCTCCCTTCTGCCTCGATCTTCGTTGGGGGGTCATCCAGTCTTCGGGCAGGAAGGGTTGGGCTCCCTCCTGCCCGATCTGATCGGCCGGGAGGGGGGGGTGAGGGGCTGCATTGGGGCAGGAGGGCCTGGGATCCCTCCTGCCCTTATCGGTTTGGGGGGGGGGGGGTGGATCGCGGCAAAAGAGATTGGCTATCTCTCTTGCTGCGATAGCAATCACCCCTCTACCCAAATTGCCACAAACCGCGGCAAGAGAGATTGGGCATCTCTCCTGCCACGGGTTGCGGCAGTTCGGAGGTGGGCCGATCACCATCGTGGCATGGGAAATGAGTCATCTCTCCTGCTGCGATCATTAGGGGGATGGGGGGTTGGATTCTGTAACCAGTGTTGTTTTTGACAGACACCGATTACAGAATCCAGCTTTTAGGCAAAGGACTGGCCCCTCCTTCGCCTAATAGGTCTGGTTTTGGGCGTTTGGGACTTAGGCTGTTTTGGGGTTGATTATGTGTTGTAAGTGTAGATGTAGTGGTGGTATGGCCATTTAAACAGCTGAACGTAGAGGTAGGCTATTCTCAAAACAAACCTCATTTTGGACGTTTGTTTTGAGAATGGACATTTTCCCTGCTTCTGCTTTCAGCGTTTAGGGCCTAGGCCAAAAGAGGACTTAGACTTTTTTTTTTTTTAATTATTATGCCCCTCCACGCATGATTCTATGCAATGTGCATAACTTTGATAGAATCTCACTTAGTGCCACACTAGTTAGTGTCAATTTTTTAGATGACATGCTGCATATAGAAATCGAGCATTGAGTCTTAATGCGTGGCTAGTGCATGCACATTTTGAAGCTACCGCAGGGTGCCTTAGAGCACAGTTCTTCAACCGCCGGTCCGCGGACCGGTATCGGTCCGCAGGAAATTTTTGCCGGTCCGCACAGGACCGGCAAGATTGACTCATTTGAACTTCCTGCCGGTCCGCGCAGGACCGGCAAGATTAGCATCGGAAGCGTGCGCTGGGCCGGAGAGATCTTGGGGAGCCTCCGACAGTGGCTTTCTCCCCTCTCTGCAGTTCTCCTTTACTTCCCAGCGCAGCGATTCACGAAGGCAGCCTCGGGGCTTTTGCTGAGTCGCGGCTGCCTCTGATGATGCAACTTCCTCTTTCCTCATAGGCGGCGCGACCCAACAAAGGACTCGAGGCTGCCTTCGTGAATCGCTGCGCTGGGAAGTAAGAAGAGCTGCTGGCAGGGGAGAAAACCACTATCAGAGTCTGGGAAGCTGCTGGGCAGGGGAAAAAAGGGACAGCTGCTACTGGAGAGGGAGAAGGAGAGATGCTTCTGGGAGGGGAGGAGGGAAAGGAATCTGGGAAGCTGCTGGGCCAGGAAAAAAAAGGACAGCTGCTACTGGAGAGGGAGAAGGAGAGATGCATCTGGGAGGGGAGGAGGGAAAGGAATCTGGGAAGCTGCTGGGCCAGGAAAAAAAAGGACAGCTGCTACTGGAGAGGGAGAAGGAGACGGAGAGATGCTTCTGGGAGGGGAGGAGGGAAAGGAATCTGGGAAGCTGCTGGGCAAGGAAAAAAGGTACAGCTGCTACTGGAGAGGGAGAAGGAGAGATGCTTCTGGGAGGGGAGGAGGGAAAGGAATCTGGGAAGCTGCTGGGCAAGGAAAAAAAAGGGACAGCTGCTACTGGAGAGGGAGACGGAGAGATGCTGCTGGGAGGGGAGGAAGGGAAGAGAGTTACTGCTGGACAGGAGGAGGAGGGAAGGGAGAATGAAAAAAGGAAGGAAACAGCTGGCAGAGAGATTAGAGGAGGGGAAGGGGAGACACAGGCATGAGAAAGTAGAGAGATTGATGATAGGAAGGGGTCAGCAGAAAAATAAGCAGAGGGACAACGATGATAGATCTGGTGTAGGAGAGATAAAAATGAAGAGAGCAGTGAAGCTGGAATGAATCATGTAAATAGGAGAGAGGGGCACAAGCTGGATGGAAAGGGGAGAGGGACATAGAAAGAAGACAGATACCATATGGAAGGGGGAGAGGACAGATAGTGGATGGAAGGGGCAGATGCTGGATTGAAGAGACAGAGAGGGCATACGCTGGAAGGAAGAGAGTGAAAAAAAGATTGAAAGCAGAAACCAGAGACGACAAAAGGTAGAAAAAAATAATTTTATTTCTATTTTGTGATTAGAATATATCAGATTTGAAATATATATCCTGCTAGAGCTGGTGTTAGACATAACTGGGGACTGCAAAACCCAGGCAGTGCTTCTTTAGCTTTCAGCTGGCTTAGGGCGCTCTCTGACCAGGGGGCAGTTGCCCTAGTTGCACTCCCCTAAAACTATTCCTGTCATGTGTTACTTCAATATTCTGTTAGCATGATATTTCTGTGTAGCATTCTGTAATAATTTGGCTTGTTCAGTTTTCTTGATAGAAGAGGGGATATACCGTATTTTCACGCAAATAACGCGCACCCGTATAAAACGCGCACACGGGTATAGCGCGCAGAAATCACGATGATATGCACAAAAACTTTGGTATACCGCGCTCACGGGTATACCGCGCATGCTGCCCGACGCTCCTTTCGCCCGCCCTGACTTTCCGTGCGCTGCCCCGACTCTCCGTTCACCCCCCCTGACTTCCGTGCACTGTCCCCCCTTGAAGGTCTGTCCCCATCCTGAAAGCCTGATGCCCCCCCCCGACGTCCGATACATCCCTCCCCCCGAAGGACCGCCGACTCCCCAACAATATCGGGCCAGGAGGGAGCCCAAACCCTCCTGGCCACGGCGACCCCCTAACCCCACCCCGCACTACATTACGGGCAGGAGGGATCCCAGGCCCTCCTGCCCTCGACGCAAACCCCCCTCCCCCCCAACGACCGCCCCCCCCAAGAACCTCCGACCGCCCCCCCAGCCGACCCGCGACCCCCCTGGCGACCCCCACGACCCCCCCACCCCCCTTCCCCGTACCTTTGGTAGTTGGCCGGACAGACGGGAGCCAAACCCGCCTGTCCGGCAGGCAGCCAACGAAGGAATGAGGCCGGATTGGCCCATCCATCCTAAAGCTCCGCCTACTGGTGGGGCCTAAGGCGCGTGGGCCAATCAGAATAGGCCCTGGAGCCTTAGGTCCCACCTGGGGGTGCGGCCTGAGGCACATGGTCGGGTTGGGCCCATGTGCCTCAGGCCGCGCCCCCAGGTGGGACCTAAGGCTCCAGGGCCTATTCTGATTGGCCCACGCGCCTTAGGCCCCACCAGTAGGCGGAGCTTTAGGATGGATGGGCCAATCCGGCCTCATTCCTTCGTTGGCTGCCTGCCGGACAGGCGGGTTTGGCTCCCGTCTGTCCGGCCAACTACCAAAGGTACGGGGAAGGGGGGTGGGGGGGTCGTGGGGGTCGCCAGGGGGAGCGCGGGTCGGCTGGGGGGCGGTCGGAGGTTCTTGGGGGGGGCGGCCGTTGGGGGGGGGGGGGGTTTGCGTCGAGGGCAGGCGGGCCTGGGATCCCTCCTGCCCGTAATGTAGTGCGGGGTGGGGTTAGGGGGTCGCCGTGGCCAGGAGGGTTTGGGCTCCCTTCTGGCCCAACTACCAAAGGTACGGGGAAGGAGGTGGGGGGGTCGTGGGGGTCGCCAGGGGGGTCGCGGGTCGGCTGGGGGGGCGGTCGGAGGTTCTTGGGGGGGGGCGGTCGTTGGAGGGAGGGGGGTTTGCGTCGAGGGCAGGAGGGCCTGGTATCCCTCCTGCCCGTAATGTAGTGCGGGGTGGGGTTAGGGGGTCGCCGTGGCCAGGAGGGTTTGGGCTCCCTTCTGGCCCGATATTGTCGGGAAGTCGGCGGTCCTTCGGGGTGGGGGTGCGAGTGGTCCTGCCGGGGGGGGGGGATGTATCGGACGTCGGGGAGTCGGCCGGGCAAGAGGGCTTGGGCTCCCTCTTGCTCCGATCGTGGATGCGGGTGCGGGTGGGAGCGCGTGCGAGCGGTCGTTCGGGGGGGGGGGTGCGAGTGGTCCTGCCGGGGGGGGGGGATGTATCGGACGTCGGGGGGTCGGCCGGGCAAGAGGGCTTGGGCTCCCTCTTGCTCCGATCGTGGATGCGGGTGCGGGTGGGAGCGCGTGCGAGCGGTCGTTCGGGGTGGGGGTGCGAGCGGTCCTGCTGGGGGGGGTGAATCGGGCGTCGGGCGGGGTGGGAACTATGTTTTAAAACTTTTGTATACCGCGCTCACGCATATAACGCGCGAGGGGTATGCGCGGTAGGTAAAAACGCGTATAACGCGCGCGTTATATGCGTGAAAATACGGTATGTGAAGGGGAGGGGAGACAGGGGTTTTGTTGATCCTTGCTCTGAATTATTTGTATTTATAAAATGACAATTCTACAGAATATTGTTTCTTTTTATACTTTAATAAAATACATTCAATATAAAATCATAACTGAGGCTTGTGTGGATGGGATCAGATGATTTGTGGGGACCGAGCTCGCGGAGATGGGGCGGAAACGGGATTTTTAAATTTTAGTCCTAGTAGTTTGCCGGTCCACAAAATAATTATTTTTTTTCTGCCGGTCCACGGGTGTAAAAAGGTTGAAGAACACTGCCTTAGAGCATCCCACAGCAGTCCATTTTTATCTGCATCAGGTGCATGTAAGTGCCTAATGCAGTTTACTAAAAGGGCCACGATGTTAACTGTCCATCTGAAAACTGCCCTCTTTAAGGTGGCAAAAAATATTGAATGAGTTCCACAATGCATAATTCATTTTAGGGGAGGCATTCGCAAGGTAGGAAAATAACAACCATAGAATGCAATCTCAAATCTTTGTATATTATTTTTTCTTTAAAGTACTCGGACAAAAATATAATGCCAGTGTCAGTGGTTGCCTACAACAGATTCCAAAGAGCAGGTATACAGTTGAAAACTGAAGCAAAGCCTGTGGGGAAAAAAAAAGCAGTGCACCCCCAGACTTTATCCTAATGCAGGATGTGTGAAAATTGCTCAGTTTGCTTTTCCAATATTGTGATCGAGATATTGTAAACATAAAGTTGTCAGCATGTAACAATGTCTGACTTTGAGTTCTTTGTTTTCCTTCTGAGCGTGCCCTCCATTTCATTTACTGTTCCTCAGAGAGATGGCCCAGACAAAACAAAAATAAAAGGGAAACAGACACAGTCTGCCCATGCACAGTGTCCGAACGCACAGGGACCTAGTTCATGGTGCTCTGGACATCAGCACTTTGATGGGTTTTAATGACAATCAATGGAAGGAAGATGTGTTGAAACCTCTGCCACAAAGAGGAAGTAGGGGCACATGTTTCATGGAGCTGTGCATGGTTCTGCAAGTTTGAGACTACTGGATAAACAGTATGACTCACCGGCAAAACTTCCGATTGCCCATTGTGCTAATAACTTGTTTCTGAACTTCAGTGTGTTTCTCCTCTAGCCACAGATCAGACTTCCAGGTCAGTCCATAAAGGTCTTGCAACTGGAAAGGCAGTAAAAATGTTACACAGCACACTGACTTATTTTGGGGTAATTTTATAAAGAGCACAAGCATGTGGGTTCTGATAAAAATCTCTTGAGGGTGTACATAAATAAAAAGTAAGTGCAAAGAAGCAGTGTCTGCTTTTATGTGATTTTAGTGTGGATATTCTGAGGTGTAAAATAAACTGTAGTTGAAGCAGGAGTAGGATTGGCAAATCCCGCGCTGACCCTTGTGACCTTGGACAAGTCATTCAATCCTCCATTGCCCCAGGTACATTAGATGGATTGTGAGCCCATCAGGACAACAGGGAACATGCATGAATGATTGTAAACCACTTAGATAACTTTGTTAGGTGATATATAAATACCTAGAATAAATAAAATAAAATATGAGCACATATTTTATAAAAATATAAATATACACCTTGGTGCCTATTCTTATTGACCCATGTACAAACACAATAGCATCTATCTCAGAAGAGGTATAAAAGTATGTTCCTAGCACTCTTATGATGTGTAATTGCTCTAATATCCGGGCAGTAAAACCTCTTGTACATCAGCACACACAAGAAGTCTATGGGGCTCATAATTGAAAGAGAAAAACATCAAAAAACCGGCCTAAGTCAGCACTTGGACGATCATCAGTCAAAAACGTCCATGTGCCGATAATAAAACCAGGTTTTGGATGTATTTATAAATGACCTAGGCCTTCATAGTGCCGCTGAATGACCATAGCTAAATAGGACATGTCAGGAGGAGTGTCGAGGGCAGGATTTGGGTGGGACGTGGGCAGGCTTAGACTTAGTCGTACTGCATGTATAAAGTTATACAGCACAGGATCGACGGAACTTGGACGTTGTGACTTAGACCGTTTAAAACATGGTCTAAGTCACAAAAAACCACCTAAATTGACCAGATAAGCATTGCAAACACATAATAAGGACCCACACACACCATCCCAGTGATTACCGACCCCCCATCCCCATAAAAATATTAATCACAACTTGAAAATTGTGCCTCCAGAACATTATCACCTGGCAGCCTAGCATAGGAAAGCCTAGTCGTGCTGCACAGAGGCGTCTTAAGCTGTCTTGGGGGTGGGTTAGGGACTCATGGAGAGGAGGACCCATACCCATAAGCCCCTGTAATCACTGCATTGATATTGAAACATGTGCACTCCCCTATAAACCCCCAAAACCCTTTTTTTACTGGCATATAAGTGGCTCCTGCAGCACTAAGGGCTATTGGGGTGGTAGATAAGTGGGTCTAGGGGATTCTGGAGGTGGTTTGGGGGGCTCTCCATCACCTATAAGGGAGCTGTAGTGCAATGAAGACATGGCACCCTTTTTGTAAAGTTCACAGCAGTGCCCTGTAAGGAACCCCACTATTTAGGTGGCATGTCTGGGTGTTCAGTCCATCACTTTACAGACCCTTCCCACGTCCAACAGGGCTTGTTCTAGGCATTTTTGACTTGGACAAAAAGTTGGACGAAAATGTGGTATAAAAATGGACAATTTTGTGACTTGGAAAATTAGATCGGCAGGATGTATACTTAAACGATTTTCGAAACGAAAAAAAATTTGGATGTATTTTTCAAAAATGTGTCCTAAGCTGTTTTTTACTTTGGACGATTTGCGACTTAGACGAAAACGGACTTAGACGTTCCTTTCGATTATGCCCCTGACATTTACTTTATTGAATACATGTAGCTAATGTACTCACAGTAAGTAGATTTTCAGAAGCTTTATTCCCTAAGGCAACAGACTTTGAATTTCTGAAAGCTGTAGCTAGAGATGAAGGTGGAGTTCTGAAGAGAAAAGGCTTTATGGCAGAGATGGGAGAATCAACAAGCAGACAGAAGTACCGTAGTTCAGAGGTGACATACCGAGTTATGCAGTAGTACTAGCAGTAGTAAGGAGAGAGAGATGCAAAAAGACAAGTTCATTTCAGAGGGGCATGTGCTCCTGAGACAGAAGCAAGAACACCCACAGGAGCAAGAACACCCACAAGGCCAGGGGCAGGGCGAAGGGTCCAATAGGAGTAGAGCCTAAAACTAGATCACAGAGAAGGTCATATTCTGACTGACCTATCAGAACAGATAGTAAAGAGGATCAGGAAATAACAGCATGTAGATAAAGGACTCAAGCTCAGCTAAAAGAAATGATCTTTGCAGAAGAGAAGACCGCTAGGAAAGATGCTTATACACTAAGCAAGGATGGCTGTAAGACATGGAACTACAGTACGCACAATGCATTGCTCACATACCACGACAGAAAGTAACTGCATCACTAAAAATCCTAAGAAGTGTAAATAGAATTAGACACATTTTTAGAACTATAATATAAAAATAGTACAAGTCTGCCAGGGTCAGAACAGTGTGTACCCATCTATCCTAGAATAATTTTACAAAGGCACATAAGTATAATATACTGTATGTACCCAGCTCCTCATTCTATAACAGGTCACCTAAAGTTAGGCACCCATTTCACATATATTATAGACTAATAAGATGCATGAAATCCAAGATGGCTGCACAAGATATTTAACTTAATCTGTTTCTCACTCTATCCAGACTACAGACTTTTTTCCTGATTCCTAAACAGGAGGGATTGGGCTTCCTCCTGCCTATCACAACTCTTTTCTTAGTGGCAAACTCTGATCTCGGCTTACACAAAGGCTAATGCTGGGGGGCATTCTGGCTGATCTGGGGAAAAATAAAGGAAGGTGAGCATGTGTCTGCTTGATTTTCCACATCTAAAATTCTTTAAGATTTTCAAGTGTCATGCCTGATGTTTTGAACTATGTATAACTAGGAAGGATTCAAATCTACTCATCCACCTTACAGGAATACTATAATGATCCTCAGATGCACCACTCCACGTTCAAACTTGATCACTACATTAAGCTTGATGTGCAAACTCTTCCCTGGATCAATCTGTTTTGATTATACTCATATATATATTTTTTCTTTTAAATTATACCATTATTCTCATATAGTTAAATGCTTCAGCGTGTTAAATACATTATTAAATATGTTATATAGTTTAAGATGAATTTATCTTAAATTGTGGTCAACGTAGGGACTTCTTGTGCCGACATGTTTCGCGTCAAAAACGCTTTATCAAGGCTTGGTCCCTAATTTGGCCACGCCATCTGATATGACCACTAATCTCAGCTCAAGTTTGAACGTGGAGTGGTGGCATCTGAGGATCATTATAGTATTCCTATAAGGTGGATGAGTAGAGTTGAATCCATCCTAGTTATACATATTGCAATTGGATGCTATAGTAATATTGAGTGCCTTTTATTGATTGATGTTTTGAACTGACATGTTTAGTAAAACTTTTCTGCTGTCTGCTAATGAGTACACAGCTGAGCAGGAAGGTGCCCCATTATGTCAGACGCATAAGTTCATTCAGACTAAGGCTGACGCCATCTATGCCGCTGTGAGTGAGTGAGAGATTCACCCAATGTGAGTCGATGAAATGCTGGAGAATGATCTTTACCAGCTGTTCTTCAAAATTGCTAATGCTACTCTTGTTCTCCCTGTGCTTTCTTCGAGAAAAGAGGTCTAGTGCCCTGACGCAGCTGTAATAGCGAAACACCAGAGCTCTCGTAAAAGGCACAAAAAGGCTGGGCAGAGAGAGTACAATTGAAGACTTAACAGTAGTCCTGACGCAGATGAGTTTTTTGAGCTTTTGGAAATACGATTTATTTAAACACTGGAACAGTTATTATGAATGTTTTGGATGGCTGACACAAATAATGCATAATTGGAATTATATTAGAATCAGTTTGGTCGGGGCAGGAGGTTTTTGAGCCAGTGAGGTTGCTACCCTTTCCAGTATGTCTGCTTAAAAACAACAAATGCAGCTCTTTTCCTCCTTGAATTAAAAAAAAGTTATTTTGGTTTTGAAACAAGTCAATGGTAAAGAAGATTCACCACATTTCTAAATCAATGACAAATTTAAGGCATTGAAGAGAGGCATTTGCTGGAGAATATTAGTTCTCTCTTTTTTTTTTCCTGTATATTTTGGGAGAAAAATAAAGGATCCCAGACCTTGGAAGCAAAGTTTTGCTCAGCTTCAGATTCCTAGTAGCCCTGTCCCCAAGCTTGGAGGATGCATTTGCCAGTAGAGATGCAGACACCTATGGAAATCATATTGCAGCCTGCAATGGCGGGAGCAGCACAAGCATTTTGACAGTTCTTGTGAAGGTGCATACATAGAAGTTGCTACTGGGAGGGGGAAGAAGATTCATTTCAAGGGATTGAATTTACAATTCCTCGTTTGACAAAACCAGCTGAAATAAACTTAGAAGCAGTATGGATGGCCCTTGAATTGCTGTACAAAGTGTGTTCAGGAGTAATTCTTGCTGTCCTAAACAATGCAGTGAAGTTGCAGCAGCACTTACAAACCAAATTTGGAGCTGATGATACAAAGTTGAAAGATTTGACTACACAAGTACAGCAAGTAAAACAAACTCAGGTGGCCTTAGTGCAAGGCAAGATGATATTACATTGAAAAGATAGAACATTTTGCCCTTTCATTATGCACATCCAAGATGGGTTGGTGGGGGGGGGGGGGGATATGCCTTTAATTTATTATTTGATTGCAATTTTGTTTGTCTTCAACACTTGTATAACTTGATTGTCTTTATAAAGGGGGAGAAGGGATATATATTTATTATATCATTTGATGGTATTAAGTGCTGTTTATTTTGTACATTGTTTGATAATAAGTTGCACTTGATGTTGGTTTTTAAAATGAATAAAGATATGGAAAAAAAAAAAAAGAAAAGATAGAACATTTTGATAACTATATTGTATATAGTATTTGAACTTAAGTATTTTTAATTTCCCTCAGATGTTGACTGTTTCTCCTAAAAATCTATAGATTTCTAAAGGAGATACTTCATTATTCTCTTAAATCTTTACTTCCTTTACAAAAGATATATAGGGCTCCTTTTACGAAGCCGCGTTAGCGGCTTTAGCGCGCACGACTTTTAATCACGCGCTAACCCCTGTGCTAGCCAAAAAACTACCGCCTGCTCAAGAGGAGGCAGCAGCGGCTAGCGCATCCGGCAGTTTAGCGCACTATTATGCGCATTAAATCTCTAACGCGACTTCGTAAAAGGAGCCCATAGTATTTTTCTACCCTCACCTGTTATGACACATTTGCCTTCATCTGCTGAATGTTTCCATTGCTTAATGTTTCCTTGTATAGTTTGAATGTAACAGAGATAGAAAATTCTCTGGATGAGATTACTTTTAGAGCAATCTTATTAGTATATTTCATCTTTCTGCAAGATAAAGAACTTTTGCTGCATCTTTTTTTCATCTGGTTTTCTCAGTGTCTTAAGATTGACACAGTCTAGGAGAAAAAACTTTCTTTTATGTCATCAACAACTTGTGCACATGGGTGCAAAGTTTCAACTTAGGGCTCCTTTTACGAAGCTGCGGTAGCGGTTTAATGTGCGTAATACCACACGCTAAATCACCAGACACGCTAGCCACTACCGCCTCCTCCTGAGCAGGCGGTAGTTTTTTGGCTAGCGCGGGGGTTAGCGCATGATTAAAAGTCACGCACGCTGAAGCTGCTAACGTGGCTTCGTAAAAGGAGCCCTTAGATCAGGGATAGGGAACTCCGGTCCTCGAGAGCCGTATTCCAGTCGGGTTTTCAGGATTTCCCCAATGAATATGCATGAGATCTATTTGCATGCACTGCTTTCAATGCATATTCATTGGGGAAATCCTGAAAACCCAACTGGAATACAGCTCTCGAGGACCAGAGTTCCCTACCCCTGCCTTAGATACTCATTTAAATGTATTTTGATGTTAATCATTCTTATATTTTCTATGAGCCATTGCAGTTGCAGTATTTTCCTAGAGAATAAGTAGCTTCATACATCAAAGCCATGATCGATAGATTTGCCTCTAAGCCAGGGGTAGGGAACTCCGGTCCTCGAGAGCCGTATTCCAGTCGGATTTTCAGGATTTCCCCAATGAATATGCATTGAAAGCACTGCACGCAAATAGATTGCATGCATATTCATTGAGGAAATCCTGAACACCCGACTGGAATACGGCTCTCGAGGACCGGAGTTCTCTACCCCTTCTCTAAGCTTATAATTCTGAGCCATTATTTAGATAGGCTAGGCCAGGGGTGGGCAACTCCGGTCCTCGAGGGCCGGAATCCAGTCTGGTTTACAGGATTTCCCCAATGAATATGCATGAGATCTATTTGCATGCACTGCTTTCAATGCATATTCATTGGGGAAATCCTGAAAATCTGACTGGATTCCGGCCTTCGAGGACTGGAGTGCCCACCCCTGGGCTAGGCTCTAACTGCAATGTAGCTTAACTGTATTTCCTAGAGCAGGGGTGTCCAATGTCGGTCCTCGAGGGCCGCAATCCAGTTGGGTTTTCAGGATTTCCCCAATGAATATGCATGAGATCTATTTGCATGCACTGCTTTCAATGCATATTCATTGGGGAAATCCTGAAAACCCGACTGGATTGCAGCCCTCGAGGACCGACATTGGACACCCCGTCCTAGAGATTGCCAGCTTCCTTTGATTAATTAATACTTAATTAATACTCTTGAATCTCCAAATGACATGGGCTAAATTGTGAGAAATTTCTATATATAAGTTTCTTTGTTTCTTTATATTGTGGAATATCACTATATATGTTTCTTTCCAAAGTTTCATTTTGAATGTATAATTTCGGAATCAAATATAAAATAAAGTCTCCTTGTAGGAAGCCCCGTTAGACTTTTTTATTGCCGGCCACGGCGGTATTAGCTCTGACTCTCAAAGAATTCCTATGTGTCGGAGCTAATACCAATGCATCCGGCAATAAAAAAAAGCCTAACATGGCTTCATAAAGAGGGGGGGGGGGGAGGTGGTAGAGGAAGATTACTAGCATGGATAAATGTGTATGTTACAGTTACACACACTCAGCAGTATTTGATAAGTGCACAATTCACTTACCCCAAAATTATTATAGTGCCATGCATTGTGATTGAAAATCGGGGTGCATAGCTGATTTGCACCGATCTCGTGGCACACCTGGAATCTGCCGGGGAACACAGTTTACAGTACACTGTTCTAAGTGGTACAATAATTGGTTGTGCCATTAAAAACCCAATTAAAACCTCATCAAAATAAAAAATTAGGTGACATTAGGCAGCCTCCAGGACCAGCACTTGGGTATGTGATGCTTAGAGTCACCTAGTGAAGTCGAAGCCTGAAAGTGGGCATGTTTAGGGGTGGGTGTAAGACTTCGGCTTCACTAGGTGATGCTAGCCGCCATTCTGCAAGGACCCTAGGTGCCATAAATGTAGGCCTGAAAAAACCCTGGTCTATATTTCCAGTACCTAGGGTCCTTGCTAAGTACTGGTATCCCTGATTCTGAAAGCGGAGCCTGGTCGTAATTGACATGCCAGTATATAATAATGATCCCTATTCAAAATTTCATGCTATCAAATAATAATTGTAAGTGAAATGACTTGTGCTTAGAGATGTGAAGCTTTGCCAAGGACTAAAGCCCCTATAGCAAGACCCGCAGAACAAAGGCAAGAATTTTCATTGCATATAATGGGCGCCTGAGCGTTTAGCACATGCTAATCTTTAGCTTGTGCTAAATAGATTAGTGCAAGCTAAATCGGTTAGCATGCACTAAATCAGTTAACGCGCCTTAGTAAAAGGACCCCATAATTACATAGCACTGTTTATATGATACATAGGACTAGATTTACTAAGCAAACCGATCTTGTACCGATCGGTTTGCGAGCCCTATGCGACCAAATTTCCCTCCAATCCCATTCACTAACGCCTGTAGCGATCCGATTCCGACCCTCCCATGCAAATTAGCAAAACCCCATGCAAAATAGCCAAGCGATTGATTCACTAACAATTGCTTGGCTATTTCGAATCGGGTTTTACTATTGGCAAACCAGACTGCTGCAGACCTGTCACCTCAGCCAATCAGTGCCTTAGGCCCCTCCCCGTGCATCAGATGATGCGCCAGGGCGGAGCCTAAGACCGCTATTGCGCAGCAGTGGCCAGGGGAGCAGGAGCAGGAGGACTTTCCTCCCACTCCCGAAGATTGGCCTAGGAGCAGGAGGGCCCAGGCACCCCTCCTGCTCCCAAAGATGGAGGGAGCCTTGCCCTAAGGAGCAGGAGGAACTGGGCACCCCTCCTGCTCCCAACTGTTTAACAGGTACGCGGGGCGGGTGGGCCAGGCCCAACCACCTGAGCCAGGTCGTGGGTGAGGTTATGGGGCCGGCCGTGCTTGATCGTGGGGTGTCGGGCAGGCACATTTGCGATCCCTGCTCACAAATGGGGGCGGGGAGAGAGGAGTGGTTCCTCCGGTGGCAGGAGGGAGTGAGCATCCCTCCTGCCTTTTTCTTCAGGAGGGGGAAGGTCTTTCTGGGTAGGAGGGAGTGGGCATCCCTCCTAACATATTTTTGGGGTTTGGAGGGGGGGACAGTGGCTCAGGGGTGCTAGCGTGAGGGAGGGACTTTTATAATGGGACAGATGGCGCATAGAACATCTGTTCCATTTTTTTTAAAAAGCAGGCTGTTTCCCCTGTCACTACTGTTAGGGCTCTGCATTGTGTCAATCGCTCACTGAGCGATTGAGTCGGTGGGTTTGCATAAAGGTAGACAAAGCAATGGGGCCGGATGGTATACATCCTAGGGTGCTTCGCTGACTACTTTTCAATGAGTCTCTAGAGTCAGGAGTGGTACCGGAGGACTGGCGAAGAGTGGATGTGTTCCCTCTCCACAAAAGTGGAAGTAAGGAAGAAATAGGAAATTACAGGCCGGTAAGTCTGACTTCTGTGGTAAGCAAATTAATGGAAATGCTTTTAAAACAGAGAATGGTCAAGTTTCTGGAATCCTGTGGATTCACTTAGAGGTAGGTCTTGTCAGACAAATCTGATCCATTTCTTTGACTGGGTGACCAGAGAATTGAATAGAGGATGTGCGCTAGATGTGGTGTATTTAGATTTTAGCAAAGCCTTTGAGAGTGCTCTACACAGACGTCTAATAAATAAACTGAGTTCCCTTGGGATAGGTCCCAAAGTGACAGGCTGGGTCAGGAACTGGTTGAGTAGAAGGCGACAGAGGGTAGTGATCAATAGAGATCACTCTGAGGAAAGTAATGTTACCAGTGCTGTGCCTCAAAGTTCTGTTCGTGGGCCTGTTCTTTTTAACATTTTTATAAATGATATTACTGAAGGGTTCTCGGCTAAGATTTGCCTCTTTGCGGATGATACCAAAATCTGCAATAGAGTAGACATGCTGGATGGTGTAAATAACATGAAGAAAGGCCTGGCGAAGCTTGAAGAATGGACTGAAATTTGGCAACTAAAATTTAATGCTAAGAAATGCAAGGTCATTAATTTGGCCTGCAAAAACCAGAGAGAACGGTACAGTTTGGGGGTGAAGAACTTATGTGCACGATGGAAGAGTGGGATTTGGTGTGATTGTATGTGATGATCTTAAGGTGGCCAAATAGGTTGAAAAGGTGACGGCGAAATCTAGAAAGATTCTAGGTTGCATAGGGAGAGGTATGGCCAGTAGGACAAAAGAGGTATTGATGCCTCTGTATAAGACTCTGGTGAGACCTCATTTAGAATATTGTATGCAATTCTGGAGGCTGCACCTTCAAAAAAAATATAAAAAGGATGGAGTCAGTCTAGAGAAAGGCTACTAAAATGGTGTGTGGTTTTCGTGATAAAGCATATGGAGACAGACTTAAAGATCTCAATCTGTATACTTTGGAGGAAAGGCGGGAAAGGAGAGATATGATAGAGTCGTTTAAATATCTACATAATATAAATGAGCATGAGTCGAGTCTCTTTCATTTGAAAGGAAACTCTGCAATGAGAGGGCATACGATGAAGTTAAGAGGTGATAGGCTCCAGAGTAATCTGAGGACATACTTTTTTACGGAAAGGGTGGTAGATGCGTGGAACAATCTTCTGGAAGAGGTGGTAGAAACAGAGACTGTGTCTGAATTCAAGAGGGCCTGGGATAAACAGGTGGGATCTCTCGGAGAGAAAAAAAGATAATGGTTATTGTGGATGGGCAAACTAGATGGGCCATTTGGCCTTTATCTGGCGTCATGTTTCTATGGTGGTTTTGAAAGTGCATTCCGCCTCATCCTGGGCAGAGCAGACCTTGATTTCTCTAGAGGATATTTGCAGGGCAGCTACTTGATCCTGGGGTTCAGTCACAAGTGGATGCCACATTTGGGGCCAGGGTCTGAGCTGCTGTTTGGCTGCATTCTGCCCTCATTGAGTACTGCTTTAGTACTTCCCACTTATCGGGACTGGTTTGGAGAGCCAATGAGGAAGGAAAAATTAGATTTCACCTGCTAATTTTCTTTTCTTGAGGCCTCCAAACAAGTCCAGAACCCCTCCCTCTGAATTTCTTCCTTTGTCTCTTCACAGCTGGAGTGCAGAATGTTATGCTGCATCAGTGGATGATTCTACTTTATTTGTCTGGTTTATTTGAGGCTGGAATTCTGGTCCTGGGAGGTTATATCCTTTCTCCTCTGTTGGTTACCTGGTTTTCTATTTAATTGTTGCTAGCTTGGTCCCAAGTTATGGGGGTTTGTTCTTCCATTCCCATCTAACTTTGAGAATAATAATATTGGCTGGTTCAGAGATACACAGGACCCTGTATGGGGTGATGTAAACGCCATAGTAGTCTCAGTCTCCACCTGAAGAAAGTTTGGTATAATCCACTCAGCTGGACTGGTTTGTAGGCTCCAAGAAAAAAAATTAGCAGGTAAGCTCTAATTTATCCTGATTAGGACTTGTGTGCAATAGTGCAATATTAAATTTTACTACTAATGTGTTGTTAAGTGTTAATTGTAAACCATTTTGAATGTCTCTGTTCAGGGAGATGATATAAAAATGTCATATAAAATATAAGGGACCTTGTTTCTTCAAAGGTGATAACCATATAACAATTCAAAAAATAATCACCTTATTTCCACATAAATAAACAAGCAAATACTTTCATGGTCACACAGTGACTCTAGATTTCTAAGTGAACACTCAGACCCATAATTAAATTCTAGTGAAAAGTCACAGAGTCAGTTATAATAGAGACTATCACAGCAAGTTCACTGTCTCTGCCACCTGCTAATAACATACAAGGAAAAGATAGATAACTTATCTGAATGCAGGATGGCACTGCTGTTGCTCTTTTACTGCTCAGGGTACATATTTAAAGTACGAACACATTGCAACTGCCATAAGCTGTTAAACCCCCCAACCTGGGTTTCACGATTGACTTTCTCAGGAGGGGCACTGCAAAAGAAAATCAATAACATTCTAAGCACCTTCTACTGTGACAACAGGGTCAGGGCGAACTAGAAACTCAAGACTAATAAATACATTCACACTAAATGTTTCAAAACCTTTCAAATACTATTAAATAGGCTTACCAGGGACTGGACACTCCTTCACCAGGCTGACAGGCAACTCTAGCGATGTCGAAACCCGAAGCAGGCCCAGAATTTGAAGCTCCAGCCAACCAGGGTCGACCATGATGTCAGACATTGGGGGCGGAGCTTCATGATGTCACAAAATTTCAACAAACTTTAAATCTGAAACCAATCTATTTCATTATTTAGCTCCAGTGGGCTTTGCAGTGCCCCTCCTGAGGAAGCCAATCGTGAAACCCGGGTTGGGGGGTTTAACAGCTTATGGCAGTTGCAATGTGTTAGTACTTTAAATATGTACCTGGAGCAGTGAAAGAGCAACAGCAGTGCCATCCTGCATTCAGATAAGTTATCTATCTTTTCCTTGTATGTTATTAGTAGGTGGCAGAGACAGTGAACTTGCTGTGATGGTCTCTATTATAATTGACTCTGTGACTTTTCACTAGAGTTTGGTTATGGGTCTGAGCGTTCACTTAGAAATCTAGAGTCATAGTGTGACCCTAAAAGTATTTGCTTGTTTATTTATGTGGAAATAAGGTGATTATTTTTTGAATAAAAATTCCATAAACAAATACAGAGCATGTGTTACCACATCGATATACTACTGTTTCAATGAACAGTGTCAAGAAAAGTGTGGCTCCACATCATTTTCTTCTTGGTTGGACTAAGTACTTTTCAGCAGCCCCTCATTATGTATGTTATTTTATGGCAGGTTCTATTATATGCAATTGGATCTATAGTTATAGATAACAGGTGTTAGCATGCTGCTCTGAGAATTTCAACTGAAATTTATACCACTGAATATTGCTTTCTAATATTTCTATTTTACCCTATCAATTTCTACAGAGTCAATACATGCAAATGAGATGGAAATTTTGGTAGATGACATGCAGACAGACGTTTTTTGGATTCTTGCCCTTGGCTCAACTTGCAGCGTTATTGCATGCACTTTCTTTATACAATTCCAGCTGGTGTCAATGTCAGGAGAGTAAGATTACATATTTGAAAAGAAGAATGAAGTAAGAGAATTTCGACTCAAAGCTGATAAGTAATGTATGGTGCATTTCCAAGCAGAGGCTTTTACTAAGGTGCGCTAGGGCTTTAACGCACGCTACATTGCCATGCGTGTTAGACCTTAACGCCAACATTGGCGCTAGTTCTAGAAGCGTAGCGCGCAGTGTAGCATGCGGTAATTTCCTGCGTGCGCTAAAAACTTTAGCACACCTTAGTAAAAGGAGCCCTAAGTCATGTAGAGAGGGTTTATCTGACTTTTCCAATTTAAGAAGGACCTCTTAAGATTTGATTATTATTATTATTCTCCAAGCCTTTGAATTAATTTCAATGCCTGGCAACTAAAATTCAATGCAAAGAAATGCAGAGTAATGCATTTGGGGATTAATAATAGGAAGGAACTGTATATGCTGGGAGGAGAGAAGCTGATATGCATGGACGGGGAGAGGGACCTTGGGGTGATAGTGTCCGAAGATCTAAAGGCGAGAAAACAGTGTGACAAGGCAGTGGCTGCTGCCAGAAGGATGCTGGGCTGTATAAAGAGAGGCGTAGTCAGTAGAAGGAAGAAGGTGTTGATGCCCCTGTACAGGTCATTGGTGAGGCCCCACTTGGAGTATTGTGTTCAGTTTTGGAGACTGTATCTGGCGAAAGACGTAAGAAGACTTGAGGCGGTCCAGAGGAGGGCGACCAAAATGATAGGAGGCTTGCGCCAGAAGACGTATGAGGAGAGACTGGAAGCCCTGAATATGTATACCCTAGAGGAAAGGAGAGACAGGGGAGATATGATTCAGACGTTCAAATACTTGAAGGGTATTAACGTAGAACAAAATCTTTTCCAGAGAAAGGAAAATGGTAAAACCAGAGGACATAATTTGAGGTTGAGGGGTGGTAGATTCAGGGGCAATGTTAGGAAATTCTACTTTACGGAGAGGGTGGTGGATGCCTGGAATGCGCTCCCGAGAGAGGTGGTGGAGAGTAAAACTGTGACTGAGTTCAAAGAAGCGTGGGATGAACACAGAAGATTTAGAATCAGAAAATAATATTAAATATTGAACTAGGCCAGTTACTGGGCAGACTTGCACGGTCTGTGTCTGTATATGGCTGTTTGGTGGAGAATGAGCAGGGGAGAGCTTCAATGGCTGGGAGGGTGTAGATGGGCTGGAGTAAGTCTTAACAGAGATTTTGGCAGTTGGAACCCAAGCACAGTACCGGGTAAAGCTTTGGATTCTTGCCCAGAAATAGCTAAGAAGAAAAATTAATAAAAAAATTTAAATTGAATCAGGTTGGGCAGACTGGATGGACCATTCGGGTCGTTATCTACCGTCATCTACTATGTTACTATAAATAATTTTTCTGTATCAAACTTGGGTGAGAGGAGGTTTTAGTTCTAATTTTTTGAACCAATGAGAATCAGCGGTATGATGACTTCCTTCATCACAACCAGGACGAAGGAAGTCATCATACCGCTGTATCGTGCAATGGTGCGCCCGCACCTGGAGTACTGTGTCCAGTACTGGTCGCCGTACCTCAAGAAGGACATGGCGGTACTTGAGGGGGTCCAGAGAAGAGCGACTAAACTGATAAAAGGTATGGAAAACTTTTCATACGCTGACAGGTTGAAAATGCTGGGGCTGTTCTCCCTAGAGAAGAGGAGATTTAGAGGAGACATGATAGAAACCTTCAAAATCCTGAAGGGCATAGAGAAGGTAGACAGGGACAGATTCTTCAGACTGTGGGGAACCACAAGTACTAGGGGTCACTCGGAGAAATTGAAAGGGGACAGGTTTAGAACAAACGCTAGGAAGTTCTTTTTTACCCAGAGGGTGGTGGACACATGGAACGCGCTTCCAGAGGTTGTGATAGGCCAAGGCACAGTACAGGAGTTCAAGGAAGGTTTAGATAGGTTCCTAAAGGATAAGGGGATTGAGGGGTACAGATAGAAGCAGAGGTAGGTTATAGAAATGGTCAGGAACCACTTCATAGGTCTTAGACCTGATGGGCCACTGCGGGAGCGTACCGCTGGGCGCGATGGACCTCTGGTCTGACCCAGTGGAGATAACTTCTTATGTTCTTTCCAATGTACCTGTTCCAGTTCCTTCTATCAATCACATCTGTTCTTTTATTGGAAGCCTTTATGAGTGGAAACAAAATTTGCATAGTCCTACATACCTCTCTAAAAGAAGAAATTGTTTCCTTCATAAAGACTTTGGAATATGGGATAAAATGTTTGCTCATTGCTATGAAAGGTGGCCTGTTAGAGTAAAATATATATTTTCATAAATTGAAAAGCAAAATATAGATAGATAATGTAACATAACGGAATGTAAACAAAAGGACTACATAGCAGATCAAACACTACTATAAAAAGGTACATGCTTGCAAAATCATTACAATGAATATACTTCAAGTGATCTAAATGAACTTCTTGGAAACTGTAACAATTAAATTTCTTAATTATCTAGGAGCTTAGAGCTGGGTTGAATTACAGTGCAAGGGCTGCTTTCCACTGACAGGTAGGTACTGTATGTGCACGAGGGCTGTTACCAGCATCGTAGCAGATAATTATTCACACGTGTATTATTTTTAAACATCTTACCAGAAAACCGCTTGAGATATTTTTCCTCTTGTTTCTAAGGAAAGTCAGAAATAGAACCCAGTTGCAATACAGGACCCATTTGATTTGGTTATAGTTATTTTCTGGTACCTGGAATGATCCAAGTCTGCTGGTGTGTTGGCTGCCTTGCTCCTGGAGACCCTGGCTTGAATTTAGACTGCAGCTCTTTCCAGATGTTGGATCTGTTTAGGGTTTACTTGATCCAAAAATATGTGCTTTTTGGCCATAACAAAAAATTTTCTTGGAGTTGAGAGAGACTGTAAAATCAAATCCAACAGCGAGGGATTCCACAGCTGATATTTTTTTTTTTTTTCTATTCTTATTAATGTGTCACAGGCAGCAGGCAATGGGAGTTACCCTAGCAGAAATAACTTGGCCTGCAACATAAATAGTGGAAATAAAATATGTTAAAATGAGTCTGAACTCTGAAGTAGTTCTTAAATACACTTTGTCATTGCCAGGCAGTAGAAAATGCATAGAAGAAAAAGACAGGCAGGCCTACTTTTGGTAAAGAATGTGTGAGAGCTGGAAATAGAGTTAGTTTTCCTGCTTTGTTTTGAGGGGCAGTCCAACAGTTATCACCACATGAAGCTGGAAAATAAACTTGTTTTTAAAAATGTATTGAGACACCCATTTTATGATTGTCTCAAAACAGTATACACTTCTCCCTCCGTATTCGCTGTGATAGGGGATTAACAGAACCGTAAATACAGAAAAAACGCAAATAACTTTTTCATATGTTATTCGCTGTTTTCTATTAAAAACCATTGTGAATATGGTGAAACCGCGAATAACATGGTGGGAGACCTGGCCTGTTCCTGAAGGAGAGGCAAAACACGGTGAAGAAAGTGCCGGGAATCGGCGATTTTCTCTGTAAATGCTTGGATTCAGCGATTTATCTATGCAAGCTGAAGTAATTTGGGGGGAGGAGCCAGCAAGCTAAAAACCACGAATAATCGAAACCGTGAATGCTGAAACCATGAATATGGAGGGAGAAGTGTAGCACCCTTTCTTCTCATCACAAATGCTCAGGAATAGTTAGCACTCCCCTGGTTTTATTTCTCTTTTGCAGCAAAATGGAATACGTGAATTTATAAAGCAAACTATCTCTCCAACCCAATGCACTGCCTGCATATTGTTAAAAATTGATCCAGTTAAAACTATTTGATATTTTGTTTTTTTCTAGTAACTGACAGAGGTCATACTGAAATTGTTTTTCATATTTAGGGGCGTTATCAAAACACTAAGGGCTCCTTTTATCAAGCCGCACTAGCGGGGTTAACGTGTGCAACGTTTCATCATGCGTTAACCCCCGCGCTGGCCCCAAATCTACCGCCTGCTCAAGGGAGGCATTAGCGGCTGGTGCAGCCGGCGGTTTAACGTGCACTATTACGCGTGTTAAACCGCTAGCATGGCTTGATTAAAGGAGCCCTAAAATGCAAAAAAAAAATAAAATAAAATAACTGCCTAAGTCAGCACTTGGACGTCCTAATCGCCGGGACATCAAAGTGTCAATAAACACATACTTTTGATCTGTCTTTCCTAATGCTATTTGGGTAGTTTTGTAAAAAAAAAATTTTTTTTTTAAATACGCTATTGAAGAATATGTAGGTCTTGCTTTCACATGTGTTCATGTTATTTTGAAGAACGATTTGTATTGTTTTTGATTTATGTATGGGGCTGTTTTACTAAGGCGCGGTAGACGATTTTGCGCATGCTAAATGCTAACACATCCATAGAATATAATGGGTGCGTTAGCGTGTAGCGGGTGCTAAATCAGCTACTACGCCTGTGTTTGGAAACCGCTGTGACTCCAGGCGGTATATTAAGAGCTCCTTTTGTCAAGGTGCGGTAGGCGGTTAACACCTCCATTGACGAGGCGGGGTTTGCGCGTGATGAAATGTGTGACGCCCTAACCCCCTTGATAGCCCTAAGTTTTTAAATAAATAAAATTAATAAATTCAAAAACATTTTCTCGGCTGTCTAGCGAGATGTTTCATCCTCTGTGCATCCAGAGTTCAAGTGGGCATGTTATGGGCATGCTTTGGGCAGGCCAGACTTGGACGTCTTGCAGGGATAATCAGACCTTTCCCAAGATATCCTGGATGGAACTTAGATGTTTTGGGCTAGACCTCTTTTGGAAGCCTAAGTGCCAAAAAGGGTACCCAAATTGACTAGATGGCCACTGGAGGGATTATGCTATGATGCCCTACACTCCCCCAGTGGTCACTGACCCTCTCCCACCCACCCCGAAAACTGAATAAAACAGTACATACCTGTCTCTGGAGTAGCAGCATCTGGTATGGGAAATCCTAGTAGAGCATCACCCAGGTATCTTAAGTAGCCAGGTGGGTGGGCTAGTGAACCGTAGAGAGGAGGAGCCAGACCCATAAAGCATGCTAACCACAACATCTTTGGTTTTAAGCATGAGCTCACCAAAACCCTACTATATTGCAATATGGGTGCCACCTACAGCCACAAAGGCTATTGGAGTGGTAGACAGGTGGGTATAGTAGGTTTTGAGAGAGTTTTGGAGGGTTCACTATAAATTATAAGGGGTATATGGTGAGATGTATATCTGATATCCTTTATGTGAAGTTCACAGCAGTGCTCTCTAAGGTGCTCCACTGCTCTGTTGGCATGTCTATGTGGCCAGTCTATTAGAATGGCGACCCTTCCCACGTCTAAATGGTGCTAATTTGGATGTTTCTAACATGGACATTTTTGTGTTTGAAAATGGTGAATAAATTTAGACATCTTGTTGGTCTGGTCTTTTTGGCGCCCAAGACGTCCAAATAGTGCAATTTTTGCATAAAAAAAATTATTTTGATATCCCTTTAAAAAAAAGGACATTTCTGTGCTTCTGAACTTGGACATTTAGCGGGGAACCTCCAAGTTGGGCTTAGATGTCCTTTTCAAAAATGGTCCTCATTTGCAAATATGGAACTCTGCCTGTAACTTGAGATCTGGACTGGCCACTGCTGGAAAAAGGATACAAAGCCTAGAAAGACCCGTAGTCTAGCTTGATAAGGCATCTGTTATGTTAGGTTCTCATGTTATGTTAAAATTTAGTTGCTCTATTTTGGGGTTTGGTAGTCGCCCCTCCTCACCCTCCCCTAGCTTTCCTTTGTTCATGCCCTACAATGAACAACTAACCATTTTTGTTCCTCTTTTATCTCCATGCCTTACTGTAGCTAAGCCCAATGACAGCCTTTGACTGGGGGTCAGGCAGGATAGTGAAGTTACTCACCCGCAGCAGTTGTTCTTTGGGCATATAGGGCCCGATATTCAGTGTTATTTAGTGGCCGAGAATGGCTCCCAGCTGGCTAAATAGCGTATACATAAAGCATCACAAATCAAAAGGAAACCACAGCTACTCCGAGTCTGGGCTAACAAACTGTCCAAAAAAAGTGGAGAAAAAGACCTCAGAATGCGGGTATACCTACCGAAAGCTATAAAGCAGGGACCTAAAACACCATCATTAGTGTAAATAGAGTATAGCCAGTTATCTGGCGATATTCAGCGGTAAAGAGATTTCTATCTCCCACTGAATATCTGGCTCAGTGAATTGGCTGGTGACCAGCTAGGTCATGTGAAGTAGCCAGTTGCCATCAATATTCGGTGGCTTACTAACTAAGTGTGACAGCCAGATAGAGTCACCTAAAAGGGTGATCTATCTTTGGTTGTTAACATAGGCATCAGAATGGGGGAGCCTGAAAATTGACAGTATGAAGAATCAGTTATGACTCTACTTCCCCGCCTACCTCCTCCCAGCCGCTGTAATTTTAAATCTTCAGGCAGCCGCCATGCAGCACCAACGAGCAGACCTGCCTTGGAAACCTTCCTATGCAGGAACAGGAAGTTGCTGCAGAATGAAGACATGCTTGTTGATGCTGCACGGCAGCTGCCCAAGGATTTAAAATTACAGCAACCAGGGAAGGTAGTTGGGGGAGTTGGGAACTGGAGAGAGAGGTCAAGCCCCAGGATCCTGCTGGGATCGCCCAAACAAAAAAGTGATCCACTTCCTACTTAGCTGGCTAGCCGCTGAATATTGGCCTAGCTGGCTATGTCTCGGCCGACCAAAAATAGATCAGAAATTCAATGCCATCACTGGATATGATGCCAGCATTTAATTTCCAGTATCACACCGTGAGCAGATTGTGAAGCTGTGAGGTCTCTTTAAGACATATTCAGCTACTGAGGTATTTTTTTCCCCTCTTATTAAGTTCAATTGACTAGGTATGTCTATGTTATAAACAGCCTGCAACAAGTTAAGGCCTAGAACATTTTTCTTTTTTCTTTATAATTTTCAAAATGATTTTTTGTTCAGCCTGTAACAGAAACAAAATAGGCCTAGGTGGAGTGTTAGACTAACAAGAATTCTCTCTGAACAACAAGTTATTAAGTATCAAGAGGACCTTATGAGACTGGGCATCAAAATAGTGGATTACGTTTAATGTGAGTAAGTGTAAAGTGATGATTGTGGGAATGAAGAATCCAAAATATAACTACATTGTTCAGGGTTCCACTGTAGGAGTCGCCACCCGATGAAAGGATCTAGGTGTCATCGTTGAGGATACGTTGAAATCCTCAACTCAGTGTGTGAAGCAGCAGCTAAGAAAGCAAATATAATGTTAGAAATTATCAGGAAAGGAATAGAAAACAAAGATGAAAATGATATCATGTCTTTGTATCACTCTATGGTACTGCTACACTTCGAATACTGTGTGAAATTCTGGTCACTGTATCTCGGAAAAGTTATAGTGGATTTAGAACAGGAGAAGGGAGATGAAAATAATAAAAGGGATGAAATGACTTCCCTATGAGGAAAGGCTAAAGCAGCTAGGGCTCTTCATCTTGGAGAAAAGACAGTTTAGGGGAGATATGATAGAGGTCTTTAAAATACTGAGTGGAGTGGAACAGATAGATTGAATCACTTGTTTACTCTTTCTGAAAATACTAGGACTATGGGGCATGCAATGAATATTTCTTCAGTCAACATGTAATTAAACTCTGGAATTTGTTGTTGGAGAATGTGGTGAAAGCAGTTAGTTTAGCAGGGTTCAAAAAAGTTTTGGATAGTTTCCTAAAACAAAAGTCCATAAGGCATTATTGAGATGCCTTGGGGTAATCCACTGCTTATTCCTAGGATAAGCAGCATAAAATCTGTTTTACTGCTTGGGATCTTTCCAGGCTTGTGACTTGGGTTGGCCACTGTTGGAAAGAGGATACTGAGCTTGCTGGACCTTCAGTCTGTTCCAGTATGGCAACTCTTATGTTCTAACAAAGAGCAGAAGCTAACCAAGTTGGTACCCCATTTAAAAAAAAAAAAAATATTGATAGTTTTACAGTGCCTTTTAAACATGCAAAAATTCACTGGATGGTCATACTAAAGTCTATAATTTCCCTATGTTTACAGAAAATCTCATTCCACTCAGCACTTAAATGTAGATAGTTAACAAATAAAGCCGTAAAATTTCACATTAAAATTCCAAGCAGTTGTTGAAAAAACAGCAAAAAACTCAAGGGGGGGAGGGGGGTTGTTTTTTTGCCTTAATTTTTATATGTTTTGCTGTCCCACCAGACCATTCCCTCTCCTTCTTGCCTTGTGGACCTATTCAATTTTCCCAAGTCTGAATGGACTTTGTTCTGAAACATCTGGTCCTCTCCAGATGGTTAAATGCTGTTATTTAAATGTAAGGATTCTTAAAAAAAGAAGGAGCTTTATTCATGTAATGGGCACATAAATATGAACACCAAGAAGCAGGTGGGAGGGCGGGCACCCAATCTTTGGGGAGGCCATGGCCCCCGTGGCCTCCCCCGTTCCGATGCCTATGGGTTATATCATGAGCTTGTCTTGATAAATTTCCTGTTTTTTATTTCTCTTCTGAGGGTTTTGGTAGTTTGGTGCTGAGGTCGGTAAATTGGAGAGATGGCTGTCCAGTTTAGCTGCTTGCGTGGCAAGTAACTCGTCATGCATTGCCTTTAATGGGGGGTGGGGGGGGTGAGTAAAGGGTGTCTCTGTTCTCCTTGGTTTGGATGAGTTGTTCCAAGTTAGGTGATTGTTCAAGTAGGCTGGTCCATTGCCATTTAGGGCTTTGAAAAGCATGCAGTAGAATTTGAAAAATATTCATGCTTGTGCTGGGAGCCAGTGTGCATCTAGGTAGGCGGCGGTGATGCGGTCATGCTTAATCAGTGAATAGATCAGTCTGAGGGCTGTGTTTTGCACTGTTTGTGGTTGTTTTATCCTGGTGGTGGGGCAGGGTAGGTATAGGATGTTGCAGTAGTCCTAATATTAGGGCCTGGACCAGGAGTCTGAATTGTGCTTTATCAAAGTATTTTTGGATGTCTTAGGTTACGCATGACTGCGAAGGCTTTCTGGACTATTTTGTTGATTTGTAGTTGCATGGTACCACCTCTGTCTAGCATCACCCCTAGAAGTTTTAGGTGGGGTTGTAAGGGGTATGAGATGGAGTTTATTTCTAAATTTGTTAAGGTTGAGGCTTTGGTGTTTTCGAGAAGTAGGATTTTTGTTTTGTCTGGGTTTAGCTTTAGTTTGCGGTCTTTCATCCATTGTGTTACTATTTCTAATGTTTTGAGTAGTGAGCCTATTGTGGTGGGGGTTGGTTGGTAGAAGGGAAGGAAGACACCTTAGACATCTGGTCAGTTTTGACACTTTTTTGGCACGTATTCTTTGTTAAAACAGGTTGTGACATAGAAGAGCCTGTCACTGGTGTAAATCCTGATCCAAACCCAGTACTAATCAGGACTGTCCCTAAGGAAAGGAACAGATCCTGTAAGTCTGTCACTAGTGCTAAATACAGACAAGGAATGCGGTTAATAGGGGATGTTGCAGTGAGGAATAGGATTTCTGCCACTTTTTCCTATCATTCCTTTTATGAATAGGCTACAGGAGCTCACATTAACCCCCATGCAGGATTAGGTGACAATAAAAGGGATAAAGAAAGGGGTGTGACAGAGAGAGATGGCATGCTCGGATAAATTAGCCACAGCTGTGAACCCTAGGAGGCAGCTGCAAACCCTGAAGGAAGGGAACTTCAGAGGAGCTTTAGAACACTGTGGGAAAAGTCCTGCTCTTGAGTCTCTAACTCGTTAAAAGTTCTGCACCCAGGAAGTAGCAGAGCTGGCAGGAGCTAATTTGGAGAGAGAAGCCATTAGAAAAGATTTATCCAGAAGCTGCCCAGGGGAAGCATTTATTTTCACGTTTAGAGGGGGAGGAACAGTTCTCCGGAGAGGAAAAGTTATGGAGATAGAAGAGAATTTCCCTGACATGAGTGAGAATGAATCTGACATGAATTGGACCTCAGGAGCAAAGGAGGGAATGTTTAAGGAATGCCTGAATGAGTAAAATATGATTTGATGAATAGGACAAATGTACTATACAGTAAAAGGGTGGTCTTAGAAACTATGGAATATAATGGTGATATATGTATGAGTGTTTTAGAAGTTATAGTGCGGTTTGGATGGTGTGAGTAAGCCAGTCACTTTAGCTGGCCTGAATATGGAAAGGGATTAGAAGCCTTTAATAAACTCAAAGTCTAGACATTCTGGAAACACATGCTAATGGGAACTCGGGAGGGATTCGGGACCATCAGAATCGTAGTGGGTAGAATGGTTCCCCTTCCCATCAACCCTGGTTTAGAGGAGAGAACTTCCTGGACAAGTGCCTAATTACTGCTTAACAGCTTTGGAAGCACTGATGAAGGAAAGTGTGAGGGCAGGTGGCCATGTGGCTGGCCCTGGTACCATGTGAGAAGGAACATGGGTTCTGTATACAATATGCTGCAAGAACTGAGCAAAATAAAGCAGCTGGACTATATAAAGAATGCAGTTACTCTGATGGAATTTTATTAAGCTGATGAACCTTTTGATGTTTCTCATTTATAGAGAGTCATTTGAGATAGCTACCTGTAGTAAGGATTTACCTTAATTGCTTGGAAACTAAGCCAGTGAACTGGAAATTAGAAATAAATGTTTTTAATTGTTATAGGGCTCAGAGTTTAAGTTATAACTCATTAATTGCCATTACCCTATGGCCTTCCAGGGAGCATTGGATTGTGCGCCTATGACTGAAGGTGGGCCTCCTGCTCTGTTGGCAGGCCCCAGCCCCACCAAAAGGTGTAGCCCTAAATGCCCAAATTGTGTCATGGACATTTTCTAACATGTTTGATTATTGCAGAAAAATGTCAAAATCATAAGCCCACCTTAGTCCCACCTAAATCACGCCTCTAACATGCCCCATTAAGATTTAGATGCACTGCGGACAACTGCCATAGAAATCAGTTTAGAAAATGGGTTTTGAAAATAGTGAAATGGAAGGGTTTGATGAGAAAAACATCCATCTGCCCTTTTATACTACATTTTATACTTTTTTTTTTTTTTAAATGAGACTTATAAGTATCTTAAAACACTCATATCCAAATTTTAACATATATAATCAGAAAAGACCTTACTATATAACTCATCACTCTAATATCATCAAAAAAAATTTCTTCTCCATCACAGATCTAAAACAGTTTAAGAAGAGGATAGTTTTTAGTTGCTTACAAATGGACAGAGGCTTCTGTTCCAAATATATCAATAGACAGCTTGTTCCAATGCTCTGGTTCTGCCACTGTGCATGTACAAGAGGAGCAGCTAATAAACAACTTTGAGTATAATACATCTGCCTATATGGAACATACTGATGCAAGACGGTAGAAAGCAATGTGGACTCTGGAAATGCAATACCTTGAATGTCAGCACCAGTCATTTGCACCTCATTTTTTCCACAATCATCTGCCAATGTAAGACGACCAAAGAAGGATGTGTGCTTTCTCTTTTCCTGACATCTGTTACTATATGAGCTGCAGCATTTTGGACCATCTGTGAGGACATGGTGAGTCAGGTTATTAATCAGAAAACCACTACTGATACCGTTATTAAAGAGAATGGAGTATTAATGATAGGGAGTTCCATTTCTGTAAGATGTTTGGAATTTATTTTTACTTTATTTAGCTCCCTGTATTTTCTTTTGTGGCACTCTTTTTATTGTGGATTTCAATTCATATTTGTTCCCCTCCACCCCCCCCCCCCTTTTTTTTTAAACTTACATTAGTTGAGGGATCTTTTTATTGTAACCACAGAAAGGCGGTATATCAAGTCCCATTCCCTTTATATTTCCAAATCAGTCGGAACCAGGGCTGAGATTTGGTGCCATGACCCTTGATTCATTATCACCTGGGTCTTGATTTCCTATTTTATATCTTCTCAATGTAGCAACTATGGTCCTGGAGCAAGCACAAGGTTCCTTTTAGAACTCTGCAATCATGGGCTCTGGCAGGAATGAATAATATGGTGTCACCCTTCATTGATAACAATGACTTTTTTACTTTCCCCTTAGGGGGCTGTGAGCAATACTTTCATAGCATCCCTAGCCCTACCTGACCCAGGAAGTAGAAGACATAATTCTGGGTCAAATCTAAGGAGCTTCTACATGGCAGTGCACAACACTGCCACTGAGCCATTGGGTCAGCTTTCCCAGAAACCTTTGAGTTCTGGTCATCTTGAGACTGGTGTAGCATAGTGGAAAGGGGGGCACATATATTCCTGCTAGGCACCCACTTAGGGCAGAGAAATTTGGGGGGCAGCAGTGTTTCTGGAGATCACTGACTTATGAGGGGCTGCTGAAAAGTTCTCAGCCCAACCAACAAAGATGGCGCAGTCTCCATCAAGAGCTATAAATTTAGTCCAGTGATTTTCCAGTGAAACAAAAAAAGTGGAAAATCATTGGACTAAGTGTATAACTGTCATTGGAGACTACCCCAACTTTGTTGGTTGGGCTTAGAACCTTTCAGCCCCTTGTATCTCCCCTTCCATACCCCCATCTTTAGTCCATCATCTCTCCCCTTCCCTTCCCTCCTCTGCTGCTGCTGCCGCCACCCTAACTCTTCCTAGTAGGTCAAAGCTCTAAAGGGACTCAGCACAAACACTAGACTTTTGAGTAGAGGCCTGTGCCATAGCACTACTACATTCCACCCTTCCTCTGATAGGCAGTCCCAACTTTAGAGCCTTTTCTGATGTATAAGAAGATTATGATCAGCTATGGGAATAAGTATTCCTGTATCCACCCAATCAATACCCCATTATCAGACCAGTGGCTATGGACTACCTATGGAAATTCCCACCCCTCTGAAATCAGGATGCAGAGAACATATTAATAGGTTAAAAAAAAAGGTCTGGGCCTATTGACAAAAGTTGACAAACCAACTGAATGGCTCAACAGCATGGCTGCAGTCAGGAAAGCTAAGGATCTGCATTTATACAGGATTCAAATACAGTACTGCTTTTTCCACTGGTTCTCCTTGCAACCTTGAGCAACCTTGTTTCATTTTCCATTGACTCGAGTCTAGCCTAGATTGTAAATCTGCTTGAATATGTACCAGATTATAATTTGTCTTGAGTTTGGATTTGAGAGTGGTGAGTAATTACATTTAAAATTCAGATCCAATCTCAAAGACTAGAATACAGCACTGAAATGCTCACAGTATCTGATGCCCACCCTAGAAGTGATCCTGCCAAGTTTGGTCAAGACCAAGGTGCTCTTTGTTCTGGATACCCATGATGGGTTCTGAAAACTGAAGTTAGTCAAACAAAGCAGCCACCTCACAATTTTCTGGGCTACAACAGTGATTTCAGAATCCACTCAGAACTGCCCCTGCCCTGAGGAGTGCCAGTGCAGGCAGCACAAAGCAGTGGAAGGGCTTCCAGGAGTGAAGGTGATCACAGATGATATTCTGGTATACTGTATGTCTGTAGAGACACAAAGGCAAAAAAAAGCAAAGGACCACAATCTGACAGCACTGTTAGTAAGAGCTAGGCAGCTGAACTTAGTCAAACAAGACAAAGATGCAACTTTCAGCTGTTCCATATATTAGACATTGTTGGGAATGGGTGTCTGGGTGAGAGAGAAAGAAAGATGGTGCACATGAGGAAATGAAGAAAGCGGTGAATTGTTGGGCACATGGGCAGCGGAATGCTGTCCTGTTTGGGGGGGGGGGGGGGGGGGAGGGACCAGAAGCTCCACCCTGGCACCAGCGAAATCCTACGGCATCTCTCCCAACTCTGTGGTTTTAAATCTTCAGGCAACTGCTGCACACCGTCAAGGAGAATGTAGAGTTCCAGGGCAGGCCTGCTCAATGACACTGTGCGGCAGCTGCCCAAAGATTTAAGGGAGAAAGCAGGGATATGGGAGGGTGGGCATGCACCAAATTTTGGGGGAGGCCATGGCCCTTATGGCCTCCCCTTTTCCAACGCTTATGGTTGGGCATAGGAAGGGATAAAGAAATATTGGACATGGTGGTGGGAGAGGCGTGAGGTGCAGATGCATGGGGAAGAGGGAGATGAGAGGGAGAAATGTTGGATATGGTAGTGGAGAGGGAACAGTGAGATGGATGAAAAACAAAAGTAAGTGTAAACCTCCTATCTTTTCTTTCTATTTAAACTACAGTCCTTTTTTTGAGGACTGTTTCTTTAATGTTTAATGTTTTTATAGACTGTGTACTGTACAGGATCTGAGTTACATAAAAATTCAACTTAAGAATGGTTAAAAAAACAGAATTTATTCTTAACCCGGGGTCAGCCTGTATTTGAGAATCAAATGCAAATGGAATGAGTGATCCCAATGGCCAATAGCCTTCCAGTGTTTGCTGGTCCCAACCCAAAAATTCTGTAGCCCATGACAGTTAACTCCCCACCCCCTGACCTTCAGTTTCCCTACAGTATATGGTGAGAGGCTAAAGGCTGTGGGAGCTATATGTGCCTAATTTACATGATCATTATAGAGTGCCACAAGATACAATTCAGTCACCATAAGCTTTCATGACTCTTCTATAACAGATCACTATGTAACAACATTTTTTTTGTTCCTGAAATGCTTATGCCACAATTTATAGAAATGACTATCATTCCCCTGAAACTTTGCTTTTGTGACTAGGACATCGATATTTTGAAATTTACCTCTTTTGCATTGAAGATTGATTCCAAGCTCAGTAAATTTAGAAGCCCTTTTACTAAGGCATGGTAGGGTATTACCAAGCAGCAAATAATACCGCAGGCACGCCACGCGTACAGCTGCAGTAAAAAAAGATTTTCCACATGGCAATTCAGACAGTAAGACTTACCATGGCTGTGGGTGGAGATGGATTGAGGAAGGTGTGTTGTGGGCATGCATACCCATAATGCACTGGCGTGCTACGGTAAAGATGCTCAGTTATATATACAGCCAATTTATCAAGACAAGAGGGGGAAAGTACTCCATAGAAGCATCTGCTAAGATGTGTGATGCCTATAAGGCATATTTCAGCTTGCCTGCTGGGGACTAAAGACAGGTGTTGGGCACCTCACTTCACATGCAAGCATTGCCATAAACTCTGGAACGTAAGACAATTTTGTTTATCACTAGGATGGTAGAGTTTCTGCAATAAAATTTCTTAAAATGTTTAATTTTAAAAAATATTTCAAATTTAAAAATTCAGTGTTATTTGAAATACTGTATATTATGAGAATCTTGTATACATTAGTCATAGGTGAAATAATTTACTGTTTCATTACCACAATTTCATTATATTCTTCTACAGGATGGTACAGAGGGGAAAAGAGAGCCATGAAGTTTGAGTAATCAGTGGGTTCCCGCCAAATTCAACTGCTTTTTCTGCATGGTGGACCCTTCCAAATGTTGAACTGGCAAGCATGCATCTGCAATCACATATCTGAACATTTCTTCTTCCATCACCCTGGTGCCACATTGCCCTTGGCTCCCCATATCCACTTCCCCAGAGAGAGAGCAGCAAGTCAGAGAGTGAGGGAGACATTGTAGATCCAGTTTACGGTATCAGTGGTACAGCTGATGAGAGAAATCCATACTACCCAAACCAAAAAGACCTCAATGACTTGATCAGAGATCTTGGTCTCACCAAGTCCAATGCTGAACTCTTGATGTCTAGGCGCAAGCAGTGGAACTTGTTGATTGAAAGTGTGGACGTCACAGATCAGAGGAAGCATCACCAAGCTTTTACCACCTTCTTTACCCATCATGCTGTGCTGTTTCTTCCACATTTTGACCAGTCTGTTTGAGGCAATTGGAATCACCGGTAACCCCAAAAAGTGGCATCACTTCATTGACAGTTGATCCAGGAGCATCAAAACTATACTGCTCTACAATGGGAACAAGTACCCATCTCTTCCACTGGCTCACTCAGTGCATCTCAAAGAGGATTACATTAGGCACCCTGAAATATTATAGGTATGGGTGGGAGGTCATTGGAGACTTCAAAATGGTGGTAATCTTAATGGGTCTCCAAGGTGGTTTTATCAAGTTTCCCTGCTTTTGGGATTTTAAGGACACAAAGATGCACTACCAAAGGTGGGACTGGCCACAGTGGACCAAATTCTCTGTGTGGACAAACATCAATAGGAATCACTGGTGGTTCACCAGAAGATGCTGATGCTACCACTCACATAAAATTGGGCCTAATGAAACAATTTGTCAGAGCTCTAAATAAGGAGTCGGCAACCTTCAAGTACCTTCATGACTTCTCCCCAAATTTATTTGTGGCAAAAGTCAAAACTGGTGTCTGAGGAAAAAGCCAAACCTGGAAAGCAAGGAAGCTCCCAAGTAGCTAACTAGGAAGTAGAAAGTGGCTTGGAACAGCTTTATCACAGTGGTTCAGGGCTTTCTGAGCAATCACAAGGCTGAAAACTATGTGGAGTTGGTTGAGAATCTGGTGAAGAATTATAGTAAAACTAGTTTTTAAGCCCGTTATATTAACGGGTGCTAGAATAGATGTGTCTGTCTGTCTTTCTGTCTCTCTGTCTCCTTAGCCGCTGTCTGTCTGTCTTTCTTTCTTTCTCTCTCCTTGGCTGCTTGCTGTCTGTCTGGCTGGCTGTCTCTCTGGCCCACAGTCTGTCATTCTTTCTGTCTGTGTCTCTCCCTGGCCCCTTGTCTGTCTGTCTTTCTGTCTGTCTCTCTCCCTGGCCCCCTGAGCAAGCCAAGATTGCTGCCTGCCCCCCAGCACACCCCTCCACTTTCCTGTGCAGCAGTAGCAGCCGGATGCCTTGCAGCACCTCAAAGGACAGCCACTGCACGCTGCATGCGCCGCAAGCCACCACACATGCCACAAGCCAATGCACGCTGCATGCGCTACAAGCCGCCATGCACTGCAAATGGAACATGGCATGGAAGCACAAATCATGGCGGCAAGGATCATGCTGTTTCAACTACGCTTTATTATAGAGGATGGGCTGTAGAATGTCTCTCAAAGTCCATGTCCTTGATGCTCGTCTTGAGACATTCAAGAAGAACATAGGAGCATACTCAGAGGAGGAAGGTCAGCGCTTCCACCAGGATACACTAGACTTTGAACATTGCTACCAAAGACAATATAATGAGAACATGATGGGAGACTACATTTGGGGGCTGATTCGTGAAAATGACTTACAATATAATCACTAATCTTGAAAAACTACTCAATTCTAAATCTTCTGTGGTCATCTTTGTATAATTTCAACATAAATATATGTTAATTGTAATTCATATGTTGTTTTTTATGACTTTATATGAATGAAAAGATGAAAATTTAGCATTTTCACATTTTAAATATGTAAATTGCAAACTTTGACTTATCTAGTCACAAAAACAAAATTTTAAGGAAATAACAGATATTTTCTATACTTTTTAGGCATGAGTAATTAGGAAATTACACGTAGTACCCAGGAACAAAAATCGTGTTACATGGTATGTTAGGCTGCCATTCACAAGACAGGTTATCTTATTGTCATACAACCACCATTCCAATAGGTAGAAACAGCAGTTAAAGACTTATAAAGAAGGTCAAGCCTAGCAATAAAGATACCTGAGGAACTACACTTCTCCTGCCGTATTCGTGAATTCCATATCTACGGATTCACTTATTCGTGGTTTTAGATCAAAAAATACATTTTCATTTTTCAGACTATTATAAGCCCTGTAAGGCCCCCCCCCCCCCTTAAGCCTTACCAGGTGGTCTAGCGGGTTTTCGGGGCAGGAGCGATCTTCCCACGCTCCTGCCCCGTGCAGATCGCTCACAGGAAATGGCTTGAGAGACTGGGCATCCTCCTGACGGCCGCGTCTACTTACAATGTAGACCAGCATTTTGCTGGCCTACATTTTAAGCTTCTCTTCCTCTACTAGGGAAACGCGTAGGGCCGCCTAGGTTCAC
This sequence comes from Geotrypetes seraphini, assembly GCF_902459505.1. Classification (NCBI taxonomy): domain Eukaryota; kingdom Metazoa; phylum Chordata; class Amphibia; order Gymnophiona; family Dermophiidae; genus Geotrypetes; species Geotrypetes seraphini. Next base: position 181,066,010 of record NC_047085.1, on the reverse strand, counting down.
CTAAGGCCCTTAGACGAGCTTAGGCGTCTTGCGGGTCTCCCTAGGCTCCCGGAAGCGCCTTCAATATAGGCGGCCTGCCTGGGGAGCATGTTTTTAAAAAACGTGCATCCCGATTGGCTGATTAGACAGCTGTAGGACGCCTACAGCTGCCTAAAATCGGGACACACTTTGGAGAATCAGGCCCTGAATATCCAGTTTTTGCAGAGCCAGCTAACACAGAACTTAAGTAGTTTTGGGTTACTGCATAAAGATAGGACAATGTTTTATGTGACCCCATTATGCAGTTATCTTGGCCAGTGAAGTACTGACTAGTGACTCTGCTCCCAGAATGCCCCCAAATTAGCACTGAGGTGCTAACTGCTAATTTTCAGCAATGATAACCAGTTAAGTGCCACTGAAAATTAGAGGATAGCTCCAAACAAGCGAGTCAACTGGTCAGCAGCCATTTCTGGCTGGTTAAATTGTTTTGAATATCGACAAGCCAGGTTTTTGGTTCTCAAAGGCAAAGACTAGTCAAAACACAAATATAAAAATAATTATGCCCCCCAGCAAGTATGTGCCAGTTAAAAAAATATATATATATCACTACATATATATCATCGTATGCCAAAACTTTCTGCCATTCCTTGAGGTGGGGTGGAGAGTGGCCATACCCCAGAATTTAACCTCCTTCTCATCACTTAATCATAGTTCTTCATCATTTGGTGGTCTCTTTAAAAATGAGCCATGTGGATAACTCATCCAAACCTGCCTTTGCCTCTGGGGAAAAGAGCTGATTCATGAAAAAAATACAGGGCTCAACACAGGGGCATGTATGATTTGCATTCTACTTGAATTATAAATTAAAGTGGCCACCTTTTAACTTTTAAAAATCTATTTTGGTTAAAGAAATTGTGCCAAAGTGTGGTTTGTATGTGTATGATCTATTAGGTTAGATATTATGATTTAGAGGAGCTTCTGAGCAAAAGAGAGGTGGGGGGAGAAAGATTTATGTTACAGCTAAACTATCCAGCGCTGACTGAAGCCAACTAGTGAGCCAGATTTATTGTTGAAGTGAATTTGAGATTATCATACATTTTATGGTTCATTTGACATGATGCCTGATCTTTTTCAGCCTTAAAGAAGAATATGTTAAAAACAAGTATAGGTATTTGACTTTATACAACTCCTCTCATATATTGTATTTACTCTATCTCCAAATATTTTAGAAATAGTAAGACACTGAGTAGGACTGGTCATAAATTTATGACAGAATAAACCCCTCCCACAGTGGGGATTTGGCTCCTTCCTAACTTCAGAACCATTTCCCATCATTATTGGCTCATTCCTGGTTACATTTTGGGGCGTTCCCCAGAAAAAAGTTGAGAAAAAGAAATTTATGAAATGATTTTGATGAAGGTTGCTATGAACAATCCTTTGATAAAAATACTATCGAATGTGAAGCAGGTGCTAAACAAATATTGAAGGAAATTCTTTAACAACCCCAAAAGAGGGCACTATTTAGTATGAATAAAGCAGCAAAGGCAGCAATATGCTTTTATAAACAAAGATTTTGTTTTCAGATTTTCTAAACAAAATGTTAGAGCAGGGGTTGCCCAATAGCAGTGCAGACCCTGTAGCATCCTCCAAAAGTGTGGGGTTTCCAGTTCATTTTCATATTGTCCCCTTCCTGTCCTTCAAACCTATTACCACTAGTCTGACGTCTGAATTCCCAAAGCCCACACCTGCTGGCCTCCTCTTCTCTCATCCATAGTCTATCTCCACTGGTCTCTCTCCACCTCCCCTTCTAGTCGGTCCTTATCAGTCATTGTCTCATTTCCAGGCATATCTTTCTCATCCTCCCCCCCACACATCACTCACCCAATCCCTTAAACAAATCTCTCTCTCTCTCTTCCTCCCTTCACCCAGTCTTGCATCAATCTCTCTTCCCCTTCTCACCCAATCTCCATCAGTATCTTTCTTTCTCCCCTCAGCCAATTCTGTCTCCCCACTCCCTGCCAATTTCCCTCCCCCAGTCACTTGACTCTCTCTTTGCTTTGACTGACCAGCACAGAGAGGGAGCTAAAGGACTTGCACTTTACTCATTGGCTGGTATGATTCTGATAACTGACTGAGATAATCCCTCATATTCACTTTATTTTTCACTCATGTTGGGTGTCACATTATATTTTTAATGCACAGAGTTTATAGTATCTATCTTATCTCTCATATCATACATTAACACATGCTGCATTAAGTTCTAATCTTTTATAACTCACCACTTAAATATTTCACATTCACACTATTCATTGATCACCTCTGATAATAATGTTCATAAATATTACAATGTTTATAAATATTATAATTTTATTAATCTTTGGTTATATTACTCTCCCATGCCATCTCTAAGCACCATTTGTTTTATATAAAATTTTTTATTGGTATCTTTGTTTTCTATTAAATTATACATATATATATATATATATATATATATATATACACACACGCTGAAACACAACTCATGTTGAGTCAATAAAGCACAGTTACTTACCGTAACAGGTGTTATCCAGGGACAGCAGGCAGATATTCTTGACTGATGGGTGACGGCACCGACGGAGCCCCGGTACGGACACTTTTAGAGTGATTGCACTCTAAGAACTTGGAAAGTTCTAGAGACCGCACCGCGCATGCGCGAGTGCCTTCCCGCCCGACCCCGACGCGCGGTCCCTCAGTTAAGATAAGCCAGCTAAGAAGCCAACCCGGGGAGGTGGGTGGGATGCAAGAATATCTGCCTGCTGTCCCTGGATAACACCTGTTACGGTAAGTAACTGTGCTTTATCCCAGGACAAGCAGGCAACATATTCTTGACTGATGGGTGACCTCCAAGCTAACGAAAAGAGGGATGGAGGGAAGGTTGGCCATTAGGAAAACAAATTTTGCAAAACAGATTGGCCGAAATGTCCATCCCGTCTGGAGAAAGCATCCAGACAATAATGAGATGTAAAAGTATGGACTGAGGACCACGTAGCAGCTTTGCAGATTTCCTCAATAGGCGTGGAACGGAGGAAAGCTACAGATGCTGCCATAGCTCTAACTCTATGGGCCGTGACAGAACCTTCCAGTGTCAGTCCCGACTGAGCATAGCAGAATGAAATGCAAGCCGCAAGCCAATTAGATAGCGTACGCTTAGAAACAGGACGTCCCAATTTATTCGGATCAAAGGACAGAAAAAGTTGGGGAGATGATCTGTGGGGCTTAGTACGGTCTAAATAGTAAGCTAAAGCCCGCTTACAGTCCAAAGTATGAAGAGCCTGTTCTCCGGCATGGGAGTGAGGTTTGGGAAAAAAAACAGGCAGTACAATAGATTGGTTGAGATGGAACTCAGAGACAACCTTAGGGAGAAACTTTGGATGTGTACGTAGAACCACCTTGTCATGATGAAAGACTGTGAAAGGTGGGTCAGAAACTAGTGCATGGAGCTCACTGACCCTCCTGGCAGAGGTGAGAGCAATAAGAAAAAGTACCTTCCAAGTGAGAAATTTGAAAGAGGCAGTAGCCAAGGGTTCAAATGGAGGCTTCATCAAGGTGGAGAGAACCACGTTCAGATCCCAGATCACAGGAGGTGCTCTGAGAGGTGGTTTCATATTGAAAAGACCTCGCATGAATCTGGAGACTAGGGGATGAGCTGAAAGGAGTTTCCCCTGGACCGGCTCATGAAAGGCCGTAATGGCACTGAGATGGACTCTGACGGAAGTAGATTTAAGACCAGAGTTAGACAGAGACAGCAGATAATCCAAAAGAGTCTCCACTGCAAGAGACTTGGGGTCATGATGATGAAGGAGACACCAAGAAGAAAACCTCGTCCACTTTTGATGGTAACATTGTAGAGTGGCTGGCTTCCTGGAGGCGTCCAGAATGGAGCGAACAGGCTGAGATAGAATAAGATCAGTTGAAGTCAGCCCGAGAGATACCAAGCTGTCAGGTGTAGGGACTGCAGGTTGGGATGGAGAAGGGTTTCCTGATTCTGTGTAAGCAGAGAGGGAAACAGTGGAAGTAGAAATGGATCCCTGGAACTGAGTTGAAGTAGAAGGGAGAACCAATGCTGCCTGGGCCACCGTGGAGCAATCAGGATCATGGTGGCCCGTTCCCTCTTTAGTTTGAACAAGGTCCGAAGCATGAGAGGTAGAGGAGGGAAAGCATAGAGGAACAGATTGGACCAATCCAGAAGAAAAGCATCCGCTGCTAGACGGTGGGGAGAGTAAAGTCTGGAGCAGAATTGGGGCAACTGATGATTGTGAGGAGCTGCAAAGAGGTCCACTTGAGGAGTGCCCCATTGAGCAAAGATGGACTGTAGAGTCGATGGGTCGAGAGTCCATTCGTGGGGTTGGAGAACCCTGCTGAGCTTGTCCGCTAAGTAATTCTGTTCTCCTTGAATATAAATCGCCTTCAGGAATAAGCGGCGAGTGGTTGCCCAGGACCAGATTCTCTGAGCTTCCTGGCATAAGAGGCGAGAGCCTGTCCCACCCTGTTTGTTGATGTAGTACATAGCTACCTGGTTGTCTGTGCAGAGTAGAAGGACTTGAGGAAACAGAAGGTGTTGGAAGGCCTTGAGGGCATAGAACATTGCCCTGAGTTCTAGGAAATTGATGTGATGCTTCTTTTCCTGAGGAGTCCAAACGCCTTGAGTTTGATACTCGTTCAAATGGGCTCCCCATGCATAAGGGGAGGCGTCGGTGGTGATGACCAGTTGATGAGGAGGCAGATGGAACAGAAGGCCCCTGGAGAGATTTGAGGATGTCAACCACCATTGTAGAGACTGACGAAGAGACGATGTCACAGATATGTGTCGTGAGCAAGAGTCTGTCGCCTGAGACCACTGTAGAGCCAGGGTCCATTGAGGAGTGCGCAGGTGAAGACGAGCCAGAGGTGTGACATGAACTGTGGAGGCCATGTGACCCAAGAGAATCATCATCTGCTTTGCAGAAATGGAGTGCTGGGGCAGCACCTGCTGACAGAGCGATTGTGAAGACGGTTGTCCGGCAAGAAGGCTCTCATCTGGACAGTGTCCAGCACCGCTCCAATGAATTGAAGTCTCTGTGTAGGAAGAAGGTGAGACTTGGGTACATTGATTTCGAACCCTAGAAGTTGTAGAAAAAAGATGGTCTGGTTGGTGGCCAGAAGAACAGCTTGAGATGAAATGGCCTTGATCAACCAGTCGTCCAGGTAGGGAAAAACCTGAAGGTGGTGGGAGCGCAGGAACGCTGCCACCACCACCAGACATTTTGTGAACACTCTTGGAGAGGAGGCAAGACCGAAGGGGAGCACTCTGTATTGGTAATGACAGTGATTGATCATGAAGCGAAGGTACTGTCTGGAGGCCGGGTTGATTGGAATGTGAGTGTAGGCCTCTTTGAGATCGAGAGAGCATAGCCAGTCGTTGTGATCGAGGAGAGGATAAAGTGTTGCTAGAGATAGCATCTTGAATTTTTCTTTGACCAAGCATTTGTTGAGGTCTCGCAGATCTAGAATTGGTCTTAGGTCCCCTGTTTTTTTGGGAACTAGAAAATAACGGGAGTAGAATCCCTGCCCCCTTTGATCCAGAGGAACTTCTTCTATGGCGTTCAGAAGGAGGAGGGATTGAACCTCCTGACGAAGAAGGGCAGATTGAGGAGTGTGCAAAGCAGACTCTTTTGGTAGACTTTGGCCTGGAAGGGTGTGAAAGTTGAGAGAGTAGCCGTGGCGGATGATGTTGAGGACCCATTGGTCCGAAGTTATAACTTCCCACCGGCTGAGAAAGAAAGAGAGTCGTCCTCCTATCGGTTGAGGGAGGAGAGGAGATGTGTGAACGTTGGCTATGCCCTCGAGGACTAAGTCAAAAGGGCTGAGTCGATTTTTGCTGAGGAGGCTGCTTGGCTGGTTGTTGCTGCTGAGGTCTAGGCGTTTGCCTCTGTTGTTGACGCTGCCTCCGAGGTTGTTGAGTGGACGGCTGCAAGGGGCGAGCCACAAAACGCCGCTGATAGGCCGATTGCTGTCTAAATGGCCGTGGAGGTGGGGGTTTCTTCTTGGTCTTAAGAAGGGTATCCCAGCGGGTTTCATGAGCCGAGAGCTTCTGAGTCGTCGAGTCCATAGATTCTCCGAACAGCTCATCCCCTAAACATGGGGCATTAGCCAACCGGTCTTGATGATTAACATCAAGCTCGGAGACTCTGAGCCAGGCCAAACGTCGCATGGCTACAGACATGGCTGTTGCTCTAGAGGTAAGCTCAAAGGTGTCATATATAGACCTTACCATGAATTTTCTGAGCTGAAAGAGAGACGAGGAGCATTGATGGAAAGCCTCACGATTCCCCACAGGAAGGTACTGCTCAAAGGAAGCCATGGTGGTAAGGAGATGCTTTAAGTAAAAAGAAAAATGAAAAGCATAGTTACCAGAACGATTAGCAAGCATCGCATTCTGGTAAAGTCGCTTACCAAATTTGTCCATGGCCTTTCCCTCTCTGCCAGGAGGAACAGAGGCATAGACACTAGCTCCTAAGGACTTCTTGAGGGTGGATTCTACAAGGAGAGACTCATGAGGGAGCTGTGGTTTATCGAACCCAGGAATAGGGATCACTTTATATAGGGAATCCAATTTGCGGGGAGCTCCCGGGACAGTAAGAGGAGTCTCTAAATTTTTGTAAAAAGTCTCCCTCAGGATGTCATGTAAAGGGAGTTTCAAGAATTCCTTTGGAGGCTGGTCAAAATCAAGAGCGTCTAGAAAAGCTTTGGACTTTTTAGACTCAGCCTCCAAAGGAATGGAAAGAGATTCACACATATCTCTTAAAAAAGAAGAGAAAGAGGTGGAATCAGGTTTGGAGGAAGTATCCTGAAGAACAGGCTCATCCTCCTCTGACGAACACTCCCCTTCTGACAGAAAAGGTTCTTCAGAGTCGCCCCACAGATCAGGGTCTCGAATATGGGGACCACGGTCCCAAGACTCAGGGGTGGATGGTTCCAGGTGTCGGGACTTCTGTACCGACTTACCCGACCTCATCGACGCGGTACCGGGTGATGTTATCGGTTGCACCAGAGCCGAAGTCTGTACCGATTGGTGATGAGACCTGGGCTCCGGTGCGAGGACAGGCATCGATGCCGATGAGGCCAAGTGTACCGGTACCGAAGAAGTGGATGGTGACAATACAGACTGTTCCACAATCTGTACCGGTTGCCCAGTGGGGACCGACACCGGAGGGCTCGGTGTCAGGAGAGCTGGAAGGAGTTGTTTGAGCTGTTCCTTCAGCTGCACCTGTAAGATGGCCGCAATGCGATCATCGAGGGAGGGCACCAGTACCGCTTTTTTCTTCTGCGGTACCTGCGGTGCCGCTCTACGCCCCGGAGATGAGGAGCCCGATATCGAGGGACTCACCTCAATAGAGGCGGAGCGCTTCCGCTGGCGCCTCACGGTCGGCAGGATTGGACTCTCTGCAATGGAGACCGGAGGACGTTCCAGCGGGGAAGGCTTCTTAGCCGGCTTACCTGCATGCTGCGACGCCGACGCGGTATCGCGTGGCGTCGATGAGGTGGGTGCCGACGAAACAGGTACCGAGACCGGCGCCGAAGACGTGGGGTCGGACATGTCGGTGCCGAAAAGCAGTCTCTGCTGTATTTCTCGATTTTTGAGAGTCCGCTTTTTCAAAGTGGCACAGCGGGTGCAGGTAGAGGCCTGATGTTCCGGACCCAGACACTGAAGGCACCAGTTGTGTGGGTCTGTAAGGGAAATAGGCCGTGCACACCGCTGGCACTTCTTGAACCCGGGCTGAGGGGGCATGAACGGAAAAACGGCTTCTGCCAAATCGAAGGCCGAGGCCTCGATGATGGCAGTAGGCCCCGCCGGGGCAAGTCAAGAAAACTCGAAAAAAAAAAAAGAGATTTTTTTTTTTTACAAAAGAAAGAAAAAAGGAAGGGCAAAAAAACCCGAAAAAGTTTACGCGAGCGGGAAGGCGAATGAAAAAATTTTTCAACAGCCGTTGAAAATGCGACTTCTTAGCTCCGCGGAAACTAAGAAACTGAGGGACCGCGCGTCGGGGTCGGGCGGGAAGGCACTCACGCATGCGCGGTGCGGTCTCTAGAACTTTCCAAGTTCTTAGAGTGCAATCACTCTAAAAGTGTCCGTACCGGGGCTCCGTTGGTGCCGTCACCCATCAGTCAAGAATATGCTGCCTGCTTGTCCTGGGATAAAGGCAAGACCCTGTTCATTGAGGACCTCTGTGCTTTTTTTTCTAATGGTAAAGGGTTACCAGTGAGTAAGAATGTCACTTATTAAAAGCAACCATTTCTATCTCTGACTGGAAGGAAAATGCAGCCATTGGCACCTGCAATTGAACAACCTATCAGACCTAAAAGCCTATCATTCCTTGCTAAATATCTACATCATTGGTCTCCATAGTGTGGCCTTTGGGTTATATGCGGTCTCCAAAGTTCTCCAGTGGCCCTTAAACACTTGGCTGAAATGCTTTTTAAATCCTATAAATGTGTTAATTTCAATCTTGCCCAATTGATAAAGGGGAGCATTTTTATATAAAAGATGTCTAAATCCAAGTTTAACTCCATTTAATAGCCTCAAGTGTATGTATTTCAAACAATAGAATCTCAGCAACACCACTCCAGGATCAAAATTTCATTTCCCTAAGCTTTATGTGTCAGATTGTCACTGGTTCTTTATCCTTAAATTTTCTTTCAACATTTATATATTTATAATTACTTTTATATTTGCAACATTTCAATACACTTTTCAAAAGTATGTTTAAATTACTTAGCAATTTTGTAGTCTGGGACGTCATAAACAACATGTTTCGCTAAATGCTTTTTCAAGGACGCATCCCAGCATTGCCGACACTATCCAGCCTACTCCCTTTCCAGACTAAGGGTGGCCATCTCAGTGGGGGTACTGGCATCTTTCTGCCCCCCCATGCCACACTCATGCCCTCCTTTCCCCGTCCTCGTTCCTTTTAAAAATCTTTACCGAGAGCAGCTACTCTAGCTTGCTACTCGCGCAGGCCTGGCTCCTTCTAAAATCACTTCCGGGTCGCAGGGCCAGGAAGTGACGCTAGAGGGAAAGCTAGTGCGGCAGCAGGCAGAGAAGATGCTCGCGCTGAAGATTTAGAGGTTCGGGGGGTGGGAAGGGACGGTGTGAGTGTGGTGTGGGGACTCAGAAGGAGCGGGGGATGTAAATGAGGGAGCAGGGGGGAACCACAGCGTCAGGTGCCTCCCACCCTCGCTATGCCACTGAATTAGCTTCTTTGACCTATACAATTGCAATGCCACAAAAATAGATATCAGCTCAAATGGCATACACCTGATTTGCTTCATGAGGGGATCTTGGATTGTGCACATTCATTTAAAAAGTAAGCTATTGCCTAAAATAGTGTTTCTTAACTCGGTCCTGGAGTACCCCCTTGCCAGTCAGGTTTTCAGGATATCCACAATGAATATGGATAAACTTGATTTGCATACACTGCCTCTATTATATGCAAATTTCTTTCATGCAGATTCATTGTGGATTTCCTGAAAACCTGGCAGGCAAGGAGATACTCCAGGACCAAGTTGAGAAACACTGGCCCAAAAGACCATCAGTTCAAAATTGGTAAAACACTTGTTTAGAATCTCACTGCTTTCCTTGTCTTCCTCTATACTGAGTATGTCCATCCAGTATAAGAGCAGTCTGCCCATACAATGAAGACTGATTCAGTTTTCCATGATAGCTGCTAAATTATTACTGCATGCTTTACACCAGGGGTGCCCACACTTTTTTGGCTTGCGAGCTACTTTTAAAATGGCCAAGTCAAAATGATCTACCAATAATAAAAATACTAAACACATACCCCCCTCTTATACTGTAGTGCGCTAGTTGATTTAGCGTGCGCCCATTGTATTCTATAGACATGTTAGCATTTTGTGCACGCTAAATCAGCTAGCGCGCCTTAGTAAAAGACCCCCATATTTATTTATATATATATCGAGTGCACCTCTTCTGTCCTCCAGACTTCGCTCCATTCCCCAACCAACATCTCTCTCTGTCCTTCCAGCTTTTCTTTCTCTCTCCACCCCTATTGGCAACATGTCTCTCTCCTCTGATCTTGCAACTCTTTGTTCTTCCTTAGGGTCTCTCCCCTTCTGTCTCTTCTGTCCCATTGTCCAACATCTGCCCCCTCTCTTCTGCCTCCCCTTTGTTTCAGGTTTCTCCCTCTCTAGCTTCCTTCTGCTAACATTTTGAGTCCTCCCACCTTTGGTCCAGGTCTTTGTGTCTCTCACTCTCTTTGTCTTCCCCCTCCCCAGGGCCTAGCATCTCTCTCTCCTCGGTTCAGAGTGTTTCAACCTCTCTAAGCCCTCTAGTAGTCCAGGATCTGCCTTGTCTTCCCACTCCCTTTTTGTTCAAGGCTGCTTTCCTGCCCCTCCTCAAGGTCCTTTTGTCTCTTCTCTCTCTCCCCCCCTCCCCGATCCAGAGTCTCTAAGGCAATCTCCCTCCTGTCGGAGCCCTCGCAACGGGCCCAATTTTACCCCGACATGTGGGATCTTATCTCCGCTGCTTCCCTCAGACTGGATCCCTCACCTCCGTTCTTCTCTCTGGGCCTACCACAGTTGAAAGTTCATTACGGCAACCTGCAGAGCGAGCGCAGCATGCTGCCATCAGCTTCTGTAGCACGTTCCCTCTGCCGTGGTCCCGCACCTCCTCTGACGTTGGGGGGCGGGACCGCGGCAGAGGGAACGTGCTACAGAGGCTGATGGCAATCTGCTACGTTCACTCTGCAGGCTGCCATAATTCCACTACTTTAAAGGTGAGACAGTGACCGGGGGAATGCTAGGGAGAACATTGGCTCTGCGAGCTACCGGCGTTGCCTTTGCGATCGACGTTTTGGGCACCCCCTGCTTTACACCAATGACTTTCAACAGTTTATAGATTTTTGCTGCTAGACATAGATAGTCAGAGGGGAATGGCAAACAGGAAACAATAGATACCTTCGGTACAGTCATAAAATGGCAAAATAATTCCACAGGAACTCCTTCGCAATAACACAGATAGCTACCACAACACTTGTGACTGTCTGCTTGGGAATATGGCAGGTGTGATTGGAAGATCAACCATTGGGATTAGAATGAGTATCAAAGCAACTGAGCAGCTTCCTGAACAGTTGATGAATGGTCAACTGGAATGCCTTAAATCACCCCATACCAGATTTGACATTTGAAGAACCAACATGGTAAAATAGGAGTATTCCTTCATGCTTGAGTTGAGACCTGTAATTGTGGTGAGAGGCACACCATGCATACCTTTTGTTTTATCCATTCACCAGCAACAACAAAAAAAGTATCACTTTGGACAATGAGCACAAAAAGACCTAAGATGCAAGCTCTTCTTTGTACCCTGCAAATATTAACTTTGCTCAGCTCTACAACTCTTTGCTTCCTTTCTTATATGTCCAGATTAATGTATGTGCAAACTACTATGAAAGTTCTCTGTAAGAGCAGTATGTCAAGCCAAAATAATCTTGAAATTTGAGCACTCAGCTAGTCACAGTATTTACAAAATTAGCTCATATGGAGACACTGCTTCCAGAGAGGAACAGTACCATATCATACCGCTCTTCCTTGAAATAATAACAGAGTGGTTCTCAGTATATAAAAGTTAAAAACAAAGAAAGGAATGGCAATTTTAGATTGAAAGGTAAGTAGGAAAATACATGTAGCAAAACAGAAAGGTTAAAAAAAGCCATCCAAACAGAGGCATTCGCATAAATCAGAAAATCCCCAAGGCTGCTGAGCCATAGAGCTGCAAGTTAAAAGCTTTTTCAAACAGATAGGTTTTAAGTGAACATCTGAATTTTGGGTAGGAAGGGTCATTCGAAAGGGAAAGTGCAATACAAAAGAATGTTCAGTTCCTAATGACTTGACAATGAGCTTGTTACACTGAATGAATGCAGAGATGATGAGTGAAGAGTTCCCCTAACTCCTATCCGTACCCTTGGATCACTGGATGCTAACAGATTGGTACTCCCAAACCCAATACAGGCTCATTATGAATTAACTAGGACATCAGCCTTCTACTTTATTGCTCCTAAACTAGGAACAGCCTCCCTGCATATATTTTCTTCAAATCGACTTTTTCCAAATTTAGAATCTTGCTGAAATTCCACTTTTACTACAAAGCCTTTGGCATTGACACCTCTCAGTGAGGTAGCGGGAGGTCTACACCCTTGGAGCTCAGGAGACATACAAATTGTCTTAATTTTTTTGCCTAAAATGAGTGTCTAATCTTTCCTGTCCTAAATTACTGGAGTTCCTTTCTTTTATGTAATTATTTTATTGTAAACCTCATTGAGCTCGAATAAACCATAAACTATAATGTCAACTAATTTTGCTGCTGACCTTAGAACTCTTGTATCAACTCTTTCCTCTTCTCCTAACACCTAAACCTTCCAACCATTGATTCAATCAGACTAAACTGTGTAGCCTGTGCCTTCACACGGTGGCGATCCAACCAGCTCGTGCAGGGTCTTGGGTCAATTGGCTCCCTTGCCCTACACCATGGCACACAAAAAGAAAAAAAGAAAGAAAGTCTTTTTGAATGATTTTTTTTCTCATTATCACACAGAAACTCTCAATCCTTCACATGAGCTTGGGCGGATAGGCTCCGCGATTGACTTGTGTTGCCTTCCTGATCTACCGGTCTATCGCGATCGACATATTGGGCACCCCTGCTGTAGAGTCACCACAAAAAATAGAAACCCCTTTGCTTTAAGTAAAGTGTCTGGCAAAGGAAGAAATGTGTACTGTTCCTGAGGTGATGATCACAGTTTGAATATTTTTGTATAGTAAGTTGTAAGGGGCCAGAGCTCCATTGCTGAGGAATATTAAGTTTGTGATATAGAACCGTCTCTAGGCTTATATTGAGATTCTGTATATTGAATCCTGTAACAAAACCACACCACTCCCACAAAAGAATTTACTGAATGATGGCATGAATTATAATGGCAGCTTTATAGGGTAGCTGAAACTGGCTGGAGGGAGGATGATTTATGCCTAGAAGGTCCCCGGTGCCTTATACAGCAAATTTAACAGTTGGAGGCAAAAAGGCCTTTGATGTGCAGAAATGTCTTTTTGGCTTGCTATCTGCCTTACCTAGTTTGCCCTCCTGTTGTTTCCCCAAATATTTCTGTGTAGATATGTCATTGCTTTTTAAGAGAAGCAATTATGATGTGTACCATGATTCTTTTTTTTCTTAATGGGACATGAGAACTTTTTCAAGGGAGTTACCTTATCTAAAGTAGGTTGTAGTGTGGAACACAGGAGCCCAGCTCTGTGGGTGCTTTGGATGCTTGAGAACCCCTAATATTGAACATACTTCTTGACTGTTTCCAGGGATGGGTAATTTCCATTGCATTTAGCACATTCCAATCATTTTGAAAAGTTGGCTCCTATGGTGAGAATGTCATGTAGTTATTTTATTTTCTAGAAAGAGGGAGGCAAAATGGTTAGTATCTAGGTCCAGATTATCTGCCAGCTATTCTCTAATAATAAAGTAGATAGCCCTACTTTGTGAAATGGTTTTAGGTTCCTGGATAGGCAGAATACCTGGTCAGTTAAAGGTGAAATGAATCACGGAATAATCAGATCATGGTAGGGCAGTTTGTGATAGATGATCAATGGACAAATAGAGGTCAGACCTGGTGAGTATGAAATCTAAAGTGTAGCCAAGCCTAATGTACTGGGCCAATGATATGTTGAAATGATGTAAGTCTTTAAGAAAGAGTAAGAATTCCTTGGTGAAAGGGTCTGATTGATCATCTACATGTATTATATTGAAATTTCCTTCAACTATATATTGAATTGAGTTTACAAACTATTGAGCTATGAGGTTGCAGGATGGTAGATTTAGGAGTAATATTAGGAAATTATTTTTCACGGAGAGGGTGGTTGATGCCTGGAATGCCCTCCCAAGGGAAATGGTGAAGAGGAAACTTGTATAGAGTAGACAGGCACTAAATAGCAATGTTTTACAGAATAAGCACAGTTTAATGAAATAAATTCAAGTAATGCTTATTCAACAGGATTAAAGAAATAACTTTTTATCAAAAAGAACTGTAGTACTTCCAAGGACTTCAGAGGTGACACTCACAAGACCAGTCATTTGGAGTGGATAACCACCATATTTCTTCATTAGTCCAAACTTTTAAAATTTTCTTTTCAATAAAATGCTTAGCTTGCTTAAAGTGCTGGTTTCTATAAAGTGCTTAGTTTGTTTAAAGTGCTGAAATAATCATTTTTCTAATTTCTAATTTAATTAGACCAAAGCTGTGACAGAATTCAAAAAAGGCATAGGATGATCATGGAGGATCTCTAATTAGAAAATGAATGGTATGAATTGAAGAACACAGTCTATGTCCCGTATATGGTGATTCAGTTTAGGATGGGCTGGGGAGGGCATCAATGGGAACTCCAGCAACATGGAATATGAGGACGTTGCTGGTCAAGCTTTACGGTCTGCATCCCGCAAATGATGAGATGGTTGGATTGGCTGGAGTAAGCTTCGATGGCAACTCCAGTAGTGGAACCTAAGGATAGTATTGGGTCAACTTTATGGTCTATTGTCCAGAAATATCAAAGAAAAAAGACAATTTAATTTAATCTTGAATTTATAATGTGTGTAACTAATGGGCAGACTGGATGAACCTTTCAGGTTTTTATCTGCTGTCATTTACTATGTCACTATGTTATGTAGTTCCATAAGGGAAAGTGAAGAGATCAGAGGCGGTTGGTAGATAAGAAGAATGTGGGTACAGGCAGAGGAAGTCAAACTGAAGTTGATATGATATGAAATGAAACGAAACGAAAAGTGTCAGGAAAAGTGTGGAATAACTTATTGGTTGGGCTGAGAACTTTTCAGCGGCCCATTGTCCTCCAGACCTCCCTCATGAACAGAATAAACAGATAAGAGTTTTATTTAAGGCCATTCACTGAAAGGGGAAGTGTTCTTGGTAGGTGACTTTAATTTGCCAGATGTTGATTGGAACATCCCAGCTGCAGTGTCATCTAGAAGGGAGATTTTGCATTCTCCACAGGAAGAATCGTTCCAGCAACAGCAAAGGGGGCTCATTCTGGTTCCTGTTTCAAGGTTCAGCTCAGACTCCAAGTTTCAGATTCCGTCTGCAAGCTTCCAGGTCCTCTTCCATCTTCAGAGTAAAATAACAAATTTGCAGGGCTAAAATAAACATCCAAGCAGGAGCACCTGGAGCTCTGCTTTGTGCCTCAGCCCCAGAGCCCTGTGGTGAAAGTACTGGCGTGGCTAAGGAACCGAACATATGACTACATTTAAGCAAAAAAGCATGATTTTGATTATATAAAATATTATACTAATCCATAGTGAGATATTCTTTTCTCTTAGTTTATAAAAAATTGAACTGAAGGTACAGTATTTTCAATTAATCAAATCTTGGGTGACAGGGTTCCTCACTCAGAGATAAATTCCAATTTTCTTGCTGTGGACTTCCAGTCCAAATACAGACTCATTCATGCAGCTACAAAATAAATCTCTTCTCACTTTACTCCTTGAGATTGTACTTTCTTTGTTCAGCAACATATGGATATATAGTAGTTTGACTATATAGTAGACTATTAAGTTACTCTCGGGAGTCCATTTGTTTTGTGAAAATAGGGCTTTCTGCCACTAATAACATTGGGTATCTGCACTTCTACAACATTGGCTTTTCCCACTGAAGTGTTTCTTTGCACCTGAATAAAGTGACACCAGTATACAGTGCAGAGTCCTGCTGAGAAGTATCGTATATGCTGCAAAGTACTCCAGTTTTATTAAGACTACTAGTCTTTAAGCCCATTACATTAACGGGCGCTAGAATAGATGTGTCTGTCTGTCTTTCTTTCTTTCTCTCTCTCTCCTTGGCCGCTTTCTGTCTGTCTGTCTGTCTTTCTTTCTTTCTGTCTCTCTCTTTCCTGGGCTGTCCACCACCACTCCTTGCCTGCTTCCCCTGTCCCGCAGCAGCCCTTCTCTCTTCGTTTTACGTCTCCCCTGTCCAGCAGCACTCCTTTCTTGCTCCCCCTGTCCCTCTTCCCTGCTCCCCCTGTCCAGCATGCGGCTTCCTGGTCATTTGCGTCTGTCCTCCTCTTGTTTAAAGCAGCCTGCTGAGAATCGCGGCTGGCTGTAACGAACCTCACAGGCCATTCTGCACCTCGGTAGCACATTCCCTCTGATGCGATCGCGTACGTCAGAGGGAACGTGCTACCGAGGTGCAGAGCGGCCTGCGAGGCTCACTACAGCCAGCCGTGATCCTAAGCAGGCTGTTTTGAAAAGGAGCAGCAGCGTCGGCAGCAGTTGGTGAGTGAGCACTTAGGGTTTTATTATAGAGGTGAGTGAGCATGCGCACTTAGGGTTTTATTATAGAGGATGTTAATGATGAGAAGCATACAAAACATTTTTTACACTTATTTTTAAATTCATATAAAGGTTAGATACGAGGGGCTGCTGGAAAGTTCTTACAAAATTGTTCATCATATTTCAATCAACTTAACCCTCATGATGTGCTGATCTCTCAATATCATATATGAGTATCTCAGTAGTTCAGGGTATAAGGCTGGCTTAGTCTCCCCCACTGTGTTAGAGAGGGTATGGAATGCTAAACTCCAGTAATGAATGGTTTTCAGAACCTTAGATGTCTTAATCTTCCCCTTATTTTTACCATTTTCACTCTTTTTCTTGTCCCCCAAGTCCTGATTTCTCTCTAACAGCAAACATATATCCATATATTCCCCCCTTAATATCTTTCTGTACAGCTTGTGTGAAACTTGGCTATGCAGAGGGCGATCACATTGAACATGTGAAAGCCCAGCAGGACATCAGCCCTACCACTTCTATCCCCACATCTGTATCTACCATTTCAATTCTTGGCCCCAATCTCCCAATTTAAAGCTTTATTTCTTGCGCATAGAGTTTTTTTAATTCTCTACAGCCTGCTTACCTACATTCATATTTGATTCCCTATTCGCCATTAAGAACTTTGAGATCTATTCAGGATAATAGAATGGTAATACCCTCTGTTCATAGAGCTAAGTGGGAATCTACTCGAAATAAAGCATTCTATTTTGCAGCTCCAAATTTATGGAATCATATGCCAAGAGAGCTGAGACTAGAGGCAAATTTAAAATCTTTCAAAATTATGTTAAAACCAGTATTTTTTTTAAAGAAGCATTCGGACAAGATTTAAATCAATCTGATATTACTCATATAGTCTGAATGTTCTAGATCTTCAGTTAGCAGTCTGGGGAAATTTTAAAGCTTAACGGTATTTATATGATTTTATTTAGGAGTGAATGCTTTTTGTAAGAGTGAATGTTCCTTAGTATGTTTGCTGTTTATATGGGCTAGGTCTATACTATCTAATAATGGAGTTCTTTTTTTACATTTGTTTTACTTTTATTATATTTTGTAAACTGCTTGGACCAGGAAAATGAACGAGCTGTATAACAAGCTTAATAAACCATAAACCACATGAAAGCTGTTCTAGACTTTCTCCAGAGTCTAAATCAAAAGAGAAAAAGGGTTCTGAGGAATCCACCAGGTTCGATGATTCCCACATCTTCTTCAGATTCAGCCTACAGTGCCTGAGTAAGTACTTTTCTTTATCTAATTGCTTTACAGACCTCCTTAAATTCAGCAAAAAGTTAGACTTCCCCTGATTCCAAGTCAACTTAACACAGGCACAGAAGCATCAGGGTACTGACCCTCAGCAACTTTTGTGCCATTTTGTTTGACTCTCTGCTGCCCTCCACATCACTCTCATAGAATCTGTGCCTTTCTCCATCAGAAAAATGTGAAACCTCTGATTCATCAGCAACTTTTGTGCCATTTTGTTTGACTCTCTGCTGCCCTCCACATCACTCTCATAGAATCTGTGCCTTTCTCCATCAGAAAAATGTGAAACCCCTGATTCATAAACTGACTAGCCACAATCAGGTATTAAGGCTGACTGATGGCCTGCCAAATTCTCAGGTGTATACTGCTTTGCTTCACATTTATCCTCCTCTATCCCCCTCCCACACAAAGGCCCAGAGAGTAAAGCTCACACTCTTGTGACCTGCTCACCCAGACACCCTTTTCCCTGCAACCCCTTTAGTATCATGGCCTCTTTCTTAGTGGCCCATCCATACCATCCACTATCTCCTCCCCTCCCTAAGAAATCTCATGTGCTTGTCACATGCTTTTCTGAATTCAGATACTGTCTTTCTTAGATGCCATCACTCTGGAGCCTAAAATTGCAAATTATACTTCTCCCTCGGTATTCGCAGGGGTTAGGGGCAGAGCCGGACCGCAAAGTGTGAAAAATCGCAAATAACTTTGTGCCACCCCCGGACCTTACTTGGTGGTCTAGTGGGCTTTTGGGGCAGGAGCGATCTTCCTACGCTCCTGCCTCGTGCAGATCGCCAATAGAAAATGGCTGCCGTGAGCTCCCGTAGTCTCTTGAGCTACTACGGGAGCTCATGGCAGCCATTTCCTATTGGCAATCTGCACGGGGCAGGAGCGTAGGAAGATCGCTCCTGCCCCGAAAGCCTGCTTGACCACCAGGTAAGGCCAGGATGCCGGGGGAAGACGGGAGGGAGGTGGGGAAAGTCTGAAACAAATCTTTTTTTTCCCTAAAAAAAAAAAAAAAATCGCAAATAACCTAATTGGCGGATGCTGAAACTGTGGATTCGGAGAGGGAAGTGTACTTTGTATTCCATAGGAAAACACAACCAACCTTTTTCACACCAGCACTCACTAGTCTCGGCACTTCACCCTAAAAACCTCTCCCGTACTGCCCCCAATCACCTTACTGCTCCAAACTGTTCCAAACTACTCAGGTCAATCCTCCAAACATGCCTCAGAACAAGACTCTGAACACTGAATTAGACAAAAATAAAGCAGGCGCTAGGTAAATTGATAGAATTCTGACTCTCACTAGAAAAACAAAGCTCAATAGTAACTGTCTATCAGCGCATAGCAACATTCACCACAGCCCTGTACTCAACTGAGCATGCCCAAGAGAAACAGCTGGTAAAGCATATTCAACACTGGCCCAGAAGCTCCAGTTAACACCCTTCTCCCAATCACAGGACTGAAGCAAGACAGCACCAGGGCTGCAGGCTGACACTTTGCTCTTGTCATAAAACTCTGCACCAATGCAAAGCTATCCTTCACAATCGAATGAACCAGTGACTCATAGTCCTAATCAGTGAACAGAAGCTTGCCTCTTTATTTGAACCAGTTTCACCTCATTACATGCCTATCCCTTGGGTTGGGGTATTTTTACCCTGCACATCAAACCAGCCCACCCACTCCTTAATCATATCCCTCCCCTAGCAGGGAGCAAGTGCCTTGCAGCTCAGCCATGCTATATGCCCTCACCCTCCATGCCCACCTGAGATTTCCTTAAAGGATGAGGGGGGAAATAATTTAGTTTGATTTTTTTGTTTTGACTAATAAAGACAAAAAGATTTAGAACATTTAGCTAAGGTAAACATTTTGCTAAAATCTATCAATGCTGGAAGTTCAGTTTTAATTTTGAATCGGCTTGATTTGATATATGTAGATATCTGATACTGCTGTGTCTAAGCAGGCTTTTTATTTTACATGGTTTATAAATGGTCTGCCAGATCCAGACGTACTCTTGAGTCAAAATAATTCCTGCTGGTCAGATAGTGAAAGATTCTCCCCACCCCACCTTATGGTTTTCGTGGCAAGATACTACTACTACTAAGCATTTCTATAGCGCTGAAATACATACACAGCGCTGTACATTTAACATGTAATAGACGGTCCCTGCTCTGAAGGGCTTCATTCTAATTAGGACAGACAGGACATATAGGGTTGGAGAATTTCTTACAGACAGAATGATAGGATGAACATAGGTATC
The DNA here is from genome assembly GCF_902459505.1 of Geotrypetes seraphini. Taxonomy (NCBI): domain Eukaryota; kingdom Metazoa; phylum Chordata; class Amphibia; order Gymnophiona; family Dermophiidae; genus Geotrypetes; species Geotrypetes seraphini. The sequence continues at coordinate 181,046,094 of NC_047085.1, read as the reverse complement.
TTATGGTAAATTTGAGTTAGGAATTGAAAGCAGCCTCGAAGGAGAAATTAGCGTTTACCTGCTAATTTTCTTTCTTTTAGTCCCTCCAGACCAGCACAGATGGATGGGTTCACGCTCTCTTGCCAGAAGGCGGAGACTAAGAACAAACAGAACTGCAGCAGCCATACAAGTAAGTTGTGCAGGCCTTCTCAGAATCCGATACGAGTCTTCTTGTTGCCTTTTCCTGAGGCCTGCGGGGTTAAGTGACTTGTCCTAGACCACAAGGAGCTTCCAGTGGGATTTACACCTGAAGCTTATAGCTCCCAGCTCACTGATCTAACCATTAGGCCAGTCTCTGCTCTATACATAAGACTATAAGAACATAAGAGTTCTCATACTGGAACAGACTGAAGGTCCATCAAGCCCAGTAACCTGTTTCCAAGAGTAGCCAACCCAAGTCACAAGTACCTTCTGATTTCCTGGTGCCCAGAAAGCATCCAGAATGGCGTTAAAAGACATTCCTGTGTTTTTGCAAGCCATAACACAAAGAGCACAGCCAGTCACCTTTTGTAGTGTAATCAGATCATCAGTTATCAACAATTTTGGCAGGGAGATCAAAGATTGCTGCCTGAGAAGAACCATGGATGAACATCACTCTGCAGTTTCCCATTGAGGAATGGGTAAGTATAAGAGGAAATTGAAAGACTTTCCCTCCAAATCTCAGATTGTGCTCCCTTATGGCAAATTTTCATCACTGAAGTTTTTTCCTGTGTTAATCCACTGATCTCTCCTGCTTGGCCATCTTTAAAACAGCAGCCAGAGGAGATACCGAAATCAGCTTGAGCCTGCAGCAGCAAGCACCTCTTCCCCTCTGCATACCTACCGCTAGGAGAAAACCATGCTGCCCAGATCCCGAAACTCCTGAACTGCCTCTTGGAAATCAAAATCTGGATGTCCGTCAACAAATTACAACTAAATGCCTCCCAAATGGAACTCCTTTGGATCCACAAAGAACACTGCAACCGCGTCCATCTAGTACTATGCTGGGACTCGTCTACCATAACTGTAAAAGACCAAGCCTAGTAATACTCCTTAACTTCAACCTATCGCTCACCTAAGGCCACTTCCAGATGAAACCGTGCCCATGCCCCGCCTTGGGAGAGCTTAAGTGTCCTGACGTGTCTCTCTTGACCATGACAAATACCTACCGTGTAGGTGCCCTGACTCTGGGTAGTTATTTTTTAATCTATGGTGAAAGTAAAGTTTCATGGCATGATCCTGATCCTATGGAAAAACAAAGGACGGGAAGAGTGGCAAAAGTCAGTTTCCATATCTGAGTTTCTGTATCTGATTTCTTCAAGAAAGCAGTTAAATCTAGCCTGTCCTGTGATATATCCTCCATATTTAGAACCATGAGCCAGTCTCTGAGAATCCTTAACCTTAGGTTTTGTGGAAATATAATAAGCTTTAGTGGCAGGTGGTATAGCCTCCTTAGGAATAAGCAAAACTCCCTCAAGATAACTTATTAAAAGCTAATTAGAAGAAAAAAAAATAGGATGTTTTGGAAAATTGAAAAAGCACAAATTCAAAAACCTCATGGAATTTTCCAGGTGCTCAATATGTCTATTCGTGACATTTTTATCCTTAATCATGGCAGACTGAACCGTCAGTGACTCTTGAGACTCTACTGTAACCTTCTGAAGTTGAGCTTTCAAAGTCCCTAAAGAATTGTCAGTATTCACTGCAGTTGTACTAAATGGATAGCGCTGTTGATATCATGAAAAACAGAAGTTTGTCATGCTGCTTGTGCAGGAAAAATTAAAGCGGTATGAGGGAAGGGGTACACGCGCATGGCAGGGGGGTCAGGAAGGAGGGGGAGGAGAGGAAGATGGGTGCCTTTGCCCTTTACATGCTCGGGGCGGACTGCCCCCCCAGGCACTCCACTTAGTATGCCAGTGGGCCCGCCACTCCAAAATGGCAGGCCTTCCCTTACCTGGTGCATTCTGAGATGCACCGGGGAGGGGCCTGAAGCCCTGATTGACTCAGATGCCTAATGCCTCTACCATAGGAGGGGCCTTAGGCATCTGGCCAATCGAAGTCTTAGTCCTCCTCCCAGTGCATCCCTATGAGAGGGATCTTAGGCATCTGAGCCAATCAGGGTCTTAGGCCCCTCCCCGTGCATCCCAGAATGTACTGGGAAGATGAAGGCCCATTATTTTGGAGTGGCGGGCCTGCCAGCCAGAGGGCGTAAGCATCCTTCCGACCTAACTTTCTATTATAGAGGTATGGGGGTGTTGGGTGTCCTATAGGTTTGGGGGGGTTTGGAGGTGTCTAGTGGGAGGTGTCGCCAGTTGTGGAGGTTTGGGATATTCTGGAGGGTGGCAGCAGGATGGAGTGAAACACTCTTTCTATCCACTATTTTCTAAATGGCTTACGATATTTAATATTGAAAAAAGGAAAACCAGAAGTGAAACTTTGAAAATTCTGACTATACAGCTAAAAGAAAGGACAGCATTCAAGATAAGTACAATACCTCCTGTTTGCCCCTTTTTTGACAGTTTTTCTTGTATTCAAGTGCCATCAAATCGAGTGTAATTGAGTGTAATATAGAAATCAAAGAACTGATATGTGTGGGGATGAATGAGATTTGATATATTACCCTTCCTGAAATAAAACTGATATATAAAATAAAAGAAAGAAAGAAAGAAAAGAAAAAGAAATTAAAGGAAAGTAAAGTTCAAGCTAAATATGGCTATTTTAAACAGGAAGGAAAGTGGTTTTTGCCAATGATTAAATCAAAAGCATTGTGAGTGACCACATAAAGATGCCAGATGGTGTTTTTTGCTCTAGATCTGAGGCTTTTTTCCACCTACTATATAGCATATACTAATAGAATACAATAAATTCATATATATTTTAAAAAAGACCCCATTAGAGACTATCAAATTTATTGATCTATGCCACTTAGAAAATAGTGGATAGAAAAAGTGTTTCTAGTAACTTTAGATATTTTACCACTATTCATGAATTTAGGTAATTTTGCTGAGGGCAGGAGGGAGTAGGCATCCCTCCTACCAGGGGACTTCTTTGGGGGGGATCAGAAGTTTTGGCAGGAGGGTAGGCATTCCTCCTGCCAGGAGATTTCATTGGGGAGGGGGTCTGCGATTCTGGCAGGAGGGAGTGGTTCTCCCTCCTGCCAGGGGACTTCTCAGTGGGGTGGCTGGCGGTTCCAGCAGGAGGGAATGGGCAATCCTCCTGCCGATTTCAGTAGGACTTGTGAGGGGTTCCCAGCAACAACCGCTTAGCTGATAGCGGCAGGGGAATTTCCTTGCTGCAATCAGCTGATGGCAAGATATCAGGTGTGATTCTCTAACTGGCGCCTGTGACATGCACACCAGTTAGAGAATTGGGGCAGTTAGGCAGGGTTAGGCATCTGTCCATTAGGGCAGATGCGATTCTGTATAAGACACCGGTGTGCAATTCATAGCTGCTTCTTAGACGGCTGTTGAGATTGGTGTCCTATACAGAATTTGCTCCTAAGTGCACCTAATATGTTACTTGGTTGTAAACCACATAGATGCCAAACAATGGATATGTTGCAGTATATCAAGAATTGTAAATAATATTTAAGGCCTATTTTACCACAACCATAAAATAGTCAATTTTCTTTTTTCTTTTTAACTTTATTTAGTTTTTAATGCCAACAAAAGTTGCAATACAATTTATATACAAATAATGATAATCAACCAAGCACTTATAATCAATCAGTATCTATACAAAAGATAAAACTTCCCTCCCCCATCCATCATTACCATCAGGAATAATAACAAAAGATACACCCCCCCTCTCCTGCTCCCACCACTCCTAGATGTGTGGGTGAAAAACAACGGAAAATAAAGATAAAGATAAAGGACAACTATAGCAAATCTACAAAAGACGTCAATGGACTCCAAACTAATTTGAATATCTTATGCCCCAGTATGTCAGCATTCATTTTCTCATATTTATAAGTTAAACATAAGCTCGCCCACCAACAAGGAAAACTAAGGTCAATTTTCTATTTTTTGTTGCCATTAGTGTGTGGCCATTTTTAAAAGTTACTGTATAAATACTCACTGCCACCTATTTTGTAAGTGGTAAAGGGTCATGTATTTTTGCACTAACCAGTTATCAGTAATATAGATGTGCTAACTGGTTAGTACAAGAATGCCCAATCTCTGCTCATAACATGCCTCCTCCATATAATTTGAAATATTTTAGCATGTGGTTAGCACGCATACATTGTGAAGTTACCAAAGGATGTCTGAGTGTGTGCCGTGGTACTCCAGTCTTTGTTTATATGCATGTATTATACAGGTTTTATGTTCAAAGTTAGAAGTGCCCATTTCAGTGGACCTCCATTATCTGATTCATTTATTTGATTTGTATTTTTGTACTCTGACTCTTAAATATATAGGGCTGGATTCTGCAACTGGTGCCATTATTGGCCGGCGTCTCCATAACTGGCGCCGGTCACATGTCAATCATGTACCTGTGCCGGTTGCAGAATTGTGGCCATGTGTACACGAGAATCATGTCCATAGGGGCTCCTACTGGCGCAAGAATTGTGGCCATGTGTACACGAGAATCAGGTCCATAGGGACTCCTATTGGCGCAAGCCATACCTACTTTGACTGTAGGCGCTGGTAGGTTCCTCTGTGGATGGGACATCAGTGGCTTGTTCTGTAGGCGTCTACATTTTTATTTTAATTAGTTTTTAATTGGGTTTAAATGACACAGCCAATTACTGCATTAAACCAATTCAGCTAGGCGGTGGTAGGATGCCTATTGCCACCTAACTTTCAGCGTCCCTACGAGAATCAGGGACCTTTTTGGTATTGCACCTTTGTGTCCCTGCTATCCCAAAGGCAGAACAGGGAAACCTGGTAAAACATAAATAGATTCACCATTTGTTCTGTATGTCTATCATAATTAGATTGTAAGCTCTTGTGTGCAGAGACCTTCTCTTGCGTGTTTAATGTACAGCACTGAGTGCGTCTGGTAGTGCTTTAGAAATAATAGTGATTATTGGGTTGTTGTTGTTTTTTTTTTTAATAATTTAGATTCAGTTCTGATTGATTATTTTATCATCCTTAGGGTCTGAGATTATGAATGTATTTGGTAAATAAATAGGATTTAGATTCAGTGATTGTGTCATGGCCTGTATTTTTTTTTCTCCTTGCTAAGATCAAATATAAGCTGTGAGCTGAGTGCAGTCTTGACATTTCAGTTGAGACTGGGAACCTATATAATATAGAGGGCTAAAGCCCTGCAAATGGTCCTGTAGAGAACAGGATAATATTACAATCATGGCCAATCAAAAGAATTCATGGGGAGGTGTGGTTCATGAACTTCGGGCATTTTTTCATCTCTGCATTAGTTTAATGGCATGAGAAAATAACTGGTGTTAAAATCTGACATTCATTTCCAAAGTATATTATTTTCTTGTAGACTAATTAATACTTGTGTGGATTGTTCAATGAACAATTTTTATTCTGGAGGATTGGTATATTGAACATGGTGCCCAAATTCCCAGCATGACTGAGACATTGGGGTTCCAGGCTTTTGATTCTGTCTTGTGGTGTAAGGTATATTTATTTCTTTTAAGGCGGCTACAGTTGGTAATTTTATGTAATGCAGTTATTTTTTTCTTTGTCCTTTCTATGAACTCTATAGTTTTTATTGTTTACAATGTTATGATTAGTATGACATGCCCCATTATTTTGCATAATTATGGTTTACAATATTTTATATGTTAATATGAATTGGCAGTGGTTGACTGTTCACTTTATTTAACTCGAACCAGATCTAAATGTCTGTTTCTGCTGAATTGCATAATCATGTTTCTGTGAAGTGTCTAAAAAAATAAACAGTTGTTTGAAAGTTAATTTTTATACAGGCATAAAATATGCTAATTAAAGGGCATAGATGCATAGATTCTGGGCTCCTTTTACAAAGGTGCGTTAGGGCCTTAACGCGTGGAATAGCGTGCGCTAAATTGCCCCGCGCGCTAGACCTTAACGCCAGCATTGAGCTGGCATTAGTTCTAGAAGCGTAGCGTGGGTTTAGCGTGTGCTAAAATTCTGCGTGCGCTAAAAACGCTAGCGCACCTTAGTAAAAGGAGCCCTCAGTGAACTGGACTCCATCTTTTAAAATCCTGTAAATCTAGATGGGTAAACCTTTTACATTGTATGAGGTAACATAGTAAATGACGACAGATAAAGTCTGCCCAATAGCTCCACGTATTATAAATTCATGATTAAATTATTTCTGGTCCATAGACTGTAGAAGTCTATATAGTACAGTACATAGGTTCCTACTGGAGTTGACATTGAAGCTCACTCCAGCCTATCTAAACCATCCCAGATTATTGGAATTCCCAAAGCTCTCCACAGTCCATCCCAAAACCAACTAGCCATATACAGGATACGGATCGCATAAATCTGCCCAGTTCCAGCCCTAGTTCTTCAGTTTATACCCTTCACTTTCTGATTAGAGATCCTCTGTGTTTGTCCTACGCTTTTTTGAATTCTGTCACCATTTTGCTCTCCACTACCTTTCCATGAAAAAGAATTTCCTAACAAAACTCTTAAGTCTACCACCCCACAATCTCAATTTATGCCCTCTAGTTTTACCCTTTTCCCTTCTCTGGAAAAGATTTGGTCTGTATTAATACTTTTTAAGTCTTTAAATATCTATATCATGTCTATATCATATCTCCCCTGTCCCTCCTGTCCTATTCAGATCTTCCAGTCTCTTCTTGTATGCCTTTTGGCTCAAACCCCTTTCCATTTCTATTACCTTTCTCTCAACTGCTTCAAGTCTTCTTATATCCTTCGCCATATAAGGTCTCCAAAATTGAACACAATGCTCCAAGTGGGGCCTCACCAACAACCTGAACAGGGGCATCAACACCTCCTTTCTTCTGCTGGTTATGCCTCTATACAGCCCAGCATCCTTCTGGCTACTGCCACTGCCTTGTCACACTATTTCTTCGCCTTTAGAACCTCAGGCACTATCACCTCAAGGCCCCTCTCCTCATTCGTGCATGTCAGCCTCTCTCCTCCCAGTACATATGGCTCCCTCAAATTTCTACTTGCCAAATTCATCACTTCACACTTTTTTGCTTTGAATTTCAGTTGCCAGACATTAGACCATTCTTCTAACTCTGAAGTGTCTACTCTGAAGTGTCATCCACAAAAATGAAAATCTTACCTACACCTTCGGTGACGTCACACACAAATATTTTGAACAGAATTAGCCCCAGCAGCAATCCTTAAGGCATTTCATTTCCACTGCTCACTTTTCTTTCCTCCAAGCAAATCCCATTAACCACCACCCTCTGGCATCAGTCAACCAGTTTCTAATCCAGTTCACTACTTTGGGCCCTAACTTCAGCCCATCAAGTTTATTCAAGAGCCTCCTATGAGGAATTGTATCAAAGGCTTTACTGGTCATCCACTCAAAGAATTCAATCAGATTTGCTTGGTGTAACTTTTTAGTACAGCCATGCTTTCTTGGATCTTGTAATCCATTAGATTCTAAGAAATTCACTATTCTTTCATTCAGCAACGCTTCCATTATTTTTCCAATAACTGAAGTGAGGTTTACCAGGATATAGTTTCCTGTTTCATCTCTGCAACCACTTTTGTGAAGAGGGACTACATCCACTCTTTTTCAATACCATGGACAGGGCCAGATTAATCAATAGGCCCAGTAGGCACGTGCCTAGGGCCCGAAACTGTGAGGGGGGCCCGCTGAAGGAGGACAACTCACCTTGCTATTTTTTTAAACAGCAACGGCCCCCCCGGCAATGACAATGGGCCCCCCCATAGCAACGGCAACGGGCCCCCCGTAGCAACAGCAACAGCCTCCCCCCCCGCAGCAATGGCAATGGACCGCCCCCTCACCCGCAGCAACAGCAACGCGGCTGGATCTGTTACTGGAAGGTCCTGCGATGACTGCTTCTGCCGGTCCATCCCCCTCCGACATCACTTACTTGTTTTGGAAGAAGTGACATTGGAAGGGGATGGACTGGCAGAAGCAGTCATCATGGGACTTTCCTGTAACAGATTTGGCCGCGTTGCTGTTGCTGTAGGGGGGGGCCCGTTGCCGCTGCTGAAGGGGGGGCATTGCTGTTGCTGCGGGGGAGGGGCATTGCCATGGGGAGGTAACCCATTGCCGGCAGCGGGCAGAGCCGGCAGCTGCAATGTTTGGAGGGGGAGGGGAAAAGGAGCATGGAAGGGTGGTGGAGGGAGAGAAAGGGGGCAGGGTGGTTTGGAAGGGTGGTGGATGAAGAGAAAGGGGGCAGGGTGGTATGGAAGGGTGGTGGAAGGAGAGAAAGGGACTGATGGAATTGGTGTGCAGGGGAAGGGGAGAGATAAAAGGGGAAGGATACTGGATGGAATTGGGTTGAAGGGAAAGAAAGGGGGCAGATGCTGATGGAATTGGGGTGCAAGGAAAAGGGAGAGAGACATAAGGTGGAAGGATCCTGGATGGAATTGGGTTGGAGGGAGAGAAAGGGGGCAGATGCTGATGGAAGTGGGAGGAAGGGAGAGGAGAGAGTGAAATGCCCGACCATGGGGGTGTGGGAGAGGAAAAGAGAGGAGAGAGATGCCAGACCATTGGAGGAGGGAAGGGAAGATGATGGATGCCACACCAATGGGTTGGGGGGGGGGGAGAGAAAGAAGAAATGTAAGGGAGAGGCAGACAATTTCTGGAAGAGGCACATAAGGACAGAAGATGAAAGGAAGAGAGTGACAAGAAGATGAGAAGAGCAGAAACCAGAGAACACAAAGGTAGAAATAAATTTCTATTTATTTTTTTGCTTTAGGGTACATGCATCGCTGTTTCTGTGGTGTTGCATTATATGAAGAGTCCAGCTTCTTGGTGGTTTTATTTATCCTTTGTCTACATATTTCTATTTTATCCCCCATTTTACAAACCTGTAGAGCATTTTTTAGCACTGGCCATGGCTAAAAATCATACTACAGTTTTGTAAAAGGGTGAGAGGTTAGTTTGTGATTACATATTCCATACTAGGCGAAGGTGTTTTCTGTGTTCTGTTTGTATGAAAGACATGGTTTTTTTGTTAGTGTTGACTAGCCTTGTTTGGCAAAATGCATCAGGCATGGTTCTTGGGAGCACCTTGAATTAACCTAGATTTGAATCTCCTTATTTTTCTGCCAATCTTCTTTTGTTTCATGTTGGATTCTTTGGTGGACTGCTTGCCTTGCTGTTTCATTGCAAGTTAACATACATGGAGTGGAACGTACTAGAGGAGTTACAGATTTGGTTATGATAAAGACCCGAATGGTCGGTCCATCCAGTCTGCCCAACCTGATTCAATTTAAATTTTTTCTTCTTAGCTATTTCTGGGCAAGAATCCAAAGCTCTACCCAGTACTGTGCTTGGGTTCCAACTGCCGAAATCTCAACCTACTGCGGTTGAAAGGCGTTGTAAACTTGATTATTAATATAGACATATTTCGGATAGTATTACTGCTTTACAAATATTTGAACACTTTTATATATGCATGGAAAGGATTCAGAGTTAAAGTTCTGGGTAAGTAGGTGGGAAAGGAAGGAAGGGGGATCTGTTCAGAGATGTTTGGGGGTTGCATAGAAGAAAAACTGTGCACTGGTATGCTAATCTTTGTTTGTTTTGAATTAAAAAAAAAAAAAAGAAATACAAGTGGAAATAAAGAAGTAAACAAGAAAACAGTTAAATGGGGGCGGGACATGGGCTGGGTAGGGGCGGGGCAGAGCCAGGGGGGCCCAGTGTACTTGGGTGCCTAGGGGCCCTCGAAGAATTAATCCTGCCCTGCCCATGGAACCTCTTCTTTCTCCAAAGATTTATTGAACAAATCTTTAAGAAGACCCGCCAGAAACTCTCTGAACTCCCTCAATATCCTGGGATGGATCCTGTCTGGTCCCATGTCTCTGTCCACCTTCAAATTTTCAAGTTGTTCATAAACACTTTCTTCTGTGAACAGCGCAGTATCCGTTCCATTCTCCATGTAACTTGCATGTAAAATGCATAGGATAAGGCTTAAATGCTACGTCAGGGATGATATTCATAGGCATAGATTGTGGTTCAAATATATCAGGCATAGCGATTGGTCTAGGTTTATTAGTCACTGTTAACAAACACACAAGAAAACAGATCCTGGAATGTTTAAACTGGAACAGCAAATTGTACTGGAATCAAGAATGCTGGCTAGAAAGATTGATATAGTTTATTAGGGCAGCCAGAACACTTGATGCAAAATTCCCTGACAGTAGAATCGCTGTAGCGGCCGGTGGGGGGGGGGGGGGGGAAGGGGGTTGGACACAGCATCGTAGGCTACAGTGCAGCTAATATAGGCACAAAGCCCAGAACTGTGTTACAAACTAGTGGTGGCAATTACCACTATGTCCTGTCTTGCAGGTGCTCTGTCCAGATTCAAAGTATAAGGAGGAGTTCTGAGCAGGTTCCAGGTAGATTTATGTAACTTTGGGGGGTTCAAATCAGAATTTATTTCAAAACTCTAAGATAATAAGCAAAGGGTTCCTTCATAACCAGGATTCTAAAACATAAATAAACATTCTTTTAAGTCATGGAGCCAGGACAGTTCTACATCTCTTTAGCTCAGAGCTGGCTTTAATTTTAAATGAGAAAGAGAGAAAAATCATGCATGAATTTAGTTTAACTCAAGCATCCCCTTACAAAATAAATGGATTACTTTCAGGTCAAGTACCAGAGAAGGAGTCTGCGGAGCTCTTCAGATATTGGGTAGCCTCTGTGGCACAGTAGCATTTATCAAACAGCCTTCAAGATCCCAAGTAGCCTTTAGGGAGCCACAGCTTTTGGCTATTGTAGCCAGAAAGGAGATCAGCAGAGACTTAGAGCAAGGTTTGTGTCATGGCAGCAGCCCTTCTCCCCCACCCCCGGTGGATTCTGCTTCCCTTGAAGAGGATCTGGGCTTCAGCAAAGGGTGTTATTAGGTAGTGGACATAATGGCTCAACCTCCTGCTCTGTGGCAGCAGCCAGCTGGAACTGAGCTCCTGCCTTCGGCAGAACAGCAGCTCTGCTCCCTAGGAAGGGCTGCTTTTCTTGGCCAAAAAAGTGAACTTTTTGAAAAAGAGGCAGTGTTCAGGCAGACATGCAATTGGCTTCACAGCAATATTTTGCTTGATAGACCTAGCAAGCCAGTATCAACACAGGTTCTGAATCCTCTGGCAGCAGTCTGGGAAGTTCCCCCACCAGAGTGAAGCATGGAGAGCAGTGCGCCAGCTGTGGATGCTAGAGGTGGAACCTCAGAGCATTTTTGCTGCAAGAACAGAAACGGCTGGAGGTAGGTGAAAGTCACTGAGGAAGGAGGTTAGAACTAGAAAAAAAGCCAGCTATTTCTGCATTTTTAGCCCTGTGCTGTAGCTTCAAGTAATCCATTTTCAGCAGCTGCAGGGGAGAACTATTACTTGGAAAGCAGGCCCTAGCTAGAGCATCATTTCCTCCACACCACAGTGAAGCTGTAGGTGCTTGCCATGGCAGGCACCACTTCCAGAATCAGCCCCTTAGTGTTTGCTACAAAGGCTGCTGCCAATGTTCATTGTAAGCACACAGCTGCGTGGCCGTGCACCAACTGATGAATTGGCTAGCCGTGCCAATCTGCAGCTTCTATGTTCCACTGCCTCCATCTACTGCTACCACTGCTGCTGACTTCCCCAAATCGGAAGCAACAGCAAAATAAAATGCAAACCGATGCCTGCATTGCACTTATCTATCGCTGCCGACCTCACCCCCCTCAACATTATTTCATGTTCTGGGATGGAGTCGGCAGTCACGGATAAGTGCAGTGCAGCCCTGCACCGTGTTTTGTTTTGCTGCTGGTTTAGGGAAGCAACAGCGGTTGTGGTGGAGGCAGGAAAGGAGCCAGATGCTTTAAGGAAGTGGGAAGCGAGCACAGAAGGGCATATTGGATGGAAGTGAGAAGTTGGAGGGGCATATACTGGAAGGAAGTGGGGAGGACAGAAGGGATCATTGGAAGGAAGTAGGGAGGACAGAGGGGCAAAAACTGATGCAATATTGATCTAGTCCAGTGTTCTTCAACTGCTGGTCTGCAAAAATTTCCTGCCGGTCCGTGAAGAATTCATGTCCCCTGCAAGCGGTACCCTCCAGTTTCCTCAACCATTGGACACCGTTTTCCTTCTGGCTTGGCTGCTCCTTATCTTCAGCGCCAGCAACACTTGTTTGCAGGACAGCGCACAGTGACTCTTGCACACTGCACATGGCTGACCCAGAAACGGAACCGGGTCAGCAGCGTGGGCTAATTCTACAAATGGTGTCTCAATTGTAGATGATGGTAGATGTTCTACCAATGTCTCTCCTGCCTGCAATCTACAGAGGAGGGTGGGGGGATTCTGGCAGGAGGGATTGGGCATCCCTCCTGCCAGTGAATTACGGAAGGGGGTGGGGATGGGGTTCTGGCAAGAGGGATTGGGCATCACTCCTGCCGGCGATCCATGTGGGGGGGGGGCATCCCTCCTGTTGGTAGTCTTTGTGGGAGGTGGGGGACGAGTTGCTGCTACACTTATCGCAGCAGGGAGATCCCTTGCCGCGATAAGCTCAGCGGCAACCTGATTCTCTAACCGGCATTTGTATCATGGACATCGGTTAGAGAATCGGGTTCTTTTTAGGCGGGTTTAGGCTCGATTCTGTATATGCCTGTCAGCTTCTGAGACAGGGCATCCTATACAGAATCCGGGCCAGAGTATTTGTTGAGTATTTGTTGAGTATTTGTTTCTGCCATCTTGTCCCTCCTTCCTCCGCCCGACGCCGTGCAAGCAGGAGGACTCTGCTCTCTCTTAGAGCCCCTGCCTCTCCAGCCACCGGGGATCGCCGACGCAGCCCGACTTTTGAGTCGGATTTTTCTTCTTCAGCCCTTGAGGGCCACCGAAAGCCTCTCCCCCCCAGCGACATCCTAGGCAGAGGAAGGAGGAAGTTTCTGCCATCTTGTCCCTCCTTCCTCCGCCCGACGCCGTGCAAGCAGGAGGTCTCTGCTCTCTATTAGAGCCCCTGCCGCTCCAGCAACCGCGGATCACCGAACGCAGACCGACTTCTGAGTCGGACTTTTTCTTCAGCCCTTGAGGGCCACCGAAAGCCTCTCCCCCCAGCGACATCCTAGGCAGAGGAAGGAGGAATTTTCTGCCATCTTGTCCCTCCTTCCTCCGCCCGACGCCGTGCAAGCAGGAGGACTCTGCTCTCTCTTAGAGCCCCTGCCTCTCCAGCCACCGGGGATCGCCGACGCAGCCCGACTTTTGAGTCGGATTTTTCTTCTTCAGCCCTTGAGGGCCACCGAAAGCCTCTCCCCCCAGCGACATCCTAGGCAGAGGAAGGAGGAAGTTTCTGCCATCTTGTCCCTCCTTCCTCCGCCCGACGCCGTGCAAGCAGGAGGTCTCTGCTCTCTATTAGAGCCCCTGCCGCTCCAGCAACCGCGGATCACCGAACGCAGACCGACTTCTGAGTCGGACTTTTTCTTCAGCCCTTGAGGGCCACCGAAAGCCTCCCCCACCCAGCGACTTCCTAGGCAGAGGAAGGAGGAAGTTTCTGCCATCTTGTCCCTCCTTCCTCCGCCCGACGCCGTGCAAGCAGGAGGACTCTGCTCTCTATTAGAGCCCCTGCCTCTCCAACCACCTCTCCAGCGAACTCTGAACACAACCCATACATCCACTCTCACAACCAACTCAAATAACTACCAAACCGCAATCTTCACAAATTTAAAAAAAAAAAAAAAAAAAAAATGGCACTGCGTACACACAACCTCATTCTTGCCCTCATACTAATTGCCACATTTATAGCAAAATGGAAAACCACAGGCTACCAAATACAAACCATCCCTATCCTAACAACAACACACAGACCTGTTCAACATACCAGAAAACTGCATACCACTAGAACACTAACTCCATGCCCACTATCCAGCCAAGCCAGCATCCCCACCATCTGGGGAAAAAGACCCCCACCAAAACCTAACTCAAACACACAAAAATACCAAACCTCACCAAAAACTATCATCAATACAACCACTACACCAACCACAAAATACACTACAATTGCTTGCGCATATATGAACATCAGATCCGTCAGCCCAAAGGCAGAATTAATCAAAGATTGGCTGACCAAAGACAATCTAGGCTGTCTCTTCCTAACCGAAACATGGCTCACCTCTGAGTCAGACCCAAGCATCACAGAATTCTGCCCCAAAGGATATAAACTTGAAGTAGTATGTCGAGAAAACAGAAGAGGAGGAGGTCTAGCAATCATAACAAAAAACAATCTCAACATCGACGTACTAACCAAGCACTCTACCCCTTATCTTGATCTGCTAGCCTGCCAAATATCTGACAAATCACTCAATGGAAACCTGAACTGTCTTATTTGCTACATTACACCAGGTAAATGGAACACTTCAAAACAAGAACTTGAAGAATTCATCTTCCAGAACTCACTCTCCTCCACACATAACTTGATCCTCGGAGACTTAAATCTCCACTTAGAAGATCAATCATCCAAACAAACAACAGATATACTCTCATACCTCAACACTTTATCCTATCAAATTCTCAACCCAGAACCCACACACGAAAAAGGCCATCAACTTGATATAGCAGCTTACTCATCTCCAAATCAAAACACACAAAACATCTACATCTCAAACGGGTCCTGGCACCCTACTCTATGGTCAGACCATTTCAAATATTCATTCACCATAAATTGGGCTCAAAATAACAACAAACCCATCCCAAAGAAAACACTCATCAAATTCAGACCGAAAATCGAACCTCACACATTCTGGAACACAGTCGACCCCGAAATCGACCCCAACAACCCCAAAGAATTCATAAACAGCTGGCGGACCCTCAGTGAATCTACACTAAACGAACTTGCTCCAATAAAAAACAAAAATAAAATAGACAGACCATCTAATAAATGGTTCGACGACGAACTTCTACAACTAAAAAGAAAATGCAGACAATTAGAAAGATCATGGAAAAAACAAAAACACAACCACATCAAAGATGAATGGAAAATCCTAATCAAACAATACAATACCAAACTGAAGGAAAAACGAAAAAACTACTACTCCAAACTCATCAGCACCGAAAAACCAGACACAAGAATACTTTTTGACATCTTAAGAAATCTCACCGATACCAAACCATTTCTCGCCACCCAAGGAAACCAAACTCCCACAGCCACCCAATTAGCGGATCACTTCAAACACAAAATCATCACAACCAGATCCACATTCAACAATTCAAGAATCAACATAGAAGAAATACGAATCAATCCCAAAACAGATGAAGCAATCCCAGCAGACAGGATATGGACAAACTTCCCAAAGATACAATGGTCAGACTTGAACAGACTTTACAAAAAATACAGCAAATCCTCATGTGACTTGAACAACTGTCCCTCATACTTACTAGCAACAGCTTCCACCAAATTTAAAGCTAGCCTCACACTATGGCTTCAAACAACACTAAGTGAAGGTCATTTCCCACCGGAATTAGGAGAAATCATAATTACACCTATCCTAAAAGATCCCAAAGGTCCTATAGATAATCCTGCAAACTATAGACCAATCGCTTCAATCCCTCTATACATTAAAATAACAGAAGGCCTTGTCGCACAACACCTCTCCAACTACCTTGAAGACCATCACATATTACATCCATCACAATCTGGATTCAGATCCAACCATAGCACAGAAACTCTACTGGTATCACTATTAGACATTGCCCGACAACACCTCAGCAAAGGAAACAAGCTGCTTCTCATTCAACTCGAACTTTCTGCGGCATTCGACCTAGTTGACCATCACACACTACTCCAGATATTAGACGCAATAGGAATCTCAGGTAATGTTCACAAATGGTTCCAAAGCTTCCTCAAAACACGAACATACAAAGTCAAATCAAAAGAGCACATATCCGACCCATGGTCAAACCCATGTGGAGTACCACAAGGATCACCATTATCACCCATATTGTTTAACCTCTTCATAGCATCCCTAGGCATAACCCTAGACGCCCTAAACACAGTATCATTCAGCTACGCAGATGATATAACTATCCTCCTCCCCTTTAATATTCAAGACCCCTTATCCACAAACCACCTGAAAATGATAATGGAAACGGTAGAAAAATGGATGTCAAGTCATAAACTAAAACTGAACTCGGAAAAAACTAAATTCCTACTACTGGAAAGGGAAAAAAAACCATCTCTCACAGAACTAGAAGTAAATACAATCAAGTACTCAATGCAAAGCACACTCAAAATCCTGGGAATCCTACTAGACAGAAATTGCACAATGCAGTCTCAAATCCACAAAATCATCCAAAGAGCATTCTTCACAATACGTAACCTAAGAAAAATAAGAAAATTCTTCAACAAAGATCAATACAAGATATTAGTACAATCCCTAGTACTGAGTATTGTAGATTACTGTAACAGCCTATACCTATCATGCCCAAATTACATGATAAAACAATTACAGACAGTTCAGAACACAGCCCTCAGAATCATCTACTCACTAGGCAAATATGACCACATCACCAAAGCATACTTAGACTCACACTGGCTACCAATAAAAGCAAGATCCCAGTTCAAATTCTACTGTCTACTATACAAAGTAATACATGGAACAGCACCCAGCTACCTAAACAACAGACTACACCGTAACCTCTCACACAGATTAAGGAGAACCCAGAGCCTATTCACTCACCCCCCTCTCAAAGGAACACGACGAAAGAAACTATATGACAGCCTTTTAGCGACACAGGCAGCAAAGATCGATACTACCATCACCAATCTACTGACCAAATCAATAGACATTAAAGCATTCCGAAAAGAAATCAAAACTCATCTCTTCAAAAAACACTTCCCATCATCATAACCTCACAAAAGTATTAGAAAATACTCTCATGACTACCCAAAAACCACCACCAGCAACACCCGAATCCGGACAGTATTATCTCTACTCGTCTAAACAACAGAATCCGGACAATATTATCTCTATTCGCCTAAACAACCTATCACTATCTACTATCTACTACCAATTTATCCTGGAAAAGTCCAGAACAACAATTGTAACTTAACGCATTCTTGATTATATGTACTGCAATGCTACTGGAAATGTCCAGTCTTCTAACTTGTAATCCGCTTAGAACCGCAAGGCACAAGCGGAATAGAAATCACTAATGTAATGTAATGTAATGTAATTTATGTTTTTTTCCTTGTCACTTTTCACGCATTAATCTTCAACAACTTTGAGTTTTGTATTCTACCTCTTGCCTTCCTCCTCTTCCCAATACACCTAAAATTAATTCTTGTCAACTCGCTGTACATCCTTAGCAATTTTTTCTTCTACCCATGCTTTTGTCATCCTGATTTTTTCATTTGAGCTCCTTTTACAAAGCCATGGTAGTGATTCCCATGCAGCAAATGCAACGATGCACATTCAATTCCAATGGCCTTCATCACTTTTGCCGTGCGGAAATTGCTACCACAGTTTTGTAAAAGGAGTCCCTTTCAGCTAAAGGAGTATTTTTCATGTATTCCTGCTTTTATGTTTTGTGAATGTTATTTTTTTCTTTTTTGGAGAACCATACTAGTTTCCTTTTCCTCTTGTGTTTATTTGCTTTCCTTACATAAAGATCTGTTGCTCTTATTATAGCCCTGCTACAGGTCACATATTATCCAGTTTGGTTGTTTTCTTTATGAATTAAAATTATTTATTGATGAGTTTTTTATTAGATGGGATTTTTGTGTTTAAGAAGTTGAAGAATGCCAATATATTGAATGTATGTGAATATGGTTTATTGTAATTATATTATAAAGGCAATATTTTAAATGATGTAATCTAAATGGAATGACTTCTCTGGAACAGAAATCTTATTAAATTCATTTTAATAGCTAAGAGGAAAACAAAACTTTTCTATGTAAATGGCATAAATGTCAGAGAACAAGATCTGATAAGAAGTTAAGGGTACAAGTAAGGAGTCACTATAGAAAAAGATCTTCACTGAAAGCACATTAGAAGCTTAGTATACTCTTCCAATGGAGATGGTTGAAACTAACACAATAATAAAGTCCTATAGGATATGAGGTATTCTTTGTGGATGCTTAATTGAGAAAAAGACCAGGAATCAATTGTAGTGTATAGCAGCAGTAAGTCTGCCTATGATTCTACCACACTTAGTGGTAACCCTCCCAAATCTTATTTCCCACTGCAAACATTAGGAATATCAGATCAACTTACCCCATTCTCTATCTTACTAGTCAATTTGCCTTCTGTCTTGTCCATGGCCTTGAGCTTCAAAAGTTTTACAAATCTCATCCAACCTTTATTATTCTTCCTGAAAGTATCTCATGTTCATCACTGTTACACCTTTGATTCTCATCTGCATACTGTTCTTTTCCTCCTTGTCTTTTCAACTGGGGATATCAATCCTAATTTTCTTCTTCTAAGGCAATTCTCAGTCCATCTGTGCCCTTCAGCTCACAGCCTTTCCAACTGTATCCCTATTCGCTCTGTAAATAGCGAACATGAGTGGCAGGTTTGCCTATTCTTCTACCATTCTCTACCCATGGGAATACCCTCTTGAATTTATAAAAACATAGAAATACAGAAAAATGAACACAAATAAAGACCATAAGGCCTATCTAGTATTCCCATCCATATTATGTTCTATCTCTTCCTCTCCAAACTATGCACACTTGCGGAATAGCATTTAGTCATTTTGCTGCCACATACACACATAAGTGAACATCTACCCTTGAAAATGCTGGCATTCTGTACATTCATGCCTATAACGAGTGCCTAAACATGGGTGTCCAGGTATAAAATTGCCCTTAAACCCATAGATTCTATATAGGTCACCCAAATTTGAGCATGCAGGCCAGATGTGCAAACTAGTTAACAAGCCATTAACAATTAATTATTGGCATTAATATGGATGTACGCACACATCTGTGTTTGGAGTAATGACTAATCCACTGTATAGTCAATCTATAAAAGTAGCAAAGACAGGAGAGGGGATTATTCAGTTACATTTAATTTGCCTTTGTGTTAGGTTAACTATTTTATCACTTATCTTCTACTTATTTGCATTCAATTAAGTTCAAGTTCATTTTATTTGATACTACAAATCAATGACTATATCTAAGCAGTTTAAAGGCTACATTTGTTTGCTATTTTGCCATCATTCCAATTCCCTTTGCTTAACTTGCATATTCTTGTGGTTTGTTTTATCTCTTTTGTGGTTGCTCAAGTGGTACTAATAACGCTTGTGGTCTTGAGAGTAATGTCTGCTCCAGCAGATACTTCAGAGATTAACTTATTTCTGATATCTTGGCTGTATCATGGCTACTGTTTATCTACTTTAATACAGGTACATGAGGCTTGCTCTTTGAGCAGTGCTCTATCAAACTTTCCAAATACCTGAGACATGACAACTGTTTCTGTTCTAATAAAGGTTTATCTCACAGCAAAGAACCTGTGGAGGGCCATTTTTGATAAGACGTTTAAGTACAAGTCTGGATTTCTTGAGAAAGATGCCCAAAAATCGGGTGGAGAAAATGGCCATTTTCAAAACCATAAGATGTCTTATCTTTTTTTTTGAGTGTGTGAAAATGACCTGCTAGACGTCTTGGCCTAGCAAGGCATCTGTCTTTGGACTAGCAAGATGTCTATCTTTTTTAGCCATTTTTGAAAAATAGGACATCCAGATGAAACACGTCCAAAATAATCCATTTGTATATAGGAGGGGCCTACATTTTTAATGGACTGGCCACATAGACATGCCAGCAGAGAAGTGTGGCACCTTAGAGGGCACTTTCGTGAACTTCACATAGAGAATGCCAGATATACATCACACCATAACCCCCTTATAATGTATGGTGAGCCCTCCCAAAATCCCCCAAAACCTATTACACCCACTTGTCTACCACTCCAATAGCCTTTATGACTGCAGGTGTCACCTATATGGCAGTACAGTAGGAATTTGGTGTGTTTTGGTGGGCTTTCATTTTCTACTATAAATGTAGTGGTTAGAGTGGGATATGGGCTTGAGTCCCCCTCTCTATGGTTCAGTACATCACTCACTGTAATAACAAAAAAACTCAAAAGGGATAACAAAGGAGGTATTCCCCAATAAATAGCACCAAAAAGAACCTCGTTTGTGAAAAAGCCCAATGAATTAAGAAACTCTATTTTTGTGTATATGTGTATGTATATACAGTATATATATATATAATTTTTATATTTGTTTTTGAGAGCTTCAGTAACAGGAACTCAATATAACTGAGAAACCTCCACAGAACTTTGCCCTTTAGTCAAATAAAGTCTCGAGTCCATGCTACATCTTTGCCAGAGGTTGTGGTAAGAGCAGATAGTGTAGCTGGTTTTAAAAAAGGTTTGGACTATTTTCTGGAGGAAAAGTCCATAGTCTGTTATTTTAGAAAGACATGGGGGAAGCCACTGCTTGCCCTGGATCGATAGCATGGAATGTTGCTACTCTTTGGGTTTTGGCCAGGTACTAGTAACTTGGATTGGCCACTGTGAAAATGGGCTACTGGGCTTGATGGACCATTGGTCTGACCCAGTAAGGCTATTCTTTTGTTCAATTCTCACCTTTTTTTTCTATATATATACATGCCTTAATCCTTCCAGTAGTCATCTGGTCAGTTTGGGTTCCTTTTTGGCCCTTATTCGCTTTTAAAACAGGTCTAGCTCCGAACATCTAAAGGACATTCTGGACATTTTGGTAAATGTTTGATTATTGCCCACAAGACATCCAAACGCTAAGCATACCCTAAGCTTACTCATAGCATGCCTCCAATATGCCTCCTTGATTGCTGGATGCAGTGCAGACAAGAAGTCTCACAAGATGCTAAGAAAGTCGGTTTTGGTTAAAAAGGGTTTTTTTTACTCTTTGGAAGCTCCGGACCATTAAGGCATATTTTCATGTTTCATCATTTAGAGTTTTGGTGCAATCTCTTATACTGAATCAACTTGATTACTGCAACATTGCTTATTTAACAATTTCTCAGAAACATATGCACCGATTATGGATGGTGCAAAATACAGCGGTCAGGTCGATCTTTGGATTGAAAAAATATGACCATGTGACACCCTTTTATCGGGTGTTGCATTGGTTGCCAATGGAGGCGCGCATGAAATTTAAATTCAGTTGCTTTTAATTGAAGGTTCTATTTGGTCTGATTCCTAAATATATAAAATAACTTTTTCCATAGACATAAAAGAAGCTCACATTTGATTTTTGCTTTTCCGCCTGTTAAAGGATGCAAACTTAAAAAATATCATCAGCATCTTCTTTCATATCAAGCAGCCGCATAGGGCAAAGATCTAGATCAATTGCTTATTTCTACTGAAATTTATGGGGAATTTAGAAAACATCTAAAAACACATTTATTTCTGAAGCACTTAGGTAGTTAATTTGTATAATTGTAGATTATGCAACTATCAGATTTTAGGGTTTTTAGCCATTGGTTCTTACTTTTTAATTTCCTTCTGCTTTTATTGTATTTCAAATGTATTTTAAATTGTGTAAACCGCATAGAACTTCACGGTTTTGTGGTATATAAATAAACTGTTATTATTATTACTACTTTTATGTCTTAGCCAGTAAGATATCCAAGTACTGCTTCTACTATTTAACATTTCTATAGCGCTGAAAGGCGTATGCAGTGCTGTACATTTGACATGTAATAGACGGTCCCTGCTCTGAACGGCTTACAATCTAGTTTGGACAGACTGACAGGACATATAAGGGTTGGGGAGTTTCTTGCAGAGAGAATGATAAGATGGACGTACATAATTTTAGGGTGAATGGGAGTTAGGAGTTGAAAGCAGCCTTGAATTTGAATACTTCAAGAGGAGGACATAAGAGCATAAGAACTGCCATACTGGGACAGACCGAAGGTCCATCAAGCCCAGTATCCTGTTTTCAACAGCGGCCAACTCAAGTACCTAGCTAGATCTCAAGTAGCAAAACAGATTCTATGCTGCTTATCCTAGGAATAAGCAGTAGATTTCCCCAAGCTAGCTCAATAATGGCCTATGGACTTCTCTTTTAGGAAATTATCCAAACCTTTTTAAAACTCAACTAAGCTAACTGATTTCACCACATTTTACGGCAACGAATCTCAGAGTTTAATTACATGTTTTGTGAAGAAATATTTTCTCCGGTTTGTTTAAAATCTACTACTTAGAAGCTTCATCGCATGTCCCCTAGTCCTGGTATTTTTGGAAAGAGTGAACAAGCGATTCACATCAACCCTTTCCACTCCACTCAGTATTTTATAGACCTCTATCATATCACCCCTGAGCTGTCTCTTCTCCAAGCTGAAGAGCCCTAGCTGCTTTAGCCTCTACTTGTAGGGAAGTTCACCCATCCCTTTTTTCATTTTTGTTGCCCTTTTCTGTACCTTTTCTAATTCCTCTATATCTTTTTTGAGATGCAGCTACCAGAACTGCACACAGTATTTGAGGTACAACTGTACTATAGAATGATACCAGGGTATTATAACATTTTCCCTTCAACAATTAAAATATCTTCAAACACCTTAGAACACCACTGCAAAACTTCCTTGCCAAGCCCACAGATACTTAAATTCATCCATTTGCATGGGTTATCTATTAATTATCACATATTCTTTAAAATTCTTTGACTTACCTATAAGGCGTCCTATCTTAAGCTCTCTCATGATACTTTATACCATCAAGTATCCTCAAGTCTTTGGATTCCTATTGTCTAATTCTCCCTAATCCAAGAAAGCCCATTTTAAAACAGCCAAATACTTTATTTTTTAGTGCCCAAGTTATGGAATAACCTCCCTGCTCCTATTTGAATAGTACATTCATTTTCCAGATTTAAGGCTGTTCTTTAAAGTTTAGCCTTCAGTGATGTCTTAGAGCCATTGATGGTTTAACTTGGCATATTTGGCCCACATAAGTTTACACACTTTTACGTTGTTTTTTGTATATATGATTTTACTTTCCTATCAAACCCTGGCATTCCTTTGTATAAATGTTATATGTACTATTGATTTTTGCGAACCAGCTCAACCTACATGTCAGATTAGACAGTATACGAAGTCTGTAATAAACAAAAACCAACAGATATGCCTGGGATGGGAGGAAAATAGACTAAACTAAGACAAAAGTATTTTGACCTGAGAAGCTAATAACCTTGTTTTTGACTGTTCTTGATCTGTAACAATAAGGGCTCCTTTTATGAAGGCGCGCTAAGCGTTTTAGCGCACGCACCAGATTAGTGTGCGCTATAGCGTGTGCCAGCTGAAAATCTACCACCTGCTCAAAAGGAGGTGTAAGCGGCAAGCGCGCAGGGCAATTTAGCGCGCGCTATTCCGCGCGTTATGGCCCTAACTTGCCTTCGTAAAAGGAGCCCTAAATCTAAACCAGGGCACAGGATTTTAGACCTGATAAGCTATCTACCGTATTTTCACGCATATAATGCGTGCGTTATACATGATTTTACAAACTGTGCATAACCATGCGCGTTATACGTGTGAGCGCGTTGTACACATGTTTTTTTTCATTCGAATCCGGCATTCCCCCTGCAAACCGGCATCCTCCCCCCCCCCCCACGATCGCATCACCCGCCCCTCCCCCGCGATCCTACATCCCCCCCAGCACCGCAAAGACAATTCTTACCCGATTGGGCACCGGCACCGGCATCAGCATCAATGCACAGGATGTGCCAGTGCTAGTGCCCGAAGATCCTCCCTCGTTGGTTTTGGCTGGGCTGGGCTGGGTGGTGCGGTGCGAGAGAGATCCTCCTTCTTCCTGCACCGGGCTGGACTAGGCTTTGAGCATTTGCGCATGCTCAAAGCCTTCTGGCCTCGCTCTCTCCGAGATAATCTCAAAGCCTAGTCCAGCCCGGTGCAGGAAGAAGGAGGATCTCTCTCGCACCGCACCACCCAGCCCAGCCCAAACCAACGAGGGAGGATCTTCGGGCACTGGCACTGGCACATCCTGTGCATTGGTGCTGGTGCCGGTGCCCAATTGGGTAAGAATTGTCTTTTCGGTGCTGGGGGGGGATGTAGGATCGCGGGGGAGGGGCGGGTGACGTGAGCGGGGGGGAGGATGCCGGTTCGGAGTAGGCGGGAGGAGGTTTTAGCATGCGCAGTATATACGTGTGCGCGCTACATTAAATTTTTTTTACATAAATTTGTGCTCCCTGCGCGCTATATCAGTGTGCGCGTTTTACACGGGTGCGTGGTATATGGGTTAAAATACGGTAATACCTTATTAATACCTTGAGCATGTATGAGCGACGCACAAATAGAAGATTAGATTAGATTTTTGACTGCACTAAGGTTCTTGACAATTAAATCTAAATTAGGGCAAAATAATTGTAGTCTATTTTAACAAGCCAATAACTTATGCTTACATCTTTAATTAAATTAAAACATTTTCCCCTCCTTTACTAACGCGTAGTGTGAGTTTTAGTGCTGGCAGTGGCGGTAACCGCTCTGACGCTCATAGAATTCCTGTGAGCGTAGGAGCAGTTACCGCCGCTGCCGGCGCTAAAACCCGCGCTACGCATTAGTAAAGGAGGGGGGTTTATCAATATACTGACAAATTCACTTCTATACCAAGCTTAAATCACCAACGCTGGGTTTTACCTTTTTTTTTTTTTTTTAAAGTTTCCAAGTTTATTTAAAATTTTCTATCCCGCCCTAGAGAGAACCGTCAGGGCGGCTTACAATTCTAAAACATAGTAAAATACAATACAATAAACAAAATAGCCACACATATATTCAAAACATAATAAAACAACATAATATACAAAATCCAAACATAATACATAAAATTAGGATTTTAGGGGTGGGAATACAATAAATTCAAACAAAGAAAAAATTAACACTAGGGATATTCTTCTGTTTTTCAGGACATTAATAGTGCTACTCGTTAAACCTGAGAATATATATCAGAAAAGGGATGGGTTTTGAGATTTTCCTTAAACTTTTCAACAGAAGTAGTTGATTTAAGTGCCAATGGTATTGAATTCCAATACTTCAGACCGTTAATGGAGAAAAGAGCGTCTCTTACGTCTTCATGTATGATTTCTTTGTACGATTGAATGATAAGCAATTGCTTAGTTCTAAATCTAGTTTTATTGAAAGGAAACAAAGCACTACAAAAAAAAAAAAATCAGGTTAACAGCAAACAACCAGCATCCCCCCCACGCTGGGTTTTACTAAGCAGCATAAGAGCATTTTACCACAGGTTGGCGAGGTAAATGCTCTGATGCTCATAGGAATTCAATGAGTGTCGGAGCATTTATCTCAAAGGCACGCAGCAAAATGCTCTTATACTGCTTAGTAAAAAGAGCACTAGATTTTCTAATATTTACTTATCCCGAGAGGCTTCCTCTTCTCTCAGAACTTCATTAGATCAAATGCTGGGGCCTCTTTAATATCCTTAAGGTTAAGGAGTTCCTGATATCCCATGAACAAGATCTGTGCTGGATTTCAAATTCTCATTCTATTGCTAAGCAACAATCACAGTTTTCTATGAGAATGGGATGATGAGTAAGGAAGTCCTGAGAAGATATTTGTCACTTTTACTCCACTACCTCCAACATCCAGCTGGTAGGAACAGCCAGTCTATGTGATGAAGTTAGCTATTAAAGGAGTGAGATGGGGCAGCACTCATTCCACCAAATTTGTACGTTTCATTAAGAAAAAAAAACCCCAAACATTTGAATGAAGGGGGTTTGTATTAAAAAAATGAGGCTCAAATTTGCATCTGCTATACAATTTTAAAGCTTGAGGTTGCTTTATTATTTTAATTAAAAAGAAATCTAATGCAGAATCTCATAAGATGACCCATAGATACAGAATTAAGACAAGGTCAAACCCAACTCATATTTTGATTTATATATAAATCCCCAAATAAAGTAAAAGTATAATTATTTGTATCACACTATGGAGCTCATTTTCAAAAAAGATAGACGTCAAAAAGATGACATAAACTGGCACCTGGACATCTTACTAGTCAAAATATCCAAATGGGCATTTTTGAAACTGATTTTTTAGATGTCTTTCTGGTCATGTTGTCTCCAGTGCATCTAAATCTTAAGAGTACCAATTGTAAATATCCCTCTATTACTTTTCTGGAAATGGTGAGCTTTTTGCTTATTTGATTAATCTTTTTTGCAACCCACCATTTCCAGAAAAGGAATAGAGGGATATTTACAATTGGTACTATTCATTACCCTCTGGGACATTTGTTATTGGTCTAAATCTTAAGAGGGCATGTTATAGGTGTGTTTTGGGTAGGATTAGTACTTGGACATTTTACAACAATAATCAAATGTGTTAGAAAACATCCAGGACACAATTTTGATGCTTTGGGCTAGATCTGTTTTTTTAAAAATGAATAAGGGCCAAAATGTTACCCAAACTGACCAGATGACCACTGGAGGAATGAAACTATGCCCCCCACACTCCTCCCCACTGGTCTAGTACAGCTGCAAGAAGGACTCTGAAGTAGCCTGGTGGGTAGTGCAGTGGACTGCAGAGAAGGGGACCTAGGCCAATATGCCACCCTAACTTGTACACTTGTGGTGGAAAGTGTGAGCCACCAAAACCCCACTGTATTGCCTTATAGGGCTATTGGGGTGGTAGACAGGTGAGTACAGTAGATATGGAGGGAGTTTTGGAGGGTTAACCATAATGTACTGACAAAAAAACATCGCTCGCCTCAGCTCCCCCAGCTCAATACCTTGTAGATCACTTTTTTAGCAAAATATCTTCGGTACGAGACACTATGATCCCCTCAAAGGTGCCATTCTGCAACAGCTTGCCAGAAAGATCAAATCACATTCTTTTCAGCTCATTTGCAAACTTTAGCATTCCATTCTTGGCAGAAATCCAAAAGACTATTCAAAATATGTCAAGTAATCTCTTCAATGTTCTGCCACCATGCTTAATAAAGCGGTTCTTCTCTACCCTTGGTCCTTACATCCAAAGCTTGATTTCAAAAAGCCGAGATCTGGAAGGTGGCCTATATGAGACCTATCTTGAAGCAGTCATCCACTAGTCCAGAAGATTGTTCCAACTATCGTCCAATAGCCAACATTCCATTCCTGGCCAAGGTAACGGAAAAGATATATTCAATCAATTGACCTTCTTCTTCAAGCAAACCAATATCCTACATTCCAACTAGACTGGTTTTAGGCCACATCACTGAACAAAGCTTTCACTTTTAAGCCTCATTACTGCTATTAGGAATTTCCTGGATCACAGGAAATCAGTACTTCTAGTTTCATTAGATCTCACCGCAGCCTTTGATATAATTGATCATCCAATATTGTACAAATTTCAATCCTTAGGTATCACTGGGACAGTTCTTGAATGGTTCAAGTGATACTTTTCAGAAAGGCAATATCAGGTCAGTCTCACTAGCTCATCGTCAAAGCCATACATGCAGAATTTTGGTGTTCCTCAGGCTCCATCTTGTCACCAATGTTATTCAACCTTTTCTTGGCCCCACTTTTGACTATTACGAAATCCGTCGGCTTTACTATTTTCACTTATGCTGACGATGTTCAACTTCTTCACCCAATCAAAACACAAAACTTGTAGGACATTCAGGAAATTAACAAAAAAATGGATCTAATCAGCAACTGTCTTACCGAAAACTTATTGTCTTTAAATATCAAGAAATCCAAAGCTCTATTATTTCCAACCATGGAAAATGAAACCCTCATATCCCCAATCAGCATTATATCAACTCCCATTCAATTTGTATCCACAATCAAACTTTTAGGGGTGGTTCTAGATGATAAATTATCCTTTAACAAACAAGTGAGTTCAATAGTTTAGAAATGCTTTTTCAAACTTAGAATGATTTGTTCCCTCTCATCTCTTCTGGACTTTAAATCTCTTAATATTCTCATTCACTCGCTCGTAATTTCTCACTTAGATTACTGTAATTCTCTCTACCGGGGAATTACACAAAAAGAAATCAGAATGCTTCAGATAGTGCAAAACACAGCAATAAAAATTATCTTTAATGCAAAAAAATATGATCACATTACCCCTCTTCTGAAAAAAGCACATCAGTTGCCTATATCCCACCGGATAACCTTCAAATTACTTTTCCTTACTTTCAAGGTAAAAACAGTGCATTCTCCAGCTTTCATTGATAGACTGTTAATTTCGTATAAAACCCCTAGAGCGCCTTGATCATTGCATCAATACCTTCTTGCAATTCCCTCCATTTGTCAGTTAGTGTACGATATGACCCGTAAAACAATCTTCTCGATAGTAGCACCCATGTTGTGGAACTCACTCCCATTATAAGACAAGAAACCAATACTGCTAAATTCAAATATAACCTTAAAACCTTTCTTTTTAAAGACACCTTTGAGGTTTAGGCTAGGAGCACAATTTCAGCTATTCTATATGCCCTTTTGTTTTTCCCTGCCCCGTTGATTTTTTATTTTATAGAAACATTGTAATCCTACCTGCCTCACTTTGTATTATGTAAAGTAGGGGTGCCCACACTTTTTTGACTTGCGAGCTACTTTTAAAATGACCAAGTCAAAATGATCTACCAACAATAAAATTTTTTAAAACACAAAGCACACTGTACGCAAAGAAAATGTTAATTATCATTTGTATTTGGAGTTTTTTTTCAGAGGTCAAGGCAGATGACTTTAAAATATGCAATGTCACCTCAGTAACAACTATACAAAAAGACAAATATACCCCTCCCCTTTTACTAAACCGCAATAGAGTTTTTTAGTGCAGGGAGCTGCGCTGAATGCCCCTTGCAGCTCCTGATGCTCATAGGCTCCCTGCACTAAAAACCACTATCACGGTTTAGTAAAAGGGGGCCATAATGAAAAATATAGACAGCAGATATAAATTCTCAAAACGGACACATTTGGATCACTAAATTGAAAATAAAATCATTTTTTCTACCTTTTTGTCTGGTGATTTCATGAGTCTCTGGTTGCACTTTCTTCTGTAAATCCAATATTTCTTTCTTTCTGCCTTTCTTTCTTTCTGCCCCCTCCCCTTTTCTTTGTCTCTCCCCCTGCCTGCCTGTCTTTCTTTCTCTTCCTTTTTATTTCTGTCTTTCTTTCTCTCTCCACTTCCCTGATTCTTTCCCTACGCCCAAGCTGATTTCTCCCTGCTGCTTTCCCGAGCCAGGCCTGGCACGTACAAGCGCCGGGCCCACAAGGCTTCACCTCCGACATCAATTCTAACATCGGGAAGAAAGTTCCAGGCCAGCCAGGCAGCGATTGGCTGGCCCAGAACTTGCTCTCCGACGTCAGAATTGACATCGGAGGTGAAGTCTTGTGAATCCGGCGCTTGTACGCGCCAGGCCTGGCTTGGGGAAGCAGCAGGGAGAAAAAAACTGCAAAGGCAATGTGATTGACTTGCATTGCCTTTGCGATATACTGGTCGATCACGATCGACCATTTGGGCACCCCTGATGTAAAGTTTCTCCTGTTCTTCTTCTTATATTTTAATTGTATTGTCAGACTCCCCCCTCCCCCATTTTTAGATTATTATATAAACCGCTTAGGATGGTTAAGCAGAATATCAAGCTTAAATAAACTTGAAACTTGAGATGTGTACTCGCCTAGCTAGGCCATTTTTGAAAAATTAAGATAAATGTCTAGCTGGACAAAATATCTAGTAGGGCCATTTTCAAAAATAAAGACAGATGTCTTGAAGGTTTGAAAATGGACATTTTCTCCTCTTGATTTTTGAACGTTTTTCTTGAAATGTCCAAAGTCAGACTTAAGACATCCTATTGAAAATGTCTCCCCACATCTAATTAAAAAAAAAAACTTTGCTGTTGCATTTACATTTGGGTTTATAGTTTAGCAAATCACTCTAATATATTAGCAGACATTCTTAATTCAGCTACTTCTGCCAGGCCAACCTCAGTTATTTTCTTCATTAGAGGTACACGTCATCTGCCTATTTACCTCACTGTCTTTCCAGGCAGCTATCACCTATCAGTTCCCTGATCAATTCCTCCTGTTCCTTCCTCACTGATTTTGGTGCCTTGTTTTCCTTTTTCTTTGAAGCAGCTTCCTCTCCTAAGGCCTCTAAGCTCTTGATGTAATCTTTTAAACTTCAAACTATGCTCTTTGGCCCTACCCGCCAGTGTTTTGACCTAGTCACTTCTTCCAACTCTACTCTATCACAATTCTCCACTTTTGTTCTTCCCCTATTTGAGCTTCATCTGGTAACTTTCACACTTAGCCATCTTCTCCCACAGCCTTGTCCACTTTTGAGAATGATATTGAACTATGTCTATGTTTGCAAGGGGAAAGAAAATAAGGGGCTTTATATTCAAAGTGATTTAAGCACTGAATATCTACTGGATTGTGGCCTGAAGACTATCCCCCTTCCCTTCTGTCCCCCCAACAAAGACTGATTTCCCCTCTCAGCCTTTCTCCTAAGTCACAGAAGGCTCCCCTGGAACCCTACTTGATCCTGATTGAAATGACCCCCTTACCTCTTAGCACTGCTGCAAAAATATCATTAGAGGTCATAATAGCCCTTTTTAATCAGAGCCACAAGGGGCAAGAGTGAATTGAGTTTGTTCCTGCCCTGATGACCAGTAGACTCCTGGGGGGGGGGGGGGGGAGCTGCTGCTACTGATGGGGAGAGTTGGTGGGGGAAGGGAGATTGGACATTGTCAGGGGACAGAAGGGGGGAAATGTGGACTCCTTTTAGGCAAGTCTCAGCTGAATATCAGCTGGTTACCACATGAGTTTCTGAAGCTAGCACATTTTCAGTGAGACATGGATATTCAATACCAGAACCTAGACATGGCCCACATTAATTATCCAGGTCTAATGTAGGTGGTGATGGTCAGCACATTAAAAAAATACTCTGACTGCTACTGACTGAATATTGACTGGAAAATGTTTGCCCCTCAAACAAGAAATATTGTGAAAGTTCAGAGATGCTATTCTTTTAGATCAAAAAAACAATAGGTGGAAAGAGAAAAAGACAACTACAATTTCTATATGGTTAGAATTTCAATTAGTTTATTTTATGAAGATGCATAAATAATATGTGAGCTTCATATCAGCATAGACTATAAAGTTCCCGAAAAGACAGAGCAAGAAATGAATGTGTGTGCATCAGCATATGTGGGTGTTTATGAGTGTGTATGTCCAACAGTTTGACCAAGATATTTTTTGTCACTGAAGAATGAGAAAATTCTATCATATTCAAAGGCTCCACTCAGGCCTTAATTCCAGAATTGTATGTTCAGAGCACCTGAGAATTATATCATACAACTATCTCTTTCCTTGGAAGTTATTTCAGTTAAACAGAAGAAATCTAGAGAATGACTCTGCTGGCAGTAGATATTTACCTTCACATTAGCAGACTGTGGTACTCTATAAGCAGATGCACTGTCAGGGGAAGAGTCAGCACTGCAGACAATGGAAATTATTGCAAAATGGGAAGGAAGACTTCTAAAACATCGTCAAAAGAACCACTCTGGCACTAGCACGCAGCAAAAATATTGCTTTATTGACCTATTTGATGTCTACAAGTTTAGTTGACATGTCTGTCAAAGTTTTTATTTCTTTATAGCAGTCTATAACAAATAGTCCATGCATTCTCTACAGTGCTGAGTACAAGATGAATAACTGGGATTAAACAGGTGACAAAAGAGAAAGATCACGATTAGAACAAGTAAAGGCATAATATGTACACATAGCCATATTATATTCTCACCTTTTCACAGTACTGTGCAAATGTTTAAATATGGCTTTAAAAAAAATACTCCCTTTACCTCCCTAAAGATAAGACTTATTTGTACAGAGCAATAGTTTAAAATATTTCCACTTTTTTTTTTTTTTTTTTTTGTGAAAGCTCACTTTAGACAGGGACAACTTCATGTTGTCTGTGTACTTCAGGCATATTTCCAGAAGGGGGCATTAAGTACTAAGGCACAATTAATACGTTTTTTGTTTTTATTTTATTTAGTTAAAACCATGCTTTTTGGTTATATGAAGTAATAAGTCAGCACTAGTAATACCATAAGCTTCTAATCGTACAACAGGCAAGTCTATAGGCTACACACATAAAAATTAACTAACCTGTTAAATACATACAACGCAGCCTGTTAAAATATTGTTTTTGGTAACATTTTCTTACACAAAGCAGAGTTATAAGGCTTCTGCAGAATAATCATCTTACATTTGAACAACTATATTACACTCATGATATATACAATTAGTTTAACTGTTCTTATAACATTTGGTAAATAGATTTGCTTCCTGTATGTATCTTTCTTGACTCTAAAGTGCTTGCTTACCTGCTTGAGGCAAGAAAATACATAACCGTCTTGGGCGCAATAGATCTTCAAGCCTGAAAAAGTTGGTTTGGATTGAAAATGTCTTCTTTGATATTTATTGCTACACTCAGCACCATTACAGTGCAACAGCTGAATGATCACTTATTTTATCTATCTATATATACACAAATATAGATAGAGAGAAAGATAGAAAAAAAGTAAATATACATGCTATACACGCATGCACATATGTTAACAGTATGTATCTGTTAGGTCATCAGCATTTTATTCATCAACCATACTATATCATGTTGGGCTATTCCACCTACACGTGTTATGTTTGAAGCCAAAGTACAATCAATATATTAACATGCTAACTCTAAAAGTCATAGGAAGAGTAACATAGATTAGAAATAAGGTAAACAGAAATGAGATGACAATGGGAAGTCATAATTGTCTTTTGAAAACCATCAAATAAGGCAATAGATTCAAAAATATCGCAGTGGAAAGGCCAAGGATTTCTGGACTTAAAAAAATGTCCTCAGCTCACAAGGTCTGGTTTGCTTTTCTATATATGGTCTTATGCTTCTAAAATATTTATTTCCAGAATGTTAGATTTGATGCCTTCTGCATTTTACAAATACTTTTTTGGTAGTAAATTCATAACTTACTAAAATGCCCTGATGCCACAAAATGTTAAAATAAGGCACTTCCTACGTTGAATCCAGAGTTGCCCCAGACAGATCAGTCCTAAAAAGGGGGGGAGGGGGGCACACCATCTGCTTTGGTCAAGATTCTCAGTTTTGTCCCATGACTTGCACCATTAGGCAGTTTTGATTCTTCCCTGTTTCCTTGAGATGATGATCTGATTAGAAGACAATTTTTGTTGATGCCAGGGAACCACTCTGTGGTGCCTAAGAGGTAATGTTTTCTGTCTGAAGCATTTGGTGAAGTGGAAGAACTGAAAGGCACCTGGCAAGGTCTTGAATCCACTCAGCACATTGTCCTTGTGATGCACACCAGCTGACCCAGAGCTGACTGAAAATAGGATGGTATAGCAAGCAGTTCAATACTGTGCAAGCTATACGTTGGTACAAGAGAGATCATTTCTTATGATTTCATTTACTGAAAGAAAAGAGAAAACAAAAGTTTACTGGAGATGAGAGCAACCCCCATCTCACTAGCATTCTCCTGCAAACCTGACTTCAGAAACCTCACATAACAGTATGAAAGTTATCTTTTTGTTTCTTTTTCTCTTATTCTCCTTAAGATAACACAAAACACATTTAGCGAGACACAAGAAGGACTATAAGAGAACTCTGTTTACTGGCATTTTTTAAAATAAGTGCAGTCTTATACTTTTTATTTTTATGGCTGATATATATCTATAATCTTATGTGGCCTTTTTAAAAACTTTTGTTCCCTGTTTACAGCATTTGTTTGTAATGGAACACGTTATATAAATGAAAAAAATTAAAATTTTAAAACCTTTGGAAAACAGGGCACATAAATGTGCTGTGATTAATGCTGGTATTGGACGAAATGAACATTGGAAATAGGGGGGCAGCTTTCTTCCTTCCAAAAGAACAACTCCATATATCATGCAAGGGGTTATTATGGTATGGGCTACTTATGCCAGATTGCATTTGACATCACTAGGACATGTACATGTAAGGCCTGTTAAACATATTCATCCTTGGACAGTCAGCTAGTATTTCAGTGTAAAATACAAAACAATCCCAAAGTTCTTTTGGCAGTTCATTTAGCTGCAAACTCAAAACATTATTATCTTCACAAAACAATGGATACAATTTTGTTGCTCATTTGCTGATGGAGGGGTTGAGAAGAAAATTAGCATTCTTGTCTAAGTTCAAGAAAAGAAATCCCACGCTATCTCTGCATCAGTCACTTAGCCTGCATCTCTACTGATAACAAATTGTTTTCTTTATCCAAGCCTCTTCTTTCCTCCTTTTTTAATTCCTTTGTAAATGGTCAAGCCATAAAGTTTCCCACACTCAGATTCTGTTCATTTATCAGCTTGTATATTTTGGCAGATGGAAAGGAAATGACTGAACCTGGTAAAGGCCATCTAAAGTGAACTGCGCAACATCCCTTCTCTTTCCACCCCTCCCTTCCCCTCCCTTCCCCTCCCTCCAGCTAGGAACACCAAGAGCTAAAGCAGGACATCAAGGTGGGTGGAATGTCACCAGCAGCAGGTTGTCACATTATCCCCATCAATAGGTTTTCCTAACATTAATTCAAGGTGGAACGGCATGCCCACATCAAGGAATGAACATTCCCTCCCCCCCAAGCTTCCCCTTTGCACTTGAGCATTGATGCACTGCCAAGCCAGATAATAACCAGGTAATTCCAAAATCAACTTTCTGAAATAACTACCTTGTTTTCCTGAAAATAAGACATTCCCCGAAAATAAGTCCTAGTGCGTTTTTGGAGCACAAATTAGTATAAGACCCTGCCTATTTGCAATATGTAACATACATACCGTAACTTACACATTTCAGAACAATGCTAATCAATTAATAAGGTACCAGTCAAACAGCTTCATTTTAGTTATATTATTTACACTGATAAATTGCAAGTCTGTTTTCTAGGAGATGTTTCCAAGCTTTAGAATCGCTCCATAACAATGATACAGTGGTTTTGCTAACTTCTTCAACAGACAGAAGACATCTTAGGTATCGTATGCAAAACTCTTATTAGATTCAGAAATTTTTCCTTACATTTTTTTACTCTAAAATGTTTATCCATGCATTACTGGAGAAGAAAAAAATAACTCCTACAGGCCACAGTCACTTCTAGAACATCTCTGAAAAAAAGCAGCTTTTTGTTTTCTCCCAGTTGTGATAACTGTTACTGGACCAACATATGAGTCATCCAAATATAATTTTGTATATACAGTGAGCTTTGTTCAGATGGGACAGCAAGGTTAAAGGAAAGAAGCTTAACTATGCTCTAATACAGTATCTCTCAAACCGTGTGCCATGGCACAGTGGTATGCCCCAAGAGATTCCGGGTGTGCCATGAGAGATTCCAGAATTTTACTTTATTTTCAAAAATCCCCTTCATAAGGATACACTAGAATAGATGACATGGATGTCACGTATGCAAGAGTCTGTCAATGTTATGAGCACCTATGTACGTAAGGATACAACCACCCACACAAACATCATTCTTTGACTTGATTAGTCCTTGAAAACTAATTGCAAGTAATTTTTTCTTTTTTATGCAGTAGTTATCCTAACTTGAGCAACAAAGCAATCAACGCTTTGCTACTGTTTGACTCTTATCTTTGTGAACTTGGATTTTCAGCTTTGACAGAAATAAAATTCTAAAAACAGAGATCAATCCCTGATGGTGGATGATGAAATGTGTGTTTGCTTGTCGACTATCGAGCAGCATTTTGAGTTTATTTGCATTCAAGAACAAGCAAATCCATCGCATTGATTAGCAATTCTATTCTATCTACTGGTACTTTAGTTTCACCATTGTTACAATTACTCTTACAAAGCTTAAAGCAGTGTTTCTCAGCTTGGTCTTGGAGTACCCCCTTGCCAGTCAGGTTTTCAGGATATCCACAATGAATATGCATGAAAGAAATTTGCATAGAATGGAGGCAGTGTATGCAAATCAAGTTTGTGCATATTCACTATGGATATCCCGAAAACCTGACTGGCGAGTTCAGAAACCCTGTGGATATAACAATATTTTTTATGATTAATTGTATGAATTGGTGTATTCTATGAAAATAATTTTATAATAATGGTTTTATAATAATTGTAATACACTGTTGTAGTTTATAAAATAATAATTTTTTTTAAAAAAAGAACTTTAAATAAATAACTCTCAAAATTTTATTTTTTGTTAGTTTTACAAGTTTGTAATTTCAATTATAATGTGCCGCGCAAAACATTTGCTCTGTCTAGTGTGCCAGAGCTAAAAAAGTTTGAGAGACACCGCTCGAATAGCATGTCACAGGACAGAAATGTAGGTAGGCACTAATGCATGCTTACTGCAGCTTAAAATGGTATACCGTGGGGTGCAATGCGGTACTTGCGACATATGCACATTCTACTGGCATACTAAAAAAAAATTCTGCAGGGTGCATGTCTGGGGGTGGAGGATGCTTAGCGCATGAGCCCCTACCACCTATAAAATGGGTGGCAGCATAGGGCCATGTGGTAATAGCTACATGCTAATGGCAACATTAACACATGGCCATTCATTCAGAAAAAAAGAAAATTGGCACTTTTTCAACTGTGGCAAAAGTGATCTTAGCGCAAGGGAAAGATTTACATAAGGGTGCACTACAGCCACTTTTTGCTGCAGCTTTGTAAAAGGCTCCTAATACTGCAAGAGGGTAATTTTATAAGGGGGCATCTAGATAAAAGCACCATTTAAGGCATTATGTGAAGCTTATTTTATATAGACGAGTAATGTCTTCATACAATATTTACATAAATAGTAGATGCAGATATTTTACACCAACGTAACTTATAGAATGTTATTATCCACGTGTATATTTCTGTGCTTCCCCCATTAGCAAAGTAGGTTTCATTGTTTCAAAACATGAAAATTCAATTAAAAAAGTACAATGATAAAAAATAGTGTGGTTTTTTTTTTTTGCTACTTCAGCTTGTCTGCGGTGTTCTTTGCTCACATGTTTAAAGACAATAGAGTGTTTTCAGTCCAATTCTTTATATGTGAGTTTGCAAACCATTGGACCACTGAGGAAGGCGTGTTCACCGAAACACGGACCGTGTAGGGTCCGGTTGGATTTTTACCACTGTACTTTTTATCATTGTACTTTTTTAATTGAATTTTCATGTTTTTATATGTCAGTGTATAATAAATTATCTCCAGAACATCTGTATCCACAGCTTTTTGTTTTTGTTTTCATCGGTGGATTGTTTTCATTGTGGATCATTGGGTCTCCCATTTTTCTTCATTGTTTCAAAATACATAAGAGATCATTTGTGCAAGTATGTGGTCACATTTGTCTGTAAATGACTACAATACCCAAAAGTGGGCATGTGCTTCACTGTTTAAAGTACACAGCCTTATACAATTACACTTGAGGGGGTCCTCAGTAGATATCTAGTAGTGATCAATTAGCATCAATGAATAAACTTTAATTGCAATAAAATATGATGTAAAATTTTTCCACTTGTGATATTTATTGGTTACTGTTCCAGAATACCATAATTCCTTGCAGTGGCTGAAAATAAGGCTTAAAGTTTTAATCTTTAATACAATAAGAATGTAACTTATGAAAGGGTATTTAAATAAAGAAAAAAGAAAAATAAATTTACATATGGCCGATGATGAAGGTCCACATAATTCTTCACGCTATAAACTCATATTAGCGGTGAAGTGGTGGGGCTGAGGCCTAAGAATACTTATATATAGAAAAATAATCCGGATTTTTGCAAGGAATTGTAAACTTTAATTGCAATGCATGTAATTAATATGCCAGTAAAGTTATCTGAATCTAGGTGTTGGAGATGTCAGAAGTATTTTAAATAGAGAATGGTATGGTGAAAGGAGCACAGTATTTAGGTTTTCCTAATTGCTTTTGATCTCCTAGCTCCTTGATATTTACTCTAGACCCGGGCAGTGCGTACCTCTGTTCTTCTCTGCTAAGTACACATGGTTCCTACTTTTCATTTTTCAGCAGTAGCAGTGGAAAAATCCATGTAAGGGAATGCTAAGGACACTCTTTGTTGCAGCTTAATAAAAGGGCTCCTAAAAGAAATATCTGCTCTGAGTCTTATGGAAGGGAATGGAGAAGGGCAGCATTCAGAACGCAATAGAGAAATTTGTCTTGGGACTTCTGACTTATAGGGGGAAATTTGGTAAATGGTATCTAAAAAGACAGGTGCCTATAATATACTGGAGGCGCCTATCTCTTGTTGACCATGCTATACATGGTAATAAAAAAAAAAAGTGCTTAGAAAAATAAATAAATGCGGATTCTCAATTTTCCTCAAGCTACTGGAGTGTCTCCTATAGAAATGTTAAGAAAATACCTTATTGAAGTTTTAAAATACTCATCTGATTTAATTCCACCAGTTAACTGGGTATACTATATTCCTTCAAAGAAACAGATAGGAGCCACTCCTGAACTAGGAGCAGCTGTGGAACAATTAAATCGTACAGAAATATTAGAGTCATCAATTGCAGATGCCACAGAGTGAGCTACATTATTAGTTTCTTTTGTTTTTGAGCAAGACGCAAATTCCCTTTTGAGATTATATTTTCGGAACTCTCAACTACCATTTCTGGGGAGAAGGGTTTGGATATACCCAGATGTTGCAAGAGCGAAGTAAACTTTTTCTAGCAATGAGAACTGAGACTGTGACACCGGGTGCATCCTTTTTGCTTGCCTATCCATTTAGTTAAATACCTTGCAGTTAAATATGTTTTTTATTTACTTGAACACTTGCGCGCATTTCTTGATTTGAAGAAGTTGTCTACTGGTAGTGTTAATTAATGTAATATAGGGAACCTTCTGCTAAGCCTATTCCATATTACTTATTACGTTATTATTGTTGTGTCTCTTTACATTTTCCAGGAACTCTCTAATCATGGATTGTGGTCTAAGAAGGCTTTAATAATTCTTTTTTTCTTTTTTCTTGGGACTTATTTTGTATTGTAATGCAGCTGTTTTTCTTAAGCAAGGTTATCTTGTGTTAATTTTGAAAATTCAATAAAGATAAAATTTAAAAATTAAATTTGAGAACAGCAAATACTACTCCCTGGTCAGATCCCGACCCATCCACAAAAATATGCTCTCCATTTTTCTATTGACAAGTCTTGTACCCCATATTGTACATAATATTATCCCTAAATCTGCAACTAGTCATACATTCATATTCTCAGGATTGTCAAATCCTGTGCTTGGGGGCCAAGTGCCTCCATTGGGGAAAAATGACTGAGAGACCCCGTTCTACTCAACAATCTCTATAATCTCATCCATCTTCAATTCACACTTCCTCTTCCCCTGTTTCTACCTTCACAAGCAAAATGTCCCCACTTGCTGCAAGCCCAACAATCTATCTATTGTCTGTGGTCCATATTTCTGGGACCCATTTGATTAGCACCTGGCCTTCCTTGACCTCTCATTCCCAGATGCTGCCCATTTATTTGAATTACTTGTATCTCTGCCTTTTCTCCGACATCATTGTCAGTCAACCTTAGGCACCTAATACGGTATCATACCTAATTTAAAACTTAGGTGCCTGTAATGTGGGCCAGGGTTTTAAAGGCCTACATTATAGGCGCCTGCCTACTTTAGAGTTAGATGCTGCTAGGTGCAATTGAATAGGCACCTATCTTTTGTAGAATCACACCTAAGAAAGGCGCCTATCGCCCAATTAATTTTTTTTTCAATTATGAACTTGTTAAAGCCCATAACTGAAGACAATTTACGAATGAATCCTCTCTTGCACAGACTGGCGTGGTAAATGCGCTGATGCCCATGCGAACTGAACGGGCATCAGAGCATTTGCCGT
The DNA here is from genome assembly GCF_902459505.1 of Geotrypetes seraphini. Classification (NCBI taxonomy): domain Eukaryota; kingdom Metazoa; phylum Chordata; class Amphibia; order Gymnophiona; family Dermophiidae; genus Geotrypetes; species Geotrypetes seraphini. The sequence continues at coordinate 181,006,161 of NC_047085.1, read as the reverse complement.
GTGGCACTCAGTTGTGCGGCTTTGTAAAAGAGGGCCTAAGTCAGGTGCCTACTTCAGCGCCTATCTTTAGGTGTCTCTTAAAGAATTTCTCCCATAGTGTATACCTTTAACCATTAGTCTCTCAATTAATATTAATGAAAAACTTTTTATGTTGAAGGGCAAGATCCTTTCTTCAAAAGTTGCTCCTGTTGTTGTTCATACTCATGACATGGTAACAAAATTCATCACTGTTCCTGTCCCCGCGGATAACCGCGGGAAACAATCCTGTGTCATTCTTACGTGTCTATCTCAACCTCAGTCCTTCTACACCAACATTCTTCAATGCAAGGTTTAAGGGTCTGTAGTTGGGCCCATTCATACTCTTGATTCTTCCCTCTCTCCTTGAATAATGACATCGAGATGGTTTCCCACGGTTATCAACGGGGATGGGACCGGTGATGAATTTTGTCACCGTGTCATTCTCCATAGCTCTCCAGAAGCAATACTCAGTCATACCCTTCCAACAGCATTCACCTTACCCTCTGACACCTTAACCTCAGTGACACATTCAGACCCTGTCATCCTCAACAAGGAAGAAATCTCTAAGCACATTTCCTGTGCCTCTCTGCTACTGTACAATTTCAGGGGAAAAGGCAGCATTAAATAGTCCAAATGAAAACTGGCTAACACTCTAGTTCTCCTGGAGGAAATGTTTGGAATGAAAAGACTTTAAATAAAAAGACTTTAAATAATGGACATCAGTATGAGCCCTTCAGATTGCGCACAAGGAATTATTGGCTCAGGCAGTAACTCATTGGTGACTAGCACCAGACTTAAGTCTAAATAAGAACTGCCTCATATATCATGTTGTCCTATTTTGTGTATAATCAAAAAATGTGTACTTTAAATCACTTGCAAACATTTACTCCAGGAGAAAAATTGAAAAAACTCAAAAGATATATGAGAAAAAAATACTAAAGCAAAAAATGAATGAATTATCTCCCAAAACGTGATAAAGTGAAAGTGCTAGAAGTCCTTAAAGTGTTGAAAATGCATCTTAATTTGGACATTATTGGCAGCAAGGTCCGAAGGGTTCTATCATTTGAGCATTAAATAGTGCCGTGGAGTGTGTATATTTTGTGGCTTTTTGTAAAGGTATGAATGCAAATTTAATCAACAAAATCTGTTTTTGGCATCTCAATAAAATAATCATAACAATCATATAATTAAAAGTATAATTATATTAACAATGCAACAAAAACAAGAAAAAGCACACATACTGACAGACTTCTACAGAAAGTACATGCTTCAGAAAAGGTTTATATTAAAACAGTCTTTTTGAAAGCAGTTCTGCGAATTTCAGGATTTCTACTGATTTGTTCCTAAGTCAGGCAAAGAATGTTTTATAGATAATTCAATTGACAGTGAAACAAATTAAGGGCATCATTTTTCTTCAATTATCAGTTTAGTTCTAAAGATATATTTCTGCTGCAGTCTTTTGTAAGCTGCTCATTCTCAAGTGCTCCTACCTTTATGACTAAGGGCTCCTTTTACTAAGCCGCGTTAGAGCTTTAACGCATGGAATAGCGTATGCTACATTGCCACGCGCACGACCTTAACGCCAGCATTGAGCTGGCGTTAGTTCTAGAAGCGTAGCGTGCGGTAATTTCCTACGTGCGCTAAAAACGCAAGCGCACCTTAGTAAAAGGAGCCCTAAGTAATCAGAGTTCTGCTATGCTCACCCTTGTTAGAAGCCCAAGCTGGTGTCACCCTGATAACATAAGAACATAAGAAATGCCTTCACCGGATCAGACCCTAGGTCCATCTTGTCCGGCGACCCGCACACGCGGAGGCCAAGCCAGGTGTTCCCTAATGGACACCTTGTTCACCCGTATCCCTCAATGTGATTTGCAAGAAGGTGTGCATCCAACTTGCCCTTGAATCCCAGAATGGTGGTCTCTGTCACAACCTCCTCCAATGAAAAACTAGAAATTAGATTCCAGGAAGGATATTATTTGGCCATAGCATATTAATAATAATAAAAAAGCATCCCTCTATTAGAAATAGATTAGAAAAGTGCCTCTCTTCCTCCCCCCCCTTCTCCCCACCCCCCCCAGATATAAGGCGCATGAGGAGGCAATAGGGCAGTGGTATGTTGAAACTTTAAGCAATCCAGATTCTGAGTTAATTAAGATATAGTGGAAACTTTGGACTGTATGACCTCCCATCTCAGAACAGGAGAGAGTACAGCAAGCCAGAAGTATTAAGTCAGATGTTGTTCTGCTATGATTTGAATATATAGGCTATTTAAAACAAGAATAATTATACATTAAATCAATCAGGTACCCTATTTACATGAGATTATCCTGAAAGTTGGAGGTGAGGTGTTTGTCAGATGCCTCACTGGCAAAGGTGAAGTGGGCAGGGCAGAGGGGGTATATGTGGTAACATTCCTCATGGTTGGTTGCAGGGCCTCAAAGACACTTACAAAGGACAATATAAAGTCAAAGGAAAAGCTTTATTAGTGAACAAGTAATCAAACCAAGCCGATCCATTCCTGTCACAGACTTGCTTCCACCCTAGGCAACAACCATATTAACATTTTACTTCCTTACGTTTGTAGAATGCACCACCTGGATACTTGAGATTATGCAGGGACAAAACGTCTTTTAAAAAGCAACTAAAATTGAAATTAAGGCTTCTTTCTCTGTTAACAGTTCTAGTTACTCATACATACATCCAGGCCTGGCTCCAACTAGGACACTCAGGACCTGGGTCTTCACAGAAAAATAACAGCACTCCTTTACCTTTGCAGCCTTCTGTTGCTTCTCTTGCAATCTCCAGTCTTCTATAGGGTGCAAAACTCTGAGCTAGGGACAATTCTTACTTCCTTGGGTCTCTCCCACAGGTATTGCAGCCCAGCCTACACTTTAGGGGGGATTCCTTCACTTGGGGCCCTTTTTCCAGGAGATATCTACACTTGGGGGTTTCTCTCCTGAAGACCTCTTGCCAGGGGGCCTCCTTGATCCACTCTGCTCCAAGGCAAGGCTCCAAGGCTACATCCTCAGTGAGGGAATATTCTTAGGGCCACCTCCTGTACCTCACAGTAGGTGACTTGCAGAGGGAACAGTTACAGCTTAGTACAATTCTAGCAGTAACACGACTCAGACTGAAACTATGTCCATCAGAAAGTAGATGGAATGAAGAAAATAACATCTGTGGGAACTAGAAAAGGAAACAGAGCAGCATGATTAGCTCATTTGCCTATCAAGGTGTTTGAATCCTCTTTTGCATAGAATACCTGTACGGTGACGAATGGTGAAGTAGGACTCCCCCATCTTGTTTGCCTATTCTTTCCACTTACTGTCCTTTAGACCAGTGGTTCCCAACCCTGTCCTGGAGGAACACCAGGCCAATTGGGTTTTCAGGCTAGCCCTAATGAAAATGCATGAAGCAAATTTGCATGCCTATCACTTCCATCATATGCAAATCTCTCTCATGCATATTCATTAGGGCTAGCCTGAAAACCCGATTGGCCTGGTGTTCCTCCAGGACAGGGTTAGGAATCACTGCTTTAGACCTTGCTTAATTACCAGCCGTACCTTCACTTTTCAACTACTCTGTGTTTATCCCACATTTACTCTAATATAGGAGTAGTTACTAATTTTGATCCTAGAGCCTACCTTGGGAGGCTGTTCCATAAATCTCTGATGGTGTGAAGAAATGCTGATTTGATCCCTACTACTTAATGCAATGACTCCATGTTACACAGTGGCATAAGGTTTCAATTTCTGAACAGAGACTGTGCCCACCTATCCCTAATCCTTTGAAACTATTTTGGTTTCAAAGTGACGGATTAAGATTGTCAGTAATGTTTTCAGGACTTAAATTCCTAATATCTTTGGATATATCCCAACTGATCCTATTGCCATGACCACTTTCAGATTTGCCATCTGTACCCAGATATTCTCTCTTGCAAATTGACTAATGCCTATTTTCTTTCAATATTTATTGGATTTACAATTTTAAACCAAGAATAATCTTGTACAGAAAAGCAAAAAATATAATTATATCTAGTAGGAAAAAAAATAACCAGCATCCTCTTTTCCAAATTCAAATTGAATTAAATCAAAATAAGTAAGCAATAGTACGCTATAAAAGGGATCCAATTTTAAAGGAAGAAACAGGCAATAAATTTAAAGACATTTTTATACATGCAAAAAATTATGACATATACTCCACTCCTTTTACAAAACCGTGATAGTGGTTTTTAGCGCAGACCAGTGCGCCGAATGCTCTGGCTGCTCCCAATGCTCATAGGAACTCTATGAGTGTCGGGAGCAGCGCAGAGCATTCAGTGCGCTGGCCTATGCTAAAAAAAATCGCTAGCGTAGTTTTATAAAAAGGAGGGGGGGTAATTATTTAAACTCCCTTTAGCTGCCCCACCTCCACCAAGAACTAAATTAAAAATTCTCTTAGTTGCCAAAAAAGTGGGCAAATGTGCTGGGTCCCAAAATATATATTTAGTTGAGTGATAATAAATTAAACATTCAGAACGCTGTAGCAAGAATGATTACAGGAGTAGCCCGAAATGAGCACATCAGTCCAGTATTGAAATGACTGCATTGGTTGTCTATTGAAATGACAATTGAATATAAAGTGCTGACGATTGTGCACCAGGTGATCTACGGGATAGCTCCTAGGTATTTAACTCAAATGTTGAAACATTACTTACCTCCTAGATCATTGAGATCTTAGTCTGCAACGAGATTATCAACTGAAGTACTTGGGAAGACACTATAAGAAGACACAAGCGTCAGCTATCTCAGTGGCGGGTCCACGTTTGTGGAATGCACTACCTGGATAGTTGAGATTATGCAGGGTCAAAATGTCTTTTAAAAAGCAACTAAAACATTTTAGTTAAGGCTTTTTATTAGTGTAATACTGTAAAAGCTATTTTAGATGGTTGTAAGTGTAAACTTTTACATGCTGTATTCTATTTTTTAGCAGTGATATTTAAGCTAGGTAAGAAAGGGTTCTTATGACATTCTTCTGTTGTGGTTGTACTATTCAAATGTGTGTTTTATTGTTATCCGCTTAGTTATTAAGCGGAGAAGAAAATTTTTAAATAAATAAATAAACAATCATTTACACAAAAATTGCAAGAAAAAGAGGCTCCTAGTTTAAGCACTCCAGAGCGAATCAGTAAAAACTGCCTCCTCCCCCTTTGTGTTTCCTAGGAGATATCTAGAAAAGCCATAATTTTCGCTCCTAATCAAATTTCCTTAGTTTTAAAATAACATTTCAAAACCAAATCTCTGTCAGCATAAGTAATAAAAGAGTTAACCAAAGTTCTACAAAGGATCTCTCTAGCTCCAGGGATATTCTAGAAGCTTCCAGAGACATAAGAACTTAAGAATAGCCTTACTGGGTCAGACCAATGGTCCATCTAGCCCAGTAGCCTCTCCTCACGGTGCCCAATCCAGGTCACTAGTACCTGGCCAAAACCTAAAGAGTAGCAACATTCCCCTTACAAGCCAGTAACGTTGGAATTCCGGGCGTCTTCCTGTTACACTGCCTTGGTTTCTGAGGAAGGGGCCGTAGAGCGCTGAAACCAAGCCAAGTTGAACCGAAATAAGAGTGTTTGAGTGGAAGGGAGACAATTATTTCACAGAAACCTGGATGCTCCCAATACGATTGACGGCCCATACCTGCAAGCTAAGTGTGCTTCTGGTTGTGACATTGCTACTTGTTCTGGCTCTGGCTGGTAAATGGGGGGCTTTTTCATTGAACTCTGGTTTAAATTAATAGATAAGAGAAATTTTTATAGTTTATTTTGATTCACTTTGACTCACTGTTATATACATAGTTATGTGGTTTATTTAAATGCACAATAGTGACTCTGATGATGGTGTACGGCAGAAACATAATTGGTTTCTCCGCTGGGTAACAATGGAGCCTAATTGAGCAATAGACAGGTCTCTTTTTGGGATCTGTTCTTTAGTGCTCATAAACTGAGGATTCACTCACAAATTTAAAAAATAAGAAGTTATTATTTTGGATGTTACTGAGTTCTATGGGTTAGCCTCCCACTTAAATTTTTAATTTTTGGTATCTTTTAAAGCATGTTTGTTAAGAGTTTTTCTTTGGATACCAATCCAGGATAAGCAGTAGCTTCCCCCATGTCTGTCTCAATAACAAACTATGGACTTTTCCTCCAGGAAATTGTCCAAACCTTTCTTAAAACCAGCTATGCTATTCTCTCTTACCACAACCTCTGGCAATGCAATCCAGAGCTTAACTATTCTCTGAGTGAAAAACTATTTCCTCCTATTGGTTTTAAAAGTATTCCCCTGTAACTTGAGTGTCCCCTAGTCTTTATAATTTTTGACAGAGTGAAAAATCGATCCACTGTACCCGTTCTACTCCATTCAGGATTTTGTAGACTTCAATCATATCTCCCCTCAAGCTGAAGAGTCCTAACCTTTTTAGTTTTTCTTCATAAAAGAGGAGTTCCATCCCCTTTATCATCTTGGTCGCTCTTCTTTGAACCTTTTCTAGTACCGCTATATCTTTCTTGAGACAAGGAGACCAGAACTGAATGCAATACTCGGGGTGAGGTCACATCATGGAGTGATACAGACACATTATAACATTCTTAGTCTTGTTAACCCTCCCTTTTTTAATAATTCCTAGCATCTTGTTTGCTTTTTTGACTACTGCCACACACTGGGCAGAAAGTTTCATCGTAGTGTCTACAATGACACCCAGATCTTTTGCTTGGGTACTAATCCCTAAGGTAGACCCTAGCATTGGGTAACTGATTTGTGTTATTCTTCCCAATGTGCATCATTTTGCATTTGTGCTCATTAAATTTCATCTGCCACTTGGATGCCCAGTCTTCCAATTTCCTAAGGTCTGTCTGCAATTTTTCACAACCTGCATGCGTTTTAACAACTTTGAACAGTTTAGTGTCATCTGCAAATTTAGTCACCTTACTCATTGTTCCAATTCCCAGATCATTTATAAATAAGTTAAACAGCACTAGTCCCAGTACAGATCCCTGTGGAACTCCACTGTTTACTCTCCTCCATTGAGAAAAATAACCATTTAACCATACCCACTGTTTTCTATCCAGTTCCTAATCCACAACTGCCACCTATCCCATGACTCTTTCATTTTCTCAGAAGTCTCTCACGCCAAAGGTTTTCTGAAAATCTAGATATACTATATCAACTGGCTCACCTTTATCCACGTTTATTTACACCTTCAAAGAAGTCAAGCAAATTGGTGAGGCAGGACCTCCCTCAGTTGAACCCATGCTGACTCTGTCCTATTAAATTATGTTTGTTTATGTGTTCCACAATTTTATTTTCTATAATTGTCGCCACCATTTTGCCCAGCACTGAAGTCAGGCTTACTGGTCTGTAATTTCCTGGATATCCCCTAGATCACTTTTTGAAAATCAGTGTAACATTGGCCAATCTTCAGGTACTACAGATGATTTTAGTGACAGATTACAGATCACTAACAGCAGGTCAGCAATTTCATGTTTGAGCTCTTTTAGTACTCTGAGATGTATACCATCTGGTCCAGGTGATTTATCACTTTTTAACTTATCAATTTGACTTAGTACATCTTCCAGATTCACCAAGATTTCTTTCAGTTCATCCGCATCATCACCCTTGAAATCCATTTCCATTTCAGGTAGATCTCTTACATCTTCTGTAAAGACCAAAGAATTCATTCAGTCTCTCCACTATGGCCTTATCCTCCCTGAGTGCCCCTTTTGCTCCTTGATCATCCAACGGTCCCATGGATTCCCTCACAGGTTTTCTGCTTCTGATGTACCTATATTTTTGCCTCTTTGGTAAGTTTCTCTTCATATTCTTTCTTAGCTTGCTTTATCAATGCTTTGCATTTAACTTACCAGTGCTTGTGTCTTTTCTTATTTTCTTTATTTGGATCCTTTTTCCATTCTTTAAAGGATATTTTTTTTGCTCTAATAGCCTCTTTCACTTCACCTTTTAACCATGTTGGCTTTCGTTTCTTTTTTTTTTCACTTCTGTTAATACATGGAGTCCATCTGGTCATGGCTTCCACAATAGTATTTTTAAATAACATTCACGCCTGGTTTACAGTCTTGAGCTTTGCAACTGATCTTTTTAGCTTCTTTTTAATCATTTTCCTCATTTTATCATAGTCATCCTTTTGACAATTAAATGCCTCTTCAGTAGATTTATTTTGTGATGTCACTCCAGGTATCAGCTCAAATTTGATCACTTTATGATCACTGTTTCCCAGCGGACCCAACCCAGTTAACTCCTGTACTATGCCTTTCATTCCACTAAGAACCAAATCTAAAATATCTCCCCCTTTTGTTGGTTCCTGGACTAGTTGTTTTAAAAAGTATTAATTTATGATGTCTAGGAATTTTACCACCCTGATGTAACATTTAACCAGTCAATGTTGGGGTAACTGAAATCACTCACAATACTAAAATATATGTCCTATATAGAAAATGGAGGGGAACCCCCAACATCACATAGCTTCACACCACCAGCCACACACCTATCTCAGGGAAAAACACAAACTATGGCCTTCTTTTACTAAGGTGTACTAACCGATTAGCGCCCGCTAATTAATTTAGCGCACGCTAAACGCTAACATGTGCATGTTAGTCTATGGATACGTTAGTGTTTAGCACGCGCTAATCAGTTAGCGCACCTTAGTAAAAGAGGGGGTATGTGAAGTGGAGAAAACTCAGTTCGGCTTCATTGGTAAAAAAAACCTCCACCTCTCCACATGTAACTTCGTTTCAATCAAATGTTCAAAATATGTCCTGAATACTGCTGGAACACAAGCGAAGCACTGTTGTAGTGTGAGGAAACCATTCCTCTTTAGATGTAACATCAGCTCACCAAAAGCAACAATTGTGAGCACCACACTGCTACAAAAAACTGTTTCAAATCCCCCCCAAAACTGTAGGAAACAGAAGAAATCACACTTGGCTGCAGTTAGCTCACACCGGAACCAAACACTGAAATCTGCAAATCTGGAGCATTGTAGCCACAGGCACCTGACCGTGAAATTGCCATTTCGCAAAAGCTGCGTCAAAAGTTTGTGTCCTTTCCTTAGGTTAAGTTGGTAATTGAAATCACCCATTATTATACTGTTGCCCAATTCTCTAGCTTTCCTAATCTCTGAAAACATTTCTTCATCTGTCTGCTCATTCTGTCCCGGGGGATGGTAGTATAACCCTACCTTTATATTCCTTCCCTTCACACATGGAATTTCTGTCCATATGGATTCCACACTGCTATCTATGGGGGAAATAATCAAAACTTTAAAACATCAAAAAATCTGCCTAAGACGGTACTTAGACGTCCTAATAGCAGGATCGTCCAAGTGCCGATAATCAAAACAAACTTTCTGGACGTTCAGCAGCATTTCTAAGCTGCTGTACATCCAGAGCTCAACAGAGCGTGTTGGAAGGTGTGTTATGTGTAGGAATCGGGCGGGCTTCCACCTGGACGTCCTGAAGCAATAATCGAAGCTTTTCCAGGACATCCTAGGCAGAACTTACATGCCGGAACTCTGACCAAAATAAAACAGGTCTAAGTGCCCCAAAGGTGAACAAACTGACTAGATGACCACTGGATGGTTTAATGCATGACCCCCCTCCATTCCCCTACTGGTCATGACCCTCTCCCACCACCCAGAGATGGGGGAAAAACAGCACATTGAGGGCTTGCCATCAGCTGATCGCAGCAGAGAAATTCCCATCAGCTGAGCTGGTTTTAGGGATTCCTGTTGGCTCAGCTGAAGGGAATTCTCCCTGCCAGGATCAGCTGCAGCCCTACACCCCTTCCATGACCCCCCCAACATTCCTGCCCCCCCATCACCAGACACCCCCGACATCAGACAACACTTCGCACATCACTGGACACCACCCAACTTCAGGCAACATCCCCCACACATCAGCAGACACCATCTGACTTTAGGCAACACCGCCCTACATCAGCGGATACCACCCAATTACAGGCAACAACACCGCCATATCACCCGACACCCCCGTATCTTGCACTGCAAAATTGGCCAATCAGGGCCTTAGCCCCTCCCACTGCATCCCAAGATGCATTGGGAGGCAGAAAGGCCATCATTTTCAGCACACAGCCCTGTAGGCAGGAGGGTGTGGGCTTCCTTCCTGCCGATCTTGCAGCACAGGGTACGAGGCTGTCAGGTGATGTGGGGGGTGCTTGCAGGGGGGCTGGATGTGGGGTGGCTGGATGTGGGGGGGCTTGGGCTCCCTCCTGCCTGATCCGATTGGGGGGGGGGGTGAATCACAGCAGGAGAGATTGGCTATCCCTCCTGCCATGATCATTGCTGGGGGGGGAGGGATGAATAGGAAATCTGTATTTTTCTTTGACATTATTTATTGATTTTTTTTTTATTGTAACCTATGCTGATTCTTTGTGGGTATCACAGATAACAAAAGCTGATTAAATACCTTTCTTAATTCCAGTATCATGTATTAGGGATAAATTGATCTTGGATAACATTGCTGAATATTAAGTTAAATAAGCTATGAATGATCTACCTTCCATGCATTTGTCAAGCACCTGCTTTAGCCTGCTTATACTGTACTATTTGTCTATACAATAGTCCATGACATTGAATTCCATGTTATATATTGTACTATGAATTAACAGTTCCTTTCCCTGACTTTTCTTCTTCATCCTGTCTGTTCTTTACAGGTGTATGTTTTGTCTTTGTACTTACCTCATTACATTTTAAGGGAGTACCAGTTTAATCCATCCAACTTCTATTTGTTACCTCCGGTCTTCTCCTTTAAATTCTTGCCAATGCAGGATATGAATTATTCACCAAGGACCACAGTCCACCCTCAGGTATGGCTTCCATATTAGTCTTTCATCCCCTTCAGGTGAAGCCCTAAACCCCAGTGAAGTCAAAACTCTCTTTCATTAATCAGTATTTTAGTCATGCATTTGGTCAAGACTACCTCTCTTCTTGATAGGGCTGCCTAAAATTCTCCCATATTTCCTTAAGATTTTGTTGCATGCCTCATTTGGCTCTCATTTGCTATTGTGTATGAGTTTTATGCACATAAAGGCAATTCTATTAAAAAAATGTCTTTCTGGAACCTATCTGGACATTGAAAAAAAAGAAAAAGATATTCGATTGCACTGTATCTGTGCTATATCAGGTCTACAATGTAATATGTAAAAGCAAAAGAGCTGAGGTCTAGCCTTTGACCATTGTATATCAAAATCCATTTTATAAGGTCTACAGAGTACTGCAAAAGAACTGTGCATTGAAATCTTTTATGGGCTGTCTCTGACTCACTGCTTTGTATCTAAACCATGCTGAGAATAGTTCATCTGTTCTTTATTTTTGGAATCCTCTGGATTTAAAGGAAGCAGATCTGACAGTCTTGGTATGGGGACAAACTCAAATGCCATTCCTAGTATAACTTAAATGGGCTACCTACTGTAATGCAGATGTTGGACTATCAACCATGTTTAGGCCTCTAACCCAGAAGCTGTACTATCATCTATGTTATGCCTTTAATGGAGATGTTGCATTATCAACTGTGCTATGTCCGTCATGACTGTATTATCACTCATGTCATGTCTTGACCTATATTGTGAATGCACTGTTGTAACCCATTCTGGGCTCCTTTGGGAGGACGGGCTAAATAAATGAGTAACTAACTAACTAAATAAATAAACAAATCTCATTGAATAGCAGCCAACTTTGTCTGGAACAAAGTATCATGTGTTTAAGTCTGAGACTGCCTAGCTCTGTGTTATGACATGTGCATTATTTCTTAATTTTCTTCAAATTTATTAAGGTGAGAATTGTATACAGAACATTCATATCCAGTTCTGTAACAGTAACAGTTATAAAGTTAGCTCATGAAACATCCAAAGAGTAACTGCTTCTACTACAGTAACTGTCTTGCAGTCAAACCCTGTTTCTCCTCCCTTGTCTACGCTAGAGAATGACAAATCTTTTCCTTTTCCTGTCCCTGCCCCATTCCTGCCAGCTCTGTCCTCATCTGCACAAGCCTCAAACACTTTAAAATCATAAGTGTCCGAGGCTTTTGCAGTTAAGACAGAGCTTACGGGAATGGGGCAGGGACAGGGACAGTGACAAAACTTGCGGGGGATGGGATGGGGAAATTGAGCTCCTGTGGGGACGGTCATTCTCTAGTCTAAACATCTTATAGCCTTAGCTTGAGAACATGATTATCAAGTGACTTTCTCAAGTAAACAGGGGATGCTCACAGCTTTACATATTGACTTCTAAGATAAAAATGCATGCCCAGTATAACACAAAGTGATATTACCCATCCATGTTTATCACAGTGAGTCTAATACAATTTTCAACAGAAACATGAGTGGGCCGTGGCAGTTTCATTTTGATTTTCATGGCATTCTAAGCATTAACAGTTACATTTCGGTATTAGCTGGTATAGAAACACGTTGCACTATATACGGCCTAACAAATAACTGTTATTTTGCCTGAAAGCTGCATGGGGTAGTTTTTTTGAAATCCTAATTCAGTCTTTGCATTTAATTCACATGCCTTTCATGGCTCGCTCCTGTGAAAAGTATTCAAGGAAAAGTGTCAACCGCTTTTTCTCTAATGGTCCAACACAGGCCAATCAGCAAATCATTATGAGTCACTGCATGCGTGCCAGAATTTTTTTTTTTTTTTTTTTTCTTTCTTTCTTTTTTGGGCTTTTGTAGTCAACACCTACAGCTCCCATCCTCTCAATGCCTCATCGGCTAACTTTCCATTTTCATTATTCACTTTTTCCACTCACACGACGTAAACATCAGAGTGTATAGAAGTGTAAGCAACTCATGTCAGGACCTTCAGAAGCACAGGAGCCTTGTCTCTGCTAAACAGCAGATGATACTGAAACAGGATGCGGTAAGTTGTTTAGACCACAGTTTAAGAAGCGGGGTCTTCCCCCTCCTTATATTTGTTTGGATGTCCAAAAATAGAACTTATATTTTATAAAAGAGCAAATCACCGTTCTAGCATGCAACGGTTTTGCTTCTACCTCAGTTCCAAGTGGAGATCACCTGACACAGATGATATATGTTTTATGATGATTCTTAGAGATACTTATTGCCCTTGACCCCTTGACTGTAGGTCTAATTGTTCTTGCCCTTTGAGAGAAGAAATGGGTTTTGTTGAACAATGAGGTTATAATTTATACCCAAATACTCCTCATGTTTACTGTGCACATTTATCTTTAGAGAGAGAGCTGTTAACCTACAGTAGAGGCCCACGTTTCAATCCCCCCAGTTTCATCTTACTCATGTATAACCTAAAATTCCATGATACACAATAACTTGGATATGTGATGCTTACTGGTTACTTATCATTAGTTTGCATAAAAAGATAAAAATATTGGTAGGAAGCAATCAAGTATATTTGTACTGATAAAACCTTTCAGAGATTTGTTGTAAACCACCTCCCACCCTTTTTCGTAGACACTGAGGACTTGAGGTGATAGCCATAAACACGGTACAACGGAGGAGTCGTGAGGACAAGCTGTTAATAATTCAGCCGGGGGTATACAGTTCAAAGTACACTTTATTGGTATTTGGTACACTTTATTGGTATTGGTATTTGAACCGTATACCCGTGGCTGAATAATTGACATCTTGTCCTCACGACTCCTCTGCTGTGCAGTGCTTCTGTCATCGTTGAGGCCTTCTTGGGATTTTTCTTCAGATAGCCATAAACAGGCAGCAATAGGAGTTTGAATATAGTAACATAGTAAATGACGGCAGTTAAAGACCTGAACGGTCCATCCAGCCTGCCCATTAGTCAATATCCATTAAAAATGAATGGATCACTTTCGTTTCCTATGCACAGCTTTTGTCAGTAAGACTAATATAAGCACATTATTCCTAAAAGCTAAAACCTGTTGTGAGCAAAATATTTTGTTTTAGTGAGTACACTTGCACCAATATGTCATAAGAAAGATAGGAATACAGAAGAAATAGATTTGCTTATGTATTTACTAGGGTTTAGCTACTGTCTTTACTGAAGAAATTCACCCAATGTGGTGTACAAGTATAACCCAGCCACTGCCAATAACAATTGCAGTAGTAAAAATATTCAAGTAACAGCACACATTGGGGATAATTATCTACAGGTCACCAAAGGTTAGACACCAGAATGCTGTGTGATAAGCGTAAATTCTATGCTGGCAATTATGTGTGCAATTGCTGTTTTAGAGTAATAGCAGAAGTCTGCATTTACATGGTAACATTTACGTAGGTATGGCTGCTTACATCATGTCAACGACTGGGGTAAATGTTTGCAACGAAGAGGGGCATTTTTGATATAAACTCCAAATCTAACTTTGGACCTTTGCAAAAAAACATCCAAAATTCCAGTGCCCTAGTACCTCCCAAAATATGTCTCTAACACACCTCCTTGAGATTTAGATGAACTGCGGAGAAAAACATCTTAAAAATTAGTTTTGAAAATAGCAATTGTCACATTTAAGTTCCAATTAACTAATTAATGTTAAGTTAGCCGAATAACAAATATCACTTTATGACATTTATTTCTTCTAAGAACAACAAAACAAAAGAACATACATTTTGAACCTTAAAAATATTAGGTCCAAGATTCAAAAGCATTTAACTGAGAAGCAGAGGCTCCCTTCTACTTAATCCTCACTGAGTGAGCTAGGACGAGATGTTCAATGGCACTTACCTGGGCAGTGCTGTGGAATATTTCCCCTAACCACTGGCGTTGGGGTGTTCCGGGGGCAGAACTGAAACAGTGCCAGAAGTTACATGAGCACTGGCAGTATTCAGTGCTAGTACCTGCATTGCCAACTGGGCAAGTAGGATCGCTTAAACAGCGGCCCCAACTTTGCCAGGTGTAGCTAGGTAGGTGTGTCATTGAATATCAGCTGCACCCGCATAGCTTTTGCTCAGCACTGGATATTCGGGTCTAATTTCTCCAGCATTGTAAAAAGCTTTCACCACCTTTGGCTCAATAACAACTGCATCAATTGTTCCACTTTTAAAGCAAATAAGACATGCATGCATGCTCTTCAGAATGATACTAACAGAGTATCTGCATGCTGCATCAGCTGTAAATTTCCACACAATGCCACCCCTGGCAGTGGCAGAAGTGCTGCTGCACACAAAGCAAAACAAGGCCATGAGAATGATTTTGTATGAGAAAAGTCTCATGGAAGGTTTGCAAGGAAAAGTTTCACTGGAGATCAACAGTTCTTCAATACACACAGTTCAAGTTCGGGAAGAAATATTTATGTGATTTGCTGAAAAGGATGGCAATTTGTTTTTGAAATTTTGATTTAAAAAGTAAATGTGTTATGAAGTAAAAATTTCTTTTTAAAAAAATCTTATTTTATATGTATTATTATTGCTCATGTTATTTCTCCTTATTAGTAGGAAAGATTACATGTTCAAAGTGTTCAGTTATGTTATTCCATTATATATGCTGACCTGAGGAATAGGGTTTTAATTTCTGAAAGCCAGTCAAAAATCAATTAATTTATTCCAATAAACAGTATTCTTTGGTTTTGTTTTATTAACCTTCGTTTCTGAATTGATAGTTTCATAGTACAATGATACCTTGGCATCCGAACTTAATACGTTCCAGAACCCTGTTCAAGTTTCAAATCGTTCAAGTTCCAAGACAATTTTTCCTATTTAAAATAATAGAAACTGGATTAATCCGTTCCTGGGTCCCACAAACTCAAATTTTAACAGTAAATACATTGGATTTTAAAGTAAAATATTAACTAATAATAATAATACAGTACAGTATTTTCCTCACTACACTACACAAAGGCGAAAATCACACGAGATGCTTTCACTACAACTTCGGACAACGAACTGAACGACGTATGGGTTGCCCGAGCACTGGGGAAACGTATGCACAAACACACACGAACAACGTGCAGATTCCAAAGCAGCGTTCGGATTCCGGGGCAGAAATACACACAAGGAGTTGGTCCAGATAAGTGCACTTTATCTGTTAAAGAGTATATCAGTTTACCAATAAGTATATTCTTATCCTGGCAGTGTGAATTTTGGGAGTTTGATACATTAACTGCTGTTTATTTATTGATGTCAGTTCTTTGAATTTTATATATGTGTGGTTTATGTTTGTACGTTCTTTATATATATATTGATTATCATATTAGAAAGTAATAAAAGTTGATTAATATATTATTAATAAGAAATTCTTTTGTCTGGTATAGTTGGGAAGCATGTACCAATCCCATAATTACCGCAGGACTCCTGAGCGCGCTCCTCAATAGTGTGTTTTTAATCTGCGGTAAGCAAGTATTAATGCTTACCGCACCTTAGTAAAAGGGCCTCCAAGTGTTGTGGAAAACCTTTTTTCAAACCAGTTCGCATGTCATGCTCTAGATCAGCTGTCTCAAACATGCAGCCCGCGGGCCGCATGCGGCTCTCCAGGTGCTATTTTGCGGCCCGCGGTCTGGATGCAATGATCAACTGCTCCCTTGCTTCAGTTGATTGTTCCGGTTAAAGCTGCGGCAGGCGGCAGCTCCTCGCGCCATCCATACCAGCATTTCTCTTCCCCGTTCCCTTCCTTCAGGAGGAGCAACGTGTCTGGCCGGCTCCCTCGCTCAGTCGATCGTTCCATTCAAAGCCGCGGGTGGCGGCTCCTCGCGCTATCCACTCCTGCATCGGAAGCCTCTCTGACGTCACAACATCAGAGAGGCTTCTGACTCAGGCGCGGATCTCGCGAGGAGCCGCCACCCGCGGCTTTGAACAGAACGATCGACTGAGCAAGGGAGCCAGCCAGACACGCTGCTGCTCCACAAGGAAGAGAACGGAAGGGGAGGGGAAAGAGAAATGCTTCTGCTGCATAGAAAATGGGGACCCTAGGGAAATGCTGCTGCTGCTGCTGCACAGGGAAAGGGAGAGGGAGGGAAGGGGGAAGAGAAATGCCTCTCCTGCACAGGAAAGGGGGGAGGGAAATGCTGCTTCTGTTGCTGCTGCACCCAATTGGGGAAAGAGAGGGAAGGAAGGAGAAAGAAGACAAGGGAGAGGAAAGGAACAAGAGATGCCAAGTTCATGGGAGGGAGGGAAGGAAAGGAGATATCAGACCATAGAGGGGGAGGGAGAGATGCCAGGGCATGGGGGGAGGGAAGGAGACAGATGCCAGACCAGGGGAAAGGAAGGAAGGAGGGAGGGAGAGAAAGGAAGGAAAGATATGTCAGACCATAGAGGGGGAGGGAGAGATGCCAGGGCATGGGGGGGGAGGGAAGGAGACAGATGCCAGACCAGGGGAAAGGAAGGAAGGAGGGAGGGAGAGAGAGAAAGGAAGGAAAGAAATGTCAGACCATGGAAATAGGATGGAAGAAGAGAGAGATAGGAAGGAAAGGTAAGACATGGAAACGTAGATTTTGAAAAGAAAGCAGAAAAATTGAATATTAAGTTAATGCCAAAGATGCAAGGCAGAAAGTGAAGACGGAGAGAAAAACAGTCAAAGGACAAGAAGGCCCTAGAAACAATAGTTAAAAGCACAAAAAAATAAAGTCACCAGCCAACAAAGGTAGGGAAAATGATTTTATTTTCAATATAGTGATTGAAATGTGTCAGTTTTGAGAAAGAAAAGATATTCAACTTTAAATGTGAGGGCTGCAGAAAAAATAGAGTACTTGGAGGGCCGCAGAAAAAATAGTTAATGTCTTATTAAAGAAATGACAATTTTGCATAAGGTAAAACTCTTTATAGTTTATATATCTTTCCTTTTAACTGTTAAAGGAAAGTTTTATAAACTATAAAGAGTTTTACCTCATGCAAAATTGTCATTTCTTTAATAAGACATTAACTATTTTTTCTGCGGCCCTCCAAGTACCTACAAATCCAAAATGTGGCCCCACAAAGGGTTTGAGTTTGAGACCACTGATCTAGATGTAGCTAGAAGTCTGTCACCTTCAAAAAGCACGTAATTATTTACCAATTTAAGATGTCAAGAAATAACATTGCAGTGCAAACATGGGAATTACAAGAAGAATTAAATACTATAAGTATACTCAAAGTGGAAAAACTATCGCAAATTAAAGATAACTCTTAACCAATGAAATTAAAATGAAGGAGAAAACCCCCCAGGATCATGAAGCAATGGAAAATACAACTTCACATGCCTAATAAAGGAGTCAGATCTTCTGTTACCTCAGGTGTCTTGGATGTATTTAAACCTTAACTTATTTTTATCTGTATAATCTCAATAATCCACTGCCACAGGGTATGCTATTTTTGGAAAACATGAACAAGACAGTGGAGCAACTGACTGACAACAAGTAGCAGGCTTTAATAAAACATGATCCTCCCCTATGAAAGCAGTTTTTGGCACTGGTGATAAGTATTGTTGGAGATGACTGTCAGTTATTAAAATGGAGCAATTTTTCTACCTTTTAGTATCTGTATCCTTATTTAGCCAGAAAACTATTAATATTACAAAAGCTATATGTAGGAGCAAGAAAAAAAGACCTCAGCAGCTAAGCTAGCAGAGAAAGGATGATGAATTAAAAAAAACAAAAAAAAAACGCTACAAATTAGAGTGTGAGGGGATAACCAGAAAGAACTACTACGGATCCGCTACTTCCAACTTCAGTCAAAGTCTACTAGTCAAACACAAAACTGGCTGGTTTATATTAGGAACTAGTGTTTTAGCCCGTTACATTAACGGGTGCTAGACGGAAACCAGCCAGGGTGCCTAGCTGCAACTGTCCCAGTCCACCTTAGAAGGCCACCTCCTTAAAAGCCCTCCTTGGCGGCGATGTCTCCTGCCCGCGTGCCCAGAGATCGGCGCGCGCAAGCCCCAACTTCGGCCGCACTCGCACCCCACGTCTCCTCTTCCTCATCGACATGGCAGGCCCGCCGCCACCTCCCCCCTGTCCCCAGCGCCGACCCCGCCCCCCCCCCCCCCGCTACCAGGACACTCGAGTCGCCGACCTGGAGCGCATCTGAACTTTGTCTGGCCGTGCGTGGTAAGCGCGCATGCGCACTCTTCCGGCCACAGAATTACAG
This sequence comes from Geotrypetes seraphini, assembly GCF_902459505.1. Taxonomy (NCBI): domain Eukaryota; kingdom Metazoa; phylum Chordata; class Amphibia; order Gymnophiona; family Dermophiidae; genus Geotrypetes; species Geotrypetes seraphini. The sequence continues at coordinate 180,987,079 of NC_047085.1, read as the reverse complement.
ATCAGGCAACACGGCTGTGCGAGTGCGCATGCGCGCTTAGCGTTTTATTATAAGAGATGGGATGTCATTCACTGATAACAAAATATGCACATACTCCCAAATTCTATATATGGCACCTTAAAAATCGGCACCAATCAGAACAATGCTTAGTGTGATTATAGGCTCCCACAATATACAGAATCATGCTTAGCGGGAGGATTGCTGTATTTTGCATTTTTTTTACCCTACGATACTACTACTACTATTAATCATTTCTATAATGCTACTAGACATACGCAGCACTGTACATCAAAACATGGAAGAGACAGTCCCTGCTCAAAAGAGCTTACAATCTAAACATACAAGACAAAAAAATAGGATGCCATGGATACAGTTAAGAGGAATGTGTTAATTGCTGGATGGGTTAGTGGGCAGTTGGCTTTTCAGGGTTAGGTTTTCCGATCCGATTCTGGCATGCAAAGTTAGGGCATCAGTCGGATGGCTGGTTTTAATATTAATGCCCTCATTTGCATGCCAGAATTGGAGAATGAGCGATCGTACGGAAAACCGTGTGGTGAGACAATTTGTGCATCAGGGTGGTAAATACCGGTTTAGCGATGATCGTTAGAGAATCGGAGACTTTAGTGCATCTAGCCCTAAGAATCTTAAATTACTTCCCACCAGGTAGGAGCTTCTTCTAACCTTAAGTTGTATGAATATTGGGTCCTGAGATTATAAACACTCTGGACCTATAAATACTTACTGTACTGGAATGTAACACATTCTGACCTTGGGTTGGAAAAAGCAAGTACAGTCATTGAATCCTAATGATAATATGAAAATATTAGTGGAAGGCTCAAAATCCAGTGTCACTGTTGTTGACTATAAGTGCTCAACACTACAATTTAATAAAATAAAACTAATTACAAACCAAAGATTCTACACTCTTTCAAACCATCCACAAAGAGTTAGCAGAGGAAAAGAAAAGGCAAAAGAGATGGGTATTGTGATTTTTATGATATATATTGATTTCACCATTGAAAATAAAAAAACTCAAGGTGGAATTTCACTGTTGATTGTGCAATTATTAAATTTTGCAGGAGCTTCTATAATGAACAATTCATCAAATTATATTAGGTGCCATGGAAGTTGCATTTGATATAACAGGGTCATTACACCTCTTGTAATTGCACAGCACTGAAGCTTTAGTTTAGCTCTAAATCAAATTAGAAAGCATGCATGCAACATGCTCTATTGGCATTATGTGATTTCATTGTGCCCCCAGTCATTAGGAATGCTCTGAAAGAGACTGAGGAAAACTGCCAGCGTTATTAGAGGTTTACCTAACAGATACTGGCAACCAATTCAAAACAAAACAAATACATAGGAGGCGGTTTTCAGTCATATCTATGTGAATGGTTCTTTTCATTGCACGACAAACATATATTGAGAGCACATAACAGTCATCTGCATATGAACTTTATTCACGGTGAGGATGAAGGACAGAGGGAGCAAAGTGCTTCCATATCCCTTGAATGATGCAAAAGGGCAAGAGACTTATAGTACAGTAAAACCTTGGATTGCAAGTAACTTGGTATGCAAGTGTTTTGCAAGACAAGCAAAACATTTGATTAAATTTTAACTTGATATACAAGCAAGTTCTTGCAATACAGTATACACACATCACATGATCACACCTGAGCCGATGGTTCTTCTCTCTATGACACTGCAGGAGTGTAGTGACTGTCCTAAACAAGCAAGATCTTGCAATACGAGTACATACAGTATTATGTATTAAAATTTTAGGGCTGTGGGGTTTCCATTATTTCTTATGGGGAAATTTGCTTTGATATATGAGTGTTTTGGATTACAAGCATGTTTTCGGAACAAATTATGCGCGTAAACCAAGGTTTTACTGTTATCTCCTTTTGGGATTTTATTGACTGGTTTCTGGATTTAGACGACAAGTGTAATGCAGTGCTGGATATTTCTACATCTAACTCAGTGACTGGACACATTCTAATGGGACGTAGGCAGGTGAGACTGGACTCATTTAGAGCACTGGTCTTTGACATGGGGGCCGCCGTATGAGTGGACTGCTGGGCAGGATGGACCATTGGTCTGACCCAGCAGCGGCAATTCTTATATTCTTATGAAACTGAAGGGAGATAGGTTCAAATCAAATGCAAGGAAGTTTTTCTTCACCCAAAGGGTCGTGGACAAATGGAATGCGCTCCCGGAGGAAGTGATCTGGCAGAGTACAGTACAGGGATTCAAACAGGGATTGGACAGATTCCTGAGGGAAAAGGGGATCGTGGGGTACTGAGGGAGGTGCTGGGGTGTTGCATAAGTATAGACAGCTCACCAGGTCGTGCAGGTGCAAGGCCGGAGGGTTAGGACATTGATGGGAAGATAGGACTTCGATGAGAAACCTAGGGGGCAAGGGGGCCCCTTCTGGTGATTAAGGCAGGTCATGACCTGTTGGGCCGCCGCGGGGGCGGACTGCTGGGCGGGATGGACCTCTGGTCTGACCCGGCAGAGGCACTGCTTATGTTCTTATTATGTTCTTATGTTATCACTGGACTACAGGTAGTGACACAAGTTTATAAAAAAAAACAAACCCACAGAAATCTCCATTGCTTTTGTTACTGCTAATACAGAAAAAGCTTGCAGTTTGCGTGATGGAAAGCTACTAGCAAGGAAAGAGCAAGAACCCAGCCTTTTCACAGACCTGAACAGATACACACCATCACTGACTGATTAAAAATTAAAAGGGAAATACTCACCCTAGGCTTTCCACTTAGTACACCTCTGGTGAATGCAACTCATCGCCTATTGTCTGCTGTTGATTTATTGCTTAATAGAAACCAAACACTGACAAACCTGTTCAACAACTTCCTTGTCTGAAGAATTTGGGAAAAAATACTTTACAGAAGAGAAGTCCAAGTGAGCTGGAAGTGGTAGAATAAAGTAATTACAGTACTGTACTGGCTTTCACATCTGCTAGTAGAATATCAGGAATACACCCCCCCCCTGATATTCAAAACTATTTAAGTGCCTGGGAACAGCTCCTGGTTGGTTAAATGTCATATCAGCGCCTAACCAAGGATATGCAGTGAGAGAGAACCAGCTATGTCCAGATACTTAGCACCTATCTGGCAAAGTTTAGCAGCTAAAATAGGCCGCATAAATAGTAGGCCCGTCTTTAGCAACGAAGCACTTAACCAGTTAGTACTAACTATCAGCGTAACTGGTTAAGTTGCCGTGGCTAAAAATGAAACTGGATATTCAATGCTGGAAATGGCTCCAGGTTGAATGCTGCACATTGCCAGCTGAATATTGGCACATAATGTTTTTTTTCTGTCTGTAAAGTCATAAAGAGGGCAAATATATTTAGGTATCAAGAAAGCAACCTATACAGTGGTTAAAGAATTTACTAATACATGCATATGGTAATATACATGCTTAAATTGCCTCCTATAAAATTGAAACCAGCATTAAAAGTACAGATATACTTTGATGGTGGGCATGCTTATGACAGGAATCAGGGCACAGCATAGAGGGGAGCATGTAAGTAGGAGTAAATTCTTTAAAAAAAACTATACACATAGAGCGGCATAATAAAAAAAGACCCATCTAAGTCTGTTTTGGGCCTAAGTCACTAGTCACCTGAAGTTGGAAATGTCCAAAGTCCATTCTCAAAAAATACATCCAAAATATATATTTTTTTTGAGAATCATCTGCTTGTATGTACAGACATTTGATCGTCCAGACAGCTAAGTCATCTATCTTTATACCCCATTCTCGTCCGAAAAAATTGTCCAAGTCAAAAACACCTAGAACAAGACCTTTTGGATGTGGGAGGGATCATTACAGTGATGGACTGGACACAGACTAGTGGGGCACCTTAAAGGGCACTGCTGTGAACGTCATAAAAAGGTGCCACATAAATATCTCACCACAACTCCCTTATAGGTCATGGAGAGCCCCACAAAACACCCCTAAAACCTACTATACCCACCTATCACCCCAATAGCCCTTATGGCTGCAGGTGGCACCTATATGGCAGTACAGTAGGCTTTTGGGGGGTTTTGGTGTGTGCACATGTTTCACCTTGAATGTAGTGGATAGAGTGGCTTATGAGCATGGGTCCTCCTCTCTATGGTTCACTAGCCCACCCCCCAGCCTACATAAGACCCCTCTGTGCAGCTCTATTAGGCTTTCCTATGTCAGTTGCTAATGTTCTGGAGGCAGGTATGTACTTTTTTATTCCAATTTTTATGGTGGTGGTGAAGTGGGTGGGAGAAGGGGGTCAGTGATCACTGGGGAGTGTGTGTGGGAGTCTTTACTTTGTCCCTGCAGTGGTTATCTGGTCACTTTTGATACATTCTGGGTCCTTATACCTGTTTTTTAAATCACCTAAGTCACAACGTATAAGTTCCATCTAGGAAGTCTCGAACTTTTGATTATCGCTGCAGGACGACTAAGTCTAGGTTGGCCTACCTCCTGCTCTAACCACTCCTTCAAAAATACCCCTTTTCACTCTGGGTGTACAACAGTACTGAAAAGGCCTAAGCTGTTTTTAGAAACCTCTAAAACCCATTTTGAATTATCAGCACTTGGATGACCTGTCTTTTTGATCGTCCAAGTGCCGATTTAGGTGAGTTTTTTTAGACGTATTTTTGTTTCGATTATGTACCTCATATTTTTTCTAGCATCTAGGTGCAGGCATTTACACCTGCTCTAGGGATGGTGTAAATGATTGTGCCTTAAATTAAGGTGTGTTTTCTAATCTAATGTAGTATTTCTGAGTCGTGCTATGCCTAAACAGGTTCAAGGTGACTTACAATATAAGGAATTACAGAATGTTTATACTACATTATAGCAGCTTGAGGAAGGAAGAGTTATGAACAGAGTAATGGGGAAGGGAGAATAGAGGTTCTATGACTTCACTGGTATAAAAACATAGTAACATAGTAGATGACAGCAAATAAAGACCCGAATGGTCCATCCGGTCTGCCCAACCTGATTCAATTTAATTTTTTTTAATTTTTTTCTTCTTAGCTATTTCTGGGCAAGAATCCAAAGCTCTACCCGGTACTGTGCTTGGGTTCCTACTGCCGAAATCTCCGTTAAAACCTACTCCAGCCTATCTACACTCTCCCAGCCACTGAAGCTCTCCCTAGCCCATCCTCCACCAAATGGCCATATACAGACACAAAGTACGAGATTTAACACTTGAGTATGAGATTTAATGACATTAGATATTTCAAGTTAGTCATCTATAGTGTGCATGCTTTCAAAGAAGAGTTTTTAATTCTTTTCAGAATCTGTTATAGAATGTTTCCATCCTGATGTCAGTTGGAAGGTTGTTCCAGGTCTTGGCACCAAGGTAAGTAAAAAGTGAGTCCAATGTGCATTTGCATTTAACCCCTTTGGGAGATGGACGGAGTAGTTGAAGCGATTCTAGTTTTCTGGTAGGCACTGACCAGGAATTGAATAAATTTATGAGTGGTTAAGCAGTGTTTACATAAAGAATTTGGAACATTATACATGATAGTCTGAAGTTTCAACTAAATGCGCTATTTTATAAATAAAGGTGGACTGAAATAGGCACCTTTTAAAACTCTTTTAGTAGGTACCCTATTATAAAATTACTCTGGGTACCTTCAATTGGGTGCCTGCAGACTATGTGGTAGAAGCCTATTCTATGCAATACATTACATTGGTATCTTTTATTCTGCTAATACCTTGCAGTTCTAGGTGGATTACAAAAAGAGGCGATTCTGGTCATATCCAGAAGATTACAAAATAGCTATTTGGCTGGAACATTTAAGGGTCTGGAAGCAGTGTTCCCTCTAAGCGGGCGGGTGTTGTGAGCAAACTTTTTTCACCGTGAGCCAAAAATATCGGGCGCCAGCAAGTTATGAGCCAACTCGCCCGATTCTCCTCTCGCCGCCCTGCCATCTGCCGTACGCCTCTTCCGATCGTGCGCTGTGACGAGAAACGTGTGCGCTGCGATGTAATATTTTGTGCGCCAGCGCACGCCAGCGCAGCTTAGCGGGAACACTGGTTCAAATGGTTTTATTTATTTCCCCAAATTTATTTTTGTTATACGCATTGAAAATATTTGATATTGCGTTTAAATCAAAATCTCAATAAACTTGAAACGAGTGCCCGTGAGATTGTGGGAGGGTTAAATACTCAAAACTTAGAAGTTTTTGCTACGCCAGCTTTCTGGTATCTTTACATACAGTGGCGTACCTAGCATATGTAACATCCGGGGCCCATCATTTTTTGGCACCCCCCCCCATCTGTAAGAAAAACATGATTTTTAGTAACAAACCACACGTCACACATGAGTACCTAGGAAAAGGCAGCATCTTACATATTGCAGTGAGCAGTACATCAATACACCCATTGTAAAACTAAACAAGCCAGACCAGCACAGATCAATCCTACACCGTCAATCCTAACAGAAAACCATGTCTTTCGAACACACAGAACACAGAAAACACCTTCGCCTAGTAAGGAATATGTAATCACAAACTAACCCCTCCCTCTTTTACAAAACTGTAGTGTGGATTTTAGCTACGGAGGTAACAGCTCTGATGCTCATAAAATTCTGAGCATCAGAGCTGCTACCACCAAGGCTGGTGCTAAAAACGCTTCACAGTTTTGTAAAAGGGGGGATAAAATAAAAATACATAGACAAAGGTTAAATTGAACCAGCAAGAAGCTGGACTCTGCATACAATGCTTCACAGAAACAGTGACACATGTCTCCTAAAGCAATAAATAAATAGAAATTTTTTTCTACCTTTGTCTTCTGTGGTTTCTCCTTTCCTCATCTTCTTGTAACTCTCTTCCTTCCATCCACTGTCTGCCGTCTCTCTTCCCCTATATGGCATCTTCTCTCCTTCTATGCCCCTTCCAGAAACTGTATGCCTCCCCCTTCCATCTCTCCTTTCACCCCATTGGTCTGGCATCTCTCTCCTCACCTTCCCTCTCCCACACCTCTCCTCATAGTCTGGTATCTCCCCTTCCCTGATTCTCTGGCATCTCTCTCCTTTCCTTTTCTTCCATCTTTCGCTCCCCCTCCATGCTCTCACATCTCCCCCTTCCTTTTCCCTTAGACTGGCATACCTTCCTCCTACGCTCCAAGCCCTGGCATCTCCTTTAATTCCCTCCCTCATCTTCCTTCTCCCTCCAGCTGGGTACCGCAACACTCTTCCCTGCAGCTCTGCACTTCCCCACAATTGCCATGCTTCGGTTCCTCTTCTTCCTTCCTTCCTCCCCCCCCCCCGCGGGACCCTGCGGCACCATCAACTCTTACTCCCTCTAATGTCGGCCCTGCAGCTCCAGACTTCCTCGCACCTTCTCCCCTCCCCCTTTGGATCGCTATTATTTTAAATGTTATAGCCGCGGAGCTGTATCCATCAGTGGAGATGTCTAACCTCGGCCTGCCCCGGAACTCTTACTGCAGCAGACGCCCGTCTAGGCAGGAACAGGAAGTCACTGTTGCAGTAAGAGTTCCGGGGCAGGCCGAGGTTAGACATCTCCACTGATGGATACAGCTCCGCGGCTATAACATTTAAAATAATAGCGATCCAAAGGGGGAGGGGAGAAGGTGCGAGGAAGTCTGGAGCTGCAGGGCCGACATTAGAGGGAGTAAGAGTTGATGGTGCCGCAGGGTCCCGCGGGGGAGGGGGGGGAGGAAGGAAGGAAGAAGAGGAACCGAAGCATGGCAATTGTGGGGAAGTGCAATCCCCCCAATGCGTCCCCTTACCTTACCTCCCCTTACCTTTGCGACGCGTGTGTGCGCTGTGAAGAGAAACTTTGCGCTGCGATGTAATATTTTGTGCGCGAGCGCAGGCCAGCGCAGCTTAGCGGGAACACTGCGAGATAGATTGAGGTAATCGGTTATATCAGGAGCTTGTCTTGATAAATTTCCTGAATAACATGGTTTTTATTTCTCTTCTGAAGGTTTTGTAGTTTGGTCCTGAGATCAGTAAATTGGAGAGGTAGCTGTCTAGTTTCGCTGCTTGCATGGCAAGTAACCTGTCATGCATTTTATTTCGCTGTATGCCTTTAATTGGGGGGGTGAGTAAAGGGTGTCTGTGTTCTCCTTGATCTGGACGAGTTGTTCTGAATTAGGCGATTGCTCAAGTAGGCTGGTCCATTGCCATTTAGGGCTTTGAAAAGCATGCAGTAGAATCTGAAAAGTATTCGTGCTTGTACTGGGAGCCAGTGTGTGTCTAGGTAGGTGGCTGTGATGTAGTCATACTTCTTCTGTGAGTAGATCAGTCTGAGGGCTGTGTTTTGCACTGTTTGTAGCTGCTTTATCGTGGTGGTGGGGCAGGGTTCCATTATGGAATACTAGTGTAATCAGATTATAAACATGCCTAAAAATCTTGCACTTACACTAGTCATAGAGTTGGTGTGTGTGTAAGTGTGGCGGGAATGTGCGTTACTTCCAGTGTTCTGCAAATTATGTTTATGTGGGAGCCCCGCATGTGTACTGCCCTTGTCCCACCCTGTGAATAAGCCCCATGCAAAATGCGCTACATAAAATAAGCATCTCAAAATGCAAAAAGCTAATTTAACAATCTTTGAATAATGTGTAATTTTTAATACTATAAATTTATAAATTAATTACATACTCATAATATCATATCAATTCACACATTGATCGCACAGATGGAGCCCTACCAGTTCATCCAACCCTATTAAAATCTCATATTAAAGTGCTTTGAAATGTTCACCCATATGTCCATGAGTTAGCAGCAACAGTAGACCAAATTTTCAATTGATGTGTCCAATTGGAAATATCTTCACTTGACTCAATACTTCTTTCCATAATATCACGAAGATTTAGATGTCATAAACAGTAACCACGCAGATATATTTGAAGAATATATCTGCTTAGGTGCCATGCTAAAATTTACAGGTGTAGGTGTGCACATATACACATAAATGTTACTAATGTAAACACGTACATGTGTAACATGCATGTAAATGTGAACATCTAAATTAGAGAATTGCCTTTTATTCCCTGAATTCTGTATATATTTTCCAAAGATGGACATGCAAATTTGGCTTTGGGTCGCAGATCTGCATGAAAACTAATCAGGCGTTAACAATCAGTAATTGGTGTTAAATTACACAAGGCTATGCTCTATGTCCTATTCGATAACATTTGTGAGGGGGAGGCATAAAAGATGAAGGAGATACAAAATAGGACATTTGAGTAAACTAAGCGATCAGTTTCGTTAGGACATTAAATTTGTTTAACAGGAAGGGAGGGGATGGAGAATCCGGAGGTGTATCAAAGGTCAGGTGGGGAGCAAGGAGAAAGGAAGGGGAGGAGTCAGAGAAATTTGTCAAAGAGGTAGGTTTTAATTGACTTCCTGAACATTTGGTAGGAAGGAGAATTAGAAATGAGGGAGGTTAGGCATTTGTTCCATTTACCGGCTTGGAATGATAGGGATCTATCAAGGAATCTCTTGTAGAGGCAGCCCTTTAGAGATGGAAAGGCGAACAGGTAGGCGTTTTGTGTGCGAGAGGGGCCTGCAAGTTCAAGGTGTTCAGACAGGTAGATTGGGGAAGAGCCTGTTAAGGTTTTGAAGCAGAGGCAGGCGAATTTGAAGATGATCCTTGCCTCTATTGGCAACCAATGAAGTTTTATGTAATATGGCTTACATGGTCATATTTTTTGAGACTGTAGATGAGGCGAACGGCAGCATTTTGGACTATTCTCAAACGTTTGATGGTACTTTTATAGGATCCCAGGTATATAATGTTGCAATAGTCTAGGATGCTTAGGATTAGTGATTGGACCAGCAGTCGAAAGGAGAGGTGGTCGAAGTAATGCTTGATGGTGCGAAGTTTCCAGAGGGTGCAAAAGCATTTTTTGACCTGGGCACTGGTATGGTCTTCGAAGGTCAGGCATCAGTCAAAGATGACACCAAGGATTTTTATAGTGGGGTTGATAGGGTAGTCTAGTCCATTTAGTTTCAGGGAAGTATTTGTTAGCTTATAGGTAGGACTTGCCAGGAATATTTTGGAAGCAGAGTAAGACAGGGCAGGCGATGTAAAAACAGGTCTAAGTGCCCAGAAGGTATCCAAAGTTACCAGATAACCACTGCAGACACAAAGTACAGACCCCTACACACTGCCCCAGTGATCATTGACCCCCTCATACCATAAAAATTGGAATAAAAATGTACATACCTGCCTCCAGAACATCAGCACCTGGCATAGGAAAGCCTAGTACAACTGCAGAGAGGTGGCTTAAGTAGTCTGGGGGGGCGGGGGCTAGTGAACCATAGAGAGGAGGACCCAGGCCCATAAACCACTCTAACCACTGCATTCATGGTGAAACATGTTCACTCACCAAAACCTCCCAAAATCCTATTGTACTGCCATATAGGTGGCACCTGCAGCCATAAGGGCTATTGGGGTGGTAGACATGTGGGTCTAGTAGGTTTTGGGGGTGTTTTGGGGGGCTCACCATGACCTATAAGGGAGTTGTGGTGAGATGCTTATGTGGCACCCTTTTTGTGAAGTTCGCAGCAGTGCCTGTAAGATGCCCAATACTCTGTTGCCATGCCTGGGTGTCCAGCCCATTACTTTGCTGACCCCGCCCACGTCCAAAAGGTCTTGTTCTAGGCGTTTTTGACTTGGATGAATTTTTGGATGAGAATGGAGTATAAAGATAGACGACTTAGCGGTCTGAATGATCAAATGGCTGGACGAAGAAGTAGATGATTCTCGAAAAAAAAGAAATATTTTGGACGTATTTTTCGAGAATGGACTTTTGACATATCCGACTTTGTGCGACTAGCGACTTAGGCCCAAAATGGACTTAGATGTATTTTTTGATTATGCTCCTCCACGTGTGATTGACACCTGATAGACACCTATGCTATAGGTGCCTACCTTTTAAGATCCCACTTACAGAACTTCCCCCCCATTCACACCCTTTTTTAGAATGCTAGCTTAGAATGGATCATCCTGGTGCCTAACTCTAGGTTCCACTTGTTGAATTCCCCCCTAAAAGCCTCACCAAATTAGGGGCAAGAAAATTCCACAAGAAGGAACACTCAAATGGTTTAGAACTCTGAGCACAATACTAATACTGCTAACCAACAACTTGATCTGAATAACTTTTAGAAATCAACTTCTCTGTCTTATTTTTGTAGGTATTAGGAAACAAGTGTGCCTGTCAATGGGATATGACTAGAATTCAGAGGACCCAATATTCAGCTCCTGGTGGTGGCTCGTAAGCTGTTCACAACTGTGGGCTGAACTAACCCCTAATAGTCAATGCTGGGCACATTACATCTGTCACAGAATATCACTTTCTCTGTAGTTACCAGGAAAATACAGTAACTGGGCATCAGCCAATAGTCAGACCAATGCCAGTTAATTCGGTGAATAAAATTAGGGCAGCTGTTTTGCTATCTTAAATCAATCCACATTGAATATTGTTAACTGGCTAAGTTGTAGCTCTACACAAACTCCACCCCAGCCATTTAGCAGAGATATTCAAAGGCAAAACCCAGTTTAAGTGCCGCTGAATATCAATGGCTAACTAGCACAGTAGGGTTTAAGCAAGCAGAAGCCTCTCCTGCCTAGTTAAATCCCTTTGAATATTGACCCTAGATAGATAGTTTAAGCATCCACAGATTTGAAATTTGAGAAAAATTTTATTCCTGCAAATAGCCAAAATCTATGTTAAAAAAAGCATCCAAAAATTATTAAAAGTGGCTTTCGAACTGTTAGCATTCCTACACAGTTTGTGAGCATAGAGCAGGAGTAGGGAACTCCGGTCCTCGAGAGCCGTATTCCAGTCGGGTGTTCAGGATTTCCCCAATGAATATGCATTGAAAGCAGTGCATACAAATAGATCTCATGCATATTCATTGGGGAAATCCTGAAAACCCAATTGGAATACGGCTCTCGAGGACCGGAGTTCCCTACCCCTGGTATAGAGAGACCAAAGGGGAGCAAATTTGGAAAGGGAGATTTTACACACTTTCTTGTTTGCCCTGTCTTACTCTGCTTCCAAGCTCTAATGCCAGTCCCATCTCTATCTGGACTCATTTCAGAAATGTGGGTTTGGAGCTGACAGCGCAAGTATAAATTCTGAGAAGAAATTCAGTCAAAATCAGGGAGAAATCAGGGATGTGTGACCATTGCCATCTCTAACTGGTTGAGAATCATCTTGACTGTAGTCTACTATCCTATGCTGCAATTATCAGTGTCTTGTCCTTAAGAGTAAAACAACATATTATTTTTCTCTAAATAGTGAATAGCCAGTGTTTTTCTTAAACCTTTTTTTTTTTTTTTTTAGATCCAGTATTCAGTCAGTGGTGGACAGCACTTTTTTGTCCGCTGCCAGCCCCAAAACTGGAAATTCAATGCCGGGTTCTGTTTGGGCTTCAGCATTGAAATTTCTTTCAAATCACCTAGCGGTTAATATTCAGACTTAGGGCTCCTTTTATCAAGCCGCGCTAGCGGGGTTGACGCGTCGGACATTTCATCAGGCGCTAACCCCCGCGGCCAGCTAAAAAACTAACGCCTGCTCAATGTAGGCGTTAGCGGCTAGCGCAGTATTCTGCGCGTTAAACCCTTACTGCAGCTTGATAAAGGGACCCCTTAACTGGCCATAGATTAGTGCATAAAGAAAGCATAGCTGTTTATATGGTCCTACTTATGCACTAAACCTGGCCGGTTAGGTCTGAATATTAGGACGTAACCCGGACTCTGACAAAGAACAACCCCATCATAGCCGGTTTTAAGTCCGGCGCTAAATGCTGCTGGAAATGACAGGATAGCCATAACCAAGTGAGTTAACTGATAAGTGGCCATTTCCAGCTGGCTAACTTGCTTTGAATATCAACCAAAATGTCTGTTGTAATTCTCCTCTATTGTACAGGATTCTTTACTATAGGGCTCATAAGTGAAATTGCCATTTCTGCCTCGTTTTGGAATCTTGCATCTGTTAAAACACTTTTCCGTGCCAAAAGCTCATAGCAGGAATAGTGCTTAATCATCAACGCAATCTATAGAATTCCCCCCTAAACATGTAAATAGGAGCCCTACTCATGTCCCTCTTATGCTAAATCGGTGTCAGGTCAAAAGCGCGCCGCGACAAAGGCGCGCCCAGACAATTGAGTGCAGCGCGGAGGTGTGCGCCGCTCTAAATTACTGTTTTTAGGGAGCCGACGGGGGGGGGGTGTGTGGGGGGGGGAACCCCCCCACTTTACTTAATAGACATCGTGCTGCGTTGTGGGGGCGTTGTGGGGGGCGTGGGGGGTTGTAACCCCCCACATTTTACTGTAAACTTAACTTTTTCCCTGTTTTTAGGGAAAAAGTTCAGTTTACAGTAAAATGTGGAGGGTTACAACCCCCCAAACCCCCCTAACGCCGGCGCGATGTCTATTAAGTAAACTTGGGGGGTTCCCCAACAAAAACCCCCGTTGGAGCCCCTAAAAACTGTAATTTTGTGCGGCGTGCGCCTCCACGCTGCGCTCAATTGTCGGCGCGCACTTTTGTCTTTCGCGCCGTTGTCTATGAACCGCTAAATCACATGCACACTTACAGAACCGCCCTAACTGCACTAATATACCTACATACTATTTTTTGATCTTATGTGCATGACAGTGGCATATTGGGATTGTGGGCTCGGGCCTCCTCCAGTACCCTTTTTACTGGAGGGGATGCTGAGCCCTTCCAGCCAAAATAACTACAGTACCTCTGCTCCCCGCTGTTTCCTCCTTGCTCCATGTATGCCGGGACTTCTCGTGCATGCTTTAAAGCCCCAACATGCTCGGAGCAGAAAAGCAGCAGCAGGGTAGTTTGGCTGCTGGGGCTCTGCATCCCTGCTAGTAAAGGTACTTCTCATGTACCTGCTTAGGGGAGGGGGGGGGAGAGGAATATATTGCCCCTTCAGTCCACATCCAGGCCCTCCCTTAATTGCAGGGCTGGCAATGCTACTGGTGCATGTAAAAGGGGTGCTTAACCACAGATGCTTAGTCACATGTTATGTGCTTGTAGCTTATTCTTCCTTCAAGAACAGTGCTGCTAAATGTACCATTTCTTACAACCAATGCGGTCTAACCTTCCCCCCTCTTTTATGAACACATAGTGCAGGTTTTAGCGCCGGCAGCGGCGGTAACTGCTCCGATGCTCACAGGAATTCAATGAGCGTCGCAGCAGTTACCACCGTGAAAGAGGGGGGCTTGTGAAGCACTCTATTTGACAAATTCAGGAAGAAGTAAACTGTTTAGCAATGTGATGGCCAAGTAACCACAGTGCCTGTAAGCCCACATTTTACCCTCAGTGTGCTATTTTTATGAGACAAGTCTACTTTGCCCTCACTCCTTTACAGTAGCCATGCTCGGTGTTTCAATTTTTTATGCTCACTGGTAAATGTTTTCATTCTGCTTTGTCTCACTCACTCTGAGACGTGTTTTGATGTAGGAGTGAGTAACAAATTCTGCAAATCATTAAAGAAATTTAATGAGTTCAGCTATGAATTTCCAGGAGACGAGGGAGGATTATAGTAGTTTTTAACTGGAAGCTGCCCTATTAAGAGTTTTAAAGGCAGAAACAGTATGGCCTCCATTTAGGTCTGCCAAATTCTTGAGCTGTGTAAATGGCCACACATCTGGAGATATGCATCTTGTGACACTAATTTTCATTCTACAAACACTGTATTATGAGCCAACTCATGGGAAATTTGATTCTGCTCCATGGAGATTTAAGTGGAACAAAATCAATAATGTCAAAAGGCAGTTCCATCAGACTTCCTCCAGACAATAGCGATATTTGCATAGTCAAGATTTGTACACTAATTTACAAGATAAGACCAAACTGCTTTTTTTTTTCATTATATTTTTGCACTTTGCAGAATAAATTCTGCTATAAGGGATATGGAAGGTTTACAGTCCCTGCTCCATTACTTCCTATAGCTGTCCTATTGGACCAACAAATTTTGGAAATACAACATAAGCCACTTATTGCTCTAGCCCATTTGTCTAATAAATGAATACAACAGGATGACTTTATAATACACATCAATAAATTTCTGAGATAAATTTCAGGAACTTTGGGTAAGGCTGCAATGATTTTGAAAACAACTTCCTTTGGGGTAATAATGCTGTGGGCTTTGCTTCATTAACAATTTTTGTGTTCCTTTCAGGGCAAATTGTCCATAAAAAGTAATAGCCAAGTGCACATACAACAGATGCAGAAAACTACTGGAGAAAGCCCCAGGATTTCAAAAGCGACTCTTATCAAGGACTTTGATGACTGGAAAATGCTATTTCTGAAAACATCAATATCCAGTAACCACCCACTCCCCAAAAAAACACACCTTTTCAAATTCATGTTTCAGTGTATCTAATTACCTGGCCTGCACTGTAACTTCTCTCCTTGTCCAAATTTCAACTTATTCTAAATTATACTGGGAGGAAACACTATCCAGAATGGAGAACTGATATTCCATCCACTTCAAAGGTCCACATTCATTTAAGACATAGAAAATGTTATAAAAAGAACTGGTAAACTGTGACTGTATGGCATGGAGATGAAAGATGTGAAGTGACATTAGTGGTGTGTAACCGTAATAAGACTGTGTATATTTACTTGACCTTGGATAGCTTTCCAACCTCCCAATTCTGTCTGCCCATACCACCCAAGCACATTAAAAGGGACATTTTATCCTGTGAACATATTAGGCTCTTGTCTTTTTATAACAGAAAAAAAATAAGCTTCATTATTTTTCCAAATGGGAGACAGAGTTTTCTTTATTTAGAGGTAGAGCAAATATTTACAGGTGATGAGGAAATCATCACTTCCTCCCTTTAAACTATGCCAGAGAGTATGCCACAGAATTTCATCCCATTTTTTTTTTTTTTTAACTTTTCCTCAGCCATCTGCCAAGAGAAAATAACACCGCTGCACTGGGAGCCTGGGAATCCTCGGGAAATACTCCTAGATTCTGTAAAAGTACTAAAGCGTTTGAGGGGCTTTTTTGTTTTCCTTTTTTAACTGGAGCTGTTTGCTTCTATTCTGATTTTTTATTACCATGTCAACAATAGAGTTCTTAAATGACATTGGCGAGTTTGTCGCTGGCAACAGAGCTACTGCGGAGGAGGGGGGGGGGGATAACCCCAACCTCGAAAGTGCAGTTGGAAGGCGGGGCCTAAGCTTTACACTTCGTGAAAGCAGGGAGCGCTGCCAAGAGAAGCAAACAGCACGGCTTTCCCCAACCACGGCTGGCTGCAGGGGCTGTTCGTTATTGACATCTGTCGCTATGGAATACATTTCCCCCGCTCTAGCAAATCTCATCTGGAGCTCTGTAATTAAAAAGAAACATCTTAAAATGTAATTTTTCTTTGCCTAAAACGCTTGCAGATGTTAACCAGATCGCTAATGGTGTAAAGAGTCCGTGGGTGGACGTCTTCCTCCTTATCTTGACGTCTACGCTAAGAGCAAACGGAAACCCAATGAAATATTTTTTATCGGTTTTTGTTTTTTTTTAGCTCACTTTGCAATCTACAAGAATTAGGTTTTAATTATTTGTTTTACTTCTTCAACAATCCCATTTAAAGAAAAATAAACATCCAGTCAACTTAGTCAAGCAACTTTCGCCCGTCCCCCCGCCCAACCAATGATTTTAATTAATATATACGTAACGTCGGGCCAGACGATCCCCCCCCCAAAAAAAAAACCAACAAAACAAAACACAACTCTAAAAGTAGATGCCTACTGGTAAAACTGTACTCTTGTAATGTTTTTAGGGGGGTATCAACACAAACCCGCCCCAGCACACTTAAAGTGAGAATACGGCCACCTTAAAATACGCGCCTATAAGCATGAGAAAGGCTAAGCCCCACCCCCAGCTCCTGAAACAACGGGAGCCCGGCTTTTTCTTGGGCCGCAGCTCGCGCACTGTACACGTGTCACGTCCACCGCTGCTCGCGTTTTCTCTGCAACTTGAGGGGAAACTTTTGGCCGCCCAACACATCAGTGATTTACTGAACTGTGACTTAGAATCTCCTCGGGACTCTGCTGCAAGGTGATGGTTAAAGCTCCCAGACAGGGCTGGCTTATGCCTTTTGTTGTTGTTAACTTTTGCAATTGGCTTTGCTGGAGCCAGAGTTTTAGTAAATCAGAGGAATTTCTAGATTTTTCTAAGCGCTGAGAGTCTGCTGTTTTCCGGTGCCTACTTCCTGCCATATCTAAAACAACACAGCTGCACGGGCCTGATAGAGATGAGTCCCAGGCACCGGTTTACAAACTCGGGGGAGGGGGAAGAAAAGACAGTTTTAAGGGTAGCTGATAAAGCAGACCTGCGCGCGTGCGCGCACACACACACAGTCTCAAATTCAGCACTGCTACTGATAGTTTTGTATGAAAACACCCTTCTAAAAAAAAAAAAAAAAAAGTTGTGTCCATTGTAATGTAGTCATGGGAATGCCAGCTCACAGCAGGATAACAGTAGAGAACTGTGCGGCATGTATCCTATTGTACTGGTTATCAAGCCCTGATTAGCTGACGTCTTAGAAAAGCAGATACTATGGTTAAGTCTGAAGAGTTTCTTTGTCAGGATTAGTACTAGTCTGGAATCTGCAGACCAAATGCTCTGGCACAGGCAGGGGTGTACTGAAAGGAGGAGGGACACAGCATAAAGCTCCTCTTCGTTTAATTTGGGGAGGTAGTGGAGTTTGAGTGGCATAGACAGAAAATGATATTTTGTGGTGGGCTATTGCTTGCCTGCTCCTTCCTACCCTCACTGTCTCCCCCCATCCTGTTTCTCCCCCTCTCCACCAAACTGAAAAAAAAAAAATGAAAATAATGTACTCCTCAGCACCAACCCTCAGGCTATTAGAACACCATGGCAGTCACAAATGCCAAGGATGGCCCATCCCAAAGCTGGAGATTTACACTCTGCTGGAGACTGAAGGCTAATGAGTAAGGCTGTTCTCACTAACACCAATTTAGCACATGTACATATATTACAAAAATGAACACCGTCTAATCAATAAATAGAAAATAAATTTTATTTTTCTAACCATATTGGTCCCAATCTCTGGTTTCTTCTGACTTCTCTTAACTTTTTTGTCAGGTTTTCTTGTCAATTTGGCATTTCTTCTTTAATTGTATCCATATTTGACTCCCCTCTAATTCCTGCCCCTATCTTCTGCCCTGTTGAGCATCTCCCATCACTATATCTTTTTCTTGCCCTGTCCAACAACACTCATCTAAATCCCTATCCCCCTCCCCATGTCCAGCATTGCATCTCTATATGTCTAACCCTCCTTATATTCAGTTTTTTCCCTTGTTACTCCTTCCCTTCTGTTCCCCTAATCCTCCCTCCCCCACGATCAGCATATCCCTTCCTTCTATCATGTTCTCCTCACAGGTACAGCACATCCCTTCCCACCTGTCCCCCTCCATGACACTCCAGCAAGTGCCCCGCTTCCCTCCCCTCCCCCATAGCTAGCATCTCTCCTTCCCTAGCAATTCCCAGCATCTTTTCCTCTCCTTCCCCAAAGGGGTACATCAAGTGTTCCTTCCCTTCTACCCTTGCCATGGGGCAAATCTAGCTCCCTCTGCCTCACTCCCTTGCAAGTCAAGGCATCTGTTCTCCCCCACTTGCAAGTCTTTCAGCATCTTTTCATCTTCCTCCTTCCCATGCAGAACCTGGCATAGCTAATGTGACCATTTGTTTTTTTTCCTCAAAATGGAACAGGACCCCCGCATTCTCCTCCCTCCTCCCAGATAGCTAACGTGACCATTTATTTTTTTCCTCAAAACAGGACAGGACCCCCGGATCCTCCCCCCTGGATCCCATTAAATATAGTGAAAAATATAGACAGCAAATATAAATTCTCAAAACGGACACATTTTGATCACTAAATTTAAAATAAAATCATTTTTCCTACCTTTGTTGTCTGGTGATTTCATGAGTCTCTGGTTGCACTTTCTTCTGACTGTGCATCCTTTCTTTAATTTCTTTCTCTCTCTCTGCCTCCTTTCTTTCTTTCTCTCTCCCTGCCTCCCCAAGCCACCCTGCTTCCCTGATGCAGCCTGCTTCCCCTATCCCCCGCCAAGCCAAGCCAAGCCACCCTGCTTCTCCAACACACCCTGCGATTGGCTGGCCCAGAACTTCCTCTCCAACTTCAGAATTGACATCGGGGGGGGGGGGGGGTGGAGGCTTGTAGGCCTGGCGCTTGTGCAGTGCAGTCACTGCAGCACCTGGCCTGTTGCTGCGTCATGGAAGCAAGGAAAAGCAGGAAGAAATCCTGGACTCCGAAAGTGGGAAATTTCAGGTGTACTTCAGGACAACGGGACAAGGTAATTAAAAACGGGATGTATGGTCACGTTAGGCATAGCTACCTCTCTCCTTCCCCCTACTCTTCTGAGTCCCCAAAATATCTTCCTCTCCTCCCCACCAACCTAGTATTTGTGGCCAGTAGTGCTTGAGAAATGGTGCCCCATCCCACCTGCCCAAATTTAAGCTTTTAGGGTAGAAAGCTGAAATCTAGAACTTTCAGGTCAGTATTCTGAAATATGCTCCCTGTTTCACTCACAGGACCCTAAAAGAAGGCAGAGCTCTGAAGTAGAGAATGACACAGGGACAATTTTTTCCCAGTCCCCGTGCAAGAAGCCTAAAAACTAAAATTGAATAATTAGAACATATAGCACTTAACGAGAAGGTAGATAAAACAGGAAACTAGGAGACATGGTGGGTGATAACCAATGGTACACTTGTGATACCAGTGTATAAAATACAGTATATCACAACAATAAGGTAGATCAGGGCTTCCCAAACCTACCCTGAGAATCCTACAGCTAGTGAAGTTTTCAGGATATCTATAATGAATATGCTAACAACTAATTACTAATGTAAATTGGCACACATTAAAATTTGTGCAAGTATCTGTTCTACAGATATGACACTTTGAAAGTGTAGTGAAACGCCGTTTAAAATGGCATTTTTCACTTAGGCACTGGTAGGGCACCTACTGGGACCTGTTAAGGCACCGGTTGTAGAATTTCTCCCATAGTGCATAACTCAAAAGGGGCATGGCCATGAGAGAAGCATGGATATGTCAAGGGAGGGGGAGAGGGGTTCCGAAAAATTACATGCGTTCTTACAGCTGCGTCAGGGCACCTAACTTGGTCATCAGCATTTTTACCAGGTTTCAGCAGGCATAAATCTAGTGCCTAAATTTAAGTACAAGAATCAGCGCTAAGCACGATTCTACGTGTATAAAGAGTGCATGCCCTTTATAGAATCATGATTAACGCTGATTTTTTTCTGGTGATTTTTGGGTGCCATTTATAGAATGCTCCTTTATATGTAACAGAGGTCAGTTACTGAGTCAAACTGAAGGAAAGTTCTGGATGAAACAGAGTACATCATGGAATCTTTGTGAATAGAAATTCTATGTGTGAAAAGAAAGACAACATTAGTAAGGGTATATTACCATCCACCTGTCCTGAATGAACAGATGATGAAATATTAACAGAAATTAAGGAAGCTAACATGTTTGGCAACATGATAAGAATGAATGATTTCAATTGCTCTAATATCGGCTGGACATGCTCTGGAAGTAAATATCCTAGTTGAAATAAATAATTGCTTCATGGGCAGATGGTTCAGGAACCAACAATTCTGGAGCAAAGGATTTGGTGCAAGAGGTAATGGCGTTGAGGCCACTTGGCAGTACTAATCATAATGTTATCAAATTTGACAATAACTAGAGGGAGAACATAATGGAAATCTGTGCTAGAATTTAAATTTCAAAAGGTAGACTATGATAAAATGAGGAAAATAGTACAAAAAAAGACTCCTAAAAAGTCTATCGCCAATGTTTATATTAAATATAGATATGGCTAAAAAATATCATAGCAGGCTAAACCAGATGTATTGTGTGCCACATATTAGAAAAGACAGAAGGAAGGCCAAATGACAGCTAACGTGGTTAAAATGTGTGATGAAGGGAGGAAGGAAGGAAGAGGAAAGGAGAGCCAGCGTGGTTAAAAGGTGAAGTGAAAGAGGCTATTACAGCCAAGAAAATATATTTTAAAGAATGTATAAAGGATCCCAGTGAAGAAAATAAGAAGAGACATAAGCACTGGCAAGTTAGATGCAAAGTATTGATAAAGAAAGCTAAAGAAGACTATGAAGAACAACTTGCCAAAGAAGCAAAAACTCATAGTAACAATTTTTTAAGGTACATCAAAAGCAGAAAACCTGTGAGGGAATACATGGGATTGTTGGATGATCAAGGAGTAAAAGGTGTGCTCGGGGAGGATAAGGCCATAACGGAGAGACTGAATTAATTTTTTGCTTCGGTCTTTACAGAAGAGGATGTAAAAAATCTATCTGAACTGGAAATGGTTTTCAAGGGTGATGAGGTAGAGGAAACGAAAGAAATCTTGGTGAACCTGGAAGATGTACTAGGCCAAATCGACAAGTTAAAGAGTGATACATCACTTGGACCGGATGGTATACATCCTAGGGTACTGAAAGAACTCAAACACAAAATTGCTGATCTGTTGTTAGTGATCTGTAACCTGTCGCTTAATTTGTCTGTAGTACCTGAAGACTGGAGGGTGGCCAATGTTATGCTAATTTTTAAAAAGGGGAGATCCGTGGAATTACAGACCAGTAAGCCTGACCTCAGTGCTGGGCAATATAGTGGAAACAATTATAAAAAAATAAAATTGTGGAACATGTAGACCAGTGTTCTTCAACCACCGGTCCATGGACCAGTGCCGGTCCACAGAAATTTCCTGCCAGTCCACAGGGCCAGCACGTGCATCAGGCCCTAAACAGTGTTCTTCAACCGCCGGTCCACGGTGCGATCGATGCGGCGTTCTCTTCGAGCCAGCTCCCTCTTCCTAACTGATTCAGTGCACAAAGCCACGGGCAGTGGCTCCTACGGGCATCCTGCGCCTGAACTGGAAGCCTTCTCTCTGACGTTGCAACGTCAGAGGGAAAGCTTCCAGATGAGGCACGGGATGTGCAAGGTGCAATTAGTACTATTATGGAGGCGGGATCTGGGATGGAGATTGGGTGGAGATGGACGGAGTCTGGCCCACGACTTAGCCCAGTGTTCTTCAACCGCCGGTCCACGGACCGATGCCGGTCCACAGAATAATTCTTATATTTCTGCCGGTCCATAGGTGTAAAAAGATTGAAAACACTAATGTAGACAAACATGATTTAATAAGACAGAGTAAGCATGGATTCAGCCGAGGGAGGTCTTGCCTTACCAATTTGCTTGACCTCTTTGAAGGTGTGAATAAACATGTGGATAAAGGTTGATATACTGTATCTAGATTTCCAGAAAACTTTTTACAGAGTTCCTCATGAGAGGTTCCTGAGAAAATTAGAGTCATGGGACAGGAGGCAATGTTCAATTGTGGATCAAGAATTGGTAATCGGACAGAAAACAAAGGGTAGGCTTAAATGGCCATTTTTCTCAATGGATGAGGGTAAATAGCAGTGTGCCACAGGGATCTGTACTGGGACCAGTGCTATTTAACTTATTTAGAAATGATCTGGAAATTGGAACTGCGAGTGAAGTCATTAAATTTGCAGGTGACACTAAACTGTTCAAGGTTGTTCAAACACATGCGGAGTGTGAGAAACTATAGGAAGACCTTAGGAAAATGGAAGACTGAGAGTCCAAATGGCAGATGAGATTTACTGTGGCCAAATGCAAAATGATGTACATTGGGAAGAGTAATCCAAATCAAAGTTACCGGATGCTGGGATCCACCTTGGGGGTCAGCACTCAAGAAAAAGATCTGGGTGTCATCATGAACAATACGCTGAAACCTCCTGCCTAATGTGTGGTGGCGGCGGCAGCTTAAAAAAAGCGAACAAAATGCCAGGAATTATTATAAAATGGATAGTAAACAAGACTAACAGCCTCTTTTACAAAGCTGCGCTAGTGGCTGTGCTGTGCTAACGGCCCCGAAGCCCATAGAGATTTAAAGGACTTCGGGGATGTCGCTGCGCGGCTTTGTAAAAGAGGCCTTAAGAATGTTGTAATGCCTCTGTATCGCTCAATGGTGCGACCTCACCTTGAGTACTGCATTCATTTCTGGTCTCCTAAACTCAAAAAAGATATTGCAGCACTAGAGAAAGTTCAAAGAAGAGCGACCAAGATGATAAAGCGGATGGAACTCTATAGACTATAGAGGTTAGGGCTCTATAGACTATAGAGGTTAGGGCTCTTCAGCTTAGTAAAGAGACGGCTGAGGGGAGATAGGATCGAAGTCTACAAAACCCTGAGTGGAGTGGAACGGGTGCAAGTGGATTGATTTTTTTATTGAATCAAGATTTACAAAGACTAGGGGACACGATGAAATTACAGAGTAATACTTTTAAAACGAATTGGAGGAAATACTTTTTCACTCAGAGAATAATTAAGCTGTGGAATATATTGCCAGAGGATGTGGTAAGAGCAGTTAATATAGCTGGTTTTAAAAAAGGTTTGGACAAGTTCCTGGAGGAAAAGTCCATGGTCTGCTGTTGAGACAGAAATGAGGGAAGCCACTGCTTGCCCTGGTTAAGATAAGTACTTTAAGAAAAAGATATACTACAAAATAAAAAAAACTATATTTATACTAATGAAATAGATTTAAACAAAAGAATTAATCAAGATTTGATCCAATGAAGATTGGGTTCAGCGATTTGTTTCATGTGAACCACAGGGGTAGTGTAACCCTCTGAGGATCTTTACCATCCCTAATCAATTTAAGGTTTGGTAAAAAATCTTTTTGTTATAAACAAAGCTGGAAGTTTATGATTGTAGAAGATGTTGCCCTGGATCAGTGGCATGGAATGCTGCTACTATTTGGGTTTTTGCCAGGTACTTGTGACTTGGATTGGCCTCCATGAAGACAGGATACTGGGCTAGATGGTCTGATCCATTAAGGCTATTTTTTTTTTTTTTAATATAATTTTATTTTTTATTGATTTAACCTATATTACAAGTAAATCTACTTGTTACAAAAATTCAGAAACGTATCCAAACTTAAACAAAACTTAAAGAAGCAACATTAAAAAGTAAAAAAATGGAATTCAATTCTTCATTAGACCTCAACAATCTGTGAGAGAGAAAAACATGGAAATTAAATGGAAAAATTATAAGAATTTTTTCAAGGTATAGGCTATAATATGGCTATATCCCTCAGTCTTCAAGTTTTGGAGCCTCCTTCCTCACCACTGATTAACCCCTTGAGGTCCAAAAAAAGATCTTAGATGATCAGGAATGAAGAAAACATATTTTAGACCCAAGTATTTTACAATACATTTACAGGGGTAGGCTATTTTTATGTTATTATGGAGTTTAGTTGCTCATGTAGAGGGGAAGACTGGATAGGCCACACAGTCTTTAACAGCCATCATTATTTTATTATTTATTTATTTATTCAATTTTCTATACCGTTCTCCCAAGGGAGCTCAGAACAGTTTACGTGCATTTATTCAGGTACTCAAGCAGTTTTACCTCTCTGTCCCAGTGGGCTCATAATCTATCTAATGTACCTTGGGCAATGGGGGGGATTAAGTGACTTGCCTAGGGTCACAAGGAGCAGCGTGGGTTTGAACCCACAACCTCAGGGTGCTGAGGCTGTAGCTTTAACCACTGCGCCACACTCTCCCCTTTATTTATATGCACCCCCCCCAAACAAAAAATAGGCCTTTTAAGTCCTTTTCCATACTTTCTACCTTTCAGCAAACCTCATTGTGTTCTGCAAACACTGAAATCACAGGAGAAGATTGCAGCACTGCAACACAAGTTTAATAAATCTCTGGTGTATCTAACAATAAATGGGCATCAGTTTTCACTGATAAGACATAATCCCTCCATTGAAATCAATTAAATCTTTGGATGCCCAGTCTTCCAAGGTCCTTCTGCAATTTTTCACAATCCTCATATGATTTAACAACATTGTTTTATCTATTTTCGATGCTGTTATTTTCTGTCCTATGCACAGAAAAGTTCAGCACATAAGAGAACAGCATACAATCATAGCCATCTGCACACTTGTCATTTCAATCTGATGGCAATGAAGATATTAGCTATTAAGCCCAGATGCAAAGTGCACAGATGACCCAAAGGCTTTTAACACTTGTCCCCTCTTTTACTAAGGTGCGCTAACCGATTAGCGCACGCTAAATGCTAATGCGTCCATAGAATATAATGGACGCGTTAGCGTTTAGCGTGCGCTAAATCAATTAACACGCCTTAGTAAAAGAGGGGGTTGGTCTTCTGATGTTAGAGAATTAGTATGTGGCCTGAGGAGGAATGAAAAGTTTGCTCACTTTTCTGTAGCTAGTAATAGTAAGGATTTTGTTCCAGCTTCTTTTCTTGTGCCAGCATGAACTACTGACAAAACATTTCTTGTTTACTGACGGGGACTTAGGGCTCCTTTTATCAAGGTGCGATACGGGGGTTAGCACGTCGGACATTTCATCACGCGCTAACCCCTGCAGCAAGCCAAAATACTAACGCCTCGTCAATGGAGGCGTTAGCGGCTAGTGCGACAGGCGGTTTAATGCGCGGTATTCCATGTGTTAAACCCCTACCACACCTTGATAAAAGGAGCCCTTAGTGAACAGTTGAGTGAATAAAATAAAATTTTAAAAAATGGCGCTGAGGTGATTGTATTGCCAAATTTGGGTTCAGGAGGAAATGGCACAGCTGTGAAATGATGGGTAGATGCCCTTGATTACAGAAATTTATATGATATCATACAAGCAATATGCATTAGATATATATTTCAATCAACAATATCTCTCCTAGATAAATATACCTTTTTATATTTTTGTGGATATATAAATGCATACACTGTTTTTCTGTAATGGTGAAAAAGATTTATATTAAGATAAATACTTGCTGATTTTTATTAAACTTGATGAAAGACAGTTTTTGAAAATGTTTTAAATTGGGATTCACATGTATGATATTAATAGGGTGAAAAGAAATGAGTGCTTCATGGACTGATGAAGACTGAAGATGATGATTAAGCAATGTATTGCATTTATATATCCACCAACTGACGTCCACAAAAATATAAAAAATATATTTTTTTCTGGGAGAGATATCATTGACTGATGTGTTATTAGCACCTTTCTCATGATCAATGTAATCTTGACCACAGAAATATAGTTACAATTATCGGGATATACATTTGGCATTCCAAATTTACATATCTATTATGCATAATGTATGCACATGCAGTTCTCCTCCAGGTATTGGTATAATATTTGCATGAAATATTGATATTCCTGCTAATGCATGCCCAGTTCACTAATGTCTATCTAAGCACGTTTTCATGAGAATCAGCTTTCTCTCCCATGTTTATACACATTTTTGCACACACAATATTTGCATACGATTTGTTTAATTTAATAATTTTTTTTTTTGTATGCTGCTATACCAGAAAGGTTCAAAGCAGCATCCGGTGTACAACTTCTTTTGCATGTGAGCATTAGAAAATATGTGTATTGAATTATAGCATATATAGTAGCTGGTATGTACAGCTTTTTCGTTGGTTTCCATATATTTGTGGAACTTTAGTTCTACATAAACAGCAATAAAACTCTTCAAACAACACCTGGTGAATCCATCTTTACCACTCAAAGCACCTAAGAAACCCTGGGGCAGGCCTCTGAGGTCTGGAGCAGCATATGGCATCATTTGCAAACTCTTAAGAGATTTGGTGAAAGAAAGAGGGAGGTGTCAAAATCTCTCTGACATGCTGGAGGAAGAAAGTGGTTCTTAAGAGGGGGAAGCAGAAATAGTAATTTTCTGGTTTAGGAGGGAGGGTCACATCCATTTTGTTGTTTTTCTTAAGATATGTAGTGGTCATTTTACAAAGCTGCCACAAAAAAGTGGCCTTAGCTCTTACTTGAGTCTTTCTTGTGTGCTAAGGTCATTTATATTGAAGATGTAAGATGGCCTATTTTCTGGGTTGTTTGTTTGTTTGCTTTTGTATTAATGGACATGTACTGATTGCCCTTAAATGTATAAGGATTCCACTTTTCTTTTTTTATTTTGATGTACTAATTGTGCCTTTAGCATGTAGCCACTTATTAAAATTACTATCCGAGTACTTACTGCCATTCATTTTGTAGGCAGCAAAAGGCTCACATGGTTATCACTTTGCTGACCAGTTAGTGCACAGTAATAAAAAGCCCAAGAGCTAGTCTCGATGGGCGAACTTAACGCGGGACTGGGTGGCCCGCCGGATCGCCCATCGGACTAGTTAGGCCGAAGGAGGGGTAGGGGTAGCGGGCCCAAAGGGGGTCGGTCGATAAGAAGGGATCGCATTGGCTGTCGCGGCCGAATGGAATTGTGGGGGAGGGAAGGGTTAAAAGGCAGGGCTCGCGGAGGACCCGAACAGTTTGGGTCCTCCGAAGCAGCTTTCCCGCCCGCCCGCCCTCTAGTTTTGGGGTGTGTAAGGTAGTCAGGGTGGCGGTATCCCGAGCTACTGGCTAATGGGCTCATCAAGGGATGAGCGGTGGGCCGGCTGGGAGCTGTGCCTGGTGGGTCGGATGACCCTGGATAATGGGGCATGTGTGGGACATGCCACCCCTCGGACCCTTGCTTAGACGGCAGGGTCGGGGGCCAATTACATCTAATGGTAGCTCGGGATCAAGGTCACAATGGTGATACCATTGTTATGGGTTATTGTTAATGTGTTATTTATGGCTGTTAATTTATATATTGATTTATGTAAATGTTATCTGAATATGTTAATATTCAATAAACAGGGCTGCGGCCAGGTATTACCAACAAAGTGTCTTGTCTCATTGAGATAGGTGAAAGGTAGGTTGGGAAGGGGGTAATGTGTTATATAGAGGCGGGTCACTCCAGGTCCCGCTGTTATGTAAATGTGCTAACTGGTTAGCACAGGAATTCCCACTCTCCCAGAAACATTGTTTAACTCATAGTTAGCAAATGCACAGGACTGTTAGGACTTCTTTTACAAAGGCGTGCTAAGCATTTTAGCGCGGATTTAGCGCACGCTACATGCACGCATTAGCATTTAGCGCTTGTTTAGCGCATGATATTATTTAGCACATGCTAAAAAGCTTAGCGCACCTTTGTAAAAGATGGGTTTAGGTTTGGATTCTGTATAAGACACCCGGTCTCAGCAGCCGATAGGCGTCCTATACAGAATTGCGCCTAAAGTGAACCTGATTCTCTAACCGACGTCTATGTTACAGACACCGGTTAGAGAATCGAGTTGTAAGTAGATGGAGCTGCTGAGCTTATCGCGGCAAGCGATCTCACTGCCATGATAAGTTTAGCGTCTGTGGCCGCCAGTCCCCTCCCCCAATGAACGGGGCAGGAGGGATGCCCAGTTTCTCCTGCCCGGAACACCTCCCCCCCCCCTGAATGAAAGCGGCAGGATGGAACACTAACCCAACCCCACCCCCAAACGAAATGGCAGGAAGGATACCCAAGCCTCCTGCTGGAACACCCCCCATCTGTAGTTCGTAGCAGGAAGGATTTGGGGGGGTGGGGGGGTTCCATCCCTCTTGCCGCTTTAATTCGGGGGGATGGAGGGACTGGGCATCCCTCCTGCCGCTTTCGTTCAGGGGGAGTTCCGTGCAGGAGGGACTGGGCATCCCTCCTGCAGTGTTCGGGGGAGGGGGGGTGCAATTGCAGCCACTAAACTTATCGCAGCAGGGAGATCCCTTGCCGCAATAAGCACAGCAGCCATGTCTACTTACAATGGCCTAGGAAGATGTGTACGGTTGCCTAGGTCCGCCTAAGGCTACCTCTGGCCCAGCCCGTGCCTAGCCTTACGGAAGCTTAGGTGGGCTTGTGCGCCTCCCATAGCTCCCAGAGGTGCCTCCAATGTAGGCTGTCTGCCTCGGGAGCTATGTTTTTTAAAAATGTGCATCATGATTGGCTGGTTAGATGGCGGTAGAACACCTACAGCTGCCTACAATCAGGACGCTGTTTATAGAATCCAGGCTTGAGTGCCTAATGCATGTTAGTAAAATGACCCCTAAGAATGGCAGGAATTTATATCAGATAGCCTTTCCAAGCTGAGGACAGGTAGAAGCTGTTGCTCTGTGTGGATCCCATGTAATCAACTATGCTATTTTTAGCACACTGATTTATTTTGGTATTAGCTAAAATTACTTCCAGTGTAGGAAGAGTTTCAGAACTCACAAATGTGTGTTAAATGGGAATAAAGGAACTGAGCTAATTTTAGGCATACTTTGCATTTAAGTAGTTGCCGATAACCACCATATGAATATCTTCTAAAGCAGAAAAGTGTGCTAATTAGCTTAGCACATTTTTTTCTTTTGTACAAAGCCTAAAATCTGTGAGGTAGAGTTCTAACTTATATTTGTTTCAATAGGAAGTTAGTGAAAATTAAACGTCAGCCACTAAAACATCCTGGATCCCTAACTTTGGAACCCCCACACCTGGATGGGTCCGAGTTTGGGGCCTGTGTGCCTCCTATGCCCATTCTTTCCCTATTCCTTTAATATGTTCCCGGTCATTTAAACTCATCTACCTAGGATTACCAGATGTCTGGATTTTCCTGGGCATGTCTTCTTTTTGAGGACTGTGTTGGGAGTCTGGGGGGCTTTTCAATTTAACAGATTTTGTCTGGGGAATCCGGACATCTAGTAACCCTAAAGCAGCTCAACCTGTCCGTAATCTTCCTCTTCCCCAAGCACACCTATGCGGTTTTGTTGCTTTCCCCTCCCCCTTCCCCCCCCCCCGCACACCTATCCTGAGTCTTGCTTCCTCCACCGCAGTATCCTGTGCTAGCTCACCTGGCGCTTTTGTAACTCTTCAGCCGTCGTCAGCATCGGTGAACTAATCACGCTGCTTTTGGCGACCCGGAAGCTTTCTCTCTGTAGAGAAAAAGCTTCTGGGTCACTGAAGGCAGAGTGTTTAGTTCACTGATGCTGATGATAGCTGAAGGGTTACAGCAGCGCCAGATGAACAAGCACAGGATAGAGGGGAGGGGGTGTAAGAAAGATGGTGGACCACGGAGATGGGGTGGAAAGATGCCCTAGACCAGTGCCTCAAAATTTTTTAGCTCTGGCACACTAAACGGAGCAAATGTTTTTCATGGCACACTATAACTGAAATGATATAATTGCAAAACCAACAAAAAAATTTAATTTGAGAGTTATTTATTTAAAGTTTTTAAAGCTATGGTGGGTAATTGTAATGACGGTGAAACTAGAGTAGACAGAATAGAATCGCTAATCAATGCAATGGATGTGTTTGTTTTTGAGTGCAAATTAACTCAAAATGCGGCTCAATAGTCGACAAGCAAATACGCATTTCATCATCTACCATCTGCAGTCATTTTCTTTTTTTTTTCAATTTAATTTCTATCAGAACTGAAAATCCACGTTCACAAAGATAAGAAGATCCGAACAGTAACAAAGGATAACTACTGCATTAAAAAAAAATTCCTTGCCATTAGTTTTCAAGAACCAATCAAATCGAAGAACGATGCTTGTCTGGGCAATTGTATCCTTACACACACAGATAAGAACACAAGAATTGCAGCTGCTGGGTCAGCTCCCGCGGTGGCCTCTTGGTCAAAGACCAGTGCTCTTACTGAGACTAGCCTTACCTGCGTACGTTCTGGTTCAGCAGGAACATATCTAACTTTGTCTTGAATCCCTGGAGGGTGTTTTCCCCTACTACAGCCTCCGGAAGAGCGTTCCAGTTTTCCACCACTCTCTGGGTGAAAAAGAACTTCCTTACGTTTGTACGGAATCTATCCCCTTTTAACTTTAGAGAGTGCCCTCTCGTTTTCCCTACCTTGGAGAGGGTGAACAACCTGTTTTTATCTACTTAGTCTATTCCCTTCATTATCTTGAAGGTTTCACTCATGTCCCCTCTCAGTCTCCTCTTTTCAAGGAAGAAGAGGCCCGGTTTCTCTAATCTCTCACTGTATGACAACTACTCCAACCCCTTAACCATTTTAGTCGCTCTTCTCTGGACCCTTTCGAGTAGTACTGTGTCCTTCTTCAAGTATGGTGACCAGTGCTGGACGCAGTATTCCAGGTGAGGGCGTACTATGGCCTGGTACAGCGGCATGATAACCTTCTCCGATCTGTTCGTGATCCCCTTCTTAATCATTCCAAGCATTCTGTTTGCCCTTTTCACCACTGCCGCGCATTGAGCGGACGGCTTCATCGACTTGTCACCAGTACTCCCAAGTCTCTTTCCTGGGATGTCTCAGAGTACTGCACCAGACATCCTGTATTCGTGTACAACATTGTTAGATTCTTGCATTCATGATGTACATGTCATCTATTCTAGTGTATATTTGTGAAAGGAATTTTTAAAATTAAAGTAAAATTCTGGAATCCCTCATGGCACACCTGGAATCTCTTTTGGACACACCACTGTGCCTTGGCACACAGTTTGAGAGACACTGCCCTAGACCTCCAGGGAAAGAAAGGGAAGGGGCAGATAGAGATACCAGACCACAGGAGGAGGGGAAGGGAAGGAGAGATATGTTAGACCACTGGATGGGGGAAGAAGAGAGAGATGTCAGACCAGGGAAAGGAAGTAGGAGGGAAGGGAAGAAGGGGAAAACAGAGATATGCCAGACCACAAATGGGGAAGAAAGGAAAGGAAGGAGAGGAGATAGATGCCAGACTATGGGAAGGAGATGATAAAGATCCCAGACCATAAGAGGGGGAAAGGGGAAAGACAGATGTCAGACCATAAGAGAGAGAGAAAGAGAAGGAGGAGATGGTACGCAGGGATGGAGGAGACGAGGAGAGAGAGAATGGACATGGTGCACAGGGATGTGAGGGATGGGGAAATAGAAGGGGAGAGCAAGGGAGGAGATGGTGCATAGGGATGGGAGGAGTAGGAAGAAATGTTGTTTATAGATAGAACTGCTGCTGAATGAAGGGTTCTGGTGTAGGCCAACGGCAGAAGGCTCATCTCGTGGATGCTGCACCGCGGCTGCTGGGGGGGGGGGGAGGGGGGAGGGAGGAAGGATGGAAGGAAAAACATACTCTACACATCCAAAATTTAAAATTACAGACACAAGAAGAGGAGATAAGGTGGGGGAACCGAACCATCGCCATTTTTTGGTGAGGCCACATTTCTTTATTTATCAGCAATACTGCATCAGTAAAATAAAAAAAATCTCCATTAAAAATCCAGTGCAGGTTGTTATTGCAGTATTATTAAGTTTCAAGTTTATTTAGGCTTGATATACTGCTTTAATTACCAAAGCGGTTTTACACTGTACAAAATTTAAAATATAAGCACCTTGGCTATAAGTAATCCCTCAATACAAAAAATTAAGATCTCTAAGCAAACTGAAACAATCTTTGCTTCAAATGGCAATGAGTTAGCAACTCGTTGTATAGGAGTAATATACACTCAGAAGTGTGTAATCTAGCCAAGGACCTAGGTCCCTATAGCTGGACCCATCATCCAGTCATTGTGTATGCACTTATTTTTATTTTAAATCTACTGATTTCTTGAGGGTTGTATTGTGTGAACAAAAATAGACTTAGCTCATAGGGTGTTGAGGGTTCCGACGTGGACCATGTTTCGTGTGCCTTTCTTGAACCCACAGAAGCTTGAAAAGTCTCCGTTGTTCGTACAACATGATGATGACATTACCTTTTGAAAATCAGTGTTGGCGTTTTTTGTCAGTTAAGCTCAATGAAGCAAGGAAAAGCATCGATGATACTTTGGAGATCATTTATATGATGGGTACCTTCACCAGTGGTCCAGTAATGTATTTGAATGTTTAATTCAGTTTTGAGTTTATACAAGCATTTTGAAGTTTTTAAAATTTCTTTTTGACAGAGTACAAGTTGTCAAAATTAGACACACCGTCTTCGATTATTTACTTTTCAAGCACTTTTCATGCTCCTGTGAGTTCCTTGAGAAAGGCGCACGAAACGTGGTCTGCGTCGGGAACCTCAACACCCTAAGAGCAAAGTCTATTTTTGTTCACACAATACAACCCTTAAGAAATCACTAGATTTGAAATAAAACTAAGTGCATACACAATGACTGGATGG
The DNA here is from genome assembly GCF_902459505.1 of Geotrypetes seraphini. Lineage (NCBI taxonomy): Eukaryota > Metazoa > Chordata > Amphibia > Gymnophiona > Dermophiidae > Geotrypetes > Geotrypetes seraphini. Next base: position 180,953,998 of record NC_047085.1, on the reverse strand, counting down.
TGGGCCCAGCTATAGGGACCTAGGTCCTTGGCTAGATTACGTACTTCTGAGTGTATGTTACTCCTATACGAGTTTGCTAACTCGTTACCATTTGAAGCAAAGATTGTTTCAGTTTGCTTATTTACAGATCGTAATTTTTTGTATTGAAGTTTCTTTGATCTCTTCACTCATTACTTTGAATTGTGTTGGTATGCTCCCTCACATAAACCTTTGTATCAGTAGATCCTTCCTTTCTAACTGAAAGAATAAACTAGGGCGTAACTTCCCCTCCTTTTTGTGAGAAGGATGGCTGTACTTTCAAACTACCATGTTTCCCGGAAAATAAGACCTACCCTGAAAATAAGCCATTTTCGGGGTAGGTCTTAATATAAACCTTACCCCCAAAATAAGTCCTAGTTCTGGGATTCGCCGACAGCAACTCTTCAAACTGCCCCCTCCCCCACTGTGCAGTCGAACCCCTGCTGACCATCCTTCCCACCAATCGCAAGTGAGTCTTAATTTTATGCAAAGCAGCGTCGGGCCAGCAGCACTCTAAACAGGCTGCTTCAGCCTTGTCTGTCGGGGAATTCACTCTGCTGCATTACTGATGATCAGTAAAGCGGCAGATTGAAATCCCCAACGGACAAGGCCGAAGCAGCCTGTTCTAGAGCGCTGCCGGCCTGATGCTGCTTTGGATGAAGGTACGGCTCGTTCGCAGTCAGCAGGGAGGGAAGGATGGAGGGTCAGCAGGGGTTCGGCTGGGTGGTGTGTGTGCTTTAGGGTTCTGCTGCACAAAGGATGGGAGGGAGGGAAGGATAGAAGCTGGGCAAGGGTTCTGCTGCACGAGGGATGGGAGGGAGGGAGAGAGGAACGGGGAAGAATTGGGGTGAAGGAGAGGAAGGGAGAGATGATCATGTGCATACCCCAAAAATAAGACCTAGTGCATTTTTTGGGCCCAAAATTAATATAAGACACTGTCTTATTTTCAGGGAAACACGGTATCAGGTGAATCACATGGGAGTCTTGTTCTATGTCTGGGATCCTGAGGCAGAGAAGAAAAACACACAGCTTATGTTGCATCACTGACAAGCTTCCTGGTGCACAAACACAGTTGGCAGACAGATGTGGCTAACACCAACAGCCATGAGTTTCTTACAATTGTTGCTCATAAGAGCCTAGTCCTTGACAGCTGGCTTTGATTCACTCTAAACTGCTAATCTTTACTGCCTAACAGCAAAACAGTTTGCTATCAGTTACAATCCCACTAGTTGCTTTGCATATATTTAACAAGCATTGCATATTCTATAGTAAAGCAAGAATCCTTTTGAAATCAATTGCCCTGCCCCCTCTCATGACTAGAAATGTGAATAAACATACTGTTTTTCCTAGCCGTCAAATGCAACTTGAGAAAAACAAGTCAGTCAATAAAAAGTGTGTTATTGGTGATTTTACAATTACTAACTTGCCAGTGACATCTAAACTATCACTCTGGTTTCGGGGAAGAGATTTTGGTTTTAGTTTACACCTTTTCAGTAATAACGCACAATGGGTTACATTCAAGTACAATAGGTATACCTTCATCTCCAGATGACTTACAAGCTTACCCTACAATACTGAGCCCATGGTGTCAACATTTATTTTTATTCAATGCTGGCTGCCCTAGGTAAAATTTTAGTGTCTGAATCAGTGCATAAAATCTGGGCCTTAACTTACAATCTGCAAAGGGCCCCTAATGTATTTATATCATAGGTAGAATGTCCAGGTATGAGAAGGCCCTATGGAGTAAATGTCTCCAGCCTTGTAGCAACATGGGGGTCTTGTGGAAAAAAAATTGGGTGCAGTAGAGATCCTCTTTCTTCCATTTTCTTTATGTGGCTTTTTGTCATTCTCTCTCTTTGTTTTGTAACGGCACATTGTAACTCCATAACTGTAAATCTGTAACCCGTTCTGAGCTCTTTGGGGAGGACGGGATATAAAACCAAATAAATAAATAAATATCTGGATAGAGCAGTGAGGTATTGGCCTTATATGGATAACAGAGATATTTGGCTGGTATCTGGACAGAGCTGAACACAGCTTTCGATGTCCAAGGATAATTATCCAAACTGCGGCACTAAAAATCATGGCTGTACAAATAAACTGTATGTCTGCCCCAGCAACATCCAAATAGTGTTGAAGCAGTCGGTAAAACTATCCACTGGCATTATTCGGATAAGGCCACAGAACGTCTATTTCAGCAGCATTCATTAGGATAGCAAGCACTGTTAAGATAAAATGCTTTTACACGTAGATACAGTTGTGTCCTGATTATCTGACATATACAGGTCACATAAGAACAATATTGGATAATCCAGAAAATCTGATGAGGGGCTTAGTACATTGCTGCAGCGCAGTGCATTGGGGTACCACTGCCACACTAGGTGCACCCTTTCCTCCTCTCCCAAACAGTAGTCGCCTTATCTTCCGGACTCCCCCCAAAGTGCCTTCTCCTTCCACCCATGTACCCACACTGGCCTACCTTACCGTCCCTGGTGGTCTAGTGGTGAAACTGGGGCAGGAGTGATCCCTAGTTGCTCCTTCCTATGTCAGCTCTGTTTTCACAATGGCTGCTGTGACCTCTACAGGGGGAAGAGGTATGTGGAGGGAGGGTCCAGGAAGAAAGTCCAATTCTGTTTGGGAAGGAGGAAAGGGGCGGAGCCTTGATTAACATTCATCAGATAATTTTTAGCATTCAGGATAACAACGTCAGATATCAAAAGTCTACTGTACTGGATTCTAAGTTTGTACCTGAGGAAATGTAGAGTTAAGTGAATTGCTAAGCTCACAAGAAGCATCTATGGGATTTGAACCACAACTTCTTTGACTTTCAGTCTACTGATCTAACCATTAGGCTACTGATCTTTACTTCTAAATAAATCTTACAGTAATTTTGTTGATTTTTGCATCTCAAAACACAGGCGCTGGGGGTAGAGAGTGGGTGTGTTCTGCGCTAACTGGTTAGCACAATTACACTGTAGTATGCTGTTTAGTGTGGTCTTAGCGCATGAGCCCTTACCACCTACATAATAGGTGGTGGTAGGGGTTCATGTGCTAATGGCCACATATTACACTTCTCCCTCCGTATTCGCTGTGATAGGGGATTAACAGAACCGCAAATACAGAAAAACTGCGAATAACTTTTTCATGTGTTATTCGCTGTTTTCTATTAAAAACCATCTTGAATATAGTGAAACCGCAAATAACATGGTGGGAGACCTGGTCTGTTCCTAAAGGAGAGGCAAAACACGGTGAAGAAAGTGCTGGGAATCAGCGATTTTCCCTGTAAACGCTTGGAATCGGCGATTTCTCTATGCAAGCTGATGTAATTTGGGGGGAGGAGCCAGCAAACTAAAAACCGTGAAAATCAAAACCGCGAATGCTGAAACCGCGAATACGGAGGGAGAAGTGTAGTGGGAAATTTAGTGCATGGCCATTAATTAAGATAATAGAAAAAAATCATCCATTTTATCCTGGCGGTAAAAATGGCTTTAGCGTGTAGGAATAACCTGCGTAAGGAAGCACTGAGGCCGCTTTTTTTTGTTACTTTTCTCAGGAGTGAAGACACGACACGTTTTGCCAACAGAGGCAATCATTATAACTTCCAAAGAAAATGGGACACATTTGCAGAAAAAAATAAATAAATAAATAAATATGCATGTATATATATATATATATATATATATATACTGTAAATTGTTGGGTATAATAATACAGTTAAAAGTTAAGGGCCTCTTTTATCAAGTTGAATAGTGCAGGCTGGTGTGGTTGAATAGTGCAGGCACTGAAGCCCATAGGGATTTGCTACCGCGGCTTGATAAAACAAGGCCTAAACTAGGGGAAAAAAGTTCCAGTATATTGCTGTTGAACTGAGTACAGATTCAAGTATTAGTTTTCAACCTTCCTTTGGATTTCAAGTAAGGCTAAAGAGATTAGGGCTCTTCGGCTTGGAAAAAAGACAGCCGAGATATTAATGAGGTATACAAAATCCTGAGTGGAGTAAGAACATAAGAAATGCCTCTACTGGGTCAGACCTGAGGTCCATCGTGCCCAGCAGTCTGCTCACGCGGCGGCCCAACAGGTCCAGGACCTGTGCAGTAATCCTCTATCTATACCCCTCTATTCCCTTTTCCAGCAGAAAGTTGTCCAATTCCCTCTTGAACCCCAGTACCGTACTCTGCCCTATCACGCCCTCTGGAAGCGCATTCCAGGTGTCCACCACACGCTGGGTAAAGAAGAACTTCCTAGCATTCGTTCTGAATCTGTCCCCTTTCAACTTTTCTGAATGCCCTCTTGTTCTTTTATTTTTTGAAAGTGTGAAGAATCTGTCCCTCTCTACTCTCTCTATGATCTTGTAAGTCTCTATCATATCCCCTCTAAGTCTTCTCTTCTCCAGGGAAAAAAGTCCCAGTTTTTCTAATCTCTCAGCGTATGAAAGGTTTTCCATCCCTTTTATCAGACGTGTCGCTCTCCTCTGAACCCTCTCGAGTATCGCCATATCCTTCTTAAGGAACGGCGACCAATATTGGACGCAGTACTCCAGATGCGGACGCACCATTGCTCGATACAATGGCAAGATAACTTCTTTCGTTCTGGTTGTAATACCCTTTTTGATGATGCCTAGCATTCTATTTGCCTTCTTAGCAGCCGCTGCACACTGTGCCGACGGCTTCATTGTCAAGTCCACCATCACCCCCAGGTCTCTTTCTTGGGTACTCTCATTTAAAAACATCCCTCCCATCGTATAGTTGTACCTCGGGTTTCTGTTTCCCACATGTAATACTTTACATTTCTCAACATTGAACTTCATCTGCCATCTCGTTGCCCATTCCCCTAGTTTGTTCAAGTCCCTTTGCAGTTTTTCACAGTCTTCTTTAGTCCGAGCTCTACTAAATAGTCATCTGCAAATTTTATTATCTCACACTTCGTCCCTGTTTCCAGATCATTTAGAGTAGAACAGGTAAAGGTGAATTGATTTTTTTACTCTTTCAAAAATTACAAGGACTAGGAGACATTCAGTAAAGTTACATGGAAATATCTTTAAAATAAATAGGAGGAAATTTTTTTTTCACTCAATGAATAATTAAGATTTGGAACTTGTTGCCAGAGGATGTGGTAACAACAGTTAAAGTCCACACGCAACTTTGGTCACAGTATATAGATTCTGGAGGTTAGTGCTGAAAATCAGTGCTAAGATGCCTAAATCTGCCCCTGTTGCCACACACTTTTTTGCATCCAAATGTAGATGTTTGGTTAAATTAAGAATATGAAGTTACTTTATGTTATACCGGTTCTTCTATTCCGCCTTTACCTAATTAGTTCAAGGACAGATAACAAAAGTAGAAACCAGACTAACTTATCCAGGAATTACAGAATTAGATAGTAGAAGTTGTACAATAATTGAGCCCAAATAGATTCAATCATGTTAAAACACGTGCTCCATTTCTCTCTACTACTAGTATTCAAAATTCTTTAACTCCCACTCTGTTACTTTTCATAGCTTCTTACTCTTCCTCATCCATCTTCCTACTCCCCGTATCTTTCCCTCTAATCTCCGTCTCCATTTTTCTCCTTTTCTGTCCATCTTCTCCTCACACTCTCACAGGACCCCACAGTTCTTCTCATTTCCAGTTCCCCTCTGCATCCTACCATGATTTTTTCCAACTGCTAGTACCTACCTGCTGTCCTCTTTTCCCATCTCCTCCCCATTCATATCTTCCCCCAACTCCCTGTCTTTCCTTTCTCCCATCACTTCCTCAATCTTTTACTTTCCCCTACAAAGTCCATCTGCCCTTCATTGCTGTCTTTCCATCCTTACCTGCTCTGAGTTTCTTTTCTGTCCTATTCTCCATATTTATTTCCCATCTTTTCCTTTATTCCCCAACACCTTTCATCCTCACCCTCCCATTAGATCATTCTATTAAAGAAGAAGAAAAGGTCTCTAAAAGGAGATAACCCCACCAATGATGGTTAGCAGGAAGAAGCAGGGACCTTGTAGGATGTACTGTACAGGCCAGCACTTTCTACTCTATAGCTTTCCCCTCCCCCATAAAAAGGAAAAGTGAGCTATTAAAGGTCAAAATAAATATCCAAACTTTCCCTGCTTTCTGAACAACTATATTAGCAGGCCCAGAAACTGCGGGACAGGCTAGTCATGTATAATATTTTAGCAGTGACATAGCATTTACTGGAAGGTTTTCTGTTTCTAATCTTATCTTCAGGTAAACCAATACAACTGGTTCTTTTCTGCCTGATATCAGAGCTATTTGGACAGCTAAATAGCACACAGCCGCCTAAATGCTAATATTCAGCACAAAATGGCTGCTGAATATTTGTGCTTAGCAGTTAACAGATAGCTGGCTATGTGGCGTGACTTAGCCAGCTATCCTTGAAATTCAGACTGATGGTCGGCTGTCAAGCGGCCTACCTCTGGCCACTATAAACTTAGCCGGCCAGCACTGAATAGTGACATGGCTGATTAAGTTTTTAGCAGCCAAAAATAGCCTGGATATTCAATGCTGGTCACTGGAAATGGACTGACATTGAATATCCTGGCTCAGCACCAACTGCAGGAGTCGGTCTGGCTAACTCCTGTGGTCTGAATATCGGGCCCTTTGTATTTATTCACTAAAAGGGTCATAAAAATATGAAGTAGGGTTACAGTTGATGAAGCAAATATGACATGAGATGAGGCCCAAGTTAGCCATCTGCAATCATATTCTATCATGTTTTTTGTTTCCTCATTTAGAGGAACTTGGAGTCATTGCTAAGAGTGAAATTTAAAAAATCATATCTCTGTGGCGTTGTCCAGTGCCTCCTCTACACAATATACCTTTGATCCACTTTATATAATACAACTCACCCATTTAGGAAGACTTCCTTAGTACCAAAACTTCAAGAAATCTCCTACAGTAACACTTGGGAGAAATACGAGACATTCCAGCTCACCAATGACATGCTTCAAAAGTATTTCAAACAACTATTATATTCCACGGATTAATGTGACCTTTAGATTACCACCTCTGAATAATATTTCTCATAAAAGTCTTCACCTCAGCACACCACAGATTTTTCTTGGCATGCAGTCAAGAGTAGTAAATAGATCTTTTACTGAAGCAAAGTGCAAAAACTGAATGAGGGAGTCCAAGATCCATGATTCTGAAGAATGAGATTTGCGAAAATGTGGAAGTGAAACTAGCACTTATTCCATTTGGCTCCTTAGGGAGTACCTGTGCTAAAGCAGGTATTTAGCTTGGAACAGAGAAAGTGGGGCTGTCTCAGTTGTATAGTTAAAGAGTTGAAAAGTTCAGCCTCTGGGTCTTTTAGGTTAAAAACGCTTCACAAGATACCATCAGTACAGTTTCAAGCCTTTTTAATCAACTTTTCTCAACCCACACTCATACAGAAATGCTCACTTAATATGGTCAATGAATGGAGTAATATTTAGCCCTCAGTGGTAAGCAATTTGCAAGCTGCTTCAAGCAATGAGTGTGGTGCAATGGCTAAAGCTAGTCTCAGCATCCTGAGGTTGGGGGTTCAAACCCACACTGTTCCTTATGACCCTGGGCAAGTCACTTAATACCAACCCCCCATTGCCCCAGGTACATTAGATAGATTGTGAGTCCACAAGGATAAACAGGGAAAAATGCTTGAGAGCCTGAATAAATTCACGTAAACCGTTCTGAGCTCCCTTGGGAGAATGGTATATAAAACTGAATAAATAAATCCCTATGTGCTAACCCAGATGTTAACTGGGTATTAGCCAGTGCTCAGTTAACTTGATACATGAAGTTTGGACAGTCTTTTTTTCTGTCCTAATTTTATGCACTTTACTTTGGCTAAGTATTGGCTCCACCCAAGCCCCACCCCGGACTCCTCCTAAACCTAGCAGGTTAGGAAATGGCCAGTTAGGGCCATATTCAATACATAGTGCCCCCACCAAAAAAATAAATAAATTGGTGCTGACTAGAATGAGTTAATGCAATTCTATATAAGGTTCACACACCTTAAAGAATTGTGCTAAACGCCAGTGAGCATCATAACTTTAAGGCACACCCATTTAAGTCAAGGAAATTTAGGTCTAAATACCAGTGCCTAACTTTTAGGAATGTCCATGATATGCCTATGAAACTCCCCCAGCCAAACCCCCTTTTCAGATCCATGCACTAGAACTGGCCCGCAGCACTTTAGAGAATACACCTAACAAGTTGTGTATGTAATTTCTAAATAATGCCAATTAGCATTAATTTGTAGGTATTAATTGGCAATTATCAGCACCAATTAGGCTTGTTAACCAATTAGGTTGTGCATGCAAATTGATGGGCATAGCCAATTTCCATGCACAACTTAAGGCACCATATATAGAATTTGGGGGTTAGTGGAGATATTTTAGCCAGTTGTGCTGCTGATATCAGCGGCCAACCTCTCCTGCCTGTAGCTATCTAAAAACAAAATCTAAGTAACATATAATACAGGAACACAACTGACCTTGTGTCAACTTAATCTGTCCTTCACACTCCCCTTAGTTTCTCAGCGAGCATAAAAGCATTTCTAACAGAGTTTATGCATGAAATAGTTCTAAATTACACAATAATTCTTCATATACTGGTATAGAGAACTGCACGAAGTAAAACCCCCTAGTAAGATTCTAACTGGTAACTCTCACATCTACTATCATATCTAGGACTGTGTTATTGGTTTTCAAGGGTGATGATGCAGAGGAACTAAAAGAAATCTTAATGAATCTGGAAGATGTACTAAGCCAAACTGACAAGTTAGAAAGTGATGAATCACCTGGACCAGATGGTATACATCTCAGGGTACTGAAAGAACTCAAACATGAAATTACTGACCTGCTGTAGTACATGAAGATTAGAGAGTGGCCAACGTTACACTGATTTTTAAAAAGGGTTTCAGGGGAGATCTGGGAAATTAGACCGATAAGCCTGATTTCAGTTCCGGGCAAAATAGTGGAACAGGTAGACAAACATAATTTAATGGGACAGAGCCAGGATGGCATAGCCAAGGGAGATCTTGTCTTACTAATTTGCTTGACTTCTTTGAGAGTGTGAATAAACATGTGGATAAAGGTGAGCCAGGTGATGTAGTGTATCTAGATTTTCAGAAAGTTTCTGACAGAGTTCATCATGAGAAGCTCCTGAGAAAATTAAAGATTCATAGGATAGGAGGCAATGTTCAGTTGTGGATTAGGAATTGGTTATTGGATAGAAAACAGAGGGTAAGGTTAAACGGCCATTTTTCTCAATGGACGAAGGTAAACATGGAGTGCCACAGGGATCTATACTGGGACCGGTGCTATATAACTTGCTATTTAACTTATTTATAAATGATCTGGAAATTGGAATGAGTGAGGTGATTAAATTGGCAGATGACACTGAACTGTTCAAAGTTGTCAAAACGCATGCAGATTGTGAAAAATTGCAGGCAGACCTTAGGAAAATGGAAGACTGGGCATCCAAATGGCAGATGAAATTTAACGTTGACAAAGCAAATGGATGTACATTGGGAGATTAACCCAAATCATAGTTATCAGATGCTAGGGTCCACCTTGTGGGTCAGCGCCCAAGAAAAAGATCTGGGTGTCATTGCAGACAATACGCTGAAACCTTCTGTCCAATGTGCGTCGATGGCCAAAAAAGCAAACGGGACACTAGGAGTTATTAAAAAAAGGGATGGTTAATAAGGCTAAGAATTTAATGGTGAGAAAATCATGGTGCATTATATTTATTTATTTTCAAATTTTTTGCCCGCCTAACACCTAGATGGGTTACAGTTATATAGTACATACACAATTTATTCACAGGACAGAGAACAATAATAACTATTCCTTAACAGATAAAAATATATTTTATATAGAGAACTAATCAACAGAACAATAGCTCACCCCTCTCAACTTAATAAATTATGAGCAGTTCTTTCAAATGCTCCACATTTTTTATGGCCATAGATTACCTAGTTCAGGAACAAAACTCCTTCACATATATATGATTCTTGAGCAGTCACCTAAATTATTCCATGTTCTTACATAAACACACTTGTCCTGGTAGTAAATTTCACAATCTGGCTCCTCCTACCAAGAAAGATGCCTGTCTTGTTGACATATAATGTACTGAGTCTACCAACAGTTGCATTGCTGTTTCTGACCTTAATGATCTTTTTGGCAAATACACTGCTAATGCTTTTCTAAAAAAAAATATTCTGTTGACTGTCCATACAAAGTCTGGTGAATTATCATAAAAACCTTATATTACACCCTACATTTCACTAGCAAACAGTGTAATTGCTTCAAAATTGGTGTCATAAGCATTGAACGGTTGCCACCTACAAAAACCCAGGCTAGTTGATTAATAGACTACCGTATTTTTCGCTCCATAAGACACACCCTAGATTTAGAGGAGGAAAAACCAAGAAAAAAAATATTCTGAACCAAATTGTGCCTCTGAACCCAGCCCCTAGAAAAATAGACAAATATACTGCAGCAGAAAGATTTTGATCACTAAACTGAAATCCTACCTTTGTTGTCTGGTGATTTCTTTCTTTCCTTCCTTACTTCCTCAGGTCTAACAATTGTCTCTTTCTATTCCCTCTTTCCTTCCTATGTCCCGAGTTCCTGTCCCCTCCCGCTCACTGCCTTCCAGCCTTTGTCCTTCCTCCCTCCCGCGCCAATTCCTCCTCCCTGGTCCGCCAACAGGCACTGACACCGCTGCAAAATGACCTCTCCCTCCCCTGGAACCAGACTTTTTAGTAGGCGTCATAAGGAGCACAAAAAAACCCTTCACCAAACCCTGGTAAACCCCAACCTACCAACACCACACTACCCCAAATAACCAGAGGCTCACCTCCCAGACCATGCTCCACCAGTGCCACTAGCACACCCGCACCAAGATACACACACACACAAACACACACCCCACTGAACACCTCCCCCCCTGAACTTGGGCTGTCACGATCCTCAAGGCAACACCACAGGAACTTGAGCACTGCTGACGTCTCAGGAACCCGAAGATCCCTCAACGAAAGTCCAAAAAGCCGCTCCTCTGACCAAAACAAGGCTCCTGCACTCCTGGACCACAGTGCACTCAATGCGCACACCCGACACTGCTGCTGCTACTGACTCCTGCTGCCACAACTCCAAGAAGGGCTGCGGTGTGCAATCGGGCCCACAAGCCTTTACCCTACGTCAATTCTGACGTCAGAGATAAGGTCCGGGCCAGTGATTGGCTGGCCTGGACCTTCTCTCTGACGTCAGAATCACATTGGGGCAAGACTTTTGGACCTGATTGAACGCCGCCGGCCCTTCTCTTCCTTTCCTGCGGCGGTGAACGGGTAAGAGGGCGGCAAGCAGCACCCGCGGTGGGGGGGGGGGGGGGGACAAGCAGCAGCAGAACCTCCAGGGGGGGGGGGCGAGGTGTATTCGCTCCATAAGACACCCCCCTTTTTCACTCCCTTTATGGGGGTAGAAGTGCTTCTTACGGAGTGAAAAATACGGTAATTGCTTACTGTGGTTGTGCAGTACTGTACAGTATTTATTTCCCAGCACTGTTCTGTGCAATTATTTTGTTTAAGAATGTTACTTCTATAAGCAGTATTGCAAATAAATAAATTGTTTGTAACATTCTAAATGTTCTACTATGGTTTTTTTGCCAAATGCTGTCCATGCAGGAACCTTACCCTATTTTTCATATTGGATCCATTATTCACTTTATGCGATTTTGAGGTGCAAAATGTACTGCTGAAATCCAACCTCTATTTTCCCATAGACACATTTTGTTATTTGTGATTTCATGATTGGCCAACTTGTTCGGGAACCATACTACCACGAATGAGAACAGACTATCTCACCAGTCTTATCGACATACAGGTGCTGCTTCTAATGGTAAATGTCTTCAAAACAAATAAATTAAAGTCAGAGTCCAGAGCTCCACTTTATTTCCAGCTTCAGTGAGGAAATGGATGTCAAAGGTCAGCAAGCTGGTAGAAAGTAACCATTGGCTACTTCCATTAGAAAGTGTAGATGAGAGACATGGTCCTTATTACATGTTTCTTCCATTTTTGTGCTATTTGTTACGAGAGATTACTGGGTACAAAATCCATCAACTAATTATACATCACTTATCCATGTGCGGCAGATTTGCTTGGCTTTATTCAGTTTGACTTTGGAGGTTTCTCTCTTTCAAGTCTCCTGAGACACTACATTTAGATGAGCTAGAGGTTAAATAGTAAAAAGACAATCTTGATACCCCAGTGGTAACATCTTTCAGTGCTCTCTCCCACTCAGAAGTAGACATTCAAGTCCATTAATGATCTGACCCTAATGAATTATTTGAGTTCTTTAATTTTTTTTTTGTAATGCCAATCACATATAACCCGGCTCACAAATGTTAACGAGTCAGCAAATTTTACCACAGCGTGCACTCTTTCAATCATCATTTTTAATGTGGAGGGCCCTAGATGTGGGCTTGCAGCCAGATGAGTAAAACTTTCCATGAGGAAAGCTTTTTGTTTTCTCCCAGAGCTGCTACTTCATCAATGAGAGTCCTGGTGGTGGAGGGGGAGGGGTGGATAAGCAAAGGCTCACAATTCAGACTCTGGCGTAGACAGCATTACTGGACTTTGTCGTCTACCTGCTTGTTGTTCTAACATCTGGACTACTGGAAATCAAAGGGATCACTCAGGGGTTTTCAAAGGCATAATTATGGCAGTAGCATGAACAAAACTGAGTGCCTGTAGAACCAATCAGCTTAATCATGAAACTGAGACATATGAAAAGCGATATGTTTCAGTACAGAAGAATTTGGTCTGCCAAAGTTCCTTTCCTAGAGTGTTATGTTTCAGTTACAAAACATACTATATGTATGCAAGTATAAAACTAATTAACATTATGAATTCTTCTCTACTGTGTACTGTATCACCCTATTTTTTTACATTACAGAATGCTATTGCTCTGTAAATAAAAGCTACCATTTTTTTAAACATCAACTATGTTCTGTAAATATATTTTGAAAGTACTGTATGCTTGAAGTAGCAAAGATACTTACTTGTAGGTATTTTCCGAACACAGCAGGCATATATTCTCACATGTGGGTGATGTCGTCCATGGAATCCAGTACAGACACTACCAAATTTTTAGGCAATGCTCATACTGCATATGTGCCAGTGCCTTCCCACCCGAAGTCGGCTCACAGGACCATCAGTTCAGTAACAGAGCTAAGAAGCCAACTAGGGGAAGTGGGTGGGTTGTGAGCATATGTGCCTACAGTCCTCAGAGAACAAGCGGGCATTACATTCTCACATGTGGGACTCCCAAGCTGCCAGGATCATGGGATAATGGATACATAAACATGAGCCTGGCGAAATCCAAGAGGGTTGGAGGGAAAGTTGGTGCTCAGGAAGTGAAAAGATTCTGCAGAACTGCTTGTCCAAACTGACTGTCTCTTCTGGAGTTTTGTTCTAAACAGTAGTGAGAGGTAAAGGTGTGTGGATTGAGGACCAAGCAGCTGCTGTGCATATGGTCTCAGTAGATGCAGAGTGGAAATGAGGTACCAAGGCTGCCATAGCTTGGACATTGTGAACTATTATAAGACCCTGCAGTGTCAGCCCAGCCTGAGTATATGCAGAGATATAGTCCGCCAGCCAAGTGGAAATTGTTCTCTTGGTAACAGGAACTCCAAGTCTGTTAGGGTCAAAAGCCACAAAGAGTTGGGAGGATGCTTTATGAGGTTTAGTCTGGTCCAGGTAGCATGCCAGATCATGTTTGCAGTCCAAGGTGTGAAGAGCTGTTTCTCCAGAAGGGAATGCGGCTTTGGAAAGAAACAGGTAAAACTATGAACTGGTTGAGGTGGAATTCTGAAACCACTTCGGGAGGAATTTTAGATGAGTTCAGAGCTCTATCCTGTCATGGTAGAATCTTGTGTAGAGAGGACCTCACATAAGTGCTTGAAGTTCACTCACATGGGTGCAGACATGAGAGCTATGAGGAAAATGGCTTTCCAGAGTCTGAGGGAGCAAGTTGCTCAAAGGGAGACTTCATAAGAGTAGAAAGTACCACATTAGATATGCTATCTTGCTGCAGTTTGATCTTTCAGTAGCTTTTGATGTAGTACATCATGATATACTGATCTTTTTACTTTCCGAGATAGTCCTGGATCAGAAAGTACTGAGATGGTTTACAGGTTTTCTAACATTACGCACCTATGAGGTATATATTGATGGTGAAACATTTGCCCTATGGAGGTCTGCCTGTTGAGTTCCACAGGCAGACCTCGTTGTCTCCTTTACTTTTTAACATTTATATGACTACTTTAAAGAACCTGAATTTGGCCGCTTCTGAAACAATTTTTACATATGACATTTTTATTCTATTAGAAATAGATCCAAAACTGAGAAACTTTGATCTAAATATCGTCTGCAAATTTAATCACCTCGCTCGTCGTACCAATTTCCAGATCGTTTATAAACATGTTGAAGAGTACAGGTCCAAGCACCGAACCCTGTGGCACTCCACTCGTGACACTTTTCCAGTCCGAGTATCGACCATTTACCCCCACTCTCTGTTTCCTATCTGCCAACCAGTTTTTAATCCACGTGAGTATTTCACCCCCCGATTCCATGGCTCACAATTTTTCAAAGTAGTCGTTCATATGGGACCTTGTCGTACAACTTCTGAAAATCCAGATATACAATGTCGACTGGATCACCCTTGTCTATTTGCCTGTTTACTCTCTCGAAGTGCAGCAAGTTCGTCAAGCAAGATCTTCCTTTGCTGAAGTTGTGCTGGCTGGTCCTCATCAGATTGTGTCCATCTAGGTAATCAATGATGTGGTCCTTTATCAGCGCCTCTACCATCTTTCCCGATACCAAGGTCAGACTCACCGATCTGTAGTTTCCCGGATCTCCCCTCAAACCTTTCTTGAAGATCGGCGTAACATTCGCCACTTTCCAGTCTTCCGGAATCCTTCCTGATTTGATTGACAAATTGGCTATTAATTGGAGCAGTTCAGCTATAGCCCCTTTCAGTTCCTTGATTACCCTTGGATGGATGCCATCTGGTGCTGGGGATTTATCGTTTTTAAGCCTATCAATCTGCCTGCATACCTCTTCTAGACTGACCGTCAACCCTGTCAGTTTCCCATCTTCGTTTCCTGTGTATAACCTATCGGCTTCCGGTATGTTGTGTATATCCTCATCAGTAAATACAGATGCAAAAAATGAGTTCAGTTTGTCGGCGATAGCTTTGTCCTCCTTTAGCACTCCCTTTATTGCATGGTCATCCAATGGCCCCATCGCTTCCTTCGTGGGTCGTTTCCCCTTAATATATTGAAAAAACAGCTTGAAGTTTTTTGCCTCCTTAGCTATTTTTTTCCTTGTAGTCTCTTTTGGCCCCTCTTACCGCCTTATGGCACCTGCTTTGATGTTGTTTGTGCTTTTTCCAGTTTTCTTCCATTTTTGTCCATTTCCATTCCTTAAACGAAGCTTTCTTGTCTCTGATCGCTTCCTTCACCTCTACAGTGAGTCACGCCGGTTTATTGTTCTTTTTCCTCTTGGATCCCTTGTTGATATGTGGTATATATAGATTTTGCGCCTCTTTGACTGTGTCCTTAAATAGGGACCATTATCGCGCTAGCGTTTTTACAGTGCTTATCCTCTGCTTAATCTTCTTCCCCACCATGAGTCTCATCCCTTCGTAATTCCATTTTCAGAAGCTCAGTGCCGTGGCCGTCATTCTGGATTGATGTTTTGCCCCTGTGTCCAGATTGAAGTGGATCATATTGTGATCACTGCTTCCCAGCATCCCTTCTACTTCTACACCTTGCGCCGGTCCATGGATGAAGTTACAATGTACACATTCTCTTTCACTTTATAAAATGTGTATAACTAAAGGATGCATTTTGAGAATCTATATGTAATATATGGAGGTTTTTTGACTGATGAGGGAATCTCGCTGAGAAATTGAAGTACCACTAAGGTCTTTTTCCTTCTCGTTTGTTAAACGTTTTGTATATATATATATAAAAACTGTGGTCTCAGAACTACTGTATCTTGGGAGGAAAAGAGATGTTTTCCCAATTCAGTGAACTGACATTCTCAATACAAGGCGGAAGCTCTAGCTAGCTAAAACTAAAATTTGCATGTTTGATAAACTTCTAACTAGGTTCCTTTAAAAACCTACACCTTGCCACCTACAAAAGGCATAATAACAGCATGATCTACTGCAGTGGTCTCAAACTCGCGGACCATGGGCCACATTTGGCCCGCTAGGAACTATTTTGAGGCCCTCGGTATGTTACCATTGTTCTGGAACGTTGCTGGCCTCACTGCTGTAACCTCACGCAAGCACTTTCCTGTGATTATGAGTTGGAATGGAGAGGACAATCACGTACAGATGCAGGAAAGCACTTGCGTGAGGTTACAGCAGTGAGGCGGGCAACGTTCCAGAGTGTCAGGTAACCAATGCAGGCAGTGCAGCTTGTGCGTGTGTACATAATCTCATGAACTCTCGTGAAATTTGGTACCTCTCCTAGCGGTGACTGCTTGATGATATAAGATGGCGGTTGTGTCTGGTGCTGGAGGAGGTGAGAGCTGAAGGCGGTTGCGGTTGCAACCACCGGACACTTAAGGCACAAGTCGGATATTGATTCTCCCCTCTACAAAAAAGCCGAGGACTACCCCAAAATTATCAGAAGCAATTAAGCAAAGATTTATAAACTATAACAAGTTTTACTTCATGCAAAGTTGTCATTTCTTTAATAAGACATTAACTATTTTTTCTGCAGCCCTCCAAGTATCTACAAATAAAAAATGTGGCCCTGCAAAGGGTTTGAGTTTGAGACTGTTGATCTAATGTATATAAAAGCACAAGCTAGTACCCAAGTGCATTCTAGGAAAAGGCAGAAAAAAACCCTATTGAACAGGGAGTATTGTCAAGTTGCAGTTGATCTAGTATTTTGTTTGGATTTTCCTTGTCTATTTTATTGAGGGGTGTTGGTTAAGTTAGTAGCATCAGTGGAACTGTAATAGGGTGTACAATGTGACTTCTTTGATTTATTTTATAAGTCACTGCAAATTTTTTGTGGTTTCATCTGCTAAATGTAATAAATGAAATGAAACAAAAATCCCTCAAAATGCTTCATGAATTGGGTATGTTTACATTCTCTATTTCAATGTATTATTAATGATACTTCATAACTTACTTATGGCTTTGATTCAACTCCTACTCATGAGTTTAACAAGTCATCAATAACTCATGTAAACAAATTATGTAGTTTCAGCTAGTCCATTAGATATATCTTAGAGAGATTATAATTGGAGATGAACCTAGAACCTAGGAATACCTATATATTCTTTTTAAAAATCCCCAACGGCTTTGACACCTCCTTAGAGGCACTTGCACTGGAAGTGACTCATTTCAACCAGGGATGTATAGGAGTGGCTGAGGGTGCAGTGGTATTCTAGATTTTAAAGCTACCCCCCAAATTAAAATTACACCCACACATTGACCCATGTACAAAATTTCATGAAAGTTTACAGGCCCAAGACACAATAAAAGGCAGTTTGACTGAGCTAATTATTTGGCAGTTTGACAGTAATCTTACAGTAATTGGATTCTGCAGGATTATCCTGCTATGATGATTGTGCAATTGTCTGTGATGGACTATGTTTAGTTCCTTAACTGGTGTTTGTTATACATGTATTTACACATGAACTTACGCATAAAGGACTGAATTCTATATACAGTATAGCGCCTAAAAATTGGTGCCAAAAAAGCCTGTCCAATGTCTAAAGTTAGGCACAGTTTACAGAATAGCACTTATGCCCAGAAGACGGACCTAACTTTGTGACCATTTGCACCAATGGAAACATGGTGCAAATCCTCACACCAAAAAGTTAGGCATGGATGCCTTTTATTCTACAATTACACCCATAAATGTAAGGAATGCCCCTGATCTGCCCATGAGCCTCCCAAAGTGTAAAATTTAGGCATGGATCCTGCACTTAAATTTATATATATATATATATACTGTAAATGTAAATTAAATTAAATTAATACTGATAATTGCTTGATAAGAAGTCAATTACACTATATATGGGGGGGGAACCCTCAGCCCAACCAAGAAGAGAATGACGTGGATATGGTTCAATTAATGATCTGAAACAATGTCAAAAAATAGAATTTTGTTTCTGCAAATTGTCACTTAGCAAAATAAGATAACACTCTTTTCAGCTACAGTGGCAAAATAACGTTCAGAATTTAGGAAGTTGGTTGGTTGGGCTGAGAACTTTTCAGTGTCCCCTCGCAACATGATTTTTGTTCCTGGACAGTAAGTGTAATTTCCTAATTGCTCATGCCTAAAAAGTATAGAAAATGTCTATTATTTCCATAAAACTTTGCTTTTGTGAGCAGGTTAGTCAAATTTTGCAATGTACCTATTTAAAATGTGAAAACACTGAAGTTTCATCTTTTCATTCTTATAAAGCAGTATATCGCACACCAGTGTGCCTCCTGAGATTTCAGGTGTGCCGTGACACACTGGCGAGAAGGAGAGTGATCCGTGCTGGCTGACTGCCTTCAGGACGTGCCTCTCACAGCGAGAGGCACATCCTGTAGGTAGTCAGCTGGCGCGGATGACTCTCCTCCTCGCTAGCATCTCTCCTCCTCTAACCGTATGTCCCCTCCTCCTGGTTCCCTCCATTGAAGCGGCCAGATGGGCATCAGTGCAAGGGCAGATGTTGACGCAATGACGTGTCAGCGCGTCGATGACCGTGCACTTCTGGGGATGCCTTCCGGCCAGGGTACTGTGCTTAGTATGCTGCCGACCGGAAAGTTTGCAACACACTGTTATAAAGTATAATAAAGCACCATATGAATCACAATTAACATGTATTTATATTGAAATTATACAAGGATGACCACAGATTTAGCACTGAGCAGTTTTTTGAGATTTGCGATTATATTGTAAGCCACTTTCACAAATCAGCCCCCAGATGTAGCCTCCCATCATGTTCTCATCATATCCTTGGTAGCAGCGTTCAGCATATTCTGGTAGAAGAACTCACCTTGCTCCTCTGAGGATGCTCCCATGTTCTCCTTCAAGGACATAGATTTTGAGAAACATCCTACAGCTCTTTTTACTGTAATTCTTCACCAGATTTTCAACCAATTCCAAGTAGTTTTTAGCCTTGTGATTGTCCAGGAAGTCCCAAACCACTGTGACAAAGCTGTTCCAAACTGATATCTCCTTCCTAGTTAGTTTCTTGGGAAATTCCTTGCATTCTAGGATCTTCTTTATCTGTGGTCTGACAAAGACACCAGCTTTGACCTTTGCCTCAGACAGATTAGGGAAGATATCTTGAAGGTACTTGAAGATTGCTAACTCCTTATCTAAAGCTCTTACAAATTGATTCATTTGGCCCAATTTGATGTGGTGATAGCATTAGCACCTTCCCAGGGTCCACCAGTAGTTCCCATTTGACGTTGTTTCTCCCCAAAGAGAACTCGGTTCGCTGTGGCCAGTCCCGCCTTTGGTAGTGCGCCTTTGTGTCCCTGCTGTTCCGAAGAGATAGCAAGGAAACTTGGTAAAACCGCCTTGCAGACCCATTAGGAATGCCACTACAGTGGTACCTCAGAATCCGAACGCCCCAGAACTTGAACAACTTGGAATCCGAACTAAAAATTCAAGTAAATTTTGTCCCAGAATCTCAGAGAGGGTGAGATCCAGAAGGCCTTGAGCATGCGCAGATGCTTAAGGCCCAGCAGAAAAACGGCGGCAGGCACTTTCTAACACCAGCGGCGCATGGGTAAGGCCAGGGCCGGTCAGTGGGGGAGGGGGGGAGGGGAGGAGGCGATCGCGAAGGAAGGGAGCAGCGCCGGTGGCCTTGGGAGGAGCATGGGAGTTGGGGTGAATCCGACAGGAGTGGGCCAGCACTTGAGAGTCCCAGTGCTAATAACTAATGCGTGCATGTTATCCTATGGATGCATTAGCGGTTAGCACACGCGTTGATTTTGCGCATAGTGCACCTTTGTAAAAGAGGGCCTAAGTGGCACAGAGCATAAATGCATAGGGTTATTAAAATGGATGAAGCATCGAAGGGGCTTGGTTGGGGTGGTGTTGCTGCTGCTTAACAAACACAACTTATTGCATTTAGGCACCCTCCAGAGTCTGCATAGGTTGTGATATCTTTGATTGAACCAATCTCAGATTGTCCTAAAATGGTTATATACAGTAGAAGCTTCTGAGATTTTCACATGCAGTTCCTCCTACGCTACGCATAAGAGTAAAAAGTCTTAAAACCTCCTGAGAAAACTAATGCATGAAAATTGGACGAAGACATGTATTAAAATAAGATGCTGTGTGATTCTCCTTTAAAATAAATTACTAGGAACAGTGTGGACCGAAACTAAATTTGTTATCTATAAAAATAAGAGAAACCTACTGACTAGGACTACTGACAATTTGTGTCCTAGTCAGTAGAATCACTGTTTATATCTCTGTACCATTTTGGTTTAAGCATCCTAGAGATAATGTTACCATTATCTTTTTTAACACAGGAGATAACAGGAAAAATAGAGCCATTTCAATTGTTCTTACTAAATAAGTTTGAGACTCAAAGTGTCCAGATGTGGTGTTATGACTTCAGTTTCCTGATACGGCTTCCTAGCAAAGACAACATTTAAATGCCAGTGGCCAAATACACTTCTAGAGTAGGTGTTTTTCTACAGGAAACAATAAGGTCACAAATGATGACACACCCAACACATCAGGCTTATCTACAAAATGTGGTTCAATCTGTAGCCTAAAAATAGCCTTCAAAAGAGAGGAAAAGCATAAAATTATTATGTCAATGATGAAAACAGCCATGGTCACTAGATATAAGAAATGTGTCCTTTTGGTATTTATTTTTCCTTAAAACTCGAGTCTTTATACAGGACACTATTAAAGAACAAAACAACCACAAGATTACTGACAAACTGGGGCTCACAGTGGCTAAATACAATCAGCCCACAACAGCATTTAGTTTTTATTTTATTTTCATACTCATTCTTGTTTCCTAGTTTCAGACATATGTATACAGAAATTAATATTAAACAAAATTATAGAAAGCACAGTCACAGTATAAAAATTGTTCAACCAACACACATTAACAAATGAAAAGAGAGGCAGAGAAGATCACTAAGGGAGCAATTCTATACCTTGGCACTTTGAGTTAGACACCTCAGGGTCAATATTCAACACAATTTAACAGGTATGAAACAGCTCCTACCTGGTGAAATCACCTGTTTGCAGCTAACCAATCATTTTTAGCGGCACTTAACTGGTTATCAGTGCTGAAAATAACCAGTTACAGCTGAACTCAAAACCAGATCTTCTGGGGGTGTTCCGAGAGTGAAGTCATCACTTGGTTGGTTAAGTGCTGATATTCAGAACTCAACCAGCCAGATTAACAGAACTGCATAAAAATCAGTCCTATTTTTATATGGTAACCCATAGCTGGTTAAGTGTTGAATATCACACTTAGGTCTAGATTCACTAAGGCCACAGATCGGATCCGATCTGTAGCCGGAGGGCTGATTCACGAAGCGCCCTCATGCAAATCAGGGTGATCGGAATCATGCCCCCAACCGACCGCATGGCCCAAAAATGGCGGTCCTGGTTTATATTCGGGCCAACGCCCCCTTTCCAAAATTATTGCAGGCCGCTGCCAGGCTCTGCACCCTGTTCCCCCACATCTTCTGCCCACTGCACCTCTGGACCACCAGGGATCTGATTTCAGATGTCTATCGCGGCCCTAGGGAGACACTTAGGGCCACCTAAGCTCGCCTAAGGCCAGTTCCGGGCAAAACTATTATAGGCGAGCTTAGGCGGCCTTACACGCCTCCCTAGCCTTACGAAAATGTCTACAATGTAGGCAACCCTCCTCAGAGCTTTTTTTTTTTAATGTGCATTCTGATTGGCTGGCTAGACAGCGGTAAGATGCCTACCGCTGCCTACAATCCAGATGCCATTTATAGAATTTGCCCCCATCTCTCCAGAGTCCTTCCTGACTCTCCCGGTCTTTGGCAGCATCTAGTGCCATTACCGGTCCCTCTGCCAGTTGCCACCATCCAAGCCAGTCCCTCTGCTGGACCACTCCTCAGTCCTTTGGCCAATGCTCCCCGGTCCTTGGATTCTTCCAGCTTCTCCATTGCTTGGTCATCTTATCCAGCATACATGCAGTGGGGGTTCTCTCAGCTCCTCAGTCATCTTCTTGCCAATGCACACCCTGAGGACTCTCCTGGATTCTTCCTTCACTGGTCCCACCTCTAATCAAGCCTAAGCCCCTTGACTCTAGGCTCTACTAGGTCCCCAGCTACTTCTTCAGCTCTTTTCCTGCTGGTGTATAGGTCTCTGTGGATCTTCCCACCACCAGATTTTTGTTCTGTGCTGTGCTGTACCAGTCCCATCTGTCAGGACTGGTCAGTCTGGCCATTCTACTCCACTGCACTAGGCCCCCCTGTCAGCAGTGGTCTTCAGGAGTTAGGCCAAAGCCAGCATTCCTCCTCCCAAGGGTCACCCAGCTCCCAAAGGAGTTCTTTGCTTTCTGAGTTCTCTGTGCTGGCAGCTGTTCTTTTCAGCACCACAATCCACTCAGGATGAGTGGACAGCTCCCAGCAGCACTAGTAGCTCCCATGCAAATCAGCTCCACATTATCATGGCTCAGGCTCTCTCCATAAGCTCCACTGCTTGGGCTCCATCCACTGGCCTGGGAGAGGAACTTCACCCTATCATAGAAATATTTTGATAGGATGGTTAACTTTTTAAGGTGGAAAGTCAATATAATCTTAGGAAGAAATTTTGAATTGACTGTGAAGAATCACCTTATTGTTGAAAAACATAGTGTAAGCTAGATTAGTCACTAAGGCCTGGAGCTCTCTGATCCTGCATACTGAAGTGACCATCACCAAGATCCAACAGAGAATTCAGTTCATGAGGAGCTAGCTAAACTAAAGGTGGACAAAGTGTTGGGGCCAGAATGTGTACATCTGAAGGTACTGAAGGAACAGCGGGAAGTTCTAGTGGCTCCGCTGGCTGACTTTTTTAATGCTTCTCTAGTCAGGAGTGGTACCGAAGGACTGGAGAAGGGCAGATGTGGTCCCTCTCCACAAAACTGGAAGGAAGAAGAAGGGAACTACAGGCTGGTAAGTCTGACTTCTGTGGTAAGTAAATTAATGGAAACACTGGAGGTTTCTGGAATCCAGTGGATTACAGGACCTGAGATAACATGAATTTGGTAGAGGCAGATCTTGTCAGACAAATCTGACAATTTCTTTGACTGGGTGACCAGAGAATTTGATAAAGGGAAAGTGCTAGATGTGGTAGTAACATAGTAAATGACAGCAGATAAAGACCCTAATGGTCGATCCAGTCTGCCCAACTTTACCCTCTCTTTAAATTTCTAATTTAATTTAAATTTTCCTTTTTCTTAGCTATTTTTGGGCCAGAATCCAAAGCTCTGCCTTGTAATGTGCTTAGGTTCCATCTATTGAAGTCTCAGTCAAAGCTCACTCCAGTCCATCTAAACCATCCCAGCCATTGTTGTATTTAACAGGATACTTTTTATGGAATTGTATGTATTGTTTTATGTGCTGTGAGCCGCTTAGAACCTCCCCGGTATGGCGGCATATAAATAAATTATTATTATTATCAAAGCCTTTCCCAGTCTATCCTCAACCAAATGGCCATTTATGGACACAGACGGTGCAAGTCTGCCCAGTACTGGCTTTAATTCTTCAATATATACCATTGTTTTTGAGATCCTCTATGTTCATCCCATACTTTTTGAACTCTGTCACCGTTTTCTTCTCCCTTGGGAGTGCACTGCAGGAATCAACCACTCTTTCCATAAAGAAGAATTTCCTTACAGTACTCGTGAGTCTACCACCCCTCAACCTCAAATTATGTCCTATGGTTTTACCATTTCCTTTCCCTGGAAAAGATTTTGTTCTACATTAATACCTTTCAAATATTTGAATTCTGAATCTCCCCTGTCCCTCCTTTCCTTTAGAGTATACATATTCAGGGCTTCCAGTCTCTCCTCATATGTCTTTTGGTACAAACCTTCTACCATTTTTGTTGACCTCCTCTGGACTGCTTCAAGTTTCTTATGTCCTTTACCAGATATGGTCTCCAAAACTGAACACAATTCTCCAAGTGGGGCCTCACTAACGACCTGTATAGGGGTATCAACATGTTCTTTCTTCTACTGGTTACGCCTCTCTCTTTACAGCCTAGTATCCTTCTGGCAACAGCCACCGCCTTGTCACACTGTTTCTTTGTCTTTAGACCGGATATTATCACCCCAAGGTCTCTCTCCCCATCCGTGCATATCAGCCTCTCACCTCCCAGCACATACGGCTCTTTCCGATTAATTTTAGTTGCCAGATATTAGACCATTCCTCTACCTTTTGCAGATCCTTTTTCTTTTTTTAAAATTTATTTATTGAATTTGAAACTTTTTTACACGAAAAAACAACTTCTTGCTAATGAAACACGGAAAAAAATAAGATTTTAAAGTATATGCGGAGAATAAAGAGCAATAGATTACTTCCTTAGACCACTAAAATTGCAAGCAGACCTTAGGAAATTGGAAGACTGGGTGCCCAAATGGCAGATGAAATTTAATATAGACAAATGCAAAGTGATGCACATTGGGAAGAATAACCCAAATCGGTTACCAGATGCTAGGGTCCACCTTGGGAGTCAGCACCCTAGAAAAAGATCTGGGTGTCATTGGAGACAATATGTTGAAACCTTCTTCCTAATATGTGACAGCGGGCAAAAGAGCAAACAAGATGCTAGGAATTATTATAAAAGGGATAGTAAACAAGAACTAAGAATGTTATTTGCCACTATATCTGATGCAAAATCACTTTGAGTATTGAACTCAATTCTGGTCTCATTATCCCAAAACAGATACAATAGAACTAGAAAAGGTTCAAAGAAGAGCTACTTCGAGGGATGTTTGAGGTTCAGGGATGTCAACAGGAGGGAGTGGCATCCCTCCTGCCGGGCTACTTCAGGGGGGTGGGGATTTGAGGTTCGGGAGATGTATGTAAGAGGTAATGGGCATCCATCCTGCTGGGCTACTTAGGGGGGGTTGGGGTCATGGGCTGGCAGCAGGAGGGAGTGGGCATCCCTTCTGCCGATTTCAGAGGTGGATGCTGAGGGTTCCTTGCCACAGCTAGCTCAGCTGATCACATCAGGGGATCCCCCCCCCCCCCCACGATAAGTTGAGCCATCAGGACTCCCTGAAGCCGCAGCGATCAAAGAGTAGTCCTAAAGCAAGCAAGATTAACTTATTAGTGGCCTTAAAATTTGGCATTCTAGGCAGTTGCCTATGTTGCCTGATCTTTCCTTTCAGGATGCTAGAATGCAAAAGGTTTCACACCAAATCCTAACGTACAGAGTTTTCCGATTGCCTGCTTAAGGCATATGATGTTACAATATGATGGCTTTTTATATTAACTTTGGAAAATAATATCATTCACAAATTAAAAAAAGATAAAAAGTTCATTGCCAGCAGACACTGACATAGCTTTTTTCCTTCCTTTACAAGCTCCTGAGTAGAAGTTTAAATTATTATGGTCATAGTATGCATATCTAGAAGAGTATTTTGTAATTATTTTGTATTTCACACCATATTTGCCTCTTATTAAATTGAAAATCTGGCTTCATCATTCAATACTGTGATTAGTTATGTACTATCATACGACTGACTTAAAAGATATCTCTAATATATCGATCTCTAAAGTACATAGTTTTAAGGACATTAGGAATACATGTTATGGGAGAGGGGTATTGCGGATTGGCTGTCTGGGAATGCACTTAAAAAAGATAGCAAGCTGTCTTCAGGACATATCATTTTAAATCTTTTATATACACACATTTGCTGATGCAGTTAGTTCCTCCCAATATTCTGTAACAAAGCTAGAGTATACAGTAAAACCTTGGATTGCAAGTAACTTGGTATGCAAGTGTTTTGCAAGACAAGCAAAATATTTTATTACATTTGAACTTGATAAATAAGCAATGTCTTGCGATACAAGCACACATACAATATACACACATTGCATCATCACAATTGAGCCAATGGTTCTTCTCTCTCTGACAGTGTAGTGACTGCTCTAAATGAGCGAGGACTTGCATTACAAGTACGAATAGTATTTTGTATTAAAGGCTTTGAAAGAATCGTCTGAGTTTTCATTATTTCCTATGGGGAAATTTGCTTTGATATACGAGTGCTTTGGATTACAAGCATGCTTCTGGAACAAAATATGCTCGTAAACCAAGGTTTTACTGTACTTCCATTTCATGCTGTATCAATGGCATTCCTCTTTCAATGATACACATTTAAGGCAGGAGACCTCTCAGGTTAGCTACTGTTAGGTAGGATGAAATATTGAGCAGACTACCATGTTTCATATTTCAGCTATCAGCTGTTAATTAATTACAGATATCAGCGGTTAATTTTACCAATCTTGTTATGCGTCTTACACAGGTACCTACCTACCTGCAACAGACTGTCAACTAAACCTCCTTTGGACAAATATAAAAGTAGATTATTTGCCATCATGACTGGGATAGCCATGCAAATGGTGACCAAAAACTGGAAAAATTGGGATTCTTTATGTTTGTGTTACAAATATGAGAAAATGAATTCAGAAATTTTGTGTAATAATAAGTTATTTAAATTAACATGGAGTTCATTGACAAATTTTGTTAAAGCTGATTAGCTGGATATTCTTCTGATTTCTTATTTTCACATACAGGGAGGGTGGGTGGGTGGAGGGATATTATATTTTGATGACATCCTTGATCAATATTTTCAATATGATTTTCATTATATGTCTGAAGTAAAGCATTTTGTTCTTATATAAGGGTGAGAGGGGGGGAGAAATTTTTTGAAGTATTTTTATGATCGATGTAAGTGCAATTTTGAAGTTAATTATATGTATATTTTAATGCACTATTTTTGAATGAAAAATTAATAATGATTTATAAAAAAAAATAAATGCTCTTTTATAAATATCTTGTCTACCTCAACATAAAGAGTGGCATTTTAGAAAGGATGTACAAATTAGAAATGAGATGTCTAGATCAGGATGTGTCAAGTTCCGCTAGTATTTTAACACTGCTCGCACAAATTGGGGCGGGTGCCCAATTTGCACATGCAGTTTAATTGAATAATGAGACAATTACTGCCCAGACTGACCCTTGCCATATGCACGGTTTTTTTTTAGTTTTAGATGTGTATGTTTTAGGATGGTAAAATTGGTATTTAGATATTTATGTAACATAAATATCTAAATGCAGGTTTCTGTATGTATAAAAGTGAATAGCACTTCTAAAATAATCACCACGGTATCATTAGCAAAGCCAAAAAACTCCTCCTACAAAACTGTAACAAATTGAGGCTTTATAATTAGGAATATTTCTTGGAATGCCATGTAACTCTTAATGAAAGGAGCATTTAAGAAAATTCCTCAGGTGTTTTTTTTTTTTTTTTTTTTAAATAATGTGATTTCATACTAGCTCTATTAAAAATAGAAGGTTTATTCCTGTCTAATCGTGAAATGCTAAGAGCTAATCTTATTATTTCAATTCCAGCATAGTAATCTTCAGGTTTTCATCCTAATTCAGTGAGTGTCATTGCTGTTTTGAAAAGCTTCTTTTCTTTCTTTTTTCATTTTTTTAAAGGCAGTAAGACTGTCTTTTTGTTGTAATTTTTTTGACAATCACATTCCAATGTTCCACAGTACCAATTAGTTTCAATACAGCCATTTCAAAGACATTTCTTTTTCGTGCAGTCTGTAATATGTTTCCTTAAATAATAATCCTACTCAACAGAAGCTCATGTATCCGATTAAAACTAAGGTACAGAGTACTTATGTAATACTTAGCAGTTGTAGTATAATATTGCAGTCTGGCAAGGTGAAATTTGATTGTGTGATGTTTATCCTTTCATTAGGTTCAACTAACAAATCTTTTTAAACCTGACAATTTCATTGCAGTGTTTGTTTTTAGCATTTGAATAAGCATAATACACTACCACCGTTAAACAGGCAGTAAAATTAGCTACCACTAGACCTCATTAACTGACAAGAAAGGCAGTGCTGGCATTCAAAAGATGCCACAACTGCAGATTAGCACACCATGCTTAACAAAACACCTCAGATATTGATTTATACTCTGTCAGCTGGCTAAGCACTTTATGGTTTAATTCCAGTTAGTGAGTTTGGGCATATGGAGCTTCACTAGATTATAACCCAGACAGTGTTAAACGTGTTTCACTATAGTTCTACTCAGACTTCATCAGATAACTGGCAGTAATATAAGCTAAGAGCATATGGTTATGATTTCTGCTATACAGCTATTGGTCATAAGGCTAGCTCTGTCACTAATGGCCTGGAATGCTTAAAATATACAATCTTGTTAGTACAAACAAAATTAAGGTTTTTTTGGTAATTCAGCACAATTCTATAATGTTGTTAAACTTCCATGTCCCTCGTTCAGAACTCTCAATGTGATTAACAAGAACTCACTGACATGGCAACATGGTTGAATGCAAACCTCTACAGCTGTGGAACACTTACCATCATCCAGGTATAACTGGTCCAATTCTTCAGGTTCTCGCTTGATCGTTACAGGAATAGGGGTCAAATTATGATTACTGTCCTCATGCAACTCTGGCAGTGACAGTGGCTGATTTGTTGGCGGATCATTTCTTTGAACCTTCGGTGGCTGGTGCTGCTGTTGACCCATGACAGATGAGCGAGTTGGACTGCAGGACTGCAAATAGGTTGAATCTTGGGTAACAGATGGCACTGGAGAAGAGGGACTGTTGGGATAGAGCGTTTGTTGGTAACCAAGGGAACAGCTACTGCTCAGATGTTGACTCACCTGCGGCTGCAGCATGATGTGAGATGACTGATCTGGAGAACTTGGGTGTACAACTATAGACCTTGGCACTTCCTGTAGAGTGGGGATACCTCCAGGGGGCTGCTGAAGTCCTAGCTGGCTGTGGCCCGGATTCATGATGCATTTGCTGTAAGCAGATGGTGAAAGGTCATGTAGCTTGGGGCTTGAGGTGGGAGAGGATGACATCACAGTGTTTCTCTGCTGATAGGAAGTGAAGCCAGCCACAAGGCATGAACCAGGATCAGGAGGCATTACAATCTGTTGGCTATAGTATGGTTTAGAAAGAGGGCTTAATCCTTGGTTCAGTGGTCCACAGGTTTGAGCAGGCTCATAATCATCACTGGGTTCTGTTTTTATAATTGGAACTGTTAAAAAAAAATAAAATTAAACAAACATGAGTTGCATATTGGTACAATCAAGTTGGCTTGTGGCTAGGCTACCCTTTGCAAAATAAACAACATTTTGAATAAGACTCTGTCCTTTCCCTAGTTCTCCCACCCAATAAAAAAAAAAAAAGAGAACGAATGAGTCATCAGCGTAAGAAAGTCACAGCTGGTTCT
Source organism: Geotrypetes seraphini (assembly GCF_902459505.1). Lineage (NCBI taxonomy): Eukaryota > Metazoa > Chordata > Amphibia > Gymnophiona > Dermophiidae > Geotrypetes > Geotrypetes seraphini. Next base: position 180,924,450 of record NC_047085.1, on the reverse strand, counting down.
AATATTGAAAAAGACTATTTTCTTTGGAATCCCTTCCAGCACTAATGTGCTATAAAAATCTATTTGCAAACAGCCACGCTGCAGAAGAAGCTTTGGACCCAAGGGCTCCACGGATTTGTACTAATCAAAGCAAAAAATTCTTTACTTGGATATGCTGCTGCAACTTATGGCCCATTTGATAAATGTCTGTGCATTCAGTAAACCAAATCATAATAAGGCAAGATTACTTTGGTTTTCAAGAATACAAGAACTATTGAATAGAAAAACCTTCAGTTTATTTGGTGAAACAAAAACTTTAATAGAACGCTTTGGGACCAATGTACAACACAGCAGTTTATTTTGGTGTGTATTACAGACAAGCCTTTCTAACAAAAGCTTGCAAGAAGATATGCGAATGGGGCCTGGCTGAGTAAGATAACCACATTTCTGAAGAGTTGTTATTTTTTGGGGGAAAAAAAAAGGAAAATCTGTTCAGATATCTTTGTATGCCAATTTTCACTTCTAAAATCAAATAGATGCTGTCCATCACAGCAATTAATCAAACTTTAGTAAAATTTCATTTGTGGTAGACTACGTGAGAAAGTTTACTACTTTAAAGGGGGCAGTTTTACAAATTTTGTGCAAATGGTCCCTATTTTCCAAAGCCTGGGATAGCTGTTTTTGCACATATAGGCAGTCCCCGAGTTACAGACGCCTGACTTAAGCACGACTCGTAAAGAATGTGATTGCAGCTTCATTTGATTTCACTTCTCAGGTAGCAGATTCAGGAATGATGCATGGCCACGTTAAGAACAGGGTGTGTTTGTGCATGGCTTAGAGGCCCTATTGTCAGCTAGGAGCAGAGGTAAGCAGCAAGAATCTTAAAATCTACACGTTCTGAGTTACATACAAATCCGACTTAAGAACAGCTTTAAAAACGTAACTCATTCTTAATCCGGGGACTGCCTGTATTTGGGAGTTTTTTTGTGTTTTTTCCTGCATAGGCCTCCACCTCTGAATATATTCACATTGTGAAGGCCCATTTTAACAGGTAATAGAGAAGAGAATTGAAATGTTCGTCAGGACATGCACAGTTCCTAGGGTTACCAGATTATCCAGAGCGATAAAACTGGCCGCATGGTCCCGCCCCATTCCACCCGGCCCCATGAGTCGCACTCCATTCTACCCACAGCCCCACCCCTCTGAAAGGTCACTCGCGACCTACACCTCAACCTGTTCGCTTGTTGGGAGGGCATCTGCGCACGCGCTGGTGTGATGCAGTGTCACACGCATGTGTGCATGCGTGTGACATTGCTGAGTTGCATCCGCGCATGCGCAGATGCTGTCCCCGACGTTGCTGCTAGCTGGAAGCTTTTCAAAGTGCCAGATTTTGAAAAGCCATCCGGATCCCTGGACATGTCCTTGAAAAGAAGGCCATGTCTGGGGAAATCCGGATGTCTAGTAACTCTAACAGTTCCTTCCCTATATTTTACAAAAGTTCTGCTAAATCGGGGATGTCCAACCTTTTGGCTTCCTTGGGCCGCATTGGCCGAAAAAAATGTTTCCGGGGCTGCACAAATGCGCAAACGCTGCAGCAAGACAGAGGAGGGAGCCGGCAAGACGGTAAACACCTGGGGGCAGCAAAGGAAAACACTGCATCGCCTTTAACCGGGGCCACACAAAATACTTCACGGGGCCGCATGCGACCCTCGGGCCGCAGGTTGGACACCCCTGTGCTAAATCATTATTTACATGTATATTCAATCTAAATATGACTGTGCTGCTATTTATTTATTGAGATGTCTTGAAAATAAGCCCCTTGGGCAGGGAGAGATATCAACGTGGGTTACCGTTAAGACAGGTTATTTTACCATTAACCCAGGTTATTAGTAACTAGGTCTGATTGCATAAAATGGGACCTGTTCTAAAAGAGCACAGATTGTGGTAAAATAACTCATCTTAATGGCAGCCTGTGTTGATAATTTCCCCCTCAGTAGAGCAACATCTTTGGGAAGCTTGAACTGTTTGGGAGGAGGTCGATATTCACACCGCAGGAGTCAGCCAGATATTCATTGCTGGTCAGTTAGGTTTAAATAAGTGGAATATATTGCAGCTATTTCGGCAGCATAATTTGCTCACCAAACTTAGCTGGCAATATGCTTAATATCATATGAAATAACCAGTTACCCACTAAGCAGCTATCTCTTGCTGAATATTGTTAGTTAGCTGGTTAAGTGCAATTTAATCAGCCAGGCGCTGTTTCTGGCCAGTTCAATGTTTTTAAATATTGGATGATTTATTACTTTTTATGATCCTCCAGGCTCAGATGGTATAATTTCTGCTGCCTCTTAGTTTTAAAGTTCATGCTACTACTTTTCCCTGAACTCTGACTGGATGTGATCCACAAATGCACAGTGATCACATTCAGCCCACAAACATAAGATACAGACCTTCTGCTAGTCTGAAACTAAGCTCCACACTCTACACTAAGTCAGCACTGTTTATCGCAATGCATCTTGTTAGTCACTAGAAATAAACAACATTGCAAATATGATTCAGCGCATGTGTAAGGCTAGTAGAGCTGGTGTTTACTGAAGGACAGGGTAGATCTGGATTGAGAAAAGAAGAAAGAGAAAATATTGGCTATCAAAAAAAAAATCTCAAACCTGTTTGAGAGAAATGGTGTGGCAGCCGTGTTACTTCACTCTTGAAAATAATATGTAGAAATAAATAAAAATAAAACAAAAAGAATCCAAGTGATAACTTTTTTATTGGACTAACTAGAGCATGGGTGTCACATGTCGGTCCTTGAGGGCCGCAATCCAGTTGGGTTTTCAGGATTTCCCCAATGAATATGCATGAGATCTATTAGCATACAATGAAAGCAGTGTATGCAAATAGATCTCATGCATATTCATTGGAAAAATCCTGAAAACCTGACTGGATTGCGGGCCTCGAGGACTAACATTTGATACCCCTGAACTAGAGCATGATTCAAACAGCTACACTGGCTGCCGATGAAGAGAAGCACATTCTTTATAGAATTACCTTCTCACTGACTATTTTGGATTAAATAAAGAGGAATTAGTTTAATGTCTATTGTTCACTGACTGCTGATCTAGGGCTAGATTCACTAACCTGCCCGAATCGGAACAATCCGTTTCCGATTCGGGCAGGTCTGACTGATTCATAAATCAGTCATATTCAAATGGGGGCGATCGGAGGAACGCCCCCATTTGCAAGCAAGGATCGCAAATGTGCGATCCCCGCTCATGCGCAGACCCTGACAGTAGTGACAGGAGAAGCAGCCTCCTGTCACTGCTGTCAGGGCTTGTAATTTTTTTTTAATCGGGCAGATATTTTGCGTGGTTTACACATGCAAAATATCTGCTTGGTTAAAAAAAATAAAGCCCCCCCCCCCGAACTGCTTCCTCCCTCCCCAAAACCCTACAAAATGCCCCCCAACGCAGCCTCGCCGATGCCCCACAAAAGGCAGGAGGGATGCCAACTCTCTCCTGCTATCTGAAACCCCATCCTGATCTGGCTGGCCCACCTCCCTTCCTACCTGTGCTCTACCTAGGCTGGCAGGCCGGCCTGCCGAATGGCCATGCCGGCCCACCCGCTCCCCCACTACCTCTAAGAATCATTGGGAGCAGGAGGGGAGCTCATTCCCTCCTGCTCCAGGCCTCCTCCGAGGCCAGCAAGATGACTGGGAAGGCCCACCCCCTCCCCGTACCTTAATATTGTTGGGAGCAGGAGGGGTGCTCAGTCCCTGCTGATCCACGCCTCCTCTGCCGACAAGTGCAGCCATAGGCCACACCCCGATGCATCATCTGATGCGTGGGGAGGGGCTTAAGGCCCTGATTGGCTGAGGCGCCAAGGGCTCGAAGTGCGGGGAAGGGCAGGAGAAATCCGGGGACAAGCAGGGCGGCAATTCGGGGCAGAGCAGGCAGGAGAAATCGGGGCAGCAGGCAGGAGAGATTCAGGGCAGCAAAGAGCAGGGCCAGCAGAGAACAGGGCTGTGAGCTGGGCTTCTATGGAGCAGGAGAGTAGGAAATACATTTGCGACTGGTCACCAGCAGTCGCTTTTTCCGAGCCCAGTCGGATTTGAAAAAATGGTTAGTGAATCGCGTCCCTGCCTATTTTGCATGCAATTCCCCTCATTTACATGCGCGGATTGGAAAAAATACATAAAACCAAAATAACACAACCAATAATGTTCCGAATTCCTCCTGCATTACCAACTACTCCTTAGCAAATTAGAAAATGTTTAAACTATTCCTTAAGTACTTCTTAACATCTTATCAATGTGTACTTCTTAAGATCATAACATGTAATCCGCCTTGAACCGCAAGGTAATTGTCATTTTTTTCAAATTTACATCCGTTATCTTTATATTTTGCACAGTATTAGGGGACATGTGTTACTGTTTCTGTGGTGTTGCACTGTATGCAGAGTCTGGCTTCTTGGCTGTTTAGTTTAACTTTTGCCTACATATTTCTGTCTTTAGTTTGTGATTACTTAATCCATACTGGGTGAGGGTATATCTGTGTTCTGTGTGTATGACCCTGGGCAAGTTACTTAATCCCCTCATTGCCCCAGGTACATTAGATAGATTGTGAGCCCACCGGGACAGACAGGGAAAAATGCTTGAGTACCTGAATAAATTCATGTAAAACCGTTCTGAGCTCCCTTGGGAGAACAGTATAGAAATTTAATAAATAAAGAATAATAAAGAATATGAAAAGGACATGGTTTTCTGTTAGCACTGACTATACAGGATCGATCTGTATTAATCCGGTTTGTTTAATTTTACAATAAAAATGGATTCAACTTTACACTTAAAGAGCTGTGTCATTGAAAGTGAATCAAATCAAAAAATAGATTCAATAGGCCGAATTGAATCAAATTTTTTTTCCCTGAATTGGGCAGTTCTGTCTCATACTAGTGAGATGTTTCTTCAGCAGCAGTCACCCTTCATAACTCTCTCTTTGTCACCCTAATAATCCGCCTGAGCTCCACCAGTGTTGGAGGACAGAAGACTCAAACAACATTAATCCATAGGCAAAGATCCAACCCCTGTCACTACACTTCCAGAAAAGAAAAAAAAAAAATCCTCTTTTTATTATATTTATTTATTTTAAAAGTTTCTATACTGTCTAATTCCTAGGCGGTTTACAAAATATGCACATAAATAATAGTTAAAACAGCACAAAAAAGGAACAAATCATCTAAAATTTAAATGCACAGTAATTCCTTGAACACGACAATTCAGACCCTATAAAAAAGCATTGACAAACAATTGTGTTTTGAGGAGCTTCCTAAAAGTTCCTCTAACAGCGCATTTTCTCAACTGCCCTACCAGTGAATTCCATAATGTCACTCCAGCACAACAGAAGGTCATTGCACAAGCTTTGACATATTTTGGTTTAACACTGGCCTTTAGCAAAGCAGAATTTTCAGAACGTAAAGATCTTTTAGGCTAAGTAATCATCTTACTCTTAAAATACTCTGGAATTGTACCATACAAAAACTGATGACAAATCATTGCAGCCTTGTGCCGTACCCTATATGCTACTGGCAACCAGTGCAATTTCTGAAGCCAAGGTGTAATGTCGGCATATTTTGGTGTTCCTGTAATCAATCTGGCAGCTGCATTTTGCACTATTTGCAATGCCCTTTTGTACAATACAGCACACTTTCAACCTCCAGCAGAGTGTGTGACTACATGAACCTGTTTAAAAAGCTCCCCTTGGTGGAAGGGAAATATTATCAGTGCTGAAACTGTGGTAGAATTTTGAGACATGAGCTGTATGCTATACACTGTAACTGCCCTCCCTCAATTTTTTTCCCCTTAATTGAAATTGTAGTTCCACCCTTTTCCTCACCTTTTCATGTATGATGTCAATAGTTAGTCCATTGCATGTCTCTATGTCAGTGTTTTTCAACCTTTTTACACCTATGGACCGGCAGAAATAAAAGAATTATTCTGTTGGCCGGCATAGGTCCGTGGACCGGCGGTTGAAGAACACTGGGCTAAGTCGTGGGCCAGACCCCGTCCATCTCTACCCCAGACCCCGCCCCCATAATAGTACTAATTGCACCTTGCACGTCCCGTGCCTCATCTGGAAGCCTTCCCTCTGACGTTGCAACGTCGGAGAGAAGGCTTCCAGTTCAGGCGCAGGATGCCTGTAGGAGCCACTTCCCGTGGATTTGTGCAATGAATCAGTTAGGAAGAGGGAGCTGGCTCGAAGATAACGCTGCATTGATTGCACTGTGGACCGGCGGTCGAAGAACACTGTTTTGGGCCTGATGCATGTGCTGGCCCTGTGGACCGGCAGGAAATTTCTGTGGACCAGCACTGGTCCATGGACCGGTGGTTGAAGAACACTGCTCTATGTGATTAATTTTAATGTACATTGCTTTGAATTTATTAAGCATTTTTATCAAATTTTTAATAACTTGGAATTGAACTTAAAAAAGAGAGCAAAAACCATAGAAACAGGAGCAAGAGCTCTTGGAAATCACTGCCTCAGCATCTGGTCCCTTGCAATGGCTGTCTCTCCATCTCTTCTATTTTACAACAGAACTGTTCTCCTTGACTTGTGAAGACAAATGTGCTACACATTGCCAGATGAAGCCATATGATGCTACTGGCTCAGCATTACACATGTTTTTCTTTTCCCTGTGTACTTCTACCATTTGGAATTGTTAAGCTGAAAAAAACTAAAACGTAGCACTTGGTTCATGTGAACGTTTGAGTGCACTGCTTGCAAAACTTGTAAATACCCACTGCAGTGATTACTGAAAGTCATCTGATCTCTTAGTTACTGCACATTTTGCTCCTGTTCATCTGTTCCTCTAGGATGATACCTGATATGTGCACCTATTATCCTTGGCATTATGTCAGGTCACTGCTTCACGAAAAAAGGGAGTTGAAAGCTATTTTATCTATTTTACCATGGCTAAATGTGTCTGCTGTCATATCTGCTGCACTGTTCATTCTTGTACTTTCGAAATCTGAGTTTGATCATTAACACTGTTGTAGAATACTGTATAGGGGATTCGAGGCCAATTTGCACACCAGGTTTCAGCCAGCATAACTCCAGCATCCAGAGCTGAATGCATGCAGCAATCCACTCTAAGCACTAATCTATAAAGGGCTCACACCCTCAAACACACAAAATACAGTACCTGGTTTTACTGCCCAGATTTAGTAAGATATCAATGGAATGATCACATAATGGATTTCCACAATGGGAAGAGGCTAAAAATTCTGTACCTGAGGAGGGTTTCTATAAGCTACTTACTAGCATGATAGGTGGTGAGCAGCTCCAGGAAGTAGGAAGTAATACCGCCAGAGGCAAAAGTATACACCAGGAAGAGCAGGCAGTGAAAAGTAAGAAGTAGCACAGGTAGCAGCTCTTGTGAAAGAAGCAGAGGGAGTTCTGTAAAAAACTGAAATCAGAGGTGTGGAGGTTTTTCAGAGTGTATAAGACTGCAGAATGTGTTTACTATCAGACAGTAGAAAAGAAGAGGAATTCAAAGTACAAACCACACAGGAACACAAGAAAAGCACCAAAGGCCTTCAGATTCCAGGCAATCCTACTTTAATGATGGACCCGACATGGCCGTGTTTCGGCGTCTCCACCTAAGTCAATACTGAAGTCACAATGAAAAAACTTTGCCCAAACTAGTGCACAGCAGAACCTCTGTGTGTAGCTTAGCTTTCTGTAACACCAGATCAACTGTAAGTCTAAGCGTGTTTCTTTTCCACCAGTTTGGTCGAAGTTTTTTGTGACTTCAGTATTTTGATTTTTTAATACAAGACCTTCTGACCCCTGATGCAGGAAGAGAAGTCAAAACAAGGTGAAAGACAGCCCTCAGTACAGGAAAGCTACTGGGCATTTTCCAACTAATTCAACAAATGTAAAGAGTTTTCAAACCCGATAGAATTTTACCTCTACGTGCTCTCACTTCTCCATGCCATCTTTAAAAGACCTTCAACGCTTAATACAAACACTTAACCTGTGAGGTCAAAATGCTGAAGTTACTCCTCCCTTTATTTTAAAATTTATTTTTACAATTTTTGGCCCATTTATCTCTAAGTTTGTTAATACTAGCCTTACTACATCCACCGTACCAAATGTTTGGAAGCATTCAATCATTCACCCGGTAATTAAAAATGGCAAAGAAAGTCAACTTGATTGCACAAACTATAGACCAATTGCTAATTTGCCATTTCTAGTAAAACTAACAGAAAAAATTGTCTTTAATCAGATCTCAGAATTTACAGAACAAACCAAAATCCTACACCCAAATCAAAGTGGATTCTGCGTAAATCATTCTATTGAACATTCTTTAATAGGACTAACCACTTCAATTCAGTACTTTCTTGATCACCATAAGTCCGAAATCCTTTTATCATTGGACCTTTCAGCGGCCTTTAACACGGTTGATCATCAGCTACTTTTGAATCAACTAGTTTCAGTCAGAATCACCAGCCAAGTACTAGACTGGTTAAATCATTCTTTACGGATCGTTCCTCCACAGTGCCTTTTAACAATTCCAGTTCAAAGACTTTCTCAAATACGTTTGCAATCCCTCAAGGATCAATCTTATCACCACTATTATTCAATATCTACCTTGCTCCCTTACTGACGTTATGCTAGTCCATAGGTTTCACAGCTTACGCTTATGCGAATGACATTCAGATCATTCATCCTATCGACCCAGCAATTAATAGTGAAATATATGACATAAATAGGAAGTTAAACACAATAAACAGATGGCGGCACTGACCGGGCTTTGAGATCGAGCTCTCGTGGCTGTCAGCGTTTTCTTTTCCAAAGCAAGAAATATGCCGCATAAAAGGAAAGGGTTGGTTAAGGCGCCTTCTTCCTCGATGCCGGTACCACCTTCCAGACAGCAGACGATTGAGCAGTTACTGCCCGGTATCTGCATTGGACCTGGCGAATTTAGCCCCGCGCTGGGGAAAGGTAAAGAAGGCCTTACCTCACTAGGGCATGAGATCTCTCTTTCGCCACCGCAAGCGGAGCCACCTCCTTGTCCGGCGAACTCGAATGCCCTGGAGGCGGGAACAGCCAGTGTTGCTAAGGATGCGCCTGGAGTTCCGGTGGAGGAAGCAGCAGGGGCAGACGAGTTTGTGCCGATGGAGGTCAGCATTGGGGAGAAGAACCCCACTAGTGAGGTGACTCTGGCAGCAATTTGGCAAATGCTCCAGAAATTGGATAAAGCTGCAGTCAAAACATCAGAGGCTGCTTCAAAGACATCAGAAGAGGTAAAAACTTTGGCTGGTAAAATCGATGATATATCAAGAACCTTGGAACATTCTATTATAGAAATGAAAAACTCCATAACAAAAATACAATCAGAAGTTCAAGTTTTGCAAACTTTCAAAGCAGCTGCGATTAAAGACAATACTATGCTTCAAAGAAAAATAGAAAACATTGAGAATTTTAATCGCAGACTTAATGCTAGAATTTTGAATTTCCCCAAAGTACCCGGGATTTCAGCATACGAGATGTTTAAAAGATATTTGTTGGAAGTTTTAAAATATTCACCAGACCATATTCCTCCATTAAATAAAATATATTATCTTCCACAATCCACCAGAGCTCGGGTATCAATGGAGGGAATTAAACCAGATACACCGCAATTGGATATTAACAATATATCAGATATTTTGGAAGAGTCAATATCTGACTCTTCATTGAGAGTGACACTTCTGATTTCATTTATTTTTCAACAAGATTTGGACTCCTTTATGAAACTTTATTTTCGTTTATCAAAAGAACTGTTTCATGGTAAAAAGATATGGGTATTCCTGGATGTAACTAAGGTTACCCAGGAAAAGAGGAAACAATTTTTGTCTTTGCGACAGGAGACCAGGGCACTTGGGGCGTCTTTTTTACTGGCGTACTCTTGTAAATGTGTAGTAAAATTTGCTCAGGTTAAATATATTTTTTTTCAGCAGGAGCAGCTAAAATCATTTCTGGAGCTTAAGAAAATTGCTGTTGTTTAGCGGGGAATTATTATTTTAATGCAGAGTATGTTATAGCCTTTCATTGATTGGTTCTTTTTCCTTTTTGTTTAACTTCTTAATAATAATTGCCATTACTCCCTATTATTTAGTGGTCTAAGGAAGCAAGAATTTTATTTTAATTTTCATATAATCTGATATGATGTGTTACCATTTATTTTGACTGTATTTCCTTAGCAAGAATGTTTGTTTCTTGTAATATATTGAAAATTTCAATAAATAAATAAATTTTAAAAAAAACCTCAATAAACAATTGGTTAAGAGAAAACATGTTATCCCTAAGCATTACAAAAACAAATTGTCTCCTCTTCTCTTGGAAAGAGGGAATACTGCTAATCTCACATATCTGTATTGAAAACTTACCCATTGTTCAGGTTAATTTGGTCAAAATCCTTGGCATAATTATCGATTTTAAACTTACTTACCACACGCCGTTGTCAGAAGTTATTTCCACAAATTGAGAATGATAAGGTCATTGGCAAGCATTTTGGAACCGGCCTCACTACACATACTGATTCATTCCCTTGTGATTTCTAAACTCGATTATTGCAATTCCCTTTAAAAGGGAATACTATTGAAAGAGATCAGAAGTCTTCAGCTCATACAGAATACCGCTATCAAGGTCATCACAGGTCTAAGAAATATGACCACGTTACTCCGCTATTAAAGAATGCCCACTGGTTACCCATCCAACATAGATTAACATATAAATTAGCCATGATAATTTTCAAAACACATAAAGCCAATGAACCAGCATTCATCGATAAATTAATTATTCCACATGACCCACCCAGAGTATTAAGATCTACGAATCAACATCTCTTCTTCATGCCATCGCTGAAAGTTATTGGAACTCATTGTACAACATCATTTTCAGTTACTGCCCCCACAATTTGGAACTCTTTGCTTCAACATGTGCGATCTGAATCCAACTTAGATAAATTCAAAGGTGCATTGAAATGTTTCCTGTATAAAGATGCCTTAGAACAGTAGTCTCTTTCTTTAATATAGCTATTGGCCATTTATCCTTTCCTTTTCCTATTCTTCTCTCCTCCTTCTCCAATTCTTTTTTCAAATGAGTTAACGCAGCAGAATATATGTTACCCTTCCCTTTCATTCATTCCATCAATGTCATCTTTTCTTGACTTTTTTGTAGTTCCTCCTTCTTCCCTCTTGTTAAACTGTCTGGTCTGTTTTTCATCTTTGTAGTCAGTTGTATATGTTCTTATCTTAATCCTCTGTAAAACCCTATTTTTGTAGCACTGTATTCTCGCCTAGAATTTATGATAGGTGTGCAATCAAATTTTAAATAAACTATGAAACCTAACCTGGGACAGAATCAATACTGATGCTTAAGACAGATTTACCCCAAAGGTCATACGAAAAAGACAGGTTCGCAAATCTTTTTTTTTAAATCTTTATTGATTTTCAAACTTTGACAGTGCAATACAATTAATTGAACATAAAATACTGCATAAAACGCACTATTAACTACACAAATACATAAAACAATCATTTTCTCCCACCTTCCTCCAAATTATTAATACAATATGACATATGATGTGATTACAATATTATAATTAAGGTTCGCAAATCTGATAAATGGTTTGACGAAAAGCTCCATGACCTTAAATGTAATGTTCGCCGACATGAAAGAGACTGGCGCAAAGATTGGACACCAAACCACAGAGAACAATGATGCAAAGAAGTTAAAAAATACAAGCAGGTGTTAAAGGATAAGAGTATAGCTTTATACTCACAACTGGTAGGTGAACATTCTGTCGACAGCAAATAATTTTTTTAGGATAGTAGCAGATTTGATTAACATCACTGCTCTTATTCGCACGCCCCAGGATGAACCCCCGTGTGTCTAGGACCTAGCGGACCCCCTTAGCTCAAAGATCATGACCCTTCATCATATGCTTAGCCCCCAACACCACTCCAAACAACAACACATGTGAACTCATTTTAGGGAACCACCAAGCTGACTTAGTTTAGGAAACCTTCACTGTCCCCGACTTTGCCCTCTTCCAAAAGCTATTTGCTAAATACGTGCATGCTGTTTACTGGACACCTGCCCACCTAGGTTCTTGCAATCTGCCCTGCCAACTTTTCAGGTCTTGCTATTCCACTGGTCAGAGACGATGCTTGACCATGGCACCTTCCCTGATAGTAAAGGGCAAATCATGATTACACCAATTGTTAAAAACAACAAAGAACCCATTTTCTCAATTACTAATTACCACCCAATTGCTTCCATTCCCTTCTTTGTGAAGCTTCTGGAAGGACTTGTGTATTAGAGAATGGCACGGGGACAAATTTGTCCCTGTCCTCACAGGAATTCAATTTCTCCTTCCTCGTGAGTTTTGTCGCTGTCGCTGTCCCTACCTGATTCCTGTAAGCTCTGCCTTAACCGCAGTGTTTTGTGCAGAAGAGGATGGAGCTTGCAGATATGGGGCAGGGACAGGAAAAGAACTTGTGGGGATAGGACAAGAAAATGAGTTCCCGTGGGGATGGGAAAAAATTTGGCCCTGTGTCATTCTTTGCTGTGCCATTCTCTATTGTGTATCATCAGCTGCTTGATTGCCTAGAACAGGATGATATACTGTATGACTCCCAATCAGAATTTTGACTGCTTTTTAGCACCAAGACAGTGCTGAATGATATTCACTACCTATTTAGCAGAGGACAGGGCATTCTTGTTACACAATTCAACTTGAGCAGTGCCTTTGATCTACTTGACCATACTATTCTCCTGCCCGAAATTATATATAGGACAAACCTCGAGGAAATTACGTTTAAAAATAAAAGAACATCGAAATGCGGTGGGCAGAGGCATTATGCAGGCTCCGCTTATATAACATTGTTCTGCACATGTTCATGAATTCCTTCTACTTCATTGCTTTGTGATTGAGCAAATACCACTGGATGTGCAGGGAGGGAATAGACATTTGCATCTACAACAAAGAGAGCAATTTTAGATCTATGAGACACTGTGAATCCAAGTGGTTTAAATCTGAGTATTGACTTGTTCTACTTTTTTTGAAATCCAGCCCGTTAATTATTTCATTTTAGCCCCTGCTTTAAAACTGTTACTGATAAATTGGTATGAGAATTCAAATTTGCCATGGCTGGCGTTTGACAAATTGTGATTGGCCAACAGCACTGCCTCGTTGTGAAGTGGCCTTTTAGGATTGGCAGCTGTCACAGTTAAGTTCACTGAGATGCCAAGTTGAAATGTGACCATGGAAGGAAGGAGCTGTTAAGCCACAGTGAGTACATTACAATATTTCCTATTTTTATGAGAGAACTCTGTGTAAAGGAGAATAAAATTCTGATATTGACAGATTGTGTTGGGCAGTATGGAGGAGTCCAATTTGCCCTGAGGAAGTGGCAGAGTTGCCGTGAACATTGCCCTCGATTGTTGGACTCAAGTACTATTAGGAGTAAGAAAAAGTGGCGATAAAAGTATTGAGCATTTACAGAGATCCTCATTTGTTCATTATATAAATGTTTACTTAATAAATGGCATTAATCACATGAATGAAAGTTTTTTTTATGCCAATGATGTGGGAGGTGAATGTCAAGCATTTATAGGCTCATTGTTAACCTAAGGCTTTTTCTTTCATTTATAGTGATTTGCTCAGGAGTTTTGATGGAGAGACATATAAATAGTTATACATCCAAAATCACATTTTACTGAAAACTTCACTTTTTCCCTAAAAACAGGGAAAAAGTTAAGTTTACAGTATAATGAGGGGGGTTACAACCCCCCAAACCACCCACAACGCCGCCGCGATCTGTATTAAGTAAAGTGGGGGGGCTCCCCAACAAAAACCCCCATCGGAGCCCCTAAAAACTGTCATTTTCTTCGGCGCGCGCCTCCGTCTTGCGCACAGTTGTCGGCGTGAGCCTTTGTCTTCCGCGGTTTTGTCTATGAACCTAGCTAAACATTTCATATCACATATTTTCCTTGAATTTACTTCATAATATTACAAAAAATCTAACACAACTGCAATTGTCATCATGATGGCTTCAGCTCTGGCAAGTAGATAAAGGAACTTCTTATTCAGCATCTTCTTTCAGGTGCTCTATGACATTAATTTGCATTTGAGGTCTCATTTATTTTTATTTTTGGACTTTTGCTCATGCCATTTCAGTAGCTGTTCATGGCAAAGTTACAAGCTAGCACTTTATGTATTTCCCTGTCTCCAGCAGCAATGGAGAATTAAGTGACTTGCCCAAGGCCCATGAGAAGTGTCAGCGGGATCTGAATCCTGACTTCACTAGTTTTCTACCCACTACTCAAACCACTATGCCACTCCCTTCACTCTTGAGCAATAGGGAGCTCAGTGCAGCAGCACAGTGTGTCAGCTGAGGCCAGAGATGGGGATCTGCATCATTATACTAAATCATATTCAATAAAGAACAGCATTCAACCCAGTCAACTTTTTTTAAATCATAAAGTCAAACATTAACGTTAGCTGCCAGATGAATGGACTGCTTTATAAGGTTGCCAGCTGCTTAAGACATATTCAGTTGTGTCTTCTAGCCACAACCAGGCTTGACATGAATAAAGAGAGCTCTTCTGCCTTCTAGAATAAAATACCAAGTTTAGCATTGTAGGATTCTTTATTTTAATGAAATTAAACATATGTTTTTACTTCATTTTGTAGCATAGTAACTCCCAGAGATTATCATCGCTTTTCTATTGATGAAATAATGCTATGGAATATAATTCCATACAAGTTTAGTGCAGAAATGATTAAAAGCTGCTACCATCAACTTCCTAGGAATAATATGTGTTTAGGGAAAGCAATTTAGAGGTCACATTTTTAGGAGAATTCTCAAAGACTTAAAAGCTGCTCCTTCCAGTCCTACTTAACAGTAGCTTATATGCTACAGTGAAGGGGTGGGGGCAAAGCCATAGAGGCCAAACAGTGTATTCTTATCTCATTAGTTAAAGGAGGATACCCCCATGTTCTGGTACTGGCAAAACAAAATTCATACTTTAATGATTTGGAGTCCCAGAGCACTAAGTAGACATTAAAGAGACAAAGCCTTTCTTTTTCATTTGGAATGAATACCATTCTATGTTATCACCGAAGGCACGCAGTTTAGTCTTGAATAGCTTAAGGGATTTTTTTTTTTTAATTAATCTCTATTCATTTTTAAAGCTCACAATAAGTGTAACATATAATACAATCATTTATATTTTAACAGCACTTAATATATCATCAAATTCTAACTCGCATTAAATATCCCCCTCCCTTATACCCAACAGTTATTCATAAGCAAAAGAAATCATAAAATATTCCCACCCCACCCTGGACATATATGAACAAAAGGGAAAAAAAATAATATTTATTCTTAATATTTAGCTTAAGGGATTAATTTAGAAACTTTACAAGATTAGGAGGGAAAGTGTGGGGACAGGGATAGGGCTGTTTCTTCCCTTTTTTAAAGCTCACAATAAGTGTAACATGCAGTACAACACCAGAGAAATACAAAGAAATACATTTCTTTCTGAACAGTGCAAAATATAGACAATATGAAAACTGACACATTTCAATCACTAAATTGAAAATAAAATCACTTTTCCTACCTTTGTTGTCTGGTGATTGTATTTTTCTGCTCATCTTTTCCCAGTCTCTGGTTTCACTTCCTTCTGTCTGTGCTCTTAACTATGTTTCCATGACCTCCTTATCCAATGCTGTTTTTCTCCATAATTTTCTGCCCTGTATCCATCTTTCAAAATAGAACAAAACACAGAAGACCCCCCTCTCATCAATACTGGGCAAGATTCTCAAATAATATCATCATGTAACATTTAAAGGCTTTTAAATCTTGCTTCTACTGGAGTGGCAAATGTTATGGCTCTACAAAAGCTGTTTAACAGTAGTTTAACATTTGCCACTCCAGTAGAAGCAAGATTCCTTGCTTCATGCAATGTGTTATGTTTAAAATTCAAGCACCTTTCCAGCGATGTTGTGGCGCCTTACTGAATAGCTTATGAGCACATTTAAATATTTAAAAGCCTTTAAATGTTACATGATGATATTATTTGAGAAATTTGCCCAGTATTGATGAGAGGGGGGGGGGTCTTCTGTGTTTTGTTCTATTTGAAAGTTTTGCCCCCTCGAGTGGACTGTAAGTCAAAATCCCCAGTCTGTTTGGATCAAACCTGTATCCATCTTTGGCATTAACTTTTAACATTCAACTTTCTTCCATTATTCTGCTTCCTCCTGAAATCTATCTAATTTCCCATGTCTTCCCTTCCCATCTATTCATGTGTACCATCTTCTCCCTCTTTCTTCTCCCCTATTCCCATCTATCTATAAGCAGTATTTCTTCCATTTTCTTCCCTTTCCCTTTTCCCTCCATCCCTGTGTACCATCTCCTCCCTCACTTTCCCTCTCCTATGGTCTAGCATCTGTCTTCACCCTTTCCCCCTCTTATGGTCTGGAATCATTATCCTCTCCTTCCCATAGCCTGGCATCTCTCTCCCTTTCTTCCTTTCCCTTCTCCCTCCTTTGTGGTCTGGCATCTCTCTGTCTTTCCCTTCTTCCCCTTTCTCCTCCTTCTTTTCCCTGGTCTGACATCTCTATCATCTTCCTCCCACCCCCTTCCCCATCCAGTGGTATGACATCTCTCTCCCTTCCCCTCCTCCCGTTGTCTGGTATCTCCATCTGCCCCTTCCCTTTCTTCTCCTGGAGGTCTAGGGCATCTGTCCTTCCCTTTCTGTGGTCCAGCATCTCTCCCTCCCAATCCTGTGCTTGCTCACCTGGCACTGTTGTAACCCTTTGGCCGTCGTCAGTGAACTAAACACGCTTCTTTTGGTGACCCAGAAGCTTTTCTCTGCAGTGAGAAAGCTTCTGGGTTGTCGAAGGCAGAGTGTTTAGTTCCCTAATGCTGACGACGGCCAAAGAATTACAAAAGCTCTGGGTGTGCAAGCATAGGATGGAGGGAGGACAACTCCAGATAGGTTCATGGGGGGGGGGGGGAGGCTGGAGAGGGACGAGGACTCCGGATAGGCATTGGGGGGGGGGGTCTGGAGAGGGACAAGGACCCCGGATAGGTGTACAGTGTGGGGGGGACTGGACAGGTGACAGGACTCTGGATAGGTGCGCCTGGGGGGGGGAGGAGGACTCCGGATGGGTTGTTCTGTAGGATTATTAGATGTCCGGTTTCCCCATACAAAAGTTAAATTGAAAATCCGCCCAGACTTCCGACACAGTCCTCAAAAAGAGGACATGTCCAGGGAAATCCGGACATCTGATAAACCTAGGATAGGAGGCTATAAGGAAACAGGCCTTCTGCTTTCAGTTTGCAAAATCTTTGTTTTACAATTGGATTTACCTTTTAGGACATAATTTTTTAAGAGGTATGACTTTTTCGTTGATTGTTGTTGACCACAAAATATATTATACAGCTTTTGTTGTGTGTACTGTTCTTCAATAAAGATTTCAACTAAAAGCTATCCTTCCCCCTCCATAAATATTATTCTTGCCAAACCGAGAAGTCCCTTTTCTTTTCATTTGTTACTGTTAAACAGAAAATATCAGCAATACCATATGTACGAATAAAATGTCATACAGGGAAATTCAACCTACTCTCACATCTCCTGTATGCATCATTTTAAATACAAAACTAAAAGATTATATTAAAATGAAACAAATTAACAAATCCTGAAAGCATCCGTCATACTTCTAGGATCTCTGATCCCCCTTTCAAAAGAGCTAGAATCCAAAAAGAAAATAACTATCCTTCAAATGAAGGCACAACTGGCACATTATTTTCAACTTAATCATAGCCTTTTGAATCATATAGTTAATCTGTTCCTATCATATTCCATCTGCACCCACCATCACTTCAAAACAACACATGACAGTAAGCCATGGTATTTCTACTTGATCCATAGGACAAAAATTAAGTCATCTTTCCAAGGTGTTCAATCCCCCACTACCATTCTATCAGCAGAACTCCATTTATGTATTTGAGATGGCTTATGTGGCCCTTTTGTGGCCCTTCCGGCTTTCTAATTATGGATCTAGCGTTTTGCTAGGAAAAGATTCTGCTCTGCGTTCTCCTTCCCCGACCCTGATGAAATCGTGAAACGCGTGGTGGGGATTGAGCTAGACCCAGAGCTAGATAAAAGCTAAGTGACTGTTATTATCATCACTTCTGCTATAAATGCTATTATACTAGGCACAAGTATCTCATAAGCAAATATAATATAAAATAAAGGAAATGAAAAGTATAAAAATAATGAAAACTATACACGTTATAAAGTTCCTATGAGGACAGCTACCATACGTTATCATAGTGTGGCAAACTGAGGAACTAGTGGTTAGTTTTCTATATATCTTCAAAAATTTGTGGCTAATTCAAACTTTATTAATCTTTATTGATTAGCCTTTTGTTGAAACATTTGGGGCCTCCTAGGTTAGTACAAGGAAGAGAAAGAAGGGCAACCAAAGCATGCACTCTTCACTTTGAAAAGACTTTTGTCCAAGATACCAAATGGGGGAAATCCTTCGAAATTATAGCTCTCTGCATTATGCACAGTGCTTGTAAAAATAAAAAGAGGTCTTCATATCTTTGTACATTTTTCATATTCTTCGGTCTTAAAAATACAATTCAAAATCCATTAAAAGATGAAATTTTTTTCATTGATCTACACAACATATGCAACTCTGTTAACTTGAAAAAAGAATTACAGACATATTGATAAAGTAATTAAGAATAAGAAACTAACGGCCTCTTTTACAAAGCCGCACAGCAACAGCCCCGAAGCCCTTTAAATCTCTATGGGCTTCGGGGCCGTTAGCGCGAGCGCGCCTTTGTAAAAGAGGCCGTAAAATATTGACTGCTTAAATTTCTGCCCCTTAATTCCCTATCAGGTTGAAGCTCATTTTAAAGCAATTACAGCCATGAGTCACTTTGGATAAGTGTACTGTATACAAATATTTAGCATAATCACAAAAGTAAAATAAAACAGTTTCTTGATCATATGTCTCTTTAGCTATAAATGACAATATTATTATTAAGATTTAGCCAAAAGGAAAGATTTATAAACTATAAAGAGTTTTACCTCATGCAAAACTGTCATTTCTTTAATAAGACATTAACTATTTTTTCTGAGGCCCTCCAAGTACCTACAAATCCAAACTGTGGCCCTGCAAAGGGTTGGAGTTTGAGACCACTGGTTTAAACTCTTTCAAGTTGATTGAGATTTATCTGTCTTCAAAGTCTTGTCACAGATTTTCTTCTAGATTCAGGACCATGCTTTGACTGGGCCACTCAAAGACATTCTTTTTCTTTTTACTAAGCTACTCTGTTGTTGGTTTTGCCATGTGTTTTTCACAAGCACCTGGTTTAAGAGGCTTGGTGAAGCAAAGTCTTCCCAAAACTCTGCCAGAGCAACAGGAACTAGTTCATACAACACTGACAGTTTGGACTGAGAATAGGGCAATAGGATGATGACCAAAGCAGGAAACCAGAGAAATTGTCTACTTGATGCATCTGCTGATTTTCCACCTTCTGTTTCTCATTAGGTCTGACTAGAAAAACTAGTCAAACAGCAGCTAGAGGTGGGGAAATAGTTTCTCCAACTTCTGCAGTGACAAGGGAGGGGGTATAGAGAGAGGAGTTCAAGTGCTGTATAGAGAAGACCAATAACAGGAAAGAGTGAGGCTGGAGGCACAGAGGAGCAAGCAGGAATTTATGTGAGTCTGAGAGTCACTGAAAGAATTAAGGTTCTCTATATTTATTTATTTATTTTTGCATTTATATCACATTTTTACCAAAGTGAGTTACAAAATAAGCATACACAATAAAGCCACAAGAAGTTACAAAAACATAAAATTAAAAATAGGTAAAAAAAAAAAAAATCATTAATGTTGCAGGCTCTCGCATAATTCCTGTACTACAGCCTCTCCAAACAAGTCACTGGTTATCTATGGTGTTAGAATCAATGGTCCTGCTGAAGACGATAATACTCATAGGTCATAGAAAACATAGAAAAATGAAGGTAGATAAAGACCATATGACCATTTAGTTGCCATCTTATAGAATCATGTGTAGCCACAATATTAGCATTTATGTGTATATGTGCACCTATATGTCCGTTTAAGCCAGTATTCTAGAATCTTACATGCATTCTTGGTGCCTTATGTATAGAATTACCTTCTAAGGGATCAATTCTGTAAATTAGGTGCTAACATTTACATACATGTTACACTTGTAAATGTTTAGAATACTACACTCACATATATGCCAACATGCCGCCTAAATGATGGCAGATTGGCAGATAAAGACCTGTATGGTCCAGCCAGTCTGCCCAACAAGGTGGTCAGAGCCATGCCTGCAACTCAGTGAGGTCCCCAGCTTAAACACTGGTTGTCAGGTCTTCACTACGCCAACCATGTAGGCAAACAAACACATTGGAGTCTTGCTGATAATTATATATCAACCCCGAGAACTGCTGATAGTATTCAAGTTACCAGACAAGATGTCTTCTCCACCCAACTGAGTTGCACAGCTCCCTCGCTCCCATCCCGTGATAAAAAACTGATATTTGGCAAATGCTCACTTAATTTCCATAGCATATATTTGCAAGGGGCATTCACAGGGGTGGGCCTCTCACGTACATGCGCATGCTATAGAATACTGTAAGTTGCATGGGTACCTACTGCACCTGCGTCTTCACGCTTCTACCAGCTCTATCTAGTATTCTGTAAAAGAAAGTACATGCCTACTTTTCCTTATAGAATATGGGGCTCATAATCAAAAAAACACAAAAGTCTAAAAAGTGGCCTAAATGGGTATTCGGACGATCAAAAAGCCCGATCGTCCAAGTACCCATAATCAAAGCTGGTCTTAGACGTATCTAAAACCAGCTTAGGCCTGTCCCCTGCCTCTAAACGCATGGAGTGAAAAGAGGCATTTTTAGAGGAAGGAAAAGGGCGGGCGGTGGGTGGGAGGTGGGCCGACCTACACCTAGGCGTACAGCAGGTATAACCAAACGTTTTGACAGGTTGCCTAGTCAGCACTTATACGTTTTGACTTAGACCAAATCACAACAGGTATAAGTGCCAAAAAAGGGGCTGCTGAGCTGATGGCGGCTGGCGCGATCAGCTTAGCGGCCCGGCAACCTACCCACCCCCCACCGAAACCATCGAGGCAGGAGAGATGCCTCATATCTCCTGCCACAATAGCGATACCACCAAGTGCCGCCAAACGCGGCACTTGGGAATGCTAAAGCGGCAGGAGAGATCACCCATCTCTCCTGCAGCAATCCACTCCTCCCCTGATTCGATCAGGCCAGGAGGGAGCCCAAGCCCTCCTGGCCATGCGACTCCACCCCGTACAAGATCAGGCAGGAGGGTGCCCAACCCTTCCTGCCCAGGCGACCCCCCTACCCCCCACCCCCACTAAAACACGGGCAGGAGGGATCCCAGGCCCTCCTGCCCTTGACGCACCCCCCTCCCACACTCGCTCCCCCCAAACCCCTGATCGGCCACCCCGCCGACCCCTTGATCCCCTTCACCCCCAATCCCCCCCGTACCTTACAATCATTGGCCGGATGGACGGGTGCCAAGCCCGCCTGTCCGGCAGGCCAGCCATCCTAGGAAAGGCTGGCCTTAGGGCCTGATTGGCCCAGTCGGCTCAAATCCCGCCCACAGGTGGGGCCTGAGGCGCCTGGGCCAACCAGAATTGGCCCAGTAGCCTTATGCTCCTGGGTAAAAAGCAAATTCGATCATGTTTCCCCACTTCTGTCAAAACTTCACTGGCTTGTATGCAGGTAAATTGGGGAAATCCCTTTTCTTCAAATTCACTGAGCTTTGGAATAACCTTCCTGCCCCGCTGCGGAATCTAGGCTCATTCCTATTGTTCCAAAAGCATCTGAAACCTATCTTTTCTCCAAAATGTAAAGCTATCTATTTAAAATGTAAAGCTATCTATCCTCTTTATAAACTCTAATTCTTATTATGTCTTTCCCTCATTTATTGAATTACCTGTATACAAACTTAAGGTTTAGTTTAGTTTAGTTTAGCAAATAAATATGATCATATTACACTCCTTAAATCTTCCCACTGGCTCCCAATAACTCATTGGATAACATATAAAATCCATATTAGCTTTTAAAATAAGACAGACCCACAGACTTTTATTTCTAGACAAACTTCTTATCCCCTACACACCTGTTCGCAGGCACTTTGGTCACTCTGTTGATAATTCCATCTCCCTGTCACCTTACTTATGATGCTACGCATCACAGTATTTTTTTCAGTTATGGCACTGACTTTATGGAACACTCTCCCAACCTTTCCCAAATTGGAGAAATCTCTAAATAAGTTCAAAACATCACTGAAAACATTTCTTTTCCAGGATACTTTTGATTTTTTCCCTTTATTCAGTCAGAGAGCCTAATCCTCTCCAGAGATAATAAGAGGATTGATTTCCAGCATCATTAGCCTGTGAACTTGTACCCTTCCCTTTGTTTTTTTCCTCCCCCTCTTTTCTGTCTTTAAAATTGTAGTTCTTCCCAGTTACTTTTCTTTGGTATTTCTTCCTCTCATGTGTTATCTTGTCTTCATGTGCTATGTTAACCTTCTTTTTCTACAGCAATGTAACTTTTATTTCTACCTATTCCTTCGTATTATATAGTGTAAAACCGCCTTGAAGGCCTCAATTGATGGTATATCAAGATGATAATAAACTTGGATATCAGCCTGGCTAGCGGGATTTTCAGCCTGATTCAATCGGTATACTGCCTGAAAATGTACATATAGCAGAGCATGTGTTCACTGGCCACCAATGATTGTTCAACTCCATTTGCATATCACATGAACTGCCACATGTTATTACAGCTCTTGGTTTTTTAGTACATGACAGTGGATCTGGTGTACATCCAGAGCTTAGAAGCACACAGCGCTTCATTATTCTAGTTTATGGTCAGAAAGAACCTATTTCTTCCCCCATTTCCCTTGATTTTTTTAAGGTTATGTAAGCAAATTCTCCAGCTGATCAAGAGTTGAACTGTTCCTTCTGATTCTCTGGAGGAAGCAGAAGTTAACAGTGCAGCACACAACTGACTGGTCTTTCCTTGAGACTAATTGCATCACCTCTGTGATGCATCCAAACCTCACTAGCACGTTTGGGTAGGGCTTCTAAGCCAGAGACCCTGGTGCCACAGCATTTACATTACATTACATTAGTGACTTATATTAGAAACATAGAAATTTGACGGCAGAAAAGGGCTATAGCCCATCAAGTCTGCCCACTCTTCTGACCCACCCCATTAAGTCTGAGTAGTAATGACCTAGTTCCTTAACTCTACCCTCGTAGGGATCCCACGTGTATGTCCCATTTATTCTTAAAGTCAAGCACGCTGGTGGCCTTGATCACCTGCATTGGAAGCTTGTTCCAGTGATCTACCACCCTTTCTGTGAAGAAATACTTCCTGGTGTCACCATTAAATTTCCCTCCTCTGAGTTTGAGCGGATGCCCCCTTGTGACCGAGGGTCCTTTGGGAAAGAAGATGTCGTCTTCCACCTCGACACGTCCTGTGATGTATTTAAATGTCTCAATCATGTCCCCCCTTTCCCTGCGTTCCTCTAGAGTGTAGAGCTGCAATTTGTTTAGTCTTTCTTCGTACGGGAGACCTTTAAGCCCGGAGATCATCCTAGTGGCCATCCGTTGAACCGACTCAACTCTAAGCACGTCTTTATGGTAATGCGGCCTCCAGAATTGCACACAGTATTCCAGACGCCTTTACCTTGCAGTTCTAAGCGGATTACAGTGTAAGACAGCTGGACATATCCAGGAAGTTACAATTCAGGGGGAGTATAGTAGAATAGAGGGGGATAGCTGGGGTTTTCTAAGAAGTTATAATTGGATGATGCTTACATAATAGATGCCGGAAATTACAATTTAGGAGAAGGGTTTAGGCTTGGTTGCTTGTTAGGTTCAGTTGGGAGGTTGTATATTTTTTTGAAAAGTAGGGTTTTGATTTCCTTATCACTGCTGTCAATCCATGGAAGAACAATATTTAATAATCATTTCAGACATTCCGCAATGGCTGATAGTGATTCAACGTACTGTGACATGATGCTATATTAAATGCAATTTAACACGAGCATCAAGCTTGTCACAGAAACATTTATAGAACAATGCCATTAACAAAGCAATTGAAGAACTGTATTTACTCCCTTTGTTCCTATTTAGCAATGAATTGTTCCATGTGGAGACATCATAAAAAAACAGAAAAAGTTGTGTAATAGTATGTATACAAAGAGCTAATGAGCATCCAATCCACTAAGCATCTGGCACAGAATTAGCATGGAACGCAGCAAAAGTTTTTATGACTGTTTCATAATTCTTAGGGCCCAAAGGATGCAAAGTGACTTTGAAGCACTAAACCCACTGGCACATGTGTAGACATCATATGCTGCTCAAGAGTTTTTACCTGGGAAGCACTTTTTGAAGACTGTCTCAAAGTCTCTGTAACATGTACAGTTAGCATGTAAACACGTTGAATCCATTTTCAAAGGTAAATTATGCTCACAATTTCCCTTAAAAAATTATTGCAGTGAAAATACCATATACCGTACATTTATATCTGCTATTTTGTATACACAAGTTATGCACATAATTTTGAAAATCCAGAAGCACGAGTGTATGGGCAGATCCCAGACTCAGGAAGGACTCTGTTCACTACAAGACGCATAACTCAAAATTCCAGACAATATTATAACAAGCCAATTGCACAGAAACATGAAAGCAGATAAAGGCCAAATGGTGCATCAATGTCTGCCCAGCCACAGAATCCACTATCTCCTCCCCTGCCTATGAGATCCCACATGCCTGTCCCACGCTTTCTTGAATTCAGACACAGTCTTTGTCTCTACCACCTCTACCGGGAGACTAGTCCATGCACCCTTAGGCCCTCTTTTACTAAGGTGCGTTAACCGATTAGCGCACTTTAGTAAAAGAGAGGATTAGATTACTCCTGAGTCTATCAACTCTTAACTTCATCTTATGCCCTCTCACTCTGGAATTTCCTTTCAATTGAGACTTGCCTCATGTATTTATACATAAGAACATAAGCAATGCCTCCGCTGGGTCAGATCTGAGGTCCATCGTGCCCAGCAGCCCGCTCACGCGGCGGCCTAACAAGTCCAGGACCTGTGCAGTAATCCTCTATCTATACCCTTCTATCCCCTTTTCCAGCAGGAAATTGTCCAATCCTTTCTTAAACCCCAGTACCGTACTCTGCCCTATTACGTCCTCTGGAAGCGCATTCCAGGTGTCCACCACACGTTGGGTATTTAAACATCTCTATCATATCTCCCCTCTCCTGCCTTTTCTTCACAGTATACATATTGAGATCTTTAAGTCTGTCCACATATGCCTTATGACGTAGGCCAACGACCATTTTAGTAGCCTTCCCCTGGACTGACTCCGTCTTGTTATATCTTTTTGAAGGTGTGGTACTCAATATTCTAAATGAGATCTCACCAGAGTCTTATACAAGAATATCAATACCTCCTTTTTCCTACTGGCTAGTCTTCTCTCTATGTACACAAGCATCCTTCTGGCTTTCATCATTGCCTTTTCAACTTGTTTGGCCACCTTAAGATTATCATATACTATCACACCCAAGCCCTGCTCCTCTTTTGTACACAAAAGTTCTTCATCCCGGCCTCTAAACTATACCATTCTCTTAGGTTTTTGCAGTCCCATGTTAGCTGTCAAATTTCAGACCATTTTCATTCATTAAGCTTCACTAGGTCCTTCCTTAGGTTATCCCCACCATCAGGCGTGTCTACTCTATTGCAGAATTTAGATTTATCCATTTTATGTATGTAAATTGCTTTGAATATTATCCCCTCAAGGAACAGCAGACTTAAAGTGTATCTCCTGTCAGACTCTCCTTTTCCTTTAAAAGGGAGTGAAGGAGGATTCCAGGGAGTGCCTGCCTTTGCTTTAAAAAGCTGTTATTATCTAGGTACCTGACACTGGTATGTGTATACAATCAACTGCTGCAAGGTTGGCACATGAAACAGATCCTGCTGTGTTACATCAGAGGGAAATCTTCTGCTGGAGACCTATGGAAAAGTGCTGCCTGATGTAACAGGGTTGGCACCTGAGACTCCCAGCAGTGGACTACAAAGAGACCATCAGCACTGCTGAGAAAACACTAAAAATAAAATCAAATTTAAGCAAAAGCTAGAAGGGGTTCCCTTGTTGTTTAGTTTTTCAAAGAGAAAGGGATTGCTCCTATCAGGGAAACGTAGACAACTACTTGGAAGTTCTCTGTATTGCTGATGAAAAAAAACTGTACAAATCATTCCACAATAAAAATTGGCACACTCCCTTTCTTTATTGCACATAATGATCATTAGTGCATATCCCCAGGGCCGGATTTAGATGAAAAGAGGCCCTAGGCTATTCCACTTATGAGGCCCTTTCACCTCCCATTTTTAAGTTTGTAAATTACATGAGAGATAATAAAATACATCATTACTGTGATATATATCAATATGTTAAATGAAACATGTTGTTACTGGTACTAACCTTTATAAAAAAATGTGACACGGATCTTGAGGCCCTAGGCTGAAGCCTAGTTAGCCTATAG
Organism: Geotrypetes seraphini; assembly: GCF_902459505.1. Classification (NCBI taxonomy): domain Eukaryota; kingdom Metazoa; phylum Chordata; class Amphibia; order Gymnophiona; family Dermophiidae; genus Geotrypetes; species Geotrypetes seraphini. The sequence goes on along the minus strand of NC_047085.1, from coordinate 180,897,763 downwards.
GAAAATCCGGCCCTGCATATCCCATGCCCTCCTTAAGAACATTACTATGTGAGTAGATGTTCGTGATTCAGGTATTTATTCAGTCAACAAAACAATGCAGTCAACAGTTCCAAACAAAGAAATCCACAGGTGCAATAGGTGTTGCGGACCCAACATGGTCTGTGTTTTGACTTGATCACCTTCTTCACACACAGTGGCTGCCCGAATATCCTACTCACATTTTTAGTGGAGAACGTTGATCTCTTCAACTTAGAGAATATCCACATTTGCTTGTTTTTGTTGTATAACTGCACACCTTTGGACCCATGATGAAGGCGGTTAAGTCAAACCATGGACCTTATTGGGTCTGCAACACCTATTGCACATGTGGATTCCTTTTTTGGATATGTTGACTGCATCATTTTGTTCACTGAATAAATACCTGAATCATGAACATCTACTCCAGTGGTTCCCAAACCTGTCCTGGGGGACCCCCAGCTAGTCAGGTTTTCCAGATATCCCTAATAAATATGCATGAGAGAAATTTGCATATAATGGAAGTGACAGGTATGCAAATCTCTCTCATGCATATTCATTAGGGATATCTGGAAAACCTGACTGGCTGGGGGTCCCCCAGGACAGGTTTGGGAACCACTGATCTACTCCCACAGTATTTCTTTGTTTTCGCTTTAACCCTGAGACATGTCACAACATGCACAATCTTATTTCAGCACACTTGTTACTTTCTTTCATACTCCAGTAGATAAATTATTGAACATCCCTGGAATGAGAATCATGGTGACCTGAAGTTTGAGTAGAGTCTTTCTGACTAGAGGAATTGGAGAGAAAGCATAAAGAAACTTACCCCGCCAGTTGAGAAAGATGGCATCTGACTCCAGATGTTAGATGTGTAAAGTCTGGAACAAAAGAATGGGAGTTTGTGGCTTCTTGGGCTCCCCAATCTGAGAATTCTGACATAAAAAGGTTGAATTGAGTGACCACTTGTGAGGTTGTATGAGTCTGCTCAATTTGTCTGCTAAGATGTTTTGCTTCCTTGCTAGATAAACTGCTTTTAGAAATATGTTGCAAGGAATCACCCAGGACCAGATTTGGATTGCTTCTTGGTAGAGAGGGCGAGATCCTGTGCCTCCTTGTTTGCTCACTTGGTACATGGGCACTTGGTTGTCTGTTTGAATGAATACCACTAGATTGAAAAGGCGATCTTGGAATATGCATAGAGCATTGCAGATTGCTTGAAGTTCCAGGAGATTGATGTGGAGAATATTCTCATGAGAAGTCCAGATACACTGAGTATGGAGGCTGTTGAGGTGGGCTCTCCAACCATGCATGTATTTCTTTTAATCCATTCCTGAATTGTTGTTAAACAGTTAAGTCAGTTTATTTAGGGCTGTAGGTAAGTCATGTCATCTGTGTTGATGTAGAACTGAGTATCCATTGATCAAATCAGCTCAGCTAGTAGCTTAAGGTAGACCATAAACAAAACAGGTGCCAGCATTGATCCTTGTGGTACTCTGTAGATCAGCACCCATGGTGTTGATAAGATGCCACCAAATAGTAAGGACCATTGCCTATTTGATAGAAAGGATCTGAACCAGGCAATATTGTGTCTCCAATGCTTGTTTAATGCAGGACTGACAATCCAGGCACCAGACTATCATGGTGGTCAAAGCCAAGAGACAACAACCATAGTAGCGTTCATGGAGTCAAAGCCAAGAGCCTCTTTGCCATACTGGTTCCTATTTTCTTCATTGTTTTTTCTTGACTTGTTGTCTCCTAGCTTTGACCACTTTCAGCAATACCAGTCTCTTGTGTTCTCCCATTAGATCAAAACTTGGGTGCCCAGGATTTTGTGTCCTGAATTGGCTGCCTAATGCTGTGTCTAAAAAAACCCAACAACAAGCAGTGCAACTCGATCGCTGCTCCTGGTTAAGTCAGTTTCTCCTCCCCACCTGTGCTTTTCTTCCTCTTGAGAAAGAGCCTTGTTGAACACGATCTGTGTTTAGGAAGTTGAATTTGCTTTGGATTGACTACATATCAACTACATATTTATTGAATGATGAACTTGGACTTTTTATTGACGCACTTGAACTTTCAAATCACCGTGCGAAGAAACTGGGACTTGGTAACACACGGCAACCACTCCTTTCCAGTTGGTTAAGAACTTTTGGCATGTTTTCATCTATTTCCCTCCATTTGGACTACAAATGAACTACAGGAACATATGCTGACTTATTTAAGATAAGTTATTAATGTTTTCAGATATGTTATATGTCTATGAGAACATCTGTCATTTTCATTATTGAATTAATGAAGGTAGAAGTGCTGAATAGAGCTTCTTTGCCTTCCACTGATTTTTAGAGTATATTTATATTATTGAGCACAATTAATTAAATTGTTTTGCACACTTATTTTTGTTTATTTGAATTCTCTTGTATAATTTGTCCACTGTTTGAGAATTTCATTATTTATTTCTTATCTCTCTAGTACATTTATTTGTTGGACTCTTATTAAGAACAAGAAAAAAGCCTCATGCAAGTCTTTTTTTATTTAAAATTTTATTGTTTTTCAAACTAAAAACAGTGCATTACATTTAATTGAACACAAAATACTACAGGATCGCACTACTTTTACACATATATTATAGACTATCATCAATTTCACCCACCCACCCTCCTCTCAATTATTAATATAATAAAACACATTTAGTGATTTTCAAAAATACCATTCCCTCCCCCCACCCTCCACCACCCTGGATGTGTAAGGAAAAACTTAGAAAAAAGAAAGATATATAACCACTAATGCGAGGTAGCAAATAAAGTCAATGGACTCCACACTTTGTTAGAAAAAAGCCTCATGCAAGTCTTGCAGTACTTGAGACTGATAAACTTTCACTAATTCATTCCTGCATTGCACGATTTAGATCTAATAAGACCCGCACATGAAAAGGTAGAGCAGTGCAGTTAGGCCAATCCTTCCATTTAGCTGAAGAAGGTGGGAGAGGTGGTGAGGTGCGACTGGTTTATTAGGGGTAAGAACTGCTAGGGTGAGAGACACTGGGTGAGAACAGAGTGCTGGGCATATGAATGAGATAAATGTTGTGACATATCCCCAGGCCATGAAGCATGCAAGGCAGTCTCCTTACATGCACTTATAAAAGGGTCACTGATAGGCTGCTGATGGTGTGCTTGTTAGGAGGGGAAGAGGTGCTGCTCCTTTTGGCCGGCACTGTACAATGGCATATTAAGGGGCATACAATGGGAAAACAGTAAATTGGACATTAAAGGATGTGCAGCAGGGGGAGGGGAGAGGGTCGGCGCAAAATATGTTAAAGCCTGATTTTGTGGATTACTTATAAAGCGATGGCAATGCTATTTATCTGGCAAATGTTTGCAATCTTATAGAAAGAAAGACCCTATTCTTTAAGTAGAGCACTAAACATGGGGAACATAGGGCTAAATTCACTACGCCCACCGATCAACTTTCGACCACTTAGCAACCCTTTTGCGACCCGATTTTCCTCAAACTCTATTCACTAATCTCTGTCCCGATCATCCTCCGATCCGCGCATGCAAATGAGGGGGAATGGCATTCAAATGTAGGTAGGCAGCGATTCACTAAAAAAAAAAAGGCAACACCGACTGGGCTGGCTGATTGACAAACAAGCAACTGCTGGGGACCAGTTGTTCAATGGTTTCCGATTGCATATCCTGCTCTATGCCCCAACTCAAGTGGCGATTCTTCTGTGCCCTGCTCTGCCCCAAATCTCCTGCTCTCTACCCCGAAGCCATGAATCTCCTGCGCCCTGCTCTGCCCCAAATCTCCTGCTCTCTGCCCCAAAGCTACAATTCTCCTGCGCCCTGCTCTGCCCAGTAATCTAATTTTAGGGAATATTGCAATAATCCCTTGTGTTGCCTGGGATTATTGCAATATTGGATGTTCCTTTTCGGCCTTTGCAAATTTGGATGTTTCAAGCACACGGACGTCCATATGCATCAAAAATAAGCTCCTTAGTGTACTTTAACATTTACTGTTAAAACACACTCAGGGCTCCTTTTACAAAGGTGCGCTAAGCGTTTTAGTGTGCGCTAAACGCTAACGCGTGCATGTTAGTCTATGGACACGTTAGCGGTTAGCGCGCACTTATATTCAGTGCGTGCTAAAACGCATTGCACACCTTAGTAAAACAGGGGGTAACTGCTAAATCAGCACACTTTAGTAAAAGATCCCCAATGTTTTAAAATTGAGGCTCAGGTATCTCTGCAGCAAAACCTATTTGCATGAGGTTTCACTTATCTGAGCACAGCTATCTGGAGGAAATATATTGCCAAAATTATGATTTTCGTGAATCAGCCAGTATGCTATACAGTGTAAATACTACATTAAAATATGTCATCATTTATTCATTTGGTAACAGCTGTTTTCTAAAATAATTTATGTGGCATTTTTGTAATCATAAAATGCAATTGATGGTTGTGCTGAAATTCAGTAGTACTTTATGAACTCATCAAATGCTTCATGTATGATATCTTGCCTAAGATTTCCCAGTCTTTTTTTCCCCCCCAAGGTTTCCCTCTAGGGCACTAAGATGGTCCTTGATTACAACCATACATTTTTTTATGATCAGGTGACTCAAACATGTGAAAATGAATGGGTCCATCTACTAAAACTGTACAGTATTCATTGCAGACTTAAAAGTTATGTTTTAATTGCACTGAACCAATTAGAGACTAACTAACCCCCCCTTTTACTAAACCACAATGGCGGTTATTAGCGCAGGGAGCCGCGCTGAATACTCTGTGCTGCTCCCGACGCTCATAGGAACTCTTTGAACGTCAGGAGTAGCGCGGAGCATTCAGCGCGGCTCCCTGCACTAATAACCGCTATTGTGGTTTCGTAAAAAGGGAGGGGGGTAAATTAATGATATTCCTCCTTTAATTTCTCAGATCTCAGAGCCTATGAAAACACATGTCTAGCAATGTAGGAAAAATTAAATGAAGATTTACACGTCTTAAAAACTTTACTAAAGCATTGCTCACAACTCCTATATTTTTGATATTCTTTCCCAGAGTCGCAATCCTTTTCTGAAGCAACATCAAACAGGATTCTTGAAAAATGGCCACAAGATCCACATTCTTAGCCAGGAATTAAGGTTTTTTGGGTTTTTTTTTTTTTTTTTACTAAAGTGCAGTAAAGTTTTGCACTTAACTCATATTTGAAGGATTATTCTGTGACAGGGCACCTAGATTTAAGCACTAGGAAAGCACTTTATTTTTTTTGTGTGTGTGTTTTTAATTGTAGAAGGGTATGTGAGAATACTATTAGTAGTCCTTTTATATATTGTTGATAGTATGTAATTTGTTTTTTGATATTTTGTGCTCTTGATTGTATGTTATTTGTTTTTACTTTATTATGTATGTTATATTGTTACCCGCATAGAACTGGTGGATATGCGGGTTATAAATTTTTAAATAAAATAAATAAATTGAAGAATAGTCTCCGAAAAAAGTAGATGCCTATTTTTCTTTATAAAATACTAGCACACATGGCTGATAATGTAACTATATTTAAGATACGGTCACTTATGTCGGCCATAAAGCTAATGTAAATACTTGCAGTTAGAATGCAAAAGAACATGCATAAATTATAGCAATCTATACTCTACTTGCATAAATGTGCGTTCTGCCCATATGAATATTCACTTGCAAAGTATGTGCCATTGAATATATTACATAAATATATAATTACATGAATGGGCCAGATTTAAAAAATAGCACCAAAAAATACATGCTGGAAAAAATCAGCACTCAGCCCTAGGGCTCCTTTTACAAAGGTGCGTTAGGGCCTTAATGCGCGAAATAGCACGCGCTAAAATGGCACGCGAGCTACTGCCTCCTCTTCCCAAAACAGTGTCTATGACCTTTCCTGCTGACTTTTGGGTCTTGAATTTCCTTGGCCTTGGAGAACCTGAGTTCCATTTTGAGTGTTGTTTTGTCTCAGGATCATAGTGATGTAGCTATGTTTCATCAACAATAACTAGTCATTCCAGAAAGTTGGCACCAGCTTGCTGAAAATGCTGCAAAATCAACTTGGAAGTGTTCACTTGATGTTCTTTCTCATTAGCATTCAAACATTTGGGCCCCCGCTTGGCTGACAGCTTCTGCATACCCAGCTGCTCGTGAATTATACACCCAACACTTTCACTGGATACCTGTAATGTTTCAACAATTATTTTAGCCAATATTCACCAATCTGCCCAAATCAGGACATGGACATGGTCAACAATTTCAGGAGCTGACACCGTTTGAGGCCTCCCAGACCTTGCTGCTTCTTTGTATTCCACTTCTTCACTGTGGAGTATGATGGGCATTTGTCATTCAATGTTTGCATCATACATTCATGGATTTCCTTTGGAGTTTCTTCTGCAGGAATAGGAACTTCATGACGGCATGGGAAAATTTAACACGTTTCATTGACATGGTTCAATCAATGATCTGAAACAATGTCAAACATAGCATTATAATTCTGCAAATTGGTACTTTACAAAATAAACAGACATTCTTTTCAGCTACAGTTGCAAAATAACCTCAATTTTTTAAGAACTTTTCAGCACCCCCTCATATAAAACTTAGATTGTGAGCCCACTAGGGACAGAGATAGTACTTGCACATAATGGGGATCATAATCAAAACAAAATACATCTAAAAACTCACCCAAGTAGGCACTTGGATGACCTAAAAGACAGGTCGTCAAGTGCCGATAATCAAAATGGGTTTTTCGATGCATCCAGAGATTTTTTAGGCCTCTGAATGCCGCTGTGTGCCCAGAGCTGAAAGGGCATTTTTGAAGGAGTGATGAGATGGGATTTGAGTGGAAGAAACTGAAAACCCTTTTATTTGATACCTGAACTTTACCCCTGAACAGCAAGAAGAGTTCCGATTTCCTCCTGCCTCCACCTCGCCAAGAATCCACCCGGCAGGAGGGATGCCTACTCCTTCCTGCCAGAACCCCCTACCCCCACAAAGATCATTGTTTCTTTTGATTATGCCCCTCAATTTCTACATCACTGGGTATGCCTAGTAGCGTTATAGAAATGATTACTAGTAATAGTAGTAATAGAAACAAGTTCTACTTTTTTCTGCCACTAACAAAGAGGCTGATTCATGAAGTTGCAGAAATTTTTAACAGAGAAAATCCATATTAGTACTGGATAGTTCTCATATAATAAAATGGGATGTGTGGTAAATAATGTGGGTTTTCCAGTTCCATGTTAGAAGCTCACCAAAGCTTCATTAATCATCATCTTAAATTGCCATGCCTTAGGTATCCAGTCAAATTTAGCGGCTCTTTGGGGGAGGGAGGAAGGAGGTTCTGTTGTGCCTGATTTAGGGTACCATATAAATGCTGAAATAAAATACCATTAAAAAAATAAATAAATAAATAAGAAAGGGGATTGAAGAATAGAAGATTGGGGCATCTTTGCATTTTGGAAATGAAATGGAGAAGTTCACAGGAAAGAGAACAGCGTGTGCTCGCAGACAGTCTATGAGTGTGATGGAACAGTTTAAGCCGGTGATGTGCTGCCAATTTCTTAGGAAAAGGCTCTCGCCAGCTCTGCTCCACTCACCGAAACACAAGGTTTTCATAAAATAATTTAACAAGAGGGCTCCTGGGAGCACCTCAGCACTGCCTCCAGCACATCACTGATTTAAGCATGCACTTATCCATTTTTGTTTTCAGACCTGGATGAAACATATGCCTGACCTGCTAGACTAAGTTGCTGATTTATCGTGGCCAGATGTACTCAGTTTTATGATAAGCACACAATTTCTAACTTCAAAACAGGCGCATATGCTACCAAATGCGCACTTATTAAAATAAGAACATAAGAATAGCCTTATTGGATCAGACCAATTGTCCATCAAGCCCAGTAGCCCGGTCTCGTGGTGGCCAATCTAAGTCACTACTACCTGGCCAAAACCCAAGGTGTAGTAATATTCCATGCTACCAATACAGAGCAAGCAGTGGCTTCCCCCATGTCTTTCTCAATAACTGACTAAGGACTTTTCCTCCAGGAACTTGTCCAAATCTTTCTTAAAACCAGCTACGCTATCTGCTCTTACCACATTCTCTGGCAACGCGTTCCAGAGCTTAACGGTTCTCTGACTGAAAAAAAAAATTTCCTCCTATTGGTTTTAAGAGTATTTCCCTGTAACTTCATTGATCCACTTGTACCCGTTCTACTCCACTCAGGGTTTTGTATTTAAAATGTTTCAGTATGCATTGTCTAACACAACCACAAGGTTTGGCCTGATGCTGAAGAACTAATTTTGTTACTTTGAATTTATTTACTTGATATTACCCCCTATTACTACAGCTATCAAGGCAGATTACATTACAAAAGATAGAATCAATACAAATTTAACACCGCTTACACATGCAGATGCATTAAAAACCTTCTCCTGATCTGAATTCCTCCCAACCTTAACAACCAAAAAGTCTGCACACAAAAAAGTACTGGGGTTAGCTCTGATCCTCTCAGCTCTTGCAAAACCAGAGGAAGTTTATTCCACAGAGCAGGCCCAATATAGCAAAAGAACCTGCCTCTAGTTAATACCAATGTATAGTTGCCAGTGAAGGGAGCTCTAATACTCCCTGCTGTGAAGATCGCCATTCCCTACCAGGGAACATCTCTCTAGAGCTGAATTGTCAGATAGCTGTCTATAACTTACACAGCTATTCCAGTTATAAACCAAACAAAATCTTAAATTTGGACCTCTTTCCTGTGGGTTACCACTATGATGCAGGCATACATAGGAATAATACAATCAAAATATTCCCCCTCACCCCCCCCCAAGTCAGTGTTTTGGAACATTCACAGCCTTGTCATTCACTTGGTCATTCCTGGATACGGGGTAGTCTTAGGCCCTCTTTTACAAAGGCGCGCTAAGCATTTTAGCGCGGATTTACCGCAGGCTAAATCGACGCATGCGCTAACCGCTACTGCGTCCATAGGATAACATGCATGCATTAGTGTTTAGCGTGTGCTAATATTTATCGCGTACTAAAAAGCATAGCGCACCTTAGTAAAAGAGGGGGTTAGTCTCACCTGAAAGTCAAAGCTGCACATATATGTCCAAAAGTGGGTAAAACCAGAAAGTCAGAAACAGCTGGTTACACTGTTCTAAAATCCTGGGGCATTTAACTTATAAAAGTCAAAGCAGGATTCCATAGTACCAAGACAAAAATTAAAAACCAAAAAATAGAAACTGGCCCATCCAGTCTGCCTTATTTTAAAAAAAGATAATTTAAAAGAGTATATACAGAGTAACTCCAAACCTTGACTATTCAGAGGAAGAGATCCTGAGAAAACAGTTTCCTAGCCAATCCCTTTTGTTGGCCTTGGTTTCAGCTCTTTGCTGGCGACAGCAACCTAGAACTTTTTGGATACTGATTTATAAAAGGTTTTCTCCCATCGCATGCCTTTGGGGTAAAATTTTTACATTAATCAAAACTGAAGAGCATAAAGGGAATGCAGACACTCAAGAATACTTATTACATATTGCAAACTATACCAGTCTCAGAAGCTGCACACACTGAAAGATACAGAATTATGATTTCTGTCCTATATGAGCATTTGTTTTGGAGCCTTTGGAACTCTATGAATTTGAAACAGCAATGTATCACAGCAGAGAGCTGCGTGCACTGTATTTCACCTCCAGTGCCTGCACAAATAGACTCAACTTTTTTCAACACTGTCAAGGTAGAAAAACAGCTCCCAAATGTGTACTTGTCATGCATTTTTCTCTTCTTTTAATTTAACCCCAACTTCTACAATGATTTTGACTTGAAATTATGTTCCATTTGCTAGTCAGTATACTGTATGTTTATATTTTTTTGCAGGGTTGCACAAAGCAGTTTACACACTGTGAGGGGCATAATAAAAAAAATACATCTAAGTCCGTTTTGGGCTTAAGTCGTTAGTCGCCCATGTCCAAAGTCCCTTCTGAAAAAAATGTCCAATTTTTTTTTTTTTTCCGAGAATCGCCTACTTGTATGTCCAGCCATTTGATTGTCCAGACTGCTAAGTCATCTATTTTTATACCCCATTCTTGTCCAAAAATTCATTCAAGAACAAGAACTTTTGGACATGGGAGGGGCCAGAAAAATAATGGACTGGCCACCCAGACATTGCAACAGAGTAGTGGGGCACCTTACAGGGCACCGCTGTGAACTTCACAAAAAGGGTGCCATATAAACATCTCACCACAACTCCCTTGCAGGTCATGGTGAACCCCCCCCAAAACATACTAGACCCACCTTTCTACCACCCCAATAGCCCTTATGGCTGCAGGTGCCACCTATATAGCAGTACAATAGAATTTTGGGGGTTTTGGTGGGTGCACATGTTTCACCATGAATGCAATGGTTAGAGTGGCTTATGGGCCAGGGTCCTCCTCTCTATGGTTCACTAACCCACCCCACAGACTACTAAGCCACCTCTGTGCAGCTCTACTAGGCTTTCCTATGCCAGGTGCTGATGTTCTGGATGCAGGTATGTACATTTTTATTCCAATTTTTACAGCCGAGGGGGGGGGGGGGGTCAGTGATCATGGAGGGAGTGTGTGGGGGTCTGTACTTTGTGTCTGCAGTGGTTATCTGGTCACTTTGGATACCCTCTGGGCACTTAGACATGGTTTTAGATTGCCTAAGTCACTATGTATAAGTTCCATCTAGGCAGTCTTGTTAAACTTTCGGTTATACTTGCAGTACGACTTAAGTCTAGGTCAGTCCACGTCCCGCCCAAATCCCACCCTCACCACTCCTCCTAAAACGTCCCTGTCGGCTCTGGGCATATAGCGGCACTGAAAAGGCCTAAGCTGTTTTCAGATACGTCTAAAACAAGGGTAGGGAACTCCGGTCCTCGAGAGCCGTATTCCAGTCGGGTTTTCAGGATTTCCCCAATGAATATGCATTGGAAGCAGTGCATGCAAATAGATCTCATGCATATTCATTGGGGAAATCCTGAAACCCCGACTGGAATACGGCTCTCGAGGACCGGAGTTCCCTACCCCGGTCTAAAACGTTTCGATTATCGGCACTTGGATGACCTGTATTTAAGGTCATCCAAGTGCCGATATGGGTGGGATTTTAGATGCATTTCTGTTTCAATTATGAGCCCCATAGAGTATACATATCTACACCCACACAGGGTCATATTCTATAAATGGCGCCTTATGTTAGGTGGCAATAGGTACCTTGATTGTGCCTAACATAATTGCTTTAATTGGTGCAGTAATTGGCTGCATTGTTTAAAACCAATTAAAAACCCATTAAAAATAGGTGTCGTTAGGCGCTTCCCGAGGTTGGTGCCTGAATTGCACCTATAGCTTGGCGGCTAGTGGTGCCTAAGGTCAAAGTAGGCATGATTAGGGACAGAGATGGCATTACATCTATTGTTTTAAATGATACAATCTATACCATCCAGTCAACCATAAAGATACTTGGTGTAATTTTAGATCGTACCTTTACTATGAAAAATCAGGTTGACTCGGTTCGATAGGGTTTCTATATTTTATGGAAACTAAGAACTTTTAGAGCATACTTTGAAATTAACTCCTTTCGATTGTTCAACCACTTGTCCTTAGTCAGTTGGACTACTGTAACATTGTTCATCTTGCTGGTACTCAGAAAAATCTTCATAGACTGCGCATAATTCAGAATGCAGAAGCCAGACTGATTTTCAACTTAAATCATGTCACTGATTTTTATCGTCGACTGCACTGGCTTCCAGTTGAGGCACGGGTTAAATTTAAGCTTGGCTGTATTTGTTTTAAGGCACTAACAGGCTCAATTCCTGAGTATCTTATAGAATCTTTTATCTTTACAAAGTCTAAACATTCTAGAAAATCTCATTCATTATTTTCATTCCCTTCTGTAAAGGGATGTAAATATAAGAAATTTCAGGAACGATTGCTTTCTTTTCAGGCAGCCTTATGGACTAGGGATTTAACTCATATATTCACATTCCCAAATTCGTATCAACAATTTCGACGTGCCTTAAAAACGTATCCTTTTAGGGAATCTTTCGGAAGTTAGATATTGGATGTTTATTCATTTGTATTGCAAGAAAACTGAAAATACCAGAACAGCAGTGATTATAGAGGGGTGAGTGCAAAGTGATTATTGTGTGAATCAAATGGAGATGAAAATCTTAGACCAAAATATGTGGCCAAAAGATACAGAAATATTTCCCATTGTATTGAGTACCACAAGCCTGATTAAAAGCAACTTCCAAAGTATATACTTTACATCCTATTGTATAAACTTCAGAAGAAAGCTTTCTTTGGGACGATGCAAGTACTGTGAGAACATAAGAACATAAAAATTGCCGCTGCTGGGTCAGACCAGTGGTCCATTGTGCCTAGCAGTCCGCTCACGCGGCGGCCCCCAGGTCAAAGACCAGTGCTCTAAATGAGTCCAGCTTCACCTGCATACGTTCCAGTTTAGCAGGAACTTGTCTAACTTTGTCTTCAATCCCTGGAGGGTGTTTTCCCCTATAACAGACTCCGGAAGAGCGTTCCAGTTTTCTACCACTCTCTGGGTGAAGAAAAACTTCCTTACGTTTGTACGGAATCTATCCCCTTTCAACTTTAGAGAGTGCCCTCTCATTCTCTCTACCTTGGAGAGGGTGAACAATCTGTCTTTATCTGCTAAGTCTATTCCCTTCAGTATTTTGAATGTTTCAATCATGTTCCCTCTCAGTCTCCTCTTTTCAAGGGAGAAGAGACCCAGTTTTTCCAATATCTCACTGCCAGCAACTCCTCCAGTCCCTTAACTGTTTTAGTCGCTCTTCTCTGGATCCTTTCAAGTAGTACCGTGTCCTTCTTCATGTATGGCAACCAGTGCTGGACGCAGTACTCCAGGTGAGGGCGCACCATGGCCCCGTACATTTTGTGGTCCCCTCCTTTATCGGAACAGTTCTCCGATCTGTTTGTGATCCTCTTCTTTATCATTCCTAGCATTCTGTTCACCCTTTTCGCCGCTGCCACACATTGCGCAGACAGCTTCATCGACTTGTCGATCAGAACTCCCAAGTCTCTTTCCTGGGAGGTCTTTCCAAGTACCGCCCCGGACATCCTGTATTCATGCATGAGATTTTTGTTACTGACATGCATCACTTTACCCTTATCCACGTTGAACCTCATTTGCCATGTCGATGTCCATTTCTCGAGCTTGATTATGTCACGTTGCAGATCTTCACAATCCCCCTGTGTCTTCACTACTCTGAATAACTTTGTATCGTCCACAAATTTAATCACCTCACTCATCGTACCAATGACCAGATCATTTATAAAGATGTTGAAGAGCACGGGTCCAAGCACCGAGCCCTGCGGCACTCCACTGGTGACACTCTTCCAGTCTGAGTATTGTCCACTCTCTGTTTCCTATGCTCCAGCCAGTTTTTAATCCACATGAGTATTTCACCCTCGATTCCATGGCTCGCAATTTTCTGAAGTAGTCGTTCATGTGAAACCTTGTTGAACGCCTTCTGAAAATCCAGATATACAGTGTCAACTGGGTCGCCCTTGTCTATCTGCCTGTTTACTCCCTCAAAGAAGTGTAGCAAGTTCGTCAAACAAGATCTGCCTTTGCTGAAATCGTGCTGGCTGGTCCTCATCAGACCGTGTCCGTCAAGGTGATCAATGATGCGGTCCTTTATTAGCGCCTCTACCATCTTTCCCGGTACCAAGTTCAGACTCACTGGTCTGTAGTTTCCCGGATCTCCCCTCGAACCTTTTTTGAAGATCGGCGTAACATTCGCCACCTTCCAGTCTTCCGGAATCTTTCCTCGATTTGATCGACAGATTGACTATTAGTTGAAGCAGTTCAGCTATAGTCCCTTTCAGTTCCTAGATGACCCTCGGATGGATGCCATCTGGTCCTGGGTATTTATCGCTCTTAAGCCTATCAATCTGCCTGCATACCTCTTCTAGACTGACCGTCAATCTTGTCAGTTTCCCGTCTTCGTTTCCAGCATATAGCCTGATGGGTTCTGGTATGCTGTGTATATCCTCTTCGGTAAATACAGATGCAAAAAATATGTTCAGTTTGTCGGTGATTGCTTTGTCCTCCTTTAGCGCTCCCTTTATTCCATGGTCATCCAATGGTACCACTGCTTCCTTCGTGGGTCGTTTTCCCTTAATATATCGAAAGAACGGCTTGAAGTTTTTCGCCTCCTTGGCTATTTTTCTCTCATAGTCTCCTTTGGCCCTTTTTACCGCCTTATATGTGCTTATTCCAGTTTTCGTCTGTTCTTGACCTTTTCCATTCCTTAAACGAAGCTTTCTTGTCTCTAATCGCTTCCTTCACATCTACAGTGAGCCACGCCGGTTCCTTGTTCTTTTTCCTCTTGGATCCCTTGTTGATATGTGGTATATATAGATTTTGCGCATTGGTGACTGTGTCCTTAAAAAGGGACCAAGCTTGCTCCAGCATTTTTATAGTGCTTATCCTTTACTTAATCTTTTTCCCCCCTATGAGTCTCATCCCTTCGTAATTCCCTTTTCAGAAGTTCAGTGCCATGGTCGTCGTTCTGGACCGATGTTTCGCCCCTGCAACAAGGTCGAAGCAGATCATGTTGTGATTGCTGTTTCCCAGCGTCCCTTCTACTTTTACACCTTGTGCCGGTCCTCAAAGTCCATTTAGAATTAAGTCCAGAATTGCATTTCCTCTGGTATTTTCCTTGACAATTTGCTCCAGGAAGCAATCGCCTACATCATTTAGGAACTTGGTCTCCCTAGCACAGCCGGAGGTGCCTAGGTTCCAATCTATCCTCGGATAGTTGAAGTCACCCATGATAACTGTGTTGCCTCCCTTGCAGTTGCATTTAATTTCATCCGTCATTTCTACATCAATTTATTCGGACTGCCCTGGGGGTTGGTAGTAGATGCCGATCTTCATTTCCAGTCCATTTGTTCTCGGATTTTTGACCCATAGAGACTCTAACTTATTCGTCTGTTGTGGCGTGTTCTCTCCAGTAGATTCAATTTCCTCTTTGACGTATATGGCAATGCCTCCACCTTTTTGAGCCACTCTGTCTCTGCAGTATAGTTTGTATCCTGGTAGTACAGTGTCCCAGACGTTTTCCTCAGTCCACCATGTTTCCGTGATGCCGATGATGTCCACGTTATCTTTTTGTGCCACAGCTTCTAATTCACCCATCTTATTCCATAGGCTCCTTGCATTCGTGTACATAGACTTGAGTTTGTGGCCTGTTTCTTTCTTGCATTTCCTTCCCTCTTGTGTCCCTTTCGATCTCTCTTACCTGTGATCCGGTGAGTCTTCCCCTCTATCTTCCTGCAAGGTATCCTCCAGGTATACCGGTTCCCGAACCATCAACTCTCTCTCTCGGTCGACTGTTGACTTTCCCCTTCTTCCTAGTTTAAAAACTTCTCAACTTCTCTCTTGATGTTGCTTGCAGGTAGCCTCGTTCTGTCTCTGCTGAGGTTGAGTCCGTCCTTCCTGAATAGCTTGCTCCTCCCCCAGAACGTTGTCTAGTTGCGCACGAAGTGGAATCCTTCTTCCTCTCACCAGCACTGCATAAACGTGTTGACTGCTTGCAGCTCCATCTGCCTCTTCTCGTCGGCCCTCGGTACCGGCAGGATCTCAGAGAATGCTATTCTCTGCGTTCTGGTCTTCAGCTTCCTTCCTAGCATCCGGAACTGGTACTTCAGTACTTCCCTGATGTAGTTCCTGTTGCTCATGTTGTTCATCCCCATATGGATCACCACCGCCGTATCTTCTTCTTCCATGCTGTCAATGATCCTGTCGATGCGGCTCATTATGTCTTCCACCTTGGCTCCCGGTAGGCAGGTCACCAGCCGATCCAGTCTTCCTCCCGCTATGTGGCTGTCGACTTGTCTGATGATGGAGTCCCCCACGCCGATTGCTGTCCTCTCTATCTTCTCTTGATTCTCCAGCCGCAGGTCCATGTCCCTGGTGTATGTCCATCTCTCCAGCCGTAGGTCCATGTCATTCGTTCCCATTCATTTTCTCTCATCCTGGCATTGGCTTGCACCGTCCTTGTCTTCTTGTGGGTTCCCTCCGCTGTTTCCAGATCTCGCTGCTGTGTCACCCATTACTTCCTGGTGGTTGTCCATCGGGTGGTCCTCACTCTCTGTAGGTGTATCTCGGCAGTTCCACTGTTGCTGATGATTTTCCACAGCCTCCCTGTATGCCTCCTCTATGAACTTCTCCAGCTCTCAGACTTCTTCCTCGATGGTGTCCTCTGTCTTGATGTTCTCTGCATCTCTGTCTTCCTCCTCCACTGCTTGAAGTGCATCCAGTTCCAGTATTCTGCCCTCCAGGAGTCTGACTTGTTTCTTCAGGCTCTCCAGTTCTCCGCATCGAATGCGTATGTAAGACCGCCTCCCAGAAGGGAGGTAGTCATACATATGGTAGACGGTGCAGAAAACTGGGTAGCTGAACATCCTGCTTCTGTCTGCTGCTTCCATTGCTTCCCGCTTGCCGGTCTGCTGTAGATGTCTTCTGTGCCTGCTGTGTCTGCAGTATACTTCAGAGATTAGATTATACTCCACCTATCCTGGTTTAGGAGTGAGATTTATTGCTGTAATGGTATGCTCAAAACTAAGCAAACAAACCAAAACTGCAGACTTGTACACGGTGCAGGCAAATTTTATTTTGACAAATAAATCTTAACTAAAAACCTTTTACCAGACGGGGGACCCCGTCTGGTAAAAGGTTTTTAGTTAAGATTTATTTGTGAAAATAAAATTTGCCTGCACCGTGTACAAGTCTGCAGTTTTGGTTTGTTTGCTCTGGTCTGTTTTTTCACTGCAGACGAAGTTGGACCTCTGGTTCTTTTGTTGTTTTGATGCTCAAAACTAACCCATTTGGAGAAACAGCCTCCAGAGATTATACATGTCACAGATAATACTCCTGTGGACACAGAGAAAAAGTATAAAACAAAAGTGAAAAATGTTCTGGAGACTTGGATTTTAGGTTTGATTACTTGCTTTTCTAAATGTAGGTAGGTTTCCATCCTAGAGAGGACCCAGATCTCATTGATTTGTCAGCGAATACAAATCACTGTATTACTAAACATCAGTCCTGGGCATCGGTGGTCCAGATGAAACTTAATACCGCAAAGACAAAACTTCTGTGGTTAGGGCCCCAATTAGACTGCCTCCCTTCTGGTGTGATTTTGGATTCCGGTGAATCCCTGAAAATTGAATTTACTTCACTGATACTAGGTGTTATTATAAATTCCTCACTCACATTTACGGAGGAAATCAACTCTCTTGTAAAAAAAAAAAAAAAAAGCAGCTTTTTCAATCTCCGTATCTTAAGGAGGGTAAAAGCGAGTTTCCTTCCACAACATTTTTGACTATGAGCATGGTATTTAAAAGAGTTTAACCTGGCAGGAAAGACTCCTGCCCAGTTAAACCATGCTGAGCAGACTGGAAGGGGACTGTATATACTCGACTTTAGGTCAATCTCATGCATAGGTAAAGGGCAGTTTTAGACAGGTACACAGGGAGTGTGGAGGGGAATCCCAGGCAGGTGGGGGGGGGGAGGAACAGTGGGAAGAGATTTCCACCAGAGGTGGAAGGGAGGTGCTGGCCCAGGGAGGGTTGCATAGATAAGATGACCCTGTTTGTTTCAGTGCTATGTTTTATGCAAAATTTCTCAACATACAGTTGAATATAGTGTATATTACCACTGAATATCTCCCATGACTGCCAAAGTACAGTCCGAGCAGTGCTAAGGCCATTCAAGGTCAGAGCAGAAGTGGATCCTGGCTTTACCTGCTAGACAGAAAAAGGCTGTCCTAACTTTTGAACTACTCAGGTACTGGTCTGAATTAGAGAGTTGCGCAGGGACAGAAATCCCACCCATCCCCGCCGTCCCCGCCAGGATCCTCTCCGTCCCCATCCATCCCCGCAAGGAATTACCTCCATCCCTGCCCGTCATCATAAAAAGCAGCAATTACTTCTGACAGGATCAATTCCACAGTTTCTTTTGTGTTGTGCTACTGTTTTCCTTGTGGAATATCTTTGGCGGAACCCTTTTTTTGTTTTCTGTTCAGGTAATTAACTTATAAACCCCCTCTTTTACTAAGGCTGACGTGTCCATTATATTATATGGACGAACCCTGCTTCCAAAGCCTTCCATCCCCGTGGGAGTCCTGTTGGCTAGAGGGGGGTCCCCGTGGGAGTCCCGTGGGCCAGAGGGGGGTCCCCATGGGAGTCCCATGGGTTAGGGGGGATTTCCGTGATCCCCATTCCCGTGCAGACCTCTAGTCTGAATATCAGCCAGTGTCCAGGTGATCCCTTGGAAGCCTCAGTGACCCAGATATTCAATACCGGTTCCCGGATATGGCCCAGCATTGAGTATCTGGGCTTAATTCAGTCCAGTGGCCTAGCAAAAGTGAGAGGAACCTGGGGTGGTGGTGCCCCCTTCCCCGCCCTCTTCTATGCCCCCCCTTCCCCTGTACCTCTTTAACTTTCTCAGCGTGAGCAGTATCACAAACTTGCTGCCCACATTGGCGTTGGCTCTCCCTCTGACCCAGAGGTGGAATTAGAGGGAGAGCAGACGCTAGCACAAGTCGCAGGTTGGAGTTGATGCTCGTGCTGAGGAAGAGCTAGAGAGACAGTGGGGGGAGGAGGAGTGAAGGCAAGCGTGGCAGGGGGAGGAGTAGGAAGGAGCGGGCGGCGGAGCGGAGGAGTACTGGCACCCCCCGCACCTCCCCTTACTACACGCTACTGATTCAGTCCATGGTTTACAGTAAAAATTGCTGACTGCTACACGCTCATTTGTTGGGTGTACCACCTGGGAGGAACATAGGTGGGTCAGGCACATGTCAGGCAGTTAAGTATTCATGTTATGGAATACTATTTATGTATTTATTTTTAAATCTTTATTGATGTTTAAACTTCAACAGTGCAATACAATTAATTGAGCATGATTGTTTTATGTTTTACTTGTGTAGTTAATAGTGCATTTTAAGCAGTATTTATTTTATTTTATTCCGCTTAACTTCATGGACTTGTTGTGCCAATGAGGCTTGCGCACCTCTGTGAAGCTGAAAGCCATGCCGTCAGTAGTTTCACTATCAGCAGGGCCTCTCAAGGCAGACGGGTTTCAGCGGAGATGTCAGGCTAAATGATGTAACACCCGTCTGGGCAGCAGCAGATGGGCAGTGATGGAGGCGGAGGGCTGCGACTGATGTGACAACAGCAAGCACATCGAATTTAAACAGCGCAGAAGACCCGGCAATCTACTTCTGTATTCTGCCATGAAAAAACTTGATGATTTTCAACATGTTGCTAGGACTCGAACACGAGTCGATAGTACCTAACATAATAGCTGTTTACAAGTTAGGCATGAGCATTTACACCAGCCATTGAACTAGCTTAATAACTGTTTGGGTGTGTAAATGCAGAATTTCACTAGTATTCTATAATGGCAGTTGCATACACAACTGCCGTTACAGAATTCACCTTTAGCACATATCATCCCAGTGCCTAACTTTAAGAGATCTATAGAGAATTAACCCCATAATGCATAAACACAGCTAGGATCACCAAAGTCAAGGCATACCCACGATGGCTGGTGCCATTCAGAAAACAAAATCAGAAATTAGTATTTCTGATGGTTTGGGGCACTTCCAAAATTTAGTTTACTCTAAAGCCTAAAAGCAGATATTGGCGACTTGGAAAGCAATACAAAACACAGTTGAAGACTGAATGTGGGGTAGGAGATTCCAAAAGTTCTAAAATGGGCTCCCAAATGTAGGCACTAGGGCACTGATTATAAATTATATAATAGAACAAATGTTTAAGCCCTTTACATTAATGGGTGCTAGAGTAGATGTGTCTGTCTGTCTTGCTTTCTTTCTCTCTCTCTCTCCTTTTCCGCTGTCTGTCTTTCTTTCTTTCTGTCTCTCTCTCTCCTTGGCCGCTTTCTACACTCAGGCCCATCAATTGTCCCTTTCTTTTCCCTCCTTCCTTCCTTCCTATGTCCTTAGTGCCCCCAGTGCCTCCTTCCTATGTCCTTAGTGCCCCTTCCTATGTCCTTAGTGCCCCCAGTACCTCCTTCCCATGTCCTTAGTGCCCCCAGTACCTCCTTCCCATGTCCTTAGTGCCCCCAGTACCACCTTCCCATGTCCTTAGTGGCCCCTTTCCATGTCCTTAGTGCCCCAGTGCCTTCTTCCTATGTCATTAGTGCCCCTTTCCATGTCCTTAGAGCCCCCCAGTGCTCCTTCCTATGTCCCCCCTCACTGCCTTCCAGCCCTTGTCTCACCCCCTCCCCAAAAGCTAGCCAGTCTACCTCCCTCCCTATCTGCTGCACTAAAGCCAGCCTGCCTGCCTCCCTCCAGTGCCGAAGCCTGCCCCCCCCCCCCAATACCGGCCCCTGCTGCTGCTACCTACCGTCTGGCCTACTGCAGCTTCAAACACCTCCCTCCTGGTCTGCCACTGCCCGCTGAAACTAGATTCAAACAATTTTATTGATGCAAACATCATCAAATACAGCAAATACAACATCAAAGCACATCAATAATGCATCAACTATTATAATATAATATACATAATAAAAGACAAATTCCAATTTCAATAAACCCCCACTATATCTAAACCAAAAGGAAAAGGGTCCGCCGAACACAAACTGCTGAACGCTGCCACGGAGCTACGGATCACGGAGGTAGGGATCAAGGAGTTAGAAGTGCGCATGCGCACTTAGGGTTTTATTATTATTGATCTGGGTGGCCGGATTCCATTATAGAATAGATGCATTATAGAGTATAGCATATGTTGGCATTGAGCATTGAGATGCTATCGTGTCATCTAAAAGGTAGGCATAACTATTAGTGCTTATAGCATTTCATGTGTAACCTTTCCATGCCCCACCCTTGCTCTGTCCACATGTAGATCCCCTTGCAGTTGTGCATTATGTAAGTTGCATGCTAAGCTTGTAGAATACTATTTAATGCCCAACTGGCACTTTACATATATGAATGTTATATTCACGTATTTAAGTTCATAGTAGTCTATAATCTTAGCTTGTTAATGGCGCTTAACATTTAGATGCTAAGATTACTGAATTAAGGGGAAACTGCGCTCTTAATAAAAGTCACACTGAGGTTGGTCTAGTACAGGGGTGGGCAATTCCGGTCCTTGAGAGCCGGAGACAGGTCAGGTTTTCAGGATATCCACAATGAATATGTACGAGATGGATTTGCATGCACTGCCTCCTTGAGATGCAAATCTATCTCATGCATATTTATTGTGGATATCCTGAAAACTTGACCTGGCTCCAGCTCTTAAGGACCGGAATTGCCTACCCCTTGGTCTAGTAGCAATTACAGTGCTGGGCCGTGCCATGTGAAACACCAGGTTTGATTCTCCAGCCCATCTTCTAGCCTTTGGGCCAACTGGTGTTGCAGGTTCTACACATTCCACATTCACAGCTCACTTAGGGGTCCTTTTACTAAGGTGTGGTAGCCGATTTAGCGCACTAAATACTAATGCATCCATTATATCCTATGGACGCGTTAGTATTTAGCGTGCGCTAAATCAGCTAACGCGCCTTAGTAAAAGATCAACTTAGTGAGGGAGGGAATCATAACCACTGTGCAACACTGACAACTAGTGACCAGACCAAGGGTTCAGAAATGCTAGCTCCTGGAAGGAGCTACAGTGTATGGCCCCTGGCCAAGGACTGTCACTAATGACTGGCTTAGAAGAGAGAAGGCTAAAATAATGTGAAATCCTCAGATCATGTCACCTAGTAAAGCCCATTTCCGATTGAGCAAGAAACTGAAAAGGAAAGAGAAAAAAAAATTCATACTCTAGGAATAATGTATGAATTTCAGAAATAAAATATGACCCCCCCCCCCCCAAGAAACCTATATATAAGGCTCAAAAGAGGAAGTAACAGAACCAAAACGCAAGTAGTAAGTTGATATTTTGACCAATCGAGCTGCTTCAATTTGCATTCTTCTATTCCATCAATATAGCTCATGTACGTGTAAGCATGGCTTACTCACTTCCACCTAATCACAAATAATGGTAACAAGCTCTTAATTACTGTAGCATGCCTTTGTAAAAAAAAATATATATATATATATATATGCAAAGAGCTCCCATGTATCAAGTAAGACAAAGTTTAAAATATTGCAAGACAACAGCTTATTCTCAGTACAGTCTGCCAACATTTTTACTCATGTGATTCACTTCTTGGTTTCATCAACTTTGTGTAATGGAGATTTCAGACAGAACAGTAGTTAAGAAGCAGAGGGGAGGGGCAGGAGTGGCTATCAACTAGTATCACAAGTGCCTAATTATGTTTATCTGTAGAATAATGAGAAGATAATTTTAGAACAGAGGAAGGAAGTTGAGTAGGCTGATGTGCACTGGGTATTGATCACCATTTTCATAAGCAAACAAAAACACATTCACTTTCATCCAACAGCCTTGTGTTGCTCATGTCTCAGCAAACGCACATTAGTAAACTTTTTGAAGAAAACTAAGAGGCTGTCTATCAGCAAAAATGGCAGCATACTACATGACGGCCTCCTAGCCACTCAAGCCGCAAGGCTAGACAACCAGATCTCCAACCTTCTGATGACCACCCCAGACTACAAGACATTCAAAAAAGAAATAAAAACAATACTTTTCAAGAAATTCCTGAAACAACCCTAACTTCACGTACTCTTAACAACGCAAAAATTGACAAAGGATCTACTCTTTACTACCCTAGTAATGACAATTTTGCTACCATTGTAACCACCTTTTATAAATCTTTTGTAAGCCGCCTTAATCTTAACAACCTGAGAAATGTCAAAAGACCTACTCTTTACTACCCTAGTAAACCAATTGTTCTCCCATTGTAAACCCCGTTTATAAATCTTTTGTAAGCCGCCTTGAACCGCAAGGTAATGGCGGAATAGAAATCCCTAATGTAATGTAATGTAAATTTATAGGCGAGCAAATCGTGCCTTGCACACCTAGTGTTGACTCGATTTGCAAGACACCCCCGAGAACCGGCATTGCCCCCCACCCCGCGAACGTTCCCCCGTGAACTGGCATGCCCCCCCCCACTCGTGAATGCCCCCCCCCAAGCAAATCAGCACCGCCCACCCGCTCAAACACAAGCCATTACCCTGATCTGGCACCGGCACACAGCACCATGCTCACAGGACATGCCGGTACCCGAAGATCCTGCCTCTTGCCAGACAGCCTCAGGCCTTTGCTAGGTCGGCCCGCCTCTGACGAAAGAGGAAGTTGCATCATCAGAGGCGGGCTGGCCTAGCAAAGGCTCAGAGACTGCCTGAAGGAATCACCAGCTCAGCAGTACCTCTCCTCTCCCTAGCAGCAGCTCACTGCATGCTTTTAACTTCCACACACAGCTGCCGCTAGTGTTAGTTTAGCCGTGGTTCCATCAGGAAGCCTCGGGGTTTTTGCTAGGCTGGATCGCCTCCAATGGGAGGGTTCGGAGGATCGCAGCAGGAAGGATTGTGCATCCCTCCTGCTGGGGAAGATTGCGGGAGGGTTTGAGAGACCATGGCAGGAAAGATTAGTATCTCTCCTGCCAGTGAAGATTGCGGGGTGGGGGGCGGGGGTGTCGTGAGTGTCAGCAGGAGAGATTGGGCACAGATACATTTATTGCACTGAGTGAAACCAATGTTGTCATCTTTTGACTTCCGTACCGTTGTCCAAGCGATGGTCTTGTCGAGCCTTGATTATTGCAATGCCCTGTACCTTGGAATAACCAAGACAAGGTGCAGGGCACTGCAAGTCACACAAAACGCAGCAGTCAGACTGATAATGGGAACGTTGAAATACGTACACATTACACCCTATCTCCAGCAACTACACTGCCAGTTGCATTCAAAATTCAGTACAAAGTGGTGATGATTGGTCACCTATTTTTGTACAGTACTATACCTGAACTTTTTAAGAGCAATATGACTAATTATCTACCAAACAGATCACTATGTTCTAAGAACTTAGCCTTATTAAAGGCAAATGTTAATCCTAAATATGTTGAGACCAGCGCAATGACTTTTTGTTGTGCAGGGGTTAAACTGTAGAACTCACTCGTGAGTCAAATACATAAATGTGGTGAAAAAGCCAAATTTAGGAAATTACTTAAAACTCAACTTTTCGTAAATGCCTTTTTCTAGCTATTGATTCCTCATGATTGATGTTTTCTGAGAATCTCTCTACAATTGTTTGTATAGGCTCTTTTCATTTTGATTTTTTATTGTTGATTTCTCCAGGATCTGTTTATTTATCTTTATCTGTTTTTATTTTGTCTTATAATATTATGTGCGTAACATCATGTAAACCGTTTAGGAGGCCTTAAACGGTATAGAAATTCTTAAAATAAATAAATAAAATAAATCTCTTCAGACAGCGAAGATTGCGGGAGGAGGGGGGGTACAGTCTTGTTTTGGGCATTAGGGACTTGGGCAATTTTTTTTTTTTTTTGAGAATAGGACTTAAAGGTAGATGTAGTGGCGGTCTGGGCGATTAAACTCCAGAACGTACAGGTAGGCCATTCTCAAAAAAAAAACACATTTTGGGTTTTATTTCAAGAATGGACATTTCCCTGCTGCCTACCTTGGGCACTTAGGGTTTTAGGCCAAAAGGGGACTTAGACCTTTTTTTTATTAGGCCCCCCTCCACAGGTACACAACTGCAGGGGGTGAATACTTTCAGTTCACATGTCACTTAGCGCATGTAGAATACCCATTTATACCTGCCACTGACACGGTGTAGTCATGCCTAAACTTGGGTGTGCCTATTACATCTTATTCTCTAATAAAATCTTCCGTCTTATACTAGTGTTCTCTAATGGAATGCACAGATACTGTTACAGAATTGGCACTTAGCATCAGTGTCCCTAAATGGACGCATCAATTTATAGAATTGCCTCCAAGCTAAAGTGGCTAGGGCTCTTCAGCTTGGGGAAAAGATGGCACGAAGGAAATATGATATACTGAGTGGAATGGAACGGGTAAATGTGAATTGCATATTTACTCTTTCCCAAAATACTAGGACTAGAGCACATAATGAAGCTACTAAGTAGTAACTTTAAACCAAACCAGAGAAAATATTTCTTCATTCAATGTGTAAGTAAAATCTAGAATTCACTGTAAAAAAAAATATGGTGAAAGCAGATAGCTTAGCAGGGTTAAAAAAATATCTGGATAATTTCCTAATAGAATAGCCCAAAAGCCATTATTAAGATGGACTTGTGAAAATCCACTGCTTGTTTCTAGGATAAGCAGCATAAAATCTGTTTTACTCTTTTGGGGATCTTGCCAGGTACTTGGACCTGGATTAGCCACTGTTAGAAACAGAATACTAGACTTGATGGACCTTCAGCTTGTCCCAGTATGGCAATGCTTATGTTTTTATGATCTTTCACAAGCAGAGACTTCTGTCAAACATGTAAATCTTGAACCAAACTGTTCACGAGCCTTGCATATACAACATCATCTACTTTTATCATTCAGAAATATACTGTATAATGTCATCCACTTTTTAAACAAGCCAATGCAAATCCAGCAAATGTTGCCGTTTAGATCTGCCTAAACTGTGCCCCAGGGAATGCCCACATGTAGATTGCATAAAAGGAGGCACAGTCTTGTGGTAAACCTAATTTCTATGCATGCATACTCCTACACTATTTTAAAAGAACCAAGATTCACATGTGGAAACATGGGTCATTTTATAAAACCTATTATGGGCCCTGTTGAAGCAATTTTGGGAACAGAAGAAAATTTGAGTGTACTATGACAAAAGACATGCAGACTTAATTCTATCAGAACATCATATTGAAAGGGTAAGGTATGTTATATAGATCTGTGAAACAAACTCCTACTTTATTCCACCCTGAATTACAGACTTTAGACAGCAGAATTTGAAAAATGTCCAAGGATATGAAGATGTTTACGAGGTACTGTAGCTACACATTAGAGTACATGCTAATCCAGTGAATCTGAATTAATTACCATATGTTGGGTCAGGAAGGAAATGTTTTTATTGTGGTGGAATCAACTAAGAATGCACAATGACTTTTTGCCTTCTGTTGCATTGTCATGTAGCGATGGCTGTCAGATGAGCAGGAAAGGTTTGCATTCTATGAATTCTAAGAAGTAGAGGCAGGGGCTTAGCTGCCAGTGAGATAACCTGGCAAAATGCCTTGTAACTGCCTTCTCCTACCTACCATCATACCTAACACTACTGCTTTTAACCTGCAGGCCAGCAACAACTCTCTCCTCCTCTGATTGCATCACCCTGCATGGACCTATGGCAGCTAGCAGCCAAAGAGCAAGTAGGAAGCATGTGGCCTTGAGCTTCCTTACTTTTGAGCTCCAGGCTCCTTTCTGCCTCCTCCAGGCCTGGGCAGCAATCAACAAAGTAAAGCGTGAGCTTGTCAGGTTGGGGAAGGGACAGCAAACTGCATGCATGCCAGACATGCAGGATGTGATATGCCTAGAGTTACCTCTACATACAATCTTCTTAGGCCCTCAGCGTCACCACTCAGAACTCAAAACTTTTCACTGTTCTGAGATTTACGTGACAAATCGTCACTGGGTCTATTTATTCATTTTTGTCACTTATCAAGAGCTTAAATAGCTTAAATTTACTTAGCTTTATATAAAGTTGTCTCTATTTAGAGATGTCTATGTCATGCAGGGTGTCACAGCCGACATGTTTCGCGGGAACCGCTTTATCAAGGCTCCACCCCCTTTTACTGTTGACCTCCTCGAATATTCGGGGGGGGGGGGGATATTGGGTAAGAACTGGGTCTGGGAGAACTGGTGTTGAGCACTTAGGAGCTAAGTTTTTGAGCTGCTCCTGCGGCATAGAGAGGCACAGTTTGCTTTAGTGCTGGAGTTCTGAACAAAAGGGTCCTAGGCTGCTGCACTAGCCATTAGGCTACTGGGGAAGGAGGAAATGGAGGTGTAAAGAGATAAGGCAAAGGGATACAGACAAATAGATTTTTATTGGGAATGAGGAGAAATTATTGGACAGGGAAGATAGTGAAAGGGGTCATTGAAAAGAAGAAATCAGTGTAGGAATGGCAGGGTCTAAAAGTAGAAAGGAAGAGGTAAAGAGGTAGATTCTGAGAAGAGAGAAATGGAGCAAAAATCAGATGAAAACTAAAAGATCGATGCCAGATGCAGTGGAGAATTAAAAACTGGAAAATAAACAGTAGACCCTGGAAAAGAGTTTGAAAAGACTGATGAATGAAAAGAGAGACCAAGACCAGTGATTAGAAAGACAATGTCCAGATGACAAAGGTAGAAAAAAAATATTTTTTATTTTCATTCAGTGTTTGAAATATGCCAACTGTGGCAATGTGCACCTCTTATAGAAGAAAATGCATCTCTGTTTGTGTTTATCGAGCTTTGAATTACATAAAGTTCCCATTCCAGCTTTTATTAGTACTTTTCAATTTTGTGGTCCTTTAATTCTTTACAGGATTAGGCTCTGTCTGTGTTCTGGATGTGTGACTGAGGTGAGGGAGTCTGCTGGTATATAGTTTCTGTGTAGGGATCTACACAAGTCTGGCATGTTCAATTTTTTCCAGTTGGAAGTATGTTGGTGTCCAAGGACTAGGCGTATTATTTATAGCACTGTCTTTTCATGTATAGGTTTGGAAGGTTGTTACTGTTTGAGTTCTGAGCGATAGTCAAGGTTTGGTAAGGCAGCTTTGCTACGGTTGTGCTTGTGTGTGATACAACCAAAGTGGTTTCCTGCACCCTGACTGGACCTAAAGAGAATCCCCCACTCCCAGTCCCCTCTACACTGCAAGAAATTGTGTTATAGGGGCCCATTCAAAACTAACTACCCCACAGAGTGGAGGAATATCTAGAAATCCTACTGTAGCTTCAGATGATCTTGAGCAAGTCATTAACTTCTCCATTGCTTCAGGTACAAAATTAGATTGTAAGCTCTTCTGAGCAGGGACAATCTATTGTATGTTAAAATGTGCAGTGCTGCGTATGCCTTTCAGCGCTTTAGAAATAATAAATGGTAGTAGTAGTAGTAAACTTAGATCATAAGTCCTGAGGACAAGAAAATACCTTGTGGTACAGTGGCATAGTTAGGGGGGTGCGGTCTGCCTCGAGCATGATCTTCCTAAGGGCACGGCACCCCTTCTCCTATCCACCACCTCCATCCCCCTTGTGCCTATTACGTTCCCGTACCTTTTTTACTTCCCCAGCACGAGGTTGCTGTCCACGTCAGCATTGGTGCTCTCTCTGATGTTACTTCTGGGACCTGCACCTAGGAAGTGACATCAAAGGGTAAGCCAATACTGACGTGGGCATGCTGCTCACACCGGAGAAGTTAAAAAGGTATGGGGAAAGGGAAGGGGGGCGTACATGCGGTAAGGGGCAGGGGCAGTGCTCACCCTTACTATGCAACTGCTTGTGTACCAGAATATAATTTATTTTGAATTCCAACTGAAAAGGTAAAAACTAAATCAAAAATTCTCTTAAAGTGACAAAATATAATATTTGTCACATTCTGGAAGATTTCTTTTCTAGAAAGTTCTATTTGCCTTAGTATTTTATTATATCGCTCAGATAAGATACTGTATTTTTCGCTCCATAAGATGCACCTGACCATAGGACGCACCCTAGATTAAGAGTATAAAAACAAGAAAAAAAAAACATTCTGAACCAAATTGTGTACTAACATATACCAGGCTCTGCACCCAGCCCCCTCACTCCCTTCCAGGCTCTGTACCCTGTCCTCCCTCCCCTACTAATTGTAAGCAATTTTTTCCTTTCATTTTTCATATACACACATCAGATATAAATTCTCAAAATTGACACATTTCGATCACTAAATTGAAAATAAAATCATTTTTCCTACCTTTGTTGTCTGGTGATTTAATTAGTTTCTGGTTGGACTTCCTTCTCACTGTGCAGCCAACATTTCTTTCACAATCCAGCCCCATCCCCTTTGGATCCAGGTCTCTGTCTCTCTATGTCTTTCTTCAGCTTACAACCTCCCATCCCATCCCCATGTCCAGCATTTGTTCTTTTCTTTCAGATTTTTCTCTGCTTCTCTCTCTCTCTCTCTCTCTCCTTCCTTCCTCCCTGGTCCAGAATCCTTCCACCTCTCTGTAGTCTGTCTCTCTTCCCTCTATATACCTCCAAGTCTAACATCTGCCCCCTCTCTTCTGCCACCCCTTTGTTTCAAGTGTCTTTCTTCTGATTACAACTCCTCCATCCCATCCCATCCCCATGTCTAGCATTTGTTCTCCTTTCTTCCAGGTCATTTTTGCTTCTCTCTCTCTCTCCTTCCTTCCTCCCTCCTTGGACCAGAATCATTCCACCTCTCTGTAGTCTCTTTCTCTCTCTCTTCCCTCTATACACCTCTAAGTCCAACATCTGCCCCCTGTCTTCTGCATCCCTTTTGTTTCAGGTTTCTCCCTCTCTCTATCATCCTTCCGCTAACATTTTGAGTGTTTCCTCTCTACCCCCTCTAGTCCAGAAGAACTTCCTCACATTCGTACGGAATATATCCCCTTTCAATTTTAGAGCGCCTTCTTGTTCTCCCTACGTTGGAGAGCGTGAACAACCTGTCTTTTTCCACTAAGTCTATTTCCTTCAGTACCTTGAAAGTTTCAATCATGTCCCCTCTTAATCTCCTCTGTTCGAGGAAGAAAAGGCCGAGTTTCTCTAATCTTTCGCTGTACTGAAGGGAATAGACTTAGCAGATAAAGACAGATTGTTCACCCTCTCCAAGGTAGGGAGAACAAGAGGGCACTCTCTAAAGTTGAAAGGGGATAGATTCCGTACAAAGTTGGACAAGTTTCTGCTAAACTGGAACGTACGCAGGTGAGGCTGGACTCATTTAGAGCACTGGTCTTTGACCTGGGGACAACCGCGTGAGCGGACTGCTGGGCATGATTGACCACTGGGCTGACCCAGCAGTGGCAATTCTTATGTGGGGGGATGCAGGGGGGATCCAGGGATGTCGGGGGGGGTGTGTGTAGGGATCCATGGCTCAGCTGATCCTGGCAGGGGGAATCTCCATCAGCTGAGCCGGCAGTAATCTCTGAGACCAGCTCAGCTGATGGGGATTCTTGTGCCACCATCAGACAAGGCAGTTGGGTACGTCTACAAAACTTGCTTTTGTGTGTTTTTCATACGGACAGTTTTAGTTTTGAAAATGATCAAAAAAGATAGACGTCCTAAGGACCAAAATTTATACATAGGTCATTTTCAAAAATAAAAGACAGACAACAGGAGGGGCAGAATGAAACTAAGATGGCGGCCTGATGCCTTTGCAAGGACGCTATCGTACCTGCATTTGAATTTTCACTTTACCTGATGGTCTTCCTGTAAGAAACTGTTCCACTGTCAGGCCCGATGGACGCCTTTGTGGAACGCAGCTCTACAGCACGGAGTTCGGAGGTATCCACGGCTGGCGAGCTCACGCGAGATCTCTCTTTTGAGGGCGTCACTCTTTCCTCCAAAGAGCGTAGTCCGCCCAGCTGTCCCGGTGCGATGGGAGAGTTTTTCCTAGATGTGCCGGCATGGGGGTCCTTCTTGCTAGCACCACGGAGTGGGAGGACCAACTCCGGAAGGGAACAAGAGGAGACAATAACAACTTTCCAGCGGGTGAAAAGAGGACACCAAACTCAAGGAGCTTTTTCTACAACTGAGTCGGCTCAAGGTACTGTGGGAGCTGTAGGGAGCTCTGGAGGAGAAGCTGCTGCCTTACAGAGGCCTAAGATCATCACGATGAAACAATTTGGGATGCTATTTCTGCCATGCAAACTTCTCTCAGGAACCAAACTCACCAACTTTTCACAAAATGCACCACTGCACTTTCAGAAAACTTAAGACCAAGGTAACAAGTTTAGAGTCTAAAACTAGTGACTTTGAGGTTAAGATAAAATCTTTGGAAGTACAAGCTCTAACTTGGGCTAAGGACAGTGCTAGTTGCACTTTAAGCAAGAAATGATGGAAAATTCTATCAGGAGATGTAATCTTCGGATTATTAATTTTCCTAAAGTTTATCCTTAGCAATGTTTAAAAGATATATGAGTGAAATTCTGAAAGTGCCTGAGACCTCATACCCACTTCTCTCAAAACATTTTACCTTCCTACGATCGCTAAACCTCAAAATCCTGACCAACAAAATGTCTCTGCTGATAGTCTGGATCTGACTAATTTCCTTGAGAGGTCGGATTCCGAGGTACAGGTTTCAGCTACATTGATTGTATAGTTTGCTATTGACCGTAAGATAGGGAATGGATGCTTAAGATGTTTTTTAAACATAAGGATGTATCTTTCCTGATGAACACTATAAGAATGTATCCAGATGTTTCTCAGTCGACCCAGAAGAGAAGGAAGCAATTTCTCATTTTGAGGCCCCGGCCAATCTAGTTGGGGGGCAACTTTTGTTCTAAGATACCCCTTCAAGTGTGTGTTAAAATATAAGGATGATAGATATGTTTTTTATGAACCACAACAGTTGTCTAAATTTATTTCGGCCAGAAAGCAACTATATCTACTACCTGAAATTTGCTGTTTTCTAAAATTGCTCAGGGAAATAATTGCTCATGAGCAGTCAGGCTACCCCAGGGACCCCTGAAGAAGACTTTTTGTCGAAACGCAGACCGTGCTGGGTCCTGTATCCCTAGCGGACTAGGTCCTTTAAGGCTCTTATGTGGATGATTTACTTCTATGTGGATGGAATTATTTTATGTGGATGATTTTAGTGTACCTTTGGAACTTTGACACTTTCAAATAAAGTCCATTTAGGAACATCGTCACTCCACAGAGTTTTTTTTTGGTTTTCTCATGAGCAGTCAGGCCACTTTTCTCTATTTTCTTATTATTTGATTGCCTATGTTTAATTTCAGTTATACTCTAGCTACGTCCCCAAGGAGATATCTTTTGAATAATTTGGGTTTTTTATTTCATTTACATGGTAATTTTTCCTGTTTGACTTGTAAAGAGTGTCAAATGTTAAAATAATAAATTTAAAAAAATAATAAAAGACAGACATCTGGCAATTTTGAAAATGGACATTTTTTTCTGCTGGCTTTGTGGACATCTTGCACAAAACGTCCAACCTCTAAATATTCTGAGTGCTCCTGCTTAAAATCAGGTTCACCTGCTTAATTGTCTTACTTCGTGAGTGTTCCTACAGACAGAGGATTGTACTGTCATCTCTTTTTTGTTTGTTTCTATGTTAACGTTCTCCAATTTGACAAAGTATTACTGATCATGCTCCAACAAGTTAATCATCTCTGCTCTGTTGGATAGACTTGGTGATTAACTACTGGTATTCTGGAGACAAATATCTGGCGTGTTCAGTAACAAGACAGGATGGGTGCTCATGGAGGGTAGAAGATTGCAGGGAGAGGGTGAGGCATGTACTAATTAATACCACTCATTTCCATGAAATAAATGCTTAGCTAATATATGTTACTTGCGGATGTTGTGAAAAATGAACCAATCTGTAGTACAGGAAGCATAGAATTTCCAAATCTCATCTCTAGACACAAACATACAAGCATTGACAGACTGCTTGATACTAATCCCTTCTGAACATTTCATTAAAGTCTGGCAAAGTCTGTAAACAGTATCAGTGACGATGAGAAATGGCTGTATGTCTAAGGAAAACCAGGAATTAACCCTCTGAGGCGGTGTAGCTCTTTGACACATTCATTAATAAAAAGGTTTTAATGCAAACAGGAGCTCTTAAAACTTGCTAGCACCAAAAAAGCCAGAAAACTAAGCATTAAAGAAGGTAGTTCTCTAACAGATGCCTGAAGTTAGGCGCTCGGAAGCTACACAGTACACACTAAGCATTGGCCCCCTGAGATTTGCATGCAAATAAATGAATCAGTTGTTAACAATCAATAATTGGCTATTAACAATCAACTAATGTTAATTGTCTCCAATTGTTTGTCTGTCTTGATTGATTAGATTGTGAGCTCACTCAAGCAGGCACTGTCGCCTTTGGGCCCCTTTACAGTGCTGCGTACATCTGGTAGCACTCTAGAAATAGAAACAGGATGGCAGATAAAGGCCAAATGGCCCATCTAGTCTGCCCATCCGCAGTAACCATTATCTCTTTCTCTCTCTGAGAAATCCCAGGCCCTTTTGAAGAGACACAGTCTCTGTCTCCAGCACCTCTTCCGGGAGACTGTTCCACGCATCTACCACCCTTTCTGTACAAAAGTATTTTCTTAGATTACTCTGTAGCCTATCACCTCTTAACTTCATCCTATGTCCTCTCATTCCAGAGTTTCCTTTCAAATGAAAGAGACTCGACTCATGCGCATTTACATCACGTAGGTATTTAAATGTCTCTATCATATCTCCCCTCTCCCGCCTTTCCTCCAAAGCATACAGATTGAGATCTTTAAGTCTATCCCCATACGCCTTATGACGAAGACCACCCACCATTTTAGTAGCCTTCCTCCGAACCGACTCCATCCTTTTTATATCTTTTTGAAGGTGTGGTCTCCAGAATTGTACATAATATTCTAAATGAGGTCTTACTAGAGTCTTATACAGGGGCTTCAATACCTCCTTTTCCCCTACTGGCCATACCTCTCCCTATGCAACCTAGCATCCTTCACTGTCACCTTATTTTTTTTTGGGGGGGGGGCAGGGCTTATATTAAGACCTACCCCGAAAATCATGCAATGGCTTATTTTTGGGGTGGGTCTTATTTTCGGGGAAACACGGTAGTAATAGTAGTAGTAGTAGTAGTAATTTGGATTTGTGCACAGATCTGGCTGTGTGATTCTATAAAGATCCACATCAAAATCCTCTTGCAAGCAATCCAAAAGGGGGCTGTGGCTATGGGAGGGGTATGGGTAGGTCAAGGACATTCTAAAGAATTATGTGCCATGGTATAGAATTTGGGTGGCTGTGCACTCAAGTTGAGCACCAGGATTGGTAACAGGTTTCAGTTCATGTCCAAAGTCAGGTGCCAGAATATGCACCGAGAGCTATTCTATACGGAACTCTAGAGCAGCGCTGACCTTGAATTTTTCCCAGCACCTACTTTTTGGCGCTATTTACTGAATCTGGCTCTAGGTACATAATTGCTATTGTAGAATACTAGCATAAGTAACATAACATAAGTCATTTCTATACCACATAACCAGTAAGTTCAATGAGGTTAACAAATATTTAAAAAGACAATATAGATTAGGAAGATTTAGTTAGTTAGCAAACAGATATGTCTTCCGTTGCTTTCGAAAATGATAAGACTCCGAGCTCAGTAACAATGGTTTTAATTCCTTACACCAACATTTAGGCACAGCCATTTACACCATGTGAATGTCTGATGTAAAATGTCCACACCTAAATGGGCATCTCCTATATGGACAATGGATGTTGTATACCAGGCTTTCGATAAATCTCTGTGAATTTGGTGACATCATTGTTGAGCAAATTGACTCCATCTTCCTGCCTTCTAGACTCTTGCCCATCCGCAGTCTTTAAAAGTGTTCTAGCTGATGCAACAAGGTGGATAACTTCACTGCTGAATCTTTTTTCAGACTGCGTTTGTACGGGCAAAATTGTGCTTACTCCCTTTATTGAGTCATCTTCTTTAGATCCCCAATCTCCTGCTAGTTATAGGCTTATTGTAAACATTCCCATTTTGACTAGACTCTCGTAGAATTGATTATATCTAAACAATCAATACTCTATATAGATCAGTTCTTTATTTTAAGGCTGTATCAACACACTTTTGTCCTGTTTATAGCACAGAGACTGCTGTCAGCTTTAACAAATAAAGTGAAGCTTTTACTGAGTAGAGGCAAACAGGCTATTTTATTGCAGTTCAATTTGTCTACTGCTTTTGATATGGAAGGTCATGAAATATTATGAATGCTAAGTAATTAGGATTTAGATGATGTTGTTCCGAAGTGGTTCCAAGGTTTTTTGAAGAAACCGCTCGTACGCTGTTTAGATTCGTAATGATCGTTCACATTTTTGGACTCTGGCTTGTGGAGTCCTTCGGGGATCATCTCTGTCCCCCACTGTTTTCAATATCTTTAAGGGGGTCACTCAGTTTTGTTAAACCAGAGGATAGGGAATCTTTATATTCTTATGTGGATTATATATTCATCTTATTAGAAGTTGATTCTAATGTGCAAGTTTGTTTGGCCAAACTAACAAACAGTTTAGAAAGAATCTAACGAAAAATAGGATATCCAGCGTTGAAAATAAAGTGGATGGATATGAAACTAGATTAAAAACAGTGGAGTCCCAGGCTTCGGTCTGGGTAAAAGACAGTGGAAACCTTAATTTTAAGGTGGAAATGTTGGAAAATATGACTAGAAGAAGTAATCTTCGGATTATTAACTTCCCAAAATTACCACTTATTTCAGCGCAGGATACATTTAAAAAATATTTGAAAGAAGTTTTGAAAGTTTCCGAAACCTCCTATCCGCCTCTCACTAAAATTTATTATTTACCAACTAGAGCATCTGTTCAAAAACCAAACCAGCAGAATTTGTCTGCTGATAGTTTGGATTTGACAAATTTCCTGGAGAGGTCAGGTGAAGAGATACCGGCAACTGCTACGCTACTTGTACAATTTGCTATAGATGCTGACAGGGAATGGATGCTTAAATTGTTTTTCAAGTTTAAAGATGTTCCATTTATGACTAAAATAGTGAGAATGTATCCAGACGTGTCACGAATGACCCAAAAGAGAAGAAAACAATTTCTTATTTTGAGACCAAGGGTTCTGCAGTTAGGTGCAACGTTTGTACTCAGATTCCCCTGTAAATGTGTAATGACCTATCAAGGGAACAGATTTATTTTCTTTGAACCTCAGCAGTTGACAAAATTTATTTCTGCTAAAGAGCAAACTTTAAATTCTTGAGAAAAGTTCAGTCTCAACCTGCTCAAGTATAAGGTTTTTGGTTATGTTCTCTCCCGCTACCATTTTCATTTTTCTTTGTACTATTTGATTAAGATTTCAGCAATTTTAAAGCTTTCTCCCCCATGGATTGAGGTCTAACGATACAAACCAGTAAAAATTTATTTTGTGTTTAATGTTATGCCGTATGAGAAAGGGAAAAATTTTGCCTTGATTCCTTTATTTCAATTGTAAATGTTTATTATTACCTATTGTCTCATTTTAATCTTTGAACTGACTTGTATTATTTTCTTGTTTTGACTAATATTATGTCAATACTATAAAATGAAAATAAAGATTTAAAAAAAAAAAAGAAAGAATCTAACATTGGGCTAATATTTTTCGCCTCAACCTTAATCCAGCTAAAAATAAGTTGTTATAGTTTGGAAAATGTAATCACGACTTTCTAAAGAATGTGGGAATCAATGTTAATGATCAGATCTCAATTGAATATATTTCCAAGGTTTTAGGGGGTCACCTTGGATTCAATGCTGACCTATCAATCACAAGTTAACAACTTAATAAAAAAAATGTTTTTAAGTTAAACAACTGAGTTTGTTTGTTTTAAGTGAATTCTTGAGCAATCTTTTTTCTTTTCAAGTAGTCGCTCTTTGGAATGTTATTCCAGTGGAGATCTGGATTTTGATTTCTTGTAGTCTGTTTCATCGTAGTCTTAAATCTATTTTGAAATTCTTTTGTGTTAAATTTTCTGTTCATTGTTTTGATAGTAAACCACTTCGAGACCTCTTGTGAGGGTAGAGGTGGTATAGAAATCCATGGAATAGAATAGAAGTACGTGTATCTGGTGGTATTCTGTAACTTTAGCACACATGTGTGAGCACACCCCAGACCTACACATGCTCCTCCCACATCCACACCACCTGGCAATTGCATACTAGAGAATACTGACTAAGGGCTAGATTCACTAAGCCCACCAATCAACTTCTGACCACTTAGCGACCTCTTTGTGACCTGATTTCCCTCTGACCCGATTCACTAACCTCTGTCCCGATCATCCTCTGATCTGCGCATGCAAATGAGGAGAAACGGCATTCAAATGAAGGCAGGCAACGATTCAATTAAAAAAAAACAAAAAAAAAACAGAGGGACACCGACTGAGCTGACTGATCCAAAAATAAGCAACTGCTGAGGACCAGTCACTCAGGTCCTTTCCAACTGCCCTGCTCT
Organism: Geotrypetes seraphini; assembly: GCF_902459505.1. Taxonomy (NCBI): domain Eukaryota; kingdom Metazoa; phylum Chordata; class Amphibia; order Gymnophiona; family Dermophiidae; genus Geotrypetes; species Geotrypetes seraphini. The sequence continues at coordinate 180,860,612 of NC_047085.1, read as the reverse complement.
CAGCCCTGATCTCCTGCCTGCCCCGATCTGCTCTCTGCCTCATCTCCTGCTCTCGCCCCAAATCTCTCCTGCTGCCCCGACTCTCCTGCCCTTCCCCTGCAGTGTAAGCCTAGGGGTTAAAACCAAGGGCTTGGGAAGAAAAAAAAAAAAAGCAAAACAAAATGTCCTGCTCTGCTGGGCATGGAGGGCCAGCGTATGTGCAGACCGTCTATAGATGGTCTGCGGAAGTGGCTGGATCACTATAGAGCGATCTGGTCGCTTGGTTGGGGGCGTGATTCCGATCGCCCTCATTTGCATGAGGGCGATTCGTGAATCAGCCCCCCAAGGACGCGGATCGGATCGGATCCAATCCGATCCGTGCCCTTAGTGAATCTAGCCCTAAGTGCAGTTATGCATGTAATTGCAAATTACTGCCTATTAGCACCAATTAACTAATTATAGATGATCTTCCAATTAGTGTCTAATTTGTCAATTAAGTTACTTGTGAAACTAGAACTAGTGTGTAAGCTATGCATGCAATGGGGGGGAGGGGTAAGAGGGCAATTCTTTGAAAGTCTCCCAAATTGGGCACTAAAATGGAAGACACTGGGTGTGAATTCTATAACAGCATCTGGGCAGTAGAATTCCATTATAAAATACAGCATAAGTTGGCAATTGTGCACCAGGTTTTAGGTGCTATCACTTACACCATCCATCAGGCAGGTGTAAATGTTAGTATGTACATGCTCTGCCTACACGCAACCCCCTTTCAGTTGCACTCTAATGTGGGTTATACACTAAGGCCCAGATTCTGTAACCGGTGCCTACGCTCATGTTCGCCTTAAAAGCGACTGCCGATTGCTTGTCAGTTACTCGACAGCCCCGGATACAGAATCATACCTGATGCAGCCAAGATAGGTGGCTGAAATGTAGGCACAGAAAACCCAGGAACTACATTTCAGCTGCCTACCTGTGCTGCCGTGAGATCATAAAGCCAGCCCATGGCAGCCATAAGCTGATCACGGCAGGGGAAGTTATCCCTGATCAACTGAGCCGGCACGGCTCCCTGAAGCCACGTTTCAGGGAGTCCTGCCGGGTTAGCTGATCAGGAGGAAAATACCCCTGCTGTGATCAGCTAAGCGGCTGTGGCTGGGTACCCCTTGATATCGGCAGGAGGGATGCCCACTCCCTCCCGCCAGAACCCCTGAAACCCCCCCCCCCTCTTTAAAATCATGCAGCAAGTGGAATGCCCATTCCCTCTCACCAGAATTCCCGAACTCCCCCCTCAAAGTCCTGCTGCAGGAGAGTTGCCCACTCCCTCCAGCCAGTAAGCCCCCTCCGAACTCATGACCCCCCCCCCTCCAACTGTGTTTTATTGTTGTAGTTATATGCTCTTGAAGCAGTCTGTTTGGTGAAACATGTCGGGCATTGTTGCTGGGAGCATCATCAATACATTTTATCTGACCTCCATATCTTCTGCCAATCTTTATGTTCCATTTTGGATTCTTTGGTCGACCGTTTGTTTGCCTTGCTGTATTTTCTCTTCAGCTATAATGTCATACAGTACATATTTATGGTTTGAAGAGTTAAAATGAGAATAATGTTGCCATTTCTTTAACATTTTAGCTACTGCAAATACTAATTGATTATCCCAAGGTCTCATCTGTTAACTATAAAAAGCTATGCAATGCCACATGGTTAAAGTAAACCATTGATGTTAACTTTTCATGAATTTATATAATTGAGATAACTATGACTAGCACTGTGTATGCTTAATATCTCCTGCAGAGCATAACTTTTAAGAGCTTGGCAAAGATACAAGATGACTGAATTAAGTTATAAACCAGGGGTGGGTTAATCATGTTGAGGGTCTGTCTGAAATTATTGAATCTTAAATTACCCAATTAAGTACTAAACCATAAGCATAATTCTGTAAAATAAAATTTTTAAAAAAAAATCCTTGAAAGCCTGGTGGTGTGTGCTTGCCTGTGAAGGCATGAGGCGAACAAGCAGAAAGAATGTGCAGCAGTCCAAAAAGCACTCTTTTCAAATTTCAAGAGCTTAGTAAAACACAGCATTTATCCATGTCACCTCCATGAGCACTAGTGAGTTCACAAAGAAATCAGTATGTGAGCCTTTAAGAAAAAAAGACCCCATAAAACTGAAAGTGGTAATTTTCTTAACAAAGAAACACAAAAATAAAGAACTTTTTATCGCAAAAGTAAAATTAATTCATAGGCAATTAAGAAAGAAAAGGGCATTGTTGATTACAAGGTGTGATGGAAAATGAGTGAATCATTAATCGTTAATGTTTGACCATTCTGTGGGATGCCTTGTTCAGCCAAATAATAAGACAAAGCTTTATTTAAAGATTTCATATGGATGTAATTAGGGGTATGGCCTGGCCATGGGCCTAGGTTTTATCTTTATAAAAGATGATTACATAAAGAGAATTAGTAAGACTTGCTTTCTTTTCGAGGCTGCCTGAAGTCATGCCACATGACATACTGTTACCAAAGAATTGTGGCACAAAAGACCATGACAGAGGCTGGCTGGATCCAAAATTAGCAGAAGAAGATGCATTTTAGGTGGGTAAGAGAGAGAGAGAGTCCCTAGTTTATTTTGCTGGAAATCACAGAATAGCCCCACTTAGGGCTCCTTTTATAAAGGTGCGCTAGCGTTTTTAGCGTATGCACCGGATTAGCGCGCGCTAGCCAAAAAACTACCGCGTGCTATTCCGCGCATTAAGGCCCTAACGCACCTTCATAAAAGGAACCCTTAGTCAAGTGGAATAGCTTAAAGCTTTAATATTTCTTAACTTGTGGCGTTCACTGTTTAGGCAGCCACATGAATGTTTGATGTAATATTGTGTTATACTAATAATTTGTATTTTGTGTCTGCAAACCACTGCACTTGGAAGATTATAAAAGGTAGTATATGAATGAATAAATTAGATAACATGGCACATCAACTCAAAAGCTACAGCCTCAGCTCCTTGTGACCCTGGGCAAGTCACTTAATCCCCCCATTGCTCCAGGTACATTAGATAGATTGTGAGCCCACCAGGACAGACGGGAAAAACTGCTTGAGTGCCTGAATAAACTCATGTAAACCTTTCCGAGCTCCCTTGGGAGAACGGTATAGAAAATTGAATAAATAAATATGAAGCCAAATGAAAGTGAAATGCAATTACAATAAAATATTATTAGCTGTCTTTTCATAAGTCAATCATTGCAACTTGTGGTCCTTGGGTGAGGTGGCAGAGAAGTTGGCAACCACTATTTCTAGTAAAACTGTGATTATTGTTTATTTATGTTTACTGTACAGGGAATGGAGAAAAGATAATAATAATAATAATAACTTTATTCTTTTATACTGCCATAACCAAAAGTTCTAGGCGGTTTACACTAAAAAGAGCTGGACAATCAGCGAAATACAGTAATACAGTAAAAAATACAAATATTTGTAAAATAGAATTTCAATAATAAAACTCACTAAGTAATAAACTTATCGAACAAAGTGGTCTTAATTAATTTCCAAAAACTGCAATAGGATAACATAGCTTGCTGAATACATTTACCTAACCAAGATTGTTGCCTACCAGCTTGAAATGCTAGGGTCCTAGCTAATAAGGTCTTATATCTAATTCTACACCCATTAATTTTTGGTTAAGAAAATAAGTAGAAGTTTCTAGTTTCTCTTGATGGTCTATGCAGCACAAAATGAGCAAAAAGGTAAGCTGGAGACAATCCCGATATCAGCTTAAAGCAGATACAGGAAAATTTGAATAATACTCTTGCCTCCAAAGGCAGCCAATGAAGTAAACGATAATATGGACTAATATGGTCGTTCTTTTTTAAATGCAGGCATGGTCATCATAGCCATAGCAATCTTGCCCTTAACTGTTTCACTGCTGTTTGCCACACCCTGTAAATATGTAATGTTTTGTTTCGTACAATAATGGTATTTCTCAGCACTTAATCTTAATGTCTTGTCAATTAAGCAATGTAAAGGTTGAGGGGCACCATTGTGGGCTGTGGCTTGGGGCATCCGTTGGACTTAATCGGCCCCAGACATGCTCATAACGAAACTTAAATAGATCAGACAAAGTACATAAGAATTTGGGAAGTGCGCACTTAGAGAGTGCCACAATGGTATATTTCCCCTTCTTCTGTCAGCAAAGTCAGATATGTCTGGGTTGGTAGACTTGCAGAAACATGGTGAAGTGTGTCTACTCAATACATCGGGTCCTGTCTCTCATGGGGTTCAAATCCAGGCTAAAAATTCACTTTTCTAAAACTGCATTTATGCCCTACCCTCCCAACTGTTACCATTCCCTCTTTAATCCCCCTCTAGCCCTTATATTTCCTCACCTAAGTAACATGTATATGCCTTTTTCCTATGTCTGTCTTCATTAGATTGTAAGCTCTTTCGAGCAAGGATCGTCTCTTGCATATTTGTTGTATAGCACTACATGAGACTGGTAGTGTTTTATAAATAATAAGTAGTAGTAGTACTAATAGTGTATGAAAAAATATTTTAGGGGTTTTGCCATAATAAAAAGTTAGGGAATCACTGGCCCTGGGTGTCAGATACACTTGAGCTGGCCTTGAAGCTTGGTATTTATAGCACTAAGACTCCCTCCGTCCTTTATTAACCACTGCCTGTGAATTTAATGGAGTTTAAGTTTTCTTTTTCTAATTCTGAAGTTAATGCATGATAACAAGAAAAAAATACAGTCATCTATTTATTATTGTCACAAATGGCTCAATGGGACTGCATCAGATTTACAATGACTTCTGCATCAGATTCATTTTATCTGCATGAGGAATTCTTACAGAAGTATTTCCTTTATATACAGAGCTGGCTACTATTTCTTTTCTTATCCAAATACATTGTACTAATGCAATGAATTTTTTGTGCATTGTACAAAGTGCACTGATTTGGTTTTATTGATAAAGCTAAGAATTCTGATTTGTTTTCTTTTTTTCTATATTGCTTTGTTTATCTTCCCTGATATATGGACTGTTTTTGGTTCTCTTTTTGATATACCATGAAGTGCATTTTTCTTCATTCTTTTCTTGTTCTTTTACATAATGTAATATTTCATGTATTTTGCTTATACAAATAGATGCTTGTTATTGTAAATTCTTTGAAACGCAAACAAATAAGATAAAGCTCAGAAAAATATTTAAAAATGACAATACAAAATGTTACCATTGGCAGGAAGGTACGTAAAAATCTGGAATTGGCTTCTCTTTCGTTTTCCATTGCAGACATAGAAATTAACCTGAACAGGACTGGTTATTCTTGGATTGCGGAAAGATGGTATCTCAACCACTAATGTATTCTACAAAAAGAAATTAAAAGGAAACATATTTGACAAGGATATTAAATATAAGAATAAGTCAAATGCAAACTCTACTATAGTCAGGAAACCCCCACTCCCCACAGTTCAGTATATACTTTCAACTCCTAAAATGCATAAATTGAGTCAATTAATTGATTTTTATGTGTAAAAAAACACCCTACCTACAGTGTCTAATATAATGGAGTTTAGAAGGGCAGTAGCTGTTTTAGTCTAGTGCAACAAAATTAATGTTTTTGATTTTCTGACTCCTTTTCTACAGTTAGTAATGTAGTTATTGTAATTTTGATGTTCTTTATCTTATTAAGATCACTCATTTTGCTCTGCATGCAGTGCATTAATATTGCATGCTTTTTTATTTTTATATTTATTTTTATTTATTAATTTTTAATAAGTACACTTGTCTTCTTGTTGTATTTAACACTATTTTGGATAACATCGTTTAAATATTTTAAAAAACTTTTTAAATTTATTTTATTATTTATCTTTTATCATATGTATATTTGTTGTCTTAATATATATTTTTTAATAATAAATTTTATATTATATTTGTGCCTATTAGGACCCCTGACGAAGGTTTGTCCGAAACACGGACCGTGTCGGGTCCCTTGATGGGTAAAAGGATTTGCATATAATTATTTTGTCACAATAAATTTTGCCTACGTCTTGTACAGATCTGCAGTTTTGTTTTGTTTGCTCTTGGTTGGTTTTTCACTGCAGTTTGGGTTGGGACCTCCCTTCTTTCCTTGTTTTGCTGATTCTTGATACACCATTATTCTGTGGTATAACCAAATCAGTTTACTTTACATATTACTTACAGGCACTTTCTCTGTTTCCAGTGGGTCCACAGTCTAGGACAATACAAAGGCAGGTGACACCCAATAGAGTAACCAGTATATTGAGGAGCTTTTAAGGACCAGAGTCAGATACAAAACTGTATTGGAATGAAATAGATTCTAAAGTTTAATATTAATCTGTACATGTAAATTTGTGAATGAAATAGATTCTAAAGTTTAATATTAATCTGTACATGTAAATTTGTAATTGATATGATCATTTTGCTCTCTGATATTGCTCTCTAAACTTCATTACATGGAAAAGGGTATTTGATATGTTTATTTATATTTCATTTTTTAGAAGCATTAAACAAACATCTGAAGAAATTAATAATGTTGGAAAAATTTTTTTTACACCTGCTTCCCACTAATTATGTCTTAAAGGAGTCAAATAAGGTATTCTGAACTTGTTATCTTGAACGCAAGAAGGGAATCCTAGCCCTCACACTCCTTGATTATCAACAAAGTGGGCTCAGTGAGCAATGTAACAAGCATTTTAAATTTAATTTTCATTTTAAAATCCAGTGATCGCACATGGTAAATGCAAAAGTGGCTGGCAGGTATAACAATTTTGGCACTATTACTAGCTGATTTTGACTGGTAATCGAATTATTTAAAGGTTTTATTTGTAAAGTAATCATTTAGCTAACTTATCTATTCATTGTTTATTTAAAGAGCCATTGACGATAGTATAGGAGATATTCTTAGTTCTACTATTTGCTTCCACCAAAAAAAGCTTTTAAAACACATAAGCAGCATCAACAGTTGCAAAATATGTGGCTACGTAGTGCAGAGGCCTTGATTTCATAGTATAAGTTGTCATCAGAACTTGTCTGCTTTTCAGGGCCTTCAATTCACTCTTTGTGATGTACAAGTTCACAGTAGCATGTTACATGGTGTGCTCCCTACTGTAGATTTTCCCCACAGAATTCCAACGCCAATGCATTTTTTTCAAATTCAAGAGGTCAAAAAGCTTGAGGTTTTTTTTTTTTTAACTGTGCTCGGGCTGAAAGAGTTCAACAGATAAAATGTGTCTTGTAATAATATACTTGGCTTTTTGTACGGCTGGTCAATGAGGCAGCATTCTGCCTTCTACTCAGTATTTCCATTTCTAGCTGGAGGATGGGGATGTTGTCAATGATTAATAAGTCAGTGCTGACTTACTGAGCTAAAGTACTGATGCTTCTGGGAATTCTTAGGAAGCTGCAGTGTCAGACACTATTTGGAATATATTCCAGAGATTATCTATATTTAATTTTCTTTAATGAAGACTGATGTGTGCATTCCTCTGCCATAATGGTTTTAACATAAAGGAAATAGTAACATACTTAATATATAAGGATAGCAAAAACTCTTAACAGTGAGCAATACTTTGTAAAAATATTTATATCCAGCTGTTCTTAAATGCTCACTGTTTATAATTGTATTTGTAGTACTGAATGAAAGGGTGTTGCTCATTTGTTGCCAAAGCATGCATGGAACAAGTTCTAAACGAATGGGATCATTCTGGGTATGTGTGACCTAGACCAGCCATTGCTGGGGAATGGGTGCAGAGCTTCATGGACTTTTGTACTGAACCAACAGCCATCATTTAAATCCTATTGATGCTTCTTTTGACTTTGAAGCAAGTCAAGTAGCCCTCCAGTGCCTCAAGTACAAATGTAGGGGCCCTCTATGTGTGTGCTAACAGATCTTGACATGCATTAAATGATGTGCATTCTATTTTATACCTAAGGCCCAGCTGCAGTTATCTAGGGCAGGGGTAGGCAATTCCGGTCCTCGAGAGCTGGAGCCAGGTCAGGTTTTCAGGATATCCACAATAAATATGCATGATATAGATTTGCATCTCAAGGAGGCAGTGCATGCAAATCCATCTCATACATATTCATTGTGGTTATCCTGAAAACCTGACCTGGCTCTGGCTCTCGAGGACCGGAATTGCCTACCCCTGATATTCTGAAGCTTGTCCCATCACCAGACCTCTTCCCTAGCATTGTCCTGATTTTGTCTTTTCACCTCCAATTCATGTACCACAGTTTTTTCAGGTTGATCTAAAAACACAGTGAAAAATACAGTGTAGAATTATATCAAATAAGTGTGTGTTTTATGCACCATTTCCAAAACTCTTTAAACGGTGCTCAAAAGTGTGTGCATAATTTTGGGCACATACTCAATTTGTATGCACAATTTAATTGGATAATGAGTCAATTAGCTCCAATAATTGTGCACTGACAGTTATTGGTTCTAATTGAAAACAATTTGAATCTATCTGTGCATCTTTCTAGGCACTATTTTTTAACATGTAAGTGAAAAGGGGGAATGGCGGTGAGAGGGGCATGGGTTGGGCAGAGACATTAACTAAAGATGTGTGTATTGTAATAGAATAAGGCAGATCTATGCCTAATTTAGGCAAGAGGATTTACAACAGGTTTCAGGCCATGTCAATCCTCACTCCCAAAATTGGGCACAGATCCCAGCGTTAATTGTAATTCTGCAAATGGTCCCCAATTCAAACTGCTATTCATAGAATAGCATTTAGTGCTCATTTTTGTGGGGTGCCATTTACTGAATCCAGCTCCATACAAAAGCACCTATTTCTATTTATAAGTTCACTGTGGGGTAATTTTATAAAGGATTTTTCACACCTAAAATGACAGAATACGTGTGTAAAATGGCCTTATAAAATTACCTCAAGTATGTTTTTATGTTGTAAACTATGCCTAAGGCCCCGATATTCAGACTGTGGGAGGCAGCCTAGCTAGCTACCTTCCTCAGTACGTGGCCAGCCACCGGCAATGAATATTCAGGTCAAAGTTTGCTGCCCTGGACTTGGCCAGCCAAGCTGATATTCAGTGGCTGGTTGGTTAAAGCAAAACGGCAAAAGACAGACATGTTTTTAGGAGGGTTTATCTAGCCCAGGGGTCTGCAACCTTTAAGACATAAAGAGCCACTTGGACCCGTTTTCGAAAAGAAAAAAAAACTTGGAGCCGCAAAACCATTATAAAACAAATCTAACACTGCATATATTGTTTCTTATCTTAATGCTATATACAGGATCACTAAATTGAAAATAAAATAATTTTTCCTACCTTTGCTATTTGGTGATTTCATGAGTCTCTGGTTGCACTTTCTTCTTCTGACTGTGCATCCAATCTTTCTTCCTTTCTTTCAGCCTCCTGTATGTTTCCTCTCCTCCAGACCTCATTCTCTCCCCCAACTTTTTCTTTCTGTCTCCCTGTTCCCCCTTCTTTCTGTCTCCATGCCGTCCCCCAAGCCACTCGGTTTGCTGCCACCGCAATCGGGGAACAGCCCCCAAGCCACCGCCGTCCCAAGCTTTCCCTGCAGAAGTGTTGCACTGACCAGCATTCCGCTCCCTGACGTCAATTCTGACGTAGGAGAGGAAGTTCCGGGCCAACAAGGCATTTCTCCTCATTCCATCCAGCCTGAGCCCCATCTCTCCTTGATCCAGCATTTCCCTTCTGTGTCTGTCAGAATTACCATTCCACCTATTTTCCAGCATCACCCTTCTTTGTGTCCATCTCACCTATATCCCTATCTCACCACTTTTTCAGAATCTTCATTTGTCTCTGTCCTTATCTTTACGCCATGTTCACCATTTGCCCTTTCAATGTCTTTATCTCCCCCCACACACTTTTTCAGCATTACTTCTATGTCTCTATTTCACCTCCTCTTCATGTCCCCTCTGTATCTCTATCCTTATTCAGTAGGTCCTGCTTACCCTTTCTCTTCTTTGTGTCACTATCTCCATTTTCAGCTTTCCCCCCTTTTCCTTTGTTACTGCACCCTGTAGCTAGAATCTTTCCACCCTCCCTCCACTCCGGCCCAGCCCAGTATGAAATATTTCCTTTTGTTTCCCTCCCCTCTCTCTTTCTCTCTCTCTTCTCCTCCCTCACCCACGAGTCCTGCATCTGGCCCTCTCCCTTCTACCTGCACCTGGCAACACCCCCCTGCTCCGCGGCTCTCTTCAGCAACTCGTCAGCAGCAGTGATCAAGACAAGCTGCCGACATCGAGGCCTTCCCTCTACGAGTCCCGCCTTTGTGGAAAAAGGAAGTTGAAACAAGCGGGACTCGCAAAGGGTAGGCCCCGACGTCAGAAGCTTGTGTCGATCGCTGCTGCTGAGTTTCCGAAGAGAGCCGCGGAGCAGGGGATGTGGCCGGAAGCAGGTAGAAGGGAGAGGGAGATAGGAAGGCTGTAGATCTCCGGAGCATGACACCGACCCCGGCCAGGATGATTTCTTTTTCAGGCGTGCACCTTACAAGTCCAGCGTCGCGGCGGGAAATAGCCATGCTGAGCAGTGAGCTCAGCACTACACAGATGAAAGCCTTGCTTGCTGATTGGTCCGGCGGCACGGCGGGGCGGGGCCGCCGGACCAATCAGCAAGCAAGGCTTTCATCTGTGTATGTGCTGAGCTCACTGCTCAGCATGGCTATTTCCCGCCGCGACGCCGGACTTGTAAGCTGCATGCCTGCGTGACACACTACCGGAGCCGCAGCAAAGGTGGAAAAGAGCCGCATGCGGCTCTGGAGCCGCGGGTTGCCGACCCCCGATCTAGCCACTATCCTTAGCCAGCCACTGAATATTGGCAGGGACCAGTTATATTGCGTTACATAGCTGGTCACCACTCAAGCCAGTGAGCCAGCTAGTCAGTGGGGATAGTCGGATGTCTCCCACTGAATATCGGCGGATAGTCATCTAAGTGGTACTTAGCAGTCCCCGACTAGCTAAGTACCGCAGAGTATCAGGGGGTAAATGTATGTGGGCTCATTTTTAGCTGCAATTTCTGCAGGAATTATACAAATATTTTATAAAGTCACATTGGTTCAAAATAGACACCCAACTAAGAGAAATTCAGGCACCCCTCTATGACAGAAATTCTATAACAGTGTGCCCATATTTAGGTGTCCAGAACAGGCCTTCTCAACCCAGTCCTCAGAGCACACCAAGTCCCATTGGGTTTTCTGGATATCCATAATGAATATACATGAGACAGATTTGCATACCAAGGAGAAAGTGTATGCCAATTTATTTATTCATTTATTTAGCCTGTCCTTGCAAAGGAGCCCAGAACAGGTCACAAGAGTACATTCACAGTATAAGCAGGACAGACTTTGGTGGGAAAATACAGACTTGGTGGACATGGGGGGGTTTAAATTCCAGCTTTACAGTATAGTCATATCATACAGACAATCTAGCTTGTGTATATGAATATGCATGAGATACAGGGTAGTGCCTGAAAACTCAATGTGACTTGGTGTGCCCCAAGAACTGGGTTGAGAAGCCCTGGCTTAAAGGGTTCTATCTAGCACCTATTCTATAAATGAAAATACCATATTTTTCGGACCATAAGACGCACCCACCTGTAGAGGAAGAAAAACCAAGAAAAAAAAAAAATTTGGTTCAAAATTTTTTTATTCTTGGTTTTCCTCCTCTACACGTAGGTGCGTCTGGTGGTCTGGTGTGTCTGGTGCTGGGAAGCCCGCCACCTGCAACCCAAAGCTGCCCGAAGCCACCCAAAGCCCGAAGCCGCCCACAGCTCCCCCGGTACCTTTTTTAGTGGACAGCTGCCTTTGTCTTACAAGAGTGACGCACAACGCAGAAGCGCGACCTTTGCGCTTCCTGCTTGGTCTCGCGCCACTCTGTGATTGGCTGCAGTTAGTAACTGACAGCCAATCATAGAGCGGCGCGACCAGGCAGGAAGCGCAAAGGTCGTGCTCCTGCGTTGTGCGTCACTCTTATAAGACAAAGGCAGTTGTCCAGGAGACCGTGCTGGACCACCGCCACTAGAAAAGGTACCGGGGTGGGGGTGGGGGGGCGCGCTGTGTATTCGGTCCATAAGACGCACCCCCTTTTTAGGGGTGGAAAAAGTGCATCTTATGGTCCGAAAAAGTGCTTCTTATGGTGCCTAAAATACAGTATGTGCCAAGAATTTAACAACAGGATAGAGCTGGTGTAAGTTCTTGCACCTAAATTGTGAAAAACTGTGTATACATTACAGTATTCTGCTCACATTCAAATGGTATACTATTTTATAGAATAGTACTTAGGTGTAATTTTGGCATTTACATGAACTAGTAGAAGTGAGATTTCACACCTAGCTTCCCTGGTTCTCAGATAGTTGCTTTAACTACTCAGCTACTTCTCCAGTCAAATGCATGTCCTACTGTAAATTGTTAACAAAAGAAACAAATTTTATTTATATGCATATATACTTACTGGCTTAAACATCTCTTTATCAGTTTTTGCTTCCATTTCCCATACATGGTGACCATCTACAAGACAAGCACCACATTAAAATGTAACCATGCATTTAAAACAAGTTCCTCCAAGACATCCTAGTAATTAGAGAAAATCATGTGCATTTGTTTGAAGAATAATTGTATGGGAGTCCCCCACCAACTCCCAATCCACGAAAACATTTTGGTGGATTACTGCATCTGAACAAGCATGCCAGGGACCTTGTAAATACAAAACAAATTTCATTGTTCTGTCAAATAAATGCATGCATTGTCTTGAACCAGAAGCAAACAGATATACATGGGATAAGCAGCAAAAGGGACTCTCAGTTCCTGTGTTCTGTCCCTGTCTAGCCTCATCATAGCATTCAACAGGAAGATTCAACTTGATGTCATCAGTTTTAAATATTTATTGATGCAACAGGATGAAGCAATGCAAATATTAGTTTTTTTTGGTCTTTGCCACTTGGTCATTTGCATGTTTTAAAAAAACACAGTAGCAGTGCTGAATAAACTTTTTGTTCTTTGTTGGTAATCATGGCCAACATATGCACTTTTCATACATCAAGAAGAGATGTCTGAAATAAATAATTACTTCTGCGTACAGAGGAGACTGCGAAGGGATCTGATCGAGACTTTCAAAATACTGAAAGGATTGAACAAAATGGAGCAGGGAAAGCAGTTATTTAAAATGTCCAATGTGACACGGAAAAGAGGACATAGACTGAAGCTGAGGGGGGACAGGTCCAGGACGAATATCAGGAAGTTCTGTTTCACGCAGCGAGTGGTGGACACCTGGAATGCTCTCCCAGAGGAAGTAATTGCAGAATCCACCATTCTAGGATTTCAGGGTAAACTAGATGCACATCTCCTTAAGAGTGGCATAGAGTGATACGGATAAGGGTAAATTAGATGCACATCTCCCTTGAGAAGCATACAGTGATATGGGGACTAAAACTATGCCAGGGTAGACCTGGCGGGGCCTCCGCGTGTGAGGATCACCGGACTTGATGGACTGAGATGGCAATGCTTATGTTCTTATGTTAAGGAAACTGAAACTTCACGTGTTTCTTCCAGTCTTTCAGTTTCAGGAGAAAAACATCAAAATACAGCAGAGGACAGAAGAAAACAAAACTTACTTCTGCTACTTATTCAGACATTTCAAGCAGTGGTTTATGTTAAGACTACCAAGACTGCACAAAACGTTCAGAACTACTGGGAGATCACCTTACAATTTATACGCCAGGGCTCTGATTCTATAAAGTCCACCTAAAGTTAGGGGCCTACATTGGTGCGCCTAGCCGATGTAGGCAACTAATTTAATTAATGGGCTTCATTGGGGCTGATTTTTGGCACTTAATACCTCATAATTGAAAGTTAGGAACCTAACTTGAAAAATGTGGTTCTATAAAAAGTAGGTACCCAATCCAAAGCATCTATCTAAAAGTGGATGTGGTCAAGGGGCAGCTCATGGGCGTGTTTTTGAGTTAGGCGTCTGTTTGGTTTAGCCGCCATTGTGTGTTTTGCTTAGGTGACACATTTAGGCCAAGAAAACCTTGGCAAAAATACAGGGCGCCTAAAAGTTGAGACACCTAGCAACGCCGAACGGAGCTTAGACAGCACTAAGCATGATTCTAAATTGTGTGCCTAAGCTTTATAGAATCGCGCTTAGCACCACACTAGTTGGCACTGACTTTTTAGGCAACCTACACAGAATCGGGCTCCAGATGTTTTTATCCACTACAACAACATTAAAAAAGAGAGAACTGGCTTTGGTCCCATGTTAAAAATACCCAGTGAATATCACACGCCAACATTTCACTTTGTCCACCCAATGCTTGTCTCTTAGCACAATGGAAGTGGAATAAGAACACGTGTATTCCACTCAGTAATGCCTTGATTATATCTGTAAAATTATTTAAATTGTATTGATTTTTTTTCTTTTGTAAAATATAGAACTGCATTAAACTTTGCACGTGTATCTTCCAGAATCTACCTGGGGTGTCAAATCACAATTCTGGAGGGCTACAAACTACTCAGGGGTCCATGCCTATCCCTAATGAATATGCATGTGATTTATTTGCATGCAATGGAGGTAGTACAGGCAGTCCCCAGGTTAAGAATGAATTACGTTTTTAAAGCTGTTCTTACATCGAATTAAAATAATAAAATGGGGAGAGCAGAACAAACACTCCTGCAGGCACACGTGCATAAGGAAAAAACTGCAGGTGGAGCTAGAGAGCCCAGTGAAGTACAACAGAGGCAGAGTGAAAAATCCGGAGTGGATTCCTTCTGCAGCAGCACGCGGCTAAAGGGAAATAACCCTACTGTCTAGATTAGAATGTCTCACCTACTGCACTGGAAATATATTTTTCTTTAAGCAACCATATTGAACCTTTCCATACAAATTATTTTGTCATCTTTGTTTCATTTCCAAAGACGTGAGGCCTAATGTATCCACCACAATCTTCCTGGATGATACAAATAAATTGATAATACTTTATCTTTGGCATTATGAACACTAACCTAAAATTCCCTTCACTTTGGGCATGCCCTAAATGTGGCCACATGAGCTCTACATATTCTCCAATACTTATCAAATAATCATCCATGCATTAGCTGAGGCAATGAAACCAGTATCTCTATCTGCCATTTTCCATGCAAATCCTTTCTAGCTGTGGCTCTATTGTGCTGTGTATATTAAAATTTTGCTGCTGTTTTTTTCCACAACCTTTTTTTTTCTACTTTCCTATCCCATCTCTGGACGGGCACACATTTAAGGGATATGAGCGTGTCTTTCATAAACTGAGAGACACTATAAATTTGTCTTTGGATCTTGTACATTTTTTACATTCTACTATCAAAAAAAATACAGTTCAAAATGCATTGGTTACACTATCTACAGAACATACTCTACACCCTCAACATGAAAGAATTACAGCAATATGCAGAAAGTAATTAATAAGAAACCAAACATCTTGATTGTATAAGTCTTGGCAAACAAGTCATTGCAAGCTTAAATTAGTTTTGTTTCCAACAATTGCCTTAACAAGGCCCATACGTTAAGTCAAGTCCACCTGTCTCCAATTACAGCTGATTCAAACACTCCTGCATAATGAATCAATCTATTATTTCTGTTGTAAGAGATGAATCTGAAGCAAAGCTCTAAACATGTGGAACACTAAGTATTTCAAAGGGAGATATCAGGGGGAAGGCTGTAAGAAAACTGTGTTTGAATAAATCTTAGATAAAACTTCAAAATATATGTAATGTAATGTAATGTAATTTATTTCTTATATACCGCTACATCCGTTAGGTTCTAAGCGGTTTACAGAAAATATACATTAAGATTAGAAATAAGAAAGGTACTTGAAAAATTCCCTTTATATGTATTTATTGGGATTTATTAACCACCTTTTCATGAAGAGATTCACCCAAAGTGGTTTACAATACATTGAATAGTAATCAGGTACTCTTAAGTACTTTCTCTTTCTGTGCCGGTAGGCTTACAATCTAACTATGGTATAGAGAATGACACGGTGGCGGTTTACCCGCGGCCACCGCATTTTAGCCACGGGTCACCCGCCGAAAACGGGGAAGAAAACTAGCAGTCGCTGCGGCGACGGGGACAAGGCCATTCACCGCCCGCGGGGCGGTGAATGGGTCTTGTCCCCGCAGTGAGGCATGAAGGATCGCGCGGTCCCCGCAGCTCACACCCGCCTGCCCAATCGATTCTAGTGTTTAGCCAGCTCTCTCCCTTCTCCTCACCTTAGTTTGTAGATTTTCTTTTTCGGCGACCCGCACGCTATCAGAGAGCCACGCACCCGCCGCTGCTCAGTTTCGATCTTCTGCTCTGATGCAACCGGAAACAGGAAGTTGCAGCAGAGCAGAAGATTGAACACTGAGCAGCCGCGCGTGTGCGGCTCTTTGGGAAAGCGTGCAGGTCGCTGAAAAAGAAAGCCTGCAAACTAAGGTGAGGAGAAGGGAGAGAGCTGGCTAATCACTACGATCGATTGGGCAGGCGGGTGGGGGCTGCGAGGACCGTGCGATCACCCGTGTTCCCGGCTCAAACTGTAAGGAGGGAGTGAAAGGGAAAAGGATTCTGGGCCAAGGGGATGAAAACGGAAAATAGATGCAGCGGGGACGGTGACGGGGCGGTGAATGGGATGGCAGTGGCGGTGACGGGGCGGTGAAAGGGATGGTGGTGACGGTGACGGGGCGGTGAAGGAAACGGCGGTGACGGGGCGGTGCAGAGGATGGTGGGCCGGTGACGGGGCGGTGACGGGGACAGATTTTTTCCCTGTGTCATTCTCTACTATGGTACTTGGAGCAATGGAGGGTTAAGTGACTTGCCCAGCCTTGGAAGTGGAATCACCAGTCCACTGACTGAACCAAAGCATTCTGCGGGCAGAAATGGAGTACGCCGACACCTTTGCCTCACCCCCTTAGGGGTAATGAAGCAGTACCTCTAAACCAGGGGGTCTCAAAATCCCTCCTTGAGGGCCGCAATCCAGTCGGGTTTTCAGGATTTCCCCAATGAATATGCATGTGATCTATGTGCATGCACTGCTTTCAATGCATATTCATTGGGGAAATCCTGAAAACCCGACTGGATTGCGGCCCTCAAGGAGGGACTTTGAGATTCCTGCTCTAAACACTAGGCCAGAGGTGTCCAACCTTTTGGCTTCCTTGGGCCGCACTGGCCGAAAAAAATGATTCTGGGGCCGCGCAAATGCTGCAAGACTGAGGAGGGAGCCGGCAAGATGGTAAACGCCCGGGGGCAGCAGAGGAAAACACTGGATCGCTTTCGACCGGGGCCGCACAAAATACCTCATGGGGCCGCAGGTTGGACACCCCCTGCACTAGGCCACTTCTCCCCAACGGAGTTAAAGATTAGTAAAATACTAAATACTGTACTGAATAAATTCCTATCTTGGTATAAAAGAAGAGGACCAAGGGGCCCTTTTACTAAAATATGTTTTGGTGACACAGCTTAATGCAGAAATTTCCTGTGTGCTACCTGCAAATGTAGCTCGTCTGTTTATTAGGACATTTTCTTTTTTGGGGGTTGTTTTGTTTTTTTATATTTTTTTTGCAGGCCATGCACCAACATTGCCAAAGGCACATGAGACCTGAATAAATTTAATGCTGGAGCTTGCAAAGAAGCACTCTGGGGATACTGTATGCATGTGGAAGGTTTTAAAGCAATCAAATGGAAATTTTCAGTTTCAATACTAACCAAAGTATAATATAAAACAAGCTTAGCACATAAGCATCTTTCCAATAAAGTACAAGGTAGGTAGGCAGCAATAGCAGCATTTTGTGGGGATGATTTCCAGCAGCAGAGATGGGGAGGACTGTAAAGATTAAGGGAAAGACAAATAGGCAACTTATAGGCTGATCCTAGAGTAAGACCTGTTCTAGTTATTCATGATTGGAGTTCTTCTTTCCCTTTTGATTCAGGTAATACATTTTATTGCTTTGCAAACAAGTCTGCTGCTGTTATTGAAATGGTCATGTAGCATATTCCATAATAAACACACAAATCTGGAACTAGGGATATCTTTTATTTATTTATTTTTATTTTTTTTAATATATATCTTCTTTACCCGTACTCCTAGGGACACCTTTTAGCAAGACAATCCTAATCACAAAACAAAAGCAACCTTGGATTGACTCAGCAAGAAGAAACTTAGGCCCAAATTCTGTAACCAGCGCCTAAAGTTAGGCACCTATTTTGGAGGCGCCCAACTAGATAATCGCCTATCTAAATTGAAGATCAAGCTCAATTAAGCTTTTTAATCTGCACTAACTGAAACTTAGGCGCCTATCAAGAAAGCATGATTCTGTAACAAGGCGCCTCTAAAAATTTAAGTGGCCTTCAAAAAAGTAGGCGCTATGCATGTTAGGTGTGGTTGGGGCTTTGTGTTAGGCGCCTTATTACAGAATCGCTGCTCTTAAGTATGCTTAAGCGCTCACATGGGCACCTAACTTTTAGTTGTGCCTATTTATTGGCCACCTCCAAAATAGGTGCCGCTCAGCGTGATTCACTAAACAGCACCCAATTTTACTTGAATTGAGCTGAATGGTGCCTCTTTCGGCGCCCAACTTTTGGGCACTTCTTATAGAATTTGCCCTTTAATGCCCTTGAGTGGCCCAATCAAAACTCAGACCTGAATCTAGTTAAAAAAAAAAAAAAAATGAAAAACCTGCAGTAAGACTTGAAGATTGTAGCCCATGGATAATTTTCAGCCTACTTGAAAGAACTTAAACTATTCTGCCAAGGAGATGAGCAACAACTTTACTGTCTCTCTACGTATGCAAAACTGGTAACTCTTGACTGTTATTGATGCAAAAGATGCTTTCACCAATCATTGAATGCAAAGCCTTATGCAATCATCTCAACCACACACTGGGGAGAAGATTCTCAAAACCGCCTTTAACGATGGTCACCAAACCGGTTCCAGCCGGTTTAGCGTGGAAGTATTCTACCAGCCAATTCTCAAAAGGGTTCACCATGGTCTTTTCTGAGCTTCCTGGCAGACTTCAACTCTGCCATGAAAATGTATTACAACAAGGTCATTACTATTTAGACAAACACTCTGCGCGATTCTCCATTATCACTGGGTGATTCCCTAACCTTGCTGTCCTGCATTTGCAGGCAAAATTTTGCAGCAGGTCTGAGCTGTCGTAGCCTTACTTTCTGGTCAGTGCTTGAGTGCTGATTGGCTCAGGCATTGACAGAAAAGAAAGGCTTGAAAGCTCAGATCTGCCAGAAAATTTTGCCCCTCCCCATGATGCCCCCAGCAGGAAGGATGCCCCCCTCAACACCCCCCCAGCAGCAGTAGAGGATGCCCACTTCTTCCCGCCACTGCCATAAAGCAAACCTTTCCACCAGAACCCCCCCCCCTCTTGCCACTGCCAAACAACCTCCACTCGGCAGCAAGAGAGATGCCCACTCTCACCCCCACCACTGTCATGTCCCCAATGACACCCCCCTCCCCGTGTCTCCAACAACCCTCCGTTCCCCTACCTTGTTCATGATGGCTAGCTACAGATAGGCAGGGGCAGGCCTTGGGAAAACAGACTGATGCCTGCATGAGTTTGGCTGAGGTAAGCCAAATTCATTCTATTTTGGGTGAGGTAAATGATAAATAAAAATTCTTTTTATACGCAATTGTCTTAGCAGTATATGTGCTGACCTCTCAGGGCAAGTCAGGCTAGCCAGCCAAACCAGGCTAGTCTCCCAAATGCTGTTTATTCTGGGATTAAGCAGTGGATTTCACCCAAGCCATCTCAATAATGGTCTATAGACTTCTCTTTTAGGAAATTATCCAAATTTTTTTTAAACCCTGCTAAGCTAACTGATTTCACCACATTCTCCGGTAAGGAATTCCAGAGTTTAATTGCATGTTGTGTGAAGAAATATTTTCTCTGGTTTGTTTTAAATCTACTACTTAGTAGCTTCATTGCATGCCCCCTAGTCCTAGTATATTTGGAAAAAGTGAACAAGCGATTCACATCTACCCTTTCCACTCCACACAGCATTTTATAGACCTTTCACATATCACCCCTGAGCCGTCTCTTCTCCAAGCTGAAGAACCCAAGCCACTTTAGCCTTTCTTCATAGGGAAGTCGTCCCATCCCTTTTATCATTTTTGTCGCCCTTCTCTGTACCTTTTCTAATTCCGCTATATCTTTTTTGAGAAATGGTGACCAGAACAGCATACAGTATTCGAGGTGTGGCCGTACTATAGAGCAATACAAGGGCATTATAACATTTTCATCTTTGTTTTCCATTCCTTTCCTGATAATTCCTAACATTCTATTTGCTTTCTTAGCAGCCGCTGCACATTGACCTGAGGGTTTCAACATATCCTCAACAATGACACCTAGATCCTTTTCCTGGTCAGTGACTCCTATCACAGAATCCAGCATCACAGAGCAATATTTCAGATTCCTCTTTTCCACATGCATCATTTTGCACTTGCTCACATTAAACATCATCTGCCATTTTGATGCCCAGTCTCCCAGTCTCACAAGGTCCTCTTGCAATTTTTCACAATCCTCTTGCAATTTAACAACTTTGAACAAATGTAATTATCGTCCCAGCATGGACTCCAGGGGAACCCCACTATTTACTCTTTTCCACTGAAAATACTGACCATTTAAACCTACTCTCTGTTTTCTGTCTTTCAATGAGTTCCTAATCCATAATTGGACGATACCTCATATCCCTCGACTTTCTAATTTCCTCAGAGGTCTTTCATGAGATACTTTGTCAAATGTCTTTTGAAAATCCAAATACATAATATCAGCTGGAATTAAAAGGAATGTCAGACAGAACAGTAAAGACCTTATTTACGACCCTTAGAATGCTGACCTGCCCGCTGAACCCCATTAATCAAATCTTTGAAGGGTAAACTCTTCTTGCACTCAACACCAATACCCAAAGTTTCATCCTCATTGCCTTAAGGTAGTACCCCTCAAATTTTGTCGAGCCGCAGCACACTAAACATAGTGGCTGTGGCTCGAGGTATCCCAGAAGTGAGCGATCTCAAAGCAATGATGTCACGCGCATGCCTGATGTCATCATGTCGATGTCCATGCAGGCGCAAAGGCCCTCCAGTCGGACCCTGAGCCACCAGTGGGGAAAGCTGGCAGGGAAGATGCGCAGAGAGAAGGAGAGGCACTGGCACCAGCTGATTGCCTACAACGGGGGTCGGCAACCTGCGGCTCCAGAGCCGCATGCGGCTCTTTTCCACCTTTGCTGCGGCTCCGGTAGTGTGCCACGCAGGCATGCACCTTACAAGTCCAGCGTCACGGCGGGAAATAGCCATGCTGAGCAGTGAGCTCAGCACATACACAGATGAAAGCCTTGCTTGCTGATTGGTCCGGCGGCCCCGTCCCGCCGTGCCGCCGGACCAATCAGCAAGCAAGGCTTTCATCTGTGTAGTGCTGAGCTCACTGCTCAGCATGGCTATTTCCCGCCGCGACGCTGGACTTGTAAGGTGCCTGAAAAAGAAATCATCCTGGCCGGGGTCGGTGTCATGCTCCGGAGATCTACAGCCTTCCTATCTCCCTCTCCCTTCTACCTGCTTCCGGCCACATCCCCTGCTCCGCGGCTCTCTTCGGCAACTCAGCAGCAGCTTCTGACGTCGGGGCCTACCCTCTGCGAGTCCCGCTTGTTTCAACTTCCTTTTTCCACAAAGGCGGGACTCGTAGAGGGAAGGCCTCGATGTTGGCAGCTTGTCTTGATCACTGCTGCTGACGAGTTGCTGAAGAGAGCCGCGGAGCAGGGGGGTGTTGCCAGGTGCAGGTAGAAGGGAGAGGGCCAGATGCAGGACTCATGGGTGAGGGAGCAGAAGAGAGAGAGAAAGAGAGAGGGGAGGGAAACAAAAGGAAATATTTCATACTGGGCTGGGCCGGAGTGGAGGGAGGGTGGAAAGATTCTAGCTACAGGGTGCAGTAACAAAGGAAAAGGGGGGAAAGCTGAAAATGGAGATAGTGACACAAAGAAGAGAAAGGGTAAGCAGGACCTACTGAATAAGGATAGAGATACAGAGGGGACATGAAGAGAAGGTGAAATAGAGACATAGAAGTAATGCTGAAAAAGTGGGGGGTGGGGGGGGATAAAGACATTGAAAGGGCAAATGGTGAACATGGGGTAAAGACAAGGATAGAGACAAATGAAGATTCTGAAAAAGTGGTGAGATAGGGATATAGGTGAGATGGACACAAAGAAGGGTGATGCTGGAAAATAGGTGGAATGGTAATTCTGACAGACACAGAAGGGAAATGCTGGATCAAGGAGAGATGGGGCTCAGGCTGGATGGAATGAGGAGAAATGCCTTGTTGGCCCGGAACTTCCTCTCCTACGTCAGAATTGACGTCAGGGAGTGGAATGCTGGTCAGCGCAACACTTCTGCAGGGAAAGCTTGGGACGGCGGTGGCTTGGGGGCTGTTCCCCGATTGCGGTGGCAGCAAACCGAGTGGCTTGGGGGAGGGCACGGAGACAGAAAGAAGGGGGAACAGGG
The DNA here is from genome assembly GCF_902459505.1 of Geotrypetes seraphini. NCBI lineage: Eukaryota > Metazoa > Chordata > Amphibia > Gymnophiona > Dermophiidae > Geotrypetes > Geotrypetes seraphini. The sequence goes on along the minus strand of NC_047085.1, from coordinate 180,838,137 downwards.
AGACAGAAAGAAAAAGTTGGGGGAGAGAATGGGGTCTGGAGGAGAGGAAACATACAGGAGGCTGAAAGAAAGGAAGAAAGATTGGATGCACAGTCAGAAGAAGAAAGTGCAACAAGAGACTCATGAAATCACCAAATAGCAAAGGTAGGAAAAATGATTTTATTTTCAATTTAGTGATCCTGTATATAGCATTAAGATAAGAAACAATATATGCAGTGTTAGATTTGTTTTATAATGGTTTTGCGGCTCCAAGTTTTTTTTTCTTTTCGAAAACGGGTCCAAGTGGCTCTTTATGTCTTAAAGGTTGCAGACCCCTGGCCTACAAGATGTGCCTCTCACCACAAGAGGCACATCCTATAGGCAGTCAGCTGGCCCCAGCGCCTCTCCTTCTCCCCAGCACCTGAAATTTCTGGAAGCACACAGTTTGCGACACACTGCCTTAGGGTCTTCCTGACAATGTTGGTACTGCCATGCCCCTCTCCTGATGCCCTAGTCTCTATGCCAGTATTATGCTGCTTTAAGCCTAAACATAGTAACATAGTAGATGGCGGCAGATAAAGACCCGAATGGTCCATCTAGTCTGCCCAACCTGATTCAATCTAAAAATTAGAGAAACTGGGCCTTTTCTCCCTCGAACAGAGGAGATTGAGAGGGGACATGATCGAAACACTCAAGGTACTGAAGGGAATAGACTTGGTAGATAAGTACAGGTTGTTCACCCTCTCCAAGGTAGGAAGAATGAGAGGTTACTATCTAAAGTTGAAAAGGGATAGATTCCGTACGAACGTAAGGAAGTTCTTCACTCAGAGAGTGGTAGAAAACTGGAACGCTCTTCCGGAGTCTGTCGTAGCAGAAAACACTCTCCAGAGATTCAAGACAAAGTTAGACAAGTTCCTGCTGAACCAGAATGTACTCAGTAGGTAGGGCTAGTCTCAGTTAGGGTTTTGACCAGAGGTTCGCCGCGTGAGCAGACTGCTGGGCATGATGGACCACGGGTCTGACCCAGCAGCGGCAATTCTTATGTTCTTATGTTTTCTTCTTCTCCTTAACTATTTCTGGGCAAGAATCTAAAGCTCTGCCTGGTACTGTTCTTAGATTCCAACTACTGAAGTCTCCGTCAAAGCTCACTCTAGTCCATCTTCACCCTCCCAGCCATCGAGGCCCTCCCCAGCCCATCCTCCCCCAAATAGCCATATACAGACACAGACCATGCAAGTCTGCCCAGTGCTGGCCTTAGTTCTGGCCATGGGTTTTTTGTCTTTTATAATAATTTTTCTTTCCAGCTTATGATTTATCTTTAATCTTATCTATTGTTTTGTTCTATTTCTATCATTTAAATTTCTCCAGAATTCTACTGTTCAACGGCTCCCCCTTCTGCTTCTATTCCTTTCTCTCCTCTCTTCTACCTTCCAAAGTATTTAGATCAATGCTGTCTTGTTAAAATGTTTATTTTATTTTTATTTTTCCTCTAACTCTACTTTTCACTTCTCTATTACCCTCCAGGTACTTTAGTTAGATTGTGAGCCTTCGGGACAGTAAGGGAATTTTTCAAGTACCTTTCTTATTTCTAATCTTAATGTATATTTTCTGTAAACCGCTTAGAACCTAACAGATGTAGCGGTATATAAGAAATAAATTACATTACATTACATTACATAATATAGCACTACAAATCCTTGTAACCTTGTGCAAGTCACTTAAACCTCCATTACCTCAGGTACAAACTTAGATTGTGAACCCTCCAGGTACAGGAAAATGCCCACTGCACCTGAATGTAACTTACCTTGAGCTGCTACTGAAAAAAAGTGTTAGTCAAGTGCACATAAAAAAATAATACAAGTGCAGCAGATTTTGTTTCAATATGAAATAGATTCCTCATTAAGAAGCAGTGATATTTCACTTACAGAAAACATAAGGAGTAAAAGCTGGTAGGAAACAGAGGCAGAAAACAAGTAGACAATTCCTCAGATTACGTCTAGCAAACCAAGAGGGAAATCTCAACACCCACGGACTGGGATTAACTCCAGGAGGGAAACCTTAGACCACTACGTCAGCATCCTACAGTAAACATGTTTTGCAGGTTTATATAGCACGACTGAGGGGGAAAAAAATCCCCACCTGGGACTGGAACAATTTAGGGGCAGCCCAAAATACTTTAAAAAAAAAAAAAGTTATCTTACATAAGGGAAAAGCATTTCTTTTTAGCACTTCAAGATACTGAATGTCCTACCAAGAATGCGAGATACCTTTTTCTTGTCAGACTATGCCTGAGGACAGCCTAAACCACAAAAGTTTCCATTGTAAGCCTGCCACATCTGCACTGCACTTCTGAGCTGGAATCCAAAGCAATTCCCTGACTGGAGAAGAACCAATAAAAAAAAAAGTACACCAGCACAATTTATACCTTTCCAAAATGCAAATAATTCAAATTACAGACCTAATACTTGGCTGAGGAATACATTTCAAACATTCATATCAAATTGTATTTGTTTATTCAGTTTTCTATACTCCTAGGAGAGCTCAGAACAGTTTACATGAATTGTATTCAGGTATTCAAGCATTATTCTCTGTCTGTCCCAGTGGGCTCACAATCTGTCTAATGTACCCGGGACAATGAGGGGGATTAAGTGACTTGCCCAGGGTCACAAGGAGCAGCATGGGTTTGAACCCACAACCTCAGGGTGCTGAGGCTGTAGCTTTAACCACTGCGCCACATACCAACCCTTATGCTATGGGGGCAATAAATAACACTGCACAACAATTTTTTGGTTAAGTCTTGATTCCTGAAAAGTTTTTGGTGATTATGACAGGTACCAACTTGGTATGCTCAAATATGGTTTTGGTTTTACTGCATCACGTAAGAACTATGAGAAATAGACATTTTTATGTTTACTGACAATAAAATATATAGTCAAGTTTACGTTTCGCACAAGCGACTAAATGAAACAGAATTAAAAGTGTTTTGCTCCCGAGTTTCTTTTATATTCAGTGTCTGGTGCATCACGTTGTAGCATCCAACAATAGTCGGCAAGCATTGACGGATTCCAATTGCCCTGGTATCGTTTCTCCATCGTAGCTATGTCTTGATGAAACCTTTCACCGTGCTCGTCACTCACAGCACCGAGATTTGCGGGGAAGAAGTCCAAGTGTGAATGGAGGAAATGAATCTTGAGTGACATATTGCACTTCATTCTCTTGTATGCTTTGAGAAGTTTGTCTACCAGCTGAATGTAGTTTGGGGCTCTGTAATTGCCCAGAAAATTGTCAACAACGTCTTTCAAGGCTTTCCAGCCAATTTTTTCCGGCCCAACTAACAGATCTTCAAATCGCTTGTCACTCATAACATGTCTGATCTGGGGGCCAACAAAAATACCCTCTTTGATCTTGGCATCAGTTATTCTTGGGAACATCTGTCTTAAATAACGAAAACCTTCCCCTTCCTTGTTCATTGCTTTCACAAAATTCTTCATGAGTCCCAGTTTAATGTGAAGAGGAGGCAAAAATATCTTTGTCGGGTCAACAAGCGATTCATGTGCTACATTTTTCTGTCCTGGAACTAACTTTTTACGGAGTGGCCAGTTCTTTCTAGAATAGTGCGACTCTCTGTCTCGGCTGTCCCATTCGCAGATGAAACAGCAGTACTTTGTATAGCCAAGCTGCAGTCCTAGTAACAGAGCAACGACTTTGAGGTCTCCACAGATATTCCAGTTATACCTGGTATACTGGACATACTTTAGTAACATTTCCATATTCTCATATGTTTCTTTCATATGTGCTGCATAGCCAACAGGTACTGAAGGATAAACATTGCCATTGTGCAACAGAACAGCTTTCAGGCTTAACATTGAAGAATCAATGAAAAGACGCCACTCTTCCGGGTTGTGATCACAACCAAAGACCGAGAACAATCCTTCAATGTCACAACAGAAACAGAGACTGTCGACTTGTGCAAAAAATTTGGTTATATCATGATGCCGGTCTCGAAACACAGAAATTTTCGTACCTGGTGATAGCAAACACCATTCCTGCAGTCTCGAACCTAGCAGCTCAGCTTTTGCTTTTGACAGACCCAAATCTCTGACCAAATCGTTCAATTCGGACTGTGTTATCAGATGTGGATCGCCTGATGAGGATGGTTCAAAATCCGGGTCAATGTCACTGTTAGAACCCTGCACTGCAGTTTCTTCATCTGGTTCGTCTAAGGTCCAATCCTCTGGTGGTTTCGGAACTGGAAGACTGTCATCATGTGGCATGGGTCTCATTGCTGAAGGCAGATTAGGATATTCAATTGACTTCTTGTTTTTGGCAGAGAAACCAGACACATTAGTCAAACAGAAATAACAGTCCGTCACATGGTCTTTCTGTTCTCGCCATATCATCGGAACAGCAAATGGCATCGTCTTTCGAGTACCTCTGAGCCAGGCTCTCAGACTAACAGCACATGTCGCACAGCAAATGTGAGGCGCCCATTGCTTGTCTTGATCACCTATTTTGCAGCCAAAATACAGATGATAGGCTTTCTTTACAAGGGCAGTCATCGAACGTCTCTGAGGCGTAAGTGTATATTCCCCACAGATATAGCAGAATGTGTCGCGGCTGTTACGACACCGACGAGACATATTGCCCGACACCAAAACGTCTATAGCATCAAGCTTACTTACTGTTATATTGCTACAGCTACTATACTACTATACTTTACTATACTGATACTATATACACACACGGACTATCTATATTAACCAAATGAGCAGGATCGGTGTATGGAAGCCACCATTATAGCATGGTGAGACAGCGCAAGCTCGTTCAGACCTGCCCAGACATGCCCAGGATGTCATCTTCCATAAAACAGCTTCCAACCTGGCTAGATTTTATGCATGGACATACCCAGGCGGCACAAACCATTGTTGATAAGACACTTATGGGAGAAAAAATTGTTTGCATCCAAATATAAGAAAAAATCACGACAAAATTGAAGATTTCTCTGAAATGGTACGTGATGGGTAATTTTTGATGTAATATTCATGATCAGCACCCAAAATTCTATAAGAAACACCCAGCAGTGTTCAGGAAGCAAAAACTTTGTTGTGCAGTGTAATTAAACTACCCAATAGGGCTTGCACCAGTAAACAAAGCAAACCTCCAAGCATAGTTTTGCTCTGTTTATTGACACGAGAAAGTGTACTCAAAACATGTGTGTCTGCATTTTCTGCAGATACTTTTTCCAGGCAAAACTATGTACATAGCTCTGAATATTCAGTACTACATGCATCCCTTGACCGAATCCCACCCATGTGATCCCTTCTGATTAACATGCTCTAGAACACATGGATAATGTTTGGACATTGAGAGTGGGCCATTCGCAGAGTCCACATTTACCACTTTGAAAACTGCATTCCTTGGGGTAATTTTAGAATATTTTCCCACAGGTAAAGCCTGTTTTGCCCATAGAGAAGGGCTGTTCTAAAACTGCATAGCTGCATACATTCATAAAATGTAAGCACAAAGGGAGCAATTCTAACACTGTGCACTTCCATTCAGGTATCCCAAATCTTCATGGTAGGGGCTTATTCCGTAATAGAACCTAGACAGATTCAATTAGAAATTACTAACCTAGTATCAGTGTGCCCACGGTTACACCAGCCATAGAACTGGTATAACTGTGGCCATCTAAATGGGGAAGGCACATATCTTACTGTGTTCTACAAGTTGCATGTTTAATAATAATAACTTTATTCTTCTATACCGCCACAATCTTGCGACTTCTAGGCGGTTTACAATCAAGGAAGCTGAACGTTCAGCGAGTTACAGTATGCAGATGATCAGAGGAAATACAGAGTGCAGAAATTTTAAGAAAGTAAAAATATAAATACAGTATATTTATACAGTATTTATACAGTATATTTATACAGTTTGCTGAGCGAGAATATAGGTTATACAGTTTGCTAAGAAATTTCTGAGTGAACCTGTTAGGAAAAGGTAAGGCATTTAAAAAAAAAATACAGCTAAAAATTACAATATGATAATAACAGTTTATATGAATCGCTGAACTGAGAGCCTCACCCATATACTGTACATGTTGGGGGTTAGCGGACATCTGGATTTCCCCAGACATGTCGTCCTTTTGAGGACATGTCTGGGGGTCCGGACGGCTTTTCAAAACCTGGCACTTTGTCCGCTTTTGAAAAGCCTCCTCTTAACCGCGTTGGGCAGGAGGAAATCTGCGCATGGGTGGGTGCCACGCGATGAAGTCACAGGTGTGCGCGCGTGACATCATTGCGTGGCATCTGCGCATGCCTGGATTCCTCCTGCCCGACGAGAGCGGGCAGTGGAGGTCAGGGCTGGGGTGGGATTGGAAGCGGGACTGGGGCATAATAGGGCAGAGATGTGTGGAACTGGGTGGGCCTGGAGACGGATCTAGGGGTCCAGATTTTGCTATAGTAAAATCTGCCAACCCTACCCCATTTCCATTTATTTGCCATGTAAGTTAGATGCACTGATACAGAATAGTGGTTAGGCCCTGCTGCCACTTTCACAAATAAGTCTACACTTAAGCATTTAACTGCTAGTTTTCTAGATATTTACGTGCACTCAGGGTACACAAATGTGGGTGCCTAAATTACAGAATTGCCCTTAAAAGAGTGCATCTACTGTTCTATAATCTTTACGTAGGTGTTTCCAATAACATAGTTTGGATGTAATTGCAATTACATTACATTTCATGGGGTATTTATGGACCGCTAATAGGCCCCAGAAAGAGTTCAATGTGATTTACAATTTAGAAGAGCTGGGCTGTGTGCAGGATTTACATTATTTCATCAGGGTTCATGACAGATATCTTGGTTGTGTTCGTGTAGGCGTATGATTATGGTATATGGCTTGGAGAGATGATTGGGCATATCTGGTGTTGTAATCTTGACATTGTAACCATTTATTTTATAAAATACTCACACATAGAATACACACTTAAATTTACACTTTTGGAGAGCGCGAGTACATTTCTGCATAGGCATTTCTGCACTTTTGAAGTTTGATCTGTTTTATAAAGGCATATAGTCACCTTTGTTACTTTTATAAAATAGGTGTTCTGTTATAAAAAGCTGCTCTCCACATGAACAATAATTGAGCTTGAAGAAAATTTCTCTTATGTATGGAAAAAAAAACTCACCTCAGATCAAAAAATCTAATCACTTTCAATCTGTTATCTTGTGTTGTTAAAAATGAATTAATCTAGAATTACCATATATACTCAAATATAAGTCGAGATCTCCCTTTTCCCCCAAAAAGGAGGAAAAAAAATGGTTGACTTGAATATAAGTTGGGCAGCTTAATATTCAAGTGTCCTGGCCTGTCAAGCTCTGCACCCAGCCTTCTTCCCTCCATCCCTCCCGTCAGGCACTGCACCCAGCACCCTTCCTTCCTTCCCTCCCCTGGCCCGCTGCTAACCGGCTGCGCGGATCCAGTTTCTTCAGGTGAGCAGCACGAGCAGCAGCAGCGCTGAGCGGCTTCCTTACTGGCTCCTGCGAATTCTCGCGAGAGCCAGTAAGGAAGCTGCTCAGCGCCAAATCGTGCTGCTGCTCATGCCGCTCAGCTGAAGAAACTGGATCCACGCAGCCAGTTAGCAGCGGGGCAGGAGTTCGGAAAGTTTGCTCCTGCCTGCTGCACCTCCACCAGGGATCGGCAGAGGACCCGCTGCACCTCCACCAGGGATCAGCAGAGCTATGATAGGGCAGGGAGGAGGAGAGGGACAGTGCCTTGCGGCAGCGGAGGCCTAAAAAATTCTGGGAGGGAGCGTTGGTCCAAATATAAACTGGGACCCCCATTTTTGGGCCAAAATCCCGGTTTATATTTGAGTATATACAGTATTATGTATTCTCATTTTCTCTCTCTGGGCCCAGTGAACTAAGGGGATTTTTTTTCATCTTCTATACGCATATGTAATATAGAAACATAGAAACATGATGGCAGATAAAGGCCAAATGGCCCATTTAGTCTGCCCGTCCGCAGTAACCATTATCTCTTTCTCTCCCTGAGAGATCCCACGTGCCTATCCCAGGCCCTTTTGAATTCAGACACAGTCTCTTAGATATACTATATATAAACACTTTAAACTTGTACCAGCACTGATCTTTGTATCAGTTAATACAAATCATCTAACTTCCTTTTCTTCATATTTTTTCTAAGCAATATCCTAAAGCAAATATAGTAGCTTACAGCTTTTACTAAGGAATCATTTACTAACACATTTTTTACCACAGGGCCAACAGGATAAAATGGGTCCGTGGTAAAGAATAGCATTAGCAGGTGCTGTGTGTATCTATCCCTCTAAATAAAGACAATTGGCCCCTGGAGATGCAATATTGACCTTCAGAAGCAGCAGCAGCTTTCAGACAAAATAATCCAATCAGCTTGATATTTAAAAGCATTTATCCACATAGCAGCAGCCATTATACCACATACACCAATTTTCAGCAACAGATGAGGAGAAGCTGAAATCAGGAAGGAAGAAGCAGCCAACCTCATGAAGGATGAAGCACCAAAGGAGGAGGAGCAAGACAAACGGAATGTGCCAGGTATGTTAATGAAGCACTTTGTTAAGAAGACTCAACACCGTTGTGTTTCAGTGATGACACCTGCGTCAGGAATCGGTGAACTTTAAAGGCAGTTGGGTAAATAAAGCAATGATAGGTCACATATATTGGCTCTCAGCACAAGCCTGGCCTTGCTTTGTGTGCCAGTTGACCAGTGGACATGGACTTGTGCTCAGAGCCAATACATGTGACATATCTTATTAGTTTATTCACCCCACTGTCTTTAAGATGATCGACTCCTGATGCAGGTCATCGCCAAAACATGGTAGTGTTGAGTCTTAATAAAGTGCTTCATTGAAACACCTGGCACGCTTTGTTTGATGTACCTTATTCCTCCTTTTTTTGTGAAGATGAGATCATCATGTTTATGGAATTTTATGTCCCTGTAAACAATTTTAGGTAGGATAAATGGCTTGTGTTTTCAGGACAAAGCGGTTTGAAGACATAGCATAGGAGGGACCATTGGTATTTCACTATCTCTCGATGGCACATGATTTTGACAAATTATAATGTTTTATTCTTGATCGAACTTCTGGAAAAGAGCATGGAGGTGACTGATTCTCTGTTACACTATTGAGCAAGAATGAATTTTCAAATTTCAGAATGGTAGAACCAACTGGTTTGAGTGTTAGAACTGAATGGCACCATTTTTTCTGATGACTGATAATTTTAGTGAGTTTTTGATTGGTTGATTTGAACCACCAGTGTCTATACCAGCATGTCTGCTATGTTTATGATTCCCATTGAGCAGTATTCTGTACTGAAGAATTTGAGGGGGGCTTTAGAGCAGAGGTTCCCAACACGTACGTGTACCGGTGCCAGTGGGTATGGGGTGCAGCCATGTCTCCTGCCATTTTTTTATCTTTCCTACCCCCCCCCCCCCCCGACACTCTTTCCATTATAACTTGCCTGCACAGCTGTCAGTGTTAGTGCAGGGATTCCCCCTTGGCAGCCTTGGGGCATTTACTAGGTCAGGCCTGCCTCCGATGATGCAATCTCCTCGGAGGCAGGCCCAGCCTAGCAAAAGCCACGGCTGCCAGAGGGAATCCCTGTATTAACCCTAGCAGCTGTGCAGGCAAGTTATAATAGAACTGCTGCTAGTCAGTGATGGAGGAAGGGAGAGGAGGTGCTGCAGTTAGTTGAGTGGGAGGGGGGAAGGGGAAGGAAGATGTGGTGTGCTACTGCTAGTCAGAAGGAAGGGGGGAAGGGAGAGGTGGTAATGGTGCTGCTAGTCAGGTGGGAGGGGAAAGGTGAGGTGCTGCTGGACCTGGGTGGTGGGGGGAGGTGAGAGGCAGAGGTGCTACTGGATAGGGCAGGGAAGGGAGAAGGAGAGATCTGCTGGACTTAGAGTAGAAGAATGAAAGGTGGTGCTAGACTAGAGGAAGGGCAGTGGAGGTGAGAGAGAGAAATTGGATCGAGGGAACTCAGGGAAGGAGAGATGCGGATTGCAAGGGGAGAACAAGGGATAGAGAGGGAGACATGCAAGCCACAGGGTGGGGGATGTGAATAGAGAGGTGATGCCCAAAGAACAGATGCTAGGTGTGGAGGAAGGATAGGGGCAGATACACAGAGAAGGAAAGTGCACAATCCAGATATGAGAAATAAAATCAAGAAGTATCTAAATTATGCAATCAGGCACTGAAATCATTCACAGCACAGCAAACACATGAACTATTGAGTAATGGCAGAACAATTTAAACTTTGTCTTATGATGCCTAAACAAATATTCCAAGTCTAGTATGTACATTAACCCCCAGATTCTATATGGGTCGCCAAAATTTGGGCACCTTGTATTTGGGCAAGGATCCCAGATCCGTGTGCAAACTTAATTAGTTAAAGGGTTTTTATTTAAATCATTTTTCTTATGTTACATTCAAGTATAACTATAACTTGGAACAGATCCATAAATTCAAGGAAACAAGAAAAAAAATTACAGGAAAAAAAGATAATCTATTATTTAGTCCACCATATTGAGAGAGATCAAAGGAAAATTCTCAGTGGTAACACTTATATTCAAATTAACAAGCAGATCCTACAGCTGTTTTATGACAAGCTATACATTCTCAGCTACGGGCACTACTTGCTCTTTTGAGGGAAGGGGTAAAACGTGGACCTCAAGGACCTTGCGGATCTAAAACCGCACGTCCTTAAAAATCTGAGGTCTGTGCATTAACAAGTCTGACTTTTAGCTTATTCCACCGCTTTCCCTGCACGCTCAGCTCAGGCCTCTGGCTCTGCCTTCCCTAATGGCTAAGGAGGGAGGAGGCGCACTGTGGCTTTTGCTAATTAGCCCGATCGTCCCTTCCTCCAGATCTCTCCCTCCTCGCTGATTCCGACAACCCCCGCGATATGGCACTGGATGACAAATAGCTGGGTTTGGGGGGGTTAAAAAATGTGTGCAAAGGTCTGCAGTGCATCGGACCTCATGGACCTCATGGATCTGAACTACACATCCTTAAAAATCTGAGGTCCGCACCACTTTTAGACTCTTGCTCTGATAGACCTCTATGCCATTATAGTCAATGATGGATTCTAATGCTTTTCCCTCCTTATGCTGAGACTAAAAGTGGCACAGACCTCAGGGCAAAAGTTTTGCCGCTAGTCTCAACATAAGGAGGGAAAAGCATTAGGATCCGTCAGAGCTAAATTGTCATAGAGGTCTGTCAGAGCCAGAAACTACAAGTGGCACGGATCTCAGATTTTTAAGGCCGTGCGGTTTTAGATCCGTGAGGTCCATTAGGTCCGTGAGGTCCTCGTTTTACCCCTTCCCCTCTTTTGATTCTATAAATCCTAACAGTTGCTTAGGTTCAAAAAACAGATAATTCTTTTTTTTATTATTATTATTATTATTATTTATTAGATTTTCACATTAATTCACAAGAATAAATCTTGCTCCATGTAACAAAGAGAAAGAAACAATTTTAATCATTTAAACAAAACTTTTCAAAATACAGAAGTATTTTGCACTTTGCCCCTTTCTTAGACCACAATATGAGGGGAGTGATAATCGCATAATAATGGAGATAATTAAAGTAATAAGTTTAAAGGAAAAAAGCTTAGTGTGAACAAAAAACAGATAATTCTTATTCTGATACGTAACAAAACATTTCACAGGAAATTGTAACAAAAATATCTCTCCCAGGGCAAGAATTCTTGGCCCTAATGCCAAAAATTCCTTTCTACGCCTCTGAGATCTTTGAGACATGTCTGGAAATATACGAACATTAGAGCCTAAGAACTGATTATTTATATGACGAAAGTACAAACGTAATACATATTCTCTATCACTTTCCAAGGCCAGAGTTATTAACAAGGTTTTCCTTTCTGTTATAACTTCCAAAGAATTTTCCAGAAACGTTGTTAAATTAGTATCCACTTTATTTTCCCCTTGAATCTCATTAGGAGTTGACACCTCCACAGGTTTCTTTATTTGATGATAGTTAGCTCTTATAATAGGTGGCAAATTTTCTTGTGAAATAGCCAAAATTTCCTTAAAATACTTCCTTGCCATCTCCATTGTTGATATCAAGGACATTTAGGAAAATTAAGGAGTCTCAAATTATTTTTCCTTAATTGATTTTCAAAGCTTTCCATTTCCCTTGCGATGAATGTTCTTTCCTTGACTAGTTCAAAATTTAAAGCTTTTATCTCATAAATTTTTACCTCCTGTTTCTCTAGCTTTTCATTTATATCTTTAAGGACCAAACCCTTTTGCTCCACTTTGGCATGGATAGTCCCATAATCAGTACTTAAAATGGAAAAGGATAGTTTGAGGTTTGCATCCATAACGGATATAGCCTGCCATAAGGCCTCCATATCTATTATTTCCGGCTTCTCCAACACCCCAAATATGATCTTAGTCCCATCAGAAGCACCTTTCACCTCTGCCTCGGTGTGGGGTAACTGTTGTTGTTCTCCAGCCGCTCCAGCTCCCAACGAAGTTGGAACAGCCGACCCTCCATTGCTAAGGTCTGAAATCTCCCCTCTGGGCATCAGCTCCTCAGACACTCCCAACACTGGGTTGCTTCCGGGTTGATGTGGAGGCTGTCTTTGCTCCAGGCTTAACAAGGTCCGAGCCTGTGAGCTGAGTTTGCCTGAAGAATTCGGGCTCTCCCTCGAAGTAGACTGCAGATTCGCCCGGTTGGGAAAAGGCTCCTAAAATGGTAGTCTACACAAGCCATTATGGTGCCGCTATCACCGCCAGAGGGTTGCCTTGGAAAGCTCCTTTTCTCTTCCCCATAACTAGGTAAGAGGAGTGCTGTTAAGAATGCCGGAAGACCCAAAATGACAAAGCCTCCTTCTCAGGTGTCCGCTCCCATCGCCAGCTTGATTCTCTCTTGAGTACTCCCAATTAGTTAATGTTTATGTTTAATTAAAAACTTGCTATGCTGCCTTTTCTGAAAGTACAGGTCAAGGTGGTGTACAGTATAATAAAAATTAAAAAGGAAACAAATTAAAACTCCATCAATGCAATAGGAAATAATCCATTCACACAAGAAAACAACCATTCTGCAAACTTACAAACACATAAGACAACTGGCTCATGAAGAAATTCCCTTCCTACCTACAACTCAAAAGCATATACAAAAATAAGTTTTTAATATGGTTTTAAATTTCTTCATTTATAATTCCTTACTAAATGGTATAGGTATAGCATTCCACCACAAGGAAGTGGTGAAAAAGAAAGCTGACTGGTTTGTGAATCCAAGGTGTGCCCAGATTTTTTTTTTTTTTTTTTGGGGGGGGGGGTAAGAAGTAAACATTATGCACTCGGGTGGGGGGTTAGTTGTGCATGAGTGTGTGTGTGTGTGTAGATGCGTGACTGAGTGTTTCTATTTGCGGGGCTTTTCTTTCCTTTTTGTTTTAAAACTGGAACATGGTGAATTAGAGGTTTTCCCTTCTTTGTTCTTTGCTACTAGTTTTGTGTTTGGTTTGATGGGGACTGGTATTGGGGGGGGGGGATTGGGGGGCTAGGCCTCCGCCCCGTTATCATGCTTTGACTCTGCTTTTGTATCTCCATCTACCATTTTGAGTTGAATGTTCATCTTATTTTCTGTCTAATAAAAATTATTTCAAACAAACAAACAAAAAAAAGAATGTAAGGAGTACCCCAAAATACAAGGAGAAATCAGACCAGACAAAAAAGAAGGAACACCATCATAAAGTGCTCGATGAGTTAGGATGAGGATCTCAAATAGGCTATGCAGTGACCTGGCCCTATCCTTGACCTCCCCCCCCCCCCGCCCCAAGCCCCCTCTCTTTCTTCATTTCCACATAAGAACATAAGAACATAAGAAGTTGCCTCCACTGAGTCAGACCAGAGGTCCATCTCGCCCAACGGTCCGCTCCCGCGGTGGCCCACCAGGTCTGTGACCTGTGAAGTGGTTTTTGCCCACTTTTATAACCTACCTCTAGTTCTATCTGTACCCTTCAATCCCCCTATCCTCTAGGAACCTATCCAAACCTTCCTTGAACCCCTGTAAAGTGATCTGGCCTATCACCTCCTCCGGAAGCATGTTCCATGTGTCCACCACCCTTTGGGTAAAAAAGAACTTTCTAGCATTTGTTCTAAACCTGTCCCCTTTCAATTTCTCTGAGTGACCCCTAGTGGTTGTGGGTCCCCACAGTTTGAAGAATCTGTCCTTATCTACTCTCTCTATGCCCTTTAGGATTTTGAAGGTTTCTATCATGTCCCCTCTAAGTCTCCTCTTTTCCAGGGAGAACAGCCCCAGCATTTTTAACCTGTCAGCGTATGCTAAATTTTCCATACCTCTTATCAGTTTAGTCGCTCTTCTCTGGACTCCCTCGAGTACCGCCATGTCCTTCTTGAGGTACGGCGACCAGTACTGGACACAGTACTCCAGGTGCGGGCGCACCATTGCGCAATACAGCGGCATGATGACTTCCTTCGTCCTGGTTGTGATACCCTTTTTGATGATGCCCAGCATTCTGTTTGCTTTCTTTGAGGCTGTCGCACACTGTGCCGATGGTTTCAATGTTGTGTCCACCATCACCCCCAGGTCTCTTTCAAGATTGCTCACCCCTAACAATATTCCCCCCATTTTGTAGCTGAACATCGGGTTCTTTTTCCCTACATGCATGACCTTGCATTTCTCTACGTTAAAACTCATTTGCCACTTTTTTGCCCATTCTTCCAGTCTCGTTAGGTCCCTTTGCAGGTCTTCACAGTCTTCTGTGCTTCTAACCCTGCTGCAGAGTTTGGTGTCATCAGCAAATTTGATAACCTCACATTTCGTCCCCGTCTCCAGGTCATCAATAAATATATTGAACAGGAGAGGTCCCAGCACCGACCCCTGTGGAACTCCACTCGTGACCCATTGCCAGTCTGAGTATTGGCCCTTTACTCCAACCCTCTGTTTCCTGCCTGCCAACCAGTGTTTGATCCATCGGTAGATATCCCCTTGCACCCCGTGGTTCCACAGCTTTTTAAGTAGCCGTTCGTGAGGTACCTTGTCGAAGGCTTTTTGGAAGTCAAGGTAGATGATGTCTATGGATTCCCCCTTATCCATCTGGCTGTTTATTCCCTCAAAGAAATACAGCAAGTTCGTGAGGCACGACCTTCCCTTGCAGAAGCCATACTGGCTCGCCTTCAGTTGTCCATTGTTTTCTATGTGTTCGCAGATTGTGTCCTTAACCAGTGCTTCCATCCCTTCCCACTTACTGCCCTCTGTCCAGATTCCTTTGCCTTCACTGAATAAGACTACACAGTTTATTTTCTGAAAATGGGAATTTATTTGAAAAGGCAGCAGTACTCCTACAACATGCATTTTATCAATTGCAAATGCAACAAAACTTAAAACAACATAAGAACATAATAATAGCCTTACTGGGTCAGACCAATGATCCATCTAGCCCAGTATCCCATTTTCACAGTGGCCAATTCAGGTCACAAGTACCTGGCTAAAACTCAAATATTGTAGTAGCAACATTCCATGCTACCGATCCAAGGCAAGCAATGGCTTCCCCCATGTCTGTCTCAATAGCAGACTATAGACTTTTCCTCCAAGAAACTGTCCAAACCTTTCTAAAACCAGCTGTTAACTGCTCTTAACACATCCTCTGGCAACACATTCCAAAGCTTAACTATTGGTTTTAAAAGTATCTCCCTGTAACTTCATCAAGTGTCCTGTAGTCTTTGTAATTTCCGATGGAATAAAATATCAATCCACTTATACCCGTTCTATACCACTCAGGAGTTAGTAGACTTCAATTGTATCAAAAGAATAGGTGCATCTCTTACATTTGAACCTATATCTAACTAACTAGGCATAATCCTCTAGATACACCACTTTTGTATTTGAGGTTATCAGGTGTTTTAAGAATCACAACTGGAATATTTAGATTCTGGGGATCAAAACTGAGGGGTGATACCATAAAAGTTTGTTCCCATCCATGCCTGATCTCTCCCCAGGTTACCTGGTTCCCTCCCCGCAACTGTCCAAGTCATGGGGAGTAATGTGGCAGCTTCCAACAACACACCCTGTGCTAGTTATGAGTCCAGGCACTCCCCTTCAGGTATCCCCACTCTAGAGGACACCTTTACTTTTGATACATAACCTTCTGATGACCCCTTTGACACTTTATCATTTAGACTACTGGTGCAAGCTTTGGTGCTATCTATACTAGATTACTGCAACATCGTTTATTTGCGAATACCTAAAAAACAGTGAAGAAATTAAGAATTGTTCAGAACACGGCTGTCCGCCTAATATTTGGACTGAAAAAAAGCGTCCATGTTAGCCCCTACTACAGACTGCTGCACTGGTTACCAATGGAAGCACGAATAATGTTTAAGATTTCTTGCTTCTGTTTCAAACTGGTTTGGGGACTAGCTCCCACCTATCTACTAACTCATTTCGTATTATATAGACCTACAAGGACAACCAGAAATTGTAACCTATTTGCACCCAAGCATTACTGGCTGTAAATGCAAATCCTTTTTGGATAGGACTCTCATGTATCAAGCAAGCAAAAAGCAATCCTGGTTAAGTAACTACATTAACAGAGCCAGACTGACCTATGACGCCTTTAGGAAAGAAATAAAAACTGCATTGTTTGATAGATTTATCTCCTAAACAGAAGCTACACTAAAACTAATACTTTCTTCACGTCCTTTCTTATGTAATCTGTTGTATTTTCAATAATCTGCATATTGTAATTCGCTGATTGTCCAGCTCTCTTCGGTGTGAACCGCCTAGAAGTCGGCTGATTATGGCGGTATAGAAGAATAAAGTTATTATTATTAGTGTGTGTTCTCTTTTGACTACCTCTCCACTGTGTCATATTTCACAACAGGTGGGGGGAGGGAGGATTAAACTTTGCTCATGAATACAACATAAAGAATATTCATAGATACAAGGAGAAATCAGACCTGACAAATAGGAAGGAATACCGTCCTAAAGTGCTCGATGAGTTTGGGCGAAAGCCTTAAATTGAAAATGAAACCAAACTGGAAGCCAGTGTAGTCTTTTAAGAATGGGAATAATAAACTGGCTGCTGTGTTTTGTAATCATTGTAGATTTCATATTCATGAACACAAGCACAGACAATGTTACAATAATCTAATCATGAAAAAATAAGAGCTATCACAAGAGTACGAAGGGTCTCTAAATCAAACAATGGATTGTGCGGAGTCACCTGAGGACTAGATAGCCTATCTGCATCACTGAGGACACTTGATCCTTGAAAGATAACCGAGTCAAAAATAATCCCTAAATACTTATAAAGCTCACAGGTAAAGTAGGGGGGGTGTCCTAATAGCCAATGTGCAGTATAGTCTTAGTAGTGTTGAAGATTACTTATGCTTTTTCAACTATTTTGCTGTTAATTGGGGTTAATTGGCAGTAATATGGGTTGGCACATAGATCTGCTATTCGTCCTCGTCTACACAATGTGTGCCTAAAATTTGTAGCATGCAACTCAAAAAAGGGGACATGGCCATGGGACAGGGGCATGTATTTTATGATTTTTTTGGGTTAATTTATTCTAAACTGTGTTTTACAGTATATAGAACTTTTATTGTAAACCACTTTCGTACTTATTGTGCAAAGCAGTATATCAAATAAATAAATTAAATTCTCAGAAATTAAGCACGGGGTTATAAAATAGGATCTTTTATGCACCCAACTGCATACAAGTAGTTGCATTTTTCTCTAGCCTTCTCTAAAATACATTTAGGAATGGACATGTAAGCACCGGCTACGTGCAACAGAAGCATCTATTTCATTACTATCAATGTCGACAAGATCAATGAAAGAAACAATTATGTCCAAGTGTCAGCACATATACATGTCATAGAACATACAAATGTAAACGTCAACGTAGAAAAGTGAATGTGTACCATTTCAGAAAATTACACATCTATATGCACTCAGTTATGAATGGAGCCTGCAATTATTCAGAAGAATTGAGGGGACTTTTTGTGGGGGAGGAACAGGGAGATTAAGGAGACACTCCTCTAATCCCTCCTGTAGAGCGCTGCCCCAGGAGTTGTTGTAAATACTGACATTTAGAATAGTGAGGGCAGATATACATTCCCCCTTCTGAACTGGAAAATAGACATGTACATTTTGGCTCTGCTAGGTCCTGCCCTTACCATACCACCCAAACCATGCTACCTTGCGATATGAACATATTGTATTTTAATATGCAAATCCTGGCTTTCTAAAATCGGGGTTTCTACATTTGTTTGACACATATGTATAAATACCACTACTTAGAGTTACACATAGTAAATAGGGCTTCAAAGATACAGAGGGGCATTTTTGATAGGAAGTCTAAGTCCTAAGCTAACTAAGGGAGGTGGGCGGGTTATGAGAATATCTGCCTGCTGTCCCCAGATATCACTTGTTACAGTAAGTAAGCGTGCTTTATCCTTGGACAAGCAGGCAGCATATTCTCACAGATGGGACTCCCTGCTTAACTAAAGGGGATGGAGGAAGAGTTGGCCTCCAAGGAAAACATAAATGTTGAGTGTCATGCCACACTTTCAGATATATTGTCTGATAATAATAGGCGGAGATGAAGGGAAGGAAAAATAAAAAGAGGACTAATAAGTGGTATTCAACAGACCTCAGCAAGAGTGGAAGGTAAGAACTTAACACAACCGATGTGAAATAGAAGCTGACCTCAGAGCGGCAGGGGAATCACAGGATAGGAGAGCGAGTCACCGAAAAAATCTAGGAAGAAACAGTAAATTGGATACTTGAAAGAGGCACTAATTAGAGTGATCAGATTAAAAAAATAGTTGAAGCCATTCTTTTCCCAGGTTGACATAGATAAAAAACAAAAGGGAAAAAATGGCAAAGCAAGGAAAACATGGTTCCCGTTGATATAATAATGTTGTAGGAAGAAACAGGAAAGAGAGAAACTATGGATGGGAGGATGTGGAAGAAGTTGGAAAGGAAGAGTAGCTGACTGGGGATAAGGCCATATGTCATCAGCTCTCCCCCTTAGGGATGTCTGAGAGCTCCGGTATGTCTTAGAAAATGAATAGAGCCAGTGCTCGAGGTTTATCAAGTATTAAGAGTGCAAGGAAAAAAAAGGAGAAGTAGTACATCTCAAGATAACTGTGGGGAAAAATGGACCCACAGAAACTGGAGCAGTTGGGGATCGGAAGGTACTGAAGAAGTAGGAAAGAAGAGATAGAAGTCACTTGAATGCTTCCATTAATAAAGAAAAAAAGGGAAGCACAGAGAGAAGGATATGTGAATTTATGTGAAGTATCCAGTCTTTATCTGCACAAAAGGCATAAAAAATCACTATGGAGGACGTATAATTAATCATTTTCAGAACATCAGCATCCACAGTTTTTGTTTTTATCATTGGATTGATTCTTCTGTGGATTTTTGGGTCTTCTTCTTTCTTTTGTGAATAGGCTCTACACCCATGATGAAACGCTCTGATTTTGAAGCCGTTCATGATAAACAGAAGAGGTGATCCAAAAGTAAAAAGCTCTGCAACTATAGCATATCCCTGTGATTCTTCTCAATAGTGCTATCGATGTGAGTGTGTGCAGTGGAAAACTGTCAAATCCAGGTAGGTAGACCAGAGGAAAGGAAGGAGGGAGGCTTTTTTTTTTTTTTTTGTGCAGCAGGGAGGGAAGGAGGTAGGCAGGCAAGCAGGCTGGCTTTGGCCAGGGAGGGAGGGAGGGAGGGAGAGAGGTAGACAGGCAGGCAGGCTGGCTTCGGGGGTGGAGAAGGGACAAAGTATGGAAGACAGTGAGAGGGACATAGGAAGGAAGCACTGGGGGCACTAAAGAGATAGGAAGGAGACACTGGAGGCACTAAAGACATGGGAAGGAAGCACTGGGGGCACTAACGACAGGAAGGGGCACTAAGGACATGGGAAGGAGGCACTGGGGGCACTAAAGACATGAAAAGGAGGCACTGGGGGCACTAAGGACAAGAGAATGAGGCACTGGGGCACTAAGGACATGGGAAGGAGGCACTGGGGGCACTAAAGACATGGGAAGGAGGCACTGGGGGCACTAAAGACATAGGAAGGGGTACTAAGGACTTGGGAAGGAGGTACTGGGGGCACTAAGGACATAGGAAGGAAAGAGGGAGGGAATAGAAAGGGACAATTCTTGGGCATGAGTGCAGAAAGAAAGAAATGAAAGAAATGATACACAGACAGAAGGAAACGCAACCAGCGACTCATGAAATCACCAGACAGCAAAGGTAGGAAAAATTAATTTATTTTCAATTTAGTGATCAAAACATTTCAGTTTTGAGAATTTATATCTGCTGTCTATGTTTTGCACTATATTTGTCTATTTTTCTATAGTTACTGAGGTGACCGAGCTCGCGGAGATGGGGTGGGAACGGGGTTTTTAAATTTTAGTCCTAGTAGTTTGCCAGTCCACAAAATAATTATTTTATTTCTGCCGGTCCACGGGTGTAAAAAGGTTGAAAAACACTGCTTTAAATTATTTTGTTGCATGTCCCAAGTGGCAGAGGTGACTTCCCTGGAAAGAGGTTAACACACTTGTTCATGCAAAACATTCCATTGGAGAATCCCTCCGGACATATCCCCTAGGCCTGACCCTCTGCATTCATTGAACGGAAACATAGAAGCAGAGCTACAGAAATAAGTTGTAGCAGACCACAAAAAATCTGTGAAAATATTAAACAGTAAAAAAAAATAGAAAAAGAATGCACTGTTGGAGGATTTTCCTTGGATCAAGGTAATAGAGTCTATTTTTAAAAAGGATTCCTGTTCTTCTGTTAAACACACTCCAGCAAATGTGTATTTTGTTTTACTGCAGCACACTTTAAAGACAAAGATAATAGGTACTATCACACAGTTTGACATATAAAGATTGATAAACATTGTGCGGTGCTATTTATGGCAATGCCTATAAATAGTTCATTTCATCTTCTTTACACTTTTCTCTGCACCATGTCAGCCACCTGGAGCTACTAATGCAGAGCTATTGTTATAATAATCCTTTGAATTCTATTTGGAGCTCATGAAAGATGCTAAGACCTGCTCTGAAGAATCAGCATTGTTTAGAGCTGTCTTTTCTCTCAAACACCTGCCCCATTACTACCAGTCACTACCCAAGTGTTCATAAGAACTGATGCCCATTTCAAAAGATTAAGTGGAGCTTTTGGAATTTAGCCATCAGATTTTGGAGAACAACTTTCAATTATGGTTAAAGAATTAAAAGGAAACTGTTTAAACAGTCCAGAAACGTTCTTATTTTAGAGCACCAGGGAATCCCCTTTGCTGTGAGTCACAGCAAAGGCTTTCCCCTACCACACCTAAACTTCAAGGCAGATAAAAGCCACAATTCTCGTCCAGTCTGTTCCTTTTCCCTACTTCATTCCATTAACCCTAAGGGCCAGCTTTTCATTAGAGATGTACAAGGAAGAACTTTTCACATTGTATACGTTCCTCTATACTTTGCAACATTTTACATTTGTTTTTTTGTTTTGTTATACTTTTTAATTTCACTTCAAGGAAAAATCTCCTTAATAGTATACACTACTGAAAAAAAAATGAGTACTTGTCATAAAAAAAAATGAGCAACTAAATTTCAGGGAGTTTACTGCCATTCCCCTTAAAAAATTAGATTAAACAACCGCACAGCCCTTCCTTTCATTCCTTTTCCTCCAGGCAAACATAGGCAACCTCTGTGAGTCTATTCTATTACACAACACAAGAGGGAAAAGTGATGAAGCTTTCTACTTATAAAGTAGAGAACTGCTGTTCCAATGCATCAGTTATATTTTTAAATCACATTAGCAGACTAATAGTACAAACTACTCAATCTTTCTAACACTCACCATATACAGTATGTCCTCCCTTTGCTATCCCACATCATATTCACATCTAATAGAAACATTACACACACATAAACATAAGAGTTACCATACTAGATCAGACTGATTGTCCATCTAGCTCAGGATCCTGTTTCCAACAGAGGCCAATCCAGGTAACAGTTTTCCAGTCCAGGGGCACTTTTCCCTTGCTTAGGGAAAGATTGAAGAGCTCGGCTAACGGTTCTGCCAGGACATCTCTCAATTCTTGAAGTACTCTAGGGTGTAGATTATCCGGGTCCATAGCTTTGTTAACTTTTAGTTTTGATAGCTCACGGTAGACATTGCTCGCGGTAAATTCCATGTCCCGGAATGGGTCCTCCCAGCTCCCCTTCGTATGTAGCTGAGGACCTGATCCTGGTGCTTCGCAGGTGAAGACTGAGCAGAAGTAATTATTGAGTAGTTCTGCTCTGTCTGCATCCGAATCTGTAAAGTCGCCGTCAGGTTTCTTTAGGTGCCCAATACCGCTTGTGTTCTTCTTCCTGTCGCTAATGTATTTAAAAAAGGATTTCTTCCCTTTCTTTATCTGCCTACTATGTTTTCTTCCATCCAGAGTTTGGCCTCTCTGACCGTCATTTTAACTTTTCTAGAATTCGCTAGATAGGTTTCTTTAGCTTCCGGTCGTTGTGATTGTTTGTAGGTAACAAAAGATTTTTTCTTTTGCTTTACTAGTTCTGAGATCTCCGCGGAGAACCATTGTGGTCTATTTTTTTTGCATCGTTTGCTAACGGTTTTTATGTATATATTGGTTGCTTCTTGCAGGGTAGATTTCAGCGCCGACCATAGTAGCTCTACCTTGTCCGTCGTGCTTTGATTTTGCAGCACTTTGTAGACATATTCCCCCATGCCCTGAAAATTTCTTCCTTTAAAATTTAGGACCTTAGTTGATGTATTTGACCTAGTGGTTCCTTTCTTGAGGTGGAACCACACCATGTTGTGGTCACTGGAGGCCAAGGTATCTCCCACCGATACCTCTGTGACACTGTTTCCATTGGTGAGTAACAGGTCCAGGATTGCCTGATCCCTGGTGGGTTCTAATATCAATTGTTTGAGGCGTGCTCCTCGCATGGAGGCTAGTAGCCTCTTGCTGCTGCTGGTTGTAGCGGAGGGTTTGTTCCTGTCCACATCAGTACTGTATCTCCACGCAGTGTGATGGTCTCAATGTCTTCCATTAGTTCATCGTCTGCATCCTCCTTTTGTCTTGGTGGTCTGTATACAACACCAAGATACAGGCATTTGTTATTGCCCCTTGCAAGGTTCACCCAGAGGGATTCTCCCTTATACTTGATGTCTGTAATTTTAGTAACTTTGATGTCTTCTCTAATGTACAGAACTACCCCTCCTCCTGATTTGCCTTCTCTGTCGTGACGGAGTAAGTTATATCCCGGTATGACCATATCCCATCCGTGGGACTCCGAGAACCACATTTCTGATATCGCCATTACATCAAGGTCAGCGAATCTCATTTCCGTTTTCAGTTCCAGGATTTTGTTGCCTAAGCTACGGGCATTAGCATACATGGCTGTCCATTCTTTCTGTTTGCATGGAGTGTTTTCTTTCTGAGATAGTTTGTCCCCTTCAATCTTGCCCTTGTCGCTCTTACTGTTGCCTCTGTCTCCTTCAGTGTTCATGCCGACTTAATTACTTACTTCAGATACTAAGTCTCTATCTCTCGCTCTGCCTCTCACTGCATTGATGCGAGATAATTTGTCTTCCTTGATCATGCCTTTGTTTCCTTTGGTATTGCCTCTGTTCCTTTTAGTATTTGTGCGATTACTTACCTCAGAGTTATTTATCCTACTAGTGTGAGAGTGGGTCCCCTCCCCTGGCTCACCTAGTTTAAAGCCTTCCGGAGCTGGTGAGCCAGGCGTCGTCCCAGGACATTCTTCCCTCTTCTGGTTAGGTGTAGCCCATCTGGTCCCTGCAGTCCCTGAAGTGCCTCTCTGTGGTCCAGGAAGCCGAAGTTCATCTCTTTGCACCATCCCCTTAGCCATTCATTAGTCCTCTTGATCTGTTCTTCTCTAGCTCTCCCCTTGTCTCTTACTGGTAGGATGGAGGAGAAGACCACTTTTGCTTCCAGTTGCTTCAGCTTCTCACCTAGGGCTTTAAAGTCTTCCTGTATCTTCTCCGGTGAGTTCCTGGCAGTGTCGTTTGTCCCAATGTAGAAGAGGAGCATCGGGTAGTGGTCTTGGGGCTTTTGTGTCTTTATCGAGCCAATAAATGAGGACTCTTCTTTTGTATATAAAATGTGTGACATTCCTCTGGGAGCTGAATATTTGGATTCTATAGGGAGCTCAAGGTGGCTAATGGTTAAGTATAAAGCATACTTGACCATCATGGGAACTGGCTCTTCCAAGAAAAACACTTGTCCCCTCCCTGAAAATGGAAGTTTGAAATGGTGCCAGAGAAAATTTAATTTAAATTTATTTAGGGTGTTTTGCATTTTAGAGAGTGGAGGAAAATAGGCAAGGAAAAGACTGCAGGCAGCTTAAAGCAAACAAGTGACTTATGAAGACAACTTTTGTCACTTGTTATTTGTTCCATGAGCTAGTTTGATTACCCATGAGCAATATGACCTATTCTTGGCCTTATGCCCCCCATAACTAACTGCTACTGGCAATGGAAAGACCTCTGAGAATGCAATATCCTTAACTAGATGGAGATGTGCCAAGTGTCAGGACACCAGCTTGCACATCACAGGTCATCATAGAGAGACTCCAACATTTAAGCCTCCTTTCACATTCAGTTTCAGGGAAAATATCCTATGTCTTATCTCTATAGTGATCATATATTCCTAAATATTGCTGAAGCTATTTACAATGACCACAGATCCAATATTCTCTTCCCTATTTTGGATGAAAAAAAATGCAATAGTGAGCTACATAAACTTTTCACTTATGAGGGGCCGCTGTAAAGTTATCAGCCCAACCAACAAAGTTGGGGTAGTCTCCATCGAGGGTTCTACACTTAGGGCTCCTTTTACAAAGCTGTGCCACACGTACTAGCCACTACCGTCTCCTTTTAAGCAGTTCTCCCTCCATATTCGCAGTTTCAGCATTCACGGTTTCGATTATTCACGGTTTTTGGCTTGCTGGCTCCTCCCAAATTACATCAGTTGCATAGAGAAATTGCTGATTCCAAGCATTTACAAAGAAAATCGCCATGTTTTGCCTCTCCTTCAGAAATAGGCCAGGTCTCCCACCATGTTATTCACCATATTCACGATGTTTTTTAATAGAAAACAGTGAATAACATATGAAAAAGTTATTTGCGGGTTTTCTATATTTGCGGTTCTCCTATCACAGCGAATACGGAGGGAGAAGTGTATATAGCCCTCAATGGAGACTGTCCCAACTTTGTCAGTTGGGCTGAGAACTTTTCAGCGGCCCCTCATATGACTACATTTATTTAAATTAAGGATAAGAAACCTACCCTAATATAAATCATCAAATATTTGACACAAATTATTTTCAGATAAACCAGGGGTTATCTTTTATGAAGTTTCAATTACACATTTTGGCTAGGGTCCTTAAAAGTAAGATCAATTTCAAACTACCTGAATATATTAGCATCTTTAAAGATATGGACTTAAAAGAAAATTAACCCAGAAAGTTCTGTGCTCTTTGACTAATTCAAGTATTAGCGCTAATCTGAGAACATCCACGTAAACTGGGAGGAGGAATGGTCCTAGCAGGTGAAAACAAGACTAGGATTCAGAGGAAGTCTTATATCAAGGGCTAGAAATGTCAGTCACCAAGTGTCATAAGCTGTTTCAGTTTTCAAGATATCCACTCTGAATAAGCTTAAGGGGTAAATTCTAGAAAGGGTACCAAAGATATTGGTGCTAAGCTCCAATTCTATATAGGGAAAGGGATTGAGAATTGTACACCGCCTTTTTGTAGTTACACAATGTCGAGCGGTCACTCCAGTCACTTGTGCTCTTCTGGTCACCACTGGTATCTTAGTCTCTGTGGACCCTCGGGTCACCGGTTAATTCTGGTCTCCTCGTACCTTGGTCCCCATGGACCCTCGGGTCTGTGGTCAATTCTGGTTTCCTGGTACTTGGTTCCCAGTACTTGGTCCTCAGGTCTTAGATGTTCCTGTTGCCAAAAACTCCCCTCACAGAAAGAGGAAGACAGGCATAAATATCTGGAAAAGTTAAGAGAGGTTGGTTGTGTAGTCAGGAAAGCAAAGATGCAAATGGAAGAAAAAAATAGCTGACACAGTACAACGAGGAGACAAGACCTTTTTTTTAGATATATTAGTGATAGGAAGAAGTGCAAAAGTGGCATTGTGAGACTCAAAGGTGAAGGAGAGAAATATGTAGAAGCTGATAAAGAAAAGGCTGAATTGCCTAACAAATATTTCTGTTCTGTGTTCACGGCTGAAGTGCCGAGAGCAGAACCACAGAAGACAAACATGAATAGGGTGGAGGAGTGGTTGGTCCTGATCAATTTTCAGAGGGTTGTGTTCATGAGGAACTAGCTAAATTAAAGGTAGGCAAAGTGATAGCGCCGGATTGCGTACATCCGAGGGTGCTGAAGGAACTTAGGGAAGTTCTAGTGGCTCCACTGCCTAACCTTTTCATTGCTTCCCTAGCGTCAGGAGTTGTAGTGGAGGACTGGAGAATGGTGGATGTGGTCCCGCTCCATAAAAGTAGAAGTAAGGAAGAAGTAGGGAATTACAGACCAGTAAATCTGACTTCTGTGGTAAACAAATTAATGGAAACGTTTTTAAAACAGAGAATGGTGAAGTTTCTAGAATCTGGTGGATTACAGGACTGGAGGCAACATGGATTGACTAGAGGTAGTTCTTTTCAGACAAATCTGATCAATTTCTTTGACTGGGTAACCAGATAATTGAATAGAGGGAGTGCACTAGATGTGGTGTATTTAGATTTTAGCAAAGCCTTTGACAGTGTTCCACACAGGCATTTAATAAATAATAAATAACCCAAAGTGAAGGGCTAGGTTAGGAACTAGTTGAATGGAAGGCAACAGAGTGTAGTGGTCACTCTGAGGAAAGGGATGTTACTAGTGGTGTGCCTCAAGGGTCTGTTCGTGGGCCGGTTCTTTTTAACATTTTTATAAGCGATATTGCTGAAGGGCTGTCAGGTAAGATTTGCCTCTTTAAGGATGATACCAAAATCTGCAATAGAGTAGGCACCCTAGATAGTGTAAATAACATGAAGAAATACCTAGTGAAGCTTGGTGAAGAATGGTCTGAAATTTTGCAGCTAAAATTTAATGCTAAGAAATGCAAGGTCATGCATTTAGGCTTCAAAAACCCAAGGAAATGGTACAGTTTAGGGGGTGAAGAACTTAGGTGCACAACAGAAGAGCAGGACTTGGGTGTGATTGTTGTGGAATGAGAGGGCATAGGATGAAGTTAAGAGGTGATAGGCTCAAGAGTAATCTAAGGAAATACTTTTTTTACAGAAAAAGTGGTAGATGCATTTTAACAGTCTCCCGGAAAAGGTGGCGGAGACAGAGACTGCATCTGAATGCAAGAAAGTGTGGGCTAGGCGCATTGGATCTCAGAGAGAGGAAGAGATAATGGTTACTGTGGATGGGCAGACTGGATGAACCATTTGGCCTTTATATACCATCATGTTTCTATGTTTCTCTGTTTCCTCTCCCCACCTCCCTTGGAAGTGAATTCCAGGCATCAACTACCCTCTCTGTAAAGAATTTCCTAACATTACTCTTGAGTCTAATACCCCTTAACCTCAAATTATGCCCTGTGGTTTTACCATTTACCTTTGTCTGGAAAAAATTTTGTTCTATGTTATTACCATTCAAGTATTTGAATGTCTGAATCATATCTTCCCTGTCCCTCCTTTCCTCTAGGGTATACATATTCAGGGCTTCCAGTCTCTCCTCATATGTCTTTTGGTGCAAACCTCCTACCATTTTCGTCGCCTTTCTCTGGACCGCATCAAGTCTTCTTATGTCCTTTGCCAAATACGGTCTCCAAATTTAACACAATACTCCAAGTAAGGCCTCACCAACAACCCGTACAAGGACATCAACACCTTATTTCTTCTACTGGTTACACTTCTCTCTATACAGCTTAGCATCCTTCTGGCAACAGCCATCACCTTGTCACACTATTTCTTTGCCTCTAGATCTTCGGACACTATCACCTCAAGGTCCCACTCCTTTTCACAGCTTTTTGCTGGAGTTCTTTTGCTAGCTCCTTGGTGCTTATGGGTGGTCTCTAATTTGAAATACACTACCCAGCAGAGGGAAAAAAAATTAAATGTGTGAATGCTACCCATTCTAGGGCCCTTTTACCAAGTGGCGTGTTTGGGAGGTGGAGAATGGACAAAGCTATGCTAATCGGTTAGCACATGTGAGCCCTTACCACCAACAAAATCTTGGCAAAAGACTTAAGATAACGAGAAAAGCAGAAGCCAGAGATAGGACCCAACACAATTAGAAAAATTAAATGGCCACTGTTTATTCCTAGGTTAAGCAGCATAAAATTGGTTTTACTACTTGGGGTCTAGCTAGGTACTTGGGACCTGGGTTGGCCACTGTTGGAAACAGAATACTGAGCATGATGGACCTTCGGTCTGTCCCAGTATGGCCATTCTTATGTTCTTAATATGTTGCACTGTTTTGTCATGCAGTATTTTGATTTTTTGGTACATAATTCCCTCGTGTATTATAGTGTGCGTAATACCATCAGTAACAGAGATACTTGGGGAGGCAGCTCGTCCTTCCCTGCTGCATTCAAAAGTGCCCCTATTTTTCTTTTTGTCAAAGAGTGGTGCTTGTATAGGGGCAGCAGTACTTTACATCCAGTAGCTGAGTAAAATTCAGAGTAGCTTTAAACATAAAGTTCAGGCAAACAAGAAGGGAAAGAATGCAGAGCATGGCTCATGGAATTCTTTCCAGCCTCCCAACAAGTGTTTATGTAAGAAGTGTTATCTGTAAGATCTTCTCACAGTGTAATGTAATGGAAAATTTTTGCTCACGTCAACTTCAGTCCTTAGATGGAACATTGCTCTAACTTCTCCTTCTCCTTCTCTTCACCTTCCCCACCCCTTCAATGAGTTTAGTACCCTACCTCCTTTCTCCAGGACAGCAATACTCCAACAGAAACAGCATCATAAGCCGAGACCAGCAAGCATGAGACCTTAAGCATGAACAGATTCTCAGTACTCAACACCCGCCAATTCTATATTTTTGGTGTTGTGCCAGTTGGAGTGTTGCTGCCCTGAGCGGCTGGTAAGGAACTAAGTCAGAGGAGGCGGGGCGGGGAGGTAGATAGACATGTTGGAGACCTAGGGAAGGAGAAAAGTGCTGGAGAGTAGGGAAAGATGCTGGATGCCATGGGAGGGAGTGGCTAAGGGTTGGTAGGTAAGGGAAAGGGGAGATGCTGGAACTGAAGGCGGAGCATGTGTGGGGTTGGAGGTGAAGCTTTCCATTCTCCCTGACACAGATGTTTGTGTTGAAGAGGCCTAGGAAGACTGTGTGTGTGGTTCTTTATGTCAGGCTGGAAGTCTCAGGAGTAAATGTATTGCTATGTGGGGGCATGTGGAGGAGCACTGTATAGGGGGAGCTGTGAGATGTGTGGGAGGGAAGGAATTTGTGTGTGGGTATGTCAGGGTACAGTATTACAGCTATATGTTTTGGGGGATGGTGGAGTAGGTGTAGGTGGTGGAAGAGGACCCTGAATATACATGCAGTGTGTGTCCATACAAAGACAGAGAGAGATGCTGCCTATTGGGATGCTGAATATGTATACAGTAGATATTTGGGTATGTGTGGGGGGTGCACATTTGAGACAGGGTGCTATCACATATGGAGTATATGGCTGGTAGAGGGTATGGAGTACGGATGTGTGTGTCTGATAGGAAGTCTGTACTACATACTTCTTTCCACTTTATTCTGAATTCCACCTTCTCCTCTGAATTCCACCTTCTCCTCCCTAACCTGTTCTTCTCACAGCCCCCTTCCCCTCCTTTTCTTTATAGCATCCCTTCCTATCCTTCTCTCAGCTTTCCTTCTCTAATAATAATAATAATAGTTTATTTTTATACACCACCATACCCGGGAGTTCTAGACGGTTCACATCAATCAATCATTATACATATAGTACAAATAGATATTTAAAATTGAAATCATCAGCTTAGAGGGAGTTTTGGCCTGCAACAACTGACAACTCTCAGCACCTCAATCATTTCTTTTGGCTGGCAAGGCCCCTTTTCACTGGCTGGAAGTTTGGGATCCTTTACTGGCTGTTCAACAGCTGCTGCCACAGCCCCTAGTGAGGTGTTGGCCTCTCAGCTACCCGAAGGCTCACTCTTCCTACCAAATCACCAATTTTGATTTGTGCACATGCGGATGCATACAGATACAACCAGACCCTTGACATTAACTGCACTCTGTCTTTGAAAAAAATGTGCCTCATAATTCCCAGACAACCGAACAAGCCAAACACTGACTATAGTCATTTGTGCACTTCCATTTCACTATTTTATTTCTTTAAACTAAACTAAACTAAACCTTACGCAGAGCTCGGTACGGTTTACAGAAGTTAAGAGGAAAGGAACTACAATGAAGGGATATAGGAGAGGGACTGAGAAGATAGAGAGGGACAGGGTACTAGAGAACGGGAGGTGATTAGATTTTTGAAAAGAGCCAAGTTTTCAAGTGTTTGCGGAAGGATTGGAAGGAGTTAGAATTTCTGAGCGGGGATGAGAGGTTGTTCCAGAGTTCTGTGGTTCTAAAAGGGAGGGATGTTCCAAGTTTTCCTGCGCGGGATAAACCTTTTATAGAGGGGAAAGATAGTTTCAGTTTTTGGGAGGGTCTAGTGGAGTGTGGGTTTGAGGAATTCCAAAAGAGTGGGATAACGGGAGGAAGGACACCATGTAGAATCTTGAAGGCTATGCAGGCACATTTATAGAGGACTGGCGCACTGTTCCCTCTAAGCTGAGCAGGTGTCCTCCAGCTGCATTGCTACCACTAGGGGGTGGAATATTTTCAGTCGCTAAGGACAGGTATGTTCCCTGGAGTCCTGCAGAACTTGCCTGTCCCTCACAATTGAAAAATGTGACAGTAAAACAGCACCCTCTATTGGTGAGACTGTGGGTGGAGGACTCCTGCTCAGCTTAGAGGGAACAGTGGACTGGAGTATACTGGGAGCCAGTGAAGTTTGGAGAGGAGTGGGGAACTCAGAATGGCTTTACATGCATTTATTCAGGTACTAAAGCATTTTTCCCTGTCTTTCCCGGTGGGCTCACAACGGGGAGATTGAGTGACTTGCCCAGTGTCACAAGCAGCAACGTGTGTGTGTGTATGTGTGAGTCTTTCTGAATTATCAGAAACGATGAGGCGCCCAAAAGAATGAATCATCCAGTAAACATACTAAATACAGCATTAATTTTGATCACTTCTGTAAATGAAGCCCTTGGTCTATACCAGCAGTGTTTGCAGATTTTCTAGATAGCAACACTTCAACTTTCACAGGTTCATTGATGATCAGACAGATAGTTGCCATGTGTTGCTACTCCACAAAAATCCTAAGATAAATTAACCTTGAAGTTGGGCAGGCCAAAGAACAGGTAACTAGATAACTGCTGCTCTCAAAGCCTGCAAGGGGTTAACATTCAAGAAGGGGCCCACTACTGGGAAGTCAGCTAAACAAACTGGGTATTTGAAGCCATCACATCATCTCTGCTTTGAGTCTCTGCAGGCAAGCCTGTTCAGGGTCATGTTTATTAAATCATTCATCTCCTACAATTCTACCCCTCTTTCTGCAAACTACCTTATGTCAGGGGT
This sequence comes from Geotrypetes seraphini, assembly GCF_902459505.1. NCBI lineage: Eukaryota > Metazoa > Chordata > Amphibia > Gymnophiona > Dermophiidae > Geotrypetes > Geotrypetes seraphini. The sequence goes on along the minus strand of NC_047085.1, from coordinate 180,806,412 downwards.
TATTTGCCATATGAATCCTGGGGTTCGGATGATTATTCCAACATGATTTGGATTTTACAGCCCCCTTCATAAAAAACAGATTACAACATGCTTACACTGTAAACTTTTTAACATTTCAGAAACATGACAAGCACTTCCTCTCTGGGCTGGGTATCTGTATTGAATGTCTGTTTTATGGGTGCCAGCATCAACTTTATTATAGCTGGGTAAACTGAGGCACCCATATCCAGTGACAACCACTGTAGTCAACAAAAATTACAGTGAGATATGTGTAGGTACCTTTAAGCAACCTGAAAATAGCCAGTACTGTACACTAGAGGTCTGCACGGGAAAAGGGATTGCGGGAATCCCGCAGGTCCTGCAGGGTTCCCGCGGGAATCCCCCCTAACCCAAGGGACTCCCACGGGGATCCCTCTCTAGCCAACGGGACTCCCACAGGGATGGAAGGCTTTGGAAGCAGGGTTCGTCCATATAATGGACACATCAGCCTTTAAAAGAGGGGGGTTTATAAGTTAATTACCTGAACAGAAAACAAAAAAAGGGTTCCACTAAAGAGATTCCACAAGGAAAACAGCAGCGCAAACACAAAAGAAACTGTGGAATTGATGATCCTGTCAGAAGTAATTGCTGCTTTTTATGGGGACGGGCGGGGATTGAAGGTAATTCCTTGCGGGGACGGGTGAGGACGGAGAGGATCCTGACGGGGACGGGTGGGGACGGAGAGGATCCTGGCGGGGACGGAGAGGATCCTGGCGGGGATGGGTGAGATTTCTGTCCCCGTGCAACTCTCTACTGTACACCCCACCTGAGAGTGAGAAGTTTATGAATGTGACCTCGCCATATTCGTGATGAATAAAGTAGCTCTCGCTCTCTCCATTAGAAATATATTCAACAGGTTTACCCTGAAGTACAAGTTTAAACAGGTGATGCTATGTATAGACGATCTTTGGGCATTTCCATATGCCCACCTCAGTCTCTGCTTATTAGACACTGTCCCTAGCGGCAAAAAATATTGAAAACCCAGTGTAAATTTTGGACTCCTGGCTGTTTGAATCACCTGCTCAGGGCTAACCTGGCATTTTCAGGTGCACTTAATCCAACAGAGCTGCTGAAAATGCCCAGTTAGTACCCGAGCCCAAACTGGCTATTTAAGCGGGTTCTGATTAACATTCAGGTCAGAACACATAACTAAATATTCAGTGCCAGGTTAGTGCAGTCTATAGCTTACAAGATGCTTTCCACCATAAGATGAATATACTCTCTGTCTGGTATTGCAGTCAAATGGGCCAATGGTAACATGCATATATTTGCATATTATTTATGCAATTTTTTTAAACTCCTATTTTAACTCATTTCTTTTCCCAGTATTTCTTATATCTAGGTAATTTAGTCTTTTTTGGGGAGAGGATCTTAATGATCAGTACTAGGAATGAAGGAGAAGGAAGAGCCGAGATTTACAATCTAGTCCTACACATCAATTTACACCCTCCCCCCTTGCCCACATGTAATACTAATGAATAACTGTCCACTTTAAACAGCGGTTACTTCTTAAGCCCTTTTGTATTAATCATGGATTAAACCGGCCTCACTGTATCTATCTTTCTAAAGCTGGCCTGTGTAGACCTCTAATTACTCTGAAAATGCATTTCAAATTAGACGTGATATTAGTAGCTTTCTCACATAAATGGTTTAACTGGACTACTATCTGAATTATACTATTTTTTTTGGCTGTTAACAGTGCAGTATTTCAAAAGAATTCTTGCAAAAAGCAGCAATAAAAGGGTTACTTTGCAAAGAAAGGGCTCCTTCTACTTTTCAGTTCAAGCATCAACATGATCATTCTTAAGGGATTCCCTTTCCTATGAGTCATTGTTAGCATAGGCAGACTCCCCACACAAAGAGGCTAGGATAATGCCATTCCTCAAGAGATTACAGTGACAGCTGAGGGTTAGCCTTGCAAGAGGGAAAACCACAGAAAACCATGCTTAAAAAAAAAAATTAAAATGCATGCGAGTCCATTCAATATCAGCAAGACTGATTTTGATAAAGTCATTATTCTAAAACTCTCGATCTATGTACCTAGATCATGCTAAAAATGCACATTAAGAAGGCAATTCTATAAGAGGGAATCTTCTTTTAGGTACTCTGATGTTGCACTGTGGCAGCCTTATTCACTCGTATACCCAGATTCCATTATAGAATATAGCATTGCTCAGCATTGACACACCTTATATTTAGGTACCTATAGTTATGTCAGGCACCCAAATAAGGCAAGGGGGTGCATAATTTACAGTATTTGTAGATTACACACATAAATGGGAGCCCCACTTCACTCACTTGTATGGCTCCAATATATGGGCTCCCTTGCAATTGCATGCTACACTTCTTATCCGTGCTCTTACAGAATAGTGTTTAAGATGCTTATATGCATAAGTGCTACTTTTCTTTGCATTACATATGCATAGAATAGTCCTGGTAGAATTCTGCTAAAAAAATTCAAACTTTTGTACAAACAAATTATCAAATTCTGCAAGTTTATTTGTCATAATTTAAACAATATTTTTGCTATTTAATATCCACATTCCATTTAAAACATTCAAAATAAAATGCTTTTTCTCTACCTTTGTTGTCTGGACGTTTTATTCTTCCAGTTTCTCTTTTTTGCTTTCCTGTCATCTGCTAATTCTCCTTCAAGCAGTTGCTGTCCATTTATCTTTCTCCTCTCTCCCTCATTACATCTGCCTCTGATATATTGATAAATCTGTTTTAGCTTTTTTGCCTCTCTCACCATTCTCCTCTTGTTCACTTCTCAGCTACCTATCAAATTTCTGTCTTCTCTCCTATTCCCCATCTCATTCCTTCCTCAGTCCTCCATTCCATTTTGATCTTCAACCTATTCTCCATTAGCATATTTCTACCCTCTGTAATAACTATCCTCCCATCCGTGTACTTGCCACCCCTCCTCTCCCTCCTGGCCTCTTCCTCAGGGTTCTACCATTCCCGTCTTCCTTCCTTCACCCTTATAGCACAGCATCTGCTCCCTCTTTCTTCCCTACCTATCCTTATACCTGACATCTACCTGTCTCTTTTCTCTTCCCTCCTGCACTTCCCCCCATGGTCCAGCATTTCTCCCACTCTCCTTCCTCACTCCCATTGTCAGACATCATTCCATCACTCCCTTCTGACTCCTGGATCCAACATCTCCCTGTCTGTCCTGGTGGGCTCACAATCTATCTAATGTACCTGGGGCAATGGGGGGATTAAGTGACTTGCCCAAGGTCAAAAGGAGCAGCATGGGTTTGAACCCACAACCTCAGGGCTGTAGCTTTAACCACCATGCCACACTCTCCCCTGACAAGAAATCAGTCAATAACTGGGAAGGTTACAGCAAATAGCTAAAATTAACAATTAAATTTCTGAAATAAAACATTTTAAGTGATTTTCTAATCATCACATGGTCATTGACCTTAATTCCCTTGGGAGGATATTCCACTATTTGGCTCACTTAATATTTGGTAAATCTAAATTTAAGAAAGTTACCCTATTATATGCAAAGTTGCACTGGCTTCCTGTAGAGGCATGGATGATTTTTAAGTTGTGCACCTTGTTCTTTTTGATGCTTAGTGGTAAATGCCTTAGCTATATGACAAATCTTGTTGACTTTCTATGAAAAATTGAGATATCAACCCTAAAAACCTTTTGCTAAAAAGGTGATTTATAAAACTGTTTGGTCAAAGACCATTCCATACCAGGCTTCCAAATAGTGGAATATCCTCCTAAGGGAATTCAGGTCAATGACTAACTATGGGGTCCTTTTACTAAGACGCGCCTAACCAATTTAGCACACGCTAAATGCTAAGGTGCCCGTTATATTTTATGGGCCCCATAGCATATAGCACGTGCTAATCTTTAGCACGCCTTAGTAAAAGGACCCCTATGTGATGTTTAGAAAATCACTTAAAATGTTTTATTTCAGAAATGTAATTGTTAATTTTAGTTATTTGCTGTAAACTTCCCAGTTATTGACTGATTTCTTGTTTCTGTAAACCACACTGAAAGCTTGAAAATATTGTGGCTCGTAGAAGTATCAAATATAAATAATTGTTACTATGTACTTTACAGAATTACCTTTCGTGGGAATAAATGGAAAAAATATTTTTAAAGGACTCTTTTTTTCTTCAATTTTTATTTTGAAAAAGAAAAACTTTACCCTCCCTCTACAGACCACAAAAATGGTAAACCAATCAAACAAACATATAATACCCAAAATGAAATCATAATATGGCCCCTATTTGGACTAAGCAGTGAAACATTAACCACAAAAAAAACCCATCTTCCCATTCCCTAGAACCCCCAACTCCCCCAGGAAAACATGAACTCCAGTCCGTCCAAGCGTCCGCCATTGTTTTTCCAGCAAACACCCACTAATCAGATCTCCTTCTCCCTGATTAATTAACCTCTCCAAATGAGTCCATTCCTCCTTGATGGGTCAAAACGACCATGGCATTTGTCAGTCAATTGCTCCAGATCACAAACCACCTTCACACGTGTAAGCCCGTCCTGCAAGCGGAAAGGACTCTTATAAAACTGTGCAGCTACATATGAATCTATCAGTACAAATGCCAACAAGATGGTATATACTGATATGCATGCCACACACTGGTGCTCCTAGGGGGCAAGGTTTGGGCAGAGCAGGAATGGATTGGAATGTACACTAATTTTATAAATCACATGAGAATTTGTGCACCAGTGGGGATAGTTCTAACAGTCTATTTTATATGATACATACATAGGATATAAACCATAGGGGAAAATTATATAAATGGCATCTAAAAAGATAGGTATCTATAATATAGGTGCCTTATCTCTCTTTAATCACACTTAGGTGCCTGTCACAGAATTGCACCTAACTTAAAACTTATTTAAAAAACTAATTAGGGTATTACATAAATATGCAACCTCCTATTTCAAGAATTCATTAAAAAAGAGTCTGTTAAATATCAATAACAATTTACAATAAACTTACAAAAAAAAATTTGTGAAAATTTAATATACAGTAAAACCTTGGATTGCAAGTGTTTTGCAAGACAAACAAAACATTTTATTAAATTTTAACTTGATATACAAGCAATGTCTTGCAATACAAGTACATACAGTATACACACATCACAACTGAGCCAATGGTTCTTCTCTCTCTGACGCTGCAAGAGTGTAGTGACTGTTCTAAATGAGCGAGGTCTTGCAATACAAGTACGTATAGTATTTTGTATTAAATTTTTGGGGGTATGGAACGAATCGTCTGAGTTTCCGTTATTTCCTTTGGGGAAATTTGCTTTGATATTTGAGTGCTTTGGATTACAAGCATGCTTCTGGAACGAATTATGCTCACAAACCAATGTTTTACTGTACTTCTATTCATAAAATAATTAACATACTACAATCATTGTTACTCACAAATACATACACCCCAATGACCAGAGAACATCCCTGTATCCCAAATGCACAGCCTTGAATTCCTGTTCAAAAGATATTGTTTTAACTGCTTTGTAATCTTCTGATGTTGTGTTGATGATTTAAAAAAAAGCATCTTCTTCTGTTAGTCAATTCTATTAACTGTCTTCACAAGAATCAAGAACATAGAAAATCTCTCTCAATACCAGTCTGTGTTTTGCTAAACAGCATCTTCAGGAGTAGAAAACTATACAGGAGATTCTCAGGAACAAACTTAACCTTCCTGTTTCTTATACATTATAAGCCACATGAAGACTGCAACAGACAAACCCCCTGTTTTACTAAGGTGGGCTAAGTGTTTTAGCACGCGTTCAGTGCGCGCTAACTGCCAACATATCCACAGACTAACATGCTTGCATTAGCAGTTAGCACATGCTAAAACGCTTAGCGCACCTTAGTAAAAGGAGCCCCCAAAGGGGGTTACCAAACCCAGATCAATGCACATACCCATGCACATAACTTAAAACTTAGGCACATGTAATAATAATAATAATAACAGTTTATATACCATAGGATCGTGAAATTCTATGCGGTTTACAATGATTAAAAGGTATTATAGATCAAATGGAATAAACAAAGTTCAGAGTTGGTGAATAACAGTTCTAAAGATCATTTGTTGAGGACTAAGATTGGATAGGTCAGTTACCTAAGTACTTCAGGAACAGATGTGTTTTTAGGCATTTCCTGAATCCCCTATAAGTAGTAGGCACGAGCAGTTGTTCCAAGTCTTTACCCCATAATGCTGCTTGATGTGAGAAAAGATGTTGGTGGTGACTTTTAAATTTACAACCTCTAACCAGTGGGGAAACAAAGTTCAGATGTGAACTTCTAGGCCTATATTATAGGCGCCTAAGTCTTTTAGAGAATCACGCCTAGCAGCGCCTAAGTCCTTCTCTGCCCCTAAACATGCTTACTTTTGAGTTAGGCACCATTAGGTGCCATGTGATAAGAGCCTATCTTTTGAAGAATGTCTAAGAAGACAGGCGCCTATCAACCAATTAATTTTTTTTTTTTTCAATTACGAGCTTGTTAAAGCTCAAAATTGAAGTCAATTTACTAATTAAGTTAGGTGCCTATCTTTAGGCACATCTTATAGAATTTCCCCCATAATGTTTTCTTTATAAAACAAGTGCAACTTATTGTCCTTTGTACCTTCCCTGCCTAGGCACTTTTTCATAAAATTATCTTCTGCAACATTCACATATATTTCATGACACATTAAAAAAAAAAAAAAAAATTTAAACTAATCATATGAAACATGTATTAAGCACAATATACTCGTTCTATCTGGGTCTTGCTCTCCCCTTCACTAGCTCAAAGTCAATGGACCACCCATGAAACCTCCTGTTTCTCTTTTTGATTTGCCCTTTTCCCAATCATTCCAAATATCCACCCTGACCATCTAGAAGACTTCATTTCTATCAAAATGACTTCCAGTGATATCTAGTGCCACTTAGAATTGCAAACCTTAAATTGCATGCAGCATGTGTGAGCCTGGCTCATCAAGGGGGCAGAATCATATATCAATGGATAACATGGGACTGGTCCAAGGTGAACATTTAGCCAAGGCTCTCGCCAATACCTATAGTTCATCATCTCCCTCTCCCTTCCCTACTCTTGTCCTGCTATCCAGCAACTCTCCTTCCCTTCCAGACTCCCTCCCCCAGTTATGTGTAATCTAATCTAAGCACTTATAGACAACTTAGTCCCAACAAAGTGATCCAACACACTTCACGACAACATATTAAAATAAAATCACAGTAGGTGCTCAGATTTAATTAGACAATTAGATATCCAGCATCTCTCCTTCACTTTCCTATATCCCCCACCTTGTCCAGCATCCCTCCTTTTTTTTTGTACTCTCCTCTACTGTATCCAGAAACTTGCTCCTCTTCCCTTTCCCCTGCCTCTGCTTCCACCATACCTCCCCTCCCCTCTGTCTTCTGCAGCTCCACCCAAGCAAGAAAGTCAGTGCAGCAGTGGGTCTTTACCTTCATGTGCCACTCTTGTTCTTCTGAGTCCTACCCTCTCCAAACCAAACTTCCTGTTTGAGGAGGAGGGGCACAGCAGGTCTTGAGTATGTGTGGGTTCTCAAAGGCCTACAAACATACTAACTGCTTAAGTCTTCTGCTGCTGGTCGTGTCAGCACCATCTCACCATCCACCAATTTCTGACATCTCAGGCAGATACCTAATCTACCCAGTTGTAACACCAATCCCAGGAGAAAGAGAAAGTCCAGGATACAATGCATCCACTTCACCTCCATAGGGTTATAAGCTATTAGCAGGTAAATATAAACTGCTAAGGGGGGGGGGGGTGATCTCTTATTTAGGAGTTGTTTAGTATGGTTTTGTGTTAAATATAGCTGATGGTATCAGTATAGTACCGTATATACCACATTATAATTAATTAGGTAGTTAATAAGCTATTTAATAATTTAGCACATGGAAAATTTAAAGAACTTGGATGTGCACTTAATAGGGACAATATGTGCCAATATTAGGGAGATTCTATAAATGACGTGCAAATTTCCACAAGCAAAATTGGGCACAATCCTTAAATGCAATGCAGATTTAGCACGTGCTAAATCAACACGTGCGCTAACCGCTAATGCGTCCATAGGATAACATGCACGCGCTAGCGTTTAGGACGCGCTAATATTTAGCGCACGCTAAAAAGCTTAGCGCACCTTTGTAAAAGAGGGGGTACATTTCTTTACTGACTGTAGGCCATAAGCTTCTAGGATATTCTGATATTTAGATGAATTAAGTTTTCCTCCCACTTCAACAAAATTCCCCTGTGTCACCAGCTATCACAGCAACGAAGCATATTAGCTTAATGGTTGGCAAAGCATTCTTTTCTCATATGCATCCTTGTGGTTATGGTTGAACAGTTCAATTTTCTTTCCATCAATTAAAAGCACTTTGTTCCAAAAAGTTTTAGATATCAAGGTTTTATTTTGTATACTTGAGTTGATGGCTTTCATGGTGATGAGATTACAGAAAATTATTTCTTTTGACAACTTTCCCATGCAGATCTTTGCTGTGTAAGCAAGTATACTGTAGACACCTACTCCAGTGTCCAGTAAAATTTTTAATAGGCTGGTTGCAGTGATCTTTGGGCATTGTTAAGCAAATCCTACCCGTTTTTGGACAGTTGTATCAGAGCTTTTTGATAGTCTTCCAGATCCTGTCTTAACATCAACACTTTCATTGAAATTGCTAGCTACAGTAGAAGCATTTAGAGCTATTTTTATTATAACTTGTCCCTACTTTGCTTTCAGAAGGTCAGAGAGCAGCTTATGAGGAACTCAGTTGTTGAAAGTAGAGAAAACTATCATGACTTGTGATGTAGAAGTGTCAGAGTATTAGGGAATTGTTATCACCTGACTAACCGAAGACCTAACAAGTCAGTCAACTTTTTGAGTCTTATTAGCAACTTAGAAAATTAATAATGAACAAACTGGAAGGGGGGTCCACATTTTTGTACCTGTCATATTCACTTTTATTATTTTCAAACTGTTAAAATCAGAAAATAAATAGTAATTTTGCATTAAGTTCGCTGAATGATGTGTTTAACTTCACACCATGCAGAGGTTGTGTCAGCTTCTGTTCAGTTAGGGATTCATTGAAACATATAATTTGACCAGGAGAGCCTGAACTTTTGCACACAACCATAAGCCCCACAAAATGACAAAAATTACCCTGCATGAATTTCCAGCCTGGTCTGTTAGTTGGAAAGCTAAGCAAGGCAATGTTCCAATCATTTTAGAAATAAAGGCAAGAGAGCAATTAATTCAGTGCAAAACCAGTGATATGTTTAATAATGACTAACCTACTGTAACCCTTCTATCAACTGCAGCCCACAGGAATGTTAACATTTAGATTTTTTTTTGTATAAAAAAGTACAAATCACCAATTAGCATTATTATAATTAATCATACAAATGAATAATCTGGCTCCCTAACAGAGATTTTCTTCTACTTGTTTTCCATTTTACTGGCACATGGTTGTGGAAAAGAGAACCTGCTGTTATAGGCACTGAGGATGAATGATTAAGTGAGATTACTATTATTATTATTCAATTTTATTTTAATTGAGTTTAAGCCTTCCATAGGAGAATGCACCAAAACCATAGAATTAGGGCTGATGCAGCACGCGTTTCTCATACCATTTGGTCTTACAGTCAAAAGCACAAAGCCCAGAATATTATAAACAGGTATTACTAATAGAAACATGACGACAGATAAAGGCCCAGTGGCCCATCCAGTCTGCCTTTCCCCATCATCCATTATCTTCTCTTCTTCCCATGAGATCTCACATGCCTGTGCCACGCTATCTTGAATTCAGAAACAGTCTTTGTCTCCACCACCTCCACCAGGAGACCATTCCATGCATCTACCAGCTTTTCTATAAAGAAGTATTTTCTTACATTATTTCTGAGCCTAACTTCATCCTATGCCCTCTCCTTCCAGAATTTTCCTTCATTTGAAAAGGGCTCACCTCCTGTACATTAACACCACAGAGATATTTAAACGTCGCTATCATGTCCCCTTTCTCCTGTCTTTCCTCTAGAGCAGTGTTTTTCAACCTTTTTTGGGCAAAGGCACACTTGTTTCATGAAAAAAATCACGAGGCACACCACCATTAGAAAATGTTAAAAAATTTAACTCTGTGCCTATATTGACTATATATAAAGTAATTCTCTTGAATAGGAATCAAATAAACACAAAGAAAGTATTTTATAATTACTTTATTATGAAATATTAAGTAAACAGAATAGTGAAAAATTATAAAATACTTTATTCAGTGCGAAACCTGGGCCTGTTTGGCTGAACACAAAGCTGATATTCTGGCTGGAATCGAAGAAAGACACACACGTAGCTCTTCGTCAACAGCTCTCAGTCTCTCTCTGTATTTGGTTTTTATAGCATACAAAAATAGACAAATATACCCTCCATCCTTTTTATTAAACCACAATAGCAGTTTTTAGCGCAGGGAGCTGCGCTGAATGCCCAGCACTGCTCTTGACGCTCATAGGCTCCCTGCGCTAAAAACCACTATTGCGGTTTAGTAAAAGGTGACCATATTGTAAAATATAGACAGCAGATATAAATTCAGAACTGTGCATAGTAAGTGAAGGGAAGTTTTCATCTCTGGGAATTTACCCAGTTAACTATTAAGTTATTTGGGCAAATTCCTTTGAAAACTGTGGTAATACTGCCTCCACTTTGCTAAATTTAAAATAAAATCATTTTTCCTACCTTGTCTGGTGATTTCTGGTTGCACTTTCTTCTTCTGACTGTGCATCCAATCTTTCTTCCCTTCTATCAGCCTGTATGCTTTCTCTCCTCCACACCTCATTCCCTCCCCCAACTTTTTCTTCCTCTCTCCCTGACCTTTCTTTCTTTTTTTCTGTTTCTCTTCTTTCCTTCTGTTTCCCTGCCTGCCCCCTTTCTTTCTTTCTCCCTGCCGTTCCCCAAGCCACTGCCACTGCCGCTGCCATCGGGGAACAGGACCCACCAATGTATAACAGGCCCCAAAGCCGACACCGACGCATGCTCTCCCTGACGTCAATTCTGCAATCGGAGAGGAAGTTCCGCCCAGCCAGGCAGCGATTGGCTGGCCCAAACTTCCTCTCCGACTGCAGAATTGACGTCGGGGAGAAGAAGACTTATCGGCTCAATAGATTAGATCGCCAAGACAAAGTGAGTCCTGGGTGATCGACTCACTTTGCCTTGGCGAGCTACTGGCGCCCCTGCCTCGGGCCCCCTGTCAGCTCCGGGCCCCTGAATGCAGGACTGGTAGTACTGCCCTGATGGCGGCCCTGCGGCACACCAGGCAACATCTCGCGGCACACTAGTGTGCCGCGGAACAGCGGTTGAAAAACACTGCTCTAGAGCAGGGGTGTCCAACCTTTTGGCTTCCCTGGGCTGCATTGGCCGAAAAAAATGTTTCTGGGGCCACACAAACATGCAAATGCTGCAGCAAGACAGAGGAGGGAGCCGGCAAGACAGTAAACATCCGGAGGCAGCAGAGGAAAACACTTTATTGCCCTCGACCGGGGCCGCACAAAATACTTCACGGGGCTACATGCGGCCCTTGGGCCGCAGGTTGGACACCCCTGCTCTAGAGTATACATATTAAGTTCTCTAAGTCTCTCCCATACGATTCATGATAAAGGCCACCAACCATCTTTGTAGCAGCCCTCTGGATGACTTCATTCTATTTATATCTTTTTGAAGGTATGGTCTCCAAAATTGCACATAGTATTCCAAACGGGGCCACACCAAAGACTTCTACAGAGGCATTATCACCTTTCTTTTCTTACTGGCCATTCCTCTCTTTATGCACCTATGCATCTTCCTGGCTTTGACCGTTGCCTTTTCTACCAGTTTTGCCCCACCCCCAATCACCTATTCTTCCTCCGCGCAGGAAAGTTCCTCACCTCCTATACTAGACCTTTCCCCTGGATTTTTGCAGCCCAAGTGTATGACCCTTCATTTTTCAGCATTAAATCTTAGGCCCTCTTTTACTAAGGTGCGCTAACCGATTAGCGTGTGCCAATCAATTTAGCATGCTCTTCACGCTCACGCGTGCATGTTAGTCTATGGACGTGATAGCGTTTAGCGCGCGCTGATCGGTTAGCGCACCTTAGTAAAAGAGGGGGTTAGTTGCCAGTTACTTGACCATTCTTCAAGCTTCACCAGATCCCCCCCTCGTGTTATCCACACCCTCCGGGGTATCTACCCTGTTACAGAGCTTGGTATAATCCGCAAAAAGGCACACTTTGCCAGATAGTCCTTCCCCAATAGCACTCACAAAGATGTTAAATAGAGCCAGCCCAAGGACAGATCCCTGCAGCACTTCACTAACACCATCCTTTTCCTCCGAGCAGACTCTGTTCACTACTATCCTTTGTCTCCTTCCACTTAACCAGCTTTTAATCCAGTTTGTCAGTTTAGGGTCCACACCACATGCATTCAGTTTATTTATCATAGTAACATAGTAGATGACGGCAGATAAAGACTCAAATGGTCCCATCTAGTCTGCCCAACCTGAATCAATCTAAAAATTTGTTTGTTTGTTTTTCTTCTTGGCTATTTCTGGGCAAGAATCTAAAGCTCTGCCCGGTACTGTTCTTAGATTCCAACTACTGAAGTCTCCATCAAAGCTCACTCCAGTCCATCTTCACCCTCCCAGCCACTGAAGCCAAAACGGCCATATGCAAGTCTGCCCAGTGCTGGCCTTAGTTCTTCAATATTTACTATGATTTTCTGATTCCAGATCCTCTGTGTTCATCGTACGCTTTTTTGAACTCTATCACCGTTTTCCTCTCCTGTACAGCACCATGTCAAAAGCTTTGCCAAAATCCAAGAACACTACATCTAGCGCCCCTCCCACATCCAACTGTTTGTTCACCCAGTCAAAGAAATCAATCTGATTCATGACAAGACCTGCCCCGGGTCTTGCAGTCTGTTCAAGTCTAAAAATCTCACTATCCTCTGCTTAAAAAGAATTTCCATTAGTTTACTCACTACTGAGGTCAGACTAATCAGCCTGTAATTCCCAACCTCCTCCTCCCTACTTCTACTCTTGAGCAGAGGGACCACATCCACTCTTCTCCAGTCATGCTACCTGTATTTAACATACAGGCTTTGCACTAACCATGCATTAATTTTTGTTTTGTACAGTTAGACCCTGATTCTATATATGTAACCTAAAATATTGGCGCCAATTAGTGCAGTGCTAAGTAAAGTGTGATTATATAAAATATAGGTGCACTGTATAGAATCACGCGTAACATTGCCCAAGTGGCATTAGGCATTGTTAAGTGTCCTAACTTTTAGGTGGACTGTATTTATGCCAGGGTTTTCCAGACTGTTTTGGTCTTATAGCCTAACTATTGAGTGCACAGCCTTAATTCACAGGGGCTATGCGTCGGCAGTGATCGCATCTCTTCTCTGTAGCTATAAGAACTCCACAGTGGTGGCCCATGAGAGAGCTTGGAAATGTTTTCAGGCCTAGTGTGTCCAGAAACATGAAGATCCATCTATTCTGTTGGTGCCTCGGATCCTAGATTTCCTTCTGGACGATCTGTCTAAGGGCCTGGTTTCTCTCTCCAAGTTCAGCCTGCTGTTCTCTTCTACTTCAACCCTATTTCTCTTAGGGGCTCCTTGGCATATCCTTCAGATGCCATCTATTGTCTATGGGGCACACTGAGGCTTCGGCCACCTGCGGCTGTCGTGTCTAATTTGGAATCTCAGCCTGGTTCTCCGCTCTTTGGCTCATCTGCCTAATGAGCCTCTGGAACAGGCATCATTAATGGATCTCACAATCAATTTTCTGGTGGCCATGGTCTCCACTCACAGGGTTTCTGAGCTTCAGGCCCTTTCCTACCAGAATCCCCCTCTGCGTATCACGATTCCAGTGTCTTCACACTGTTCCCTCCTTTCTTCTGAAAGTGATTTCCATCTTCCACATTAGCCAAGTTGTCCAGCTTCCCGCCTTTAATCCCTCTGGTTCAAGGGGCCGGGGCCAGGGCCAGGTTTTGTGGTCCCTGGATCTACGCAGGATCCTGTTGAGGTGACTGGTGGTCACAAATGACTTTCTTGTCTCTGACCATCTGTTTGTGCTGGTGGGTCCTGCCCTTAAGGGTAGGTTGGCTTCCAAGGCCCCTATTTCCAGACAAATCCACACAGCCATTTCCTCTGCTTACATTGTGGCTGGTGAGAAGCCCTCCCTATTCCGTGGAGGTTCATTCTACTCAAGGTGTTTCCTCATGCGCTTTACTCCCTTTTGCCCAATTTAAAGGCTCAATGTGGCAGCTAAGCAGGCTGATGCTTTAGGCTCTTCCATTTTGGCAGCAGGCTCATCATTCCCACCCTGACTCTATGGGACTGCTCTGTTACATCCCACTAGTCCAGGAATAAAGTGGGATTGTACAAGAATGAAAGATTAGATTCTTACCTTTGCTAATCTTCTTTCTTGTAAATCCACGCTCAAATGTCTGGAACCCGCCCTGTGAGTTGCTGATTTACCGATGGCCTTTCAAGTGCTGGTAAGCTGAATTTCTGTTTTCTGACCAGCCTTTCTCAGTGTACCATCCGAATGTATTTAGCACTTTCCCTTGGGGGTCCTGGTCCCAGCACCCCCTTCCGTCAGTGTGAGCTCTGTCTCCTTATAGCACTGATTTTGGTTGTTCAGGTTCCTCCTGTGTCATGACCTGTTTCAATTGTTTATGATTGTTCTGAATTTCTTACATTTATAGTTACTTTATTTGATATACTGCAATTATAAACACAAAAAGTTAAATGTAAGTGGTTTACAACATTATAAGAAAGGGTGACATTTCAATAAACACAAACAAGATAAAACCACAAAAACAAACAGGCACAGATGGGGTAGTGCTGCCTGATTCACAATTCAAATCGATGCACCGATTCACTTTGGGTGAATCGATTCATATTTTTTTTAAAAGTCGGCCTGGCCGATTCGGTGACTGACCCTCCTCTCCATGCCTTCAGAGTGCAATAGGGCTTTTTTCCTTTCACTGTCACTGTTTTTTTTATTACATTTTTTTAAAACGTACCTTCCCACTGTAGTTAGGCCTCTGCTTAGACCAGGAACAGACTCTCATTCAACGCCACCGGCTCACAGTAACCGAAACAGGTGATTTCTGTGCGCACCCTGCAGCCATTTGTTCCGGCGTTACCATGGCATCTCGCTCCGGCCCCTGCTGTGGCCCGGATGTGGTAAAATTATCACTCTCGTGCTCTGTCCTGCTAAGAGCCCAGATGTGTCAGAATGAAATGCCACCGGAATTTCAGCAACAGTTCAGCGCGGGCTCCTTTACTAAACCGCCGCACCGCGCTAGCAGTTTTTAGCGCTAGGAGCCACGCTGAATGCTCTGCATTACTCCCAATGCTCAAAGAGTTCCTATGAGCATTGGGAGCAGCGTGGGGCATGCAGCGCAGGAACTCTATGAGCATCGGGAGTAATGCAGAGCATTCAGCGCGGCTCCTGGCACTAAAAACCTCTAGCGCGGTGCAGCGGTTTAGTAAAGGAGGCAGCGCTGAACTGTTGCTGAAATTCTGGTGGCGTTTCATCCTGACGCATCCTGGGCTCTTAGCAGGACAGAGCGCGAGAGTTTAGTAAAAGGGGAAAAAATTCACTTCTTTTTCTTCCTGTGCTAAACACAGGAGCAAGTCAAAACCTTCAGCTAATGAACAAAAGAGACCCGCAGAGGTATTCCAGAAAGACCTAAGTGCCATGAAAATTCCAAATTCTCAGCAAGAATGGGAGATGGGTGTTCAAGTCCCAGCCAGTCCAGATATAATCCTGCAACCTTCTCTCCGGGTGATTAATGAAAAAGTTAAGGAAGTACTGTATTCTCGACCCAGAAAGTACATTCATTGCTCCAGTCCAGAGCCTGCAAAATATGGCTACATCAACATTTTGGAAAGGGCAGAGAACACATGTCGGTAAGTCTTAGATGATATGGATATGCTTGGGTTACAAGAACTCAATGGTGAGCTTGTAAAAATGGGATGTGGGGCAGTGGGTGAAAATATGATGAAGACCATTGAAGTGTTGGAGCGGCAGTGCTACGAGACTATGAATCATGCTATAGAGACTGAGAAAGGGCTAGGTATAGAGTATGATGAAGATGTGATCTGTGGTGTAAGGAAGGAACCAACATGATTTGAATAATGACCAAACAACAAAAGGAAGAAAAAATAATTTTGTTTTCTGTTTTGTGATTACAATATGTCAGATTTGAAATGTGTATCCTGCCAGAGCTGGTGTTAGACCACGAACGTGAGTTAGGATTTAACAGAGAGAGGAAAAGTCTTTTTTGTTTGTTTATTTTGTTTACACCACAGTGCCAGTGTGGTTAGGAGAAGGCAAAAGGGGTGAAGAGACAATAAAATAAGCCCACCAGGATGTTTTAAAAAAACACCCAATTGGGCAGGAAAATCAAATTGAATCGAAAAAATCGATTCAATAGGCTGAATCAAAATTTTTTTTCCTGAATCGGGCAGCACTAAGATGGGGAAGAGGGGAAAGAGAAGATTTACAATATATAATAGGGGGTAAAAAGGGAAGGAAAACAACAAAAGGTAATTTCTTGTTTTGAGCAGATTGAATTTATGTTTCAGGAAGTATCTCCATACCCCTCTCTTTTGTCTTTGTCCTCTGGCTGTTTTATCATGAACTGGATTCCTGGGAGGCAGTCTTGAGGTAAAAGGGGAGGGGCTTAAGACTAGTTCCCTAGAAAAATAACCCACTAGTCCAAGAATAGACCATGGATTTACAAGAAAGATTAGCAAAGGTAAGAACCTAATCTTTCATTAATTGACAGGTGCCTCATCAGTTTTCCTATCTAGTTCTTTCTCAAAGATTGCTGATGTCAAGGTTGAAGAGAGTGAAAGTAGGCGAAGGCCACATTTTCTTGAATCACGTGCGGTATATTAGCATCCAGGTCCTGGGTACTTGAAGGCTGGCACATTCCCTCAGACAATGATGAAAACAGTCCTGCCAATCTAGGACATGGTGGCTTCCAATGCCTGTGTGCTTGCGACACCATGCTCCAAGGACCAAGATTGATGTATGACATCAATGTCCCAGCCCATTCACCAAGCACTGCGAGTTAGTGGCAGTAGGTTAAAATTCTAAAAAAGAAAACTTGAATTATGCCCAAAAACCTAATTATGAGACCAAAAGAAGAAAAAGGACACCCTGTGTGATTAAAAAAAACAACCCACAAGAGAGGGATTTTCTTTAAATTTCAAAAAACTAATAATGATGACAGCAGGAAGCATCTGTTCAACTATGTGGAAAGCTATAAGAAGGTCCTGCGCAATGATGCAGGCAGGAAGTACAACATGTGCACAGTGAATCTGAAAAACAGTTTCTGAAATGAGGTTATGGGCTCCATTAGATGACATTAAGCAGTTGAATGAACTTTCTATCCTTGTTCTCGGAGAATAGGCGCATATGCAAATAGGAGGAAATATTTTTTCACTCAGAGAATAGTTAAGCTCTGGAACCCATTGCCAGAGGTTGTGGTAAGAGCGGATAGCGTAGCTGGTTTTAAGAAAGGTCTGGACAATTTCCTGGAAGAAAAGTCCATAGTCTGTTATTAAGAAAGACATGGGGCAAGCCAATGCTTGTCCTGGATCGGTAGCATGAAATATTGCTACTCTTTGGGTTTTGGCCAGGTATTAAGTGGCTTGGATTGGCCACGATGAGAGAACGGGCTACTGGGCTTGATGGACCTTTGGTCTGACCCAGTAAGGCTATTCTTATGTTCTTAAATATTTTATAAATTATATTCAGTAATCAGTCGTAGGTGCTATGTATACGCACTCTTAGCAAATTTTATAAAAGAGTACACTTCACTACTGATACCACAGGCCACTTTTTTAGCACAGCTTAGTTAAAGCTTTTTACTAGCCTTAATAGGAGTCTGAGTAGATATTTAAAGAAGCAACAGTATTTAGATATTCACTTTAATAAGTACTGATTTTTATAACACTCACAGGTTTCAGTCTATTTGTATGTATATAGTTGTGAGAATTTGTGATTTTAATATGTATGTGTCATATGTAATCTGCTTAGGCTTAAAGCGGAATACTAATTTTTAAATAAAATTAAAAAAACATTATAAAATCCATCTTATATGGCATTTTTCTTTATGAAGTTCAAGATCATATTGTTAAAAGTATAAAGATTGCTGATTAACCTATAACTGCACCAGATTTTTGTGAATGTACCTGGCCTTGTTGCAGAGGGATCTTGCTATGTAAACAGATTTTAGTTCTGATCCTGCCAGACATTTATCCTCTATATGGCAAGACAGATCAGGAACAAGTACGCATATTTTATACCACATTCATATCATCCGAGTGCAGGTTTTGGGGGGAGGGGAGGCCATTTTATAGAGTAACTTAGCAAGTAAAATTAATAATTACAAGGTGATGAGTGTGAGACTGATGGGCAGACTGAATGGACCATGCAGGTCTTTATCTGTAGTATACTATGTTACTAGAGTTACTAATGTGCATGGCCGTATTAGCTTGTGTTAATGCATTGTAATGCTGTAGCACAAATTAGATCTCTAGCTATTAAGGCCTTGCAGGGTATTTTTCATGCCTGCAGGCAAAAATAACACATTGGGGTACAATGAGAGAAAAATACCAACATGAATTAAAGGGTCTCACTGAAAATTCAAATACTGTACTTAATTTATTGGGATTTATTAACCACCTATATGAAGAGATTCACCCAAGCAGTCTATACTCATCCTGTTTCATCAGGAGGTTCCACACTTTCCAGGGTGATCATGAGATCGAACAAAAGCAGAAAGATAGCACACTCTTTCTGACTATACAGATCTATGGGGGGAGGGGGAGTTCTTCAATCTATCACTATTCCACGGAACTAAAATCTGGCATTTGAGACCATAAAATGGCATTCTAGTGAACCAAGTTAAACACCTTCATGTCAAACACAGTCTATTCATATAGGCGATGCTGCTCACCTTTAATGGCCTTCAGTGGACCTACGGAACTATGAAGAGCAACAAAGAGGATTACAGTTGTTCCTGCCAAAATCAATGCACAACTGGCTGAAGAATAGATCTTTGTGATCATGCCAGAGGGTGAGCTGTGGGAATACATGTAATGCCTCTGATGACCACCCTCACTGAGAAATGTCATAAGCCAGTGGAAATATGTTTCTTTTTTTTTTACAAAATCAATTATCACAATTACAATTTCACAAAAGAAATAAAGAAAAGGAATACAAAGAATATTATTCATAATAAACTCACCAAAAAGTGAGAAATCCTTTCTAGCCCACATTATGAGATTTGCCCAAAACCTTTTACAAGAATACCTCACGAAACCATATTGGCCACTGCTGAAAACATGGCAATTGACCCACCATGGTCAATATTCAGACTAGTGCCTAATTAACTCAGCATATAAAGCCTTTTTAGCCAGTTAATGCACTAACTAGTCCTTTTACTAAGGCACGGTAGCCGTTTTAGTGCACGCTAAATGTTAAGGCATGCTAAAGCGTGCTAATGCACCCATTATATTCTATGGGCGCATTCGCACATCTTAGCACGCCTTACCATTTAGTGCACACTAAAACAGCTACCGCACCTTAGTAAAAGGACCCGTAACTAATCCTTTTACTAAGGTGCGGTAGTCGTTTTAGCACGCGCTAAATGTTAAGGTGTGCCAACGCGCCCATAGGATATAATGCTCCATACATGCTCCGCCCTAGCCAGTTAGGGGCTGACTAACTACTAACAATAGTAGAGATATTTAGTGGCAGCATTGGGTTAAGAGCTGCTGAATATCAGCGGCTGGCCTGCTCAGTGGGATTTATCCAGGCAGGACACTCTCCTACATATTGACCCCTTAGGCCCTCTTTTACTAAGGTGCGCTAACCCAGTGTTCTTCAACCTTTTGACATCTATGGACCGGCGGAAATAAAATAATTATTTTGTGGACCGGCACCGGTCCACGGACTGGCAGTTGAAGAACACTGGGCTAAGTCGTGGGTCAGATCATGCCCATCTCCACCCAATCTCTGCCCCACACCCTGCCCCCATAATAGTACTAATTGTAACACCATTTTTCCCATTCATTTTTTCATATATACACACAATATAATCATATTAACAATACATAATGGTTAACTACAAAATTAAACTACACAAAGCACACTGTATGCTTCGCAATATTCATTTCTACCAGAACACAGATAACCCCATGCAAATACGGAACCAAAAACTAAAAGTACTAATATATACAAACAAACCCTAAGATTCAAGACCCTGCATGCAGTACAACCCCAGAGAAAAAGAAACAAATGCATTTCTTCCTGGACAGACAGCAGATGTAAATCAATCACTAAATTCAAAAATAAAATCATTCCCCCTACCGTTGTTGTCTCCCTCCCTCCATGCTGTGCCTTGCCTTCTGACCTGCTCCCGCCTGACCGTTATATGACGCCCCCCGGTGTTATCTTCGGGCCGGCTCCCTCTTCCTTACTGACGCAGTGCACAAAGCCGCAGGTAGCGGCTCCTTGCGCGTCCCACCCCTCATCTGGAAGCCTTCCCTCTGACGTTGCGACATCAGGTGCAGGACGCATGTAGGAGCCTCTGCCCACAGTTTCGTGCACTGCAGCATTGAGGAAGAGGGAGCAGGCCCGAAGACAATGCCGCATTGATCGCACCATGGACTGGCGGCTGAAGAACACTGTCTCGGGCCCATTGCACGTGCCGGCACCGGTCCACATACCGGCAGTTGAAGAACACCATGCTAACCTATTAGCGCACGCTAATCGATTTAGCGCGTGCTAAACGCTAAGGCGTGCATGTTAGTCTATGGACACATTAGTGTTTAGCACGCGCTAATTCAATTAGCACATGCTAATCGGATAGCGCACCTTAGTAAAAGAGGGGGGTTAGTGTTGCAAAAAAACCTGTTTAAAATACATTAATCTACAAATAAATATGCATGAATCAGCTTCACACATGTTAATAAGGCCCTCTTCTATCAAACTGCAATAGCAGTTTTTAGCGCAGGGAGCCACGCTAAATGGCCCTCGCTGCTCTCGATGCACATAGGAACTCAATGAGCATCGGGAGCAGCGCAGGCCATTCAGCGCGGTTCCCTGCGCTAAAAACTGCTATCGCAGTTTGATAGAAGAGGACCTAAGTGTTTTCTCCTATTTTATCAGGGCTGCATTTCAATTAAAATTTAAATCATAATTAAGAATGCAATTATAGGAAAAATGACAAATTAAGGGCTCCCTTTACTAAACGATGTTAGAGGTTTTTAGCATGGGCCAGTGATGTAAATGCTCTGATGCTCATAAAATTCCTATGAGTTTCAGAGCATTTATCTTGCTGACCCAGGCTAAAAACTTCTAGCGTCATGTAGTAAAACCCAGCATAAAGAATTAAAACAGCATGCAGAATAACTATAAACAGCTTTATAGTTTGTATAGCATACTTCAGAAAAACAAGCCTATTTATTTTTCTTAATAAAAAGTCTAAAAAAATTATGGAAAAATGCCAAACATAAATGTTTTTTCCCTATGCATATCCCTAGAATATAGGTCTATCTAATATAATAAAATCCTAGATGCGCATGCGCACTCTTACCTCGTGTTCTGTGATCTCTGATCTGTGATCAGTAGGTCTGTGGCGGCAGGAGTGCGCATGCGCAAGTCCCCAGCCTTACTTCTTCCCAGCACCTACCTACACTCGCCGGCAGGACTGGCCGCCAGCGCTGGACTCCCTGCTCTCCACAAGATCGCGGTGGCGGCTCCTCTCATGAGCCGCACCAGCATCGGAGAAGACTTCCGACGCTGGCGGGGATCGAAAGGAGCCGCCGCGACACCTTTGAACTTTAAAAAAAAATTTGCCCAGAGCGCACCAGACCGCGAGAAGGGAAGGGAAGCGCCGACAAAAAAGAGTCCAGCCGCTTTGCTGGCTACCCACTCACTCAGTAAGTACTTTTTTGTGGTCAGACCCTCCCATCCCTTCCCGATGTCTGACCGGCTCACTTAGTCCCTTGCCACCCCCCCTTCCCTTTCCGCGGTACCGACTCCAAACCTGCAGACTCCAGCAGCGTCTCCAGCACTCTACACACGCTGCTTCGGGGCCATCTACTGCCCTGATTTGCTCTGCCACGTCTCTGATGATGTCATCAGGGACGTGCCAGAGTAAATCAGGGCAGTAGAAGGCCCTGAAGCAGCGTGTGTAGAGTGCTTCAGATGCTGCTAGAGTTGGCAGGTTTGTCGGGACCGCGGGAAGGGAAAAGTGGGGGTAGGGGAAATGCTGCTGCTGCACAGGGAAGTGGTGTGGGGGGGAGGAAAATGGAGGGGGAGGGAATGCTGCTAATGTGGTTGCTGCACAGGGAAGTGGGGGGATCGAAATGCTGCTGCTGCACAGGGAAGTGGGGTGGGGGAAATGCTGCTGCAAAGGGAAATGGAGAGAGAGGGAATGCTGCTGCATAGGGAAATGGGGGAGAGAAATGCTGCTGCATAGGAGGCAGGGAGAAAGACAGACAGCGGGCGGAAGGGAGACAGAAAGAAAAGAAGAAAGACACAGGGGCAGGGAGAGACACAGAAAGACAGACAGACAAAGGGGGCCAGGGAGAGAGACAAAAAGAAAAAAAGACAGCGGGAGGGAGAGAGAGACAGAAATAAAGAAAGACAGATAGGCATATATTCTAGCACCCGTTAATGTAACGGGCTAAAATACTAGTATGAGTATAATTAGTTTGTATAATCTCAAAAGTTATCAGCATGCATCTCTAAGGGCCTCTATTATCAAGCCAAATAGTGTAGAGCAGTGCGGTAAATGCACCAAAGCCCATAGGCATTGAGTGGGCTTTGGTGTATTTGTCATTTGGTACTCGTTACCACAGCTTGATAAAAGAGGGCCTTTCAAAGGGTTGTATTTTGTTAGTCAGTATCTTTTATTGAACTGTGTTATTTTCTTTTATGACATTGTTATTTGGATATGTATTTTTAATTACTTGTTGTAATTACTATTGTGTAAACCGCCAAGAACTGATGGTTTGGCGGTATATAAAAATAAACTCTTATTATATCATGTGTCCGTTGGACAAAAGGGTCAAGAAAATAAGAAGTATGTTGGTTGAAAACCTAGTGCTTTTCACTGGCAGTATACGGTATACAGTATATTCAATATTCAATGACTTGCATGGTTTTACTGCAAACTTTGGAGTCCTTTTACTAAGGCATGCTAATCGATTTAGCACACGCTAAATGCTAAGGCACTCATTATATTCTATGGGCGCCTTAACATTTAGCATGCACTGATTTGCCCAGGCGCCTTAGGCCCCACCTGTGGGCGGGGCTTTAGGACGGCTGGGCCAATCCGGCCCCATTCCGGAGTCGGCTGCCTGCCGGATGTGCAGGTTTGGCACCGAACTGTCCGGCCAACTTGAAAAGGTACGGGGAAGGGGGGTGGGGGTGGGGAGGTCGTGGGGTCGGCCGGGAGGGGTCGCGGGTCGGCGGGGGGGCAATTGGGGGTTCTGGGGAGGATGGCCGTTGGGGGAGGGGGGGTTGCGTCGAGGGCAGGAAGGCCTGGGATCCCTCCTGCCCGTAATGTAGTGGGGGGTGGGGGGTAGGGGGTCGCCTGGGCCAGGAGGGCTTGGGCTCCCTCCTGGCCCGATCGAGACGCGGGGGGGTGGTCGCCTGGGCCAGGAGGGCTTGCACTCCCTCCTGGCCTGATCGAGACGCGGGGGGGGGGGGTCGCCTGGGCCAGGAGGGCTTGGGCTCCCTCCTGGCCCGATCGAGATGCGGGGGGGGGGGGTCACTGGGGCCAGGAGGGCTTGGGCTCCTCCTGGCCCAAGCCAGTCGCAGGGGGGAGGGGGGTCGCTGGGGCCAGGAGAGCTTGGGCTCTCTCCTGGCCCGATGTTAATCGGCAGGGCAAGAGGGCTTGGGCTCCCTCTTGCCCCGATATCATCGGGGGTGTCGCGGTTGGCCGGGGCAAGAGGGCTTGAGCTCTCTCTTGCCCTGATGTTGTCAGGAGGGGGGGGGTCGCGGTTCGACATGGCAGGAGGGCTTGGGCACCCTCCTGCCTGGATGGTTGTGGGGGGGGTGATTCTGTAACCGGTGTTGTTTTTGACAGACACCGGTTACAGAATCCAGCTTTTAGGCGAAGGACTGGCTCCTCCTTCGCCTAAAAGCCCTTCTGTTGGACGTTTGGGGCTTAGGCGTTTTGTTGGTTCATTATGGACAAAAAGTGTAGACGTCGTGTAGGTGTACTTGTAGACGTAGTGGTGATCTGGGCGTTTAGTAGAGGCAGCCCATAATCAAAACAAGGACATTTGTTTTGGTTACGGACACTTTCCCTGCTTCTGCTTTGAACGTTTAAGGACTTAGGCCAAAAGGGGACTTAGACGTTTTGTTTGATTATGCCCCTCCACATGTACATGTATTCTTTTCCAGGTCTATATGATTTTATTATTTTATTTTACTATATTTATTTTGCTGTACCTTATTTTGCAAGGCAAGCTATAAATCAAATGAATTAAAATTAATTTGAAGAAGCAAGGAAAGAAGTAAAAATCTGGCATATGTCTGAGTTTCACAGAAAGTACAGGAGATACTACCTTCACAGGACGTGAAAGCAGAAGGAAAACAACGAAGCTGAATGATTGGTGTTCAATCTCATTTTTTGGATAGAAAGACTCGACACGATTGTGTTTTGGCCCTACATGGAGCTGTCTCAGGAGTTTGAATCTATGACAAGATGATATTAGTATAGGTATTCAATCTTCAATGTTTATTTCTGTATTTCAATATGCATGTACCAAGAGATTAAGAAAAGCAAGCGGCAACCAGTAATGCTCCTCTGTTACTGTCTGCGATGGGCGCCGCTCTTAGGCCCTCTTTTACTAAGGTATTTTAGTGAGTATTTTAATACCAGGTGCGGGAGATGTCTTTGGCGTCCCATTTGAAAGAAGTCTGATCGGTTGGGATACATCCTGAGGGAGCAGGCTTGTGGAACGCTGGCCACCGTTGGTGCACCGATCAACCGAAGTTAAGTGGAAAAGTTTTTCTTCTATCTTTTGTTTTTTCATTAGCAAAGCACAGCATAAAGTTCTTATTTCATTGAAGGTTTTTTGCCAATGAGGTGACCGCTCAACCACCTTTAATAAACCATTTTGGTGGAGGTGGGAGGGCCCTTGTCTGAGGCTTTTTCCTTCATTTTCAAGTCATTTAATAGCCTATGCTGTCCTTATATTACATTACTGGACATTATAGTATTAATCTCCATTGAAAGTGTTTATTATTTTATACAACTTGTTTTCATGACATCTGAGTCATTTGTGGTTATTCTTACTGTACACCACCTTGGGTGAATTTCTTCAAAAGCTCTGTGAATAAATCCTAATAAATAAATGAATAAATAATAATGGATCATTCAACAACCACACTCATTAAAATTTAGCCCAGACAAAATGTAAATTGTATAGATTGCGAGTCTGCCGGGGCAGACAAGGATAAATGCTTGAGTAACTGAATAAATCCATGTAAACTGTTCTGAGCTACCCTGGGAGAACGGTATAGAAAATTGAATACACACATAAATAAATAAATAAAATCCTACAAATGTTGTTAGAGAACAAGCATATTTCAGCAGATGACTAACTTATATGAAGCTATCTCATATTACACACGCATTAAGCATAAAAGTGACCCATCAACAACTTTTTTTCAATGCTTTTTGAAGGATTAAATTAACTACCAGAGAAGCCAGCTATCGGAGAATTTATGCTTTGCTTTTTAGTTTCTCTCCTTTTCTGAGACAGAACACACCCTCATTCACAAAGTGAGCATAGCCCTCAGGCATTTCTTGCCTAGGGAGGGTTAAGAAGTTACACCACTGTCAGATAAGATGTACAGCACTACACTTCAGAAGATAAAGTTGAGGGGGGCGGGCGTGTGGAGAGGTTTCCACAAGCAGCTGTGGAATCCCGGCTTCTGCCAGCCAGGGAAACCCTTTCCAAAACAAGAACCAACTCCTCCTACTCTTTCTTATCTCTCAGCTCAGCTATACTGAAAATTTTAACCTGAGATCTCAGAAAGAAATAACCCAGCCTTTGTTACTTACAGCAATGAAAATTTACCTGACTGAACAGAGATGAGCCAATGAAAAGCTTTAGGGATTTGTTTTTATATTTTAATCCAGCTATCTGACTGGGGACAACTTTATGCATATTGTTTCCCCCAGGCTGTAACATTTAAGAGGCTCCTTCAATTAAGTAACACAAACTTTAGATTTAATAGACAACAATAACAAAAAAAATATATAGAACAGCCAATTATAATTACTAAGAAAATCAATAATTATGATTTTATACTGTAATTGTTATTTTCAAATGTATTAATTTTTTTTCATTGAAGTCTGAGGCCTTAAGCTGTAGCAGTTCAGATCATGGCTTGCAGAACATGACTAACTTCAGGTAATAAACATAAGAACATAAGCAATGCCTCTGCTGGGTCAGACCTGAGGTCCATCATGCCCAGCAGTCCGCTCACGTGGCGGCCCAACAGGTCCAGGACCTGTGCAGTAATCCTCTATCTATACCCCTCTATCCCCTTTTCCAACAGGAAATTGTCCAATCCTTTCTTGAACCCCAGTACCGTACTCTGCCCTATTACGCTCTCTAGAAGCACATTCCAGATGTCCACCACAAGTTGGGTAAAGAAGAACTTCCTAGCATTCGTTTTGAATCTGTCCCCTTTCAACTTTTCTGAATGCCCTCTTGTTCTTTTATTATTCGAAAGTTTGAAGAATCTGTCCCTCTCTACTATCTCTATGCCCTTCACGATCTTGTAAGGCTCTACTTCCTACATGTTCTTTGAAGCAGAAAACGATGGCTTGCTGGAAGGCAATACTCAGAACTGGCATTAGGGGAACACAAACAGGGCAATGGTCTTGGGTCCCATGCTACGGAATCCCTAAGCCTGCCCTAGGCTGAAGAAGGCAGAGTCTGCCAACAGGCTTTGGGGCCTCCTTACAAATATCTCCTTTGGGCCCCAGCATGACTTAATATCATCCCTGCCAGAGCTGTTGCTTCTCTAAAACATAAGTCCCTACATATACTTGTATCATGATTGGATCTCCATTTTCCTCACTGGTATAAGACTGGTACAGTCTCATAATAATGAATGGAACATTAACTCTCACATACTGCTCTGCTGTGGATAGATAAGAATACACTAACTATATCACTGACTATTATAATCCTCTCTTCTCACTTTACATACTGAATTAGTTAGTAACATTGATTCACTGCAGACTGAACTGGAACACAGACCGTATCTCACTGCCAGATCACTATTACAGTAGTAAACACATGAAATATTTTAGAGGTCAATTTTATATCGACACCTTGGTAAATAGAGCATGAACGTGTCTATTTTATAAAGACTTGTCAGGGCTTGGTGCTTGGACATATTCATAAACGATCTGGAAATTGGTACGACAAGTGAGGTGATTAAATTTGCAGACGATACGAAGTTATTCAGAGTAGTGAAGACGCAGGGGTATTGTGAAGATCTGCAACACAACATGGCAAATGAGGTTCAACATGTATAAGTGTAAGGTAATGCATGTCGGTAACAAAAATCTCACACACAAATACAAGATATCCGGGGTGGTACTTGGAGAGACCCTCCAGGAAAGAGACTTGGGAGTACTAGTCAACAAGTCAATGAAGCCATCTGTGCAATGTGCGGCGGCGGCAAAAAGGGCGAACAAAATTCTAGGAATGATTAAGAAGTGGATCACGAACAGATCGGAGAAGGTTATCATGTCGCTGTACCGGGCCATGAAGAAAGAAGAAAGACACAGTACTACTTGAAAGGCTCCAGAGAAGAGCAACTAAAATGGGTAAGGGGCTGGAGGAGTTGCCGTACAATGAGAGATTAGAGAAAATGGGCCTCTTCTCCCTTGAAAAAAGGAGACTGAGAGGGGACATGATCGAGACATTCAAGATAATGAAGGGAATAGACTTAGTAGATAAGGCCAGGTTGTTCACCCTCTCCAAGGTGGGGCGAACGAGAGGGCACTCTCTAAAGTTAAAAGGAGATAGATTCTGTACAAACGTAAAGAAGTTCTTCTTCACCCGGAGAGTGGTGGAGAACTGAAATGTTCTTCCTGTTATAGGGGAAAACTCTTGAAAAGAGGAGACTGAGAGGGGACATGATCGAAACATTCAAGATAATGAAGGGAATAGACTTAGTAGAGAAAGAGAGATTGTTCACCCTCTCCAAGGTAGAGAGAACGAGAGGGCACTCTCTAAAGTTAAAAGGGGATAGATTTCATACAAACGTAAGGAAGTTCTTCACCCAGAGGGTGGTAGAAATCTGGAACACTTTTCCGGAGGCTGTTATGGGGAAAGCACCCTTCAGGAATTCAAGACAAGGTTAGACAAGTTTCTGCTGAACCAGAACGTACGCAGGTAAGGCTACACTCAAATAGGGCACTGGTCTTTGACCTAAGGACCACCGCGTGAGCTGACTGCTGAGCAAGATGGACCACTGGTTTGACCCAGCAACGGCAATTCTTATGTTCTTATGTGCATAAATCAACATTTTATGTGTGAAAATAGTTTATAAAATTTCTCTTTGGAGTAGGGGAGGGGGGTTTCAACAGGGTCTATTCTGTAATAGAATCGAGCTCCTAGGTTCTGTTATAGAATACTAACATAACCCATTATCAGTGTGCCTAACATTATAAGTTAATTGAATTTCGATTCCAGTTTTGGCCCTGAAACTGGCACAAAATCTGGGTTTGAGTTTTAGTTGGTAATGCTAGTGCATTTTTGGCTGAAACTGAAACTCCATTCCTCTCACAATCACTCTCCTCTCAGGCCACTTATTCCTGACAGGTGCTGTTGCCTAGTTAACATGGCTGCTGAGACTTCCTGTGGAAGCCTCACAAAAACTGCCACGAGCTAATTTTACATTGGAACTGGCATAAGCAAGGATAATATCCAGTTGCTCCTATTTATACTGGTTCCATTCTCAAAATGGCTTCTGGGAACTCCTGCGACAGTCTCGCAAGGCTGCCACAGGAAGTCTTGGCAGCCATTTTGCTTAAGCAGTCTGTATTGCTCAAATAATTTTTTTATGGAATGTGCAGTTCTACATCACATAGGGGTCCTTTTACTAAGACGCGCTAGCCGTTTTAGCGCACACTAAATGCTAACACATCCATATGTTATAATGGATGCGTTAGCTTTTAGCATGCGCTAATATTTAGCGTGCATTAAAATGGCTAGTGTGCCTTAGTAAAAGGACCCTATAATATCTAAGTATAACTCTGAAGGATAGATTTCAGAAAGATGTAGCGATACAGAACTTAAGTTTCTTCACATCAATACAGAAGTCAAAAAGAGAACTAGCAAATGTTATAGGTGACTCTGAAGGAGAACAAGACGTGTCATCATTCAGTGAACACATTAACCTCAGTTATGGGTATGCACTGCACCAAAGTTTAGCACAGGAGTATCCAATCTCAGTCCTGAAGAGCCTCAATCTATTCCAGTTTCAAGGATTTCTCAGATGAATATGCATGAGAATATTTGCATGCACTGTCACCATTGCATGCAAATAGATCTCATGTATATTCATTGTAGAAATCCTAAAAACCTCTGGTTCAGCTCATCTACTGAATCCCCTGCTATAAATGTCACAGTAATACCTTTTTCCAAGCCACACCTATCTGTTGTCTTATTGTGCTACAATCCCACTGCCTCTGATAAGTGGACCTGGGACCAAAGGAAAAGGATCCAATAGAACAAAGACTAGAAACAAAGATTACAGGTTTTACTCCCAGAGAGCACTCCAAAGGCCACAGAGCTTGCTCTTATGGCTGGAGAGTCTGTGTATCCCCTGAAGGCCCTGCTGCATTCCACCAAGGTTGGATTAATCTTTTGCACCAATCGCTCTGCTGTCTACTCTGTTGCTGACAAGGAAAGGGACCAATTTGATGAAAGGTAAAATAGCATTGGGGATTCAGTAAATCCCCTGAAGGCCCTGACCACATGTACCAACAGCAGATTCCCCACACACACACACACATACACACAGAAGATGGGCCATTTTGAAGTGATGAGGCTTTCAATAATAAGCATTCTCATATGTTAGACCTGTACATTGGAACTCTTCACCAGAGGAACTGCACAAAGTTCCATCCTATTTCAGTTTTCTCAAACTTTTAAAGACCTGGAAATTTCAGTAATGTTTTAATTAATGTTTTTATATATTTGAATTTGAATATCAGAATACGGTTTCTGTGTTATCTTACACAAACTGCTTTAACATGTGATACAAAGTTGTGTATAAAATTAATCGATCCAATCAAATCTATCTGTATACCCCGGTCTCTACTGTATGCAAATCTCATGCATATTTCACTGTAGCAGTTCTAAAGATCTGGCTGGCTAGGATTGGCAAACACTACATTAATAGGACATCTGATCCATGCTAGTTTCCACAGACTACCCCCTACCCCCCCCCACCCCACAGGCCGGCGAGGTAAATGCTCAGACGCTTGTAGAAATTCTATGAGCATTAGAGCACTTACCTCACTGGTCCATGCTAAAAACCTCTAGCTCAGCTTGATAAAAGAGGCTGTATATTTCCTATGAAATGATGGACAGATATTGCCACAATTCCTAAACTCTGGACAATACAGTATATTTACATCATAAATTCACAGAATATAACAATCTTGGGCAAAGAATATATTATTGTTATTATCAATATATTTACTATACTGCCTACAAGCTTGAAAGCTATTGAAGCAGAGTACAATATAATACTGTGTCTTATATATCACAATTCTCTACAAGGAATTTATGTGGTTTACAATAAGAGTTAAATCAAATTCTTAATGTTATATTTTTAAACTCGATCTTGTTGTTAGAGGGAAGAGGTAAAGGCTAGGAGGTTGGCTATAGAGAAAGAAGATATGTTTTAAGTTTCTTCTGGAAGTCAAGGTAGATAGTAGGTTGTCTCTGATCTTGTGGTTATTAAAGGGAAGGGGTGAAAATAGGAGGTTAGCTATTGAAAGAAGGGATACGTACTTTTCTTGAGTCTAATGGTAGTTAAAGGCATACAGCCAGAATTATTACATGTGCAAAACATGCATTATTAGTAATTAGGTCCATTGCATTCGAGACTTATGGTAAAAGAACATGTGTTAATGCTGCTAGTTCTAGCCAGGGACAAAGGAAGCTCTTTATGGTTGAGGAGAGCCAAACAATCCAAACTGTTTCTTAACTTCCACAGTTGCCAATGTTGTGTGGAACAAAATGTTGGTACAGCCATGCATTCCACAGCCTATGGATCTAACCAATACATGAACAAAGCTGCTTCAAACATGACTATTTTTTATCTATTTCTATTTATCTATTTCTCCAGAATTCTACTGTTCAACGGCTCCCCCTTCTGCTTCTATTCCTTTCTCTCCTCTCTTCTACCTTCCAAAGTATTTAGATCAATGCTGTCTTGTTAAAATGTTTATTTTATTTTTATTTTTCCTCTAACTCTACTTTTCACTTCTCTATTACCCTCCAGGTACTTTAGTTAGATTGTGAGCCTTCGGGACAGTAAGGGAATTTTTCAAGTACCTTTCTTATTTCTAATCTTAATGTATATTTTCTGTAAACCGCTTAGAACCTAACGGATGTAGCGGTATATAAGAAATAAATTACATTACATTACATTACATTACAATATTCTGATGAAGGGTAATTGTGAGCCAATAATGTGTCTCATCTCATGCTTTCTCAGTAAAAATGCTGTCTGAGTTTTACATGATCCTTTTAATGTGTAACCACCCTGGAAAACAATTTAGGGAAGCAGTTTAAATTTATAGATACATTATATTAACTAATTTCTATTAAAACTTTTAGGGTCCCTTCTATCGAGCTGTGCTACAGGTTTTTAGCACGAGCCAGCATGGTAAATGCTCCAACATTCTCAGAATTTCTATAAGTTATGCAGGCATGTTTAAGCCCTGCCCATGCCCCACCCATGAGCACGCCCCCTTACAAATACATGTTATATAAGTGCATATTTACAAAACAGTGCTTAGGTAGAAATTTGGCAGTTATATGCATCGGTGCACGCATATATGTATAAATGCCTTTATGTTAAACATTTGCCAGCATGATGAGTGTATAGATTTTAGCACCTGTGTTACAGAATTACTCCAGATAAGATCATTGTATTTGTAAATGTAGAATAATTGGGACGTTAGTCTTCAAATTTTGAAATAAACATAAAAATGGGAGGAGCCCTTTTGAAAACCTACTATGAAGAATCAGCTGTAATAATCTTTTGCACAAACATTATCTATAAACATGGAATTTCAATTTTTCCTAAACTCTTAACAATGAAGCGTCTTCAAACAGCCTTTATAGTTGGCCATGTTGACATGGTCCCTATGAACAACACTAACCCCCTCTTTTACTAAGGTGCGTTAACCAATTAGCGTGTGCTAATCAAATTAGCCCACGCTAAATACTAACGCATCCATAGACTACCATGCACGTGTTAACGTTTAGCGCGCACTAATCGGTTAGCGCACCTTAGTAAAAGAGGGCCAAAGAATCAGAAAAATATTTCAAGGAATTGATGTTGCGAAACCCCCCCCCCCTAACATACCTGGTGCTTTTTCCACAAACATGACTTTGGAATCTTGCAAGAAGTTATGCCCAGACAAAACCATTTTCTTTCCACCAATCACTGGAAAGCTATCAATACTTTGCTTCTCTACCAAAGGTAATTCTTGTGCTGATCTTTGAGCTGGTAAAGAAAGCAAATAAAAACATAAGAAAACCAAAATACATACAATACCAAGTATCTTAAGTGAATCAATGTTCAGAACAAGAAAACAGTTTGCACATTTTTCAACAATACAGTGGGAAAAATCATGATGGAAGAAATTATATATTCAAAATATCCAGTTAGAATGGTAAAAATAATAAAAGGTCATCTTGGCAGAGAAAAAGATTTGTGTTTTAAACACAGCTAATTGAACATACTAACTGTCTAATTTTGGAAAGGCAGTTCTATAAAGAGACTACTTTTTCAACGTTACTATATCTTTAAGAATACCGTTGCACATTGGGCTAAGAAATGATGGTGGTTACAACAATATGAAGAGATTTGGGGTCCATTGACAAACTTTTGTAAGAATTGATCGTTAGTAGTTCCCTTTGATTTCTTAATGAGTACTATATACATCCAGGAAGGGTGAGTGGGTGGGAGGGTGCGGGTGGGGGGTGTTATGTACTCATATCATTTGATTGTAATGAGTGCTGTTTATTCTACTAATTGTTGGTTAACCTGTTGCACTTTATGTTGGCTTTTAAAAATTAATAAAGATTAAAAAAAAAAAGAAGTCTGCAGAGAAAATATGCTGGACTGTGTTTCAAGTAACTTTGACTTTTCTATTTTTGATGTACTTTTGTTTGGTAGAATGATCATCTGTTTCTTGCACTATGTAGAAGCATGAGTTTATAACATCACCATAACAACAAAGCTTTTAAATATGGCTGTGGGAACAAGTAGGCCCAGTTCTTTTTGTGTTTCAGCTGTGAAATCACTTCAAGAATTTGAAGAACCTTATGATAAGTGAAAACTGTTGATAGAGAGCTGATGTTGCAGCCCTTGATAAAGCTAGATGCAAAACAGGACCATTTTGGGGCATTTTTTGGAAATGTAAGATGAAGAATACAGCTGGACTTTGCTTTTCATTTAAGTGCTGGAGGGGCGCTACGTGGACTTTAGTTGGACTTTGCTCTTTATGATACCATATATGCTCAAATATAAGATGAGATTTGGGGACCAAAAAAATGGCCCAAAAATAGGGGTCTCATCTTATATTCGGGTCAGTGCCAACCCGCCGCCTCCTGGACTTGTTGCAGATCTCTGCCAGCCTGCCGTATAATCTGTTGGGCCTGGACAGGAGGGATTGCTCCTGTCTCAGCCAAATCTGACAATTTTTTTATCTCCCTCCTGCCTCCCCCTGTGTAAATCCCTGGTGGTCCACCGGTGTACTGGATGAGTATTCCATGCGCCTGTCCAACGCTGAGCCCCTCTGAATGGCTGCTGCGAGTTCTTGCAGTCTAGCAGTGTACCAGCCAGGAATGAGCTTTTTGCACTCTTGCCTGGCACTGAGCCGTTCGTTGAATGGCTGCCATCAGTTCTCGCGGGACTAGTGAGAACTGGCGGCAGCCATTTAGGGAATAGCTCAGGGCTGGGCAGGAGCACAAAAAACTCACTCATGCCCAGTACACTGCCGTGAGAACTTGAAGTACACATTCAGAGAGGGGCTCAGCGTGGGACAGGAGCGCAGAAAGCTCACTCCTGCCCTGTACACAGCTGGACCACCAGGGATTCAAAAAGGTACACGGAGGGAAGCAGGAGGGAGGTAAAAAAAATTGTCAGAGTCGGCCGGGACAGGAGTCCAGTCTACCACTGGACCACCAGGTAATACAGCAGGCTCGGTGGAGGCCTGAAGAACTTTGGGAAAGAGGAGGGACAGGGTACAGTGCAGGGAGATTGGACAGGGTGGACAGCCTGGCAGGGCCCAGCTTATGGGCTATATATTTATTTTTTAGATTTGTGATATGCTGGTAAGCCATTTCAGACCATTAGTACAAATGTTCCTAAAATCAGGATATTAAAAAGTGGAATTTAAAAAAAAAAACCCAAGGATGTAAGACATTCACTCCCCAACATTCAGCCAGTGGGGGGGGACAGCATTTATTTATTTTTTTTGCTGCCACCAATGCTAAAACTGAAAATTCTATGCTGGACCTTGTGCAGGCTTCAGTATTAAATTTCCTTTTTTTTTTTTTTTTTTTTTATAAACCGGCTAGAACATGACCAGTTAATTTAATATTCAGACTTACTGGCCATGGGTTAGCACATAAAGATAGGACAGCTATTTATGGGGTTTTATTTAACCACTAAACCTGACCGGTTTTGTCTGAATATCAAGACATAACCCCCTGTTTTACTAAGGTGCACTATGTGTTTTAGCGCGTATTTAGCGCCACTCTCCTAATCTTCTCTACTTATTTACATTCTCCCATGCATGACCCATTTATATGTTAATGGTTATTGGTGAAATAGAACAACACAGTTCAGCGCAAGAAGGACAAAGACAACAGGAGCCATATTTCAATGTTTAGTCGGATTTCCTATTAAGTATGGCTTAGATCAGTGTTTCTCAACTTCTTCAAGTCAAGTACTCCCCTAAGCCTAACAAATACCAACCGAGTATCCTTGCCCAAGCTCCACCTCAGACTCGCCCAAGCTCAACCCCTGAATCCACTCCCATAACCTAAACCCAACCCACAGGCCTTCCCTCTGATGTCAATTCTGACATCGGAAAGAAAGTTCCCGGTCAACTACTCAGCGTGTGAGTCACTGCCTGCATCCCTACATGGAGTGCTGCTGGGGGAGGAGGGAGCCAGTCCGGCTCCAACAAAGTAACAAGGTCAGCTTTGGGGGTGGGGAGTGGTGCAGCGGGCGGGCAGGCAAGGAGGAAGGCAGGGAGGGATCCCTGGCAGCAACTTCAGCAGGGGGCGGGCGGGCAGGGAAGGATCTCTGCTGAGATCCAAGCTGCGTACCCCCAAGGGTACACATACCGCGTGTTGAGAAACACTGTCTTAGATCACCGGTGTCAGAAAGCAACGTTAAATGGTTGGCTTGTTTCGATCTACTTCCAAAAGGCCATGAATGCAACCAAAGGTAGTGGAATGGGATGGGACATTGGCCATACCTAACCAACATTTTGTCCCATGTGGCATCAGAAATTAGGAAGCCTGGGAATCATGACTGGTGGATGGTTTGTCTGGTCCTGTCAACTACTCATAATGGGTACTAGTTTAACATCTTGACAGAGATCAGTAATTGGCATGCAATCTGCATTACAGAACTTCCCATCCTTAAAAGTAGTCTTCTAGAACAAGTCTGAGAACTACTGGAACAGTATGCAGGGAAGTTTGCACTGCTGTTACCCAAGCTGTATCAAACACAGTACCAGAATCTTTATTGGAGACTGTCACGAAATTCTTCTCAATTTTTCTAGGAAGAATCACTGTGGGTAAAGAACAATATAGATTCAAGGGATTTTTAAGCATTCTTCCAGTTGTATCTAAATTTGTTGTTGACAGGAGCTGATCTGTGTCTGTTCATAATCAATGCTCCTTCTAAGGAGTGGCCAGAGGCATACAAATTTTTTTCGTGTGAGCGACAAGTTCTAATAACCAACAATTTTTAATTCCAATATTAGGATTGCATTTATGTATATAGCACAAAAAAAACCCCACACATATGGTAAATGATTTAGTTTAGTTTAATTAATTTTTTTTTATAGTTTACTTTTGTTTGAAAGTCAGGTCAGGTCAGTATTTTTGTGAGTGACCATGGTGAAATGTATGAACAATTGCTTACATGCTCTGCTAGCCTTAGAGGGAACATAGTTCATAATGTCAATTCACTCATTAGGGGCATGGCAGCAATCTGCAGAAGGAAATGTACGCATTATACCAAATTTATGCTTTGCATAATTATCTTTTTCATACTAAAAATAGTGGCATTTCAGGAATGCTAATTATTTCATCCAAAAAATAAAACTGTGGTGCTAGTTGTTGAATGAAACATGGCAAGAATCACAAGTCTAGGATTACTTACAACACTCAATAGGATTTGAAGATACTTGCAGAGAAAGAGTTCTCCCATTGGGTTGTGGAATGTGAACTCTAAAGACCAGTCGCACTCTCGTGTTCTTCCTCCCAATGTCTGTCTCGCCCTTCCGCAGCTCGATGTCAGAGTTTCGAAGCTTCAATATTCCAGCACAGTCAATACTGCCCAAAGAAAAGTACAATATTTTCTTTTGTCAAAGGCTAATCAGAGTTTAGGCAGTCAGGAAACAGGATCCACTAGTGTTAATCTAGATCATAAGACCTACTAGACAGGTTTATTGTTCTTACACAATCGTCTTTCCTCAGTCCTTAGTTGTTAGATTAGCAATTAGTCAAGAACCGTCTTGCACCAATTTAAAAAGTACACATGCTTATACAAAGTTAGGCATTAAATATGAATAAGAGGGAAACTACTTTTCAGCTCGCAGTATGCAAAGTTCAAACTTTACTTTGTTTCCTTAAAGTATATCCTGCCTTGAAAGTATTTGAGATCAGAAAATGGTATGAAACTGAGTTTAGAGGGCAAGATGTCAATCTCTCATGTTAGGATTAGTGCAGCGATGCTGTCTGTGGCGGGATGCATTGCCTGGAATTTTGCGATTCTGTGCTGGGAGGATAAATTTTAAGAAAATGCTGAAAACTCAATTGCTTGTTAGCGCATTCCTGTGTTAGTTTGTTTTTTTTTTCTTCTTTTTTATGAGAGCAGTCTGCAATTGTGCCTGTACGTGGTGTTTAACCTGTTATGATTGTAATCTTTGTAAACCGTATAGTTAATATACGGTATATAAATTTTTAAATAAAAGTAAAATATATCAAAAAATTAACAGTATTGTATACTGAAGGTAATGTTCAATATGTACTCTTCCCTTTGGTTATAGTTGAATTTATTTATTTTAAAAAATTATGTACTGCTTAGAATCTAACAATCAATGGCGAACGTCTGTCTATTTGTTATCCAGCCCTGTCTTTACAAGTCCATATAATTTTCCGGAAAACTGGATTGTAATATAGTAAAATATGATTATATCCTCTCCTGCAAACTTCAAAAGGACGCCTCAGCCCCACCACTCTGCCGCTATATTATCTCAAAATCGCAGGAAGAATTACATGGTGCCTCATCATTGGCTGTCCATCTTGAATACAATTATAATAATTCTCCGTTTAATCGTATTCCATAATTATAAATTGAATAAATAGTGTAAATATAAATATAAAGTGTGTTTGTACTTAGCTTAATCACAGCCAAACCTGAGAGTCTGACCCGCAGACTGCCATACTGCCTTGAATGTGCCCGATCC
The DNA here is from genome assembly GCF_902459505.1 of Geotrypetes seraphini. NCBI lineage: Eukaryota > Metazoa > Chordata > Amphibia > Gymnophiona > Dermophiidae > Geotrypetes > Geotrypetes seraphini. The sequence goes on along the minus strand of NC_047085.1, from coordinate 180,768,297 downwards.
CATCTGATCTTGTAAGCCAACCAGGATAGGGCCAGATTAGTACGTGGATGGGTGACCACCTGGGAATACCAAAGGGTCAGACTCTCAGGTTTGGCTGTGATTAAGCTAAGCACAAACGCACTTTATATTTACACTATTTATTCAATTTATAATTATGGAATATGATTAAGTGGAAAATTATTATAATTGTACTCAAGATGGACAGCCAATGATGAAGCACCATGTAATTCTTCCCGCGATTTTGAGATAATATAGCGGCGGAGTGGTGGGTCTGAGGCGTCCTTTTGAAGTTTACAGGAGAGGATATAATCATATTTTACTATATTACAATCCAGTTTTCTGGAAAATTATATGGACTGCTTAAAATCTAAGCAGTTTACAAACAACATACAACATAATAGTAACAATACAACACATACCCCCCTCTTTTACTAAGGCGTGCTAATCGATTAGCCCACGCTAATCGGTTAGCGCACCTTAGTAAAAGAGGGTTGTATTCAACAAAATGGATCCTACATCTTCCTTAACTAACAATGCTCATTTCATTCACATGAATGCATTAACAAATAGCTGTGTCTTCAAACATTTTTTAAGAATATCCCTGGGCTTACATAAGCGTAACTGATTTGTCAGTGCATTCCACAGTTTCACTCCTACTACTGAAAAGAGAGAATTCCCAACCCTAGCATTCATCACATTCCTTTCTCTCATCAATGATAATTTCATACCATTTGCAAATTTTAATTCCCTTCTTGGACAGTACAACTCCAATAAATCTTGAAAACATCCAGGGACCTTATGATACAAGAACTGATAAACTACTAATAGCGCTTTTTATTGCACCCTTTGTTATATAGGAAGCCAAAATTGGCGTAATATGGGCCATCTCCACAATCAATCTTGCAGCAGAATTCATCAAAACCTGCAATGCTCTACTTTTTGTTTTCACCACCCCTAAATACAATGCTTTGCAATCATCTAACCTGCCTAATATTAACGCTTGCACCACCATGCGAAAATCATAGGGCATTAACATTGGCTTCAACCTATACAACATGCAACTGTGCATATCCTAGCTGGATAGTTTTCAATATTTGATGTCTCATTGTCAAAGCAGAGTCCCACCAGACCCCTAACAGGTAATTGAACCTGCAACAAATTTATACACTCCAAATCTCTCTTCTCCTTATCATTCCCCGCAAGCATCACCTCTGTTTTATTTACATTCAACCATAGTCTATGCAACATCGTCCATTTCACTATATTCTCCATACAAAAATTCAAACATATCTCTACTCCTTGATAATGCCTGAAGTTTTTAATCAGTAGCACAGACTCTCCATTAGGTATTTACAGTTAGCTGCCAGTTCTCTAAAATAATACTAGTTTCCAACAACCAAAAATCAACAACCAAAAATATGAGACCAGCAATCTGTCAAAACGTGGTTTATCTAGGTCACTTGGAACTACCCAACATATCTTGTTTCTATGACTGTGTCTGAATTCAAGCGGGCCTGGGACTAGCACGTGGGATTTCTCTGAGAGAAAAAGAGATAATGGTTACTGCGGATGGGCAGATTAGATGGGCCATTTGGCCTTCATCTGCTGTCATGTTTCTATGTTTCTATCTTGATGGGAAGATTTATTCCCTGTTGCTTCTCCCAGAAGAGGTTATTTCTAAGTCTGACAAATAGTTATTAATAGATCTGTTCACTAGTATCACTGGACACATCCTTTGACAACAAAGTTTCACAGCTCAATGGTTCTTTGAGAAAAGAACACTTGCTCAAAATTGAACATATGCTACCAGCTAGTTTAATGGAGTACCCTCTAGACCAGTGGTTCTCAAACCTGTCCCGGGGGACTATTAATCAGTCATGTTTTCACGATATCCTTAATGAATATACATGAGAGAGACTGGCATACCTGTCACCTCCATTAGATGCAAATCTCTCTCGAGAATATTCTTTAGAGATTTGTCTGCTTGGTGGTCTATTGCCCTAGACCTAGTCCATACATGTGACAAGGTAGTGTCTTGTCATAAGAACATAAGAATAGCCTTACTGGGTCAGACCAATGGTCCATCAAGCTCAGAAGCCAGTTCTCGCAGTGGCCAATCCAGGTCACTAGTACCTGGCCAAAACCCAATGTGTAGCAATATTCCATGTTACCGATCCAGGGCAAGCAGTGGCTTCCCCCATGTCTTTCTCAATAACAGACTATGGACTTTTCCTTCAGGAAATTGTCCAAACCTTTCTTAAAACCAGCTACGCCATTCGCTCTTACCACAACCTCTGATTTGATAAGCCTGTTAGTCCTTAGAAACGACTCACTAGCCTATGTCGTCCCTAGTTCTAGTATTATTTAAAGGGTACTTAACTTTTCCATATTAACAAAGAGTAAACACTTGTTAACATGCATTTATAGTTCAATAGAACATCAGGACTTTATAGCACTGGCTTCTTTTTTGAACGTCTGTCAGTTAATGCACATTTACAATTTGTTTACAAAAATGTGAAATAAACCAAGAAATGTGGGGAGAAAAATCAAAAAATGACTTGAAAAGGAAACCACAAATCTTGTCTATGCATAGTCCTGCTCTTAACATTTTCCATATTATGCCTGAGTTTATAAAACTCCTTTATATCCTCTCTCAGTTATCTCTTCTCCAAGATAAATCTACTTTATCATTTCTACTGCCCTTTTTTTTACTTTTCCTAATTCTACTATATAATTTTAGATGAGTAGCCAGAACTGCACACAGTACTCGAGGTGTGATGGCATTCTGATATTCAATTGGTTCGTTTTCTATTCTGTTCTTTTTTGAATAAATTCTTCATTTTCTTTTTCCTTTTCAAACCACTGTTCCACATTGTGCTAAGAATGTCAAAATATTGATTCCATAGTCCTTTAACTGAGAGAGAATTCCTAACAGGAAGCCAGCATTGGGTACCTACCATTAGGAATTATCTTCTTCAAATGTAACACTGTACATTAAGGAGGTAATTTTATCAGTAACTTCAGAGAAGCCATGTTGAGTCAAACAGATGTCCATCAAGCCCAGCATCCTTTCTCTGGCAGTGGACAGTCTAGGTCACAAGTACTCTGCAGATTTCAAAAATTAGATTTCCCATAGCTCCTTTCCAAGGATAGATAATATCTCTCCCACTTCAACCTGGCACATACACATTAATTTTAACTGCCTCAGCGTAGGAAGAACTGGCAGCAGCTTTTAAAGGGGCTATTACATAAAAGGTTCATATGCATATATTTTCCTTTATATAAAATAAGTGCATGAGACCGCACCTTCAAAAAGATATAAAAAGGATGGAGTTGGTCCAGAGGGCTGCTACAAAATTGCTTAGTGGTCTTTGTTATAAAGCATATAGGGACAGACTGAGACATCAATATGTGTACTCTGGAAGAAAGGCAGGAGAGGGGATAAGGTTGAAATGTTTAAATATCTCTGGAGATGAGCCTTTTTCAAATGAAGGAAAACTCCAGCATGAGAGGGCATAGGATGAAGTTAAGAGGTCATAGGTTCAGGAGTAATCTAAGGAAATACTTTTTTACAGAAAGGGTGGAAGATGCTTGGAACAGACTACTTGTAGAAGTGGTTGAGACATAAATGCTTACCGGTTCCATGGTCAGACCACTTTTTAATTTCAATAACACATACTATTTCACACAATTTACCTCACATTAAGCAGCAATCGATTAACTTTAGAAACTTCAATGACCTTTCTTTAGATTTAATTCGCTCTACCTTTAAATTGGATTTCTCCGAATCTAGAACTTGTCCTTTGGATGATCTGCTTAATCAATGGAACATATCCATAATATCATTATTAGATAAACTTACACCACTACAATCCAAATTTATTTCCGCTCGCAAAATCTTGAGCCCATGGTTCACAACTGAACTTGCCCTTATTAAAAAGCAAATTAGGAGTAAGTACAGCAAAAGGGAAGAGAACCACAGTGACAACGTTCAACTTCAAGAAAGGGAACTATGATGCTATGAGAGCAATGGTAAGTAAAAAACTTAGAAACAGCTCAAGGAAAACAGAAACTGTAGAGCAAGCCTGGTCTCTATTCAAGGGCACAGTGCAAGAAGCACAACATATGTACATCCCCAGATTTAGAAAAGGGTACAAAAAAAAACCGAACAAAAGACCCCGCATGGATAAACAATGAGGTGAAGAAAGCGATAGGAGACAAGAAAAAATCATTCCGGAAATGGAAAAAGGACCAAACTGGGGAAAACTAGAATGAACACAGGAAACGCCAAAGAGAATGTCATCAAGTGGTTAGGAGAGCGAAAAGAGAATACGAAGAGAGACTGGCCAGGGAGGCAAAAAACTTCAAATCATTCTTCAGATATGTTAAGGGGAAGAAACCAGCGAGGGAGGAAGTAGGACCGTTGGATGATGGAGACAAAAAGGGAGTGATAAAGGAGCAAAAAGAGGTAGCCGACAGGTTAAACAAATTCTTCTCGTCAGTCTTCACAAGCGAGGACACATCCAGTGTACCGGAACCTGACGTGATCTTCCATGGTGACCAAGAAGAAAAACTGTCAGCAATAGAGGTGAGCCATGAGGATGTCCTCCAACAGATAGATAGATTGAAAAGCGACAAATCACCAGGCCCAGACGGAATCCACCCTAGGGTACTAAAAGAACTAAGAAATGAGATAGCGGGAATACTCCAACGTGTTTGCAACCTATCCTTGAAAACTGGAGAGATTCCGGAGGACTGGAAGATAGCAAATGTTACACCTATCTTTAAAAAGGGGTCAAGAGGAGACCCGGGAAACTATAGGCCGGTAAGTTTGACATCGGTTCCAGGCAAGATGGTAGAAGCACTGATAAAGGACAGCATCTGTGAGCACATCGAAAAAAATGGGCTGATGAAAGCGAGCCAACATGGCTTCTGCAAGGGAAGATCGTGCCAAACAAACTTACTGCACTTCTTTGAGGGGGTAAACAGCCAGTTGGACAAAGGGGAACCTGTAGACATCATTTACCTTGACTTCCAAAAGGCCTTTGACAAGGTACCCCATGAGCGGCTACTTAGGAAGCTGTGGAACCACGGGGTGGAAGGGGACGTACACAGATGGATCAAACACTGGTTGGCAGGCAGGAGACAGAGGGTTGGAGTGAAGGGTCACTACTCGGGCTGGAGGAAAGTCACGAGCGGAGTACCGCAGGGGTCTGTACTTGGACCGCTGCTGTTCAATATATTTATTAATGACCTGGAAACGGGGACGAAATGTGAAGTTATAAAATTTGCGGACGACACTAAACTCTGTAGAAGGGTTAGAACTACGGAACAGTGTGAGGACCTACAAAGGGACCTAAACAAACTGGAGGAGTGGGCGAATAAATGGCAGATGAAATTCAATGTAGGGAAATGCAAGGTCATGCATATAGGGAGAAAGAACCCGATGTTCAGCTACCAAATGGGGGGATTAGTATTAGAGGGAAGTAACCTTGAAAGAGATTTGGGTGTACTGGTGGATACAACAATGAAGTCAACGGCGCAATGCGCAGCAGCCGCGAAGAAGGCAAACAGAATGTTGGGTATTATTAAAAATGGTATTACGACCAGAACAAAAGAAGTCATCCTGCCGTTGTATCGGGCAATGGTGCGCCCGCACCTGGAGTACTGTGTTCAGTATTGGTCACCGTACCTTAAGAAGGATATGGCAATACTTGAGAGGGTCCAGAGGAGAGCGACACGAATGATTAAGGGCATGGAAAACCTTTCATACACTGAAAGATTGGAGAGGCTGGAGCTCTTCTCCCTGGAAAAGCGGAGACTCAGAGGAGACATGATAGAAACCTACAAGATCATGAAGGGCATAGAGAAAGTAGAGAGAGATAGATTCTTCAAATTTTCAAAACATAAAAGAACAAGAGGGCATTCGGAAAAATTGGAAGGGGATAGATTCAAAACAAATGCTAGGAAGTTTTTCTTTACTCAGCGGGTGGTGGACACCTGGAATGTGCTTCCAGAGGACGTAATAGGGCAGAGTACAGTACTGGGGTTTAAGAAAGGATTGGACAATTTCCTGTTGGAAAAGGGGATAGAGGGGTATAGATAGAGGATTACTGCACAGGTCCTGGACCTGTTGGGCCGCCGCGTGAGCGGACTGCTGGGCACGATGGACCTCAGGTCTGACCCGGCAGAGGAATTGCTTATGTTCTTATGTAACTAAGATCACTTGAACGTAAGTGGAGAAAAGAAAAAACTCAAGTTAACTCCCAAACATTCAAAGAGCATTCTAGATTCTACAAATTAAAAATAAACCAAGCAAAAATTAAATTCTATTCAGACAAAATCTTGAAAGCTAAAAATTCCTCAGCTCTCTATGCTATACTAAATTCAATAACATCTCTAAATAAACGACAAACTGAAGCTGCCAACTCCTTACCCACTGCTCAGGAACTTGCAGACCACTTTACTGAAAAAATTAACAAAATCAGAAATACTTTTACAGTAAATCAATATGTAACGGTTGTACATGAACAAATTGTTCCAGAGTCATTATATTCAAAATGTTCAAAATTTAAAATACCAAGCCTCAAAGAAATTGAATCCATTATTAAATCCATTAATATTAAGGGCTCTAAAGCTGATTTAATTCCTCCGTTTATCCTCAAACATTACTTTGAAATTTTTGGTCCTTTTATCCATACATTAATTAATTAATGAAAGCCTGTGTCAAAACATCATGCCAATGGCCTGGAAGAAATCAATCATCCGTCCTATTATTAAAGATAAAAAAATTAGTTCAGAAGATCCATCTAACTTCAGACCAATAGCAAACATTCCTTTCCTGGCAAAACTGACGGAAAAGGTAGTCTTTAATCAAATTTCAGAATTTGTTGAAAAAACCAATGTACTACACCCGAATCAAACCGGTTTCAGACATCACCATAGTACTGAACATTCTTTGATTGGTATGACCACCTCTATACAATATTTTCTAGATCACCATCAATCGGTTCTGTTAATCTCTATTGATCTTTCTGAAGCCTTTGACACGATCGACCACCAACTTCTACTTAATGGACTTCAATCTATTGGTATTACAGACCAAGTTTTTTTCTGGTTTGTTTCATACTTTACAGATCGAACCTCTACTATTTTTTTTAATGACTCAATGTCTAAATCTTCACAGACCACATATGGTGTTCCTCAAGGGTCTATTCTTTCCCCTTTGTTATTTAATATCTTTCTTGCCCCACTGATTACCTTGTGCCAATCTGTAGGTTTCCATGTCTTTGCCTATGCTGATGATATCCAGCTTTTACATCCATTGGATGCTAATAAACCTATTGACATCATAGCGATCAATGAGAAACTTGATCAAGTTTACCATTGGCTGGACTCTAACAGATTGGCACTCAACATTAACAAAACTAATGTGATGCTTTTTCCATGGAAAGATAGTTCTACTCTTGTCTCTCCTATTACTATAAAAAATATCCCTCTGCAATCAGTTAGCAATATAAAAATTTTAGGGGTGATTTTTGATCACAAACTGAATTTCCATGATCACATTAGTAACATTATTAAAACAACCTTTTATAGGCTACGTAAAATTCGTTCACTTTCACAATTTCTATGTTCTAAATCCCTTAATATTCTTATTCACTCTTTGGTGATCTCTAAAATTGATTATTGTAACGCTCTTTTTAAGGGAATTTCTCTGAACGAAATAAAACGTTTACAAATTATTCAAAATGCTTCCATTAAACTTATAACAAAAACTAGGAAGTTTGATCATGTAACTCCCCTTCTTAAGAATGTGCACTGGCTTCCTGTTACTTATCGGATAATATACAAATTATGTATACTCACTTTCAAATCCCTCTTTTATAAAACTCCAGCATTCATTTATAAACTATTAATTCCTTATTCTCCAAATAGAATACTGAGATCCAATGAACAGAATTTATTGACGATTCCATCTCTTAAGGTTATTAATACAAGACGGCAATTTATCTTTTCTGTTACCGCACCTCAAACTTGGAACTCCCTTCCCATTTACTTAAGGGAAGAGCGCAATCTGGAGAAATTCAAAAGTAATTTAAAAACTTTTCTATTTAGAGATGCCTTTGATAATTAACTAAGCAGTTCGCAGGTTAAATTATATTTTTTATTGTATTATACTATGGATTTTATTTGCTTCCCTTTTTGTATTTTTCCTTGATTGTCCTGCTTTTCTTTAATGATTTTGTATTTCACCTCCCTTCTTTCCTTGTGTTTATGAGTTTGTTAAGTTAGTCCATTAGTCCCCTAGGACGTTATATATAGTTATGTATTGTATTGTCTTACAAATATTGTAATTTTAACATGTTCATCGCTTAGAAATACGATTAAGCGATTAATCAAAAAACTATTAAACTTGAACTTGAAACTTGATAGGCACATGAGAGATCTTAGGGAGTGGAGATAGTAAGTGTAGTGGATGGGCAGGCTTGATGGGCCGTTTGGTCTATATCTGCCATCATGTTTCTATGTTTAACTCCTCACAAACTACAAACACCCATGACTGATTACCTCATGTGAAGGTCTACCCTGGACAAGAGTATGGATGGAAAAACTAGACCAAGAACAGGATCTAGCAGGCAGGATCAGAAAATAAACATGGATTATGAATAGACATGGAACAGGAAGCACAGGAATTAAATATAAAACAAGAAGAGCTTGCAGTGAAGCAAAGCAAGGAGCTGGGATAGCAAAGAGGTGCAAATCAGGTCCACTAAAACCTGTTGACCAGCAAGTATGTCTGGCTTGACTTTCTATATGAAGAACAGAGCAGGAGATATTGATAAGACACAGCTCTTGCTAGTACAATGGTCTCCTCCAGGGGTAGACTAAGCAGCCTCTGTGACTCAGCTACATCTCCCATTCTCAGTCCATGAGGCTATGGGTTTGACTCTAGGGAAACCAATGCATCTCATTACTCTTTTGCTCAGATCATTAATTAGTACGATAAACACTGACTGGCATGAGTACAGATCTGTAGGATACTCCACTATTTCTCAGCTGGGAAAACTGTTCTCTACTCTGTTTCCTATCCTTTAGCAGTTCTACAATACTACAGTGACATGACCAAGCTCTTTCAGAAATTAGAACGCCCTCGGCATTTACTTCAGTGTCATCCACCACTACCTTAAAAATACCATCATTCATCTGCATCATATGTGAACCCAAGAGGTTAGCTAAACCAAGCTGTTGTTTCCAACATTTAGCTCCTGAGTCACTGGTCCCATCACCATACCTGAGGGACAGGGGTATCCCTTAATGCATGAGAGTTGAACTCTGTGTATGCTACATTATTGCTTGTTGTTTTCAGAAAGTGTGGGAAAAATTGTATAAGTTCTGTGACGAATCTTGCAAAGCATTCTAGCCAGAGGAATTACCGTATTTGCTGGCATATAAGACACCCCCCAGTTTTGTACACATTTTTAAGAAAAAAATAATTTTCTACATTTTTAAACAAATTACAGATCATCCTTAAACAAACTGAATTTCAGATGTCATAACATTTCTGAAATAAAGCCATTTCCCCGTGCAGCAGAACCCAGACGACCCCATCAACCCATTCCCCTGCACAGCATCTTTCCATCTCTCCTTCCCATCATGCGCAGCAGAACTCCACCGACCCTCCCACCACCAGGCCGACATACCTCTGTTTCAAACTGCAGCGGCTGCAACATTGAACAGGCTGCTTCGCAGCCTCCCCACTGGAACATTTTCTGTGCCATTTCAGTGATGTCATCAGTGACGCAGCACAGGGAAGGACTCAGTGGGGAAGGCCGCAAAGCAGCCTGTTCAGTGCTGCCGCCACTGCAGTTTGAAACAGAGGTATGTCGGCCTGGCGGTGGAAAGGTCGGCGGGGTTCTGCTGCATGGGATGGGGAAGGTGGGGGGGGGAGAGAAAATCGATGCCACCAGCGAATCCGGGAGTTACTGGCGCATAACATGCCCCCAATATTTTAACCATATTTTGAGGGTAAAAAAGTGTGTCCTATATGCCGGAAAATACGGTAAATGTTCATTTCCTGCATGGCTACCAATAAAATACTAGCATATTTGTGTTATGCCTGCCAAAAGCTGGGGTAAATCTTGGTGCCCAACTAAAGGCAGCTGGGCATGGAAATCTAATCAATTATTATGCTGCTATGTTGTTACTATTCTACAACATCTTACCTAATTTCTGGGAATGCCCTTGACCCACCCATGGCCACACCCCCATTGAGATGCATGCTATAAAATTTAGGCGCCCAAGATATAGAATAGGGCAGATGTGTGCATTACCCCTAATTCGTGTCAATTAAGTGCCTATTAACTCTAATAATCGATTGGTCGTGCCTAACTGGTTATTACCGTGTTTCCCAGAAAATAAGTCAGTGTCATATTAATTTGGGGTCCAAAAAAATGAACTAGGGCTTACTTTCAGGGATGTCTTATTTTTTTCATGTACAACAATCATCTCTCCCCCTCCTCTCCTCCACCCCAATTCTTCCTCTTTCTTTTCTCCCCCCATCCCCCAAGTGCAGCATCATTCCTCCCTTGTCACCCATCCCCTTGTGCAACAGAACCCCACCGACCCTCCCACATGAGACTGGCATACCTCCACTCTGAGGCCTCCTAAAGCAGCAGGGGTGGGGGGTTGCTGAACTGACGAGTTTGATTATTTTCAGCAAATCAGGCAGCACTAGTGTCAAGGATGGAGTCAGGGAGTGTCGGGGACATTCGGGATGGGGGGCTGTTGGGGGTCAATCTTAACGGGCTTATTTTTGGGGTAGGACTTATATTAGGAGCATCTTTAAAAATCATGCTAGGGCTTATTTTCAGGATAGGTCTTATTTTCGGAGAAGCGTGGTAGTTTCTGTGCACTTCTGGGATTCATGCCCAAATTTAAACACAGAAATGTAGATACATGATGACAGATAAAGGAAATTTGACCCATCCAGCCTGCCCATCTGCAACATCCACTATCTCCTCCTCTCCCTAAGAGATCCCATGTGCCTGACCTACACTTTCATCAAACTGTCTTTGTCTCCACCACCTCTACCAGGAGATTAATTCCATGTTATCTATCTCTCTTTCTGTAAAAAAAAGTATTTCCTTGAATTATTCCTGAGCCTATCACCTCTTAACTTCATCCTATGCCCTCTCATTCCAGAGCTTCCTTTCAAATGAGACTCACCTCATGCACATTTATGCCATGTAGGTATTTAAACGTCTCTGTCATATCTCCCCTCTCCCATCTTTCCTCCAAAGTATACATATTGAGATTTCAAGTCTGTCCCTATAAGCTTTATAATGAAGACCTTAGTAGCCTATCTCTGGAGCAACTCCATCCTGTTCATATCTTTTTGAAGGTGCGGTCTCCAGAATTGTACACGATATTCTACATGATGTCTCACTAGAGTCTTATAGAGGGGCATCAATATCTCCTTTTTCTCATAGACCATACTTCTCCCTATGCACCCAAGCATCTTTCACCATCACCTTTTCAACCTGTGTTGGCCCCCTTATATCATCACATTTTATCGCACCCAAGTTCCACTCCTCTTTCGTGCACAAAAGTTCTTCACTCCCTATACTATACTGTTCCCTCTAAATTTTGCATCCCAAATGCAGAACTTTGCATTTTTTACCACTAAATGTTAGCTGTCAAATTTACTACTACTACTTATCACTTATATAGCGCTGAAAGGTGTATGCAGCACTGTACATTTTGACATTTATAGACGGTCCCTGCTAAGAAGAGCTTACAAACTAACTTGGACAGACAGACATGGCATATAGGGTTGGAGATGCAAAACCCATGGTGTGAAGAGTTAGGAGTCAAAAGCACTCTCAAAAATATGGGCTTTTAACTGGGCCTTGAACACTGCCAGAAACAGAGCACACAGTAGGGATTTGGGCAGCTTGTTCCAAGCAAAGCAGAAGGGACGGAGTATGGAGTTGGCAGTTGAAGAGAAGGGTACAGATAGGAGGGACTTACCAGCTGAGTGTAGCTTAAGGGGGGAGGGTGGAATTATAGGGGGAGATAAGTGAAGAGAGATAGTGAGGTGCAGCTGAGTGAGTGCATTTGTAGATCAGTAAGAGGAGTTTGAATTGTATTCAGAAACGGATGGAAAGCCAATGAAGTGACTTTAGGAGAGGGGTAATGTGAATAAAGCGCTCTCCCAGAATATGAGTCATGCAGCCGAATTCTGGATGGATTGGAGGGGAGTGAGATGGCTAAGCAGAAGGCCTAAGAGTAGTGAGTTGCAGTAGTCTAAGTGCGAGGTGATGAGGGTGTGGATAAGTGTTTTGGTAGTGTTCTCAGAGAGGAAGGGTTGGATTTTGGTAATATCATAGAGAAAGAAACGGCAGGTTTTAGCGATATGTTGAATCTGGGTGGTGAAAGAGAGAGAAGAGTCAAAGATGACCCTGAGATTATGAGCAGACAAAACAGGAAGGATGAGAGTGTTGTCCACAGAGACGGAGAACGAGGGAAGTGGAGAGATGGGTTTAGGCAGGAAGATGAGCAGCTTTGTTTTAGCTATATTCAATTTTAGATGGCAGTGAAACATCCAGGTGGCATTGTCGGACAGGCAGGCTGAGACTCTGGTCTGTGTTTCAGTAGAGATATTTGGTGCAGAGAGGTAGATCTGGGAGTCGTCAACATAGAGATGATACTGGAAGCCATGGGAGATCAGTGCTCCAAGTGAGCAAGTGTAGATTGAGAAAAGGAGTGGTCCCAGGACAGAGCCTTGAGGTACACCAATCGATAGTAGGAAGTCTGTGGAGGAGGAACCACCATTGCATACACTGAAGGTGCGAATGGAGAGATAGAAAGAAAACCAGGAGAGGGCAGAACTCTGGAATCCCAACAAGGACAGTGTATCAAGGAGTGTTAAAGGTGGTAGACAGATCATGAAGGATGAGGATAGAATGGAGGCCTTTGGATCTAGCTAAGAATAGGTCATTGGAAACTTTAGTAAGGGCAATTTCCATGAAATGCAGTGGATGAAAGCCTGACTGAAGCGAATCCAGAATATCATGGGTTGAGAGGAAGTCCTAGCAACGGCGGTGAACAGCTCGTTCAAGTAACTTGGATAAGAAGACAAGGAGGGCGATGGGGCGATAGTTGGAGGAACACGTGGAGTCCAGTGAGGGTTTCTTGAGGAGGGGTGTGACAATGGCATGTTTGAAGGTATCAGGGACAGTTGCAGTGGAGAGCAATAGGTTGAGGATGTGACAGAGGACGAGATAGCACCAAGTAGGTGAGTGGGAATCAGATCAGAGGAGCAGGTTAGTGGGTTTGGAGGATGTGAAAAGATGTGTGGTTTCCTCCTCAGTCATCTCAGAGAAAGAGGAGAGGTGTTGAGGGGAGATTAGTAGAAGAGGCAGATGGAGATAGGGGAGGGGGAAGCAAGTAGCCTGGTTGAGAGCCTAGGAAACAAATACAACTTATACATAGTCCTCAAATAATGTTGGTTTCTCCATATCGGGATGGTTTGTAAAGTATTTCAAGGGGGGACTTTTTCTTGAAACAGCCTTAGGGCGGAACATGTCGGAGTGATAGTCCCTGCCCGATAAAAGCAACATGCAACTGAGATAAGTTAAAAAATTTTCTAGTATTAAATAAGTTAAAGCATTAAATATTTATTTGCAAAGAGCACAGAGCACAATAGAGCACAAAAGTAGAATTATGCAGGTCTTATGAGGAGGCCAGTGCCAACAAGTTGAATTTTAGCCATTGAAAACACTTCAGTTAGCCCTTCTGAAGACCTTGCAATCACGCTAACATAAATGTTAAATAATAGTGTTTAGAATTCCCCTTCTCATAAGCATCTCAAAGGTACGTAGAAAAAACTGTTTTAAAGAAAAAGTAGTATGCCACGGAACGGGAGCTTAAATACTCGCGTCCACTCAAATCGCCATCTTGTTTTTCCAATGCTGTGCATGCATTTTAATTGAGTAATGAGTCATTAATTATTGTAGGAGTCTATTTTATAATGTTAACGCAGTAGACTGAGAATCAGGGAAGACTGCTTCTTGTGATTTTTGATAAGTCACTTATTTCTCTATTGTCTCAGGTCCAAGCATATAGGGTAAACCCTTTTGGAAAAGGAAAATACCTACTGTACCTAAATTTAACTCACCTTGAATTTCTGAGAGAGGCATGAGCTAAAATTTAAATCCAATCCTCTTAAGAATTGTATAGAATATATGTTTTAAAAAATGGTGCTCTGTTATGAAATTATCCCCAAATGAGTTAAAAGTCCTTTCTAACTAAAACCCTTAAATAAAAATTACTATTTTTGCATTCAAAAGATGCAAAATCATCAGCTTTGAGTTTCTTTACAATTTGTTTGTGGGGATCCTAAGTAACACTTTCTTGATAAATGCACTTTGAACAGAACATGGAAAAAGATCTGTGAATGCCAAGTAAAGTGTTACTTAGGCTCAATGATAGTAGCAAGAATGTAGGAAGCACTGTTCCCTCGAAGCTGAGCAACAGTCCTGCCAACGGGGGTGCTTTTCACTATCACAATTTCAATAGTGAGGGACAGGCAAGTTCTGTCAGATTCCAGGGAAGCTGCGTTTCCCTAGTGATTGAAAACACAATACTGAAGCACCACCCCTGCTGGTAGTAACACCATCTCAGTTTAGAGGGAACAGTGAATTAGGAAACATTTCCACCAAAATGTATGAGGGTGAATCAAAAATTAAAGGCAATTGTTAAATTGCATGATAACCAGAACAGAGCTAGTGAAATGCAGCACATGTACTCATACGTAGCCTGTTGGATAGTTTGTCCATGCACAGTGCAGTGCTCAGCCTTTAGTTGTGTGGCAGCCACGAGGTCAGAAACATGGACGCTCCTTTGCAACAACAACAAAGAACAATGTGCAGTCTACACATGATGGGTTCCTAAACAGCTTACGGATCTGCACAAGCAACAGCTTTTGGAGGTTGTGACCCAGTTCCTGAGACAGTAAGAAGAAAATCTGAGAATTCTGGAGAGAACTGTCACTGGCAATATGACATGGGTGCATCATTACGACCCAGAGAGCAAACGACAAAGCATGGAGTGGAGACATCCATCTTTTCCAGCGAAGAAGAAATTCAGACATCAGCCTTCCTACAAGAAAATCATGTTAACCTTCATTTGGGACATGAAGGGGCCTATTCTGACACATTTCCAAGCGCATGGGCAAACAGTGAAAATTACTGTGCATTGCCATGAAATGAAGAATGTTGTCCAAAATAGTCTTGCTGCACCATGAAAATGCACGTCCTCATATAACAATAGCGACAGAAGAGACGCAACAGCTTGGGTTTGAATGCCTTCCACATCCTCCTTATAGCCTGGATCTGGCACCTAGCAATTATCACATCTTCGGTCCACTGAAGGAGATGCTGCGAGGTTGCAGATTCACTTCTGATGATGAATTGAAGGAAGCAGAACTCAACAGGTTTTAGGAGCAGCCAAAAACCTTCTTCTCTGCAGAATGCAGAAGCCAGTTGAACGATACAACAAATGCATCGTCTTGCATGGGGACTATACGGAAAAGTGATATGATCAAATGCTCACAGTTTCTCCTATTAAAGCCGTTAAATGAATTTTGCCTTTACTTTTTGATTTACCCTCGTATATTTGTGTTAACATTTTTCTTATGGAGGTTGTGTGTAACACAAATCCAATATTTAATCAGAAAATAAATTGACCACCTGAAAATCTTTAGAAGCTTGTTAGCCCAGTTTCTAGAATTTAGAAACAAAGCTAACACACATGAATTCTTACTGAAGAAGCAAAAGATAGGAAATTTCCTGATAAAGAGTTAAGTAGTCTTACATTGCTCTCATGTTGTTTTCCGGCAGAAGGGGAATTTCCAAGACTTTTGTATTAGAAAGTATGGTTTCATGACTGGTGGTGGAAACTGTCTTGCCAGTGATGCGATGAACCTGGTAGAAGGCATGTGGTCGCAGTAGGCGGTCATCTGCAGTGCCAATGAAGAGCTGTACCGTGAGAGGTTCACTTTCCAAATAACCATGGAGCTGGAAAGAGAACAGAAAAACCACAACTAAGTAATGCACACAAACTGCTGAGAAATCCATTAAAATGTTATTGCCTAGAGATCCTAACTCACTGAGAACATTCATGACAAGGGTGAAACGTTAAGACTTCTCACTTTTCAGGACAAGACCAAAGCCATAAAAAAACACAAGTCACAGAAAGAAAAAGTGCCTTATTTGTCAGAGACTTCAAGTCTTTGAAGGGGACTGCTATAACTTTTTATATGAATTCTCCTTTAAAATATTCAGTTAGAAAGAGTTACAAAGAACAGACATTACCTGCCCCAACCCCTTACCCAAAAGAGCAGCACATTCAACCTAGAATTGTCAATATATGGTTCAAAACCCCAAGATTTTGAGAAATTATCTCCTGGATGGTTTAAGCACCTTGTATACAAAAGATTTATTTCAGTTTGAGCAGTTTTAAAGTAAGTAACATAAAAAGATTGCAGACTGTAAGCAGGCCTCTCGTTTTCAGTGATATGCGTAAAAGATAAAAACAGGAAGAAACCCACCAAGACTACTAGCAGAATGGGTCAGTGGCAGTCACTTTTATCTGCTTGATTGCTCCCACCTGCAGATACAAAGCACCACCTACACCATATGTTTTGGCATAATTGTTCACATGCTCATGAAATGAAAAAAAAAAAAAAATCCCTCTGCACTTGTTCAGCTGGAGGCCTGGATTTCTAAAAGAAATCTACCATGGGTAACTTGTTCTTTCAGGACCTCAGTTGTATATTTGTAAAATCATATCTGTAAGTTAATGTAATGCATCAATTTATGCATGCTGCTACGTGGAGTATGAAAAAAAAATCTATCTGCTGAAGAATGATAGTTGAAAAAGTCACTAAGAAAATTTTGGAAATGAAATCTCAAGTGCCAATATATCACATTCTGAAAGAATTTGAGTTGTTTGCTTTACCTTAGAAGAAAAAGACTGAGACCAATAATTTTGTGCCAATTTTAGGGGGCATGCTGATCACTGGGTTTCAGTAGGTCATATGATAATTTTGTCTGTTTTCATGTCAGTGAGCAAATAGCACCAGCAGGAAATAAATAATCTTAAATTAACCAATTTGAGTATTTACGAAACAGCACTAGAATTTTAAGTTACTAGATGTTTCCTGAACATACGAGGAAGAATGATAATGAGCCCTACTTTCCTCCACAGTTCTTAAGAGGCATTCACAAGGTGGTAGATGGTGAAATAGTCCTAGTAGAGGTGGTGGAGACAAAGACTGTGTCTTTATTCAAGAAAGCATAGGACAGGCACATGGGATCTCTTAGGGATAGTGGATGCTGCGGACTGGCAGACTGGAAGGATCATTTGGCCTTTATCTGCCATCATGTTTCTATGTTTCACAGTTCCTGTTTCTGTAACAAAAATAGGACTGCAAAACTACTCATGCAATGTCCCCGGTATTTAAAATAATGAGTCTTATTGCAGGGCTCCAGAAGCTCTAGCTGTAGATAGCCCCCAGCTAAGGACCATCACTGCAATGACAGAACCGGAAGGAGGAGTGGGATAGTGAAGAGAGGGAAATTCCCTGGGGAGTTGCAAATGAAAACTCATGAGGACAAATCCTAGCAAAGCTTCAACTGAGCTGCAAATATGAAGGAGTGGGAATAAACTTATCAAAAATAAGTAGGGGTCTTCACCTGATCCAGATGCTTTATAACCACCTGGTCTGACACCAATAAAAAAAATTAAACGTTTGAACAATGTAATGTTTTGGGTACTCTAATAACTGATAACCGTACATGTTAAATTGCTTGAAAATAATACTGCTGCTCCTCTGATTCCTTTCTTTCTATCACTTCAGGCATGTAATCCCAGTGGACTATGAAGTTCTTGCTGT
Source organism: Geotrypetes seraphini (assembly GCF_902459505.1). Lineage (NCBI taxonomy): Eukaryota > Metazoa > Chordata > Amphibia > Gymnophiona > Dermophiidae > Geotrypetes > Geotrypetes seraphini. The sequence goes on along the minus strand of NC_047085.1, from coordinate 180,750,335 downwards.
TTCTTCCCATGGATTTCTCAACTAGAATGTTTAAGTATAACACACCAAGACCATTCTGTAAGGTTGCACCTATATTTAGGCACGTAGGCCCCAATTCTATAAAAGATGCCTAAAGTTAGGTGCCTAGATTGGAACGCTTAGCTGATCTAACTTAATTATTTAAATAGACTTAATCGGTGCCATTAATTGAAAATTGCAATTAAATTGCAATTAATTAGCTGGGAGGCACTTAACTTCGTAGGCGCCTACCACTTCAAGGTAGGCATCTACTCTAAGGCGCCTACCAGAAAGTAGGCATGGTTAAGGGCAGACTGTAGGCAGAATTTGGGCATTGTTTGACTTTGGTGCACTCATTTAGGCCAAGAAAACCCTGGCACAGGGGTTTAACACCTACCTGCGCCTAAGAACACTTTAGATATCCCTAGGTACAAGTATATAAATGGCACCTAAAGTGATTGGCTCCTGCGCTCCTCAGCGCTTACATGTTAGGTGCCATTCATAGAATTAGGGTCTTAGAACCAAATTCTATAAATTGCACTGAAAATTCACCACCACTAAAATCTGGTGCTCAATGCTATTCTATAAAGGGTGCTTCAGGATGAGCACTCAACGTACGCCAGCTGAAAATTGGTGCAAATCCTAGCATGAAAATATGCAAATTAGGCACAGATCCCTACTGTTCTGTAACATTATGTGCATTTTTGTAAATGCTTCTGATCCGTCCGTGCCCCTCCCATGGTGACCTCCCCCCCCCTCTTTTTCTTAGTTACATATGATCCAATTTAGGTGCCCATTCTTACAGAATAGCACATAGCCAGATTGGCACCCAAATCATAATTAGTGCCAATTAAATGCTTGTTAGATCCAATTAAATCACTGGAGCCCATAATTCGTTACCTCCTACTTATTGTCCGAGTGTATATGGGCTGGTTCAATCTGGACTTGGGTTTTGGGCATTTATGGTAAGACTGTGGGGACTGCAGGAGGGATTTCTTTGTAGACACTTGCAGAAGAGAGAGAGGCAGAGGGCGTCACAGTCATATACAAGTTACATTATCATGTTCTTGGATGGCAGGGAGGCTTAGAGGTGGTGCAGAAAAGAGACGGATATTTCACAGTTACTGGTTCCTTTAATAAAAAATCTACTGATGTATTGTTGTATGGAGTGGAACCTATTGTTTTGTGAATGTTGTTCATATTTCTCTATGGTATCTGCTGATCAGGAGTTGGAGGGGATGGTTTATAGGGATTAACTGGGGATATTCTCAAACAGATTTATTGGGCTCTTGTTTATTGATAATATCATTAGCTAGTTATTTCTGGCCTATTGACTTCCTGTAAGAAGTTAATTTTGGTCCTCAATAAAAACTATTTAAGCATCAATCATTGGAGCTCATTAACTAATTATTTTTGGCACCAATGTGGGAATCGCACCCAAATTTGAGCAGCCTGTATAGAATCTGAGGGCTTGAGGGTGCCTGATTGGAGCATATTCTATAAAGGGAAGTGAATGCCTGCTTTCATTTACAAGTAGCATAGCAGGTTAGGGCACATGTAAGAGGCTGATTCTGTGAACAGTGCCGTTCTCCTAGGCATCATAGCACAGTTGTCAGTCAACTGCTGGGTGCCATCTACAAAGTCACGCCTACCTGCACCTAACTCAACTTGGATATCACTGGGCATTCTAATGTTAAGCTTGGGTCTTCCTATATGGGGACAAATCAATTTGATTCTGGAGTCTTTGATTCCGTTATCTTATGAGATGGTTATCTGTGGTACATTGTTGTCACTTAAACCTCCATTAGATAGATATAAAAGCAGACTATTTGCCATAATGACTGGGATAGCATTGCAAATGGTTACTAAAAACTGGAAAAATTGGGATAGACTTAATTTCTCCTTTTGGTGGGTTTCTTTATGCTTATGCTATAAATATGAAAAAATGAATTCAGAAATTTTGTGTAATAATAAGCTATTTAAATTAACTTGGGGTCCATTGACAAATTTTGTTAACACTGATTAACTGGATTATCCCCTTATTTCTTAATTGATTTACACATCCAGGGAGGGTGGGTATTATATTTTGTTGAATTAATTGACCAAATGAAAGTGCTGTTTATGATTTTAATTGTATGTATGAAGTAATGCACTATGTTTTTGTTCTTGAATTAGGGTAGAAGGGTGGGAATGTTTTGTAGTATTTCTTTGATCGATTGTCTTGAAGTCGCTTGTATATATGTTTTAATGCACTATTTTCAAATGGAAAATTAAAGATTTATTAAAAAAGAAAAAAAAAGCTAGGGTCTTCCTGGCCTAATTTACCAGGACCTAGCACAGACACCTAATGCTGCTTAAGTCATACCACGCCTATTTTCTGCCCCTACCCATGCCAACTTTTTGAAGTAGGCGCTGTGCTGAATTCTGTGTGAACTGCAATTAAAGTTAAATTAGCAACCCTTATTCAATCATTCAATATAAAAAATTTTCATCTACGTCTATGACATTCTCCTGGTCTTTCCATGCTCATCACTTTGTCCAGATCTCACGTACCTTCAATCTTGCCTCTCTACCCTTGCCTCCTGGTTAACTGCCCATCAACTGTTGTTGTTAGATTACCAGCCTTTTTCCACAATTCACTCAAACTTCAGTAATTTTTGATAGACCTATCCAGACTGTGTTTTCCTTCCGGTATTTGGGGTTCATACTGGATTCTAAACTATATTTCCAGAAGCACATTTCTTGTACCATAAAGTAAGGCTTTTACTTATTACACCAGCTCTGATCCCTCTGTTCCTTCTAGGATTTCAACTCATTTCATATATTTCTCCATGCCTTTGTGATTTCTAAATTTATAGAATAACCACCACTGAATTGAAGCATCTACAAACACTTCAAAACACAGCTTTGTGCTTACTTTGACCTGCACGTCATTACAATAGTCTCACTCTGCTATTTCTCTGTTTCCACTGGTTACCAGTAAAATTCTACATTTCTTTCATAATTCTACCATTAACACATAAAACACCTCATATCGACCAGCCTTCTTACCCTTCCTCATTGATCTTTCCCTACACCCCATCACAAACACTGTGCTCATTAGATGCAAATCAGTTTGTGCTCCCTGGACTACGCCAGGGCCCCTATGAATCCACCAGAGATGCAATGACATCCCTTCTTATATTTGTATAGAGCCAAACTTCCCTAAATTCAGAACCTTGGAGAAAACGCTCGTTTATCCAATCCAATCTTATATACCGGATCATCCTCCAGTCAACAGAGGCTCGACTCAGTTTATACAATAAGAGGTTGTAATAGTTTCTTCAAATAAAATTACTCATCTAACACTTTTTTGAAAGAGAAACGTCTTTAGATATTTTCTAAAGACATAAAAATCTGATCTAAACCGCATCGAACCTTGCGTAATAAAAGGCGGCGGTATATTAAGAAAAAATAAACATGCACACGTATAGTTTTGATGCAAACACTTATGTCAACCACAGAGCTGATGTAAGTGTGCCCACCTAAATATTGAAGATATTCTATATTACACGTGTGTGACTCCCACTCATTCTCCACCCAACCTCACCTAGGTACTATGTGAGATATGTGCTTATTACAGACTAGTGCTTAAGCAGAATGTCGACACTTAAACACATGTATATGTGATCGGTGCATAAATGTTAGAACTTTATAGAATTACTGCCATAATATTTGGCATTTATACTGTTTTGTAGCAATCTGCTGAACTGTATTCGTGTCAACTGCCCATGAAAGACCAGCAAGAGATAGTCACTGTTCAGATACTGAAGCACTCATTACTCAGTTCTTTGCACTTAGGTTTTGATGATGGAAATCTGAATCCTTTCTGAGACTGTCTTTCAGTATCTGGACACAGTTGCTTACCTTCTAATTCTATACGAAGTGCCTAACTTTAGGTGCTCAAATGGCAGTTGGGCACCTAACTATACCTAGACACTATTCTAAAAGTTAGTGCCTAAGTATTTTAGTGCAAAATTGCAAAGGGGGCACGCATGTGGGTGACACATTCAAGCACCAAAACTTATAGAATACTGTAAATTGTGCAACTAGGCGTCAATATGTAGGCACAAATACTTATACCTACCTTTTACATGGTGTGGGTGCTAAATCTGTGCACCTAAAGTTAAGTGTATAAACACTGGTGCCCAACTTAAGCTCTAATCCAGTGGTCTCCAACGTGTGGCTCCCAAAAACCTCCACTGCGGCCCTCAAACAGTTGGCTAAAATGCTCTTCAAATCCTTTAAATGCATTAATTTCAATTGTGCCCACTTGATATAGTAACTGCAAACAGTCTCTTAAGTGTGTTACTCAGATGTCTCATTTATGGAGTTTGCTACTGCTAACAATCCAAAGTAAAATGAGTTTTTAAAATAGATCCTTGAAGTTCTGTAGAATCAATATTAGTATTAATTTTTAATGTTTTAATACTCAGTCTGAACAAGCAATAGTATATGTAAACTTGAAATTTTTGATGGCCCTCAGTGCTCTCACTTATTCATACTGCAGCCCTTTACGAGAGTTCCTGCTGTAGTCTCATGAGACCATAGGAACTCACGGCAGCCATTTTTGTTGATGGCTCTTGTGACAGGGGAGCACCTGTCACGAGGAAAACCCTGCTCTAAAACCCACAATCCCTAAATTTAAGCCAGTTCAGCCGCTAGAGAATAGGGTTTTAGGCAGAGTAAAACTAGCAGGGTTAAAACAAGCGAGCCAACCACCAGGAAACCCAGTAGGGAGGGCTCCCAAATCACAGTCTAATTGCCCATTATTCCTTTCCCAAGAGCAGAGAAGTTTCCCTGCAAAACCATGCAGTGAAACAGAGAATCAACCCAGAAGGGGGCGGGGCTAATCCAGGGAAGCTGCAAGCATGTAAGCCTGCAGACGTGAAGCAGAAGAGAAATAAATTAACCCCAGCTGAGGCTAGGGGGAAGAGCAGAACACCACACAGAGCTCGAAGCTGGACCTTCCCTCCCCAGAGCAAGAAAGACAAACAGAACTGCCACCAGCAGCTACATACTGGGTCCTTGCAGAGGGGTTTGTCAGAGGAAGGCAAGGCTATGATACAGGGGGGGGAAGGGAAAGCTTGGCCAGCCAGCTCTTCTAACTACCCTGAAGGGGGGAGGGGAATGGGAAAAGGTAGATGCAGAAAGCATGGAAATAGCTGATTATGATTGTGATACCACTAGTATAGGCTGGGAGAGCCATCCTAATATCCCAGAAGAATATACTTTGCCAGAAGGCATGGAGTTGTAATGTAACTGCTCTTTGCAAATGTTCCTCCAGCCAGAATATTAAATGAGCTAGGAACGTATATGTGTTAAGGGAGGGCTAGAAAGTGCTGACAAGAAACAGGGAACATGTAAAAGTACTAGGGAAATTAGTCATTCCCTGGACAAACTTCTAAATTGCCCTAAGGTAGAAAGGGGTGCTTGGAAACTTGGGTGGGGCATAGAACAGCTGTATGCACTGCTTGGCAAAACAGGAGAGGTCCCAAGAGAGAATAGCAGTGAAAGCAGAGAAGCTAAAAGTCAATGAAAACTGGCATTGCCTTAAGAGAGGGGAGGAAGCTGGCAGAGCACTCCCGAAGAGGAAACCCAGCTACCTGCAGGTAGGGGTCCCATCAGAGACTTTAATATTATTTTGACCTGGGTTATTAGGGGCAAAGGAAGCCTGATGGCAATGAACTTTGAAATGAAATACAATAATGAGAATGAATGCTTTATCCAGGTGGCAGTGAAGACTGAACTCCATTGAAATTATTACTGTATTTAACTCAGATTTTTTTTTTTGGGGGGGTGGGGTGGGGTTCTTTGTGGGCAAATAAAGAGTAAACCTTATTTTGAACTGAATCCAGGAAACTCCATGTTTTTCTTTTCACCAACCAAATCAAAGGCGTCCAAAATCTTGCCTGCGGTCCAAGCTGGGTCTTTCGCTAGCCCGGCCACACTCTGTATGCGGCAGGAGCGTGGGAAGATCACTCCTGCCCCGCTTCACCGCTAAACCACCAGGTAAGGTGTGGAGAGGTCCGGGAGGTTGGGGTGGGTCAGAGTTTAGAAACTCATGAATAACCAAAGTCGCGAGTCCTAAACCCACGAATTTGGAGGGAGAAGTGTATGCTGACTAACATAAAAAGGCAGTAAAGTTTCATTCTTCTCTGATCCAAAGCAGCCACCAAGTGGGAGATTGAAAGCAGTCTTTGCATGTCTGGGGGTCAGAACAGAGAATATATTTAAAATCAATAAAGATCCCTCCAAATAAACAGTGGACTGTTAATAAACATTACTAAATGTTGCAAAAATATCTAACCTTAATAGACCTGTGCATGTGTTTCAGCAGGTCTGAATGAAAGCTTAAAATGAACACAGCAGCAGCAGTGACCATTGCAGTTTGGAGTCTCATCTATGCCACTGGAAGATGAGTAAAGCAGACACCACATCGCCCAAAAGAAAACTCCATAATTACAAAACCACTTCTTGTACTCTTTAATCCCATGACTGCCTATTTTGGGGAGAGGGGTCTATTTTATTTTATTTTTCAGACATAACCCTTCTGCCAGCATCGCCTCTTGAATGCTCACATGGATAGTTGACTGCTTGGTATAAAAATAAAGGCCTCTGAGATCTTCCTGGTGAAGTACATTAGAGGAGTACATTGCTACACTGAAAGGAGTTTCCTAATGATTAAGAGCAGTGGACTGAGAACCAACAAAGTCAGGGTTCATATCCCACTGTTGTGCCTTGGGATCTTGGATAAGTTACCGAACCCTCCAGTGCCTCTGGTACAAATGTGAAAGGCAATTGTATGACAAGTTGGTTGCATTTATGTGTGAACTCTGCACCCAAATATGCAGAGTACTGACATTTAAGCATCAAAATGTATACTTACCTGCAAAAATATCATGGGGGGGGCCTAAGTGATATTCTATAAATGGGCGCTCAAAAAGTACAGAATCTATTTGTAAGGGAGGCACAGCAAGGGTGGTCCACAGGCAGAGAAGACATTGAATGGGAATGTTATCAACATGAGCTACCGTTAAGCCATGTTATTTTATCACTAACTCATATTGTTACAGCATAGGCCCCATTTTATGCAATGAGACCTAGTTACTAAGAAATGGGGTTAATGATATAATTTGTCTTAACAGTAGCCCGCATTGATAATTTCCCTCCTAAGTGGGCAAGATACAGAATACTATAAGTTGCCCATGTGCCTACTGCAGTTAGGTGCCCCCGATTTATGCCAGGTCTATGGGGCACCCAAATGTACACCAATATTCATTAAGGACACTTGGATGCCCAATTATTCATACAGAATAAACTCACACCCCACATTACTAGGGCATCTAAATGTAAATTTCCCCTTAGATAGTAATCCTTCTGGGGACAGGAAAAATACCTACTGTAGGTTCCTGAATGTAACATGCCTTGAGCAACAACTGAAAAAGGTGTGATCTAAATACAGTATCCCTTCCCTTTACCAGTTAATAGAACAAACGTTTATGCCAACAAGCTCTAAGGGTGTAAGGTCAAAAAGCTACTGCACAGAGAAAGTGGTAAACCTCAAGGAAATGGTGAACGCACCAGCAGCCCAGTTTAAGAAAGGATGGTTACGCATCGCAGGCCCCCTAGCTTGAGAATGGATCAACTGAGGTGTAGAGCAAACAACAGGAAATAGTTTGGGCATGCTGGATTGGTCCCTGCCTTCCTTATCTGCCACTATATTCTGAATTTCTACCATAAAAAAAATATTAAGCTCCCAAATTACCTTGGCTTTCATGAATTAGATGAAGACTGACTGTTGTCCATTGCTCGGTTGTGCAGGAAATTGTTCTACTATGCCTACGTTGCTGAAGAAATGTACTCTTACATACCGGTACTGTATATACAGGTTTATTTCTCATTTCCTTTAATCGGAAACACCGTCAAAAACCTAAGCTAGTTCGAGACCTTGACTTAGCATGCACACAATATTTGAAAATGCTCTTACATGGGATTTCACTAGATGGATGAATCTGAAAGGAGGTTTCAAGGTTTGACATTTCTAATTTATGTCATCAAACCTGAAAAGAGGGGGGAGGGAAGTAAACAGCTGAATGACATTAAGCTGGAAATGCTGAAATTTTAATTAACTGTTCTTCCTATGTCCCTATGTGAAATAATAGCTGGCCTCTGCCTCTCTGGTTTGATACAAGCAATGTTGTTCCTGTCAGGCCAGATTTTCATGAACTGCTTTATACCCCTGGTGCATGGCATTGTGCCAACTTCATTCATTACAAGATAAAAGAGGACGTGAGGCTGTGCTCACTTCAAACAGGTAACTGAGGTCTGTGACCTTGGTTCAATTAGCAAACCCAATAGTCATAAATAGTTGGAGAAAGAAGGGTCCCGAAATAAACAGGGAGAGCCAATGTTAACAAATCACCTGGATTACGGCCTGAATAACTCTGCTCCGTGCCAAATTTCCAATATGTCTGGTGAAAGATTTGAACAAGGGCAACAGAAACCTGGCATTCAGCTGAGTCTGACATCACCATTACTAGGTTCAGAATAAGAAGGATACATATCTTTTTCTGGATACCATCAAGTGAGTGCTGAAAGGCAACATTTGAAACTGGGGATTTAGCTTCCCCATGGGGTGCAAGTAAGGTGTGCCTTATTCTATAGCTTTCCAACACAGAGGCAGTAGCCTTCTTCAATGTGGTTTTATTTAACTAGAAAAAAAGAAGAATTTGGTTTCTTAATTTCTTTTTACTTTACAGGGTGCATGACTGCATAAATTATGGCACAGTATCTACAAGTTCCTATGTATTGCTTACTCAGAACAAACCAAAAGGCCTTTTTTTATACTGCATTAAGCATCTTGTTTTGCTATATGTTCACATACTTGTTTATTGCACTGTTAATATTTTAAAATAAATAAAGTTTAATAAATAAAAAAAAAGCGCCAACATGCATTTAATGCAAAAATTAAGAATTACTGCAATACATTAAAGCGTTTTTTCAGTTATTTTTCAGCACATGCACATGGATTCTTTTGGGGGAGTTTTAAAGAACGGTGGGGTGTGTGTCATGGTCAGGAGATGGGCATAGAAGCATTATTCAGCTAGCAGGTTCATATTAGTACAGTAGAATCCCGATTAACTGGTACTCAAGCAACCAGCACTCTCACCCAATCAGCCAAAAAATTGTCGGCAAAAACAAAATTTGTCCTCCCTCCAGCCCCAAAGCAGCAGCAACAGTCCTGAGCCACGAACCTCCCTCCCTACCTCCCTCCAGCCCCAAAGCAGCAACAGCAGTCCTGAGCTGTGAACCCCCCTCCCTTTAGCCCCGAAGCAGTAGCAGTGGTCCTGAGCTGAAAATCCCCTCTCCCTCTCACCCACCCCAAAGCATCAGCAGCAATCCTGAGTCACAAACCCCCTCCCTCCCTTCAGCCCTGAAGCAGCAGCAGCATTTCTGAGCCGTGAACCTTTTCCCTCCCTCCAGCCCCGAAGCACCATCAGCAGCAGCAGTGATCCTGAACCATGACCCCCCTCCCCCCATTAACTGAAGCAGCAGCGGCAGCCAGTCAGCAGAGGCAGTGCTGAAAATAGGCCTTTTCTCCGACACGTCACTTCTGACATGGCAGAAGAAAGACCCTGCCATGGCTGGCTGCGAGCAGCCTGCTTACAGCGCTGCCTCTGTTGACCAGCTGCTGCTGCTGTTTCAGTAAGAGAGGGGGGGTCCAGGAAGCCAGACCCATGTGGAAGGAGGGAGGACAGATGGGGGGGATGTGGATCAGAAGTGTGTGGGGGGAAGGGCAGCAGTTCCATCAGGGTGCAAGGGAGGGAAGATGGATGGATGCTGGATCCATAAGTAGGGGAAGAAGGGGGGGGGGGAGAAATGGGAGAGAAAGTTATCGAAGGGAGGAATAGATGCTGGACCTACAAGTGGTGGGGAGATGATAGAGAGAGGAAGAGAGTGAGGTGGGAAGGGAGACAAAACTATTTTAGAGTAACGCTCAAGCAATCAGAAACTACAGTTATCCACATCCACCAATCCCCATTGGTGCTGGATAACTGAGAGTTTACCGTACAACTAAAAGGTCATGGACTTGATATACCACCTTTCTGTGCTACTACCAAAGCAATTTACATATTCTATACAGGTACTTCCTCTGTCCTTACAGGGCTCACAATCTATTTTTGTACCTGATAACACAGGATTAACGCAGTCCCCTCCTAAATAGCAGGTGGTAGGTGCTTTCACATTAATATTTTTTGCAGGTCTTGCGTGCTACAGGAAAAATTAATGCAAAACCTGCAAAAAGAAAAAAGCCTAAAGTCAGCAGCGTTCAAAGTCCTTTCTCAAAAAATACATCCCAAAATTTTTTTTTACTGAAAATCGTCTACTTCTACATCCAGTGTTTGATCGTCCAGACATCTAGTACGTCTATCTTTTTGCTACATTCTCGTCAAAAAAATTGTCTATGGCCCAAATGCCTAGAACAAGACCTTTTGGATGTGGGAGGGACCAGCAAAGTGATGGACTGGACACCCAGACATGGCAACAGAGTAGTGGGGCACCTTACAGGGCACTGCTGTGAACTTCACAAAAAGGGTGTCACATAAACATCTCACCACAACTCCCTTGCAGGTCATGGTGAGCCTCCCCCAAACACCCCCAAAACCTACTATACCTACCTGTCTACAATCCCAATAGCCCTTATGGCTGCAGGTGCCACCTATATGGCAGCACAGTAAGATTTTTTTATTGGGGGGGTTTGTGGATTCGCATTTTCCATCATTAAATCAGTGGTTATAGTGGCTTATGGGCCTGGTCCTCCTCTCTATGGTTTACTAGCCCATCCCCCAGACTCCTTGCCACCTCTCTGCAGGTCTACTAGGCTTTCCTATGCCAGGTGCTGATGTTCTGGATGCAGGTATGTACATTTTTCTTCCAATTTTTAAGGCGGGGGGGTCAGTGATCACTGGGGAACTGTGGGTGGGTCTGTATTTTGTGTCTGCAGTGGTTATCTGGTCACTTTGGATATCTTCTGGGCACTTAGACCTGTTTTTAGATTGCCCAAGTCACAACATATAAGTTCCGTCCAGGCAGCCTCATAAAACTTTCGATTATCCCTGCAGTACGACTAAGTCTAGGTCAGCCCATATCCTGTCCACACCACTCCTTCAAAAATTCCCCTTTTAGCTCTGGGCACACAGCAGGATAAAGAGGCCTAAAAAGTTGCTGGATATGTCTAAAAACCCGTTTCAATTCCAAGTGCTGATTTGGGCGGGTTTTTAGACACATTTCTGTTTCGATTATGAGCTCCTTAGTATATAGAAAAGTTCCATGTTAAAATGTATTAAGCCTATTTCTTAGCACATCTTAGTAAAAGGACCCCCAAAGTTTTTTTCTTATTAAAAGATTTAAAAAGCAGCTGACCATACAATCTAAAAATGAAACCAAAAGGAGGAATGAATAACCTTCCAGCCCTATCTAAGGAACCCAGCTATACAGTCATTGAGTGCAGGCACCCTTCATTTTAAAATTATTGAACTATTTGAAATTCTCTAGTCAAAAATTCTTAATATCCTGAAGTGGCATAAACTCGCCTGGTTCAAGCATATGTATAGCAGTCTTTTTCTTAGATTCTATATTGTGGAATACCCAACTCACATTCTTGTGAATTAGCATTCAATGGCCTAAGATGACTTGGGTTTTGAGCAGGTTGCAGTCTCTATGGGGTCCTTTTACTAAACTGAGGTAAGCACTAGTGCAAGCTTACTGCACATTAAAAAGGCTTACCGCGGGACCTGTGCTGGCATCCCACGGTAAAATGGCGAATTTGTATGCTAAAAAATATTTTTAATTTTCTGGGAAGGACGAGTGTTAGGGGTTGGAGAGTGGGCATGAAAGCACTAATCAGTTAGCGTATGAGGTATTGCTATGCACTAATTGATTAGTGCTAATTAATTGGGAATAAACTTCTCCCTCCTTATTCATGATTTCAGCAATCGCGGTTTCGCTTATTCATGGTTTTTCAGTTGCTAGTTCCCCCCCCCCCCCATTACATCACTGAAATCGCTGATTCACACCATTTACAGATTTAATCGCTGATTCTCAGCACTGCACAGAGCAATCTCTGTTTCCCAGCACTGCAGAGAAATTGCTGATTCCCAGTTGCACAGAGAAAATCACCGATTCCCACCATGGCTAAAAAGCACAAGACTCCTGGTGCTACTGAAAGTGCTCCCAAAAGAGAAAAAAAAGTGAAAACCTTACAAGAAAAGGTTGAATTGTTGGATATGCTTCAGAGAATAAAGTCATCCTCCGCTGTTGCTCGGCATTATGGCATTAATGAGTCTACCGTTAGGTACATAAAGAAGAATGAAAAAGCAATCCGTGAAGCTGTTGTGAGTGCAGGAATCCGGTAGACTCTGTGATGATAAGAGGAAAGGCAAAGTCTTTGTATGATAAATTGAAGAGTAGGGAAGGCAGAGTGTCACAATCCATTGACTTTCTGGCCAGTAAAGGGTGGTTTGATAAATTCCATCACAAGTATGGCCTGCGTAATGTGAGAGGCAGATAAAGTTCCCTGCTATCTGTAAGGAAATTATTGAAGAGAAGGGATATGAACCTGAGCAGGCATTCAATGCCGATGAAACTGCTCTAGTTTTGAAGAAAATGCTACAGAGGACTTTCATTAGCAAAAAGGATAAGCGAGTAACAGGTTTCAAGGCTGCAAGGGCAGGGCCAAATTAAAGGATAGGCCCAGTAGGTACGTTCCTAGGGCCCAAAATGGTCAGGGGGGCCCGCTGAAGGAGACCACTCAAAAAAATTTTTTTTCAAACTGCGACGACGACACCAACCCCCACCTCACAGCGATCGGCAACACCGGAAACAGGGCCGGCGACTGCACTCTCTCTTTCTCCCGCTGCTGCCGAAGCCTGTAAACAATTTTAATACATGCCACGGGGTTCTAAGTGCGCGTGATGTTGCCAGATTCCCTTCTCCTCCTTCATCAACAAAATGGGAAGTTACGTCATGAGGTGGAGCAAGGAGGAGGGAAGCCATCAGCGGCAAGCGCATTCTAAGAGCCCATGGCACATGTTAAAGTTGTTTACAGGCTTCGGTAGTCGCGGGAGAGAGAGAGAGAGCAGTAAATGAGTCGAAGTCAGCAGTCCTGGGGAGGGAAAGATGGAAGGGTAGTCGAAATACGCTATGTTGAAGAAGGGGATGAGAGAGAGGGAGAGAAGGGGAAATGCTGGACAAGGGCAGGAGGGGCGCTGGATCATAGGGTGACGGGGAGAGAACAGCAGGAAAGAGAGCGGAAGCAATCTTTGACTCTGAGGGGGAGGGGTGGCGAGATTGATTATGGGGGGAGGGACAGGAGGGAAGAGAGATGGGATAGGAAGAGATTGAAGGAAAAAGGACAGGGAAATGTCAGGCTAGGAGAGACGGAGATGAGATGCTGGGCTACAAGTCATTTAGACAGAGGCAGAAAATAGAGAAGGAAGACCAGAGAAGAAAAGGGAAGAGAGAGGAGAGTTGCCAGAAACGGAGAAGGAGACCGATATCAGATCTGAGTGGAGGAAATGAGAAGAGAGAGACGCTAAAAACCACAGGGGGGAGAGATGGAAGGAAAAAGATGCCAGACCATGGGGGGAACAGCGGGAAGATGATGGATACAGCAGGAAGATGATGGAGCAGAAGGAGAGATGGCAGAGGGAGGTAGATATTTTCTGGAAAGGGCAGACTCTAGATGGAAGGAAGAAGCAGGAAGATGATGGAGCAGAAGGAGAGATGGCAGAGGGAGGTAGATATTTTCTGGAAAGGGCAGACTCTAGATGGAAGGAAGAGAATGACAAGAAGATGAGGAAAGCAGAAACCACATGCCAAAGGTAGAAAAAAAATATATATATTTTTTTGCTTTAGGATAAAGTAGTATTGTAGCTGTGATGATAAATGTTTAGAAATAGAAATGGTGATCCTTTTATTGGACTAATTTACTTTTGGTTAACTTTCAGAGACTAAATTCTCCTTTCTCAGGTCAGGACAGGATATTGTAACAGCAGTATACTTTATTGATCTAAGGAAAGAGGGTTTGACCTCTGAAAGCTAATTAAAAATGAATTAGTCCAATAAAATGGTATCTTATTTTCCATTTTTTTTGTTTTATTTTTACTTGTTAATTTGTAAAGTGATTTGTTATATCTCTTTTTTAAAAGTTACATCTGCTATATTTATATTTTGTACAGTATTGGGGGATATGCACCACTGTTTCTTCACCCCCTAAACTGTACCGTTCCTTCGGTTTGTAACACAAGGCAGCATGCTGAATGCTTTGCACTGCGCCAATGGTCATTGAATTCCTATGACCATCAGAACAGCACAGAACATTCAGCCCGCCAGCCAGCACTAAAAACCTCTTCCGTGCTTTTGTAAAAAGGGGGGGTGAGTTTAGTTTGTGATTACTTATTCCATTCTGGGTGAGAGTGGTTCTGTGTCCTGTGTGTATGAAAGACATGGTTTCTGTTAGCGTTGACTAGCCTTGTTTGGCAAAATGCATCAGGCATGATTCTTGGGAGCATCTTGAATAAACCTGATTTGCATCTCCTTATTGACTGCCAACCTTCTTTTGTTCCACGTTGGATTCTTTGGTGGACCGCTTGCCTTGTTTTGTTACAAATTAACATACATGGCGTGGAACTACAAGAGGAGATACCCATATGTATGTATTTTTATACATACATATGGGTTACAGTTGGACGACATAAAGTGAGGCAGTTGAGAGGAGTTGCAAACTTGGTTATTAATATACTTATGTTTCGGATAGTATTACTGCTTTACAATGCATTTGAACACTTTTATATACGTATGGAAAGGGTTCATAGTTAAAGTCCTGGGCAAGTAGGTGGGAAGGGAAGGAAGGGGGGAGTTTTGTTCAGAGATGTTTGGGGCTTGCATAGAACTAAAACTGTACACTGGCACTGGTATGGTGTTGTTTGTTTTGAATTTTATTATAAAAGAAAAAAAAAGAAATACAAGTGGAAATAAAGAAGTAAAGAAGAAAACAGGTAAATAAATGTGGGCGGGGCATGGGGTGGGATGTGGGTGGGGCAGGGCTAGGGGGCCCAGTGTACTTGTGTGCCTAGGGGCCCTCAAAGAATTAATCCTGCCTTGTGCAAGGGATAGAGTAACCATGCTGCTTTGTGCAAATGCAGTAGACCATATGATAAAGCCAACACTGATTTATAAAGCGGCAAACCCCCGAGCCTTGAAGGGAAAAGATAAGTTCTAGCTGTTTGTTTATTGGATGAGCAACAAGAAGGCTTGGACAACCAAAGTACTGTTCCTACAGTGGTTTCATCAGTGTTTTGTGCCTGAAGTAAGAAAATACCTGGCCAATAAAGGCATGGGATTCAAGGTTCTGTTGATATTGGACAATGCCCCTGGACATCCAGGCCCACATGAGTTCCATATTAAGGGGGTTGAGATATTTTTTTTTGCCCCCCAATACATCTCTCATCCAACCTCTCAACCAGAGGATAATTACGACATTCAAGGTATTCATTGGAGAGGATTGTGCATGCGATGGACAAAGGCCCAAACGTGGATAACATCATGAAAAAGTGGAAGGACTTCACTATTGCCGATGCCATTAATATTATTGAAAGAGCAGTGAAAGCTATCAAGCTAGAGTCAGTGAACTTGTGCTGGAAGAATCTTTGGCCTGAATGTGTAAAAAAGGAGAACACTGTCAACATCAGAGAGCCTGACAAGAAATTATGGAAGACGACGTGGACTTGGCAAGGCAGGTGGATGGGGAAGGCTTTGAAGATATGGATATGGATATGGAGCATATTGAAGACTTAATAGACACCAGAGCAAAAGAACTAACGGAAGATGACCTAATTGACCTGACTACTCCCGAAGGAGAGGCAATACCATATGAAGAGGAGGAAGGAGTAGAAGAAGAAACATAGAAACATAGAATTAGAGGGCAGATAAGGGCGACAGCCCATCCAGTCTGCCCACCCTAATGACCCTCCCCTACCTTTGCTAGAAGACAAGTTTACAGTGGATAATATTGCAGGTTCAATGATGCGGTCGACTTTTTCTATGATATCGACCCATCCATGGTACGGGCGTTAAAGATGAAAGAGTTAGCAGAAACAGCGATTTTGACATATAAAAATATATATAAAGAAATGATGAAACAAAAGAGCCAGACAGAAATCACAATGTATTTCCAAAAGATACCTAGTCACTGCCTCTCCATCCACCTCTTCCACCCACGAGGAGGCAACCCGTCATCTTTTCGTCATCCTCCTACACCTGTACCGCATACTGAAAATCCACTTCCACTGCCTGAGAAGGGACCTGGTGCTCATTTATCCACTTTTTCTCCTCCTCCTGCACTGCATGCAGTACATGTAAAGGACGATGAGGAGGAAGACACTGACTGAGTAAGAGATAATTACTGTACAGTACTCTATACAGTACTGGTTTGACCATGTTTAATTTATAGCACTGTGTTATTCAAAAGCTGCAATAAATGTTTTCAACTTAAATTGTGAATTTTGTCTTTTTTGTTATTCACGATTTCTCCTTATTTGCTATGGTTTTTAATAGAAAACTGCAAATAACATACGAAAAGTTATTTGCAGTTTTTCTGTATTCGCTATCTTGCTATTCCCCTATCACTGCGAATATGGAGCCATGATAAAAGTGGCCTTGGCACACAGCAAAGACCCACAGTAGAGGCGCACCAAGGTCATTTCTGGCCATGGCTTTAGTAAAAAGGGCTACTATGTTCCTAATTGTGTCCTAGGGATAGTTTATAACCTGAGTCTGACTGGTGTTTGTCATTTGATTTGCCATTTTTATCATACTGTAAACTGCCTCGGTGTGCCATATAAAAGGTGGAACAGAAAGTACAACAATAAACAAAGTTTTGCATTGCAAATCCATTGTACACACAAAAATGTCTGAACAGCTACAGTCTAGAAAGTATTTTCTATGAGTATTGTGTATGAAATGTCAGTCTCTGTGGCCTTGCTATAATTTAGATAACAGGTTGGAAATGTGGTTAGTATACACAGACTACCATCACTGGCCAAGAATAAAAAAGCTTGTGTCCATAGAGGTAGGATACAAGGATGTCTGTTTCCTATGAAGAGAAAGTTGTTGCATCATACTGTTTACTTTATGTTGTGTCACATTAATTCATAAGTCAACAGAAGAAAAATGTTGAAATACTATGCAATGACTCCAGGAAAGGCTAAGATCTGCCTTACAAATAACATGTCCCCTATCAATATACAATAGTCTCCATTGTGAAACAGACTCAGAGGGGATGTTATCAACATGGACTACCCTTAAAATGAGTTATTTTACAATTAACTCAGGCTATTAGAATCTAGGAGGTCCTTTTAATGGTTAGTACAGTGATCTGAGAATCAGAGTAACCAGGTTTGATTCCCACTGTAGCTTTTTGTGATTCTGTACAGGTCACTAAACCCTTTCATTGCTCCAGGTACAAAACATGTAAACTGCTTTGATTGTAACCACAGAAAAAGAGATTAGGTTTGTACTTTGATAATATCTTTTCCAGTAACAGGAATGGTATGCTGAACCTTAGGGTACTCTGTCCAGTCTCACGAGCATACTGCAGAAAGATGTCAATCACAGCTTTTGAAACCTCCTTCTCCCAGGAATCTGTTGCCCCTTTCAGTTCATTCCAAAGCATGCAAGAAATTTAAAATAAGAGACAGAAGAAGGAGGGACACGGGGAACTCCCCAAAACCAAGGTTCTGATCTGCTCATATGTTATGTCAATAATGAAACTGTAATGTACAAATGAACAAACATTACCATTGAACAGTAAAACACATTATATACAACAGCTTGAATATTAGTGGAGCTCAATTATCTCTTGAGATTCTATTTACAAACTGATTCTGAACCCATAGTCCAACCAGCAGAGAAGTCTTAGCTATGGAGAGGACGGTGACGCATAAGGCAAAAACAGCAGCATCAGAAGTTATCAGGTGGGGAGGGGGGTTCAGCATACCATTCCTATCCATTGGAAAAGATATTATCAAGGTAAGAAACTAATATATTTTCCCAGTGCAATAGGAATGGTATGCTGAATCTTAGGGATGCACCTAAGCAGTCCCCAAAGACCCAGGGGAGAGAAATAAGCCTGCTTTCAGTACTGATGATCCAAAAGTGGATTCCTCGTGTGCTACCACATCCACCCTATAGAATTTAGTAAGGATGCACATCAATTAATCACAATTAACATTTTTAATCACATAAAGCATCCCCCCTTACATTTCCTTCTATACTCGTATAGTGGCAAATCTAGACAGCAGAAGTAAATTCTCAGAACTCACAAGTTTTAATTACCAAAATGAAAATAAATCATTTTTCTTACCTTTCTTGCCTGATGATTTTAAAGATGGAACAAATTGATTAGAAAAATAAAATCACCAAGCAAGAAAGGTAAGAAAAATGATTTATTTTCATTTTGGTAATTAAAACATGTCAGTTCTGAGAATTTACTTCTGTAGTCTATATTTGTCACTGTAGGAATATAGAAGAAAATGCAAGGGGGAGGCACTTTATGTGATTAAAAATTTTAATTGTGATTAATCATTATTAATCGATGTGCAGCCCTAGAATTTAGTGAAAGTGTGTAGGGAACACCATGTCAGAGATCTACATATCTCCTCGGAGGTATCACCTTCGATTCCACCCAAGAGGAGGCTACTCCTCTGGTCAAATGTTCTTTCAATGACACCAGCAGTTGTTTGCTACAGACAATGTAGGCGGCGGAGATTGCTCTCTAAATCCAGTGGAATATGGTGGCCTTGGAGGCTGGTCTGCCTTGGGTTGACTCTTTGGATAGGACAAAGAGATGGTCCAATAGATGAAACTCATCAATCACTTCCAGGTAACATAAAAGAACTCTATGGAAGTACAGTAGCTTTAAAGCCTTGTCTTTCTTCTTAGAACCCATAGGTTGAAAGGCTGGTAGTCTGACTTACGGGTTGATGAGAAATGCTGAAACAACCTTTGGCAAAAAGGAAGGTACTGTAAGCAAAGTCACTCCTGTTTATGTAATCCTCAGAAACGGTTCCCTGCATGACAAAGCTTGCAATTCTGAGACTCTTCTGACCGAGGTAATTGCAACAAGGATATGATCCATGAGAGAAGCTTCCTCCAAAGGCTCATACAGGGCCCTCTGAAGACCCACTAACACGATGTTGAGATTTCAGGAAGGGAAGGGATCTTGGATCAGCAGCCTGAGCCTCAGGGCTCCTTTGAGGAATCTAATGTCTAAGTCAACAACCAGGAAGATCTGTTTCTCTCGGCCTCTAAAGCAAGCCAGGCCTGCCATCTACACCTTAAGGGATGTCTCTGCTATTCCTTTGTCCAGGCCTTCTTGAAGGAAGGCAACTACTGGGGCATTGTTGCTGTCCTACTTGGACTATTGCAATTCACTTTATGTTGGAATTACATCTGGTTTGTTAAGGGGACTGCAGATGGTCCAGAACACAGCCACTTATATGATTTTTAAGAAATCTAGATTTGACTATGTTTCACCTCTCCTAAGAGAATTGTATTGGCTCTCGTTCCATAAGAGAATTGATTTCAAAATCTATCCTTTTCAAGAAGATATACCTGAAGAGCTTTTTGATTATGATATGCTTTCCTATGGGAAAGCTTCCTAGCACACAATCTAGAACTCTTAAGCTTATATACCCTTCCTTTAAAAGTTTGCTCTATAAAGCTGCTCGAGCAATCTTGTTCCTTCAAGGTAGTCTTGATCTGGAATGCTCTTTGAGAGACAGATTTATTAGTTCCTATTTTGTATTTATGAAGGGATGCTGAAAAGTTCTCAGCCCAACCAACCAACTTCCTAAATTCTGAGCGTTATTTTGCTACTGTAGCTGAAAAGCGTGCTATCTTATTTCGTCAAGTGCCAATGTGAAGAAGCAAAATTCTATGTTTTGACATTGTTCCAGATCATTGATTGAATCATTTTCATGTCCTTCTCTTCTTGGTTGGGCTGAGAACTTTACAGCACCCCTTTGTAGAGGGAGTTTAAAAACTTTCTGTGTTCAGGGGTAATTGATTAATGATGGTAGATCAAGACTTGAACTGGATGGTCCATCCAGTCTGCCCATTAGTTATTCTCATTAAAAATACATGATTAAATTAACTTGTCTCTTCTTTGATATTTCTGGGCCACAGACTAAAGTCCACCTGCTATTGTCCAAGGTTCCAACTGCTGAAGTTGCCATCTAAGCTCACTCCCGCGTACCCAACCATCTCGTTGTTTGCAGGATATCTACTGTTAAGTCTGGCCAGTAATGTCCTCATATTCCAAGTTAGTGACTTTATATAGCATCTATCAATGGAGGTTGTCTAGGCAGTTTACATTCAAGTACTCAAGCATATTTCCCTATCTGTCCCGGTAAGCTCACAATCTATCTAATGCACCTGGGGCAATGGAGGATTAAGGGCTCCTTCTACTAAGGTGCGCTAGTGGTTTTAGAGCTTGCGTTAGTATTTTTCATTTAGCGCGTGGTTTGCGTGCGCTAAAAACGCTAGCACAACGCTAGTAAAAGGAGCCCTAAGTGACTTGCCCAGGATCATAAGCAGTAGCAGTTTTCTTCTTTTTAAGTTTATATATTTCTTTGGTGACCTGATTCTTTTGTGAACCACTTTGGGACCTTCTTAAGGGAAGAAGTGGAGTATAAGACTGATGAATAAAATAAGTGATTTAAATGGCCAAGAGCCTCTCCTTGCTGTTTAGATCATTTTGAATCAAGCCCAATATTCCTTTTTACTATTCCAGTTACAACAATTCAAAGAGGTGAATTCAGTAGAATAAGAACATAAGAACATAAAAATTGCCATACTGGGACAGACCAAAGGTCCATCAAGCCCAGTATCCTGTTTCCAACAGTGGCCAACCCAGGTCCCAAGTACCTAGCTAGATCCCAAGTAGTAAAACAGATTTTATGCTACTTATCCTAGGAATAAGCAGTGGATTTCCCCAAGCCATCTCAATAATGGCCTATGGAGCACTCTTTTAGGAATTTATCCAAGCCTTTTTTAAACCCTGCCAAGCTAACTGATTTCATCACATTCTCTGGCAATGAATTCCAGAGTTTAATTACACATTGTGTGAAGAAATATTTTCTCTAGTTTGTTTTAAATCTACTACTTAGTAGCTTCATTGCATGCCCCCTAATCCTAGTATTTTTGGAAAGAGTGAACAAGCGATTCACTATCCTTTCCACTCCACTCAGTATTTTATAGACCTCTATCATATCACCCCAGAGCTGTCTCTTTTCCAAGCTGAAGAGCTCTAGCCGCTTTAGCCTTTCCTCATAGGGAAGTTGTCCCAAACCTTTTATCATTTTCATTGCCCTTCTCTGTACCTTTTTTAATTCTACCATATGTTTTTTGAGATACAGCAACCCGAATTGCACATAGTATTTAAGTTGCAGCCATACTATAGAGCAATACAAGAGCATTATAACATTTTCATTTTTGTTTTCCATTCCTTTCCTGATAATTCCCTAACATTCTATTTGCTTTCGCAGCCACCACTGCACATTGAGCTGAGGAGTTCAATGTATCCTCAACAATGACACCTAGATCATTTTCCTGGGATGAACAGACTCTTGTCAGTCATGCATCTCACATATGAGGAAAAGACACACACCAAAAAATCCACCAGATCAGCTAGATTGTCTTTTTCAGTGCACACATCTCCGCTCCACTACCTAAAGCAGCCATTCCCGTTCCAGTCCATGGGGTACACCTAGTCCCATCAGTTTTTCTGGATATTCACAATGAATATGCATGAGATAGATTTGCATGTACTGCCACGAATGTCCTGAAAACCTGATGGGACTAGATGTGCTTCGAGGACTGGGTTGCGAATGGCTGACCTAAAGTGTGATAGTTACAGAGCTAGTACATGCACATGAGAGACTGTAAAATGGATCTGATCCCCACTTTCCCTATAGTATGCAAATCTTTTAAAAGCAGTACTTGGAGGATAAGCATTATGTTCTCCTTCCAGTCACAGGTAGCTTCACTAGACAGAATCATCAAGATATTTACAGCCTCTAAAGGTGAATAGGATCTTAATATTTACATAGTATGCTCACCATGTTTACACTTCAATTTGGATTACTGAAAAGTTAGTGTCTCATTTGAAAAACAGACAAATCGGACCTTCAAAAATGTATTCCATCTACTTAAGCTGCACTTGATTAACTCTATGAGGATTTCAAAAGACTCCTTTCTTCAAGCTAGTGAAAGTAAATTCCCAACATTTAATTTTCCTTTTTTTTTTTTTAGGGTTATGTGAAAACTCATAAAGTTGACCAAGCCGAAGGCAAAAGAAAGCAATATTGTAAGCAGGCAAAAGTATTCATCTTACTCATGGGAATAAATTAACTATGAGAAAGAAAATAAGATTACAAGCTTTTTTTTCTGCAAGGTTACAATAAGCCAGTCCAGCTATCTTAAAGGAGCACAATAAATGAGACAACATATTTTCTCAAACAATTAAGAATTTAAACACTGAATTCATGCAAATGTTTTGAGCATGTTCCTGTCTGCCCAACAATAGTGACTCCTTTGGTAATAGCATGTACTACAGGGGTGCTCACACTTTTTGGGCTTGCGAGCTACTTTTAAAATGGCCAAGTCAAAATGATCTACCAACAATAAAATTTTTTAAAAACACAAAACGCACTGTACGCTGAGAAAATGTTAATTATCATTCCTATTCTGGGGTTTTTTCAAAGTGGTCAAAGCAGATGACTCTATGCACTGTCACATCAGTAACAACCATACAAAAATAGACAAATATCCCCCCTTCCCTTTTTACTAAATCACGATAGCAGTTTTTAGTGCAGGGAGCTGCGCTGAATGCCCAGCTCAGCTCTCGACGCTCATAGGCTCCTTGCGCTAAAAACCGCAATTGCGGTTTAGTAAAAGGGTCCATAGTGCAAAATATAGACAGCAGTTATAAATTCTCAAAATGGACACATGATCACTAAATTGAAAATAAAATCATTTTTCCTACCTTTTTGTCTGGTGATTTCATGAGTCTGGTTGCACTTTCTTCTTCTGACTGCATCCAATCTTTCTTCCCTTCTTTCAGCCTGTATGCTTCCTCTCCTCCAGACCTCATTCCCTCCCCCAACTTTTTCTTCCTCTCTCCCTGCCCTTTCTTTCTCCCTGCCTCCCTTTCTTTTTTTCTCTCTACATGCCCCCTTTCTTTCTGTTTCCCTTCTTTCCTTCTCCCTGCCTGCCTCCTTTCTTTCTTTCTCCCTGCCCTCCCCCAAACTACTGCCGCCGCCATCGGGGAACAGGCCCCAAAGCTGCCACCACCCCAAGCTCTCCCTGCTTCCGTGCGTCGGGCCGACCAGCATTCCTCTCCCCATCAATTCTGCCATCGGAGAGGAAGTTCCGGGCCAGCCAGGCAGTGATTGGCTGGCCCGGAACTTCCTCTCCAACGGCAAAATTGATGTCAGGGAGAGGAAGGCTGATCGGCCCGGTAGATTGTAAAGGCAGCGCAAGTCTATCACGGAGCCCGGGATGGGCTCCGCGATCGACTCACTTTTCCTTGGCGATCTACCGGTCGATCGCGATCGACCTATTGTGCACCCTTGATGTACTATATAATATAGGCATTATCTCTCCATCTTCTCCTTCATGAAATATGCTAAAGTGCCTCATATAGCCAAGAAAAACTAACTAGATATAACTCAAAGGAGGGTAATGTCATCTTTTATGTCATGGAAGCTCCTCATTTTTCCTTCTTCTAGGTCAAACTGAACCAGTGCAGAATCTAGTACCACGAACCTTCATTCACAACTAACCACTATTTGAATAGACTCCCCATGTCACACATTTCCTAGCCTGATCATAGAAACATGATGGCAGATAAATGTTTATGTTTATTCAAATTTGACATAACGCTGAATCTTACTTAGAGTTCTCAGCAGTTTACATAAACACTAAGTTAAAATAAAAAAGAACGCCATTTAGAATAGGAAAGCACACCGAGAACAACAAAAAATACAACAAATTCCAACTTTAAAATTTAAAATACATTGTGGTTTTTCAGGATGCTCTGCTAAAAATCTTCAATAGATAAAGGCCAACTGGCCATTCTGCAGTAACCATCCTCTCTTCCTCTCTCTAAAAGATCCCACATGCCTATCCCAGGCTTTCTTGAAATCAGACACAGTCTCTGTCTCCATCACCTCTACCAGGAGACTGCTCCAAGCATCTACCACCCTTTCTGTAAAAAATTATTTCCTTAGAGCTTATCACCTCTTAACTTCATCCTATGCCCTCTCATTCCAGAGCTTCCTTTCAAATGAAAGAGACTCGACTCATGTGCATTTATGCCACATAGGTATTTAAACATCTCTATTATATCTCCCCTCTCCCACCTTTCTTCTAAAGTATACAGATTGAGATCTTTATGTCTGTCCCCATACGCCTTATGATGAAGACCCCGCACCATTTTAGTAGCCTTCTTCTGGACTTCAACAAATGGTCCTGAGGCTAGAATCTATTCATTAGAGCTTTTTCCAGAATCCCTTTGTGCTTCACTGGTTGTGAATAATGCCTTCATCACTTCTCCAGCCCCAGGCTACCCAAAGTGCTGAAGACTGAAAGCTTGATCATCGAACCAAGGATCTCTGTGGATAATAGTTTTACTATTGTATTACAATTGTTGCAATTATGTTACGGAAAAATTAGGTTCTTACCTTGATAATCTTCTTTCCTGTATAAGGGTACCACTGGTGGCTGATGGAGGGAGGGTGTTGTTGAGAGCCAGGTAGTTTGGTGTCTGTGAGTTCCTTTAGTAATTTAAATAGTTTTTTAGTATCTTGGATTTCTGATCCTATCTGATTTGTGTAGTATGTCTTTCTTTTTTCTTTTAGTTTTTTTCTTGTATTGTTTATTTAGTTTTCGCCAGGCTGTTTTTGTGTGTTCTTGTTTATTATTTCTCCATTCTCTTTCGAGTAGTCTGCATTGTCTTTTGAGTTGGAAGAGTTCATTGTTGAACCGTTTGTATGATAATCTGCAGATTCTTTTTTTTTTGTTTGAAGTTGCGCCATATCATCCAGGATGGTAATACTTAGTGTGTACCAGTGGGTTATGAACTCTGTGGGGTTACCATCTTTGATCATGGCATCTGCTTTATTCCAGAACCTGGAGGGGGTCGACCTTTTGACGTGTTTCGTAGGTTAGACTTTGGTTGTGCCCAGTTGATGTTGAAGGTGTATATGTAGTAATCTGACCAGAGGGAGCATGCCCAGATTCCATTTGAGGTGTGGATCTCTGGTTGAGTGGTTTGTTGGACATGAAGGCTGCTATGTTGAGTTGATGTGTGATTTGGGAATCTAGAATTTTGTAGGAGAGGACTTTGAGGAATGAAAGAAGGCTTTCTACCTGATTGGAGGTTTCATCTTCGAGATGCAGATTTAGATCTCCTAGGATCAGGTTGTATGCAGATAGTAAGGAGTTTTGGAATATAAATTCTTCAGATTCAGGTTTTGCTGTGTTCCATTTCCCTTGTGTTATGTAGCAGAGAAGGCAGTTCATTGTTCCTTTTAGTGTGTCACTTGAAAGTTGGCAGGCTAGTAGGTCCATATGGGGGGTGGATGTTTTGTCCAGTATGCTTATATTTAGGTTGGTTTTGGCTATGATGGCTAGCTAGACTTCCTCCTCATTTTTTGTCTCTGCAGACCACCTGTATTTTGTAGCCCTGTGGACAGACTTATGTTATCCAAGGGTCATTGTCAGAGGTTAGCCAGGTTTCTGGAATGAATGTGAGTTTACTCAGTTTTTTGTTGGTGCCTGCCTGCAGCTTTAAAGAGGAAAGGACTTTTCTACCTCTGATACTTTGTGCGACTCCACCAGACCATGGAATCTTTGAGCCTACAAGCCGAACGGACTGACTTCCACTCTTCCAGGGACCTCGGAATGTATCAGAGTGGGTAAACATGCAGTTGGTGCCCTGATACACAGGGTTCTTACTCAGGGCGCCCATAGCCTGCGCAAAAGCCACTGAGAAATTAAGAAGGTAAACCGGCTCCCAAGAAAACTGGACCCTGAGCCCATAAAAAAACACAGCAGGCAGGCCCTCCAGGTCCACTCGAAGGCTTACCCTGCACAGCTGCAGACTGGCACAGCGGGTCCAAGTCCTTTCCCAGGCAGAGAATCGCCAAGAATGGAGTATCAGAGCACCAAAGCCTCAGAAAAAAAATAACAAACTTTAAACGCAAGAAAGCAAAAAAGCTAAGCAGAGCAGATCAGAACCCCTCTACATAGTTCACTTGCAAAGAAAAAACTGAGGTGTGGACTGGGGCTCTGCCTCTTTTAGGGAGGTGCTCAAAGCTGTAAGTATTCTCTCTCTGCAAGCTAGTTTGCGGCAAGGGATAAATCACCACAGTATGGAAGCTGGAGCAGATGTAAATGAATTCATGGTTGAATATGTCATTTACTAAACAAGCGTTAAAAGGTAGCCCTCAATGAATATGGCCAGTTTGGTTCTGTACAACTCTGATAAAGATAAGTCAGTCAGTACTTCCCGGTAGCATCTAATAGCCATGGTTATTGCACTTGTACACATCTAAGGAAATGGAGCTGCATGTGGTATGAACTGCAGAGCAAGGGAGTACTGTGGAGGTTTAAAAGCGGCACATGGAGGTACTGATTGCAGCTTAGATTATCTTCCTGATGGTGTTGTGGCAAGAACTGCAGGAAGAGAGTGGGGTGACATACCATGAATTTCAGCAGGAAGAAGAAGAAAGAATTGAGAGGAAGACTCTGAAACTACTTGAGCTGGACAAGAGATTGGAAAAGAATGAAGAGAACCTAAGGTAAGAAAAGGAGGACTAATGAGGGGTGGAACCCGAGGAGAAGAAGCAAAAGGTTACATTGGGAGGGGAGGGCGAGATGAAAAGTGACAAGAAAGAGACTGGAAAGAGACTACATAAGGGAAGGAAGAAACTAGAATGGAGATATAAGAAAGAAATGAGATCATGTACAATTTGGTAGAAAAAATAAAAGGGCAAGGGGAAGTATTAAAAAAAAAAAAATTAGAAAAGAGGAAGAACTGCAATAATAGAAAGAGCAAAAGTTTCAGATCTCGGTTCAGACTTAAGCAAAATCAGCCAGCTGTCTAGAATGAATCTATAAAATAGTATTCTTAGTATCTCCCTAGTAGTTGGGTTGCAAAAGGTGCTGCACTATTAATTCCAATTTGACAAACAGGTGTTTGCCAGGGTAGAAGAGACTCCCCCAAATTCTCTATAGATTGTGCACAATTGGGCACACAGTTTTAAGCATAGATCACAGATACTTGTGTACAGTGCCTAAACTGGTAATAAAAATCAACAACTGGCCTTACAAGCACTAATTGGCACTCATTACTGGTTATATATGGATCTGTTCTGCACCCCTGTTCTATAGCCTGTCTGCACGATATTCAGTGGTATTAAGCCGGCCAGGAACAGCTCCCAGCTGGCTAAGTACCATTAAGCCAGCTGACCGCCGATATTCAGTAGGAGATAACTGGTTATCTCATTGAATATCCTGGTCAGCGGACTGACTGGTGACCAGCCATGTCACGCAGCATAGCTGGTTATCACCAACAATCAGCAGCTCGCTGGCTAAGGTGCGCAGCCAGATAGACCTGCCTAAAAAGCAGGTCTATCTTTGACCACTAGGCCTTAGCCGGCCAGCGAACAAATATTGGCTTTCCTGGCTGAGTCCATGGTGCACAAACATAACCCAGAAATTCAGTGCCAGTGGTCAGATATGGCACTGATGTTGAATATCCGCTCTCATCGCTGACCGCAGAAGATATCCAGGCTGCCTCCCTTGATCTGAAAATTGGGCATTTTGCATTGCACTCCTAAGGGGTCATGGCCAAAGCAGAGGCTTGGACAGGTCATGGGTGTTCCCAGCATTTAGGCACAGAAATAGTACATTTTGCCCCTAATTGACAGTAGTTAAAAGTCAACATGTACACCAACATTTGTCAGGCATATATTTTTATGCCTAAAATTAATCAAGATTCCGGTTGGCCCATGTGCCTAAGGACCCAGCCATAGGCGTGGCCTTAGGCACCTGGACCAATCAGGCCTTAGGCCCTTCCCCGGTGCATCCCACAATGCACCAGGAAGAGGCAGGACCACCTCATTTCGATGGAGGCGGGCCTGCCAGCCAGGCAGCGGGAAGACCTGTCCATCCTGCCATCAATCAAGGTTAGTGGGTGGGGGTCCGGGGAGGGGTTAGGAGGGGTGGGGGCAGCGTCGGAATATCTACAGTGGGGGGTTTCCAGCAGAAGGGATTAGGCGCACTCTGCTGGTTTCGTTTGGGGGCTGGGGGGGATGTTCCAGCAAGATGGATTGGGCACCCTCCTGCCAGCGATCTTCAGGGAGTGTTTTGGCAGGAGGGATTGGGCATCCCTCCTGCCACATTCATTTGGGGCAGGTGAGGGGGTTTTCAGGCAGGAGGGATTGGGCATCCTTCCTGCTGTGTTTGTTCGGAGGGGGGGACAGACTGTCGGCCGCTGCTGAGGCCACTAAACTTATTGTAGCAGGGAGATCCCTTGCTGCAATAAGGTTAGTGGCCGCATCTACCGTATTTTCACGCATATAACGCGCGCGTTATACGCGTTTTTACCTACCGCGCATACCCCTCGCGCGTTATATGCGTGAGCGCGGTATACAAAAGTTTTAAAACATAGTTCCCACCCCGCCCGACGCCCGATTCACCCCCCCCAGCAGGACCGCTCGCACCCCCACCCCGAACGACCGCTCGCACGCGCTCCCACCCGCACCCGCATCCACGATCGGAGCAAGAGGGAGCCCAAGCCCTCTTGCCCGGCCGACTCCCCGACGTCCGATACATCCCCCCCCCCCGGCAGGACCACTCGCACCCCCACCCCGAAGGACCGCCGACTTCCCGACAATATCGGGCCAGAAGGGAGCCCAAACCCTCCTGGCCACGGCGACCCCCTAACCCCACCCCGCACTACATTACGGGCAGGAGGGATCCCAGGCCCTCCTGCCCTCGACGCAAACCCCCCTCCCTCCAACGACCGCCCCCCCCCAAGAACCTCCGACCGCCCCCCCAGCCGACCCGCGACCCCCCTGGCGACCCCCACCCCCCTTCCCCGTACCTTTGGTAGTTGGGCCAGAAGGGAGCCCAAACCCTCCTGGCCACGGCGACCCCCTAACCCCACCCCGCACTACATTACGGGCAGGAGGGATCCCAGGCCCTCCTGCCGACGCAAACCCCCCTCCCCCCCAACGACCGCCCCCCCCAAGAACCTCCGACCGCCCCCCAGCCGACCCGCGATCCCCCTGGCGACCCCCACACCCCCCTTCCCCGTACCTTTGGTAGTTGGCCGGACAGACGGGAGCCAAACCCGCCTGTCCGGCAGGCAGCCAACGAAGGAATGAGGCTGGATTGGCCCATCCATCCTAAAGCTCCGCCTACTGGTGGGGCCTAAGGCGCGTGGGCCAATCAGAATAGGCCCTGGAGCCTTAGGTCCCACCTGGGGGCGCGGCCTGAGGCACATGGGCCCAACCCGACCATGTGCCTCAGGCCGCGCCCCCAGGTGGGACCTAAGGCTCCAGGGCCTATTCTGATTGGCCCACGCGCCTTAGGCCCCACCAGTAGGCGGAGCTTTAGGATGGATGGGCCAATCCGGCCTCATTCCTTCGTTGGCTGCCTGCCGGACAGGCGGGTTTGGCTCCCGTCTGTCCGGCCAACTACCAAAGGTACGGGGAAGGGGGGTGGGGGGGTCGTGGGGGTCGCCAGGGGGGTCGCGGGTCGGCTGGGGGGGCGGTCGGAGGTTCTTGGGGGGGGGGGGCGGTCGTTGGGGGGAGGGGGGGTTGCGTCGAGGGCAGGAGGGCCTGGGATCCCTCCTGCCCGTAATGTAGTGCGGGGTGGGGTTAGGGGGTCGCCGTGGCCAGGAGGATTTGGGCTCCCTCCTGGCCCGATATTGTTGGGGAGTCGGCGGTCCTTCGGGGGGAGGGATGTATCGGACGTCGGGGGGGGGGCATCAGGCTTTCAGGATGGGGACAGACCTTCAAGGGGGGACAGTGCACGGAAGTCAGGGGGGGTGAACGGAGAGTCGGAAAGTCAGGGCGGGCGAAAGGAGCATCGGGCAGCATGCGCGGTATACCCGTGAGCGCGGTATACCAAAGTTTTTGTACATATCATCGTGATTTCTGCGCGCTATACCCGTGTGCGCGTTTTATACGGGTGCGCGTTATTTGCGTGAAAATACAGTACTTACAATGTAGGCCATTTTGATGGCTTACATTGTATACGTCTCCCGCTGGACTAGGGAGATGTGTACGGCCACCTAGGTTCATCTAAGGCGACTTCCGGGGCAAACCACGCCCACGGCTAGCCTTAGACGAGCTTAGGCAGGCATGTGGGCCTCCCTAGGCTCCCGGAGGTGCCGCCAATGTAGGTGGCCTGCCTTGGGAGCTTTTTTTTAAAAAAAAAAAAACAAAATGTGCATCCCGATTGGCTGGTCAGCAGTAGGACACCTACCACTGCCTCTAATTGGGACGCCGTTTGCAGAATCTGGGCATTTATGTTCAGTACACATCATCCTGGCACCTAACTTTGGACACCATTTAATGAATGTACCCCACTGTATTCTCATCTAGATGGAACAAGGTGACAGTATTTCACAAAAGAGATGTTTCAATTACATTATAAATAAATGTAATCTCAAGAGGAAACAGGATAAAGTGAAATAATGCTTCAGCACACCAGAAATGCAGAGCTGTGGTTTTCATGTAATGTACATTTCTAAATATCATATCCTTCCTAACAGGAAAGAAAAATGCTTTCATTTTAAGTCCAAATGCTTAACTTAGATGTGTACTGACACATGAATGGAAATAAAAATCAACAACCAAGCTACAAGTGATACCTTTTTTATTGGACTAACTTAATGCATCATTACCAGTACTAATACTGTTATTTATCACTTCTAGAGTACTACTAGAAGTATGTAATACTGTACTCAAACCTGTAAGAGACAGTCCCAGCTCTATAGAGTTTAAAATCTATTCAAGACAAATAGGTCAAAAAGGGATTAGGGAGTTACATTTATTACAGGAAAGATTAAAACAAACATGGGTACTGAACAGATGAATAAGGCGTTACAAATCAGCCTCATAATTTTTTTTTTTTTAGCCTAGATTTGAATAGGATCAGAGATGGAGCATGACATACTGACTCAGGAAGTCTATTCCATGGATACAGTGCCGTAAGATGAACGGAACAGAATCAAGAGTTAGCAGTGGAAGAGAAGGGTATAGACAAGAGAGACCTACCGATGAATAGTTCCTGGGAAGGATGTAGAGAGAGATAATAGGAGAGACACTGAGAAGCTGCAGAACGAAAGCACTTGTAAGTCAGTTAGAGGAATTAGAACTGTATATGAAAACGGATAGGTAGCCAATTAAGTGACTCGAAGAGCGGAATTAGTGTCAATAATTGATTGTTACAAGACCAATATTGGCACTAATTAGCTTTTTATTCCATTAAACTGCACACACACATTGGTTACATTACATGCCCTAATTTGTGCACACTATGGGCTCCTTTTACGAAGGTGCGCAAAGCGTTTTAGCGCACGCAACGGATTAGCGCACGCTAGCCAAAAATCTACCCCCTGCTCAAAAGGAGGCAGTAGCGACTAGCGCGTGCGGCAATTTAGCGCACGCTGTTCCTCACGTTAAGACCATAGCGCGCCTTTGTAAAAGGAGCCCTATGTTCAGTGGTTTTTATAGAATTAGGGGGTAAGAATAAAATTAGGCACATAAATATATAGGATTAGGGAGCTCCTATATAGGATTCTTCCAAGTACAAAGCATCTGTTGTATCTCACATTTAATGACTCTAGACCACGTGCAATAGTATTGAATTTAATCAGTGTCATTAAGGATAGTATTAAATAAAGGACTTATTCTTGGGAAAAAAACTGGCCTGACAATCTGAGCACCAATACTGAAATGTTTATTTCGTCACAGGGTTTCCTTTCCAAAAACAGTTCCTATGAATTTTTAAAACAATTTTTTACTGATTAAAGATCATTTGCACTAAACTAAAGCAATACTTCTGACACACACAAAGGACATCAAATTAAATAGGCTTTAAATTTAAAGAGATGGAGCATCTCTGCAGTATGTTAACCCTCCAAACACTCCCCAAACATACACACCCAAAAAAAGAAGCCCTGCCTCCCCTTACTCAGTTTGAGAGGTGCCATAAAAAGTGTCCTGGTGTCTTGTTAAGGATCGCTGGGAAGACAGCCATTTTCCCACCAATAAGAACTTAAGAATTGCTATACTGGGACAGACCAAAGGTCCATCAAGCCCAGTATCCTGTTTCCAAGCTAGATCCCAAATAGCAAAACAGATTTTATGCTTCTTATCCTAGGAATAAGCAGTGGATTTCCCCAAGCCATCTCAATAATGGCCTATAGACTTCTCTTTTAGGAAATTATCTAAACCTTTTTAAAACTCTGCTAAGGTAACTGCTTTCACCACATTCTCTATCAATGAATTCCAGAATTTAATTACACCTGTTTTAAATCTACTACTTAGTAGCTTCATCACATGCCCCCCAATCCTAGTATTTTTGGAAAGACACCCTTTGCATTCCACTCAGTATTTTATATCATCCCTAAGCGTCTCTTCTCCAAGCAGAAGAGCCCTAGCTGCATTAGCCTTTCCTCATAGGGATGTCATCCTTCTCTGTACCTTTTCTAATTCTGCTATATCTTTTTTGTGATAGGGTGACCAGAATTGCATACAATATTCAAGGAGTGGCCTTATTGAATTTGCTTTCTTAGATGCCACCGCACACTGAGCCGAGGGTTTCAACATATCCTCAACAATGACACCTAGATCCTTTTCTTGGGCGTTGACTCCTAACGTGGAAACCTGCATCATGTAGCTATAGTTCGGGTTTCTCTTTCCCACATGCATCACTTTGCACTTGCTCCCATTAAACACCATCTGCCATTTTGATGCCCCATCTCACAAGACCCTCTTGCAATTTTTCACAATCTTCTTGCAATTTAACAACCCTGATGTACCGTAAATTTTTTAACCTTTCCAGCTGCTCGTCTAAATGTCTTAAAAACTAAATATTTACCAGACAGCAAAACATGATCCCAATCCCTCCCATGCAGGTCTTAGACCAGTACTGGTACTTTACAATTCCAGATATTAAAAAAAAAAATAGCACTACATACAGTAAATTATAATTCTTTTTAATTTCATCTCATTTACTGTATTTATATTTCATCATATTCACATACCTATTAGACAGATCCCAGAGGAACATATATAGTAAAATATGGCAACCTGTAATACAGACATATATTGGCAGGAAACCAGTTCCAAAATGGTTAATGACCGCATGCATTGGAAATACATGTGCAGCACCCAGGAGCATTCACACTCCCGAATGATCACACATTTCCTACAAGTTGCTTCCAGTAGTCTCAGAAGCAGGCATGAGGCACCAATATGCTCAATAAGAGAGAAAAGGATCTCCCCACTCCCTCACCCCACCTCCCAAATCCCTGTTCTCTGTTTGGCTTAAAAAAAACACCTCAAGATATTAGAAACCACATTATGGAAGAAGTGCATATCACCCATTTACAAAGGCAGGTGGGTGGGGCTAAAAATTGGCATGATAATGGGTCCACATGGTCAGCATCCAAGGAGTTTAAATATCTTACAAAAGAGCTGGTAACATCACTGATAGGTTGGCTAAACCAGTTTCAGGGAGGACAAGAATGGTTCTAAGGACTGGAGATGGACAAACATTATCCCTCTTCATTAAATTGGAAGCAGAAAAAAAAATTGATTACTATAGTAATGGGTAAATTAATAGAGTCACTAATAAAAGAAAAAAGATAAGGAAGTGTCTTGATTATTAAATTACTGGATCGACAACAGCATGTTTTTACCAGAGAAAGATCAGGCCAAAATCTGATCACTGTTTTGACTTGGTAACCAAAGAATTAATGAGCCCTTTCACTAATGCATAGCATGCACTAAAAGACATTACCATGCATTAAATGCCATGTGGTCCATAGGATGTGCAGCATTTAGGGGGAAATTCTAGAAACGATGCCTATATTTACTAACTAACTAATTTTATTCTTATATACCGCCAAAGCCGTAGTAGTTCGAGGCGGTTTACAACAAAGAGGGCTGGACAATCAGCGAATATAGGTACAATGTAAAGTCTTCCAAGAACAGGTGAGCAGGATACAGAGGTAAGGCATATGAGATCTTGGGAAATAAGAGGTAAGGCATAAGAGGTCTAGGTTATAAATCGGTTAAACAGGTTTGTTTTCACTAATTTTCTGAAATTTAGGTAGGATGAGGAGTGCGAGATAATATTACCCAGCCAATCGTTCAGTTGGCCTGCTTGGAAGGCAAGTGTTCTGTTCAGGTATCAAGCACCAGTAGACACTTTACCGACACCTAAGTTAAGTAACAAATGCCTTTTAAAACGGAAAAAATGGCACCGTTAAAGTACCTATCGGTGCCTAAATAACAGGTACCAGAATCGCACCTATGTATGCATTTTAGGCCACCAAATGCCAATATGGGTGTGGCTAATGCCAGAAGTGGCGTTACGCAGTCTAAAGCGCCTATGTAGGCATGATTCACGACAAAAGGTAGGCGCTGGAAATGTATGCCCAGAAAACCCTGGCTTATATTTCTGGTGCCTAACTTTTACGGTGGTGCAATTCTCTTTAAGGCGCTGTCATGTGATTGGCATGCAATCGGTGACTGCTTTTTAGGTGGCCACCGATATCAACACCCTAGAGAGAATCCAGGCCTTAGTGCACCAATGTCCGTTAAGAGTGTGCTAAACTTTAGTAAAAGAGCCCCTTAATTGGATACGGTGCTGAATATAGTGTATTTAGATTTCATAAAGGCTTTTCACTCTTATCTATATAGTAGGATAGACCAATAGCCCTACTGGATATGGATTTCTATAGGACCCTGTGGTCGGTACTATTTCATATTCTTTTAAATTAATACCATGTTCCCCCCCACTAAGAAAATATGGTACTAAATTAAAAGAATACTAATTTAAAAGAATATGAAATAGTACCGACCACAGGGTCCTATAGAAATCCATATCTAGTAGGGCTATTGGTCTATGACTATATAGTATATATAGTAGGATCACATATAAGTCATGGTTAACAGTTAAACTAAGGGCTCCTTTTACTAAGCTGCGCTAGCGGTTTTAGAGCGCGCATACTGCGCGCTAGATGCTAACGCCACCATTGAGCTGGCATTATTTCTTGATGCGTAGCGCGGGGGGGTAGCGCGCACTAAAAAAGCTACCACAGCTTAGTAAAAGGAGCCCTCACTGACAGATGGCCAGTATTAAAATGGTATACACTCCGCAAAAAAGGAAACTATTAATGGCCTGCCTCCAGGGATCAAACCTGATTTTCTTCAGCACTTTCATAAATTACATTGCAGAAGGGTCCAAAAGACAGAAAGGGGACACTGGAAGGAGTAGCAAATATAACGGACAATCTATGGGGTCCCTTTAATAAACTGTGGTAAGCGCTTGCATGCACCTATCGCACATTACACAGGTACAGAGACTTCTTCTGTCTAGGTTGATTATTGCAATTCATCGTATCTTGGTGAAAAATGCGACTGCACGTTTGGTGATGGGAGTACAGAAAACAGTGCCTATTTCCCCTGTATTAAAGCAGCTTCATTGGTTACCAGTAGCATATTGGATCCATCACAAGGTTTGTCTATTATTCATCAAACATTGTATGCTCCTGCACCATTGTATTTTAAAGAATTGTAGAAGGTCTACTGACATAGTAGAACATTAAGATCAGAGCATGCTTGAGGTGGGTAAGGCTTCCTCCTGTGTTTTAATTCAGAAGAATGCTTATAAAGTCCTTACTCGGTGGTATTTTACACCTACCCGCTTGCATAAGATGTATCCGGGGACCTCATACACCTGTTGGAGATGTGGGGTGGAATTGGGTACTTTCCTCCATGTTTGGTGGGAATGTAAACTTTTGCAACCTTTCTGGAGGGAACTCTGTCACAATTGTTGCAGCTCCTTCTTCCTTTTATGCCACAGGGCTGTTTATTGGGTCTCCATAATATATGCTTACATACCTGGCAAACTAAACTTCGCCGGTGGGGTTTGGCAGCAGCCAAGTGCTTGATAGCCAGCCATTGGAAGCGATTGGAGCCACCTAGCCTATTGGATTGGTCCTTGAAACTTCAAACTTTGAGTGCAATGGAGCTCTCTATTGCAAAAAGACATGGATACTATCTTTCTACTACCCGGACTTGGTCTCTGATTATGGACAAAGTGGACTCTTTGATTTAAATTTACTGCTGGGGAGTGGGGGGGGAAGTTTTTTGGGGGATTGTTTTATTGGGACAGCTTCCTGAAGAAACAACAGGGGGATGTCTCATGTTGGGGTCATGTTATAGTGTGATGGGGGGTGGGATACAGTTTGTGCGTGGGTATCTGGTTTATAGTTCTTAGGTATGATGCTGTGATTTTCTTTTAGAGATGGTAGTACTTTTCTGTCTTATTGTTGCATATTGTGTTCTACTGTTGTGTACACTGATATTCACTTCATGATGTTTTGTATACTTTATTCAAAATTCAATAAAAATCTTTAAAATAAAATAAAAAAAGAGATCAGAGAATGCTATGTAGTTATCTTAGGAGAAAATGATGAAAACACATTATGCAAATACACCGGCATCTATGATTGCTATAGCTGTAGTGCATTTACCTGGTTTAGTACGACAATATAGTGCCAGATGGAATTTTAAGAGAGTGTTGAAAACTCAACTCTTTGCAAGAGCATTTATTTTACCTGCTTGTATGGATTTGCATGCACTGCCTCCTTGAGGTGCAAATCCATCTCATGAATATTCATTGTGGATATCCTGAAAACCTGACCTGGCTCCGGCTCTCAAGGACCGGAATTGCCTACCCCTGGTCTAAGTATTTAGGCAATGTATACATTTTTTAAATAAAATAACAATCAATAAATAAATCTGGACCACTAAATACGGTCTTAATACTGAGAGCCCTAGGTTAGGACTAATTTCTCTGAATTGTGAAGTTACAAACAGAATTAAAGGTCTAAGAGATTTTGGGTGATAGAAATGGTAAGAGTAGAGCCCACCTCAACATATTTATGGTTGCACAGAAAGACTGTTTCTTATCAAATCCATTCTTTTAATAGCTATTTGAACAACTTCATTCAATGTGTCTTAATATAGTTTGTTGGAAAGAGTTTTTTTCACTTAACCTTTTCCCATCGTGTGTCCCGGATGACGGGACATTCCAAAAATGACATAGACAGTGGATACACAGTCTGTATGGACTAATAAAGAGCCAGGAACACAAAATATTTGAATTTACAGACTTATGACTTATTTATATTATGTTTATAATAGCCATAAATGATAACAGTGAATAATACAAAACTTTGCTAAAATAATTACGATTGGAACCAGCATAACATAAAATTTATTACGATAGGAAAAGGATAATTATTCTTAAAATTACTTATTATAGCACCACTGGATTCTATAACCATTCCCACACAAAAAGTTTCCTAAAATTTTAATCAAGATTTTTTAAAGCTCACCATACTTCTGGTTTAATGCTTAGAGAAATGCTCTATTAAGAAATCAGTTCTTTGCATATGTTGAATTGCAATGAATGTCAGGCATTTCCCTTTTTACAGATTCCTTACACATCCAGGATGGTGGGGTGGGGGGAGGGGAAGGTATCTGGGTTTGCTAAAGGTATTTATCTATAATAGTGCAATAATATATGCATATGCAATGTAATAGTTATGTGAGGAAGGGAGGGAGAAAAGGATTGGTAAAGTATTAATTTTATGTATTTTAAGTGCGTTATGTATAATGCTCATGTTTAATAGATTAGTATTGCACTGTCAAAATTTGAAAATCAATAAAGAATTAAAGAAAAAAAAAAAAGAAATCAGTTCTTTAATATGTTGAAAAAAAGGCTTTAACATGGCAATACACATCGTAAGATGGGGAAAGAATTGCGAATTAAAGAAAAACATTTAGAGGTCAGTCTTTATATAAAAAGTTGATTCCTGGAGTGGAAAGATAGACATCAATAGCATGCCAGAATCACCAACCCTTCCCGTCTTTGAAACTACTGATACCTGTACAATAGGGTGACCTCCAGCAGACGCCTTCACAGCCCCTCTGCTTCCTTCCGTCTCATAATGAGCTCTGTGATGGGACTTAGGCTGCACTTCAAGTCGAAGTTCATAAGGTCCTGAGTGGGAAGGCAGCTGCCAATCGAGAGCAGGCAAAGTGGGGCTATAATGGAAGAGAAGGATTATTAAATATTAACAGCAAGTATATTATCCCACACCACAAGAATTCAACACTATTACTTTAGAGACCATGATTAGCAGTTCATCCTTCACCATCTTACATTTAAAATTTCATCAATAGAGATTATTCCATGACATAAGTAATTTAAAAGTTCAGACAATGGCCAACGCTTAGGAAGATTTATTGCTAAAGACTAGCTGATGCTTCTATTGTAAACCTTTTATTTTCTTTTTATCAAATGGAAACTTTGTTATAATGGCTCTGAAGCTCCTTTCTCTGATGTTCAATGCATTCATTAATCATTTCCTGTTAAAAAAATAGAAAGGCCCCATTGAAACATCTTAAGTGGAACAAAATAAAACAGGTTGATATTATGGAGAACGGGAATCTGGTTAGCACAGTGTCTTGCAAACTTTCTCGAGCCATGACACACTAAAGGTGGTGGAGCAGTTCGAGGCACCCGGAGGTGTGCAGATGTTGCCTTGATGATGTTACGTGCATGTGTGATGTCATCATGTCGATGGCCGCACATATGCGAAGAGCCCTCAGATGCCAGTGGTGCTAGCAGGGCAGAGAGTCGGAGAGGGGATGCGCTTGCGTCCGACGATTGCCTACTGGATGTGCCTCTCGTTGCGAGAGGCACATCCTGTAGACAGTCAGCTGGCACCAGCACCTCTCCTCCTCCCCAGTGTGCTGTGGCACACCTGAAATCTCAGGAAGAGAGGAATTAAGAGTGACTACTTCAGAGGATTGTAGCAACACCAACATATAAATAAAAAATATTAGCAAGGAATTAAATGGAAGGTGTCTGTCTTACTCAGGGTTTCTCTCCCTTCTTTTTGGCTATGTGAAAAACCCTAGATAAGTACAAAGGGCCACTGAAAAATTCTCAGCCCAACCAACAAAGTTGGGGCAGTCTCCATCGAAGGCTATACACTTAGTTCAGTGATTTCCCACTTTTTTTCATTCCATCGGAAAAATATGGAACGGAAAAAGTGGAAAAATTGGTGGACTTAGTATATAGCCCTCGACAGAGACTGCCCCGATTTTGCTGGTTGGGCTGAGAACTTTTCAGTGGTCCCTCGTATAGGTCTCAGGGAATAAAATAGGGCGACTGCTTTTTTAACCTTCAGTATCTGGCTGCTAGTTTATAAAACATCTTTAACTTAAATCAGGACAAATTGTCTGTCTAGGTAAAAATGTGGGACCTGCTACACAGATGTTAAATTTTAACAGTGTTGAGCACAGAGGTTTGGATATCAAGAGAGGGAGTTGAACAACAATGCTCAGACACAAATATCAATGGAAATGGCCACAGACAGAAAATGGCTAAATGATCAAGATGATGTTTATTGAAGTTACCGTATATGAAGAAACAGAGCTGACACAGTCTGATGGTTCTGCTTCTACATATGCTTCAGTAAACATTAGGCTCCCCTCCTCTCCTAACAATCTTCCTCATCCTCTGATCGTGCTGAATTAACTCTGATCTTTTTGTTTTGTTTGTGAATCCCCTGTCTTCCTCTTACTATAGCAAACTTGTTTGGCAATTGTCTCCAGATTTATGTTTT
The DNA here is from genome assembly GCF_902459505.1 of Geotrypetes seraphini. Classification (NCBI taxonomy): domain Eukaryota; kingdom Metazoa; phylum Chordata; class Amphibia; order Gymnophiona; family Dermophiidae; genus Geotrypetes; species Geotrypetes seraphini. Next base: position 180,710,215 of record NC_047085.1, on the reverse strand, counting down.
TGTTATGCTATGACTTTTATTGTAAACCGCCATGAAGCCCACCGGGCCACCTGACTAAATACTAATGCTAGACAACGCCTTCTGCTACTTCTTGTGAGGACCCAACACTGGCACAAATTTCACTTGTGCTTTGTGGATCTCTTTCCTTCTTAGGCTTCTCCTCTGTTTGCATCTTTCTCTTTTCCAAATTATGACTTTGTAGTTGCTTATAAGTGATAGCTGATAGCATTTTCCATAGTGGATTTGGGCAGTGGGATTTTTTTTTATTTTAGTGTAATTACTTTGTAGTTCTTCAGTCAGAGGGGGCTTGAAAAATTGAACCTAAGTAAAAACAATTCTTGAAAATATTATATTTAAAGACATAGAACTGCGTCAATGTGTGCTTGCACTTCCAACCTTCCATGGGCATGTGCACAAGAGCTGAACTAACCACAAAACTCTTGAGTGCATACAGCAGGCACATTCCTCCCTATTGCTTTTGATTTCTTAGCAAGTTCTTGTGTTAGGGGTTTTGCACTGTTGGCTTAGCACTAGATCTTTTTACAGAAAGGGTGGAAGATGTGTGGAAGTGTCTCTTGGAAGAGGTGGTGGAGACAGAGACTGTGTCTGAATTCAAGAAGGCCTGGGATAGGCACGTAGGATTTCTTAGAGAGAGGAAGAGATAATTGTTACTGCAGATGGGCAGACTTGATGGGACATTTGGCCTTTATCTGCCATCAAGTTTCTATGTTTCTATCTTTGAGCATCGGGACCTAATCAACAGAGAAACTGGGCCTCTTCTCCCTTGAAAAGAGGAGACATGATCGAAACATTCAAGATAATGAAGGGAATAGACTTAGATAAAGACAGGTTGTTCACCCTCTCCAAGGTAGAGAGAACGAGAGGGCATTCTCTAAAGTTAAAAGGGGATAGATTCTGTACAAACTTAAGGAAGTTCCTCTTCACCCAGAGAGTGGTAGAAATCTGGAACGCTCTTCCGGAGGCTGTTATAGGGGAAAACACCCTCCAGGGATTCAAGACAAAGTTAGACAAGTTCCTGCTGAATCAGAACGTACGCAAGTAAGGCTAGACTCAGTTAGGGCACTGGTCTTTGACCTAAGGGCCGCCGCATGAGCAGACTGCTGGGCACGATGGACCATTGGTCTGACCCAGCAACGGCAATTCTTATGTTCTTAACTGGCAGAGCAGGAATTTAATTTGAATCTGGCTCTGGATTTGGGATGCTGCACAGCCACAGAGTTGAGGATGTGGCCATTCACCTCATGTCATGCATGGATTTCAGTGACTCACCATGGACCCAATGCATGGCTGTGTGGATGGTGTCGTAGAAAATGTTTCGACTTCCTGGACCATGGGATGATTTTCCAAGGGCTGTTGAGCAGGGATGGTGTACATCTATCAAAGAAGGAAGAAGTTAGGCAACTGAAGGACGGGATACAGGAACTGGAAGGACTTTATATCATGGAAGAGCATATCAGGACATCTGAAGACTTCATGAGAGAGAGACACATTGAGGAGGAAGTCAGGGAGCTCGAAAAGTTCATTGAGGAGGCCTACCGGAGGAGGGTGGAAGAACACGAACATCAGAGGAAAGATGAAGATACACCCACATGGAATGGAGAACTAGAGGAAGATGACTCCAAGGAAGAAACCCACAGAGGAATCCCACAGGAAGGGGAGGCAAAGTCTTGCCGATACCTAGCAGAGGAAGCAGCGAAGAACACCAAGGACATATACCTGCGACCGGAGCGAAAACTGAAGAAGGGAAAGTCTGCGATCCTAGTGGGAGACTCAATCCTAAGGTAAGTAGATAGCCACATAGCAGGAGGAAGAGATGATCGACTAGTGACCTGCCTCCCAGGAGCGAGAGCAAAAGACGTCGTCGACAAAAATGAAAAGATCCTAGAAGCAGCAGAGATGGAAGAGACTGCAGTGATGATCCACATCGGGACAAATGATGTCAGCAGGAGGGACTACAGAAGAAATGCACTGATTGAACTGTTCAAGATTCTGGGAAGGAAGTTGAAGATAAGGACTCAGAAGATAGCATTTTCAGAGATCCTACCAGTGCCGAGGGCAGATGTGAAGAAGCAGACGGAACTACAGTCAATAAACGCATGGATGAGGAGATGGTGTGAGGAAGAGGGGTTCCGCTTCGTGAGGAACTGGACAACATTTTGGGGCAAGAGCAAGCTCTTCGGGAGAGATGGACTGCACCTGAGCGCAGCGGGAACTAGACTTCTAGCAAACAACGTCAGAAGAGGAATAGAGCAGGCTTTAAAGTAAGAAGAAGGGGAAAGCTGACAGTCGACCAAGTGTCAACGATTCGGAAGAAGGTATCCCATGAGGAAACTGAGTGGGAAAAATGCTGGAAAGATACAACAGGCAAAAATCAAGAGTTGACAGATCAAGAAGAGGATGACAAGATGATCGTAGCACAGGAAAAGAACAGGAAGACAGAAAAATACCAGGACTTAAATTGCATGTATACTAATGCAAGAAGCCTAAGGAATAAAATGGGAGAATTAGAAGTCATGGCCAAAAAAGATAACCTAGACATCATTGGGGTCTCTGAAACATGGTGGAATGAAGAAAACAAATGGGACATAGCACTGCCGGGGTACAAACTCTATCACGAAGACAGGTCAGGCCAGAAAGGAGGAAGAATAGCCCTATACATAAAGGAAAACATACACTCGACCAGAGTGGACACAGCAGCAATGACTAACAAACTGGAATCACTATGGGTTAAAACCGTTCTTCAGATATGTTAAAGGGAAGCAGCTGGCAAGGGAGGAGGTGGGACCACTGGATGATGGAAATAGGAAAGGAGTGGTAAAGGAGAAAAAAGAAGTGGCAGATAGACTAAACATGTTCTTTTTGTCAGTATTTACAAACAGGACACATCCAACGTGCCGGAACCTGAAAAACTCTTCAAAGGAGATCAAGCAGAAAAATTAACATCCATAGAGGTAAGCCTTGAAGACATACATAAGCAGATAGATAGATTAAAAACTGACAAATCTCCGGGCCTGGATGGAATCCACCCTAGGGTATTGAGAGAACTAAAGGAGGAAATAGCGGAACTACTACAGCAGGTTTGTAATCTATCCCTGAAAACAGGCATGATCCCAGAGATAGCTAATGTTACGCCCATCTTTAAAAAAGAATCGAGAGGTGACCCGGGGAACTACAGACCGGTAAGTTTGACTTCGGTTCTGGGGAAGATGGTGGAAGCGCTGATAAAAGACAGCATCGATAAGCATCTAGAAAGGAATAAACTGAAGAAAACAAGCCAACATGGATTCTGCAAGGGAAGATCGTGCCTAACAAACTTATTGCACTTCTTCAAAGGAATTAAAAAACAAATGGGCAAAGGGGACTCCATAGACATCGTATACTGGATGCCCACTCCCTCCTGCCACCGGAGGTCCCCCATACACCATCCCCGTACCTTTCAAGGAAGTTGGGAGCAGGAGGGGTGGTGTCCAAAATGGTGGGCCTTCCCCTCCCAGGTGCATCATGTGATGCACAAGGAGGGGCCTAAGGCCCTGATTGGCTCAGATGCCAAAGGCCCCGCTATAGTACACAAAACTTTCAACTTAAAAGTTTCTCCTCTGAACTTTTATAGCCTTTATCTCTAGTATTTGTAACCCCACATTTGGTACCTTTTCACATATTTATTTACAATAGAGAACTTCGGATTCTCTGTCAGATCCTGATTTACCCATGGATTTTTATCAATTTGTTAGTGAATTTTTAAACTTGATGATTAGACCTCAAACGGGGTGGGGGAGGGTCAGACACAGGGGTGCAGGGCTACCTTTTGGAGAGCAGGCTTTGTACATGGAAGGACTGGATGTGTTTGAGGGATTTACGGGGTGAATCAGGGTGGGATCAAATGTGGGGGGATATCTTGAGGTGTTGGACCCTGTCATTAGTGTTAGAGCTGTGGCCACACTACTGCACTGCCAGTGGCATGGCTTCATTTACTGCCTCCTCCTGAGGTAGCAGTCATAAACAGCTACCACATGGCAATAATTCGCATGCTAGCTGTCTCAGGCAACCAATCTTTTATCCTGCCCAACTCTTACCCACTCCCACATTAGGTAGATAACAAGGGTTTTTTTTCTTAATAATAATATACCATGCTAGCTTCTTTCTTTGTGCGAAGACACTGGCACAGGTCTGCATTAATGTTTACTATGTGGTAAGATCTACATTAGCTTTGAATGCAGCTTAGGCTGAATTTTACATCGTAAAGTGACATGAATTTATGTTGCTGATGTCAAGGTGACATCCAAAATTATTATTTTCAGGGTAGGGATTGTAAGACAAAGGAAATCTACTTCTGCTACTTCTGTTCTTCACCAATTGTTGGTATTTTTTATTTTTACTATATCAGAGAGTAAGTTATTGACATGTATCCATTGCCAAAAATGAAACTGGCCATTCAAAAACCTGTCAAAGCAATTGCTGAACTACCAGTTCTCAGTTTCCATCAGCATTAGGCACCAACCCCAGAGCAGGCCCTGGCTGCTTCCACAGTCAATGATACTTCATCAGAGCCACTGGATAGTTTTCAATTGTTAAATGCAGTGAGTACAAGTAAAGTTGATGTCAGAAACCTAACTTCTGCTTCAGACCTTGGAGGAAAAAAGTAATGGACCAAATCAATCCCATCTGCATGATTTTCCAAAGAGAATGTTTGGGAAATAAAATTGTTCATTTTCAGTTTCCCATTATACAAATTCCCTTGGGCTGAATGCTCCTTTCAGCAAGATGCTGCCTTCTGCTTTCACTGCTGTCACTTCCATTCAGAAACAGCTGATGTTGAGGACTTCGTCATCAAAACAGATGTATAGGATTAGAAGAAAATCTCAGGAAAAAACTAACTAAACATGGATAATCACAATAATCATAATAATGATAATAATAAATAGAATTTTTGTACACAATTTCGACCTTTAGTTCAAAAATGGTTTACAACAGGAGTCATTTAAAGCTCCAGTTGCAAACATATAATTCAAAAATAATAAAACTAGATATTAGAGATGAACACTGGCTTTTACAAAGCTGTGGTAAAGGTTTCTACCGCGAGCCGGTGAGGTAAATGTCCTGACACTCGTAGAATTCTTATGAGCATTTATCTTACCGGCCCACGGTAGAAACCTCTAAGGCGATTTTATAAAAGGAGTCCGAAATGTAATGAGAATATTTAATAAACAACCAGGTTTTAATAATTTTTGGCATCTCATATAATCCTGTTCTTTTATTTCAGTTGGTAGGGAGTTCAAAGCTACTTCGCTAAAAGGTTTCTTGCAAGAAGACATCAAATGGGCACAAATAGGATCTACTGGAAGACCAATTTTTTATATGAATCAAATGATAGACCATTAAGGGTTAAATAGGCGTTCCCCGCTCTCTGTGTTTGAGGAGCCGCCATGTTTAAACTCAGAGCTCCATTGAAAGTACGTCGGGGCTCGCTTTTGTCTAAGGAAGAGGAAAAGATTCCTGTTAAAGCTAAGTATTTTAAGCACTTCCACTATGTTTTTTTAGGATTAACCACCCTTGCATCCTGAGGCAGCTTATGATTAGCGAAACGCTGGCCATCGTTGATGTGTGGTGTGCTTTCTGTCCTCTATCAGATGAGTATTGTTCAATTGTTACTACAAATATTTATTTTCATGGTGAATTTATAATAAATTAAAATACCTCTCTAGTTTGCATTGCACAAGGCTTTTTCTTTAGTAAAAATATTAAACGAGGAGGTTTTTTTATGCCAGTGATTTAATCTTACCCCGTGTAGCCTCCATTTTTTTACGACCTTAGTTGTCGGTTTGGTGGAGGAGGGGATCTGAGGCTTTTTCCTACCTCGTGGTAATTTTTGCAGTGAAAGCCTTTGAGGTGTTTAACTGGAGGTATCTGACTACATTTCCTGTGAAAATATAGATTTTTTTTTTTTTTAGTAGCTCCGTTTGTTTTGCATAATTTATATGATTACTGTGCTGTGAAGGAAGTCATATAAAAAAGGAGTTACAACATAATATTTTAAAAGGAAGACCCCCCTCCCTTTTACAAAATCACGCAAAAGGTTTTTAGCGTCGGCCGGTGCACTGAATGCTCTGCGCTGCTCTTTCAGTTCCTATAAGTGTCGGAGCAGCGCAGAGCATTCAGCGCACAGGTCGGCATTAAAAACTTCTTGTGCGTTTTTGTAAAAGGGAGGAGGGGAATTTTTTAATTCAATATGAGCAGCCACAGGAAGCCAATATAAGATCTTCAAAAGGGGGTCATTCTATCAAATATTAAATACAGAGGATGATATCCGCTGCAACGTTTTTTAAATGTTGTAATTTAGACAGAAAGGTTTCTGAGTTCTCTGGGGCTCATTTTCAAAAAAGAAAAATGTCCAAAAAGTGGCATAAAGGGACAGAGGGACTTTTTTTTATCACCAAACCCTTCCAATTCACTATTTTCAAAACCCACGTTTTAGAAGAAGTTCTACGCTAGTCATCTACACTGCATCAAAATCTCAAGTGGGTATGTCGGAAGTTTGGGTTGGGGGGACTAGGGTGGGCTTATGATTTGGATGTTTTTCTGCAATAATCAGACATTTTAGAAAACGTTCAGGACACAATTTAGATGTTTGGGGCTAGATCTACTTTAACAATGAGTTAAATGCCAAAAAGATGCCCAAACTGACCTGATGACCACTGGAAGGATGAAGACGTGAACACCCCCCCACACACACACACACACACACACTCCCCCAGTGGTCACTGACCCCCTCCTTCCCGCCCTCCAAAGATGTGAATTAAACAATATATACCTGTATGTATAACAGCTTTAGATGTTATAGCCAGGCCTAGTAGAGCAGCAAGCTGGTTCCTGGAGTAGCTTAGTGAGCTTCTCCCTCCGTATTCGCTGTGATAGGGGATTAACCGAACCGCAAATACCTTTTTCATATGTTATTCGCTGTTTCCTATTAAAAACCATTGTGAATATGGTGAAGCCGCAAATAACATGGTGGAAGACCTGGCCTGTTCCTGAAGAAGAGGCAAAACACGGTGAAGAAAGTGCTGGGAATCAGCGATTTTCTCTATGCAAGCTGATGTAATTTGGGGGAGGAGCCAGCAATCTAAAAACCATGAATAATCAAAACCACGAATGCTGAAACCATGAATACAGAGGGAAAAGTGTATAGAGATGAAACTCACTCATATCCCTCTCTATTATACTTATGGTAGAAAATGTAAGCCTTCTAAAATCCACCCTAATCCCACTGTACCTACATAAAGGTGACACCTGCAGATTAGGAGGGGCATTTTTGACAGGATATATAAATCTAAGGTCAGATGTTTTGGGCAGGATATCCACAAACCCATGAGAAAAAATCTCCATTTTCAAAGTGGTCCTTAGGACATCTATCTTTTTTGGCCATTTTCAAAAATAAAAACGTCCCATGTAAAAAACACACAAAAGCAAGTTTTGTAGATGTACACAACTACCTTGTCTGATGCGGCAGAGAAATCCCTGACCCCTCCCCAACATCCCTCCATATCCCCCAATATCCCTGCTCCCCATCACCCGATACCTCTGACATGAGGCACTAGGAAGGGGAAGTCCCGCCTGTCAGCAGAAGGGAGTAGGCATCCCTCCTGCCGGATTGTCATTTAAGATACAGTGTTGTGGGGAGTGTCAGGGATGTCAGGGTGGTGTGCCAGAGGTTCAGGGGGTGTTGGGGGATTCACAGGGGCCCTGGCAGAAGGAGGAAGTGGGTATCCTTCCTACTGCTCTTTAATTTAAAGGTGGGGGGTGTCAGGGGGGCCCTGGCAGCAGGAAGGAGTGGGCATCCCTCCTGATACTCTTTAATTTACCCAGAAAAGAGATAAAGTTAATATGTAATGGTATTCTATGAATTGAAAAGACAAGGATCAAAGGACCTCAAACATCCAACCCTCACCCTCTAATGAGAGGCTTACCTGGGGTATGATTTTTAGCATTGGTTCGAGAAACCTTGTTAAATTTTTAATTTATTGTTTTTTGATTTATTTATTTTATTATTGTAAACTTTTTTTATCAATTTAATTAATAGCAAAAAAATAATGTGAATTAATCATCAAGTGAATTAATCATGATTGATTTTTTGCTATGAATTAATTAATCAGTTTGTATTGTTTTTTTTAATCCTCAACACAGAGAGATAAGAAGATTGCTCTCAAAGTACAAAAGATTTGTGTCTTCCCTCTACTCATGGCTTCAACTTTCCTTAAATCCTAGCTAAGCTTGAAAAATGATCCAGAATTTGGCAGCTAAGATTTAATGCTAAACAATGCAGGGTCATGCAAATGGGCCATGAAAACCTGAGGGAGTGGTAGTTTAGGAGGCAAAGTACTTTTGCGCACAAAAGAGGAGCGGGACTTGGGTGTGATCATATGTGATGACCTTTAGGTAGGCAAACGGGGGAGTGGAGGGTGGAGAAGGGAGAGGTGCCATTCATCCTCGCCAGGGTCAAATTACCCAACTGTAAAAAGATCTTTAGGAAACAGATACTTTATTCTGATGCATAGGAGGCAACATCTCAAAATTACCTCTCACTGGGCACAGCCAAGGAGTTTGTTAAATATTAGGGAAACCTGGCAGCTGAAGGCCCAAATATAGCCCGACACTGAATATCTGGGTCTAAGTCAGCCTTCAGCAGTCAGTTTTAATATATGTTGACCACCATGGGCTGAATACTGACCAGTTTTCATTTTCCCACGCTCAACAACACATCAGCAATCAGTCTCTCCAGCAAAGTCTCGAAAACTCAGGTTTTCAGTTTCTAAGGACCAGAAAGCAAGTTAAAGTTTTAAGATTCACCAGTTCCAAAACTGAGGTACAGTTCCAGACAATTCCAATCCCTGGTTTTCGACAGCCTCAGTTCCTTACTAGAGGAAAGAATCAACTATGGAATCAACTTTATGTAACGCCATGCCACTCCAACTCCGTCTTGAAAATTCTCTTGACAAATTCAGGATTAAACTAAAAACGTTTTTTGTTTTTTTTTCAAAGACGCATACCACACCATCTAAATATTTTTTCTTCTCCAAACGCCAGCAAATTAAATACGAACCGCTTTTAAGAAGCGATCCCCTCCCCTGATGTTATATCCTTCCCCATCTTCCTTCCCTTTTATATTGTTTTTCTTTTTATCGATTTATTTATCAACTTTCCTTTTCCCCTTTATCCTCAAGCTCACGTTTGTACTTGTAATTTGACTGATTAATGTTTACACTTCCCCCTCCCTTTTTATGATGATTTATTTTTAACATTGTAAACTGGCCAGATGTCCGTCGATGGTCGGTATATTAAAACTTAATAAACTTGAAACTAGACATCTGATTGCAAATGAAGTACTCTTCTATGGATATCAAAAGGCTGTAAATACTTTGGATGAATGTTATTCAGAAATTTAAAAGTGTTTCGGCATTTCAGAAACCATCCTTAGGTCCACTGGAAGCCAGTGTAGTGTCACCAAAAAGAGACTATCCCAGACTGTCTCTTGGGATCATTTTGGCTGCTGTATTTTGTAAAATGTCTTGTGGCAGTTAGTTTGGTCCTGCTGAGTTATGTATTTTACCTAGGACACAGGGCGCTCCGCCCAGCTAATTTAGATGACTGCCCGGCTAAATTCTGTTGTTGCTGCCGCTGCTGCTCAACATTTAAAAAAAAAAAAATGGCTTGGAGATTTCACACCTTAGCCCGTAGCGAACTTATGCTCCAGGGCTCTAACGTGTGCGTGCCGGCTTCCCTTCTCTTCCCTCCAAAACTGGAAGTTATGTCCGGGGAGGGAGAGAAGGGAACCCAGCACGTACATACTAGAGCCCCGAAGCATGCGTTCGCTATGGGCTAAGGCGGGAGACAGGTCGGTGAAGCTTACAATTTGCTCTTCTTGCTGCCAGGTCCCGCCTACTTTCTGTTTCCGTGAAAGCAGGACCCGGCAGCATTTTTCCCAATAGGTCGATCGCGATCTTGGGCTGATCAGCCTTCCTCTCCCTGACGTCAATTCTGCCGTTGGAGAGGAAGTTCTGGCCAGCCAATCGCTGCCTGGCTGGGCCGGAACTTCCTCTCCGATGGCAGAATTGACGTCGGAATGCTGTCGGCCCGAAGCAGGGAGATCTTGTGGCTGCGGCGGTGGCTTTGGAGACTGTTATCCGATGGCGGCGGCGGCTTGGGAACCTGTTTCCCGATGGCAGTGGCAATGGCAGTGGCTTGGGGAAGGTCTGGGAGAAAGAAAGAGGGCAGGCACGGAGACAGAAGGAAAGAAGAGAAACAGAAAAAAAGAAAGGTCATGGAGAGAGGAAGAAAAAGTTGGGGGAGGGAATGAGGTCTGGAGGAGAGGACGCATACAGGCTGAAAGAAGGGAAGAAAGATTGGATGCACAGTCAGAAGAAGAAAGTGCAACCAGAGACTCATGAAATCACCAGACAAGGTAGGAAAAATGATTTTATTTTAAATTTAGTGATCAAAATGTGTCTGAATTTATATCTGCTGTCTATATTTTACACTATGGTCCCCTTTTACTAAACCGCAGGGAGCCTATGTGTGTCAAGCGCAGCGCTGGGCATTCAGCGCAGCTCCCTGCGCTAAAAACTGCTATCGTGGTTTAGTAAAAAGGGAGGGGGTATATTTGTCTATTTTTGTATGGTTGTTACTGAGGTGACAGTGCATAGAGTCATCTGCTTTGACCACTTTGAAAAAACCCCAGAATAGGAATGATAATTAACATTTTCTCAGCGTACAGTATGCTTTGTGTTTTTAAAAATTTTTATTGTTGGTAGATCATTTTGACTTGGCCATTTTAAAAGTAGCTCGCAAGCCTAAAAAGTATGGGCACCCCTGCTCTAAAACATCGCTCCTTAGTTTTATCAAGTGGTGCAGTGAGGGGCCAGCACTTTACATCTTATCACCTCATTCTTTCTTTTTTCTCCTCATGTACAGCACGGTTCTTTATTCTAAGCAGCTCTGGCACTAACAGTACTACGGGTGTCTTATGCTACTTTCACTACCACTTGCAGTCAGGTTCGGCATTTTATCAAGGTTTTGGTTTTTTATTTAATTTTTCACCAGTATTTTCATTTATTTATTAAAGCAGCCTTTTTTAACAGCCCGATACCCCTCACCTATCAGTGTGCATTCAATCCACTGCCGACACTTTTTTGGCGCCTCTTTCAACGGATCAAATACCATAGCCCCACTGTTGCGTGTTCACATTTATTCTGCGTATGAGTTTATCTTATCAGTGCAAAGACCTTCTTGGTAAGTCCATTTTACTCTCCCTTTTTTACTTTCCCAAGTGCTGTGGTTTTATTCTTTGGTTTTAATAGAAGCTCATTTGAACAATAATTTAGATCTTTCCCAGGTTTCACTTTTCATCTACCCGGTCGGCTTGTCTTTGAGCTTATGTTTTCAAGGTATACTCTGTATTATCAGCTGTTCATTTCCTATATGTTTACTTTTGCCCTGTTTAGGTTTATATAGTCTAGGCATACTGTTTGTAAACAGCCATCATTTTAAGTATGTATGTTCCCTATTTTAGGTAAGTTCTTTTAGCATGTTATTTCATTAATTCTGTTACAATATATTGTTCTTGGTTTTTAGTTTTCACATTATTTATTCTTTTCTATGACATGTATTTCCATTCAAGTTTCATCACGATGCTCTGGTTTTGGCTTCAGTATTTATCACTTCCATCCACCAGGTCTGGCTATCCATTACCGTCTCATATTTTAAAGACTCACTCGTTATAATTAGCGGTGATCTACACGTCTCTTCATAATGGACATGTCCGATTTTAGCATTTGAATCTTAGTACTATGGGTTTGGTCTTTTCTGGTTTCCTTTCTATAATCTGCTTTTCGTCTGGAGTCTTTTAAGTTTAGAATTACATTTTATGACATTTTTGTGGTTATAATTGTATGACATGTCTAAATCGGTCAAGTTATCCATTCTTTTTATTATTTTTTGTCCCCTCATACAGTGGCTGACTGCCCTGGGTGCCAGCCCTAGGGGGGTACACAGCTAGCTGGATCAAGAACCTTCCGAGCTGCTCTAAATGGCACCTGCACCTCAGCACGCCTTCCGTACTTATTCCAAAACAGAGTCTGCAGTCGCACTGAAGTGCAGGAAGGTCCCACGATGACTGCATTTGCCACCTCTGCCTCCGGAAGACGAAAGTGATGTCGGAAGGGGTGAACCAGCAGCTGCAGTCATTGCAGAACCTTGCCGCAACTCCCTGCGTCTGACAGCCCACCCATTCCAACTTCACTGACATCTTGCAGAGGCAACAGAAGCAGTCATCATGGGACCTTGCTGGTTTGGAGGGAGAGAGGAGCATAGAAGGGTGGTGGAGGGAGAGAAAGGGGGCAGATGCTGATGGAAGTGGGGGGAAGGGAGAGGAGAGTGAAATGCCAGACCATGGGGGTGTGGGAGAGGGAAGGGAAGAAGAGGAGAGAGATGCCAGACCATTGGAGGAGGGAAGGGAAGAAGATGGATGCCAGAATAATAGGGGTGAAGGGAGAGATGGAAGGGAATACAAGGAGAGAAGATGCCATATAGAAGGGGCAGAGAGAGGATAGACAGTGGATGAAAGGAAGAGAGTGACAAGACTATGAGGAAAGCAGAAACCAGAGAAGACAATGTAGAAAAAAATTATATTTATTTATTTTTTTGCTTTAGGGGAGATGCAGCGCTGTTTCTGTGGTGTTGCATTGTATGCAGAGTCCAGCTTCTTGGTGGTTCAATTTAACTTTGTCTACGTTTTTCTATTTTATTCCCCCTTTTACAAAACTGTAGAGCATTTTTTTAGCACCGGCCATGGTGGTAATTGTTTAGAATTCTATGAGAGTCTGAGCTGTTACCACCATGGCTAAAAACCACATTACAGTTTTGTAAAAGGGAGAGGGGTTAGTTTGTGATTACATATTCCATACTAGGCGAAGGTGTTTTCTGTGTTCTGTGTATTTGAAAGACATGGTTTTCAGTTAGGATTGACTGTGTAGGATTGATCTGTTCTAGTCTGGTTTGTTTAGTTTTACAATGGGTGTATTGATGTACTGCTCACTGCAGTATGTAAGATGCTGCTTTTTCCTAGGTACACTCTTGTGTGATGTGTGGATTGTTACTAAAAATCATGTTTTTCATACAGATGGGTGGGGGGGTCAAAAAATGATGGGCCTCGGGTGTCACATATGCTAGGTACACCACTGCCTTCATAGTTTATATCTAATCCACAAGCCTGCTTTTAGGACCTACAGGGTATGTATCCCTCTGATTCATGACAATTTCACTTCTCATGTTATCTTATCCATTCTTTTTATTATACAACTGCCCAGATAAGCATCATTCTTCGACGTGATTGGACCTTGAAAACTAACGGCAACAGTGTTCTCCCCAGAAATATTTTCCAGCCATGAAAAACATTTGCTGCATTTAGTGTGCCACAAAAAACATTTGCTCCGTTTAGTGTGCCGGAGTTTAAAAAGTTTGAGAGACGCTGCTCTATACCATTTGAAAGAGAGCAAATATCTAATTATTCACTTCTAGAATTGGATACTTCTTAAATTTAATTAAAATATTATGGAACAAGTGTCAAACCTTAAGAAACTATGCCAGGGTACACCTGGCAGGGCCTCCACGTGTGCGGATCACCGGACTTGATGGACCCCAGGGTCTGATCCGGAGATGGCAATTCTTATGTTCTTATGAAAGGCAGTCATATTGAGCATTGGAAAATAACTAATAATAATTAACTAATACAAATACTACACATTTTGGGCTCCTTTTACTAACCTGTGATAGCGTTAGTTCTAGCCGTGTAGCACGGCAATTCTGCATGCGCTAAAAACGCTATTGCAGCTTAGTAAAAGGAGCCCTTAATTTTCCCCACCACCTAATTTTCCCGTCCCACCCCACCCGGCTATTTTTTCATGCCACCTGGCTGGAAAAAACTTCTGGGGAGAACATTGTTCATGTACTCAAGTATTATTCCCTAACTTTCCTGGTGGGCTCCCACTCTATCTAATGTACCTGGGGCAATGGGGATTAAGTGACTTGTCTAGGGTCACAAGGAGCAGTGCGGGATTTGAACCCACAGTCTCAAAGTGCCAAGGCTGTAGCTCTAACCACTGCACCACACACTACCACTTTACTTCGCTACTTTACTTAGCTAGATTCCATAGTATAAAAGCCTTTTTATAGTTTTAGACATTTTTAAACAACTTTCTGCTAGAGAATGAGTCCGTTCCCTTGAGGCTAGAGTTGCAGACTTGGAGGAGCTGAGGGAGACAGAGAGATACATAGAGGAGGCTTACAGGGACTTTGTAGAGAAGTCTAGGGTTACCAGGATATAATGGACTTCAAACTTCGCTAGCAAGGACAATATAATGAGAAAGTAATAGGAGACTACATCTGGGGGCTGATTTGTGAAAGTAGTTTACAATATAATCGCAAATCTCAAAAAACTATTCACTTCTCAATTTTCTGTGGTCATCTTTGTATAACTTCAATATAAATACTGTATTTTTCGCTCCATTAGACGCACTTTTTTCCCAAAAAAATGTGGGTGGAAATTAGGGTGCGTCTTATGGAGTGAATACCCAAAGCGTGCGCACACACCCCCCCCCCCTCTACCCTCCCTACCTTATTCTAATACGGCCACCCTTCCTCGCTGGATGCGACGCACAAGGCAGACACTTGCCCTCTTCCCCCTCCCTGATATCTCCTGCGCATACCTTTTTAGTTTTAAACTTCTGGACGCGGTGCCTCGCTAGAGAATGAAAGAGGAGTCATCCGGCAGCCAGAGGAAGCGGCGGGAATCAGGCAGCCAGCCTGGTGTGCCACTCTCAGCGAGGCACCGCGTCCAGAAGTTTTTTTTTAAAAAAAGGTACGCGCAGGAGGCGTCAGGGAGGAGGAAGAGGGCCAGGGCCTGCCTGCTGCCTGCCTGGGGGATAGGGAGGGAGGAGGGAGAGGCTGGGACATGCCTGCCTGCCCTGCCGAATTAAAAATAGGGAGCAGGGAGAAGCTCTGCCTGCCTGCCTGTGGGGAGGCTTGGAGGGGGAGGCCTCCTTGCTTGCCTGGGGGCGGGGCTGCCAGGGAGGGGGAGTCCTGCCTGCCTGGGGGAACTGCCTGGGAGGGGAGAGGCCTGCTTGCTTGCCTGGGGGGATACCTAGGAGGTGGGAGGCCTGCTTGCTTGGGGGTGTGGCCTGGGAAGGGGAGGCCTGCTTGCTTAGGGGGGGCTGCCTAGGAGGGGGGAGTACTGCCTGCCTGCCTGGGGGGAGCTGCCTTGGAGGGGGGAGTACTGCCTGCATGCCTGGGGGGGGATGCCTGGGAAAGGGAGGGGGAGGCCTGCCTGCATGCCCTGTCCCTGTCTGCTCTGTGCCCTGTCCCGGCCTACCACTAGACCACCAGAGGGGGGACAGGGTACAGAGCCTGGTAGTTAGGGGGGACAGGGTGCAGAGCTTGGCAAGGAGTGTGGGATTGGTTGCAGAGCCTGGCAGGGAGAATTTGGTTCAGAATGGTTCTTTTCTTGTTTTCCTCCTCTAAATCTGGGGTGCGTCTTATGGGGAGGTGTGTCTTATGGAGCGAAAAATACAGTACCTGTTAATTGTGATTCATGTTTTGCTTTTAAAGACTATATAAGAATTAAAAGATGAAAATTCAGTGTTTTCATGTTTTAAATATGTAAATTGCAAAATTTGACTATCTTGGTCACAAAAGAAAAGTTTTAAGAAAATAACAAGACATTTTATATACTTTTAAGGCATGAGCAATCCGAAAATTATACTTATTGCCCAGGAAGAAAAATCATGTTACATAGTGCAATGAATGGAATACTAAGCTGTGATAGCGTTTTTAGCGCACAAAGAATTTTAGCACGTTCTAAACCCGCACTACGCTGCTAAAACTAACGCCAACTCAATGCTGGCGTTAGTGTCTAGCGCGTGCAGCAATTTAAAACCACTAGCACAGCTTTGTAAAAGGAGCCCTGTGTTTCCTGGGTACAAATTATATCGCAAAGATAGAATAGATCAAATTGGAGGAGGGTTACGCTATATGTTAAAGAGGGAACTGAATCATACAAAATAAACATTCTGCATGACATAGATAGAAGTGTAGAGTCCGTATGGATAGAAATTTCATATGTAAGGGAACGAATATACAGATAGGGTTATACTACCATCCCCCCGGGACATAATAAGCAACCAGATGAAGAAATATTTTCAGAGTTTAGGAAAGCTAACAAATTTGACAACAATATAACAATGGGTGATTCCAATTATTCCAACACTAACTGAATAAATATTATGTCAGGGAATGCTAAGAAATTAAAATTCAGAGACGTAATAAGTTACTACTTTTTGGAGAAACTGGTCCAGGAACTGAGCTATTTTAGATTTGGTCCTTAATAGAATGCAGAGCATAGTATAGAAGGTCATTGTCTTGAGTCATAAGAACATAAGACTAGCCTTACTGGGTCAGACCAATGATCCATTAAGCCCAGTAACCCATTCTCAAAGTGACCAATCCAGGCCTCTAATACCTGGCCCAAACCCAAAGAGTAGCAACATTCCATGCTACCGATCCAGGGCAAACAGAGCCGTCCCCCATGTCTTAATAACAGACTATGGACTTTTCCTCCAGGAATTTGTCCAAACTTTTCTTAAAACCAGCTATGATATCCACCTTTACCACAACCCCTGGCAACGCGTTCCAGAACTTAATTATTCTCTGAGTGGAAAAATATTTCCTCCTATTGGTTTGAAAAGTATTTCCCTGCAATTTCAATGAGTGTCCCTTAGATTTTGTAATTTTCGATGGAGAGAAAAATCGACCCACTTGTACCCGTTCTACTCCACTCAGGATTTTGGAGACTTCAATCATATCTCCCCTCAGCCGTTTCTTTTCCAAGTTGTAGAATCCTAACCTTTTTAGTCTTTCCTCATACGAGAGGAGTTCCATCCCCTTTATCATCTTGGTCGCTCTTCTTTGAACCTTTTCTAGCACTGCTGGGAAACAGTGATCATAACATGATCAGATTTCAGCTGATATCTGTAGTGACGTCGATAAAGAAATCTACCTTAGCAGCATTTCATTTTTCAAAGGGTGACTACGATAAAATTAGGAAAATGGTTAAAATGAAGCTAAAATGATTGGTAGCAAAGGTTAGGACTATAAACCAGTTATGGAAGTTACTTAAAAATACCATTGTGAAAGCTCAAACCAGATGTATTCCAGTGTTCTCCCCAGAAATTTTTTCCAGCCGGGTGGCATGAAAAAGTAGCTGGGTGGGGCGGGATGGGGAAATTTGGTGGTGGGGAAAATTAACCCCCTCTTTTACTAAGGTGCGCTAGCATTTTTAGCGCGCGCAAACCCCTGCGCTACGTGGGAAAACTAGCGCCAACTCAATGCTGGCGTTAGCATCTAGCGCGCATGGCAATTCCTCCGCGCGGTAAGCGCACACTAAAACCACTATCGGAACTTAGTAAAAGGAGCCCTAAATGTATACTATTTTTATTAGTTAATTATTATTATTATTTTCCAATGCTCAATATGACTTCCTTTTTTAAGGTTTGACACTTGTACCAGAATATTTTTACTAAATTTAAGAAGTATTTGCCCTCTTTCAAATGGTATAGAGGTCTAATAAAGGGAAAGGCATTAATGAAGTCATTATGTTCAATCTAGCCATTTATTTCTGCATGAATTTAAACAACTAAAAAAAAAAGATAAATATAGCTCATCCAGTCATACAAGAAATGACTGTACAGCAGGGGTGCCCACACTTTTTGGGCTTGCGAGCTACTTTTAAAATGACCAAGTCAAAATGATCTACCAACAATAAAATTAAAAAAAAAAACACAAAGCACACTGTACGCAGAGAAAATGTTAATTATCATTTATATTCCGCGGGTTTTCAAAGAGGTCAAGGCAGACGATTCTATGCAATGTCACCTCAGGAACTATACAAAAATAGACAAATATACCCCCTCCCTTTTTACTAAATTGTAATACTGGTTTTTAGAGCAGGGAAATGCCCTGAATGCCCTGCGCTGCTCTCGATGCTCATAGGCTCCCTGCGCTAAAAACCGCTATTGCGGTTTAGTTAAAGGGGGCCATAGTGCAAAATATAGACAGCAGATATAAATTCTTAAAACAGACATATTTTGATCACTAAACTGAAAATAAAATCATTTTTCCTACCTTTTTGTCTGGTGATTTCATGAGTCTCTGTTTGCACTTCCTTCTTCTGACTATAAATCCAATATTTTTTTCTTTCTGCCCCTCCCCTTTTCTTTCTGTCTCTCTTTCTTTCTCTCACCCCCTGCCCCCCCCCAAGCCATCGCGCCAATTTCTCCACTTCCCCGATTCTTTCCCTACCCCCTAAGCCACCATGCCGATTTCTCCCTGCTTCCACGAGCCAGACCAGGAATGTACAAACGCTGGACTCACAAGACTTCACCTCTGATGTCAATTCTTACGTCGGAGAGGAAGAGCCAGGCAGCGATTGGCTGGCCCAGAACTTCCTCTCTGACGTCAGAATTGACGTCAGAGGTGAAGTCTTATGAGTCCAGCGCTTCTACGCACCTGGCCTGGCTCAGGGAGGCAGGAAGAAAAAGATTGCCAAGGCAACGCGATTGACTCACATTGCCTTTGTGATCTACTGGTCGATCGCGCTCGACCATTTGGGCACCCCTGCTGTTATGGTATGGTATCCTGTCCTGACCTGAGGAAAGGGGTTTAGTCCCCAAAAAACTGCCTTATTTCCATTTCCTATTTATAAACTTTAAAGAATAGATACAATAGATAGTATCAATAGATACTACTTGATTCTACGTAAAGCAACAAAAAAATTTTTTTCTACCTTTTTGTCGTTTCTGCTTTAATCATCTTGTCTTTACTCTTCTTTCTAGCCAGCATCTGTCCGCTCTGTCTTCCATGCAGCATCAGCCCCTTCCATCCACTGTCCACCCTCTCCCCGTTCCATATGGCATCTTCCCTCTTTTTATGCTCCTTCAATAAACTGTCTATCCTGTGCCCCTTCTCTTCTCCTTTGTACATGATTGATTTCAGCTCTGCCACCTCTCCATTTTTCTCTCTCTGTCAACACCCCGTCCCCTATGCTCTGGGAACTCTCTCTTCTCCTTTCTTTCCTTCGCACCCCACAGTCTGGTATCTTCCCTTCCCTGATTCTCTGGCATCTCACTTCTTTCCTTTTCTTCCATCTCTCCCTCTCCCTCCATGCTCTGACATCTTCTTCTTCCTTTCCCCCTTCCTTTTCCCTTGGTTTGGCATACTTTCCTCCTTCCCTCCAATCCCTGGCATCTCGTTTCATTCCCTCCCTCATCTTCTTTCTCCCTCCAGTTGGGTGCAGCAAGTCTCTCCCCCTCTGCTCCCTTTCCTCCTTCTGTCACCCAAGGCCTGGCATCATGAACTTCTTCAGGCAGCAGCATTCACAATTCGCTGCTGTTGCCAGCTTCGGGCCTTCTTCTCTGCCGGGTCCTGCCTTCATAGAAACAGAAGTAGGCAGGACCCGGCAGAGAGGAAGGCCTGAAGCTGGCAACAGCAGTGAATTGTAAATGCTGTTGCTAGCCGAAGAAGTTCATGATGCCAGGCTGAGTACCCGGGGCAGACTGCTACTCTCCCCCCCACAACCTTCCTATCTCTTCCTCCTCCCATCACGAGACTCTAAACAGCATTGCTCTACTCTAAGCAGGCTGCTTCAGGGCTTTCTCCTGCTGTGATTCCCTCTGGCACGTCACTGATGAGGGAAGGAGGGAGAGATAGGAGGGTCAGATCGGGTTGGAGGGGTGCCCAGGATGATGATGAGGCTGCTGCTGCTGCTGCCAGCGAATCCAGCAAGGGTGAGGCCCCAAAGCACAGCACTGGCAGGACCACCCTGACCATTTCAGGTCCTAGGCCTGTACCTACTGGGCCTATCCTTTAATCTGGCCCTGCTTCCCCTCCCCCCCATATGCCCTGACATCTCTCTCTTCCATTCCATGGTATGGTATCTCCTTTCCCTCCCTCCCATGGTCTTTGCATCTCTTTCCTCCTTTTCCTTATCTTCCTTCTCCCTCCTTCCCTCTCTCTCCCCAATTGGGTGCAGCAGCATTTCTCTTCCCCTCCCCCCATTAGGTACAGCAGTATCATCAGCATTTCTCTTTCCTCCCCCCAATTTGGTACAGCAGAAGCAGCATTTCTCTTCACCCTCCCCCCTAATTGTGTGCAGCAGCATGACTCTTCCCCCTCCCCCTATTGGGTACAGCAGCAGCATCATCAGCATTTCTCTTAACCCCCCCCCCAATTGGGTACAGCAGAAGCACCAGCATTTCTCTTCCCCCTCCCCCTCTAATTGGGTACAGCAGCATTTCTCCTCCCATTAACCCCCCCCCCCCCCGCCGTCTCACACACCCGGCAGATTCGCTACAAACAAAGGCAAGTTGCAAGTTTCCCTTCGTCGCTGACCTATCTCCCAAAGGTCAGCGACAGAGGGAAGCTTACAACTTGCTGCTCTTGCTTACTTCGGGCCTTTCTCGTTGCCAGGTCCTGCCTTCGCGGAAACAGAAAGTAGGCAGGACCCGGCAGCGAGAAAGGCCTGAAGTGAGCAAGTAAGCTTCCCTCCGTGGCAGGCCTATCTCCCGCATGCTCCGGTGCTCTAATGGTCCGTGCCGGCTTCTCTTCTCTACCCCCCCCCCCCCCCGACGTAACTTCCGGTTTCGGAGGGAAGCCGGGTTCGAGTCGCTTGCTGGGTTTTGTTTATTTTAAAGTCCGGCGGGAGTCTTTCGGCGGCTCTTCAGGCTGCGCGTTAAGCAGTGGTGGCAGCAGGATTCGGCAGATGACAGCCGGGCGGTAATCTAAATTTGCTGGGCGGAGCGCCCGGCTGAAAAGGCTGGGGAGAACACTGTATTCTATGCATTAACAAAGGTGGAAAGAAGAGAAAACAAGAACCGGCATGGTTAAAAGGTGCTATTAGAACAAAAAAAAAATTAATCTTTTAAAGTTTGGAAAAAGGATACAAATGAAGAAAATAAGAAGAGACATAAGTATTGGCAAGTTAGATGCAAATCATTGAAAAAGAATGTTTAAAAATACTATAAAGAGAAACTTGCCATAGAGGCAAAAACTCATAGAAACAAGTTTTTTAAGTTCATCAGTAGCAGAAAATCTGCGAGAGAATCTATGCAAGGTTGGATGATCAAGGAGCAAAAGGGGTGCTCAGAGAGGATAAGGCCATAGTGGATAAACTAAATGAATTTTTTTCTTCAGTTTTTACGGAAAAAGATGTAAGAGATCTAGCTGAACCAGAAATGGTTTTCAAGGGTGATAATGCAGAGGAACACTGAAAGAAATCTCAGTGAACCCGGAAGACATAATAAGCCAAACTGACAAGTTAAAGAGTGATAAATCTACTGAAAGAACTCAAACATAAAATTGCTGAGCTACCGTTAGTGATCTGTAACCTGTCGCTAAAATCATCTGTTACGCTGATTTTTAAATAGGGTTCCAAGGGAGATACGGGAAATTACAAACCGATAAGCCTGACTTCAGTGCTGAACAAAATAGTGGAAACAATTATAAAGAATAAAATTGTGGAGCACATAGGCAATATGATTTAATGGGACAAAGTCAGCATGGGCACAGCCAAGGAAGGTCTTACCTCACCAATTTGCTTGTCTTCTTTGAAGGTGTTAATAAACATGTGGATAAAAGTGAGCTGGTTAATGTAGTGCATCTAAAATTTCAGAAAGCTTTTGACAAAGTTCCTCATGAGAGGCTCCTGAGAAAATTAAAAAGTCATGGAATAGGAGATAGTGTTCAGTTGTGGATTAGGAATTGGTTATCGGACAGAAAAGAGAGGATAGGGTTAAATGGCTATTTTTTTCAAAGGAGGAGGGTAAATAGTGGAGGGCTGCAGGGATCTGTACTGGGGTTGGTGCTATTTAACTTATTTATAAATGATCTGGAAATTGGAATGACGAGTGAAGTGATTACATTTGCAGATGATATTAAACTGTTCAAAAGTTGTTAAAATGCATGCAAACTGTGAAAAATTGCAGGCATATTTTAGGAAATTGGAAGACTGGGCGTCCAAATGGTAGATGAAATGCAAAGTGATGCACATTGGAAAGAATAACCCAAATCATAGTTACTAGACGCTATGGTTCACCTTGGGGGTCAGCACCCAAGAAAAAGATCTGGGAGTCATTGTAGACAATACACTGAAACCTTCTTCTTGCAATGATTTGTTTCTCTGTTGATGAAAATGCCCTTTCAGTCTATTAGAAGAATAAAGTTGGAGTTGGATGATTAACCCTTGGTGTGGTCTATATTTATTTGAAGGAGTGAAAGGAGTATCTGATGCCTGCTTGCTACGGGGCTCCAGCTGCAGGTTGGCCCCAGCTTTGTTTCTCAAATAAATAATTTTGTGTGGCCCTTCTGCCAGCATCCGGGTAGACAAGGGGTTACAGTTCAAAGAAGAGTGACCAAGATGATAAAATAGATGGAACTCCTCTCATATGAGGAAAGACTAAAGAGGTTTGGGCTCTTCAGCTTGGAAAAGAGATGGTGGAATGGATACAAGTGGATCAATTTTTTTACTTCATCAAAAATTATAGTCTAGGGGACACTCGATGAAGATACAGGGAAATACTTTGAAAACAAATAGGAGGAAATATTTTTTTCACCCAGAGAATATAGTTAAGCTCTGGAACGTTTGCCAGAGGATGTAGTAAGAGTGGTTAGCTTAGCTGGTTTTAAAAAACAAGAAAGGTTTGGCCAAGTTCCTAGGAAAAAAAAGTCCATATTCTGCTATTAACACAGACATGAGGAAAGCCACTACTTTCCCTGGATTGGTAGCATGGAATGTTGCTACTATTTGGGTTTTTGCCAGGTACTTGTGACCTGGACTGGCCACCGTGAAGATGGTCTGACCCAGTATAGCTATTATGTTCTTATCCAGTAGTACTATAAAAACGGTGTCAGGTCAAAACCGCGGAAGACAAAGGCGTGCGTCGACAACTGAGCGCAGTGCGGAGGCGCGCACCAAAGAAAATAAACTAAACTAAACCTTGGGTTTATATACCGCACCATCTCCACGAATGCGGAGCTCGGCACGGTTTACAGGAAGAAAGATGAAAGAGGAACTACAGTGGAGAGATTAAAGAATTAGGTGTAAAGGGGGAAAGTGAGAGGCCTAAGAGGGGGGAAGTGTTACAGTTTTGAGAATAGCCAGGTTTTTAGGTGTTTGCGGAAGAGTTGGAGGGAGCTTGAGGTTCGGAGAGGGGAGGTGAGGTTATTCCAGATCTCAGTGATTCTAAAGGGGAGGGATGACCAAGTTTGCCTACATGGGAAATACCTTTTATGGAAGGGAAAGATAGTTTAAAAATTTGGGAGGATCTGGAGGAAGTAGGGGTTGGGGAGTTCCAGGATAGAGGGATAACGGCAGGAAGGATGCCATGTAGGATCTTGTAGGCCAGACACGCACATTTGAAGTGGATCCTGGGGATTACTGGGAGCCAATGGAGCTTAGACAGGAGTGGTGAGACGTGATCAAATTTGCTTTTCGCGAAAACAAGCTTAGCTGCGGCGTTCTGAATCCGCTGAAGTCTGTGGAGACTTTTCTTGGCTAGGCTGAGGTAGATAGAATTGCAATAATCCAATCTGGAGAGGATGATGGATTGTACTAGGACTGCGAAGTGTTTTTGGTGAAAATAGGGTCTGACTTTCCTTAGCATGTGAAGGCTGAAGAAGCATTTCTTCACCAGGGATTGGAGATGTTCGTTGAAGGATAGAGAAGAGTCTAAGGTGACACCCAGAACTTTGCTTGAGAACTCGAGCTGTAATGGGGGGCCGGAGGACAATAAAAATAACTGTTTTTAGGGGCTCCGACAGGGGTGTGTGGGGGTGGAACCCCCCCACTTTACTTTAAACAGATCGCGCCGCGTTGTGGGGGCGTTGTGGGGGGCTTGGGGGGTTGTAAACCCCCACATTTTATTGAAAACTTCACTTTTTCCCTAAAAACAGGGAAAAGTTAAGTTTACAGTATAATGAGGGGGGTTACAACCCCCCAAACCACCCACAACGCCGCCGCGATCTGTATTAAGTAAAGTGGGGGGGCTCCCCAACAAAACCCCCTGTCGGAGCCCCTAAAAACTGTCATTTTCTTCGGCGCGCGCCTCCATCTTGCACTCAGTTGTCGGCGCACGCCTTTGTCTTCCGCGGTTTTGTCTATGAACCATAAAAACAAGTATTTGGGGTAGAAAGTTTACAAACAATCCAGTGCGCACAACAAAAGCCATGATCAGACATGCTGCTGAAAAAGGTACAAGAACTGAAACCAGACAATAAAATGGAATTTAAGTTTTGGGAGTTATACCACTCTTCTCAAACAAATACTACCACATGTTACAACAGATGGAGAAATATACACATCAATATAATATCAAATCAACAAAATACTTATTAAGGTGGTAATTCTGTAAATGGGCACTTCCATTTTGGTGCTTCAGTGCGACACCATGAAAGTCTATTCTATAACAGCATCTGGGAGCCCAGATTTCAGTCTTTTATAAATGGCGAGAGACTAAATCCAGATTCGAGGAACTAAGGCCAATGCTGGACAGACTTGTATGGTCTGTGTCCCGCACGTGGCATGAAACAGCTCCAATGGAGGTTTTGACAGCTCCAATGTTTCAGATGATTTTATTGCCACATAACTGCAAGTGGGGATGATGTGCAGCTTAGGGAAGAGGGGAAGGAATCTTGACTGGCAAGTTGAATACTGTCAGCAATACTTGGAGTCTTGGTCATAATCATGTATCAGCCCCATCATGTTTGGCTACCTATCTATATGGTTGGCATGGTGGTGACTTCACAACTGGCACTTGAACATGGGTGACTGGGTGGTAGGTGTGGCTCTGACCACCTTGCTGGGCAGATTGGATGGACCATGAGAATCTTTTTCTGCCATCATTTATTGTGTTATTATGTTACTGTGTTGTATGGTTGGTTTTATTTGATATACCACCTCTCATTACAGAACAGCGAAGCAGCTTACAATTCAAAAATTAGCAGAAACCCAAAAAGAACTACATTAAAAATAGGACAGAGAAAAAACAGAGCCAGAAGGAAGTTAAAGTCAAAAGTTGATCAAGGGTAGAATAGATGAAAGCAAATGAGCTCCAAACCATTACGTACACTCAGAACTGTGCCCGGTCTTCAAACGCTAAACTGAACAGACAAAATAAATTATAAGTAATGCTTAAAATTTGGGAAAGGAGAGAGTTCAGTGCAAATTTCCAGAGAAGTGGAATAATACAATAGAAAGCACTCTGGTGCATAGTATCCAGTCAGGCACATGATGTTCATCTGTCATAAAGGGAATGAAGGATTCTTGACAATGCTCAGTCTAAGGCAGTGTCTCGCAAACTTTTCCGGTCGGCAGCACACTAAAGCCAGTGCCCCAGCTGGAAGGCACCTGGAAGTCGACGTGATGACACCACGCGCATACATGACATCATCACGCCAACGTCCACACATACGCAGAGGGCCGTCTGGCCGCGACCCTGCCATTAAGGGATCCGGGAGGTGCGGGGAAAAGAGGAGAGAAGCCGGCCAGGAGGAAAGTCAGCTGCGCCGTCTGACTTCCTACAGGACGTGTCGCGAGAGGCACATCCTGTAGGCAGGCAGCTGGCATGGACGACTCTCCACTCGACTCTCCTCCTCGCCAGTGTGTCGCGGCACACCAGAAATCTCAGGAAGCACACTGGTGTATTAACTATGCATTTCTATTCTGCATGTTGTGCAATACCAGAGAAAAAGAAAGAAATGCATGTCCTCCTGTACAGTGCAAAATAGAGCCTACAGATGTAAATTCTCAAAACCAACATAATTCAATCACTAAATTGAAAATAAAATTACTTTTCCTACCTTTGCTTTCTGTGATTTTATTATTCTCTATTAGTCTTTAGTTCTGCTTTCCTCAGTTTGTACTCAACTCTGTTTCCAGGCTTCCTTTCCATTTGCTATTTCTTTTCTCACCTCCTTTCTTCTTCACTTCCTGCCCCTATGTCTGTTAGGCACTGATCTTACATGTTCATCTTTCTTCAAGTTTTCTTCCTCCTCAAATCTAGTTTTCCATCTCCCCTTCCTTTCATGTGCATCATTTCTCCCCTCTTCCCTTCCCTTCCTGGGCAGCATTTCCCTCCTTCCCTTTTCTTAATGTACAACATTTTCCACTCTTCCCTTCATGAGCAGCAAGTCTCCCATTTTCCCTTCCCTTCATATGGAGCAAATCTCCCCTCTTCCCTTCCCTTCTCTTCATGGGCAGCATTGTCTCCATCCTTCCCTTCCCATCCTCTCATGGGCAGCATCTCTCCCCTCCCTCCCCTTCCTTACAGGGGCAGTACAGTATTTCTCTTCTTCCCTTCATGGGCACAGAACATAAGAACTGCCACTGCTGGGTCAGACCAGTGGTCCATCGTGCCCAGCAGTCTGCTCATGTGGCAGCCCTTAGGTCAAAGACCAGTGCCCTGAGTCTAGCCTTACCTGCATACGTTCTGGTTCAGCAGAAACTTGTCTAACTTTGTTTTCAATCCCTGGAGGGCATTTTCCCCTATAACAGCCTCCGGAAGAGTGTTCCAGTTTTCTACCACTCTCTGAGTGAAGAAGAACTTCCTTACGTTTGTACGGAATCTATCCCCTTTTAACTTTAGAGAGTGCCCTCTCGTTCTCTCTACCTTGGAAAGGGTGAACAACCTGTCTTTATCTACTAAGTCTATTCCCTTCATTATCTTGAATGTTTTGATCATGTCCCCTTTCAGTCTCCTCTTTTCAAGGGAGAAGAGGCCCAGTTTCTCCAATCTCTCACTGTACGGCAACTCCTCCAGTCCCTTAACCATTTTAGTCGCTCTTCTCTAGACCTTCTTGTGTAGTACCGGGTCCTTCTTCATGTACGGTGACCAGTGCTAGATGCAGTATTCCAGATGGGGGCGTACCATGGCTCAGTACAGAGGCATGATAACCTTCTCCGATCTGTTCATGATCCCCTTCTTCATCATTCTTAGCATTCTGTTCGCCCTTTTCGCTGCCATTGCGCATTGCACAGACGGCTTCATTGACTTATCAACCAGTACTCCCAAGTCTTTTTCCTAGGGTGTCTCTCCAAGTATTGCATCGGACATCCTGTATTTGTGTATAAGATTTTTCTTACTGATATGCATCACCTTACACTTATCCACGTTAAACCTCATTTGTTATGTCGCAGCCCATTTCTCGAGCATGTTTATGTCACATTGCAGTTCTTCGCAATCCTTCTGCATCCTCACTACTCTGAATAACTTTGTATCGTCTGCAACATGTCTCTCCTCTTCCCTTCTCTTAAATTTATGGGCAATATAGCTCCATTTTTTTTTCTTCCCTTCATTGGCAGCATTTCACTTACTTTCTCTCTCTCATATTGTCTCTCCTCCTCCCTGCACCTGTTCCTTCCTGCAGGTCCAGTTTCTCTTCTCTCTACTGCTTTTTTGCAGTTGCTGGCAGCAATTAGATCAGACCTTCCTCTGTCCAACACAAGGCTTTCCCTCGCAGCAAAAAGGCTTTCCCACGCAGCAGTTGTGACAGATGAAAGGACCCTGGGGCTAGCCAGAGGAAGGCTTGATCTAACCCCTGCCGGTGACTGCAACAAGTTTGTAGACTCACGGCAGACAGGAAAGAGACCAGACCCAAGGAAAGAGGGGGAGGGGAGGAAAGTAGTTAGGCTATGTCGGGCCCAAGGGGGAAGTACACTGATTCTGTTTGGGATGATAAAGGATAGCAAGGCAATTTGGGGGGGGTGGCACTTGCCACCCTGTGCCGCCTATGGCATTCAGTTATACAATAGCACACAGGGGACATCTGCATATAACTTCAATCAGGCGCCAATTAAGTGGTCAGTTAGTACCCATTTCCTCATTAAGTTGGGCACAGATCTTGGATCCGCATGCAAGTTCCGGTGCCTAACTTTCAGCACTATATATAAAATCTGGGGGTATGCCACTTATGTGAATCCTTACAGAATAACGCTGCTGTCACTTTTGTGGGTAAGTATAGATACGCAGACATAAGTGACAGTATTCTATACATTTATATACCCATTTGATGTATGTACATATGGGCACCCTTTTACAAAATTGCTCTTCATTTAT
Organism: Geotrypetes seraphini; assembly: GCF_902459505.1. Lineage (NCBI taxonomy): Eukaryota > Metazoa > Chordata > Amphibia > Gymnophiona > Dermophiidae > Geotrypetes > Geotrypetes seraphini. Next base: position 180,681,989 of record NC_047085.1, on the reverse strand, counting down.
TGTTTCCATCCAGTTGTAATTTCTTTTATTGTTTCCATCCAGTTGTAATTTCTTATTGGAGTTATCTTGAAGTATGTTTGGGAGAAGACTATCTGACCTTCTCACTCACCATGATCTACCAGAAGCAGTTTGGCCAAAGATCACACCTTGCAAAGATAATTTCAGCAGAATCTTAGCTCTCGGTTAACAGTGTCTCTGGGGATCCTCAATAAAATAAATAATTTTGTACAAATGTTATCATCTAACTGGACATAACATTTGTACAAAATGAAATATCTACTTACAATGCAAGTGATTTTTGATCTCCAATAATTATTGGATTTTATTTGTAAATATCAGAGTCAATATTCAACTTAAATGGGTAGGAGAAGTGATCCACTGATATTGAGCAGCTCTTAACCGCATAATGTCACTGAATACCAGCACCAACTAGTCAAAGTGAAACCTGCTATTTTGTGTGAGTCCTGGGGATAATCTGGAGTCAGCACTTGCCGATTAAGGGCTAGATTCACTAAAGATAGCAAATCAATCACTGTTGGCCAATTCTCTGGCCGATTTTTCAAACAGCAATTGATTCACTATCAAGTTTGCATGCAAACCCATTGACTCAATCGCTTAGTGAGTGATTGAGACATACGCAAAGCCCTAACAGCAGTGACAGGAGAAGCACGGGGAGGGGCCTAAGGCCCTGACCTGCTCAGACGCCTCATACTCTTTCCTTGACATGATGCGTCTGAGCCAATCATGGCTTTAAGCCCCTCCCCATGCATCACATGATACACCAGGGAGGGGCCTAAGGCCCAGTGGCGTAGCAGACTGGGCGGAGGATCAGGAGAAGGAGGTGTTTGCGGTACCTCCTGCTCCCAACAGAAGGTATGGACACCGGGACGGGGAGGAAGAGGAGGCGGGGAGGGGTACTGCGGTGGAAGGAGGGAGTGGGCATCCCTCCTGCTGTTTTTTTCAGAGGAGCGGATGGGTGGGCGGGAGCCTTCATGGAAGGAAGGAGTGGTATCCCTCCTGCCGGTTTTTTCAGGGGAGTGGGCAGGCAGGAGCCTTAGAGGCAGGAGGGATTTGGAGGTGGGGAAACAATGGCTCAAAGGAATGCGATTGTTGGGGGTTGTTGGGAGAGGGCCGTTGAAAACCGGTTGGGGATTTTTTTCATTTTTTTTAATGAGGCAGATATTCTGTATGTGTAACACTCGCAAAATATCTGTGCCATGGAAAATAAATAAACCCAGCAGACCTGTCGGTAACACAGCTACTAACAGGTCTACAGCAGTCGGGCTTTAGGATTGTAAAATCTGATGTAAAATAGCCAAGCAATGTAAGTGAATCAATCACTTGGCTATTTTGCATGGGGTTTTACTAATTTGCATGGCCGGATCAGAAAATGGGCGATCAAGGGGAATAACACATGGTGGGCCGTTTTGTGAATCAGCGATTGTTGCTAAACCTATGAAAACAGGTTTAGCGACGATAGCTGACTTTAGTAAATCGGTACCTAAGTACTGATATTCAGCTTTAACTGGTTAATTTTAACTGGTCAAACAGGACTGCATAAAAAGCAGTCCTATCTTTGTCTAATTAAGTGCAGGCCAGCCGCACAGACCCACATATTCAATGCCAGTTCCCAGACATTACCCAACATTGAATATCCATGTACATGTTTGCAAATATTGATTGTAAGCTGCTGTAACACTATTGTAATCTGCAGTATATTAAGTTAATAGATCCAACCCAATAAAGCTAGGGGTAGTAAAGAAAAAAAATTCTGACTGCCACAGGCTGAATATTTACCTCATCATAGCTTATTTTGTTATCATATTTCTTGTTCTCTCACAGTCTCACCTGAAATCATTCTTCTCCTTCAGAAGTGTACAAAGTACAGCTGAATATAAGATGTTGGTACTCACAGGAAGGACTAGATAGAAAATGACACGGTGACAAAATTCATCACCGTTCCCGTCCCCGCGGATAACCGCGGGAAACCATCTTCATGTCATTCTTTAAGGAGAGAGGGAAGAATCGGAGTATAATTGGGCACAACCACTGACCCACTAGCTTTGCTTTGAAGAATGCTGGTGTAGAAGGATTGAGGTTGAAATAGACACTAGAAAATGATATGGGATTATTTCCCACGGTTATCCATGGGGACGGGAACGGTGATGAATTTTGTCACCGTGTCATTCTCTAGGACTAGACAACAAGGAAAGAAGCATCTTCTCTCCCTGAGATCATGGCCCTAAAAGCATGGATAATGTGGCTCCTGCTTAGATCTTGCTCTTAACAATTAACGAGTCAGATGATAGTGGTGGCTCTGGGGGGGGGGATCCTTGATAAAACTTTTAGCTAAACAGGTCGGATCTAACCCTCCCAGGTCAGAGTAATTGAGAGAGAATGAACACTAAAGATAAGTGATTTGTAATACGTTAAAAAAAATAAGTTTTGGAAATAGCTTATTAAGAAGAGATGAATAGAATATAGAACTTAAGAAACAAACGAAGATTAATTTGAGATCAAAAGTGTATGGACCGGTGACAATTAAACACATAAAGCTTTCCACTGTGAAAGTGATTTGAGCAGTGGAGTGGTGTTGCTGAGGCATTGGAAGAAAAAATAAGAAAAATATAATATAAAATAAAATAGCTGGTGAAACAACCTTTCCACTTGGGACACCTGAATTAAGATGATCCTGCTTAGCCCAGGCACAATATTTGGTCTCTTCAAAATTTGTCACCTCTAGGCAGTTGTCTAAGCCTAAATCTGGGCCTGGTGGAAGGGTAAGATGGGTTAATATGTACTTTTGTTTCATTGTCCAATTCATCTGAATATTACTCAGTTTCAGAGCTATCCAAAAAAAACAAACTTTGGAAGTGAAATGTGTTGTGCCTCTATAAGTTAATAGAAAAAATATTGTACAAGTGTCATACAGGATATGTACATAAGAGCTTTTCCCCATTTTGTCGCTATGGAAAATATGTTCTAATACATCCGGTCCAAAGTTTGTTGGAGAGCATTTCACCAACACATTACTCATCTGATCCACAGACAGTGCATTACAAAAATATTCTCACCTTTGCATCTTCTGCTGTCTAAGAAAAAATATAATTCGGAATGCTTTCAAATAGGAGTTTTACTGATCCTCAACATACTGTATATACTTTTTTTTTTTTTTAATCTTTATTCATTTTTAAAACTCACAATAAGTGTAAGTGTAACATAAAATACAATCATTTTATACTTTAACATCACTTAATATATCATCAAATTCTAACTCGCAACAAATATCTCCCCTCCCTTATATCCAACAATTATTCATAAGTAAAAGAAATCATAAAATATTCCCACCCCACCCTGGACGTGTATGAACAAAAGGGAAAAAATTAATATTTATTCTATGCAGTAATTTCAATCTTTACAGTATCTTGTTAATGGCTCCAAAATATGAAAAGAACAATTATAGGAATATTCAAACAGTATTTAGGAATATGAACCAAAAAGTCTTGATTGCATAAGTCATCATATTCAATGTTATATCAAACCCAGACTAGCTCCATTTCCAAAACTAGTCTTGACGAGACCCACAATACTTGTCTAATACCTCCAAATTCTATGTGCATAACATAGGTACCCTTTTATTAAGGTGCGCTAACCGATTTAGCATGCGCTAAATGCTAAGGCGCCCATTATAATCTTTAGCGTTCGATAAATCGGTTAGCACGCCTTAATAAAAGGACATCTAAGTTATGCACATAGAATTTGAAGGTATTAGACAAGTATTGTGGGCAAAAACTCATAGCAATTTTCTTAGGTACATCAGAAGCAGAAAACCTGTAAGGGAATCTATGGGACCGTTGGATGATCAAGGAGCAAAAGGGGCGCTCAGGGAGGATAAGGCCATAGCGGAAAGACTGAATGAATTCTTTGCTTCGGTCTTTATGGAAGAAGATGTAAAAGATCTACCTGAACTGGAAATGGTTTTCAAGGGTGATGATTTGGAGAAACTGAAAAATCTCTGTGAATCTGGAAGATGTACTAAGCAAAATCAACAAGTTAAAAAGTGATAAATTGTCTGGACTGGATGGTATACATCCCAGGGTATTAAAAGAACTGAAACATTAAATTGCTGACCTGCTGTTAGTGATCTGTAACCTGTTGCTAAAATCGTCTTAGTACCTGAAGATTGAAGGTTGGCCAATGAAGGGCTCCAGGGGAGATCCTGGTAAGCCTCACTTCAGTACTGGGCAAAATGGTAGAAACAATTGTAAAATATAAAATTGTAGAACACATTGACAAACATGAGTTAATGAGACGGAGTCAGCATGAGTTCAGCTGAGGGCTGTTTACCCTTGAGAAGAGAAGACTAAGAGGGGATTTGATAGAGACTTTTAAAATATTAAAAGGATTTGATAAAATAAACCAAAAAGAAACATTACTGAAATATTCTGATGTGACGAGGACAAGAGGACATAGACTGAAACTGAGTGGCAGCAGGTTTAGGACAAATGTCAGGAAATTCTGTTTCACACAGCGCGTTGTGGGTGCTTGGAATTCGCTCCCGGAGGAGGTTGTGGAGGTTCTGGGATTCAAACGCAAGTCGGATGCACACCTTCTTGCATATCATATTGTGGGATACGGGTAAATCCCGGTCTCCAAAAAGGAGTACCTAAATGGGCCGCCGCGTGTGCGGATCACCGGACTAGATGGACCTCGGTCTGATCCGGTGAGGGCGTTTCTTATGTTCTTATGAGGGAGATCTTGCCTCACCAATTTGCTTGACTTCTTTGAAGGTGTGAATAAATATGTGGATAAAAGGTGAGCTGTTTGACATAATGTATCCAGATTTTCAGAAAGCATTTGATAAAGTTCCTCACGAGAGGCTCCTGAGAAAATTAAAGTGTTATGGGATAGGTGACAAAGTTCAGTTCTGGATTAGGAATTGGTTATCAAATATAAAACAGAGGGTAGGGTTAAATGGTCATTTTTCTCAATGGAGGAGAGTAAATAGTGGAGTGCCGCAGGGGTCTGTACTAGGACTGGTGCTATTTAACTTATTTATAAATGATCTGGAAGTTGGACGACGAGTGAGGTGATTAAATTGCAGATGAGAAGGAAAAAAAAAAATCAAACCTTGGGCTTCTTTTCTGGACTTGCATCACTCTGGTCTGGGGGGAATTTTTGCTTATTAGCAGATCCATCATTATGTGGGTTCCTTTTCGCTGAGTGCCCTGCAGTTTTGTCTGGGTCATAAGATCTGTACTTTTTTTGACCAGTTTTGAGAGGATGGCGTTGCATGGTGCTCTGAGTGCTCTAGGCCCACTTAGGTCCTATGGGACATTGGGCCAGAGGTGGGGTAGGCATCTGGGTGTGCCTGTTGATTTCCTGGATTTTTCTTCCCTCACTAATCGTATCTCGGGGATTTCTCTCAGTGCTGAACTTAGGGAGTGTCAATTCCTGGTGATTCACAGAGCTTTCTCAGGAGCAAGTACATAAGGCTGGTGGAGTTCCCCAAGTGTCAACAGGGTGTTAATTCATTATTTTCATGCTTTTTGGGCTTGCCCAAAGGTTAAGGCATTTTGGAGGGCTATTCTTCGTTTTTTGGAGCGGCTCTTTGGCCAGTCTTTACCATTGTCCCCGGTTGGATCCTACTGGATAGTTATGAATATTTTGTGTCTCCAACAGGGATCATCAGTTAATGCTGCAGAAGGCAACTGTGCTTCGTAAGAAAATAATTCTTGCCATTTGGGTGCAGGTGACCGCACCTGCTTTTTGGGCCTGGTGTAATTGTTTCCATGGGCTGATGACACTGGAATAGTGACATGCCCATCTCACCAATAAACGTAAACGTGTTTTTTTGCAGATTTGGGATGCTTATATTCAGTTCTTGTCTCCTAGGGCTCAGAGCTTAGTTTTGAACTCATTCTAACTTGGGGTCTCTTTTTCTTTCCCTCTTTTATTTTTTCTTTCTTCAATATTAGGTACTCACCATGGTGTGTTTGTGTGTGGGAGACTGGATGTAGTATGTATGGAGATGTATGGCTGTTTCAATTAGGGAGGATGGATATAAGGGGGGACCTTTTGGAGGGGGGTCGCTTGTTTTTCTGGTCTGGGGGGAGGGTGGTTTTTGATTGTTGATCATCGGAGAATACCAGAGTGCAGCTCTGTGACGAGTGTGCCTGCTGGGTTTCTTTCTACTTGGGGGCTCGGGGTTGGGGATTGTTTAAAGGGGGGGTATATCCTTCCTACTAGTCATTGGGTCCCTAAGATTTGTTGCCTGCTCTCTCTAATTGGCTGTTCCTACTCACTCTGTTTGATGTGAGGGTTTCTTGTCTTTTCTGATGGTGGGGGGGAGGTCAGGCAGGTGTTTCAGGGGTGGGTGGTACATTATGCTTAAAAATTCTTGATGACTGCCTATTTGCTGTATACTACTCCTTACATGTTACACCTGTTTTGTTTTGTGTTCTTGCGATGTGGTTTTGGAGTTTGTTTTGTCATCAATAAAAATGATTTGACCTAAATTTGCAGATGACACTAAACTGTTCAAAGTTGTTAAAACACATGGATTGGCTACCCTGAGAACAGGCTACTGGGCTTGATGGACCATTGGTCTGACTCAGTAAGGCTATTCTTATGTTCCCCCATGTCTTTCTCAACAACATACTATGGACTTTTCCTCCAGGAACTTGTCCAAACCTTTCTTAAAACCAGCTACACTATTCGCTCTTACCACAACCTCTGGCAATGCATTACAGAGCTTAACTATTCTCTGAGTGAAAAAAAATGTCCTTCTATTGGTTTTAAAAGTATTTCCCTGTAACTTCATCGAGTGTCCCCTAGTCTTTGTAATTTTTGACGGAGTGAAAAATCGATCCACTTGTACCCATTCTACTCCACTTAGGATTTTGTAGACTTCAATCATATCTCAACTCAGCTGTCTCTTTTCCAAGCTGAAGAGCACTAACTGTTTTAGTCTTTCCTCATACAAGAGGAGTTCCATCCCCTTTATCATCTTGGTCGCTCTTCTTTGAACCTTTTCTAGCGCCACTATATATCTTTCTTGAGATAAGGAGACCAGAATTGAATGCAATACTCCAGATGAGGTTGCACCATGGAGCGATACAGGGGTATTATAACATTCTTAGGCTTGTTAACTATCCCTTTTTTAATAATTCTTAACATCCTGCAAATATTTAGTCAGCCACTGAGTTGGTGAACATGCTCACACCTACAGTAAATACCAAAAAATATATAAACTGACTTCACTTGAATGTTATAGGAATCCGTTAAAGCAATTAGTAACTATTGTAAGTTGGTGATTCCTATAACATTCAAAATCGGGTCTCCTGAAGCAGGAATCGAAACGGGGCCATGTTGGGTCCCCCAAATTTTCTACAAGATAAGTTAAAGCATTACAGTCAATTCACAAGAGTGATGTTTGCTTTATGAGTTATAAGAAGAAAGAACACCAAACATTTTTTATGAGTGTTTTGAAAGACTTTGATATTTATTTATTTATTCAAGACCTTGGCTTGGAGCATGATCATTATTTGAAGCAGTTGCAATGACTGGAAGGTGAACTCTTTACCACTACTAGGGTTTTTTTTTAACCTTCCTTGCAGAGTTTCATGTCTCTGAGCAATTAACAATTTTTTGATCACCCTCCACAGACAGGTCGCTCATTCAAGTGAAGTCAGTTTATATATTTTTTGGTATTTATATTAGAAATTTTCTGACTCTATTTTTTCAATTATTATCCCTGTAATTTCTGAAGGAAACTAATTCACACCTACAGTAAGGCATATAAATGCAAACTTATGCTAGCATTCTGTAATGGCAGATGCATACAAAATTATCATTCTATAGTTTGCACTTAGCGTGCATCATCCCAGTGCCTAAACTTCAAAAATTTATAGAGAATTGCCCCTATATAGTGCTACTTGATAGATATAAACAATTTAAATTAGCCATTAGCATTCAAGCACAATGTTTCCCTTCCCCAAATAATTTACAATCTCAATGGGAACCTAAGGCAATGCAACATAACATGACTTGCTCAAGGTCACAATGACAATCCCTGGCAGAGAAAAATTTGAATACCAGATTCATCAGCCCATTGCTCTAACCCAGGGGTTTTCAACCCAGTTCTTAAGTACCAGATCTAAACATCTAAAACACAAACAGAGCTTCTAAAATAGAGAATTTCTATGGTCAAAGGCAGTGTCTCTCAAACTATGCTACGGCACATTGGTGTGGCCTGAAGAGATTCTAAACTTTATTCTATTTTTAAAAATTCCCTTCATAAGTATACACTAGAATACATGATATGTATGTCATGTATGCAAGAGCCTATAAATGTTATGAGTGTCTGTGTGCATAAGGATACGACTGCCCAGACAAGTAACATTACATAAGAATATAAGAATTGCCATACTGGGACAGATTGAAGGTCCATCAAGCCCAGTATAATGTTTCCAACAGTGGTCAACATAGGTCCCAAGTACCTAGCTAGATCCCTAGTAAATTTTATGCTGCTTATCCTAGGAATAAGCAGTGGATTTCCCCAAGCCATCTCAATAATGGCCTACAGACTTCTCTTTTAGGAAATTATCCAAACCTTTTTTAAACCCCGCTAAGCTAACCGATTTCACTAGCTGTGTGAAGAAATATTTTCTCTAGTTTGTTTTAAATCTACTACTTAGTAGCTTCATCGCATGTCCCCTATTTTTGGAAAGAGTGAACAAGCAATTCACATCTATCCTTTCCACTACACTCATTATTTTATAGACCTCCTGAGCCGTCTCTTCTCCAAGTTGAAGAGCCCTAGCCACTTTAGCCTTTCCTCATAGGGAAGTCATCCCATCCCTTTTATCATTTTTGTCGCCCTTCTCTGTACCTTTTCTAATTCCACTATATCTTTTCTGAGATTTGGTGACCAGAACAGCATACAGTATTTGAGGTGTGGCCGTACCATAGAGCGATACAAGGGCATTATAACATTTTCATCTTTGTTTTCCATTCCTTTCTTGATAATTCCTAACATTCTATTTGCTTTCTTAGCAGCCGCTGCACATTGAGCTGAGGGTTTCAATGTATCCTCAACAATGACACCTAGATCCTTTTCCAGTGATTCCTAACACAGAACCCAGCATCACATAGCTATAGTTTGGGTTCCTCTTTCCCACATGTATCACTTTGCACTTGCTCATATTAAACGTCATCTGCCATTTTGTCGCCCAGTCTTTCAGTCTCACAAGGTCCTCTTGCAATTTTTCACAATCCTCCTGCGATTTAACAACTTTGTGTCATCAGCAAATATAATTATCTTTCTTGTTAGTCCCATCTCTACATCATTGATAAATATGGTAAAAATCAGCGATCTCAGCACAGACCCATGGGGAACCCCACTATTTACCCTTCTCCATTGAGAATACTGGCCATTAAAACCCACTCTTATGTTTTCTATCTTTTAACCAGTTCTCAATTCATAAAAGGACATCACCTCCTATCCCATGACTTTCTAAATTTCCTCAGAAGTCTTTCATGAGGTACTTTGTCAAATGCCTTTTGAAAATCCAAATATACAATATCAACTGTTTCATCTTTATCCACATGTTCATTCATCCCTTCAATGAAATGTAGTAGACTGGTGAAGCAAGATTTCCCTTGACTAAATCCATCTTGGCTTTCTCTCAATAATCTATGCTTATGTATATATTCTGTCATTTTATCCTTTATAATAGTCTATAGTAGTCTCTACCATTTTGCCCGACACTGATATCACTGGTCTATAATTTCCCGGATCACCTCTAGAACCCTTTAAAAAAATCAGTATCACGTAGGCCATCCTTCAGTCTTCTGGTACTATGCTGAATTTTAAAGAAAAATTACAAATTACTAACTATAGCTCTGCAAGTTCATTTTTCAATTCTATCAGCACCCTGGGATATATACCATCCGGTCCAGGTGATTTGCTACTTTTCAATTTGTCAGATTGCCTCATTACATCATCCAGTGTTAGAGATTTGTATGAGTTTCTTTGATTCATCAGAATTAAATACAATTTGTGGCACCAGTAGCTGCTCCACATCTTCCTCAGTAAAAACTGAGGAAAAGAATTAATTTAATCTCTCCGTTATTGCCTTGTCTTCCCTGAGAGCCCATTTTATCCCTCGGTCGTCTAGTGGTCCAACTGATTCTCTTCCCGACTTCTTGCTTTTAATATGCCTATAAATGTTTTTACTGTATGTTTTTGCTTCCAGCGCAATCTTCATTTCAAGATCTCTCTTTGCCTTCCTTATTAGTATCTTGCATTTGACTTGACATTCCTTGGCATGTTTACAATTATTTTCAGTCAGATCCTTCTTCCACTTTCTGAAGGATTCTCTATTAGCTCTAATAGCCTCACTCATTAACCATGCTGGGTGCCATTTGGTCTTCCTTCCTCCCTTTTTAATACATGGAATATATCTAGTCTGGGCTTTCAGGATGGTATTTTTAAACAACATTCATGTGATTGGTCCTTAATAACTAACGGCAAGTAATTTTATTTTTATTTTATTTCTGCAGTAGTTTTCCTAACGAATAATAAAGCATTCAGGGCTTTGTTACTGTTTGGACTTCTTATCTTTGTGAACTTGAATTTTCAGCTCTGATAGAAATTAAATTGAAAAAAAAAAAGAACGACTGCAGATGGTGAATGATGAAATGCATGTTTGCTTGTCAACTATCGAGCCACGTTTTGAGTTAATTTACATTGAAAACAAGCACATCCATTGCATTGATTAGCAATTCTATTCTATCTACTTTAGTTTCATCATTGTTACAATTACCTATACATAGTTTAAAGAACTTTAAATAAATAACTCTCAAATTTAATTTATTTTTTGGTTTTGCAATTTTATAATTTCAATTATAATGTCCTGCGAAAAACATTTGCTCCATTTAGTGTGCCAGAGCTAAAAAAAAGTTTGAGAGACACAGGTCAAAGGCATCTATTTACTAACGAATATTATGGAAATAATATTCATGCAGCTATTTTATTAGCAATTAAAGCAAAGATTGTGTAGTTAGTGCTCATTAAAGGGCCCTTTTATTGAAACTTAGCACACGCTAATGGACATCAACATGCACTAAATATTGGATGTCCCATTTTATACCTATGGGCCATGTTGCAACACATGCTAATGTCCATTAGAGCAAGCTAAGCTTTAGTAAAAGGGCTCCTAAATGAGCTGCATAACATGTAAAGCAGCTTTTTTTTCAAAAAAGTTACAGTTTGTTTTATTCTGTGGATGTTAATGCCTCCAGAAATTAACTTTCACCTGGGAGCATCAGCCCGCTAGCAGGCTTCTGAGGACCATTTAAAGGGGCTGATAATTTGCAAAAACAATACCGCTCCGTCACCACACCCCTTGTCTTCTGTTAAGGAAAAAGTGAGACCCATTATCCCTTATAAAATATAGGCCACAGGCTGTACTTCCAAAATCTAACACCACCACAGCACATATTGGGAAATTCTTGGTGTCTAGTAGGCAGCAGAATGATCCCCACTGGCTTCTGCCCCAATGACTCCATTTTCAAAAAGTGTGTTGCTAGGCCCCTAGTGGTCCCATAGTACTACTGCTTTGTGGTCAGCTACAAGGGGGGCCTTATTTATTTGTCTTTATTGAAATGTTAATTTTTATAACACAATCCAAAATGAAAAGCTACATCCTTTCCCAGAACCCTAACTCACCACTAAGTGACTGCCTGGAGTTGTCCAGGTCTTACTGTGTCTGAGTAAATAGAACCGATGTTTCAGTTGTCATGTTATGGCTTCTTCAGGGAACACTGAAAGTCACAGCATGATAGCTGAAAAACATTGGTTCCACCTAGTCAGGTATGGAAAGACCCAGACAACTGCAACAATCATGATGCCAGCCACAGAAGCCTAAGAGAACATATCACCACTAAGAGGCAAATTCTATAAATGGCGTCTCAATTTTAAGCAGCAGTAGGCATCCTACTGCTGTCTAACAAGCCAATTGTAATGCACATTTTCTTAAAAAAAAAAATAAATAAAACCTTGAGACAGGCCGCTTACACTGTAGGCATCTGTCGCAGGTGCAGGAAATGCATCAGGACACTTAAGCTCTCCCAAGGCTGGGTGGGATTTCGCCCAGAAGTGGCCTTGGGCGAGCTTAAGAGGCCCTAGATGTCTCCTTAGAGCCACAATAGATGCCTGAAATAGAAGAGGCTGCCAAGCTGATCACAGTATGGAAATCTCCCTGCTGCAATCAGCTGAGCGGCCATGGCAGGAAACCCCACTCCCACCCGGGAAGCTGGCCGGCAGGAGGGATGCTCACTCCCTCCTGCCAGAACCCCAGAACCCCCACACACAAACTCGGCCAGCAGGAGGGATGCCCACTCCCTCCCTCCGAAACCCCTGAACCCCACCTGCAAAGTAAGCCAGACAGGAAAGATGCCCATTCCCTCCAACCCCAGAACCCTCCCCCAAAGTAAGCTGGGAAGGAGGGATATCCACTCTCTCCTGCCCTGGAAACCCCCACCCCGAAGCAAGTTGGGCATGAGGGATGTCCACTCCCAAACATGAACCCCCACAACAACCCCCCCCCAAGACTCAGGCCCCCCCATCCCACACCCCTAATTCTACCCCCAACCTCTTCCCCAGACCTTTCAGTTGAATATCCGGCCGGAGGGATGCTCATACCATCCGGCCGGCAAGCCGGCCCGCCCCTCCAAAATGGTAGGCCTTCCTGGTGCATTCTGGGATGCACCAGGGAGGGGCCCAAGACTCTGGTTGGCCCAGATGCCTAAGGCCCCTCCTATGAGGTTTGGAGTAGAGTTAGGGGTACAGGGTGGGGGACCTGAACCTTCAGGGGTGTCAGGTACAGGTTGTGGCAAGAGGGAGTGGGCATCCCTCCTGCCTGGCTTGCTTTGGGGGGATTCCATGACAGGAGGGAGTGTGCTTCCTTCCTGCCCGGCTTAGTTCGTGGGTGGGGTTCAGGGGTTCCAGTGGGAGGGAGTGGGCATCCCTCCTGCCGGCCGAGTTTGCAGGGAGTTCCCTGCCGCAGCCACTCAGCTGATTCCAGCAGGGGGATTTCCTTACCGGTGGTTGTGACGTAGGTGCTGGTTAGAGAATCAGGCTGCTTAGGCAGGGCTGGGCGCCTGTCCTTAGGGTAGATGCAATTCTGTATAGGATGCTGGTGTGCGATTCTCAGCCTCTTCTTTGGCGGCTGCAGAAATCAACATCCTATACAGAATCCGGCCCTAAGTGTCCGGCGGCGGGAGATTATGGACCCCTTATGTAACCCCATAGTGGTAGTACCACAAACTACCTCTATGAGGTTAGCCTGCTCATTTTTTTTTTTCTATTGGTAGCCACTGGAGCAGTAAATTGACAGGCAAAGCAGCAATAGCCCTGGCCTAATCTTTACCAGTGCAAGCTATGGTGCTTCATGCTAATTTACTTGAAATGCATCTGTTTGTGCATGCACAAGCAAATAAATGTGAGCTAACAGACAGAATGACCCTCGATAATAGGCCTGATGCTAAACATACCTAAAAAGGGGGCATGTTGGATTTCAAAGGGATTTGTTAAGACTTCTCTACAAAGCTACGTGTAAGTACATTCAGTAAGAATATTTCTACCTAGATATTTCCATAACAACTGATATATTAGCAGACCACGAAGAAACACTTCTTTGGTTTAAATTAAAACAAAAAAAAAGTATTCAAAGATGAGCTAAGATTTGGTCATTTAACTCTTAGTTAATGAGAAGCAGTGGGGAAAAATTAGTACTCAGACAACGGCAGACGGTTTCTATAAGTTACAAGACATGTAGCTATGTCTGCAGTGGTAGACAAATGGAAAGAAAACCACATGTCTCATACATGTTGTAAATCAGTCAATGTCTTGGTGCTTTGCTGAAGCACTCAGACAGAGAGCACATGTGATCTTCATAACAGCCATATCAGCTTATATCACTACACGATCCACATTTTTAGACTTAATGAGCCTGTAATACAAACAGATTGTAATCTGATTTCAAAGGGAGCCTCAACTACATGCAACCATCACCTCTCTCCCTCCCCCCGAAAGGAACAGAAGACCAGAAGAGCAGAATTTGACATCTGACTTTCTGCTTTGGTATATTCAGGGTGTGAATCCTCTGTACAGGATGTAGACATCATTGATCTTTATGACCACTAGCTTCAATTTGCGTTCCACTTCTGCAATGGGAAATTAAGGCTATGACTAGATCACTCAAAGCACCAGAGCTGGCCCTGACACTAGGCGGACTAATTCATTGTGAATATTCTGAAAACCTGACTGGCTGGGTGTGCCCTGAAGTCCGGGTTGAGAAGTGTACTGCCCTAGAGGTGTTCTACTCCCACAGCTGTTTGTATATGTTTACCCTTCAATTTGTATTGTATTGACAGCCTTAAGCTAAAATAAGCCACTTTTTGCTTTGTTCCATTAACCTTTACACCCATAGATTAAATGTTACAGGTGACTTCTTCTCTCCAGTCTCTTTGAGACCTGCTTCACTCTTAACTCAACAAGGTACAACCTTTGATCCTATTGGTCAAGTCCACAGCCCCTAGCCTTTTGGACATTCCTCTGCATCCCTCCACCTGGTGAGAGAATCTCCATGAGCCTCCTCCCACCCCCCACCCCTTTCACTCTTACAAAAATCCATCACCTTTTGACCTATTCAGCATTCATCAACTACAGCATTCATGTCCATTCATTCCTACAGAGGTAATTCAGCCAATAAGCAGCCCATTCTGTCAGTGTTTGTTGAAAAAGGATGATTACTTTGAACAAATTCTGTGACTCTGATCTTGTAAGCATGTACGTGCAGACTCATCAGAAAGTATAAACCCTGCACATCAGTACCACCAGAAGACTGTTCTTTTCTGAAATTTAATTGTAGCTAATTTACTTACAGTTCACAGTAGAAAATCAGAAGCTTGCTACTCCAAGGCTAAAGTCTTTGGGTCAGATTCACTAAATGTACCGATTGCATCCTGACCAGTTTGCGATCATTCCCCACCCGATTTTTCCACAACCCGATTCACTAACCTTGTGGCTGATCAACCTCCCATCCGATCCGATCCGCCCATGCAAATGAGGGGAAACTGCATGCATAAGTAGGAAGGCAGCAATTCACTAAACAGAAGAAGAAACACCGATTGGGCTTGCCGATCGAAATAAAGTGACTGCTGAGGACCAGTTACAACTGTCCTTGCTGACTCTCCTGCTCTCTGCCGCCAAATTACTCCCCATATTTCTGCAAAAAGCGCAGTGCAGTGCGAGTCCATGGTTTTAACCCGTGGGTTAAAAGCGTGTTCTGTTTCATAAATAATCTGGTTGCACAAGGCAAGAACTGGAGAATATTTCTAAAATATGTACATCTTGATTTCTTTGGGCCAGCGAGTACTGTTTTGAACCTTGAAGATCAAGCGCATGCACGGATCTCATCTAGAGCCAATCAGGATTGTCTCCACGTACGTCACGATTGCTCAAAAGCGATCTGTGGGGTGTGCATCCGATCAGTAGTGAATCAATTGCCCGGCAAGGCTCGGCCACGGATCGCCCAGAACGGTGAGTTTAGTGAATCTAAGTCTTTGAATTTCTGAATATGGTTACTGAAAGATAAGCATTTGCTACCACGCTTCTCTATCGATACGCCATTGTATGCCTCACAGCATAAGCTTTTTTGTATTTGGAATTTGGACCCTGAAGAAGCCAAAACACGGTCCATGTTGGGTCCGCACCACAATTCTAAATTTTACCTGTACTGGATGCCCTATTTATGTGATAGAACTACCAGCCATTGAGACTGTTGACAAAGGCATAGATGCTGAAACACTGTCAGTGTTGAGTCTTCGAGTCCTCGCAGTGCTACTATCAATAAAGTGAACTTTGAACTGCACACCCGTAGCTGAATTATTGACATCTCCTCCTCACGACACCTTTGTTGTGCCTTGATATTACCTACACCATTTGGAGCATTTGCAAAGCATTATCACAATAAACGTTGACATCAAGTACACCAAGCCACTGCTTGCCCTAGATCGGTAGCATGGAATGTTGCTACTTCTTTAGGTTTTGGCCAGGTACTAGTAACCTGGATTGGCCGCTGTGGTCTGACCCAGTAAGGCTATTCTTATGTTAATCAAACTCAATAAAGTTCTAGTTTGGTTCACTTACACCTCGGACTGAGCTGTTTCATCAGAATAGAGTGAGGAATTCGAGTGGGTTGAGAGAAGCCCGAAATTGCTCATCCTCCAGCCTACCAGAATTATCCAACCCTAGCCTACGCCCAAGCTTGTGTGACTATTGTGAGCAGAGACACTGTGTGTGAGTAAAATTGAGAACTGTGTATTTTTTTATATCTTTCTTGTGGAGCCCTGGCGGCCCCCCCCCAACCAAAACAGCTGGCTGGATCTAGTCATAGGAAGGCACAGGTGGGCGGGGAATCCAGAGCTACAGCAGTAACATTCCATGCTACCGATCCAGGGCAAGCAGTGGCTTCCCCCATGACTGTCTCAATAAAAGACTATGGACTTGTCCTCCAGGAAATTGTCCAAACCTTTCTTAAAACTAGCCATGTTAACTGCTCTTGCCACAATCTCTGGCAACGTGTTCCAGAGCTTAACTATTCTCTGAGTAAAAAAATATTTCCTTCTATTGGTTTTAAAAGTATTTCCCTGTAACTTCATTGAGTGTCTCCTAGTCTTTGTAACTTTTTACAGAGTAAAAAATAGATCCACTTGGTCCCATTCTACACCACTCAGGATTCTGTATATTTCAATCACTAGTCTTATAGCCCGTTACATTAACGGGTGCTAGAATATATGTGTGTGTGTCTGTCTTTATTTCTTTCTCTCTCTCTCCTTAGCCACTTTCTGTATTTGTCTTTCTGTCTTTCTTTTTCCTTGCCTGTCCACCACCACCCCTTGCCTGCTCCCCCTGTCCATTCTCCCTTCCTTTTACCTCCCCTGTGTCCACCACCACCCCTTCACTGCTCCTCTTATCCAGATGCAGTAGAAAAAAGGATGTTTATGGGTGAGGTTATAGTTTTGAAAGTGGTCACTGAGGGAGAAGATGAGAAACAAATGAATTGGATGGGAGGAGGGAGATAGTTTTGGTGTCTGTCAGACCAGTGGAAGGAAAGAGCAATTGAGTGAATGTCACAGCAGTCGAGGATGGGAAACAGTTTGGAAGTGTGTGTGCCACATGGAGCCAGGGCAGTAGAGAATCTGGGTCATTAGCCTCCCTTCCTTTTTCTGCCCCCCCCCCTGTCCTTACCACCTTTTGCTGAGGTGTCGCGGCCTGCAGGCGCTGATAGCCGCTGCGGCCTGCAGGCACCGACAGCCATCGCGGCCTGCAGGCGCCGACAGCCGCTGCGTGCGCCTGAAGCTGTCAGCCACCTCGCCTCGAAGCCCTCCTCCCGGCAGCCACCGCCAGCACCACTCCGTGAAGCCCTCCTCCCGGCAGCCGACGCTCCGCACCGCCTTTCATGCTGGAGCCATATGGTAACCCTAAGGCCAGTCTCCCATGTCTACATGGTCTGCATTTGGGCATTTCTAAATTGGACATTTCTATGGTCAAAAATGGGGTATAAAGTTGGACATTCTGGCAACTTAGTTGTTCCAGTCCTAGCCGTCCAAATAGATGTTTTCAAAAAAAAATTTGGGGGTGTCTAGCAGTGCTGTGTTTCAAAATTGGCATTTCTCCACCCCTGGTCAATGGTCAGAGGACGGAGAGGAATGCAAAACGAAACAAAATAAAGAAGCAGAACATCTTTTTTGCAATCTGCAAGAAGAGTTTTGATTATGCTTCTTTAACTGCCTTATGTTAAACACATTAAAGCAGTATACACAGTAATAAAGTTATAAAAAGAAAAATGGTAAACAATAAGAAGGGGAGTGAGAAGAGAACAGCCTGGGTATGTCTGCTTGGAACACCAGTATGAAGAGCTCCATGTGTAAGAAGCAGGTCTTCAATTTGCATGTACAGGTGATTGGGAGCCAGTATAGGGCAATAATAAGCCTAAAGAATAAGTCAGCCAGCCCTCTACACCTCTTTGAAGCTTCTAAAGGCCTCTCAAAGAGCATCACTTTGTGTACCCTCATCAAAAGAAATCATCTAATCCAGGGGTGACCAATACGTCGATCGCTCAGGCGACTCCAGTCGATCGCAGAGTGGGTTACCTTCTTCCCTTCTCTTTTTTCCCCTCCTGACTGGCTCGCCTCTTGAAGAACGCCGGCCAATCAGAGTGCTGGCAGGGCGGGGTGAAGGTCGGTGGTGGATGGAGCTTAGCACACCACAGGAAACAGAAGCGCCTGTTGAGTGAAGTAAGAACCGAAGACTAGTGCTGCCCAATTCGAATCGATACGATTTTTTTTAAAAAAAACAAAATCGGCCTCCCAATTCTGGTATTGACCCTCCCCCCTCGCCCCTTAAAACAGGATCGGCAGCGAAGCCTCTTGCTGGCTGGCCGCCACCGCTCCTGCTTTAGAGGGCGAGGGGGGATGGTCAGTCGGGAAGTCAGCTGTGGTGTCCAGCTTTCTCCCTGCCCTGGTTGTAACCCCCTAATGCCAACCCTATGTATCACCAAAGATCATTAAACAGAGATACACAAGGCATACTTGGAAATCAAATCCAGCTAATTACAGTTTCCTGTGTTTTGCCGTAAGCTAATTAACGCAACCGGTGCACTCACACTGAAAGCCTGCATGTGATCGGCAGATCGTACATCCATTCAATGGCGCCGTTCTCCTTCCTCTGCACTCCAGCAATGACTCCATGTGGCTTCTCAGTTGTAATTTTATGTCTGAAGAGAGGCAGAGATTTGTAATTATGTCTGGAGAAAAGTAACAGGCGCACGTGGAGGTCTCAGTCCTGGAAACAGCAGGGGTGTTGCAGAGTAGGACTGAGGTGAATGGGCAGGGCTGAGTGCAGAAACAGCTGGGATTTATCGTGTCCTTATTCTAATTAATGTAATTACATCTCACTCTTATAGATTTGGAGCGTAAGCCTAAATTGCACAAAGGATTAAAAGAAAAGCTCTGGAATCAGGATGACATTACATCACTTCCTTGTTCCTGTGGGGACCTCCAAAGGGGACGAATGGGAGACTGCTGGTGGCAGGTGGTACTTTAGCAATTCTTGCAGGTTGCCATAGGCCTCAGGAGCTGTCTTCCCTCTGCCGCGGTCCCGCCCCTCCTCTGAGTCAGAGACAGGATTGGGGCAGAGGGAAGACAGCTTCTGAGGCCTATAGCAACCTGCAAGGATCACTAAAGTACCAGTGATCCTCTCTACAAGCTGCTCCCTGCTGGTGTTAGGTAAATGGATGTGGGGGTAGGCCTTCAAGGGGTAGTGCAGGCCTTTGGGGGGGATCATCTTATGGTGTATGCCGAGCCTTCCAAAATCCACTCAAAACCTACTAAACCTAACTGTACACCACAACAGTAGCCCTTATGTCTGCAGGTGACACCTATATCAGTACAGTAGGTTTTGGATGGGTTTTGGTAGGCTCACACTTTCCATCACAAGTGGAGTAATTAAAGTGGGATACGGGTGTGCCCCTTCTCTGGCATCCACTGCACTTACCATCAGGCTATGACAGACACAAGATTGTTGCTCTAATAGGCCTGGTAATACCATCTGAAGCTATCAATGTGGGTAAATAGAGGGGTTCCCCTGGGGCCTGTGCTGGAGTCATTATTTTTTTTTTTTACATATTTATCAATGACCTAGAGACGGAAATAACTAGTGAGATAATTAAATTTGCTGATGACACAACGTTGTTCAAAGTTGTTAAATCGCAAGAGGATTGTGAAAAATTGCAAGAGGACCTTATAACACTGGAAGATTGGGTGCCAACATGGCAGATGATGTTTAATGTGAGCAAATGCAAAGTAATGAATGTGTGAAAGAGAAATCCGAACTATAGCTATGTGATGCAAGGTTCCACGTTTGGAGTCGCCACTAGGGAAAGAATTTAGGTGTCATCAATGAGGATACATTGAAACCCTCAGCTCAGTAAATGACGGTGGCTAAAAGAAAGCAAATAGAATGTTAGGAATTACCAGGAAAGGAATGGAAAACAAAGATGAAAATGTTATTATAATGCCTTTGTATTGCTCTATGGTACAGTCACACCTCAAATTCTGTGTGCATTTCTGGTCACCATATCTCATAAAAGATATAGTGCAAAGGTTCCCAAATTGTGAGCCGTGGCTCCCTAGGGAGCCATGACTGATGTACAGGGGAGCCACGGATTATTCTTATATTAGACATCTTTCAGTGTTTCTCAACCCCTTAGGGGTACGCAGTAGTGCTGCCCGATTCATTTGAATCGATTCACCAATTCACTTTGGTGTATCGATTTGAATGGATTTGTTTCTTCCGGGTCAACGCAGCAACAGTGGTGCTGCTCCTGGCCTGCCGCTGGGGCCTTCCCTCTGCCGCATCACTGATTACATCACTGATGACGCAGCAGAGGGATGCCCTGGGGGCAGGCTGCCAAGCAGCCTGTTTACCGCTGTTGTTTAGGTCGGAAGCGGGGGGAGGGGACGAATGAGCATCAAATCGGAGGAGGAGGGGCGAATCAGCATCAGATCTCATTGCGGTATCGGCAGCAATTCCCACCCGCTGTCTGCTGCTGACTGTTGTGGGATATACTTATTTTTCATTAGCAAGTCTAGCCCCAAAGGTCCAAATTGTGCCTCGGACGTGTTCTTTAATGTTTGATTATGGTAGAAAACTGTTCAAGTCATAAGCATGCCTAGTCCTGCCCACACCACATCTCCGACACACCCCCTTGAGATTTAGATGAACTACTGATAAACAGCACAGAAATCCATTTAAAAAACAGGTTTCAAAAATAGTGAATTGGAAGGGTTTGGGGAGAAAACATTCAACTGTCCCTTTATGTCACTTTTGAGATATTTTTCACTTTTGAAAATTAAAAAAATTGGTATTTGCCTGATGTTTATGTAGTCTTAATATTTCTTTTGTATATTTTGCAGTAACTCTTGGTCAATAACAGAAAAATGTTTTTTAATAGTACATTTTTTGGAGAATATTTGGAAACTAAACTAAACTAAAGCTTAACTTTGTATACCAAGTCATCATTCTGAGAAGGCTCGACTCAGTTTAATAATAATAATAATAACTTTATTCTTCTATACCGCCGCAATCTGACGACTTCTCAGTAGTTTACATCAAAGAGAGACTGGACAATCAGTGAAGTACAAAATACAAATAGTAATAGTACAGCAATTAAATAAACTGGGAATGATTTACAAATTGATAAATAGAAGATAATAGCAAAATTTCAAAAGAATTAATTTTCAAAATGTTTGGCAAATAGAGTAGTTTTTAAAGATTTACGGAAAAATTGAAATGAACTGGAACTCCTTAAAAAAAAGGGGAGATCATTCCAGAGTTGAGAGAGTTTAAAGACCAAAGTTTGACTGAAGAGCTTGACTCCTTTAATCCCTTTTTTAGAAGGAAGGGAGAGTTTAAATTGTTGGATACCTCTTGCAAAGGAGAATCGGTAAACATTCCAAAATAAAGGAATAAGGGGATTACAAGCGCATTTAAATTGACTTCTAAAATAAACTGGGAGCCAATGAAGACTCTTAAGCAAAGGGGTCACATGGTCAAATTTACATTTTCCAAAGATCAGCTTCGCAGCAGTATACTGAATATGGAAACTGTGGAAAGGAAAAATTATCGTTGGCCAAGAAAGGAATGCAAACAAAATGCAAACAGTGACAGAACAAATGCAAGACTGAATTGCCCAAATGAAATATCATGAGAATTGCTCCTGCTTTGAAGATGCAGAAGGGAACATGTCTGAACACGCAAGGTCTTCAAATCAGAATAGTTACTGAATAGATTCCCTTTTTTTCAGTCCAAGCTATACGTCACATATTAGCAGTATGATATTAATTTAATTGACTTTTCAATATCATCACTGTTTATTGTTTTTAATCATGTATGTGAGAAAGACCCAAGGCTAGATTTACTAAAGTGCATTAACACTCATTAGTAACCAGGCCCCCCATTACATAAAAAATGAGGTCTGTGATAAATAACAACTAGTGTGTATAATGCAGCAACATCTTTTAGTAAATCTAGCCCCTTGTTTTATTACATGAAGGTATAACAAGAAATAAACTACATTATCCGGCAACTGATATACATTTGTAATAAACAGTCTCCCAGAAGAGTTGGTGGAGACAAAGGCTGTGCTTGAATTCATGAAAGTGTGGGATGGGCACATGGGATCTCTTAGAGAGAAGAAGAGATAATTTTACCTCTTTCCCAAAGTCATAAGAACATAAGAATTGCCGCTGCTGGGTCAGACCAGTGGTCCATCGTGCCCAGCAGTCGTGCTCACGCGGCAGCCCTCTGGTCAAAAACCAATGCCCTAACTGAGACCAACCCTACCTGCGTACATTCCAGTTCAGCAGGAACTTGTCTAACTTTGTCTTGAATCCCTGGAGGGTGTTTTCCCCTACGACAGCCTCCGGAAGAGCGTTCCAGTTTTCCACCACTCTCTGGGTGAAAAAGAACTTCCTTATGTTTGTACGGAATCTATCACCTTTTAACTTTAGAGAGTGCCCTCTCATTCTCCCAACCTTGGAGAGGGTGAACTTCAATGGCTTCCCATCCGTTTCCGAATACAATTCAACCTCCTCTTACTGACCTACAAATGCACTCACTCAGCTGTCCCTCACTATCTCTCTTCATTTATCTCCCCCTATGATCCCCCCTCCACTCGAGAGCTCCGCTTAGCTGGTAAGTCCCTCCTATCTCTGCTCTTCTCTTCAACTGCCAATTCCAGACTCCATCCCTTCTGCCTTGCTGCGTCGTATGCTTGGAACAAGCTGCCCGAATACCTTCAACTGGCTTCCTCTCTGGTAGTGTTCAAGGCCCAGTTAAAAGCCTACCTTTATGAGAGTGCTTTCAACTCCTAACTTCTCTCACCTTGGGTTCTGCATCCCCAACCCTATATGTCATGTCTGTCTGTCCAAGTTAGATTGTAAGCTCTTCCGAGCAGGGACCGTCTATAAATGTCAAAATGTACAGCACTTCGTACGCCTTTCAGCGCTAAGTGATAAGTAGTAGTAGTAGTTACAAATGGAGTGCCCTTTATAGAACATCAATAGTGCCAATTCCCACACCCAAATTTGGGTGCCAGAACTTATGCCTACTGAAACTGGATGCAATTCCTGGTGCCCAACTTGGGTGCGCATCTCTGGTATTCTATAACACTAAGCATAAATGTTTGGCACAACCCTTTTGGGTTGTACACTATGGGATTTTGGCACCAAGGGCTCCTTTTACAAAGCTGCGTTAGGGCTAAAAACGGTAGCGCACCTTAGTAAAAGAAGCCCCAGATGTGTACACAAATCCTAATTGGTGCCAATTAATGTTCATGATAGATTGACGGCGCCTAAGTATTGCCATTAATTGGCTCGTTAACCGGTTAAGTTGCATGCACATCTCAGGATCATGCCCAAATTTTGACATACTAATTTGGACATTTACAGAATCCAGGTGATTTTTTTTTTTTTTCACAAAAAATATTTTATTGAATTTAAATAAATCATTACAATTGAATCAAAGTTCCCCTTGGAAAACAGTATATAAAACTGAATAAATAAAGCCAATGTTTAATAAGCATGGAAAAAAATGATTAATAAAAAATACACTAATACAATTTAACTAATCAAAAAAAAAATAATAAAATTATATAAATAAGCTAAATAACATAATGAAAACAGAAAAATTACAAACCTCTACTCCTTCATATTCAATAAGCTGTTCCAAATCTTTTTAAATTTCTTCATATTGCCACAATTAATTGTATATATTTTCTGATATATGATGCTTTCTAAAAGAACTAAGGAGTTTGCCTTGGGTTGCCATTGTCAGACAATACAATTTTCACCAACTATTTGTCCTGTCTCTGACACTGTACAGCTCAGCTGGAGAACACCAGCTCACTATACTTGGAGATCCCTTAATATGCGCCTTAGGGCATGTTACTGTCCTCAAAAATAAAAAAACAAAAGGAATTGACCCCAAAATATCCACAAAGAAGAAAATCCAGAGAAAACCAAAAAAACTCTGTGGAGTGACGATGTTCCCAAATGGACTTTATTTGAAAGTATCAGTGTCTCACTTCCGGTTCACCACACAATTGTTTCCCACGTACTCACCTTTATAGGACCCCCAGGGACCCCTGAAGAAGACTTTTTGTCGAAACGCGGACCGTGTTGGGTCCTGTATCCCTAGTGGACTAGGTCCTTTAAGGCCCTTATGTGGATGATTTACTTTTATGTGGATGGAATTATTTTATGTGGATGATTTTAGTGTACCTTTGGAACTTTGATACTTTCAAATAAAGTCCATTTGGGAACATCGTCACTCCACTGTCCTCAAAAATTGCATTTTAAATGAAATCATACATAGATTTTTGATCTGCATGATACTTGATATCAACTGACTGTTGGTTCAAACGAGAGCACAAAGCTAGAGCTCAGGGTCTTCAGACATTCTAAAGATGCTTTGCCATTAGTCCCTAAAGCATGATGTGTCCTCTGTTCATTGGAAAATGCAGTCACATTATATACTCGACAACTCACAAAAGGCTTGATTTTTCATTGACCATGAGATAAAGTATTTTATGTTCCAATCTTTTTTTATTAGTATGAATACTAAACAACAAACAACAAAGACAGCAATGTCAAAGAAAGAGCTTCCAACAATACAAAAGTCAGCGCGTTGTTAAGGTAAAACAAGAGAAACAACCCCCCAGCCCCCAAACCCCCCCCCCCAAGCAGCAAGATCCACCCTTACAAACCGCCCCCCCCATCCCAAGAAGCAAACAGAAGCTAAGAAACTAAACTCCAAAATGCCAAAGGCCTGTGCTCTGGTGGCCCCTGGCAGACACAAAAGAAAAGTCCTCCCCCCCCTCAAAAAAAAAAAAGAAAAGGAAAGTGCCTGCGGTGACCGATCCCGGGAGCGAGTGCGAAGAACCTCAACAAGTCTAAGCAAGAGGATTCAAAAGGAGACTGCGACCTCTAGGAGATAAGGAGTCCAAATAGACTCCCCACACAAGCAGAAAACTAAAGTATTTTAAACAATACACTGATCATGTGCAGCCTAAAAGTCACAAGCAAAACAAAATAATGCAGCTGCTGAGCAAAAGTAATATCCTGAAGGAAAGGAGATGTGTTTACTGCACCACCTTAAAATGAATCTAACATGAACATTAGCTACCAATAGTTTATAGCGGCGTTTCTCAACTCGGTCCTGGAGTACCCCCTCGCCAGTCAAGTTTTCAGGTTATCCATAATGACTATGCATAATCTTGATTTGCATACACTGCCTCCTTTATATGCAAATTTATTTTATGCATATTCATTGTGGACCTGGCTGGCAAGGGGGTACTCCAGGACCGCGTTGAAAAACACTGGTTTATAGTTTATTTGTATCCCGCATTTCCCAAAGCGGGACACAACAAATGCATACATAATCATCATCATGGCAATACACGTACAACAATTACAAACAATAAAAAGCTGATTAAGCGACCAGCACTTTTTCAAACAATTAGACCAGGGGTAGGGAACTCGAGAGCCGTATTCCAGTCGGGTTTTCAGGATTTCCCCAATGAATATACATTGAAAGCAGTGCATGCAAATAGATCTCATACATATTCATTGGGGAAATTCTGAAAACCCGACTGGAATATGGCTCTCAATGACCGGAATTCCCTACCCCTGAATTAGAAGTACAAAATTCAAATTCTATACTTCATTTTGAGGGAAAAAAAAAGTGTTTTTTCAGTAATTTTTTAAAGTTCTGCTGGCAGATGTATAATGGAAGCCTGTTCCATTCCCTGGGACCTACATATGAAAATATACTGTCCCCAGACACCTGCAACCTCAATTCTTTAACAGTTGGAATGTATAAATCCGTGCGGTCGACAGAACGCAACTGCCAAAGCGGAGCATGTGGCAAAATGCTCTCCACCAAATACTTTGTGCCACTTGCAACGTACATAAGGCTGAAGCAGGTAGGCCCCGAAGTACCAGATTACAATAATCAAAACTGCATAGCACAACTGTTTGCAGAACAATTTTAAAAGTGCTGCCGGGCAGATATGGCCTAAGATTACTCATCATTCGCAATTTAAAAACCACCTTACAAACCACTGCTTAAACATGACCCCGAAAAGTCAAAACTGAGTCCACAAGAACTCCTAGGTACTTTACCTCTGTAACAACTGTTACCTTACCCCCTCTTCTACGAAACCGCGCTAGCGGTTTTTAGCGCAGAGGGCCGCACTGAATGGCCCGCGCTGCTCCCGACGCTCATTGAGTTCCTATGAGCGTCGGGAGCAGCGCGGGCCATTCAGCGCAGCTCTCTGTGCTAAAAACCGCTAGCACGGTTTCGTAGAACAGGGGGTTAGTACCCAGAAGTTCTAGTGCAGCCAGTATATTGGCCCCTAACGCTTTCCCAACATACATCAATAAATTCTACCAATAGATTCAGGGGTGAACCAAGTATGAAAGTCTTTTGGCAGTTGTTTTATTAATGATATTTGATTGATGTAGGGTGTGAACATAAACCAAAAAGAAAAAAAAAACCAACAGGAAAAAAAAATCCTGTTGTGAAATTCTTATCTCAAATTTTTGGAAAGCTTATAAACACTAAAGTTTCCATTGCAGGGCCTCTGACCCTACTGATATTTGTGTTCATTAATCTACAAAGGTTACCTATGTATGAAATGAGATATGGTCCCTGTGGAAGGAAGTTCGGGTAGCCTATTTGATTAGTAATGCAAGTTACCTTTCTACAACACTGCCTGGCAGTCCCACAGCACCAGTTAATGAGATTACAGGGAAACGTATCGCAAAAGGACCAGGAAATGTATATTGACACAAGACTAAAAACAGTGGAAAGTTGCTCAATACCCAGCCCATCATGGATCAATTCTGTTTGTGTCACTACTAGTTTTATTTTTGGGGTGGAGCTTGGAAGAAAATGATATTTGGGAGTTAAACACAGGAATGTTCCGTGCAATTCACACTGTGCCTACAAAGCTAAAGGAAAAGCTGCTTCTACATGAAAAATAAAAGAGAAAGGTGTTACATTATCAGCCGTACATGAAGAAGATCACGGTACTACTCGAAAGGATCCAGAGAAGAGCGACTAAGATGGTTAAGGGGCTGGAGGAGTTGCCGTACAGTGAAAGATTAGAAAAACTGGGCCTCTTCTCCCTCGAACAGAGGAGATTGAGAGGGGACATGATCGAAACATTCAAGGTACTGAAGGGAATAGACTTAGTAGATAAGGACAGGTTGTTCACCCTCTCCAAGGTAGGAAGAACGAGAGGGCACTCTCTAAAATTGAAAGGGGATAGATTCCGTACGAACGTAAGGAAGTTCTTCACTCAGAGAGTGGTAGAAAATTGGAACGCTCTTCCAGAGTCTGTCGTAGGGGAAAATACCCTCTAGGGATTCAAGACAAAGTTAGACAAGTTCTGCTGAACCAGAACGTACACAGGTAGGGCTAGTCTCAGTTAGGGCTCTGGTCTTTAACCAAAGGGCCGCCGTGTGAGCAGATTGCTGGGCACGATGGACCACTGGTCTGACCCATCAGTGGCAATTCTTATGTTCTTAATTCTGTTCTCCAGACACTCAGCTAGTTGGGTTTCCAGGATATCCACAATGAGAATACAGTGGAGCATTCAAATCTTCAAGTATCAAGAAATGCAATCTTAGACCAAGAAAATGTGGCAGAAAGATACAGATATTTTTTCCATCATCTGGGTGCCACACCTGAATAAATTGTCTACATACTTATATGTAACATCTTATGAACTCCCAGAAAGGAGCAAGTACTATGAGGGTGGTTTGAAAAGTTTGGTAAAAAAGCAAGTTAACCCTTTCAGGACCATAAGGATCGTAGGCCAATTTTTGTGGTTTTGACGACATTTTTATGGTAAAAAGGGCTTGCAGATGCCAAAAAATTGATTTTTTTTGTGAAATATCATTATTTTTATTTAAAAAAATCAAACTTCTGGCTTATGGACAGTGTGGCAAGTGAATCTTCTCGTCAATCTGGCAACGACGCTAATGAATGAATGTCGAAACCAGTTTGTTTACATAAAGGCAGTATCATATGGAATCCGTACATATCAAATTTAGAATTGTAGACTATCCCAATCAAAATTTATAGGATTTTAAAGTTATGGGACAAATATGTCCCTTGGTCCTGAAAGGGCTAAACGACGTAGTCTCCATTGAGGACTATACACTTAATCCAGCGAGTTTCCAGTTTTTTTTTCATATCGTAGGAGAAATAGCTTACAAAAAAAAACTAGAAACTTGCTAAACTAGGGGCTCCTTTTACTAAGGTGCACTAGCGTTTTTAGCACACACTGCATTGCCCCATGCGCTAACCCCACGCTACGTACCAAAAACTAACGCCAGCTCAATACTGGTATTAGCGTCTAGCGCAGCTCAGTAAAAGGAGCCCTAGGTGCATAGCCCATGATGGAAACCATGTTTTAACGTGCTTTTTTATTTATTTTTTTTTTTTTTACTAAACTTTTCAAACCACCCTCATACAGTAAACATTAGTATAAAGTTGAGAGACTGATACCATATTCCACAAACTGTGGCCTAGGAGTGAGGTATGGTATGGTCACGGTATGTGCAAAACTAAAGAAAAAAATCCCAAGTTGAATGTTTTTAAATTACAAAAATCCAAAAATAATACATTCAGATTAACAGCCAGGGAGAAGTGGAAAAAAAAGACCTCAGTGCCGCACAGGATAAATATAAAACAGTCTATCCTGCAGACAATCTAGCTTCAAATCAATATGTGAAGAAGAAGACACTCTTGATTTACTCATTTTCAAAGCTATATAGAAATAGTCAATCTAAATCAGGGATCTCAAAGTCCCTCCTTGAGGGCCGCAATCCAGTCGGGTTTTCAGGATTTCCCCAGTGAATAAGCATGAGATCTATGTGCATGCACTGCTTTCAATGCATATTCATTGGGGAAATCCTGAAAACCCGACTGGACTGCGGCCCTCAAGGAGGGACTTTGAGATCCCCGATCTAAACCATCTAGATAAAAAGTTGAGTAGCAATAAATCAACCACACTTATCTTCCAAGGATGTCTCCTCAACCCAGCTTCGTATAGGAAAACAAGAAGGGTACTTGTCAGGAGTATCGAGTCTGGCAATACACCCACAGAGTCAAAATAGCGGTCTTCTTCAAATATTGATTTGATGCTAGATTGTCTCCAGGATAGACTGTTTTATATTTATCCTGTGCGACACTGAGGTCTTTTTCTCCGCTTCTCCCTGATTTGGAATAGTTCCCCTCACTGGCTGTTAATCTGAAAGTATTATTTTTTATTTTTGTAATGTGCAAAACTAACCCATTTGAAGACATTGCCCATGAGAAACTTACAATTGAGGAGCTACATGCAAATCTCTCTCATGCATATTCATTACTGATATCTGAAAACCCAATTAGTTGGACTGGCTTGAGAAGTACTGTTGTACTAGACCAGCCTGAAGTCTAAACCTGCTCATTTTCTGTTGATAGAAATGTGCCACAATTTAGCTCACCTTATTGCTTTTTAAACAGTTGACAGAAAGTGACCAATAGCACTGCCTGCGATACAGCTGTCTTCTAGAATTCGATTTTTCACACCATGCAGTTTGATATTCTCTAGCTCAGTGCTTCCTGACTTCTCCTGGAGGCACACATAACCAGTCAGGTTTTCACATGAGGAATTTGCATCTACTGGAGACACATTGAATGCAAATCTGTCTCCATACCTATTCACTGTGGTAAGCCTGAAAACCTAACTCTCCAGGAGAGAAGCACTGCTCAAGCTGAAACACAAGACATCATTTGCACCAGACCACCAAGGTCCTTCAAATTTAATTATTTTTACATCGAATTTGACTATTCAGCTTTCCAAACCCAAGCTCAAGACAACTCACATTCAGGTAAAGGAGGCAAGTCCCTATCCAAGAGAGCTTACAATTCAAGTCGGAGCTCAAGAGGAGAGTGTGTGAAGTGACTTGCTCAGTCGGAGAAGCATGATTTTTGAACCTTGGCTTTCCTGGTTTTCAACCTGCTATTCTAACCAGTTTTTGGAGTGGAAAAGCAAAGAATTTATGGCCTAGGAAAGGACTGTGAAAATGTTCCTCTTATAACAGAGATCAGTGTTATACAATCATATAAAGCTCCTCCCTGAAAAGATGTTTATATTTTTGCTGTCTACTCTCATTCACAAAAGAATGTTGCATTAGACACTCAGAATGGAACTAGACTTATCATTAGTCCTGGGGGCTGAATTTTTTCCCTTTACCAAGCTATTAATAGCCTGTTGCTTCTATGACAAACAAGTATGATAAATAAAGCTCCCTAACACATGAGAAGCACTTCCCTAAAGCTGGGGCATCATGTGCTCTAAGTTAGTAATAATTTTCTAGTCACCACTACTTATCCTCACTTAAAGTTAAAGTGAGGAGCATGGGAAGTAGTGAGTACAAGATAAGAACACATGTACACATGGGGAGGAGGGCTGAATATGCCTTGGGTACTTTGCTGGTACATGTCATCAAATCTCTGGCCAAATCAGAGATGGCAAGGCTAGATTTCTAGTTAGCTACTGTGTTTCCCCGAAAACAAGACCTACCCTGAAAATAAGCCCTAGCAAGATTTTTGGGGTAGGTCTTAATATAAGCCCTACCCTCAAAATAAGCACTAGTCCCAGGATTCGCCAGCAGTTCCCCTTCCCTCCCTCCCATCCCTTGTGCAGCAGAACTCTTGAGTGAGCACTGCCCCCCCCCCAAGCACCCATATCTGCCCCCACCATGCAGCCAAACCTCCATCCTTCCCTCCCTCCCATCCGAACCCCGCCGACTGCGAGCGAGCCCTACATACCTCCCTAAGCAGTGTCGAGCCGGCAGCACTCTAAACAGAATGCTTCAGTCTTGTCTGCCCATGAATTCACTCTTCCATGTTACTGATGACATCATCAGTAACGCGGCAGAGTGAATTCACAGGTGGATAAGGCCAAAGCAGCCTGTTTAGAGTGCTGCTGGCCCAACACTGCTTAGGGAGGTATGTAGGGCTCGCTCACGGTCGGCGGGGTTCGGATGGGAGGGAGGGAAGGAAGGATGGAGCTTCAGCTGCAGGGGAGGGTGCTCGGGGAGGGGGGTGCTCACTCGAGGTTTCTGCTGCACAAGGGATGAGAGGGAGGGAAGGCTAGAAGCTGGGCAAGGGGTCCTGCTGCACGAGGGATGGGAGGTAGTGGAGGAAAGATGCTGCACATTTGGGGGACAAAAGGGAAAGAGGAATAATTGGGGTGAAGGAGAGGAAGGGAGAGATGATCATGTATATACCCCGAAAAGAGAGATGATCATGTATATACCCCGAAAATAAGACCTAGTGCATTTTTTGGGCCTAAAATTAATATAAGACACTGTCTTATTTTCGGGGAAACACGGTAGTACTGAATAAGTATTGCCACCGTGGGCATCTCTCAGCACCAACTTAATCCCTTAGATATCATGTTGAGAAGCAGTCTTCTGTAAACCTAAAATGGAAGCTCGTGCATTTTGTACTATGCTGTCAGATGGCCAGGCTGTGGGCCCTGTGGTTTCAGAGTCTCAGGAAGTGTAGTCAGTTAAATGAAGCAAGATACTGTGAACCCAGGAGCCCAAGTTAATATTCTATGCAGAGTTAGCAGCAAAATAAAGTGTGGTGTGTGTGCCTACAATGGAAAGAAAGATACTTAGGAGAGTGGGAAAAAAAAATCTTTTGTTAAATTACAATTATCCACTGGATCTGCAAGGCACGAAGCCGCAAGCAGACACCAACGGCAGACTGCAGCACCAATAACTGGAGAGTTCAGCTCAAAATTACACTAAGTCTCCATACAGTGATAGGTAGTGTTTCGCAGGCTCCTGTGGAGAGAAAGGAGCTGTTTTGTTTGTTTGGATCCTAGATATCTGTTTGCTGGAGGAGTACCGGTGTTTTTGGACTGCAGAGGTGGCCCATAGATGTTTACTACTCAGCTCAAACCTGAATTAAACTACCAGAAAGGACAACAGTAACTGAAAAAGCAGTTAAATAGACAGAGGGCAAAATATAGAGTGTGAATATGTTGGGGATATGCCATATATAGTAGGGCCCGGATTCTATAAACGGTGCCATTCAGTACAGTTGTCAATCAACTGCTAGGTATAGTTTACAGAATCACACCTAACGGTGCCTAACTCGATAGGCACTGGTATATTATGCCAGGGTTTTTCTGGCCTAATTTACCAGCACCTATTACAGATGCCTAAGTCATGCCATTCCTATTCTCCGCCCGAACCACGCCTACTTTTCAGTTCCAAAATTTTTATTGAAATTTTGTATAAGAACATACAATAATGCAGGAGAAACAAATTAAACAAATTGCTCATAACAATTATTAACTTTTCAAGTAGGTCCCTCGGTTTAGGCATCGCATCGATTTCCGCATGGAACTTTGAACATTTTAAAATCATTTTTAATTGGCTTTTTAATGGTGTTTTCAATTATCACGCCATTCAAGCCAATTTTTTTTTTTTTTTATTAACTTCTGTGTGGAAATCGGCTAAGTGCTGCTAGGTGCCACTTATAGAAAATCAGGCCCTGTATCTCTGAACTCTCAGCATTATCTTGTAAAATAAGTGACCAACAAGTTGGCAAAAGACATGAAAATGTTTTCAACACAAATCAGACATTTTATTCACGTGCAAAAATGTTTTTTTTATAGCACAACACAGGTTTACACTCTCCCTGTTTCCAGACATGATACGGGCTAAGTCTGAGATGAGTTTAAGTGATTTGCCCGAGACCACATGGTAAATACTAGCTAGGGCAGGGGTAGGCAATTCCGGTCCTCGAGAGCCGGAGCCAGGTCAGGTTTTCAGGATATCTACAATGAATATGTATGAGATGGTTTTGCATGCACTGCCTCCTTGAGATGCAAATCTATCTCATGCATTTTTACTGTGGATAGCCTGAAAACCTGACCTGGCTCCGGCTCTCGAGGACTGGAATTGCCTACCCCTAAGCTAGGGTAACAGAGATCTCAGCTTTAACAACGATGATTACATGACTAGTTCCCAGTAAACATCCAGGCACCAATTCTATACAGGTTGCTTAAAAAAATCGGCACTAAATACGGTTCTACAAAATTCAGGCACACTGTATAGAACAAGGGTGGGCAACCAATCAGGTTTTCAGGATTTCCCCCAATGAATATGCATTGAAAGCAGTGCATGCAAATAGATCTCAGTTTGAAGCCTCTCTGACTAGATGATCATGGACTAATGAACTCATGAACTACCGTAACCAAGATCCAGTTTGGGATAAAAGTAACACAATAACTGTAGTATGTGTGTGAAAGTTGGGAAGTGAGCGTGAGTGATGGGGATTAGGTTGACTGACTAAATTATTCTGATATTTATTAATAAATTAAGTATTGGTAAGTTGTAAAAGTACTGTAATGAAATGAATTGTGGGAGACAAGATTAAAATTGAATTGATTAAGATAATACTTGTTTGTACTAAATATTTAATAGCTGGTTTTAAGAATTTGAGTTATCCAATAGGCAGCTATTTAACTGGGGAAAAAAAACCCAAGCTTAGGCTTTATGCATATTCATTGGGGAAATCCTGAAAACCCGATTGGATTCCGGCCCTCAAGGACTGGAGTTGCCCATGTCTGGTATAGAATCATGTTTAGCCTTAGGCAACACTAGATGCCTGACTTGAAAACATACCTACAATCTGCCCTAACCAAGCCAACTTTTAGGTAGGTGATTTGGACTAGGTGACTACTTTTTATAGAATCGTTTTTTTCAAGTTAGGCGCCTAACTTTCAATTAAATCTGATTAACAGTAATTATGAGGTGTTAAGTAGCAATTATCAGTGCCAATTATGCCTATTAACCAATTAAGCTGGGAATCTCCATCAGCTAGGCATGCCGATATATAAACCAAACTTAAGGTGCACTTTATAGAATTTGGAGGCCAATGTCAATCCATTTGCATAAAGCTGACATCCAAATGTGTCCTCTATAGCAAGACAGAATCTTATTTTACCTAGATAGAAAATATTCAGCAATATCTCCCTTTTCTTAAATTTTATATGTATGCTGAAAATATTTCTAAAGGAAGTAGTTAAGATTCAGTTACAGAAATATAAAGTATCTTACCTCATGTAAGAGGTGGGAGGCATATTCTTTGGTTTGGCCCATTGATAAGGATGCTGTGGCACAGATAGGTACTGATCGCAGAAGTTTCCTTTCCTGATGTGCTGAAACCCTGAAAATTCTTCTGGTGTCAGATCAGCAGCTGGCGATGTGGTCCCAAGATCATCACCGGCAGGTTCCATCTTGAGAGCTAATGACGGAGTGTGGTCTATGGCAGTCTTTCTGGACTTAATAGGAATACCGTCATTCAAGTCTATTGTGCTGTCAGTGGTAAGAGCATTTATAGCGGCAACTATAGCAGAACTAGTGTACTGATTAGTGTTTCCCAGCCATGTCTCATCTGTTACACTGACTCGAGGAGAGCCCTGAGGGGACAGCGTTGGAGAATGGTGTGGCGAGTAAGAAGCCTGTCTGCCATTAAGGCTGTATTTTCTTTTGTTACAGGGAGAAGATGGGCGTGAGTTGTGGGCACCTAGCCAGTTTTCCTCTGTTACACTTGTCCTTGGAGATGTAGATGGAGAATGTCGGGGTGAGGTCAGCAAAGTGCAGGCAACCATACCGCGTTGATAGCCTTCCTCTGCATCCGTTGTCTTGGGAGAGACGCATGGTGACTGCCATGGGGAGGTCTGAGGAGAAGTGTATGGGTATGAATAATTGGATTCAAAAGAAGATGCTTCAGAGTTACAGCTTCGGGAAGACAAGCTGCTTGCGGGACTCAAGCAAGTTGGATCTCTATAGGCATCAACATTTGGCAAGTTCAGAGTGGCAGTGGCGGGTACTCTTTTAGAATTCGGGATAGCTTCCTCTATGTCAGCATCATGGAAAAACTGATTGTTACTCTGATGCATTCCCAAATAAGGTGTTATCTCAATTCTAGGACTTTCTAATGCAGGAATGCCATTGGGTCTCATATTAGGAGACAAGTAGTATCCAGATGCACCACTGTCATTATTTCCTCCATATCCAGAAGAATGACTTGTTGATGGAATGATTGAAATGGCAGGATTGCATGATTGAAGGCCATGGCATGGAGCGGGTAATGAAGAATTTACCATACCTACTGGCAGGCTGGTTGTTAAATTTGAAGATGCATAATTATAGTGTTCTGGAAAAAAAAAAAAGAATGACATAAGATACTACACATGGAGCTTTATGGATTATTCTACTGAAACTAACCTAAAGTAAAATGCTGGAAAACATAAAATATACTACACTTGCGTTTTAAAGCATGAAAACTGCAGTGCAGTGCAGTGCATGCTGTGAATGAAATGTTAATGAGATGGGTGCAGAACAGGTTGCTGTGCCTTTCAAAAAGATTCAAGTCTTGAGGATAAAGTATCAATTTTGATAAAAGAGAAAATGGATTTCAGATCCCAAATGTAAAACCAAGACCACCGTATATGAAATTAAGCATAAGTAGTTAAGGCTACAAACGACATGGAAAATTGGTTCCACAAATTTCATAACACTAACGCAAGAATGATTGATCATTCATGTAGAAAAGCACACAGGAATGGGAGCAAGGATTTGAAACAACTAGCATAGAAGCAGGATGCCACCCACCACGGATTCAGCAGGAATCCGCTAGGAATCCCCTAGCACTTCATATTAGGCACTATTAAAAATGTCAATACTTTCTTTTCAAAATATCACCAGTTTGGTCAAAACATAAAAAAGAAAGAGTTATAATAGGCTCCAGTCTTAGCTATTAATTTACCAAATGGTTTCCTGTAGGTCCCTTAACTATGTAATTCAACCTGCTACAAAATTCAGATTATGTCAACACCCTACCCCCAAAGAAGCAGCACTGGCTCCCTATCTCTGAGAATTAAACCATCATCAGAATATATTGTGCTTGCTCTATAAAGCATCTTTTCTTACACCTTATATTCCATATTATCATTTTACATTCGTTTAACTAGTTCTCCCACCACCTTTTCAAGGGTAAAACTTGAATCCACTGGTTGCTCTGCCATA
Source organism: Geotrypetes seraphini (assembly GCF_902459505.1). Classification (NCBI taxonomy): domain Eukaryota; kingdom Metazoa; phylum Chordata; class Amphibia; order Gymnophiona; family Dermophiidae; genus Geotrypetes; species Geotrypetes seraphini. Next base: position 180,645,683 of record NC_047085.1, on the reverse strand, counting down.
TGTCTTAGGCCTTGAGTATGGAATTTCCTTGTTCCTGAGGTTAGGAGTGAAAACTCACTCCTGTCTCGAATGTAAGTCTGGACCTGTTTTTGTTTTTTAATTGAACTATGGCAGGATAGAATATAGAATACATTTGTGTCAACCCCTCTTTCAATAGATTGTAACTATTTTCCTTGAGTTTCAAGTCTATTGTCTCTGTGATTGATAAAGTTATTGTAAACTATAGGTGGTATAAAAGAACAATTTACATAAATAAACAATACAAGCAGAATATCAATGGAAAGAAAAGTCACACAAAATATGCTTTCCTGGTATACATTTCTTCTTTAATGAGACCAATTTGCAAACTTTGTTGCTCTGCTGTCTTTCAGGGCAGTCTTTCCATTCTAAAGCCCACCACAGTCAATAATTATTCCTCTCAAGTCTGTAGGCCTACCTGTACCAATCTGTTGCCAGTGTTTGTTTCTTTCTGTCCCGTGGGCAAACCCCCCAGGCAATGAACATCCCCTGGCAGGCAGGTAGAGATCCGGAAAAGCTTTGTTAATTACTGTGGTTGTAACTCCCAATCAAGCCTGGTCCCCTGTGAAAGGCGTAAACTACGGTACTTTGACATCTGGATATAGCACTGCTCCTGCTCACTGCTTTTGTCGCATGCGCTTCCTAACAGTTTATTTTGGTACTCAGCTTAATAAATATTCTGATTTGTGGATCAGTTAAAGAATTTTGCAAAAATATATATATATATGTATAGTAAAACCTTGATTTGCGAGCATCATTCATTCCGGAAACATGCTTGCAATCCAAAGCACATGTATATCAAAGCGAATTTCCCCATAAGAAATAATGGAAACTCAGACGATTCATTCCACAGCCCAACTTTAGTAGAAAATACTGTACTGTAGTACATTTAAAACAGTTACTACACTCCCGCGTCATAGAGAGAAGAACCATCGGCTCAGTTGTGACGCGGGCATACAGTGCACACTTGTATTGCAAGACCTTGCAGCGTCTTCGGCTCAGTTGTGATGACATCCACGCGTATACGTGTTCATACTGCAAGACATCGCTCGTTTATAAAGTTAAAATTTAATAAAATATTTTGCTCATCTTGCAAACACTCACACACCAAGTTACTCACAATCCAAGGTTTTACTGTATATATATGTATGTATGTATATATATATATATATATATATATATATATATATACACATACACACACTTGAAAGAACGCGCACACACACCCACATGTAGAAACTGTTTTAATTCATTCTTAGCACTTTCACATCAGCTTCTGGGAATATTAAGTTTATATTGTGTATGTAAACTTTGTAAACCGTTTAGCTTCAAATGGTACATAAATTTTTAAAATAAAATAAATCTTTGCTAATCATTTCAGGCACCACTAATGTGTACAACACCTATTACGACTCACTTTCTACAAGATGCCTCGACAAACTGGCTATCTGCCAACTGAAGTTCATTAAATTATGTTGTGCACTGCCACAAATAAACAAATCCTCTTTAAAAACATTTCAGGTTGACTGCTCAAGGCAATGGCCTATAAGATGGCAGTAAAACAACTTGCAAGATAAACTCATCTCTAGATATTTTTGCAAGCACAGGAAAAATGTTATAAATGCAAGCGATGTCTTTGCTCCTTCATCTTCATGCAGAATGTTCATAAAATTCTTTCTATCTTACTGTTTGTTTGGAATTGCTACAATGCAGTTTTCACATTTTGTTAGGAATTGATATGTGGCTGCTACAATGCAAAGGTTTCATAATTTCAGCATGCTCAATTCACTGTACATAGGGCAGGAGTAATGCATAGGCAAACTAAGCAAATGCCTAGGACCTCAAGTCAACGAGGGGCTTATGGATTTCAAGTGAGATGGAAGTTCCTGATTGAAATGGGGAAACTCAGTGTCTGAATGGGGCTACCAGTGGTTTTACTAATGTGAGGCTAGTCCGGCCTTTACTAGTATTAATAAACCTGCTGTCTGTTAACTGCCTGCAACCATAGCAGGAGACATTGTCCTCTTGTTCCTCTAAATTGTTCCAGTCCCTCTGAAGGCCTCTTGAATCAACATCTTCCCCCCACTTCCTTCTTATCTCTAAATCCTCTCCTTCCCCTTCCTTTCTTGCAAGGCCTCTACTCTCACCTCAGGGGTTAGGGAGCTTCTCAGGCATGGGTACTCAGGACACCTATTCTCCCCACTCCCAACCATCTCATTTTCAGGATATCCTGAATGAATATGCATGAGATAATAGATTTGCATACAGTGAAGACAGTGGATGTGGTTCTCATGTGTACGAGGTGCTACCCAAAAGTTCAGGGAATGTGAACAGCGCGCACGAACTGGATATAATATGCTCTTCCGCTGCTAAAGGTGTCTAGCAGTAAGCTTTGTGAATCAGTGTGCCAATGGGCGTGCAGCTAAGTGGTCACGTTGTTTTGTTCTATGCGACTTTGTAAGGTTGTGTTTTAGTGGCTCGGTGGATTTCGATATGATGGATTTTACTGAGAAAAGAATCTGCATCAAATTTTGTTTCAAACTTTAAAAAACTGCTGCAGAAACCCATCGTATGCTCCAGGAAGCCTATGGAGATAATGCCATGTGCCAAAGCAAAACCTTTCTTTGGTACAAACACTTCAAGGACAGACTAACATCTGTCTACGACGATGACCGTTCCAGACAACCATCAACAAGCACAACATGAGACGCATTTCTGTGAAATTTGTGCCAAGACTGCTAACCACCATGACAACGCACCAGCTCACGCATCACTCGTTATTCAACAATTCCTGACTTCCAGAAACATTATAGTGATTACGCACCCTCCCTATTTGCCTGACCTTGCCCCTTGTGATTTTTTTCCTATTCCCCAAAATGAAATTACGACTGAAAGGGTGCAGTTTTAACAAGATTGAAGAGATCCAGGCAGAATCGCAGGAAGTACTCAAGGCACTAACCCAAGATGACTTCCATTGATACATGGACTCATAGGAAAAACACTGGGATCGCTGTATACAATCTCAAGGGGACTACTTTGAAGGAGACAGTGGAAAAAAGGAGTTCTGGCAAACAATTTTTTATTTACAATTGAATTCCCTGAACTTTTGGGTAGCACTTGTACCACATAAATGTTTCTAATTTGATTGTTTTAATGGCAATGTTTCAAATGATTTCATAGCAGAACGGAATTGTAGTTCAGGGAGTTTCCCCATATCCCTCCTTCACATGTGTTTCTCTATGGGCTATTGCCTGCTTTGGTACAAACTGAAGGGGGCAGCAGAGGCCTTTAGTGAAGGAGGAGGGATTCAAAAGGTGGAGTGGATTCCTTCTGCACGACTCGCTAGCACTGGGATATTACCTGACCATCCAGAATGACACACCTATCTACCAGAAAGGATATTAGCAAGGTAAGAACCTAATCTCTTTAAAGACCTTCTTAGTTTGTAAACCCTCTGGGGATAGGAAAATACCTGAATACCTGTGAGCTGCCACAAATCTTTTAAGAGTAAAATAAGCAATTATGCCATTAGTCAAATCCACATTTTACCCAATTTAAGGGCCCTTTTTACAAAGCTGCAGTAAATGCACCAAGGCACATTCAATTCCTATGGACTTTGGTGAATTTACAACATCTCTACCATGACTTTCTAATAGAGGCCCTAAATATTATTAATCGCAGTAGTTGCAGCTCTGTCAAATGTGGTATGTTTTGTGTTTAAACTTGGAAGACTCATCTAAGTCCAATTGAATGGAGCACCTTTTTGTGTATGGCTATGAATTCACCCTTTTGGGCTGGTTAAAGGCTGACAGCATTTCATCCCATTGAATACTATTTAGGGTGCTAGTATTTTTGTGAATGAATTTGAAAGCCACCTTCTTTGTGACATCATGCAACAAAAGCTTTCTGCGATTGACTGATAGTGCTGACAGGATCATATTTGACAGGGAACCATTTTTATGCCCGAGTTGCCAGAGCACATCAAATTACTACTGTATGTTCTGTCAATAACTTAGGACCCTTTTTAGAAAGCCATGGTAGCAATGCTGCTACGTTAAATATACCGAAGCTCATAGGAATTGAATGGTCTTCGGTGCATTTAATGAGGCTTTGTAAAAAGGACACTTAGGGCTCCTTTTACTAAGGTACACTAGTATTTTTAGATCACGCTGCATTGCCGTGCATGCTAACCCCAGCTCAATGCTGGCGTTAGTATCTAGCGTGCGCGGCAAATAAAGTGCGAGCTAAAACCGCTAGCGCAGCTTAGTAAAAGGAGCCCTTAGAGATGGCTGGTGTTATTAATTTATTATATTTATTGTAGATAAAGGAGGACAGATCTTTATTTGTATTTTAAAAGTTAATTATTGTATGATGTCAAAACATGGGCCTCTATTGGGTTTGAATTGCAATTTAAAGTAAAAAAGGATGGTAGAGTTATTCATGTGAAAATGCAAAGAACAGAATCAACAACCCCACGGTAAAAACAGGAAAAAGAAAGAAAGTGGGGAGGTGTTGAGTTTTAAATCAATTATTTGATACAACACATACAAATATCAGTTCATATGACATATCCAGTTGTGAGTCCTTTCAAACTCTCTCGTACCCGACACGGTCCATGTTTCAGCTTTATATTTTTTCTGTTCTTTGAGGTGTTTTTATTCATGTTATATATGTATTATTTTAGATTGATTAATCTATACCCCTGACGCAGCCTTCAATGTTAAAGCTAAAACATGGACCGTGTCGGGTACGACAAGAGTTTGAAAGGACCGGGGCAATGGAGGGTAACATGACAAGGAAAGCAATAAAAACTTACGGATTCACCTATTCCCCCGCTTAACGCCCGTATAATTAAAAAAGAAATGTAAAGTAAATATATGTTGAACTAGATCCTCTGTGCATGACAAATTAGGATGAACACACTGTATTATAATTATGGCAAATTGTAACCTGTTTTGACTATATACAGGGCGCCCACAAAAGCACTCCTTGACTTTAAATGCTTACAAAACCAAAATTTATTGGAATATTCTTTCACCTTTGAGGCTACAGTTTTATCAACTCATAAAGTTTCATATGGTATCTGTTGATTACATATAATCGATGTGCGCCCCACCTGTTACTCAGCAAACATCGATTCGATAATCAAGCTTGAACTAGACTCTCCAAAGCATAGCCAGCGTGATCGCATTTATAGTTTCAGTGATGCGTTCCTGCAGATCATCCATAGTTGCAGATAGTGGAAGTACGTACACTCTTGTCTTTCACGTACCCCCAAAGGAAAAAGTCACAAACAGTAATGTCCAGTGATCTCGGGGGCCACTTGAGGAACACCTGGTCATTTTATCTCATTGCAGCTTATAAGGGTGAAAGTGCAAGTGATTGTGTAAGATCTTGTTAACTGTGCTTTTTGGGACTTGTATTTCTGTCATCTTACTTATAAACATATTCCAATAAGTTTTGATTTTGTAACCATTTAAAATCAAGGAGTGCTGTTGTGGGCACTCTGTATTATGGGATAAAATGAATTAAATAGACAGAAGGGGTGTTTAAATAAAAAGCTGGAGAAAGCTCAGAGCTGTCATTTAACACCTTTGGTACTGTGGCCCAATACAGGCTGGTTTTGATTGAGTTTGAAAGCCAAAATGAGGAGGAAACTGTCAGGAAACAGCAGGAAAGCAGCTGCATGAGAAACCCAAACAGTGAGGGCTTCATTTTCATGCTTTGGTTTTGCCGCTCCACCCCTCTAAGGGCAGGGGGCTTGCAGGAGGTTGCAAGGCTGCAGCTATGAACAGAAGTCTTTACACATGTCTGTCACTGCCTCTCTAGACATGTGCCTACAGGGGGATATGCTTTCCAAGGGTGCACTCTATTGCACTTTCAATTGTGGTATGGCCTGTGGTTACTGAGATTCTTCTCTTCCACCATGCAAGTCTCCTTCCCAACACTAAATCTACATAAATACTGTTTGCTCAGAAAATGCCACAAGAGACAAGACGGCACATGGTTATGGAAACAAAATATGTATTTAGAGCATATCCTAGAAGCGGAACAGCAGATGGTCTCTTTTATCCCCAGTCCAAGATATACCTATTACCAGGGCTCTCAGTAAAATTTACTGATCTCAAATCTGTAAACAAATAGGGGCTCATAATTTAAAAAAAAACAACATAAAAAGTCTAAAAAAGTGACCTAAATGGGTACTTAGACGATCAAAAAGCCTGATTGTCCAAGTACCCATAATCAAAGCTGGTTTTAGACATATCTAAAACCAGCTTAGGCCTTTCCCCTGCCTCTAAACGCATAGAGCAAAAAGAGGCGTTTTTAGAGGAGGGGAAAGGGCAGGCGGTGGGCGGGAGGTGGGCTGACCTAGACCTAGGCGTACTGCAGGTTGCCTAGTCGGCACTTATACGTTTTGACTTAGACCAAGTCACAACAGATATAAGTGCTGAAAAAGGGCACGCTGAGCTGATGGCGGCTGGTGCAATTGGCTCAGCGGCCCGGCAACCTACCCTCTCCTCATCGCAACCATTGCGGCAGGAGAGATGTCTCATCTTCCCTGCCGTAAAAGTGATACCACCAAGTGCCGCCAAACGCGGCACTTGGGATCGCTAAAGAGGCAGGAGAGATGAGGCATCTCTTCTGCAGCGATCCACCCCTCCCACCGATCCGATCGGGCCAGGAGAGAGCCCAAGCCCTCTTGCCCCGCGGCACCCCAACCTTCCCTGACTTGATGGAGCAAGAGGGAGCCCAAGCCCTCTTGCCCCGGCGATCCTGGAACCTTCCCCCCGCCGATAACAATCGGGCCAGGAGGGAGCCCAAGCCCTTCTGGCCAAGGGACCCCCCTACCAGATTGGGCAGGAGGGAGCCCAACCCCTCGTGCCCAGGTGAACCTCCTACCCCCCACCCCACTAAAATACGGGCAGGAGGAATCCCAGGCCCTCCTGCCCTCGACGCACCCACGCTTCCCCCCCCCAAACCCCTGGTCGGTCCCCCACCGACCCGCAAGACCCCCCTGCCGACCCCTCGATCCCCCCACCCCCTACCTTAACATCGTTGGATGGACGGACGGGTGTCAAGCCCATCCATCAGGCAGGCCAGCCATCGCGGGAATAGCTGGCCTTAGGGCCTGACTGGCCCAGGCGGCTCAAACCCCACCTACATGTGGGACCTGAGGTGCCTGGACCAACCGCAATAGGCCCAGTAGCTTTTGACCCCTCCTGTGGGCAGGGTTTGAGCTGCCTGGGCCAATCAGGTGATGGCTGGCCTGACGGGCTTGACACCTGTCCGTCCAGCCAACAATGTTAAGGTAGTGGGGGATTGGGGGTGGGGGGGATCGAGGGGTCAGCAGGGGGCCTTGCGGGTCGGCGGGGGAGCCGATAGGGGGTTCGAGCGGGCAAGCATGGGTGCATCGAGGGCAGAAGGGCCTGCAATCCCTCCTGCCCGTATTTTAGTGGGGGTGGGGGGTAGGTGGTTCACCTGGGCAGGAGGGGTTGGGCTCCCTCCTGCCCGATCTTGTAGGGGAGTGTTGCATGGCCAGGAGGGCTTGGGCTCCCTCCTAGCCCAATCGTTATCGGCAGGGGGAGGGTTCCAGGATTGCCGGGGCAAGAGGGCTTGGGCTCCCTCTTGCCCCGATCGTAGTCAGGGGTTCGGGGGCTCGCGGGGCAAAAGGGCTTGGGCTCCCTCTTGCCCTGATCGTAGTCAGGGAAGGTCAGGGTGCCGCGGGGCAAGAGGGCTTGGGCTCCCTCTTGCCCCGATCGTACTCGGCAGGGCTAGGAGGGCTTGGTCTCTCTCCTGGCCCAAATGTTGGGGGGGGGGGGATTCTGTAACCGGTGTGGTTTTTGACAGACACCGGTTACAGAATCCAGCTTTTAGGCAAATGACTGGCTCCTCCTTTGCCTAAAAGCTCTTGTGTTGGGCTTTGGGACTTAGACTGTTTTTGGTTGATTATATGTTATTAGTGTAGACTTAGTGGTGGTCTGGGTGTTTAAACAGCTGAACGTAGAGGCAGGCTATTATAAAAAAAAAAAAAAAAACTCCTTTTGGACTTTTGTTTGTTTGATAATGGACATTTTCCCTGCTTCTACTTTCAACGTTTAAGGCCTTAGGCCAAAAGGGGTCTTAGGCTTTTTTTGATTATGCCCCTCATAGGCTCTGGCCTATGTGTGAAGATAGTCGGACTCTTTAGCCTGTAGTAATCAGTTACTTACTAAAGAAACATAGCAGTGATGCCAACAAAGCTGTTATAATATATAAAAATTATCAACAAAATTTCATAATATATAAGCAATTTAAACATGTTTGTAGAAGCTGAACTATACTCTTCAGTTTTTACAGGGAAACTGAACACTGGAAAACAAAGCAAGGAAAATTCTGTGGGATTCTGGGAATTCTTTAGTGGGGGAAAGAGGAAGGGTCTCCACTGCAAGTCTGGAACAGAACTGTGGTAGTCAGGGTCAGATTTTTGTGTACGGTGGCCCCTAAGCTGTAACATTTAATAGGTCCCCCTTCAAGTTGGAAGTGAAATTTAGGTGTAATAGTTTTCCATGCTCATGATAGAGTATGCATAAAATGCACATTACATGCAAACATTTTTATTATTAAAGTTACGCCTCTAAACGCATAGAGCAAAAAGAGGCATTTTTAGAGGAGGGGAAAGGGCAGGCGGTGGGCGGGAGGTGGGCTGACCTAGACCTAGGCGTACAGCAGGTACAACCAAACGTTTTGACAGGTTGCCTAGTCGGCACTTATACGTTTTGACTTAGACCAAGTCACAACAGATATAAGTGCTGAAAAAGGGCACGCTGAGCTGATGGCGGCTGGTGCGATCGGCTCAGCGGCCCGGCAACCTACCCACCCCTCACCGCAACCATTGCGGCAGGAGAGATGTCTCATCTTCCCTGCTGTAAAAGTGATACCACCAAGTGCCGCCAAACGCGGCACTTGGGATCGCTAAAGCGGCAGGAGACTAGGGGACACTCGGCGTTACAGGGAAATATTTTAAAACCAATAGGAGGAAATATTCTTTTCACTGAGAGAGTAGTTAAGCTCTGGAAAGCATTGCCAGAGGTTGTGGTTAAGAGAGGTTAACAGCTGGTTTTAAGAAAGGGTTGGACAATTTCCTGGAGGAAAAGTCTATAGTCTGTTATTGAGACAGACATGGGGGGGAGCCACTGCTTGCTCTGGATCGGTAGCATTGAATGTTGCTACTATTTGGATATTTGCTGGTACTAGTGACCTGGATTGGCCACCAGAAAGATGGGCTATTGGGCTAGATGGACCATTGGTCTGACCTAGTATGACTATTCTTATGTTCCCTGGCTAACTTTTGCATCTTGGCTGCCTGTGGCCTAGAGGGGAGAGAGATAGTGCCAGGAAGAATGCTGAAGAGGGTGATGCACACGTGGCTCATAATTTTTGATGGAGTAAAAAAATAGATTCACTTGTACCCATTCTACAGCACTCAGGATTTTATAGACTTCAATCATATCTCCCCTCAGCCGTTTCTTTTTCAAGCTGAAGAGTCCTAACCTCTTTAGTCTTTCTTCGTACTAAAGGAGTTCCATCCCCTTTATCATCTTGGTCACTCTTCTTTGAACTTTTTCTAGTTCCACTATATCTTTTTGGGGATAAGATGACCAGAATTGATTGCATCAAGGTGAAGTTGCACCATGGAGTGATACAGAGGCATTATAACATTCTTAGGGCTCTTTTTACTAAACGGCACTAAAGGATTTCAGTGTGTGCCGGTGAGGTAAATGCTCCATTCATAGAATTCCTGTGAGGGTTAGAACATTTACCGCACTGGCCTGCACTAAAAACCTCTAGTGTCGTTTAGTAAAACCCATCATTAGTCTTGTCAACTATTCCTTTTTTAATAATTCCTAGCATCCTGTTTACTTTTTTGGCTGCTACCGCATGTTGGACGGATGGTTTCAGTGTATTATCTACAATAACACCCAGATTCATTTTCTTGGGCACTGACCCCCAAGGTGGGCTCTAGCATCTGGTAACTATGATATAGTTATTCTTCCCAATGTGCATCACTTTGCATTTGTCCACATTAAATTTCATCTGCCATTTGAACGCCCAGTTTCTTAAGTCTGCCTCCAATTTTTCACAATCTGTATGTGCTTTAACAATTTTGAACAGTTTAGTATCATCTGCACATTTAATTATCTCACTCATCGTTCCAATTTCCAGATCATTTATAAATAAATTAAATAGCACCAGTCCCAGTACAGATTCCTGCGACACTCCACTATTTACCCTCCTCCATTGACAAACATGGCCATTTAACCCTACCCTCTGTTTTCTATCCAATAACCAATTCTAAATCCACATTGCCTCCTATCCCATGACTCTTTCATTTCCTCAGGAGTTTTTCATGAGGAACTTTTGTCAAAAGCTATTTAAAAATCTAGATACACTACATCACTGACTCACCTTTATCCACATGTTTATTCACACCTCCAAAGAAGTCAATCAAATTGGTGAGGCAAGATCTCCCTCGGCTGAACCCATGCTGACCCTATCCTATTAAATTATGTTTGTCTACGTGTTCCACAGTTTTATTTTATATAATTGTTTCCACTATTTTGCCTGGCACTGAAGTCAGGCTTACCGTTCTGTAATTTTCCAGATCTCCCCTGGAACCCTTTAAAAAAATTAGAGTAACATTGGCCACCCTCCAATCTTCAGGTACTACAAACGATTTTAGTAACAAGTTACAGATCTCTAGCAGGTCAGCAATTTCATGTTCTTTCAGTGCCCTGGGATGTGTACCATCTGGTCCAGGTGATTAATCACTTTTTAACTTGTCAATTTGGCTTAGTACATCTTCGAGATTCACCAAGATTTCTTTCAGTTCCTCTGCATCATCACCCTTGAAAACCATTAACAGTTCAGGTAGATCTCTTACATCTTCTTCCATAAGGACTGAAGCAAAGAATTCATTCAGTCTATCTATGGTGTTGCCCTCCCTGAGCGCCCCTTTTGCTCCTTGATCATCCAGTGGTCCCACAGATTCCCTCACAGGTTTTCTGCTTCCGATGTACCTAAAAAAATTGTTACTATGAGTTTTTGACACTTTGGCAAGTTTCTCTTCATATTCTTTCTTAGCTTTCTGTAGCAATGCTTTGCATCTAACTTGTGAGTGCTTATGTCTCTTCTTATTTTCTTCATTTGGATCCTTTTTCCATTCTTTAAATTATTTTTTTTTTTTACTCTAATAGCCTCTTTCACTTCACCTGTTGACCATACCAGCTCTTATTTTCTCTTTTTTTTTTTCTACCTTTGTTAATACTTGGAATACATCTGGTCTGGGCTTCCACAATGGTAATTTTTAAATAACATCCATGTCTGGTTTACAGTCCTAACCTTTGCCACCAATCCTTTTAGCTTCTTTTTTAATCATTCTCCTCATTTTATTGTAGTTGCCCTTTCAAAAATTAAATTCCGCTACAGTAGATTTCTTTAGTGACGTCATTCTACAGTAGATATCAGCTCAAATTTGATCACGTTATGATCACTGTTTCCCAGCGGATCCAATACAGTTACCTTCTGTACTATGCCCTGCATTCCACTAAGGACCAAATTTAAAATAACTCCCCCTCTTGTTGGTTCCTGAAACAGCTGCTCCAAGAAGCAGTTATTTGATGTCTAGCACTCCCTGATGTAACATTTATCCAGTCAATGTTGGGGTAATTAAAATCACTCCCACTATTAAGGTAGCACATTTATAAAGTCATATTCTATTATGAAGATGTGCTAGCACCAGTCTGGGAAGGCTTAAGGAAAATTTGCCAGAAATCCCTAACACAATAAAGAACAAAGAAAAAAAAAAGTGGAGAAAAAAAAAACAGTTCATCTTCATGGATCTTAAAAAACTCCATATTCTAAAGTAAGTTCTTTATAGCAGTTTTTTTTCCATTGGGCTGCCCCAAAAACACTTTCAAGATTAACAGCTTATTTCTTCAGCCTATCTCAAACTCTATTGGAAGTTAATTAATGCCACAGTTCAACAATTCAAGCAGGGCATGCATATAATGTAATTAAACTTAGCTGTATTTTCTCCTGATCACACTCTAGCTGCAGTGCCAGCACTGGACACTCAGCAGTTTCCAAGGATCCACTATGCCGATGACTCAAAGGCTACAACTCGCTGTTTCACTTTCCTTCTCGGATTAGATAGCGTCACAGTTTGCACCTCAGTAGGGCTCTCGGGCAGTAAACTCTTCACCCAACAAATAAATCTCTGTTGGGCATCTCTGCTGTGTCAGGGGTAGCACACAATATCATGCAGAAATCCCCGTCGAAAGATTCTTTCAGACAATTTACAGAACTTCCTAGAAAAAGCGGCTAAGCCTCTAATTACAATCACCCATTATTATACTGTTGCCCAAATTGCCAACTTTCCGAATCTTTGAAAACATTTCTTCATCTGTCTGCTCATTCTGTCCCGGGAAACAATAGTATAACCCTACCTTGTATATTCCTTCCCTTGCATACATGAAATTTCTATCTTCATGGATTCCACACTGCTATGTCATGCAGAATGTTTATTTTGTTTGATTCAATTCCCTCTTTAACATATAGCACAACTCCCCCCCCCCTCCAATTTGATCTACTCCTTGCGATATAATTTATACACAGGTAACGCAATGTCTCATTGATGGTCCTCCTTCCGCCAGGTCTTTGAGATGCCTATTATATCTACCTCATCATTCAGTGCTATATACTCTCTCCTATTATATTTTTTAGGTTTCAAATTTTCTTTTTCCTTGTATCCGCAGCCTGCTGAGAAGATGACAGGGATAATTTGAGTCCTTTACTCTGCCTTCCTCATAAACATACCTGGCTTTCTTTCACCACTATTGAAACCTCCCTATTGGTACTCCCTAAAAATCTTGTTTCAATAGTATCCTTCAATGATACCCCACATTGAACCTTCTGCTCCTGGACAACTGTCAGCTCCACTCCCCCCCTCAATCTCAGTTTAAAAGCTGCTTTTATCTTCTTTTAAAATTTTAGTGCCAGCAGCCTGGTTCCAAGACAGCTGGCTCTTCCCCAGCACTACCTAAAATTCTATCTAAGTGACACGTGGTATCCGCCACCTTTGCACCAGGCAGGCAAGTGACCAGACATTCCTCATGCCCACCAGCCACCCAGCTATGTACTGTACATGCCTAATTGAATCACCAACTACAACAGCTGTCCTAACTCTTCCCTCCTGAGCAGAAGCCCCTGGAGACACATCTTCAGTGTAAGAAAATATTGCATCCCCTGGTGGGCAGGTCCTAGCTACAGAATTATTTCCTACTTCATCAGGGTAATGCTCTACTTTTAGGAGACCTCCCTCCTCTAAGGCAGCACAGGGGCTACTAGACTGGAGGTAGGACTTCTCTACAACGTCCCTGTAAGTCTCCTCTAAGTACTTCTCTGTCACCCTCAGCTCCTTCAAGTCTCCTACTCTAGCCTCAAGGGAATGGACTCATTCTCGGAGAGCTGGGAGCTCTTTGCAGAAAGCACATATATACTGTATAACTTATTGTCAGCTGGGAGATAATCATACATGTAATAGTGTAAAAGACTGGATAAGCATCCCTCTTGCTGTTGGACTACTGCCTGCATCTTATTATTGAGCTGATTAATTAAACCCTATTAAGGTACTAGGAATATATTAGACCAGGGGTGCCCAATACATCGATCGCGATCAACTGGTAGATCGGGAAGGCAACACTCATGTTGCTGTCCCGATCTACCGGGCCGATCAGCCTTCCTCTCCCCGAAATCCCCCACCGCCGCCCCAAGCTCTCCCTGCAGAAGCATCGGACCAACCAACATTCCTCTCCCCGACGTCAATTCTGATGTCAGAGAGGAAGTTCTGGGCCAGCCAATTGCTGCCTGGCTGGCCCGGTACTTCCTCTCCGACATCAGAATTGACGTCGGGGAGCGGAATGCTGGTCAGCGAGACGCTTCGTCATGGAGAGCTTGGGGCGGTGGTGGCTTGGGGGCCTGTTCCCCGATGGGGGCGGCGGCAAACCTAGTGCTTGGGGGCCTGTCCCCGGTGTCAGGTCAAAAGCGCGCTGGGACAAAGGCGCGAGCAGACAATTGAGCGCAGCGCGGAGGCGCACGCTGAAGAAAATTACTGTTTTTAGGGCTCCGATCAGGGGGCATGGGGGGAACCCCCCCACTTTACTTAATACAGATCGCGCCGCGTTGTGGGGGGTTTGGGGGGTTATAACCCCCCACATTTTACTGAAAACTTCACTTTTTTCCTGTTTTTAGGGAAAAAGTTAAGTTTACAGTAAAATGTGGGGGGTTACAACCCTCCAAACCCCCCACAACGCCGGCGCGATTTGTATTAAGTAAACTGGGGGTGCTCCCCAACAAAAAACCCCGTCGGAGCCCCTAAAAACAGTAATTTTCTTCGGTGCGCACCTCCATCTTGCGCTCAGTTGTCGGCGTGCGCCTTTGTCTTCCGCGTTGTTGTCTATGAACCCCTGTCCCCTGGTTGCGGCGGCAGCGGCAGCAAACTTAGTGGCTTGGGGGAGGGCAGGGAGAAAGAAAGAAAGGGGGCAGACAGGGAGACAGAAAGAAGGGGCGGCAGGGAGATAAAGAAAGAAGGGAAACAGAAAGAAAGAAGGCATGGACAGAGAGAGAAAAAAAGAAAGGGAGGCAGGAAGACAGACAGAAAGAAAGAAGGGGGCAGGGATAAAGAAAGAAAAAGTTTGGGGAGAGAATGAGGTCTGGAGGAGAGGAAGCATACAGGAGGCTGAAAGAAGGTAAGTAATATTGGATGCACAGTCAGAAGAAAGTGCAACCAGAGACTCATGAAATCACCAGACAACAAAGGTAGAAAAAATGATTTTATTTTCAATTTAGTGATCAAAATGTGTCCATTTTGAGAATTTATATCTGCTGTATATATTTTGCACTATGGCTCCCTTTTACTAAACTGAAATAGCGGTTTTTAGCGCAGGGAGTCTATGAGCGTCGAGAGCAGCGCCGGGCATTCAGCGCAGCTCCCTGCGCTACAGTTTAGTAAAAAGGGAGGGGGTATATTTGTCTATTTTTGTATGGTTATTACTGAGATAACATTGCATAGAGTCATCTGCCTTGACCTCTTTGCAAAAAAAACAGAATATGAATGATAATTAACATTTTATCTGCCTTTTAGTGTGCTTTGTGGGGTTTTTTTTTATTATTTTATTGTTGGTAGATCATTTTGACTTGGTCATTTTAAAAAGTAGCTCGCAAGCCCAAAAAGTGTGGGCACCCCTGTATTAGACTAATATAAAGGGCCTCAGGATTATATTGTATGCTTTATTTAGTGTTTGATTCTTATCAGGTAATGAAATATAGTAAGAATATGTAACAAAGGCTTTTCCTGTTGTCCTAATTAGAATAACTGATTACAAATTAGGACTATAGACCCTGCAGATTTGAAGTGCCCAACAGAATCACCAAAAATGGTAGCCCTGGGCACTCATCCATTTTTGATGAATGAGTCCACTAGTATTAGAGAAATGCCTAAGACTGTAATTTAAGGTACAGTACTCGATCATGAGATAAAAGTTACTTATGAAACAGAGGCTTCTACCGAGCATCAATACTCATCCGTCCTAATTCATAACTACCGACTTAGATTGTAAGCCTTACGGGGCATGAACCCACCGGCTGTAGCTCACCTACAGCACAGCTGCTTAAGTCTAAATTCTACTCGGCCTGCTGCTTTGTATAAAACATGTCGTCTTTCAGGGGTGGATGTCGCACAAATGACATCCTGATATAATGCTGCTAAGAGCCAGGGGTTAGTCTCACGCCACTTGTACCTGGCATTTTCTTTCCATAGATAATGTATTAAGAGAGTTTAATATAACTAGTCCACTAAATATTTTTTTAAATGGATGATATTTGGGGGGGGGGGAGTAAATAGATGAATAATTAAAAATAAAAGAGCAGCCCCCAACCAAGTCAACCAAAATCATTTCAATTTTGCATAATAGGAATTTGCACTGGTTATTGCACTTTAAAACAGAGAAAATGCAATTCTATAACCTTGTGCATGGAGTTAGGTTTGCCATAACTGCATTAGCACATAACTGCACAGAGAGCACTTACGTGAGTGCAGCAACAGCATTAGCCACGTGTAACTTACAAAGGGGTCCTTTCCCTAAGGTGCACTAGTGGATTTAGTGCACACTAAAGATCGGTGTGTTTTAAATCCATTAGTACACCTTAGTAAACGGACCCCAGAATAGTGCACATGACATGTAGCATTTAGGGGGGCTCAGTTAACTTGCCATTGACTCGGCGTAAGTAAGCTCACCTAACTTTCGGCCCTTTTTATCGAGCTGTTTTAGAGGTTTATAGCATGGGCCGGCGCCGTAAATGCTCCGACCCTCATAGAATTCCTACGAGCATCAGAGCACTTACCTCGCTGGCCCATGCTAAAAACCTCTAAAACAGCTCGATAAAAAAGATGGGGGGGGTGAGGGAATCACACACATTTCGCTTATGCCTATCTTACTAGTACTACCACTACATTACTTATTGTTCCTATAGTTTTATACATGAAATAGCATCTATGTACACAATTGCTGTGTACTTAATGTGCACCATCAGGATGCCTAATCTATGGTGGCCAGTCTACACTAAGGGCTCTTTTTGACGAAGGTGCGCTAGAGTTTTTAACGCACGCGCCGGATTAGCGCGCGCTAGTCGAAAAACTACCGACTGCTCAAGAGAAGGCGGTAGCGGCTAACGCGTGCGGCGTTTTAGCGTGCTATTCCACGCGTTAAGGTCCTAACGCGCCTCGTAAAAGGAGCCCTAAACTAACATATATGTTAGGTCAGTTAGTATATGTTAACATTCTAACACACATTAAAAAAATGTTGTTATTAAAATGTCTGAAAACCGGGAGGGGGGGGGAAGCTCAAACTAAACATTTGTGCCTGTGGATGGCCCTTCTGTAGTAGACCCAAAGCTGTGTTGGGGTCCACAGCTGCCCTGCAGACACTTTGGTTCAGCGTGTGCTATGTAGTCGGGAGGGTGAAGCCAAGACTGGCTAACACTATTACAGTGGGCATCTGTTTCAAATATTCCCAGCCCCACAGGGTCAGCTTAGTCATTAAGCAAACCAGGCAATTGCCTAGGACAGATTCTGACAGCTAGGCTAAAACAACTATCAGCCTATGGTTTGATCTGCAAGGAGGGTGGACATCTTTCAAATAGACACAATAAATAGGTTTTGGGCAATTCTTATTATAGATTAAATAAATTAATATACATGAAACAGGCATTTAAATATTTAAATAAAACTCACGTCCAATCGTGCCTTTTTACAGAATTGTTTTGGGTGGAGTGTTTGGGTTAATAGCAATTGGGGAGGGGCGGAGGCGCAAGGCTGAAGGTTTACCCTAAAGCAGTGGTCTCAAACTCGTGGCCCGGGGGCCACATGCGGCCCGCCAGGTACTATTTTGAGGCCCTCGGTATGTTTATCATAATCACAAAGGTTAAATAAAACAGTTTTTTGATCATATGTCTCTTTAGGTATAAAGGAAAGATTTATAAACTATAAAGAGCTTTACCTCATGCAAAATTGTCATTTCTTTAATAGGACATTAACTATTTTTTCTGAGGCCCTCCAAGTACCTGCATATCCAAAACCTGCAAAGGGTTTGAGTTTGAGACCACTGCCCTAAAGTAACTGTCTCTTGCACAGGAAGCACCCTCGCAGCGAGGGCTGTCACTGTCCCCAAGCCAAACTTCCTTTGCTCGGTCCCAGAGTCCGCACAGAGCTCCCCAGCCTGGACTTTCCGGCCGACAGAAACAATGCGGGAGATTTAAAAAAAAAAAAAAAGCAGGTGCAACTCTCCTCTAATTCTAGCAGCGCAAAAGTCGCGTCTGTCAAAGCAGAGTTATTGCAGCGGAGCGCAACCTCTCTCGTCTCTTTTTAATAAGTGACTCACTTGGCTAAATCTGTCTTTTGGCAGCTTCCGAGGGCCAGGCTGCGAGACGCGCTTTTTCACAGCTAGCAGTTTAATTGAATAAGCACAGTGTTAAAAAAAAAAAAAAAAAAAGCAACACCACAGTCCTGTCAAGCGTCCACCCGAAGGAAACGGAAGATCCCCCTCTCGCTCTTTTACCTCCTAAGCTAACTGCGCTCTGCGCGCGCCAAGGGGAGGACGCCAGCCCCGAAGTTAGTTTTAAGGCCGTCCGCACACACCACATGGAAAAAAAACAGTCACGCGGGAGCTCTCTTACCAACCTCTGCCACCGCCGCCGAGATCGTCGCTCTGGTTAAATTCGAAGAGAAAGTCAAAATCAAACTCCTGCTCTTCCCCCGGGGCGCTCATGGCGGAGGGAGGGGCGGTCGCAAGAAAAATCGAAGAACGCGAGCCGCGTTCGCGAACGTCCGAACGAAACGAAACGAAAGAAACAAAAAAAAAAAAAGCCCGCCTCCCTCGGCGAGCTGAGCCGCTCTCCCTCGCAGGCCGCCGGCCGATCGCTCTGCCCTCTTCCTCCTCTCACCTAGCGCCTTATGTTCCGCTCCCCCCCCCCTCCTCCTCGCTTTTGTTGATATTTCCGGGCTTTGCATACACACTGCCTCCCTCCCCTCCCCCCCGGCCCGGCTTGGCGCTTCGGCCACCTTGTTTCTAATTTCAGCCGCTCCCTTTCAAGTGCTGTGAGTAGAGAACATCTCTTTATTTATTTCATAACGGAAAGTACTCCCCACCCCCCAACACCTCCACCAAATATGCATCTAGCGCCGCCAGCTAAGCGACCCATCTGAATTTCAGCTGTGGGCAGGCACGTGGAGGCTGTGCGGCTCTTGGATGTCGTCTTTGCGTGATTTTATTCGGATTTGTGTTTAAAAATGAGGAAAATATAGAGCCAGCCGGGGGGGACCTCCCCCCCCACCACTAGCAACAGGCTCCATCGTTCAGGAACTCTGGTTATCCATAGACTGAGGTTTGGAGGAGTCTCTCTGCCCTAAAACAAAGTATTTTTGGAAAATGTTATTTAATTTGTCGAATGGAGTGTTTTTTCCCCACCCTACCTGACAAGGTGCTGCATTCACATTTTGCGTTGGTGCTGCACGATCTTTGAAGTCCACTGCTCTCCCCCCTTACTCGTCTTATTTACTATCAATAACTTGTATTTCTTTCCCCATTTTTTCCCTTTCTTATTATATGTTTTGTCAGGTCAGTCGTATTTATTTGGTTTGTTTTCCCTAGAAACTTGTAATTTTACTATTTTGTACATTGCTTAGAATTTGAATAAGCCATTAATCAAATCCATAATAAACTTGAAAACTATCTACTTTTTACTCTACACACAAATGTTTTGTAAACTGTAAACGATGAATTGATCATGTCCGAGCCCTCGCGGTGTGATATAAGCGTGCAAATACCCGTGAGTTGCCCTCTTCAAGATACCACAACTCTTTACATGAAAACCTGAGGCCATTTGAATAAATATAGTTCTGATTTCTGCTGCTCTATTTTTGTCCTACAAACGTCCCTCTTCCAAAGCTTAGTAGTTCACTTTTTGTTCAGTTGCAGCACCCACTAGTGCCAACAGCTATGAAAATATACAAACCAAAATATTCATAAAATCACTTTTGTTCAAGGACATGGCATGGAATTGATCCCTGCATGTTATAAGAATTTTCAGATACTTCACTAAATTCATACTACAGTACTTAGAACCTGAAGCAATAAACACTATTACGCGGGATCTTATAATTCAGGTTACTATTTGGGTTTTCTTTTAGTAAAATATAGGAATTTAAATGAGATGGGAGTGAAATAAGTAGCTTTCACGTGTTCAGCTGTTTTGCTGAACTCACCACCATTTTCTGTAGGGGAAATTCCCCTTTGCTTCTTTGCATGCCAGTTGGGATCTATTGTATAGAATGCAAGTTCCCAAAGTAAAATAACTTTTAACCATGAAAGTGTTGAGAACATCTCCGACATATCCTGGCAGGGGGAGGCTCATGTCTGTCATGGTACGTGCAAAATTTAAAAAAACATTAAAAAGAGAACGGCTGAACAAACACACTTATGTAGGGCTCGAGGCCTAACATTTAGGGATACTTTCAAGCTTAAATCAACTACCATATACTTGAACTCTGTTCATAAAAACACTCCTGGACTATGAAAAAAATATGGGGGGGGGGGGTTAATCAAGCTTGTCTGCATCTCCTCTTCTTGTCTTGATGAGCAATGACGTTCCATCAGTAGCTCAGAAAAGCAAAGTTGTAGCTATTGGTAAAAGATAGGAGTTTACTGGAGACAGTATTCCATGGTCTTTTTTGAATAAATCGGATTGCAACAGAACTGTTGGATAAAATTTGACAGCTAAAAAAAGAACGAAAGAAATTTGTAGCACCTTCCAAATTCAGTTATTAAAACACCCCCCTCCCGCCAGGTGCCAATAGTGTGGCCTATCAGATAGCCAAAATCATACAGGGCGTCCAGCCTCCACTACCTGCTTTATTTTTCTCTAGCTTCTTGTCTTCGTTAGGGCATGAGCAATAATTCATTTATTACTAATACCCAGGAGAAATGTGATCGTTTGAGCCGTGATGTCTCACCTATCTCTTGTCAAGAGGCTTTTGCCAGTTGTCCGCCATTGGGAAGATAGGCCAAGTTCCACAGATTTAGGAAGGGCTGCGTACAGTACAGCAGGGCCTAAGCCTTAGAGCTCGTGTCTAATATGATGTAAAACATTGTATGCAGTGGTGCAGTTCTCAGATAAAAAGCCTACAAAGACTTTCATCAGTGGGCAGTTTTACCACTTAAGGTACCTACATCTGAAACATGTAAGTACCTTTCGGAAATGTACCCTTTACTATGTGGAAGAGGTTTTATGAACTTTTGCAACCATTTAGGTGGCCTGCCCGCTTCACCCTCCTTGATTTTCCAAACGAAAAGGCAGGTCACCACCAAAATTACAACTTTTTGAAAACAGACCGTGCAACTCCAAGAATCTAACTGAACACCATTAAGTCGTGCAAACATTTTCCCCCCCCCCCCTCCTTTTTTTAAATGTTTAAATGTTGTAAGAAAGGGGTCCTGGAAGCACTGCACTGGCTTGATGGGGCTTTGGGACCTCATCAAAACAGAAGTTGCCCCCTTTACTCCTCGGTACACCCCATGTTGAATTGTTTGAGCGTTACAGCTAGAAGGTAGCGGTGACACTGACAATTTTACCGGCACTTAATAAACTAGAGCCCTAGGTTCGCTAAATATATATCACTCTATACTTGAGGAAATCATTTGTCAGGGGTTCAGGATCTTCTCCAAGAAAAAAAATATTGTATCTACAGATAATGTGTTCAAATATAATTTAAATTGCCATGTCCATTACCACGTCCATTAAATATTGCACTTGATGATATCTGGCTATCTGATGATTCGATACAAATTTCATTCCATATGTCTACCGATGCATTCTGGATTTCCCAGTTTAGCATATGTATGGTGTGTAATTTTAAGATAGGGTCATCTCCAAAGCAGACAAAGACATGGGGAGAGGGCCTACACTATTTAACAAAAGCTTTATGTTAATGTTCTCTTTTGAGAGCTCTGCATATTTCAAAGTATAGTAATATTGATTAGCCTCTAAGTCCAATCAGCTTCAGATAGCCATTGCAATATCTATAAGACACTTTAAATCTAATTCCCATCAACAGAAATGTGAGAAACTCATTCTATATTGTGTGACGGTTTTCATCCAGTCACGTCTGCCTTAATTTGCAAATAGCCCAGCAGTAGAATGCATTACTATATTTCTGGATTTCATCGTTTCTTACAGAATATCATCATCGTACACTAATTCGGCCGAATTACTACAAACACATTCCAGTCTGTGAAATTATGTTCTAACGGAAACATACAAAGTAGAAAGGTACCATCATCGATAATGGAAAAAAAAAAGTGCAGAAAGAGGCATTTTGGTTTTCCAAAAAAGTGACATGTGTAGATAAGAAAATCCCCAATAGATCTTTTGGAAGGGATATACAGTACATGCAATATTTTTATGATCAACAGAGAGCAAAGGCATGAGCCTTACCTTACAGAAAATAGGTGTTCAAGAAAAGAGGCCAGACATTGCATTTCACACCTTACCTTAAATAAAACACTTTTTCAACGTAATTTGACGATAGCCAACAGTCTTTTGCTGTTTGGAAAAATTAATGCTCAGCAGGATATAGTTAGACCAATCTATGAACAATTACACACACACACACATATATATGTCTTCACTGTTCTTAAAACGTGGAGGGTCTTTTTAAACAAGGGGAGGCTGTTCTGTGGATTGATTTGACCCTACTCAGTGCCTCCTGCAAAAGGCAGGTAAATTTTTTGAAGGCCTTTCTGAGTGACTGCACTAGTAGAAATTGGAAAGGAGGTGCACCTGTTCTAAGAAGCCTCAGTGTACTCTGCCCGCTTACTTTAGGGGAGAGGAGGCAAAGGAAGTTAATTGGGGTGGGGGGAGCCAATTCAGCATTACAACATGCAACTTTTGTGGGATGGCTGCCCCTCCCATGTTACATTTCTGTTCAGAAGGAATGTTAGCTATCAAGCCATACTAAATGGCAAAAGAGTAAAAGGCTATATAATTGATACTATTAACGTCATATAAAACAGTTATTGGCTTTGCTTCCTTATGATAACTGAGGGCAAACGACCACGAAACTCCAAAAGGTTAGGATGGACTATTAGACAGCTCCTTCCATCATCACACTACACCCTAAAGACAGCAATCCTGTATCTGCCCGGACAGGCATTCAGAATCTATCCAAATACTTTCGATGGCCACCCCCGCCTTGAGAAAGCAAAATGACAGGCCAAGTTGCAGTACTCCTTTTAAGGCATAAAAATACATTTTAAAGAGTCATAACCTCAAGGATTCCTCCTCTAGAATCAACGGAACGTAACCTCTTTTACTACAGATGGATGCAATTCGTTTTAACACATCTTCAAGTAGCCTGCATAAGTAGGACTCTTTCAACTTTAAATGCTGATCTCTACTGAGAATGCAAAAAAAAAAAAAAAAAAAAAGGTTTGTTTGTTGCACACAACGCTTTATTCGAGTTCATCATAATTTCATGCGATGAAGTGTTAGAAGCAATTCAACCTGCCTTGACTCGTGAAGCTGCAGCTATTTCTACGAAATGTGACATTTCTGCAACTTCTGCCTAAAGCCACACAACTATTGCTCGCCCTGCTCGGAGCGCAGAGTCCGGAGCGCTGCTTCCCCCCCCCCCCCCGGAACTCCAGCCAAAGAAACCGGGTTTGGGTCGCACGAGTTGACACCCGGGCTCGTGAGATTCCGAAGCCCGGGCCAAGCTCATGCACGGCAGAGGGGAGAGCAGACACCTATTGGGCAAGATGCAACAGCCACAAGAAAGGACTGGATGGGGCGGGGGGGGGATGCCACCCTTATGCCCGTGTGTCCGTCCCCCCCCCCCCCCCGTCTAGGTGGGCGACTGCCAGCAGGCGCAGTGCAAAAGGGTGGGGGGAGAGAGGGGATGGCAGAGCTGAGAGTACCGTACCTTCCTCGGCAGACTTCATGCTGGGGATGGAGGGGTAGAAGAAGGCGCGCGAGTCCCAGGCTTCTCTCACACGGGCTGGGGCCAGCGGACCGAGCGGAAGACTGGCAGGAGCAGGGAGACTCTGGCGGGGCATCCACGCTGCGGTGCGCTGAGTCCCGGAGGAGGAGGAGGGGGGATGCGATGGGTTTGGGGGGGGGGGATTGCCCCTTTCTCCAGGTGGAAGGTGGAGCGTTCTGAAGAGGGGGGGGGAGGAGGTGGGGGTTTTGCCTCTCTCACAGTCCCTCTCAGCTCAGGGCTGTTTATTCTGCTCGGTGACTTTCGCAGAGTCTCCAGGTCTCTCTCTGACGCACGGCCGCTGCTGCCTTTTTAAAGCTGGAAAACACCCCCCCTCCCCTCCCCTCCCTCCCCGCCCCGGGTGACGTCACGGACCTGCCAGCTCCTCTCCTGTGCGAGCGTGTGTGAGGAGACGGCTGGAGCCAAACCTTGACAGAAGCTGTGTGTAAAAAAAAACAAAAAAAATCTGGCAGCGGGGAAAAGTGTGTGTGTGGGGGGGGGGGGGGGGGAGCTGCCCTTACTCTCTCCTGCTGCCCTCTGAACATTTTAAGGAGCCAGCAAGATCACACACTCACTCAAGTCTGAACCGGTGGCCCTTGAAAGAATACAGCGATTTGCAAACGTGTACACGCATAAAAAAAAGTCTGTGTGTGTGTTTCCTGAAAGAAAAAAAAAAAAAAGGGGGGGGGAGGGAGAGCTCTCGCATGCTAAGATCATTATGTAAAGTCCTAGGTTTCCCCGCCATGGAAAGTTGGATAAGCACAAAATCTGGCAGACAGCAGAAAGGAAAATCCCGTTCTGTTAAATGAGTAAAACTGGACAGATTTTATTTCAATCAGACTATTCCTCACATGGCTGAGGAGAGCACTGTTTTCCTTTTAAATTGTGCTTCATAATTCCCAGTGTAGCTAATGGCTTCAGGGTTTCCGCTCGCATCTCAAATATGGCGCGCTGGCGCTTTTCTTTCTACACACAAGTACATCCCTGACACTTGGAAGGGACAAGTGTCGGAACTGAATTGGCGGGAATTTCTTTTCCTAGCACACACGGCCGTCCTTCACTTTCCGCCTCTACTATGCACCGCGAATTTTTAGCTGCCAAAGTCAGGCTTGATTTTTTTTTTTTTTTTTTTTCATTGCTGGACAGAAGAAATCCCTGTTCAGGAGCGGTTAAAAGTCTGGTGTCTAGAAAATGGGATTATCTATTGCACAATGCTAGTATGTGGTTTGATCTTAGCCTTTTAAACGTCTGTTTATAACACCAGAAAAGGGGGCGATTGCTTAATATTTGGGGGCACATTAGTGTATTCGATCATTATATAGAAATGCTGAATACATAGAAAAGGATCACGTCCTAGATTGGGTCTCTCTAATCCAAACCTAAATCCCACATACTCTTCTGAGTATAACAGAATTTGGAGAATGACATTTTAAATGCAAAAGGCAGACAGACTTCTACAGATGCTTGAGGAATCACAAGTGACTATGGCAGGAAACAGTGTTATTAATTATTCTAATTATGTATCATCATTTACTAGCCAGCAGAGAAGACGACAAAAAAAAAAGGAGACAGCCTTCTCTTGAATATGTAAACTATTTCCATCCAGTAACTTTTTTTTTAATGAAATAAAAAGGTATTTATGTTTTCAGTTTGTCCTTCTGTCCATTCATGACACTGACCTTAAAGACTGGGACCCACCATGCAGAAAAAATACAGCCTACAGTATAAGTAGTGGGGGCCAAGACCAGTGCCCATCTCGGCAGCCCAGAGACCACCAAAGTTTATCATCCTCGGAGACTGACGAAGAGGCGATCAAACAGGTCAGTTGCACAAAACATGGAGAGGATAGGATGAGAGAAGAGGTGGCGGGGAAGGGTTGTAGGAAGGGGTGGGTGGAGTCCCCTTCATTCCTCCCCCCCCCCCATATACACCGCCTCCCCACCACATAACCAGGCATACATTCCCCTCATGCAAACCCAGTCCCCAAACACACCTCTACCTGCATTGGTTGCCGATGGAGGCACGTGTAAAGTTTAAGTTTGGATGCTTTTGCTTTAAGGTACTATTCGATTTGGCCCCTAAATATATAACTGACCTTTTCTCTTTTTCAACCAATAGACATAAGAGAAGCTCACACTTGAATTTTGTTTCTCCACCAGGTTGGAGGATGTAAATTTAAAAGACATCTTTTCTCACATCAGGCAGCATTATGGGTTAAAGATCTGGAACAACTGCTTATGCTTGCTACTACCTATGGGGAATTTAGGAGACACCTAAAAACATATCTGTTCCTGAAGTACTAAGGTAACTGATTTGTACAATCTTTCCCACAATAACTGATCTCTAGAGCTGTTAGTCACTAGTTTTTAACTTTGTTAGTTCTACTCAATTTGTAGCATTTTCAATCATTGTACACCGCATAGAACTTCACGGTCCTGCGGTATACAAACTGTTATTATTTATTTATTTACTGACGGGAGAATTTACCATAGGCTGGGTAGACAAGTGCTTAGTGTAATCATGAAATGGGACAAATGTCATGCTGTTTGAGACACTACAGTTTTGCATCATAGTCTGAGAGGAGAGGAGCCAATTGTCTACCTGCCTAGGAGTATATTCACCAGTGCTCTCACCCTCCCCCCCCTCCCCCCCCCCCCAGCAGCAGCAATATCACCACACAAACCATACACACAGAGTATATAAACAGGATGATACATACAGTACGTTCCATGGCGTCATAAAACGCTATTTCTGACTTGCCATGCAAATTCTACACTTGTGTTTACCCTCCCCCCACACCCCCTTTTCTTTATCCTTATATTTTATTATTGAATTTCTTTTATGTAAACTGCTTTGATATTCTGTTTTAGACTGCAATATATCAAAATAAATGATACAATGATTGAAAAATTTGTATCACGTTTAATGTATTTTTCAGCTGTCCAAGGTAATTTTCGTAAAGATAAAGTGTCAGGTAGAGAGCAATCAAAACCAAGGTTCTCGGTTTCAACCAAAACTGAATCAACAGAGGAAATTTGCTGTTTGGTTTTCGCCAATAATGAAACTGAAAATGGTGTCTCCCTCCACAACCCCACTCCTGGAAGAGGGTCGGCCCTCCTGGACCAGTCAGCTACCCATTCCCCCCTGACCACAACCCCACCCAAAGGCCCTCTCCAGGGCTACCTTAAGTGCCCTGGTGGTCTCTTCTGGGCAACAGTGATTCCAAGTCGCTCTTGCCTCTTCCAGTTCCTCAGCCCAAATGGCTGCTGAGACAGCTGGAGAGGTCCCTGTGACCATTTTGAGATTGGAATCAGCATGTGCAGAAGCAGTTTCTGCTTATGCTGGTTCCAATCTCAAAATAATGGCCATGGGAATTCCTGGCAGCTATTTTGGCTGAGAAACCAATGGGGGCAAAAGTGTGTGGGGATCTCTCTTGCCCAGAAGAGGCCACTAGACCATAAGGGTATTTAAATGTAAGCCTGGGAAGGGGCTTCAGGAAATCCATGGCATGAAAAGGAAATGGAGAGTGATTGGGGGGGGGGGCAGAGTTATCACAGGAAGAGAGGGGGAGAGTCTTGGATTTTGGGACATTTAGATACCAAATCTGAAATTGAAATTCAGTCGACCTCCAGTGTAAGAGGCAAACAGTGGTCTCCAGGTTTAAATCTGCTGCAATGGTTGAAAAGAAAGAAGTTCAAATAAGATTCTGTGTTGGATGATCTGGCAGAAAAATCACGGGTTTTTAACTGCAAATAAAATCTAGCAGATTGTTCTGTTTGTTTTCAAAACAATCTTAAATGTTTTTAGAGCCCTCTTTTTAAGCAAAAGGGGTCATTTTATTTAACATAGTAGATGACAGCAGGTAAAACCCCGAATGGACCATCAAGTCTGCCCAACCTGAAGCCCTCTCCAGCCCATCCTCAACCAAACCTCCTATCCAGTATCTCTATCCCTCCTCCAAACCATCCCTTGTGTCCAATTTCTCTCCCTTTCTGTACCTTCCCTCACTAAATCCCATGGTCCATCATCTCTCTCCCTCTCCTCTATTTTCGGACCCGTTATTTCTTCCCCCCTAAAGTCTGGCATATGCACATCTCTTTGAACACCCCCTTCCCTCTGTGTCCTTCTTCACCAGGGTCCCCCCCAAAGGCCTGTCCCCCCCTTGAAGGCCTGCACCCCCCTTGAAGGCCTGCACCCCCCCCGAAGGCCTGCACCCACCCCCTTGTAGGCCTGTCTCCCCCTTAAAGGCCTGCCTGCCTGTCCCCCCTTGAAGGCCTGCCTGTCTTGCCCCATGAAGGCTTGTCCCCCCCCCTTTAAGGCCTGCATCTCCCCCTGAAGGCCTGTCCACCCCCTTGAAGGCCTGTCCCCCCCCTTAAAGGCCTGCCTGCCTGTCCCCCCCTTGAAGGCCTGCCTGCCTGCCTGTCCCCCCCCCGAAAGCCTGTCTCCCCCCATGAAGGCTTGTCCCCCCCTTTAAGGCCTGCATCTCCCCCTGAAGGCCTGTCCCCCCCCCTTTGAAGGCCTGCACCCCCCTTGAAGGCCTGCCCCCCCCCCCCGAAGGCCTGCACCCCCCCAAAGGCCTGCACCCCTTTGAAGGCCTGCCCCCCCCCTTGAAGGCCTGTCCCCCCTTGAAGGCCTGCTTGCCTATCCCCCACCGAAAGCCTGTCTTGCCCCATGAAGGCTTGTCCCCCCTCCTTTAAGGTCTGCATCTCCCCCTGAAGGCCTGTCCCACCCCCTTGAAGGCCTGTCCCCCCCCTGAAAGCCTGTCTCCCCCCATGAAGGCTTGTCCCCCCCTTTAAGGCCTGCATCTCCCCCTGAAGGCCTGTCCCCCCCTTGATGGCCTGCACCCCCCTTGAAGGCCTGCACCCCCCGAAGGCCTGCACCCCCCCCCGAAGTCCTGCACCCCCTTGAAGGCCTGCCCCCCTTGAAGGCCCGTTCCCCCCTTGAAGGCCTGTCCCACCCCCTTGTAGTCTTGTCCCCCCCTTAAAGGCCTGCCTGCCTGTCCCCCCCTTGAAGGCCTGCCTGTCCCCCCTGAAAGCCTGTCTCCCCCCATGAAGGCTTGTCCCCCCCTTTAAGGCCTGCATCTCCCCCTGAAGGCCTGTCCCCCCCTTGAAGGCCTGCACCCCCCTTGAAGGCCTGCACCCCCCCCCCCCGAAGGCCAGCACCCCCTTGAAGGCCTGTCCCCCCCTTGAAGGCCTGCCTGAATGTCCTCCCCCGAAAGCCTGTCTCCCCCCATGAAGGCTTGTCCCTCCTCTTTAAGGCCTGCTTCTCCCCCTGAAGGCCTGTACCCCCCCTTGTAGGCCTGTCCCCCCCCCTTAAATGCCTGCCTGCCTGTCTCCCCCTTGAAGGCCTGCCTGCCTGTCCCCCCAAAAAAAAAGCCTGTCTCCCCCCTTGAAGGCAAGTCCCCCCCTTTAAGGCCTGCATCTACACCTGAAGGCCTGTCCCCCCCTTAAAGGCCTGTCCCACCCCCTTGTAGGCCTGCCCCCCCTTAAAGGCCTGCCTGCCTTCCCCCCCCCCGAAAGCCTGTCTCCCCCCCATGAAGGCTTGTCCCCCCCTTTAAGGCCTGCATCTCCCCCTGAAGGCCTGCCTGCCCGCCCCACCCCGAAGGACCGCTTGCCCCACCCTGACGTCGCTTTGTCAGCGATCTTGAGTTGCTTGTGCTGTCCTCCGCCGCGGACCCACTGATGTCAGTGGAGGGGGCCGGACCGCGGAGGAGGACAGCACGAAGCAGCGCAAGATCGCTGACATCACAATCTTACTGCAGGCTGCTTCTACTCTAAATGGTGCGGAGAGGCCAGAGGGGAAGAACCAGACGTAGGGGGGGGGGAACGGATGCCAGAGCACCCCCTCAGGGTTTGCACCCGGGGCGGACCTCCCCCCCCCCCCTTAGTACGCCACTGATACAGACACAGGCCATGCAAGTCTGCCCAATACTGGCCTTATTTCTTCAATGTTTACTATTATTTTCTGATTCTACATCCTCTGTGTTCATCCCACGCTTTTTGGAACTCTAAAGTGTGTTAAGCTGTTATTGCATAAATTAGGGCAGATTAACAACTACTGCAGAA
Source organism: Geotrypetes seraphini (assembly GCF_902459505.1). Taxonomy (NCBI): domain Eukaryota; kingdom Metazoa; phylum Chordata; class Amphibia; order Gymnophiona; family Dermophiidae; genus Geotrypetes; species Geotrypetes seraphini. The sequence goes on along the minus strand of NC_047085.1, from coordinate 180,615,974 downwards.
GCATGCTAAGAGCTCCTGCAGTGGCATGATGGTTTGCTCACACTAATTTATGCATTAAGGGCCAGATTCAGATGGTGCTCATACTTAGGTGCCAGGAAAATTTTGCATTCAGCGCTATTCCATAAAACGCTCCAGCCTGAGCACCGTTTATAGAATACCACTTAGTGCAGATTTCCTAGGGTTACCAGCAGTGTTCCCGCTAAGCTGCGTTGGCCTGCGCTCGCGCACAAAATATTACATCGCAGCGCAAAGTTTCTCTTCACAGCGCACACACGCGTCGGTAAGGTAAGGGGACGCATTGAGGGGATTGCACTTCCCCACAATTGCCATGCTTCGGTTCCTCTTCTTCCTTCCTTCCTCCCCCCCCCCCCCCCCGCGGGACCCTGCGGCACCATCAACTCTTACTCCCTCTAATGTCGGCCCTGCTGCTCCAGACTTCCTCGCACCTTCTCCCCTCCCCCTTTGGATCGCTATTATTTTAAATGTTATAGCCGCGGAGCTGTATCCATCAGTGGAGATGTCTAACCTCGGCCTGCCCCGGAACTCTTACTGCAACAGTGACTTCCTGTTCCTGCCTAGACGGGCGTCTGCTGCAGTAAGAGTTCCGGGGCAGGCCGAGGTTAGACATCTCCACTGATGGATACAGCTCCGCGGCTATAACATTTAAAATAATAGCGATCCAAAGGGGGAGGGGAGAAGGTGCGAGGAAGTCTGGAGCTGCAGGGCCGACATTAGAGGGAGTAAGAGTTGATGGTGCCGCAGGGTCCCGCGGGGGGGGGGGAGGAAGGAAGGAAGAAGAGGAACCGAAGCATGGCAATTGTGGGGAAGTGCAGAGCTGCAGGGAAGAGTGTTGCGGTACCCAGCTGGAGGGAGAAGGAAGATGAGGGAGGGAATTAAAGGAGATGCCAGGGCTTGGAGCGTAGGAGGAAGGTATGCCAGTCTAAGGGAAAAGGAAGGGGGAGATGTGAGAGCATGGAGGGGGAGCGAAAGATGGAAGAAAAGGAAAGGAGAGAGATGCCAGAGAATCAGGGAAGGGGAGATACCAGACTATGAGGAGAGGGGTGGGAGAGGGAAGGCGAGGAGAGAGATGCCAGACCAATGGGGTGAAAGGAGAGATGGAAGGGGGAGGCATACAGTTTCTGGAAGGGGCATAGAAGGAGAGAAGATGCCATATAGGGGAAGAGAGACGGCAGACAGTGGATGGAAGGAAGAGAGTTACAAGAAGATGAGGAAAGGAGAAACCACAGAAGACAAAGGTAGAAAAAAATTTCTATTTATTTATTGCTTTAGGAGACATGTGTCACTGTTTCTGTGAAGCATTGTATGCAGAGTCCAGCTTCTTGCTGGTTCAATTTAACCTTTGTCTATGTATTTTTATTTTATCCCCCCTTTTACAAAACTGTGAAGCGTTTTTAGCACCAGCCTTGGTGGTAGCAGCTCTGATGCTCAGAATTTTATGAGCATCAGAGCTGTTACCTCCGTAGCTAAAATCCACACTACAGTTTTGTAAAAGAGGGAGGGGTTAGTTTGTGATTACATATTCCTTACTAGGCGAAGGTGTTTTCTGTGTTCTGTGTGTTCGAAAGACATGGTTTTCTGTTAGGATTGACGGTGTAGGATTGATCTGTGCTGGTCTGGCTTGTTTAGTTTTACAATGGGTGTATTGATGTACTGCTCACTGCAATATGTAAGATGCTGCCTTTTCCTAGGTACTCATGTGTGACGTGTGGTTTGTTACTAAAAATCATGTTTTTCTTACAGATGGGGGGGGTGCCAAAAAATGATGGGCCCCGGATGTTACATATGCTAGGTACGCCACTGTATGTAAAGATACCAGAAAGCTGGCGTAGCAAAAACTTCTAAGTTTTGAGTATTTAACCCTCCCACAATCTCACGGGCACTCGTTTCAAGTTTATTGAGATTTTGATTTAAACGCAATATCAAATATTTTCAATGCGTATAACAAAAATAAATTTGGGGAAATAAATAAAACCATTTGAACCAGTGTTCCCGCTAAGCTGCGCTGGCGTGCGCTGGCGCACAAAATATTACATCGCAGCGCACACGTTTCTCGTCACAGCGCACGATCGGAAGAGGCGTACGGCAGATGGCAGGGCGGCGAGAGGAGAATCGGGCGAGTTGGCTCATAACTTGCTGGCGCCCGATATTTTTGGCTCACGGTGAAAAAAGTTTGCTCACAACACCCGCCCGCTTAGAGGGAACACTGGTTACCAGATGTCTGGATTTCTCCGGACATATTCTTCTTTTTGAGCACATGTCCGGGGGTCCAGACGGCTTTTCAAAACCCAGCACTTTGGGTTCTGAAAAGCTTCCCATCAAGATCGCATTGGGAAGGGGCATCTGTGCATGTGCGGATGCAACACTGTGACATCACGCACATGACATCATTGCATCACACACATGACATAATTGTATCATGCACATGACATCATTGTATCATGTCCACGCATACACAGATGCCACCTGGGGCAGGGCTGGGGGTAGAACGGGGCATGATAGGTGGAACGGGTGGAAATAGACGGGTCTGGAGGCATGGCCATGGGTCCAGATTTTCCTTCGGGAAAATCTAGTAACCCTAAAATTTCCGTACTCAGCTTTGAGCATGAACATATATGCCTGGTGAAATGAAATCTGCTGTAAATTCTGGCACACAAGCTGGGCACACAACCCTGGTATTCTATAATACTCTGCCTACATTTTTTTTGTACACCATGCTCCTCCCATAGCCATGCCATCTTTTGAGTTGTATGCAGGATAATTTAAGCATGCAGTATTATAATTTATAACATTTTTATTGAAGAAATCAGTAAATATACAATAATATAATACAATAAAATAGTCGTTATATTAAAATTCATCATATTAATTTCCATCAAATATCTTTCACTTCTTCAAAATATATTTCCAAACTACCCATTACATCTCTCAATACCCTCCCCCTAATTCCTACCCCCTTCCCTTTTCCCTATTGACCTCTCCCCCCTATCCTCCCCCCAAATTTAGTTTATAACATTTTATTGAAAGAATCATACTAAACCCCCCCAACCCAATGAAAGCCAAACGCCTATATTATATATTATAGTATTATAGAATAGAATAGTGCACACAGATGTGTGCACAAATTTAAATTAATATCAATAATTGATTTTGACACTTCATTAGCTCGTTAATTTGTGCACACATCTATCCTGCATGCTCAGATTTGGGTGCCCGACTTTGGGTGACCTATATAAAATCTGAGGGTAACTGCTTATTCTGTTAGGGGACAGGAACTAGGTGGGTCATGGGCAGAGAATGAACACAGGCAGCATAATCAAAACAGTAGAAACAAATTGATTGAGGGGATTGAGGGGTACAGATAGAAGTGGAGGTAGGTTACAGGAATAGTCAGAAACCACTTCACAGGTCATGGACCTGATGGGCCGCCGCGGGAGTGGACCGCTGGGCACGATGGACCTCTGGTCTGACCCAGTGGAGGCAACTTCTTATGCTCTTATGTTCTTAAACCACTGCAAGCAAGTCACAGAAACAAGGACAGAACTAGTCGCATTCCTTCAGAAGACTTGTATACAATAGAATAGAATTTTTATTTGCATACCGCAAATGCCTCAAAAGAAGTCCAAAGCGGTTAACAAAGACAATAATTGATACAATAAACACATTTTTATAAAATTACAACTTTTTCAAAACATATTCCTTAAACAAATGAGTTTTCAATGCCTTTCTAAAGCTCTTATAATCACTCATTGAACTAATCTGATCTGGCAGAGTTCTCCAGAGTTTGGCAGCTTGATAGGCTAAAGTGAAAGTGAACATTTTGGTATACATTTGATACGTCTGGAAATAGAAAGGGCAAGTACTGCCTCAGATCATATAATGTAGTATCTAAATAACATAACAATGGAGACATATTAAATCAGGAAGAGCTTGACTCAACACAAGCTGTGTTTCTACTGGAAAGTCTGCTTCAGAAGTCTAGGAGCTTGCGAACTGAAACATAGGGCTCCTTTTACGAAGGCACGTTAGGGCCTTAACACGTAGAATAGCACGCGCTAAAATTCCACACGCGCTAGCTGCTACCCCCTCCTCATGAGCAGGCGGTAGTTTTTCGGCTAGTGCACGCTATAGCGCTAGCGCACCTTTGTAAAAGGAACCCTTACTGTATACTGTCTCATACAGAGATGACCAATAAATCCAATGGTAAGAACACCTTCAAAATATACTTGTTATGTAAACACACGTGACATACTTTTAGACTGGGATTCTATAAAATACACTTACAGTTAGGCATGCCTAACTTAATTGTTTTAATTGGCTTAATCAGTGCCAATAATTGAAAGCACCATAAAAAATTTAATTTGCCTGTAGGTGCCTAACTCAGTAGGCGCCTACCACTTGGAGGTTGACGTCTACACCAAGGTGCCTATCAGCACCTACACAGCAAGTAGGCATGGTTGTAGGTAGATTCAGGGTGGAGTTTGAGCGTGGATTGAGTTAGGCACCTACCTTAGGTGCACTTATTTAGACCAAGGAATCCCAGGCCTAAATGGTAGTGCGCCTAAGGATTTAACACCTACTAGGCATGATTCTATAAATGGCCCAGTTAATTGATAACAAAGCCGAATGACACCTAGCCCCTAGGCGCTGTTTATAGAACCAGGGCCTTGGCATCTACATGACAAGCATATTTTGTAGGCTCTCCAGTCGAAGCACAGCTTGTTTTGAGTCAAGCCATTATTAATTTAATAAAAGTCTCCAAAGGTGCGCAACTGATATGGTCATTGTCTGCCAACCCCACTGTGTTTCTTCCATGGGCAACATAATACAGTGCAGCCGTAGCAGAATATATTCTGGCAGTATTCACTGTCCACTGATTTCTCAAAACCTACGGTTCTCCATAATTGTGATTCTGTTTCATCCAGACCCCTGAGGAAGGAGTGTTTCTCCGAAACACAGCCCGTGTCGGGTCCTACACTTCACGTAAGAGAACCACTATTGATATTTTCATAAATGATTTATTTTTAATAAAATAACCTGACACTTTATACATCGTCTCTGCAGTTTTTTTTCCTTTTGTCATTCTTCGCTTGACTGTTCACTGCAGACAGGTAGGATTGATTTTTGGTTTCAATATAATGCGGTGAGCACATGGAAATTAACCTGTGGTAACTTCCATTTGTGCAGATACCACAGCATCACTTAGAACGTCCTTATTAGGAGACACTAATTGCAACCAGATTCTACATGTACTAATGCACATGTTTATATGTTAATTGCAGAACTGGTGCTGGGCAAATCCCCCCCCCCCCCAGCAATTAGTGCACAGCCTTTGCACCTAATGCATGCTGATTTTTTGCAGTTAGGGTGCATTAAGTGCAAAAATATTTTACTCTTTGGTTAAAAAAAAATCAAAAAGCAAAACCCTGAGTGCCACAAAGGAAGGATATCTGTCCTTTAGGTCTTTTATACATCATGTGTCTCACAGTAATGAGGACTAGGAGTGACTCCTTCCTTTTGAGACACTACAATGATCCTGAGTGTAGCTTTGAGAGAAGCAGGGGACAGGATGTAAATTTTGCAGGTTATATAGGGGAACAGAGAGAAGCGAGCTACTCAGTAGAAAGGAAAAGTCTGTAACATGGACTCGAAGGCTGGATGAGCAGGACATGCCCCACCACTCCCACTCCCTCACAAGCCAAAAAGAGGTATGGTCTGGACTTAGAGGCTGACCAAATTTTGGGTTCGATTTTGAATTTGGCACTGAAACCAGACCAAAATTCTGGTTCAGTTTTCAGCTGAAAATGCCTGGTACCCATTAAAATGTACACACATATCTGGCTGCATACTATTCTATAAGGGAAAGTGCCTAACTCTTACAGTATATATCTCAAAAGGAGAGGATCGTGGGTGGGTAAGTGGTGTTCTGAAAAGTTACATTTTTACAGAATACTGCCTCAGTGCACCTAATATCCCATTTTTTACAAAGCCCTACAGCACGGACTGCTGCGTTACGTGCCATGAAGCCCATAGGAATTTAAAGATCTTCGGGGCTTTTGCCGTGAAGAAGCCGCTACTCCGGCTTTTTAAAATGGGGGTGGGGGTGGGGTTAGAAACAAAGGCCATATGGTCTTTATCTACTTTCATTTTTCTGTCCAACCATACCATACACTATCCCCTTCTCTCCCTTAGAGATCTTATGTATTTGTCCCAAGCTGTCTTGAATTCAGATACACTCTTCACGTCCACCACCTTGACTGGGAGCTCATTCCAAGTATTCATTACCCTTTCCGTGAAAAAGTATTTTCTGAGGTTAATTCTGAATCTATCCACTTTCACTTTCATCCTATGCTCCCTCGTTCCAGAGCTTCCCCTCAATTGAAAGAGACTTGCATCATGGGCATTTAGGCCAGATAGGTATTTAAATATCTCTGTCATATCTCCCCTCTCCTGCCTTTCCTCCAAAGTATACGTATTGAAATGGTGCCACAGAAAATCTAGTGCCCCAGCCGGAAGGCACCCAGAAGTGCGCGGATGTCGACATGATGACATCATGTGCATGCGTGACATAATCGTATTGATGTCCGCACATGCGTAGAGGCCCATCTGGTCGCGACCCTCTTCGGTGGAGGGATCTGGGAGGGGCGGGGAGAGATGCCGGCCGTGAGGAGAGTCTTCTGCGGCCGGCTGACTTCCTACAGGATGTGCCTCTGGTCGCAGTCAGCCAGCATGGATGATTCTCCTCCTCGCCAAATCACAGTTTGCGATACACTGCTCTAAACCAGGCAATTCCGGTCCTCAGGAGCCGGAGCCAGGTCAGGTTTTCAGGATATCCACAATGAATATGTACGAGATGGATTTGCATGCACTGCCTCCTTGAGATGCAAATCTTCCATGCATATTTATTGTGGATATCCTGAAAACCTGACCTGACTCCGGCTCTCGAGGACAGGAATTGCCTACCCCTGCTATAGACCATCCTGTTTATATCTTTTTGAAGGTGTAGTCTCCAGAATTGTACACAATATTCCAAATGAGGTCTCACAAGAGTCTTATACAAAGGCATCAGGAAGCAACCTGCTCCACTCTGTAACACCTCTGGATACGTCCAGAAATCATCTTCTGTAATCCGCCTTGAACCGCAAGGTAATGGCAGAATAAAAATCACTGATGTAATATAATGTGCTTCCTTTTTCCTACTGGCCATTCCTCTCTCTAAGCAACCAAGCATCCTTCTAGCTTTCGCTGTTACCTTTTTAACCTGTTTGGCCACCTTAAGATCAACTTTTGCACCAGCATTTACACCAAGTTTCAGCAGGCGTGAGTCTGGTGCCCAAAGTTAGATATGGGAATTTTTTTTTTCCAGTACTGATTTTTGAGCATCATCTATAGAATTTACCCCAAGGCCACAGATTCTAAAAACTTGCAAGCATAGGGAGTGTGTGGCGCAGTGGTTAAAGCTACGGCCTCAGCACCCTGGGGTTGTGGGTTCAAACCCACGCTGCTCCTTGTGACCCTGGGCAAGTCACTTAATCCCCCCATAGCCCCAGGTACATTAGGTAGATTGTGAGCCCACCGGAATAAATTCATGTAAACCGTTCTGAACTCCCCTGGGAGAACGGTATAGAAAAATTTAATAAATAAAAATGCTTAGTGCACAAAGTCACATGTTCAAGTTATAGAATAGTGCTAGTTACAGGGTTAACTTACTTGGTAAATTAGCTGCTAACTGGCATTAATAATTGACCATAACCAGTGTTAATTGGCATGTGCCTTTTATTCCACAAATTGTGCAAAATTCATAGTGCACAACTCCAAAGGAGATGTGGACCTGGGAGGCATATGGGCAGGCCTAACCCTTATATGACAGGTTATAAAATACTCTGACAGCAGTTATATGTGAGCATTTACATTAGGACTGATATCAATTACTTAAGGTTTTATAAAAATGTGAAAACTTTCTATATGACTTGTTGTAAATTGGATGTTGTGATGATATTTTAACTATTAATTGCTTCTGTATTTTCCTGTAGATTTTATGGCCTGTTTGGATGCAAATTGCTTTGAACGTCTTTGATATAACGCGATTAATAAATTGTGCATTAGATTAGATTTATATCTGCCATTGAGTTAGCATTAGTACTCCAGCCTAATGTTAGACACTTAACTGCAGACTTACCCTAGTATTTGGTAATCAAAATTACACATTTAATTGCTACTACAGAATTCACAGCGTGTAACATCCCAGCCCTTACCTTTAGGTGACCTGTGGAGAATTAAACCCCTTCACCCAAGCTATAACTAGGGGGGGTGACAGCTCTCTCCTATGCTTAAGAAAATAGCACTGAGAGAGGGTTTGGGAATATAAGACAAGAAGCATACAAATCAGCTTGCAGTTTCTCATGCGTACATCCCCCTTTCTGCAATTAGTGCATTTCCATTCAATTAAGTTATAGAAAAAGGGGGGGAGGGAGTAAAGAAGGAAAGTGTTGATCAGAAGGAGCTAGATGCTCGGATTGTTTAGAGCAGGAGTGGACTGACCGTTCGGGCAAACCAGGAAATGCCCAAGGACCCAGAGCAGCAGGGGAGCCTAGTGCATCCCACTCTCTTCTCCCCTTTCGGGAAGGGGTAAAACGCGGACCTCACGGACCTGACGGACCTCGTGGATCTAAAACCGCATGTCCTTAAAAATCTGAGGTCCGTGCCACTTGTGTTAGTCTCTGGCTCTGACAGACCTCGATGACAATGTAGCGCTGACGGATCCGTCTCAGCATAGGGAGGGAAAAGTGTTAGGATCCGTCAGCGCTACATTGTCACCGAGGTCTGTCAGAGTCGCGGACCTCAGATTTTTAAATTTACTGGGGCTGCAGGAAAACGGTTTAAAGGATTCGTTTTAGAGCCGCTCCAGCACTAGTCTCTGGCTCTGATAGACCTTGATGACATTTTAGCGCTGACGGATCCTAATACTTTTCCCTCCCTAAGCTGAGACGGATCCGTCAGCGCTAAATTGTCATTGAGGTCTGTCAGAGCCAGAAACTAACTACAAGTGGCATGGACCTCAGATTTTTAAGGACGTGCTGTTTTAGATCCGCGAGGTCTGTCAGGTCCGTGAGGTCCGCGTTAAACCAGATGTTGTGGCAAAAGGACAAGTTCAATCAGAACAGAAGAGAAGCTTCAAGCAGGCTGCCGGCAGTATCTCTGAATTGTTGTCCCAGCGGGCCCCTCATACTGTAGAGCAGGGGTTCCCAACCCTGTCCTGGAGGACCACCAGGCCAATTGGGTTTTCAGGCTAGCCCTAATGACTATTTATGAGAGAGATTTGTATATAATGGTGACAGGCATGCAAATCTGCTCCATGCATAGTCATTAGGGCTATCCCGAAAACCCGATTGGCCTGGTGGTCCTCCAGGACAGGGTTGGAAACCACTGCTGAAGAGGACACCGTTTAAGGTAGGCCAGAGGTAGGGAGTGAAGGGGTAAAGAAAGTTAGACGTTATGCACCTAGGAAGTTGACGGGAGAGGAAAGGGAGTGACATGATGGCCTGGAGGGGTAGCGGTGAAGGAAGAAAGTGAGAACCCTTATTGCTCGGGGACCTTTTGGGGCGGCATCATTGCCAGGGGACTCGGGTCCCTTAGCCCAGTGGTTCCCAACCCTGTCCTGGAGGACCACCAGGCCAATCGGGTTTTCAGGATAGCCCTAATGAATATGCATGGGGCAGATTTGCATGCCTCTCACATCAATTATATGCAAATCTCTCTCATGCATATTCATTAGGGCTAGCCTGAAAATCTGATTGGCCTGGTGGTCCTCCAGGACAGGGTTGGGAACCACTGCCTTAGCCCACCGACTCTCTGAGATTAACCCAAGGCGTTCTAGGGTCAGACTGAGGTCCGGTCCTGCATCCGAAGTTTTTGTCTGTGGCCAAGATTTGGACTCCTCGCCCTTTGCTCCACGAAGGAACGCGCTTTTTTTTTTTTTAACATCAGGAAGGGTTCGACCCTCTCCTCTTTTCTTTCTTCTTCCGAGGGGACTGGTGAGAGGTAATGGAAGGGTGAAAGTCCCCCCCCCCCCTCTTTTTAAACTCTCCTTTTCCTGTCTGCCCTGAATGCTTTCCTTTCTCTTAGCGCTGGAGTGACGGAATCCCCGTCTGTTTCCTCCTGTTTAATGCCGTTGCCCGGACCACGGTGGCCGGGATCCAGTTCCAGGGGAGTCTTCTATTGCGGCTGCTCCTGCCCCATCCCGAAAGGTTCTACTGCCCCGGGCGCCCCGCCCCGCCCTCTCATTCTGCCCCTTCAAGATACACAGACGGGCTGCTCCCCCCCCCCTCTCTTTCCCTGCTTCCCCAGTTTGTTTACGGTCGCTGCTGCTAGGGCCGGAGCCTGTTCCACTGATTTTATTTTAAGGATTGCTGGTGACTAATCGAGTCAAGAGGAGCTTAGCCCAGAAACCGACACTATTTATAGACCGCTGTTGTCTCACTGGGTTATTGTAGCAGACACAGGCCAATAAAGATCCACGTCCTCAGGTGTCAGATCCTACACTCCTGTTGAGCTTAACTAGGAACCCTCCTCTGGCCCTCACTATGTTTAATGTATGGTAGATTTTATTCTTCATCAACCCTAATAATGAACATATTTTCTGTAGCCATACCCTATGTTTATTTCTGACAAACTTTAACGGTTTATAATTGTGTCACTGGATGAGTCAGGGGATTCTCCTCAGAGAGTTTATGCACAAAACTCTAATTCTGCTCTTTAAATTCTGAAACTTCTGTGCACCATATTTTAAAATTCTGAATAATATATTTGTGCTATCTGTGCAGAATTTCTCCATTGTAAGGCCAACGTTTCCTGTCCAGATTTGTCTGGTTTGTTTTAAATTGATTTTAATATTTTATTATATTATTGTTAATTTTTATTATGTATTTTCTGTAAATGTAAATCGCTTAGTAGTTACGATAGGCGATTAATCAAATATTGAATAAAACTTGAAACTTGAAACTTGATCTCCCTACACCCAGCCTTCTTCACTGTCCCAGACGCCATCCTCCACAGCAGGCTTTTCTACCCTATCCTAGGAATCAAACCAAGTCTGCCCAAAACATGCCTCTATCAGGGGAAGGGGTAAAACGCGGACCTGACAGACCTCGCGGATCTAAACCCGCACGTCCTTAAAAGTCTGAGGTCCGTGCCGCCTGTAGTTAGTTTCTGGCTCTGACAGACCTAGGTAACAATTTAGCGCTGACGGATCCGTCTCAGCATAGGGAGGGAAAAGTATTATCCGTCAGCGCTACAATGTCATCGAGGTCTGTCATAGCTGCGGACCTCAGATTTTTTAATTTACTGGGGCTGCAGGAAACCGGTTTAAAAGATTCGTTTTAGAGCCGCTCCAGCACTAGTCTCTGGCTCTGACAGACCTCGGTGACATTTTAGCGCTGACAGATCCTAATACTTTTCCCTTCCTATGCTGAGACGGATCTGTCAGCGCTAAATTGTTACCAAGGTCTGTCAGAGCCAGAAACTAACAGAAAGCGGCACGGACCTCAGATTTTTAAGGACGTGCGGGTTTAGATCCGCGAAGTCCGTCAGGTCCGTGAGGTCCGCGTTTTACTCCTTCCCCTCTATCACTCCCCCTTAAGATTTAGACACTGGAGACAAAACAACCAGAAAGATGTCTAGAAAGTTAGTTTTGCCAATGCCCACTTTGGCGTTTTGACTAGTAAGACATCCAAGTGCCAGTTTTTGCTGTCTTTTGGACATCTATATTTTTTTTGAAAATGAGCCCCAGAGTGGAGGAGGGGCTTGCCAGTCTGACAAGCAAAGAAGCCTGGTTCAGATCCTGCTGCCTCCTTGTAATCTTAGAGAAGTTACTTAGCCTTCCTTTGTCTCAGACACAAAATTAGATTACAAGTTCTTCAAACCATTTCCCCTTCACATATTTCTGCTCTCTGCCTCACGCCCTACTGACGCCCCTTACCAATTTCAAATCCCACTGCTCCTTCTTGTGATCTTGGGCAAGTCATTTAACCTTCCCTCACCTCAGGTACAAAGTTACCTCCTCCCTTTTACTAAGCCATGGTAGAGGTTTATACCGTGGCCCAGAGCACTTAATGCTTTGACACTCATAGAATTCCTATGAGCATCGGAGCATTTAGCATTCTGGGCACAGTAGAACCTCTACCGCTGCTTAGTGAAAGAGGGGGTGGGGGGGGGGGGGGATAGATCGTGAGCCCTTTAAGGACAAGGAAATACTTAGTGTACCTGAATGTAGCTCACCTTGAGCTACTACTGGAAATGTGTGAGCTAAATCTAAAATATGAGGGTGAATCAAAAATTAAAGACAATTGTTAAATTACGTGATAACTGGAACAGAGCTAGCGAAATGCAACATATGTACTCATACGTTGCATATTGGATAGTTCAACCAACGCACAGTGCAGCGCTTAGCTTGTAGTCACGTGGCAGCAACAAGGTCAGAAACATGGATGCTTCATTGCACCGTCGAAGAACAACGTGCAGTAATGCGCTTTCTTTGGGCAGAGAGAGTGAAACCTCTGGAAATTCACCTTCAAATATTGACTCAGTAAGAACATAGCACCATGAAACAATGCAAGGTTTATGAGTGGGTAAAAAGATTTAAAGTGGGAAGAGCAGGTGTAACCGACGAAGGTCTTTTCTGTTCGTTAATCAACATCGTGCAAACAAGAGCACATTGACAGAGTGGATGCCTTGATTAGAGAACACCAACGGATAATGGTGTCTCAGTTGGCTGCAAATTTGGATATCGGCTATGGATCTGCAGTTGCCATAATGCATGATGACATGGGATACACGAACGTCTGCGCAAGATGGGTTCCCAAACAGCTTACTGATCTGCACAAGTAACAGCGTGTGGAGGTTGCAACCCAGTTCCTGAGACGGTATGAAGAAGATCCGAGTATTCTGGTGAGAATTGTCATGGCAACAAGACATGGGTGCATCACTATGACCCAGAGAACAAAAGACAAAACATGGGGTGGACACATCCATTTTCTCCAGCGAAAAACAAATTCAAATTTCAGCCCTCCTCCAAGAAAATCATGTTAACTTCTTTTGGGACATGAAAGGCCCTATTCTGGTGCATTTCCAAGTGCACAGGCAAACAGTGAACAGTAAAAATTACTGTGCATTGCTGTGAAATGAACTTAAATCTGTAATTCACAGCAAAAGGATTGTTGTCCAAAACAGTCTTGCTGCATGACAATGCACATCCTCATAGAGCAGCAGCAACAGAAGAGACAGTACAACAGCTTGGGTTCAGTAGACGTCTTCCAGTTCTGGCGCCTAGCAATCCACTGAAGGAGATGCTGTGAGGTCACAGATTCACTTCTGATGATGAAGTAAAGGAAGTGGTGCTTACCTGGCTTTGGGAGCAGCCCAAAAACTTCTCTGCAGAAATACAGAAGCTAGTTGAACGATACAACAAATGCGTCGTCTTGCATGGGGACTATGTGGAAATTTGATATGTTCAAATGCTCACAGTTATTTCTATTAAACTTGTTAAATGTGTCTTGCTTTTATTTACTCTCCTACATAAATGTCCATAATAAATATGCAAGAGATAAATTTGCATGTACTGCCTCCATTCTATGCAAATCTAAGTCATGCATATGCATTATGGGCAACCTGAAAACCTGACTTGGTGGGAGTGGTCTTACAGACTGGGTTGAGAACTAGAGTTGCCTGATTCTTGATTCAAATCAATTCACTGATTCACTTTGGCTGAATTGATTTGTTCTAAGAAAAAAAATCAGACTCATAGATTCAGTGCATGCACATAAGGAGGTGCTCCGAAGGCTGGTGTCGTCATGGTCCAGGAACTTCACAGAGACAGCCTTCAACACACTGCTTTTGCCAGTATTGGACTTTCCTCTCTGTCAGGTTCTGCCTTCATGGAAACAGGAAGTAGATTGGACCCAGCAGAGAAGAAGGCCCAATACCAGCAAGAGCAGCAAGTTGGGAAGGCTGCACTGCCGACGGGGTGTGTGTTTGGGGGGTGACAAAGAAAGAGAGCAAGTGAGGGAGGGGAGGTGAAAGAAATAATGGTGAGTTATCAAACCATGGGGGGGTGGCATGGACAGAGGGTGCCAGATCTCGGGGGGGGGGGGGGGAAGGGGAGGAAAAAAGATGCCTTACTATAGAACAGGCAGGGAAGGAGATGGCTTGGAAACAAGAGATTAGATAAGGCGGTGGGAAGATTGGGAGAGGCTGAAGTCACAGAAGAAGGAAAAGAAAGAGATGCTGGGACAGGGAAGCTGGAAGAGCAGAGGGAAAAGAGAGAGAGAAATGAGGAGAGATGAGTGGGAAAGATGCTAAATCCAAAAATGGAGAGAATAAAAAAAGAGAGATGCTTGCCGGAACAGAGGGGGAAAGCTGGACAGAAGGAGAGGTAGAGCCACAGGGGGGAGATGGGAACAGAGAGATAGGGCAGATGCATGGAACAGATCTCAAGAGAGAAGACAGAGACTGGATAGAAATGTTTATTTATTTCTATTAGTTAATTTGTAAAGTGGTGATTGTTATTTGTCAGTTTTTTTCAACTTTATATCTGCTATTTTATATTTTGCACGGTTCATAGACAACGGCGCGAAAGACAAAAGCACGCGCCGACAATTGAGCACAGCGCACGCCGCCACGCCGCTCTAAATTACAGTTTTTAGGGGCTCCGACAGGGGTTTCTGTTGGGGAACCCCCCCCCCAGTTTACTTAATAGACATCGCGCCGGCGTTATGGGGGGTTGTAACCCTCCACATTTTAGTGTAAACTGAACTTTTTCCCTAAAAACAGGGAAAAAGTTCAGTTTACAGTAAAATGTGGGGGGTTAGAACCCCCCCCCCACCCCCCACAACACTGCGCGATGTCTATTAAGTAAAGTGGGAGGGGGTTCCCCCCCACACCCCCCGTCGGAGCACTAAAAACAGTAATTTAGAGCAGCGCAGCGGCGTGCGCTGCGCTCAATTGTCTGGGTGCGCCTTTGTCCCGGCGCGCTTTTGACCTGACACCATTTTGCACAGTATTTGGGAACACACTGTATGTTACTGTGTCTGTGGTGTTGTATCTTTGCAGAGTCTGGCTTCTTGACCATTTAGTTTAACTTTTTATCTACATATTTCTATTTGTAATTTGTGATTACTTTTCCATACTGGGTAAGGATATATCTGTGTTCTGTGTGTATGAAAAGAACATGGTTTTCTGTTAGCATTGACTGCAGGATCAATCTGTATTAATCTGGCTTGTGTAGTTTTACAATAAAAATTGATTCAACTTTTTTTTCTAATTTAAATTTTT
Organism: Geotrypetes seraphini; assembly: GCF_902459505.1. NCBI lineage: Eukaryota > Metazoa > Chordata > Amphibia > Gymnophiona > Dermophiidae > Geotrypetes > Geotrypetes seraphini. The sequence goes on along the minus strand of NC_047085.1, from coordinate 180,600,629 downwards.
AACGTATCCAAACAAGAATATGGGAATTTACACACAAAAAATATAGAAATATTATTTCTTAATACAACTTAAATCAGTCATAGAAAATCAGAAATCCCATCAAGCCCACATCATTGAGGAGAAAGAATTAGAACATAAGAAGTTGCCTCCGCTGAGGCAGACCAGAGGTCCATCTCGCCCAGCGGTCCGCTCACGCGGCGGCCCATCAGGCCCACTGCCTGAGCAGTGGTCCCTGACTAGCTCTATAACCTATCTCTACTCCTATTCCTATACTTACCTCTACTCCTATCCCTACAACCCATATCTACACCTATCTATACCCCTCAATCCCTTTGTCCTCTAGGAACCTATCCAAACCTTCTTTGAAGCCCTGTACAGTGCTCCTGTCTACCACGGCCTCTGGAAGCACATTGCATTACATAACAACATAAAATTTGGTAATCAATAAGGGATAACCATACCCTTAATTTTATAGATGCATTTAACTATGTAAACTATTTTCATTAAAATTATCAAAACCAAGAAAGGAAAATTCTAAATTGATTCAACTTTAAACTTAAAAAGCTGTGTCGTTGAAATCGAATCAAAAAATTGATTCAGTAGGCAAAATTGAATTGAAATTTTTTTTTCCCTGAATCGTGCAGCTCTATTGATAACCCGGTACATAGACAACGGCGCGAAAGACAAAGGCGCGCCTGGACAATTGAGCGCAGCGTGGAGGTGCACGCCGCTCAAAATCACTGTTTTTAGGGGCTCCGACGGGGGGTTTAGTTGGGGAACCCCCCCACTTTAATTAATAGACATTGCGCCGGCGTTATGGGGGGTTTGGGGGGTTGTAACCCTCCACATTTTACTGTAAACTTAACTTTTTCCCTAAAAACAGGGAAAAAGTGAAGTTTTAAGTAAAATGTGGGGGGTTACAACCCCCCCCACCCCCCACAACGTCTCCACAATGCGACGCAATGTCTATTAAGTAAAGTGGGGGGTTCCCCCCCACACCCCCCGTCAGAGCCCTAAAAACAGTAATTTTGAGCGGCGCGCACCTCCGCGCTGCACTCAATTGTCTGGGCGCGCCTTTGTCCCGGCGCGCTTTTGACCTGACACCGATAACCCACACTCCACAGCAATATCCAGGTTCCAGCATTCTCATTCCCCAATCTAGTTTTAATCCTCACCCACCTCAGTAGGTTTCACTCCCAGCTTTCTCTGTCCCTTCTCAGAATAGAGACCTCCCAGCTTTCTTCCTCTCTCTCTCTCTGCCCTCTAGTTCAGTGTTTCTCAACTTGATCCTGGAGTGCCCCCTTGCCAGTCTGGTTTTCAGGATATCCATAATGAATATGCATGAAAGACATTTGCATATAGTGGAGGCAGTGTATGCAAATCAAGTTTATGCATGTTCATTGTGGATATGACAAGGGGTACTCCAGCACCGAGTTGAGAAACACTGCTCTAGTTCTTTCTCCCCCTCCCCAACCCAGTTTATTCTTCCCTTCTCTCTCCTCTCCACTTCCCACTTTTCTCTCTCTCCCTACCAGCCAAAAAACCTTCAGCTTGTTCTTTCCTCCATAGCTTTTGTCTCTCTTAACTTCCAGAAAGACCCCCACTTCTCTCTCTGTCCTTGAGATCTCTCTCTCCATCTGCTTCTACACAAGTCCTCCCTCCCCACCCCCCCACCCCCAGCTTGCTTTCTATATCTCTCCCCTGATTGATCAGGCAGTAAAAGGAAGGGGAATCAGTTTTACCTTGGGCCCCATCTGCCTCCTCTGCTGCCCAGCTTCCAGCTGCAAATTTCAAATGCAGGGCTGTAAAGCATCCCAGTGGTTGAAATGAGTTTAGTTTCCCACGTTTGCATGAATTTTCAATTTATTCAGGGCCTTTAAGCCTATTTTTCATTTCAGGAGCAACATAATTACTAGTCCAAACTCTTTTGGAAGAGTGTGCACTATTTTTTTTTTTTTGGGGGGGGGAGGGTCCTGTCATTTTGGACAATAAAAGCAATATGAACAACGTAGGAAATGTCATTTCAGATGAACACAGCTCCCTAGAAAATAGCAGGAGGGGCCAGCAAAACTGGTTGTGAGGACATGCAGCTGTTTCTTCCTCTTCTTGCAGTGCATGATGAGCAGGGGAGAGGGGGGGAATTCCTGAGAGCCACTGGGTCTGCTGATTCAGTTGCCTGGACCCCGTTCAGAATTCTGCAAAGGCAGGGACTTTTGTGCAAACCGTGCACTGTGCAGTTGGGCAGATTCCCCCAAGGATAAAGGGAAAAAAGTCTTGTGAGTTTCAGGAGCAGGGGAGAGTGTGGTGCAGTGGTTAAAGCTACAGCCTCAGCACCCCGAGGTTGTGGGTTCAAATACATGCTGCTATTTGTGACCCTGGGCAAGTCACTTCATTGCCCCTGGTACATCAGATAGATTGTGAGCCCACCAGGACAGACAGGGAAACATGCTTGAGTACTTGAATAAATTCAGGTAAAAACCATTCTGAGCTCCCCTGGGAGACCGGTATAGAAAATGGAATAAATAAAAGTTCTCCTCACCATTCTATGTTTTAATTGGGTTGGGGGTTTTTTTTGGAGGGGAGGGGGAAGTAGAGAGACTAGGGATAAGGGATCTCATGTTAAAATGTGCATCTCATTCCTGGCTTCAAAAGTCTATTTAAAAACCCAAGAAACTTTAGAAATGGATTCAGAAACGTTCCTAGACCAGCTATTTTTCATTCAGACACAGGCTCTTTTAGTCCTTGCCAAAAAAATGATTTGACCACTTCTGGTGCACACAGCAGCAGCAGCAGGAGAAACCCCAGAAGAGCATGCGGAGGGAATGCATGTGTGGAACGGAGCCAGTACTGTCATTTAGTGACCTGGGGAAAGGGCTCTTAGCTCCTGAAACCGACTCATGAAATCTACCGAAGAAATGACTAATGAAAAGGCATCAGCTAATACTTTTTGCTTTGATTTTTTTAACCCTTAATTCTGTACATTCAAGTGGAGTAACAGAAAACCATGCAACTTTCCTGCAAAACAAGCATCTTACTTTTCAAGTGCTGGCTTTGATGTGCATGCTTCAGATGTCCTTGAAAAAAAAAAAAAAAAAAAAGCGTATTTTTTGGAGCTTAGGCACCAGCAGTCAAGTTCCACTAGTGCTTTGAGGGCTATTTTATAACAGAGCATCTATAATTTGAGGTCCAGAGGGCACCTGAAATGAGCCTATTCTATAAAGTTATATACACTTCTCCCTCCTTATTCGCGGTTTCGATTATTCACAGTTTTTAGCTTGCTGGCTCCTCCCCCCAAATTACATCAGCTTGCATAGAGAAATCACTGATTCCAAGTGTTTACAGAGAAAATAGCTGATTCCCAGCACTTTCTTCACCATGTTTTGCCTCTCCTTCAGAAACAGGCCAGGTCTCCCACCGTGTTATTAGTGGTTTCACCATATTCACGATGGTTTTTAAAACAGCAAATAACATATAAAAAAGTTATTCGCGGTTTTTCAGTATTTGCGGTTCTGTTAATCCCTTATCACAGCGAATACGGAGGGAGAGGTGTAGTTGCCTACTCTTCTGTATAGAATATTAGTCTTACTAAGTATATACCAACTGAAAGTTAAGCACTACACACTTATACCAGCCATAGGGCTGGGGTGTTAGCACTTAATTGCCACAGATATGTGCATAATTGACTGTATTCTATGAGTTTTGGGTTAGATCAGTAAATGGCGCTCTGAAATTAATGCCCAAAAATGGCACTCAACACTAATTCTATAATGAGCACTCAAAGATGAGCACCCATTATAGCACTCGGTACTGATTTCAGCACCCAGATTTAGGCAACAAAACTTACACCTGATGAAACCAGGTTTGGGCATATAGCTGTGGTAATCTATAACGTGCGCAAATTTTAGGAATGCCTCTGATCCATCCATATACCTCCCAAGCCAACCCCCCCCCTCCTTTTTGAGTTGTGTCCCAAGGGATTTGGGCGCAAATTATTATAGAATAGCGCATAGCACGATGTGCACCCAAATCCAAACTGGTGCCAATTAGCGCCCAATTATTGTCACTAATTAAGCACATAAGAGCAGACATACTGGTCAGACCAATGGTCCACCTAGCCCAGTCTCCTGTTACCAACAGAGGCTAATCCAGATCACAGTACATGGCAGAAAACCCAGACGGTGGCAAGATTCCATGCTGCCAATCCCTGGCAAGCAGTGGCTTCCTCCATGGCTTGGATCTGCACCCAGTTTCGGGCACCATGTATAGAATCTGGGGGTATGTTTGCAGGTTTGAGCCTTGCCTGTGCTCTATCTCTATCTCTATGGTAAGCACTAGCGCATGTTTATCACAGCTTATAAGGGTTTACCTTGGAATGCACTGAGGCATCCTGTAGTAATTTTGCAAACCATGTGCTACAACTGATCTTTATTTTTCTGCCTAGGGATAGGGAGTGAGCGTTTCTGCACTAATCAGCACAGCTACATTACCGCATGTTAATTGGTTAGTGCAGGATTAGCACATGAGCCCTTACCACCTACAAAATAGGTGTCAGTAACATGTTAACTTTTGGTAATGGCTGCCACTAAAATTTGTGAATATTTTTGACATACGGCTTCAGTTGTACCTTCTTATGCCCTGGTTGGTTGTCCAATACGTCTGTCAATGGGACTCCCGCTCTATTGTTTGTTTGGCATCCCCAAAATACTGTCTCGACCAGACAGTCTCTCCAAGGTTAGTAGCTGTGGGTTAAGGAAATTGCTGAGGAAGGTCACAGTACAGACTAGCTCATTTAAAATAATCTTAGACAATGTTCTGTGTCTGAAAGGTAAAAGGAAGGTTGCCTTTTTTAAATTCAAATGTGGGAAGATTTAAATAAAGTGGGTTTTTATTTTTCGTTTTATAATCTGCCTGCAAGCCCTTGAAAGGTACGGTGGGTATTTTTCTGTCCTGGTGGATTCACTATCTGAGTTTGTACCTGAAACAATGGCAGGTTAAGGGCGTCTTTTACAAAGCCGCATGACATTTGCTGTACTAGGACTCTCTACTGGGGTAATCTAAAAGCGGCACTAACAGGGAAATTTTATAACCAGCGCCTAAACTTAGGCATCAGTGGCACCCTGCCGATGCCTACGTTAATTGAAAAACGCCGTTAGAAATGGCAAAAAAAAATGGTGGTGTTGAAGTGCCTACCAATGCCTAAATAAAAGGCAGCTGGCATCGTGGCTAGGTAGCCACTTTAGGCCATGGAACGCCAAGGTAGGCATGGCCAATGCTGATGTTAGGTGGGCTAAAGCAGCTACCGAGACGTCATTCACAACAAGATAGGCGTCTGAAATGTAGGACCGGAATATCCTGACCTACATTTCGGCTGCCATGGGATCCTTAAGTCAGGCCACAGAAGCCATAAGGTGATCATGGCAGGGGAAGTTATGCTAGATGAGGAGAGTTGGCAGTGCTTCTCGAAGCTGCAGATTCAGGGAGTCCTGCCGGCTCGGCTGATTGGGGGGGGGGAGGGAAATACCCCTGCTGCAATCTGCTGAGCAGATGCAGCATTTGCCCCCTCCCCAACATGCGGCATGTGCCCCCCCTCGCCACTCCCTTCTGCTGGAACCCCTGAATGCCCTCTCGAAGCCCCAAGCAGGAGGAATGCCCATTTGCTCCTGCCGGAACCCCAAAAGCACCTCCCTTTTTCAACAAGAACTCTTGGACCTTCTGCAACAGATTTTCATCGACCAATACCTCCTCAGCAGATAAGTAACTGTGCTTTCTCCGAGGAGGACAAGCAGGCATTATATTCTCATATGTAGGTGATGTCATCCACAGAACCCGGTATGGATATTACCAAGTGCAATGTCACTTTAAATTTTTTGGCAGTGCCCATGCATAGCGGTGTCTTCCTGCCTGACATCATCTTGCAGGACCATCTGTTCTTTGTTTTCTGAGAAGCTGTATCTTCAGTTCTCTCTTTAGCGTATTAAATGTTAACTCTTCCTGTATTTATTTTTCATTATTTTCCTATTAGTTCATTGTTTCTTTATCATGTTCCAGAATTTTACCTGACTTTGGTTTATTTTCATCAGTTTTTCATTTTTTAGCCTTCAGGCCACTCTAGGCCTTTTTTTCCCCCTGGAAGCATCATATGTTTTTGGTGCCCTAGTTATTCATGTTCTCTGGGCCAGTGAGCCCTTTGATTTCACATTGGTCATTTTCCCTTCCATGTCAAAGAGGGAGCTGAGTGAATTTAAGAAATGTTCTCAGTTTCAGGCCCTGAGCCACATAATTGGTCCGTCCAGTGTCTGGGTCCTGAACATCGGGACTTAGCTGTGTCCTCTGCCTCTGTATGCAAAAGAGGTCACTTCAAGTCCCAAAACATCAGTTCGAAAAACTTTTTGGTACAAAGTTGGCATTGACATTGAACATGGTGAGGGACTCAGGACTCGATACATAGATATCTATGACTCAGGCATCAGGTTCCTTATAAAGGCAAGACTCTATATCATCTTCATCTATGCCTCAAGCATTGGGGAATGCAGCACATAAGAAGCTAAGAAGCACAAACTATTCCCCTTCTAGGCATACCACTTACTCCTCCCAAGTATCAACTTCTTGGACCCATACCATAGTAAGCATCAAAACACCAAGGATCACTCTCCTTCAATCCAGGCCGAAGAAACTAAACGAAACCTTAGCCTTATATACCGGATCTTCAACCATGGAAAGCTTGACACGGTTAACAATAAGTTAATTTTAAAAAAAATGCTAAAGTGCATGAAGATTAATTTTCAAAGTGTTTAGCAAATAGAAAAGTTTTCAAGGATTTACGAAAAAATTGGAAGCAACTGAGACACCTCAAAATTAAAGGAAGATCATTCCATAATTGGGAAAATTTAAAAGCCAAAGAAAGGCTGAAATTCTTGACTCCTTTAATTCCTTTCTTGGAAGGGAGGGAAAGTTTAAATTGTTGAGTACCTCTCGCATATGAAAATCTATAAATGTTCCATAGAAGAGGAACAAGAGGGATAAAAATACCATGTAAAATTTTTTAAATAATACATATACAGTGTTCCCCCGGGAATTCGTGGTCTGCAGTTCGCGGTCCCGGTCATTCGCGGTATTTTCCAACCGTGAAGGGGAAGCAGGAGAGGGCAGCTGGAACACCGGTGAGTGAAGGAAATCACTCGCGGTATGCTCTGACCGCCTCTTCCTGTACTAAAGTCGGGACTCACCAATCAGGAGCCTTGTGTCAAAGTAGTATCAGCACCATCTCTCCAGGAGGAGATCCAGTCTATTCTCAAATAAGAACTTTTTGGACTACTGCAGTCACAGTCTTCACAGGCTTTAAAGCTTCCATGCCTGCCTCAGACCACCACTACGTCTACACTAACAACATATAATCAACCTTAAAAAAGTCTAAGTCCCAAACGCCCAACATAAGAGCTTTTAGGCAAAGGAGGAGCCAGTCCTTCATCTAAAAGCTGGATTCTGTAACCGGTGTCTGTCAAAAACAACACCGGTTAAAGAATCCACCCCCTACACACACTCACACACACAACATCGGGGAAGGAGGAAGCCCAAGGCCTCCTGCCCCGGAGACCCGTGACCCCCACCGACAACATCAGGCCAGGAGAGAGCCCAAGACCTCTTGCCCCGCAGTACCCCCACCCCTCAACTACAATTGGGCAGGAAGGAGTCTAAGCCTTCCTACCTGGCGGAACCCCCTCCCTTCGACTACGATCGGGCAGGAGGGAGCCCAAGCCCTCCTGCCCGGTGACACCCCCTTCGACTACAATGGGGCAGGAGGGAGCCCAGGCCCTCCTGCCCTCGATGCACCCCCTCCCACACTCCCCCCCCCCACCAAACCCCCAATCGGCCCCCCCCCCATACCTGAAAATCATTGGCCGGACAGACGGGTGCCAAGCCTGTCCATCTGGCAGGCCAGCCATCCCCTCAATGGCTGGCCTTAGGGCCTGATTAGCCCAGGCCTGATTAGCCCAGGCAGCTCAAACCCCACCCACAGATGGGGCCTAAGGTACCTGGTTGGTCCAGGCGCCTCATGCTCCACCTGTGGGTGGGTTTGAGCCACTTAGGCAAATCAGTTCCTAAGGCCAGCCATTCAAGGGATGGCTGGCCTGCTGGATGGACGGGCTTGGCACCCGTCTGTCCGGCCAATGATTTTCAGGTATGGGGGTGGGTCAGGGATGGGGTCATGGGGTCAGCGGGGGGTGATCAGGGGTTTGGGGGCGATCGTGGGAGGGAGTGCATCAAGGGCAGGAGGGCCTGGGATCCCTCCTGCCCGTATCTTAGTGGGGGTGGGGGGTAGGGGGTTCACCTGGGCATGAGGGGTTGGGCTCCATCCTGCCCCATCGTAGTTGAAGGGGGGGGGGTGTCACCAGGCAGGAGGGCTTGGGCTCCCTCCTTCCCCATCGTAATCAAGGGGAGTGCTGATGGGCAGGAGGGCTTGGGCTCCCTCCTGCCCGATTGTAGTGGAGGGGAGGGGGTGCCGCGGGGCAAGAGGGCTTGGGCTCCCTCTTGCCCGGATTGAGTCGTGGGGGAGGGATGATCACTGCAGGAGAGATGGCTCATCTGTCCTGCTGCAATGGTGTCCAGCCCCCTCCGAACCGCAGCACTTCACCCTGAAGTGCTGCAGTTCGGAGAGGGGTGGGTGATAAGCCATCTCTCCTGCACTGATAGTTTCAGTAGGCGGTAGGCAGGTTGCTGGGTCCGCTAAGCTGCAGCAATCAGCTCAGCAGCCCCTTTTTCAGCAGTTATACCTGTTTTGACTTAGTCTAAGTCAAAACTTGGTCTAAGTCAAAACTTGGTCTAAGTCAAAACATATAAGTGCCGATTAGACAACCTGTCTAAACTTTTGGTTATACCTGCTGTATGCCTATGTCTAGGTCGGCCCACCTCCCGCCCACCGCCTGCCCTTTCCCCTCCTCTAAAAATGCCTCTTTTCGCTCTATGCATTTAGAGGCAGAGGAAAGGCCTAAGCTGGTTTTAGATACGTCTAAAACCAGCTTTGGTTATGGGTGCTTGGACGATCAGGCTTTTTGATCGTCCAAGTACCCATTTAGGCCAATTTTTAGACGTTTGTTTTTTTTGATTATGAACCCCTTAATGTATAGAATTCCAAATGTGTCCAGGATTTGACAAAACATGATTTCAACATTATTCATTAGTTGCCCTCAAGCATTCATACAGCACACGATCTTATGTCCTGCCTGGACATTGGAGTGTTTTGCGAAATGCATTTTCCAGTCATCTATGCTGGTTAATAGAATTATGGACTACCAATTTTACATCTACTGTATTTGCCGGCGTATAAGACGACTGGGCGTATAAGACGACCCCCCAACTTTTACAGTTAAAATATAGAGTTTGTTATATACTCGCCAAATAAGACTACCCCTTCTTCCGCACACCTTCTGCACAACAAATAAAACTTAAAAGAACATCAGAATTTATTTCAACAATTTTAATTAATTCACTAAAGCTGAATAGAACAATAAACCCATGGGAGCTGCCATGCTATTTGTTTTCTAAACTGTTAACCAAACTGAAACTGTCAATGATAGAAGGAAGATAACACATAGAGGGAGAGAGCAAGTGCCGGGCAAGTCCCTAGCAAGTTTGCTGGCATGACAGTTTCCCTTTAAAAGCCTTCAAAAGCCTCCTGTTCGCCCCCGCAACTTCCTTAAGGGCTAGACTCCACACACGGCCGCATGTGCGAGAGATGTAGTAAAGAGAAAAGGGGTGGGGCCAGAGCGCCGCTGCTTCCCGCTGCGCAGGATGAAGGAGCTGGCACCCTTGTCACACTAATGTCCCGCCATGGCCCCGCTGATGTCCCAGCAGGTTTACTAGTACCGTAAGCACCGTAAGGAGGTAAGGAAGGAGATGTTAGGGCATGTAAAGTAAGGGCATGTAAACAGTACCCGGCGTATAAGACGACCCCCGACTTTGGAGAGGATTTTAAGGTACTGAAAAGTCGTCTTATACGCCGGCAAATACGGTAGTTTATTTTGTTTTATATCCCAAACTCCCCAGGAGCTCAGAATAGATTACAAGAATATATACAAAGTAGATTACATACACAGTGGTATAAGGGACATCTTGCAACAGACAAACACTAGACAGTGAGTCAATAGGTAGTTGGTGCCCTAAGTGTCACCAGTTGCCTTGCCATCCAGGTCATAGGTGGTTTATATCACGTGTTCCAGATTTGGTTAGAAAGGTTCTATTTCATGGCAATTATTTTGCGAAATAAGAACAGCGAGGTGCCGAAGAAAACAGCAAAAGCTAAGTAGTGTAAAATATTTTGTAACAATGTAACATGAAAGTAATATATGTGGCAAAGTTATTAATGAGCAAAAGAGCAACAATATTACTAAGAAGGGACTGTGAAAGCGCAGTGATGGTCCCTTTGGCAACTTGTGCTTGCTTTTATAAGAGTTGAGAACTGTGGCTGGTGGTCTGAGCACTTTATTTTTTGAAATATATATTCTATATGAGTATTCATTTAGAAGTTCTGTGAATGCAATATGAGATAATGAAACTCCCTGATATCTGAGCAGTAAGAATATCTGAGTCAGATTCGAGATGTCCCACTCATAATGTTTATGTTTATTTGCATTTGTAAACCGTTCTTCGTTATAACATCAATTAAAAAAAGGAAAAGAATGCCAAATAATCATGATACAGGGATAGAAAGAAAAATAGAGGTAGCTGGTTCATAACACCACCCACCTAGTCTTCCACTATGACTAGAACCACCCCACTAGGAACTATGTTGACCCGGCCATTCCATGTTTAATGCCCATCCTAAACTAAATTAAAACTTAGCTTTGTATACTGGGTCATCAACCAAAATGGAGCTCGACTCGGTTAACAGAGACTAAAAGAAACACAAAGAAAAAACAAAAATAACAGTCAAAAAATATTAATATGCCTGATATCCGAAGTGTTTAGCAAATAAAAAAAGTTTTTAAAAGTTTGCGAAAGAGTTGAAAAGGACCAGGACCCCTTAAGGTAAGAGAAAGTTCGTTCCACAGTTGAGATAGTTTGAAGACCAAGGATTGACATAAATTTTTGATTCCTTTCATCCTCTAGGAAATCCTTGGGAAAGTTAGACTCTGGTGTATCCCTCCGTCAAGGAAGCACTCTCTCACGTGATGGGACATATACCCCATCACAGAACCATTACTATTAATGTTGTCAATGTATTCATTAAAGATCACTGATTCAGAACTCACCTTAGAGGCCTAGATACAGGGAAGATGCAAGGATAGTAGGTTCTATAGGTCAGTGGTTTTCAACACAGTCCGTAGGGAGCATTTGGTCAGTTGGGTTTTCAGGAGACCCACAATGAATATACAGTACATGAAAAATATTTGCATGCAGTGAAGGAAGTGGCAAGCTAATACTTCTTGTGCATACTACTCTGATAAGTACGGACTGTTTTATATACAGTGCTGTGTACGTCTAGTAGCACTATATAAATGATAAGTAGTAGTAATAATACTCTTTATGAATATCCTGAAAACCCACAGCTCTAGGCCAATCTTTAGCCTTGAGCTTAAGCCCGATAGTAGCATTGGCTCCAGCAGTGTTTTCTTCTTTGAAAAGGCATCTCTCTCTCTTCCTTCACCCTTGTCTCAGCATCTCCCTCCCTTTGTCTCTCCCCTCCTCTCCCAGCAGCATCCTTTCTCCTTTTCACTTGCTGCTATCAGCACCACCCCAGTGTTTTTCCTCATTGTGCAGTATTTTTTTTCTCTACTCCCACCTGTTTAGGATCTGCTCTCTTTCCACCCTGCCAGGGTCAGCTTAACCTACGGATCAGGTGAGGCTCTGGCCCAAGGTGCCGGCGCTAAAAGGTGCCACACACCCAAGGTCATGACATCACCAACCCATAAGTTAAGCTATAAGATGTGGCTTGAACATTCTCCTCTTTCTCCCTCCTCTGATGCTGATGCCTGGTCCCAACGGGATGCAGCTTCATAGGCCAGCTGCTGTGAGGGGAAGGGCCAGCATCAGAGGCGAGAAGAGGGAAGTGCAGCACTTCCTTCCTCCCTGCTGCTGGCCCTCCCCCTCGCTGCATCTGGCCTATGAAGCCACATCCTGTCAGGACCAGGTAGTAGTGTCGGAGGAGGGAACTGCCATGGGGGCGCCAAAACAGAAATGGATCCAGGGTGTGGAGCATGGGGGAAGCACCATATCTTCTTGGGTTGGCTCTACGCCCTGCCACCCATTGTACTCTTTCCATTATTTTAACTCATGTGCATGTGTGCCCTACGCATCCTCATTAATTCGGGCAGCATGACAGATGCAGACAGGAGGGGAACGGGGAAGTTGCAGTGCTGTTACTTGAAAGATAACTCAGAGCTACACATTCATTAGTGCACATTGTGAGAATGACTGCTTTAGTCCAACTCATCCTTTCAGTCACGTGAATTAAACATTCACATTAACTCATGTCATAAAAATAAATCCTAATATAGACACTGTCTTTGATTTGCCCTTCATATAGGTCCCAGAAAACTGTTGTACATGGGGTAAGGAAGCAAAGCACAACAGTCTATAGGTATGAAAAGTCTGATAATATGGGCTTCTGTCTTTAATTTTCTTCAGTCTGATTAATTTTAGAGCCTTATCTTACAAAGTCTTGCCTAATTCTGTGCTTGTAGATAAAATCTTTGAAAAGCTGATGGTCACTTTGTATAATAGGCCAGGAGCCACAGAACAAGATAGCAGAGAAAAAAAACACAAAGCCAGTTCAGCCTGTCCATTTTCCCTTCTGGCTGCAACGTAACAGATCCTATTTGATCTCCAGTTTTAGATTTGCTCTATTGTGCCGCCTTGAATTCTATTAGTTTTCGCCACTGGCATCTTCAACTTGTGCATCCACCAACCCTTTCTCTGAAGAAATATTTCCTTAACAGCCTTTGGACCTCAGAAACCTGTCATTCTTTCTAAATCAAATTTTAAAATAATTGCAATCATAATACAAGGTCTGACAATTAAGTTCACGAACTTACCTCCGCACACTTACGTTGGCAGCACCGTATAGACAACTCGGTATGTCCGCGTCTCACAGCTGCATTCGTGGCGATGTGTGCCAATGTCTTGCTGAGTGGCATTCATTATTATTGTGTGGTTTTGTGTGCCATTGTGAGAATGTCAGAGCTTGAATTAAATGAAATTTCCTGTTAAAATTAACAAGAGTGGAAGTGAAATCAGGGACATGTTAGTCCAAGTTTATGGGGATAATACCATGAAGAAAATGGCAGTGTACAAATGGATGAAACATTTTTTTGAGGGGAGAGAAAGCGTCACTGATGAAGAAAAGTCAGGATGGCCAGCAATGAGCAGAAATGATGAAAACACTGCAAAAATTTGTCGTATTGTGCGTCAAAATCGTCGGCTGACTGTGAGAAGCAAAATGGACCAAGTAATGTTTAAATATTTTATTGATTATTTAGCAAGGAAAAATAAATACAATCATGCTACAATAAAATACAACATCCCCAGACCCCAAAAAGTGTAAAATAGCCATGGCACCCCACAAATTAGTAATTTGCTAAACCATAAGAATCTAACAAATACCAAATTTAAAAAAAATGTAATTTACCACGCTTTACTGCTGCAACGGCCTCAAATTTCATCACCAAGCACATTCTGAAAGTTCAGAACTATTCTTCCAATTGGCCAACATGGGTCAAATTCTGTAAAGGATGCTAAGAAATGCAAAGTCATGCATTTGGACTGCAAAAACCCAAGGGAGCGGCACAGTTCAGGGGATGAAGAACTTATGTGCACGGCAGAAGAGCGGGACATGAATGTGATAGTATGTGATGATCTTAAGGTGGCCAAACAGGTTGAAAAGGTGACAGCAAAAGCTAGAAGGGTGCTAGGGTGCATAGCGAGAGGTAAGGCCAGAAGGAAAAGGAGGCATTGATGCCCCTGTATATGACTCTGGTGAGACCTCATTTAGAATATTGTGTACAATTCTGGAGGTCGCACTTCAAAAAGAAATAAAAAGGATGGAATTGGTCCAGAGAAAAGCTACTAAATTGGTACGTGGTCTTCATCATAAGGTGTATAAGGACAGACTTAAAGATCTCAATCTGTGTACTTTGTAGGAAAGACGGGAGAGGGGAGATATGATAGAGATGTTTAAATACCTATGTGATATAAATGCTCATGAGTCGAGTCTCTTTCATTTGAAAGGAAACTCTGGAATGAGAGGGCAAAGGATGAAGTTAAGAGGTAATAAGCTTAGGAGTAATCTAAGGAAATATTTTTTTACTGAAAGGGTGGTAGATGCATGGAACAGTCTCCCGGAAGAGGTGGTGGGAGACAGAGACTGTGTCTGAATTCAAGGAAGCCTGGGATAGGCACATGAGATCTCTTAGAGTGAGGAAGAGACAATGGCTACTGTGGATGGGCAGACTGGATGGGCCATTAAAAGATGATTTTATAAAAGAAATCTAACTATATAGATGTGCTTAAATTTGCTGGACACCGCTGAACATGACTTTCTATTGTGCATCTGTGCTCCCAGACGTCTAAATGATGCCTAACTTTTAGGTGTCCTTTACAGAATTTGCCCCTATATGTTGAAGTGTCATTTCCATTAATACATGAAATAATCTGGCCTCATACTTATTTAAGATATTAGGAAACAACACAGAACGTAAAATAACTGTTTCATATGTAAGCAAAATATGAAATTAAAAGTATAAGAACATAAGAATAGCCTTACTGGATCAGACCAATGGTCCATCAATCCCAGTAGCCCATTCTCATGGAGGCCAACCCAGGTCGGTGAGACCGTTGGATGACCAAGGAATAAAGGGAGCGATAAAGGAGGACAAGGCAATCACCGACAGACTGAACATGTTTTTTCCGTCTGTATTTACCAAAGAGGATATAAACAGCATACCGGAACCTATCAGGATATATGCTGGAAGTGAAAACGGGAAACTGACAGGGTTGACGGTCAGTTTAGAAGAGGTATGCAGGCAGATTGATAGGCTCAAGAGCGATAAATCCCCGGGACCGGATGGCATCCATCCGAGGGTCATCAAGGAACTGAAAGGGACCATAGCTGAACTGCTTCAACTAATAGCCAACCTGTCGATCAAAACGGGAAAGATTCTGGAGGACTGGAAGGTGGCAAATGTTATGCCAATCTTCAAAAAAGGTTTGAGGGGAGACCCGAGAAACTACAGACCGGTGAGTCTGACCTCGGTACCGGGAAAGATGGTAGAGGCGCTGATAAAGAACCGCATCATCAATCACCTTGATGGACACAGTCTGATGAGGACCAGCCAGCACGGTTTCAGCAAAGGCAGATCTTGTTTGACAAACTTGCTGCACTTCTTCAAGGGAGTGAACAGGCAGATAGACAAAGGCGACCCGGTCGACATTGTATATCTGGACTTTCAGAAGGTGTTCGACAAGGTTCCGCATGAACAACTATTTCGGAAAATTGCAAGCCATGGAATCGAGGGTGAAATACTCATGTGGATTAAAAACTGACTGGAGCTTAGGAAACAGAGAGTGGGGGTAAATGGACAATACTCAGACTGGAAAAGCATCGCCATGGGGTGCCACAGGGCTCAGTGCTTGGAACCGTGCTCTTCAACATCTTTATAAATGATCTGGACATAGGTACGACGAGCGAGGTAATTAAATTTGCAGACGATACGAAGTTATTCAGAGTAGTGAAGACGCAGGGGGATTGCGAAGATCTGCAACGTGACATAATCAGGCTCGAGGAATGGGCATCAATATGGCAGATGAGGTTCAATGTGGACAAGTGTAAAGTGATGCATGTCGGTAACAAAAATCTCATGCATGAATATAGGATGTCCAGGGCAGTACTTGGAGAGACCTCCCAGGAAAGGGACTTGGGAGTTCTGATTGACAAGTCGATAAAGCCGTCCATACAATGTGCGTTGGCGGTGAAAAGAGCAAACAGAATGCTAGGAATGATAAAAGGGGATCATGAACAGATCGGAGAAGATTATCATACCGCTGTACCGGGCCATGGTGCACCCTCACCTAGAGTACTGCGTACAGCACTGGTCGCCATACATGAAGAAGGACACGGTACTACTTGAAAGGGTCCAGAGAAGAGTGACCAAAATGGTTTAGGGTTTGGAGGAGCCGCCGTACAGCGAAAGATTAGAGAAACTGGGCCTCTTCTCCCTCGAACAGAGGAGATTGAGAAGGGACATGATCGAAACATTCAAGGTACTGAAGGGGATAGACTTAGTAGATAAAGACAGGTTGTTCACCCTCTCCAAGGTGGGGAGAACGAGAGGGCACTCTCTAAAGTTGAAAGGGGATAGATTCCGTATGAATATAAGGAAATTCTTCTTCACCCAGAGAGTGGTGGAAAACTGGAACGCTCTTCCGGAGTCTGTCATAGGGGAAAACACCATCCAGGGATTCAAGACAAATTTAGACAAGTTCCTGCTGAACAAGGACTTACCCTGCTAGGGATAGTCTCAGTCAGGGCACTGGTCTTTGACCTGGGGGCCACCCCGTGAGTTCACTGCTGGGCATGATGGACCACTGGTCTGACCCAGTAGCAGCAATTCTTATGTTCTTAGGCCCATAGTACCTGGCCAAACCCCACGGAGTAGCAACATTCCATGCTACTGATCCAGGGCAAGCAGTGGCTTCCTCCATGTCTTTCTCAATAACAGACTATGGACTTTTCCTCCAGGAAATTGTCCAAATCTTTCTTAAAACCAGCTTCAGCTGTTACACTATCCACTCTTACCATAAGCTCTGGCAATGCATTCCAGAGCTTAACTATTCTCTGAGTGAAAAAATATTTCTTCCTATTGGTTTTAAAAGTATTTCCCTGTGACTTCTTTGACATTTAACAGTCTTAGTTTCTGTAGAACTCCCCCTACTCCTGGGTCCCCTCTCTTATTTCTCCTTACCCCCTTCCCTACTCCTTTCCCCCTTCCTCCTTGATCTGTTGCCTTGAGCCTGTGTAGGTATGTGCGACACACAAATGGAAGATTAGATTAGACTTCATCGAGTGTCCCCCTAGTCTGTAATTTTTGACGAGTGAACAATCAATCCACTTGTACCCGTTCTACTCCACTCAGGATTTTGTATAGGGAGAGACAAGAGAAGAGAGATACTGAGGAGCTGAAGGTCAATAAGAGGAGTTTAAACTGTATGCGGAAATGGACAGGGAGCCAATGAGGTGACTTGAGGAGAGGGGTAATGTGAATATGAGGTGTGCAGCAGAATTCTGAACAGACTGAAGGGAAGAGAGATGATTTAGCAGAAGACCTGTGAGAAGCAAGTTGCAGTAGTTAGGCAAGAGGTGATGAGAGTCTTTGTAGTGTGCTCAGAAAGGAAAGATCGGATTTTGGCCAAGCTTTACTTAAAGAAATGTCAGGTTTTGGTGGTCTGTTGGATATGTGAGGGACAGAGATGACAAAAACATCTGAATAAACAAATTGTTTGCTAGCAAACCTGAAAAAGAAAAAAAATAGGATGTTTCCACAAAATCTTATTTGAATCAGGATCAGATGCATGCTCACCAGTTTCCTTTTTCCTTTTCAAATTTGTTTATTGATTTTATGAACAAATTACAAGTGTCACAGGAACTTAATAGAGCAACATTCTCGAAAAGCACTTAAGTGCTATTAAACATATATCCATAACCTATACCCGTCCCTCCTACCTAATGCATTTTTATATCATAAATATAAAATGAAATCCCTTCACCCAAACATAAAAATTCAATTGACCTTACTTTTCACTACCCTCCAACCCAACCCAAGATGTGCATAAAACAAAGAAATTATCTAGGAATTGAAATTTCTTTAATTAAATGACTAATTGAGACTTAAATATTTTTAATGAATGACTCCATTGGACTCCAAATTTGTTTAAATTTCTGGGAATCACCTTTTTGTTCTGCAAGAATTCTTTCATATCTATAATAAAGGCAAAGAGTTTCCCACCAAAAAGGGAAATTCAAACGGTCATAATTCTTCCAATTCCTCATAACAAGTTGCAATCCCACTGCTGACATGATAAGGAAAAGCCTCTCCTTATATTCATCAAGCAGACTTCCAGGCAAAAAAGAAGTGCCAAATAAAACTGTCCCCTATGATAAAGGCACATTGACACCAAGTATTAACCTAATTTTACTCCATATACTTTGCCAAAAAACTTGAATCAACGGACAATGATACAACATATGATCTAAAGTACCCTGCTCTAACCTACAATGCCAACATTTATTCGATTTAGCACTGTCCAATTTTTGCAACCTTACCAGGGTCCAGAAAGTTCTATATAATGGAAAATACAAAGTCTGCGCCATAGAAGCTCACCAGTTTCTTTGCAAAGATGGTTGACCATACTCAGAACACAGTTTTATAATGGTGGGTGACATCATCGAACAATGTCATCCAATCAAAAAGCCTCAGACACATAATTGAGTGCAGTTTAAAGACAAACCCTTACAAAAAAAATGCAAACCCTACCAAAAAAGAACATAGGAGTTGCATAGCATGTAACAGATCGGAGGAACCACTGGTACAACATTATTTGTCTTAGGGTGACAGGTTTTCTATGTTGAAATGCTGTTATTGATCACATTCCAGAACTGCTGCACAAGATTGGCTCATATGCACGGAGAACAGGAATGGATACATTGTCTAAATACCAAAGAGCCCTCATGGTTGAATGCTAAAATTGAATGGCACTGTTTTGTTTTGGGGTTTTTTAAATTTAATTTATTTATATGTCTTTTGAAGGGTTTGTTTTTAAGCAGCATTCAATTATGTGTCTGAGGCTGCAAAAATCCAAATAGTAGAAACACTCCATGCCACCAATCCAGGGCAAGCAGATATATATATATATCAGATATAGTCCAATAAAATGGAAGTCTTGCAACCTTCAATGGATAAAGATAGGAGATTACAAAATACTGACTCTTGTAAAAGAGCAAAGATCAACAATTCCTGTGTACAAATGTAGTTTCTACAAGTGGACATATTTGCATAAGATCAGAGTCCTGAGGCTAGCATAGATCCAATCCTTTTGACGGATCATGCGGGCATTTGGATTGAATATCAGATTAATGAAGCAGATTCTACTAGACCTGTTTGGAGATTCAATAATACATTGCTTGCAGATTCAAACTTTCTCAAGGAAATGCAAATGAAAATGAATGAGTACTTTCAGCTCAACACCTCAGAGGAAATCTCTCTGGAAACACTTTGGGATGTTTTCAAGGCTACAATGAGAGGGCAAATTATTTCGTATTCAGCGCATATTAGGAAATTGCTAAAATCAGAATTTTCAAATTTGGAACAAAATATTTTGACTTTAGAGCAGGGGTGTCCAACCTGTGGCCTCGTGAAGTATTTTGTGCGGCTCCGGTCGAGGGTGATGCAGTGTTTTCCTCTGCTGCCCCTGGGTGTTTACCATCTTGCCGGTTCCCTCCTCTGTCTTTTTTTTTCCAATTCTTTATTCATTTTTCCATCTTCCACTAACTATACAATATTACATAAATTGAATCATACACATCACTTGAAATTCTTTCTAATATCATCTAAATACATACATTTACCCTCTCCCCCACCCTCCCTTTTCACAGATATTATAATCTAAATTCAATATACATATGCTATATTCACAAATATATATAGTATATAGTATTATATAGGTATATAGTTATATAGGGTATATAGTTATAATATAATACTATATTATAACTATATACCCCCCTCCCATAATTATAATTATACGTTCAATGTAAAAAGGTGTCTAATCATTACAATAAGTTGTCAATAGCCCCCAAATCTTCTTAAAATTATTATAATTCCCTTTTTGTATAGCAATTATTTTTTCCATCTTATATATATGGCATAATGAATTCCACCAGAAGGTGTAATTATGTCTTGTGTAATTTTTCCAATTTCTGGTGATATGTTGAATGGCGACTCCTGTCATTATTGCTGCAGCATTTGCGCGGCCCCAGAAACATTTTTTTCGGCCAATGTGGCCCAGGAAAGCCAAAAGGTTGGACACCCCTGCTTTAGAGTCAAAATTGGCCTCAAAATGGGATCAGGAAATTTTGAATGCCCTGTTGTAAGCTAAATATAAATATAATGAGATTTCCTCACAATTGGCTAGGAGGGATTTGTTTTCTCAACAAGCTCTGTATTATGGAAACTCAAATAAAGCGGGAAGATTATTGGCTAATTACCTTAAAGCAAAAAAGAGAAAAGTTAAAATTGTGGCTATTGCTGATGGTAAGGGTAAAATTCATACCCAAATTGGTAACATTTTTAAACAATTTTTGGATTATTACAAAGCTTTGTATTCTTTTGAGATTTATTCAAATAAAGAAAGTGAGGGTTTAGAATTTTTAAAGTTAATTTGTTAAAAATTCCCGAGCATATAAAAGGAAATCTTGAGGCGCCTATATCACTTAAGGAACTCCAGACAGCGTTGAGGTCCCTCAGAGCTGGATCTGCTCCGGGTAGTGATGGATTTACGGTGGAGTTTTTCATATCTTTTCAAATTATATTATTACCTCATCTTCTAAATTTATATCAATCACAACTAACTAAGGGTTGTATTTCAGATACTATGGCGGAATCATTAACCATTGTTTTGCCGAAACCAAATAAATATCCCATGTTGGTTTTAAACTATAGGCCTATTTCTTTAATTAATAAGGATGGAAAACTTTTGGCTAAGTTATTGGCTCTAAGATTAGCCAAGGCTCTCCCTTATATGATTGGTATGCACCAAACGGGGTTCATTGCTCAAAAACATTCTTCAAATAATACCAGATTGGCATTTCATATGTTAAATTTAGCAAAATCAATGGATGATCTGGCTTTCTCTGTTTCTTTGGATGCAGAGAAGGCCTTTGATCGTGTGGAATGGACTTTCATGTATCAAGAAATGGATTGATATGGTATAGGATCTGGATTTATACAAATGATTCAAACCTTGTATAGTTCCCCTTCTGCCAGATTATATATTAATAATACATTTTCAGAGCGTTTTTGTCTGGAGAGGGAGTTAGACAAGGATGTCCCTTATCTCCTTTGATTTTTTAATATTGTTTTGGAACCCTTGTTGTTGGCTATTCAGCAGGCAAAAAAGATACAGGGTATTAAGAACATAAGAATTGCCACTGCTGGGTCAGACCAGTGGTCCATCGTGTCCAGCAGTCCACTCACACAGCAGCCCTTAGGTCAAAGACCAGTGCCCCAATTGAGTCTAGCCTTACCTGCATATGTTCTGGTTCAGCAGGAACTTGTCTAACTTTGTCTTGAATCCCTGCAGGGTGTTTTCCCCTATAACAGCCTCCGGAAGAGCGTTCCAGATTTCTACCACTCTCTGGGTGAAGAAGAACTTCCATACGTTTGTACGGAATCTATCCCCTTTTAACTTTAGAGAGTGTCTTCTCGTTCTCTCTACCTTGGAGAGAATGAACAATCTGTCTTTATCTACTAAGTCTATTCCCTTCATTATCTTGAATGTGTCGATCATGTCCCCTTCTCAGTCTCCTCTTTTCAAGGGAGAAGAGGCCCAGTTTCTCTAATCTCTCACTTTACGGCAACTTCTCCAGCCCCTTAATCATTTTAGTCGGGAATATAAGGTCTCTGCTTATGCAGATGATATCTTACTTCATTTGAAAAATCCTGATTCTACCATTCCGCGTTTACTGGAATTGATTGATTGATTTGGTAAATTTTCTGGATACAAAATAAACTGGAGCAAATCGGAGGTTCTTCCATTAAATGTGCATTGTGTGAAAGGATTATTTGATCCATTCCCATTTCTTTGGAAGGAAGAGGGTATAAAATATTTAGGTATTGTGATTCAAAAAACATTTGAAGATACAATAATAGTAAATGAAAAATCCTTATTGCTGAAAGTCAAAGAAATGTGTGAGCATTGGAACCCATTACATCTTTTGCGGTGTAATGATGATTCAGCCTGTAGTTTGTTACCAAATGAGTATGTTACCAGTTTATTTTCCAGGGTCCTTTTATAAAAAATTGAATGGAATTCTCACTAAATTTATTTGGCTGGGTAAAACTGCTAGAATAGCTTTAGTATCTTAGCAAAAAACAATTGCGGCGGGTGGGGTAAATTTTCCAAATTTCTATAGATATCATCAAGCTTTTATTATGAGGCCGGGTATGTATTGGATCCTTCCTGAACTCATGGAGCATCTTCCGAACTGGCTTATTTTAGAGTGGCAACTCCTGTCTCCATTGCGATTGTGTCATGTTTTAAGTATCAAGTTACCTAGGATTTATAAGGAAAATGGAATTTTATTCTCCACATGGCATATGTTAAAATTTATTAATAACCTAATACCTATTCAGATTCATCAATCCACATGTCATTCCTTATGGTTGAACTCTAAGATTCAAATTGGTGAGTCTAAGATCCTCTGGATGCATTGGCTGCAGGCAGGTATACGAACTTTAGATGATGTGTTATCAAATGGGAAAATGCTTGATTTTTCACAACTACAATAATCATTCAGTATTACAAAGTCTCAAGCTTATAAATGGTTGCAGTTGAAACAGGCCATTCAGAAGGGGTTCCCTGATTGGTGAAATTTAAATAATCAGTATAGCTTGCCAGGCCTATGCTTCCAGGCAGATTTGCTAGGGCATCAGGCTGCCAAGTGGCAGATTTCTGCTACTCAATGGCCACGGATTTGGACTTGGAGGATGAGATGTACAGCATCAGCATCTGTGAGACAAACTTGGATTTTTCTGTTATATAGAATTTTCTGGACTCCTGTTCGTTTGCAAAAGTAAGATACTGTAGTTATAAGTCTAATAGATGCTGGCATTGTCATCTTGATATAGGGACACTGGATCATCTATTATTCTACTGTCCCTTGATACTTAAATTCTGGAGGTCTATTTGGGGTCCAATTAATATGATATTGGAAGTCTCACTGTTATTGTCATATGACGTAGTGTTGTTTGGAACACTATTAATGCCCAAGAGTCCAATCAATGCAAATAAGAACAGATTACTTCTTATCATGACAGGAGTTGCTATGCAGCTAATCATGAAAAACTGGAAAAAATGGGATAGAATAAATTATAATTTTTGATGGGAAACCTTATGCCAATTTTATAAGTTTGAACGTATGAATTCATTACAATTGGGACACTATAATAAATTCAAAGAGATTTGGGATCCAATAACAAAATTTTGTACAAATTGATCATTAAGATTACCCTTTGATTTTTGAATGAATGTTATGCACATCCAGGAAGGGAGGTTGGGAGGGGGGGGGGGTTATGTACTTATTTTATTATTTGAGTGTAAGGAGTGCTGTTTATTGTACCAATTGTATGTAAATCTGTTGCACTTTGTGTTGGCTTTTAAAACGAATAAAGAATTTGAAAAAAAAAAAAAGACTACTGTCCTGATCTTCCAAAACAACTAGAGCCCCGACTACTCACAAAGCCACAATTTTCCAAACACTACCCATGTGTGACTCATGAGTAACATGGACATGATGCAGAAAAATTATAAGAAATGAGATGAGCTGGAAGAGCCTCAGAGTCATCATCATCATCAAGAAGTCAGCTTGGACACAGACCATTCATCTGAGGAAGTTCAAGTTCAATTTATTTGACATACTGCAAAATATAAACAGAAGTTCAGTCTAAGTGGTTCACAATAAAATCAAGGGGGAAAAGTAATTTCTAAAATAATAAGAACATAAGAATAGCCTTACTGGGTCAGACCAATGGTCCATCAAGCCCAGTAGCCCATTCTCATGGTGGCCAATCTAAGTCACTACTACCTGGCCAAAACCCAAGGAGTAGCAACATTCCATGCTACCAATCCAGGGCAAGCAGTGGCTTCCCCCATATAAGAACATAAGAATTGCCACTGCTGGGTCAGACCAGTGGTCCATCGTGCCCAGCAATCTGTTAACACGGCGGCCCTTAGGTCAAAGACCAGTGCTCTAAATGAGTCTAGCCTCACCTGTGTACGTTTCAATTTAGCAGGAACTTGTCCAACTTTGTCTTGAATCCCTGGAGGGTGTTTTCCCCTATAACAGACTCCGGAAGAGCATTCCAGTTTTCTACCACTCTCTGGATGAAGAACTTCCTTACATTTGTACGGAATCTATCCACTTTCAACTTTAGAGAGGGTGCTCTCATTTTCCCTACCTCTCGTTCTCCCAGACTATGGACTTCTCCTCCAGGAACTTGTCCAAACCTTTCTTAAAACCAGCTACGCTATCCGCTCTTACCACATACTCTGGCAAAGCATTCCAGAGCTTAACTATCCTCTGAGTGAAAATTTTTTTTCCTCCTATTGATTTTAAAAGTATTTCCCTGTAACTTCATCGAGTGTCCCCTAGTCTTTGTAGTTTTTGATGGAGTGAAAAATTGATCCACTTGTACCCGTTCTACTCCACTCAGGATTTTGTAGACTTCAATCATATCTCCCCTCAGCTGTCTCTTTTCCAAACTGAAGAGCCCTAACCATTTCAGTCTTTCCTCATATGAGAGGAGTTCCATCTCCTTTACCATCTTGGTCGCTCTTTGAACCTTTTCTAGCGCCACTATATCTTTCTTGAGATAAGGAGACCAGAACTGAGTGCAATACTTCAAATGAGATCGCACCATGGAGCGATACAGGGGCATTATGACATTCTTAGTCTTGTTAACCATCTCTTTTTTAATAATTCCTAGCATCCTGTTTACTTTTTGGCCGCTGTCGCACATTGGGTGGAAGGTTTCATCATATTGTCTACAATTATACTCAGATCCTTTTCTTGGGCGCTAACCCCCAAGGTGGACCTTAGCGTCCGGTAACTGTGTTTCAGTACAAGTACAAGAAAAAAAGTAACAACAATAAGAGAGTAGAGGATCAGGCATGATTACAATTGTTTTATTCAAGGAAAATAATGGGAAGGGAAAAACACAAAATCTGAAGTTTTCTTCTTATACTTCCCCAACTCCCCAGTGAATCAGAATATCAGTAGCCAATTTGCACCATTCATTTATGTTACAAGGCATAGGGCCTACTTTCTCCACTCTCCTTTCAATGTCACTATCTTTCAATGAGTCCTGCACAAATGTTACTGGTGCTCTAGATTCATTTACAGGAGCTACAGTAACCTTCCTATCACTCTGGCTATTGCTCTGGCATAGGGTTACCAGATGTCTGGACTCTGTCAGCAGTTCGGGCAGCTTTTAAAATTTACAACTTTTGGCCAGGGAGACTGGACATCATGTAACCCAAACTCACGCACCTATCCGGAGTCCTCCTCCTCCCCACTGTGCAACTATCTGGAGTTCTCCTCCCTCTCCCATAGGATCCGGTGCTTGCTTTTTCGATGCTGCTGTAAACTCTTCATGCTATTGGCAGCGTGAGTGAACTATACATGCTGCATTAGTTGACCCAGAAGCTTTCTCTCTGCAGAGGAAAAGCTTCTGGGTTGACGAAGACAGCGTGTTTAGTTCACTTACACTGCTGACAGCACAAAGAGTTTACAGCAGCACCGAATAAGCAAGCACCGGATCCAAGGGGATAAGAAAGATGCTGGACTGCATGTATGGGGAGGAAATGGAAGGAAGGATTCCTTAGACCAGTAGGGGAAGAAAGGGAAGGGGCAGATAGAGATGCCAGACCACAGGAGGAGGGGAAGGGAAGGATCGCTCAGAATTTGGATTAAGCGATAAATCAAATCATTATTATTAAACTTGAAGGAGAGATCAGACCACTGGATGTGGAAGGGGGGTAGTAAGAAGAGAGAGATGTCAAACCAGGTAAAGAAGGAGGAGGGAAAAAATGAATAGAAAAATAAAATCACCAGCCAACAAATATAGGAAAAGTGATTTTATTTTCAATTTACATCTGCTGTCTATATTTTGTACCGTTTAAGAAGAAACATATTTCTTTCTATTTCTCTGGTGTTATACTGCACACAGAGCCTGGCATCTTAGGGTTTTGTTTGTATATATTAGGACTTTTAGTTTGTGGTCCTATATTTGCATAGGGTTTATCTGTGTTCTGCATGTTTGACCAAGGCCAGGTATTCTGGTAGGAATGAATGTTATGAAGCGTTATTGGGGTCAAGGTCCCAAGTAGGAAGATATTTGTTGGCAGTTTGTCCGAGTTGTTGAAGGCCTTGAGGTTGGGACCACATCTGGAAGGCCTCAGCGCATGTTACGATACGGCCTGGAGCTCAGGGAAGGAAACACGAGGTTCGTGTGTGGGCGGGACCAAGGGTAGAATGAGGTGGGGCTGAGGGCAGAATGGGCTGTGGTCAGGAGCAGAATGGGGCATGGCTGGGAGCAGAAAAGGGTGGGGCTGTAGCCTTCTTTTTTTGAAAGAGGAAATCTGGAAACCCTACTCTGGCATGGCTGTTAATTTTCCTCCTCTGTGTTGGTCTAGTTCCCCTCTGATTCTGTGGCCTGTTTACCTTTTTTCTTCCCAGCTACAAACACTTCTGTGTGGTTTTGTTTCTCTATAAATTGACTGCATGGCTTATATGGTGGTTGTACAGGAAGTGCAGAGGGAGAAGCAGACCAGGGCACAGTGTTAACCTGTCCCTTTGAAGAAGCCAGTTTAGTCTTTAAATAAAATAGTTCAATTCTGCCTTAGCCTCTTCTAATCTTCATCAACAGATAAAAAGGAATTTGTAACTTGAACTATTTAGATTCGTAACATTGAGATGTTAATTTGTACCTTAACTAAGTCCTTGGTTAACTGATTAAACTGAGGCTTAGATGCACTAAACAGGGTCAGTAAGACCGTATGGGTCTGCTGCGGACTGATTTTTGGCCGATTCCAAAGGAGCAACCGATTGTCATACAACTTTCCATTCAAATAATTTGAGTGGAGGTTGGTCATAATCACCGTCCGATTCCGCCGATGAATTGCTGTGAGAGCGACTCTCACACATTCGCAGAGCCGGCAGGGAAAGCTCCGAAGCAGCCTCCTGCAACTCAGCTGTTCGGGGCAAGAAACCTTTTTTTCAAAAAAAGGGACACAGATGTTATGCATGTTACCTAGGTACAATATCTTTCCCATAGCCCTTGCACCCCCCTCCTCCCACCCGATGATGATGGCCGCCCTCTTGAGAGCCAGGTGAACTCCCCACCCCCACCTCCTCGTGGCAGCAAAAATGGCAGGAGGGATGCCCATTCCCTCCTACCAACAGAGCCCCTCCTGCACCGGGTGTCCTCCCTGCAAACGATCCCTTACCCTTTCCCCTCCTCCCCCCAAAAAGGCAGGAGAGATGCCCCCTCAGAACCTCCCCCCCGTACCTTTGTCAGAAGTTGAGAACAGGATAGATGTAGTCCCTCCTGCTCTGAGGCTTGCCAGTCCAAAATAGAGGGCCTTCCCCTCACTGGTGCATCATGTGATGCAAGGGGAGGGGTGGTAGAGCTGGTATAACTGGAGACACCTATGTGCGGCGGGGTCATGCATAACTTACATAAGTTCTATGTGTACCTGGGATTTCAATCCTTATGAACATCCCCTTGCATTTATGTGGTATGCACTCAAATAAGAGGGAGAACTGTTAACTCAAATATTCAAGTGTTTCTCTCCTTTGCCCCTCCTATGTGGTCACCTAAATTTCTCCCTATTGTCATCTTCCCTGGTGTGAAGCATTTTTGCCCTTACCTTCTCCTCACACTCCCTTCCTTCCTCTCTGTTACCCCTCCCCCACTAACTCTCTCCTCCTTCACCCTTTCATCCCTAGGGTGATCATAATTTCTTCCTCCATACCCTCATCCCCCAGTGGTGCCAAGAATTTCTTCCTTCCCTACCACAGTGCTTGCCATGTCTTTTTTCCACCCCACCCCCTTGCTGCAGTGCCTGGAGTTTCTTTCTCTCCGCTAAACATATAGCAGCAGAGAGATCCCTTGTTGCAATAAGCTCAGCGGCCGCGTCTGCTTACAATGCAGGCCAGCATTGGTGATTAGGACGTCCAAGTACTGATTTAGGATGCTTTTTGGACTTCTATGCCTTTTGATTATGTGCCCCATGGTGTTTAAAAAAATAAAAGTGTTGAAACATTTTTGAAGATCCCCCTTGTGTGTGTGTGTGTGTGTGTGTGTGTATATATATATAACCAAATATATACGGGAATTCAATCGTGTATATCAAACTATATGTGAGAACGTATTGAAAATACTGTTTTGATAACATAGGATCATTCATGCCACATTAACACAAAACACTTATTAACATCAATGAAAGAAATTATAAAACGACGGAGAAAAATAAACCTCAAGTGTGAGAGGCCGGGACTACACAAGTACCCGAGTCTACTCACATCATCACTGGTTTATAAAAAAACTCCGTGTACATTTATATAAATACTTATTCATTCATACTCAATAACCTCTAGTCTTTAAGCCCTTTACATTAACAGGTGCTAGAACATATGTGTGTGTGTCTGTCTTTATTTATTTCTCTCTATCTCCTTAGCCGCTTTTTTTCTTTCTGCCTTTCTTTTTCCTTGGCTGTCCATCACCACCCCTTGCCTGCTCCCCCTGTCCATTTTCCCTTCCTTTTACCTCCCCTGTGTCCACCACCCCTTCACTGTTCTCCTTATGCAGCAGCAGCCCTTCTCCCTTTGTTTTACCTCCCCCCTGTCCAGCAGCACCTCTTTCCTTCTCCCCCTGTCCAACATTAGTCCTCCGTTCCTTTTCTTCAACCCCCTGTCCATCAGCATCTCTTTCGTTCTCCCCATGTGCAACGGGTGCTAGAGTAGACGACTGTTTTTTTTTCCTTTCTCTCTCTGTGCTTGGTTGCTGTCTGTCTGTCTGTCATTCTTTCTGTCTGTGTCTCTGTCTTGCGCCCTGCCTGCCTGTATTTCTCCATTGCGTCATGCCTGCCTATCTCTCTGTGGCCCCCTTCTCTTCCCCGGCATGATTGGTGTGTGCCCCCAGAACACCCTTCCCCCCAAAGCAGCCCCGTTTCCCAATGCCCCTGCCCCCTTTTGTGCCATGCCTGCCTGCTCCGTGGCCCCCTTCTGTTTCCCCCCTATGATTGCTGTCTGGCCCAGCAAACCCCTCACCCCAAAGCAGCCCCCTTTCTCTCTCCCCTTGTTGAGCCATGCCTGCCTGTTCTGTGATCCCCTGCCCATGACTGCTGTGTGCCCCCAGCACACCCCTACCCCCAAAGCAGCCCCTTTCCCTCTTCCCCTGCTTGCCTGCCATGCCTGCCTGCTCCCTGTGCATCAGCATTTCCTTCCCCCTCACCTGTTCCTTCGTAGCAGCATGGAGATAAAACGGCTCCCTTAGTTCTTTGCTGGATTTTTTTTTTAAGTTTAAAGATGCCTACGTGGCTCCTCTCACGATCCGGCCTGCGTCGGAAGCCTTCTCTGACACAGGCCGGGATCGTGAGAGGAGCCACGGCAGCAGTTTTAAACTTAAAAAAAAAAATGCAGCGAAGAACTAAGGGAGCCATTTTCAAAGCCACCACCGCGGCTCCTCTCATGAGCTGCACTTACATTATGTCGGAAGATGAGAGAGGAGCCGCGGCGGCGGCAGATTTGAAATGAAAATAATTTATGCGGCCAGCCGGCTCCCTCGAAACCCTCCTCCCCCCCCCTTCTCTTCCCGCGGTCCGTCTGGCTGCGTTGTTCTCTCCCTCATTCTCAAACCGTCCGTGCCCTACCTTCAAACTTGCAGTTCAGGCCTTGAGGATCATGGCAGGGAGGAAGGCATTGTTTGGTGGCCGCTGGAAGTTGGGGGGAGTGATGAGCCAGCGGTGCATCTGGATTGTGAGCAGCCCTGCCTTCGGTCCTGTCTCGGTCCCACTAAACCGGCTGGCAATAACGAAGCCAGACACTACGGGGACTTTCCCTCTTGCTAAATCGCTATAGGCTCTGCCGGTCTCTATCCCGCCCCTCAGGATCGAGACCGGCAGAGCCTTTAGTAATTTGGCAAAAGGGAAGAACCCATGGCATCTGACTTTGTTATTGCCAGCCAGTTTAACAGGGACAGGACCGAAGGCAGGACTGCTCACAATCCGGATGTGCCACAGGACTCGGCGTTCACTCGCTCTGTGACGGTTCGTCTTCTGCCAGTGACGTACTAAGCGCGCATGCGCAGTCGTGCGGCCATACCACTACAGAAAAGGGATCAGGGAACACGGTTCGCTACTGCGCATGTGCGGGCTAGCATTTTATTATTTAAGAAGATACACATACACACACTTTTAAATGCTGCAGCTGGTGCTTAAAATACTCACCACAAGCACATGGGTCTCAGGGAGTTGTTAGAGTCTTCAATTTGGGGGGGGGGACTTCTGGGGTGTCAGATGTTGTATGATTTTTGAGGTAAGAGTTGTTTTGGCTCATGTTAATCCTCAAATTTCATTTCTAGCAGGATAGAACCACAGCCCCCAGTTTTCTGTGGCAGCTCAAGGGTGAATTCTGTGACAAGAGTAAGAAATTTTGCTGCAATTATATTTGCATAGGTTGGCATATCAAATAATGTACATTTGTGCTATACTGTATACAAACAGAGGGAGAAAGGGGATGCGGCTTATATACGGAATTTTTGTGGTTACACATTCAAAGCCGTTACCGGTACTTATTTTCTACCTGGGGATATGGAGGATTAAGTGACTTGCCTAGGGTCACTAGGAGCAGCACTAGGATTGATCCCACAACTTCAGGGTGCCGAGACAGCAGCTCATTAGGCCACTCCTGACCTTTCATTAAGGTCCAGATAATTTGTTTTTCTTTTATTTATAAATTTTCACATATATTCACAAGAATGCCTCTTGTCACATGAAACACAGGGAAAGCAAAATTAATTTTTACAAATAAGAACGATAGGAAAACAAAAGCTTTCATTCAAATACATTTTCACCCCCTTCTTAGACCACAATAATAGGAGGCCATACAAGAATATTGAAGATAATTAAAGAAACATTCTCATTAAATAAAATAGCTTAATATTCAGACAGTTAAATCTTATTCCTTAATGATCTTTTTAACATCTATAAACTCCTTCAAATGAACTGGCGAAAAAAAAGTATATTTGACTCCCAGATATCTAACCAGGCATATACAAGGAATGATGCACCCAATTTAATAGTATCCTGACGCAAGGAAAACAAATCTTTTCTCCGCTCCTGAGTAGTTTTAGACACATCCAGATATATCCACACTTTATGATCCCCAAATAGTTTCTGAGCATTTCTAAAGTACAACCTTAAAATCATATTTAAATCCTGCTCAAATACAAAAGAAACCATAAGAGTAGTTCTTTCAGTATCTGCTGTTAAACTTTGTCAATTTGGTTGTCTTTCACTTTATTTCTTTCCCTCAATTCATTAAGCGGAATCTTTTTATTAGGTAAATAGTAAATCCTATTATTAGAAGAAATATTATTGGGGGAAATTTTTTTAAGATTTCAGTCAAATATGTCTTGAAAAAATCAATAGGTATAACCCTTGGTGCTATAGGAAAATTAAGGAGACGAAGATTTAATTGACAATTAAACTTCTCAAATTGTTCATTCCCTATGGGGGGGGGGGGAAGGGGGTGGTGATAGTAGGAGGCAGAAGATCCTGGATTAGGAAAGAAAGGTAGATGCATGCTTATATGCTTCCTCCCAATGAGAATCTCTCTCTTTTACCCCTCCCCACCCCCCTCACCCACAAAGCTCTTGCTGCACCATATCCCTGGAAATGAATGCCTGAGTCAGTACGTCAAGCTCTGTACCTGGCAGTATTCAAATTCAGGCTAAAAACCCGGGTTTTCTAGGTTGCTTTTAACTCCTAACCCCCGCTTGCTTGTCATCACAATAACTGGCTGGCCCACATCATCTCACGCTCTTCATCCTACTTAAACTTCAGGAAACTACTAAAAACTAATCTTTTCACCCGATTCATACCCTAAGACCCTATGCCCACCCTGGCCCTCTATCTCTATATGTCCTTTACGTAGATTGTCTTGACCTTCTTCACTGTACCATTTCATTGCCATAATTGTACCCATCTTTCTTTCTGTTTGTACCATTTTTTTCTCTCTGTTGTACCATTTTTTTCTCTCTTTTGTACCATTTTTTTTCTCTATCACCTAATTTTATCTGATTGTAACATTGTACCATTTTCGCTGATTGTCCAGCCCTTCTTCGTTGTAAATCGCCTAGAACTACTATGGCTTTGGCGGTATATAAGAAATAAAATTATTATTATTATTATTAAAGTACCCATGCCTAAGAAACTCCCTAACCGCTACTTATCCAATTTGCCTGTTTGGTTAGATTGTAAGCTCTACTGAGCAGGGGCTGTCTCTTGAATATTTTAATGTACAGTGCTGTACATCTAGCAACACTGGAGAAATGATAAAATAGTAGCTCACACTTTTATGATTTCCATACACACACACACTCTCTGAACCATCCTATTCCTCACAACACACCTCCCTTGTTCTCTCCAATCCTTTCACTAGCCTTCATATTGAACCTCTCCCCCCCCCCCCCCCTCTTCTTATCATTATGAGTTTATTCATGCTTCCTGCTTGGTGCCTGAGGCTACTTCCTTTTTTTGTGAAGTCTAGGGTAAAATGTCATGCATTAAACTTGTAGGATACTATAGTACCACATAATTCAAAGTGTGACATTCCTGCTCCAGGTCACACAGGAAAAAGCAGCTGCCCTCCTGGTTTGCTCTGAGGATATGAAAACCTGAATATGTGCCGCAGACAGGGTACAGGTCCTGGCGACTTACAACAAGCCCACTGGGTCTGATGCAGGAGATCCACAGATCAGGAATTTTGTGATCCTGGTCATAGAATTGTGGGAGATCAGGACACTGGCTATAGTTGATTTGGGATTATTGTATATATTTTTCCATATTATACCTAGTTATATTTAATGTTGTATCATGTATTAAAAATGCAGTTTTTAAAACACGGGCCAAAGCATTAAATGCTCTGAAACCCTTAGGGACTGAACAGGCATTGGAACATTTGCTACACAACACTCACCCTCGCAGCTTAGTAAAAGGAGCTTAGTAAAATCTAGCTGTTAATCAGTAAATTATGTCATACTTTATGCTAAAATAAAACTAAAAATAAATTTACAAAGAATCTAATCTAAATTTCTGTATTGCACATCCAGAATAGGTTCAAGGTGATTTATGTACAAGTAGAAAGGCCAATATATTATATGGGGAATACAATAGCAGTGGTATTTTGATTGCACATTTTTTTTAAATTCATAGTGGTGAGTAGGGAAGGTCTAACAGGTAAATTGCAATTTTTGGAGCTTTCTCATGGTGCATATACTGTGCCTGAGATACTATATTGTAGTACTAATGTTGGTTTTCTTGAGAAGGCAGCAGTGCTTAAGTTACAGGTTGACGAGGTCTGTCATATAGGTAGGTTCTGAGTTGTTTTCAAAAGCCGAGGTAGTTCAGCTCAGTCCTAATGGTTACTGGGAGACTGTTCCATATTTTTGATGTGTATAGGTGAATAGGGCATTATAGATTTGTTTGCATTTGGTTCCTTTGGATGAAGAAAGCATTAGTAGGAAATCAGGTGCAGTAGCCACAGAATAGAATATTCTCATGCTTAGAGCATTACAGTTTTTCTTTATATTAGATCAATTCTCCCTTTTGAACCTCTTTTCTCTAGTGTGCAAATCATATAGCTATTGCTATTCATTTTAAAATGCACAATTTTTCTTTTCAAACGATTTGACACATTACAAGGCTAACAATGTGATTGCCAAGAAAAACTAAAAATGGCCAGGTTTTTATAATGCTTTTATAGTGTGCTCAGCATTCACTCATTATGGGGATAATTTTATGAAGGATTATGCTCAAGTAAAGACTGTTTTACACACAGAAGAGACCTTTTATAAAATCACCAGGTGGTATTCATACATATAAGCACACACTGTGACAAGACAGCACATAATTGTATATATGCCATGTGTAGGTAGAACCTAAGAGATGCTATGCTGGGGCAGACCGAAGATCCATCAAGCCCAGTATCCTATTTCCAATAGAGGCCAACCCAGGTTACAAGTACCTGGCAAAATCTCAAAGAGTAAAACAGATTTTATGCTGCTTATCCAGGGAATGATCAGTGCATTTCCACAAGTTCAACTGAATAATGGCTTATGGACTTTTCTTATAGGAAATGAGCCAAATGCCTTTTTTAAACCCTGCTAGGCTTTCACCACATTCTCTGGCATCAAATTCCAATATTCATGGGGGGTTAGGGTTAGAGCCGGCCCTCAAATATTGAAAATTCACGAATAACATTTGGGCCGGCTCTGACACCCCCACTCCCCCCCCCCCCCGCCGTCCTCTGGCATCCTGGACCTTACCTGGTGGTTTAGCGGGCTTTCGGGGCAGGACCGCTCCTGCCCTGTGCAGATCACTCATACAAAATAGCTGCGGGGAGTTCCTGTCGTAGTCTCAAGAGACTACGGGAACTCAAGGAAGCCTACTAGACCACCAGGTAAGGTCCGGTATGCAGCGTTTCTTTTCTTTCTCCCCCCCTCCCCCCAAAATCGCAAATAACCAAATCCACAGATACTGAAACCGCAGATTCGGAGGGAGAAGTGTAATACACTTATATTCTATTCAATAGTACATTACAATTATCTGAGGCTCTACAACATTTCACAGAATAAAGTTTCAATTTGCAAATTGATAATACAGAACTGAAAGCTGAAGGGGCTCATTGTTTATTGTTTATTCAGGTTTTTGATGAAACGCTTTTTCGAAACTACAAAGCGTTGAACAAGATTTAAAACTAACATTTAAACAAAAATTTAACAGATAAAACATACATTTCTATAAAAAAAACTACAAGACTGACAACAAATACGTACTAGGTAAAACGGACCGAAAAGCCCCTGGACACGAATAGGAAGAGGGGGAGAAATACAATCGATATAGAAAATGTGAGAAACATTTAAGGTAAACACAAAAGGGGATTGGGGAAATAAATGTAAAAAACAAGAATAGGTTACTTACTAAAACACAGTTGATCAATTAAAAGCATCTTTAAAAAGAAAGCACTTTAAATTTATTTATCTATTCATTCAATTTTCTATACCATTCTCCCAGGGGAGCTCAGAGCGATTTTGTATGAATTTTTTCAGGTCCTCAAGCATTTTTCCCTATCTGTCCCTATCTGGGCTCACACTCTATCTAATGCAGTGATTCCCAACCCTGTCCTGGAGGACCACCAGGCCAATCGGGTTTTCAGGCTAGCCCTAATGAATATGCATGAGAGAGATTTGCATATGATGGAAGTGATAGGCATGCAAATTTGCTTCATGCATATTCATTAGGGCTAGCCTGAAAACCCGATTGGCCTGGTGGTCCTCCAGGACAGGGTTGGGAACCACTGATCTAATGAACCTGGAGCAAGGGGGGGAGGGGAATTAAGTGACTTGCCCAGGGTCACAAGGAGCAGCGTGGGTTTGAACCTACAACCTCAGGGTGCTGAAGCTGTAGCTTTTAACAACTGCGCCACACATTGGCACTGCTGTGTATATCTCTTATCATATCTCTTACAGAAGAACATAAAGTGTTGCGATACTGGAACAGACCAAAGGTCCATCAAGCCCAGTGTCCTATTTCCAACAATGGCCAACCCAGGTCACAAGGAACTGGCAAGATCCCAAGGAGAAAAACAGATTTTATGTCAGCCTTCTCTTTCCAAGCAGAAGAGCCCTAGCTCTTTAACCTTTCCCCATAGGGAAGTAATTCCATCCCCTTTATCATTTTCATCTCCCTTCTCTGTACTTTTTTAAATTCGAACATATCTTTTGATTGAAGAAGAGACAGCTAAGGGGAGATGTTACAGAGGTCTATAAAATACTGAGTGAAATGGAATAGGTAGATATGAATCACTTGTGAATTCTTTTTAAAAAATACTAGGACAAGAGGGCATGCAATGAAGCTACTAAGTGGTAGATTTAAAAGAAACCAGAGAAAATATTTCTTCACTCAACGTGTAATTAAACTCTGGAATTCATTGCCAGAGAATGTGGTGAAAGTAGTTAGTTTAGCAGGGCTTAACAAAGGTTTGGATAATTTCCTAAAAGAAAAGTCCATAAACCATTATTAAGGTGGACTTGGAAAAATCCACTGTTTATTTCTAGGATCAGCAGCATAAAATCTCTTTTGCTCTTTTGCCAGGTGCTTGTGACTTGGATTGGCTACTGTTGGAAACAGGATACTGGGCATGATGGACCTTCAGTGTTTCCCAGTATGGCAACACTTATGCTCTTATGTTCTTATCTGGCAACGCTACAGAAGTAATTGTGTGTGTATAATACCATACTGGGATTGTTATGCAGAAAATTCAACTGTTTTAGCTGGATGAATCTACTTTCATAAAACTCTGGTTCCTTTCTCAAGCTAAACTTGTGCAGCTAACATAGAATCAGCCTGGTTAAAAGGGGGAGATGTGCCTTTGAATGCAACCAGTTAGAGGACTATTCTATAACAATATATTTATTGTAGGAACTTGAGGGTAGCTAAGTGTTTCCTAGTCTATAAAGGAAAGTAGCTACCTACCTTTGGTCTCCCCTGCTTCCTTTTACCACCGACCATTCTGAGTAGCACCTCCTTTTCTAGTGAATTCACCCTCATCACATGTCCAAAATAGGTCAGTTTCTGTCTGGTAGTCTTGCCTTCCAGGTACAACTCTGGATTTATATGATCAAGAACATCTTTGTTCGTGATCCTAGCTGTCCATTGGGATTCATAGAGGTCTTCTCCAGCACCACAGCTGAAAGGCATCAATTTTTCTCCTATCCGCTTTCGTGAGTGTCCATGTCTTGCAGCCATATGTCTGAAGTAATCAGGACAATGATAACACGAGAGGGGGAAGCATGCATGGGGGCCTGATCGCTGATATAATCTATGAGGGCCGCAATCCAGTCAGGTTTTCAGGATTTCCCCAATGAATATGCATGAGATCTATTTGCATGCACTGCTTTCATTGTATGCTAATAGATCCATGCATATTCATTGGGGAAATCCTAAAAACCTGACTGAATTGCACCCCTGATCTATGATAAAAAGGGCCACCTGAGCTGCAAAGAACAATATACCATTGGAAGGGATGAACATTGGAAAGCTGGACATTATCAAGAGGGAAATGGAAAGAATGAGTGTGGCCCTAGTGGGAGTTGGTGAACTGCAATGAACTGGATCTGGGGACTTCAGCTCAGACAACTACTTCAATTATTACTCAGGTAATGAGACAGAAAGGAGAAAGGGAATTGCCATTGTGGCCAACAAAAGGATCACAAGGTACGTACAGAGCCCCCCCAGTACATCAATGATAGGGTTATGTCCATCTGCATCAGAGGGAAACCTCTGAATGTGACCATCATCCAAGTCTATGAACCAACAGCAGATGCATCAGAGCAGGACATTGAGGACTTCTATGGCCAGCTTCCAAAGTACACTTGATAGAACTGCAAGAAAGGACCTCATCTACATTATGGGCAACTTCAATGCCAAATATAGGTAGGTTTAAATGATCAATATTCTCAATGGAGAAGGGTAAATAGTGGGGTTCACATACAAAAGCCTAACCTAATCATTTTAATCGGCTTTATTCCGTCTGCCCTGAGCTCTCTCGCGCTCTGGTATCGGGTGGTGTGCTCGTCTGCGTCTCAGGGGCATCTGACTTTGTTATGCGATGCTTGGAACAAGGACTTGGCCTCCCACTACACCCCTGATTCTTTTTTGACGCTATTTCACACCCTTCATGCTTTCGTGAAATCTGCGGCCTGGCAGGAGACCCAATTTAAAATCCTTCATAGAGCTTACATTACTGCAGCCCGGGGTGCTCGGATGGGTCTATGGGAGGAACCCACGTGTCTTAAGTGCAATGGGGCCCCAGGGACATTCCTCCATTCTTTTTTGGAATGTCCTGAGCTTTCTTTATGGAACTCTTCCTTTGCGCAGCTTCGGCTGGTTCTCCAACGCACTATTGATTGGGATTATAAGACATTGTTGCTCGGTGATCAGACTTTGTTGGAGGAGCAGGGCCTCACGGTTCCTCAGAGGTGCTTTATCTACCTGACGTTGTTGACAGTTAAACGTTTGATCTTGCAATATTGGACTCAGACGGGGGCTATACCCCTGGACTGTTGGATACATCAAATGCATGAGTTAGCCCGCTTTGAGCTTGGTTATTACAAGCACTCTACCAACCCTGAGGTACTGGCTTACCTGGCCTTATGGCGGGCTTTTTTACATCTGCCTATAGTTTCCAGCATGGGGGGTTCAGGGGGGGTGTCTGGCTGATGGGGGTATGGATGTAGAGTATGTTTGTGTGAGAGGATGGTGTGCTTGTACGGGTGATTGGTAAGATTCTGGTTTGGGGATTTCCCTGAGGGGTTTGTTTGTTTGTTATATGTATGAAAACAAAAAATTTTGGTGGGGTTGACCTGAGGGCCATATCATTTCTGCTTTGGACTATGTGCAGCGGTTTTACTGGTTGTGCTTTGCACTTCTGCTTAGCTTATTGTATTCTTGCTGACCATTGTTTTCTTTTCTTTTTGTACTCTTGGTCTCTCTTGTTGACTCCTCAATAAACATATTTTTAAAAAAAAATTTTTTTTTAAAAAATTCAGGTTCCTCCCAGGATCAGTAGCTAACACTCGGGAATAGCTTTTAGTGATGCTGAACTTCTAAGTAGGAATGTTTAGGGGTAGAGTTGGCCTTAGGCATCACTAAGAGCTGCTGGGCGTGATTCTACGATGAACCTAGGTACCAGAAATGTAAGCCTTTAAAATCCTGGCCTACATTACCAGCGCCTAAGTTCATCCTTAGGTGCCAGTAGCCGTGGTTCTCCAGGAGGGACCTGAACGTGATTGACACACAGCAAACGCCATTTTTTAAGGCACCTGCAGGTGCCACTTATAGAATCAGCTTCTATGTGCCTAAGTTAAACATTAAGGGTTAGATTCAGTAAATAGCACCCAAATTTGGTCAATGAAAAAAAAAAAAAAAGAAGAGCACTGAAAGCTATTTTTAAAAATGGCACTATAAGTCGGATGCTGTTTATAGAAGAGTGGTTGGTGCCAGGATCCGTGCCTAGTTTTGGGCATGAGGATTTACGTTAACCGAAACCTGGTGTAAATTCTCATGCCCAAGTTACTACTACTAATATCCATTCAGTCGTGTCCAACCCTCGGATATTCTGTAGGCCAGTACTCGCCATGCTTTCCTGTTTTCCATGGCTTCTTTCATATTCTATAACAGTGATTCCCAACCCTGTCCTGGAGGAACACCAGGCCAATCGGGTTTTCAGGCTAGCCCTAATGAATATGCATGAGAGAGATTTGCATATGATGGAAGTGATAGGCATGCAAATTTGCTTCATGCATATTCATTAGGGCTAGCCTGAAAACCCGATTGGCCTGGTGTTCCTCCAGGACAGGGTTGGGAACCACTGTTCTATAATACTGCATGCATCTTACGTGAACTCCCCTGACTTGCCCATGCCACGCCCACTTTTCAATTGCACATGCATCTTATAGAGTAGTGCGCCTAGCAAGATGTGCATGTAAATTCAAATCATTGCTCATTAGTGCAATAATTGATTGTGAGTACCCAGTTTGGCACTTATTACTACTATTTATTTAAAATATTTATAGCCCGCATATCCAACAATTCTAAATGGGTACCAACTTTACATACGTAATAAAATAACAAACAAAAAATACAAACCTACTACCTAACACCTGCAATATACAAACAATATATTTATCACTTCTATAGCATTGAACGGCGTACACATTGCTGTATATTTTGACATTCAGTAGATGATCCCTTCTCAGAAGAGCTTACAATCTAACGCAGACAGACAGACAGGACATACAGGGTTGGGGATGCAGAACCTAAGATGAGAGGAGCTAGGAGTTGAAAGCACTGCCAGAGACGGAACCCACCGGAGGGATTCAGGCAGTTTGTTCCAGGCACTCGGCTCAGCAAGACAGAAGGGACAGAGTCTGGAGTTGGCAGAGGAAGATGAAGGGCATAGATAGGAAGGACTTAGCAGCTGAGCAGAGCTCTTAGGGAGGGAACATAAGGGGAGATAAATGAAGAGAGATATTGAGGGGCAGCCGAGTGAATGCATTTGTAGGTCAATAACAGGAGTAAGAGGAGCTAATTGGCTTGTTACTCAGTTAAATTGTATGCACAAATTGTACACATTTCAAATTTGTGCACACAGTTTTGAGCACCATTTATAGAATTTTAGGGGTTAGTGTAAGCGCGGTAAATAGTAGGCCAAATTAAATAGAGTTGGCAAGGTCATAGAGTCGATGGTTGAAAATTTACCTCTGTCTGCACAGCTCATACTGCAAGGCTAGTCCAAAGATATTTGTGGATAGTGATCACAAGTCTTGGCGGTAAATTCGAAAGGGGTTAAACCTTGATAAAGCTGTTTAGCGAAACATGTTGGTACGATGTCCCCCTTAGCCAAAGACCACAAGATCGAGCTAAGTATTGCTTAATGTTTTAAGCTTTGAGTTTGATTATTAAACTGTTTAAGAAAAAAACAAAAAACAAATCACAAAAGCAAAAAGAGGCTTAAAAAAATATAAAAGGATCCGATGAGGAGCTTCCACAAAAAGCTTAGAGCAATGAACAAGTTTGAGCTCTGAGTGGTGGCCTGAGGTTCCAGAAAAACTGCATAGTAAAAGGTGTTTATAAACTACGATGGTTAAGATCACTGTCGAGTTTCAAGTAGTCCAAAGATATGGCACAAAACCAAATGTTAGCCTTGAGCCGAACCTAAATACAGTCTTGTACATACATACACAAATGGGTTGAATGAATACTAGCATGAAACTAGAGTCCTAGCCTTAGCTGCTGTCCATTCACACAACTTTCCTAAGCATTCTCTGTTTAGTCGCCTTTATAAAGTACAAAAACATCTACCAGCAGCAAACATTTCATTCACTCATATCATGCTTGGAGAAAATGGAATTAGAGAATGACACGGGGACAAATTTTTCCACATCCCCGTGGGAACTAATTTCCTCATCCCAATCCCGCAAGTTCTTTTCCTGTCCCTGCCCTA
This sequence comes from Geotrypetes seraphini, assembly GCF_902459505.1. NCBI lineage: Eukaryota > Metazoa > Chordata > Amphibia > Gymnophiona > Dermophiidae > Geotrypetes > Geotrypetes seraphini. Next base: position 180,559,513 of record NC_047085.1, on the reverse strand, counting down.
TTCCTGGAAGCTCCATCCTCATCTGCGCAAGCCTTAAACACTTTAAAATCATAAGTGTTTGAGGCTTGTGTGGTTAAGGCAGAGCTTATAGGAATGGGGCAAGGACAGGGACAAAACTCACGGGGATGGGACAGGGAAATTGAGTTCCTTCGGGACAGGGACAAATTTGTCCCTTTGTCATTCTCTAAATGGAATCATGAGTCCAATAATGGTAATCACATTTTTCTGTGTATATAGTGAAAAAAAGTATCAAACAGTTAATTCGATACTACTACTACCACTACTATTATTACTAGAACACTACCAGATGTACGCAGCGTTGTAGAGCGTCAGAAGGAGACAACCCATGCTCGAATGAGCTTACAATCTAAATAATCAAGACTGATAAACAGGATGCCAGGGTATGGGTTACAGCTAAGGGAAGGTTGAAGCTACTGGCTAGGGTGGTGAGCAGCGGGCAGAGAGGAATAGGGTTAGAGTTGAAGGCTATTGACAGAAGTACCATTTATTGAATTAGTAAAATGCATTATCACATTTTCTTCCAATATTTCATAATGCCTGTGCACAAGATATGTGATAATGAGCAAGTGTGTTAAACTCTTCTAATTACTGTCAAAACTCTATTTCTTAGCTTGTGGTGCCCTCTCCTGGCCTCAACTAAAATTGCAAGATCTTGTTGGATAACAGGTAGTTTTATGTATGAAGAAAGACTGAAAGTTGCATCATAAAAAGAAAGCAGCTTGTGATTTACTCTGTAAGTAAAATATATTTGGGAGAACATTTTGGAATTTTTATGTTTCAAATATTTATTGAATTTTTAAATTGTTACAACACAAAATAATTCATAAACATAAAGAGAACAATAAACATGCTTAAATATAATACGGCACCAAAAATTGAATAAAGAATATGAGAGATAATGGTCTAAAGACTTCCGTTTTCTGATTTATAAAGAGTAATTACTCGACAACATATTTTTCCAAAAGTTTTGCTTCCTTAAAACAAACTGGTGATTATGATAGACCCTTTCAAAATAAATACAAATATAATTTCTTACTAACTGTATCAAGTAGGAATTTTGAGAAACACAATGGTATCTTTAATTGATTATAACATTATAATTTGAAGAGTTATAAGAAAGGTTGTCTTCTTATTCTTTTGTACAATAATATCCAATTCCACCACATGTGCAATGAAATGTGAATTATCTTTCAAGTTATTAATGACAAGATTTAGAGCTATGGAAATAAAGAAATCAAAAAGGGCTTTGTCTTCATCTGAAAGATGTGTAGTAAGAGCCAATGACTTGTAGATTATGGGGTACTTTTATCAAGGTGCGCTAACCCAGTGGTTCCCAACCCTGTCCTGGAGGACCACCAGGCCAATCGGGTTTTCAGGCTAGCCCTAATGAATATGCATGGAGCAGATTTGCATGCCTGTCATGTCCATTATATGCAAATCTCTCTCATGCATATTCATTAGGGCTAGCCTGAAAACCTGATTGGCTTGGTGGTCCTCCAGGACAGGGTTGGGACCATTGCGCTAACCGATTTAGAGCGCACTAAATGCTAAGAAGCCCATAGGATATAATGGATGCACCTTAATAAAAGGACCCCTATGTGACCAAATTTTAGAATTCTTAAATTATGTGTGCATGTATAAAAAACAGTTTTATATGTGTAAATCAGCATATATACAGAAGTAATGACTTCAGCTAAGAAGCCACATTTACAATCAGTATGGCAGCACAAAGTAATTTAAAGGATTTATTTGATTTGATTTTAATACTTGATATACCGCTCAAACCAAAGTGCTAGGGTGCTTTACAATACTAAAAACATCACACAATGCACTAAAATTATAATAATAATAAAAGCCATCACAATTATACAATTCCTCGATAATAAACCTTTTCATTACAATATTCATTGGGATTTATCATCCCCCCTTTTACAAAACCATAGCACGGTTTTTAGCACTCATAGGAATTCTTTTGAGCATCAGAGCTTTTGCCACCATGGCTGGCACTAAAAACTGTGCTATGGTTTTGTAAAAGTATGTATGTGAGGGGTAACCTCCTTTATTTAGAGATTCACCCAAGGTAATGTACAGCAGGGTATAGTTTAACATATAACATACAGTTTTTTTAAAAAAAATTAGCATAACAATAGTAAAATGGCCAAATATAAGTAGAACACAGGCCAACCCCCCCAAAAATTTTTTCTTGGTGCCTTGGGATTTTTGACCTGTTCCGGGGTTATTAGGGATGCTGATTCAGAAAATTGCATTGGATAGTCCGCATCAGCTCTAGTTTCTTAGATATGGTTGAATTTATTAATTTTTTAACCTCTAAAAGAGCCAAACATGAACATTGGGCAAAAGAAGATTGGCCTCTGAGGGAATATATGGTGGTTGGAGGACAAAATGTAATCAATGAATCTTTGGTAGCACAAGATAGAATTATACTGCCACCACTACATATAGGGGTCCTTTTACAAAGGCGCAGTAGCGGTTTAACGAGCGAAGTACCGCGCGTTAAACCACCTGCTGCACTAGCTCCTAATGCCTCCATTGACGAGGCGTTAGGATTTTAGGCTGCTGCGTGGGTTAGCGCGTGAAGAAATGTCTGACGCGCTAACCCCTATAGCAAGCCTTGATAAAAGGAGCCCATAATGTTAGGCCTGATGAAACAATTTGTAAAGGTTTTGAATAAAGACAGTTTGTGCATTGAATATATAGCACATTTGTTATCTGGACTTACCATGGAAAAACTGAAGACAGGAATTTTCGATGGTCCACAGATCAGCCAACTAATAAATGACCTACATTTCATAGCATCAATGAATGAAATGGAATCATGTGCCTGGTCTTCATTTGTTCTTGTTGTGAAAAACTTTATTGGCAACAAGAAGGCAGACAACTACACACAATTAGTAGAGGATATGCTCTTTCATTTCAAGAGGCTTGGCTGTAACATGAATGTTAAAGACCATTATCTGCACAGTCACTTAGATCGCTTTCCAGAGAATCTTGGTGACTTAAGCGAAGAGCAAGGTGAAAGATTTCACCAAGACATAAAAACAATGGAAGCCAGATACCAAGGAAGATGGGATGCACACATAATGGCAGACAACTGTTGTAATCTTATGCAGGATTGTCCTGGCAGATCCCACTCTCAGATGTCTTACAAAAGGAGCTTCTTCTTGTGTGTTGAATGACTGGAAAAGTTTTATCATAAACTTGTGCTTTTGGTATAAAATAAGTAGATTTTCATGTTGTATACTTTTCTTTTAATTTCTAATATGTTTCCTTCATTCTTAAAAGATATTAATTTAAACACTACATTAAAATATCCTGATTTTTTAATGGGAGAGCAGAGTGAAGGGTGGTATATGGCATATGCTCTGTATTTCAAAAACTAGAGCTGATAGGAGAAAACTGGTGCCATTTTTGGAATCAGCAGGTCAAATATACCCAGAAACAGGTCTAACATTTGAGGCACCAAAATGAGTGTTGGCCAGTGTAATCAATGAGGTAACCTTGGAAACAGCAAATTGAAGCCTAACAATAAGACTACTATGAAACATTATCAAAAATATACACATTTAACAGAACTGCAAAACAATCATATAACAGAAATGTGATAAATGTCAGTACAATACAAACAATAGTGATTGAATGCAGGGTGAAATTCAAGATATTGTTGCTGACACACAAAATCATTCATTTCTTAGAACCATAATATCTAGCAGCCAGACTATATTACCGTACACCAGCATGTGCCCTGCGCTCAAGCCAAGAATACCTCCTGGAAATACCCTCCTTCGGAGACATCAAATATAAAAGTGTCAGGACAAGAACATTCTCAGTGATGGTACTTCCTTCCAAAGGAATTAAAAATAGAAAAGGACACTGGAAAGTTCAAGAAGGAGATGAAGACCATCCTTTTCACAGACTACTTCAACTAATAATGCAACATAGAGGAGATAGCTGGCTAGTCCCACTAGGAACACGATAGGGTGAACACAGTAGAGATACCCAGAATTGCTGAGGGTATGATAAAGTACAAATAACTAGAATTATCAGGATGTATACAAATCTAAGATGAACATAGAATATGATACAGGTATTATCTGTGCAAATAGGTAAGAACATAGTACACGATAACTAGTATTATACAGTATATGTATATACATAGGATGATTGATTATGGTATAAATGTGTCTGTATTGAAAACCATCTCAGAAAACACTAACTCTGTATTGTAACACTTTTATATAAGCTCATGTAAACCACTCTGAATTGACTCTCCAGTCAGTCATTAGTAGCGGTATAGAAGTTTCAATAATCATGGAAGAACATTCAAATAACAGATATAATACGTTGTCAGCATAATACCAATGAAACACCTTATAAGTAAGCATTAGAACATTCAAACAACATAGATAAGGAAGTGTGTTCTAGCTATTTTCCGAACGAGCCTTCCAGGCACTAATATATTCTATATTATACTTTTTATGTTTTTCAAAATCTTATATTTTCAAAAATAATGCATTGCAAGTTTAAGTTAACAAAGTACAACAATTGTCATCAGTATATACCAGGGGTCTCAAAGTCCCTCCATGAGGGCCGCAATCCAGTCGGGTTTTCAAGATTTTTCCCAATGAATATGCATGAGATCTATGTGCATGCACTGCTTTCAATGCATATTCGTTGAGGAAATCCTGAAAACCCGACTGGATTGCGGCCCTCAAGGAGGGATTTTGAGATCCCTGGTATATACACATGCTTCAAATCACACATAACCCCAAGCTAACTTCTTTTTTTTTACACCTGAGGTTTGTAGGTTGGCATGACAACAGAATTATGCATACAAGGGGCCACTGAAAAGTTCTCAGTCCAACCAACAAAGTTGGGACAGTCTCCATAGAGGACTATACACTTAGTTAAGCAATTTTCCACCTTTTTTGTTCCGTATTTTTCTGATGGAATGAAAAAAAGTGGAAAATCACTGGACTAAGGGGGAAATTCTAAAGCTGGCACCAGTAGGCGCCCTACCAACACCAGAAGTGGCCATGCCTACCTAACTGTGATGGCTTGGCCAACACCAGAACACCGGTGCCTACTGGCACCTAAATAACAGGCACTGGAATTGCACCTACATAGGCACTTTAGGCCGCTGAACACCAAAGCAGGCAGGGCCAACATCAGAAGCAGCCTAAAATGCCTACCTAAGTGCGATTCACATAAATATAGGTGCCAGAAATATAGGCATGGAAAACCTTGGCCTACATTTCTGGTGCCTATCTTTGCCAGGAGATCCCAACAATACTCCACCATCTGCCATCAGCTGATTGTGGCAGAGGAATCCCCAGTCAGCTGAGCCATCAGGACTCCTCAAAACCGCGCTTCGAGGAGTTCTGCCGTCTCAGCTGATCGGGGATTCCCCTGCCGTGATTAGGCCTTTCCCTTCTCGGTGTACCCTAGGATGCCCTGGGAGGCACCTAGGGTCCTGATTGGCCTAGGCCCCTCCTAAGGGAGGGGGTCTTAGGTACCTGGGCTAATCACTCTGGTTAATGAGTGAGCTGAAGGAAGCATTAGAGTTAAAAGTGGAAGAAGGATCCGACTGAAAATAATTGAAAACAACACAAGGAACGTCAAGTAAAATGCAAGATGCTAATAAGGAATGCGAAGAGAGACCTTGAAAAGAAGATTGCGCTGGAAGCAAAAACACAGTCAAAATGTTCTTAGGTATATTACAAGCAAGAAGCTGGGAAAAAAAATCAGTTGGACTGCTAAATGACCAAGGGTTCAAAAGGGATCTCAGGGAAGACAATGCCATAGCAGAGAGATTAAATGTATTCTTTGCCTTGGTCTTCACCGAGGAAGATGTGGGGGAGTTACTGGAAGTGATGTAGTAAGTGGGGGGTGAGAGAGGAGATCTGCCCCGGGCACCATCTTGCTCAGGGCGCTGGCATAACTCCTCCTCTCCACCCCCTTCACACTCCTCAGCGTGTGTGCCCCTTCCCTTCCCCCGTACCTTTTAACTTTGGCCCAAGTAGCCACCAATGCACTCTTTCTGACATCATTTCTGGGACCCGCACCTAGGAAGTGACATCAGAGAGCACTGAAGCTGACACGGACAGTATGTTGGTGGCTGATCGCACTGAAGTTAAAAAAGTACAGGAAAGTGGCACACATGCATGCGGCGGGGAAAGGGCACTACCGACCCAGGCACTAATCACCCTCACTAAGCCACTGGTTACCGGTGCCAGAAATGGTATTCAATTCTGATGAACTGGAGAAACTCAAACAAATCTGTGTAATGCTGAAAGATGTAATGGGTCAATTTAACAAACTAAACAGTAGCAAATCACCTGGACCAGATGGTATACATCCCAGAGTCCAGAATTGAAAAATGAATTTTCAGAGCTATTGTTAATAATTTGTAATTTTTTTTTTTTAAATCCAGCATAGTACTGGAAGACTGGAGGGTGTCCAACATGACACTGATTTTTAAAAAGGGTTCCAGAGATGATCAAGGAAATTATAAACAAGTGAGTTTGAAGGTGTCAGGCTAAATGGTAGAGGCTATTATAAAGAACAAAATAATAGAGCATATGTGTAAGCATGGATTAATGAGACAGAGTCAATATGGATTTAGTCAAGGGAAATTTTGCCCCACCTATCTACCACATTTCTTTGAAGTAGTGAATGAACATGTGGATAAAGATGAGCCAGTCGATATTGTATATTTGGATTTTCAAAAGACATTTGACAAAGTACCTGATGAAAGACTTCTGAGGATATTAGAAAGTCATGGGATAGGAAGTAACTTCCTGTTATGGATTAATAACTGGTTGACAGAAAACAAAGGAGGATTAAATGGTCAATATTCTCAATGGAGAAGGGTAAATAGTGGGGTTCAAAATTTATATTACTAAGCCTATAAACCTTCCTTATTATAGCTCCCTAAGAAAGTTTCACAGTTCAAAACCAAAATGACTACTGGTATAAATATGTGCACATAAACACCAACCAGGTATGGGAGAAAAAGCCTCAGAACTCCATCGTGGACAATCTTCTTCAAACTAGAAAGGGCAATCACTCCATCAGCTAAAAAAACCTCCCAACAACTGCATCTGAAATCACAGTTGGTAAACTAAATATGGATACAAAATAAGAGCGAGAACTTATCTTGAACTCTTGTACCTGCTAGCAGGTGCGGTCCCAACGATGGTGGACAGTGTTTTACCTCCCAGCTTCAACAAATTTATAGATCATTAGTTTTTTAGCCTGTTACATTAACGGGTGCTAGCAGCCCTTCTTCCTTACTTTTTTCTCCCCCTGTCCAGCAACACTCCCCCTTTCTCTGATCCCAATGTCTAGCAGTTGGCCTTTTCCCTTATTTATACCTCCCCCCTGTCTAGCAGCACCCATTTACTGCTCCCCCGTTCAGCAGTAGCCCATCTCCATTGGTTTTACCTCCCCCCTGTCCAGCAGCACCGCTTTCCTGTTCCCCCTGTCCAGCAGTAGCGCTTCTCCCTAACTTAGCATTTTTTTTGCTACTTCAGCTTCTATTTGCATTGCATGCAGCTGTTTGTGGCACGTGATGTGCGGTGCACACGGCAGTTTCAGCAGGTTACACACAAAAAAAACGCTGCCTACGGAGACTAATAGGAAGTGAAGGACCGGAAATCGGGGGAAATCGAGCACCCTGGAGCAGGAGGACAGGGAGAAAGTGTGAGCATTGGAGATAGCTCCACATAAGGTAAAAGGAAGGGATAATGGCTACTGCTGGACAAGGGGAGCAAGGAAGGGGTGCTGTTGAACAGGGGGGAGGTAAAAGTTAGGGAGAACAAAAACAAAAGCTGTGGATACAGATGTTCTGGAGATAATTTATTAAACACTGACATATAAAACCATGAAAATTTAATTAAAAAAGTACAATGATAAAAAAATACTGTGATAAAAATCCAACTGGACCCTACATGGTCCGTGTTTTGGTGAACACGCCTTCCTCAGGGGTCCAATGGTTTGCAACCTCACATATAAAGAATTGGACTGAAAACAGTCACCTCACCTCAGGCCTTTAATAATAGCACTTACCCACCAAACCATCCCCCTCTCCCATAAACCACTATCACAATATCTCATTTATTAGCTGTTTACATGCCAAATTGAACCTATTTGAACATTCCCCAAATCCTGGCCTTCCTAGTAATATCCCCTTATTCGAGGCATGATCAATCACTTAACAACTGAATCTTGTGAACCAATATCAAAATTCAACACATCAATCTTCCAGCACCAAAAAAGTCATGTATCACTAGGGATGATAATTCATTTGCAATGATACAAGATATGTCAACAACATATCCCATGTCATTAAACAAAATGAATAGACCCCACATACACACACACATTTGGGATGAGGGACAGGAAAAGAGAGATGCTGAATAAACGAGAGTGAGGGAAGGGAAGGGCTGATGGACATCTGGAGAGGAGGGAAAGGCAGGAGAAAGATGATGGACACCTGGAGATGTGGGAAGGGAAGGAGAGAGACAATCTAGCAAAATGGCTGTCCTAACTTTATCTGAGTAAATATTTAGGAATCAGTCTGCATATCGCTGGCGTCTGGATAAGTTCTGGTGACCACTTTATATCTGGATATTCAACATTGGTGTCTGGGGTACCGTCCGGTGCTGGATATTCTAGCATTAAAAAAACCCTGGTGGCCAGCATTTAAAAAAACACTAACCCCTACTGGCTGACTATCAGGTCTTTACCTACCATTATTTTCTCTGTTTCTACTCACTTGACTACGCTCAGCTTCCCAAAAGCATCCCTTGCTTAAGATAAGACCTATTAAGGAATGCCAGTAAATAGGGCCTACTACAGATTTTTACACGCTTTGAAAAGTTCTTCATGCTGGATTTTCATTTTTTTAGTAACTGGATATTTCAGGTGTTCGCAGTAAGCATTCCTGGGATTATTATTCTTTCTATCTTTCTTTGGGACTGTCTACATTCTCGACATCAAATGCTATTTTTATTTCCAAGTTCACTTGCAGTTTCAAGTGATTGCTTCTCAAAAGGTTTGGCAGCTAGGTTATTGTATGCTGCCATTTGGCTCTTCTCCTATCACCTAGCAAAAGGATTCTACCCATGGCAAAAATATGAATGATTTATTTTTCTCCACCTAGTTTCCATTCCAAATTAATCTCTACCATTTTCCACAGGACCCCATGATGTCATTAGCAGACTCTTGGAACACCAGTAACCTCAGCCACTGCTTTCTTTTTTTTATGCATTCTAGGTACATTACACTTATTTCAGATGAGATTTTTTTCCACTCATTTATTTCTATAGAGTGACATGACTACAGGTATATGTGCATGTTTAAGCCATGCTTACTGAAGAACCCCACCTAGAACGATCAGATAGTGCGGGTGATAAATATTTAAAATAAATAGAAAATACGTGTTATATAGTATGTGCTAGTTTGTACCTGGATTTGTGGATCATAAATGCTTTCCATTCTAAAAAGATACCAAGAACACAAGGTTTTAGAATATTAAGTAAGGAATATGGGGAGAAGGCAGGGAAGAAGGGAGCTCTACAGTAGACGATGAACTCTGACCCATTAATCTTTGAAAACGGGTTTGATTGCCATTTGCTGCAAAATGAAAAAGCGTTTTCTTTCACTGAGAGTTTCCTCTTTTTTTGTTAAATCTTTATTAATTTTCAAAGCTAATACAAAGTGCCATAAATTATACAGACATTAATAACAAAATAAGCCCTTAAATTTCATTAATAACAATGCAGAAGATAAATATCCCTCCCCTCCACCAATTTAATCAAGAGATAAACCAGAAAGATATCCCCCCCACCCACCCCATCCTGGATATGTATAAAAATAAACAAAAAATTTAAACCAAGACAACTATGTTGAAGTAACAAAGGATGTCAATGGGCCCCAAACCAAATTAAATTAAATAATTTGCTATGCCCAAACATATCCGCATTCATCTTTTCATATTTGTAACCTAAACATAAACTGGCCCACCAAAACGGAAAGTTGAGACGATCGCAATTCTTCCAATTGCGGGTTATCATTTGCATCGCGATCCCTGCCATAATCAAGTAAAGCCTGCCTTTGTAGCGATCCATGGGAGGCTTGATATGCAGCAATGTTCCACATATAATTGCCTCATACGTCAAAGGGATTGTTGATTCCAGTATGAGGTTAATCTGTCCCCATATTGACTTCCAGAAGTTGAGTATCAAAGGACAACAGAACAACAGATGATCCAGTGTCCCAATGTCTAAATGACAGTGCCAGCATCTATTAGATTTAGAACTGTCTAAGACAAGTTGTGTAACCTAACAGGGGTCCAAAAATATCTATGTAACAGAAAAAAACATGTTTGTCTCATAGATGCTGACGCTGTACATTTTATCCTCCAAGTCCAAATTAGTGGCCATCGAGATGCAGAAATATACTGCTTTATCTCAATGATCCAAATGTCTCTAAGACTATTTTTTGGTTTCTTATTCAAAAATTCAGAAATTAATTTAAGTAAAGAGGCTTTAAAATCCATTTTAGAGGGGTAGCTACTAACCTGTAATAAAGGCAACATGCAAGATATGGATCTCTTAATGGGTGTTTAAAATGCAAAATGTATTATTTTATCATGATGTACATTAATTGAAATTAATGCAGAATATATAATGAGATACAAAGCATGCAAATGCAAGCCTTTATTATGCAAATTGAATAACATAGCTTGTGCTAAACATCATAAGCTGCATTATTCATGAAAAAATGCCAACTTAGAACTGGTATTATTGTTCCTGCCTGGGAGCAACACACAGCCCAAAGCTCTTGGATGCCATCATAAAGGAGCAAGTGTCTAATACTTACAACATGGAGCCCCCTACTCCTCCCAGTCAAGACCCCTCAGTTCCAGCCCTCTTTATTTGGTAGCATGACCCCTAGTGGTAGTACCTCACAACTACCACTAGGAATCAACTGGCACCATTTTGAACCCAGCATCTGAGACTAGGAATAACTGAGGATTGTTCTTGCCCGATCCACTAGAAAGTGGGTTAAAACCCTGGTAGGTCTTGGGGGTAGGTCTTTGGGAGTGGATGAGCTCGTCCTGAAGTCTGGAGAGGTGAGGAAGCTTTATTTGGGACCTGAGGGGGGGGTGGTCTTGGCAAGTTATCAGCCCCTTTAAGAAGGGTCCCTGGGACCATTAGCTACCCTTTAGTAGCCAGATGCTCCTGGGGACTGTAATGAAGAGGAAACAGGGAAGACCACCCCTGATCCGCACTAGGATAATCGAACACCGGAGCTGCATTAATAGGGGTATCTCATCTGCATCCCTTCTGCAACACTGGCAGGACATGAGTCATACCACAGGAAATCTGAAGTTTTTTTGTACTTAAAATGTTAATTATTTATTTATAATTTGTAATCACATCATATGTATTATTATATTAAGAATGAAGATGAGGATGGGAGAAAATGATTGTTTAATGTAAATAATTGTATAGTGAATAGTGTGTTTTGTGCAGTTTTTTTGATTTACCATTTGTATTGCACTATCGAAGTTTGAAAATCAATAAAGATTTAAAAAAAAAAATGTTAACACCGAACATAAGGGGAGGTGATATAGATCGTATCTTACTTCAAGAAGAGCAAAAACACATTTTTGAATTTAACAGTCTTACCCCCCATGGTTTAAATCAGGGCTGCCCAAGTCCGGTCCTTGAGATCTACTGGGATACAACATACCAAGAAGGCAGTGCAGGCAAATCTCTCTCATGCATATTAATTGTGGATATCCTGAAAACCTGGCCTGCCAGTAGATCTCGAGGACCAGACTTGGGCAGCCCTGGTTTAAATGAAGAAACAGATCTGACAGTCTTTCTGTAATTTCCTGGAGCTTGTGTCCAAAGTTTATACCAGTGCCTTCTGCTACTGTAATCAGTTCATTTCAGTCTGTTATGCTCTCCTTACTAATTAGGTCTGCCATGCCTTTTTGAATTCAAATCATTGTTGACACTTTTCGTTGCTGGCACTACACTTTTTTAAAATGTACATTTAAAAAAAATATATATATATATGTTTTTCATGGTTCTCTGAGACCTTCCATTTGTTACAGCACTTCTTTTTATTTTTGTTTTCATTTTTATTCTTCCCCTTCGTTTTTACATTACATTACATTAGAGATTTCTATTCCGCCATTACCTTGCGGTTCAAGACGGGTTACAAAAGAGATTAAAAAAACGGAGGGTTACAATGGAAGAACATTTGTCCTTTCTAGAGAGGTAAAGAGTAGGTTATGTAGTTTCAGTGTGGTGGGAAGAGGGAGGGGGGAAGTGTGGTAAGTTTGAAGTTAAGGCTATTTCAGGAATTTCTTGAAAATTGTAGTTTTTATTTCTTTTCTGAACATCTTGTAGTCTGGCGTCGTTATCAGTAGACTGGAGATTTGGTTATCTAGTTTAGCTGCTTGTTTCATATTTTTACATTTTCATGTCATTTTCCTTCTTAATTCATGTCCTTTTCTAGCCTTGCTCCCCTTCTGTTTTTAAGTTGTTTTAGCTCTCTGTTTTGTTTTTACAGTGGTTGGTGCGCCTTTAATTCAAATTGACGCTCCCACGTTGTTTTTATTTTGAGCCGCTGAATGACATCATTTTTCTCACATCCAGCGGCTTTTTCCCACCAAACAGTTTATTATTTTTAGCGCGTTTCATTAGGAGACCTTTGCGGACCCTGTTTTCAAGCGTTTGCTGCATTTTTTTCTCCCGGTAAGGCCCTCCCTTCTTTGTTTTTATTGCCTTATGTTTTTAAAGATGTCTTACTAGCGTTCTTATAGTTTTGTTTTTTACTTTTATGGTTTTTCAGAAATCCTACACATGTTCCTAGTACTAACCTTTAAAAGGTAGGAGTGTCCTTTAACCTCTTCGGCTCTGTTTTTACTTTTGTGCTTTTTTTACTTTCTTCTACATATAATTGGTGGGATGTTTTAATCTATAGCAGTCTTTTAAGGGTACTCATTTTTTTTACTTTTTACATTACTTTTCCTTCAATAGTGTGTATTTCCAGCACCGGAGTGACATCTAATGGGTAGGCTTTAATTTATAGTTATCCATTGTACATTTGCATCAAATGAAGACGGCCAGCATCTCTCCTCCCCCACCCCTCTAAGCAATTGTGGGTCTTTTAACTGCACTCCCTCCCCTCTGACATAACTTCTTATTCATGGGACCAGGAAGTTTGGGAAGTTATATCAGAGGGAGGGTTCAAGCTGGCATGCGCAGTGGATAGAAATCCATGCTTGCGCAGATAAAGAACAGAAGGATTTAATAAGTATGGGGGGGGGGGAGGTTGTGGATACTAGGCACACCTTCCCTCATATTATGCCACTACCTGGGGAGTAGAATAATGCAACTTATGAAGTTGATCACAAGTTCCATTTTCAAATACGAGTTACTGACCCATGGCACTGAGTTACCACAGGCTATTTACTGTACTTTTATGGGAAACTATACTGTAATAAAATGCAGTCTCTTATATTGGTATCCTAATCACTGAAGACATTTGGCAAAAACTGTGGTAGCCACTTCAAAGGTGTGTTGCTCTGCTTCTAAACTCCAATCTTCTTTTTTTTTTTAACTTCACAGAGAAATTTTGAATGCCGCTCTGACTATCTAAGACGAAGACGATAGATGAAGATACCTGTTGGTCATATGGGAAGTCTGTTGGCACTTTATGACATATGTATGATTGTCCATTACTAGATAAATACTGGTGCAAAGTATGGGGTATTATTTTCTCCATCCTTGAGTTTGGTTATCACAAGAGCCCTAGGATCACAATTACAAATCTTTGATAACAATGCCAGATTATTACATGTATCGTTAATCATCACTATTAGAATTGTTTTGTTTAACTGGAAAGATTTGTCTGCCACTGCCTATAGGAACTGGTGGAATACAGTATGCTTAATAGCAAAGTTTAAATGAATAGTAGCTGAAAGGAAAAATTCTACATTACATTACATTACATTAGGGACTTCTATTCCGCCTATACCTTGCAGTTCAAGGCGGATTACAAAAGAGCTAACTGGACATTTCCAGTGAAGTTACAACAGTTTTGGGTTTTGGGTTTTTTTTGGTTACAAGGGAGGAGAGGTAGCTGGATTAATTCCGGAAGAACTTGCAAATTGGATATTAAATTGACTGTACGTTACTGTGTGATATAACAATTAGGTTACAGTTAGAGTACAAATAAGATTACGTTACATTTCAGGGATCTGAATACTTGGTTGGTGTTTTGGGGAGGAAGAGATTATTTAAGTGGAGGTTTTGGGGGAGAATTTATCTAGGAGGAGGGGGAAGGGTTGGGTTAAGATATCTGGATACATTTTTTGAAAAGTAGAGTTTTGATTTCTTTTCGAAAAGTTTTGAAGTCTACTAAAACATTTGAAAGAATTTGGTCCCTATTAATAGATTTCTCTGTTTTACCATACCAAGTATAAGGAACAGAATATTAACCCTGCAAATACTGTATCAGAAACATATGTTATTACTTTCAACTTTTTTTGTTCTCATTGTTATTACTAAATACTGAATCTGTCATTTATTATTGTTCTAGGACATCCCAGACATCCTTGTTAAGTTTGTTAATGTATTTAATGGCTGTTTTCATTTAATGTTTAGTTTTGTATACTATACCACGTGTATGACAAAATCAATAAAAATTATTGAACTTAAAAAAAATAGGTAAAGAAACTTGATATTCTGCATTTTCTGTATGATTTACACAACCAAAGCAGTTAAATGGGGCAATGAAGTGTTAATGACTTGCCCAGAGTCACAAGGAGCTGTAGTGGACATTGAACTGAAAACCTCAGGGTGCTGAGGCAGCTGCTCTAACCACTAGGCCACTCTTCCAGGTAATTATGAAAGAATGTTTATAGGAATAACATAGTAACCTAGTAAATGACAGCAGATAAACACCTGAATGGTCTATCTAGTCTGCCCAATGGTTACATGCATTATAAATTCATGCTTAGTCTTATATTTGTGGGACATAGAGTGTAGAAGTCTGCCCAGTATAGTTCTTAGGTTCTAACTACTGGAGTTGCTGTTGAAGCTCACTCCATCCCATCTAAACCATTCCATATTACTGATATTCCTAAAGCACTCCCCAGCCTATCCTAAACCAATCAGCCATATACAGGACACAGACCATGTACATAAGAACATAAGAATAGCCTTACTGGGTCAGACCAATGGTCCATCAAGCCCAGTAGCCCGTTCTCACGGTGGCCAATCCAGGTCACTAGGTCTGGCCATAACTCAAGGAGTAGCAATATTCCATGCTACCGATCCAGGGCAAGCAGTGGCTTCCCCCATATCTTTCTCAATAACAGACTATGGACTTTTCCTCCAGGAAATTGTCCAAACCTTTCTTAAAACTAGCTACATTATCCGCTCTTACCACAACCTCTGGCAACGCGTTCCAGAGTTTAACTATTCTCCGAGTTAATTTTTTTTTCCTCCTAGCTCAACCCATAAAAAACAAAATTCTTCGTTGCCTCCCCTCACCCGCTTGACAATAAAACCCCACTATGCATCAATAAACTCAACTACCCTATTCAGCTCACCATGAAAATACTAGGTGTTATTCTAGACCAATGCCTAACAATGAAGGAACAAGTGGATTCCCTATTCAGAAAATGTTTCCTTACTCTCTGGAAACTCAGAACCATTAAATCATACTTCGAAAGGTCAACATTCAGAATCCTAGTGCAATCCCTCATACTGAGTCAGCTTGACTACTGCAACATCGCCTATCTAGCAATCTCACAAAAGAATATGAGACGTCTCCAAATAATGCAAAATGCTGCGGTCAGACTTATCTTCGGGCTGAAGAAATTCGACCACGTGACACCCTACTATCGGCAGTTGCACTGACTACCAACGGAAGCCCAAGTAAGGTTTAAATTTGCCTGCCTCTGCTTCAAAGTACTATACGGCCTGATCCCCAAGTACATAATGGACCTTTTCGCATTTTCTAATAACAAACTCAAGAGAAACACACACCCAAAACTAATTTCCCCTCCAGTTAGAGGCTGCAAAATGAAAAAACACCACGAACACCTTCTCTCTCACCAAGCAGTCCTTTGGAGCAAAGACCTAGACTAACTGCTTTTGCCCACTACATACGGGGAATTCAGGAAATGCCTAAAAACATACCTGTTTCAGAAATACTTAAACAATTGACCCGCTTTCCCTCTCCCTCCCCCTCCCTATTCCACCTGAACTTACAGCACTGTTATAAATATAATCTGTTATCTTCATCTTATCGTAACTTTACATTGCTATTTATCCCCAACAGGTCCTGTCGGACATTACCTACTAAAATGTACATATTACATTTTCGCTCAGCAAATTGTATTTCTATACTATTGCCTCCTGAGGTCTCTGATCTCTGTATTTCCTTTGAATATCTACTTATTGTATTTCGCTGAATGTCCAGCACTCTTGATTGTAAACCGCCTAGAAGTCGCAAGATTGTGGCGGTATAGAAGAATAAAGTTATTATTATTATTATTATTGGTTTTAAAAGTACCATATTTCCCTGTAACTCCGAATGTCTCCTAGTCTTTGTAATTTTTGACAGAGTGAAAAAAATCGATCCACTTGTACCTGTTCTACTCCACTTAGGATTTTGTAGACTTCAATCATATCTTCCCCTCAGCCATTTCTTTTCCAAGCAGAAGAGCCCTAACCTTTTTAGTCTTTCCTCATATGAGAGGAGTTCCATCCCTTTTATCATCTTGGTCACTCTTCTTTGAACCTTTTCTAGTGCCACTATATCTTTCTTGAGATAAGGAGACCAGAATTGAACACAATACTCCAGATGAGGTCACACTATGGAGCGATACTGGGGCATTATAACATTCTTAGTCTTGTTAACCATCCCTTTTTAAATAAGACTTAGCATCCTGTTTGCTTTTTTGGCCGCCGCCACGCATTGGGTGGAAGGTTTCATCATATTGTCTACAATGACACCCAGATCCTTTTCTTGGGCGCTAACCCCCAAGGTGGACCCTAGCATCCGGTAACTGTGATTCAGGTTATTCTTCCCATTGCATTTGTCCACATTAAATTTCATCTGCCATTTGGACGCCCAGTCTTCCAATAACCTAAGGTCCGCCTGCAATTTTTCACAATCCGTATACATTTTAACAACTTTGAACAGTTTAGTGTCATCTGCAAATTTAATCACCTCACTCGTCGTTCCAATTTCCAGATCATTTATACATAAGTTTAATAGTACCGGTCCCAGTACAGACCCCTGAGGCACACCACTGTTTACTCTCCTCCTTTGAGAAAAATGACCATTTAACCCTACCCTTTACCCATTTCCAGCCCTAGTTCTTCAAGTTATACCCTTCACTTTCTGATTAGATATCCTCTGTGTTTGTCCCAAGCATTTTTAAATTTCATCACTGTTTTGCTCTCCACCACCTCTTTAGGGAGGGCATTCCAGGCATCCACCACCCTTTTTGTGAAAAGGAATTTTCTAACATTACTCTTGAATCTACCATCTCACAATCTCAATCCATGCCCTCTAGTTTTACCTTTTTCCCCTCTCTGGAAAATATTTGGTTCTGTATTAATACCTTTTAAGTATTTAAACATCTGTATCATATTTCCCATGTCCCCTAGAGTCTACATATTCAGATCTTCCAGTCTCTTCTTGTATGCCTTTTGGCTCAAACCCCTTTCAACTTTCATTGCCTTTCTCTGGACTGCTTTAAGTCTTCTTATATTCTTTGCCATATGCAATCTCCAAAATTGAACATAGTACTCCAAGTGGAACTTCACCAGCAACCTGTACAGGGGCATCAACATCTCCTTTCTTCTGCTGGTTACATCTCTCTCTAAACAGCCCAGCATCCTTCTGGCTACAGCCACTACCTTGTCACACCGTTTCTTCACTTTTACAAAGTCTCCTTTCGTCTGTTAGTGCAATCCTCTCTCTTGAGTATTCTTGATTATTGCAACATTATTTATTTAGGCGCTCCCAAGAAAATTATTAGAAAATTGAGGGTGGTCCAGAATACGGCCATCCACCTTATTTTTGGCCTAAAGAAATGGGAAAATGTTACTCCCTCCTACCAAAAGCTCCATTGGCTGGCATTGGAATCTAGAGTTCTTTTTAAGTTTTCATGTTTTTGTTATAAAATAACATTTGGTATGTTACCGAGTTACCTTAACCTTCACTTTAACCTGAGCGATATTAATAAGAGTTCTTGAAGAATACATTTGTTTGCGTATCCCTCAGTAAAATTTTGCTAGTATAAAAGGTTCTATGAAAGAACCTTTTATTTTCAGGCGGCTAAATTAAATATTTGGCTTGCCAAGTTTCTGTTAGAAGCCTCTTCTTGATTTTAGAAAACAGATAAAAACTCAATTATTCAATAGGCTAAGGTCTTAAATACATTTTTACAATTTTATCTTTTACTCTTTGTAAAATTCTCCGCACTCTTTTACATCGCATGTATTTTACATTGTATGTATTTCTTTCCATTGTATACCTTTTAATTTGTTGAATTTTTTTCTAAATAACTTGCACTGTTTGTATCATGTTCAATTGGTGTGAACCATCTAGAATTGTCGGGTATATAAAAATAAATTTATTATTATTATTACCACCAATCCAGGGCAAGCAGTGGCTTCCCCCCTGCCTTTGTCAATAACAGACTATGGACTTTTCTTACAGGAACTTGTCCAAACCTTTTTTAAAACCAGCTACGCTATCTGCTCTTACCACAACCTCTGGCAATGCATTCCAGAGCTTAACTATTCTCTGAGTGAAAAAAAATTTCCTCCTATTGGTTTTAAAAGTATTTCCCTGCAATTTCAGTGAATGTCCTCTAATCTTTGTAATTTTTGACGCAGTGAAAAATCAATCCACTTATACCTGTTCTACTCCACTCAGGATTTTGTAGACTTCAATCATATTTCCCTTCAGCCGTCTCTTTTCCAAGCTGAAGAGCCCTAACCGTTTGTCTTTCCTCATACAAGAGAAGTTCCATCCCCTTTACCATCTTGGTCGCTCTTCTTTGAACCTTTTCTAGCACCACTATATTTTTCTTGAGATAAGGAGACCAGAATTGAACGCAATACTGCAGATGATATCGCACCATGGAGCAATACAGGGGCATTCTAACATTTCAAATGCTCACTGAAACATGGTTTTTAAGGCCTTTTTTTAAACTTGACTAACCTCCTCGTTTACAAAGCTGTGCTAATGGCTGCCGCACGGCACAAACTCCAAAGTGCTTTAAGTCCATATGGGCTTCAAGGCAGTTACTACAGTGGCAGCTGCTAGCGTGCCTTTGTAAAAGTAAGCTATTACAATAATCAAATTGAGAGAATAATGATGCCGGAAAGCCCATTTTTTCAGCTTTTTGGGAAACTTTAATTTGCCTGTCTGACAAAATTAAATCCTCGACTTTCTTGCACATTTCTGTGGAAGTTGCTTCCACAGTCCATCCAGTGTGAGGGTCATCTTCAAAGAACTCTCTACCCCACTTAAACTGCTTGCTCCAAAATTTTACTTTGTAATATGATGACGCAGACTCACAATAAATTGCAGTCATGCGTTCATGGACCTCCTTTGGCTTTTTCCTTCTTTTGTGAGGAACTTTATCACTGAATGGTGCTCCAAATCTAGCAAATCCTTCTTATTTGATTCGCACAAGGACTCTCCTGGAATGTTAGCCTTGTACTGAGCCGCAACTTTGCATGAGTAACCTTGAGACATGTCACCACTTGTTTCAACACATTTGCTACTTTCCTTCATACTCAGGTAGAAAAATTATAGAACACCCGTTATATATTTAGGATGTTCTGAATCATTACAAAATAAATTACAGTTTGTTTGATTTATTCAGTACAGTACTCCATTTTTGCCCAACATTTGAGGTCAGGATTGTTAAGATTTTACAAGGCTGGACTCCCCACTATATGTTTCATTTGATATGTCCCTCATATTTTTACGAGAAAGGCTTCCTTTGCAAGCAGTTATCTTCACATTTCCCCATTCCAAATGGATATGATTTTAAACAATTGTTTGCTTCATCTTTTCCTTACCAGTTGGCTAGTTTTCAGAATTTGTTACCATCTGAAATGACAACTAATTGACTTCTTATTTTTCAGGAAAGCTATAAAGATTTTTTAAAATTTTATTTCGAAGCTATGTACATAAGAATAGCCTTACTAGGTCAGACCAATGGTCCATCAAGCCCAGTAGCTCATTCTCATGGTGGCGAAGGAGTAGCAACATTCCATGCTACCGATCCAGCGCAAGCAGTAGCTTCCATCATGACAGTGAAACAGCTGTGGCTAGCTGTGTCTAGAACTGGCATATTTTTGTGTGTAGGTCCTTGGGAGTGGAATAAGCTTCTGGGATATTTACGACAGCAAACAAGTTTGAGTAGTTTTAAGAAAATGTTGAAGAAACAACTCTTCTGTAAGATGAAATATTGGATTTGATTTAATTTTTTGATGCGAGGCGCTGGTAGCCTCTTTGTAATTTTAAGAGGCTTTACATTATCACTATTATGTTTTATTGATGTTTGATTTCTTGTACTGTATATGATTCTGTTTATGTACATACTCTATTGTGACCCGCCTTGGGAAAGGCGTGGTATAAATAAATAAATACAAATGTCTCTCTCAATAACAGACTATGGGCTTTTCCTCCAGGAAATTGTCCAAACCTTTCTTAAAACCAGCTATCTAAACTTTTTGTGCTTCCTGTGGTTTGCCTAGTTCTCTTTACTTGTGATCCACTCAGAACTATAATAGATATTTGTGGAATATATGAATTGAGATGTAATGTCCATGGTACTGAAAAATGAAAAAAAAAAAAAACCCCACACAAATCAGTTTCGGAAGTCATTAGCTTCTACTCTTTTTTTGGAGCATGTTAAAATAAAGCCTTGCAAATTAAAGTAAAGACTAGCCTTGGTTGTTTCTACTCTTTCCTTGCCCAGGCCTCTCCAGAACATGACAGAGGCACATTGGCAGGGTTCGCACTGCCATTGCTGCACCTGCTCTGAAGATAAATGGAGCTCTTGGATTCCAGCGCTGTTAATCTTACATCTTTCATGAGCACTAGCTTCACTATTAGAATTGTGATCCCTTTCCCCTATAATTTTAATAAGACATACAATTTACCAGTCATGTGCTTTTGGCATGGCATGACATGCTATGCATTCTATAGCAAAGTCCAGGTGTTTGTAGCAGTTGTAAGACTGGGAGACATGCACACAATTTGATTTATTGAATTGCTAAAAAAAAAAAAAAAATTATAGTGTTAAAGCAAATCCATCTGAAAGTGTTCATCTTGACAGTATTTTCTTGGTATTTTCCTTGTTGTTAGGTTACAGTTATGGAAGAAGCAAGGCATTCATCAGTCCATAAATGATGAATGTATTTTATAGTTTGTATTGTGCAAACTTTTTATTAGTTTTTACTGAAATTTTGGAAGAACAGTACAGGATGATGTTTAGTCTTATAATATATGTTTGAGTATATTTTGATGATGTATGTTTTTATTGTAACCCACTTAGGCATTAAGGGGTCCTTTTACTAAGGCGCACTGGCCATTTTAGCGCGCGCTAAATACGAACACATCCATTATAGTCTATGGACGCATTAGCATTTAGCGTGCTCCACAATGGCTAGCGCACCTTAGTAAAAGAATCCCTAAACGAGGAAGAAATTTTTTTAAATAAATAAAATAAAACATACAGTAACTCATTGTGACACATGTGTAAAGCAGTTGAGATATTAAACAAACAGAGCTCCATTTTCTCTAACCAATCTTTACATAAATTGCCCAAGAAGACCAGGAAACTCTGTCCAAGAGAATAATATATTATAAACAAAAATCAATAATAATTGTGCAAATGGGAGAAGCCATTAGATATTGACTTACCCCCCCCCCCAATCGGTGACTGTGTGAGCTGTGTTTGCCTATGGCACTAAATGTGAAAGTGTCTTGTGCCCTCAATAGGGTTGGTGTTCACTCCCCTCAGACATGAAAAGAGAAAAAAATCCTGCATGTCCAGCTCTGACTGCAGTTCCCTCTTTCTCTAAGAGCTAGTCTCAGCCTTTCAAAAACCTAGCCCCCCTTCCCCTTATACTGAGGGCTCCTATGGGGCCCCTTGTGGCCTCCTTCATGGGCTCCCTTATGGGGCTATTCACCAATAGAAAAATGCAACTTCAGGTACAAGCCAAACAAACTGAATCTCTAACAATTATACCCCTTTTATAGCACAATGTTGGTAGGAGAAAAGGACTTCAGGGTAAAAAAGCCTGAGGACTCCATCCTTGCAAGTTTTGAGGCAAAACTAGGTGATTTGAATGATCTAGAGAACTTTGAAAAAAAATATTGGGAAATCCAAAATGGCTGCTGTGTAGCATTTTAGCACAAAAACAGCTCAAAAATGCCTTAACAGTAAAAAAAAACCCCCAAAAGCTCAACCCTCTGAAAACAGGATTTTAGAGGTAGAGGGTTTATGAGATGTGGCACAAACCTCTAAAACGAGGCCTTTTTAGACTCTCTCTCTCCCCCCTGCCCGATTTTGCCTATAGGCTGTAACAGCCTTACTCACTGTGCCATGTGCTCTAAAGGTGCTGCAGCCTGCCTCAGCTCTAACTTGTAGCTGAATCTGAGAGAAGCTCAGTAACTCTGCCCACTCCATGACAATGTAACCGTCTTCCACAATGTGATGTAACTACTTCTCCTCTTGCAACAATGGAACCTTCCTCTATAATGTGTTGTAACATTTTTCTCTTTGTAACAGTGTAACCTTCTTCAACATTGTGTTGTAACTATTTCCCCATGATGCTACATGGGCCTCTTATCATACACATCAACTTGAACCTGTAATGGATAAGTGTGATTAAGAAATTCTGATTAGAAGAGACCTTGCCTCAATCAGCCCATTCTCCAAACGCTGAGATCTTCGGGTTGCCAATTGGACTGATCCTCAATATCCCAGTATCGGTGAACCTTACATTTAGGAATCTGTAGTTACAATAAGGCAAAAGTGCATGCAATTTACATATGCAACTTACAGAATACAGTAAGTGGCAGTCCCACCAACATGAGCACTCCCTGTGCAATTAACTGTACCACTTAGGCAAGCCCTTAGAGAGCAGCAGTTACATGTTTTGCAGCCACTTGAGTGTTTAAGTATAAACTTGCCCATAAAAATGACAGTATTGTTTAAAGTCAACCCAATCAAGCAATAATGTTTAATCCTAAGAGATCAATCTAAGCAATACAATTCCCAGGATATCCCCAATATTTTGAGATAACAGTTCATAGAATGTTCAAAACCAGACCCATATAGGAATAAGCTTTTAAGAATGTGTTAAATAAGACTTCAGAGGTGTCACTTGAGGCTCAGCTATCCTCTCATTGCCCCAAGCTTTACACACCAACCACCTCATAAGTCCTGCAAATTTACTTTTTAAGGCATAGTGAGGTAAGAAAAGTTATGTGGGTAAATAGCTTTTTTTGAAATGTTTAGGTGATTTCTGTCACTTTTGCAGGGGAAATCCTTGATAAAGCTGTTTATTACCTAGCGGATTCACTCCCCCTGGCTGATGGACAAATGCATGTCTAAAAATAAGATAAGGGGCTCATAATCGAAAGAGAAAAACGTCCAAAAACTGGCCTAAGTTGGCACTTGGACGAACATTTCTCAAATACGTCCAAGTGCCGATACTAAAAAAGGGTTTTGGACGTATTTCTAAACAACCTAGGCCTTCATAGTGCCGCTAAATGACCAAAGTTAAACAGGGCATTTCAGGAGGAGTGTCGAGGGCGGGAGTTGGGCGGGACGTGAGCTGGCTTAGACTTAGTCGTACAGCATGTAGAACCGAAAGTTATACAGACCGGGATTGATGGAACTTGAACGTTGTGACTTAGACCATGTAAAACATGGTCTAAGTCACAAAAATCCACCTAAAGTCACCAGATAAGCACTGAAAACACATAACACAGACCCCCCACACACGACTCCCCCCATAAAAATATTAGTCACACCTTTAAAATTCACCTGGCCGCCTGGCATAGGAAAGCCTAGTCGTCCAGCACAGAGGCAGCTTAAGTCGTCTTGGGGGGTGAGTTAGGGACCCATGGAGGAGGAGGACCCATGCCCATAAGCCTCTGTAATCACTGCATTGATACTTAAATATGTGCACTTCCCTATACACCCCCAAAACCCTTTTGAACTGGCATATAAGTGGCTCCTGCAGCCATAAGGGCTATTGGGGTGGTAGATAAGTGGGTCTAGGGGATTCTGGAGGTGGTTTGGGGGGCTTACCATCACCTATAAGGGAACTGTAGGGAGGAGAAGACATGGCACCCTTTTTGCGAAGTTCACAGCAGTACCCTGTAAGGTACCCTACTATTTAAGTGCCATGTCTGGGTGTGCAGTCCATCACTTTGCAGACCCCTCCCACGTCTAACAGGGCTTGTTCTAGGCGTTTTTGACTTGGACGAAAAGTTGGACAGAAATGTGGTATAAAGATGGACGATTTAGCGGCTTGGACGATCATATCGGCAAGACGTATAGTTAGACGATTTTCGAAATAAAAAAACATTTTGGACATATTGTTCAAAAATGTGTCTTAGTTTGTTTTTTTACTTTGGACGACTTGCGAGTTGGACGCAAACGGACTTAGAAGTCCCTTTCGATTATGCCCCTCCACGTGTTTACTCTCTACTCTTTTGAAAGCAGTTTAATAAGGGTTATGGGAGGTTAAGTTTACACTATAAATCTATTTAAACCTAACTTTAAAAATTAAAAAAAGCAAATTTGCAGGACTTATGAGGTTAGTGTGTAAAGCTTGTGGCAATGAGAGGATAGCTGAGCCTCAAGTGGCACCTCTGAAGTCTTAACACATTCTTAAAAGCTTATTCCTATATGGGTCTGGTTTTGAACATTCTATGAACTGTTATCTCAAAATATTGTTAGGGATATCCAGGGAATTTTATTGCTTAGAGCAGTGTTTTTCAACCACTGTTCCGCGGCACACTAGTGTGCCGCGAGATGTTGCCTGGTGTGCCATACAGTCAGGGCCGCCATCAGGGCAGTACCACCAGTCTAGGGAGAGGGGCGGTCCGCCCCACGTGGACAGGAGAGAGCTGGACGGGGGACCCGCGGAGTTCAATACATCTCGAGCTGCGAGGCTCGTCTTCTGTTCCTGCCTGCCCTGCAGCTAACATATAGCCGATCGCAAGCGTTCCCCGATGTCAGCGCTGACGTCGGAGGGAGGGCTTAAGCAAAGCCTGCCCTCCGACGTCAGCGCTGACGTTGGAGAATACTTCCGTTCGGCTATTTGTGCGCGGCAGGGCAGGCAGGAAGCAGAAGACAAGCCTCGCGGCTTGAGCTTCGTTTTGCTGAGAAAGTTGCATAGATGGGCTGGGAGGCAAACACGGAACACAAAAGGGGGGAGGGAGTGCGTTTTGGACACAAGGCATGAACTTGGGAGAGAGGAAGGGAGGGAAAGAGATGCTGAGGTGGGGGAGGGAATGGGTTTTTGGACACAGAAGGCATGGACTTGGGAGAGAGGAAGGGAGGGAAAGAGATGCTGAGGTGGGGGAGGGAATGCGTTTTTGGACACAGAAGAAATGGACTTGGGAGAGAGGAAGGGAGGGAAAGAGATGCTGAGGTGGGGGAGGGAATGCGTTTTTGGACACAGAAGAAATGGACTTGGGAGAGAGGAAGGGAGGGAAAGAGATGCTGAAGTGGGGGAGGGAATGCGTTTTTGGACACAGAAGAAATGGACTTGGGAGAGAGGAAGGGAGGGAAAGAGATGGTTGTGTACACGGGGAATAGAAGAAAGGAGAATTTTTGGTCATAGGGAGGGAGTGAGGTACAGATAGTGGCATACCAGGGTGGGGGGGGGCGGTCTGCCCCACCCCGGGTTTACGTACCAAGGGGGTGCACAGCTGGCCACCCTCCAGTGTTGTCCCTAGGCCGGCAAACTGCAGCTCTTTAGCCACTTGAGTGCCACCGCCGCCAACGGTGTTGTTGGCGGTGGCAGCATTATAAAATACTTTCTTTGTGTTTATTTGATTCCTATTCAAGAGAATTACTTTATATATAGTCAATATAGGCACAGAGTTAAATTTTTTAACATTTTCTAATGGTGGTGTGCCTCGTGATTTTTTTCATGAAACAAGTGTGCCTTTGCCCAAAAAAGGTTGAAAAACACTGGCTTAGAGTATTGTGTAAAGTAGCACATGAAGGTGGGTGCACTTTTATTGAGAAAGATATGGGGGAAGCCGCTGCTTGCCCTGGATCGGTAGCATGGAATATTGCTACTCCTTGGGTTTTGGCCAGGTACTAGTGCCCTGGATTGGCCACCATGAGAACAGGCTACTGAGCTTGATGGCCCATTGGTCCGACCCAGTAAGGCTATTCTTATGTTCACTGTAATAGAATTGCCTCAATGCCTACTGTACATTAACTCCCAAGGGTAGTGGCCTAGTGGTTAGAATTGCTGCCTTAGCATCCTGAGGTTGTAAGTTTGATCCCAACTTGCTCCTTGTAACTCTAGGCAAGTCACTTAACCATCCATTATCCCAGGTACCACAGTGAAGATTGTGAGCCTGCCAGGACAGATAGGGAAAATAGTTAAGAGTACCCGATTACTATTCAATGTATTGTAAACCGCTTTGGGTGAATCTGTTCATGAAAAGGCAGCTAATAAATCCCAATAATAAATAAAAACCCTACCTATGAAAAGATAGCACTGCAATTACTACAATGGGCACTAGAATAACAATATACCTTCTATTAGGAGGGACACACTGGAAAACAAAATGTTCTGGATTTGTATACAAAACCCATAAAATATCTTACCTCAGTCACACATTCAAATTTTAAACCTTTGCCGGATACAGAACACATACCCACAAGTTAGAAATGCTTAAGAAACATGCAGAAAAAAAAATTGAAATGGAAACATCCACAAGCCAAATGCTGCATGCGGTGGAATTTGTATTAGAGAAACAAACACATTTCCTCCTGTACAGTGCAAAATACAAAGACCTAAAAGATGCGCATTTTCCACAGAGGAAGATAAAAAACTTCCCACATAAGAATGAGTAGGAAACACAATATAATCCTGGAAGGAAGTAAAGAAGCAAGTACAGCAGCAAAATATGTTGTAGTCTGTTACCAGGCCAGAAACGACATTGCAAGAATCCTGGTATTTTCCTTACCGTAGTCTTTTCAGTACTTATTAATTTTATCATCATTATTATAATATTATTTGTTCTTTTTTCAATTTAGCCTGTTTGGAAATAATTTTAGAAAGCATTTTCCAAGTGTGTTAAGCATATTTTGCAAGAAGAAAATGGATCTTATGCAATCATGTGACAAGAGCTTAAGTACTTTTATACATCTGTGTGCAGGCGTTTACAGAGATGTAGTTTTGGTGGAGCTGAGGCCGTGATGTACATATGTATTTTATAAAGTATGCATGCATATGAACAGAATACATACAGTACACATATTTATTTGTTTTTCAGAGCCTGGTTACAAAAGCAGATAAGGTGCCTATGTTGTGGAGGTAGCAGAAATGAAGGCTGTATTTAAATTCAAGAAAATACGGGGTGAACACAGAAGTTCTCACAGGAAGTAATAGGATAGCCTGTAGTTGGCAAGGATGGGTAGACTGGATAGGCCATATACTGTATTATTTGTTGTCAATTTATTTTATTTAAAAAAGGCATACAATTTACACTTGATTGAACTTTTATAAAGTTTAGTAACACATTTACAAATCACCTTAACAATAATTTTTCCAGAATCAGATTGAAAAAGAGAATGATTTAAAATCCTATATACTTTTTCTTTCATTGAAATAAGAAAATAAACAAGGCCTTCCCTGCCTGGATTCCAGTCAGACACTCACAAATAGAAATCTATTCTCTCCTCCCATACTCAAACATCTTTCACTTGCTAAGGCAAATTAATCAGTTTTCATAAACTACATTTTAAGGATAAGAAGATATTTTAGTCTACTGCACTCAGTTTTTCTTTCTCTTAAGGTGGCATAATCACGCCATTTCTTAGTGCCACTCAGTAACTATGAGGTTCATAATCGAAAGAGAAAAACGTCCAAAAACTGGCCTAAGTTGGCACTTGGATGAACATTTCCCAAAGACGTCCAAGTGCCGATAATAAAAACGGGTTTTGGATGTATTTCTAAACGACCTAGGCCTTCATAGTGCTGCTGAATGACCAAAGCTATACGGGGTGTTTCAGGAGGAGTGTCGAGGGCGGGATGTGGGCCGGCTTAGACCTAGTCATACAGCATGTATATCCAAAAGTTATACAGCCCAGGATTGACGGAACTTGGACGTTGTAACTTAGACCATGTAAAACATGGTCTAAGTCCCAAAAACCCACCTAAAGTCACCAGATAAGCACTGAAAACACATAAAACAGACCCCCACACTACCCCAGTGATCACCGACACCCCCCCCACCCCCATAAAAATATTAATCACACCTTAAAAATTCAGCCTCCAGACCATCATCACCTGGCCGCCTGGCATAGAAATGTGTAGCGGCCTCAAAGAAGGCGAACAGAATGTTGGGCATTATCAAAAAAGGTATCACTACCAGAACGAAGGAAGGTATCCTGCCACTGTATCGGGCAATGGTGAGCCCGCATCTGGAGTACTGCGTCCAATACTGATCGCCGTACCTTAAGAAGGATATGGCGATGCTCGAGAGGATCCAGAAAAGAGCAACAAGGATGATTAAAGGCATGGAAAACCTTTCATATGCTGAAAGGCTAGAGAAGCTAGAGCTCTTTTCCCTAGAAAAGCAGAGACTTAGAGGGGACATGATAGAGACTTATAAGATCATGAAAGGCATAAAGAAGGTGGAGAGGGACAGATTCTTCAGACTAGCGGGGAAAACAAAAACAAGAGAGTATTCAGAAAAATTGAAAGGAGACAGATTCAGGAACAAATGCTAGGAAGTTCTTCACTCAGAGGGTGGTGGATACCTGGAATGCGCTTCCAGAAGAGGTGGTAGGACAGAGTACGATATTGGGTTTCAAAAAGGGTTTGGATGATTTCCTGAAGGAGAAGGGGACGGAATCCACCCAAGGGTACTAAAAGAACTGAGAAACGAAATAGCGGAAACACTCAAGCAAATATATAACCTATCCTTAAAAACTCATGAGATCCCGGAGGACTGGAAAATAGCAAATGTCACGCCTATCTTCAAGAAGGGATCGAAGGGTGACCCAGGAAACTACAGGCCGGTGAGCTTGACCTCGGTTCCGGGAAAGATGATGGAAGCACTGATAAAGGACAGCATCTGCGAGCACATAGAAAACAATGTACAGCTGAGGGCGAGCCAGCAAGGCTTCTGCAAGAGAAGGTCATGCCTCACGAACTTACTGCACTTCTTTGAAGGGATAAACAGCCAGATGGACAAAGGGGAATCCATTGACATCATTTACCTTGACTTCCAAAAGGCCTTCGACAAGGTACCCCATGAATGGCTGCTCAAGAAACTGGGGAATCACGGGGTGAAAGGGAATGTCTACCAATGGATTAGAGGGCAGAAAACATAGGGTTGGAGTGAAGGGCCAATACTCAGACTGGCGATGGGTCACGAGCGGAGTTCCGCAGGGGTCAGTACTGGGACCGCTCCTGTTCAATATCTTCATAAACGACCTGGAGACCGGGACGAAATGTGAGGTTATTAAATTTGCAGACGACACCAAACTCTGCAGTAGGATTAGAACCACGGAAGACTGTGAAGACCTGCAAAGGGACCTTGCGAGACTGGAAGAATGGGCAAAAAAGTGGCAAATGAGCTTCAATGTAGAGAAATGCAAGGTCATGCTTGTAGAGAAAAAGAACCCGATGTTCAGCTACAGAATGGGGGGATCACTGCTAGGGGTAAGTAACCTTGAAAGAGACCTAGGTGTGCTTGTGGATACAACAAAGAAAGCATCGGCACAATGTGTGGCAGCCTCCAAGAAAGCAAACAGAATGCTGGGTATCATCAAAAAGGGTATCACGACCAGGACAAAGGAAGTCATCATGCCGCTGTATCGGGCAATGGTGCGCCCGCATCTGGAGTACTGTGTCCAGTACTGGTCGCCGTACCTCAGGAAGGACATGGCGGTACTTGAGGGAGTCCAGAGAAGGGCAACTAAATTGATAAAAGGTATGGAAAACCTTTCATATGCTGACAGGTTGGAAAAGCTGGGGCTCTTCTCCCTGGAGAAGCGGAGACTTAGAGGAGATATGATAGAAACCTTCAAAATCCTGAAAGGCATAGAGAAGGTAGACAGGGACAGATTCTTCAGACTATGGGGAACCACAAGTACAAGGGGGCACTCAGAGAAATTGAAAGGGCACAGGTTTAGAACGAATGCTAGGAAGTTCTTCTTTACCCAGAGGGTGGTGGACACATGGAATGCGCTCCCGGAGATTGTGATAGGGCAGGGCACGCTACGGGGGTTCACGGAAGGTTTGGATAAATTCCTGAAGGATAATAGGATTGAGGGGTACAGATAGAATTAGAGGGTACAGATAGATTTAGAGATAGGTTATAGGAAAAGGCAGGGATCACTTAACAGGTCGTGGACCTGATGGGCCGCCGCGTGTGCGGGCTGCTGGGCTCGATGGACCTCTGGTCTGACCCAGCGGAGGCAACTCTTATGTTCTTATGAAGGGTATAGATAGAGGGTTACTATACAGAATATTAAATGATTAGAGAATAAAAGGTTTAGGTAAAGGATCACTTAAAGGTCATGGACATGGGGGGCCGCCGTGGGAGCGGACTGATGGGCACAATGGACTCCTGGTCTGACCCAGCAGAGGCAATGCTTATGTTCTTAGTCGTCCAACACAGAGGCAGCTTAAGTCGTCTTGGGGGTGGTTTAGGGACCATGTAATCACTGCATTGATACTTAAACATGTGCACTCCCCTATACACGCCCAAAACACTTTTGTACTGGCATATATGTGGCTCCTGCAGCCATAAGAGCTATTGGGGTGGTAGATAGGTGGGTCTAGGGGATTTTAGAGGTGGCTCACCATAATCTATAAGGGAGCTGTAGAAAGATGATGACATGGCACCCTTTTTGTGAAGTTCACAGCAGTGCCCTGTAAGGTACCCCACTATTTAGGTGCCATGTCTGGGTGTTCAGTCCATCAATTTGCAGACCCCTCCCACGTCCAACAGGGCTTGTTCTAGGCATTTTGGACTTGGAAGAAAAATTGGACGGAAATGTGGTATAAAGATGGACGATTTAGCAACTTGGATGATCGGATCGGCAGGACGTATAATTAGACGATTTTTGAAATGAAAAAAAATTTGGACGTATTTTTTGAAATTGTGTCTTAAACATAGAAACATAGAAGATGACGGCAGAAAAGGGCTACAGCCCATCAAGTCTGCCTACTCTGCTTACCCACCCCCTGTCTATGCCCTAATGATCCAATTTCCTTATCTTGACCCTCGTAGGGATCCCACATAAGTATCCCATTTATTCTTAAAGTCTGGCACGCTGTCTGCTGGGTTTTTTTTTTTACTTTGGACGACTTGCAAGTTGGACGCAAACGGACTTAGACGTCCCTTTCGATTATGCCCCTCCATGCCTTTCAGCTCAAACATTTTAATGTTTAGCATTATCAGTATACTGTATATTTTCTTTTTTGCTGCTCCTTCCTGTATATGGTTGAAACAATATAACAAGTGTATCCATAGGCATTAAAAATGATTTACATAGATGCACAATCAATGTTAGTCATTATCCCTCAGATTCTGTGAATATAGGTTGCCAGAATTTGGGTAAATGTATGATCCGAGTAATTGGTTAACAAGGCATTGAGTTGGTACTGATTTGCATTTGTGGGTGCATCTGCCTTAGCTGCTATTCTATATCATCAGTGTCTTTTTTAGGGGTGTGGCCATGGGAAGGGCATGGGCGGATCAAGTTGAGCGCACAGATGACAATTTTCACTAACATTGCGCCTAGCTTCCAAAAATTAGGCACCAGCATTCACAACAGGATTCAGCAGGTGTAAACGCTGGTGTCTTAAGCTGGGTGCAGGGATTGGTGTTAAGTGCTATTCTATAAAATGTAAATCACCCATTATGGAATATGAGTTTTGCATGTTTACTGAATCCGGCCTTCTATGTTGAAAGTCCAACCCAATACTAAACCTGGTAGGGGTAATTTTAAAAGACATTCATATGTAAATGCAGAAAGTACCTCTTCTAAAATTGTACAGGGTATGCATGTCTAAACTTATATGAATATATCCTATATAAGCTTAAATTTGTCCAATAGATCAGAAGTGGGGTTTGGATTTACTGTACAGTATATATGTATTTTACAAAAAGGAATAAAAGTCTCAGAGTACATATAAAAGTGTATTTCCCTTGGGGTAATTTTAAATTGTAAGCTCTTTCGAGCAGGGAGCATCTCTTCCATGCTTTAGTGTACAGCGCTGCGTATGCCTGGTACAGCTATAGAAATGATAAGTTGTAGCAGTAGTAAAAGAGAATGTATATGCATCCTTTCCTTTTAAATTTAGGGGTTCTTTTACTAAGGCGCGCTAGTGCATCTTAGCGCGTGCTAAACGCTAACACGTCCATTATATCCTATGGACACGTTAGCATGTGCTAGCATTTAGCGTGCGCTAAGACGCACTAGCGCGCCTTAGTAAAAGGACCCCTTAGTGTGATTTATGTGCATTTCTATCAGTTTGTTGTCCAGTTTTTGTACTTGGACTGAGAATTTATGGATTCACTACCTGTAGACAAGATGTTCAGCTAAAATAAAAATACGATATACAATTGAAACAGCTACATATGCTAACACAATGAAACATTAATTAAATGATCATATACATAATACATATTTTCTGATTTTATTTATATACTGTCTGGGCCTGGTTTGACAAATGTGCGTCTTGAGGGGAGGCAGCGGTAGATGTCCTACTGCCATTTCTCAGCCAATCAGGATGCTTGCTCACTGTACTGGTTTGGTGTTTTTGTTGTTGTTGCTGGGGACTGGTATGGGAGGGGATCTGTGGGGTCTAGGCCCTCCCCTTTTTAGCTTGCACGAGCTATTCTTGTTACTTTGCCTCCTTGTACTGCCAGTGCATTGTTTGCTTGTTCTGTATGTTCACTGATTTTCTGCTCAATAAAAATATTTCAAACAAATATTGTTGGCATGTTTTGTGTGCCTACGGAGACATGTAGGGACGCTTAAGTATACCCGTGGCATGGGCATGGCTTCACCTTGAAGTGGCCTTGGGCATGCTTAAGCATCCCTACGCGTCTCCATAGGTGCGAGACAGATGCCTTAAATGTAGCCTGCAGCGACGCAGACACAATTCTCTTTAACACATTGATACGTGACTGACACGCGATCGGCATCCTAAAGAGAATCAGGCCCTCAAAGAATAATGATAAAATGGTTGTTGCAAGGAATCAAGCACCAAAATATTTCAATGAAAAAAGCTAATTATTCACTTAGCTGACATCAGTCATTATTTATGGAATTCCTGGATACATGTGTCTACAGTAAAAGCGTCAAGTCAGAATAATAAGTTTTTGCTCATTTTGTCCCTTGCCAATTAAAGTGTTTACCTACATCAATGTTGTAGCAGAATTAATACTGTACTAATACAATGAAAGGAAAGCCCGCACAAACCTGAAAATACCATTTCAAAAGAGTTTGGTAAATGTCATATAGAATGACTGAATGCTCCTTGAAGGACTTAGCAGGCAAACAGTGACATCTTGTGGGAAATGACCACAGTTTCCAATTCTGTATTTTCACAAGCTGAGTCCAAACTCTGAACAAGCATGTTATCTGTGCAGCTGAGATATAACACACAGACAAAGCACACCACCATTTGGTAGAAATCAGGTTTTATTGCTAGAATAATCAAAGAAATTTTCAATTAAAAAGCAGATATAAGCACATCAAACAAAACAAAATAAAGGGGAGTACAGTCCAAAGGGTTCCACAGAATATTGTTAAAGGAAATTAGCCTATGATTAAACTTCACACATCCAGGAATAATAATGTTATCAAGGGTATGTTTTCAGGCACTAGAATGGGATCTGTGTATAATACCATATACTGCCCAAAACAAAAGTTGATGCCCACAGAAACAGTCCATTATTCAACCAAAGAAAAAATTGGTTTGGTTAAGAATCCTGGTACCATGCTTAAAATAAATTATAAAGTGTCTTTGATTACAGAAAATCATCATCAAGAAAACTTTTGTAAACAATGTGCAAAATAGGAGAGACTATTTTTTTGTCTCCCTTGGCTGACAATATTCTATGTCCAATAAAATTTTTAATTTTTCTATTGAAACATACCACAATGAAAACCAAAAAGACTTATCCTGTATCACCGTACAGTACATTGATCTGTGATAGGACCTTTTAGGCTGCATTTCATCATTGGGTACAAATAGTAAAGGCTGCAACAGTTGCATTCAACAGAAATCCTAGGGTCGATTCGGAAAAACAAAACACTAATGGAAGATGAAGAATTTGTCTAATATCACATGAATAAAATGTTTATCATTTTGCTGTACCTGAGTAACCTACAGATTACAAGGCAATTTAAACATCAGCTAATGTGAAGTCTACTAGACACCTGATATATAGAGATGCACCGTGAAACCACTGGAATGCAGTTTAACAATTATAAAATGGACAAGAAGATTTTAAACATCTTTGAAGATCCATACAAATCAGTAGCTGCAATGATATTATGTACAGACATATCATTAGGTTCTGGGCAATCTTGTCTGCAATGTGCATTGGAGGAACTGCTGCCAATGTTAAGAGACTGCATATCTATAGATATTTCTTGAGGCATGAACCAAAAGTACAGAAAAGGACGACAGCTCCTACAGTAATACTGTGCTATGTTGACATCAATGTCCACAGGTGTACATTAATTTAAATAGTGCATATTTATCAAGGTTTTGTTACAGAGATATACGTACAAGTAAGCAGCACATACACACTAGAGCATGTACAGCTTCTAGATTTTCTTATACTCTATGAAGAAATGACTTCTTCTATATTGTGATGTGAAGGAATGATTTTACTGGAATCTGCTAGCCAACTCTTACAGTATATTCAATATGTTTTTGAGCTAATTTGCAAAAGAATATTGCACCAGGCAAAATTCCATTGTGATGGCAATAAAGTACTGAAAAGAGGCTTACAATTAAAAATAAAAAAAAACCAAAAAAAAACCCAGCCTTAATATGCAATTGTATCATGATGGGGAAAAGTTAATCATTGGTGATCAAGAAAATATTTTTGTTGACATGGTAACTTTCATTATTAACAGTTAGTCCTCTGTATCACCTGTATGACGTGTCCTCTTTTGTGCTCGATTTTAATTCCATTTTGCATTTTTCTGCCAAAAGTCCATCACAAAATGCATTCATTGAAGCACAGTAGGGGTAATTTGAGCATATTCCAGCTCAAGTTCAATATATAGAAAACTGTAGGCATACAACTATTTCTATGAGGTAAGCTTTGAATAACTTGGAGGTGAAAATTTGCGCTTTAAGTACTTGATTATGTAAAGTGGAAGACAGCTTACAACAGTGATGGCTGACACTTTCCACAGGAAGGTCACAGTCATGATAAAGGCAACATCTGCAATAAAAAAAAAGTTAAGAAAACATAAATAAGAGATACAAATTATTAAAAGCTTTGCAGATGGTTCAGAGCTAGGATCTTGATGGGGATATCCTGTTTTGAACACATTTCTCTAATTTTAAAGAAGCTTTGTTGGTTGCCAATTTGCTTCCATGTACAATTTCAAATTCTGAAATTTGTTTAGCAGGGAATTTATGCCACTTTACTTGACGATCTGCTAAAATGTTTGATACTGTATAGGCTGACTAGAACGTTGAGATCAGAAAATTGTTTACTATTGGATGTGCTTAAAAGGGAGGAAGTAAAATGAAGTCCTGTTTCTCTATTGTGAACCCAGTCTTATGGAATGAAATATCGGGAGCTTTACAACTTTGTAGAGATGTGTTACAGTTTAGAAAATTGCTAAAAACTCATTTCTTTGTTCAAGCTTCTTATCGCTTTGTAAGATGGAATTCATTCTTGAAAAGAATGTAAGATGAAGATTTTTTATTCTGTTTTATTTTTTATTTTATATAATTGAGAGATGTGTTATGTTTTTAAAATATTATGCATAATTATTGTGAGCTGCTTAGACATTACGCAGATTATAAATATTTTAAAGAAATAAAGAAATCATAAAGCATATTTTACTCAGCATAACATAAGGCTACTAGATAAACAGAAATAAATCAACATAATCTGTCTATGTAATAACACCACTGGACTCAATTCAGTTATCTCTAATCAAAAACAAATAGAAAGTGATGAGCCTAAAGAAATACAAGAGAATCTATGGGCCTCTTTAATCAAGCCGCGGTAGTGAATGCCACGCGTCAAATGCAATGAAGCCCATTCAATCCTTAACGCCTTGACAAAAGAAGCCCTATATTGTAATCAGACTCCCAAATCTCTTCCTAATAGCAGAAAACTATCCCACCACTGAAGCACTAATGTTCTGAATTAACAATAGAGTTTCTCAGAACTTACTTTAGTAAGCAAAACTTTATGAACATGACAAGGAAGGATGGAATCTACTGCATTCTGTTACTGCAAGTTGGGGAAGACAACCTAAGCCAACAGGAAGTCATTATAGGAAGCCAGAAAATCTTTGTTAGAAAATATCCAAATATTGAAGCAGAAGTCTCTGTTTTTGTAATTATTCAGTTCAGCATATCCTGCGCAAAACACCTTAAATGCACAGCTCCTTGATCTCTACCGTGTAGAAAATGTCATGCAGTGTAACTGAGGGGTAGTCAGCCACAGACATGGTTACAAGTAATTCATTATGGGTAAGCATTAAGGTCCATATGCTATAAACAGTGCCTCAAGTTAGGTGCCTAACTTAATTGGTAAAGCCATTTAAAAACAATTCAAAAATCATTTAAAAAAAAAAAGTCTGTTTGTAGTGTAAGTTTCTTCGAGCAGGGTCTGTCTCCGTACAGCGCTGCGAATGTCTGGTAGAGCTATAGAAATAATTAATAGTAGTAGTAATAGTACAGTCACCTGGAAAAATGGCATGTTCATCGTATCTACGGAGGTGCCTTAAAACGACTAAGGCTGAAGTAGGCACGGTTAACGCTGGAAACAACCTTAGGTGCTCTAAGGCGCCTCCGTAGACATGATTCTTGTCAAAGGTAGGCCTTTAAAACCTTGGTTTACATTTCTGGCACCTACCTTTGACAAAAGCTGTGATTCTGTAAACAGCGCCGTTGTGTGATTGACACTCTGATAATAATGCCATTTATACAATCCAGCCCCAAATGTATTTGTACATCATGGGAGCAGTGCATGCAAAAATATTACAAGCATGTCTTTGAAAACCAGACCTGCATGTGTTTTTCAAGACAAGAATTTGAAATGCCAAGATCAAACCCAGAAGTGAATGTGTGTATGTTTATACGGAGTTACAATTAACTCAGCAAATATGTAGAAGACAATAAACATGACACATATAATCCATTTCTACAAATTTAAATTGAAACCATATCTAGCTCTTTAGACTATTTCCAATTACTTATATTTTCTATGCATTCATATATCCTTTACTTCCAAGTCCCTGTTTGTCTACAAACTGATAAGGAAATGTTTACTGCACTTTCAAAAAAGATATAAATAGGATAGAGTAAGTCCAGAGGGCTGCTACAAAATTGATTAGTGGTCTTTGTCATGAGGTATATAGGGAGAGACTTAGATACCTCATTATGTGTACCATATATACTCGAATATAAGGTGACATTTTTGGGCAAAAATATGGCCCAAAAATCGGGGTCTCTGCTTATATTTGGGTCAGTGCCCACTTGCTTCTGCCTGCCTGCCAGTTGACCTGATGGGCTGGAACAGGAGGGATCTCTTCCTTCTCCTGCCCTGGCTGACTCTGACAATATTTTTACCTCCCTCCTGCCTCCCCCCCCCCCCATGTACCTTTTTGAATCCCTGGCAGTCCGGCGGTGTACCTGGCATGAGCGAGCTTTCTGCGTGCCTCTCCCATACTGAGCCCCTCTGAATGGCTGCTGTGAGCTCTTGCAGTCCAGTGATGTACCGGGCAGGAGTGAGCTTTTTGCACGCCTACTTGGTGCTGAGCCGCTCGCTGAATGGCTGCCAGCAGTTCTTGTGAGACTTGTGAGAACTGGTGCAACCATTTAGGGAGCGACTCAGGGAGGGCAGGAGCGCAAATAGCTCGCCCATGCCTGTTACACCGCTGGGCTGCGAGAACTCGAGGCAGCCATTAAGGAAGGAGCTCAGCACGGGACAGGAGCACGGAAAGCTCGCACCTGCCCGGTACACTGCTGGACTACCAGGGATTCAAAATGGTATACGGGAAGAAGTGGGAGGGAGGTAAAAAAATTGTCAGAGTCAGCTGGGACAGGAGGGATCACTCCTGTCCCAGCCTACCACTGGATCACCAGGTCATACAGCAGGTTCAGTGAAGGCTTCCAGGACATCGGGAGAGAGGGGGGATAGGGTACAAGGCAGGAAGGTAAGACAGGATGCAGAGCCTGGCAGGGAGGGAGGGGAGACAAGGTGGAAAGTCTGGCAAGGAAGGAGGGGGAACAGGGTGGAGAGACTGGCAGGGCAGGGAGTGAGGGGGGTTAGGTGCAGAGCCTGGCAGGGAGTGAGGGGGGCTGGGTGCAGATCCTGGCAGGGCAGATCACATGAATATTAACCCCACTGGCTTATATTCGAGTCAACCTTTTTTCCTCCTTTTTGGAGGGGAAAGGGGTACCTTGACTTATATTTGGATTGTCTTATATTTGAGTATATACGGCACTCTGGAAGAAAGGGAAGAGAAGACATTTAAATATCTCCGTGGAATTAATGAACAGGAGGTGAGTCTTTTTCAAATGAAGGAAAACTCCAGAATGAGAGGGAATAGGATGAAGTTAAGAGTGATAGGCTCAGGAGTAATCTAAGGAAAAGCACAGTTACTTACCGTAACAGGTGTTATCCAGGGACAGCAGGCATATATTCTCACATGTGGGTGACGTCATCTACGGAGCCCCAGCGCGGACAGCTTTTCAAGCAAACTTGATTGAAGTTTCAAGTTTGCACACTGCACCACGCATGTGCTAGCCTTCTTGCCCACTAGAGGGCGCATCCCCACCTCGTGGTCCTCAGTTCCATATCAAGCAAAGAAGCCATCCCCGGGGAGGTGGGCGGGTTGTGAGAATATATGCCTGCTGTCCCTGGATAACACCTGTTACGGTAAGTAACTGTGCTTTATCCCAGGACAAGCAGGCATGATATTCTCACATGTGGGTGACCTCCAAGCCAACCAAAAAAAAAGGGTAGGTGGGAGGATGGCAATTTAGGAAAACAGGTTACGTAACACCGACTGGCCAAACCGGCCGTCACTTCTGGACAAAGTGTCCAGACAGTAGTGAGAGGTGAACGTATGAACCGAAGACCAAGTGGCAGCTTTACATATGTCCTCCATAGGCGTGGATCGGAGGAAAGCAACCGAAGCTGCCATCGCTCGGACCTTATGCCCCGTGACTCGACCCGAGAGCGGGAGACCAGCCTGAGCGTAGCAAAAGGAAATACAAGCAGCTAACCAGTTGGACAAGGTACGCTTGGAAACAGGATGTCCTACCCTATTAGGATCAAAGGACAAAAACAATTGAGGAACCTTCCGAGGAGACTTAGTACGTTGGAGATAAAAGGCCAATGCCCTCTTACAGTCAAGCGTGTGAAGCGCCGCCTCACCAGGATGAGAGTGGGGCTTCGGGAAAAATACCGGAAGAACAATGGACTGATTGAGGTGGAAATCAGACACAACCTTAGGCAAAAATTTAGGATGGGTGCGAAGAACCACCTTGTCATGATGAAACACAGTGAAAGGAGGATCCGCAACCAAAGACTGCAGCTCGCTAATCCGACGAGCGGACGTGAGCGCAATCAAAAAGACTACTTTCCAAGTTAGAAACTTAAGATGAGATTTGTCGATAGGCTCAAAAGGCGGCTTCATCAGTTGAGCTAAGACCACATTAAGATCCCAACTCACAGGAGGAGGTTTCAGAGGAGGATGGACATTCACAAGACCCCTCATGAAACGAGAAACCAGAGGATGAAGAGAGAGGGAACGACCCTCGAGATGTTGATGGAATGCCGCAATGGCACTGAGATGCACTCGAATGGAAGTCGTTTTCAGACCAGAATTCGACAGATGCAACAGATATTCCAGCACCGAAGACACGGGAACCGAACTCGGGTCCAGGTGGTTCGAGGAGCACCAGGATGAAAATCTGGTCCACTTCTGGGAATAACAAAGCCTAGTCGAGACTTTTCGCGAGGCCTCCAAAATCTCCCTCACTGACTGAGAAACAGGAACCGAAGTCAAGGGGAAAGGAACCAAGCGGTCAGATGTAAAGACTGAAGATTGGGATGTAACAGCGAACCCCGACTCTGAGACAGCAGAGAGGGAAAGACAGGCAGTAGCAGAGGTTCCCTGACACTGAGTTGAAGAAGCAGGGAAAACCAGTGCTGTCTGGGCCAACGAGGCGCAATGAGAATCATAGTGGCTCCGGTCGATTTGAGATGCACCAGCGTTCTCAAGATCAGAGGAAAAGGAGGGAACGCATAAAGGAACCTCCCCTCCCAGTCGAGAAGAAAGGCATCGGCCTCGAGACGGTCCCGGGAGTACATCCGAGAACAGTAGAGGGGCAGTTTGTGAGTCTCCGGTGAGGCAAACAGATCCACCTGAGGATTCCCCCAGCAGTTGAAGACCTCGCGTAGAACCCGGGAGTTCAGCGACCACTCGTGCGGCTGGAGAAGACGACTGAGTTTGTCTGCCAGACAGTTCCTCTCTCCCTGAATGTAAACCGCACGCAGGAATATGTTCTGAGAGACTGCCCATTCCCAAAGGTGCAGGGCTTCCTGGCACAGAGGCCAAGAGCCCGTCCCCCCTTGCTTGTTTACATAATACATGGCCACCTGGTTGTCTGTCCTGACTAGCACTACTTGATCGTGCAGGAGGTGACAGAAAGCTCGAGCAGCCAGAAAAATGGCACGAAGCTCCAACACATTGATGTGACAAAGACGGTCCTCGGCCGACCATAGACCCTGCGTTCGAAGACCGTCGAGATGTGCCCCCCACGCATACTCCGAAGAGTCCGTGGTCAGGACTTTGCGATGCGGAGGAACGCGAAAGAGCAAACCCCCGGAAAGATTGGAAGAGTTGGTCCACCAACGGAGCGAGCGTCTCAAAGAAGGAGTCACCGTTATTGGACGAGATATTGGGTCGCGATCCTGACGCCACTGCGAGGCCAAAGTCCACTGAGGAAGCCTCAGATGTAATCGGGCGAACGGCGTCACCTGGACCGTCGATGCCATGTGACCCAGAAGAACCATCATGCGCTGAGCCGATACTACAGGCATCAGCGAGACCTGACGACTCAATCGACGCAGTGCCTCCAACCGAGGAGGGGGGAGGAACGCTCGGAGGAGAACCGTGTCCAGCACGGCTCCTATAAACTGGAGGGATTGAGCCGGGCACAAGTGAGACTTGGGAAAGTTCACCTCGAACCCTAAACCCTGAAGAAGTGAGATAGTCTGATGGGTCGCTGAAATAACTCCCTCCCTGGTCGGAGCCTTGATCAGCCAATCGTCCAGGTAGGGAAAGACCTGCAGCCCCCGCGAGTGCAGGGCAGCCGCGACCACCACCATACACTTTGTGAACACTCGAGGGGACGAAGCCAGGCCGAAAGGGAGGACCCGGTACTGGAGGTGTAACTCTCCCACTTGGAATCTTAAAAACTTGCGAAAGGCGGGATGCACCGGAACATGGGTATACGCCTCCTTCAAGTCCAGGGAGCACATCCAATCCCCCTCCTCCAGCAGAGGATATAAAATCGGAAGCGATAACATACGGAACTTCTCCCGGACCAGGAACTTGTTGAGCTTCCGGAGGTCCAAAATGGGGCGCAAGTCCCCGGTCTTCTTTGGGACCAAAAAGTAACGGGAGTAAAACCCCCGGCCCTTCTGGTCGCGAGGCACCAATTCGACTGCTCGAAGGCTCAACAATGCCCTGGCTTCATCCAGGAGAAGGGCCAACTGGCTCCGATTGGGCGGGCAAGCTCCGGGTGGCATGTCTGGAGGCTGCACGGAGAAGTTGAGCGAATAGCCCTCTGAGACGGTCCGGAGCACCCATGCGCCGGCGTAGTTTTCTGGGGGTACCGCCTAGGGGGCTGCCGAAAAGCCCTTTGCGGCGTGGCCTTAGGCTTGGGACGCACCAGGGAGGCTAGAGAGCGCTCTTGGTCCGAAAGCCTCTTGGTTGCCGCCTCCAAGGTGTCGTTGAACAACTCCGACCCCACGCAGGGCAAATTCGCCAAGCGCTCCTGCAGGTTGGGGTCCATCTCGAGGGTACGCAGCCACGCCAGCCAGCGCATAGCTACAGCACAGGCCGATACCCTCGAGGCGAGTTCTAATGCGTCGTATACCGCATGGAACAGATACAGGCGCAGTTGGGAAAGGTTCGACATAAAGGTGGCGAACCTGTCCCTATGAGAATCCGGGATCACCTCCTGGAAACCGGGTAGGTCCTTCACCATTGCTCTTAAGTATGACGAATAGGAAAAAGCATAATTCAGGACCCTCGTCGCCATCAGAGAATTCGCATAAAGGCGACGGCCAAATTTATCGAGGGTCCGACCTTCCCTCCCAGGCGGGACCGCAGCAGAGACCCTTGAAGGTTGCGACCTCTTAAGCGCCGACTCCACCAGGAGCGATTGGTGCGAGAGTTGCCCCTTGTCAAACCCCTTAGGGGGAATAGTCCGGTATTTTGATTCCATCTTGGTGGGCACTACCGCGACTGTAAGAGGGGCTTCCAAATTCCGTAGAAAGGTCTGATGGAGGACCTTGTTCAGCGGGAGGCGAGGGGATTCCCGTGGGGGAGCAGGAAGATCCTGCTCCTCCAAAAATTCTTTAGTATAATGGGAACCCGCCAACAGGTCCACCCCCAAAGCCCTCGCCATATCATGCACGAACTTTGAAAAAGAAGAAGTTCTTGCAGGCGGAGAGGGTGTCCGAGATCTCCCCGCCGAGCCGAAAGGAGAGGCCTGGAGGGAGTACCTCGGCTCCCTACCGGATCCCGATCCCCACGAGGCACGGTCCCGTGACCTCGAAGGGGTCGGGGACCGAGCCCCGCCTGAAGGAACCCCTGGGGGAACCCCCCGGGGTGCGGGGTATCGAGGCCCGTCCCTTCCGCCCCGGCGAGGAGGCACGGGAACTCTCCCCGATCGGGGACCACAAAAGATTTGGGTTATCGAGGCGGAGTTCCTCGACCCGTAAGGTCTCGCCCCCGGGCGGCGTCGAGCAACCGCGCCTCCGAGGCGAGGCCCGAGACCGCTTGGCCTTCTTCGGCTGGCGCCTCGCCCGAGGCTTGCCCGAAGGCGAGGAGCCCCGCGAGGACCTCGAGGACGAGGTAGACGAGATCCTCCGCACCCGGCGCAGCTTGTCCCGGGACTGCACTCTACACTCAGGCTGACCCATCGAGGTCGGGTCCGAGGGGAACGCCGAGGTCGAGGCCGAGGGTGCCTCGGGAGCTGAAGCCCCGGTACCCGAGGCCGAGGTCGCCACCTGCGGGGCCGCCGAGACCGAAGCAGTCGAGGCTGAAGCCTGCTGCAGGTGCTCAATGGCCCCGGACAGCTCCGAGGCGATTAACGCCCGGAGCAAGTCCTGGAATGCCGGGATTGTCATCCCCGGCGGCAACACCTGTCGACGCTCCTCAGAGGGCGACCTCGGTCTCGAGTATTCCCTCGGGGCTATCGACTTGGACACCTTGGGCTGGGCGGAGGCAGACCCCCCCACCGTCGAGGAGCCCGAGGATGGCTTCCTGGCTGATCCTGGAGCTGAGGAGGGAAGTGGAGACTTACCCGAGGCCTGCTTGGACGAGGCAACCGGCTTCGAAGGCAGCGAAGGTGAAGCAGAGGGACCCG
The DNA here is from genome assembly GCF_902459505.1 of Geotrypetes seraphini. Classification (NCBI taxonomy): domain Eukaryota; kingdom Metazoa; phylum Chordata; class Amphibia; order Gymnophiona; family Dermophiidae; genus Geotrypetes; species Geotrypetes seraphini. The sequence goes on along the minus strand of NC_047085.1, from coordinate 180,515,285 downwards.
ATGCCGAGGTCGAGGCCGGGGCCGAAGCCGAGGCCGAACTCGAGGCCTTCCCCGTCGGGGTCTCGACGGCGAAAAGTTCCGCCATGCGGGCCTTGCGGCATGTGAGAGCCCTTTTCTGGAAGGGGGCACACTCAGCACACGATGCTGTCGGTTGTTGGGGCCCCAAGCACCTTAAACAGCACCCGTGAGGGTCTGTGATCGACAAAAGTCGGTCACACCGACCACACTTTTTAAATCCCGTTACAGGCCGGGACATGGGCCCAAAACGAGGCCGGGAACACACGAGGTTCCTCGGCCACGGCTACCGGGAGCCCCCGGAGCGATCGGAAAAAACACAATTTTTTTTTTTTTTACAAAAACGAAAGACAAGAAAAGAAACAAAAGAAAACGCAGCGACCGCGTCGAAATTCCGTACACAGCCGCGGCGACAGAAGGCAAACACGAGCACAATTTTCCACAGGGCTTCTGGCTCCGCGGATGAAATTGAACTGAGGACCACGAGGTGGGGATGCGCCCTCTAGTGGGCAAGAAGGCTAGCACATGCGTGGTGCAGTGTGCAAACTTGAAACTTCAATCAAGTTTGCTTGAAAAGCTGTCCGCACTGGGGCTCCGTAGATGATGTCACCCACATGTGAGAATATCATGCCTGCTTGTCCTGGGATAATTCTTTTTTACAGAAAGGGTGGTAGATGTGTGGAATAGTTTCCTGGTAGAGGTGGTGGAGAGAAAGACTGTGTCTGAATTAAAGAAAGTGTGGGATAGCACGTGGGATCTCTTAGGCAGAGGAGGAGATAGTGGATGCTGCAGTTGGGCAGACTGGATGGGCCATTTGGCCCTTATCTGCTGTCATGTTTCTATATTTCCTTTCAACTCAGGGTTTTATAAACCTTTGATGTCTTACATGTCTTTAAATTCAATATTTTCATTTAAAATTATTTGAAGGAACAATACAAGCAAAAACAAATATGATGTTATTTCCCTACTGGCACCTAAGTTAAGTCCCATAGGTGCCTCCAGAGGTGTGATTCACATCAAAGGTCGGCGGTGGAAATGTAGGCCTTCAAAACCCTGACCTACATTTCTGGAGCTGTCACGTGATTGATTCGCGATCAGTGGTCAGTTTTAACGTGGCTACTGATAATGGCGCCATTTAGAGAACCGGGCCTAAATAACTAATACAGATTTGACAAGGGAGCACTTATGGTTAGATGCACTAAAGTCAATCGGTAATACTGACTGGATTGCTGTTGTCTGATTCTTGGACTGATTCTGGCCAGGCGATCGATGCACTGCCAGGGCCTTAGGCTCCTCTTCATGGTTGCCAGATTTTCCAATTGGAAAATCCGGACTCCCCCTAGACCCACCCCCAGGCCTGCCCATCCCTGCCCTGTAATGCCCTAATCCTGCCCCCAGTCCCACCTCCAGCTGCCTGCTCTTGTCGGGCAAGGAGGAAATCTGCGCATGCACGGACTTCCTCTCTGCTCAACAAGAGCAGGCAGCAGGGTTGGGACTGGGGGCGGGATTAGGGCATTATAGGGCGGGAATGGGCAGGCCTTATATGGGCATTATATGGGCAGGCCCCCTAGACCTTATATTCGGGTCTAGGGGGCCTGATTTCCTACCTACCCGGAGGGTCTAGGCACGGACTTCCTCCTTGCCCGAAACGATTTGAGGAGGCTTTTCAAAATCTGGACAAAGTGTCGGTTTTGAAAAGCCGTCCGAATCCCCGAACATATCCTCAAAAGGAGGACATATCTGGTGAAATCCGGACGTCTGGCAAACCTACACATGGTGCACAAGGGAGGGAAAAGCCCTTCATTTTCCACATGCGGGCCTTGGAGCTGGAGGGACCATGCTTCCCTCCAGCTCCCAATGTCTACCAAAGGTATGGGAAGTTAGGGGAGTGGGGATGGGGGTTTAGAAGTGCATCTAGCGGCAGGAGGGAATAGGCAACACTCCTGTTTATTGGGGGGGAGAAAGGGGGAGGGTAGAGGATGATGAGGGGACAGTGGTGTGGAAGGAGGGTCCAGGACCAGGTGGGGGCATGGCGCATAGGTATTTGTCCAGGCAGGAGGGAGTAGGCATCCCTCTTGCCATTTTCGCTGCCGTTGGGGGTGGGGAATCGCGGTGCCGGTTCATGGGGGGGGTTGTTGGGGAAGGCTGCACAATATCTGTGCCACTGAAAAAAAATGAAAAAAAGTCAGGCAGACCTGTTGGTAACACAGTTACCGACAGGACTAGACCAGTCGTTTTTTTCTGATAGCTAAACCCTCTGTTTTTCTGCATAGCCAAGTGACTCTTGTGCATCAATCGCTTGGCTACCTTGCATGGTGTTTTAGCTAATTTGCATGGCCAGATCAGAAAATGGGCGATCAAGGGGAAAAACATACAGTGAGCCGTTTTGTGCATCAGATGATCGCTGACTTTAGTGCATCTAGCCCTTAGTATCTCTGCAGTCATCACACACTAAAGGTAATATTAGAAAATGATCTGCAAAAAAACAAAAAGTGGAAAAGCCCTCAAAAAGAGTTGCATAAAATTTGCAGCTAACCTGCAGTAAAATACCATGTAAAAACACGTTAACTGCAAATTTTTGTGCACTTTAGTATAAGGGCCCCTCAGAGTCCTCTGTGGATAGGGAAATACCTAGTGTACCTTAATGTACCCCAAATGTAACTCATCTTGAGTTACTACTGCAAAAGATGAGACCTATATCAATCTATCTTTAGGACAGTAGAAAAAGCACAGTTACTTACCGTAACAGGTGTTATCCAGGGACAGCAGGCATATATTCTCACATGTGGGTGACGTCATCTACGGAGCCCCGGCGCGGACAGCTTTTCAAGCAAACTTGCTAGAAGTTTCAAGTTTGCACACTGCACCACGCATGTGCGTGCCTTCTGCCCACTAGAGGGCGCATCCCACCTCGTGGTCCTCAGTTCCATAACTAGCTTAGAAGCCATCCCCGGGGAGGTGGGCGGGTTGTGAGAATATATGCCTGCTGTCCCTGGATAACACCTGTTACGGTAAGTAACTGTGCTTTATCCCAGGACAAGCAGGCATGATATTCTCACATGTGGGTGACCTCCAAGCCAAACCAAAAAGGGCAGGTGGGAGGATGGCAATTTTAAGAAAACAGATTTTGTAAAACTGACTGGCCAAACCGGCCGTCACTCCTGGACAGAGTGTCCAGACAGTAGTGAGAGGTGAATGTATGAACCGAAGACCAAGTGGCAGCCTTACATATGTCTTCCATCGGGGTGGAACGGAGGAAGGCTATCGAAGCTGCCATTGCTCGGACCTTGTGCCCCGTGACTCGACCCGGGGGAGGAAGGCCAGCCTGAGTATAGCAAAGGGAGATGCACGCCGCCAACCAGTTAGACAGAGTGCGCTTGGAAACTGGGTGCCCTAATCGATTGGGATCGAAGGACAAGAATAATTGCGGGACCTTCCGATGGGACTTGGTGCGTTGAAGGTAAAATGCCAACGCCCTCTTACAGTCAAGCGTGTGAAGCGCCGTCTCGCCAGGATGGGAGTGGGGCTTAGGGAAGAACACAGGAAGGACAATGGACTGATTGAGGTGGAAATCAGAAACAACCTTCGGGACAAACTTAGGATGGGTGCGGAGGACCACCTTGTCATGATGGAATACGGTGAAGGGTGGGTCCGCAACCAAGGCTTGTAGTTCCCCAATCCGCCTAGCGGAGGTGAGGGCAATCAGAAACACCACCTTCCAAGTCAGAAATTTCAAGAGGGACTTGTTGAGTGGCTCAAAGGGTGGTTTCATCAGTTGAGCTAAAACCACATTCAAATTCCATACGACTGGGGGAGGTTTGAGCGGGGGACAAACCCTGAGTAATCCTTTCATGAAGCGTGTCACCAAGGGATGGAGAGACAGAGGGCGTCCATCCAGGTGTTGGTGGAAGGCGGAAATCGCACTAAGATGGACACGCACCGAAGTGGTTTTCAGGCCAGAGCGCGACAAATGGAATAAGTAGTCCAGAACCGAGGGTACCGGGGCCGATACCGGGTCCAGGAGGAAAGAAGAGCACCAGGTGGAAAACCTGGTCCATTTCTGCGAATAGCAAAGCCTCGTCGAGATCTTGCGGGAGGCTTCCAGCACTTCCCTCACTGATTGAGACAGGTCCGGAGGGGTCAGGGAACAAGAAACCAAGCTGTCAGGTGCAATGACTGCAGATTGGGATGTAACATGGATCCTTGATTCTGAGATAGCAGAGAAGGACCGACAGGCAGAAGAAGGGGTTCCCTGGCGCTGAGTTGGAGCAGTAGGGAGAACCAGTTCTGACGCGGCCACCGAGGAGCTATGAGAATCATCGTGGCCGTGGACGATCTGAGGTGTACCAACGTTCGCATGATCAGAGGGAAAGGAGGGAATGCATAGAGGAACTTCCCGTCCCAATCGAGAAGGAAGGCATCCGCCTCCAGACGATCCCGCGAGTACATCCGAGAACAATATAGTGGTAGTTTGTGTGCCTCCGGAGAGGCGAACAGATCTACCTGTGGCGTTCCCCAGCGAGCGAAGACCTCGTGCAGAACTGCTGAGTGTAGAGTCCACTCGTGGGGTTGCAGGAGTCGACTGAGTTTGTCCGCCAGACAATTCAGTTCCCCCTGGATGTAGACCGCCCGGAGGAAGATGTTCCGGGAGGCCGCCCACTCCCAGAGGCGAAGGGCCTCGGAGCAGAGGGGCCACGACCCCGTTCCCCCCTGTTTGTTCACATAGTACATTGCTACTTGGTTGTCCGTGCGGACGAGGACCACCTGGTCCTGTACTACGTGAACGAAGGCTCGAAGTGCTAGGAAGATGGCCCGAAGCTCTAGCACGTTGATGTGACAGCGACGGTCCTCCGCCGACCACAGGCCCTGTGTGCGAAGACCGTCGAGGTGGGCTCCCCACGCGTAGTCCGAGGAGTCCGTGGTCAGAACCTTGCGAAATGGGGGAGTGCGAAACATTAGTCCCGTGGACAGATTTGAAGAGTCTGTCCACCAACTTAGCGATTTCCGCAAAAGCGGAGTCACCGAAATGAGGCGCGACTCCGGATCGCACTCCTGGCGCCATTGTGATGCGAGTGTATACTGAGGGATCCTCAGATGCAGCCTCGCAAATGGCGTGACGTGTACCGTCGAGGCCATATGGCCGAGCAGCATCATCATGCGCTTGGCCGACACCCTTGGTAGTTGAGAGACCTGGCGGCTCATCCGTACCAAGACTTCCAACCGTTGGGTCGGAAGGTAGGAGCGCAGGCGCACCGTGTCCAGCACCGCACCTATGAATTGAAGAGACTGAGCCGGCCTCAACTGAGACTTTGGAAAGTTTATCTCGAATCCGAGGGTTTGCAGGAAGGCAATAGACTGTCGGGTCGCTGAGATAACCTCCTCCCTGGTCGGGGCTTTGATGAGCCAGTCGTCCAGGTAAGGGAACACGTGGAGCCCGCGAGACCTCAGGGCTGCCGCCACTACTACCATGCACTTCGTGAATACTCGTGGGGACGCGGCCAGGCCGAAGGGCAGGACTCTGTACTGGAGGTGTAGGTCTCCCACCTGGAATCGTAAGAATTTTCGGCAGGTGGGGTGCACCGGGACATGGGTATATGCTTCCTTCAAGTCGAGGGAGCACATCCAGTCCCCTTCCTCCAAGAGAGGATACAAGACCGGGAGAGATAGCATTCGAAATTTCTCCCTGGCCAGGCATTTGTTGAGCTTCCTGAGGTCGAGTATGGGGCGCATGTCCCCGGTCTTTTTTGGGACCAAAAAGTAACGGGAGTAAAATCCCGTCCCCCACTGGTCCTTGGGGACCGGCTCGACCGCCCGAAGCTTCAGGAGAGCTTTGGCTTCGGTCAGAAGGGTCGGTAGTTGCGACCGGTTGCACCAGGCTAAACTTGGGGGACTGTCCGGTGGTGAGGACACAAAATTGAGCGAGTAGCCTTCGGAGACGATCCGGAGCACCCAAGCGTCTGAGGTAATCGCGGTCCATGCCTTCCGGAAGGACCGAAGACGCCCCCCGATAGGAAGGGGTTCTGGTGAAGGTGCGGAGGGGAACCCGCCCCGTCCGCTCAGCCCGTCAAAAGGAAGGCGCGGGCTTAGAAGGGCCCTGCGCCGGGGCTTGGGTTTGTCCCCCTCTGCCTCGTTGAGACGAACGTCTCGGAGGCGGTCTTGAGAAGGACGGGGTCGACTTCTGGGGGTACCGGCGCGGCGGAGGCCGGAAAGGTTTCTGTGGCGGGGGCCTAGGTTTGGGGCGGACCAGGGATGCTAAAGAGCGTTCCTGTTCCGACAACCGTTTGGTCGCCGCCTCCAAAGACTCGTCAAATAACTCGGACCCCACACAGGGCAGGTCTGCAAGACGTTCCTGCAGGTTTGGGTCCATGTCGAGGGTGCGAAGCCAGGCCAAGCGGCGCATGGCCACTGCGAGGGCCGACACCCTCGAAACCAGCTCAAAGGTGTCGTACACTGAATGGAAAAGGTACAACCGCAATTGAGACAGGTTGGACATAAACTTATCGAATCCTGCTCTTTTGGAGTCCGGTAACGAGTTCCGATATTGAGGAAGGTCCTTCACCATCCCACGCAAGTAGGAGGAAAAGGTGAAGGAGTAATTTAGAACTCTGGTGGCCATCAGAGTGTTTGAATAGAGGCGACGGCCAAACTTGTCCAGGGTCCGCCCCTCCCTGCCGGGTGGAACCGCCGCAGAAACCCGTGAGGGCTGTGATTTTTTAAGGGCAGATTCCACCAGGAGGGACTGGTGGGAGAGCTGCGCCTTATCAAACCCTTTCGGGGGAATCGTCCTATACTTTGATTCCATTTTTGACGGGACAGACGTGCCTGTAAGAGGGCTCGACAAGTTCTTCAGCCAGGTCTGCAGGAGGACACTGTTGAGAGGGAGTCTAGGTACCTCTCTAGGGGGAGTGGGAAGGTCCTGTTCCTCTAGAAATTCCTTGGAATATTTGGAACCTACCATCAGGTCAATCCCCAGGGCTTGGGCCATGTCCTGGACAAAAGATGAGAAGGAGGACGGCCTAGCCTGGGGGGACGGGGTTCTCGACCGTCCCACCGAGGAGCGGGGGGAGGCCTCATGGGAATACTGAGGATTCCTAACCGATCCTGAATCCCAGGATCCTCTCTCCACGGCCCTCGAGGGGGAGGGTGAAATCATCCTCCTAGGGGAGTCCCTGGGGGAGGATCCCGGGGTCCGTGGGGTCCTCTCCCGTTTCCTCGGCGAGGCGGCGCGGGAAGACTTTCCCCGAGGTGAGCGGAGGAGCCTCGGATTATCGAGGCGCAACTCCGACACCTGCAGCGCCTCGCCCCCCGAACGACGAGGAACGATCGCGCCGAGGCGAGCCCCGGGGTCGCTTAGGCTTCCTCGATCGGCGCCTCGTCCGAGGTCGCCTCGAGGGCGAGGCGTCCGGGGAAGATCCCGAAGCCGAGGAGGAAAGTCGGCGCACTCTGCGGAACTTTTCTTTTGGGCGGACACTGCGCTCAGGAGGCTCCCCCGAGGTCGAGGTCCGGGGCGGGGCCGAGACCGAGGTGGACGGGGCCGCAATACCCGAGACCGAGGTCGCCGAGGCCGGGGCTCCCGAGGTCGAGGGAGCCGAGACCGGGGCCTCCGAGGCCGAGGGCGCCCCGGCCGAGGTCGACGTCGCCGGGCCCGCAGCACGCTGCAGCACTTCCAGGGCTCCCGACAGCTCCGATGAGATCAAGGCTCGAAGGAGATCCTGGAAGGCCGGAATCCCCACGAAGGTGGGGAGTTCCGAGTCCGGGGCACACTCCCTGGAGGGCGACCTCGGTCTCGAGTATTCCCTCGGGGTGTGCGGAGTCGAGGTCCGATGCGGGGCCGGGGTCGACCCACCCGCTTTGGCCTGACTCGAGGATGGCTTCTTTGCTGAAGGGGATGGAACAGAGGACTTACCCGAAGCTGGCTTCGATGACGACGGCTTCGAAGATGAGGGCCGAGGCGACGCCGAGGCCCCCGAGGACGCCGAGGCCGAGGTCAAGGCCGGGGCCGAAGCCGGGGCCGACGTCGAGGCCTTGGGCGGCGCGTCGACGGCGAACAATTCCGCCATTCTGGCCTTACGGCGACGGAGGGCCCTGTTCTGGAAGGTAGCACAGCGATCACACGAGGCTGTTGGATGTTCGGGCCCAAGACAGACAATGCACCACCGGTGAGGGTCGGTGATGGAGAGTAGTCTCTCACACCGGCTGCATTTCTTGAATCCCGTAACAGGACGGGACATCGACGAGAAAAAGAAGAAGGCCGGGAACGACCGACGTTCCCCGGCTCAGGCTTCCGGGAGCCCCCGGAGCCCAACGAAAAACAATTATTATTTTTTTTTTTTTTTTTTTTTTTTTTAAGACGGACGAAAAATAAAGCAGCACCGCGATTAATCCGATCAATAAACAAACTAAACGCGGCAGCTAGAAGGCAAAAACACTGGAGCTCAGATCCACAGGGCTTTCTTGCTCCGCGGAAAAATTTGAACTGAGGACCACGAGGTGGGATGCGCCCTCTAGTGGGCAGAAGGCACGCACATGCGTGGTGCAGTGTGCAAACTTGAAACTTCTAGCAAGTTTGCTTGAAAAGCTGTCCGCGCCGGGGCTCCGTAGATGACGTCACCCACATGTGAGAATATCATGCCTGCTTGTCCTGGGATAAGAAATTCTTTTGTGTTTGAAAAAGAATGATTTTTTTAATATACATATACAGGTTGTGATCTTCCACCATTAATTTTAATAAACTTCTATAGGCTAATATGAGTTGCCACTCCTTTCTTGGTGGATTTTTGTAAAAGCTAGTGTGTTGTAAAGTTAATGCAAGGGTAGAATGGAAATCTTGAAAGAAGAAGAATTTTGATTAATGTGATATTTTATACAAACATGAGAAAGTTACATATTCAGTAGATAAATCAACTTTTTCATATTTGTACAAGAAGCAAAGAATCTAAAGAGACAAAAAAGTTTAGTTAAAGCTTTACATCCAGAGGAGTTCTTGCTTTCCTTTTTCTCAAGCAAAGTTTTGAGGGGAACCTCCCAGCCCCTAATGAAGAATAGAACCACTAATGTGGCCCACTGTAAAAAGTCTGACCACCCTGATCTAGGAGCTACATGACTAAATATAATATAATATAGCTGAATCCAGTGCTGGTTATGCTCATTTGCTTCTCAGCAGAATACAAGAACATCAGTACTATAGTACAATACAACAAAAGTTTTATATTGAAGAAGTACAGTTTAAAATTTTTTTTCTATGTTGGATCCATGTATATGTGCTTATCGAGGACATTGCTGGTACCTAGAAACTTGAGGCAGATTTCAAGCTACAACTAAACCAGCACTATTTCGAAACAGTGCACATTTTCACCATGAGTTTTTTTTCTCAAGGTTAATATGCTTGAGATACATTTACATACAATGGAGATAGCACATGTAAATTGATCTCATGCATATTCATCGTGGATGTCCTGAAACTCTTACTGGATGAGTATGTCCCGAAGACTGGTTTGAGAAGCCTATTGTAGACGCACCGTCTCAGATCTCTAAAAAAAAAAATAATTTTCTATATAGCAGAACATCTTGTCAGTAACTACAAAACCTGATGGTTGAGCATTAAGGAGGGCCAATTAACAATGAATGCAAGGTAATGTCAGCTGATTTTAAAACCCAGTGCTTTGGGTACTTAAGGTTAAGATCTTATACATGGGGCTCCTTTTACTAAGCTGTGGTAGCGTTTTTAGCGCGCGCTGCAGATTAGCACACGCTAATCCCCGCGCTACGTGAAAAAACTAACGCCAGCTCAATGGAGGCGTTAGCGTGTAGTGCACGCTAAAACCGCTAGCGCAGCTTAGTTAAAGGAGTCCATAGTTTCCACTGCACTAAGGGTCTGTTTTACAAAGCTACGCTAGCGGCTGCTGAGCGGTAATGGCCCTGAAACCTCCTTAAACTGTTGAAAAATAAGCTACTAGAAAATGTTCAGCTGCACCTTTTTCCTTGGGACACCCCTGGACTGTGGGGGCTTCTTGGGAAGAATTTATGCCACAGGTACAATCTTCTAAGGTAACTGTTTATGTATTCACTTACCAAAATATTCATTTAGAAAAGCAAGGGAGGCCACATAGCAGCCAAGACTGAGGAATTCAGCTACCACCATTAACCAGTGCCATGTCCGTATGGTAAGAGCAACCATCAATAACTCAGTTAAGATCAGGGCAGTAAATGAAATGGCAACAACATGTACAAATTCAGACTCAAAAAGCACCAATGCACCATACATAAGAATTCCACCTGAAAGACAAAAGCACATATTTCTATATGTTTAACGGGTTCGTACAGTGGCTAGTATGAAAATCCATACCAAAGCAGATGTGAAGATGTTGCTGATTTTTACATAATCGCTCCATTTTAGAAAATAAACGTAGCAATTAATTAATTTTGAAACAAGAAAACATTTACAGGCCCTACAAGGTCTTAACCATATTACGGTGTTTTAAGTAATCAAAGTGCAAATTAGCATGTGGTGTATCATGGCTCATTCATGTGTTAACTGCATACTGTGTTAGGAGGTGGAAATGGACAGAGAATGGGAGTGGACTGCATACAGTAGTACATGCCAGGTATTTATCATGCACTGCCACTTGTGCAGTTAGTGCTGATGCTCAAGAGGAGGAGGTAAGTTCATACATAATAATTGCAAACAGATAATGCGTGGAAAATAACAATTCAGTGTGATAACTGAAGAGCACGTGCTAGGCACCCTGCCAACAATTACTGCACAACCTTTGCACTTAACAAGTTAATTTTTGCAATTAAAGTGCAGCCAGAGCAAAACTATACCTCTGGGCAAGTCACTTAATCCTCCATTGCCCTAAATTTAACCCTCAAACCCCTCCCCTCAAAACTTAAATATGAGACCATTAGGGACAGTTGAAGTACCTGTGTATTGTATGCAAACCACTTTGGTTGTACCGCAGAAAGGCACCATGTCAAATGCAAGATCCATATCCATAGCCAATTTAGTACAAGGGCCCCTGTAGTGTTTCAGAGGCTGTCTTGGTATCCTGAGGACCTCTTCCCCTTTGGTTAGTACCAGAGAGTTTAAGGAAGGGTGGGCCAGAGCTTGAGGGGTGGGGAGAAAACCTAGGGATGAACCTCTTTATTGGAAGGGCATTTGGTAGCCAAATAGATCCCATGATAAAGGAAGGCTGGAAAAGAGCCCAGGGCAGACAGATGGTGAACATTCCAGCAAGCTGGTCTCTCTGGCTCCACCCAGGAGGTTTAATGTTCCAATTACAGTGGTGCAAAAGGAGAGATGTTAGTTCCCCTGTAGAACATATAAATTTTGCTAGTTTGAGAGAAAGGTAAGGAGAGGGAGAAAAGAAAGAGCCTCATCCAGGATTGGGAAGAGTATGCTAAGCCCTGAAAGAAAACCTTGCCATGGGAATTCAGAGAAGGGTCAAGCCTTGCTTTGAGAATGCTGGTGTTCTCTTGAACTCCCTTCCAGAGGATGAATGTTACAGGAACGACAGTTGGAATAAACTGTATGTAATTTTGCTTTGAGACCAAATGCTCTGATAGTTTGGATGAATTTTTGGTTTGGGAATGTTCATGGTGAGGTTATATATGGCAAAAGGAAACCATATGGATGGAACCTTCCCCCTTTACTTGCTTCTGCTCTAAGCAGTAAAGGTATCAAAAGGGTACAGCAGAATGCTGGCAGAAAAAAAGGGCATGGTGCTTGAGAAAGACTAACCAAGTGTGGTAAATGCTGCTAGTAGTTGGAATGGCTGTGTGAAAGTAAAGCAGCTGAATTAAAGGACACAAGTTTAGATAATGAAGAAGGAATATTGCATGTTTTAAACCTAAAAGGAAGCAGCAGAAGGTGATTAAGGAGCCTGTGGGATTAAGGTAGAGGCAGGGCAGGATTAACCAATAGGCCAAGTAGGCACGTGCCTAGGGCCTGAAATGGTCAGGGGGGCCTGATGAAGGAAGGCATCAACATTGTTTTTTCCAAACAGCGATGGGCCCCTCCAGCATCGATCGTCAATGTGGCTCCCCCCCCCCCCTCCGGATCGGGACTGTGGAGTGGACAAGCAGATGCCTTTTCCAGTTGCCTGAGACTTCCTTGGGGAGGTGCTCATCAACCCCCCCATCCCTCCAACCCACATACACATACTTTTGTTTCCCCACACCACTGCATGTATTTTATACAATATACAGGTACATGTGCACATTTACAGAATTTTGGGGACAAGTATAAATTTCTGCATGGGCATTTATGTGCTGTTGGGACTAGTTCTGGCAGCCTATTTTATAAAAAGAAGTCAGGACCTTCGAAGTAAGGGACAACCAAACTTCTTTTTATTGATGGACCTGATCTGGGCTCAACCACTTAATTCCTTTAGACTTGGACTATAATCCAAACAAAGCACACACTATGAAATGAAACATTTCAGGAGAAATCCATATCATCAGAAGTAGTAATAGCAGGCTCGGGAACAGGATAGGTCCAAGAATGGAGTGGAAGCCTTGGACACAGTCTGTTCCTGAGCCTGCTGTTTAGAATTTCTGATGATATGGATCTCTCTTGAAAGAGAGATCCATAATGAGTGTTTTCTTTGGATTAGATTCCAAGTCTAAAGGAATTAAAGTGGCAGGTTCCACTTCATAGGGTCTGCTTTCTTTGAATTATGTTTCAAGTAAAAAGGAATTTGAGTGATCAATCCCTGATACAGGCGGTTACGCGAAAACACGGTCTGTGTCAGGTCCATCAATAAAAAGAAGCTTGGTTGCCCCATATTTAAAGGCCCTCGGTGATTTTTCTTTTGGTTACGTGCACTTTGATTCCCACTCTTCATTAGTAGTCTATTTGCTGAGGCACACAGGAGCCTTTTTGAACTTCTCATATAGGCTGGAGGAAATGAAAACTCAAAGGCTTTCTAAATTTCATCTTCTTCAATCAGTTCTTTTAGAATAAAACATGGCCAATGGCTCTTCACCTTTCCTAAAGTATGTTCTTCTGCTCTCAAAAACTGAATTAGTTAGGCCATGCATAGATCACAATACTGTGTTACAGTAAGACTATGGGCCTGTTTTACAAAGCCGCACTTAACGGCCCCGAAGCCCATAGAGATTTAAAGGGCTTTGGGAATGTTGCCGTGCGGCTTTGTAAAACAGGCTGTATATATTATGTTAACTAAAATCAGGTTCATCTGCCAGGTTTCTTGCCTTCAGATGTGAAATGGTGTGGTGGCCAAGGTAATATAAAGAAATAAAACAAAAAACAAAGGAAGTAAGTTGATGCCTTTTTTATTGGACTAACTCAATGAATTTTATTTCCCTTGTTTTTTGTTTTATTTCTTTGTGTTGCCTTCATGATTACTGATTTCCTGGAAAATATATATCTATGTACAATAAAATATACAGCTAGAACTGCCCAATAACACTGTAAAAAGCAGGTTAGAAATTAAACACATTTCATACAGGTCACTTGAATTTACTCAGTATACAATCTCTCACCTATTTGTAAAGTGAAACAACATTTTTATAATGGACTTCATAATTTCGATTGCTAACCTAGATCATGAGACATGCAATGTGCTAGGCACTAGTTAACATTTTTCTGATTTACTATTTAATTAAAAAATAACTGTTTTACTCAACATGCATCGATAAAAATTCTAATCCACACTGTGCTCTGGATTAGTCTGGCATAATGAAAGACTATCGATTTACGAGATAAACAGAGAGCAATATATAACTTGATGAAATTTTAAGCTTTGGGAATTTAACCTGTAGCTAATACCAGACAAAAATCTTTAGTTCACAAAAATAAGGGATTTTACATACCTTGGTAAATGCTGATTAAAACCCAGATGAGGAAGGTCTTAAACGACAATGATCTTCCCTAAGGAAGACAAATAAAACATACATGAAATGTTTAAGAGAGAATTTCTATTCATTTATACATTTGATTATTTTTTTTTATTGAACATTGTACCTTCAACATCCTTGCCTCCCATGAGGCATTAGCAATTGTGAATTGGTTTACATGCTGAACAAAATTATACGATACCCAGTCCTTAGGAGTAAGCTTTATAATTTTACATCAAAACATTTTACTTCACCTCCAATTGACACTCATCTGAATACACAACTATCTCCCCTCTCTTAAAAGCAAAAGCCAAGTGAGGAGACCAAAACTGTTCCTTGTAACAACCTTTACCAACTTGCCTATCAGCCTTTACTTCCCCAACTCTTCTCTATGTCTGACTATCTAATATTTTTATCTATACTCAGTATATGGCATGCTCTGCTTGTTCAAAGCTAAATAACCTCTTCTCTCATACCTCTCAGGAAGCTCATATTGCCTCCTTTTTTTCTTTTAACCCAAGCAGAAGTTAACTAAACTTCCCTTCTTTATTTATTTATTCAGTTTTCTATACCATTCTCCTAGGGAGCTCAGAACACTTTACATAAATTTATTCAGGTACTCAAGCATTTTTCTCTGTCTGTCCCGGTGGGCTCACAATCTATCTAAAATACCTGGGGCAATGGAGGGATTGAGTGACTTGCCAACAGCTAGGTTCTATGCTGTAATCTTAAAAAAAAAAATAAAAAATCAGCAAGCACTTCTAAGGGATTAAGATGCCTGCTATCTCTCCATTAATTTTCCACACTTCTTCCCCCAAAACTTTAATTCTATTGCACTTCCATCAACAGTGCACAAGTGTATCCTTTGCCCACACCCTTTCCAACAGTCATCCAAATCATATATTTGAAAAAGAATAATATATTAGATATATAGGTGTGAGATGCATGTGACAATTTTACCCAAGTTCTCCCACTACTCCTTGCTCCACAACCTTTGTAATTCCCTCATATTTTTTCTGGTAAGGGTGTTTTTTTTTCCTCTTTCTCATCCTCTATTAGAATCCTGTAAATTCTCACAAGCAGATCCCATGTTCCAGGGATTTTCTGAAATAGAAAATCTGTCTGTTTCAGTTCTCTCAGAGTTTTTTTTATTCGACTTTAGGAAGTATTTTACTTTCAGAACCAGGAAGGGGTAGGGTGGGCTTTGGCACTGGTTAATGATTTCCTCACATGAGATAAATGCCCCATTTTATTTAAAGTAGATTTTTAAAGTTATTCTTTTCTACCCTGTTAAACCTATTACTCTCTTCATTCTTAAGTAGGAATTTTGGATTCAGATGAGTAGGAAGTTGCATTGTGATCCATTCCCAAATACTTCCCCATTATTTTACATATATGTAAGTTAGGCATTATCAGTATATAACAGGGATCTCAAAGTCCCTCCTTGAGGGCCGCAATCCAGTCGGGTTTTCAGAATTTCCCCAATGAATATGCATTGAAAGCAGCGCATGCACATAGATCTCATGCATATTCATTGGGGATATCCTGAAAACCTGACTGGATTGCGGCCCTCAAGGAGGGACTTTGAGACCCCTGGTGTATAATTACCTGCTCATGCTCCGCTTAGCCCTATTCCCAGGTAATGTAAAGAGCTGATATGAGTCAGTTTAATTACATCATTCTATATTTAAACATAATACTGGTCTTCTCTTCCCTATCACCAAAATAAAACTGTCTTCATTTGTCCTGTCTAATAATATTTCTTTAGTTTTGACAAAGACATGTTGCCCTGCCTCTTTAGCTTCATTAATTTATTTAGGGGGTCACCTGCTATTCCAAATATATGCTAAAATTGCTCTGTTAAGTTCTTCAAAATTTTGGGGATTTTACATGGCAGCATCATGAACAAATAGTGAAAGCAAAGGGCTACATTCGTTTTTCTCAAATCACTCTCATTTGTAACAACAGTGCTTCATATCCTCAGCATAAGTCTATCCTTATTTGTTCCAGAGGAGGTGGATAATGAAATCAACAGAGTTTACTGACCTCAGCATGTATAGTAATCCCCAGGTTCTTTACTTCCCAGTGTAAATGAAACATTGGTTTAGACTTTACTCTGACGTCCTATTCACTGGAATAAAGCTCATTATATTCCTCAATAATCCTCACAAATTATGAAAAAGGCAATACCTGTACAGCATCCCTCAGTAGGAAAAGCACATCCTCTGCATATAAGATAGACATATGACCCTCCAAATCCCACCTGTACCCAATTTTTCCCATACTGAGTCATTGCCTAGGCCAGTGGTTGGCAAACTCATTAGTCAAAAGAGCCAAAGATCAGCAGTATAACAATTAAGATTTCTTTTCAGAGCCAAATTTCTTTTCAAGAACTATGTTTTTAGGAGTCGGTTTAAACTAGCTACTAACATTAAATAAAACCAGATATGGCAAATGTCATTTAAAAGCAGCCAATCAGTATGATGGGCGGGAAATATTCTCCAATATGAAAAGAGGGTTTCGCAGTTTTCTCTGCATGTTTGGCGGTGGGACCGATGTTGCTCCTCCTTTTTACTCCCTCCCTCGCCCCACAAGCATACCGGAGCTGCCGGGTTTCCTGAACACTAAGTAGAAATACAATAGATGTATGGGATTAGGAGGGACAGTCGGGTGCTATAGAAAAGTGGTGAAATTTGCACAGTCAAGCCTGCAAGGATTACTTGATGTCTTTCAACAGCTCCCCTCCCTCCCTCCCCCTTACCTTCGTGGCGTTTTTTTTTTGTCTTCCAGCTGCCCGAGCCGACTTTCATCAAGTCGCGTGTGGCTGCCGAAACTTCTCCTCTGATGCAACTTCCTGTTTCCAGTTGAGTCAGAGGAGAAGTTTCGGCAGCCACATGTGACTTAATGAAAGCCAGCTCAGGCAGCTGGAAGACAAAAAAAAAAAAAAAAAAATAGCCATGGTAAAGTAAGGGGGAGGGAGGGAGATTCCTGATCGGTGACCGTGCGCGTTCCCTCCCTTAACTGCGGGAGAAAAGGTCAGTCACCGTGTCATTCTCTAGCAGAACCGCATTCAAGTGGTTAAAGAGCCGCATGCGGCTAGCGAGCCATGGTTTGCCGACCACTGGCCTAGGCCGAAGGTTCAAGAACAAGTGCAAACAGTAAGAGGGACATCTGAATTTCTAATAAGCACACACATGGACTATCTTGCCACATCATTATCTTATTAGACGACATAGACATTAATTTTGTAATTTGATGTTTAAGATTCAGTTGTATATCATCTTAGGCAATAAAAATGTTAGTGACAGTGATAAATATAAATAATCTTGGTGAAACTGATCATTTTAAGGTCTGTTAGATGTGGCTCTGAAAGTGTTAAACTCTGGCAGGTCAATATTCAGTGTGGTGAACACTCAGTAATAACCGTACAAGCGCTTTATAAAATGTTTTTAAATTCAGTGCTGGCTAGTGGATAAATTTTGGGAAGAGACAACTCTGGAAAAAATGAGTTTAGATTTAGAAAGGACTAGTTTTGTGGGAAGTAGGACAACATTTATGTGGACAGCAGTGATATTAAACCATTACCTACATAAATTTAAAAGGACTACACAAATAACAGTTGTCTGCTTAAGTTTAGGACTGTATATTCAATAGTCCTAATTAAAAAGCACAGTGCTGCTAAATATCGAGTATAAGAGAAGGATAAATCATGGAAAATAAATGCCTAAATTTATAACTTATAAACATATAAGAACAGTGCTTTAGTCCACCAGGGCATCCTTAAGTAAGGCTTGGGGAGACCAAAAGAAGGGGAAGTGTGGGTGCTGTTGTGAGAAGGGTTCTTTCAGAGAAGACTCTTTAGAAGAGGGTGATATGCCCTAAATATGATATACTGTCTTTATCATACACATTAAAATAGTACTGGATAACATTAACAGAAATATGATAATCACAATGTCAGCACAATACAAATGAAACAGAGCACGAGACAGAGACAGAGGCAGGTATCTATCACTCCAGAACTCCAACAGAGGTCAAAACAGAAGTAGTATATCTTACAGAAGAGACAATTGGAAATAACACAAAGATCTATGTCTCATAATGCAACTGTTTCTGAACTACAAATTCCCGTATTCAATCTTTCAGATGAAACACTCACTGATATAGAAGCCAAAGTGTTATAGAAAGGCCTGAATTTTGTGCTGATCTGTTCATACAATGCTTTCTAAACTAGACTTGATCTATTTAAATTCACACACAAATAAAATATAATACAATCCCTGTCTAACAGTAACATCAAACACACAGATGTGCCAGTTGTAAAGAAACCCTCAAAATGAGTGCCCATGGGTCCCACATATCCATTAATAGAGGCTTTCCACTCTTGCATACTAAGATATGTTATTGCTTTAGAATCAACAAAAAAAAACAACAACAATATGAATACAGAAGAATACCAGGCTTTTAGGCCCCTGGCAAACAATCTTAATTTAGTTATTAAACCAGCAGATAAAGGTGGGGGGGGATTACATTCAAAAGTCAACTGGAAGACAGTTTGATAAGGATCCTACCCCTAAGCTCCAACAAAAAATTTCAGAATTATTAGACATTGCTCTTAGTACAGGTTATCTCATGCCCAAAGCGCAAGATTTTCTTTTTGTCAAGACACCAGTTATCCCTACAATATACAGCCTATCTAAAATATATAAATCAATTTCCAATCCCTCTGATAGACCCCGTGGAGGGGCATAACAAAAAATAACTGTTTAAGTCCTTTTTTGGCCTAAGGCGCTGGTCGCACAAAGTCAGCAGTAGAAAAAAGTCCATTCTCGAAAAAAACGTCCAACAAAATGTGGCTTTTTCCGAGAATTCGCCCGTCCCAAAAAAGACCTTTTAGGTGTAGGAGGAGCCAGTCCTTCGCCTAACACCACAATTCTCTAACCAGCGTCTGTCATAAGCGCCAGTTAGATAATCGGGGAACCCGTTCCCTACTTCCTGCAAAGATCGCCAGCAGGAGGGATGCCCAGTCCCTCCTGCTGGACACCCCTCACGAACCCCGAAAACATCGCCAGTAGGAGGGATGCTCAGTCCCGCATGCCGGACACCCCCACTCACCAAAAGGTAGGCAGTCACTGGACCTCCTCCTCCTAGCCCAGCAGTAACCCCCCAGCCCAGCCAGACCCTCCCCTACCTTTTTTAGTTGGCTGGCTGGTTTTATGCTTCCTCCATCCGGCAGGCCCTCCTTCACCTGAATAGCGGGCCTTCCCCTTCCCGGTGCATCATGGGATGCACTGGGGATGGATTTAAAGCCCTGATTGGCCCAGGCACCTAAGGACCCTCCCATAAGAGGGGCCTTAGGTGCCTGGGCCAACCGGAATCTTAGGTCTGTCTCTCAGTGCATTCTGGGATGCGTTGGGAGTGGCCTAAGATTCCGATTGGCCAGATCCCTTAGGCTCCTCCTGTGGAACCAATTAACTGAACTGCAAAGAGCTCTCTCTGATATTCAGAAGTTTAAGAAAATGCTCAAGACTACACTTTTTATAAAAGCATTCCAATGAATGATGATTCCGATTTATTCTGTTTTTTTGGATTAATATATTATGGAACGCTGTGAATTAATTATCCTCAATGAATGATCTGGAATCTTTGATGTTTGTTTTATTTTATGTATGTTACTATTTGTAAAGCCGCCTAGGAATAGGCGGTTGAGAAATCTTTTAAAAAAATAAATAAGAATAAATGATCACACTACTAGATGAACATAAGAACATGAGAATAGCAGTATGATTGCAGTTGATTACATTTTTAATTGGAACCCAGTTAGTATTGCTGAATACCTGTGACCACTTTGGCACTATCCTAATGTTACCTTGTTATTTAACCAAATAATTGTTAGAATATTGGGGAAGAGGAGAGGGGGTTAATTTATGAAGCCCATCCCAAGAATATCCATCTCTTTCTGAAGCCCAGAACATCCACCTCCATAAGCCCCTCACAATATCACCCTCTTCTGAATAGTCTTCTCTAAAAGAACCTTTCTCACAACAGCACCCACACTTCCCCTTCTTTTGGTCTCCCCAAGCCTTACTTAAGGATGCCCTGGTGGACTAAAGCACTGTTCTTCAACCGCCGGTCCATAGGAAATTTCTGCCAGTCCGCACAGGGCCGGCAAGATTAAGGTGACCATAGGTTCCGTTTTCAGACCTTCTGTCCCGTTGTCCCTACACACAGCTTCGGGACAGCGTCCCGAAGATGCGCTCGGGGACAATGGGACAGGTGATCATTTCCTGTCCCTACCTGTCACGCACAAAAAAAAAAAGCCTCCCTCCTTCCTTTTCCTGGGTCGGCTACTAAAGTCGACAGGAAGTCTTCTTTTCGACGTAAATTCTGACGTCGGAGAGGACGTTCTGGGCCACCCAATCACACTAAGGGGCACTAAAGACATGGGAAGGAAGCACTGGGGGCACTAAAGACAGGAAAGGGCACTAAGGACATGGGAAGGAGGCACCGGGGGCACTAAGGACATAGGAAGGAAAGAGGGAGGGAATAGAAAGGGACAATTCTTGGGCCTGAGTGCAGAAAGAAAGAAATGAAAGAAAGGATACACAGACAGAAGGAAAAGCAACCAGAGACTCATGAAATCACCAGACAGCAAAGGTAGGAAAATTGATTTTATTTTCAATTTAGTGATCAAAATGTGTCAGTTTTGAGAATTTATATCTGCTGTCTATATTTTGCACTATATTTGTCTATTTTTCTATAGTTAATGAGGTGACTGAGCTCACGGAGATGGGGCAGAAACGGGGTTTTTAAATTTTAGTCCTAGTAGTTTGCCGGTCCACAAAATAATTCTTTTATTTCTGCAGGTCCACGGGTGTAAAAAGGTTGAAAAACACTGGTCTAAAGCAGTGCTCCTCAAACCAGTTCAAAGGACACACACAGTCAATTGAGCTTTCAGGATAGTCACAATCAATATGCATGAGTTAGATTTGCATGTGCTGCCTCCTCAGTATGCAATTTTCTCTCATGCAAATTCATTGTGAATATCCTGAAAACCTGACCAGCTGTGTGTGCCCTGAGAACTGGGCTGAGAAGCACTGGTCTTAAATAGACTAGGAATTGCTGCTATCTGTCCTTTCTTGCCAGGTTTCAAATGGTGGCAACGACCTGTAGTTTCATGCTGCTACTATTAGAAGTCAGGACCCTAGCAGTAGAATCACAAGACAGGTTGCAGCTACCATTTTGAACATGAGTCAGTATGGACAGGAGAGACTGGGATCACCAGGCATCCTTAAGATAGGCCCGGGGATTTGGTGGTGGGGGGGGACACTTTGGGAGGGAAGTGGAGGGGGGGGGGGTGTCGGAGTTGATGTCCTTCCATTACCTCTTGTCAGCATTAACAGTGTTAATACAGCAATTTTAATTGCTGTTAAGATCTGCACATTAAGCCCTCCTTCTTGTTCACGCCCCCTTTCTCTTTTATGAATATCGTAGTTCTTCCCTCCTTCCCTACTTTCTGTCTAGTTTGTAAGCCGCTCAGATGGTACTGCCAATGAGCAGTGGCGTACCAAGGGAGGGGCGGGAGGGGGGGGGCGGTTCGCCCCGGGTTTACGCTCCAAGGGAGTGTACAGCCGGCCGGATTCGGCACCTCAGTGCGGCTGCCGTACTTATAACAGAGGAGAGTTGGCAGCTGTGCTGAAGTGAACGAAGGTCCCACGATGACTGCGTCGTCTACCGCGTCTGTTCCGGAAGAGGTAAATGATGTTGGGGGGGGAGGGGGACCGGCAGCCGCAGTCATCGCAGGATCTTGCCGCAACTCCCTGCGTCTGCTGGCCCAGCCCCCTCTGACGTCACCTCTTCCATCCGGAGCAGAAGCAGTCATCGCGGGACCTTGCTGATTTGGGATGGAGAAAGAAAGGAGCATAGTAGGGTGGTGAAGGGAGAGAAAGGAGATCAGGGTGTTATGGAAGGGTGTGGAGGGTGAGAAAGGGGGGTCAGGGTGGTATGGAATCATGGTGAAGGGTGAGAAAGGGGGTCAGGGTGGTATGGAAACATGGTGAAGGGTGAGAAAGGGGGTCAGGGTGTTATGGAAGTGTGTGGAGGGTGAGAAAGGGGGGGTCAGAGTGCTATGGAATCATGGTGAAGGGTGAGAAAGGGGGTCAGGGTGGTATGGAAACATGGTGAAGGGTGAGAAAGGGGGTCAGGGTGATATGGAAGGGTGTGAAGGGTGAGAAAAGGGGGTCAGGGTGGTATGGAATCATGGTGAAGGGTGAGAAAGGGGGTCAGGGTGGTATGGAAGCATGGTGGAAGGAGAGAAAGGGGCAGATGCTGATGGATAAAAATGAATAAAGATTATAAAAAAAAAAGAATAAAAGGATCTATTTTTATCCAAATCACCTACAAATTACAAATTAAGCACTCAGATTACATACAGGGTTTTTATGAAAACTAGACTCAAAATATTACAGGATTTCTACAAACATTAGAATCAGAAGTTATAGTATTTCATACCTTGGTAAGGTCTTTATAAAGCTCAGGGTATAACAATGCTGTTTCTGGTTTCACATCTTGATCCAATACCAAAGAAAAAACTGGAAACATGGTGTATATGGTTGCATACCTACCAGAAATACACAAGGCTGATTAGTTTACATATGAATCCATTAATTTCAGTACCTCTTTCTGGATACCTGTGTTTCGGAATTCAGTAACTAGTACATATTTTATTAGTCAAACTATGAGTGAGAGCAAGGATTTATACGAAGAAATTCTAATTTGCAGTCAAAACCTGAAAATAATCATTCTATGACTGATATTACTGCAGAAAACATCCAAATGAAGTTTACAATACCAACACACATAAATGAACAACATAACTAATTAAGCCTGCATAAAATACAAGTTTTTCTGTGCATTCACTGAGAAAAGTAACTTATTCTCCTTAGATAGGAGACAAGTACATATATAAGACGTATCTTGGCAATCATGAATTATGCCCTTCTTTGGCATCTGGATCAGTGCTGTCCACACCTGCCCTGGTCCTGTCAGAATTTCAAGATATGCAAAATGCTTCTTGATGCATGCACAATTGACTTCATATATAGCCAAATGCATGTTCAGAATATTCACAAGGAAAACAAGGAAACTCATGAAGAAAAGAATAACACTACTGAAACTTTGGTATGCATGTACTTGCCACCCTTAAGAAAGTAAACAGATCAGAATGCTCTGACAGATTTATTTATTTTAAAAATTTGTATTCCACTTGTGTTCTGTGTGCCACTTTATTATGCACAATAGGGGTAATTTGCTTTAGATCATCTAAAATTAGGTGCCGGGATGATGCGCGCTAAACACAGAGTTTATGAACAGTAGTTGTGCATGCAACTAAATACTAGTGTATAACAGTATAAATATGCATTTTATGCCAGCCAAATTGCTGGAGTAAATGCTCGCATCTAAATGTAGACAGGTAGGCGTGTAAATTAAATTAATGCCTGTTCAGTGCGTAATAAAATTAGAGGCTAAGTTAGAGGCGTATTAACTGCAAGGTGTTGAAGTGCTTTATCTTTCCTCATCTCTTTTAAATTTTATTTTGTGTTACTGTTCTCAGGGGATTTATCTTTGATTTATGAAGATTTTATTGCTTGGCTAACTGCAATCAATTTTAGTAGCTGTGCTGATACTGTACAACGCTTGGAGATTATAATGTTCATGTGGATGAGGTAAGTTGAACCTTTTGTTGACCGATTTCTGGGATTATTAGAAGCTTTAGGATGGACACAGCTTATTGATAAATTTACTTACGAGAAGGGCCATATTTCAGATCTGATTTTCATAGAACAGGACCTAATGTCCCTTTCTAGATCAATTCGTTTGGATATGTTCAGCCAGTACCGTGGTCGGTCCATTTAATCCTTTTTTTCATTTAGAGGAACAGGAAAAATATTTCCCTCCTCCTCCAGGGTTGGTTTTTTAAGGAGGAGAAAAATATGAATTATCTGATTTACACTTTCCCTGTTTGTAAGCACAAAGTCCAGTATGACCCCCATCCCATGTGGGTTCCATTACCAACTGCTGGAACAGTTCTCCTTATAGAGAATCCAGAATCTCCCTACTTCTAGAAGACCCCGCAATAGGGATACCCCAGTCAACATCTGGCATGTTAAAATCACCTATTAACAAGATTTCCCCTTTTTTAGATATATTCTGAATGTCGACTATTAAATCTACTTCTTCCGTTTGTGAAGGAGGCCTGTAAATCACACCAATGTAAATATATTCACTATTCCCTCTTTCCAAATTGATCCACAGTGCCTCTTCCTTGCCCTGAAGATCCTGCAATTGTGTGACTTTAATATGATCTTTAACATATAACGCTACCCCCTCCTTTTCGTTCTACCCTGTCTTTCCTGAACAGATTATAGCCTGGTATAACTACATCCCAGTCATGAACCACGTCTCCGTGATCACCACTATATCCAACCCCTCTTCTTCCATCACAGCTTCTAGATCCAGAATCTTGTTTCTCATACTTCGAGCATTAGTATACACTGCTTTCCAGACATTGCCCCCTTTTCCCATCCGTGTAGAGGTATTCAGTGATTTACTTACCTGAGGACTTACACTCACACAGGAGCTTTGATCACCCTGCCCCATCACTTCTAGTTTAAAGCCCTCTTCAGTAGACTAGCCAGCCTGCTGGCAAAGACACTTTTTCTCATCTTTGATAGATGCACACCATCCCTGCTCAGCAGCCCTTGGAAAATCATCCCATGGTCCGGGAAGCCAAAACGCTCTCAACAACACCATCCATGTAGCCATGTATTCATCTCCAGATAACTTTGGGTGATATTGCATGAGTTTTATCTCAGATGAAAAATTTTACTACATTTTGGATTTGTGCACCCCCTTGGTTGTTAAAGCCTTAAAAGATGTTAATTTACTTACATTTTTGATAAGTTTTTGAGTAAGGCAGTTAGAAAAACTAAAACCTGACAAATCATCGGGCCCGGACGGAATCCACCCTAGGATACTGAAAGAACTGAAGGAGGAGATAGCGGCACTACTACAACAAGTCTGTAATCTATCCCTAAAAACAGGTGTGATCCCGGAGGATTGGAAGATAGCCAATGTTACGCCCATCTTTAAAAAGGGATCAAGAGGTGACCCGGGGAACTACAGATCGGTAAGTCTGACCTCGGTTCCGTGGAAAATGGCGGAAGCGCTGATAAAAGAAAGCATCGAGGAGCATCTAAAAAGGAATAAACTTATGATAACAAGCCAACATGGCTTCTGCAAGGGAAGATCATGCCTGATGAACTTATTGCACTTATTCGAAGAAATGAACAAACGGATGGACAAAAGGGACCCCTTAGACATCGTATATTTAGACTTCCAAAAAGCCTTTGATAAGGTACCCCACGAACGCATACTTCGGAAACTGAAGTACCATGGGGTGGAAGGAGACGTACACAGGTGGATCGGAAATTGGTTGGCGGGTAGGAAGCAGAGGGTAGGAGTGAAGGGCCACTACTCGGACTGGAGGAGGGTCACGAGTGGAGTTCCGCAGGGGTCGGTGCTTGGACCGCTGCTGTTCAATGTATTTATAAATGATCTAGAAACTGGGATGAAGTGCGAAGTAATAAAATTCGTAGACGACACCAAACTATTTAATGGGGCTAGGACTAAAGAGGACTGCGAGGATTTACAAAGGGACCTGAACAAGTTAGGGGAGTGGGCGTCGAGGTGGCAGATGAAGTTTAATGTAGAGAAATGTAAAGTCTTGCACATAGGGAACAGAAACCCAAGGTACAGCTACACGATGGAAGGGCTGTTACTGAGTGAGAGTACCCAAGAAAGGGACTTGGGGGTAATAGTGGACAAGACCATGAAGCCATCGGCACAGTGCGCAGCGGCCACTAAGAAAGTGAATAGAATGCTAGGTATAATCAAGAAGGGTATTACAACTAGAACGAAATAAGTTATTCTTCCATTGTATCGGGCAATGGTGTGCCCACATCTGGAGTACTGCGTCCGATATTGGTCGCCGTACCTAAAGAAGGATATGGCGATACTCGAGAGGGTTCAGAAGAGGGCGACACATTTGATAAAAGGTATGGAAAACCTTTCATACACTGAAAGACTGGAGAAACTGGGGCTCTTTTCCCTGGAGAAGCGGAGACTTAGAGGGGATATGATAGAGACTTACAAAATCATGAAGGGCATGGAGAAAGTGGAGAGGGACAGATTCTTCAAACTTTTGACAACTACAAGAACGAGAGGGCATTCGGAAAAATTAAAAGGGGACAGATTCAGAACCAATGCGAGGAAGTTCTTCTTCACCCAACTGGTGGTGGACGCCTGGAATGCGCTTCCAGATGGCATGATAGGACAGGGTACGGTATTGGAGTTCAAGAAGGGATTGGTCAATTTCCTGAAGGAAAAGGGGATAGAAGGGTATAGATAGAGGGTTACTATACAGGTCCTGGACCTGATGGGCCGCTGCGTGAGCGGACTGCTGGGCATGATGGACCCCTGGTCTTATCCAGCAGAGGCACCGCTTATGTTCTTATATACCTGCATCTTTGAAGAAAGCTGCAGTTTGTCTATTGTTGGAAGAATCCATCTTTGGACCCAACATTTGTCGGTAATTATCGCCCAATTTCCTTATCATCTTTTCAAGCCAACGTTTTGAAAAGGGCTGTTTATAATCAGTTGGTTGATTTTCTGGAGACTCATGAGATTTCTGACGTTTGTCAATTTGGTTTGCTAAACATATAATGCCCTCATTACTTTTAAATCAATTCTTTATTGAGAATACTTAAAAAAAAATCTCATTTCATCAACAATTTGTAATGTTAAAATACATCATCTATCCTTAAAATGACATTAAATCTATCTAACAATGCATTTAATACAAACCAAAGTGCTCAGTGTACTATTAAACAACTGCTGCCTAAAATTATGTTACATTTGTTTGAGAAGCCTGAAATTCAGTCAATTCTTATCTTCATCATAAAGATTCAGATTTCAAAGTCCATTGTGGTCTTATCACTCAAAACGTTCTTTTTTCTGAGTTCTGTTTCTCATTAGGCACATCTGTGTCCCAGAGCAAAAAGTAAAGTGACTCTGTGCTTATGTGCTATATAATTAAAAGCTTTTCTTCTAAAGCCTTGCAAATTCACTTGCAGTTAAGCGCGATTTCCTCTGCTACCAGTTGTCTCCTGCCTCCAACTCAAGCTGAGTTTTGACTCGTCGTCAGGGAGGTTTTAGTTGCTCATACTTAGGGCTCCTTTTACTAAGCTGTGATAGCATTTTTAGCGCATGCAGGATTATAGTATGCGCTAAACCTGCGCTAAGCGGCTAGAACTAACACCAGCTCAATGCTTGCGTTAAAGTCTAGCGCGCGGGGCAATTCAGCGCGCGCTAACCATTCGCTAAAACCGCTATCACAGCTTAGTAAAAGGAGCCCTTAGTGTATTTATGATTAATATTCAACTAAAACCTCCCTGACAGTGAGTCAAAACTTAGCTTGAGTTGGAGGCAGGAGACAACTGGTAGCAGAGGAAATCATGCTTAACTGCTTCTGTAGCTTTTTTTTACTGGAGATTCCTTCTTTTCATACCATTAGATTGTTATAGGAAATCTCTTTTCAGGGTTAGAGGGCCTGAGTTATGGCACACTGTCTCGAGAAACTTATGCTCTGATGAGTTTTCAGCCATTTAAAAAAGAAATCAAAACTGTGCTATTTACGTGTGCATTTGGCATTTCTTCTTGAGGAGTTTTGACTTTGTTTATAAATAAGTTATGTTTTTTATGTCGTACAGATATATAATTGATATTTCAATAATTTTTTTTTCATTTTTATTTTTTTCATATTTTTAATGATTTGTTCTTTATGGTAAAAGGAAGCAGGGGAGACCAAAGGCCCATTGGATGGATACCATCAAGAATGATACGGGATTGAACATTATGCAATTGAAAGAAGCCATGGAAAACAGGGAAGCATGTTGAGGACTAGCCTACAGAGTATCCAAGGGTCAGACACGACTGAATGGATAAGTAGCAGTGGCGTACCAAGGGAGGGGACGGGCGGTCTGCCCCAGGTGCACGGCTTGGGGGGGTGCACAGCCGGCGAGGTCCAGGTCCTCCTGCCCTACCTTTCCCCCGGCTGCACCGCTACAATCCTACCTCCCCCCGCCGACAAGAAGGCAGTGATTGGCTGGCCCGGAACGTCCTCTCCGACGTCATAATTGACGTCGGAAAGACTTCTTGTCGGCGGTGGGAGGTAAGATTGCAGCGGCGCGGACCGGGGGAAAGGAAGGGGAAGAGGTGCTTTTTTTTTTTCTTCCGCAGCAGGGAGGGCAGGATGTAGGCAGGCAAGCTGGCTGGCTTTAGCGCGGCAGGGAGGGAGGGAGGGAGATAGGTAGACAGGCAGGCTGGCTTTGGGGATGGCCAAAATCTGGAAGGTAGTGGGGGGACATAAGAAGGAGGCACGGGGGCACTATTGACATGGGAAGGAGGCACTGGGGGCACCATGGACACGGGACGGAGGCACTGGGGGCACCATGGACACGGGACGGAGGCACTGGGGGCACCATGGACACGGGAAGGAGGCACTGGGGGCACTATGGACATGGGAAGGAGGCACTGGGGGCACTATGACACAAGACAGTGGCACTGGGGGCACTATGGACACAAGATGGAAGCACTGGGGGCACTATGGACACAGGACGGAGGCACTAAGGACATGAGAAGGAGGCACTGGGGTCACTAAGGACACAGGAAGGAGGCACTGGGGACACAGGACGGAGGCACTGGGGGCACTATGGACACAGGAAGGAGGCATTGGGGGCACTATGGACAAGAAGGAGGCACTGGGGGCACTATGGACACGGGACGGAGGCACTGGGGGCACTAAGGACATGGGAAGGAGGGAGGGAATAGAAAGGGGCAATTGTTGGGCCTGAG
Source organism: Geotrypetes seraphini (assembly GCF_902459505.1). Classification (NCBI taxonomy): domain Eukaryota; kingdom Metazoa; phylum Chordata; class Amphibia; order Gymnophiona; family Dermophiidae; genus Geotrypetes; species Geotrypetes seraphini. The sequence continues at coordinate 180,486,437 of NC_047085.1, read as the reverse complement.
TGCAGAAAGAAAGAAATGAAAGAAAGGATACACAGTCAATTAATAGAGGTCCCCTTTTGATGAAAAAAATAAATGGTCACGTTACCTCTGACTTACTTTCTCTGCAGCAGAGTCAGCAGCTGTGCTGAGGTGCAGGAAGGTCCCGCGCTGACTCGTCTGCCGGCTCTGCTCCAGAAGAAGTAAGTTACGTCGGAGGGGGTGGACCCGGCAGACGCAGTCATTGCGGGACTTTGCCACAACTCCCTGCGTCTGCCGGGTCCACCCCCTCCGACGTAACTTACTTCTTCTGCAGTAGAGTCAACAGACGAGTCATCGCGGGACCTTCCAGCATGCGGCTGCTGAGTCTGCTCCAGAGCAAGTACGTCGGAGTGGGGTGGACTGGCAGCCGTGGGACATTGCTGCATGAAGGGAGAGAAAGGAGTAGGATTGCTGGAATGGAAGAGTGGTGGAGGGAAAGAAAGGGGCAGGGTGGTATGGAATGGTGGTGCTGATAGAATTGATGTACAGCGAAAGGGGATAGACATAAGGGGGAAGGATATTGGAGGGAGAGAAAGGGGGCAGATGCTGATTGAAGAGGGGTGGATGGCGAGAGAAAGGACAGACATTGGATAAAAGTAGGGAGCCTATGCTGGATGGAAGTGCAGTTGGGAGAGATAAGGGAGCAAATGCAGGAAGGAAATGGAAGGAGAGAAAGAGGGGAGCAGACGCTGGATGGAAGTGGACAGAGAGAGGAGAAGGTACTAGATGGAAGGGTTGGAGAAAGAGGGTACATGATGGAAGGATGGGATAAATAAAAGGAGGGCACATGATGGGGAGAAAAGGATTGAGTTAGGGAAACACTGGAGGGGTGAGGGAAAGAGGTGGCAAGCTTTAGGTAGACAGTAAAAAAAGACATTGATGAGAGTAAGAACGTAATCTAGACAGATGCAGAAAATAAATTGAAAAGGAAAATGAGGGAAAAAAGGAAAAGGGATTGCAGAGGAGAGGTGTGGGAGAGGGAAGGAGAGGAGAGAGATGCCAGACCAATGGGGGTGAAAGGAGAGATGGTAGGGGGAGGCATACAGTTTCTGGAAGGGGCATAGAAGGTGAGAAGATGCCATACAGGGAAAGAGAGATGGCAGACAGTGGATGGAAGGAAGAGAGTTACAAGAAGATGAGGAAAGCAGAAACCACAGAAGACAAAGTTAGAAAATTTTTTTTCTATTTATTTATTGCTTTAGGAGACATGTGTCACTGCTTCTGTGGTGCACTGTATGCAGAGTCCAGCTTCTTATTGGTTCAATTTAACCTTTGTCTATGTATTTCTATTTTATCCCCCCTTTTATAACTGTGGAGCATTTTTTAGCGCCAGCCGTGGTGGTAGCAACTCTGATGCTCAGAATTCTATGAGTGTCAGAGCTGTTACCACCATGGCTAAAACCCACACTACAGTTTTGTAAAAGGCGGAAAGGTTAGTTTGTGATGACATATTCCATATTAGGCAAAGGTGTTTCCTGTGTTCTGTGTGTTCGAAAGACATGTTTTTTTGTTAGGATTGACTGCAGGATTGATCTGTACTAGTCTGGCTTGTTTAGTTTTACAATGGGTGTATTGATGTTGTACTGCTCACTGCATATGTAAGATGCTGCCTTTTCCTAGGTACTCATGTGTGACATGTGGCTTGTTACTAAAAATCATGTTTTTCGTACAGATGGGGGGGTGTCAAAAAATGATGGGTCCCGGGTGTCACATATGCTAGGTACGCCACTGATAAGTAGTACTTTATAGATTCATTTTTTTAAATTATTATTATTGTGATTAAGTAAATTAATAAATGCTTCTATTCTACAATCGCATGTCTAACTACCTGACACCTCCCTTGCATGGCCTATCCATGACCCCCATGAAGTTGCACAATTAAGATTTTGAGCATGCAACTTAAAGAATACCAAGGGCAATTATGCATGTAACTCCTAATTAGTATCAATTATAGCCAATAATTGGTCATGAAGGCTAATTAGCATCTAATTAATCTCTTAAATTATGTGCGGAACTAAACGTATTCTATAAGTTGCGCATGCAAATTTAGGTGCTAGTTGGAAATTTAGGTGCACAACTTTCTAGAATTAGGGGGGAATGTGAACAAATATGATTCTTTTTTTTCATTGGCAAATTCTTCATTTAGAACAGTTTCTGAAGACTGATAGTTCTACGATTTAGGATAAACAGTATGATGTAAGCAGACTTGAAAGAAAAAGTTCTGATCTGTAAACTTCAGCAGATCACCAGTTCAGGGAGAAAGATTTTTCCTAGAGCTGTTGAAAGGGCTTGTAGTCTTTCTTTGACTTACTATGTAGCAATAGTACTTGGACTCAGTGGCTTAGTAAGTAGGTCTGCTCTGGACTCAGTCTTTGTAACGGGTACAGGCACATGTCCTCCTTCCCGCCCTCCCCCCGCTCCTTCCCAACCCCCCCTCTACCATTTGCGTGTGCCCTTTCCCTCATACCTATTTAATTTTCCCTGTGCAAGCAGCATTACGAACTTGCTGCCCGCATTGGTGTCGCCTCTCTCTGACATCACTTCCAGGCCCCACGCCTAGGAAGTGACATCAGAGAAATAGCTGACAATGCGAGCAGCAAGTTCATGCTGTTGCTCGTGCCTGGAAAATAAAAAAGGTACGGGGGAAGGAGAAAAGGGCGGGGGAGGGGCGCCACTCACTCTCACTACGCCACTGCTTAGACTTCAGATGCTTTTGGATTTTTCTTTTCCTTGTCATTTAATTATAATTGTTTGTAAACAACTTTGTTTTTTTTGTTTTATTTTAGTTCAAAATTTTTTATTGAGTTTAGTATATAAAGTACAATAAATGTTAACAAGGCAAGAAACATGATTGCCATACCAATGCAAAGAGTCACAAAATATTATCTACATAATGTAATACAGCAGACAGACCCATGCCTATCTAGAAGGAGGAGAGTAGCAGCACAACACACATTAAAAATACATGTAATATCCAAAACACAGAGAGACACCAGAGCCAAACACCTATAGAAACACTGGGAATGAGCCATAAAATAAAAGCCAGATTTAAATGATGATATCCATGTTTCAGCACATGAACTGAATGTCGTCAGCCTGTATTGCAACAGAAGTTAACCGGACTCCATATTTTAATATAGGAACTCATGGCCTTGTGTTTTTCCACAATAACGCTTTCATATTTTACTGTAAGGCATAACATATTCCACCATGGGCTCCTTTTTTCAAAGTGCGGTAGGGAGTTTAACGCGCGGAATACCGCGCGTTAAACCGCCTGCCGCGCTAGTCGCTAATGCCTCCATTGACGAGGTGTTAGTATTTTGGCTTGCCGTGGGGGTTAGCGCGTGATGAAATGTCCGACACGCTAACCCCCGTAGCACACCTTGATAAAATGAGCCCCATGTGTTGTAAGTCACCTTAGACAACTTTGTTGTTTTAACTATGAAATTCATTATATAGTACTAAATGCTAACAAATATCTTATATATATTTTTTTAAATCCAATTTATTTGAAAAGCATTGGTCAGATATGGCTGGTGCAGTGTTCCCTCTCTCTTCTGATTTGATCTTTAATTACTTCAATCCATTTTCCATACCCCTCAAACTAGCAGAACTCTCAAGATCTAAAGAAGTGCTACAAATCAGTTTGTATACTAGAGTGGTCCTTGGGGCATAATAACAGAAAGTTTGCCATCCTTACATTTTTATTTTGCCTCAGGCACTGGCCTATGTGGCCTTGTCAGACATGTTAAAGTTTTTTTTTAGTTTTTTTTTTTTTTTTGGAGGGGGGGTTTGGAGATGAATTTAGTGGTAGAATTGGTAGAATCATGAGAGCTGTTACAATAATGCAGGACAAGAGAAGGGCTGGTACACAGAACGTGTAAAACCACTGCATACGCAAATTCACATCATATTACACATTATAATATTCCTGATTTCGATATGAGGAAGAAGAATTATCCAAAATCATTCTTATATCTAGAATAGTAAGGACAACAAGGATTGTGTTTATTATACTCAGAGCTTAAACTGGCAAAGCAGACTAACCAGATTTTTCAAGAATAGCCAACTCAAATGAAGAATTCTGTTGGGTAAATAAGGGGTCGAGTTCAATGGTCTAGGTTACAATTTATTAATTACCACATTTTTTCAACATTCTTGATGAGATACAATTACCGGATTATCCAACATCGCTTGCAAATTATCATCTCAGGATTCTACTTTGTAGCATTTTATGTGTCTGTTCTGTGGCTATTTTCTGTTTATTAAGGAAAAAACATTAAATACCTGAAGTACTCAAAGCAGCTGCAGAAAACACCCCAATCTCAATTTCATTTTCCCAGAAAATATCTGATTTTCAAATGGAAATTATTTTTTTACTTTCATGCTAAGCAAGAATAATACAGGAAAAACTAATTATAACATTTTCCTTTACACATAATTAAAGGCATCCAGTCACGATTGACCCTGACAATAAACTAGTGTAATCAAACATAAATAGTTTTTTTACCAAGTTGTCACCAACTAAATACTGGTTTTGACTTACCCTACCATTAGGAATCCTTGGTATAAAGGAACAGATGCAAAATAGAAGACTGATGAAAATACAGCCTTAAAGAAAAAGAACAATAAAATTAAAATTACAAAAATAAAAAAAAGAGAGAAGAATAACCTTATTCACTCAGCATTTCCCTGTGTCTTGGGGTACAATTCAACACTAAATGAGACAATGTAGAGGTGCTTGCTATATATCTCTTTTCTTATGCTGTAATATGTTAATGGCTCTCCTATATCAGGCCCCTCCCCCCCGATTTCATTTTTATGTACCCTACTATACTTTTACAGAGCCAGACTTACTATTCCACTAGCACAATTAATGCATATTATTTTATCCCAGGCCCCACTGTATTCAAGAGGACATGGTTACTAATAATGCACATTAAGGACTAGATTCTATAAATGGCACCTAAAAAAACAGCACTTAGAGCTATTCTATAAATGGTGCTCAAAGTTAAGTACAGTTTATAGAATAACGCTTGGTGTCGGGAATCACACAGCTATTTATACCACTGAAATATGGTACAAATTGTGCCTAAATTAGGCATGTATCCCCCCCCCCCTTATTCTATAACTGCATGTGTGAACTGAAGGAATGCCATGATCTGCCCATGACCCTCCCATGTTTATATACCTTTTTGGAAACACATGTAAAATTTATGCATGTAAATTTTAATTAATTCCAATTAACACCAAAAATTGCTTGTTAATATCCCAATATCAGCACTAATTAGATTATTCAATTATATTGCACACGCAAATTGGGAGTGCACCCAAATTTCAGGGCACAAGTTTTAGCATCTTTTTATAAAATTACTCCCAAATGTTTCCCAAATGTTGTATATAGCGCCTAAGGTTGTACACGCACATCTGCGTGCTTAGCTAATGTTTGTGCAGAACATAATTGCAATTATGAGCAATAATTGACATCAATTAAATGTTATTTGCATATCTGTGTACATATTCTAGAGATTGGTGCAATAATTTGGAGTCGCGTGAGAAAGTTAGAGCCATGAGGGGGGGGCATGGTTTGTACTTATACGCGATGTTACAGAATTAGGCTGTTAGGGTATAATGGTGTTAGCATGCACTAATGAAGTAGCATATAGCAGTAATTTTAGCCCTAAGAATCCTAACATGTAGTAAAATTGTACATTTGTGCTTCATTTTTCTGTGGGATTCACTAGTCTATGGTACCCTCAAGTAGCGATGATCAATGAATTTTGTAGGAAATTTATATTTGAGTAGTGCAGCAAGAATATCCCACATTCCTAGTCGCAGAAACACTAAGATAGCAAACCCTAAATTGGACCTGCTATTTTTTTAAAGGCTTGGGTGATATCCTACCCCCTGATCCTTTTTACTTAAAACATTGGTGGCAGCCAAGCACCACCCCTATGGTCCCTAATTCTTTTTATTAAACATGATGGTACCTGCACCTCTAAATTTCAAGGAGAGCATATACGTGCCATATTAGTGAAAATGCTTAGGGATCAATAAGCATTTTCACTAACATGATGGTGCTAGTTGGGTCTCCTATTCCTCTCAAAACTCACTGGCACGTATATGCTGTCCTTGAAATTTAGTACGTAAAAGAAGTAATCCTCACTTGCTTTTGTGTCTGTGGCTTCCATTTCCAAAACAGCCTCACCTGATTTGGAGCAATAGCATCAAAGTACTACCACTAGGAGTTATGCTGCCAAACACGGAGGGCATGGGAAGGGATCTGGGTGCCACCAACATTTTATTAATAACATCAGTGGTTGAGGGGAGTTAAAAGGCTGCCCCCAATGTGCCTTCTAGAGGCTATCTGTCAATGCTGTAGGCTATGGCAATTAAGTTTCTATCTCAGGTAGAAAATTCAAACTTAAAACTATGGGGAAACTAATAAAAGGTTTAAAAAAAAATATTCATACTGTCTTTAACAATAAACCTACACTTTCTCCTGTCTTTAAATCACTAAAGCAGAGAGCAAAATTCTTACTTACCCAGAGAAATGTCCTTTTCTCTCAGAACTTCTAAGAAGTTCCCTCATCCCTATCTCATTCTTAACTCTTTTTAGCAACACTCCTCCACCCAAGAACACTCACTATTGCCACTGGCTTTCTACAAAATTAAACCACACTCTGGATTGGCCACTGTGAGAACGGGCTACTGGGCTTGATGGACCATTGGTCTGACCCAGTAAGGCTATTCTTATGTTCTATGCAGAGCTCGATCCCCCACCTCACTTACACAGAACAGGATCTTCCCTGGATCATTTATTCCTTTTCTTAGAATAGATGCTTATTGTACTGCATTAAATGGATAACAACTGAATGTTACTGAGACTGTTGCTTCACTATTTGTTCTGACAGATTCCTCTTATTTAACACCTTCTTCTGCAGTTCATGGTGTACAGATTCTGTTTAAAGATGCAACAAAAATTCCTGGGGTAGGTTAATAACTGTCTAACATTCAAGAATCATAGTTCTTCACTAGATAGGAAATCCTCTGTTATACTGAGACAGATTGGAGTAGCTCCTTTTTTATTTCCCCTCTCTGTCTACTGGCCTAGACTACTGTAATTCTGTTTTCTATGGTTACCACAATATCAACTTAATTGTCTGCAATGTATTCAAAACATTGCAGTTAAGCTGATTCATGGTGCTAAGAAATGTGATGGGTGTCACCTCTCTCCTTATGACTGAACACTGGCTTCCCATCTATTACGGGATTAGTTTTAAGATAAATGAGAAAATTAAAGATGCAGACATCACTGAAGAGTGGGTGGGATTTTACTACATTTAGAGCTATAGTACACTATAGAGTATGCAAAACATTTTTGAGGTGTAAAGATGCGAAGGAAGCAGCTCCATAGTATAATGTTCCACAACGTTAGCATCAGACTTCCAGAGCACATAAAAGCATAACTTAATAGGTCTCATCAGATAAGGATCAGTTTGCCTAGATTTCCCTGTACAATACCCCCCAGTTGTCAGTTAGATAAACTTGTAGTTGTGCCCATGGACTCCCTCACTCCAACACCCACTGTGATAAGAATATATCTGAACTGTCAGCCATTTAATCCTGACAGTCTGCTGGATCCTATTCTTTTCTCCTGGCTAGAAAGTCTAGGCAAGAACTATTGTAAGATTTGGCGGTATATCAAATTTTAATAAACATAAACATTTGCTAGGAAACTGCCACCTTCCCTTATTATATCTAAGAATGTATCAAAATCATACTGCCAGTGTTATGTTGATTGAACATGTTTCCTCATTATAGGGCCTTGATGCAGTCATAATGCCATTCTGTACTAGCTGACTTGTTTTCTCTTTGTTTGGCCCTTTACTGATCCATGTTCAACATTACATGCAACCACATTACAAGTTCTACTGAATAGAAAAGATAAAATCAAATAAAGTACTTGTCCCGAGATACCAATCGATTGTAATCTATTAATTTATCTACCTGAGTAAGAAGAAAGTAGCAAGTGTGTTGAAACAAGTCTGTTCATGTTGTGACATGTCTCAAGGTTACTCATGCACAGTTATGGCTCAGTGCAAGTCTAACATTGCAAGAGACAGGATGTCAGGAGAGTCCTTGTTTGAATCAAATAAGAAACTGCTAGGTTTGGAGCACCATTCAGTGATAAAATTTCTCACAAAAGAAGTGAAAAAGCCAAGGAAATCCATGAACACATGACTGCAGTTTATGGTGAGACTGCCCCATCATCCTACAAAGTAAAATTTTGGAGCAAACAGTTTAAGTGGGGTAGAGAGTCCATTGAAGATGACCCTCACACCGAAAGGCCTGTATAAGCAACTTTCACAGAAATGTGCAAGAAGGTTGAGGATTTAATTTTGTCAGACATACAAATTAAGGTTTCCTGAATAGCTGAAGAAATGGGCATCTCAGCAGGTATGTCCAAGGTTAGTGCAAGATGGGTTTCAAGAATGCTAACACCATGTCAGAAGGCTATGAGGCTCCAGTGCTGTTAGGAGAACTTAGAGATGCTCTGTGAAGACAAGTGAATTTTTTTCATCATTTGGTGACTGGAGATGAAACTTGGGTTATCACAGAGATCCTGAGTCCCAAATGAAGTCAATGCAGTGGAAGCACAAGTCATCCCCACCTCAAAAAAGTTCAAGACAGAAAAATCTGCAGGCAAAGTCATGGCAACTGTCTTCTGGGATGATGGAGGACTTTTGCTTCTGGAGTTCATGCCACACAAGGCAACCATAACTGGGGAGAGTTACGCAAGCACAATGATCGCTTTGCGGGAGTCAACCAAGGAGAAGAGATGAGGAAAATTCACAGAAAGTGTGCTGCTTCTTCATGACAATGTGCTGGTGTACATGTCATGACAATTGCAGACTGCCATCCAAGAATATTGGTTTCAGCAGATTAAACATCCACCCTACAGTCCTGATCTGGCTCCCTCAGATTATTTCCTGTTCCAAGTTTTGAAGAAATCTCTCTGTGGACAGTGGTTTTCAAGTGATAGTGACATCAAGGAAGCTGTGACATCCTGATTTTCAAAGGGGTTAGTCATTGCAGGAAAAGTGTATGAAGTGTATGGAACTATCAGGGGACTATATTAAAAAACAAAATTTTTAAAATAACTTTTCTTTCCTACTGAGATTGATAAATTATTTAACAGCCCTTATATCTCTGTTATCTATAGGTTATCCACAGCTAGTTCCAACACACTGATGTTCCCCTCTATAATTTTTTGATATCACTCAATGAATAGTAAAGCTCTGGAACTCTTATTGCAGGTAGCACATCCAGGTTTAAAAAGGATTTAATCAAATTCCTGGAGGAAAAGTCCATAATCTGCTATTGAGATAGACATAAGGGAAGCTACTGCTTGCTCTGGGATTGGTAGTATGGAATCTTGCTACTATCTGGAATTATGTCAAGCACTGTTTCCTTCAATTGCATAGCCTTCAATGTGTGTATAGGGGTGCTGCTTCAATGTTATGCTTTCATTAGCTAGATACAGGCAGATTCCATGGAATCCTGCAGTTTGCCTGTCCCTCACTATTGAAAATGCAGTAGTGAAACAGCATCCCTTGCTGAAAGGACTGTTGGTGAAGGATTCCTGCTCAGCTTAGAGAATAGTGCTGCCAGGTAATTGTGACCTGGATTGGCCACTGGTGGAGGAGTGATACTGGGCTAAATGTTCTGACCCAATATGGCTATTCTTATGTTATAGCCCAGTGATTCCCAACCCTGTCCTGGAGGACCCCCAGGCCAGTTAGTTTTTACAGGATAGCCCTAATGAATATGCATGGAGCAGATTTGCATGCCTGGCACCTCCATTATATGCAGATCTCTCTCATGCATATTCATTAGGGCTATCCTGAAAACCTTACTGGCCTGGGGGTCTTCCAGGACAGGGTTGGGAACCACTGTAATATCCTCTGTACCTGTTTAAACTGTGCTTAAATTATGCCACTATTTTGAGTTCTACTTCCTCTATACTTCTAGGTTTTCCTAACTCCATCGCAGGAATGGTTTTGAAAGAGGTTAAATGAAGCTCATTGTAAATTACACAATTCAATTCTGAATATATTCTACAAGAAAACAGAGCTGAATACCTGCATAGTGGAAATGATAAGGCCCCTGTGAATGACAAACTGACTCAGCGCTGCAGATCTTTTGTAGCTGTTCCGACCATGCACCATCAGCAATCTGCCAATTTGTTTGAACTGAGTGATAGAAAAATCAGCTGCTAGTGAAGCTTGTTTTCCTTCCTAAAAACAAAAAATGAGCATGAAAATCACATTTAAATTTCATCCTTAAGTATGTTTATCATATGTATAAAAAAAGTTTTCCAGTCCATAAACTGTAACGAAGTGTCCATGCATGTTATAGTCTCCCCATACCTTCGATATACTCGTACAGCATTTAGTTACATATTTTAATATGTCTACCTGGTGCAAAAATAAGATTCAAGATGTAATGGAACGTTTGCCGAGACTCATCAAGCCGCCTAATGACCATTAACCTATGCTATTTATCAAAATCGTTTGGTGGTCCCTACATTGAGAGAAATTTTTTTTAGACACCCTGCGTAACTCAATTTTTTCTGTTCGAGTTCCAGAATTATGGAATTTACTTCCTATTCTTCTCAGACTCCAGACCTCTCAATCTTTTTAAAAAGGATCTTAAAACTTATTTGTTTTCGGTTGCCTATTCTTAAGTTCTTTAGAGTTATTTTTACAAAGTTAAAAGTAAAACTTGGCTAGTCAAATTCAGCTTTAAGACCTTCCCTCATCTTATATGTTTCCCAATATGTGATTTTATCTTTACTATTTTAATGTATTTCTCGCCTTCTTTCTGCACATTCATGCTATTTTTTATTCATTACCCTATTTTTATAATTATATTGTAAGCCGCTTAGAAATTCTGTGATTGGCAGGATATCAAATTTTAATGAAACTTATCCCAACTGCCCACCAATGGCTGATGCCAAATTTTTACCCCTGTAACCAGAATGTTTACCCTGGCTTACCAGCCTGCCTCAACATTCATTCCTTGACACCTCTCCCCTGTAATGCCCAGCAACACCATAAAAACAGATAAGAACATAAGAAGTTGCCTCCGCTGAGGCAGACCAAAGGTCCATCTCGCCCAGCGGTCCACTCCCGCGGCAGCCCATCAGGCCCATTGCCTGAGCAGTGGTCCCTGACTAGCTCTATAACCTATCTCTACTCCTATTCCTATAACTTACCTCTACTTCTATCCCTATAACCTACCTCTACACCTCTGTTTTCTTCTCTGGTTTTTTCCCCTATCCACATAAAGCCTCATACCTTGCAGGGTCTCCCTGGTTACCCCTGTAGAGTGTTCCCTCAACCTTCAGCACTCCCCTTCCACTGCATGGCTCTGCTGGTGTACATGCACACTGCTCAGCGGACCTGATCACTGCAGCCTCTTTAGGAGTCCCCAAGCTTTACGTACCTTTTCCCCACAGACCCTGACCCAATCAGGCCAACACAGGCCCCCAAAAATTGACAATCCCATACACATTTTCGGTTTTTTTCTTTTTTAAAAAAAAACAGCCACCTCTTACCCACCTTTTGTTTTTCCCTTTTATGTTTCTTCCTCTCTTCTATCAAAATTGTAACTATTTCCCTATTTAGCCTCACATGTCTTGTATGTTTTACCCTCACATTATTATGAATTTAGGTTTTTGATTAATTTGTAAAGTATGTTTCTTGTCTATACAACAAATTTGTTTTTATGTCATTTTTAACATTGCACTTGTTTCATTTATTAATACATGTTATTTTTATTGTACATCGCCTAGCAAATTATATAGGCGATTCATCAAGACTTAATAAACTTGAAACTTGAAAACAGTCCCATTGCTCCCAGCATGAGCCAGCAGTATTCTAACACGTGCATTGTCACCACATCTGCGCACAAGGACACCAACATCAGTACATGTATGCACATGTGGACACTGCAGGCCCCATCCCACCAGTTATCCATTCTTCCCCCAACTGGACCATGCATGTGGCCACATACAACCAACTCTAGGCTGTGATGTACAAGCAGAGCCCACCAGCATTGCCTCAAGCTCCACCCCTGAGCCCCAGGAAGTGAATAAACTCCCCCCCCAACCCTTTACACTTGTATTCTCAGAACCATGGTGTATTACTGGCTGATAAGTCAGAGAAACTGAAACAAATTAACACAGGAAGAAAGAACAATTTGACACAATGAGGAGCAGCAAATTGCCCAGACTGGATGGTGTACATCCCAGAGTACTAATAAAATTGAAAAATGAACTTGCAGAACTATTGTTAGTAATTTGTCTTTGAAATCCAGAATGTTACTGGAATATTGGACTAATTTTTAGTGTCCCCAGTGCCTCTGTACTGTGTCCTTATTGCCCCAGTGCTAGCATACTGTGTCCTTATTGCCCCAGTGCCAGTGTACTGTGTCCTTATTGCCTCAGTGCCAGCATACTGTGTCCTTAATGCCTCCTTCCTATGTCCTTAGTGCCCCCAGCGCCTCCTTCCTATGTCCCCATCATTATCTTCCAGACTTTGTCCCACCTCCTCCCCCGATGGCAGCCTGCCTGCCTTCCATCCCCCTGAGCAGCATGTTTCCATTTAACCCCCCAATCACCCGATGCCAGCCTGGCTGCCTGCCTCCCATCCCCCTGAGCAGCATGTTTCCATTGACCCCCCTTCCCCCGATGGCAGCCTGCCTACCTCCCATCCCCCTGAGCAGCATGTTTCCATTGAAACACCCCCGATGCCAGCCTGCCTGCCTCCCATCTCCCTGAGCAGCATGTTTCCATTGAAACCACCTCACCCCCTCGATGCCAGCCTGCCTGCCTGTCTCCCATCCCCCTGAGCAGCATGTTTTTAACCTCCCTCCCCCCTGCGCCGACCCTACCCGGCATACCAGAAACCCCCGTTGACCCTCCCAGCTGACCCTCCCGCCGCTAGATGGCCGACAAACCTCGCAGCTCCAGCAGTGTCCCAGGTACAGTAAACACACTGCTTCGCGGTCTTCTACTGGACTAATTACCTCTGCCGCGTGTTACCTGCTGCTGGTCCTTAGATGCGTGCATGCGTACTCTTACCTGCCACAGCCTGACAGATCAGGGAAACACGCAGTAAGAGTGCGCATGTGCACTTAGCATTTTATTTTATATATATATATATATATATACACACATACATATACATATATATATATACACACACACTAGTGTTTAAGCCCTTTACATTAACGGGTGCTAGAATATGTCTGTCTGTCTTTCTTTCTGTGTCTCTCCTTGCCCCTGTCTCTTTCTTCCTTTCTTTGTCTCTCCCTCCAGCTATCTGTCTTTCTTTCTGTCTGTCTCTCTCCCTGGCCCCCTTTGTCTGTCTGTCTGTCTTTCTTTTTGTCTCTCTCCCTGCCCGCTGTCTTTCTGTATGTCTTTCATTCTCGTGCGCTGCCTGTCTTTCTGTCTCTCTCCATGGCCTCCTTCTGTCTCCCCCCCAAAGCAAACCAAGATTGCTCCCTGGCCCCCTTTCCCTCTCCCCCCCACTTCCCTGTGCAGCAGCATTCCCCCCCTTCCCTGTGCAGCAACAGCATTCCCCTCTTCCCTATGCTGCAGCAGCATTCCCCCCTTCCCTGTGTAGCAGCAATAGCATTCTAACCCTTCCCTGTGCACAGCAGCATTTCCCCCCTTCCCTGTGCAGCAGCAACATTCCCCCAACTTCCCTGTGCAGCAGCAGCATTCCCCCCATTCCCTGTTCCCCCTGTCCTGCAGTAGCCCTTTCCCTTCCTTTTCCCTCCTCCCGTCCAGCAGCACCCCTTCTCTACTCCCCCTGTCCATATGCCCCACAGAAATCTACTTACCTCAAAGAAAAGTGGTGCACCGCACTGTTGCTGGCCTCCGTGTCTTCTCTCCACTGCGGCCAGCCCTAGCGCAAACAGGAAGTTGTCAGAGGGCGGACCGCAGTGGAGAGAAGACGGCAAGGACAGCGGCAGCATGGCGCAGCGCTTTTCAGTTAAACGAGCAGGCGAGAGGGAGGAGGGGGAGAAATACATGCTGGCAGGGGTGCCTGTGCCCCCCCCTATTCTGAATCAGTAGTGGCAGCGGTTTCTCTGGCGGTGAGTGAGGGCGGGAGGGGGGAGTCGCCGGCGTGTTCCCTGAAAGCGTGTTCCCTGCCTCCGTGTTCTAAAATGGAATTCGGCACAGACCCATGGTGGCAGGGATCATGCTGTCCTAAGTATATAAGCATGGATTAATGAGACAAAGCCAATATGCATTTAGACAAAGGAAATTTTGCCTCACCAATCTACATTTCTTTAAAGGGGTGAATAAACATGTGGCTAAAGGTAAGCTGTTCAATATTGTGTATCTGGATTTTTAAAAGACATTTGACAAAGTACCTATTGGAAAGGCATGAGACACGAGGTAACGTGTGGTGCAATGGTTAAAGCTACAGCCTCAACACCCTGAGGTTGTGGGTGCAAACCCATGCTGCTCCTTGTGACTCTGGGCAAGTCACCTAATCTCCCCATTGCCCTGGGTACATTAGATGGAATGTGAGTCCGCCGGGAAAGACAAGGAAAAATGCTTGAGTATCTGAATAAATTCATGTAAACCCTTCTAAGCTCCCCTGAAAGAAAGACATAGAAAATTGAATAAATAAATAATTATGGATTAAGAACTGGTTAAAAGATAGAAACCAGAGAATATTTATTCATTTATTTATTCATTCAATTTTCTATACCGTTCTCCCAGGAGAGTTCAGAACAGTTTACATAAGTTTATTCAGGTACTCAAGCATTTTTCCCTGTCTGTCCCGGTGGGCTCACAATCTATCTAGTGTACCTGGGGCAATGGGGGGATTAAGTGACTTGTCCAGGGTCACAAGGTGCAGCGTGGGTTTGAACCCACAACCCCGGGGTGCTGAGTCTGTAGCTTTTAACCACTGCACCACACTCTCCCCTCTTAGGGTTAAGTGATCAATATTCTCAATGGAGAAGGGTAAATAGTAGGATTCCCCAGGGTCTGTGCTGAGACCACTGCTTTTTAACATATTTATTAATGATCTAGAGATGGTAAGAACTAGTGAGAATTATTAATGGTGTGCTGTGCATTAATCCAATGTTCAATGATAGGTGCTGATGTTACCTGTCTCATTAAACAATTTCTGTGTTCTTTGATTCTAGTCTTAATGAGTCTTTTCATTTTACCTACATAAAGGTACTGTAAGTTACATGGGCATACAATGATATACATATATTAAATGGCTTGTGTTTATATACTTTGCCATTTGATGGGTGAGCTAAAGAAGTCAAAGGAATGTGTGCAGACTGAATATTTGCCACACAGGCTCCGATCCTGGTTCCAGCAGTTTGGATGACTCCAGCACTGGTTCTGGTAGTTCGATATGGCACAGAAAATGAGAAAATGAACTCTAAAAGCATTTAAGATAAGTAATTTTAATGTTATGTTAAGTGTGTGATTAAGTAGAGAAATAATTTCTTATTATAATTTGATTTATTTCCTGGATGGAAAGTAATTTTAATTTTAATATTATGTTATCTTAATTACACTTTCTGTACAAGATGATATGCTTGTCAAATAATGTGAAAATTTATAAAAAAAAAAAAAAAAAAGATAAGTAATTTTTGTTGGCATTTTTCAAACCATTGGGATGGTCTATTATCGAGTATTTATTACATGAGAAATGACTTTTATACTAATTAAGTTATAAATTATAAACTATGCTGAAGTATAGGGTCTTCATATGGCAGGGGAGGAGTTGAAGACTTTGGCTTTTGCAGATGACATGTTTTTGATTCTTACTAGGCCTGAAGATTCTTTACTGATGGCATTGGATCTCATTTCTGAATTTGGTTTCTATTCTGGTCTTTCTCTTAATCTGGATAAATCATTTGCTTTGCCTTCTCACCCCGAGTTGCGTACGTCCTGGAGGGGTGTCTTTCTCCTTCATTGGGCCGATTCTACGTTGAAATATCTGGGGATACTTATACCTTTGGATTTGTCTAGATTGTATCATTTGAATGTGGAACTGTTGTTTCTGGCCCTTCAGAATAAATTACAGCTGTGGGGAACCCTACCGTTTTCACTTTTGGGGCGGGTGCATCTTTATAATATGCTCATTGTCCCATGTTGGTTGTATGTTTTTCAGACCTCTCGGGATGCATGCTGCCGTTTGGTTCAGAAGATTCTTTGGGCTGGGAAGTGACCTCATCTGCTGTATAAACTGGCGGTGGCTCCGTGGTACAAGGGTGGATTGGGTTTGTTGAACCTTTGCTATCTGACCATTGGATGTGGAATGCGACATATTAATGATCTTTTCAGGGGTACGTCTACCTTTACTAACATCTCTTTGGAACTTTCCTGTGTCCGGACTATTCATTTTAGTGCCTACCTACATTCTATTCCTTCTTCTTTGCCTGAGTCTCTTTCTAGTAGGGTGCTACACCGTCCCTTGCGGAAGGTTTGGCAATGGGTCTGCAAATAGCATTCTATTTCTGCTTCTATCACTCCCTTTCTGCCTATCCGCTTTAATAGCTCCTTTCTACCTGGGGTGGATGGATCGAGTTTTGCTCAATGGGAATCAAGGGGTATTCATTATGTGTTTCAATTGGTCGATGATGAGGGAAGAATTAAATCCTTTGCACAGATACGGGAAGAATTTCATCTCCCGTTTACTGATTACTTTGCCTATATGCAAATTGACCATTACATTACTTCATTGCCTTCTGGTTCGTTGAAGGCTTCTTGTCAGGAGCTGTTGTTTACAGTTTTTACCTTTGGTTCTCAACTCCCGGTTCCCCTTAAATTTCATCATCGCCATTTGAAGGATGAGTCCCCCTTGTTTGATCATGTTACATTACGGAATGCTTGGGCTCGGGACCTCACTATAGAGCTACCTGAAGATGTGCTTTTGCAGGCAGTCCGTAGATTACCTGCCTTTCGCAAATACACCACTTTTTGGGAGCAACATTATAAGATAGTCTTCCGTTTGTATATTTCTCCTAAGAGGGCCTATCTTGCTGGGTTTCGCAAGTCAGCTACTTGTCCTAGATGCCAGGACCCTGAGCGGACTTGGGCCATATATTCTGGACTTGCCCCAATATTCGATCCTTTTGGAATACTATTTTTCTTTTTGTAGAGCGTATTTGGACCATTACAATTCGATGCTCTCCTTTGGTTTTATTTGGAACTGTTCCCCATTACTACCCTCGTCACAGGGGGGATGCTGCTTTCCATAAGTCCTTATTGCCTTGAAATGTATCTTACTGAAATGGCTTGAAGGGGACACGCCTGACTACTCTATCTGGCGGTGCAGGATGATTACCCTCCTGATGTGGAAACGCAGAGATGTGATAGACTTTTCCTCCCTCTCAGGGCACATTTTTCAACGTACCTGGGAACCTTTTTGGACCACCATGACCCCCTTGGCTCTTAGCCGATTGCTTAACTGTTGATCCTATGTCTTTCTGTATCACTCTGTTACCGTTGGTATGCTTGTGTTGCTTTATGTTAACCCATTGCCTATGTTGGATTTGTTTTGGGAGGATGACCTGGGGGTGGGGGAGGGGAGTTCTGTGTGAGGTATTGTACAAAACTTTGAGCTTGTTTGTAGATCCTGTTGTGTATTTGTTTGCTTTCTGGATGAGCTCAATAAAATACATTTGAACATAAATTATATACTATAGAAACTTTAAAAATTTTAAAAAGTACCATAAAAAAATATTAAAAATGCATATGATTGGGTTTTTGGCCAATGACTGAATTGCGGAGTATCCATTCGGACTTTAACTACGCCGACAGTGCAAGGCAATGATAGACTGAGTGTAGAACTCCTAAACTCTGATGCCTTTTCCTGAACCAATCAAGTTATTAGTTATCTGATATAAAGACTAATGTGATTACTGAGTATTGACCCTAGATTTCCCTAGAGTGAATTACTTGTTATTGGGTTTATACTGATCTTATTCATTGCCAGGATACATGACAAACATTTGGAAAAACTGACATAAAAGCATTAACGCATAAATTGGGAAAGTAACTAAAGAAAATGAAAAAAAAAAACAACTATTAAAAATGGAAACAGGGAAAATAATGAAAATCTTACTGCTGTCAAACTTGAAGAGGCTGAAGTGTAATCTATATTTTTCCACTGTTCTCTTTAATGAATATTGTGAGGCCAAACTGAAATCCTGGAGCAATAATCTAAAATTCTACATTTGGTATTTTTTTCAAGAAGAAAGTCTGCAGAGGCTAAACACAATACCATCTTGTCACAACAAATTAATCCTCACTTTTCCTTCAATTCCAATTCCACAGTCTGCTGCTTGGATCATGCTGACATCATTTCCTCCATCACCTGAAGAAAAACCAAAGTTGAATACCTGTGAGAGGTGCTCTCTAAGGACAGCAAACTATCATTCTTAGCACAAATGGGTGATGACATCTAATGTATTTCAGACCAGACATATGTAAACAAATCTCTGTGCTTTCTAGATTGGTGCACTGTGAATATGTGAGATTTCCTGCAACAACATCATTGTAAAAATTTTCAAAGATTATGTAAAAATTTTCAAAGATTACTGTAAAAAATACTGCCGTGCGTTTAATTTTTAATTTGAAGAAAACAGACCATGTTATAACTTACTATAAAGAACTTCATTAGCTGTCAGTAGAGGCTAGGGTGTTTTTCAAGTTTGGAACCATGTTTTAGTTGATTAATTTACATTCATCAATCCCAATCGCTCATTGCGAGCCACTGCATTGTTTGTTTTCCCTTCTACTCGTGATTGTTTATATAAGAGATTTTTTACAAAGATTACTTCATACCAAATAGCTAGTTGGGATACAGAGTTTCGCAGAATATTATCGCTTTCTTCATCTTATATGCATTTTAAAAAATTGTTAAAATCTAGTTTATTTGCTAAATTCCAGGAGAATTGACTTGTTAATCACCGAGATTGTTCAGTCTTCTTAGTCTGTTAAATGGCAAAGAACTGCAAGGTTTTTCAGTAAACAAAGGTGATTTTATATTATGTTATGATAGTCTGCCACCTCAATTCAATTAGGAGATATCAACCTATAGGGAAGATGGGAGAGATATATGAGGCCTGATATCCTGCTGCCCTGAAAAGCACCTGTTCCAGGTTAGCAACTTTGCTTTCTCTGAGGACAAACAGGATATACAGTTCTCACAAGCAGGCCTTTTCTGCACTTTTTCTTTTTTTAATGAAAGCAACCTGGAATTTATAAAAGGAAATAGTGCCTGCTATTAGAACTTTTTTGTTCCAGAGGAGCGTAGTGAGCAGGAGAGAGTGCTGTGCTGAATTTGGACTCTGTATCAGCTGAGTGTGAGAGACATCAACTTACTTGTAGCTGATCAACTTACTGACTATCGAGATTTTCTTTACTTCAGTAATTTCAACATGGGTTTCGCTTTAATTTTAGTACTGAAACCCTATTAATTTATCTTCTTTCAAAAATTCAATAAATCTGTCTTCAAAATAAATATTCTATTTTACTCCAGTTTGATTTATCTTCAGTTGCTTTCAGATATAGGTCTTCATCAGGCAGTTTTGGATTGGTTCTCTAAATTTCTTCAGTATCGTTCCTATTCAGTGAATTTTCTTGGTAATACTTCTAATTTCTGGCAGCCCCCTTGTGGGGTTCCTCAGGGTTCCCCACTTTCTCCAATTTTATTCAATCTCTATATGACCACCTTGAATATTTTCAAGCTGTCATCTTGTGAAACTCTATTCACTTATGCGGACAATATTTTTATTTTGATAGAGATAGATCCGGATATTACTGACCTATCATCTAAAGTAAATCTTTGTATTTCAAAACTTCAAGCCTGGGCTCAGTTCGTCCATATGAAGCTTAATACAACAAAAACCAAATTATTATGGTTAGGCCCAAAATTGGACTGTCTTCCTCTTTCTGTAGCTTTAGTTTCTGGATCCTCTCTACAGATTGAGTTCTCTGCCAAGGTATTGGGAGTTTTTCTTAACTTCTCTCTATCTTTTAAAGATCAAATTAACTCCGTGGTCAAGAAATGTTTTTTTAATCTACGTATGTTGAGGAAGGTTAGACATCTCTTTCATCATTGCCACTTTTCCACCTTAGTTCAGTCAATTATTTTATCCCGTCTCGACTACTGCAATGTTATTTACCTTGATGTTACAAAAACTTGCATTTACAGATTGCAATTAATTCAAAATACTGATGCGAAATTGATTTTTGGGAAACATAAATTTGATCACGTGACACTGTTGCTGCAGAGTCTTCATTAGCTCCCAGTTTGTTTTAGAGTTCAATTTAAGTGTGCCTGTGTTGTTTTTAAAATTTTACATGGTATTTTTACTCCTCTCCTTCCTCTATCCTGGAATGTTATAGATTTTCTTTTGCAAGAGGTGATCAACAATTCAAATTATTTCTTCCTTCCAAAAAAGGGATTAATGGAGTTAAGTTTTCAGTCACTCTCTGATTTTTAAGCTATCTCAACTATTGAATGACCTTCCACTTCTTTTAAGGAGTTCCGGCTCACTTCAACCTTTTCACAAATCCTTAAACACTACTTTATTTGCTAAACACTTTGAAAATTAACTTTACCAAACTTAGTCTTATTCTTTTCTGGCTTTTTATTTGATAACTTAACTATTGTAAACCGAGTCGAGCTTTCCTTGAATGATCACTCGGTATATAAAGTCAAGCATTAGATTAGATTAGAAGACCTAAATCTGGAACAGCTTAAATCTAGATGCAGTTTGCGGTGTGTGGCTACAGGACATGGCCAAAAGGGCACACCAGGCCCCTTGGAGCCATGAGAAGTGACAAGAAGCTAAGAAGATTGAATATTGCTGGGCTGTTTAAGATGAGTAAGAAGAGAAAGGCTCAATCCATAGATAAGCATTTTTTTTGCCTTCCATAGATGCCTCCTTCTATGCCTAATGACCCCTACAAACTCCTCCACAGACCAACAGTTCTTTAGTGAGTGGAACAGACTGGGCAATCTTAGGATTGCAGATAGAATCATTATTGGTAGTCAAGAAACTTAAGCCTGTTTCTTTAGAAGGACTGGATGTGGTTGTCCCTTTCAAGCCTAGTCAAGAAATTTCCCTTCAGGATATTTGGATAGTGACTGTTAAGACTAAGTCTAAGTTAAAACCAAGATGCAAAGGACGAATCAACACAAAGGATGAAAACTGTGGAAAGAATGATCTTGATGCAGTGGTTTATTGAAAAGTCTTCACAATAAAAGGTGCAGGACAATAAAACAATCCAATAGTACACAGTAAAAATGTTGTGGTGTGGACCCGGCATGGTCTGTTTTAGGTCAAAAAGACCTTCTTCTGGGGTCATATGGGAATATATGGACATAAGAGTATGCATACGGGAAATGAAGAAGAACGAGTATGATACTGTGTAAGTGACTGAAATGTGAAGCTAGTGTAGAAGTAAATGATGTGAAAGCTAAGGCGGGAAAACCTCAGTGAACAAGGGTGTCACAAAAAAACGAGCAAATGTCCCGAAAAAGCTTGTGAATGAATGGCTATGTAAGGCTGGTGATGCAACAGGAGTGAGCATACATTATCTATATTAATATCCTAGTGGCATCTAATATATTCACTGGTTTTATTTATCATTTCCGCTGTGGAGCATTTTTTTAGTTACCATTTACGTAGTGGTCTACTTTTTGTAGTATTTTCTTTTAGTGTTTTATTTCTTTTAGATTTTTTGTCAGTCAATCCATCTCTTGCAGTTTTATTTGCTTTAACACTTCTTTTGCCATACAGTTTAGATTAATTTTATGATTTTAATACACCTATATTTCTGTTATTTTAATGTGGCTATATTTTTACTAGATGCAAAATCGTGAGAACAAAACTTATAATAAGTGAATTTTTTGCTAGACTTCAAACACCCAAGGCACTACTTATTGTCTTTCTTCATGCCCTTGCTGGGATGGTGTTTTCATCATTGGTCCTAGCACGGTGACATATGCAAAAATATTTTTATATATTAATTATAAACAGGCTCTATATAGATTGTAAAGTGCATAAAGTGCTGTAAAGGAAAGGCACCTATTACAAGTTTTGTTCTCACGATTTTGCATTTGATATTTATTTATTGAACATTACTTAATTTTCCTTGTTTAGTTGATCTATGTTTTTACTAGACACACATATTCAGCAAGGGTCCTCCTTTCTAGCAAATATCTTTGAGACAACTTTGATTAGTCAACCCATGTGGGCAATGTCAGTGTTTTTAAATTGATATAACTTTCCATCCTTTCTGTTACAATAATACAATCTCTTGGTTATCCATATGTTCCTTTTATTTCCTTTCGGTTTATCATGTGATTCATGTACATTGCATTTGATTACTTGCTTTGCCATGTATGCTTCTGCCTACAATGTGACTCATGTATACTGTATTTGATTACTTGCATTTTTATGTACACAATATGACGATGTTTATAAGATTTCTGTCTTTTGAAAAGTTTACATTATGATGTGTAATACTAGTGTTTGAGCCTAATGTATACTGTTTTGTTTTAAAGATTTCATTATTACTTTCTGTAAAATCTTTCCTATATGTCATTTACAAAGTTAGCAAGGCTTTTCCATCATATTTTTCACCATTGTTATGTAGATTTTCCTTCTAATTGTATTGTATTTGTCATATTCTGCATGGTTTTGCACACCACAATGAGGGTGCATTTTATTTCTTTTGACTCTATTGCTTGTACATGGTATGGCTATTCTTTATTCATTTGTCACTCTGCATTGTGCCAGGACAAAGGAATTCCAAATGCTTCTAAAAACTTTGATTCATGAGGTTATTCCTGTGCAGTTAGCCATGCAGCAGCATGATCTTAGTAGAACTCTCTCAGAGGCTGCAGATGTTTCAGTTTGGGAAGCTAGATTGTGGAAAGAACATGTGAATTCTGTGCAGGAGCATTTAGGGTCTATGTGCATCAACATTCCAGAGTCAGATTGATATAATGTCCCATAGGCCTTTGTTGACATTGGTTAGGCCAACTGAAAATGCTGACTGCTAGCAATGCTAGGCTGACATCTTCCATCTACTTTTCCTTTTCCATGTATGCTCTTCTTTACTCCTCTTTTGTCTCATTTTCTTTGACATTATTTATTTGCTGTTTATCTATTTGTTTATTATTTTTTTATTATTATAGGAGTGTGTATGGTGAAGTGGTTGGAGCTACAGCCTCAGCAACCTGGGGTTGTGGGTTCAAACTCTGTGCTGCTCCCTGTGACCCTGGGCAAGTTACTTAATCCTCCATAGCCCCAGGTACGTTAGATATATTGTGAGCCCACCAGGATAGATAGGGAAAATGCTTGAGTACCTGATTGCAACCCCCCCCCCAAAAAAAACCCCACTTAGATAATTTTGATAACTAGTATACGTATAAATACCTAATAAACTTGAAACTTGATTTATTGAGTACTACAGGCTTATGTTTTTAGGACCCCTAAGGAAGGTGTTTCACTGAAACACGGCCTGTGTTGGGTCCGTGGAACACAAATTGTAGATAGTGTCTTAAAGTCTTTTCTGAAGAAATAAAAAGAAGGTTTTTTCAACATTGTTGGTTTCCACATTTTTTTGTTTAGTCTGTTTAAGGCATACAGATAGCAAGATACTTCTATCAGAGTCTGGAGTTGGCAGTAGAGGAGAAGGGTATGGATAAGAGGGATTACCCATTGAAAGGAGTTGAAAGGAGTTCACGGGGGGATAAATGAGAAAAGATATTGGGGGGCTGTAGAGTGAATGCATTTGTAAGTCAGTAAGTGGAGTTTGAACTGTATATGGAGATGGATGGGGAGCCAATGAAGTGATTTGAGGCAGAATATAAGTCATGCAGCAGAATTTTGAATGGATTAAAGGGGAGAGAGATGGTTGAGTGGAAGACCTGAGAAAAGCAAGTTGCAGTAGTCTAAGCAAGAGGTGATGAGAATGTGGATAAGGGTTTTGGTAGAGTGCTCAGAAAGAAGAGGTTGGATTTTAGTAATATTATAGAAGAAGAACCAACATGCTTTAGTGGTTTGTTGGATATGAGTGGAGGAGAGAGAGGAGTCAACGATGACCCCCAAGGTTGCAAGCTGACAGGACACAGAAATAGAGAATGGGAGGGAGAGGGGAGGTGGGTTTAGGCAGAAAGATAAGGAGTTTGGTTTTAGCCATATTTGGTTTTAGGTGGCAGTGAGACATCCAGGCAGCAATGTTGGACAGGTAGGCTGAGAATCAGGCATGGATTCTTACAGAAATATCTGGTGTGAAGAGGTAGTTCTGGGAGTCATCAGCATAAAGATAATATTGAAAGCCATAGGAGGAGATCAGTGTACCGAGGGAGTGGATATATATGGAGAAAAGGAGAAGGCCCAAGGCAGAGCTTTGAGTTACACTGATTGACAGTGAGATAACAGTGGAGGGGAATACACCATTGCATACACTGAAAGTGCGATAGGAGAGGTAGCAAGAAAAAAGGGAGAGAACAGAACCCTGGAATCCCAGCGAGGACAGCGTATTGAGGAGTAGGTGGTGATCAACAGTATCGAAGGCAGCAGATGGAGAGTGACAGGTTGATGATGTGACAGGAGGGATGACAGTAGGAGAGATAGCACTGAGTAGGTAGGTGGGAATCAGATCAGAGAAGCAGGTTTGGAAGAGGACAGAAGTTGTGCAGTGTCCTCTTCAGTGATTTTCCGAAAAAGAGGAGAACGTGGCAGGTGGCAGAGATTGAAGGGAGGCTGGTAGAGTGGATAGCTGGAAGGGGGAAAGAGGTGACCTGGTTGAGAAATCAAGTTGAATCTTGTGAATTTTGTCGCAGAACTCTGCCATCGTTTTGGGGAAGTGAAGGGGGGATTGGAGGTGGGAGCACGTTTAGTAGAGTGTTGAGTGTGCCAAAGAGATGGCGAGGGTTAGAGCTAAGAAAGTTAATTAAATGGGTGTTATATTCTTGTTTGGCAAGTGAGAGGGCAGACTAGAAGGATGTCAGTAGGAATTTGAAGTGTATAAAGTCAGCACTGGAGCACAGGTAGCGGATATTGGGAGTCAGCCAGGGCTGGGGTTTAGCACACTTTACAGGATGTGAGATGGGAGGAATGAGAGTATCTAGAGCAGAGGAGAGAATAGTGTTATAGGAGAAGACAGCTTCATTGACAGACTTGTGTAACATAGTAGTTGAAGGGAGAGATGAGACAGTGGTGGAGAAGGTGTCAGAGTCAATAGCCTGAAGGTTCCTAAACGTTTAGGTAGTGATTGGTTGGGTCGGGGAGAGTGATGAGTTGTGAAGGTTAACAGATGATGATCAGAGAGGGGAAGAGCTGAGCTGCAAAATTTGGTAGTAGAGCAGTTGGAGAAGACAAGGTCAAGGCAGTGGCCAGTCTGGTACGTAGTGGAGTACAGTTGGCAATTGTAAGAGGATGTTAAGAGTGAGAAACCTGGAAGTATAGGAGTCAGAGGGGTCATCGGCATGAATGCTGAAGTCACCGAGGATGAGGGAAGCAGATGAGGGTTTGAGAAATAAGGAGAGTCAGGAGTCAAAGTCAATGAATGAGGAAAGAAGAGACAGACTTATCAGGGGGTTGGTAAATGACTGCTACTCAAGAGTGGTAGAGGAGCGAATAGACAGATGGAGTGAAATTCAAAGGAGGGAGAGCAGTGAGATTGAGGCAGACGAAGGGGTTGATGTCTATAAGGAGGTGAGAGTAACAGCTCAACACCACCTCTAGGACCAACTGGGCAAAGTGTATGTGCGAAAAGGTAGCCTCCATAACAGGGTGGCTGCTGAAGCAGTCTTCGGGGCAGAATCAGGTCTCAGTTAGAACTAGCAGGTGGAGAGTTCGCAAGACAAAGATACTAAACCAAGGGTCAGAAACCCATGGCTTTTTGAGTATCTGAATGCAGCTCCCCCAATTTCACCAAACAAAGCTGAGGCAAACCTTTTGGCCATGGGAAAGGAGACAGATGCTGGCATCATCATTATGTACAAGTTTTGAGGGAGGAGGTTCTGATTTTGGAAATGGAAAATAAAAGGTGGCGGCATTTATCTTTGGCTGAGAAGGTTCAGGGCGAAAAGGTACTGTCTTTGATTTGTGATGGTAAAGTTCTTGGCCCTGGCTACAGAAAGGATAAAAAAAAAACTGTGAGTGTCAGCAGGGCTGGCTCAAGGGACCATGGCACCCTGAGTCAACTTTTGTAGTGGCACCCCCACCAACACTTGCCTGCGATCCAATATCTCTCTCTCCACTCCCTCGCCCCCTGCCCGCAATCCAGTGTCTCTTCTCTCTTAAATAACCCCCTCCTCAGATACCTTCACACTCTGTGCCAGCTGCAGTAGCAAACCAAATGTACTGTCTGTGCCCAGCACAAATCCTTCCCTCTGCCACATCCGATCCTCCTGGAAATAGGAAATTGCATCACAGGGGTTAGGAAGAAGTAGAAAAGGTTCTGGGCTGGGCACAATCAGCATGGGTAGATTGCTGCAACAGGCATCCTCTAGAGTAGGAAGGTAGGCTAGGAAGAGGGGCTTCAGAGTGACAAGGAGATACCAGATCGTTTCAAGTTTCAAGTTTATTAGGATTTTTATATACCGCCTATCAAGGTTATCTAAGCGGTTTTACAATCAGGTACTCAAGTATTTTCCCTATCTGTCCCGGTGGGCTCACAATCTATCTAACGTACCTGGGGCTATGGAGGATTAAGCGACTTGCCCAGGGTCACAAGGAGCAGCGTGGGGTTTGAACCTACAACCCCAGGGTGCTGAGGCTGTAGCTTCAACCACTGCGCCACACACTCCTCCGCTGGAGTGGCTGAAGGGGGAATACACTGAAGGAAGAAATGCTGGACTGGGATTTTGGTGCCTTCTCTCACCAAGTGACATGAGCCAGCGCTCACCTGATTCATAGATTGAGCCAGCCCTGAGTGTCAGGGTGGAAAGGGAACAAGCTTTAAGAGTGATGTTTATGAATGGAGAGGGCTTGTGAGTGACTTTGTTTTTGTTTGTTTAAAAGTGATGAGAGGCATGTCCTGTAGGCAGTCAGCTGGCACAGGCACCTCTCCTCCTCCAGCACCACCTCCCTCACCGATGTAATATTAGGCTCTGCGCATGCATGCACATCGACATGATGACATCACACATGCGTGTTACATCATTGCATTGACGTCTGCGCATTTACATTACATTAGTGACTTCTATTCTGCCAATACCTTGCAGTTCTGGATGGATTACAAAAAAGGTAACTGGACATTTAGGGTGCTGTTTACATGGTTGAGACTTTGCTGTGAAATTTACAAGAGTGAGGATAGTCATGGAGATGTGTTAGGATTTCTTGATAAATTTTTTTGAACAACAAGGTTTTGATTTCCGGATGCCCTCCAGCCACAGCACTGAGTTTAATATGCCAAGGCTTCAGAAAGTTTGCAGGACACTGCTCTAGGCACTGTACCAGCAGTGATGTCCATAAAAATATTGACTACTATATAGGTACTTCCCCAGGCAGATGACTAGTGCCTCATTAGAGAATGCTACTGCTGGGAATGATGAGACAGGTTGAAAGAAAATATACTAATTTTTATAGGAGCCAAGTTTTCAAAATCATTGGGAGGTCTAAACAGAATACAAATCATCATTCTTTGCACACAGTGAAAAGATTTCTCAATTCTGGGGGTTCTCAAGCACGCATAATAAATGCATGTGAAAAATATAATCCACTTAAAAATATTCCTAAATTTTAATTTCATAATATGAAAACACCAATATAAACAGATTTTAGTACCATTGCAAAGCACTCAATTAGTTTGAAAATAACAATTTAAACACCCCCTAGAATCAGTTGTCTTAATAATAGTATTTGATAAGAATGTGTCAGTTACCACCTACTAGCTATATTTCTATAGTAAGTTTGTTAGTGAAATCACAATTTTAAGGCTTAATTGAGAACCAAAGCTGCTCACCAATAGCACATGTGCGTTTTCCTGTGTGCTGCTGCAACAGTTTCACAATGTGAGCTTTCTGAGTAGGTGAACATCGACAGCAAACCACAGCGGGGCACTGACATGCAAGCTCTACAAACTCATGTTCATAATATTTCAAGCAAACCTATGAGAGAAAGGAAAAATCCCCCCAATATAAAAGAATACAATTTACTTGACAGAGACTTAAAAATTGGTTGGTTTGCTTCGGGTTTTAAAAGCCACATTCTCCAGTATGCTAATGCATTACATTAAACCCCAACAAAAACAACTAAACAATCTTGGTGTTATTATTCAAAATTTAACTCAAATGTAATTCAAGGACATTTCAAAAATCCACTTGTTCTTACAAAAGTGCCTCCTTCCTACTGAAAACAGAGGAGAAAAAGCTGAGCTCAAATTTCATGCACAATATACCATACATACAATGAGGCATTTAGCTTTCAATCCTTATCATCCCCACTTAAAAAAAACCTTCTTGTTCAATACAAGGGTAAATCAAAAAGTAAAGGCAAAATACATTTAACAGCTTTAATAGAAGAAACTGTGAGCAATTGAATATATTACTTTTCCACATAGTCCCCATGCAAGACGATGCATTTGTTGTATTAGCTTCTGCTTTCCTGCAGAGAAGTTTTTCGGTTGCTCCTAAAGCCAGGTGAGCACTGCTTTCTTTACTTCATCTATTGCTCTCCGTGTCGCAGTGATGCACCTATATCTCATCGCTGGTAACAATTCTCTCCAGAATACTCGGATCTTCTTCATACTGTCTCAGGAACTGGGTCGCAACCTTCACACAGTGTTGTTTGTGTAGATTAGTAAGCTATTTAGGATCCTATCATGCACAGACTTTCCTGTATCCCAAGTCATCATACGTTATGGCAAATGCAGATTCATAGCCGATATTCAAATCTGCAACCAACTGAGACACCGTTATCCAGCGGTGTTCTCTAATCAAGGCATCTGCCCTGTCAATATGCTCTTGTGTGCACAATGTTGATGGGTTACAAGAACGACCTTCATCGGTAACACCTGTTTTTCCCGCTTTAAACCTTTTTACCCACTCATAAACCTTTTGTTGATTCATGGTGCTATGTCCATACTGAGTCAATATCCGACAGTGACTTTCCACAGGTTTCACTCCCTCTGACCAAAGAAAGTATACTACTGTACGTTGGTCTTCGATGGTGTAATCTTGCAATGGAACATCCATGTTTCTGAAATTGTGGCCGAGTGCTACACTGTATGTGGACAAACTATCCAATAGTTAATGTACGAGTACATATATTGTATTTCACAAGTTCTGTTCCGGTTATTGCATAATTTAACAATTACCTTTAATTTTTGATTCACACTATATATAGTTTTTAATAATTGAATGCATGAACTTTGAAGGTATTCTATTTTATTTTCAGTAGATAGGAGGTAAACAGCATAAATGCTACTTCTTGGGATCTTGCCAGATACTTGTGACCCAGATAAGCTATTTGAAACAAGAAACTGGGGTTGATGGACCTTTAATCTGGCCTAGTACAGTAGCTCTTACATTCAGGTCAATATGAAAAAGATTTACTCATTTAAATCAATTCATTTAAACTTTTGCTTCTTTAGATAGCTAGTATGTTTAAAATCATATGTCACACCAATTTAGCTGTGTAAAAAGAAGGTCAGGTTAAGATGTGTTCTTGTAAGTGCAATATTGAGCATTAAAGTGGCTACATTCAGTTAGGTTAATCTGGTAGCCTAAATGGCAGGCCTAAATCTACCCACTGAAATTCTGAGGGGGTAGATTTAAGCATATATAGAGCTGCAAAGTTACCTGAGAAAATGTACTTGGTTATCTTTCTTGTTCAGAGAGTATTTGAATATCAACCCTACAATTGCCTACATTGTGCAATGGCACTTTTCCTTCATGTGTTATTTCTGAAATGTGTCTAATAATAGGAAAAACCATAGTTTAGAGAAGAACCTGAGTCTGTCTCGAATGTCTATTAGTACTACTTACAGTACAAATGTCAGATCCCCTTTAGAGAAGATTTTCAGGTACATTAAAAATATGAAAACAGCCCTATTAAATTGCCTGTTTAATGGACATATCCAGAAATAAAAAGTAAGATTAAAATTTCACAGAATTGTTTGGTTCACTCAGGTATATAATAAATCCAACATAATGGACAACGACTGATTAGTTAACATAAATACACCATCCCATTAGGATGCAATTCACTGTGGTGGACTTTCTCATTATGAACTCATCTACAAAGTTATTCTGTTCAAAATTTCCTCTCCTTAATACAACATGCAGTAGACCTTAGGAACAATGCTGAAACAAATCTTTTGGGGTTTTTTTTTTGGGGGGGGGGAGGAAGGGAGAGGCCCTGCAGTTTCTTCATTTTGCCTTGTATTTCCAGCTTTGGATACTTCATTTGCAGTTGTTCAGTATTTTTTCTCCATTTTTATATTCTCTCATAATTTACTTAGTCCCGTCACTCTGGCAGCAGTCCTTAGTCGGGGCTGCACACAAGAACTTCTTCAGGAGCCTTCAATTTTTAGGCTCTGAATCAGACCACTAGGTGTCACTGTTATATAAACTAGGGCTTCTGTCACCCAGGGTAATTCTGATCTGTTTGAACATTTGCTTCTGAACAAAATGCTATGCACTAAGGTCCTGATTCTATAAAAGGCATCTACCGATCTAGGCACCTAACTTTATTTTTTTAAACAGCTTAATTGGCACCGATAATTGAAAGCGCCATTAAAAACCGATTAAAAAAATTAATTAGCAAGTAGGTGCCTACATGGAAAGTAGGCATGGATAAAGATAGAGGTCATGGACTGACTTAGGCACCAGCATATTAGGCCAAGAAAATCCTAGCTTAATTTACTGACACCTAATATTATGATGCCTATCAGTGCCTAAGCTAATTTAGGTGCCACTGGGTGCGATTCTACAACTGTTGCCTACTTTGACTGACATGCAGTAGGTATCACTTTGCTAGGCGCCTACTGAGTTAGGCACTGTTTATAGAATCTGGCCCTAAATATGTAAACTGCTTTGGTTGTATCACAAAAAAACAGTACTATATATGAAAAGATCATGACCTTTTACCCTTAAAATTCCCGCAGATGGACTTGGATTCAAAACTAAGACTTACACAGCTCACCAATATTAGGCAACTATTGTAGCTGCTATTCATATTCTACTTTAACAGCTGTACTTGTCATGTGCAAAGGACACAATAGAAATCTATGTTTTTAAATTATTTTTTTTTTCTATAAAATCAGGTATTACCTCCAGAGAGTCTCCAGATATTACCAGAGCACAGTCATGCTTTCTCCTAAATGCATTCAGTTCTAAATGAGCTTCCCCTCGGTTGCTTACCTTTATAGGAAAGAAACATTGAATAAATAAATGTAAAACAAATCAGAAGCACATTTATAGAAAAGTTTTAAGTACTGCATCCCCCAGAAAAATAAATACTAACATATGGTATTAAATATTGATATATGCATATTATATTTGGTTGCTTCTCATTATTATTCATGTAACTGAGGTATCTTTTGGAAAAGCAAAAGCAATTTTTTTTGCAGAAAAAGGTGATTCTACGGAAGAAAATAATGAAAATCCGTGTAGTGGTCATTACAATAGCTGCTGTAAAAATGGACAGTACATGAGAAATAGCCTGAATAGATGGGCCTTGCAATCCTTATCTGTCTTCTTTCTCTGTGTTATGTATTTTATTGATCATGTGTTTGCAATCTTTGCTTTTCCCATTTCTCCATATTCATTTCTTGATTGAGAACTAAAAAGGCCATATTGCGACCCTATGCTGTATATTTTTGTTAAAATATAGTACGTGATTTTTACATTTTTCTCTCCAAAAAACTAAATTCTAATTTCAGTAATTTTATGGGGATATTAACACTGATTGATTAAACAGCTCTGTGAGTTTATTGAAAATACTATTAACAGTACATTAAAAAAATCTGTTAATAAAAACCTTGTTGAAAGTCTCCTTATGGAGGGGGGGCAGAGCTTGGCCACGTTCTAAGATGGCTGTGTGAATCAGTTGCTCCCTCTGCCCTGCTACTTTACAGATATTTTTGAAGTATTGCAATCACAGTTTTATACCTTTCAAGTGTATCATTTTACTGTCAGGATTGCCTCGAGTAAACAAAGCAAAAATAATCTGAGGAGAACGTGGGACCTGGAGGGATTGCAAAGTGTTTGAAGAAAGACCCACCATCACCATCAAAAGTTTCCTTGCCTAAAGATACATCTGAACTTTTAGAGCAGGTGATAAAGGATCTTGCTACTATAAAAGACATATTGGGTCAAACTACTTCAACATTAACCTCCCTCCAGCTAGAGGTCTTTGCGTTGACAAATCAGCTAACAGTGAGTAATGCTCTTGTGGATCACTTAGAGCAGAGGATGGTGGCTGCTGAAATACATGTTACTCAGTCAGTTAAAGATCACAATTTGCTGGTTCAAGATCTGAAAGAGGCTAACAACAGGTCCAGATGGAAAAATGTTAGGATTTTGGATTTAAATGAAGGAGCAGAAGGAGGTAATGCAATTCAATTCCTCACTGATTTTATACCAAAGGTCCTCTCTCTCACTGTTACCCAGTCATTTGAGATTGAGAGGGCACATCGAGTGCCATCCCAGCTGTCTAATTCTCAGAGGGGTCCCAGACCTCTAATATTTAAAGTCTTGCGTTTCTATCACGCATTGGAGATTTTTGGGGCAGCAAAAAAGGCAAAGTCAGTCACTTGGCAGGGCAGAAAGCTTATGTTCCTTCCTGATTTTGCAAAAAACACTGCTTCTCTCAGAAAAAGATTCTTGGACTTAAGACCACAGCTTAGGGAATTAGGTGCTAAATATGGACTGATTGATCCAGCAATTATGAGATTTTTTAAAATAATAATACTAAATATTACAGGGATTTTAAAGACTTACAAGATCTTATTAATAATCAACTGCAGCAGATGTCCTAATGCAGGATTCTAACTAACAATTGGAAAGTCAATTGGATCTCAGTATTCTTAGAGCTCTTATCAGATTATTTTATTTATTTTCTTATGGTCAGTGGGGTTTTCTTTTGAATTTTTCATGATTGATGGTTTGAGGCGAAGGATATAGGATGATATATAACATTTACTAATAAAAAAAGGGGAAAATACTGACAAGTTGTCTTTTGCTGGAAGAAAGTGACTTATGAGGTCTGAAAAGTTACTCTACTAAATACATCAGATAGTTTATAATACTTAAGGGACAGGATTTCAATCAATGTTGGTATGCCTAATGAAATTATTTATTGGATTAATTCCTTTTATTGCTGGGTGAGTGTTGTTTTTGCACCCAGGCTCTTCTGAGTAAGCTGTATGCAAATATTGGAACATCCTGATGTCATCATTTCATTACTGATTCAGTGACTTCCTCTTTGCCGTGAAATGGCACCAGAGTAGGGAATACGTGAAACTTGTGTGAAACTTGCAGAGACAGAGCAGCATTTATCTCAAAGGGCTTCACAGTACACCAGCACAGTTGAAGTAGCACTGGCTCATGAAAAATGGGTGAAAACTAGGACTTCTGAGACACTGTACAGAAACAATCCGATCTGAAACTGAAGAGTACCCACTTGCCTGCGACTGATTTGCAGCATTTGGCTTGGCTTTTGAGGATAGAGAAGAAACTGCCATGGGTTGTGCTAATACCATATTGTGGGGGGGGGGGGGGGAAGCGGGAAGCTTCCTGCACTGGCTGCCTCTTTGGCAAATCTGTTTTATTGTCCTTTTAGTCTGAATTCCTGGGATGCTGGTGTTCTGCAATTAAAATCGAGGCTCACTTGCGAAAACAGAAGCAGAAGACCAACATGAAAAAGACATGAAATGGACTAGATACAGTAAGGTGCCATCTTTATCATGTGGAACAGGAAATGCAAAGAAAAAGCAGGAGAAGCAGACCTTGGCACAACACAGAAAATCTGCAGGAAATAGGCACAGAGGTGTATGATAAAGAGAAGGAAAAGTCCTGCTCCAGTCCCTCAGGTGGGAGGTGGAATAACTTAAACTAGACTTGGGATAAGCTATGAAGCAACTTTAAGTTCAGGTCATCTGGTTTCATTTTTGTTTGCAGCTTCCTACTTTTGTGAAATGTTTAGAAGATTTGCATTATGTGTTGATAATGCTCTACCTGAATGTGCAAATATTTGCAGATATGTGATTAAATTACAATGTTTTAGTTTAAGAGGGGGAAAAATAATTTATACTACATGTTTATATTCTATTTTATTATCAATTGACGATGAGAGGTACTATGTCCCACTATTCTGATATTGATTTATTTAACAAAGCATAAAGTATATATAAATTTTGGAATTCTTAGGTTGGGGTCTTTACAATATTTTTAGTGTATGTGTTAGAATTGGAGTTTCCCTGATAATATATTATTCTGAGAATTATTCTGTAGAGGATGTGGGGGGTATCCTGATTGATAGTAGATGTATTGTATATTCATGGTATAGTTCTAGTTTTTGTTAAATTAATGGTGTATTGGAGAGGTCATTATATATAGGGGGCAAAAGAAATGGTTAATATTTTCTGATAATTACTGAAATTCTTTATATAGCTATTTAAAGTATTGTGGATATAAATATTAATTTATTTCATTTGTTTATGAGGTAAAGGTATTATTGGGTATTTGTGATGGGTGAAAGGGTGATTTAGTAATTGCAGGCTGGAAGGGAGATGAGTTTGCAGGCCTACTGGATGCACATCTAAGTTCACATGATTTATCTATTGTGGTGGTGTGGGGAGGGATATGGGGGGTATGGGTTTATGGATGTGTATGGAGGGTTATTTTATGAAATTTTTATGTGGGTGGGAAGGGATAAGGATGTGTGTGGCAATTATTCTGGTATCGTTTGCTTATGTATTTTTATACTTTAATCAATTCAAATGGCTATAAAATTCTACTTGTTAAATGTAAATGGGCTTAATCACCCCATAAAAAGGAAAAAGTATTGAATTTCTTGAAAAAGCAAGAGGCTGATGTCTATTTTTGCAGGAAACGAACCTCTCTCCAGTTGAAGCCAGTAAGTTGGAGGGTCGATGGGTAAAACATTATTTTTATGCGCCTGATGTGGGAAAGAAAGCTGGTGTGGCTATCCTGGTCAATAGGAAATACTCTGTGGTATTTAGTAATGCTAGTGCTGATCCTATGGGAAGATGGATTCATATTGACATGACCTTAGAAAATGATACCCTGAAGCTTTTTAATGTTTACGCTCCTAATACAAATCAGACTGATTTCTTAAAAAAAACTCCAACATTTAATTCTGTCATTTGCTACATCTAATATAATTGTGGCTGGATTCATTGCTGGATAAACAACCTAATAGATAACTAAAGTCACTAGGCTTGGACAATCTTGTGCAATCATGCGGTTTAAAAGATATATGGAGGCTTTTTCATTTTAATGCTCGTGAATTTTCTTTTTGTTCCCAGGTTCATCAATCATTTTCCAGAATTGATTATTTTTTGTATCAGATAATTTAACGAGGCAGGTTACACAGGCTAACATAGGGCTCCTTTTACAAAGGTGCGCTAAGCGTTTTAGCGCACGCATCAGATTAGCGCACGCTATAGTGCGTGCTAGCCAAAAATCTACCGCCTGCTCAAAAGGAGGCGGTAGCGGCTAGCATGTGTAGCAATTTAGCGTGCGCTATTTCACGCATTAAGGCCCTAGCGCACCTTTGTAAAAAGAGCCCATAGATCTCATCCTTTTGACGGATCATATAGGTATTTGGATTGAGTGCCGAGTTGGTGAAAAGGACTTTACTAGACCTGTTTGGAGATTCAATAATACATTGCTTGCGGATTCAAACTTTCTTGAGGAAATAAAACAAAAAATGGTTGACTATTTTCAGCTCAATACCTTGGAGGAAGTTTCATTGGAAACTATTTGGGATACTTTTAAAGCTATGATGAGAGGGCAAATAATTTCTTATTCGGCACACATACGGAAAATGCTGAAATGAGAATTTTCTAATTTGGAACAAAATATTCGATCCTTAGAGTCACAATTGGCTTTGAAATGGGAACACACTACTTTACAGGCCCTTTTGAAAGCTAAATATAAATACAATGAGATTTCTTCACAATATGCTAGGAAAGATTTGTTTTTTCAACAAGCTCTGCAGACAGCGGGAAGATTATTGGCTAATTATCTCAAAGCAAGAAAAAAAGGAAAGTAAAAATTGTGGCTATTAAAGATGAGAAGGGTATAACTCATTCTCAAATTGGAGATATTTTGAAGCAATTTTTGGAATTTTGTAAAGTTTTATATTCTTCTGAGCTTTATTCTGATAAAGATATGGACGATTTAGAATTTTTAAAGTTAATTCAGGGACCAAAAATTCCTGAGCATATAAAAGGAAATCTTGATGCACCTATATCACTAAAAGAGCTTCAGACTGCGTTGAAGTCCCTCTGAGCAGGATCCGCTCCAGGTGGTGATGGATTTACGTGGAGTTTTTCAAATCATTTCAAATTATACTTTTACCTCATCTTCTAAAATTATATCAATCACAACTGACTAAAGGTTGTATTTCAGGTACTATGGCTGACTCTTTAACTATTGTTTTGCCAAAGCCAACTAGAGATCCCATGTTGGTCTCAAATTACAAGCCTATTTCTTTAATCAATATGGATGGAAAAACTCCTGGCTAAGTTATTGGCTTTAAGGTTAGTCAAGGCTCTCCCATACATGATCGGTATACATCAAACAGAGGCACTCTTCAAATAATACTAGATTAGCATGCTAAATTTATCAAAAACAATGAATGATCCAGCTTTCTGTCTTTTTGGATACAGAGAAGGCCTTTGATTGAGTAGAGTGGACTTTCATGTATCAAGCAATGGATTGGTTTGGTATAAGATCTGGATTTATACAAATGATTCATACCCTTTCGGCCAGATTATATATTAATAATACTTTCTCAGAGCGTTTAAGTCTGGAGAGGGGAGTTAGACAGGGATGTCCCTTGTATCTCATTTGCTTTTTGATATTGTTGGAACCCTTGTTGTTGGCTATACAGCAGGAAAAGGAGATACAGGGAATTCCTTATGCAGGTCGGGAATATAAGGCCTCTGTGTATGCAGATGATATCTTGCTTCATTTGAGAAATCCTGATTTTACCATTCTGTATTTAACGGAATTGATTGACCGATTTGGTAAATTTTCTGGTTATAAAATAAATTGGAGTAAATTGGAGGTTCTTCTGCTAAATGTACATTGTGTAAAAGGACTATTTGACCCATTCCCATTCTTTGGAATATTTAGGTGTTATGATTCAAAAAACTCTGGAAGACACAATGACAGTAAATGAGAAATCTTTATTGCTGAAAGTCAAAAAGAAGTGTGAGCATTGGAACCCTTTACATCTTTCTTGGTGGGGGAGAGTACAAACTGTCAAGATAATGATATTGCCTGTAGTTTGCTGCCAAATGGGGATGTTGCCAGTTTATTTTCAGGGATCCTTTTATAAGAAATTAAATAGAATTCTCACTAACTTTATTTGGCTGGGTAAAGCTGCTAGAATAGCTCTAGTATCTTTGCAAAAACCAATTGTGGAGGGTGGGGTAAATTTTCCCAATTTCTACAGATACCATAAAGCTTTTATCATGAGACAGGGTATATATTGGATCCTTCCTGAGCTCATGGAACATCTTCCGGATTGGCTTTATTTAGAATGGCAACTCATGTCTCCTTTGAGACTGTGAACAATACAAAACCCCAAAAAGAGGAGTACTACAAAATAG
The DNA here is from genome assembly GCF_902459505.1 of Geotrypetes seraphini. Taxonomy (NCBI): domain Eukaryota; kingdom Metazoa; phylum Chordata; class Amphibia; order Gymnophiona; family Dermophiidae; genus Geotrypetes; species Geotrypetes seraphini. The sequence goes on along the minus strand of NC_047085.1, from coordinate 180,448,522 downwards.
CAAAAACGACAAGTCTCCCCTGACCCGAGAACAGGGTGAAGGGCAGAGAGGCAGCTGAACCAAAACAACTTACCACAAATTATTAGGTGTGACTGGGAAGCCCTCAGTCTCACAGCTTGCAGTGGGAACGCATCCCTAATGCACCAGCTGTCACAGTTATACACCCAAAAGGATATTATCTGTGAAACATCCCTGGACTTCCCATGTATTTAAACTAGTGCACAACATGCTAAAAGTGAAATAAATATCAATAATCACAAAAATACTGTGAATTGGTTCAACTGTCTCTGCCCCCCATCTGAGGGTCCAGTGGTGTCCAAAATCAGCTGGGCTGGCACAATCACGAGCAGGTCGAAAGGAATTGTAAAGTACTTAGCTTCTCCGTGAAAGTCCGGAGTGAAGAGTAACAAGCATGAAATGAACCCGTCCAACGGGGCTCCGTATAAGGGAAAAACCCCCTTCCTCAGGAACCAGCTGTGTGAATCGAAGTGTGCTCTCAAGTAACCAGCCAAAGAATGGAAAGTCCGGATTGAAAATGGCGCCATTCTTTTGTCCCAATCATTTTATGGGTGTTTATTTTTGTGTTGCTTACTGTTTTTCTGAAAATGGTGCAAGGGTATTACAATTTCTAAGGAGGAACTGAAAATGAGCTTTCAAGTTATGGCTTCTCAGGGATAAGTATAGGAAGTAGGCTGCAGTACTTATTCTATGTGTGTCCGGAAGCTCAGTTGTCATTTCTAGGAAGTATTGGAATACGCCAGATGGAGTTTTCAACAAGGAGTTTTGCATAACAGACATATTACCCCTGCATAGCAGTGATGTGAAACAGGGATTCCTCTGTAGGATGATGGAGGTTTGAATCCGAATGCCTGTCTGTGGTGAAAGTTGTAATGTTGTGCAACCCAGGAGGAGATTCTTGAATAACAATACCAGGCCGCTAGTCAGCAGCACAGTGGAGACCTGGGGGCTGTTGATAAATCAGTGTTGGATCCGCAGCTAGAGCAGGACTGGAACAGAGTCTCAGCTGGTTTTCATTGCATTTCTACCTTGTTTGACTGATTGAAAGTGCAATATTGTTTTGCTTCCAATGTGGTATGGGATTGGCTGAGGAAACAAGCTGTCAAATTGAAAATTGTTTGAGGCATTGACAAAGGAATCACATACACATTATTGTTTGTAGAGTTTTTGTAAGATCCATGAAGCCGAACTAAGAACTTTTTTTCCGCTGTCTTTTGTTTTGCTTAAGTGTCTATTGCCTGAATATCTCTGACTGGTTGCAGTAGTGATGAGAATCAGCCTTCCCATACTTGTGCTAGCACATCTCTTTTGATATTTGTGAATTTATAACTGTGCTTCCCTGATAGAGAGTTGTATGATTTCAATTACCTTAACACTTACTGGTTAAATGTTACATCAGGGAGTGCTAGGGGGATAAAATTCCTAGATGTCATAAATGACTGCTTCTTGGAGCAACTGTTCCAGGAACCGACAAGAGGGAGAGCTATTTTAGATTTGGTCCTTAGTGGAATGCAAGGCATAGTAGAGGAGTTAACTGTGTTGGGTCTGCTGGGAAACAGTGATCATAATGTGATCAAATTAGAGCTGATACCGGGAGTGACATCGCAAAAGAAATCTACTGTAGAGACATTTAATTTTTTTTGAAAGGGCGACTAAGATAAAATGAGGACTAAAAGGATCAGTTGCAAAGGTTAAGACTGTAAACCAGGCATGGATGTTATTTAAAAATACTATCATGGAATCCCAGACCAGATGTATTCCATGTATCAGCAAAGGTGGAAAGAAGAGGAAATGAGAGCCATCATGGTTAAAAGGTGAAGTGAAAGAGGCTATTAGAGACAAAAAAAAAATCCTTTAAAGAATGGAAAAGGGATCCGAATGAAGAAAATAAGACATACAAGCACTGGCAAGTTAGACGCAAAGCATTGATAAAGAAAGCCAAGAAAGAATATGAAGAGAAACTTGCAAAAGAGGCAAAAACTCAAAACAATTATTTTATACACATCAGAAGCAAAAAACCTGTGAGGGAATCCGTGGGATCGTTGGATGATCAAAGAGCAAAAGGGGTGCTCAGGAAGGATAAGGCCATAGTGGAGAGACTGAATAAATTCTTTGTTTCAGTCTTTATGGAAGAAGATGTAAGAGATCTACTTAAACTGGAAATGGTTTTCAAGGGTAATGATGCAGAGGAACTGAAACAAATCTCAATGAATATGGAAGATGTACTAAGCCAAATCAACAAGTTAAAAAGTGATAAATCACGAACTAAGAAATCAATTAAAGATGGCGTCGGTAGCGGACGCCTGAGAGGAGGCTTTGTTATTGAGCCGCAACGATCTTGCTGTGCGATCTTCCCCCTATTTTGGAATGGGGAATAGAAAGGGCGCGACCTGCATTAATCCTCCGGCAGTGACGGGGACCCAGCAGCGGAAGGTCCAGGTGACCTATCTTGGGAGGAAACCTGGAAATCTCGGGCGACCCCGTGCAGGGAGAAGGGGCGTCTTTGAACCTTGAACAGCGGATGGTGCCGCTTCAACCCAGAAGCGCACGGGAGTGGGAGAGCTGGAGAAGTCGTCTCTTTCCAGCTTGGCAGGGAGTACAGCTCAAGCCTTGGTGGAAGAGGGCGAGTCTGGAAAGGAACATCTACCCCACACCGGATTGCAGGTGGAAGGTGCTTCGGGAGGAGTCAGCTTGCAGTTTGGAGCACTGGAGAGACTCGCAAAGATAGATATGGAGGCACTATGGCAAGCTATATCGGTGATGAATGCCAACCTTAAATTAGCTATTGCTACTTTATATACTGATTATGGAACAGTCTTTTCCAAGCTTGAGCAACAAGGAGTAGATATTGTCCAAATGAAAGAGAATTTAGGGAAACAGGAGACAAAACTCTCTGAAATTGAACAAATAAATTTTGGATTACTAAAAGAAAGAGTTTATATGGTAAGGAAAGTGGAGAGTTTTGAAAATCAGCTGAGGAAGAATAATTTGAGACTTTTGAACTTCCCTAAATCTCCAGTCATTTCTCCTATGGAGATGATTAGGAAATATTTTAGGGAAATATTGTGTTTCCCACCAGATAATTTACCTCCAATTGTAAGAGTTAATTACTTGCAGTTAAAAAGTACTGTGGAGGCTTCTACTCCTATTGAAAATCAAGGAGATAAAAAGGGGGAATTAGATTTGACAACCTTCCTAGAGAGTTCACTGGAGGTGGTAACTGAGAGAAGAACTCTACTAGTTACTTTAGCTTTGGAAAATGACCGTGATTATGTTATGCATTTATATTTTCATCATTTGAATGATCAGTTTTTGGGGCCAAAATTCATTTATTTCTTGATATGTCTCAAAAGTCCCAGAAGCAAAGGAAGGAGTTCTTGGCATTAAGACCAAGAGTCCTGGCTTTGGGCGGAATATTTCAGTTAAAATTTCCTGTAAAATGTTTTATTACTTATCAAGATAAGAGTTACCTATTTTTTGAACCCAAACAGCTGCTGGAATTTATTGAATTGAGAGAAGGAAGAACAATTGTGGCCGATAATATTTAGCTTGCAATACCAGCAGTAGGTAACAGAGTTATGCCGCTTCTTAATATTTTGTACTATTTTATTTGAATTATTTCCTGTTGATCTCCTTAAATATTGTGGACTAAATAGCCAATAATTAGTTATTTCTCCTGATTTTATGAATTCATAAGTATGTTATATTGATCTATTCAAGTTGTATGTATTTTGCTTGATGAAATTGGAAAATTGTAGAAAAATAAAAAAATAATTAAAAAAAAGTGATAAATCACCTGGACCGGATGGTATACATCAGTGGTTCCCAAACCTGTCCTGGAGGACCCCCAGGCCAGTCGGGTTTTCAAGATAGCCCTAATGAATATGCATGACAGAGATTTGCATATAATGGAGATGCCAGGAATGCAGATCTGCTCCATGCATATTCATTAGGGCTATCTTGAAAACCCGACTGGCCTGGGGGTCCTCCAGGACAGGTTTGGGAACCACTGGTATACATCCTAGGGTACTAAAAGAACTCAAACATGAAATTGCTGACCTGCTTTTAGTGATCTGTAACTTGTCACCAAAATCATCTGTAGTACCTGAAGATTGGAGGGTGGTCAATGTTATGCCGATTTTTAAAAAGGGTTCCAGTCGAAATCTGGGAAATTACAGACCTGTAAGCCTGACTTCAGTGCTGGGCAAAATGCTGGAAACAATTTTAAAAAATAAAATTGTGTAATATACAGGCAAACATGATTTAATGAGACAGAGTCAGATGGGTTCAGCCGAAGGAGTTCTTGCTTCACCAATTTGCTTGACTTCTTTGAAGGTGTAGATAAAGGTGAGCCGGATGATGTAGTGTATCTAGATTTTTAGAAAGTTCCTCATGAAAGGCTCCTGAGAAAATTAAAGAGTCATGGGATAGGTGGCAAAGTTCAGTGATGGATTAGGAATTGGTTATCGGATAAAAAAACAGAGGGTAGTGTTAAATGTTCATTTTTCTCAATAGAGGAGAGTAATTAGTGGTGTGCCGCAGGGATCTGTACCAGGACTGGTGCTATTTAATTTATTTATAAATGATCTAGATAATGTGGACAAATGCAAAGTGATGCACATTGGGAAGAATAACCCAAATCACAGTTACCAGACGCTAGGGTCCAACTTGGGGGTTAGTACCCAATAAAAGGATCTGGGTGTCATTGTATATAGTATGATAAAATCTTTTGCCCAATGGGCAGTGGTGGCCAAAAAAGCAAACAAAATGCTAGGAATTATTTAAAAAGGGATGGTTAACAAAACAAAGAATGTTAAAATGCCTCTGCATCATTCCATGGTGCGACCTCATATAGAGTATTGCGTTTAATTCTGGTCTCCTTATCTCAAGAAAGATATAGCAGCACTAGAAAAGGTTCAAAGAAGAATGCACCAAGATGATAAGGGCGTCTCATATCAGGAAAGACTAAAATGGTTAAGGCTCTTCAGCTTGGAAAAGAGATGGCTGAGGGGGATATGATTGAAGTCTACAAAATCCTGAGTAGAGTAGAACAGGTACAAGTGGATCGATTTTTCACTCCGTCAAAAATTACAAAGACTAGGGGACACTTGATGAAGTTACAGGAAAATAAAGACTATACTTTTCAAAAAAATCCCTGAAAAAGTCCTAACCTCTCAAGCTTCCTTCTTTCATCCCTCTAACCCCCAAATCAACCTGCTCTACTCTTTTCCACCCAAAAAAGGACCAGAAATCTTTTTGTAAAACACCCTCTTTAACTCTTTTGTAATCCGCCTTGAACTGCAAGGTAATGGCGGAATAGAAATCCCTAATGTAATGTAATGTAAAAAAATACTTTTAAAACCAATAGGAAGAAATATTTTTTCACTCAGAGAATAGTTAAGCTCTAGTGCATTGCCAGAGATTGTGGTAAGAGCGGATAGTGTAGCTGGTTTTAAGAAAGGTTTGGACAATTTCTTGGACAAAAGGTCCACGGGGGAATCCACTGTTTGACCTGGATCGGTAGCATGGCATGTTGCTATTCTTGGGTTTTGGCTAGGTACTAGTGACCTGGATTGACTACCATGAGAACGAGCTACTGGGCTTGATGGATCATTGATCTAATCCAGTAGGCTATTCTTATGTTCTTATTTAAGTATGTTCTGAAGCACATCACTTGCGATTTTATAAACTGTTAAATCATTGTCCTCTAATTGCTCCAAGTTATCACATTTGAAGAAAAGAACTATACAGTCTTGAAAACTCACGCAGTACAATATCCTTTCTGCCAGCTCAGTACAAGGTTATCAGTCTACAAAGATTTCAGTTTCCCCCAGGACCAAAAGAGGCATTAAAACTTTCAAATGCAAAAACTATTGAGAAATCTGTTTTGATAACAAAAACTTATAGTAACATCAGTTAGAAACAAAAATATCATTATGGACACATGATATGCTGTATTTGGTTTGTAACATTACTAGGAGAAAGATGTACAGGCTATTTCAATAACCAAAGACAACAACGAAAGTCTGTTTCAATGAATGCCTAACTAATTTAAAACTTCATATAAATCAAATTAACAGATTCTGAGCCTCATCACTTATTACTGATCTTGGTAATGAAAAAAAAAAATCCAACTTAAAGCAAATAGATTTTGTTCAGGAAAACAATTTGTAACATTACATGAAAGGTCAACAAAAATTGATCTGAAGTTTTATCAGAAGCATTAATAATTTAATTGCAAATCACACTCTGTAGAGCCTAATTTGCCATTCTGATGCTTCACAACAAACTACATTTACATGTAAATTATATTCAAATAATTATTTCTGTAGGTCCAAATGGTTCACTGAGAAGAGGCATGTAAAGTCTGATTATATAACATCAATCAAGTCTTTAATCCACTAAGTTAAAAGCAGGGAACATGCTTAAAAATGAATCTAAAAACACATAATATATAATTTTCATTATGATGTTCTTTTTTTTAAGTCAATTATGAAAAAAATAACTTATTTATATGCAGGAGTGTGTGGTGCAGTGGTTGGATCTACAGCCTCAGCACCCTGGGGTTGTGGGTTCAAACCCCGCGCTGCTCCTTGTGACCCTGGGCAAGTCACTTAATCCTCCATAGCCCCAGGTACGTTAGATAGATTGTGAGCCCACCGGGACAGAGAGGGAAAAATGCTTGAGTACCTGATTGTAAAAAACGGTTAGATAACCTTGATAGGCGGTATATAAAAATCCTAATAATAATAATAATAAGAAGAATCAGAGAGAAAAACCAAGATGGATCGGGGGCTTAGGGCTCACCCAGCACATTCCTTTATTTTTAAAGCACAATCCACTGCTGTGGTATCATCCTACATATTTGACTTATCTTGCTTAAAAACCATCCAGTGATGAATATACTGACATCTCCTTGGGTAACCTGTCTTAATATTTGTCATTCCATGTAGCAAGAAAGTCCTTCTAAATAGCTAACCTAAGTATCCTTTGCTATAATTTAAACATATCATTTTCTTTAATTCAACTGATTACTACTCTAATGATAAACCCCTCATGTCACAACGTAATCTCTTGTCCATGATAAATAAACCCAACTCCTTCAACCTATTCTTATTGGTCATGCTATCAAGGTCTCTTATCATCTGACCTTTCTCCAATTTCTCCATATCATAGTCTAGTAGGGATCCAAATCTGGAAGCAGTATTCAAATTATGGATTTACCATAAGGGGGAAGCACAATTTTCAAAAGCCATTTACATGGATAAATGACTATTTACCAGGGCAGAAGGATTTTCCTGCAGGTACAATTGTGGGTTGATCGATAATGTTGTGCTCAGCATCCTGTCTCCAATGTGGCCAATCCAAGCGACAAGCATCTAGCCAGATCCCTAAGAGTCGATTTGTTCTTTGTCATTCACTCCCAGGAATAAGTGTTGGCTTTCCCAAGTCTTCTGCTCTTTGTTGTTCACTCCCGTGGATAAGTGTTGGCTTTCCCAAGTCTACTTGATTAATAATAGCTTATAAATTTCCTCCAGAAATTTGTCAAACCTGGGCTAAGCCTGTCTATATTAACTGCCTTGACAATATTCTCTAGTAAAACATTCCACAGTTTGATTGCATACTAAGTGAAAGGAAATATTTCTCTGATTTGGATTGACAGAAACTCTAGTAGTTGAGAAATAGGGCTACTGTGTCCCAAAAATGGCACAGACAGATTAGGACCAAGTATACATATTTTATACCATATTCATATTGTACACTATGAATAGGGACACTGTGTATTTCAATAGGGGGAGGGGAAGAAATCATAAAGTTGAATTTTGTAAATAAAATGTTGTTAGTTACTAATACTGTTGGATTGTTGGTTTAATTACAGACTGATAATGAATGTGACTGCTGGGAAGATTGGATGAACTATACAGATCTTTATCTGCCATCATTTACTATATTATTATGTTACTATATTTCTTGAAGGATCCTGCTGTCCCAGAATTATCTGAAGGGGTAAAAAGCTGTTCCATATTTATCTTTTCCACCCCACACATTATTTTGGAAACATCTAACAGATCCCCTCTTAGTTGACAGTTCTTTAAGGAAAATATATATATATATAAAATATATACTATATCCCTGTTCTCCAATCCACAAACTCACATGCCTCAATAGTTCCCTCAGTACACCTTCTGACTTTAATATTCTATTTACATCTATCTCCTCACTCTGATTACATCCATGAAACATACCACAGCATCTCATGACCCAATTTCATTCACAATCTTAAAACGTCATCTCACTACCGTTGCCCTTTTTCTACACACCATGTTCTCCAACAGACTCTCATAAGGTATCATCCCTCACACTTGGAAATTGGTTGTTATCTGTCTCAAATAAAAATGTCAATTTACTTGCTACTGACTGCACCAATTAGTGACTTATCTTCAATCTTCAATTCTATGCCAAGATTAAAGAAAAACACATCTTTCACCTTCTAGAATATTTTTTTTTTAAACAAATGCTCTTTACCCAAATCAAACAGGTTTCCATCAGTATCACTCTAACGAAACATCCCTTACTGGTCTCACTACTATTGTCCTATATCACATCGACCACCATTAATCTGTGCTTCTCATTTCCCTCAATTTTACAGTAGCATTTGATACCATCAACCACAGAATCTTATCCTGTCTCAACCAAATCAGCAACATAGGAACAGCCCTTGCTGGTTCGCCTCCTATCTCTCTGCCACTATATCACCCTACACCTACTCACCCTAGCATAATGTATTGGATTCACATCATAGAAACATGATAGCAGATAAAGGCCAAATGGCCCATCCAGTCTGCCCATCCACAGTAACCATTATCTCTTTCTCTCTCTGAGAGATCCACGTGCCTATCCCAGGCCCTCTTGAATTCAGACAAAGTCTCTGTCTCCACCACTTCTTAAGGGAAACTGTTCCATGCACCTACCACCCTTTCTGTAAAAAAGTATTTCCTTAGATTACTACAGAGCCTCTTAACTTCATCCTATGTCCTCTCATTGCATTCGCTTTAGAAAATGATATCCAACTTCTTCACCTCCTGGATCCCATGGACGCTCAGGAAATAATTAACAAAACCACTTGTCATTTTATCCCCAACCTCCTTTTTTTTCTAATGACATTCAAGATCTCGCTTCACCAATAATTCTAACACACTAAATCGTCTAGCCCTAACATTCAAGACACCAAACTAACCTTCCAATTTCAAATTTAATCCAGTGTTCAACCCTGTTTTTACAAATTATATCTCTTTCACTCAATATCCAGTCTTCTACATCCATCTGTACTTAACTTTCTAATTCACTCTCTGGTGGTCAGTCACATCAATTACTGTAATTCTCTATACTGTGGTATCAGATCCAAAGACCTTCAGTGTCTACAAATGATACAAAACACATCCATTAATCATAAGAAAGAAAAAAAATATGACTCCCCTTTTAAAAGCAGCCCAATGGCTCTCTATATGCCACCACCTCACCTACAACATTCTATTTCTAGTCTACAAAACTTTATCTGGATAATCTAATCTCCTACAGGTTCTCTTGACCCTCTGTTCATTTTAGAAGAATCTACTTGGCATCCTATCTTCCAGACACCTCACCTATGTTTCAATCAGAAACAGTCTCTTCTCAGTGCTAAGTTCTACCCTATGGAATGCTTTCCCCAGTAACCTAAGACTAGAACCCTCCATCAACCTTTTAAAAACATTTCTATTCTAGAATGCTTTTGATTAACTCCCATTTCCCTGCCACTCAGATCATGTCAGAGGAGTTGCCCAGCAGAACTGTTCAGCATGTCTTCTCCATTAGAGAATGACACGGTGAAAAAATTGGTCCCCGTCACCGCCCCGTCCCCGTCTCACCATCCCCGTCACCGCCCCGTCCCCGTCTCACCAACCCCGTCACCGCCCCGTCCCCGTCTCACCATCCTCTTCACTGCCCCGTCACCGCCACTGCCACCCCATTCACCGCCCCGTCACCGCCACTGCAATCCCATTCACTTTTCTTTATTTACGTATAAAGGAAACATTCTTTAAAACTTTAAAACTTAGTTAAATATTAGTTAATAACTATACAAAAACAAAACACGCAGAGAAAAAATTAATTAATAAAAATTCTCAAAACTGACACATTTTGATCACTAAATTTAAAATAGTTATTTTTCATACAGTTTTTCAATCACTAATCTTCCACCACCCCTGGGGCTAGCAATGCAAAAACAAACACGACATGTACTTTAAATGCTGCCGTGATTAGCATAGTGACCGCGGCTACGGCTGCAAGTCTCCCCTCCCCCCAGCGATCACAGCAGGAGGGCACCCAACCCCTCCTGTAGACCCCCCCAACGGCCCTCCCGACAATCGCAGCAGAAGGGTACCCAACCCCTCCTGCCGGTCCTCCCAATGGCCTCCCCTAAGATCGCCGGCAGGAGGGTACCCAACCCCTCCTGCTGGACCCCCCCCCCCCAACGAACCCTCCCACCCCGGAACCCCCTTAGTCTTACTTTTCAAGTTGGACCGGACAGCTCCTCGCTCGTCTGGCCAGCAGGCCTGCCTCCGTCCAAATGAGGCGGGCCCGCCCCTCCCCTCCCCTCCCCTGCCTCCCAATGGCCTCCCCTAAGATCGCCGGCAGGAGGGTACCCAACCCCTCCTGCTGGACCCCCCCCCCCAACGAACCCTCCCACCCCGGAGCCCCCTTAGTCTTACTTTTCAAGTTGGACCGGACAGCTCCTCGCTCGTCTGGCCAGCAGGCCTGCCTCCGTCCAAATGAGGCGGGCCCGCCCCTACCCTGCCCAACCCACAGGATCCTAGGGCCTGATTGGTCTAGGCACCTAAAGCCACTCCCGCTATAGGAGGGGCCTTAGGTGCTTGGGCCAATCAGGCCCTAGGATCCTGTGGGTTAGGCAGGGGAGGGGAGGGGCGGGCCCGCCTCATTTGGACGGAGGCAGGCCTGCTGGCCAGACGAGCGAGGAGCTGTCCGGTCCAACTTGAAAAGTAAGACTAAGGGGGTTCCGGGGTGGGAGGGTTCGTTGGGGGGGGGTCCAGCAGGAGGGGTTGGGTACCCTCCTGCCGGCGATCTTAGGGGAGGCCATTGGGAGGCAGGGGAGGGGAGGGGAGGGGCGGGCCCGCCTCATTTGGACGGAGGCAGGCCTGCTGGCCAGACGAGCGAGGAGCTGTCCGGTCCAACTTGAAAAGTAAGACTAAGGGGGTTCCGGGGTGGGAGGGTTCGTTGGGGGGGGGGGGGCCAGCAGGGGGGGTTGGGTACCCTCCTGCCGGCGATCTTAGGGGAGGCCATTGGGAGGACCGGCAGGAGGGGTTGGGTACCCTTCTGCTGCGATTGGCAGGAAGGGTTGAAATGACAAATGAGGAGCACGGTGAAATAGCGGTTCCTAGAAGGGGGTACATTGGCCCGCGGGGACAAACCTGTTCACCGTTTCCGCGGTCGGTGAATGGCCTTGTCCCCGTCACCGCAGCGACTGCTAGTTTTCTTCCCCGTTTTCGGCGGTGACCCGCGGCTTAAATGCGGTGGCCGCGGGTAAACCGTCACCGTGTCATTCTCTATTCTCCATCCTTTTCTTCCTGTCCTATCAAATTAATGTACTCTGAATTTCCTTTAACTTTCTTCTCCTCTTCCTCTTTGTTATACTTCACAATCTATTAAGGTCATATTGTACACTGCATAGATGCTTCGCTGATGTGGTATATCAAGCTAAAATAAAACTTGAAACTGTTTAGACTCTCTTCATAGGGAATATGTTTCATTTCTTTTTTCTTTTAATTTATGCAAATATTTTCAACTTCCCTACAAAAAACAAATGAACAAAGCAATCAAGAAAAATCAATCCAAAAATGATTAAAATAAATATTAAGTATAAACTAGGTCACATTCAACAGCAAGGTACATGGTAGCTAGCCTAACAGTGGAATTAGCCCTGAAAGCCAGATGCACTAAACAGGATTGGTAAGACTGCTCTGAGACCTGAACAGTTTGTCTCTTCAGACTGCCTCTCAGGGGGAGGAAATGCAGTCAGTATGTGATCCTGGAAAAACCTGTCATGGGGCTACTCAGCCTGCGTTCAAGCCTAATGCAGACTTAACATGGGTTGAGTCTTGCTCCCAAGGAAGAGTCCCTGAGCTCCAGGACTATAAATACAGGACTGTTAATTCAGGCAAAGCAGGTTGCCTCTTGGCTACAGACTCCTGACCTCAGAGTCTGTGTTCTCTGCAGCTGGAACTGGGAGCTTCTGTAGCACTGAAAAGCCTCATGACCAGAAAAAATACCCAAAATTAAATGAAAAAATAAATAGGAGCAGAACAGACTGCTCTGATCTGAGCCCTGCATCCCCAGTGTCGGTTTTTGTGTCTTCTCCACTTTCTCCTCCTTTTCCCATGTCTGATGCCCTGCCTTTCTTCCTCCATTCCCCCTGGTGTTTGCTTCCTCCTTTGCTCCAGGGTCAGTGGGTTCATTTGATGTTGGACGATTGATTGGAGGCTGGGTAGTATGGTTGCTGTCCAATGTTCAAGGGGTGTGTAGATGAAAAGAATCCTTGCATAGAGTTTTTGCACAGATGACCCTTCTTGTGGGCAGATCTCAGGGGTAGTGGACTGGATTTGTTATTCATGGGGTCCTTGTTTGTATGCCACACAGCTTTGGGATGCTCGTGCGCTCATATAGTTCATTTCCAGGGCTTGGCAGGGTGTGTATTGGGAACCTTTGCTGCCATCTCTATCTGCAAGAAACTCCCCATTTCCTATATGTCTTTCTAAATTAGATTGTAAGCTCTTCTCAGCAGGGACCATCTATTGCATGTTAAATGTACAGCACTGCGTATGCCTTTCAGCGCTATAGAAATGATAAATAGTAGTAGTAGACTGGCGCCTACCATCTTCTGTGTCGAGAGTAAAACAGGATTTCCAGGACAGCCCAGAGTGAAGAGAAGCAGAGTACAAAAATGCTGAGGCTTTCTATACCAGATCTCGCAATCAGAGGGTCACTATAAGTGGAGGGCCATAATTGAAAGAAATGTCTAAGTCCGATTTGGACATAGTGTGCTAGTCGCTCAAAGTTGGCAGCTGCAAAAGGTCCATTTTTGAAAAGTACATCCAAAAGATTTTTTTTTTGCGAAAATCGTCTATCTGTACTGCCAGGCGTTTGATTGTCCAGACCGCTAGTACGTCTTATTTTTATACCACATTCTCAACCAAATATTCATCCAAGTCTGAAACGTGCAGAACAAGACCTTTTGCAAGTGTGAGGAGCCAGCAAAGTGATGGACTGGCTACCCAGACATGGCAAGAGAGCAGTAGGGCACCTTACAGGGCATCTCACCAGAACTCCATTATGGCTCCATGGTGAACCCCCCAAACCCACTATACCCACCTGTCTACAACCCCAATAGCCCTTATGGCTGCAGGCGACACCTATATGGCAGTACAGTAGGGTTTTGGTGGACTCACATTTTCCACCATAAATGTAGTGGTTAGAGTGGCTTATGGGCCTGGGATCTCCTCTCTATGGTTCACTAGTTCATCCCTCAGACTATTTAAGCCACCTCTGTGCAGCTCTACTAGGCTTTCCTATGCCAAATGCTGATATTCCGGAGGTAGGGATATATATTTCTATTCTAATTTTTATGGTGGTGTGAGGGAGTCAGTGAACACGGGGGGAGTATATGGGGGTCTTTACCTTGTCCCTGCAGTGGTTCTCTGGTCACTTTGGAACCTTTTGGGCATTTATACTTGTTTTTAGATCACCTAATTCACAATGTATAAGTTCCGTTTAAGTCAGGGGTGTGCAATGTCGGTCCTCGAGGGCCGCAGTCCAGTCGGGTTTTCAGGATTTCCCCAATGAATATGCATGAGATCTATGTGCATGCACTGCTTTCAATGCATATTCATTAGGGAAATCCTGAAAACCCGACTGGACTGCGGCCCTCGAGGACCGACATTGGACACCCCTGGTCTAAGTAGTCTCGTCAAACTTTTGATTATCCCTGCAGTACGTCTAAGTCTAGGTCGGCCCACATCCCGTCCTAACCATTCTTCCAAAAATGCCCCTTTCTGCTCTGGGCACACAGTGGGATTCTGAAGCCTAAAAAGTCTCTGGATACATCTAAAAACCCGTTTTGATGATCAGCACTTGGACGACCTGTCTTTTTGATTGTCCAAGTGCCAACTTGGGTGGGTTTTTAAACATAAGAACATAAGCATTGCCTCTGCCGGGTTAGATAAGGGGTCCATCGTGCCCAGTAGTCCCGCAGCGGTCCCCCAGGTCCATGACCTGTAAGTGATCCTTTACCTAAATCGTGTATTCCCTATTCATTTAGTGTCCTGTATAGTTACCCTCTATCTGTATCCTTCAATCCCCTTCACCTTCAGGAAATCATCCAATCCCTTTTTGAAACCCAATATTGTACTCTGTCCAGTCACCTCTTCTGGGAGCGCATTCCAGGTGTCCACCACCCTCTGAGTGAAGAAGAACTTCCTAGCATTCGTTTTGAAACTATCACCTTTCAATTTTTCTGAATGCCCTCTTGTTTTTGTTGTCCCCGCTAGTCTGAAGAATCTGTCCCTCTCCACCTTCCCTATGTCTTTCATGATTTTATAAGTCTCTATCAGGTCCCCTCTAAGTCTCTGCTTTTCTAGGGTAAAGAGCCCCAGCTTCTCCAGCCTTTCAGCATACGAAAGGTTTTCCATGCCCTTTATCATCCTAGTCGCTCTTCTCTGGACCCTCTCGAGTATTGCCATATCCTTCTTCGATACAGTGGTAGGATAACTTCCTTCATTCTGGTAGTGATATCCTTTTTGATAATGCCCAACATTCTGTTCGCCTTCTTTGAGGCCGCTGCACATTGCGCCACTGGCTTCATTGTTTTGTTCACCAATACCCCCAAGTCTTTTTCTAGGTTGCCTTCCCCCGTACTCTCCCTCCCATCGTATAGCTGTATATCGGGTTCCCTTTCCCTATATGCAAGACTTTGCATTTCTCAACATTGAAGCTCATCTGCCATCTTTCTGCCCACTCGCTCAGTTTGTTCAGGTCTCTTTGCAGATCTTTGCATTCTTCAACAGTTCTGACCCTACTGGATATTTTTGTGTCGTCCGGGAATTTTATAACTTCGCACTTCGTCCCTGTTTCCAGGTCATTTATGAATATATTGAACAGCAGCGGTCCCAAAACTGACCCCTGTGGGACACCACTTGTGACCCCTTTCCAGTCCGAGTATGTCCCTTTACTCCTACCCTCTGTTTCCTGTCCGCCAGCCAATTTCTGATCCATCTGTGCACGTCCCCTACCACCCCATGGCTCCACAGTTTTCTTAGTAGGCACTCATGAAGTACCTTGTCATTGGCTTTTTGGAAATCCAGATATACGATGTCTATGGGGTCACCCTTGTCCAATTGTTCACTTATCCCCTCAAAGAAATGAAATTGGTTAGTTTGGCATGATCTTCCTTTACAGAAACCATGCTGGCTTATTCTCATCAGATTATTTCTTTCTAAATGTTCATTGATACTTTCCTTGATCAATGATTCAGCCATCTTCCCCGGAACTGAGGTTAAGCTCACCGGCCTGTAGTTCCCTCAGTCGCCTCTCGATCCTTTTTTGAAGATAGGTGTAACATTTGCTATCCTCCAGTCCTCCGGGATTACCCCTGTTCTCAAGGATAGGTTACAAATCTGTCGTAGTAACTCCGCTGTTTCATCTCTGAGCTCTTTCAGTAATCTCGAGTGGATTCTGTCTGGGCCCGGAGATTTGTCAGTTTTTAATCTATCTATCTGTTTGAGTACGTCTTTGAGGCTTACTTCCATGCATGATAATTTTCCCTCTTGGTCCCCCTTGAAGATTTTTTCCGGTTCCGGCACATTGGATGTGTCTTCTCTTGTAAAGACCAACGAGAAGAACATGTTTAGTCTGTCAGCCACCTCTTTTTCCTCCTTCACCACTCCCTTCCTGTCTCCCTCATCCAGAGGTCCCACCTCCTCCATCGCCGGCTGCTTTCCTTTCACATATTGGAAGAATGGTTTAAAATTTTGTGCCTCCTTGGCTAGTCTCTCTTCGTATTCTTTCTGACCACTCGATGACATTCTTTTTGTTGCTTCCTGTGCTCTTTCCAATTTTCTTCGGTTTTGTCCATTTGCCACTTCCGAAATGATCTCTTCTTGTTTCCTATCACTTTCTTAACTTCATTGGTCATCCATGCCGGGTCTTTCATTTGATTCTTTTTGCATCCTTTTCTAAATCTGGGTATATACAGGTTTTGCGCCTCGTATTTCTGTTTTGATTATGAGCCCCATAAGTTCCAGAATATTGTGTCTTTTGCACTAGAAATTATTTTTTTTCCTTTGGTTTTTAATAAAGAGGATATTGGAGACACCTTTACCAGAAATGGTAATGAAGGAAATTATATTATTCTCAATGAACCTGGAGAATGTAATAGGGCAAACTGACAACTGATGTTGATTGGTTGTTTACTCTTTTAAAAAGTACAAACAACAAGAGATACTCCATGAAACTATTAAGTAGCACATTTATAACAAAACCAATAAAATATTTAAACCTCTGTTTTGCATAGGTCAGTGGTTGTTAAACCTATCCTGGGGGAACACAGCCAGTCAGGTTTACAAGAAATCCATAATGAATATGCATGAGGCAGATTTGCATGCCTGTCACCTTTATTATATGCAAATCTGTTTTACAAAAAAATTTCATGAGAATTTAACCAAGTAACATGTGAAGCCTATGAAGATTCAGGTGAATCGCAAGCAGAGTGGCTCATGTGAAATTAGTCATCTCTGCGGCTTCTGAAGATCAAACTTTGTATAAAGACTATAGCTGTGTTGTTCTTTAATGTGTAGCTAGGCTGTTTATAAGTGTGTTTTGAGTGCTGAGCATATGTAAAGGTTTGGAAGTGATTGTTCCCGGTACATACAGTACAGCAAAAGCATAATGAAGCTCTGGAATTTGTTGCCAGTGGATATGGTAAAAGAGGTTAGTATAGCTGACTTTTAAAAATGTTTCAAGTCCATAAAGCTTTATTAACCAGGTAGACTTGGGGAAAGCCACTGTTTATCCCTGGTCATAAGCAACATGGAATCTATCTATTCACATTTTGGGGATCCTATCAGCAACTTGTGATCTGAATTGGCCACTGTTGGAAACAGGATACTGGACTTGAGGGACCACCGATCTGACCCACTATGGCGGTTTCTATATTCTTATTTACTAATAACACATTAATAAGGGCCTCTTTATCAAGTCAAATAATATGGGCCAGCGTGGTAAATGCACCGTAGCCCATAGGGATTGAATGGGCTTCTGTGTATTTGTGGCGCAGCACTCGCTATTGTAGCTTGATAAAAGAGGCCTTAAAGTGTGTAAGAAAAAGGTTTTCTTAGATCTATCTTTATTTATTTCTGAATAGGCAAAAGTTATTTTATAATGCATTGCATTAATAGCTCTAGGAAGAAATTAATAAAAACTCTGCTACAAATATTATTAAAATAAATATAAATTTTTAACTTGTTAAGGGAATACTGATTATATATTAGTGATTTTGCTTCAGGTGATGATTGTCAAATATAGTTATCTCCACCACTAATATCCCCTCTTCTTCTCAAAATCTTTACTGAGAGCTAGATGCACTAAACAGGATCGGTAAGACCACATGGGTTCACTCCGCTCAGATTTTGGCCGATTCTAAAAGAGCTATTGATGCACTAAAAATTTTGTATGCCAATGATTTGCACAGAGGTTCGTCATAATCCCCGACTTTCCCGTCCAATTGATTGCTCTGAGAGCAACTCTCACACATGTGCAGAGCTGGCAGGGGAAGCCCTGAAAGCAGCCTCTTCCCACTCACCTGTTCAAGGCAGAAAACCTTTTTTTTTTCTTTTTAATGGGCACAGATGCTGTGTTATTTTACACAAGCACAATATCTTCCCAATTCAAATAAAAAGTCCCCCCTGCCGATGATAGACCTCCCTGACATCTCCCCGATGAACCGGCACTGGGGACCGAACCTCTCCCTTCCTTGCACCAGTGAAAATCAGCAGGAGGGATGCCCACTTCCCTCCTGCTATGCCGATCAGCCCCCATGCGAGAGAAAATTGGCTAGAGGGATGCCCATTCCCTCCTGCCATGCCGAACCCCTTCCCTTTGCATGAGAGAAAATTGGCAGGAGGGAAGCCCATTCCCTCCTGCCAACAATGCCCCCCCAAACCACCCCCTACCCTCCTCCTTCCCCCACCCCCAAAAATGACAGGGGGGGTTCGGAGGAGCATTTGGTGACAGGAGCAAGAGGGCATCCCTCTTGCCTTTTTTGGGGGGGGGGGAAGGGGATGGTTCATGGGAGGGGACCTCTGTTGGCAGGAGGGAGTGGGCATCCCTCCCACCAATTTTCTCATCTGTGGGGAATCACCAAGGCAGGAGAGAGTGGGCCTCCCTTCTGCCAATTTTCTCTTGTATGTGAAGGAATTGCCATGGCAGGAGGGAGTGGGCATCCCTCTTGCCAATTTTCTCTCATGCGGACGACAGTCACCAAGGCAGGAGGAAGTGGGCATCCTTCCTGCTATTTCATCTCGTGCAGGGGATGGGGTCAGTATAGCAGGAGGGAGTGGGCATCCCTTCTGCCATTTTTGCTGCCATGGGAAAGGTGTCCGTTCTCAGTGCCATTGGGGAGGGCCATCATTGGCAGGGTTTGTATGTAACACACACAGCATCTGTGTCCATTAAAAAAAGGGTTAAATTATAGGTTTTTTTTGTGCATCGGGAAGCCATGTTAGAGCATCAATTGCTCTGCTAGTTTATATAGCATTTCAATATTAATGAACTTATTTGCATGGTCGGATCAGAGAATGAGCGATTGTGCAGAAAACCATGTGGTAAGCCATTTTCTGCATTGGGTCGGTAAAGGATATATCGCTAAACCAGTCAAAACTGGTTTACCGACAATCGTTAGATGATCACTGACTTTAAAGTGCAACTGGCCCCAAATAGACTTACTAAATCTGAATGGTTAAAAAAGTTAATACTTTTATTTTTCCACTTGAACACATGGAAGAACTTACTAACATACTTGTCAAAACAATGTAAAATCATTCACTATAGATAATTGCCAGGAAGAACAGCACCATGTAAAAATAACTATAAAATAAAACTTACAGGTCGGAAAATGTAAATGTCTTGATTTCTAGATGCCAGGTGGGAACTTTTTGCAATACAAGTAGCAGTTTCCAATTTATCACCAGTGAGCATCCATATCTGCAAAAAACAAGAATTACAAAAAAGGACTCTAATGTATATAGAACTTTTACATCTGTCCATCAGTCATTTTTTGTTTGGTTGTACAATGCCTCCTAAAGAATGTGAAGGATGCATGCAGTAGCCTACCAGGAAAAGTAATGATGACCAAAACTGCAACAGAACGTAAAAATGCTTGGAATGGTCATAGAGTATTGTGGTAAAGAAGTGGTAGGGGATGTGGTAGTGGTGGCAGGAGGGTGTTAACTGTTAGAAGATATGAAAGAAAGAGATATACTTAAAACTGCTATAGAGGGAGGCCATGGAAAACGGGTTGAGGGGTCAGGTAAGGACATGAGGTTCAAAGAAGAGCAACCAAGATGATAAAGGGAATATAACTCCTCTCGTATGAGGAAAGACTAAAGAGGTTAGAGCTCTTCAGCTTGGAAAAGAGATGACTAAGGGAAGATATGATTGAAGTCTACAAAATCCTGAATGGTATAGAACAGGTACAAGTGGATCGATCTTTTACTCCATCAAAAATTACAAAGACTAGGGAACACTCGAAATTACAGGGAAATACTTTTAAAACCAACAGGGGGAAATATTGTTTTCACTCAGAGAATAGTTAAGCTCTGGAACGCACTGCCAGAGGATGTGGTAAGAGCGGTTATCATCGCTGGTTTTAAAAAAGGTTTGGACAAGTTTCTGGAAGAAAAGTCCATATTCTATCATTGAGAATGATGTGGGAGAAGCCATTGCTTGCCCTGGATTGGTAGCATGAATTTGCTATTATTTGGATTTTGGCCAGGTACTTGTGACCTGAATTGGTCACTATGAAGATGGGATACTGGGCTAGACCCTGTAAGACTAGTCTTATGTTCTTATGACAATCAAGATAATAAGCCTTTATATATGGGAATCCATAGTTATCCTGCTTCAAAACAAAGGGATAAACAAAAAAACAAAATGTTGATAGGTAGCAAGAATCATGTTCTTGTTGGGAACAAAACCATTTTGGCCTTTTTTATTTTTTTTATTATTATTAAATATTTATTTGTAAACTTTGTATAGAAAATTGGAATAAAATAATATCAAACAGTAAACAGAAATATAAAATGCAACATGCAGTATAGTATGCTAAGTAGTCCACAATTAGGGGTAATCCAAGAAATTAAAGCCAGAAGCAGCTGTAAAAATAGAAATAAAAAAGCTGTAAAAAAAGAAATAAAAAAGGAAAGATAGGAAACCTTGCATTAATTAATGTGAATTATTATATCATGGTGCAGAGATGGAAGCTCTTCTAGTATCCAAGAATAAATGCAATTGCTGAAAGTAAAAAAGGAAAAATTATGTTCCTACCTGTTAATTTTCTTTCCTCTAGACGCAGCAGATGAATCCAGAGACTAGTGGGATAGTACACATCTACCAGCAGGTGGAGATAGAGAACTGATTAACAGGTGGTCCTCTTGGATGGCACCCTCCCTGTATCCCAGAGTCGAATGGGCCTGGGTGGAAACGGCCATCTCCTGCCCCAAAATCGGACCCGCAGCAGAAGAAACCGAAGCAATATCGCTGATAGCTGGCGCGGCTGCCAACGTGCATCGAAGTGGAACGGCTGCAGCCGCGAGCGCGGGAGATGCAGGTCCACCTTCATCAGCGTGGGAAACAGCCAATATAAGAGGCGCGAACTGCACATTGTCCCCCACAGCATCTGCACACCCCGCTGCACATAGGCCCAACGGTGCTCGCCACTTCCCACAGTGGGAACACCTTTTAACCGCCTCAGCCGCCATGAAAACACCATCGTCGATCAACCACGTGGCAAAGAACCTCCGCGACAAACCCGGCAGAACTAATAACTCCAACGATCATATAAAAACAACAAAAAACAGCACTCACCCTGGAGTTCACCGACGTTAATGCTGGTAGCTGCTTATTAGCACAGACAGCCAAGCTCTGTCCAGGAACAGCACAGGAGCCTCTGTGCACAAGTTGTTAGTTTTTTTGTTTTTTTTTGTTAAAGGGAAAGAATAAAAACGCAGAGGACTATGAAGAACCCTCAATCCAGGGGAGGGGAGGGTGGAGCAGGGACCTGGGGGGGCCCAAGTGTGACTCCCAAAGTTGGCACCACTCAGTCAAACACCCCAAACTGACTGAAGAGAAAAATTCTCAACAGCAGAATACACCAAAATTCAGCCAAAAACCAGGAGCTCGTGGAACAGTGACCATCACCTGCTGGGAGATAGACTATACTGAGGATACAGGGAGGGTGCCAACCAAGAGGACCACCTGTTAATCAGTTCTCTATCTCCACCTGCTGGTAGATGTGTACTATCCCACTAGTCTCTGGATTCATCTGCTGCTGTTGCTGAGGAATGGTATATTCTGTGATATTTACAGCATATCATTACAGCATATCGGAGTGCGGGGAACCATGGGTGCCACTCAACCCTTAAAAATCTCCCCACAACCCACTGCCGCTGTTTCAGTAATGACAAAACAAAGATAAAAGCATTGTGGGGCCACTCTGTTCATCCTCGTGACTGCTGGTTCTGCCCCAGACCTGGAAGTGATATCCGAAGGGGGTGGGACAAGCAGTCACGAGGATGAACAGAGCACCACCATGATGGCTTTACCTTTATTATGCCACCTTTGCTGCAGTGTCTGGATTTTTGGAGAGGAGGCAGACTCTGGATAGAAGGGAAAAAGGGGAAGAGACACACTGGATGGGGAAGAGAAAAGACAGATGCTAGATAGAAGGGAAAGGAGGCAGATGCTTAATGTAAGGGAGGAGAAAGGGGGGAGAGAGAGAGAGACACGGATCAGATGCTGGATGGGAGGAGAAAGAAGGCAGAGGCTAAATGGAAGGAGAAGGGCAGGCGCTGGATGGAAAGGGCAGACGCTGGATAGAATGGGCAGGGAGAGGGGGCAGATGCTAGATGGAAGGGAGGCAAGCGAAAGAGAGAGAGGGAGCAGACACTGGATGGAAAGGAGAAGAGAGAGGGGCAGATGCTGAATAGAAGGGAGGAGAGGGGGGGCAGACGCCAGATGGAAGGCAGGCGAAAGAGGGCAGATGTTGGATGGAGAGGGAGCAGAGAAAGGATGTTCCTCCTGCCTTTCCCTCCCCTGCAGTCCCAGGTGTAAGCTTTTTCCTAATTGGCTACGTCTTCCTGAGGGCTGTGTGCTGGTTTAAACTAGTTTTCTCCCTAATGGATCTTGTTTAACAGTAGCTTCTGAATTCCCTATTCCTAGCCTAGCAGAGATTGTCTGTCTTGTTTTTATGTTACTGGATCCTGAACTAGGAAAAGGTAAATAGGTACTATACTGCTTAAATTCAGACTGTAAAATACTTTTTGTATGTGCCTTTTCTCTCTGAATTAACCTGGGCTTGTGTTTAATAGGAACATGAGCTAGTTAGCTGCACTTTTTCCAGCATCTGGCATCTTTAGGTCTTCCTTAGTGCTCACAGGGAATTCCCTGTGACAAGGTCACCTGTAGCATGCCATACTCTGCGTAACACAAAACAGCCACTTTATCCAGGTGCTGTAGCCCAACAAAACCCATTAGGGGAATGAAATTTTTTGGGATTGTACAACTCTTGGTATTAATTTCTTGTGCAAAGTCTGGAACCTAACATGAGCTAGCTTCCCTTTTTATGGGCCAGCAAACCATATAAAAAATCTTATATTAAGAAATTTAAGATCTACTTTGTTTCCTCATTGCTCCTGACCTATACTTTGATTCAGGCCATAACTGTACCAGTAGTCACGGCCCATAATGTACATCTAGGATCTGCACTAGGAGGCTGTGCAGCCAACTGGAAGCAAAAATATAATGACAAAGATGTGATGTCACTTTTTATGCACATTTTCACCATTTTTGGGGTGCAAATATCTCTATTATGTAGTTTTTTTTAATTTTTTTCTTTATGTCATTTGAAAGAGCATCTTTTTTGCTGCAAAAGCCACCTGTTTAATCTTGAACCTGGCCTTGCCATAGACATGCATCTTTGGTGCCTATTGTGAGTTAGAGATGTGACATTTTACAATAAAGCTAAGGTTGTTGTGCTTATCATGCTTTAAGCTTATGACACATTTTTGCTCAGCTGTATTTTCATAAATTAAGTCAGTAAAATTGTTGCAAAACTATGGTATGTTAATTACCTGGCGTTGGTCACTTGTTGCCCGAATCAAAGTATAGGTCAGGAGCAATGAGAAGTCAAAGTAGGCCTTAAATTTCTTATTGCAACATTTTTCTCATAGTTTGCTGGCCCATAAAAAGGGAGGCAAACTCATTTTAGGTTCCAAATTTGCATAGGAACTTGGTACCAGGGGTTGTAACAATCCCAAAAATTTCAATCCTCTAACAGGTTTTGTTGGGCTGCAGTGCCTGGACAAAGTGGTTATTTTGTGTTATACTGACCATGGCACTCTGAAAGTGACCTCCATTCAGCTGCCTGTAAGTCTCAAACCAATGGAGATCCAGCCCCAAAATTTTGAATGATTTAGTATGAGAACCTAGTGAAAGTTCACACAAAATTTTATTCAATTTGTAGGAGGTCAAGTGTGGACAATTTTCAAAACTGGTTCACTTGACATGGACTGACTCAGTAGTCAATTCTGGACAGTGATGCTTATGCTTATGAAAGGTGTGTAATCTCTCTTGCAGGTAATGTTCTCCAAACATCTATAAGATCTAGAGTGCAACACAACACAGGCACTTCTTTGGTTAAATTAAGTCTAACATTCTCAGAAGGCTGTGATTTATCTAAGGGTCATATACACTATTCAAGTCACCTCCCAATAAAACAGTGATATATGTTCTCTCTGGGATACTCTGCTTTGAAGACAGAAGAGCAATAATGGAGCGAAAAAACAGCATCTTGGCTATTGGGGGCATCTACATTACATAATAGCAATGTTTGTCTCTCTAACATAACTTTTGCTAAAACATATCTCCCAGCAGTATCAGCCGAGATCTGGTGAACTGTTATATTAAGATCAATACCCCAGCCTTACAATGTATTGTTGGTGTACCCACTATAGATCCTACCCACCATGTTTTGAATTTCTCATGCTCGCAGAAGATAAACGAGTCTCTTGAAGAAAGGTTAAATTTGCTTTTTGGTAATTCAGAGCTTATTTTCTTTCTCTTAATGGGAGAAGTGATCCCATTCATATTCCACAAAAAACAATTTAAGAGACATACAAACAGCATTTAAAATTTATATCTATCATTAACATATAGCAAGTCAATAAAAGCTGGCTCACCTTGCAGGTAGTGATGTAATTTGCTTTTGAGATATTTAATAAATAGTGTTAAAAAAATAAAAGTATGGAAACTTTTTGATGATCTCTCATATAAGATCTTCCCTGTACCCAAGCTTTCAGAAGTACAGAAGAAAAGTAACAAAAAATCCTCCTAACAAATTAAAAAACCCAAACCCCAAACTATCCCTAGTCCCTTACCCACCCTACATATCCTCCTAACCATCCTATCCTCTTTAACCTAGATAAGGTAAAGGCAGAATAGAAATCACGAATGTAATGTAATGTAATTAGTGTCTTGTTATAGGACTGAGGTCACAGTGAAGCTCCTTTACCTCCTCCTTACTAAGATATCTTGTGACAAATAAAATTCTCTACCCTCCTTCCATCCTTAGAGCAATATGCAACCCCCCATCCCCCTTAGGTGAAAACCCCCAACAGAGTGGCTTTCAGGCAAGATAGTAGCCAAAACACTCATAATTAAATACTTTAGAGCAGTGTTTTTCAACCTTTTTACACCCGTGGACCGGCAGATATAAAAGAATTATTTTGTGGACCGGCAAACTACTAGGACTAAAATTTAAAAACTCCGTTTCCGCCTCATCTCCGCAAGCTCGGTCACCTCAGTAACTACAGAAAAATAGACAAATAAAGTGCAAAATATAAACAGCAGATATAAATTCTCAAAACTGACACATTTTGATCACTAAATTGAAAATAAAATCATTTTTCCTACCTTTGCTGTCTGGTGATTTCATGAGTCTCTGGTTGCGTTTCCTTCTGTCTGTGTATCCTTTCTTTCATTTATTTTTTTCTGCACTCAGGCCCAAGAATTGTCCCTTTCTATTCCCTCCCTCTTTTCTTCCTATGTCCTTAGTGCCCCCGGTGCCTCTTTCTCATGTCTTTAGTGCCCCCAGTGCCTCCTTCCCATGTCCTTAGTGCCTCTTCCTGTCTTTAGTGCCCCCAGTGCCTCCTTCCCATGTCCTTAGTGCCCCCAGTGCATCCTTCCTATGTCTCTCTCACTGCCTTCCACACTTTGTCCCACCCCCACCCCCGAATCAGCCTACCTGCCTGTCTACCTCTTTCCCTCCCTCCCTGGCCAAAGCCAGCCTGCTTGCCTGCCTACCACCTTCCCTCCCTGCCCCGCAAAAAAAAAAAACCCCACCTCCCTCCTTCCTTTCCCCTACTCTTACCACCCTGCCGCTGCTGCTAAAGCCGACAGGAAGTCTTCTTTCTGACATCAATTCTGACGTCGGAGAGGACGTTCTGGGCCATCCAGGCAGTGATTGGCTGGCCCAGAACATCCTCTCCGACTTCAGAATTGACGTCGGAAAGAAGACTTCCTGTTGGCTTTAGCAGCAGTGGCAGGGCGGTAAGAGAAGGGGACCCGGGGAAAGAAAGGAGGGAGGGACAGGAAATGATCGCATGTCCCGTTGTCCCCGAGCACAGCTTCGGGATGCTGTCCTGAAGCTATGTGTGGGGACAATGGGACAGGAGGTCTGAAAACAGACCTATAGTCACTTTAATCTTGCCGGCCCTGTGCTGACCGGCAGAAATTTCCTGCAGACCGGCACCAGTCCGCGCACCAGTGGTTGAAGAACAGTGCTTTAGAGAGTAAGTAAAAAAAAAAATTCCCACTCCAACATACTAAGAAAAGGGCAGGCCCTCTACAACGTTGCCTGTTATAATCAAGAAAGAAAAAGTGAACGTATAAACAGCAAAATGCAGGCCCACATAATTTGCAAACACACACAGTGATAACAAAAGAAAATATTCTTAAGCCTGCATTATAAAATTCAAGTATGTACTTTAGGCAACATTATTACTCCTTCAAAGAGTTAAAGAACAATAACTGGATGGTGAGCTTAAAATTAAAAATAATACACAATACAGCTGTATCTCTGAAAATGTTCATATGGAATTATAGATCACAAAATGTTTACCATAACTTCTAAGAATGATGTTCCATTTGTCTCATGGATGACTATTGATGGGAAGTAACGCTAAGCACCATCTAAGCAGAAAATAGGTGCCAATAAAATCTGAGAGCAACTCTCTCTCTGTGCTTCTTCCAAAAAGGTCACTACGATGAGCTTTCTCATCATCATCTTAGGAGTACAACATACCCGCTTCATGTTCAAATCGAAATATTGAGGTAGTAGTATTCTAGGAATAACCCTGTAGGTGACTATCTAGTGCAAGAGGATTATATAATTATCTTTAGTGGAAGGTCTCCAAGATCCAAAAGAAGAAAGATGTGCAGTTTAAAGGTGGAAAGGTCCCAAATTCCACAAAGATTGTAAAGTACAATATCCAATTCTGGACATCACATCCAAGTGACACAAATTCAAAGGGTAACTGTGGATTCACACATGTACAGGAACCTAATCAAGTAGAAGGTTCCACATTAAGCAATCGCTGAGCAAACTTCAACACCTCTCCTGCTTGTACAAAAAATTGCACTTTGCCTTTGTGTTGAACTCTTAAGCGAGCTAGATAGAAAAGCAGATTGAACCTTTTTCTGATATAAAACTGAACAGATGTGACCAAACTCTTTAAATTTAGCCATTACTGCTGCAGAGAAGTCTTGAAAACATAACTCTCTTATTTTTATATATCAAAGGGCCTGTTGATTTCACAGCTCACAATATTTCTTGTTTGTGCACAAAATTCAGCACTTTAATATCATTGTCCTGGGCCGCGAGATCAAGGCCTTTACCATATTCAGCCTATGTGCATTTTCTATCCTCAATGGTCCAACATCAGACTGAACCTTTAGAAGTTGTGGGAGCCACATCTCCAAAAGGTTTCGCAGTTCAGGTTCTGCAATTGTTTCAGGTAACAAGGTACAGGTTTGCGGCAATGAGAATATGTAATTTTCCAAACCATCCAACTTTTCTTCCAATAAAGCAATCTAATTTTGAAGACACCGTTGCAGGGTATTCTGCTGCTGAATACTGTCCTCCAAATCTGAGAGCCTCTGCTAATAGGATAGAAAGTCCATTCGCAGCAATTCCAATCTGCCAACCACTAAGCCCAATTTATCTGCTATTTTGGGGAGCTTTTTATCTATAGCTATGTTCAGTGCTCACTTGAGCTTGTTAGCTATTTCAGCCGCTCACACAGAACTGATTGACCTTGGCCCCGCTTGGTCATCCCCAGCCATTTTGTGTTCTCCTGCACAACTCCACTCCTTCACTTTCCAAGGGATTTTGGAAGCCATAACATCAATTCTCTTTCTACCAGTAAAGAAAACAGCACCTGAAGTCTTCACATTGATGTTATTTAGAAAAACGAAGTGAATGTACAAAGTCGGAAGAGTATTTTCCATGAGGAGGTTTGGAGCTCACTTTATGAACACTCATTCACCGGCTTGGCACCACATGACCTTCTTGGGCTGAGGGGTTTTATGCAAAAATAAAACAAATGCATACCATTTTTTCATTTATACTTGTATAAACTTGAATGAATTTTTAGTTTATCTAAAAAGATCTAGGTACAGGCACTGGGAACAAGGATCTTAATCTGAGGATAAAAGGTAAACCAACTCATTAGCTAAGGACTTTTCTAGCACATATCTGATGAATATATGTTTAGAGCTATGATGAATTCTTCCTATGAAATCAGTATACCAATACTGTAAATCAAAAGCAGTAATTAAAAAATAGCTATTATTCAGATATAAAGTAAACAGATTCAATTCTGAAGACAAAATGTTGCCATATTCTAGTTTTGGTGTGTATGTTATATGTTCTTAATGATTTTGACTTCATACCTTTATTCCAGCATTTCTTAGCATTTCCAGTGTTGGTCGTACATCAGCCTGCAGCTGATCTTCTACACCTGTGAGACACAACAATTCCATTTCCCTCTCCAAGCTCTCGACCACTGCGGCCACCTTCAATGTTCTGTCATGTATACTTAACTTTGCTTGGTTATATCGATTCTGTTTATGGGAACATATTTGGGAAAATCAATAAGCGCTATGAAGTAATATTTAATGATCTAAGGAGAGAATACAACATCAACATTGAAATGCCTCAAAGGATGAACTAATATGCAAATTTCAAGCATTTCTTTGAATGAAAAGGAGCTCTAGATCAAGAGGTCCTGGTATGAGCTGAAAGGAAAGAGAAGTAGCGTAAGGAAATAGATCTTCAGTGAAAGAATAATTAAAACAATCTATTTCAGAATTTAAGAGAGAACCTTTCATTAAACAGGCCAACAAAAAAATTTTTTCTTGGTGCCTTGAGTTTTTTGATCTGTTCCTGGGGTTATTTGGGGCGCTCATTCAGAAAATTGCATTGGATAGACCGCATCAGCTCTAGTTTCTTAGATATGGTTGAATTTATTAATTTTTTTTACTGCTATTTAAAAGATATCTTCTGCAGAATCAGGGTGTCATAACCACCTTTCTTTTTTGAATGGGAAATTTAGGTATTTAAAATTACCCACATTAAAAAAAAATCTATAATGAATGACCTTTGTTTCACAACTACCGTATATACTCGATATAAACCGAGATTTCTGGGCCAAAAAATTGGCCCAAAAACGGGGGTCTCGGTTTATATGTGAGCCACCACCAGATCAATAGCAAGGCTGTCCTCCATTCAACTCTCGATGACAACTAGTCCTGTAATCTTCAATAAAATGATCCCCCCCCACTCTCCCCGGTGAATACATGCCCACCCCCGTGCTTAATTTCAAAGCCGCTATCCTCCATGCGTACAAACCCTTGCCGCCGCCTTCCTCCATGCACACCCTACTTACCATTAGCATCGGAAACCTGCAGCCACCGTCAATGCTGTATTCTGATCTGTTGCAGAGCTTTGAGCATCTGCGCATGCTCAAAGCCTGCCAGCTTTTGTCCCAAGATTCTCAGAGAAGGCGAGAGCAGGCAGGCTTTGAGCATGCGCAGATGTTCAAGGCCCTGCACCAGATCAGAATACAGCATTGATGGTGGCAGCAGGTTTCCAGTGCTAATGGTAAGCGCGATGTTGGGTGAGTGGGGCATGCATGGAGGAGGGTAGCAGCGGTTTGTGTGAAAGGAGGATAACGGCTTCACAGTTCATCACGGGGGCATTGCGTAAGAGGAGAAGCATCTAGGCAGCTGTGTCAGGGGCCCTCTGAGAGTGAAAACTTTGGTTTTGAAAAGCGCTGTAAAGGTGAGGGGGAAGGAGGGAGGGAGATGGCCCGACAAGGGGAAGAGGTTGAGTGGTGCTTTAGACTTATTGTGTGGAGAAAGAGGGTGGAGGGGGGTACGACAACAGATGCTGGATGGAGGTGGAGAGATGGGGGAGCAGATGCTGGAATCAGCAGATCAAATATACCCAGAAACATGTCTAACAGTTGAGGCACCAAAATGAGTGTTGGCCAGTGAATCAAAAGTAAATGCAAAACTGGAGTACTAGCAGAGCCTGTGGCATGTCAACAAGAAGTAATAAGTTGAAAAGTGTACACTTGCCATTATAGTCATTATCTTAGAAACATATCCATGTGTAATTAGTGGCATTTGCATGTGTACAAGTATATTATATTGCATACAAATACTGATTTCAGAAAAACATTATGTACATATGGAGATTCATGCCATAATTAGATTTTGAGATGTCATGGATTTGGGAAGGACTAAAATCTATACGTGTTTTTTCCATTTTACCAAATGAATTTCCACACTGGGTTTTATTCCAGCTTCAAGACATGCAAAGATTTTTTAAAAGTCCTGAGGGACTAAGGGAGTCATTATCCTTAATCGTATGTAGTTTAGAGAGATTTTTTCCAGGGTCAGAGATTGAGATCTGTAACCAATAAGTCTCAGGTCTTTTGAATTTTGATGGTTCTGAGCAGGTTTCTGAGACCCTTTTCCTCTATATAAGACTGATCGCTTGCTGCAATTGTAACTGTGTCTTTTGGTTTTTGTAATTTACAATTTGACTGACACCAGTTCCATCCATTTGCAGGATAGAAGTGCTAGACCCATGGGGGAGGGATGGAGATGGACGGAAGGGAGGTACTGGACCAATGTGTGTGTGTGTGGGGGGGTGGAGGGGGCGGCAGCTGAAGAGGAAATGGGAGAGAATGCTGGACTGCACAGAAGGGCTGGAAGGGAGAGAGGTATTGGACCCATGGAAATTGGAGGGAAGGGGAGTGCATTGGAACTGTGAGGCTGGAGGGAAGGGGAGTGCATTGGACCTGTGGGGCTGGAGGGAAGGGAAGTGAAGAGAAAGATGTACTGGACCTGCAGGGAGGAGGAGAGAGAAGGGAAGGGAAAGAGAGATGCTGAGCTAAGGGGATGAAGGAAGAGAGAGTGAAATACTGAACACAGCGGAGGGAAGAAAAAGAGGGAGAGATACATTGATGTAGGGGAGGAAAAGATGGGAGAAGATAGACATAGGGAGGTATATAAAAACAGGGGAGATGATGAACACTGAGGGGAGCATAAGGACAGAGACACAAAGGGGAGATAATGCATAGGGGTAGTATATGGACATAGAGGAGCAATGACAGATATGGGAGGGGAATATGGATACCACTACTACTGAAAGACTACTGCTAGAGGTTGTGGTGGCCATTTACAAAGAGGAACTGCAACAGGCAGTGGTGTAGCCACAGAGGCAGAGCCAGATTAATGGGTAGGCCCAGTAGGCACGTGCCTAGGGCCCAAACTTGCCAGGGGGCCCGCTGAAGATACAAGACAACTGAGCTTTTTTTCAGAAGGCGACGGGCTCCCCAGCAAAGATCGGCATCGTGCCCCCCCCCCCCTGGGAAAGATCGACATAGGCGGCAACTGTTCTGTTTCAAGCGGTGCTCATCTCAAAGCCTCCCCTCTGACTCAGCTTCCTGTTTCTGCCTGGGCAGTTCACGTCAGAGGGCAGCTTTGGCCAAGCAGCAGCACCGCTTGAAAGATGGTTGCCACTGATGCAGGGGGGCCGACCAATGCTGATCTTTCCTGGAGGGCGGGGCAATGTCGATCTTTCCCAAGAGAGGGGCCCTTCGCCATTTGAAAAAAAAAAATCAGAAAGGTGAGTGGTGACTAACCTGCGCGAAGATGAGGGGAAGTGAGTTGAAAAATCACTATCCCTGTGCAGATGACACTAACCAAAGTCCTGCCATACAGGTAGGTGAAGAAACAGCACTATGGCTGACCTCAGCATGTATACAGGAACTGGAGTTTGAATAAAAACCAGACTGATGGAAAGACCAGACTGCTGAAAGTACAGATTCCCACCCACGATGTGCAGACCACGCAACCAAAACACAGCTGAATTTAGAACTTGGAACCAACCCCGAATTAGAATAAATGAATAAGTTCCCCTGATCTATAGAGGGAACGCAAAGTAAATCCCCAGACCTAAAAGTGGTTACGCTTGTCTGATTTTTAAAAGGCAGACCCTGGAACGAAGGAACAATATGTTAATTGTAGTTTGATCAATAATATTGTTATAAAAAACTATTGTACCAATCCAGGATAAGAGAAGGAGGGAGATTATTTGATAAGCTGTGTATATAAGTAGGTCAGATTTGCCTTACCAACTCAGAGAAAACTCTCCACTCTGAATTGCTAGCATTCAGTGTTGGATCTCTCCTCTTTATCTGGATAATAATAGTCGCTGCATAGTTATTTGTATTGTTAAATATAAATAAATTTAAAGCTTATTATTCACTATAAAGAGACTGGTCTCGGTCATTTCAGAAGAGGGAGATAGGCCTGGGCCGGAGCCGGGAGAGAGAGAGATATGGGGGACTGCAGAAGGGGGCAGATGAATCCAGAGAAAGAGTGGGGAGAACACAGAGAAAAGAGGGCAGATGATGAAAGTGGGGAGGCGCATATGGGAAAGCAGTAGCTGCTGCTGCTTTCCCACATGCTGGATGGGAGTCATATGCTAGATGGGGGGAAGAAGACAGAGTTAGTAAGATAGTAGAGGGGTGAAGGAAAGGGGTGGCAAGCTGTGAGTAGACACAATGAAAAGAAGGAAAAAAAAGAGATGAGAAAGTGATGCCAGAGAACGGGGAAGGAGACAGAGATATCAGATCTGAGTGGAGGAAATGAGAAGAGAGAGATGCTAAAAACCACAGGGGGGAGGGAAGTACAGATGGAAGGAGAAAGATGCCAGATCATAAGGGAAATAGAGGGAAGATGATGGATGCCAGACCAAAGGGGGGGGGGGGAGTGGGGGCAGGAGGAGAAATGGAAGGGGGAGACACAGTGGATGGAAGGAAGAGAATGACAAGAAAATGAAGAAAGTAGAAACCACATGACAAAGGTAGAAAAAAATTATATTTTTTTATTTTATTGCTTTAGGATAAAGTAGTATTATAGCTGTTTTGAAAAATGGTTAGAATAGAAACGGTGAGTCTTTTATTGGACTAATTTTAATACATTTTTGACTAACTTTCAGAAAACAGGTAAATAAACGGGGATGGGGCTAGGGAAGCCCAGTGTACTTGTGTGCCTAGGGGCCCTTGAAGAATTAATCCTGCCCTGCATAGAGGGGTAGCCCTTGGGGGCCAGAGCCTTCTGCCCCCACCCTCTAACATACACTTTGGACTCAGGCTACCGCCAAACCTGCAGCACCCCTTTAAATGGCTGGCAGGGTACAAGAGCCCCACCAGACCAAGACATGAAGTGGCTGAGCCACTCCCCTCCACCTTCTGTAATACAGATGTCCACGGCGTGCTTCCTGCTAATGATGCTAGGAATTCACCACATGCTCAGTTTGTACAAGAACAGGGCATTCTACAGTAGCCTGTTAGCATGCACTAACCACATGTTAAGGGCTATTCTAATAATGCTGCATCATTTTTGTACCTCAAAATCTTGATATTGTTCTTCTGTCAATGATTTCTTGGCAACAACCAAAGTGCGTAATCCTTCTCTTGCCATGTTACCACACTAGAACCAAGAAAATGGAACATTTATTAAAATCTACGAGCCTTTATTCTTTTTAATATGTTAAAATGAATTATTATGGAAAATATTAGACTAGCCATGCTGAAAATACAATATCTACTATTTACTGTATGTTAAAAATTGGCATAAAACTCATAGCTGTCCACAGCTGGTCTGTCAATTTAAGTAACACACATGTAGTTTCAACATGAGGATGGCAGACTAGTTCTGTTTCAATATCTATTTTAACCTGGATTTTTCAGCTGAGACAATCAACTGAGGATAAGTCTGATTCTTCCTGATCTTGATGCTCTCATATTAAACACCATATTTGGACCACCAGGGGGAGACGTCCTCCGAAGCCCTAGCAGTAATGAATAATGTGTTTAATCTATCCAGTAGGAGTCTGACTTCCAGTGAAATGTCTGTTTTGTCTAAGGGGTTGTCGTTTGTTCCATTTACAAACTATAACCCCTTGGACACTCGTATCAGTTTATTTAAACTTATCAGAAAGTGCAATCTGAAATTATTCTTTCAAGACAAAGCGACGGACCCAGGCCCCACGGGGCTCAGTAGACCGTCTACATGGAATCCTCCGGGCATTTTGGATCCTCATTTACAAGTATTTCACAACTTAGTTGAGCGAGACATTGCCAGTTTAGAAACCCATCCTACTCACATTAGGCGCAATATGTCTAAGGAGATGACTCATTCATTGCAGATTTTAGCCAAAGATCCTGACATTATTATACGATCCGCTGACAAAGGTGGTGGGATCGTATTACAAGACACTACTTCTTATGTCAATGAAGCTCGCAGGCAACTAAGTGACACCCGATACTATCAGGGTTTATTACACGATCCCACTGTTGAAATTTCTGATTTTATTCAACATACTCTTGTGAGGGCGTTAGAACAGGGAACCATCACTGATAAAGAATTCCGGTTTTTACATCAAAACCATCCTGTCATTCCAGTGATTTACTTCGTCCCTAAAGTTCATAAAAACATTACAAACCCTCCGGGAGTCCCATCGTCTCAGGGATCGGTTCAGTGTTGGAGCCTTTATCTGATTTCGTGGATTTCTATTTGAAACCTTTAGTTACCTTGGCGAAGTCATATGTTAAAGATACCACCTCTATGCTGACTTGGCTCCAAGAACCTCATTTTATTCCTCAGGGGGCTTTTTTGGTTACCCTCGATATACAAGCCCTATATACCAATATTCCCCCAACTCAGTGCGATTGAAGTAGTGCGGAAACATCTAAGTACCCTCCAGTTAACTCCAGCACGTGTGGATTTCCTAGTAGCTATTGCCAGCATTGCATTGAAACAAAACTATTTTATGTTTGACACAGATTTTTTCTTGCAGATTCAGGGCACTGCCATGGGGGCTACGATGGCCCCGTCATTGGCCTGTCTCTATGTATCGGATTTTGAAGATAAATATATCTATTCTTCCACGTATTTTTCTGACATCTTTGTGTGGAAACGATACATAGATGACATTTTTTTAGTTTGGACCAACACCCTGGAAGCCTTTCATAAATTTTTACAGTGGCTTAATTCGTGCAACTCGCATTTACAGTTTACTGCAGTTACGTCAGACACTCAGATTGCATTCCTTGATATTTTCATCACCTTGCATCAAGGTTCTTTTGAAACCACCATTTATCGGAAGAACACTGACAGAAATAATCTGCTTCACTATACTAGTTACCACCCTCGTCACCTTAGAGACAACTTACCTGTGGGCCAATTTTTGAGGTTAAGACGCTTATGCAGTAATAAAGTCGAGTACAAGACCCGTGCTCGTGACATGTGGCAACGATTTGTAGAACGGGGATACCCCCACAGCATCATCAAAAAGGCATACAAAAGGGCTTTATATGCCCATCGTACTTATTTGTTGCAGCCAAAATCTGACTATGTAGAGGCCCGGATGGTATGCACTCTTCCTTATTCTTACAAAGCATTTGCCATTAAAAAAATCATTAACACGCATTGGCATATTTTACAGGTCCATAATAGCCTTGAACAACCTCCATTGTTTGCGTATTCTAGAGGTAGAAATCTGCGTGATCGTATGACCTCCTCTCAGTTTGTTAGTGTTTCGGCCAGTGCGCTTGCGCACCCTATTGGACATTTCAAATGTGGGCATTGTAGCACATGCCCTTATGTTTTGGAAACTACAAGTATCAAACATCCTACTTTATCTAAGACACACACGTTCCAGCAGCATTCAGATTGCGACACTCAGGGGGTAGTCTATATGATCATGTGCCCCTGCAATATGGTTTACATTGGGCACACCACTAGAAAGATTAAAACTCGCATTACTGAACATTTGAGCAAAATCAGGAGGGGCGATATGGGGGCCCCCCTGGTACAACATTGGCAAGACACTCCACATCAATTGCAAGATCTTCGTTTTGTTGTTTTGGAAGTGGCTCACTTGAATAGGGGAGGCAATGAGCAAGTGTGGTTATGGAAACAAGAACAAAGGTGGATATTTCACTGGCAAACTGTGTCTCCCAAAGGGTTAAACAAGGAAGTAGAGTGGTGGGCGTTTCTTCATTAAGTGATTGACACATCGTCATTGTACAAATACAGGAAGCTCAGCTGAGCTCCCACGTCACAGGAAACGTAAAAAAAAGTTCCTCTGAACCAGGTACCCTGCTGTCAGTGCCATGACAATCGTTTATTAGCTGTAACATGGATTTTCACAAGTGTTTGTTACAAACTAGCATCATTTTTTGTGTTTTGTTACTTTGTTTAGATATAAGAAGCACCTTTAACTTTGGACTATTTAAGCAACAGTTCACTAGCAGCGTAGCAGGTTCTCTGAAGCAGCCAGGATTGGCAAAACGCGTCAGAACCTCGCCGGGTCAACGCTATCTGAACCCACTTAGATAAGTTCTTATTATTTTTTTGAACTTAAACTCTTTGAATTTATATAATAGTTGGAGAATATAAGTTAGCCCGAGAGCTAGTCTCGACGGGCGTTGATAACACGGGGCTGGAAGGCTCTTCGTGTCTGCCCGTTGGGATTGGTTCTTGGGGGGAAGAGAGGCGGGACAAAGTTTAAAAGGGAGCTTAGGATAGGAGGGAATGCGTCCCGCCGAGTTTAGGAGTGCAGGATTGGCTAGCGGCAGGACGCTCAGGGCAGGGTTATTTTAGAGTCAAGCCGCCGAGTGTCGGGTCTCTCTCTGTCCTCGGCGGTGGCTTTCGTGAATTTTTTTTGTTTTTCTGCTCGCGTGGGGCTCGCGTTGCTTGGTGTAGTGAGGTTTGCTGTCTTCCTGTCCTCGGTGGTGGCTCGGGTAGTTTTTCTTCCACGTGTCGGTCTGTGGTGTTTGGAGCAGTGCGGTTCCTCGGTAGAGATGGCAGAGCACGTGGGGCTGGCGGAGCACGTGGAGGACCTGGCCGAGATGTCTTTTCAAGCTGGTGATTCTTTTGATGAGGATCCTGTGTCAGACTTGGTGAGTTCTCTTCCGTCTGACGCTGGGGCTCGTCCTCAGTCCGCTCGGTCTTCTAAACTGACGGCCTTGTCTGCCATGACGGCCGCTGCGCTTGTTGTGGGTCGCCGGGGGCGGAGGGGCGGGCCTCCAAAAGGGGGTCGGGGAAGATCTGCTGGGTCTTCTTTGGGTAGGTCTGGTGAGAGTGGTGTTCCTTTATCTGTGGGGGAGGTTTGTGGTTCCCTTGAGGTTCTCCCGGTCCCTTGTACTGCTGGGGCTGGTCCTTCTGGGGAGGGTGGTAGCCTGGCTGGTGTTTCCTTTTGTGCAGGCGCAGGGTCTCCTGGTTTTCCTCTTTTCCCGGGGTTAGGTTCTTTCTCTTCCCCTGTTTTTCCTTCGGGTCTGGGAGCATCCTCAGGGGCTAGTCAACTTCCTGTTTTTCCCTCTCAGACTCCTAGTTCCATTACCGGTGTTCAGGGCGGTTCCCTTTCTTTGTCCCAGGGGTCGGCTCAGTCTGTTTCTTTCCCACCCCCCTGGCCTGTTTGGCCTCCGGGTCCTTGGTTTCAGGGTTGGGGTTCCGGCTTCTGGCCTCCTTTTCCTTCCCCCGTGGTGGGGACTACGTCTTCCTCAGGCGGGGGGTCTTTTCCCACGGTAGGGTGGGGCCTGGGTCCTCAGCCTCTAGGCGGGGGTTCACAGGGTCTTGCCTCTTCTCTGGCATTAGGATCTCATTCTCCTGGTTCGGGTGCTGCTCCCTTTTCTCTTTCTGCTTTGCAGGACCTGAGTTCGAGACCGGAGACATCGAGCGGTGGAGCGGTTGGACCTGGTCAGGCATCGGTAGCGGCATCAGCGTCGGTGGTGGTGGATCGTGATCCTGGTCAGACGATGGAGGATGTGGTGGCTGCTGCAGGGGGCGCCACTGGCGTGGAGACTTCAGGAGTGGCAGAGCCTCAGCGCGCTGCTGGACTGGGTAACGGGGACAAAGGGGGGATTGGTGGGGGTAAAAGGGCTAGAAGACGTCATAGGAAGAAGGGTAAGGGTAAGGGGCATGTGTCGTCCTCTTCTTCCTCGTCTGACTCTTCTTCTTCTTCTAGTTCTTCCTCACCCTCTGTTTCGGGGACGGAGGGTCTCTTGGGTCAGTCTCGCTCTTCGGACGTTAGCTCTCGGGGTGCTCCGGCGTTGGTCGCGTTGTCTGAATTGTGAGAAAAAGTGCCGAAGGCGTGGCGGCGAAAAATTCGAAAACGTAGGTGTGTTGATATTTTCCGGCTGTTGGAGGGGCGTGTTCATAAGAAATCTAAAAAGAAAGTTAAAAAGGACGGAGTTCCTGTGCGTCCCTCTCCTGTGTCTCGGAATATTATCAATTGGATCCGGTCGTTTTTGAGGCTAGCTAGTGTTTGGGGTAGAGCGCGTCCGATTGATTCCAGTTTATTGTTGTCTTACGCCGATTCCGTCTTGGATGCCTATCAGCGTTTCGGTGGTTGGGCTTGGCTCAACTATGATGAGGCTTTTCGCGACAAGATGGAGGAAAATCGTCATATGTCTTGGGGTACTCAGGACATTAACCTTTGGTTGACTCATATGGCGTCTAAGGCTGGGGGGTCTCAAGGGGGGGTTTCGGCGCGTCCTGGGAACTTTGGATCTGGCTCGGGGCGGCCCTTTCGGACTTCCGCCAGCTCCCCGGGCGTCGCGGGGGGTCAGGTGTCAGACGCTTGTTGGAAGTTCAATCGACGTGTCTGTTCCCCGACTGTAGGTTTAAGCATGTCTGCCTGCTTTGCGGGCAAGGGCATCCGTCCGTTAAGTGTCCCAAGAAGGGATCGGCTGGTGGCGCCGGTCCTGGTAAGTGATTCTTCTAGGCTTCCCACTCCTGTTCGGGTCGATGCCATGCGGCCTTGGCTTTTACGGTACCCTCTTACCAAGGCTGCTTCTTTATTATTGCTCGGTTTTTCCGAGGGATTCCTCATCCCCTTCCAGGGTCCCAGAAGTGACGTTTCCTCTCGTAATTCTTCCTCAGTGGGTCGCTTGGGGTCAGTGGTACGGATCAAATTAGATGAGGAACTTTCTCGGGGTCGTATTGCGGGCCCCTTTTTGGAGAAACCTTTTCCTGCCATGCATTTGTCACCAGTGTTCCCTCTAAGCGGGCGGGTGTTGTGAGCAAACTTTTTTCACTGTGAGCTAAAAATATCGGGCGCCAGCAAGTTATGAGCCAAATAAATATGTTGCTTTCTACCACAGAACTTCCTTACGTTTGTATGGAATCTATCCCCTTTCAACTTTAGAGAGTGCCCTCTCGTTCTCCCTGCCTTAGCTACTAAGTCTATTCCCTTCAGTACCTTGAATGTTTCTATCATGTCCCCTCTCAATCTCCTCTGCTCAAGGGAGAAGAGGCCCAGTTTCTCTAATCTTTCGCTGTACGGCAACTCCTCCAGCCCCTTAACCATTTTAGTTGCTCTTCTCTGGATCCTTTCGAGTAGTACCGTGTCCTTCTTAAAGTACCAGTGCTGGACGCAGTACTCCAGGTGAGGGCGTACCATGGCCCGGTACAGCAGCATGATAACCTTCTCTGTCTCTTCAGTCCAGCATCTGCCCCTTCCATTCACTGTCTGTCTTTCCCTGCCATCTCTCCTCCTGCCCCCCCCCACCCCCCAATTTGGTCTAGCATCCATCATCTTCCTTCTGTTCCCCTCATGGTCTGGCATCTCTATCCTTCCCTCCCCCCTGTGGTTTTTAGCATATCTCTCTTCTCATTTCCTCCACTCAGATCTGATCATTCTCTGCTCTCTCTTCCCTTTTCTTCTCTGGTCTTCCTTCTCTATTTTCTGCCTCCATCTAAATTAAATTCTTTCTTACTATTTAGTCCCGTTTCCCTCTTTTCACTGTGTCTACACACAGCTTGTCACCCCTTTCCCTCACCCCTCCATTATCTTACTATTTTCTTCCCCCTTTATTTATCTCCTCCTTCCATCCAGTATGTGTTCTTTCCCCACTTCCATTCAGCATCTGCTCTCCCTTCTCAACTGACATCCATCTGCCTTCTGCTCTCTCTCCCTTCTTCTCACTTCCATCATCTGTCCCCTTCTCTCTCTCTCTCATCTCCTCCATTCCATCATCTGCCCCTTCTCTCTCTCTCTCCCCCCCCCCAACTTCCATCATCTGCCCCCCTTCCCCTCACCTTTGTGGGTCACTTTCTTTCCCCTGAGGGTGGCTCATGTCACAGGGGAAGCTTTGGCCGAGCAGAACCGCTTGATTGACAGTGGAACTTACTTGATTGATGTCGATGCTGGGGCCCGTTGCCGTTTGAAGGAAAAAAAAAAGGTGGAAAAAAGGAACCTGTAAAGGCGAGAGGAAGGGAAACCTCCAGGACAGCTGCTTTTTGCCCTCCTTCAGCGGCCCAAGAGTTCAGACCAGCAGCGGCAGCTCTGTATGCTTTTAACTTCGGCACAGAGCTGCCCCTAATCAATAGTTTAGCGCGGTTTCATGAGGCAGCCTCGGGGCCTTTGATAGCCGGCCCGCTTCGATGATGCGATGTGGGCCGGCCTAGCAAAGGCCCCGAGGCTGCCTTATGAAACCGCGCTAAACTATTGATTAGGGGCAGCTCTGTGCCGAAGTTAAAAGCATACACAGCTGCCGCTGCTGGTCTGGAGGTGCGGAGACAAGGCAGGAGGCAAACGCGGTGGAAGGCAGGAGTCCCGGCGAAGGCAGGAGTCCCG
The DNA here is from genome assembly GCF_902459505.1 of Geotrypetes seraphini. Classification (NCBI taxonomy): domain Eukaryota; kingdom Metazoa; phylum Chordata; class Amphibia; order Gymnophiona; family Dermophiidae; genus Geotrypetes; species Geotrypetes seraphini. Next base: position 180,407,904 of record NC_047085.1, on the reverse strand, counting down.
GCACAGCGACTGCAACAGGAAGTTGCAAGTCAGCTGACGCCGGCCTTTCGTTGCGGCGGGGACCGAATCCTTCGTGGACCGGCAAGATTTTGTTTGCGGACCGGCGGTTGAAGAACTGTGCTCTACACTGTGTGCGCTGCGACGAGAAACTTGTGCGCTGCGAGGTAATATTTTGTGCGCGTGCGCACGTCAACGCAGCTTAGCGGGAACACTGTTTGTCACCCTTGGCGGTGGTTCCTAAGAAGGTTTTTGGGCAGTTTCTTTTGATTCATAATTTGTCCTCTCCGTTAGGTCGGTCTGTGAATGACGGTATTCCGCGCAATTTATGTACGGTGCGCTATGCGTCTTTCGACAGCGCGTTGGCAATCATTCAGCGCTTGGGCCCGGGTGCTCTTTTAGCCAAGGTGGACATTGAATCAGCTTTCCGGTTGCTGCCTGTTCACCCTGATTCTTACCCTCTGTTGGGTTTTTGTTTTGACGGCCGTTTTTATTTCGATAAGTGTTTGCCAATGGGTTGTTCCATCTCGTGTGCCTATTTTGAAGCTTTCAGTACTTTTTTGCATTGGGTGGCGGTTCAGAGGGCGGATCTCGACTCCTCGGTTCATTACTTGGATGATTTTTTGTTCATTGGTTCTCTGGGTTCTGGGGAGTGTGGTAGGCTGAAGGAGACATTCGAGCTCGTGGCCGTGGAATTTGGGGTTCCGTTAGCGGCGGACAAGTCAGAGGGGCCGGTTAACTCGCTCGTCTTTTTGGGCATCGAGCTGGACACTGTGGCTATGGTGACCAGGTTGCCTGATTGCAAGGTTCACAAGCTGTTGGTCCAGATTCGGCGGGTTTTGGGGGCGAAGAGGGTCCCCTTGCGGGAAATTCAGTCTTTGCTGGGTTCTTTGAATTTTGCGTGTAGGGTTTTGCCGATGGGTAGAGCCTTTTCTAGGCGGCTGGCGCACGCTACGTCTGGGGTACGTCTTGCCCGGCATTTTGTGCGTATTTCGGCCGGGGTTAGGGCGGATTTGCGCATTTGGTCTCGTTTTCTGTTGTTTTTTAACGGGACTCTTCCTATTCAGTTTCGGGAGGTGTCTAATTTTGACCTCGAGTTGTTTTCTGATGCGGCCGGTGGCGTCGGTTTTGGCTTGTATTTTCAGGGGGACTGGTGTGCTGAGCGTTGGCCAGTTGAATGGCACAGACGTGGTGTCACGAGGAATGTTACCGTGCTGGAGTTATTCCCGTTGATCGTGGCCTGCGAGCTTTGGCCGGATAGATTGAGGGACAGGCGGTTACTCTTCTGGTGTGACAATGCTGCTGTGGTTGCTGTTGTTAATAGGCAGACTGCGAAATGTTTGCTGGTTAATTCCTTGATTAGGGAGCTGGTTCTTAGGTGTCTGTCTCTTAACTTGTTCATCAGGGCTCGTCATGTACCGGGGGTTCATAATGGTATAGCTGACGCTTTGTCTCGCTTTGACTTTTTGCAGTTCCGTCGTCTTGCTCCGGGCGCTCATCTCGAAGGACGGTCCATGCCGGAGTCGCTGTGGCAGCTGGTGAGACTTCCATCTGGGACATGCTGAGGCGCTCTGTGGCCCCTTCGACTTGGACCCATTATAGAGCTGGCTGGGTGGCTGTTTCCTCCTTCTTGCAGAGTAAGGGTTGGTCTGCAGGCCCGGTTTCCGATGAGCTGATGGCGGAGTTTGTGGTGAACTGTTTCCGGAATGGGGCTTCCCGTCGTTCTGTAGCTGGGAAATTGGCGGGTTTTGCCTTCTTTTGTAAGGCTTTCGGTTGGGGTAATCCTTCCGCTGGTTTCCTGGTGAAACGGATGCTGGCGGCTATGGGCAGGCTCCGACCAGTCCTTCCTGACAGTAGGATACTGATTACTCATGATTTGCTGGTGCGGCTGCTGCAGGTCTTAGGGTCGGTTGTCCTTTCAGCCTACGAGGAACGGTTGTTCAAAGTGTCCTTTTCTTTGGCCTTTTTTGGGGCGTTGCGAGTTGGGGAACTCCTGGCGCGTCCTTCGGCAGGCCGGGAAGAGGAGGGACTCCGTTTACACCACGTGCAGTTGATTGGTGACACCTTGAGAGTGCTGGTGGCGCGATCTAAAACGGATCAGGCAGGTCGGGGGCAGTCAGTGCAGCTTCGGCGAGTTCCGGGCAGTTGTTCTTGTCCGGTGTCTTTGCTGGAGGAGTACTTGGCAGTCCGGCCTGCCGGGGGATCTGTTTTATTGGTTCACCATGACGGGTCTCCTCTTACCCGTTATCAACTGCTGGCCGTGTTGCGAAAGGCTTTAGGGCGCTGTGGGCTGAATCCAGCGCGTTTTGGGACTCACTCCTTTCGGATAGGAGCGGCGACGAGTGCTCGGGAAGCGGGTCTCAATGACGGAGTCATTCAAAGCTTGGGCAGATGGGTTTCTGGTGCTTTCAGAGGTTACATTCGTACTGGTATGCGCTAATCTGGTTTGTCGTAGCTGTACTGGGGTGGGCATTTGGTGTGAGGGGGGTTGTGTTTTGACTGTTGGGAGTTGGGCTGGGGAGCACTTTTGTTTGCATCCGAGCCTGTTGCTCTGGCACGCTGGCATGTGTTCTCTCCTTGGTCTTATTCTCTCTGTTTCAGTAATTTGCTTTGTTTTGTAGGTTGGGTCCCTCGTTCCTTTACGGTGTGGATCGTGGGGCATTCCTTTATTCACTGGGCCTGTGATTGGGCGACGGTCCGACAGGGTGGTATGCATCTTGGCCTTTTTCACCGAGGTGTTCGAGTCTCGTGGTGGGGACAGCGGGGCATGCGGTGGAATCAGTTGCTGCCCCTGATGCGAGACCTGCGGACCTGCTCTTATCGCCCAGACATCTTGGTTGTGCATCTGGGCGGAAACGATGTGGACTCTTACACTGGCAAGCAGCTTGTCAATGCAGCCCGAGATGATTTTCGGTGTATCATGTCTTGGTTCCCTGCTACGAGGTTGGCTTGGTCGGATATTGTCCCGCGACCTCGGTGTTTGGGGTCCAAGAAGTGGACCAGGGGTTTGTCCAAAGTTAATAAACAAATTGGGGCGTGGGTGGCGCTTCGGGGGGGGGGGGGCTTCACATCAGACACGAATGGGTGGATGTAACTTGTAGGGGTTTGTTTGCCAGGGACGGTGTTCATCTTTCAGATGTGGGTTTGGATTTGTTTCTTGAGGACTTTGCGGCATGTTGTGAGGCTTGTTTGGAGAGTAGGGGTTTGTAGTCGCAGCTCTGTTTCTTGGGGGGAGCCCGTAATAGGATTTCGGGCTCATGGCGGGGTTCAAGCTACCAAAAAGCCGGGGCTCATCCGGAAATGAGTGGCTAGAGGGCAGCTGGTTCGGAAGCGGGTCCCAGGTGGGCTGGTGACCTGACCGAAGGGGCAGGGCGGTTCCTGCCACCCCCCCCTGACCTTTGCTGACAGGGGCGGGGTCACGGGGGCCAAAAAGCTGTTTATATGTAGCTGTATGGTAGCTTGATGGTTGTTTATAATTCTGTGTTATTGTTGTTATAATAAACAGAGCTGCGACTCTATTTTCCAATTTAATGTTGTTGTGTCTTTATTTATGGGTACTTAGGTTGAGGATCTTGTTTGAGATACATGTGGGTGGGGGTGGGTGGGGAAAGAGACCGATGGCCTTTCCAGATCCAGCTGTTAAAGTTAGCCCGAGAGCTAGTCTCGACGGGCGTTGATAACACGGGGCTGGAAGGCTCTTCGTGTCTGCCCGTCGGGATTGGTTCTTGGGGGGAAGAGAGGCGGGACAAAGTTTAAAAGGGAGCTTAGGATAGGAGGGAATGCGTCCTGCCGAGTTTAGGAGTGCAGGATTGGCTAGCGGCAGGACGCTCAGGGCAGGGTTATTTTAGAGTCAAGCCGCCGAGTGTCGGGTCTCTCTCTGTCCTCGGCGGCGGCTTTCCCGCCCACCCTCCCTTTGCGGGGTGGTTTGGTTCCCGGGTGGGAGCTCTAGAGTTGCAGGCGGGGTTCAAGCTACCAAAAAGCCGGGGCTCATCCGGAAATGAGCGGCTAGAGGGCAGCTGGTTCGGAAGCGGGTCCCAGGTGGGCTGGTGACCTGACCGAAGGGGCAGGGCGGTTCCTGCCACCCCCCCCCTGACCTTTGCTGACAGGGGCGGGGTCACGGGGGCCAAAAAGCTGTTTATATGTAGCTGTATGGTAGCTTGATGGTTGTTTATAATTCTGTGTTATTGTTGTTATAATAAACAGAGCTGCGACTCTATTTTCCAATTTAATGTTGTTGTGTCTTTATTTATGGGTACTTAGGTTGAGGATCTTGTTTGAGATACATGTGGGTGGGGGTGGGTGGGGAAAGAGACCGATGGCCTTTCCAGATCCAGCTGTTATCACTTTATTGGACATTTAAGGACATTTAACTCTAGAGTGTTTTTCAACAAGCACTCTCTATTACCTTTTTACTCAAAATGGTGCAATGATTGATTCTATAAAAAACGCCTTTTAGGGGTTTGTACCCCAAATTGAAGGTTTTTTTTCTCCATCTTGGATTCTGAGCACCTTTACTCGTTTAAAAAGGTATCTAAAGTAGCTTGTTCCTTTACTAGTTGTTTGCCTGCTCATATTAAACACATCATGCCTTATCTTTCCCAACTAGACTGAAGGGTTCACAGAGAAGAGACTGCCTCTGTTTTATATATCTGTACTGCACTGAGTATGTCAAGTAGTGCTATAGAAATGTAAAGAAGTAGTAGTTATCATAATGTTCTTCATGTGAAGGACAATTCTATAACAAGGTGCTCAAGGGTACATACTGTGGGTAGATTTATGAATGACTAATCAGTTACATAAACAAGTTACATGTTTCTCTAGGGGAAACTATAAACTCCTTACCCAAGGTTCGTTATCTTTGCCAGTTTATACTAAGAATAGAGACCCAGGCTATATGCAATACTTTTATTATAGAAATATAAAAATATATATTTCACAAGCCAGCTGTAAATCTATATATATAAAATCGGAGGTATGTATGTGTGTATGTATGTGTGTGTGTATGTGCCGCGATCACGCAAAAACGGCTTGACCGATTTGAACGAAACTTGGTATGCAGATCCCTCACTACCTGGGGTGATATGTTCTGGGGGTCTCGCGGCCCACCTGCACACGTGGGCGGAGCTACAAACAGAAAATCAGATTTCACCCATTCATGTCAATGGAAAAAATGTAAAAAGCTGCCATTCTCACAGTAATTCAAAAACGGCTTGACCGATTTGAACGAAACTTGGTATGCAGATCCCTCACTACCTGGGGTGATATGTTCTGGGGGTCTCGCGGCCCACCTGCACACGTGGGCGGAGCTACAAACAGAAAATCAGATTTCACCCATTCATGTCAATGGAAAAAATGTAAAAAGCTGCCATTCTCACAGTAATTCAAAAACGGCTTGACCGATTTGAACGAAACTTGGTATGCAGATCCCTCACTACCTAGGGTGATATGTTCTGGGGGTCTCGCGGCCCACCTGCACACGTGGGTGGAGCTACAAACAGAAAATCAGATTTCACCCATTCATGTCAATGGAAAAAATGTAAAAAGCTGCCATTCTCACAGTAATTCCAACTATAAAACACTTTCTATGACACTATAACCACTAGGGACATCGTTTCTATTCTACCACGGACACCATACATATAGAGTTTGTATGTTCTAACTGTGTTTGTAACTGTTTCCTTCATGCACCCCAGTTCATAATGTTATTACATTACATGAGTACTCACATATGCTGAACTAGGAACACAGGTTCCATTCTGAACCGGGAAAAAACTGCATGGAGTTTCTTTTCAACCTGAGTTTCCACATATTGAGTTGTTTAAATCAATACTGAAACTTTTGGATGCCACTTATCCCAACAGATCTTCCTTTTCAGTTGAAGAGATTGCAAATTCCAGTGAGACTTGCACTCTCTATCACAATCAACAAATCACAGGGACAGACTATTACATACTGTGGAGTGGATTTAAGATCCCCCTGTTTTTCCCATGGACAACTCTATGTTGCTTGCTCAAGGGTGGGTTCACCCAAGAATTTATGTTCTTGCTCCTGGAGGTGAAACTAAAAATGTTGTTTATAATCAAGTTTTGTGTTAGTTGTATTGCATTCATTTTGTCAAATATTTCACATTATAATTTGAATATTGTACTTTTTATAAAGCTGTAAAAAAATAATTTCATTCACCACTATAAAGAATATAACCAACATTCCGGAACCCGAGGAGATCGTAATAGGAGACCAAGACGATAAGCTGGTAGATTTAGAGGTGAGCCAAGAGGATGTACTCAAGCAGATTGACAGACTAAAGAGCGACAAATCGCCAGGTCCGGACGGCATTCACCCAAGGGTACTCAAGGAACTAAAAGATGAAATAGCGGAGCCACTTCGACAGATATGCAACCTATCCTTAAAAACCGGAGAGATCCCGGAGGATTGGAAAATAGCAAATGTCACGCCCATCTTCAAGAAGGGCGCAAGGGGGGACCCGGGAAACTACAGGCCGGTGAGCCTGACCTCAGTCCCGGGAAAGATGATGGAGGCACTGATTAAAGACAGCATCTGTGAGCACATCGAAAAAAATGGGCAACTAAAACCGAGTCAACATGGCTTCTGTAAGGGTAGGTCATGCCTCACAAACTTATTGTACTTCTTTGAGGGAGTAAACAGCCAGGTGGATAAAGGGGAATCTATAGACATCATTTACCTTGACTTCCAAAAAGCCTTCGACAAGGTGCCACATGAGAGACTGCTTAAAAAGATATGGAACTATGGGGTACAAGGGGAGGTCCATCGATGGGTCAAAAACTGGCTGGCAAACAGGAAGCAGAGGGTTGGCGTGAAGGGCCACTACTCAGACTGGAAAGGGGTCACGAGCGGAGTTCCGCAGGGGTCGGTGCTGGGACCGCTCCTGTTCAATATCTACATAAACGACCTAGAGGCGGGAACCAAGTGTGAAGTCATTAAATTTGCAGATGACACCAAACTATACAGCAGGGCCCAAACCAGGGAAGACTGCGAAGATCTCCAAAAGGATCTAACGCAGCTGGAAAAGTGGGCCGAAAAATGGCAGATGAGCTTCAACGTGGAGAAATGCAAGGTCATGCACGTGGGGAAAAAGAATCCGATGTTCACATACAAAATGGGGGGAACACCACTAGGGGTCAGTAACCTGGAGAGAGACCTGGGAGTGATGGTAGACGCATCACTGAAGGCATCGGCGCAATGCGCCACAGCCTCTAGGAAAGCAAACAGAATGTTGGGTATCATTAAGAAGGGTATTACGACCAGGACGAAGGAAGTCATCATGCCGTTGTATCGTGCAATGGTACGGCCGCATCTGGAGTACTGTGTCCAGTACTGGTCACCGTACCTCAAGAAAGACATGGCGGTACTTGAGGGAGTACAAAGAAGAGCAACTAAACTGATAAAGGGAATGGAAAATCTCCCATATACCGACAGATTGAAGCAGTTGGGACTTTTCTCCCTGGAGAAGCGAAGACTTAGAGGAGACATGATAGAAACCTTCAAGATCCTGAAGGGCATAGAAAAAGTAGACAGGGACAGATTTTTCAAATTAAGGGGCACCACGAGCACAAGGGGGCACTCGGAGAAATTGAAAGGGGACAGGTTTAGAACAAACGCTAGGAAGTTCTTTTTCACTCAGAGGGTGGTGGATACATGGAACGCGCTTCCAGAGGCTGTTGTAGACAAGAAAACCTTAAATGGTTTCAAAGAAGGTTTGGATAGATTCCTAGAAGAAAAAGGGATTGAGGGGTATAGATAGGTATAGACCATTGCTCAGGCAATGGGCCTGATGGGCCGCCGCGGGAGCGGACCGCTGGGCAGGATGGACCTATGGTCTGCCTCAGCGGAGGCAACTTCTTATGTTCTTATGTATCTTTATTTGAATCCATTTACTGTGTTATTGCTATAATTAAATACCCGTGCAACGCTGGGGCATCAGCTAGTAAAAACTAATTATTGTTCACAAAATATCCAAATACATATATGAAACTCAGTACATAATTATCACACCACACTTGTTAGATAAATGAGCAAATACTAATTCTTACACACTAAATAATTCCTTATAATAATAATTCCTGATTAGCTGCAACTAAAAATATAGCTTATCACCCCGAGTTAACTTTACATCTCCTTATCCTATACAACAATGGAATACTTTTATCTAGCCCCAGCTGATAAGATAGATAATTTCCTTATCTCACCATCTGATTAGGCCTTAGCACAGAATCCGGGGGAAGGAATTTGTCTTCTACTCAGCACGGAAGATATGAATTATCTTGGTACAGGAATAAGAGTCCATCAGCCACTGGAACAGCTGTAAAATAGGTTGGCAGCAAAGGTTTCTTTTATGTGATGGAATCCAGATCTGGATAAAAGTCTGGTTTCTCTCTCTCAGGCAGAGAGTCACAAGAGGTAACTTTTCAGGTCTTAATTATTATAGAAGATGTGCAGAGAAACCTATGATAAGATGCAAGCTTCCTTACATCCTAACATAGACTAATCAATAATTAGGCACCTTCTACTTGGTTCTCGTCAGATGACCTCTCAGGACCAATCCAGAAACAAAACTTGAATGAATAGCCTTTCTGTATAGAGTCTCACACAGGCTGTGTAACAGAGGCGCCTTCATTAGATAAGAACAGCACAGGAGCAATGCCTCCCCCAAGATTCACACAGGCTGAGCATGTAGGCATAGCTGGATGTCCTTGACTAGAATATAGTTCTGGTACATACCCAGAATGCATCAGGCATCATAAACAGCAAAGATGTTTTCTTCTTTCTCTTCTTGCATGGTTCAGGCTGGAAAGATTTCTGGCAGACAATGGTTCAGGCTTTATGATGTCAGAGAGGCCTAACCTTCAGATATGAATAAGGAAACACCCCTACAGTACCCCCTTGCACTAACAATTAGTGTGCAAGTGGTATTCTGTAAGGGTTCACATTAAGTGGTGAAGAAGGCCATTTTTTATATGATGTCCAAATCCGAGTTTGGACATTTTACGAAGACACACAAAAATCTACTAACAAACATGTACATTTTCAAAACGTTTATCTTGGGGGTTTTTTAAAATGGCCACTTTTCAGATGTGAATCCATTTTTCTGAACCATTTTTTTTTTTAAACTGCGTAAGACATGTCATTGGGATGTAGGAGGGATCAGAATTTTTAGTAGACTGGCCACACAGACAACCCAGTAGAGCAGTGGGGCATCTGAGGAGGCACTGCAGTGATCTTCATATAAAAGGTCCCGGTACACATCTTACCATAACCCCCCTAATATTGTGTGGCGAGCCCTCCAAAACCCACATAAAACCTACAGGACCCAACTGTACACTATAACAATAGCCCCATGCCTGCAAGTATCACCTGTATGTAGCTACAGTAGGTTTTGGGTGTGTTTTGTTAGGCTCACACTCTCTGCCACAAGTATAGTAGTTAAGAGTGGGATATGGCTCTAGGTCAGTAGAAAACAAATACAGCAAAATCAATAGTAGTAAAATATTTTAAGAGCAGAAGGACTTCAGAGACCTTAATCCAGGCAGCGTGACTGCTATTAGATTTGCAGGTCAGTGGCTCGATCATTAGTCAGAATTCCAAAATGCTTATGTTTTATAAATATTTTTAAATACTTTGGGTTCACTATGCAGTGCCAGCAAAACTTCATGGTGTTATCAAGATAAGTGCTTTTTAAATACTGGTGCTCTCCTGTATCTAAATGATATTAGTTTGTAGCTAAAGGTTATTTATACTACTTACGAAAAAACACTAAAAATATTAAGAAAAAATATTTAAATTATTTAAAACTATTTATAAATATTTATAAAACATAAGCATTTTGGAGTTCGGACTAATGATCGAGCCACTGACCTGCAAATCTAATAGCAGTCACGCTGCCTGAATTAAGGTCTCTGAAGTTCTTCTCCGTATGCTCTTAAAGTATTTTACTGCTATTGATTTTGGTGTATTTGGTTTCTACTGCTTTATTTGTACACCAATTCTGTTTTTTGTTGTAATATGGCTCTAGGTTCCCTTCTCTGCAGCCCACTGCACTGACCACCAGGCTACTCCAGATACCTGCTTGCTGCTCAAATAGGACTGCCCCGAACATCTGAAGCTGTCATACAGGCAGGTATGTACTGTTTCATTTACATCTTTGGGGAGTGGAAGGGTGTCAGTGACCACTGGGGGAATGTGGGGGGGTCATGCTTACATCCCTCCAGTAGTCATCTGGTCAATCTGGGCACCTTTTTGGCACTTTGCTGTTGTTAAAACAGATCAAGCAGAAAAGCGTCCGAGTCATAAGCCCACCTTAGTCCCACCCATATCACGCCTCTAACATGCAGAATCATGCACATATCACTTGTTTTTGGGGGCAAAAGATCATAGAAAGTCATCAACAAAATCTGATAGTGGCTCTAATTGGTCTTCCGGGAGGATTTGTCATAGATTTGTGTACTTTAGGAAGCATATATATAGTGGGAATAATAGGGTATTCTACTATCAAAAATTATTTTTCTTTTGATATGAGAAATCCTGCTGTAAGTTAAATATACTAACATACAGAAGTCCTAGGTTTGATTAATGGTTAAGTACTGTATATACTCTAATATAAGTCGATCTGAATATAAGTCGAGATACCCATTCCCCCCCCCAAAATGAGGAAAAATGGTTGACTTGAATATAAGACGGGGGCTTAATATTCAAGTTTCATGCCCTGCCAGGTTCTGTACCCAGCCCCTTCCCTCCCTGCCCTGCAAGGCTCTGCATCCAGCCCCCTTCCCCACCAGGCCTCCAAGGCTCTGCACCCAGCCCCCTTCTCTACCAGGCTCTGCACCTAGCTCCCTTCCTTCCCTACTCGGCTATGCAGCCAGCCCCCCTCACTCCCTGCCAGGCTCTGTACCATGTTTCACCTTCCTACCCTGTACCCCCTCTGGTGGTCTAGTGGTAGGCCGGGACAGGAGGGATCTTTCTCGTCTCCCGTCCCGGCCACCTAACTATTTTTTTAACTCACCCCCCTGCCTGTCTACCCACCCATGCGTACCTTTTTTTGCAGGTTTTAATCCCTGGTGGTCCAGCGGTGTATGGGGCAGGATCGATCTTTCCGTGTTCCTGCCCCATGCTGAGCCACTGCCTCCGATCTCACGGCACACTCCAGAGGACCGAGCTATTCGTGCTCCCTGCTCAGCCCCGCGCTGCTCTCTGATTGGCTTCTGCCGGCACAGGAGACGAGAGGGATCCCTCCTGTCCTGGCCTACCTGAAGCCTGCATGAAATCCGGGAGTGGGTTGGGTGATGACCCAAATATAGGACAAGACCCCCATTTTTGGGCCATTTTTTGGGCCCAAAATTCTCATCCTATATTCGAGTATAAACAATATTTATACCCTTGGTCAGGGCTATAAACACCAGGCGCATAGTGATCATATAATTGTAACACCCAGTAGTTAGATTTAATGAGCCAAGGTTTTTGGATGCTGGTCAAGGGTGGCTGTTGTGATAGGCTGAGAGTGAAAGGCAAAATCCTGGAATACTGTTCAAGGAGGCTCACAGGAGGTCTTGTTTCGACTGAGCTGGGAGCTCAAAGACACAAGAATAAACTACCATGAAAAAAAAATTAATATTAGATAATTCAATTTTTTTTTTTTAAATGAAGCATTTTAGGCCTCTCATTGTAGTCCTTTTTTGTCCCCCATGTAGGCTAAGATTGAACTTTGAATAGCAAGTAGCTTTATTTGCCAGCCTGCTTCAATAACTATTTCAATTCCCTTTCCAATAAAAAAATAATAATTGGTGAATTGACCCCACTATCTAGAGAAATGTTGTTTTAACTATAGCTTAAAATATATACTGTTTATTACAGATACTTTTATGGTCAGTATGAATATACAGCAAACATAGAAATAACACGTATTGATATGAAAAAAAAAAAATATATATATATAAAGTGTATGTCAGAAGGTGTCACTGTTGAACAATGGCTCAGACTCCTTGCTCCCCTTCCAAGAAATACTGTCCCTGCAGCATCTAACTCTTCAAGCAGTTCAGGGAACAGAAATTTGGCTTTTCTACATGCTAATGTGCAGCATTAAAAGACAAGTTCTGACAACCCAATAGCTCTATTAAATTCTAAATTTGTCAAAATGCCACTGCAAGCAAGCCTAATAAAAGAAACGCAAATCTGAAAAGATGATTGTATAGTAGTATTTAAGTAGTGTAATAGAACTAGCTTCAAAAACTAGTCTGATGAAGTCCTTTAGGTGCAAGACACTTATTGATTTGACCTCATAATGTTAAATAAATTAAAACGTATTTTACAATTAATACTGCATCATTACCATCAAAAGCAATTTTTATGACATTTTGCTAGGTCTTGAGGGAATTTAATTTATTCATGTCCCTGATTAAATCAAACTGCCCAGAAGCAGTTATTGATTCATATTGCCAATACCATTATGAACATATGTGGTTTGATCACTGTATTAGCATTCAGTCTGCATGAAGTGTTAGATTACAATAATTACAGGCACCTACCACACTAAGAGAAAAAGGGCATTATCTATGTGTAAAACAGTAGCTGTATAATCTCTTTCTCATTGGGCAACATTAGTTCCACATCCACAGTTAAATTTGTAGATAGTAAAAGATGGATTTTATTTTTCATGCATTTACAGTATACTATTTACCATGCTCTTTGCTCTTCCATCACAAAGAACATCTCAAAACACTTATAACACTGTAAACACATTTAAAAGTGCTTTGCAAACAAGATCCATAATTAGTAGATACAGAATAGTAATCAAGCTGTATATCTCTTCATTCACAGGCACTGGCAGGCACACTTTCATGTATGTGAACTGTCAGGAGCTCTACAGGAACTCTAGTAGTGATATACAGGATTGGAAGTGCTGCCTATCCCTGCATTCTTCTGAATTACAACATGCCTTTCCATCTGCATTGGTCAATGATCCAATATTATGATATTGTAAGATTTAGGGGTTTATAATCAAAACAAAAAAGTCCAAAAATGGCATAAGTAAGAACATAAGAATAGCCTTACTGGGTCAGACCAATGGACCATCAAGCCCAGTAGTCCGTTCTCATGGTGGACAGTCCAGATCACTAGCACCTGGCCAAAACCCAAAGAGCAGCATCATTCTATGCTACTGATTTAGAGCAAGCAGAGGCTTCCCTCATGTCTTAATAACAGACTATGAACTTTTCCTCCAGGAATTTGTCCAAACCTTTCTTAAAACCTGCTATGCTATCCGCCTTTACCACAACCTCTGGCAATGCGTTTCAGAGCTTAACTAGTCTCCGAGTGAAAAAATATTTCCTCCTATTGGTTTTAAAAGTATTTCCCTGCAATTTCATCGACTGTCCCCTAGTCTTTGTAATTTTTGACGGAGTGAAAAATTGATTCACTTGTACCCGTTCTATTTCACTTAGGATTTTGCAGGCTTCAATCATATCTCCCCTTAGCCTTCTCTTTTCCAGGTTGAAAAGCCCTAACCTTTCCAGTCTTTCCTCATACGAGAGGAATTCCATCCCCTTTATCATCTTGGTTGCTCTTCTGTGAACCTTTTCTAGCACCGCTATATTTTTCTTGAGATAAGGAGACCAGAATTGAATGTAATACTCGAGGTGAGGGCACACCATGGAATGATAGAGGTATTATAATATCCTTAGTCTTGTTAACCATCCCTTTTAAAATAATTCCTAGCACCTTGTTTACTTTTTTGCCGTCGCCACACACTGGGCAGAAGGTTTCATCATATTGTCTACAATGACACCCAGATCCCTTTCTTGGGCGTAACCACCAAGGTAGACCCTAACATCCGGTAACTGTAATTCAGGTTATTCTTCCCAATATGCATCACTTTGCATTTGTCCACATTAAATTTCATCTGCCACTTGGACGCCCAATGTTACAATTTCCTAAGATCTGCCTGTAATTTTTCACAATCCTCATGCGTTTTAACAACTTTTAACAGTTTAATCTCATCTGCAAATTTAATCACCTCACTCGTCGATCCAACTTCCAGATCATTTATAAATAAGTTAAATAGCACTCCACTGTTTAATCTCCTCCATTGAGAAAAATGACCATTTAACTCTACCCTCTGTTTTCTATCTAATAACTAATTTCTAATTCACAACTGAACTTTGCCACCTATCCTATGACTCTCTAATTTTCTCAGGAGCCTCTCATGAGGAACTTTATCAAAAGCTTTCTGAAAATCTAGCTACACTATATCAAAACATAATAACATAGTAGATGACAGCAGATAAAAAGACCCGATTGGTCCATCCAGTCTGCCCAACCTGATTCAATTTACATTACATTACATTAGTGATTTTTATTCCGCCATTACCTTGCGGTTCAAGGCGGATTACAGAAGAGGATTTCTGGACATGTCCAGAGGTATTACAGAGTAGAGCGGGTTGCTTCAGAGGATTGAAATGTTAGTCTTCATGGATTTCTATTTAAATTTTTTCTTCTTAGCTATTTCTGGGCAAGAATCCAAAGCTCTACCTGGTACTGTGCTTGGGTCTCATCTTTATCCACATGTTTATTCACACTTTTAAAGCAGACAAGAAAATTGGTGAGGCAAGATCTCCCTCGGCTGAACCCATGCTGACTCCGTCTCTCATTAAATCATGTTTGCCTACATGTTTCACAATTTTATTTTTTATAATTGTTTCCACCATTTTGCCCAGCACTGAAGTGTCACTCTATGGACCTGTTCAAAGAGTAAAGTTGATTGAATGATGTAACACAGTTCACCAAAACTTGCTTAGAATCAAGGAGGGGAAACTGGGGCGAGCCCCAGAAAAACCACCTCACAGCCCAATCATCGCATGAAGGGTAAACGGTAACATTATATCATTCCATGCATGCTTTGTATTTTGAAAAAATATTGGCGTTTGAGCACTGTAATGATTAGATAGTTTTTTAAGTCGAAGAACTAAGCAAACTTAACTTATAGCTTGCGGGTTCCGACGTGCACGTTTCGATCCTGCCTCAGGGAACACACAGGAATAGGTGGAAGAACATGCGATGGGTGCGGAGTTTCAAGATGGACTAATGTCTCCCATATAGAAGCGCAAGTGGCGCAGGTTAACTGCTTTGAAAGCAGTTAACCTGCGCCACTTGCGCTTCTATATGGGAGACATTAGTCCATCTTGAAACTCCGCACCCATCGCATGTTCTTCCACCTATTCCTGTGTGTTCCCTGAGGCAGGATCGAAACGTGCACGTCGGAACCCGCAAGCTATAAGTTAAGTTTGCTTAGTTCTTCGACTTAAAAAACTATCTAATCATTACAGTGCTCAAACGCCAATATTTTTTCAAAATACAAAGCATGCATGGAATGATATAATGTTACCGTTTACCCTTCATGCGATGATTGGGCTGTGAG
This sequence comes from Geotrypetes seraphini, assembly GCF_902459505.1. Classification (NCBI taxonomy): domain Eukaryota; kingdom Metazoa; phylum Chordata; class Amphibia; order Gymnophiona; family Dermophiidae; genus Geotrypetes; species Geotrypetes seraphini. Next base: position 180,392,462 of record NC_047085.1, on the reverse strand, counting down.
GTGGTTTTTCTGGGGCTCGCCCCAGTTTCCCCTCCTTGATTCTGAGCAAGTTTTGGTGAACTGTGTTACATCATTCAATCAACTTTACTCTTTGAACAGGTCCATAGAGTGATTTTTCTCTTTCTGATATATGCACTTTTTCACTCTTGTTACATTGTGTGTAACTTGTCCCCAATTTTCATATTTGACTAGAGTCAGCACTGAAGTGTGGCTTAGCGGTCTGTAATTTTTAAAAATCGGCTTAACATTGGCTACCCTCCAATCCTAAGGTATTATAGACGATTTTAGCGACAGGTTACAGATCACTAACAGCAGGTCAACAGTTTCATGTTTGAGTTCTTTTAGTACTCTGGGGTGTATACGATCCGGTCCAGACGATTTATCACTTTTTAACTTGTCGATTTGGCTTAGTAAATCTTCCAGATTCACCAAGATATATGTGTTTCTCACACCAAAATCTTTAAATTGTAAAATCAAAGAAACAAAAAATTTCAATCCAAGTTCACTAGTTGCCAAAAACAAAATGCTCCCAGAGGGGGTGGTTTGTGGGCAAGTTGTGAGCGTGACATGTGTAGTGTTAAGTGATCAACTTTTTCCAGGGTTAATGGATAGCAAAACGATTTCCTGAATCTGGAAAGAAAAATGTTGTGAATTAGACATGATTTAAAAGTTTAAGGCAAGGCCAAACATGTCTTTGGACTCATTTGTGAATTTGTTGAGCTGGAGAGTAGAGAGATGGAAGTAGTGGCTTGTGCGAAATATTGGAGAGTTGCTGAATATTTTATTACCTTTGTCTGTTTGCCCCAGTCTGAACCTTTTCACCCTCACATTTCCTGCCTTGTCTCCTTGGTGTGGCTTCCCCCATGTCAGCGGAGAAGCTGATTTTCTTCAACCTAGAGAATATCCACATTTGCTTGTTTTAGTTGTGCAATTGCAGACTATTGGACCTCTGAAGAAGGTGGTTAGTTGAAACACGGACCGTGTTGGGTCTGCAACTTCCATTACATAGGTGGATTCCTTTGTTGGGAACTCTTGACTACATTATATTTTGACTGAATAAATACCTCAATCACAAACATCTATGTCCACAGTATTTCTTTGTTTCTGGTTTTACCATTTCACTGTGGAACTGTTGGGTTTTCTTTTTTTTCTTGGCTGCTGAGTATGAGTCATGACTGTTTGCTATTGCTGGGTCACACTAGGTGCAGTAGATGTGTACACAGTGGTGTTACTAGGGTCAGTGGGTTGCAGCTCTGGTGCTGGGACACCTACATGTCAGTCATGGATGTGCTGAATGCTACTGTGACAGACACCTTGCTGGATGTGGATGGGAGGTTGGAAATACCCCTATTAGAAATTGTGCAGGTCTGGACTTCCTGGATCTCACTAATCAGGAATGCTTTACTAGGTAATGCTTTGATAAGGCTGCCATATAGCATCTCTATGATCAGCTCTTACAATTCCTCTCCCAAACCAGGACATGCAGGATTAACCAGTGCAAGTCTATCTGAAGGTCACTGCCTTCTTTGCCTTTCTGGCCACTGGAACTTTCCAGTCAGTACTATCAGTCAATGCAGATCTCACCCAGCCATCCATTTATTTAAAATTTATCTCCTGCCTGATACCCAGGCGAGTTACAAATAACACACATAAAATCCATTTACATCATAAAAATATTGACAATACAAAACAACATATTCAATTATCAGCAGCCTGCAATATCATTAAAAAACCCTGCATTTACCAATGTAGATGGAAAGCCATGTTGTAATTCAGAAGAATGCAGGGATAGGCAGCACTGCCCTTCCAATCCTGTATCTCACTACTACAGTTCCTGTAGAGCTCCTGACAGTTCACATGCATGAAAGTGTGCCTGCCAGTGCCTGTGAATGAAGAGATATTCAGCTTGATTACTATTCTGTGTCCACTAATTATGGATCTTGCTTGCAAAGCACTTTTAAATGTGTTTACAGTGTTATAAGTGTTTTGAGATGTTCTTTGTGATGGAAGAGCAAAGAGCATGGTAAATAGTATACTGTAAATGCATGAAAAATAAAATCCATCTTTTACTATCTACAAATTTAACTGTGGATGTGGAACTAATGTTAACCAATGAGAGATTATACAGCTACTGTTTTACACATAGATAATACTTATCTTCAACTGTCTTGCCCAATTCCTCAATGCCTTCCTCACCCACACCTCTGAATATATTACATTGCCTACCACCACCCAGGCACTCCAGAACAATATGGCTCAGGTCTACACCATAGACCATTTCCCCTCGGTCCTAGGCGTCATCGACTGCACACACATTGCATTCAGACCCACTGGGCTTATGAGGACACCTATAGGAATAGGAAACCAAACCACTCAGTGAACATGCAGGCTATCTGTAATGCCTAGAATGAGACTGTGTATGTGTGTGCTCGCTACCCAGGTCCACCCATGATGCCTACATCCTCCCGGATTCAGAAATCTACTGAGGGTTTGACCAAGCAGAGATCACCGGCAGCTAGCTCCTAGGTAAGCAGTACAGCAATTCCCAAACCCCCACTCCACCTATCTTTCAACACAATCTTTCAAAATGCTCCTAGAACCCACACCCATGATCCCACCTCCACAAGGTCACCATAATAGTCAATACATACCCATGTCTGTGATTCTGTTTCTTTACTTAAACTATCAATTACCTACTTCAGAGGAAAGATGACTTACCTCTTCTTCCAACCAATCATTGTACTGTACTATGCTGACCATTGCAACATCTGCGCCTTTCATATACAGCATGATTTCTCCAGATGATTCTTCCTGTAATGTAAGAAATTTAGAAATAAAGTACAAGGAATTTTTGTTTGCATAGATCAGTGCCTCTCAAACTTTTTTTTTAAGCTCCAGCACACTAAATGGAGCACATGTTTTTCACGGCACATTATAATTGACATTATAAAATTGTAAAACCAATTTATTTAAAGTTCTTTAAGCTATGTATGGGTAATTGTAACAACGATGAAACTAGACAGAATAGAATTGCTAATCAACTAAAAATGCAACAAGCAAACACATAATTCATCATCCACCATCTGCAGTCTTTCTCTTTTTTAAAAAAATTTAATTTCTGTAAGAGCTTAAGGATGAAATCCACACGTCAGTCCTTAACACCCTTCAGGAAAACTCCATGTCACCAGGGAGAAAAGTGTGCTTGGTGAACTGGGCCACCGAGGAATCCACCGTCAGGGAAGCAAAATGCTTGCTAAAGGCATCCGCCATGGCATAAAGATGAGACATGAAGCGAGCATATGTTAAGGGACCTTCAAGTGCCTCAAAAATATCCGTAAGAATCTGAACTAGGTCAGAATGATCAGGAAAAGAGGCAGACTGTGGCGTCTGGTCAATCATGAGAAAACATTTTGCAGTGACAGGCTGCTCAGACTGCAGCTTTAATTCCTGGAGAGATTCAGAGATCAAATCCACCAGATGCGTGTGTTTGAAAAATCTGCACACAGTGGGATTCTCCCTCAGATCTGGAACTCCACACTGATCCAGATCCTGAAGATCTGCCAAATCTGCCACATCTGCGGTAGCCGCAGTGCTCCCTTGCATAAGCAGAAACATAGAAAGCACATCTGGTGTAACAGTGGGCACTACCAGTTTACCTGTCAGCACCGCTGAAGGGAGGCAAGAAAAGTCCCTGGTCCAAAAGAAAGAGCAGGGATCCCTATGGCTGGCAAGGAGGTTGGCAAAAGGGAGACAGGTAGATACCTTTTTTTTTGGTAGCCAAATATACCTGATACATCAGATTAATAAAATGCGGGCAAAACCCATCCTCCACTGGGTGGGAGCCAACCCCTGCTGTCCAAGTTTGGAATGTTTGGAGGATTTATGAGGTTTGTCTCCCCAACACCATTTTTTCAGGTTTCGGAGCACAAGGTACGGGAAGACCCTCTTTGGAGGTCGAAGGCACAGGATCCAGGCAAGGCGCGCACCCCTTGTGGGCCACAACACATGTGGAACATGGCTGTGCATCCGACAGCCATCCACAGCATATAAGACATGAATCCATCACATCCTGCCCTGGGGAGGCCATCTGCATGGTTTTCTAGAAAAATGAAGCTGGCAAGTATAAAAAATAACTTTAAAATCAAATCAGGAAAAAAATCCAAGATGACCACCATGGGTCCCAATTTTCACTAAAATTAGCCCGGGAAAAACACAGGGAGCCCTATAAAATGGCAATTTTAGGGTTAGGGTAGGGCATGCAGGGAAACCACTTAAAAACCCCTTTTAGAGACTCCCCAAGTTTATTTACATTTTAATATACCGACCATCGGCTTGTATCTGGCCGGTTTACAAAGCTAAAAGCATAAAAGTAAATGTAAAAACGGGGTAAAAAAGAAAAGGTGAAACAAAGTAGACGAAGACGGTGACATTCCTGGACTTGAGGGAGTGAGGGAATGGAAAGTTTATAATGATTTCGTAAAATAATAGCAAATGGAGGTATGAGAGGAGGGGGAAAAACATCAGGGAATGGGTGTCGCTTCAAAGAAGCGGTTCTTTTGTGGAGTGTGTTGCAATTGAAGAGGGTTATTGTCAAGCGCTATGGAATGCATCTTAGAATAAGAAGGTTTTCAGTTTGATTTTGAATTTATCAAGAAAATTTTCTTGGTGGAGGTGAGATGGCATAGCATGCCATAGAGTAGGGGCTGTAACGGAAAAGTTTGTATTTTGAGTGTAATAAAGTTCCTTGATTGGAGGGACAGTCATTAAGTTCTGGTCTGCTGATCTGAGGGTTCGTGATGAGGAGTAAGGAATAAAGAGTTTATTGAGAAATGGTGGAGAACTCATAAGTTTAATTTTGAAAGCAAGCAAGAGAATTTTATATGTGGTGCGATGTGAGATGGGTAATCAGTGCGATTCTCAAAGAAGAGGAGTGACATGGTCGTATTTTCCTGCTTTAGGTATGAGTTTGATGGCTGTGTTTTGGATAAGCTGCAGACGACATGATTCTTTTTGAGTGATCCCATTATATAAGGAGTTGCAAAAATTGCTGATTCAGGTTGTAGTCAGAGTTACATGTGCTGAATGGGAAACACTGCATACAGAGCTGAAACAGCTTATATAGGGAGATCCTCTGCCTTAAAGAGCTGGAAAACTGGACTTTGAGTCTTCTGACTGCCACACTGGACAGACATCCATGGCCGGGTACCTCCGCCACCGTAGGACATGCTGCGCAGATGCCTGGCAGAGGAACGCAGTCTGGTTCCGATCCTGGGTGCACCTCTATGGAACCACGGAGCCTGTGCTTGACCCACTAGCAGATAAACCTGGGGTGAACAAGCTCCCAAGGGAATGGACCCTGAGCCCCAATCTGATGTGCAGGCTGTCCAGAGGGTGTGGTGACAGGCAGTGAACCCCCCCAGAAGCAGACTTTTATGAAGGTTTGTGATATCCCGCTGTCAGAGCTGTCCCCACAGGGAATCTCTGCAACACAAGGGTGAAAACCACAAACGCAAAGACTGAAATTACACAAAATAAAACATGGGCACAAAAGACTAGCTCCTACAGCCTGGCTTCTATGAAAGAAAACTGATTCTTAGAGGGTCAGTGCTGAGGTAAGACAGGGTGGAGTTTAAGTCTCTGAAATTTGAAGCTTCCTACAAAGTCCTGACGGGTAGACGGAAATAACTCAATGGTCCCGGAATAAAGTGGGATTGTACAAGAATATTATCATATAACTGATTGACTGAATTAGCAGCAGGCAGAAAAATTATTCTAAACATATTATCTTTAAAGACTAAAATGAAGCCATGGACATTTAACCAGCTCAGAAGCAGGTGTAAACATTCACTTGCATTTTATAAACTATGGGGCTCATAATCAAAACAGAAATATGTCTAAAAACCCACCCAGATCGGCACTTGAGACGACCTAAAAGTTAGGCCATCAAAGTTCTGATAATAAAAATGGGTTTTTAGATGTAGCCAGAGACTTTTTAGGCCTCTGAATCTTGCTATGTGCCCAGAGCTGAAAGGGGCATTTTTGAAGGAATGGTTAGGGTGGGATGTGAGCCGACCTAGCTGTACTGCAGGGATAATCAAAAGTTTTACAAGGCTGCCTGGACGGAACTTATATGTAGTGACTTAGGTGATCTAAAAACAGGTCTAAGTGCCCAGAAGGTATCCAAAGTGACCAGATAACCACTGCAGGGACAAAGTGTAGACCCCCCACACACTCCTCCAGTGATCACTGCCCCCCCACACGGCCATAAATATCGGAATAAAAACATACATGCCTGCCTCCAGAACATCAGCATCTGGCATAGGAAAGCCTAGTAGAGCTGCACAGAGGTGGCTTAAGTAGTCTGGGGGGTGAGCTAGTGAACCATAGAGAGAAGGACCCAGGCCCTTAAGCCATTCATGATGGAAAATGTGAGTCCACCAAAACTCTACTCTCCTACCATATAGGTGCCACCTGCAGCCATAAGGGCTATTGGGGTTGTAGACAGGTGGGTATAGTGATTTTGAGGGGTGTTTTGGGGATCTCTCCATGACCTGCAAGGGAGTTGTGGTGAGATGTTTATGTGGCACTCTTTTTGTGACATTCACAGCAGTGCCATGTAAGGTGCCCAGATATTCTGTTGCCATGTCTGGGTGGCCAATCCATCACTTTGCTAGCCCCTTCCATGTCCAAAAGGTCTTATTCTGGGTGTTTGGGACTTGGACGATTTTTGGGATGAGAATATAATATGAAGATGGACGTACTAGCAGTCTGGACGATCAAACGGTTAGACGTAGAAGTAGCGATTTTTTGGGAAAAAAATGTTGGACACATTTTTCAAGAATGGATTTTGGACACTGCCGATTTTGGGCGATTAGTACCCTAGGCCCAAAACAGATTTAGACATGTGTTTTGATTGTGCCCCTCTGTGTGTGTAAATCACAATTCTACCCATACACCTACACTGATTTTGCCTAAAAGTATGCCTAAAAGTATGCAGTATCACTACTGTTTGTGTCTAAAACTAGATGTCACTTATAAAATTACACCTAGCCATCATTCAACAATGTTATCCTTTATTTTAAATTTCTGCTCATGCATATTTGTACTATATTGTATAATATTTTACAATTGCCTTGGAACAGGCATAACTATGCGTGAGAAGATTTGTGCACTACTATGATTGCTTCTGGGTGTTTATGTTAAAAAAGCATATACTGTAGGTGCTTTTGTTGCCTTTATAGAATAAGAAACCCCCCCAGATGTCTCACAATTTTATAGGCACTCTATTGTAAAATTACCTCCAACGTACCGTATTTTAAGGTCTATAAGATGCACCTGACCATAAGATGCACCTACATGTAGAAGAGGAAAAACCAGGAAAAGGGTTTTCCTCCTCTACAAGTAGGTGCATCTGGTGGTAGGCAGCCTGCTGCTCCCCTGTACCTTTTTTCAAATGCCGGTTGTCCAGCGCGGTCTCGCCAGGAGCTTTCCATACTCCTGCTGGACAACTGCCTCCTTTGTTGCTGCAGAGCGGCGAATAAGGCAGGAGCGCGAGCTTTTCGTCCTCCATGAATGGCTGCCTTCAGTTCTCATGATTCAAGGGGACTGACGACAGCCATTCACAGAGCGGCGAGGGACCAGGCAGGAAGTGAAAAGCTCATGCTCCTGCCTTATTTGCCGCTCTGCAGCAACAAAGAAGGCAGCTGTACAGCAGGAGCGTGGAAAGCTCCTGGTGAGACCACGCTAGACCACTAGAATTTAAAAAAAGGTACTGGGGCGGGGGAGAAGTGTTAAAAAAAAAATTGTATTCACTCCTTAAGACGCACCCACTTTTCCACCCACTTTTTGGGGTGGAAAGTGCGTCTTATGGAGTGAAAAATACGGTATGTATAACAGACTGAAAATTCAGCACTATGTTATGAGTAGTAAATCTTTTCCATGAACTGAGAATAATTCTTCATAACTAGCTGACAAAACTATTTACCTGGTCCAGAAAAGACTTTAGCATCTTCATGATCAGAACAAAATAATTAATGGGATATTATCTGTATCTTGTTTTTAAACTAATTTATTAACACATTGCAAAAATGTATACCTCATATTTCTTGCTACTTGCCTTGGAGAGCTGTGCTTCACAGCAGAGTGTATTGTTTTGTTTTTGAATCAATAAGCTTTGACAAACATGTTGTTATGAATTTGCAACATACTCACCCTCACTATGATTCCCATACATTTACTTTCTGAAGTGAAAGGGAAAATCTGGAGAATGTAGTATGTTAGAATCTGTCCACCTGGGGTCTTTAGTTGCATTGAGGTTAAATCTCTGTTAACCAGAGTGAGGCCAACACTCTCTGTCCATTGTACTAGAGCTACCTAAAGAAAAACATGTTTAAATATTAGAGACCAATTCTACTTTTAAGGAAACAACAATACAATTGACTATAATCAGAAACTATTCAATACCATATAAGTATATGGGACATCTGGAAGTAATGGTTAGCAAATACTATCTGCTGAAGGACCTGCTGGAATAAATTGGGCACGTTTTTAGTAAACGTGCCCAGCTTCTTTGACCTCCATGATATTTAATGATCACAAATATTCTTGAAACAGTAATATATTGCAAGATTTATGTGGACTAGGAAGACAATTCAAACGTTTCCAAACTTTCTTGGTTCATGGCACCTTTGAAATCTAATAATTTTTGCACAGTGCCCCTAGGCCACATATTTCCTCTCAGCTCTTCTTGCCCAGCACTGCAGTGTTGAGTCCTACTTTTGATGAGGGTGAAGCCCACACCCTGCCGGCTCAAGAGATTCATTGCCCGAGTTCCTTCATGCTACCTGAGCAGTGAGGAAATCAATGGCAAACTGAGCATCCATGGGAGTGCTGGTGTTGACTGTTGAAGCATGCTGCCAACTTCCTGTAATTGGACAGCATAAAGGAAGAGTTCGGACAGCAGATCTCTTCAGCTGGTGGGGCTTGGACATTCTCGTCAGCCATTTTGGAGGGGGGCCTTAAAATCCTAGACACAGGGGACATAGGTTGTTACCTTGATAATCTTCTTTCCAGTATATAGGAACATAGGTCTTGATGGCTGCTCTGTCAGATGCTGATTTAGCCTGCTTACTGTCTCAAACAAGTGTGTGTGTCTCCAAATGCTTGCTTTGAAGCAGTCAAGAGCATACAAAGATGAGTTTTATTCGGTTGTCAAGCAGTCTTGGTGATTAAAAAGGAGATGAATGTGTTAGGAATGTGTTTAGATAGCTGCCAGACTATGGGAAAACAAATATTGAAGACAATTCAGGTAGGATATATGCAGTTGCAAATGTTATATAGACTGAAACCAATGTTGTCAAATTATGATTTTCGAACTGTGGTACAGACGTTGATTTTGAGCAGGGTAGATTATTGCAATACATTGTATTTGGGAGCTGCGAAAGTGAAGATGAGGGCGCTACAGATACTGATTAACTCTGCAGCAAGGTTGATCACAGGTACCCGCAGGTTGACACACATAACACCAGTGTTAAAATAGTTGCACTGGTTGCCAATCCAACAAAGAGTGCAGTTAAAAATTTTGTTGATAGTACATCAGATATTGTACCACACATCTCCCACTGTTCTGCAAGGATTTCTTGAGATCTATCAACCCAGAAGGAGTTTAAGATCAGAAAATAGTATGAAATTATGTTTGGGTGGCAGGATGACAATTTCTCACTTCAGGATTGGCGATGCTATGTTGTCAGTTGGGGGTGTAAAGTTTGGAATGCCTTGCTAGTGGTTCTGAGCTTATGCGCAGTTAGGTTGAGTTTCAAGAAAATGTTGAAAACACAATTGTTTGAAAATGCTTTCTTATGATGAGATATTGTGTGATGTAATTATCTGCAAATGTTTTTTTGATAACTTTTCTGGACCTTATAGCAAAGTTTTTTAAAATGTATTGAGCATGTATGTACTGTCTATTATTTATGATTGTTATTATGTAAACCATATAGGATTTATATGGTATATAAATTTTTAAATAAATGTGTTTCAGTTATATTTTGTCATGTTTATTATTCTATTTAAGGGTTTGTCCTGTTCCCCTTCATCTTTTAATGTAAATCACTTAGATTTTAAACTTGTTTTTATATTTGTGGTATATCAAATAAACTGAACTGATGTGATAGCGCGCCCATGGGAAAGTATATAACAGCTGTATTAATGTTAATAATGGTTGCACTCAGGAAGGTGGTTCGTTTGGTTCCATCTTGTTTGCATTAAAGTTCATGGAGTTTATTTAATTCATTGTCTTTGTTGCACAGCAGAAAAGATTTGACTTGGTCATGGAGTTCCCTGTGCCCTTCTTGTTATTTCTCCTCTTTAGGGGTGATCCACTGCTTTGGTATGAACTGAGGAGATGGAGACTGCCAACTGATATAAGAAGGTGGAGCTGAAAAGCTGTAGATGACTCCTGCAAAAACTCGTGGGTAACGGTGAATAACCCACTGGTTAAGGCTCATGTTCTTTTATACTGGAAATAAGTTTATTGAGGTAAGATCCTAATCTTCCCTTATTTTTGCCTCACAATTTCTTCCCTACAGCTCTAGTTCTTCACAGCTGACAGCAGAACCCTGATCTGAATTCATCACATTCTTGTAGTAGTAATCTATAATAACCTTCATTACAGCTGACTTTACCTTTTGAAATCAATTTCATTTGCGCTAACCTAGTATTAAAAAATGATAAAACTGATCCACAATCTAGTGTATATTTTTGAATCTTAATATAGACAGCAAAGACACTGATGCAAGTACTAGCATACCTCATTCCTTTTACATTATGTTTTTCATTCTAGCCACGTGTTACATATTCAATGGTTCTAGGTCTATGACAGGTGTGTGGAAGCCTGAAAAATAGACAAGTAGCAACTTAAGGAAACTAAGGGCTCCTTTTACTAAGGTATACTAGAGCATTAACGCGCGGATAACGTGTGCTACATTGCCACGCGCACTAGACCTTAACACCAGCAGTGAGCTGGCGTAAGTTCTAGAAGTGTAGCGTGTGGCAATTTCCTGCATGTGCTAAAAACGCTAGCGCACCTTAGTAAAAGGAGCCCTAAGTGAAGAATATAATTTTTAAATATTTTTCTTTTGACTTAATTGTTAAAGGAATTTTTTTAAGTTTTAATCTCTTGTAAAATTTTGGACCTGCAAAAGATCCAATACTCTCAAGATTAATTTTTAACTGAAAAAAAATGTACTATTACGGTTTGATCTGTAAATTGTCTAACATCTATCTTCTCAATGGTGTCCTGTTGCTGCAAGGACTATATTTGGTGACATATATCTATTTATGATTGGCTTTATAACTTGTTTAACTTATACCTGGCCTAACATTCTATCAGTCTTGTTTATGATACATCATTTTTGAGCCTAAAATGTTTCTATATGAATCTTTAATGCAAAACCACATATAAACTCAAGAGAGAGTACAAAAACTGAGATTGATTTCTCTATAAGGAGGGCATGGCAACGTTTCAAAAGAACATCCGAGTATGATAAAACAAATATTCCCTATCTTTGTGTAAAGCAATGTACTCAGTTCGATATTCAAGTGGAATTCCTTGACAAGAAACAAATACAAGTTATTAAAGATTCTGGTTATCCAGGTACTTTCAAAGCAATAAGGTTTCTTAAATAAAATGTGACAGCAATTACACACTGTACTGTACCGCTATAGAAAAATTCAGCTGCTTAACTCATACTATTTATTCATCCAGTTAACCACATGGAAAATTAGCAGGTCTGCCAGAAAGAGATGCCGAAACAGCAATACAGAAATAAGTGACTAGAATTTTAAATACTTCATTATTTTTCCAACCACAGTAAAAGGAACTGTTATAAAATAATTGAATAATGCCCTTACATGATTTTACATAAGTCCTGTATAAGGATGTTCTTGAAAGAAAATCATACTTCATGCTATTAGCAAGGACCCATGCTTAGTCAGTATTGTGCCTTTTATTTTAAACATTTTATTGTGAATCTAAATACATGCATACAGATAGAGCCTTTTCAAATAATACTTACTGAAAGAACAACTAATTCTGATTCCTTCACACCTCTCAATTAACTCTAATTCAAAATGTACTCTGAACTAATCCTGAAATTTTAAACTTCCAAATATAATCATTCTGAAATTCTTGGGACCTATAGTTTTGCATTTTGAATTGTTCAAGTTGGTTGATTAATAACATAAGACTAAGGAACATGAACTTGAAAACCAAGATTGGGTCACACTGAATGTGAAGGATTAGAATGCTATTACTACTATTTCATCCTTTAATTTGAGCACTCCTTGGTCACAGTCAGAACTCTTCAATGGCATACTATGGGGGGGAAGCAGTCTTCCCCAGGTGCAAGCTCTAAGGTGATGAACAGCTGGCACACCAGGATCTTCTCTGCTGCTTTCCCAAACCAGCAATTGTGGCAGTAAACTTAAATGTAGTCATCGCAGCACTGTCAGACTACCCCTTCCAATGTCACTTCCTTGTTCTGGGGCAGAACTGACAGCTGCAGGAAGGTCCTGTGATGGCTGCATTTACGTTTACTGTCACTTCTGCTGGTTTGGGAAGTCAGAAACAGTGATGGGGAGGTGAGGGGGCAGGATACTGAATGGAACTGGGGTGGAGGGAGAGAAAAGAGAGCTCTGTCTGTGAAAACAGAAAAAGTTACGCAAGTAGAGAAAGCGATTCCATGTGCAAGCTGTCTTCAGTTTGAATTCCTTATAAAGGAAGTACATGAACTGAGAGATGAGGTGGTAAGACTGAGAAGCATCCATGAGAATGAGAGGTACATGGATGAAATGCTTCATGAGGCATAAAAGATTTCCAGCAGTGGGGAAGAAAAGGCGTTGCTGAGGGAGGACAGCTGGACTCAGGTTATGGGACCCTGCACGATTGATACTGTAACTCTAACTGCCCTTGAACTGAAGAACCAGTATGTAGTCCTTGAAGTGGAGGAGATGAGAGCATCCCAGGGAGAGGAAGGACCAAAGCTTGAAATCCCAAAAATTGCTGAATCCGTGATCACTAGGAGGCATAAGATAGTGGTGGTTGGTGATTCCTTTCTGAGGGGTACAGAGGTGTCCATTTGCAGACCAGACATGATGTCCCAGGAGGTATGCTGTCTACTTGGTGCCAAAATCCAGGAAGTTACAGAGAGCTTGCCAAGACTCATCAAGCATAATAACTAGTATCCAAAGCTGCTCATCCATGTTGGCACTAATATAGTTAGGTACTCCATCAAATGTGACTTCGTGGCTCTGGGAGAGAAGGTAAATCAGTCAGGTGCATAGGTGGTATTCTCATTGATCCTTCCTGTCGAGGGTAAAGGCCTGAGCAGACAAGCTCACATCCTGGAGATCCAATCCAATCCAATCTTTAGGTTTTTATACCGGGTATTCCCTAAGAAAGAGCTCGACTCTTTATAAGAATTGATTTATCACATCACATAAAGATAGATCATTACAATTAAAGTATACAAAGTAGAAAGCACCATTATTTATAATCTTCTAATGTAAATTTGGAGAATCTATTAATGATTTCTGAAGCAGTAGCATTTTTAAAGATTTACGAAAACTTTGAAGTGAGGCATGGATTCTGATTTCAGAAGGAAGATCATTCCAAATTTTTGCAAAGATAAATACAAAAGTACGAAAAGTATAACCTATTGTTCTAATCCCTTTGAAAAAGGGGAAAGCAAGTTTACATCTTTGAGAAGTTCTTGAATGTAACAACTGCAAAGAATTAAAAGACAGAGACCAATGGAGAAAAAATTCCATGAATGATTTTAAATATTATATGAGCACATTTGAACTGAATTCTCAACCAGAAGCTAGTGAAGAGTACTCAAAAGGGGAGAGACGTGATCATATTTTATTTTCCCAAATAATAATTTAGCCACTGTGTTTTGTATAAGTTGTAATCTTTTTAAATTGCTTTTACTCAGATTAATAAAAAGGTAATTTGCATAATCTAACTGTGCAAGTACAATAGCCTGTACCAACACGGCAAAATGTTGTTGGTGAAACCATTTGCGCAATGTGTGGCAGCGGCGAAAAGGGCAAACAGAATGCTAGGAATGATTAAGAAGAACATATCTGAAAATGTTATCATGCCATTATACCAGGCCTTGGTACGCCCCCACTTGGAATACTGCATCCAACACTGGTCGCCATACATGAAAAAGGACATAGTATTACTCGAAAGGGTCCAGAGAAGAGTGACAAAAATGGTTAAGGGACTGGGGGAGCTGCCGTACAATGAGAGGTGAGAGAAACTTGGCCTCTTCTCCCTTGAGAACAGAAGACTGAGAAGGGACATGATCAAAACATTCAAGTTATTGAAGGGAATTGACTTAGAAGAGAATGAGAGACTGTTCACCCTCTCCAAAGTGAAGAGAACGAGAGGGCACTCCCTAAAGTTAGAAGGGAAAAGGTTCCGTACAAATGTAAGGAAGTTCTTCTTCACCCAGAGAGTGGTAGAAATCTGGAACACTCTTCCGGAGGCTGTTATAGGGGAAAGCATCCTTCAGGGATTCGAGACAAGGTTGGATAAGTTCCTACTGGAAAAGAACATACGCAAGTAAGGCTAGACTCAAATAGGGCACTGGTCTTTGACCTAAGGGCCGCCACGTGAACGGACTGTTGGGAATGATGAACCACTGGTCTGACCCAGCAGCGGAAATTCTTATGTTCTTATATTCTTTAAAAGTATATTAGTGATAGGAAAAAGTTCAAAAGTGGCATAGTGAGATTCAAAGGTGAAGGGGTGAAATATGTAGAAGCTGATAAAGATAAGGCTGAATTAACAAATGTTTATGTTCTATGCTCACAGCTGAAGCGCCAGGACTGGAATCACAGAAGACAAATGCAAATAGGGATGGAGGTGAGGTAGACCCTGATCAATTTTCAGAGGACTATGTTCGTGAGAGCTAGCTAAACTAAAGGTGGACAAAGCAATAGGGCCAGATGGTGTACATCTGAGGGTACTAAAGGGTGTACACCATCTGGTGGCTCCTCTGGCTGACCTTTTCAATGCTTCTCTAGAATCGGAAGTTGTTCCGGAGACCTGGAGAAAGGCAGATGTGGTCCCTCTCCAAAAAAGTGGAAGTAAATAGGAAATAGGGAATTACAGACCCATAAGTCTGACTTCTGTGGTAAGTAAGTTAATGGAAATGTTTTTAAAACAGAGAATAGTGAAGTTGCTGTAATCCAGTGGATTACAGAACCTGAGACAACATGGATTCACTATAGGCAGGTCTTTTCAGACAAATGTGATCTTTGACTGGTTCGCCAGAGAATTGGATAGAGGGAGAGCGCTAGGTGTGGTGCATTTATATTTTAGCAAAGCCTTTGACATTGTTCTACATAGGTGTCTAATAAACAGAGTGCCCTAGGTATGAACCCCAAAGTGACAAACTGGGTTAGAAACTGGTTGAGTGGAAGGCAACAGAGGGTAGTAATCAATGGAGATTGCTCTGAGAAAAGGGATGTTATAAGTGTTGTGCTTCAAGGTTCTGTTCTTGTGCCTGTTCTTTTTAACATTTTTGTAAGAGATTTTGCTGAAGGGCTATCAGGTAAGATTTGCATCTTTGCGGATGATACCAAAATCAGCAACATAGTAGACACCCCTAATGGTGTAAATATCACGAGGAAGAACCTAATGAAGCTTGAAGAATGGTCTAAAATTTGACAGCTAAGATCTAATATTAAGAAATGCAAGGTCATATATTTGGGCTGCAAAGACCCAAGGAAATAGTTCAGTTTAGGGGTGAAATAAGTCCCAATAGAGAGAAGTTAAGAACTGCCTCTGCTGGGTCAGACCAGTGGTCCATCGTGCTCAGCAGTCCGCTCCTGCGGCGGCCCCTAGGTCAAAGGCCAGTGCCCTAACTGAGACCAGCCCTACTTGCGTACGTTCTGGTTCAGCAGGTAGGGTTTCAGTAATGGTGAAAGAAACCAGGAGTGTTTAAGAGGAAGACAGAGTAAAGGACTCAAATTATCCCTGTTGTCTTCTCAGCAGGCTGTAGATACAAGGAAAAAGCACAATTTGAAGTGTCTGTATACAAATGCTTGAAGCCTAAAAAATAAAATAGGAGAGTTAGAGTATATAGCACTGAATGATAAATAGGCATCTCGGAGACCTGGTGAAAGGTGGACAATCAATGGGACACTGTGTTACCCGAGTACAAATTATATCTCAAGGATAGAGTAGATTAAATTGGAGAAGGGTGGGATGGTGGGGTGGTTGTGCTATAAGTTAAAGAGGAAACTGAATCAAAATAAGCATTCTGCATAACATAGTGTGAAATCCATATGGACAGAAATTCCTTGTGTGAAGGGAAGGAATATACAGGTAGGATTATACTATTGTCTCCCAGGCACAGAATGAACAGACAGATGAAGAAATGTTTTCAGAGATTAGGAAAGTTGGCACATTGGGCAACAGTATAATAACGGGTGATTTCAATTACCCAAAAAATATAGTAAATCCCAAAGGCTGGCATCATGCTTATTTTTGAGGGCGTATTTGTTTGTAAGGATGGTGATAAACCTCTGATGCAGCCTGTGGTGAAACGGGGATCTTTCTGTTGGGTTGATGGGACACAGCAGTACATCTATGAGGATTGGAGCTGATGGCTTGATGAATGTTATTGAACAAGAAGTGCAGCTAAGTGTCCCTTTTTGTATTGTTTTCCTTGCTATTATGCATGAAATGAGAATTGAGTATTGCTAATTGAGCAAAACTGTGTGTGAATACTATTGGAGCCAATTCTCTCTATGAAGGTCGATATCCTTGAATGGGACTCATCATTACATTGAATAGACATATATGAACTGTTATTTAACAAAGTGGATTTTTTTAAATCGATGAAGATAAACTGAAGTTTTTTTCCTCCACTTTGTTTTTATTGTTTTGGGTTTTCTGTTTGTCTTACTGGGATGGGCCTATGAAAGGGGTTCCAGTTAGTGTATAGAGCACACCTTTGGGATTTAATGATTTCAGTTACCCCAACGTTGACTGATTAATGTTACTTCAGAGAGTATTAGGAAGGTAAAATTCTTAGACATCATAAACTACTGTTTTTTGAAGCAACTGGTCCAGGAACTGACAAGAGGCGAGCTTAGATTTGGTCCTTAGTGCAGTGTCTCTCAAACATTTTAAGCTTTGGCACACTAAATAGAGCAAATGTTTTTCACGGCACATAATTGAAATGATAAAATTACAAAACTGACAAAATATTCAATTTGAGAGTTATTTATTTAAAGTTCTTAAGCTATGTATAGGTAATTCTAACAACCGTGAAACTAAAGTAGATAGAATAGAATTGCTAATCAAGGCGATGGATGTACTTGTTTTTGAGTGCAAATTAACTCAAAACGTAGCTCGATAGTCAAAAAGCAAACACACATTTCATCATCCACCATCTGCAGTCATTCTCTTTTTTTCAAATGGTAACAAAGCCTTGATTACCGTATTTTCGCGGATATAACGCGCGCGTTATACGCGTTTTTACCTACCGCGCATACCCCTCGCGCGTTATATGCCTGAGCGCGGTATACAAAAGTTTTTAAACATAGTTCCCACCCCGCCCGACGCCCGATTCACCCCCCCAGCAGGACCGCTCGCACCCCCACCCCGAACGACCGCTCGCACACGCTCCCACCCGCACCCGCATCCACGATCGGAGCAAGAGGGAGCCCAAGCCCTCTTGCCCGGCCGACTCCCCGACGTCCGATACATCCCCCCCCCGGCAGGACCACTCGCACCCCCACCCCGAAGGACCGCCGACATCCCGACAATATCGGGCCAGAAGGGAGCCCAAACCCTCCTGGCCACGGCGACCCCCTAACCCCACCCCGCACTACATTACGGGCAGGAGGGATCCCAGGCCCTCCTGCCCTCGACGCAAACCCCCCTCCCCCCCCAACGACCGCCCCCCCAAGAACCTCCGACCGCCCCCCCAGCCGACCCGCGACCCCCCTGGCCGACCCCCACGACCCCCCCACCCCCCTTCCCCGTACCTTTGGTAGTTGGCCGGACAGACGGGAGCCAAACCCGCCTGTCCGGCAGGCAGCCAACGAAGGAATGAGGCCGGATTGGCCCATCCGTCCTAAAGCTCCGCCTACTGGTGGGGCCTAAGGCGCGTGGGCCAATCAGAATAGGCCCTGGAGCCTTAGGTCCCACCTGGGGGCGCGGCTTGAGGCACATGGGCCCAACCCGACCATGTGCCTCAGGCCGCGCCCCCAGGTGGGACCTAAGGCTCCAGGGCCTATTCTGATTGGCCCACGCGCCTTAGGCCCCACCAGTAGGCGGAGCTTTAGGACGGATGGGCCAATCCGGCCTCATTCCTTCGTTGGCTGCCTGCCGGACAGGCGGGTTTGGCTCCCGTCTGTCCGCCAACTACCAAAGGTACGGGGAAGGGGGGTGGGGGGGTCGTGGGGGTCGCGGGTCGGCTGGGGGGGCGGTCGGAGGTTCTTGGGGGGGCGGTCGTTGGGGGGGGAGGGGGGTTTGCGTCGAGGGCAGGAGGGCCTGGGATCCCTCCTGCCCGTAATGTAGTGAGGGGTGGGGTTAGGGGGTCGCCGTGGCCAGGAGGGTTTGGGCTCCCTTCTGGCCCAACTACACAAAGGTACGGGGAAGGCGGGTGGGGGTGTCGTGGGGGTCGGCCAGGGGGGTCGCGGGTCGGCTGGGGGACGGGCGGAGGGTCTTGGGGGGGCGGTCGTTGGGGGGAGGGGGTTTGCGTCGAGGGCAGGAGGGCCTGGGATCCCTCCTGCCCGTAATGTAGTGCGGGGTGGGTTTAGGGGGTCGCCGTGGCCAGGAGGGTTTGGGCTCCCTCCTGGTCCGATATTGTTGGGGAGTCGGCGGTCCTTCGGGGTGGGGGTGCGAGTGGTCCTGCCGGGGGGGGGGGATGTATCGGACGTCGGGGGGGGGGCATCAGGTTTCAGGATGGGGACAGACCTTCAAGGGGGGACAGGACTTCAAGGGGGGACAGTGCACGGAAAGTCAGGGGGGGTGAACGGAGAGTCGGGACAGCGCACGGAAAGTCAGGGCAGTGCACGGAAGTCGGGGGGGTGAACGGAGAGTCGGGACAGCGCACGGAAAGTCAGGGCAGTGCACGGAAGTCAGGGGGGGTGAACGGAGAGTCGGGACAGCGCACGGAAAGTCAGGGCGGGCGAAAGGAGCGTCGGGCATCATGCGCGGTATACCCGTGAGCGCGGTATACAAAAGTTTTTGTACATATCATAGTGATTTCTGCGCGCTATACCCGTGTGCGCGTTTTACACGGGTGCGCGTTATATCCGCGAAAATACGATACTTTGCTTTGTTGCTCAAGTTAGGATAACTATTGCATAAAAAATAAAACTAAAATTACTTGCTGTTATTTTTCAAGGACCAATCATGACAAAGAATGATGCTTGTCTGGGCAGCTGTATCCTTACGCACACAGATCTCATAACATTGATAGACTGTTGCGTATGAAACATACATGACATCTATTCTAGTGTATACTTATGAAGGGAATTTTTTAAAATAAAGCAAAATTCTGGAATCTCTCTTGGCACATCTGAAATCTCTTCAGGGCACACCACTGTGCCATGGCACACAGTTTGAGAGACACTGCCTTAATGGAATGGAGGGCATAGTACAGGAGCTAACTGTGTTGGGTCCACTGGGAAACACTGATCATAACATGATCAAATTTGAGCTGATATCTGGAGAAATCTACTGTAGCAGCATTTAATTTTCATAAGGGCAACTACCATAAAATGAGGAAATGGTTTAAAAAGAAGCTAAAAGGAGTGGATGTTATTTAAAAATACCATTGTGGAATCACAGACCAGATGTATTCCACATATTAACAAAGGTGGAAAAAAGAGAAAACGAGAGCCGACATGGTTAAAAGGTGAAGTGAAAGAGGCTATTAGAGCCAAAAAGGATCCAAATGCAGAAAATAAGAAGAGACAAACATTGGCAAATTAGACGCAAAGCATTGATAAAGAAACCTAAGAAAGAATATGAAGAAAAACTTGCCAAAGAGGCAAAAACTCATAGTAGCAATTTTTTAAGTACATCAGAAGCAGAAAAATTGTAAGGGAATTCATGGGACCTTTGGATGATCAAGGAGAATAAGGGGTATTCGGGTAGGATAAGTCCATAGCGGAGAGACTGAATGAATTCTTTGCTTCAGTCTTTACAGAAGAAGATGTAAGCGATCTACCTGAACCATTAATGGTTTCAAGGGTGATGATACAGAGGAACTGAAAGAAGTCTAGGTGGTCCATACCACCACATTCTTACCGTGTAGTTTTGGATTGTTTTATTGACCTGCACCATTTACTGTGAAAACTTTTTTTTTTTTTTTTTTTTTTTTTTCATTATATTTTTATTTTCAAATTTTACAAAAAGTGTACATAATAATAAAATACAGTTGATAAATGCATGGTATCACTTTTATATCTAACACAATGTATGTCTGGATTTGATTTTCCCCTTCACCCTCCCCCCACCCTTTTATTGCTTTAATATAATATTTTTAATATTTCAAATTTTATAAAAGTATACAACATATTAGAATATAATTGATAATTATTCAATAACATATTTATATCTAATACAATATATTCTGGATAAATTTTGTTCATTTTCCCTCCCCCCACCCTTCTATTATTTTTTAATCATATGTTACATTTTGTATCATATATTATAATATATTATATATAAATTGTTTTCCTTACCCCCCCTATATGTGTGTCATAAAAAAAAAAAAAAAATCTCTAAAAGAAGAAAAGAAGAAAAAGTATTCTATTATTTAATCATTACAGTATTTTGTCAATGGCCCCCATATTTTTATAAATTTATTATATGTCCCCTTTTGTATTGCTATTGTTCTTTCCATTTTAAAAATATGGCATATTGTATTCCACCAAAATGTGTAATTTAGGTTGTTGTAATTTTTCCAATTGTTAGTTATATGTTGAATGGCAACCCCTGTCATAATTAATAAAAGCTTATTATTTTCTGGTGAAATTTGACTTTTTTTTCTCATCATTGTTCCAAATAAAATTGTATCATATGATATTGCAATATGATTTTCCATTAATTTATTAATTTGTGGCCAAATTGAATTTCAAAAAATTTTAATATAAGGACAATGATATAATAAATGATCTAATGTCCCTGGTTCTAGATTACAGTGCCAGCATCTATTAGACTTAGAACTGTCTAGTTTTTGTAAACGAGTAGGGGTCCAAAAAGCTCTATGTAATAAAAAGAACCATGTTTGTCTCATAGACGCTGACACTGTACATCCCATTCTCCAAGACCAAATTAGTGGCCATTGAGATGCATTAATTTGATGTCCAATCTCAATGCTCCAAATGTCTCTTAGACCATTTTTTGGTTTTTTATTCAAATATCCAGATATTAATTTATACCACAATGCGGCTTGATGTCCTAGGAAGTCTGCTTTAAAGCATAAGAACTTTAAACTATATTGATTGTTTAATGATTTCCATTCAGGGAACCCAACCTGAATGGCCTGCTTCAATTGCAACCATTTAAAACTTTGTGTTTTATTAAGACCAAATCTATGTTGCAATTGTGAAAAATCCAGCAGTTTACCTTCTGAAATAATATCATCTAGAGATCTAATTCCTGCAATAATCCAGTTCTTCCAAAGGATTTGAGCTCCGCCAATTTTGATCTTGGAGTTTATCCATATGGATTGATTAGTTGATTTATATATTGGGATGGGTGTTAATTTATCAATAAATCTCAATGTTTTCCAAGTATCCATTATTATTTTATTTTCTCTGTATCTTTTAGGTATATTAATACTTGGTAAATGAACTAAATTTAGGGGAAACATAAGGCGCCATTCCAAATATAACCAATCTGGTGCATTATCTATAAGTTCTGGGAGGATCCAATACATACCCTGACGTAGAATATAGGCTTGATGGTACCTATAGAAATTTGGAAAATTTACCCCTCCCTCCTTAATTGATTTTTGTAAGGTTACTAAAGCTATTCTAGGTGTTTTACCAAGCCAAAGAAATTTTGTTAAAATTCTATTAAGCTTCTTATAAAAGGACCCCTGAAAATAAATAGGTATCATACTCATTTGGTAGCAAACCACAGGCAACATCATCATTTTAATAGTTTGAACTCTGCCCCACCAAGATATATGTAATGGGTTCCATTGCTCACATAACTCCGTTACTTTTTTTAATACATATTTTTCATTTTCTTTTACAGTATCTTCAATTGTTTTTTTAACTTGAATGCCTAGATATTTAAATCCTTCTTCTTTCCATATGAATGGAAAAATATCAAATAATCCTTTTACACAGTAAACATTCAAGGGTATAATTTCAGATTTATTCCAATTAATTTTATAACCTGAAAATTTGCCAAACTTATCAATTAATTCCAATAAAGAAGATAAGGTAGACTCTGGATTTCTCAAATAAAGCAAAATATCATCAGCATAAGCCGAAATTTTATATTCCATATCTGAATATGGAATTCCTTGTATCTCCCTCGTTTGCTGTATTGCTAACAATAAGGGTTCTAATACAACATCAAATAACAAAGGAGATAAAGGACAACCTTGTCTAACTCCCCTCTGCAATTGAAAACCATCAGATATCTTATTATTAATATTTAATCTTGCAATCGGGAAGCTATACAATGTTTTTACCATTTGTATAAATCCAGAACCTATACCAAACCATTCTAAAGCCTGATACATAAAATTCCATTCTACCCTATCAAATGCTTTCTCAGCATCTAATGAAACTGTAAAAGCCGGTTCATCCATTTTTTTTGACAAGTTTAGCATGTGAAATAATAGTCTAGAGTTATTGGAGGAATGTCTTTTAGCAACGAAACCCGTTTGATGCATATCTATAATATGTGGGAGAGCTTTGGCTAATCTCAAAGCCAAAATTTTCGCCAAAAGTTTATTATCAACGTTTATCAAAGATATAGGCCTGTAGTTTGAAACCAAAGTAGGATCTTTATTTGGCTTAGGCAAAACAATTATTATTGATTCAGCCATAGTACCTTTTATATTACCTTTTATAAGTTGTGTCTGATATAATTTTAATAAATGTGGGGAGAGGATATTTTGAAATGTTTTATAAAATTCTACTGTGTAACCATCACCACCTGGAGCGGATCCAACTCTAAGAGATCTCAATGCTGTTTCTAATTCTTTTAATGATATAGGTTCTTCTAAACTTCGTTTCATATGATCAGGAATCTTAGGTCCATTTATTAAATCTAAAAATTTTTTTCCATCTTTTTGTTTCTCCAAATAAGGTTCGGAAGAATATAGATCTTTATAAAATTTTAAAAATTGTTTTAATATTATATTTGTTTGATTTGTTATTATACCATTATCATCTTTTATTCCATTAATATTAGTTCTCCTTTTTTTTGCCTTAAGATAATTTGCTAGTAATTTTCCTGCCTTATTAGAATTTCCATAATACACCGCTTGTTTGGAAAACAAATCTTTTCTTATCATTTTTGAAGTTAATTCATTATATTTACCTTTTACTTTCAAAAGAGCTTGCAAAACTTCATATTCCCATTTACTTATCAATTTAGCTTCTAATATTTTTATTTCTTTTTCTAATTCTATATATTGTTTTTTAATTTGTTTCCTAATAAAAGCTGAATATGATATGATATTACCCCTCATAGTTGCTTTAAATGCATCCCATACATTCTCTATAGATGTATCTTCCACTAAATTTATTTGAAAAAATTCATTAATTTGTGTTTTAAAATTTTCCAAAAATTTGTCATCCACAAGCAATGCATTATCAAATCTCCAAAGAGGTCTATTATTTTCTAATTGATCTAATTGTAATTCTATCCATATTCCCGCATGATCCGAAATGATAATAGGATCAATGGAGGCTTTAATCGCTTGTTGCACTTTATTTGTTGAAACAAAAATATAATCTATTCTTGAAAATGATTTATGAACCTGTGAACAAAATGAATACTCCTGATCATTAAAATGAAGAATACGCCATATATCTTTCAAATCACATGATCGAACTAAATTATCTAGACCTAAAGATTTAATATTTTTACCTGGTTTTTTATCCAATAATGGATCCATTACAGCATTAAAATCTCCAGCCACCACTAAATTAGAGGCAGCCAGTGGTAATAACATATTTTGTAGTTTTTTGAAAAATTCTGATTGATTCGAATTAGGGGCATATATATTAAATAACGTCAGGGTATCATTTCCCATACCTATATCAATATGTATCCATCTTCCATGTGGATCTGAATTTTTTACCTTTATATTGGCCATACATTTTTTATTTATAAGGATTGCAACCCCTGCTTTTTTACCCACTGCTGGAGCAAAAAAACATTCTTTTATCCATCCACCTGATAATTTCTGTGATTCCTTCATATTAAGATGGGTCTCTTGCAGACAGTAAATATCTGCATTTTGTTTTTTTAAAAATGTTAATATTTTTTTCCTTTTAATTACGTGATTCAGGCCATTGACATTAATAGAATATATTTTAAAAGACATTATATATTTTAATACTTTTCATTATCTTATTCTTCCTCTCCTCTTTCATATTTAATATCCAAAAAATTTTCTTCATGACACACATATTTAACCCTAATGTATCTCCCTTAATTATTCTAATAAATATTCTCCTTATCCCTCCCTTTCCCACCCAATACATTGGCTGCTTAAGGATACACATTGGAACTGTAATCCTAACATTCTCCCCATTCCAGGCAATCAATATTCAATTGTTTAAACAAATTTCCCTTCTATCTATCTATATTGATCTTTTATATTTATTTAATCATTTTCCATAACATTTTATTAATGTATCATTATCCATTTAACAATATGTTAATTTGTATTTCCTTAATATTATGATTTCAACATATAATTATTTTAAGCATATATGCAGTGTATTATTTAATAATTTTCCTATATTCTGTTCTTTCTTTCATATAATTATTATTGTCTTTTCTTTGTATTGTATTTCCTCCATTTCTTCAAATATTTCGATATGTTATATTTTCTAATTTTTCATAGAGTCTTCAAAACCATCTTAATGTATTATGTTAATATATCATAGGTTCTGGTTTAGAGAGAAAATCTTTTAGTTTTTCAGGATCCTCAAAATATAAGGACTTGTCTCCAGATGACACTCTCATTTTCGCCGGGTAGTATAGACCATATTTAAATCCTTTTTCTTTTAGTAGAGGTCTCATGTCTAGTAGTCTTTTCCTTTTAGTTGCTGTGTTTTTGGCGAAGTCTGGTAAAAACCATAATCTTGATCCTTTATAATTTAGGTTTTTATCTTTTTTTGCTGCATTTAGTATCTCTAGTGCTTGTTGGTATCTCAGCATTTTGAAAATTATTGGTCTTGGTCTGTTTTTGTTTTCTAAATTTTTAATTGGGATTCTATGCGCCCTTTCAATTTCAATTGGTTGTTTCAAGTCTAACTGTAGTATTTTTGGAATTAAATTCTCAAGGAAAAGGATAGTATTTTTTCCCTCTAAATTTTCTTGTATTCCAAAAAGTTTGATGTTTTTCCTTCTTCCTCTATTCTCGTAGTCCTCCAGTTGATCTTTTAATTTATTTAATTCCAGGTTGTCGTTTTTACATCTTTTTGATTCACATTCTATAGTTTCCATTTTTGATTCTAGTTCAGTTGTTCTTTTGTTGTTAACTTCCATTTGTCTATGAATATTTAAAATTTCTTCTTTCATTTCTGACATATTAGTTATAGTTTCCTTGAGCATTTGTTTGATTTGTTTTAGTTCTTCCATAACTTCTGTTTTGCTTAATGTGTCTGATTCTTCGATAGGAAGTGGTATTTTGCTTGGTGTTATTTGGTCTTGTTTCTGTCTTTTTGCAGATGTACCAGCCTCATTTTTGTTTTGTCTGGTACTTGCCATGTTGTTGTTTTCTTTTTCTTGGTTATTCTTCTTTCTTAAATTTAATCTCTTAGGTTTAGGTTGGGTGTTCTTAAGTTTTTAATTCTTTTTCTTCTAGGATTTGGTTCTATCTTTTGAAGTAGATTTTTTTTTTTTTTTTTTATATTTCTTCTCCCTTAAGCCCGTTCACTATCTCAATGAGATGGGAAACACTCAGTCTGATAATTTTTCCTTCTCTTAGATCTCTCTCAGACTAGTTAGGTCTTTCATAGATTTAATTCATTATATCCTGAAGTCACTCTCCCTTAATGACACTCCACTTCAGCGCTGATCAAATAAAATATTTTTGGTGGTCCTTTCTTCTAGCTCTCCTCTCACGAGCCCAATCGCAGCTCCGACTGAGGAAAGCAACACCTTTTCCAATTATTTTCTTATTTTGGCAATTTTGAAGCAACTGTAATCTATTTATTCACAGCGTCTTTCAATTGCCTCGATGTCTTGTTGCTTCAGTTTTAAAAAGTTCCGTTAATCCTTTCCTCTGTCTCTTCTCTCATAAGCCCAATCGCAGCTTTATCAGAGGAAAGCGACATTCAATTCAGTACTTCTTTATTATAGCAAGCTGATATTTATTTGTTTATTTATTTATTTGTTTACTGAGAGAAAGTGCCGATATTCTTCTTCCTCAGTTACTCAGTCTCCCTTCCATCAATGTCAAAGGAGGATAATTTTCAATTCTATATTTTCTTTTCTGCCTTCAGACTTTTACTTTTTTTTTTATATCACAAAAAGAAGCCAGTAATTAATCGATCTCCTTAACTCCAGGCTCCGACTCAGCTCCGGCTAGAGAAGGCTATAACAAACCGTCTCAGTTCCATAAATCAACTGTCAGCAGCCTTACTAACGAGATCAGTCTCTCTCTAATTTTTCCCTTCAATGTTAGTCAGTTTAAACATTCAGCACATAGAAATAACAACGCTCTTGATATTTCTAACTTTTCTTTTCCCAGTGCCTTACCTAGATCTGGCAAGGCAGGCTGGTGTAATTCACGCTGTGAGCTTTTTTTTTTTTAAAGATACCTCGTCGCTACAGCAACTGTCATCTGTCATTAAAAAATCGGCAAAAGAGAAACAGACCTTTTCTCTTAATTTTCTCACCCAGACTTCACCCAACTCTCAGCAGTACCTCTTTTTTCACTCTTTAATAACAGCGTTGTTATCCGTTTGTTTCTGTTTATAGATTTTCTTTTCTGTCAGTTATCTGCCGCGTCAAACCAGCGCTGAGAGAAAAACCGGCAATCTTTCTTTAAGTTTTCCTCTCTCAGTATCTATCTCGATTTTATCGGAGGAGCTCAATATTAGTTTGTAATAGTTTTAAGTTTAATTTAAACTTGTTTTTTCACCTCAAAATCAACAATAAGAGAATTATAATTTTAAAATTTTGCCCAGATATAGAGGAGCGTCTCGATCACACCTCCATCCTGTGTTCGCGTTAAGCCACGCCCCCACTGTGAAAACTTTTTAATAAACTGATCATTGAATCAATATAATCGATTCCACAGCTTTTCCCTTTGTGTTTGTTTTTTCCATTCTTCTGTGGAATTTTCTTGGTGAATCTTTTTGCTTTGGATTGATTTTTAAAGACTAGGGGACACTTGATGAAATTACAGGGAACTACTTTTAATAGCAATAGGAGGAAATGTTTTTTCATTTGGAGAATAGTTAAGCTCTGGAATGCATTGTCAGAGATTGTGGTAAGAGCAGTTAATGTAGCTGGTTTTAAGAAAGGTTTGGACAATTTCCTGGAGGAAAAGTACATAGTCTGTTACAAAGACATGGGGGAAGCCACTAATTGTCTTGGATTGGTAGCATGGAATGTTGCTACTATTTGGGGTTTTTCCAGGTACTAGTGACTTGGATTGGTCACTGTGAAGATAGGCTACTGGACTAGATGGACCATTGGTCTGACCCAGTAAGGCTATTCTTATGTTCTATTGATTAGAAAGTCAGGGGTGTCAGACTGCCATTTCATCCGTATCTTCTCTCACATGGTCATGGTCAAGTCTCAAAGTCCCTCCTTGAGGGCCGCAATCCAGTCAGGTTTTCAGGATTTCCCCAATTAATATGCATGAGATCTATGTGCATGCACTGCTTTCAATGCATATTCATTGTGGAAATCCTGAAAACCCAACTGGATTGCAGCCCTCAAGGAGGGACTTTGAGATCCGTGCCCTAGAGGAACCAGAATGCTTTGGGATTATGACATGGATCTTGAGTGCAAGGACTTGAAGAAAAAGGATCCAGCTACTCAGAGATGGTCAAAGCAACTCGCCTTCATTCTTAGATGATGGTGGCAACCTTTGCCAAGACCTTGAAAATGTTCCAGCACTGGTGTGCACAGGAGCAGGTGGAACCATTGAGAGCCCCAATGGATGAAGTGCTAGTGTTCCTGTAAGTGGGTCTTGAGAAGGTTCTGGCGGTTGGTTCCCTCAAAGTGCAGGTAGCAGGGTTATCCTGCTTTAGAGATTGAGTGGCTAAAGTTTCTTAAAGGGTGTGCTGCGGCTACATCTCCCTGTGTGGCAACCTTTTCCAATCTGGAACCTAAACACGGTTTTACATAGTCTCACTAATGCCCATCCGAGCCTTTACAGGAGGCTGCTCCAATGGATCTTACCATAAAAACAGTTTTCCTAGTGACCATCACCTTGGCACGAAGAGTCTCAGAATTACAGGTGCTCTCATGCAGAGAGATGTTCCTTACAGTTCCCTTGTTTTTGCCGAAGGTGGTGTCAGCCTTCCATTTTTTTCAGAAAGTGCAATTTCCTGTCTTCCAGGCCACGGATTTAAAGAAAAAAGATAAGATGTTGGAGCTGCTGGATGTTAGAACATAAGAACATAAGAACATAAGCAGTGCCTCCGCTGGGTCAGACCATAGGTCCATCCTGCCCAGCAGTCCGCTCCCGCGGCGGCCCAAACAGGTCACGACCTGTCTGATTCCATAGAAGGGGCCCCCTTGCCACCTTGGTTTCCCATTGAGTCCTATCTTCCCATCGAAGTCCTAACCCTTCGGTCTTGCACATGCACGAGCTGGTTGGGTTTCTATACTTATTACCTGGTTAGCTTTCTATACCTATGTTACATCCCAGCACCTCTCTCAGTATCCCACGATCCCTTTATCCTTCAGGAATCCGTCCAATCCCTGTTTGAATCCCTGTACCGTACTCTGCCTGATCACTTCCTCCGGTAGCGCATTCCAGGTGTCTACGACCCTTTGGGTGAAAAAAAACTTCCTTGCATTTGTTTTGAACCTATCTCCCTTCAGTTTCTCTGAATGCCCCCTCGTACCTGTTGTCCCTTTCAGCCTGAAGAATCTTTCCCTATCCACCCTCTCTATGCCCCTCATGATCCTGAAGGTCTCTATCATATCTCCCCTGAGCCTCCTCTTTTCCAGAGAGAAGAGCCCCAGCCTATCCAACCTCTCAGCATATGGGCAGTGTTCCAGCCCTCTTACCAGTTTCGTTGCTCTCCTTTGTACTCTCTCAAGTACCGCCATGTCCTTCTTGAGGTACGGCGACCAATATTGAACGCAGTATTCCAGATGTGGACGCACCATCGCTCGATACAATGGCATGATGACTTCCCGCGTCCTATTTGTTATGCCCCTCTTTATGATGCCCAGCATCCTGTTGGCTTTTTTCGAGGCTGCTGCGCACTGCGCAGATGGCTTCAGTGATGCATCCACCAGCACACCCAAGTCTCTCTCTAGACTGCTGTCTCCCAGCAATCCCCCCCCCCAATTTGTAGTTGAACAACGGGTTCTTTTTCCCTATATGCATGACCTTGCATTTTTCCACGTTAAAGCGCATTTGCCATTTGTTTGCCCAGTGTTAGGAGAGTTTTTCTCCATTACCTAGAAGTGATGAATGAATTTTGTCTTTCGGATCATCTTTTTGTTTTAAAACACTGACAAGCGGGGAAAGACAGTCTCTAAGGCGTCTATCTCCAGATGGCAATTGCCTGTATGTACATTGGCTGTAGTAAGCAACCACTGATATCTTTGAAAGCTAACTCTACTAGAAGTGTGGTGGCTTCATGGGCGGAGGCCCAGGAGTTAATGCCCTAAGAGATTTGTGGGGCAGCTACATGGCCCACCCTCCAAACTTTTATGAAAATTTACAGAGTGGACGTGGCAGCACGTATAGACACCACTTTCGGGTCAACAGTGCTGACAGCAGGCTCGTCTATCCTGCTGTAGACTCCAGGGATTGCTATGATACATCCCACTTGTCAAGACTCCTGTACCCTTTGCACCAAAAGGGAAGATTAGGTTCTTACCATGATAATCTTCTTTCTGGGAGAAGAATACAGGAGTCTTTACAGCCCACCCTGTCAGATTTCCATTTATTCTGCTTTCTGTCTCAGACAGGTACATGTATCCAGAAGTTTGGATTTTTGAAGAGCGTTGTAACTTCTCAATTGTACAATTAAAGGAGTACTTCTTGGAACTGCATCAGTGTTAGTGCTGGTTGCACTCAGGTAGGTGGTCTGTTAGTTC
This sequence comes from Geotrypetes seraphini, assembly GCF_902459505.1. Lineage (NCBI taxonomy): Eukaryota > Metazoa > Chordata > Amphibia > Gymnophiona > Dermophiidae > Geotrypetes > Geotrypetes seraphini. The sequence continues at coordinate 180,361,921 of NC_047085.1, read as the reverse complement.
CATCTTCTTTTTTTCTTTTGACTCATATGTTTTGTACCATGTTTGTGCAATTATATTGAAGTTGATTTGATTCTCAATACTGTTTAAAAAGTAGAACACAATTGGCTAGGTCAGGGAGAATCTCCATACCTCCTGTATATTTCTGCTCTTATAGTACTTTGGTATGAACTGAGAAGCCGGACTGCAGTCCAGAGCAAGAGGTGGAGCTGAAGAAAATTTAACACTTTTAACACAAACTCACAGGTGGGGATACATAACCCACTTGTCAAGACTCCTGTACACTTCTGTCAGAAAGAATATTACCGAGGTGAGAACCTAATCTTTTCTTCTAAACTCTATACAGTGGTACCTTGGTTTGCGAGCATAATTCGTTCCAGAAGAATGCTCGTAATCCAAAGCATTTCTATATCAAAGCACATGTCCTCATAGAAAATAAGTGAAACTCTGACGATTCGTTCCACATCTCAAAAACTGGTATGGATAGTAAGTAGACGCAGAAGAGGGAGGGTTAAGTGACTTTACCCAGAGTCACAAGGAGCTGCAGAGGAAATTAAACCCAATTCCTTAGCCAAAAGGAGCCGGAACAAACGAGACCGACTACTGTACCTCCCTCATCGCCTGACTCACTTCCTTCACTTCTAGCTTCTCTAGCGTTTCACCTGCAGTCCAGGAATTAGCAGTCCTCCGTGAAGCGTCATCAACGAGCCGGCTGCCAGCGTCTCTGCCTCTAATAACCACAGGTCCTCCAGTGGGGTCCTTTATTGTCAGTGGTAGCCTTTTAGCAACCCAACACCCACCTGAGTTCAGGAAAGCGCAGGATTGCCCTCTTATGGTTGCCAGTGCCCTGCAGTTGGGTGGGAAGCAGCTGAATAAGCGCGTGCGCAGCTGGCAGGAGGACAAGCATCCACGCGACCGCCCTGGTGTTCTCAGACTCCGGCACTGTTTGAGATGGTGCCGGTGTCTCTGCATTTTGTTACAGCTTGGCAGCAGCTTCCAGTGGCCTCGTGTGGACAGCCGGTAGCTCGACAGCCCTCAATTGCTCTGCCCCGGCCCTTCATTTTCTGGGGACAGCAGTGGTTCAGGCCTTGCCTACCCACCATGTGCCGCTCGGGTACCTCTGGAGCTGTGCCAGGCCCTGTCCCAGCAGCCTTTGCCTTCTGTGCCCTGCAGTTTCTATCGGTCCTGCCACTGCATACACAGAGAGGAAATATAGACACGTGAGTAAGTGCTCGTTTACAGAAGCAACACTCGGTTTGCGAGTCAAAGTTTGCTGGAGTGTTTTGCTCATCTTGCAAAACACTCGCAAACCGAGGTTTGACTGTATTTTATAACACTTTTGCTGTGAAGAAGCATATTATCTCTGCAGACACAAATTCAGTGTTTTAAGATATGCACAAGCAAGCAGCTGTGATATCTTCTAGATAGAAAAATTTTCCATGATATGAATGGATTAATGGAATTCATTTACAACAAATTTAACCATTGCAGGAACATACAGCCTCATGCTACATAATTAAAAATTAATCCTTATTTCATAGTGAAAAACTTTTGGACTATAATGTATCTTAAATAGAAAACTATATATAGATTTTTCCTCAAAAAAAACATTTTATTAAAAAAAAAATCTGATCTAAATTTAAAAAATCTTTTTGGTTTTGTTTTATTTAATCACTGAATTTTATCGATCCCGGTGCCAAGGTACACCCTGATTTCATATGGGAAAATCCAGGAAAAATATAAAGACTCCTACAGGTTTTTTTTTCTTATATGCCAACAATTTATTCTTGAGCGTTTTGGTTATTTTGTTTGCATTAGCCGCACATCATTATCCTGATTCAGTTTATTGTTCAAGGACATTGCCGGTGCTCCTGATGCAGGTGCAGTGCACCGAAATATAACTCATGTTAGGTCAATAAAGTTTTGTCCTGATTCATTTAGGCTCACTGTGATTCTATTTATTTAAAACATTTCTGTACTGTCTCAAAGCTATCCAAAAATAATTTACAAAGCAAGAACCAGAACAAACTGAAGCTGGGAGGAGCCAAGATGGCAGCAGCAAGATGACAGCTTCTCCTGCAGGGCGCAGTGGATGATCTTAACTATTACCTATCCATTATGCTGCATACCAAACGAAAGGGGAATGTTTGTGCTGATCCCTCGGCAGTAAGGACTCAGCGCTCTATTTGGGAGTTTGCTGCTATTGTAGGGTCCCCTGAAATGCCCGGAGAGTTGGTTGCTGCTCTGTCAGTGAGAGGAGAAACTGCAGAGCAAGACCTCAAAACATCTTTCTCTTCTGGGAGCCGTTCTACCACCACGCCCTGCTCTTGGCACGGCTATGCTGAAGGAACCCCGCAAAAATATTCTCGCAGCAGTTCAAAATAAAATTAGGTTCTCCTCCCTTTACTTGAGCTCCTCTCTTATTATTGTGGTCTAAGGAAGACAATATATATTGTATTTAATTGATAATTTGCCTATTTTCTTTGGATTTTCTTTCTGTATTTCTTGAGCATATGTACTCTTGTGAATTATGATAAATTGAAATAAATAAGCAAGAAACAAAACAAAAAACTCAAAAATGAAGCTATAGAAAAATAAAACTTGTAAAAGCCCCATTTCTCCTATATTTGATTACCATGACGTGCAATATTAGTGTTAATGCCTACTTTTTAACAAAAGTATTTATTGAAGTTGTATTTGTTTAGCAAGTTTGCTTACTTATAGTATAATGCAACTAGAAGCCCTATTTTGTTTGTTCCTTTGTTGTTCAACAATTATAAACATGTACATTTATAGTATATCTGAAGTTGTCAAAGAGTCTGATATACCTTCTCAGTTTTGTATTTTGAGTGGGAGGGGATACTGACCGCTAGGAGAGTAAGAAAGCCTCTTCTAATCCCTCCAGTGGAACGCTGCTGAATATGAGTACTTTTCTAAAATCTAGATGTTCCAGACAGCAAGTCTAAATCTCAATATTAGTCTTTTTGGACACAGACATGCATTCTTCTGAAATGTGGAATACATGGGGTTTTATTTAGGCTTTCTCTAGTCCCACCCAAAACCTGTCCAAACCATGCCCCCTTGCCATATGCATGTTTTCGAATTTTAGATGTGTGCATCCTGGCTTTGTAAAACTGAGATTCAGACACTTTTGCAATATAAACATCTAAATGCCAATTTATGTTTATATAAGACACAATAGCTCTCCTAAATAAGGCTCCTTAATTATATTTTGTAAATACCTAGGGTAATCCTGTTAAAATAGCTCTAGAAATGTAAGTACTTTTGTATTCTTCCTGTGGAGCCTGATGATGATGTGCTCATTGTTTTTTTATGATAACTGATCAATATTTCATTTTCTGTGAGACTAGAAAGTTTCATTTGGTTGTCACTATGTCCTCTACACCTGTGGCATAGCAAGCAATGGATTCAGTATAGAAAAGTCCTAAACAAAATCATAACTATTTCAAGCTCAACAATCATACATCTATGTCCACATCCACTATGGAAAAGTAATACTGATCTAATGTAATTAACAATAATAAAAGGATAAATGGGGATAGCAATAAAGGCACAAAGGTCATCTGCCCAGGTAATCCTAGGGCATGCTGTGAACAGGACTCTTTGAAGACCTTTGATCTTCTTTGGTCAAAAATATTGATTGGTCATGATTTCCAATGACTGTTTACACTAATAAACTAGCTATTTATTACTTACATTTTCTCCAATGTAGCCATGTTCTCCAAAATTTCTAATTTTTTAATATTATTCTACACAGTACTAGGAGATTAGTGCTGCCTCATCATAAGGAAAAGGGATTGGGACTTGTATACCACCTTTATGTAGTTTTACAAACAGGTACTTCAAGCATTTTTTTATCTGTCCCGGTGGACTCACAATCTATCTAATGTACCTGAGGCAGCGGAGGATTAAGTCACTTGCTCAGGGTCACAAGGAGCAGCGCAGGGTACTGAGACTATAGCTTTAACCAATACGTCACACTCTCCTCCTAAGGTTACATATAAGAAAATGTTTTTGACCAAAGCATCTCTATAGATTCAATTCAAACAAGAAAGCATTGTTTTTTATTGGTTTAATCAGAAGGGATGAATTTTATAAGAAGTAGGCATTTTAAATTATAGCTTCTTATTAAAGCAGCAGTTTAGTTTCAAAAGGCAAAGCTCCAATGTATGAAGCCTATATTTTTTATTTCCTTTTATTTTACATGCTTATTGAATCAAGACTAATTGTGATGTTTTGTCAATGTATTTGTGAAGAGCAAATCATTGTCAGCAGCATAAAAACATCACTTCCATGACCTTTGGGACCTACATTGAATGACTGGGCCAAATGATGTCTTAGATATTGACATGCAGTTTTTCCAGATGACCAAGCAGTATTTTTAAGCTCATAATTGTATTATATTTCAATAGAAAAGCTTCATAATTGTAAATGATAAAATTTAATATGCAATCAATCATCTGCAGAGCCATGGATAGAGTAGAGCTGCACATTACTGCATCTTTTAATGACTTTAGACATTTCAGTTGAATCTTTGGGAAAAATTGCAAACACAGCTGAGAGTCAATTCTGTGGAAACTGAAACACACACAGGGAGAAATTCTATAAATCGTGTCTGAAAAGATAGACCCCAAGGGCAGTGCTGTAAACTGGTACTGTTTTTGTAGTACATGAAATCTCAGAAATTTCCTGTGGTCCAGAAAGATGGGAATAAGCAAGTAGGCCTCCATCATATCCAGAGAAGATAGAAATTTCCCTGGTATCACTGATGTAATGACTGACCAAATGGTCTCCATGCAGAATCTGGGCACTTTTACTACTGCATTTATTGACTTCAGATCCAGGATTGGTCTCTAATCATCTGAGTCTCTTTTGGGCAGGATAAAGTATATAGAGTATCTAACCATGCCTGATTCTTCTCTACAGCCTGGATATTTATTAGCCTTCTCACTGTTAATCGTACTTTGATCGCTTTCTCCGGCTGACCGACCGGGGAGTCCATAAATAAGTTCCTCAGGGGACGAAAGAATTCGAGATTGTATCCTTCTCAAATGATGTCCAATACCCAACGGTCCAAGCATATCTGCACCCAGGCCTCCCAGAAAACTGTCAACCTCCCACCTATCAGTAGAGGTGTGGCTGTAAACATGGCACAATTTGGCCTTTTTGGAGGCTGCTGTCAGGTGGGAACTGGCAGGCTGAGCCTGCCTGGAACTGTTGTATCTCTGCTGTGAGCCATAATACGATCTCTAAGAAGAGGAGCACACTGAGAGCTGACAAAATCTCCAAGAATTTCAAAAATTATCACGACCGTACTCCCTTGAGGTAAGAGGTCTTGGCAACTTGCAAAGGCCCTTCCAGGGCCTTCCAATGCTCTATCAGTATTATGGTAATATGATGATGCGAGGGAAAGAATGTGGTCCGATTCTTAGAACCGCTCATGACAGAACATTGAGCTGTCATGGTCTGCAGGGGTTCTAGCTTTAGTTCCTGCAACAAATCTGTAATAAGAATTGTCATACTGGAACAGACCGAAGGTCCATCAAGCCCAGTATTATGTTTCCAACAGTGGCCAACCCAGCAAATCCACCAGTTAAAAGGTGGCACACCATTGTGTCCTTCCCTCGATCCAGGACTACCACGGTCTCCTGACTGGTGCTTTCCATCTGAGACCCTGAATCCTCCAACACTGAAGATTCATTTTGGGGGATCAAAGGAATTCAATCTGAGCCCCAATTTTCCCAGTCCTTTTCCTACTGGACCTCTGGATCATGTGCTTGACACTGCAAAGAGAGAACTACACTTTGAGAGTATAACCTCCTATGCAAGCCCTAGCGTGTTCTCAGAAGGTGCTGACAGCCCCACTATAAATTAGATAGGCTTCAAACATCACTCACAAAATCAGGGGTAAATCTCTGTCCAGGGTGCTTCCTCAAGAGCCCAGGGAAATTCGAGCAATAGCGCATCACCGCTGATGCCAAGTCGCTATTTCCAGGTTCCAGGAGGGATTTTTGACCCACAGACTGAGCCACTTGTGAATCCATGACCCTGGAGGGATGAATGGGCTAAGCCCTTTGCTCCTGCACCCATCAAGTGCTCCATGGCATGTAGATGCTCCTCTTTCATCCAATCAGCACAAATCTGGCATATATAGGAATAGAACAGCTTGAGGAGTCCCATCTATATTGATTTTATACCAAACTGAGATGTTTTTTGGCAGATTGAGCTGGATTGAAAAATCCAAGATGGCCGTGGTGGCAGTGTTCCAGCGCCAATAACAGCCCAGGAGAGCAAAATTACAGTTCAAAATTGTCAGGGAAGGGATTTTTTATAGGTGGGAGACCCTAAAGGAGGCCTCAGCAACCCTCAGAAATACAATTTAAAACCACCCCTGATGTATCTATCCTACAGAGTAAAATAGCCTGCACTCAGAGTTACTACTAGTGCTGGGATTGCTTTAGCTGAGACTCCAGCTGAATTACAGAGAAGACTTCTGCCTTAGACAAGAATGTAAGTGGCTCCAAAAGCTTGTATCTTTGGGCAGCCAGTCAAACCAATAAATGTGACTGAAACCTCAAACCCCCTAGCTCCGCGCATGTTGATGGGAGGGAAACACACCCAGAACCCAACAAAGCCCTCAGGTCTGGCATAGCGCCACACAGTCTGCGCTCAAGCACACAAGCAAGCACTGCTATGAGAAGAATGGTATCCAAGCCTCCAAATTATTAGCGTAGGCTAGCAAGGCAGGTTCCCTTAAGTGTTATCCTGCTAGCTACAGACTCGATCCAGAAAGCCTCACAATCCAGATAAAATATCTGAAAATAATAAAAATGATATCAGGGTAGATCAAAAAATTATCTTCCAACTTGAATGTAGAAGGAACAACTAAGGAGGAGATGGAGTGCAGCCCAGATCAAAAGATGAAGCTGAAGAAAATGTAACTCCTTCTACAAAAACTCACGGGTGGGGGATACAGAACCCACTTCTCAAGACTCCTGTACCCTTTGCATCAGAAAAAGACCTTAGCCCCATTGTTCCTTTGTAAATCAATATACACATAATCAACCCCTTACCTCATAAGTGCTAAGTTTATATATCTGCACAAAGAGCTTAACATGAGGAGGGAGGGAAAAGCAAGCAGGATCTTCAGGTTGGTAAATGTTTTGATTTCATCATATTTCTTAAAGACTACCTTGAGGAACTGTCATATTTGAGCAAAAATATATTTGTTATTATTACTGCATGATACCGTCATTTTAATCCAGCTGTTATGAAGAAATAAAGAGTTGAAACAAATATTCCTTTTTTAACAGTACTGAATGGCAGTGAATGCAATGAGTAATACTAAAAAAGCTGAAATAGTAAAAATAATAAAATAATAGCATTGACTTTTTTGATTAGGGGACTCTATCATCAACCTAAAGGATGAGTTTTTCTATAGAAAACCAAGATTTAAATCAAGTGTTTCTGACTAGTGATTTAAATTGAATTGATTTAAATCAAATCCACCCTGCTCAGCACATCCCATATCTTAAGATTCAAATCCTGGAATGGACATGCCCAAAAGATGCCACTGCTCTAGTAGAAGCAAATTGATTAGGAAGCAGTTTCTATCTCATAGACAGATTTGGAGATGAAATCCATTGCACAAGAGTCAGTGTTTTAAATGGTGGAGAGGTCTCAGTATTAGGTGAGTTCCATGGTAGAACCAAAGGCTCCTGTGGCACAAACTATATATGAACACTGCACGGATATCCTGAAACCGCAAAGTTACCAGCTGACCTCAATGGCATCCTATCCACTGCTGGGAACACACAAACCTTCTGCTTGTGCTTATTGAATGGGATAAACAAGAGAGATGTTATTTTAAAAAAAACCCTCTATAAAAAAGGATAACTTGAGTTGCAGTGTCTAACTACCTTGCTCACTGAATTTTTAAAAATGTTTTTTATATTTCATCTTTATTAGAGTTTTCTGACTATAATACATCTCTTGCAATATGAAAGAAACTTACAAAAATCAAATCAATAACCCACAAAAAACATTTGTTTTCTTGTTTAAACTAATTTCAATACTTACACTCTAGCTTTATAATAAAAATGAAAAGGAAACCCCCCAAAAACTATTAACATACATTTAAAAAACAATGCATATGATTAATTCCAATAGATATTAAAAATCCTAATAATACCCAGTTATCAGTAAAAAATCTCTTTTCGATTCCCCGATCAACACTCCCTTCCTCAAACAACCCTGTTTTAATGTCAGACAAAACTGATAATAAAAACATAAAAAGTGTCATACTGGGACAGACTAAAGGTCCATCAAGCCCAGTAGCCTGTTTCCAACAGTGGACAACCCAAGTTCCAAGTACCTAGCAAGATTCTAAGTAGTAAAACAAATTTTATGCTGCTTATTCTAGGAATAAGCAGTGGATTTCTACAAGCTATCTTTTTTTTGTTGTTTAAAAACAACCTTAGAGAATCTACCTATTGTGTGCAACTAGTACTAACAAAAAGGGAGCCAAAGGATGAAGAATATATGTACATATACAAGATTTCTTCACATACAGCCATTTTACTGCAGGAGAAGGGCTCATGACCTAGAAATATCCGAGGCAGAAAATCAGGTGAAACAATATACAGTGGTACCTCGGTTTACGAGTGCACCGGTTTGTGAGTGTTTTGCAAGACGAGCAAAACATTCGCAAAATCGGCGCCTCGGAAATCGAGCGCGCTTCGATTTGCGAGCGCCCCCCCCTGCGAACCAGCCCCCTCCCCCCAGCGATCCGGCCCCCCTCCGCCGCCTTCGGGCCCGCCGCCATCGGGCACCCCCCTCCGCGACCTGAGGTACCCCCAACCCACCCGAACCCTCTTCTTCTTTTGCTGTAGCCTCCGCAGCGGCACCGGCACCAGCATGTCCTGTGCGTGGTGCCAGTGCCTGAAGATCTGCTTCCTGTGCTGGGCCTTGAGCATGTGCGCATGCTCAAGGCCTGAGAGTTCACGTCGAACGTGAACTCTCAAGGCCCAGCACAGGAAGCAGATCTTCAGGCACCGGCACCACGCACAGGACATGCTGGTGCCGGTGCCGCTGCAGAGGCTACAGCAAAAGAAGAAGAGGGTTCGGGTGGGTTGGGGGTACCTCAGGTCGCGGTTGGGGGGTGCCCGATGGCGGCGGGGGGGGGGGAGGGGGGTGCGGATCGCGGGGGGGAGGGTGCCAGTTCGCGGGAGGGGGGCTTTCGGGGGGAGCAATGCCGCGGGGGGGAGCAGCGCTGCTGGCCTCGGGGGGGGGGGGACCTATCAAAGCGAGTTTCCATTATTTCCTATGGGGAAACTCGCTTTGATAAACGAGCATTTTGGATTACGAGCATGCTCCTGGAACGGATTATGCTCGTAATCCAAGGTACCACTGAATACTGAGGATGGGCTGTACGAACTCCTGAGAAGATTAACAGAAAGAAGATTATCCAGGTAAGAACCTAAACTTTCATTCTGTTACATCTACTCAGTTTTTGATATGGTGACATATCAAAGCAATGGCTGATGTCTAGGGAGGGACAGAAGATCCTGCCCGCAGACTTAGGACCCAAAAGTGGTGTCCTCTCGAGCCACCACATCCACTCTGTAAAATCTAGAAAAAGTATGCAGAGTAGACCAAGTAACTGCTCTACAAATTTCTGCAGGAGGAACTGTCTGAGGCTCCGCCCATAAAGCGGCAACACCCTTGGTGAAATGTGTCTTGAGAAAGACCAGCGGCTGTTTACTACAGGCAATGTACAGTGGTGCCTCACACAACGAACTTAATTCGTTCCAGGAGCAAGTTTGTTATGCGAAAAGTTCGTTATGTGAAACGCGTTTTCCCATAACAATACATGTTAAAAAAAATAATTCGTTCTGTAGCATAAAATATGCTAAGATGACATAAAAAAAGATAAATTTATCTTGTTAGAGCTGGTGTTAGACACAACTGGGGACTGCAAAGTCCAGGCAGAGGCTTACGGCTCTCTTTGACCAGGGGGGACAGTTGCCCTAGTTGCACTACCCTAACCCTATTCCTGCTATGTGTGACTGTGGTATTCTGTTAGCATGATATAGAGGGGATATATGTGAAGGGGAGGGGAGACAGGGGTTTTGTTGATCCTTGCTGTGTATTATAATCACCCCCCACATACTCCCCAGTACCTTTTTTAATTCCTCCCATCTTTCCCAGCCAGTGGCGTACAGGCCAGAAGCGCAGAGATCAGGAGCAATTCCTCTGCACGCCTGTGTGGGCCCATGCCGATCTCCGAATGGCTGCAGTTAGTTCTTGTGAGTCCCGCGAGAGCTGGCTGCAGTTAGTTCTTGTGAGTCCCGCGAGAGCTGACTGCAGCCATTCAGAGATCAGCGCAGGCCCAGGCAGTAGCACAGAAGGCTTGTTCTTGATCACTGTCTGCGCTTCTGGCTGGGAAATTTGCTAGACCACCACGAGTGAGCGGGTGAGATTAAAGTTGCAGCAGTGGTGGCTTTTTAAAAAAAATATGTGGTGGCGGGGGGAGGTTTAAAAATATGCGGTGGCGGGGGGAGGTTTAAAAATATGCAGCAGTGGCGGCAGGGGGGTTTAAAATATGCAGCAGCGGCGGCAGGGGGGTTTAAAATATGCAGCAGCGGCGGCAGGGGGGTTTAAAATATGTAGCACCACTGCACAGGGAGCCAGGCGGAGAGAGGGCAGTTAAGCGATGCAGCTCGGGCGACTTCGTTGTGTGAAACGAAGTTCGTTGTGGGAAGCAAGACCTGAAGTTCGTTGTACGCAGCGTTCGCTGTGCGAGGCGTCCGTTATGCGAGGCACCACTGTATATTGAAGAGATGGCCAAGCAAATCCATCTAGCTATAGAGGCAAGGCAAAAGTCATTGGTCCTTTCTAAATACTGGAGCAAAACTCTCTGCACATCTAGCTTTCTCAATATTCTATCCTGCTTATCTGAACCTTTAGATTGAAAAGTAGGCAGATGAACCTCCTGATTGACATGGAAATCAGTCACAAGCTTTGGAAGAAAGGAGGGAAGAAGACAGAGAATGACATCCGCTTCTGTAATTCTAAGGTAGAGCTCCCTACAGGAGAGAGCTTACAGCTCCGAGATTCGCTGTGCTAAAACAACAGCCACCAGAAACACAGTCTTGATCATGAGATCCAAAAGGGAAGCATCTCCAAGAGGCTCATATGGAGCCTTAGTGAGGCCCTTTTGGACAATGTTAAGATTCCATTAAGGGAAAGGATATTGAAGCAGGGGCCTGAGCCGGAGTGCACCTCACCTCTCAATATTCTTATCACATCTGGATGAGCCATCAGTTAACCTTGAGACTCTGCACCAAAAAACAGGAAAGCTTGACCACATGCAGCTTCAGGGAGGCCACCGCAAGGCCCTTCTCCAGTCTAGCCTGAAGGAAAGCCAGGATGACTGGAATGGGAGCGGCTCCACCTAGTCCTTTTCACAGTGTTGTTGAAAAGCCTTTCAAACTTTAGCGTAGGCCGCCACAGTAGATGGCTTCTTAGCCTGGAAGACAGTAGCAATAACCACGTGGATTAGAGCCATATGCTCAAGAGTCATGCCATAAGACCAAAGCGCTGTGGATTCTCCATAGGGACTGGTCCCTGACTCAGAAGCCTGTGATGAATATGCAACTTGAAGCTCCTGTCCTGCTGAACACATACCAGGCCTGCATACCACTGTTGGCGAGGCCAATCAGGGGCAACGAAACCTGGATGAGTCGTGATCCTGGGAATGACCTGTTTCACAATGGGCCAAGGGGGAAAAACATAAAAGAGATCATGGCATGGTCAGTGCTGGACCAAAGTATCCAATTCCAAGCTTCCTGTTCCCTCTCCTTGATTGAAGAAGTGCTTCACTTTCAAGTTTACCATCAAATCCACCACTACCTGCCCTAGCGGCACATAATGAGATCAAATGCCCTTTGAGAAAGCAACCATTCCCCCAGGTCCAGGAACTATTATCTTAGAAAGTCAGTCAGTATGTTTTCCACTCCGCCACGAAGGCTTCTGCCCAACAGAAAAGCATCTGAGCCTCTATGTATAAGGGGGTGTTTCTGGTGCCTCTCTGTCTGTTCACATACACTACTGCTGTGGCATTGTCAGAGAACACCCTTACAGCTTTTCTCTCGATGACATTTTCTAGCTCCTTCAGGGCCAACTAGATGACAGTTTATGGACCACTCCTTTTGATAGTGAGTCTACTGGCCTTGAATCAAGCGGTCTCCACAATGAGCTCCTCAGACTAAAAGGCTGGCATTAGTCACAAGAGTCACCCACTCTGATATCTAGAAAGGCATGCCCTTTGACATGGAAGTTTCCTGAAGCCATCAGCGTAAGCTGTTCATTGCTGTTCCTGTCCATGGGAGTTGAATCTGAAGCTAATGCCTCTGCAGAGCCCACTGAGAGAGGCCTGGAGAGGACGCATATGTGACCTGGCCCAGTGAACAACTTCCAGAGACGCTTCCATAGAGCCCAACACCTGAAGATAATGCCACAAGAGACATGATCTGTTGATGTAGCTTCTGTTTGTGTGGCCCTGGAAGAAAAACGCTGCCCCAAGTCGTGTTGAAAAGAACTCCCAGATATTCCAGAGTTTGGGTTTGTTCCAGATGGCTCTTCTTGAAGTTGACAATCCAGCCCAACCGTTGGAGCAAATCTAACACTCACTGAACTGCCAGTTTGCACTACTGCCTGGACGCGGCTCTAATAAGCCAATCATCTAGCTAGGGATGTACCTAGATCCCTATCTTCTGGAGATGAGCCACAACCACCACCATAACTTTGGTGAAAGTACGGGGGGCTGTCACCAATCTGAATGGAAGGGCTGCAAACTGGAAATGCTGCTGAAGTATGTGAAACCTCAAATATTTTCTATGGCACAAAAAGGTGGGAATATGCAGATATGCCTCAGTGAGGTCCAGAGAAGCACAGCTGCAATGACAGACCAGGCCATCTCTATGTGGAAATTAGGGACCTTCACGAAGGCATTTACTGCCTTGAGATCCAAGATGGGTCTCCAGTCCTCTGTGCCTTTCTTGAGCACAATGAAGTTTCTGGAGTATCTGCCTGAGCCTGAGTTGACATCGGGAACATGTTCTAGGGCAGATCAATATCCAAGCGCCCAAAATGCAAGGGACCTGGGGAGAGGAAGAAGCGATATGGATCGCTCTGAAAAGAGAAGATGGAACTTCTATCTACGTGGGTGTAGTCTACAGACCTCCAACTCAATCGCAGCAAATTGATAAGGATCTGATTGTGGATATCCAAAAGTTTGGAAGAAAAGAGGAGGTGCTGCTCTTGGGAGATATCAACCTGCCAGATGTGGACTGGAATGTTCCGTCTGCAGAATCGGAAAGAAGTAGGGAGATTGTGGATGCCTTTCAAGAGGCTCTGCTCAGACAAATGGTGACGGAACCCATGAGGGAAAAAGTGATATTGGATCTGGTCCTCACAAATGGGGAGAGTATCTCTAATGTTCGAGTAGGTGCTCACCTGGGAAGTAGTGATCATCAAACAGTTTGGTTTGATATAACGGTTAAAGTGGAGAGCGGCCGCACGATACTTAAAGTCCTAGACTTCAAACGTATGGACTTTAATGAAATGGGAGAGTACCTGAAGAAATAGCTGTTAGGATGGGAGGACATAAAAGAAGTGGAAAGACAGTGGTCTAAGCTGAAAGGAGCGATAAAAATGGCTACGGACCTTTATGTGAAGAAAATAAATAAAAACAAGAGAAAAAGGAAGCCAATATGGTTCTCCAAACTAGTGGTGGAGAAAATAAAGGCGAAAGAGTTGGCGTTCGTGAAATATTAAAAAACCCAAGAAGAGGAGTGCAGAAAGGACTACAGGGTGAAACTGAAAGAAGCCAAGAGAGAGATATGTCTGGCGAAAGCACAGGCGGAAGAACAAATGGCTAAAAATGTAAAAAAAGGAGACAAAATTTTTTTCAGATATATTAGTGAAAGGAGGAAGATGAAAAATGGAATTGCTAAACTAAAAGATGCTGGGAACCGATATGTGGAGAGTGATGAAGAAAAAGCAAATGTGCTAAACAAATACTTCTGTTCTGTGTTCACAGAAGAAAATCCTGGAGAAGGATCGAGATTGTCTGGCAAAGTTACCCAAGAAAATGGAGTAGATTCTGCGCCATTCACGGAGGAGAGTGTTTATGAGCAACTTGAAAAACTGAAGGTGGACAAAGCGATGGGACCAGACGGGATCCATCCCAGGATACTGAGGGAGCTCAGAGAGGTTCTGGCGGGTCCTATTAAAGACTTATTCAACAAATCTCCGGAGACGGGAGTGGTTCCCGGGGATTGGAGGAGAGCGGATGTGGTCCCTATTCACAAAAGTGGTCACAGGAATGAAGTGGGAAACTACAGGCCAGTGAGCCTCACTTCAGTTGCTGGAAAAATAATGGAAGTGTTGCTGAAAGAAAGGATAGGGTACTTCCTTGAATCTAATGGGTTACAGGATCCAAGGCAACATGGTTTTACAAAAGGTAAATTGTGCCACACGAACCTGATTGAATTTTTTGATTGGGTGACCAGAGAGCTGGATCGAGGACATATGCTAGATGTATTTTACTTAGATTTCAGCAAAGCCTTTGATATGGTTCCTCATAGGAGGCTGTTGAACAAACTTGAAGGGCTGATATTAGGACCGAAAGTGGTGAACTGGGTTAGAAACTGGTTGTCCGACAGACGCCAGAGGGTGGGGGTTAATGGAAGTTGCTCAGAGGAAGGAAAGGTGAGTAGTGGAGTCCCTCAGGGTTCGGTGCTGGGGCCGATCCTGTTCAATATGTTTGTGAGTGACATTTCTGAAGGGTTAGAAGGAAAAGTGTGCCTTTTTGCAGATGATACCAAGATTTGTAACAGAGTAGACACCGAAGAGGGAGTGGAAAATATGAAAAAGGATCTGCAAAAGTTAGAGGAATGGTCTAATGCCTGGCAACTAAAATTCAATGCAAAGAAATGCAGAGTAATGCATTTGGGGATTAATAATCAGAAGGAACCATATATGCTGGGTGGTGAGAAGCTGATATGCACGAGCGGGGAGAGGGACCTTGGGGTGATAGTGTCTGAAGATCTAAAGGTGAAAAAACAGTGTGACAAGGCAGTGGCTTCTGCCAGAAGGATGCTGGGCTGTATAAAGAGAGGCATAGCCAGTAGAAGGAAGAAGGTGTTGATGCCCCTGTACAGGTCATTGGTGAGGTCCCACTTGGAGTATTGTGTTCAGTTTTGGAGACTGTATCTGGTGAAGGACGTAAGAAGACTTGAAGCGGTCCAGAGGAGGGCGACGAAAATGATAAGGAGGCTTGCGCCAGAAGACGTATGAGGAGAGACTGGAAGCCCTGAATATGTATACCCTAGAGCAGGGGTGTCCAATGTCGGTCCTCGAGGGCCGCAGTTCAGTCGGATTTTCAGGATTTCCCCAATGAATATACATGAGGTCTATTTGCATGCACTGCTTTCATTGTATGCTAATAGATCTCATGTATATTCACTGGGGAAATCCTGAAAACCCGACTGGATTGTGGCCCTCGAGGACCGACATTGGACACCCCTGCCCTAGAGGAAAGGAGGGACAGGGGAGATATGATTCAGACATTCAAATACTTGAAGGGTATTAACGTAGAACAAAATCTTTTCCAGAGAAATGAAAATTGTAAAACTAGAGGACATAATTTGAGGTTGAGAGGTGGTAGATTCAAGAGCAATATTAGGAAGTTCTACTTTACGGAGAGGGTGGTGGATGCCTGGAATACGCTCCCGAGAGAGGTGGTGGAGAGGAAAACGGTGACTGAGTTCAAAGAAATGTGGGATGAACACAGAGGATCTAGAATCAGAAAATAATATTAAATATTGAACTAAAGTCAGTACTAGGCAGACTTGCACAGTCTGTATCTGTATATGGCCGTTTGGGGGAGGATGGGCTGGAGAGGGTTTCAATGGCTGGGAGGGTGTAGATGGGCTGGAGTAAGTTTTGACGGAGATTTCAACATTTGGAACCCAAGCACAGTACCGGGTAGAGCTTTGGATTCTTGCCCAGAAATAGCTAAGAAGAAAAAAAATTTTAAATTCAATCAGGTTGGGCAGACTGGATGGACCATTCAGGTCTTTATCTGCCATCATCTACTATGTTATTATATGTAAGTGTGGCCCTGATTTTGGCCTCCTTTTCTGGTCTTCGGCTGGAAAGTCGATGAACAAATTCAGAGGAGGGCAATAAAATTTGATCTTGTGATCAACTCATATGATTTCTAACACGGATTGGTCTGAGGAAATTTTCTCTCAGTCCTCAAGAAATGCCAACGACTGCCTCTAATATGTGGAGGCTTGGCTGTCAACTGGCATCATTGGGGCTTTTTGGAGGGAGGGTTGACACGAGCCCGAGAACTGCTAGCATCTGGAGCTGCTGAATTGCTGTCTATAACCCTGCTGAAGGTCGTCTTGGATGCTGAAATCACCTGCCCACTGCCGGATACACAACATTCTGCAAACCAAGATAGCATAAGCTGACACCCTGCTCCTGACTCTGATAAGGTTGTATAAGGCGTCTGCCACAAAATCCACACTTTCCAGCACAAGCTGGGGGCAGGCGTCTCCTCCGCAGAGGGCTTCCGCTGCAATCTGATGTGGCAAGACAAGTAACAAATGAAGCAGCAGCCTTGATCTCTAGAGCAAGAGCTTGAAATTGCTTTTTCAAAATATCCGTAACATCTTTCAGCATACTACCACCCTTGCTTGGGAGAGCTGTATATTTGGTGTCCTGAGCCACTGTTGAATCCATCTTCGGCTGGTCAAATAGCTGCTGGAACTCAGGTGCCGTGGGATAAAGCCTGGACATGGCTTTGCAAACCTCAGGGACCCCTCCGGGGTCTCCCATTGTTCCATAACCAGTGCAGTAATGTCCGGATGCGAATGAAAAAAGGAGGTCTTAATGTTAGACCCATTCATGACCATGCACATGGAAGAGGAGGTTGGAGCTTCCAGCTACAGTTCTTTAATAGCATCGGCAATTAAGTTGTTGACAGAGACTGACTTGAAGACGTGGCAGATTCAAAGGTCATCTCCCTGGTCGGAAGCCAGGAAGGCTTCTTGGTTGCTGGAACCAAATAGGGAACCACAGACATTCAGGACTGAACTCAAGTCCTGATACAAAAACAGCACCTTCAGTCTGGCTCGAAAAGGTCACTGGAGCCAAGGTCTGGCTTGTTCAACTGAGCAGACAATGAAGGGGAGGATGCTCGTTGGGTCGAAGGCTGTGCGCATACAGGCCATGATACCTGCCCTGGTCCCGTTAAAAATCTCTCCGCAAAAGATTTACAAATTCTGGAGAGAAGCCTTGTGAGGGAAGCAAAGGAAGCCTGCAGAACCTCCGTCTGGGATTTTGTGGGTTCTGCAGACTCCACGTGCCTCTGCTTTGCATCATTGTGAAATAGGGGATCTGGACAGGATGCTTTACCCATTTCTTGGACCTACAACAGTTCACCAGCTCTGGAGGAAATGGATGAGGCTAAGCTCGAAACTCTCATCCTTCCCTTGTGTATGATGTGGCACGTGGTACATGGATGCTCCATCGCTAAACAACTGGCACAACTTTTGCAACAATATCATCATAGGCTGGCCATCCTAGTTGATTAAAATCAAAATTGAGGGGTTTTGAGGCAGCTAGAGGCTTTTGAAAAAAAAAAATCCAAAAACTGGCACAACTTTTGCAACAAGAAGCTTTTGAAAAAACTTTTGCAGCTAGATGCTTTTGAACCCCCCCCCCCAAAAAAAAAAAAAAAAAAAACTTGTTAAAATCCAAGTAGGCCACCGCCAGTAAAATTGCACCACAAATGGCTGGTGGAGAGTTAACTGAAAATTCAAAAACTGTGAAAAAGGGATTTTGAAGGTGGGAAACCTAAACCCTAACCTTAGAAACCCTCAAATTTAAGATTTTTAGACCCACTGTGCTTTTCTGTTTAGAAAGTATTATATATGAAATTATTTGTCTATTAAATAATAATGTTGTTTATTAACCAAATATGTTGTGATAGGTCATTGTGGAGGTTAAGAATAAAACATCAGTTCAGCCATTTCCCTAAATAAAGCTCCAGGGTGCAATATTTAGAGCACTTTATTCAATAAAAAATGCTTTTAAAATGGTACTTTCCTGATTGGAAAACATTGGCATCATCTGTCAACCTAACTGCAGGAAAGTTCAATAAGCTAAATAATGAACCATTTACATTATTTTCCTTAGGCTCCACTGATTTGCAAACACTGCATCGATAGAGCTCTTTAAAAAATTATGATAAAGACCTTCTAGTCTAACTTTCTACTTGCTTTTTCTACAAAGGTCAAATCAGTGGGGTTTGTTTTCACATTTTACAATACATATTACTAATTATGAAACTAAAATTGTTAGCTCAGAAATAGGAAATAAATAGAAAAATCCACTTATTTTCCATTATAAAATACAGAGGTAATGAGAAACTGAGAAAGAAAAAATAAGCCCTATACAATGGCCATAACAAACATCCTGATGCTGTTAAAAAAAGTGAATCCAATTCAAGATAGATTGCTTTGTGAACCACGCAAGCTATGGAGAAACTGATATTAAAGTCCCACACTCCTTCAAATCACAGTATTGCAATGGTTCAAACTATCCTTCCCATCATCTCAACAAGTTTGATGGAAGATATTTGAGGCTACCTTTGAGGTCCTCTTTTCTGGAACAAACTGCCAATGTACCTAAGACAACCCACCACTTACCTTGACTTCTGATATCTCTTCTCTCTATAGCCAACCTCCTATCCTTCACCTCTTCCCTCTAACAACCTCAGGATTGGGCTTAAAAATGTAACTTCAAGCACTTGATCTAATTCTTATTGTAAACTGCATAGATTCCTTGTAGATAATTGCAGTATATAAGACATTGTATTGTACTACACTGGTGTTCATAATGCACTCCATATGATAAGGCTATTACAAACTCTGGAATTTTCCACATGGAATGTTTCTTTTAATAAGACTTTACAACTTCAACACTTTACGTGAGGGAGGCCACAGTCTATGTTGCATTAGTCAGCATTTGTAATCCTTGAACTGTCAGATTTTTTTTTGACTTTTTCTTTGTGATTTCTGACATAGATCATATTTTATGGTGCAACCTGGAGAACTTTCTCTATCTTTTTTTTTTTTTTCAGATCGTAAATAAAATATCATTGCGCAATGGTTGGTTTGAATGGTGTATGTAAGTAGGGAGTGGTAGCCTTGAGAAAGCCCTTTGAACTATACGGGCAAAACATGTTGGTGATTCTACCCCTGTTGAAAAGCGTCTTTTGCACAGCTAAGTACTTTTAGTACATATTTATTTAAGACAAATATTAAAGCTCATTAAATTAAACTATTGAAAATATTTAAAGTATTTAGGAAACTGGATCCGATGACGAGTGGGAGCATAAAGCCCAGCACAATGAAAGCAGTTTGAGTGCCTGGTGGCCCGCTGAGGACTAAACTTATCATGGCAGGGACATCCTTTGCCACGATAAGCTCAGCAGCAACCCGATTCTCCAAACGACACCAGTGACATGGATGCCGGTTAGAGAATTGTAGTGTTAGGCGCGATTCTATATACAACGCCCGTGTGCGATTCTCAAAAGCCGCTCAGGCGGCTTCTGAGACTGGGCGTCCTATACAGAATCTGGCCTTTACTGCACAGACTTTTCACTTAAGGTGTGGCAAGTGAAAAAAACTTTCCCATCACCTAACTCCAAATGTTTTCCAATGCTGCAATATCATCCTGGAACAAGTTTACTGGGCAATTAAGATTATGTGCAGATCATTACAACTTCAAGAAGATGTTGAAAACCAAGCTGTTTGTAGATGCTGTTTCATCTGTCTTTCCTAAAGTTGTTTGATCATCTCTGTACCATCTTTTAAAATATGTTATTGAAGAATTTGTAAATGTTTTCATATGTGTTTTTAATATTCTGAAGAATGATTTGTATTCTTTTTGTTTTTGTTTTATGTATGTTTATTTGGAAACCACTGTGACTCCAGGCGGTATTTTAAAAAATAAATAAATAAAACTTTCCACAAAGTTAAAGAAGGGAAAAATCCCATAGCAAATATGTCTCTCAAGGCCTTTCTGATCTTATGGACATTTCTTCCCTTTTCATGTTTTTCTCACAGCCAATACAAACAATTATATGATACCATTTATGACATCAGAGGAACGTCTCACATAGTAAATATTAAATATGTTGGAAAACTCTAACATTAGAGAAGACTGACCTCATCGGGACTGGAAGCTTGGTAAGTGCGATTTTCATCGCTGAAATCCTGATCCACCTCTGCATATTCTGTTTCTCCATTCACTCCACCTCGTGATTCATACACAGGAGTCACATTATGACACAAAGCAATTGCTTTTACTGCTTCATGGATGCGACTGGTAACAGTCTTCCGGACTTTGGGTGCTGAAGAATGGGTTTTTCTTGAAGGTGTTGTGCTGGTGTTGTTTCCACTGGTTTGAGAATTTGTCTTAAAAAAACAAATCAGTAATGAATATAAAAAAGGGAGATGAATAAACAATATCAATAAAAAATACCATCTAATAAAAATCACACAAAAATTCAACTAAACATGAAGAGATAAATAAGGAAAGGAATGTTTAATTCAAAAATTACTACCTAAAGGCAATTGAAAAAAAATAAACAAACCTCAAAAACTGGCATAGAAAGGACTAAGGATAGATCCTAAAAGCATAATAGACATCCACCCAATATTAATACACATTAAAAGATTTGCCCGAATAACCATATCTTAATGGCTACTTTAAATCTCTGAGAGAATGTTTTCAGTTGGAATTCCAGAAGAATATGAACTTCACACCCCATGACATCTATCAGGGGTTTTTCTAATGACAGCTTTGACTTCTAGTGGTATTACCATGAGGCTACTGCTAGAAAAATTCAAGTGGAGAGGCAGAGTGGTGAGAGGCATTGATCTGCAAGTGCTGATGCAGTGCGTACAAAGAGCAGACCCAATATATCCAGGTGATACAAGCAGTAGTGCTGCCTGATTCATCGATTAACTTTGGTGAATTGATTTGTTGTCCAAGAAAATTGGATTCACTAATTCAGTGACCCCTGCCCTAGTGAGACTTGGCATACCTCCAATACCTCCTAAAACAGCTGTGGCAGAAGCACTATGAACGGTCTTGCTTCACGGCCTTCCCAGCTGAGGCCTTCCCTCTGCCACATCACTGATGATGTCATCAGTGCTGCAGCAGTGGGAAGCCCATGGGGGGCCTTAGGGATCTGGCCAATCAGAGTCTTAGGCCACTTCCGTGCATCCCAGGATGCATGGGAAGGAGGCTTAAAAACCTCTCCTACAGGAGGGGCCATTGACATCTGAGACAATCAGGGCTTTAGGCCCCTACCCGGTGCATCTCAGAAGCACTAGGAAGGGGAAGGCCTGCCATTTGGAAGTGGTGAGCCTGCTTGCAGGAGGAACTGGGCATCCCTCTTGCCGGCCATCAGATTAAGATATGGGGAGGTGGCAGGGGGATTGTGGGGTGTCTAGGAGTGTCATGGGTGGAGTCGGGAAGTATTTGGAAGGCTTCGGGGGAGGATGGGGCCAGCGGCAGGAGGGAGTGGGAATCCCTCCTGCCAGGGGATGTCTTGGGGGTGGTGGCAGGAGGAATTGGGCACTCCTGCCATGGACATTCGTGGGGGGGAAGAGCTTTGGGGGTTCCAGGAGGAGGGAGTGGACATCCCTCCTGTTGGAGGATGTCTTGGGGGGGGGAGGGTGGCGGCAGGAGGAATTGGGCATCCCTCCTGCCAAGAGATGTCTCGGGGGGGGGGGGGGTAGTGGCAGGACATATTGGGCACTCCTCCTGCTATGGACATTTGGGGAGGGCTTCGGGGGTTCTGGCAGGAAGGAGTGGATATCCCTCCTGCTGGACAACTTCGTAGAGGGAATGGATTCTCTGCCACGGCCGCTAAACTGATTGCCTGCAGGGAGATTCCCTTGTGGCAATCAGCTCAGCGACAATACAGCTCTCTAACTGGCACCTGTGACATGGACACTGGTTAGAGAATCAGGGTGGTTAAGTGGGTTTAAGCGTCTGTCAGTCAGGACAGATACGATTCCATATAGGAAGCCTGTGAGTGATTCTCAAAAGCTACTTAGGCTGCTGCTGAGACCGGGCGGTCCTATACAGAATCCGGCCCTGCTAGTCTACCAGGTAGTAAAACAAGTGATTTGTGAATTTTGGGTAAGACATAAATGACTGAAGTTCTGGGATAAGGGTTTTACATATTCCTTATCAATCAGGAATCTTGCTGCTTTTCTGATGTCTTAATATGTGCACCACTTTTTTTCTTAAAGTTACTAGGCATTTTTTTTCTTTTTATAAAAGTTCTCATAAGAACATAAGAAGTTGCCTCCACTGGGTCAGACCAGAGGTCCATCCCGCCCAGTGGTCCGCTCCCGTGGTGGCCCACCAGGTCCTTTGACCTGTGAAGTGATTTGACCATTTTTATATCCTACCTCTGCTTCTATCTGTACCCCTCAATCCCTTTATCCTTTAGGAACCTATCCAAACCTTCCTTGAACCCCTGTACTGTGGTCTGGCCTATCACAACCTCTGGAAGAGCGTTCCATGCGTCTACCACCCTCTGGGTAAAAAAGAACTTCCAAGCTGTCCGCCCTTACTGTCGTTTCCATCCTGGATGAAGGAATGGAGTCCTTTATATACAGTGCTACTCCTCCACCCTTCTTGTGTGTCCTGTCCCTCCTATAGAGTTTGTACCCTGGCAGGGCCACATCCCATTTGTTGTCCTCGGACCACCATGTCTCTGTGACTCCTATTATGTCCAAGTCCTCTTTACTGGCTATAACTTCTAGCTCTCCCATTTTTGTCCTTAGGCTCCTGGCATTTGTATATAGGCAAATTAAGTCCCAGTTGGTTACTTTCTCATTTGGTTCTCCTCGTGGTTTGGTGCTCCTGTCGATCCCCTCACGGTCTGCCAGTCCCCGAGCCTCGTTCTGTTCACCTTCCTCCTGTGGTGTGTCTATCCCGTCCGCTTCTTCGACTTTGGATAGCCCTCTGTTTCCGGCTGTTTCTTCATTTTGTCGCTCTTTAGTTCCTTAAGTTCCTTTGATCCCTGCAAGGTGTCTTTGGGTTTTAGTCCAGAAAATGTCCACACAGTCTCGAGCCCTCTATTGCCATTTCCTGATTCAGTATCCTTGCTTGATACTGTGGTCCGATGTGTCGAGGTCAGATCGACTATCGGCTTTCCCCTTGTTATCAGTTTTAAAGCCATGTCTATGCTGGTCTGGATGTTGCGTGCCAGCATCCTCGTCCCAGCCGCACTCAGGTGCAGTCCGTCTCTCCTGTAGAGCTTGTTTTTCCCCAGGAAGGTTGTCTAGTTCCGTACAAAGTGGAAACCCTCCTCATCGCACCATCTCCTCAGCCATCCGTTTATTGCTTGCAGCTCGATCTGTCTCCTTGCATCTGCCCTCGGTACTGGCAGGATCTCTGAAAAGGCTATCTTCCTTGTCCTCATCCTGAACCTGTCTATGAAGAGCAGCAACATAATCTTGTTTCATGCTGACCACTGCACCTCCTTTTTCTGCTTGTTTTATGACTATTGATGGATATTTTTTTCAGGAAATGATGGCCTCTTTCTTATCCCTTGTTAGATTAACAAAAAGGTCTCTTATTTTGATGTTCTAGTGCTTCAATATTTTTAAGGATAAGTTTTATATACTTGTATAATAGGATTGGTGTTGCCAGGATGATTCCATATGCTGTCCCTTTCACTACTGATTGAGCAATATTAATTATGTTCTTATGTGCAAAATAGTCAATTTTCATTTTTCTGTTAAATTTGAATAGATCAGTTCTGGTGTTGAAAGCATTATATTTAGGCATTGGTACAAAGGACATACCTTTTTTCAAGATTGAAATAGCCACATCATTCAATGGCCTTTCTGATAGGTTAAAAATGTTATCTATTAGTCTTGATTCAGGTGTGTCCTTTTGTTATCATATTCTGGGGCAAACCAAAGGTTCATCAAGCCCAGTATCCTGTTTCCAACAGTGGCCAATACAGATCACAATTACCTGGCAAGATCCCAAAACAGCACACAGATTTTGTACTGCTTATCCTAGAAATAAGCAGTGGATTTTCCCAAGTCCATCTTAATAGTGGCTTATGGACTTTTCTTTTAGGAAATTATCCAAACCTTTTTTAAATTCTGCTGAGTTAATTGCTTTCACCATATTTTTTGGTAATGAACTCCAGAGTTTAATTACATGTTGAGTGAAGAAATATTTTCTTTGGTTTGTTTTAAATTTACTACTTAGTACGAATAGTTTCATTGCATACCCCCTTATTCCTAGTATTTTTTTAAAGAGTAAACAAGCGATTCATATCTACCCATTCCATTCCACTCTACTCAGTATTTTACAGACTTCTATCATATCTCCCTTAAGCCATCTCTTATGCAAGCTGAAGAGCCCTAGCCACATTAGCCTTTCTTCATAGGGAAGTCTTCCCATCCCTTCTATCATTTTTGTCACCCTCTTCCGTACCTTTTCTAATTCTATATCTCCCTCTCCCTTTGCCTGAAAAGTACAGTAGGTTCCTCTTAGTGGTCTCTGAGGTTTCTGGGTACTGGTGTGTTTAATCCTTTTCTCCATAGTTTTCCTAGCTGTTTCTTTCATGATCAATGTTGAGTTTCACTGATGCACAATTGCAAGACCTCCTTCCAAAAGAATCATTCTTTAGAGAAAACAACAATGATGACTACCTAGAACACTGGGAAGACAGATTGAGCAAGCATACAGTATGTACTGAACTACACTTCTCAACTTTACTAGATTATTGCTGCTATAAAATGATCTCCAGAGAGCTGAGGATCAATAAAGAACGAAAAATGTATAATGAGGACAATGTCATTCTAATGAAATGGGAAGCAATATTGAACAAATGTTCATTAGACCTTATGATCCTCATCATAAAGACTGCCTCTAGAAAAGCAGAAAAGTAATAAGATTTAGATAAGAAACTCCAATATCTTTAAGAGCATGATATATGTTTTTAACATACTGTATAATGATTAAAGTAAACAACTAGAACGTTTTAAGGAGAAACACACGAAATTCAAAAGTTCAAATGTGATGAACAAGATTATAAATATGATACTATATATGCTTGGCACAAGAAAACAAAACAATATAGATCGAGTAACAGGTAACACTAACATTGACCATAAAAAAAACAGGATTGCAGAGAGGATGCCATATAAAAGAACATGTGAGGCCAAAGCCCAGCAATAGAAAGGAATAATAAAAGGGTGAGAAGTGATTCCGATGAGGTTTTTGACTCATCAGCGTCACTTTGCACAGCACCACTGAAATAAAATATTTCAGTAAAGGTTTTACAACTAAGGTTATAGGAAGTTTCGCCCCAGGTACAGTAGTGTGCAAAAGTCCTACAAACATGGTGAAATTCAAAAACTGTATTTAGTAATTTGTGACTTACCCCCTCTTCTATTAAACTGCGCTAGCAATTTTTAGTGCAGAAAGCCACGCTGAATGGCCCGCGCTGCTCCTGACACTCATAGGAACTCTATGAGCGTCGAGAGCGGCGCAGCTCCCTGTGCTAGAAACTGCTAGCGCAGTTTAATGGAAGAGGCCCTTAGTTAACATAATTTTGTCTAATCAGAAATGATATTTTTGCAACCAATCAGCATTAAGCTTCACTACGTGGTGGGAAGTATAAATTTCTGGGATGCCTGCATCTGGTTTCATTCAAACTGATTGACCAGCAACATAAATAACAATAAAGTCCAAATTTCAGTTATTGTCAGAGGAAAACCAGGTTCGAATAGTGGTTCTTGGTGAAGAGTATTCCAGTAGGCAGACTGCATATAGGGTGGAATGCAATCAAAGTACAGTGATCAGGTTGCTTCAGAAGAAGAAAGAGACAGGAGGATCACAGGATAGACAGTGTTCAGGTCGACCAAGAAAGACAAGTTACAGACAAGATCGAGTGTTGAGACACACATCTTTTGCCAATAGGAAGTAGACGTCACCTCTGTTGTTGAGAGTGTGGCAGTACAAGTGCTCAGCCATGGTTAGTACAAGCAAAGTGAGGCATAGGTGCCTGGAATTTGGTTTGAGAAGGTATAAAGCTAGGAAAAAAACACTACTGACTGTGCAGCAAAGAATGGCATGGGCTGTGTAATATGGCAAGTGGACAAAGGAAATGTCAGAAAAGGTGTTATTTAGTGAACACTTAGAGAAGTGTTATTTAGAGAACACTTTCTACTTCTTGGGTGATCAGTGCAGAATGTATGTATGCAGATATCCAGGAGAATTCAAGCCTGAATGCCTTAACCTGTCAGTTAAACATCCTACAAAGTTTATGGTATGGGGATGTATGGCGGCAAGTGGTGTTGATCGGCTTCATCTTGTAGAGAGCATGGTGAATGCAGTAAAGTACATTGAAATCCTGCAGAAACTCTTGTTGCCTTCAGCAGAGAACTTGTTTCCTGGTGATTACTTCTTTCAAGATGATAATGCATCATGTCATTGAGCAAAAACTGTACTTGAATGGATGAGAAATAAGGGAGTGAAGACAATTGATTGGCCTGCTCAGTCACTAGATCTCAATCCAATTGAGAACCTGTGGCACAAGCTGTCACTGAAATATAAAAAAAACAGAATTCCACATAAGGCTCACAAAATTCAAGGTGAAGTCTTGTACTGGGGGTATTGAGGACCCTGGCAGGGACCCCATGTTGGTTCTCCTGGATTCCGCGGTCACCGCACACCTGTGTATGGCCAATGGACCTTTGGAGGGCTCTGTAAAGGGTCTATTTCCTTGGGAACAAGCCTCCTGTAGATCCCCAGCCCTGGAGGACTTGGAGAAGGCTGAGCCCAAGGATGCCACCCCTTCCCTGTGTACTTCATTGCACATGGGACATGGACTCTCCTCAGCCAGCCAGCCAGTACAAACCTGGCATGATATAGGGGTAGGAAGGCCTGTCAATTTTAAGCAAAACTGAATGGTTTTGAGGCAGATGGAGGCTTTAGAAAAAAGTTCGCTTAAGATGGCCACCACCAGTAAAATCGCCAGATGGCTTGCTTAAGATGGCCGCCACCACTAAAATTGCACCAAAAACGTACCGTTAGGACTTCCCTAAAGTACAAAAATGCAAGGAAATGGGTTTTAGAGGTGGGGAACCTTGGCTCTGGCTGCAGAAACCTTCAAAATTCACTTTTGGAAAACCCCCTGCCACAATTTTCCCCATAGGCTATAATAGTCTTACTCACTGTGCCATGTGTCTGCCTGCTTCAGCTCAGGAATGCAACTGGGATAAATGGAGAGGATTCTGCCTCACAGGTTCACCAGATGAACTTAGTCTTTGGTCTGCAAGTCGAGCCAAGGTTGGATTGAGCCTCAACCCCCAGAAAACATTACACCGCGAAGGGGGAGAGGACAGTGCATCTGGTACACTATTAACCCCAGTCAAACTGGGAAGGAGCCAAACAGTCTGCGCTCAAGTTCCTGATAAATCAGAGATGTGAAAAACTACGCAAGGGATTGGCCCCTAAGCTCAGAAAATACAAAAGCAGGCTGGCTAGCTTGGTGTTTACAAGGGCTGATTCTGTTAGCAACAGTTTTCCACAGTGCAAATCTGTATCTTCTCCCAGGCAGAGGTTCCAACAAGTGAGAATCTTTGGGCACTGAGCCTCCAACCGAACATTTAGAAAAAAATACCTGAAAATAATAAAACCGCAGTGCAGAGCAGAAACAATTCTGAGCAACTTGCTTGCAGAAAAAAACTGAGGGGGCAAGAGCAGCTCCCTGGGAAGGAGGCAGAGTTCAAAAGATGATTGACAGCATTCTGCAAGCAACTTGTGGGTTGAGATGCAAAACCCTAACTTCCAGGACCACCAGACACATTGTACTAAAATTTAGCTTTTATATCATCTTGTCTTCATTCAATGTAATACAATGAACATAACAAAATATATAGGGATACTTACTGTGTCTTATAGTTTTCATTAAGCATAATGGATAACCACAAAATTAAATTACACAAAGCATAATGTATGCTTCTCAACATTCATTCCTACTAGAATATAGATAACCCCTATGCAACTAAAAGTATTAATATATACAAACGAAACCCTAAGATTCAAGACTCTGCATGCAGTACAACCCCCAGAGAAATAGAAACAAATGCATTTCTTCCTGAACTGTGCAAAATATAGACAGAATATGTAAATTCTCAAATTGACACATATCCCTTTCTATTCCCTCTCTCACTTCAGCATCTCTTTCCCTCACTCTCTCCATTCTTTCATTCATGCTTCCCTCTCTCCTTCCCTTCATTCTATGGCCCAAGTTTATGCTCCCTTCCTCTTTCCCTCCTTCTTTCCATCATTTGTCCAAAGTTTGTGCTCCTTCTTTCTCGAGTCCCAACACACCCCTCTTCCTCCCTCCATTCTGTGCCTTCCTCTGGCGGGTGTTTACCTTCTGGCCGGCTCCCTCCTCCTCACTGCCGCAGTCGTTTCTGTACACAAAGCTGCGGGCGGTGGCTGCTACATGCATCCCGCGCCAGAACCGGAAGCTTTCTCTCTGACGTTGCAACGTCAGAGAAAAGGCTTCCAGATGAGGCGAGGGACATGCAAGGAGCAGGAAACGCCACATCACTCTCAAGCCGGTGCAGAGTCACTGCGGGCCGCATAAAATGGCCAGGCAGGTCAGATTCAGCCCGCAGGCCTTGTGTTTGAATCCTGTGCTTTAGGCTGTACTGTAAGTACTCGGGGCTGGATTCTCAAAACTTACCATGCCTTTAATGATGGTCGCTACACCAGTTCCAGATGGCTTAGTATACCAGTATTTTACCGCATGATTATCAGAACGGCTCACTGTGGTCTTTTCTGAGTTTCCTAGCAGCCTCTGACTCTGCCATGCAAATCTAGTACAACGAGGTCATTACTATTAAAATGGTAACAAAATTGGCTCATTAATATTTAAACAAGCACTCCAGATGATTCAGCATCATCGCCAGATGATTTTCCAAACAAAGCGTTAGCTTTTAAATGCCAAAAATTACTGGCTGGTCTGGAGGTGCCGGTCCTGTAAAAAGTGTATCTTGGGCATGTGTTTCTGGCTGTGGCTCATGATAAAAATTAAAGAAAACACACTATTCACATAAATTATTGTAATATAGTGATGGGGAAAAAAAATCTCAAAAGCATGTGTCTTGAACACATATATAAAGGCAGCTTTCAACTAACACGTATAAAACAAGCCTTTAATACACACCTTTAATACATGTGCTTGAGATGTGTGCTTTTGAGAATTTTTTTCCATCACTATATTGCACCTCCCCTCCCTTCCCCTTCATCCAATAGTGCTGCCACGCCAATGATTGACACAATGACATAGCGTTTGATGGTAGTTCTCCGCCCCTCCTATCTACTCATGCCTCTTTTCGTGAGCTATTCTGCACATGTGACTGATCTCATGTAAATTTGGCAACCCTCTGTAAATCTCATTTGCATGTGCAGTTCTTTGAGAATGGCTCATGTTTTTTTGAATAGTTAGATTTGCAGCTGCTACAGCGACCAGTCAGATTTTACTGGCAATATTAGAGAATCTGGCCCTCAGTTTGTATCAAAGCAGATGGTCAGTCCTAGAGTAGAAACATGACAGGAAGGCGTAAGGTGACACTCCCCGGGAAACAAGTCTTTTCTGCTCATATCAAAACATTTAATGCAAAATACTCATTAACTATTTAATATATATAATGAGGTGGAACAAACAAGGAGTGCAATGGTCTTCTCTATCTTGGAACTTGCTAGATAGAAACAAGATATCTTGCATTCAGGCATGTCTGAGATAGAAAGCAGGCTAAAGAACATCTGACAGGGTGAGCTTCAAGAACGATGTGTCTATTTACTAGAAAGCACAGTTACTTACCATAACAGGTGTTATCTGGAGACAGCAGGCAGATAGACTCACATATGGGTGATGTCATCCATGGAGCTCGGTATGGACAGCATGAAAAGTATACTGTCACTTTAAGTTTTAAGAAACTTTGCGAGTGCCTTCCTGCCCGATGCCTGATCATGGTACCTCAGTTCCATAAGCAAGCTAAGAAGCCAATCAGGGAGGTGGGTGGGTTGTGAAAATATCTGCTTGCTGTCTCCAGATAACACCTATTACGGTAAGTAACTGTGCTTTATCCTAGGACAAGCAGACAGCATATTCTCACACATGGGACTCCACAGCTTATTGGAACAGGATGGAGGGAGAGTTGGCCAAAGAAGTAAAAAAAAAAAAATTGTAGAAAACTACTTGGCTGAAGCGACCCTTCCTTATGGAAAAGATTCCAGACAGGAGAGGTGCATAAATAAGTAGACTGAGGACCAAGTAGCAGGAGAGGAACACAAGAATGCAACTGAAGCCAGAATGGCAGAGAGCTTACATTATATCAGAGATGCCCCAAGTGTTCAAGAATGATGTGTCTATTATATCAGAAAATGTAATTGGCTGGATCTTTACCTTTGCACAATTGGATTCAGAGCTTGCAGAGATCAAAACCAACAAATTTCAGTTTACAATAGCTCATAATAAATGTCCTACAGCTAGCTCATAACAACATAATATAAAAGATCCAATACAAAATCACTCCAATTAGGGCATTAAGGAGGCAATTCTATAACAGGGTGCTGCCATTTAGGCATCATATTACCGCAGGTAGTGAGCCTATTCTACTGCATATGCATACTTATGTTCGTAAATGTCCCTATAGAACAGTGGTTCCCAACCCAGTCCTGGAGGAACACCAGGCCAATTGGATTTTCAGGCTAGCCCTAATGAATATGCATGAAGCAAATTTGCATGCCTATCACTTCCATCATATGCAAATCTCTCTCATGCATATTCATTAGGGCTAGCCTGAAAACCCGATTGGCCTGGTGTTCCTCCAGGACAGGGTTGGGAATCACTGCTATAGAATACTAGGCTAAAGCCACATCAATTTCCCAAAATTTTGGCATGAATATTTTTGTCAGATCTATCGCTCACAGACATGTTAGTGCTTAAATGTGACATTTGCTTGTATAATATATAGAAATCTGTAAGCAGCCTATGCCCTTTGAATGTTTTCCTAACAATTATGTGCGCAATTATAGCTTAGGTAAGCTATTGCCATTTACATGCATAAGTGTACATTTACCCTTGTGGAGACCAGTATTCTATACATTTAAGTGGTCCTTTTACTAAAGCTTAGCATATGCACAAAAGGTACTTAAATTTGGGTGAGCATTACAGAATGAAAGGGTAAATATAAGAAAATACCCAGTCAAACAGAAGTTATTGCTCAATTAAATAAATATAACATGTACACAAATCACACATCACTGTTTCTGTTTAACTAAATAAAATCCCAAATCAAACATTCAATAAATCCATAAAATCTGAGGTACAGTTGTTTTAAGCTCTAATAGTTTAACAAAAACTGTACATTATAAAAACCCACAGAAATTCTCTTGTCATATTTAAAAATCATGTTTTTTGGGCAACAATCAATTTTGCGTCATAGTACAGTATATGCAAAGCTAAAGTCTGGCTCGGTTATATCTGACATAATTTATCTCCTTCACTGAAGCAGATTATTTCTGATTATTCACCTCCTGCTTCTAGAAACAACTTTTAGGGCATTATGTGAAATGATAACCTTCCTTGATTCCATCACTACTATCAAACACTTTTCTGTTAACTTTAGAGGAACTCTTTATCAATCCCTGTTTGAAAACAAGGGCCTCTTCTATTAAACTGCGCTAGCGGTTTCTAGCATGGGGGAGCTGCGCTGGATGGCCCACGCTGCTCCGGACGCTCATAGAGTTCCTATGAGCGTCGGGAGCAGCACGGGCCATTCAGCGTGGCTCTCTGCACTAAAAACTGCTAGCGCAGTTTAATAGAAGAGGGGGGGTAAGCCTCTTGATTTTATTTTTTTTATTTTTGACTGGGTGTAATGATCCACTGAACTGTGAATATTCTGCCCATCAAATTAAAGTGTTGTCTAATAAAGGGTTTAACTTTTCTGCTCATCTGGCATTGCTTTTCAGCTCCTGCCTTAAACCTCTGCATTTGCATTCTGCTAACATTGATGCCATTATAGCCACAAATAAATTAAGCCGATTTACTCCTTCTGAATTATGTTATGTTTATTGATGCTTGTATAATTTAATTTCACACAAATTCCATTAAAGATTATGCCCTCTGTCACAAAATGCTTCCAGTGGGGAAATATAATCAGGTTATAATAGATCTGTACGCTACATTACAGTGGACCCACTCGACTCTTGTCATCTTAATAATAAAATAGCACACAAACAAGGGATAAAATCAATGGCACATAAGAATGACTAACTGGCAAGCTGACTGGCAGTTTTTATTAACCTAGATTAAAAAAACCCTTCAATATATAATTTTGTTTGAGGTGAAGACAAGAAAGGATACAATAATTGAATATTTGATTAGTTTGGGCTTAAATGACTTGTACATCTTTAAGATTTTTGCTGCTTGCAAATAAAGCAAGCATTTACATGCTATTCATTTGTAAAATTGAAAAGCTGGAAGCAGTCCTAGGCAATGACATGT
This sequence comes from Geotrypetes seraphini, assembly GCF_902459505.1. Taxonomy (NCBI): domain Eukaryota; kingdom Metazoa; phylum Chordata; class Amphibia; order Gymnophiona; family Dermophiidae; genus Geotrypetes; species Geotrypetes seraphini. The sequence continues at coordinate 180,329,181 of NC_047085.1, read as the reverse complement.
GTCTGGATAATACATACCCAAAACCCCAGTATCCATTTGATTTTTCATTTTAGTCTAGATATCAAAATCTTCTAATAAGCAATTTTACTAAAAATAAGTATATTTTTTGTTTTATCTTGTAAGGCAGGTAAGGAATCAACAGATGAAAAAGGCCTGGTCAGAAACAACTGACAAAACACAAGACCGATAAGTATGGAAGATGCTTCTGTCTGCTTTATGTGTTGATTAGCTCAAGAAGCTTTAATGACAATAATAATAATAATAATAATGGTATTCTCTGATAACACAAGTGCAAGGTGAAAACAACAATGAATTACGTGAATTTATCTTTGTACCAGTACAGAAACTATTTGCACCAATTTCTTAAAGACAGCTTTCCGGAAATACCCATCAGATTAATAAAACCTTGAAACAGCAGTAAATAATTCCTCTCAAAAGAAAGACATGTAGATTGTTGCACTGATGTCATCAGAAACAACCCAATACAGATCTGCAATGTCACTTGCTAGTGGATCATGCAAGAGAGATGGGGCTTTAGGGATTCTCTTGGAGAAACTAATTTCAAAGTTTTTAGGTTTTTGGTTGGGTTTTTTTTTTTAATGTGAGAAAATAGTACTTTACCCAAGTAAAATGGCTGTTTGAAAACTGCTCCCTCAATCCTATTAAAATTAGGTGGTGTTCCACAAGCTGCATTTGGTGGAAAGCATTCCTGGCAAAGGTGTGTACAATTTGTATGAAAACAAAAAATGATGCATGTGGACTATATTTTCAAATACACGTTTTCCATAAAAAGCATTTATAAAACACAAAACCAGTATATAAGACACAAAACCAGTATATAAGGACATACGAAAATACATATTGCCATTCTGGGACAGTATCCTCTTTCCCAACAGTGGCCAATCCAGGTCATAAGTACCTGGCAACAGATTTTGTTCTGCTTATCCTAGAAATAATGGCTTATGGACTTTTAAGAAATTATTCAAACCTTTTTAAAAACCTGCTAAGCTAACTGCTTTCACCACATTCTCTGGCAACAAATGCCAGAGTTTAATTACACGATGAGTGAAGAAATATTTTTTCCAGTTTGATTTCAATCTAATACTTAGTAGCTTCATGACACGCCCTCTAGTCCTAGTATTTTTGGAAACGGTGAAGAAGTGATTCACATCTACCCATTCCTTTCTACTCAGTGTAGACCTCTACCATATTTCCCCTGAGCTGTCTCTTCTCCAAGCTGAAGAGCCTTAGTCGCTTTAGCCATTCTTCATAGGGTAGTCGTCCCAACCCCTTTATCATTTTTGTCACTCTTCTCTGTACCTTTTCTAATCTCCTATATCTTTTCTGAAATGTGGTGACCAAAATTGAATACAGCATTCAATGTGCACTCACCCAATGGAGCGATATAAAGGAGTGACCTACTACTACTTATCACTTATATAGCGCTGAAATGTGAACACAGCGCTGTACTTTAAAGATGGTCCCTAAGTGAAAACACTTAGGGGCTGATTCTGTATAGGATGCCGGTCTCAGCACCGCCTAAGAGGCGGTTGAGAATCACACCTGGTGTCCAATATAGAATCATGTCTGTGTTAAAAAAAAACAAATGCCTTACCCCCTGATTCTCTAACCTGTGCCAGTTATAGAATCACACCTGCCTGATCGAGGGATCCCTTGCCATCAGCTGATAGCGGCAAGGGAATCCTGATCAGCTGAACCGGCATGTCTCTCCAAAGCCTTGGCTTCGGTGAGTCCTGCTGGCTCAGCTGATCGGGAAGGAGGGACCACAAAAATTCTGAAAATTATCCAGCTCCAGGGGCACAGAAAAAAAACACTCCTACAGGCACGCGTGCAGATGAAAAGAACTAAAGGTGGAGTTAGAGAGCCCAGTGAAGTACAACAGAGGCAGAGTGAAAAATCCAGAGTGGATTCCTTCTGCAGCAGCATGAGGCTATAGGGAAATAACCTTACTATTTATTTATTCATTCATTTCTTTAGCCCATCCTCCCAAACAAGCCCAGAATGGGTTACAGGAGTACATACACGGTCGAGGCATAACATACATGACAAATATTGATAGTTTAAAATAACATCTGAATTACAGTAGGAAACAACATTTATGTTATATTGAGTAGCAACTGAGTATCAATAGGTCGGTAGTGCAGCTACTGAGTCATTAAGGCCATGGGTTTTTAATTTGCTGGTCTCATAAAGAGGAAGGTTTTCACGATCTTCCTGAAGTTCCATAGTCTGTTCTGCATTCTGATGGATTAGGGGATGATATGCCATAATTTAGGTATGTAATGCGAGTAGGAGCGATTGTGGGCTGTTTCAGTCTTGCGATACCATCTACTGTGTTTCACTGAAAATAAGACACTGTCTTATATTAATTTGGGGCCCAAAAAAGGCACTAGGTCTTATTTTCAGGGATGCCTTATTTTTTCCATGTACAATGATCATCTCTCCCTTCCTCTCCTACACACCAATTCTTCCTATTTCCTTTCTCTCCCCCAATGTGCATCTTTCCTCCCCTCTCACTCATCCCCTTGTGCAGTATCTTTCTATCCCTCCCTCCCATCCCTTGTGCAATAGAACTCTTGCAGCTTCTATCCTCCCTCCCACCCATCCCTTGCAGCTTCTATCCCTCCCTTCCTCCCATCCCCTGTGTAGCATCTTTCCATCCCCCGCCACGCACACCCCCCCGGCCGACCAATCTCTCCCTTTCATTCGAACCACAAGACCGAAATAAATACCTTATAACAAACCAGCAGTGTCAGCAGCAATCTAGACAGGCTGCTTCGCAGCCTTCTATCTTCCGAGCGTTTCTTTGCCGCATTGCTGATGACATCATCAGCAATGCAGCAGAGGAACGCCCGGTATGGGGGTTCCGGAGGTGGTAGCAGGAGGGAGTGGGCTGGTCTTCAACGGGGGGGGGGAAGGGGGATTTGGGGGCAGGAGAGAGTAAGTATCCCTTCTGTTCAGCTGCTTTGGGGGGGGGGGGCAGAATTCAGCAGTAGGAGGGAGTGGGCATACCTCCTGCTGGCGGGACATGTGGGGGGATGTCCCCTGCCACTGCCGCTCAGCTGATCGTGGCTGGGGGATTCCCTTGCCGCGATCAGCCCAGCAGCCATGTCTATTTGATATGTAGGTCAGCATTTTGCTGGCCTAAATTTCAGGCATCTGCTGCAGCCCTAGGGAGATGCATAGGGCCCAAGGCCACTTCCAGGAAAAACCACGCCCAGCGTTAGGCGAGCTTAAGTGTCCTGATGCGTCTCCCTCAACCACACCAAATGGCTATAGTGTAGGCATCCTGCCTTGGGTTAAAAAAACCCAACATGAGTCCCAATTGGCTGCTAGACAGTGATAGGACACCTACCACTGCCTACAATCAGGATGCCCATTTATAGAATTATCCCCTTTGTTCCCAGAAAGACAGACTTTTATCTCAGTTCCAGCACATTCAGGCCCTGATTCTCCAAAAGTGCGTCCCGATTTTAGGCAGCTGTAGACGTCCTACAGCTGTCTAATCAGCCAATTGGGATGCACGTTTAAAAAAAAAAAATGCTCCCCAGGCAGACCGCCCGGGAGAGGCGTCCTATTCAGAATCGGCCTATACTAAACGCCGATTCTGTAACCGGCGTCTTTAGAGAATCGGGTTAAATTAGACGCGGCCGCTATACTTATGGCAGCAAGGGATCTCCCTGCTGCAATATGTATAGCGGCCGCGGTTGTTGCGGCCGCCTGTCCCATCACCGACAGGAGAATGCCTAACTCCTCCTGTTGGAACCCCGAGCCCCCTCCCCCCCAAACTCGTAATCGCCGACAGGAGGATGCCCAACTCCTCCTGTCGGAACCCCGGAACCCCCTCCCCCCCCAAACTCGTAATCGCCGAAAGGAGGATGCCCAACTCCTCCTGTTGGAACCCCGGAACCCCCTCCCCCCGAAACTCGTAATCGCCGACAGGAGGATGCCCAACTCCTCCTGCCGGAAAGCCCAACGACCCCCCGCCCCAACTAATCTTCCTCCCCCAACTAACCTTTCAATGTTGGTCAGCTGGACGGGTCTTGCTGCCGTCCAGCCGACGGGTCTGCCTCGTGGAAATGAGACGGCACGCCCCTTCCCAGCCCATCCCCGCTAAATCTAAGGCCTGATTGGCCCAGGCTAGGCACCTTGGCCAATCAGGCCTTAGGATTAGTGGGGATGGGCGGACCCGCTATGCCTAAGGCCTGATTGGTCCAGGCTTCTACAACCTGGGCCAATCAGGCCTTAGATTTAGCGGGGATGGGCCGGGAAGGGGCATGCCGTCTCATTTCCACGAGGCAGACCCATCGGCTGGACAGCAGCAAGACCCGTCCAGCTGACCAAAATTGAAAGGTTAGTTGGGGGAGGGAGATTAGTTGGGGCGGGGGGTCGTTGGGCTTTCCGGCAGGAGGAGTTGGGCATCCTCCTGTCGGTGATTACGAATTTGGGGGGGGAGGGGGTTCCGGGGTTCCGACAGGAGGAGTTGGCCATCCTCCTGTCGGCGATTACGAGTTTGGGGGGGGGAGGGGGTTCCGGGGTTCCGACAGGAGGAGTTGGCCATCCTCCTGTCGGCGATTACGAGTTTGGGGGGGGAGGGGGTTCCGGGGTTCCGACAGGAGGAGTTAGGCATCCTCCTGTCGGTGATGGGACAGGCGGCCGCGGCCGCTATATTTTATTGCAGCAGGGAGATCCCTTGCTGCGATCAGTATAGCGGCCGCGTCTACTTACAATGTAGACCAGCATTTTGCTGGCCTACATTTTAAGCGTCTCTTCCTCTACTAGGGAGACACGTAGGGCCGCCTAAGTTCGCCTAAGGCCTGTAGGCGAGCTTAGGCATCTTGCGGGTCTTCCTAGGCGCCTTCAGGCCTGCCTGGGGAGCATTTTTTTTAAAAAAACGTGCATCCCGATTGGCTGATTAGACAGCTGTAGGACGTCTACAGCTGCCTAAAATCGGGACGCACTTTTGGAGAATCAGGGCCTCAGTGTATACTTTCCCCCAGATTCTATATATAGGGGCCAAAATTGGGCACCGATCCAAGATGTGTACCCAATTAAATTGGCTAATGAGCCAATTAGTGTCAATAATTGGGTGCTAATTAGAACTAATCAGAATGAATTTGGAACTGGATGCATATCTTGCTATAATGCTACATGCTATTCTATAACATTGTAAGCTCAAATCCTACAGCACGTTACCCTAAGAGGACATGGCCATGGGAGGTGCAAAGGCAGGTTGGTAGCAGTCCTAAAATGTGTGTGAAGTGTTATAGAATGCAACTATATCTGAACAAACTGATTGCAGCTGATTTTTGTATATAGCAAGACCTCAAACACCCAAGACACTACTTGTACTTATTTCGTGTCCTTACTGGGGCGACATAACCATCCTCCTCCCATTCGACATAAACAACCCAATCTCCTCAGGACGCCTGAAAACTACATTGGAAACAGTGGAAAAATGGATGACAGATCACAAGTTGAAGCTGAACTCTGACAAAACTAAATTCTTACTACTAGAGAAGGACAAAAAACCATCCCTAACAGAACTGGAAGTAAACTCAATCAAGTACCCTATACAGAGCGCCCTCAAAATCCTAGGTATACATCTAGACAGACGATGCACAATGCAAACACAAATCCAAAAAATCACCCAAAAAGCATTCTTCACAATGTGAAATCTAAGAAAAATCAGAAAATTCTTCAACAAAGAACAATTCAGGATCATTGTCCAATCCCTTGTGCTAAGTATTGTAGACTACTGCAACAGCCTCTACTTACCTTGCCCGACCAACACGATAAAAAAACTGCAGTCCATCCAGAACACAGCCCTCAGACTCATATACTCACTCAGCAAACACGACCACATTACCAATGCATACCTTGAATCCCACTGGCTACCAATAAAAGCAAGAACACAATTCAAACTCTACTGTCTCATTTTCAAAGTAACCCACGGCATGGCACCCAGTTACCTAAATAACCGTTTTCACCACTACCTCCCACCAAGAAGAAGAAGAACACAGAACCTTTTCACCTACCCTCCACTCAACGGTACTTGTCGTAAGAAACTTTACGACAACCTCCTGGGGACACAGGCAGCTAAAATAGACTCTGACATCTCAAAATTACTGACCAAAACAACAGACATAAAAGAATTCCGCAAAGAAATAAAAACATTACTGTTCAAAAAATATCTCCCATCACTCTAACCACCACCCAATGAGCTCCCAATCAACGACTTCGGAAATACCCACCTATATCATCTTTTTATCTGCGATCTAGAATGTACTGTAATTTCTTCTACACTACACCCGATTTAACCGATCGAGTTGACATGTATTACCTCTGTAAAATGCATTATCTTCTACTATATGTAATATCTTCTGTAATAAGTATTATCTTCTGTGAAATTGTAGTATCATAACTGTTCCTGTAACTTACTCTTATCCTGAAATGTAACTCTACTGGAATGTCCCAGATATTTTCTATATTGTAATCCGCCTAGAACCGCAAGGCACAGGCGGAATAGAAATCCCTAATGTAATGTAATGTAATCAGTCTTGTTAAATTTTTAATGCAGGTTATACCCTAATCTATCTATGTGGTGCTTTAAATAATTTTAGGAGGAGCACTTATCTTATAGCCCAATGGCTACCCAGCTGTTTCACTGGCATGTTTCCTCAGGGGCAGTTGCTCTTCTCCTCAATGTTATTTTTTTAATACTGTTAAATGGGCTCTCCCTACACCACTTGTGTTCCGATTGGAACATTAGGGAATAACCTGCATGTGGTATGATCAGTTGAACAAGCTATTTTTCCATATATTAATCATTGTTATAGAATGCCACAGATGTGCACCTAAATTGCATGCTGGGCATTCAGGTATAAGACCTGGAACCCAGATTTTGACATTTGCTGGTTTTGTGATATCTTTTTTATTGGAATGGGGTGACCATAACTGTCCACAATACTCAAACCATGTTTTCCACAATTTTTCAAATAATTCCTAACATTCTCTTTGACAGCCACAGCACACTGGGCTGAAAATGTTTACCTATTGTTCACACTGATTCCAAGAGCTTTTTCATGGGTATTGATTCCTCATTTAGGATTCCTTTTACTAAGCTGCTGTAAGCACTAGCACATGCTTACTGCAGCTTAAAAGGGCATACCATGGGATTCGCTGAGGCATCCCATAGTAAATTCCATCTTGGATAGTTGCCTTTTGGTTTCTTATTTTAAGTCTGTGTTGCTGTTATTCTGAAGATCATATGGCCTCTTTTCCTGTTCACTGGGGCTACTGCCCATCAGGGCCTTCTTTACACATTTGTGGCAGGTCAGTAAATAACCTAGTTCTTTGTAACCCTTTATCTTAGATGGTATATCAAGAAAATAATAAACTTGGAACCTATTATTTAAAACAGCAATGATACATTGGTGGCCAATGGAACACCACATTTAAATGTTTTCAAGGGTAATCTAGGAGGTCTTCAGCTGTTCTTGTTTTCCAAGGTAAGATGACTTTTCCTTTCTCTGTGTCTAAAAATGATTCCATGTCTTAGATTTGAATAGCACAGGTTACTTCTATTTTGGTACGGAAAGTTACTAGCCAGTTATCCAGATAGTGCAAATCTCAAATTTCTTATCTGTGGAAGTATACTGTTCTTACAGATAGACATTTCATAAAGCTCCATGTTGCTACCAAAAGGATGAAACAATGTACTCTGTAAAGGCCACAAGTTGTGGTCAGGGTGAAATCTAATTTCAGAACTTATTTCAGTTTACCTGGTTGGGTCTGAATGCCTTTTCTGTTTTTATTCAACACTTTTTCAGAACCTGTAGTGATTTTCATCTTATTGTTTACCATATATGGGAGTAGCTTTCAAAATTCAGTAGGATTTACCATAACAACATAGCAGAAGACATAAAAATTCATTAAGGTACCTGTGAATAAGAGTGTACAATATGATTCTGAATTTCATCCATTGTATCTATCCCATAAGACACAGTACCAAGATGGAGGCGCTTAAATACCATCTCATTCTGGGTCAGTGTTCCTACAATAAAATAAACAAGGAGCACATTGTCATAAAAAATATTTGATGATTTAGCAGCTCAATTTTACTTATAGGACTGTTCATTAAAAGGCAGCAGGATTATCCTCTGTGGGTAGTCAAAGCATTTACATACATAGCCATAAGAAAGGACTATTAAACATAAAACCTTATACATTAAGCAATTAGGGTTTTTTGTGGGAAAACCCCAGAATTTCACTACACATTTGAATAAAACCCCTGAATGACTCACTACTTACATACCATATATATTGAATATAAGTAAACCTATCTGACTATGAACTGAGGTTAAGTCCCCCCAACCAACAAAAAAAAGGGGGGGGGACTGCTATATTCAAGTGTTTCTCTCGTTCTTCCCTCTGCTGTGATGTTTGCCTGTGGGGTTGTGCTTTTTCCTTTGCATTTTATGATATATCATATTTTGTGGAGTCCAGAATTTTTTCTCTTACATTCCTAAAACAGTTGACGCTGAGAAGAAGGAGTAGAGTTCCTCATTCAGTAACATTCCTGGTAACTCTCCTAGCTGATGACAGCACCAGGAATGGATGGTATGGAGGCCCTGAGCATCTGTGCATGCTTAAGGCTGCTGGTTCCTGCCCCTTCATTTTCTGTGTTTAGGAGGATGGGAGCCAGCAGGCTTTGAACATGCATAGATGACTGGAGAAGAATGGAATCTTTGTATGCTGCTCTGGTAAATGGACAATACTCGGACTGGAAGAGTGTCACCAGTGGGGTGCCTCAGGGCTCGGTGCTTGGATCCGTGCTCTTAAAAATCTTTATAAACGATCTAGACATAGGTACAATGAGCGAGGTGATTAAATTTGCAGACGATATGAAGTTATTCAGAGTAGTGAAGCAGCAGGGGGACTGCGAAGATCTGCAATGTGACATAATCAGGCTCGAGGAATGGGTATCGACATGGTAGATGAGGTTCAACGTGGATAAGTGTAAAGTGATGCATGTTGGTAACAAAAATCTCATGCACGAATACAGGATGTCCAGGGCGGTATTTGGAGAGACCTCCCAGGAAAGGGACTTGGGAGTTATGATCGACAAGTCAAAGAAGCCGTCTGTGCAATGTGTGGCAGTGGTGAAAAGGGCAAACAGAATGCTAGGAATGATAAAGAATGGGATCACAAACAGATCGGAGAAGGTTATCATGCCACTGTACCGGGCCATGGTGCGCCCTCATCTGGAGTACTGCGTCCAGCACTGGTCACCGTACATGAAGAAGGACATGGTACTATTCGAAAGGGTCCAGAGAAGAGCGACTAAGATGGTTAAGGGGTTGGAGGAGCTGCCGTACGGTGAAAGATTAGAGAAACTGGGCCTCTTCTCCCTCAAACAGAGGAGGTTGAGAGGGGACATGATCGAAACATTCAAGGTACTGAAGGGAATAGACTCAGTGGATAAAGGCATGTTGTTCACCCTCTCCAAGGTAGGGAGAACGAGAGGGCACTCTCTAAAGTTTAAAGGGGATAGATTCCGTACAAACGTAAGGAAGTTCTTCTTCACCCAGAGAGTGGTAGAAAACTGAAACGCTCTTCCGGAGTCTGTCATAGGGGAAAACACGCTCCAGGGATTCAAGACAAAGTTAAACAAGTTCCTGCTGAATAAGAATGTACGCTGGTAGGACTAGTCTCAGTTAGGGGGCTGGTCTTTGACCAGAGGGCCGCGTGAGCGGACTGCTGGGCACGATGGACCACTGATCTGACCAGCAGCAGCAATTCTTATGTTCTTATGAGTCTGGAGAAGTTGGAATATTTTATACGAAAAATTTTACAGATGCATGCGGGATAAAATGTTCATAAATAATTTTCTTTGAGCAAACTATGCTGGATTTTCACAGCAAAAGTACTGGTAATTTAGCTTTGAAAATTGCCTCAAGAAAACTATATACAGTAAAACCTTGGTTTGCGAGCATAATTCGTTCCAGAAGCATGCTTGTAATCCAAAGCACTCGTATATCAAAGCGAATTTCCCCATAGGAAATAATGGAAACTCAGACAAACTCAAAAACTTTAATACAAATTGCTATACATACTTGTATTGCAAGACCTGGCTCATTTAGAACAGTCAGTACACTCCTGCAGCATCAGAAAGAGAACCATTGGCTCAGTTGTGATGATGTGATGCGTGTATACTGTATGTTCTCATATTGCAAGACTTTGCTTATATAGAACAGTCATTACACTCTTGCAGTGTCAGAGAGAGAACCATCAGTTGTGATGTGTGTATACTGTATGTATTGCAAGATATTGCTTGAATATCAAGTTAAAATTTAATCAAATGTTTTGCTTGTCTTGCAAAATACTTCCAAACCAAGCTACTTGCAATCGAAGGTTTTACAGTACTTATATGCATATCTGCTCTTTAGGACATACATTTTCTATGTTACAATACATGCATATATTTGAATTTTTGAATGTATGGAATTTATTTTATTAGGTATTTATACACCACCTATCAAGGTACTCAAGCATTTTCCCTATCTGACCTGGTGAGCAATGGATGATTGAGTGACTTGCCCAGGGTCACAAGCAGTGAAGGGTTTGAGCCCACAACCTCAGGGTGCTGAGGATATGGCTCTAACCACTATGCCACTCTTTCCCTATTGAGACCTCTAAGTTTCTGCTGTAGGTGAATAGAAGACCTCTTGTGGCTCTACTAAAGAACTGGACTTTGACTTGTGAATACCCTTGCAGCTTCCAAAAGAAAGGTGATCAGTGAGGTAATGGTAGGAGATGACCCCTTTTGGAGCAAACTGGCTGGGATTTTATGTTAATCATATTTTTAGTCCAAACTCGGATTACATTACAAAAGGTTGGATCAGTTACCCATGGAAACTACAATGGGCAGTTTGACATGGACATTCAATAGAGCTGCTAGTATAGATAGATCAGTACAGTTACAAATACAGAGCTACAAGTTCAAGTAGGTCATCATTGGCTTATTGTATGTTCCAGGATTTGCATTAGTTTGAAAATGAGCTTTTACATTATCATTTCAGTTACTTCGGGGTTGGCTCCCTGTCTTGGTATAGAAATGCTTTTAAGAATTTTCTGAACCTGAGATAATGGTCACAAGGTCATAATGCAAGTCTTAGTTGGTTCCAGCATTTTGCAAATTTTAGGTGAATAGATTTCTGGTGGAATATCTGTTGGAGGTGCCTTGGAGTAGGATGGCCAACTCTGTTAGGTAGTTGGGAATGTTGCCTGTCCAGGATCTTAAAGGCAATGATGCCTAATTTAAACTTAATCTTTGTGGTTATGGGCAGCTAATGTAGCTTCATATAGTAGGGCTGCAGCTGTTCTGACTGCCATAATCCATATATGAGTCTTACTGCTGTATTTTGAACTACGTAGTTGTAGATGCGATAGCAATGTTTTAGAACAAAGAACTAGTGTTACATTCTCCAAGTTTCCAAGTTTATTATACAGTTTGATTAATCGCCTAATCTATATTCTAGGCGATATACAAAATTGTACGAATATTACATTAGTCTAGTTGAGATAAGATTAGAGATTGCACTAAGATTTGGAAAGCCTCTGTTTTGAAGTATTACAAGGCACTGGCACTGTACTCTGGGACTCCAAGAGGCTAAAATCATCCTCCAACCATCTCAACAATCTCTTGGCAGTCTTAATGATATGGTCAGAGACTAAACCAGAGGTTCTCGCCTCCCCATCTTGAACAGTAGAACACACAACTCAAGGGTACTATTCTGATGCCCAAACAAAGCAAAACTCATATGAATTTATGATATTGGAGCCTGAGGACACGATCCCTGATGGTTATAATAAAAAAACAAGGCATTTTAAGTTAGTTTGAGAACTTAGAATTCAAATTGGGAAAAATCCAAGAGGGCAAAACAAGGTGCAAACCCCAAGAATATCACCTCACCACCCAGTCATTGCATATGCTTAAGTAGTATTGAAAAACAATTTTCTTCTTGAACTAAGCGTTATGCGGTATAGAAATCTGTTATTATGTTATGTTTTGCATATACACAATAAGTAATGCACTTATCTTTTCAGGATTAACACTCAAGTCCTGCAACTCCTCTGGTCCAATATTGGCTTGACAATAAACATTCAATTTCTACCTTGATTTTTTTTCCATTCTTGAAGTTCCTACCCTCCCTCAGAGAGGGGGGGGGGGTAATATAGCTGAATTTTTAGGTATTAGAGAAGAATGCTGGATTTTCAAACTTGGAACTTTACATCCCAGGAGGATTGAATAGTGAAATTGAGTGGCATGTTTTTCTGTAGGTTTTTCAGCTAAGCACTTTAACTCAGCCTTCACATTTAGTTTCTTAGGTGAATGCTGTTTTTTGATTGGACTGTACTTTGACAGCTGTGATATCATCACATTTGTGTAACATTATGATGTCATTCAGTTTCACCTATATTTGAATCAGAGTCAAGGTGTCTTTTTTTGCAGTTTGAAATTTGTGAAAAGCTTTTTTGCCTGTAAACTTTTCAGAGTTCAGGAAGGTATCCTCCGTGAAGCCAGATAATGATTTAAAAAGCTTTTACAAGTACAGTATGTTGGTGAGCTTTTTTAAATGATTTAAAACTACTAAAAAATGTAAAATTGTTTTTGTTTATACTTTCAGAGATTGAGCCACCTTTAAAGTTTATTCAAGTTACCATCTTGGTTCCCTGACGCAGGATCAAAACGGGCCACGTTGGAACCTTTGAAAAGATAAGATGTAGAAATAAGATGACTGTGATACAACGAAGAACATTGTTTTTCAATACTACTTAAGCATATGCAATGACTGGGTGGTGAGGCAATATTCTTGGGGTTTGTCCCTTGTTTTTGCCTTCAAGTCTCTGAGCATATACTTTTGTTATACATTTTGATTGAATGGAACAAATATATGGCTATTTCTATGAAGACATTTGATATTTTTAGAGGGGAATGACTTTGCTATTGGAGTCTTCTGAATCTTTGGCTGCCAGTCGTGTCACTGCCAGACTGAGGCTAATAAATAAATTTTAATTTTTCGCATGTGAATAGCATTTGCACATCCAAAAATTACTGCATGATGGTAAGCCATTTTTTGCTACAATATACACGAATTAGGTGCCTAGATCAGCATGTCTAGCCAATCTAGGTGTCTAACAATTAGCAGCTCATAATTGGCTTAAATTAAAAGTGGATGGTAGGCGCCTACCACTTTCAGGTGGGCGTATTTGGCATGGTTGGCACCACATTGAATTTAGGCACTGGTAGGCACTTAGCACTGGTGTGTAGGCCAAGAAAACCCTGGAATAAATAGGGAGTGAATAAGGCTAGAGTACCTATCTGTTCCAAAGTAGAGATTGTGCCATTTATAGAATCAGGGCCTTTGTGCACATATCTAAGAAAATTATATCATCCAAATGGTGGACATAACCAAACATTTTATGACTGTTGCTAGGAACATATATTTAGGAACTGTATGACTTTCATATTGAATATTACTATAAAAGGTATTTGCAGCAAATGTTTCCATAAAATGCAAAGTTGTATGAAGAGTGTAGAAACAAAAGGTCAATGAGATTTTAATGTGCTTGACAATTGCAAATAAACAAGAACAAACCTGTATAAAATACCTAAAGAAAAAAATGTAGATTTGTTAATCAAGTCAAGAGTTTTGTCTAAAATTATATTATTAAACACAGAGAAAAGTAGACACAGAGGAAATTAATTTCTAAAGAAAAAGTTCTACAGGCCTCATTCCATTGGTGACAACAGATGTGATTCACAACAGATCACTGAGGAATTTTTGGAGAAGCAGATTCAGAAAATGTGACCAAATATTGCAAAATTGTAATTTGGACCAATACCAACATTTTTGCAGGCCAAAATAAAACAATGGTGCCAGTCATACATAAGCATTAATAAATTGTCTCAGAAATACAAAAATGGGAATCTTTCATACAGGATTGCATCAACTGTGTTTGAAACAGAATACTTCAGAGGAAAAGAGAAATTTGCTTACAGGTTACCCTTTGAAATTTTGCCATCAAGAAGTATGCACAATACTGAAATCATCAAAGTGGGTTTCACAAATACATAAAATCAGATATGTGATCACTTTGTTGAACTATGCATATCATATTTTAAAATGTAGTAAATATAAGAAAACTCATTTAACAAAAATTCTCCTGTTTTATTCACAGCATTTAAATGGCTATTTGTCTGGAAGGATCCTTATTCTTAGTACTATATACATCTTTCCAACTATTACATGGGTTGAATACTTTTAGTTGGCTAACAAAAACGCTAAAATATTAATTAATTTAAGCACTCAAAATAGAAGTATATGTTTGTACAACCACATAAATTTTCAACAAGGACTGCTCC